>NC_091011.1:1140000-5940000 GCF_041146395.1 Eulemur rufifrons | reverse complement strand
GACTCTGCCTCCCCACGCCACCTGGGGCTGTCTGGACTCCCGGAGTGTGGGAGAGCTTTGCCACTTGCCTCGCAGAGATAACATAAATAAAATGTTTTCCAAAGCAGGCAGACACTTGGGTAATTCTTCGGGAACACTTAGTTCATGATGTTCCAGTAAATTGTTGCATCAGTGGAGAAGACCGTCGCAGGGCATGAGCGAAAACTTAAAAAAAAAAAAGCAAACAACTGCACAAGAGTGAGTTTAGGTGTATCAGCAAATGGCAGAACAGCCACGGCCAGCGGACAGCCTCAGATCAGCGCTGGCTTGCAGAGGGCTCCGCTGTGGGAGGAGGGAAGTGCTCCGTGCGTGTCACTGTCCTGCTGTACATGCTCTAGTGGTGCCCGTACAGACAGGAGGGCAGCTCTGCTCATCGCACGATGCGTGGAGCGACTGGGAGGCTAAGACATACACGAGTGGGACACTCAGCTTCTCTAAGGGCTGGAGAAAAGGACTGAGCTAGATGGTCTTTTAAAAATCAGTAATAAGCTGACATTGCTGCCCCTAATCAGTGGCACAGGTGTGGGATGGAGCTTAGGGGCAGTGCGGTGGGGACTTCCTCAGTCAAGTGTGTGCTGCAAGCTGGATGGAACGAACGCCCGGAAGGAGAGAGACCTGACTCCGGTAGGTCGGGAAACTGGGGCCCAGTCGCTTTGCCTTATTTTGCTTTTGCTGTCCCTGCAACAGGGACAGTAACCCCTGAGAGACGACAGAGTCGTCCCCAGACACTTTTTAGTAAGTTTGCTATTGGAGTTAAAGGAGTACTTTTGGACTCTTTGAAGAGTACCTTAGTGATTTTTTTACTTTGACATTAGGCAGAAAACTTTGATTTCTTGCTCTCAGAATGGAAAGAAACAGGTGAATAAGGAAAGAACATTTCAATCTCAAAACCTCCGAAGCCTGTCCTGCAGGTATCCACGGTCCACCACAGGCCCATCTAGGGGTGCCACAGGTGGCTTCCAGGGAGCAGGGAAGCCCCGTGGAGCGGTGAGGGAGCGGTAAGCACAGGGCGCGGGTCAGACACTTGGAGCTCCCCGCTCCCTGCCTGGGCAACTGGGGGATGTCACCTGACCCCTCCGAGTCTCCTTTTCCTCGTTTACAAAATGTGAAGTGTAACAATTGTACCTATTTCAAGGGGATACTAGGACAGTCAACAGCGACGGAGCTTAGTCTAATTCTTGGTCCCTAGCCAGCGCCTGCGTGTGAGCTCTATTATTAGTATTGGTAATCATATGAGTATTAATATTTGCATGGCTGGAGATATTTTACAGCAGCAAATACCCAAGTCTGAGAATACGAGCAGCCAGGAGCCCTCTGTGAGGGTCTGCCCATTGATGATGGTGGTGGGGAATGTCTGGCCCAGGGACAGGGCAGGATGCAACAAGGGAAGACCGAATGCTCTCACTGTGACCCACACCCAGCTTCTTAGCAGGGCTCACAGCACTTGTGAAAGACAGTAGGAAGCAGATTCACAGAAGGTCCAGCTTGCCCGTAGCTAGGCAGATGAAGCAGCGTGCTCTGGGCTCTGTCAGCAAACCCGGTGGACAGACATGTGCATGGAGTCCAGGGTGAGCCCCGTCCCAGGCTCCTCTGGCCTGCCCCCTGGGCTCCACGTGGGGCTGAGGCTGGTGCAGGGGAAGCTGCAGAGTGCTCGAAGAAAAGGCTTCTGTAGGGAAAGGGAGCAGTAAGGACATACAGCTAGTGGGGTTCCTCTGTGGCGTATACACTTACATTATGGTTCATGTTTAAGACTGAAAGGAAAGATTGCATGCTGTGTAACTCTAAAAGGACAAAAGAAATATTTACCCCGATCTTCACATGACTAAGGGAATTCAATGAAAAGCCATGGAATGTGAGTAGAAAAAATATACTCTTTACTCTGTGAAAAAATAAATGAAAAATTTAAATGCTTTCAACCTGTTGTTGATGAAAGTTGTCCTTTCCATATACACAGTGCTTGAAATGCACACAGCTTGTTAATATCCACACTCTCAGAATCCCGGCATATCCTCCCGAGTGTTCCAAATCTCGTTATTTTGGCAGACTCTGAAGAATGAGCAAAATTCTGACAAAAAAATTAAGATATATTCTAACAGTAACCATGCAGAGGAAGAAATGTTTCTTAGCACAGAATAGTGTGAGTATTGGTATCAGGTCAGGTAAAGATTTTCACCACTCAGATGGTTGCATGGCTATTGGGGCACGTGGGTTTTCATTCTGAGATTGATTTTCATCCAGAACTTTTATGGGTGTTCACGTGTGAGTGTGTGTGTGCCTCTAGATACATACAGATAAATAAAAGCATTGCAGCAACGGCAAGGAATTCAGTAGAAGGTTGGCCAAGGAGATTCTGCTGCCAGAAGGGTCCCTTTGTATTGTGACTGGCCCTGACCATGCCTCGCTGTCGGGCACGAGGTCTCACCTTGCAGAAATGTGTCATCTTGGTGACGATTCTTGGCTGCAAGCCATAGTGACAAACCTCAGGGCAGAAAAGGACCTGGTGCAAGGACACTAGTGGGAGAACCAGGCTCAGAGAGCAGGTAGGAACGGAGGGTGTCTTGAGGCCTGAGAACAAGAGCAATCTCTTTCGCCAAGGAATGGGACGCAGAGGGAGGGTGAGGACGCGCTGCTGGTGGCTGCAGGCGTGCGGGGGTGGCAGCGGCAAGGCAGTGGCAGGAAGCTGCTCCCACTGCTGCAAGACACCCCTCCTGTCGGTGCTCTGGGTGCCCAGTCCATTGGGCGGAGGGAGGGAAGGTGTCCATCCGGCTGACCTGGGTCAGGCCTCTGTGCCCTGGCGGTGGGAGGCGGAGAAGAACGGAAGGACCACTCTGCCTTAGCGGTCAAAGCATGAGACTCTACTGTGTCCATGGGAAAAAGGGAACTTCCCCAGTGAGGAAGATCAGAGGAGATCAGAGGAAAAAAATCAACAAATGGTCACTATATTCGAGGAGTCTAGAAGCCACAGAAAAGTAAATGCCCAAGCTCTTTGCTGACAGCACCCGGGCATTGGTGCACCTTGTGGGTCTGTCCTTCTTAGTATTTTTCAACCTCGACTGTGCACAGCTCAGCCTTTCTTTCTGAGGAGTGAGAGCGAACAGCATGGCCACTCTTCCCCCATCATGGTCGCACCCAGCACGTGCAGAGCTGAGCAACAGTCGTTCCAGAAGTGGTGTTGAACTTTTTGCTTTAGGTAATACGGTAATGATTTTGCCCAGCCCTGTACTTTATAAATAAGAAGAGGAGACTCCAAATTTGCCCAAGGGCTCATGGGGGTAAGAACTACCCTCCTCCCTGCTCTCCCAATCCCAGGGCATTTTTTTTTTCACCTCAAAGCAGTGAAAAACTTGGTACATTATAATTGGGTATTTTCGATCATGCTTAACATGTCTGCAGAACTCACCCTTCATTCGATGACTCTGACTTATTTCTCTGACGGCTTCCAAAGCACTCGGTCTTTGGCTTTCTGCAGGTTCGCTGTGATTTGCCTGGGTATAGACTCTTAATTTTCCTGCTGGGGACTCACTGGGCTTCCAAAATGGGTGGGCTGCTGTCTGTGTTGGGTGGAATGGTGTGTCCCCACCAAAATACATGTCCACCCGGAACTTCAGTATGTGACCTTGTTTAGTTAAGATGAGGTCATCTTACGGTGAGCTCTCAATCTTTTACGAAATGTATAACTTGTCTTTTATGAACATGGACATTTATCTGAGGAGATTTCTAAGCAAAGTGTTAAAGGCATGTCCTGGTTTCTGCCTGCTGCTTAGAATAAAATGTGAGAAGAAAGGGATAAATTGAGGAAGAACCGTTAAGCAAAAAGGAATGCCAAGGATCGCCAGATCAGAAGCCAGGAAGAGGCAAGGAAGATTTCTTCCCCAGAGCCTTCTGAGGGGGTAGAGTCCTGCTCACGCCTCAGTTTTGGACTTCAGCATCCAGAAATGTGAGTGAATAAATTCTTGTTGTTTTAAGCCACCAAGTTTGTGATAATTTGTTATAAGTGTGTTTATTTTTCCCTAGAAAACTAATAAAATTTAGTTCAGTGGTTCAGGAAAAATCTCTTTAAAAAATTTGTTCCGCTTCATCTTCTCTCTCTTTTCCTGCTGGAACTCTAATTAAATGTATGCTAGTTCTTTCATTCTATCTCAGTGCTTTTTGCTCTCTCTTCCATATTGGTCATCTATATAATCTCTTCCTCATTAGATTATAAATTCTATCTTTAGCTGTAGCTAATCTGCCATTAAACCTACCCATTGAATTTAAAATTGCGGTTTGTATTTTTTTATTTTGAAAGGGGCTATACTTCCCTAAGTCCTGGCCCTCTCCTGGTACACCACCACTCTCAGGGGTGACCCTCAGGCATTCCAGTTCATTGTGGGGGATCTCCTGTTGGACATCTTACCCAGTAAGGGCCTAGGACTTTGATTTCTGTTCCTGTGCTCCACGAGGCCTTCAAAAACAAAAGTTCAAATCCCTGTTCAGTAAATGCCTTCAAGCTAAGAGCAGCACTCTTTAGGTTTGACAATTCTTTACTGTCCACCAGCTCTTCCCTGCTTCTAATAAGATTGACTCTTAAATATTTCACCAGTTTAAAAAAATTATTATTGCTATAAGCTGTAGGGTTAGTCCAAATGACCTAGGCTGCCACTATTGAGGCAGGACGAAGTAATCAATTTTGTAGAGCTTACTGCCAAGAGTACAAGCTTTGGAGTCAGATCAACATTGGAATCCCTCCTAAACCTTACTCTCCTCATCTGTAAAATGGGAGTAGCTAACAGTACTACTCATTACAAGGAAAGTGTTTAGCAGAATTTATGGTATATAGGAGTTACTAAAACTAATCTTTTAGATTTAAAAATAAAAAATGACATAAAATTCATCAAGCCTCGCAGGAGATAATCTGCTTCTTCCCTGAAACTCAGAGGAGGAGCATGAGGTGGTAGAACGCTCATTTCTGTAAGCCAGCCTCCTCCGTCAGCAGAGCCTGGCTTCTTTGCAGACATGAAGATATTATATCAGAAGTCATCCAGGTATATGCAATGTGGCTTCACTCATTTGACACTTTAAAAAATCTCCAATCAAGCAGATTATCTTTTAACTAGCACTCAGTTCTGCCAGGAACACGCATTGTTTCCTTTTGCCCCGTTATCCATGGGGCTTCCAGAATACAAATTGTCACTCTGCCAGATTCTGCTCCTTCTTCAAGTGCAGTTTTAGTGAGAAAAGTCTCACTTCACAAGAACTCAGAGCACTTTGAAACTTATCTGACTTTTGTAGCTCATGTGTGAATTTATCCCCCCAATAGGATTACCCTCTAAAACCATCCATGCATCCATTCACCGTCCATCCATCTCAGAGCCTGTCCACACATGATTCGCCGGGAAGGTCACATTTAGCTAAGAAGACGCATTTTCAGGAGTGGGCGTGTGTCGGGTGAACAAGGACGCACACGCATCGCTTTATCCACAGAAGTCTCTTACTATGGAGAGAAATATCTTCTGTTGCCATCCTAAAACTAGCAGGTGCCTGAGTTTTGTGCTGGCATAAATTCCAAATTTAATCCTCACTGCATAGGACCATATTACCACGAATTTAACCAAAACCAGAATCAGTTTGAATGGCCTATCCTATCGCCTCATATTTAACAATGGCTAAAACCAAGCTAGAAACACTAAAGATGACAGCAGCACGAAGCAGTCAGCATGCAGCCTGGAGCTAAAAAATCAGGCATCATGTGTCTTCACAACATGTTTGCTCCAGCCTTGAATTCCCAAGCACGGGGACACAGACACCACAACAGGAGACGCGCTGTTCTTGGAACAGCCATCTCTGCCGCCAGATGAAACGGAAACTGCCTCCCGTGGGGACCCCTGAGTCACTCATCACTCAGTCAACACCTGCCCCCGCGCTGCGCTCTGGAGCCCACCTGGGAGCGAGACGCCGGCTCCTCACGGCTCCTCAGCCTTCAGGATGCTGGGCCACGGGGGGATTCAACGAGGGAGCCCCAAGAGATGCGGAGAGACGTCGACCTTTAGGAAGGGGAGGAACATTCACATTTAATTAGTAAGTTGTGATTTTCCTGTCAGTGTTTCACGGCTGAATTCTTTCTGCAGAAGTGGAAGGCCCGACAGAAGTGATGTTTCCCCAGATACATGAGCACTGAGCCCACCCTTGCACGCAGAAGCGCCTGTCTCTGCGGCGCCGGGACACGGTGCTGGCGTCGGGGGTCTGGCAGGTGGTCTGTGTGCCCGAGGAGCGCCCTGCCCGCCTGGGCTACCTGGATGCTGCCCCCGGTGCTGCGCCGCGCGGCAGCCAGGCCACGGGCAGGGTCTGGAGTGACTCAGAAGAATGGCTGCAGAATCCTTCTGGAAGGAGCAGCTACTTCCACAATCCCCCTCTGATTCCCCAGCTGCCCAGACGTTCAAAGCAATGAGAACTCACAGCATGGGGCCTGTCCTTCTGTGTTTCAGTCACCGTCACCACAACAGCACTGCCACTGTCTCACGTTGTCAGAGAGCCGACGTCACAGGCCTGAGCTCACGCCGCCCTGGGGTCCGGCCACGGGGTCCGGCCACAGAGTCCTGCTCCTGCCCCAAGGGTCAGGTCCCTGGCAGTGTGTGCTGCACCTGGGGGCCATGGCCGGAGGCCGTTCAAGTGCACTCCCGGGGTCTCCCAGCCTTTCCCGTCTGCTGGGCCGCACATGGAGCCCTCGGTCAGCCAGGAGGGAGACTTCCTGTCCACTGGCCAGTCGTCAGCCCTACCGGGGCACTGTCTTAGCCCTGGAAAGTAAATGTTGAACAAGACATGAAACTTCCTGCTTTTCAGGATCCTTGTCATGGTGCGCAGGATACACGTGGCAAACAAATAGCCATAAACAGATGAGAGGATCAACAGTGACAAACGGTCTGACGATGGGACACGGGGATGCTGCTTAAGAGCAGGGGGCTATGGGTTGAGAGGTGCAGGAGCAGAGCCTCTGTCCAGAGGTCATCAGGGAAGGACCCCTCTGTGCGCCGGGGCCCAGGCGCGGGACAGCGGGCCAGTTTCCAGCAGAGCGAAGCTCCGGCGAAGGCCTGCAGAGGGCGGCCCGAGTGGCGTGCCCGAGCCAGCTTCCCAGAGCCACCCGCGTTAGTCTGCTCGGGCTGCTGTGGCAAAGGCCCGGACTGGGCTTCGCCAACAGGAGGTTATTCTCTGGCAGCCCTGGGGGCTGGAAGCCTGAGCCTAAGCTGTGGGCAGGGCTTGTTTCTCCTGAGGCCTCTCTCTGTGCTCGCAGACAGGTGTCTTCTCCCTGTGTCCTCACGTGGTCTTCTCTTTGCGTGTGACTGCGTCCCCATCTCCTCTTCTCATAAGGACACTAGTGCTACCAGATCAGGATCCACCCAATGATATCGTTTAATTATCTCTTCAAAGGCCGTCTCTCAAAATACCGTCAGCATCTGAATTGGGGGGACGACAGAATTCAGTCCCTAACAGACCCGGCGAGCTTGCTGCAGTTCATGTCGCCACACCCCCCACAGCCTCTGGGGCAGTGAGTCTGAGACGGGGTCTGAGAGTCTGCGTTACTGGCAAGGTCCCAGGTGGTGTTTGTCTGCTGGGCCAGGGATCCCATTTTGAGAAACATTTTAAAGTTACAGAGAAGGCCACCGAGGCAGCTGCAGAGAGAGCCCTGGGAGATGGAGGCACGTGGCTTAGAGAACAGGCAGGAGGCAGACGCAGCAAGGCTAAGAAGTCTGGCTGTTTCCTAGAGTGGGGCGGGAGGCGGTGGAGGTGATGGACAGGGTGCATTTCACAAAGCTCTGTGCCACTGCCCTGTAGGGAAGGGACTTCGGGACAAGGACGCCTAGGTGGAAAGCTGCGACAAGTGGTCCCGGCCTGTGAGGCCGGAGGTCACCCAGGTGGTGGAGAGGTGGTGGGAGAGGAGGTCCGAGTTGGGGCACGTTTGGAAGACAGAAGCCCAGGGCCTACCGGGTCCCTAACTGGAGGTGGGAGCGATGACAAAGAGAACGAAGGGCACGTTGTAGGTGGTGGGGCTTGGGCGGCCGAGCGAATGGTGATGCTTTTCCCCGCAGTGGGAAACACTGGCCCAGCAGCAGGTGCGGGGGGGACGTGGAGACATCTGGTGGGGGCGCATTAGGTCTGAACGGTCACAAGACATCCCAGCGGAGATGGCAAATGGGCAGATGATTCTGGAGTCGAGGCTGGAGGGTCTGGGTGGGCGAGAGCCCCGAGGCGGAGAGTGAGGGCAAGGTCAGAAGGGAGCTCTGGGCATCTGGCCGCTGAGGCTGAGCAGAGGGGCGGAACCAGCCAGAGCAGCAGCCGGTCGGAAAGAGGCAAAGCCAGGAGTGCTGTGTCGATAGCAAAGCCTTTCGAGAGTACGGGGAGGCCACTCAGGGATGGAGTGAGACCTGACTGGGACCCAGTCCCCTGGGCTGCAAACTAGCAGGTGGTCTGGCTGGAGGCCAGGAGCATGGACTTTGGTATCAAATAGATGTGTGTGTGTGTGTGTGTGTGTGTGTGCGCACGCGCGTGCACTAGCTTCGGTTCCCGCCAGCCACCCGACTTGGGGAAATTACTGAATTGGCCTGGGCCTGGTTTTCAGCATGGGGGACATCGCATTCCCTTAGCAGTAAGGTTGCCGGTAGAAGTGGCCCATAAATGTTAGCTTTTATTAGCAGAAGCAGAGATAATCCAATTTCAACGGCAGAGTAAACAACTCCTTCTACTTAGATCTTTGAAACTAGTGCAATGTGTCAACGGCTGGGACTCTTCTCTAGGGGCTGCACTGCCCTTCAGGAAGAGCCGGGCCTGAGTGGTCTGTCCCGCCCCAGGCCGGCCTCCTTTCTCCCAGAGGGTCCCCACCTCTGCCTGCGTCCTGGCTGTGCTGAGTCCCCACCTCTGCCCTGCGTCCTGGCTGTGCTGAGTCACCTCGCCGCAGGCACGAGGTGCTGGGAGGCGCTGCCTCCTGGGCCCGGGCCAAGCCCAGTTTTAATTGCTTCTCCTCCATTGTTCAGCTCCCGGCTCCGCACTTCTGGAAGGGTTCCAGCCCTTGCTCCTGGGCTTTGGTCTCTGCAGGGAGCCTCCAGCTGCCTCTTTGTCATCAGGGGAGCCATTCAGCCCTCCTCTTCGGGCCCCCTCCCCCTCCCCCTCCTCTTCCTTCTCCTTCTCCTCCTCCTCCTCCTCGCTGCCAGGTTCTGAGGACCTCAGATTTTCCTTCTGAAGACAGAGGGGCTGAGCTGACCTCTGAAGGCGTAAGGCACCACACAGGCAGAGGTTTCGCCTCTCTGGGGCCACAGGGAAACTGAGCCCCGAATCATGGGGCTTTCTTGAAACCCTCAATGACCCATCTTTGAGGACCGACTACAGAGGCCACTCAAGGGGGCGGAAGGAATGTGGGCTTGGGGGGTCACAGTTCAGACCCCAGCCTGTTCCAGTGGGACCTCTGGCAGGTGCCTCCCCAGTCAGCCTCGGTTTCCCCGCCTGTGGAGTGGATGACGTCCACTCGCAGGCCGCAGAGAGCTGCCGGGGATGCCTGAAGAGCATGGAGAACAAGGGTTGGCTCTAGCGGCATCCAAAACATGATCACTCTTTCTTAAAACTTTAATGTGGAAATAATGCTGAAGCTACAAAAGGTACAACAGTAAAAATCATGCAAGGAATGTAGGTGTCTCCTTTATGTTCCCCTTATTGTTGACATGGAAACAAGGTAATTGTTGTAAATGCGTATTTTTAATGTTTAAGTGATTATGTTGCAAACTTTAAGGTCTGAATTGGGGCATGTCACTTAGTGTCTCTGAGCCTGTCTTTGCTCACCCGTAAAGTGAAAATGACACCGTAGCATTTACACTGTGGTGTCCGAGTGTGACTGGTAGCCATGATGATACCCTAACCCAGGGCCTCCCTGCCGGGAATCCAGGGCAGACCACTGTTTTGCTCTGAAACCGAAACATGTACTTAATGCTCCTAAATCAAGAAATATGACTCAGTTGGCTATGGGACAATTGTCTCCCCTGAAAACTCACAGGTGTAAGTCCTAATCGTCAGTGTGAAGCTATCTGGAGACAGGGCCTGTGGGAGGCGGTTCGGGTGAGATGAGGTCGTGAGGGTGGAGCCCTCGCGATGAGATTGGTGCCCTTGTATAACAGGAAGAGGGAGAGACACGAGAGCTTGCTCGCCCACCCCCCCCCCATGTGAGGATGCGGGGAGAGGGCGGCCGTCTGCCAGCCGGGAGGACAGCCTGCACCAGACCCCAAACCACGCCAGCACCCTGATCTCTGACTCGCAGCCACCACGACTGTGAGAACATAAATGCTTGTTGTTTGAGCCGTCCAGCTGTGTATTCAGCTGGAGCTGACTTGATGCACAGCCTCACTGCAGGCCACTCTCCCTTTTGCTCTCAAGGTGCCAGCAATACTGGGTGCCGGTCAATTCTAGAACTCACCAAGCTCTCCCTGCCTCTGAGCCTCCTGCTGAGAAGGCCTCCCCCAGTCTTCTCACCCTGCCTCTTTCTCCTTCTAAATGTCACCTCCTCAAAGGGATTCCTTCCCAGACCACCCCGTGAAAATGCCCCGTCTCCTGTCCCTCCCTCATATTTCATTCCAGGCCCTTACTGACATCTGTGGTCCCTTCATTCATTTTCTCTTTCCTCCTGTCCTGGGGCCTCCCCCACAGACTTCTCGGGTATGAGGAGGGACGGGGTGAGAGGGGCTTCCCAGACCTCACCTTGGGACAAGGAGATGGCTGGATGGGGGGGCGCTTGGGGCTGGGGATGGGGGAGAGTGTTGTTTGGCGCCAGATGGTGAAGGGCTTCTTCTCCTGGGAGGCTTGGGTCCAGCACAGGTGACCTATGATCCACCTTGTGGGTTCTGTCCCCGAAGTGTGCACGCCCTGGCACGGTGCTCTAAGCCTGGGCAGGGGGCACGGACGGCAATGTTAGGGCAGGAGGTCCCTGGAAGGAGGCAACTCCAGGGGTCAGACTGCGCTGGTGGTGAGGTGTGGTGGGGTGCAGTGGGGTGCAGTGGGGTGCAGGAGGCGCCGTGGGGGGAGTTCCGATGGGCCGTGCCCCTGTGCTGCTGAGCTGGTGCCTTGTCACAGCTCTGCCTCCCGCTCTCCTCTTGCTGTCGGACCCTCCCTCCCGCCGAAACCCACACCCGGAGCCAGCTCCGCAGCCCCCCCACCCCCCGAGCTCCAGCAGCTTCTCTCAAAACAGGGCTCAGGTCGTCTTCTGGAAGCCAAAGCTTTCCCAGGTTCTCAGCCTGGGAAAGGGACTGGAAAGGACCCCTGTGGTTTAACGCAACGTGCCTGTCAGAGGCACAGGGGACATGAAACTGTGACTTTCTCCCCCTTCCTTCATGTATAGGAAAAAGAGCTAAAAGGAAACGCCCCAGATTTATAACAGATTATCCCTGATCACAGGATGATGAAGGATTTTTTTCTCTATACATTTCGTGTTTCCCAAGTTTTCCCCAGTGTCCATGTGTACATTTTTTAACCATATCAAAATAAAGATTATTACTATAGAAGTGCCCTGTAGTGGAAGCTGGTCTGGTAATAGTATAAGCAAAGCATCTACACCCACCTGGATTACGCACTGGCGTTGACGGAGAAACAGAGCTTTTCGAGCGTGGTTGGCAAGGAGTCTGCGGCAGGAAGGGGCATCGCACCCACCACGGGCTGCGGCCCAGCGGGAGCCGGGTGCGCAGAAAGGCGCAGGTGGCTGGTGCTTCACTCCCAGGGCGCGGACACCTCTATGGTGTGATGTGAACAAACCCAAGATGGGGCCTCTGTTGGAGAGTGAATCCCTTAGGATAACACATTTTTGCTTCGAAACATCCCCATGGAGTGTAGATGTCTGCATGGCATAATCCAAAGAGATTTCTCCAGCTATTCATGTCTTTGCATCAGTGAAATTATGGATTTGTTTTCTCGAACAAGGTTCAGCCCCGGTGCGCCTGGGGGCACGGCCACAGGCACTGTTCAGCATCTGGGTCTTTGCCACAGTTGCACAAGCCCGGAGGGTGCCAGGAAGGGCTCGGGGCCCTTTCTGTTTCTAACATTCGCCATGACAATTGTTGGCAACACGTGTGCAGAAACTCTAACTCAGTCATCAAAGGGGGATGAGTTTAGGAAGACAGGATAGAGAAAAAAAATCTTTAAAACTTATGGAAAATTTTCAAAAATTAAGATAGCATACAGGACCCTTGCATACCTTTGCCTGCATTCCTGCTGTCACATTTATGGTAAACGCAGTCCACGTGAGGGACATGGCATGATGTATAACGTAATAGATGTAATGCAAATAATAAATGTTCCCACTCTCACATTTCCCCCTTTGCTTTGCTCTCTATTTGTTTTCTGAGCCAGTTGAGAGTAAGTTACACACATCGTGGCCCCAGACACTTCAGGGTGCATTCCCTAGGAGTCGGGATATTCTCGTACACAGCCACAGTGCAGTCCCAGCCTCCATATACTCAAGTTGACACAACACTTTTATCCACCCCTTTATTTCATTCCTGCCACTTAGCCCAGTGATGTCTGAGCACTTTCCCTCC
Source organism: Eulemur rufifrons (assembly GCF_041146395.1). Classification (NCBI taxonomy): domain Eukaryota; kingdom Metazoa; phylum Chordata; class Mammalia; order Primates; family Lemuridae; genus Eulemur; species Eulemur rufifrons. The sequence continues at coordinate 5,927,419 of NC_091011.1, read as the reverse complement.
AGTAGAGTCTAGGGGCAGGGATTGCGTTTTCCTGTCTTGTCTCTTTAGCCTTGCTTACTCTGGAACATTCCAGTCTTCCCGCCTCTTCTGTAACTTTGACTTTTTTGAAGAACATAGTTCCCAACCTCTCCTTTCCTTTTGAATAGGATATTCCCCATTGTGGGTCCATCTGATGTTTCCTTGTGATCAGATTCAAATTATGCATCTCTCCACCCTTACCTGTGGCCCTAAGCATTGTAGCAAGAGCCCTCTCTCCTCCTTCATTAACTAAGTTAGTAGTCAATGTATTTATTATTGGAATGGACTCCTCTGCAGTCTCATTCCCCTAGTGGTCTATACTTTATTACTTACCTGATTGCTTTGATAATCAAACCCATGACCCAGATTCAGCCGGCAGGAGCCCCTTCCAGCTGGCTCCCATGTCCTCCGACATGCTTCCCCTTTCGCTGGAGCACGTCCTTACTCTCTGGCATAACAAGCTGCTCCAGACTGAACCTACATTTCCCCGAGCATGTCCCCAAGCAGCCCTGGCTCCCTCAGAGACCAGGAGGGCCCTAGGTGTGCTCAATGCTTCTTGACCTTTTTGTGGGCAGAGCCAGGGCCTCCAATTCCAGTCTATCACTGAGGGCCTCTCCCCATTTCATATTTGGGTGTCCCTTCTTTCTTGCACAGCGAGAACTCCAGCTCCTATCAACCCGGCACACTCGCTCACTTGTTCATGCCTATTGCACATGTCATGTGGCCTCAGGCTTGCTTTGCCCACACCACTGCCGCAGCCAGCAGGCGTTCACGGTATGTTTGCAAGGCTCCACTCCTCCTCCCTGTCTATGCCACCCTGCCCCAGCCAGACAAGGAGACATTTAATAAGAAACCAAATAGTAATAGCAAGAAATAGGAGACAAGCAAAACATAAACATTGTTCCACAATTATTTCTAGTTTGATACCAATTTGCAGAGAAAGTAGACAACCAGGCTGGGCAATCGCGGGGCAAGTGGAGGGGTGGTCTGATAATGAGCTGCACCCTCACAATGACAGACAGGGGCTTACAGTGCAGCTAGGATGGGTGAGCTCCTTAAGGAGACCACCTTGTTCTTTTTCACAAAAATAACTGGGCTTTGCTATGCAGTATAAAATTTGGTGGTCAAATGAACAATTTGAGTTGATTTTGTCTGGAAACATGTACAAGTTATGGGTCTCAGCTCTACTAATAAAATTTGCATGGGGACAAGGCCACGTGGAGACCAGTCTTGTGGAGCTTGTGCTGTGACACAGATCGTGTTTCCTTTTTCTCGCTACCAGCGCACGGTCCCCAAGGTTGCGAGCTGACTTGAGGTTTGCTGTTCTCGCAACGTGTCCCACCTCACCTGCCTCTCTGTGGGTCTACCAGACATGCAGCAAAGCTGTTAGGTCCGGTTGTAGCGGCACAATCAGGGCTGCTCCGGGAGTCCCTCGGGGTGTCAGCTGTGCCGTCATTTCCTGTAGAGAACAAAGCTCGCGTTGCACTCGTTCGCGGACCTGCTTTGTCTCAGTCAGGCCTGCTTTCCTTCTTGAGGCCCCGTGTTTCAGCTGAAAGCTGGCCTGTGATCATAGGTAAGGAGCAGTAGATGAAATTTTACATCTAACCCACAGGGGGGTTTTCAGCAGGATGGCTCGAGCAGGTTTTTCTATCAGAAAGCTTGGAACCCGGCACGTTTGCCCCCCTCCCCCATGTATCTTGCCATCTGTGTACTCATTCATGGCATGTCTATTGAGGGTCTGCAAGGCCCGGGCCACGTGCGAGGCGCTGAGGGGCAGGGGTTGAGTGTGCTAGGCCTGGAGGCTGGAGGGAAGGGTGGCTGGGAGACTAATAGGCTGCTATAAAGACCCCTGTTCAAATGGGGGCTGGGGGAGACACGCAGCTGTCACTGGCCCATAGCAGTTCTGAAATCCAGCTGGGCACAGATCGCCAGTTCCTTCCCTGGAGCCCAGTCCTGCTTCCTGGCAGGGACTCACTGTGGCTCTCGGCTCTGCCCTGGGAGACATCCCTCCCTTTGGTGCCGTTGGCAGCGGATTAGTCCTTGCAGACAGCCTCCTCACTGTCCTCCTCAGGATTCCAAAGCCCTCCTTCTGTTTTGTACTCTCTCTGACCCTGTACGTTTAAGATGATACAATTTCATATTGTTTTTCCAATCATGCCAAATGCATAAAATGCATAAGCATTTATGCAAAAGCATAAAATGAAAAGTTCTAAGAGTAGGATCTTATCTAGAATCTCAGAGGGTACATGAGGTAAATGGTGAAATAAATAGACTCTCAGAAGGAGAGAAGAGGTATCATTGTTAGTTAATTAAATTATATTAAAAATTAGAAAATCTTTTCATTAAAAACATCATGAAAGACTTTTTCAATTTTTTTAAAATAAGGTAAACATAAAATTTACCATTTTAAGTATTTATAAGCACACAATGCAGTGGCATTAAATACGTTCATCTTGTTGTACAAACATCACCACCATCCATTTCCAGAACTTTTTCATCTTCCCAAACTGGCCCTTCAGACCCATTAAACACCAACTCCTTATTCTCCCCTGCCCAGCCCCAGAAACCATTATACTTTCTGACTTTATGTATTTAACTACTTTAGATACCTCATATGAGGGGACTCATGGAGCACTTTTGACTGGCTTCTTTCACTTAACGTAACGTCTTCAAGGTTTATCCATGTTGTAGAACATGTCAGAATTGCCTTCTTTTTTTAAGGCTGATTAATATTACATTACGTACACACACACCACATCTTGTTCATCCACTCATCCACAGACGGACACTTGAATTGCCTCCACTCGTCAGCTATTGTCAATAATGTTGCTGTGAACATGGGTGTACAAATAACTGCTCCAGTTTTTGCTTTTAATTCTTTTGGGTAAATATGCAGAAATGGGATTGCTGGTAATTCTAATCATCTGGTAATTCTATTTTTGGTTTTTCGAGGAACTGTTTTCCATAGTGGCTGCGCCATTTTACGTTCCCGCTAGCAGTGTGTAAGGATTCCAGTTTCTCCACATGAAAGACTTTTTAAAAAATACAAATAATTATCTCCGTATCTCTCCAATAATTTTCTCCTACTTCCTTTTTCAACAAGAGGCATATAAGGAAGCATGCATATTCACATTTGTCCTGCCTTGCCATCCTAACATACCCATTTCTCTAATATATCCAGTGAAAACTAAAAAACGTCAAATGATTCCTTTAGACCATGCTAATAAAAGTTGCGATGAAGCTGACAGTGAAGACAAGTTGCGGTCTGACGGCGTACGGCTGGGCGTTCCGGCTAACGCAGCCACAGTGACCATACAGGGAGCACATGAGATGTTACGTGTGACGGTACCCAACCCTGGGCTTGACCGGAGGAAACTCTCTAAATGTTACTCCTTCCCTCCCAGAACCTTGAACAAAAGTCAATTTATTAGTAACTCATATCATTGACAACCCTAAGTCATTGATTTTCAAAAATTTTAGGAGCTAAAGAATGTTGTTTTAAAAAAATTTAAAATTGAAAATGGATCCCTAATATATAAACAGAGGAAAGAGAGGCTGCTCTGATTCCCCAAGAGATAAAGTGAGGTAACTCCCTCCCCAACTCCTTCTCATACCTGAGGAATCTCTTCAGAACATAGTTTCAAAACTAATACCCTAAAGACAGGGTTGCAGGCCGTGGCCCATAAGCCAAACCTGGCCCGCCACCTGCGTTTGGAAATAAAGTCTTGCGGGAACTCAGCCGTGCCCACGTGTTTGCATATCGTCTGTGGCTTTCTCAGTCCAATGGCAACACTGAGTCATCACAATAGACCACATGGCTCACAAAGCTGAAATATTTACTATCTGGCCCTTTACAGATAAAAAGTTTGGCAACCTCATTTCTAATAAGTGAGCTCAATGGACAGAGAGACTTATGAATACCCATAATAATCAGCGCTCCAGCTGCAGCCTGTCCAGGGACGTGGTTCTCTCACTGACCAGCGGGGCAGTTGCAGTCTCCTGTGGATGGAGCGGGGTATCAGCAGCCCAGCCAGGAGCACCTGAAGACAGGAGGACTGTGGTGTCTTAAAGGAAAAAAGGATATAGGGCAAAGAAGAACAAAACAGGGACAGCACAATGTCTGCTTTTAAAATGATAGAAGACTAAATGAAAGAATGCTCAGAGAAATAAAGGACAGAAATATATTCTTCATAGAGATGTATACAATCAATATGACAAAGTCTTTAAAACGGAAGCAGACAGAAGGAACTTGTGTCTTGACGTTGGCAGACACATGGAGCACTTTTTACTTATTTATTTTCTTTCTTTCTTTCTTTTTTTTTTTTAGTGTTTTGAAACTTTATAGTAGAAAGAGGACATGCAAAATTCTCAACGATTACTCCAAGAACATATGGTACATAGTTCTAATCAATAAAATTAAAATGTCTTATCATCAGGTTGTTGAAAACAATAGATCCTTACTCTTTGTGCTCCACTATAGTACCACTGAAAATTTTTACATAAGGATATTAATTTATCCAAGCTGCAGCATGTTTATTTGTTTAATTTTATATCAATTTGTGGGGTGCAAGGTCAATTTTGTGGCATACAGGCCAAGTCAGGGCTTTGGGGTACACATCACATTATATCCATTAAGTGACTTCTTATCACCCATCTCCCTCCCACCCACTCACCCTTCTCCGCCTCCGTGTCCGTCACGCCACCCTAGTTTTCAGTTGCCTGAGCTGTCAGACTTGCTGCTTCCATCTGCGATGACACTGCGGTCCCGTGGCATTCCTTAGGCCTACTCAAAAGCAGGTGGAAATCAGAGGACTCTGTACTTGTGACACTCCTCCAAACCACAGCACATGATGCCAAAATTTGAAGATATCATTACAAATCTGAAGTCCATTCCCATTTTGCCTTGAAATCAATAACATTGATCAGGATATGATTAATATGATTTGACTAAGATTTCTGCACACTTCCACTTAAAAAGAAATAACCAGGGCTTCTCCACCTCCACAACTGGCTTTGTGTTTGCTGATGCTGACAAGGCTTTTTGAAGCTTTCTGGCTCAAAACCCTGCTGAGATCAAAGAGCTTTCAAAGGGAATCCAGGCACACCAGTGACACTTACGTACATACTCACCCTCGCGCTTTGCACATGATAATAATCCAGGCACTCTGTGCTTTATTTCAGTGTCCCACAGAGTAATGAACATGCTCTTTGGAGACAAAGAGAAATTTGAAAAGTAATTTATTGTGATAGCACTCCTTGATTGTGTCCATATTTTCTTCAGTACTATGTAATTAGTAGTTGCCAAATAGCAATTAGGAGGAGGGGACTTAAATGTTACACAGCTGACAGAATGAACTAGTCTTTCCTCCTAGCGTACGTATGTTCAAATATTTGTGGGATTTCACCTACAGTATTGTTATGGTGGTCCAATGCCATCATAAAATATGGCATTCTGTTTAATTACAATGCAGCCAGGTTTTAAAGCAAATTCAGCCAACTTTCGAAATAGATTGCTTTTAATGGGTTGGCTGGTGACTGGACTCTATTCCATGGCATGGTCAATACCGCCAAAATGTTCCATTCCCACGGGCCACCCCCCCCACCCCCCCGGGCCAGGAGTTCTGACTCAGTGCGTTGGCCACATACAATTAGTGTCACCAGCGTCCGTGTTCAGCCTACTCATCGTCACACCTAAAGTGAGGAGCAAGTCAAGGGCAGGAAAGGCTCGGGGGGCGGCTGAGTCTGTGTCCGGGCTCCAATTCTACGTGGTCTCCGGGAGCCTGGAGGGCACAGCCGCAGGGCTTTCCTCACACTGACTTTTAAATGACCAGTGACCATGAAGGAGCTCCCGGCCTCACACACACACATGCTGCCGGCCGAGCATTGTCAATGGACGTCCTGTTCTGTTGAAGACCTAAAACTGTCTCGGAAGTTGTTGCCATCTTTAGTTATTGTTAATTGGTTCGAACAAACTTCCTGAGGAAAACATTTTGCTCAGATACATAGAGCTGTAACATGACATACAAGGTTTCCTAATCTCCTTTTTCACTTAATACTTTATAATACCTTTTCATTTAAATATACATCTCACCCACACCATTTTCAATGACTACAGTTTTCTTTTGTATAACTAAACCATAATTTATTTTACCAATTCCCTGTTATTGGACATTTTCGTGTATGTACATCTTCATGCTCTTATATCTTCACTTGTACTGAATTCTGAAACTAAGAAATACTGAATCAAAGGTATGCCCATTTTAAGGTTGAATTAGATTTTCAAACTGTGTGATGGAAGCATTGTAAAAATTTATATTTCCACCAGTAGCTACATGAGATAGGGCTTATCTCCTGAAACCCTGAACAGTATAATTGTTTTTTGCCTTAAGGAATTTTAAAGGTGACACTATTCCTTCACTGTTGTTTTAATTGCATTTTCCACAAACGCTAGCGAAACCATTTTTCACTGTTAAAACCTGTAGTCACAGGATTTCCTCAAGCAGTTTGCAAGACCACGCAGGCTTTGACCTCTTTCCTTCCGCTGTCCTGTGCTCCTCTCGCTGCGAGACTTCCGCCTCTGGGCAGCTTCAGCTGGCCCGGATTCCTGACTCAACCCCGAGGCCCCCAGTGTCCCCCGGGCATGGCATCGCCTTCATGGCGGTGCACTTGTCATGCCAAGGCTCGCAGACTTGCCGGCACCTTCTCCCAGCACCAGGTCCTGTGCCCCTTCCCTGACACCCTGTCCCCCTGCCTGCTGCCTGCCCCAGAGAGCGTCCCCAAGAGAACATCATATCTCTGTCTTCACAGCTGTGGCTCCCTAACACTTGCTATAAATTAGCTTCATCTTTTGCTTGTTGAACAGTGTTGCTTTAAGGTCCCACGAATAGCTCCCACAGTTCTGCAAACTCTCTATGGTTGCTGAATTCTAAAGATTGCAGTCCTCTGTTCCAGCCCAGGCACCTGAACTCAGCCTAGACCTTCCAGAGAGTCCCCAGACTTCTCAGCGTCCAGTTCCCATGAGAGAGGGTAGGATCGGGAGTGTAGAAGGTAGGTCCCAATGTGCTCTGCCTCTACTCTTTACTGGCTGCGCCACTTATCTTTCCATTGCCTCAGTTTCCTCATCTGTAAAAGGCAGGTAATAATGCCCAGTGCTTTGGGTTTTTGTGAGCATTGAATGCTGGAACTGAGTGACCACATCCTGTAGACTGTATAATATTGTCAACAATAGTTAGTAGCAACGTCGCAGTGGTCATCTGTTGCCTTCTTTATCTCCTGTTCTCATGGCAAACTTTCCTCTGAACGGTCCTGGGGTGGGTGTACTTCCTCCCCAGGGGTAAGGGATGGGATGAAGTTCTGAATGTGTATTTCCTACCCCCTCTTCCCTCCCCCAAAACTACTACTTGGACCAAGACCCTCTCTGGGAGTCATGGGCTCTGGAGTTACCAGAGCAACACTCAGAGGACAAAGGCTCTGCTTACAGAGCCCAAGGGGAGGATGGGGAGCGGGTGCCACATTGAGCCCAGCTCAAAGGACTTGGTCTGTGGTGAGGACAGGGAGCTCCACTCCCGCTGCCCAACTCCTGTCCACCCCAGCTGCGGCTGTCGGAACCTGCACTGCACAAGCAGCGGGTACTACATGGAGATCAGGAAGAGGAAGCCTGCCACTGATGCCCCATGAAGAGATGCTGAATAACAAAGACCCCATCTAGTGACTGTGATGAGGTCACGGGGTGCCCAGATATTTGGCTTGGCATTCTTTCTGAATGTGTCTGTGAGGGTGTTTCTAGATGAGATCAGCATGTGCATCTGTAGACTGAGCAAAGCAGATTGCCGTCCCCAGTGGGAGTGGGCCCATCCAATCCACTGAGGGCCTGAATGGAATAAAAGGCTGAGGAAGAAAGACTGCTCTTTCTCTGCTGTCTTCGAGCTGTGACGTCAGTCTCTTGCCTTTGCACTCACACTTGAACTGGAACTCGACCATTGGTTGTCCTGGGTCTGCACTTCTCAGCCGTTATAATCATGTAAGCAATTCCTCATAAATCTCTTTATATATGTGTCTATATCTGTATGCACACGTGCGAGTATATATATATATATATATATATACACACACACACACACACACACACACACACAAATGCACATATCCTATTGGCTCTGCTTCTCGGGAGAACCCTGACTAATACTTATCTCCTTGTAATGGGAATCTAGGGGACCCTGAGAAAATTATTCACACCCCCCAAGCCTCAGTTTCCTCTTCTGCACAATGGAAGTAATAATATTGACCTCATATGTAAAAATCACTGAAGGATTAAGGGACCACTAAGCACTTTGTGTTGGGTCCATGGTAAGGGTTCATCAAAGCACGGCTTCTGATAGGAGGTTTACAAAGCACATTAGAATGTGCATTGCATTTTTTAAGACATTACCTCATTGAATCCTTACTATAGCAAACCTGCATCCCTGTCACAAACTGGACAAGAGCTGCTTAGCTGAAGCTCTAACATGCAGATCTTTTCTGTCTTCAAATACTGTTTCTCTTTTTGTTAGATCACTGCTTCTCAAAGTGCTGTCCGCACACAAATGCACTAGAATTACCTGTAGATTTATATGGAGAACAAATACGTAGATTCTTGAAACCCACCCAGACCTTGGCAAGGAGCCAGGGAATTTGCATTTTTAACAAGCTCCCTGGGTGATTCTAATGCAATTAAAGTTTGAGAGCCTCTGCCTTATGCCCTGCTGAGTCCCCTTACTCTACACGGACATAATTAAGCCTCTTAATTACACTTTTTGCCAAGAATTAACAGAGTCTTAATTATCTGACAATAAGAGGCATGAGATGGTTTGGTTTTTATTCAAAATGAAGGCACGATTTGCACATCAGTGATGGTAGCCATCTCTGGTGTGACTGGAGGCTTGCTCTGTGAGAATGCTGTGATTGTGTTCCGCAGCTCTCTCCATTCCACGGGGGTGTCGGTGCTAGTGAAATGGGGTTCACGATGATTCTGCAGATCTCTAAGTGACTTCATAAGCATTAGTCCCAAATGAAAATGGGCAACCCATCCCTGAAATGATATGTATTGGGGTACCTGTAGATGTAACTCAAGAATTCTGTTATCCTCTCACATTCCTAGCCATACGCTAGTCTGACCACTAAATCTGTAAGAACCATCCCCAGGTGAGTAGGGCTAATTTTATAATTTTATTTGTCATTCATATAAAGCTCACAGCTACGGGCAATTGTTATCATCTTCATGTTACTGGTGTGGAAATGGAGGCACAGCGAGTAGAGTACACCTTGGGACAGTGTCAAGATTGAAATCTAGGTTTTTGGTTCTGACTACAGGGCCAGCTGGGCCTCTTCTCCTCAGTCTCCATGATTGTCCAGTGTCTGTTCATATTCATTCCAGTCTTTGAGGCCTGGCTGAGCAAGAGGCCTGAGGGCAGAACACTGGGCTCCCCGGGGCCTGCTTGGAAAGGTCCTGATGCAGGGAGCTAGTCCTCTCCAGAAGCGAGATGACTGGGTGCTCTGCAGACTTGCCATCACCCAGCAGCCCTATGCGAACACCCCACTATTATCTTCCTGTTGGGAGCCAGCTGCTCTGGACCTCAAGAAGGCGGCTGAGTTCCCTGGAAGGCAGAACACTACAAGCTATTGTGCCCTACAACTTGCTTTGCACGTTTTGGTTCATTATTTTGGTTGAATAAATAAATCACCAAGCAAGCCTCTTTAAGAATGAAATACACACAGATTCACTTAAACGAGAGCTGGGAGAGAGAGGAAGGCACTGGGCTTTCTGAGACATGGTTGTAGGCTGCCCATAGGCTAGAGCCAGGGCAAAGTGGAACAGAACAGGATGAGAAAGGAAGCACAGGGGAAGAATGAGGCACATGCTCTAAATCTATTAATAGCTCTTCTGACATCTGCCACCATTCTCAGTGCTTCTGATTCTCTTTCCCAAGGCTGAACAACTTTGAGGTCATTATGATGGCAGGAGTCACTGAACTTGGGAACTGCAACTTGTGTTTCCTTCCAAGATGAAGGGACTGGATTCATCTTCTTTTCTGAAATTAACAAAAATGAGGCAAAATATATGAAACATTGGTTTTCAAGACACTGGACATTAGGCAATGAAGGATGGTGGTACCTGAAAGATGAGAAACAAACCAACCTCCACAATTTCCTCATCTTTCTGCCTTGAGAGAGATTCCAGGCTCCAGCTTCTCTCTCTTTCAGAGGATCTCAGAGCCTGGAACACACCCTGAGGTGAGGAGATGGAGAAGAGAGTGATGCAAGACCAAGAAGGAAAGCTACAGGGAGAGATGCTTCCTATGGTCTGCAGAGGATGCCCCTTGGGTATTAAGCTGAGTACTGTGTTTGAGGAAGCTATCTAAGGCTGGGGAAATAACCACACAGAAGGATTCAAGGAGCAGTACCCAGAACTCACACAGGACAAGGAATAACACCCACTAACTAGACTGGAAAATCTCTATATTCATGGGGAAGTAGGTAAAACAAGCAGCATGGTCTTGACTAAGTAGGAAAAAAAATTATTAGTGCTAGACTGAGCACTTTCAGTTCCATCTAACAAGTTTTAAGTAGCTTTTGTATCTTGTAATGACAATATAAATCCATCAGTGAAAACTTACCCAGAACTGACACAGATGCTTGAATTAGCAGGAAAAGATATTAAGACAGCAATATAACTTTTTCCCTATATGTTTCAGAAGTGAAGTAGAATCATGAAAATCTATTTTAAAAAACAAATTAAAATCATAGAGTTGAAAATTAAAATGTCAGATGAAAAATACAGTAGTTGGGATTAATGGCAGATTAGACATTGCAGAAGAACATTTTAGTGTACCTGAACAATAGAAATTATCCAAAATGAGGTACATAAAGAAATAGAGAGAGAAAAGATAATAAATAAATGTTGCAACAGTGAATTGTGGGACAATGCCAGGAAGCATAATATATATGTAATTGGAGTCCTGAGAAATAGGAGAGAGAATAGGCATCTAAAAAACATTTGAAGAAATAATGGCTCAAATTTTTCTAATTATGATGAGCACCATAAATCCATAGAGTCAAAAAGTCAAAATACTGAACATGAGAAATTTGAAGAAAACTACATCAAGCATTATCAAAACCAATGATAAACAGGAAACCTAAAAATTAGAGAAAAAGGCATTTGTACAGAGGAACAAATACATGGATAACAAGCAGATTTCTCACCAGAAACTATGCAAACAAGAAGATAGTGTACATAAGTATGGAAAGAAAAAAACAACTGGCAACCTGGACTTCTATACCCATGAAAACGTCTTCAAAAACTAAAGCAAAAGCAAGTCTTTTTGAAACATACAGAAGTTGAAAGAATTCATCACCAGGAGACCTGCATTATGAGAAATGTTAAAGTCTTCTAGGCAGAAGGAAGGTAATGTCAGAGGGAAATATAGATCTATTTAATACACAAATGAGTGAAAAGTTCTAAATAAGGGTTTTTTTCTTCTTATTATGCATCTGGAAAAGAGAATTGATCATTTAAACAAAAATAATAATGCAGTGTAGGGTTTACACCATATGTATGTAGAATTAAAATGTATATCAAGAATAGGAAAAAAAGGTGAGGGGAAAATAGAAATATACTAATGTAACATTATACTATATGTAAAGTAGTGTAGTATCAGTTAACTGTAGATTGTGGTAAGTTAAATATATATACTATAAACCCTAAAGTAACCACTAAAACAATCAAATGACAGCAAAGAGCAATCGTTTGACTCTTCTGCCCCCTTTTAGATGCCCTTGATTTCCTTCTCTTGTCTGATTGCTCCTGCTAGGACTTCCAGCACTATACTATGTTGAATAGAAGTGGTGATAGAAGGCAACCTTGTCTGGTTCCAGTTCTAAGTGGGAATGCTTTCAATTTTTCCTCCTCAGTATGATGTTGGCTGTGGGTTTTTCGTATATAGCTTTAATAATTTTTTGGTATGTCCCTTCCATGCCTATTTTGTTAAGTGTTCTTATCATAAAAGAGTGCTGAATTTTGTTGAATGCTTTTTATGCGTCTATTGAGAGGATCATATGTTCTTTGTTTTCACTTCTATTTATGTGGTGAATTACATTTACAGATTTGCATATGTTGAACCATCCCTGCATCTCTGGGATGAACCCCACTTTGTCATGATAGATTATTTTTTTGATAAGCACCTGAATTCGGTTTGCTAGGATTTTTTTTTTTTGAGAATTTTTGCATCTATATTCATAAGGGATATTGGACTGTAGTTTTCCTTTTTTGTTGTGTCCTTTCCTGGTTTGGGTATCAGGTTGATGTTGGCTTCATAAAACATGTTGGGTAGGATACCTTCCTTCTCACTGTGGTGGAATAATTTCTGCAGATGGGCACCAGTTCTTCTTTGTAGGTCTGGTAAAATTCTGTCGTGAAATTATCTGGAGACTGTGTTTCTAAGAATTTGTTCATTTCCTCCACATTTTCAAGTTTATGTGCATACAGGTTTTTGTAGCATTCATAGATGATATTTTGTATTTCCATGGTATCAGTTGTAATTTCTCCTTTTTCATTCCTTATTGAGCTTATTAAAGTCCTTTCTTTTCCACTTCTTGTTAATCTAGCAAGAGTCATGTCAATTTTGTTTATTTTTCAAATAACCAACTTTTTGTTTTATTAATCTTCTATATAGTTTTTTTATTGTCTATTTCTTTTAGTTCTGCTCTGATGTTTGTTATTTCTTTTCCTCTGCTAGTTTTCGGATTGGTTTGCTCATCCTTTTCCAGTTCTTTGAGATGATTCACTAGATTGTTTATTTGTGATCTTTCTGTCTTTTGGATATAGGCATTTATGGATATAAATTTTCCTCTCAGGACAGCTTTAGCTTTGTCCCACAGTTTTTGATAACTTGTATCTCCTTTATCATTTAGTTCAAAGAATCTTTTAATTTCCATCTTAATTTCCTCCTTAACCCAATAATCATTCAGCAGAAGGTTGTTAAGTTGCCATGACTTTGTGTAGAGATGAGAGTTTCTGTTGGAGTTGACTTATAATTTTATTCCACTGTGGTCTGAGAAGATGCATGGCATAATTTCTTTTTTTTTAATTTGTTGAGACATGCTTTGTGGGCTAGGATATGGTCAATCTTAGAGAATGTCCCGTGATCTGATGAGAAAAATGTATAGTCAGTGGGTTTTGGGTAGAATGTTCTGTAAATGTCAGTCAGGCCCATTTGTTCTAGAGTTATAAGTCCATGGTTTCTTTATTATTTTCTGTTTGGAGTATCTGTCCTGTGCTATCCAAGGAATGTTGAAGGCTCTGGCCATTATGGAGTTGCTGTTTATCATTTTGTTTAGATCTAGTAGAATTGCTTTATGAATTTGGTTGTACCTGAGTTAGGTGCATAAATATTTAGAATTATTATGTCTTCTTGTTGAATTGTACCATTCACCATTATAGTGACCATCTTTGTCTTTCATTACTTTTGTTGATTTGAAGACTAAGTTATCCAAAATCAGAACTACTATGCTAACTTTCTTTTGGCTTCCATTTACATGGAGTATTGTTTTCCATTCCTTCACCCTGAGTCTGAATGCATCCTTGTGTGTTAGATGTGTTTCCTGAAGACTGCAGATACTTGGCTTGTGTATATTTATCCATTCAGCCAGCCTATGTCTCTTCAGTGGGCAGTTCAAGCCATTCACATTTATTGAAAGAATTGATAAGTGGGGCAGATTTCTGTTCATCCTGTTGAGTTGAACTTTATGGCTTTGTTTTCTCTATTGAGCCATTGTGATATCTGGCCTTTGACCTTCAGCTTTTGGATGATTTTACACTGGTGAGTGTTTATTGTGCTGATCCATATGTACCACTGTTCTAAGTACTTCCTGGAGGGTAGGTCTTGACTTAATTAATTCCCTCAGTCTTTGCTTGCCTGAAAACCCCAAAGATTCTGCCATGAGTACTGGAATTTATACACAAATTCAACAGAGTCTCAGGTTACAAAATAAATGTACAGAAATCAGTAGCATTCCTATATGTCAACAACAGTCAAACTGAGAACCAAATGAAAGACTCAAATTGGGAGACATCAATTTATCAGACTTCAAGCTATAGTACAAGGTTATAGTAACTAAAACAGCATGATACTGGCACAAGAACAGAGACATAGACCAATGGAACAGAACCAAGAATCTAGATATAAAACCATCTTCATATAGCCATCTAATCTTTGACAAAGCAGACAAAAACATACACTGGGGAAAAGAATCCTTACTCAATAAATGGTGCTGGGAAAATTGGATAGCTACATGTAGAAGACTGTAACAGGATCCACACCTCTCATCTCTCACAAAAATCAACTCACAGTGGATAACAGACTTAAACCTAAGGCATGAAACTATAAGAATTCTAGAAGAAAATGTTGGAAAAACTCTTATAGACATTTACCAAGGCAAAGAATTTATTAAGAAGACCCCAAAGCCAATCACAGCAACAACAAAAAGAAATAAATGAGACCTGATCAAATTCTGCACATCCAAGGAAACTATCATGGGAACAGACAATCTACAGAATAGGAGAAAATATTCACATGTTATACATCCAATAAAGGGCTGATAACTAGAATCTATATAGAACTTAGGAACATCAGCAAGAAGAAATCAAACAACCCCATTAAAAAGTGGGCAAAGGACATGAACAGAAACTTTTCAAAAGAAGATAGGCTAATGGCCAAAAAATAAATGAAAAAATGCTCAACATCTCTAATCATCAGGGAAATTCAAATCAAAACCACAATGAGATATCACCTATCTCCAGTGAGAATGGCCTTTATCAAAAAGTCCCAAAACAATAAACGTTGCCATGGATACAGAGAGATAAGAACACTCATACACTGCTGGTGGGACTTCAAACTATTACAATTTCTGTGGAAAGCAATATGGAGATACTTCAAAGAGCTAAAAGTAGAACTACCATTTGATCCATCAATCCCACTACTGGGCATCTACCCAAAGGAAAAATACATTCTATAAAAAAGACATCTGCACTAGAATGTTGATAGCAGCACAATTTACAATTGCAAAGGTGTGGAAACAACCCAAGTGCCCATCAATACATGAGTGGATTAATAAAATGTGGTATATGTATACCATAGAGTTCTACTCAGCTACAAAAAACAATGGTGATATAGCACCTCTTGTATTATCCTGAATAGAGCTGGAGCCCATTCTACTAAGTAAAGTATCATAAAAGTGGAAAAACAAGCATCACATGTACCCACCATCAAATTGGTATTAACTGATCAACACTTAAGTGCACATATAGTAATAACATTTATCAGGTGTTGGGCGGGTGGGAGCAGGAGAAAGGGTTGGGTATATACACACCTAATGGGTGCAGTGTGCACTGTATGGGGAATGGACATGCTTGGAGCTCTGACTTGGGTGGGGCAAAGGCAATATATGTAACCTAAACATTTGTACCCCTGTAATATGCTAAAATAAAAAATAATAATAAAGTAAAATTAAAAAAAATACATAAAGTTGTCCTTGAGTATTCAAGAGGGATTGCTTCCAGGACACCCTAGTGGACACCAGGTCATCTGTAGATTACTTATAATACCTAGTATAATATAAATGCTATGTAAATAGTTGTTAGACTGTATTGTTTAGGGAATAATGACTCAAAATCATCTGTACATATTTAGTACAGACACAATCATCCTTTTTTACCCTCCTGAATATTTTTAATCCATGGTTGGTTGAATCCATGTATATGAAACCCATGAATGTGGAGGGCTGTGTTTGTCTTTGTTCCCATCCCCTGGCAAAGAGCTCCTAAAACCCTTGGATTTCCTGAATGAGGTTGATAGAGGTACCTCTGTTCATAATAAGCCCCTGTTGCCATGCCTGACTTTATGCTAATGAGGACTATTGGAGGGCCCCTAGGTAGCTGCAGGGTGGGGGCTGTCATCAGAATGTCCCAGCCTTGATTACACAGTTAGAACTTTCGGCCCCATCTCCAAACTCTGGGGAGAGGGCAGGGGCTGAAGGTTGAGTTTATCACCAATGGCCAATGATTTAATCAATCATGCCTACATAATGAAACCTTCCTGAAAACTGTAAACAACAGGGTTCCAGGAGCTTCCAAGTTGGCGAACACACGCACGCGCTGAGAGGATGCTCAGCCCAACTCCACGGGGACAGAGATGCCCATGCTCCAACCTTGCTCTACAGACCTTCTCACCTGACCATTCATCTGTGTCCTTTACAATAAACTGTAATAGCAAGTATAGCATTTTCCTGAGTTCTGTCAGTCTAGCAAATTATAAAACCTGCCAGGGCGTGGGGTGAGGGGGAGATTGTGGGGACTTTCAAACTTTCAGAAAGGTCAGACTGAAGAGCAAGTAAGCTAGGGACCTGGTACTTGTGGTTGGCTTCTGATGTGAGGACGATCTTGTGGGACTGAGCCCTTGAGCCTGCGGAGTCTGATGCTAACACTCCAGGTGGTCAGTGTCAGACGGGATTAAACTGTAGGACACCCAGTGGGTGTTGAGGAATCCGAAAATTGGAGAGTTGGTGCTGGAAAAGACACAACCTATTTTGTGTCAGAAAGAACTTGAGAGTTGCCTGCAGCAAATCCACTTTAAATACACAGATAGGGTAAAACTCAAAAGATATTATAGAAAAGTTATATGATGCCTATATTAAAAAAAGAAGAAAACTAAACACACAAAAGAAACCAAACCTGCAGTGGCAATATTGATTTTGTCCAAAGTAGATTTCAGAGCAAAATACATTTGTAGGGATAAATAAAGTTATTTCATAACATTAAAAGGGTTAGTTTATCAACAGGGCATAACAGTCTTAAAAGTTTACAGACCTGATAACAGAGCTTCAAAATACCTCAAGCAAAAACTGATATAGCTACACGGAAAGATAGACAAATCTACAATTATAAAAACAAACTTCAGTATCCCTCTCTTAAAAATTGATAGAGAAAATAGAACATTGAGAAAGAATATAGAATATTTAACAGCGTTATCAACTAAATTGGCCTAACTGACATTTGTAGGACGTTGCACACAACAGCAGCAGAATACACCTTCCTCTCAAACGCACATGGAACATTTACCAAGATAGAAAACAAACCTAAATAAGTTTAAAAGAATTTAAGTTATATAACTTATGTTCGCTGATCATAATGGAATTAATTTAGAAATTATTGAAAAAAATCTCCAAATATTTAAAAATGATGTTACACATTTGGAAGTAAAACCTGGTGCAAGAAGATATAAAAGTGAAATTAGAAAGTATTGTGAACTGAATGCAAATAACACAAAACAAAATTTGTGAGATGTGTCAAGAGTGAAATTTATTAGTATTAAAAAACTATATTTTATAGTATTAAAAATTATATTAAAAAGAAGAAAAGTCTCAAATCAATGACCTCAGCTTCCACCTTAGAAAAATAAACCCAAGGTAAAAGGAAGAGAGGAAATAATAAACATGTGAGTGGAAAAAAATACATGAAAAAAACAGAGGAAATCAAAGAACCCAAAGTTGGTTTTTGAGAATATCAATAAAACTGATAAATTTTTAGGCAGCTCGATCAAGAAAAAGAGAAAGAAAACACAAACTACAAATATCAGAAATGAGTATGGTGGCATTACCACAGATTCTACAGTTAGGAAAAGAATAATAAGAGAAGATCATGGAACAACCAGATCGCAGATTTCGCACCAAAAGGGTGGTACAATCCCATACAGCCCAATTCTTGGCCGAGAGACGGTGCTTGATAAACATGCACAGAACGAATGAGCGAAGAAGGAAAGCTTTCAGTTGCTCTGTGATTCCTCTCAATAAACCATTTCCACAAATTCATTATCTCTGGTAGCAGAGAATTCATCGGAAGCGCAGATATCCAAACCAGAACAGCTGTATCAGGTACCTCTCATGAGCCCCTTTGCCAGGAGTGTGGGGCACAGAAATGACAATCTTGTCCACAAACAGCTTGCGGTCTAAGGAGGAAGGAGACATATTCGTAAATAATGGCCTCAGTCCTGTGTCCTGCCGTCTCCTGCTGCACCTGAGGGAGGCGGGTTTGGGACGGCTCCCTGGTTCTCCCCTCCCTGGGGCCACCTGCCCGATGGCGAGCTGAGCTCTGGCTTCCTTCTGCAGCCTCCTCCCTCCCTTCCGTGGCCACAAACTGTCCTCAGCATCCTCCCGCAGAGGTTAGCTTCTCCTTTTACCAATAGAGGCCACTTTTTTCCTAGCATTATTGACAGCCTCTTGGTCGCCTTTTTAAAATCATTTGGCCACAATTTGGGAATGTAAAATGAGCCCAACGCAGACAACATAAAATGATGACTTTGTCCTTGAAGCTCTCTCTGAGGCTGCTTCCAGTGGCATGCTGCTCTTGCTGGAGGAGAAGGGTGGTAAGGGTTCCTGAACAGGGAACAGAGCTTCGCCGGGGCTGTCTGAACTCCAGGAGGGCTGGCACTGTGTCTGTCTTCTTCTTTGTTGCAGCAAAGCAAAACAGATGCTCAGTGTATGTTTGTTGAGTAAACAGACGACGTCATAAAGCATGGGCATTGCTGGGGAGAGCGGCCGTCATTGGATTTCAATACTTCTTAAGGTTTCTTCAACATTTTGTAGAATTATGACAGAGGCTTCTTGTCCATTTGCTCCTTTCCAACCTGAATAATAGGCGATGTGCTGTGTATTTTCATTATTACTCTCATGTTTTCATTTAGTGAGAATGAATAAGAGTGGACCATTTTCTAGTCCATGGGGCTGATTAATAAGAAGTCTCTCTCCTGGTAAGATTTTTACGATTTTTCTTACCAACTTTTCATGAAACAAAAGGATTTTATTATTATTTTTTTAAGGTATTTTATTTATAGTGCACAGTAGGTGATGGGCAGAGAATGATCTTTGCGACAAGGCTCATGGCCCAACTAAAGCAGCATTCCCACCTCTAAAAACCAGGACACTGGTTTTATCTACTTAAAAACCTCTTGATTTTCAGCAGCTGCCATCACACTGTGTTTACTTTGTAATGCTGCACATAAGAGGAAAATTTGCAAAAAAAAAAAAAAAAATCTAATTGTTTCCCTCAATGAGCAAAATGGAATGATGCGATGACAATATTTGAAGCAGATCTTAATTAATGAACAATCATACATTTCCATTATATTATAATTCTATTTCAGGCATTCTACTGATGCTTTCTCAGATTGGCAGTACATGTCATCCGTGAGTAAATTCCTGGTGGCAGTCAAGTGAAATAACATTTTTTATAGAGGCAACATTTAGGTAATAAACATGGCCAGCTGTATGTACCCAGATAAATGACAACATAAAAATTCTAGCCACTTCATTAATTTCTACCAAGTATCAACTCTTTAATTTTCACATTCAGGATAAATTAGCTGTCATTGTTAGTCTCTTAGTTCAATTATTTTTAGCTGAGGCAAAATATCTATAACTCTATTAAAGAAAGAGGAAATTTTCTTATATTCTTTTCTTTGGAATCCATAGAAGTAATTACAGGATTCAAATAACTACATCATACAACATGATAATTTTTGCCAAAAGACCAAGAAAGAAAGGCTCCGGGTGAAATGAACATTTTCTGACATTTGTGAGCACAGGGGTTGTCTCATTTTGGTAGAGAATCTAATATTCAACATGCTTCCATGAGAATTCGGATATGTGCTCTCACTTCTTCTCCTTCTAATCAAATTACAGAGTTTGTAGGCAAGGTCATTGATTGTGACTTATGAGCCGTTAGGCATCACTAACGCCTAATCAATGAAATACCTGGTACATGATCAAGAGTGTGGGCACATGCCTGTGTGTGTGTGTGTTTGTGTTGGGGTGGGAGATGCTAAAGTAAATCCCCACCTGCAGGGAATTTGCAACCTAACCGGAGATAAAATACACACATGTGAAAAGATTAGAAAATGCTTTCAGAGCCAGAGGTGAAAGTGAGGCAGCCCTCGACAAAACCACAGTCTTACGGGGGTGGGAGAATGTCTGAACCTTGTTCTTTTTTACTTTCTTATCTCTTGTGGGTGTCTCCCCCATGGCTGGACCTAACTTAAGTCAGAGGGCAATGGGATCAGACGATGCTGCCTGTTGAGGTCAGATGTCCCATGTCACGAAAGCAGGGCAAAGAGGGCCCTGGAGGAGCAAGCGGGGAGTGTCTAGCACCCCAGGCACACTTTCCTCCTATTTTAAAGTCACTGGAAAACAGTGACAAACATTCAAGAGGTCAGGGAATATTGCTCCCATAGGCCATCCCTGAGGAATCAACTTGATGAGCTTCGGGTAATCAAGAAATCGTTGAAATATCAACGTAGGTTCTGGCGGAAAGCATTGACTTAACTGTAGCGCTAAGAATAATGGTGACAAAGGTGACAGAACAGTATTTAGATATTGCATGTTCTGATTTGATGGATGTGTCACAGTTAACAAAGATGGATCAAGAAGGGGAGAATTTATGGAAATAGCATAAGCCTCCTGATTGCTTCATAGGGATAAACTGGGAATAAAACTCTACTACACACATTCGGTTAGATACTGAGATGAAGGGAATGGGAAATACATGGATCAATTTAATTTTATTATTGCACATATTCAGGAACCAATAGATAATGTCAAAAGTGGGGAATATAAATGTATTATATAAAAATATTAATATAAAGTAATCATTAAAATAAAAACCAAACTTTGTTAAATACCAAAAATAGATTTTAAAAGAATTAGAAAACAAACCTATGAGAATAATAAAGATAACAACAGCAAGGACTGACAATGATTTGGAGGAATTGGAACTCTCAAACACTGCTGGTAGGAATGTAAAATGGCATAAGCATTTTGGAACACAGTTTTAAGACAGTGTTTTAAGAAGTTAAATTATGCTTACCTTATGATCCAGCCATTCTACTCCTGGGTATTAACCCAGGAGAGCTGAAAGTGTATGTCCGTCCAAGGACTTATACACAAATGTTCACAGCATCTCTAAATGTAATAACCAACAACTGGAAGCAACCCAAATGACCATCAATACATGAAGGAACAAACTCGTTGGTATAACTATATAGTGGAATACTATTTAGTGATAAAAAATAATGAACTATTTTTACATGCCAGATCACAGATGAATATCGAATTCATTATGCTGAAAGTCTTACATTTAGGCTAATGATCCATTTCAAAATGAGTTTGCAATTTCCAGATTAATTATTCCATGTGACTGAGGCAAGACCCTTTTGCATACTAAACCCAGTGTCCCATGAGATATAAGGTTTTACAGTCTAGCTCTTGGGGACAGGGTACTATTCTGAGCCTTGCACGGGGGTCCAGTAATGAGCTCTCTAATCCTTTAGGATGGTTCTTGTTCTAGCCTCAGATAATTTCCTCATGTCCGCTCACTGACCAGTGCTAATACTGAGCTGAATATTCAAGAGGGGGCTCTGCAGAGCTCTGGAGTTTTCTCTCTGGGCAGCTCTCCTTCCCTGCTGTGAGCGCTGTGGCCTTGTTCTCCCTGGACTCTCAGTTCCGTCTCCTCTACTCAAGGAGCCCCCAGGCTCTATCTTGGTTCCTTCTCTTTGCTTCTCCTCCTGGAAACTCTCCCAAATCAAGAAGCTGGGCAACTGCAGGGCTCACTTATTTGTTTTCTTTCTGTCAGGGAATCACTTACTTGCTAGACATGCAGTCCCTAAAAAAACATTGTTTCATGTATTTTTGTCTGTTTTTTTTTTTTGTTGTTGTTGTTGTTGCTTTCATGTAGGAGGACAAATCAATTTCCTATAACTCCATGTTAATTAGAAGTGGAACGTCATAAATACATACTATTTAAATGTAAAATACATATTGAAATATAACAAATGATACCAAAGATCAAAAGTATTGGTGGAATTAATAAATATAAATTGGCTTAACACACATAATAATAGAAAAAGATTATTGGATGGACTAACAAAGAAAAACCCATCTCTCTGCAGTTTATAAGATACAGCTAAAATAAAGAGATTCAGAAAGTTCAAAATAAAAGTTATAGAAAACGATATGCTAGGTAAATGTAAACAGTAAGAAAGCAGGATTTACGCCATTGAGAGCTAGAGCTGACCTGTCAGGGCCCGGTTTACATCTTCTCATTCTTTCTACTGTGCTGCACACCAGCTCAAATTCCACCTCTCACGTCTTTGCACGATGGCTTTCTCTGGCATCTAGAGTCTTCTGTGTTCCCCATGTGGCAGATCAGAAGTGCTAGAGAATTAATACCCTCTGGGAGCAGTTTGCTATCAATCAGTGATGGGAATTGGTATGCAAATTCTCCAGCTCCCTCTCCCCTTGGAAGGAATAACTCTGAGGCCTGTGCATTACACTGACCACCGAGGGTCCAAGTGGAGTAAAGCTCCAGTTGTCCGTAGGAACAAATGGCTTCATCACGCACCATTCACTGACTTCCCACCTTTCGCTGACTCACCTTCCCGTGTCCTTATCAGTGTTTTCTCCACTTTCCAAATACACCACTTGCATTCAAATTCTTGTCTCAGGGTTTCCTTCAAGGGAACCCAAATCACGACGATAACAGAAAAGGCAAAATTCAGGCCCTCCCAAACAAACCAAAACACAACAAATACAAACATCAATAATGCTAGAGATTAAAATTTGCAAAGAAGATATGTTATGAATATCTATATATTCAATATCAGATCAATCACTTTTATGAAGCAGAAACCAGAGAAGATGTAAGGAGGAGAAATAGATTAAAACACATTCGCAATAGAAAACTTCTCAATCTAAGACAGATCAAGTAGATAAAGCATTTAATAAGGATATAAAATACTTAAGCAACAAATTCAGTAGGTAAAGTTTTATAGATATACATGGGACTCTGAATCCAGGCTATGGAGAATATCTTCTTTCAAGTACAAATGGAACTTTCTTAGAAATGGACCAGGTTTTAGGACATATGCAAAAAATCTTAAGTAGCATTAAAAAAATAAAATAATATTTATAGCATTTATGATAATAATATGATAAAATAAAAAATACTAACAACTTTTAAAGGCCCTTCAACAATTTAACAACAAGCTCAAAGCAGTAAAACTCTCTCAAAACAGTAAGCCAAGACAATTGTAGAAATCACCTTATTTATTTTCTTTCTGCCAGGGATCATTTCATTTAGCACCTATTGGCTATAAAAGAATTCTAGGCTCAAAGGGGAAATAGGAAACTAAATTTTAGAACATCTAGGCACGATTGTGTCTCCCCTGCTCCTAAGAACCGTCGGTAGCCCTGGTGCATCCATTGTTGCACTGAAACCTGCAGGTGAGAAAATCATACACAGGAGAACAGTGTACCAGCGCTGAGCGATGAAGATGGCTGACCAGAGACACCAGCTGCCAGTGTCTCAGTAAGAAGAAGTTTTAGATGAAAGACAAAAAACAAACAAACAAACATACAGCAGGTGTAACTCTGAGGGAAGAGTGCCAGAACCTACAAGATCCTCCGCAGAAAGAAGGGAAGAAGTTGCAGAGCAGAACAAGAAGGAGCAAAATATTGGCGGAGATCAATCCCCAAGAGGCTTGGAGTCCAACAAAAAAGGGTAGGTGGAGCAGTTTGTTTCTCCCTCCCTCACGTCTCTGAGAGTCGGCAGATGCCTGAGCTGCTGGAGAGACTTTATACCTTCATGATCCCAAAAGCTGCTGCCACCAGTGGGCTGGGAGCTTCTTGTAGACAAAGCACCAGGCTCCCAGTCCCCGTGGGACGCTTCCCATCACCACAGACCCAAGCAGTGATGGCAGGCACCATATTGCTTCTCTTCCCACTATGCACCTTTGTCCTCCCATGGAGGCTTCAGCTCCTCATGTTTAGTCTTACTTGTTCCCACACAAACATTCCCCAACTCTGGCCTAGACTGCAGGAGACACAGGGGTCCAATGGGTCCTGGGTGATCTGTGTGACTGCAGAGCCTGGACATTCTGGGTGGGCTGCCTCCCAGAGAGAGGGACAGAGACAACCAAAATGCTAGCTTTCCTCCATCCAGACTCTTTTCCTCCCCTTCTCATGCCCACCTATGGCTGCCAAGAGAAACAGTTGAGCCACCACACCAAGGCTTCCACAGAGAGTGGGGCTCAAATCTTTCCCCTTAAGGTCATGCAGGGGACTGAGGGGTGCATGGACTATGAGCTCCCGAATCACCAGCCCTCCCTGGTGCTGCTTGCCTGGTGGCTCCATCAGAGCAGGACACACCCTAAAGCAGAGGGACATCAAACCTGCTTGAACACCCCATAGGCAACTTGGAACCAGCATGCTTCTCCCTGGCATGGTTAGGGATTGATTTTTGGGGAACTGGGCACAGATCCACAGGCCAGATCCCATACCCACAGGTCTCGATCATGGTGGTTGCAGGCACAGAGGGGAGATTTGTGAACTAGTCTCAGGGGGCAAGGAAGCCTACATGGGTAGATCTGAGAAGAGAGTGCAGTGTGGGCCCTAGCTGAAGCATTCTCACAAGGCACCCTGCCCCCACAGGAAGGTCTCACTCTCATCTCAGGCTGGAATCTTGGATGGGGAACTTCCCAGTCCACAGCACAATCATGAGGGAGCTCAACTAACTTGAGCTCTTGCCTGCTGGCAGATGCTGCAGAAATACCATGGAGCAGGAGAGCGGGGAGAAGAGCAAAACCTACTCCAGACAGCCAGATTGTGAATCTCAGATGGCCCCACCTCCACAAGCAGACTTTCTGGTTGGGTGGGACTTCTGCCATTCCTTGGTGGCTTTACCCAGAAGCTGGGAGCAGACCTTTGACCCAAGCTGAAACAGCTACTTTACCAGGTTTGTGGAGCCTGAGGGCAAGCTCACTGAACCCAGCCCTGCCCAGCCTCACTCCTCAACCTGCCTCTGCTATGGTGGAGAATAAGGACTCACCAGGAAGTTCCAGGGCCCCACTCACCATCTGGGGCGTTCAAGTATTTCTCCTGAGGGACTAGAGCTGGTAACAGGACCCAAAAACAACATTGCAACTTGTTCCTTCTGACAAGTGCCACCTACTGACAGGGAGGTCAATTTGCACATCCTTTATAGGATTTACTGACTCATCATACATGGTGTGGTTGATTCTCACCCACAAGCACCACCTACTGCCTCAGAGATTAAACTGGGGATGCCATTACAATTCATACTGTAAAGAAGACTACGGGGATGGGGAAAGAGAAAGGATCTCAAAGACCTCCATCCTCCCTCATCAAAGAGAGACAAGGAATCTTTCCACTCCCATAGCTCACCACTGATATAGCCTACAAACAACTAGGAACTGAGAAAACCACTACACTAAAGATATCCATAACCAAGGCATCCAACCAGAACAAAGATTGCAATCAAAGCACCCACAAGAAAAGCCAAAAGTTCTTACCCAACATGTGGTACAAGCACATGTACAAGTGTGGGAAGGGAAAACACCCTATCTAAACAACAGAAAATCCAAAAATAAGAAGCAACAGCTTGTTCCAGATGAGAAGGAATCAACAAAAGAACTCCAGAAGTATGAAAAATCAGAGTGAAAGGACACCCCCAAAAGGGAATACCAGCTCTCTAGCAATGGATACATACCAACCAAAATGAAAATATTTAAATGACAGATAAAGAATTCCAAATATGGATTGTAAGGAAGCTCAATGAAATCCAAGAGAAAGTGGAAAACCAACTCAAAGAAATCAGAAAAACAATTCAGAAAATGAATAAAAAATTCAGTAAGGGATTGACATATTAAAGAAAACAAATAGAACTTCTAGAAATAAAAAACTCGTTTAAGGAAATGCAAAATGCAGTGGAAACATTTAAGAATAGACTAGAGCAGGCAGAATAAAAAATATCAGAGCTTGAAGACAACTGTTTTGAATTGACTCCATCAGTAAATAATAAAGAACAGATAATTAAAAGAAATGAACAAATCCTACAAGAAATGTGGGATTATGTAAAACAGCCAAATATAGGAATCATAGGTATCTCTGTGGGTGAGGAAGAAAACACACAAGGGCTGGAAAACCTATGTGAGGGAATAATTGAGGAAAACTTCCCTGGTCTTGCCTCAGACTTTGTACCTTTAGACATCTAGGTACAAGAAGCTCAATGAACACCTGGGAGATTCATTGCAAAGAAGCAATCACCATGACACATAATCATCAGACTGGCCAAAGTCAACATGAAGGAGGAACTCCTGTGAGCCATAAGGTGAAAATCAAGTAACTTAGAAAGGAAAACCCATCAGGCTAACTGTGCTCTTCTCAACTGAGACCTTACAAGCCAGAAGGAATTGGGGTCCCAACTTCAGTCTTCTTAAAGAGAACAACTGCTAGTCTAGAATTCTGTATCCTGTAAAACTAAGTGTCATATCTGAAGGAGAAATACTTTCCAAGACAAGCAATCACTGAGGGGATTTGTCAAGACCAGACCTGCTCCACAGCAAATACTCAGAAAGAATTATATTAATACATGGATCAGCACAATAGTCAGCCACCAGAGTAAAACCACACAAAAGCTAAAGCTCAGAGCTCATATAAAGCAAGAGATAAAACAAAGAAATAAGGTACTACCCAACAGAATGAACACAACAGCATCCCACATATCAATTCTATCAACCAACATGAATGGTTTGAATTTGCCACTCAAGAGACATAGGCACGCAGAATGGATAAAAAGTATCTGCTGTCTCCGGGAAACAATATAACCCACAAGGACTCATACAGAATCAAGGTGAAGGGATGGAAAAAAATATTTCATGCAAATGGAAACCAAAAAAAAAAAAAAAAAAAAAAGCAGGTGTAGCCATTCTTATATCACATAAAGTTGACTTTAAATCAACAATGATAAAGAAAGACAAAGATGGTCATTACATAATGGTCAAGGGACCAGTTCCTAAAGAAGGCATAACAATCCTAAATATTTATGCACCAAGCACATGTGTGCCCAGGTTAAGCAAAGAAATAAACAGCAACATTGTATTTTCCAGGGACTTCAACACCCCACTGACAGAATTGGACAGATCATCCAAGCATAAAACAAGTAAAGAAACACTGGAATTAAATGGGACTTTAGAACAAATTGGCTTAACAGACATTTACAGAAAATTTTACCCCAAAACTACTGATTATACATTTTCTCCTCAGCACAGGGAACATTCTCCAAGATTAATCATATTTTAGGCCACAAAACATGGCTCAACAAATATAAAAAAATAGAAATCATACCATTATCTTCTCAGACCACAGTGGAATGAAACTAGAAATCAATTCCAAGAGAAATACTTGGATATTCGATTCTACACAAAGTCATGGAAATTAACCTGCTGCTTAATGATTATTGGATCAATAATGAAATTAAGATGAAAAGTAAAAGATTCCTCAAACTTAATGACAATGACAATATCAAAATCTATGGGATTGAGCAAAAGCATTCCTAAGGGGAAAATTCTTAGCCTTAAATGCCTACATCAAAAAGACAGAAAGATCACAAATTAACAATTTAATGACATGTCTTAAGGACATAGAAAAGGAAGAGCAAACCAAACCCAAGCCAGCAGAAGGAAAGAAATAATCAAAGTCAGAGCAGAACTAAATGAAATCGAAAATAAGAAAGTTATACAGAAGATCAACAAAATGAAAAGATGGTTCTTTGAAAAGATAAACAAAATTGGTAGACCTCTTGCTAGATTAGCCAGGAATAGAAGAAAAGGGATCCAAATAAGTTCCATCAGAAATAAAAAAGGAGATATTACAACTGACACCACAGAAATACAAAATATCATTTGTGAATATTATGCACATAAACTCGAAAACATAGAGGAAATGGACAAATTCCTAGAATCACAAAACCTCCCAAGACTCAATCATGAAGAAATAGAACTCCTGAAAAGACCAATAATGAGCAAAAAGATTGAAGCAACTATGAAAAATCTCCCAACAAAATAAATCCCTGAACCAGATGGATTGATAGCCAAAGTTTACCACACCAGAAAGAGGAGTTGGTACCCATTCTGAAGAAATTGTTCCATAACAGTGGTCCCCAACCATTTTGGCACCAGGGACCTGTTTTGCGGAAGACAATTTTTCCACATTCAGGAGTGGGTGGGGAGGCAGGGACAGGAGGTGGAGCTCAGGCAGTGAGATGAACAATGGGGAGCGGCTATAAATACAGATGAAGCTTCATTCACTCACCTGCTGCTCACCTCCTGCTGTGTGCCCCTCACCATTCCTAAGTTTCATGGAAGACAATTTTTCCATAGGGAGGGTGGAGGGCAGCAGAAGAGCTCTGTAACCTGGTCCCTAACAGGCCACAGACTGGTACCAGTTCACAGACCGGGGGTTGGGGACCACAGTTTCATAACATTGAGAAGGAGGGAATCCTCCCCAACTCATTCTATGAAGCCAGTATCACCTTGATACCAAAGCCAAGAAAGGACACAACAAAAAAATAACACTCCAGACCAATATCTTTTATGAATACAGATGCAAAAATACTCAATAGAATACTAGCAATTCGAATTCAACAACACATCAAACGACTAATCCACCATGACCAAGGGGGCTTCATCCCAGGGATGCAAGGATGGTTCAACATATGTAAATCAATAAATGTGATTCACCACATAAACAGAAGCAAAAACAAAGATCATATCATCATCTCAATAGATGCAGGAAAAGCATTCAACAAAATTTAGCACCCTGTCATGATAAAAATCCTCAACAAAATAGGCATGGAAGGAACATATCTCAAAATTATAAAAGCCATATATGACAAACCCACAGCCAACATCATACTGAATGGAGAAAAGTTGAAAGCATTTCCACTAAGATCTGGAACAAGACAAGGATGCCCGCTGTCACCACTTCTATTCAACATAGTGATGTACGTACTACCCAGAGCAATCAAGCAAGAGAAAGAAATTAAGGGTTTCGCACTTGGGAAATGCAGGCCAAAGTATTGCTTTTGGCTAACAATATGATCTTATATCTAGAAAACCACAAAGATTCTGCCAAGAGACTCCTGGAATTGATAAATATATTCAGCAAAGTCTCAGGTTACAAAATCAATGTATACAAATCAGTAGCATTCCTATATACCAATAACAGTCAAGCTAAGAGTCAAATAAAAAACTCAATACACTCACAATTCTACAAAAAAAAAAAAAAAATACCTAGGAATATACTTATCCAAGGAGGTGAAAGATCTCTACAAAGAGAACTACGAAATACTGAGGAAAGAAATTGCAGATGATACAAACAAGTGGAAAAACATATCATGCTTATAGATTGGTAGAATCAGGATTGTTAAAACATTCATACAACCCAGAGTGATTTACAGATTCAGTGCAATCCCTGTCAAAATACCAATGTCATATTTTATGGATCCAGAAAACAAAACAAAACAAAACAAAAAAAACTCTGTGCTTTGTGTGGAACCAGAAAAAAGCCCAAATGCCCAAAGCAATCTTAAGCAAAAGGACCAAATCAGAAGGCATCATATTATGAGACTTCAAACTTTATTACAAGGCTACAGTAACCAAAACAGCATGGTATTGGCACAAAAATAGAGACATACACCGGTGGGACAGAACAGAGAACCCATGCATAAAACTATCCACATGTTGCCAACTGATCTTCGACAAAGCAGACAACAATATACACTGGGGAAAAGAAGCCATATTTAATAAATGTTGCTGGAAAAATTGGATAGCCACATGCAGAAGGTTGAAATAAGATCCATATCTCTCACTACTCACAAAAATTAATTCAAGATGGATAAAGGACTTAAATATAAGGCATGAAACCATAAGAATTCTAGAAGAAAACGTTGGAAAAACTCTTCTAGATATGAGGCTAGGCAAAGAATTTATGAAGAAGATCTCAGTGGCAATCACAGCTTTAACAAAAATAAATAAATGGGTCTTGATTAAATTAAAAAGCTTCGGCACAGCCAAGGAAATAATCAACAGAGCAAATAGGCAACCTACAGAATGGGAGAAAATATTTGCAAGCTATATATATATGATAAAGGACTAATAACCAGAATCTACAAAGAATTCAAGAAAATCAGCAAGAAAAAAGTCAAACAACCCCATTAAAATGTGGGTAAAAGACATGAACGGAAGCTTCTCAAAAGAAGAGAGACAAATATCCAATAAACATATGAAAAAATGCTCTATGTCACTATTCATCTGGGAAATGCAAATTAAAACCACAGTGTTTTGTCACCTTACCCCAGTCAGAATGGCTTTTATTAAAAAGTCTAAAAACAATAGATGCTGGCATGGATGCAGAGAGGAAGGAACACTTATATACTATTGGTGGGACTACAAGTTCGTACAACCTCTATGGAAAATAGTATGGAGATTCCTCAAAGAACTAAAAGTAGACCTACCATTTGATCCAGCAATCTCACTACTGGGTATTTACCCAAAGAAAAAGGAGTCATTTTATCAAAAAGACACCTGCACTAGAATGTTTATTGCAGCATAATTCACAATTTCAAAGATGAGGAATCAATCCAAATGCTCACTAATTCGTGAGTGGATTAACAAATGTGGTAGATTTCTACCATGGAATACTACTCAGCCATGAAGAAGGATGAATTAATGTCTTTTGCAACAATTTGGGTGGAAGTGGAGACCATTATCCTAAGTGAAGTATCTAAAGAATGGAAAACAAACACCACATGTACTCATTATTACATTGGAAATAACTGATGAGCACACGTGTGTAGAGGGAAGTAAATCTCAATGGAAATCAAGCTGGGGAGAGGGGAGAGGAGGAGATAGGTGAATACCCATCTAACAGGTACAGTGAACACTATCTAGAAGACAGGCACACTTTTAACCCTGACTCAAGCATTACAAAAGTGATCCATGTAAACAAAAACATTTGTACCCCCATAATACTTTGAAATTAAAAAAAAATTTAGAACATTTAGAAAATAGCAACAATGGAAACACAATATATCAAAATCTAAAATTCATAGCAGAAAATACTTATTACAATAAAAATGAAAATATGTGAATACTTGGCTAAGTCGAAAAGTTAGAAAAAAGACCAACATAGTAACAGAAAGGAAAAAAAATCAATCACAATAAAATCAGATTTAAATGTAGAGCAAAAAATCCACAGCATAAATAATAAGAAAATATAAAGCTTGTTTTTTGAAAACAACAGCAACAAGGCTATTACTCAGATTAATAAAATAAATGAATGAGAGAAAGTGCAAGTACACAAAATAAGAGATAACAAGAAAATAACCTTCAAAAGAGAAGAAATAAAAAAGTTACATATTTAGCAGAATGTTCTGCAAATAAATTTGACAACTTAAATATAATGGGTAATGTTTTTAAGAAAATATAATTAACCAAAGCTGACCCCAGTAGAGATAGAAAATTTAATCAGGACCAATTCCCATAAAGAAAATAGAGAAAGATGTAAAAATGTTTCTTTACAAATAAGCACCATGACCAGCTAATTTCATAGAAAAGTTTTATCAAATTATTAAAAATCAGAAAATTGCATTTCTACTTAAAATATTTTAGAGCTTTAAAAAGGAACCACATTAAGTGTGATATGAATATCAAAACTTGACAAATATAATACAAAAAATATTAATAACTATAGATCAATATCATGTATTAGTATCAATACAAAAATATTAAATGAAATGGTTATAAATAGAATCCTTCATCTCATTTAAATATGAGTTCATTTGACCACATGGTGCTAATTTCAGAAATGGAAAGGTGATTCAATACTGGAAATCTATTAATATAATTTAGAATATTAAAAGTCTAAGGAGACAAATCTATTATCTTCTCAATAGATGTCAAAAAAGCATTTAAGAAATTTAACACTCATTCACAATTTTTAATAAAGCTTAATGAAAGAGACTGGATAAATTCTTTCTTTAGAAAAATCATATAATTCATATCAAAAGCCCATTGCTTATAATAGAGAAAACTTAGAGGCAGTTCTAGGAAAAAACAAAAAAAAAGAGACTATTTAACATTGTATTCAAGGCATTAAAGCAATGCAATTAGATGCATAAGAATTAGAAAGGAAGAATAAAACTATCTCTATTTATAAGTGACAGCATTATATATCTGCAAAACCAAAAGAATAGATGGGAAATACTATTACAAACAATAGAATGATTTATAAGATAATAGCAATAATCTTTAAATACACAAACAAAACTCTTAGCAGATATATGGGAATCACAAATATGTATAATTACAACAGCAAATATTTAATACAATAAAATAGCTAAGAATAAACTTAGCAAAATACTGTCCATATTGTCCAAGAAAATAAACTTGGACAAATTCATATCCGTATACATACATATCTACATGTATGTATATCATGTGTATTTTCTCAAATTTAATTTATAATTTAGTGCTATATCAATAAAAATACCATTTTTTAATGAAGTTAAGCAAGTCTATTTAAAAATTAATCTAGATTAGCCAGGAAATTCTGAAAATGAAGAGC
Source organism: Eulemur rufifrons (assembly GCF_041146395.1). Lineage (NCBI taxonomy): Eukaryota > Metazoa > Chordata > Mammalia > Primates > Lemuridae > Eulemur > Eulemur rufifrons. The sequence continues at coordinate 5,894,839 of NC_091011.1, read as the reverse complement.
TCTTTTGGTGACTAGCCCTCCCATTATTAAAACGTAACAATAATTACTAAGTATCTATAAATGAAATGGTATGTTATTTATGCGTAGATAGACAGATGATAAAACGGAAGTGGAAACCCAGAAATAAATGCAATTGCTCATGGACATGCAGAGAGTTGGCAGTTGAGGAGGAGAAAAATGGACAAATTGAAGTTATTCTTGGTTTTTATGAATAAAATGGAGCATTTTTGTGATGGATCGGCTGTGGGGACAGGAGGCAGGTGTCAAGAGTGCCTCGTAGGTGCCTGGCTCGTGTCACAGGTGGTGTGGCAAGAGATGACACAGGCAGATGCACTACCTCATGTCCATTCCTAGTTATCTTTAAAGTATTGGGAACGCAGGAAAAGCTCTCTCATAGTTACAAAAAAGAAAACACACGCCATCTACAATTATGTGAACTGTGTTGATTTCGTAGGGACAAGCCAACTCTCTACAGATCCACGTGCAATTGTATTTATTTCTGGGTTTCCACTTCCGTTTCATCATCTGTCCATCTACACATAAATAACACACCATTTCATTTATAGATACTTTCTAATTATTATTATGTTTTAATATATGGAAGGGCTAGCCACCCAAAGAGCTCTTCATTTTCAGGATTTCCTGGCTAATCTAGATTAATTTTTAAATGGACTTGCTTAACTTCATTAAAAATGGTATTTTTACTGATACAGCACTAAATTATAAATTAAATTGGAGAAAATACACATAAGTGTTGACTGCATGATGGGAAGTCTTGTGACTTCTTGGTTTATTAAGCTCCCATCCAAGTACTAACCAGGCCTGACCCTGCTTAGCTTCCGAGATCAGACGAGATCGGGCGTGTTCAGGGTGGTATGGCCATAGACGGTTTATTAAGCTTTATCCACCTCATCTATGGTCACTGACATTTGGTTTCTTTCTGTCTTGTATGGGATATCTTGGTGAGCTTGTGCCTATTTTGAGCTTCTAGCACTTTCCAGGACGCTACTGCAAGAGCTGGGTCTTGTAGGTAGCAGTGAAAGCCCTCTCACCTTCACCCCAGACAAACTGCAACTTGGATTGCGAGTTTTCACCTCCTCGGTGGTTTCCTTTCCCAACTCTTGCTCCTCGGATCCATCACACATTTTGCAGAGTGATATTTCTTAATTAATCTGGTTATGCCCTCCTTGAAGACTTCAGTGATTTCCTGTGGCCTTCAGGATGAAGTCCAAGCTTGAGGTCTAGGAAGCCCCAAAGCATTGAACTGCCTTCTCTGAAGGCTCATTTGCTGACATTTTCTGCCTTGCCCTATTTTGTTCTGGCTTTGCTGAGCATTCTCTGCCTAGAATGACAGAGCTTAACCCTAGCTTAACCCCTTTTCATTCTTTGGTTATCAACATAGATGTCACCTTCTCCAGAAGCTTTCTTGACACCCTAGCTGGGGTTTGGGACCTATACTCTGGTGTCACTAGCACTCTTTGCACTTACCGTAACATCGCTTTCCACTCCTCTTCCCTCCCCGCGGGGCTGAGCTCCTTCCGAGGAGGGTGGTGCTTGGGCACGTCTGCTCCCCAGCAAGCAGCCTGGGCCTGGCACACAGCAGCCTCCGGGGTTGGTGAGTGTGCGGAGGAGGAAGGGTACGGCCCTATTTATATCCCATTCCTGTCTGACCTTGCTTAAGACTTGTTCTCGTCTCCCTTCATTCTCAAAAATCTCCTAAGAGTTCCCAAGCTGATTTATTTGTCCCATGGCCATGAAATTACTAATTGGAAGTTGCTGGTGCCCAATTCATACTGCTGGCATCTTCCTGCCTGTCCCATTTCAGTCCCTGGAAATGCCACATTACTAGTGAACCACTACCCTTTGCAATAAATCTGCAATTCATCAATATTGTCTAAGTTTTTAATCATTTCCTTTTTTTTGTTGGTGTTGGGTCATTTCAAGTCCTTCAGAGACAGGAACAAAGTAGCTTGCTGAAACAAAAGGATTAAAATATGAGACTCTGCCTTTTATCTCCACATGCAGACAAGCTTGCTAACTGTGAGGCAAAGGTGGGGTGGCCTTACTTCTTGGCCACATGGGGTATTTAGGCGGGGAAATGAGTGAACAGTTATTTTAACTTTTGGTAAATGAGAGAAGTGGAGGCACATTTCCTCTGTTGTAATAAAGTGAGAGGAAAAAGGAAACTGCAAACCTCCAATTGGTATTAAGAAAGATTAAACCTGTTTTAATTGGAAGAATTACAAACTCAAATTGAATTCAGATATTCACTGATGTGAATTCAAAGTCATCCTTTGCATCTTAAAACACTACTGCTGTGATGACATATTGAGATTTCATTTTCTCTGCCTTCCCTCTTTAGGCACTGAGAAGAATATTCCATTAGACCTTCCAGAACTTCTTTCTATCTTCCCCACCTTGCTCTCTGCCCCAGGAGGCTGAGCACGCTGGGCCCCAGCACGTGCCCGGCCCTGGGAGGTCTGGTGGGGCTGGATCCGGGCAGCGCTGGAGGAGACGGGGGGGGGGGGGGGGGCAGGAGAAGGGGGAAGTGGGGGCTTGTTATCAGCCAGCCATGGTGCTGGCTGTTTCCCCCCCGCAGGCTCATGCCCTGTCCAGCAGCCTCCTGTGCGGGAGAGCATTGGCGACCGTGCCTTCCCGTGCCCTTCAGACGGGGAGTGGTGAAGACCCTCCTGGTTGCCGGCCCTGGCTGGTTTCCTTGGACCCTGCCCCCACCTTGGTAAGTAACCTTGGCGTGACATTTTCCTGAAATCAGCATGTGAGTGGCCGTTTGCTTCCTGGGACTGTGGCTGACATTTGTATCAAGGATCTTTCTGCCTGAAAAATACGATTCCAGAACACCGGGTGTTTAGAGATCCCTTACTTCAAGTTCCTCACTTGACAACGGAAGCGGCTGAAGCTCCCAGAGAAGGGCGACCTCGCCCATGCCACACAGCCATTTACAGCACAGCTCCTGTCTCTTCAGACCAGCGCTCTCACCCTGGGGCCAAACGGCACGAGTCAGCCGCACCTGCGCGTCACTGACAACCGTTCCCCTGCTGCGGCAGTGGCTCTCGCGGAGGGCGCGCCCGTGGCAGGCGCTGTGCACGGTGCGCGCCTGCATCGTCTGCCGTCCTCCCCGCCCTGTGGTGTGGCTTCTGCCCTGGGGCCGGCGTGGCGGACGGGAACTCAGCTGCCGCAACGTGGGACACGGCAGGCGTCCCACCTGGCTCTTTCCGAGGAGTCAGGTGCAGACCCCTGCAGCGTGCCTTTGGCCAAGACCGATCACGTGGGCTGGGTCTGAAACCAAATAATGTCTAAGAGGCCACAGTAAGTGTCCAATGAGATTTAAGCCAAGAGAGCGGCCGTGAGGAAGGAAGGGCGTGGGATCGCTCAGTCAGTGGGCGGCTGTCCAGTTGTTCCCACCCTTGCTCGCCAGTGGACACGGCCATTCCGGTGCCACAGATCATGCCAGGAAGCTCACCCTTCTCAGGCAGGAGCCACAAGAAACAGGCGCCCAGGGCTGACGGGCCCAGCCACTCTCGGGAAGTCCCTGGGAGGCGCTCAGGAGTGGCCCAGGGTCGGGAGCCAGACACAGCCCAGAGTGAGAACCAGGAAACTGTCACAATTGTGGAGATCTGGGAAGCAAGGAACACTCAGACATGATTCTACCAACAGCCACCTCCCTCACCCACGGAGCTTAAAGAAATATACAGAAAAATACATGGCTGTTTTTCACATGATAAATCAATACTTGCTTAATAAAGAAAGTCTGGTAGAAACAAGGAAGTGGAGAAAAGAAAATAAACTTTTCCAGCTTGAGAATGTCACTATGTTTGCCACAAGAGCCTGTGGTCTAGGACATACATGTACTAGATCCAGCAGAGAAGCCTCAGGGGTGCACTGCTGCGTCTCTGAGAGCCCCAGAAGCGGCAAGGGACGGACGGGTACCAGCCCCATGGCCGGCACACCTGGCTCTCAGGACCCTTGCCAGCCATGCCATCTCCGGTGAGCCACGTCATTTTCTGAGCTTCCTTTTCCTTCTAAGATTAGCTTTGCCTGAGCAGGTGTGGCCATCTCACCATGCCCATCTTACCGCTCACTTTCTGCTTGGGGACAAAGCTCAGCAAGGCTGTGACCAGAGTGGCACCATATTGGGGTCCCCCGTCACTGCTCTTCAGGCCTCTCTCTCATCTCATCCGCACCCCATGGAGTTTCCAATCAGAGAGGACTCTGGTGGCAGCTTCTTGGGCTTCAGATGACTCAGAGTCACAAGTTCTAGGGCTGGCACAGCCAGACTTCCCCTGGCCAGGAAACTCCCTGCCTCCTTGGGAAGCCACAGCCCCAACAGGACCTGTGGGGCTCCAGAAGCTCCCAGGGCCACCTTCCCAAGTCAGACTCTGACACTGTCTTCCTCGTGAGGCTTCCTGGTGCTGGTCCTCAGTACCAGAGAATGTTTGGATTAGGCCACGTGATTGCTCACCAGGAAACCACAGCTGTCTCTGCTGGTTCTCTAGGTTGTATTTCCTACAAGTGAGGCCCTTATGCTCGGCTGCCCCAAAGATGCAGGAAAGACAAGATCACTCACAGGCCCAGCAGTCCTCACTGGATGCTGATGTGGTCCCAGGAGGTCCTGGGACAGGCTGCACCTGTGGTCCTCAAGCCCCCAAGAGAGCCCGGGTCCTAGAATTCCAGCAGCAAAGACCCCACTCCCCCCACCCAGACATGCCACTGACACACAGGCTCACTTTAGGCCCATAAAGACAATGCCAGGGGTGCCTTTACAGTCATGGGAACCCCTCAGAGCTGCAGGTCCAGTGAGTGAGTCCAGAGAGAGGTGGACATTTCCTTTCTCCTGCAACATTAAAAATGCTTCAAGCCTCAGTCTCCTGAGACAGGAACACTTCTGGGTTGTGGTGAGGAGAGAGTCAGATTTGGGGGTGAACCCCACTGTGTGACCATGGGCAAGTCTTTGAGCCTCCGTGGCTCAGCTGTAAAATGGGGAGAGCGGATATCATCAGCGCACGTGTCTGAGCACCCAGACCAGTGTCTTGGCATTTGAGAGGGCTCGGGAAATGCTCAGGAGCTCTACTAGGCTGAACCATCCAAACTTTTAGCGAGCCCCAAGTTACTTGGCGTGTTGAGGTTAACTACTCATGTGGCTCTGGTTTGTATAGAAGAAGAGAAAAATGGCAAAGCAAACTAGTGAAAGGAGGGGCCTGTGCCCTTGTATGGGCAAGGATGCCACATGGGCCTGGTAGACCCTCAGGGAAGGAAGGAGCCTTAAAAGCCCACCACTCTCATGACTTTGGAAAAATGAGCATGCAGTGAGTCTGCCTTTCACCCTGCATTGCTCTAACATCCATGCTCTGACCCAGCTGCAGGGAGATCTTGGGTGGTAAATGTTGTGACGCCCACATCCCGGTGTGGGGACAGGAGCTCTTGGAGGTGGGCTCATTGCCTGTAGGTCACACACTATTTTGGATGAAAACTCCAATCTGGTTTCCAAGTCAGAGCCTTTTTCACTCACCTGTGACTCTCCACTATACTTTGCAGGCAGAGACCCAGTAGCCTCACTGTCCACGTGGCCTTATCTTGAGCTGCTGTCTGCCGCCTCACCCCTCCCCACCTCTGAGCACCACCTCAGCTGCTCCTGATCCTCTCTGACTGCCTTGAGCCTCCTGCCCAGGCCTGGGGTTTGGCCTGCTGTGCCCTGGCACTGGAAGCCTGCCAGAAGCTCCATTCTCCCTCCCTCTGCCCCCTGCACTGCAGTCTGGAATCTTGCCAGGCCCTTCCTCTGAGATGCCTCGTAGGACAGCTCTGTTCCTCCCCACAATTGGGCATGTGCTCATTAATCTGGGGCTAGGCAGGGCCTTTGGCGTTCTCTCCCCAGGGGGTGATCCGTTTCACCGCCTCAGGGCTTAGCCAGGCAGACCTAGCGTGCTCTGCCTGGACTTCAGTCAGTGTGGGGGAGCCTGCCTCCTGGGCACACGGCTGGTCCTGAGGTCTCACGTAGAGGCACGGGGCACAGCCGTGTGGGTACCCAGCCTCCTAGAGCAGACTTCATAGTATTTAGGGTGCTGCTCCAGAATGAGCATAGTCTGGGGCAACAGGGAGAACCAGACCTGGCCTCTCAGTGATGATGCCATGAGAGGGGTGGGGTGAGCCTTATTCCCAAAGCCCACCAGGAGGCTCTGGGACAGAACTGGGTCAGGACACTGCCTTGGAGTCCTTCTCATAGATCCTCTGGGTCCCTTCTCTGCCTGCTGGAAGCCGAGGTATCAAGCTCTTGGCACTGTGGTTCTTCTGGTGAGTTCTGGCAGCCCAGGGCTATCTTCTCCCTGCTTCCCCTCAAGTCTGGAGGCACAGATCCCTCCCCTCAGCTGAGCCTGGAGCTCTCTGCCTTCTGCTCTACCAGAATTTGCCTTGGGTCACACAGAATTCAACAGACACCTATGGCATCAGTACTGCCTGCTCAGGCGTAAAAGTCCTGTGTGAGCAAGATGTGGCCCCAGAGTTCCCAGTCACAGAAGCCCCTGGACTCCAACGTGAAGTGGTCCCAGCAGCAGAAGCCCCTTCCACAGGGCTGCAGAGTGGTCATGGAGGGTTGCCCCGGGAGGTGGCTGGGTTTTGGAGGATGAATAGGAGTTCTAAAGCAAAGCATGGAAGAGTGAGCCCACACGGTATGTTTGTTGAAATACGAGCAGTTCAGAGTTTTTGGAGTTGAGTGGAGGGGCCACCAATTGAGCCATGGTTTTGCCACACACGTGCTGTGTGCCTTGGCCGGCTCTCTGTTTTGCCAGGGGGGTCCTTCCATCAGGACCAGCCCTACCCTGTGGTCTGTGGTGTGGGGCGCCCAGACATCAGGGAAGAATTACAGGGAGTTTGAGTGTGAGGATGGGACGGGGTGAGCCCAGGCTCTGCACACAGTGGGAGGGCGAAGTGGGGACGCCAGTGGGCTGAGAATGCTGCACTCCTGCCTTGCCTCATGCCCCTTAAAGTCTCTACATCTGCTTGCGGGTCTGGGATGTGAGTCCGGCAACTCCATCACATTTGTTTTTCCATTTGCAAAAAGAGTGGGCTCCAGTCAGCTCTGGGTGAGCTACTGACACCTGCACTTCCTTAACTGGTGCCCAGCTGGGAACTTGGCCAAACCACTCATGAGCAGGTGCCACAATCGCTTCTTGTTCCTTCAGCTTTGAACACATTTGCATTTTTAGTCCAACACATGGACTAGAAGGTGGCAGCCTTGATCCCGGGACTCAGTGGAAATAACCCAGCACAGGATCATCCTGTGTCTCCCCAAGAGCACACTTAAAGAGGCCCTGGCACGTGTGCTTGGTTCTGACCTCTCCATGTGCTGCCCCTGCTGCCCGGCTGGCTGTCCCCTCCCCTTCACCCTGCTGAGCGTGATGGGCCTTTCACATGCAGCTCAGGGGCTTAGGCCACAGCCCTCCTCTTGGGAGAATTCCCCTCCTCTCCCCTGGGATGCCTGTCACACTCACTGAGAGTGGCCATTTCCACATGTTCCCTCTGAAGGCAGGGACCATATGAAATTGACAGTGTTCCCCCAGTGCCCGTCACAGGGTCTGGCTTTGAGAAGCTCTCTCAGTGACTGTTGGAAGAAAAGTTAAAAGGAAGGAAGGAGGGAAGGAGGGAAGGTGGGAAGGAAGGAAGGATGGAAGGACGGAAGGAAAGAGGGAAGGAAGGAGGGAAGGAGGGAGGGAAGGAGGGAAGGAGGGAGGGAAGGAGGGAGGGAAGGAGGGAGGGAAGGAGGGAAGGAAGGAGGGAAGGAGGGAGGGAAGGAGGGAAGGAAGGAGGGAAGGAGGGAAGGAAGGAGGGAAGGAGGGAAGGTGGGAAGGAGGGAAGGAGGGAAGGAAAGAGGGAAGGAGGGAAGGAAGGAGGGAAGGAGGGAAGGAAGGAGGGAAGGAAGGAGGGAAGGAGGGAAGGAAGGAGGGAAGGAGGGAAGGTGGGAAGGAGGGAAGGAGGGAAGGAAAGAGGGAAGGAGGGAAGGAAGGAGGGAAGGAGGGAAGGAAGGAGGGAAGGAGGGAAGGAATGAGGGAGAGAAGGACGGAAGGCCAGCCTTTGATGAGTGCAGAGAGGCAAGGCTGCTTCAGTCACTAGAGCACTTCACTCCGAGGCTGCAGGTGGCCCTTCCCTGGGACATTCCCAACAGGTCCACATCTCTTGCCTGGATGCTGCTGGCTCCTGGCAGGAGCTGACAGGCCAGGGCCCAGTGCCTGCCTCTGGGTGCTGGACTCTAGAGAAGGGGGCGGTGACATTGGCACTGGCCCCTGTTGTAGGACCTGGCATCACAGACATCGTCTGGAGAGCTCCATGGCACCTGCTAGGAGAGGGGCCTCCAGGGGCTTTGCTATGTTGACTCTCAGCCCCTTGGGAGCTTTCCTGGGGTGGGTCGGCAAGAGGACACAGATGCAGGTCTTCCCGCTTCTCTCTGAGGAACCCACATGCCTGTGGGAGTGCTGGTGGCGGTGGGGGGGGTGTCTGCCTGAGGACAACACACCAAAGACACCCGAACCGAAGCCGCAGCCCCAGGCCCCGTCAGCAACAGCAGTGCGCAGCCTGGTGCCCTGGGCTGCCGGAAACCTCCTTACCTGTCCTCCCTCCTTCCTTCCCAGTCAAGTGGGCACCGAGTCCTGCCAGGCCCAGGTATGGTTCAGCTCCCTCTCATCTCCAGTACTGCCGCTGCCCGACTCAGGTGTTACTATCCCAGCTCTTTCCTCCTGCTTCCCGGCAGCCGGTCCAGTCCCCTCTCTGGTGACAATACGTTTCTTTGTGGTAACAAAAAATTAAATTCTCAAGAATAAGAAAAGCGTTCAGGGATCTCCACTCTCATGAAGCTCCTTAGGGCCAGTGCTGAGATCAGGCAGCTCAGAATCCGGGTCTGCAGGAGCACACGCCCAGTGCCGCGCCCCCACGGACAGCACCAGCCACAGGCCAAATGAGGAACGCCACGGTGGCCACCAAACTTCTCAGGCGTTTTGCCCCTGGACAGTTCCCTTAAATGGCACAGCAGTCAGGAAGATTGGAGGAGTCGAGCAGAGGAAGGGAACCCTTCCCAAGCCCCTCTTTCCTCCCTGTCCTTGCCCTGCCCACCCTGGCCGAGCAGGGAGGCTCCTGATTTGTGAGATTTCAGAGCCTGCCTGGGCCACATCTTGCACTAGGCGATGTCGCTGTGCACCAAAAGGCGCGCGCGCGCGCTCTCTCTCTCTCTCCCTCTCATTAGGAGGGAGCTGCTGTGGGCCTGCCCAGACCTGGGTGTCTGGTTACTCTGTCTCCTTCCTTTGTCACCACTTGGGTGAGGTAAGAAGGGCAAACAGGCATTGCCTACTGAACCTGGAGGAGGGCCCTGTAGGGCACTGGGAGCTAGTGGTGGCACCTGTCTTTCTCTTTGCCTTTTTTTTCTTTCTTGTTTTTGTGATGGATAACTACACACCCTTTTGTTCTTTGGAGTTCCAAACCAGTTGGGAAATACAACAGAGGAGTCAGAATGGTGACCTATTCACAACATGGTAGCACCTGGGCTAAGCTTCCCCCACTGAAGCGAACTTTCCACCCAGGCACAGTGAGCTGCCCTCATGGAGCTCATGGTCTGTGAAGGTACCTGTTTTGGGTTAACTTTGGGGTCAGTATAAGGAAGATGTTAATAGGTAAGAGGCTCAACTTTTATTTTTTAGATGAGTTCTCACTCTGTTGCCTAGGCTACAGCTGCCAATGCCTGGGCTCACGTGATCCTCCCATCTCAGCCTCCCAAGCATCTGTGACTACAGGCATGCACCACTATGCCTGGCTAATTCAATTTTGGCTTTTTTTTTTTTTTTGGTAGGGATAGGGTCTTGCTATGTTGTCCAGGCTGGTCTCAAATTCCTGGCCTCTTGTGGTCCTCCTGCCTTGGCCTCCCAAACTGTTGGGATTACAGGTGTGAGCCACTATGTCCGATGAGGGTAAACTTTTAAATTCTCTAACTTTTAAGGAGCTGGTATAATGTAAAGGTAATGAGAGATGCCATGGAAGTAGAAGCAACAGGTTTAAACACCTGATGGCTGAGGGAGGTGACAAAAATTAAGAATTTGGAGTTGGAGGAATTTCATTTGTCTTCCTGACTGGTGGACCACAGAGGTGGGCTGCCCCAGAAGGTGTGGTCACGGCTGGATGCGGCAAGTTGGCAAGTGAGGGATTTTGAGGGTAATAAAATTTCTGACCAGGAGCTTAGGTGACAGGCTATGCAGGGATCACTGTGGGTGCTGTCGGCACAGAAGGGACAGTCTGAGACTATATGGAGATGCCCAGAGTGGGCCATTATGGTGCCAACATTGAAGAGGCCAGTGACATTGTCAGGCAGATTGCAAAGGGACCTGCCCTGTTTAGACTGAGGTGGGAGAGACGGACCAGGTCCTGTGTTAGGGCCATAAGCAGGTCTCAGAAGCCACACTCCTCAGAGAAGGTTCTCGACGGCTTTCACTGGAAACCAGCCTGGCAGGAGTCCTGACTAGACTCACAGGGGCTCCTACTGGGTGCAATGTATAATACAGAGGCAGAGAGAAAACACGAGAAGCCCCACGCTCGGCGCAAGGGAGCCCCTGCTGCGGCCACTGTCCTTGCTCCCGAGGGCGCCCGTCCTTTCGCTGGAGCGACTGACACCTCGTCTGGACCAGGCAACAAGGAACACCTCGGAACTCATCACCGCGGCCGGATCCCTGGGGAGTGGGAGAGGATGCTCGTCATAGCGACGCTGGGATAACGGGTGTGACCCTCAGCCTGGCAAGTTCCTTCAGGCCTGCTCCCCGCCCTAGGCTCCTGTGAGCCCAGAGGGAAGTGCGCGGCGACAGAGGCAGACGTGCGCGTGCGCATGCGCGTGGAGGGGATTGGGGGGGAGCGGGGGAGGGTTGGGGCTGGACGGCGCAGGGCACACACGGAGGGCCGGGTCTTGAGGACAGAGCGGGGTCCTGGTGGGGCTGGCATTTCAGGCAGGGGAAATGCCCGAGTGTGAGGGGCACACAGGAGCCCTCGGGTACATTCGGTGAGTCTCAGGTGGGGGCGGCCCAGGTCCAGGCCCGGAGGTGGGCAGGGGCGGGTGCGGGCGCACACGTAGGCCCCTTGGGGTCTTGCGGGCTGAGGGCTTCAGATCGCCGCCGCGGGCAGCAGGAGTCACAGAGGGCTGTTTGGAGAGCACTGGATGCGCAATCTCCTCGGCCTTCGGTTTGCTCGTCTGGAAGATGGTGCCTCAGTACTATTTGGGTTTGCTGAGAAGACACACCGAGAACAATCACGAAAAACCTCTGCAAAAAGACTAAAGCGTGATCCAGGAGGCTGTAATTATTCCATATTCCCCATCTCAAAGCCTAAGTCTTTTGCATAGCTTTAGATGCAGAATGTAACACAATTTCAACCAAGAATAAATTCATCCTAAAGTTGGTCCCTTCCCTATGAGCAAAATGAACTAGGGGGAGCGGGGAGTGGGCACCCTGTCCCCCCTGAGGCCCACTTAAGGGCCTTTCCTGTCTGCCACCCTCTCGGTCTGGCTAGGAGCAAGGCTGCTCTGAGAAAGGGGCCACCACGCCATCTGTGAAGACCAGGGGCGAAGCCAGGGGAAATGTCTTCTGCATGATCTCCCATTCTTCCACCACAGCCTCCTTCTTGTTCCTCCAACAAGCCAGGCAAAACCCTGCCCCAGGGCCTTTGCACTTGCTCTGCTCTGTGCCAGTTATGCATCCACCTAAGGTGTGCGCCCTCCCCCCCGTGGGGTTTTAGTCAAATGTCACCTCACGGAAGCCTTTCCTCCTCACCCTATTTGACTCTTCCGTGTCCTTTTCCTGATGAGTTTTCTCCTTTGCACTTAACAGCATCTAAATATTCTCACGTTTTGCTTACGTGTCTTGTTTATGGTCTGTCTCCTCCGGGTAACGTAAATGCTGTGGGGGTGGAGATTCTGCTGTTTTGTTTTCTGCTGCGTGGGACCCGGTGACGGAGTGTAGCAGGCAGCCCACGTGAGAGGTGGGGCATCCAAACAACTTGCGGTACGAAATTCACACAACAGCTAGGATCTGATTTCCTTTTATTTGTGGCACTCAGAGACAAATAACAGACCGCTGTGATTAAGAGCGATTGGCCGGTAGCTCTTGCCTCACCGAGAGGGTTTAGCGACGTCAGTCAGAGCAGAACGGAGTGTGCAGTCCACCCGATGCCCGGATCCGAGACAGCTGTCACGGAAGATGATCTCGCTGTTTTTGGTTTACACTAAGAGATTTTACTCCACGAACGCCTCTTGATTTCTATTACTCTCTTTAAGAGTTTTTTTCAATATAACAAAATGTTTTAGAGATATATATGAAAAATTACTGCCATAGTTAAACTTCATCATAAATATTGGTGACGGAGCACCATGTGCCGGGAGAGGGCGGACCGATGAACTGTTGGGCAAAAGCGTTGCGACTGAACCAAACTGAACCGTTCGGCACAGCTATGAGCGGAGCTCTGTGGCATATTGGGGCCCACAGCCCTGCTCCCGGGCCCCTGCGGGTTGCGGGAGGCTCCCAGAGACGTCAGCAGGCTCCGCACGCAGGCCCCTCGGGGAGGCCTGCCCTGCTTCACAGCCTGCTGGGGAACAGCTGTCCAGGTGTCACCAGCGGCCACCAGCGTCATGCTGATCTCAGCCACCTGCCACCTTTGGAGGACTTAGAAATGCCCTGGCCACACAATTAGGTGTGATTGTTGTATAGGTGGCAATAGTTGATTTTTAAATGCTTAGTTGGTCAGATCATGGTCCGCAACCTTCTGTGAGGTGTTAGCCCCAAATATTTAAGGAAGAAGAATCTAGTAGTTTTATTACCTGACAAAGTCACCTTTGAAAAGCCCCCAACTCTTTATCTTACTACCAAAACACACAGCATCATGTAGCATATATCATTCAGATTGTTTCAGTTGATTTATATATATTTTTTCTAGAATTCAAAGATCCTAAACCAGCAAATGGTTTTAACCATCTCTATGTGGTAAAAGTCTCAAAGGTCCCAAATCAGTTTAAGGCATGATTCTCTTTTTACTTTGCCCATAAATATAATTAAGTGCGAGTGCTGGGCTCCAGCATTTATTTTCCCATTAACCTGCCAACAATAGTTTATTGGCAACTTAAAATATTCAGAGGCAAAACATATTTCCTTGGCACACGAGCCGCGCAGCAAAGCAGCCTTTCCCCTCCCTTTGAACCATCATATGTGAACACACTGAAAATCAACTGCACGTGTTTTGGCCTGTAGACAAGAAAGGAACACCACACGTCATGTTCCTGGCCACGTGGAATCCTCGAGTGATGCTTGCGGGCGTCTCACAGGTGGGTTTCTGCCGATTCACACGAGCAAGGGCACCTGCGTGGAGAGAGACTCACAGTTACTCGGATCTGTGGACGAGCCAAGGGTGCGACCTCCAGGCACCAAGGAGCTCTGTGCACAGCCACCCTCGTAAGTCTCGATCTCATGGGCCCACCCGAGTCTACAGCAGGGCCACAGACCACGCATCCAACATGCCTTCTGTGTTGACAAGGACCCCGGGCCCCCACCCCCCGCTCCCTCCGTCTCCCTTTGATCCCAGGGCCTCTGCATAGTCCTCCCTCCCTGGCAGCCTTTACAGTGACACTTAAGAATGAGGGTCATGGTGACAGCCCTCATCACAGCTACGTCTCTGCGGCACTGTCTCTGTGCCAGGCAGTGCACACTCTCTCTCCATTATCCCTGACAACAGTCCCACAGGCAAGGACATGAAACCCCAAGCCCAGAGCAACTGGGAGGGGCCCGGCGCCCTTGGCCCTTTCTCTGATGTTCCCTGGGGACTCTCCCTCCAGGCTCCCCTCCTCCTGGGCTCCCCCGCCAGCTCGGTCCACTCAGCCGGTGTTCCCTACAGGACCTGCTTTAACTTGCGGAGTCCTGTGGTCGGAATGTTTGTGTGCTCCCCAAATCCTGACATTGAAACCCTAACCTGGTGTTAGGAGGCGGGGCCTTGGGAGGTGACTAGGTCATGAGGGCTCCACCCTTGAGACGGGGTCAGTGCCCTTATAGATGTGGCCTGGGGAGCTTGTCTGCCCTTCGGCCAGGTGAGGACACAGCGAGAAGACGCTGTCTACAGGGAGGCAGCCCTCACAGACACCGAGTCTGCCCAGTGACCGAGAAAGGCTCGGTCCTAGACTTCAGCCCCCAGAACTGTGAGAGGTGAGTGCTGTTTCTAAGCCCCAGTGAGATTCTGTTACAGCAGCCCGAGCGGGCCGGGGCCACCAGCTTGGCCTTCAGCCCAGCGCTTCCTCTCCTGCAGGCCCATAAGTTCTTGCGGAGGGACGGACTTTAGGGCTGGTGCACAGGACTCCGAATGAAGGCCAGGCGTGGTCCCTGCCCTCCTGGATGGCACTGTAACGGGAGACGCGTGCAAGTCAGGAACCCTGTGGGGACGAGGGCCATGGCCAGGCAGGCAGGGGCTGTGAGGGACGCTCACACTTGGGTTGGGATAGCACTTCCTGGAGGAACGACATTTACTAGGGGGGCTGGGAGACAGACAAACGTGGATTGAGCTGGGAGCATTGCTGGCAAAAGAGAAAATGTGCAGAGGCCTGAGCTGCAGAAGAATGAGGACATTTTGGTCAAAAGATCGAGAATTCGTGGAACGTGGAACTTCGAGGAGGGGCAGGGTCGGAGAGGCAGAGGAGGTCTGGCTGTGCGGGCCTCGCAGACCCTGCTGGGGAACCTGCACTCTGTGCTGGGGGCCACAGAGCCACTGGGGGTAGGGGAGGAGCTGGCCACGTTTGGCAGTGGCCGAGTGGGGACGTGGGGACAAGACGGGGCAGGGGCTCCTGCTGGGGAGCTGTGGCAGCAGCCCAGGCTGGGGGTGAATCGGCAGCACCAGTGGGAACGGAGCAGACCGGGGGCAGAGGTTTGGGGGCACCGTGACCAGCGCTGGCCCTGCGGCAGCAGAGCAGGTGCTCGATGGGTGTGTGGCCTGAGGGAGGAGGACAGCAGTGGCCGTTACGGAGAAGTTAAGCACAGGTGAGAAGTGGGCCTGGAGGGGTTGAGGGAGACGCCTTTGCTCGGGATCCACCAGGCTCGAGCCTGTGGAGCCCCCGTGACTGCTGGGCAGGCTGAAGACCTGCGTCTGAAGCACAGGACGACGCGGGCAGAGGCGTGGTGCTTGGGGCCATCGGCATCTGGGTGGTGACAGAGCCACGGAGGAAGATGGGTCCGCCGAGAGAGGAGAGGACGCAGGACTAACCACAGAGACCCAGCGAGAGGACAGGCGGGAGGCAACGACCCAAAGGAGTGTGGGGACCTGGCCCTGCGGGGAGGCGGGGGCAGGGGGGCTCGTGCTCACAGGGAAGGCAGGGGGTGCAGGTCAGCGAGGCTGAGACCAAGGAGTGTCCCAAAAGTTGGGAAACAAATTTATCTCTAAGGAGTATGTTAGTTATATTTTCAAGTCAGTTTCCTCTAACTTCAAAACAATGGTTTTAATTGTTAATCCATCAAAAGCACAGAAAATTCATTAAAGAATGTCTAAAACATCAAGAAATAGGGAAAATCATGTATCTGTAGGTTGAACAAAAACACATTGTGCCTATTCTTTGAAAATGCCACTAGCGTACTATCAAAAATAAGTTTATCCTGTGTGTCCTGATACTTGAAAACCTGTAGAATAAAGGCTAAGAGGCCCGAGGAGGGTGTGCTCTGTGGGTGTGGGAGGAAGCAGCGGGCGGGGGACGTGAGGACAGCAGGCGGGCACTGCAGCCGGAGGCCGATACCGTGGAGAGCGCAGTGTGGGTAGCTGTGGGCTTGGGGTACCCGGGAGGAGGGAGGGATTGCAAAAGAGTTAGAGCCACTGCTGTTGTTTTCAGTGTAGTTGACATATGGTAAACTGTACATATGGTGTAAAATTTGATGTTTTTGTATCTGTACACACCCATGAAACCACCACCACCACCACACTAATGAACATCTTATCACTCCCCCGAGATTCTTCATCACGCTTTATAATCCCACCTTCCTCCTCCTCCACTCCCCAGACAACCACTGATTATCTATCACTAGAGATCAGTTTGCATTTTCTAGAATTTTATATAAATACACAATACAGTATATACTCTTGTTGGTCTGGCCTTTTTCACTCTGCATAATTATTTTAAAATTCATCTATGCTGTTGCACGTATCAACATTCTTTTCATTGTACGGATATACTGCAATTTGTGTGTTCATTCTTCTGGTGATGGCCTTATGGTTGTTTTCAATTCAGGGGCAATTACAAGTAAAACTGCTATGAACGTTGTATGTGAATACAAGTCTTTGTGTGGACATACACTTTCATTTCTCTTGGGTAAATACCAAAGACTGGAATGGCTGGATCACATGATGGTTATAGTTCTAACTTTTTAAGAATCTGTTAAACTGTTTTCCAAAATGGTTGTGCCATTCTACATTCCCAGGTTAGCAGAGTTCCAGTTGCTCCAGATCCTCATCAACATTCTGCATTGTCATTTTTAATACAACTTTAGCCATGTTAGTAGCTATGTAGTGATAGCTCATTGTGGCTTTAATTTCCTTTTCCACAGTGACTACAGATGTTGAGCGTCTTCTCCTGTGCTTATTTGCATCTGTTTGTCTTCTTGGATGAAGTGTCTATGTGACTCTTTTTGCCTACTGTGTTGGGTTTTTTCTTTGCTTCTTATGGAGTTTTGAATGTTCCTTATGAATTGTGAATACAAGCCTTTATCAGATATATGCTTTGTCAATATGTAGTTGTAGTGCTGATTTGAATAAACTCCAGTTTATCAACTTGTCTTTGTATAGATTGTACTTTTGGTTTTAAATCTAAGAAATTTCTGCCAGAGCCAAGGTCACAAGGATTTTCTCCTTTTCCTATTTTTTTCTTCTAGAAATTTTACAGTTTTAGGCTTTACATTTAGATCTATGATGAATTTTGAGTTATGCAGTGTGATATATGGATCAAAGTTAATTATTATGCATATGGATATCCAACAGTTGTGGTGCCATTTATTGAAAAAAACTGACTCTCTTCTACTGAATTGCCTTTGTCCCTTTGTCAAAAGTCAGTTACCTGTATATGTGGGTCTATTTCTGGACTCTCTAACTTCTTCCACTGGTATATTGATCTAGCTTGATGTCAATACTACATTGTCATAATTACCATAGTGTTATTATAAGTATTGAAATCAGGAAGCAATAGTTCACCAACTTAGCTCTTCTTTTTCAAAGTAGTTTCGGCTATCCTAGGCTCCTTGCATTGCTATATGCATTTTAGAAACAACTTGTCGAAAATATAGCCGGCTGCTATATTGATTGGGATTACACTGAGTTCATAGTTCAATTTGGGGAAAATAGACATCTTAACAATATCAAGTTTTTAAAACAAGTTGTATGGAGATATATATATCTCCATTTATTTAGGTCTTTTAAGAAATTATCTCAGCAATGCTTTGTGGTCTTGCATATCTTTGGTCAAATTTATTCTTAAGTAATTAATATTTTGATGCCCTTGAAAATTATATTAAAAATTAATTTGATTGTTTACTACTAGTAATTAGAAATACAACTATATTTGTAATGCTGCTATATCCTGCAACCTTGCCAAAATCACTTATTAAATTTGGAATCTGTTTTGTAGATTACAATGGGTTTTCCCCATGGACAAAATCATATGGTCTATAAATAGTTTTATTTGTCTTTTTATCCAATCTGGATGCCCACCTACCTTCCCTCCCTCTCTCCTTCCTTCCTTCTTTTTCCTCCCTTCCTTCCTTTCTTTTTTTTGCCTGGTTGCAATGGCTAGAATTTACTATACAGTGTTGAATAAAAGCAGTGACAACAGATATTCTTGCTTCATTTTTGATCTGGGGGGGAAAGTATTCACTTTTCCACACTAGTGATGATGTTAGGTGTCTGTTTTTCATTGATCTTCTTTATCGGTTTGAAGAAGTTTCTTTCTTTTCCTGCTTTACAGAAATTTTTTGATCAGAGATGGATATTGGATATTGTCAAACATCTTTAATATGTCTGTTGGGACGACCATATGTTTTCTCTTTCTTAGTTTGTTAATATGGGGAATTAGTTACTTTTAAATATTAACCCAACCTTGCATTGTTGGGATAAACCCCTCCTGGTCATATGTATTACCCTTTTCATATACTATTAGATTCAATTCACTAAATTTCTATTTATATTTTCATATCTATGTTCATGAGGAATATTGGTTTATAGTTTTCTTTCCAGTAATGTCTTTGGCTTGGGTATCAGGGTCACGATGGCCTTGTGGAATGAGCTGGGGAGTCCTCTCCGCTCCTCAATTCTCTGGGTGAGTTTATGCAGCTGTTTGGTGAATACGACACATTTGGTAGAACTCCTCATCAGTGATGCCATCGGGGTCTGGTCAAAGAAGAAGCTGTTGGGTTAATTGGTTTTTCCTTATTTTTCCTTTTTTATTTCATTGATTTCTGCTCTCACATTTATTATTTTATCCTGTTTACTACAGATTTTATTTTTGCTCTTCTTTTTTTAGTTTCTTAAAGTGGAGGTGAGGTAATTCATTTGAAACCTTTCTTCTTTTCTATGTGGTTCTACAGAGTTCTCCCCTAGGTATTGCCTTGGTGGTATCACACACATTTTATGTTGTATTAAAATATATATTAAGTTCAAAATGTTTTCGAATTTCCATCTGATTTTTTCTTTGACCCATGTGTTATTTTGAACTGTATCATTTCACTTTCCAATATTTGGGGATTTTTCCAGAGATCATTTTGTTACTGATTTCTAATTTGATCTAGTTGTGGTCACAGAATATACTTTGTATTATCTGGATCCCTTAAATATTATATTAACTGTTTTGATATCCTCAGCTGCCAATTTTAACATCTCTGTCCACTGTGGGGCAGTTTTGATTGATTTATTTTTAACCTATAATGTTTCATATTGTCCTCCCTCTTTGCTTCCTGATAATTTGATTGGATGTCAGATATTGTCAATTTTACCTTGTTGGGTGCTGGATATTTCTGTATTCCTATGCATATTCTCGAGCTTTGTCCTGGGATGCAGTTCTGTGGAAACAGTGTGATCCTTTCAGGTGCTGCTTTTAAGACGTGTTGGGCAGCGTGAGAGCCTTGTGTTAACCGGGTCTACCTGTCGTCCACTGCTAAGGTGAGACCTGTCTGAACACTCTACCCAGTGCCCAGAAGGTAGGATGTTTTCTAGTCTGGCTGTGGAACAGGCACTGCTCTTGGCCTGTGTGAGCCCTAGCTGCTGCTCCACCCAACCCTACTGGGTGGCTCTGTTCCCAGCCTGCCTGCCATGTGCGAGCCAGGACTCCACTGAATACTCCAGAGGATTCTCTTCAGGTCTCTGGAATCCCGTCCCTGAGCTCCAACGTCTGCTCTGCAGACTTCAGCTGTCTTGGTCCCCCAGACTCTCCACTCTGCTCCTCAGCCCAGGAGAGCTGCGGGCTCTGGGTTCCCTCTGCCTGCACCACGGCCTGGCAACGCTTCTGCCTGACCCTTTGCTTCCTCTCTCAGGGATCATTCTGGCCAGAAACAGAAGTTCCCAGGGATTCTTTTTAAGCAGGTGAAAAGTGAACATATTTAAAAAGCTTTGCTTTGTTCCTTCTTTTCCTTTTGTACTGTCAGTGGTATCGATCGGCCCGTGTCCACTGCTCGGGCCTAGCGGAGTTTCTCCTAACTCTCCCTCTCTCCCCAGACTCTCCCTTCTCCAACCACCCCACCCGCAGCTGGGCCAGATAGTGTCGGCAGCCACAGATCAGCCCAGCACGTGTGTGTGTGTGTGTGTGTGTGTACGTACATGTACGTGTATGTACACATACCCCTATATCCTGAGGATTGGAAATTCTATATAACTATTTCTGCTTCAGTTTTATTTTCCCCTAATACTTGTCCAAGGGTAAACTCAAGGTCATTGGGGGTGAGGTTTGTTAAAATGGGTTCTGAACTCATCAAATGGTATCTTTGGGAGATATGAATCTCACTATATACAAATTTATCTCAAAAGCAACTATAAAAATTTTAAACTCTAGTAATACGTATACCAACTTGTTTAGGAGTGAAGTGCACCAGTGTCTGCAATGTACTCCAAATGCGTAAGAAACAAAGCTGTGTGTGGGCGGGCAGACGTGTGGGCAGTCGGACGGACGTGAGATCAAACCCACGGAGCAGACGTTGTTATAAACTCTCGGTGCCTACCCTTTTCAATATCAACTTTTCAATAACTTTGAAATTTTCCTAACAAAATGATGGAAAAAATGTCCTTCATAAAACAACAATGACAAAATGGGTTTTATTGTTAAACTAAATTCATCTAAGTCAGAGTGAGAGACGGCTGTGAGGCCCAGCTGGGCTTCCTAGCAAGCCCTTCCGCTGGCTTTGGACTTCTGACAAAAGGAACCACAAATCTCCCCGGGTTTCAAACAAGGACGTGCAGAGCAGTTACGAGCACACGCTTTGGCATATGGATCTGCCTCCTGGCTGGGTGGATCGTGGAGAGCTGCTTCCCCTCCCCCTACTTCCTTCTCTGGGAAATGGGCACAGCAGTGTCCACACTGCCGTTTCCAAGGGGGCAGCTGGGGACACCTCTGTGCGGGCTCAGTGGGTCGGGGCGGGGGGCGTGCGGGGCACCTCCCCACACGCCACGCGGTTTCACTGGGCTCAGCCAGTGGCTGGGCTTGACGACTGTGTGGGGCTGTGACAGAGGCGTGGGGACGGAGGTTTGGGGACGGGCAGTCGACTGCTGGGGCATCCCTGGCTCCCCGGAGGCTGCTATGCACGGCTGGGGCAAAGCCCTCAGAGCACTCGGGGATAAGTGGGAGTGTGGGCTGGCGGGGAGGTCAAAGGCTAGATGGCGAATAAGGGAGGGGCAGAGCATTCTCCGCCCTCACAGCAGTGACCCTGTAAGGACTGGCCTGGCAACTGGGGGTCCATGTCACAGGACCCCCGTGCTGCCGAATCTCTGGGTCAGTGCCTGTGCTGAACACCTGGAAGGCACGCTCACCACCACTAACACCAGTGGGACGGTTGAATCCAGGCTTGGAAAGCTCTCAGTAAATTAGGAAAGAGGGGAAAGGAATGCTCCTGAAATTGGGTATAAAAAAGGAAATTGCAAAAGGATAGCATTGAAAAGATCTGGCCAGGCAATGACTCAACAAAAAGAGCCTGGTGATATTGCCACTGCAGCACACACCGATCCTGACAACCGGTGATGTCAAGCCCAGCTGAAGCCACGCTGGGAGTGCCTGGCATCTAGGCTGAGGAAAGGGACAGTCTGCTGCAAGTGCCTGCCTCCGTGGCCAGTGGACCAGGACAGGTGTGACCCAGCAGGTTTTGCAAGGCGGAGGGAGGGTGGGTACCTGTCCACGGAGGACATGCTGCAGGACGCAGCTCGGAAGTGCAGCATGAGGCTCCCTGGCATCCCAAAGGTTTCAGGCTTCCTAAAAGATCCTCTTTTTATTTTGGTTGGACAAAAAGAAAAAGCAAAGAAGGAACAAGGCTTGCAGTTTAAGGCCAACACAAAAAGCTGTAAAAATGCTCAAGTTTTATTTTGCTTCCTTGCCTGCCAAGAAAAATAATCTTTATATGGATAAAGGTAAAATGTGCAGTGGTGATAGGGAAATGGTGTTGGGGGAAGTAAAGAAATTGTATGAAAGCAGCGGGATTCTCTATTTAAATTCCTGTTCCAGCCTGGACGGATTCGATCCCAGGCACTGACGAACTCACAGGAGCCAGCTCTGCAGAATGGGCACAGGGCCCGTGGGGGAAGCCTAGAGAGGTACAGAATCCATCTTATTTTCCAAAAGGAGAAGAGGGTGGGTTTTCCCACTTGAAGTGGATTCCTGGCAAGATTTTACAATGATTGTGAAACAGATGTGGCACGTGCACGTGGACCCCGAGGCACCAAGGTGCGGCAGGAGGGCGGGACGCGGGGCGTACGGAGCAGGGGTTTGCAGGCGCCCCGGCTCTCTCCCCCCATCTCTCTTCTTCCAATAAACAGCCACCGAGTGCCCACTCTGTGCCAGGAGCTACGGAAGGTGCTGGCGATGTGACGGGCAAGACCGCGACCTCGAGGTGCGGCAGGGAGGCAGGCACGGAGCAAGGCTGCGCCCTGCGCCGGAGGGATCAGAGCTGCAGTGTGCATGACGAAGGGGAACTATGTGGCGCTGGAACAAGGGAACCTAGTCCGGGGTGGGGACCGAGGAAGGCTTCCTGAGGACAGGAGGCTAATACAGGAGCGTGAAGGACAGTGGGAACCAGCGGGTCAAATGTGGGCAGAGTGTCTGTGAAGGCCCTGGAGTGGTCATGGCAATAGGTGGCCTGTCTTGACAGGCTTCTCTGTCCCACTTGCAGAAAAGACAGGTGGCTTGGGAGGGCTGTAAGGGGCAGAACAGTCCCATGCCGAGAGTGAGGAAAGGCAGACGGACCCTGTGCCTTGAGACTGTTCCAGTTTACTCAGAGCACAGGCCTGCGCGTGAGCAACTGGAACCCGGCTGATGTGATGGGACCTGTGACTAGTCCACAGCTGGGGACACTTGGCTTAGAAGGAAGGAGCTCTGTTGTGTCATTTCCTTTCCTGGCTTGGGGCATCTGGACACCGTCATGTGTCTAACCTTCCCCATGGCCGAGTGCCATGACGCCCGCTGTCGGCACAGGTTAACGCCTGGAAGGGCCCGGACGGGGCTGGAACTCGGCTTGATGGGGCGGCCGGGGGCAGTGGCAGTGCCTGGCAAGGGCGGGACAGGTCATGTATGATGTCTGTGCCCCACTTTCCCTCCAAGTGGGAGCTACGGCCTTTCCCCCCAGGATGCCGCTGGAGCAGACGCCTGCTCCGTTGCCCCCCTGGGAGAGCGCGAGCTCACAGGGGAAAAGGTCGCAGGGATCATCACGGCCCTAACTTCTCCTGGAAAGTTCCTGAGCTCAACAGCAAACTCTGTTCTCTCCCTCTCTCTCTGTCTCTGGCCAAGAGCTCCTGAGGGCACAGAGGGGCTTTGTTCATCCTTCTGTTGTGAGCGGCTCCCAAGCGCCTGGACCTGGCCGGTTCTCTGGAAGTGCTGGTGGGAGGAAGCCCTGGGGATGGGAACGTCTTAAATACAGACACGGATGAAGAGGGTGTCTGGTGCACAGTCCAGGCCCTTTCAAATCATGCATTTAAAGCAGATCAAGCAAGGCCGTCAGTGCACACAGTTCTACCTCCAATGTGACTGCAGGGCGGAGAGGAAGGAAGAGCTGAGTGGGGCGTGAGTCTGCTCACTGCCTCCAGGGAGAGTTCACTGAAGCAGTGGCGGCGGACACGGCAGAGCTGCAAAGCTCTCTTTTGGAGATGGAGGGAAAACACACAGAGCTAGAAGTTTCTCTGACAGCCACAAACACAGAGGCAGAGATGCTATTTGATTCACTGTGAAGGCAAATGTAATTTGAATTGCCTTGAAAAATGGCAAAGTTACTGTTAAGGTAATTATTCCTTCTACGTCAAATGCACCCTTTTGTATTTCATCACAGGCAGCATCACTGCCAATGTGACATGTGTGTGTCACAGGCCCCTGTCTGCCTGCGACTGTCCTGCTTGTCAGCACTGGAACCCTACGTCCTGGAAAACCTTCCCAGAATAGCTGGGCGCCCGGGTGACAGCAGGAGGCTGCGCTGCTCAGGGACGGGCGGCCTGCAGACCCCCGGCCGCAGCCCCCACGGCGCCCCAGGACGCGGCCCCAGCTGTGTCTGCTCCGCGGCCCCTGCTGCCACCTGAGAGACCAAGGAAACTTCGTCTGCTGAGCGTCTACACAGAATCCAGCCCACACTGTATGGGTCCCGGAGCCCCTACATTTACCACGTTTTCTTCGAGGTTAGCATAGCTTTAAAAGTCCAAAAGGGGAAAGGAAGTTAAAGAAACAATAAGAGGCAAAGTTCAAATAGATTGATATTCAAATGCTATAAAATATGCCCATGTTTATTTGCCACAGAGACAACATAAACCTCCATGGTCCATGCATAGCAGAAAAGTGTCATCTAACCGGGCAGGTTAGAGAAATTATAATTTATTGCCTGAATTGCAAAGGTGTCCCCTGATGCCACAGGTCCACTGCTCAACCCAAATAAGCAGACGGGGAAAGCCACTAGGAAATGACATCGGGTCGACACCTCCAAGAGAATGACTCATTGGTTCCAGGTGAGGCTGCACTGGCCCAGCTGCACCTGCGCGTCCCTGAGAGAGGCTGCACAGCGGCTGCGTGCGGTGGGTGGACCATCAACCCCTGGCCTCCTGGTCAGGCCTCTGCAATGGGTTTCACGTGCTCTGCGGCAAAGCACGCAGGCCGAGGAGAGGCTCCGGGGCCACCCGGGCACAGCAGCAGTGAGAGTCACGGGGAATGTCGGGCTCACCCTTAGAACTCGGGGCCCAGATTTTGGCCGAGGACCATCCTGTTAATGGTTTGGGGCATCAAACCCTCAGAAAGGCCATACAAATACTAGTTCCCTGGAACTTTCCAAGGTGGATAAGGCAGGTCACAAAACTTATACTAATCTAAAAACCATCGAAACTTGGGCGTTTGAATGCCATTTGAAGCGGCTGACAGAAAGCTGAGCTTGTGTTAGAAACACGAGCCCGGGCTCCTGCCCCGGCCGGCGCTGTGTGGCCGTGGTGACCTTCGCTCCAAGCACGTGCAGGTCTTGGGCGCGTCCTTCCCTGTCAGCACCCTGTGCGCTGGCCCGCCTGGCCCCGGCCGTCTCCCTGCTGCCCTGCACCTCTCGCCCCCTCCTTCCCCACAGCACAGCTTCCCCTCTGCTCAGACTCTTCCCGGACGGATTTATGCCCTCTGGAAGGCAGAGGACGGCATTCCCAGAGGAAGGAAGCCTCAGTCTGAAACGCGGAGCCACCGCCTGCAGCTGCGCGGCCTCGAGCAGGCCCTCAGCCTCTCGGGGCCCACGCTCCTCACGAGCCCCCGCGAGGCGAAGGGAGGAGAAGAAAAAGATCCACGAACCAGTCATGAGATGACAAACAAAGCAACGCGGACGGCGTGGTGGCAGCCTTCACCTGGCTGCATCCCGAGTCCGAAACACAGCAGCAGCTCAGCGAGAGGTCAGTATCTCAGACCTTCACGGGAAGCCAGTGAACATTTGAAAACCGCAGATTTGCAGGCTCAGAACCCTGAAAACTCTGCGTCAGGACGTCAATGTCCCGAGAGTTTCAGAGACTCGGAAGTGTGTTCCCCGGGAAGCCATGCCGGAGCGTCCCAGCTGATCCCAGCCGCGCGGCCTCGGCTGCTCCAGGAAGGCTTCGGGCCAGCAGCCCTTGAAGCCCATGGCTGCCCCGTGTGTGCGCCAGAGGGGACGCCGGCTCTGTGCTCACACGACGCCCGCTCTCGCTTCAGGACCCTTCGTCAGCCATGCACCCCGATTTCCCCCTCCCCTCACTCTACCTCAGGACAGACATTCGTCAACACTTAAATTCCATATCAATAAAAAAGCATAAAGAAAGCCCAAAAGGCCTCAATAAATTTTAACTGGCCCCCCCCCCCCCGCCCCGATAGTATGAAACTCGCAGCTTTCCCCTCCCCACGGTTAAGGACGGGCATTTCCCCCATCGACGCAGGTCTGGCTCCCTCACCAGGTGACGTCCCGGGTCCCTGCTCAGGGCCACAAGTACCCCGCTGTGCACACATTGTCCCCACACCAAGACAAGTTCTGGGGGCTGGCCCGAGAGCTGTCACAAATGGCCCTGGGGGAGCCTGGAAAGCCACCGAGTCAGTGGGCATTCGGGCTGTTCTCACACAGGGTAACGAAGCTGGGACCCCGGGGTGCCCCGGGGACCCACTCACCAAGGGGCCGCCTTTCCCAGCCGCTCTGCTGGGGGCGTGGGGCCGCCCCCCTCCCACAGGGGCCAGCAGCCCACATGACAGTGGCCTGGCACCACCTCCCGGGTTACCCGCTCTCCACACAGCACGGGCTCACTAGCTGGCGACGGGTGGTCCCTGTGCCCAAACTGAGTCCAGACCGTGTGTGACCAAGGCCAAGTGACTCAGCTCCTCGGAGCCTTGTTCGCTTTATATATGACATGAGGATGATCTTTAGCACTGACCTCTTAGGTACGGGTGAAAACATAAACTAGGATCTGGAAATAATCTCTCAGAAAACACAACTTATCCCCAGTCGCCCCATTATTAGCACAACTCCCCAAATCCGCCAGGAACGTGCCGGGATAGAGGGTCAGTCCCTCCACGGAGTTGCGCTGAGTTGACACAGATCTCAGAAGCCACCTGGCCCGAGCATCCCTTCAATCTGGGGATCCCCCTGCAGGAGCCACAGAGCCCACACCTTCAGGGACCAGGTGGGCGACATCGTGCAGACCCGCGTAGGACCACGCAGAGAGAAAGACCAGGAGAGCCAGAAAGTGCCTGCTCTGCCCAGGGGACTCGAGGTTCAGTGTTGAACACGGTGCTGGCGTGCACGCTCGCACAAGCCGGCACATGCGTGAAAAAGAAACACACAAGCCGGCAGCTCCGTGCGGGCTGAGGGCCTTGCGTTTCCCGTGATGGACTGTTCCTCCACGCTGTCCCTGGGTTAGCACAACCGTGGGTTAGGGTGGGAATGCTCCTGGGGGTCAGAAGTGCGGTGTAGACTCTCCTTCTGTCACTCAGGAGGTGAGGACTGGGGAAGGCATCTACCATGCAGGAAGCTGACTTTGTCACCTGTGGACGGGAGCTTGCACCTGTCCCTGTCCTCAGTACGTGTGAGAGACACAGTGACGTCAGCTCTGCCCCCCGCCCCCCGCTCCTGCCCACAGGCAGGCGTGTTCCTGGATCTGAGCTGCACAGTCTGGTGCACCCACACCCCGCCGGTCCCCACACACACGCACACATGCAGTCACCGTCACCTTTCTCAATCTCGCGGCCCCTGTGCCAGAGCGGATGGCATCCATCAAGGCTTGCCTCGCGTCCACCGGCTCGCCGAGGGTGCCCGTGCTGAGCCTGGAAGCCGTCCTTGGCGTGGAGAGAGCCTGGGAGGCCGGAGGGGGTGGGGGCGGCATGGCCGGTGGGGGCGGAAGGCCAAGGTCTTGTTGCTGAGGGCCTTCCGAGCCCCGGGTAGACAGCGTGGCATCTCGGAAACTCCGCAGCTCCTCAGAGGCGAAGGACGACACCTGGCAATGAGAGGATTAAGTGGCTGCTGTACTGTGAACACTCCCATCTCCCGTCTCCCAAAACTCGCCTGTGAAATCCTGACGCCCAAGGTGGTGGCATTAGGAGATGACCTCGGCAGGTGATTAGGTCCTGAGGGTGCAGCCCTTGTGAGTGGAATTAGTGCCCTTACAAAAAAAAAAAAAAAAAAAAAAAAAAAAAGGCCCCAGAGAGCTCCCTTGTCCCTTCCACCATGTGAGGACACAGAGAGAAGGTACCGTCTATGAACTGGAAAGTGGGCTTTCATGAGATACCAGATCTGCGGGTGCCTTGATCTGCTTCCAGCCTCCAGAATGGTTAGGAATAAATCTATGTTCTTTATAAGCCACCCAGTCTATAGGATTCTGTCACAGCAGCCCAAAAGACTAAGGCAGTGACAATGTCCCCAAAAGTTCTCTCTGTCAGGGCAGCACACAGCTGATCATCTTACCCTTGGGCAGGAAACAGTTCTTTTGCCACAAGCCCGGGAAGTTAGTCTGCTCCGTGGCTGAGAGATCTGCCCCTGCACTCTGTTGGCAGCCAAGCCACCGATCACAGGGACCAGAACTTGGCAGCCCCGCCTTACTGAGAAACTCTCTGATCTTGTAACTTTTCTTGGCATGTGAGGATAGAAATAGAGGCTGGACACACAAATTTGACCAACTGTTGAGGAACGTACAAGCCACGTTCCTCCATTTCTGTGCATGGAAGCTACAGATGACACCATTCTGCCTCTGAACTCAGTCCATGTTGGCTCCTGGGGTTGTGCGGAAACCAGGACGACACCCAGGCAGCAACTTTACTGCAGGAAGTGCGCAGTGGCTTACGTCCCGTCGCCGGCCACCTGAGCCCGGACCCGTGCTGGTGTCTGAGGGAATCTGGAGGAGCACTCAGTTCCAGGTGCAGGGAGGAGGGACACCTTCAGCACAGCATGGAAGAGGGACTGGCACTCTCACTCCTCCCTGGCAGGGGCTGCCCCAGCCTCTCGGAGTGAGGCGCCTGTCCCGCAGCGCCAACGTTCCGGGCGGGCTGGACGGCCATTCTGAAGACGGTTCAGCATCCACTCAGAGGAACAGAACTACCCACCCAGGTCCCCGGGGAGAGGAGGCTGGGGACTGACCCCCTGGTGCCACGAGGGCATTCCTCTTCTTACCTTCTTCAGGCTGCAGGCCCCACTGTGGCCACGGATGGCCGCGAGCAGTGCGGATCGCTCGCTCTCTGCCTCCGTGTAGGACGGTTTCCGTGGCCCTTCCTCCAAGGCGTGGTCTGCGGTCTAGAATAGTAACAGTGCCAAGACATTCCACTCAGAAGATGGAGAAGTGCTAACTGTAAGGCAGCTCAGAAGAAAGGCAGCTCGTGCCAGTCGAAGCCTATAGGATCAGCTTTACAGTCCCTGCCCGTCAGAGGTGCGCGTGACACCCAAAAGCATGTGTAGGGTAGTGTCAGACAACTGCCTCTCAGTGTCGGATCTTTCCTATTATTCATCTTCGCTATCCAGGGCTGACATGTGCTCTTAAGTCTTGCAGACTTGGATGGGAATCTGGGGTCCCCATTAACTAGTGTGTGACCTTGGACAAGGCCGCTTAGCCTCCTGTGCCTCAGTTTCCCCACCTGCAAAACGGAGGATCTGCTCATTATCAGCATTGGTGTAGCAATTTAAATGAGATAATATTTATGATGTGTTAAACGGGCAAGAAGTTGCCATAAAATTGTTCTTGTGTTACTGAAGAATGACAGGATACTGCTGCCACGAATGCTCACACCGAGGGAAGGAGGGCCCTGCCTGTACTTTCCGCTTGCCCACCCTCAGCTCCGGGACCAGCGCACGGGCGGTCCCACACCCTGGCCTCTCCACTCCGCCGGCCCAGTGGATGGGCGGTATTGGCTGACATCTTTCCCACACGGCTGTCAGGGGCCTGAGTTCAGTGTGGATAACCCTAAAACCCATCCATTTTTGTCTCTTTACTGATTCTAGTCAAATATTCTGGAGGGAGAGAGACAGAAGTTCTGGTTAAAATGAGACCTGTGTTAAACCTTGCTATCCTGTCCTGTCTCTCTCCAGCAATCCTGTTCTGAGTCTGAGTCCAGGGCGCCGGAGCGGACGCGTGTGGAAGGTCTGAGCAGACCCCCTGTAACCGTGCCCTAAAGGCGCTGTACTCACCTTGCGAAGCTTGTCCTTCCCTCCCGCGGAGTGGATGGCTTCCATCAGGGCGCTGTGCAGGGACGTGTCCTTGGGGACCGGCTTCTGGACAACAGGTCTGAATTTTTTCTTTGGCCCAAAAATGCTGGATGGCAAAGTACTATCTGTTTCATGCACATCTGTAGAGGACAAACTGGGCTTTTCCTCTCTCTCTAGGATAATGAAGCTGCCAGTGCCGGGCCCTTCTGGAGCACGCGGAGGCTTGCCGCCGGCCGGGGCCCTCGCGGAGCCGTTCACCAGCGCCCCGCCAGGGCTCCGAGCATCTGCTAAGCGCGTGGGGGGCGGGTCTGTCCTGTCCAGGGTGCATCTGGGGTCAGATGCCGAGCTGGGCTCCTGGTTCCTTGTGCTGTGCTTTCCACGCAAACCACAGCTTTGTCCCACAGAAACATGATCCCTCTGGGAAGCCTGGACTAGTGGGAAACTGGAGCTTTTGTGGACACCAGCAGGACAGTCCTGAGTAGACAACTTTCCACACGGGCCACTGACTTCCCCTCTAGGACGGGCGCCCACTGCCGACTCTTCCCCTTGGTTGCTGGGAAGGGTGACGCCGGGCTGCTGTGCACCGTCTGCGTGTCTGCGTGTCTCTGAGCGTAGGCTGGGGGCCGCGCCGGCTTCCCCAGGGAGAGGCTGTCCGGTCAGCGCTGGCGTTCTGCCCGTATAACCCTTCCCAGCATGACCGTGCTGCCCCGCTGCGTTGGCGTGGACTTTTGGTGGTCCTATCCTCTTGGCAATGGCAGAGGCCACATACTGGCTGGACGTCCTTCTGTGGGGCTTGAGAAATGAGACTTCTGTGGCCAGCGCGGCCGGCGCTTTCACGTGACCAGTGACTACCGTGGGCGGCCGGCTTCTCCCCTCTTCTGGAAGACTCCCGTCCTCTTGGCGGGCGGTCTGCGGCGGGGGCGACGTCCGTCTGGGGTCTGCCTGGGGTCTGCTCTCTGGACGCTGGGCCTTGGTTGCTGGCACGGCGGCGGCGGGGGCGGCCCTGCTGGCTGGGTGTCTTTCCACAGAGTTGCATCTCCAGAACTCTTTGACTTTTCCGATGGGCTGAGTGTCTCCTTCCAGAAGGGACGGCTGCAGGGCTATGGTCCTGCTGCTGCTGGCATGGGGACTCACCAGGTTCCCCAGCTCGTCAATCTTGATGGCGCCCGTGGAGAGAGACACGTTTCTGTCGTAGCACCTCATCTCTGACTTCGGAGGAACGATTTTATATGTCGTGAGGCCGTACTTAAGGCCGTAACTGCCCCCTGGGTTCTGGCCTCTCTGATGCCATGACAGTGGTGTCGAGACAGCACTCCTGTCCCTGTCCCCCTTCTCACTCGCTGGCCCGGCCCCGGCCTTCTCCACGGCCCACGTCTTCTCCCGGTAAGCACAGCCGCCACATGTCTCGTCTTCCTCCTTGGCACGTGGGTCATCGGCGCGAAGATCTGAAGCAAAAGAAGTCACCTTGGGCCCCATTTTAATTGAGCCCCCAACTTTCTGGGAGTTGGATGAGGCCGAATGGATTCCTCTCCCGACGTCCTGGGCAGGAGGGTGCCGGGCGGGCACCTCCTCCCTCGCCGTCCCGCGGCGCTCGCTGTGCGCAGCCTGAAGTGGCGCCAGGAAGGCTCTCTTGCTGGCAGCGTCCTCCGTGTCAAAGGAGCCAGCATTGTTGTTTCTGTTGGAAAACGACCCCACATCCACAGGATCGTCTGAAACCTCCCCTATGAACGTCACTGGGATGGTGTCCGCATCACTTGGGGGGAGCACGGCATCCGGCGGGCAGCGGCTGGATGTGCCAGGTGTGGAGCTGGCGAGAGAGCTGGTGTCCGTGTCGTAGCTCTCGTCCATGCCTGCAAGAAGGACAAACGCAAGTCACAGACGCACCGCTTGTGCGGCTCTCACGCCAGTTACTCAGAGCAATCGCAGCCCTGACTTGGATTTCCCCGAGGGCGCTCTAGAGTAAGTGATTTACATGCATTCTGGAATGCTATTTCGGTTTGTAATCTACATAGCATGCCTGGGGCCGGGATCTCAACTTCCACTACTTGGCACAAGAACTCTCTGCAGATCCAAGATGTGTCAAGGTAAAGCATTCATTTATGACATTTTGCCAACATCTTCCATTTATGAAATAGATTTCTGAATCCTAGCCTCTGGAAAAACTGTCTCCACACAGGAACACGACAGTGAATTCTGGGGTCTGACCTGCGGGATTCTCGTGTCCGTCAGAAGCACAACAAAACACGCAGCACCCCTTCCCTAGCCCTGACGCCTGCGGAGGCAGACGGCGGAGGCTGGAGCAGCTCGGAACTGCCGGGGCCCTGCCAGCCCCGACTGCGGGACGGGCGTGTGCTCAGGGCCGGGGGACGCAGGACGGCTGAGCCAGATTTCTCAGCTCTGTCAACTGCGTACTCTGAGGACTGAGAAGTGGTCAGATAAAACCATTGATCACTTTTGTAGTCTGTTTCCTTCTTCTTTTCGTTTTGTTTTAAGCCATGACCAATATCTAATTTCTAGTTTACTTTGAATATGTGCCTTGGAGAAAATAACATAGCTCCTTTGTTTGAAAGATTCCCTAGTTGTTTACTGAAAATTTTTGCACGTGCTTTGGCCTGATAGTACTATTTCCTCGGCATGTATCAACAGACTAGCAGTGCCGCGAGGTGCTCCACTACACGTGAGCTCACTGTGGCTACAGCTGTGTATTTCCCATGGAGAGACAGGCCACACGTTAGCAAGTGGAGTGAGCAGTCTCAGCAAGGGAACCTGTTTCTCTTTGTGCCATCCTTTTTCTTTCTGTAATGAGTATGGAGTGCTTTGTAATGTGCAAACTTAGTGTTACTCAGAGCACACGGTCAGCAGGCATTTGCGTGTCTCCAGACGAAAAGCCACAGGGAACGGTGCTCGCCTGGCGCTCGGCCCGCAAGTCCAGGCCTCCAGAATGAGCTGCGTTTCCCTCTGAAGACCGTTCCTCACGTGCTCACACACACGCAGATGCTTCGGCATCTACCGTCAGGCAGCACAACCGCCAACAGTGGATCGGGCGGTTCTTACCTCCCAGGTCTTCGTCCAGTCCTGCCAGGGTTTCATGGAGCTGCCCAGTGATGAACAGGTCTTCAGCATCCTTTGGGGCTGTGGCAGTCTTTTCAGTTCTAGGGAAAACCAAAGAGGAAGGAAGAACACTCATGTCTCTTATCATTGATTTAATGCACTCACTTCTAGAAACATCTGAGGGTGGGAAGGCTCATATTCGAATTCAAACAGTCACACACTCACCAGACTACTGCTGTCCTCAGAACTACTGAGACAGAGTGTGTGTGTGTGTCCACGTGTGTGCATGTACGTGGGGGGTATGTATGTGTGGTATGTGCATGTGTATAGTGTGTGTGGCCCCACAGTGTTAGTAACACCCAAACCACACAGCTCTTATTCACTCTGAAGACCGAAGTTTTAACTCCACTGTACAAAGACAAGTTTATGAGAAAACAGAAACTGCTTGCAAGTCTGTGCTGCACTACAGCAGTGACCTGTATGGCACCTGGCAAGAAGGAGCGAGGCCACGCAGAGGCCAAGCCCACAGGCGTGCACGCGGCCAGAGGCCAGCGCCCCCCGCCCCCCACCCCGCCCCCAGACAGTGCACAGCCAGCTGCTCTGAGCACGCGGGTTGTCGTCATACAGGCATGCAGGGCTGCGTGGGGGAGTGTCCCCAGAAGTTTTGCCAGCTTTATAAGCTCAGGCTTCCTTCTGTGCCCACCCTAGTGGTGACCCACCCTGCTAGATTCAGAAAAGGAGAGACATTTCACTCTTCTATGAAAAGGGCTTTTATAGATTCTCTAATATGTCCCTTTTTATACCCTTACTTTGGCTTAATTCCTTCCCTGGGTGGGTGACGGAGGGGACAGGGCTTGGGGGCCTGATCGTGCCACCTGCAGAGCTGTGCTCCTGGGCTCCTTAACTGGGAACGTACAGACAGTGGGGATGGGGATGGCAGATGTCACGGCAACAGTGGCAGCGGTAACCGCCCCCACTCTGAGCCTGCACACCCGCGCCCAAGGCCACCTCTCAGACCCCACAGGAGGAAGCTCCTAGCAGCAGGGGCTCGCGTGCCTTCCTGCCAGGCTCTGAACCGAGCTCTTGTGCACAAATGATCTCAATGGAACCCTCACAAGCAGTTTATCGGGTGGGTCGTGCTGCTATCGCCCTGTACAGAGAGGGAGCTGTGCACAGAGGACTAACAGCTGCCTGGGGCGCACTGGCACCTGAACTCAGGTCTGCCGCCCCAGACCCAGGAAGGACCCACCACCTCTGGGGCCGAGAGGCACACGTGGCCCTTGCCGCACAGGGCGTCCAGGAAGATGCCGACCCGCCTGGCCGGGAGAGCCGGATCTTGCCTAATTTGAGTCACAGGAACAATGGCATCTGTGAGACAACTGCTGCCAAAACAATTTGAAAACTGTCTTTGCAAAGGCTCTTGCCTCTATTTTCCTATTATGCAGAAAACACAGAGACATGTCTATGGCAATTGTCTATCTTCAGTGAAAGCTGAAGGTTTGTTTTCTACTGATTGTTAAAATTGAGGACCAATCTTCATCATTGCTAATCAGGCCCAGATAATGATGCATGAAATAAGCTTTGTACAATCCTCACGTAGCAAAGTTTTTATTCTGATAAATGAGTCTTTCTTACTTGGTGACTATGTCCATTTGGGAGCCAGGAAGTGGCTTCCAGATTAGTGTCAGCTAATGTCCTCTGACAAGCCAGACAAAGGGGGCTGGCTGGAGATGTGTGTGCATGTGGACCAATTAATAAGGACCACAAGAGGTGCACGACTGTCTTCTCTACTGCTTTTGCCGCGGACTTTAATTATCTGAACGCACTTTGCTAACGCTGTGCTTTCTCTTTCATGGAATGTGATGGTTTAAATAAATTCAAATTTAAATATTTAATAAAACAAATGGCAGAGAAAAAATGGAAGCTGCTATATAAAATCACAATTTGAATTGGGAAACAGAGCACCCTTTAAATGCTTGCTCTTAGTTTAGGATGCTTAAAGCCCAAAGAAAATTACAAACATACTTTTACTTCAAAGTATTTGCCTTTACTTCAAAGTACGCACGATCACATCACTCTATGAGACACTGAACAGAGCATCAATAAAAATTAAAAAAAAATTTAAGAGAAAATTTCCACTGATCCTACCATTTTGTAAATGTTAAACTAGCAAACAAGTAATTGCCCCAAGTTGATGAAGAGGGAATGAATTTGTGAATTTGCTACTGGTTTTACCTGTAAAACAATGTGGAAACGTACATCAAGAAACAAACAAATAAAAGCCATTTTGCTTTTGTAAGAGCTTTGGTCCATTACTCTCTCTTAATAATTTTCGTTTAGGAAATAATCCAAAGGCAGGAAAAATATAAACACAACCATATGTTCATTATATTCATGGAAGGACTCTACAATGTCCAGCAGTAGGCAGAGTTACCTAAATCACCGCATATAAATGTCAAAGAGCATTAAAATCAGTAAATATGATGCTCATGAAGTCTATGCAGAAACACAGATCGATGTTTAAGCCAGTGTGTCAGGTGAAGAAATCAACACACACACACACAGGGTGGCTATGATGACATAAAAACAGCACGCGCCTGTGGACAAGGGAGCCAGAAATCCAAACAAGACAGTGTGACTTACTGAGAAGAGTGAATCAGGGTGAATATTTTATTCTTTTTCTTTAGAATTGTGCTTGGTTTAGTATAAAACAGCCTGGATAATAAAGCACGTTTTTAATGAGCACAATTTAAAAGAGTATTTTTGTTGTCTAGTTAGTAAGCAGAGCCCAGCTCGCTTCCCCCTGCCCTTCAGCCCAAGTTGTCTTTCTGAAGTCTGACCCCACGCGTGGCCCTACTCCCTCACACCTGTGTCCTCTCCTGTCCCCCAACCTCCGTTCCAGGCTCTGCTGGAACATCCCTTTCCCACATCTGCCCTGGCTTTGCTCCTGGCACTGCAGCGCGGGGCTGGCTCCCTGGGGCTCTGCTTGCCCAGGAGGAAGGAGTGGACACGAGCTAGGAGCTCCCAGCCTTGGGCACACTGAGGAGTGAGGGAGGGTCAGACCGTGGCAGCCCAGGTCCCTGTTTGGGGTGGTGCACGAGGCCACCAAGCCAAGCAGGCATCTCTGAGGGCGGGAAGAGGTGGGGCCTGTCAACCACTTCTGCAGCCTGTTCTTCTTTTGATGCAACACGGGGGCTATTGTGTTCTGGGTCCTGAACGCCTGCGTGAATGGATTATCTAGCAAAAGCCAAAGCCAATGGCAACGTATCGATCTTACTTTCCAATGTAAGCTACCAGCCGGGAGAGGGTTAGCGATATTTGCTTTTCTTCCTCCCTAGCTTCCACCTGCTTCCCTCCAAAGGGTTGCTAATGGGTTATAGACATTGCTCTCTCTTTGCAAACCCCCCAGATTTATGCACTTAGTCACTGGGCTGGGAGGACAGCTCCCTGTGGGCTCAGCAGGAGAGCCCAGAAGAGTCAGCCCTAGGTATGTGTCCCAGAAGAGTCAGCCGTGGGTAAGAAGCATCTGCCTCTGTGGGTTTAAAGTAAACGTGCACAGACATCTTCCTACAGGGCTTCGTTCCCCACGTTCCCCGACATATACCCCCATCTTTAGACGTGTTTTTTATTGACAACTGACAGTTGTTTGGGCCTGAGATCAAGAAAATGAAAAGCAAACAAACGCAGGGCAGACATTGTGATCTCAGGCTGCAGGAGGTGCTTCCTAAGGTCCAGCTCCGAGCCCCTTGCTGGGGTGGGGGCGGCAGGGAGTGCGCACCCTGCTGGGTGTGCAGCGTGCGGGGCTTCACTCCCACTCCCCAGCTTCTAGCAAAAACAAGAACTGGGAGCAGGCAAGTCCAAGGAGCTCCAGAAGAAACAGGGCTTTTTGATTGTTGTTTTTGTTTCCTATGAGAAAGAAAGGGCTGATTCTGACCCATCTGAAATTTATAAGATGAGTTGATCGCATATTAGGTCATTTTTTCTTTTTGATGAAGCTAGAAGAGTTTCTTTAAGCAATTTGTACAATGGCAGAATAAATGAAAAAAGTCTGGGAGGAAAAAGATGTTGCTCTTAGGTAGCAATTCAATGCTAATAACAACCTAATTGGCCCCGGCAACTTCAAAATGATTACTTGATAAACTAAAGCTAGTAGCCTGGGAAACATGCAGTTGACGACAGTCATATATGCTCAGCCTCCCATTCGATTTGTAAATGTTACTGTACTAGCGAAGATTCAGAGTTCTAGAACAATGGTGCCCAATGTAATATGAGACACACATATAATTTAAAATCTTCTTATAGTCACACTAAAAAAGTAAAGAGAAATGGGGAAAATTAATATAAATTAAATAATTTAGTTCAACTTTAGCTATTTTCATGTATAATTAATATAAAAATTATTTCTTTATGTACCAGATTTGGTGCATATTTTACACTGAAAACACATCTCAGTTTGGACCAGCCACTTGCCGAGTGCTCAGTAGCCAAACATGTACTGGACGACATGGCTCTCCAGGGTCTTATATGTGTCTTCGGTGCTCCTTTGTAAATGTAGTCACAAAGTTTTAGAACTCTAGAAGGAGCCTAGAGCACATAACATGTTTCTAGATGCTCTTGCAGCCACACAGCGTTCACGCAGTCGTCTCCTGGTATCTGAGGGAGGGGGATGGGTTCCAGGACTCCACACGGATACCAAATCCATGCATGCTCAAGTTCTCTCTGTAAGTGGTGCAGTATTTGCACCTAACCTAGGCATGTGCTCCCATGTGCAGTCATGCGCTGAATAATGACGTTTCGGCCAACACGGACCAGAAGAGCAATAGGCGTATAGCAGGCTGCAACTTCTAGGTTTGTGTAAGTACACGCTGTTTGCACAATAAAATTACCTGACTCATTTCTCAGAATGTATTCCTGTCGTTAAGTGAGGCATGACTATAAGTTAAGTCATCTCGAGATTACTTATACCCCATACTATGTAAATAGCTGTTACAGTGTATTTTTATTTGTATTATTTTCATTATTGTATTGTTATTTTTTATACAGTTTTTTTCAAATATTTTCAATCCATAATTGGTTGAATCTGTAGACACAGAATCAGTGGATGTAGAATCTGCGTGTAAAGAGGCCCCCCCCGTAGTTGTAAAGTTTCAGGGTTCTAGACAGTGCTAAATGTTTCCAAATGTTCCTGTGGGCACAAAGTTCCTGTAGTTACAAGGGCCCCAGAGATTGGCTGCTGTGATGTGAGTTTCCTCCGAGCCTCTCTGCTGAAGCCCTCAGTCCCATCAGGTAACCTGAGACCATGAGTCTGCAGGTGATAGCACAGCCTCTTGCAGAGCACTTCCGTGGCCACACTTCCCACCACTCACTGACAAGCGGGGGCTGAGGAGGAACTTTAGGGGTTGCCAGGCAGAGGGTTGGGGCAGCGGGGACTTCGTTCCTTTGCCTGGAGAAGCTACCTTTGGTGGCTCCACATGCGAGTTCAGTTTGGTCCTATTGTCAAAAAGGAAAAACAAAGCCTGAAACCCACTTATTCAATCTCTCTCATTTACTCCTTACAGCAGTAGTCCCCAACATGTTTGGCACCAGGGACCAGTCTCACGGAAGACAATTTTTCCACGGGGGATGGGGAGGAGGCAGAGCTCAGGCAGTGATGCCAGCGATGGGGCGCGGCTATAAGTACAGATGAAGCTTCACTAGCTCGCATGCTGCTCACCGCTTGCTGCGTGTGTAGCCCAGTTCCTAAGTTTCACGGAAGATAATTTTTCCATGGAAGGGGGGTGAACTCAGGTGGTGATGCTGGCCCAGTTCCTGACAGGCCACACACCAGGTACCAGGCTGTGGCCCAGGGGCTGGGGACCGCAGCCTTACAATATTCCTGCAGAACTGATGTTCCCAAAAGAAACTTCAGAACTCAGAGTTCCACAGTATTTATGCACGGATAGATAAATGGCCTGATTACAGCACAACTGCCTTCAGAATTCAAGGGTTTAGAAACAGAGCTAGTTTCACTGTTATTTCCCCAAGTAGGAGGCAGCAGTTCTTTTGCCTCCTCCCATCCATCCATCCATCCATCCACCCATCCATCAACCATCTATCATTTCTTTTCAAACAAAGATGGTATAAAAAAGAGGAATATTAGCAGAGCTAGATACAGATTATAAAGAATATCCAGCAAATCAAATTTCTTCCTTTTCTCAGTCAGTTGTAAATAACAACATCAACAACAATAATTCCAGTTACCTTTCTAAAGTGTGGTGGTGTGCCAGCACTATTCTAAGGGGGAAGTACTGCAGATCTCAGTTTTACCCACAAGGAAACTGAACGAGAGGTGAAGTCACTGGGCACACCGTTGCCAGCATGGGTAATTCTGGCCCTAGGTGATTTTCACATTCAGCTGTTCTTTATTAGGAATGTTTGGCAGGGTCAAACACAGAGAAGATGCCTCTGGAAAGAAATCTGTGAGTCAGTGCAGGCACAGTGGTAACCTGCCCAGGGCAGAGCCGCGCCTGAGGCATGCGGGATGCTCTATGACGGCCTGGGTGTCCCCAGAATGAGGGACAATCAT
Organism: Eulemur rufifrons; assembly: GCF_041146395.1. Classification (NCBI taxonomy): domain Eukaryota; kingdom Metazoa; phylum Chordata; class Mammalia; order Primates; family Lemuridae; genus Eulemur; species Eulemur rufifrons. Next base: position 5,855,848 of record NC_091011.1, on the reverse strand, counting down.
CACATGCAATTTCTGCTGTTCCTGTTTAGCCGCTGGGCTGAATTCTTCCTTAAAGAGTTTATTTACTGGCTGTACTAAGTTTAGAGGAAGACTCCAGGAGTTTAATGCTCCACTTACAAGGTCAAGTATGAATTGAAGGCACAGACATACTTTGCAGTGAAAAATTATAATTGGATCCAGTCGAATGGCTTGCTGGACAACATATCCTTTTCAAATTGCAGCACATACAATAGATTTCAATTACTACTAGCCATTCATACTTGCTCTTTTTAGAAGATTGCTATGTATTCTTGGGACTCTCCAACTTGAAGCTTCGTCTCTAAGGGAATGGGAATGGAAACCAGTCCTGCCCTCGGTGAAGCAGGGGCCGCCGCAGCAGTGGCCAAGCTCCTACATACAACTGTTTGAAACCAGAGCAGTGAACTTGCCACTTGGCCGGATAGTACAGGGCAGGTTTTGGCTGAGGCCAACCCAACACGGTGCTCCTTGGGCAGGTGGCAGAGCTCTTGAGGAAAAGGCACTACCTCCAATTTGTCAGTGTGTGAACCCAGGCCATCCTAGCCAAGAAGCCTAGATGGCTTTGACCTTCGTAGGGTACAGAGAAAGGAGAAATAGCTAAGAAAACCAGAACTTAACTCTGTCTGTGGACCTCACACACTTGGGTCTTCTCAGGTGACAAAGCGTCTTAACGCTGTTCCCCAGTGGTGTCCACTAAGTACTCAAGCAACAGGGGTGGCAGCAGAACGCACCACTCGGCAAAGTGGAAAACCACGAGCAATCCTTACTTTAGTGGCGAGTGGCTCCATCGTGGAGACTTCTGCAAGCTGAGGGTGTCTGTGACTGTTGGGACAGCTTCACAACCTATCAGAATCCACTCTCAGCCTAGAGGCTTGGCCTTGCCAGTCACGGCAAAGGGTGACTTCTGCCGTGTCTGAGCCCCTGAGGTCTGGCATTCAAAGGGGATGAATGGGGCACACCTCACAGCCCGGCCCTGGATCCCCACGGTCTGCCACGTAGGATGAACACTGGCTCTGGGAGCACAACTGGCTACCTCAGGATGAGCTGCGGGAACTAGGTACCGGAATTATTCAGTGTGGAGCCAGGGGCTAGACTCAGGGACCAGGCATTGGGCACCAGTAACAACAGCAGTGCCCTGTCGTGTGGGCCACTTTACCAAGGTGCTACAGGGGCACATGTCTCAGGAGCACAGGGGAGCTCTGGGTGCTGAGTGAGGACACGCTGCAGCCTTTGTTCACACTGGCCGTCCTCCCTGGGAGTGTGGGTTGTCAGAAACCTCCTCTTTTTCCACTGGTTCTCTCGATCACTGGTCTCTGAACGTGGGTGCTACTGTTCAGTGTTCTGATACAGCTTTTCTGCGTGGGTGGCCAAGGTTAAGCCACGACCCTGTGAACAGCAGTGGGTTCTGGGCTGTCAGTGCCCTGGCACAGGCTCTTATCCCACCGAGCACGGCCACCCGAGGGGCTGGACATCGGCAGTGGGTCAGACCCAAGTTCTGCTGCCTGGGCGGCCCCTGCAGTCCGTCTAAACCCCAGTCCTGCCACGTCCAGCCCGCACTGCCCTCTGCCGCGCAGGCTCGACCTGGTTCACTGCAGACAGGCACACAGAGCTTGGCCCTGGAATCCACCATTTTCATCAAAAGAGGCAGATTCTCACTATGTCCATGTAACAGATGTGTGTATCTGTACATGCTCTGAGTGTGCCAAGGCGATGACATGCGATAGTATTTCCCGAGGAGTGCTGACAGGAGCTCATTCTGGAGAACATGAAGAGGCATCTCACAGAAGAAAAATTTAAACCGGTTTCTATGCTGCAGAATTTGTAAGGGCCTTTATGGTCTCACTGAGCCTAAAGGAGCCTGTGCTGGCCTCCCAAGTGTACGAGCAAATGGCTCCTTTTCTGGCGATGCAGCACGGCGACCAGCTGGGTAGCTGCAACTGTATTCCACAGTGGGGAAACAGGCAAGTGGAGTAACATTGTTCTCTGAAGCAGAAGCGGAATGAGCCAGGCATCCTTCAATCCTCGGAACTGGACGTCTGGGAATGGCCACACCCCGCGTGCATCTGTGTTTAGGTTCACCTCGAATGCTTTAACTGGTTGCCAACATTTAAAATTTGCGAGACTTCACATAAAAATTTAGATTTCTGGCTTCTTTTCAAAAACTGGGCTACACTGGGTCTGCAACCCCCATGGCACTGGACGGAGGGCACAGGGCTACTCTCCTTAGAGAAAGCAGGAGCTTCTGCCACCCGGTGGCCTCTCACCTGCAGCCTCCCTCAGGCCCACCTGGCCGCTGGGCATCCAAGTTGGCAACCCCTCCCTTGCACTGTAGGCACTGCTTTTAAGTAATCCTGAAATTTACTAAAAATTATATATTTGGAAATAGATACGTGATATATCTTGCTGAAATCTAAGTATGCCTAATTTTTCAGTTGAGATAATTCCTGTTAAAAAAAACTGTTCATTCCATGAAAAAGAAAAAAAAAAAAGAAAAGAAAAAAAATACTGTAGTCACTACGTGAAAGGGTAGAGTTGATCCTCACTCTTGGGCAAATAAGTGAGTACACAGACAGAGCTGAGGGCTCAGGGGTCATCTTCACTCTCGTTGGACTGACAGACTGGCCCAAGCCCAGGAAAGAAAAGTGATCTGCCAGGGCAATTCATCGCCCCCGGTCCCAAACTAGCAGCCCTGGCAATGGATACTACGTAACAGACCTGCAACGTGTCCACATCCTCCTGTGCTGGGCATTTTGTGGACTCATGACAGCTCAGATAGGTAGGTGGCATTACCTGTACTGTGCATAATCAAAATGCAAAGGTTGGCAAAATTAAATGGATTCTCAAAGGCCAAACCACTAGCTAGTGGAGGTAGGATTCCGCTGTAGGTCTGCCAGGTTCCAACACTCCCTGCCTCCCCACCAGACTACTCTCAAATTCAGTGGCACCCCAGAGACGAGGGCAGAAAAACATGCCCTGTTCCCTGTTTGGATAAAGCATCAGGCTCCAAAGACTCAATAATTATCCTGGCTGTGGCCACAGTCAACATTAGCTCCCATATTTGGACAGAAATCAGCAAGATTTTACATCAAGGGTCAGCACCAGCAAAGCAAACTACGAGTCTCGTGTGCGGCATCCCCAGGGACAGAGTTAAATGTGCCTGATTAGTTTCAGATGTGGAGCTCGAACGTGTGCAATCCCCGTGCAAACTAGCAGAACAGAACTGGAGATTACAGTAGAAAGCTATTTTTCTTTATGTTAAATGATAACAGGGAACTGCCATAATTTTTCTCTGCTCTCACAGATGCAAACAACACAGGCCAACCCCAGCTAAACGCATCTTATGTGGGATGGAGGCAGAAAGGGACCAATTGCTGCCTTCTAATTTTCTTTCTGACGAAATATAAACTTGGCCTTGGAGTTGTCCTTAGAATTGAAGAGCTATACTTTAAAATTATTAGGGAGTGTACATACAACATGGGGAAGTGCTCATGATAAAATGTTAGTAACAAAAAATCTAAATAAAATATTCTTGACACTGCATTTACCAGATAAAGAGCTGTATGTTCATATGGACAGGGTTGGAACAAAACATGAAAAATATAAAAGCATTCATTTTGGTGACTGACCTGTGAACTAATTCTTTAATCATTTTACCTTATTTCGATTAACATTTCCATAATGCCATTTGATTAGTTCTTAGAGTTATCTAAAAGGTACAAATAATTAACGGCTAAAGAGACTGAACACGCCTTTCCATGTAAGAGTGAATGACAGGAATCACGACAGTGTGGGCTGGACTGAGACGGACGAGTAACCGGTGCTCTGGAAAGAACGCTTAAACGGACCAGCGCACATAAGAAACTGGATATATGACCAAAGTGGAAGTAGGAATCAGTAGGAAAAAAAGAGATTCCTTCTTCACGCAACACCCAAAATAAACCCCAGGTAGAGCAGAGTCCAAATGTTAGAAAGCAACACTAAAAGTTGCACGGGACATTCAGACTATCTTTAGTCCCTTAGAGGATGGGAAGGATCTCCTAGATATGCATCACATACATTTAGGAGAAAAAGGACACATTCAATGATATTAAATTAAAAGACAATCATTGTACAATAAAAGAAAACAAAGTTAAATTCAAGCCACAGACTTAGAGACTCTCCATACGCAAATGACAGCAAAGGCTACAAAGAGGCAACACATAAAAGAGAAGACACAAGTTGCTGATAAACATAAGACAAGATGCTCGTCCTAACTATCAGAGGACTGTAAATTAAAGCCACGTGAGATACCATTTGATGCCAACATGACTGGCAAAGCTTAAGAGGCCTACTAATCTTCAACACGGGCACAGATGTGGAACGAAAGGACGTTGCAGACACCAGCCAGGGGGCTGTCAACTGGACAAGCATTTTGTAGAGCAATTTGTCAATATTCCACAAAGTTGAAGATGTATCTTTCTGACGTCTGATAATTTCTCTTCTAGAAAGCTCTCTACATGTAAATAGAGACATGTACAACCTGCTCATTGTTTCTAGTCCCAAAAAACTGGAACAGCTTAAGTATCCATTAAGAGGAAAATGGATAAACAAATGAATGAACAACACATGTGTCGTCATGGATCAACCTTAGAAACGTTAATGTTGAGTAGAAAAGGATACTAAGAGTATGGCACCATTTATATAAAGTGTCAAAACAAGTAAGACGCTATGACTAGTGCATAGTTTCTATAACTATCCGGCTATCTGAAAACAGTGTGCAGACAAGACTGTGGATGACAACCCCCACAGCAGAGTGTGGTGACGTCTGTGGGGGCTCCTGGTGCACAGGGGACCCTGAGAGACGGGTGTGGCTGTGACTTCCCTTACCACCAGCCCCACGACTCACCTCAGGTGCAAGTTCCCGCAGCCATTCCTCTCCCAGGAAGGGCTCTTTTGGGGACCCAGTTCCGGGGTTCCAGCGAGGTCCTGGTCACTGCAGTCCTCCTGGTCGGTGGCCCACTTGTCTTTGGACTTCATGCTGTCATGCTGCGAATCCAGAGAGACGATGTCGGAGGGCGAGCTCATCACCCCCGAGTCCTCGGTTGTGTCTTCTGACGCAAAGCAGCTGCCGACAGACACTGTCTCCTCGGCCTCGGACAGCACCTGCGGGGCTCCATCCTCGCTGCAGGGACTGCCGGGCCCCAGGGGCAGGCTCACTGCACAAAACACGGCAAGGACAGGTCAGCCCAGACCACTCGGTTCCACCCTGTCCGACAAGCGCAACATTGGCGCATCTGACTCCTCTGAAACTCGGGGTTCAGGGTGCTCAAAACACGGGAAGACCCTCGTTTGAACACAGCTGCTTCCTCCCGGGGCCTTGTCACTCAGAAGGAGCCATAAGTGTCTGTGTGACTGAGAGCGAAACTTTCCCTCAATCATTGGTGTTTGATTCTTTGGCCCATAAAAGTTGCATCCTCTCTACCCGTGACTATGGGCAAACACATTTAAAAATTCGGACTAATGATAAATGTACTTGTTTTAGTCTGACTTTTGGTTTAATTGAACTTGTTTTAAAATGAGATCTTTTAAAAAAACGTTAAGAACAGAGTTGTTAGACAAATAAACAAACTTAGAAATAAATAATCCTGGTTTGGAAAACTCTGACAAAAATTTTGGTTCCATTTGAAATCAAACCTTCCTCTTCAGCTTCTGACTCCCCTTAACTCCCACCCGGGAGACGAGAGCCCCGGCTGGGGTCATCGGGCTCCGGAGCACCGAACACGGTTTGCTGCGGCAGGACAGTGAGGTGCCCGGAGCCGGGACTCACCGTCAAAGCCAACTCTGCCAAACCTCAGCGTCCGTGCCGGGGAAGGCTGCGGCCGCCCTGCTCGTCCCGGGCTACCGGGAGGTGCGTTAGTGTAAGTAGTGTGCAGCCATAGGTTATTTTTTTTTTTCTGAGCTTCCAGATTCTAAAATCACAGAAAGCTCTATGCATAGAGCTGGAGTTCAAAGGACAAAAATACACAACTCTAGACCAGATGTACACCAGAGTTGTTGTTTTTTAATGTAGAAATAGATTTTAAACTTCAAGACACTTGAAAACATATGATCTACGCACTGTTGGTGACAGTCTAGAAAGCAAGGACTGTGTTTTGTTGTCGTTCCAGTGTATTCTGTTTTAGAGTCACTCCTCTGTGGAGTAGTCACTGGACACCTAAAGTAAATAAAGGCCCACAGACATCTCCATGTGCACACTCCACATAAGCACGCCCTGACTGCGAAGTGACATCATAACTGCACTCAACGTCACCAAAGTTCTAACTGGACGGCAGACTAACAACACACAATTAACAAAACCAAAAGAAAATCCCTTCTTTCTTCGGTTTTGGTTTAGTTGAGATCCTGAACGATAAAACAAACAAAAGAACAAAAGTTTTAAAGAATGCACGTTTCACAAGAGAGCTCACAGTAAAGAACAGCAGGAAAAGAGCAGTTGTTTAGACAAGCACAGATGCACAGGTGACATACTGAATGCAGCGACTCTCGTCAACAGTAACCTCTTCTAGCTTCCTCCCTAGCTTTTGCTGGGAGACTCTTAATTAACGGACAAATACGGAGAAGAAACACTGCCTGTGCAGCCAAACTCCTTCTGCCAAAGGTTTGCTGATAAGCTGCCACACCCGGAGGGCCGCCGACTGCCCTCTCCCTGCAGCCTGCACACCGCCGTGCCGTCGTCCCTCACGCACGGCCGCCACCGCAGACACCTGCTCACGCACGGCCGCCACCGCTGCTGCCTCAGGCCACTCCATGCTGCTGCCGTTCCTCTCTCGCCTTCCCTTGTGCCACCATCGCTGAACAATAACACCAACATCTTTTTTTTTTATCTGTGTTGTATATAAACAGCATGATGCAGTGAAAAAGATAACACGGCGTTCGGGTCACAGAGACCTGGATCTGAAGCCCGGCACGGTGCTCTACTGGCTGTGCCCTGGCAGGTGGCGGAACAATGTCGCCCACAGGCAGTGTGTGCCCTGATGGAAAGGGCCCCGGCACTGGACCTGGGGACACAGACTTCCAGTCCAAGTGTCTGGGCCCTAAGGCGACTCACAGTTTTGGAGGTGACAGACATGTACACAAAGAATGACAGTGGCTCACAGCACTGCCAACTCTAGGTGCGCTGCCAGAGGTAGAGTGGGGCAGGTGATCCGAGGGAGGTGTTGGCACAGGTACCAAATACATGCTTGGTCCGGCCTGGCTCTCGAGCTCACCTCTCCAGTAGGCATCACTCACGTGTGAGGCAGCCTTAAAAACTCTGCCCCCAGCCATCCTCTCACCCGCCCTGTAAAGGCCGTGGGACCACCGGGTCAGGATGCTAGCCTGGCACACATCCCCTGGAGGCACGGACTGCATCAGTGGTGTGGGGACTCCAACCCCACCGCTATGCCTTTTCTATCCAGTTGTAAGATCAGGGATGCTTATCTGGGCTTTTTAAAAATCCCTCAGAAGTTTTGAGGCAGAAAAAGGTTAAGAGCTAGTGGTCTAAATTAAGGCAACTACAAAACCTTAAATCAACATGGTGCAAGAAGTCATCTATTCAGCACATACGTTGCACCATCTGAAAAACGCCTAATGCCGAGTGCTGTCACCAGAGCTCCCCTCCTGCCCAGGCGAGCCCCCAGTTCTCGTGGGTAACCTTCCCAGGGGCCTGTGTGGCCTGGGCACGGCCCATGACCCCATCTGTGCCTGCACTGGGAGCTGAGCAGATAGGTAAGGGGTTGAGGCCGGGGAGTCACCCAGGAATGGAAAGGCCAATGGCATAAATGCCCCAGCAGAGAGGGAACATGGGTGCAAGGCCATCCTGCAACAGGGGTGGGACCCGAACAGGGAAGACAGGGCAGACCTTTTGCAAGTGATGCCTGAACCTCAGAATACAGGGTGGGGGATGCTGTAGCCGACCAGAGACAGCCCAGGGGTGCAGGGCTGGGTGAGCAGCTTTCTGGAGAGGGTCTGGGTGAGCTGTCAAAGACAGCGCAGATTTGAAGAGAGGAACAGATATTTCTAAGGGGCCCCAACCTGGTTAGCCTCAGATTTCTGGTGATTTCTGGTAACTCCTTGCTGCAGTCAGCTCTGTCTGTCTGAGCATCTTTTGTTTGGAATCAGACACACCCGTCTAATTCATCCTGCCCCCACTCCAAGTCTGTGTTCTTCTTTTGGTGGTCCCAGTGACTAACCCCATGACCTGTGACATGTTTTGACAATTTCTGAATGAGATAATGGTACAGAAGATGTTTTTTCCTCATCAATTCTAAATAGAAACCCAGAACATGAAAGAAAAACTTGGAGCTGCTTTGCTGCGACAAGGGTGGGGGCCCAGGTCCTGTCCCATTTCCCACCTTCCACACAGCCCCTCGGTGGCTCCACAGAGCAGGCTGACACCCAAGGGAAGCGGCAGAAGCAGGAGGAGTGAATGAGGGCCCCAGTCCCACCTCTGAACTCAGACCAGTCCTCTCCCCTTTCTGCAAAGTGAGCGAGTTGGTTCCAGTAAGCTCTAAAACCCCTTCTTAAGAATCCTAGAAGACAATGTAGGGAAGACTCTTTCAGACATTGGCCTAGGCAAAGAATTTTTGAACAAGACCCCTGAAGCAATCACAGCAGCTACAAACATAAATAAATGGGACCTGATCAAATTAAAAAGCTTTTGTACAGCCAAGGAAACTATCATTAGAGCGAATAGACGGCCTACAGAATGGGAGAAAATATTTGCCCTCTCCACATCAGATAAAGGGTTGATAACAAGAATCTATCTAGAACTCAAAAAAATCAACAAGAAAAAAATCAAACAATCCCATCAATAAATGGGCAAAGGAGATGAACAGGAACTTTTCAAAAGAAGACAGAATAATGGCCAGCAAACATACAAAAAAATGTTCAACATCTCTAATCATTAGAGAAATGCAAATCAAAACCACCGTGAGATATTACCTAACTCCAGTAAGATTGGTCTTTATCAAAAAATCCCAAAGCAACAAATGCTGGTGAGGATGTGGAAAGATAGGAACACTCTTACACTGCTGGTGGGACTATAAATTAGTGCAACCTCTGTGGAAAAGAATCTGGAGACACCTGAAAGAGCTACAAGTGGAACTACCATTTGATCCAGCAATAGCACTATTAGGCATCTACCCAAAGGAAAAAAAAGTCATTCTATAATAAAGACATCTGCACTTGAATGTTTGTGGCAGCACAATTCACTATAGCAAGGATGTGGAAACCACCCAAGGGCCGGTAAATCCATGAGTGGATTAATAAAATACGGTATATGTATACCATGGAATACTACTCAATTATAAGAAATGACAGTGATCTAGCACCTCTTATATTTTCCTGGATAGAGCTTGAGCCCATCCTCTGAAGTGAGGTATCACAAGAATGGAAGAATAGGCTCCACACGTACTCGCCATCAAACTGGCACTGACTGATCAACACTAAGGTACTCACACAGTAGTAATATTCTTTGGGGGTGGGGGTGGGGTGGGGAGGTAAACTCACAACTAATGGATGCAGTGAGCATTGTGGGGGGGAAGGGCACGTCTCAAATCATGGTTGGGATGTGGCAAAGTCATAACATGTAACCAAAATGTTTGTACCCCCATAATTTCCTGAAATTAAAACAAACAAAAAAAAAATAAAGTAAAAAAATAAAATCCCTTCTAGACCTAGGACCATATCAGCCTTTGAAATTCCAAATAAAAATGTAGGATATAAACACTTTGTCTGACAGCTGCCTGGTGACTAATTAGGAATCTTAAAAGGAATACATTGCCTTTATCTTTCCTGCTATTTTGTCTTCCCTAAGAGTGTAAGTCATTATTTTTGAGTTAATTGATGCACTGGCAACTTTGCTATTCTTTTAAGGCATGAACAATATTTTCAACTAAAAATTGTTGCAGAATTTTTGCAAATGTGAAAAAACACACGCTTTCTTCAGCAGAAGCTTAGTATAAATTCATGATTAAACGCTCTTCCAAATGAACAGCCACAGAGCCCAAGCACAGAATATTAACCCTTCCATTGACCTCCACCTAAATTATATAATCCCGTGGTCTAAATGCCATTATGTGCATCTAAATGAGAGCTTTGGAAAATTCTCCAGCCCAAGTGTAAAGGAGAAAATGCTAACTTAGGGCTACTAGTTTTTCAAGTTGAACACAACCATTCTCAGTTTGGTGTAAGTTTGTTTGAATTTTACTCTTACAAAGTCAGCAAAGAAAATTTCATCACTAAAAATAAATATTTTCCAAGTACTTTTGTAATGGATTCATTTTTATTGTTGTTTTACTAAATATAAATTAAGATCTTATATCCTATAATATTGCTTTTTTGTGGTTAAGAAAGGAGATTTGTCAAGAGTCAGTTTCACCAAGTGTATATGGCCTAGAGAAAATGTTTCAAAGGAAGACAAAACATCTCCCCACCCCACACTGTTCCTGCGGTTTCCAAACACTGCTCACGGCCAACAAGCAACATTCAACCTTCATTGTGAACCTGCATTGATTTAGTTCTCTATGTTCCAAGGCCCTTGGAACAAAGGGAAAAATAAGGTAAAGTGCTCTTGAACTAGTGATACAAACTGACATGATGCATTTCACTAAATTTTTTATATATACCCCCAAATAACTTCAAACAACCATGCACCTCCTGCCCTTTAACTGACATCTGAAAATTTTCATCACAAGTTCAGCTGGTTGCAACAGATTTAAATTTTAGTTGTTTTGCTGTCTTGTAAATATTAATATTTTAAAAATAAATGTTTCATTATATTAAAATAAAATCAAAGTAACACGGATAAAATAGTATTTCCATGTTCCACACCCTCTATGTAAGAAGGAGTGAACGAGTTCTTCCTTTAACAGGCAGTGTCCAGAGCTCGTCTCTTCTTCCTTGAACTTACTCCCACTCTACTACTCAACAGAATCTCATTCTAATGGAATGTACTTTATGTTTGAGATATTTTTTTTATTGATCAAGCCTCTTTGTAAAATCTGTATATAAATTAAAATTTAATTTTTATTTCCTCTCACCATAAGGCAGTCATGGTAAATTCTTTTTTTATACTCTTATCATTGTGATAATTAATAGGAAACAGCCAAGAAAAACTTAATATTCTAGAAACTCTGACATTTGTTAAACAAAAAGTTAAAATGTCATTGGAAATGTATTTCATAATGAGATAATTGAGGCTTTTTCAATTATCCAGTAATTCCTTAAAAATGACTGGATTACTTATTGCTAGAATGAGGCAGGGTTTGGAATAAATTCAATTCATATTTTTCATTCAAATAGATACAAGCACTAGAAAATTTTGTTCACATAAGTAAAAAGAGGCAAATTAAGGGAATTTTGTTATAGTTACATTATTCCATTTGGTTTTAAAAACTTTTCCTCTGATTTATGTCAAAAATCATTTAATTAATCTGTCACAAAAGTTATGCTTAATGATCTATAATCTGACAACTCAATTAGGTCCTTTGTCACTTGGTTGGAAAGAACATTGGAAAACCACTGATGTTCAAAAGAATTTGCCACCAAGTCAGTACAGTTATTTACTGCTCAACCTACACCAATATTTCCATTTGTCCTTTTGTTTGGTATTGAGAATAAGGTTTGTCCGCCTCAGGAAACTGCACCCCATTGAGATGCCTGATTGGTAAGGGGCATGTCCATCTTTGTGAGGGAGGAGAAGGGCGTCTGTAAGACTGGCACTGGGGAAGCAGACCTGGAACGACGCTGGCGGGCCTGCGAGGACGCTGGCACAGCGGTCTAGGCGAGCACACACGCGGAGGCAGAACATCTGGAAACGGATTCCCTTGCAAAGTCCTGGTGTTCTCCCAGGGGGATGCATGCTCAGTTTAGACCCACTGACGCACACAATTGATGTCGGTCAGTTGAAGAGTTGAGGTGGTGGGGGACGTGGAGGATGCCACAGGAATACAGAAGCAGGGCCACTCATTCTAATTAGAGGGGACGGGAAGGTCACCATCGAACCGAGTCTTGAAACAAGCATGACTTTGGCAGATAGAGGAGGACATCTGGATAGAAAATGGGCAAAAGAGCAGAAACACAAGGCTGCATGGGAAACGCCAAATCCTGCTGAGTGGTTGGAATGCCTAGAGTCCCTTGTTGTGTCTGTGGTGGTGTCTCCGTGTGTGTGTGTGTGTGTGTGTGTGTGCGCGTACGGATGCAATGTGTGTGCAGTGCGGATGTTCCGGAGGTAGGGGTTAGGATTAGCTTTGAGAGATCCTCTGCCACCAGCATTATATGGATTCTGCCCCAACTAGCGGCCCCAAACTTTGCTTCCCTCTTTTTCTCTACTTGGTTCCTCAGGCATAGTTTCCTCAAAGTTCATTCCTCTTTAAAATCACAGCCTCTTTAGTTTGATGGGCATTATTTAACCATTTATATTAACGTGCTTGTCGAAAAGCTCCATAGACCTGGGCCCCTCAAAGACATTGCACGATGAAGGTAACAGTACTGCCAGCTGACTCTAGAGCTCTACTAGACACATATATACACACAACTTTTCAACAAGGCAAGATAAGGAAGATCTGAAAAGCATTTATGGACCTAAAAATAGACCTGCGTTCTCTTAAGAGTCAAGTAATATATTCTTGGTATCAATCAACCCCCATTTCTTTGCAGCCTGAATCATAACTCTAGTCCTAGAATCCTTATGTGTCTATTAGAGTCTCTGGGCAGAGAAAAATCCCAATTTATTCCATTGTAAGACAGAGCTGTGTTCCAATTTGCTGTTCTTTTAAAAACATATAGGAAATAGTGGCCAGCACTTTTGCCTGGCCAGCACTTTCTCTCCTCGTTTGTGTTAAATGAATTCTGCCCTTTTGTAGGCAATGCCTATTTCTCATTATCTGGGTGAGTCTATCTGCTTCTAACTATCCCAGGCCACAGGGACAGGCCTAAGGTGAAACCAAATCTGGCCAATTGGAGCCCATGGACACGAAGATATGTCCAAAGGTGAGCTTTGGACCAACCAAAGCCCTTCTCAAGACCTTTCGCCAGAGCTGTTGGAGAAGATGGTCTTACCGGGCTGGAATAAATGGATTGGGTAGTTTTGGATAAATGGCAGCCATTTGAACCAGCACATGGAAGAGCTTATCCGCCGGTTGGAGAGGAACACAGCTACAAGACAATGTTTCTGCTCCTGGACCCAACCATGCCCATGATAAAGATTCATCTCTTAGAACTGCTAGTTATGTAAGCTTAAAAAAATCCATGAAAACCCATTTTTGCCTAACTGGATCAAGTAATATTTCTGTTTCTTGGAACTAAAGAAGCTTGTCTAATAAATGTCTAAATTTCCCTGATTTTTCACATATATTTTACATTATGGTGTTTCTATTATAGGAACCTCTATTTTAAAACTGTATTAAATTCAAAAACTACTCACTATATGTCTTTCCCTTCCTTAGACTTATTTTCCATTATTTGGATTACACTCTTGAGTATAATTGAATTTAAGATGGTATATTCTTAAAGCTCCTCTGTGTCTGAGGGTTCCATATAATCTTCATCCTTGACTATTAGTATGAATAAATCAAAGCAAGATTCGATGAAAATCCTTCTTCCTCAAGACTGTATTCTTGGCTCCTCTGTTTTCTAGCATGTTGCCCCATAGATAAGAACCTGTATGTTAGCATGATTTGTTTCCAACTATATGTAACCTACCTCTAGACGTTAGTAAGATTTTCTTCATTTGTGTATATTAAAAATTCTACATATGTCTAAGTGTGTATGTTTCTAAGGATATGCATTAAATTTCCAAGAACATTTTGATATGTTTATTTTTCAATAATAGTCTACTCTTGTTTTATGTATGTGATAATCTATTGAAATTTTCTGAAGCAATGACTAAAAACATTTATTTTAAAGTTCTGTGCTCTTTCCTAAGTTGACCCTACTTCCTTTGGAGTAAAATCTTCCGATCAATTTGTTGTCTCTCTTTTGTGCATTAAAAAAAATTGTCCAGTGATTCTTGGGCTTTTTTCCAAGCATTTAAACAAGAGCGCCAGCAATGGTAGGGAGTAGATTTCCTTGGCACACGTGAACATCATCGTTTTCTTACCATGGAACAGAAAGGGAAATGACAGCAGCCCTGGGTGCAGCACACACACCAGGACTGGGCTAAGCAGAGAGCCATGGGGACAGAGATGGAAATTTGCATTCTCGGGCTAGGACTCCATTTGCATCGGGAAGCTAGTTGTTTTCAGAAGCAACAATGCTGACTTTGGTTGATGCTGCTTAGACTCAGTTCAGCCACCTCAAAATTTTGTTTTTAATGCACCTTTTTTAGCGAATAGGTAACTAGGAATCTTCCCCTACACTGATGTCATAAATTTAGGAGTAGTCTAAATATTATATTAGACTACTGGCTAATTACTATCAGAGAGTACATTATTTAAAAACCACAAAATGGTAGTTGGGTTTTGAATTCTGCAGTGTTAAAATGGATAATATTTACCTACCTCTTTATTTAATCCACATGTCCCCTGCAGTATAGATATCATTATTCCTATTTTGCATATTACAGAAGAAGCCCCAGCCAACACATTATCTCACCTATCCCTGAGGGTGTGTGCTGCAGAAACATACTCTGCCAGGCTCATAAAAGGGACAAGTCCATTCAAAATCACAAAAAATTACATGTTAGGCAAGAGTCAAATTAAGGTTCTTTAACTAAAAAAATGCTATATAAATCTTACTGAGAATATCTGCATTGAGACTTTTCTAAGCCAAAAAGATTTTCTTCTACGTTCTATGGAACAAATCTTGGTTCCATTTGTTTGGACATTTCAAAATATTTGAAACTACTTCTTTAGAAAATATCTTCAGTCCTTTCTTACACATTTCGGGGACTTCACCTTTGAAAGGAGCAGGAAGTGTGGGGGACGTTGGATGACAGCCCCTCTGGCAAGAACAAAGCTCAAGTGTTGGTTTTCATCATCAAAATAGAGATCCTGTCTCCAGGTTGCCCAGTACATTAGAGCACAAGAATTGTATTTAATCAACACCTCAGAAGATCTGACATTTAGGGGCTTGCCAAAGGACTCAATCTCAAATTGACAATGCTGTGGGCCTGGCGTGAGGCAGGAGTGAGTCATATGCCATGTGAGACAGCAATCTAAGAAAAACAGTGCCTGTTTCCTCTGCTGGCTTCTTACAAGTTCCGTTCTTTTATCATCAGAACTCTAGAGCAGCAGTCCCCGATCTTTTTGGCACCAGGGACCGGTTCCCTGGAAAACAATTTTTCCATGGACTGGGGTGGCGTGGGGCAGAGCTCAGGAGGTGATGTGAGCGTTGGGGAGTGGCTGTAAACACAGATGAAACTTTGCTTGCCCACCGCTCACCTCCTGCTGTGCAGCCCAGCTCCTAAGTTTCACGGAAGACAGTTCTTCCACGGACCAGGCATGGCGGCTGGGTGGGGAGGCAGGGGGATGGCAGAGCTCTGTGGCCCAGTTCCTAACAGGCCATGGACTGATACCAGTCTGTGCCTGGGTTGGGGACTGCAGCTCTAGAGAACAAAGTATGTGGCCTACTTTTACTTATCTTCCTATAATGTGCTATTCAGCCATTACTCTTGATCAAAGTTTGATATAAAATGACCAGGCTTATTGAATAAATGAGGCCCTCCAATCCAGTGTGCTCCGACCCCTTTTTGCCTTGGTTCCCAAGGTCAGGATCAAGTTGTGTCTTTATTTCTACTTTTGCATAGATCTCCTCTCCACCTTCTTCCCCCTTTCCATCACATATATATCTGAGCTCTCCTAGTGTTCATTCTTAACCATTTAAGGAAAATGTGGGTTTTTAAAATAGCATTCATCAATATACTTTTATTTCCCATCACTTAAAATAAAAATTATCCCCTTTTCTAGATTTTTCTAGTTTGAATAATACCAATACTCACAAAAGGCTGCCAGGCATCCCTTTTGAAACACACTGTGATTTAAATTAGAACTAAAATGGATCCTTTATGGATTATAAGAAAGAAAAAGGGGTTAGGCCATGCTCTCGCCCAACCCTTGGCAGACAGCATGCACCAGGCGAGTCTGTGCCCTCCTGCGTGACCACGGGGGTGTCTGGGGTCCAGGGCATCTCACCCAGTCAGGGAGGCCTCCTCAAGCAGGTACACTATGTGAGCACTATGTGTTCTTGACAACATCATCAACATTTTTAGTGTTCAGTAACATAAAAGAGCATTCTTTGACAAAATCTAAGAACCTAGACATCAGAGCCTCACCTCTGTCTTCACGCAGACAGACAACATTGCAGATCTGTTTCTGTATCTCAGAGAAGACAAGTGACCTGTAATGCCACTCTGTCATGCAAGACATCCCAGGCGCCTATCCCTGCGCCACGCTCACCCCAATTCCTCCACCCCGCCCAGACAACCTCAGCGTCTCATCTTCGTCTCTGCCCCTCCAGCCCTTGCTCCAAACAGTGGAGGCCAGTGGTGGCAAATCGTCACTGTTCTTGTGCAATACAACATTTTACTAGGTGTTTTTAAGAAATATTAAAACGATAAAAAAGAAATTTTTGCTTTTTCTTTTAACATAGATTACAAAGTTTTTTCTTGGCCCATTCTGTCCTTTTACTGCCTTACTGATAGCTTAGGTTTCCCATCGGGAAAGCTACTGAGCATGTGCAGTTGATTAGCCCAGGGTTGCCGTCCTGGCACTCACGCGTGTGTCCTTCCCACATGGGTGTCTGGACTCGTGAACACGCCGCAATGCTTCAGCCGAACTGAGGCTGAACTTTTCTCTCTTCTGAATGACTGGCCCGGAGATGCGTGACTATCTGATTATTTTCCCCCATGGCGTCTCCCTGCGCCGGGGGCTGCTGCTCCCCGAGGGTTCTGTGCACCCTGCCACGGTGGCGCGCCCGGTGCCTGGCCCGCCACCCCCGACACAGGTCCTGCAGACACACCAGCCCCACTCTCCTCAGAAGCCCCAAGCATATCAGCTCTCCCTCACGCTTCCATTTCATGATTTCCTCCTTATTTTCTGTGCATCACAATTTCATTTACTCTCTTGCAAGCTCAGCTATGCATTTAAAATTATGTCCATTATATAAAATTCAGAATTTCAAGATGCTTGGTAGCAAAAGGGGTTTCATGGCATTTAACCAACAATTTGGCTGTAAATATAAGGAAAGGGACCTTACTTTTAACTTACAGCATCTGTTTCCCTTCCACAGCCTTCCCCTTTCAACTGTGGAAGAAGGGGGTCTCGGGCTATCCAAGCTCAAAAACCTTCCCTCCCTTAAGTGCTCATCTTCCTGCGGGAGCAGCACGAGCCCTCCCTCCGCCTGCTGAGGCCCCTCCCGCCAGCGGCCTGGTCGCACCCCACCCGGGCTCACCATGCCCACACCGGCCTTCTGCCACCCTGCCCTCTGCCTTCCAGCTCAGCTTGAAGCCCTCGGGGCCGAGTGAACACACACCTCTTAACCCCTCAGCCATAAAACTGGATTCCTCTCTCCAAGGTCTCAGTGAAGATTAAATGAGGCAGCCCTTGTGGAGGAGCTAGCAGGGCACAGGGCTGATGTCAGTAGTAGTAACTATAATATCTCTGTTAGGCACAGGGCCTGGCTGGTTAGCTGGCCATAAGCATCCTAAGTTCTCTGAGAATCATGGTTCTTGCACTTGCCTGCATTGGAATCCCCCGGAGGGCTTGATAAATAGACATTGTCCAGCTCCCCCAGCCCCCCAGGTTTCTGGTGCTGTGGGCTAGGTAGGGCCCCGGGTGACGCTGGTGCTTCCCAGTCTGGACCACAGCGGGAGGGCGTTCTTCAGCACCTCCCCGGGGGCCCTGGCTGGCTGGCTCTTTCTCTCCTAGCCCAGAATCATCTACACCTAAGCTCTGCATCCTCATGTGGTTTTCTTTCCTCATCTTACTAAACCTGTTTCCTGCCGTATTTCAAAGCCAGTGATGTCTCCAACAACAGGCGCTGGAGGTAACGAACAGACCAGTTTTAAACTCTCATCCAGTTCCGGCTCTCAAAAAGCAGGGGTATTTTCCTCTTTTTTAAATGATCAGATTCCATTTCCCATCTCAATGCTTTTCACATGTCTCTCATTTCATGGGAAGTTGCCCCAAAATGCCCTCAAAGTTAAAAGTGACATTTTCCTCCAGATAAAAGTAGAGCTGAAGTAATTACTTGCAGAAACTATGATAGAAATTGTTTCAGAAAAACAGAGTGAGGAAATGACTTATAAAAATAAAACACATTCCAAATGGTTGTAAAATATGCCAAAAACAAGAAGAAAAAAAATAATATGGGGGGCAGGAAAAGCTGGGGGAAGGAGAGCCGAGCAGAGCAGGGACCCGGGAGTCTGGGCGGTGGCGGGGGCAGGAGGTAGCACATCTGCAGAGTGGACACAAGACCGATCCCAAGATGCTGCAGAAAATGGGTGAGAGACGGCAAAGAGACTCCCAAGTCCCAGTGTCAAAAAGGCCATCTAAAGCCATGGACAGATGCTTCTACAGTCACCTGGGGAAAGGGGCCCTCGTCGATGAATGAGTTTAAGTTTGAGTCTGCAAGAATGATTTGTCTCAGATTTCTGCATTAGTGACTCCACCTGCAACCTCAGCTCTGTCAGTTTAGGTGGCCAATTTGATTATTTTTGCCTTATTAATTACTTGTATTAATTGCCTGAAGCTCGGGACAGATTGAATAGCACAGATGGTGAAGATGACTTATTCAAGCTGTCACCTGGTTCAGGACTAATGAATAAAACATATATTTTTTTAAAATATTGAAAAGATTCTCTAATAAGTTCTTGTTTCAAGATAAGTTCCCTTCCAAATAATGTTAGAAATCACAAAACGATAACATATCATAAAGCGAGTGGAGAGAAGTTTAGTGACTCATCACTGTGCCTGTGTATCGCGCTCTTCTGAGACACACACTGCGGAATCGTCACGGTGGTCCCCTTCATCCAAGGTCGCGCCCTCCTCCGCTACCCATTACCAATCGCAGGTTGAAAACATCAACTGGAGAACTCCAGAAATAACAATTCGTCCGTTTTAAGCTGTGCGCCCTTCTGAGTAGTCTGATGAACCCCGTGGCATCCTGCTAGGGACGGGCATCGCCCTTTGTCAGCGGATCCGCGCTGTCTACACTCTCACCTGCGAGTCGCTCGGCAGCAGTCTTGGTTGCCAGGCCGACCATGGCAGCAGCGCAGTGGCTGTGTTGCAGTCACCCTCCCTGTGCCAATAGTGGCCCCACAGGGCAGGAGCAACGATGCTGGCACGTTGTTACCCTTATTCTGTCTTATTACTGGTGGGGTTAATCTCTTACTGTGCCTAATCTGTAAATCAGATTTCAACACAGGGCAAACACATAGTATATGTAGGTTCCAGGCATCCCCTGGGTGTCTTGGAGTGTATCTCCCCTGAACAAGGGGGCTACGATACCTAGAAGTTACTCAAATACTGCAGAGTGGTCAGCATAAAAACAACGAAAAGCCACACCATGGTTTTTCCCTAGAGCCCTCCTTGCCGAAGTCCAGCCTGCCCTGGTAATGTGCATCTGCCTGTGACAATGACAAGATCAGCACCAGGGCCCATCATTTTGAGAAACTTGTATGGAATTGTCTCTAGCCTCATCCAAAGTCAACAGACTACACAGCCAGTAAATTAAATGTTTCACACACAAACCACCTGTTAACTCACAATTATGGTGGCCCAAAATAACTTGGCTTTGTTGGCCAGAAAACACTCACCTCAGCAAAACCCACCAATCCCCAAAATAACCTGCATGAGATGCCGAGGCCCAGCCTCGGGTTCTCAGCGTCAGTCCCGGGGCTGCAGAGGTGGGTGCTGTCCCCGGGGGAGGTGAGAACCGTTTTCCCCTCCGCCTCCTAGAAGGACGGGCAGCCACGCCCACCTGTCAGTGCCACTTGGGTTACAGACACCCTCACTGCGACCACACCGTACCAGGGCTTCCTATTAGGGTTATTTTGGATTTTAAAATAAAGTTCATTTTCTTTTTCTTTAGTATAGAAAGTCAGGGAAACACAAACAATCGGAATGAAAATAATCACTCATCTTCAAGATAACCACGGTTTACATTTGGTTGCTTTTTTGGGTAGTCTTTCTTTTTTTAGGAGCTTTTAGGATAAATGTATAACAAAATTTCTTAAATGTGTGAAGAAAATCAGATATGTCACCCCGCTATGTTTATGTACTCACTTTATACTCAACAGATTCAAGACACAATTTTTCATCTTTTGTGTTAATTTAAACAATTACGTAACACTGTGCTGAATCAACTGTGGCCTCCAGCAAACCGCGTCTGCAGGTTTCGACTTTCTCGCCTGTAAAACAGGGACAAGAACAACGGCGCTGGCTCGTTCAGGGCGCTGCCCGTGCCTGCCCTGAGGGCGACACCGGGGCAGACCAAGGTCAGCGAGTGCGGGCCGCCTCGGGGAGTTTGGCTATGGCTGCTCTCCTCTGCCAGCAGCGCACAGGCAAACCAGCAGGGCCTCGGATAGGGCTGTTTAGTTCAGCGCCATTTCTGTGTGACACTGATGAGGAAAAACAACTGGTCCCAGGCAGGACAGTGCAGGTTCTGGAGAAGCCAGGTCCTCCTGGAGCCCCACTTCCTCCCACAGCGCAGAGCTGTGCACGTGAGGTTCACGGGGTCTGGACCGTGCCGGGGTGTGTGTGACGGAGTGTGCCCGTGACGGACGGTGCCCTGGCCAGGGCTGGCTCCCCGGGCCGCACTGGGACAGGCTCCCGCCACCCGCGACCCTGGACCTGAGTCACTGGGCGAAGCATTATCTGGTTCTAGTGATCTTTCTTAAATGTATGTATAGCTCACATTTATTCCCTTGTTTATTACTAAAAATGTTTTGGTCTTTATTTAGAAGTTGGGGATGTCTCTGTAGAAATCTGCCATAGGAACTTAGCTCTTGTTTATACCGATTAGCCTGTGGTCAGATCTGCTTCAATAGCTGTCGTTTTGCTTAAAGTTAACAGTTTCCAAGAACCCATCAAGGACATGAACTGAGGACTTACTGTATAATTATGAGTGGTCATGATCTTTTGAAAATCTGGAAATTGAAGAACGAATGTGATTATGTGGGGGCTGTAGAAACTGCAATCTTAAGGCTTTGGGGAACCTTCCCTAAGGAAGGTGTATCTCTGTGCTGCAAGCGTCCAAGAGCGGGGAGGCCAGGGGAGGAGGAGCGAGGCCTGGGGACTGTAGGCGGGATGAGGGGGTGTAATCTGTGGATCCAATGAGCCTGGCGGGCAGGGCGGGGCGAGGCTGGCCTGGCTCCCTGCCCAGTGTGCAAGCGAGTCCCAGCCAGGCCCCAAGGCCTGGTGACAGGGCTGCTCTGTTCTGTGTGTGCTTTGTCTCTCTCCCAGCTACCTGGCCACTTGTTTTCTCCCCTCGTTGTTAGCACCAACTCCATCTAGAAATACAGCTCAAGATTATTGTCTTCTACTGCTGAATTTTTCCTAGTGCCTGTGAGATCTGGAATTTTTTTACTGCTTCTTTGCATTACCCACTGTGGCCCGTTCTTGGCTCACTGCTCATGTGTGCGTCTCGCCCCTCATCAGGGAGCGTCCCTGGGTCCTGACGCCTGTGCAGGACTGCAACAGAGCCGCTTTCTCCCAGTCTGTCCTGTGCAGACCCCCACAGGCCCTCACCTTTATGCTGGAGCCCACCCTGAACTCTGCTGGACGCCTCCACGAGCCAACCTGATCTTGCCTTCCGTGCACACATTTTCCCTCCAGCCTGCCCGACAGCCAGCGCTGCCCCTGGGTGTGTTCCAAGGCCCCCACCACTGGACACACAAACACCAGCCCAGTGCTCACAATCAAATGTCTTAATAGGCCACATTTTCTGCATGGTTATCAAAACCCAGGATCCCATCTGCAGAAAACTAGTTCATGGGAAGATAAGGTTGCCACTTGCTTTTTCATTCCCAAATATATATATATATACACACACACATAGTATACATATATACATGTATGTGCTTCTGCCAAAGCTACCATCCGTGGACTTACAGAATGCCTTATCCACTGACGTGGTATCCCACCCAGCATTGCTTCTGATCAAGGAACTCAGTTTACAGCCAAAGATGTGTGGCAATGGGCCTGTGCTCATGCAACTCGCAGGCCTTGCCGTGTTCCCCAGCATCTGAGGCAGCTGGCTTGACAGAATGGTGAAATGGCCACTTGAAGACTCAGTTACAGAGCCAGCTCGGTGGCAGCACCTCACGGGGCCGGGCCAGGTTCCCCAGAAGGCTGCACATACTGAGTCAGCTTCCAGCCTACGTCCGGTCTGCTTCTCTGACACCAGACTCACAGGTCCAGGAATCAAGGGATGGAAACAGCAGTGGCACCACCATTATCCCTAGCAACCCACTAGCAAAACGGTTGCTTCCTGTTGTCATGACGTTTATGTTCTGCTGCCTGGAGGTCTTAGTTCCAGAGAAACAAATGACACCACCAGGAGACAATGATTCCACCGGCCTGGAGGTTAAGAATGCCACGGCCACTTTGGGCTCCTCATGCCTCAGCATCCACAGGCTAAAAAGGGAGTTACCGTGGGGCTGGGGACACTGATCCTGAACCCCCAGGGGACACCGGATCCCTTAGGGGGTTAACATTGCCATGCCCTGTGATGAAGGTCAATGGAAAGCCACAGCAACCCCATCCAGGCAAGACCAAGAATGGGCCAGACCCTTCAGGAAGGAAGGCCTGGCTCACCCCGACAGGTGAAAAACTGTGACCAGCTGCGGTGCTGGCTGGAGGCAAAGGGAACACAGGATGGCAGCAAACGAGATGTCATAAACACCTGCCATGATGATGCGATTAGTCACAGAAACGAGAGCTGTAACTGTCATGGACATTTCCTCCTCATTTTGTTAAGAATATGTTCAGGTGTGTATACACATATACTAAGTAAATATTTTTGTTTCCTTCTCTTATCCCTTAACATATAACATAATTCACTTTATATCTGTATTTAATTATTGTAAACATCATAGCACTTTAAATCACAGGATATCAAGAGAAAACATCACTGACGGACTTCACATTCTCTTGCGGGGAAGGAATTCGTGCATTTTCATTTGTATACAGGACAGTTGTATCATTTTAGTTAGAATTATGACTTTGTTTTTGTCTTTATTTGTGGATTAGGTATGATTTACAGACATGCAAGCAGGTAGCAAATTGATTTATGTGTTACTTTGACTGGGCTAAGTAAGGGCTGCCCAGAGAGGTGCTTAAACATTTCTGTGTGTCTGTGAGCTGTTCACGGGGGAGCCCAGCATGTGAGTCGGTGGCCTGAGCACAGAAGACCCCTCACCAGTGTGTACGCACCAGCCGGTCTGCTCAGGGTCTCAACAGGACAAAAAGGCAGAGGAAGGGTGACTTTGTTCTCTGTCTGAGCTGGGACATCCATCTTCTCCTGCCGTTGGACATTGGAGTTCTTGATTCTTGAGCATCCTGACTCGGACACTCGGACTGAATCACATCACCAGCTTACCTGGGTCTCCAGCTCACGGACGGCAGATGGTCAGACTTCTTGGTTTCTGTAATCATGTGAGCCAATTCCTACGATAAATCTCTCCCCCTCTCTCTCTACACACACACACACCCCTTCTTGGTTCTGTTTCCAATAATAGATTTTGGTACATATATTCCATTAGGGCTCATCAGTAGGGAGGACTAAAACAGTCCTAATTTTAAGAAGACCTTCATTGCCTTTCTCATGCTTTGAGACTGTTCAGAAAATAAAATATATTTATCAATGGTCTAATTTTCATTACATCTACAAAATTAGCTTCCCCAGTATGCAGCCATGACAGCAGACCGAGTGTGGGTGCTTGGTGCAGCACAACACCGCGGTTCACTTCTCTCTCCTTCTTCCACTTCGATTTGTGCCTCTGAGAGGTGGCAGGAGACACAGCCAAGGAAACTTGCTTGAAGGTGCAGCTGCTACTCTGAAGCCTCCATAATCCTGGGCTCTGGGTCAGACCTGAGTCACGGCACAACTGCAGGGCAAAGGCTTAAGGCAGGGCCTCGGTGTCCCAGCTCGTGGCCGGCCCACTGGGACTTGGAGAGAGGCTTCCAGTTAGTGCTGGTGGTTTCTCTGAAGTGGCCAACGCGCGGCTGCTCCCAGTGTCTCAACACAACTGGACCATTTGAAGACCAGCCGGACTGGCCGAAGCATTCCCAGACAACACCACGGCTTATTTACTCCTGTGTTTCATCACCACATGGGAACGTGGGCACCTGCTGATCTGCAGGGGCTGGAGGAGAAAATGATCCTTCCCTTGTCAGCCAGGGGCATGGCTCTACGTGTCATCTGAGGCAGCCCTGCGGCCGCCCGTCACAGGCGTCGTGCCTGGCCGGCACCAGGGATTGCGCCCCGAGAGGACGGCGGAGGGCTCTGGGGCACCCACAGAAGTAACCACGGTGAAGTTCTGACTCCTAGACCTGCATGTGCTGAGGAGCTGCCACCCAGCAGCCACCAGAACAGCAAGAGGACACAGCACTGTCAGAGAACCCCAAGCAGGGAAGGTGCTCCAAATCGGAGGCCACTCCCTTTTATAAGCTGTCCTAGGGCACATTTCTCAAAGCCAATATGAACAGTTATTTAATATCCTAAGAAAAGGGAGAAGACAGAAATAGCTCTGCATCACTTGTGTGAGTATCTGAAGTAGAAAATTAAGTGTTTTATTTAAGGCTTATTTCACAACAGAATCTTAACTTTTTTCTGATTTTTTAAAAATGAAGGTGTGAGTTACTTTATCTCTCCAGTTTGACTTAATCAGGGATCCCAAGCTGACACATCTACAGAGGTCTGGGGACATCAGCAAGAGACAGGCTGAGGACCTGGTGTGGCCCAACAGGGGTCCAGAGGGACCCGGTGTGCCCAGGCCTGTCTACAAGAAGCAGCTCCTACTGCATTCCACATTTGCTTTTTTTCAAGAAAAACTAATGTTGCCACATTTCTCCAACATTTTTGAAAAAGCATAAATCAATATTTTAATGCGCAATCTTCTGTATTTTAAATTTTGGCCATTTTTATAATAATTAAGATTTGTTGAGTGCCAGTCATTGTTCTAAATGCTTTATATGTATTTGCACGTGTAACTCTCAAAACCACTTTCCTTTCAATGTAAAGAAACTCAGGCACGGAGAGGTTAAGCAAGGTTCCTGAAATCACCCAGCAACAGAGCCAAGCCCCGAGTCCAAGCAGCCTGGCTCCAGCCCTTGCTACACACTTCCTCAGCATCCTTTCTGGCCCCTCCCGTTCGTGGAGCAGCTGGTTGTCTGGGAGATGGACCTTGATCATTCACTCAAATGTGGTAATCCTGACCTCCTTGCTGACGACCGGTCCGGGCATTCTGGACTAAGCCAACAGGTGTGTGGCACTCGCTCAGCCACGGTGATTGGTTCAGGAGCTCACATGTACATGTGACTGATTTTGGGTAAGGGAGCCAGCCCAGCCTCTAGAGTGGCAGTTACAGAAACCTATACATGTCCTCGTGAATTAGCTTAGCTTGAGCTGCCCTTTTTTTTTTTTTTAATTTTTTTGCAGGTAAAGACATATTAACTGATTCACCAGCAATCCCACTTCTACCTACATATCTCCAAAGAGAGAGATATGTCTTCCGAGCAGGATCTCAAAGAGATGTTTGCACACCCATGTTCACTGCAGCATTACTCACAACAGCCAAGAGGTAGGAACTACTTAAATGTCCCTGGAGAGATGAATGGGTAGAAGAAGTGTGATATATACATATAACAGAATGTTACTCAGCCTTGACAAGGAAAGGAATTGTCATGTGTTACAATACGGATGAATCTTGAGGAATTATGCTAAGGGCAATAAGCCAGTCACAAAAAGACAAGCGGGGGGAGAGGGCAACAGGGAGGTGTGTGATGAGCATAGAGTCAGATTTTCAGGATGATGAAGTCCTGGAGATCTGTTTCACTACAGTGTGAATATCCTTTACTGAACTGTACATTTGAAAATGGTTAGAATGGTACATTTTATGTTATTTTTAAAAAGTCACAATTTTTAAAAAGCATACTAACTGATTCAGCAACTTATTCAAACAATTTAAAAAGTCTTCCATGGGTTGAGCAAAATGAGTCTAAGCAAAACACAGAGGCTGCCAGGCCATGGAGCAGAGTCTCCTGGGTCCTTCTGCCTGGAAAGTATGCAACACAATCTGCGGTTAATGGTTAATATTTGGTCTCAGTTTCCTCAGAAGCTCTATTAGCAGGAAGAAAGCAGTGACAACATGGCAAGCTTTAAGACAGAATTCATTATATTAGAACAGCATGAATAACTGATTTCAGGAGAAACATTTAGAAAAAAAAAAAAAAACACAAGGGTTTATTAGGAAAAAAAAAAAAAAAAGCTTATTATGAATTATCTCCAAAGCCCCAACATTTCAGAAGTAGCTAAGACACAAGACAGGCTTCACTCGTGTGTGTGTGTGTGTGTGTGTGTGTGTGTAAGCATGCACATGCAGGCATAAATGCTTAAAAGATCTAAGTGAAGGCTGAGAGGTACCTGGGGAAATGGGGTTGGGGAAGAGAAGTGGGAACACCAGATTTCAGGACTAAAACTGCAATGTGGCCGGGCATGATGGCTCCTAGCACTCTGGGAGGCCGAGGCGGGAGGATCGTTTGAGCTCAGGAGTTCGAGACCAGCCTGAGCAAGAGCGAGACCCCGTCTCTACCAAAAAAAAAAAAAAAAAGAAAAAATTTAAAAGAAATTAGCTGGACAATTTCAAATATATATATATATAAATTAGCCGGGCATGGTGGCACATGCCTGTAGTCCCAGCTACTCGGGAGGCTGAGGCAGTAGGATTGCTTTAGCCCAGGAGTTTGAGGTTGCTGTGAGCTAGGTTGACGCCACAGCACTCTAGCCCAGGGAACAAAGAAGTGAGACTCCGTCTCAAAACAAAACAAAACAAAACAAAAAAACCAAAAAACAGAAAAACAAACAAACTGCAGTGTGGGAAACCGCAGCCCTTGCTCATCCACAGTGGAAGCACATCTCACAGGGATTCTCAGCTTGGCCCTGCTTCGGAGGCAAGCCCGGAAGTTTTGTCAAAGCTGTAGCTGCTCCATAAATTGTGGGGGCAAAGTGAAATTCAAATTCAGGACAGACAGAACCCACGCAGGAAAGGTGGTCACACACGGTGTTGGGGCAGCATGGGCCACAGCCAGCTTTGGGCAAAGCATGCACGGCTGGCCAGAGAGCTGGCAGGGCCTGGGCGCCCAGCAGGCCCGGAGCCCGGCGTCAGGGTCTGGGTGCCACCCTGTGCTTCCACTCTGGCTTGGCAGAAACTCTCCGGCTGTTGTCTCACCAGCAGACTGGGGCAGTGCACACCAGTTGCTGTGGGCAGAACTGTTCCCTGAAATCCATACAAGCAAGCCTGAACCTCCAGTACTTCAGAATCTAACGCTGTTTGGATGAGGTCTGTAAAGGGGTTACTAAGTTAAAACGAGACGGTTAGGGCAGAGGCATGTCCATTCTGACCAGTGGCCTTAGGAGATGAGGAGCTGGGGACACAGGAGAAGACAGCCGTCCGCAAGCCGAGGAGAGGAGCCTCAGGGGAAACCAGGCCCTGCGACACAGCACCTGAGCCCGGCATCCAGCCTCCAGCACTGTGAGAGAATAAATTCCAGGTGTTTGAACCCCGCTCCCCCCAACCCCCGTCTGTGGTGCTTTGTCAGGGCAGCCTTAGCAAGCACCAGTGCATCGTGCTGCTGGGAAGAAAACAAAAGTAATGCAAGTCTGGTACAGCCTCTGAGGCTGGAGAGGCAGTAACACATGGTGGCCATCCGAGTCTGCCTTTGGGGTTCTCTGGGCCCCCTTCTCCTGGAGTCAAGCCCCTCCTTCCTGGCATTCTTGTGCCGCCCACACTTGCTGCCGGCTGTGGACCCACACAGGGTCCACACAGGAGGAGATTGCACCCAAAGTTGGAACAGGACCCCCTGCTGTCCTCCCCCTCACCCCTCTGTGGACACAAGGATGGCTGGCTGGGAGGTCGAGGCAGGGGTGGGCGCACCTTGCAGCACCCACCCGCAGACTGAGCAGCACACAGGAAAGCAGGGGGCGGAGTGGGAGTCGCACGAGCCCTTGGGACCAGACTGGCAAGGCCAAGTCCTGGCTTAGGTGTTAACTTGCCTTTGGTCTCAGATGTTTCTTATCATCCCTCTGCTGCTGTATTCTTATTTGTACAATGAGGATGATAATAATTAGCAGTGACCTCATAGGCTGCTCCATAAAAAGTGTGTGGGGTACACTTTTGGCCATTATCACCTCCTGCTGCCACCCTGCCGGGGGTGAGTCCATGAAGACTTAGGCCTGTGCCCCTCTCCGGGCTGGGCCTTCCCGTGGCCCCACTGTGCAGCCGGCACCTGCGGCAGAGGCCAGCGGCTCTGTGGCAAGTTGCTTCCTGGCTAATCAACAGCAGGTGGATGCAGATGCAAGCGCAAGGCAAAGACAAAAACGAAGCTGGAGTTTACAAATGTGGTTGAGTGGACTCCGCCCTACCTACCTGTGGACAACCATCCATTTCGACAATTAACTGACCACATTCTCCATCTCTAAATCTCTTCCCAGTTGTAAATCAGGCACCCAAGAAGGGGCCTGACAATGATTCCTGAGAGGGCAAAGTGGACAAGTTCACAGTCTGTGCAAAGCCTGACATCAACCAAGACCCAGGTTCAGGAATATATATTGTGTGGGGGAAGGAACTGGCAGCAACAAACTGGTATCATCCCATATTGAGCTGACTTCACACCTTCACACGTGTGCACACACACAGCGTACATGTTATGCATGTATATATGCAGTGTGTACACATGTATGTATGCTGATGTGTATGCATGCATGAGTATGTCTATACAACATATGCACATACATATATGTGCTCGTGTATATATGTATAGTTTTCATGCACACACGTGTATGTGCACATACATGTTTACAGGCATGCTATGTGTGCACATGTATGTGTGTACTCATGCATGCACTGCACGCATGCATATAGATATGCATGCACTGTGGGTATATATACATGCATATGTGTGTGTATGTGTGTATGTATATATGTACACACATCCCTTTTTAGACCCACTAGTCACACCAGCAACAGTGAATGCGGAGTCTGCCATCTGAGCACAGACCTACGTAGCTGTGTGATCTTAGGCAAGTCACTAGACTCTTCCTGACTCACTTTCCTCTATTTGTAAACAGGGCTTACCCTTGTAATTGCTGTCACTGAAACCTGCTCTTTTTGTGTGACCGGCTGCAACATAATACTGGCATAAATGCAATGCTTTGAGGTTTATTTTTTGTATCTTTGTTTCTGTTCCCCTCAACTCTGCCATCAGTGGGATAATCTGGGTTCCCCCTGGTGGCTAAAATGGGCTCGGGTAAGCCACTTCTTACCCCAGACGTTCCCATCTCTTAAATAAGCAGCCCCTCTGCGGCTTGCTCACCTCGCAGAGGGGTAAGGGCCAGTGGGCGCTGCACTGCTGCTGCCCCTGCTGGCCCCAGGGGGTGGCCGGGCGCCCGGTCAGCAGTGCTGGGCCTGCGCCCCACGCGCTAATGAAGAGAGCCTTCGGTAGGAGAAAGTTCTGCAGTGGAGAACAAGCTTTTGTTTCTTCATGAAAACTTGGACAGAGGAGAAATGGTTCCATGGCTTGTGTGTGTACTCATATACCCACGTTTTCATTTCAAAAATAATTCATTCAGATTGCTGCTCTGAGTATAAAAATGCTGTGACCAGCTTTCCTTCTCCTCAGATCAATACGCAACTTTATCGCTAAAGTCATCAATTTTAACACTTAATGTTCTCCATCTAATTTCTTGATTAGCTATAATGAAGCTTTACCTCTCAATTTACAATTTGTTATTAAAAACTACATCTTGCTAACTTCTCCCATTAGATTTACAGTACTGCCATAAGGTGTTATATGCAATTGTGCAAGTATTTTATTACATGTGTATACACACACACACAGATTAAAAACAATTAGGGAGGGATGTGAAGAGTTGAAGGTGATGGATGTACTTCCTGTCTCGATTGTAGGTGACGAGTTTATGGTGTATACAAGTGTCAAAATGGTCATGCTATGTGCTTTCTTTGTAGGTATGCAGTATTTTCGTGTGTAAGTTATACTTCTGTAAAGCTGTTACAGATAAAAAATAAGATAAAACCCACTAATTCTCATTGATGTTCTTCCTATGCTTCACCTTGTAATACTAAATGGAGACTTGTAATTCCCCTAATAGACACTAAACACCTCAATTTAAAACCATTTACTGTTATTTTATATTCCTTGAACTTAATTAACTCAGTCTTCACACATAATGTTTTTGTCCTGGAGCCCGAAGACTCCAAATGTCGGCCGTTAGTGCAGAGAGTGACAGCTCTGGCCCTCAGCGGGACACACCGTCCTCACTCACGCGACTGCTGCGACGTGTGGGGCAGAGCAGGGCAGCAGACACCAGAGCGACCCGCCTTCCAGGGCATGCCCAGCCCGGCTGTGCCGACGCGGCACGCGGTGCGGATGCGGTTCTGTCTGTGCGAGAGGAGGCTGGGGTGGGAGAGAGCAGGGACTGAGATTGTGCCAGGTGACCGCTGCAGGGAGTAGGCAGAAACAGGCCAGAAGCACAACTATTCCTCACTTCCACCACCAACTCTACCTTCTCTCGCAGAAGCCGTAGCTCTGAAGGTCTGCGCACCATTTGCCTCTTTTGTCGTGACTTGCAGTCACAGGCCTGACCATAACACACAGTCACTTTCCCTCTAATTCTCTAATTGGAAAAATATAAACCCAGGAATAATGGATCCCCAGCGGGAGTGGACGTGGGGCGGGGGTGCTCCACGGTGTGTGGCGAGCGCCAGTCTGTGCCAGGGAAGCCCCTGCTGCCAGCTGCACTCAGGCCTTCCTTGAGGGAAACAGCCCACACGGAAGCTGCTTCCATGTTCCAGGAGGAAGCAGAATTCCACATCAAATCTGACTTTTAATATTGGCAAGAGGACACGTGTGTGGGCCAGATATGGCAATCTGCCTCCTGCTTCGTCCTTTGGGTGAGGGTTTGTGCAATTCACGAAGTCTTTCTCCTTATCACCACCTGTCATCCGCACAAAACACACGAAGGGAAGATGTATTTGCTCTTTAACCCTTGGTCCTTCCGCGCCCAAGAAAAAAGGACAACAGATAGTGGCCATTCCATTTGGAGTCAGGTGGTGTGTTCTGGATATTTTTTCTCCTCGCTTTCTTTCCTTAAGCCCTATAGCAGATTTATCAGCCTGGATTCAATATGTCCAATCTAATCTCAGTATCTCTAATGTCCTTTTAAGGTTTTTTTCTTTTCCTTTTATTTTTTCTTTACTGAAGAATATGGGCAGATACAAGCTTCTGACTTTTAGAAAGCTAGTAATAAAAATTTATTATTTTCTTAAGAAGAAGGGGAAAGAAGGGTTATATAACATTTAAGAGTAGAATAAAGGAAGAAGTAGCGATAAATTTAAATCGTGTAACTTCCACGAACAGTTATTCAGTATAAGGGTTACCAATTACACGTTGCTATTAGTGACAAAGAAAACACAGGAACCAAGAATACACAGATAATTCCAAGCTTCCTTTTATTTAATACTTGAACCTTCATCTTCACCAAAGTGTTTGAAGTTTGCTTGTTGTTGTTTTACCATGGTGACTAGTAAGGTGCAAAACTATTTTGAGTTTTTCTCCTACTCTACATTCCCTGGGTACGAATGATGAAACAGTTAAATCACTCACACTCACACACCCACCCACATACACACACTCACATACACAGTCACACACACACTCACATTGACATACACACACACACCCACATACACACCCACTCACATACACACCCACTCACACACACACACTCACACACACAGAGTTCAGAGGGGAAAAAGGAAGCAAGTGCTCTGTAAGTATATCAGTTCCTGGACTTGGACTATTTGTAATTGGTTATGATGATTCCAGACATTGCAATACCTGTTTGGAAGGCCCTCACTTCCTCTTGTAATTTTTGGAAGATACAATCTTATTCCTACAGCAAAAAAGTTTGTTTTGTTATGGGAAATGTTGTCTGCATGTGGAAATGTTTTGAATCAGATTATACGAGCTATGAAAGTTGTGAACAAATTGTATCATATTATGGATCCAAATGAACATGAAAACTGTGAAAATTAGCAGTTGATAAGCATCACAAACACAGATGCAATGTGTGATTGACTATAATGGGTGCTAAAATAAAATATCAGTGAGTAAACAGTTTTGAGATTTTTCCAAATTGTTTCATCTATAGAACTAAGAACATTTACTTACAATGAAAATTAGAATCTTCAGATGAAAGGGTCAAAAGTATTGGTGAAGTGAGACGGCAATCATTTTCATACAAACTGAATTGCAGTTTAGAAATCACAGCGTGTCCCATTGTCCACTGCTGACATGGTATCTAGGGT
Source organism: Eulemur rufifrons (assembly GCF_041146395.1). Taxonomy (NCBI): domain Eukaryota; kingdom Metazoa; phylum Chordata; class Mammalia; order Primates; family Lemuridae; genus Eulemur; species Eulemur rufifrons. Next base: position 5,823,264 of record NC_091011.1, on the reverse strand, counting down.
GAATCTCTAAGAATTTAAGCCAATTATAGTTGAAAAATAATACACAGTTAATTTTTCTTTTACCTTAGCATTTGCTGTACAATTGGTATTCCCCAAAGGACTCTTCACTCTATGAACTTGCATGGCTACGGGCCAGCCATTAGGTTTGTTTGATCCGTGCATCTAGTCAGAGAACATGAACTGCCATCTTCTGTGGACAGAATGTGTAACATTACAGAGGAAAGAAACAGACATGGCTTATAGGGAGAAGAAAAGAACCACAAGGAGGGATGGATTCTGAGCTGAGTCAGAAATGAGAACCTTTCTGAAATGCAAGAGCTTTGGGAAAAAATGTTTCTCCTAATTAATTTGTCTGATTCCTAGAAGACTCTAATGCCTGTTAGTTCAGTGTCAAGTCATATGCAAATCTGCAAAACTTGCTCATCAAATTGCCCTGAATTTTACTTAACCTTGCATCAGGTCATCTTAGGATCCGTCACACAATTCACTAAGGTATCATGTCAAAGATGGGCCACCCATCTTTTTGGCTAACTTTCTGATCAAGTAAATTGGGATGCCATGCTCAAATTCTATTTGCCATGTAAACTACTGAATTTGTTTTTCCCCCACCACATAACTACATCCTCTATTATTTAATGGAGTTTGACAGATTTTTTGCATATTTTCTGCTTCTCTAACCAATAATCCTATGCACAGTGTTGCTTTTCCCTGTTCTGCTTAGGTTTTGCCTAGAGATTTTCTGCGGCCATCTTGCTTCAGCATAATAGCTACTTCTCACACAAATGCTTATTGCAGTAATTACAGACAATCTTCTACAATCTTTAATGTCTGGGTCATAAATCCTGATGCTTTCCCCAGAATTTAGGTAATCAGTACCTTTTCTTGTTTAGACTTTCCCCACTTAATGATTTGAGGTCAAATGACTGCTACTTATCAGACAAAAGTCCTTTATTTCAACGCAAAAAAAGAAAAAAGAGGCACTTTCTAACTTATTGTATGTTTCATTGTGAGTGATTTCTGGTGATTTTCTGTTTTTCTCACCAACACATGGCACCAAATTGGCCATATATGGCTTTGGCTTATGGTTCTTTATCATTAATACTAATATAAGCTGTGATAATTCCCTCATTGGTCATAGCTAACATTTTCATTGTGACCAACCAGAAAACCATACTACATGTCAGAAATACTAATTCTTTTTTCTTACTTTGAGCAATAATATTTAAAAAAGTCTTTTGGAGAGAAACATAATAAGCCTATCCAGTTCAAATGTATCTGCACAATAATAAAATTAATCAAAGCAAGAGCTCGCTGTCTTTTTATCTAAACCCTGAATCTTAACATATGACTATTTCTGCCTTCTCTGTCTGTCTTGGGACAGACACTGCTAAGGTGACTAGTTCTCAGGAACAGGATGAGTTCCCTCAAGATTGCAGAGGGATCTTACCCTCAGGGAGGAGCGGGCAGCACCCCCAGACACGGTCGCTCCACCGTGGGCATCTGACCACTTGCACAGCCCTCCAGACTAGGACTTAGCAAATGGAACCGTCACTTTTCATGTGCATGGGAGCCACGAGTGAGAAAAACCCAAGGGCAGAAGGCACGTGTTTAATGTTCACTCTTATAGCCTCAAAAGTTGGCACCATGCCGAGCACCAAGTAAGTACTCAATCAATGTTTGGTGAATAAATGCATGAATAACGGATAAATGAAGTGAGACACATCCTTCTTCTCCCTCTTTTTTTCTTTCTATAAATGATCTAAATGGCAGAGTACACAGGAAAACCTGAAAAACACAAAACAGTTGTGTTCTATGTATCCTTCAATGGATGGTATATATCGTAAGTTGTGAGTTCCCAGACTGTATTTATAGTTCACGTGTTTAGCCACTTCGTTTTACCAGATAGACAGAATGTTTCAGTTCTATTCAAATTGATTACACTGGTCAAGTTATGGACATAATCTAATTTTAAGGAAAATAGAGAATAAATTCTGGAATAGAATGTCCAATAAGAAAAATGTGAATTAATAATGAATTAAAATAAACCAAGGGTCTTCACAGGAACATATCCATGTATCACTGAATTTCAGACAGGTCAATATTACCAACCTGGAATTTGCATATAAAAGTCTTTACCTCCTACAAAAAAAAATATAAACCCCAAACAAATCTCTGTTATTTATGCATTTATATGTAAATTCTAAAGAAAGTAAATTGTGGGTGTACAAATGAGCCCTTTTATCCCAAAAGGTGGAAGAGCAACAGGAAAAGCAGAGCGAGTACAGAAGAGACACCAGGACAGGTCAGAGGTCAGGAAGAGGTCCGTCCATCAGAAGCGCTTGGCCTGGGCAGGGAACGACGCACAGCAGTACACTGTGGGGAATAAACGGGGAAATATGAACGCAGACTCACGGAGAAATAAACGCCCACCATCACCATTCATCTTCAAGCCCCTGGAGATTTAACACTGCACAGCGAGTGATATATCGGCCAAATCGTATGACTGTTGTTTCTTCCATTTCCTTTTAGTCTTTTCCTAGGCCAGTTGTTAAAAGGGTTTATTGATCCAACAGATACAATTCTGTCTCCTGCAAGAACTATATCATAAGCATCACTTCACTCACTGCTGGTCCTTCAGGTTGTCAAATAGTAACTTGGATTTGATATAAAACTTTAAAGTCCTTACAAGCAGAGACACTAAGCAGCCAGTAGGCAAAAGCCATTTCTCACTCTTTCAAAAAAAGTCTTAAGTCCCGCTTGCAGAACTCGAGGGAAAAACAGATACTATTGCTCTGTGATGCCCTCAATTTCAGATCAGTCCATGCCGCCCTGATAATGGCGACACTGGGCAGGGATCACGCGTAAACTCAGAAAACACGGATGGATTTACTGAGTTGGAGACAGACATCGACTGCCAGAGCATGTGGAGAAGCACTGGTTTTAAGGCGCAAACGCCTCCTGAGTCCTCTGATCTCTCCAGTGAGAGACTGACCGGTGGCCTGATGGGCCATTACATGAGAGTGGCCTGAAGTCCCTTAAGGCCCTGGGGGATGGGGATTAAAACAAGGAGGGGCTGTGCCTGAATTCACAGAATCACATGAAAACCCTGAAGGCAGACAGTTTACAAGACTACTGACAGTAAGGGAATGCTTGGTTCATAATCCCTATTTACTTTTCTTTATGAATTTATTTATTTATTTTTAGGTTTTTTTCCGTTACAGTAGTCCCCTCAACTGAGGTTTCACTTTCTGTGGTTTCAGTCATCCGTAGGTCAGCCAAGGTCTGAAGTAGGTGAGTACAGTACAATAAGATATTTAGAGAGAGAGAGAGAGAGACCACATTCATGTAACTTTTGTTTATAGCATATTGTTATAATTGTTCTATTTTATTATTAGGGTTTTTTTGGCTTTTTAAAAATTGATTTTACAAGTGGCATTTTCTTCTGTTTTTACTTTTTAATGGGTAAAACATAGTAATAATATTTAATGAAAATTTTGAACCATTCTTGAAAAATCAAGATGGCAATGCTTTATTTCTGGGAAAAACTTAAATTTACATGAACCCAGAAAGAAGTTCTTAAAAATGGTTTTTATGCCTAACCTGACTTCATGTTGCAAATTAAAGCTTCAAGAGACACAGATACCAGTTTTGATTATTTGTGCTTAGTGCTTGAGCACTGACTTATGAAAATCAAAGAAATTGGTCCTTAGTTTTCTTAACTAAATCACTTTATTTCTTTTTAGTATTCCTATTTATATCTGTTACTCCTTTACAGTGTTATGCTGGTAAATGGTTAGTAACTAGCTCTCTGGAGAGAAAAGGTATAAAGGAAGGGTAGCACAAAATTTGTAAGTAATAATAAAATATACAATACTATTTTTTGTAAATCCTATATAACCAATTGATTCTCACAGAATTTTTTCATTCATTTTGCCAGATTCTTTCATCTATAGTCAGCCTATTATTACTATTGATAAATAAGCGCAGTTTCAACATGAATATAGATTGATATTTTTATGTTACACAGTAAGATGAAAATGAAACCAGGAAGATGTATGCTGGAATTTTACTCATTTGTCAATTGCATGAATGACTTTGCTGAATGGTTAATGGCTTCTGAAAAATGGAGAAACAATTCAAATTTTTTGTGCTATTCACAATGTACTGCCTACAGATACGACATGTCTTAATATTTAGTCTGCATTAGTAATGTTCCTCAATCACTGTCTTATATCTAGACATTTGATAAATCAAGACCTGGTTTGTAACCTTTGCCAATTTCCATGGTGTAAATACTTCCTCCATGGTTGACTTCCTGCTATGGGCAACTGTCACTGAACATGGTGCTATGAAGGGATGTGTAGTAGCACACTATTATACAGCATTTTCACTATTCTATAGCATTGAATCATACAGATCCAATGTACGTAAATAACTTCAAGAACAAAGAAATAGTAAAATGTGGCAAAATAACTAGAAAATGGGGAGGTTTTGGTATTTATTACCTTTGTTTTTAATATAAATTTATTTAATTGTAAGCTTATATAATACACTTTTTAATAATGGTTTTGTTTAGCAATTGCTTTGCAAAATTCCTGAAATTTTAAAAATGTGTTTTTATGAGCTGGCATAGTGCAGTCCTGCTCCACTGAATTGTCACTAAGTTATTTGATTCTTTCTCAAGTCAGAGACATAGCACCTTGTAAATAAAGGGCTAAAAAGTAATTAGCAAGAAGAAATAAGTTCATAAGTTTTTTAAAAAATGCTATATGTAGACAGATTGTGATTCTCACTGCTTTACTTCTAAGTTGCATCCAATCTTTAGTCTATATTGGGTGGATTTAATGGTTTTCAAGGTAAAATAATAATAGGCTAAGAGCTCAGTTCCACGTTTTCTAATGCACTTTTGCATAGGGATAGACTCTGCTCCCACAGTCAACAATTTCCTTCCATTTTATGCAAAGGCCCATCTGCTCACGATCCCCTTCCTGTTTTCCTGGATCCTGTGCCTTTTCCTGTGGCAGCAGGAGCAGCTGTGTGGCTGGCTCTCTGGCCAGGGAAGTGAAGTGGCCAATAAACATCAGCCTAGGGCAAGAATGCTTCCCTGGGCTTGCTCTGAGCGCCACACACCTGTAGGGTTTCAGGGGTGCTTCCCATGACAAACAGGAGTCATAGGATTGTGTGTGTGCCACAAGCTTTAGAGTTAACTGCTTTGTTTTGAAACAGGGAAAGTGTTTAGTTTGGGTTCAAATTTTAGAGCAAGGCATTAGGTGACTCTACAGACAACTGGTCCCAACTTAAGGGGCTTGAGCCAAATTCCTGTGCTATCCTCTCCAGTTCTGGGCTCTCTGCTCAGGTAGCACACGGCTGTTCACTGAGCCAGTAGCCCTTAGTGAGTATCTGGTCCCTGAAGGTAGGGACTGGTTTATAGCCCCAAATATTTCGAGCTGATCCCCTAACATTGCTAGATTCTCAGTTCCTCTGCTGGGTCACTTGCCTAAAATGTAAATTATTAATTTTGCATTGATCAAACTCAAATTACTAACTTCTAATTCAAAATTAGTTCATTTCTTCCATTTTATTTCCCTATTTTAGAATTTCGTTAAAGTTTTTTAGAAGGGGACACTTGTTCACAAATTTAATAATAAAATCAATCAGCTAGAAATAAAATGATAAGTTTTTACCAGTGGTGCTTAGAACAAGAGAAAATGACCTATCTTCCCTTTATGCCTTTACAATCCTTTGTCAATTACTCTACAAGTGTATACCCACGAAAAGATTTATTTGCTCAAGCCTGGTGCAGGAAAATGTATAAGAAAATGACAGTCATTGGATATTTTCATTTCACAAATTTAAAGCAAATTGAGGATCCATACTGTGAGCTCCATATGCATTGATATTTAAATTTCCAGGGTCTTCTAATTGGAATAAGTAATTAATAACTTGCTAATTGCCTAATTAGAAACAGTACGGCAAATCTTGTAAATAAACAATTCAAACAACTAATGGGATAGGCTCTGTTATTGCAATTCATAATGAAGGTTCAGCTGAAATCAGAATGCCAGTGGAAACAAGCTGATTAGAAAGTTATGGAAAGTTACGGGGAAAATGCGTATGACACAAATATATTCGTTTAGACATGCACATGACACATCTATGGACATGATTAGATATCTAAGATTAATAGGAAAGCTTATTAATAAGAATCAAAATGTTTAAAGAACATAAACCAGAGAGCCATCATTCCATTGTTTTTACAACTGTGCTAGGAAACCTCCAACACATGCCAAAGCCCCACTGGCAATGACTGTTGTGACATGAGGCTTTGAGAAGTCACGCAGTTTAATCACTCTTCTCTCACACACATCATAACTATTCATCAACTCAGACTCTGCAAGCTGACCTGACTCTGACAGCCAGGAGGAAGCTGACAGTGTGTATCAGGCAATAGGAATCTCAGTTCTACTCAAGGTGATGGCAGAGACCTCCTTGTTCTCTGGCCACACACAGCTTTGCACGGGCTCTAGGCTGGGTTTAAAAATGCTGCATTTTGCTGGTGAGTACATGTGGTGCTTATTTTTCCATTCTTGGGATACTTCAGTTAGTAGAATGGGTTCCAGCTCTACCCAGGAAAATACAAGAGGTGCTATATCACCATTGTTTTTGGTGACTGAGTAGTACTCCATGGTATACATGTACCACATTTTATTAATCCACTCATGTATTGATGGGCACTTGGGTTGTTTACACATCTTTGCAATTGTGAATTGTGCTGCTGTAAACATTCGAGTGCAGATGTCTTTATTATAGAATGTACTCACCATCAAATTGGTTTCACTGATCATCACCTAAGAAAACATTTAGGAATAACATTAATCAGGTGTTGGGCAGATGGGGGGGGAGGGATGGGTGTATACATACATAATGAGTGCGATGCGCACCATCTAGGGGATGGACACGCTTGAAGCTCTGATTGGGGGAGGGGCAAGGGCAATATACATAACCTAAACTTTTGTACCCCCATAATATGCTGAAATAAAAAAAAAAAAGACGCTGCATTTTGTCTACTGTAAACTCATGCTTTCTACAGAGGAAGTAATTTCAAGTGAGATCCACGATGCTTAAGATTCATAAAGTGAACACACAGCTTCACACCAACACTATTCTCTTTCCCTCTTACTACTAACATTATCAAGAAACCAGATCATTTGGTGTCTGGATACTAAATGGGCATATTCCAATCCTAGGAGCATTTTTAATAGCTCCTCCACTCTGTAGAAGCAGAAAAGGAGAAGTATAGGTTGGGGTCAGGCCTGAAATTGTCCCTCAAGGAGAACAGTTTCTTAGTAAGTTCTGACTTTCAGATGCTTGGCTGTACTGTCTTTGAGCTGAGCCAGCCACTGGATCTTCACCGGCGGCACACCACCCCCTCTCCACACCTACTCATGACACGTCTTACGTCCTCCAGACTACCACCAAGCTGAGGGCTGCAACTCGGTGCAGTGGACACTGCTAGCTCCTCATGCAGCAGGCACTGCCCACACCCCCCAATTGATAGAACCCCAGCACTGGCCAGCGGTCAGCGATGTGCATGTACCTCAGGGCATTCCAGCCCCATCCCCATCCCCATTTCCATTCCAGTCTGTCGGACAGGCCCGGGTCATCTTAGGTGGTCCCTCCTGCCAAAGATTGGGCCAGGATATTGCTCAACTGTCATCAATGAAACATAGAGAAACTCTTCAGTGGGGCTTTCTGGGAAAAGTTCCCTTTCTCCTACAAAACTATTAGAAGAGATGGTCTGTCTTCCTCCACTGAAAGTTCCACTACAGACTTCTTGCTACCAGCCTGAGGAGGAGGCCAAGCCCAAAGATGATACAGAGAAAAGATGGAAAGAACCAAGACCCTTGATGACAACTTTAGGCTTCAGATTCAACTAATACTGAAGTTCATGCCACTTGGGGATTCCTGTTCCTTGAGATAAGACATTCCCTAACTGTTGAAGTAGGCTTCATATGGGTTTCTCTTACTTGCAACTTGCATTAGTTATCTCTCGCAGGAGAATAAATTACCCCTAAACTTAGAGGCTTAAAACAATAAGCTTTTAATATCCCACAATTTCTGTGGGTGTAGAATCCAGGCACGGCTTAGCTGGGTGCCTCTGACTCAAGCCCTCTCACAAGGCTGTGCTCGAGGTGTTGACCAGGGCTGGGGTCTCATCCGAAGGCTCCACTGGGGGAGGAAGGGCTTCCCGCCTCAGTCAAGCAGCTGAGGGCAGAACTCCACGCACGGGGTCAACGGACTAAGGGCCTCAGTTCCTCAGTGGCTGTTGGCTGGAGGACCTCTCAGTGCCTGGCATTGAGGGTCTACAAAGAGCAGCTCAGGGCAGTGCAGCTGGCTGACTTTGGTGTGAAAAGAGAGAGAGGGTGCCCATGATGGAAGCCACAGTCTTTTTTCTACCCTAATTTTGGAAGTGAGAAGTGACATTCCACTACTTCTGCCATATTTTATTCATTAGATATGAGTTGCTAAGCCTAGTCCACGTTCAAGGGGAGAGGGGTACACGAGGGGGTGAACTTGGGAGACGGGGATCACTAGGACATGTCAGAGGTGCCCCCCACACAAATGGGCACATCCCACCCTACAGGCCAGACTAGGAAACCACTCAGGAAGAAGTAGGAAGCAAAGGTTGGGATGCCGAATCCCACTGAGAACTTCACATCTTTCTCAAGTATAACTGCAACAGGTCTTTGATGCAATATCGGCTCTTTCGAGAGTATCCTCCAGACAGACTTAAAGCACTGGTACTAGATATTCTTTAGCCTAGAAAACATCTCAGTTTGATGAAGCTGAGTGGAATGGGCGCAGTCCACTGTAATTTGGTACTTACAATTCACAGTGAGACATATTCTGGTATATTTCTTTAATGAATACATTTGAGATGTCAGGCACCAATTTGAAGGGTGGATATTAATATGAATAAGAATGTTAAGGCCTCTGAGTAGCTTAATCTAGTGGAGGATGGTACATAACAGGTGCATGCAATGCAGTGTGGCGAGTACAGGAAAGGACGAATGCCTAGAGTACCACGGGGGAAGTCACACTGCAGGGAGGGGTGTAGGGCTTGCCGGGGACGGGCTCCGAGACGGCTGCAGGGTGTGCACAGGGGGCTCCCTGCTTGGCTGTGGCTGAGCATGCAGAGAACTCTCAGGCTGGGCCCACGCAGGGCGATCCAGAGAACGGGCTGTGTACAGGGGACCCCTTAGAGCCACACACACGAGTGGATGCTAACTCTACTCTTGGGAACTCCTGACTACTGTACATTTGTTCAAAAAGTGTTCATGAGTCCCAGACATACGTGGCACTGAACACATGAACACACAATGTGTTCCATTTTCCTCTGTTTCAGGTAAATGTGGTTTTCATGACCACGATCGAGCACTGATGACAGTTTCAGCATTAAGATGGGAGTGAGGGCTTGTCCTTGGGCTAAGTTCTCGGGCTGGCAGCCGCAAAGGGGAACACCAGAGAAGCCGTCAGGACTGGGACAGGTCAGGGTCCTACAGAGGCTGGGGGGGACAGGGGAATGCCGGGGACAGAAGCCCAGAGTGGGAGCGATCAAAGTCAAGGCTGGAGTTGCAGAGGACCGATTTATGCCTTCTCATCACGTCTCACCTTTGTGTGCAAATTCGTTATCTCTTAGCTTTTTGAATCTTATCTTCTGAAGGTTAGCTGTGCTTACTGGTTTTCAAGAAAGCATATTTTCTCCTTTTTAGCAACCTAAGTGGAACATACCATCTGCTGTATGGATCACACTGATGTGTGAAAGCCGCAGGTGTCCCTGGGCAGGCTTCTGCGTGGCTGGAGAAAAGTGCAGGGTGACAAATGAAGCCAAGATCCCATCCACAGGAACCCCGCTGCACCGCCGTGGCGGGAAGGCCTCTGGCTCGTTTTCCCCACGATGACGGTGTCTGCCCCACAGAGCTGTGGTGCGGGCAGCAGGAGACCGTCCGTGAGATGCCTGGGGCTCCGCCCGGCCCTGGTAGGTACTCAGGAGAAGTTCCCACCATAAACACAGCGTTTCTTGTACAAGGAACACAGTTTTAAAACTGAACTCAGGAAGAGATATACAAGAACTATACTGGGCATAAAAATGTGCCTCCTGAACTTCCACACAGCCAAGAATAGCCAGAAGTTTGACCCGGAGTGCAGGGGAGAAGTGTGCACCAGGGGGACACACACTGTCACCCAACACTGATGCACCAACAACCTGTGCCTCCCTGGAGGAAGGTGAAAGGAGCACCGGGATTTCAACAATATGTAAAAATGTAACATGAATGAAAACAAGAGATTCATTTTCCATAATATTTTTTAATTCCTGAAGGCAAGTTGCATTCTGCATCCTAGTTTTCCAGCCACAAACAACAGGCAGGCCAGTTCTGCTAAGCAGGTCGCATGAGTGTGGCAGACGCAGCGGGAGAGGGCCGGAGGCAGAGGGGCAGCAGCATCTGCTGAGCCCCGAGACCCGCAGGGCGCTCGGCCGCTTCTGAGAGGGGGAGGCTGAAATTGGGCCAACTGACACCTCCCAGGGTCCCCTCTGCCCCGTCCTGCTTCACTCTACTGCTGGCATCTCTGCAGGTGTGAGAGGGACGGAGGAGGGGCAAGGTGAACCACACTGCTGAGGGCAGAGGATGTCCCAGGCGATGGCAGAGAGAGTTGGCAGAAGGCGCAAGGGGCAACGGAGCCACAGGTAGGAAGAAAGCGAGTCTGGTCTTCAGCCTGTGGCTTCACCCGCTCTCTGCTCAGACTTGTGGGGAGCCTGTGGCAGCACGGGACACGTCTTCCCAGCACCGCAGGGACAGCAGGAGGCACGAGCTCTCCACCTGACACAGGCCTTGGTGAGCGCCCCTCCCGACGTCTCACGTGGCAGTCGCCCCCCGGCCAACGCTGCGCCTGGGCAGTGAGGACCCCAAACACAAGGAGGCCAGGGACGTGAGGGCCCGGGAGTCTGCGTGAAGTCGGGTGTGGGAAAGTACACGGGGCCTTTCACCTGGCTCTTCCACCCCCTGTGGGCTGCCACAAAGCCACGGTCGAGTGGCCACTGTCCCCCGATTGCCGGCGGCCTGTGTGCAGCTTCACCCTTTCCGTCCAGCGATTCCTCCCTCCCCTCTCCCCTGGGGAGCAGGTTCTGTGGGCAATGACAACAGACGCAGGAGTGGTCGCAGAAGCGAATGGCCTTGGTGTGTGGGGCTTAAACGCACCCCCTTCAGCAATGACGTGGCTCCAGACCCATCCACGCCACAGCCAGCACCTTTCTGACTGGCAAGTCTGACCCTTAATTTTTGAACACCCCCTAGAAATTCATTTGCATTCAGAGGCATGTCTAATGTCAAGATGATCAAATGTATTTTAAGGGTGGAAAAGAAGTATTTGTGAAGACAGATAAAATGAATTGGGATTAGCTTGCCTAGAGAAAGTCGGTAAGTCATCCAGTGATTAACTAACTTTACCCAGAAGCTGGCAGGCAGCTTGTCATCGTCCCAAAGAAGACAGAAAAAGATAAAGTGGCCCCGTGGCAGGAAGTCTGCGCTTCCTAACCAGCGGGCGGTGCACACTGAGGTGGGCACCACGGGGCACTGGCTGAACGCAGAGTGGGGGGCACAGGCTGAACGCAGAGTGGGTTACACTGCCACACACACGCAGCCCAGGTGGGGCTCGATTTATTGGGAGGTGTCACCGCACAGCACAGACATACGGAGGGGGTCAAGCACAGGCCTGGGACGCACACGATGCCACCTGAATACACAGAGGTAAATACATGGAACCAGTACTCGTCCAGAGGAGGGAATGTTATATGTAGTGCTCACTACAGTCCAGAGAAATCCCAGGGAACAGCAAGGAAAGCCCGATCTCAGACCGCACGTGCTGAGAAACGGAAGCAAAACAGGACTTCAGTTGTGGCTATCGGTCCCTCCAGCCAAGCTGAGCCCCCTCCCGTGCTTCAGCTTCCCTTTCTGCAGAGCAGCAGGACCAAGGTGTGGCCACGGGTGACATGGTTCAAAGACTCACTTACAAATGAAGTCTCCCTGGCTTTTGAGCACAGCCCGCCTCGTGCGTTCGCAGCTCACCTGAGTGAGCGGCAGCAGCATCTCCGCACGGTGCGGGACGGCTGCTCACGCGCACACACTCCCAGGGTAGTTCTAATTTGAGGAACATCAGTCCCTCGCTGACTGTCTCCGCCCACAAGGTACAACTTCAGCTGAAGTCTAACCACAGATAAGAATGCTGAACTGGTTAAATCATTCAGAGTGCGCTCTGTGAAATCGTACACGCTGCATTCAGCATTGAGGAAGAAAGCTGAGAAGGAGAGGCACAAACACCGAAAGGCAAGAACGGACAGTCTGGAAACCACGCTGACATCAGCAGACCAGAGAGATGAATGGGCAGCACGGAGCTGGAATGGGAACGAGAGGCACGTACGTCTGGGTCTCGGGTCTGGGGCCCTGGAACCAGCGCCTTCCCCAGGAAAGCCGAGGGGCTCCGCCTCGCCCGGGTCTGTGTCGGGAGGAGGGTAGGGCGGGGGCGGGGGCAGCACCAACTGGGGCGGGCCCCGGGCAGCGCCTCTGGGAGGCTTCTGTGGCACCTGCCGTCCGCCACCTACATGGGATCAACAGGGGTTACTTCAGAAGGTTAGGCCGGCAGACTTCCTGCCCTCCCCCAGAGGACAGCCGCCCTCTCTCCCCAGGCTCCACATCCAGCCTCACTGGGCACCACATCAGCCACACCCACACCACATCCAACCTTCTCGGGCACCTAACCGAACTCGGCCTCACCTGGCGGCAGCGCTGCCCACGCATGCTCTGCCCGTGCGTGTGCTCTGCGGGCGGCCGGTTTGCAAACGCCGGCCTGGCTGCAGCGTTCCTGGCAGGCACCGCTGCACACGCTCTGGGCTGGACTGTTCTTAAAAGCCTCTGAACAGCTTTGTCCAGTTAAAGGAGCTCTTTTTATTCACATTGGTCTTTCTCGGGTTCACAGATTTGTTTTTTAGCTTCCTCCTGTTGCTCTTCTGAATCCACTGACCTACTGTGGACAGACTGATGACTGACTGAGCTTATCTCTTTGCAGCCCATTTATACTTGCAGCCTCTTTGCCTGTTTAGCATAATGGTTTTCAAAGTTTTCTCCGAGGAGTGTCCTGAGCTGCAGGCAGAGGCAGGGTGGCGTGCCCGGGTGGCGTGCCCGGCTGCCGCGCCCGTCTCAGGCAGGCAGGGAGCCCTGGCTCTCCACACCACCTCCTCCCTCGGAGGGCGAATGAGCCAGAATCCGTCTGGGCTGTGCAGCCAGGCGGAAGTGCTGTCACCTGGGGAGCCCGAGGGCGCAGGCACGCAGGAAGGACAGATCCCACTCCAGGACACTTCGGTCAAGACCCAAATCCAACTAGCTATGATACTATTTAGAGCAAGTTATAAAATAAACTTTTCTTTTTACATTTAATGTCTAAATACAAAACTCACTCAACATTTTTTTGTGAGTAGGGGCTACTTTTGTTGTTTTCCAACCTAAAGGCTAAACTTCAGTTAAAAGTTATGTTGTGGTGCTATTTGTGTACTTTTAATTCATGGGGATTCCTGACAGATGGCAGTCTGACACAAAATTGCCACCAAGGCCGCTCCACCATCCCCTGCCCCCCAAAATATTCCAATGAGTAGGAAGGGAGCTCCTGGACTTCTCAACGCTCACAAACACTTGTCTATGGATGAGAGAGAAACCCTTGTAGTGGATTATTACTATTCATACTCTTATAATGTTTCCTGGCAAAGGAATTTTTCCTATGGTTTTCAGTTTTAAAACATCCACCCCCATTTCCACTGCCACCTGTGGGCACCAGCTGACCCCACATGCCGGGCCGGGTTCTCCAAGCACCCCAGACACAAGGACAGTCCTCCAGGGCTGAATCGGGGGGTTCTGCGCTGGGCTGAAATGGGCTGTCCGGCCTGAAGGGTGGCAGGACTCAGCCATGTCCTTACGGCCACTTACGTTGGTGCTTAGAACGTCAAGCAAGGGTTCTGCCCTTTACAAAGTGTGGGGAGAGAGTTTGGAAGGGAGAATGGGTGTCTCTTCATGAAATAGGAGAAAACTGGGTTTATTTTAATGATCCACTGGTAATATTTCCTTTAAATCCGATAGTATTTTCCTTTGGGAAAGAGATGAACTGGCAGCAATACACGTTACTGCTGCTTAGCATAACTGATCACAGGCTGTGAAACGCTACGGCATTGAAAGCGAAGTATTGCCTGGGGGAAGTGCTGAGCAACAGCCGCAGAGCTCTGACTACAGTTTAGATCCTGACAGTGCAACCGCTTATCCTCGGAGTCCTCTCCCTCCTGGGGCTGCAGGCATTAGGCCAAAGGCAAATGTGGGGGTGCTGGGTGGACTGAAGGGCACCCTGCGTGGCCGTCTGGGGGCTTCAGCAGGAGCCCTGACGCATGGCGTTTGGGGGCGTCAGGCTTAGGAGGTGTGAATCCCAGACGGCCATTCTCCAAAGCCTTCTCTGAGGGAGCCATTTCTCTTCCGACTCAAGTGAAGTAACAGATACTGAATGATTTTAAAATAGCCGTAACCACCCCCAGCTCGTGGCCTGGAGACCTCCACCGTTTAGCCTCTGCCCACCTCGCCTATCGCACGGGGGCTGGCTCTGACCAGCTAACAGGTCTCTTTCTGTTCACAGACATCATGATTCCGTCCTCTTTCCTCTGGGTTCTCTTTTTCTCAAAGTATATCAGGGGCTTTGCTAAATACATGCCAGGTCTATAAGGGGAGAGCAACTGCAAACAGGATGGTCAAAAGTGAACTGACGTCAACTCATCACACATCGCACGGGGCCTGCGCCGCCTTTCCGGTGCCAGGTGTCCTTCAAGGCAGCTTCCCCTGATGGCGCACTGAGAACAACTCTTTCTGCCATCAGAGATGCATGTCACACCCTCACACTCACTCGCTCACGCTCACACTCACACGCTCTCCCCAGCTTCAGCCATTCCCCCACCATCCCGCCTTCTCAATGCTAACAGGATTTCCACCAGATATTGCCAGTAGGATAGGAAGCGACTCACAGCTGTTCATTTCCACACGTCTTTCTTTAGCATTAATAGTTTCCGGGTTAATGCCATCACAGACAGGGCCACTGCAAGCGTTAACAGCAGGGCTGACATTCCAGGCCCAAGCAAGCATCCCAGCGCTGCCACGCCTCACTCACCCACTGTGCTCTTCCTGTTCTCCTCCTTGTCCTCTGTGCGGGTGGGGACCAGGGGACTTGGCGGAGGTGGCTGTGGTGGAGGGGGAGCTGGCGCCCGCCGCTTCTTCTTCTGTAAGTCTACCTGTGACCCCAGAGATACCTGTGAAGCAAAGGAAAGACAGGCAGGATCAGGGACACTGTGCTGGGGTGACGGCATGTGGGTAGCGAGCTTGGTGGGAGTCGTCGGTGCTGTACAAGGGTGGCTGGCTCCCTCCCCGGGTCCTCTGAGGCAGGCAGGGGAGGCGGTGAAGTGAGGGCTGGGGTATTTCCCAGCAGTGGTCACAGACAACACCAGGAGCCCGTGGGCAAGGGAGCTCACGCTTCCCTAGGACTCCAGGCAAGTCTGGAGAGCTGCTGAACTTCCCTGTGCCACAAATGAGGACGGCATCCCTTGCTCTTAACTAAATGCAGGACAACTATTCCTCTGCAACAGCTTGGGCTGCCATGATTTGTGATCATGCCAAGGAAGAACGGCTGGAGCGGCTCGGACCTCACCCTCGCTTCCCTGCCTCCGCGCGAGGCGAGGACTGCTAATCGCTGCAGGCCGACCACCTGAATCCAGAACCACAACTACGCTCCTCAGTGTACGGGATGTGGGATCAGTACACGGGGCATGGGTCTCCCACCTAAAGCAGAAATCCAGCTTCTGCTCAAAGACTTTAATGGTGAAAAATTCATAGCTTCTAAAGTCCACACCTTGTCAAACCTGGGCAGTTCTAAGTGCTGAAGATGACATTTGTTTGTAAAATTCTTTGTAAAATTGAATCCACTGATTCCAGTTCTTTATCTCTGAAGAACTGCACAGTTCTCCTCCTTTACTCATTACAGACAAAGTTTTTATTTGTTCACTCTCATTGATTAAAATTCATTTAAAGAGTGCTGAATTACATGCAGAGTAGTGCAGAGTATGTTCAAAGGATGGAAATGATGACTGTTCCCTGTTCCTGCCTTTAGGGAGCTCACAGCCAAGTCTTGGACCCCAGTCCAAAGACTCCCTGATCTCTCAAGGGCCCGCCATGGGGAGGGTGCCTACCAACACCACCACCCACCTCCTCACTTCTGCCCTTGGTCCTAGGTGATCTATTAACTCCTACTTGCACCATGTATACCAGACCTGAGCATACAGCTCCACTGCCCAAGGAGGACGACTTCCTTTTCTGGGCTGGACGTGGTATTTCATACATACATGTATATGGGTATGTATGTGTGTCTGGTCTCTTTTTAATTTTTATCAGTAATTGCCATGGCACTCATACTCAGGGCAATACAGTGAGACTCTGTCTCAAAAAAATAATTTTTATCAGTAATACATATTTATTGTAAAATAGTTTAAAATATACAAGTAAAAGGAAGAAAATAATCATTTTTTTAACACTCAGAGTAACAGTTGGCATATACTGTATTTTTCCAGTCTTTATTTTTTCTTTTAAAAGTGATTTTTTTCTTTTCTTCTACTACAGTATATTATAACCACCTCCTATACCTTTAAAATTCTATAACGTATTTTATGTAAAACATAGACATAAAGTCAAACAGTCCTACAAAGCTCACCGTCAAAACCAGCAAATCCCTGTCTACCACCCACCCCAGCAACAACCACTTCAAACTTTTTTTTTTTTTTTTTGGCATCTACTCTATTTTTATAAATAATAAGTTTATTCTGCTATTTCTTCATTTTTCCATGTTAGATATGGGCTTTCTGCTCCGGAAGATGAGGATTTAGTTCTTTGAGATACACACATAGATACAGATACACACACACTTTTCTTCACTTTCCCAAAAATTATAGCACAAGATTTAGTTAAATTAATATCTGCTGTTTAGTTATACACATATAGTTATTATAATAGGTATTACAATTATGAAAAACAGAAGTATTCCTCAGCAGGAACTTTCTCCTTCTGAGACGTACAATGTGTATGATAATTACACTTTCTCTTTAGCTTACCTTTGTGTTTTCTCTGAACTTGGTAACTGATTTGATTTCTAACTTTTTTCTTCACTGAATTTCCTGGAAATTTCCTTTTCCTCCACTCAGTTCTGGTCCTTTGTTTCCTAGCTCCTCTGCCTTTTTTAACATTTGCTCCTTCATTTCAGTGGTAGACAGTCTCCAGCAGCTTTCTGAGACAACATGTGTACGAGGGAGATTTTTGAGACCTTGAAACTCTAAGTATTTTTTTCTATTACGCTGAACAGTCGGTATGGATGCATATGGAAACCTAGCGTGGAAACGGTTGTCTCTCAGCGCTGAGCCACCTCCTAGCTTGCAAAGGTGCAGGAGGACACCTAGCACCACAGGGAGGCTGCTCTGCCCTGTGGGGTCTGCTTGCCCTCTGCAGGCCTGGAGGCTCCTCCCTTCCTCCTCCCTGCCCTGAAATGTCATGATGGTGAGCCCTGGGGCGGGACACTTTTCATCCACTGTCTGGGGCATTCACTGGCCCCTGCAATCTACATGTGCTTTAATTCTGCAGAATTTTCTAGCGTTTTTCCTTTCAGCTTCTTCTTTCCTGTTTTCTCTTGTTTTCTTTCTCTGGGATTTCAATTAGTTGTGTTTGGGCATTCTAAACCAATTATCTCATGTTTCTTGAATACTTGCTTAATGTTGTTCCCTCTTTCTTGGAAACTTTCTCTACTTCACTGTAAAACTCCTATGAATTTTAAAATTTCTGTTACTGTTCTTTTAATTTCTAAGAGCCCTTTTATACATGTTTTAAATAGCTCATGGTCTTGTTTCCCAGATAGAATATCTTTTCTTTCCTCATTGAAGCCATTATTAATATTTAAATCTTAAAAAAATGTTTTTATATTCACTTTCTTCAGCTTTATGCATTGTATTTTCCTCCAAGATCGATCTCTCTCTCTCTCTCTCTCTCTCTCTCTCTGTCTTGGCCTCTGTATAGCAATTGGGACTTTCCCTCAAGTTTCCGGCAATCCCTGGCTGACAGTTTATGATCTGCGTGTTTCGGGGGATAGGTTCTGTTCACACGCTAGTGGGATCCCGCCAGGTGTCCGGGCAGAAACCTGGTCAGCTCACTGGGGTTCCCCAGGTATCCGTGTCTGCAGGGCTCCCTCCTAAGTCGGCACCTTACACACAGGGAATCCTCAGCCTCCTGCCTGAAGGCGGAAGCTGTCTTTCAGAGCCTAGGGAGCAGGCCCTGAGGCTCCCGTGTAACGTGTGAATTTTCACTTATCCCTATGTTGGTACAGACTCGGTTGTGTCTGACGTGCTGGAGTCCGAGACCGTGATTCTACCACACCTGGGGGGGGGGTGGGAGTGTGGACCCCTGGCTGTGGCAGGCAGGGGGGATCTGGCAGTCTCGCTGCTTCAGATGCAGAGGTTCAGCTGTCCTCTGTCATCAGCTCCTCCCGCACTCTGGTGTGCAGAGGAACGTGTACCCCAAATTCCTGAGCATTGTGGGGGCTGGTCTGATGGCCTCTCCCACCCAGCAGTCAGGTTTCAGCTGCTTCTGCATTGCTAGGCATTTACCACAATGAAAGCACGTGCCAGCCCCCACAGTGTCTACTGACAACAGTTGTCACCTGCCATTGCTGCTTCTCTTCTCTCTGTCACAGTGGACTAATATTTTTATTTATTTTAGTGAGGTTTCAGAGGAGAAACATAAATTTGTTTTACTAGCTGTATTTTCCTATGTTTCTTTCAGCTTTACCGAGGAATAATTGACAAGTAAACATAGTGTGCATATATAAAAATATATGTGGTGTATGATCGATGATGTGATACAAATACATTGTGAAATAATCACTCCAATCAAGCTAATTAACGTATCTATCACTTTACATAATTACCATCTTCTTTTTTTTCCTCCATTTTTTTTTTCTTTTTTTGGATTTGGTGAGAACAATTAAAACCTACCCTCTTAGCAAAATTTCAAATAATTTTGTAATGGTTGCCTAGTGCTCCATTGCACTGAGAAGCCATAATCATATAAATTAACCCTGTTTGTATTTAGCAAAATATTAAGGTTATTTGGCTTTAGCTTTTATAAATTAAACTTCTTAAAACTCTCTGCAACTTTATCTTTTCTCCACATTTCTTTTTTTTTTTTCTCCTTCATTTATTTTTTCTATTTGAGTTGTCAATAAATCCATTTGCTGTAACTCCTCAGGTAAAGAGCACGTACAATCCAGAGTGAAGATGCCAGATTCTAAACTTGCTATCTGCATTTTAAGAATCCTTGTCATAGAGGAGTGATACCAGCAAGATAGCAGAATAGGAAGCCCTAGACTTCATTTCCCTACGAAGATGTTAACTTAACAACAATTTATAGTCTAAAAAGCTTTTACGAGGATGCTAGAGACAAGTTAAGAAGTTACAGAACCCCAGGCAAGCTTAAAGCCAAGAACAGCTGCATTGAAATGGACAAGAAAAGTCATTTCACGTCAGTGGTGACAGCCCTTCCCCTGAGCTGGTACAGCTCAGCATGATCAGGAACAAAAGCCTAATGCATGGCTTCTCCCTGGGGAAGGAAAGAAAAGTTGAATGTACATCTAATATTCCAGATTTTCAGGGGGGCTGCCTGAAGGACTGGTTTCTGTTTTGACTGACTGGGAGCACTGGTGGGGAACTAGCACACTTTGAATGCCCTGGGGCCACAGATAAAAAATGATCTCAGAGGCTGGTGGCAACACAATAGATCTGGCAGTGCCACAGACAGAGGCCAGCACAGCCTGGTGCAATCAGAAGAAAGCACACCAGCACATCTCAGTGCAGTCAGGAGAACAGACATACCTCGGATGTCTGGGGACTGTAGAGAACAAAAAAGAGCCCAGAGGCTGGCTGCAGTGCCAAAAACCTGCAGTACCATAGACAGACACAAAAGGGAGGAAGCATTTGTTTATAAGCTCCTGAATAAGGAATCAGGAAACCTTTCAAACTGGAAATTATACCAACAAGCCCACAGAAGATGCATTTCCAGAAAAGGTTTGGGAGGCCCCAAGAATCTGTAGCTGGGCTGACTAATGGTTGACTATTGTGGTCTTACAATTTAAGAAGCCAGTCTGTAAAGGCAGGGAGAGGTAGCTGTTTTTACAAATGCACAACTTATAGTAAAAAATGACAAGGTGCACAAAGAAACAGGGAAATATGGCCCAACTAGAGGAACAAAATAAATCTCTAGAAAGTAATCCAAAGAAATGCAAGTCTATGACCAGAAAAAAGTTAAAAATAATTTTCTTAAAGAAGTATGATATACTACATGTGAATACACAGATAGACAACTAAACAAAATCAGAGAAACTAGGCATGAACAGAATGATAATAAAGAGAAATATATAAAAATAAGTCAAACAGAAATTCTGGAGCTCGAGAAAAAAATAACTGAATTGCAAAATTCACCAGAGGGGTTCATTGGCAGACTTGGTCAAGCAGAAGAAAGGATCAGCTAATTCAATGACAGATCACTTGAAATCATAGAGTCAAGGAATTTTTTTAAAAATAATGAGAAAAGGTGAACAGAGCCTAAGGGACTTATGGGACGATGCCCCAGGGATCAAAATATGCATTATGGGAATCTGAGAAGTAGAAGGGGCGGGGGGAGGGGGGGCAGAGAACTGATATGAAGAAATAATGGCTGACAACTCCCCAAACTGGAAGAAGAAAATAAACATGCAAAGTCAAGAAGCTTGCAGCCAACTAGAATGAACCCAAAGAGAACCACACCAACACTCATTATAATCAAACTGTCAAAAGTCAAGGAGAGAAATTTAAAAGCAGCAAGAGAAAACTGATGTATTGCGTACATATTATTGGCAAATTTCTCAGCAGAAACTTTGCAGGTCAGAAGTGGGTGGGATGATATATTCAAACTGATAAAAGAAAAAAAAGCCTGACAACCAAGAATACTATTATAATGTCTAGCAAAACTATCCTTCAAAAGTAAAAGGACCTTATCCAAGAAATCACTGCCCAGGCCAATGTCATGAAGCATTTCTGCTATGTTTTCTTCTAGTAGATTTATAGTTTCAGGTCTTACATTTAAGTTGTTTATCCACTGTGAGTAGATTTTTATATATGGTATGAGACAAGCCTCCAGTTTCATTCTTCTGCATGTGAATATCCACCTTTCCCAACACAATTTATTGAAGAGACTCTCCTTTCCCCACTGTGTGTTCTTGGCACCACTGTTGAAAATCAATTGAATATAAATACCTAAGCTTATTTCTAGGCATTCTATTCTGTTCCATTGGTTAATGTGTCTGTTTTTATAACAATACCATGCTGTTTTGACTACAATAGCTTTATATTTTGAAAGCATGGAGTGTGATGCCTTCAGATTTGTTCTTTTTGCTCAAGATTGCTTTGGCTATTTTGAATCTTTTCTGGTTCCTCAGGAATTTAAGGATTGTTTTTTTCTATTTCTGTGAAAAATGACACTGGAAATTTGATAAGAATTGCACTAAATCTGTAGATAACTTTGGGTAGTATGGACATATTAAAAACATGAATTCTTCCAATCCATGAACATGGAATATCTTTCCAATTTTTTGTGTCTTCTTTGATTTCTTTCATCAATGTTTTATAGTTTTCAGTGCACAGATCTTTCACCTTCTTAGTTAAATTTGTTAAAGAAAAAATGCACAAATAGGATTGTATCAAACTAAATAGCTTCTGTACAGCAAAGAAAACAATGGAGTAAAGAGACAATCCATGGATTTGCAGAAAACACTGGCAAACCATGTATCTGGTAAGGGGCTAATATTGAAAATATATAAGAAACTCAAACAGTTCAATAGCAGGAAAACAAATAACTTGATTAAAAAATAAGCAAATGGACAGACATGTCCCAAAAGAAAAGATACAAATGGCCAAAAGATTTATGAAAAAATGCTCAATATCTCTAATTGTCTTGGAAATGCAAATTAAAACCACAATGAGATGTCACTTCACACTTGTTATTATGGCTACTATCAAACAGATGAAGGATAACAAGTGTTGGTGAGAATATGGAGAAGTGGATGGAGAAAATGTTGGTGGAAATGGATATAGTACAGCCATTTTGGAAAATAGCATGGATGTCCCTGAACAAACTGAATATATAATTACCATATGATCCAGCCATCCCACTTCTGTGTTTCATACAAAAGAACTGAAATCAGTATGTCAAAGAGATATCTGCACTCCCATGTTCATTTCACTGTTATTCGCAATAGCCAAGATATGGAACTACACTAAGTGTCAATCAACTATAAATAGGTAAACAAAATGTGGTATGTATACACAATAGAATACTATACAGCCTTTAAGAAAGGAAATTCTGTCATGTGTGACAACATGGATGGAACTGGAGGACATTATGCTAAGTGAAATAAGTTAGGTACAAAAAGACAAATGCTTTATGATCTCATTTATATGTGAAATCTATTAGATTGGTGAAAAAGTAATTGCAGTTTCAGGCCATGAATTTTAAATCATTATAACTAAGCTTGAACACATCTTTATTAATCAAAATAGGAACCATTACCATCAATACATTTTTGCCAATAAGAAATGTTTGTTTATTCCTGTGGTGTAAAAATCTGTGCTTTGGGATTCCATTAACTCTTGGAAAGCATTTTCTCCATCCTACTGGTTGTGGAAGCATTTTTCCTGAAAAAGTTGTCAAGATGCTCGGTTGGCGAGAGGTCAGATGAATGTGGCAGATAAGGCAAAACTTCATAGCCCAATGTGTTCAACTTTTGAAGTATTGGTTGTGCGACGTGAGATCGAGCATTGTCATGAAGAATAATTGGGCCCTTTCTGTTGACTTATGCTGGCTGCAGTCATTGCAGTTTTTGATGCATCTCATTGATTTGCTGAGCAGACTTCTCAGACGTAATGGTTTCAGCGGGATTCAGAAAGCTGTAGTGGATCAGATGGGCAGCAGGCCACCAAACAGTGACCGTGACCCTTTTTTTGGTACAAGTTTGGCTCTAGGAAGTGCCTTAGAGCTTCTTCTTGGTCCAACCACTGAGCTGGTCATCACCTGTTGTCATTTAAATCCACTTTTTATCTCACATCACAATCCGATTGAGAAATGGCTCATTGTTATTATGTACAGTAAGAGAAGATGACACTTCAAAATGACAATTTTTTTGATTTTTAGTCACCTCATGAGGCATCCACTTATCGAGCTTTTTCACCTTTCCAGATTGCTTCAAATGCCGAACAACTACGGAATGGTCAATACTGAGTTCTTTGGCAAGTTCTCGTGTAGTTGTAAGAGGATCAGCTTCGATGAGTGCTCTCAATGTGTAGTTGTCAACTTTCGGTGGGCGGCCACTGTGCTCCTCATCCTCAAGGCTCTCGTGTCCTTTGCAAAAGTTCTTGAACCACCACTGAACTAACTGTATGTTCGTTAGCAGTTCCTGGGCCAAATGTGTGGTTGATGTTGCGAGTTGTCTCTGCTGCTTTACGGCCCATTTTGAACTTGAATAAGAAAATCGCGGGAATTTGCTTTTTGTCTAACATTATTTCCATAGTCTAAAATAAATATAAAATAAACAGCATGTAGTAAGTCCTTAGCAAAAAAACACAAAGTGAAAAATGGACATTAAAATGATGTATAACATAACCACGTTTATTTAAAAACATATTCCAATAGCAAATGGCAAATTTCAACAATGCTAAAACCGCAATTACTTTTGCACCAACCTAAATAAAACAGTTGATCTCGCAGGAGTAGAAAGAAGATTACCAGAAGCTTAGGGCGCAGGAGGAGGGACAGGGAAAGGGGAGATGTTGACCAAAGGCCGCCAAGTTTCAGTCAGACTGGAGGAATAAATCTTACTGCACAGCATGATGACCACAGTTGATGAAATTATTAATACAGTGTTGCATAGTATTATATATTCCAAAATTGCTAAAAGAATATATTTTTAACATTTTTACCACAAAAAAATGATACGAAGGTGAGGTGACAGATTGTTAATTAGCTTGACTGAATATTTCCACAATGTATACATAGATCAAAACATTACATTGTACCCCATAAATATACCTGATTCCTATTTATAAATTAATAAATAAATTTTTTAAATAAATATTAAATAAAGACCGTGCAGATAAAAAAAGTTAATCATTACTAGACTTGTATTACAAGAACTGGTAAAAGGAGTCTTCCAAGTTGAAATGAAAGGATACTAGTTAGCAACACGAAAACGTGAATATAGAAAGATCTCTGGTGTAGTAACTATATAGACAAATACAGAATCCTCTAATGCTGTAATCATAGTGTGTAAATCACTTTTAATTCTGTATAGAATTTAAAAGACTACAGCATAAAAATTACTATAAGTACAAAATTATGTTAATTAATACAAAATATAAAAAGATATAATTTGTTATATCAATAATATAAAGTATGGAGGTGAGATGCAAAGGAATAGAGCATTTGTATGCTACTGAAGTTAAATTTTTATCAATTTAAAATAGATTGTTATAAGATATTTTATGTAAGCCCCATGGTAAGCACAAAGAAAGTACCTAGAGAAGATGCATAAAAGAAAGTCGGAGAGGAATCAAAGTGTGTAATTGCGAAAATCAACGAAGTACAAATAGGTCAGCAAGAGAAGAAAAGAACAAAACTATAAGACATACAGAAAACATAGCAAAATAGCAAGAGTGAGTCCTTTTCTATCAATAATTACTTAATTGTAAATGGATTAAACTCTTCAATCAAAAGATAGAGAGAGGCTTAAATGGATTAAAAAACCAACAACAAGATCCAACTATACACTGTCTACAAGAGACTCACTTTAGATACAAGGATATGAACACGCTGAAAGTGAAAGGACAGAAAAAGATAATTCATGAAAATAGTAACCAAAAGAGAGTGGATATGGCCACAACTGTATCAGATGAAATAGACTTTAAGTTAAAATCTGTCATGAGACAAAGAAGGGCATTATATGATAAAAGGTCAATTCACCAGGAAGGTATCAATTAGTATATAGACCTATCAGCAGAGTACTCAAATATATGAAGCAAACATTAACAAAATTGAAAGTAGAAATAGGCAGAAACACAATTAAAGTAGGATATTTCAATACTCCACTTTGAATAGCAGATAGATTAATCAGAGAGAAGATCAATAAGTACCAGAGGACTTGAACACCACTATGGGACCCAACAGATGTCTATACACATATCCATCTCTATCTCTCTATATATGTTACACACCATGTTTTCCAGGATAGAACACATTTTAGGTCACAAAAGAAATCTTAACAAAATTAAAAAGACTGAAATCATACCAAGTATGTTTTCTGACTATAACAGGATGAAACTAGAAATTAATAGTAAAAGGAAAACTAGAAAAGTCACAAATATGTGGAAATTAAATAATATATTCATGAACAACCAGTGGTTCACAGAAGAAATCACAAGGGATGTTAGAAAATATCCTCAGACAAATGAAAATGAAGACCTAACACACCAAAACTTATGGGATATAGCAAAAGCAATTCTAAGAGGATAGTTTATAACAATAAATGCCTACATTAAAAGTGAAGAAAGATCTTATCAGCAACTTAACTTTACACCTCAAGGAACTAAAAGCAGAACAAACTAAACCAAAATTTAGTAGAAAGAAAGATTAGAGCAAAAATAAACAAAATAGAAAAATAGAAAATTACGAAAGCCAAAAGTTTTTTTTAAAATATTAACAAAATTGACAAACCCTTAGCTAGACTAAGAAAAAATGAGAGAAGACTCCAATAACAAAAATCAAAAATGAAAGAGGAGACATTACAGCTGATGACATAGAAACTAAAAGAATCAAAGGCAAGTATTATAAACAATTATACATCAACAAATTGTATAACCTATAAGAAATGGATAAATTTCCATAAATACACATCCTATAAAACTGAATCATAAAGAAATTAAAAATGTGAAAAGACCTATATAATATGTAAGGAAACTGCATCAGTGATCAAAAACCTCCCAACAAAGTAAAGCCCACTAGATGGCTGCAATGGAGAATTCTACCAAACATTTAGAGAAGAACTAATACAAATTCTTCTCAAACTCTTCCAAAAACTGATGAGGAGGGAAGACTTCCCAACTCATTTTATGATGCCAGAAATACCCTAATAACAAAATAAGACAAACATACTACAAGAAAATTACAGACCAACATCCCTGATGGACATTGACATAACAATCGTCAACCACATACCAGTAAACAGAATTCAGCAACACAATAAAAGGATTATAGACCAAGACTAAGCAGGATTTGTTCCTGGAACGTAAGGATGCTTCAATGTACAAAAATCAGTCAGTGCAATATACCACAGTGAAGGGCAAAAACCACATGATCATCTCAGTTGATGCAGAAAAAGCATCTGACAAAATTTAACACCCTTTTATGATTAAAAACACCCAATAAACTAGGAATAGAAGAAAATTGTGTCAACAAAATAAAACCCACATATAAAAAAAAATCCCATAGCTAATATCATACTCAATAGTGAAAAACTGAAACCTTTCCCTCTAAGATGAGGAACAAGGTAAGGATATCTCTCATCACTTCTATTCAAGATAGTACTGGAAGTCCTAGCCATAACAATCAGGCAAGAAAAAAATATATAAGGCATCTACATTGAAAAGGAAGAAGTGGAATAATTTCTTTTGTATATGATATGATCCTAAAGATTCCACACAAATACATACTACTGTTAGAACTAATACATAAATTCAGCAAAGTTTCAGGGTAAAAAATTAATACCAAGAGATCAGTAATGTTTCTACACACTAAACAATGAATTATCTAAAAAGGAAATTAAGAAAATAATCTCATTTACAATAGCATCAAAAATAATAAAATACTTAGAAATAAACTTAACCAAGATGAAATATTTGCACACCAAAAACTATAAAATGTTGCTGAAAGAAATTTAAAAAGGTACAGTAAATGAAAAGATATCCCATTTTCATGATTACAAGATTTAATATTGTTAAAATGGACATACTATCTGAAGCAATCTACAGATTCAGTGCAGCCCCTTATCAAAATCCCAATGGTAGGTTTTTTTTTTCTCAGAAACAGAAAAAAAGTCTAAATTTCATATGGAATCTCAAAGCACTCTAAATAGCCAAAGCAATCTTGAGGATTTTGAAGAGATACGTGCACACCCACGTTCCCTGCAGCATTGCTCCCAATAGCCAAGAGTTGGAAGCAACATAAAAGTCCACTGATAAATGAATGAATAAAGAAAATGTGGTATATACATACAATGGAATATTATTCAGCCTTGAAGTAAAAGGAAATTCTGAAACATGCTATAACTTGGGTGAACTTTGAAAGATTATGCTAGGTGAAACAAGCCAGTCACAAAAAAACAAATAATGCATGATTCAGTTTACATGTGCTGTCTAAAGTAGTCAAACTCTAAGAAACAGAAAGTAGATGGCGGCTGCCAGGAGCTTGGGGGAGGGGAAAAGAGGAATTATTGTTCAATGGGTATAGAGTTTCAGTTATGCAACATGAGAAAGTTCTAGAGATCTGTTGTGACACAAGGTGCATATATAAAATACTACTGTACTCTACAATTAAAAGTGGTTAAGATTATAAATTTTATGCTATGTGGGTTTTTTACCACAATAATAATAAGAGTCCTTGTCATGTGGTTAACTCACCGAGTTTGTGATAAAATCACTAGGACTCTTTCAAATAAAATCGATATCAATTTTTTCAATTTTTCCTGTTAATGCCTACTTATCAGTTTGGTTCATACTTATCACTTTTGTTCTAACTTGTAAGACTTTTCTGGGCCTGGGTGTGGGTGTGGCATGGTGACGGGGACACTTAGGAGCCTTCACGCAGCCTTGCACCTATCAAAGTGTTCTTACGTAAGAGATGGGATGCTTGGCCTTGCCATTACCTGCATTGTGACAAGCCTGCCCCCACTTTCCATTCTAGTTGTTGACGGAACATTGAAAGCTATCACACCTTGGGTCTGGTTCCTGGATTTCTTTTAGGGCTGACATCAATCTATTAATTAATTGTGGTTATTCAAGTGCTATGTGCTTGCCTACTTTCATTAAGTTCTAGTCCACATTTCTTAATCTCTTCTTAAGATTTTAAGAGACTTTCTTAAATGTCATTATGTCACTTATTCTTTCAATTAACCAGAAAGCAGTTCTGTGACACAAACTGCAATAGAATCAAAAATGTGTGGTGCTCTTGACCTTCAGTTGTTCACAGTCTAATGGAGGCAGATAACTCCATAACACCTGCACAATTTTCTAGGCTGGAAACAGTGCCCCAAACTGTAATTTGCAGCTTATTTTGGGACCTGGTTTGTTCTATGAATCCACACTGGTTAATTGAAGCCATCTGAGCTCATTTCTCTCTGTACAATAACAACATACTCCAGAATTCTGTTGAGTGTCCACATTAAGTTGGAGATAATTAGGGAACATGGAAGTAGTTCTGGTTTAGTCAATTTGAAAAAGCAATTTCACCTGCTGAAAGACAGTTCTGGCTCACTCCTTATTACAAGATTTGGAGAAGAATTAAACTCCTTGAGCCTTTGCCAACATGGCCCAGCTTTGCCACTGGTAGTTCTTTTCCCAGAGTTAATAACATCCATTTGACAAACATTGATTGAACACTATGTATCTTCCAGTCATGGTGCCACTCCTGATAAATTAATTAAGATAACTCGCTTGAAAAGTGTTTGGCAAATTATGAGGCCCTCTGCTACAGATAAGATCTAATGGGAGCTTGTTTTAGTTTAAGGTGCTTAAACAAAGGGGTTCTACTAGATGCATTTACAGACGTTGAGAAAATATTATTAACATTGGAAGCAACAAAGATTTCTTAAACATTTACTGAGGGTGCCAATCATATCTCATGAGACTATCTCAAACTCCCCAAAAGAAAGGTAATTTTACTATTTCTATTTTATGCAGGAAGAATCTGAAGATTATGAAAGATAACTTGTCTCAGGTCATACGGCTAACAAGTGAGCAGAGTCAGGATTAACCCTGGTTTGCCTCCAGCCCACTCTCCTTGTACTGCCTTCCCAGTCTCAAGCCAATAGGTCAGGAAGAAATACCCTTTGCACTTGTGATACTGCAAGTGACTGAAGTCCATGGAGTTCCATTGTCCCTCATGGTAAAACATTCACCTGCTGGGTACTAGGAACCGGTTTGTGCTTGGAAGTATTGCTTTAGAAAACATTTTTTAAATCAGCACAATTCTTTGAGGAATACTTAAAATCTAGTCCTGCTTGCTTCAGAGAGCTTGTTCCCATTTCCCTCACCTCTCAGCCCCTGGCAACCACCATTCCGCTCTTTGATTCTGTGAATTGATTATTTTAGAAAGAAATCTAGCGAGTTTTCTTTGGCTCACTTGTATGTGCCCATTGCCTTGTATGGAGCTTGGCATCGACTACATGAATGAAAGAATGAGTGAATGGATGAATGAACACATAAGTGGACACAGCGTGCTGAACCCTGCTCATCTTCACAACACGTGCTGATGGAGGCACTATGGCTGTCCTTCTGCTTCAACAGAACGCATGAGACCGTGAACGTATCCACTTCCCTAAGAGTAATGTGAACATGATGTGTGTGTACAGATAAAAAGTGTAAAGGGATGTGGAAGATAAACACACTCATGGTCATTAGGCACTTTTTATTAAGTCCCCACAAAATGCCACACCCAGAGTAAGTATGGGGTCAAAGAGGGACACAGGAACGTGGGCTGTATGTCTCGTAGTGAGAATCACATCTGTCCTCTTTAAATTAGACCGACTTCCCAAACAAACACTTTCTGACCTCAAGTCTGGTGTTACACATAATTGGCACAATGAGATTAAGAGACCAAAGAGGTCAAAGTGGAATGAATGTTTTCAAAAAAGACTGAGAAATCTACTGCTCTGTCTCTGCTATTGGGGAAAGCTTCCTTGCTACCACACACCAGATGGAAAGGATTGTAAGATCAGCCCTGACCAAGCAAAGAGGTATCCTAGTCAGCTTGGGCTGCTACAGCAACTACAGCACAGACTGGGTGGCTTGAAGCACAGACATTTATCTCTCACAGTCCTGGAGGCTGAGAAGTCCAAGTTCAAGGTGCTAGCAGATTTGGTGACTGATGAGGAATCTCTTCCTGGTTTTCAGGCAACTGTCTTTTTGTTGTGTCCTCACATGGCGGAAAGAGACCTAGGAGAGCTTTGGGGTGGGGGGTTCCTTTTACAAGGGCACTTAATTCCATTAACAAGGGCTCCACCCTCATAAGCGAATCACCTCCCAAGGGCCTACCTTCTAATACCATCACCTTGTAGGTTAGGATTTCAACATCTGAGTTTTAGGGGACAAAAACATTTGATCCATAACAAGATGTATGTGTACAGATAAAAAGTGTAAAGGGATGTGGAAGATAAACACACTCATGGTCATTAGGCACTTTTTATTAAGTCCCCACAAAATGCCACACCCAGAGGAGGTACGGGGTCAAAGAGGGACCCAGGAACGTGGGCTGTATGTCTCGTAGTGAGAATCACATCTGTCCTCTTTAAATTAGACTGACTTCCCAATCAAAGGCACTCCATTTCCTGGTTCTAGGACGGAAAAAAGGATAGGAACAAGCTCTCTGAAGCAAGCAGAACTAGATTTTAAGTATTCCTCAAAGAATTGTGCTAACTGATTAAAAAAATGTTTTCTAGGGCCGGGCACGGTGGCTCATGCCTGTAATTCTAGCACTCTGGGAGGCCGAAGTGGGAGGATCGCTCGAGGTCAGGAGTTTGAGATCAGCCTGAGCAAAAGCGAGACCCCCCGTCTCTATTAAAAATAGAAACAAATGATCTGGACAGCTAAAAATATATACAGAAAAAAATTAGCCGGGCATGGTGGCACATGCCTGCAGTCCCAGCTCCTCGGGAGGCTGAGGCAGAAGGATTGCTTGAGCCCAGGAGCTTGAGGTTGCTGTGAGCTAGGCACTCTAGCCTGGGCAACAGTGCGAGACTCTGTCTCAAAAAAAAAAAAAAAAAAAAAAAAAAAAATGTCTTCTACAGAAACACAATAAAATAAAATTTTAAAAAATGTGACCCATATTGTCAACAGGATTTCAGAATGGCTGAATTTAAGCCCCTCATCAATGGCCTCTTCCCCCCAATCAACAAGAGTGTCAATAACCATTCTTGTTTTTTATCAAAGTGAAAAGCGTTCTAACTACTTTTAAAAGGTATGTTTTTGAGTATTAGGGTTAGCAATTTTAATGATTATTATGTGTGTGAGTGAGACAGAAAGAAAGAATTGGTTGTTCATGTCCATTAAAGCTTTTTTTTTCCTACTGTGGTGTTGATCTGTCTTAGCAATATCCTATAAATTACATGTATATTGTCAATATTTTGCCTAGTTTGTCATGGCCTTTTAATTTTCTGCATTTTACTTTTTTAGAAGGTAAAATTTTATGTAATTCAATCTGTCATGGTTTTCTCTCACTTTTTTTGGTGTCTAATGCTGTGGCATACTAAGAAAAGGCCTCTTGATTCAAAATTTAAAAATTTCTATTGTTTCAAAATAACTTTATTGTTTAATTTTTTTACATTTTTACTTTAAGTCAACCTGGACTTAATTTTGTTATGTGCCCTGCATTTCCTCTAAATGTTTAGTTTAGAAGGAAGATGACATTTACTTTATAAATCTGCAGGCATCTACGTAAGCACAAAATACAATACTATGAACAGAATGAGGTGTGAAAAACTGGTGTTATAACTGATGTTTCCTTTACTAACTAAAATATAAAGTTGCATCTCATCCACAGAGAATCTAGCTTGCTGGAAATCCCGCCTGTTCAGAACACAGACCCAAACCATGGGAGCCGGACTACCCGAACTCATGTCAGAGTGGCCTCCTGCAGGATGCACCTGCCCCAGCCCCCGCCCTGCATCCTGGCAGCCCTTAGCGGCTCCTGTCACCACAGCCATCCAATTCTGTCTCCACTAATTAATAAACCCAAAATTTCCTGGGAAGGGTCAGGGTCAAGTCTGAAAATCAGAAAAGTTCATGATTCATTCTATAAAGGGAAACTTAAATAATTTCTTTTAAAAAAAGGTTCATGCTTAAAGGGATAAATCCTCAGTCATCTAACGTAGTTATTTCTTTGTTGTGTTCTCACTTGCCAGGATCACCAGGGGCCAACGGTCTAGTATAATGAGGCTGCTCTGGATTAAACTTTACATTTTAAGCTATTAATCTTTTACATGATGATTATTACATGCAATTTCCTTTAAATACACTTGTATTATTAAGGTTATGACCACAAAGATCATAAGCCAGAACAGCCTAGAAAAGCATCAAGAAATGAGAACGCAGTGTTGTTAACACTTGGATCAGATGAGTTGCTTGTCCTCTCTGTGCCTCAATTTCCCCATGTGTAAAACAGGGACAGAAATAGTACTTGCTGCTTTTTTAGTTACTATGTGTAGTATCATGAGAAGTAAAGAGACCAGTACCCTTACTGGTGGACAGGTTATTCTTACCATCATCCCATTCACTCCCCTAACCAATAATAGACAGCCTAACAGGAACCTGCATACTCAGATGTCAGCCCCAGAATCAGACCTGTACTGACATAAATCTTGGTTTCAACTCTTATAGAGAACAGCAGGGTCCTCAGGGAATTTAGCCAATCTTTGCCTCTCTCATTAGATTTCAGCACAGATTTTGAACCAGCCTGCTAGCCCTGGTCCCTACCAGCTGCACAAACTTGCACAAATACTTAACCTCTCTGTGCCTGGGTTTCCTCGTTTTAAATGGGAGAATGATAGCACCTACATACTGGCACAAGAACAAAGACATAGAACAATGGATCAGAACTGAGAACCCCGATACAAAACCACCCTCATATAGCCATCTGATCTTTGACAAAGGAGACAAAAACATACAATGGGGAAAAGAATCCCTATTCAATAAATGGTGCTGGGAAAATTAGCCACATGTAGAAGACTAAAACAGGATCCGCACCTCTCACCACTCACAAAAATTAATTCACAATGGATAACAGACTTAAACCTAAGGCATGAAACTATAAGAATTCCGGAAGAAGAGGTTGGAAAAACTGTTATAGATATTGGCATAGGCAAAGAATTTGTGAAGAAAACCCCAAAGGTAATCATAGCAACAACAAAAATAAATGGGACCTGATTAAATTTAAAAGCTTCTGCACAGCCCAGGAAACAGTCAATAGAGTGAACTGACAACATACATAATGGGAGAAAATCTTCGGATGCTATATATCCAGTAAAGGGCTAATAACCAGAATCTACAAAGAATTCAAACAAATCAGCAAGAAAACATCAAACATCAAACAACCCCATTAAAAAGTGGGCAAAAGACATGAACAGAAGCTTTTCAAAATATGAAAAAATGCTCAATGTCTCTAAGCATCAGAGAAATGCAAATCAAAACCACAATGAGATATCACCTAACTCCAGTGAGAATGACTTCTATCAACAACTCCCACAACAACAGATGTTGGCATGGATGCAGAGAGAAAAGAACACTTATACCCTGTTGGTTGGACTGCAAACTAGGACAACCTCTATGGAAAGCAGTATGGAGATACCTTAAAGAATTAAAAGTAGAACTATCACTCAATCCAGCAATCCTACTAGTGGGTATTTACCCAAAGGAAAAAAAGACATTTTATAAAAAAGACACTTGCACTCAAATGTTTATAGCAGCAAAACTCACAATTGCAAAGATGTGGAAACAACCCAAGTGCCCATCAATACATGAGAGGATTAATAAAATGTGGTATATGTATACCATGGAGCACTACTCAGCCATAAAAAAAAAAAATGGTGAACTAATATCTTTCATAACAACCTGGATGGAACTAGAGACCACCTTTCTAGGTGAAGTATTACAAGAATGGAAAAACAAACACCACATGTACTCACTATTAAATTGGAACTAGTAAAATTCAATGGAATTCAAGCAGGTGGGAGGTAGAAGAAAGGGATGGGTACTGTTTGTACCCGCATGGTATTCTGAAATAAAAAAATAAAAGAATAGTAATAGTTACTAAAAAAATGATAGCACCTACCTCACAGGGTTCATGTAAGAATTAAATGAGTGCTGAGAAATGTCCCCACCTGCCAACCAATGTTGTTTAAAAATTGTTGTTATAAATAAATAGAAAATGTTGTTATAAATAAATAGAAAACAAGCTCAATGACATAAAAGAGACACAACATCTTAAAGCCAGAATTCCAACTCCTTTATTTTGTAGATGAGAAAACAAAAGGCCAGAAGTTAAATGACATTTTTAAGACCAACCCTACATTACCCACCTTCACTGACAGGAGAGAGAATAATAATGCCCACGCTACTGTTTGGTGACACTTGTCACGTGCTAAGGGTAAGATCTGTGCCAAGGGGTTCATGGGCATCATTACGGTCTTGTTTCTGTTCTTTCATTCTGGTTGGGGTTTCCCAGGAGGCTTCCCTCCTGATGCTGACCCACCCTCTGTGCTCTCGGGATTCCTGCCCAGGTTAAAGCGACAGGCTGCATGGAAATAAGTCTCAAGTACTAACATGAAAGAACGACTTTAATCCCTGGGAATTTAAGGAGGGGTTGAAGGGGACGGTAACATCTTATCCTGGTCTTAGCAGAACGATTTGGGAGCACCCAGCACCTTGCAGGGCTCCCTAAATCACACCACAAAGAACATATCCAACCACCAGTGAAATATAAGACGTGGAGGCTCTGAATCTTTGATTTCCCTGTGTAGTCTTAATTTCAAAAGTGAATCTCGCTGTCAGAGGATATGCTACCATCTTATTGTAGTCACTATAAATAAAGCAGTATTGATCCATGTGCACAAATGCCATACTTGATGGCAGCAGAATCCCGGCTGGTGTCATGCAGGCAGATGGACGGGTAAATTCTAACTTAACTGACACTTGCCATTTCAGTCCAAAATACGCCCCCACCCCACAAGTCCTCCCAGGAACTGCAGCAAACATGCACCATAGACCTATACCCAAGATGCGGGAAATTTTTATCAGCTATTTGCTACTGTTAGTTAAGTACAAAATCACCCCATTTTCTGCCATGAATTCTATTTTACTATTTAGACTCCTAAGAAAGGTTGAAAAGACTCCCATCAAATGCCTACGGTCAAACTAAATGATGCCCTCTGGTTGTTTATATTTCATTTGCTAAAATTCAAGCCCTCTTCACAGGTGGGCACAGGCACGCTGGCAGGGAAAATAATTTCTATCATCGTAATCCTTGTTAATTACAGAAAGAAAAACACTGGGCATGCTTCATGGAAAGTTAGGAGAAAAAACAAAAGTTACTGCTTACGCACTTTCTACCTGACTTATAAGAAAATGCCTTAAAACAGAATACTAATGTGCCCCTAGTGATTTTTTATTGTAAATTGATAGTTTATAATTGTATAAATTTGTGGGACATAAAATGATGTTATAATTTATGAATATAATGTGGAATAATTAAGCCAAGCTAATTAACATATCCATCATCTCAAATACTTGGCATATTTTGTGGCCCTAGTTTGTAACAGAGCTTTTAATAGGGAAGACTCATCTGATTTCCCTCATATTCCTTGATGCTTGTTATTTCAGCAAAACTTTGTTAAGGGTTAATTTTTCCGTTTAAATTGTTTTAGCTATAAACATACGTAGACATTTATAATCTTTTTACATTTCAAAATAGTGGGAGGAAATCCTTCTTCTTTTGAAGTTTTCCACCCATGCACATATAGAAGTTGCCTGCTGCTGGTACTGATACTCGGCGGGCAGACCCCTCACCTCCGGATGCCGACTGAGCCCAGCGTTGGGGGGGTCAGAACCCCCAGAGGGCCCTTAGAGGCGAGACAGGATTCCATCTCATCCCCCACACACAGAATGTGGGAGAAGCCTAAGATTTAAAAAGCAGCTCCCTGGAATGGAGGATGCAGAAGCAGCAATAATAAACAGAAGTGGTGATACGTAAACTGAGCCAGGATGTTTAATAGCATCTCCCACTTGTAGTGAACAATCCCCCAGTTCCGAGAGAATGGCTTTCCTGCTAGGAGATAGCAAAGCATCTCTCCTTCCTCCTGCAGAGTCCTGCCTGCCAGGCCCACGATTCCACTGTGCCCCCTGCCCCCAGCGGAAAGCTGGAGGACACCTTCATAGGACCAGTGAGAATCCTCCCTTGCCGGTGCCTCTAATCAGATCCAGTCTCACCTGAGCCCCTGTGCCTCCAGTCTCAGGCACTCCTGGCTTTGTTCTCCTCCTTTCCTGGCCTCAGTGGCCAATCACTGCAAGGATCCTCTTGCCAGCATCCTAATTCCCCACTGTCGACTGAGAGCAACCACTCTCCCAGTGGCAAGAGCTCAGAGTCATTTTGTCTGTTTTTGTGCTACATATAATGATGTCTGGCTTCCTCTGCTCTGCGAGCTGCATCTGTTGCTGGGCATAGCTGCAGACAGTTCACCCTCAGTGCAGTGCAGTGCCTGCGTGAAGAAACCACCCTTTACCTGCCCATCCGTGGAGAAGTCTTTGGTTGGTGTCCAGTTTGGGGGTAGTGTGAACAGCGCTGCTGTGCACACCCGCATGCATGGTTTGGCGCCGTGCTGGGGGTGCCTGGGTCTTGGGGTATGTGCATGGCCGGCTGTATAGCCTCTGGCAAACAGTTTTCCAAAGTGACCGTTTGGAAATCCTTGTTCTTATTCCTCTGTTTGCTTTCCCCACCTGTGGCCCCCTGGGTTACCCCGCCTTCACTCCCTTCCCTGTTAGCAATCTGATCTTACCCGCATCCCAGAAAAAGCAGCGGTCCCCACGTAGGAGCTGGCTCCCCAAACACGGAGCCTGCTCTCTGAAGGAAAGCTGCTTCCCCAAGTTCACCCTTCCCGGGGGTGCGGCCAGCCTCGGGGAGCCCCTCCAGCTCCTGTGTGGATGGATCTCCAGCACCTTTTTATCCACGGACACCTCTTCCCCCCCTCCTATCTCGGAGCCATCTCTCTCTCACACACTTGCCTTGAAGTCTACTGGAGGAACGGTTTCCCCGGTCTTCCCTCTCCCCCGCCCATCACCCCGCCTTCCCCAGCGCGCAATGCCCTGGGCAGATGCCCCTGACAAGGCCTTTGAGTCCCCGCTGGCGGCCTCCTGCCTGAGCTGCACGCCTGCAGATTCTGCCTCTGCTCTCAGTCTGCTCCTCACAGCAGCCTCTTTCCTCCTCTCTGTTTCTCACACACTCGTGTGTCCCGGCTACTACCGTGTGCAGTAATTCTCACACAGTGCATGTGACCAAGCCCACGAGCTCCAGGCACTAAGGCCAGCATCTTCTTCACCCACTCCTCCTGCAGACAGCTCAGCCCCATGGGGCTCACATCGTAATCTCCACCTATGGGGCCCTTTTGCATATTCTTTACATCTGCGGTCCCCAATCCCCGGGGCCACAGACTGGTACTGCTCTGTGGCCTGTTAGGAACCGGGCTGCATAAGGGGACGTGAGCAGCGGGCAAGCAAACAAAGCTTCATCTGTGTTCACAGCCGCTCCCCATCACTCACGTCACCGCCTGAGCTCTGCCTCCTGCCAGATCAGTGGCAGCATTAGATTCTCACAGGAGCGTGAACCCTACTGTAAACTGCGCATGGAGGGATCTAGGTTGTGGCCCCTTATGAGAATCTAATGCCTGATGACCTGAGGTGGAGCTGAGGCTGTGATGCTAGCCCTGGGGAGCGGCTGCAAATACAGATTATCATTAGCAGAGAGGTTTGACTGTTCAATAAATGCAATGAGCTCGAATCGTCCTGAAACCATCCCTCTAGCCCCCATCCGTGGAAAAACTGTCTTGCATGAAACCAGTCCCTGGTGCCAAAAAGGTTGGGGACCACTGCTTTAAATGCTGGATTCTTTGCAGCTGCCACCAGGCCTTGCCCTTCTGTTCTTACCGTGAAAGTCTCAAAACCACATCTTCCCCCGGCCCCTCCACTACTCCCGCCTTCGCATTTCCTGCCTGAGTCACCTAGATGCCTCTCACCTCACTGTCTTGCTCAGTCTCCTTCTCTGAGTCAGTTTTCCCCATGCTACTAGGGCTGAGCACTCATTTGTGTATTGAGAACCGTACTAAATGCCAACCATATGCCAGGCACGGCTCTCCACAAGGAGGGAGAGCCTCAGAAAGAGAGCAAGTTCCTTCCCCCTGCTCAGAGAGCTTGCGTCTCAGCGAGGAAGACAGAGATAAACAACTGCATAATGTTAGGTAGTGCCACGTTCTGTTAAACATGAAACAAGGTAGTGACATGTTCCCGTGGGGCTGAGGACAGCGTTGACAGGTGACAGAAACAGCAGGGTCACGAAAGGCCCCCGAGCAGGGGGACAGTGGACTTGAGTGGTGCGAAGGAAGCACCGGGGTGAAAGTACAGGGGAGGCTATTCCAGGAGAGAACGAGAAGAGTGGGGACTGCTTGGCCTTTTCTTTTTCTATTAAATTGATATATAATAATTGTACATATTTATGGGGAATAGAGTGATACTTTGATGCACATGTACAACGTGTAATGATCAAATGAAGGTAACTGGGACACCCATCACCCCAAACATTTATCATTTCTTTGTACTGGAAATATCTCAGATCTCTTCTGATTATTTTGAAATATATCATTAATATTGTTTACTATAGTCACCCTGCTGTGCTGTCAAACGACAGAACTTATTCCCTCGAACTGGATGTGCTTCTCCCCACTGTTCTGCGCTCCACCACCATGAGATCAAACATTTAGCTCCCGCATATGAGTGAGAACGTACAAAATTTCCTATGTCTAGCTTATTTCATGTAACATAATGGCCCCCAGTTCCATCATGTTATTGCAAATGACAGGATTTCATTCTTTTTATGGCCAAGTAGTATTCCACTGTGTATATGTACCGCATTTTCTCCCCCATTTAGATAATAGTCATCCACTGATGCACACTTAGGTTGATTCCATATCTTGGCTCTTGTGAATAGTGCTGTAATAAATGAGGGAGTGCGGATATTTCTTCCACATACTGATTTCAATTCCTTTGGGCATGTATTCAGCAATGGGATTACTGGATGGTACAATATTTCTGCCTTTGTAGTTTTCTGAGAAACCTCCACACTGTTTTCCACAATGGCTATCCTAATTTACATTCCCATCAACAGTGTACAGGGTTCCCTTTCTCCACATCCCCACCAGCATTTGTTATTTTTTTTCATTTTGATAACAGCCATTCTAAGTTGTCCTTCTATATTCCATAGGAGGAACAGGTGCTAAGGCCAGTATGGTGTTTTTGAGGCTGGAAAGGAGCTGAGTTTTTAATCAGTCACACCCTGTTTATAACTGCAAGCAGGATCAAACCCAAACATCATGTGCAGCGTGGCATCCCACCCCTCCACGCGGCTGTGGCTCTCCTGCCAGCCTCACACACCTCGGCCTCAACACACAGTGTCCCCTCTCACTAAGCTGTCCTGTCCTCGTGCTCAGCAAGCTCTGACCCATTCCTCAATACGTTATCAATATCACATCTCACAGAAAACAAACGGCCCCCCTCCCTGCTCCTGGGCACCTGAACGCTCATGGGCGTCATGGCAACACGGGTGCGCTCCTCCCGATGCCGGGCCGCCTCAACACCAGGAGAACGCGTTGCTCAGCACCGCGCATGGTACCAGCCAGGGCACACAGCGGGCCCCAGCAAGTGCGCGCAAACTGGAAATTCAGTGAGTGCACTTCTGAGTGGCAAGACAGGGCAGAAACAGCCTGCCTGCGAAACGTGATTTATTTATGTTACTCTCCAACATGTGTTTCACAGGGAGATAAAGTGTATTCCTAGGAAGATATGAAGACTGGGTAATATTCCCAGCAAAACAATCAAAGAAATCAGTTCATTTGCACAGGGAACACTGAGCGGTCAGGCAATCGGTCTGCGTCCCATACAGATTCTCAGATCGGGGTCTACTTCCATTTTTACTGAAAACTGTGGCACACCTAACATTCAGCTGCACAGGGCTTGGAAACAACAGAACAACTGCGAAAGCATGGGGAGGAAAAGAAAAAGATTACAGGGTGGATTCTGTCGGTGGAATAATTAGTTGTCCTTGCCATGCATGAGTATTCCTACTCCAGCTTGTCACTGATAGAAACTGGACTGCTTTCCTCAGTGTTCTCTGGATCATTTTTTTTTTTTTTGTCCCTAAAACAAGTTGGAAGCAAAGACTACAAAGAATTTCTAAGATATGGACCGTTTAAATATATACAGTTTGTTATTAACATGTAACTTGAAAACTACTTATTAATGTGGGATTATCTCCAGAGGCCAGCAGAACTTCACACTCAACGAGCACGGTTTCCTCCCCAAACTTACTATTAATCCTGGGGTCTCCCTTGGGACATATAAATTACGGTATTCATTTCTGTACACAGGACTTCCAGAGAGTTTCCATGTGTTGCTGCCCTGAGCAGCAGAGTTTGACAAAGGGCCGAAATCCCTCCCTAGCTTAGTCCTTACATAGGGACTGCTTTCCTTTGCACCTGTAGGTGTCACGTGACATAAAACTATTCAGGCATTGGTTTGCTGCCCACATGGAGCAGGGCTTGGAGCCCTTGCATAAGAACGCCTGTGCCCAGGGTTTAGGCAAACACCACAGGCATTAAGGCACGTTCAGGCTTGTCCTGAACAAGTTCCTCATTGGCTTCAGTTGCCCTTCTCCAGATCTGTTTTGCACATAATAATAGAGCATGCAGTCTCAATGCCAAGAGCTTCAGACACTCCCAGGCAAGCACCCCCAGCATTACATTCCTCACATATGCAGCGACCACAATCAAAATATAAAAACTCCTGTAAGTCAAAAATTAGTTTATTACTGTTACAGCTCTTCCATGAGATGTGGGAGATGCAGGCATCTTAAACTGCTCCTGGAAATGATGACGCTCCTTTGGCACGGGTCTAGGGTGTGAAACGCATTCGCTCTGCACAGTAATTGCCCCCAGGGAGGTGTGGGTTCCCACGCATCCAGGGACTAGACTTCCACTGAGGATGACAGCTTCTTTGGAGCGCCTATGCTTCATCACAAGTTTATTAATTTTAGGAACTCCACTCTAGCAATATTCTTAAGAGAATGGCAAAAGCAGATGTGTTATGTGAAACTATCACTCAGAATAGATGAAGAAAATAAAACACAAGCCACAGAAATAACTAAGACTTAATCAAGCTTATTATTCTACCAACTAGTACAACTATGTAATGAAAAGTAAAGGCTTTTATGAGCTACCATTGCTATTGTTTATAAAGTTTCCATTAAGAAATCAGACTCTTAATTTTGTCTAGTCTCTCTCCAATAATCTTCAGTCCTCTCTTACAAAACATTCTTTGTTAAGAAATTTTTTAGTCACTGCAAGCTTTTACTGTCACCCAATGCCATGGATTAAAATTACTAAATTGGTTCCTTAACATTTTGTTCCTTGGCAAATACAGAAGGCTAAACAGAAAAACACAAAGAATATTGTGCTTCTTTTGTTATATCTACCAAAACAATAGATTTTGAAAAAAAATTTCTGTGGTTGAATGAGTACTTTAAAAGAAATTAGTCCTTTTTCAATATTGTTTGGAAGCAATTTCTCTTCCATATCAGAAATGTGTTATTTGCTGTTCTCAGCACTTAATGTTTTAGAGTTTGCTAGAAAAATGAAACAAACTTGAATTTGATGGAATTAACTGTGGTTCTCTTCACATAAGATTTCCTATTTTATGTTCATTGTCTAAAACTAATCAAGGGCTCAGGATTGGGCTGAAAGTTCCGCCTGACCCAAATGCACACACACAAATCACTCTGTGGCTTCTGTAGCTGCAGCCAGACGAGACGCAAAGGGCGGCCTCAGCAAACGTGTGTGTCTTCTAGCTTATTCCCGCTCATCCTCCCAGTGCTGCCAATTGATACTTTTAAAATGTGGCCAACACTCTACCTATTGCGAAAGATCCAAAACCTGGACTCTGGGTCTGCATAAGGGATGCCCACCTCGCGGGACCGGAGTCTGACACAGGCGTGCATTTGCCACGAGGCTGCAACCAGGGCTGGCCTGTCAAAGCAGCCAGGGGAGGGTGACCCCTTATGCAACAGCAAAACCTGCCAGGCCGGCTCCTCTTGGCTCTACTCACCAAAGGCCGGTCAGTGTGAGCAGGCCCGTCGCCCTGTCCTGCTGCCCCTTCCTCTCCGCTATACGCAGCTCTTACGTATTCCACATTCAGAGATATAAAGTGCTTTGAATTGGTTATTTAACACCAGGAACATTTTTCAAAACAAAAAATCTCACACTTAGAAGAAAACTTCAAATAATCAAAGAAGTCACAGTTAGCCAGAACCCCACGCTGATACCGTTTCTGGAAGATGGTGAATCCAGAGAGGTTTGTACGAGGCATTTGCTGAGAAAGGACCCAGGCGCCGTCTGCACTGACATGGGCCCTCACGTTTGGAAGTTCTTCTGCAGGGACCCAAGAACATACTCCACAAGGCTTCAGTCAAGTTTTAATGAATTTTCCAATTTGAAGACATACACATCGCAAAGAGGGCAATGGGCCAGTTCATAAAGGGCCCTATCCCCTAAAGAACAATTTC
This sequence comes from Eulemur rufifrons, assembly GCF_041146395.1. Classification (NCBI taxonomy): domain Eukaryota; kingdom Metazoa; phylum Chordata; class Mammalia; order Primates; family Lemuridae; genus Eulemur; species Eulemur rufifrons. Next base: position 5,780,374 of record NC_091011.1, on the reverse strand, counting down.
CGTAACCTAGCGTACAGCAGTGGCATCTGCAACCATTAAAGATTGACAGATGATATTTCAAGGCAGTTCTCTTGCTACAGAAGCAGCGTGTGAAGTTCATTTTTATTAGAGATGTGAAAGAAAAGAATGCCAATAAAGGACAAACAGGATCACCTTGATTTGTGTCTTTCATCTAACACATGAAAAAATATTAGACTAATGAGAAGACTTAACTGGAGCTGTTCATACAAATGATATATCCACTGTCTTCCATCCTGGATCACCAGTTTGTCTCAACTTCAAGCCTTGGCAATAGGGGTCCCTTTGCTTGGAAGTTCTTCCCCCAGATTGTCACATGGTGAGCTCCTTCTAAGCATTTGGTTCTTGGCACAAAAAGGAGTTCCTCAACCTCAGAATCTAAACTAGTCACCGTTACATCACTCTTAATCATGTCCCCGATTTATTTTTCCTCATCATACTGACTTTTGTCTGAAAATATTCTCCGTATTTGTTTACTTATTTTCTATATTCCAACACCAGCACCATTGGAGCATTTAACTCTCTCCCGTAGTACACAGCACTTAAATTATTTGGCTGAATGAATGAATGCATATACTAACGACAAATATTCACTGCAATTGCCATCAACACAATTCAGATTTTTTTTCAGTTTGTGTCAATTTTGGTAAGTTGTATTTTTCAAGGACTTTGTCATTCCATTTAAGTGTTTAAAATTGTTGGTATGAAGTTCACAACATTTGCTTATTATATTAATGTCTACAGACTCATATTAATAAACCATCTTTTATTCTTGATATTTGTAATTTATGTTCTCTCTCTTTTTTCCCTATGTCAGTCTAGATATAAATTGATCATTTGGTTGATCATTTTAAGGACAGAGCTTTGGTTTTACTGATTTTCTCTATTATCTTTCTCCTTTTGGTTTCATTGATTTCTGCTCTTTATTATGTCTCTCCTTTGGATTTATTTTCTACTTATTTTTTTTTAGCACCTTAAGGTGGAAACTTAAGTCTTTGATTCTTAACCTTTATTCTTTTCTAATATGGCATTTAAAGTTATAAATTTCCTTGTAAGCATTGCTGTAGCTGCATCCTACAAATTTTAATATGTTGTATTTTCATTTTCTTTTTTTTTTTTCTTTCTATTTTTGAGACGAAGTCCCATTCTGTCACCCAGGCTGGAGTAAAGTGACCTGATCATTGCTCACTGTAACCTCTTGGGCTCAAGTGATCCTTCTACCTCAGCCTTCTGAGTAGCCCAGCTAATTTTTTTCCTCCTTCATTTTTTTTTTTCCTGTAGAGATGGGGTCTTGATATGTTGCCCAGGCTAGTCTTGAACTCCTGGTTTCAAGTGATCCTCACGCCTCGGCCTCCCAAAGTGTTGGGATTACAGGCTTTGTGGATTTGTCTATTTCTCCCTCTAATTCTGTCAATACTTGCTTCGTGTATTTTGAAGCTCTGTTATTAGGTACATACACAAATAAGATTATTTAATCTTTCTGATGTATTGATGCCTTTATCATTATGAAATGTTCACCTGTAATTCTGGTGATACTTAAGTTTATTTTACCTGCTACCAATATAGCCATTCCAGTTTTCTTATGCTTACTGTTTACATGGTATCTTTTTCTATCCATTCATTTTTAATCAATTTATGTCTTTTTATTTGAAACAGGTTCTCGTAGACAGCATTTTTATCCATTCCGCCAATCTCTACCGTTTAATGGGAGTGTTTAGTCCATTAACATTTAATGTAATCATCGATATGACTGAACTTAGGTATATCAGTTTATTTATTTATTTTTTTCTCTGTTCCTTCTATTTTGTGTTCCTTTGTTCCTACTTTACTTTGGATTTTCAAACTTTATCCATTGGGTTTTTAGCTGTATTTCTTGGGTTATCTGGTTTAAGGGTTGCTCTAAGGATTATAATATGTATGCTTAACTTTTTACAGTAATTTAGATTAAGCATTATAAAACTTCACATAAAATGTGGATACCTTACGATCACGTAAGTCCATTTACCCTGTCCCTCCATCCGTTATGCAATGGTTGTCATATGTATCACATTCACATGTGATGAACCCCAAAACATTTTCATTTTTATTTTAAACAATCACATATATTTGAAAGACATTAAGAGAATAGCTAGTCTTTTATATTTATCTACATTTATGCCATCCCTGATGCTCTTCATTCCTTTCCAGGAATCCAGGTTTCCATCTCGTATCACTTACATTCAGCCTGAAGAATTTCCTTCAGGGTTTCTTTCATGGTGGTCTAATGGCAATGGATTCTTTATCTTTTCTATGAAAATGTCTTTATTTGCCTTATCCCTGAAGGACGTTTTTGCTGGATATAGAATTCTGAATTGACAGTTTGTCTTTATCAGCACTTTAAAGATTTTCTTCCAATATTACCTGGCCTCCACTGTTTCAGATGACGAAGTCACTCATATTCAAAATGTTGTTGCCCTGCATAAAATATGGTACTTTTCTCTAGTTGTTTATAAGATTTTCTTCATCAATCTGTTTTTAAGTAATTTCACTAGAATGTGCCTATGCATAGTTTTCTTTTTATTCATTTTGATCTAGATTAACTGAGCTCTTTGAATTTATAAATATATATCTTTCACAAAATTTGAGATGTTTGGTCTTTTTTTTTTCAAGTTTTTTTTCTCTTTTCTTCTGGGACTCTGGTGACAAATACATCAGACCTTTGGGTATTGTTCCATAAGTTTTTAGGGATCTTTTTTATTTTTCAACTTTTTTCTCTCTCTTCTTGAAACTGGATATTTTCAACTGACCTATTTTCAAGTTCATTTCCTTTTTCTTTTGGTATCTCCAGCCTATTGTTAAGCCCATCCAGTGAAATTTTTATATCAGCTACTGTGTGCCTCCATTTTAGAATGTATACTTGGTCCTGTTATATAGTTCTTATTAATATTATGAGATTTTTTTCATTTTATTCACTCTTTATAAGCATATTTCCCATTCTGTCATTAAGCATAGTTACAAGTAGCAGTAAAATTCTGGACTAATTTCCAACATCTAGGTCATGTAAAGATTGGTTTCTGTTGGCTTTTTCCTTGAGAATAGGCCACATTTTCCTGTTCTTCATATGTTAAATAATGTTGGCTTATGTCCTTGCCATTGTGAACTTATGCTTAGGAGATTCTGGATTCTCTCATATTTCTCCAGAGAGTATTAATTCTTGTTTTAGCAGGCAATAAGCTGACTGCGCTAACACTTAAAATCCTGTTTCTTGGGCAGCAATCAAGCCTCAGTTCAGTTCTTTAATTTGTAGCTAGGCTACTTGGTGCCTGTCTCTTTCACGCATGGTTCAGGGTGACCAGAGGCTTGGGCAGAATTTATCCACAGGATTTACAGCTACCGCCTTTGGCTTCTGCCTTCCAGGTTTCTTCCCTCACCTTCAGAGGCTGTGGCTGTCCTGAATTCTGGGTCTGGTGTTTCAGGCCAGAAGGCCTGGGGACCACAGATTACTTTCTTCAGTTTACACATAATCTATTGAGTACTATATTAATTTTCAATTGCTACATATCAAATTACCATCACTCGGTAGTTTAAACACACACACATTTGTTATCTCATAGCTTCCGTGGGTCAGGAGTCTAGGCTCAGCTTAGATGAGTCCTCTGCTCAGGGTCCCCAGACTGCAATCAGGGTGTTGGCCAGGCTGTGCTCCTATCTGAAGGTGAGACTGGGAAGACTCAGTGAGGTTGCTGGGAGAGTTCCTTTCCTGGCAGGTGTATGACTGACGGGCCTAGCCTCTTACTATGTCAAGGCCATCCTCAGGTCCTAGAGGCCACCCCTATCTCCCTGTCACATGGTATTCTTCAAAGGAGAGCTGCAGCACAACTGTTTGCTTTTTTGCAGTCAGCAAAAGGAGTCTCTCTATAGTCTGCTAAGACAGACTCATAATCTTTTATAACCAAGGGAGTGACATCACCTCACCCTGGCCATATTCTACAGGTCAGAAGTCGCAAGTCCCAATTCACTTAAGGAGAGGGGCTCATGTGAGGATGTGAATCACTGGGAGTCACATTAGGGCATGGTGGCCACAAAGACCACAGTCCTCTGCTCTGAGGCCTTAGAGGTTCAATGGCTTCCCGAGGGCTGTGTAGGTTAGTGTTGGTGGAGCTGGGACTCAACCAAGGCAAAGCCTGTGTCTTCCTAGCATCCCTCCTACATCCAACAAGCACACTGTGCTCTACACTGTTGGAGCAGGCTTGATTCAGCTACAAAGAGGTACACGACGTCTGCAAATCAACGCTGCCCAACCTTGCTGTGCCATGTGGGATGTCAGACTGATGTCTGCAGCTCAGAATAACCAAATATAAAATTAGTTTCCTGAGTCCTAGAGTTGCTTGAAAACATCTTATTTCCTAATATATAATTAAAGTCACCAGAGATTACATCACATAGGAAAGTTCTACAAATGACACAGTTGAATTCAGAGAAATAAAAATATTAAACTATACCTACCAAAGTTACAGGGACATTATCTGGCAAATAAAGATTCTCTCATTTGATTATAAATTAAGTTTCCCTGGTGATTTTATTATCTCTTTTAAGTTGTCATAGTACTCAGGCTACACAATCTAGGATCTAATCACCACATATATCCTAGCAGTAAATATGGTGACAATTTTTAATAGTTTATATCAAGAAGCAGTTCAATACTAAGGGAAATGTTAGTTTCATAAATAACAGTTGTAAAAGCATCATTGTAAGAATCAAGAGAACCAGGTTCTTTTCAAGAAACTGTAACTCACAGCTGGCTTATGGAGGAAGTCCATTTACCTTCGGCCCTTGTTTTGTCAAGAGAAGGAGAGAGCTAAACCACGGTCTTAATCTCCACGGTCCTTTTTCCTCTAAAATTAGAGACTGCACAGTAAGCCTCTATCATATGAAAACTTGGAAGTAAAGAAAGTTTCTAAGGGGAAAAAAGATTTCGTATCACAAATATAGGTCTACTGCCTGCCGACCTCAAGTCTCTGCAGCACGCCGATGAGGCCCTCCAGGTTGACAGCAGAATGGGCATGGTCAGGGAATATTCAGATGTTCACCAAATTATTCCCATGATAAGATCACTCACTTAAAAAGAATATTCATCTACATATATTTGCCTTTTTGTGACAAGCTTAGCTTGTGATTTCACTTTAGCACAATGCCCTCAAGGTTCATCCATGTTGACGCATGTGTTAAAATATCTTCCCTTTTTAAGGCTGAATAATATTCCATTGTACATATAGAACACATTTTCTTTATCCATTCATCCATCAACGGGCATTTGTGTTGCTTCCATGTTTCAGCTACTGTGAATAATGAACATGGATATACAAATATTTCTTTCACTTCTTTCTTTCAATCTTTTGAGTCTATACCCAGAAGTAAAATTGCTGGATCATATGGTAATTCTATTTTTTCAATTTTTTGAAGAACTGTCATACTGTTTTCCATAGCAGCTGCACCATTTTATATTCCCACCAACAGTGCATAAAGGTTCCCGTATCTCTACATCCTTGCCAACTTGTTTTTGCTTTTTTCTCTTTTCTTTTTCTTGATAGTAGCCACCCAAATAGGTATGAAATGATAGCTCACTGTGGTTTTGATTTACACTTCCCTTACGATTAGGGATATTGAGCATATTTTCATGTGCTCATTGATCCTTTATTTTCTTTGGAAAAATGTCTGTTCAAAGCCTCTGTCCATTTTTTAATTGGCTTGTTTATTTTTTGTTGCTGAGTTGTAGGAGTTCTCCAAATATTCTGGATATTAACCCCTTATCAGATATATGATCTGCAAATATCTTCTTCCATTCTGTAGGTTGCCTCTTCAATCTGTTGATTGTGTCCTTTGACGTACAATAGTAAAAGCATCAGAGAAACTAAAAAAATGTGTGAACTTGGTTGAGGAGCAAATCAAATGTCTCTAAAAATGAAAAGTCAATTAGCCACATCACCCCAGAGCACTCACGGCTGAGTCCAGATGGACATTCAACATGAGATAGCCCTTCATAAGCTCTGCACTTGCCTGAACGTGTCTCAAAGAAGGAATTGGGATCTCTAACACTACGTTTAAGATACTGATTTGTACCCTAAAATCTACTTTTCTGATTGTTGATTATCAAGGTGGCTGGACAAAATCATGAAAATACTTGAATATAAAGAAGCAAAATGCAAAGGTAAATTTCATCAATTTCCCTTTATGATGAGAAACATACAAACTGTTGATGTGATTGATAGGCAAAATTAAAGTGACAAAAATGACAAAGTATGGGGATAACAACAATATATTTAAAGGGCGAATATTTAAACTCTGTAACGCAAAGTCCAGCTTACCATTTCCTCTGTGTCATTAAAATGTCAACATGCAGGGAAGAGGCAAGCTCACCTTTCATTTTGCTTTTATCAAAGAGAGCCTCCAGAAAATGTCACACTCTAATGACAGCTAAAAATACATAAGAATCTAATCTCCTCCAAACAACACTTTGCTTCTTTAGCCACAGTGTCAGAGAGGAAACGTCCATAAACAAAAGGTAGATGTTAAGCAACTGAAATAGCTCCCGTTTCCCTGCTCTGCCCACTGTCCTTGTGAGCAGCCCGCTGTTTGCAAAGGAAGTTCCTGCGCAGCGCGGCTGCTTTCCAGGCTCTGCAGTGGGAGAGGCCACACGTTCCCATGGCTGTTTGTGCTTGGAGAGGAACCCAGCTTCCTCTGCGCCTCCTAACACAATGCCGTCCTCTTCCTCACCACCTCCAGGCCAGGAGGAAACGTCCCGAACACCAGAGACAACCCCTCAGCACCTCCACCCCGTGGCGTTTGTGAAAAGCCTGCTCTGTGCTGTCATAAATGCTGTGTTCTCAAACACGCGGTAGAATATAAACAAAACCTATCGCCGGCTGTTTATCACAAGAGGAATTAGCACAAATCCAGCTCCTTAGCTTTGTGCTAGTTTTGTTTACTTACTAAAAAGACAGATATTCTTTATATTTGGAACATTTAAAGTTTAAATGACACAATTATTTTTATAAAATGTAGATTCAAAGACAATTTTTGTTAGGTCCAAAAGAACCCTATTTGTTTGAGTCTTCGTTCCCACTGAGACTTTGAAAGTCTCATAACATACTGTATGAGCAGATGAACAGACTTTTGGATATTAAGTAGAAACAAAAAATAAGGGAAGATCTCAAAAAATAGGCAGATACCCACGTGAGTTGCATGGATAGATATATTTACGATGGATTCGGCTATGCCTACAGTAATGGTGTGGTACTTCATGCCTTTTAATATGAATTCAATATGGCTCTAGACTTCTCAAGTTTATATGCCTTTGGACCTGGCAAGCCAAATGAAATCAACTCCATCTCCAGAGGAGCTCCATCAATCAAAGAGTGTCATACACAACAGGAGCCTAGGATCCCTTGTCATTATCTCGCCAGTTTTGCTTAATTTTTTTGACAAAAGCCCACATATGGAGGTGAACCACTTCTATCCCGATTCTGGCAGATGTTTCACCCACAGTGTTGCTTCCAGGAAAAGAATAGGCTGTTGGGAAAGGGCTCCATGAACAGGCTTCACGGAGAAACTGCTCCCGTGAAAAACCCAAGGATGCTATGAATGACGGAGCATAGATACATGCTGCCTCCCAGATCTGTAGAACTGTTTTTCATCTTTGAGTTTTGATTCTCAAGCAGCAAATACACTGATGAGTAAATAAGTGAGCTCTTCCGTTTCAGAGTCTTGATGTCAAACAAGATCACGGAGAAGTTACTCACTGCCGCTGCCTCTGCGCCACCCCTGTTGGAGTCACCCCTGCACGTCTCCCCCTGTGCCGACCTAGGGCCACACATCTCTCTGACGGAAGCAGCGTCAATGCAGGATGACTCCACGCAGCAAAGACATCAGGCCCGTACTCTGTTGCTTACTGGTAGTAGTAGCAGCCTGTGACCTCACTTCCCCTGTGTAAACCTCAGTGTTCTTGCTGGTAAAATGAAGATAATAACAGCACCCACTTTATAAGGATGTCGGAAAGATCAAGTTACATGACATGATGTACCTAAAGGTCCTGGCGCAGTATCTGGAACACACCCTGAACTGTCGCTGGGTCACTCCAATTGTCACTGTGCTACCTTCCTGCCCGGCAGCCTGGAAATGTCTTCTGCGTTCTACATGGATTCGTCTGGCACGACAGCCTTTCACTGACTCAGCTTCTCCAGCTGATCCAGCAGGTAGAATATGACCAGCCAAGATGAATGACCTTTCTCTGCTAGGACTTTTTCATGAGTTGCATGCTACCTACTGGAGGTGACACATTTACCCAGTGTCTCTCTGGCCCCTGACTGGATCAAAGATGGCCTTTCCAATACTGATGGTTTCCCTGGCATGGGGTTAGGGTGGAATCATAAAAACTAATGTTGCGAGGGAGAATTTCCCAGGCAGTTGGCTGCTGCCACTGCACTGAGTCCACATGCCACAGTCCACCTAGGAGAGGGCCATTCTCTGTATTTTGGGGGTACAAATTGCTCCAACTAAATATTGAGAGCTTTTAAAGGATCGAGTCTTATACATCCTTGAATTCCTCATGACCAGGAAAACTGCTTTGTACATACACAGAAACCTAATTTCTCTTGGTTATGGTCTGAATTCGTGTCCTCCCCTGCAAAATTCTCATGTTGAAGCCCTAATCCCTAATGTGACTATATTTGGAGATAGGGCCTTTATAGAAGTAATTAAGTTAAAATGAGGTCATTAAGGTACGCTCTAATCCAGTATGACCGTCCGTGTAAGAAGAGGAAGAGACACCAGGGATGCACATGCACCAAAAAGGCCATGTGAGGACACAGGAGAAGACAGCTGTCTGCAAGCCAAGGAGAGAGGCCTCAAGAGAAACCAGCCCTGCTGACACCTTGGCCCTGGACTTCCCGCCTCCAGAACTGTGAGAAATAAATTTCAACTGTTTAAACAGCCCTGTCTGTGCTACTTTGTCAATGGCAAACTTATACAGCTGTTAACTTAGATGAGAAAGCAGTTAACTATGCTTAGTAAAAAGTCAGACTATGAAGGGTCCTACAGAGGTTTTCCTTGAGACTGTCTGAGCCTTGCTCTTTAGTTTTGCTAAGAGTCGTGGCCTTGGGCACGTTGCTTAGCCTCTCTGTGTCCTCTGGCCTGTAAAATGGAGATGACAGCCCCTATCTTGGGAAGAATTCAACAAGACCATGTAAGTAAACACTGCGTAGAACTGCCACATGCTCTTTTCCCACATACTCATAGCTCTCTCACCCCAATTCTGCCTGACCGAAAATTCTTTCCTATATTCAGTTAAAACAAGTGTTTTCATAATGTCCACACACTGTTCAAGTTCTGTCCTCTGGGACAATGCGGTGTTGCCCCAGTGTCTCAGAATTTAAACATCTGAATGTAACTATCATGTCCCAGTGAATCTTTTTTCAGCTAAAATATTCTAATTTCTGCTATTTTAAAAAAATAAATGATGGCAAATTCCAGACTCTTCAACTCCAAGAATGTTCTCTTCTGGGTACTGTTTAGTTTTTTTCCTTTAAAATATGATGTTCAGACACCTACTCACTCCAGGCACAAACTTAACTGCCCCTCCCAGTCCTGAGCATCACACTTCTGCTGGGACAGGCTGAGGCCACTGGACTCCTTCCACAGCAGGAGCTGGCTGCTGGCACCACCAAAGTGCCTGGGCCTCTTTCTTCAGTGTGGCCATTGAGCTGGGCACCCCTAACCTTGCATTTGACATCCAAGGGACCCCAGGGTCAGCCTTGGACTGAGGTGCATTGAGGATGGAGTTACTCTTGTCCAGGGTTTACAGCACACTGAGCAGAGGAGTGACTGACCCGGAAGCCACTAGAGACCCTAAATCACCCACCCCCACCAAATTTCCTCTCACTGAGGATCTGCCCAGCATATGAACCACTCTGGTCCCGACTCTGCTCGTCTGTTTGGCCTCCAGCCACCTGCGCCTGAGGTTGGCACGTCCTCCCAGTTGCTCGTTAACACAGGGTGCTCCTTCTCTGGAACTGGCACCAGACAGCTCCGTCCAGAAAGACAAGGGTGCATTCATCATGACTGCAGATATGGTTTTAGCCTCCTGTGCGTCTCCTGAGCTGTCTCTGCATCGAGCCCATATTCATCTGGTCATCACGTGCTGTTGCGTCCCGCTGTGCGCCAGGCACGTGCTTGCAGCTGGGACATGATGGGGAACAAGTCACGGTCCGAGTCAGAGAGTCAGCCAAGCTGATGGCAGTTACAGGCTGCGTGCTCGAGCCTGTGCACGGGGATGGCCATGAACCTGTCCGAACCCTGTCTCAGGTGGCCCTGCTACATACTGGTGTATCACTGCCCTCTGCTACGCAGTCCTCCGAGACAAGCTAACGACATGAGCAGTTGCGACAAAGACACCAAAATGGAAAATCATAAATGCTGTAAAATACAGAGTCAGGAATTCTTACAATAGCTCACCATGCCAACAGGGAGGGACAGGGGCCATGCAGGGGACGTGGGTTCCAGCCCAAGCTCACTGGGCTGCTGTCCACAACTGAAAAGCAGAGGGTGACCTGTGTCTAAGGAAATAATTCTGTTTTTATCTTGAGGGGACCCAAAGTAACAGGGAATGAATCAAGAACAGTGTGTCCTCTGCTGAAGGGGCAGCTGAAGCTGGGGAGAGTACATCTTCTTTCCACGGGGGGTCACTTGCTGCACCTTTGCTTTGGACAGAAGAGCAGGAGGGGAGGGACAAGGCTAGGGGAGGGGTGCTCGGCGACCTTGTGCTCCCAAAGAAAGAAACATTCACAACAGGCCCCGAAGGCACAGAAACAAACATACAAAAGAAGCCAAAAGGTCTGCGGGGCAAGATGCTTGACGGGAGAGCGCCGGTCCTGTCTAAAGGTGGGTTCGAGAAGGCTGGGTAGGTTTTACTTCATTCCAACCTGGGAGAGCAAAGGGCTGATCTCGCCGCTGGGCGCTGCCAGGGACGGCACGGTGTGCTGTTGAGTTACCTCCTCTGGCAAAAGACTAAACGCCAACCCCCCTCGAGGCTCCTGACCCTCCAGGGCACGGCGCTGTGACACGAGGGAGGGGGGCCAATGGCAGCGCCCACAGCCCCTGCTGCGCAGTCTCTGACAGGCAGCTCAGCCAGGTCTGAGACTCAGTTTCCTCAAGTCAACTGATGAAGGGACACCATGGTTAGCAAACGTGCCAGGATGGCCAGGAGGGTTCAATCGAACAAGGCATCAAGCATTTTCCAAATGGCAGAATGAGTGGAATACGCATATATGTGTGTGTGCACGTGGTTATTTTGGAAAAACATGGTTAGGAGACATTGGAAGACCAAACTGAGTGAAGGTAATTTAACAGGATATCCAGATAGCTGAAGAAAACGCCTCAGTTGCAGAAAAGCACCACACATGTAGAGAGAAGGAGAGAGGAACTGGGAGAGAGAAGAGCCAGTAGAGAGAGAGACAGGGAGAGGAGGAGGACGGCAGGGACGGGAGGAGGACGGCAGGGAGGGGAGGAGGACGGCAGGGAGGGGAGGAGGACGGCCGGGAGGGGAGGAGGACGGCCGGGAGGGGAGGAGGACGGCAGGGACGGGAGGAGGACGGCCGGGAGGGGAGGAGGACGGCCGGGAGGGGAGGAGGACGGCAGGGAGGGGAGGAGGACGGCAGGGAAAGAAGAAACAGAGCTTACACTTCACTCGTGCTTCTGTGAGGATCTTCCCATCTCACCTTCACACAGGGTGGCCCGGCTGCGCCCACTCCACAGACGCGAGAGCGGAAGTTTGCTCTGCACTGTGCGACACGGTGGCAGTGTCCACCTTCAGCCCACACGGGCTGCTCCTCCTTCTGTCCCTCTGCTGTCCGGCCTGCGCCCCTCCCGGGGCTGGACAAGACAGCGAGCTGTGACACGTGGCCGTCCCGCTCCTGCCTCCCTAAGGGACAGTGAAGTAGTGACGTTCGCTCGGCATCATAGGAGGCTGCCGCTCCCTGGGAGCCTCTGTCTTGGCCACAGCAGGTCTGGGCTGCGCGGCAAGCAATGCGCCCCCGCTGTCCCCGCGCAGACTGTCCCCGCCCGCCTCCCGTCCAGGCCGGTGAGGTCGTTCTCTAGTTCTGGCACCTGCCCTTTTTGTGGCTCATTTTCAGCTTTTTCCTTAGTAAGGAGTAAATATTCCACGTGCTGGCCAAAGTTACAGCCATTTATTCCTTAATTACTAAGTTGGCTCCTTCAACAAAGTGATTTCTTAGTTATTTGCATATACTTCTGAAATTATTTTTTACTTGGAAATTGTCTTAGTCTGCTTGGGCTGCTATAACAAAATACCGTGGACGGAGTGGCTTATGGACGACAGAAATTTCTCTCTCACACTTCTGGAGGCTGGAAGTCTCAGATCAGGGGGCCTGTGGACTCAGTGTCCGGTGAGGGCCTGTTCTTGGCTCACAGATGGCGCCTTATCACTGTGTCCTCACCTGGTGGGAGGGGTGAGCTGGCCCTCTGGGGGCTCTTTTGTGAGAGAACTGCTAATCTCACGTATGAAGGCTCTGCCTGTATGACCTAATTACCTCCCAAAGGCCCCACTTCCAAATGCCAGCACCTTGAGGGTTAGGATTTCAACACTAATTTGGGGGCAGGGACACAAACATTCAGACCACGGTAGAAATGGTCCATAAATATATGCCTGAGAGCCAGGTACAGTGGCACGTGCCTACAGTCCCTGCTACCGGGGAGGCTGAGGCAGGAGGGTCACGTGAGCATAGGAGTTGGAGGCCAGCCTGAGCAACATAGCAAGACTCCATCTCTTAAAAAATTCTTTAAAAATATGCTTGATAAATAAATCATGGATATATAAAGTAAATTAATATAAATATTTACTGATTTAATACATTGACTGCCACACTAGGAAAAAAAAAAAATTTTCCTTGGGGCCATGGGGTTTTATTAGGAAAATGGAATAAAAACTTTGAAAACAAAATGGTCATTTCTAATTTAATGAAGAACAAAATTTATTGACTTCTATTCATTTAATCCATGTTTTCAGAATTAATTTGTCAATGTTAATTATAACAATAAGAACATCAACAAATAAGATTTTCACGAACCAACTGCAGGGTTTTGCGCAGGTTTTGTTTCACATGCCCCGGACTTAAAACTAGTGTGAGTTAAATACAACTCACAGTGCAGTTAACGTGCTCATGGGCACAGTGTTCGACACTGGAGGTATGTCAATGAACAGAGAGACAAAACTCCCTGGTCCTGAGCTTAGCCTGCTGGGGCTAGAAGAAACATAAAACTGGGGAAGGGCCAGAGTGTGACTGAGGGTAGAGGTGGTCAGTGAGACTTTGCTGATGCAGCGAGACCTCCACGTAGGGTTCTGGGCGCAGTGAGGGCCACGAACAGGGCCACCGGGCGAAGGCAGGTTAAAGGCTCTGCCAGGCCAGGTAATGGGGGCGCGGGGACAGGGATCCGGGGACAGGGGAGAAGAAGGAAGATCAGAGATGCAGCCGGGCCCATAGCATGCAGACCTCGGGGACTCAGGTAAGAGCTCGGGTTGTACGCAAGTGTGGCGTGAAGCCACGGGAGTGATGTGGTGTGACAGGACCCCGTGTCTGCTTGGATGTGTAGCAGATTCTGCTGGGGAGGGGAGCAAGAACAGAAGCAGGGACCGTCAGGAGGCCCCCACACCAGGAGTCGTCTCGGTGGGATGCGGGCTTGCGGGTGGGGCAGCGGGAAAAGCTGGAGTCTGGAGACGCTTCACAGGGAAACGGGAGTCTCGGCAGGCGGAATGTGGCACCGGATGGGCCAGAGCCGGCAGACGCCCTCCCCATCCCCTGCTCTGGGGTGGGCCCAGGTGGTCCCCTCCTGAGTCTGGGGCTCAGTGGGCCGCTCTTTCCTGCTGAGCCCCAGCCTACCTCGGAGTCCTCCCTTCTCAACAAGGCACTCCAGGAAGCCAGCTGCCCAGCAGTGGTCATGACATACAACTGACAAAGGCGAGAGATCTTTAATTAGTAGGAAAAGTAATTTTCAAAAAGCTTCTAAGCATCATCCACTTCATCAGACACAAATTAGCCGCCACCAGAAGGCATATGACAAGAAAGCAGGCTCGGCTCCGGGAGGACACGCAGAATGACTGCAAAGATGAGAAGCACGTTGACCTCAACACCCCGCTCAGAGGGAAGAGGAAATGTTCGTGTTCCTTTTAATAAACAAAACACATCAGTCCTAAAAGGAGAGAGGACACTTCAGGCTGGACTCCTACTCACCAAGTGGTCCATGGTCTGGCTCAGGGACCCCACAGGTCCCCCCAGCATGGGGGCCGCCAAGCCTGTCTCCCCAAGTGTCCTCTGTGGAGCATGGTCAAGAACACACCAGAATGACCAGATGCGGCGTGTTCAGAAACTTTAAGTTTGACGACGATCAAGTGGACATTTCATTTCTTGATGGAACATATCTTTGGGAATCTGGTCAGCACAGATTTATGACTTCCTATCAGATTCTAGTTACCAGACCCAGGAAATGGAACTTCAAGTGGCAATGCTTTGCATTGCATTTCTAACAAACACAGATCATCCCAAGTCTTCACACAGTACGAAGTACTGTATTTTTATGTATACTCTGTTCTGAGCTATTAGAGCAATGAATATCAATTCATGCTTGCAAGTACAGGGCCCTGTGCATAGCGGCTATTCAACAAATATTTATTGAATATATAAGCACATCTTTCATAGAAAAATCTATTTTGGGTTATACTAATAACTGATCATAACACAGCCTCCACCATCTCTCATTCGGATAGCCAACATCACTACTAATTTCAGTCCCAGTGCAATAAACTTGAGAGAATACAGAAATGTACTCGTCACATTGGAATTTTATGGTGTTGAACATAATGAATGCAATAATTCAAATAATACAGAATAAAGTAAAGCTTGAATAACTTTAAAATATTTTTGAATTACTTTTTAATTACAAAAAAATGGATTTATAGTTGGTATCGGCACAAAAGTAGGTATATAATAACTGTATATTGACTGAATAAATAGCTGTTTATTATATGTTTGTGGGAAATGATAACTAAAATTAGACAACACAGCTTTGTCTAGTAAACTTCCACAAGTTACTAATGTTTAGTCTTTTGATAGACATAAAAAAGTGTAAAAAGCTGCTCTGTAACATGCAAAGTGTTGTACAAAGGCAGATGTCAGCACGGATGATTGAGAGTATTGTTTCAATCTTTAACAGGTAAACTGAGTCGCCTAAGTAAGGATGACTTGATGGTATCCTATTCTCCTTCTTAAACAGAGGATCTCAGGATTTAAAGGAATGAAGAGTTATCTTCTTCTCTGAAGGTGTGGAACAGTGAGTGGGGTGTTCATGGCTTGTGGCCACGAAGGGAAAATGCCACCAAGAGAAGAGAGGGTGCTGGTATTGTTGAACAGAATGAGCCTGTTCCTGGGGCTTAGTGATTTTTTTATTGGACATTTGGTGTTTGCAGCAATAGTGAATTATATTTTTAAATGTAATCTGCTACTTGGTTAATGCAGTACCCTGGCCAGGGCCATAGGCTCAGCCCCCCTATCCAGCACCCCCTGCATCATGCACACTGGCTACCCCCAGCCCCCACTGCACTGTGGCCGACTCTGCCTCGCCCCTCGTGCAGGGCACACACCCAAGGACACAATGCGCAGGAGGATGAGCTCATCTCTAGTAAGGGCGGAGCTGGGATCTGAGCCCGGGAAAGCACCGCCAGGCCCACCCTCCAACCACTACCACATGCACCTGCCAGCGCGGTTGCTACTGCTCCCATTCTGCAGAGGCGGAAACTAAGCCTGAGCGCGAGTGGAGGGAGGCACAGCCGGGGGTCTACTCCCCAGCCCCATCTGTAATTTCAGTGCTGCTCCAAGACCCAGCAGGAGGGGCTCTGACCCCAATGCCGCAGCACCAAGGACAAAGGGAGAGGTCATCTCTGCACAGGGCAAGGTGGGGAAAGGAAAATCCTGTCCTGACCGACAATTCCTTTGGGCCTCCACACGAGTATTCCCTGGGTCCTAGATAGAAGAAGGGAGAGCAATTTGCCAGTTTTAACATATAACTTTAGGCCTCAGCTAACTTCATGGGAAACTGTATGTAATTATTATTCCACAGCATAGATTCATTCATTTTTAGGTAACTTTTCTGCTGAAGAATCTCTCAGCAGATCTGTTACATGTGAATCGCCAAAATTCCCAGTGGGCAGCTGAGGGAGACGGCGTGCCAGGGAGTGGCAGTTCTCCGAGTGGGCTCTGCCCGAGCAGCAGTGGCTGCTGAAATGCAAATTCTCAGGTCCCGCCCCAGCCCTCCTGAATCAGAACTCCGGGGTGGGGCCCAGTAAAAAGTGTTTGAACAGGCCCTTTGGGGGGACTCTGATACCTGCTCAAATTTGAGGACTACTGACTCAGTTTATGGTCCCTTTACACATGCAATGTATCATTCCTGCCCGAACGTTCTTCATGATAAAAACTACATTCACGGTGCTGCACGAAGAATGAGTCCTGTCACCCTCCTGAAGGATGGCATGTCCCTCTACCATCTTCCCCACTGCTTTGCTGGCACAAGGGCAACAGTCATTTATTTCCCAGGCTTTAATACCTCTGGGAAAATCTCTTTGAAAAATACTTTTGGGAATAAGAAACAGAAATGATCAAATTATGAGTACAAAATCAGGTAACAAATACTGATGTAATGATTATATTGTTTTTAAAAAGTTTCAGATGAACTGGAAGATGGCTAAAATTATCCCACCTTTAAGACCTGAAGAAGTAAATATTGAATTTTTTAAATTAGTTGATATGAAAAAAATATCTTTTAAAATATGAAAACCTAAGCATTCTCATTCTCTTATAAACTAGTCATATCCTTGAAAATAAACCTTTCCCCTTTATTCAGGATATTGGTGTTAACAACAGTTGCATCTAAATCAGGTTTTCCAAACAACATCTTATCTTTATATGGAAGGAAGTTCATGAAGAAGGAACTGACGTTCTTCCCCAACAACGATGACAATACATTTTTGGGTTCCTTTCCCAGAAATTAGTAAATAACAAAATACCTTTCATTTTACAAAAAAACATGTTCATAGCAAATGCTTAAATCTAATCCATATGCCACTCATATGTTTAAAAAAGGAGATGGTTTCCATGAGCCAATTTCTCCACTCATTCTGTGCCAAATAAAACAGATTTCAGCAAAAAGCTTTTACTGCCTCCGAGGGAACTCTGTTCATTCTACAGGGTATAAAGTACTATTTATTTTTCATTCAGAATTCCCAATTCTCTACTAACTGTACATTTTCCCACTCAAGGAGACTTTATCCACTGTGGGTAAGCATAGTAAAGGCAGAAAAATACAACATCTCTGGCTGGAAGAAATTTTTAAAATGCTGGCGCAATTCAGCATCTACATTCTATTGTGTTAAGAAAATGCAATTCTTATTGAACAAAAAAAAGCTTACATAATATTAAGCCTAGAATTCATACTTTTCACTGCCCAAGAAATACCTACCCCAACCAAAAGCAAAAAGACATCCCCAGGGACGTGTAGTTGAAAACGTATGGTCTGCACGTTATGAAAAGGTTCAGAATCTGCACCCACGCAAATTAAAGAGATACTCTGTAGACAATCACAGGAAATAGCTTCACGCTCCATTTGCATCATTTAATCATGCAAGTATATGACAAAATGACCTACCATTTGTGCCTAAATTTCTTTTTATCAAAACACAGCTAAAATATCATGGAGAATTCAAAAAATAAATGAGTGGCATTAGAAAATACTTAAGAGATAAAAAAACATTTTCTTCTGAAATGTGTTGCATTGCAGACTTTTCAGACAGATTGCTATGGAGACGAATGGAAAGGCCTATCGAGGCGGACACGGTGGCCTCTGCGATCAAGGGATAAGGAATGCCCCTTAAGGAACAGAGGCAGATGACCAGAGGACCACCTTGCAGACAGAGGGACAGGCAGACGGCCAAACAGGCTGATGAGAAAATTAAGTGAGATTTTTTTAGCCACAGAGATCCACTACTGTAACTTCTAATCAAGATCCAGAGGCCAAGCCTCAAATCCGGGAGGTACAGACTTAGTTTCTATAATATTTTAAGGAAAAGCCACTTCATGAATGAGCAAAAAAAGGTTTGAACCTACAGACTAGTAGGGATGTGATGCTCTCAGACATTATGCAACTGGGACAGGTCACGTGGCACCAAGGAGCGGCAAGACTCAGGGAATGAAGTCCTGGGAGAGAACGAAGGGGCCCTGACCCTGCCTGACGTAATCGTTCATCAGCGGGGTCTCCAGGAAGCCGCGATGCAAGTCAGTCAGACACATCTCAGCCTGGTGAATAAGCATCCTTATCCTTGTACCGGCAAGGTGGGCCCGACACCTCAGGGTGTGGGTGGAGCAGGCAACCCTGCGGCCTGCCTTTCCTGATTGCCGCGAGGAGCTCGGCTTCTCGCAGTCCAAAGCATGAGCCCACCCTGGCAGCCCAGCGTTGTCCCTGCCATGCCCCCTGCCACAGGCGGGGATAGGTTTAGAAAAATAAAAACTTCACAAAGAAGTTGCTGAAAAGAGGAGTTGCTGTCAAAAAGTGCCCTAACCCTGGAAAGGGAGGATTTGATATTTCAAATCATGTAGCAAAGGATCAGCAGGTAGCTGAAAGGAAGAGGCCCAAATAAAAACACCAGGGAAGCAACTCAGCTGCTAAGGACAAAAGTCTCTTCCTAGTGAGCACCTACGATTTGGTCACTTTCAAAGGGATTAAGTTGCTCTGAAGATAACAATAAAAAAGGAGGCTTCTGAAATGCAGGGCCCCATGAAATAAATGTTTTAACCTATTGAAAGCAAGTTAATATGCAAAAATATTGTCAGCTGTCCTGTGAAACTGGGTTATTTCGAGCATCTGTATTATACGCTATGTGCCACTCCTATCCTACGAAGTTCCAGATCTCTGAAGGGACCTTTACCGCTGCACATTTCTCATTAAGCAATCACAATGATGCCCAGAATTTCAGTGCTAAAATAAAACACATGTTAATCAACAAGCATTGGTCTTTAAATACTAAAATCCCAAAAATAGTTTCCTTCTTCAATAATTGAAGCAGAGTGGCATCTCACCTTTACTTCTAAATAAATCTTAAATAGTCACCCTAAACACTCTGGTTGCTAAAGTACCAGCATGAAGGATTCTAGTGTTCCCAGAGTTTCTGAAGAGTCAACTGGGTCATTTAAAAGCTGCTCAGGACAGCTGCCTGATGCCCTACCTTTTCCGATGCCTTGTCTTGCACAGGTGGCCCTGGGCTCGGAGGAGGAGGGGCTCGGCGTTTCTTCATGTCCGACTTCACAGACACCCCGGAGATGCTGCCCAGCGACAGGGATGGACCCAGCGTAATGGAACGGGAGTGCAGGGACGGGGAGTTGGGTGTTGTTAAGCAGCCCTGCTGGGGAAGAGACAGACAGGAAATCCCATCAATATGACACGAACGCTCAAACGTGTAGACAAAGCGCCAACCCCTCCACCCAAACTTTTAATGGCATCTGTTTCTGCTGACAGGCTTGAATGACCCGAGCAAAACCTCACTTCCACTTTCCTGGGAAAGCTATGCAAGACATCGCCTGACAGACTCATGCTGTAAGGCTCATTTTCTTAACCATGAAGGAAAGGACAGACGTTTTCAGCCTCGAAGAAGAACACGTAGTAGTTAGAATCATTCGATATTCTTTACCAACCTGTAGGTATGAATTAGCCTCCGTAAAACTTTAACCTGTCATCAGAGTGAGCTCTTAGACACTGAAGAGAAGAAAGAACAGATCAGGAGGTGTGTTTTATGGGCAGGAGACACACTGTGCCGTCTTGAGGAGTATGTCACCTGTTGCCAGGAAGGGGCTTAAGTTTCTTATAATTTTCAGAAGTTATGAACAAATGACTGTGCAGTATAAGCAACATATGTGAAGATTCTGTGATCACTCATGTAGCATTTAGTGATAGATATCTAATTAGCTGAAAGAAATGCAACCCAACATACTAATTAATTGCTCCCAAGGAGCAATTTTTATACCGGGGGGAAAGACTAAAGGACACAAATTTTTTTCAATCTTTTCCCCCCTAGGGTCTGCTTAATAGAATCACATGTGTGTTACTGCAGAAAGAGCATTCAGGGAACCAGCACTCTAATTTGAGACTGAAGACTAGATGGCACCAGGCTCAGTCCTGGGCCCCGTCTCTCCTCGCTCTGGCTGGTCATCTGACACAGCAGGCGTAACCCCGGACACGTCCTCGCCACGCTGAGGGCCAGTGTGGTGAAGAGTTCAGCCCACAGACCCTAAAGACACTGCCTGGTTTGACTCCTGCCTTTGTCCCTTATGTGCTGCATGACCTTGGGCAGGTTTTTAATTTTTCTCTGCCTCAGTTTACCTTCTATAAAATCAGCATAAATAACACCTGCATCACAACATCACTATGTGAATTACATGGGTGGCTACCTGTGAAAGAGCTTTAAGGAGCTCTTGGCACAAAGCAAGCACCCAGCATGTGTGAGCTAGCACGGTCACTGTGTATTTGCTCACTGATATCTTTGCCCACCGTTACAATGTGAGCTCCACGGGACAGAGGTTATCGCCCATTTTCACCCAGAGCTGTGATCCCAGCTCCTGTGTGCGGCAGCCGTGAGTCTACACGTGTGGGGATAGGGGGACAGGAGAGTGGCCGGGGCCACTCTGTTTTCATGTTTCACACAATGGGCTTATAGGTAAGATTTCATTTGGGCAACTGGTTCTCCATATTTAAAATAAATATGCTTTTAAAAACGTATCATATTAAGCAACAATCCAGTATTATTCTTGCTCAGATACAAGTTCTATTATGTTCCGCCAGTGAATACTGACATTTGGTTTCCCGAGAAAATTTTCAAGACACAGATTTTCGTGGTCTTAATTATTAAAGCCAAAGGACAAAACAGTCCACGAAGGCTGCTTTTTATGCCAGTTCCTCCTCCTTGTGAGATGCTAACCCTCAAAGACATCAGATACAGAGTTCCCATAAGAATCAGGTGGGGGATGGTATAGGAGATGGCTTGACAGCCAGGAAACTCGTCAGTGCCTATTTAGGCCCACGGAGAAATGTAAATCACTCCTCCAGTCCTTGAGTTCTGCAGCCACTACACTCACTGCCGCGCAAATCAGCCAATGCAAAATAAACCGTTGTGTATTTTCCTCTGCCTTCCATCCACCTCCATGGCAACCGTGAGGGCTCATAGAGACAGAACTCAGGTTTACTTAACGATGCAGGGTCTAGATGACTAAGTACTTGAAGCAAACCAGAAAAGAGGCTTTGTTAAACCAAGGACCAGAGCTGAGAAGGCATTTCCTGGATAGCTGCTGTGCTCAAATGCCCCCAGATTCAGGGAGAATGCAAACCCCATCTTCCCTCAACGGCAGGGCCAGAGGCAGAGACACTGGAGTCTTCCGAGTTGCCCAAATTCCTCATCCATAGCATCTGCTGACAGTGATTGTATACACACACACACACACACACACACACTCGTGCACACACATATCATAGAGGCTGATTAAAGGTGTGGCGTTCAGTGGAGAACTATACAGCTATACCCACGCCACAGTTATCTCTGAAGCAAACACGACGTTCATGACATTCCACAATCCTGCACCCAATTGCTTCTCATCACTCCACCCTGTCTAGACACGGAACCTCCAGTTCCTCTTGCCCTCAGCCCTCACCACAACTATGCATGCCTGGCTGATCGCTCGACAGTGCTGTGAGTTCACCTCTGTCCTTTTAATGCCCTGAGCTTTCACAAAGCTGGGCAGAATACTCCCTTAAAAGTACTGTACGGACCCCCCCCCCCATTTATTATTGATTTTATGGTTTAATTCTGTAATTTTTTTGGCCCTCATAAGCTTCCTGACATCTTGGATTATCCACTCCTTAAGGTGTAGATGGGTACAGATCTTATAGGAGGGACATCCTCATCTTTAAAATGGGGAAAATTCCATTTACTTCAAAGTTGTTACAAGCATTAAATGAGGAAACATAGACAAAGCTAGATAAAGCACCTAGCATATTTCTGTCACATTAGCAGTGTCCAACATGTGCTTTCCTTCTTCTCTGACAAGGATTTTTGGTAAGAGTGACCTCATCAAGGCCACAATGAGATGACCTTGGACAGCGGAAAGCCAGAAAGCCGAAGCACACCCCATCGCATGTCCCCTGCCAGTTCTGGCATCCGTCATCTCCAGACGGGAGATGGGCTTCTCACAATCCTAGCATCCGTGTCTCTGGAACTTGACTGAGTTTTGACACATGGGTGTCGTTCACCCATAATCTGTTAAACAAAGTCAGCAAACGTCCCTTCCCGCCTCACCCCACACTCCCGAGGACACCAACTGCGGGTTCAGTAGATGCGGCCCACCAAATCCTCTCCGTGATTCCGCTGCTCAACGGTGTTGCTCAACCTTCAACCCATGGGCAGCCAAAAAAGTTCTGCTGCCCAGAGAAGATGTGTGGTTTAACTCTTATATTCCTTCTTTCCTTACCTTTGGAATTTGTGCACAGAATTTAGAAAACAATCCACAGAATAATGTGGGAGGGAAACAACACTGGTTAAGTATTGGGTCCTTTAAAATACTGACTCACATTAATATTAAAATGGAAAACCAAAAGCTTACTCCATACGGTCTGGAGTAAAAAAGGCTTGGCCCCTGTCCTATCGTTCCAGTTTCCTTGACTGTCTCGTGCCACAGAGTGGCACAGTTCACATGTAACAGGTCACTGCTTGCCTGCGAGAGGGGTTTGGTCTCCTGTTCCTTGACCAAATGCGTCAATCTCTCTCTCTTTTTTTTAAATATCAAGTCCTTTTCTTGTAGGGAAGTGAGTCATACTGTTCTCCAAAGGTTGGCACCAAAATTCACAGATTTTGGCTATTACAATCTCACCAGATTTGCTCAGGAGTTAGGAGGACACCCACGTAAATCACTAAGAAAAAACAAAGGATAATAGAGAAAAGGGAACAAAGCATCAGAACCTTCCGTCTCAGCTTTACAAGATGTCAGTCAGGGGAGTGCAAACTTCCACCAGGGAAGCTGCTGCCAGCTGGACAGAAAGTCCAATGAGATGCCACCCACCAGAGACAATACAAAACTCTGTGTCCAGGCTCCCACACCCTTCAGAGCCAATTAATTCTTTTATTATATCCAACAAAAACATTATTGATTTGGGCCAGGCACAGTAGCTCATGCCTGCAGTCCCAATTACTTGGAAGGCTGGGGAAGGAGGATCACTTGAGCCTAGGAGTTTGAGGCTACAGGGAGCTACGATGATACAACTGGACTTCAGCCTGGATAACAGAGAGACTCTGTCTCTAAGGAAAAAAAAAAAAGAAAAAAAAAGAAAAATACAATCACCGGTTTTATCCTATCACACACACATGGGGAGGGGGGACAGGAAGAAGAGGAAACTAACAATATCCAGATCTGAGCATCAGCTCAAAATGAAATCAACATCATCTGCAACAACTGTTTTTGCCACAGGTTCTAATTTATGTATCTGAGCTCCCAGCTGGCTGGGGGATAGACTTCCACAGGCTTGGCCTGCAGAATCAGGCTCCGCCCCTAAACCAGCAGAACCTTCTGCAGGCACAAGCTCGGGCAGAGCCAGCACCCAGCAGCAGGGGCGTTGCTCTGACAGCTCAAGTGCCCCAGAAAACTTGACGTGGCGCTAGGAGTGCTGGGTATAATCAGGATAATTCTGGGATTCACAGGTACTGTAGGGAACAGGTTTTCTCCCTCATTCACTGACTTATTGATAGAGATCAGTACGGAACAGGAAGCTGTGTCCGAGGTAAACCTTACTATTTTACAGTCAGCATAACTGTGATGCGTCAGCCCCCTTTGTCTCAGTGCTCCGCCTGCATCTTCACAGAGCTGCTCCCCACAGGCACCCCGACACACGTGTGAGGGTGGACCTGCCCGGCCACACCAACAGCAAGGGGCTCGGTGGGCTTGACTGTGACACGCTGCCGGAGACAAAGGGCAGATGCTGTACTGGAAACCTTTCTGTTTAAGACAAATTGATTTTTATAATACGATGAACAGCTAGTTTGTTTTCATTTCTCAAAACTGTCCATTCTGACAAATAAAACTGTACCTTGTGAGAACACATCATTGAACTAAGTCTAGCCAAAGTCTAGCAGAGGCTTGGACAGGGCTGTTGACGAATTCAGATATAGAATTTTGTTTAAAGGTTATGGGAAATATTTTGGTTGCAATAAATACATTCTGAATGAGCCATCAACAATCCTACCAGTATAGAATCTTCTCGGTTAGATCAGATACTTTAAGGACAGCATGATATTTAGCATTTTAATGGTGAGAAAAACTGAAGCCCAAGGGGACTGACGTAGCCGCTTAGGATGGCTCAGATCCCTGGTGATGGAACAAACCAGAAACATGTTCCTGGGCCTGTCTGCAGCCCTGCTCTCCTAACACAATGCTGCCCCCTTTCGAAAGACTTTACAACTTTTTTTTTCTTTGTCAGAGTCCAGTGGCAGAGAAGGTTGAGTTCAGAGCCTATTTTCCCATCGCCCTTTCTTCGGACACAGGTTTTGGCAAGACCCAAGGCAGGACCACGTGGCACCACTGTCCTTGCCGCCCTCCCCGGGAAGCGCTGGGCAGAGCAGGCCCTGACACTGGTGAGAGGGGAACACTGCCTCTCCTCCAGGTTGCCAGCAGGGTCCTGGGCTGGGGAGGAAAATGGGAACACATGCCTCTGATGAATACTTGTATCAAATCGGGAAGGCCTCTCTCTAATTCCAGGTAACTGAGTCATTAGGTGGAGAAAATAAGCTGATTAGATTGCTGCCTTTTGAAAATTTATTTTCAAGAAAAGTAGGATGGGTTTGTTTTTTTTTTAAAGAAGCAGGTAAAGGAGTGTGGTTCAAGAGTTTCTTTTGGTTGAATAGACAAATTCTCCAAAGCATTATTCAAAACGTTTCTCTCTTACCTGCTAAGACATTTATCGTGCATCGCTATCTACATGACTAGTGCTATAGAAGAGGGTGAGAGAGTAACCACATAATTTATTGTCCAAAATGGGACTATTTTCCAAATGGCCTAAAAAAAAAAAAAAAAAAAGCCAAATTGGAAAGAACACAATGACAATGGCATTTTGGGGACTGTCCTGGCAAACAGAGATGTGTGGTCTCCTAACCTGGCAAGTGCAAACAGAACAAAGACTAACCATGTTAAGGAGAAAATCTAAACTCCAGGCTTAGGAAATAATAATGTACTCATGTGGAGGCATATGGCTTACACATCTTAACCCACCTGACCCTTGTAACAAGTCTGTGACATAGGTAATAACACGATCCCATTTCACAGCTAGGGAAACTGAGGCACAGAGAGTTAGTGGCTTGCTTGAGGTCACAGACCAGGAAGTGGCAGCGCCTAGAGGTTCTCAGCACGGCTGCACACCAGGACTCCTGGAGCTTTTAAAGATGGGCACACCCAGGCTGCGCCCTAAGCCAAGCACATCAGAAACCCTGAGGTGGGACCAGGCATTGGCTGGTTTCTTTTTCTTAAATTACAGTTGCAAAATACATGTAAAATAAAACTTACCATTTTAGGTATTTTAAGGCATTAAGTACATTAAGTACTTTTACATTCTTGTCCAGCCATCACCACTATCTAGTTCCAGAACTGTTTCCTCATCCCAAAAGGAAACCTTGTCTCCATTAAGCAGCCACTTCCCCTTCCCCCTTCCTCATCCCGGCCCTCACAACCACCAACTTGCTTTCTGACTCTAGAGATTTACCTATTCTAGATATTTCACATGAATGGGGTCAAAAAACATACGGCCTTTTGTGTCTGGCTTTTTTGCTTAGTATCATGTTTTCAAGGTTGGCTGCGTGGCCGCGAGGCCGCGCTTCCCTCCGTTCTGGCTGGATGGTATCTGCGCACGGACCCACCACACTCTTATCCGTCCATCTGCTGCGGGCTTCCGGGTTGTTTCCACCTTTTGGCTTTTGTGAACGGAGCTGCTAGAACATTTCTGCACAAGTTTTTACTTGAACACCTGTTTTCAGTTCTTTTGGGCACATATTTAGGAGTGCAATTGTGGGTCGTATGACATTTCTATGTTTAACTTACTGAGGAACAGCCAAAATGTTTTCCACAGCAGCTGCAGCATTTTAGAGTCCCACCAGCAATGAAAAAGGCTTTCAATTTCTCCATATCTTCACCAAGATTTATTTTCCAATTTTTTAAAAAATTATAGCCATCTTTAGTGGCTGTGAAGTGGCATCCCCCTGTGGTTTTGCTTTGCATTTCCCTGGTTATCAACGGGGGTGAGCATCCTCACACGTGCTCGCTGTCCCCTAGGCATCCGCTTTGTTAAGTCAAGGCTGAGAACCACTGCCCTACCTGCTGTCACCTTTGCCCCCAGCCACCACGCCACACTGCCCAGGTTGGAGGGCTCATGTTCGTGCTCTCTGCAGGGATAGTGCCTGGAGCACTAGCTGCCCACATTGGTCCGGCTCCCACCTGCACGACTGCACGTGCAAAGCACCACCTCCACGAGCAGTGCGTGTGCAGGAGCTGCAACTCCACCGCCCGGTCTTCCCCTCTGAAAAGCCTATCAGAGAAGCAATGATGACATTTTTCCAGAGGAAACTGTGAACAGCTTCCATCTGTTTAAGTAAATCATTCACAAACTTGGGTACTTTACTACTAATTACAAATTACAAGTGACCCCACCACGACCCCTCCTTTTGGAACTGCTGCGAAGCACACGCAGCTGGTCTGTGCAGGTCCCACGGCTGCAGGGAGAGGCTGCCAGGCACACACATCTCAAGGTCACCCACGAAGTTCACCTTCAACGCACCTGACAGATTTTTTAGGTTCTCCTGATAGTCCTGACATTTAGCACAGCTCTTTCCTGTTTTCTAGCCTGACCTGCTGGGCTCAGATTCTATAGTTCTTCTGAATGCGTCCTCCATTCTCCCAGTAAGATGTTATCGCTTGTTGGAAATAAAGAGCGGGCAGAGGCAATGCCTGCAGTGTGGCTGCCAGGGCCCAGCCCGAGGGTGGGATGGTCAGGGTCCCGGGAGGCAGAGAGAGCTAGAAAGCAGGCCCTGGGAATGGGATCTGGACTTGCTCACGCAGCAGGTAAGACAGAGGGAAATCGAGGCAGATAAACGGTATTCCCTTAAATCTGCCCAGTTCAGTGTGAACAAGTGAGAGCAATCAGGAAGAAAACCAGTCACAGAAGTTACCGAATATGGTTGCTACAATCCATTAAATAGCTGGGAAGCAGACAGCTCTGCTATGCGTCTGCAAGCCCAGGAGGGAGCCTGCGCGACACACTGGCAGGACACACTCTTCCAGGCCGGGGTCCCGGCACAGCACGGGCAGCAGAGGCGCTTCCGCGGGGAGGAGGAAGGCCTTGCCACCACTCAAGAGTCTAGTCACGACTCACCAGCCTCAGGGCAGCTGCAGGCCTCTGGCTGTGTCACCCCAGCGCGGGCAGACAGCGCTGGCTTCCCCGCCCGGACTGGACCCTCCCCAGGGGCTGCCAAGTGGCCATCCTCCAAGCCCTTCCTTGTCCTGCCTCAGAAGAAAGTCCCTCACCCTCACGGACATGGGCCATTTGGGCAAAGGCCGGGTGGGAGGGCGGCTGGAGTGACGGGAGGAGCAGAAGGGAGGGAGAGTCCCTTTTCTCTCTTCTCTGCTTCCCGCTCTGTCTCTCGCAGAACTTAAGCCCCACTTCAGCTCCTGTGAGAATCAGATTCTCTCTTATTTGGATTCTAAGGTGCAACTCTACTAGCTTTTAGGCCGAAATGCAGGTGCTTTAGGGTGCTCCACACTCACCAGGGTGGGGATACGGCCTGAGCTGCCGACAGGGCTGGTCCCCTTCATCTTCCCTCTGGCGCAGCTGCCCCCAAGGCCTAGGTCCAGGGACGCTGCCAACATATCTGAGCTTTTGTTCTGGCCTCTCTCCTGTCCGGCCAACACAAATGCCCTCTGGCTTTCCACAACTCCCTCTCCGATCTCCTCAGACCCCAGCCCTGGGAACCTTGCCAACTGGAGATTCTTAGCCCTCTGTAACCGCTGCTCACATTTTCCTGGCCCCACCTGTCTGGGACCCGGTCCCACCTCGGAACCAGGCCCAGGTGTGTGAAGGGAGGCAGGGGCAGGGGGGCCCGTGAGGAAGCACTGCAGAACAATGTCCCCAAGCCCCTTATTCATGCACTCTGCGTGTGCATGTGTAAACATGCATACACGCACACACGATAACCTACTTCTGCCACAGAAAAATCTCTTATTATTGTAAATACTTAAGTCTCCGAGTCCCTGAGACAAACCTCAGATTCCCTATGCCAAGGTTTGCTATGAACACGAAGTCTGAGTGGAGTTTATCTTTCCCCAAATGGCTCCTTGCAGTCACGTTATTCTGCTGTCAGGCTTGATTTTGTCCCTGTTTTCTGTGAGACAATGTGAAATACGCCGTCTGCCAGTCCCCATGAATACGGTCATCACTTGACGATTGCCGGAGAGGCCACAGATAGCCGCGTTCTGAACACCACGGAGGCATGTGGTTTCTCCAGAAAGAGCGGAACGGGCAGCTGCAAGGTGCCTTCTCCACCTGTGGTCGCAGAAAGGTCTGCCTGGGCTCTGGGCTTCCTCCCAGATCACACTTTCTTCAAGACCATGTGTTCCTGCACGAATCTCCACATCACAAGCAAGACACCATTCCCACTCTGGCTACAATTTTCTCTCTCACTTCCTGAGCATTTTTTAAACTGGCTGATATGCTTGCTGAAGAGAGCAAACAAACTGCTTTTCTTGCTGCTTCTAGAATGTTTGGTGGACTTGCTATTACATGGATCTGAGTCACTGCCATATTTATTAGTTCACTATTTTCCTAAGAATGTCTAGGATAGGGATACAAAAATGATCACTTCCTTTAGAACTGCTCACATTTTCTTTACCTCCATTAAAACCCTGGCAGCTGGCATCCTCTTGGGAGACACTTCTATGCATGCGTGCACATTCTCACCCAGAAAGCAAAGCACACAGCACTTCCACAGAAACCACAGGCACTGGCTGAGGGGCACGGGGGAGCCGAGCCCTGCGGAGCTGAACGACGGGCGTGCCTTGGGCTGCCGTCGGGGTCAGTGGCCCGTGCATCCCTGAAGTGTCTCAGCTGAGTAGCCCAACCTTCTGGTCAACCACAAACAGCTGACGTGCCAGGTCTGCGTTCACTCAGCAGGCCTGCAGCCTGGACAGCCTTCTACGTTTCTAGGAAAGAACGCAGTGGAACGCAGGCATTAGGGAAAGGAAGGAAGGTCCGCAGCATGTCTCTCACGCCGATCCCACACCGAGACAGGCATCACCAGTCAACCCCAGAAGCCTTCTCCATTCAGCGTTCCCAGAAGCTACGCCAACACACGGAGCTGCCACAGATTATCACAATTAATTTAAAATGGTCACGTTCCTCTTGCTATATTTTGATCGGCCTCAGCACAAATGTTAACATTTCCCTTGGTTTCCTAGACAGACTGCAGTAGACAGGGGATTTTCCATCCTCCAGGAGAAAGCAGAAACTCTAACTGGCCTTCTTTCCACTGGACAATGGGGCGACGGGGACAGAGCCATGTGGCTACTTCCAGATGACTCTGGTTGGTTTCACTGTCCGGAGGAAGACCACGTATGGCTACTCCAGGCTGGACACAGACTCAAGCTCCACAACTCAAGGGTGAAGTGTCCATTCCTGCCCAAGGGGCGCTGGCTTTTGGGGAGAGTGTTCTACTTTTCCCAGCACAAAATAACTGGGTCTTGAGGCTGGGATGTCATGTTCTCACCAGATACGAGCCCATCTGTAAATGCCTTTCAGATGCTCAGTCGGTTCTTTCTGGTGGCAAAGGAAGCCCCTTCCTCGGGGGCGAGAGTCATCGCCTCCCCCCGCAGTCAGCACTGGAGACCCCTCCCAGGGGTGATCTGCCCACGGCTCACCTCGGGCGAAACAGCATGAGACCGGTCAGGACCCTGTGCTTACACCGAGCAGACAAAACAACACGGACGTCTCAGATGTTGATCTTTCAGCCCACCGAAATCCCTCGCTGCCTCCACATAAACTATTGTAAAATCTGGTCTCCTCTCAGCTGCTGTGCATACGGAAACTTTTTCAACCTTAATGCGTTGGTTTATGTTCAAGTCCTCGGCCTTGCATCACGGACAGCTAACATCCATATAGTTGGTGTCAGCTCGTATCCCACCCAGTTCTGCGTTCCCCACAGTCTGCGGCCGCAAGAGTGTCAGGTGCCTGCGCCCCAAGACACGTACGGACACCTCTCCTCCAGGCTCCGACAGACCAGGAGAAAACAAATGCCGCCAGGAGAAGCCCGTCGCCCATGGGCGTTGCTCCTGCCCCTCTCAGAGTCTCCGAGTCTCCACAGGATCCTGGTATGTGGCTCGTGAGTATAGAAAGTGGTAGGAGAATAAATGTTCTAATTTTTTCAAGAGATTTAAGCCTTGTTAACACTTGATGTCCCTAAGACCACCAAATGGTCTTAGGGCCAGAGGCTGATGGTGGTCTTAGGGACATTTCTATTTCTCGTGGCTGAGATGGGACTGCTCTGGTGGTTTCAGCCCAAGCGTTCTCTAAGCCAGACGTTTCATCCCATGGCCGGAGCTCAAGAATCCTTGGAAGGGGCAACCAACAAACCAAACTCAAACCTCCATCCTTCTCTGTTACGAAGACTTTTGTTTTCATACATGGCTAAGAATTACTTATCACTAGCCTAATATTTTGTATTCATAAGATTAAATTCAAACATCGTTAGAGTTTATTCTGGATTCTAACTTTGCCCTCTTCTATGGGTCTTGGCTGCCACAGAGGACTGTAAAGATCTTATTAAACGTGTACCCACTCTGGTGAGACGCTTCCCAAGCACAAAGAAATGATGCTTGTTATTAGCACATCACTGACATCATACACAAGTTGGCTGAGGCTTTGAAGTGCTGTGACTCCTATTTCTTGATAACATATTACTGTTAATTTTGCTTTACTGCTACTAATTATTATTGCTAATAACTAAATATGTCTAATATGTTTAGCAAATAATTTTAAAATTACTAGAATAAAGTAAAAATAAGACAAAATCATCCACACTCTTATGCTAAAGCAACCATAAACATAATCTGCAAATTTACTTATATAATAATTATTTCATTACTGACATGTTACCTGCAAATATATGTTATTTAAATAAAATTGCTAAGACTTTCTTGTTGCTGTTGCTTTTGGTTAACAGCATGCTCAGTTACCTGAAATCTCACAGATAAGCCTACATTCTCTTACAAAGTAAGGAGCAACAAGACTTCAAACAGTCAGTGAATGCACACTGTCGCCCTGGGTCCTCCCCTTCCCTGTCATCAAGGAGAGGAGGATAAAGTGCAAACAGCAGTCGTGAGAAGGCCACAGGGTCTCTGCCCTCACTTAAGGGGCAATGTCGGGAATGCCACCCAGCCTCTCTTTCTTTGATTCCAGCATCAGTGCTGTGGCACGGTGGCCAGATGAATGCTTTTATTTCCCGGGCTCTTCTGCAGCTGTATGTAGCCACGTCCTTAAGTTCTCACCAATAGAACAGGAGAGGTAACATGCATGCACCTTCCACACTGGCCTGAAGAAACCTCCCCTCCAGCCAGTGGAGAGGCAGATGGCCATGGTCGCCTCGGGAGCTTGGGCTGCCAAAAGGTGAGAGCCTCTATCCCTGACGGCTGCAAACTCGCAAGTTCTCTGAGCGGAATCAAGAGTTTCTGATCCAAGCCTCTGACTTTTGAGGGACTCCTTGTTATCACACGGTAGCCCATCCTTACTAATACGGTAGCCCAGTCAAAGGAGCTTGAGTTCCATGCATATTAGCCCCAAGTAGGAAGAAAGCTGGAGGAGGAATAGCAATGACAGAGGAAGAACATCTGAGAGGCTGGTTGCTGGATTTGACAAGAGCAGGAACAGAACAACGCGCTGTGAACCCAAACTGGCATAAACCACCTGGGCAGCAGGGAGAGCCTCAGAGGAAAAGTGCCACACCGCCGACATTGCTCACAGTTCCGGGGGAACAGGTGGTATCTAAAGGAGGCAGGAAAACCTGATTCAAGGGATGCCTGGATTTAAAGAAAACAACATCACTGTGACTCAATAAAAGCATTAAAATGAAGCTTCTCCCTCATCTGCCTCTGTCTGCCCCAACAACTCTCAGTGGGCCGTGGAACACTCCTGCTCCTGTCGCAGAGTCAGTGCCCTCATCGTGAAGCCTGTCATCTGGCACGTGTGCAGCTTGTCCCAATCCCAAGCCACAGGTGTGGACCCGGCAGCTCGAGGAGGTGAATATGCACTGACAATTTTCCCAAAACACTCGATGGAATTGAGTATACTACTCTCTCCTTTCCAATGAGGGAATGAGTCGTCATTCAAAATCTCTACATCAAAATTTAGTCATACACTGCTGGTGGGACTGCAAACTAGTGCAACCTCTGTGGAAAGCAATATGGAGATACCTTAAACAGATACAAGTAGACCTACCATTTGATCCAGCAATCCCATTATTGGGCATCTACCCAAAAGAACAAAAGACATTCTATAAAAAAAGACATCTGCACTCGAATGTTTATAGCAGCACAATTCACAATTGGAAAGATGTGGAAACAACCACCCAAGTGCCCATCAATACATGAGTGGATTAATAAAATGTGATATATGTATACCATGGAGTACTACTCAGCTATAAGAAACAATGGTGATCTAGCACCTCTTGTATTTTCCTGGATAGAGCTAGAACCCATTCTACTAAGTGAAGCATCCCAAGGATGGAAAAATAAGCACCACAATGTACTCACCATCAAATTGGTGTCACTGATCAACACCTAAGAGCACATATAGGAATAATATTAATTGGGTGTCGGGCAGATGGTGGGGGGGGGATGGGTGTATACATACAAAATGAGGGAGACGTGGACCGCCTGGGGGATGGACACGCTTGAAGCTCTGCCTCGGCGGGGGGTGGGGGGAGGCCAAGGCCAATATACGTAACCTAAACTTTTGTATCCCTGTAATATGCTGAAATAAAAAAAAAATAAAAATAAAAAAATAAAAACAAAATAAAAATGGGAAAAAAATTAGAGTGTTGAGCAACTAAGCTGTATGCTCTTAGCGTTAATTGATCTTTTTTTTCTCTCTGTGTAACCTTACTTTGCTTATACTACAGCAAACTGTCTGTCTTTGGTATGGGATATAAAGTATTAAAATGTTGAACCAGAAATCAATTTTCATCGGCTGTTCTTCTGAACACAGCAAGCATGCATTCTCATAAGGCAAGAAATACTTACAAGCTCCCTACTCTCATTTCCAGGTACTGTACTAGTTGATACAATTAGGAATAATAATGATAATATTAGTAAATGGCTCTACCCTCATGAAGCTTAATGCCATTTCCCCTCTCTGCTACCAATTAACTCCAATGTTTCAACAAAACCAGGCTGCAAATGGTGTTGACATCAGAAAATAACCTCCAAAAGAAGTGGCAGAGGTGGTTTTTGACACAGCCAAAACAATTTAGATGCCGGGAAAGAGTGTTAGAAGCCACTCTTTGCCAGTGTCATACGCAACACAACATTTAGAAAAATAACAAGTTTTATTTGGTAATAAAAAAAAGGTCTGCACAGTGCATAGTATGTAGGTCATGTACTCTTTGCTTCAGTTCTACAGATTTCAACCCCGCTCACCATAAATTAAGGACGACTCAGAAGCTGGATACCTATGGGGTAGTATGTATCAAACAGAGTTGGATCCAAATCAGTAAACCTTTGGCTTAATGAAATCTAAATAGAGGAACATTATCTTCTTAATAATATTTAAGTCATACTATCTGAATTGTTTAGAATTGATCTGAAGCATCTATTCTAGGTCTCATTATAATGATTTCTATGGACGAGAGCCTCCATCCTCAGTAATGAAAATGCCAACATTCACTTCTGCCAATCTCCATGAAAACAGATTCACAGCACACCAAGAGAGAGATCAAGGAAATTCAAATGCAAATTAAATCATTTTTTTTCTATAAACGATTGTATTTTCAAAGAAATAAGCTTCACAACCATCTGCATTTATAATTTGCTTTTTTTTACTATAAGCTAGAAAATCATTTAGATACTATAGAATATAAATCTATTGTGCTAAAAGAAAATAAATATCAAACACAATCCACTTAGGAAATATCACTAAAGAGGTACTTTTGTAATTCAACCATATATATACACATACACACACACACACACAGAACACATAAATATTATTTTAAAGCCAGGAAGGCAAAATAATTCCTTTCTTACCCTTTGATTTTTCTTGGTTTTTCTTCCTTTTTTATTTCCCCATAATGTATAGACAGTACTGTCCAAGTTTATCAAATTTTCTCAATCTGAAGCTCAGTGCCAACACTTCTGAAATGTCCCTTCCTGAAAGCTCACCTGAGTTTCACCTCCAGGATGAGACATCAGATTCTCAGGGGGTAGGGGGTCACCCAGCAGGAAGTGTCACCCAGAAGTATTCGGCTTTATTGGAGGCTGTGGTTTAAAGGAGTTACACTCACTGTGTAATTACAGATCCAGAATATATCATCTGGGGCAGCAAACATTCCTGGCCAAGCAAATAAAAGAATTCTGCGATCCTTCTCACCCCAGATTGAGGGTCAAATATTGGGAAGTAGTAAGTCATTTGTTTGGTCTGTTTCTAGATAGACATGTTTCCAGTGTAGGTCCATAAAAACTGCCCTGCACACACACATGTGCACATACACCACGGACAATAGTTAAAGGTGCACTTGCAAATCACAAAATAGGGCTGCTGAAGAAGTGGAGCGTTTAATTCTTAACCCTTTCCCTCCCTCTCCACTTTAAACTATTTTGTAATTAAATGAGAAGCACAGACAGCCCTCCAGCCAGAGTTCCCTCTCAGAGAGAGACCCACCAGTGTCTGACTCTTACCTGAGGCTTAATCTTCCCTGCAGAGACCTTCCTCACCCTTTATCACAAGGACAGTCACCCGCTCCTCTGACTCGGGTCTCACCTGCCCTGGATCCCCTGAGTCAGGATTTTCACAAGGCCCCTGGCAATGCCTGTGCACTTGAGGCTGAGCAGCTGGGCGAGGGGCCCCTTGGTGTGTGTCTCTCCTGAGGGCAGGAGCTTGGCCTGGCTCCTGTGTGTCCCCAGGGTCATCCCCTACAGAACAGACTCACTTTGCCCAGCGAGGGGCACAGGCTTGGGGCAGGGGGCAGGAAGGGGAGGAGGGAGTCACTGTGTGACTCCTTATTTTAGAGGAGACACTCTGCTCTTTTCTTTCTTTTCTTCTTTTTTTTTTTTTTCCTTCTTCCTTCTTTCTTTCCTTGTCTACTTATTTCCTTCACCATTAACTATTCTTATTCTATGATTCAAGATTCAGGCTTTATAAAATAAATCATCATTTCATGAGATCTATTAATTGTACAACACAGTGACTATTGTTAATAACAAAGTATTATATACTTGGAAATTGCTAAGACAGTAGATTCTAAATGTTGTTGCCACAAAAAAAAATAAGTGAGCAAATGGATATGTTAATTAGCTTGATTTACCCATTTCACAATGTGTATCAGATCATGCTATATACCATAAATATGTAGAATATTTTTCAACTAAATAAATAAAATAAACCATTACATACATTGTAAAAACATACAAAAAATAATGTGTATTGTTTATAGACATACACCCTTTCACTATATTTCTTAAATATAAAACCTTTGAAAGAGTTGCTACTCCTGAGGAAGGAAGGAAAGCATGGGTTGCATTGGGTTAGAGATGTAGCATCATCTGTGCTTGCTATGTTTCTTAGGAAATTAACAAAAAGATATGAAAGCAAATTTGGCTAAACATTAACATTTGTTACTTGCAGATGATTGATAGGTGACTTTATTTTATTCTGCAATGTACTAGGAATTGCAACTATGCAAAAATTTTGAAAAGGAGAAGGGACCCTCCTTTTTGAAATAGGTGCAGTCTGTGTGCAGCTCCTGGCTGGGGGTGAGGGGTGGTGAGCCAGGGTAGAGACCGGCAGCCCTCATCTCGCTCATGCAGAGCCCAGCCTGTAACCACTGCTGGACAGGAAGGAAAAGGAAGAACTACAGTTCTACGTGGGACATATTTAAGATGGAGAAATCAAGAAAGTTTGACTTGGGCTGGGAAAAGGGGGCAAAGGCCAGGTGTGCAAGGAGAGAATACGGGAGCACCAGAGGCTTCAGGAGGGTTCCAGTCCCCAGGGTGGGACCAGGCTGGGCCACGGGCCACTGTGAGGCCCAGGCCCAGGGCCCAGAGAGCACTACGTTCAAGCCCAGCCCCAGACCATCCCCCCGCCCTCTACCCTGCCCCACGAGGCCAGGAGAAACTGGAAAAACAAGCCAGCATAAGAGCCAAAAGGCGGAAAAAGCTCATTCTAAATGAAATGTGTTATTTTTTTATCTGTTGCCATGGAGAGATCACTGGAACATCAGGGATGCGGATGGTGGCCTCGTGCGTGTGGCTCTGGACATCCTGGGGGTAGGATGTGGAAATGGGGCCAGAGGCTGGTACAAGGCAGCCAGGGGCTTGGGCGATCGGCGAATGTGGCGAGACAGTGTGGAGCGAGGATGCCATAAAAACGTGAAAGGACGCATCCAGGGACAGCCACAGTGCAGGGACGCCCCACCTCACCATCCATTTCCTTTTTTAACAATCTGGACCAAGACACAAGAAAGTGTGTCTAGAAGCATGGAGGAGGCCGCCGCGAGGAGAGGTAGGGTCGCAGGGGCCGCCCCCTGGAGCTCTCGCAGCGCACAGGGAGCCAGGCGGCCACAGCGAGCCAGGCGCCACGCGGGCTCTGAGCAGCCCGGGCACAGGACGCGCCTCCTGCCAGCCCCACCCCGCGGCCAAGGGAACCGGCAGGACCAGAGCAGATCCGGAGGCGGCTGCGCAGGCATCACCAAGGTTGGCGGACGCATCCCAATGTAGCGGACGCCATGCGACGGAGTGCGGCTGGAGTGGGAGGGAACCGACCCCTGGGTCTCAGCCTCTGCAGCTGGTGGCAGAGCTGCAGTTTCTCAGACAGGAAAGATGCCAGGAGCGAGAGCTCTGTTTCTTGTCCCCCCACTATGCCCTCTGCCTCTGCAACAACTTAAAACAATCCACGTGTAGGCAAGTGGAAATTTACAGTTTTATACTTGTCTGTCAAAGGGAAAGAAGGCCATAGAGGAAATTTAGACATTAGCAATAACAGATACTCATGTTTTAAATGAAAATCAAAAAATGAGTATTTGAAAGAAGCATATTCTACTCCCAATATCCCTACAAACATCACATTTTCAGGCAAGAGATTAAAAACCTGCATTTCTTATTTTCAGTCTGAGAACTAGTACTGGCACTGGGCACTGCGGATCAACTTGTCAGGCTCTACTTACATTATTCCCATTATAAGAATCAAGTGCTTTGGGGAAAAAAATCACCAAAGCTTTAAAAACAAAAGCCTCCTCTGATATTTTCCAGGTTTGCATTATAGAGCATATGCTATGAATATTTTAAAGACTACTTTTAATGGCCAAACATGTATGCAAGGAAACTTAGGATAATTTTTCTAAATTACATGTTAAATTCAACTTACTTTCCACTATTTGATAGGAGTTTTACATACAAGGCACTGGATCAGAAATGGAAAATGGAGTGGCCATAACAAGGTGCGGTTGTTTGTTGCTTGCTGGCAGTTACTCAGGGAAACGGTGTGGTAATGCCATAAAACTGTCACACCTTTTGATTCACTAATACCTTTGCAGGTCTCTTTCATAAAGAAAAACCTCCTAAATGATAATAGGCTTTTGGGATAAAGGTAACCCTCACAATTATTGGTGTCAGAAAAAAGAAGCAACATGTAAGAGGGCAGAGATATGACCCTTACCAAGTGCTGTGAGCCCCTCCCTGTGCCTGGCACTCAACCCATCTCACTGCACCCTCACGGGAACCCTGGGCGGGTGATCACAAGCCCACTGTACACACAGGGGAGACGAGGCTCTAGGAAGTCACAGAGCTGTACAGGATTAGGTCAGAATCCAAATTCGAGCAAACAAAAACAAGGCCACACTTTCCCCTTTCCATGGAAAATCATGCAGCCTTTAAAAGAACTATGAAGAGACCAAGGCAAATGGTAAATGACATGATGCTAAATTAAAAAAAAAAAAACACGCAAAACTCTATGTTTATCTCAGCTGTCATTCTGTAAAGTGCAGATGCACATACTGATAAAGGCTCAAGAGCACATGCAAAGTGACAAGAAACACCATAAGCCTGTAAGCATTCTAGGTGATTCTCCTACTCCACTCTTTAAATTTGCCATATGCTATTTATTTTATAATTTCAAATATAAAACACGTATAAATCTCTACAAAATTGATGTATAACAAAAATTAGTTCTACATCACAAGCGCGTGGCTTAGCCCTTGGGACATATTTTCCTGTTCTCCATTTGTGAACATTCCAAAAAGAACGGATTTGAGCTTGTCCAGGCCAGGACGATCAAGTGGCGTTTGGGATTCACTGTGCTTGTGACAACACTGACACCCTGTGGTGGAGCCAGCGCCACACACGCTTCTCCACAGCATTTTCACATTCTTTGTGTCTCCCAGAGACCTGTGCCAGCTGGGTAGAAATGCCGGCTCTCTGCATTTCTGGTAAGCATGGGACCCTGTGCAGCTAAAATTATGGAATTTCCTTTACAGTGTAGTGTTTAATAACTTTTTATGAAAGTGTCATTATACGGGTGGGCTTTCCTGTAAATTTCTGGGCTCCTGAATGCCTGACCCCAGGACTGCAGCAGCCTTCCTCAGAGCCCGATACTGTGTGGGGAACATTTCAGCCTGGATTCCAGAAACTTTATTAGGGTTTTTGATACGGAAATCAGTTCAAAACGCAGTGAGGGACTCCTTCCATCCCTGAGAAGCCCACACTGTTACGACAAACTATTTCCCTCACTGCCTGAACAGGGCAAATGGACAAAATGTCTCCAGATAGTTTTTTTTGTTTTTTTGAGGCGGTTATTTAAAAAAAAAAAAAAAAAAAAATTCACCAAAAGACTTTAATTTTATGGTAGCAAGCAATGCAATGGTATCTGATAAAGCACATATTAATAAACTTTAGATTGATCAAACATACAGAATTTGCCTTTTTTCTTTTTTTAACCGAGGGTTAGGGCCCATAAAAAGTTAGTCTGAGCAGTTCATTCTATAGAGAAAGGCGTACTGTGACTTGCCCAAAGTTCCACAGTGAATAACAGAACCAGGATTAGAACTTGGGTCACGTCATGGCTACATCAGAACATTCTACTTTATCTGACTGGTACATGCATATTTTTGGTTCGTTGGTTGGTTTTTTGCATCTTTGGGTGCTGAATGACAAATTAACTCTGATACCTCATTGCATCAAT
This sequence comes from Eulemur rufifrons, assembly GCF_041146395.1. NCBI lineage: Eukaryota > Metazoa > Chordata > Mammalia > Primates > Lemuridae > Eulemur > Eulemur rufifrons. Next base: position 5,740,756 of record NC_091011.1, on the reverse strand, counting down.
GTGCACAGCTTATAACTCCTGTTCCTGTGACTGAGGAGACAGACACTAATCAAGCAGCCCTGACAGACCACACGACCTCCGCGTCTCCGGGTCCAGACGTGTGGGATGAGGCGACTGCAGTGTCATCTGCTCCATGCTGTGACAGTCCACAAGCTGAGTCTGAGGAACACAAACACTGACCATGTGCTCCACTAAGCCAGAGCCCCAGAGGATGGCCAAGGCAGCCCAGCTCACAACCCCGAGGCACACTGCCCTTCATGGATAAATAAATAAGGAAGAGTTTTCTGGAAAATGTAATTCCAAGAAAACTACTTGAAATTATTTGAAAGGTGAGTATATACACAATGATTCAAGCATCTTTTGATTAAGAAAATGAAGATATATCTCGGAATAGAGTCAACTTCAGTTTCCATGAAATTAACTCCTCTCGGATAGGTCAAATTATGTTGACCAGCTACATTAGGATACATTGTTTAAAAATATAAATCTATGCTCACAGACTCTTTAGGTTATAGACATGGTGAACCATGTAAATTTTCTCAAGAAAAAATAATAATATCTGCAAACATCCTAGCTAAGTTCTGGCCAGGTTTTCTCAGGTTCAGAACGCTTGCTCTGGGTGTAAGGTGAACTACGTCACTGCCACCCCTTACAATGCACCGACCAGGTGGACACTGTTTAGATGAGGAAAGTGCAGACAGGTTCCACGTGCTGGGTGGGAGCGAGAAGCTCGGCTTTCACACCGCAGTGGCTCAGACCTGGGCCCAGCCTCCCCACCCCCGCTCACACTCCTGCCTCTGTGCTCCTAGAGATTCCACCGGGGCTCGGGGCTGAGACAGAGCCGCCCTTTGCACAGAGGCACAGACGCGGCCGGCAGGGGGAGCACCAGGGTGGCACATACTCGTCCTCGCAACTGTTTCCTTGTAAAGCAACACCCAGCACTAAGGGACCTAAGGAAGAAATTCACAAGGAGACTGAGCTGGGTTACATGTTATCACTGGATGTGCCACACAAAAGGAGTGCCCTCACAGCCCACCCAGTGCAGCCACGGGAGGGAATACCTGCCAAATCCCTCAAAGTAGAGGACGTTCAAAGCAACAAGAGGACAGCGTGACTCACGCCTGCTAAAGCGTTCCCATCGACCTTCTGGTAAGATTAAGGAAGCACAGGCATCAAAACGTGCAGACCAGAAGTCAAAGGCTTGCAGAAATATTTAAAAACAGTGTCAGAGTGCTCTTAAGAAACATTATATCACCAACATGGCTTGATGGAAGAGAGGATCGTATCAAATATAAATAAACGGACATCAACAAATGTGATCTAGCAATTGACCTCTGGAGGTTGGAAATTTTCTATGTCTATATAAGGAAGATAACATGAAAGCACATAACTCAGCACAGCGCCTAGAACGGACAGGACCGAGCAGCAGCCATCATTATTTTACTAAGCCCTGCCCTGCCTAGGGCTTGAAACCCAGTAATTCTTATTTCTAAGCCACTTATAAACCTACCATATTGAAGTTTCATTTATTGGCTTTGCTTTATAGTAAAAGTCACTATTGATTTTTAAAAATGGAAAAAAATACATCCTAGCAAACACTCCGTAACAGTACATAACAAACTTCTTCCTTCCCTTCCACAGCCTCACAGCATTCAATCGTGGATGTACCATAGTTTAATCTGTCAGTCTCCTACTGATGGGTATGTGGGTTGCTTTCATTGCTTGCTGTTACAAATAATGCTGCAATAAATCATTTTTATTGCACATGAATCATTTTATATTTTTGCCAGTGAGTCTTCGGGATAGATTTCTAAAAGTAAGATTTCTGGGTCAAAGAGCAAATGCATGTATAGTTTGGGTAGATATTGTCAGATTCCCCACCATAAATGTAGCGTTTTGCATTTTGCTTAGCAACACAAAGGGCACTACAGCTTAGTGAACAGGATGTACTGACAAATTTTTGGGTTTTTGCCAATCTAACAGATGCTAAATAGAAGCTTATTATAGGTTTAACTTGAATTTCTCATTATGAGTAAGTTGTCTTTCTTTCCTTCCTTTCAAGAGGGATTTTTGTTTTTCCTAAAGTCAAATTTTTCACTGTTTTCCCTAAAGTCAAATTTATCAATGTTCCCTTATCACATGTGGATTCTGAGTCACAGGCAAGTATCCCCACTCTCAGTTTATAGATGAATTCGTTCCTATTTTCTGCTAGTACTTGCATGGTTTCAATTTGTACCTTTAGATTTCTGATCCATGTTATTGTTTTCCTACTGCACACTGTGAAAATATATACAATTTTATCTTTTCCTTTAGGGCTATTCAGTGACTCCAACTCCACTTACAAGTTTATTTCCTTTAACTGGTTAGACATGTTGACTATACTGTATACCATATTTCCATATGCAATTAGCTCTAGATGTTCTATTCTCCTTTATTAAGCTACCTATTTGTTTTAATTATACAGGTGTTAAAATCTATTTTAAAAACTAGCAATGCTTACCCATCCCTCATGCTTATCAGAGTTTTCCTGGCTAGTCTTGCTTATTTTTCCAAGTAAATTTTATAATCAACTTACTTAACCCTAAACAAAACGTGATTGACATTGTGGTATATATACACAACAGAATATTATTCAGCCTTTAAAAGAGAAAGAAATCCTGTCATTTGTGACAACATGGATGAACCTGGAGGGCATGACCTTAAGTGAAATAAGCAAGACATCGACAAATACTGCATGATCTCATATGTGAAATCTAAAAAAGCTGACCTCACGGAAGTAAAGAGTAGAAGAGTGGTTACCAGAGGCTGGGAGTGGGCAGAGGCTGGTCAATGGGTACAACGTTACAGATAGATAGAAGGAAAAGATCTGGTGTTCATTGCACAGTAGGGTGCCTATAGCTAACAATAATGTGTTGTATATTTAAACATAGCTAGAAAAGAGGATTCTAAATGTTTTCACTACAAAGAAATGACAATGTTTGAGGTGATGGATTTTCTAATTACCCTGATTTGGGTATATGTATACACGTATTCAAACATCACATTGTACCCCATAAATATATTCAATTAAGTATAAATTAAAAACAGAACTTAAACTTTTTAAAAAAGTCATTGCCAAACCCCCTATGAGCAAAAGAGTAACATTAATAATTGTCATTTGATAAATCCTAATATAGCATTTATTTCTTATACCTCCCAGAAGTCAATAACCTCAATGTGACTAAGTAACAAATCACTTGCAGATCAGATGGTTCCCAAATTTTGGCCACTGACAAATCTGAAAGATAATCTAATTAGGTCAGATCCTTTATCTGTATAAAAGATCATTCAAAATAATGTTTGATGATAGATCACTGATTTTTGACATGTTCTCCAGAAAAACTACAAATAATTTTCCATCCTCACATACTATTCATGTAAAATATTTCCTGGGAGCTTACTTCAATAACAATGGCAATAGGCAGAGAGTGAATGTCAAAGCTTTTCTGGTTTTGTTAATGTATCATGTTCATCAATGAATAGATGGAATAAATGAAAAAAATTGCCTTTCCTCTTATTAAAAATGTCTTTTCAACAAAAATTTATTTTTCATATTTAACAATTATATGTCAACAGTTGTAATATATTTATACTGTTTTGATTTATTTTGCAACTGTTATGACAATTCAGCCTGGAAGAATATTTTCCTACTCACAGCTTTATGATCACATGAAATTAAAAAATATAATTTAGAGAGATTTTTATTTTATATCATATTTTATTTCAAGTCTTTATTAAAGACTTCCAAACATGAAATATATATTGAACTGAATAAAATTTTACATGGGGACTGGCATGGAAATGTGAGATCGAGAAAAAGAGTGATAATGCAAAACTTCTTACTGATATCAAAGAGTTTGCCTGTCTAATTTTTAAAAAGTGATGGTAAATATCCAACATTAGATACATTTAAAATGTCAATATTTATAAGACGTCATGAATTACATGCTTTTAAGTATTTAAAACTATAGAGAAACTTTATACATGCCCACTGTGAAATGTAAGAGCATAGGTCATTTACTAGTAAAGAGAAAAGTATTAATAGAAACTAAAATATTCCACATATTGCAGAAGTAGTATGGTCAACTGAAAGAGAAGCTATATGCAGCTTTTGAATCTATCTGGACTACAACAAACTAAACTATTCTGTAATTTCATGACGCGGAAGGTCGTACAAAGCAGAGAGAAGCTCCAGTCAGTTAGCAGAAGCACCTGCTGGGGTGTTAGTACTCACGTTCAAACCCCTTCCTGACACCGACTCTGAAGCGTCCTCATCGCTGTCTGCACCCGACAGCCCAAGCTGCTCAGCCTGGAACACAAGCACGCAAGCCACTATCAACTCCAGGTGAAAGCATGCTCAAACAGAAAAAGTTGTCCTTAGCAATCATTAACGCAAAAAAAATGCCAATGTGGTCATATTTCAGGGCAGCAAACTCTTCACTAAGTAGTTGTAATCCATGCCACTCCCTGAGCTTATGAACAGCCCCTAACTAAAGTGATCTCTGATTTAAAAATCACAATTTTGTTTAGCACCACTAATCATCAGGGAAATACAAATAAAAACCAAATGAGACATCAAAAAAAAAAAAAAAAAATCACAATTTTGAAATCCATTCTCAAGGGAATGAGTTTTCTCTTTGTTTTTTCTTTTTCCCAAAAGCATCTCTTTAGCTTAGAAAGTTTGCAATTTTAAAACAGTAGTAGGCCTGTAATCCCAGAGAGGCAGGAGGATTGCCTGAGCCCAAGAGTTTGAGGCAACAGTGAGCCATGAGTGTAGCACTATACTCCAGCCTGGGTGACACAGCAAGACCCTGTCCCTATAAAAAATAAATAAATAAAAACCCAAATAGTAGTGGCCTGAACTGATGGGAGTTAGGTCAGCAAACCAACTAATTAACTAGGTTTTAAGGATTTCTAAGTTTTAATCACTGCATAGCTAAGTGATTGGGTGTACACAGAACTAATTCACCAAATATCTCACTGGCTACCCATAAAAGAAAAACAGTAACATACTGCTAGACACAGGATTACCTGGGTGTAATTCGCAAATTCAATTTTTGGGCCCCAATGTGGCCTCCCAAATGAGAATCTTTGGGGACATGACCCAAGAATCCCATTTTTAAACTGGGTCTTAAGGTGATTCTTAGGTACTTTTGTTAGAAGAATAATGTCAAAATGACACAAAACTATAATGAAGGCTTTAAAAGCATTAAAACACAAAAGCTTTAAAACAAAGAAATTTTCTGTCATTTACTTCAGCTTAAATTATATCCCTTTAAGTATATTCTTTATTGAGATTTTGTATACACACATTCACACATATATTTTTTTACCCTTAAAGTGATACAGTTAACAGTCACTTTAGTTTTAAATGCCTCCATAATTTTCCACTCTTAGTGTCTATTCACTGAGGCATTTGAAGACTATCTGGCATCAAAGGATTTAAGAAATCATTTTAAAAATTATCTGCTCCATTGATCTGGTCTTATTGATGAAGAAACTGAAACCCACACTTGTTAATCATTGTACAGCGTAAATCAGTAATTAACAGCAAGGACACTGCAAAGATAGGCCAGGGTTTGAATTCTGGTGTTTGAATTCTGACATTTACTTGCACTGTGATTAGCTCAGAGTTGCTTTGCCTTAGTTTCTTCATCTGTAAAACGGAGTTGATAATACCTCTCTCACCAGATTTCTAGATAGATTAAATGAGGTTGCCTTTAGCACAATATCTCAATCAAAAATGGAGAGATAAAAGGAGTTAATAAGTTAATACAAAAACAACAAATCCAATAAAGTGTGAACTTAAAATCTTAACTGCCCCTACCACTCCGTGCCCCATAGACCACTTCTTGGTCCAGGGGATTTCAGAAAAACCTTAACACTGAGTTCCTGGCCAAGAAGGGAAGGGAGGTAGAACACACCTTGGACAGTAAGATACTAAATTATTAACAGAACATAAGGACATGCAGAGCAAAGGTTAAATCACCTGCAGGCCATGCATTTGCTTAACAGATCACCTGAGTCTGTATATCATGGCTTGTTTCTGATCAACAGACTTCTTTATATTAATTGAAAACATTCCAAGCCTTTTTTTTTTTTTTTTTTTGAGACAGAGTCTAGCTCTGTTGCCAGGGCTAGAGCGCCATGGGGTCAGCCTAGCTCAAAAACCTCAAACTCCTGGGCTCAAGCGATCCTGCCTTGGCCTCCCAGAGTGCTAGGATTACAGGTGTGAGCCACCACAACTGGCCCATTCCAAGCCTTTAGACAAGCTTTATTTCTTTATCCAATTACAAATCAAAAAATCTATAAACCCATCTATGACTTGTAAATCCCTGCTCCCAGACATCTCACCTTTTTGGGCTAAGCCAATATACAACCATCATGTATTTGTAACAGAGGGAAACAGCCTAGAGAGGGGTAACAATGTTTTACGAGCTGTCTCTTTAAAACCTCCCCCACTCTTTTTGGGATTTGAAACCTATATTCCTGCCCAAGGGCAGTAATTAGAGGGGTAGGGGATGTCTTTTTGTTCTTTGTAGCATAGGAGAGGGCTCAAGGAAATTGTCCAGGCAGAAGTCATGAGATTGTCTTCGCTGGAGATGGCATACATCAGAACCATCAACTATAGTTGAACAGCAATCGCCTGAAGCTGAAAACTCCCCTTTTAAAAGCTCTGTATTTCTGCTTGTAGATGGGAAAATGGTACTTAAGGATGCGAGTCTGCCATTCTCAGCTGCCGGCAAATTAACAAACTCCCCTTTCCTTCTCCTCAAACCACTTGTCCTCATTCATTCGGCCATGGGGACAATGCTGAACTTTCAGTAACATATTGATGTATGATTTTTACCTGCAATTCCTTTCTCTCTAAAATGTATAAAACAAACTGTAACCTGACCACCCTGGGACCACTTGCTCAAGACTTCTTGGGCGTGGCTCTCCAGGCCATGCTAACACTTGCTCGGCTCAGAATAAATCTCTTTTAATTGTTTTACAGAGTTCTGTTTTTTTTTTTTCCCCATTAACAAACGATAAGACTTGAAGAAGAGATGTCTAGAGTGAAATACAATAAAATAAATGAGAAGAAAAGTTATACATGAAAAATGAGGTATATAGGAAATGAAGAATAATTCTAGCAAATTTAAGACAGTGAGAAAGAAACTTTTAATCAAGGAATGCAAACCCACTTTAAATATCAAACCCAGAGAGGTACTGAAAATATAACAGCAGTCACATATCACTCCCTTTTGAGCTAATTACCTCTTAACGACACTTGATATGTGGGTTCTATACTAATACCACGTAGCTATAAAGTGCCATACACCCTAGAGTTCAGTGTCTAGCCAATCACTGATCAATGTTATTTCTGTAATCCAGTGAGAATTCCTGCCAAACAATTTTGTATCAGTCCACTACTTGTCGCTTTTTGCCCTTAAAAACTTGCCAGTAATAAAGGCCAAACAGAGCACTCCTCAAGGCAATCTGGAAGTTCATTCTGGGCTGTAGTCCTCAACCCTAGGCCAAATGAACTCTATAAATTAATTTTGCCTCAGTTTTGTAAAATAAAATAAAATCTTAAGTTTCCCAGCTGACTGAACGGACCCCCTCTTTGCTGTGAGGACCCTAGAAATACCCTAAAGCTGCATTGCTGGCCTTGAGAAGGGAGGTCGGAAATGCCTTAGCAAGTCCCTCTGCCTTCTTGGAGGTGTCCTTTGTAACTCATTAACAGGCCTAAGGCCATGCAAGACAAAGCTTCAACCACACCTGCAGGTCATCAGTTTATCTAAAAGATTCACTTGAGTCTGGGTATGTGTCTGATATCTGTTGGGTGGCTTGTCTCTGATTAATAGACTTCTTTATCTTAACTTAAAACATTCTAACCCTTTAGACAAAGCTTCATTTCTTTAACCAATTACAAATCAAAGAATCTTTAAACCCACCTATAACCTGTAATGCCCCACTTTGAGATGTCCTGCCTTTTTGGGCCAAACAATATATGCCTTCAATGTGTTGATTGACTTTATGTGTAATTCATGTCTCCCCGAAGTGTATAAAACCAAACTGTAACCCAACCATGGCAAGACCACCAGCTCAAGGCTTCCTGGGCATGGCTCTCTGGGCCATGGTCACACCTATTCGGCTCAGAATAAATCTTTTTAAATTATTTTACAGAGTTTGGGTTCTTTTCCATTGACAGTTTCTTTCTTTAGGTTGACATATCTTCTGTGAGTCAGCAGGATTCAGAGTGACCCAGGACCACTCAGCGTTTTCTCTCACACTCAGCTCTAGATAACAGGACAGACGGGCTGGGTTCCTCTAACACAGGAGATCACCAGGTGCAAAGGGTGCGATGTCTTGAATCTGTTCCCACTCTTTCCTTTTGAGTGAGGTCTAAACTTTATTGGGCTGTTCTTTCCAACCTTCCCTTTCTTGAATGGAGGTTCAGTCTTTGCCTTGCAGGCCAGAGTTTGGGGTTTCAGGGGAAACGATGGAAAACTGCCTTTTCCGCCTGAGCCTCTTGGCAGAAGGTGCAGATCAAAGTACTGGCAGTTTGGCAGCGGAGGTTTCACTTTGTGTGGCATGTTTTCAAAGCTGCAGCTGCTTTCTACTGTTTGTAATTCAGTTTTTAAATTTGTGACCAATTCCTGTTACTTTTAAAATTGAAAGATAAATGAGGGTGAGTTTTCTAGCTCTGAAGTTGAGAGATTTGAATTTTTTTAATAGAGACAGCTCTCCTTTAACCCCCTAGAAAAACCCCTGAAGTGCCCAAACTGCCTGCAGGCCTTTCTCAGTGCCTTGGAGATGTAAATCTTACCACATCTTTGAAATGTTAACACGGAAAAATTAGCTAAGCAGCATTCTAGCTGAGATCAGATTTGAAAGACAATTAAGTTTCTTTAGACACACCACAAAATTCCTTTCCTCAATTGATACCTTTAGCTCAGGAGAGAAACATTTGTAAGAAATTAATCTGAATTATTTGTTTTGACCTTTTGGGGTACTCATTTGTAATCCTTTCTACTACAGAAAACCAAAATATTGCTCTCCATAGTACTGGGGATTGTCACGCTGAAGGTTAGCCTTCCGGAGACACTCTGCCACTCCCCCTGCTGGGCTGATGGCAGGACGGCTGCTTGCAAAGACGGTTTCCTGCCCGCCGGTCCCACCTAAGCACAGGCCCCCTTACAAAGCTCCCATCTGCGCAGAGACAGCAGTGCCAGGGAATCTAGGAGCAGACGTCACTCTTCCCATAAATCTACCTTCCCACATTTTCCTGCCCTTTGGCCCTACCCCCATGGGCAGCCTTTGTTTTCCTGTTCTACCGTCTCTCTAATTCTTCTCTTTGGACTGTGTGTGGATGGTCAGCTGAGAAGCTGAGACCCCAGACAGCAGGGCCGGACGGCGGGTCGCAGTCCATTCAAGGCCAGCAAAGCTTGCTTTTAGCTGCCTCTGAGATGGTTCCGGATCTTGTCAGGACTATGTGGCATCTCTCTGGAGATGGCTAGTGAGTCCTTGGTAAGTCACAACCTTGGTTAAGGCTTATTGGCTTTAGTGAGTCACTTGGAAAGGTACCTTTGGTTTAAAAGAGGAAAAAATAAAAAGTATAAAAGCAGGAATATTGGCTGCGTGTCCTGGCTGAAATCTGACAAGAGATATGAAAAGATTTTTTTTTTTATCTTTCAGTTATTTAATTAGGTTCTTTGTAAACATTTAGAATACCAATCTGTGAGGATAAATTCCATTTGTCAGAGCAAACAGAGATCGCGGATAGCCCTGGAGCTGAGGAATAGCCTTGAGTTTCGGTAACATTTGGGAGTCCACAGCTTTCTGATCCACTTTGCGCTGTTCTGTAATCTCACATTTCTCTTTTTCTGTGTCAAAGATCTCAGCCTCCTGGTGTCTGGGCTTCCGCAGCTTCTTCTTCTTGAAGTAAGCATCAGTGAGACGCTTAGGGATTTTCACATTGCTGATATCAATTTTTGTGGAGGTGGCGATGACAAATTTCTGGTGTGTCCTTCGCAGAGGAACTCGATTGAGGGACAGCAGTCCAGTCACAAGTAACAAGCCACTGCCCAGTTGCTTCAGGAAAACCATCCTCTTGCCCCTGCGGCGTCCGGTGAGGATGATGAGGATGGTCCCGGGAGTGACGCTTGCTCGCAGTCTCCACACATGTTGGCTAAAGGGTTTTTTGCCCTGGCTCAACAGCTTTCGAGGCACATCTTCGGTTGGATAATATCTAGGCATTTTGCGAAGTTTAACCACCCGAGTGCCACCATTCTTGTCACCACCAACTGGCTTTGTAACAGTGGCAAGGACCTTCCCTTCTTTTTCTTTTCAACCTTGGATTTAGCCACTGAGTATTTCCTCTTGTACATGGCAGATCGGGAATATCTGCCGAGTCCTCTGACGAGTACAGGATTTTGGCTGCAGGGGGGCTTCCCCTTCTTAACCTTTTTAGTCTTGAGGTCGGCCTTTTTCCCTTTGCCACCGGCATCAGCCTTCTTGGCTTCAGGTTTCTTCTCTTTAGTATTCGGCTTTTCAACTTTTTCACCCACATCTTGCAAGATGGGAAAGAGCTGAAAAGATTTTTTTAAAGAGCCCTACAGTCAAACACAGTTGAAACACAGTTAACTTTCTTTAGACACACCAAAAAATTCCTTCCCTCAATGGATACCTAATTAAAAGCTGATATTTAGGATATATGTGTACACATATGTATATTTTTCGGGGCCTCTGTTCTCTATAAAATCTTCTCAGTTGACTGAATTTCTCTCTTCTTAAACGCTTGCTAACTATATACATTACCTTGGTCTGCTTCTCTTTTGATGACATGATTTTTGCCAAGGATAATATAAAACTTCAATGGCCTTTTGGAAAGCTTAAACCCTCTCCACTGTGAAATGTAAATTTGCTACCTTTCCCCCTAAAACTCAGTAAGGTCTTTGGCATGTGAGACAGATAAATTTTAACTTGTTCTACTTAAAAAGGCACAGTTTGAATCCCAATGTCCTTTTGAACTATTGAAATTTATCTGATTCATGGCTAAAATTTTAAAATTAAAGCTATAAAATCTTTATGCTTGTCTGTATTTTTATGTATAGATGTGCACATGTCTGTGTTTGTATATTGTCTACATGGTACCAAATTGACTTATAATTAAATGTACACTCATAAATTAAGTAAATAAACACAAATGCTTTTAAAGTTCACATGACTTTAGCAATCTTTGGTAAATAAAGCTAGTTTTAAAATTGTTGGTGAAATAAAAATGCTTTTCAGAATTTAATTCGGACATTTTTGCCTGGGTCTACTAGTCAGATAGCTTTAGGCTATCTCTTAGACGTGTTAAGTTCACAAAACTGCTGTTTCTGTGACATTTTTGATACTTGCTTGTCTGTGAGCTTATGTCCTAGGTTTCAAGCCATTAGATTCTGAGGTCTAGACACATGGCCACAGTAAGGCCTGGGGACACGTGTGTGCACAGCACCTGGTCCTACAGCTCCAGGAGGGAGCCGAGCCCGTATGCCCTCCCTGGCCCAGCTGCAACTCCTGGCCCTACTGGGAAGGACCAGGTCCTCCAGGTATTGTATTCACAGCTCTCCCCTTTGTCCTGGGCTCTGCATCTGGGATGTAACAATTAAAATTGCTTATTTCCTACAATTTTCACTGAATATCAGGGTTACTAAGAGTTTTACATTGTATTTAATATATTTAATTAAACCCACTAGATAGAAGAGAAACAATTCTGTATGCAAAGTGTGTAAGAAAAGTATGATGTGTTTTTGGTTAAAAAAAGATTGTAAAAGACATAAAAATGTGGATTTTTGTTAAAGGGAAAGTAACGCTGTCAAGTTTAAAGGTTATTTAAAGGTTGTTTTAAATGGAAGGAATCAAACAAATGATAGATAAAACTAAATCGGTAGAGAAAGCTAGAAAAAAATGTGTAAAAGGTTATAAAAGGCTTATAGAAATCTTATCTTCTGCAGTCAAAGCTTAGATTGGATGGATCTGTTTATAAGGTTTTATTAAAATTAGGTTTAATATTAATAAAACACATACAAGGGCAAAATTTGGTTTTCTCTTTTGAACAAAATTTTCAGATAGTATTAAGAAGAGAAAGTAAAGGTTTTCATTTACCCTTTGAGTAAACAAAAGGATAAAAAGGGGAAAGATAAAGAGACGGACTCCTCTCAAACAAAGAGTAAAAGCTTCTGCTTTTTGAAATCTTTGGATTATTACTTTTGCTAAATGAATATTATTTTACAGTGACCTATGATCCTATTTTGAAATCAAATGTTTTAAACTTTTCATATTTGACAAAATTCCCAAAACCAAATTTCAAATTCTAAATTAAATCTTTTTTATCTTGAACTAACTTTTGGACATTAGGGCCCAGGAAATCAAAATAGAGCCTTTGGAAGTTCAAGAGAAGCATATTAGGCTTATCTGGTATGTTAAAATCTTATAGGAAGCACTGTCAAATAAGAAATGGTGTTTAACTTTCTTTGGGTTATATTTGCATGGATATGTTAGTAGTATGTGTTCCAAAATTGTATGAGATTCCTAAAAATCTGGTATGTATTGCTATCAGCAATAAATTGCTTTATTCTGATGCTTTTTTTCCTAAAAGCTCTCTGTAAATCTTAAAGTGCTGTGTCTTTAAGGAAATTCATGGAGAAGACCATGACAAGTACTCTTGAATACAGGTTTCTGATAATTTTGGAGATCCTACCATTGGATGAGGTAAAAACTTCCAGAATTCTAACAAAAAGCTGATGGGTTCATGAAGATTGCTAACCCAACCTCAAGTATTAGTAGAAGAAAAGTTAATTACATGGCAATGAACTGACAGAGAGGACCGAAATAAATTTTTAGAACTTCTTTTTGTTTCAAACATTGCTGATTTGTTTTGTTTTGTTTTCTAAAACATAAAAGTTTTCAGAGTCAAGAAAACATTTTTTTATCTTTTGAGCTATTTGTAGCTTGCAGCAATTGGGTAAAGTATACTTTTGTAAGCAAATTGAGACATTTACTTTATCTCTGATTTCTCTAGAATTCAGAAACTATTCATTAAGTATTCTCATTTTATGGCAATATAGTTACTTGCATAAGAATCTGTTTTCTTTTTGTAACAGGACACACTGGAAACACATTATTTTACCAAGGCTTTGACTGGAATGGCATATTCTCACATATGACCAGACTGCTTTGAGGGACTATAGTTGACTTTATAAAGCCAAGAGACTTGGGAAAAAACTAGCCTGGTACTTTGTCTATATGGTTCCCCTACAAGGTTCCTGACTTGTGTTAAGTAAAATGTCCCTTTCTGACAGGCCCAGGAACTTCAAGATATTTTGGGAACTTGAGAAGAGAGAAATTCACTCAATTGAGACAGATATTGCAGGCAAAACCTGATAGTCTATCTTGGACTTGGCTTCCTAGCCTTGAGAGGATTTTAAAGCTCTAATCTGAAATTTCTTATGGAAAAGTTTCAGCAAAGCCACTACTTATATGGCCACTCCTCTTGCTGCAATTTATGTGAATAACCAGGACAAGTACAGGAAGTCTAAAATTCATTTTACAAATAAATCAGTTCTACTATGATGTAACTTTGGTAAAATTGGATGGACTGGAGAGAGAAAAAGTCTGTTTCAATAGCACACCTGTTACTAGATTCTAGCCCTCACCACTGTTTTTTAGTTTTTATTATTTACCTACAGTTTGGACTGAATCCTGAATTATTTCCTGGCTACAAGTCTCTAAAGAAGAACCAGGATGAAATTTTCTTCACGATGCTCTTAGTTGGCTCCGTGATGTTCTGGCATGCAAATTCCCTTTGTGATCATAATCATTGTGTGCATTGTATTTCGACTATTTGAATTATTGAGGATATTGATCTCTCACTATTTTGCTTCTTCCAAGAAAAATAAAATCACAGTATTCTGAGGACTAGAGATGATTAAACGTAAGCAGCTACGTAAATCAGTGACTTGACTCAGGTCTCATTTGGTGCCACTCTGTGGTGCCGACCCGACTCAGCTTTTAGGCACTCTTAAAATCCCTCACTGAGACACCTTCTCCTTCCCCCAGACACGGGACAGGACTATCCAGGAATGAGCCTTCCCAGTGAAAAAGGACAGCTCGACAACACTCAGGCTTTGAACATCAATGCCTGCAAGAGAAAAGATTTCTTTTAGGCTGGGCACGGTGGCCCATGCCTGCAATCCCATCACTTTGGGAGGCCAAAGTGGGAGGATCACTTGAGCTCAGGAGTTTAAGGCTGCAGTGAGCTATGATCGTGCCACTGCACTCCAGCCTGGGTGACAGAGTGAGACACTGTCTCAAAAAGAAAGGAAAGAAGTAAAAAAGACAGACAGACAAGAGAAAATATTTTTGATCAGAAGGGGGAAATGAAAAGAAAAGAAACATTTTATCTGAGGAATGCAAACCCCCTTTTATTATCAGGCCCAGAGAGGCACTGAAATGCAACAGCAGTCAGATCGCACTCTCCCTTGAGTTACATAACTACCTCTTGAAGCTACCTGCTATGTGTACTCTAGACTAGGCTAAATAGCTATAAAATGCCATATACTGACACCCTAACTCATACCCTAGAGTACAGGGATCCCCAACCTATGGTGCTTATATAATTATGTAATTATATATTACAATGTAATAATAATAGAAATAAAATGCCCAATAAATGTAATGCACTTGAATCATCCTGAAACCATACCCTCCTTCCCCGGTCCATGGAAAAATTGTCTTCCATGAAAACGGTCCCTGGTGCCAAAAAGGTTGGGGACTGCTGCTAGACTTCAACAATGTGCGGCCGATCACTAACCAGTGTTATTTCTGTAAACCTGGGAGAAGTCCCAGCAAACAACTTTGTACCAGCCCATTCCTTGTCCCACGCCCTCAAAACCCGCGTGGCAAAGGCCACGCAGAGCACTCCCCGGCAAGCTGGAAGCATGTCTCAGGCAGCTGTCCTCAGCCTTGGCCCAGATAAACTTTCTGTGTTAATTCTGCCTCAGTTTCTTTCTTTAGGTTGACAATAGTGGAGAGACAGAAAGAAAAGTCCCTCATAATCCACAGCTAGACGTGGGGTCTGGCTGCGTCTTCACTCTGCCACGGGTGTGTGGTGTCAGCCTGCCCCTCTGAACCGTGGGAACCAAGTAAGAGCCCCTGCAAATCCCAGCTCTGCGGCCTGTCTCGTTTTGCTTAAAACAAAAGCACTGCTAGATGTTTTGCTTGTTTTGTTGGCAGTTTCAGCCTCAGAAGGAAGAAGACACAAGAAGAACAGCTACGTGAGGTCTCAGCGTGAGGCACGAGGAACGGTGGGCTTTCCTGTGAACGGTGCCGTGCGGAGCAAGGGGGACAGAGGTGAACTCAGTCCCAGCAGACTCATCTCAACCGTCCAGGACAGCAACAACAACATTCACAGAGGGGTGGAAAATCCAGACACAACATTCTGACCCTGTAATCTCAAGTAATCCTGACAGGAAAGGAAAAGAAAAGGAAAGGAGGTCAGGACAGGAGGGGGAAGGGAGGGAAAGGTCAGAGCCCAAAAGATCTTGCACAGAGATGCGTGTTGAGGGCAGACCTTTTACAGGACACACAGATGCATGGGGAAAAGCACACACGGTCAGTAAGAAATGTCAGAGAATCACAAAACCACTATCAAGGTAAAGAAAAAATGAGCTGAGATTCGTGCAGAACTCTGACAGGCAGGACGTCTGTGCCAGCTGCCCCTGCTGAGCCGCACGGCACCTCCCTCCCCTCTGGCTCTCCCGCTGCCCTGTCCCCTTCCCGGCATGGTGTCAGACACGCCTGGGTCTAAGCCTGGGACCCCGGGCGGGTTACTGTGTCTCTCTGAGCTCTGGTATCCTCATCAGCAAGCCTGGGGCGAATCACTTCCAACAGCACGGCCCCCACCACAGGCTCCTGAAGCTCAGGAAATGGGACATCCAGCCTTGGGCACAGACGCGTGAAGTAGGCAGTGGTGCCAGAAGGTTCTTGAACAAACGGGAGTTCCTGTTCCTCACGCCTCTTCTGAGACCATACAGATGGAGAACACTTACTTCCCAATCGATCTAATGGTATTAAAGCCCAACATTTATTGGAATAGTTTTATCTTTTTTTAGTGCCATTTATTAGGATGGACAAAATACTATATATTAATAAAAATATACTTGTTAAACAAATATATTAGGGATATAGAGCATTTTCTTTTCTTGGTAGTTAGAAGGCACTTATGGTTTTGATAATCTCGTGACTCATTGTAAAAATCGTCATTTTTATTCTGTGTACTGTGACTTTAAATTACTCTGCAACATTGTATCCAAAACATGACTTTGAGATGTGTTTAATAAAGACCAAAAAGATCAATAAAATTAACTTATCATGTGGTATATTCCCTGGTCATAGTGGGAGGACTAAAGAACATCTAAAAATTACTAGCAAATGGGCCAGTTTGCCAACTTATCTCCTCAAAGTAGCCTTACGTCTACCTCCGTCAAGGCTTGATATGTTTAGTAAGTTTTGAAACTGCAGTTCATGTATAGTGATACTGGCTATTTTATTTAGACTTAACTGTAACGTGCATTCCCGCTTCCATCCATCCAAATGATACATGCGGAGTGTCAGCCACGCGCACAGTTCTGTGTAAGTTCCAGGCCGCAGGGCTCAGAGCCCTGCCTGCCAGGAGCCCACGCGCTTTGTGTCCTGCAGGTCGGTCAAACACTGCCACACGCTGCCCGTGAATAACGGATTTGGGGGTCAGGCACGGAAGCACAGCCAGTCACTGAGTGATACTGATAAGCTCCCTTTTGCCTGAGGGAACCAATATTCCTGAATATAATTATTTAGAAAAATTCCAAGAGGGATTGAATACAAATATCTCATGAAATTATTTTTGCATGATACCAAAACATATGCGTATTTAATCCATTACCTTACTAGTGCTTCTTTTATTCACTTTGAAAAATCCCAGAATTTTTTTCTTCTCTTTATCTGTCTCATCATTGCCAAGTGATGATTTTCTGAAGGTTTCTGGGGGAAAAAAAGTATTAAGTTATTTTTCAGCATTTGAAATAAGAGATTAAGTACTTTACTTTAAAAATCTTAGTAAAAGAATCTTCTGCTCTTAAACTTCTAGTTCTTATGAGAGAGGAAAACCATCAACTATTTTTTTTAAAGCTTTTGAGCCACCTGAAAACACTCAGGCCCATCTGGGAAGTCACTGTAGTTCTCACACGGACTTTCAGTGACTATGGCGGCATTTTCTCTGGGTGTGGCTGTGCCCTTTTGGGAAATGAAAAAACAAATACGTCCAGTTAAAGTTCCAGAGCAGCACTGTGCAGTAGAAAGCTGGAGAGAATCGCAGATGCAACTGAACATTCTCCAGCAGTGGCGGTAAAAAGAACCAGGTGAAATTAATTTTAATGATAATTTCATGTAATCCAATATATCTAAAATATTATTGTATCATGTAATCAACATGAAAGTTATTGACGAGATATTTTACACTGGTTTTTGTGCTAGGCCTTCAAATCCACTGTTCACCTTTTAGGCTCACAGCACATCTCGGCTTGGACTGGCCACGTGTGGCCCGTGGCTGCTGGACCGGACAGCACAGCTCTGAGGCCTGTGACATCAGGGCAAAACAGCTGCATTAAGACTAATGAGTAACGTGCAAACACTGAACAGTGAATCAGCAGCCTTCCTGCTCATTTCCAGAGCACAGAATGACAGCGATGACTGACTACCCGGCGGAATCTGGAATAATCAAATCCCATCTCCCGGGAACATTTCCAGATTGTCACTCCTCTACTGCATCCAGACTGCTTTCCTTTTTAATTACATCTCTAGTGAGGCACGTTTTCTTTTCTTTTTCTTTATTTTTTTCTAAATCCTCAACCTCCCTTTTTGGTGTTTCCTTCTTCAGGATTTTAGAGCCAAGATGGGTCCTCTCGGGTAGGAACAAGGACACTGAAGCCAGACTGGTCCGGCAGATGGCAAGGCAGCCAGGGCGGTGGCTCCCAAAGCAAGATGGACCCGCAGCATCAGCATCACTGAACTTGAGAGATGCGGATCCTTGGGCCCCTCCAGCCAGAAGCCCTGGGGGCAGGCCCCGTGCTGTGCGGGTAACAAGCCCCCAGGGATGCTCAGGCTGAGGGGCTGGTGAACGCACTCAGGAAGCGGTGGTGGGTGGTCATGAGCACACGTGTGTGGGGCATCCCTGGGCGAGTGCTTGGCCTCGCTGAGCCTCAGTACCTTCACTGCAGACCGAGTGACCGTGCCAGCACCAGGGACAGTGCTCAGAGCCCGTGCACACGGCTGCAGCACAGCTACCATGTCATGCATTTACTGGCTCTCGAAGGCCACTCCAGGCCTTTACCAGTAATTCACTCAATTCTTCTCTTCCAAGGCAGACAGATATGACAAAAGGGGGGAAATGTGAGTGTTCCTGGAGGATAGAAAAATGAATTTTCCCATGTCACTGCCAACTGCTAGAGAGCCAGGCCTCCATTCAATTGGTGGGAAACTCCCAGGCTGGGATTTTACAAACTGTGCCATCAGAATATCAACCCAAACGAGGTGAGCATCCATTAACTTCTTTATCTGCTGATATCATTTCATATTTGAGTTACAGAACAGACATAAAAGTCAGTCATTTGTAACATGTGCATGAACACTAATAGTGCCCATCCAGCAAAGCAAAAACCCAGCACACATGTTCCCAAACCATTCTGCAGGGCGAAGGCTCGTGTTGCAGTCACAGGGCCCCCCCGGGCTCCCAATTACATGCAAGAGGCTCCAGCCGAGGAGATCAGAGAGCCCCACCTCACACGGCATCCAAACCAGAGGACACACCTCAAAATGATGCAGCTACAGACACATGTGCACATGCATTTCAAAGTTAGTCGGATCAAAACCCTCTATTAGGTATGGAGCTATAAAGAGTAAAATATGCCATACCACAGAATAAAATTTTAAACTATAGTACACAGTCATACGTATACTTACAACCTATAATGTTTTTAGAATTGAGTGGCACGTGACATGGCTATAACAAGAGACAGAGCATGTTTACTGATACACAAGCTATATTACATTGACCACAAAAAGGATAAACTGAGACTCTTATTCCAGTCACCACCTCTACAGGACTGAGGCTGGCCCAGCAATGAAGCCCTGGCACCAGAACTGACCCTCAACAGCAGGAGACACATTTCTCACGCGGCTACAGCCTGCAGGTGTCTGCAGACGGCAGGGGCCCACAACACACAGCTCTGAGGTGGGGACTAAACAGAAGGCCTATTTTTAGACATCAGCCTTTGCCGTTGACTGACAGAGGCCCCTGAGGTTTGGCAGAATAATTGGTTTGAGAACAAAGTATTAATAAGGCGACTCAGTGTTGCCATCAGCCAAAACCTCCCCAGGACACCTGGCCGTGCAGCCAGAGCAGCAATAAGCAACCGCCACACAGCCAGGCCTGCAGGACACACACACGCAGCTGAGATCTAGAATCCGCAGTTCCAGGTGTATGGTGGGGGTTGAGCATGACATTTATGTTGCTTGAATTTACTCTCATTTGCAAGAAGTCAAACATTAATAAAATTTGGGGGTTCACACTGCATTAGTAAGGGAGCACTGTTTCGAAGAAGGATAAAGGTGAACCGAGGGGGTGCGCAGGGTGGAGAAGGATGGGGGAACCCTTACAGGTCCACTAGTTCAAACTCATTTGCCCAGAAGAGGAAACTGAAAACAAGAGCAATTCAGTGACCAGAACAAGGTCACCGAGCAAGGAAACGGAGGAGGAGGACCAGGTCAGTGCTTGCAAATGCACGACGGGACATTCTCACGACAGGCAGGTTTTTAAGTTCCAGTCCCATCACGAGACTGCAAGTGCACAGGGGCATAAAGGAATGACTGTGGTTCCCCTTCTCCCCCATTCTCAGGCATACCCCCAAATAAAATCACCCAGAACTGACAAAGCCTTCATTTACGTGTGTTTTCTGCTCAAAATGACTACCGTTCCATGCTGTTTCTCGAAAGAGAATGCTTGTCTTTTCACTGCTTGTCCGCACTGTGGGACGGGGCAGATCAACAGCAGACAAGGACAACTGAGGATGGCCCAGGTCACCACACTCCCAGAAACCCCACCCGCAGACTGTCCAGACCAATGCTGAGGTTTCTTTCACTAAATATTTTCTTCTGGAAATAAAATTTATTGTTAAATATTTAACAAACATGGACAAAACTTTCTGAAGTCTAAAACCAATCCCAATGAGTCTAAAGTACATAGACTCATAGGGATTTTAATGAACCTTTTAAGTATATATCTATTTCTGTGTGTGTATATGTATGTATGTAATGCATGTGTGTGTATGTATAAGTATACATGTATATGTGTGTCTTACATGTCTATAAATATACACATATAGAGATATTGAGAGACAACTTCTAAGAAATAGATGTCAGATGTTTGCATACTTATCTATGACATAAACAGTTAAATTTCAAAATCCATACTGCTCAAAATTCTGCAGCATGCAGGATAACCTCAGACAGGTAAGTACAGGTAAGTAAACACAGGCAAACAGAGATAGCAAGGAAATGGTATCTTTTCTGCATGTACCACTTTCAGCCTGTTGTGAAATTCTGGGCAACATAATTTGCTTTCTATAGCAGCCTCCCTCATTTCTTACCAATTAAAATCACACAGCAAATTCTCACACAAGCAGCATTCTCTGAACCAACCAACCAGGGATCAGGAAACCAAACCATAACCTCCTGTCATCCCGGCAAGCCCCCAAGGTGCTCCAAGCCACACTTCCATTCCGTCAGGTCTGGCACATGAATGCCAGCTCCATGCAGCTCCCAGCCCAGAGCCATGCAAAGGGCAGCCCCGCAGGGGGGCAGGAAGCCCTGGACACACGATACCTTGACAGCTCAGGGAAGGCTCGGACTGAGTTTTGGTCAGAAGAACTGGAAAAGGCAGGCAATGAGAGCATGAGGATGCGCCTGGACATCTGCAGAGCCCCTGACCCAGGCCTAGGCCCCTCACAAGCCTCAGATGGGATGGCGGCACGCGAGAAGAACTCCTGCAGAGCAGGCCTGCATCTCGGCTTGCCCTCGCAGGGCCTCAGTTGCACAGCCTGCTAAGTGCCACCCTGGACGCAGGTGGCAGCAAAGCCTTGGGTTTGTCAGGCTGCCGCAGCAGCCAGGGATCCCAGAGGAAAGTGGGCCCCTGCCTAGCAATGACTCTCCCCTGCCAGCCGTCCCCTGCTCTCCAGCAGCTGCAGGGCTCAGGAGGGGCTGCCTTTTCCTTCTGAGTATAAACCAAGAAGGCAAACAAAGGGGCTCCTTCTGCAGCACCCAGCAGGCCTGCCTAGGTCAGCTGCGGAGAGGAAGCATCCTCAGGGATGCCCTCTGGACGAGCCTCCTTGCTTCTCCAATGTCTGACGGAGACTAGGATGGGATGAAGGCGTCTGGCAGGGAGGTAAGCAAACATGTCATGCCTGGCACTGCACAGGCGTGGCCCAGATGAAAGGGGTGCTGGCCACGGGGCTGGAGCAGGCCCCCATAGCAGGAAGATGTGCAGGGTCTGGGGGTGGGGAGGGGAGGGCCGGGATGCCCAAGGCAGTGGAGAGGGGGACTGTGGGGCGTGGGAGCAGCTAGTTTCCACCAAGGGCAGAAGTGCTGCAAATCTGAAAGGCCAAGCTGGCCGCAGCAGTGTGTCTGGGGGCTCTGTCCTGCATGTGGGTCAGAAGAGGTGCACTGGCCCAGGACCCCGCTGAACACTCCACTCCTGTGTTCCAGATGACTATGGGCTTGCCTGGGGCCTTTCCTTAACAGAGCCCAGGTTTTACGTGACTTCTCCCAGGTAGCAGGTTCAATCTACCTTTCAAGATGTATCCAAGGGTTGGCATATAACAGAAACACTTGTTTGTGTAAGCTTTTTTCTTTTAGATACCTAAATGTGGGACACTTTTTTTTTCTTTTTCTTTCTGTCTTTTTTTTATCTTACCAAATGAAAGCTATTTCCCAAAAGTACCATAAACCAAATGTAAATAGGGCCGATACACCCAGACAGACACACCCACAGCAACCCAGCCTGTTGTCTGCAGTGATGCTCAGAATATTTTTGTCTGTGTCTCACAAGGGTTTACTAGATAAAACACAAGATGCTTTATTCTCCAATGTCAGCGTACTTTTTTTTTTTGAAGGGACAAATAGTCCATGTATCTGAAAGTCAATGGAGCTAAACCCTTTCTTGAATGTCAAATCAGATCTAGGGCCCAGATTGCCAGGAGGAAATGGGCTGACGAGGGGAGAGGGGCAGACTACACAGGGATTCCACTGTGGACATGGATTCATGATAAATTTGGGACTAAAAGAATACATTTTTTATTGGAAGAAGTTAGAAAAAAAGCTACAGAAAAACACGAAAAACTTGACTATGTATACATTTCAAAAGCCCAATCTATTTAATATTTGTGGAATAAATAAAACAGAGACAAGATATCCACTGGGGCTCATTAGAATAGAAATGCTTATGAAGTCCGTTTTAATAATTCTAAGTTCAAGGAACATAAAGTTTTCTTTTGCCGGATAGTCATTTAAATATACAGTCAGCCCTTTGTATCAGTCAGAAGAATCTGCTTACACAACATGTCAGTCTCTGTACCAACACGGCTTCTGAGGCCACCACTCTCACCAGTGACTCTAACTGTGACCTCACGCCAAGCCCCAGATTCACAGCACGGGCGAGCTGTCCCTAGCAGCAATGGCCAGGAAGCCCAAGGTGATGCTAAAGTTGTCTTCAGGGCTCGATTTCATGGAGTGCAGTTGTTCGGTTGTAGGGGGCAGCTAAATGCCCCTTGCCACTGGTTCTGGTTATAAGCAATGTCTAAAACCTAGGGCAGCTATTGGCAACTGAAAAGGAAAGTCAAGGGAGTATTATACATGGTTCTTGAGTAGTTATTTTGGAGCATCAATTCTAATCTCTCCTTACTTCCTCTCCTCCCTCCTTTCACTTATCTCATGACAGTGTGCAGGGTGACAAAGAGGGAAGGACATATTCAGGACCTGGACAAAGGCAGAACAATAATCGAGAGGGAAGAAAACAACTTTCTTTTTTGCTTACTGGTTTGGACAAAATTGGAGTTGCCTGGAAATTCATGTACCCATCTCTCCCCAGTGCTAACCAGGGCTGCGAGGACAGCTACCAGGCCACCCATGCATGCCGCATGTGTGTGCACACTCGTGTGTGCAGGGCAGAGTGTGTAAGACACAGCAGGCCTCACCTCTCCTGTTGTCCCAGGCGTAGAGCTCCTTTATCCCGAGCTCGCTCAGGGACTTGGACAGCTCCAGCTCCTCTCCCGCAATGTTGTCCCGCAGGAGAACCACGTGCTCTGGGCTGACCTCACACTTTGCGCAAATGACCGGGAGAATATTCTGGAGAGGTACATCAGGGCTCACGCGCACGACAGCTTTTTGTGTCCGCAGGTAATTCACTACCAAACGCACAGATTTCTAGAACAATGCAGATAAAGAAAATTCTGTAAGCGTATCTTCCCACAATGGCTTCAACTTCTGTGTTAATTCTAGAACTAAGTGTGCCAGGATTTTGTGTAGCCTGAATCTTTCTTAAACACATTTAGTGAGTCAGGAGGGAAAATGGCATAATGAATAGTGAAAATAAATGTCTGGAACCATAAATTTATCTTAGACCCCCTTACTAACGAACAAGCTGCTAACAACATAGGGAAATGAGCATCGGTGAGGGCTCTAAATTTAAAATCCAATACACACACCATCTTTCAAGGATTCTGGCCAGACATGAACACAAGGCACTTACATACATTTTCTAAAGGAAAATAGCCTGGAAGTAGTATGAATAATTTAATTTAAAGAAAAAGCCTCAAAAAACATGATATCAAATGTTTGTTTAAGCTGTTAAAATAGCCACATAAATCTATGAATATCTATGTACATATGTATCTATGTATACTTGTGTATGTACTATATATACACACATATATAAGCACCTGCAGTGTGTACACAAACTTACATGTATTTATATATACACACTATACAAAACATATTTTATGCTAGAAATATATCTTATTTTTTTAAAAAATACCAGACATATAATAATGAGAAAGAAAAACAATCGGTGTGACTAATGGTGATTCTAAATGACTATAGATAAAGCGGTCCATCAAAATTTTACCATGTGAAGTTTCAATAGCCGACTTTTATTCAGCCTTTATTGATCACCTGAATTGTGCAAGACGCTGCAGGCTGGTCACAGTAAACGCAGACTGAACAAAAGCGCAGCTGAGAAAGGCCGAGTGCTCCCTCCCAGCCTGAGTGCCAGGGCTCGGTGGCCGTGATACTGATGCAGTTTAGGAGGAAAGAGGGAAGCTACGACTCCTTTACTCCTCTCCAGGTGGAATCATGCATACACCTGGGCTCACCTGCCACTGGGCACCAGGAAGTCAAGAGAAGCCACAGGGTGTAAACAGGGTTCCTCGTCCTTGGACATTGATTATACTTGAAGAATAAGGGAAAATCTCCTCTGGACATTGCATAGAAGGGCAACAATTAGAATTTATTAACAAGCTAAACGTAGTAATTCACAGGAGATGGACAGTTGGCCAGATGACCATTTTTAAAAGCAGAAAAATTTATCAGATCTTTAGGAATCCAAAGGAATGAAGTAGCAGCACTGCTTTTAATTAGAGCTGAAAGATCCAACCAAAGCCTTATTAAAAAGTACAAAAAACTGCTGGAATTAATTTTAGTCAATAATCAAAAGCCTGCAATAAAGCCATGTGTATAAGATATTCTACAAATGCCATGAGTAAATATTTCTGATATCAATTTTTCAAAAGGAAAAATCCTCCTCTCTCTCTCTCTCTCTCTCTCCATGTCCAAATCCTCTGTAGATCCTCACTGCCTCCTCGGGTAGGAAGAACTCTGTAACTGCACTGTCCAGTAGGGTAGCCACTAGCTACTTGCAGCTATTTAAATTTAAATTAATTAAAATTGAATAAAACCAAAATATCCGTTTCCCAATCACACTAGCCACATTTCAAGTGTTCAAAAGCCACATGTGTCAATTAAAAATAAAGATTAAAAAAAGAGCTGGGTGCGGTGACATGCGACTATAGTTCTAGCTGAGCCAGGAGGCCGAGGCAGGGGGATCACTGGAGCACAGGAGTTCAAGTCCAGCCAGGACAACATAGTGAGACCCCATTTCAAAAAAAAAAGAAAGAGAGAGAGAGAAGAAGAAAAGAAAAACTGGCCAGGCACAGTGGCTCACGCCTGTAATCCTAGCTCTCTGGAAGGCCGACACAAGAGGATTGCTTGAGCTAAGGAGTTGGAGAGCAGCCTGAGCAAGAGTGAGACCCCATCTCTACTAAAAAAATACAAAAATTAGTCGGGCATTGTAGTGTGCACCTGTAGTCCCAGCTACTCAGGAGGCTGAGGCAGGAGGATCGCTTGGGCCCGGGAGTTTGAGCTTGCTGTGAGCTATGATGATGCCATAGCACTCTACTCAGGGCAACAGAGTGAGACTCTGTCTCAAAAAAAAAAAAAAAAGAAAAGAAAAGAAAAGAAAAACCAAAATTAATTTAAATATTTAAGTTACAATAAATAGCCAAAAAAGCTACATGTGGCCAGAGACTATCATATTGGAAAGTACAGAATTATAGACCATGTCCACCTCTAAAGAAAGTTTTAATGGGTAGCTCTGCTCTAGGGCAATTCCCATTCTCTAATATATTACATAAAGGAACAATGTTACAACAATAAATATTATTAAATTGTCTCCTAAAATAAACTCAGTTAGTGCCTAGCATAGCAGTAGCGACCTCAGCCCCAGCTCTCTGCGCGTGGTACTTATTAACAGCGAAGAAGAGCACCCCGTCCGCTACTCAGTATCTCCCGCACGCACAGACACAGGCACCTACGGACCTCAGGCGTCTTAGGTGGGCCGGGCTTAACCTTCTCTTCAGGAACTTTTTCTTTCAGAAACACAGTGTGCACATTCAGTGTCCCAACCAAGGTATTTGGCTTAAAACTCAAAGGCTGTTGGGTTTCCGAAGACCGGATCTCAAGGGCGTGGTGAGATGGATTCAGGTGATTCTGAAGGCAAAGATCAACAAGTAGGTCCATCATTGCATGGCTGGAAAAAAGAAAACAAATCACGATTATTAGGAAGGTCTGCGCTCTCCCTTCTGCCTCGCTGAACAAACGGAAGAATGAGCACATTAGATGTGCTTATGAAGAAAGACAACAGCAGCTCATTAATTCCTTATGCATGATTGTATAGCAATATGTCAACATTCTCCACACTAATAAACAATACTACTGAAAGAGCAAAATCATAACAGCTGATCAAAATCATAATAGCTTGGGAAATAGTTGTATTTGTAGTTAAATCCATGAGAATGTTCAATCATCTAAGGTTTGTTAGCACAAATGATATTTCTTATGGGTGTAAGACATTAAATTTTCAGTTATTCACTGAAATTTATGTTAAATACTAAGTTTTCAGTTGAAGAAGTCAACAGCTTTCTTTTAGCAAAAAAAAAAAAAAAAAGCCTTGTTTTCCAAGACAAAAAAATACAAAATAATTATATTTTTCAAATGTCAAAAATTTTCATAACATCCCCCATCACACATAATTATTGTTGCTATGGGAGGGGAGTGACAATTCAGATTAACCCAAAGAACAGAAAATTTCATTTCCATCTGCTATATTTTCATGGCAGAAAGTTTTTATATTTAAAGCTGACCTTTCTTTTTCCTACAAATTTCCCAAGAAGTTAAGCACAGGTTTTTTCCCCATCATCTATTTCTTAATAAGTAACTTGCATGGCAATTATTGCAGAATATAATTATGGTTTCCAGGTGTCACCAAATGTATATGTAAAGATCAGGAACTTACAGGTATGTGTAAATACACAAATGTGAGTGACATCAACAAGATGGTAGAATAGGAAGTCTCCAACTCAACTACACCCAGAGGAAAAAAATGATTTGTCAGTCATCCATGAACAAAAGTGCCTTTGTAGGAGCTTTAGGATCCAAACAGAAGGTGGTCAAACCCAGGAGCCCGACTGAGGAGGGATGCCTTGAGAAGTCAGGCCCATATCCTGGTGGCAGGCTCATAGACTTTGGTCCCAGCTGTGGACTGAAAGCAGCCCCATAGCCCTGTGGACCCAGCTCAGCATCGCGTAGCTCCCTTCCTGCGAACAGTCCCATCTGCCATTTCCTGAGAGGAGTTACACCCCACCCATCTGTGCCCCCAGTAACACGCCTGCTGACCTGAGCCCAACTGTGGATACTGAAGTAGCCATGTGACCTGGCCCTAGTCTCCTCTACTGTGGCCTGGAGTCAGCACTGCCTGTCCAGGGACCTGATAGGAGACATGTCTCTCCATGATCCTGGTGGTAGATCCCCCAAGCTCAGTCCCAACTGTGGATCCTTAAGCAGCCATGTTACCTGGCTTCAACTCCACTGGACTGAGATCCCAGAGGCAATAACATCAATCTAGAGACCTGGCAGGAGTAGACTGTAATGACTGGAAGAGATGTTTGCCCCTTCAAATGCACAGATACCAACACAAGGCTATATGGATCACAAAGAATAAGACAAACAAGAAACTACCAAAAGAAACTAATAAAACTCCAGTAACCAACCCCAAAGAAGTGGAGAGTCATAAATTTCTTTAAAAAGAATCCAAAACAGTGATCTTTAAAAAAGCTAAATGAGCTCCAAGGGAACACAGATTAAAAAACTAAACAAAATCAGGAAAACAATGCATAAACAAAATGAGAAATTTAATAAAGAAATATAAGCAATAAGAAAGAACCAAATAGAAATCCTGGAGCTGAAGGATATAACGACTGAACTAAAAATTTCAAATAGAGAGCTTCAAGCAGCATAAATGAACTCAAAGACAATCCATTTGCAATTAACCAGTTAGAAAAGTAAAAAGAAAAAAAGAATGAAAAAGAGTGAAGACTTATGGAACACCATCAAACAAAGGAGCAGAAAGCCTATTTAAACAAATAATGACAAAAATCTTCCCAAATCAACAGAAAGAAACAAACATGAAGCCCTAAGATCCTCAAATATATTAAACCCAAAGAGGGCTACATCAAGACACATTATAGTTTCTCTCAAACATTAGAGTTTGTCAGAAGTAATAGACTAAGAGAGAACATAGAAAGTAGGAAGAGAAAGGCAACTTGTCACATACAAGGGAACCTTCATAAGACCATGTGTGGATTTATCAGCAGAAACCCTTGCAGGCCAGGAGAAAATGGGATGATATAGTCAAAGTACTGGACAAAAAATGCCAACCCTAAACAATACCTTATCCAGAAAAACTATAGTTTAAAGATGGAGAGATAAAAGTCTTTCCCAGGCAAAAACTAGGAAGTCTTTCATACTAGACATGCTTTAAAAGAAATGTTAAAGTAAGTCAGGTTAAAATGAAAAGACATTAAAAAAAATAATGAAAGCATATGAAAGTATAAATCTCATTGCTAAAGCTAAACACAGAATATTGTAATACTGTAATGGTGCACACAAATCACTTTAAACACTAATATATAAGTTATAAGACAAAAGTAGTCAAAATAAATATAGCCACAGGACTTTGCTAATGTAAATACAATATAGAAAAGTAAAATCTGACATCAGTTATATAAAGTGTACGTGGGGAAAGAAATGTGTAGAGTATCTGCATGTGATTGAAGTTGTTATTAGCTTCAAATAGACTGCTATAACTATAAAATAGCCTATATGAACTCCATGATAACCCTCCCATACAAAAAATGTACAGTAGATACAAAAAAGATAAAGAAAAAAAGAATCAAAGCATACCCGTAAAATCATCAAACCACAAAGGAAGACAAGAGAAGAAATGACGAACATGAGAACTATAATAAAGACAGAAAACAGTTAACAAAATGGCAAGCGCAAGTCCTTAACTATCTATAATTACTTGAAATTTAAATGGACTAAACTTTCCAATAAAGAGACACACAGTTAATGCATGAATAAGAAAACAATAATCAACTATATGCTGTCTACAAAAGACTCACTTTAGATTTAAGGACATAATGGCCGGGCGTGGTGGTTCACGCCTATAATCCTAGCACTCCGGGAGGCTGAGGCAGGAGGATTGCTCTAGGTTAGGAGTTCGAGATTTAAGGACATATATACTGAAAATAAAGGGATGAAGAAGTATATTCCATCCAAATGTTAAAGAAAAGAGAGCAGGAGTAGCTATATTTATGTCAGAAAAAATAGACTCTAAGTAAAAAACTGTCACAAGAGACAAAAAAGGTCATTATAATATGATAAAAGGGTTAATTCAACAGGAAGATCCAACAATTATAAATACATATACACCCAACACAAAACCACCTAAGTATATAAAGCGGACATTGATAAATCTGAAGAGAGAAATAGACAGCAATACAATAACAGGTGAGGGTTTCCATACTCTATTACCTATAATGAATATATCATCTAGACAGAAAATCAATAAGGAAACAGAAGAACTGAGCAACGCTATAGATCAAATGAACCTAACAGATATGTAATATATCCAGAACTTCGCACCCAACATCAGAAAAATACACATTCTTCTCAGGAGCGATGGAATGTTCTTCAGGATATATAACATATTAGTTGTTTAAAAAGTCTTAAAAATTTTAATAAGATTAAAATCATTCCAAGTATCTTTTCCAAACACAATGGAATGACACTAGCAATCAATATCAGTAACAAAATGAAAACAATTACAAATACAGAATTTGCCTTTCATAGTATCAGGTACCCACAGTTAGAAAATATTAAATGGAAAATTTCAGAAATGACTGATTCATAAATTTTGGCAGCGTGATGAAATCTCGTGCTGTCCCGCCTCATCCTGCCTGGGACATGAATCATCCCTTTATGCTGTATACTCTACACGCCCATTAGTCACTTAGTAGCCATCAGAGTTATCATACTGACTGTCATGGCATTGCACTCCTTGTGTTCAAGTCACCTTTATTTTACTTGATAATCACCCCACAGTGCAAGAGTAGTGATGTTGGTGATTCAGATATGCCAAAAAGAAGCCACAAAGGGCATCCTTTAAGTGCAAACGTAAAAAGTTCTTGACTTAAGAAACAAGAGAAATTGCATGCTCAGATTACTAACATCTACAGAAAAATGAAACTTCTACCCATAAAATTGTGAAAGAAAAAGAAATTCATACTAGTTTTGCTGTTACACCTCAAACTGCAAAAGTTACAGCCACAGTATGAGATAACTTTTATTACAATATATTGTTATAATTATTCTATTTTGTTATTACTCATCGATGTTCATCTTTTACTATGCTTAATTTATAAATTAAATTTTATCATAGCTACATATGTATATGGGAAAAAAAACATGGTTTATATAGAGTTTGGTACTGCCTGTGGCTTAAGGCATTCACTGGGGGTCTGAAAACATATCCCCCTCAGATAAGGCGGGACTACCGTACATGGAAACTAAACAATACATTCTTGAATAAACACTGAGTCAAAAAGGAAATCAAAAAGGAATTTTAAAAATATCTTGAGACAAATGAAAATGAAAATACAACTTACCAAAACTGATGGGATGTGGCAAAACTAATACTGAGGGAACTCTGTAGCAATAAGTTCCTACATTAAAAAAGAAGAAATATCTCAAACAACCTAACTTTACACTTCAAGGAGCTAGAATAACTGAGCCCAAAATTAGCAAAAAGAAGGAAATAATAAAGATTATTGTAACAAAAATAGCTGAAATAGAGAATAGAAAAATAAAATCAGCAATCTCTTGCCTAGACTAAGAAAAAAGAAAGAAGACAAATAAAATCAAAAATGAAAGAGGAGAAATTATAATAGATATCTCAGAAATAAAAAGGATCACTAAGCAGTATAATAAACAATAATAACAATAATACACAAACAAATTGGATAATCTAGAAAAAAATGGATAAATTCCTAGACACATACAACTTACCAAAACTGAATCAAGGAAAAACTGAAATCCTGAACAGACAAATAACAAATAAGAAGAGTGAATTGGTAACTAAACCTCACCACAAAGGAAAGCTCAGGACCAAATGGATTCATGAAAAATTCTACCAAGTAGTCAAGGAATAATTAATTCCTTGCTTCTTGATTCTAAGAAGCAGCAATTCAATGCTTCTTAAACTCTTCCAAAATACAGAAAAAGAAGGAATATTTCCAAACTAATTTTATGAGGCTAGCGTCACTTTGACACCAAAGTCAGACAAAGATCCCAAAAGAAAAGAATAGTACAGACCAATATCCCTGATGACATGGATGCAAAAATTCTCAATAAAATACTAGCAAACAAAATTCAACAGCACATTAAAAGGATTTTACACCATGACCAAGTGGAATCTATGCCCCCAATGGTCCAACAGAAGTAAATAAATCAATGTGATACAACTCATTAACAGAATGAATCATAAAAATCACACAATCATCTCAACTGATGCAGAAAAAGCACTTGACAAAATTCAAAATATATACATGATAAAACACTCAACAAAATAGGTAGAGAAGGAACTTACCTCAACACAATAAAAACCACATATGAAAAGCTCACAAATAACATTATAATCAATAAAAAAAAACTGAAAGCTTTTCCTTTAAGATCCATACAAGGCAAAGATGCCCAGTCTCGCCACTTGTATTCAATATAGTACTGGAAGTAAGTCCTAGCCAGAGGCATTAGACAAGAAAAATAAATAAAAGGCATGTGAATCAGAAAAGAAGAAGTAAAATAATCTCTGTTTGCAGATGACATAATCATACACATAGAAAACCCTGAAGACTCAATGACAACAAAAAACTTAGAAGTAATAAATACTTTCAGTAAAGATGCTGGATATAAAATCAATATAAACAATCAATGGCATTTCTATACACAAACAATGACCTATCTAAAAAGGAAATTAAGAAAATGATCCCATTTACAATAGCAACAAAAAGAATACTTAGGCATAAACTTAACCAAACAGGTGAAAGACTGGTACACTGAATATTATAATACATTGATGAAAAAATCAAAGAAGACACAGATATATGGAAAGACATCTAAAGATATCTTGTGTTCATGGACTGGAAGAATTAGTATTGTTTAAATGTCCATACCACACGAATAGACCTACAGAGTCAATGTAATCCCTATCAAAATCCCAATGGCATTCTTTACAGAAACAGAAAAGAAACAATCCTAAAATTAATACAGAACAATAAAAGAATCTTGAATACTCAAAGCAATGTTAAAAACAAAGTTGGAGAGGTATCACACATCCTCATTTAAAAATATTTTACAAAGCTACATTAATCAAAGCAGTATGGCACCTGAATAAAACCAGACACACAGACCAATGGAACAAAATAGAGTGCCCAAAAATAAATCTATGCATTTAGAGTCAACTGATCTTCACCTAGGATGCCAAGAACAAAATGAGGAAAGCAGCTGTTTAATAAATGGTGCTGTGAAAACTGGATATCCACATGCAGAAAAATGAAATTGGACCCTTATCTCACTCTATATACAAAAATCATCTAGAAATAAATTAAAAGACTTAAATTTAAGACCTGAAACCATAAACCTATGAGAAGAAAACATAGGGAAAAAGCTTCCTGGCATTGGTCTGGGCAATGACTTTTTGAGAATGACACCAAAAGCTTGGGGAATGAAAGTACAAGTGAACAACTGGGCCTGCATCAGACTGAAAAGCTTCTGTGCAGCAACGGGAACAATCATAGAGAGGAAGGGCAACCTACAGAATGGGAGAAAATATCTGCAAACCATATATGTGATGAGAGGTTCATATCCAAAGTCGATAAGGAACTCAAACAACTCAAGAGTAAATGACCAAATTTCAAAATGGGCTAAAGACCTGAACAGATATTTCTCAAAATATGACATACAACTGGCCAAGAGGTGTATGAAAAAGAGTACAACATCACTATCAGGAAAATACAACTCAACATCATGATATCAGCTCACCGCTGTTAGAATGGCAATTATAAAAAAGACAAACAAGGGGGTGAAAAATGGCAGAGGAGACGTGACCTCCTGGCTCGCTGCTCCCAGAAAATGAGGTGAAGCACTTGGTCTGCTATGCACAAGTAGATTGCTCCGCTGCAAGAACAGTGTTGTGAAACTGCAGAGAAGCAGTGTGGGACACACAACACAGGAAAAAAAAAGGTGAATGGGAGATGCGATTGCAAAGTCTGGAGAGTGCGAGATAAACAATAGAGAATAGAGCATGGGATGGCTGTGCTTGCCCGGCCAGCGAGTGCAGTGGGACCTGACCCACAGGAGGATGCCCTGCCTCCCCAATGACCTCCACACCTACTCAGACAGCGACATGCCAGAAGTCGGTGCAAAAATCGCAGCAGGAGACTGCAGGCTCTGTGGAGAGGGGACAATAGCGGGAAACATCTTGAACTTCCCGAGGCTCTGTGCTAGGACTGTACTGGGCGGGGGAGGGACTGGCCTGAGCCACCACTCAAGGGAGTTAGGAGCCAGGCACTTCACCTCTGGCGGTCAGCGGGTCCAGAACACTGAAAAGAGGGCTCTACCCTGGAAACCACTGATGAATAGACTGGCTCTGGGCGGGTCAGAAAGAGCAAGACCTCCTGCCAGACAGGTGCGAGATTGTAGGAAAGTGACACATAAGGAACGTCCCTTAGGAGCCTGAAGTTAAAAGCACAAACCAGTCCTAGCACTCCCAGTTCTCATTCAAGTACCCTGATAAGAAAAGACCAGAGAAAGAACATAGGGAATATGAAAGAGCAGAGAGAAAAGTCACCCCCAAAAGAAATCATAAGATCCTCAAAATCAGATACTAATTTAAATGAAATGATTAAATTGAAGGGGGAAGAATTCCGAATATGGATTATAAGGAAACTCAATGGAATTAAAGAGAAAATAGAAACCCAACACAAAGAAGCCACAAGAACAATACAGGAAATGAATGAAAAATTCTCTAAAGAATTGAAGTATTATAAAAGAAGCAAACAGAAATATTGGAAATGAAAGAGGCATTCAAGGAACTACAAAACACAGTGGAAAGCCTTAAGAATAGGTTGGATCACACAGAGGAAAGAATCTCAGGGCTTGAAGATAGTGCCTATGTGCTAAACAAATCAGATGAAGAAAAAGAACACAGAAGCAAGAGATAAGAACAGAACATACAAGAAATGTGGGATTATGTAAAGAAACCAAATATAAGAATTATAGACATCCAAGAGAGGAAGAAGAAAATACACAAGGGCTGGAAAATCTATTTCTTGGAATACTGGAGGAAAATATGCCTGGCCAGGCCAGAAACCTAGATATCCAGATACAAGAAGCACACAGAACTCCTGGGAGACTCAACATGAAGAGGCAATCACCACATCACATAATTATCAGAAGGGTCAAAGTAAACACGAAAGAGGCAATCCTTCAAGCAGTAAGACAAAAACAACAGATAACCTACAAAGGAAAACCTGTCAGACTAACTGCAGACTTCTCAACTGAAACCCTACGGCCAGAAGGGACTAGGGACCCATCCTCAATCTTCTAAAACAGAATAATTGCCAACCTAGAATTCTTTACCCAGGAAAACTAAGCTTCATCTACGAGGGAGAAATAAAGACTGTCCCAAACAAGCAATCACTAATGGAATTTGCAAAGACCAGACCTGCTCTGCAGGAAGTACTCAGACCTGCGTTATACACTGAACAGCGCAATAGACACCCACCAAATTAAAATCATTCAAGAGTTCAAGTCCAAAACTCGGATTCCACAATGGCTTGAGAGGTAAAATAAAACAATATAAATTTTCTTAACAATATGAACAGAAATCTACCCCAAATACGAATCCTCTCAATAAATGTGAATGGCTTAAATTGTCCTTTGAAGAAACATAGACAGGCTGAGTGGATAAAAAATTATAAGCCAAGTATCTGCTGTCTCCAGGAAGCACATCTAACCCACAAAGACGCTTTCAGACTCAAGGTCAAGGGTTGGAAAACAAACTTTCAGGCAAATGGAAACCAAAAGAGAGCGGGGGTAGTGATTTTGCTTTCAGACAGCATAAATTGTAAAACAGCAAAAGTAAAGAAAAGCAAAGAAAGCAAAAGTAAAGAAAGTCACTATGTATTAGTGAAAGGAAAATCCAACAAGAAGATATAATAATTCTTAATATTTATGCACCCAACACAGGAGCACCCAGATATATAAAGCAAACCCTGTTTGATCTAAATAGCATGATAAACAGTAATGCCATAGTATCAGGGGATTTCAACACCCCACTGTCTGAATTGGACAGATCCTCCAAACAAAACATAAGCAAAGAAATAATGGACTTAAACAGAGCTCTAGAACAAATGGGTCAAATAGACATCTACAGAAGATTTCACCCAAATGAAGCCGAATATCTTCTCACCAGCTCATGGAACTTTCTCCAAAATTGGCCACATCCTAGGCCACAAATCAGACCTCAACAAATTTAAAAAATAGAAATTGTACCATGTATCTTCTCAAACCATAGTGGTATAAAACTAGTGATCAATTCCAACAGAAACGCTTACCACAATGTCATGGAAATTAAACAATCTATTGCTGAATGACTATTAGGTCAAGGAGGAAATACAGAGGGAATTCAAAGGACTCTTGAACTAAATGATAACAGGGACACAAGTTATCAAAATCTGTGGGATACAGCAAAAGCATTCCTGAGAGGAAAACTAATAGCATTAAATATTCACATCCAAAAGACAGAAAGCTCACAAATCAACAAACCAATAAACCATCTCAAGGAACTGAAAAAGGAAGGGCAAATTAGTTCTAAACCTAGCAGAAGAAAGGAAATAACTAAGATCAGAGCAGAATTAAATGAAATTGATAATAAAAGAACTACACAGAAGACCAATAAAACGAAAAGCTGGTTTTTCAAAAAGATAAACAAAATTGATAGCCCTCTTGCTAGATTGACAAGAACTAGAAAGGAAAGGACTTTAATAAACTCAGTCAAAAATGAAGAAGGAGAGGTCACTATAGACATCATAGAAATACAAAACATCACCTTTGAATACTATTAAAATCTATATGACCAAAAACTAAAAAATGTGGAGGAAATGACAAATTCTTGGAAACACACAACCTGCCTAAGCTCAATCAGGAGGAAATAGAATTCCTGAACAGACCAATATTAAGCGCAGAAAGAAAGTGGAGCACCAATAAAAAATCTTCCAAAAAAAAAAAGTCCCAGACCAGATGGTTTCACACCTGAATTTTACCAAACCTACCAAGAAGAACTCATACCTATACTGCAGAAATTATTCCAAAACATTGAGAAGGATGGTATCCTCCCTAACTCATTCTACGAAGCCAATATCACCTTGATACCAAAGCCAGGAAAGGTTATAACAAAAACAGAAAACTACAGACCAATTTCCCTCATGAATATAGATGCAAAAATCCTCAAAAAAATCTTAGCAAACCGAATCCAATAGCACATCAAAAAAATAATTCATTAGGACCAAGTGGGCTTTATCCCAGAGACACAAGGCTGATTCAACAAACACAAATCTATAAATGTAATTCACCACATAAATAAAAGCAAGAACAAAGACCATATGGTTCTCTCAATAGACACAGAAAAGGCATTTGATAAAATCCAGCACACTTTTATGATAAAAACCCTTAACAAAATAGGCATAGATGGGACATTCCTTAACATTATTAAGGCCATATATGATAAACCCACAGCCAATATCATATTGAATGGGGAAAAATTGAAAGCATTCCCACATAGAACTGGAACCAGACAAGGTTGCCCACTATCTCCGCTTCTATTCCACATAGTGCTGGAAGTCTTTGCCAGGGTAATCGGAGGAGAAGGGAATTAAGGGTGCCTGAAGGAAGGCAGAATAGGTCAAACTCTCTTTGTTGATGATTTGCTATTATATCTAGAAAATCCCAAGGATTCAACCAAGAGATGCCTGGAATTGATAAACAAATTCAGTAAAGTCTCAGGATACAAAATTAATGCACACCAATCAGTGGCATTCATATATGCCAGTAACAGTCAAGTCAAAAATCAAATCAAAGACACACCACCTTTCACAATAGCATCAAAGAAAATTAAATACTTAGGAATATATTTAACGAAGGAGATGAGAGATATTTATAGGGAGAAGTATGAAACATTGAGAAAAGAAATTGTAGAAGATGTAAATACATGGAAATTCCTACCATGTTCATGGATTGGTAGAATCAATAGTGTTAAAATGTCCATTCTACCTCAAGTGATCTACAGAATTAATGCAACCCCTATCAAAATCCCACCATCATTCTTTATAGATTTAGAAAAAATAATTCTATGCTTCATATAGAACCAGAAAAGACCTCATATAGCAAAGCAATCTAAAGAAAAAAGAACAAATTGGGAGGCATCAGTCTGCCATACTTGAAACTTTACTACAAAGCTATAGTAACCAAAACAACATGGTACTGACACAAGAACAGAGACATAAACCTTTGGAATAGGACGGAGATCCCAGATATAAAACCATCCTCATATTGTCATCTAATCAAAACTACAATGAGACATCACCTAACTCCAGTGAGAATGGCCTTTATCAAAAAGTCCCCAAATAACAAATGCCGACATGGATGTGGAGAGATTGGAACACTCTTACACTGCTGGTGGGACTGCAAATTAGCACAACCCCTGCAGAAAATAATTTGGAGATACCTCAAAGAACTAAAAATAGAAATATCATTTGATACAGCAATCCCAGTACTAGGCATCTATCCAAAGGAAAAAAAGACATTCCATAAAAAAGACATATGCACTAGAATGTTATTAGCAGCACAATTCACAACTGCAAAGATGTGGAAACAACCCAAGTGCCCATCAATACATGAGTGGATTAATAAAATGTGGTATATGTATACCATGGAGTTCTACTCAGCCACAAAAAGCAATGGTGATCTGGCATTTCTTATGTTATCCTGGATAGAGATGGAGCCCATTCTTTGAAATGAGGTATCACAAGGGTGGAAAAACATGCACCACATGTACTCGCCATCAAATTGGTACCAACTGATCAACACTAAGATGCTCACATGGTAGTAGTATTCACTGGGTGCCAGTCAGGTTGGGAGAGGTGGGGATTGGGGGGTTGGGGTGGAGAGGGTGCGGGGTAAGCCCACAGCTAATGGAAACAGGGCACAGTGTATGGGGGAAGAGGATGCTTGTAGCCCTGGCTTTGGCAAGGCAAACGCATTTCATGTAACCAAAATGTCTGTACCTTCATAATATCCTGAATTTAAAAAAAATAATAAAATAAAAAAGACAAACAATAACAAGCATCGGTGAGGATGTGGAGAAAATAAAAACCTTGC
Organism: Eulemur rufifrons; assembly: GCF_041146395.1. Lineage (NCBI taxonomy): Eukaryota > Metazoa > Chordata > Mammalia > Primates > Lemuridae > Eulemur > Eulemur rufifrons. The sequence goes on along the minus strand of NC_091011.1, from coordinate 5,702,209 downwards.
ACACTGTTGGTAGGACTGTCAATCGGTACAGCCATTATGGAAAATAGTATGGAGGTTCTTCAAAAAATTAAAAATAGAATTACCATATGATCCAGTAATCCTACTTCTGGGTATATTAAATCCAAAGAAAATAAAACCAGAATCCGTAAAAGATACCTGCATTCCCATATTTATTGCAGTATTATTCACAATAGCCAAGGCATGGAAGTAACCTAAATGTGCATTAATAGGTGAATGGATAAAGAAAACGTGGTATGCACAGACAATGGAGTAGTGCTCAACCTTATAAAAGAAGGGGACCCTGGCTGGGCGCGTGGCTCATGCCTGTAATCCCAGCACTTTGGGAGGCTCAGGCAGGAGGATCACTTGAGCCCAGGAGTTTGTGGCTGCAGTGAGCTATGATGATGCCATCACACTCTAACCTGGGCAACAGAGACTTTGTTGAGACTTTGACTCAAAAAAACAAAAAACAACAAAAAACAAGGGAATCCTACCATATGCGACAACATGGATGAACCTGGAGGACGTTATGCTAAGTGAAACAAGCCAGACAGAAAGACAAACTCTGCATGATCTCACTCATATGTGGAATCTAAAATAGTTGAACTCATGTAAGCAGAGAGTAGAACGGAGGTTTCTAGGGTGGGGGATGGGGAGGTGGTCAAAGCACGAAGTTTCCCTTTCGCAGGATGAGCTAGTTCTGGGGCTCTAACGCACAGTGAGACTACAGCTGGCAACACCTACTGTGTACCTGAAACGTGCTGAGAGGGTAGATCATCAGTGTTCTCACCACACATGCTATCTGTGAGGTGACGGGGATGTTAACTACTTTGATTGTGGTGACCATTTCACAAATATATATGTATATCAACATCAAGTTGTACACCTTAAATATATACAATTTCTATTTGTTGATTACACCCCCAATAAAGCTGAAAAAAAGAAGAAAGAAAGAAAAAGAAAATCACTTTTCCCAATAGGCACTTGGTACAGCAGATATTAATTTTTTTGGTTAATGAAATGGAAGGAAAATGGCACAAAAGTACGTATTTAATTCGACAAATGACAACACATCACCTACCTGGTGTAGCGCATTACCGGGTCATCTAGAATGCTCTAAACCAAATAAAACCTTGTCTCCGAACTCAAACCAAGCAAAGCCCTAGGTGCTGGCCCTGCTTCGGCCACTCATTCACTCCTCTCTGACCCTGAGCATGAGCTGCTGCCGGGGCCCTAACACTGACCCATAAACCCACAGGCAAACTCAACCCTCAAAGACAACACAAAATGTCCTATTTCTCATTCCACTGCTGCAAGAAAAGAGTATCAATAATGTTCTGACTGATACAAACAATGTTCGAAGCTATCTCCGTGACAATGTCCAGGAAATGACTACGGAGCAGCATGTGCCAACCAGGGGACATGGGGACGCCCCGGGAAGCAGAGGCCCTGAGCCACGGAGCGCCTGGTAAGGCCACGCACCACAGCTGGCACACTGGCCAGGAACTGCTTCTTCCAGCTCCTGGTTAGAAATCTTTATCTCAACAAGGCTACTGAAACAAAACAGAGCAATATCACCACACACTCGAAGACACGATATTCCATTGAAAAGCCTCAGCACAGAAATTAGACTTTTTAAAAATGCCAAATGACACCATATGATTGATTCCCATTTATTGTCTGCCTGCGACAGGCCCAGGGCCCCCCAGCACACTTCCCGGTATCTCCTCTAGCCTGTGTGACGTCTGCGGACAGGAGGGGTCCCTGGGTTCCCACCCAGTCCGTCTGATGCCCTCCTGCTCTCCGTCTCTCATCCTCGCCCAGTCTGTGTCCAGCCAATTAGCAGATAAAAATCAAAGTCAAAGAACACATAAAAGTACATAAAGGCTACCAGTGCTCTCTTCTGTTCTTTTAGTGCAGTAATCTGTCTAACTAGGGAGAAGCGGGTTGGGAACGGTGGCAGCGGGCCCTGAAGCTCCATTGCTTTTCCCCATGACAGAGAAGGAACCGGCCGCCACAGCAGAAGCCAGCACTGGTCACTCGGTGCGCTGCAGAGTCTGCGACACGGGCCCTCCCGCGCGCCCCTGACACGGGACGCAGCTGTTCCAGCGAGTGTGCCGTGTGCCGCAGCCACGGTCCCGTTCTCAAACCCACCCCAGGGTGGCTGGAGCACAGTGTCCGGCATGTGCTTGCTAAATCAATGATGCATTTGCTCCTATCTTTTCTCTTTTGGATTCTATGCAGAATTAGCCCAGCTCAGGGTGAAAGTAATAGTTTATCAACAACCCACATGCTCAAATTTACTACTCAATTTGGAGGAGGGGAGAGAAGGAGGCAAAAAGCCCTCACCCCAAGACACTGTAAGAGCATGATGAGAAACCCAGTCACCGGACGTGGGTGACCATACATGCTTACAGTACTTGAAGAGCACAGAACCCATTGCCCTCCCATCCTGGAGGAGCACGTCGGACACCGTCCCTTCCTGGTAGGTGGCACCTGCTCCCAGGGCGGAGGGCTTCACTGAGCCAGGCGGCGTGGGGCCGAGGGCTCGGGCTGCGGTCGTGGCGCAGCTTGCTGCTCTCGCACAGGCTGCCTCTGCTGCCAGGGCCAGGCGGACGCAGCTTTCTAATGAAGACCTGACTTGGCCACCCTGAAGGACCTAGATACACACAAGTTGGAACATTGGGGACACGGGTCCAAAAGCACGAGCTCATCGTACAGTGTTTCCTGCAGTGTCTGACACTTCGTGTGACCCTTCCCAGGCTCATTTAAAATACGACTTGATTTACTGCTTTTCCACTGCACTTTCCCGGAACGTGTCCTCGCACGGCGAGGTGAGGGGGCAGCATTTCTGCACTCTGCACCGCACCCTTTAAGCTGCTACTGGCTGATATTTTCAAACGCCAAACTCCAGTTGGCCAGCCGGCTGTTTCAGGCTCCGTTGATGCTACTGGAGAAATTCACAGAGAGAGAGAGAGAGAGAGGCCACCCCTGGTGCAGTGGCAGCACCTGACAGTGGACAGAGCAGTGCTGAGCTGCTGCCTACTCCCTGTGGGCTCTCTTTACAGATTCGTTAGATCCCAGTCTGCCTCCATCTCCTGCGGACAAAGGATTAATGATTCTCTAGTTGGCTACGTGTACATCCTCCACAGCATCTCAGTAGGTCACTAAGAGGCTGCCCGGTCACTCTTACACATTCTCACCACCTCCTGAGACTGGCCTCCCCTCCTCGCCTCCCACCCACCCTCTGAAGGAGCAGCCCCCACCCTGATCTGCAGCTCTGTACACACTGGCCCTCTGGTTAGGGCCGGGCGTCTTCTCCCACAGCAGCGTGGGAATCAGGGCAGACAGTGGGATGGGGTCCTGGTGCCACTGCTCACCGCTCCGCTGACCTGGGCGGCTGACCGCACTCTCTGTGCCCGGTTTCCTCACCGGCGGGGGCAGAATGATCGTGCCCACCTCACAGAGTGGCTGGCGCACAGTGCTTGGCATGTGCTTGCGAAATCAAGGATTAACTTGTTCCTACCTTTTCTATTTTTGGGTTTCATACAGAATTAGCTTAGCTTAGGGCAGAGGATTCACCTGTCCATATGTGGCTGAATGCCACCCGGCTCTCAGCAAATACCAGGATATCAGATGCTTTTAAAACAACATCCCTCAGGCATAGCAAAAAAAGTCTTCCCAGTCTTACAAAGAATGAAACTAAGACATCAGACGCTGTCAGAACGCCAAATGAAGTTAGGTGTGCTAAGGAAGTTGACGAGGGCTAGGGATCCCCCAGCCTCAGAGATGATCCCACATGAACACTATTCTCAGGGACCTCAAGGACATCTCAGTCTCAATCTCTCCCGCTCTCATCACCTATCTATGCTCAGGTTCATCCCAGGTCCACTGGAAGAACAGAAGACAGTGGCACGGGGCTGACTGCCACACCGGTGGGCTTCTCAGCCTGCTCTCCCACTCCTCCAACTTCTTTAACCCTCTGTTCCCCAAATGTTTTTTAAGTGCTCATAATATAGAGGTAAAATTTATTTGTTTGTATTTGTTATAGTCTTCATTTTTAAATTTAAAAAGTGTAGACTATTTATACTTCTTTCTTTCAAAATATTATTTTCCAATTGTGTTGGACTTCAAACAATTTTGGCAGGAGTCAGTGGCTTCAATAAGAGAAGAACTGGGCGTCTTTCACACATGTTCTCTTAAACCCCAGCAGAGCGGCAGACCAAGAAATGAGCGGTCTGTGGCAACAGCGCCCGTCCCCATGAGGAGGGGCCACTGCGACGCCCGGTGGCAGCTGCAGGCTCTTTGGGGAGCACATGTTTGGGGCGTGAAAGTCAGAGAGGCCAAGGCCTATTTCCATCAGGCTGGGGCCGGTTCATAAACTGCCCTCCTCTAACTGGGGGGACTTCTACCTAAATCGCAAGTGGCTGTCCTGCCAGATCATGAGAACCAGTTCAGTGCGGAAACGCCCTGACAAACACTCCGGTTTGTGATGAGGAGGCTGCTGAGGATCGTTCTTCAGCAGCCTGCACCCCTCTTTCCTACAGCCCCTGTTCATGCCGTCACATCAGTGAGACCCTGGGCTCTTTCTCTGACCACGTGCTCACCCAGGTACCCCGACATGTAGCACAGCCAGTGACGTGCACCACGGCAGGGCACCTCCACGTGTAACAAGCCCGAACCGTTAGGGCTCGTTGAAACCAGATCGCCGGGCCCTGCCTCCGGGTGTCTGATCCAGCAGGTCTGGGAATCTGCATTTCTGACACGTTCCCAAGTGATGCCAAAGCTGCTGCTCCAAGGACCCCACTTGGAGAACTACTGGACGCTAAGTACTCAAAACATGCACACTTAGTACCGTATGTACTGACCCAGGAAGAGGGTCACTTGGTTTCAAGTTTACAAATTAAGGTAGTTACTTCCCGATACAATGTTAAAGCAAACAATTTGCATGAACTGTCAAATCTTAAACTGGTTCAACATGGCCTCATTCTTGTGTGGGACCAAGGCCAGCATGTGGCCCTAAGCTCTAGCGAGGCAAACTCTCGTGTAACAGAGTCAGAGCAAGCCCTGGGAGAAAATCCAGTCTGGCCGCTTGACACGGCATCAGCCAGGCCCAGCAAGATGTGGGCAGGGCCTTGCACAGGCAGTTCATACTGTCAAGGTCCCACACAGAGGGCAGAACAAATAAAGGTCAGCGGAGAGCCAGGTGACCCAAGCGAGCCCAGAGCCAGGGGAGCCTGCTGGTCAGAGGCAGGGCTCCAGGTACAGGGCTGGGGGCTCCAGCAAGAGGCCTGGGCGTGGGGCTTGTGGACTGAAGCACGAGGAGACAGGGCAGCAGCTAAGTGGCCTCACAGGTAGAAGGCAGAAGCCCGGTCACAGAAGCAGGACCCACAGCCAGCGCCAGAGCCGCGGTTGGGAAGATGGTGTCGGACCTGAGTGTCAGCCACACCCTCGCCAAACCCAGCTGCCTCTGGGGCCAGGGAGCTGCCGCAGTCTGGAAAGGGTCTGAAGGTGTGGATTTAGGGAGAGGTAGGGGCTGTGGCTAACTGGAAAGGGTGCACCTTCTCTAAAGGCATTCAAACTGTAAAACTGTTTAAAGGGCAATTCTGGTTACAGTCCCTTGACCTAGAGGGAGGAGATGTATAGAGGCTGGGAACCCAGGAGAACCCGAGCCATCCTGCCCAGAGGGGATCCCACAAGATGGGCTACTGGACAAGTGTGAACAGCTGATCTCACGCATGCAGTGTATTTTGGTTGGGTTCAGCCCTAAAGGTTTCCCTTTGCTGACCACAGTAACTTGTGCTTTCTTAACTCTGGCCTCTCCATCCTTTGACCTATATCTTGGCAGTCACCTAACTACAGTCACCTAAATCCTTCTGTGTCCAGGTTGTAAGCAAGCTGGGTGTTTTTCATGTGATTCTCACTTGGTGGATGATTCAAAAAGAACCCTTGGGAAACCTGGACACAGCCCAATGACCCTTAAAGTCCCCTGTTAGTGTTTGTCTTAAAAAGTTCATGTTTTGCATGCTACTTCAGCTTTTTGAGACAGGGTCCTGCTCTGTCCCCCAGGCTAGAGTGCAGTGGCATTATCATAGCTCACTGTAACCTCAAACTCCTAGACTCAAGCAATCCTTCTGCCTCGGCCTCCCGAGTAGCTGGGACTACAGGCACGCGCCACTACACCCAGCTAATTTTTCTATGTTTTTGTAGAGATGGGGTCTTACTAGGTTGCCCAAGCTGGTCTCAAACACCTGGCCTCAAGTGATTCTCTCCTGCCTCGGCCTCCCAAAGTGCTGGGATTACAGACGTGAGCCACTGCACAGGCCTTGCATGCTACTTTTAATATAAAACTATTTCCCCTGTATTTGAAGAAAATTAATACTCTCGATGCACCAGTTTTCTTGTGACTTGCCTGGCTCTAGAACAGAGCCTCGCGTTCCCAGTGGCATTGCAGTCTCTCTGGGATCCGGCCACACTGGTGTCCAGGCCTACAACCACCCTCCTTCTCTGTCTAGGTTCAAGCAGTATTGAACTACCTGCTTCTTACACAAACCAGTCATTCTGTAAATGCTATTTATTTCCTCTGCTTGCTTTTCCCAGTGCCTCATATAGTAATTCAATATACATTTTGAACCATGAATAAATATTTTCATGTTTTAATCCATCAAGATTTCACAGTATGAGACCTCCCCTATGTATGATTGGTATAATATCAGTAACAAAACCAACAGCACCTTCTGTGAAGTATTAAACAGGGGATTTAATAAGAACATCTCCACTTTACTGAGGACAAAGAGTTTATAATTTATAGCTGACCCTTAGCCTTGTCACTCCTCGTAAGAAAGACCTCGTGAAGGAAATATCAGTCATTGGATGCTGATGATCCCATTCTGCAAATCAGTGGGTTTTGTGTTCGCTATTGTTTTGTTTTTAGCTTCTCTTGGATGGAGCCCAGACAAAGCCTTAACGAAGCAGCAACATCGCTGGGCGGCGTGGGGAGCCCACTGGGAATGGCCAGGACGACCACACGCACCACATGCTGACACCAGCTGCTCAGTGAGATTCGCCTCTGGCTCCGATTACCACGACGGGCCCTGTGCCCCAGGAATTTACGCTATTTAAAGGGTATTCTTCAAACAGAAACATAACTACACCTGACTGTTAACTCTGTTACTTAGAGAACAGCCTTCCTCTGAGCCTACAGGCCAGCAAGTGGCATGGCAGATGCCTGTTCTAGATCCCTCCCTGCAGTCCCCTGGGCAGGAGCTCGCTGTGGGAGCAAGGCTGCGGCCACAGCCCTTCAGGAACTGCCAGCAGATAACACACACGCTCCATCAACACCCTGAGGGACAGACCAGGGCTGGGGGTCCCTCCTGGCCTCCCTCCCCCAACGTGGGAACAGGCAAGCTCGCAACAGGAGCATGGAGCCCAACACCTGACGCTGTGAGGGTCCTGTGCTGTCTTACAAGGCCCGAGACCTGAGAGTCCCTGCACGGAAGTAAGTCTGTCTGCTGCAAAGGGGGTGCAGTGGCCCAGAGAGGCAGAATCCCAGGACTGAATACCGAGGGCGATTTCCTCTGTTCTGCAGGGGAGAGGCATGCCTTCTCCCGCCCCAGCCCCTTGGCTGTGTGCCAGCAAGGCCATGACGGAGGGGCCACAGCAAAATGACACAGCCCCAGCACTCTACATGCCTGCCACCTTTCTGTCCAGTTGCTGTCTGGCTCAGGGCATTGTCTCCTCAAAGATCTTCCCTTTACTTGTGCACCAGTCGATGCCCCGAGTGACGGGACGGTGGCCTCTATCCGGCAGCAGTGAGGGCGCTGGTCGCTCTGTCCTTAGGTGGCCAGAACGTGTTCCTTAAGAGCAGCCCAGAGCACCGATTCTCTAGTCTTAACCTGTAAGAAAAGTCTTGGAGTATTATTTGTGTTTCTAAATTCAAGGGAAACTAAAAAGAAAAACATCACTGTGACTTGCAGAAGTGGATCGTCAGCACATAATTACCCATGTGTCCTTGTCGTGAGAATCTTTCACGTCGGGAAATAACACGGGTAAGGGCTGGCGATAAATTGTAAACTCTTTGTTTATCCTACAGAGAGAGAAACAAATGAGTAGATCTATTTTGAACAAGCGTTAGGAATTTAGCTTCAGCCCGCCCTTACATTATTAAAGAGCACACGGCCTAAAACCAACTCCCCAAGAAGGAAGCACTGCACCGGCAACAGGCACCGCCCCAACCACCCACCTAGGCAGCTCACAGGCTCCGACGCACTGATCCTCTCACTACTTAGAAAAGATAAAGTTATTTTAATACTCAATCTCTAACGTTGTACCTATTCTTAGTAACTACACTGCAAACTGCATGGTGGGAACTTCTACTTTATAAGGAAAAAAAAAAACCCTATAGATACAATTAGAAGAATGTGTTCTATCTGAAGGCAAATTTCAAAATAATATTTTTACTTTTTACTTTTCATGCATTTGTAAAACTGGACCCACGCATTATAGTCTTAATACATGATCCACAATGCCATTCTATTAAAAAAAAAAAAAAAAAAAGTACCTAGAAATTGGGCCAAAATATAAGCATGGTGACTAAACCATAATACATTCACAGATAAAATTTCACGCATATTCTAAAACTGTTTTTAAAACTATAATAATATGACATACTTCTTAAGTTATAAAGTTACATAGGAAGAATATACTTTGGCCACCAACTACCCTGCAGAACAGAGAAGCATGCAGAAACTCTTCCAACTCCACTGTTGCAGGCGTGCACCCCGGGAGGAGGCCTAGGGAGCTACCCCGGGGGACACTGGCTTCCGTGGCCAAGGCTTCCAGCCTGGGCACCTCCCACCCTGACCCAGTGTAGACAGCTGATTGCTGAGCCCTCCTGCTGCGACAGGAGGACCCCCCTGAGGGGCAGCCCTGATGCCTGGTGCCACCAAACTGGACAGCAATTTGTCCCCTCGGACAGGGGACAGTGTTGTCTCCCGGGACTCAACGGTCCCCGTCCCACACAGTGATTTTCAAAGCTTATGTACCTCTTTGCCCATTAAACTATCACCTAGAATGTTCATTATAAATTAATAATAATTAATAAAATAGTTACAAAGGATTAGGTGGATTTCAGGTATAATTTAAGTGCCGGTATTTTACTAAAACTCTTGCATTACTTTTTAAAATGTATCCTTGAGGATAAAAGCACCCAGAGTGATGTGATTTCCATCACTATCTATTTTAAGATTAGTCGGGCAAACTCCTTTATAAGAGTAAAAAGAGGTAAGTATTTTATATCATTTCTTATGCTCCTTGTTTTCTTATAAATGCTATTGCCATTCACTACTGCATCAGAATTATACGAATATATGTTTACACATAATTTTATAATTGAGCATTCTATCATACTTCTCTACAGTAAAAACATGTATAAACATTTACATTTAATTTTTTTCCTGAGACTTCATTGAAACTTTCTATTATAGATTGACTTATCAGTAAAAACATCAGTAATAGTAGCATAAAATTGATCAAACAACATAATACTGATGTATTTAGATCAGTATCAAACATAGTATTTGAAGCTGTCCTGGCAATAAAACTCGCAGTACTGTGATTGAAGGAGGCACTGCCCACGTTGCGGTTGTACCTTTTGTGAGAGGCGTGGCCGGTGACACGGGCCAAGGCCTGCACAGGCAGAGCAGCCCCAAGAAGAGCGTGTGTGGGAAGGAAGGGTCTGGAAGTTGATTCCCTTAACTTAGAAATCCATGCATTGAATTTTATTCTTTAATCTAAACTTAAATTGTTTTCACTTGAAAAAGTTGATTGCCAATCACATCTACCCCTCTACGGGGCAGCTTGCAAGTGGACGGCGGGTGGCTGATTCCAGAGACTGCCCTCCTGGCTGCTCCAGCCCTGGGGCCGCTGGTCACCTCCGAACCTGCCCTTCTTTCTGAGAATCCCTCTGACAGCAGTGAGCCATGCAGCCCTGGCCCCCTAAGGACCAAGGAGAGCCAGGGCTGGGCCGCTGGCATAAACTCATTCCAGGTGAGAGTTCAAGCTGTCCTCAGTTGTCACCTAGGCCTGGATCTACGTCTGTGAGGCCCTGGGGTCAGACCTGACGTGGGGAAAGTGCAATCCATCCACATCCACCTCCAACTCTCCCCCGTGTTCTTGCAAGCGGGAGCAGAGTGACCCTCCCGAAGCCCAGCTCTCACCTCCCGTTGAGCACACTCCTCTTCTCCAGCCCACTGGGCAGGACCACAGTGACGTCCACGGTGCTGTCCCTCAGCGCTTCCTTCGTGTGGATCAGGTTCCGCTGCAGGCTGAGGGCCATATCCCGGGGAGGCTTCTGCTCACTGTCCCCGTTTGGAGTGGCAGGCTTTCCAGGGGGCGGGGGAGCACGGGCCTTCATCCTCCTCCTTAAAAAATGACAACACAGAAGCACAGAATGAAGTGGCAGTTTTCATACTTTCTGCATAATATTCATTCTTATATGCCTTTATGTCCCTCTTCAGAAGTGCTTTCTGAGTCGCACGGCCTTTTTAAAATCGGCATATCGGCACTCTTCAATGCTAAGGGATGCAATATCCTCCCGAAACAAGTAAAAACTAAACAAGTTAAAAATGACAGAGGGCGCATTTCTGAAAGGAAGCACTGGGAAGAAACACCCTGAAAACGCGTTCGCCATCTGAGAGCAGCACAGCCTGTTTCTCCCAGGTCCCCAGCAAGGTGACGGTGGGTGCAGCTCAGTGTGCGTGGCCTGGTCGAGCGGAGGATATGTCACAACGCGTCAATCAAGTCACAGTGAACGAGGGGACTCCACTGAGGGTCTGGCCTGCTCTGGTTTAAATCCCGCCCCAGCTCTGAGGACCTGGACGCCACGCGTCCATGATCTCAAGGAAGTGCTGTCACAAAGTCCACCAGGCCAACACCCACCCACACAGCCGCTGCGACGGATGCGGCTGCTTGGCAGGGAAAGGACACCGTGATGGCAAAGGGTAACGCACGACCCTTTTACCTTTGTTTGCACTTTATTTCAGACTGGCTTTGAATGTCCAATTCGCCCTGTGGGAGATTTCTAAATACCTGACAATGAAAATGTCTGACAGACATTTTTACATTCTTGTTTCCTCCAGATTGGTCCAGGAACACAACTTCATATAGGTATCTTATTTTATATGTAGGATATATATGCATGCATGTATATATGTACTTATTTACACAGAAGGACCTTATTTCATACAGGCCCTGGGTATTTTATTATAATGATAGTATTTACTCAGCACTTGACACTCACTAGGACCTATGCTAATAATAACCTTATCAAGTTTTCTTCATTCAGTAGTCAAAATATTTTGCAGCTGAGAAAACCGAGTCTCAGAGATCTGCAGCTCACCCAAAGGCATACAATTATTCAGTGTCTGGGCGGGGATGCAAACCAGACCCGCCGAGTCCACAGGGCTTGCTCCTGCCCACCTGCCTCCCTGACCTACAACCACACGCCAGTCAGAGGATCCAAAAAGAGGCAACGTGAGCCCTCAACACACTTTAAACTCTGCTGCAGAGCAATCTTCTTGGAGGCATTTTGGCATGAGTTATCTGAAACATAGGAATTCTATCTCTAGAATTTTATCCTGAAGAAATAATCCCACAAGACTGCATTGTGAGAGGTTCAAAGACACTCATCGCAACATAATTTCTCATGGAAAATAAACAAATAACCTAACTAGACATCAATAAAAGACAACGTCAATAAATTATGGTACAAATTATATTGGCACTAGTTAAATATGCTTTAAAAACATGTAATTTTATGTGCAAAAATGCTCAATACAGACTTTTTTAAAAAACAAATTTCAAAACATTATTTGTTTAGGAAAATTCCATTTTAAAAAGAGGTCTACATTATAGAAATAGATCATAAAACGGCCTAGAAAGATACAAGAAAGAATCAGCAACAACGACCTCCTGGTGATAAGTGGTAAGACATATGTTTTGCTACTTTTATTTCTACCCATTTCCTAATTTTTCTATAATATCACCTGTATGCGTATTACTTATAAAATGAAAAAGGTCATTTAAAAAAGGAAAAAAAGAACAAATGTCATTCAGATAGGGCACTAAACCTACTGATGTTCATGTCACTGGTTAACACAAGACTTTGGAATAACATTCAGGTCTCATCCTCTGCTATGGTAAGTAGGTATAAATGCTTTGTTGTTAAAAGCTTTACATTTATATGATAATTTTATGCTACATTCTTATCCATTACATACTTCTTTCCTTTCAATTTATAGAATTAAAAAATAGTCAACATACATGGCACTATTTTAAGGACTAGCCATCCATTTATTCCTTGCCATACCTCTCTGAGGGGTACTATTGTTATTCCTGTCACAGAGAAGCAATGTGGGCACCCCTTCCAATATTACAGACAGGAAGAGCCAACATAGAATTCAGGACAACTTGGTTCCAGAGCCTGAAAAAATTAAAAGAACCACATTACTCAGCCTCTTTAGGAAGAACAGGTGTCACCCCATTTTAGAGATGGAAAAACCAAGACAGAGAGAAACAGGCTACGGAGTTTTTTTATTAACTGACCTTTGGTCTAGAGCTAAAAGCTTAGTCTCTGAGCAGCCCACGTGCTATTAGCATTACCTCCCAAAGTTGCTTTCAGAATAAAACAAAATGTTTATTTTACAGTTTTCGGAAAATGAACACATTTTCCAACCGAGCTGGCTTGAAGTCCTTCAGAACACACGAGTCCAACAGGAAGCAGCTACTGATACATTTACTTATTCAGCCAGCTCACGACAGGAGCAAGAGGCTGGAGAGAGGCAGAAGAGGTTCCGACTGCCCCTACCTTATCCCGAATAAACCACCTGTCCCCAACAACCAGAGCCATCTTTGTGATATCATTTCATCCAACCTTCTCTCCCCATGTCACTGTCACTACCCTGGTCCAAACCCTCATTGCCATGGTAGACACAAACAGAGTCACATAACAAAGCTCTATTCCCACCAGCTAGCACCATCTCCATCACTTCTGTTTCCTACTTGGATTCCTTCTCCCGCAGCATCGCTGAGAGGTGCCTGGGAGGGTGTTCAGCGGCTCACAGGCCTGGCAGAGCCCGCTGGCTGTGGCCTTAGCTGCAACCCAGCAGGCTGAAGGGCACCAGGGAAGTTTGTTTGCCCAGCACAGTGCTGTGTGCACATGTGCATATGTGTATGTTAACTCAGCCAATGCTTAAAACACTGGAATATGTTGCACTAACAAAAGAAATTTTTAGCTCATTTTGGGAAAAAAAAAAAAAAAAAGATTTGATAAGGCCCTGACCACCTTCACAGCAAAAAATGGCTGTGTACTTCCATTTGGATTCATTGACCACTGGACCTGTTGGCTCAATGACATCACATATCTGTCCCCGTGAGGCTGTAAATTGACATCCAGACCTCAAAAGAGCATGAAAGTCTCCCCTGACCCTTGGTCGTGGAGCACTCTTCTATATCCTCCCCTTCTCTAGCTCTGGATCGATAGTTCCTGTTTCTGGAGAACCTACCCGCTTGCCTCATGGTACTCTCTGCCTTACGTGCTTAGCTCTGGAAGACACAGCTCAAAACAATGTCTTCTGAGAACCCATCTCTGGGGGCTCCGGTCCTGAGCACACATGTGGCCAAGCTCAGTGCTACCTACAGTGGCTGTACCACGTCGGGAAGCCCGTGGGAGCTTAAAAAATGCCCACGTCCCACCACAGACCAGTTAAATCTTAATATTTGAGAGTCACTTTATGTTAATAGATTGTAACATTTCATTAAAACAAAAACCCCTTTTAAACATTAAAACATTCTAGGACTGTAGATGCAATTTTGTATCATTTGATGAAAGCAATCGATATATTATCTAAATATATATTTAATATACGTTGATAAATTTGAGTCTGTGTTTTTACCTCACAGAATGACAACTGTATATTTGGGGAAGTGCACGTGAAATATTTTCATGCCAAAAACAATGCCTGAGGCGGTGGATTCCAGCACCCTCTTTGGTAGCTCTGTGTCTGTCTGTGAGCGCAGGGATTCCAGGTTGAGCATACTGCCCAACACCACGCTCTGGACACTGGACACATGTGCCCACCTCACCCTCCCATTATTATTAAGCTCTTTATGTGGCAAGGTAGGTGCCTCACTTCTGCAAGTGGTATTTACCATCTCTGGAAGGAGCAAACACTATATTACAGCTGTGTGTGTTCTCAGTACGGAGCACCATGCAGTTCATGTTAACAGGTCAGTCATCCGCAGCATTAACGATGTTTCAGTCCAGGACGGACCACATATACGACAGTGGTCTGCTCAGATCAAAACACCATATTTTCACTGTACTCTTTCTATGTTTAGATATGTTCAGAGACACAAATACTTACATTGTGTCACAGTTGCCAACAGTACTCACTCAGTACAGTCACCCGTGTGCAGGTGTGTAGCCTGGGAGCAACAGGCTACGCCACCCAGCCCAGGTGTGCAGTAGGCTCTAACACCTAGGTTTGTGTGAGTGCACTCTGTGATGTTCACACAACCACAAAATCACCTAATGATGCCTTTCTTAGAAATATCCGCATCATTAAGCGACGCATGACTACTTACAAATGCTGACTGATGGTGGTATTGACACAGCTGAAAATTACGTACAGTTTCTGCCTACAAGATACACTGTGGACTTATAAAAGCTTGAGGCAGGAATGAAAGAGAGACAACAGAATAAAAATGTGTCAAATGAGCAAAACTTTCAGAGGGAGAAGAAATATGAGTAGACCTCAGTGGCAGGACGTCCACCCCAAGAGGTGGCCTTGAGCAGTCTAAAGAATGAGCAGAAACCAAGATATTAGAGGAAGAAACAAAGGGAGGGGAGGAAGGAGGAGAAGCCCCAGATGGAAAAAAGCAAAAAATGTTGTAACATACACCACGGGAGCAGAGGCTAAAACAGCATGCGTGAGCTGAGCACCCCTGCTGGACACAAACCCGGGTGCTGGGGGTTTTCCAAACACACTGTCTCCTTTGCACCTCGAAACCTAGCGGAGAGGAACTCCTACTCTCATTTCACAGGTGAGGGAACTGTGCTCGAGTGGGTTCTAAATAAATGGGTATCTTGCAAATATTTGGAAAGTGATTTTTCACCAAGGTCACCGAGGAAGGGGTGCGGCTGGGTGGGCCCAGCCACTGGGGCAGCGTGGTCTGTGCAGGGACGTGAGGCCAGGCGGGGCAATGCCCAGCCAAGGAATCACGACATCCTACAGCCAACAGGGCCCCTCGATGACTTGTGAGAACGAGCGCAAGAATAATGTGACAGAAGCAGCACCTAGGGACATCTCAGGACGGCAGGACGGCGAGAGAAGGTGGGGCAGCGAGAGTCAGTGGAAACAGTGCAGGCTCCGCCCAGCCCCACGGTCTGAGTTAAAGGTGTGCCGGGGTGTAGAAGGACGTGAAGACAGAGAGACGTCATAAAGAACCAACAGAGCTGAGGACGGAGGGGCCTGGGGAACAGGGAAAGGGCCTCCCGGTGGCACTGCGGTTTTCTGTCTCTGAGTCTAGCATGAGGTTCAAAACAGGCAGACAATCTGTTCTGGGAGAAAATGACCAGCTGGCTCCAGATGGGTTGAGTCTCAGATGGCGTGGATACCTTCAAGCGGAGGTGAGTGTGGGCAGGAGGAAATGAGACTGCAAAGCATCTCCTCTCTGAATACCCTGAGCTCTCCCCCTCAGAACAGACCCAGCCACTGACGAGCCCCGGACATGGTCCTACTGCGTGGAGTCTGTATGGAGTCCCATGGTTCTGTGGGGGTGAGGATCAGTGCCCCTGGACACGGTCCTACTGCATGGAGTCCCATGGTTCTGCAGGGGTGAGGATCAGTGCCCCTGGACGCGGTCCTACTGCAGGGGGTCCCACGGTTCTGCGGGGGTGAGGATCAGTGCCCCTGGACGCGGTCCTACTGCATGGAGTCCCACAGTTCTGCGGGGGTGAGGATCAGTGCCCCAGGTCACAGTCCTACTGCATGGAGTCCCATGGTTCTGTGGGGGTGAGGATCAGTGCCCCAGGTCATGGTCCTACTGCATGGGGTCCCACGGTTCTGCGGGGGTGAGGATCAGTGCCCCAGGTCACAGTCCTACTGCATGGAGTCCCATGGTTCTGTGGGGGTGAGGATCAGTGCCCCTGGACGCGGTCCTACTGCATGGAGCCCCACGGTTCTGTGGGGGTGAGGATCAGTGCCCCAGGTCATGGTCCTACTGCATGGAGTCCCATGGTTCTGCGGGGGTGAGGATCAGTGCCCCAGGTCATGGTCCTACTGCATGGAGCCCCACGGTTCTGTGGGGGTGAGGATCAGTGCCCCAGGTCATGGTCCTACTGCATGGGGTCCCACGGTTCTGCGGGGGTGAGGATCAGTGCCCCTGGACGCGGTCCTACTGCATGGAGTCCCACAGTTCTGCGGGGGTGAGGATCAGTGCCCCAGGTCACAGTCCTACTGCATGGAGTCCCATGGTTCTGTGGGGGTGAGGATCAGTGCCCCTGGACGCGGTCCTACTGCATGGAGTCCCACAGTTCTGCGGGGGTGAGGATCAGTGCCCCAGGTCACAGTCCTACTGCATGGAGTCCCATGGTTCTGCGGGGGTGAGGATCAGTGCCCCAGGACGCGGTCCTACTGCATGGAGTCCCACAGTTCTGCGGGGGTGAGGATCAGTGCCCCTGGACGCGGTCCTACTGCATGGAGTCCCATGGTTCTGCGGGGGTGAGGATCAGTGCCCCTGGACGCGGTCCTACTGCATGGAGTCCCACAGTTCTGCGGGGGTGAGGATCAGTGCCCCTGGACGCGGTCCTACTGCATGGAGTCCCACAGTTCTGCGGGGGTGAGGATCAGTGCCCCTGGACGCGGTCCTACTGCAGGGGGTCCCACGGTTCTGCAGGGGTGAGGATCAGTGCCCCTGGACGCGGTCCTACTGCATGGGGTCCCACGGTTCTGCAGGGGTGAGGATCAGTGCCCCTGGACGCGGTCCTACTGCATGGAGCCCCACGGTTCTGTGGGGGTGAGGATCAGTGCCCCAGGACGCGGTCCTACTGCATGGGGTCCCATGGTTCTGGGGGGGTGAGGATCAGTGCCCCAGGTCACGGTCCTACTGCATGGAGTCCCATGGTTCTGTGGGGGTGAGGATCAGTGCCCCTGGACGTGGTCCTGCCCTGAGTGTGGCTTCTGACTAGCCTCAGGTTGGCAAGCTGATCTTGTCCCTCAACTCCATCTCTGTCCATACGACTGGCCATCACATCTGGATCATGGCGTTAACATGAGCTCGGAGGCCACATCGGGACTCAGCAGAAAGGAACATCCCCTCTGTCGCCTGTGTGTCCAGGATGTGCCACCCTGAGCTGCACGGTTTCAGGTGAGTTTCTTCTTTCTGGGCCTCAGTTTCCACATCAATGAGATCAGGGGCTGGACTGCAGGGTCCTTAAGTCTCTTCCGGCTCTAATACTCTAAATCGCAGAAATTTGTAAGACCAAAACCACCACCATTATATTAAGGTAAACTGTAGTTAACATTAGGATGGCCACTATCCACAACAACAAAAGAACATAACAAGTGCTGGTGAGCATGTGGGGAAGTTACAACCGGTGTACACTGTTGGTGGGAATATAAAATGGTGCCACTGCTATGGAAAGTACTATCGCAGTTCCTAAAAGAATTAAAAATATAACTATCACATGATCTAGCATCGACTGCTGTGTACATACCCAAAAGCAATGAAAGCAGGGGCTTGAAAAGATACCGGTGCACCTATGCTCACAGCAGCACTATTCACAACAGCCGAAGGCAGACATGACCGAAGCGTCCATCAATGGCTGAATGGATAAACAAAATGTGGTAAATACACAATATGGAACATCATTCAGCCTTAAAAAGGAAGGATGTTCTGACACAAGCTACAACAGAGTGAACCTTGGGGACAGGATGCTAACTGAACCAAGCCAGTCCGGAACCGTATGATTCCATGTATACGAGGCACTTGAGTTGTCAAGTTCATAGGGACAGAAAGTAGAGAAGCAGTTGCCAGGGGCTCTCGGGGAGGAGTTGTTCAGTGGGGACAGCGTTTCGGCTTTGAAAGGCAAGAGAGTTCTGGAAATCACTTGCACAGCAATCTGAATGTACTTAACATTATTGAACTGTATGCTTGAAAATGATCAACATGGTAAATTTTATGGATATTTCACCACAATTTTTAAAAATACTAGGATTACATTGTCATCCTAACAACTCCATCAGCTGCCACACGCATATACGCCTTATTGTCAGGTGTGGCCCACGCCTCGGCAGTCTCCTTCTCAGGGGACCCCAGCCTCTGCCTCCCCTGCCCCCACACCCAGGTGAGGCTGAAGATGCTGAGCCCGAGGAGCGGGAGGCAGAGATGCCGCGGAGCTGCCCCTCACAGGAGAGGGAGTGGGGGAGGCGGGCCCACCCAGGAGAGGGAGCCCCGCCAGCGCCAGCAGGGGCAGGAGGTGGGCTCGGTGGCTGAGAGTGTGTCTGTGAGTGGAGTGTGATGGAGCCTCTCCCCGGCTCCACCTTGCATCCTCCTCCTGGCAAGGGGACCCGCCCATCCCACTGCAGCCAGGCTGGGTTTGCCGAGGAGGCACACCGGTAACGCAGCAGAGGCTGCGTGTGGCTGGGCCTCACGGGTGGAGACCAGGCTGGGTCCTCCTTCCCTGCTTCGTGTCTGCAGGCGTCACTTCTCTGAGCCTCAGCACCGTCCTCCACGTAACACGGTCACAGTGAGAAATCGGAAATTCCCAGCTTCCTCTACCGTGAGTGGCTCAGTCTGAGAAAGAACTACTGTCATTCACATGGGGACCCCGAGCAACTTCCTCAGCTGTGAAAGTCCTCAGTGTTGCCAGGCAGCTGATGCCTTCCTTGAAGATGTGTGTAGGTGCTGTGCAGCTGAATCTAACCGAGACACAGGAGCAGGTGGGCAGTTTGAAAAGAGCAGGACTTCTGTATGAGTCTAAGGAAGCCACTGGAGCTGGGACTTCACCTGGCTCCTCCTGGCAGGTGCTCCAGCTGGTGGCACGCAGGCCGGGTGATTGGCTTTCCTTCCTCTCACCCCCTCCAGCAGGAAACAGGCAGGTTCTTGGAGCTCAGCAGGGTATGAATCACCATGTACACAACTCAAATTCTCTTTGCTCCCTCCAGGTTAAAAAAAAGCTGGGTGCGTCCTGGCAAGAACTATTTATAAAATGAAAAATATATATCAAAACATTTCTGGCACTTCAAAGGTCACTAGTCATAGCTCCTAATGGTTTTAGCTTAAAACCATCACGCATTTACTATGGTTCAGGGTGATGCTTGCTAATTGCCCCGTCAGCTAGGAAGCTCCCAGCTGGGCTTGTATTCTGAGAGCTCTTCAACATGCAGCAGAATGCTCAGAATCTGCTCTCTGAAAGTCAGAGGATCTGAGATGACGGGGACCACCCAGTGTAGTGAAAGCAAATCTCAGGTTCAGGGTCTGGGCAGCTGAATTAGAACCTAACTGCACAGGCGACGGGAGGTGCCCAGCCAGGCTGGACAGGCCTGGGGCAGACGGGTCCTGCAGGCTAAAAAGGGAAAATCCACACGTGTCTGTATTTTCCCAGACCCACCGTCCAAGAGTACCCTTCTGTGTGCTTCTTCTGTCTCTGCGTGTCCTTCATCTGTGGACATGAGGGTACAATGTTTTCTCACTGTCCAAGAAGTGGATGCCGAAGTCCATGGTTGTGCTGAGGCCAGCTCACCCGAACGCCATGCCTACGTGGGCTGTGCCCACTTACTGTGTGGGTATCCTGGCCGGCTGCGGCCAACAGCATCTGCTGAAAGGTAATTTCAGGGAGAAGCCAGGCACACCAGAGTCTCTTGGTTACAGATCCAGCCAGGAAGCTAAGTGGGTCTGTTTACGCTGCAGGCAGAAGGGAGTTGCCGTTCCCTCCCCGTGAGATTCCCCGGCAGCAGGACGGGTGCTTGGCCCCAGAAGGGAGTCAGTCTGCAAGCTGTAAATAAGCTGCCTGTGGTATCTGTTTGGCTATTTATTACCAGTCGCAACTCTAGACAGATCCCAAAGAACAGGAACCGGGACTTTCTTGCTCAGCACTGGGTGAAGTGCTCAGCCCAGGGAAGGCGACACGGTAACCACCTGCATGAATGAGCGAGTGAGTCAGTGAATCCACTGGCTCCGACTCAGCTGTCATGTCGGGGCTCAACTTTCTTAGCAACGAAACGACAGAAGGACAACCAGAAACCCAAACACCCAGAAGACCGCCAGCCGCTACCAAGGCAAGCAGGACTGGTTGGCAAAGAGGCTGACGAGGAAGCCTCACATCCTGCACCAGGTCCCACGTCTCTGAGCCCAACATTAATCAGGTTTATTTTTTAGCTCTCATTCTCTAAACGCCTCTGAGCCAGCTGCTATGCCACATTGTATATGTTCAATTCTAAGCACAACTTCATATGATAAGTTTACCATCCCCATTTTACAGACGGGATGACTGAGGATCCAGCAGGTTAAGTAATTTTCTCAGGATGACACAGCTGGAAAGACCAGAATTCCAGCCGAGGTCTTTCTGAGCCTAGGACACCACCTTAGCCAATATGCACCAAACAAAAGCCCCAGGTACCTGGCAAACTGACACGGAATGGCCAGACCAGGTGCTGCACGCTGAATGCTGGCACCCTGCAGGGCAGCTGTAGGGGTGGGGGTTGGGGAGCACCCTGTGCCCAGACATGGAGTCTGGACAAGCCTTGTTCATAACCAAAGTTGGGCCCCCATGAACTTTACTCAGTGCTCGAGGTTCCACATGACTCAGATGGGATGATGGGGAGTGTGTTCAACTGCCACAGAGAACAGGAGAAGGAGTGGAGTCACAGGGGCACAGAAGGACGTGCCCAGGGTTTTGCTGTCAGGCCAGTGGCTCAGCTGGGACAGATCCCAGGTCAGTCCTGAGGGTCCCTAAATACCTTCAGGGTCAGGGACTCCTTGAGCATCTGATGAAGGCTATGGATCTTCCTTTTAGGCAAGACGTACCAAGGCTCCTCCACGCACACAAGATTTCTGCAAACCACTGTGAGTGGACGGGGGCCCCAGGTTAAGGATCCCTGCAGTACATTCTCTCAGAGCCCAGCGCCTCCCAAGCTCATGGCAATGTGCCTTCTAAGACAAAAATTCCTTCTGATAGAGGAGAAAAGAAATCAGGGAAGTCCTGTCAAAGCTTTCCCTACTATCTTTGCCTCATAAGAACAAAACATAAAACTAGCGAAATAGTCAACAGAAGATCCAAATAGGTAAGGGCTGAAATATTACCTATGAAACAGTCAAACTAGGAAGCCATATTCACACTGCAGCTGTGTCATAAAAACATTCAACGATATACTGGCCCAATAAACCAGGGAGGAATGGCTTCACCAAAAAAACGCTGCATTCAGGCCACACAAAGGCACTGTCTTTTGGAAGTCTGCCCAGGACTCCCTCCCATGGCTGCAAACCAACCACTAGGTCCTGGTCACATGCTCCGGAGGCAGAAGGAGGTGAGGTCAAACCCAGCTAAGGGATGGCCACGTGTGCATCCTCCAACAGATGACTGCATTTGGCTAAGCTGCTGTAATTCACAAGCCTCAGTTTCCCCAGGAGATGAACAGAAAGGGATCTCAGCATTCATCAGGCTTACGTGAGGATTAGATGAGATGACTCCTGTAAAGTTTCTGGGGTGGTGCTGGGACACAGGCCGCATGCAATGACTGGCAGCTAATTACATTCATTCTTGCTGTTACTGGCATTGTCATTGCTCTTGGGGATTAAAAACAGCTCCCTGTGTCCACAAGAGTAGAACAGAAGCTAGCTCTTCAAGATGCCCAATAAAAGCTCATTTATGCAGCAAATGCATTCAGAATTGACTAAGAAATCCTACTCACAATAGAATTTCACAGTTTTGACCTGGGGGTGGGGGAAGCTTTCAGTAACTCAACATAAAAAGATTAGTTTTCTAGATAGGATTCTCTGAGACATAATAACAAAAGGTATCCATAACACTCACCAAACTCCAAACTCTGGGGCCTGTATATATGGGAACGCTGATATCTCACAACACATCAAGTAAATATTCAAAGAGGAACATTTGAGAGCTGAGTCCCACAGCCATTACCCAAGTCCCAGTACGTTAAGAAAGCCTCCTGGTATGGATCACTTAACTATCGGCACACACTCCATGCTTGAGCAGAGCAGAGCAGCCCCTGCTCCAAATATCAGATAAAAACAAGAGTTATTGCATTGTTGAATATTACAGAAAAAGGATAGCTCCCTCCAAAAAATAGGCAGTGCTAGTTTACTGAGGTTTGAACATTCTTAACAAATGAAATGCAACAGATCAGAGGAGAAAACTTACTGATTGCCAAACCACCAGGCAATGTTTGCATACATCCCAAGCTATCCCCTGCCCTCGCCTGGAACAGGCTTGCTTTGCCCCCAAAAGGAGAGCAAGGGGGCTTTCTACTGCACAGCCAATGCCGTCCTAGGAGCTAAGGACAGAGCCCCCTCCTTGTGCTTACCTGGGTGAGGAGCTCAGAGGCAAAGCAGGGCCCTGAAAATCAGCAGAGGCATCTGATCCAACCCAGCTAGTGACTTATTCATAAAGATGCCACCTGATGCAGCGCTTCCCCAGCAAGCCCGCAGCGCCGGCACCTGCACTCCCAACAAAGGCAATCTGAAGTTGTTTTGCATAAGGAAAGTGAACTGTCTTGGTTCACTTGTTCAAACTTACAAACGCTCCAAACCTAGAAAAGGAGACTAGGAACTCTAGAGTTACGAGGAAGGGCAGAACTTGTCTTTAAGGACAATGCCTGGCAGCAACCCTGCTTCCTTCTTCCAAGGTGCATGCATGCACCACCTTCTCGGATTTTGCCAGAGTGGGCAGCGCAGTTTTGTTCCCTTGGGGAGAAAGTCCAATTATTCCTGGAGAGACAAGTCAGCTCTTTACCTTAGCTAACCAACCTTGTGCACCGAAGCATTAGTAGAATTTGTAAAAAGCAATTATTTTTGCTATCTCCCAGGCATGATTTAGCACTTTCTGTTCCTGAAGGACTTTTGATTTTTTTTCTTTCCTTTCCCCCCAAAACTATGCACAACCATAGCTCACTGTTTTCTTGCAGCCAGTCTCTATGTGGCAGTGGAGTGTTCCAAGCTTGAAAGCCATATTTGCTTTCTACCAAACAGCACTGTCCCAGGCTACAAAAGGCAGTGCCAGACCAATCAGTGCATGCAGAGAGACATGCCCATGAGCCTGACATGTCCTCAGCTCTCGTCCCAACAACGACCCAAGGGTCCCAGTGAGGGCAGGGCACAAGAGGTCTGGGGATACAGGGATCTGGCCACTCCCCAACCCCCACATCTTTGCTCCTGCAGTTTCCTCTGTGTGGGCTGCAGTGTCACCTGGATTTAACCACACCCCTGGCCGGCAGTCCCGTGTTCTGGTCAACCTCCCTTTCCCATTGGAGGAAGCAAAGTGTGTGCCCTGAGATGTCCCCCATGGACACATGCCTCACGCCAAGCTTCTTTACTGCAGAGACCACACCCACACCATGCTACCACCTTGCTCCCATGACCTCAGGGGACTGCACAAGTCTGCTGGTTCCTAGGCCCTAACAATATGCAATCAAAGAGCTCTTCTGTGCAACACAGAGAGGCTCCTGCCTCTCCACTCCAGCCAACAACTTCGCATTCGCAGAGGTTTCTACCCCACTGTCCCCCTCCCTCTCTGCCTCCTCCCCGGAGTCCAAAGGCTGTCGGGGTGGATTCCCACTCTGCAAGGCTCAGACCCCCGCTCCTCTCCCTTTCTGCTGCTCTGATGCTGCTCCATGGCTGTCTCTTCCCTCCCAAACTCCAAAGAATCTCTTCCACCACCTCCCTCACGCTCCCGAGTCCCACCTCCACAGGCTGAAGGTGGATGTTCCTCCAAGACACCTCCACCCTGCCACCATTCTCCCTGGTGTGAGTCCCCACTGGGTCAGGCCCACACTCCTCCACCCGACTGGCCTCAGATCCCACCACTGTTCCTACCACGTCCACACACCATGGTCCCTGGAACCCCGGTGTTCCACACACAGGGTGGCTCTCCTGCCCTTCTGTCACACCTGTCACCACTCTCCAGCCTTCAGTGAGTGAATGAAGGAGTGAAGTCATGAGTGAGAAAGCCACGTGACTCTTGTGGAAGTGTCCCATGGGAGGTGGGAGCCAAAGGTAACTGGGTGAGAGGGACCGGGAGGGAGGTCAACGCTGCCTGGTTCACATCCTAGCATCACCACTAGCTGGCCCGTGACCCAGCAGGATACATTTAACTTCCTCTGACCCCGTTTCCTCATCTGTGCCCTGGGGGTAACAACCACGCCTTCCCCACAGGGTGAGGTACAGACAAAGTGATTTCATTCTGTCAAACCCGGCCACAGTGTCTGGGATCCAAGCCTTCGGCTAGCGTAACTGTTATAACACAGTGTGGAATCAGACATTCGATCCTTGCACATCTGCAGAGGCCTCAGGGCTGACAAGGATCCTGTCGTCTAGACACTAAAAGTACCCCTGCAGGCACTAGTGCAGAGGAGACCCCGATCTGCTGCCCACCCTCTCTCTAGCAGAGGTCAGCCAGGAGAGGAGGCGCCTCCATGGCCAGCATGTCTATGTGGTAAGGACATCACAGGGCTTCTCTGCACCCTCCTCCAAATTAGGGGCCCCCAGAGGACCGAGCCCACGTAGGGCTGGGGTGTGTGGGGGCTACGGCCCAGGAGCAGAGTGACCGAGCCTGGGGTTGGGGAAGTGCAGGAGCTGTAACCAACGCCCAGGCAGCACTGGGAGTGGCTGGCCGGGGCTGCCCACGGCAGCAGGTGGCAGAGGGTAGCACCCTGGGCGAGTGGATGCTGCGTGGCTCAGACGACTCTAGAGGCCTTTGCAGGAACCTGGACGAGAGGGCCGTGTGCAGGGCGGGGCTGAGCCTGGAGAGGCTGCAGGTGCACGTGGCAGGAGTGGAGGCGGGCAGGAGCCCCCACAGCACAGACAAACCCCACAGGAACGGCGGGCACCTGCAGCGCCAGGAGGCAGGCTGACCAGCAGCAAGAGGACCACAGAGACCCCAGCAAAGGACAGTCCCCACCCCTCATCCCCACCCAGGCCATGGAAGCAGCATCCCAAGGAGAGAGAAACCCACATGAGCAGCTGGACAGCGGCTCCCTGACATGGGCTCCTGCATGTGGTCAGGCCAGCGTGGGTGACCCGCACTCGAAAGGGAGAGCTCGACTGGACATGGGATTGAAGCTGTGATTCAGACGGGGCTGGACTTCTTGACATCTGAGAAACAGGACCGTTCTGGTACATGATGCAGAACTGAAGGCCATGGGGCCTCTGAGACCTCTTGCAGGGTAAGAGAATCGGTAGAGACGTGACTGTGCCCCACTGTGTCCAGCCATTCCCTAAATGGGCTGACATCATGACTTTCATCTTCACCATCACTTTCTCAGCTAAAAATGGAAGCCCCTCCCCCACCCCCAAGAAAGAGAGGAAGAAGAGAACAGTAAACAAAGTAAAGAACCGTTATCCAAGGTCTAGCTTCTCCCCTCTTGCCTTTGCTGGGGGACGACCAGAGAGGGCAGAGTTGAGACTTCCCAGGACCCCTGGCTGTGGGCTCTGCGAGGGGTCGGGACGGGGCCTCAGCGAGGACGGCAGAGCCGGGGAGCAGCCTGCCCCGCCGCACCCCTGCACTGAGATCTGGGCAGCACGGGCCATTCTTACTTCCTTAAGGCACAGCAACCAGGTATTATGACTTTCTCATGAATGTCTGTCTGGTTCCTCCCTGGGCTGTCTGGCCATTAGCAGCCACATCCCAGGAAAGCACCAGGGAACTTGTGAGTTCACTGACTGAGGCGTTAAATAATAGATAATTACGGAAGTGACCAGGAGTAAATTACACAACACATAACCATGGAAATAACAAATAGTCCATGAGACATATAAGAGAAAATAAATACAAACAACAATTAAGTTCTTGAATATGACAGAATGAAATTCTACAAGCATTAATGAAAAGGAAATTCTTTAATGGTTTCATCACATTTTGGGCATGTAACAGGCATCTATTTATAGTGATGGCAAACACTTCGGTTTGACGTCAGCACCCGAGGAGACAGGCTGGCAGAAGGAGCACTGATTTCAGCTCACAGGACCTGTGGCAAAGCCTCCGGTTTTCCTCTGGATTCACTAACAGAACTGCCAAGGGGCAAGAAAAGTCAATAGAACAGAAATGCCAAACCAGGCAAGAAAATATTAAGGAAAGTGATTTGCTTTCAACAAGCCACATGATATGTTTTCCCCACCTCAGTGGGAAGGAAAGGAGCGGAGCTATATTAAGTTCCTCCAGCAAAGTGTGAAAAGAGAACCAAATCGAGTGGGAATCCTAAGATAAAAACGGCAGAGCACGGAGTTAGATAGGACGCCATGCACTCTGAAATGCATCGCCTGGCTCACTGATAAGCCTGTTCTATTTCTATTTGCTTTTGTAAATAACTGAAAAGCAGTGAAATCTGACTAGCCAGCTTTCCACACCACGAGTAACTGATTGGAACACAACAGAGCTCTGAGAATTTCCCAGGAAAATGAACCCAACTCCCTTCACTTGGGGCCATGGCTCACAGGACCACGGTTCAGAGAAAAGCCCGTGCGCTCGCTGCCCCGCAGCAGAGCTTACAGAGAACGCCGGTTTCCAGCAGCATTCCGACTGCCCACTGCAAGCCTGCGTGCACACGCGTGCACACCTGCTGCGAAAACAACTACGCCTCACGTTTAATCACGCACAATCTTATTTCTGCCTCTGTTAATAAACAGAAGTTGCACTGCCTAAAATAAATGGAAATGGCACTTTATTTAGGATGACATTATCCCATAATCAAAGATACCTGCAGCAAAAATAGCGGAGAGGAGTGGAGACATGAAAGCGCGCAGACACAAGGCCCAGGGCCAGCCTGTTTGCATGTGGCCATTTTCTGGGCTGAGAGCTGAGTGTTGGGTGCCTTTAATTCCCCCCCGAAAATATGACACTTGATAACCTCATCATGAACTGTTTCTCAAAATAGAGACTGGGCCTCCCAGAGGATCCCTGGACTGGCGAAACCTGAGCCGCGAGGCTGGGACGGGCCCTGCCTGCAGCCTCCCCCCCAGCCCTTCCCGCCCACTCAGACCTGCCACCGCCCAGCCACAGGGCGCAGCCAGGCCAGGGACCTGGGCTCAGCCCACTGCCAGACACCACATCGAGAGTTCTGATGGAGAACAGGCTGGAGGGCCAATGGGAGACGCCATGCTGATTAGACCAAGGGCACGTCACCTGGATTTACTGATCTGTCCCACGGGCACTGGACATGGGGCTTTGTGAGGGACAATGGGCCTCCAGCCTCAGCTACCTGTGGAAGAGAAGGGGGAGCAAAGGGAAAAGAGACAAAAAAAAAAATCTGACCTTACCTCCAAGGCTGCTCCACTCTGAAACCTCTGTCCCCTCCCCAACCTGTCTCTGGTGGTCCCAAGGGACAATTCACAGACCCCAAGAAGTTCCTGACTATTCCCACAGACGTCTCCAACCTCAGCATAGCATCTTTCCCCTCCACTGACCCGCATTTCTAATCTTCACCATTCTCTTAAGTCAATTAGTCCAATCCATTTACAAGCCACCAGGAAACACACCAGCTAACGCTGCATTTACGTGCCCTTAATCTACATTTCTCTACGTTAATTCCTCCAAGTTTCACATCCTGGCCCCAGCCTTGGTGCACTGTTCCTGGTTGTATCTGTGCTAGTCCTGATGTGACTGAGGCAATCCGGCGTCAGATCGGCCATTCTTCCGCAGATGACAGGGCAGGATCTGAAGAAAGCACTGTATGATGCCACTAAGTAAGTCCAGCAGCCTCGAGTCCCTTCCTGCCTCCAAGGGCCTCTACCCTCAGCCCTTCCTTTAGCCCCACCCACCTGCCTCAAATAACCATATAGAAATGCCGTGGTAGGAGTTTTTATTACAGAACTTTTATACCCAGAACTTTTATTGCAAGTCTCGGATTTCCAAGGAGCAATTACATCACCTCGACCTAAAGCCAAACACTTGAAACAGAGCCTTTGACAACGCTGACCTTGAGAAGCCTTCCCTTCACCACTGGCTGCACCAAACCACCTACCCCCAGGAGCAGATTCTTCTTTGGAGGGGCCGGAAGTTTATACAGTCTGGGGGCCCTCTTTAAGAGAAAGAACACAAAAGCACAACACATTAGAAGTCCAGCCACAGACCTGGCCCAACATGGGAGGCCCTGGCTTTCTAGCCTTGGCAAAGGCATGTACCACCTTGCCCACACAGCTGCCTCTACTTCCCCCCTGCATTCTTCCTGGCCCACAACGGCCCCCATCCAGCCTCATATTCTACCTTGTACTGCCCCAAAGGCAGAGCACTTCAGTTTGGCCAAACAAAAAAGCCATTTAGTTCCTATGCCTCATAAGACAAACTTAGTAGAAACTCTGACATTCCCTTTAAAAGGAAATATGATATGTTTCCAAATAAACTCCTCCCCTCTTGTGCACGCACAGGCCTAACTTCACTCAGCGTGCCCTCCATCGGCAAGGAAACTCACGCTTAACGAGACTCAAACATGACAATGCACCAGGCCTTTGACAGCAACCCAGCCAGGAACTGTCATCCCATTTCACGGATGAGAAAACTGAGGCTCAGAGCTCTCACAATGAGTGGTGGAAAGATCTAAAAATGTGAAAATCCACTTCCTGTTTGCAAATGACTTACAATACGACATGGGGGAATCGGAGGAAGAGAAATTATGGGGTAACAGGTGCCAGGCAGAGAAATGAGAGCTCTTAAGAGACATGCAAAGGAAGAGCCAATTCTTCCAGTGGCGACACAGGAAAGCCACCCAGAAGGAGGCCCTAGGAGTGGCTGGGGTCAGCAGATCCATGGAAGGGGGGCAGCCCCCAGGAGGGACCCGGGTCGTGCCCTGGTGCTCAGCAGGGGGTGTTCCCCTTCTCTCCTGGAATGAGGTTTGAAAGAACTTAGGGATTTGTCCCTTAAGAAGGAAACAGCTCATGAGTAGCAACTCACCCTTCCCATTGCTTAGCGTTCACACAGGCCAGAGCCAACTCAGAGTCCTTGACTTGAGCTTAAATTCAGGGGGATGCCTTGGGAAAGGGCCTGGAGGTGGAAAGGGGGGATCTGGGCTGAAATCCTGGGCCTGCCACTTACCAGCTGTCCCCTACAGCTCAGATTCCTCACCTGTAAAGGGGAATCAAAACACCTATGCCCAGGTGCGGGGCGAGGTATACACAATAACGTGGCCACAGCATCTGGTACACGGACGCTCTCAGAAAACAAGGCGCGTCTGCAGGGAATGCAGCAGCAGTCAGCTCCCCAAAACCTCTCCCCTGTCTCCGTCCTCCCTCTCCACACCCCCTCTCTCAGGGACTCAGGGTGGCAAGGGTCTCGCCCTTCAAGGCTGAGCTTGCTAGGACCCTGCTGGGAACCGCCTGCCTTGGTCCTGGGAGCTCAGCCTGTGCCCGGCTGGTCTAAGCAAAGCCCAGAGAGTTCACCCCTCCTGGAAGTTTCTTTCTGACAGTCCCTCGATGGGTGTGGGCTCCGCGGAGCTCCCCTGGCCGCGGGACTCCAGATCTGCCATCCGGTCCCTGGTGGCCTCATTTGCTTTGAGCACTCAGCAAAGAAACTTGTAACTCTTTAACAACTCTTAAAAGTTAAAACTTAATTTTTTTGTAGCTAAATTCTAACAAGAAAAACAAAGATTTGAAGCAAATAAAGCAGTATACTTCTCTACATCCTCATAATTTGTCCACAGACAGTATTTTTGCTTCCTATGTACAACAGAAAGTTATTCTGGAACTTTACAAAAATCATTTTAAAATACAAATGGCAATAATGTTGAAAAATAAGTTCAATTAAGATGTAACAGCTGAACTTACTTTTAGGGTTTGCTGATCTTAATACATGTAAACCCTACTGACATCAATCAAGTCCCCTGAACCAACGTTTTAAAAAACTTACAAAACAAAAGAGGCTGCATACAGTAATAAATTATGCCATGTTTACACAATTTTGTCACTACCTTTGAAATCAATGTAGTATTACTTAAAAATATAGAATTATTGTTGGATTATCTCCATTCTAGGATTCCTCAGACCATATGATCTATACTCATTGAAAAAGGAAAATAAAAACTTCCAAGGAAGGTATTCTAGGAGCCATCTCTGTTTCAGAAACATGACCATGTTAATAAGGAAAACAAAAGACATGTCAGAATGGAGCGATACAACAGCAGTATTTACATGGTATTTTACGTACGGTGACCGGGTCCCCCACAGAGGCATCAAGGGTTTCCGCTCCCGAAGCCTGGGGCTCAACTCTCTGGAGGCTGGGACTGTCCGCTGACCCCTCCAAGCCCAGCCAGTAGGTGACGGCTGATGTCACAGGTGGCTTTGTTGACATCCTTACATCCTGTCAGGCCTATACCCCTCTGTGGCCTTCCCTTCGAGTACCAAGGGGGAATAAGGAAGGAAAGTCCACCCCGCCCCACTTGCCAGGGCTGGCCACCATGCTGACAGCCCACAGCGACCCATGGAGGAGCGTTGGACCACCTGGCTTTGAGGGTCTCTCTTGGCCACCTCCAAGCCCTCAACTGTAATGGTTGGGTCTTACCATGGTGGATTTGGTCATCTAACATTGATGTATCTTAAAACAAGGAAGCTACGTGACTTTCACAACTGGGCACATTATAGTACTGAGAGCCAAGGTCGCCGGGCCTGTCTAGGATCCTTTACCTCCAGCTCCCTCCACATGCTGGTCCCGGGAGGACCAGACCCCTGCCCTGGACAGCACTTTCCGTGGGAAGCCCTCAGCAAATGACAGCAGGGGTTTAGAGTGCTCATTTTCCCTGTGAAATCCCTTTTCAGAGTTTCCAAGCAGTCTCCAGGGCAGGTGAGCTGTCCCCTGCACTGGGGTGGTTCTGGCCTGTCTTCCAGCTCTGATAAAAGCACCTCCATCCAACTCAGCTTTCCAGGAGTCTTTCTTATCCTGGAAAAAATGATTTTCTTTTTCTTCTGATTTTCACGAGAGTAAGCTATGCGCAGATGCTGGCGCCCAGCAGGCAGGCCTGGGCGCAGATGTGGATCCTCAGGTGGCCTCTGTCTCCGTGGCCCCGGGCCTCGCTGGGGCAGAAGACAGGGGCACCCACCCCGCATCCTCGTGCTCACACAGCACACGTTCAGAAAATGGCAGTGTGCTATCTTTTCTTAAGTTAAAAAAGCAAAGGGAAAAAATATGTTGGTTTTGAATGGCCACAGCCTTTTCTGCATTTTTTATTCAAGCTTTGGTTTAGGGTGTACCCAGCAGCCTCCCTGGCCGTGCTGCAATGCTCCGGGCCAGGGAGCTGTGCTACCCTCGCTCACCACCACCTTGAGACCCGCTCTCTCCTCCGCAGAAGCCTCACCTGGAATTTCCCTGGCTGCTCTGCCTCATCCCTAAAGACGTATGTCAGGAAATCCTTCTCCCAAGGCCCCTCCAGGCCTGCCCTCCAGCCTGGTGCCCACCACGGGGGCCTGAGACTATCTCATACTGGCTTCTGAGAGCCAACTGTTGAGCTTTCTGGAATGTTAGTAGCATAATCATTATTAAAAATTACATTATATCAATTTATGATTAAACTATCTCAAAAACAAAAGTAATAAATACTCAGCACTTATCACTTTCTAGTTATTTGCTGGGATCAATGCCCTTGGGGTTCTCACACCGATCCTACCCGTGGGGTGGGAATCCCACAGCATGGGCGCCGCACCCTCCCCCCAGCTCTGCATTCTCGCTCACTTCAGTGGCTGGATAACAGTCACGGTATTTTCACCGTGGAAATGAGCAATGCTATAAATCAGGGCACACTTTACTGTCTTATTGATTGTATAGATCAGAGATCAGCAAACATTTTCCATAAATGGCTAGAAGTAAATATTTTCCGCTTTGTGGGCCATATGGTCTCTGTCGTAATTACTCAAGCTAGCCGTCGTGGCACAAAAGCAACACACACATGAGTGAACTTGGTTGTGTTCCAATACAATTTCATTTACAGACACTGAACTTTGAACTTCATGTAATTTTTATGTTACGAAATACTGTTCTTTTTTATTTAAAAAAAAATACCTTTAAAAATGTAAATACCCTTCTTAGATCTCAGGCTGTACCAAAATGGGACCGGTCTACACTTAAGTGATGAGGAAATCTTCGCAATGCAAATCAAACAAACTTTCGAGCTGCCACGGCTGGAGCCACCACACTGGGAATAGCATAAACATGTAAAGAAAGGCTGTGCCAGTGTCCATCACTGATGAAAAGACGATGCTCCAACACTGTCTCACTTTTGCTTTACTCGACATGAACGAAAACCTCCACCGACACAGCTGTCAGACGCACCTGCTCATCAGTGCACCCAGAGAGGCCAGGGGCTCCAGGGTGCAGCTCGAATTCCCAAGAGCATCTGTGGCCATCAACCGGCCCTGTGAAATTTGCATCAGAGAGCACTGAATATTTTATTATGATTTTAAAGGATATATACAAATCCTTTATGTAAGTAAAATTTATATTAAAACTGCCGCTTCTTCAGAGTTGGTTTTGGACATTTACCAGCCCCCTGCCCTGCCCTGGGGAGGGGTGGAGACGCTGGCCCGCGAGAATAAGTGGGCCTCGCTGCTCCCCGGCTCCAGGCAGCGAGCGTCTCACAGGCAGGGCTGCAGCTCGCCTCTCACCCCCCAGAACAGGACCTGGGAACCCCCTGCCGCTGTTCAGGCGACCAATGAGCAAACTCGGGAGCAGAGCGCCACCGTCCTCCACCACCTCCTGTCTTTTAGGGATTACTGCAGAGAACTAAACCCAGTCTGGAACACGGCACTAAAAACACTGCAGTGAATTCTCAACGCATCCCTTCAATAACGGAAGAAGGAGATTAAATGTAAACTTTTAAAAATCATTCTATTGGTACTTAGCATATATTTATTTGCAGGCTAATAATATTTTGCACTCATTGTTCAGGACAGCAATTCCATGTCTGACTCATTTTAGAACATAAATGAACTCTAGGTGGAGTCAGCGCCCCCAGAAGCCCTGGGACCCCCCCCCCCCCGGTGGGTGCAGATCCCATAGGAAACGCACGCCCCTCGCCGGCACCCGCAGTCGCCGCGGCATGTTAGGTGAATGGCCAGTAGGTGAACGGCTCCTGCTCAGGAGGCAGAGAAATAAGCTAATTTCTACTAAAAAAAATAATAAAAGTCACTGTGATTAGAAGAGCAGTTCTATGAAATGGAAGTCTGTATATTTAACAAACTAGAACATATGGCAAGGAGAGAAAGAGCTTAAATAGCTTCATAGCAAGGTGTCCTCACGCCACACATTTTTCTAAAGGTAGCAGAGTACTCTGAAGACTGGCTGTCCTCACTTCTCAGGTTCTCACAAGATCTACCCTGTTAATAAGTCCCTCAGGTTCTACAGAGACTAGTTTCTTGCTGTCCCCTGCTGGACTCATCTCCAAGCTGAATATTGTAAAAAAGGTACCAGGAAGTTCCAGAGTGACCCTATGATCTTTGAGGTCACCCGCTTGATGCTACTTAATGTTGTATCTTCAGAGTCATAAGATCCACAAACAAAAAGTGTTAACTTGGGGTTTGAACACAGCTGGGAACCCCTTCCAGGATCTATGCCAGTAACGTTTTATAGGTATGGTGACTGGATTTCATGCCACTGTGCCCTGGGCTGACATCCCCGGCACCTGCTCTGTTCTCAGAGCCAGGCCCCCTCGGGAGAGCAGGGGCCAGAGCTGCACCCTGAACCCGCACCCAGAGCAGTGTCTTCTACTGTGGGGTTGGCAGGTGCTTCCTACCGAGAAGTCCTTGCCGGATGCCGACACTAACACCTCCATGGCACCAGCACAAAGGAAAGCCCTGGGTCACCACCACCACGGGAGGTCCAGCCCCAAAGCAGCAGGGTCGCGTGCTCCCTGGGAGGCTGCCCCGGTTCACCAGGCACCTGGGGGAAAGGCCCCACGTGGAAGGACACAGGCCTGGGCTGGATCAACTTTCCACACGTGGCAAGCTGTCCTGGGTGGCTGCTGGGATGAGGGCACCGTCCCCACTGGTCTCACTCAGGGCGGATGGGAAGAACATGGCATGAACTGACAACAAAGGCCAAGAGAGAAGGGTCAAAACAATGGCAGAGACAGGGGAGCTACTCTAGACGCTGCTCCGCGAAGCTGAAAGGGTTGGGCGGCTTTGTGCTTTGCTGCACTGACTCTGAGAGGCGGTGGTGGGATGCAAGTGGGGTGCGACTCCGCCCCCCTACTGTGCGTGTTCCTCACTTCTCTGTGCCTCGGGTTCCAGGGCTGAGTTGGGTGACAGTGACGACACCTCCCTCCCGGGGTGCTGAGCAATACAGACAAACACCGCAGAGCACTCAGTGTGATCACCAGCTGCCACTATGGGATCCACCGGAAATTTAAAATTATATGCCCACCATACAGACCTAAACAACACAGAAGTGAATAAAGTAAAAAAAAAAAAAAAAAAAGATGAAGCTGCCAATCCATTTCCTCAGAAATACCCAGTGCTGTTCGTTATCCCTGCAGACTTTGCCCTGCGATTACGCAAGTATGCGTGCGTGTCCGTGTCCCTTCATGCAGTGCGGTGTGCAGTAAAACACGCCAAACGGGAGGCTGTGAGCACAGGGCTGGGCACAGACGGTCACGAGAAGGAGAGGAGGCGCCAGGGAGGGACGCTCACCGGACCCCCCGCACCCCTCCCCAGCCTCCTTCCCGGGAGGAGCTGGGCGCTTGGCCACTAGAGAAGCCCAAAGACACTATGTTTTTTGTGTGAATGTGATTCACTAGCTTTGTCTAGAAGCAAAATGCAGTTTTCACAGTTAGTGTTTTCTGGTTTCCCAACAGGAAAGCTGGTTTCTTGGGGCACCATTTCATCCCCGCACAGGAACAAAGGGCAGACCCTCTCTCTGCTGCAACGGCCAGCCCAGCTCGCTGCCTGCGGGACCCCGTGCCCCAGTCCCACGCCACCTTCTCAGCCCTCCCATGTCCTGACGAAGGTACAGCCACGCCCGGACGCCCACCCAGGGCCGCTGAGGACGAGTTCCTGTCTGAGCCAGGTGCGGCCCTGGCTTCATGCTCCCCTCGCCCTGCCGGTCCTGGGCCTCGGGCTCCACACTCCAGACGCAGAGAACTGGGTAGGTCAGCGCATCCTCAAAACCAAGGAAGGCAGACTTTTCTTCAAATCACACTCCCCACATATGAGAATATCATCAACACCGAGTGAAAGAAGATGCTACCACTGTTCCCGATGTCTTTGATTGATAATACCAATTGCATATTTGATGAAAAGGGCAAAATGCAACTCATTTTTACAAAATTTACAAGAAAGCTGAAGAAGTATATACCACACGTGAACTCATTTGCTAAGTAAACTGGAAAAAAAAAATAAAGTCACTTGGGCTTTGACACAGTCTGCAGCCCAGTATAAAGGCCGTCCTCCTATGGAACGGGGGACCGTGCTGTCCCATGTCATAACCCACACTCAAAGGCATGGAGCCGGCAGACCCTGAGCGCTGAAACCTCACCGATTCTATTTCCTTCCCATTCTTTCATTATATTTCCCAGATGGACTAGGACGCAAACGGTAACACTGACTTGTTCAAACACGTCATGCTTTCTTGACCCGTTCAAATCACATGGCCTTCTTTGCCAAGCTGCTGCAAGACCTATGGACATGGCCACTCACATGTCCCAAACCTGCACTTGGAAGTCTACATTCTGGCTACAGACTGCCGTGTGTGACAGTGTCCCCAGAACTCACTCCTCCCAACCCTGACGTTTGACGACATGGAGGCACTTCCTCCCTTTCACACCCCGTTGATCAGGCCTCCACCCGCCGTGTGGTCCAGTCCTACACCCCGGGTCCCTCCGCTCTCTCCTGGCCCCAGGCTGGAGGAAACCGGCTCCCCAGAGTCACGCGTGCTGACCCCAGCAGGGCCCCCGGGTGCTCCTGCCCACCGCTGCCACCCCTACCACATGGGTCACTGCAGTCCTTCCAGGTCCTGACAGACCTCCTGACACGCTGCTGTCCTGAGCTCTCACGTCCCCGTCCTATCCGCAGAGCCCGAGGAATCCACAGAAGGGAACGTGGCCCCTGGAAAAGGCCCAGCTCACATCTCCGCAGGGGCTTTGCCAGTTTCCTCTCTTCTCTCCGATCTTCCGTCTCCCCCGCCCCAGCTCCCTGGCTGGGACTGCTCCTTCCTCTCCTCTTCCACACCTCCATCGAAAGGGGAAACTTCTCCAAAGGACAGCCCTACACTCGCTGCCCCAATTTCCTCGTAACTTCCCAAAACCACGGCCTTCATCCAGGCTGCCCCTCCCTGCCCTAGCTGACCCCATCGGCGGCCCCTGCTTTTGCCCCACGGGGGTCTTGCGAAGCTGCTCCTCTGCCATCGCAGCCCAACACGACACCAGCTCCTCCTACACACCACCCGGACCGACAGCCCTCACTCTCCTGACCCCGACCCACTCCTGCCAAAACCAGAAGTATTGTCTGCAACCTCCAAATTACGATTCCAATCCTGTGGTTCTAAACTTTCTCCACAGCTCCCTCCCTCGGAGTAGAAGCTTTTGTCCTCTCACCAAGCGCATCAGCCACCAGAGCAGCCAACGCAGCGTGCTGAAAACGTGAGCTCAATACGTGTATGTCACATGAGTGAATGACACTCACAGAAGAAATGACATACAAAGAATATAAAAGTCCAAATATAACTTCTTGCATTCTGTAAACATGTATCAGGACCTTACAAATTACAGAGTATTTCGGAAGGAGTCCATGACATAAATGATCCTACCATATACAGTCCCAGATCTCAAGAAGCTAAGTCCCTCAGAGGCAATAAGATATACATTTAACTATTTACACTAAAAGAAAGCATGTTACTGAGGTGAAATATGGAAAAGGCACCTTACAAACCATAAGCCACTATTAGAAAATGTGAATAGATTTAAACTGTTATTATTGGCATTAAGTTATGCAAAACACAGTTAGGTAAGAGACTAATCCTGCCTGGAGAGTAACTTGCAATTTTGTGAGGAAATAATTTTACCAAAAATAATATATTATCCAAAGACTTAATTTTCAACATGGCAAAGATCTCTGCAAATATAAAATATTATATCTATGAATTATACCATGTGGTATGCATGTATCCATTTATTTTTAAGCAGAAAGGACTAAAAATATCTAGTAGCATTTAGAAAATATTTCACACGTCTTTTAATCACTCCATGAATTTTAAACTAAAATAAATAAATAATTAAATATCCTAGCCTCAATGCAGAAAAGCAAGTTAAGTATCTAAATTCTCTACCTGAAATAAAGAAGACTGTATTGAGAAGGCAGCATTTTACCATATAATTGGGACCAGGGGACAAATGGCTGCAGCACCTCTGTCCAGGCAGCAGCCCCACCGGCAGGCGCCTGCTCTGTCCCTGACAGCTCGGGAACACCTGCAGAGGCTGCCTGTTGCCGACAGGGCACATGTACCACAGGACCCTCCCCGGGCCTCCTGCTCATCTCTCCTCCCCCCTCCCATCAGGGCTCACTCCCCAAAGCTCCACAGGTGACACCGCCCTGGCACGCAGCCCAGCATGCCCTCCCCACCCAAGCCTGGGCCCGGCGTCCCTGCTACCCCCGCTCTCAGCCTTGGTGCGGCTGCACCCTGCAGGGTGTGGCATTAGAGCAGGGCAATACGACCTCAATCTCATCCCAATAAAATGCATTAAATGCTGATTAATGAAGCATTAAGATGCTTACGAAGGAAGAGTTACTGTGGTTGCCATTCTGTGATGTCCCTGACTTGATTATAGATCCTATCGCTTACACACAGATTGTCATCTTGCAGACATCTTCCACAGTTAGGCAACAACAAATGGGCTTTTTTGTGCAAATGACTCGTTTACATTCTTAATTATTTTTAAACTACATGAAAAAATAAATGACTACATTGGTAAATTGTTAAAACAAAAAATTGGGTGAGCTCCCTAAAGAGCCCAGAGAGGACCCTCTCAACTGAGTCCTAAACATCAGGGCCCAGTGTGCCCCAGTAACTGATCACAGCCAACTCAGATGCAGCCCCTACAAACAGGGCCCTGCGGGACCAGTGGACGCTGGGAACATGGTCTGCACCTGCCGTGACCGCGCCCGTCATTCCTGAGGCAGGAGCACCATGCCCTTCCACCGCCCACCTGCCAGGCTCAATCACAGGCCTCAGACCTTAAAGACCAGAGGCCCTCAATGGAGCTGAGTTTTCCAAAGAACTCCCAACTGAGACTGGCCGAGAGAAACACGGTGAACTTGGAGTCTGTTCTTTTGGGGCCATTCTGCCTTCTCGGTGGTATGTCTCTTCATGTTACCACAGCCAGTGGGATCATGTTCTCTGCTCCTTCTCAACTATCAAAACTGGCCTTTGGCACCAGACCTCCTGAGGTTCTTGCTAGCAACGTATAAATGACGGCTAAGACTACAGTTCCCCTGGGAGAGTCAGAAATTGAAAAGGAAATAGTAATTAACTTTTAAAATCTTAACTTTTGAGACAGAACTAGTTGGCAGGATGGAAGAGATGGTGGCTATTTTTTTTTTCTTTTAAGGAAAGTGTACAAAGGTGGACAACTGGACAGGGAGAGGCGAGGTGGCCACAGAAGCATCCAGAATCATCGCAGAGACGAAGCCACTCCTATCTCCTATAACCTGAAGGCATTCCTGGGAGTGTGTGTGTCTTTTTCCTCCACCTATTCAAGGCGGATCGCTAGAAGGTCTGGGTCATTCCAGAAAATAACCTCCAAGTTGGTTCTTGCCATACTTGACCTTACTGAAATTATTCTAAGGCAGATTGACCTTGAATTACTATTGAAATAAGACCCAAAAGGATTATTTTACTTAGTTTTGTTTTTTTTTAAAAAAAAAAAAAAGAAGAAGAAAAAAAGCAAGCTTCGCACAAAGAATTTTAACTGTCTTCCTACTGTGCACTCTTGATTATGAAATGTCTCGTGTCTCACAACTTCCCTGTAAAGCAATGCTGCTCTGCCCCCTTGATTGAGAACATGGAGTGAGGGATGCGGCTGTACAGGAGGAACTACACTTGATCAGAAGGGAACGTGGGAACAATGGCACACTGCGACCGTGGGCTCTGCCGTTCCTCAAGGAGACACCAGCAAGCACTTCAGGAGACCTAGCTGGGCACAGCCACCCTCAAACGCACTGTCAGACTGTCATCCTGGCTCACTGCCACCCTCACGTCCAGCTGGATGGCACAAGATGGAGGGCAGGGCTCTGAAAATGTGTGTTGAATGTCCATAATTCCACACATGGTAAACTGCTCTCCATGTTCAAATGGAGAACAAGTGATTCTTTGAAGATTATTTTATTTTTCTTTCTTTCTTTTCTTCTTTTTTTTTTTTTTGAGACAGGATCTCACTCTGCTGCCCAGGCTAGAGGGCAGTGGAGTCATCATAGCTCACTGCAGCCTCGAACTCCTGGGCTCAAGTGATCCTCCTGCCTCAGCCTCCCAAGCAGCTAGGACTGTAGGCACACGCCACCATGCCCAGCTTATTTTATTATTTTTTGTAGAGATCAGGTCTAGCTGTGTGACCCAGGCTGGTCTTGAACTAACTCCTGGCCTTAAACAATCCTCCTGCCTTGGCCTCCCAAATGCTGGATTATGGGCACCACACCTGGCCTTAAGATTATTTTCTAATGACACAAAATGTCTTCAGTTTACGTCACTTTTAATACTTCTTAACCTACCTAGTCTGTGTAAAAATCTAAATATGAGTAGTTTGAACTTAGAAGAGCTAGGAAAAATATCTTTAATGACAAAAAAATTTTTAAGACAAATAAAAGAAGCCCCAGACAGAATAACTGCTACGGACACAGAAACACTGACTAGTGATTAGACTAGATTTTTAAGGAGAAAATTATTTGGTCATCTCCAAAGCTATAGGAATACCTCAAATATAAGTTTAATTAGGGAGAGAACTTTACAACCTTTACCTCCTGGACAATAATTTACTTTTTGCAAGCCCATTGTGGTAATATCCCCGTGACCTAAAATTTTTAAGATATACTGGAATAAACTGGGTGAAGGCTCATTCTGAACATATCCTTTCCTAAAATAGTTACAGAATAATTTATCCATGTCTGCTTTTATAACTATCTAGTAAGTTTAAGTGGTAGAACTTTTGAACCCGCTGTGCATCTCTTACCTCTGAGGACTGCTGAGTATCAAGTCCAGGCACACGGTGCTCAAGGTGAGGCTGTCTGTGAGACCTGGTGCGTGAGGGAGGCCTCAGGACGTGCAACACCAAAACCGAATCCGTGAAAGGCAAGGGAAGCAGGCAAACACAACACACACACACACACACACACACACACACAGAAATATGCAGCTTCTCCTTAAACATGAGGCTTCCTGGAAATTCTCTCCCACCCTCCTCCCATGGGACGTACGCCTGGGGAGATGAGCGTGAACCCACTGCCACACAGTGAATCCCCTTCCCACGGAGGACAGAGCGAGGAATCTGGAAATTGGTGTTTCTTAATTCCTGCAATGATAGAGCCTCTGAATTCCGTAAGAAAAGATTCCAATGCCACTCCCTCTAATTACGTTTTTATGAATGTAATAAGTTTTGTACCTTTTCTCCAAGCAGAGCACACCCACATTCCTTTGTAACCTCTTCTGTTCCCCTTGACACTTTCCTTTTATTTTACTTTTGCTCTTCAATAAATGCTTTAGTTTTTCACTTTCCCCTCCTACAATGCTCTCATACATCAGAATGACCATGAGGTCCCCAGACAGTGCTGCCAGGAGCCTCCGGACCTAAACAGAGAGACGAGGCTCACACTCCGGCCCCTGCAGGGTTGGCTCTACGAAGACTTCCTCAAGGACAAACTTGGAGACGAAAACCAAATCCACCACATAAAATGCAGAGTAGTCGCTCCCTTGACAAACCCCCGCTGACGGGCCGGCCTGTCCAGCACAGCTCTTGCCTCTCTGCGGGGAGACGCCTGTGCTCGGCCCACGCTCAGCGGCCCTGCAGCCAGAAGGTGACTGGGACACACTCAGGGACCTTCTCCCACCAGTGGGCGTTTACGGATTCCCAAAACAAAGCGGTTTTTGCTAGCAAATTTATCACTGTCAGTTGCCCATGCTACTGTAATTATGTGATTTAATTAAATACTAAATATTACATAAACAATGAAATTTAAGTTTCCCAACAAAAATAGTTGATGGTTTGAAAACTTTGTAAGCTGCTGTGGACAAATTTTATAAAGGTTATTATTTTTATTAAAAAATATATTCTTTAATTGGTTGTGGGCAAGAAAACTATAAATGACAGAATGGGAGGAATTATAAAATGTACAGCCACTTACTGCTCAGACTTTTGTGCAAGTATCTTTTATTGTCCCTGTAATGTAAAGAAACTGAAACTTCTAGTTCATATATTAATGAAATGGTTTACAAAGTTGCTCTTGAAGCTTAAACAGTGGACCAATGTGGCCAGGCCACACACGCCCGGGAGTAAGCTGCCAAAAGCCCGACACATGGCTTGTGAGCAGGGACAGGCTGGACTGCGGCCCCCTCGCTCCCCCGACTGGGCCCCCTCGTGCTGGGGACTCCGGCAAACTGACCCGCAGCTCTGCCCGCTCGCAAAGAAGGGGCTTTACCCCTATGTCAAAGAATTGGCCAGTAAACGTACTCTACACATTTTCATTAAAATACAGTAATTAAAGTGTGTACGTATCATATTTTATTATTTCCTGCTTTAAATTTTTAAAATATCTGACCAACTACTACAAAAACCCTACTTGCAATGATTTTTACAGTGCTGT
Organism: Eulemur rufifrons; assembly: GCF_041146395.1. Classification (NCBI taxonomy): domain Eukaryota; kingdom Metazoa; phylum Chordata; class Mammalia; order Primates; family Lemuridae; genus Eulemur; species Eulemur rufifrons. Next base: position 5,660,161 of record NC_091011.1, on the reverse strand, counting down.
TAAATCTACTTAATGACAGTCACATTCTAATAATAGATTTTAGTATACATTCTAAATTTTAAATACCCAGTAACATCTTCAGCAGTGACTGGTAAAGGTCACCTGAGTGGCAGAACACCAGGGTCACACCCGCAAATTATGACACATAAAATATACTAAGGGGAGGACACCAAGAGAATGTCCATGATCAGGTATCTTGTTTCCCATAAACTACATAGCTACTAACTCTAGAAGTCCAGAGAACAAAATGTATCCAACACCATATTAGCTCATAATATCCATGGGTGAAGGTTGAATGTTAACAACTTTGTGTTACTCACAGGACACCCTGGTGACAGGGGACTGTGTGCACTCCTTTCAGGATGTCGCCAGCTACACCAAGGTGTGCTGACTTAACCCAAGTCTGACCGTCAGCAAATGACCTACACCAAAGGATTCAAGCCAAGCTATTACTGCCTTAAAATAGTTTAGACTCACTTAGAATTTGTTTTTGCTAGTTATCAAGATTTAGATATATCTATAATATATCAAGATCCTTGAAGGTAGGGATTGTATCTCTAAATTGTGTTGAATTCTCCGTACTTCATAAAGTATTGCATGGCATGGCTGTCACTAACTGTAGTTTCCTCACGACATACCCAGATCACAGTACGAGACACATGGTAGGTACCTGTCAAATATCTGTTGGATTGAATAGAAAGAGTGATACAAAGCAGTTGCAATTTTCAAGCCTACAAAAATGTTGAAAGATTGGTATAATGAATTATCCTCAAACTACCCTAAGATTTGTTTTCTCAATCCGTGTGTACGTGTGTGTCTATGTGCATGCACACACCCACATTGTTATTTTCTGAATCATCTGAAAGTAAGTTGCTGAGAAAATGATATACCCTAAAGTACTTCAGTAAGTATCCACTAAGATAAAGACAGTCTCCTACATAACCTCAATGCCTTTGTCACGCTGAAAAAAATGTGACTTTACATCTAACATAACTTCAAATTTCCTCAGTTGTCCCTAAATTATCTTTTATAGCTTGTTCTTTACTCCAGAATACAATCGCCGTTCATGCACAGCATTTCATTGTTATTTCCCTTTAGAACACTCTCCCCTGTATTTCCATTCTGTTTTGTTTTCATGACATTGATTTTTTATAAACAGCTTTATTGAGATATAATATACGTACATACAATTTGCCCATTTACATTATACAATTCAATGATTTTTCATGTATTCACAGTTTGGGGTCCATAACCACAATCAGTGTCATAATATTTTTGTTATTTCAAAAAGAAACCCAAACCCGTTAGCAGTCACTCCGCTTTCTCTCTCCAATCTCCTCAGTCCTGGGCAATCACTGACCTGTTTTCCATCTCTATGGATTTTCTCATTCTGGACATTGCATATACACAGATTCACGCAGTATGTGGTGTTCTGTGACTCGCTTCCTTCACTCAGCATGATATGTGGAAGGTCTATCCATGCTGTAGCATGTGTCGGCGCCTCACCCCCTTATCACTATAGAATCTATTCAATTGCATGAATGTACCACACACTGCAACTAGTATTTGTGTAGAAGTTTCTGTGTGGACACATTTTCACGTGTTTTCAGCTAGGAGTGAAACTGCTAGGCCACCCGGTCAAACACGTGTAACAACTCGAGGAGCTGCCAAAATGTTTTTCAAAGGGACTGCACCATTCTACATTTCCATGAGCAATGTGTGAGTGTTTCAATTTCTCCACATCCTTGCCAGCACTTGTTACTGTCTTTCTTTTTTATTATGGCTATTCTTGTGGATTTGAAGTGGTATCTCACTGTGGTTTTGACTTGGATTTCCCTAATGATATTGAACATCTTTTCACGTGCTTAACTGGCTATCTGGCTATCTTCTTTGTTGAAATGTCTGCAGAAATCTCTTAGCCATTTTCCAACTGTGTTCTTTTGTTTTTTGTTTTTTTTTTAAGTTGAGTTATATAAGAGTTCTTTATATATTCCGGATATAAGCCTTTATCACATATTCAATTGATAAATATTTTACCCCAATATGTAGGTTGTCTTCACTTTCCTAATGGTGTTCTTTGAAACATAAAAGTTTTTAATTTTAGCTTTATCCATGTTTCCTTTTATTCCATATGCTTTTGGTATCATTTCTTGAAAGGCCTTGACTAACCCAAGATCACGAAGATTTATTCCTATATTTTCTTCTAATAGTTCTATAATTTCAGCTCTTATATTTTGGTCTATGATCCATTTAAAGTTACTATTTGTGCATGATACAAATAAGGGGTCCAATGTTATTCTTTCGCACATGGATGTCCAGTTGTCCCAGCACCATTTGTTAAAAAGGCTACACGTTCCCCATTGAATGGACTTGGCACCCTTGATGAAAATCAACTGACCTTACATGTAAGGGCTACTTCTGGACTCCCAATTCTGTTCCACTGTCCTACGTCTACCCTTATGCTTGTACCACACGTTCCTAATTACCTTAGTAAGTTCTGAAATCAGGAAGTATGATTCCTCCAACTTTGTTCTTTTTCAAGATTGTTTTAGTTTTAGTTATTCCAGGTCTCTTGTATTTCCACATGACTTTTAGGATCATGAAACTGAGTTTTGTGGTGACTTCAGTGTGGTTGTTTTAAGGAACATTCTCAGTCTGTTCAATTGTTTCTTCACCATTCAATTCAGATTAAAAGTTTTTCCTGGAAAAAAATACCACCAAGTAGTATAGATGATTTCTCATAGCATTACACAAAGAGGCACATATCATCGGGCTGTTTCAAAGCTAGGGGGGATGAGTTAAGAAGCTGTCCTGAGGACTGCTCCACTGTAATGTCACGTTTTTTTCCTATTGTAAGTATTACAATCTCTGGGATGATACTTGAGAAAGCATAAGTACTCAATTCTCCGAAAACCTTTCACCCAGTGATTTTAGCATCCAAACATGCTTCTTGCCTAGGTTAAGGTTGCAAAATGGTGATTTTTAAGATTCATTATTTCTTCTGAATTTATTAAGCTGACATCCCCGCTTTCTCTCTCTTTATCTATTTGAGAACACTACACACTCCTAAATCTTTTAATCTAATACATTGTAATTTATGACTATGATTATTCTTGCCAGTGGGAGGCCCTTCAAGGCAACCCCTGTGTCTTTTTCACATACTCCACAGTTCTTTCAATACTTTCTTACTTTCTGGCACAAAATGCCCAGGCACACCATCCTCAAGACCTGGAACCCTCCATTTCTCCAAGGATCCACGTGGGAACTATATTAGTAGCTAGAAAGGTGTCATTGCTGTGTGTGTGTGCGGAGAGAGAATTCACACTGCTTGCAGCCCATCTTCCACAGTTAAACCTTCACTTCCCAATAACATCAATCTATTTTACTCCTTTATACTATCCTACAATACCCGAAAAATAATTTAACAATTACAACACCAACACCACTATTAACTGTAATTGTACCAGGTAAACCTCAACAGTTTTTTGCCATTTCTTTTGTTTTTAAAATATGCTCTGCTATTTAGATGTTAAATATGTTAAAATATGTTCTGATAAAGATGTTTATGGTCAAAATTAACAGAATTAAGTCTTTATTCAGGGTGGTTATGTTACCAACTTTAGGCAGTTAGAGTCATTCGTTTCTATTTGATTTCAACTTTATGATTTCTTTTTTTCAATTTTGATACTATTTTGTTTTCTGAATATGTAAAACAATGAGTGGTTCAAAATCAAAATTATATGACAAAGCATATTCAGAGAAGTCTCACTCCTATTTTTATGTTAGACACCTCATTCCCATACCCCCATCCTTCTAGTTTTGTTTTTATTTTTGCTTTTGCAAAAGAAAGCAAATATGTGTTTATTCTTATTTTCTCTTATTTCTTACAGAAAAAGTAACATGGCACAAAGGACTTCCATGTGCTCTTTTCATGTGACAATGATTATTAGAAATCACACCATGTGGGCTCATAATGATTACTCCCTTTCACTTTTATGGCTGATGCCAAGTGATATTAGTAGATGAGGCGAGACTGTGACCAAATTTTTTTGAAGAAAAAGAAAGCATGGGAGGCGTATGACTTCTGGAGTTCGTCTGGTGCAGAATTAGGTACTCTCTGTGCTAAACTGGGTACGACATGCAAACTTGTATATGAGGGAAAATACATTATTCACTTGCAACAAACAAACAAAAAATATCTTCAACATCTAATCTGGAACTTGAACTAAACCAAGCTTCCAATGCCATCGTCGCACCACCGACACCCCCACCCCTGCATCTACCTTTCATCCTCTGTCCGTTCCCCACGTTGCCCCCTTGCTTGAGGTGCTCATGTGGCCTCCCCAGCCCTCTCCACCACTCCCCTAGATCTGAGTCTAGGACTGCTGAAGGTTAGGAATTCTCTAGAAAGTGTCCTGTTGGGTCCTTGTGAGTCCATCAGCCAAAATGGTGTGACCTCTGTGACCCCGTCCTGAAACCCCACGGCCACCACCCGGCCTTCCGGAGGGGACTGCACACGGCGAAAGTGCCAGCCCTCGGGAGGCGGAGCTCCACTTGCTTTATGATCCTCACGATCCTCCTCAGACCTCAGTACAGGGCTCCACAAACGTGCTGGATTTACTGGGTTCTCAGTCCTCGGGTAATATTACCATTTAAAAGCACTAACAGTATTTAAAAAGTTACATCCTATACCACACTCCAATCTCTGTGTCTCCCTCCCCACTGAAGTAAACAGTACTTCGTGGCTAGTTCAAGCCGTTCGCCAAACAGACACTCCCGAACACCACTGAGAATTAAATCACAGGACCAGTGTGAAGCTGAATCAATCTGTTTGATTCTGCTTTTGACTCTGCTATTTGGACTACGCCAGATTCCTTTGCCTAAAAACAAACATTTAAAATACATAATGTGATTAAAAGAGGGATAATTCTAGCTACCTCACTCAGCTGTTGTGAGGAAAAATGAGAAAACACTGCGGGCACACTGCTGGCTGTACTGTAACATTCAGCTAATCTGTGTGGACTTTCTCACACTGTTCGTGCTCTGGGAAGAGAGTCAACAGCCACCCTGCGGCCTTTCCTGTACCTCCCCTTTACAAAATTATCAGTGACCAGGCTAAAGAAATCGTTCGAAATAACACGTCCTGGGTCTTCGTTAATTGCTGGGAGACCACTGCCTTTCACTCTCAGGGCGTGTCCACGCACACAGAGGACGTCTTCCCTTCTACAAGGCTGGAGCACCACGGCCAGGAGTTTGGCTGGACAGGGGGTCGCCCGTGGAAGAGAACAAACAAGACTGAGCACATGCTAAGGATGACCATGGCTTGACCAGGGAGATCCTCCTGCCAAGATCTACTTCCTCCTGGCAAGGACAAGGGTGCGCAGGCCTTCTGGTGGAGAGAAGGACTCGCGTGGAGCACAGCCCGCTGTGCACCGGGCGAGGTGCGAGTCACCTCCTGATGTCCTGAAGACCACACATCAAGACGGGCAGAATTATCCCTGTGCGGGTATGGGAGCAACGAGGGCCCTGGGGTTGCCTCCTCTGGCCACGGTCACTCAGCTGACCAGCCACGATGCCAGCCCTGCAGAGTGCCGGAAGCCCACCTCATGAGCACGTGGCTGCATCTCCACGCCCAGCGGCCTGGACTCAGGGCCAGCACACAGCCGTCTCTCCACCAAAGGTCTGGTGGCTATTTTTACTCCTTGCTCGGGAGACCCCGGGATCTCATGCCGCACTGTCGTGGCAGCTGCACAGCCAGTCCCAAGCACAAAGACGGGAGTGTTCCCCGGCACGCCCAAGACTCTGGTCCTTTAAATTGGCTCCGTGTCAGATTGCCCTGGGTACTTTATCTGACAAAGAACAAACCAGCATTCTCAATCTATATATACTTTAAAGCACTAAATAAAGGGCTGAAGTCAAGGCACAAAAGGTCTGGCCACAAAACTCCCTGCAGGAACCCCACTCCAGCCATTCTGTTCTCAGCATCTTTTGAAAGCTCACTCTCAGGGCCACAAGCGGGTCTTTGTGTGTCAGAAAAGCCCACTGTTGGGGCCTTTCCATACACACAATAACTCACAGGCAGCGTCCAACTTTAGAACACAGAGAACAGGCAATGACCACACCAACGTGGGTCTGTGCTTTTACTCAGAAGTTAGATCTCGTGCAAAGGCTCCGTGGACGACGGCTGCGAGCAGCACCGCTGCTGGGATCAGCATCATGACTCACAGGGCGACACCTTCCGTGTGCACCACTCCCAGCGTCAGCTGGCTGTGTCTCCTCACTCACAGTGCTCCCAGGAGGAGGCGGGGCCAGGTCACCATCACCATTATCTAGAGAGATGGAAGCCTGGAGCAGCCAGGAGACCTGGTGGAGATCACCAGCTGGTTACATGACAGCTGCTCTAATGAGCAGTTTTATTACCTTGCTATATTGTTTAACTCAAGAGTATTTCCCGCCTGCTTTCCTGACTTACTGCCGAAGGGGAATGATTACCACTTTTCCTAGACGTGCAGTTTTACATACAGCACCAGAGCAGAGTTAAAGTTTCCTTTACTAATTTTACTTATTCATTCATTACATTGTAGATAATACAGACAAGATTTTAACAGGGAGTGAGGAAGGCCAGAAGAGCAGAAACTAAACCAGTCCAGGATGAGTGCATGATGCCAAATAGCCGTCGGCTCTACAGAGTCGCAAGACAAGACTCTGAGCTTCCTAGCAGTCCTGGCAAAGATGAGAAGCAGTGCCAGATTCAAAGGTCAGGTGTCTCAAGATAAAAGAAGCCAGTGTCCTGGAGGACCAGCGTCTGGCAGGCCCTCATGATAAGGACATGGTGTGAAATAGCGGATAATGTCCCTAACCACATGCTGAAAAAAAATTACTATACCAGTTTTCCAACAGCTGCTTCTCCCCTCAGTAAAACTGATACTACATCAAGGGCGAACTCAGTAGAAGCTCGTACATACAGAGACCGAACCATGCAGGCAAATATGCAACTCTCCTCTGGTTTAGTTTGACTGAGGATGAAAGATGGAGTATCTACAGAAAGTGGAGGAATATGACATGGTGCATGCACTGAACTGTACAAAGCACCACCACAATTTTATAAATTATGGAATTAATTTGATATGTGCAGAATACCAAATATTGTTAAGCAATACACAAAGGTTCATTCTTCATAGAGAAGGTAGGCTTATAAGCTTAACGTTTACGTTGAATTTGAGAACAAGTTATTTATTGGGGTTATTACAGATAAATCTATAAAATATACACATACCCATAAGATGTACAGATAAAATACACTTCAGTTGAGATTATGTCTTTAAAAAACATTGCTAATATTTGGCATTAATCACACAAAATATGTAAGAAAAGAAACGAAAGCCATTTTAATGTTTAGCAAAATAATCTGATCTAAAGAAAAAGAGATACGTTAACAAAAGCACTAAAACTTCACTCAGATTTTATGAAATCTCCCCTCTCTATCCCTATAAGGAAAGGTCTATAATTAGGTATCTATACTCGGCGAGAAAATGTTCTCATTAATGAAATTAAATTTTAAGGCTAAGCTTTCAGGACACTGCATTTGTCATAACAAAGCGCACACCTTATTTATCTGCCTGTCATATAATGTACTTATTTGCTAATTTAAAGTTAGTTTTCCGTAAATATTAAGATGGCTCTTTTTGAAATATATTTTTATAACTAGAAGTAACACTTTACTTAATGAAGATAGTTATAATTTACTACCCTAAATAAATTAATAAACATATTATTTAAAAGCATACACTTCTTCAACTAACAGTTAAAACTATATAGTATTTTTAAGCACCTGAAACAAATTATGAAATGGATCTTTCATATTTATAGAACTATATTATACTATAATTTGCATTGAAAATGAAAAGGCAGAAAGACTACACGACTTTTACTCATTCATTCAATCACTCAAAGAGACATTTACTGCTTATTTTCTGTAGGTCCGTCTCTGGGACAGGGGTTGAATACCACAAATGCGCACGGCTTTCCTGGGGCAAGTCCACTGCTGGCAGGAAACACAGACAGGGTAAGAGGATGGAGGGGCAGCTTGGAGGACGACTGAGAGCCCAGTTGGACACTTCAACCGCCAGCTCCTGCCCCTACCATCATCAGGCCCCTGTGCACGGAAAGCACCCCAGGAACCAACCGCCCTATGCACTATGCCAAGTTCACTAAGTCGCTCTGCTGTCTGGGCTCCAAAACACGGAGGCAGAGTTGGTCTCGAAAGGCCCTGCAAATGCAGGCTTGGGTTCTGGTCTGCTCAAGGCCCAGGGCTGCTGCAGCACCCAGAGGCCACAGTGGAGCCCGGCCCCCCACGAGGGAGGATCACCAACTAGCCACAGTCAAGACTCCAGCATGACCACAGTCTAATTGGAGGTTGACGGATTAAGGCCAAAGGGGCCAATGACAGAGACATGCTGAGAAAATACGTTCACGATGGCATTTACAACTTCTTCATGGGCAAAAGATCTATTTTTTTTTTTTTTATGCAGTGGATGGAGGTTTCCACTTTGGTGGTAAATTGTGGAGCCCACGCCTCAGTGCTTTTGGCTGAAACTTCAGTACTGCTCCCAGGAGTGGCTGCCTGACCCACAGGTCTCAGCACCAGCCAGCCTGCCTGCAAGTTCAAGGGCTGCCCAACAAGGTCTGGGAGAGAAAACCGGCTAGACTGGTTTTGTTGGGTGGTATTGCTGATGGTGACACAATCCAAATGTCACTGAACACCTTCCTGGCAACTATCAAACATCTTGTAATGATTCCTATACACAAGCAGTTGACAAGGGAGTATTATCCCCATTTCAAATGAGGAGAGGAGGTGACCAATTTTGATGGAATGCTAGCTATGAGCTGGCACTGTGGTAGGCACTGGAACACAGTGTCTCAACCAGTTTTCGTGGCAGCCCACAAGGGAGGTGCCATTACCCCACTTCCACAGAAGATGAAACTAACTTAGATTAAGTAACTGTTAAAAGACACCATAACTGGGAGGGGAGGAGCCTGGGCCCCGGCCTGGGTCTGTCTGAGCCTGGCCACCTCCCATGGCCAGATCACAGCCCCCAGACTCAGAATCACTGATCAAAACTGCAGGTGCGCGCAGGAGGCCATGCGCCAGCGGTCCGCTCCTCCCGGCAGCAGAGTGGCAGCAACCGAAGTGCCCATCGCGGCCCGGCCCAACACGCCAGGACGCACCCGCACAGCGGACGGCGGAGAGAGGCAGCGCGTGTCGGCGTCAGATGCTCCACGTGATTGCAAAACAGAATACAGTATAATCAAAAGGGCAGTCCCTAACATTGGAAGCAAAATGAACCAAATGTTTTTAACTGCACATTAAGTTGGTGACACGGAAACACAGCAGTTGGGGAGGGGGCGGCGAGTGCAGCACAGGATGGAACACAGCGCGCCGTGCGGAAGGTGCGCGAGGGTTCGCAGTACCGCTCTCACAGGCGTGCGTGGGACTGAATTTCGTGTCCATATGAAATGCTCCATGAATAAGTGCTATTTTTTAATTGTGGGACTTGAGGAGGTCTCAGATGTCAAACCTCAGCTCCTACTCCCAGAACGTCCAGAAGGCACTCTGGTCCCTCAGCCAGCCGGTCACCCCGGTGTTTCCAATTTGAAGGCCCCTGAAGGAGCATGTGGCAGCGGCCCTCGCCTGACAGCCCGCAGCAGCACTCAGGGTGCCCCACTGGAGAAAATCCGCACACAGAACCTCAGGGGCATTGTCTCTCTTTTTCCTTTAACAGCCAGGTGCCCACCATTCCAGCTCCATGGCAGGTTCCCAAGGCCAGTGCGGCATTTGTAACCCCACACCTACCTCCCCCAGAGACCTGGGAAAGAAGGGTCGGGGACAAGCAGCCCAGCAAACACAGGGGAGAGCCAGAAGAACGGGGTTCCAGAGAAGACCAAAGGAGGGACAGGTGCCCAGAGGGACAGGTGCCCGGCTGCTGCCAGCACACCAGGCAAACCACCAAGGTGGTTTAGGGCAGACGCCTCCCCTGTTGGGGGCTGGATGGCGACAGGCCTCTTTGCTCCAGGAAGGACACAGGTGGACATGAGGCAGGTTACTTGCAGCCTTGGGAATAGAACTTACCTCAGTCCAAAGATCCAAAGCACAGGCGCGCAGAGAGCGAAAGGGAGAGAACGCAACTCAGCCAGAGCCACCTCAGACCCCCGATGGCGATGGTGACATGGAGAGCCTGGTAGGGATGGATGCCTGACGTGCCCAGAGGGCAGAAGGGGAGGGCAGGCCCCACCTCCTGGACGGGGCTGTGCCAGGGTGGCTTGTGTACATTCCTTCTGCGGCCCGCCCTCCTGCCCTGGCTCCCGGACTTCTAGACAGGTTCAAAGTCCATGTGGTTCAACTATCTATGTGGAATGGCAGATTTTTTTACCATATAAGAAAGTGTACACCCAGTAATAGCTTAAAGAAACAGCCATCGTGAGAATTCATCACACCTCTGAACTTACATAACAAAAGCGAGGGCCAGAAGCAATTCAGTGGACCAGGGTATCCCTAGCTGGACTTTGTTTTGTTTTGTTTTTGACTCACCATTCCAGTCACTGTAATATATAACCTTACAAGCTCTCTGGGGTTAATGTAAGATTTAATAACATTCATCAGACAGAAAGACAAATTTTGACATTTTTAAGTAATCGTCATACATGTTAAAATATTTTAACTTTGTGAGAAACAATTTTCCACGTGGGCAAAATAATTACAAAATGATAAATTATTTCATTTTTTTCTGTATGGAAACTAACTAAATGTATAGTAACATATAGATGGAAATTTAACAATGTATTATAGGCAAAAGCTTCTCTTATGAACTGAATTTTTTACCTTTTTTTTTTTTTTTCCCCTTTAAAGATCAATTGGCTCTTATTTTAAATGACAAAGTGAGAACTGGCTTTTCTGGCTGCCACTTGCAAAGTACTTCTGAATAGATAACAGGGGACAGTAAGGACAGGCTATGATTCCCAGAAATGGAAAGAAGGAAAAGACTTTAGAACATAAGCATTCGTGCAGAGGTAATTTTTTGACTTGGTTTTTGAGTGCTATGGACACCTAAGACCAAGAAATGTAATATTTTTATTCAGATAAGACAGCTTAGTTGCCTCAGGAAGAACACTGGAAGGCAAATTTGCAAAATGAGTCCCATTTTTATATTCCTTATTAACTTACATTTCAATATCAATGCCCCTCTTCTTCCTAATTTCAATCAGTGCTTTATTATGGAGCTAAATTGAATACTATATGATTACAAATGAAAAGCCTATAAAATCATATCATGGTCAAGAATTCCAGAGGTGTTTGCAATGAGCCAAAAGGTGTCAAAGGCACTCTCTCAACTTTTGGAAATCTCCAATCTTCTTCCACATGAATATGGAGGCCACACACGGGCCAATGTTAGAAGAGAAACCTTTAACAAAAATAATACTTTTATTAAGTTTGATTTTTTAGTACATAAAAATTTGAAAACATTGTTATCTCCACTTTTTAAACGATGTCAATCCTCGCACACTTTCGCAACCCCCTGTTCTAAAATGCTGCGTGAAACATTTCCACCTACCCCCGAGGGGGCCAGGCCCTCTTAGGCACAGACAGGTGGGAGACCAGACCACCGTGTGACCAAGTCTAATGACGATGGCCTTGCGTGCCGGTGAGTGGAACTTCTGCAGCACGGCCCCATCTGAACAGACTTTAGGCTTCTACCTCCATTTTTGTGTATTTATTTATAAATTACATACACATTACTAGTTTACTGGGAACATTACAGAAATTACACAGAAATGGAATTTTGGAAAGAATACGATAAAAATAAATATTTTCTGCCCAAACCGACTGGATCACGAGGCACACGCACAGGGCCGACGCCTCCACTCTGAGGCCCCTGTGCCAACAAAGCAGCCGTGAAAACTCCCCGCTCTGGTATTGTGGGCAGAAGGACGAGGATGGACAGCCTTGCCCTCCCCTGCAGGCAGGTGCCCACTGCTGGTCCTCGGCTCCCTGCCGTCTGGGACATCATTCCTGCCCTCGCTCAATGAAGAAACTTTTTCCTCATCACTCCAGGAGGGCAAGTGATATGTGACCAGGACTCTTACTCTGAACGAGTGTCACAGAGCCAGGACTAGAAGAAAGCAGCAGCAACATCCCTAGTCATTTTTCTAAAAGAAAAATAGAGAAAACATAGGAAAATATACCCCATAGAATAACCATCCACCACTGGAAAATCGCCCCTGCTCTGCCCTCTGAACCCGCAGGCTCCTCCACCCTCTGTCCCACTGTCACCCCGGAAGAGCAGAGAGCACAGGGACACCTCACTGCTCCTCAGAAGGCCTTTGCTACCACACCTTCGCCGATGAGGGACCCTGATCAGAGGGGCCCACGTTATTAAGTGTTCGCTCTGTGTGAGATGGTGTCATATACGTTAAATCGTTTGGTCTTCACAGCTCTACCTACAAAGCAAGTGGATTATAATTCCCTTTCACAGACGAGGAACTAAGAATGCAGGTGTCCTCAGCGGGTTCCCCAGGAGACAGAGCTGCAGTGAGGACTTGCCCCAGTGGCAGAGACGCAGCGGAGGCAGGGCAGACAGAAGGTAGCCCGGGGCTGCGGCAGGCTCTGTGTAGCTGCTACAGCTCCAAGCCTCACCGAGGGAGGTTCACCTCAAGCAGGTGGGTCCTAAGTCACATCGCCCATCAGTGGCCCCAGGAAAGGAGGAGAGAAATGGGGGCCGGGGCCTGTCATGTTGTGCTGCTCCTAGTGTCACAGCCATCACTCGGGGTCCCCTTGTCCCTGCATTCAGGCCAGAATGCAGGTCTGGGGGCGCTTCAGTGGGCCGTGGTGGGGCGGGGTGTCGCCCAGGAGCGCTGGCTCCACGCCACAGCCCGCCAGCTCCACTCCCTGCTCCCTCCCCACGGCTGTTTCCGGGGAAACACACAGACTCGCTGGCTTAACCCAGGGAGCACAAACCACTGCAGGATCCTGCCAGGAAGATCCTTTGTCTGTGAAGGCAGAGTCAGGAAAGGGAAACGGCTTTTCTGTGTTTGTTTTTAATTAAAGTGTTTATTAAAATTGACAAGCAGGCAAAATAAATGCAAATGAAGTAGAGAATCTATAGAAATGCCTGAGAATAGCCATCGCCACACAGACTGACAGGAGACCCGAAAGTTAAGTAACAGGTCCCTGCAGGTCAGGGAGGTCGCCAGTCCTGACACGGAGGTCACCACACTTAGTGTGCAATTTCTGTTTCTTTCCTGCTTAAACTACAGATTTCCAATAGAACCTTTTGGCCTCCCTCTGTCATTAAGAAAGACAGGAGAACAGTGAGGGAGAGAAAAAAATAAAAATGAATGTATAGAGTGAACAGTTGTTGTATCCTTGCTCTATTCGATTTCTAGTTTCTTCCTTCTCTCTCTCTCTCATGTTTCTAAGGGGCTCACAGAGGATCCCGGGAAAGGCAGGGTACCATGGGACTGACTGCCTAGGTCTCTTCTCTGTTCTTTTTCAGAGACCCTGGAGCCAGGATGATGGCAGGTGGTGCTATACAAACAGAGTCTGCCTTCTCTTCTCTGTAGGTTCTGTATAGACCCTTTCTATCAGTTTGCTTACAGTTTCGATCAGAACAGTGATGTTCACAGTTACACCAGCACTCCCCATCCAAGAAGCTTCGGTCGAGAGACAGTGCAAGCTCTGCCTCCCTGATGGAAGAGGTGCAGGAAAAGCACCCAGGAAAACCCTGAGCTGGCCGGCAGTGGCACCTCCACAGGGCCGGATGCCCCCTGACGTGCGGCTTCTCTTCCCTCTGGCTGAACTTAGTCATGTCAGCAAATTAAGAAAACAGAGGCTCCCACAACTGTCCACCAGATGTGTTTCCACCTGAAGGCTATTCACACCCCCTGTGAAATGGACACAGGTAGCACGGCACCTGTGCTGTCGCACACTTTCGCCAGGCACGACCGGTCATAGTAGCTGAATCTGGGCACCTGAGCACACAGAGCTTGGCTGGAGCAAAACAAAAAGCATCCTTTTAAGAGAGGAACAGAAGAGGTTTGCTCTAGAAAGGTTTCTTTATGTAGCCCAAATATAACAAAACTCAAAGCCAGGACTTGCTCTGAGGTGGGAAAGCAGTAGTTCCTTCCGTTCAACAAAGAATTCAAAACAAGATTGCCTCCAAAGACGCACATTCTTGGTTAGAGTCCTGAACTTCCTCAATATGCTCATTCATTCACAGATTTGTTACGTGCCTACTGTGTGCCAGGCACTGTCCTCAGGAGTCTGGCGAGGAAGAGAGGGTGAGGAACACAGGGTGAATTTTGGCAGAAGACAGAAACATCTGGCTTTCTTACATGTGAATCATTTTTAAAAGAGACCATGCTTTTCATTGGGTAGAGATAATCCAAATACAAATACTCCCACGAGAGACAACATACTAGCATCATTCAATAACCATTGTCAGATCCTATCTTGAGACTGGAGTTTAACAGAAGACTATTTCTAGAGAAAACACAGGTACCGAAAGGAGAACGAATAAATACAGAGACTGAAGTTATACAAAGAGAGGCCCGAGGCACCTGAAGGTCTTGCTCCTCAATAATGACTTGATGGCAATTTACTCAAGAATTACTATGTGCCCAAAACACATTTTGTTACTCAAGTTAATCAAAAAACCAAGAATATAAGATTTTAGAAATCGGCAAATATGTATGTTTGTTCCCAACACATGACACTGAATGAAATCTTATTTTAGTTTGTTTTTGTTCATTCTTTTTTTTTTTTTTAAGAGATAGGGTCTTGCTCTGTTGCCCAGGCTAGAGTGCAGCAGTGTGATCACAGCTCATTGCAGCCTTCAACTCCTAGGCACAAGTAATCCTCCTGCCTCAGCCCCAGGTAGCTGGGACTACAGGTGTGCACCACCACACACTCATGGCTAATTTTTTTTTAATTTTGTAGGCAAGGGGTCTTGCTATGTTGCCCATGCTGGTCTCAAGCACCTGGCTTCAAGCAATCCCCCTACCTCAGCATCCCAAATTGCTGAGATTACAAGCATGAGCCACCATGCCCAGCTGATTTAATTATTTTTATAGAGACAGCATGGGGCTCATTAGTGAAGGAATATGGACAGGCCAATTTTCCTCCTCACTATCAGTCTAAACCCTACTCATCCTGTAGGGTCCTTGCAGGTCCAGCAATCCTTATTATGGGCACTCAGATCTGATTCGTCTCCATACCGGGGGCGTTAGTGCACTGGTTCACGAGCTTTGGTGCATTTTATTTTGCACTTAGCTTCTCGCAAATGCAGATTCCCTCGTATATTCTGAATCCTGAACATTTAAAAGGCATCCTGGGTGATACTGAGCACTGGTTTGAGACAACAGGAAACAGGTGCCAAGAACAGCTCTTTATTATGGGTCTGGTCTACTTAATGAACTTCAACCTACTTTCTGTAATACTTAAATCCAGGTACTTAAAGGACTGGAATAGACATTTCTCCAAGGAACACGTACAAATGGCCAGGATGCACATGAATAAATGCTCGACATCATCAATCATCGGGGAAATGCAAATCAAAACCACAAGTTGTCACCCCACACCTGCTGGGATGGCTACTTGCACTCCCATTTTCACTGCCGCTTTATTCGAGACAGCAAAGAGGTAGAAATAACTTACTGACCATCAGGGGACAAATAAATAAACAATACGTGGTACCTACTGCCGGGACACATTCCGTGCGATGCACTGCGTGTAACACAATGGTATTTGTGTCTCTGAACCTATCTAAATCTTACGGGACCCCTGTCGTGTATGTGGTCTGTCCTTGACTGACCTCCCCTCACGCTGTTGTGGGGAGCGTGACTGTATACACACAATAAAATATTATTCAGCCTCTAAAAAGAAGGAAATCCTGTCATATGTGACAACATCCAGGAACCTGGAGGACATTACACTGAGTGAAATAAGCCACTCATGGAAGGACAAATCACTGCACGATTCCATTTATATGAGGTATCTGAACAGTCAAACTTGTAGAAGCAGAGAGTAAAACGGTGGCGGCCAGCAGCTGGGGAAGGTGTCACCGTGCGTGGCTCAGACAGGCACGGGGCTTCAGTCACACAAGACGGTGAGGTTCCAGAGATCTGCTGAACAGCAGCGGGCCCACACTCAACACTACGCGCTATACGCTGAAAATGTAAGAGCACAGATCTCTTTTAAGTGTTCTCACCACAATAAAAAATAAAAGGATGAACTGACATTAAGATGTCAAAGAATACATTCACTAGGCGTAAGGCAGTGGATGTGACTTTGAGTTCCTGACTCAGTGACACACTCTGGAAGGCAGGGGCACAGTCTGTCACAGGCGCTGCCAAATTCCTGCCAGGTATGTTTCTGTACGTCCAAGCTAAGACTGTTTTTCACGATTTTAAAATGGTTGGCAGAGGGAAGGGAAGAAGAAGAACATTTAACTACATGTGAAATTTCATGAAGTCCATAAAAAAAGCCTTATTCACTCAGGTGCTGCTCAGGGCTGCTTTCTGCGAACAACGGTGGCGCTGAGGAGGCTACAAGCGTGTGGCCTGCAGAGCCGAAAGCACCTGCTACCCGGCCCTTCCACAGTCTGCTGACCGCCCGTCTGCGGGCAGGGCACAGGAGCCTCGAAGGATCTGCACGGTGCCGCCCCCCTCAGTGCACCCCTTCACCCACACCTCGCGCAGTTCTGTCTAACGCGCTGCCCTGTCTAACACGCTGCCCGGTCCTGGGAGCCAGCAGGCCACTCCCTCGTAGGCCAGACCCCTCTGTCCCCACCAGTTTGGGGATACTCTCAATAGGATACAACTCCGTGGTCCCCAAACTGCTTATGCCATCAGTGCTTGACTGCTTTGATTCCGCCAGTTCAATAAAATTTTACAGAAGGTAACGGGTATAAAGAGAAGCACAGTATTATTCTCATGATACCTAAGTTAAATGTTTTAGAAAAACAAAGGTGAGTTGCTAAAAATAAATAAATATATCAATCAAAGTTTACTTCGGTGGTGGAGAGACAATTGAAAAGGACTGAGGAGGAAAAAGCTGTCAGTACCAGACGGCTTTTGCACTCGGATCTCATCAAAATTGTTTGTTAAGTTCTTAGCTGACTTTAAAGAAAATAAATCTAGAAACCACAATGAATTCTGGGTGTGGCTCTCTGTTAAAAGATTGCCGAAGACATGCAGATGCATATCTGTTAAGCATTTACCATTTTGAACTCTCATTTAATTACGTGAGCCATCACGAGTCCAGGGTTCCCGGCTGCTGCGTGTGTGATGGCCCCTCAAGCCAGGGCATTGCCAGCAGGGACACTTCATCCTCACCACACCGGCGGTGGACTGAGCCCGGGTGGAAGGAGCCGGCCAGGCTCACAGCTTGTCCCAGGCTACGCAATGCTGGGGCGGCATTTTCATCCTCAACTACTGTTATTCTCACCCCAGAGAAGCCAGAACTATGAAAGATTTTAAATTATAAGAATTATAAATATTTTTGCCTATTTCTCTATCATGGGCTATAGAAGAAAAAAATCATTTAAATTCGGAACTTTAAAAAAGGAAAAATCAGATTATTGGGAATAAACACACTCAAGAAAAGAGACTAATCCAAGGCTCCCCGAGCTCCATT
Source organism: Eulemur rufifrons (assembly GCF_041146395.1). Taxonomy (NCBI): domain Eukaryota; kingdom Metazoa; phylum Chordata; class Mammalia; order Primates; family Lemuridae; genus Eulemur; species Eulemur rufifrons. The sequence continues at coordinate 5,642,472 of NC_091011.1, read as the reverse complement.
CCAGATTCAAAACATCAGTGTGCAGACACCCGAATGCTCAGATACACAAAGGGCTGCGACACTGGACAAACAGGGCCTGAGGCATCTACTCAAATGATGCTTTTCTGACATTTTCACACCAGAGCTTGCACTTTGGGAGTCTCCACGTGTCTGAATTAAAGCCCAAGACAAGCTGTGGGCCAGGACCTGTCATTCACAACGCTATGGTCACAATTCTGCCACTCTCTGCAGGTGCAAAGGAAGAAACCTGACAACTGAATATTGCAGAGGTCCAGTCAGTCACCTCTCCCCCTCTTTATGTCTGTGTTTTTATCTATGGAAGACGACACAAACGACGACACTTTTTAGGAATGAACATCAAATAATAAGCAATTGAAAAGTCACCTCAAAATACAAAGCAGTATGCTTCGTGAATTTTTAATGTATATTCTAGTTTGTTACCAAGGTATTTAGGGCAATACAACAGGCACCACGATCTAAAATTCCCCATTTACTAAAGTTCGACACCCACACCTGCAGTGGCACTCCTGAGGACGTTCTCACAGACGCCAGGCACGGAGGGACCGAAGCTGACTTACCTTCCGACGCCTGCTTGTGCTTTCAGACTGAAAATCACCCCCAGGAGTCAGCTCTCGCCTATCTGAGTGACTGGGCGGCCACGTCTGCAGCACATTTATACTGTCTAGATCTATTTGGTGCTTAAAAATCAAGACTCTAAATATGAGTATGTCTCATCAGACAGACAAGCTAATTTTACCTATTTGAAAGTGCTTAACTTGCCTAAATAGTTTAATAATCAAATACAATTCCCAAAATACATCCACACTTCAGTGGTTTTGGAATGCCAACACCTCACCAAACCTATTTTAGGTATTTATTTTTAAAAGTGTCACTGAACCGTCCCAATTCATGCATCCAGTACTCTTTTCTCCGGTGCCGCCACCCCGATGCAACTGGGCCTCCACCACTGCCAAGCGCAGTCTGCCTCGGTCCTGCGTTCTGGGCTCCAGCCTTCCCCGACCTGCGAGCCTCTCCCATACCACACGGCATGATACCGTGGCCTCAGATTCCGGCTCCTTCAGTCACTCCCAGTCTGTGCCTAGAGCGGGGCCGTCGCTCCGCCCGCCCACGGAAGGAGCCCCACTGATCTCCCTCCCTTCCTGTCCCCCCACACCAGGACTTCAAACTCACACCCAACCTCACTGCACACCCTGCCCCCATCTCCCAGGCAAAGAACACCACTCACTGTCCCTTCTTGTCCCCACATCCAAAAGGCCGCCAAGGCCCGCCAACTGCACCCGCTGCAAGCTCAGTGTGCCCTTCCTGCCCGTGGTTCCTGCCGCCACTCTGGTGAGTTTCTCTTTATCAGACAGCCCCACTGTCACAGTGGGCTCCAAACTGGTTCCACTTTTTAGCTTTCAAACAAAGCAGCCAAGTCCAGGCCATTAATTAGCCATGAAAGAAGACACGAATTGCACCACACACAGTGCATGTCTCGTGTCGGGCGGGGAAGACAACTTTTACATACATGCAGTGACTTTACTCTGGAAAGCTCAACCTCAGCAGCTCAGCTGAAATACTGCTGCCCATGATTAAGCACACTTCTGTGCAGAGAGGCTCAAAACATTCTTTCACATTTGCACAGTAGAGAACTTTCATAAAGCAAATGACTTTGATATAAAAACTCCAAGTTCATGGATGCCGTGTCTTCTACAGCAGACTTATTCAAGAAAGCATGAGTATGTAAGTCTTAATTTGTGTAAACCAGTCATGTTTTAGAATACAAGACAGAAAATCAGCATTTTAAGGGACTTCTGAGATATTTTCTGTTAAAGAAAATTCTTCTCTGATGCAAATCATTTAACTTGATGTTAGGTCTGCATTTTTATGCACATGATTTTGTCTGACATGGGAAAACTGATATTAACAAATCGAAACGTGAATATCCTGGCTGTGCACGTAAACTCTTGGCTGCCTGAATCCCGGCTTCCTGAGGGCAGAGCAGTGAGGAGTGGTGCAGGCGGCCGACAGTGAGGAGACAGCATCCTGGACAGCAGGTGAGGGAAGGGACAGACACAGGAGAGCACGGTGCCACTGCAGACTGGGGAGGAGCCGAGGGTGGCGGAGGAGGGCAGGGCTCTGGGACACTAGGGAGAAACAAGGACCTGGCCAAATTTATAACCAAATTTTGAGGCACAAATCCCCCTGAACCTCCTGTGTTTTTTCCCTCTCTGCCAGTAATGCTGTGCAAAGCTGAGGAAAGGTCTCAGTGTCAAGATTCAGAATTCTCTATTTACAATTAGAATTTTCTTCTTCTGATTATCAGGGAACCTGGCTGCTCTAGTGTCCCGGCCGTGGCCCACGTGCCTGGTGCCGGAGCCCGAGCACAGCAGATCTGGGGTGCAAAAGTGAGAGGCTGCCTCAGAATGTAAGAGTAGCACCCCTCCTCCCATAGGCAGTGGATGGGAAATACTGACAGTGGGGAATATGTAACAGAGGGAATGGCCTGAAAAAATGGCAAAAATATTTTCTGTCTCTTTAAAATATCTTCCACTTCTTTTTGACAATTAAAACCTGCATCCCTGCCTCAGGCCAGCAGTGGGGAGAGGCAGGGGAGTGTCTTTTCTTCTTTGTGCTCCAGGAGATGGCTCAGCCCTGACCTGGAGGAGGGTGGTCCTGGATGGAGGTCACGGGATTGTCTTCAGAGGAGACAGGACAGAGAGGGGATGATCAGGATCAACTGCAGTTGGACAGCAACTGCCTGAAGCTGAGAACCCTCCCTTTAAAAGCTCTGTATTTCTGCTTATTATGAGGATGATGGCAATCCAGACAGGAGTCTCCATCCTCCTCATTTACTGACAAATTAATAAAATTCCTCTTTCCTTCTCCTCACACCACTTGTCCCTGTTCTTCTGATGCAGCCTAGGGGACAAGCGCTGAGCTTACGGTGACAGCGAGGCAGAGGCGGGTGTGCCCACCCATAGGAGTAGACTGGCCTGGGGGACGCCATGGCACGGACTCAGACATCCGCGACCACTGGCTGCCCAGCAGGGTCTCTCGGGAAACACTGAGACAGTACAGAGCCCCCATCAGTGTCCAGTGTCGAGAGCCCAGGGCTCCCGGGAGGTGCCCTCCAGCCGCAGGGCAGCCCGTCCAGCCCGCGGGGGACATGGACACCGGCATGGGCTCCACCCACCTCTGTCCCCACAAAAGGGAAAACACAGATTCCTCCAGAAGGCTGGCGATTCCAGCTTGCTCCTCACAGTGGGAAATGAAAAGCGGAGCTGAGAATGGTTTCCAAGCCTGGTTCCCCGTAGGCCCCTCCCTCCCCTCCTCCTGTTTTCTTTTTCTCTGATCTGCTCAGCTAGGGTTTGTGCAGTTGTCTGTTTTAATTTTAAAAAAGCCCTTATCTTCCTTTTATTTACTCTTCGATGGCGATGAACCCCATTCTTTTTCCTATGAACAAACACCCTCTGGGTTCTCCAAATAAAAGCCACTGCGATAAATGCAGGGGAAGAGCTCTTTGAAGAAACAACTGTGAAGCAACATCATGAAGCTCATAAATGAAGATGTGCATTTAGGCTCCAAAGCCATGCATCCTTTCGGTTGCAATAACACAGGAATTCTAAGGAATCCATTCTAATTAGTGCCCATGGATCTGGGCTGGGTGACCAGCACTCACACACACACATGTGCAACTGTGCTAAGACGACCCTTTCCTCCACTGAAAGTGATTGCTACAGAGAGGCTGGGGTCTCCCGTGGCAGTGAGAGGCGGCAGCACCAGAGCCCTGGTGTCACTTCCTGGGAGCCTCCTGCTCCGGGGCTCATTCTGGGAAAGCGGAGCATGGTCCGAGCATCTGGGAAAGGAGTCACCTGTGGAAGCCCCTTCGGGGAGGGGTGGCCCACCCCCAATGACGTCACACAGGTGGCCGCAGGTGGAGAGAGCATCTGGCCCTGCCCCCAGGCCCTATCCACTCTGCGCTTTCTTGCTTTTTAGGCTTTTCCAATGCCAGCCTCCTCACTTGTTCACTCAGAACTGCAGCATCAACGAATGCCTCCAGCATGCCAGGGACCGCACAGGGGAAGGGGACGAGTAGAAAGGACACGCAAGCCTCTCCCCACAGCGCCCAGTGGCCAGGGGGAGGTGGGATGCCCTGGCGGCTCCGGCTGTTGGGGGAGGAGGTGAGGTGTGAGTGGGCTGTGCAGAGCGAGCAGGTGGGCAGGAAGGAAGACATGCCAGGAAACAGGAGGAAACCCAAATGCACTCTGTAATGCTGGACACGGTGTCGGCCAGGCGGGGACGGGGTTGCCAGCCCAGAAAGGGTCTGGCCTTTACCACACAGGGGAGAGGAGTCATCCGAGGCTCACAAGTGAAAGAGTAAGACTCGCCAGATAAGAGTTGTAAAATGTAGCAAAGGGCTCCAAAGTCAAGGAATCTGTCTGGAAGCAAGACCACCCCAGATGGACACCCGGACAGCAAGAGCCCGAGCAGAAAATGCATGGCGCCTTCCCACCATCGACCCCTGCGAAGGCAGCAGCCAGGGCTGGAGCACTGGCCGAGCAGCCTGCCCAGAGCCAGGCCGGGATGCCCACTGCCAAGGCCCGGGATGAGGCCTTCTCTGCTCCCATAATGGCCCCACACGCTCTGGGATCCAAGCCAACATCAGACTGAGTCAAAGAGTGTTCTGCGCTCACGATGGTAGGGATCAGTTACACAGCCCAGAGGTGCCCCTTGACACTTCCCCCCGGTCTGAAGGATGCAGCCTGCTTTAGGTGAACAGCGCTGAGCCTGGACTCCCAGTGTCCCAGACAGGGAGCAGCTGCGCACATGCCCCCCGGAGCCAGCCCAACCCCTTCACCACTGATCCCCCGCCAGGGAGAAGTCTCCAGTGAGATCCCTGTGAGAAGGTGGATGAAACTCTCCCCTCCACTAAGGACGCTGATACAAGAGGGAAGTCGACCAGTAACTGCGCTGATAATGACGTGCCTCTAGCCTGAAGTTACCTGGATGCTTTTTGCATCTTAAAAATTCAGGAAATAAATAGTGGATTGTATGGTATGGGAAATACATATCAGCAAAACAGTTCATTTATTTTTAATTATGGAAACAGAAGGTTTATTTCAACATAAATTTTTCCACCTACCAAGAACTCTGAAGTTCCAACATGAATTTCTAAAATCTCTGGAACCTTCATTTGTGGGTGCAATCTTCATTGTTCCAGTGGGAAAATAAACCGTTCTTTAAAAGGTACTATTCCCTCCCTTGCTTTTCTTTTCTGTAAAAGCATTGATCCAGGAGGCCAGGGAGGCGCTGACCTGGCTGGGGTTGGCTATGTACATGAGCCTGGGCAGCAAATAAACATGGAGGATGTGGCAAGTCAGGCCTCTCCATGACAGGGGACGGGTTACAAACACGGACACTGGGAGTGGCCAGGCGGGGATGAGGCACTGATGCCAGACTGGGAGAGAGAGCTGTGCGTGCTGAGCATGCACGAGTGTGAGCGTGTGCACGTGTGAATACATGCATGTGAAAAGGCTGGAAAGAATGACAGAGCACATGTACATGTCAACAACTGGGGTACCTGCATGAAGACTAGATGGGAATCTTTTGTATTTATCTTTTACATTTCTGAAAATTTGACATTATTTCAAAATAAAAAGTTAAAAAACATATTTTTTTAAAAATAAAGACATGGTCCTCTATTGATCCACATAACAATAATGGGGGTAATTTCTGTCTGGGACTTCAACCCACACACCACAGGAGCCTGCGCCCCCCACCCCAACCCACCTCCCGCTGTGAGCCCCTCCCCCGCCTGTGGGCCTCCTGGCTTTTCTGTCTCTGACTGTGGCTGTTCTCCATCCTTCCTTCCACAGACTGACCCTCTTTCCTTCTTCCCTTCTCCTTGCTGGCCTTCTCTGCACCTACTCAACACAGAATTCAATTTCCAAATGAAGTTAGAGTGCATCTATAATTAATTAGTTAGGATGTATAAGCTACAAACATCTAAGAAGAATTTGAGAACTTTTATTTGAAATTTACTTATTTCCAAATAAAAGTTGTAGCCACATTTTTCAGTTTCAGAAATATGAGTTTTCATTTTTCTCTCTGGATAAAATAATACTTATTATTCCATTATTTTATATGTGGCCTTTTTTTTCCCTGTGGGTCAGTTGTCCTTAACTAAAAAAAAAAAAGAAGGGCCGGGCGTGGTGGCTCACGCCTGTAATACTAGCCCTCTGGGAGGCCGAGGTGGGAGGATCGTTTGAGGTCAGGAGTTCGAGACCAGCCTGAGCAAGAGCGAGACCCTGTCTCTACTAAGAATAGAAAGAAGTTATATGAACAGCTAAAAATATACATAGAAAAAATTAGCCGGGCGTGGAGGCGCATGCCTGTAGTCCCAGCTACTCGGGAGGCTGAGGCGGGAGGATCGCTTGAGCCCAGGAGTTTGAGGTTGCTGTGAGCTAGGCTGACGCCACGGCACTCTAGCCTGGGCAACAGAGCGAGACTCTGTCACAAAAAAAGAAGAAGATTCTGTGGCCCTGGCTAATTCGCCTCAGTGACCCCTGTGTATGTAACCACTAACACTCCAGGACGGATGGCGGCCGGATGGAAGGATGGGCAGGCCGTGGTAGACGCGTTCTCCCTTGCAGTTTCTTCACTGCCAAATGGAGGGTAACAACCCCACCCTCACAGGGCTGCTACAGGCTTCAGCATAATGAGGCCTGGTGGGAGCCCACCTGATAAGAACACTCAATGAATGATGGCAGATGTGTGGACAAATAACATCACTTGCTGAGGCTCTCAAAACACTTTTTGAACACCCAGCAACACTGAAGCTGCCTCTGAGGAACTTAGGAAGTGGGAGAGGATGTTTTTGTCAACATCACAGGGCAGATCCATTTCACATTATTTACCTATCTCTGTGCCTCCACGAGTTGCAGCAGAGACACATCACGTAAACAGCTGGCCCCTGGGGACTTCTCCACGACAATCCTATCTCTGTACTAAAAACATCGTGGCCAACCTTGAGTGCCAGCGCCACCAGTCCTAGAACGTAATACCCCTATCAAATGATAAATAAATTTAGAAGCTCCACATTCACAGATACTCCCACACACACTCGCACCAAACAGGGCGAATCTGATCCAGAGATTAACCGCACGGAGCAGCCGGCTGCGCCCGGGCAGGCGCGCTCCTCCAGCCCGGAGAGCCCCGCGGGCGCCGGTTCCAGCCTATGCCGGGCCCTCCGAGCCACTCCTCCAAAAGCAACAGCAACAACAAGCATTTTCACAATACGAAAACGACACCTATAATTCAGAGAACAGGGAAACAAAAATCCCTCAACATGCGCGGTCTGCTTTTCTAGATGATTTCAATTTGGAGGTAATTGGCAATTACAGGACAGCAGAACTGGGCGCGCCGGCTCCCCAGACAGCGCGCCTGGTGACTAAGCACAGTGGCCCTGCGCAGGCGGCGGGAAAGGCTCTCCTCTGAGACACTTGGTCCTGCAAGGAAAGATACAGCTGTCGTCATTCTCGAATTACCCGCAGGCCCCGCCCTGTGTCCCAGCCCAGCAGGAGAGGTGAAGAATCCTACAAAGCTAAGCTTTTTAAAAGCCCAATGACATTCCGAGAGGCCATGACAAATGTATGTGAAAGGCGCTGTACACATTTCAAATTCCTCGCGGTTTCAGCATCTTGAAAGTTATGTACTAAATCCCTGATAATTCTAATAAAAGATATAGCCCCAAAAATGTATGGAAGAAGCCCATTAAGAGCCATGTCCTAACTACTAAAGCGTGAAGGAAATGGGTGGCATTTGCATGTACTTAGTGCATTATACTCTGATAATTTTATTTCCTTTCTGCTTTTAAATAAATCATCTGAAATTTTCAACTACATTCACCAGGCCCTCCAGTTATTTTAATGGGAAATCTTTAGCATTTGCTTTTTTTTTTTTTCCAGACAGGGTCTCCCTCTGTTGTGCTAGCTTAAAGTGCAGTGGCATCACAGCTCACTGCGACCTCAAACTCCTGGGCTCAAGTGACCCTCCTGCCTCAGCCTTCTGAGTAGGTGGGATTACAGGCATGCACCACCATGCCTGGCTGATTTTTCTACAGATGGCGTCTGCCTGTGTTGCCCAGACTGGTCTTGAACTCTTTGCCTCAAATGATCCTTCTGCCTCAGCCTCCCAAAGTGCTGGGATTACAGGCGTGAGCCACCGCCCACAGCCAACATGCATGTTCTTTTAATACACTTTTTTTTTTATAGCACTTTTAGATTCACAGCAAAGTTAAGAGGGAGGTACAGAGACTTATTACCCCCTGACCTCACACATGCAGAGCCTCCCTCAGGATCTACACCCCCACTAGAGTGGCACATCTGTCACACCTGAGGAACCTGCACTAACACATTATCACTCAGTGTCCACAGTTTACGTTGGGGTTTACTCTTGGTCTTGTGCATCCTGTGGGTTTGCACAAATGTGGAACAGCGCATATCCACCATTACAGTATCATACAGAGTATTGTCACTTCCCCAAAGATTTCCTATGCTCTGCCTATTCAGCTCTCTCCCTCTCCTAACCCCTGGCAACGACAAACACTGATCTTTCTCTTTTCTCTTTTTTTTTTTTTTTTGCCTTTTCCAGAATGTCATATAGCTGGAATCATACAACATGTAGCCTTTTCAGATTGTTTTATTTCACACCATACATTTAAGGTTCCTCCATGTTTTTTCATGGCTTAATAGCTCATTTCCTTTTAGGGCTGAATAATATTCCTTTGTCGCGATATATGAGGGACATGCATTTTAAAAGAAAAACAGTTCGAATGGAGTAAACAAACCCTGCCCTGTCTCTCCCACACAGAACAGCTGTAAAACCTGGTCAGAGTGGATGGAGCTGCTATCTGAGGGCTCTGAGAAGTACACAATAGCCAGTGATGTGGAAATGAAGACCAGCCTGAGCAAGAATATAAAATATACAAATAATATAAAAATTAGCAGGGCATAGTGACATATGCCTGTAGTCCCAGCTACTTGGGAGGCTGAGGCAGGAGGATCACTTGAGCCCAGGAGTTTGAGGCTTCAGTGAGCTATGATAAGGCCACTACACTCTACCCAGGTTGACAGAGTGGGACCCTCTCTCTCAAAAAAAAAACTCAAAATGTCTAGAAAACAATTAGAATTTACTTATCATATGAAGAACCAGGAAAATCTCAATTCACATGGGAAAGACAACCAACTGATGCCGTGACAAGATGACCCACATATTGGAATTGTCTGAAAAAGGGTTTTAAGCAACAGTTATAAATATGCTCTAAGAAGTAAGAGCATGAGCTCTTGAAATGAATGAAAGCACAGCATATCTCAGCAAAGAAACAGAAGATATAAAGAAGAACCAAAAGGAAATCTTTAGATTTGAAAATCCAAAAACTTAAATAAAAAACTCATGGGATGGGCTCAACAGCAGACTCCCTGAACTGGAATACAGTCAACAGAAATTGTGCGATTTGAACATAAGAAAAATGACTAAAAAAAATGAACAGACTCTAGGGACCCAGGGGCAACACCAAGAGGTCCAGTTTTCATATCAATGGGGTCCTACAAAGAAAAGAATAAAGAATGCAGTAGATAAAAATATTTCAAGAATTAATGACAGGAAACTCCCCAAATTTGATAAAATTTCACAAATGAAATAAACCTGCAGATTCAAGGAGTTCAGCAAACCCCATACAGGATGAATACAAAAAAAGCCACACTCTCAGAAATCATAATCAAAGTGCTTAAAACTAAAGCCAAGGAAAAAAATCTCGAAAGCAACCAGGGAAAAACCATATTTCTTACATGGAAACAATTTGAACAACTACAGAAACTACAGCGGCTAGAATGAAATGCAAATATTTTTAAAGTACTGAAAGAAAAACTTATAAACTCAGGTTTCTATATCCAGTAAATATACCCTTCATGTATGAAGGTGAAACAAGGACATTCTCAAATGAAGGCAAAGAGAATTCATTGCCAGTGGGACTGTTCTAAGAGAATTGCTAAGGTAAATTCTTCAGGTAGAAGGGAAACGATCTGGAAAGAAAACTTCGAACACAAGGAGGAACTGACATGGTAAAACATCCAGGCCAACAGACTATTCTCTTCTTGAGGTCTTTAAAACATAGATGCAACACAAACGCCCATCTCCTAGATCATAAAACAAACCTTACCAAATATAAAAAGAATTGAAGGCATACAAGTATGTTCTCTAACCATACTGGAATTAAACTAGAAATCGATAACAGAAAGATAATCATAAAATTTGAAAGTACTTAGAAGTTAAACAATATACTTCTATATAATCCATGGGAGAAAGGAAATTCTAAAGGATTTGAACATGACTTTTTAAAACAATCATAACTGGTGGGATTATAATAAACAAGTGCTTAAGAGGAAACACATGGCATCAAATGCTTACATTACAAAAGAAAGCTCTCAAACCAATAGTTTAAGCCTCCACTTAATCAAATTTGAAAAAGTAGAGCAAAACCAACCCAAATCATGCAGAAAGCAGCCACAATAAAGGTGACAGCAGAAATTAATGAAATAGAAAATAATAAAAAGCAACAGGGAAAACCATGACCACAAAAGTTGTTTTTTTATAATAAAATTGATAAACCTATGAGAAGAATGAGAGACACCAATTACTAATATAAAGAAGATATCACTACAGAGACCACAGACAATAAAAGAATAAAAATGGAATACTATGAACATACCAATGCATATAAATTTAATAAATTACAGGAAATGGACAAATTTCTCAAAAATCACTAACTACCAAAACTCACTGAAGATGAAATAGATAACCCAAATATACCTATTTAAAAATTTGAATTTGTAGTTAAGAACATTATGAAAAAAGAATCTTTAGGCCCATGTGGTTTTACTGGCAAATGTCACTAAGCACTGAAGATTTAAAACAAACAAACAAACAAAAACCCACCACCAATTCTATACAATCTCTTCTAGAAAACAGAAGAGTAAGGAATACTTCTCAAATCATTATATGAGGCCAATATTATCCTGATGCCAAAACCAGACAAATACATCATGAGAAAACTATATACCAATATCCCTCATGAACACAGGGATAAAAATCCTCAAAAAAATTAGGAAATAGAATCTAGCAATATATAAAAGAATAGTACCAAGTTGGTTAATCTCAGGAATGCAAAGCTGGTTCAATATTTGAAAATAAATTAATGCAATTCACCGTACTGATAGTCTAAAGAAGAAAAACCACATGAGCATATCAACTGAAGCAAATAAAAGCATTTAACATAATTCTATATCAACAACTCTAAGAAAATTAGGAATAAAGGGAAACTTCCTCAACCTCTTAAAAGACATGTACATAAAACCTATAGCCAATATCAAACTTAATAGTGAAACACTAAATGTTTTCCCCCCTAACACTGGGAACAAGGCAAGAATGTATATCCTCACTACTCCTACTGAACTTCTTATGGAAGTGTGAACTGTACGATAAGAGAAAAAGAAATAAAAGGCATAAAGTTTGGACAGAGAGAAACAAAACCATACCTGTTTTCTAGACATACACAGAAAATTCCAAAGGATCTGCAAACAAAACAAAACAAAGCAAAAATCCTCACAGAATTTATGAGTTTAGCAAGGTCATAGGATACAAGGTGAACAAACAAAAATCAATTATATTTCTACACTAACAATCAACAATGGGAAATGAAAATTTTATAGTACCACTCACAAATGTCTACCAAAAAAAGTAAGATATTTAGGCATAAATCTGGTTGACATGGATAGAATTTGTATCCTGAAAACAACAAAACTGGTGAATGAAATCAAAGACAATATAGATAAATGAATAGTCATATATTCACAGGTTGGAAGGCTCAAATTGATTTACAGATTTAACAAAAATCTCAAATTTCCAGCATGATATTTTTTTGTAGATATAAACAAATTATTTCAAAATGTATATGGAAAGGCAAAGAAACAAAAACAGCCAAAACAATTTTGAAAAATAAGAATGTTGGAGGAATTACACTACACTGCTTTACTTACTATAAAGCTACAATAATCAAGACAGAACGGTACTGCTGAAGCAACAGTTACAAAATCAATAGACAGTCAAGAAATAGTAATATATCCACTCAAAGCAAATATGACCACATGATTTTTGATGAAGGTGCAAAGGCAATTAAATAGATAAATGATAGTCTTTTCAACAAACGGTATTAGAACAATTGGATGCCTGTGCCAAAAATAAAAAGAGGAAGAGGAACAAGAAAACTTTGACTTCACTTGAACACCTAGACAAAATTAACTCAAAATGTACCATAGATCCAAGTGGAAAAGTAAAGCTGTAAACCCTTTAGCAGAAAATATTGAGGAAAATCTATGAGGCCTGGGTTAGGCAAGAGTTCCTAGACATGGAACTTTTGTCTAAAGCACGAAGTTCAAAACAAAAACTGAAATTCCTCACAAAAAAACTTCTCTTTTAAAGACACTGCTAATGAACAGAAACACAAGCTACAGACTGGGAAAAAATATTTAAAAATTACATATATGACTTAGGAGTTGTGTCCACATTATATCATATAAAGAATCTTCGGCCGGGCGCGGTGGCTCACGCCTGTAATCCTAGCACTCTGGGAGGCCGAGGTGGGTGGATCGTTTGAGCTCAGGAGTTCGAGACCAGCCTGAGCAAGAGCGAGACCCCATCTCTACTAAAAATAGAAAGAAATTATATGGACAGCTAAAAATATATATAGAAAAAATTAGCCGGGCATGGTGGTGCATGCCTGTAGTCCCAGCTACTCGGGAGGCTGAGACAGGAGGATCGCTTGAGCTCAGGAGTTTGAGGTTGCTGTGAGCTAGGCTGACGCCACGGCACTCACTCTAGCCTGGGCAACAGAGAGAGACTCTGTCTCAAAAAAAAAAAAGAATCTTCAAGACACAACAGAAGAAAACAAATAATCCAATTAAAAAGTAGGCAACAGACTTAAACAGAGATTTCACGAGAAAATAGATATAAATGGCAAATAAACACATAAAAAATGTTCACCATCATTAGACATTAGGCAAATGCAAGTTAAAACCATAATGTAATGATACCACACACTTGTAAGAATGGCTAAAACAAAAAATCTTAAAAATACCAAGTGCTGGCGAGGATATAAAGCAATTGGAACTTTCATGCGTTGCTAGTGGGAATACAAAATGGAAAAGCACTTTGGAAAACAGTTGGGCATTTTCCTATAAAGTTAAACTCTCATTTACCATCTGACCCAACAATCCCACTCCTGGGTATTTACCCCAAAGAAATGAAACTTTGAAGTTCACACAAACGCCTGTACAGGAATGTTTATGGCAGCTTCATTCACACTCACAAAACGCTGGAAACCACCCAGATGTCCTTCAGTGGGTAGATGGGTGAACAAACTGTGCTGGCCCCACAGGATGGAGGAGTTCTCAGCAACAGAAATGAATACAGTCCCAGTACACACAAGGAGTTGAACGGCAAAGGCAGTATGCTGAGTGAGTGAAGTTAGGCTGAAAAGGAGACATACTGTATGATTCCATTCACATGGCATTCTCAAAAAGAATTACGGTGATGAAGAACAAATCAGTGGTTGCCAGGAAGACCACAGAAAGGGAGCATGAGGAGCCTTGGGGACCCATTCTGAATGCTGACTGTGATGGTGGTGACATAGAACCACACACCTATTAAAATTTACAGACCGTACACAGAAGAAGGCAACTAGATTCCACATTGGCTTAAAAAACAAAATTTAAAAAATGCAAACAGAAAATAAGAACTGGATTCAAGAACCAGTCTTCAAGATGGATGTCTGTGAACAACTCTCTTCCCCGCTTAATTGTACGCAACTGTCCATTTACTCAACCTGTCCTGGCTAAGTAAGAACAATACAAAGCAGTCGAGGGGGATCGGGGTCAGAACACACTGTTTCCACTTGTGAAGGATGCTGGCGTACAGACCCAGCACCTGCAGAGACCCGAGTGTGGTCTGGGTAACCCCCTCCTCCCAGTGCGTCCACCGTGTGGGGTTCAGGGTCTGCCGAGCAATGGAGAGCAGCCGATTGGCTCACGATGGCAGTCTGTCTTTTTATTATGCTGTCCCAAATAAAGAAAGAGTATATCATTTGACATTTCTGCAAACTAACCTACTCTGCTTTCTCCGTCCCTCTCTGTCCCCTCCTTACCTGCTCTCCTAAACCACCTTCCCCGTGATTCTGGGCTCCCTAAAGTCACAGACCTCACAGCCCCTCCTGTGGCACCTCCTCTTGGTGCTGCCTGGACCGGATGTCCCTGCACTCTCTGGTGTGCCCCTTGCACGGGTGCCAGAGCCAGTCTTCTAAAACAGGAGCTAATGGTCTTCCCGGCTCCTCTGCTGCCTTCGGCCGGCCGGGGCTCCCAAAGGCGGCAGCGCCCTGAGGATTTTCAGGTGCCCACTCTACCGATCTGTTCTCTCTCCCCTCCTGCCTCCTTTCCTGGACTGCCAACTCCTTCCAGAAATAAGACTCGTTCTCACACACCTCTGGCCTTGCTCCTGCTGTCCTTTCCATGGAAGCGCTGGTCACTCATTGCGACTGGGGGTTCCCATCCCCAGCCACGCCCAGCCTCTCCCAGGCAGGCAGAGCCGGCTCTCACCTGGAAGCTCAGCCTGCACTCTGTATCCACGGGAACCCACTCCCACTCCCCAGCCGCTCAGGCCCCACTCCACACACAGTAGGTGCGCTGACATCTGCAAATTATACATGGGCGCTTGCAGCAAGCCACAGAACGCACACGAGCAGCAGTGACTGGAACAAACAACTGCAAGTAATTACCTTTTAGTGCCAGGAAAAATGATGCCTCCTTTGAGGAACTGGAACTTGCCCTATTTTCAATAATGAGAACTAAGGAAATTGTTGTTTCCCTCCTGCCCAGCTTGTCAGAAACATAAAGACAGAACCAGTGCTCAGTCACAGCACACAGATTTGCTTTCATGGCTAATCTCTCTCCTCCCTCCGTCTTTTTGCAGCCTGGTTTCTTATTTCTATTTTTATTTATCTTCCTGCATACAGGCCCTATACCAACATCTTGGGAAAACAGAGGAGATGCAGAGAAAAACGGCAGCGCAGGAACGTGGACAGAGATACCCCTAAGAAGGTTCTGGGAAATAGATGCTCGGTGTGAGCAGCAGCACCCATCAGGCGCTCAAATTTTCAACCTGAGATGAAGGCAACGATGGTTCGATTTTGACAGACATCTGTACTTGGGAAAACACAATCAGACGTGTGCACCCGTCATGGAGACACAGCAGAAAGGCCAGGCCACGTGCCAGTAGCATCAATTACGTGCTATTGGTCACCAGAGGACAATACGTGCCACCAGCACATCTAATTTACCTTACTTTGAAAGCTGACTGTTAATCACTGGGGAATGTGGGTTCTGAAGGGACAGGCACACTAGAAGGTCTGGCCCGGCGATCAATGGGGTTCTTCCCAGCAGAGATAATGTGAAACCCGAAATGTCATAGCTCAGGTCACCGGCTTGGGAGAAGTTTGTTGATGTTGTAAAATGATTTGTGCTCAGCCTTCCTTTAAATCTTGTTCTATTGTACATGTAAGTTAGTTTACCCCTCAAATAAACACAGATACAAAGACAAAGGACTCAAGAAGACGAGCACTATGTTTCTAAACTCAAATTAAATCCCGTCCTCGCCCTGTTTGGACCCTTCTGGGGCTTCCCACTGCCCTGACCACCTCCCCAGCTTCCTACCACACAACCTCAGCCTCCTCACCTCCTTTGTTGGCTTTAGGAAGACTAAATTGCTAATATAATAACCCTAAATACGAATATGCTAAATTGCACTTCCCCCAGACACCTGGGCCCGCTCCTTTCTGCCCTCACATGCTCCTCCCCCGCCCCAGCATGAGCACCCTGATGGCAGGTGGGAGCTTGGCAGGCACCCGTCCTCCAGCAGGGCCTCCCTAGGGCTGTGTGTGCCCATCCCCCCAGGCTGTGTCTACAGTAGACAGCCACTTCACACGGCACTGCGTGGCATCACCTCTCTGCCCCATCTCTCCTCCCACGGTACAGTGGCCACATCTTTAGGTCTCCAGCACCTAGCACAGTGTCTGTCTCCTGCCAGGGGCTCAGTAACAGTTGGGTCACCAAGAAGTGACAGATGAGTGACCAGCTGCACAGAGTGCTAGAGGCCCCAGAGTAACACGAGACGCATCACACACTGGCACCCCCCAGTGAGGGCAGCACTGGGGGTGGACATCTCGGGGGCCCCCAGCAAGGCCGAGACACGCTGTACACACGGGCAGGTCTGAGTGAGGAGAGCACACAGACAGAAGCATGAGGACACATTCACAGAGTAACCAGAAAGGCAATCGCTGAGGCCAATCTCTGTCTTTCATAGTCCCAGCCTGAAGTTCCAGCAGAAGGATCACATTACATGTTACCTTTAACACAATCTGGGAAATTTAACTATGGACAAGGACTTAAATACCATTAAGGAATTACTGTCAGGCAGCATGAGGAGGTGGTGGCCATAAAAAAGACAACCCTTATCAGCCAGCTGCACGCGGAAGGATTCAGGAACGAAACCACAGCACATGAGGCTTCGCATCAAAATGCTCAAACCAGAAAACAAACAAACAACAACAACAAAAAAAAAAAAAAAAATGTGGGAGCATACAGGAAACAAAATTGGCAAAATGTGAAAAATTGTCAGAGCTCAATAATGGGTACGTGGGGTTCTGTTACCATGTTCTCTACTTTTATGTACATTTGAAATTTTCCATGATCCATTTCGCCATTTAAAGGCACTCACTGAATAGAATTAAATGAATCTTCATATCAATAGCTATTTGTTTTCGGATTTGGGGAAGTCCCCTAAAAAGTGATCTATTTAAACATTATTATTTTTAAGAATCTGATCATTTAGAATGAGTACTATTTAAACATGAGTGATAATAACGTAAAAAAAATTGCTAAAGCAGAAGCTGGAAAAATATAACTCTGCCAGCCTAACCCAATTGTATTCTCTAGATGGTCTTTTTACTTCCTTAAGCCAGGAATTACAAAGTACAACATTGTATCTGCTGCAGCAAACAGCGTTCTCACATGTTTCCAGGTAGCTGTTCTCCAGGCCACCTGCCACCAGCCCTGACAGAGACCTAGCCCAGCCTCGCCCTGTGGGGTGGGACCCTTCAGGTCTGGGACCTCCTCTGTCCCTCCTCTTTCCACACTCCAGAGCATGCACAGGGAAGCTCCTCCAGGGCTCACCGCTTGCTTCAAGGCCAACTCTTGCAACCCCTGCAGGCACTGAGTAAAGGGGACTGGAGCCTCCAGGAACACCCACACATCCCAGGCCCGGGCACACAGGTGCGACGCACCCCACAGCTAAGGCTGCTGCCCTGGGTGCTGGGATTCCACTTCCTCTTGTGTAAGACAATGACAGAATTGAAGGAGTAAGTTACCAAACATTTGTGATGCCCCAGATCACAAAGCTTACACTTAAAGTTCAATAAACTTCACATACACTAGAATGGCAAAAATTAAAGACTGACCCAGCAACTGTGATCCTTATCCACTGCTGGTGGAATATGAAAAACAGTACAACCACTTTGGAAAACAGTCTGGCGGTTTCTTAAAACATTAAACATACACTGACCATGTGACTGAGTCGTTTCACTACTCAGCATTTATTCGGAAGAAAGGGAATATATGTCCATACAAAGACTACAAGTGAATATTCATATTATAGTAGCTTTTTCTATAATAGCCAAAAACCTAGAAACAACCCAAATGTCCATCCATGGGAGAACGGACAAACTGTTGCAAATTAATGAGTGGAACACTGCTCATCAATAAAGAGGAGTGAACGGTAGAAACATCACAATATGAGTGAATGTCAAAATCATTAAGCTGAGTGAAGGGACTAGACCCAAAAAAAATAGTACTACTGCACAGTCCCACTTAAATTTAAAAAAAAAAAAAAACAACCAAGATTAATGGTCTGTGCAGCAAAAGAAAAACTTCTGTATCTGAATTGTGGTGATGGTTTTAAGGGTGCAAACATATATCAAAATTCATCAAACTGTATGCTTTAAATATGTGCAGTTTATTGTATATAAATATACCTCAATAAAGCAGCTTTAAAATTTCAGTATACTTTCTCAATCACAGAGGGAAAAAAGGAAGAAATTCATTTTTTAAATTTTTTTTTAGTGTTTTAGGTTTTTTTTTGTTTTGGTTTTTGGTTTGTTTGTTTGTTTTTTAGAGACAGAGTCTCACTCTGTAGCTCAGGCTGAAATTCAGTGGCACAATCATAGCTCACTGCAGCCTCGAACACTCCTGCCCCAGCCTCCTGAGTTTCTAGGACTACAGGCACATGCCACGAAGTCTGGCTAATTTTTTTTCTTTTGGGGGGTAGAGATGGAGTTTAGCTATGTTGCCCAGGCTAGTCTCAAACACCTGGCCTCAAGGGATCCTCCTACCTCAGCCTCCCAAAGCGCTGGGATTACAGGCATGAACCACCACACTCAGCCAGAAGAAATTCCTTTAAAAAAAACTAATCTTCACAATACAAGGATAGCATGAGCAAGACAGTGCATAAGTAAGAACCAACAGAAACTCTGGCTAGTTATTCCATACCCAGTAAGAGGTGCTGGATCACACACAGTGTTCTCAGCACATAAACTATAATTTCTCAGTCTATACCAATCTGCCTAAGTTTTTTATCAGTCAAGAACTACTTTAGTCCTAACTGTCTAAATAAAGGTTTAATATTTTTCTGTATTTGATCTTACTAGCTTCTAACTAAATACTGACATCCTTGGGATCCAGGAATATATGCATGTCTTTATACCCCCTGTAGATCTGGCATTATCCCTGCACATGGTCTATACTCGATCTATGTAGAATTAAAAAAAATTACCACTATCATGTGTTCAAAGTTACCAAAATTGTTTTTTTTTTTTTCTATTTTTTATTTTTTGTTTTGACACAGAGTCTCACTGTCACCCAGGTTGGAGTGCAGTGGCATCATCACTCAGCGCAACTTCCAACTCCTGGGCCCAAGCGATCCTCCTGCCTCAGCCTTCAGAGTAGCCTTCAGAGTGGCTACAGGTGCAGCCACCCCTCCATGCTGGGCTAATTTTTCTATTTTTAGTAGATATGCATTCTCCCTCTTGCTTAGGCTGGTCTCAAACTCCTGACCTCAAGTGATCCTCCTGCCTTGGCCTCCCAAAGTGCCAGGATTACAGGCATGAGCCACGGCACCCAGTCATTAAATTTTTTTTAATACAACATTTTTAAATTAAATGGAACTGAAGAAATAACCCTGTGAATGCCTAGACATGCATGCAGTCAGTGGTGAGAACTGTCCTTTCAGACTGTCCCTGACGGGAACTACTTTGCAAGGGTCAGGACCCACCAGCAAAGCAAACAGGACATCCTGGGACAAGATATAACGCCCTCCTGGGGCTATCAGCTCACATTCTCTGTTAACTGTCCTGTGCCTCTAGCCTTCTTTGGGTGCCTATACAGGATGGACCCAAGAACTGCCACCCAAATCTGAGTACTTGTTGGCAACCTAATCTCAACTTTCTTGTTAACCTTTCTGAAAAGCTTCCAATCCTGTCAATCTAACAGGTGTCTGCACTTCTCCACACCTTTTTACTCTCCTAATTGATCAAATTTGTTTAAATCCCCATTGAATAAACCCCCATGTGTCTAATTACATGAGCTCACCTTGGTGGGATATTTACAGCTCCTCTGGCCTGGCTGTGGCTGGGTCTGGAAGAAGTCTTATATTTAAGAACTGCTTCAGCGAAATCATTTTCTGAGAAGGCATTTCATAAAAATAAACCTGACTCGGCCCCACCCTACATGAAGAACTAATTGCTCCTTCTTTTCTGAGTGTTCCTGAGGCACTTTGTACATATCTCTATGATTATTCTTGCAATAATTATGTGTTTAGAGATCCATCCTCCTTCTATACAAGGTACTGTGTGGGCTCTGGCAGGGCAGACACCCAAGATACCAGCATATAGATGAATTTTAATTAATGTTTTTTTTAAAAAAAATCATGAGCCAATTAAATAAATTTTAAAATGGTCCTACATCAGAAAAAATGGATTTCATTTTGAACCTCCATAATAAATAGGGAAATATGACAAAAACTTAACACAGAGATAACCATACATATTTAATTTAAAGTTTATCCTAGATGGAAGATATTTGATTAAATGAAGGCAAAAAAAATTTTTTCAAAAATTAAGCTTGGACTCACTTTCTTTGTCTTTTTTCTTTTTCTTTTTTTTTTTTTTTGGTTTTGGTTTTGCTTTTTAACAAAGCATTATTTTATGCAATTTAAAGATTTCATGTCTTTTATGATCAGCAACTTAGAATAACTTTTTTTTCAGACAAACAATTCTGCAGGAAAACAATTAGATAAATGACCCTGAAAGTATTTTACAGAATAGTTTTGTTTCACGGTAGAGGTTTGCTTGCGAGGATTTATAGCCGTTCTGATGTTGCTGATTACTCATAGTGAGGTGCTAAGTATAGCACAAGAGCTCGCTCGCAATCTGGACTTGACAGCCTTTTTCCAAAGCAACTTGGTTAAACCATGTGAAGTGCATTAAAAACCTACATTTTTTGGAGAGAAAATTTTTGCACAGAGAACAATTGGACTCTACGTATACAGGTTTTTTATACTAAACAGAACTCCCAGACTGGCTTCCTTGAGAGCTGGAACAACATCTTGATCAATTCAGGTGGGTGAATGATGGAAGAATGAATGGATAATCTTTAGTCAGGACTGGATGTTTGAATCATCAGGAACTCCTTCGAACACTCCGCTGGGTCCCACCCCAGCTGGCTCAGTCAGGACCTCCCAGGGAGGAGCTCAGGCTGCCTTTATCCCAAAGCTGCCAGGCGATTCTGACACAGACCCCAGGTCAACAATCACCAGGACGAATCAAGTCTTCTTGTTTATTGAGGCAGGCTCAGTATTCAGGCAGAGTGATCATCACGTTTATAGTCCAGGCAGGGAACTAGGTGCTGACATGGGCATTCTTAGGAATTATACCAGGATGAGGTGTAACTAGGACTGTCTCAAACTGAGACATGTGGTCGCTTTTTAGTACCTGAGGTGTATTTTAAAAAGTGGCAAAAGTTTTCATTATTTTAAGAATGTTTATGTAAACAACGATACATACTTGTATAAAGAAAATTGCCATGTGCAGCCCTTGGTACATGAAAAACCCAACCATTAGAAACGTTTGTACCAGTCCCACCTCCAGTGGAACAGTCTCCTCTTCGGAGGCCCCCAGTGTGTGTCTTATGTGCCGTCCCCAGGGGTTTAACCAAGTTGCTTGGGGAAAGGACGTCAAGCCCAGGTTGCCCAAAATATGACCACAAATGTTTTCTACTGATCTCTTCACAGGGTGGGTCCTAATTTTCCTCCCTTGAGCATGGGCTGGACTTAGTGACTTGCTCTGGACAAGTAGATTATGAAGCCAACGACAATGTGTGACTTCTAAGGTGAGGTCACAAAAGGCCTTGCAACTTGCTCCTTGGGCTCCCTCCTGAAACACTGGCTCTGCAGGAAGTTGGCCACCATGCTGTGAGGATACTCAAGCAGACACAGGAAGAGGTCCACATGGCAACGCACTAAAGCATCCTGACAAAACTTGGCAAAAACTAAGCCAGCTTCCAACTATTTTATGTAACTCTAAACACAGCTGTGCAGCCTCAACCTCATGTCAGAACCACCCAGTAAAGCCACTCCCACTGTAAACTGCTCAGTTTTAGGGTGATTTGTTATGTAGCCATAGATAACTACTCTACCTTCAGTCTTCAACCTGGCGACCTGTGTGACCAGGCCATACTTTCATCAGATCACCTGCTACTTGGGACTAACTGTGCAACCTGTTGCCTGTGCATGCTCCTGTAATAATATTCTCCATCACTTCTGAGCTCTGACCACCTACACACATGGACTCTGGCCATACAGGGTCCCCAGGAAGTGCCATGGGACCCAACACCAAAGCCGATGTGAGCAGCTGGACCACTTCATTGCTCTCCTTTAGCACACGGACCATTCTCCATCCAGAAAGTGGGTAAAGAAATGCCTGCCCTGCAGTGAGTATGCACACGCTGGGACTCTGTGTAAATGAGCATTAAGCAGACCCTGTCTCTTCACATGCTGTGTGTAGGCTGAGCCCATTCTAGTAGGCAATGGCAACAACTGCACCAGCAATGAGGAGGGACCACGTTCTGTGCAGCAAGCACGACACTGCAACATCCAAAACTGCCGGCAAGCCTGCAGTGGCCTTGCTTGAGTACAGACAACACCGAGACTCTGGGATCAAATCCATTTGTCCTGGCAGGTAACTCCTTTCTCTCATCTCAGCTGTGCTCTCCCACCCACCCTCTCCCCACCACAGTCCACGTTAGTGAAGTCAAGGAAGCACCATCTGAGCAGCATTCCCTAATCTAAAAGTGGCCTGCGCCAGGGAAGCCAAGGGTAGGTGTGGCCCCTCGCATCCTTCCACCCTGCCCCGAGGCCAGGCAGGTTGCACAGCCAACCGCCCAAAGAGGACCCGGCAGGACCTTCCACAGAGCACGCGCGTGTGCACAGGTGCATGCGTGTGCTCCTCAGGGCCGGGCACGCTTACAACATGGAGGAACATAGTGAGGCTGCAAGCAAAGCCACATGCAGCCACGTCTGCTGCCTGGGAGGTGAGGAGCTGGCTGCTAAGAAAGTATTATATTCCAAAGAACTTGTGCAAATCCTTTGCTTCCACACTGCTGTGGAACAGAAAAGAAGCTAAATCAGTGGCGACGCTAGAAATCCAGACCTTGCTTATCTTCTGTTGGTTTTCCTCTCTCTTTCTACAGTCACGAGTTTCAAACAAGCTGCAGGATTAACAATCCCCAGTGTATCAGCCCAAGTTTCAGGGGACTCTGAACTTCCTCGGATCTAGTCGGGGTGTTCTAATGAAGGTGGGTGCTGCAGCCCTGGGCCCAGCTCCTGCTCAGAGGACAGAACATTTAAGAACTGAAATGGTGCCCAGGGAGGCGGCATCGCATGGCTTTGTGGCCACAGGTGTGGGCTCTGTGACCCTGGGCAACCTGCTTCACCTCTGTGAGATTCAGTGTCCTCATCTCCAAGACAGCAACGACAATGGTGCCTATGCCCAGGTGGCCACCAACACCCCCCTGCTCAGGGAGCATGTTCGCTGACTGTGCACTTGGATAGATGTTGCAACAACTCCCGATGCTACAGAAGTGTCTGGAAGCTCACTCTCAACCACCTGCAGACAGGGGCACGCACCGCACTGGGACCAGCACTGGCCTTCAGCACTGCTGCCAACACGGGCCACCCGTCTCTGCCTCCAAAGCCGTACTGGCCTTGCTCCTTTCCTGCCTTATCATTACACGTGTTCAAGGCTTAGATTCCAGACTCAAAATTAAGATCATTAAAGTATGGAGGGCTCTCTCACCTGGCCAGGGTCGCTGACAGTTCTTACTGAGCATGTCACATGGTGTGGCAGAAGAGCAGTGTGCACCCACAGGCCTGGGTCTGCATCCTGTTAGCACCGCCTGTGGGACACAGGAATGCTGTCTGAGGCTCACTGTCCTTGCGGGTAAAGCAGGTGATGCCTTCTCACGGCGAGCTCTGGAAACGAACTGATGAACTGCGACCCCGGCCCACTGAGTACCGGAGCCCCACCCACAGCTCACACTCACTTTTCTCTCACGACACCTGCATCTTCCCAATGACCTTGCTTTTTGCTTCTGCTGCTCATATTTCCTAGAAAACACTCACCTCCCAACACAGTTTAGACTCAGAACTTTCATCAGGGACCCAGGATCCTCCCCACAAATACTCGAGTAGCACATGGCCGGGTTAAGAGCCCGTGCCGAGCCGTGTGACTACAGGGTCCAGGTCCTCGGTTCACCACTGCACCAGCTGCCTCTGGTCACACTGGTAAACCTCTCTGTGTCCCATATGCCTCGCTTTTAAAATGGGAGGAAGGCAGCCCCGACCCCATGGGTCACCATCAGGAGTGAAGGAGGTGACATCTCCTGGCAACACTGGCTGCTGCTGCCAAGTGGGACCTGGGCAAACGGCAGGAGAGGGAGCCGACACCACTGTGTCCTCCAGAGAAGGCCTCCCCTCCTCTCGCCTGCCCTGCCCCGCACCACTCTCCCCTCCTCTGCACTTCCCTGGCCAAGCCCATCTCCTCTAGGGACAGAAGCTTCTGGAGGACAGCGTCCTGTTTGGTTCATCTTTTATCCTCTTCTCCACATGCATCACACTCAATATTCGAGGAAACGAGTAAGGGAAGAAATTTCTCCAAACTCCCACCTCCCCTCCACGCAGCCCCCACCTTCCTACCTGACCAGGATGCCAACCCCACCATCACCCAGGCCAGAAGGCGCATGGGCCACACTCTCTGCTCCTGGCTGGGCAACCTGTGATTCAGGGCAAGCTTCACCATGTAGCAGCTGCCCCTTCCTTCCCACCTTGCTGCTGGCAGTGAGGCCAAGCCCTTGGCCCTGAGGCCTGAGCCACTGTCATGCCAGCTCTCCCCACAGGTCCCCACTCTCTCTTCTTCCCTCCTAGGCTTCTCCACACCCTGGCATCAGTCTAATAATCTAAGAACTACCTTTGTCTACAAGCAAAAACCCAACTGATCCGCCAGTTCTCTAAGAGAAAATCCAAACTCCCCCACTGCCAGCCCACTGCAACATGGTCCCAGGCCCCCTGCCATCCTGAGCACCCCTCTGGCAGACCACAGGTCTGTCCGCCCCACTGGTGGCTCGGCAGTGGAAACAGCCTGTGCGAGCTCTGTCCTCGGGCTTCCATGCATGGCGGTCATCCACTCCTGTCTCCTCCACCTTACCACGTTTTATCCAACTTTCAACCCCCAGCCCAAAACCTGACAAGCTTCTCTCATCTCCCAGTTTCAAAGTGGCTCCACTCCGCCAGTCAGAGCCAGAAGCCTTTCCTCCCTGTTGGTGTTGACTGGTCTTCAGTGCCATGGCCTCCCTGGCCTCCTCCCCGAGGGCAGACACTCACTGTCCCCGGACTGCACGTCTCGTCCCTTCCTAGGAGGTGCTCAGGAGATCACTGAGGACGGAGGCCGCACCCCAGCATGACGCATTTGGAGGGATCGCACAAACACAGCATCGATGGCATCATTTCCTAGCAGTTACGTCTGATAAGAAATTCTGATCCAAGACATTCTACTGCTAAAGTAAATTGGAAAGACCATTAATTTTCTTTCTAAACAGTCACAATTATGGTAATAAATATGCTTTCAAAATATCGGAACTCAACCTGAGTTTATTTTCGCTCTTCGATAATAAGCTATTGCTGCTTTCAAAGACGACCGTACACAGGGCACAAGGCAGAGTTATCAGAGAGTGTTAGAGGCATCGTTCCCCCCGCCCCCGACCAACGGTCCTGGTGACTCACTTTTTGGCACGTGCTAAATCACTGGCTCAATCTTCCCAATGCAATACTGAAACTATGACAACAAGGCACCGCTCACAGGGCTGCATTCTTAGACAAAGGCTACTGTTTTTATCGCTGCAATATCAACTTGTACTTCACAAATCAGAATGTTTTAAAATACAACAATACATTGATGTTTTCCCAAGCTTCACCACAAAGTTAACACAACACAACAGACCATGATTTCAGGTTTAAGATTTTACATTCATATGCAGAGTGCAGAGATATATATAAATGTTTTGTGCCCTTAAAACCTGGGGCTGCAAAACCTAGTGGAACATGGAATGGAAATTCCGTCACCCCAAACCAGCCACCTGTCACCGTGCGCATCTGACTTTAGTGTGCGTGCTGAGGCGGCACTGCCGGAGGTGAGCAGGGGTGAGGTGGCATCCCCGAAGCCCCCAGACAGGGGGACACAAACAAACAGAGGCAGCTTCAGCCTCTTACTTGCCATTAACTTTCCTTTAGCAAAAATGACTCATTCCAGAGGAAGTTTGTCAAAGCAACAGATATTCGCTGAGCACCTATGTACACGCAGTTAGTGTCCTTGGGGTGGGAATTTCACCAAGCTTTTGCATGTTACATGTGACAAACACGGACACACTTATCCAACTTTAGCTTATCTGCCCGTCCAACTCCAAACACGGCACATACCAGTGTCCTCTGATCCGCCCTGTTTGGATCTTTCCCTTACGCTTTTCCCAGTGGGTCTACAGACTTGCTCAGTGCTTTATCTAATATTCAAACATCATTAACATCATAGTTCAAGGCAGTCATCCTGTGTCATTACTCCTCTCAGTCGTCTGCAGAGCTGCTGACAGAACATGTGGGACAGACTGCTGACTGAGCTCACGCCAACATCGAACTCAGACATTTATTTTCATGCTCCTTTTAGTGGGTAAAGGAAATCATGCAATGATGCTGGGGACAGCCTGGATGGAATTCAGAGGGAAGTCCCCAGACACTGGCCCACCAGTCAGGGGACTGGAATCCAGTCCCAGGTTGTCACCGACGCCAAGTCAGCTGGGAAAGTGACTTGGTAAGAGGGGCAGGCACACCTGCCTCATGGAGGGATGGTGGTCTCGCCCGCACAACATCCAAGAACTGCCAGGAGAGCAAACACACGGCACAACACCATGATGTCTGTTAGAAGCAGTGAGGCAGAGGTCACCGGGATGGGGTAGGGGTCACTGGGCTGAGGTGAGGTGCCACCTGCACCCAGCTTTCTAGCCAAGCTCCTCAAGAGGGGACAGGGTCCCCATCAATTCTCTTGGTAGCCCCCAATCCTCCCTGCCCAACCCGTTACATTCTCGTTCCTGTGACCCGCCTGGTCCTCATACAAGCTTGTGTTTACAACAACTCAAATGTGATTTATGAATACAAGCTGAATCTTATTTTATTTGTTTTAAACTAACAGATTCCTTCTGTAATTACAGTCGTCGTTAGTTTCCTATCAAGGTAGCACTGGCTGCATTGCTACCGTAAGAAAACATAATGGTAACAGTAGTATTTCCAACTGGAAATGCAGTACACGTGTCCACAAAAGCGGGTCTCAGGAGAGTGTTTCCTGTCTATTATATGTTCTTGGTCGAGACTGATGGATTATTAATAGAGAAACAGTAACAGAAAAATAATAAGAACTACTAATGTGTGGCAGGCAACCCAATAAACCTCGTAAAAACCTGTAATCCAGGTATCTCCATCTCTAAACAACCCCTCTGAGTTAGGAAGCTCCCTGTGGCAGAGAATGGAGGTGAAGGTCTTTGCATCCCACTGTTCTGAAGACTAAAACCCTCCGCACAGCAGTGGGCAGAGAGCTGCAAACAGTCACGCCCCTGGGAGAACATTCCCACCCTTCTTGTGACAAAACCAAGGGGGAAGCAAGCAGAGCCTGTGGAAAATCTTTCTCCACTTTCACTTATATAAAATAAATGCAAACACACTGACATTTTCATGTCAAAGAATATTTAGCATTATATTAATAAAAGCATTGCCTACCTACCTAAAAATGTTATGCAAATGAAGTGCACACCCCTGGGGCACAGTGTCATCAAAGCCAGCTCAGTTTACAAACAGGCCAGCTGTTCCTTCCCAGCAGGCTCCTCGCTGGTCTTACCAGGACCATAAGGATACTGTATTATTTTGAATTCAAAAAATGAAAAGTAAACATCAAGAAAACATTTCAAACATGTAATTTTCCTCTGAGGTTGCTGTTCAGAGGCCTTGTCTAAAAATCAGTGTTTTCCACAGACCAATAGTTAAAGAGACAAAAGGTATATTCTTCCAACTTTGTACGTCATTTATGGCAATCAGTTGTAACCAACAGGAGAGGATTCTGCACTGGTGAGTAAAACATAAGAGGAGTAAATTATTTTTGTAAGAGTGACTAAAACCAAGTTTAAAAAAAAAAAAAATAGATTGAGTGATGTTCTACTTGCATAAGCCCTGGGAGAGCTAAGAACACCTGTGGGACATTCCCAACACTCAACAGCCCACAAACTGGTGGGTGCTTAATACACCGAATACATTGTACTTGATGCATGGACACAGCGCTGCCTCCACCAAGCGTGACACTGACAAGGGGGCCCTAGGAACACAGCAACACCAGGCACATGAACCTCAGAGCAGTTCTCAAGGGCCATACACCAGGGCTCCCTTCTCCCCGTGCTCAGCTCGTCCCTGCTATAGACAAGTGCCTGTGATAGCCCATGAGTGAGAGTGCCCAGCACATCCCGGCCAGCAGAGCCCACTAGCCTGCAGGGAAGAGGCAGTTAAAGAATCCCCCAGCTCATCAGAGAGACTCTCACAGCTGGGAGCAGGGGCTGCCTAAGGTTACCAGGAGAAAACACAACGAGCAAATCTGTAGGTCTGGATTCCTTGTAGCGCCTACTTTGAAGGAAGCTCATTTATTGGCCAAAGCAGAGCTCTGTGCTTTCATTAAATTTATCAGCCAAAGACACAGTGAGCTGAGTCAACACGCAGCACAAAAGGGAGCCTTAATTTAAACGTTTATTAATTCATAAGCCAGTGTCAAGGCAGAACATCTTGCTTTGGGGAGGGAAGAATCTGGATTTGACTCCTTATATTAATTCATAAATGCTTTAACTATGCTCAACAACAGCTAAGTTTGGTCTTCTCCTATCACACACCACATATTTCTTTCAAAAAATAAAATCCCCCCTGAGAGTCTCAGGAGGTATGCATCCTAGCAATGCATGAGTACTGCCGCAATGAAACAGGGAACTTAAGGAGCATCCAATATGAGGATTAAGTTGTACAGATGTTTGCAAGTGGACTATTTTTTAGCAAAATTCTGATGAGACATTCAGGCAGTTCAGAAATACAGTGGAGCAACATCATCCACCACCCTGCAGGAAGCCAGAAATGTGGCTTGGCAAAGGAGGCTTTGGAAGCTGAGCTCCACACTTCCATGTGGTATAGCAGGGTGACCACAGCATGAGGAGCTGGACACTGGACAAGAGGCCTTCATGTGACAATCTCACCTACGAAATGGGGAGGACAGTTGCTGTCCTGCCAACTTCAGGGGGCCTCGATGGGAGTTCAAACCTCCTAGTGTGCAACAAACAGGCAGCTAGAAAATGGCATCAGACACGTGACTAAAAGGCTGAAGTAAGGCAAGTCCTTGTGGAGAACAATTTTGTTCCTTCTTTTTAGAAAAATTTATAACCAAAAAAAATCATCATCCCAAAAATGTGAAACATTATGGTAAGTAAAAAGTTTACAAGTAATAAGGAAATATTCCAAATTAAAACATTTTTTCCAGTTTTTTTTTCAATTTAAATTAGTCTAATTTCCAAACTAGTTTTCATTACGTTCCTGAATGCTGTGAAAGTCACACACTAACCTCATTCAGGACAGTCTTTGACTACGGCTTGCTCCATTAAAACCAATCGAATATATCTGAGCAGTGGTAAACGCTAGCAATTTAGGGTGTTTTTAAACCATGAGAAACACTCAGACTTCAGCACCCCAAATAACATTTTTAAATCCACTTGGGTGATTTGGCTCTTGTAGGAGATCCACAATTCACTCTTCCCATGTGTGATACTGTTGAAACACTGTTAGCCATTATGATGCAGTAAGTGGTTTGGGAGCAGAGTAGGAGGGAGAAAGTTTTCAATTCCACCCAAAACCAATTATCCGTGGTAACTGTAGACAGCAGGATGGATGGGCTGGCAGAGGAATGGGGAATCCCAGGAGGGGCTGCCCTGAGTGGCCAGTGCCTAGACCCTGGCCGCAGGCAGTCAGTCTCCCCTCTAACGGTTTGTGCGTTGAATATTAGTGGGTTTTGCTCTTAATTAAGGGGTTATAGCTAATGAAACTATATTTAGACCAAAAAATTAGCCACATGAACAAAAGTATACATATTGGCTGTATTATCACTCTCACCCAAGACTATTTTTATATATAACTGCCAAGCCATTAAGTTTGTAAAAGAAAAAACCGGCCAGAACTGATTTGGGGATGTGCAGCTTTGCCAGGGGCTGGAAGCCAGCTTTAACTTCATGCCCACTCCCACACGCATGCACACACTATCCACTCACACACAGCGGGCTTTCCCATCACGTTCCTTAGCCTTAGTTTACTACTTAAGCGTAACTACTCAGGCTATTTACATGTGATTGTAAAGTCAATACATTGGGTATTTCTCCTCTTCCAGGTCTCTGACTCCTCAGGCCACACAGAGCACTCAAGATGAGGCTTCCTCCTCATCCTAAGCGAGCTCCCTCGCATCCGCCCACTCCCCCCAGCCAGCAGGAAGGGAGGAAGCTCTGGCATTCCCAGACGCTACTCTGAGGGCCTGGGCCAGGGTCCCCTCCCACCTCTGCAGGAGGGTGCCTGCTATGAATGAGCTGAAGTGGCCACCCCACCGTGGACAAGGAGAACAGACACGATGAAAGCAAAGAACATCCGCACCCTGTTTGTGACAGCGTGTTACAAACAAAGCCCTGGTTATGGTCTGCCTTTGGGATTACAGTTTACATGTTGCTTCTTCCCCTTGGATTTCGGAAGGCTGGCTCTGGAGGTCAGAGCTCTCCTGGACACACGCAGGCCTCCGGGTCCTGCACCTTCTCCGTGCCCAGGACTGCAGGGAGAGACTGTGCTCTGGAACCCGGCCTCCAAGCCCGTCCGCACCACATCCACCCACAGCCACGCTGTGGAACCCCAGACAACTGTCTGTGAGTTATGCTCAGAAGCAAACTCAGGACGTGTTTTTCAGAGACCCAGGAACTGCCAGGGACAGCCCTTCCCAGGACCCTGGTGGGAGAGAGGGGAGCCACGTGCCCACCTTCCTGTCTGCCCACTTACGCCGACGCCCCACCCGGCCCTCCCCAGTCAGAAATGCAATCCTGTTGGGGAAGGTCTCTGTCCCTCTGCCTCCATGCCACTCTTAATGATCATGTGATCACGGCTGGGCCGAGGGGACATGAGCAAGGGATCTTTGTGTCCACGGGTCGGGCCTCAGGCAGGGCTGGGGCAGACGGAGGCCACACGCCTGCCACGGCAGAGCAACAGACAGAAAGAAGTTGGTCCCTGATAATGTGGCGCCTCGGTGCCAGCCCTGAATACCAGCGTGGACTTTTAGCTACGAGAGAGAGACAACTATCTCCTCTTTAAGCCACTAACACTTTACGTTCCTCAAAATAATACCTCTTAACACCTCCCAAATCTGCAAAGAACTGGGCTGCAAGGCTGGCAAGCCAAGTCAAAGCATATCAGTTCCAAATATTTTCGTGCCAGTTGATCTGTCTGTTCTCATAGAGTCTGGCAAAAACAAGATCAAACAGCAATTTAAG
Organism: Eulemur rufifrons; assembly: GCF_041146395.1. NCBI lineage: Eukaryota > Metazoa > Chordata > Mammalia > Primates > Lemuridae > Eulemur > Eulemur rufifrons. Next base: position 5,611,063 of record NC_091011.1, on the reverse strand, counting down.
AAACAGTTGATTTTTTTGAAGGAAGGATCTAGAATGTTGTGGAAATACTTTGAATCATATGATGTCTGAGCTCACAAGTCTTAGGATCATCTTAGCCAACTCCCTGCACTAACCAACCGGAAGCAGAGGTTGTTCTAACTGTAGCACAGGCCACAAACCAATGACACAGAAACCTACAAAGTAACATCCCTGTCTCCAAGGAGCTCAGAATTCAGTGGGTCAGAAGGACAAGCAAATGGAAAATCCTAACCCCGTGTGAGGGTTTCTTACAGGGGAAAGCGCCGGGCCACCAGGGAGCTAGTCCCAGAAGGCAGCCTTGGAGGGGAAGCCCCGCCGCAGCTGGAAGAACAGGCAGGTGTCCTTCTGGGAGGGGAGGAGAAAAGCCTGCCAGGCCAAGGTGAGAGAGAAGGCCTGAGACCTAGGCGAGGTCAAACGGAGAGGGACAAAGCAGGAGACTGGAGCCTCCCATCCACTGCCACCGGCCACACACAGCTATTTAAATTTAAGTGGATGAAAATTAAATAAAGTGAAAGATTCAGTTCCTCCCTTAACCAGTCACCTGTCTCCTGCTGGGGCAGCACTGACAGACAACACTGTGCCCTGCAGAGAGTGCTACCACACAGCCCCGGCGGTGAACGTGGAGGGGCCTGTCGGGATGGGCCTGCAGATGCTGAGAAGCCTAAGTTTAATCTTGCACAACTGGCCCCAGGGCCCAAATCTTCTTATCCCTGAGCCAATGTTCTTTCCACTAACTCTCCCTGTCTGCCTTTGATAGGAGAAAGTCCAATAGGACTAACAAAGGAGCAGAAGGCATTCAGAACCAGGGAAAGACACCCTGCTGGGCCCAGAAGGCCACTACCCTCATCTGCACCCAGTTGTGGGTGTGGGTAGGTCCACATGCATCCACAGAGAAAGGACAGCGGGTCCCTGGCCGCCCCTGTCTGGGGGAGTGAGAGTGTCCCTCAGGCAAGGGCTCCTCATGGGGGCTCTTGGGCAGTGAACACGGGATGGCGCCCAGGAGAGAAAATGGGGACGGGGCGGGGGGAGGGGGTACTTTGTGTCATTTTCTTGAGGGACAAGGACTTCAACAATTTCTTGAAATCAATCGGTGTCTTCTTAAATGGCTTGGTTTGGTGGAGGTGGAAATTGGATCTATAAAAGTATTTGTGCAAAAGCATTTGGGGATCTGTCCAATCAAATGTATCTAAATAAAATATATTCTGACAGTTGCTTAAAAAGCTTTTTCTCTTTTTTCTTTTTTTAATAGAAATGCTTTTAGCTGGGGGATTATTCTAATTGGACTTGGCCTGTAGAAAACATGACCCTGGCAAGCAGCAGCTCACCACCTGCTGAGGGAGACCACGTTAAAACCTGAAAGGCCACGGAGATCTCCTGGCTGGGAAGAGCCACCTTTCTCTAGAGGGACTTGCTCAGAAGCGCAGGGACAGTCCCTGAGACAGGCAGTAGGGACTGCATGTAATCCAACTGGAGCCCAGTCATCTTTTGTCACACCAGGGTACACCGCAAACTCTAGAATAAATAGCACTAGGTCTTGAAAGCAATTACTATCATTAGCTTTGCAGTAAGCAACTGAAATCATATCAAGTACACATAAGAAAAAAAGTTTAATACTACTCCAGGACGAGACAGGTGAAAAAGAATTATGGAAACATGAAGGAAAAGTGATATATGATATCCATCAATTCAAGTACAAAAAGCCAAATACGAGGTTTCAATATAGAAACACTCAACAGATGAGGAGGAATTGAGAAAGCAAATGTATAAAATGGGGATGTGTGGGAACTAAAATTTGCAACTCAATAAATGAAAATCATAAAATCACAAAAAGGTATATTATCAATATATCAATATTGGCTGGGCGTGGTGGCTCCTGCCTGTAATCCTAGTACTCTGGGAGGCCAAGGTGGGAGGATCGCTCAAGCTCAGGAGTTCGAGACCAACCTGAGCAAAAGCGACACCCCCGTCTCTACTAAAAATAGAAATTATATAGACAACTAAAAATATATATAGAAAAATTAGCTGGGCATGGTGGCACATGCCTGTAGTCCCAGCTACTCGGGAGGCTGAAGCAGGAGGATCGCTTGAGCCCAGGAGTCTGAGGTTGCAGTGAGCTAGGCTGACGCCACAGCACTCTAGCCCGGGCAACAGAGCGAGACTCTGTCTCAAAATATATAAATATATATCAGTACATATCAATAATATAAATCGATATTAAATATAGTATTTTAAGTAGAAAAAAGTACAAAGATAAAGATATGTAAAAGCCTTTAGGGAGTCATGAAATATCAACTATATGATTCTGCTACAGTATATGGTAACTGGAAAAAAAGGTATAACTAAAATTAGCCAACAAATAAAATCCACAGACTTCATAATTGTGGATAGGGAGAGAATGAAGGGATGTAGGGAAACACTACATAATAAATACACTCTCTGTTAAATGTTTTTAACTGAGCTCAAGCCTAAATCAGAACCAAGTGTTTCTGATCTATATTTCAGATCTGCATGTCTTTGACCTAAACATTACTTTCGTATCAAATATTTCTGCTCACTTTTTTAAAACTGTTGATCAACTGCAACATTAAATTTAATCATGAATTTAATAACAAAGCACAAAAGGCCTAGAAACCTAAACTGCTTATTATGGTGTATATCCTATAATCATTGTTTTCTCAATAATTATGGGAGCACTCTTGGATATGCACAAATTATGACTTCATTTCCCAGGTTCCAAATTACAAAGAGTTCATAGAATTCAGGCCTGCATATACGTGGGGGCTGTCACTCATTGCCTGGGTCACAGTCCCACCCAGTAATGATTCTCTCTACCTGTGCAATGGAGATCACGAGAGAACACAGGAGGGACTGCAGGCTGGGGTCTGGGAGGTAGGGGGGACTTAAGATTTACAAAAACCTTTAAACCAGATTGTAATCATATTTCAGTTCCATCATCCTCACACAAGCACTGAGAAATAATAAAAAGGCTTTGAGATTATGTGATATTGTGACAAAGAAATATACAACTCCTCTAATTTATTAGTAAAAATTATAATTGCAAGAGAATAAAAACTCCTAGGTCTACTCTCCACTTTACACTGACCCCTAACTTTGACATTCTTAAATGAATTGCCAAGATAAAGAGCGCTCAGAGGTAACATCTTTTAAAAATATTGCTCAAATTAAATGAGGAAACTTTTATGTAACAGATAATTATACGTGCTCTCACTTGAAAGAATGTAAACACATTCTCTAACACATTAGCCAAAAGCAAAAAGCCCTAAAAACCTAAGCTTCTTATTATGGTGTACTGTTGTTAATATTTCCTTAATATTTGCATGCATATGAGGGTTTAATACAGAATATCATTGCAGCTGGCCCATGTTACTACCAAGAGTAGCAGCCTTCTATACTTAACATTACGTTGGGTGTTGACAGGACTAGAGTAGCTCAAGTTACCCACCTCGATTAATTTTTTAAAAATTTCTTCTTATTCTAATACCTTGATTAAATAAATACAAATTTGTGCAGAGAAATGAATAACAGCTACAGCTACATGAAGCCTACTTTCTGATGAAACTAATCAGCAAACTTCCACTGATTTTTACATAAGCAAACTGCTTGAATGCAGCCATTGATCAAATGCACCAGCTGTTTTGACATTTCATGTCATTGGAGATTACTCCACAGAAATATGTCTTTCCTCTATAGGAAAAAAAATTAGGCACTATCCTGCCAAATACCCAGCCTTCTGTCCCTTATCGATATAAGGTCCAACAGAAATTAAGTCCTGTAGTCCGTAACAACCGACTACTGGGATGGATCCCACAAACAAACTAAAAGTAAACATGTTGAGTATGGCCTTAAATACATTCTAAAACTTCACCAAAAGGCAATTTTCCGTTGTGTTCTAGAATATTTTGTCAATTATTACACTTCAATTGAGCTCTAAAACTCCCTAAAAGTCACATCAAGTCTGACTCGTTATTTTTTGCACACAACTTCCTTCCTAAAAGAATACTTTTCCCAGATAAGTTAGTCATAAATGTTTTAATGAAACTAATAAAAACATACCATTTCAACCCAAGTAAAAATGTATATCTGTGTTTTAACAAAGGTAACTAATAACTATCAATAATTTAGTCAAATATACCATTAGTGAACATATATTCACCAGCCTACCTTTCTCTTCGGTAATCCTCAAGAAGGGTGTCGGTAGGCCGTATTTTATAACGTGAAACGTCCTTAATTAACTGTACCCAGTCTAACCTGTTTCTACACAAGAAGGAGCCGTAGTTTCAGTCAACAACAACAACAAATTCGTCACACCAATTGTTCATTACTAAGTGGGAAAATGATAGCCCACTGAAAGTTTGATTTTATAACCAATCGGTGCAGTATCAGATAAAAAACAGACTTCCCTCAAGCACGGTGCAAACACAGCCTTATTCTCACACAACAGAAGAGACGGTATGGAGAAGAAACGGTAATTTCAGTGAAGAGCCAACAAAATCCGGTGCCACCAATAAGGTACTAAAGCCAGAACTTTCACAGTAATATCTATCCTTTACGATGGGTAAGCAATACAGGGAAATTATATAAAACATTCAAAATCCTAATACCATTTCTTTCCTCAGATTTTAACGCAAAATAGCTTACTAACATGTAATTCTTGTCTGAAAAATATAAACACACTGATATTTTCTCGATGCCTCTTCACTAACATCATTAACAAACAACAAATGATAAAATAATTGAGAATAATATGAAGTTAAAAATAATATGCCTACATGTCTTAGACAAGGAAGTCCAAACAAGCAAATCAGATACTGTAGATGTGAAAGAATAAAACACATCAGCAATAACAATTTCATGTTTGCTTGTCATGCCCACAGCAAAAGTCCTCAGTTTTCCATTGTAACTCAAATGTGCATTAAGAAGGCACCCCTCCTTTATCTCTTGCTCCTTAGTATGGGGCTGGAGAGAGTGCCCCACTCTCAGGATTCCTCTCTCCACTTCTATAATCAGACTCTCTTGAAGGATTTGACGGAGGCCGGTTTTGCCGGCCTTTTAAATGTTCTTTTCTTCGTATTTACTTATAAGGTGACGGTGACAAAATAATTCAGTCTCCTTAAACGGGCTCGTTTAATAGGCTAGGAAAGCCACAGATTTAAAGGTACTTCTGTTTCGCATTCTCCTATGTTATTTTGGGACACCCATTACCATGAAAAAGGATTTCCCACATTTATTTTCTTTTGGGGGGATTTGTTTGTTCAAAGGGAATTATATAACCACCACTAAGTGCACTGCAAAAAAAGTTCTTTTTAACATTCCTCGGCTCCAAGATTATTTGATTTGCTAACCTGTCTCACTTTTTCCTGGCATTAAAGTGAGGGTTCCAAAAAAAAAAAAAAAAAAAAACAGCCAGTTTGAAAAGCTTTCACACACTTGGGCAGCGCAACTGCCTATGGCACATGGGCAGCGTGAGTCAGTGGGACACAACTGTTGTCCCCAAAGCTGCCTCTTTCAAGTCCAGTTGCTATAGCGGAAAGTGGGCCCCGTTGGGTCAGCAGGTGCAGGGCCCACCCCAACCGCTCATTCCATTTGCAAGACTCATAACACATTTCTCCAGGCCAGAGAGGTCGAAGTCTGCGGCGCGGGGCGCTGAAACCTCCAATGTCCACTGGGCCGCGCGACCCCGCCATGCAGCGGACGCGAGCGGGTGGGATGGGCACGATTCAACCCGGCTCAGGATGCGGGTAAAGGGCGGGACTCTTTGTCCTGTTTTAAGGAAATCACTCTTTCTGCAAGTGAAATCCTCAATGTGACATGTAGTCCCTACACGCAAGGTGTGAGGATGGCAAACAGAAACCGGGAAAGGTTTGGGCAGAAGCAAGACAGGGAGGCAAGGACGGCAGCTCTGACGTGCGGCCCGCGGCGGGGTCTGCACCTCGGGCGGGTCCCACCCCCAAGCCCTCACACTGTGGGAAACCCGGGAATAACGGCAGGGGGGGGCAGCTGTCAGGAAAACCTCCGGGCAAGCCCTCTCCACGCAACGCGAGAGCGCGGGGCCCAGGCCACTTTGAAGTCTGCAGCCCTCCGCTTCGTGCTGCGGGACAAGTGGACTCGGGCGGCTGCGTGGCCGCGGGGGCAGACCTGACTAGGACCCCCGCCAGAGCCAAGCCCGTGACACGCCCGAGCCAGAGGCCCAGTGTCCCACAGCCTTCCCCCCGACCCTGGGGCAAACACTCGCAGGGGACAGAAGACAGCTCGGAGCTGGGCGGGGGCTCTGCCAGCAGGGACCCCAAAAGGGCTGGCGACACAAACACACCCTGCGCGAAAGTGCGCTCCGGCCTGGGCCCGACACGTTACCTGGGCAACGACCCCGGCGCCCAAAGCACACGACACTCTCCGCCGCCACCACCCCCCGCGCTGGGCGCGGGCCGGAGAGCCGCAGAGGGGCGCCCTGCCCCGGCGCTCGGTGCGGGCGCGGCCGTCCCCGCCGAGAGCAGCCCAGCCCCAGCCCCGCGCGCCCGCTTACCCGGTCGGGGGCTTGGCCGCCGAGGCGCGCGGCGCGTCCATGCTGCGGCGGGCCGGGGCGCGGGCGGTGCTCGGGCCGGGCCGAGTCAGGCGCTGGCTGCGGCCGCCGCCGCTGCCGCCCTCATTCACTTTTTCCGCGCTGACCCATCGTCCTCCCACGCGGGCCGGCGGAGGACAGCGGCGGAGCGGAGAGGACGGAAGGGGCTGGAACCGTCCCGGGCGGGCGGGGGCGCGAGCCGCGCGGGGAGGGGCTGGCGGCGGCGCGGGGCGGGGGCGCCGGGTGCAAGGTGCGCCGCGCCCCCGCCCGGGTGGCTCCGCCGCGCCCACCGAGCGCCGCCCCGCCCCGCCCGCTCCGAGCCCCCGCCCAGCCGCCGCGCGCGTCCGGGGAAGGGGTCGGCGGCACCTGGGCCCGGGCGGACGCTCGCAGCCGCGGCGGAGGGCTTCTTCCCGGGCTCCTCCACCCCGGGACGGACTGCGCCCCTCTCTGGGCGGGGTGGGGGACCCGGAGGCCGCTGCTCCGGGGCGGGGAGGTGCTGGGGGAGGGGAACCACCTGGCAGCCTGGAGGCCGTGCGAGGGCGAGGTGGGCGGACCAGTGGGGAGGATGAGAAGAGAGTGTCCGGTGCCGCTCTTTGCCCTTGATTTGTGCAACAGATGTCTAGTGCGTGGGCCTCAAAGTGCGGTTCTTGACCCTCAGCGTCAACAGCACCTGGGAACTTGTTAGAAATGCAGATTTGGGGGCCCCACCGGTCCTACGGAATCGGAAACAATGGGGGCTGGAGCGCGGCATGGCAGTGCTAACAAGAACTCCACTCCGGTTGAATGCACGCTCAAGTTTGCCTCCTGTTCTACCGGTTACTACCTTGGCACAACCTGCGACTCCAGCGCGGGCTGGAGGGCAGGAGCGCCCGCCGAGGCCCTCCGCGCTGGGGCCCAGACCAAGTCAGCCCGAAGTCCCTGATCTGCCCGAAATGAAATTCACCTCCGCTGTCTTCCTAAGTCACCCCAAAGCAAGAAAGGCAAGATCCTGGTTGGTATGAAAGTCTGACCTATAAAAACGGCAATTCCATAGGGTTCCAACGACTAGAAGAAAACGCCAATAAGAGGTAACACCCACCGCGCCTGCAGAGTTATCAGCCTTGGGTGGTGCTCCCCTTAGATAGGTATCCCGAGGCCGGCCTGAGCCCATCTCCCTCTGACCCCCAGCTTTCTCTCTAACAAAACAGGGAGACCAGTCCAGATAGAAGGTGTAAGTCCTTGCCATGGCTCTGAGGCCTGCGGTGCTCTGGGCCTGGCTCCCAGGCAGAACCTTCCCAACCTCTCCATCTGGCCTTGAAGCTCACCACGCTGCGGCCCAGTGTCCCACCTCCTCCTCCAGGCCTCCAGCTGGGATGCTCCTCCAGGTGCTCGCCTCCTGCTACGTCTGGCGCTGTGGTCTCTGCTCAGACACCAGCTCCCCAGTCCGGTCCCCCTCTGTATGAAAGCAGCCTCACTCCAGCCCCTGCCTGCTCCCCTGGGCCTGCCTTATTTCTTCTGACAATTTATCACTATATATGTGTATAAATACATCTATATATGTTGTTCATCTGTAATTAAATGTAAGTTTATTTGCATTATATTTGTAAAGAAATGTTTACATGTACAATGTTTCTGTGTATAACTAAACAGTACGTTATGTGTATATATACATTTTATTGATATTTGTGTAAATATGTAAGTAAAGATGAATGTACACATTAGATGTAGATGGAATAGAAAGACTAAATACATATCATATTCGATACACATTTTGTTCATGTGTTTGTCATCGGTCTGCCCCCTGGATGTGCTCTTAGTCAGCATTTGTTGGACCTTTGCTTGCTCCCAGCATCCAGGACAGCACCTGGGAGGGGGGAGTCAGTGCACTGCATGAATGCATGTCTACAACTCTCTCCACCCTGGGTGTGGGCATCAGAGAGTCGCTCCCCGGATCTGCTGAACCTTTGCTTGCTCTGGACATTGCTGTGGGAAGGGCAGCCTGGGAGGGGCCAGAGCTGAGAGCTATACCAGGCAGAGTGGGCTGGACCCAGCTGAGGTCCCCAGGAAGAAGTCCAGCTCACAGGTGACACGTAAGCCAAAGGCCTGGCAAAGGCAGCAGGAGGAGGTCTTGTGGGGACATGGGCAAAAGAAGCACAGAATGACCCGTGTCTCCAATGGTGAGCAGAAACTCCATCGGGAAGGCAGAGGCAGGTGAAGAGTTTCTCAGACAGATAATCAATGTCTCAGGAAAATGACTGGAAAGGGGTGACGTTCCACCTCTAGGCTGAGGTTCAACTTGCTGTCATAGGAGGAAGGCCCAAGTGGCCTCAGGCCTGGATGACCTCAGATTCTAGGAAGGCCACCAAACATCTCAGACTCAGAAACCCACAGGGACCCGTTTCCAGAATTGAAGTGGAGGGTTAAGACAGAGAAGAATTGTCACAATGAGTGGGTATGGGTCAGACTTGCCACCAGACGGAAGGGCTGAGGCCTGGTGGCCTGAGGCCTGGAGTCCAGATGGGCTAGGCCTGTCAACAACTTGAGTCAGCTGTGGGGGAGGGGCACAGCCTGAGAGGCAGGTGGGGCGGGGGACCCAGCTTCTCTGCATATTGCAACCCAAACTTCCCTGACTGAAAGTTCCCAAGAGACCCACCTGTGTAGAGTTGTTTTCCAAAATTGTGTAGTTAACAAATATTTTGGAGCATCTACTATATGTCAGCCATCGTGTGCAGTGTGGAGACCGCCACCTAATAGGTGGGGCTAGACAAGGAAATCAGAAATAGCCGGCAGGGGCTTAGCTCTTCCAGACAGCCTGAGAAATACGAGTAGGTAATGGGCGGAAAAACAAACGGCTGAGGGGAGCCTTCTAAAGTGTTGATCACCAAGATTGACCTGACCTTTGTGGTCACTGAGCAGGATGTCCTTTGTGTACTTACTGACTTTTAGTAGAGTAAATGGCACAAGTCCGTGTAAGGGCATTAATTCAAGGGGAAAAGTGTTCTTTACTGAGTCTTCCCTACACACACTTTTAAATGTCCTGGATGAAGCCAGCAAATTTTCAGATATTAACCATCACTAAATGATCTGTCTTATGGTGTTGCAAACACTCAGGGATGTGCTGATAAGTATTTAGAAATAGCTCTTTAAAACGGGTGGGGGAGGGGGAAGGTGGGAGCGGTGGCTCACGCCTGTAATCCTAACGCTTTGCAAGACCAAGGCAGAAGGATCACTTAAGGCCAGGAGTTCCAGACCAGCCTGAGCAAGAGTGAGACCCTATCTCTACAAAAAAAAAAAAAAAAAGACAAATTAGCTGGGTGTGGTGGTGAGCACCTATAGTTCCAGCTACTTGGGAGGCTGAGGCAGGAAGATCACTCGAGACTAGGAGTTTTAGGTTGCTGTGAGCTATGATGACACCACTGCACTGTAGCCCTGGTGACAGAGCTAGACTCTGTCAAAAGAAAGAAAGGAAGGAAAGAAAGAAGAAAAAGAAAGGAAGGAAGGAAGCAAAGGAAGAAACAAAGAAAAAAGAAAGAAAGAAAGAAAGAAAAAGAAAAGAAAGCCTCAATTTGTAGTGTTTGCCAATTTTCATAGTGTAAATACTGCACCGTGGTGAATTTCAAGCTGGCGTTGTGAAGTCACTGAACAGGGAGTTACAAAGGATGCACCTGGCTGCAGTTCTCGTTCTACAGGACTCACTTTCCTACAGGTTGCATGAAAGTAGCACCTTTGCCCCATTCAGCCATGGAGCATGGCTGAGCACTGCTCTGGCTCCAGGGCACCATGCCTGTGTCCTTGTACCTGCTTGCTGTCCCTGGGTACAGATCTGGGCTGCAATCATCAGCTCTTGACCCAAGGAGCAGGAGCTGTCACTGGTGCTGAGGACCAGAGTGTGAGGCCACTTGAGGGACATTCTCTCCTTGCTCTAACCTCATCCCCCACCTTTGCTCCTACCTGTCCTCCCAGGCCTCACCTTTCCTCTAGGCGAGCACACTCAGCCCTCCATGCAACCGGTCAGGGTGGCTGCAATGGCCCTAGAGTCACTCCAGCTGCCCTTTTGGGACAGAAACTGAAAGAAAACATGCATATCAATGTCACTAGCTAGCTTAGAGCAGCGCTTCCTAAACTCGGTCTGCGCCGGATACTACTTGGGATCTTATTAAAATGCAGTGAGTCTGGGGTATGACCTGAGAGTGTACGTTTTTAACAAGCGTCCAGGTGTGCAGAGGCTGCTGGTGCAGGGACCACACGTGGAATAGCGAGGGTGAGGGTCAAACACACTGGCTTCTTCAGGCCTGATCCTTCACTCACGGTTGTATTGCCAAGAGCACATTACCTCGCTCTAAGCTTTAGTTTCCTTCTCTCTAAAATGAGGATAATTGGGGTGGATTCGTGTTCTGTAGGGCCTGAATCTTATACATTTGTAAGGACCTTTTAAATGAATAAATAAATAAAGCATATCGTATGATTAATACAAATTTAGTTACCAAAGTGGGTCTTTATTTTGAATGTGTTATAGACCGAATTCATAGGTTGAAGCCCTAACCCCTAATGTGACTATATTTGGCAATAGAGACGCTGGGGAGATATTTAAGGCTAAATGAGGTCATGGGGGCCCTAATCCCATAGGGCTGATGTTGTTATATGGAGAAGAAAAGACGCCAGAGCTTTCTCTCTACCCCCGAGTGCACAGAGGAGAACCCACGTGAGGACTCGGCAGGAAGGCGGCTGCATGCACGCCAGGGAGAGAGCCCTCACCAGACACCAACACCAAGGGCACCTTGATGACGGGCTTCTAGCCTCTGGAACTGTGAGGAAATGAATTTCTGTGGTTTAAGTCACCTAGTCTGTGGTATTTTGTTACGTCAGCTCGAGCAGACTAACAAAGATTTAGAAAGTAAATCATTACAGGTTATAATTGTCAAAGCTGACATACCAGGACAAGCGAGCAAGTAAGTGGCCCAACAATAATTGTGCCTCCCGGCGTAAGAACAGTACCTACTCACCAGCCCCAGCCTGAGAATTCGGGGAGAAGGTGCTCACCTGCGTGGGGTGCTGCCCGGCGCTTGCAGGCAATCAGTCTATTTCAGCTCTTACTATGCAGACTTTATTTCACTTGCTTCTGGTGCACAGTTCCCTTGGTCACCGTGTAGCTAGAGTCCCGGCTCCTTGGGAAGTCCCCAAACCAGAAACAAAAGCCAAACACCCACAACTGTGCTCTGGCAGGTGTACGTGTCCCCTGAGCTGGGGCACAGCCAGGGGTTCCTGGGAGTAGGAGACCCTTCAGCACACAGGGTGCCTTTGTCCTTGCGTCAGTGAAGGGACAGAAGCGGTCATGTGTCCGAAGGCCACCTTCCCAGGCCAGGGAGCCGCAGTGCTCAGGTGACGCCTCTGCTTCAGAGCCCTTTCCTCGGCACGGGGGCTCCGCATTTCCTGCAGCTCCCCAGCAAGTGCAAATCCCCCAGGCGAGGCCCCTGTTGGGCACGTCCTGGAGCCCGTGGCTGCGGCAGGTGCACCAGGGGGACCTGCAGTGAGCAGTGGCTGAACTTAGGCCCAGGAGACTCTTGAGAAAGGGCCTGGGGACCCACACGTCCTGCCTTCCGCTCCCTCCGTCACAGTCTCACGTTTGCGATAAGCTGAGGATTGAGTTGCTTTCTCTTTAGGACGATAGGTTATTTAAACAAGCTGTATTTTATGTGGGGTCATTAACTAACAATAGTAACTCAAAGAAATAATATTTATGTCGAGTGCCTTATTTGTATCAAGATATAATTCACATAACATCAAATTTACCTCTCTGGAGTGCACAATTCAGTGGTTTTTAATATAGACACAGAGCTGTGCGACCATCACTGGTATCTGATTTCAGAACATTTTCATCACCCCAAAAATAAAGCCTGTATCGGTCAGCATTCACTCGGCATTCCTGTCGCCCCACGCCCTGGAAACCACTGATCTACTCCATGTGGCTCCGGATTCACCTATTCTGGTCATTTCATGTAAATGGAATCACACAACATGTTGGCCTTTTTGACTGGCTTCCTTTACTTAGAATAATGTTTTCAAGGTTCATCCATATTGTAGCATGTGTCAGTACTTCATCCCTTTTAATAGCCGAATCGTGCTTCATTGCACGGGTAGATCACATTGTGTTTATTCATTCATCATCGGCTGATGAACATTTAGGTGGTTTCCACTTTTTGGCTGTTATGAATAATACTGCAATGAACATTCATACACAAGTTTTTGTGTGCACATATGTTTTTGTTTGTTTTTCCAAAGTGGCTGCACCATTTTATCCCACTAGCAATGTATGAGGATTCCAGTGTCTCCACGTCAGCGACACCACTTTTTAATGTCTGTCTTTGATCATAGCCGTCCTAATGGGTATGAGTGGTATCTCACTGTGGTTTTGATTTGCATTTCTCTAGCAACTAATGATACCAAGCATCTTTTCATGTGCTTATGGGCCATTAATAACCATTTTTCTTCTTTGGAGAAATATTATTCGAGTCCTTTACCGATTTTTAAAATTAGGTTATTTGTCTTTTGATTTTTGAGTTGTAAGAATTCTTTATATATTGTGCATATGAGTCCCTTATTTGTATATGATTTACAATATCACATTTGGTGGATCATCTTTTTACACTCTTGGTGTCCTTTGAAACATAAAAATTTTTACTTTTGATAAAGTTCAATTAGTCTAATTTTTTCTTTTGTTGCTTGCATTTTTGGTGTCATATCTAAAATACCATTGCCCAATCAAAGGTCTGTTATATAGAATATTATAGAGAATTAATCCTCTTTTTAAAAATTACAGTATATTTTATTCAAAGTGGTAATTTATGGGTAAGACCACACGCAGGGAAATTTGGGAAGCAGGGGCAGCTCATCTCAGAAACTATTCTCTCATTCTTCACCCTGTTTTTGATTCTTTTTTTTTTTTTTTTTCTTTTTGAGACAGAGTCTCACTCTGTTGCCCTGGCTACAGTGCAGTGGCGTCATCATAGCTCACTGCAACTTCCAACTCCTGGGCTCAAGGAATTCTCCTGCCTCAGCCTCCTGAGTAACTGGGACTACAGGCGCACACCATGATGCCCGGCTACTTTTTCTTTTAGTAGAGACGGGGTTTCACTCTTGCTCAGGTTGGTCTCAAACGCCTGAGCTCAAGTGATCCTCCTGCCTCGGCTTCCCAGAGTGCTAGGATTACAGGTGTGAGCCACTGCACCAGGCCAGGAACTCTTCAAAATAACTGGTTGTAGATTAATCTGTTGCCCCTTGTCACAGCTAATTACATTTGAATAGCCATCCCACATTGATCCAAAGGACGGACTCCACAAGGCAGTGTCAAGTATTAGCAATTGAGGAGGACACGCAGGGGAGAGGTTCTGATTTCCAGAAATCCTGAAACCTGTGTCAGGGACTGGAGGGGTTTTGGAGCCACACTGCTTCTGAGCTGTAGGGTTCCTCAATGGAATCGGAACTGAGAGAGATCAGCCGGGATGATGATAGAGTTAGGTGGAGGTGGTTGGTTCTGGGCTTTCCCTAGTCGAGGCCCCTGAGAGGAGTTCGTACATGCGGGGTCCCAAACTCCCCAGTCTGTAAACCGAATCAGCACCCATTTCTCGGTTTCCTCCCCCTCGTAGGTAGCAGTGGACATACATGCACCTTGTTGTCTCTCCCTCTCTTTTAATAATAATTATAATGATCAACTTTGTGTAGCTAATAGACAGTAAGTATATGTTGGCTAAATTATTAACTATATTAATAGTTAACATTTAAGGACAGTTAATAGCTGTCAAACACTATGCTAAACTCACTAATAACTTTAATCATTTTCATATTTAAAGTGACCCAAAAGATAGGTACTATTTTTGTCCCTATTTTACAAATGAAAAAAAGCAAGAGTTAGGGAACTTAATGAAGTCCCCCAATTTTACACAGAGCAAGGATTTGTGCCTGGGCCACCTTACCGAAGGTCCTATATTCTGTGCCATTATGCAAACACGTCACTTTAATGTGTGCCCATCACTCAACTCTCCTATGAACGGTTCAACGCAGAAGCAGTCCCAGCACTTGGTGTTTGTCAGCAAGTGTGTGCTGCACTCACTGCCAAGTGGCAAACGGGGAGGATGTGTAGGTTTGGCTATCCTGCCACTTTGTCATGAAGCCTTTATTTAGCCACCAGCTGTCACAGTCCTCCTGGTGCACATGGGAGCTGTGCTTCCCTCCTGCGCTGGCAGGGGAGGCGTCTCTTCATCCCTTTGCAGGAATGCACAGTCCGGGATCTTACGTAACGTCACACCTACACCCTCAACCCACGCAAGGGTTCTGCAGTTGCATGTAGCATTCCTTGCTGTGTTTTCTGGAAACATGAGCTTCTTCAGAAAACTCATCCACAGAGTTTTGACGAAATAGGATTTTCTGATCTGAGCCGATGTTTGCCCTCTTTATATACGATTTTGCCTTGGTGAACTTGCCTGGTTCTAAGTTGACTGAAGGTTAAGGGCATATTTCTCTACAAATAAGAGACTATATCCTTCGTGTTTGTTCAGTCTTACTCAATTCTGATGTCATTCCGAAATCCAAGGCTAGATTTAGCAGTGTGCCATATTCTCTTTCACGCTGTCCTATATATTACAAACTCTGTTTTCTAACATGGTTCAAAAGTGGAGGGATTGGCTAATGGAATATAACCACAGTTCTAAATTTTTAATTTATGCTTTTAAATATGGTAGCTTTTTGTGCCAACCC
The DNA here is from genome assembly GCF_041146395.1 of Eulemur rufifrons. Lineage (NCBI taxonomy): Eukaryota > Metazoa > Chordata > Mammalia > Primates > Lemuridae > Eulemur > Eulemur rufifrons. Next base: position 5,595,738 of record NC_091011.1, on the reverse strand, counting down.
ATGGCCTCCTTCCCAGAGTGATAATTTGATCTTTTTACTGATTCTAAGGGTGGTGTTTACCAAAGAGAAGAAAGAGGAGAAAATAGGTTCTGTATTCCTGCCTTCCCAAATATTTAATATTTAGGAGGGCTCCCAGCTGCCCCCTACACTATGTTTACGGCACCAGCTGACCCAGGCATGCCAGGTGGACGGAGGAGGAAGGCCGCCAGGGTCCGCACCTCATGAGGTGTGCGGAGCCTGCTAGAAGGAGCCGCTCCTGGGGGTTGAAGGCGGAGATGCACAGAAGCTCGAGGACTCGCAGGTCTGTCAGCAGCAGGGGTGGGGACCTGAAGCCTCACATAGCGTCATGCAGACTGTGACCTGCTCCAGAACTCCGGGGATGCTTGTGGCTCTGGCAAGTCCAAGGAAGAGCAGCCTGTGAGCCACATCGCCCTGGGGCACCGTCGTGTGGAGAGGCCTGGCGGCACAGTGGCCAGAGCGGTGTCAGCCGGCGGCAACGGGGGCCAGAGACTGAATCAGAGGGAACTAGAGATGCCGCAGGTGTGACGGGCACTGGTCTGTGCAGCACAGAAAGAATGTCCTGGGGAGTCCCAGAGCCATCGCCGGCTTGGAGTTCCTTAAGGATGGTGGGATAGGGGCAGAAACATTCTCAGTGGTTACTAAAGTTGGACACTGTTTTCACCTCCAGGCTACTGTAGCCTAGGAAACCTCATTTATGGAACAAATATATTCCCCAGGAATATTTTCTGAGACCTTCAAGAATCTGCAGATTGATAATGGTGGAAATGCTAGTCCAGGCTTCCAGTCCAGGCTTCCTCTAGAACAGTATTTCGGGAGAGAAGCCTCTGCTTGCCGTGCGTGTCTCCGCCGCCGTGAAGGCTCACTGTCTGGCGAACTGGTAAATCTTCACACACAAACAACAGACATTAGCACAACTTCTTCTTACTCCTAAGAGCAGCTGCCTACTGCCTGAGTCAGAAACACCATGGCTGAGTGGAGACAGGCCTGCCCGGACGTGACAGGTGTTCTCCTTGGCCGAAGGCTCCCCCCCCCCCACCGTGTGCCTCTCACCTGTGCTCCTCAAAGCACACCTTCCCCTTTGCTGAGGTCTTCTGGGCTATTTTTGAAATAAAAAAGCAGAACAAAATATCACATCAGTGAATGCCACAGGGCTACTGTGTTCAATTTTCTAATCCCATTTTTCTTTCGTTTTACTCATTGAAATAAAATCAAGGATGGGGAGGGTCTCAGCGAGTACACGCCAACTAAGCAGGAATGCTGGAACCATGCAGAAATAGCACCTTCCCACACTCCCAGATTAAAAATTCACCTGAGGGAACAGCTCTCTCAAATGCAGGCACCTCTGGAATGTTTATTCCTCTGTAGGTATTGCTTTTGTTTTTGCAATTAATCACTTGAGCATCACATGCCTTTTGGCAGAAGTCAACTCTCTCCATCTTGAAGCCCCCACCCTGTTGAATGACCCAAGAACCCCCCAGTAAACAGGATGGGTGGTCAGACCTTGCCCAGCACTGGCCTCAGAGGGAGCTGGAGCCCATGAAGGTTGTGACCATGGCTGCCTGAAGCAGGCTGATCCCACTGGCCACTGCACTCTCTGAGGATGAGGATGCTTGTGTTTACACTTCCCAGGTTACAGCTTTTTAAAGTAACCTTCAGGACCTATTCCCAGGGCACATACCAGATGCCAGGGCACCAGGGGACAGGGGCAGGTGTGGCAGGGACAGGGTGGATTCTTGGATTCTAGAGGAGAGGGGCCCAAGACCTCCTCTCATCCCAACCCCAGCTCCACTCCAACCAGGGCAAAGCAGTAGATTGGAGCCACGCAGAGCACAGCCATTCTTGCTGTGGTCACCTCTGGGGGCTAAAGCCACCTGCCTGTCCCCCATGCGTACAAGTCATGAAAGCACCAGAGTAGTTCTGGAAAGAATGAGGCGAATCCCATTGCTGGTGGCTCCGTGTCTCTGCCGGAACCTTGCTGCAGCCATCCCCCTCTCTAAGGAAAAGGGGACAGCAAACACACTCCCCGGCGGAGGGTGGGAGCAGGACTGAACCAATCTCACCTGAGGGCCGGGAGCAGGGCAGTGCTGGGGGTCATGGTCAGGACCCCTGCAGCTACGGCATAAGGCGTGGGAAGGAAGCCAAGCCGCTGGGCTCCAGAGCCTGAGAGGGAGACCAGGTGGTCGTCAGAGTTTGCAAACTTACTCTATTTGTACCTTTGTTTCCGGTCAGTGATGAGCACTAACACACTCTCTAAAAGGAGCCTTCCTGTCTCATGTCCTCAGTTCCTCAATGTCCACTGGAGGTCATGGTGCGACTCACAGGAAGCCCGTGGCAGCCATCCCTGAAATCCAGCAGGGAGAGGGGAGACTGCATTCAAGGTTCTAAAATATACAGCTTTTTCCTCTTTTCTATGATCTCTATCTCAACTTGTCATCGTGTTTTTTACTTGCTACTTTCTGTCATTCTATGCAAAGAAAAATTATAATTTTAAATCATTAGCATGAATTTTACCATTCTTTTTTTTATTGTCCAATGCCAGTTTTAAAAGCAAATAGAAAAGAATTTAACTCATTTGTGGAATCACAGAATGACACAATTTGCATTTGGTAGCTCATACATGTTTGCGTATTTTGTTCATACCAGAACAGTGGAAACTCACAAAACCAACCCAGCTGTTTCTATTTCACTTACTGACACGCACGCATTCTACCAAGGCAGGAAGAGTGCGGTGAGCAAGGAGGGACTGAATGGAGGAACTGTGGGCTGGCCTGTTTTCCCCTTTCCTTCTATGTCATTATTTTCAGTGTTAAGTGGCTGCCTAATATGTAACTACCTTGACAATGTAAATCAGTAAATGTTTCAAAAGAAGATAAAACTAATGGCTTCTACACTTGTCAGTGGGAAGTGGGTCTTGTGGGTCAGCCCAGTTACTTAACTAGCAAGGGATTTTGTGTGTGTGTGTGTGTGTGTGTGTGTGTGTGTGTGGGTGAGTGTGTTGGTCCCATCAAAGCAGGTACTTAGAAGGGGGAGTGATTTGAGTGGTTGTTGGTTAAGGTCCGTTTGATAAAAAGAGCACAGTGACACTAAAGTTCAGCACAGGCCTGTTAATAGGGGATGTGACTATAAACAGTGTTTATTTTCACATGTGAAAAATCAATCTATCTAGAGTTACACCTGGTAGGTGTGTGTGTGTGTGTGTGTGTTGCACAATAGTGTGAAGAAATGAGTAGAGAGGAGAGTGAGAGATGGATTACCTTTTGCAAAATATAGTCTCCATGTAGCATTTGAACAGACCACAGAGAAAGCTGGCCAGGCAGTGTCCTGGGTGCTGGAACTAGGGGGAAGGGAAGCTCACTTCCCAGGTGCAGAGGTAGCTTCTCTGCACTGTAGGCAGTAAGTGCTATCCCCTGGCTGGGAACTAAACAAAGTATCTGTGGACTGTACTGACTATGGAGACTATAAAATGACTGGTCTCAGACTTACAACCAATACATACACAAACGCTGGTATGTTCAAACGTTTATCATCTCAAACTACAGGATGTCCCAAAAGTCTCCATACAAAGAAAAATTTTTGTAAAATTTTGTAATGAATAATTCGTAAATAAAGGTCAATTTAGCTACAATTTCCCGTTTTCCCTATGTATAGCAACTTTTAGGACACCCTGTATTTTCAAATGTGCTAAAGAAGTATACTGGCATATGTCACTGTGGTTACTGTATATAGAAAAGAGAACAGATAATTGGGAAGTCTACACTCCCAAGCTGGGAGTGATCAGTTCTGGACACCTTTCCTGCAGGGCCACACTCTCCCTTGGTCCCATGAGTTAAAAACTTAGTGTTAAGTGTAGGAAACTCCAAAGTGTGGACTCGAATATTTATCCCCTCTGCATTGTTCTGCTCATTTGGCAGCCGCAATTGGTGAGAGTAAACAGAAGAATGATGTTTTTAGATGCAAGAAAAAAACCCAGAGGCCACTTGAATCAACCTTGCTTAACCTGCTTGACCTGCCTCATTCCTGAGAAGCCCCTGGAACAATGACTCTATGGCCACAGAACAAAGCAGTCTCTCCCTCCTTGAACCAGGCCTAAAAGGAGCCAGCGACTTTCTGACGTTCAGACCAACACCTCCAGCACTGCTCATTTCTCAGGTGGATGGCACCAGCAGCCTCTGATGGCCTCTCTGCCCCTGTGTCCCCGCCCACACTGCCACAGCGCTTACTGAACACAAGTCCGCCCTCAAGTTACCAACCAGCATCACTCTCCTCACACCCTTAGAATTCTTCAGTGGTTCCCACTGCCTGAAAAAGTCAAGTGTAAACATACTCATGTAACATCCTAGGCCCTTTATACGCTTGGCTTTCACTTTACCCCTCTGTTTTTCAGTAGGATTGCATAGCACAGACAGGGGTTCCAGAAAACTTGGTCATTCAGGGTTGGGGTTTATTTGGGTCTCAAGAGCTAGAATTTTGGCCCCTCCAATTTCTACATATTGGAATTATGTAGATATTTTAAATGTCCATGAGAACTAAACCAAACCTATCTGCAGGTCAAATGTACAGAGGCTGCCAGTTTTCAACTTACAGCTGAAGAGGAAAATGCTGAAGACTAAAATTTCCTTGTTAAGGGTTTATTGTTCTTCTAAACACAAGTCAAAGAGCACTTTATCGCCAAAATAGCAGGATGCATGTTCTCAAGTGGACATACAACTTTTATCAAGGTAAGAAATATTATGGGCCATAAAAGAAGTCTCAAAAAACATACAAAGATTCAAGTCATATGAAGTATGTTCTCTGGCCACAATAGAATTAAATTAGAAGTAAATAACAAAATCAATGTTTGGAAAATCCCAAATATTTAGAAACAGAATATCACACATCTAAATGACCCAAGGATCAAATAAGTAGTAAAAAGGGAAATGGGAAGCTATTTTAGATCGAATGAGAATGGAAGCATGCTCTATACACTCTGTGGGATGCTGTTAGAGCAGTATCTAAGGGAAACACATAGCACTAAAGACCTCTATTAGAAAAGAAGTAACATCTCAAACCAATGACCTCAGTTTCCACCTTAAGGAACTAGAAAAAGGAAAGGCAAATTCAATCCAAATCAAGCAGACAAGATGATAAAGATCACAGAAGAAATTAAAAATATAGAAAATAGGCAAAGCTTTAGAACAAAACTCAATGAAACCATTGTTTTTCTATTATGAGAAGATCAATGAAATTAGCAAACCTCTAGACAGACTAACTAGGTAAAAAAATAAAAAGAAAGATACAAATTGCCAATATTAGGAATAAGAGTTATCACATCACTACAGATTCTACAAATATTGAGATAAAAAATAAACATTATGAATAACATTCTTCTAATAGTGTTGACAACTTAGAAAACGTAGACAAATTTCATGAAAGACATGAACTGTCAAAGCACAGTCAGGAAGAAATAACTCCCTAAATACGTTAAGACGTCAATATGAAGCTAAAACCCTAGCCACAAGGAAAATTGCAGGACCAGATTGTTTTACTGGTGAATTCCATAAAACCCTTTAAGGAAGAAATAATATCAGTTCCCCAAAAACTCTTCTGGAAAGATGAAGAGGAAGGAATAGCTTGTAACTTACTCAATGAAGTGAGCATTACACTGATACCAAAACCAAAGAAAGATATTACAAAATGGAAAGAGAAACTACCATCAGTGCCCTTCATGAACATAAATGTAAAAAGTCTATGTTAGTCAGGGTTCTCCAGAGAGAGAATCAGTAGGATATACAGAGATTTATAGAAAGAGCTTTCTCATGAGGAATTGGTCCACACTCTAATGGAAGCTGGGAAGTCCCAAGTCTGCCATCTGTCCATCTCCTAGCTGGAGGCCCTGGACAGCCAGTGGTGTCGTTTTAGTGTAAGCCCAAAAAGCCTGAGACCCAGAGGAGCCAATATTCTAAGTCCTAGTCTGAGTCCGAAGGCCTGAGAGCAGGAGCATCCATGTACAAGAGCAGGAGAAGACGCCGTCCCGGCTTAGCCCTTCCTCCTTTTTGGCTGTTGTTGTTCTATCCAGGCCCCGAATGGATGGGGCGCTGCCCATTCACACTGGTGAGAGCAATCTTGATTATCCTGGACGTGCTGCCCTGTCAGGGGCTGCACGTCAGCTGCTGGCAGACTGTGGACTCAGAAGTGGCCACAGCCAGGCTGGCACTGCTGAGCCGCGCATGGCTCCCATTCCTGCCAACAGAGCCACTGTTTTGTGACCCCACTGGGAGATGACGTGGGAATCTGGGAAGGAGGCTGAGTGTTATCCACAGAGTAGGTCATCCTTTCTAGAGGGTTATTGAAATCGTCCTTGGCTGAGATAACCCTGGGGTGAGCATTCATGTGGGACACAAATATCTTCATCTTCTTCCCTATAAAGGGAGGTCCATCCATTATATATCTTCTCCAGATGTCCTTGCCACCAATTTTCCAATCATGTTCCTTCCAAGTCCCTGATCATCCAGCCAAACCACTGGCTACCGCCTATGGATTGGTATATAATCCCATGTCTGTCCATTCTCCTTCCAAATAAAGTGAGCAACCAGGTGTACTGCCCAAAATTCTTCTGCCTGGGAGGATTTCCCCTCACCACTGTCCTTTAGGCTGACCCAGGAGGTCAGGTGGTGCCCGCATACTGCGCAGACCCACTTGTAAACCAGGCCTGAGTCGTCCCTTCCTTTGTCAGTGGATCGCAGGGCCCTGTCCATGAGGCCATAGGAGCAGGCTGGGTGAGAGCAGGCAGTGTAGCAGGAGTGGGGACACAGGCATTGGGTCACTTCTTCCTGTAACTTACCGGTGCCTTCAGGGCCTGATCGTGTGCACCGCTTCCATTTGACGATGCAGTGCTGCTTGGCACGCTCAACTTTATGGCTTGATGGGTCAGATAACACCCAGCTCATGACGGGCAGCTCAGGTTGCATGATAACTTGGTGGTCCACAGTCAAGCATTCAGTTTCTAAGAATGCCCAGCAGCAGGTCAAGAACTGTCTCTCAAAAGGAGAGTAGTTACCTGTAGACAATGGCAGTGCCTTGCTCCAAAATCCTAAGGGCCTGTGCTACAGTTCACCTGCTGGGGCCTGCCAAAGGTTCCAGACAGCATCCCTACCTGCTGCTGAGACCTTCAGCAGCGTTGGATCTGATGAGCCATATGGCCCTAGGGGCAGAGCAGCTGCACAGCAGCATGAACTTTTCGCAGAGCCTTTTCCTGTTCTGGGCCCCACTCAAATCCAGCAGTTTTTCAGGTCACTCTGTACACAGACCAGAGTAACACACCCTAATGAGCAATGTGTTGCCTTCAATATCGAAAGAGGCCCACTAGGCATTGTGCTTCTTTCTTGGTTACAGGATGGGCCAGATGCAACAATATATTCTCCACTTTAGAAAAAAATATCTTGGCCTGCTTCATACCGCGGGATCCCAAGGAATTTCACTGAGATAGAAAGCCCCTGAATTTTGGTCGGATTTATTTCCCATCCTCTGACATGTAAATGTCTTACCAATAAGTCTAGACTTGCTACTTCTTGCTCCTTAGGTCCAAACAGCATGGTGTCATCAAGGTACCGAACTTGTTACCTTTTGTGGAAGAGAAAGGCAAACTCACCTATGACATAGAGAGCTGACATAGAACAGGGCTGAGAAGCAGCTGCTTCTGGTGCTCTGCAGTAACAGGTGATGAGAAAAGGCATCTGCCAGATCAGTAGCGCATACCGGGACCAGGGGATGTGGCAATTCACTCGAGCAATGAAACCACATCTGGTACGGCAGCTGAGATTGGAGTCTCCACCTGGTTAAGCTTGTGATTAATCCACTGTCATTCTACAGGTTCCATCTGTCTTCTGCACAAGCCGAATGGAAGAGTGGAATGGGCGTATGGTGGGAATCACCCCCCCTGCCTCTTTCAAGTCCTTGATGGTGGCACTAATCTCTGCAATCCTTGCAGGAATGTGTTTTTGTTTCTGATTTACTATTTTCCTAGAACGAGGCAGTTCTAGTGGATTCCTCTTGGCCTTTCTGACTATAAGAGCCCTTGCTCCAGAGGTCTTAAGACCAATGCAGGAATCGTGCCAGCTGCTCAATATGTCTATTTCAATTATGCATTTTGGACCTAGGAGAATGACCACGGGATGAGTGTGAAGACCCACTGAGCCCACTGTGAGATGGAACTGAGCTATTAATAAAACTCATGGATCACCTGACCTCCATAAGCTCTTACTCTGCCAGGTGGGCCAGAGTGACATTTTGGGTCTCCTGACATTAATGTCAGCTCAGAGCCAGTGTCCAGCAGTCCCTGAATTCTCTATTTCCTTTTCCCCAACGTATAACTACTTTCATAAAAGATCGTAGGTCCCTTTGGGTAAGACTGAGAGAAAGATTAACAATATAAATTTTCAGTAGTGTACCAGAGTTCTTCCTCAAGGGGATGTGACCCCCCTTCATTCAGGGAGTTCTGAGTCTATGAATTGGATTTGTTGCTGGCTTTGCAACAAAATTGGATCAAGTCTAGCAATTGACAGAAGGGATCCAGATTTATCCTATGAATGAAATGAAATGAAAATGAAGGGTTGATTTAACACTCAATAATTAATACATTTCACCATATAATCAAAATTTTAAAAATTATGATAAATAATAAATAATAAAATTTTCAAAAACCATCTCAATGCAGAAAAAACATGATAAAATTCAAACATCCATTTATAATTAAAAAAACACTCATCAAATCAGGAATAGAAGCCAACTTATTCAAGCTGATAAAGGACATCTATGAAAAACCTTCAGCTAACACTGTACTTTATGTTGAAAGAATAAACACTTTCTCCCTAGAATTATGAACAAAGCAACAACATTTGCTATAACATCTTCTACTTAACAATGTAGTGGAAGTTATAGCCACTCCAATAAGGTAGTAAAAAGACAAAGATTTCTTAGATATGATAACAAAAATCCCATACATAGAAGAAAAAAGTTATAAATTGGACTTTACCAAAATTTTAAAAATCTGCTCACTGAAAGACCCTGGCAGATGAAAAGCCAAGCCACGGACTGGGAGAAAATATTGGCAATGGATATATCTGATCCCAAAACTCTTTAATAAGCGAAAAGGCAACTCAATGAAATCATAGGCAGAAGATTTGAAAAGATAGTTCACAAAAGAAGATGTATGGATTGACAATAAGCAATGAAAAGATGTTCAACATCTTTGTTAGTCATTAGGGTAACACAAATTAGAGACACAATAAAATGCTACAACACACCTCTTAGAATAGCAAAAAATAGAGAGGATAACCACATTAAGTGGTGGAAAGGATGTGGAGAAATAGAACTCTCATTCACTTCTTATGGGAATGTCAAATGATGCTACTTGGAAGTTTGGAAAACAGTTTGGAAGGAATATTAAATATATACGTATAATACGATACAGCCATTCCACTTTCAGGTATTTATTCATGAGAAATGAAAGCATATATCTGTACAAAAACTTATAGACCAATGTTCAAAGCAGTCTTATTTGTAATAACTCCAAACTGGAAACAACCCAAATGTCCAATAGGTAAATGGAAAACTAATTGTAGTATGCCCATACAATGGAATATTACTTATCAATAAAAAAGCAGCTATTTGTACATGCAACAACGTGGAAGAATCTCCAAATACTTGCACCGAGTGAAGGTAACCAGATGAAAGAGAGTACACGCTGGATGATTCCACATATGGAATCTAGAATCTCTAGAAAATGCCAATTCCTCTCCAGAGACAGAAAGCAGATGAGTGGTGGTCTGGACGTGGAGATGGGGGTGGGGAGGGGAGCAATTAAAAGGGGGCCCTGGACTGGATCATGACTTTGATTGCAGTAGTGGTTTCATGGGGGTGTGTGTGTGTGTATATATATATATATATATATTTCAAAACTTATCAAAGTGTACAATTGAAATATGTGCAGTTTATTGCATGTCAATTATGCTTAAGAAAAGCTGTTTAAAAAATACTCTGGACTAAACTAAATGTACCTGTGAGCAGATAGATCCTAAGCTGCCAATTTTCAATCTCTGGAGACAAAGACATCCCACTTTAGCAATTATTGTTCCTCTAAGTCACATCATGTCACCCTCAAGTGAAAGCACATGCGGGAGGCTGACTCTAACCAACGCATGACTCTAACCCATTCCTCTGACTTCTGTCATATGCTTGGACTCACTTGAACAATTATTTCCTATAAAGGGCTGATAGCCCAGCTAACTATAAATATTAGGTTTAAACTACTAAAAAATCTGTTTACTGAGGAAGGAGAAGGAAGGTTCTTATCAAAGTCCAGACAGCCCTCTGTGATCTTACACTGCCTGTGAGCTCAGAGACCTCCATGCCTTATCTCTTAGTAGGCACCAAGCTCATCCTTGATTTTTCATGTATACTTTGCTTACTATTTATCACATTATTCTTTTCATGCTATTTGCTGAGGACAGACAGGTCTGGGACTAGATCCAGGTGAGCTTCCTAGTGGCCCTCAGCTGCAGCCTCCTCAGTGTGAGATGAGGACAAGGATACTCGAGCTACCACAAAAATGCAAGGTGTGAGGCAGAGAGCTCCAGGGAGGACACAGGCATTCTTTAGTATTATCTGGACAAGCAGAATGCCTGCTGATTTTTGAATTCTGCTATGTTTAAAATTTTCATATGAATTTAAGAAAAAATAAGAATCAAGTTCATGCATCTTAAATGACATGCAAGAAAACAACTCAGTGGTTTCGGATTAGGGAAGCCCTAGGTGAGGCTCACACTAAATCCTGGCCCACATTTCTTACCTGTGTTGTCAGGGCTTCACCCCTTAGAGGTTCTAGTCTGTACAGTACAGGCCACAGTGTCCCATATCTCAGGGTTCCTGTCCTCTGCCCGGATGGGGCCCGGGTTGGTTTCATGAGGATGTATAGCCATCCCCAGCAGGCTGCCCGGGGCCCAGCACACAGCGTGCACTTGAAAACCACTTGCCACGTGAGCCAGCCAGTGGGTTAGCTGCTGGTGCCACTCTGGGCACTCCATGCTCCCCTTAGTGACTCCTTCCAAGCACACACCCCAGTGTGCGACTCTATCACGAGGAGGTAGAGGAGGTAGACAGCAACAGTTCACATGTTCTCAGAAGCAAGCCTTTTTAGGTTTTTCTTTGTGAGGCTTTATAAGACATGTCCGTTTGTGTAGTTTCACAATGGTGTTTCTGCTGGTGACACCCACGGCTGAAATGCCCCTCTGAGATCTCCTTCTCTTATGACTGGCACACAGCCTTGGCTTGACGTCAGTGCCGCGCTCACTAGAGTGAGATGTCGGAGCCCTTCCCTTTTCCTTAACGTTCAGATGAGGGGCTCTGTTAGCACAGGCCCCGAGGGAAGGCCGCCCTACACATCCGCTTAGAATCCGGCACCCCAGGGCTCTCAGTCTGGAGGGACCAACGGGCCTTGCAGAAGATGAGTGAAGACACATTGGAGGGGGGTCAGGTCTAGAGACACCAGGATTAAGGTTCTAGTTACAAGGACCAAGGGATCACCTCTGGCTTCTTGGTGGCTTCCCTCATGAAGGAGTGAGGAGTGTGTGCTTTTGTGTAGGACAGCTGCTGTTGCCTCTGAGCATTCACCCCGAGTGGCTCTAGGGGGTAGGGTGTAAGAACTGTCAAGGGAGAGCAGCTTCGAGGCACGTCCTTGGGTCATTGTGGCTTGAGCCCGATGTTGCAGCCCACACCAGTGTCTCCAAACAGTGACTTTGGGAGCAACAAACAGAAGCAAATGCCGAGAACAAAGAAAACTTGCGTGGTTGCCCAAGAGAACACGCACCGTTAGAATGCTGCCAAGGGAGCTTGCGGTCTCAGGGATGACTCTGGGTGGCGTCGTGAAACCAGTGGTCATTTTCTCTGCCCTGTGATTGTCCTATGCAAGGCTGATGGGACCCGGTGGAGGAGGAGTACACCCCAGGGGACAGCGTGTCCATGACGCTGCGTCAGCCTTTCCCACTGCCTCTCTCTGCAGTCCCGTGACACAGTGCCCGTGCTGCTGGCCCTCTTTCTTACCTCCTTGGCGATGCGTCAGGTTTCCTCCTGGCCCGGGCTGCTGGAGGTATCGCCTGTCCACCTCTCCCCCGTTTGTCCAAGCCAGCTACCTGGGTTGCCTGGCCATTTGCTCGGATGTCACCTTGGTGAACTCTGTTCCAGCAGCTTCTCTGTTCTTTCAGCAAAAATGTACTCAAAATGCCTGTCATGGGTCAGGGAATGTAGTAAGCAGAGGAGACAAGGAACTGGAAATTACCTGTGCCCTACGCTAGCGAAGCCGGTTTCTGAAGGGAGCAAGGCCCAAGTCATGTCACCTGCTTTGAGCATGGAGTTGCGAAGCCAAGGTTAGCTGAGAAGTAGAATAACCCAATCCACTGGGGGTCTGACTAGAACAGAAAAGCAGCGGAGGAAAATAGATTCTCTGTCTGAGCTGGGACACCCATCTTCTCCTGTCCTTGGACATCAGAGCTTCTGGTTCTCGGGGCTTCAGACCCCATCTGTGACTTGCACCAGGGCCCCTCCCTCGCCTTTCTCAAGCCTTTGGACTTGCTCTGCATTACACCACCCGCTTTCCTGGGTCTCAGCTTGCAGACAGCAGATCATGGGACTTCTCTGCCTCCTGACCACATGAACCAGTTCCCATAGTAAATTAATCTCTCCCTCTCAATCTCTCTCTGTCTCTCTGTATGTGTATCTCTGTATCTCCTATAGGTTCTGTTTCTCTGAAGACCTCTAACTCATACAGCTGGTGATGACCTTGGTCATCATTTCATGAGGAAACATAAACAATTAGAAAAACCTTTTTCCTCACCTCTCCCAGTCCCTCAGTGGAACTGCCTCTGGATCTGTGAATCTGCCTAACATCTTGTTAGAAAGGATAACGGGTTTTTGCTCCTAAGGCCCATCTCTCTTCCCACCCGGGGCTTTGCTCTGCCCTATTTCCGCCCCCACCACCAAATTTTCTCTTTGCGCTGGATCATGCCCATCTACAGACCAACAGGCCAGGATAGGCGCCCATCCTCCACTTCTCCTGCGCCCTCTGCCCTCCCCTCTGGCAAAGCAGGTGGTGGCCCAGAGCATTCGGTCCTCACCTCCCCACGGCCCTTTCTAAATTGCATGTGTTTAAAATGATATGAATGTAAAACAAGGCATCAAGGACAGTGAGAAGTAATACATTACACTCACAAATGCAGATTAAAAAAAACTAAATAGAACTTAAAGATTTTCTTTTACATTAAAAAAACATTTTGACATGTTTCCAAATTATTTTAGGCTTACAGAGAAGCTGCAAAAATAGCACAGAGAGTTCTTGTGTGGCCCACACCTAACTGTCTCTAATGTTAATATCCTACGTAACAATGGCACCACTATCAAAACCCAGAAATTGACATGGTTACAACCACCAGTAATTAAACTACAGAACTTATTTAAAAGTCACTAGTGTTCCCACGGGTGCTCTTTTTCTGTTCTGGACTCCAATCCAGGGTCCCATACTGCACCTCCACATGTCACCATCGCCTCTTCTAATCTGTTATAGCTGTCCAGGTTTGGGGTTTTTTTGGTAGAATGTCCATCAATTCAGGTTTATCTGATGTATTCTCATAATTAGATGAAAGCATTTTTGGCAAAAACATCAAAGACTTGTAGAATTTTTTAAGCTGACTTTACTATGTGACAAACAATATTCTGTGTTTTAAAAAATATATTGATTTATTTAACCCCCTCAAAATTGTTACACAAAATCATGATTCCGCCCACCCGCATTTTACAGATGAAGAAACTGGGAAGTTCACTAACTGTCCAAGTTCACAGTTAGTAAGGGCACAGTCAGGACATGAGCCCGGCCCATCTCCTCGGCAGCCCACGTATTTATTCCAAGTGGCAGGGACGGGTGTGCCGGGGACCTCAGGGAGGCAGCTCTCGGTGAAGGAAGGAAAATTGATGAAGCTCTTCCAAGAGGGGCCAGAGTATCTCTAGAGTTTATGAATTCCCCAGCAGGGGGTCTTTAAGAGTGCATGAAATAACCACTTGGCAGATCTTGTCCCACTGTGCGAGCTGACTAAAGTAAAAATAAACTCTAGATGATATTGTTTAGGCTACATTCATCCTTAGGACCTAACTTTTCATTTAACTTTGAGTTTCATATGTATCTAGATTTATTTTAAATGGGAATTTTAACAAAAAAATGCTGTTGAATCAGAAATGTTTGAATTATGAGCAGCTAGATAGAAAGTAATATCAAATATGAAAAACTAGCTTACAGAAAAGTGAGAAGAGTCCACTAGTGAAAGCCATCAAGTCCACACCGCCCTTGTGAGTTAATCACACTGTGCATGTCACAAATATTCTGTTAGTAAGCCTTGGAACTTGTTAATAAGTGGAGAGTAAAGTCTGCGTTATTCAACACTGCTCACTGATGCAACAATTAATTGCTTTATTTTCTTTTACCTGCAAGACACATTGAGTCCTCATAATCCTTTTTTATAGGTAGCAAATGACAACAATTCATTAAATATTGGTCCATAATTATAACTGTGCTTATGTCTCGGTTATAAAACATCTTTGAATGAGTAGTTATTTCCAGATAGATCCATTAAGTTTTCAGGGGGAAAATGCATTGCAAGCATTACAGTGCAACTGGCCAGAGGTCTGTGCCGAGGGTGGCTATCTAGGGATCTATGATACCTAGGGTACGAGAACAGGTGTTGTTCAGTGGTTGGGCCGGGGCCCAGTATTGTTTAACAGCTTTATCAATGACCTGGGTGAGATGCAATGGAAAGCACGCTTTGCGCATGTGCAGCTGACGCAGAGCCAGGTGGGGACAGATAGGGCTCCAGGGTAGGGATAATTCAAACTGACCTTGGCAAACGTGGCCTCCACCATTCAGCAACATGCATTGACTAGACTCCAGGGTAGAGAACAGTCTTATGGGAAAGAGAGAATTATAAAGAAAGTAGAAAACATTTCCTGTTCTTTAGCAGTTTGCCAACAGATTGGTAACAGAGGGTAAGAATACAGGCAGATAGTAGCCCAGGAGAGCAAGAGATGTCTGTATGTGCAGAGCCGACAGTGCTAGCGACCCACAGCTTTGCAGGGGCGGGGATTCCACGGAGGGAGGCGGGGCTAGGCCTGGGTAGCTCGGCAGTGGAAATGGAGCATCTCAAGGTTAGTCTGGGAGGAGTGATGGTCATGCAACAGAGAGGTACTCAACAAAGGGGCATGATCTTGTCAATAGCATGGAAAATAAATCAATTCTTTAAGGTCATATTAAGTAAATGCCAATATATTAATAGATAAAAAGTAAAATTATAAATATCAGAAATGCTGAGCTAAGAGTAAGTAAGAAAAAACTATCGACAGGAGTTATGACATGTAGGAGAATCCGAAGTTCTGCACTTGGAGATGGAAGAGGAGTGAAAACCCCGTCATTTCTGTGAGACCATCTTTATTTTACATGCATTGTATGTCCTTTGAAAACTAAACAAACAAGAAAATGAGGTAGATAAATACATAATACATAAATAAGGTGTATGTGTAGAGTGAGATCCTCTTCCATACTTTTTAAATTGAAATATGATTCACACATTTTAAAAGACCTTCTTAGCCTATGGATGAGGTAGCAGAAAACCACCAGAAATAATTAACGCACTGGATTTGCTTAGCTTGGAGAGCAGAAAAGCTTTGACCCAGAACATGGTGGAGAGTGTCAATTTCCAGAGTGGAACAATGGATTTCCTGACTGTAAAGGCTGCTAAAGGAGGTGGAGACATTTTCCCCTATAAAGACCTTTGAAATGATCGATTCTGACCTTTCTGATAAGGTGTAAATGTAGTGCTATACGGCAGTAAGACTGTACCTTAAGATCTTAGGCCTCTGTGCATGTGTCATGTGGTTCTGGTGTTCGTCAGTTCTCTGATGGTGTTATGCTGAAAGTTGTAAACTCAGAGAGGAACAATCTAGGAGTAGGAAAACAAATAATCATTAGCCGTTTGTGCCAGTGTGAAATGTAAATATTTTCTCAGATTTCAACAAAATAGCCAAATAGGCAGCTGTGTATCTTCCCCTATTTTTTTTTTATCATTGAACAGCAATGCTCCATGTCTGAGTTTTTAATCAGTTGTCATCATTAGAGCAGATGGCATAAAATGGTGCAAGGCTAAGCATCAGTTCTCCTGCCAACAGGGTGAGAAGTGAGCTGCTGTCAATCTCAGGTAAACCAGATGGATAAAAGAAACTTCGTGATGATCTCCTGCACCTGTTGTGATGGGCTTGTGATCCTGGTGACTCTCCTTCCATGTCTAACTATGGAGATGCTGCCTTCTCACCTTGAAAAGAAAGACCTTATGCTTACTTATGGGATAACCATCTGAGCATTCCCTTTTCTCCCACTTTTCATGGAGGGAACAAAATAGGATGTGGACAGCAGCTGTGAGGAGCATTTCACAGATGGTGCCAATCGGCCCACAAAAGCCCTTTGTTTCCAGGTGCTCTGCCATCTGACAGGTGTTCATGGTCCAGTGGACTCGATGGTCTGCTGGTTGCCATCCTCTGTGTGGTTACGAGAAGGACATTGCACTGTCTCAAGGGAGAAGACTGCTCATTTGAGGGCAGTGGGGCTCCGACCGGGGGATTGAGCAGCTCCTCAGTTGCGATCGCCGCCTCAGGTGACCAGAGTGCACAGTTCCCTTTATTTGTCTCATGTGCCAGATGAGTCCCAAGTTCTATCTATTTAGATGGATCATACAAAAATGTGCCACCATGCATTAGGCCAACATGGCAGCCTTGTAGAGTTTGCAGTTCTCTCGCCACATGTGCTGCAATCATCAATCTTTGAGTCGTCCTCTCCCAACATTGCTCTGTGCACGTGCTGAGTTGAAAGAATGCAAGCACTCACCTAGCAAAAACATGCCAAATTCCCTCTCCAGAGCTGATGCCACCGAAATCAGCTAAAATGAATACAAATAAAAACAATTCTTCTTCTACCCCCTCAAAAGGAGAGAACAACTGGAAAAAGGGGTGAGGGGGCAATGCTATAGGATTTAGGCTGCACTCACTTCTGAAAGAAAGCTGTCTGCAAAATATCGGCGCTGAGCTTTGGGGCCTGGTGCAGACCTTTCATCTGCAGCTAAAGTGCGAGTATTTTTAACTCGTTAATACTGGCCAATTATACTTATATGGAAATTTCCAAGGAGTATTAGTTTCTTCCTTCTCAGGTTAACATCTATACTTTGATACACCATTATATACATAATATAATATTTATGTATATATATAATATTTAAACAACTTCTACAAATAACCAAACAACTGCAGTTGGGAAGTGAGTATATTATAGGGATGTTTTCAAATGATCAATTGCAGAAACAGGCATGGTTCATTTATTCACCCGAACTCCCATTGTCTAGAAGTCCATTCGCCTGGCCATTTGGACGGTGTGCCTGCTGCGTGTTGGAAAATGTGACCGTAACTGGGGATACTCAGTCAATTATACAGAATCCCCAAATTCATTATTTTCTTTCAAAACACTAATCTTAAAATGATTTCATGGCCGAGCGTACTGGCCTAGACTGGCGCCATCACCCAGTGAACCCGTCCTCAGCGCAGGCGGCGAGCTCGGCGGCAAAGGCCCCTGCTGGAGCCACAGGGGTTAATAAAAACATCGATCTCGTGGATCCACAATCAGACAACAATTCGTGGGTTGCATGAATTGTTCATATTGGCGAGTGTGTTGGTACATGAAAGAATCAGCAATTAAAAATGCAAAAAATAAAAAAATTCTGTTTTGTGCTAAGTATACCTGAGACAGGGACTGTGGCTTACTTCTCCCAGCCTGTCAAGCAGAGGCAAAGACTCTGAATGGCCACAGTATTTTGAAAAATAAAATTATAATAACAACTTAGATGTAATATGTTTTACTTATATTCCTTTACGTGAATTAGCTTGTCATGTAAATAAAACATTTGCCTGAGAATGTTAACAAATGAAAAAGTAGGCAAATCTTTTTACTTTGAAAACAAAAGATAAAAAGAAAAAAAAATTCCTGCAAATGATCGTCTTTGAGCTTGGGGGCTTGTTTCCGCAGCTTCTGTCCTTAGCTCCTCACGTTAGATGAGAAGGTTTTCCCACCCCAGACCTCACTAATCTGAGGCCGGTCCTGATTTGGGCCATCATCTCCTGTTATGTGGCAAGAAATTGCATGCTGGGATTGTTGCCTATGGGGTGCTTTGCTCGCCAATTCTTTTCAAATGCAGAACGTTAAGGAAACCTTCTGGTATTACAGCACTGGTGGTCATATCACTGTAAAAGATTCTCCATTGTCAATTATTAAATCCAGTTTTTATTTTACATGTGTATTTGTAAATGGGCACATGTTATAAATTCTCTCTATTCCTTTCAGTGGAAGGAACTGGAGAAGATAACAGAGCATAGATAACTGGCTTCTCTGGTCCAAGATATAGTAATTAAACTCCATTCCTCTTTCTCATGTGCAATCTAGGCACATTTCCAAATAAAAGAGAAATAAATTTGATTGGATGGAAGCAGTTAGTAATTAACCAATCAGTTTACATTGATGATATGTAAAAAAGAGAAAAACATTCACTGTCCTGTGTCTTGCTTCAGCCATACCTGCTGGGCAATACTCCAGTTTAGCTCTTCTCTGCCCACAAGTGTGCCGCCCTCAGACCAGTGGTCTCCAAGTCAGAGATTCGCTCAGTTTGGCCTCCCAGAATATGGAGCACACAAGCACTCCGAGTGTCTCGGAGCTGGTGCTCCCACGACACACAATACAGTCTGTCCAGGAGCAGGGCTGCTCGCCTTTCAAGTCCGAGCTACGATAGCGCCTTCCAAATAAGGCGAGGACCAGCGAGCTGTGCCTTGTGAAGGCAGGCGTTGAGTTTCAGTCCATGAGGAGGGACGTATGGGATCCCGAGTGTCAAGTTGGCCTTGGCACCCTGCCCTTCCAGGAACTCCAGATCCTCAGGGCCTGGGCAGCAGCTCCTCGTTCTGTGAGCGAATTTCCCCAGCACGGAGCAGCCCCGCTGCCGGTTACACGTGTGGGATGGACACTGAGCTCTGTTTTACATGCTGTTGTGTTTAAATCTTGCCAGCTGTATATGCTGGCCATACTGATTTGAAGCAGAGTGTTACTCATACAAATTGGGCTGCAGTTGCCCGTAAATTGTGAAAAGCCAAATTGAACTGAAGGGCATGCACTTTGTTTACTGCCAAAAACAATGGATTTGAAGTCAGAATTCTCCTGGTTTGACACACAGCTTGTAATTATCAGGGATAGAAACTAGGGCACATCATTAAAACTTCTGATGTGTCTTTTTTATCTATAAAATAGGGATAAATAATAATGAGTACCTTATTTAATTGTTATGAAGCAGGAAAGTTTTGCAGACTATAAATTGCCAAAGTAATCTAAGAACCATCGTATGACGAGACGTGTATCTCCTCCCGTGCAGTGGTCTGACCGACTGCTAACAACTGTCAGAGCAGCAGGCTCAGGGACTTGTTCCGAGAAGGGGCTCAGCCGCAGTTCTAGTGGCCTCTGTGCAAATCCCAGCCCTACTGTCTGTGAATGTCAGAGCTTTAGGCTCATTTCCCCTGGAAATCACTGATCTCAGGTTGGAAGTAATCTCGAGAAGGCATTTTGTCCAAGTCCTTCCCTATAAGCCGAAATTTTATAGATTCCATAGCTTGGGTCCCAAGAGGCGAATTGACTGCCCAGCGTCACAGAGCCAGTTAGTGTCATTATAGCTGAAATTGTGGGCACCACATAGGGTGCTGCTATTGTGAGGTACCCCTAGGAACTTGCAAGTTATGTCCTGATAGTTCAGCAAGTAAAATCAGCACATAATGGGTGGGCCTGAGTGTCTACAGAAAATACCCTACAGGACGGACATGTCTGAGTGTATAAAACTCTGGGGCCCTTAAGTTCTGTCTATAAAAGGGATGCCACGGGGTCGGACTTGGACACATTTCTCCAGTGCTGTGCAGAAGAGACAGTGTCCCCACCAGCACCCTCAGGATCTCCACGTCATCACCATGGCCTTTGCCTTCAGACCAATCCACTGCCCTGGATTCTGTTTTTCTGGTTACAATTTGCTTTCCATATAGACCGTGCAGCAGGAGCAAAAACACCTCTTCATGGATATGATCAATATCTCTTCTTGATATTGATACGTCATATCATAATTCAAGGAGTTGATATCTGCTTTTCACATTGGTCTCTTGCGAACTTGATAAACGGGAATCGTTTTGCTTAAACAGATCAGTGTTGGGCTCGCGTGCGCACGCATGGAAACTTCCACTCGAAGGCTGCTGCTACGGCCCTGAACTAAGAGGACTCTGCAATGGCAAAGGAACCTTGAGAGGCCACACACCACTGGCCGTCCGCCTCCTCTGCAGGCATCGTTCTGTCACTCCATGGGGCCACACCACCTGGTGCCAGTCTAGCCCTCTCTGCACGACCAAGGAGTACCGGGTGGCGCTCCTGCCCCACTCCTCTCTCCCATTTCTCTTGCAGGCAGGGCTAACACGTCATGCGCTACTTTCCCACTGGGCCTGGATGAGGCCGACTCTGGGGACGCTGCCAATGGGAGGCAATGAGAGCCGTTTGCCAGCCCTGTTTCCCTGCTGTAGGAGACCGTGTCCCCGATGTCCCTGAGCTGACTGTGGAGGCAGTTGCTGGGTTTCTACAGCTCCAGTGCTGGAGCCTGAGAAGCTAGAACGCCAAACAAAGATGTAATGTGGAAGTGGCTTTTGCGTATGACAGTGCAATGAATGGTTCAGTTCACGAAGCTGCATTTCACAGCCTCTCGGTGACGCTGCGCCGTTAGTCGAGGTGCTGGTTCTCCAAGCAGCAGCGTGTGGGAAACTTCCTGTGGGTTTCATTCCACCTGTCCTGTGTTAAATAACCATTTTCTGTAACAGACGAAACTGGCAACTCGGGAGGATTCGCCATCCAAGTTTCCACACTTTTCCTGCTAGGCAGGTTTCACCAAGTTGCAGCTTGACAAAGACGGCCTTTCTCCATCACCGACAGTAGTTTCAGTTTACTGTTGTTCGTTTTGGTATTGCCAATTTTTGGCAAAAACCCAGGATTTTCTAATTGAATTAAAACTAGTGTGCAAGTTTTCCCAAATGCATCAGATTTGTACAAATTGAAACAAATTGTATTTGAGGCACAAATATTAGCCTCAATTCCATCACAAACAATAATCATTAAACAAAATAAAGAAATACCTAAAAAGAGAGAGGGAGAGAGAGAGCATGCCAGAAAGAACACCACCAAAGTTCTATTTTGCTGTTGTTTCTACAATTGGCTTACACAAATGTCTTCATCTCAAAATGCTGTTCCTTTGAGATATTCCTTTAGATCAGCTTTGGTTTATTAATCCTGCTTATTAATTACCAACACACTTATCGACTGCTTATCAACTGTTCCAAAGGTCTTCTAGGCACAGGGACCACTGCCTTAGATTAAAAATAGCATCTGCCAGGAAGGGCTCCTGATCTAGCTGGAAGGTTCCATGGTTCATTTCTTTGGAGTTCTGTTACTCTCTTTTCAAAGAAAACAGGCCTCTGTCATCTAATAAAATCTTTGTTTCACTCTACAACTCCCACTTATCTAATTAAGTCTTTTTCTTTTAGTTTTTGTTATATTTTATATATATTAAAGTGAACAGTTCTTGTAAGTACATAATTTCCTGAATCTTAGAAATGCATATACTTGTGCTATCACACGGTAGGTCTAGACACAAACCAGAGAATGTTCCAGGGCTCTGCAAGCCTCCTGCTGCCCCTTCCCCATCTCTGTGTTCTTTGTGCATGGCTGCTTCTTGCTGTGAGATTCCTCCATGTAATTGCTGGTCGTGGTTGTTTGTTTTTTGTATTGGTCTGCAGTGTTCCACTGTGCAAATACTTCATGATTTATCTAGTCTATTCTTGCTGCTATGCCCATCTTAGTACTTGTGCTTTGATGGGAATGAATGTTTGTTTCTTTTAGTGTTGTATGAGAACTGATTCAACTGCTGAATCATAGAGTAGGCACGCGCTTTGCTTTAGAAGTTGCTGAGAGTTTTCCAACATGGATGTGCCAATTTACATTCCCACAAGCAGAGTATGAGATCAAATTGATCCACATTCTTGCCAACACTTGGTATTGCCAGTCTTTTAAATTTGAACCATTTTGATGTGTTTATAGAGGAATCTCACTATAGCTTTAATTGCACTTTCCTGATGACTCGTGTTATCATAACTGAATAAATGGATATTGTGGTTTCTACATCTGGTTCTTGTGAATATAGTTAATGTGAATCATTGCCTGTGATCAAATCAGTGCCAGGTTCACAGAACAAGTTGAATTTCTACTTGAAAAGCTGAGGATAAGACTCTGAACTGAGATGATGCTACAATGGTAAGGTAACCTCAGGAGGCCACACACAAATGACCATGTGCTTCCGTTGCAGATATAATTTTTTATCCTTACCAGAACTACCCTTAGTCAGTTGGATATCTGTCTTTTCAGTCTCTTCCTTTTGTTGCACAACTTCTTCAACAGGTGGTCTCTAGATACTGACTCATATTTCCGTGTATCTGTCTCTCCTCAAAGCCCCCCACACAGGCCCCTCTATTCTACTGAAAGGACTTCAGGTATGAAACAAAAACCTGAATGCAATGAGGCCCAGTGGCCTCTTGTTTAAATCCTCCGTGTCCTTCATCTCTCTGTAAACTGGTCACCGTGGATGCTCTGCTCACTGAACTGTGCTCCTGCGTCTCCTCCGATGGCACCGGGTTCTGCTCGTCTTCTTGCCCTCTGACCCCTTCTTTATTTCCTGCATTTGATTCACTACTGGTTCTTTTCCACAGAACTCCCATCACCGTCTTCAGCCCTGTTTGTACCCGGTCTGCCTAGACTCACATGCGAGTGAAGCCCTGAGTCCAGTTCTCACGTTTAGGATGATGATCCCTAAATCTGTACCCCCAACTAGGTCCAGGCATGTTCGGAAATACCCCACCTACTTATACAAAATTTCACTTCTTTTCCAAAGCAAGAATGCGATGTATTTCACATGCAGTGTGTCCCCGTGTGGGACGTTCCCACTGGGGAGAGGGCTACGCTGGGTGCGGCTCCATCAAGACTGCAGGGTTTTAATTGGGTCTGGATTTGGAGGTGGGCCGCGGAGAGGCTGGTAAGAGGGCAGGGCCCGAGGCTGGGGAGCAGTGGAGCCAGCCGCAGGGTGAGCGGGCACCGGGCGCTGAGACAGTGTCGCCCACCGTCCGCGGGGAGCACCTTCTTTCCGGGGCTCGGAGGTGGCACCGCTGCCCCTGCCACACAGCCCTCGGTGGCCGCCAGCACCTCGCTGCAGTGCAGGCAGAGCTTCTGGCTCTCCTGTCACAGGTCTTTCCGGATCACACCTGTCCCCCGCAGTGGCTGGATTCTCTATTCAGTTCCTCCTTTCTGTTCGTAGGCCCGGCCTGCCACACACGCTTGGAGGTGTCACTCCGTCCCGGGCCTGTCCCCTCCACGTCCCCCGACACCGACTCTCCCGGCCATCACTCCCCCTTCTGTTTTCATCCCACCCCTTGGCCTTGGCCCCCAGCGGAACCATGCAGAGATTCATGTCCCCTCTTGCGGCCCCAGATGGCTGAGGCAGCCGTCCTCCTGGGTCAGCCCAGCCTCGGGTCCCCTTGCTCTGGCTCTGTCCCCAAGGACGTCTTTCATTAGCGCAGCCGTAGCTAGGTAAGTAGGACAGGCGCCCGGGGGACCCTGGAGCGGCCGGCCACACCGCCAGCAGCTGGTCTGTGACGGAGCTGGGACCTTTTAGGGAGGGCGGGAAGAGGTCTGAGCAAGGAGTGAGGTGACAGAAACCATGATTCGGGGTCAATTGCGAAGCACAGGATGGATAGAGCCAGGGCAGGCCTCACACTGCCACGTGGGGTTAGAAGGACAGGGTCAGTGGGAAGTGCAAGGATGGGAGTCACGGGAAAGCAGAGCGAGCCGCCCGTTTGTAACCTTCATGACTGGTGCAGAGACAGAAATGAGGAGCCCAGATAGAATTCCCGGCCTTGCTTTTAGGTGCAAATTTGTGCCTGTGTTGGCAGAGCCCGGGCTGTGGAGCAGGTTTGCAATCTGTCTCCTTACGGAAATGAAATGCTTCCTTACTCCCAGGTCCTGAGCTTTGGATTATGAAGTGATGTTTGTTTTTCAAAATTAGACTTGATTTTCAAAAATTACCTTGGACATTAAACAGATTTGGGTTTTAGCCAAAACGTATACATTTTGTGGCTAAGGGAAGAAACGAGTTTGCAAGCCAGAGCCCTGGTGACGCCCCGGAGCGGCTTCCTGAACGCTAGGGTCGGGCCCCTCCCTGCATCGGTGCCAACAGCAGCAACTTTGTGCATGAAGACATTGGCGTTCCAGGTAAGATTTCACTTGAAAACGTATATTTCTGCTCCTAAAAAAAGTTTAAAACAATTTGGCTAGTTTATTATTACATATATTAAGTTTTGAACTCTAGAACAGTGACCAATACGCTTTTCAGCTGCCCCGGATTTGTTGTGTATTCTCTGCCATAGGTACCGTATCACTACTTTGAAAATGTTTTACTTTACTCGCTGCAATCAGTTCCTCTTTCTGTACTGAGAAAAAATATTCAAGCACACACTGAAGAGTTTCTTTTTTCTGGAGCACAAGGAAGTGTCAGTCGTTTTGATTCTGCCAGTAAAAAGCAAGCCAACAAATACAGTTTTTGTCTTATACTCTTGCTGGGACCTTTCAAGTATTTGAAATAAACAAAGTTAATTTTACCAATAGAGCTTCTGCTTTTTGCACCTCTTATCGTTGTGTCAGCACAGGCATTGTGTCCCGAGCTCACAGCCACGTGCGGACAGAATGCTGCATTGCACGGTTCTCTTCCTGCTCGTGAAGGTTACTGAGAGAAGGGTGTTGGTGTCTGGTCAGGCTCTGAGCTGGCGTTTGCCCTTTCTCCCTCGTTACAAAAGTACATGACGGTGTGGTGGTCCTGAGGCCTCACTGGGACACAGACAGGTGAGCAGGGCTGAGAGGGCTGCTACTCACAGCCAGAGGGCAGCGGCCCAGGTGCAGAGTGGCCAGGCTGTGGGAGAGTCTCCATTCTCAGGAAGTTGTCTTGTATAAGTCAATCTCATCCTTCCCTCCCCAGCGATGCAGAACGATCGCACTGCGGTTATGAGGCTTCTCCCTTCAGTGCCTGCTTTCCCAGCTCAGGGTTAACCTGCCCGTTAACGTGTCGCTCTAGGTTACCCATTCCCTGCACGTCAGCAGGTAACTCTTTGGAAGCATGTTCCCTGATCTCCACGCCACATGTTTTCTCTAGCAAACTGTAGCCAGGCAAAGCGAGGACCAAAGGGAGTCCAGGGCCCTGAGGGACGCTGTGGCCTTGCTCTGCCTTGTCCCAAGGACAAAAGGGCCACCCTTGACTGTGTTCCCTTAGTATTTGCTGATATGCACATTTACTCATGTGGAAATGAGAGGGTATATCTTACTTACCATTTGGGCAAACACAGTAAGTAAATAGTGGCCCTGATGTAAGCAAAGAATGACCTTTTCACTCATTTTGAACGGGTCAGCTTTCAAATCTCCCTATGTGTAGTGGCCTGACATAAACCTTCGTTCCTGTGGTCGGGGACGCCTGCCCCGCCCCTAATGGTAAGTAACATTCGGAGTTAGAGCATCTGCCTCTTTAGCCTGGTATTCTCCGTTATTTTATCAGACTTGCTTTAATCCCTCTTTTGAGACTGTTAAATAGGAGAAAATGAATTAATGTTTATTGCCCTCTAGTGATTAATGATTGCAAACACTTAACCACCACAGCTTTTATTGATATTCAATTGTGTTAAAATTCTTATTGGTTTCTTCTGCTCATTAAAGTAATGCATACTTGTGTCAGAAATATAGAACTTGTCTGGGCCTCTCTTCTGAAATTCGGATGCGTTTGTCCACATGTCTACCCTGCAAGTCCTCGAGTCTCCGTGAGGCATCTCAAGCGTCCGATCGCCCCCCGAACCTGCCACAGCTGTACCGCCCCACCGTCCCCTCCTGTTAATGGCTCAAGCCAAAGTCCCTGATGTCATCTTCGAGTCCTCCCTGCCTCTCATGCCCTCCAAACTATGCCGGCATTGCTACTTTAAATAAACCTACTAGAATCTGGGCCCTTGTCAACAGCACAGATTCTATACTGTTGATCCGCACGCTGTCATCTCTCACCAGAATTCTGGCCAGAGCCTCCCTGCTGGCCCCTCTGTTCCAGCCGTATGTACCACAAGTCTATGGCCACACGGCTGCCAGGGAGCCATTTAAAACCTATGTCCAACTGTGTGTCCTTCCTCCTCAAAGCTTTCCAAGGACTCTTCCTCCCACTCAGAATAAAAGCCAATGTCCTTGCAATGGTGGTTGAGAGAGAGAGAGAGACAGAGAGAGAATGCAAGTCTGCCGGGTTCCGGCTGAGTGAATGAGTGTGCTTCCTCTCTGAACAAGTGTAGCTTTTCAGCAGAACAAGAATGGAGACCGTGAAGGGTGTTTGTGAAATCGTGGAGGGGCTGGAGGAGTGGGCTCCAGGCACGGGGAGCGCCCCGAGCAGTCCTGCAGAGCTGGACCACCACCTGGGCCCACACGAGTGCATCGCATTGACGCCGCCTGAGTCCACCATGGAATCCCACTGCAGGGCAGGCCGGGAAGCGTAGCTTTTCGCCATTCCAGCCTCTTTAGTACAGAAAGGTGTTGCTATGGTCTGAATGTCTGTCCACCCCAAATTCATATGTTGAAACCTAATCCTCAATGTGAGGGTGTTGGAGGTGTGATCTTTGAGAGGTGATTAAGTTATGAGGGTGGAGCCTTCAAGAATGGGATTAGTGCCCTTAAAAAACAGACCCCAGAGAAACCCTCTTCCCTTCAACCATGTGAGGACACAGTGAGAAGCTATCTATGAACCAGGAAGCAGGCTTTCATTAGACATTGCCGGCACCTTGATCTTGGACTTCGCAGCCTCCAGAACTGTGGGAGAGAAATTTCTCTTGGTGATAAGCTTCCCCGTATATGGTGTTTTGTTACAGCAGCCCAAACAGACTAAGACAGAGATGTTGGGGGACTTGGGGATGTGTATAACCAGGGATAAGGGCAGGGTCTGGGGAAAAGGCTTCAACAAACTCTTAGCTACGTGTTCACTTCACCTTGTACAGAGTTGTGTTTATGAGGAAGGATGTCTCACCTTACCAGGGTTATTACAACCTCAAGTTTGTGCTCACTGGCTGAGACTGGCTGGTTCAGTTCCCCAATTCTTGCACCATCTTTTTAGTATGAATGCATTTATTTAGGAAGCGCCTCCAACCTTCCTTATGTCTGCAGCACTGATGAGTACAGGAGAGGCCCTCTGGGCGTGCCCTGCATGACATTAGTCTGTCCTGGTGCTCTGGCCACACTCTGCCAGGGCCATCTCCAGCATCTGATTAACCAGTGACTCTGCAACCTCCTGGACCAAGGGCCCAGAGTCCACTTGGACATCATCCTGACCTGACACCTCATGTGCCCCTTTCTCATGATATCCTAGAGTTGCCTGGTTTTAATCTTCTCCTTTCCACAATAACTGTCTTAAATACCAATCTCCTTAAAAGTGAGAGAATAATTGCCAGGCCCCAGGACATCCCGGAGCATTTTGACAGCTGATCAATGCACGAGTGCTGTCTGGGCCTTTTGCAGGGAGGAGTGACCCTGCAGCCCAGTGGTGCACGCTGCCGTCTGGGTAGGGGCCTCCCCTGCTGTGCTTATTTCTTGGGGTCTCCATCACGTTAGAAGTCGGTTGACCTGCCTTACTGGGAATAGGAATTGTTCATCAGCAGAGGCTGATAACTCGCTGAGAGGCTGCTCTGACCCAAGTCCAGGGAATCTGCAGCAAACCCTGGAACTCAGTTCATAACAGGGCAGGTAAAAGCTCTTTTTGAAACTTCGTGGCAGGCAACCATGTTATCTGGGTGACATCCTTTTCTGGAAGTCTTTCTACCCAGTCTCCAGGGATGGGAGAGACTCAACACTGGGAAATGCTGTGTTCGTCGTCCCACTGCAGCTGAGCACAGTGGTTTCTGTGGGCACCAAACCCTCTCCGCTGGAGCAGCACGTCTGAGGGTGCCTTTGGGGCGAGGCAGCCCAGAGGGACCTGCTGTACGAGAGTGGGCGGCGTGCTGTGTCTGCTCAGAGGCCTGTGCCACAGAGTAGTACCTGGCTCACCTGATCACGGCACTGAATTTTCTCCACAGGGCTTTCTACTGCTCCGTGGGGGAGTATGTTCCTGGCTTATGCTTCCATTTGCGACATGTGTGTTCTGGGTGAGGATGGGCTGGGAGGCCATGGGATTGTGGCACCTGCTCAAGTGCCCCTAGGTTTCATCCCTGGTCCCTGCCTTTGTCATGGACCCTACAGCAAGAGGGTGCCCTTCAACAGCGGTTCAGCCTGTTGTCTCCCCAGCGCCGCCCCGGTCATTGCATGCTCGGACAACAATGTTACCTTCACGTGCAGGCACCACAGCCTAGAACGTGGACCACCTCCTTGGGATGTTTTAGCATTAGATGTGATTATCGTTCCTGCTGAGGGCTGGCCTGGGCTGGTGGGGAGGGGGAATAGGTTTTTTCCAGGCTTACAGCCTAACTTGTGGATTCCTCACTTTGGTCTCTGTGTGTTACTCTCACCTCAATGGATTTCTGAAAATACAAACACCCTTTTCTAGAGGAAATGAGGCTTATTAAACCAAATCCTGTTGAACACAACATGAATGTGATGTTAAGAGTGTCCATGTTTTGGGGAGGTCTTGTCCCCCATCCGGGAGTGCGGGCTGCCTGGGGAGGCTGCCAGGGCGAATGTCTCCATTGGTGCAGGCGCTCACAGAAGCCCGCATTCTCCCGAGAAAGTCGGAGACTGTTGAGTGATACAGTTTCCAGCACAGCAAACTTTTCGTAGCCCATTGTGTGGCCCTCAGCAAGTCTCCTCGTCTTCAAGAATGGTGATGGGGCTTTCTGAAAGTCTGTTGTCTTGTCGACTGCACCCCGAGTGTGGGCAAAATGTCACATGGAGCACGTCCACCGGCGTTTGAAAAGCACCCGCGTCTCTATCCCGCTTTTCACAGTAACGCGATCAGAGCACCTCACCCAGCAGCCCACCTTCTTGTTTAACTAGCTGTAACACTAGCTGTGATGCCTTATTCCATGGCAACGATCGCTTCAACAACCCTGTCACTTCTCTGTGTCTCCTGATCTTCACCAGGATCTTGCTCTGATGGATGAGTTCACAGGAGCCCCTCAAGGACACTCACTGGGCCAGGAAACAGTTCAAAAACGAGTTGTTGTGAGGTTTAAGTGACTGAAATAGTTAAAGCACGTAAAACAGTTCCTGATATATAGTAACTGCTCAATAGATATCAACACCAACTCCACCATCACCACCGTCATCGTCACCTCCACCACCACCACCACCACCATCACCATCACCACCACCACCACCATAACTGCCACCATCACCACCATAACTGCCACCATCACCACCATAACTGCCACCATCATCACCACTACCATCACCATCACTTCCACCATCACCACCATCATCATCACCTTCACCACCACCATCACCACCATCATCATTCTAGCTAGCCTTAAGCCACAGGACAACTCCTTTCTTTGGGAGATGGCGTGGGTATCTACCCAGCACTTGCTGGAGGCAGAAGCTGAGGGGCCATTCCCCCAGGTCCTTCAGAGTTGTAGGCCACCAACTCTGTAACCTTTTATTTGACTTACTTCCGTTTATAAAAATCTACCTGCCTTTTGCTCGTCTATGCTTTATCTGACCTACTGAGCCTGTATAATCTAATCAGGCTTCAATGGCCTGCCCTGATCACACTTGGAGTGTATATATAAATACATTAACGCAATTATAGTCTTAATTTTTACTATTTAAGAATTAAGAAACAGTAGTGCTCCATCTGATAGCTAATACTCTTTAATGGCTATTAATGTCCTGGAAGGAAAGGCAATCGGACAGGATGGACCTCTTCATGGAAATGCAGAAAACCATCCATGTATTTTTACCAAAAAATGCTGACTCAGATTAGGCCTCAGATCCAATAACTGAGTCACAGAAAACACAAGGCCAGAGGATCCTGTTTGATGCACGGCAGATGCGTGTTCTCAGCAACGTGCAGAAACTCAGAAACTGCAGGGGAAATGACCCCATTCCTTCGACAAATCCATTCTCAGGAAGACAAGAGTGATGGGAGGGAAATTTGCAGATTAAAAGAGACCTGGAGGAACCATATCAACCAGCTGTCATGTGTAGACATTTTTTTGGAGATTATTCAAAAAAGAAGCTAAGAAAAAAGAAACATTCAGAGACATTTGAACACTGCCTGGATATGGGCTGGTATTAAGAAATAATTTTTAATTCTGAGTTTTTCTTAAAGAGCACTTATCTTTTAGGAAGATGTGCTGAACTATTATATTTACAGATGAGATGACTGATGTGGGGGAATTGCTTCAGCACAGTCTGGAGCAGGGATGGGCAGGCGTGGAAAAGACTCTACTTGCAGTGAGTTGCTGAAGTTGGATGGCGGCACATGGAAGTTCATTTTACAATTTTCTCTCTTTTTCTGTTTAAAAATGCCCATATTAAAAGTAAACAAGCAAAAAAGAAAGAAAGAGGGGCTAGATAAAGAGTACAGCCCCAGCCTGTAATCTTGGAACAGGGTCTGTTATTAGAGGACTAAACACAAATCAAAATAAATAAGAGAAGAGTTTAGACTAAAATCAAAACAATGACATGTGACATCAATGTCATTTATGCCCAATGGTACTGCCATAACTTTTACATTGACAAATAATAGGGTTTATAAGATTATAAGCTTGGGAGCAAGAGAAGGAAGCAGCAATGATCCCCAGGTCTCGGCTGCCCAGGGTGTCCTGCGAGGCAGAAGCACTTGGCGGTGTCCTGCCCCTGGCCAATTAAAACGAGCTCACGTCCCAGTACGAGGCGCTGAGAATGGGACCTCCCACTACGCTTTCCTGGTGGAGGGATGCTTGCCTATGTTTCATGATGAAGGTATTATTAGGAGCATATTTTATAAAAGTAGCATTTTCTAAGAGGCAATTAAATCGATTTCAGATCATGGACACATGGAAAAAGGACGGTTCTGGGGTTGAGCAGAAGTGGCCTAGGTCTAGGGATGACCAGGTGCTGTGGTGTCATGCCAAGTCCGGCGCATCGAGGGGCCCGTCGGGCCGGGCCGTGAGCATGGTCAGGCCTCCCTCAGGCAGAGCGGAGAGCAAACGTGGGGAGCAACTGCTCACGTCCGCTGTGGGCGCAGGAGCTTCCCCTGCTTCGAAAGACTGATCAGAAATTTTTCTACAGATGCGCTGGAGTGGCGTTTTCAGGAGTGGACAGAATAGGGGAGGAATGGGTGGTATGCGAGAGGGTGTGAAAGCTGGAGTTCAGGCCACGAGTCAGAATCTCGCCCCCTCTTACTGATTGCCGGGGTGGGCGCAGCCGCCGCGGGGTGCCCTTCCCTCTGGCCAGCGAGCTGCCAGGGGGTGGAGTGGGAGCCAGGCCCGGGACAGGGAGCTTGGTCAAGCCAGAGCGCGGGGATGATGGAAAGTCTGGGGGGAAGATTAGCGAGGCGGGAAGGCACCTTAGCAGCCAGGAGGGCAGTCGGCAGTGGGAGGCTTGGAGGGGGAGGTAAAAAAAAGGCCCCGCAGCGAGCCTGAAGCTGCAGCAGTGGGCAGGGCCCGCGTGGGAGGAGGGTCTTTGCAGACAAGTCTTGCCTGCATCGGCTTAGGCGGCCCTTGTCCCGGGGCCCTACTGCAGCCAGGCGCAGGTCCTGAGCGCTGCCAGACAGTTCCTCCCCTGCAAAGGGTAATGCCACGCCACCAGCGTCGGAGGGTTTGGGCGCCGGCAGGATGCACCGGGCCCGGGCGCGTTCCACCGCCGCGTTCTGCTTGGCCCCGCGCTTAGCGTCGCAGGGGCCGGTGCCGCCGGCCGGAAGGCAGCAGGGCAGCTGTTCTGCAAGAATGCAGATACGCGGACGGGCACAGTCCCCGCCACGCGAGGAGCGGCGCTGCGCCGCGCAGCTGCCCCGGCAACCGCGGGAACGTGCTGTTAATAAAGCGCTCGCTTCCGAAGGCCCGCGAGTAAATCTGCGGACGCCACCTCCACCTGGCGGTCGCCGCGTGAAATGCAGGCTGTCGTAAGGAGGACCCGACTGTGCCCCGCAGGTCCTCCCGGGCCGGCCAGAGGCCAAGCTTACCCTTTCCACCCTCCCACAGCCTTGGCCCGAGCAAAGCCACCTGCCATCTTCAGCATGAAAAAACTTAAGGGCTGTGCGGATTCTGGGGCTTCCTGACTGGAAACAGGAGTGGGCGCTTTCTGGACGGAACGGGAGGCTGTCCGTGTAATGTTTCCCCGGGATCATGAAGCCACAGTAATTACAGCTAGATTGACAGAGAAGCAACAGACAAATAACTGCACAAGCCTGAGTGGACTTAGCTATTTTGGATTGGGCAGTAAGTCAATCATAAATAAAACAATCAAATCCATTTAGTAATATGACTGTCTTAACCGCTTGTCCTGTCACGACCCTGCAAACATAAACTTCCCATGTTTGTTTGGTCAGGAGGATGTTTGAATACTGTTATTAATTAACTTACTCACTGTGGTATTGAGCAGGGGAAAGTCCCACGTGCAGCGGCACAATTTCTCCCCTCCCCAGGCCCGCGTTGCCCCGCCGCTACCGCCGCACGGCGAACTCGGCCCCGGCGCGGGGAGTCCCCGCAGGGCTGTGGCTTCCAGACCTCGCTTGCCTTTGCCTCTTTGCTTCTCCCAAGACCATCCATTCTCTGCCATTGCTTTTCTGCTTTTCTTAGCTTTTTAATTTCCTCATTGCCAAACAACATACACACACAGTGACCATCAGGGGATCACTGAATCTTGGACGCCACAGGGACTTCTGGGGACATCTGGGTCCCTACTCTTAACACAACAATGAATCATCTTTGCAAATTCAGCCCAAGGGAGAACTGGACAAGGGGTTTTAATTATTATAACATTATTTTATATAGACACAATTTATCCTAGACTGTCCATCTCCTGGATCGCTCGTGTGTGTGAAATGTCTTCTGCTCAGCTCTTGCTCGCCATTCAAGAGTCAGGGTGGTGAAGCCTTCTTTGACTGATTGATATAAAATCAGGAGAATTCCTCTAGTCACTCCCAACTACAATTCCCTGTTTCTGTCCTATTTCATTTTAGCACTTAGCCATGCCCAAAAAGTTAATTTAGTTTTGAAGAACCAAAACTTCATTCACTCTCTAACCCAATACCCGAAAAGTCAAAAATTTTTTTCTATCTTATTCTGTTCCTGTACATAACAAAATGTATGTTGATTATACAGGCTATGACGAAATACCTTGGACTGGGTAATTTGTAAACATAGAACTTCATCTCTCACAGTTCTGGAGGCTGGGATAGCCCAGATCAAGGCACCAGCAGGTTTGGTGTCTGATGAGAGCAGGATCTCTCTGCTCCGAAGATGGTGACTTTTTGCTGTGTATCACAGAGGGGACCACTGCTGTGTCCTCACGTGGTGGGAGGGACAGAGGGCAAGTCAGGTCTCCGAAGTCTCTTTTATGAGGACACAATCCCATTCACAAGGGCAGAGCCCAGCTGGCTTGATCACCTCCTGAAGGGCTCACAGTCTGATACCGTCATCTCAGTGATTAGGTTTCTATGTAAGAATTTTGCAGGGACACATATATTCAGACCCTAACACCTTCTTTCAAATGAAATTTCTTTAAAAATATGAAAAATGGTCACAAGCAAGCTCTAAATATCTTATTCTATATTTGAAATAGCTGATGTTTCTTCTGTGCCTCTTTGTAACGTGCCCCTTCATGCACACATCCATAGAACCGATGCAGACCTCTGCTGCAGCGTGGTAGAAAGGAAGTTTGTAGTATTCTCTGGCATGCTCTTTTCCACAGTGCAGTGGACAATTTTACCTCTCGTGGAATGTCCACGTGCTGCCCCACGTTCCCCAGCTTCCCTGCAGGTAGGCGCAGTTATGTGGCCAGTGCTGGCCAGTGGGCTGTTATTAGACTTAATGTTTCTTTTTCCAGGTCCGATCCTTAAGAGTCGGTTCCCTAATCTTGAGATCTGTCTTCCTCTGTGTTGGTGACTTCAGACGCCGTGTGTTGAGATAAATCATTAGTGGTGTGCTGGTAAATGTTTAAAAACCCGCAGCTCTCTGGGGGAAAAAATCAATAGGATTTGTGGTATTCGCCAATTTCCTGGTGTAAAGACCAAGGCCAATATCAAGCTAGCCATGTGCTGTCACTGAATGTGGAGTTGGGAGCGGATGCTGACACATGGCTATTGCAGGCTGGTGGAAGCTGCCACTGGAGACGGTGGAGTCACCAAATGAAAGGTGCCTGGATACTGAGTCACTGCACGGAGCAACCAGGACAGTTGTCTTACGAACAGCAGACAGTGCATGGATGAAAGAAACTTTCCTGTATTAAGCCACCAAAACCGTGCTTGTTACTGAAGAACAAGCTGAGCCCACCGATCAGTATGTCAGCACTGGGTGACATATTCTCAGCTTCTGGTTTCCCAGAAGTTGGTGAACCAGAGAGTGTATGCATCAATTTTTTTGTTCTTCAAGTGAAATGTTATGGTCTAGTGTAAAGCAAAACATAAAAACAAAACAAAACAAAACAAAACAAAAAAACCACCAAAAAAAAAAAAAAAACTCCAGCAACTTCTTGAATAAGATATTCCCCCCCATATTAACCATGGTATTAAAACTACTCTTGATGGGGGAAGACAGGAAACCTGAAGAGGAAGGGAAAGGACTGTACCTCCTACTCACACAGGCATTTGTTTCCCGAAAGGAAGGCTGGTGTGCCTGGGCAGGCCTGAGACAGCACTCTGGATCACAGGTGGCCTCAGACGAGGGTCACCGTTTTCACACACGTGACCCTCAGAGCAGCGATTCAGGGACACCGTGGAGAGGCCGTGTGGGTGGTGTGCCTGGGGGCCCGGGGACACCAGGGCAGCCCCGTGATGTCAGCACGGAGCAGCCGACACAGCCAGGTCCACAGGGACCAGACAGATACACAGACGCCTTCCCTTTTCTGCCTGTCCCCTCTGATGCTACCCAAGTCCCTGGGAATTAGCTGGTACTCTGGAGGAAAACTGGGGAATCTAGAGTGCCTGAGTTTTAATTTGAAAATGAGAGAACTCACAAATTAATCATTTTTTTTTCAGGTAAAATGTGCTTGGAATAGAGGTTATTAAAGATACACTTTGCCACCTGAGTTTTGTGGCGTGAAAACATTGCTCCCCCCATAATGGCACCATACTGCTCACCTCTTGTGCTCGTTTCCTGTTGCCATGCAACAAATTATTATAATTTGGTAGCTTAAACAGCAGACATACATTTATTATCTCATAGTTTCTGTGGGCCAGGAATCTAAGAATGGCTTAGCTTTGTCCTCAGCTCAGGGTCTCACAAGCCTGCAATTAAGGTGTCGGCTAGGGCTGGGGGGTCTCAGCAAGGCTTGTGTCATTGTTGACAGAATTCATTTCCTTGCTAATCTGTTAGTGTAAAATGTAAGTGAACGATGCAAAGGTGGCTGTGTCCCTGGGGACTATTGGTTGTGATAGGAAAGGGGTGGAAAGTAGATGGTAATTTGAACAATAATTTGAATTAAAATTTGTCCTGGAATCTTTGAATCCCCAATGGACAGATGAGAGATCAGAAAAGTAACCTGCAACTTCAAAATTTTATGTAGTTCTTCATGTCGCAAAAATGAGAAATTAAATCCCCAATTCATTCCTTTGAAAATTACCATATTCATTTACTTGTTTGTTCATTCACTGATTCATTGTTATATAGTATTTGTTGAGCGGCTGCTCTATGCAAGGCACTGCTCTAGGTATGGGAATTTAAGATAGCTGGGATGCCTCATCTCATGGACCTTCTAGGGGAGGAGAATGAAAATTAGCAAGTAAATTAACAAAGAAGACACTGCCAAGTGCTAAAAGAAAATGAAACAGGAAACTGCTGTGGCAGGTGGCTGGCAGGTGTCTGAGATCAAAGAGGGAGGAGGGAGGCACTGAGCTGCTGGCCTGGCATCTGTCTCACAGAGCGGGGAGGTGCCCGGCTCTTCCGAGGTTAGAAGAAAGGCCTGTCGGGCTGGGGCTGTCGGGCTGGGGCTCCGTGAGCGAGGATAGTGAGGTGGGAAATGGGCCAGAGGAGTCTCAGAGATTGGATTATGAGGGCTTTAGAGATCCAGGTAAGGCACTTGGATTAAAACCCAAATTTCAAGGACACTGTGCAAAGTTCCAGGTGTGATCGGAAACGTTGGCAGGTTTGACCCAAGGAAGTGACACGTTTGTGTGGCTCCACGGGTTGGAGGGGGTCAGACGGTGCAGTCAGCCTGACTCTTGACGCATCAATAGCGCAGATGAATAAGGTGATGTAAATAGCACAGGTGTGCAGTGCAGAATAAAGACTTGGAAACTCACTGCCCCAACAGAGTGCAGGAGAAGAATGGGGTATTTGGGGCCTGAGTGTGGGGTGGGCTGGCCGGTGGGGGTGGGAGTTGGGCTGAGCAGGGAGGGGAAGGAGCCGTCAGTCACACAGCCTTGTGTGGTAGCTCTGGAGGTTTACAGTGGGCTTGAGCCCATCGGCCCCTCGTTTTCTGCACTCCTAAGTTGTAGAGTAGTCTGCTATGAGCAGGTGTGCTTTTTTGTTATTCGGCGGTTTGTTTTTTTTGTTGTTCCTGCTGCCACTAAGTCTTCAGTGTGAGTTCAGGAAGCTGTGCATCTGCTACGGAAAGAGTAGCTACACTTCCACAGAAAAAGAAACAAAAAGACTTTTTTACAACTATGTATGGATGCCTTTATTCAGCAACTTTTGTCCCAAGAGAAATTCATAGAAATTCACCGCCACCCGCAGAAATAAAACCAGGACTGCTCTTTCTGAGATCAGTCTTCTACTCTCTGGTGTGTGTTCTTACCCGCTGTGGAGAAAAAGGCAATATCCCATCAAGGCTGCCTTTAGGATTAGGTGCTATGGTCTCATATACAATGTCTGATTCTACACATTCAGATCCATTCATGGCCCGGATGTCAGCAGGTCCGGAAGGCAGAACAGCAGACTACAGGGAATGAGCAGGAAGGGCCAGAGGTTATGGAGCACACGCTTGGTTGTGGAGAGGGTGCTGTCGATGGCAATACCAAGTACAGCACGCCTGGGATCGAGTGACTATGGTGGTGGAGGACAAGCTTACAGGAGAAGAGGAGGTCTCGGAGTTGAGAGACAAGGGCATTAAAAGACCATTTATGTGGATGTTGAAATCACCAAGAACTTTCCCAGCAAGCATCACGATGAGCTGGGAACTAAATCAACACGCTGAGGTGCCTCTTGATGAGCTGAGATTCTGAGCTACAGGTGTGGCGGGAAAGCAGCTTGGAAGGAGTGGAGAATCCAGTGACTGGATTGGTTTTTTCCTTATAATCATCTGCCTCTTTCAAAGGTTGTGTCATTTGCCCGTATTGTCTATTCAAAAATACTGTATGAGCAATGAAAGACATTAATACATCCTTGAGGAATGGAAGAAAACAACCCCCCCTGCAGTTATGTGTTATACAGGAAAACATTAATAAAATTATGTTTTGTCTTACTTACCTTTCTTCTTGGAATATACTCTTCCTTATTTACCTTTGACTTGTTTTCTATCTCTTTTGGAGAATTAAATATTTTCTAACTTTAAAAAAATTTTAATTGTAAAATACACATAACATAGAACTTAACATC
The DNA here is from genome assembly GCF_041146395.1 of Eulemur rufifrons. Classification (NCBI taxonomy): domain Eukaryota; kingdom Metazoa; phylum Chordata; class Mammalia; order Primates; family Lemuridae; genus Eulemur; species Eulemur rufifrons. The sequence continues at coordinate 5,557,767 of NC_091011.1, read as the reverse complement.
TGTGGTGTGCATTTTACTGGGTCAACTTGATTGGGCTACAAGTTGCCCAGATGTTTGGCCAAACATCATTCTGTGTGTTTCTGTGAGGTTTTTAGATGAGATTAATATTTAAATCAGTAGACTGAGTGAAGCAGATTGCCTCCCTAACGTGTGTGGGCCTCATCTAATGCATCGAAGGCCGGAATAGAACAAAAAAGATGACCTCCCCAGGGCAGGAGAGAATTCCTTCTGCCTGACTGCCCTCAAATTGAAACAAATTGAAACATTGGCTTTTCCTGAGTCTGGAGCCTGCTGGCCTTTGGACTGAACTTACACATCAGCTGTCCTGGTTTTTAGGCCATTGGACAAAGACTAGAGCTGCAGCACTGCTCTCTGGGGTCTCCAGCTTGCTGACTGCAGATCTCGGGACTTGTCAACATTCATAATCACATGAGCCAATTTCTTATTTTATAAATCTATCTCTATCTTTATATCTATAGATACATATCTCTCTCCCCTATTGGTTCCATTTTTCTAGAGAGTCCCGACTAACATACACCTTCACAGTGTTTATGTGTGTAGTTCAGTGGCACATTAAGTGCATTCATGTGGTTGTGCAACCGTCACCATCATCCATGGCCGTACCTCTTTTCATCTTGCAAAGCTGAACCTCTGTCCCCATTAACACGAACTCTCCACTCCTCCCTCCCCCCAGCCTCTTGAAACCACCATTTTACTTTCTATCTCTACCAATGTGACTATTCTAGGTGTCTCATATAAATGGAAATTGTGCAGTATTTGTCTTTTTGTGACTGGCTTTTTCATTTAGCATAGTGTCCTCAAGGTTATCCATGTTGTAGCACATGTCAGAATTTCCTTCCCTTTTAAGGTTGAATAATATTCCAGTAGATGGATGCACTGTGTCTTGTTTATCCGCCATCTGTTGACGGACACTTGGATTGTTTTCACCTTTTGGCTCTCGTGAATAATGTTGCTATGAATGTGGGTACACATGCATCTTTCCAAGTCATCGCTTTCAATTCTTTGGGGTGTATACCCAGAAGTAGGATTGCTGGATCATATGGTAGTTTTATTTTTAATTTTTGAGGGACTGCCATACTGTTTTTAATAGTGGCTGCACCATCTTATATTCTCACCGATAGTACCCAAGGGTTCCAATGTCTCCACATCCTCACCTGATGCATCTGTTAGTTAATTAATTACTTGATTTCATAGTGGCCATCCTAAGTGATGTGAGGTGATGGAGACACCAAATATTTAACTTACAAATAAACTTTGGCAGGAATTTTGTGATGAATCTTTTCATTCTGTTGAAGCCCCAGTATCTCAATTATCTAATTTTGTCACAAAGGATGTGATGAAATCCTTGGTTTAGGTCTTTAAAGGGATTAAAAAAGTTTTAAAATGAGAAACGTGTAACACTTCTCAGCGTGCTGCTCTCCCACCATGGCGGCGTCATTCTTCTACGAAGTGACACTACCTTTCTTTGCAGGTTCTGGTCTCGTGGAGGTGCCAGCCAGCTCGTTGGTGGAAGGATCCTATGGAACATGGGTAACGTGTCTGGCACGGCAGTAAAGAGGACCCCATGGTCTCTGACTCTGTGGCCTTTACTGTCCAGTGGAAGGCGGATGTTCAGCATGTTACCTGGATGGCAGTACAGGGTCACTGGCGTTTCCCAACCATCTGCAGCCAGGCCTGGCTGCACCCAGTGCCGCCTGCTTCCCGCTGCAGCTGCTTCTCTCCCTGATAGGCTGGACCAGGCAAGGGCATAATCCCTTACCTCGATTCCCTTAAACATCATCACACAGGCATTTTTGTGACTCTACTGGAGGCTTGTGCAGTTGGGAAGGGAGGTTTTCATCCGGCAGCCAATGACAAGGAACTTGATCTTTAATGTTCTCCTCCTGCCTCCACTGCTGGGAATTTCTGGCAGGCTGACTTCTCTCTCCGCCATTCCTCTCCACAACCCTTAGCTCTCAAACTCCTTCCTTCTCCCACTGCCAGCCACTGCCTTTCCTGTCACTCCGTGAAATCCGCACTTACACTCTTATGCATGTCATCTTAGCTTTCTCACTATTTCCAAACCATGTGTTAAGGAATTATCTTTGTGCACCCTCAAAAATCTATAAAGACATCATTTCCTTAAAAAAAAAGTCCATCTTTCTAAATCATGAAAGTAATCGTTCAGAGTCAAAGAAGCTGCGGTCAATTGTGATTTTAAATGGAAATTTTTAACGGGGTAAATAAGTATTTACAAATGTGACAGCTATTTTGTAGAAGTATAGGGTTTCCAAAGAATGTATAACTTGGGGGTTCCATCAGGGAATGGGGGGATGTGAAAGCGAAGCCCTAAGAGCACTGCTGGGAGTGAGCCAAGCAAGGCGGGTGGGGGATGAGCCTTTCTGCTCCCCAACGACGAACGCCGGGGCTCTGGGGCCCGGAGACACGTGCACGGGCCGGGCGGTGCCCAGGGAAGCTGAGCACCAGGAGGATGGAGAGGCCGGTGCTGGGGGAGGCCCAGGTGATTCGGAGATCACCGAAGCTGGTGTAACCTTGTCGTGTGGACAGGGGGTTATTTCCTATCTTTGTGCTCCCTGAGGGCAAACTGCGCCCTCTTTGGCAGGAGCAGGGAGCAATCAGTGTGGTTAGAGCGGCGCACTGCTAAAACTGCCAGCACCTCACGCCAGCTCACAGAATCAGCAGGAAAGGCGCTCTGTGCCCCCGTGGGTAGAGCAGGGGCGGGGCAGAGGGAGTCACACCTTCGCGTGGACCACGCCCTACCTGGGGTGAGACGCGGTGCACAGGCCCCGCACTCAAGGCGGCCGCAGCCAGCCAAGTCCTTTCCCGCGGTCCCATACTTTGTCCCCAACACAGACTCTTCTCAAACCCTAAGGTGGAAACAGCCAGAAAAGTTGTCACTCTACCCCAGTTACTCTTAATGTCATCCACACAGCACTTCTGTCCTCGTACAGTATCACTCACAAGGAGAGCGGGCTGCTGAGCTGGCTGCCCGGCAGGCCTTCCCCGGACCTCGGGGCACGGGCTGAGCCCTGAGACGGCTGTGCCGCTTCTCGCTTTGTGGTCTGGGACAAGGCAGCCTCTTCCTCGTGACCTCATGCATTTTCCCCCTGCCTCTCTGTGCCCTTTTTGGTCCCCAGAAATATCGGAGTGAACACATTTTGTTTTCTACTAACTGAACATGAAACATTAAATATTCTCAAACTCACTTAACCACTTTCAGAACCGCTTAAATGACACATTCACTGTACATGTTATTTAACCTAATGGGTTATTTGCATTTCATTGCAATAAATGTCTCTCTGGTTAGTATAACGCATTGGCAGTGAGAAATCATTAAAAGCATTTAGGCAAGGAAACAGTTGGGTCTGTGTCACACAGAGCCCTCTCTGGCCACAGCGTGGAGGATGGGTTGGAGGGAGGGTGTCAGGGTGGGTGTGAGAGGCTGGTCAGATGGCTAAGGTGGAGGATTACAGTGACATATAGTGGTATCCCTGGGACAGAAGGGAACAATACTTAGGAGGCAGACTTCCCAGAGCTTGGTTCTGGAGTGGAGACAGTGGTAAGGGTTATGGAGATGCTCACGGTACCCAGGCAGTGTCTGCCTTCGCTTGGTCCTCCTGGGTCCCTGTGCACAGAGCTCTGGCCCTCCCCTTCTTGTGCGGCCCCCACCGCGGGCCAGGGTGCACAGGAGCCACAGGGGTGTGCACATTTGGAATCCACATTCTCCTTCTATACCACACTCTGTGTGTGTAGGATCCGTCTTTCCCTCCCCAGATGTCTGAGTGCATCTCCAGGGCCCGTGGAGGTCCATGCAGGTCCTCTGTCCTGGTGTGTTCTGTTGAGGGCAGATCATGTCACCTGTGGGAGGATCCCTGGGCCTTAGGGTCGTCCAAAGAATGGTTGATTTCAGGGGCTGTAGAAAGAGCTAGGACTTCCAAACCACAGCACCCACACACAGGTACATGAGGCCCCTCATGGTACGGGATGGAGCCAGGGGTGGGAAGAGATGGGATATGGTCCAGCCAAGGGCCAAGGCATCTGATAAGCCCCAGGACCTTCCAGGTCATTATGAAAGTTCGTCTATCAAAGTCAGAGAATAGAATATACATTTTATGCAACAATTGTTTAGCCTGATCTACAAGCATCGATAATTTAGACATACGGTATGTGGGCCTCACTGTGTACACTTGCTTGGCGCCCTGCAGCTGTTAGGTTTTCTGGCCTAGGCGGTTGAATGATGTCAGTGACTGGGTTGGGGTTATCTACCAAGATAAGGAAAGGAGGAGGAGAAGGGGCAGGTTGGTTCCAAGCTTTTCTGGCTGTATTTGGACACCCTGCCATTGGCGGCATTGCTGTGACATAATATTTATGGTGGGCTGGGGTTGTGGGGGCTGCCAGGAATCAGTTTCTTGCTGCAGCATATTGGTCATTAGTGTCTGGAGGATCCAGCGTAGAAATGTCAACCTCTTTCTGGCATGCACTGGCTTCTTGTCTTCAGGCAGACTCCTATTCATCCTCCAAGACCCAGCCAGTTTTACCATTTCCTCACCAACCTTCCCCTAATTATCCAGACAAAGTTAACTACTTTTCTACATAATCTCCAAACACATTTTTCAAACTGTATCATAGTACTTCTTAGTCCACGTGGTTTTACTTCTACCTTAGATTGGAAGCTTTTTAAAAGCAAGCACACTATTATTTAAAACCTTGTACTTGCAACATCTAACATAGATCCTGGCATATATTAAGAAGCAATTGATATTTTCCCACAGAATAAATCATTAAGATTATTTTTGCTAGAATGCCAACACAGCAGGATAACGTAGATTCCCAGGAAGACATGCATTACCAACACTGATATGAGAAGAAATAGAAATTCTGAATATACTTCTGGTAAGTAAAGAGATTAAATTAGTAAAGACTTTCTCTCTCTCATACACACACACACACACACACACACAAAGCACAGGTACACACAGATGGCTTCACTGGTGAATTCTATCAAACATTTAGAGAATAATTTATATCAATCATTCACAAACACTTCCAAAACACAGAAGAGGAGCACACACTTCCCATCCATCATGTGGGGCAGTAGTACTCTGATGTCAAAACAAGGCAACTACATCACAAGAAAGGGAAATTACAGAGCAATGTCCCTTATGAATACAGACATAAAAATCTTCAACAAATTATTAGTTAATCCAGCAATATATGACAAAAAGAGATCAAGCATGCTAAGTGAGATTTATGCTAGGCGAGTTCAGCATGTGAAAATCAATGTTACATGCCACATTTATGGGGTACATGATAAAACACATAGTCACCTCAATAGATGGAGAAAGAGCATCTGACACAACACAGCACCTTTTCCTGACAAAAATACTCAAGAGACTAAGATTAGAAGGGCACATCCTCAAACTGATAAAGGATATCTGTGAAAAACCTTCAGCTAACATTACACAAAGTGGAGGAAAACTGAATTTCCTCTCCCTAAGAGCAGGATGGAGGCAAGGGTGTCCACTCTCATCATTTCTGTTTAACATTGTACTTGAGGGGGCTAGCTAGGCCAATTAGGCAAGAAAAATAAATGGAAAAAGTCCAGAATGGGAAGAAAAAAGTAAAACAATTTTTATTTGTAGATGATATCTGCAAATTTTTATTTGTATATAGAAAAATCCTATGGGAATGAAAGCAAAACAATCAAAACAATAAACAGTTTAGGCAAGGTGGCAGGATACAAGGTCAATATAAAAAAATCAATAATATTTCTATATGTTAGCAACGAACAATCTGAAAATTAATTCTGATTGAAACAATCTGAAAATTAATTAATCTGAAAAATTAATAAAATAATTCCATTTATAATAGCATAAAAGATAAAATGCTTATAAACGTAACAAAAGAGGTATAAAACTTGTACACTAAAAACTACAAAACACCGTTTAAAGAAATTAAAGATCTGGATTAATGAGGACTATCCCATGTTTGTGAATCAGAAGAATTAATATTTTTAAAATGGCAATGCTCCTCAAATTGATCTATAGATTCAAAGTGATCCATATAAAATTTCAGCTGGATTTTCTGTAGATATTGATAAGCCGGCCCCCAGATTCACATGAAAATGCAAGGGAAAAATATCTGAAGCAATCTTGAAAGATAAAAGTAAAACTCTCAGGCATCTCCATTTCAAACCTTACTACAAAGCTACAGTAATCAAGCTGTGTGGTACTGACAGAAAGCTAGGAATATAGACTAATAGAATAGAATTGAGAGTCCAGAAATAAACCTTTGCATTTATGGTCAACTGATTTTTACCATGGTGCAAAGAGAATTCATCGGGGGAAAGGATTTTTTTTTTTGTTTGGTTTTTTGTTTTTGTTTTTGTTTTTGTTTTGTTTTTTATTTCATCTTATTATTATGGGGGATACAGAATTTCAGGTTACATACGTTGCCCATGTACCGTCTGTCCCCCCAAGTCAAAGCTCCAGGCGTGTGGGAAAGGATTTTTGGTTTAACAAATGGTGTTATGACAACTGATATCCACATGCAAAAGAATGAAGTTCGACTTTCTCCTTATACCATATGCAAACATTAACTCTAAATGGATCGTATACCAAAATGTGAGAACTTTTCTTTTTACATTTAAAACTCCTAAAAAAAATTTGAGAATAAATCTTTGTGCTGGGGTTAGACAATGGTTTCTTAGATAATACATAAAAAGCACAGCAACAGAAGAAAAATAGAGAAATTGGACTTCTTCATCAAAAGACTTTTGTACTTCAAAGAATGCCATTAAGAATGTGAAAAGACAACCCACAGATGATGAGAAAATATTTGTAAATTATACATATGATAAAGCACCTGTGTCAAGACTATATAAAGAATCCTTATAACTCAATAATAAAATGGCAAATAATCCACTTAAAAATTGGGCAGAGGATTTGAATAGACATTTTTCCAGAGAAAAAATTCAAATGAACAATAAGCACATGAAAAGGTGATTAACATCATTAGTTGTTGGGGAAATGCAAATCAGAACTGCAACAAGATATTGTCACATGCACTAGGATGGCTAAAAATACAAAGGACAATAACAAGGGTGGACAAAGAATGTAGAGAAATGAGAACCCTGTGGCATTGCTGGTGGGAAATGTTAGCTGGTGCAACAGCTCTGGAAAGTAGCTTGGCAGTTCCTCAAAAGGTTAGAGTTACAACGTGAGCCAGCAATTCTACTCCTAGGTATATACTCGAGAGAAATGAAAACATTTATGCCCACATAAAAACTTGCGGACTTTATCGTCTCACAGTCCTGGAGGATAGAAGTCCATGATCAAGGTGTCTGCAGGATGGTTCCTTTTGAGGGCTTGAGGAAGCAGCGTCTCTGTGCCTCTCCCCAGTGGTTTGCTGGCACTCCCCGGGGTTCGCAGGCTTGTGGAAGCATCACCGGAATCCCTGGTCTCATCTTCACACAGTGTCCTCCTTGTGTGTGCCCCTGTCCAAATTTCCTCCTTGCACAAGGACACCAGTCATGTTGGACTTGGCCCCACCTTAGTGACCTCATCGTAGCTAATTATGACTACAAAGACCCTATTTCCAAATAAGATCACATTATAAAGTGCTGGGGGTTAGGACTTCCACATATACACTTGTGGCGGACTCAATTCAATCATAACAGGGAGTGAATGCTACTGGGTTTGGGAACCTCATTTTGGGGGTGAATGAAATGTTCTAACATTAGATTGTGGTGATGGCTGTACAACTTTGAATATATTGAAGACCACTGAACTGTACACTTTAAATGGGAAAGTTAATGGTACATGAATTATACAGTAATAAAACAGTCCCTAATTATTTTCATTAGTGCCTCTTGGAGCATTTACTTCTCTTGTGTGATAAACTTAGGTACTTAGGTTCTTTAAAATTTATTTTTCAATTGACAAATAAAAATTGTATATATTTATGTTGTACAACATGCTGTTTTGAAATATGCATACATTGTGGAATAGCTAAACCAAGCTAATTACGATATGCATTAACTCACATATATATATTTTTTTTGTGGTAAGAGCACTTAAAATGTACTCATAGTACATTTAGAAAATCTTAGTGATTTTCTAGTATACATTTTTATTGACTGTAGTCACCAAGTTGTACAATAGATCTCTTGAAGTGATTCCTCTTGTCTAACCGTAATGTTGAATCCTTTGACCAACATCTCTCCAATACTCCCTCAACTCCTTCAGCACCTGGTAACCACCATTCTACTCTCTGCTTCTGTAAGTGTGACTTTTATTAGATTCCACATATAAATGAAATCATGCAGTACTTGTCTTTCTGTGCCTGGCTTATTTCACTTAACACAGTGTCTTCCATGTTCATCCATGTTGTCACAAATGACAGGCTTTCATTTTTTAAGGCTGAATAGTATTCCATTATGTATATATACACATTTTCTTTGTCTATTATCAGCTAGTGGACAGGTGGGTTGATTCCATACACCAACCATTGTGAATAATGCTGCAATGAACATGTTAGTGCAGATATCTATCTGTCCAACATACTGATTTCGTTTCCTATGGATCCTCAGTAGTGGGATTGCTGGGTCATATGGTAGTTCTACTTTTAGTTTTTTACTTCTATTCAATATAGTACTGAAAGACTGAGCAATTAGGCAAGGAAAAAAGGCATCAAAATTAGAGAGGAAGAAGTTCAATTGTCTCTGTTTGCAGATGACATGATTTTACGTATATATATGTAAATATATATATAAAACCCTAAAATTCTACCAAAAATTATTAAAACTAATAAACCAATTTAGTAAAGTTTCAGGATACACAATCAACATGTAAAAATTACTAGTGTTTCTATACACTAGCAACAAACTATCCAAAAAAGAAATAAAGGAAATTACATTCATGATAGCTACAAAAATATATAGGAATAAATTTAACTAAGGAGGTGAAAGACCTGTACACTAACAATTTATATAAAACATTGAGTAAAGAAATTACAGAGAACACAAATAAGTAGAAAGATATCCTGTGTTCATGGATTGAAAAAATTAACAGATTCAATGCAATCCCTATCAAAATCCCAATGATATTTTTCACAGAAATAGAAAAAAAAATCTCTAAAATCTGTATGGAATCACAAAAGACCTTGTATAGCCAAAGCAATGTTGAGTAAGAAGAACAAAGCTGGAGACATCACATTTCCTGATGTCAAGATAGACTACAAATCCATAGTAATCAAAACAGCATGACACTGACATAAAAACAGACACATTGACCAATGAAACAGACTAGAGAGCCCAGAAATAAATCCATACGTTTATGGTCAATTGATTTTTGACAAAGATACAAAGAATGCACATCAGGAAAAGGACAATCTCTTCAATAAATAGTGTTGAGAAAACTGGATATCCACAGGCAGAAGAATGAAATTGCACCCTTTTCTCATACCATATACAAAAATCAATGCAAAATGGATTGAAGGCTTAAACATAAGACTTGAAGCTATAAAACTACTGGAAGAAAATACAGGAAAAAATCTCTGTGACATTGGTCTGGGAAATAAGTTTTTAGATATGATCCCTAAAACATGAGCAACACAAGCAAAAATAGACAAGTGGGATTATCTCAAACTAAAAAAGTTTCTGCAAAACAAAGAAAACAATCAACAAAATTTAAGAGATAACCTGTGGAATGTGAGAAAATATTAGTAAATCATACAACTGATCAGGGGTTAATATCCAAAATATATAAGGAGCTCAACACAATAGCAAGAAAAAAATAAACTGATTAAAAATGGGCAAAGGATCTGAATTGATATTTCTGAAAAGAAGACACACAGATGGCTAATAGTATGTGAAAAAATGCTCAACATTACTAATCATTAGGGAACTGCAAATCAAAACCACAATGAAATGTCACCTCATACGTGTTAGAATAGCCATTAACAAAAAGGAGAAAAATATATGTTGGCGAGGATGTGGAGAAAGGAGAGGGCTTGCACACGGTTGGCAGGAATGTAGATTAGCACAGCCATTGTGGAAAACGGTATGGAGGTTCCTCAAAAAAATCGGAAGTGTTTTAAAGATTATCAAGTTCTCCTTTAGTAAAGAGTGTTGACATTTATAGGAAATTTACACATTTTTCTTCATATTAAAACACTCCTATATGTCAAATTTGGAGATTTGATAAACAGGAAACTTGGACCTTAGAAGAAGTCATTTCTCCTTCCAGAACTGGCTTTTAGAAACGATTCTGTAGTTATGATTTCTAAGAATTCACAATGCTGTCTTAACTCCAAGAGTGTACTATGAGCCAGAACAAGATATCAAGGCTGTGCATTCAGTGGTTTAAACACAGGGCTGTAGCTCTGTGTCAAAGGAACATCACTTACAAATCCTGAATTGAAAATGATAATATTGTTAACTTTAGACCACTTATACAAGAATATAATGTTTATTAAAAATATATTTATTGCAAGCAGGTTGAAAATAAGCTCCCTTCTGGGCTCTGCAGTTCACAGCTGAGCTATGTGCTATTTTCGAAATGCTCATTTAACCTCTCCTATCTGTGAATTCCACCGTCTGCTGACACACGGGTTTACAGACACTGTCAAGGGTTTTAGGAGCTGCGTGGTGTGCAGGGTGTCCCAAAGGAAGGAGGATTAGAGAGGGGTGGTCTGCCAGGAATTTGCCTGGTCTGGTGAGAAACTTTGCTCCTCCGGGGGTCCTTTCACTCTCCACTTTGGCTGACTCAACTGGTCACACCAGAAGCTGGTTATTGTGGGTGATTCCTGCTTTCCTGTGAGTTCAGCAAATATTTACTGCATGCTCATGGCAGTGAAATCTGTGTGGGATATAGAGATGCAAATGGGATGAATGAGCGGGAAATTAAGTTTGATAGCACTTGCCCTTTCCCTGCATTGTGCTTGTTTTCTCATTTAAGCCTCAAGTATTCCCTTATCTTTCCCAGTTTGCAGGTGGGGAAGCAGAGGCTTGGAGAATTTAAGTAACTTGCTTGAGGTTAAACACATCCTAGTGGTCTCAGGACTCGAACCTCGTATGTTTGGAATCAAAGCTGGAACTGATGGAGAAGGGCCAGAAGGGAGCGGGGAGGAAGATGACCAAGAGCCAGGGAAGTCTGCAAAGCCTCCTGAGTTTCAGGGGCGGGTTGGTCAGCACTGTCCATTGTCTGATGAGCTGGACAGGCCAAGGAGGGTCAGAATTTGGGATGCTCTTGGCTCACCGAAGACCTCTGAAAGTGCTGTTGTGGGGTTTCCATCGGGGGAGGATGGGAGCCAGACAGCGAAGGATTAAGGAAGGAATGTATGGAAGCAGCCATCGTAAAGGGTCCTTTCCAACAAATCTTTCACTGTAGCAACGGAGAAAAACGAGTCAGAAACTTGGGAGAAAAATGAGGATCCAGAGAAGATATTTTCCACTTAGAATGAAAAAGGTGCTGATAAGTGTGTATGGCGTAAGAAAAGAGCCAATGTGGAGGGGAAGGAGAAGGAAGATACAGAGGCTGGGCTGCTACTCAGGGTCTGCCAGTGGGCGGAATCACCCCTGCCTGGGGGTCCCTGCCTCAAAGCTCTGCTGCATGGGGTGGGGGGGCGGGGGGGCTGGCAGTGCAGCCCAGGAGAGAGAGGGGAGGGCAGGGTGGGCACAGCCACTCTTCACGGCCAAGTCCTGAGGGGACAGCATTCTGCTCCCGGACAACCGGCACAGGGCCCCCTGACCGCCACCTAGGTGCAAGGGCATGTGGAATGCGGTATGGGCACGTGTCAAGGAAGAGGGGTCGGGCTTGGTGGCCCCCTGCCACGGCAGAGCTGCACAGAGGTCCGGAGAGGGGAGCAGAAGAACAGAGACAACGGAGAGATCGGGGCAGTGGTGCGGCAGAGGCCGAAACTCCGGAAGCCGGGCTGGGCGGGCGAGACGGAGCACAGGCTCTGGGCTGATGAGGAGGCCGCTTCCCAGATGGAAGAAAGCGGAGCGTGGCTGCAGTTATCAAGAAACCTTGAGCAGGAAGGAAGGGAGTTGGGCATTTATGATAAATGACTAATGAGATTGGCTCACTACGGCCTTAGTAGAATGTTTTGTACATAAGAAATGAGACATAAAAAGGAGGAGATGGAGATGTACATTTACAGATGCTGAGAACCTGGTGGAAATACAAGTTGGGATCTGAAGCCAAGCCTATGTTCCGGTCTCAGCACTTCCCTGACTGTGATTTCAGGAGAATGTTTTCCTTCTAAGCCTGTATTTTCTTACCTGAGAAGAGGGGGAGAGAGAATGACGTATGTCACACACCTGTGCCGTGGCTGTCATAGGCGGCTGGCAGGCTGAGCAGCCCTGGGAGAGTCACCAGCCTCCCGAGGAGGCACATCCTCATCCACACCCACCTCCCTGGTAAGCTGGGTCGTGGAGGTGGCATTGGATGAAGTGACACCTTGCATTGTGAGTGAGCACTCAGCTCATGTTCCATCCCCTGCCTAGGAGAGGACGGTAAATCTAGTCAACTTTTCTGAGTAATGATCACTGTGCTGCCATGGAAATCATGGTGAGAGATATTTTCCACAATATTTTGCTTTAGCAAAGTAAACACACACACGCACTCTCACAAAGATTTCTGATCTAAACCTGATGTATTGGTTTGTCTACCCTCCAGTGGTGTTGTTCACTGTCTTTATGAATGAACTGCCTGAGCCGAAAGTGTTTGGTGAATGCAAATGGGTCCTTTAAGTGCTCTCTGTTCATTTGAATTATTATTTAAGGACTTGACATATGTTTAATCACAGAGACTTTTTAATATGTGCTCCTTGTTCAGCCTAAGGAACTAAAGTAGTTTTAACATTATGGAATATGCTAAGGTAAGTGTAACTCTTGGTGCAAATGATTAATACTTTTATATATCAGTGAAAGAGGACTCTTGTGCTGAGAGGTACAGCGTATTACCCAAGGCCCACTGATACAACTTCTGATGAATAACATAATTCTTTTTTTTTTTTTTTCTTTAAAGAAACGGTCTCATTATGATGCCCAGGCTGGTCTCCAACTCCTGAGCTCAAAAGATCTTCCAGCCTCAGTGTCCTGAGTAGCTGGGACTACAGGCATGTGGCACCACACCCAGCCTTGGATGACATAATTTCAGTGCCCTTCAGTTTCAGTGGGTTCATGATGGGTTCATCGCTAAAGAGAGCCTGGGCGAGATGGCTGCCATATATAATACTTCATCATGTGATGGATTTTGTAAGTAGAAAAAAAAAGTCTTGTGGTTTTTCAAAAAAAGAGTGAAGAAATAAATAATAAGTGAATTGATTTAAAATAGAAACTGATGAGAATAGTCCTAGGTTATAATTACGTTTTATTTCTTAAAATATTGACCATGTATTTTTGAAAACTAATTGAAGAGAGCTCATTTAATTCAGTATTTCTTCAATTTTGTCATTCATGTATTCCCTTCAAGTTTCTGCCATATTTGAGAGTCACTTATGTTACTTTTCATTAATTTTTTAAATTGATTCATACTTTTTTACTTAAATACATTTGTTTGATAAGAAAAAATTTTAGCACTACTATGAATATAAATCCGTCCTCACTTGACAGAAATATAAACACTTTGTGAACCTACATGCTTTAGAAAGCACGTGTTGCTTATGAGTTGACTTAGGCATGGTTGCTGCCCTGGGGAGAGGGAAGGCTTCCCCAAGCCAGGGTTTTCTCCTTGGCACCATCGAAGTCTGACACAGAAGAGCCAGGGGCCTTGTGGGTCCCACCGAGGGAAAGCCACCAGGGCTGGCTGTGCTCACCAGGGGTGATTCACGGTGCTGCCGCAAGGAGCACACTGCAGGCACAGCTAGGAGGTCTCCACCTGGGGAAGCTAGGGGTGCTTAGCTCCTGTGGGTGCTTTAGGTGGGGAAATGCTTAGGTAGGTTGAGAGGTGGGGAATGCATTAACAGCAGGAAATGTTCCCTTTGTAATTGCAAAGAATCTTTCTACTTGGGCTGTGGGTGGTAACTGTGGTATAAGAATCAAGATCTCACAACTGTCAACTGGTTTCTCAGAATTAAATGTGTTACCATGTGTTATTGTTATTTAAAGCACGTCTCAGCACTTCCTAGTATCATCTCTTTTTCTGCCTAAATCGTGGTGTATTCCACAGTGGTATAAGTCCCACAGGTTTTGAAGCCCTGATCTGTCCTAACCATGAATTTTCCTCCTTAACGCCCCCCAAGTGTGGTTGTTTGCCTTTGCTCTGAGCTTCTCAGTGGAAGCGAACCTGGTGCTGACACAGACGCGTACGGCGCCGGCACTGAGGGTCTGTAAGCATCAGAGGCTCGTTTATAGCCAGGCTTCGCCTCCTGCAGACTGTTGGTTCTTGTTCTTCCAGTTCTTTCCTCTGCAGTCATGCAGTGGGTTTCTAACACAAGCTTTTCTCAGCCCCCAGGACATCAAAAACTTTATTAAACAGTATTAATAGTAGTGAGTAGCAGGTTGTCCCTTAGGACCTTCCCCTACCTTCTCTGACTGCTCTGAAGGTTCTTCAGTGTTTGTTTGTGGACCCTGCTGTTCCGACCCGCCAGTCCAGATGCATCTTTCCACCCCTTTCACGTTCTTCTGTGAATTCAGTCAGAGTCTGAGAGACAGGAAGGACACGCGGTGAGCAAGCCACCATCTCACAGTTAGTTTAGAAGTTTAGGGAGGGTCTTTTCTTTCAACCGTGTTAAACATCACCAACATCTGGGAACTGGTTCTGCAGTCGGCTCTGTGTCACCAGCCCGCCCACGTGTCACTGCGCACATCTGCTGCCCCGGCTGCAGCCGACCAAAGAGACACAGAACAAGTAACCGGAATCGCTCGTGTATCGGTCGGCCTCCTTGGTGGGTTTCTCCACTATCCAATTAATTTCCCTGTTTGGAAATTCTATTCCTAAATCTAAGCAGGCTTGATGATTGTTTGCGTATTTGTTTCTAATGCAAGTGTAGCTTTGTGAGTATGGAATAGACGACTAATACAGACGCCCCTCGACTTACCCTGGGCTTCTATCTGATAAATTCACCTTACACGGAGAATATTGAGATTTGAAAATGTGTTTTTGAGTTATAATATTTCCAACTCAAGATGGGTTTATCCGGATATATTCCCATCCTAAGTCGAGGGGCATGCTGAATGTGTATGCTTTCCCACCATCCTAAAGTTGAACCATCATAAGTTGAACCATCATAAGTTGGGAACAGCCTGCAATGATAAAGCTGGAGGATTCCAGAAGACACCCAGCACCACGATGGGCTCCTACTGCGTCTGCTGGTAGAACTTTCCATAGTTGATGCAAAACTGATGACTGGTTGATGGTGACATTCTCAATCTCAAGGTGGGTGTGGATTGAACATGGGAATGCATTTGTCATCTTATAGACACAACACTTCTTAGAAACCAAGGCACAACCAGTAACAAAGTATGCATCTATTGGGGGTGCGTTTGTTTGGTTCTAGATTTGATTGACTTGTTGATTAATACATGAGAATCTCCTTGAAGTGAGATCTCCAGGCAGGTGGTGTAGTTTCCGGGTTTTTCTGGGTCAGATTTAGTGGGAACAAAACTAATGTATGACAGAAGGAATCAGAAGAGCCATTGCATCTTAAATGTGGGTCAGGAATTTAGCAGAAGGGGTCATGAGAGAAATTTCTGGGGGTTACAGTCATATCTGTATCATAACAGGGGCTTGGGTTGTAGCACTTACCACAACCATCTAATAGCTTCCTTAAGATTTGTACATTTCTTTGTATGTGAACCTCAAAAATAAAAAAAGAATTATAAACAAATATTGGACTCTAGTTAGTGACATGAGGAAATGAACTGATGTCTGCATCTTTGAAATGCATCAGAAACAGTAGAAATGCAACAGTTGATGACTGCGTATCGGAATGATAGCTGGAAAGGCAAGTGACAAAGTAAGTACAGGGAAATCTTAAATGTAGACTTGACATTGTGGACATATGAATGTTCACTGGGAAATGCTTTCAACTTTTCTACATGTTTGAAACGTTTTGTAATAAAATGTCAGAAAACAAATAATTTCATATTAAATGCTGGGCACTTTGACCTTGCTTACTTACATCATTAGTTTTTAGCAATCATTCCTTGAGGTAAGTAGTATTATTGTTTTAAAATATGTTAGGGAACTGGGTTTCAGATTGTTTAAGGAGGTTGGTTGAACTTATCATTGAACAAGTTTCCGGCATCTGGAAATTTCCAGAACATCTCTAGATTTGCCCTATAGCCACAGCCTCCATCCTCATTTTAGTATGGGAACAAACCATCCCCAGCACTTGATTTTATCTCCTACTTGTGTCAACACATTAATACATATGGAACTACATTAATTCTCAAAGTTAAGAATTTTAGTGTTAGTTTAAAATCCTATAGAGATCAGAAGCATACTCTTACTTCTTTCCATACATTTCTCTATACTTCCTCAAAATGTATCACCACGTATTTTGATGGCATGGAAAAAAATGATGCCCTGGGGGTAAGTGCCCACATATCTGTGCAAGCTACGGAAGCATTGGCTGAAGTTGTGTGCGTGCCGTGCAATCTGTCCTTGCTTTTGGTTGCACCTGCAAAGTAAAGAGGTGACTTGGTGATCTCTGAGGTCTGGTCCAGCATGAACAACCTGTCACCTGTCTGATTTGCCCTCCAGTTCACAAGCATCCTTCAGTGGGGGCCCATGCTCACTGCATCCAGCTGGAGTAGTTGTCCTGGGCTAGGTCTCTCTGTAGCACTCGTATCTCTCTCTCTTCTGTTACCAATGCTTTGGTATCGGAAAGACCCTGGTATAGGCCGACAAAGTGGTGGCGTCGTGACAGAATGTCCCTGCACCGCCCGCACACATGCCCATCATCCTGCACCAGCACCTTCCTTTCCACAGTCTTTCCCAACACCTGGGCTCCCAAGATTCTTCTTCCTACAGTTTCCTTCACTGATGTAGGGAGATGGAGAGGTTTCTGTACCTGCAGGTGCCTCCAGCCACTGGGTGTCACTGCTGGACCACAGAAATCTTGGAAAGGCGGAAGGCAGAACACATCATGGTTATGTTTTCAAAAGTGTTTTGCTTGGAAATACTTAATCACTTGTTCAACAAAAATATCTTTCCCTAAACCACAAGGATTGAGAGTCTGACTGTATGAAGATGCTCTAGTGGACTCGTGTGTTCCACCAGAGCAGGGCTGGCAGCTCACATGGGCTGCGGGTCTTCACAAGGAGGCCACTAATCTGACATGATTTTAACAAAGGATTAGTATGGGCTGTTTTGGTTTTTTTCTTGAGTGGGTAAATGCAATGAGAATTAAAGTGATTTTTCACCCTTAGTGAGCATCATGCTGAACCTACTTAACTCTGAAGGCTAAAAAATTAATGGATTTAAGCAATGAAGAATAAAATAAAATGATTCTAAATGATTAATACTAACAATCCTTAAATAAAAAATTACTTAAATTATTCATTATCTGTTTCCTGTAACCTGCAGTGAGCAATACCACCCCACTCCAGGCATTGATAGTGCATATATTTTACAAACCTTGGGCATCAGTTCACCCAAAGGAAGTGACAGAAGGAATTTGAGAGAGAGGGCAACATGATGTTTTGGAAATGGCAGCATTCTGAAAGAATCCACTTTAAAAAAGATCAGAATGTGCACAGATTCAAATTGAATATTCAGATTCTTAGATGCATATTTTATTTCATTGGTTCAATTATTTTCTCTTTATAATGTATTTTACTGAAATGATGTATGAGAAAAATGCATGCATTAAAAATAAAAGAATATCTTGCTTATACAGAATAAATCCTGAAACCCTTCTAAACAAAAGCCCATACATTTGCCCTCTAGATTGAATGTGGACAATCTTAGCAGAAGTACAAAAAGAACACTTAACCTGGAAAAAAAAAAACATGGCCCAGGAAGTACATGTCAAAAAATACACTTTTGGGTTAAAACCTTTCATCAAGTAAAGGAGCTGCGGAGGCTCACGCGGAGATGGCGGAAAGGAAATCCCCTTGTTTTATTAGTCCCGGTTCATTACTTTCAGACAAGAAAATGAAAGCCTGTAAATCAACCAATCTGTAACGAATACGTGAAAACAGGCAGGAATCGTCGTCATTTTGCACAGTGTCCTCTCATGAGGGCCCAAAGAAACTCTCCAGGCCTAAGTGTCAGCATCAGGCCTGCTGTTCCTCCAGGGGACCCTGGCACTCTGTGGCTGTGTCCCTCCTCCCAGCAAAGGAGAACCACCCGCTATGTGCCGCAAGATGGGAACAAGTATCTGCCGCCCACTTACAGCAGCAGTAGCAGTTAAAGCACTAAATTCTATTGTCCTCCTCTGTTTGCTTCAATCTTACTTTTCACACCTAATTTTTAACCTATTTTATCTTGCTTATCAAAGAAATCATTGCAAACTGTGCCAGGTAACAACTGCATATGTCTGTGTACACACCTCACCTTAATTCCTTTCTGAACTAAGGGGAGGTATAGGAGTAAAAACAATAACAAGAGTAAAGGTGCCGACGTGGTCCGCGGTCAGCGGGCGTCCACAGTCACAGTTGCAGGCACAGAGCAGGCGGTGGCTCCGCGAGGTGGGCGTGGCCCTTTCCTCTGTGGCCCGGGAGGAAGCACGTGGACTGGAGCGAACAGAGCAGAGCTGTGTGTGGTGGGGACAACATCCCCTCTGACTGGCAGATGTCACTTGGCGCCCTGAAGGGAGGGGAGGTGAATGAGAATCTGCACGGCGTCCACACCAGGAGATGCAGCCGGGGAGGGTGGCAGGTGACTTCATTTGCGCCCCCGCCCCGCTCAGGCGACCACACGAGCACAGAGCTTTCCTGAGGAAGCACGCAGCTAGTTGTGACTATACCGCCAGTTTACACACCTTCGCACACAGAGTCCTCAGCGCTCTTACTTCCCACAGTGCCCAGAGAGGTCAAGAAGCTCGTGTGTCGCCTGCGATCAGCCAGCGACGCGGTGCAGGGGCCAGTTCAGGAGGGAGGAGGCTGCCTTCCCGCTCTCCGCGGCTTGAGGGCTCCGATCCGCTTGTGAGCACCCGTGGGCTGAGCGCGGGCGCAGTCCAGTCCCCTGAACACACGCTCCTTCCCGCGGGCCTCACTGTGGCGCTGGGAACACCGGGAAGGGCGAGACGCCGTCGCTGCCCTGGGGACGCAGGCGGAGTGGGTAACAGAAGAGAAAATAGAGAATGCAGCCGACCAGGTCCCAGATTATCTCGAGATGATTATTATGCAGTTACAGGAGCAAACCCTTGTTAAGTCAGGAATAGGTATTAAGTAAATTCAGAAGGGTTTTGTAAACCCATTGCAAGACATGCTAAAAAGAAAAAGAAAAAAACTCTAAGTATTCAAAAGGGCGCTCCTGGGTTCACGCGTGTGGAGGAGACTACAAAGAATCGCTCCCGCCAGGCCGCGGCGGGCGAGGACCGCGCGAGTGACCTCCCGGACGCTCTCCCAGGTGCCCGGCCCTTGGCCTAAGTGCTGGTGGGACGCGCGAAGTCGGACGTGAGCGGTCTGTGAAAAGGGCGGCTGTGGAGGTATAAAAAGGTGTTACGGAGCCCTGAAGAGGCAGAGACTGATTTCCCTGAGTGTCAAGAGGGTGGGGAGGTCCAGAGGCCTCACCCAAACAGCCGGGATGGAACAGACCTGGAAGGAAGCTGGGGTATTGCAGGTGACAAGGGGGAAGTCGCATGAGACCTGCAGTACTCAGACCTGAGCCTGGAGCCTCAGCATGTTCCGAGGTCTTGTTCAAAGATTTCTGGGTCTGGCCAGGGCTTCTGATTCAGGAGGGCGTGGTGGGACCCAAGAATTTGCATTTTCAACAAGTTTCCGGGGGGGTGGGGGTGGGGTGGGGTGGAGGTAGGTGGGATGCTGATGTTGAGAAGCAGGGTTTTAGATGCAGGGGTGGGGAGGGGGCTCTGCACTGAGGATTGTATTGGTCACAGTTTTCCCAGTGCCCCACTGGTGTGCATCTTCCCCCTGGGGGACCCACAGTGCACCTGTGTGGGGCAGCCGCAGCCAGGCATGGCCCATGGGAGGTGGCTGAGCTTTTCGGCCTTGTATCTGGGACAACGGTGCTTCACAGCCAGGTGGGCAGGTGGGGTGGCCCAGCAGGGGGCTGGCTAATTGCTGAGCCGGCTCACTGCAGGGTTCCTGCTGACTGGCACAATGGACTCAAGCCAGGCTGTGAGAGAACAGAGGCCTGTGCTATGCCCTGGCAGCTGCAGAACATAGCAGGGGTATGGATAGAATCCCTAACCTTGGCAAAGGGGCTGACTGCGTTGATTATACATCAAATTGAGACCAAGGATCAGAGTAGCAGAAGTAATTCCATCACATCTTATCTCTGGGCTGCAGGGGCACGCTGCTGAAACTGCTGGAAATTGCAAAGCTCAGGAGCCTGGAGAGCGCGGCAGTGAGGCCTAGCTAACGCCCGGACGGCTCCGCGGAGCGGGCAGAGGACCCGCAGTTTATGGAGGTCCTGGTGGTCCTGACCTTGGGCTGGGGCCCTTGCACACATTATCTCATTAAATTTTCACAGTGTTCTCCGCCTGCAATATGTGTTAATATTCCCACTCTGCCGATGGGAAAACAGCCTGAGAGTGAATCTAACTTTCCACAACCACAGGCAGCAGAAACATCTTGAGCAGTCGGAATATTCCTGAGGATAACTTGGCTTTGAAAGTTGTAGCAACCTCCTGTCACTGGCTCTCTCCACCCCCCAGCTGAGTCAGTTGAGATTTATTAGGGCTCAAGGTCATCCTTTATGTTCTGTGTGGAAAATGCACAGCCCGGTGCCTGGCATATTATTGGTATTCAATAAACACTTGACTCTATAAACATGCACATGTGCACATACATACACAAGACATTGAACAAAAACATCTGGGGTCCTCAAATTCTCTGCAGCTCTTTGGTAGAGCCCCTCATAGGTCCGTGTGCCGTAGGGTGTACACTCAGGATTTAAATGGCTATACCTGTAATGACAGGGTCACTGTGGGATTTTTCTTTTTCTTCTTCTCCTATTTTTTGTTTGTTTTGCAATACTTGAATTTGGTTTTTGAACAGTGGTGAGTCAGTCTCAACTTTGGATAATGAAATTAAAGACAGTCAGAGACCTGCCCCCAGACCCCAGCCCAGGATCGCTGTGTACTTACGTTTGGCTCCGTGGACAGAACTCATGAGAGATACAGAGGAAATAAACATAATTCTCTGAACACAGAGAATTTAGTACAGGGGAGTTCTGGATGAAATCAACTCTAATCACCCCAAATTCCTTAAAATAGCCATCTCACACCCTCATGAAAGTGTGTCATTAGCAGACTTCTGAGGGTTTCATGTGGGATCAAGGTTTATTGTGATTCACGTTGAGAGGTGTCCACGTTAGTGACTTGGAACTTGCACTCTGAAAGGGAGGCAGCCGCAGACACAGTCTGAGTCTGAGTCTGAGTCTGGCCCCACTGCAAGCCCCCTCCTCCCGCAGGCTCCCCTGCAGTCCTCTCTCCGGCCTCCTGGTTCTCAGGGTGGTGCGAATTTGCTGATCAGCACAGATAGAGAACTCCCCAAGTGGGGCAGGAAGAGGCGGAGGTATTACTGCTCCCAGAGCTTGCCAGGGGCCTTCTGAGGTTAGACCGACAGAAGCGCGAAGGGAGTCTGCACTTAAAATGGCCTTGATGAAGGCTGGACTCTCCAGGCAGCATGACGTAAATTAAAGTCAGCAGCCAGCACAGTCCAAAGGTTGCAGCCTGCGTTTGCGAAGGGAGAGATATCTTCTTTTTGACAGCCTTCCCTGGAGCAGACTGAAGTCACAGGCAATTTCTGCAGGTGGGACCAGCTACCTAATCTGTGAGGTCCAGCACAAAATGCAAATATGGGGCCCCCATTGAAAGGGAAGGGAGAAAGTGCTGTTAAAGATTGTGACATCATATGAAATATACATTTGGTCTCTGCTCCCGGTTGCTGACACAGAACTTCTAAAACCCTTGGAATTCCCTGAGTGATACGGGCCAGAGGAATGTCTTTTTTTAACTCATAATAAGCCCCTTCCAACCATACCTGATCTTATGCTAATGAGGTGACTCCTGGAGGATGGGGTGGTTGCTAGGGGAACCATTCCTGTGATTAGACTCTTGGAACTTCCAGCCCCATCCCCCAACCTCCAGGGAGGAGAGAAGGGCTAGAGACTGAGTTCAATGACTGATGGTTAATGCTTTGTCTACATAATGGGACATCCATAAAAACCCTGAGCAAGGGTTCATAGTTGTTCACCTGGCTGGTGAACAACACATCAAGGTGCTGGGAGGGTGGCACATCTGGAGGGGGTGTGGAAGCCCCCTCAGAGGTGGGTGGAGCCACGCCTGGTGGGCCATTGGCAGAACTGGACTTCAGAAAGCAGTACATTCTTGTAGGTTGGGTTGCCATGGTACCATCTGGCTGTGGACACTCTTGCTCCCTGTTGGAGTTCCATGCCTTTTGCATTTCTGTAGTTGAAGCATCATGAGTGTGGTGTAGAGTTCGTAGTGCACCACTGTGCTGGAGATAGCTTGGCCCTAGCTACAGGGGGCCTACCTAAAGCCACAGGGAAAGGAAGGGTATTTATTCTGAATGACAGAGGTGCCTTGTTAGGATGGTTCTTTCTTTCTTTTTTTTTTTTTTTGAGACAGAGTCTCACTTTGTTGCCCGGGCTAGAGTGAGTGCCATGGCGTCAGCCTAGCTCACAGCAACCTCAAACTCCTGGGTTCAAGCGATCCTACTGCCTCAGCCTCCCCAGTAGCTGGGACTACAGGCACTCGCCACCATGCCCAGCTAATTTTTTCTATATATATTTTAGTTGTCCATATAATTTCTTTCTATTTTTAGTAGAGACGGGGTCTCGCTCTTGCTCAGGCTGGTCTCGAACTCCTGACCTTGAGCGATCCACCCGCCTCGGCCTCCCAGAGTGCTAGGATTACAGGCGTGAGCCACCGCGCCCGGCCAGGATGGTTCTTTCATCTTCAACAGCAGGGGGCAAAGCCAACCCAGGAAACTGTGACACTGATGGGAATCCAGGTGATGTGACAGGTGTAAACAGCCTGGCCTTGCCGTGGGGCCGATGACTGGGACTCGCCAGTTCTATCTCTGTTCAAGTTCGTCCCAGAACCAAACAGGCCATGTGAGGGTGAGCCAACATCTCCTTTCCCCAGCATATGATTCTTAGAACAAAACTGCTGCCACCACCACCAACAATCAAAGACTGTTAGAGTCGGAGAATTGATCTAATCCAGAGTTTGCAAACTAGAGTCTATGAGATCTGGTTTCTAGACATGTTTGGTTTGGTCCACATAGTGAACCGAAAAAGAACTGATATAGCTGACAGCATTAAAAAGAGATTACACATAATAATCCTAACTTCCTGCTTCTCCTGAAAAATCAGCAGATCTGACCCCACCCGGATCTGAGGGTGTAGGTTCATTTCACGGCGAGGAGCCCCGGATGGCAGAGATGAAGCTCGTCTAACGTCACTCTGGCTGTCGTAGCCTGGGACCAGAACCCGGGTGCTGCTGCCTCCTGGCAGAGAGGACTTTCTGTCTGCCTGTCATCACGGTGCCTCTATTCATACAGCCCAGGGTCCTGTCTCCTGGCTTCTTGCCAAATAAGGTGTCAATGAAAATAATTGCTTTTTAAATTGGGAACCTAATTCTTTCAAACATATCACAACCAATTTTTCATGATGGCATTTGAATATCACTTCAGGAAAATTCTTATATGTGGATGAGAACTGTGATTGATAAGAAAATAAAAGTACCTTAAATATAAATAATTACCTCGGTAGAAAGATAACATAAATGTTCATTATAGAGGGCTAGTGAAAGGTTGGCTCCAAACTGAAGAACCATTTCATTTTCTTTTTGTTTTTCATTTGAAATCCCACTGTAGCAGACATTTATGTCTAGCTGAAGCTGTGTTGCTGAGGAATTATACGACCTTGAACAATACCAACACTTTTGCATTGTGCCTTCACCATCTGAAAAACAGACTTTAAACATCCACTCCTGCCTTATTATACTGATAAATTAGACCATGTGTGTAAACGTTTTAAGCTTCTGGGAAGAGAGACAGGGTACACATTCATGATCTTGATATTATGAATAGGAACATGAACTGAAATGTTATTTATTCTGAAAATCTCGGGTTATTATTCCCTTGGCAATTGAATGCCCCTTTTAACCAAATCTATCTTTTTTTTTTTATGAGGCAAGGAAAGAATGAAATGACTTCCTTTCATTTGGTACAAATGCAAATGTTTCAATGTTTGTAATGCTTGGCAATCTTAATGCCCTCATCACTTTGAATAGTCCTGGTCGGAAGGTAGCAGGACTGACTTTTTGTCTTCTATTGCAAAAAACTTGAAAAAGGAAAAGGAATGCCACATAAGTGGGTGGCTAGTAAGACAGACAGAAGATTAGGTTGTCTTTTGAGATGTCAAATATTTGCTGTTCTTGTTTTCTTTCTCTCTGTTTTCTCTGCTGGCACCTATTTGAAATGTGTCCAGAGAGAGTTTACATTCACTGCCGTGGATTTGAATGTGCTTTTTGTTTCTTTAGAGTAAAAACACCTGTGAGATCACGGAGAGGCACGAGCCTTGTTCTCCCTCTTCCACACAGGCCAGTGGGCCCGGGCTGCAGGCTCCTGGTCCAGTGGCTTCTGCCATTGGCTCTGTTGCTTCACGCCCCCTTTACCCCCCTGCCATCAGGCCCACCCCCTCACTCCATGGCCTCACTCCTCCTGTCGCTGAGGAAATATAAGTGATTGGGAGAGGCCGTCTTCATTTCTGCACCACCCTGCAACTGACTCATTTTCTGCGTTCCCTCTGGTTAGCAAAGGTTGCTCCCCGTTTAATGCCAACCATTCCCTGATGCTCTGGATCCCAAATTCTTTTCCTAACAATGAATTTAACTGTGCTAATGTCTCTCTTTCACCCCAGCATTAACAATTTCTGCCCTTTCACAGAGTCATACAGACAAGCTGCAATCCTTCACTCCCCACTTTTTTTGGCCTCCCCTTAGTTTCTATAATTCCCAGAAAAAGCTTTTCTGTATTTCCTTTCTTAACTCTCTTTCTCTCTTGAATACACTCCACTATTTCTTTGTCCCCATCACATTATTGCCAAGGACACCAACAAACTCTGTCATCCAAACGACCACCAGGATAGCTAAATAGTAGAAAGGAGAGCTTTACTGGCAATGTCAGTTTGCAAACCAGGAAGATAGTCTCTGTTGTCGACTGGAGGTGCTCTCTTTTTGCAGAGGGGAGGGGCAGGCTGGGTTTTCTGCCTCACAGGGTCTGTATTACACAGTAGAGTCATATACAAATTCAGCAAGCTTTGGGAAAAATCTATACATATTTATGAGGGGAGTCGAGTGCATGCACAATGGGTAAGCATATATGTAACGTACATCCATGTCCACATTGGGGTGGGATTTTAACAATAAAATGAAGTGGAATTTGGCTTTTTAGATCACAACGTGAAATACAGAAACAGACAGTATGTGCACTGCCTCTATAAGCTAGCTGAGACTGGCTTAATGTCTGCAGTTGCTTTTCCCAAAAGAATGTTTGTAAGGCTGGACCTCTGTCCAATCAGAGATGCAGTGGCCCGGGCTGTAAATCAGCCTGACAGCTCCTATTGTTAGGGAGCTTAGCAAGGGTGTGGTTTTTATTGTAGTCGTAGGTATTTAGAAAATTGCTATATCTGCTGGGCAAGCCCTGAACCCTTGATACCTACGTAAATTTTGTTTCCTTAACCTTAGGGTCTGTCTTAATTGATAAAAGGGTGTCTGTCTTGGTCTCTCAGATCACAACTCCATGAGCCCCAATCCAAAGATCCATTCATAGTTACCCTCAGCCACTCAGTGTCGTTCACTTTCTTCACCTGGCCTCCGGTTAGCGTTCTTCCTGCTTGTCTGACCACTCAGTCTCCTCCTCTGTGACTGGTCCCTTATCTTCCAGTCCCTCTTTAAATACCGGGAAAGTTGAATGTCTCAGGGCCCATTTCTCAGTTCTCTTCTTAATATTCAATCACTCTTATGTACTCTGATGCCATCTCCATCCATCTTTCACTGGCAGCCTCCAAGTTTTACCTCTATCCCTGACTCCTACCCTACCCCATATCTATATACTCCACCTTTCCACTTGGGTGTCCAACAGGCCTATAGGGTTCAGGACATGCTATCCCAAAACATGCTACCTAGGCATATTGAGTATTTTAAGCTGAAGGAATTTGAAAAATAGTAGAGGCAGGAAGGTCATTCTTACCTTCCCCCACTCTTCTCCCCCGAAGAGGTAATAAAAGCTGGGAAGGATTCTCTGACCCTCCCCTGAAGCAGGTCACAAGACCCTCACACAGAGGTGCCCTCCTTATACATGGAGCAAAGGAACATGCTTATCTCTGAAGACACAGGGACACAGGGAAGAATCTGAACAAACAGGACTCGCAAACTCCCCTTCTCTCCAGTTTATTACTATTAGCTCATACTTTTTAATCCAATCATACTCTTTCAGGACTATCTACTTCTTCCTCAGACTTAGCAGAAAAAATACACAGGTTCATCTGTTTCTTTGAGTCTTCATTTATGAAGACTCTATGTCATATAAAACTTATATTAAATCCATGGGTATGCTCTTCTCTTGTTACTCTGTCTTCTGTTAGAGGGGCCTCAGCCCTGAACCTAGGGTGAGTGAGCAGAGACACTTCTCCTCCCCTACCGGCCCCCACTTCACCACGTCCATGTCTAAGCTCATGGTTTCCCCACTCAGGCTGCACTTTCCCAGAGTCCAAGCCTGGCAGCATCATATGTCTGTCCATCCATTTGCATTGGTAAGTCCTGACTTCAGTACCTGCAAGATTTTTCAGGTAAATGAACAACTATTTCTGGGTGCCATGTGCTTAATTCACCAAAAAAGTGATCAGATTTTTTAATAGGCAGTGGCTTTGTGTTCTCAGGCGAGTCAAGAAATGAGGAAACAGGTAATTCCAGAGGAAGTAGGAAAACATGTTTAGCTGAAGAGTGTAGCAGTGAAAAACACAGGACTAGCAGGCAAGCTATTGGTCTTTTAAATCCTTGAGCCAATGATGGTTGGCTCAGCAGAGAGGTAGAAAATGACTGAAGGTCCCTAGAGGTGGGAAGAAACTGGCAGGCCATTGGCACAGGGAGTCCTTGAAGGTGTGAACTGTGTCCAGTTCTTTTTTTTTTTGTTGTTGAGACAGAGTCTCACTTTGTTGCCCAGGCTAGAGTGAGTGCCGTGGCATCAGCTTAGCTCACAGCAACCTCAAACTCCTCAGCTTAAGCGATCCTACTGCCTCAGCCTCCCGAGTAGCTGGGACTACAGGCATGCGCCACTATGCCCGGCTAATTTTTTTCTATATAGATTTTTAGTTATCCATATAATGTCTTTCTATTTTTAGTAGAGACGGGGTCTCGCTCTTGCTCAGGCTGGTCTCGAACTCCTGACCTCGAGCGATCCACCCGCCTCGGCCTCCCAGAGTGCTAGGATTACAGGCGTGAGCCACCGCGCCCGGCCTGTGTCCAGTTCTAATGCTTGGGCAAGAGCAAAGCAGTGTCTCTCTACAGAAGTATCAAGGGGATCTGGATAGGGAATTAGTGCAGGGTTCTAAGACTAGAGCTGAAAGAGACTAAGAGTCACCAGGACCAGTTTTAGGAATATGGCAGAAGACCAGTTGTCACAACGGGGAAAAAGTCCAAGGCCCAGCCAACAGCCCTGGTAACTTTATGTTGAATCTCAGAGTATGAGGCCAGCCATTCCTCCATCCACTCATCTATTTTAGCGTGAGTCCTAAACAATCAACCAAGGTTGAGCCTGCCATCTTGGGTGGCTATCAAGTGGCTCCAGTATTGTGAGTGGAAGGATTAAAGTCTTTGTGAGTGGAAGGTTTCAGGGGGAAGGGACCAGGCATGGCTTGGTAGTGTGTGGTTTTGTGGAAAGTCCTCATGTATGAAGAAATTTGCACAAGGGAGGCATGGACAATGAAAATACCATGTTATAGAGGAGAGAGGATTTTTTTAAAAAATTTTAAAGTATTACAGGAGCACAAATATTTTTGGTTACATGGATCACTTTTATAAGGCTTGATTCATAGTTATAAGTGTGCCTGTCACCAACATAGTGTTCACTGTACTGGTTAGGTAGGTTTTAACCTATCTCCTTCATCTCCCTCCCCACTGCTTGATTTCCATTAAGTTTTACTTCATTCTACACACATATATGCTCATCAGTTAGTTCCAATTTAATAGTGAGTACATGCAGTGTTTCTTTTTCCACTCTTTCGTAGATACTTCACTTAGGATAATGGTTTCTAGTTCCATCCAAATGTTGCAAAAAGCCTTAATTCATCCTTCTTCATGGCTGAGTAGTATTCCACGGTATACATATACCATATTTTGTTAATTCACTCATGAATTGATGGGAACTTGGCTTGAGTCCATATCTTTTCAGTTGTGAATTGTGCTGCAATAAACATTTGAGTGCAGGTGTCTTTTTGATAAAATGACTTTCTTTCCTTTGGGTAAATACTCACTAGTAGGATTGCTGGATCAAATGTTAGGTCTACTTTTAGTTCTTTGAGGAATCCCTATAGTGTTTTCCATAGAGGCTGTACTAATTTGCAGTCCCACCAACAGTGTATAAACATTCCTTTCTCTCTGCATCCATGCCAGCATCATTGTTTTCAGTCTTTTTAATATAAGACATTCTAACAGGAGGAAGGTTATATCTCATTGTGTTTTTTTTTTCATTTGCATTTCCCTAAAGATTAGTGATGTTGAGCATTTTTTCATATGTTTATTGGCCATTTGCCTATCTTTTTTGAAAGGCTTCTATTCATATCTTTTGCCTACTTTTTGATGGGACTGTTTGATAGATTCTTGCTGATTCACTTCAGTTCTTTGTAGATTCTGGTTATTATCCCTTTATCAGATGTATAGCATGCAAATATATTTTCCTATTCTGTAGGTTGTCTATTTGCTCTGTTGATTATTTCCTTGGCTGTGCAGAAGCCTTTTAAGTTAATCAAGTCCCATTTATTTTTGTTGTTGCTATGATTGCCATTAGGGTCTCCTCCATAAATTCTTTGCCTAGGCTGATATCTAGAAGAGTTTTGCAACATTTCTTCTAGAATTCTCATGGTTTCATGCATTACATTTAAATCATTTATTCATCTTGAATTAATTTTTGTGAGTGGTGAGAGATATGGATCCTGTTTCATTCTTCTGCATGTGGCTATCCAATTTTCCCATCACCATTTATTGAATAGGGATTCTTTTCCCCAGAGTATGTTGTCTGCTTTGTAAAAGATCAGTTGGCTATATGTGAATGGTTTTATACTGAGTTTCCTGTTCTGTTCCATTGGTCTATGTCTCTGTTCTTATTCCAGTACCACACTGTTTTAGTTACTCTAGCCTTGTAGTACAGCTTGCATCTGGTAAATTGATGCCTCCCAATTTGTTCCTTTTGCTTAAGATTGCTTTGCCTATTTGGGCTCTTTTCTGGTTCCACATGAAACATAGAGTTATTTTTTCTAGATCTATAAAATATGATGTTTGTAATTTGATGGATATTGCATTGAATCTGCAAATCACTTTGGACAGTATGTACATGATAACAATGTTGATTCTACTGGCCCATGAGCATGATAAGTCTTCCCATTTGTTTGTATTACCTGGCAATTTCTATTCTCAGTGTTTCATAGTTCTCTTTGTAGAGCTCTTTCACCTCCTTTGTTAAGTATATTCCTACATATTTTATTTTCTTTGTAGCTGTTGTGAATGGTATTGAGCCTTTGATTTGACTCTCAGCTTAACTGTTATTGGTGCATAGAAATGATACTCATTTGTGTACATTGATTTTGTAACCTTAGACTTTGCTGAATTTGTTTATAAATTCCAGGAGTCTCTTGGTAGAATCTTTGGGGTTTTCTAGATATAAGATCATAATTTCTGAAAAAGCAGTAGTTTGACCTCCTTTTTCCTGATTTAGGTACCCACACCCTTAATTTCTTTCTCTTGCCTGATTGTTCTGGCTAGGACTTCCAGCACTATGTTTAATGGAAGTGGTGACAATGAACATCCTTGTCTTGTTCCAGTCCTTAGTGGGAATGCTTTCAGTTTTTCCCCATTCTTATGATGTTGGCTGTGGGTTTGTCATATATGGTTTTTATAACTTTGAGATATGTTCCTTCTAGGCCTAGTTTGTTGAGTTTTTCTTTTTATCATGAAAGGGAGCTGAATTTTGTCGAATGCTTTTCGAGGTGATCATATGATCCTCTTTTTTGCTTCTGTTTATGTGGTGAATCACATTTATCTATTTACATATGTTGAAGCATCCTTGCATCCCTGGGATGAAGCCTATGTGGTTATGATGTATTATTTTTTTCATGTGTTCGTGGATTTGGTTTGCTAGTATATTATTGAGTACTTTTCCATCTATATTCATAAGGGATATTGGTTTATAGTTTTCTTTTTTTGTAGTGTCCTTTCCTGGCTTTGGTATCAAGGTGATACTAGCTTTGTAGAATGAGTCAGAGAGAATTTCCTCCTTTTTGATGTTATGGAATAATTTCTACAGTATGGGTACTGACTCTTCTATGTAGGTCCGACAAAATTTGGCTATGAATCTATCCAGTCTGTGTTTCTTTTTGTTGTTGTTGTTGGAAGGTGTTTTATTGCTGCTTTAATCTCATTGCTCACTATTAGTCTGTTCAGAAATTCTATTTCTTCCTGATTGAATCTCAGGATGTTCTGTGATTCCAGGAATTTGTCCATTTCCTCTATGTTTTCAAGTTTATGTACATAGGGATTTCATAGTATTCACACATGATATTTTGTATTTCTGTGGTATCAGTTGTAATGTCTCCCTTTTCATTTCTGATTGACCTTGTTAGGGTCCTTTCTCTTCTGTTTTTAGTTAATCTAACAAAAGGTCTGTTGATTTGTTTATCTTTTCAAAGAGCAAACAAACTTTTTGTTTTGTTGATCTTCTGTATTATTTTCTTGTTTTTGATTTCATTTAGTTTTGCTCTGACCTTAGTTATTTTTCTCTTTCTGCTGGTTTTGGGTGTGGTTTGGTCTTGCTTTTCTAGTTCCTTGAGATGTGTCATTAGGTTATTAGTTTGTAATCTTTCTGTCTTTTTGTTGTAGGTACTTAAGGCTATGGATTTTCCCCATAGAACTGCTTTTGCTGAATCCCATATATTTTGATAGCTTGTGTCTGCTTTGTCATTCACTTTGAGGAATCTTTTGATTTCCATATTAATTTCATCATTGACTCAATAGTCATTCAGCAGGAGGTTGTTTAATTTTCACGACTTTATGTAAAATTGGGTGTTTCTCTTGGTGTTGATTTTTAGTTTTATTCCACTGTGATCTGAGAAGACATATGGCATGATTTTAGTTTTTCTGAATTTATTGAGCCATGATTTGTATGGCCTAAAGTATGATCAATCTTGGAGAATGTTCCCTATCCTGTATAATCTGTTTTTGAGCAAAATGTTCATAAATGTCTGTTAGGCCTATTTGTTCTAGAATCCTGTTAAAGCCCCGTGTTTCTTTATTTTCTGCTTGGATGATCTGTCCAATTCTGTCAGTGGAATGTTGAAGACTCTGGCAATTACAATACTGCTGTTTATCTCTTTGCTTAGATCTAGTAGGGTTTGCTTTAGGAATCTGGGTGCTCCTTTGTTAGGTGCCTAAATATTTAGGCTTATTATGTCTTCATGTCGAATTGCTCCTTTACCATTAGATAATGATCATCTTTGTTTTTCTTTAGTATTATTGATTTAAAGTCAACTTTGTCTGATATAAGAATGGCTACACCTGCTTTCTTTTAGTTACCTTTTGCATGAAATGTTTTTTTCTGTCCCTAAGCTTGAGCCTATAAGAGTCCTTGTGGGTTAATGTGTTTCCTAGAGACAGCAGATA
Organism: Eulemur rufifrons; assembly: GCF_041146395.1. NCBI lineage: Eukaryota > Metazoa > Chordata > Mammalia > Primates > Lemuridae > Eulemur > Eulemur rufifrons. The sequence continues at coordinate 5,525,706 of NC_091011.1, read as the reverse complement.
CTTGGATTGTATTTTTTTTATCCATTTAGCCAGCCTATTTGTCTTGAGTGGGGAACTTAAACCATTCATGTTGATTGATAGTATTGATATGTTGGATACTGTTCTGTTCATCCAGCTGGGTTAGTAGTTTGTTGCTTTGTCTTACCTCTTGTGATATTGTTTTATATGAGCTCTGAGCTTTAGCTTTTGGGTGGTTTTATACTGAGGGGTGACCATTGTGCTGATCCATGTAGAATGCAGTTCTGAGTATTTCCTGTAGGGCACATCTGGTCTTGACAAATTCCCTCAGTGTTTGCTTGTCTGGAAAGGTCTTTATTTCTCCTTCATTTATGAAACTTAGTTTTGCAGGATACACCATTCTAGGCTGAAAGTTGTTCTGTTTAAGAAGACTGAAGTTGGGGCCCCAGTCCTTTCTGGATTATGAGGCCTCTGTTGAGAATTCTGCAGTTAGTCTGATGGGTTTTCCTTTCTAAGTTACTTGATGTTTTCTCTGTATGGCCCATAGGAGTTCCTCCTTCATGCTGATGTTGGCCAGTCTGATGACTATGTGTCTTTGTGATTGCCTCTTTGTGACAAGTCTCCCAGTTATTCATTGAGCTCCTTGTATCTGGATGTCTAAATCTCTAATAAGACCAGGGAAATTTTTCTCGATTATTTCTTCAAATGGGTTTTCCAGCCCTTGTGCATTTTCTTCTTCATCCTTAGGAATGTCTATAATTCCTATATTTGGCTATTTTATATAATCACATATTTCTTGTAGGCTTCATTCATTCCTTTTAATTCTCTGTCCATTATTTTGACTGACTGAGTTAATTCAAAAGAGTTTTCTTCAAGTTCTGATATTCTTTCTTCTGCCTGGTCTAGTTTATTCTTAAAACTTTTCACTGTGTTTTGTATTTCCTTAAATGCATTTTTCATTTTCAGAAGTTCTATATGGGTTTTCTTTAATATGTCTATCTCTTTAGTGAAATTCTCATTCATTTCATGAATTATTTTTCAGGTTTCTTTGAGCTGATTTTTCCATTTTCTCTTGAATTTCATTGCATTTCCTTACAATCCGTATTTGGAATTCTTTATCTGTCATTTCAGTATTTTCATTTTGGTTGGTATCCATTATTAGTGAGCTGATTTTCCCTTTTTGGGGTGTCCTTCTGCTCTGATTTTTTATACTTCTGGAGTTCTTTGTTGATTCCTTCTCAGGAAGGAAGCAGCTATTACTTCTTATTTTGGGATTTTCTTTTGTTTAGATAGGGCTTTTCTCACCCCCCTACTCCTACATATATATTTGTATCATATGTTGGGTAAGAATCTTTGGCTTTGTTTGTGGGTGCTTTAATGGTGATCTAGGTTTTGGGTTGAAGCCTTGGTTATAGCTTTCCATATTGTGGTGTTTTTCTCAATTGCTAGTTGTTTGTAGGCTGTAGCAGTGGTGAGCTATGTGTGTGGGCAGATTCACTGTCTCTCTTTATGAGGGAGGATGCAGGTCTTTGAAATTCTTTCTCTTTCCCCAACCCTGCGGACTTCTTAGCCATGTGAATTTTATTGGCCCACCCTGTTTAATCTCTGAGACAATAAATGGCACTTGTGGGTAAGAATTGACCTGTATGATTGAGTCAGTAAATGTTGTAAAGGGCTGTGCAGATTGACCTCCCTGTCAGTAGGTGGTGCTTTCCAGAAGGCACAAGCTGCAGTGTTGTTTTTGAAACTGGCTCTAGCCCCTCAGGTGGAGCACTTGAATGCCCCAGGTGGTGAGTGGGGCCCTGGAACTTCCAGATGAGTCTTTATTCTCTGCCACAGCAGAGGTGGGTTGGGGAGTGAGGCTGGGTGGGGCTGGGTTGAGCAAGCTTGTCCTTAGGCTCCACAACAGCTGGTAAGGTAGTTGATTTGGCAGGATTCAAATGTCTGCTCCCAGATTCTGGGAAAGTTGCCAGGGAGGGACTGAAGTGACACCACCCACCCAGAAAGTCTGCTTGTGGAGATGGGGCCATCTGAGATTCACAATCTGACTGTCCAGCTTTCACATCTCCCAGGGCCTGCATGTGTGTCCTCCTATTGTGTATCTCCTTGAAATGCCAGTGGGTAGGGAGCCCCCAAATTGGGCACCCTGGGTCCACTATAAGTCCTCTAAGGAAGAGGCATGGGCCCCACTCTCTGTGGAGACATCAGCCTGGAGAACACACCTGCTGGATGGAGGTGGTTTATTGCCCAAAATCTCAGCTCACACTTCTCTCCTGGGTGGAATGGGTGGGGACAGACCACTGCTCCCAGTCAGCCTGAGCACCTGAATGCTCTGCACCTGGTTGCTATGGATCCTAGGGGTGGGCTCTTTCTCAACAGAGGACCCACCCCAATCCAACAGGATTGTTTTCCTGCCAGGGGGCGGGGTGTGCAGGGATGGGTGCTCTCCCAGCTCACCGCATCTTGGGACCCCACAATTTTCTCCATCAGTTCTGTCCACATGGGCTTCCTTTCCACCTGAATCCAGCTCCCAGACCTCTGGCCTGTGTCTCCAGTAGCCCACTCAAGTCTTGGGGGGAATGGGGTCTGGCCTGCTTGCCTAACCTGCTGGTATGTGGCTCTGAGAAATACTGGTGGGCAGGGAACTCCCAAATCAGGCACCCCGGGTCCACAACAGTCCCTCTGGGGGAAAGATGTGGGACCCTCTCTCAGTGGGAGCCTCAGCCTGCAGCACCCACTCGCTGGAGAGAGATGGCCACTCTCCGAATTCTTGGCTCAAACTGCACTCCCAGTTGCAGTGGTTGGGGGAGGGGCAGGGAAGGAAAAATAGTGTGAATGGGAGAAAGCTGGCTCTCCAGTCTCTTGTGACACTCTTCTCGGAGGGGAACCTCACACAGAATGTCCAAGCTCTGGGATCATGCAAGTTCTCCCCACTGTTCTGTGTTGATGCAGTGCCCAGGCTCATGGAGTGGAAAAGCCTCCAAGAAACTTGGTAGCCTCCTGGTCACCAAAGACTTGTGGGAGGGAGAGAGGGGTCCCCCCTTGCCCCTTCACTGGGCTCCGAGCCTCTCTGGGTTTGATCCTTGTCAATATCTTTTTTTCCTTTATCTTCTTCCTTCTCTGCTTCATAATTTTCCTCCATGAGGTCCCCAGCAGGCTCCAGCACCTCTCTCTATGAGCCACACCTGCTGTGCATCTCTTCTCCCCTCGCCTTTATCTGAAATCCAATCTTCCCTCCAGGACGGTCTGGCAAGTGACGCCACTAGTCAGCCGTCTTGGCACCCCCTACCAAGGACAGAGGATTTTGAATTCAGAAATTCTGAGTTCAAGTCTTCGTGCCAAGCTGCCTTTATTGGGTGACATTGAGTTTGGTCATGTGGCTTGTTTGAACCCCAGTTTTCTCATCTGTAAAACGGAGATGATAATGCCTCAATTTCCTCCCTTGCAGGGTAGCATTTCTGATGTTCTGTGAAACAATGGCCTGCTGGTTGCTAATGTGTGAAAAATGAGTTTGATAATCGAAGAGGCCTGGGAAAGTCTGGGTTAGGCGCAGGTGAAGAGGCTTCTGTGTAATACATCCCTCCCTGCTTTGGCTTCTGAGAGACTGTGATCGGTGAACACGCTCTTTGAATTTGCATGAGAGGATTTCGTATGTGGCATTTCTCAAACCTTTTTAACTGCAAACCTCTCCCTCCTTTTTTTTTCCTGCCACATTTATTAACCTCTCCCAGGAGAGCCTTTCAAGGAATGTAGTTTGGGAAATGCAGCCATAGAGTAATAAAGCAGCGAGCTCACTAATGTGTACTGCGTGTGCCTGCAAGTTTTCTTTCAACCTCGAACACTGTGTGTTTATAATACTAACACTGTAGAAGGCATACATGGAGTGCTTGTTTATAAAGGAGATTTTAAGCAAGCTGGCAGGCAACGCTGGTGAAATAAAAAGATAAGCCCTCAATAAAAAGATGTATGCAGAAAAGTGTTATTATCGGGGCTTTGAGACCTAGCATGCTGTCTCAATAGCTGACCTCTAAAATATGACAGCTCCTCCCAGAGCCTCAGAGCAACATGAGCAGCAAGGGGAGAAGATGTGAGGCTGAAGTTCCTGGTACAGACAAAGCCCAGATTTCCTGAGACACATGATAGAGCTTGAATTTGAAACTGATGGTCTCTTGGTGAAAAGAATCTGAGACTCAAACTAAGTTGCTATATTTTAAATAAATATTAAAATAAACAGTTGTGGCTGGCTGTGGTGGCTCATGTCTGTGATCCCAGCACTTTGAGAGGCCAAGGTGGGAGCATCTCTTGAGGCCAGGAATTTGAGACCAGCCTGGGCAACATAGGGAGATCTCATCGCTACAAAAATTAACAACAGCAGCAAATTAGCTGGGTGTGGTGGCTGCACCTGCAGTCCCAGCTACTTGGGAGGCTGAGGCAGGAGGATCGCTTGAGCCCAGGAATTCAAGTCTAGGTGACAGAGTGAGACTCTATCTCTAAAAAGAAAATAAATAAATAAGTAAATAAATAAAATCAATAGTTGTACAAAGCTATTTTATCCTAGATAACAATGGCATTGATTTGATCTGGGAGAGGCGTTAGAGCTGATGTACCCCTTTCTCATATGTGGAGTGGGGTTTGGAAGGCTGCATTTTACAGCGGGGGCAGCCGTCACTCAACTGCATGTCAACTCCAGGATCTACTAGCTATGAAACTCTGGATGAATTAAATAATGTCACTGAGTCTTAGTTCCTTTATCTGTGAAATGGGGATGATTTTATTAAGGTAGAGCTGTCCTTTCTTCAGTTTATGTAGGTCTTAAGCCAGGAAGGGAATTTAGGCTTTAGAACAGCATCTGCACTACCAACATTTTGAGGCCAGATGTTGCTTTGTTGTGGAGGGCTGCTCTGTGCACAGCAGGGTGTTTGGCACCATCTCTGGCCCCCAGAGGCCAGGAGCACCTACTTGCCAGTTGTGACAACCAAAAACGTCTCCAGACAGTGTCAGCATCCTCAGATGGAAGCAAAACAGCCTCTGGTGAGAACCACTGCTCTGTGTAAATATTGGATCAAAGTACTTATCAGACTCATATTTCAAAAACAACAGGTTCAAGGGGAAAAGATGATTCAGGGCTAAAGCTTTCAAGAACACAAGGATAGACGTTTCTACTATGATCTTCCTCTCTGGTTTTATGGTGAACTTGGCTTGACATTTTGTACCAATAGACTTAAGAGTAAAGCTAACAGTAGCAACACGACTTGTATGGAAGACAGAGACATGCAAGGGAGGGGCAACATCACCCGCAACTACAGATATGAGTAAATGCGTGACCAAGCAAGAGCTAGGATGAGGTAGACACACTTGTCCTTGCTTCTGCACCTGCCATAGATTTCTTTATAAGGATACTTTCAATTGTCGTACGCACATCAACAGAAACAGGATGTCCTTGAATAAATAGCATTTGATTCCATTGAGCTTTTGGGCAAGCGAATGGCTTCTCTTTTCCTGACACCACAAGCATCGTCATCAGCAGAGGCTTCCTACTCACGCTCATCAGGGTAAAAGAATAATAAAGCCACTCGAAGAAAGCTGCCGTGTGGCTGTGCTGAAGCTTTTTTTTTATTATACTGTTGCCTGTAATTTCTATAGTGTTACCTCCTGTTGTTTGATGCTGTATCTGACAGCTACCCACGTAACACTAATCGTGTTCTCTAATTCATCAGTCATATTATAGCTGATTCAAGGAATGAACATTTGTGAGTTATAAAACATTCCTGCGGTTCCAATCTGTCGCTGCATCTTCCTTGCGCAAACCCCGGCCACCATCACCTTCCGTCTAGATTGCCAGCACGGGCCTCCACGCCGGGGTCTGTGCCTTGGTATTTAACCCAGGCTGTTGCTCCCCATAGTTCAGCGAGAGTGATCTTTCCAAAGTCCAATCCTCTGCCATTCCCCTGCTAACAGACCTTCTACGACTGTCTATCGCCCTCTCTGTGAAACCCACATGTTGAGGGAAAGGCGTGGCAAACCCTTCGTGGTTTGTATTTGACTTCATCTTTTATCATCTCCTAGCTCAACACAGGCTGTACTGTCTGTAACATCCTGAGTGTGCTCCTTCTTCTTCTCTGCCTGTCACCATCAGGAAAGCTGCTCTTTCTGTACGGAATGTCCTTCTCTCTCCTCTTCCCCTCGTTCCTTTCCAGATTAACTCCTACTCCTCCTTTAGGTATTAGCTTATACATCACTTCTTGCAGAAAGCTTCCTCTCGCTTCCCAGCATATAGCGTAGGTCCAGTAAATATTTCCTAAACGAAGAAATTAACGAAGTACAAAGAGAACCAGAAGAAAGCAGGTTACCATTGTTCATGAACACAAGTGAATGGAGTTGAAAGTTTTAAGGCGGAGAATAAACACCAGTGTTAGATATGTCAGAAATGCTGCGCCAAAGGACAGGTCCAGGAAAATCTCTACTGTTGTGAACCAGAGTGAGAGTCATTTCAGCAGAATGATCTGGATGAGGGAACTCCAATTATAGAGGACTGGTGTGGCATTAATATCAGGACTTAAGGAATCAGCATTAGCAAGGACAAACATATTGCCTTTATCTGTTAGGGCTGCTGTCAAAACATACCTTAGACCGGGCAATTTATAAATAATAGAAGTTTATTGCTCATAGTTCTAGAGGCGGGAAGGCCAAGCTTAGGGCACCGGCAGATGTGGCGTCTGGTGAGGGCTGGTCGGCTTGCACGCGTCCTCACGTGACCGAAGGGGCGAGGCAGCTGTCCTCAACCACTTTCATGAGGACACCAATCACCTCCCAAAGGTCCCACCTCTCAATGCTATTGTCTTCGGGTCTAGATTTCAACATTCAAATTTGGGGGCGGGCATCAAAAATCAGACTATAGGACTGATTTTCATGAATTTTGGATCAAAAAGTGAGGAGAGACACTGTGAATGCCTAAAGATGCAAGTCCAAGAAAGTGTCGTAAGAAAGACAAGGGGGGAGAGCCGAGCATGTATAAAACAAGGGGAGGGAGATCCGGAGAGGTGGGTGACGTAGTGGAAACTCAGTGAGGACCGTTCTCTCTGGTTTTACCATGAACTTGGCTTGATGTTTTGTACCTATAGACTAATGAGTAAAGCTGACAGCAGCAATGCTATTTATATAAAAGATAGAGACATGGGGGCGGGGGGAAACCAAGCCCATTTGCAGACATGAGCAAGTGTCTGGTCAAGCAAGAGGTAGGACGAGGTTGGCACGATGCTTCTGCACCTGCCACAGGTCTTGGTTACCCTGATGACCTCTTCTCACCCAGCCCGTGTTTCCACTGCTCTCAACACCATCTGGAGTGGTTGGAGATCTTTATGTTTCCTTCTGAGGGGTTTGATGCTTTGCTGGATCTAGAAGTATAGGATCGCTGTAGTTTTCTTTGAACGTTGCCGCTGGACATCCTCTGTAGTGCTAGGAAACTGTCCAGGACCTCTGAGATGCAGACGTATACTCCCCCCACTCCCTTTTGCATAGCCACGGTTTCCCCTTAATAATCAAGCCCAGGCATCCCAGCCAACACTGTAACCCTCTGTTGAGCCTTTTAATCTAGTGTGGCAAGTGACCTAAAATGGCCACAGTGGTCTCGGCTTCCAATTCAGTGGGATCATTTCTGCATCACCTGGTTGAAACATTCCTTCCCCGAGTACCAAGATTTCCCCGCCAGCAGAGCTTGGAGCTGCAGAGCCAGGAGGGACCATCGGAAGGAGAGTGCTAAACCCACTGCCGTCTTCACCTCCGGACAGCTAGACACACGTTCCCTGGTTGTGAGAGGACCGGCAATTGCCACCCCTCTGTGACGAGACAGGCCAGGATGACGGCCTGTTTCTGAAGCAGCCCCATTCGAATGGACCGACCACAGGCTACCTGCGTCCCAGTGGTAGCATCAGACACAGCTGGCTCCCCACAGCACCTGGTCAGTCCAGTTGTTTCCCTTCTCGCAGCACTTAAGTATTTTGGAAAATAGGCGAGATTCCTCTGGGAAAGGGTAGGGAGAAGATTTACAGGGCGTGTTTTATAGTAAGGACTCCACATGCTTCCTCAGCCATACCAGGCCTCCCTTCCAAGGGCTATGGCCTCTCTGACAGAGACAGGGGGCTGGTGACAACATTTTTTCTCCCCTTACATTGGTTACAGTGCTAACCAGGAAGTGGTTGGCCAGCTAGGGAATATGTTTTCCAGCTATCTGGGCAGGCCGTGTGGCTATTTCTACTGATGTTGTGTACTAATTCCAAGCCAAGGCTTCCAAGAAGCCTGGTCCCTCCCCTGGGTGCTCTTTCTCCTTCTGCCAGCTGGGTGCAGATGATAACAAGGTTGCAGGGAGTGGTGGAGGCAAAGGATGGAAAAGTTCTGAATTATGGCGTGAGGCAGAGCTGCCCACCAACCAGAGCACTCTTGTTTGACATTATATGAGTGAAGGAATAGAAATGTTGGGGATATGGAGATGCTAGAGTGGATTTATCATATGAAAGCATTCATCCAACCCTGATTTTGTTAAAGCTCTGAAATTGGAAGGTTTATGGTGCTGCCGCAGCCTAACGCCCTATAAATGAGACAGTCCATGATCTAAATAAGATGGAGGAATTGAGCAGAAGGCTATGGTCTTTGTTTAACATGCTTGCCACATACAGCAAGGAAGACCTTAGGTTTACACTTAGGTTGTTCATCCGTTTCAGTTCTAGGGACCCTGTTCAATTAAACCTTCTCGCCCAGCCCCCCTGACTCTCCCGGTGAGTCCATTCTGAGCCCCATCCCAGCTCTGCTGCCTCTCTGGGAACGGTGCCTCTTTTCTAGTTTCTAAGTACATGTCACCCAAAGAACCTGTAATTGCCACTGAGACCAGACAGTCCACTAATGGGGTGTCTACCACTGTCATCTCTGGCTGCTGGAGGACTGTCATCACCGTCTCTCAGACACGCTGGCACGTCCTCTCTGAAGCTTTTCTTCATGGTGCAGAGTTAGGGAAGAATAAATGTTCAGATATGATAAAAAACACTCCATCATTTCTGTCTTCCAAAGGCCAGGGTGCTGCCTTTTAGATTATACCAAAGAATCTCTGGTGTCTCATCTTATTTAGTGTGACTATTTTTCAGTTCAAATTTTAGTAGACCAACGTAAACCAATTAGCACCTTGCCTGCCCCAGCTCAGACATGGAATTCAAACTATCAAGCAAGTGCATTCATATAAATCAATTTATCTCAACCTAAAATTGCGTAGCTCCTTTCCTAGTCTAACACCTTCAGAGTCCAGTTTCACATCTAGGTAATGGGTTTGTGTAGGTACTCAATGCCCAAATCATATTCTCTTGGGGTATGAGTCACTTCTGGGGTTTTCCTTTGGTCCTGGAGCAAGTGGGATCTGAGTAGAGGCCTTGGGGCAACAAGAACTGGAGTTTTCCCCTTCAAGTTAAAGAGGCAGGAGAGGCAACTGCAGGGCCCTCCGCCAACTCAGGAGGAGCTGCACCCACCAGGGAGAAGGGCTGCCTCTCCTGGCGTGGTGGCCCAGCAGGTTTGGGGTTAAGTTTTAGGGGTTGTCTCAATATGGCTTGTGTATATATGTACCGAGGGCCCTGTGGCAGACAAGACCTTGGCTTCATTCTGTAAAGCTTATACCATGGAACACTGTATTGTGAACTTTTGTCTTTATGATGCTAATGTTGGGGCAATGGGGCTGGCGTCCCTGAGCAGGCAGGAGCCAGGCTTTCTGTGCACCAGGCTGTCCTGAAGAGGAGCACGACCCCATGGAGCGCTGGATCTGATAGTGGAATGAAAATAACCCTTTGGGCCCCTTTACGTGGAGCATTCTAAAACCGAAGTGGACCTGCCTCTCTAAGCAGGAGCATCGGATGCTGGGAGCCCACACTTCAGGGGAAAAGGAAAAAAGAAAGAAAGGACCCACACCTGTTTTTTCCGATAAGGTGCTCTGGGGATTCATAGAGACTTTCTTTTCATTTCAAGGCAGGCCCCGTGAGATGTGCTTGAATATCCTCTCTGGTGCTGAGATTGCCCTTGACCTTGTTTCTCAGGCTCTTGGATCTTCTGCTCTGTGTTGCCTCCACCTCCCACACACATGCCTGCCCCAGAAACCTCCATCAGAACAAGCCTGTCCTGACTTTCTGAGTTTGCCTGCTGTCTAGGCCATTTGGGCTGGCATAAAAAACACTGTAGACCAGGTAATTTACGAACAATCGAAATGTGTGGCTTGGAGTTGTGGCAGCAGAGAAGGCCCACGATGAAAATGCCAGCAGGTTCAGTGTCTGCGAGAGCCTGTTCCTCAGAGACAGCACCTTCTCCCTGTGTCCTCAGGCGGTGGAAGGGGCGAACATGCTCCCCTGGGCCTCTTTGATAAGGGCACTGTCCCATCATGGGGTCCTCCTCATCTGCTCACTCCCCAAAGGCCCCTCCTCCTAATACCACCAGATTGGGGATTAGGTTTCAACATACAAATTTTGGGGAGATGCAAATGTTAAGATCATAACACACACCAAGTTCCCTGACATCCGTGCTGGGTTCCCACCACAGGCAGTGCCTGAGTCTGCCCTAAGTGTGTCTCGCTCCCCACGTTCTGTCTGTACTCTTTCTGTCTATTCCGGTCAGCCCCAGATGTCCACTTGCCCAATCTTCTGCTGAGGCCACTGTTCTTATTCAGTGTTTCAAGTGCTCCAAAGGTATTTGCAGAGCAGCAACCTGCCCCATATCACCAATGGGCCACCTTCCTAACGTCAGAGACTCCAAGCCAGGAGCTCATTCGGTTCACCTGCCCTAACCTCCGCCAGAGGGAATGTCGGTGAGAGACCCGGTTCCCCTCTGAGACTGCCCCTCAGTTCTTTTGGTTTAATTTTTATTTTGCAAATTTTCGATCATATCCAGCTGTAATCAGTGCCAACCATTTGTCACTTTTGTTTCAGATGCCCCCTATTATTTTTGTTGGAACGCTAGATACCATTATCACCTCTGATGGTATTGATAACAATTTCCTAATTTCATTTTACACCTACCCTGTGCTCAGTTTGCTCTCATTGCCACACACAAGTCTTCCCACATGTGGTTTGTTTGAATCAGGATCCAAACTAGGGCCACCCATTGCAGTTCCTGTGCTTTTTGGGCCCCTTTGTTTCTTGTGATTGGGTGGTGAGTGGGGTCTAGAGGTTGCTCAGACACTGATTTTTTTTTTTTTTTTTTTTTTGGCAAGAGAGCTTCCTCAGTGAGGGACACACGATCAGCTTGTCTGCTCTGCTACTGGTGACCCCGGTCAGAGGGCTCAGATAGTGTCAGTCTGATTACCAGGAACGAGCTTTCCCACCAGCCTGCACATGGTGGTGGATGGCACGGCCACGCCCCCTGTGTGGGCAAGAGATTTCAAAATGGTGATCTTTCAAATTCCAAATTTCACTCTGCATTTCGGATGTGGAATTCTTTTCTACAATAATTTCCCTCAACATTTGTTGGGTTTCCATGAAATACAGTTTGTCCAGGATGGGCAAGATAGTTGCTTGATTTCTTTTATGTATTAATAGTAATGAACCAATGCCCTAGCAACCTTCAATCAGACACAAGTGTTTTTTGTTTGTTTTTATATTTGTTTTTTGATGTGTTTTTATTTTTGGGGGTGTAATTTTTATATAATTGATGTGTTTCATTACATTGTGGTTATTTTCCTTTTGGAAGGCTCGTGTCTCTTTTGAGCCCCTTCGAGATGACTTCTCATCTCTCCTGATATGACTCCAATAGTGTTTACCAACCTCCTTGCTTTCTGGCACGACAGAGTCTCTCAGATGCTTTTGTACACGTCCTGCACCAGCCATTCCTCCAGGCCTCTGGTTTCTATGGGCGGGAGATATATTTGTACACAAAAATCTGTGCTTCAGGGGCTGCTCATGAATGCTGGATCATTGCTGCTCCCAGGTCTTTCCATAGACAAAGCTAAAAAATAAGCAGAGAAAGAGAAAGGTAAACCAGGAGTTCTTCCTAATTTTTGCAAGTCAAACCTAGCATCACAAAGATTTTACCTGACTTATTTGATTTTATGCTTGCATCTGTTCCTATCTGAATATTGGTTTCTAATGATAATGCATATGCTTAATTATATTAACTGTCCTACTGTATTTATGCATCTACTAGTATAAATATTAACATACCACCATTACTATAACAATAAAGCAGGTGAATTCTTTTGAGATTTTTTGTACTTCTTATTTCTGTGCTGTATTTCACTGAGGTTGCATAGTCAAAATAACATGCTTTCAAGTCACTCGAAATGATTCTGCTTAGTATGGTCATGCCACCAACCTACATGACAGTTAGATTCCCTTTGTTTTGGTTTATTTTCCAATTTTTAGAAATTGAATTTTTAAAAAATATATTTAGTTTTGTTTTTGCAAAATATTTTTATGATTCTACAGTCAAAACTATACAGGACACAATCAGAAGTCTGGCTCCTTTCCCTGCCCTCTCCCACCGTTTTCCCATTACCCTTAAAGACAGTCTCCATTCGATTTGCTTTTCATTTATCTTTAAGTCATTTCTAAGTATAGAAAGTGTGTGCATATTATAGTATATGTGGTACACATTACACAGTATATGCAGACACATACACGTGGATATTTACACCCCTTACACAAAAGACAGCACGCCATACACAGTTTTCCGCATGCTTATTTTCCTTTACAACACATGCTGGAAAACCACCCTCCAGACACACATGGCGATGGTCCTCTTCCTCTTTAAGACTGCACAGTGCTGCCTGGGGGTGGACATGGGTCCCCACCCCGTCCTCCAGCAGTTTGCTGTCCCTCTGTCACTCACCATGCAATGATGCTCAGCTTTGTGCAAGTGCCAGTTCTTACTCTGCTCCTGTGTATTTGAGATAACTCCCTAGAAGGAGGACTGCGGGGTCAAAGGGCAGATGCACATGTGATTGTGCTGGACTGAGGCCCCTTCACCTGAGGGCTGCTTCCTTCTGTCAGCGGAGCTCTTTCCTGGGAGGCCTCTCAGGCTGTAGGTGTATCCTTCCATCGGTTTTAAGCAAATACATGTTATATATTATATGTATGTGTATCTGTATATAATACATACATAGATACTATGCATGCACATCCATCTTCTTTCTATGTGTATGTGTGTTTTATATATAAAATTTCCCTGTAAATAGCCTCATGGTTTTGCCCAGACATGGCTGAATCCTAATGAGACAATTTAGGCTTAATTTGTAAACCAGTGACACTTGTTTTATTACATGGTGAAGCTCAAGAACATGACAATCTAATTCTGTTAAGAGCATTTCCTCCTTTTTATATTTTGAGAGATTTGTAAGTCAGGGACACAATACCCAGGTGACGTGAAGACCAGACAAGCAGTAACCTGGCAACGGAGCTGCGCAGGCCTGCAGAGGAGTCCCCTCCTCCCGACTCCTGCCCTGCTCCTCCCTGCTCACAGGCCGAGACGTGGGGACGCTCGCCGGCCTTGAATGCACGTACCTGTGCACACAGCTGGGCCCGAGTGTCCTTCCCGCACGGCCTTCCACTGCCCCAGCTGACACGGCAGGACACGGGCTCTCCCTGGCGTGTGTTTAAGGAGAACCACCAGGCACCCTTCTCATGGTGGAGTGACTGCTGCATTGTCATCCACGGTGTTGGCCAGTCACCCTGGGCTGATGGGCTTTCCTCATCCCTGATGTGTCCCTTGGGGGGTGGGGTACACAGAGCCTTGGGCTGTGGCTGCCAGAGAATCACCTGCTTCACAATCGAAGACGCTACGCCTTTTTTTCCTAGCTAGAAACTAATGACTTGTGAAGTCTATATAATGACAGCAACAAAAGTCTCTTTTGGGGAGTTGTGGCCACATGTCTTGTTTTGGACCGCAGAGCGCTGTATCTACCGGAGTTGAATGCGTTTTTATTGGGCCCTCAATGAGTCTGCTGTCCCGTGCGTGGTGAAGGACATATTGCTCCTTAGGAAGCTCGGTGCTATCATTTGGAGGCAGGTGTGTGACTCAGTACCTATAAAATGGAACGGGGCTATAGTGGAGTCCAAAACACTGCATGGAAACATAGCGAGGGCCTTAAGGAAAGAGGGTGCATTTAAATGGGAGGAAACAAGATTCATCGAGGAATGAAGTTGCTGGCGTTAGCCACAAGGTCTGGAGGCATGGCAGGGGCTGGACCACTGGGACGAGTGCCTGGACCGGCAGGGGAGGATGTACCCAGCTGCCTTGGGTGCTCACGGGCCTGACCATGGCTGCTCTACTGCACGGAGGCCTAGGGTCCTAGCATGGCGTCCTTCCTGAGGCCCCAGAGCAGTGAGGGCTCTCTGATTTTCCACTGTGTGTATTTTAAGCCCTGACCCCTGACAAGCCCTTGCTAAAGTGCTTCCCCGCAAGCCCAGATTGACATTCACGCTGGGCTCGGGTCCATTAGCGTCGGCCCGAGCTCCTCCTGGAGATGAAATCAGATCATGGAATTCAGCAGAACTAGCACAGGGGCTGAGTGAGAAGTGTCCTTAGTGAACTGGGTTCTCCTCTGAAAACAAGTTAATAAAACTTTCCAGCCCAGTGCCTCGGCTGCAAAGTGGGCCCTCTGCAAATTCCCATTCACTGCCAGGCGACAGCCGCCAGCCGGGATGGTCCCACACGCAGAGAAGGGGCCGTCTCCGTGGGTACCGCCATTATCACCCGCTGCTTTGCTAAGGACCTCCTGGAAGAACTCTCAGCTTGTCAAGAGAACCTTTTAAAGAAAGAACGGGCTTTTTAAAAGATCATGAATATTTACAACATACCCTGTTTGAACAAAAGACTTGAGGCAAATTGTAACAGAGAAGGCATTGCCTCAGGAAGAAAAGAGGCGAGAAGCTCCAGCCTGGACAGCATTTAACTCTGCACACCCAGCCCTTTCTGGGAGGCTGGAGGCACGAAGGGGCTTGCAACTTGTGCGTTTTACTAAAAGAAGTTATAAAGGATTGTCAGAGGAGTCACTGTTTTCTCAGCACAAGCTCAGGTTGTTAGACTTTAGATAAGCCACAGAAAATTTAAAAAATAAGAGAATCCTTTCATATAGGTGTTTGCCTTAAAAAAGTGCTGGGAGCTCCATGCTACCTACATCATAGTACTACCAAGACCATCAGGTGTGTGAGTGTGTGTGACTGAGCGTGTGGGAGGGTGTGAGAGTGTGTAAGAATGTGTGTGTACGGTGTGTGTGGGAGTGCGGGTGGGAGTGTGTGTGTTTGGTGAGTGACACTGTGCGAGTGTGTGTATAGAGCATGTGGGTGTGTGTTTGTGTGAGTGTACAGGTGTATGTGTGTACAGAGTGTATGGGTGCGTGAGTGCATAGCGCGTGCTGTGTGTATTGGTGTGTGAGGACGTGAGCATGCGCAGTGTGTGGGAGTGTGTGGGTGCGGGCAATTTGAGGCGAATGAGACAGCACACGCAGACTGTGCAGCTCTCTGTGCTCAGCCACCCGGGCACAGGCCACGTGGATTTTCAGAGCAGAAGTGTTGGTGAGCGTGGCCTCTCCCTGCCTCTCCCTCTCGGTGTCACCTGTCCCTATTAGGCGGGTTTTTTTTAGCTGTGGTTAAGGTTTGATGGTTGAAATGGGGCTTGTTGACTTGAACTGAGGGAATGAAAAGATAGAAAGGAAACGGGTGTGTTGGACCGTTGCAGGCCCTGCAGGTGCCACATGCCGCAGGGGACGGCCCTGCGGCCGCGCTCTGCAGCGGGCGGTGAGGGGCTGAAGCTGTGTGGCTGGACGGCCCTTCCCGTCCCGCTGGCTGCTCCTCCGCACGCACTGGGAGTGGCCCAGGTTAGCGCTGACAAAGTCAGGTCTTGTCGGGTTTTCTCCGGGGCGTCGGGTGGGGGCTGAAAGTTCTTAGTTTCCAAACTCTTCACCTTGAAGGAGGGTGACCAGATAAAATACCAGTGTGAGATGGCTGTGAGATGGTGCTACTTGTGTTTGTCCTTAGCTCCATGAATATTTGAGCCACGCTTATACTACAGAATTATTTGTTGTTTACTGAAATTCAGATTTACCTGTGTCCTGTGTTTTAATTTGAAAAGTCTGATAATTCTACCTTGGAGCCACCCTAACTCCGATTCTCTGGGAAACTCACAGGTCCGTTCCCATCACGTTCACGGCTTAGACTCCAGGCAGTGGCGGAGCCGGCTCACTGTCCCCGGAGAGCAGCGGGGTCATGACCACATCACGCAGCAACTGGGCGGTGACCTCAGTGGGTGGATGGACTAGGTCAGAGCTAAGAGCACACCTTTCCCCAGTTAGAGTTTGCAATCGAAATGGATTTCTTTGTTACTGAATGAGGCCAAGTATAAACACGGCAGTCACTGTAGCCATTCAGATAGTACAATAGAAAGATTTAAATAAAACAATCTTTGCTCAGAGTCAGAGCTGATTCCTCAGTGGATATGTGGCACGTAGGAGTGACCACCTGAGGAATGGGGACAAGGCAGTCATATTCTGGAGGGACAAGGTGAATGGATGGACAGTTCTATGTTTCAATCCTGCTCTCATCACCTTGGGATCACACTGAAAACACTCCCACCTATGGGCACCCCAGTACTCCCTTGGGTTTCCAAACGCTCAGTTCTCCACAGCTCCGCCTCCTCCCTCCCCATCACCTGCAGCCTCTCCAGGGCCTTGTGTGACACAGGTTTCACATCTGCATGTTCAATTTTCATCTCAGTGAGGCATTTGAAATTGCAATTCTATTGCTCCATCTCTCAGCTGGACTGAAGTAATACTAACTGCACATATGATGTTGGTAGAAGTTTCTAGTATCTTTACTGGCATTTTATGTTTGTGTTATGAACAAAGCTTTTGACTACAGAGAGAATCTTGTCCGGACATTGCTTTATAATCCCCGACTACATGCTGCAGAGCACCAGAACAGTGGTCTCTCTCAGGAGCACTGTCCAGGTGGCACTGTGGTCTTACTTGTCCTGGGTATGAGAAGTGTCTGACAGCCTCAGAAGATGCAGGATCCAGGGTTCTTTGGCAAAAACTCACAATCCCTCTTGATTTGAGATTTGAAGATCATCTGTACTTTGATATAAAGAAACTGAGAAGAATTCCTGTTTTCTCTCCCAGTCATAGGAAGAAGTGGGTATTTTCTTGACAACATTGCTGTTTCACCGGCTAAAAGTTTGTAAAATTCTCATGCTATGAAGTATACAAAATGTCAAAGCAAGGCTGTGGCTCAGTGGCAATCTATTATTAATATGATTGTTCCAACTGTGAGTCATTGCCATCAAGAATAGGCAAATGTAGTGATCCTGGCCCACATTTATTTTATGTGATGATGTGAAATTGTCTCCCAAACGGATGACCAGCTGCTTCAGATTATTCTGTGAATTACAGTAATTTTGGTAATTAGGAAAAAAATACTCTGATTTTTTTCCTGGCAAAACCTCTAAACAGTTGATACCCTCTGACCTCAGAGGAAAGCTCTGTTCTCCCATCTGCGGATAACCCAGAGGATGATTAATTAAGCCCAATTAATGCAGTCATTTCTAAGATGGCTGCTCAGACAGATCATTGCTGAGCCTGTTGGAAGGACAGTGTTGTTTCTCCTTCCTGTTTCCC
Source organism: Eulemur rufifrons (assembly GCF_041146395.1). NCBI lineage: Eukaryota > Metazoa > Chordata > Mammalia > Primates > Lemuridae > Eulemur > Eulemur rufifrons. The sequence continues at coordinate 5,508,122 of NC_091011.1, read as the reverse complement.
ACCAGAACTGGAAGCCGAGTGCGGTGGAGGATGTGTCCCCCTGGGGTTTCAGTGCTGCGGAAGGGGCGGGTTTGCTGTCACATGCATGCGGTTCTAGACTTGAGAGCTCTCCGGGGAGGTTTCCTGCACGCAGCCATTTCCATCTGCGGAGCGAGGCTGTTGAACTCAACTTCAGTTGCAAAGAGCCCTGCCTTGGACTTTTTATTCGCATCTTGCTATTCAGCCTTGGCCAACTGTTTATTCAAATATCAGGATTCACCTTGCCACAGGCCTGTATTTCTTTGTTCCCTGCTTCTGTTGACCTTGGAGAAGCCCTTGAACTTCCTAGAAGCCAGTTTGCCCTGTGTGCACTAGCCACAAAAGGCCAACTCCAGCAGACACGGAGACACACGTGTGCTCTGTGCACTTTACGACATCAGACGTGCTGTGGCTGTCGGTGACCTGACTAACCGTCCAGCGCCAGCATTTGAGGCAGCGGCCCTTCAGTCGTGGCTCTGTGTCTTCTCCTTGGTGCTGGAAAATACTTGCAGCTAGAGCTGTGAGAAAAAGATGTAAATTTGAATTATTTGTATGCTAGAGAAGGCGGCAGCCATGGGTTTCTAAATTCAGATTTCTCAAGATGAATTGAAGCTAATGGATGTGAACCTTATAGCTACATCTCAATTTAAATTCAGTCATCAAGTGCCTAATTTCTAAAAGTTTATTTGCACATTTCCAATAGAATGCTATTCGGAAAGGCAGGAGGCAGAACTGAATATATTTCCTTTGTGATAAAACCTTCGACTGTGGGATTTCAGGTGGACCCATCTATTATTGGAATGGCCAACCATTCCCCATGTGCTGAAGGCATAGCAATTCCAACAATTTTACCCTGGGGTCTTTGATTTATAGTCTCACTTTTCTGACATGTGGCAGTCACGTCCTCCTGCATTTGGACTGGCGCTTGGTGGCAGCTGCAGTGTGTGCAGCGCAGAGCACCCTGGAGCCATGGAGGCTGCTGTGTCGCCAGCGCATCCGCACGTCTGGCTTGGATGTACACCACGGATTGGCAGGGAAAAACGAGGAGGTGAGGAGATGGCCACAGAGAGGTCTGCAGATAAACCTTTTACAGATACTGAAATTCATTGCATTGTTCTTGAGAGTGCCAGATTGAGAGTTATAAAGAGACTTTTTAAAAACAATACCTCATTTCATAAAACAATTTCTATGAACTGGTTTCTCCAGATTGTTCAGCTAAGATTCCTGGCCCAGCTAATATAAAAAACAATAACTCTTACTATTTTTGAGATACTTGACATGTGTTACAACTAATTTTCGTAAGACCACTCTGGAGTAGATATTATTATTCCCATTGTATATATATGGGTAAACTGAGTCTGGCATACATTAAGTAAAATTCCCAAAGTTAAAATTAGTTCATCTATGAGAAAGGAGTCAAGTCAAGGTGTGTCTGACTTCAAAGCCATGTGCCAGTCCCCAAACCTCTCACCAAAGCCTGTTGGACTTGTGATCTTCCTCGAGCCTCAAGCAATGTGTGGAAAAGGACAGGAGAAGTCATTGACTTTACAACACCCAGAAGCAGCAAAGGGTGAAGTTATGAACACCTCAAGGCCGGTCTATAGGAGCAAAAACTATACAAAAGTTTATCCAGTTTAATCACCTTTCCCTCACCTCACCCCAGTATCCTGACTCTTGGTTTCAGTTCAGCAACTCACCCCTACTCTAAGTGCCCACAGTCCCTCGTGCACAGCAGGGCACTTGCATGGAAAATGGGAGTCTGGGACCACAAACGCTATCTTGCTTTCACTGGGAATTCATACATCCTCAGGGATCACAGCTGGTTTTCTTTTTCCCTTGTGGATCCTTCACGTCTTGTGTTACATAACAACTGCCCGTTAGCACTGGGAATACCTGACGTATCTAGGCATCCTGCAAGGCTTCCTGTGATCAGACCAGATTCCTGATCAGCAGAACACATCAGACTCTAGATTTCTCAAGAGAAACACCCACAAACATGTTTCTGTGAATATCCAGCACATTTTCAAGATGATAGCAATCTTAACTGTCCTATTGTGAATTTATTAGAACTCAATCACAAATAGAAAATGGGAAAAGCATGCAGCACATTCAGAAACAAAATTAAAGGAGCCAGGAGACTCAAAGGCAAGAATATAGGTCAACAACGGATGACCTAAGTGACCTTCAGTGAGCTGACAGACCAGATCCCCTTAACTGTGTTTAAGTCCCTCAGTTCTTTAAAATTTCCCAACACTTCCCACCACCCTGCCACCTCCTTGCAGGAGTCTGAGCAGCTCTCAGGAGCCCATTCCCAGAGCTGCACCTCAGCACCCACTAATAGCTCCTATCTCTGAATAAAAAAAAAACCATTGTTCACTACCAAGATGCAAATGCACTTCTGAAACATTCTCACCCTAGGTCAGGTTGACCTAAACAGTAATCTGGTGAGTGATTCTGTAAGAAACTACAAATAATTCACTAGTTCACTGAGGATAAAAGTAAATTGCATAAGAAAAGGTTTGTTTTTATTCTTTATCACTTAACATGCTGAATGGCATATTTAAAAGGCCAACCGTCCCTCTTCACTGAGTTGGAAATTGTCATTTGAATATACAATCATCCCCCCTTATCCATGCATGGATACATTTCAAGACACCCAGTGAGTGCCAGAAACTGCAGATAGTACCAGACCCTGCATATACTATGTTTTTCCCTATTCAGACCTGTGATAAACTTTAATTTATAAATTAGGCACAGGAAGAGATTAACAACAATAACTAATAATAGGACAATTATAACAATATATTGTAATAAGAGTTATGTGAGTATGGTTTCTCTCTCAAAATACCTCATTGTATTGTACACATCCTTTTTCTTCCTGTGTTGCTGTGAGATGACACAGTGCCTGTTTCCAAAAACTTGGCACTTGTCATTGAGGCCACATCAGAAGAATAAGAACAAGTGGTTTGAAGGAGAAGGAAAGAGAAGTTTATTATTTTGCTGGCAAAGGAGGAAAAATGGTAGACCTTCTCTGCTCAAAATCCAAATTTCCTATACACTAGCAGAAATACAGACCTTTTAAAGGGAGTGCCCCTCAGTTCTAGGCTATTGTGATTAACTGTTCTAATAGTCCCACCTGGGCCCACCTGGGGGCTGGCTTCGCCCTTATCTCTTATAACAAAGGACTTAACCTGCTTCAGGGGTGCAGGCCAGGCCACAGTTCCTAAAAAGTGTGGGAGAAGTTTTAAAGAGATAGAAAGTATTTTTGCAGTTTTTTTCAGGCTATTCCCTCCGTTACACATTCCCCACTCTCAATTTTATGCTTCCGTATCTGTGGGAGCATAGCTCTGTTATGGGACCACTCTGTTACTTGCCTCCGTGGTGAGATGAAGAGAGGTGAATGACGTAGGCATTGTGATTGTAGCGTTAGGCTACTATTGACCTTCCGTACCCCTGAATCTGTGTACCCATCTCTTACTTGCAGTACATGGCTTGGTGTCAGTGGTTTCAGGAGATCCCTTTTTGAAGTCTTCCTACAGGCTCAATGCTTTCTGGCACAACACGTTGGCATCAATCGGAACACATTTCTGTTCATGTCTTCCACTCACAAATCAGAGGCCTTTTCCATCGTAACTAAGCACTTACACACACCGCAGCTGTAGCTTTTCCAGTTGGAGTGCAACAGCAAGACTACCACAAAACTTTTTATTCTTCACAACTTCATGGAGGGAAGATTTGTTCTTATAGTAGATCTTAACAACCTCAGCATACAATTTTTTTCTTTTCTTATGAAGTTGGAACTTTCGCCTTTTCACTTAAAGGAAGTAAGTACTTCTCTTGGCCTATCCAAATTGCCTTCACACTACTCTCCTGTTTTGGGACCATTCATAAGTAAAATAAGGGTGACTTTGATGCAGGTGGTGTCCCAGTGAAGGGAGGAAAGCCCCTTAAACTCACCAAGTGGGTTCTTGGCTTTGCACAGGAAAAGAATTCAGGAGTGAGCCAACTAGCTATGGGAAGTTTTATTGACAGAGACAGACAACAGATCCTACTCCACAAACAGAGTAGGGGTCCTCTCCCAAGCAGGAGGGGGACCCCTTATGGGCAATAGTAATGTTTTTAAATGTTTAAAAACCCTATTGGGAAATAGCTGTACATTGTCTTGAGATCAGACCATAAAGGTTAATCCTAAACTGCTGACACAGAAAGGTAAGCACAAGCAGTGTGTAAGGCACCCAGCTTAGTAGTCACCCATCTCTGGGGAGGTCCCAGGCCAGTGACTTGCTGGTGACTTCCTTGTGCAGGGTGGGGAAGGTCTGGCGTCAGTCAAAATGGCTGCACTCAGGTTCTCTCCACCTTCCTTTTCTGCCTCACCCTATGTTAACTTGGACACAAGCTCTGCAATACCAATACTTGGACAGTTGATCTGATAACCGAGACGTTGCTAGGTGATCAAGGTGCCTGTAGCATCTACAGCAGGGATCCACTGGATAAGGGGAGGAGTCACGTCCTGGGCAGGGTGGAAGCTGAAGATATGAGATTTCATTATGCTACTCAAAACAACACACAATTAAAAAAACAAACAAACTTGTGAATTGTTTATTTCTGGAATAGTTCATTGAATATTTTTGGACTTAGTTTGACCACAGGTAACTGAAAGTTCAGAAAGTGAAACTGTGGACAAACGGGGACTATTGCAGTCTTCATGTGGTTTCAGCAAAATGAGCCAAACCTCTGGGGCTGTGGGGGTTTGGGGTGGTCCCTCTGCTTCTCTCATCCATCACAGGCTCCTTCCAGGTCATTCCATCACTGTGAAGCTTCCAGGTTCCCTGGTCAGGAGGCCGCTTCTCTGTCCCCTGCTTCAATCAATCCTTCATTAAGGAGCAGAGATATTTGAATAACACTGAGATCAAATATTGACTTAAAAATCATCACTATCTCAAATCTTCTTAAGTATTAAGTTTTAAGGAACTTAATGGCATAAAGTCCCTCGAAAGACGTAGCCCAAACCCACCTTTCCCACCACGTCTTGCTCTGCTTCCTGACACATGTCCTGCTGTCTCCAGTGTTCTCAGAAGTCACTGTTTCTCAAGGTCACTTGCATTTCCTTCTTGTATAATGTCCTTACCTCCCATCTTCACCTGGAAAATGTCATCACCTCTTATGACCCAGTTTGAATGTCATTTTCTTTGTGAGACTTTTTCTAACCACTTCACTCCAGAAAATGAAGTTATTTTTATATTGTTTTGTATCCTCTACTAGATCACACCCTCTAAGATGCATCTAAATGCTTAGCTCACTGCTTGGCATTTAGTGGACACTTAATCAATTTTTTAAAAAAATTAATGGAGGTTGGATTAAAGGGTTAGATGAAGTATGGCCTGACCATGGCTGCTCCAGCCTGAATCACTGCTGACGGGTAGCTGAGCTCCGAGCAGGAGCCTTTGCAGGCTTTATACTCTGTAGAGTATTTGATTCCACAGGAATTACTGTCGGTAGCTCAGACTTTATGAGGGTCTTATGAAACCCTGCTTCAGCGACCACTGCTCAGCCACCTGGGAGCGACTCCTCGGTCAGGGCGACTCCGCTCCTGTGACGGCCAAGCAGCGGGTCGGAGCTCTGCTTCGGGCTCTTTCCTGAAGTGACTGAGAATGGGAATTCCCTGCATGCACAGGACCTAAATCCCAGCATTGGGAACGGCACCATGTGTGACATCACCACTTAACTATTTGTGCCAGGAAACCAATCAATCATTCAGTGTTGCCTTAGGAATTTCCTATAAACCAATTTCTATGGGAAGGAAATTTGCTCCTCTGGGCAATAGCTGTTCTCTCAGGACTAGTCAGCAGTTACTCATTAAGCAATAGTTTAACTTACCAAGATAGCTTAAAATGCTCACCTCACTGTTCCCCAGTCCTACATCATGACAACACCCGTTTACAATCTGTTCTTTACCTTGAGTGACTTTAATCACTGAGGCCAGACTCCCAGACATCGTCAATACTCTCTCCCGACTGCTTCCTTCTGAGTCACCTCCGAGACACTGGCAAGCTGATTTTTCTTGACTGCAGTAGGTATAATCAACTCACACTTGCTTCATGAAAAACTCATTCTGTTGGTCTTTCTGGAGAGTCAGCAGTGAACATGGCTTTGATAAAGCCAGCAGTATAGAGAATGAAAGATTTCGTCCAGGACTCTGGAGTCTGAAGCTCTGGAGCTCTGCTGGTTTTCCTCTGTGACCTTGGGCAAGTCACTTCCTATAGTAGAACTTCAGTTGCATTATTTGAATGACAAGGGAGGTTGGAATAAACTACCTGCCCTCCAGCTGTGCATATGTTCTCACGTCTGTATGGACCCTCTCTTATGCTCTAGCTATTTCTGGAGGGTAAAAGTAATAGTCCGTACAGAGAGAAAGAAAAGTTATCTGTTACTAATTGCATCGATGTTAGACACTGTCCAGTGAAAGCTTTCTCATATTCCTTGATGTTTTGAGGGAATGAGAGAGTTCATTTAAGTGACATTTCTAAGTTAATGAATAAAGCTTACTGCTATGGTTTGAATGTGTTCCCCAAAGTTCATGTATGGGAAACTTAATCCGTAATGCAACAGTGTTGAGAGGTGGGACCTTCAAGAGGCGATTACATCATGAGAGCTCTGCCCTCCTGAACAGATTGCTGCCATTATTGTAAGAGTGGGTTCCATAAAAGAGGGTGTGCTGAGCCCCTAAGAGAGCTGAGCCCTCTCTCTTACCCATGTAACACCTTCTGCCATGTTGTGACACAGCAAGAAGGCCCCCACCGGGTGAGGCCCCTTGAACTTGGACTTACCAGCCTCAGAATCATGAGCCAAATAAATTCCTGTTTATTATACATTACCCAGTCTGTGGTGCTCTGTTATAGCTGCACAACATGTACTAAGACACTTACCCTACTTCAAACATCTTTTAAAACAGTAGCCATTTAAAATAACAGCCTTTCTAAATTCTTTCATAAAAATCTTTCCAACAGTACAATTCTCTGCCTTCCAAAGCAGAGGATATTGACTCTTTTTTAAAGCACTGTGACGTAGGATGTTGAGTAAGCCTAGGGAGATATTGTTTGTGTTAAAGGAGACAATGGAATATTTCCGGCATTATTTGTAATGGCGAAATGTCTGAAAGATACTAAATTCCCACGAAGAGGGACTCATTAAGTACACCTTAGTCATATATAAAAAAGTTAGAATCCACAATGGTCAATAGAAGCTCTGTGGTAGAAGAAGAGTGAGAACAGGGAAGTGTTTGTGATATACGAAGTACACATAGCATGAGCCCATTTTTATAAAAATACATACAAAAAATTACTGGAAAGTTAGATAATAGTAACTGTGGCTTTCTCTGGAGGTGATTTAAACAGTTCTTCTTTGTGCTTCTCCATACTTTGCAGATTTCCAGTAATGAGACTGTATTACTTTTATAACAAGAAATAAGCAAAATGTTAAAATGAATCCATTAGCTTGAAACATGACCGAGTCAGCACCTTCTGCACCCTGGTGCAGGAACCAACGGGGAACTGGAAACGAAGGGGTTAACAAGATGGTAGCCCTGGGCCACAGGAGGAGAAGCTGGTCTCAGAGACCACTTTGCAACTAGGAGAGTGAGCATTCGGAGGCAGAAATAGGTACACAAAGTTTTAATATTTTAGTGGAGGAAAACATAAATTATGGAAATTTGGTCAACTGAGTGATGACTTCATGTGACAAGAATGTTGCTATTGCATTCTAGTGAAGGGACACTTCTCAGCAGCTCAGACAACACTGTGCCCAGGGAGCAGACTTTGACCACCACTGTTGTAACTGGCTGTTTTCTGAATTTTTGTTGCTGTGCCATATGTTCTTCATCTATTCTTCCTTAATCTCTTGGCCTCGTTTTTCACCATTAGGCTCATGGATTCCTCCTGGTCTCTCTGAGTCCAAATACCTTTGGGAATCTTACTGATCCATGCAGTTGTCTACCTGCTTGTCCAACTTTCTAGACTTACTGCTATGATAAAGGAAAATTTAGAAACAGTTCCCAAGTCCCACCAGCCCTGCCACAATCTCGTTCAGCCCAGCGTTTGCAAGGGGAGCTTCGCATTCATCACTGTCAACCTCCTTCACCGCCACCTTTGACCACTGGGCAGGCCGAGAGAAAAAATTTTTCTCTACTGAAAATGCTGCATTTCCTCCTGGATGAGGAAATAGCCACCTGAGTTATATTCCTGCAGCTTTGCTTGTGACATGTGAACTTTCTAGAGAAGACAAGCTTAAGAAAACCAAGATTTTGAGTGAAAGTTATACAAGCTTTTAGAAATATGTTTATAGTCACTAAAATGACACTATAGCTTAATTTTTACTGAGAGCTTCCTGAGTACTAAGCTCTAAGTAGTGTGAAGATGATCTCATGTAACCCTCCCAAGACTCATTGAGGGAGGGGCTGTAGTGTTCTCTGCTCCACACGTGGAGACATGAAGGCAGGGACAGGTGACAAACTTACCCAAACTCACTCGGCTACTGAAGAGTGGGATCAAGGTTGGAAGCCAGGGTGTATGCCATCAAAATCATGCTCTTGAATTTCACACTGTGCCACTGCTAAATAAAGAGGCCCATGTGACATAAAACTCGGGCTAAATATGCAGTCATGCGTGTGGCACCGTTAACTTGCACTGGCTGATCCTTGATCTCTGGAAGCACCAGGACTGCCACACACACTGGAAAGAGAATGTAAGTCTTCAGTTGCAGATAATATGCATAAAAACTGGGAGTTTTTCTGCACTGGTTTCTCTATTTAAATGTGCATGCTTCTGAACTTTCACAATTTAAAAATTTTGGAAGCTTCCTTCTCCGAAGAAGCAGAGGGACTTTTATTCTCGAAAGGAAAATGTTTTAGGAAATTTTTTTTTAAGCGTGTGGCGTGACTTGGGCTTTACCCTCACGTATGCCGTAATAACTGGGGTTATGGAAGATCCTGTTCAAGCCCTTCATAGATATTCTCTACCTAATCCTCAAAACAGCTTTGCACAGCTAGATACTATTATTACGCCCATTTTCAAAATAAGGAAACTGAGTCACAGGGAGGTAATAACTTGACAGAGGGCACACATTTGGTAAGTGCCTCCTAAACAGTGAGTGAAACCAGTTTCCTCCTGAAACTTCACCACAGTGATGATAAATTAATTTTTAAAGGCTATATACTCATGTGGCCAAAAAGAATGGGCGAGATGGCAACAGCAGTAACATTTTTAAGGCAGTACGGCGTGAGAGGAAACCACCTTAGCAGTCTGCGGACGCTGGAATCGGAGTCAGCGAGGCGGGCCTGGTGACAAGCTAACTCATTTCTACAATCCGGCTTTCCGGACTTGGAGGAAACAAGCACTTGGAAAACTAGGAACTAGAGGTGGAGGCTGAAATAATTTTCACAAGTGATGTATAATAGACATTTAGACTCCTGGAACCCCTCTCCTCCCTCTCCCCAGCCTTGGCGGAACACTGGGTGTGACTCTCTGTAAGGGATCAGTGAGAAGACTTGGGAGCCCGGCAGCCGAGGCAGAGGGGCTGCTCTGGCGTGGGAGGCCGTCAGGGGGACATCTGCAGGGAACAGCATGTCCCAGACTGTGGAAACCTCAGCGCCCAGGTGTACAAAGAAGATTGTAGGAGATCGGAGATGAGCTCTTCTGAAAAACTGACCAACTGATGAGAAAATCCTGCAGATGCCGACATACGAAGTTCACTCACCAAAGTGGTCAAGTCAGGTCTTTCTTTGGTGGATAAAGTGCATCCATACAGAGGATGCGTCTTATATTTATAGTTTTGCCCTCACTTATGCCATAATAACTTTATATTCAGAAGGAACTTTTTATACTCAACCGTAAATGTAAGCAGATAGCCCAAGATACCAAGATATTTTCAGAAAATGTCTAACTTGAAAGACAGCTTTCAAAAGCAGACAAACAGCAAACATAACAAAACGAATGAACTGAATCTGGAGTATATGGAAAACATGGAGGGAATACAAAACTTGAAAAAATTTCTAAAATCTTCAGAGAGATAAGAGAAAATAGGACATCCGTGATACGTGAACAGGAGGTTATTAAAAAAAAAAACAGAGAATCAAAAAATCTCTTGGAAATTAAATTGTGTCAGCAATGAAAAATTAAATATAGGAGTTGGAAGATAGCATGGAGGATAGACTTTTGTCCCCCAAAGTAGAACTAAAAGTCAAAGAGATATAAAATAGGGAAGAAAAGATAAAAACAACTAGTGCATCATTCCTGGAGATCCAACATCCAAATAATAAAATTTCCAAAAAAGGAAGGGCAGAGAAAAGAGAACGCAATTCATTTTAAAGAAATCATTCAGTAAAGGTCCCAAACTGAAACACACGGGTATCTAGGTTGAACGCTCTGCCCGAAAGCCCAGCCAAATGGATAAAAATGGCTCTATACCAAGTAACAAACGGTGAAATTTCAGCAAAATGGAGACAAAAAGATTATAAAAACACACACATTAGCATTTTCACTAGCTCACACAGGTTACTTTTACAGAATGAAAATAGAAATGGGGCCAGACGCCTTAAGAATGGCACCAGAAACTAGTGAAAATATGTACTGGAAACAGTGAGAAATGCCATCGACAATCTGAGGGAAAATGACTTCCAAACTAGAATTTTATACCCCTTCTGATGTTCAACCAAGTGTGGCAGCAGATTAAAGGTATATCCAGGTATATAAATCTCAAAAATTTCAGCTTTCACGTCTTCTCAAGAAGTTCCTAGAGAATGTGTGCCGCCCTGCCGCGGAGGCACCAGGCGGTCACCAGGAGGCCGCAGGCTCCAGAGAAACACATCTGTCTGGGCAGCTCCGGCTGCCAGAACAAAATGCCATGGCTGGGTGGCTTGAACAACAGAAACTTGCTTTTTCAAGGTTCTGGAGGCTATGAATTCCAGATCACAGTCAAGGAGGCTCAGTTTCTGGTGAGGGCAATTCCAGGGGGAGAGGGAGGGAGAAAGAGAGGGAGAGAGCAAGTGAGTGCTCTCTGTGTCCTCTTCCTATGAGGACACTGTAGGTATTGGATCAGGGCCCTGGCCTCATGACCTCACTGAACTGTAATTGTGTCCTACTCCAAATACGGCCAAACTGGGGGTCTCTTTGATATATGGATTTTAGGGGTCGGTACAAACATTCACTCCATAACAGACGTCCCACAGAGAGAGGTGCAGGGAATCGGCAACAGATGGTGAAGGAGGCCAAGGACGGCAGCCTTGTCACATACAGGGGGACTTGCTGTGCCTACACATCCTGAGATGAGTCTCGCCCTGGTGTGTGAGATTTGGGGGATGCCTAATGGTAGACAAAAATTTAGAAAATTTAGAAACTTCCCTCTCCACTGAGAGAGAAGCAGAGAAATAGGCAGGGAGCAGGTTGGGAGAAGGGGTTATTTATCCTAGGGAAAACACAGTTGTACCAGAGAGTAAATCTAATCGTACTGCATGGGTCTGCTGAGGCTAAAGATGCATTCATAGAAAAGTAAACAGCAAATGCAGCTAACCACAATTTTGGGTATAACTACGGGAGGACAGTGGAGGGTACACTATGTCAGTGTTTCTGAAGTGGAATATTAGAGATTTAAATTCTCTTCTTCTCAGTAGCATCTCAGTGGTATAATAATATCTGAAACAGAAATCTCAAAAAATAGCAGTTACATGCATGCATTGAGAAAAACTTCATAAATATGGTTATAACAACACCAGAAAATACAAATATCAGAAGGATCAGTTAAAGGCATTGAAATGTTTCCCTCTGGTCTTTGATTATAATGGGCAGGAACCTTTGACACATACATACACATGTGCACGTTTACACATACATGTGGGCACAGGTGTGAATGTGTGTACATGTATATGTAGTTGTGTGTATGCATGCATATGCCTTTGCTAAAAATAAATGAACAAAAGCACAAAGCAGGTAGCCCGAGCCTCCCTGGCTACTGAAAGACAAGGCAGGAACTGCACCTGAAGTTGGCTTTTTTTCCTATTGATGTTGTCTTTGCTCTTAACTGCTTGCCCACATTGCCTTCCAAGGCACCACCTCCCCCTTGGGGGTAGCGATGGTCATGGTGGGGGCTAGCATTGAATTTCGAGTAACCCCATACTTTAATTTCTAATTGTCTCCCCATAGTAACTGTTATTTCACATTGACTGGAATAGAAATCCTTGCAGATGCCAAAAGTTTACATACCATTACAGCATTTTACACTAGGGACACCTGTGGTTGACTCCCCATCTATTCAAATTCCTAAGTAAAACATGAGCCATATCCAGTGGGCATCCCATTTTCCACCGAGCTCATAGCTTTCTATGAAGTGCATCCTGGCTTTTTGCTTGTCTGGTTTGGACCCCAGAGGCTGGGCAGCTACCCTTGGTGGTTGGCATTGCAACAGCAGATTATAAATGTGCAGCCCTGACCCATTTTTTTCTGAAACAAATCTAGGGTTAATATGTGACTGTGCTTTGCCTGCCTTGTTCATTTAATTCCCTCTGGCTTGGGATGAGTCATCTTGAAAGAGGAGTTTGATAAAGTACCTCTAATTAAAAATTACCTTGCGGGCTCCTGCCCTTTCCCTGGATTTGGTTAATGGAAGGTTTCTATCAAACTAACATGAAGGTTTTGTCATCAGTATTTCAAACCTACTGGCGCATTTGTGTATCTGCTGAATTGTGAATTCTTTAGAGATCTTGACTATTTTCAGTTTGCCTTTCTTGTTACCATTTCATGAGCAAGGTGAAAGGAGAGGACGCGCGGAGCTCAGAAGGGAGCGGGGAGGGAAGGCCGTGAGCCAGGCAGAGGAGGAGAAAGGAGATGGAGTCCGAGGGCACAGGGTGCACAGGAAAGGTGAGGCCACAACGCGGAGAAGAGAGGGGAGAGGAAGAGAAGAGGAGGGGTCAGAGGAAGTGTACGAGGAAAAGTGATAAAACCAAGAAAGAAGAGAACTAATTTAAACCCAGGGAGATGGAGATAAATGAAGAGCCTCATAGCTTTTAGGTGCATGAAATACCACTCTCTCCATTGTATAATCTGGAATGACTGAGGTCCGTGGCCAAAAAGAGAGCCGGTTTCCTGTGGATCTGATGCCGAGCAGCTCTGCGCTGCGGTGCGGTGCGGTGCGGTGCGCTGCGCTCTGCCTCCTGCGCCCGCTCTCGGAGGGCGCCGAATCCTGGTCATTCCCACTCTCCGCTCCCGTTTGCTGTCGCGGCGCCGGCGCCTTCGTGGTGCCACCGCTCCTTTTCTCGCCACGATGGTGCCCTTTGACTGGGCTCAGTCACCGAAGGGTCAGGGACGTGGAGAGGTACTCAGTGCTACAGAACACGCTCCTTTTGAAAATTTAGCCACAAGTGTACACAATGCTTAAAACACAGGGGAGATGTTGTGTAGTGAAGCTGCTAAGACTGCATTTCCCTCTCCTGTGGCAAGGGACACCCTGGGACTCCTCCGAAAATCTCAACAATATTGCAACGGCACTTTTGCTTCTTGCCGTCCTCATTTCTGTAGTCAGGGAGTGTAAGTTTCTCCCTGTTTCTCTCATTGCTTTATTTTCAAGATGGTATTAGAAAGATATTCAAACATACAGAAAAGTTGAAAGAATTGTACGGGGCATGTTCATGCGTCCAGCGCATGTTTTCCTTAATTAACATTTCGCTCCAATGGCTTTATTGTGTATTCATCCTCTACCCATGCATCAACCTCTTGTTTTTTTATTTCCCCCTCTTTATGTAAAATTCTGGCTGGCATGTAACTTCTTTCTCCTTAATCTACTAATAACTCATTAACTGTCATCATGTAACCACAGCACATTTTCTTCCTTCCAGTGTAGATTCTCCCTTTAGTTAGGACTCGCCATCCATCACTTTCCTACTTGTTCTTGTATCTTCCTCGACTCTATATTTTTTCAATAAACAGAGACATTTGTGTTTTGTTTCATCCTTCACGATTTGTCTTGAGTGTTAGTTTTTCATTTACCCTATAGTATCAGAAAAAGAACTAAGAGACCCTAATTATTATATTCTCCATAGAAACCACTTATAGGATCAGATTTGCTTTGGATTTTGTTACCGATACAGTCTAAGCCCTTATTGTATCTGCCCTTTGTTTCTATTATCAGAACTTGAAGGAAATTGTTCCACTCTCTTCTGACTCTCCTTATTTTCAAAAGAAGTCAGCAGCCATTCAAATAGTTGTTGCCCTGTATGCAATATTTTGCCATTTTTCTTGGGAAGCCTTGAAGATTTCCCCATATCTTTGGTCTTCTACAGTTTGATTAGAATATGCCCAGGTGTAGTTTTCTTTATATTGATCCTGCTTGAGGTCGATGACCCTTTTCAACCTGTAAATTTTTGTCTTCACTAACGTTAGGCAGTTCAGGGTGATTATTTCTTCTAATACTTTTTCTGCCATATGCTCTTTCCCCTCTCTTCTCCTTCCTTCTCCTCCTCTCCAATTACATGTGTTTTAGACATTTAGAGATTTTTTTTTTCCCATTGGCCCCTGAGGCTCTGCTTATTTATTCTCGTCTCAGTTCCTTAGATTGGAGTACTTCTCCAATGGATCAATGGTCAACAAGTGCACTGACTCTCTCCTCTGTCATTTTCATTCTGGGGCTAAGAGCATCTGGCCATACATATTTTTTTGACTTCAGATATTGTATTTTCAGTTCTAGTATTTCTGTTTGTTCTTTCTTATAGTTTCCCCTTCTCTGATGAAAACTCTTATCTCTCTATTCATTGTGAGCATGCTTTTCTTTTTGTTTTTAGGGCACAGTTTTAATATGCCTAAAACTCTATGTTTGCTAATTCCATCATCTGATTCATTTTGGGATTGGTCTCTGTTGCCTTTTCTTTTGAGAATGAATTATGTTTTACTTTGGCACATGTAATGTAATTTGGGATTCTATCTTAGAACTTGTGATTGGTATGTTGTAGAAAGTCAGATTTCTGTTACGTTCTTCTGAAAAAAAATCATTCTTTTAAAGCAGGTAGGAAGTTGGCTGAAACTCTAAAACATTTTCTTCCCTGAGGTGGTGGCAACTCACACTTTAGTTTCATTGTTTTAACTTTAGTTGGGCTGCTTAGTATCTACCCCATGAGCACTGCACGGAGGGTTCAAGGGTCAGCCACAGATTTGGGCAGTTTGTACGTATGATCCAGGGCCCTCCCTCTCTGGGTCTCTGACTTTTGAGATTTCCTCCCCCATTTTTTTCCATCAATTATAGTTGTCAGAAACCATACCCTGTGGTGGATTTGGTTATAGCAAGACTGGGGCTCTTCCTCCACTGGAGATCTAGCCACCTTGCAGAGCACAGACTCAGGCCTCCCTTCAGGCTGAAAACTCTAAATGAGCAAGGAAGTTTACCCCCTACTCCTCTCTAGTTGCTGCCTGCTTTAAAGTCCCTTCAGTTAGTTGTTTTTTAAAAATATTTTTTCCAAAGATTATATATCTGTTATCATCAGAATATTTTTCTCCAGTAGGAACTAATTGGTCATAGCAGAAGGAGAACTATCCTATGCACAAAAATATTGTGTTGCTTCATATGTATGTATCCGTAAATAATATATATTATGGTTTTGCATATTTTTAGGTTTTGCATATTTTTATGTTGAATAAGATATTGTTCATATGCTTCTGCAACTTGTTCTTTTTTGCTCCTTATGTTTTTGTGATTTATGCATGTTGGTATACATAGCTCTGTTTCATTCAATTTATATAGTGTTTCATTGTATGAATGGACCAAAATTTATTTATTCAGTCCTATATTGAGGGATATTTGAATTCTTTCTATTTTTTCCTTAAATATCATTCTTCTTTATACTGTCTTGTGCCTAAGGTGAAAGTTAGTTTAGGATAATTACTAGATGTAGAATTATAAATTAAAAGGCATATACATATTCAACTTTGTTATGTCACTTCAACTTGGCTCCAAAATGGTCACAAAAATTTGCTCTCCCACCAGAATTCCTTCTCCACATTCTCTCCAACATGCTACCAGATTTGTTGAATCTTTGCCAAATTTATTGAATGTGAAATGGTATCTTATTATTTTAATTTATATTTCCTGAATTTGAGAGTCTTTTCATATTTATCAGCTATTTAACTTTCCTTTTTTGTTGATTATCTGTTAATATGATTTGTTCAATTTAATATTGGGGTGTGTTTCTTTTTCATATATTTTTATATAGCGATTTATGTATTATTAATACTATTTTGCATATATATGTTTAAACTGTTTTTTACTTGTTTGTGGCTTATTTTTTACAACTATGCTCATATTTTTCTTTTGCTAAACAGAAGTTTTAAAATTTAATATAGTAATATTTACTCATCTTTTCTTTTTGGTTTGTGGTTTTTGTGTCTTGGTGTTAAGAAATCTTTGTCTACTTGAAGTCATAAAGATAATTTTCATTTTTTTCTCCTCAGAGTTTGAAGGTTTTGTATTCATGTGTAGGACTTCATTCTTTTCTTTTCTTTTCTTTTTTTTTTTTATTTCATCTTATTGTTATGGGGGATACAGAATTGCAGGTTACATACGTTGCCCATGTACCGCCTTTCCCCCCAAGTCAGAGCTCCAGGCGTGTCCATTCCCCAGGTCCTGCGCATTGCACCCATCATGTAGGTATATATCCCTCCCCCCCCACCCGCCCTTCCCGAGTCAGCACCTTCAAGCGTTACCATCCCCAAACGGTGCGCAATGCACTCATTGTGTAGGCATACACCCATCCCCTCCCCCACCCCCCACCTCAGTCTGATATCCGATTGGCGTCGTTCCCAGATGTGTATTTAGGTGATGTTCAGGGAAACCAGTTTTCTGGTGAGTACATGTGATGCTTGTTTTTCCATTCTTGGGATACTTCACTTAATATAATGGGTTCCAACTCTCTCCAGGAGAATGATAGAGATGTCGTATCTTCATTATTCCTTATAGCTGAGTAATATTCCATGGTATACATATACCACAGCTTACTAATCCAATCATGTATTGATGGGCATTTGGGTTGTTTCCACATCTTTGCTATTGTGAATTGTGCTGCTATAAACATTCGGGTACATGTGTCTTTGTTACAGAATGACCTTTTTTCCTTTGGGTATATGCCCAGTAATGGGATTGCTGGGTCAAATGGCAGGTCTACTTGAATCTGTTTAAGATACCTCCATAATGCTTTCCACAGGGGTTGCACTAGTTTGCAGTCCCACCAGCAGTGTATTAGTGTTCCTGTCTCTCCACACCCACGCCAACATGTGTTGTTTTGGGTTTTTTTGATAAAGGCCATTCTCATTGGGGTTAAGTGATATCTCATTGTGGTTTTGATTTGCATTTCTCTGATGATTAGGGGTGTTGAGCATTTTTTCATATGTTTGTTAGCCATTCTTATATCTTCTTTTGAGAAGTTTCTATTCATGTCATTTGCCCACTTTTTAATAGGGTTGCTTGATTTTTTCTTGCTGATTTTCCTGAGTTCTAAATAGATTCTTGTTATCAGTCCTTTATCTGATGTGTAGTATGCAAAAATTTTTTCCCATTCTGTAGGTGGTCTGTTTATTCTCGTGACTGAGGACTTCATTCTTTGTCAATTTTTTAAACTCTATGTTATTAATTACTATAGTCATATTTTTTCCCATCTGGATAACCAGCTTCTCCAGCATTATTTCTTGATAGTTTACCTTCATCCTATTGACTTGTAGTGCTACCTTTGTCATATCAATATATTATTTCTATGATGCTTCTATTTGTTTTTTTTTCCTATTGATTTTTACCCACACTTTAATAATAAAATTTGATATCTGCTGGTGGTTTGAAGGTTTGTGTCCTCTCCAAAATTCATGTTGAAACTTAATCCCCAATGCAACTGTAGTAACAGGTGGGGCCTAGGAAATGATCAGGTCATGAGGGCTCTACTCTCCTGAGTGGGATTAGTGCCTTTTTAAAGGGCTGGAGGCCGGGCGCGGTGGCTCACGCCTGTAATCCTAGCACTCTGGGAGGCCGAGGCGGGTGGATCGCTCGAGGTCAGGAGTTTGAGACCAGCCTGAGCAAGATCGAGACCCCGTCTCTACTAAAAATAGAAAGAAATTATATGGACAACTAAAAATCTATATAGAAAAAATTAGCCGGGCATAGTGGCGCATGCCTGTAGTCCCAGCTACTCGGGAGGCTGAGGCAGGAGGATGGCTTAAGCCGAGGAGTCTGAGGTTGCTGTGAGCTAAGCTGATGCCACGGCACTCACTCTAGCCTGGGCAACAAAGTGAGACTCTGTCTCAAAAAAAAAAAATAAAAAATAAATAAATAAATAAAGGGCTGGAGGGACGAGGTAGGTCCATTTCTCTCTGCTGTCTGCCATGTGAGGACACAGCAGCAAGGCACCATCTTTGAAGGTGACCCAGACACTGAACTTACTGGCTCCTTGATCTTGTACTTCTCAGCTTCCAGAACTGTGAGAATATAAATTTCTCTTTATAAATTACATAGTCTAAGGCTGCGGTCCCCAGCAGGTACCAGTCTGTGGCCTGTTAGGAAGTGGGATGCACAGTAGGAGATGAGCAGCAGGTGAGTGAATGAAGCTTCATCTGTATTTATAGCTGCTTTTGCCTCCCTGCCTAAGCTCTGCCTCCTGTCCCATCAGCAGCAGCATGAGATTCTCACAGGAGCACGAACCCTACTGTAAACTGCGCATGCGAGGGATCTAGGTTGCACACTCCTTATGAGAATCAAATGCCTGATGATCTGAGGTGGAGCTGAGGCGGTGATGCTAGCACTGGGGAGTGGCTGCAAATACAGATTATCATTAGCAGAGAGGTTTGACTGCACAATAAATGTAAATGCACTTGAATCATCCAGAAACCATCCCTCCAACCCTCAGTCCATGGGAAAATTACCTTCCATGAAAGCTGTCCCTAGGGACAAAAAGGTTGGAGACCGCTGGTCTAAGGTATTTTGTTATAGCAGTACAAGTGGACTATGACAATAACTTATAAGGAAAGTCCTAGATCCTTATGCTTTTTTCTTCAAATTGTCTTAGTATTCCTGGCTCTTTACTCCTCATAAATTTCAGCTGGTTGAGTTGCAAAATTATGTCACTGAATTTTGGCCACAATTGTAATTAATTTATAGATAAATTGGGGGAATATTTGATATCTTCATTGTATTCAGTGTTCTCATTAATTATATGTATCTATATCTATAATTTATATTTATCTATATTTGTATCCACCTGTATTTCATGTCTGTGTCTACATTTATGTCTATGTCTATATCAACATCTATAATTATATTCATAGGTATTAAGGCATATCTACATTTATACAAATTTTTATTTTTTATTCAGAAGTTATTTGCAATTTTAAAATTAAATATCTAAACATCTTTAAAAATATTTAGTCCAAATGCTTATACTTCCTGTTGCTATTGTGAAAAGATTGACATTTTAGAATTTTATTAAATTTAATTTTTGCTTTGTGTACAGGGATACTACTGATGTTTATATGTTCACCTTATATCCAGGTATCTTGCAATATTTTTTAATCTCATTTCTAATTGACACAGTAATTGTACATATTTATGGGGTACAGTGTGAGGTTTTAATGCATGTATACATTATGTGATGATCAAATCGTGGCATTTAACATATCCATCACCTTAAAATTTATCATTTCTCTGTGGTGTGAATATTCAGAATCCTCTCTTCTAGACACTTTAAAATAAACACTATAATATTGTTTACTGTAATATAATCACCCCACTGTGCTATAGAACACCAGAATTTATTCTTCCTACCTGATTGTAATTTTGTACCTGTTAATCAATTTCTCCCCATCATCTCCTTCCCCCTACACTTTCCAGCCTCTAATAACCAGTATTGGAAATTTTGGATCATGTGTTAGTTCTAGTTTTAATTTTATTTTTTTAAGCAACCTTTATACTGTTTTCCATAATAGCAATACTAATTTACATTCCCAAGAAGAGTGTGTAAGGGTTCTAATTTCTCCACATTCACATCAATGTTTGTTATTTTTGTCTTTTTAATCATTCTAATTGGGGTATGGTGATATCTCATTGTGATTTTTATTTGCATTTCCCTGATGATTAGTGATGTTAAGCATTTCTTTATGCACCTGTTAATCATTTGTATGTCTTCTTTTTAGAAATGTTCATTAAAGTCCTTTGCCCATTTTCTGATTGCATTATTTGCTTTTTCATGATTGAGTTGTTTGAGATATATATATATATATAAATTCTGGATATTAACCCCATATCAGATGTATATTTTGCAAATATTTTCTCCCATTCTATATGTTGTCTCTTCAAGTTGTTGATTATTGAGAAGAAACTTTTTAGTTTGATGTAATCCATTTGTCTGTTTTTGCTTTTGTTGCCTATGTTTTTGAATTCTTATAAATTTGTACCCAGACCAATGTCATGAAGTGTTTCCCTTATTTTTTTCTAGTAGTTTAAAATTTGGGGGCCTTACATTTAATCAATTTCAAGTTGATTTTAGTATATGGTATCTGTATGTGGATATCTATTTTTTTCAACACCATTTATGGAAGAAATCGTCTTTCCCCAATATGTGTTCTTGGTGCCTTTGTCAGAAATCAATTGGTTGTAAATGTGTGGATTTATTTCTTTGTTCTCTATTCTGTACCATTAGGTCTATGTGTTTATTTTTATTCCAATATCATGCTGTTTTGTTAAGAAAAACAGCTTTGTAGTGTTGTTTGAAGTCAGGTAGTATGAGGCCTCCAGCTTTGCTCTTTTTGCTCAGTATTGTTTTGGAACTTAATTAATTTACATTCAAGGTTATTATTGATAGGTAAGGACTTCTGCCATTTTGTTAATTGTTTTCTGGTTGTTTTGTATATACTTTGTTCTTTTCTTTCTCTCTTATTGCTTATCTTTGCGGTTTGATGGTTTTCTGTAGTGATGACCTTTGATTTCATTATCTTTCTCATTTGTATATCTGCTGTCATTGTTTTTCTTTGTGGTTAATATGGGGCTTACATAAAATATCTTATATTTATAATAGACTATTTTAAGCTGATAACTTAACTTTGATCACATATAAATACTCTAGACTTTTAGCCTCTATCCTACAATTTATAATTTTGTTGTTTAATTTATATCTTTTTATATTGTGTGCTTCTTAGCATCTTATTGTAGCTATATTTATCATTGACTATTTTTTTTTCTTTCTTCATTTAATAATGGCATCTAATTTTATTTTATTTTTTTTTTATTTTATTTATTTATTTATTTTATTTTATTTTTTATTTTTGCAAGTTAAAAACAATAGTTTCATATTTTTTCCCCACCCCCCCTTTCCCGAGTCAGCACCTTCAAGTGTTACCACTCCCCAAACAGTGCACAATGCACTCATTGTGTAGGCATATCCCCATCCCCTCCCCCACCCCCCACCTCAGTCTGATGTCCAATTGGTGTCGTTTCCAGATTTGTATTTAGGTGATGATCAGGGAAACCAATTTTCTGGTGAGTACATGTGGTGCTTGTTTTTCCATTCTTGGGATACTTCACTTAATAGAATGGGTTCCAACTCTCTCCAGGAGAACCATAGAGATGTCGTATCTTCATCATTCCTTATAGCTGAGTAATATTCCATGGTATACATATACCACAGTTTACTAATCCAATCATATATTGATGGGCATTTGGATTGTTTCCACATCTTTGCTATTGTGAATTGTGCTGCTATAAACATTTGGGTACATGTGCCTTTGTTACAGAATGACCTTTTTTCCTTTGGGTATATGCCCAGTAATGGGATTGCTGGGTCAAATGGCAGGTCTACTTGAATCTGTTTAAGATACCTCCATAATGCTTTCCACAGGGGTTGCACTAGTTTGCAGTCCCACCAGCAGTGTATTAGTGTTCCTGTCTCTCCACACCCACGCCAACATGTGTTGTTTTGGGTTTTTTTGATAAAGGCCATTCTCACTGGGGTTAAGTGATATCTCATTGTGGTTTTGATTTGCATTTCCCTGATGATTAGAGATGTTGAACACTTTTTCATATGTTTGTTAGCCATTTTTATAACTTCTTTTGAAAAATTTCTATTCATGTCCTTTGCCCACTTTTTGATAGGGTTGCTTGATTTTTTTCTTGCTGATTTTCCTGAGTTCTAAATAGATTCTTGTTATCAGTCCTTTATCTGATGTGTAGTATGCAAAAATTTTTTCCCATTCTGTAGGTGGTCTGTTTATTCTCTGGACTGTTTCTTTGGCTGTGCAGAAGCTTTTTAATTTAATCATGTCCCATTCATTTATTTTTGTTGCTGCTGTGATTGCCTTGGGGGTCTTCTTCATAAATTCTTTGCCTAGGCCAATGTCTGTAAGAGTCTTTCCTACATTTTCTTCTAGAATTCTGATTGTATCACGCCTAAGGTTTAAGTCTGTTATCCACCGTGATTTGATTTTTGTGAGAGGTGAAAGCTGTGGGTCCTGTTTCAGTCTTCTACAAGTGGCTAACCAATTCTCCCAGCACCATTTATTGAATAGGGATTCTTGTCCCCAGAGTATATTCTTTCCCGCTTTGTCAAAAATTAGGTGACTATATGAGGATGGTTCTATATTTGGATTTTCTGTTGTGTTCCACTGGTCTGTGTCCCTGCACTTGTGCCAATACCAGGCTGTTTTAAGAACCACGGCCTTGTAGTATTGTTTAAGGTCTGGCAAATTAATACCTCCCATTTTGTTTTTGTTGCTTAAAATTGCTTTTGCTATACGGGGTCTTCTTTGATTCCATACAAAGTGTATAATTATTTTCTCTATGTCTGTAAAGAATGATGTTGGTAATTTAATAGGGATTGCATTGAATCTGTAGATCACTTTGGGTAGTATAGACATTTTAACAATGTTGATTCTTCCGATCCATGAGCATGGTATATTTTTCCATCTATTTCAAGTTCTGCTATTTCTTTTCTCAGTGTTTCATAGTTTTCCTTATAGAGGTCCTTTACTTCTTTAGTTACATATATACCTAGATATTTTATTTTCTTTGTTGCTATTTTGAAGGGTATTGAGTCTTTAATTTGGTTTTCCGATTGACTGTTATTGGCATATATAAATGCCTCTGATTTGTGTATATTAATTTTGTAGCCTGAGACTTTGCTGTATTCGTTAATCAATTCCAGGAGTCTCTTGGTTGAATCCTGGGGGTTTTCCAGATATAACATCATATCATCAGCAAAAAGTGAGAGTTTGATCTCTTCCTTCCCTATTTGGACTCCCTTGATTCTGCTCTCTTGCCTGATAGCTCTCGCAAGGACTTCCAATACTATGTTGAAAAGTAATGGAGACAATGGGCAGCCCTGTCTGGTTCCAGTTCTAAGTGGGAGTGCTTTCAGTTTTTCCCCATTCAGTATGATGTTGGCTGTGGGTTTGTCATATATGGCTTGTATCATTTTTAGGTAGGTTCCATCAATGCCTATTTTGTTAAGCGTTTTTATCATAAAAGGGTGTTGAATTTTGTCAAATGCTTTTTCTGCATCTAATGAGAGTATCATATGGTTTTTGTTTTTGCTTCTATTTATGTGGTGAATTACATTTATAGATTTACGTATGTTGAACCACCCCTGCATCTCGGGGATGAAGCCCACTTGGTCGTGGTGGATTACTTTTTTGATAAGTACTTGGATTCGATTTGCTAGTATTTTATTGAAAATTTTTGCACCTATATTCATGAGGGAAATTGGTCTGTAGTTCTCTATTTTTGTTGTATCCTTTCCAGGTTTTGGTATTAATGTTATATTGGCTTGGTAGAATGTGTTGGGGAGAACTACATCCTTCTCAATATTGGAGAATAGTTTATGTAGGATGGGCACCAGTTCTTCTTTGTATGTATGGTAAAATTCAGGTGTGAACCCATCTGGACCAGGGCTTTTCTTTTTGGGAAGGTTTTTTATTGCTGTTTCGATTTCAGTTCTTGATATTGGTCTGTTCAGGTACTCTACTTCTTCCTGGTTGAGCCTGGGAAGACTATGTGTTTCTAAAAATTTGTCCATTTCCTCCACGTTCTCCAGTTTGTGTGCATAAAGATTTTTGTAGAATTCATAGATGATATCTTGTATCTCTGTAGCATCGGTTGTGATTTCTCCTTTCATGTTCCTAATGGAGGTTATTAGAGATTTTACTTTTGTGCTCTTGGTTAGTCTAGCCAGAGGTGTGTCTATTTTGTTTATCTTTTCAAAGAACCAACTTTTTGTTTTATTAATTTCCCTTATAGTTTCTTTGTTGTCCTTTTCATTTAGTTCTGATTTGATCTTAGTAATTTCTCGCCTTCTGCTGGGTTTGGG
Organism: Eulemur rufifrons; assembly: GCF_041146395.1. Taxonomy (NCBI): domain Eukaryota; kingdom Metazoa; phylum Chordata; class Mammalia; order Primates; family Lemuridae; genus Eulemur; species Eulemur rufifrons. The sequence continues at coordinate 5,483,743 of NC_091011.1, read as the reverse complement.
GTCATTCTGTTCTTCTTTCTCCAGCTCTTTGAGTCTATTCGTTAGGTTGTCTATTTGCATGTTTTCTGTCTTTTTGATATAGGCATTTATGGATATGAATTTTCCTCTCAGGACTGCTTTAGCTGCATCCCATAGATTTTGATAAGTTGTATCTCCATTGTCATTTAATTCAAAGAAATTTTTGATTTCCATCTTGATTTCTTCTTTTATAGAATAATTATTCAGGAGAAGGTTATTTAGCTTCCATGACTTTGAGTAAGAGTGAGGGTTTCTGTTTGTGATCATTGTTACTTTTATTCCGCTGTGATCTGAGAAGATGCATGGTATAATTTCTATTTTTTTGAATTTTTGAAGACATGATTTATGTCCTAGGACATGGTCAATCTTAGAGAATGTCCCGTGAGCTGATGAGAAGAATGTATATTCTGTGGACTTTGGGTAGAATGTCCTATAGATGTCAGCCATGCCCATTTGTTCTAGCATTCTATTTAGGTCCATTATGTCTTTGTTTATTTTCTGTTTAGAGGATCTGTCCTGTACTGTCAGTGGGGTGTTAAGTCTCCAGCTATTACAGTATTGTTATCTATCATTTGGTTGAGATCTAGTAGGGTTTGCTTTATGAATCTAGGTGCACCTAGGTTGGGTGCATATATATTGAGTATAGTCATGGCTTCTTGATGAATTGTGCCTTTAATCAGTATGTAGTAGCCATCTTTGTCTTTTATTATTTTTGTTGGTTTGAAAGCTAAGTATTTGGAAATTAAGATTGCCACACCAGCTTTCTTTTGGTTACCATTTGCTTGAAATATCGATTTCCATCCTTTTATTTTCAGTCTAAATGCATCTTTGCAGGTTAGGTGAGTTTCTTGAAGACAGCAGATACTTGGATTGTATTTTTTTATCCATTGGGCCAGTCTATGTCTCTTGAGCGGGGAGTTCAAGCCATTCACATTTATTGAGAAAACTGATAAGTGAGACAGTTTTTTGTTCAGCTTGTTGGGTAGAACTTCATTGTGATGTTTTCTCTCCTGGGCCATTGTGGTATCTGGAATTTGATCTTTAGCTCTTGAGTAGTTTTACATTCGTGGATCTTTCTTGTGCTGATCCGTGTGTAATTCTCTTTTGAGTACTTCTTGGAGGGCTGGTCTTGTCTTGGTGAATTCCCTCAACCTTTGTTTATCTGAGAATGTCTTGATTTCTCCTTCGTATAGAAAACTTAGCTTAGCTGGGTACAAGATTCTAGGCTGGGCATTATTCTGTTTCAGAAGCATGAAAATGGGGCCCCAACCTCTTCTTGCTTGTAAGGTTTCAGCTGAGAAATCTGGCGTAATTCTGATGGGTTTTCCTTTGTAAGTTACTTGTTTCTTTCTCCTTACAGCTCGGAGAAGTGACTCTTTAGTGGATATTTTGGTCAGCCTGATGACTACGTGGTGTGGTGTTTTCCTATTTGCTATGAATCTCCCAGGGGTCCTTTGAGCTTCTTGAATCTGTATGTCTAGAGTATTGGCAAGGCCTGGAAAATTTTCCTCGATTATGTCTTCAAATAGCTTGTCCAACCCTTGCTTATTATCTTCTTCACCCTCAGGAATGCCAATAACTCTCAAGTTAGGTTTCTTCACATAATCCCACATTTCTTGAAGACTCAGATCATTTCTCTTACTATTTCGATCTACCTCTGTGACTGACTTATTTAGTTGGAAGGAGTTATCTTCAATTTCTGAGATTCTTTCCTCTGTTTGATCTACCCTGCTCTTGAGACTTTCCACAGTGTTTTGTAGCTCTCTGAGTGAATTCTTCATTTCTAGGAGTTCAGTTTGGTTTTTCTTCAATATTTCAATTTCTTTAGTGAATTTTTCCTCCAAATCCTGTATTTTTTTGTGTTTTCCTTGTGTTGTTTATCCATTGATTCTTGTATATTATTCAGCTTGTTTACAATCCATAATTGGAATTCTTCCTGTGACATGTTGGTGTTTTGAGTCTGGTTTGTGTCAAATGGTTGGGAGCTGGTATTTCTCTTTGGGGATGAGCTTTCCATTTGATTCTTTGTGCTCTCCGTGTTTTTTCGCTGGGCCCTTCCCATCTAGATTTATCGTTGGATCTTTACTTATAGATTTAGTCTGGTTAACAGGACTCTTTGTGCTCTATTCTTAGGCTGTGAAACAGTCTAGGTATGCTGCTTCTTTTGGCAAGAGGGGGAGACTGTTGTGTATTGTTTAGAGATTTTTCTGTTTCCGTTGGGGGACTGCTTCCGATGGGTCCAATCCTAGAGGATTGGAGTGATCCAGGACCGCTTTGGTGAGTTAGAACACTGTGTTGTGGTCTTTCAGAAGGCAGGCTGGGTTCACACTAATAGTAGACCGAAATTCTCTTTGTTTGTTTGTTTGTTTCCCTTTGGTTCTTCCTCTATAGGGGAGGTTTCTGACTCTATCTGCAGACAAGATACTAGCTATGGGGAGAGGATGGTGACCTCGCTTGCTCTCAGCGCCCCAGTTGCTGTAGCTCCCACGGGCAAAAGTCTGTCTTGGCCCAATATCCCCAGGGATCAGGTTCCACACTCTTGCTTCTGGAGAAGTATTCAGTGTTTACACTTGGGCAGGGATCCTATATAAGGTCCGTGGACCAGGGGAGAGGGCCGTCCAGGGAGCCTGTTGGTACCCTATTGCTCCGCAGTGACTTGGCTGTGGGCCCTAGAATGGCGATTGCGTGCCCGCAGATCTCTGGCCCTGGGGGTGACTGCTCGGGATCCGGTATGTACCAGAGCCAGGGACCTGGCCCGTTCCGAAGCTCACCGTGGGTCCCCAGTTAGAAGGCGAAAAGAGAGGAGAAAGAGAAGAAAAAAAAAAAAAGAAAGAAAAAAGAAAACAGAAAAGGAAAGAAAGAAAAGAAAGAGGAGAAAACGAAAGAGAAAAGAAAAAAAAGAAGAAAAAGAAAGAAAGAAAAAGAAAGAAAGAAAAAAAGAAAAAAAAAAAGAAAAAAAAAAAATAGAAGAAACGCAAAAAGCCAAACCAAAAAACACCAAAAACGCCAACAAAAATGAACAAAAACAAACTACATAGCACCTCACCACACCGCAAGGCAGAAAGATACACAAATCTGAAGTATATAATTCAGCGACTCAATGTTTTTTTGTTTGTTTGTTTGTTTTACGCCTTAGCACAGCTCCGCTCCTTCACTTCCGCTCGGCTGGGTCCGGAGCGGCCGTTAAATGTTTTTGTTTTTACGCCTTAGCGCAGCTCCGCCCCTTCACGCCCGCCCGGCTGGGTCCGGAGCAGCCATTAGATGTTTTTGTTTTTACGCCTTAGCGCAGCTCCGCCCCTTCACTTCCACTTGGCTGGGTCCGGAGCGGCCATTAGATGTTTTTGTTTTTACGCCTTAGCGCAGCTCCGCCCCTTCACGCCCGCCCGGCTGGGTCCCGGGCGGTTTCGCAGTGGATTTCAAGATGGCGTCTGCGCGCCCGCACAGCTCCGAGGGTGGTGGGGATCCAACCTACGCGCTCAAAAAGGCGCGGCAGCCAGAGGCCCAGAGGGCAAAGGTGCCCGCCGAGGCTGTCCGGCTCGTGAGCCGCCGGAAAAAAAAGAAAAAGAAAAGAAAAGGAAAAAAAAAAAAAACCCCCCAAAAATAAAAACAAACACAAACACAAACAAACAAAACCCAGAAGAAATTTACCAAGAATAAAATATACAGTTCGGCGAGCCTATTCTTCTTGTTCGTTTTTTTTTTCCTCAGCGCAGCTCTGCCCCTTCACCCCGAGCGCGGCCCCGGCCCCGGCATATCCCGCACTCCTGGCGTTGGTTCAGAGACCAGCGGAGGGCGCCGGGCAGAGAGAGCCGCTTGGCACTTTATGGTTCCCGAGTGGTTTCGCCCTCGCTTTCAAGATGGCGCCTGCAGAGCTCTGGGGCTGGAGGAGACCGGCTCCCCGGCAGGCAGAGACCGCCACTGCCTGGGGGCTGGCGAGCAAGGACGCGCACTGGGGGTCACCGGCTGGAGAACCGCCGAAAAAGGCAGCACTGGCAGAAAGAGCCGCTGGGCACTTTTTGGCTCCGGAGAGGTTTTGCCTTCGCTTTCAAGATGGCGCCTGCTGAGCTCCGGGGCTGGAGGGGACCGGCTCCCCGGCAGGCAGAGACCACCACTGCCCAGGGGCTGGCCAGCAAGGACACGCACCGGGGGTGACCGGCTGGAGAACTGCCGAAAAAGGCAGCATGGGGTACGACGCTATTTGCTGTCCGGGAGTCTTTTGTGTTTTTCCGCCCTGGGGCAGATCCGTCCCTCCTCGCCAAGCGCTGTCTCAGCTGAGATCCCCCAGGTTCTAAGGTAATTTCGCAAAAAAGCCTCCTGTCTGCAATGCGCCACGTATCCCTCAGTGATTCTGCGCTGGCCTGGGTCAGGGCTCTGTTCAATTGGGAGCGGAGGGCTAGCCGCTTTCCCGAGAGGCTGCACCCGCCCCGGCTGGGGGCCGGTGTATCCGACCCGCGCTCCGCTGGCTAGTGTCTGTCCCGCGTTCCCAATTTTCGTTCACCTCAGACTTCACTCGCTCTGTTTGTCCCACGCTGATTCTCCGTGGATTCACACCGCTGTTCCTGTGTGGGAGCGGTCCTCTAGCGTTGTGGCAGGTCCGGATCGATGCCTTCCTTCCCGGGAGCGCAGATTCAGGCCGTCACCACCACTCCGCCATCTTTGATTCGGCCTATCATTGACTATTTATTTCAACTTTTAACCTTCATACTAGAGATTTCAACAATTATATACCACCATTACATTATTGGAGTATTCTGAATTTCATGGTGAATTTACTTTTATTGGTTTTGAATTTAATTTTGAATTTATCTATACCAGTGAGTTTTATACTTTCAAAATGTTTTCATGTTGGGTATCATCCTTTCACTTCCAGTTATAGAGCTCCCCTAAGTATTTCTTGTAAGGCTAATCGAGTGATGATAAATTCCCTCAGCTTTTTGCTTGTCTAGGATATATCTTATTTCTCCTTCATTTCTGAAGGATAGTTTTTCCTAGTATGGTATTCTTGGCTGGAAGTTTCTTCTTTCAGCACTTTAAATATATCATTCCACTTTCTTGGCTTGTAAGCTTTCTGCCAAGAAACCTACTGATAGTTTAATGAGAATTCCCTATATGCAACTTGATGATTTCCTCTTGCTCTTTTTATAATTCTCTCTTTGCCTCTGATTTTGACAGATTGACTATAATGTCCCTTGGAGAGGACCTTTTTGGGCTGGATCTATTTGGGGACTTTTGAGCTTTCTGGATCTGAATGTCTATATTACTTTTAATATTTGGGAATTTTTCAACTATTATTTTCTTAAATAGGTGTTCTATGCCTTTTCCCATCTTTTCTCCCATAATGCAAAAATTTATTTGCTTAATAGTGTCTCATAAGTACCATAGGCTTTCTTCATTCTTTTAAATTATTTTTTCTTGTTTTTTCACCTGAGTTATTTCAAAAGACTTGTCTTCAAGTTCAAAATTTCTTTCTGCTGTTTGATCTAGTCTGCTGTTGAAGCTCTAAATTGTATTTTTAATTTCATTCATTAAGTTTTCCAGGTACAAAATTTTTGTTTGGTTCTTATTTAATAAAATTTATTTGTTTAATTTCTCATTCAATTTATGAATTGCTTCTCTGATTTTGTTGAATTGTCCTTCTGTATTCTCTTGTATTTCACTGAGTTTACATAAGATCATTATTTTGAATTCCTTTTCAGGAATTTCATAGATTTCCTTTCCTTTGGGGTCTGTTACTGGAGAATTATTATTTTCCTTTGAAGAGGTCATGTTTCCTTGGTTTTTCATGTTTCTTGTGTCCCTATCTTGATATCCATGCATCTGTTGTTATAGTTGTCTCTTCCAATTTTATGGAGTAGCTTTTGTAGGGAAAGACTTTTTCATGTGGATGGGTCCTAGGATATTGATTGTGTAGGGCATTAGCTTTGGTTTTAGGTGGATACATCAGTGTAGTCTTTAAGTAATTTCTTCAGCTGCAATCAACATCAGCATTGTCTATGAATGCTGTGGTGCCCTAGGTTGCAGGTATTTGTGGAGGCAGTGGTATGACTTTGCTGGGGATATTGCCACTAGGTGAGCTGAGCCTCAGGCCCTGAGGCACCTGAGCCAAATACAGTGGTTCTGCTGGTCATGGGGCTGGTTTACCCCTTGTGCAGGACTACCTATTCCTTGGCATTCAGGGCTCTGTGTGGGCTTGGGTGCTGGGGTAATGGCTGTTCTGCTGGGTCTAGGCTTTATATAATTGGGGTTATGGTGTTGCAGCCACTTGTATGAGTATAGGTAAATGACAGTGGGGCCTCAGGGATGGGGACATGCAGTGGTTATTGGCCTCCAGAGCAGGATGCAGTCTAGCAGTGACTGTCATCTAACAGTGGTGCTATTTAGCACCTTGGTTCATGGGTCGCAGGGAAACACAATGGAGGCTCCCTCACTGGAGCAAGGTAGTTTTAGGGACTCAGGCAGATCCCTAAACTGGACTCAGAGTCTGTAAGAACTATGAACTCTCCTTTAACAAGGACTATAGGATCCGTGGTGGTAATGTGGGCTGCTGGGGCTCTCCTGCTTATCTTTGCCCCACAGTGAGAAGTGCTTCCTGGTTCTGAGCTAATCCCAGCTGGGGAGATGAGTTCACAGTAGCAGGGAACTTCACTTCCCTCTGTATGCTGCTATTCTGAGTTTCTGTGCTTCCTAGGGTTTCCATCATCCCTTGCTGTATTCCATTGTTCTCCTTCAGACACTCTAGTTGAAATGTAGCTTTTCTTTTTTTGCTGTTCTTTTGGTCCTTGTCTTTGGGAGATGAGTGTTAGGCGCCTCCAGTCTGCTCTCTTGCTCATGTCACTCTTATTTGTTGTTTATTTTTATTTTGACACAGAGTCTTGTTCCATTGACCCTGTTAGAGTGCATCGTGGCATCATGATAGCTCACTGCAATGTCAAACTTCTGAGCTCAAGTGATCCTCCTGTCTCAGCCTCCTGAGTAACTGGGACTATAGGCACATACCATGACATTCCGCTAATTTTTCTATTTTTAATAGAGACAGGGTCTTGCTCTTGCTCAGGCTGGTCTCAAACTCCTGAGCTCAAGCAATCCTCCCACCTCAGCCTCCCAGAGTACTAGGATTGTAGGCATGAGCCACCACGCCCTGTCTATTGTTTTTCAGAGGTATTTTTCATAGATTCATTGCTTACTCTCCTGGAGATGCCATACTATTTGCAAATAAGTATATATTGTTTGAAAGGACAGTTTGATTTATTTCTATTAATAATTCTTTTTCTTATTCTTTCAAGACATTTTTCTTGTTGCATTAGCTAGGATCTTCAGTGTAATGTTGAAAAGCAGTGATTGAAAAGCAATGTTGAAAAGAATAAATTCGATTTTTTTTCTTGTTTTGTTTCTGCATAAAACATACCTAATGTTTTACCATTAGTTATGGTGCTTGCTCTGGGTTTCTGTTAGCTACCACTTACCAGGCTATGGAAATCTCTTTCAGTTCCAGCTTGCTAAATTTATTTTTAGTCATAAATATTCAATTTTATCATTTTTTGCATAGTTTGAAATGATCATAGATATTTCTTCTTTGATCTGCAAGTATGGATAATTATTAAAATTGATTTTTGATATTGAAGCATCTTTGTGTTCTTTAGAGAAGGCTTACTTGGTTGTTAGGCATTTTTAATATTAATACATTGTGAAAAATAATTTTTTTGTATTTTTATTTAGGATATTGCCTATTTGTCCCTAATGAGATTGATTTCTAATTACGTTCTCTTGTACTACTCTTTTTAAAGCTGGTATCGAGCTCATAAAAGCCAAATAATGAGTTGAGTGTTTTATAGCCATTTTAAAAATCTCTCATTTTATTTTGCATAACAAAGAAATCAACTCTTTCATGATTCCTTGTATGTGTTTGTGTTGAATGTTGAGTTGTGTATATGTAGACTTTTGAATATTATTTCAATTTCTTTAATAATTTTTAACTTATTTTGTCTGTTTCTTCTTGGGTCAGTCTTGTTAATTCATATTATTATAAAAATTGTACATTACACCTACACTTTTGAATTTATTAGCAGTGTTTTGTTTCATATATTCTAACAGAAATTTCATCTCTATAGTATCTGTGGTCCTTTGTATTTTATTTCCCACACACTGCGTAAAGCATTCATGTACTCTGCTGTCTCTTTGAGTCCTCACTGCAGCTCCGAGGTAAGGATTATTTTCCCTGTGTCTCAGATGAATAAGGAAGGCAAAGACATATTTATTGACTCCATCAAGTTCTCCTAGCTGGTAAGAACTGAAGTGAGGATGCAAACTCACATTTGGTCCTTCCGATCTGGTCCTCCCCTGCCTCTCTCTTTCAGAGTGACAGAGGTTTCTTACTAGTTCTGTATTTTTGACAGGGATCACTCCCTCTTTATTTACTTTTTATTCTCTTTCATGGTTCTCCTTCATTTTGACTCGAGTATCAATTACCTTTGAATGTTAATAATGCTGTGCAGGTCACCACTCCATGCCTCCTTCATCTTATCAGGAACACTTTACTGGACATGTCTGAAGTTGAATAAAAGGATCTTGGCTCATTTAAGTACTTAGTGGATCTGAAATGCACTTATTCATTTTGCATAACACTGGTGATCTCAGCTCTGATGGGAGGAACCATTGTAAACAAGGGAAATATGCAAGGGATGCTGCTCTTTTATGCATTCAAATGAAGACACTCAATGCCAGCTCTCCCAGGAATCTTTAGACCTTGATGAGATTCTATTTGCATTAATGGAGCTATGAAATTCAAATGTTTAGGCCAGTACAGGGGGTGTTGGAAGTGTAATGAGACGGATTAAGGAAAGAAACATTTAGTCTGATCAGGTAAATCTCTTAATGAGCTCTCCTAGACAGTGAAATTAGGAGAGAAAAATTAGTCTAGGCTGGACAAATAGGAGTCCACAGAGATAGAGAACAAGGACCTTGTACTTAACGCAAGGTTATATGATCCATGACAACTTCCTGTGTTAACCTCCTTTGCTCCTGAAATCATCACAATGTACGATGGTTTATAAGTTTTCTCTACACACAAGTAAAACTGTTTGGTTTACAAAAGATAACAAACATTTCTGAGTGTTAGGCACTTTGTCACCTGATTTTAGTTTCATAATTCTGACTTCTAACATGAAAATTAAACTTAATTGTATTAACATTTTATTTTGTTAATACTTTGTTTTAATTGCTTGCTTAATTGTTTACTTTCCCAACTAGAATCTAAGTTATCTAAGTTCCGTGAGGCAGAAACAGGACTTTCTTACCCATTACTGTGTTCGGCAGAATTGCTGACATATATGAGGCACTCAGGCACCGTGAAATGTGTTGAATAAATCAATGGCCTGACCATCTCCAGCTCCCGGTTTCATTTCAGGGCCCATTCTCTGGTCTTCTGTAACCTTTAACAGTGTACACTCTGAATTACATTCATTTATGAGCCGCGTAAGGTCTTTATTTTGTTATCTCATTTATTTCAATGCCTACAAGAAGATTTGACTCAATATTTATTAAATGCATGGTTAAATATTATGTTTCTCTCTCTTATCTATGATTTCTTTAAAGGTAAATGCTGTCTTCTTGTTTTTATTTCTAGCTCTTAACACACGCCTGGCACATAAAAGCACAATGCCTGTGTGTGTTACGGAGGAGGAAGGCAGGGCTTTGGGACATTGGAAAGAGGTTCCAGCATCCATTAGGTACCAGAACTAGAAGGGACTTAATTTCTCACTTCTTCCCAAGTTTCAGTCCAGTTTTTGTAAGCCTAACTAGGATAAGTTACATTTCCAATAAGTCATTTTTCCTTGCTGGTATCTGTTTTCTGATTCATACTAGAGTTTTACTTAAATGTTATTTCAAATCCTGTGCTATCTCAAGGATCTGCATGATTTTGTCTGAGATTTATGTTAACTATCACATTCTCTTATACAGAAACAGTTCATATATTCCCTGTAAGTGCTGGATACTAATCTTGCTGTCCTCTAACTCCAGGCCCACACTGCCAGTCACATCAGCGGGAAAGTTGCAGCAAAATGACAGGAGAAGTCGTCCCTCTTATGCCATCTCTAGCTCTGCATATTAAATCTTTGCAATGGTGGACACGGTCATTTACCCCCGGCAGTAAAGCACATGCTCCCAAAGTATCCTGGCAACCTGCAGAGCAAGCTAATCAAGGCAGGCATTAAAGGGTTTCTCACTTCCCTTAGACATTAGGGAAAGGAAAGACCTGTATCTTTTATAGCCATTCAAAGGTGAATTTCAAATGCCAAAAAAAAAAAAATAAAAAGATGCACTTCAAAATTTAATCTTTCAAGGAAGTGTGTATTTCTCTCACATTTGAATAACTGGAACAGCTACAGAAACACATTTGTTCTAAATTTTGTAGGTGGCTATCACAGAGTAGCCCCTGGGCACACATTTAGAAGAGCAATAATGATACAAGAAGGAATATTATAGATTTGATTTTAAGCAACAACAAGAAAAAGGCTGCATATACATACAGATTACTCACCAGGATGACTTCAGTTTTGAATGTCACCCTGTGTGGCTGACAGGGGCATTAGTTTGAAAAGCAAGCGTGGACGAATGGCAGTGGGAAGGTTGTCTTCATTCTTATTCTTCTTCCCCTGTATTGGGCAAAGTCACAAAGAGCACAAAGGGTGACTTTGCAATGTGGCATTAGAACACTGGAGTGGGGAGCCTTCTGGAAAAACGCTGGCTGCTCATAGGGCTGGCTGTTCCTCACCTAACAATAAGGCAGGTGCATTGGAGGACACGGAGTGAGGAAGTGTTATGGGGTGAATCATCTTCCCCCAAAATTTATATGTCCAAGTTCTACCCGCTGGTACCGGTGAATGTGACCTTATGTGGAGATAGGGTCTTCACAGAAGCAACCAAGTTAAAATGAGGCCATTAAGCTGGTGTCCTGTAAGGGGAAATTTGGGCACAGACATGTGCAGAGGGATGGCAGTGTGAGAACGGGGAGGAGACAGACATCTGCAAGCCCAGGAGAGCCCACCTGCCCTCACAGCCCGCAGAAGGAGCCGATTCTGCCGACACCTTGATCTCAGACTCGCCACCTCCGGCGGTGATGAACCGCACTGCCGCCGCGGAGGCCTGGCCGGGTGCGCGGTTGGGCAGCCCCAGCAGGAGCTGCTCCCGCAGCGTGTTGCTGACGCTTCACAGAGTCACCGCGAGCGTGTCCTCCGCGCTCCTGACTCGCCCATGCTCAGATTGGTGGTGCGTCCATCGGCAGCGTTGTCACTGCCTTGCCAGCTGTATTGGTTGTCTATCACCCTGCAGCCAATTATCCTGGAACTTAGCAGAAAACAACAAACATGCCTTATCTCACTCGGGGTCCGAGGATGGGGAAGCAGGAGTGGCCGGCTCGGCGGTTTCTGCTCAGGGTCTCTCTAGGGTCCCTCACCAGCTCTGCGGTGTCTGAGCAGGGCCTGAGTCGCGGCGGTCACAGCCGGGGCTCCCCAGAGCGGCGGCTCCAGAGAGTCCGGGTGAGCCAGGGCTGCCCGAGACAAGCTGCGTGTCTTTTGTGACCTGCGACTGCCACACTCTTGTGGGTGGGGACTACGCAAGATTTGCAGTGCTGGGAGGTGGGGTTCGTGGGACGCTCTTGGAGGCCGCTTCCAGTCGGGCGGGCACCGCGCATTCTCTCGCCGAGCAGCCCTATCTTGTTAAATTTAGCAGGTTGATTACGCGCCAAACTCCAGGTCCATTCTGCCTCCACTCCTAGTAAACATCACAGCAACCTCCTCGGTCACCTCCCGCCCTGCTTTCTTCCATTCCTGATCCTTTCCATCTGGGGCCCACCCGATGGAAGTACGTATGCTTGGAACCATCCCCTCTCTGGTGTCTGGCAGGTGACGAGGGAGTGCCCCTTGCCCGCTGGGGAGGGGCACGTGTTCTGCCTGCCTCGCAGCCTCGGGCGAGCCTGCCTACCCCCCACGCATGCGCCTCGGGCCCCTTCTGCGGGAGGCACCATGCCCAGGCCTTGCCAGGCTGGCCTCTACCCTCAGGCCCTCCCCGCTGGAGTCCTGACCTACAGCGAGGTCACGCAGGGCCATAGGGCAGAGGCCGCTGTCCTGTGCCGGGGGAGCCCCAAGGAAGGGGCATGAACTTGGCCAGCAAACTGCTGCAGGACAGCTGCTTGCTTGGCTGCAGCCGACACTGACCTGCGGATCCAAGCCTTCTTTTCTCCATCTGTTGGGAAATACTAAGTCCTGGTAAACTAAAACTTCTAAATGTTTACTCCTTTGTGCTTGGAGTTGGCCGCAGAGGTGATGTGTCAGGAAAGGGCTGTCTCCTGCACCACTGGATCTGGAGCTGGGAGCTGCCTTTGAGAATCCGGGTCTTAACTGCTTCGGAAAGTTTATCCTGCTTGTCTTGAGAAGACTGTGGGAACATTTAGAAACACACTCTAAGTGGTGCTGGCAGGTGGACCTTCTCTTTTTCATTTTCAGAGAGCATCAGAGGAGCCTGTCAGCTGCCTGACTGGGCTCTCTGTAATAATGCAGCCGCTGTCACGATCACCATTTTGACAACAGGATGGATATTTCGGAGTACGCTTCTGCGCTCAATCAAATTGGAGAAGCACATTAAAATCAGTCATTTGTGTGGGGCTGCTTTCTTCTGCTAGTGGCTAATTAGTCAAGACGAACATACAAATGGGCGCTGCCTCCCTCCCAGCTCACCACTGGCTGCTACTTTATCATGGAAAAGGCAATTATTGTCAGTAAAGAAAAATAAACCTTCGATGCCACAGGGGATTTAAATGAATAGGAGGATGGGAGTAATCAGGTTTTCCACATGAGGCATCATGGGATGGAGGTAAAACAAGGCGCGTCTCAAACAGCTTGTCATCCTCCCTCAGAAGGGACAGAGCAGCAGGCCTGTAGACAGCGCCACTGCACCGCCAGGGGTGTCTAAAGTGCAACCCAGGGTGCGTGTTGATTTAATGAAAAGGCAACTTTGGGGACAAATTACGTTGGAATAATACTGAGTTTGACTTAGTTAAAGCTACTTTCAAGAGAACCAGGGAGTATGAAGGGTGGAAAAAGCGATGAACTCAGAAAACTGGCTTCAGCTGAGTGGCCTTGAGTGCCATCCTCTAACCTGAGTTATCGCATAAAAGGGAATAATTTCCATCTGTTGAGAGTAACAAGTGAGCCCTGGCTTAATCAAGCTCTTGCAAACCAGCAACACACCATGTCGATTAAGTCATTCAGGAAGACAGGTGTGCATTGACCACGTCCCTGAATGTCTTTTGAAGATTTTTTTGAATTCTAAAAATAGGTAAAAATTACATATTAAGAAAAGAATGACATGCAAAGTAATATTTCCAATGAGCTAATTTCCCTGTCTCCATCTCTTTGTCCACTGCTGACAGCCCTACCCTCTCGTGAGAACACCAGCACTCAGGTGATGGGGACATCTTCAAGGGGCTCAATGTCGGGCTCCAGAATTCTAGTTTGTCACAATCATGTGGCCTGGGAGCACCTCCCCATGCTCTCTCTGTGCTCCCAGGGGGATTCTCAGAGCCAGGTATTGGGGGGACTTGGGCTGTGACCTGACGCCTAGTGTGTGCCGCTGGCAGTTCTCAGCCTGGAGACATGATGAGGATGGGACCAAGTTCCTCAGTGCCTCCAGGGCAGCAAAGGCAAAGGTGGGGAGTGACCGCGTGTGGCGGGCCAGCCGGGCTGACCGGACTCCCGAAGCACTGCAGTCTTGCTCTCACTGCGTGGGGTCTCCGCCTCCAGGGAAGGGGGGGGCGGGGGGGCCACTGCTGGGGGCAAACACAGCAACCTGGATGAGGCAGATCCCTAATTCTTACCGACCTCTGCCTTTGCCTTGGAGCAGAAACGCATCCGTAATAAAGACCTGTGGGAGCAGAAAGGCTATGTGAGGTCACAGGCAGAACAGACAGAATGACTTGAGTGGCTGCGTCAGGAGGTCGGACAAGAAAACCGCGCCAGGATTCGGGAGATCTCCACTAATGTGAATAGTGCGATTGGAGCAAACATGTCACTCTTTGAGCTTACTTTCCTCATCTAGAAATGGGAATAACACATAACTTGCAGGGTGGGTGTTCCACCTACCTCGTACATTTGGGGCACTTGGTGAAAGGTAGTTATTCTCAGGGCGCTGGGTTAGAAAATCTCTAAGGTAATTTTATCTTCCTTTTACTCTTTCCTGCTATCTTGGCTCATGTGAATGCTTAGTATTTGTTGAACTTTATCCTCTTCACATTTGAAAAAAAAAAATCTCATTTTCTATTTAATTTTCTAAAACCTTCCAGGTGAAAAATATTATCCAGACATTGGTCCGCATTTCTGGCGAGGACACTGGAGCTTAGGTTGCTGCTGACGCCGCTGTGACTCAGGTATTATTAAATGTCAAGCCCAGCACATTTATCTGCTTTTTTGGTTATTTTCATTTAGAGGCTGCTCATATATTGAACACTTTGTAAAGTCAGCATTAGGCACAGAACCACATTTGCACATGGAATAAAATTGAACAAAGATAGAAAACATCTTAACCAAGAGAAAGCAAATACGTACATAACTCACTTCAGTTAGCACCTTTTGAATGCACAGAGCTATTTATTTTTGGTAACAAAGGGTAAGCAGCTTGGACTCCACCACTATCCCTTCATCTGTGTGTTGGGGATAATCACTGAGCATTTTAGAGTCAACATGCATTCATTTAACGCCTACTATTATCTGTGAGGCCCTGTAATAGGTGTTTTCACATTTTATTTAATGTTTCATAGCAACCCGTGAGAGGGGTATTATTATTTTCCCATTATGCTTATGAAGAAACTGAGACTTGGAGTGGAAAGAAAAGAATATTGAATTGTATAAGAAATTCACATTTTGTGATGTTTTGACATACAATCTTTCATTTTTTTTCCCTTTTTAATTTTGAAATAATTTCACTTGTAGACAAGTTGCAAGAGTAAATAAGGAATTCCTTTAGACTTTTCATACAGATTTACCCTTGTTAATATTTTGCCATATTTATTTTCTTCCTACCTCTATCTTGCCTGTCAATTTTTCTAAACTATTTGGGTGTGAATTGCCTATATCATATCATTTACGCTTTAATACTGCAGTATGTATTTCCTAACAATAAGGACATTTTCTAACATAACCACAATATGGTGATCAAATTCAGGAAATTTAAAAATGACACAATATTATTATCAAAACTACAGTCCCTATTCCAGTTTCCCAGTTTTTCCGAAATATCTTATAGCCATTTAGTTTCTGGTCCAGGACGCAGTCCCCTTGCACGTGTTGGGTTTCGTTGTTGCCATGTTTCTTTAGACTCCTGTCATCTGGAAGAGACTCGGCCTTTGTCCCGAGTATCACTGACATTTTTAGAGAATACAGACCAGTTACTTTCTAGGATGTCCTCTCACTTTGGGTGTGTCTGATGTTTCAGATAATGCAAACTTGGGCAGAGTTTTTTCATAAGTGACGTTGTTATATTACTTAACAATCTATTGTAAAGATTTATTGACGAGTTATAGCAGTTTTTTGTGTTAGGAATTTTTGTGTCCATTTTTGGACACAAATAACCTGACAGTCACACTGTTTAGTGGTGTAATCAGCCTTTGAACTTAGGACTGTTGACTAAAAAACTGTACTTTTTTTTCTCAACAGAGGCTATTTGTCATTAATTATAGATGTGACACTTCATTTACTTCTTTGGTTTTAGCCATCCTTGTCCAATAATTTGTCACCAGAAGGAACACCAGAGAGTCAGCCCTGGCTCACTGCACTGGGCCTCGGCTGACACTCACTGTCTGACTGTCCGGTCCCAGAGGGCAGGGTCTGGGCGGTGTTCTCTGCTGTGTGCCCAGAGCCCGGCACCAGGAGGCGTGTGGTAGGTATCTGGTGCATAAATTCATGAAGTGGCCAACATTGGTTTGAAGTAAACTGTCCGTTTTTGATAGCAGCCTGGTAGAAAACATTTGAGAAGCCCAAGCATTGCAAGTGCATAACGGTTTAATTCCAGCTCTCTGGAAAGCCCTTCTCTCAAAGTGGGCTGGGATTCTGGTCCAATCCCAATCCGACATGAGCTCCCGCCACTGCCGCCTGTCGTAGGGGCATTGTCTGGTCTGCTCCTTTGGGAGCCTGTGAGTCAGCTCATGCGGAACTGGTCTCCTGCTTGTTGAAAAAAGAAGGTTTTTATTTTTGTTTTTACGGCAGAGCCATCTAGGAGGGAAAGTGATGTGTTTTTATTGCTGGTGGCAGGGCCAAGGTTTGAGATCCAGTGGCAAGAGGGACAGGGATGGAAGAGAGCAGGATGCGAGAAGGTCGTTGTTCTGAAGCAAGGAGTATTCATTGATGAACGAATGGCTCATGTTTGATGATGAGAGGGAAAGGCCTGTAAGAGGATGCCTTGAGCCAGAGCCTCTTGGTAAGGCCAACAAAGTGAGGGCAGTCCCAGCTAACACCAGCAATGTATCATATCCAGATGCTGATATCCACTGGCTTCATAATTGGCAAAGACGAACTAATGACTTCCTTTTGCTTGCAGGAGGAAACTAGGGGGAAAAGAGAGAGAGTGAGAAGAGGAAGAAGGGAATATTACGTCCCTATTTTGACCTTGAGTTTCTAACACCAAGTAAAAGAAAAAGATTGTTATATCCCTACCCTACTTCCCTTAGGACCCTGTTACTAATTCTAAATGCCTAATATGTGAGTTGGTGTTTCCCAAAGCGTTTTCCTTGGAATACGGATTCTACGGGATGCTGACTGGCATGTGGTCCACGCCTCCCCATTTGCCCACCAGCTACTCCTCCTCGGGCCTTCTCCACTCTTGTTCAGCGCCTCCGTGGCCGGGTTCTCTGGGCTGCAGCTCACAGGCAGAGCTCCTAGGCCTCCCGCCATAGGCTGTTCACCGTCACATGCCCATTGGAACCTGGGGAAACTGCAAGTGGATTGTGCCATGTTTTACCCTGCTGCTCTTTATTCTTTGCGGCACCATCAGGCGGAGTTTGGTGTGTTGGGTATATGAGTTCACTAGAGAGCTGAGGTTGACTAGCAGGAATTACAGCACACAAGAAGAAAAATTGTTGAACTGTTTCTTCCGGTGGCTATCCCCCAAGGCTAAGGGAGAACAACAAACAGGTAAACCCATAAAGGGTACCTTCATGGTGTTACAAAATTATTCATGACATTTGGAGAGGATGGAAAGACAGACTTTTATTCAAGGGGACCATGGCAATCGGTGTGGGGACCCCTGCAAAGGGGTCTTGCAGTCATCGGGAGAGATGATCTCGGCTCTGAATACAGCTCAGGCAAGCAGGGATTCGTAGCCAAGGAGCAGAGTGGGGGTCAGTGGATGGAAAATGACTCAGAGCAAACCTCAGGGGTGATTCCTGCTGGAGCAACTGTACAGGATCCTTGCTGAAGGCAGGCCAGGGAGCTAAGCTAGCTGGGTGCTCAGATACCAAGGGTGGGAATTGTTGCTAAACTGACTTAGTAGGATTCTTGTTCAAACTGGATTGTACAAGGACAGAGAAGGGAGCTCAAGGTTGGCCTTAGTCAGAAAGGACTCAGAGGAGCTTGATAAAATTTTGGGCAAAGAGAGAGTCTGTGAACAGAACCCGTCAATTTCAATCCTCACTTCCTCACTCTCAGGTTCATGTTCTTCCTAGAAATCCCTTCCTTCTTCAAACCCCTGTGTGGAATGTCCTTTCCCGTCTTCAGAGAAAGCCTATGGCCGACTTGTTGGGGATGTCCCAACCTAAGGATCCATGGGTTCACCTCCAGGCCCTTTCTGGGACTCAGTAATCAAGGATGGTATTTGTACAGATTTATTCAGTGTAGAATTGCACTGTCTAATACAGTAGCCACTGGCTGCATATGGCTATTTAAATTAATTAAGATTAATAAAATTGAAACTTCACCTCCTCGGTTGATCAACAGTCAGCGTGACTAGAGACTAGTGCATTGAATAGGGCAGATATAAAATATTTCCATCATTACAAAAATTCCTATTGAACGGCTCTAGTCTTGAGCAGGAGTAGGCAAATTGTAGCCAGCAGGCCGAATCTGGTCTACCATCTGTTTTTGTAAATAAAGTTTTATTGGAACACAGCCATGCTCATTCATTTGTGTATTGTTTTCTTTAGTGCAACATCATCAGAGTTGAATAGCTACAAACAGAAACCATATGGCCTGCAAAGCCTGAAACGTATGCTAGTTGGCTTTTTACATAACAAGTTTGCTGAACCCTAGTTGACAAGATACTCTAGGTTTGTGTTAGAGCCAGGCACAGTGGCTCATGCCTGTAATCCCAGGGACTAGGGAGGCTGAGGCAGGAGGATTGCTTGAGGCCAGGAGTTTGAGACCAGCTTAGGCAATACAGCCAGCCCAGGTCTCTTAAACAAAAAAATAGAATACTCTACATTCATGTTGGTATTTCAAGACTGGGCCTTTTTGAGGTTCCCTGCCTTCATGGGACACATGTATCACTCCTAACCTTCCATAGTATCTGATGGCTTGGATAAAATACACACAAACACACATACCTCTTGCCTGAGGACAGCTATATATACATTTTGAATGGAAGCTTTATATCATTTCCTTAAACACAACATTTTTACAAAGAGAGAACATCTTATATTCGTATGATTTCAGACAGTGTCCTGGGTCCAGCGGTACAGAATGAGCAGACTCATTAAAGAACCTCTGCAGCACCCATACATGGCTGTAGAGACTCAGCTGACATTTTGGTTTTCAGTATTTTATTTTCAGTCCAGTTTCTACAAAATGATGTTCTGCTATGGATAAGGATAGGTGAAGACATATTCCTCTCAGATGCGAGGGATCTCTTGGTTTTAACTGGTCTGTAGTTGCCCCCTACTTGTTAGTGTTATGCAAACAAAAAGGGGTGTGTTGGTGAGATATTCTCAGGTGTGTAGAAATTGAACAGATTTCTTTAGCACAGGATTTCTTAGCACCTTTACATGCAAATGTGAAAGGTGAATTTCTGAGAGATAGAAAATAATCCCTTCCTCTACTGTTCTATTTCTTTCTTCCTTTTTCTCCTCCCTTCCTCCTTGTCTCTTTTCCTAAAGTATCTATTGAAACTAGTATTCCTAGCAACATAAATTAAGAACAGTTGATGTAGACATTAAAAGTACAATAGCAGCCATGCACCATGTAACATTTTGGTCAATGATGAACCTTGTATATGCTGATGGTGCCATGAGGTTATAATACTATTTTTCCTGTACCTTTTCTATGTTTAGATGTGTTTAGATACACAGCTACTTCCCACTCCCTACAGTGTTCAGCACAGTAACAAGCTGCGCAGCGCAGGTCTGTAGCCCAGGAGCAAAAGGCTGTGCCAATAGCCTAGGTGTGTGCGAGGCTACACCAGGGCTTGTGTAAGTGTACTCTTCCATGTTCATACGATGACAAAATTGCCTAAGGATGCATTTCTCAGAGAGTGTCTTAATTGGTAAGTGACGCATGCCTGTATTTGCATGTGGGGAATTGATGAATAAACCTCATCCAGCAAGCATGGAGATTTCAACACGGCTGCACCCAGCTGAACAGTGTGAAGAGAACGTGAGGTTTGCCAAACAGGTGCATTTGAATGCAGACATTGAGCTGCGTGATTGGAGTGGGGTGGAGCTGGGGCAGGCGGCGGCTGGCATGGCAGACTGTGCCGACGTCCATTTCCAACGGGGACGACCTCTGAATCAAGGCAGGAGAAGCTTGCGCTGCCTTATTTCAATCCTGATGGGGTTTTCTCCATGGAAATGGTTTTGAACTCACAGTTTGGAGACTTATGTGAACTTAATGTTGCAATGCAAAAAAACCAAACAAATAAAAAAAAACAACCAAAACAAATTCTGAGTCCTGAGTCAAAGTTATTCTTCATTCTATTCCCGTGTGCCAGGGCTCAGTGCAGTGGAGGTTGTTCAGTGCATCCACGGATGTGGCCTCGTTGTGGCCCTGGCCCCTGTCTGGGAGTGGAGGGAGGCCAGAGTATGGCGCCACCGGGGTGGGTGTCCTAGTGTGTGCTGAACAGATCTGACGGGGTGCTCACTCCTCAGCAGAGCCTGGGTTGAGGTTCAGAGACTTTCTCTCCTCTCTTGGCCTCTGCTCTCCCATCTGTTTTGACTCATGAGATACAATCTTTTCCTTGAATCCAAGATCCTGTGTGGGAATGAGGCAGCTTCTGTTTTCTTTGGACTGTACTTGAAAAGCAGATGCGTTTGATTCAGAAGTGCCAAACAGGTCTACTCTCTGCTCTCAGGCATTTCTTGAAGGTTTGTGTCTATAACTGTCCTGTGGGGAACTTGCATATGGTTTTCCTTTGAAATCAGGCTTTCATGAGAAGTGATACTTTTGCAAAAAGGAATTGTCTTGCTGAGGACTTGGCCTGCCTCTACTGAGACGACAAGAGCGTGTGAAGAGATCAGGTGATTAGAGCAGCGGTGCCTGTGGCTGGGGACGTGTCCCTGCAAGTCAGAACACAGAGGGGTGACACACCTCCAGGAAGGCACTGTCCCTCCTTCCTTTTTTTTTTTTTATTTCAGTACATTATGGGGGTACAAAAGTTTAGGTTATGTATATTGCCCATGTGCCCCCGCCCCCGAGTCAGAGCTTCAAGCGTGTCCATTCCCCAGACAGTGCGCATCGCACTCATTATGTAGGTATACACCCCCTGCCACATCTGCCCGACACCCGATTGGTGTGATTCCCAAATGTGCACTTAGGTGATGATCAGGGAAACCAATCTGATGGTGAGTACATGTGGTGCTTATTTTTCCATTCTTGGGATACTTCACTTAGTAGAATGGGTTCCAACTCTTTCCTGGAGAACATAAGAGATTCTATATCACCATTCTTTCTTTTTTTTGAAAGATCAACTCACAATTAAGGCAGATTAATAAGAGAAAGGTTTATTTACCATGCGCATGGAGAGAATCACAGAGTGATTATTCAATATCCCGATGGGATCCAGATTTTTTTTTTTCATTTTTTTAATTCTTATTTCAGCATATTGTGGGGCTACAAAAGTTTAGGTTACATATATTGCCCTTGCCCTCCGCACCCCCCCACCCCGAGTCAGAGCTTCAAATGCGTCCATTCCCACTCTATGGTATACATATGCCACATTTTACTAATCCACTCATGTATTGATGGGCATTTGGGGAAGGGTGAGGGTTATGATTTGATTAAGAGGTTAAAATTTAATTTGGTGAAAGAACACCTGTAAACCCTATGCAGGCATTGTATAATTTACCTCTATTAACTACGTCAATATGTTTTTTTAAAAACAATTTTCCAATAGAGAGTGGCAGAGCTGGTGAAGTTATATTGATAACAGCAGCATTAAGTCAGCACTGGCCTGTTGCTAGGTATCGTTCAGACAATCACTTCAATCCCAGTGCTCATCAGCAGGGTTTGTACTGAAGGGGATCAGAATATGCCGCTTTAGCATAACGGTTATTTTGAGATCAAGGTAATTAAGAAGCAGCAAATATCTTTCTTCTATCTGCCTAAAAGCAGGACATAAATTTCCCTTTGTGAAGGTCTTCCCTTTCCCCCACGCCTACCAGGAGGAGGAACAACTGGAGAGAGATGGGTCTGCTCGAACAGACCTTGCTGCAGTCTGCTATTAGTCTCCCCCATATGTGTACATTGCCACAATTTACCATCCCTAGACGTCCAAGCCTTTTTTCCTTCATCTTATTACTTCTCCATAATTTATCACCATTTGTTAAAATGGTATATAAATTCACCAAATTTAACTACTTCTTTGGGGTCTTCTTTTCTGTGAAGGCCTCTGTACACATAAATACTAAAATATTAACATCAAATAAAATGTATTTGCCTTTTGTCCTGTCTTTTGTCAGTTTAATTTACAGGCCCCAGTCACATAACATAAGAGGGTAGAGGAAGTTTTTTTCTCCCTTATAATATCTTTGCTTATACATGAGGGAACTGGAGTTCATGTCTTACCCAAGTGGTGAAGCCAAGGTTAACCCAAGGCCATGGCCTCCAAAGCCCATACTCATCTACATTACCTTGTTTCCAGTAATACCATCTGTGTGACTTTTCTACATAGGACTGTATGCAAGACAAAATTTGGGGACAAAGCAGATCTGTAGCACAGGGGCCCACACTGTTTAGACAAAGCTTGGAACAGTGTAATGAGGAAGTCATTCTGTGTGCTCTCAATACAGCACAGCAGGGTTGGGAGGCAGTTCTCTGCCCCCCTCTCCTCATGTGGCTGATCCGAGACTTAGGGGTTAGGCTGACCTAGGCTTCAATCCAAGCTTTCAACACTCATTATGTTTTTGAGTTTAGATATATAGCTGAACACTTAAAACCTATTTTCTCATCTAAAATAAGGGACATAATAGTCCTTACCTAATAGAGTGGTTGAAAGAACTTGAACAGATATGTCATAGAGTACCTATTCATTACAAGACCTAACACTGTCTCTCTGTTTGTTTTGGCCACTAGGAACCTCAGAGCCAATTTAGTGGCTCATGCACACCAGAGGTGTGGATCCAAAGGGCTTTATTTCTACAACATATAATTTCCTTCTCTTCTGGACTTCCTGTTGCATTCCCTTGGCCCTGAGTTTTTACTTAACATTTTACTATTCACTTGTATGTATTTCTGCTTGAAGCTTTAAAAGAAAAAGAAAATAAGTAAGAAGAAATCTCATGAATCATTGCTTTTGATATTCTGGGAGCTTAGATTATTTTGTCTGTGCAGGTTGGAAAAAGTATGTTGATGTTTGAAATGTACTTCTTGATATACAGGATCAAGGAGTCACAGGGGATGACTGGACAAGAGGAAACACCAAGCTTGCAGGGGACATGTTAATTTCATAGAGAATTTGATGTAGCTGACAGCCTGACCCATACAGCGAGGAGCCCATCTATGGATTGTGTGGTTTCTAACATTTTCAAAGGTGTTATTGATATTATTTTCTTCCAATTAATAAATTTCTCCCATGATTCTGATCCTAATTTAACTGATTTCATTTAAGAGGTCACACTGTAATCTTCTTCAACGTAGCCCTTTCTCTTTACCGAGAAAGAACCTTATCTTTGTTTTTAATGGTGATTAGTCAAACTAATCTTTGCCTTTATATCTGTGGGATTCCATGTCAGTTCCAGCTTGGAGATTTGGCTCCATTGGAGGAGTCAGAGCTTCACCGCCCAGCGCCTCGCTGAGAAGCGGCTGTGAGCGGAGCGGAGCTATGTGTGCGCGGTTCCTTGCCGACTGCGGATGGAGCATTGGCTGGAAAGCCACGGACCTGGATTTCCGTCGTACGTCTGCGGTCAGCTTTCCAGGTGCTCTCAGACAGGACGCCTGGCTGATCTGCAAAGCAGGGAAATAGACCAGGTGGTTCCTGCAGTTTCCGTCAGAGCTCACTGACATTCTGGCTCCGCCCTTTCCGGCAGGTGTGGCAAGAAAGGCTCCGGGAGAGGCACCCTTTCTCTCGGCGGTGGCTTGGTGGCCCCGTGGGCTCTCCTCCTGTCCTGTCCAGCAGAGTCTATGCCCTAACCGTCCCCATGCCACGTCTGGCTCCAGCCCTTCTGGGAGACGCCTCATGCTGAACATTTTTCTTGACCTCTGCCAGGCACACTTCATTTAATGCTCACCTGCTGGAAAATACCATTTCGTCTCAGAGGCTTGTTAGAATGCGCTCTGATAGGAGGAATATGTTTCATGCCGTCTTTCCAGGTTCATCTATATTGCAGAGGAAAGATAGCTGGGAATCAAATTTAACACCTACCCCTCCAAATCTCAAATGAAAATCTTCCAGGTCTGAGATAGGCAAATGAGGGTCTGTTTCTAAGATTGCTCAGAGCACAAGGTGACCTTTCCTTCGTTTCTGCGGTGGGACTGCCTGTGCAGCAAGCTGAAAGACCTGCCTGCAGGGGTGGCGCGCTCACCTTTGCGTCCTCCGCAACCCCTGCTCTGCCGGTAAACAGTAAGTGCTTAATGAGAGCATCTTAAGTTAAGTCAGTAAATTCAGTTTGTGAATTCCCTGAATTCCAGCTAACTTGGGGCTTACAAATCAATGAGAAAATATGTTGGTAAAGGACAAGATGAACTAAATTAGTTGCCAGCAAACTCATGAGTTAAGAGTTCTTTCCTTAATGAGTTTGGTTTCTCCTGAAGGAGCTCAGGAATTTCACCCCAAAATATGACTCCTTGGTATAAAGAGTATTTTGAATTGCAACAAAGCACTGGAGGGGGCTTTCCCTCTCTCTGCACAACTGGACTGGTCTGATCAAAAGATCAAAGGGGGCAACTGACTTCCCTTCCTCTCCCTGTTATCTCAGTATATTACAGGAAAAACCATCAAGAACGCAACCAGATCTCGCCCAGATCATTTTAAGCATAATACCTGTCTCTCAGGCTAATTTAATTTGCAAAGAGAATCATTTGCAGGTCAATCTGTCTCCCCGTCCATTTGTCCTCCCTAGCACCATGTGTCACCCTAAACAGAATCACCTGCACTCCTCATCTCCCTTCCCCGACAAAGACAAGTATAAAACTATCTGGATTCCACTGGGATATCGGGTGGTCACTCTGTGATTCTCCCCAAGCACATGGCAAACAAACCTTTCTCTTATTAATCTGCCTTAACTGTGAGTTGATCTTCCAGCAAACTTTCAGGGGGAGGGGCAAGTTTCCCCTCAGCCCCACACGCCCTCCTTTTCTGTGCTAGTGTCTGAAATAATTATCACTGGGTGGGTGTAGACTCTGAGAAGCTGTTCTTTTTCCTTATCCCTATTGTTTTACCCCTTGCCAATTATAATCATGGTCAACTTTCTCTTCTTTCAAAGCATGCAAATTTACCTACATCCTAAATCTTAGCAGTTTGGGATCCCTTTAAACTACTCTGATTCTAAACCTATAGGACTCACAAAATATAGGTCATTTTAGGTGAGCTCTTGCTGGGGTTGCTGCATTTTTTCTCTGCGGTCTTGTCTGAGGCTGCAGCCAGGTCAATCCTTCACTTTCCATTTATCTTGACCCTTGACGCTAACCCTTCAGCATTCCAACTCTGACACAGACATAAGATAGTGCACTTCAGCCTGATCCAACCCAACAAGATTCAACTTCCTTCAGTTCAACAGTGTTTTTTGGAGAGTACTGGTTATGTGGCAGGCACAATGCTAGGGCTGAGAATGTAAAAATGACCGCGTATGCCCTGGCATTCAAGCCAAGCTGATGGACATGCCACACCCAGTCCTCTTCCCGGGCTCTGAGGATCGAGGGACACCAGGCCTGGAGAGCTGGATGGAGGAGGGGAGGGAAGCTGAGGTGCTGAGCAAGGAGGAAGGTGAGTACATCAGATACAGAAGGAGTCACTGGAGAACCACATTCTGAAACAGGGTGAGGGAAGAAAGCTAGCAAGACCCAGACTAAATGGGGCGCCCAGAGAGCAGGGTGGAGAGAGAGAACGAGAATGGTGAAACAGTGGGCCCAGAGAAGAATCCAGGTGGTTTCCAGACTCTTCTCATGAGCCCTAAGAAGACTTGGGGAGCGGTGAGCTCAGGTGCAGAGGGTACTGGCTGGGTGACCTGCCGTGCTGTGCTGCTCTTGGGCAGAGTTGCAGCAACACCTTGGGGTTCAGTCAGGGTGGGGTTGCAGGAAGAACCCAGGAAGATTCTTGAGATTAGGGAGCTAGGATGAAAGCTGTGATGGGTTTTAAAAGTGAGGGAAATAGGAATGAGAGATGCAGATGATAGGAGACTGCAGCCAGAAGGTGGGAATTTCAGGTCTGGATTTGTGAAGTAGAGCCATTGCGAGCTACGGCCAAGTTCAGTGATGAAATTACATTGCTGCCTAAAGGTGACTGGGGGTAGAGCAGGT
Source organism: Eulemur rufifrons (assembly GCF_041146395.1). NCBI lineage: Eukaryota > Metazoa > Chordata > Mammalia > Primates > Lemuridae > Eulemur > Eulemur rufifrons. Next base: position 5,457,803 of record NC_091011.1, on the reverse strand, counting down.
CTAGTGTCCGTGAAGGTAAGTGCTCTGTACATTAGCCACGTGGGTGCTAGCGTTATTCAGGGTCAGAGCAGGAGAAAGGGTGGGCAGGAAAATGGGCAAGAGCCCTTGGAAATGTGAGTTCCTCACACAAGGAAGGGGTGGCGTAGAGCCCACAGGAGAGAGAAGGGGTTGCCGGAAGGAAGCTGGTGCCCTGGGTGTATCCTGTTTTTTTACTTCCTTTCCCAATTTGCTTGTGTGGTTAGTGCTGTCAGCTGTGGCAGCTCCCCTGTAATTCTCACCTGAGGAATGGCGTATGGCGCACACCTGGCCAGGGCCAGCCTCCTTGGCAAGTCACTGGTCCAGTGGCTGACACATGAGCCAGGCAGGGCCAACGTGTGCTTCATTCCATGAAAGTCAGTTTTGTTATGGTTTGATTTTTGCCGTATTTTTTCTTCTGTGGACATAGCCAAGCACCCAGAACTAGGGCATTGAGTACAAATTTGTTATATAGATGAAAACAGATATTGGAAACCGATGAGGCAGGGTTGCAGACCTGGAGTCATGGGGTGCTGCGGCTGCTAGCAGCTGCCTGGTCCATCCCATGCAAAGAGCTTCTCTATACAATAAAGTCAGGCAGAGAAAATCAGAGAAAAGAGACAGGAGAGAGTGACAGGGAGGGGGGAGGGGAGAAGACAGGCTTGGCCACAGTGAGTCCTAGTGCCAGTTGCAGAAACTGTGGCCCCTCCAGAGCTCCTGTCAAGGCTGCCTCAACATCTTTCCCAAGCGTGCAAGCAAAGCAATCCCTGCTGGCTGCTCTGGTTCACTGTCTGTGTTTGCATTTGGATGAGAACTAGTATGGGAGGTGAGCCAACATCCCCCCACTCCCACTCGTGTCCTCCTTATGGAGGAGGACATGTGCAGCGGGGGAGGTCCGCCCTGCTGCTAGGGATCCAATGCCTGGAAGAAATGTGCCACCTTCACCTGTGACCCAGGTGGGACTGTCACCAGGCACTCAGCCGGTGGATGCGGAGCAGAAGCACAAAGGACAGACCTGCCTCTTTCCTGGACCCCTCGGGCTTTATATCTGCCTTTAAAAATACAAATACTCATGAGTATTGGGGGAAAGGCCTTACATTTTATCAGGATTATTTTAATTAAGGGCCAGGTGGACCACCAAGATTTAACCTAATGATCTCATTTTATGTCTCAAAGAGCCAAGGCCTAGAGAAGTGAAAAACCTGTCCTAACCACTAGATCAGTACGTTGTCTGGCGAAGCTGGGTGCTGCCTAGACGTTTACTGAATGAGGAATGCGTGCTTCTGAAATGAAGAGTGATGGCCGGCAGATAGAGGCGGGACATCTGCTCACAGCTGGCTGGAGCAGGGCACGTGCGTGGTCAGGAGGAATCTGGCGTGCAGAGAGGGGCCCAGGCTGGGCTGCGGGGGCAGAGCAAAGGCAGCCGGCGCCCGCTCCCAGCTCCGCCTTGGGCAACACACACAGTAGTGAGTCGGCCCCACACAGTAGGATGAGAGGCAGGGAGGGCTTTTTTTTTTATAACTGTGAACATTTTGTTTATCATTCACCATTAATTCATATTTAATGAGAGTCAACTATGTGCCAGGCGTGGAATTAGCTCCAGTAGAGACCATGGAGATGAATCTCCAAAATAAAATTATTCCTAACAAAAACAGAAGGGTGAGTAGGAAACCTCGCGGTAACGCAGTATCGGTCTGTGTTGACGATCTTCCTTCACTTTCTCGAATTCTCTCCTTCAAGAGCAAGAGAGGGTCAGCTGGGTTACGACCTGAGCAGACGATGTGATGGGAAATGAGGTTTCAGTGAACTTACCAGGCAGGCAAGTTTCCATAGATAATTATATGGTTTGAGGCTTACGACTGAATGATAGAAAAATAAGGACTAAGGTGACTGGAATATGCTTTACAAAATCTCGCATCTGAAGGCGGGTCTCAGCTCTGGTGGTCCAGGCAGACGGAACACAGAGCAAGATGCGGAAGCTGTCTCTCTGCAGCCGTTCTGCCTCAGAGATGTTCCGTGCCACCCACGCAAGTCACTGGAGGATAAACACAACCTTGGATGGTCCAGAAATGAGCCTCCTGCATGAGGACTATCTGAATATCTTTGTTTCTCCTTTAAATGAAGTGCCTTCCCCAAATATGGCATATAGCTTTATTGTTTGGCTCTGAAAGAAACAATGACACTTACACCAGTAATGGTTTGGAAAGATATTGTTTGCAAATAAGCAGATCTGCAGAAAATGTTTTCACTTTCCCAGGGAATATGAAAGTCTACTTGTGGGAGGCAGAGGGGAACAGCTTCTGTTCTCTGAAAGCAAAATTCCGTGCTCACGCTAGGGACGCAGGCGAGGGAGGTAAGGCTCACTCAGTATCGAGAGGGTGATTTAACAGATGGAAAACACCAATTTTTTTCCTGGGGTTAATGTCTTTCACAACCCATTCAAGGGCTTTGACTATATTTCAAATGAAAGAGACTTTTTTCCATCTTGTTTCAAATTACAGTTGGAAGAGTTTCTTTGGCAATGCATTTTAGAAGTATATAGAAAAAATACGAGAAGGGTGGTAGAATTTCCAGTCCGGAGACATGCAGCAACTGTATGATTTTGGACAATAGGAGAGAATTTTCTTACCTGTAAAATGGGGAGACGCGTATCTACCTCATGTGGGTTACGGTGGGGTTGAATGTCTGGACAGTGAGTGTCGGAACATGACGTAAGGCTCATTATGTAATATAAGGTGGCTTTCACTGTGCTATTTATAACCAGGTACTGGCAAGTTTGGTAATTTTGAAAGGCAGACTGTGATGAGGGAAAAAAAAAGAAAAACTCATGAAGGTGTTTGGATTTATGTGCTGTGTGTGAGGTGGTCGTATCTGAATCTCTATGATAAAGATGCGGCAGTTGTGTGCGTTATTATTTCCTCCCACATGTAGGTTTGAGCCCCACCACTTGCATCCTAGCAAACGTTCCCTCATAACTTTAACTGTCACTCGTCAACTGCACGACTCTGCCTTGCGGTGCCCTCGGCTTCTGCTGCAGGCGTGAGACGCTCTGGGGGAGGGAGCTGGGAGACTGAGAAGTAAAATGCTGATCCTACTAACACCTCCATCCCTATTAATTAAACTTCGAATGAACTTAAAATATACATGGAGCACTTCCCCGCAAACCAACTGACAGGGTGCCATGGTTACATCCTTCATGGCTGATCCTGGCCCCAATATTTTTTGGGTGGAGCTCAGAGCCTGTCTGTAATATTCAAGCCCTTCAGCGCTTGAATCTTTGGAGGGTTCCCAACATGCAGCTCCCTTTGCTCTTCAAACCTCTCTGTTTCTTTATGTTCATACATTTCTAGACTTCCTTCATATGATTCATCCACTCTTGAAACTTCCCACCATGTGCGTTATTAACAACCCTCCTGTGTCTCAGTCTTGCTCCCAGCAAGCTCCCTCCGCTGATTGCTTTCAGGGAAACCAGATCCCTTTTGAGGACCCCATGGCCATGGTGGTCCTTTTGAGATGTCTGAGCATTTCTTGGCGCTCCACGTCCCATAGCCTGGTAGGAAGAGTGGTGTCTTCCTGTCTTCCCTGTGCAATTTCCAGGATTCTTTCATGCCTATGCAAAGACCTCTTCCTCCAATTCCACAGATGCTGGCATCCCTTAAGGTCACTTGCCTACGCTTATTAAAGATTTTGGAAATCTCCGCCTTCTGCCATGCTCCATTAGGGCCTGGGGAATCTCCCACCCAACACTCTCATTCCTCCCTTACCTAAATACAACAATTTCCACACCTATTTTACTTCTGCTGTCAGGATAATTAGACCAGTTTATAATCCAGGATGACTCCCCATCAACAACTCTAGTCGTGGTAGCCTTTTTCACCAACGTGTGGGCCTCTAGGAGCTGTCGGTCTCTGCCCGCTCCTCTCGCCGGCCCCTTGGCTCCTCACCCTGGCTCTGCAGCCCAGGTGGGGAAGGCCTGACCGCCAGACCCTTCCCTTTTAGCCTCCCCAGCCCTTGCTCCGGCCAGCTTGGCCCCCTCACCAGGACCACTGGGCCTGCTGCAGACTCTGCCTGAGCATGACACGCTACGTCTGAGCCCCCTTTCCAGCCCCGAGTGCCAGGCTTCTGGCACGTTCCTCACTGGCCTTTCCGAAGCTCTTTTTCTTTTTATCTGGCCCAAGATGTCCTAAAAAAAGTGATAAAAATACTTCCGAATTCCAGCTCCAGAGTCACCGGCACGTGGGGATTAGAAGCTGCTGAGATAAAAAGGTGAAAACTGTCCTCCAGCTGGAGTGTCATCCCTCCCTGCCCCTGTGTGGCCCGGCCCTGTCCTCCTGATTTGGGGGCACCTTCGGTCATGAAAGGCCGGGGCTGGGCCACACAGACACAAAGCTCAGCTCCCACACAGTCCTGACGATGCTGGCCGCGGCCCGGAGGACTCCGTGTGGGACAGGGAAAGGAAGTGGGTGAGGTCACGGGGCCTGGCAGTGAGGCCTTCTCCAGGACAGCCTGCTCTGTCCCCTGTCTCGTCCGGTCCTGCCTGTGGGCCCAGCCACAGGGTCTCTGCTCCTCACCCTGTGAGACTCCATCCAGCCTTGCTCCCTTCCTGCGAGCCGGCTGCCGCCGCTGAGCAAAGCCTTTGGCTTCCCGGGGTCTCTTGACTCTTTCCTCTGACCCATTCCTCGGCTTGGCTGCCTTGAAGTCCGCAGCGAGGTCTGTCTCTGCGCTCTCTCCCGCCCGCCCCTGCGACAGGCCTCGCAGGTGGTGACACGCCACTGCTTTCGGGTGGGTCCCTCCTCCCGCACGCTGCTGCCGTGTTACTGCAGTGCTGTTCTTCTTTCAAACTATTCTTTGCTTTCAGGCCTAGATATTTGTTTTCCTTCCAGATTTCATGTTATGGATGCCCCAAAATGAGAACGGTGAAATCAGTCATTTCTGGGTCTGTCAGGAACATTCCCCGTCCAAATCAATCACACCTCTTCTGCCTCTGCCCTCCTGAGTGCGGCTCCTCCACACTCTGGCTGCACTTCTGTGGACAGCCGTGATCTGTCCATGTCACAGCCACCGAATCCTGTCCCTCTGTGGTCCTGGCAGGGGGCAGAGCGTGGACGTGGCCTGCCAGGCCCTTTCCTGCCCCTCTGCTGCCTGCCTGGAAGTTCACACCTTCTGCTAAGCGAGCTGCTCTGTTTTCCTGCAGTACCATCAGAGCTTCTCTCTGTTTTCCTGCAGTACCATCAGAGCTTCTCTCTGTTTTCCTGCAGTACCATCAGAGCTTCTCTCTGTTTTCCTGCAGTACCATCAGAGCTTCTCTCTGTTTTCCTGCAGTACCATCAGAGCTTCTCTCTGTTTTCCTGCAGTACCATCAGAGCTTCTCTCTGTTTTCCTGCAGTACCATCAGAGCTTCTCTCTGTTTTCCTGCAGTACCATCAGAGCTTCTCTCTGTTTTCCTGCAGTACCATCAGAGCTTCTCTCTGTTTTCCTGCAGTACCATCAGAGCTTCTCTCTCTGTCTGCAACTGCCTCTTTTCGGGCACTAAAGACAAAACCTCGGTTTAAATTCAATCCATCCTCTCACTGATTTCCAGAGGAAGCAGGATTCCTGGAGAAAATGTGTGACTTACACCCTCTTCTGCAGAATGTTTTTTGCTTTTGGCTGGGTAAACAGCCTCACCCTGGAGAAAAAAGCCGATTTCATATAATCATATAATTGGCCCTTTGTGGTTTTCTGCTTCTTGATAACATCAATCATTCGTTTACGGCTGAGCTCACTGTCTGAGTCCTTGAAACACAAAGAGGGCTTCAGGCTTATAATTTGTTTATTTTTAAAATACGCTCCAACCTGCAGATCCCTCACTGGGGTGTGTGACTTATATGTCTGAGGACAAACCCCTCGGACCAGGGGTGTGTCAGCCGCTGCCTCCTCACTAGTGCAGGCGTGGAGCAGTTTGGGATGAGACAACAGCGGCGAGGATGTCTTGGGGAGCCGTGGCGTGGGCAGCGTCAGCAACACAGAGGCAGGAACCTCAGCGACCCTGAGAAGCAGCGACTGTGGCTGCGGAGAGCCCGTCTGCAACCCGGGCTCGGAAACATTTAGAAGCAAAAACAATTCCCATGGCAATGGCTCAAAAGCCTGTGGTCTGTTTTGAGGAAAGCCTTTCATCTGATTTCTGTCTCACCCCACAGGCTTAGGTCAAAGTCAGTGGTGGACGTTGCCTGCCCTGGGTTGGCTAAAGTTTGTGCCTTTTAAAAACAGCCAGGGGCCTATTAAAGGCATAAGCAGGCAGCTGTGGCTGCTGGGCACGACTGGCTGCCGGGACCCCAAAAGGTAAATGAAGCCCCCCAGCCCCTGTAACAGCGTTCCTTCCTTGACCACCATCAAGGCCTTCAACTTCCACGTGTGATGTTGGTCCCACATGCAGCTAGTTACAAGGACATGTCTACTTTTCAATTTCCAGTTGAAACCCCTTGTGTCGAAGCTTAAAGGGACCCATCAGCCTCTTCCTCTCTAAATTCAGAAACTACCGAATTGGCAGAAGGAGGTGAGAACAGAAGCTTGTTGTGGTAGCGCTGGGCTGACCCGGGCGTGAGCAGGGCTCTGGGGCCAGCTGGGTGTTCGCTCATCCCCCCAGGTCCAGACAGGTGGCGGGAACGTGCACCTGTGGAGAAGGGAGTCACCCTGCATCCCGCCCTCGGTGCGAGCTGGTGCCTGCCGCGGAGAAGCCCTGGCAGCAGGGCGAGAGGGAGGTTTGAACACAGCGCCCCACCCCGTGGGGAAAGGTGGACATTCGGATGCTCCTGCGGCAATTCCATTCTCCCCTTTTGACTGGGGAGCTGGAGAAGGAGGCTGAGGGTGTGATCCTCCCAGGTGTCCTCACCCTGGAAGTGTGGGGTTACTGTGGAGCTTGCTGGAAGTGAAGGTAGATTCTCCAGTCCCACCCAGACCCAGAGAACCAGAAGTTCTGGGTGGGGCCTGGCAGCCCCAGCTTTGGCAAGCCTGCCAGGCGACATGGATGCGGAGCGGAATCCTCAACCTCAACCTGCCACGTGATTCTTTGCTCTCTCTGTGTGTGTGTGTGTGTGTGTGTGTGTGTGTGTGTGTGGTGTGTGTGTGTCCTGGACGTTGCAGGATGTTTAGCAGCATCCCTGTTCTCTCCTCGCTAGATGCCAGCAATGCCGTTGGCAACCAGAGGTGTCTCCAGCATTGCTAAGTGTCCCCCCCCAGGGAGGAAAATCACCTCCAGAGATCTCGTCTCTGAAGCAGAAGCCCAGCAGAAAGGCGCCCCCTTAGAATACTCGAAGAAGAAAAAATGCTGGCAAGGAATTCACTAGAACTGACAGAGGCTATTTCCAGGTGGTGGGTCTTAAATGATCTTCTTATTATTGTTTATTAATCTTTTCTGTATTTTCCAAATTATCTAAAATATTTTACTTTTATACTCCCAAGAAATGCAGATTTAAAATGCTATTTCAATAGTCTTGGTAGCCTCCCAAACTTCCCTCTGTGGGTGTGTCGGTTGGAACCCCAAGCACAGGTTTTCTGTTCATCCCCGGGAGCTGACACCTTGTCAGGGTGTGCCCAGGACTCGAATTTCTGAGATTTGCTGTGGTGTTGATGCTGTCCCACGGCAACCCCACCCTCACTGAATGCCTCTCAGGCCATCCTCAGCCTAAGGCTGCAGGAAGATAGATGGGAGGTTCAGGGTAGGTAACACCTGATATCCCTTTTAAACAGATGTCACAAGTGATCTAAGATTCCAGTGACAATGCCAGCTGTGTTCAGAACACCCAAAAGGCTAATGTAGGAGTTAAATCCTAAGTTAGTACAATCCTTGTAACTGTCACTCTGAAACCATCAATTGTAGACAAACTGGACATCATGAAAATTAAAAGGTTTTGTGCATCAAAAGCCAGTATCAACAGAGTAAAAAGACAGCCCACAGAATGGGAGAGAATATTTGAAAACCATATATCTGATAAGTGGTAAATAGCTAGAACATATAGAGAACTCCTAAAACTGAAATACAAAAAACAAATAACCCTATTTAAAAATGAGCAAAGGACTTGCACAGACATTTCTCCAAAGAAAGCATGCAAAGAGCCAATAAGCACATGGAAACATACTCAACATCACTAATCATTAGGGAACTGCAAATCAAAACTGCAGTGAAATACCACCTCACCCCCATTAGGATGGCTACTATCAAAAATCAGAAAATAACAAACGTTGGTGAGGGTATGGAGAAATTGGAATCCATGTATACTGTGATGGGAATGTAAAATGTTACAGCCACTAAAACCATATGTCAATGACTCAAAAAATTCAAAATAGAATTACCATATGATCCAGGAATTCTACTTCTGGGTGTATATATACTCAAAAGAATTGAAAGCAGGGTCATGAAGTGGTATTTGCACACCTGTGTTCATAGCAGCATTAGTCACAACAGCTAAAACGTGGAAGCAACACGTGTCCATCAACGAAGAATGCATAAGCGAAATACGATCTACACATACAATGGAATGTTATTCAGCCTTAGAAAGGGAGGGAATTCTGAGACATGATCCAACCTGCATGAACTTCGAGGACATTATTTATGCTAAGTGAGATAAGCCAGTCACAAGAAAGAAACACCATATGATGCCACTTATATGCGTAGAGCAGTCAAATTCCTAGAGACAGAAGGTAGGATGGTGGTGACAAAGGCTGAAGGAGGGAAGCGTGGGAGTCAGTGTTAGACGGGTGCAGAGCTTCAGATTTACAAGGTGAAAGGAGTTATGAAGATGCATATTGGTGATGGTTGCACATTATGAATGAATTTAATATCACTGAACTGTGTACATAACATGGTTAAGATGGCAAATTTTATGTTACTTTATGTATTTTTCCACAATAAAAATATCCGACACATTTTTTGAAAAGCAAAAGAAAAATTAGTGTATCTCTACTATGTCTCACACCTTGATGAAAAAGAAATAGCCTACGCTCTGTAGGTTCTGAGAACATACAAACCAGAGTAGGACCGTGGGCATGGGAGCGGGGGCAGCCTCTGCGGAGTCAGCCTTCACAGCAGAGTTGACATTTCATCTGGTCCTTGGAAGGAGTTTACTAGGCAGAAAAAAGCTGCAGACATGTCAGGGGGAGGAACACGTGTGAATGAAGGCATGCATGTCCCAAAGAGCACGGGTGATCTAGCCATAAAGCAGCCCAGGGGTCTGGGTGTGGTGTGCACACTGGAGGCTCGTGGCTGCCATACCCTTTCCGTCTGGGTGACCTTGACAATTTAGTTAATGTGTCTGCCTGTAGAGTGGGACAGTTTTCTTGGGAAGATTAAATAGGTTAAATGAAGTAAGGCCCTTAGCAGGGTGCCTCAGAGTGCTCAACCAAGGAATGACTTGCTACAGAGTTGCAAGAGATTTACCCCAGACAGCATCATGAGGTGACACGAGCAGGCTGGCGAGAGAAAGCGCTTCATCTATAGTGTGACCCCAACCCTGTAGATTACAGACATGATCCCTTGCGGACAGATATCTCTAGAGGTTGTGCAGAAGGTCAGCTTCTGGGCCTTCACGTGGAGGCAGGGGAACAGTGGGGGGCAATTTCCACAGCACAGATGAGGGCTGGCAGAGGACAGAGGACAGAGCTGAGGCCACAGCAGTGGCTTGGGGGGCAGAGCAGGACCCGAGAGATGCGTCTGTGTTGGGGGGCTGGCAGAACGCTTGTTTCACACATTGTATTTCTATTTTTAGATCTTAGTATAATGTGAGATTCTTTCAAAAAAGCACTGCTATGTTTACTAATTCCTAGCTTCTGGTTCATTCTGCACTATATGGATAACTGGGTAAATGCATGCCCTTTCAGGTAATGTAATGCTCTCATTCGAGTGCCAGAAAGACCTGCCAAATCTAATCTTTTTCAACCGAATAGGACTGCTCTTTCTGTAGTATTTTCTCATCTACAAATGCCCACATAACTAACTTGGCTCTGTTGTTATTCCTAGCTGCGCTCCTACAAGTAAAACATAGACCTGTTCATTGTTTGAATGTTGAACGCAAGTAAAGGTGACATAGCCATGCTTAATTAAAATTTCAAATCAAAGCACTCCTATGAGATGACCAAAGCCAAGGCTTTGACTCCAACCCCATGTTCAAACCCTGGCTGTACATGTGCGGGGGAAATGCAAACCGGAGTGTGCCTGGGGAGCCCGGCTGTATAAGCCTTGGCTTTGCAGCGAGAAGACAGTGGCTGATAAAGGAGACGAACTGTCGGGTAACCAGGACTGCAGTGGGATTCACAGATTGAATTGGAAGTGGAAGAGTTAGAAAGCTGAGAATGGTCACTCATAGATAGAGTATAAAGAGTAAGCAGAGGAGGAAGGTGATTAGATTAAAAGGTCTCATGCCGGGCTTCTTAAATGACGAGGACGTTGTAGAGAACGTGCCTACTGGGAGGTGATCTATTCTCTCTGTCTCCAGGGCTCACACAGCTCTGTGTTAATTCCTGGGTCATATTCATTGGTCAAATTCTGTTTTTTGTAACAGCTTTATTGAGATATAATTTGTGTACCATAAAATTTATGCTTTTAAAGTGTACAAACCAGTGGTTTTCAGTGAACTCACAGGGTTGTGCAACCATCACTACTATCTAACTTTAGAAAATTATTACCCCAAAAGAAACCCAGAACCAATTAGTACTCCATCCACCCCTTCCCCAAGCCCCTGGCAACCACTAATCTAATCAAGCCCCTGGCAACCACTAATCTAATCAAGCCCCTGGCAACCACTAATTCTGGACACTTCATAGAATGGAATTCTACAATATGTGGTCTTTTGTGACCGGCTTCTCTCACTCAGCATAAAGGTCAAGGTTCATCCTTGTTGCAGTGTGACTCAGTGCTTCGTTCCTTTTATGGCTGAATAAGATTCTGTTGTTTGTAGGATATACACCACATTATATTCACCCATTCATATGTTGATAGACATTTGGGTTGTTTCCACTTTTTGATGAATAATGCTGCTTTAAACATTCACACACAAATTTTTGTGTGGACATATGTTTTTAATTACTAATATCTTGGGTATATACCAATGAGTGAAATTGTTCAGTCATATGAATTCTATGTTTAACATTTTGCATAGCTGTCAAACTATTTTCCAAAGTGGCTGCACCATTTAACGTACTGCCAGCAATAGTTTGAGGGTTCTACTTTCTCCACATCCTCACCAGCCCTTATTATCTTCTGTATTTTATCTATCCTAGTGGTTGTGAAGTGGTATCTCATGATGATTTTGATTTGCATTTCCTATCGAACATTTTTTATGTGCTTGTTTTATGTTCCTATATAGAATTTTCTTTAACAAAATTTATATTCAAATCATTTGCTCACTTAAAAATTAGGTTGTCTTTTTATTGTTGAGTTGTAAAAGTTCTATATATTAATTTTGGATACTACTAGATCCTTATTGGATATATAATTTTCAAATACTTTCTCCCATTCTGTGATTTTAGTTTTTTTCTTTTTTATAGTGCCTTTTGAAGCAAAAAATTTTAAAATTTTGAAAAAGTGCAATGTGTTCTTTCTTTTCTTTTGTTGGTTGTACTTTTGGTATTATATCTAAAAAAAATTGTTTAAGCCAAGGTGATAAAGATTTACTTCTTCTTTTTTTTTTTTTAGGAGTTTTATAGTTTTAGTTTTTACATTTAAGTGTTTCGTCCATTTTGAGTTCACTTTTGGACGTGGTCAGGGTCTACCTTTATTTTTCTACATGTGCACATGCAGTTTTCCCAGCATTGGTTGTTGAAAAGACCTTTTTTCTCCTCTTGATTTGTCTTGGCACCCCTGTAAAAAAATCAGTTGATCATGAAAGTAAGAGTTTATTTCTGGACTTTCAGCTCTATGTCTTTGTTCAACATCCTTATGCCAGTACCACACTGTGCTGATTATTATAGCTTTGTAGTAATTTTGTTTTTTTTTCCTGAGACAGAGTCTCACTGTGTTGCCCTGGGTAGAGTAGAGTGCAGTGGCATCATTGTAGCTCACTGCAACCTCAAACTCCTGGGCTAAAGCGATCCTCTTGCTTCAGCCTCCCAAGTAGCTGGGATTACAGGGATGCGCCATGACACCTGGCTAATTTTTCTATTTTTAGTAGAGATGGGGTCTCATTCTTGTTCAGGCTGGTCTCCAACTCCTGAGCTCAAGCAATCCTCCTGCCTCGGCCTCCCAGAGTGCTAGGATTACAGGCGTGAGCCACTGCACCCAGCTTGTAGTAAGTTTTGGAATCAGAAAATGTGAGTACTCCAACTTGTTCTTTTTCAAGCTTGTTTTTGCTATTCTGTTCTCTTGTACTTCCTTATGATTGTTAACATCAGCTTACAAATTTTTGAAAAAAGGCAGCAGGGATTTTCACAGAGATTGTATTGAATCTATAGATCGCTTTGAGTAATATTGGTATCTTAACAATATTACATCTTCCAATCTGTAAAAATGGATTATCTTTGCATTTACATAGATCTTTAATTTCTTTCAACAATGTTTTGTAGTTTTCTGTGTGTAAGTTTTGAACTTAAAATTTTTTTGTTCCTAAATTTTTTATTTTTTGATGCTATTGCAAATGAAATTTTCATAATTTTCTTTTCAGATTATTAATTGATGGTGTATAGAAATACAATTAATTTTTGTATGTTGATCTTGCAGTGAATATATTTATTAGTTCTATAGTTTTTTACTTTTTGTAGCTTCCTTAGGATTTTCTGTGGACAAATCATGCAGATAGGGAGAATTTTACTTCTTCCTGTCTGATATGGATACTTTTTGTTTCTTTTTCTTAACTAACTTCCCTGATTGGCACAATCTTGAGTAGAAGTGATGATAAAATCTTAGGAAGAGATATTCAGTCTTTCACCATTAACTGTTAGCTATGAGTTTTTAACAGATGCCCTTTTTCATGTTGAGAATTTTTTTTCTATTTCCAGTTTGTTGAGACGTTTTCCATGAGAAGGTATTAGGATTTGTCAAATGCTTCTTTTGACATGACTATGTGTTGTTGTTATTTAATTTAGCAATATGTTATATTATATTGATTGATTTTTGAATGTTAAACTATCTTTGAATTTTGGGGATAAATTTATAGAACTGTTTTAGAAAATATATTGCTGTATGCAGTTTGGTAGTGTTTTGTTGACAACTTTTGTGACTATATTCATAAAAGATAGCGGTCTGCAGTTTTGTTTACTTGTGATGTCTTTGCCTGGATTTGGTGTCAGTAAAACTGGTCTCATAGAATGAGTTGAGAATTGCTTCCTCCTTCTCTATTTTTGGGAGACTTTGTGAAACATTGATGTTAATTCTTTAAGTATTTGGAATAATTCACCAATGAAACTGTCTTGTTCTGGCCTTTCTTTGTGTTATCTTTTCTGATTACTGATTCAATCACTTGTACAGCTTTAATCAAATTTTCTTTTTTTCTCAGTCCATTTCAGTAGTTTGTATCTACCTTTTTCAGAGTTTGTCCACTTCATCTAGATTATCTAATTTATTGACATAAATTTTCATGGCATTCCCTCAAAACTCTTTTGTTTATATATGATGTGTAGTGATGTTTCTTTTTATATTCCTGACATTAGTAATATAAATGTCTCATTTTTTTAGTCAACACATTTTGTTCATCCACTTATGAATTGGTGGGCACTTGGATTGATTACACATCTTTGCAACTATGAATTGTGCTTCAATAAACGTTGTAGTGCAGGTGTTTCTTTGATAAAATGACCTTTCTTTTGGATAAATACCCAGTAGTAGGATTGCTGGATCAAATGGTAGGACTACTTTTAGTTCTTTAAGGAATCTCCATACTGTTTTCCATAGAGGTTGTATTAATTTGCAATCTCACCAACAGTGTATAAGTGTCCCTTTTTCTCTGCAGCTATTGTTTTTGACTTTTTTAATAAAAGCCATTCTAACAGGGGTATCTCGTGCTTTAATTTATATTTTCCTGATGTTGAGCATTTTTTCAAATATTTATTGGCCATTTGTCCATTTTCTTTTGAAAAGTTTCTGTTCATGTCTTTTGCCCACTTTTTAATGGGGTTGTTTGTTTTTTCTTGCTTATTTGTATGAGTTCTTTGTAGATCCTGGTGATTAGCCCTTTATCAGATGTATAGGCTGCGAATATTTTCTCCCATTCTGTAGGTTAACTATTTGCTCTGTTGATTATTTCCTTAGCTGTGCCAAAGCTTTGTAATTTAATCAAGTCCCGTTTATTTTTGTTGTTGCTGTGATTGCCATTGGGGTCTTCTCCATAAATTCTTTGTGTAGGCTGATATCTAGAAGAGTTTTTCCAACATTTTCTTCTAGAATTCTTATAGTTTCATGCCTTATATTTAATTCTTTTATCCATCTTGAATTAATTTTTGTGAGTAGTGAGAAATATGGATCCTGTTTTATTTTTCTGCATGTGGCTATCCAATCTCCCAGCACCATTTATTGAATTGGATTTCTTTTCCCCAATGCATATTGTTGTCTGCTTTGGCAAAGATCAGTTGGCTCTATGTGGATGGTTTTATGTCTGGGTTCTCTGTTCTGTTCCATTCGTCTATGTCTCTATTTTTGTGTCAATACCATGCTGTTTTGGTTACTCTAGCCTTGTAGTATAGTTTGAAGCCTGGTAATGCGATGCCTCCAGATTTGTTCTTTTTGGTTAAGATTGCTTTGGCTGTTCAGGCTGTTTTCTAATGCCAGACAAAGCATAAAATTATTTTTTCTAGATTTGTGAAATATGACATTGGTATTTTGATGAGGATTGCATTGAATCTATAAATCACTTTGGGTAGTATGGACATTTTAACAATGTTACTTCTAACTATCCATGAGCATGATATGTTTTTCCATTTGTTTGTGTCATCTGTGATTTCTTTCCTCAGTGTTTTGTCATTCTCTTTGCAGAGTTCTTTCACCTCCTTTGTTAAGTATATTCCTAGTTATTTTCTTTGAGGTTACTGTGAATGTTACTGAGTCTTTGATTTGATTCTTGGCTTTACTGATATTGGTGTATAGGAATGCTACTGATTTGGGTACACTGATTTTGTAACCTGAGACTTTTCTGAATTCATTTATCAATTCCAGGAGTCTCTTGGTGGAATCTTTGGGGTTTTCTAGATGGATATAAGATCATATCATAAATAAAAAGTGATAGTTTGACCTCCTGTTTCCTGATTTAGATACCTTTTATTTCTTTCTCTTGCCTGATTGCACTGGCTAGAACTTCCATCACTATATTGAATAGAAGTGGTGACAGTGGGCACCCTTGTCTTGGGAGGCAAGGATGGTTCAACATACATATATCAATAAATGTGATTCACTACATAAACAGAAGCTAAATCAAAGACCATATGATCATCTCAATAAGTACAGAAAAAGCATTCAATAAAATTCAGCATCCTTTCATGATAAAAACCATCAATAAACTAGGCATAGAAGGAATATCTCTCAAAATTATAAAAGCCATATATGACAAACCCACAGCCAACATCATACTGAAAGGGAAAAAGTTGAAGGCATTCCAAGTAATAACTGGAATAATTTTCATATGTTTTTGAATTTCACCCATTTCTTTCTGCTATTGATTTCTAATTTCATTTCTTAGTAGTCAGGGAACATATGTTTTATGATTTCAATCATTTTACATTTATTGAGGCTTATTTTATGTTCTGAATTATGATCTGTCCTGGAGAATGTTCTATGTCCACTTGAGAGGAATATGTATTTTGTTGTTATTCAGTGAAGTGTTCTATAAATACCTGTTAGAAATACTTGGTTTAAAGTGTTATTCAAACCTTCTATTTCCTTGCTGATCTTCTACCTATTTTTTTCTATAAATTATTGAAAGTGGACTATTGAAATCTCCAATATTATAGTTGAATTGTCTATTTCTCCCTTCTTTGCTATTAGTCTTTGCTTCATGTGTGTTGAAGAGCAATTGTAAGGTGCATGTATGTTCATAATTAGTATGTCTAACTGGTGAATTGAGGCCGTTACATTATAAAATGCTTTCTTTGTGTCTAGTAATAATTTTTATCTTAAGCTGTGTTACATCTTATGGTAATAGCCTATCTAGCTATTTGTTGGTTATTGTTTGTGTGGTATGTCTTTTTAACATTGTTTTACTTTCAACTTATTTGTGTCTTTGAGTCTAAAGTTTGTCTCTTTTATATAGCATATAGTGAGAACATATTTGTTTGTTTTCTTAACCTATCTGCCAGTATCTGCTTTTCTTTGGGAGAGTTTATTCTCTTTATATTAATGCAATTACTGCTAACGTAGAATTTACATCTTCTATTTTACTATTTTGTTCTTTTTTTGCCTTATTCTTTTTTGTTCCTCTATTCTTCAATTTCTGTCTTCTTTTGAATAGATATTTCCTAGTCTACCATTTAATTTGCTTTTTCTTTCTTTATTATATATATATTTTTTTCAGTTGTTTTGTTCATAGTTGCTTTGGGGATTACAATTAACATCTTAACTGTAAACAATCTAATTTAGAGTAATATTAACTTACTCTCAATAAGTTTAATACCACTTTGCTCCAGTGGTATCTGTTCTCCCCTTCTTTGTGTGAATACTGTCATACAATCTGTATCTTTATTTATTATAAGCCCATAAACAAAGTTTGATAATTATTGTTTTATTCAGTTTTCTTGTAAATAAAAGAAGAGAAAAAAGAGTTACACATAAAATTACATTTATACTGTATTTTTTATTTTCTTTTATTAAATACTCTATTTCTTCATGTGGCTCTCCTTCCATTACTGCCTGAATAACTCCCATAGGTATTTCTTGTGAGGCAGATATGTTAGTAACAAATTCTCTCTTTTTTCCCCCTTAATCTTGGAATATCTTAATTTCTTCTTTGTTTTTGAATAATAGTTTTGCTGGATATAAAGTTCTTGGTTGGCAGTCTTTTATTTCAGCACTGTGAATATGTCATTCCACTGCCTTCTGGCTGTATAGTTTCTAATATGAAGTCAGCTGTTACTGTATCAAGAATAAATGTATAATTAATCACTTCTCTCTTGATGCTTTCAAGATTCTCTGTTTGACTTTGTCTTTTAACAATTTGACTATGATGTGTCTAAGTGTGGTCTCTTTGAGTTTATCTTACTTGGAGTTTATTGCACTTCTTAGATGTGCAGATTATTTTTTTCATCCACTTTGGAAGTTTTTGCCATTATTTTTCAAATATTCTCTGTGCCTTTCTCTTTGTTTTCTTTCCTCTGGAACTCTCATTTATGTGTGTGTTAGTGTACTTGATGGTGTCCCACAGATCTTTGAGGCTCTGTTTATTTTTAATCATTCTTTTTTTCATTTAGTTCTTCAGAATAAATAATCTCAGTTTAAGTATCTTCAAGTTTGCTGATATTTTCTTCTGTCAGTTCAAATCTGTTGTGGAATTTAAGTGAGTTTTGAATTTTGGTTCTTATACTTTTCAAGTTCAGAATTTTTATTTTGCTCTTTTTTACATTTTTTTTCTCTTATTAAGAGCCACTATTTGATAAGGCATAATTCTCATACTTTTCATTAATTCTTTAGATATGATTACTTTAGTTATTTGAACATATTTGTGATAGATAATTTTTTTTTTTTTGAGACAGAGTCTTGCTTTGTTCCCTGGGCTAGAGTGAGTGCCATGGCATCAGCCTAGCTCACAGCAACCTCAAACTCCTGGGCTTAAGCAATCCTCCTGCCTCAGCCTCCCGGGTAGCTGGGACTACAGGCATGCGCCACCATGCCCGGCTAATTTTTTCTATATATATTTTAGTTGGCCGGATAATTTCTTTCTGTTTTAGTAGAGACGGGGTCTCACTCTTGCTCAGGCTGGTCTCGAACTCCTGACCTTGAGCGATCCACCCGCCTTGGCATCCCAGAGTGCTAGGATTACAGGCGTGAGCCACCGTGCGTGGCTTGTGATAGCTAATTTAAACTCCTTGTCTTTCATGTCCAATGTTTGGCCTTCCTCAGGGTCAGTTTCTAGTGACTACATTTTTTTACTGTGTATAGACCATAGTTACTTTTCCTCTGTGTATCTTGTACTTATGTCTGTGTGTATGTGTGTATTTGTGGCTAGAAAACTGGACATTTAAAATAATATAATGTGGGAAACTGGAAATTAGATTCTCTTTCTCTGCCTCCAGCTTTTGGTGTTGATACTATTGGTTTTCAAGGCTACTGTGGAGGTAGGGAGAAGGGATAAAAACAGAGCAAGTTAAAATACACAAATCTTGCTGTTCTTAAAACAATTCAAATGCTTTTCTTAAGTAAATATTCCTAAGGTTGTTGTAAGCCTTTGGTTAATTTCCAGAGCCCTTGAAAAGTTGACATTGAAAAATATTCTCAGTGTTCATGTTGCTTTTATGGAGATGCAGATTTTCAGAAGTCCTTATTTTGCCATTCTGCAAGTATGTCTGCTGCCAGATTCAATTTTAATTGTGCATTTGGGTATGTCAGTGTGATTCTAGGTCTGAAAATCCTTGAAAAGTAGGATTAGGTCACACATGCCTATACTTTTCAAGCCTCTAGCCCAGTGCTTTGCATGTAGCAAGAGGTTAGTAGCAGCACAGTCCCCCTTATCCTTAGGGTATACATCCTAAGACCCCCAGTGGATGCTTGAAACCATGGATAGGACCGAACACTATACATATTAATACTATGTTTTTTCCTATACATACCTACTTATGATAAAGTTTAATTTATAAAGTAGGCACAGTAAGAGATTAACAACATTAACCACTAATAAAATGAGACAGTTATACCAATACTCAGAATAGTGTGCAATTAAAAATTTATGAATTATTTATTTCTGAAATTCTCTATTTAATATTTTCAGACCATGGCTGACCACAGGTAATTGTAACTGCAGAAAGCAAAGCCAGAGATGAGGGGGACTATAATATGCGGAGTGAATGAAAGATGGCATCTGAAGAACAATATGAGAATGTTCCATGAAATGGTAACAGAAGGAATAATATTTATGTTCTGTCGTGAATTTAGAACAACAGTCACGGAGTTCCACAACTGGCCAATACCCAGCTTATCCTCTATGCTTAAAGCCATTTCTGGATAGGACCATGAGAGCATGTGCTATTTCCTTCGTCTGCATTTCTCTGCAGCCCATGCCATGTGGCCAGAAGCAAGAGGCACTCAGGAGAGTGTGAGGGACACTTGGTTCCTATCTTCTGCTCTTTCTGTCTCATTGGTGGCTTTTAATTACTCATCAGTAGACATGACCTCATCTTGCTGTAGAAGAAGTCAATGCTGATGCGGGGAAAGAGGAGCTGAGTCTTGGAGGATGAAGAAAGGTTAACCAGAGCTTAACCCCTGAGTAAGGGAGCTTCAAAGCAGAAAAGTAGGACAAAGCAAGGTGTGTTTGGTCCAGTGAATTCCTATCAGCATAGCTGGAAGGTGGGGGGTGGGTGTTCAGGGAAAGAAAGGCCACAGAGGACACTGGGCTAGATATGGCAGGGCCTGGGATGTCAGACCAGGGATATGGAATTTTATTCTGAAAGCTTTGGGGCTCCAGAGGAGGATTTTGCATAGGAGTGTGATAGAAGATTTAGAAATCAGGAAAGGCATCATCCTGGCAGTTTGGAGAGCCCGAGTCTTTCTTGGCTGGAACAGTGGAAAAGTTCAAAAGGTATTGTTGGAGGAAACAGGAGAGACGTTAGGGGAGATTGGACGAGGACAGGCTAGCTAGGTGTGGGTCAGAGAAGCATAGAGCCTCTGGAGATACGCAGATGTGTAACTGACACGATTTGGTAACTGATGTGGTGTGGGAGACAGAGGAGAGAAAGAACTACAACTCCAGGTTTCCACCTTACGTGGGTACAAGTCAAGGAGGCAGAGCCCAGAGAGGGAGGATCGGACCTTTTGAAGTGGGCAGGGTGGGACTGCAGAGCTGCTGGGCATCCAGATGAATGTAGGCACTGAGCTGCCACATTTCAGCTGGAAGCTAGGAGACAAACCTGGAGTGGGTGTATTTATTTAGGATATATTATCATATAAATTGTAGCTAGATGAAGTGATGGAAGGAATGAGATCACTCAGTGAGAGCATCACATTGAGAGAGTGCATGTCTGGGAGAGAGCGATGAGGGAAAAGCTGTACCCGAAACAGGGCAGAAGAAAGAAGCCCAAGCACGACCCCACGAAGCACGGTCAGGAGAGGTGGCTCTGTGTTCCTTCTGCTGTGCAGCGTGGAGCACCTGCGAACCAATGTCATGCTGGTCATCGGGGCGCGGGGCTGGCTCACAGGGGCCTGCTGCATGCCAGGCCCGGAGCTACAGAGCGTGGAGTCTAACTCGATCTTTTAGCAGATGTTCTGGGTCCTGGCTTACGAACCTTTGGAGTATACAGCACAGGTGTTATTAAAACACATACGTGCTAACATAATACTGATTTGGACTTGTGGCCACACCCCTCAGCTCTGCTAAAATTGGGACCATTGACTGCACCCGCCTAGCTGTGGGAATACACATGATCAGAATGTTTCCCTCCTTCTAGAATCCTCCGCAGGGCCCATGAGACACCCTCCCACACTCCCTTATAAATGTAGCCCAGGCTCGTCCTCCTTTCCCATAACCTCCATCTAATTCCTACTGTGTCTTTAATGGGATAATATACACTGAAGCTATAAACTGATATCTGAAAAATATCCAGAACAGTACCTGCAACAAAGCAAGCAGTGAATAAATATCGACTATTTTATCATTATATTTACTATTATTAGATGGAAGCTCACCAAGCCTGGAAAAGCAAGGAGATTGGGTGGCTTGGCACCAGTCGGTGGGGCACCTGCACACTCTGCCTGTTCTGCTAACACGCCCACAGCTCATGTTTCCCACAGAGCACCTGTTGGGCTAATGGACCCGCTGGAGAGAACAGGTGTGGGGCTGTGGTGCAGGGCCCCGGTGCAGAGCTGCAGGTAAGACTTCCCAGAGGACGGCGAGGGTAGCGACTACATCCCAGCCTTCTCCAGGAGGCTTGTTTGCATGGTCAGCGGCATTGGGCTTTCTGCTTGTTAGAGACCCAAGTAAGCCTGGCTCGGGAAGTGGGTCTGGTGTCCCCAGGTCACAGCACCACAACCTAGAGAACGTGTGCCCCTCCCCGCAGCAGAGTGGTGCCCCCTCCTGTAGAGCTTCCATTTCCCAGTCAGTCAAAGAGCACTTTTGCTGCCTCCAGTGTCCTCAGGTGATGTGCCTGGTCAGCTGGGCATGGTTAGTGGCACTCAGCGGACACAGTTCCTGGGGGGTGGTCACCAATGTGTTTTAGGAAACAATTCATCAATCATGGGTGTGGATTGATTTCTCCGAATTTTACCCATCCTTTTCATGCCAAGTAATGTGGAAGAAAAAAAAAAAAAAGGAAGTTAAAACTGGCTTGATGTATTTAACATACCCAAATCATCTATTTATTTGGGCAGAAGAACAATAGTGTGAGTGGATTTGGTAAAAACTGGAATGGAAGTAGCTGCTTAGAAATCACCAAGTTGTAAATTCAGCGCTGTTTTTCCACTTTGCAGCCCTTGGGGAGCCGCGGTTCACTCACAGGCACAGTATTTTCTGGTGCACCTGCTCTCCTGGGCTCACGTCTGAGAGATGGGGGATTCCTTGCCAAGGCTCTCACAGGAGCATTTGCCAGGGAAGCCGGAACCCCCAGGGCCCAGCCGTGGGTGTGTGCTCAGACTGCTCAGGGACCGGCCTCACTCTGGCTACCAGCCCACAGGTGACAGGCAATTGATTGGTCAGGAAAACATGAAGGAAGTTCTTCAGCCAGTTCTGTCCAGTACTCATTGAGAGATAAAACTTAATGAGAGCTGAAAGAGGGTTAGCATGCAACGTGAGGAAACGCCCTGGAAATAAACGACTCAGTAGAAATAGGTTTCCGGAGAAAGCATGCAGACTGTACAGTCATTTACGGGTTCATCAACTTGACAATTTCTGAAAGTCTTGGGACCCAACCTTTGTGAATGCCAAAGAATTATCATAGTCACGGGTAAGTGCATGTTCATGGAACTGCCTAGATTTCTTATTCAATTTTGTGAGTTTAGCAATTTTCAGCAAATCCCTTTTTCATTGTCATAAATCTTGAGTTAAAGAACGTTTCCAAAGCTGGTGTGAAGAGATCTGAGGGGTGGGGTGGCCTTATTGCTGTGCTGTCAGCGCCTGGTGCTGAGAGCAGGCTGAGTGGCCGCGCTGTCACATGGGTGCCTGGTGTCAGGGTGTCAGGGCGCCACACGCGGCGCAGGCGGGGGGCAGTGCCGTGAGGCCCAGGGGTCCGGGGGAGACTGGCCTTGTGGAGCCTGAACCTGTTTCTGCCCTGACCGTTAATTTTCGCAGGAAACCCAACTAGGTTGCTCACCTGATGCCCAGGGCCCTTCCCCCAACCTATTCCTGACCCCTCAGCCTTGCTGTTTAACATTTATGATTTTTTAAAGCTCACTGCTTTCTCTAGGTTCTTTTGCCTTTTGAGCGTTGTCATAACTGGATGCTCTCCAGGCTAGGCACTTCCACCGGAGAAAATGAGCTGCTGTCATTCTCTCCGAGTCCCTGCAAGTCTGAAAGGCTGTTCTAGTCGCAGAGAAGGCGCCTGGGACAGCCGGGGGTCTCCTGCGGCACGCATGTCTCGCAGCGTGCTCCAGCTTTGGTGGCACGTCAGGAGTGCACGTGGATCTGACGCTTTTTACTTAGTGAGCAACCTGGTCACTCCGGACGCCGGAGAGGGCTCCTCGGCGTCAGGAAGTGCTTTGTCTTCATTACTCCTTCCAGGGAAATAAGCTGTCTCAATTAATAATTTAAGTCTTTCTTCACCTCAGGGAAAATTTCTTCTGTTATTTCCTTTACTATCCTTTGTCCTCATTCTGTTCTCTGCTTCTGAACCACCATCATTCTCGAATTGGTTCTTCTTGCTACCTGGGGAGCACCCCCTGGAGGGCTGCTGCCAAGGCGGGGTCCCGATCCCCGGGATCAGCGCCCCAAGAACCTGCCACCTGCTGCAGGCAGAGAGGCCTGGAAGGCTTCTCTAGGTGTAGGGAAACAGAAGAGTAGCTCTTTTCCAGCTGCAGAGAGAGGCAGGTTTCAGAGCTGTGCAGACCCCTGGAGGGCTGGGCTGCCCCCTGGGATCAGCAAGTTCTGCTTGGTCTGTGGAGGGTAAGAGAGGACGGGTCTGGCTCTGGCCGGGAGGAGCCTCCTGGGCCCTGCTGGCTGGGATGCTTGAGAAGCCCGGAATCAGAGTTCTGATCTGCTCTCCCGGAGAGGCGGGTTCCTCCTGGGTGCTGAGCCTTGGTCTTCCCCAGACCTTATGAGTAACAGGGCAGGTAGCCCTGCCCTGGCCTGCAGGTCTTCACAAGAGCTTTCATCTTCAAAATTGCCAGGATCCTCGGGGAGGAGAGAGCTCCAACCAGCTCCTCGGTTCATTTTCCATAAACATCCTCTTGAGGAGAGTTTGGAGAGAGGGAAAGGGGCTGCTCCCAGGTACCAATTTCCAGAATCCACGCAAAATTAATATTTTTAAGGAGAAGAACACTCTGGGTATGTTTCAGGTGCTGAGAACTGGGAAGTGGAAAGTGTTGGCAGTGAGTGGCAGGCCCCTTTCATCCAGAACCTTTCTGGTTATCAGTGCACTCCGAAGAGTGTGGTCACTACCGGAAGGTCTGGGCCTCCCTCAGCACCTGTGTGAACCCCCTGTGATACCCACCTGGCATCCAAGCAGGCATGGAGGGTGGGCAGTGAACTGTGTGTATTAACAATGTCTGTTGGTTTCTGTATTCGGATGCTTTGACAGCTGGGCCTTGCTGACCTGGAGGGAAACAGTAAACAGCTCACCCACGAGCCTGCATCTCACGTGCAAATCAACTGCTACGGACTCAATGTCTGTGTCCCCCCAGTTCCTATGTTGAAACTCTAATCCCCAATGTTATGGTGTTAGGAGGTGGGGCTTTTGGGAGGCGATGAGGTCACGAGGGTGGAGCCCTCCTGATGGGATTAGTGCCCTTATAAGAAGAGAGCTGAGAGAGTTTGCTCCCTCTCTGCTCTCCACCTTGAGAGGATACAGGGAGCAGAAGGCCATCTGCAAACCAGAAAGCAGAGCTGTGGCACCTTGATTTTAGACTTCCCAGCCTCCAGGACTGTGAGTGGTACACGTTTGTGGTTCAAGCTGCCCAGTCTACAGTATATTTGTTATAGCAGTCTGCACCCCCAAACACCTCCTCTGAGGGGCTCTCCCTCTCAGGGCCACTATCCACCTGCTATAACCAGCCAAGGCCAGGCGCCAGACAATAGGGACAGCCTGTGCCTAGAGCCCACTACAGTGGTTCAAACTGGCCCGTTATAAGTCTGCTCACCCTGCTCAGCCATTCCTTCCTGTGGGTACCACAGCAAAGCTTCTTCCTGCATTTTTCTCATTCCCTCAGCCTCCTTCCTGGCCTGGGCGCTTCCCTGTGCGCCGTCCAGGAGGGCTGTACCCCGCCCTCGGGATCTGTGAGTATAACAATCTATCTTTTCAGTGGTGGTCATCTCTTGATCTATCGTCCTTACCATATCTAAATAATAATAAAACCTATATTAGAACAGCACATGCACTTGGGAGCATCCCAAGGCAGTGTATCAGCGAGAGGCTGGGCTCTCCGGCATCTCAGATTTAGCCATGTTCAAGGATACCTTTTCTATTAAGGCTTGCACAGTCAACCCAGGTACGCGACTCCTCTGGCTGGACTCCTTCCTGCTTGACAATGATGTACAGCCACTGTGCTAGGCCCTTAAATACAATCCTCTAAATCTATATTTCTTACTGAGCCAGATTATTTGTCTTTCTGACAATATTAGGCCCTGGAAATGTAATTTTTTAAATTAAAGAACTTTATAACATGGTTCTCCCAGAAGAGCTCCATCCAGCCCAGATGAGGTCATTTATCTCCAGTTCTGTCCCCTTGGTGATATTTTAATATTGTATAATTCACTTAACAATGTGCCTATTAATTATAGCAGAATCTCACAGCCGCCTTCTTGTGCTACTGCAAATTGGATAGTTTGAGAAAAGTTTTCCTCTGTTAAAATGCTTGCCAGTTTTAAAAAATAATTTGCATGGAATTGCTACAAAATTCAGATGTTTTTGTAAAGGTTTTCGTAATTTAAACTGTGTGCTATAAGGAATTTTATAATCCACAGGAAGTAAACTCCACTGAAATTCTACAGGTATTTCAGACCTCAAGGTTGACAAGGACCCTGGAGTGAAGGCTGGCCATATCAGGGCCTCAGAAGATGTCCCTGAACTCAGGTTTTCTGTTTGCATTTCACATCTGTCTCCCTTCTGTGTTGGCTCCATTGTCCATCAGGCTTAATCCTCACAGACACAGTATGTGGCAGTTCCAGCCTTAGTCCTTCCCAGGTAACACTGCAAGGTCTAGGCTAACGCCTGCACCCCAGTGGCTTCTGATGGTCTCTGATCAGCAAGCAGGCCATCTTTGAGCTAACCCCTGTGCCCAGGCAAAAGGGGTAATCTGGTTTGCCCCTGAGAGGGCAGGAGGCATGGATCCCAGGAGAAAACTGGAGAATCAGTACGGGAAGAAGGAAAATAAAAGCTGATTATAAAAAAAACATATACTACTATTTATTCTGAGAGGGACACTAGCCCATTCATAGTGTTGAAATAATTTCTTATATATATCAATATTTTGCAATTCATATTTTATAAAATAAGGTGTTTGTAGACATTTCAAACAATTACTACAGCTAACCTAGGCTACCAAAGTGGGTCATGTTATGTTCCAAAGAGAATATTTCCATGTAAAGAAGTAGGAGGGAATCTTTCAAAGAAAGAAAGAGAACAAAGCTGATAAAATCTTAGTGATCATGAGAAATAATCATCAGCTCATCATTTTTCTTTATGAATTAACCTTTTCAAAAAAGAGGAATGTAAAGGAAAAAAATAAATCTCTACAATGCAAAGGCTGTGAAGACAAACAAAAGCCAACCTTTAACTAGACCAAATAAAAGAAAGGGACTAAAGAAACCCTATTCAGTAAACGGTGCTGGGAAAACTGGACAGCCACATGCAGACATCCGCCTAGGTGAAGAATTTATGAAGGAGACCCCAAAAGCAATCACAGCAACAACAGAAATAAATAAATTGGACCTGATCAATTTA
Organism: Eulemur rufifrons; assembly: GCF_041146395.1. Lineage (NCBI taxonomy): Eukaryota > Metazoa > Chordata > Mammalia > Primates > Lemuridae > Eulemur > Eulemur rufifrons. The sequence continues at coordinate 5,431,604 of NC_091011.1, read as the reverse complement.
AAAAGCTTCTGCACGGCCAAGGAAACAATTGTTAGAGCAAATAGACAACCTACAGAATGGGAGAAAATATTTGCATGCTATACATGCAATAAAAGACCGATAACCAGAATATACAAAGAACTCAAGCAAATCAGCAATAAAAAAATCAAACAACACCACTAAAAAGTGGGCAAAGGACATGAACAGAAACTTTTCAAAAGAAGATAAACTAATGGCCAACAAACATATGAAAAAATGCTCAACATCTCTAATCATCAGGAAAATACAAATCAAAACCACAATGAGATATCACTTAACTCCAGTGAGAATGGCCTTTATCAAAAAGCCCCGAAACAACAAATGTTGGCGTGAATGCAGAGAGATAGGAATACTCATACACTGCTGATGGGACTGCAAACCGGTACAACCTTTATGGAAAGCAGTACGGAGATACTTCAAAAAACTAAAAGTAGACCTACTATTTGATCCAGTAATCCCACTATTGGGTATTAACCCACAGGGAAAAATGACATTTTATTAAAAAAACACCTGCACTTGAATGTTTATAGCAACACAATTCACAATTGTAAAGATGTGGAAACAACCCAAGTGCCCATCAATACATGAGTGTATTAATAAACTGTGGTATATGTACACCATGGAGTACTACCCAGCCATAAAAAACAATGGTGAACCTTTTGTATTAACTTGGATGGAGCTGGAGACCATTTTTCTAAGTGAAGTATCTCAAGAATGGAAAAACAAGCACCACATGTACTCACCATCAACCTGGAATGAATCGATCAACATTTATACGTACATATGGAAATAACACTCATCAGAAATCAAACAGATGGTGGGGGGGAGGGGATGGGTAAATTCACACCTAATGAGTACAATGCGCACTATCTGGGTGATGGGTACACTTACCACTTTGACTCAAATGGTACAAAAGAAATTTATGAAACCCAAATGTTTGAACTCTGTAATATTCTAAAATTGAAAAAAAGAGACCAAAATAGAAAAAAAGTGAATATTATTTAATAGGAAGGTAGAGGATACAGTTATGGGTTAGCTTAGCAGTGTTCTTCCTCTGAGATATTTCAGCACAGTTTACAAACCTACTTGTACATGCATAAAGGATATAAACATAAGCATATAAAGTATGTGAGCAAGCTTGATATTTTAAGTTACGAAATAATGAAAAGTGTACAAATTGTTCACTAGATTTTTTAAACATACTTTACTCTGACATGAGATTTACCAATTTTAGTTGATTTTAGAGCTTCTTGGGTGAGAGCTTTTAGGTGTTCCCTCAATGAAGTAAAGAAATAGCTATATTACACCATAGTTAATTTACATTTTCCCAGCCCTCACACCACCCTATAGTAGATCTACTAGAGTGTTAGTAACACACACAGTGTTTCAATGTTGGTTGTGTATTCTTCTTCATTTTATTTATTTATTTTTAGAGACAGAGTCCGGCTCTGTGGCCCAGGCTGGAGTGCAGTGGGGTGATCAGAACACACTGCAACCTCCAACTCTTGGGCTCAAGTGATCCTCCTGCTTCAGCCTCCCTAGGAGCTGAGACTGCTGGCTTGCACCAGCACACCTGGCTAGTTTTTCTTATTTTTTTGTAGAGACAGGGTCATGCTTTTGTATCCAGGCTGGTCTTGAACTCAGGGCCTCAAATAATCCTCCTGCCTCAGCGCCCCCAAAGTGCTGGGATTACAGGGTTGAGCCCTTGTGTCTGGCCAGTGCACTCTAAGTCAAAACCAAAGAGGAATTTCATGGAGTCAGGGAATGGTTGCTCTAGACCAGGTGGTCCCATGGAAGGTTTTGTGGAGATGGAAATGATTTAGACCTGCACTGCCCCATGGTACTCACTAGTCACATGTGGCTACTGGACCCTTGAAATGGGGCTGGTGCAACGGAGGAACTGAATCTTAAATTTCATTTAATGTTAACTAATGTCAGTTTAAATGTAAATAGGCACATATGACTAGTGGCTACACTACTGGGGTAGCTCAGGTCAAGAAGGAGAGATATTTGCTGTTTGGAAGTGTTAATAGCTTCTATTTTATGTCAGAAAAAAATTGTGAAGCCAGAGGGAAAAATCCTGCATCTCAGGTGCATTTTAACTATTGTACAAAAGTACTTTGTGTCATGTCCTTATGCAGCATTTCTCAAGCACCAAGTGGGAGCCAGATGTCGAAGGCAGAGAACACAGCATCTGTCCGCAGCCTCTCCTGGACTCGGCAAGCTTGCACGGCCCTGGGAGCCCCAGGCAGCAGCAGCGCTCGCGATGCAGTTGTCCAGGGAAGGGTTGAGCTTGGCCATCACTGAACCTCCACAGGCCCTAACTCTCCATTGAGCAGGCTCAGACAGTTGCCAGCTCAGCCATTTGGGCACACGGCGTGTTGAACGCTGTTGCTAGAAACAGATGGATCCGCCAAAGCAATTATGCTGTTTTTTCAAAAAAAAGAAAAGCTTCTTCATGTTTAGCAATTTTGAAAATTATTTTATCTGAAAAAATTACATCTCCTGAGTGTGTCGCAGAAGGCTGCAGAGTTGACTTTACATAAGTGTTACTCAGTAGGAGGATCTGAGCGCTGGGACGGAATGCAGCGTTCATCTGCTGGCCCAAAGTTTGCGTTTCGCAGCTAGGGACACGGTGCAGAGAAACGGACTTGCCTCCAGCCACGTGGTTAATTAGTGGCAGAGATGAAACTGCAATCAGGTCTTCTGGCTCCCAGTTTCTTTTTACTACAAAATATTGTGGCTTGCCTGAGTTTTACCTGGAACACACATCACATTTTTGACAACATTTCAATATTAGAAACATGCTACTTTATTAACAGTTTTCTCCTAAATCTTCATTCTCTTCAAATGCCTCCGGAGTAGATAAAGCTCATTTCTGATGAAAGAATTTAACTTAAAGAACTCACTTTACTGCGTTCAAATAAGCCCCTTTAAACATTCTGCACTTTAAGCTTTTATTCTAGATTCTATTGTGAGGTGATAATGAGGTGCTGAAAACTAATTAGATCATCAGACAAAACTGTCTGGTCTGCCATCTGCTGAGTCTGAGACTGACAGTGCCTGGTTGAACTGAGAACTGGGACTAAAAATATCTATTTTTCCTGTTCCTCATCCTGTTCTTGCCTTGGTGCGTGATGGAGAAAGGATTACGGAATATTCCGGGCTGGTTTGCGCAGCCTGTCAGAGGTGTGGCCATGTGACTCTCTAGTAGATGTTAGATGTCACGTACCCCTGTGTGACCACAACTGTAGTTGCTGTTCTGTTCTCGTAGGTTTTCCAGGAGGGTTCCCCTCTGCTTCCAATTCACACCCCCTGTGACACACACATTCTGCGAGCGGAGATGGGAGAAGTGTCCAGCCGTAGTATCTACATTAACCCAGTTGTCAAGGCCCCGAAGTGCGCATTGGCAGAGTAGCCCATGAGGATTTAGAAGGGATTTTTGGGTCCTCTCTGCAGGTGAACTCGTTTTCTAGCTTCCCTTTATCATCAATTCAAATGGCTCGTCTCCCTGGAGCTAGGCAGCTTCTCTTTGTTCTTAGCACCTAATTCTTTCATTTTTCTAGAATAAAGAACTAAACTTGGTAACCAAGTTTGCTCTCCAGATTATTAAAACGCTAATTAGTTTCACATGACCAGTAGTCACCCAGCAGGCAAAACTGTTCCAGGACGGCTGAGACTTCATTGTTCTGGCCTCCGTGTCCTTGGCTCCCACTTTCAGAGCTCTCTGAGAAACGTGGGTTTTGGAGTCTACACTAGATGACAGCGTGTGAAGTTCATGCGAGGGATGATTTTGTCAGATTATTGTGGCTGTCACTTTCATATTATGATTCAGAACTGAAAAGTCAGATTCCTTTTAAAAATTGGTCAACCCTCGAGCTCTAGTATAAACCAAACAGTAATGGAGACAAATTCAAAATTCCAAACTCTCAGTGAAGCATAAACCAGAAATTAGTCATATCTGCATGAGTGTTAAATAATCAATGGCACTTTTGGCATTGGGCTCAGAGCGTGCTTTGTTATTTATTTATTTAAACCAGGCTGTGAAGAGCAAAGAAGATCATACTTTCTGGGTTAATTTTTCTTCTACACGTAGGGGACATGCTTAACTCTCTAATTTATGTTCTGAAAAATCCAAATGACTTAATACTTAGGTTGTATTTACATAGTTTTTTTTGAATCAACTCTTTCACTCAAAGTAGATTTCTGTTAGTTCCTTACGCAAAGTGTCTCTGCTGCCCGAATGCAACCAACACTTCCAAACTCCACCTCCACGGAAAAGAAACCAGCAAACCTGAAACTGACCACCAACAGGCCAAAGAAAGGAACAAAAAAGCCAATTACCCCAAATAATACTGGGCATGTGCCCACCTGGTCCTGAATCTGTGGGGTTTCCTAATGAAGCCTGAATCACTGAATTTCCTGTAATACCTCCATTCCTATTTTTTGTGGATTATTTTAAATGGGTAACCATCTACCCTATTTTTGCCATATTTTAAACTGGCTTCCCCACCTACCCTTCAGCAGACAGAGAGGAATGGAAGTGAATTTGTGGCACTGCGGTCAGCCCCTGGGTGCGAGGTGAGCGGGCACCCTCCTGCCCTCCCGGCTTTGTCCTTGTCCTGGCCCATTTGTGTGTCCTGCCCCCACCTGCAGGCTAGTCTCCTATTTCCGGCACCGTACTCACACCACAAAATTTAAAATTTTGACCCTTACTAGACTCTTGCTACTAAAAACGTGATTCTTGAAACAGCAGCCCAGGTGTCTCCTACAGATTGTTAGAAACACGGAAAGGCAGCCCCACCCCAGCCCTGAGGAGTCATGATGGCCCTTTCATCAGATCCCCAGGACTGTGCACACACTACGGTCCAGCCCTGGGCCCTGCGTCTGTCTCTCTCTTTGACTCCAAGTCCTGACCTCCCAGCCCCACCTCAGTGCTGTCCCCACCCCACCGCCACTCCCATGGGGACTGTCTGAGCAGGGCTTCACCCTCTGTGATGGTGAGCAGAGGAGAGAGCTCAGCTGTTCCTTATCTTGGAGAGAAATGCATTGCTGCATTGCTTTTAATTATTATATGTGTGTTTTCCTCCTTCTAATAGTTTATAAATTCCCTTAAGGGCAGAATCCATTTCTGATTCATCTCTTTATCACACCAAGTGCCCTGGATGTGCCTCGTTTAGCAATACATTTAATTTATTAAATTAATGAGCATGTGCACACGATGAGAAATGGCTGAGACGAGGGGTTTGCGTTTGAAATGTCACTGGAGTGTGTATTTGCGATATTTGACAACCAAACAAGAAGAGAGAAGAAGAGGCTCTAACTGAAAATATAATGGATCTCATATTAAGACATCATTTGGCCCTCATTGCGCTACTTACAATTGTCTGACATGAATCTCATTTTTCTTCTGCCTTTGTGAAGTGGGAGGCTGGTACCAAAGTCATGGGACTATTAGGAGAAACAATGTAGATGGTGTATGTGAAGCACAAAACAAACTGCTTGACGTGTAAGCGTTCATTAAGTCTGTATTTCCCCGTCCCTATTTCTAACTTAGCTTAACTAAGAAATACAAATCATAGATGCTTTGTTGTGAAAGAACTATGGAGAAATGCCATTTAAGTGGAATTATTTTCTCTCCATCATATCTAAAAAGAGAATTTGAAGTAATTTGAAAAATAAGAATAACGGTCCAAAAGAAAAAACAAAGGGAACCTCTCATAGTTGAGCCATATTATAAACACAAAACCCACTAGTGAACAACTCTGTCTATGGTATTTCTGGAGTTCAAGGTGAGTCAGGAAATGTTGTAAGTTTAATGAGTCACAGTACCAGGAAGGAGGAAAATGGTACTTCATGGTACTTCTGTTCTGCTGAGCAAAGAAGCTCTGAAGGAAGTTTCCTAAGAGAATCCTTTAGCAGGATCATACAATGAACATACAACGGAATATTTTTATATCTCATACAATGACATATGCATGTCACACAATGGAACATGTTTATTTCATAAACAGAATCCACATCAATGTGCCTCAAGCAGTGATTTGGAATAAACATTGAAGGGATAAAGATGAAATTCAATCATTGGAAGGTCATTTTCCCTAATCCTCTTCCTCATTTGAAAACATCTCCTCTAAATGAACGTGGTGTCTCCTTAAGCAGGTGCAGGACCCGTGCACGTGGCTCTGCTATGGGACTCACACTCATGCTGTAGTAATTTATTCACGATTTATTGTGCACAGTTCACCCAGATCCGGAGGGCAACGTCGTCTTGTCTGCTTGTGTGTCTTGTTGCCCACAGCTGCGCCTGGCACCTGGTAGTCAGTAACAAAATGACCAGGTAGTGAAGGATGGGTACAGCGATTCTCAGCTCTGGCTGCAGTTTGGAGTTCTCCAGGGAGCTTTTATATAATATTGATGCCTGAAAACTTCCCCTAGAAATTCTGACTTAATTGGCTTGGAGTAAAGAACTGTCACAGGTACTTTGTAACCTAGTCCAAGTGATTTAAATATGCAGTCAGAGCTGAGAGCCAGTAGAACAAATTATCTAAATATACTATTCAATTTAAAGAGATTGCAGCATAATTTTAACCAATTACTACATGAAGCTGAGTATTGTGATGACTATCAGAATGGGGAAGACATAGTCCTTGCCCTGAAAAGTTAACAAGAGATGGGACAGGCATTTGAATCGCCACCCTGCATAATGGTGATGTCAGGGTTTAGTCTGAAGTGTCAGTTCTTGGTGCGCTCATGGTCGAAGAATGACCAGACGCAGCAAAGTTAGGCAAGAACAAATGAGGTGTATCGAGGAGAGAAAGACACGATTATAGAGCAAGAGCAAGAAATAGATTTACAGAGCATGATCCAAATGCCTCAGATGACGACCAAACCATTGCTGCAGCAGGAAAAGAGAGATTGTCTGTCATCTGCGACTTGTTTTATAAAGCCCGGGTTGGGGTCTCCCTGTGGCTCATAAGTCACCGTGGAACCATTTGGATTGGACAGTCAGGAGTTGCATGACCTGACTGTTAACTGTGCACGCAGGTTGTTCTAGCTCAATTTCTGGACTCTACCACATCTGTGCTGCTTGGCCGTGAGCTAGAGTCCTCCGCATTCTTTTGCAGCTGGTGGGCTAAGTTCAGATTAGCAGATTCATAGGCTATTCCCTCCCCCCATCAGGAGGTTAGGGTGGGGCAGGACCAAGATGGGGCCTGGGGCCCACCCTTGTCCTTCTTCCCTGGTGGGGCAATTGCCCTCAGGCAACCGCACCCACTTTCGTCCTAGGAGACGCGGAATCCCTCACTGTCCACCTAACGGTGATGATGATCAAAGCACAGTCTATCAAATGCACACAGTGCCAGCACAGAGAACTTCGCCATGTGCATTCTTACCTAATCTCCACAACCACCCCGTGAGAAAAGCACATTAAGTAATAATTAATCCCATTTTGTAAGGTGAGAAAATTGAGGCTGGGTGAATGGAAGAGTCTGGCCTTGACTTCATCTTAATCTTTGTGCCTTTCATTTTGGGGTCATAAGCTTCTGAGATTCCCTTTTTAGCCTCTAAAGTACCGTAAAAATAGAAGCTGTGCTGAGGTGTGCATCGGCGCTGGCGTGGGCGACCCGTCCTTAGCGGAGGGTGAGCAGCAGGGGCCGGGGCTCGAGGTGGAGCTGCTGGGGCTGGATGGGAGGAGCGCTGAGCCCGGCCTGCGTCTCCCGGAGGTGGGAAATGAGGGGCCGCAGTTTAAGAACTTCAGTCTTGGACACACAGCTGGCAAAAGTGCTACCTCGTGCCCAGCGCTTTCTACGTGCCTGGCACACTTTTAAGCCCTTTATGAGTATTGACTCAGTCCTCATAAAATTCCACGAGGAATGGACCATCATCTCCTTTTTACTGTTGACAAAACAGAAGGGACATCCTTAATCCACTTGCCCAAGTCGTAAATCAGTAAGAAACAGAAGTGGCCCGAGTGGCCTCTCTCTCCCGGCTTCCCCCAGGCGAGCGGCTCCCAGCCGGGTGACGCAGTCAGGACTCAGACAGGGCCCGGCAGAGGCTACCTGTGACGCTGTGTGACACTTTATTACACGGTCAACTGCTGTTATTAGCATTAGGACGACTCCTCTTAACCCAGGCCTGTGCTCGTGGCTGGGCACTAGGATTTACAGGATGGGAACCGAGGCCCTTGGCCCTCTGCTCGCTGAGCGTTTCCCTACACTCTGCAGCCCCGTTCCTCAGAAACCGTTTTTAGAGTCACAGAAGATTTTAAAGACAGAAACTGTTATAAACTGCTAAAATAGCAGAGATCCTTGTTTTGCTTTATTTCCTTCCTGCTCATAATTCCTAGGGCTTCACTCCGCTACACATGGCAAGTTAAAAGGATCAAGTTCAAGTGCTGACTTCCAGCACCATGCCATTGGGGCAGGCCTGCTTTTCCTTTCCTTTCACACCACACCACACACACACACACACACACACACACACGTTTTTTTGATTCTTTTTCCACATTTAGGTGTGATTCATTGTCCTGTTCCAGTGTTCACAGGTGTTTGTAAAAAGGTGGATCTGGAAAACCTTTTATCCCAAGGTCCAGGGCGGGAAGGCACTGAGAGATTGCTGGCTGATGCCTATTATTGGGAAAACAGGTGCACGAGAGGCTTCAGGCCTCACCCACCTACCACAGCTTGCCAGTGGCAGCAGCACTCTTTCCCTGCCTCTCTGAGGCACTTTCATTAGGGACCAGACACTTCGTTATGTCCCAGGCATTGCTCTAGCAGCTTGGGCTGAGAAAAATTAATCCAGCCTGTGAAGGGTTTTAGCCTAGTAAGGGAAAGTTTTCATAAAGACAGAAATCTACATACAAACTTTCCTGAGAGTTTTCCGCTTTAACATCTTGGGAGCCAAACTTAGAGAAAATTATCAAGACAACTCTTGGAGAAAGCAACTGTGCAGCCTATGTCTCTCCCTTGTTCTTGGAGAAGCTCCAGAGGGGGAGGTGTGGAGGGGACGTCAGGGAGCATCGTCCCCATTCAGTTTAGTTCCCCCAGACAGAGCCAGGGCTGCTGCACCGCCACCCCACCCTGCACCTGGGCCGAGCGTGAATCCCAGGGGTGGACACGGCCTAAGCTTAAGGTGGGACCATGGCTCCCTAACACTGGAGGTAAAGATGCTGTGCTCCCAGGTGGAGTCAGAGCCCTTCGTAGTCTGGCTCTCGCCTGCACACCCCAGAGTGCTAAGACTCCCGGCCCGTCCCTACCCCCCGCCTGCGGTGTTGGATTAGACCCCCCTGCATCTTTCCTGGCTTCCTCGGCATCTTTCCTGGCTCCCTCGGCAGCCATTGCATGGAAGTCCTGTGCAGGCCCCGCCGTGCCTCTCCACCATCTAGAGCCTGCTGCCCGAGCTCTTCTCCTTCCACCCTGGGCGACAGCTGTCTGTTCAGTGACTCACATTCTCAGACTCATCCTGAACCCTTTGAGATATTATAAAATAACATCTCCCTCTTGTCCTGGGGTGCTCGTGATTTTCATTTTGTCGATGATTTATCTATTGTGCTTTCTCCCCACTTTGTTCTGGAATGGACTTAAGACATAACAATTATCAGTTGAGAATTGAATTTAAAAAATTCCTGTGATTCATATGCTGAGGGTAGTTTGCAGATTGGTAGAGCTTGAGAAATAATACAACTTGCCCCCAAGTCCTTTACCAAGAAAAGACTAGTAAGAAAGCTATCGTGGTAAAGTTTTCAGGACAGTTGATAGGACATTACTGGCACAATATCTATGGTATAATCCATGACCCTTTTGCCCCCAATCACTTTTTAATAACATTTTTCTAATGTTCTTCTTTTGTGAACTATAACACACATTCCCTAAATTGCGTAGAACACTAAGAGCCAGTTTATATAGCAAATACCCTGTAATGAAAACCAGAACTGGCTGTGCAATTTGTGGACCCAGAGCAAAATGAAAATGAGGGGCCCCTTATTCAAGGATGGGGGTATACCTACATGATGAGTGCAATGCGCACTGTCTGGGGAATGGACATGCTTGAAGCTCTGACTCGGGGGGATGGGCGGGACATGGGCAATATATATAACCTGAACTTTTGTACCCCCATAATAAGCTGAAATAAATAATATAAAAAAAACTTATCAAGAATGTCAAGGTGATAGAAGCAGAGCATTAAACCAAGCTCAAGGTCTTCTAAGAGTGGGCTTTGTGAACTACATAGGTTGCAGCCCGTGAGAGCCCTGATGAGAACACAGCACAGAGGACGTTGTGTGCTGCTTTTTCATCACAACACCCTTCCTCTCACAGGAGATAATCACTGTCCTAAACATCTGGTCAGTCAATTCCTTGCTTTCTTTATAGTGCATTCATTACCTCCCTGTGCATATCCCTCACAACACAGTCCTCCCCAGCATCCACAGGGACTGGTTCCAGGACCCCCACTGGACACCAAAACCCAGGGATGCTCAAGTTCCAGGTATAAAGTGGTATAGAATTTGCATATAACCTATGCACATCCTCTTGTATACTTAAATCATCTCTAGATTACTTATAATACCTGATAAAATGTCACTGTTATGTAAATATTTTTATATTGTATTTTTGTTTGTACTTTTTTATTGTATTATTTTTTATGTTTTCTTCCCCCAATTATTTTTGATTTATAGTTGGTTGAATCCATGGATACAGAGGGCTGATTTCATTGTTTTTAGTGAGCTTACACAAAAGAAGTGAAATCACACTATAGATAGATAATTTTCTCTTCAATATTGCTTTTCTTAGATTCACCCATGTTTTGTGTTATTCATTTATTATCATTGTTATATGTTATTTTATTGCATGAACATAACACAATTTATCTATCCCTTTTAATGCAGATGTATATATAGGCTACTTTCAATTTTTGGATATTTTGAATACTATTATATTTTATAAATATTTGAGTGCATTTGCCTATGAGTTTCTCTAGGATAAATAACTTTATATATTCAAATATGGACTTGCTTGGCTATAGGGTATATGCATCTTCAAATTTACCAGAAAATGTCAAAAAGTTTTCTAAAATATTTATACCAATTTAAACCCCCAGGAGTATTAGATAGGAGTTCACATTGCTCTATAACTTTATGAATACTTAGTGTTGAAAGACAATTTGAATTTTGTAAATCTAGTAGGAGTGAGATTATATCTCATTGCAGTTTTAATTTGCATTTCATTCATTACTAATAAGGTTAGTTTTGATGTACTTATTGATCATTTGGATTTCCTTTTTTGTAAAAAACCTATTCAAATATTTTGTCCATTTTTTATTTGTCTTCTTTTAATTGATTTGTAGTTCTTCACATATTCCATACATAAATCCTTTGTTTTAACATAGAGTAAATATCTTTCCTACTTAAGGATCTGAATTATATTAACCTACCGGCAAGATGGTGGATGAGAAACACCTCCAGCCAGAGTGTCTCTGCAAGAGGAAAGATTTTAGATGAAAGTGAAAAAAACAAGTAGGCAGACAAACATAGATTGGATGAGGGTTGGAGGAAGGGTGGCTGACCCTACAGGAGACTCCATGGGAAGAGGTTGCAGAGCAGAACTAGGAGAAAGGCATCAACAGAGTCGAAACCCCGAGAGGCTTGGAGACCAGTGACAACGCTAGGTGGAGTGGTTAAATTTCCCCTCCCTTGCATCTTGGACTGCTGGTGGGCTCCTGAGCTGCTGGAGAGACCTGCTGACAGCAGCTGAGAGACTGCTGCCACCAGCGAGTGGAGAACCTCTTGCGGACAGACAGGGCACCAGGCTCCCAGCTCCTTCAGGGAACCTTCCGCCCCACAGACCTGAGCTGAGTGCCAGGCCCCACACTGCTTCATTCTCCCCTTCCCCTCCCCTACCTGCGGCTTCCATGAGGGACAATTTAGCCACCACCCGGAGGCATCCACAGGGAACGAGACCTTTCCTTTTGTGGCTCTGCAGTGGACTGAGGGGTACTTGGACTGTGAGCTCCCTGCAAACCTGCCCTTCCAGATGCTGCTTGCCTAGTGACTCCAGCAAAGCAGGGCAAACTCCGAGACAGAGAGACATTGATCCAGGTTGTGCACCCCATGGGAGACTTGAGACCAGCACTCTTCTCCCTGGCAGGGTCAGGAATTGATCTCTGAGAACTGGGGAACAGGCCTGCAGGCCAGATTCCATATACCCAGGTCTCGGTCATGTTGCACGAGGGCACAGAAGGGATATTTGTGAACTAATCTACCAATATGTATGTGCCTTCAAGTCCTAGCTGTAGCGTGCTTGAGGGGCAATACTCCTCCCACAGGAGGGCCATGTGCCCAGCTCAGGCTGCAATCCTGGGCAGGGAACCTCTAGACTCACATCACAGCCAGGGGAGATCTTCTGGCTTGAGATCCTGCCTTCCAGCAGAGGCTCAGGAGAAATCGTGGAATAGGGGAGGGTGGAGAGAAGCAAGGCCTGCTCCAGACTGCAGGTCTCAGACAGCCCCACCCCCACACGCAGACTTTTTGACTGAGTGGGGCCATTTCAGTCCCTCCTCGCAGCTTTGTCCAGGAGCAGAGAAGAGAACTTTGACCCATGTTAACAGTATTTGTGGAGCTTGAGGGCAAGCTCACCCAACCCAGCCCCACCTGGCCTCACTCCTCCACCCACCCCTGTTGAGGTGGAGAATAAGGACACATCTGGAAGTCCCCAGGCCCCACCCACCACCTGAGGCACTAGAGTGTCTTTCCAGAGGAAGGAGAGCTGGTTACAGGACCCGAAAACAACACTGCAGCTTGCTCCTCCTGGCAAGCACCACCTACAGACAGGACGTCATTCTGCACACCTTTTTACTGCATCTACTGACTCATCACACAGGATGTGGTCAAATCTCACCCACAAGCACCACCTACTGGCTCAGAGACCAAACTGGTTATGTCATTATCTAAGTGAAAATCCAAAGGTAAGAAGCAACAGCTGCTCCAGATGGAAAGAAATCGGTGAAAGAACTCTGGAAGTATGAAGAATCAAACTGAAAGGATACCCTCAAAGGGGAACACCAGCACTCTAGCAATGGATATCAACCAAATTCAGAACACTAAAATGACAGAAGAATAATTTCGAACATGGATTGTAAGAAAATTCAATGATATGCAAGAGAAAATGGATACCCAATGCAAAGAAACCACACACACACACACACACACACACACACACAATCTAGGACTTGGAAGAAAAATTCACTTCAGAAATTGATATACTAAAAAAAAAAAAAATCAAACAGAACTTCTGGAAATGAAGAATTTATTCCAAGAAATTACAAAACACAATGGAAAGCCTCAAGAATAGGGTAGATCAAACAGAAGAAAGAATATCAGGGATTGAAGATAAAACCTTTCAAATAAACAAGCCAGTCACAGAGATAGAGCAGAGAAATAAGAAAAAAGAGCAAAGCCTACAAGAAATGTGGGATTATGTGAAGAGGCCTAACATGAGAATCACAGGCATTGCTGAGAGTGAAGAAGAAAATACACCAGGGTTGGATAAACTACTGGAGGATATAATAGAGGAAAATTTCCCTGGCCCTGCTAGAAATCTAGATATCCAGGTACAAGAAACTCAAAGGACTCCTGGGAAGACACCACGACACATAGTCAATAGACTGGCTAACAGAAACACAAAAGAGGCCCTTCTATGAGCTGTAAGGCAAAAGAAGCAGGTAACCTATAAAGGAAAACCTATCAGAATAAAGGCAAACTTCTCAGCTGAGACCTTACAATAGGACTGAGGCCCTATTCTCACTCTTCTCAAACAGAATAATGCCCAGCATAGACTCTTGTGCCCTGCAAAACTAAGTGTCTTATTCAAAAGACCAATAAGGACCTTGTCAGATAAGCAAAGACTGAGGGAATTCATCAAGACAAAACCTGCCCTCCAGGAAGTACTCAGAACAGCATTACACGTGGATCAGCACAATAAACACTCATCAGTGTAAAATCATCCAAAAGCTAAAGGTCAAAGACCAGATACCACAATGGCTCCAGAGAGAAAACAAAGCAACAAAGTTCAACTCAACAGGAGGAACAAGAATCTGCCCCACTTATCAATTCTTTCAATAAATGTGAATGGCTTGAACTGCCCACTAAAGAGACATAGGCTGGCCGAATGCATAAATGTACACAAGCCAAATATCTGCTGTCTTCAGGAAACACATCTAACCTACAGGGATACATTCAGACTCAAGGGTGAAGGGATGAAAATCAATATTCCATGCAAAGGGAGGCCAAAAAAGAGCTGGCATAGCAGTTCTGATTTCAGATAACTTAGTCTTCAAATCAACAAAAATAATAAAAGACAAAGATGGTCACTATACAATGGTGAAAAGTACAATTCAACAAGAAGACATAACAACTCTAAATATCTATGCACCTAACTCAGGTGCACCCAGATTGATAAAGCAAATCCTACTTGATCTAAAGAAAATGATAAACAGCAGGACTGTAGTAGCCAGGGACTTCAATACCACTCTGAGAGAAACAGGACAGATCCTAGAAACACAAAATTAACAAAGAAACAACGGACTTAAACAGGACTCTAGAACAAATGGGCCTGATGGACATTTACAGAACATTCTACCCAAAACCACTTAAAATATGTTTTTCTCATCAGCTCATGGGACATTCTCTAAGATTGACCATATCCTAGGCCACAAAGCATATCTCAGCAAATTAAAAAAAAAAATAGAAATTATACCATACATCTTCTCAGAACACAGTGGAATAAAATTAGAAATCAATCCAACAGAAACTATCATCTTTACACAAAGTCACAGAAACTAAACAACCTTTTGCTGAATGATTATTGTGTTAAGGAGGAAAACAAGATGTAAATCAAAAGATATTTTGAACTAAATCATAAAATAGACACAAGTTATCAAAATCTGCGGGACACAGTAAAACCAGTTCTGAAAGGAAAATTGATATCCATAAAAGCATACATCCAAAAGACAGAAAGATCACAAATCAATAATCTAATGAATAATCTCAAAGAACTGGAAAAGGATGAGCAAACTAACCCCAAACCCAGCAGAAGAAATGCAATAACAAAGATCAGAGCAGACCTAATTGAAATCGATAATAAAAAACTATAGGGAAGATTAAGAAAACAAAAAATTGGTTCTTTGAAAAAAATAAACAAAATTGACATAGCCTCTTGCTAGATTAATGAGAAACAGTAAAGAAAGGACTCTAATAAGCTCAATCAGGATTGAAAAAGGTGAAATTACAACTGATACCACAGAAATACAAAATATCATCAATGAATACTATAAAAACCTTTATGCACATAAACTTGAATATGTGGAGGAAATGGAAAAATTCTTAGAAAAACACAGCCTCACTAGGCTCAATCAGGTAGAAATAGAATTTCTGAACAGACCAATATCAAGTACCAAAATTGAAATAGCAATGAAAAACCTTCCTAAAAAGAAAAGTCCCAAACCAGATGGTTTCACATCCAAATTTTACCAGATCTACAAAGAACTGGTGCCTATCCTACAGAAATTATTCTACAACATCAAAAAGGAAGGAATCCTCTCCAACATGTTTTATGAAGGCAACATCACCCTGATATGAAAACAAGGAAAGGACGCAACAAAAAAAAGAAAACTACAGACCAATATCCCTTATGAATATAGATGCAAAAATTCCCAACAAAATCTTAGCAAACCAAATTTAGGTGCTTATCAAAAAAATAATCCATCATGATCAAGTGGGCTTCATTCCAGAGATGCACGGATGGTTCAACATATGCAAATCTATAAATGTAATTCAACACATAAATAGAAGTAAAAATAATGCAGGGAGTTAGCTACGCTCCCTGCAAAGAGGTTTTTTCTTCCGATCAGGTCTCTTAGGTAGGGGTCATCGCAAAGGATGAAAAAAATAGTAGGAAACAGAAATAAAAGTAAAATAATGATGATAATAATAATACACAGAGCCAAAGATATAGTTTATAAAGTAAAGGTTTATGAAAATAGATAAAAGGAGGGTATCCGGATGGATATATTTCTTCCCTCATAAAATATATCCCAGACTGAAACTCCACACAGGTATTATATAGGGTAGATACAGGCTCCCATTGCCAAGGGCAACAGGATTTACATACTAACAGGCAGTTTGCTTTAGGGTCAAAGTCTTCTAAAAGGCCACTACAGATCCTTTAGCTAACTCTAACTAGAGGAACAATGAGTTATAAAATCTTCTTGGGGCAAACTTCTAAGTTTTATGATAAGGCTATTACTTTAGCAAAAAACAGAGACATCTTGGCTCCGGTGATTGTGTTCTTGGAGACAGAGATGATCTCAGAAGTCAACATGAGCTGTGCTTTGTGTTAATTACTTTAACCGCATCGTTCCTGTCTGGGCATTAGCATATCTATCTCATCAGCTCTCATCTCCAGGGGTCTACGCCTCTCAGCTCTGGCAACTTTTGGTTCTAAGGGAGGCCTGTCTTGTCTTTCAAAACAGGTGAGAACCATAGGCCCAGTTTACAGCTGTCTCTTTGAAGTGCAGCTATTACTGAGCAACGAGACGCCCTCCTGAGAAGAGGCAGCTTTTGAACTAACACATTTATTTTTTCTTTAAGGCAAAGCCTTATTTGACTTCTGAAATCAAATCTTGTCTCCAGAAATACAGGGGGCATTTCTATAACTCAGTATTCTTAGGCTCAACAAAACAAAGACCATATGATCCTCTCAATAGATGTAGAAAAAACATTCAACAAAATTCAGCACACTTTTAATGATAACAATGCTTAACGAAATAGGTATAGACTAGACTTACTTAAAACTGATAAAAGCCATATATGACAAACCCACAGCCAAATTCATACTGAATGGGGAAAAATTGAAAGGATATCCACTTAGAACTGGAATCAGACAAGGTTGCCCTCTCTCACCACTTTTATTCAATATAGTGCTGAAAGTCCTAGCCAGCGCAATCAGACAAGAGAAGAAAATCAAGGGCATCCAAATGGGGGCAGAAGAGATCAAACTATCACTCTTTGCTGATGATATGATCTTATATCTAGAAAACTCAAAAGAATCTGCCATGAGACCACTGGAATTGATAAACAAATTCAGCAAAGTCTCAGGTTACAAAATCAATGTACAGAAATCAGTAGCAAACCTATATGCTAACAACAGTGAAACTGAGAACCAAATCAAAAACTTAATACACTTCACAACAGCAACAAGCAAAATAAAATACCCCGAAATAGATTTAACTAAGGAGGTGAAAGACCTCTATATGGAGGACTATGAAACACTCACAAAGGAAATAGCAAAGGATGTAAACAGGTGGAAAACCATACCATGCTCAAGAGTTTGCAGAATCAACATTGTTAAAATGTCTATACTACCCAAACTCACCTACAGATTCAATGCAATCTCTATTCAAATATCATTTTTCACAGATTTAGAAAAAATAACTCTACATTTCGTATGGAACCAGGGAAGACCCCATATAGCAAAGCAATCATAAGCAAAAAGAACAAATTGGGAAGCATCAATTTACCAGACTTAAAGCTATACTACAAGGTTATAGTACCTAAAACAGCATGGTATTGGCAGAAGAACAGAGACACAGACCAATGGAACAGAACTGAGAACCCAGACATAAAACCAGCCTCATATAGCAATCTAATCTTTCACAAAACAGACAAAAACATACACTGGGGAAAAGAATCCTTATTCAATAAATGTTGCTGGGAAAACTGGATAGCCACATGTAGAAGACTGTAACAGGATTTGCACCTTTCACCTCTTACAAAAATCAACACATGATAGATAACAGACTTAAACCTAAGGCATTAAAACTATAAGAATTCTAGAAGAAAATGTTGAAAAAACTTATAGACATTGGCATAGGCAAAGAATTTATGAAGAAGACCCCAAAGGCAATCACAGCAACAACAAAAATACATAAATGGGACTTGATTAAATAAAAAAGCTTCTGCACATCCAAAGAAACTATCATGAGAACAGACAACCTACAGAATGGGAGAAAATATTCACATGCTACACATCTGATATAGGGCTGATAACTAGAATCTATATAGAACTCAGGAAAATCAGCAAGAAAAAATCAAACAACCCCATTAAAAAGTGGGCAAAGGACACGAACAGAAACTTTTCAAAAGAAGATAGACTAACGGCCAACAAACATATGAAAAAATGCTCAACATCTCTTATCATTGGGGAAATGAAAATCAAAATCACAATGTGGTGTCACTTTAGTGAGAATGACCTTTATCAAAAAGTCCCAAAACAATAAATGTTGGCATGAGTGCGGAGAGATAGGAACACTCATACACTGCTGGTGGGACTGCAAACTAATACAGCATCTGTGGAAAGTAATATGGAGATACCTCAAAGAGCTACAAGTAGAATTCCCATTTGATCCAGCAATCCCATTACTGGGCATCTACCCAAAGGAGAAAAAGACATTCTATAAAAAAGACATCTGCACTAGAATGTTTATAGCAGCACAATTCACAATTGCAAAGAAGTGGAATCAACCCAAGTGCCCATCAATACATTAGTGGATTAATAAAGTGTGTTATATATATACCATGGATTTCTACTCAGCCACAAAAAACAATGGTGATCTAGCATCTCTTGTATTATCCTGGATGGAGCTGGGGCCCATTCTACTAAACGAGGTATCACAAGAATGGAAAAACAAGCACCACATGTACTCACTGTCAATTGGTATTAACTGATCAAAACTTATGTGCACATATAGTAATAACATTCATCTGGGTTGGGCAGGTGGTGGGGGAGGAGGGGATGGGTATATTCACATCACAGGGGTGCGGTGCACACCATTTGGGGGATGGACATGCTTGAAGCTCTGACTTGTGTGGGATAAAGGCAATATATGTAATCTAAACATTTGTGCCCCCATGATATGCTGAAATTAAAAAAAATGAATTATATTCTCTTTATGAAACCTTTTATGAATGGATGTGGTTCACATCAGAGATCAGTGGTGTGAGGCAAGAATCCCACTTCACATTTTAGAAATGGACTTGGCATTGTTCGTGCATCATCTGCTGCAAAGACTCTCCTTTCCCACTGCACGTGGGGTCATCTCTGTCCTGTGCCCAGTTTCCACATATGTGGGGTCAGGTTCTGAGCACTCTCTTAATCCTCCTTGAAATCTTCCATGAAAGGCAGGACTGTGTTATGTAAGAAGTCAAGGATTGGTTTTCATTCCTTTGCTCTTTAAAAAGTTTGCCTGTAGTAAAATGAATTTCTCAGTGGGGCAATATGGCAGGCCATAGTGCTATGAATCTCTTTTATTATATATAAGTTTGTGGGTAGACAAGAGTAGGAGTGATAAGGTAGAAGCCACAAGGCCCAAGTTCAAAGCCAGCTGGCCCATGCTTACAAGTAATCGTGTGTGAGTAACTCCTATATGTCAAATCCCTTTTGTATCAAAGATAACAGCTGTTCAGCTGATTTATCCAAGTCATGAACAGGATTAAATAATATAATATAGATTTTAAAATGTCAACCATAATCTCACATGCAGTGCAAATGCAGAAGGAAAATAAAAAAGCGAGAATGCACATGTGACGATGCGACAGCATTGAGAGCAGAGTTGGGTTGGTCTCACACGGAAAGCAGACACTGGGCATTATTCTGTGTATTTTCAATAGAGAGCTGCTGTAATATGTGATTACTTACTGCTTTTAACTATGCACAACGTTCTATTTCTATTAGTATTGCCAGAGCCAGAGAGCAGATACGGTCCCACTGTGTTTTCATTTGGGGTCAGTAGGACGAAGCTCCCAAATTTCTTCTCCACTGATGCCTGAGAATTTTCCATTATTTCTTAATTCCTTTGAATTAATCTTTACCCTTTCCCTAGGAGCTGCTCTTTGCTAGCTGCGGTGATGCAATCAATATCTACATATGACCCACATTGTATGGGCCTGCCCTGAAGTAGCGGACGGAGAGAGGAGCTAGGACTGTTTAACGTCCGCGGCGGGGAGCCCCGACAGCTCGGAGGAAATAAGACGGTGCAAGAAGCAAAAGCTGGACTTTACTCACTTCGCTCCTGACGGTGAGCATGTTAATCTGTCCCCGCACCCGTCAGACGTGCAGTGTGCTGTGCGACATGAGAAGAGACGCTGATGCTGCACGCCCCAGCCCCTCCCCTCCTCTTTAGCGTCCTGTTCCAGCGGTTCTCAAAGCGTACCCAGACCAGCAGCGTCAACAGCCCTGAGTCTGGTTCAGAAACGCCCCTCCCCCAAGCCCTGCCCACCCTCCTCCCGGAGCTCCAGGGTGGGAGCGGTGCCGCCTTAACAGAGAATTCCCGGTGATTCTGCACATGCTCGTGCCCGGGCGCTAGGTCCTACCCAACCCCCACGTCAGGAACTATTTGTCCCCATGTCAGGAACTGTTTGTCCCAACGCCAGTCTGCAGCGTTCTCTCTCGCGGTGCTTCCGCAGTCCCTCTGTGGGACACTGCCCCTTCACCCAGAGTCACTTGTGTAATCCAAGGTCGAGCTGAGGGAGCAACTGTCTCTAAGTCGCCGTGGGTGCTCTATCCTCTCACCACGTTGTACTGGGGGCTGTAAGCTCACGGGGACAAGGCTGAAACTGTCTCATTGAATTCCGGCACCTGTCTCAGCGATTGGTCCCTAGTAGCCACAGCGACCACTTGCTGCAATGCTGCGGTAGGGAGGCGACGTCATGGGCAGTCACAGGATCGGGGGGCCACAAACCTCTCAGCTGAAGGCGGGCTCCACCACTCTGTGGCCAAGTCACCTTAGACAAGTCATATCTAAAGGAAATATCCATTTGTTTTTTGTTTTTTTTTTTTCCTTAAAATATCCACAAAGCTACTTTCTGGTGGGGGACTGCATTAACTTAGATATCTGAAGAAGTTCCCAGAATGCCCCCAACCTTCATCTGTAAATCCTAATGAAGAGGAAAGGGAGGAGGGGTGTCAGGTGCTGCCGGAGGGCGTTGTTCTAAGGGGGGGGTGGGTATAGCCGTGTGCTGATGGGCTCATCCTTCCTTCCGGGGTTCTCTAGGGACTATGTTTGCTTCCCCAGGTAAGATAAAACAGACTGATTTATAAGAAATAGGAGCCTGCTTCTAATGAGTTGTGTTAGGTGAGAATATACCTGTCAGGTTGGAGGGGGTGCTGGGGTGCCCTGGCTTTGCTGTAAGCTACCCCAGGGTCAAGGTTAGAGGTGGAGCAGACAAGTTACTAACAGAAACAGGCTTTGATACTGGATTCCATTTCTTGGCCTTTCCTCTCAAATGGCAGCCTCCATTGTCATCACTTGCGTAGAAACGTGACTGGAACAGCCACCAGGAGCCATCAGGGGGACATGTTGGGGGAGAATTTTAGTTCTGGGGGCCTTTTCTATTGCTGAATGCTTTGCCCACTGAAAACCAAAAATGTCACCTCTAAGAGTCTTCTTGTCATGTGTGTTGAATTCTATTTATTGGCTTTTGTGGGTGAATGAGGAGGGATCAAGATGAGTTCTTTCCTGTGTCCTATGGCCACCTGCCTGACCCGGAGTCTGTCTACACAGAGAGGCCAGAAAGCTGGCCTCTGGGTCTCAGCCAGCAGCTGCTCCTTGGGCCTCTCAGACTCCTTTGCTTGTGGGGGGCTCCCGGATCTGTGGCAGTGTTTACCAGAGCTGCCCAGCCAAGCGGCGTCGGCCACTGTCAGAGCCTGGCACGCAGCCGTGTGTTCCGATCCTGCTAACAGAACAGAGCTTAAGCCAAGAAAGACAGATTATTCTCTCAGTTTGTTTATCAGCTTCCAGGAGAGTGGAGACAGCCTCTCCAGCCAGGCCTCCTTGGGCCAGCTGAAGCGAAACCAAATGTTGTCCACTTACCTTGATGATTAAGGCACAAAAAGGCCCATCCACCTGGGGTCTGACTTTTCCAAATCTGGGGCCTGATGATCTCAGCTAATTCAGCGTGGACTCAGCCTTTGATTCATGGTGGTTACTCATTTGTTTCTGAGCCATCGTTGGACAGAAGTGGACAGCCAAAGCATAGCTCCCAACACCTTTGTGTGACTGAGCAGCGTTACAGTTTGTGTTTTGCCTAATTTTTACTCTTAAAACATGACTCCGCTTGTGACTTCACTTGTGATCTAGCTCCAAGTCTAGTGTGTTTGCTGTGACAAGCTACAGTGATGAAATGTGGAAAATCCTTTGTCTTTGTCTTCAAAGTCTGCACAAAACTCCTTTCCGGTGAGGATGGCATGAAACATCCCTGGGGATTTTCCCAGTGTGCAGTGCTGTCCGGCCCCTCACGAGATGGGCACGGGGCTGCATCTGTGTCCCGGTGAGCTGCAGGTGGGGTGGGCATAGTGGAGGCAGACACAAGAGCGGGTATTTCTTCTATAGAAGAACTAAGCTCTGCGTTTTCCTGCCAAAACCCAGGATTCATAAATAAAAACCCAGAAACCAGTCTATTATCCTTGGTTTATTATTCATGATGTTAGAAAAAAAACCTTCAGCAACATGAATCGTATAAGACAAAAAAAAAAAAGGCATAGGTAGCTTACAACCTTGTTTAGTAACTACAGAAATTGATTATAAATGCCAGGCTTGGAAAGGTTTCTTTCTTGACAAGAGCCTTCATTGTACCCAAACATATAAGCAGCAGAGAAGTGATTAATTTGCTGTGCTCAGCACTCTGCAGAGCTTTAAAAAGGCTGTTACCTTGTAAGGCAAGTGGAAAACTTGGGGAAGAAATGTCAAAAGATCTCACAAAAGCCTTGAATTAAATGGCAGGAATAAAGCAAAAGAAAGAGGTCAAAGCACTTGTGATGAGACCACGGAGCATCTTTAACCAAAGGTTGAAAATGTGATGCTGTCTACGCTTTGGCTAAAAAGAGCAAAAGCCAGCACAGGAAGCAGGCAGGTGGGGCCACAGGGCTGTAGCGGAGAGGGGGCTGGGCCGAGCACTGAGGCTTCCCGTTAGCTGCGCTAGGAGCACGCGAGGAGAGGCAAGTGGGCTTTTTATAGGCAAATCTGTGCCTAGCCCGGAGACCTTGTGCAGCCCAGGGGGGCACTGGAGTCTCTTTTGCAGCTGTCACCCATTGTTGGTGACTTGTTTATTTTCTGAGGCCCTGATGTGCCTGCCAGTATGAAGTAGTTTTTAATTAAAGCTGAGGATGACAGAAACACACAGATTGTCCAAAAACACTGAAGGGTGTATTTTCCTTGACCTGCATGTTTCCTTCCCCAGTAACTCTGTCAGAGAATCTCAATCCAGTGGCCACATCCACAGTCCCACGGGAACATGGGCGAGAAGAGAGAAGAAGAGGAGACAGGAGGTCAGAGAGAACTCGGCTTGCAGTCTTGAAAGTCTTCCTCTCTGAGGAAGAGGAATATAATTAAAATATTTCCCGGCAAGAGAAATTGGGTAAATAGATGCCCTTACCTCTTTCTGTATGCTTTTGCCTGAGTTTCTAGGAGCTTTCTTTGGTAAAGTTTTCCTGCCATTGTGGGTGGGCTCCATGATGTGGGTGCTTCGAGAGCTTTGCAGCTCCCTGGGTGAAAGGACAATGGATCACTAAGCCTTGGGAAGAGTTCTGTGAGGAAGCCAGCAGCATCCTGCAGATTATGGGATGTCACAGGGCAAGTTTGTTTTGGGAACAATTGGAATACCTTGCCACCACCAGGGAGGCCCGCTGAGGGACTAGTGATTGTCTTGAATTCTCCGTCACTCGGCGGGCAGCCTGCCAGGCAGAACGCCCTGGTGGGCACACCCACGGGAGCAGTTGTCCTTCTTCCTTTGCGGTGGGAGTCACCAAGTCGTCAACTTCAATTTAGCCTCTGCAGGTGGATTTGGGAGTGGAACCTGGCAGGTGAAGTGACAGCCAGTGTTGCCTATGGGGAGGAGTGTGGGAGGAAGGCAGAAATCGTTTTCACATCATTTCTGTACACTGGAGACCCTTGAGTGGAATTCTTTGATTCTACAAATAAGTAGGTTTTCTAAGGTCAGGCTGTTGGGGTCTCCCTGCCAGAGACTCAGATACATTTTCAGTTCATTGTGGTGGAAACTGAGTGTCATAGTCCATTTCCTGTTGCTTATAAGAGAATACCTAAAACTGGGTAATTTATAAAGAAAAGAATTTATTTCTTACAGTTATGAAGGCTGAGAAGTCCAAGGTTGAGGAGGCACATCCGGTGAGGTCCTTCTTGCTGGTGGGGGCTCTGCAGAGTCCTGGGTGGTTCAGGGTGTCACATGGCGAGGGGCTGACCATGCTCATGTGCCAGCTCCTGCCTCTCTTCCTCTTCTCATAAATCCACCAGTTCCCCGCCCATGATAAACCATTAATTCATTAGCCCATTAATTGATCAATCCATTTTTGTCCTCATGATTCAATTACCTCTTAAAGGCCCCACCTCTCAACTTGCCATATTGGAGACTAAGTTTCAACAGGAATTTTGGAGGGGACATTCGAACCATGGCACCGAGGCCATGGGAACTTGGGTCCCAAGGAGAGTAAAGGAGCCATTCTGAGCAATAATGCCCATCAGAACCCAGGGCACAAAGTGACCACTGAACTGGGGAGAATGATATACAGGACCAGAGTGTGACAATGGAAGGAGATGCTGTTCATCAAAGAAATGGCTTGTTTCACAAGGAGGAGAGTAGCTCTGAAAACTGAGGAAACAAAAAATTCATGACCAAGCGTAGTGAGTATATTGGGAAGGCTTCCACGGTGCTAGTGCTCAGATCACACAGGGTGGCCTGAGGACGAGTGACTGAAGAGGTGGGAGACATCGGATCTTAGACCGTCTGTAGACTTGTCCTTCGGCTAACAGCGAGGAATCTGACAAGGTTTCAAGTCAGTTTAGTACCCGTTTCTTCTCCCAAACATAGAATAAAACAAACAACCACCACCAACAAGGACAAGTGAGGGACACTGTTATCATGGGCCTATTTCTGAAGAACAGGAAGCGCAGCACAGATTTCTCTAATTTGCCTGCCTCCCGATGCAGGTGGATTCTCTGTTGCCACAGCTGTTCTGTTTCTCCCTCCCCTATTCAAGCTCCTGTCCCATGCCAGTCTGCGGTGGTCTACAGAGGTGTCTCACATGTATTCCTCACCGATCTCTTTGGACGCTGCCATTTGGCCACTGCTCTCTCTACAGGGCCCTGTGGTCAGTGCTTTGTGTACTCACAGAAGCATAGTTGCTGACCCTTCCAATTGTGACACGTGCTGTCTCTCAGAGCTTGTCATGGAAACCATCCTTTCCATTTCTTCATTGTCCCTGAGACCTACAGCACATGCAGCGCAGGGGCATTGCCAGAATGGGAGCCTCTGCCTTCCTCCTCGAGGTCCCTCCTGAGGTCCTGTGCTCTCCGCTCTCAGGCGAAAGCCTCCTCCCTCTAGCAGACTCAGGCGCTTGGGCTCCCAGGATGGTGACCCACTTGCCACGGGGCCCAGGCTCGCCTGGGTCTGGGTAGGACACAGCTATCTTGCTCCTCAGACGGTAGCCTCTCCCAGCATTACTGGAAGTGACAAAATGACATGAATATGCAAAACTGGGATTTGCAATCATTGCCAGGGAGGGGGACCCCTCAGCTGAGTCACCAGTATTGTAGGAAGACACATTTCAAAAAGTTCCCAGAACAGGCAGACAGGACTCGGAGGAGGGATATTAAGATGGGAGGGCAGGACTCCCACAGAGTGAGAAGATCATCAAAAGGGAATTTTACTAAACAGCTTCAGGGGAAGCATCATGACAGGCACCTCGAGTCCAGGGTCCACACAGGGCACTTGCCCCAGGTCTGCTCCTCCCTCCCTGCCTTAGAAGTGGACTTCATGGGTGGCTTCAATAGACTTCCTCTAGATCCACCATGTTGTTAAAAATGACAGAATTTCCTTCTTCTTTTATCTCTGAATAGTATTCCATTGTGTACACAAACCACATTTCATTTCTTCATTCATCTGTTGGTGGACTCTTAGGCTGATTCTCTGCCTTGGCTAGTGTGAATGATGCTGCAGTGAACATGCTGGTGCAGATATCTCTTCAACATACTGATTTCGATTTCTCTGAACACATATTCAGAAGAGGGATTGCTGGATCATATGGTAATTCTATTTTTAGTTTTTTGAGGAACTTCCATGCTGTTTTTCATAATGGCTGCACTGATTTACATTTCCACCAACAATATATAAGTGTTCTCTTTTCTCCACATCTTCTCCACCAAATGCTTACCTTTCATCTTTTTGATAATACCTATTCTATAATAATACTTTGTAAGGTGATAGCTTATTGTGGTTTTGATTTGCATTTCCCTAATGATTAGTGATGTTGAGCATTTTTTTCATATATGTGTTGACCATGTGTATGTCTTCTTTTGAGAAATGTCTATTCAGGTCTTTTGCTCATTTTTAAATCAGATTACTTGGTTTTGTGGTTTTTTGTTTGTTTGTTTGTTTTTTTGCCATTGAGTTGTTTGAGTTTCTTATATATTTCAGATATTAACCCTTTGTTGGATGTAAGATTTGCAAATATTTTATCCCATTCCATGGGTTGTCTCTTCAGTGTTGATTGTTTCCTTTATTGTAAAGAAGCTTTTTAATTGGTTGAAATACTATTTGTCTATTTTTGTTTCAGGTGTTTTAAGGTCCTATCCAAAAAGTCATTGCCCAGACCAATGTTCCGGAACTTTCCCTCTAGGTTTTCTTTGAGTAGTTTTATAGTTTCAGGTCTTACATTTACATTTTTAATTCATTTTGAGTTGATTCTTGTATATGGGGTGAGATAAAAGTCCAATTTTATTCTTCTGTATGTGGTGAAATAAGCCAGGCACAGAAGGACAAATACTACATGGTCTTACTTATATGTGGAATCTAAAAAAGTTGAATTTATGAAAGTAGAGAGTAGACAGGTAGTTACCAGAGTGGAGGGTGAGTGGATGGGGAAAGAGGAGATGTTGGTCAAAGGATACTAAGTTTCAGTTAGACATTAGGAATAAATCTAATAACCTATTGTACAGCAGGGTGACTATTAATGATAATGTATTGTATACTTCAAAATTGCTAGAAGAATAAATTTTAAATGTTCTTACCACAAAGAAATGATAAGTATATGAGGTGCTAGATATGTTAACTGGGCTGATTTAATCATTCCAGAATGTACACATGTATCAAAACACCATCTGTACCCCATAAATATATATAGTAGTCCTGCCTTATCCACAGAGGATAAGTTCCAAGGCACCCAAAGGATGCTTGAAACTGCAGACAGTGCCAAACCCTGTATTTACTGTTTTTTCCTGTACATACATACCTTTGATAAAGTTTAAATTGTAAAGTAGGCACAGTAAGAGATTAACAATAGTAACTAATAATAAAATAGAACAATTACAAAACTATATTATAATAAAAGTTATGTGACTGTGGTCTTTCTCTCTCAATATCTTAATATTTTGAGACCTTGGTTGACTGTGGGGAAGTGAAACCTGGGAAAGTGAAACCTTGGATGTGGGGAGGGCTACTATTATTTGTCAATGAAAAGTCAAATAAAATCATACAAACAAAACAGATTCCCTCCCCCAGAGCAGGAGGGAGGAGAGTCAGGCGGGGATTTATTACCCTGGTCCCCCCAGCACTGTCTAGTCCCCTCCCTTAAGTGTCACTGCGTACCTCCAGGCCGTGACCTCCTGGGCTCCAAGGATCTGGTAACTTCTCCCTCCTGCCGTCCTTCCCAGCCTGAGGGTGGTGGCATCTCTGCTGCTGCCTGGCCCTGCAAGTCCCCTCTTCCACGCCTCCACTTTCCCAATTGGTCCCCTTTGTAAATAAACCTTCCTTGAATTATCCTGCTTCCTGTTGGGATTCAGCCTAACACAGGAGCCATTTAATAACCTCCGACGGGAGGGAACATGACAAACAGAGGGCACAGAACCCAGAAGTCCTGTAAGAGACTGGAGGGTCCCGTGGTCAAAGAGAGGTATCTTCGAATGATCTGGATTAGTGAATGCTAAGCATCCTAAAAAGTTCTTAAAAAGACAATTTTCTTAAAATTCATGATGGAAGTAAGGAGAGATTCACTGTTTGAGAAAACAGTGAAACTCCAAGAGCAATTTCAAATCAACGTCAGGAAGTACGTTTGCGTAGAGCTATGGCAGACACAAAGAGCTGCACTGAGAAGGAGCAGCGTGAGAGGCCGTGTTCGTGTTCAAACTCTTGGTTGGGATGCTGGGGAGGTCGCTCAAAGATAAGAAGGAACTGCCTCTTTGTTCTTTCAAACTCTCACTGTACTTTCTATACTTTCTTTCACAAAGCTAGCTGTTCTGTGTCTTTGAGGGCAGATCATCGACTTATTATACATATGTCGAAGCAATATTCCATGATGCTAATCCTGAATACAAACAGGACTTGCACTTTCTAGGTGCTTCTTGTCTTTTGGGACCTATGGCTGGATGTCCTTTGGCCGGGCCCGGGTGAGGGCAGTGCCTGGAGTGTGTCTGTGCATGCCAGTAAAGGGCCAGGTTTGGGAGACATAAGTAGACACCCCTGGCCAGGCCTTCCTTGCAAAGGGCTGGCTTTGTTGGATTCCCCTAGCTACACGGGAGAGGCTGGTGCCTGCTCAGGGAGACTTGCTTCCCGTTAATTCTCTTGTTGGCTGCTGGTACCCTTCGGTTCATTGAATTGTTAAATGAATCTGTTTAATTTGACTGAGCTGCCTTTGGCTGCCAAACCCAACTCCAGCCGGCAGCTACGTTCCTGGAGCTGACTGCATCCGTGTTAAAGGGAGCCAGGGAAGCCGGGCGAGCTTCAGAAAGAATTATTTCTTTACCCGAACAACCTTTAATGAATGTTGTTTTGTTTCACAATCGGTTTCCTTGATGCTCTGCTCCCTCCTGGTTTCCTCCTGGGAAGGAGCACGATCGAGTTCTCCTGAGAATTGAAAGCCTGGCATAGAAGATGGTTTTCTTTTCTTTGGAAATTTATGTAGAGGATATTTTTTAAAGTTTATCTTGTTATTATAGAACACTGTTTTTGGCTTTGAGGAAAGGGAGAACATGTTTAACTGTGTGCAGGAGATTTATCATGCAGAATGTTATTGTTTCTCTCTCATGGGCCCTGCTCAGTGTCGAGGGATTCAAGTTTGGCGGTGAAAGCTCCACATTCTGGAGAATTTGCTTTCTAAATTGACAACTCTGTTCACCATAAGCAAGGAAAGCCACTGGGGCCAAAGAGAATTAAGCCCCCCGACCCCGTGCCCACTTACTGAGCAGTAGTTTTAGGAGACCAGCACCAAGGAGAATCAACCTGGCCGGGAGCAGGTGCAGCTTGCGACAGCGGAGACACAGTACAGGTGTGGGGTGTCTCCTCTGCTCAGGGGCAGTCTTGAGATCAGTATCGACCTCTTCGTTTTCCAACTCTCGGCCAAGAGGATTAATATCATAGGATATTGCATGGTCTCTAGACAAATCTCTTGAGAAGTAAGTCCAGAGAGCTTTATTTTTTCTTAAATTAGGAGACCAGTAGGACTGGTGGGGGCTGGGTGCTAGAGCTCCCTTTTCCTTTGGAATCTCTTCCAGTGCCGTAGAGTCCCTCCCTTGTGTGCGTTTTTAGTGTTGGGCATTTACAGTGCTCAGCACACGGGGTGCGGCTGATGGGCTTGGGGAAATGGCGTAGGCCGTTTGCAGACACGTGTAGCCCAGAAGGCAGTATCTGACAGCAGGCATAACACTGAAGGCACGTGGTTCAATGTGTCATTTTTGTGGGAAGCCAAGTTCATGGTGCCTGCCAGTGTCTCTGCGCTCACGCCAAGCCCTCTGTGGGTATAGTAAGACTACTTAGAAGTTGTGATGAAAGGCAAATTGATAACGCATTAGTTATTTCAATAAATGAAGTGCTAATAACATCAACATTTTTGTAGGATGACCCCAAAATTGAGATTCCTCTGTCCTCATCTGCCTTTATCCAGTAAGGCCCCAAAGGAAATATGGTAAGACATGTTGGCTTTCTGCAAGAACACTCCGGAGCTTTACGTAAACCCTTTTAAATGTCGACCCAAGGTCTTATTTAAATGGCGAAGATTTAGATGCATGGCAACAGAAGGCTTTTTAGCTAACATGTATGCAATTATGTAACATATACATAATGCTAACATTAACAGAACTGTATACAAGGTGGAAAATTCCAGCCTCCTGATTACATTCACTTGTCTCCTGTGACTCTGTTTTCTTTTTTTTTCTCCTTTCTTAAAGGAAAGCCCTGCATATCTGACTTTATTCTTGTGAAGATGCCTCTATTTATATGTTATTTCCAGAGACGTCCAAGATATTATAACGTTAGGAAGAAGGTTATTAACATCTCCTTGGTACTAAGGGGCGAGCTGAGGCCAGAGCTGTCAGAGGCTTCCAAGGAGATGCAGCCGGTTGGTACAAGGGCCTGGGTGGTGACGGGACAGAGGGGTGGAGAAGCACAGGTGGCAGGAAGGCATGTGCTAAGAGGGACCGCCGATGTCATGGGAGTGTGCTTTGAGGAGGAGAGCATGTAGTGACTGTGTGTTCATCAGGGGTCATTGAGTGCAAATCCCTTAATTGGAGTCTGGTTTTCTTAAAAAAGAAATTCACTGAAGTATACTAAGGAGGTCACAAAACTGAGTGGAGTTGAATGATTCAGACACATGAAGGACAAACGCTTGGCAGCCTGGCCAGGCACTTGCAGATGACCTCCAGCCACCTTCGGCGTCTCTCCTTTGCTGCCTTCAACCAGTGTGTGTTGGGCGCCAACCATGTGCCAGGCATGACTGTGGGTGCTGAAAGCAAACAGTGAGCACTGAAATGGCTGGTACTAGAGAGGACGTGTGCCAGGAGGCGGGAAGATGGAGAACAATCAGGGCAGAGTGGAGAGGGTGTAAGAGGAAGGTGTGGTCTTCCTGGGATGGCCAGGAAGGCTCCTCCGATAAAGTTTGCACCCTGATCTAGGATGGAGGAGCACCTGGGGAGGGAGTGTCCAGGCCTCCAGCAGGATGGATGTTGGTTTGTCCAGCTTCTGGGTGGATCAGAGGAAGTTGGGGAGCGGTGGAAGAGATAGACAAAGCCATGGGGTCTTGGAAAAGGCAGGTTCCACAGAACCTCTGAGCTGAGGTTGGGGAGGGACTTTGACGTTCACCCTAAGTCAGACAGAAGCCAAAGGAGGTTTGAGCAGATGAGTGACGTGATCTGGATTCTGTTTCAAAAGGCATTCCTTGCTGCTGTGTGGATAACAGACTCCTGGAGACAGTTGCAATGCAAGATGGCATTGCAATCTTTATAGTCCGGGGAGGGATGATGGCAGCTTGGACCCAGAGGGTCATTAGTTGGGTGAAGGAGGATGGGGTACATGTTCAGTCGTTCCTTGGGATCCTTGGGGGGTTGGTTCCAGCCCCCCCAACAATGTGAAAATCTATGGATGCTCAAATCCCTCATTCCTAATGTAGTAATTACATATAACCTACATTGTTTAGGAAATAATGACAAAAAATAGTCTGTACATTTTAATACAGATGACAGATGCAATGTTTTTTCAAATATTTCTGATCCCTCGTTAGAAGAATGCACAAATTTGGAATCCATGGATATGGAGGGCTGGCTACACACACACACACACACACACACACACACATATATTTGTTGAAGTTTAATAAAAAATAATTTTACTGCAGAAAAGCATTTACTCCAAATTTAAAGCTAATTTTTACAGGGCAGTGAGTATGTGTGTGTGTGTGGCAACACAGATTGTAGTTGTATATATTTGAGGTGTACAACATGATGTTTTGGTATACATGTCTATAGAGAAATGATTACTACAGTCAAGCAAATTAACATATCCATCCCATTCCATAGTTACATTTTGTGTGTGTGTGTGTGTGTGTGTGTGTGTGTAGTAGGGCACCTAAAATCCACTCTCTCAGCAAATGTCCAGTATACAATACGATGCTATTAGCTGCCGTCCTCATGCTGTACAACACATCTCTAGGCTTATTTGTCCTCCCTAACCGCAAGTCTGTACCCTTTGACCTACTTTGTCCCATTTTCTCCCCCTCCCCACCCCTGGTAACCACCATTCTACTCTCTGATTGTATGTATCAGACTTTTTAAAAAGAGATTCTGCATATATGCAAGATCACGCAGTATTTTTCTTTCTGCGTCTAGGTAAAGAAGATCTATTTTGAGGGAAATAGAAGTTTCAGGAAACCAAGAGACAGAGCTCAATCGTAAGGCTCTTACCGCCTCTGTTCCCTGAGAGGATGCCACGTACAACGCAGGCACTGCACGGACAGCCCCCAGCCTGGTGCCCGGGGAGGGCCTCTCCAGCCCAGCCGGGTGCTTCCTGGCCCGCTCAGGGCCTGAGGGCCGTGTGGAAGGTGGAGGGGCTGCTCAGACACGGCCGCAGCTGTCTTCCAGGCAGACAGGGCAGGCTCCTGGTCACCCTCCTTGTCCCTCTCTCCTCTTCTGGCCTGGGGAGGCAAGTTTCTTCTTCTTGTCTAGTCCAGAGGAAACACAGAAAACACGCTACTGACAACGCTTTCGGCTTTCCCAGTGTGGGTCTACTTCATTGAAAAGGGGATGCACAGCTCTTGATGCCACTTACTTGAAAAAGAATAAAAATCATTACAGTTTTTATAATTCAACCTACTTTCAAAGGGAAAGGAACAACACTCTCCAGTGTTAGTCAAGGGTCTCACGAATTTCCCACGGGTTTGCACGACTGGGAGGCAGTAGG
This sequence comes from Eulemur rufifrons, assembly GCF_041146395.1. NCBI lineage: Eukaryota > Metazoa > Chordata > Mammalia > Primates > Lemuridae > Eulemur > Eulemur rufifrons. The sequence goes on along the minus strand of NC_091011.1, from coordinate 5,398,804 downwards.
AAGATTGCAGACTGGCGTTGATCTCAGGAAGGCTCCCCACGGACTGTGGGTGACACAGGTTTTACTCGCTAAGAGGAAGACGTGCTCATGAGGAGATAGTCACCAGTCCGAGCAGAAGTTGGATTAAAATTCCATTTTTCTATTGTGTTCTGTGCTATTTTCTCAAAGCACAGAGGAAAGCAGTGGCGTTTGCCTTCCTAAATGCGTGTCCACTATTCCTTCCCCAGCACAGGGGCTCCGGTCCCCTGCGTGCCAGGCCCTGTGCTGACACCTGGCTGGCCTAGAGCCCAGCAAGCGTGGGCTGCCCTGATGGCATTCGGGGGCATCCGTGTGAGGGCAGTTTGAACGTGTTTGTGGTCAGTTTAGATGATTAAATACGAAACGGCTCTGTAGCTTTGTAACAAAATCAAACTCCAAGATGAGCAAGTAGCTATCTAACGTGCCCCACATCCTGGGGCTGCTTGTCAGTGTCACCACTCCCAACTGCACCTCGTGATCAGGAGCTACAGCTCGTTCTCTGACTGGTCTGTCCGGTCTGGGCCGAGAGACCCTCGCCTTCTGCTGCTGCGTCCCCTCGCTCTCACTCTGTCCCCTCCCAGGCTCAGCCATGTCTCCATGAATTCACCCCACTTTCCACCTTGCTCTGAGGAACCTTCCTGCCCAGCTTCCAGGCGCTGAGTCACCTGTCGAACACAGGTTCCTCTGCCCGCCTCCCTCCCGAGAGAGTTGGTCCCTGTGGGCTTGGGCAGTGACAGGAAGAGCCGGGGCTTGGCGTGTCCTGTGAGGTGCAGCAAAGGAGGACACCATGAGAATCATGCCCCAGGGCCACTAACCAAATTCCCCGCAGAACCAGCCAGTCCGTCACAGGAGCGTTGCGATCAGGGCTGGGGCCGCCGGGGTGGTGACGGGAGTGGATGTGACAGAGCGACTGAGTGCACCGCTGAGCAGGTGGGGACGTATCTGAGGGGAGCTGGTTCTCGTCTATCCCTAAGTCACTGAAAATTATCAGAAGCTCAGCCTACCAAATTAGAGCTGTATTTCCTGAAACTTCTTTCAGGACTAATGTTCCTCTTGATTCTTATATTCCCTAATTCTCGTGTGGTCACTCTGTTTTGGAGGAAGCTATATGGCCAGCATTTAGGTAATGAATTTCAGAATGACAACACACACTACAAGGAGGCTCCTCTGTAGTTTGTTAAAGCATCTTTGGGCCCCACGCAGTGTTCATCTCGATCTACATAGATCCAGATAATTACTCGTTACGAAGTGAACTTAACAAAAGGTGTGCTGCCAGCTTTCCCAATTAATGTGTCCATCTGCTTTTGTTTTTGAATTAAATTTTGCCTGTGGTAGCATAGTGTACAGTAAATGTCCCTTTTTGGCCTGTTCTGTTTTATTTGATTGACAGTTTTATTTTATTTTTATTTTTTAGTTCAGCATGTGCATAATGAGAATGAGCAACACGGAGAAGTATGTGACGAGTCTCAGTGAGGCAGACTTTCAGAGTTAGTTTTCTGAGGCCCTGAACTCTGTAAGTTGTGAAATCTAAGTCAAAATTAGTAAATTGTACCAAAAAAGTGAGATCTAGTTGAGTGGATGGTGTGAAGGAAGAACTGTATTAGGATTTACTCACATCATGTCATGGAAACCTCCCCTCGAGCTCTTGGGACAGGCATTGCCATTTTTGTTTGCAAAGAAGGAAGCTGAGATACACAAAGGTTAAGTCTGTGAATTCAGTGTCAAAGGGGTTGGGTTGTGATCTATGGATCAGATCTCAGAGAGCATCACACACTCAAAAGTGGTATCTATGTGAATGTGTGGAGTGTGTGTGTGTGTGTGTGTGTGCACTTGTGGCCATAAGATACTTCAATTAGCATGGCCTTGGATGAACAGAGCATAAACAGAGGAAATAGTAAAAGCTAGTGTCTCCTGGGAGAGCATTTCTCCATCTAGGGACCCTCTAAAGATTAGAACAAACCTACTGGAAGGTGAGAGAAGGAACAGAAAACCAGCAGCAAAGTCTAACAGCATGAGAAGACGGACTTCAGGCTTGGCGATCGGGGAGGAGCCTGCATTGTACTCCGTGAAGATCGTGGCTGGGCTGGGACCCAGGTATTCATGAGAATGAGACTAGGCTCGCAACTAAAATTTATCTAAAAAATTATTAATTTTTGTTTGTCCAGCAGCACTTTGTTCAGAATATTATAAGGAAAAATCTTGCAATTACAAGAACTAATAGACAAATGTGTGCATGGAATGTATAAGCTGTGTACGATGGAGGAGTTGTCACCAGGCAGGGGAATTAGTGATTTTCTGTGCTGATCTCGGGGTAATCACCGCTGTGTCCATGGCAGTAGTAAGTCTAACACGGCAACTTTCCCTGCAGGGCAGCGTTATGCAAAGCCGTGCAGACTGGAGACACCACGAGAGACACAGGCATCAGCTGGGCGGGGCCAGTGTCCCCCACTTTCAGTGATGACGCGAGGCCCTGGGTGGAAGCTGTCACACCGAGCACACGGCTGCTGCTCTGCTGGGTGCACTGGAACCTCGTTCTCTGACGTGCCTTGGCCTGGGTATCCCAGGACAGCTCAGAGCTTCTGGAGCCTGGTGGGGCCGGATTCAGATCCTGAGATCAGAGTGACCAGTTGGTGGATTTGGAATGGGAAATAAGGGAACATTTTACTAAAAATGTACAAGCCAGACATATTTTCCCTACTAAATCTTATTTTAGCAACAAGTTTGTGAGGTGTGTGTTAACTTACGTTGTCATACACAGATGTTCTCTTACAGGTGAGAAACTTGGGGTTCAGAATATTTGCATAAATGAATCTAGTAGGTCCCACACCTGCTAAATAGCAGAGACAGGACTCAAGTCTGCTTGGTCCTTGCTCCAAGGCCTCATCCCTACACTACTCGGGGCTCACGTTCCTTCCTCTAAGCCCCGATGCCTTCTGCAGGGCGAGCAGCACAGCCGCCCTGCACCTGCTAGAGAGGGCCGACGCCTGTCTCCCTCACAGGGTACCGTGGGGGAGGGAATGAGGAAGTGTGCGGGCAAGTGTCGCTGAGCACGGCCTGTGGTAGATGCTCGATAAAAGTAATTTCTCTCAGCCTGTCACTGCTGTGATCTCCTTTAGTTTGCTCACAGTTTCACACCCTCCCCAGTCCCCAACATAGAACGTCTTGAGGGCTAAACTCTTGGGTTCCACTGGTCACAGGGTCATTTAGAGTGATTCTGCTTTGGAACCACGGAACTCTCAGGCCTGGGTAGGAGATGGGGTATTTCGGGACAGGGTGTGGGGGCTGAGGTGGAGTCCAGCTGCTCCTGCAGACGCAATGCTGTGGATTTCCCCTCGTGGTGATGGCACACGGAGTCCACTCTGTGTCTAGTACAGGGTGACGTAGGCGTGGAGCTGGGTTCCCTCTCTGCCCAGCTCCTTCAGGGTGTTTATACCGTGAAGAGGAGAGACCGTCTCCACCCCGGAGAAAATCTCCTCCTTCAGCTCTGGGTAAGGCCTTGTGCTACCTTCCACCCTCACCCACACGGGGGTGCCACAGATCTCGGGGACCAGGGAGGCATCGGCACCACTGCTGTGCTCATTCACCTGGGCTTCTGCGTGTGGCCACACCCGTCAACGGGTCTGCAGGTTTCTGTGCTGCTTTGTCTGCAGACTTGGGAGGAAAATCGTTGTGTAGTAGCAGGGGCTTTTTCTACCTGCGGCCCAGATCCATGGTCTCCTAGAAAATGACTCATATGGGGAGAAACATACAAATAAATAAATCCCAAGAAGACTTTTTGGGTATCTTCCAACGAAGATATTTATCCTACTGTGCTGAAAAAGAGAAAAATACTGATTTAACCCATATCAGGTTAAATCTTTAAATATATTTCAGCACTTAAAATATCTGGACCCCAAAATTAAAAGTTTTTCAGCTTGAAACTCAGAGAAGTCAACAATTTGTGTATTTGGGAGGTTAAGGTGACTCGTTCTGCCCTTCTCTGATTTCAGCTCTTTGAGAACACAGCGTCTCCCCAAGCTCCCGCTGGTGCTAATCACTTTACCGGGCATTTTGTGGGGAGGCAGAACACAGAAGAAAACCTAATTAGTGCTGCTCCACATTCTCTCTTTTCCTTCTTGAGGTTCATTCCTGTCAGCCAGCTCATCTTTGCCACCCAAATCACCAGGAACGGAACCTCTCTATTGTGCCGTCACTTCCGGCCCCCGGTGTACCCCGCCAGGGCCGCCCGCGCCTGCGCCTGCGATCTCCGTGCCGCCTCCCAGGGCGAGGAGTGTCCCCGTGCACAGCTGTGGTTTCTGCACCTCCGTGTCCTTGCCCTCTCTTCTGGAAAATTGCTCCCTCACCACTTTGTCTTCTGTCGTGGCACTACCCCACCCGCTTCAGCACCTTGGGGCCACCGACCTCCCCAGGGATGGACATGTGCCCCAGCAAGACCAGTCCTGTTCCCTTTCCTGGGAACGCGACCCTCCGGTGGCTGTGTCAATGACCGCAGTGGGAATGGCCTCCTTTTCTGCAGTGCCCCGGTGGCCACCCTTCCATGGCCGCTTCCCGGGACCTTGAACCTGGAACTTCCCCATGCCAGGCCTTGCTCCTGCCTGTTGCTCCATGTTTTCTTTAGCGGTATCCAGAATTCAAGTTTCTTTTATAGCTAAAGTGTTTTGTGTTGCTGGAAAACAAAGAAGCATAAGGGACAGAAACAGCCACCAGAATATTATTGCAAAATAAGTTTTCCCGTATCCCTGCTTATACCTATTTATTAAACTTTAACTTCCTCAACCATCAAATAAACGCTGCTGTGAGAAATACAGACAAGAGCTTTATGGTGAATCCACACGCCCAGCATGATTCATCGTCCACCCAAAACAAAGGAGACTGGACACCAGAGAAGTGACCAACACACACACAGACACACACAGTGACACCCTCACATCATACCCCAGCTCAGCATGAGGCCCCGTGGCCAGGTGACCCTCAGTGGTAAGCTTCTGCTGGAAACGCCCGGCCCTCCTTCAACGCATCCCTGGGGACTCACAACCTACTATAACTTCCAACTGACCTGGTCACAGTTCCATCACTGAGTTTACTTCTGTTCTCCCAGCTTTCCAAGCCTCAGCGTTTTCTGGCCGGAATGGTGGTCTCATGCTGGCTGGTCTGGTGCAGCCCAGGCAATCGAGCCCCGCCCTACACAGGGTTGTCACGTTCCTCCCCAGAAACGCCGTGAAATCACATGCATTTCATACTGGAAGGGACTTAAAAGGTCACAGAGTGCACTGGCTTGCAAATTGCATTTTGCTCTGCAGCTTTCTTCCCCAAATGTCTTTGCAGAAGCCCAAGCAGCTCTTGGAACAGTGGGGGCTCCAATAAGAGCAACTAGAACAGGGCTCCTCTCTGCCCTCTTTCTTGGAGTGTGAAGAAACTGAGGAGAAGACAAAGCTCAACGTCAGCTGAAGAGTTGGGAGCAGAGTGCCGAATTCGACCCAGCAAAACCAGGGTAAGTCAGTTAGATCTGTCAGGAAAGGAAAACTAGGTTGGCACTTTCACTTGTCCTCTTTGAGGCCAAAGCTAAGAAGATTCTAGAAAGTAAATAAGAGAAGGAAGACTACAGTAGGAAGTGGATGGTACAGCACTGCCCATGTGACCTGCGCGGCCATGCGGGCTGAGGGGATGTCCCCGTGGGATCGCACAGTCTCGGGAGGAGACTGGAGTCAGTGTGTGGGGAGCTTCCTGGGGTGGTGGGAGGGGCGATGTGGGGGCCGGGGGGCTCCGGGCCTCAGCTCTCTGCACACAGCGTCTGGGGGTGGCTCTCAACACTGGCCTCACCCTAGAGTTCCTGATTTGTGGGCTGTGGGGGGCCCAGGAATTTACTCTTCTGACAAGGCCTGCGGTGCCATTCGTGCTGCCAGCCTTGCTCTGTGAACCTGCCGCTTTGTGATATGCGTGATTAGTTTTCACTGTGATTCTTGCAGTAGGACTGCAGAAAGGGCGCTGTTTTGTTTTTCACATATTTCCCCAAATTCTGGAAGAATTCTGACAATATTCCATGAAACTTATTTACTGCAGAAATTTGTCATCAAAATGCACTAGGTATCAACAATAAAAGGTAATGTTATTATTTTAATCATGATAGTATTTCTACGTCCTATTGAATTTCAGATCTCAAAGAGATGCAGGAAAAAGATGCACACCAATGTCCACTCAAAAATATAAATTTGCTTGAAAATCTAATAAAAATATGGTCACAAAGTGCCATAATGGACATTGGAAACTAAAAAGGGGGAGGATGGGTGGAGGGTGTGAGATCAAAAATCACCCGTTGGGTACAATGGTCACACTATTCTGGTGACAGGTACACTAGTGCCCTGACTTCAGCATTATACAATTCATCCATGCAACAAAAAAACGCATGTACCCCTAAATCTATTGAAATTAAAGGAAAAGTAATTCAACTTAAGCTATAAAAAGAAGAGATTCAAGAAGATATAAGTCCAAAAAGGTCACAGTACGAGCTGCCCCTGACTTGTCCTGGCCCAATTACGGACACACCCTAGAGACAGTGAGCCTGCTGGCCTCACCGGAGTCAGAGCAGAGTGTGCAGAAACGGCGAGGGTGTTCCAGCTGCCCTTTGAGGCAATCCGCTCCCCGTGCTAAACTCATGTCCTTCCTGTTGGGTGTGGGTCTCCCGGCTTTCTTCTCCCGCTTCCCCTTGTGTGGTCTGAGGTCCGGTAAGCCCCCCTTCCAAGAGTCTTCCACCGCCCACTCCTTTCCTCCTGGTCCCTTCCAGAGGAGGGGCAGGGCGGGGGGCAGGTGCGTGAGGAGGGGCTCCTCGTCCTGCGTGTCTGGCTGTGCAGAGGAGAGGAGGGGCCGTGAACATGAGCCCGCTGGTCAGCCTCCCCTCAGCTCTCAAGGGGCTCTTCCCAACCACAGCAGCAACAACAGCAAAACCTGCCAGCGCGTGAAGGTGGGGGACTCTCTGTGGGCACTGGTGGGCCTGGAGCTGAGTCTCCTGCTGCCAATTAGTTTGTGGGTTGTCTCAGCATTGGTGGCAGGTTAGGGTCTCCTGAGATGCTTAAAAAACTACCAGTGCATAGGCTAGTTCCAGTCCCAGAAAGCAGAGATTCTAATTTAATTGGCTATTGTGGGGCCTATTTTAAGAAGTACCTGGTTGATTCTCCTGCAGATCAGCCATGGACAGATTTTGAGAAACATGATGAAACCATGTGAACTAGAAGAGGCAGCCAGGGATGGGAAATCACGGCAGCGGGCAAAGTGCCCCTCGAGCTCACAGCACGGGCTGCAGGAGCAGAGCAGCTACAGGGGAGGGGAGAGGTGACAGACAGACACTCCTGAGGTCCCGGGCTTCTCTTCCTCCAGCCCCCGCTCTTGGCCCTCACCTGCCTGTCCCTTCCCACTCCTGCAGGTCCAGCTGCCCCCACCTCAGCAGCCCCCGAACCTGGTCCTCAACTCTAGATGCCCAAGAGCCTCTCTTTTCCTTCAGTTTCTCTCCCTGGAGGGGGCGAGCTGAGGCAGCAGCGTCCACATGGCACGTTTACCCCAGTTCCCAAGCAAGAGTCAGGGCCAGGAGAAGAGGATTTGAAAAGAGTACGACTGAGTCTTTGCCCTTGAGAAGCACACGGGGAAACCTTCACGTAGCTACCCAGCTGCAGAATTTTATAGTTACTGTCGGTAGCGGTAGGCAAGTAGAGGGGTGGGCTGCCCCTCTCCTCGGGGGGCCTCGGCACAGTGTCCTGCTCAGTGTCTCCCCAGCACGAGCAGCAGTGCTGGCTGTCCTGTCCTGGCCAAGGGAAGGGAGGGCCTCAGATATCAGGGATTAGTACAGAATTTGAGGATGGGTACTCCTGGCAGGCTGAGCAGGCAAAAGCATCATTTTATGTCATCCTTGCAACAGCTGTATGAGATAGACACTATTACTGACCTCCTTTAATGGATTAGCTCAGGTGAGTCTTAGTGAGGTTAATCGGTGCAACATGGTGTAGCTCACTATCCCAGAGCTGTGGCTCAAAAACAGTCTCTTCTGATGCTTCAGCCCGTGTTCTGAGCCTCTCTGCTGCGTTCTTGCTGCCTCTGCCACCCAGCAAGGGTGCGGCTCAGCCTTCCCTGGGTGGTTTCTTCCTGCTTCCTGGCGCTGTGGCTTCCGGGGCTCCCTGCCCTGTGTGGCAGCCGTTGGCCACGGACAGCTCCCGAGTACGAGAATGTGGCCAGTCCAAACTGAGATCTGCTCTAAGTGCACAGTACTCACTGGATTTAGATTTAGATTTTGTTTTTGGTAAAAATATCATTACTATTTTTTATATTTATTATATGCTGAAATGATAACATTTTAGATATACTTGGTTAAAATATACCTACATGATGAGTGCAATGTGCACTGTCTAGGGAATGGACACTCCTGGAGCTCTGACTTGGGGGGATAGGCGGTACATGGGCAACGTATGTAACCTGAACTTTTGTACCCCCCATAATAAGCTGAAAAAAAAAAGATTAATTTGATCTATTCCTTTTTAATTTTTAAAATATGGTCCTGGAATATGCACATGTGACTCACAGTGGATCTCTCTTCAATGGCACTGTTCTAGGAGTAGCTGCTCAGAATAATATTACCAGAAAATTGCTTAAATGTAAGACCATTTGTGTGAGGTGCCTCCTTGAGAATTTGAGTTACAAGACTGCAAATCATTGCAGCTGAGAAAAATATAATTTAGGTGAGAAGAGGAGAGGACAGAAATGGAGAGAGCGTGTGATACCGACTGAGGCGGAGGAGGTGGCTGCGGGGAATTCGTCCTCCCCGCCTACAGCCTGCTAGGTGACCTGGTGAGTCACAGGGACCCAGGTGGTGAGCAATGTTGTGATGGGGACGTGGTTCACACCCGCCTCTCATGATGACTGACTCTAGTCCCTGCAAGGTGACAAGCACCTGGCGTCTCACTTCTAACATTCCCGTCCCCAGCTCTATGGCCACTGCAGCCCCTGTGGCGCTAATGCTGCATCATGATGGTTCAGGATCATCCTCCCCAAAAGAGGTGAAGACCTAATTTAGAAAGAAAGATCCCTGGCAGTGTTAGGAAATTGGGTACAGCCAGTAAGTCCAAACTTAGTCACTTCTCCCATGAGGGGTCCTACAATAAAGAATCGTGAAATTCCCTTATCTAGCTGTATTTCCAGGAGTTTGGAATCAGCTAATTTCTAGTAGGAGCAGCACCGAGATAGGAACTCATAGAACCTGCATAGGCAGCACTGACTCTCCCCAAAACCCAGAGGAGCTTCAATGCCTTCCAGCAAAGAGACACAGCCGTTTCTGCATGGCCAGGCAGCTTAGGAAAATGTTTACCAGCCCTTTGAAATGTCAGCAGCCGCTCTGCTGCTTCCCATAGTCTAAGCAATAATATGTCAGAAGATTTTTCGCCTCCGAGCTGGAAGAGAGACCAGCTCAGGGCTGAACTTTTAGCTTTCGTGTCTTTCTTTACTTTAATTGCATTTCTTTATGCAAAGAACATAGGCTTGCATCAAGTTGCCTGGGTAATAGTTTTATTTGGAGGTAGGGAGGTTTTGTGGGATTGGAGGACAGACACTAGAACACAGTGTTCAATTTGAAGCATTTTGACAGTTGCTTGGAGTGGGGATGAGGGAAGAGGACTGTGCCCCCATCACGCCAGCCTTGGAACCAGGCCCTTTACCGGATTATCTCGAATCTCACGAGGGCCTTGGGAAGTAGGTGCTGCTGTCTCTGTTTGAGAGAGATCAGCGTTTCCGTTCCTTGCGTGCTTACCAAGGCCACCCACTTGCACGAAAGTCTGCCGGAGCTAACAGCACGGCTCATGCCAGGATGCGTGCTGAGATGCCCCTTCCTGCTGAGCCCTGGGAAAGAGCGGGGGGAGAGGACAAGCCCATGCTAATCGCAGACACAGGGCCAGGCAGGTGGCTACCTGTGGGAAGCACCTGCTGTAGTCACTGGGACTGTGGGTTTCACGTGCATTGGACAGGGCAGGACAGGCAAAGATGTGAATGTACACTTCTAAATTCTCTGCTCAACAAACCAAAGGCTCCATATGGCTCACAGATCTCTGCTTAGCAAAACCACTTAGAACTCGGTGGCCATAAATGTAATCTTCGAATCTGAATCCAAGATCTGCTCCAAGGAACCAAGCAGGAAAGGGAAAATCCTGTCACTTTGAGTTACTCTGAGCTGACTGTCAATGCTACGGCCAGGTGTGGCTGATTTCGGCAATGCCTGTTTCAGAAGGATGCGACACGGGGCTCTCTCAGGTGGCCTTCTTTGTCTCAGTTCTCCCCTCTTATCATTCCGGTCTTGGAGCAGGCAGGGCAGGTTCCTGGCACCACAGAACACGTACTGCGTAGTCACTACCTTCCCCGCTCCACCCTGCCCTGCCCCACAGACACTGTGCGCTGCGGACTGTAGCTCATCTTCACAGACAGCCACGCCAGGAAGGTGAGGTTGTTCTTCCTCATCCCAGCCCTGCTAGGAGAGGAAACTGAGGCACCATCCCATGGCACCTGCAGGTCTGTGAGTCCAGACGCTCCCGCAGAGAGCCAAAGGGAAGAAGATGGCAAGAAGACCCTGGCCCTGGCACTGGTGACAGGTGTCTGGAGAGATGGAATCAGCTCAGACAATAGGACCCTAATGGGCTGAACAATGGTGTGCCTAGTGACAAATACAGACCAATGCAAAGGTGGACGGTTCCTCAGCCGCTTACCAGACATTTGAGAGTAAGCGGTATTCCGTCCGGAACGTGGCAGCTCGGAGGCGTTGTCAGACTGTGGGAGTCAGAGCGGACCCTGAGAAGCAGTGAGTGTGACGACCTCTGCCCCTGCAGTGCCGAGATAAGGCAGTGCAGCACCGTCCTGGGGGGTGGCAGTGCTTTCCAGCCAGGTCCCCGATTAACTGGGAAAGTGCCACCACTCAGACTGATGACACCCAAACAAAGAACAGGAATGGGAACGACCAAAGCGTCCACCGTGGGCACTGGCGGCATCACCAGGGTGGAGCCACACAGTGCATTTCCAGGAGCCATTAAAGTAAATACGGCAGCTTTCCTGGACGGACGGGAAGAGTCCAAGACTTGTCAAAATGAAGAACTGGAGCAGGTCAGTGGGTAAAACATTCTCATTTACGTCAAAAGACTCATATATACACACATGTGCATTTCCTGCATTTATTACTAATAATACTGTTGCCACCGGGGGACAGACGTGACAGTTGGGGCTCAGGGGAGGAAGTGAGATTTACATTCCACTGTATATTCTTATGTATGGTTTTCGATTTTGTGCCGTGAAACATCTATGGAAACAGTACAGACATGTTCTGGCCTTGCTTGCCTTCAGCCTTTTCTCACTGGCTGAGTCTTCCCCGGAGAGTCGGGGCAGGAGGAAGCGGGGTGTCAGGCCACTACCACGTGGCTGGGACTGCAAGCGGGGAAACGAACACCTCCTTTGATCTCTTGCTGAACCAGAGGATGTAATTTAGGGCAATAATGAGCAGAATTGGTTCATCGGACTTGAATACTGCTAACATGCTGCCATCAAAACATTAAGCTTGGTCTGCTCAAGACCTCACAGGTGCCTTGATTCCCGGTACAATCTGAAGCAACTGTATCCGGATTGACCAAATGAATCTGACAGCCCATTGCATTTATTCTGTTGCAGTATTTGGCCAAGGAGGGAATTGTTTAAAAATGAGATAGCACAGAAAAGGAAGTTGGAAGTGAGGTTCAGCATGAACAAGGCACAATGACAAATGCACACACGGACAGTGAGAGCTGATTGTTCATGGGAAAAGGGCCAGAGCAGGACTATGGCAGTATCTTTTGTTCTTTGCTAAATAAAGTTAATTTTTTTCATTTGTTCTGTTTTTAAGAGAGCAAATTACTTTTTATAAAACCTTTGCACTGAATATTTCCAGTCTCCACTCACCACTTAAAAATTTCTTAATGAATTAGTACATTAATGTGAATCTCTATTAAACCCAGAGGGCAGTCTGTGACAAATGACGTTTTCAAAAACTGGTATTTCTGGTCCCACATGCCTTCCAGCAGCGTGCTGTCCCTATCGAGGAGTGGAGCCGTTTTTCCTTGAACTTGGGTGGGGTGTGAGTGAGGCGCCTTCAGATGGCTCCACCGCAGGCCGCAGCCCTGCCCCTGACGGAGCAGAGACGCTGTCTGCACCCAGTCCTGCCCCAGAGGCAGATTCAGTGCAGCAAACCCAATGCTGCTGTTTCATGACTCGCGTTCGGGGGTGTCGTGTCCTGCAGCACAGTGACGTTTTCCCAGCGTCCCGCTGCCGTGTCCACACCAGCCTCACCCACCGTCCCTGAATCTGGCTCCATTTATTGACCCAATCTTGGAAATTGGATTAGTCTGCTCAGGCTGCCTTAATAGTGTCACAAACTGGGTGGCTTAAATAAACAATGGAGTGCATTGTCTCCCGGTTCGGAAGGCTGGAAGTCTGAGGTCAGCCTCCAAAGGTGCTCGGAGGGGTCTGTTCCGGTCCCCTTCCCTGACCGTGGCAGCATCACTCCAATCTGTGCATGGTTCTTTCTCTCTCCAAAGTTCCCCTTTCATGAAGGACCCCAATCATATTGGACTGGGGACCACTCTAGTTCAGTATCACCACATCTTACCTAATTACATTTGCAATGACCCTATTTTCAAATAAGGTCACATTCTGGGGCTTAGGATTTCAACATAGGAATTTTGGGGAGTCACAATTCAACCCAAAGCAGAAGTGCTGCCCCACTTCCTGCGGGGAGCCACAGTCCCCAAGAGCTGCTGAGCCCCGAAGCTGCAGCCCCCACACGGCGTCCAGCCCAGCCGCTGGCCTGCACAGACTCTGAGGCTCCTGGTCACCTTGGCTGCGGGGCCTGAGTTCCTGCTCTCAGCTTCCCATCCGCTTTCCGGCAACCTTTCCATTTTCCCTTCAGCACCAGTGCACCTGCCTGGGGCTGAAACTGCTCAGGATTTCGTAAGAGCTGTGCCCTGCTGTGGACATTTGCATGCAGTGGCCACCTGTTGACCAGACCTCAGACCTCAGGGACCTCAGAGTGTCAGCCCCTGCTGGGCCAGACTCACTGTGGAACCCCTTGTCCCCCAGTTCTGGACCACCCGCTCTGAAGGTGGATTGCGCTGAAGGCGTCTGCACAGGGCCCAGCTCTGTAGGGCTTGTGCCATCTGACAGGCAGAGCCGGTGCCCACCCTGCCCAGCTCAGCCTCCCCCTGGCTGGGACAAAGGCAGTCACACCTCCTGACATGCGCCCCGGCCGGGATGAGCTCAGTCAACGTATGTCTGCCGTCTCGTGGTTCAGGGAAGCTCAGTGGCTTCATTCATTTTGCTGAAGCCTTTGTGCCCATCCCCTACATGAGCCGCTTCCAGGACTTCCAGTCACTCCAGAAGCACGTCAAGTGTGGATGGTCCCAGTTGTCTCTGTTTGCTGAGTGTTGCTGTGCATTGGGCTCGGCTGAGTGTGTTCACTCACTGACCCCGCGTCCTCCATGTGATGGTTCCGTCCTCGTTCCACGTGGGGAAACGCAGGGGCGGAGAAGCTCCCTCTCCCGGGGGCAGCTAGAGTAGGCCCCGAGCAGGATCTGAGGCCGCGTCTCCCCCTCAGCCTGCGTCCCGCTGTCTCCTCCACATGCTGGTTTACATCGGGACAAGAATCTGTCTGGATAAGAGTGTCTGAATCCTAAATGTCTGGGGACTTCTCCCTGCTCTCCTCATTCTCCCGGGGACTCAGTCCCGCAGGGGCAGGCAGATGGCAGCGGCAGGACCCTGGTCCTCGGGAGTCCCACCATAGGCGGCGGTGCGCTGCCAGTGTCCCGGCTTCCCGCGGGCCCTGGAGCCAAGCGCTGCAGCAGATTATCTTCCCCCAAACCTCCAGGGCTTCTCCACTCCCCTGGAGACAGGGTGAGATTCCCATCCGCCTGTAACAGAAATTCCTCTGGAGGCCGGGAGGCGAACGCAGCCTGAAAACCGGAGCAGGAAGAGCTGGGCGGTGAGGAAGGTCAGTGACGGGGTGAGAGACGGAGGGAGGGTGTGGTGTGGGGACAGCACCATGTGGGACTCGCTGTGTCTGGTCCACACCCGCAGTCTCTCAGGGCCGGGGAAGTCGAGGGAGCTCAGGCAGCAATGCAAGCTGCAGGCCTGCTATTACTGCTATTTTAATGGTGAGAAAACTGAAACAGAGAAATTGAGTCAGCAAAACAGGTGGAGAGATCAAAGGGCACCCCAAGGAACAAAACGGTCTTCTGCACACGCGGTGACCCTGTTCCTGCGAAACCCAAATGGGGCCAACACTCAAGAGACCAAGCACTTGGGGACCACGTGCCTCCCCACAGGGGTGTTTCTCTTTCAGGGGTGCACTGTAGGGAGCCTCTGGGAGTCTGAGGGACACGTAGAAAGCCAAGACTGAGACCTCTGTCTGCACTGCCCTCGCCTCCTGATGGCCCCTTCATCAGGAAATGATCTTCCCACGAGGATTTTCAAAACCAAGCACACTCATCATGATGTTGGACACAGCGTGGAAACTAGGCCGACCTTGACAGCTAAGACACAGTTCTCTTCAAATGGGGTAGGATAGCAACAAGGACAAAGAACAACAAAAGTCTAACATCTGAAAAACCTGAAAAAAAGCTAATAAAGTATGATCTAGAAGACTCCTATTTAATTAGTGTGGGATTCAGGACGGGCAGATGACTCATTGGAACAGTTGCATTTAACATTTTCGTTCGCAGAATTACAGCCCAGTTCTTGTCCCAAGCACAGGCTTGTTTGTGTCTGAAACTGCCATTGAGGTGTCCTTCCATCCTGCCCTCAGCTTCCAACACAACTACTGGAAAAGAGAAGCAATTTCAGTTTGCACTAATGTGAGAGTGAATATTCTGGAAATCTAGCTTGCAAATGGGGTTTGGTGAGGAGAATTGGGGAGTTAGCTCAAGAAGGCCAGGCAGCTGACGGGCCCGGGTTGGGGTAGGTGGGCCCAGAATACGGCTGGCGGCACTGCACGCGGTGGGCTTGGCCTCGGCCCTGCGCAGGTGGTGGTCTCCACGGCCACCGAGGTGGGCAGGGGGGCACATCTGGCTGCCTGCCCTGGCCCTGGCTCAGACGTCTCTGCAGCACGCTGAGTGCCTGGGGGTGGGCTCCAAGTGCTGACACTGTCCTGACACCAGCTCCCACTGAGGGGTCTGACGAATGGGCCACATCACCTTCTTCCCCTCCTTCCTCCTCCTCATCCAAGGCTGCTGAAAACCATGCTTCCCAATACGTTGCTTGTTATTTCCTTTGTCAGTCTCGGTCCCTAGCAGTTTATTTTATTTTATTTTTGCTAGAGCCTTTTGATTTTTCAGAGCGTAGCAGCCAAATGCCTTGGATGCTGCAAGCCACTGGTTCTGCGCTGGCACAGCCCCGCTCCCAGCCTGTTAGCTACAGTTGCTAGGCTGGCTTCTGCCGCGTGTCACAAAGAACTCTGCTAAAGCCTCAGTAAACACCATTAAGCCCTAAACGGATGATAGTGAAATCGGCTGTAAGCTGTGGGCTAATGGAACGATATATTCATGGTGCTGTATGAGAACAAGGACGAAGAGGGGGACGTGTGCCACATTTCATAAGCAAGTGGAGTTATGTAAAAACTGCACGAGGTAACAAACGGCTTTTTGTCTCCTAGAAGCTGTCTGCTTGAGCAGGGCAGGCTCAGGTGGTGGAGATGCCCCGTCTGCACACCGCCTCGGTACAGGCGGAGGCGAAGTTGTAGTGCAGCTGTCTCGGCTCCTTCTGGTAGCTTCTCTGCCTCCACCATTTGGAGGTTGTTGAAATACTCGTGGAGAGCAGAGGGAAGTCGTTTGGAGGTGGGCAAACTGGAGCCAGAGCCCTGTGTCAGGGCTTTGTGAGTTTCCCAGGAGAGCTGGTGCTCCATGGAGCAGCCCTGCTTGAGGGCATGGCAGGACCTGCACGTACTTCCCTCAGCACGGGAGGCGTGGGATGAACCTAAAATCTCTTGAAATACTGATGATGAAAAAACAGAACAAACAGCATTTCAGTCAGGTGCAAAAGGAAAACCTCATCTTACTCTCCCTAAATGTGTGCGTTGGGCGGTTCAGAAAGTATGAGGACAGGGGCAGAAGAACGATGCAAGATGAACAGACCTGGAGGCAGGGAGGGACTCGGAGATGACGCTGTGTCCGCGAGAAGAGGCGAGTCTCCACCCTTTCACGTTCACGGATGACTGAGGAACCCGGCCTGTTCCTTGGCTCCCGGGACGCCTGATTCTTCCTTCCCTATAGTCGCTGCACACCGGAGATAAAAACAGGGAAATACCAAGATCCACAGTGATTTTTTTCTCAGAGGGACGGACATGCCAGACAGCTGGGCTCCTTCTGGCCCAAAGTTCCTGGACCAAGTTAGCTGGGGAGATCGTCTTTTTCCTGGACTGTGGATATCAGTTGTGACCTTCTGACACGTGGTCCCCGGAGGACAGTGAGGGTAGACACAGCAGGTAGGGTTGCAAACGATCCTACTCACTGTGGCAGTAGGGTGACTTGCATGATGCCGTAGGATTGCGACAGGCCAAAGATCCCTGCAACAGTGGCCTGTGTCCCTAAGGTCCTCCCTTGCCATTTGCTTTGAGGTGTCCTCCGTTGAGGCCTCTCTTTTCACAGTACTGTCTTTGGAATCACATAACTTCTCAGCTGTAAAAGGGAACCTCAGGGTTATCTAACTGGGGCCTGTGAGGTCCCTCAGTGCTGTCTGCCACATTCCCGCTGAGCGATCACACGGCCTCTGTTGACATATCCATGATGGGCTCGCTCCCTACTCAGATAACTTAGCCGAGCTTTTGATTTTTGGATCCCTTTTACATAGAACATGAATATATTCTTCTATGGCTAGTACTCAGTGGTTCTAGTTTTAGCCCTCAAGAAGATAATCTAGACCAAGCTAAAATTCCTCTTTCTTCTGCGTAAGAGGTTTTTGTTTGTTCGTTTTATTTATTTTTTTTTTTTACCTCAGTCTAAGTCTTTGCTCATTTGGAGACCAAATAAAAATGATTCAGAGAATTGGGATCAAATTAAAATCAATAGGAATATTATTCTGTTGCCCAGGCTGGAGTGCAGTGGTGTGATCATAGTTCACTGCACCCTTGAACTCCAGGGCTCAAGTGATCCTCCTGCCTCGGCCTCCCAAAGTGCTGGGATTCTGGGTGTGAGCCACCTGCTCACATCACTGCTATTTCTGTTGTGGAACAGAAGGATAATGGTGCAGACAGCTCAGCTTCCTTTATGCCGTGGACTACCAGGGTGTCGACCCGTGGATTTCTGGGCATTGCTAAGGTGGCCATCAGCCCTTGATTCCAAATCTCTCTGGTACTAAAATCCAGAACCCCTGGATTTTAGGTGTCAGAGAGACAGCAGCTATAGTTCTCTTGGGCCCACATCTGGGGCAAGGGCTTCCACAGTCCTCTGGCGAGTCAGTAATGAACTCTTCTAGAACACTGTCGGTATGCCCCTGTGGAAAATAACTGAATATTAAAACACTGTAAAAGCAATCCCAAGCTCTGGCCCTTGAAGACAATGATTATTTAGTCTCCTGAATCTTTTTACCTCCTGGCTCCTCAGCACAGTTTCTGCAACTATTTCACGTGCAGCAAAACTGGGAGTTTCCTCTGACTGTTGTATTTCCTTTGATCTTATTGCAGCTTGTCTAGCTATCGCCAAAGTGTGGAATTGGAAGGTGAACAGACTGGTGGTCCACGTGGGAGGTTGACAGCCCCTGAGGTTCCACTGAAGTTTTCTTTCCCTGGGAAATTGTTGCTGACAAACATATTAAATTATGACATCAGCGTCTTGCAAGACACTGAGCAGCTGATTCAAAGGAGGTGAGATATAAATCTAGAAAGTTCACACCAGGAAACTCCAATGTGAGAAATGGCAATTATAAGAACACTGGTAGGAGCCATGGGTATTAGAAAAGCCCAGAACCTGTGCTACCAAGGGGGGGTTGGGGATTCACGTGTCAGGCACTGTGCTCGCTCCCCTGTACCCTCAGGTCACACGCCTGCTCAGCCACCATGTGTGGTGTGGCTGTCTCCACTTTACAAGAGGAAGGCAATGAACTCTCCCAGGGTTATAGCCCAGATTTACACTCTGTTGTTGAGCATTGCTGTCAAACAGTAGCGCCAGCCTTTTTGGCACCAGGGACTGGTTTCATGGAAGACAGTTTTTCCACAGATGGGAGTGAGGGGGTTGGGGAAAGAGGGCGGGGGTGGCAGAGCTCTGCGGCCTGTACCTAACAGGCCACAGAGGGGGATTGGGGGTCTGCAGCTTTAAAAGACTGCAGGGATCTAACGTCCCCTAGGCTACTTTCGGTTGCTGGACTGCTGGGCTGTGTTTTCTGCAATGGGATGCCACACTCCACACTGGACTGCGTGGGACCAGGTCAGGTGTCTCAGAAACTTGTGTGCTCCCAAATCCTACACCGTTCCGGAGCCATCCTCCCACACATGTTTTTAGAACTTTATCTTCAGATACTTCTCTTGTAGAGAGGCCACGTTCTTTCCCCAAGCCACCAAGGATCCTTGAGGGCTTTCAGTTGTCCCAGGCTCTTTGATTTCAGGACTGAACCTTCCATTTCCGCTCTGCAGCTCTGCTCCTGTGAGTGTCCGATCCTCTCCATTTGAACTCAACTAAAGAGTTTATCACAATGTCTTTTTCTCTTTCTTTCCAGCCAAAATATCATCAAAGAAGGCACTGCGTAGAAGGGATTTTGCTGAAGGCAGGGGGATTATAGAAGTGGTGTGGGAATGTTATATCAAAACAGCCAGCAATACACAATTTAAAACTATTGGCCAGCGCCACTCTTGGAGGCCTGTCAGCTGTTCCTGCGCCAGAAGGTTCTCCGTAGCTGTGCTTCCCCTGGAGCCTTATCGTCGGCTTTCCCCTGGAGAGGAGCACTCCTTTCCTTACAGTTCTCTTGAGCACACACGCACACCTTTCAGAAATGAAGGTACACACACACCAAAGACCAGGAAGTACAACTGTTATGGTGTATCAGAGAGGCACACATGTGGGCATCTGTCATTTGATTTCTGTCTTTCTTTTGGACTCTCTATGCTTCACCATTCTTCTCTAATGAATATTTATTGCTTTCATTGTAAGGAAAAGGAGAAAAAAGGAAGTATTATTTTTAGTTTAAACAGGAATAGTGTAAAAGGGTTCTTGTTTCAAGGGACCTGAGCCGGGAATAATCTGTCTTCCCTAGCTATGCGTTGCTGGCTCCTCTGACCTCAAAGCATTCCATGTTTCAATCTTCTTTCTTCTCATGTCTAAGGAGAGTAGCTAGTAGGGGTTCTGATAAAAGAATTCGATAAATGGACTTTTATATGTGAAACTTCCGTACTCCTAACACAGAACCACGACCGTTGGGCTGGTAATTGCTCCAGACTTCAGGGAAGAGGAGCCTTCCCCACACAGAAAGATGAAGGGCTCACTGACTGTAAAACCGGTTTCAGTAACTGATTAGTGTTTAGAACTGCCAGTTCTTACTCCTTCTCTCTAACCTGACTCCTGTGAGGTTCACAGCCCCCCAGTTGCATGTTCAGTAGACGATGACAGCGACGGCAGGTCGCTGCTCGGCTGTTCAGATCCAACACACAAGTTGTGTGTTTCTGGCCCCTGAGCTTGGAGTCCAAGCTTGGCCTAAAAAGGTCCCGGACTGGGACTCAGGATAAGAATGACCCGTAGGAGGCCTCTCAGGCCCCATTGCAGCAACTGGCCCAGGCCTGTCTTCCGTGTCTCTCATGGGTTTTCATTTCCCTTATGCACCGGTGCTTGGTTCTCTCTTCTCTCTCGGCCCGTTCCTGCCCTTTGCATCTGGAGTCTGCGTTGGGGCAGATCTCCCTCCCTCTGG
Source organism: Eulemur rufifrons (assembly GCF_041146395.1). NCBI lineage: Eukaryota > Metazoa > Chordata > Mammalia > Primates > Lemuridae > Eulemur > Eulemur rufifrons. The sequence goes on along the minus strand of NC_091011.1, from coordinate 5,378,863 downwards.
AGGGATCCAGAGGGGCAGAGAGACTGGGATTCAGCTTTTTTAAATTACCACACAACTGGCGAGTTCTAACCACTCAGAGCCTCAACATTCTCATATTTAAAATAGCTTCATGGCTATTACGAAGAGAGCACAGCATATCAATTATACACATACGATAAAAAGCAGACAGTATTTATTATCACACAATCAGGTTTCCCTCATGGACTTTGATGTGAGGTTGAACTGTCAGTTTTTCCTACTGGAATAACTCTGATGGATGACCCCGCTCTGGGATGCTACTGGAGACACACTCCTGCGTCCCGTCTGTGGCTTCTGCCTCTGCCAGCGCACGTAGCCTGGTAAGGGCGAGATTGGTATCAAGCCATCTGTCATTCTTCCCAAGCCCGTGGGCGCTGAGAACACTCAAGGGAATCTGGAAGCCTATTGCAAGGCTAGAAAGAAAATAACTTTTTCCTCTTTTCTTTGTAAGATTAAATTTAATAAAAAATCCTATTGATTCTTTGTGAAGAAATCAAAAAAATAATTTTAATTATTATAAAATGAAAAATATAACTGCTTACATCTTTCAGCTGCTGAATTATCTTCCCATAGGCAAAGCCACATGGAGAGTCTTATCCTAGTCAGAAAGAATCATGGTGAGAATTACATTATTTCTTAATGCTCTGGTCCAGGCATTAGTTAATTTTGTCAGAAAATCATTACAAGAAAATAACTTCTTTATGAAATGAGGCTGGTTTTTATGTAGTGCTTTTTATTGCTTGCCTCTTCTTTAGCATGCTAAGAAAGTCTTCAAACATTTTCATTTTCAAATATAAAGTGCAACACGTGGGCCATATACAATATGGTAATATGAGCATTTATTGCATGATTTTAATACTGTCACTGGCAGTGGCAGCGTTTTTACACTTTGATCAAAGTGGCTTCACATCTCTCCTAGAAAAAGCATACCCCAAATCAAAGATACACTTGCCTGGAGGGGTCAACAGAGATCACATGACTGCACACGTTCCGAAGGGAATTACTGTAAAAAATACTCTAATTCAAAGTGTTTGTGCAACTGGGGAGATTTTTGAAGTGTCCTTAATTGTTGTTTTCCTTGACATACTTCAGGCTATCACATTCCTTATCTGGTGCACAGAATAAAGCAACAGATTAGTAAAAGTGTATTGGTTCAGACTTAGTGTGACTTACAATGACTCAGATTGATTCCATTTACTGAAGGAGCAAAGAAGTGTTCAATATTAGACTAGGAAAGAATCTTGGTGATATTTTAGGATTCATCTCTGCCAGTCCTAAGTCAACACACACATCTCATTTGCAGATGGAGCACGACAATGCTGAGGGTTGGGGAGTGAAGAGACTTCCAAAGTTACGTAACTGTGGACCCACCCAGTGCAGATCCTGGGAGTCCATGTGGATGGTCCACATTTTCTCTGCATCTCCACCTGATGTGAGTGTCTTCCTAACCTGCTCCATGTATTTCAAAATGTTTTGGATTAAAATTGAAGTATCAGTGTGAGGATCATACTTGTTGGACTCTCAAAAAGGGCTATTTTCTACACAGGATAGGAAGATGAAAATAAATGTTAATTGAAGTTCTTTCGGGGCCCCTCCAAGGTCAAGGACATTGCCTTTGTTGATGTTCTTCTGGATACCTCAAATACTGCTGAGAGCCAGCCTGTCAGTGCCACTTGCCAATCCTCTTGCCTCAGAGGTGGTTTCCTTCCATGCTGCTGTTGTATTTGGGATTCCACGTGGCTTAGAAGATGTTTTCAGAGAGATATACCTGATCCAAGGTCCTGTTGGGCCTCAGAAATATCACCTCTGAAGAGTGGAAGGACCCGTGAGAAGGACAGGAACTGAGCACTAGTTTCAAAGTCATAGCCAGAGGTTGTGAAACTTGAATCATTTGTTCATTAGTTACTTCCTTCCTTCAACACTGGCTGGTTGCCCACCATGTGCCTGACACTGGACTCAGGCCTAGGACAGTCCTTTATTCTGCACATTGGCCAGAGGCAGAGCTGGGCTGGTTGGTGGATAAGACAGACAGCTAAGCAGTAATTGCTGGTCTGGCAGGTCGGATCAATGGGAAATTCAGTGTCCTGAGGGAATGTTGGGAAGCGGTGGCTGACCTGAGAGTAGGATGTTGCCACACGGCAGGAGTGGGAATTAGCATGAGGAAGAGCACACACCAGGGCAGCAGGCACTACATGTGAAACAGCCCTGTGATGGCAAGTGGACTTGAGGAATTCCAAACCCCCCGTGTGGCTACAGTGTCCAGAGCAAACACAAGGAAGCATGTGATAAGAGAGGCAGGCATTTCACATTGGATCACCAAACCAGCCTTTTCTGATACAAAGTGATGTGTGTAACATTACCAGTACTATGTAGACACTTTCAAAATCACTTAAAATCTTACTGGAAAGGCAAAATTGCCATGCATAAAACAGAAAAGCACAAAGAAAATGATTTCAGGTGGCAAAATGTTTAGCAGAAACAAAGAAAGTTTTAATGACAAGTCGGAGTGTAAAGAGAGAAATCTAGCTGGCTCATCATTACTGGGGAATAGTTCCATGACAAAACTGAGTTTTAAAATCACATGTTAGGATTGTATGTATTCAGTTTTTTTTTTTTTTTAAACTTTCCAGGCAATTGACAAATAAGATCTTCTTCAGCCCTTGCAACAACCTGGTGACCAGGTATTGTGTTTCATACTATCTGCATTTCACTGAATGCAGGAAACTGGGACTCTAAGATTAAGAAATGTGTCTAAGTTCATAGAAAGTAAGTGGCAGAGAAGGGATTGAACCTACATCTGCCTCACTTGGGCACCCTTGATTTTAACAGGAGGTCGCACACCCGTTTGGGTACTGTGGCTCAGCATGCAGGCCATCGTTTTTCACCACCACCGGTTTTCAGGTCTAGAGAGAAATTGTGGCCTTTCCCAGAAGGTGCCACGAGCCCCTGTGAAGGGTTGCCCTGAGTGGGAGGAGGCGTTGCATTTGGGACAGGCTACGCCTCCCTCAAAGATTAGGCATTTTGGTTTCTTAAGTGTCATAATTACAGATGTTTTATGCCACCAGATTGAAAATTTTGCCTATATGTAGAGTTTTACAGACTCGGTAAAACCAGTGAATTTATTTGATATATTAATTTGTTGCACACGGATATGTTACAGAAAAAAATAATTGTTAAATATAAAATTTCTCACTGGATTTGTATCTCTTTCATTGGATTTTTTTTAAGAGGGAGGCAGAGATGATTTTAAATGTCACATACCCAGAGGCAGCCATGGGGTCCAGGTGAGGAAAGGTATAGACAGTGAATCTGACATTTATTAGTCATTGTCCCCAGGTAAGGTGTTTCACTTCAGAAAGCTGTTGGTGGAACTTGACAGATGTCTTTATCCTCCAAGCTATTAATTTCAAAACATTCCCCATTGCCATCAATCTTTAGACTTGCAAAAAATTGTATAGAAAGGTAAGTTTACATCTTGATTACATGACTTGGTTTGGAATTTAGGTCAGAGAATGCACATTCTATTTGTAAGGTGTTCCTTTCACAGAAAACGAGAACTTATAAAACTATAAACTTTTTGGATGCTGTTTTGTGACTACCAATGATTTTCAAAGGTAGTGAGGCATTTCACATCAATATTATTTTAAAGTCAAATTTAGAAACCTGACTAAATGTAACACTTGTCCTAGGTGTTTTATAGATTTCCGTTTATTTGCGGTCATTCCCCCTAAGTCATGGAATGTTAATATCCACGATGTTATGGAATGATGTATTTGGTTTAATATTTAGAACTACACACACCTAAATATTCCTTAGGTATGTATAATTTATATAACTTTATATTTGCATGATTTGTAATATATATATTTTATATTCATGTGATATGTGAAAAATACTTTTATATATTTCATATACATCATTCCATGGATTCCAAAGGTCGGTCCACGGAGACTGGGGTTAAGCGCCTGTTCCAGGCCCCCAGGGTGGCCACGGCTTTGAGAATGAGCCTGAACCAGGCCCATGGAGTTGCTCCCACTGTGTCAGCACAGCTCCGTGTCTAGACCTAGGCCCCCTGTGAGGCCTTACAGCCTTTCTGTGACCTGGCCAGTTCAGCAAGAGGGAATGTATCGTTTAAGTCATGTGTAATATTAATTTTATAACAGCTTGGATTTTAGAATGGAAAATAGGCAGAAAACCTTGAATAAGTACAAATAAGTATCAGAAAGCACATGATATGCTAAGGGAGGCTTTATACCTCCTTAAAGACTAGAAAAGACACGTGCTTAAAAAGAGAGAAATCTCATTGTTTTGTATTAAGGGACTGGGATTCTGTAAGGGATGGGGGAGGAAGGAAACCAAACCACATGTCTGTCTACAGAGGACGCTTTGATGCCTTCTGAACACATCTAAGAGATGGTGGAGCCGAAGGGGAAGACCCAGAACTCCGGGCTAAACAGCTCCTTCCACGGGGCTCCAAGTGTGGTGCCCACAGCAGGCTTTCCTGCTCGTGGAGGTGGGTTGGCCGCCTTTTCTAACTGATGCTTCCAGAGGAACGTCTGATTTTATGGGCCATTGTTCTTTTACACAAGGACTCTTTGAAGATCAGATTGAACTGAGCCAAAGGATATAAATTTTGGCACTGCTGAAGTTATTGTCTACTTGGAAAACCCAATAATATCTAGTATTACTAGAATCCCTCTGCTGACAAGCTTAAATATATTCTATGAAGAAAAATGTTTTTCTGAACGTGCTATGATAAAAGAGCACAAACATTCAAGGCGATTTAGATTCACGTTAACTGTTGCCATTTTACTCAAGAAGTGTCTTTCTGCCTCCACTGTTTATGTCCCTGTGCTAGGGAAATAAATTTCATAAAAAATATAACTACAAAGCATAAATGGGAAAATCCTACTTGGACATTAAAATTCTCTTCTAGAGAAGGGAATTTTTTTTTTTTTTTTTTTATGTTGAGTTGTATTGTAAGAAGGCAATACTTGATCAACTTTCAGGGCAAAAAGGTATCTGGACATCCAAAGATTTAGGAACCTGAGAGAAGACACCATTTTCTCCCGACAGTGGTTGGAATGTACGTCTACATCTCTGGCTGGATTTAAATCTGTTCCCAAGAGCAATGCCACAGATTACATTGGTTTGTCTCAGGAACTAAATGCTCACTGCTTCTGAAAATCAAGACTTAGGGTCAGATTCCACCCGAGGACACCATGCCCATGGCACCTGCCTGGTGGGACAGCCCCATCCCCTCGCTGGGTGAAGCTTGTGAACCGGGATGGAAAAAGGGGACAGCTTTCCTGATATCTAACACATACAACAGCGAACACTGCAGGAAATTTGACTTGTGGTAATTTATAAGATACGCATGGCAATAAGTCATTTTCTTCGTTGTACATTTCAGTTATGGAGCACGTCTTAGGCGACTATGAGGCCATTTGAAACAACAGGCAGCGAGCACAGCTGTGTAAGCATCGCCCGTGGCAGTGGCCGGGCCTAACGAAGCCAGGAGGGACGGGCAGCAGAGACGAATTCGCCAGGGTGTTTAGGGAGGTGGGTCCCCGAGATGTCTGGGAAAAGGATCACCAATATGCTTGAGAGAATCAAAGGTTGAGCTTCTAATAAAAACATTTTCAAGTCTTTTCCAAGGGGAGCCCCAAGAGTGGGATCGGAAGTATCACCTGCAGGTATGTGCTGCGTGCAGGGCCTGCAGGGAGGGGGGTGAGGGGTCATTTCTCAGGGCCTGTGACCCGTGCAGTGGCCCCTTACAGTAGGCAGGCAGTCCTGGTGGGGCCCAGAGAAGCAGGGACAGGCAACCCTGGGGTCTCTGTAAGTTCCTCTTGCAGGGACAAGGCAGGGTCTAACTACAGATGTTGGGGGGGGGTGGCACTCCTGAGCGCTTGTGATGGGTTGGGCTCTGTGCAGACGCACAATGAGATGTGAATACCACTGTGAACCCATCTTACACGTGAGAAGACCGAGGCACAGAAGCATTAAGTTACTGCAGAACCGGGACTGGAACCAGATCCAGAATGCCAAAGTCTGTGTCCTTAACAGCGACACTCTCTTGCCTCTCTCCTCAGCACCCAGTCTTGGCCTTGCAGGGGAGGGCCGGGCTCCTGCCGTCGGCCGGCTGCCTCGCTCTGCAAAACCTCCCTGTCTCTGTCCCGCACAGGCTTGCCTTGTTATTTGCTAAAATGGCCAAACCTGAAACCCCTGAGGCTGTTACTACTGCTGGTGGCTCAGCAAGGTCACAGTTGCCTAAGGTCACAGTGGCTGTGGCTGGGTTCCCTTCCATTCTTGCATGAGAATTTGTCATTCCTATAGCTCAGAAGAGATGGAGAGGCAGGACATTTAATTCTTTAAACATCACCCGTTGATTTCCATGGACCACTATTATACCGGGTGCCTTTTGTGGGCAAAGAATGGTGCTGGGGCCTGAGTGTACAAAATACTGATACAGAGCAAGGAAAGGAACCCTGGACGTGAGAGTTTCAGAACTTGCTCTGGGACTCCAGACAACTCGTCCATCTGCACTGATTGTCCGTTCCTCAAGTCTTACATGGGTCTAAAAATGTATTTGTGAGATTTGTTTTAAGGATTACTTTTCCCATATATTTAAAATCTCCAGCACAATGCTGGCGTTTCCTAACTTTTTAAAAATGGCAAACAGCTGGCACCTTTCAAACCACGTGAATAGTAAATGAGAGTCCTGGGTTATCGTGAAAAAGTGGCCACTGAGAAGTTCACCTCTGGGGAGGTGTGAGGTGAGAGTTTCTTAAATGTGCAGCATTTTCTGTTTTAATACAAGCTGGTTCTGCCAGCGTGTCCTGGGCTATGACATCACCACTTTATATTTCCTTGTTCCCTCCCACTTTATATTTCCTTGTTCCCTTCCATCCTGCGGAGGCAGCAATGGGCTTTTGTGAGAATGAGGCTAATTTGGAAAATACAAACAGAGCTCGTCTGCAGCCTCCACGAAGGCGAAGGAGTTGCTAGCAGACAGCGGTGAAGAGTCTCAGGGGAGGCATCCGACCAGATGCATTCAGAAACCACCTCTCAGAACACATAGCAGAAGGAAAGATTTTTTTCTTTTTAATTTTGGGGGGTGGATTTACACATTTTCTCTCTGATACTTATGGAGTGCGGCACCTCCATGAAAGAAAATATGTTTTGACTACCTCGGACTCATGGAGTCAAGATCAATTAGGTGAATATACTATTTTGCAGTAACAAAGTACCACAAGCTGGGTGGTGCAAGCGACAGAAGTTCACTGTGCCACAGGGATGAAGGGGAGAGTCCAAGACCATGCACGGTGTTGGCAGGGGGGTTCCTCCAGGGGACTGAGGGTGAGAACGGGCTCTGTGTCTCTCTCCAGCTTCCAGTGGTTGCTGCAAGCTAGAGCACTCACCGCCTTGTGGAAACATCACCCCAATCTCTTCTTTCCTCCTCACGTGGCATTCTCCCTGTGTTTGTCCATGTCCGAATTTCTCCTTTGTGTAGGGACACCAGTCATACCGGATTAGGGCCCACCCTACTCCAGCGCAAGCTCATCTTAACTAATTACATCTGCAATGGCTCTATTTCCAAATAACGTCACATCCTTACCTAGGGGTAAGGGCTTCATCATATGGATTTTTTGGAAGGGCTCACGATTCAACCCATAACAACTGTTTGCGTTGAGAGTTAAGTGTATTAAGACTGCCAAAGTCTCATAGAGAGACATGGTGCCACTAGACAGCCAGGTGCTGGCCTCATGGCCTGAACCAGTGCTTCTCAGACTTCAATGTGCACACGCATCCACTGGGGATCTTGTTAAAATGTAGACTCCGACACGGCATGTCTGGGCAGCACCCAGAGCCTGCGCAGTCGCTGCTGAGCTCCAGGGCTGTGCCCATTTGCTGACCCAAGGGCCCACTCTGAGCAGCGGGGGCCTGCCCTCTCTGAACAGCATCCATGGAGGAGGAGAAAGGTTTGCAAAAGCTGTCCAGACTGCAGGGTGATGACAGAAGTCTGGATGGTTCCACTCCATGCTGATGAGGTTCTGTGCTCAGGCAATGGCAAGAGAAGCTGCAGCGGGGTCTGTGTTCAGCCAGAGCAGGTACACGGCTGCAAGCACATATGCTAATGGTCATTAATAAGCCCGTCGTGGCCTGACCTCTCTGTCCGGCTCACATAACATTAGTCAGACAGAGAGCGGTGGCTGCTTGCTCTAATCGCACAAGGAGCAGAGCCTGGTGAGCCGCAGACAGCAGTGCAGAGCCAGGGAGGACTCTGAGTCCATGGAGCCCAGCCCCTCACTTCCAGGGGAGGCATGGGCTCCTAGGAGGGGACAGCCTTCCTCACGGCTGCAAGGCCAGCACTGTACCCTGACGCCCAGCCTGGTCCTTCCTCTTTAGAGCACAGCCACGGCAGGAGACCCAGGCAAGATGTGGTCTCGTCCTAGTAAGAGAAGTCCTGCTTTACTTTTTAGCCAATGGATCAGAGTTATGGAAAAAGGGGAGGAATGTTCTTAAATGGGGAACCCCGCGGGGGCGGCCATCAAGGTGGGGGACCCAGCTCTGGCGCAGACAGTGCACAAACAGTGGCCATGCGGGATCCTGCACAGGCCCCTACCTCCACTTCTCTGCGACTTCCTCTTGTTGCTGCCACCTGCGATGTCCCCATCAGAACCACAGTAAGTTAGTTAAAGTAACCGCACCATGTTAAAATCAAATACCAGAAGGTTAGGGTGGGAAAACGAGGTAGACACAGTCCTTCACTGCTTGGTATAAAGTTCTTGAGAAAATCCCTCCCACAGCAGGAAACCCCCTGAGGAATTTCTCCTGGCTGAGCAGCTCTGAAGGCAGGAGTGGGGTGCTCTCCTGTCCCTAGGAGGGGAGCACCTGGTCGTTAGGGTGCCGAGTCAAAGCTCAAGGCCTCTGGCATCTCGGGGGCCATCAGGGTTTCAGTTAAACACTGTCTTTCTAGCACACAACGCCGTTGCTCCCGAGGTCCGATGTGGGGGGAAGATCGAGGGTGCAGGCGACAGGAAGGGTGGCGGGGCAGTGAAGGGTCCGGGAGCAGAGAGCGGAGGTCGAAGGAGAAGGAAGCTGAGCTCAGGCAACGATGGCTCCGCTCCGCTCAGAGCTGCCAAAGACCTTGTCTTTCACCACCATCTTCTCAGCTTAATTTCAAGACATTTGTCAATTCATATAACCCCAGCTTAGCAAAATGCAGATGAACACAGGTACTAAAATGAAAATGGTAGAAAACAAAATGTAAAACCAGGCCGGACAGAACCCTAATCCCCTCTTGTTACTTCCTGGTTGTGAAACTTGGTACAAATCCCTAATATCACCAAGCTTCCTCCCTTCCACCCCTCTGCCCACTTATATCAAGGACCTACATTACTTTCTTTGCAAGATTTTTTGAGAGGATCAAATAAAATTATTTCTCTGAAGTATACAACACAAGGCAGTGCATGTAGTGGCCGTGTAGTGACCATGGGGAGGGGGCGTTCCAGTGCCATTTAGTAGAAAGTCTTAATTACAAGCTATTAAAACTGCAGTTTCGTTACTTTCAGTTGGATTTGTTGTTCTGGAAGTGTTCCATGGACTGATCTTGAGATTTCATGTCTGACTAGTTGGAACAGGATGGCATCAATGTATTAACAATACCAAAGCTTGTGAGATGCTTCCCAGAGTGGGCTGCCCAGGTTTTCAATGCTATAGTCCATTTAGCATTCTTTCTTCAAGACAGCACCAAAGCAGTGCCACCTCCCCACCAGGAGATATGTGGCAATGTCTGGAGATACGTCAGTTGTCAGGATTGGGGTGGTGCTGCTGGCACCTAGTAGGCACTGGCCAGACATGCTGCCGAATGTTCCACAATAGACAGGACAGGCTCCATAACAAAGAATTACCTGGCCTAAAGTTGAGAAATTCTACATTAAAGTAAGTCAGCCACATAGTATCAGAATTATCTAAATTTCCTTCAGTTAATACGATATGTATTAATAAGTCTTAGGGAATTTTAAGTGTGTACAACAGTACATGTCACCATTGTATTTTAGTTTAAGCTGCATGTGACACTACACTTACATGCATGTAAGGGAGAGACAAGATGGGTGGCCAGAGACTCCAGCTGCCAGATCATCTCAGAAAGAAGGAAACGTTTTAGATGAAAAATAAAAAACAAACAAACAATCACGGATCAGGTGTAATTACAAGGGAAAAGTGCCAGAACCTACAGGAGATGCCATGGGAAGAAGTTGTGGAGCAGAACAGGAAGGAGTAAGATATTGGCAGAGGTCAACCCCCGAGAGGCGTGGAGCACAGTGGAAAGGGTAGGTGGATGGTTTGTTTCTCCCTCACTCATGTCTCTGGCAGTTGGCAGGCTCCCGAGCTGCTGGAGAAACTTTCTACCCTCATGAGCACAAAAGCTGCTGCTGCCAGTGAACTGGAAGCTTCTTGAGGACAAAGCACCAGCCTACCAGCCCCCTTGGGGAGCTTCCCGTCACCACAGAGCCAAGCTGAGCCGAGATGCCAGGCACCACATTACTTCTCCACACACTGTGCATCTCTGTCCTCCCCAGCGGGCTTCAGCCCCTCAGTCTTCACCCTGCTCATTCCCACACAGACATTTCCCAACTCTGGCCCAGACTGCAGGAGCCACAGGCGGCCAGTGGGTCTTGGGGTATCTGTGTGACCCCAGAGCCTGTACATTCTGGGCAGGCTGCCTCCTGGAGAAAGGGACAGAGATGACCAGAGTGCTAGCTGTCCTCCATCCAGACTCTTCTTCTGCACTTCCCCTCCCCCACCTGTGGCTGCTGGGAGATACAGTTGAGCCGTGGCTCTCAGGAGCAGTTGCCTCCCCTCTGTTGGTTCATCTACCATGCTGAGGCTTCCACACAGAGTGGGGCTCAAACCTTTCCTCTTGAAGACCTGCAGAGGACTAAGGAGTGCTCAGACTGTGAGCACCTTGCTCACAGGCTCTCTCTGGTGCTGCTTGCATGGCAGCTTCATCAGAGCAGGGCACACCCTGAAGTGGAGGGACATTAAACCTGCTTGAGCACCCCATAGGCAACTTGGGACCAGCACACTTCTTCCTGGCATGATCAGTGATTGATCTTTGGAGACCTGGGGACAGATCCCATACCTATGACACTTGATCATGTTGCTTGGTGGTATGGAGGGGAGATTTGTGAAATAATCTCAGGAAGCAAGGGAGCCCACATAAGCAGACCTGAAAAGAGGGCACAACATGGGTCCCAGCCACAGTGCACTCATGGAACACCCCTCCTCCCACAAGAAGGCCATGCTCTTAGCCCAGGGTAGGATCTTAGGCAGGGAAGCTCCCATCCTGCAATACCGTCATGGGGCAGCTCAGCTAGTTTGAGCTCCTGCCTGTGGGCAGATGTTGGAGGGAGATGATGGAGTGGTGGGGGAGGTCGGGGAGAAGAGTGAAACTGTTCCTGACTGCCAGATTGTGAATCTCAGATGGCCTCTACCTCTCCACAAGCAGGCTTCTGGCTGAGGGTGGAGGTACCCCAGCCCCTCCATAGTGGCTTTCCCCAGAAGGCTGTGAGCAGATCTTTGACCCCTACCAAAGCAGCTACTTTACCAGCTTTTGGGGAGCCTGATGACAAGCTAATCCAGCTGAGACCCACCCTCACTCCTACACCTATCTCTTCTGTGGCAGAGAATAAAGACTCACCTGGAAGTTCCAGAGCCCCACCCACAACCTTGGGCATTCGAGTGCTTCTCCTAAGGGGCTAGAGCTGGTCACAGGTCCCCAAAACAATACTGCAGTTAGTTCCAGCAAGCACCATCTACTGACAGGGAGGTCAATTTTCACAGCCTTTTGCAGCATTTACTGACTCAATCATATAGGGTGTGGTTGATTCTTACCCACAAGCAACACTTACTATCTCAGAGATTAAACTGGATATGCCAATATGATTCACACTGTTAAGAAGATTACAGGGCTGGGGAAAGAGAAATGATTTCAAAGACCTCCATCCTCCCTATTCAATGAGAGGGAATCTGTCTACACACATAGCTCACCACTGCTACAGCCTACAAACAACTAGCAATTAAGAAAATCACCACACTAAGAATAGCTATAACCAAAGCATCTATCCAGAACCTAGACCCCCATCAATGTACACACAAGCAAAACCAAAGGTTCTTACCCAACATATGCTAAAGACACTCCTTTAAAAGTGAGGGGCAGGGGAAGACCCATCTGAACAAAAGAACCCCAAAATAAGAAGTGACAGCTGCCTCAGGTGAGAAGGAATCAGTGAAAGTAATCTGAAAGTATGGAAAATAAGAGTGAAAGGACACCCCCAAAAGGGAACACCAGCTCTCTAGCAATGGATATCAACCAAAACGAAAATACTGAAATGACAGCTAAAGAATTCCAAATGTGGATTGTAAGGAAGCTCAATGAAATCCAAGAGAAAATGGAAAACCAACTCAAAGAAACCAGAAAAACAATTCAGGAAATGAATGAAAAATTCACTGAAGAGGTTGACATACTTAAAAAAAGATAAAAACAAACAGAACTTCTGGAAATGAAAATTTCACTTAAGGAAATATAAAACACAATGGAAAATTTTAAGAATAGAATGGATCAGGCAGAAGAAAGAATCTCAGTGTTTGAAGACAACTCATTTGAATTAGCTTGGTCAGTCAAAAATAAAGAACAAAGAATTCAGAGGAATGAACAAAGCCTACAAGAAATGTGGGGTTATGTAAAATGGCCAAATATAAGAATCACAGCCATCCCTCAGTGTGAAGAAGGGCAGGAAAACCTATTTGAAGGAATAATTGAGGAAAACTTCCTTGGTCTTGCTAGAGATTTAGACATCCAGGTACAAGAAGCTCAATGAACACCTGGGAGATTCATCACAAAAAGGCTATCACCAACTCACATAGTCATCAGACTGGCCAAAGTCAACAGAAGGGAGCAACTCCTGTGAGCTGTGAAGTGAAAATATCAAGTGACTTACAAAGGAAAATCCATCAGTTTAACTGCAGACTTCTCAAGACCTTACAAGCCTGAATGGATTGGAGCCCCGTTTTTAGTCTTCTTAAACAGAACAATTGCCAGCCTAGAATTTTGTGTCCTGCAAAACTAAGTTTCATATATTAAGGAGAAATAAAGACTTTTCCAGACATGGAAACACTGAGGGAATTTTTCAAGACCAGACCTGCCCTGCAGGAAATATTCAGAACAGCATTATACATGAATCAGCACAATAGATACACACCAGTGTAAAACCATCCCAAAGCTAACACCCAGAGTTCACATAAAACATCAGCTAAGAGGTAAAACAAAGCAGTAAGGTACTACCCAACAGGATAAACAGAACAGTATCCCACGTATCAATTCTATCAATCAACGTGAATGTTTTAAATTCCCCACTCCAGAGACATAGGCTGGCTGAATGGATGAAAAAATACAAGCCAAGATATGCTGTCTCCAGGAAACATTTAACCCACAAAGACTCATAGGGACTTAAGGTGAAGCATGGAAAACAATATTCCGTGGAAATGGAAACCAAAAGAAAGCAGGTGTAGCCATTCTCATGTCAGATAAAATTAACCTTAAATGAACAATAGTAAAGAAAAACAAAGATGGCCATTATATAATGGTATAGGGAGCAATCCAATAGTAAGACATAAAAATCCTGAATATTTATGTACCTAACAGGTGAGCACCCAGATTCATAAAAGAAACCCTACTAGATCTAAGCAAAGAGATAAACAGCAGAATCGTAATTGCCAGGGACTTCAACACTCTTCTGACAGAACTGGACAGATTATTCAAGCAAAAGATAAATCAAGAAACACTGGACTTAAATGGGACTCTAGAAAAAAATGGGTCTAACAGGCATTTTACACCCAAACTACTGAATATACATTTTTTTCAACAGCACATGGAACATTCTCCAAGACTGAGCATATCTTAGGCCACAAAACATGTCTCAACAAATTCAAAAAAATAGAAATCATACCATGTATCCTCTTGGATTACAGTGGAAAAAAAACTAGAAATCAACTCCAAGAGAAACACTCAATTCTACACAAAGTCATAGAAATTAAACAACCTGCTGCTGAATGATTACAGGGTCAATAATGACATTAAGAAGGAGATCAAAAGATTTCTTAAACTGAATGACAAAAGGGACATAAGCTATCAAAATACATGGAATTCAGCAAAAGCAATCCTATGGGGAAAATTCATAGCCTTAAATACCTACAAAAGAAAGACAGAAAGATTACAAATGAACAACCTAATGACACATCTCAAGGAACTAGGAAAGGAAGAGCTAACCAAAACCAAAGCCAGTAGAGAAAATGAAATAACTAAGGTCAGAGAAGAACTAAATGAAATGGAAAACAAAACAAAACAAAACAAAACAAAAAATACAAAGGATCAATGAAACAAAAAGTTGGTTCTTTGAAAAGATAAACAAAACTGATAGACCTATTGCTAGAATAACCAGGAATAGAAAAGAAAGAACCCAAATAAGGCCAAACAGAAATGAAAAAGAAGATATTACAACTGATGCCACAGAAATATAAAATATCATCTGTGAATACTATGAAAATCTTCATGAACATAAACTTGAAAACACAGAGGTCATGGACAAATTCCTGGAAAAACACACCCTTTCAAGACTCAATCAGGAAGAAATAGAACTCCTGAACAAACCAATAATGAGCAATGAGATTGAAGCAGTAATATAATCAAAAAGCTTCCAACAAAAAAAGCCCTGGACCATATGGAGCCACAGCTGAATATTGCCAGACCTACAAAGAAGAGCTGGTCCCCATACTGCAGAAATTATTCCATAACATCAATAAGGAGAGAATCCTTCCCAACTCATTATATGAAGCCAGTATCACCTTGATACTAAAGCCAGGAAAGGACACAACAAAAAAAAAAAAAGAAAACTACAGACCAATATCCCTAATGAACACAGATGCAAAATACTCAATAAAATGCTAACAAACTGAATTCAATAGGACTTCAAAAAAATAATCCACCATGACCAAGTGGGCTTCATCCCAGGGATACGAGGATGGTTCAACATACATAAATCAATAGATGTGATTCACCACATAAAGAGAAGCAAAAGTAAAGATCATATGATCATCTCAATAGATGCAGAAAAAGCATTCGACAAAATTCAGCATGATTTTATGATAAAAACCGTCAACAAACTAGGCATAGAAGGGACATATTTCAAGATTATAAAAGCCAAGTATGACAAACCCACAGCCAACATGATACCGAATGGTAAAAAGTTGAAAACATTCCCATTAAGAAGTGGAAGAAGACAAGGGTGCCACTGTCACCTCTTCTATTCAACAGAGTACTGGAAGTCCTAGCCAGAGCAATCAGGCGAGAGAAAGAAATGAAGGGTATTCATATTGGGAAAGAAGAGGTCAAACAATTGCTTTTTGCTGCTAATATGATCCTATTTCTAGACAACCCCAAAGATTCCACCAAAAGACCCCTGGAATTGATAAATTAATTCAGCAAGTCTCAGGTTACAAATCAATGAACACAAATCAGTAGCATTCATATGCACCAATAACAGTCAAGCTGAGAGTCAAATCAAAGACTCAATACCATTCACAATATCTACAAAGAAAATAAAATACCTAGGAATATACTTAACCAGGGAGGTGAAATATCTCTACAAAGAGAACTACGAAACACTGAGGAAAGAAATTGCAGATGACACAACAAATGGAAAAACATATCATATTCACGGATAGGTAGAATCAACATTGTTATAATATCAATACTGCCCAAAATGATTTACAGATTCAATGCAATCCTCATCAAAATACCAATGTCATATTTCAGAGATCTAGAAAAAATAATTCTATGCTTTGTACAGACTCAGAAAAGAGCCTGTGTAGCCAAAGTAATCTTAAGCAAAAAGAATAAATCTGGAGGCATTGCATTATCAGACTTCAAACTATACTACAAGGCTAGGGTAACCAAAACAGCATGGTACTGGCACAAAAATAGAGACACAGACCAAGGAAACAGAACAGAGAACTCAGATATAAAACCATCCACATAGAGCCAAATTATCTTTGATAAAGAAGGGGAAAGAACTGGGGAAAAGAAGCCATATTTAACAAATGGTACTGGGAAAATTGGATAGCCACATGCAGAAGAATGAAACAGGATCCGTATCTCTCACCACTCACAAAAATTTATTCAAGATGGATTACAGACTTAAATGTAAGGCATGAAACCATAAGAACACTAGAAGAAAACGTTGGAAAAACTCTTCTAGATATCAGCGTTGGCAAAGAATTTATGAAGAAGACCCCAGTGGCAATCACAGCAACAACAAAAATAAATAAATGGGACTTGATTAAATAAAAAAGCTTTAGCACAGCTAAGGAAATAATCAACAGAGCAAATCAACAACCTACATAATGGGAGAATATTCACAAGCTATATATCTGATAAAGGGTTAATTACCAGACTCTACAAAGACCTCAAGCAAATCAGCAAGAAAAAAATAAACCACCCAATTAAAAAGACATAAACAAAAGTTTTCCAAAAGAACATAGACAAATGGCTAACAAATATGTGAAAAAATGCTCAACATCACTAATTGTCAGGGAAATGCAAATTAAAACCACAATGAGATATCACCTTATCCCAGTTAGAATGGCTCTTATTAAAAAGTCCAAAAACAATAGATGCTGGCATGGATGCAGACAGAAAGGAACACTTATACACTGTTGGTAGGACTGCAAATTAGTTCAACCTCTGTGGAAAATACTATGGAGATTCTTCAAAGAACTGAAAGTAGACCTACCATTTGATCCAGCAATTCCACTACTGGGTATTTGTCCAAATGAAAAGAAATCATTTTATCAAAAATATACCTGCACTCAAATATTTATTGTAGCACAATTCACAGTTGCAAAGATGTGGAATCAATTCAAGTGCCCACTGATTCATGAGTGGATTAACAAACTGTGGTATATGTATACCATGAAGTACTACTTAGCCAATAAGAAGGATGAATTAAGGCCTTTTATAATAATTTAGATAGAACTGGAGACCATTATCCTAAGTGAAGTATCTAAAGAGTGCAAAAACAAACACCACATGCACTCACTATTAAGTTAGAACTAACCGATGAGCACACATGTGCACAGAGGGAAGTAAAACTCAGTGGAAATCAAGAAGGGGGGGGTGGTGGGAGAAAACCTACCTAATGGGTACAATGAACACTATCTGGGTGACAGGCACACTTTTAACCCTGACTCAAGCATAACAAAAGCGAGCCTTGTAACCAAAACATTTGTACCCCTGTAATATTTTGAAATAAAAAAAGAAACAGCTACATGCTTATAATGTTTTATGTACTTCCAAAATGAGTAAAATAATCAAAATGCGTCTCTCAGACAGAAAAGAACTACAAGCAATTACATGCTAAAGAATATAGATTTTTTTTTTCTTGCATCTGGTAATGTTTGAGACAAACTGAACTAAAACCTTGACATTTTTAAGACCTTCAAGAGCAAACTTGCAAATATCGCTTAATTTATAGTCTCTGCATTTGCTGTAATTAGATGAGGACCTATGTGGAATCAGAGAAAGGAAACCCTGCTGAGATGCAGACAGTGGCTGCTGACTAGGGTTGCTCGCTGCTTTCCAGACACGGAGATCCAATCTGTGCTTTAACAATGTTTCTCATTGCAAATACCATGGACTACTGGGGTTATTTCCAAATAGAGGGAATTTATTACACCAGAAACTATCGTACTAGAACAATTATTGTAGCAAAAAAAATTTCAGAATACCATCGGGAGAAATAATTTCAATTAAATAGTCAATCAAAATCACTTTCTGGGCACATGATATTACAAAATAGTGTACTGGTTTAAGCAGTCACACAAAATTATCTAAGCTGTTATACAGTGTTATCAATGTCAAGTATTTTAAATCAAACCATAGAAAAAACCCAATTCATGACTTACTCTATAAAAGTAAGGAATAGGTTTTGCTTTCCTGCCACGTGCTAGGCTTCTGTGGCTAACACGCCAAACTCTATAGTCGTCCCTTATCTCATCTTGTTTCCATTCCAGTGGGACAGGTGGGCTTTTAACAGGGGTATTGGTGAGGATCTCTTTAGCTTTGCATGGTGCCAGTGACAGCAAAGGCAACGGAAGGACCATCACCAGTCGTCACGTGGTTCTTCCAAATAAAAGACACAGAGAGTCCAGTGAGTTAAGGAGCTGGGATTCTCTTGGGGCAAGGAAGATTCGGGTATTGCCAAGGCAAAGGTGGGTCTTCAGAGGAGATTGTCTGTAGAGTAGGAGAAAAATGGACAATCAGGGAAGAATCATAATTTTGATCTGAAGCTAACAGCATATTTTGTGCAAGAGAAGCTATGTTCATTGGGGAAAATCCTGCAAAGCGAATCTGAAATATGCTACTCTGAGGCTTAACTGGGCCCTTCCTCTCCCCCTGCATTGCACTGTGTTGTCGGGTACGACCAGTGCTCGTGGTGGAGAGAAATGGAGAAATCTTCTGTGAGTCATGGTGTGGTTTCCTCTTTGCTGGTAAGCACAGATTCACTGGAGAGTTGCTGCGTTTGATCTACGTATCATCTTACTTCTAGTATGTGGTGCTAATTCCAGAACTCTACCTTTTCCTTGGGGACATTAGCTGTTACATGCAGAATGGTAGGCAATAAGCTGAATTTATTTCCTAAATTTTGGGGTATGTCTTGTTTTCCCCAAGATGCCATCAGAATTTCAAAATAGCTTTTTTGTTCAAGGACCAGATGAAAGCAGCAGTTTGCCAGAATTTGAATTTTCCTTCACAGCAGCCAGCAGCAAGCATGTGCAACGGCTTTTTGTGAATGTAAAGACATCTTTAAAATAGAACTACAGTGTTTTCTAGGCAGCGTTAGGGAAAAGAATTAGAACTAAATGTGACCTAAACATCTTGTGGCTAATTCTTCCTTCTTTTCAAGTTGCATGATTGGCATTTGCCACCATTTACATTCTCAAGAAATAATGATCCAGCTGAAAAATTAAAAACAAACCTGATCTCAGGCACCATCTCTGAGAGCTGCTAACAATGCCTTTCAAAGATTTCCTTTTTCCTTTCAGGGGCTGAGAGATAAGAAGGCAGAGAGAAAATAGACTCCCAGGTCTCCCTCCTTGCCTGCTTGCAGAGAACGGAGCTCAGCGAGCTCAAATCCAGAAGCCATTGATTGATTCCTCCTCCATTCGGATTCTTACCGAGAACTCCATTAATGGCTTGCTATGTCTGAACTTGCTCAATTACATTTCTCGGACCATCACTAAAAACTTAAGTATCTTTAATTAGTTTTTATCGAGAAGCATAAATAAATTAAGTATTGACTCTCTTGGATTTAAATCTGGTTATTGGAAATAGTAAGGCATTCAGGCACTTTCATTGTCGCCTGTGAGTATGTGGTGAATCACTGTGGGATGGCTTTTTAAAGATATCCTATAAAAGTCTCCTGGTCTGTTATATGAGGGGCCACTAAAAGCATGCTCTCCTTGTAATTGTGAGCTTAACAGTTTTAATCTGTTTCAATGTTGGCTGCATGAGGGGAAAAGGAAATCTAGATGTCTATTCTTTTTCTTTTATTGTTTGACCTTGAACAACCCTCTCTCCCTTGTCTCAAAAACCTTGATTCTTGTAGAAAGGACCCACATATTTTGCAAGCTGTCAAAGCGTCAGCCAAATTGTCTCATGTGTGACAGTGACACAGAACACAGAACACTGACACCTGAGATTCCTGCCATGCTGGGCACTCACAGTTGTTAGTTAACCTGCGCCCTACCGGGGTGCATTTTCTGAACCAAATGTTTGGTGAGAAGGCTAGAATTGAACTTTCTAATTCTGAATCAGAGCAGACTCCTGAATGTTCAGCCTCTGACAGTCACTGCGGATGGATTCAAAGGCAAGTTAGCCCTTGGTGCTCACCATCCACCCCCAATAACCTGCCTTGCTATTTGTTTTTCCTTCTGAAACACTCCGGGAAACTCCGGAGGCATGCCCATGGTCCAACAGCACACCTTACAGTGTGATTCCTTTCCAAATAGCGTGTGTGTTTATCTTGGAAGTGAATATATTATTAACTTGCAAGAATGCTTTTCAGCATTGAAAACCACATGTAGGAAATAAAGTCTGTATCTTGGTGTCTAGGCGGTCCAGGAATGAGGTCTGCCTGGTGGAGGGAGGCAGTGTGCCCAGCGGCTTAAAAAAAGCCACTGGTCTGTGCCTTTGCAGATCACAGTCTCCCTCTCAAGGCTGCACACACATTACTTCTCTGAAGATGGAGCCAGAGATATTTCACAAAGACAGCAGAGTTTATGAGAAAAGAAGGGAGATAAGCTCCTGTCTTTTCTTGAAAAGAACTGATAAGCTATGTGTTTCTTGCTTGCAATTTTGGAGTTGGACATCTGTAGCTCATTAGTTATCCACAACTGTCATTGGAATCAATTAATTGAAAGAATTAAAAGTACATCTTAAGGATAAAAATAAATTTACTTTCTCCCTCATCTTCTTTTAAACTAATATCATATCGAGCCACATCCAACTACAAAGATGCCTCACGTTGTTTAAAACCTTTTGTCTCGATTGTATCACCATATTCTTTATTTCCCGAGAGTTACTATCTAGTATTTTCTTGACACTGAAAAAATGAATTTTTTTTCTTGTTGAGGACTTCTCTCTCTCTCTCTCTCTCTTTCCTTCCTTCTTTCCTTCTCCCTGTCTCTCTACCCTCTCCTGTATTTTTTTCTCGGACTACCTTCTCCAACCCTCTTATTCTCTATCTTTTCATGTAGGTGATATCACTGTTTTTGGCCGTGATCAGATATTATTGCAGAGAACAACCAAAATACTTACATTTTGATTTACAAACTGAATTCTTAGAAAAATGAACACTCTCCCTTGCCTAGCCTATCTCTCAAAGGAAAGGAGCTTATAGGCTGCCTGATTTGACTATAGTTTTCTTATATTGCTTAGGTTTTTGTTTTAAATTGATCAAACTTCTGGTGCTTTTTGCAAAATATTTCTTCAGTGCTTTCACTATCAACTGAATATTAGAATTAGTCAGTTCATTTCATACACTTAAATCAATAGAATCTTTGTGAAAGAATGAAACCATAGTGTGGTAAAATCAGATTTTCCTGTTTTCAGCTTCTTTTAAAATGGCATCTATTAGGACTCCTGCTAATGTCAAAGGAATTGGCTAACCTTGGAAATGAGAATAAACAGGGAGTTGGAAGACTGTTCCTCGCAGATCCTGCTTTTTAAGAAGATGTTCTATGTAGGTATACATGTATGTACCACACACAGATGTATACATACATGTATGTTCACTATACACATATAGCATATGTATAATATAATCTACCCTGTGACATATGTACTGTACACACATACTGCTTATTTCTGTGAAGAAAAAAATCCAAATAAATTCTTTCATTCTCAGGCGTTCCAAATAAGAACGATCTTTTTTTTTTATTATTCTTATTTCAGCATATTGTGGGGGTACAAAAGTTTAGGTTATGTATATTGCCCTTGGCCCCCCATCCCCCTGGGTCAGAGCTTCAAACATGTCCATCCCTTAGACAGTGCACAAATAAGAACAGTCTTTACCCCGGATGGTTCCCTGGGCTTGGTGTTAGCTGTGGAGCCTGGCCGCAAATCTGGGAATGTAGCAGCTTTAACACTGGACGCAGTGGATCTTCAATGTATCATGCCTTACCACATAGGCTAGGTCAGAAAACAGAGGACTTGAAACCAACTTGGAGGTGATTTGAAATGTCTATGTGCTCTAGGGAGATAAGGACACTTTTTGAAAGGGAAGGTGTGTGATTTACCTCTGTGTTCTAACATCAGTGTGGAGGATAGCATGGACGCCCTGTGAATGCACCTCTACCAGCTTCCGTGTTTGTCCCTTACTGTGCTTAAGACACTGTAGCATCCTTGTGTCTTGGTCCTGGTGGGTTACTGGTTGAATTGTACTGACCCAGGATCATCTGTTCTGATTCGTCAATTACCCCACTGTGCATTGTCCTAAGATGGCATGGTGAGGATAATCCCAAAATCATTTGTCTATGAAACCCTTTATTGTTGAGCATCTCATAAGATAAATAAAAGACTTATCTTAAGTATCTCATAAATTTATTCAGTCAATCACTTGTCCAATTTATTTGTTGATTCATTTCAGAGCTATTAATTGAGCAGCAACTATGTGCCAGGCACTCAGTAAGGCCCTGGGAACACCAGGAGAACACTGTAGTAAGCAGAGTGCAAGCCTATCAGAGGCCAAGAAGAAACTCACAGGCTGCTAGTGACCTTCTAGAGAACCATGTAAATCAGAAGGTTTTCCTCAAATAAATTCAGAAATGAAAGAGGATATATTACAACAGATGCCTCAGAAATAAAAAGGACCATAAATTACTATTATGACTGTTTCATGTCAACAAATTGGACAATGTAGAAGACATGGATAAATTTCTAGAAATATACAACCTATCGAGACTGAATCAGAAGCAATAGAAAGCCTGAGCAGACTAATGACAAATAAGGACATTGGAATAGTAATTAAAAACCTCTCAACAAAGAAAAGCCCAGGACTAGATGGGCTTCACTGATGGATTCTACTAAACATTCAAAGAAGAATTAATGCCCATCCTTTTAAAACTCTTCCGAAAAACAGAAGTAGAGGGAATACTTCCAATTTTATTCTATGACACTATCATTATTCTGATACTAAAGTAAAAAAAAAGAACCACAAGGAAAGAAAACTATGGGCCAATATGTTTGATAAGCACAGATGCAAAAATCTTCAATAAAATACTAGCAAACTGAATTGAACAACACATTGAAAAGATTATAGCCCATGACCAAGTGGGATTTATCCCTGGATGCAAGGTTTGTTTTACATATGCAAATCAGTTAATGAGCTACACCACATAAAATGAATGAAAAATAAAAACCACATGATCATCTCAATATCAGAAATGCAGAAAATGAATTTGATAAAGTTCAATATCCATTCATTATAAAAATTCTCAACAAAATAGATATAGAAGGAAATTTCTTTAACATAATAAATATCATTTATGAAAATCCCACAGTTAACACCCTGATCAATGGGAAAGAGCTGAAAGTTTTTCTGCTATGATCCAGTACAAGGAAAAGATGCCCACTTTCACTACTTCTATTCAATGAAGTACCAGGACTACTAGCAAGGGAAATACAACAGTAAAAAGAAATAAAAGGCATTCAAATTATAAAGGAAGAAGTAAAAATATCTGTTTGTAGATGATATTAATCTACATGGAGAAAACCTAAACACTACATAAAAACTTGTTAGAATTAATATATGACTTCAGTAGAGTTGCAGGATAAAAAATAAACATACACAAATCAGTTGCCTTCTTTATAATAGCAACAAATTAGCTAAAAAGAAAATTAGAAAAATAATGCCATTTACAATAGCATAGCATCAAAACCAAATAAATTTAACCAAGGAGGTGAAAGATCTTACACAGAAAACTACAAAACATTGTTGAAATAAAATGAAGAAGACACAAATAAATGAAAAGATAACCCATGTTCATGGATTGGGAGAATTTATGTCATTAAAATGTCTTCTACTCAAAGCAATCTACAGATTCACTGCAATTCCTATCAAAATCCCAATGACATTTTCACAGAAAAAGAAAAAACAATTCTAAAATTCATATGGAACTACAAAGGACCCAGAATAGCCAGAGTAATCTTGAGTAAAAAGAAGAAATTTAAAGCAATATAGTTTGAAATCAGTAAGTATGATTTAAAACTATATTACAAAGCTATAGTAACCAAAACAAAGACAGATATAAAGACAGACATATAGGCCAATTGACAAGAATAAATAGCCCAGAAATAAACCCAATCATATACGGTCAATTATTTTTCCACAAGGCCAACAAGAATACACAATGGAAAAAGTATACTACACTTACAGTCTGTTCAATAAATGGTGTTGGAAAAATTGGATATTCCCATGCAAAATAATGAAATTAGACCCTTACCTTACAACATATCCAAAAATAACTCAAAGTGGTTTAAAGACTTAAACTTAAGACCTGAAACTATAAAACTCCTGGAAGAAAACATAGGGAAAAATCTCGACATCATTGGTCTCGACAACTATTTTTTAAATGTGACATCAAAAGCTTAGGCAAGTAAAGCAAAAATAAACAAGTGGGACAGTATCAAACTAAAAAGCTTTTTCACAGTAAAGGAAACAATCAACAAAATGAAAAGTTAACCTAGAGATTGGGAGAAAATATTTGCAAACCATATATTGGATAAGGGGTTAATATCCAAAATATATAACAAACTTACACAACTAAATAGCAAAAACCTAAATAACCTGATTTAAAAAATGGACAAAAGACTTGAATAGTCACTTTTTTAAAAAAAGAAGACATATAAATGGCCAAGAGGGACATGAAAAGTTGCTCAATATTAGTGATCATCAGGAAAATGCAAATAAAAACCGCAATGAGATATCACCTCACACCTGTTAGGGTGGCAATTATCAAAAAGTCAAATGATAATGGAGAAAAGGGAATCTTTGTACACTCTTGGTGGGAATGTAAATTAGTACAGCTATTATGGAAAATAATATGAAAGTTCCTCAAAAAACTGAAAATAGATCTACCATCTGATCCAATTATCTCTCTTCAGGGCATACAGTCAAAGAAAATGAAATCAGTACCTTGAGGAAATATCCGCACACTCATGTTCATTGCAACATTATTCACAATAGGCAAGATGTGGAAACAACCTCTATGTCCATCAACGGATGAGTGGATAAAGAAATTGTATATTATTCAGCCTTAAAAACAAAGGGGACCCTGCCATTTGTGACAACATGATGAACCTGGAAGATACTATACTAAGTGAAGTCATAGAAAGAATAATACTACATGATACCACTTATATGTGAAATCTAAAAAAGTCAAATACTTCGAAGCAGATAGAACAGTGGTTACCCAGGGGTTACCAAATTGCAGTTATGTTGGATGAATACACCTAGAGGTTTAATGTACAATATGTTACCTATAGTTAATAACACTGTATTGCATACTGGAAATTTGCTAAGAGTAGATTTGACTCTTACCACAATAAAAGTACCTATATGAAAAGACAGATATATTAATTTGCTTGACTTTGTTAATTATTTATCATGTATATATATATTTCAAAACATCATGTTATATATCTTAAATATAGACAATTTTTATTTAAAAATAGAAAAAGTTATTAAAAGCTCTTTGAGAAGGAAATAAATGGCTTAAAATTATTACAGAAATTTAGTTTGAAGTTGTAAGAGAGATAGAGAAGCTGATGGGAGCAACACTATAGGCTATATGAAAAAAAATCGAGGGGAAGTGCTGGCCTTTGGAAGAAATAGAGACACATCATCCTGGTTGTCGCTGTGTTGATGAGAATATGGTGGCATTTTGAAGTGTACAGCAGAGTATATATATGAAGATGGTCATGCATTTTTCTCTTGAAGGATAAGTACAGGACACGCAACATAACGTGGTTTTGTTGAGAATTATGTGGCTTCCTGTCAGCATGGGAGTCTTGCCCCTTTCTGAGAACACAGGGCTCTAGATGAGTAATGAGGTAGTCATCAGGCTGCATGCAGCCAAGCAAAGACAATGCAAGGATTCTTTTTAAAATTTAAATTATCTGTACATATAAAACTATTTTAAGGAAAACATTGTGCTTTAGGAACTATTTTGACAGTTGACTTTTCCATTTTTTTCTATCAAAATTCATCTGTCTGTAACCATAGTTGAAATAGCCACATTTAAGACCAGAAATAATTATACCATTTATTTAGACAACCTGCCAATGAACCCGCATTTAGAGCATTCTCTAAATAAATTCTTAGAGATTAAAGCAGGTTAGTAAATATTTTCTACTGAAATGTGGCGGACATTTACAAAAAACCCCAGAAATCCTCTCAGGATTTATCACTAATTGGCCCAGTTTCAGCTCAGGAAATTGAGGTGGAAGCATAACATGTGTCTTTGAGTAGAAGTAATAAGAGCTTCATGTACATAAAACTTACCAAAAAATGCCAACTAATGTTTATTAAGTACTCGTTATTTGCAAGATACTGTGCTCATTATTGTCGGGGTAAAAAATTTATAAGATTGGTCTTTAAGAGTGAAAAAGTTTCCGTGAGACTGAAGACTGAGAAACGACAATTTTTGCTTTGGTATAAAAAGATGACCAGAGCACAATTCACAATTCCAAAGATGTGGAAACAACTCAAGTGCCCATCAATACATGAGTGGATTAATAAAATGTGGTATATGTATACCATGGAGTACTACTCAGCTATAAGAAACAATGGTGATCTAGCACCTCTTGTATTTCCCTGGATAGCTGGAACCCATTCTACTAAGTGAAGTATCCCAAGAATGGAAAAATAAGCACCACATGTACTCACCATCAAATTGGTTTCACTGATCAACAACTAAGAGCACATATAGGAATTACATTAAGCGGGTGTCGGGCAGATGTGGGGCAAGGGGATGGGTGTATACATACGTAATGAGTGTGATGTGCACTGTCTAGGGGATGGACATGCTTGAAGCTCTGACTCGGGGGGGGGGGGGGCAAGGGCAATATATGTAACCTAAACTTTTGTACCCCCATAATATGCTGAAATAAAAAAAAAAAACATGACCACAGACCTCCAAAAATGTTTTAGTAGAGTAGCAGAAAAATAAACCACATGACCCAGGCATTAAGGGTACTAAGAAAAGTCAAGATATGTGAGGAAGTCAAGGTGATATAGCAAACTTGTCAAGGAGCTCTGAGAGTGCTTCTGAATTTGGCTAGAATGAATTTCTAGAGGTTCTGTCTCTTTGTGCATTCATGTGTGTGTGTATGAGTGTGCGTCAGGAGCAGAGAGATTAGAGGGGATGTTGAGGTTGGTCCATATTCATATTTGGAGAGAATAGGGTCCCCAGGGCTGTTGCATCTTTGAAGTAGCTGGCCAAGGGATTAGCCTTTCTTTTTTTGGATGTAGGGAGATGTAGGGATGTATGGTGATATAGAAAGAGCATGCCCTTTGATGTCAAGTTTCAATTTAAATTCTAGCTCTTCAGTTTACAAGCTGTGTAAGGTTGGTCAGGTTGCTCAACTTCACTGACTTCCCATTTTCTCACGAAGAAGTAGAGTTAATAATACCTGAGATAATGAGTGTGAAACACCCCCCCTCCACACACACACACCTAGTGAAGGCTCATTATATTCTAGGTCTTCCCTGACCAATATGGTAGCCACTAGCCACATGTTGCCATTGACCACTAGAAAAGAATGTAGGACCACATATTGAAAGGATGATATTTTGAATATATTGGGTTCAATAAAATATATTGTTTAAATTAATTTCTCTTTCTTTTTGTTTGTTTCAATGTGGCTGTTAGAAAATTAAAATTATGTGGCATTCGTGTTTTTATTGAATAGTGCTGTTCTAGGTATTCTCCTTATTTGACAGACGCTGATGACCTTAGTAAAATGTCAAGATGAGAACAGTGATCAGAACTCCCAACACACTAGGGAATAAGCTTAGAGACCATTCTGGAGCATGAAGGAGATGGCTGAGAAAGAAGGGACTGGGGTTCAGGGAGGGGATAGGTGTTTGGGGAAATGTGACAAATAATTTCACTGACTCCAGCTGGGGGGAAGGCACTGCTTTACACTGGGTGGGCGGCGTGCCTTGTCCCCCTCTGAACCGTCATGAGCCAGGGCTGAGGGTTCCCGGGGAGTGGACTTGGAGCAGTTGGAGGATACAGACGTGTGATTATGGAGAGTCCTGAGTCAGCTGGATCTGGTTTACCTGGAGGATGGCATGCACGGAAGAGGTGTCGAGGGGCAACGCATGGCACAGCGTTCCTCCCACTGACACCCCTTGGGACCCTGTGCCCCACAATTCAGGGGGCGTCCGTGGCAGCCGAGGGGCTTCCCGCACGGTTTGAACCCTGCCTTGTAGAGCCCGTGTCGGTAAGCGGGAAGAGATTGTATGCAGTTTGCTCTTTAAACTATAGTACATGGCAAAACATTTTTTCAGAAGCTCTGAAGAACTATGGAAAAATTAGATTACAGAAATCTGAAAATATCTAATTATGGTTAAATTTAAAAAGTTCAACTTACAGGCCAGAGGGAGGGTGAAATTGAGATGAGAGAAAAAGACACACTTTAGACCTAATGCAGTTTGGTTTATAAGCTCAATTTGAATGTTTGCTTCCACAGTTTTCAACATTTTATTGCCAGTTCTTTCCTCTCGGCTTGAAGTCGGTATCATCCTGTCAAGTGCAGATGGCCGGCCTTGGCTCGTTTTGCTTTTGCTGTCGGCCATGTGGAAACCCTCGCAGACACTTCCCCTGCACCCTGCCCTGCCCGCACCCCGCTCTGCTCTCAGCCGGATCCACCCTGTGAACTAGGTCTTCAATTGCACGTTCCTCTTTACCTCGGTGGGTGGGATCTTTGATGCAGAAATGTTTTCAGATGCGCTTTTTTTGGTTTGAATTTTGGCTTAAGCTTGTGTCAGTGTGGACACCCTGTAATCTAAAAGAAATGCCACAAATAGAATTGATAGATAAATTTAAATTCAATCCAGAAGGCTCAGAAGTAATCAAAGTGCATAGTGATAGAACAAGTGTGTTGGGCACCGAGAGAAAAGACAGGACACTAGAGAAATAGAGTTACGGAAGCTTCTTTGTCCACGAAACCTAGATGGCCCCAGTTTCCCCAGTTCTGCCGATGGTTTTAGGGCCATCTAGGCTGAGCACAGCAATGCATCTCTGTGATCGTTTCACCAGCTTCTCCCTCTGTAGAAGAGATTAAAACAGTGAGTTGGGATTATAGCTTCAGGCCTTTTGTGGAAGATAACCCTACTATCTCACCAGCAGTGTATGGCCCTGACTTTCTGTGAGCACTGACGGATGCACACACGTGTCCCTGGGGAACAGGAGTGCCAGCTTTGGAAGCAGAGAGCACCAGGTGTAACTCATGCTGTGGCCACTGGCTGGCTGTGTCATGATGAGCAGCTTCTTTCTCTCTTCAGATACAATGTCCTCCCCTATACAATAGAGAGAATCATACCTGCCCGCCTGGGGCTTTTTAAACACGGAAAGAAAATGTCTTTGTGAATCACATGTCAGGGTTTGGTAGGCTGGGTGCCCATGAATCCTGGTTTTCCCGCCTGAACTCTTTGCTTTATCTCTTACTGGTCACGTTCCAAGCATAGCTAGAGGGGGCTGGACTTTGGTCTGTACCACTTACCAGCTCTCTGTGTGTGAGAAAATGAAATTTCTTCAGCAAAGATGAATCTATTATCTAGAACTCATGAATACATTATTCTAACAAAGTGAGAAATGAGGAGTATGTATAATCATGTGTGTGTAAACAAAGTGTGCATAAATATACACAAATAATCATGTGTGCATCAGATTTGGTGCAACCTGGAGAGTTCGACATGAGAGTAGGGGTAGAGAGTAGGGCCCTGCTTGGGGACCGAATCCCTAGACTCCAGGTTCCAGTGTCCCCCTGGTATTTAATAGTTTGAACCTAGAATGCAGCCATGGAATGGAATAAAAACATAATTGGAGCCAATCAATCCTTCGGTTTATATCACTGAAAGCAACTAAGTCATTGTGGATAACAATGGCTCTTGGGTGAGACTTCCTGCCACTTACCACCTGTCACTTTAACTTTGGGCAAGAGACTCATTATGTCTCAGGTTTCTTATCTCAAATGCAATAAATGGCCTACTACCTGTATAGAGCTTAGTGTAATATTTGATACATAGTATTCTCTCATAGATAAAAACTATCATTATTGTTAGTGTTGCTATTATTATTCCTATCATTATTACTAAATTCTTACATTCAAGGACCTTGAAGCTACTCTGATTTCTGCTCTTTTGTGATCCTAGTTTTCTATCCTTCTTGTTTATTCTGTTTATACAGAAAAGATTCCTTTTCTATTTATATTAACTAGAATCATTTTTCTCTTCTGCTATAACAGGACACCAGGGTTTGATGAGGGGAGCAAACTCTAATGTTAACATGCTTTCCCAGTAAACCTCCAATGTCATCTACATACTTAACTAATAGTCTTCTGTACTGAAAATCTTTACTTTTCCTTTGTTTAATAATCTAATACAAGTGTTCTTGAAGTCACTTACTGTCATTTTTACACTGGTTACTACTTTAGTCTTCCATTTCTAGACACTTAAATAGAAAGAGAAAGAATTTTGGGAGTGGAAAGTTGAGTCATAAAACGTTCTCAGGGAATTCTGATTACTTTCCAATCTGAAAAATGTGATTCTGGCAAACCTACTTCTAGCACATGTACTTATTATCCACTTACTCCTGTTTCTTATTCAAACTCCTATTTCACCAAATAGGTCTCCACTAAACCAGAGCTTACTGTTAACTATGGTTTTAAAAAGATTTATTTAGTTGTTTTCCCATAGATAGATTTTAAGTCATGCATGGACTCTGTTGTATTTTTGCTTGAATTTATTTTGTATTTTTTAGTGTTGCTATTTTCAGTTATAGAAGGAGAGGTGCTGTCCATAAAGATTTACGTTGGAGGTTGTGAATGCTTTTGAGAACATCAGGTATGAAATCGGTTCACTTCCTCCCTTTCTTTCTTTCTGTTACATCTTCTTTCATTCTTGACATGATTATGTTTTCAATTATTTATGTAAATAAATCAGGAATTCTACCCTTTATTTAGCTAAAACTATATCAGCATCTTAAGTCTATTTAATTTTATATTGGAAATACGAATCATAGAAATTTTACTCAAGCTTTCTGTTAGTGTTGAAGACAACAGAGGAAACTGCCAGGCTGTAGACAGGGCATCTCCGGGTAGCTAACTGCTGTTCCCCACATGACTTCGCAATAGGTTTGCACACGCACAAGCTATTAAGTTCTTTGAGACTTCAGTGCTGTCAGTATATTCTCGACTTAGTAAAATTGAAAAACCATAGTCCAGCCTTTATACTGATTTTTGAGCAAAACACACGTTGTGTTCATTGACATAATTACAGGGCTTTTCCTGTGAGGTATAACCTAGCCTCGATTGTTAGGCCAATCATCACTCTAAACATCTCTTAAGCATGGCATTTAATTTTTTCTTTACTAATAAGAAATTTTGATTTTGAAAATCATGTGATTATAGTATTAGTTGTAGAAATACAACTTGATAAATTACTAAAGGTGAGAGAGGCAAAAACCAGACATCTATATTTGCATTACTCTAATGGAAACCCTCCTGACATTTGAGCTGAACACTATTCAATTTCTTTCTTAGCCTTTTGTCTCCATTTTTTGCATAATGCTAATCATCATGCCAATTCTCCCTGTCTTATCTTGTTTTTTACATTTCCCATTAAACCAGTTTTTCCCATATACTAGAGTATTTACAATTTTTAATTTTTAATTCTAGTGAGTGGATATCCTTCATTTATTTAACTATTTCTTTATTTTTGATCATTTATTTTTTTCTAGTTTTGTACTGTGATATATCATACGGAAATGAGAATATTGCACATGTAATTATTTTCCATAATATAAGTTACTTCTGAGAGGTGGAATTAATTATTCACAGGTGTGAATAGTTTTATCTTTCTAGATATGTACTGCCAAAAAACCACAATAATTTATAGAGCAATTTTTAAACAGCACTTGCCTTCCATCTTATAATATGCATCCCTCTCTGTACATGTCTGTCTGTCTGTCATCTATCTAGTAGCAATCTCTGTGTGGGGAGGTGAGCCGAGTAAGAGAGGCGGGAAGCCCACCATGCACTTTACATGTCTAGGGTATTCATCATCCTTTCAACTTGATGACATCAACCTCTCTCAGTTTTGTATCACAATCTGACCTTGGCACTGTGTCCACTTACTTTTCATTTTACCTGAGTAGTTTCTTCCATCAGGGCCAAATTAGCTCGTTCTTGTTTCTCCCCTGCAGTGCCCTAGGGCTCAGTCTTGGATTCTTTCTCCCATTGATTATGTTTACCTCCTTGATGACCTCTCAGAGCCCTGTGGCTTTATATACC
The DNA here is from genome assembly GCF_041146395.1 of Eulemur rufifrons. NCBI lineage: Eukaryota > Metazoa > Chordata > Mammalia > Primates > Lemuridae > Eulemur > Eulemur rufifrons. The sequence goes on along the minus strand of NC_091011.1, from coordinate 5,346,642 downwards.
ACCTATAAGTACTATTTGTACAGGACACTTCAAATTTACGTTAGAATTCTATATCCAACATCCAATGCAGTTCTCCACTTGGATGTGTAACAGGCATCTCGAAATGTTCGCAGCCAAACTTAAGACCATTTTCCCTAAACTGCTCCATCACAGTCCTGCCATTTGCTCATGCCAAGGACCTTGGAGTCATCACTGACTCCTTGTTGTCACTCCAATCAGGCAAGCAATCCGTCAGTAAATCCAGCTGACCGCTTTATAAAAATAGGCCCAGAGCCCATCACCCAATTACCCCCTGCTCTGCCATCTACTTCTCCAAGCCACCGTCATCTCCTACCTGGATTACTGATCCCTCTCCTTCCATCCTTAGCCCCTCCAGTCAACCAAAAACACAGCTGCCACCATGATCCTGTTAAAAAGCAAGCCAGGCCGTGTTATTTGTCTGCTCAAAACACTCTAGTAGATACTGATTTTATTTACAATGCAGATGAAAGACCAATGGCCACCAAGGCCAAACCTTGCAAGACCTCATCTCACAACACTCTTTCGCCAATCCTATTTCTGGTCATGCCTGTTTCTCTCCTTTCTTCCGCCCTGTTCTTGCACATGCGGGCTGTGCCTGAATGCTGGTTCACCTGTGCACATGGCTCTCCCTCATCAGCCACATGCAGGTGAGCACTTTTGTCTGTTCTGTTCCCTGATGTATCCCCACTGCCTGGAAATGTGCCAGGCACATAGTAGGGGCCAAATATATGCTTGTTGAATGGGTACTAAGGAAACTATACAGGTCAGTTAAATTACTACAGAGTTACAACCTGTTACTTGGCAGATTTAGAAATTGAACCTGGGTCTGGCTGACACCATGGCCATATGACATAAAATAATTTGGAATATTCTCAGTTTTCTAGTCTTTGAATTTACCTTTTCCTTGAAACTTTGGTAAAATCACTTGTAAAATCACTGGGGTTAGTGTTTTATTGGAATAAATATTCACATTCTTTAATAGTTATATGACTATTCTGGTTTTTTATTTCTTTTTGAATCATTTTTCAAAGATATATTTTCTAAAATTTATTTTTTCTAAGTATTTACATTTAATGTCATAAAATTTTGTATAGTTGTTTCAGGAGTCCTAGGACTACTCACTAGTTTATTGGTTCACTTGCAGCACTAACACACCCCAACCTAAAGCTGTACTCACACATGGGATGTTTTTCCTGGGACAACCGGAAAAAATATAAACACACAAGCAAAGGCCAGCAGGTCAGGTGTAGGCTTCTAAGTCCTCTCCCTGTAATGGTTGCAAGGCCATGCTTTTCTCTCCAGCTGCACACCACAAAGACAGATGTGAGATTTCTTTACCCAGGGAAGCCCACTAAATCTTGCAGTTCAAAGTTCATAAAAAGTCTTAAGGTATCTATGTGGCCAGTTATGGTGTTGGCCCCAGACCAGGTACTCTTTATGCATCTTCCTGATTACTTTAAATCATGCTGACAGTCTGATACATCTTGACCTTCAGCCTTGGGCTTGCGGAATAACATCCTAATCACTGACTGCTTAAACATTCCAAGAGTTAAGTTCTTAGAGTTTGACCAAACAGTGCCAGGGTTCCAGTTGTCCCCGGGAAATACCAGAACTGAGAAAAACAGACTTGCTGTGTTCACTTTTCCCTCTTATCTTTATTGCCACAGCCTCTATAGTTGTTTCTTTTTAATTCATAATATTATTTATCTGTGCTGACATCTTTTGCTCAGTTATTATTGTCAGAATTTTATACTCCTTGTTTCAAAACAACAAATTTTGCTTTTATTGATCCTCTGTAACAGTGACATAAGGCTAAATATTCCATAATATTCTATAAAATATGTATTATAAAAATCTAAATTTTATAAGTATTACATATTGTATAACTATATTTGATATTCTGTACATGTTCTATATGAGTTATAAAATATAATATACCTAATCTACTATAATATATTCTATATTATTTATTGCTTCTTTCATTTTTGTTACCTTTTTCCTTCTATTTTCTTTGGTGTTATTTTGTTAGACTTGATTTATGTCCTGATATTTGGCTACATTTTGGTAAGGATTGCATGTGTGTTTGAAAATTTTGTGTATTATATAACTGTTAGATGCAATGTTCTAAATATCTGTATTAGGTAAAACTTGTTAATGTTGCTCTAATCTTTTATAGTATTCCTGTTTTTTTTTTTTGTTTTCTTGTTTGATTTATAAAAGACCAAAAGCTGTGTATTAAAAATCTTTCCTCATAGGTTAATTTGCTAATGTCTCCTCATAGTCCTGTCATTTTTTGTTACATATTTTGATAATATATTACTCCATGCACAGTTTGCAATGGTTTATCTAATGATTCTATGAAGCCTTTCTCATTATACATTGATACCTTATGTTTAGAAATGCACTTTGGTTTAAATTCTCTTTTGTTTGATATAAGTATTGCTGCAGTAGTATTCTTTTGGTCGCCTTTACCTGAATATTTCTTGATCATTCTACATTGAAATGTTTTATATCTTTTGAGCACTGAGTGTATAATTATACTTGACAACTTGGTAATGACTTTCCCTAGGTTTACATACATATTTTCTTATCCATCTGTGTGGGACTATCTTTAAGAACTATACCCACCAGTAAAAATTTTGAAGATAATGTAAGAAATATTTTAAATTTGACTCAGTCTGCCAAATGGAATGTCTGGAAGGTCTGCACTGGTATACATTCTCCACAGCAGAACAAGTGGGTTTGTTTCTATAAACTACTATATCTGCTGAAACTTGACATTTTCTAGTTCTCTAAATTTTGTAAACCTCATTTGTATATAATGATATATCATTTTTGCTGTAATTTGCATTTCTTCGATTGCTATTCAATTTGAGCAAATTTTCTTTTTTTCTTACTTTAAGGTTTTCTTATCTGTAAATTATCTTCATATCTTTATCCATGATTAAATTCGAATGCATGTTTTTATTTATATTTTGCCAGATTTACCTATTCTATATTTTAATCCCTTTCATTTGGGGCATTAGAAATATCTTCTCCCAATGTGAAATCTTTCTATAAATTTTGTTGAATGGGTATAATGTTTCAGTTATGCAAGATGAGTAAGTTCTAGAGATCTGCTGCACAACATAGAGCCTATACGCGAAAATATAGGATCATGCACTTCAAAATTTGTTAAGAGAGTAGATCTCATGTAAAGTGCTTCTATCATAAAAACGACCAGTGGAACACAAAGCAACTGTGGGAGCTGCTGCATATGTCTCTTACCTTGATTGTGGTGATGATATTATACATGCTTGGCTATGGGCAAACCGATCAAATTACACTCAGTAAACTTATGTAGTTCTTTGTATATCAATTACACATCAATAAAGGTGTTAAAAATAAGGATCATTAAATTTTATGTAATCAAATATACTATTGTTTTGGTTATGGTGTATACTTTTGAAGTCTTGTCTAATAAGTCTTCTTCCACTCTGTCAGAAACATTTTCCCCCAACAATATTTCCCATTAACTTTGAAAATTTACTTCAATTAATACATTCAAATGTTTACTTTCAGCATAATTGACTTTTATATATGACCTTGTTAGGAGATCATTTTTATTTTTATTTATTAAATTTTTCAACATTATCTTAAGCTACTCATCTTTTCCCCATTTAATTCAGGTGGCAGCTTTATCAAATGCAAAATTTTCATGTACACATAAGCTTATCTCTTTGTACATACATCCTGTTTCATTGGCCAATTAGATTGTTCTTGAGGCCCAACAAATATATATATTTTACCAAACCTTTGTGGTATGTCCTAACATTTGGGAGGGAAAGCCTTTCTATTTTCCTCTTGTTTTGCAATGTTGACTTAGAGAGAGTCTTTTTTTAATTATTATTATTATTTCAGAGTATTACGAGTGAACAAATGCTTTGGTTACATAAATTGCCTTTGCACCACCCAAGTCAGAGCTACAAGCACGCCCATCCACCAGACAGCGCATACTGCCCCCATTAGGTGTGAATTCACCCATCCCCATCCCCCGACACCTGCCCGACACCCTATGAATGTTACTTCCCCCATGTGCACATTAGTGTTTATTGATTAGTACCAATTTAATAGTAAGTGCATGTGGTGTTTGTTTTTCCATTCTTGTGATACTTCTTCACTTAGAAGAATGGGCTCCAGCTCTATCCAGGATAATACAATAGGTAGTTCACCATATTTTTATGGCTGAGTAGTACTCCATCATATATATTTACCAGATTTTGTTAATCCACTCATGTATTGATGGGCTTGGGTTGTTTCCACATCTTTGCAATAGTGAATTGTGCTGCTATAAACATCTGAGTGCAAATGTCTTTTTATAGAATGTCTTTTATTCCTTTGGGTAGACACCCAGTAGTGGGATTGCTGAATCAAATGGTAATTCTACTTTTAGTTCTATCTTCCTACTACTTTCCATAGAGGTTGTGCTAGTTTTCAGTTCCACTATCAGTGTATGAGTGCTCCTATCTCTCTGCATCCATTCCAATATTTATTGTTTTGGGCCTTTTTGATAGAGGCTGTTCTCATTGGAGTTAAGTGATGTCTCATTGTGTTGGGATTTCTTTGACGATTAGAGATGTTGAGCATTTTTTCAATGCTTTTTGGTCATAAATCTATCTTCTTTTGAAAGTTTCTGTTCATGTCCTTTGCCCACTTTTTAATGGTGTTGTCTGAATTTTTTTCTTTATTTTTTTGCTGATTTTCCTGAGTTCTATGTAGATTCTGGTTATCAGCTGTTTATCGGATGAATAGCATGCAAATATTTTCTCCCATTCTGTAGGTTGTCTATTTTCTCTAATGATTATTTCCTTGATTGTGCAGAAGCTTTTTAATTTGATCAGGTCCCATTTATTTATTTCTGTTGTTGCTGTGATTGCTTCTAGGGTCTTCTTCATAATTTTTTGCCTAGGCCAATGTCTAGAAGAGTTTTTCCAACATTTTCTTCTAGAATTCTTATATGCTTTAAGTCTGTTATCTATTGTGAGTTGATTTTTGTGACAGGTGAGAGGTGGTCATTTTCAATCTTCTACATGTGGCTATCCAATATTCCCAGCACCATTTACTGATTAGGAATTGTTTTCCCTAGTGTATGCTTTTGTCTGCTTTGTCAAAGATTAGATGGCTATATGAGGATGGTTTTATATCTGGGTTCTCATTTCTGTTCCATTTGTCTATGTCTCTATTCTTGTGCCAGTACCATGCTGTTTTGGTGACTATTGCCTTGTAGTGTAGCTTGAAGTCTGGTAAATTGACACCTTCTAATTTGTTCTTTGTGCTTAAGGTTGCTTTGGCTATATGGGGTCTTTTCTGGAGCATGATTTAGAGAGTTATCATTAACAACGTTGTCTTTAATTTCAGCCCTTTTCCTTGCACATATTTTCACAAATAAAACAGCATTATATTTTCACATATTTTAAAGAAATTTAGGTCACAGTGTACATTATTTTGAGCCTATTTTTCTTACTGATCTTTTCCTTTATTTCATTTGGTATTCTTGCACATGTCTGCTAATCACTCGCTTGGATTTCATCATAGTTTATATGTTCCATATTTTAAAAACCAATTTCTTATTGGCAGCCATTTAGGTGTTTCCAATTTATCACTATTATAAATTATACTGCAAAGAACAGAGTTGCACATGCATCTTTTTAAACATCTGTGATTGATTCCTTAGGACAAATTGCTAGAAATAAAACTCCTTCATCAAAGTGTGTGCTGTTTTTGAGGCTTTCTCCTTGTGCTGCCTAATTGCCCTCCAGGCCGTGCACACTGAGTTACACTTGCATCTCAGTGCAGTAGTGCCCATATCCTTGTGTGCCATGATGCTGAGAATAATTATCATTGCAATTGTTATAAAAGTTTCTATTTATGTAGAACAATTGTATAGGGATAAGTGTAATTATTACTAGAAAATGTTGAACATTTTAACAATATTTATTGATCATTTGAATTTGAGTGTATTTATTTCTTCTGTTCAGCTTTCTTCTGAGATGCTCATTCTGTTATTTGTGGTTGTTTGTTTGTTTGTTTGTTTTTGAGACAGAGTATTGCTATGCTGCCCTGGCTGGAGTGCAGTGGTGTCATCACAGCTCACTGCAACCTCAAACTCCTGGGCTAAAGCAATCCTCTTGCCTCAGCCTCCTGAGTAGCTGGGACTACAGGTGCACCAGTACACATAGCTAATTTTTTTCCTATTTTTAGTAGAGACAGGGTGTTGCTCTTGCTCAGGCTGGTTTGCACTCCTAAGCTCAAAGAAACCTCCTCCTTGGACTCCCAGAGTGCTAGGATTACAGGTGTGAGCCACCACTCCCAGCCATCTTATTCATTTTTAAGAAGTTTTACTTTTATTATTTAAGGGATACCAAGATTCTCTCTCTCTCTCTCACACACACACACACACAAACACATAAACACATACCCACATGTTGCTGACATATTTTCTAGTTTGTAATTGGCCTCTTGGTTTGTAAAATTTACTTTCACACAGTTCCTCACATTTCATCTAGTTGAGTTTGTAATTTTTCCTTTTTAATTCATTTGCCTGTATCAATATTTAGATAGCTGTTTTCTTCCCTGAGATCAGTTAAGTATTGGCCACATTTTCTTATATTTGTAATGTTTTTACTTTTATGTTTAGATTATTTTATCCCAGTTTTGTTGCTATTTACAGATTTTATTTTCGATTTTGTTTATTTTTTGTACAAGGGTTACTTTTTGTACATGCATTAAGTTTCCTTCACATGTTAACAATATTCAGTTATACAGCTCTGTGCTACACAGACACTACTGCTGTGGGCCAGCCTACTCTGCCAATGCCTGCCTGTCTTGAATTCTTTTATTGACTTATTTAACCAAAGTGCATCTGAAGAATTACTCACTTTGAAAGCTAAAACTTTTTATTCCTGCCTACGTGGACACACATGACAACATTTAACTGGGGATAAAATATGTTGCTCCCAGTTGTTTCTCACAAAACTCTAGAGACATAAATGAGTTGTCTCGGACAGTTAGTGTCCGGAGGAGGCTGTGACTCATTTTATGTGTTTGTTTGTTTGTTTATTTACTGATAACGTTTTTCTTTACCTCACTTCTATTATTTTTTTTTAAACTTGGAATTAAAAAGTGCCAGAATATCTGTGAAAATATATTTGTTTTCCTCTGTTATAAAATTAACTGTCAGTTATCTTTTTCAGTCTTCATAGGTTTTATTAAGCTCAGAAAAGTTACCTTTAATTCACTCTTCCACCCGCCCGTCCATCCACCCGCCCGTCCGGCAATATTCCCTGTGCACCTGTTGCATTCTAGCCGCCTCAGATGCCACAGGGCGGGGTTCTCCACCTCCGCACTGCGGGCGTTTCGGACTGGACAATTCTTCACGCTGGGGCTCTGTCCTGTGCATCGCAGGATGTTCAACAGCACTTCTGGCCCTTGTCAACTAGATGCCAGTAGCATCCCTCTCCCTTCAAGTTGTGTGTAGAAAACAAAAATATTCCCAGGAATCATGTAATGCCCCTTTTGAGGCAAAATTGTGTCCGATCTCGAACCGCTACACTACGGAAAAAGACGGACAACGTGCCTGTCTTCACGGGGTAGTTAAGAGACGTAAAATAAACAAATGCATCAATACACAGTGTACTCGCCGAGAGGAGCGCTGTGGAGACAAGCAGAGCAGGTGGTGGCATGGGGTCCCCAGGAAGGACCCACACGCTGGGGCTGAGCAGGGCAGACCAGGAGGAAGTGAGCAAGTGGGTCAGGGAATGCGCAGTGCAGGGGCTCTGAGCAGGGAGGGTGCTCGTGAACCGAGCTCGGAGGGCCCCATGCATTAAGGTGCCATTGCTCCTGGGCCCAGTGGAGAAGCAGTGGCCACAATGTGGACGTCCTCGTGGGCTGGGCAGGGGTTTCCATTTACCCTAAGTGAGAAGGGAATCCATTGGAAGACCGTGCATTAGGAGAGCTACACTGTTATTTCTTGGATTATTGTCCCCCCCCCCTTTTCTTTACTTTGTGGCTCTCTATTGTAAGTAGAGTGGCTTTTCTGGTGCTCTCTTCCTGCTTATTTTATATGCTTATATATGTTTACTTTTATACGTCAAGCTTTATAGAGTCTTTTATGCTTTAGGATGATTTCTTTTACTTGTGTTCTGCTTTACTAATTCAGCGTCTGAGCATCCAATCAAACATTCCTTGCCTCATTGCAATTTTAAATTTGGCAACTATAGCTTTTTGTTTCCATTTGATCCTTTTGACCTCAAGTTGCTTTATCTTCGTGACTATCTTTGATAGTTTCAAATATATCCTTGAACGCTGCGGAAGATGCTATTCCTAGACTTTATCACATTTCCTCTTGTTTCTCTCAAAAAAAAATCTATATAGATCTCCGTATTGATTTCTCTATCTTGCCCCTCATTTCATAGCTAGTCCTTTTTAAGTGTATATTTTCAGAGAAAAAAAATCTATGCTTTCCAAACAGGCACTCCAGATTGCTTATTGATAGGGAAAAGTTTAAATATGCTGAAATTTTATTTTCAGTTCAGAATCCTCATTTCATGAGTCTCTTTTGTGTCTTCGGTGTGGTAGCACAAAGCTGGGTAGAGCCTGGTTCTCTCATTTCCATGTGCGGGCTTCACCATGACCATGACGCGCAGCTGCGCGTGCGCAGGGCCACATCAAGGGCCACCTCCGGGCAGCCGGCTGGACGGTTTTAGAATTACTGGAGGGTCCAGAGGAGCTATGTGTACCCCTTTCTTCCAGTTCCTGCTTTCCCTAAATGGGGGTGGTAATGTGCTTCCACTGCATCTATTTTATTTCCTTCCCAGAAAACCTTTCTCCTTTCTTCTGTTAGGTCCTCTGCGCCAGATACGGCGACGTTTCTGGTGTTTCCTTGTATGAACCGTCTCACTTCTTTAGTTTTCAGCATTGGTCGGAGAGAGTTTTCTCTCTTCTTATATTCTGTTATTTTGATGGTTATCTCAGAAGGCGGGAATCTGACTTGTGCCCACTCTGTGATCTTACCTGGAAGATTCTTTATCATAATCCATCTGTTTATTTCAGGGGGATGCATTTCTATGTGGAAACAGGCGCGTAATGCCCGGGTGTTTGAGTGAGTGTCATTAGACACGGGTGAAACGTGAAGGGACAGGTCATTGAGGAGAGTGGTTGCCAAGCTGCGAACCTCGAAAGGAGGATTTGAAGCCTAAACAGCTCCAGGAGAGAGCTGTTGTCTGAAACAACTGATTGTTGATAACCCCTGTCTGACCAGGACTGCAAGGGCCTTTGTACACTGAATGCTGTTCCAACCCGCAGTATCTGAGCTCAGGGGACATTTCAGATCTTCCATTACCCCATTATTTTCCACTATTTTGAGCTGTGTACAGTTCTTATATGTAGAAGTTTCTTCTCTACAACAAAAATAGATTTATTCTTTTACTTATGATTTTAAATAAAATGAAAAATATTAAATACTAGAAGAAAGTTAAAGCACTATCCATCTAAAGATTGACATTTTAACAAAGGTCTTTTCAGATATTTTCTCTCTCACCATATATAGCACTATATTATTATACATGGTAATTTTAACCTTTTTTCCCTGTCAAATAAATTCCTAGATATTTCCTCATATGGATAAATTAGTCTGCATCATCATCTCTGATGGATGAAACTTCTTCTTTCGTTGGATATGCCATAATTTATTTCCATTGATTGAGAGTGGTTTCCAGTTATTCATCATCATAGCATAGTTTCAATAGCCATTTTATATTTACCTATATATGTTTGTTCAATTACCACTATAGGAAAAATTACTGAAAGTGGCTTTACGAGGTCACAAAACATACAGACACACACATTTGTGAGTGTGTGATATATGTATGTATATATAAATTATGTATATTTTGCTGTTAATTGTCTTCCAGGAAAATGTACCTATTGATGCTTCTTAGAACACTTTAAAGGTAATGTAACCTACAACTATTTGTATAATTGGCCTTTATACAATGAAGAAAAGTTCTCCCCAAATTGCCTTAGGATGCTTTTGAACAGCAACCGAACCCAAAATCGTTAAGGTAAAGACTTCAAACCCCATGAATTTATAGCCATCTCTTATGTCTGATACACCATCACTAGCATAATAGAATACTGAGAAAGAAATTAGGTCTGGAAGGATTTTTTTGACAAGTTGCTAGCTCCCTAATGAGCTTTTAGTTACTTTAAATGTTGTAGGCACAGGGACTTGTTTCCACATTAATTTTCTCTAGAACATTTATTCAAATGCTAGTCACTTATGATGTTCTCTGTAAGCGCTTCTAGTCATGCTAGCGGGATACATTTGCCAAACACACAAAATTCATTCCACTCATGCGAAATATCTTGCTGGGGGCAAAAGTACTGTTAATGAATGTGAGAATTAGAATGACGATAATAGAATTTGGTACTTGTGCCTTCAATCATATACAAGGGAGAAACCTGGATTGTGTTTAGTGGGAGTTGTATAACATGAATTTAACTGTTAACTTAAAAATATTGTGTTCTAGGTAAAAGATACATCATTCATAATAACACATGATATGCCTGTCATATGTCTCTTATTTTCCCAGGAAACAGTATTGTCTAATGGCCAAAGACTGAGGTGGCGGAAGCTTCTTCAAAAGCTCTTTGGCTATCCTTTCCCTTTCAGAATCAGACCCTGGTTTAGCAATCCCTCAGGACTGAGCATGGAGAAATGGTCTTGAGTGAATGGCTATGAAATTCAGGGAGTCAGAGCGACAGACAAAATGTCCACAGGCACTGGATTTTCTTGCTAAAATTATGTGCTTTTCTTCCTAATTAATTCAAGCTTTTTTCCCACCTACTAAATATACAATACACTCCTGACCTCCCAAGAGGGAGGAAATCCTGTCAGTGGTTAAATGTGAAGTCGCATCAGGTGGAATCAATTAGCACTAATCAACAGAATCTTTAATGTTTTTTAGCCTGCCTGACCAGTTGAGGTGTTTAAAGGTCTGAGAACTGTGGATGAGCAACCGCTTGTCGCAGTTCTGGGAGGTAACTGGTCCAATTAGTGAGCCCACACTTGGCCACCATGGTCAAGGATGCTGCTGGCTTCTCCTGCATGGTGATTTTCCACCTCTCTCTGACTTTGCAAAAACACATTCTCTCCTGGTGCCTTGAACTGTATGCTTAAAGTCTGTTATTTCTAATTCTGTTTGCAGTCTTACCCTTTTCTGAGCGAAGGAAGTCAAGAGATTTTGGGCTTTTTTTGCTCCAGAGGGTAAAGGTGAAGGAAGAGGGAGTGTGAAAAAAATTGTCAGGGAACTAGGAAGCGGGGAGGAATTGGCCTCCATGAACTGTTACATAAATGCCGTAGTGTTAGGATTCATACGAGTCCCTAAGTCTGCTATGGTGAAAATGAAAATACTATTGATTTTGAATTTTTTCTCTCTATTATTTCTGTGATGCAGCTGTTTAATGACAATGATTACTCATTAATTGGTGATAATTTAGTACATTAAATAGATACTTTATGTCAAAACAGAAACGGAACAGTCAATCATTTTTTTTCTTTATCTAAATAGAAACCTGTGATATATTTCAAAAAGATTTAAACCTGAAAAATTTCCTCTGCCAATGATTGGGTCTGTTCTCTCTCCTCCCCAAGAGTCAGGTTGTGAAGATGTAGGCCTGAGCAAGCTGGTGCTCTGTCTGTCTGTCTTGCTAAGAGTGCACATCTGGTATCTGTTCCCTGGAAGAGTTGGGGAACTTTTGCAAATGGTGACAGTTTCTTGGGTCTTCCACACTACATAATCATCTCAGCAGCTAATGAAAACCGTTGCTCTTCTTGCATAAATACACGTACACTCAAAACATCTGAGGGCTCAAGGACCACCTTGAAGCTGATCCATGGACCCCAGCATAAGAACTCTGGCTGCAAAGGAAGCTCCCTGCGAGTGAATAACAGACGCTGTGCAAATCTGCTGCAGCTCACTTCGACCGAGAGGCATATATTAGCTGTGTAATTGATACATTTTATCCTTTCCCAACTCTCCACATTGGTAACACTATCAAAATCTTTTCTACTCTACATCTCTGGGATATATGATGGGTGTAAATAATGACAGTTTATTGCTCCAACTTACCCCTTCTAATTTTGCCCTTCCAAATGAAGTTGCTGGAGGGACGCAGGTGCCAACATCCTGTTGTAATTTCTTGAATTCTAGCCATCAGGCTAATCTTTATACTTTATGTCAAAATATATATGATTCCAACTGGATACAACAATTTCCCGTCTTATTCAGTTCACAAATAGTTACGAGCACTTATTCGTGCCATTCTGTATACGAAGTACAGGAAGTAGAAAAGTGACCATGGGACACATTACTCTCACCTTCAGGAAAATTGACACCTGTAATGACCACTGGTTTGGAATTTGCAGAGTCAGGAAATAATTATTTTATGACTCACAGATTAATGGTCCATTCTAATGGTGTGAGTACAACTCATTATGAGGAATTCTTTACCACACTAAGCACCCCCACTGCATGTTGCCCTGTCTTGAAGGTTGCAGGCATCATTCTAATCTTACTGTCTTAGCCACTCCACCAGGTCCTACCTGAGTCTATACCTTGTGCATAATGGCCCCCTGAAGACAAACGCTGATTGACCAAAGATAAATCATATTCTCCACTGGCACTTTCATTTAACCCGACATCTCAGCACAATGGTTAGTTTCTAAGATTTAGAGTCTATACTTTGAGCTAAATTGGGTGCATAGATAGAAAAAATAGAACTATTTTAGGTTTTGAGGATAGTGTAGCAATCTTACCTCAGACCAGAGTTAATTCACTACAAAAATGATCAGAAATGCTAAGTCAGGAAAATATTTCTGGGTGTTACTAGACATAGCTTTAGGTATTTTACTGAAAGCAGGAACTTCCAGTTTCTGGTACTACATGGAAGGTGCCTGGAAGTCATCACTCCTAAGAAAAGAATCTGAACAAAGGAAAAGTCAACAATTTGGCTTAGCTCTGTCAGAGAATTGAAGTCACAGGCCAAACTGCTGCCCTGAAAACTGGAGAGACAGACAGGCAGGTACAGAAAATCACAGCATGAAGGGAAGAGGAGACCCAGAGCTGGAGTCTGTGGGAACACTTTAAACTGTGGTTGACGAGCTGCCGGAGGATCAGGGTGGATAGGTTAACAGCTGACTCTGAAGGGGCTCAGTCTTGGGGAGCCCCATTTTCATGAGTTTACCTGCTCAATTCCTACCAGCTCCTTACAGTGAATGTTGGAGAAAAATGTCCCAGAGCTTCTGGCAGGAAGAGGGGAAAATAACCACTTTTAAATATATCCAGACTTTCTATTGTTCTTAATTAGGCCTCTCCTCATGGGTAACTATTTCAACAAAGCTGAACATACTGTTTTACTAAAGTCTCACCTACCTAGAGGATAGGAAACACCCAACTCCAGTCTTATCTAGCCTTTGACATGGGGGAAGGTGATTCAAGCTCATTAAAACAACTGAGACCTAATATAGGACCACGGGATGCTGCTCCCCTTCCCTAACACATCACCAGCACAGAAACAGGGACCCTATATAGGAACAAGGGATTACAACTCATACTTGGAGTCTCTAGGGAAACCCAAAGACAATGGGGTGAGAAAAACAAGGGCACAATGGGGAATTTTAGCCTCTGAAAACGCAGCTACAGTAAACAGTAAGCACAGCCTAACTCCTAGCCTGATGAACACAAAAACACACACTAACTCCATGCCTATCTTAGTCCTTATTTCCCAGAACATCATATACAGCTTTCACCAAAAATTACAAGGCATTCTGAAAGGGAAAAAATAATAGAAAAAAGACAAACCAAGCATCAGATTCAAACTAAGATTTGGCAGAGATTTTTGAATTATCAGACCAAGAATATAACATAACCATGATTAATATGCTAAGAATTCTAAATGTAAAAGTGAACAATATGCAAGAATGTCAGGGAAAGAGTCACTGAGCTTTGAGATATGTTCATAGAAACTTCTACGCTGAAATGCAGAGAGAAAAAAAAAAAAGAATGAAATAGATCAGAATATCCAAGAACTATTGGACAATTATAAGAGGTACATCATGTGTAATGGGCTTACCAGAAAGAGAACAAAAGTACAGAAAAATTATTTGAGGTAATAATGGTTGAGATTTTTCTAAAATTAGTGATAGAAACCAAATCCGGGAAAATCAGAGAACACCAAGAAGGACAAATAACAAAGATATGTGCCAGTGTATGTCATAGTCAAACTGCAGACAAAGACAAAGAGAAAATATGAAAAGAAGCTGGGGAGAGGAGTATCTTATCAGTGAAGGAACAAGAAAAAGTGTGAAATTGAACATCTCTTCAGAAACAATGCAAGGGACAAGAGAGTGGACTACAGCACTCACAGTGTTGACTAAAACACCCCACCAACCTCACCAAATTAGAATTCTGTACCCAGAGAAGTTATCCTCTAAAAGTGAAGGAGAAATAAAGACTTTCTCAGATAAGCAAAAATGGAGGAAATTTTTCAGAAGTAGATCAGCTCTGCAGGAAATGTCAAAAGAAGTTCTTCAGAAAGAAAGAAAATGGCATAGGTCAGAAACTCAAACGTACATAATGAAAGGAAGAGCATTAGAGAAGGAATAAATGAAGGTGAAAGGAAATGTTTTACTTTCCTTATTCTTAACTGATCTGATAGATGACAGCAACAATATATTTGGTGACCATAATGTGGATAAAGGAAATGAATTACAGCAATGTTCTAAGGGACAGGAGTGAGGAACTGGGGACATGCTGCTATAAGGTATTTTCACTTCTGTTATTTTAAAGTGGACTTGGGTTAGTCATACATGCATATTGCAAACTCTAGGTCTACCACTAAGAAAATTGCAAAAAGAAGTACAATTTATATGCTGAGATAACAGACAAAATAAAATGATATAAAATAATAAAAAAAGTCAAAAGAGTGAAAGACCTGCCCCCCCCCAAAAAAAGAAACCAAAAAAAAAAGATCAGGAAGGCACTACATAAAACACTGTTACACACATGGTAGATATTAATCTAACCATGTCAACAGTCACTTTAAAACTCTGATAGTCTGTAAAAGACAGAAACTTCCAGTATGGATAAAAAAACAAGACCCATCTATATGTTGTCTACAAGAAACCTACTTTAAATATAACAACACAGATAGACAGAATATAAAGGAAAGGAAAAAGATATACCATGCTATCACTAATAAAAGAAAGATGGAATTGGTATATTAATTTCAGTCAAAGCATATATCAGAGCAAGGGAAATTATCAATAATAAAGAAGGTCATTACATGATAATAAAGGATTCAATTCTCCAAGAAGACATAACCATTCAATCTAAAGACAGACTATCAAAATACATGAGGCAAAACTGATAGGATTGCATGGAGAAATGGCCAAAGTCACTATTATAGTTGGAAACCTCAACACCCCTCTCAGTAATTGACAAATCCAACAGATAGAAAATCAGTAAGGATGGAGCTGAACTGAACAGCACTGTCAATCAACTGCATCTAATTGACATTTACAGATAAATTCAACTAACAACAACAGAATACACATTCTTCTCAAGCTTACATGTAACATTCACTATGATAGACTACATTCTGGGGTATAAAACATACCTGAACAGATAGAGGAAAAAATGGCAGATTAGTGGTGCCTCTTGGCTCACTGCTCCGAGAGAAGGAGGGGAAAAACTAGGACAGCTACACACGAGTGGATCACTCCTCCCCAAGAACAGCATTGCAAATCTGCAGAGAAACAGGATGGGACATGCAGTGCAGGGGAAGAAAAGGTGAAAGGAAGATATGTTCACAAAGACTGGAGAGTGCAAGATATACAATAGGGGAAAGAGTGTGGGAGGGCTGTGCCCACCCAGCCAGCCAGCACTGTGTGACCTGACCCACAGGAGGACGCCTGGATCCCCCACACAGACCTCCACACACACTCCGACAGGGAAGCACCTGAAGGTGGTGCAAAGTCATGGCACAGGACGCAGGCTCTGTGGAGAGGAGACAGTAGGGGGCATAATTTTGAAATTTCAGGTGCTCTGTGCTGGGACCACCCTGGACAGTGGAGGGACTGGTCTCAGTGGTTAATTCCTGTGACAGCAACCAAGCAAGGGTGTTTGGAGACAGACACCTCACCTCTGGTGGTCAGTGGGACCAGAGCATAGGAGGTGAATGCTGAAAAGGGGGCTCTGCCCCTGGAAACCATTGATGATTTAGCTGGCTCAGGGTGGCACAAAAAGATCAGGACCCTCTGCTAAACAGACAGGAGACTACAGAAATTGTGATGCAGAGGTGACAGCTGGTGGCCTGTTGATTGAGCCCACTGGACCAGCATCTGCCAACTCCTGAGTGATCACCCACAACACTAGTTCTCCAGGGGTGGGCAGCCATCATCATTGGGGTCCCCAGCCCAGAAACACTGAGGTATGTGCAATTTCAGCCAACATCCCTCTCTCAGCCTGAGGACTTTCATGCCAGGCATGGCGGGCTCCACCCTTGGAGGCAGGGAGAAGTGAGAAAAACCACTTTCTCTGTGCAACTGGTGTGAAATAAATGAACTAAATGAAATCGACAACAAAAAAACTATACAGAGGATTAATAAAACCAAAAGTTGGTTTTTAGAAAAGATAAAATTGATAGACGTCTTGCTAGATTGACAAGAACTAGAAAGGAAAGGACTCTAATAAACTCAATTAGAAATGAAAAAGGAGAGGTCACTACAGACATAATGGAAAAACAAAACATTATCTTTGAATATTATAAAAATCTATGTGCCCCAAAACTACAAAATGTGGAGGAAATGGACAAATTCTTAGAAACACACAAACTCATAGGCTCAATCAGGAAGGAATAGAATTCCTGAACAGACCAATATCAAACACAGAAATTGAAGCAGCAATTAAAAATCTTCCAACAAAAAAAAAGTCCTGGACCAGATGGGTTCACACCTGAATTTCACCAAACTTAAAAAAAAAAAGAACTCATACCTATACTGCAGAAATTATTCCACAACATTGAGAAGGATGGTATCCTCCCCAACTCATTCTATGAAGCCAATATCACCTTGATACCAAAGTCAGGAAAGGACACAACAAAAAAATAAAACTACAGACCAATATCCCTCATGAATATAGATGCAAAAATTCTCAACAAAATCTTAGCAAACCAAATCCAACAGCATGTCAAAAAAATAATTCATCATGACCAAGTGGGCTTTATCTCAGAGATGCAAGGATGGTTCAACATATGCAAATCTATTAATGCAATTCACCACATAAATAAGAACAAGAACAAAGATTATATGATTCTCTCAATAGATGCAGAAAAAGCATTTGATAAAATCCAGCACACTTTTACGGTAAAACCTCTTAACAAAATAGACATAGATAGGACATATCTTAAAATTATTAAAGCCATATATGATAAAACACAGACAATATCATACTAAACAGGAAAAATTGGAAGCATTCCCTCTTAGAACTGGAACCAGATAAGGTTGCCCACTATCTCCACTTCTATTCAACACAGTGCTGGAAGTCCTTGCCAGAGCAATCAGACGAGAGAGGGAATTAAGTGTGTCCAAATGGGAGTTGAAGAGGTCAAACTCTCACTCTTTGCTGACGATATGGTATTATATCTAGAAAATCCCAAGGATTCAACCAAGAGACACCTGAAATTGATAAATGAATTCAGTAAAGTCTCAGGAGACAAAATCAATGCACACAAATCAGTGGCTTTCATATACATCGATAACAGTAAAGCCAAAAATCAAATAAAAATGCAACACCTTTCATAATAGCATCAAAGAAAATTAAATATTTAAGAATATATTTAATGAAGGAGGTGAGAGGCCTATATAGGGAGAACTACAAAACACTGAGAAAAGAAATTGTAGAAGATATAAACAGATGGAAAACCCTACCATGCTCATGGATTGGTAGAATTAACATTGTCAAAATATCCATACTACCTAAAGTGATCTACAGAATTAATGCAATCTCTATCAAAATACCATCATCATTCTTTACAAATCTAGAAGAAATAATTCTATGCTTCATATGGAGCCAGAGAAGACCTTGTATAGCCAAAGCACTCTTAAGCAAAAAGAACAAATTGAAAGATATTAGTCTGCCAGACTTCAAGATTTACTACAAGGCCATAGTACTGGCACAAGAACAGAGATATAGACTTTTGGAACAGGACTGAGAACCCAGATATAAAACCATCCTCATATTGTCATGTAATCTTTGACAAAGCAGACAAAAATATACATTGGAGAAAAGAATCCCTATTCAATAAATGGCTCTGGGGAAACTGGACCATATGCAGAAGACTAAAACTGGATCCCCACCTCTCACCTCTCACAAATATCAACTTACAGTGGATAACAGAGTTAAACCCAAGCTGTGAAACCTTAAGAATTCTAGAAGAAAATGTTGTAAAAACTCTTATAGACATTAGTCTAGGCAAAGAATTTATGAAGAAGACCCCCAAACCAATCACAGCAGCAACAGAAATAAATAAATAGCATCTGATCAAATTAAAAAGCTTCTGCACAGCCAAGGAAACTATCATTAGAGCAAATAGACAACTTACAGAATGAAAGAAAATATTTGCATGCTACACATCTAATAAAGGGCTGATAACAAGAATCTATATAGAACTCAGGAAAATTAACAAGAAAAAATCAAACAAACCCATCAAAAAGCAGGCCAAGGACATGCATCAAGACTTTTCAAAAGAAGACAGAATAATGGCCAGCAAACATAAAAAATGCTCAACATCTCTAATTATCAGGAAAATGCAAATCAAAACCACAATGAGATATCACCTAACTCTAGTGAGAATAGCCTCTATCAAAAAGTCCCAAAGCAACAAATGCTGGGATGGATGCAGAGAGATAGAAACACTGCTGGTGGGACTTCAAATTAGTACAACCCCTGTGGGAAGTAACTTGGAGATATCTCAAAGAATTAAAAATAGAAATACCATTTTATCCAGAAATTCCACTACTAGGCATCTACCCAGAGGAAAAAAAGACATTCTATAAAAGAGACATCTGAACTCGAATGTTTATAGCAGCACAATTCACAATTGCAAAGATGTGGAAACAACCCAAGTGCCCATCAATACATGAGTGGATTAATAAAATGTGATATATGTATACCATGGAATACTACTCAACTACAGCAAACAATGGTGAACTAGCACTTCTTATATTATCCTGGATAGAGCTTGTACCCATCCTTCAAAGTGAGGTATCACAGGAATGGAAAAACAAGCACCACATGTACTTGCCATCAAATTGGTACTAACTGATGCACACTAAGGTGCTCACATGGAAGCAATATTCACTGGGTGCCGGTCAGGTGGGAGTGGGGCGGTGGGGGTGAACTCACAACTAATGGATGCTGTGCACACTGTATGGGGGAAGGACAAGCTTGTAGCCCTTACTTGGGTTTTGCAAAGGTATTATACATAACCAAAATGTTTGTACCCCCATAATATTTTGAAATAAATAAGAAAAAGAAGTTTGACTACTGTAGATATATCATATAAGTAGAATCATACAGCACCCATCTCTTTGTGACTAGTTTACTTCACTTATTATAATATTCTCAATATTTGTTTTTATTATAGACATAATAAAATTTTCTGCTTTAAAAAAAATACCTGAAAAAATTTAAAAGGATAGAAATCATACAAAGTGTACTATGAAACTTCAGTAGTATTAAACTAGAAATCATAACAAAAAGATATATGGAAAACCTCAAAACTTTGGAAGATTAAATAAAACATCTTAATAATATATGAATCAAATAAAAAGTCTCAAGAGAAATTTAGAAACATTTTGGACTAAATGAAAATGAAAATCCAACCTATCAAAATTGGTAGGATGCAGTGAAAACAGGCGAAGAGGAAAATTTATAGCAATGAATGCATATATTACAAAAGAGAAAAGCTCTAAAATCAATATACTATGCTTCCACCTTGAGAAACTAGAAAAAGAAGAGCAAATTAAATCTAAAGTAAGAAGAAGAAAATCAATTATAAAAATCAAAGTAGAAATCAATAGAATTGAAAGCAGGAACACAATAGAGAAAATCAACAAACCCAAAAGCTGGTTCTCTGAAAGGATCAATACAATTGATGTTACCCTAGCCAGGGTAACCAAGAGGAGAAGAGAGAAAACACAACTTAGCAAGATCTAAATAGGTTATATCTGTTAAAGACATTGAATAAAACTTATTAGATTTTCAAAACAGATGGCACCAGGCCCAGGTGTTATAATATTGCTGAAGTCTACCAAACATTTAAGGAAGATCTGATACTAATTCTGTATAATCTACAAAGAAAATAGAAGAAGAGGGAACACTTCCTGACTCATTCTAAGCAGCTAGAATTGCCCCAGTATCAAAACTAGATAATGGCATTATAAGAAAGAAGTACCACAGACCAATATCTATTATGAACATAGATGAACAAAATATTATTATAAAAATCAAATCCAATGATGTATATAAAGAAACATACACCAAGACCAAGTAGGATTTATTCTAGGTATGAAAGGCTGTTGCAATATTTAAAAATTAATTATTGTAATTCACCACATAATAGGCCAAAGAAGAACAGCAATATGATCATATCAACAGATGCAGAAAAATATATTTGACGAAATTCAGCACTCCTTCATGGGTAAAAAATGAAAACTCAAACTCTCAGCAAAAAGGAATGAAGGGAAACTTCTTCAACTTGATAAAGAACATCTACAAAAAACCTTCAACTAAATGTTTTACTTAATGGTGAGAAACTAGATAATTCCTCCCCAAGACTGGGCATGAGGCAAGAATGTCCCTCTCACCGCTCCAATTCAACATCATTCTGAAAATACCAGCTAATGTAGTAAGGAAAAAAAAAAAGCAAATAGAAAGTATATAAATTGGGAAGGAAGAAATGAAACTGTGTTCACAGATGATTGAAAGCAGGATGTAAAAGTAAATAAAGTAATTAAAAAAAAAAGTTCACAAAAGTGTCCCATGGCACAATAAAATTGCCAATTACACATAAAAATTTTAAAAATACAAAACCTGAAAATATTATTTTTCAACCTACTCATTTTTTATCCTATTTCTGTTTAAATCAACTATTTTTTTTTTAATTTGATGAAGCCTCAGTGGAATGGAAGATCAACTATTTTTTTTTCTTCAAAAATTTATCACCATAGGCCAGGTGTGGTGGCTCACGCCTGAAATCCCAGGACTTTGGGTGGCTGAGGAGAGAAGATTGCTTGAGGCCAGGAGTTTGAGACCAGCCTGGGCAACATAGTGAGATCCATTTCTACCAAAAATAAAAAAAATAGCCAGGGGTGGTGGCACACACCTATAATCCCAGCTACTCAGGAGGCTGAGGCAAGAGGATCACTTCCACCTAGGGGTTTGAGGTCGCAGTGAGCTGTGATGACACCACTGCACTCTAGTCTGGATAACAGATGAAGACTCTGTCTCAACAAAAAATTACCAAAGAGCTGTCTTTGGATATTTCCTCAAAAATAATTAGAATGCTACTTAGGTGTATATGTGGGTATGTGTTCACATATGTAGGTTCAATTTCCTTTAAGTAAAGGAAGCCTTTTGTTAAATTAGCATACATAAATACTCAGGTCAAGACTTCCCACAATTCCAAATACTCGTAAAATGGTTAAAATTTAATAGTCAACCAATTTGGGCATTGATTGAATATAACAGAAACTGACTTGCGCTTGTTTAAGCAGGAAGGCTCTTGTGGGTGAGAACGCACATTCGGGACAACAGCTGAGACTCGGGAATGGAATCTAACGCATGTGGCAGTTCCGCACGCTGCAGGCCCGGTGTCCTGGTTCCTGCTTTATTCGTTTTGCTCTGCACACCTCCTTTCGATTATTTTCAGTTCATGTGTGAAATAGTGCTTCTCCCACTCCCAGTTCCTGAATTTACATGCTACTAGCTTATTCATGTGCAGAGAACAATTAGATATTTTATGAATTTCAATTAAATAGACTGTCAGAAGAGAAATAAATGCCCACATACTGTACACATGATTAGTGATCACCATCATTATTCATAAAGGAAATGCAATTAGATGTCACTTCTTACCCACTAAAATGACTAAAATTTTAAAAAGAGATAATATTTAATGTTGGTGAAGATGTGCAGCAATCACAACTCTAATGCAGTGTTAGTGAGACTATAGAATGACTTTGAAAAACTGGTGAGCTGCTTTGGTGGACAGACTGTTTCTTATAAACTTAATTCCAAATCTCGATATTTTTCTACAAAAAGATAACATATGTCTACACACATCAAGATTTATTCAAGAATGTTTATAGCATTTCTTCCTTACATAATATCCTCAAACTGTGAACAAGCTAAATACTCATTGACAGGCTCATAAGGAAACTGGCTCGTTTGCAGCATGGCCCTTGACCTGCAGTGTGTGGGAATGACCGTGAACACGCGCCGCAACGTCCATGGACCTCAGAAACACTGTGCTGAATGAAAGAAGACAGATATAAAAAATCTGCACCATTTCATTTATATGAAGTCCTAGAACAAGCAAAGTGGATCTACGTCGATAAAGTCACGGTGGTGGTTGTGGAGGGCAGAGAGCTGCCTGGAAAAGGCACAGGGAAATGTTGTGCAGAGATGGAACTTAACTGCACAGATAATGCGTTTGTTAAATGCATCAAACGGTGCATGTAAGAACTGTGCATTTTACTGTGTATAAATTGTATTTCAATAAATGAAAGTAAGAAATATAAGAGATAGAACCATATTAACTTGCTAATTTTCAACCATGTTTAGCTACAAAAATGGCAATTTTATATGGTCTAATCCACTAATAACTTTGGTCTCTAAAAAGATGTGAAAATTGCCTTTGAGATTTTTTTCTGCAGCTGCGGGAGGAGATGGGAGAAGGAGAAGAGGTGACCTGGAGAAATAATGAGCTATGTGTGAGCAGCAGGTGCTAGGAACTATACCTTCTCTGCTGGTGTGTGCACGTGTGTGTGCCTGCACGTGGAACAGGCACACTGTATGTGCATACTGCGTGTGTGTGTGTTGGCTGTAGTTATGAATGAACTTCTAGTACCTGTTCAGGCAACCACATGCTTATTGTGTGCAGAGGACACCCAGTTGGCCTTTCCACAGGGGAAAGGTCGTTGAGCCGACAGATGGGACAATGTGTCTGAGTTAATTGCCCTTACTTATCTTGCATTTTGCTCAGTCAATTTTTGGCACTCTTCTGAGCACCTAGATCTGGTTGTTCTGTATAAAACTGATTTTCATTCTGAAAACCTACTTTTGCTTAGAATATGGTTTTCTACTGGCTAAGATTTATTTTAATGCTGAAAAGCTGGAATCAATTTATTGTGAGTTTTCAGCAAATCCTTCTCAGAGTGCCAGGGACCCCACTGTTTGAATGCACATGTGAAAAAAGTACTGAGACTAGGCCGTTGAGATGTGTTGGATTATCGGGAAACTGAAAATAGTAAATAGTTAATTGAGTAGAAAATAGGTTTGGCAAGGTTTCATGAGCTGGAGAGGAAAGTTGATAGTCTGGACCCTGGAACCATCCGTATAAGAGAATTTATATTGTTGAAACTCATCTCAATGGCCTGTGACTGCTCTGGGGCGGTTGTGACTGTGGCCAGGGCCTGGGGAAGGTCTTCTGAGCCCATGCGCTGAGATGACCCCTACGGACTCTGCGTAGACAGACCTTCCTCTACCTGTGACCACCACCCATTCTTTGCTGAGTGAAAATTAACCCACAGCAGCATAGTCTGTGTCAACAGGGTTACCCTCCTGGGGTGTCTGCCTGCTGAGAGGAGCTCTTTTTCTAGACAACATAACAGAGATTCCTATCCTGGGTGGAGGTTGAATGCTTTACGGCTTTAGATAAATGTCGTTTACAAAACCTTCCAGAGGTTCTTTGTGGAAAGTCGAAAACTAAATATAAACAATGAAACAATAAAAAACTAAGAAGAAAGGAAACAGAAAACCATTTTCAATGAAACATTAATAATAACAATAGGTTACAATTACACAGTCATTACAATAGGCTAGGGAAAGTTCTGAGCACTTTAGGTACATAAAATCACGTAATCAGAAAATCTACTGATATTATCCTCATTTTACAGAGTATAAAGCTGAGTCACAGAGCATTTAAAGGGCTTGTCCAAGACGGTACAATTAGTAAGTGGAAGAAACAGTTAGTTTGGCTTTAAGTCTTAATGACTATTCTATAGCAATTTCAGCATATCCTTGTAAATTGTTTATCTGGAGTTTATTTATATTCACATACTATACACTCATTGTAACATGTGCGTGCATATGTAAATCTCGTATACATGAGTTTGCACACAGGCATTCACGCTTATACATCATCTCCTAAGTGGCAGAGTTTCCTAAGGGAGAGGCAACAATTTCGCAGCCAGATGTGAGAGTGAACCCTTGCCCCACCTTTTCCAGCTGTGCCTGCCTTTTGGCACATCACGTAAACCCTTTGAAACTCAGTGTTTCATATATGGAATGTGAGTTTCACCGTATTTTCCTTGAAGGATTGGGAATAGTAGCTGGAACAAAATAGTCATTAAATAACCTGGTACTTTTTATTTATTTATTTATTTATTTATTTTTTTTTTGTTGAGACAGAGTCTCACTTTGTTGCCCAGGCTAGAGTGAGTGCCGTGGCGTCAGCTTAGCTCACAGCAACCTCAAACTCCTGGGCTCAAGCGATCCTACTGCCTCAGCCTCCCGAGTAGCTGGGACTACAGGCATGCGCCACTATGCCCGGCTAATTTTTTCTATATAGATTTTTTTTTTTTTTAGGTGTCCATATAATGTCTTTCTATTTTTAGTAGAGACGGGGTCTCGCTCAGGCTGGTCTCGAACTCCTGACCTTGAGCAATCCACCCGCCTCGGCCTCCCAGAGTGCTAGGATTACAGGCGTGAGCCACCGCGCCCGGCCCTTTTTATTATTTTGATCTTAAAAATTTATTAATGACAATTTTCTTTGCCTTTTCTTTTTGGCAACTAAGGAAGGATTGCTCTCTAGCCATGGCTTATTAGAGTTGGGGCCTCTATGCTGCTTTTCTGCCCAACTTACACTTTTTATATCTTTGCCTTTTTCTCTGCCAGACTACTAGACACATTTGTAGCTGCCTCTCAGATATCAGAATTTGAAATCCCTCTCCAGTTTCCTGTTGTTACCTACTTGAGCTTCATTTATGAAGAGTGAGCCCAGCAGTCAGATTGACTCATGGCCACGTTCTCTGTCACTCTGATCAATTTAACTGACATCCTCCCCACATGGCCTGGGTGAACCTCCAAGTCTGGTAGCTCAAGGGTGAGGAGCAGCTGGGATGGTGCAACAAGAACTAGGCCAACCTCAAAACAAAAAGCCTCACAGAAACCTTTGCTTGAGCATCCAAAATTTCCAATTTCAATACAGTTTGTGGGTCCTATTATAGAAATTAGGAACATTTTCCTTTTGGCTATTTTAAGTCGTGGTACTATTATTGGAAAACAAAGCAAAGCAAAACTAGACAAAAAAAGACTCCTATTCCCTCATTGTTTCTGATAATTGCATTGCTATTTTCAAATTAGAGAATGACCTTTGATTTTCTGTTAACTGTTTTTCTGCAATGTTTTCATTATTCTACACTTGGAATAGGGCTGTAGCCTGGAAAAAGATTTGCTCTGTTGAGTAGCTCTAAAATGCCAGATGGCTCTAAGTGTTTCAGAACCAAGTTCCTCATCATAATTGTCTTCTTTATGTTTATACTATTTCTTCAGTGTAGTTCTTGTTAAATTGAATATAGGGAGGCACGAAACAACCCTTAAGAGCCATCCGTGATTTTTCCTTCTATAGCTTATAATCTTGTATTAAGTCTTCATTATGGTCGGCTTTGTGTCAGAGCCACCTATCCATCTTCTCGTTTTCCACCTGTCCTTCTATCTGTCATATCTACCTTTCATCTCCCTCAATCATCTATCTTCTATCTACCCATCTTTCATATCTCTCTGTCCATAATCCATCCATCCATCCATCTATCCATCCATCCACCCACCCATCCATCCATCTATCCATCCATCCACCCACCCACCCATCCATCCATCTATCCATCCATCCATCCACCCACCCACCCATCCATCCATCCACCCATCCACCCATCCATCCATCCATCCATCCACCCACCCACCCATCCATCCACCCACCCATCCATCCATCTATCCATTCATCCACCCACCAACCCATCCATCCATCCATCCACCCACCCACCCATCCATCCACCCACCCATCCATCCATCTATCCACCCATCCATCCACCCACCCATCCATCCATCTATCCATTCATCCATCCACCCACCCACCCATCCATCCACCCACCCATCCATCCATCTATCCATTCATCCACCCACCCACCCACCCACACATCAATCCATCTATCCATCTATCCATCTATCCATCCACCCACCCATCCATGCATCCATCCGTCCATGCATCCATCCATCCACCCATCTCTCTAGCTAGCTGTCTATCATCATCTATCTCTCCTTTGCCTATTTTTTCTACTACTGTGTGAGAGGGGTTTCTTCTTTTTTAGGTCTCACAGATACAACACTATATTTTATAAAGTCTATGACTTTAAAATGCTTTTTTGGTTGCTTTTAATTGAAATAAACATATAAAACAATAATTTAGCCTTTCATTGGATACTTTTGTGCCCATCCTTTTCATCTCTTATTTCCCACAACAAAAGACCTTTTTGCACAACACTTTCAGGACTATAGTGCAAAAAGGGCATCCAAAGAAATCAGTGGGAAGTGATGAGTTGGGAAAGTGCCAGTTGGATAGTGTAAGAGGAAACAGCAATAAAATTCTGACATATCCTGGCAAAAACCAGTAAGAGTTATGCCCAAGGCCCTGCAGGAAGGAAAGGATATTACTGTAAAAACCAAGACTGAAAATTGTTACATTTATGAATTTTCAATGCCAATTGTGTTTCTTAATATAATAAACACATTTTTCATTTTCTGAATTTTTAAAGGAAAAGGAAACATCATATCTGCACAAGTCAAATTGCTGCAAAGGGAAGGCTTTTCTTTGGGGAAACAAAAATTCAATGGGAGGAGGTTTAAATGCCATTTTTAGGTAAGCGCCTCAATTTCAGATCATCATTTAGTGCCATGCTTGAGGCATCGGCATTTGCATCTCACATGTAGTTGAAAAACTGGGGAAAAGACAACTGTGAGGGTTTGAAGAACTGAAGCATTACTGTGCTCACAAAATACCGTGGTGAGACAACTTGGTTTTCTTTTTTATAGTTAAAATTACGAGGATTCCAAGTGAGACTTTCTGAGCCAGGCTTGAGGCTATTGTTTCATTCACTCACTCCTTCCTTATTGTTGACAGCCACCAGTGGCTGCTCTGCTGCTTGTCTGCCACCTACTAGGCAAATATTTTGTTGAATATAATAGAATTAAAGCAACAAACATTTATGTACCAGACCTAATACTAGATACCAGAATACAAAGTCTTTCATTTCAAAGAGGTCATTATTCAGAAATAGAGTGATAAGTTTATTATTTTTATTTTTTATTATTATTATTTTTTTAATTTCAGCTTATTATGGGGGTATAAAAGTTTAGGTTATATATATTGCCTATGTACCGCCCATTCCCCCCGAGTCAGAGCTTCAAGCATGTCCATTCCCCAGACAGTGCGCATCGCACTCATCATGTAGTTATACCCCTCATCCCCTCCCTCCTCCCCCATCCCCCCGAGTCAGAACATTCAAGCGTGACCATTCCCCAGACGGTGCGCAACACACTCATCATGTAGGCATACACCCATCCCCTCCCTCCACCCCCACCTCAGTCTGCTACCCAATTGGTATCATTCCCAAATGTGCATTTAGGTGATGGTCAGGGAAACCAATTTGCTGGTGAGTACATGTGGTGCTTGTTTTTCCATTCTTGGGATACTTCACTTAAGAGAGTTGGAACCCATTCTATTAAGTTTATTATTAATTGCAAATGAGAGTGTCATCTAATAGGCACACAGAATCAAGGCAGAGGCATTTTCAGTGAATTCTGAATGTTGGAGGAGGATAATCTTTATGCAATAAAAAAGGACTTTTCATTATATTAGCAGGAATGAGAAAAGCCGTTACTGCATGGAGGAGCAGGGCATGTAGGGAAGATGGAGAATTTCAGTGATTGCTTATAGCATGGTCCCTCGCAGGAGTCTGTGGCCACAGGAGGGAGGCATAATCTGGGAACCAGGTCATGTTTCAGATCCAGGTTTGGGTTTTGTCCTGCAGGTGACAAGGATGCATTGAAGCCTAGCAGTATGAACATATGGGCCACGGTGCTTTCTCTCTCGGTAGGGAAGGTGTGACCCGGAGGGAAGGGTGTCTCTGTGGTCTCCCAGATCTCTGCTGCGGGAACAGACTCATTTGAGGTGCCACAGTGTCTCTTTCTCTTTTGCAGCACATGGGCAGTAGCCAGCAACTTCTACCACATATTACAGTGAGCCCAAATCAACAGGAGGAAATCTATTTTTACCAAGTTTATTATAAAATTTTTGAAAACTGCAGAAAAGTTAATAATAAAACAAATACCCATTTATTTACAACCTAGATTCAACAATTATTAAAATTTTGCTTATTTGTTGTATTTTCATTGTGTGTATTAATTACCTGGGTTGTCACTTATGTTTTTTTTTTTTTTTGTAGCTCCTCTATTTTTTATAAACTTAAAGTCTAAAGACTACATTAGACTCAAATTTAACCTTTTTGCCAAGAAAATTGTATTGCTTATGCTATAAATAGTATTTTGTGTTATATGAGAAGGTAGGTACTAACAGACTACCCTTTGGACTTATTTATGTCTTTAAGCATTTTCCTGACTTTCGGTCCAAAATACCCAAAGCTCATCTTTTAATTTTTTTGCCTAATTCCTGTTAGTGAGGAATATTATTTAGAAACCAAAATCTGAATGCTTGGGCTAGTCATTAATACTGGGATCACATTGCTTCGATGTTTGTGCTGTGGTTGGAGCTAGGATATATATATATATATATATATATATATATACACACACACACACATATATATATGAAAAATAATGTATGCATATTTACATTTCCAATTTAAATTTAATAAAATTTGTGGAATTTCTTTGATTTTTATCTCTTTTCTACACTGAAAAATCTGGGTTTTTCACAAATTGACATTTTTACTTACTCTTCATCATGGCATGCATATTTTAAAAATGATAATATTAATACCACTATTAACAAAATCATTAAAAAAGTATTTGGATTTATTGGCAGTTTTCCTTGTGTATTGAATATATCCTAATAAGAATGGAAAATGTACAGCCAGAGAATATACCTAGTAGTTTATATTTGCAAAAAAAATTCTGTTTGAATAAAGAAGAAAATATAATAGGAGTCAGAATGGGGTGGAGGGTAAGGGATGGGATTGACACTTCTTTGAGTGTATCTTTTGTCTAATATTGAATGGGGTATTTTATCTCACTCAAAAAAACTATTTAAATCACTGGCAGGGGGAAAAACATACAATTTTAAAAAAAACTAAAATAAATGAGTCTACATATATCAAAACTATAGGAACACATCAACTCACAGATTCAGTAATTACTAGAGAATCCATGCAGATTTAAAAACAAAGCAAAACAAAACATGAGGCATGTCACAGTAAAAGTGCTAAAAACAAAAGTAAAAGAAACGCTCTAACAAGCAGCTAGAAAGAAAAACAATTTGAAAGTGCAATAGAGCAATGGCATCTTAGAGTAAACTTAACAGTAACTATGCACGTCTAGTGAAAATGGAATCACATGTTTCAGGTGTATAAACAAAAGAACTCAATCTAGACTTTTACATGTAGTGAAAATGTCCTTCAAAAAATTTTCAAATAAACAAAATTTCAGGCAAATAAAAACCTGACACACACTAACGGGGGTTCTTTAGGCTGAAGGCAAATGCATCTAGATGAAAGATCACAGAGGAAAAAACTGAGTAATAAGAGCATAAAAGATGTTGTGCCTCAAATGATTTCATAGAATTAAGACTCTCCAATTATAGCCACCAAATATCCTACTTCATTGTATTTCTGCTTGATAATGAAGCCACAAGGTTTTGGTGAAATCCCCTAGCTTGCATACCTACGAGTATCTTGTTGCTATCGAGATATTGCAAATGGGTAGAGGGAGAGAGAAGAACAGGTGGTTATGAAGGAGAGGAAGTGACTAGAGTGGCAAAATTCCCATACAGGGTGATCTCTTTGTAGAATGAAAGTTGGAGATTTTCAAAATCCTTTTATCATTGGACTCACTTTGGATGAAGTTAGGAATACAGGTTAACATGTGTAATAGCTTGAACACTACATATGCAAGTAAAGTCAATGAAGGACGGCTCTTGTGAGTGCTAAAATCACATGTACAAAATTGAAATTGTGAAAACGTTTCTGAGGGTAGGATACATTTTATTTTAAGTCATTAATTTTTTCCCATAAGCCTACCTGATTTTTAAAAAAATCTAGCATTTGAAACAATTGCATTTTCTCTTTTATTCAATACATTTAAAATTTTGTTTATAATTGACACTTAATTTTACATGTTTGTGGAGCACAGGTAATACATGTACGTATTACCTTGTATAATGACTAAATCAGAATGATTAGCATATCCATCACCTCAGTTCTTTGTTATTTCTTTGTGGTGATAACTTTCAAGGTGCTCTTTTCTTGCTATTTTGAAATGTAAAATGCATTGTTAGGAGCTGAGTCACCCTGCTATGTAACAGAACACTAGAGCTATTCTTCCTATTTAACTATAACTTTGTACCTACTGACCAACCTCTCCCCATTCTCCTTCCCCCGCCCCTCCCCATACCATAGTAACCACAATCCTACACTCCTACTCCTACTTTATAGATCCTGCATAGGAGGGAGATCATGGAGTATTTGTCTTTCTGTGCCTGGCTTATTTAATTTAACATTACGTCCTCCAGGTTTATCCATGATGCCACAACTGATAGAATTTCATTCTTTTTATAGCTGGATAGTATTCCGTTGTGTACATATATCACATTTTCTTTATCTGTTTATCTGTTGGTGGACATTTAGGTTGATTCCCTCTCCAGGTTATGGTGAATAGTGTTGTAATAAATATTGGAGTGCAGATATCTCTTTGACATACTGCTTTCAATTCCTTTGGATATATATCCATTAGTGGAATTGCTGGATTATATGGTAGTTCCATTTTTAGTTTTTCATAATAGAACCTCTATTCTGTTTTTCATAATAGCTGTACTAATTTAAATTGTCACCAACAGTCTATGTGAGTTCCTTTTTCTCTACATCCTCACCAATATTTGTTATTTTTTTTTGTCTTTTTGATCATAGCCATTCTAACATGGGTGAGATGAATTTCATTGTGGTTTTGATTTGCATTTCCATGATGGTTAGTGATGTTGAGTATTTTTTCATATACCTGTTGACAATTTGTATATCTTGGTTTGAGAAATATCTATTCATATCTGTTGTCCATTTCTTAACCAGATTATTTGCTTTTTGGTAGTGAGTCATTTGAGTTTCTTATATATTTTGGATATTAACCACTTGTTGGATGCACAATTTGCAAATATTTTCTGCCATTTTATAGACTCTCTCTTCCATTTGTTGATTGTCTATTTTGCTGTGCAGAAGCTTTTAGTTTGGTGCAATCTCATTTGTCTCTTTTTGCTTTTGTTTCATGTGCTTTTGAGGTCCTATCCCCAAAATTCCTGTGCAGAACCATGTCATGCAGCATTTTCCCTATGTTTTCCTCTACTACTTTTACTGTTTCAAGTCTTACATTTAAGTCTTTAATCCAGTTGATTTTTTATATGGTGAGAGATAGGGGGTCTAATTTCATTCTTCCATGTGTATATACCCAGTTTTCCCGGCCAACATAGTTTACTGAAAAGACTGTCCTTTCCCCAATGTGTTTTCTTGGCACCTCTGTTGAAAATCAATTGGCTGCAAATGTGTGGATTTATTTCTGGGCTGTCTATTCTGTTCCATTTGTCTAGGTGTCTGTTTTTGTGCTGGTACCACACTCTGTGGTCAGTATGGCTTTGTAGTATATTTTGAAGTCAGGTAGTTTGATGCCTACAGCTTTGTTCTTTCTTTATTCAATATATTTAATGGGATTTATTTTAAAAAGCATTTTCTGAGAACTTATCGTGTGTCTGACATTGTACAAGTTACAAGAGATAGAGCAAAACTAAAATTTTGTTTTTATGCTCATGAAGTTTATAATATAGTGTAGGAGTCATTAAAATGAGAAAAAAATAAACTACAGCACAAAGTGTTAATAGCTTATAATTGAAGATAGTGTTGTTCCAACCACAGCACATAGAGGCTGATTAAGGTCCATCCAAGAGGAAGGGGTTTTGCTCACTTTCTTAGGGGAGGTGATATGGAAGAGAGCCACCCAGTGCAGGAGAGGTTTGTGTGCGAGTGGCAAGGTGGTGCAGACAGAGAGAAGAACATGTACGAAGGCTGCCAGGTGTGAAGATGTGGATTAGGACAATGACGAGAGTTTCAGTGTCTTGGAGCATGCTCTGCATATGGGCTTCTGTCAGGACATGAAATAGAATAGGAACACAGCAGTCTCCTTTATCTTGCGTGATTTTAAGGAAGAGAGTCATAAAGTTAGTGCATTTTAGAAATGTGACTCTGGCCATTGTATGAGGGCTGTAAGCGTGGAAACAAAACTCACAAAGAGGTAGTTACAATTGTGAATATGAACTATGGTGAGAGCCAGAATGAGCATCCAAAAATTAGAGAGGTCCTACTTTTTATCTCATTTCATAATAAACTCAGGGGTGTTATGGCAGATTCAAATCTTAGATCATGAGCTTAGGTATGCTTAGGTATATAATAAATTCAACTTTATTTGTTCTATATTTACTCTCAAATGCTTTGAAACACCTTCCATAACTACTGGAGATGCAATTTCAGTTAATTGGGTAAACAACCCAGGCCACTGAGCTCCTTTCTGATGTCCACCACTGCCTTTTAGCTGAGGGTGTTTCAGTTCTGAGTAGCTGATGTTGGGGGTATGGGGACATTGTCATCTCTTTACTAAGCTGGAATCCTCTGAGTCATCCTTACTCCTTGTCAGTCCCTGGGAGGTGATTTGCTTGGGTCACATCTAGACCTTTGTGTCTTATGCCTGGACTTCAGCTTAAAAACTTCAAAGCCGATACTTGCCTATTTGATTTAGCACTTCACCATTCATTCTGTAAAAGCATTTCCTTGCAGCAAGGGATGCCTCATGGTCTAGCCGCCGAATAGGCATGACTACAGGGGAACAAGAAATTGTGCAGAAAATCGTGTCAGTTGATCCTCCAAAATTTTATGTCAACACATTTTTGTCCCCATGTTTACATGTGAAGAGACAACACCTAACAAAATATCTGCCAGGCGGTCAGAGCTGTGAGAAAGAGGTGAGAGGACAGATTTGAGAGAGATTTAACGTTTAGATTTGACTTTGGAATTACGTGGTTGGGAGAAATGGTGTGTGACTTGAATAAGGAGCCAATGTCAATAGAAAGCCAGGTTGTAAAAAACACATAAACAAGTAATTCAACCAAATTACCTTTTCAGAATCAAAATAGGGGGTGACACACTGAGTAAGTTTATAATTATGTTGCTATGGTTACTTCTCCTGATTGGAACAGTACTACTGAAGAGTTGGTTATTTTAAGTTGACATCAGGTAACAATTAACTTATTGAGGAAAAGAACTTGATTTGCATCCAGATGTTTATTTTAAAATTATTATTTCTATTGCATTTTGGTCTAGGTATGTAAACCAAAATCAGAAATTAGTTGTTTACTGTTTTAGATTTCTTAAAAGTAAATATATATTTATACTTCAAGAAAACAATGCTGGATATTTTACATACTGAAGAAGATTATCACACAGGTAGTGGTGGAGATACCATAATGTTGGACAGAACTATGGCCATGTCTTATTTTCACTGCCTATTAAGCATGCAACCAAGACCAAGGTAATAAACTCCTTGAACCTTGATTTTCTAATTTACAGAGCACTGTAACATTCTTTTACAGGTACTAAGACATGTAGTATTCTGCTGAGACCCGACTGCCATTCCTGTGGTTACAGCAATTGAAATGATACCCACAGAAAATGGAAGAAAATAATTAGCCTTAATTCACTCCCAAACCTAGTATTATGGGTTAAAAATTAACCATAAAGCATAAATGTAATTTTGCATGATGCATATAAGGGAATATTTAAAGGCACTCTGAGTTTGCTATTAAATTTATGTCATGATGGAAAAATCTTTCTTTCCCATGCAAATTAACTTGCATTACTGTGTTAAGTATACACTTATCGAACCCTTTCTTTGTATATGGCACATTGTAAGGATTGGGGGAATAGGGTTGGCATTGCATAATAGTTGCCTTAAAGTGACATTGTGCCAAGTAGGAGATATTATAAGGCGAGAAGTGCCATGCCAACCCAATTTAGAGCCTGAGGCAAAAAAAAAAAAAAAAATCAATAATATTGATCCTGTCCTTATTTAAAATTTTTATATTTTGTTTATTGTGATGGCTGATTTTGTGTGTTAACTTGACTGGGCCATGAGGAGCCCAGATATCTGGTCAAGCATTATTTTGGGAGTCTCTCTGAGGGTGTTTCTGGGTGAGATTAACATTTAAATTAGTTGACCGAGTACAGAAGATTGGCCTCTTTAATGTGGGTGGGCCTCATCCAATCAGTTGAAGGCCTGAATAGAACAAAAAGACTCCCCAAGTAAGAGAGAACACCTGATGACTTTCAGACTGAGACATCAACATTTTTTCTGCCTTCATACCTGAACTGGAACATTGGCTCTCCGTGGGTCTCAAGCCTGCCAGCCTTTAGGCTGGAACTTTTGCTGTCTGCTCTCCTTGGTCTCCAGCTTGCAGAACCACCTGCAGATCCTGGGGCTTGCCAGCTGCCATAGTCACCTGAGCCAATTTCTTATAATCTCTCTCTCTCTCTCTCTCTCTCTGTCTTTCTCAATTCTGACTAATGCATTCATCACCAATTTTTACATTACCATCAATGTTTTGAAATAGTGAATTAAAGTATCATATCTTCATTACTGAGTTTTTTAGTGCTTTTTAAAACTGTGCACCCGAGGTGAGTGTCTCATTCACCTGATCCTGGTCCTGGATTTGCGTGGGAGACGTGGAAGCACCCTCCTAGTCAAACTGCTTCCTTAGAAATGCAGTTCTCCTTGCCTTCTTTCTGTCCCCAACTCTTTAAAATTCCACACATCGTCTCTGTCACATCCATCCCTCTTTCCATCCCCATTGCCAATGCCTCTAAATCTCACCCAAATAATTGTAATAGTTTTCTGTTTGGTTTATTTTCCTCCAGGCGTGTAACTCTTCAATCCGTTCTCCACACACTTTTGGTGGTGGGGGTATTATCTTTCTAAAACACTATTCTGATTGCATCAATATTCTGCTTAAAATGCCCTCTTTACTAGCCATTTCCAATCTTCTTAGCACTGTACGTAACTTATGCTTCCAACTTCGTTTTATGCCTTTTGCTCTTGATAATACCCAGTTAATTCAAATCCCACTAAAGTGCTCGCCAAGACCAGACAGGCGGCGCTCTCCAACCTCGCCAGCTCTGCTCGCAGGCAGCTTCTCCCGCCAGGTGTTGGACGGACCCTACTTACTTTTCACCATCCTGCCTAATTGTTACTGCCTCAAATTTGATTTTTATTCCCGTTACTTTGAAAAGTTTGACCCCTCTCCCCTGTGCTTTCATAGTACTTATCATTATCTTAAAAATAATAGTACTTGTCACTTTGAAATTCTAATTAGATGCTTAGAAATTTATCTCTCCCACTCAATTGTTGGGAAGAGAAAGAAAGTGTCTTCCTTATTTATGAATCTTTTACTTATCTCGGTGTCCAGCCTGGAGGAGATCAATTGTTGAGCAAATGAATACTATAAGGTAAGAAGTCATAAGTGTTTTGAAAGAGATACAGCTTTGGGAGTTTCAGATGATGCAAGAAATAGGTTGAATGACAGGGAAAAAAACCCTTGAAATTAGAAGTCTCCAGAAGCTTGACGCCTGATATTTAGTACATCTGGTGCCAAATGACAGTGATATATTTGAGATTTTATAGTCAAGTATCTTACACAGTGTTAAAACAAGAAATAAGAGATCCACACCATTTGTCTTGTATGTAATTAAAAAATATATATATAAATCCAAATTTCTATCCAAATTGAAAGATATGAAACACAATGTTTAAAAGAATTACAAACTTTAAAAACTTTTAGCCAATCGGTGTGGAATTCTAACTTCTTAATTTTGCATTTACTGTACTTTGTTCTAAAAAACTGAAATCTCCGGAGCTTTAGTTATGTAAACACTGAACTTGCTTTATTATAGAACAGTCTCACCACTACTCCATCCTCTCTCTCCACAATTTTTCTATCTGAATCTATGTTAATTACCCTGGAATAGTTTGCATGTCTTCACTGCCTCCAGCCAGCACTTTGTTTCTGCGTGGGTGTGAGTTGTTTTCCATAACGGATCCTTACTTCTTTCCTTAGACTCTTGAGTGCGAGTTCTCTTCTGTAACTCTCCCTGTGGCTTTCTTTTATTCAGAGAGCCTCCAGGAATCCATCCTTTCCTATGATGCTACATCCCAATCAAGACAGATGCAACATTGCTGGCTTGTGTCCCCTGCCTTTGGTTCCAGGCCTGATATTATTTGTAACTCTCGAACAACCACCAAATAATCAGCTCACACTTACTGGCTAAAAGCTCTGCATCTGCATACACTGAAGCCAGATTCTATTCATTTAAAAGTTCTAATTCCCCTTAAAGAAACCAAAGATTTGGCATAGTATATCTGTAATTTCTTAAAAAAGAAAAGTGAAAACTGATCCAGATTCTTCTTCAGAAGAGATTTTTAGTTAGTGCAAGTATTTGAGGATTGCTTTCCTGGCTGTTTTGAGATCTGAAGTCCTGTGATCATGAAACGTCCACAGGCAGCACTGCGCACGTTCATTTAAAGTGTGTGCGTTTATGCAAGTGCCTCAGATATATTTTTTTAATGCCGTACATTCTGAAGGAGAAAAAGTGCTTTATTTTATACATATCCTTTTACACTTTAGAATAATACTTTTTATTTGCACAGTTTTTAAATACTAGGTAAGTCATGAATAATTATTTCCAAATTACAGATGAGGTTAAGAGACCTATACTTTAGGTCTCACAGAAGATAGGAGACAGAACTATAATTGGAGTTTAGATACCATGAGTGCAAGTACACTATCCCTAATAAAATGAAACCATATAATCTTCTCTCTCAAGGAAATAGGAAACTTTAGGTTTATAAAATCAATTAAAATTCTTGACTTTAAATATTTGTTGATCACAATCACCAAATCCTTTTCTACCACAAATGTTCACTTTTTGAAAAAGCAAGGTATAAGTTTATGTTTTCTTTTAAAAAATCCCAGAACACCCACCAGGGGCCTATAGTTACAGCTACTCCGGAGATTGAGGCAGGAGGATGGCTTGAGCCCAGGAGTTCAGGGCTATAGTGCACTCTGCCAATTGGGTGTCCTCGCTAAGTTTGGCATCAATATGGTGACCTTCTGGCAGAGGGGGACCACCAGGTTGCCTAAGGAGGGGTGAACTTGCCCAGATCAGAAACAGAGCAGGTCAAAACCCCGTGCTAGTATGTAGCAGGATCGCATCTGTGAATAGCCACTGCACTCCAGCTTGGGCAAAATCGCCCCCTCTCTTAAAAAAATCCCAGAACAGGATACATTAATTTGCCTTAGCAGGGTGAAGGGCTGGCCTGTCTTCTGGAGGTGACATGCAAAAAGTCAAACACAATTCTCGTGGAGCGCACAGAGAGAGGCCGCCCGCAGCAGTTTGCGTAGTTCCCAAGAAAGGCGCCTCTTCACCTGCGAGACTTGCAGCACTTGAATTCTGCCTTGGGGTCAGTGCAAGCGCGCCCCTTCGTCCCGCCCACAGGCCTCCCGCGTTCCGCCAGCCTTTCCTGAGGACCCTGCGCCGCAGGGGTCTCCTCTCTGGGAAGCCTCCTCAGTGCGCTGCTCATTTCCGGGTAAAATCCCGGCTAACGACTGCAGGGGCGAGTCTCCCTCACGGCATTGGGCACCATGACCGGCAGTTGGGCATCTTGAGGCCCAGAGACAATCCCTCCTCCACTGTCACTGTCCTCTCTAGGGCCGTGGAAGTCTGAGCCGTCCGTGGTGCCACGGTGTGTCTTACTCACTCACTCACTTCACTTCCACAAGTTGACTCCAAGAATACTTAGCAGAGACTCAATAGTTCACTCTTCAACCAAGAAAATCATTGCATTACCGTGGGGTCCAACAACAAACGTTTCCGACGTTAGCGTCATCCACGAGCATTTGCCGACCGCTTACTACGTGATAGTTTTTCCTGAGAAAAACACAATAAAGATTGGCTCTGAAATCAACCAATCAAAGGTTTTGTTAGGATGGAAAATATATTCCACAAAACTATGACTCTAGGCAGCCTAAGCTCCTCATCAGAGATACAGCTAAGAGGCTACCACTTCCCACCCTTTTTACAGAATTAGTTGTTCCCAGTAAGTGAATGTTACAGCTATTAAATTCTGGAGTCATCCAGGAAAATTACTCAGATCTATATTCCCTAAGAGTGATTATTGAATGACCCCCAAATATGCAATAGCTACAGAGGTTAATAGAATATTTTCTTTATAAAATTGAGGTTGTAACTCTTGTCCCTCACAAGCTTCGTTGTCTCGTGCAAAACTGTTCACTTGCAGATTTGTAGTACTAAAAATAATAATTCTAGGAAAGTAATTGGCATTGCACATAAAATTGATGTTTTAATTCAAGTGAATATATTAGAAAAATATTAGTAAGAGATTTGTATTTTGAAGATGAGATAAACCTTTGCCTTCTGCGGGCCACGCTGGGCCTCTCTGGCGCAGTTGCTCCCACATTCGCGTCTTTCTGTCTAGGTGCTCATAGTTCTCAGATCGGTATCTCAAGCCAAGACATTTCTGAGCATGAGACTAAGTGTCCTGTTCAGCTTGGGCTGCTGTAACAAACGATCAGAGACTTACACAACATTCATTTCTCGCAGTTCTGGAGGCCGGGAAGTCTAAGAGCAAGGAACCAGCCGACGCAGTGTCTGCAGAAGGCCTCCTTCCTGGGCTGAGATGGCTGCCTTTCCCTGGATCCTCACGTGTCGGAGAGAAAGACCATGAGGAGAGAGAGAGAGAGAGAAAGTACAAAAGCTAGCACTGGAGTGTCTTCATGGAAGGGCGTAGTCCCATCACTTTTAATACTTAATCACCTCCCAAAGCCCCACTTCCTAATACCATCCTGTTGAGGGTTGGGGACTCAACAGTTAAAGCTGTGGGGACACAAACATTCAGTCCCCAGCACTAGCACACCATAACCAGCGTCTCTGTGGATAATGTCCTGTGGGGGATATCCCTCCAGCTCGTGTAAAACCCCAGCTCCACATCCTCTTTCTCAACTCCGTTCTCTGTTTTCTCCACTGTGATGATGTTGCCTTCAACGCAGGTTACCGGGACAGGTCTGACGGCCTTCCATCTCCTCCTCTCACTCGCTCATCTCCCAAATAGGCCACGCATTTGTGACAATTATATTGCTCAAGGCTCTCTTGAGGGTGCCATCTCCTCTCATGAAAAAATATGGTCTTAGTTCAGGTCTTCGTTTACGCTTTCTCTCTATTTCCTGTTTCATTAATACTTCCTTTCAGTCTGTTCCTCACGATGCTGATTACATGACCCTCCTAAAGTACAGAAAAAAATCTTCTCATTCTTTGCTTAAAAACTCCCCATTTCTCCCCCATTTCTTTTTTTTTTAGTAACATATTTTGTTTATTGTGATGAGATACACATCACTTAAAATGGGTAAGACGGTGAATTTTATGCTGCACCATTTTACATTCCCACCAACAGCGCACAAGAGCTCCAGCTTCTCCACGTTCATACTAACAGCTCTTGTTTTCTGTTTTGTTTGTTTTTTGATAGCGGCCATCCTAATATGTGTAAGGTGGTATTTCATTGTTTTGATTTTCGTTTGCCATCACAATTGGTGATATTGAGGATCTTTTCACGTACTTGTTGGCCATTCGTATATCTTCTTTGGAGAAAGGCTTATTCAAATCCTTTGCTCATTTTTGAATTCAGTTGTTTGTTTCTTTGTTGTTGAGTTTTAGAAGTTATATATTCTGAATATTAATTCCTTATTAGATACACAATTTGAAAATATATTCTCCCATTCTGTGGTTGCTTTTTTACTCTGTTAATAGGGTCTTTCAATGCTTGAAATTGTTATATTTTTCTGAAGTCCAATTTGTTTATTTTTTCCTTTTTTGTCGGTGCCTTTGGTCTTATATCCAATAAATCATTGACAAATCCAATACCATGCAGATTTCATCTTGTGTTTTCTTTTTAAGGTTTTATAGTTTTAGTCCTTATATGTAGGTCTTTCATACATTTTAATTGCTTCTTATATGTTGTGCTACATAAGGTCCAACTTCATTTTTTTGCACATGGATATCCAGTTTTCTCAGCACTATTTGTTGAAAAGACATGGAGTATTCTTTCCCATTAAATGGTCTTAGCACCTGTGCTGAAAATCATTTGACTATGTATGTGAGAGTTTATTTCTGGGCTGTCTGTTTTGTTCCCTGAGTATATATGTCTGTCTTGATGCCAGTACCACACTGTTTTGATTACTATATTTTTGTATTAAGTTTTGAAATCAGGATATATGAGTCCTTCAGCTTTGTTCTTATTTTTCAAGATTAATTTGCCTATTTGAGATTCCCTGAGATTCTATATGAATTTTAGGATGAGTTTTCTGTTTCTACCAAAAAGTTGAAATTTTGATAG
Source organism: Eulemur rufifrons (assembly GCF_041146395.1). NCBI lineage: Eukaryota > Metazoa > Chordata > Mammalia > Primates > Lemuridae > Eulemur > Eulemur rufifrons. The sequence continues at coordinate 5,305,462 of NC_091011.1, read as the reverse complement.
TGATTGCATTGAATTTGTAGATGACTTTGGTTTATATTGAATCTTAATAATATTAAGTATTTCAATCGATGAACATGGATAGCTTTCCATTTATTAATGCCTTTAATTTCTTTCAGCAATGTTTTATAGTTTTCAGTGTATAGGTCTTTTACCTCCTTAGTTAATTCCTAAGTGTTTGTTCATTGTGATACTATAATAAATGGAATTTTTTCTTGATTTCCTGTCCAGATTGTGCATTGTTAGTGTATAGAGATCTAACTCATTTATGTGCACTGATTTGAAATCCTATTCCTTTGTTGAATTTGTTTATTTGTTTTAACAGGTGTTTTGTGGAACCTTTATGGTTTTCTACATATAAGATCATGTCATGTGTAAACAGAGGTAATTTTAGGTTTTCATTTCAAATTTGGAAGCATTTTATATGCATGCTATTTCTTTTTCTTGTCTGATTGCTTGGCTAGAACTTCCAGTACACGGATGAATAGATGGGGTCAAAATGGACATCTTTGCCTTGTTCCCATCTTAGAGGAAAAGCTTTCAGTCATTCACTACTGAGTATGATGTTTGCTGTGGGTTTTTTGTATATGGCTTTTAATATGTAGCCTCCTTTTATTCCTACTTGTTGAGTGTTTTCATGGTGAAAGGGTGTGAAATTTTCTCAAATGCTTTTTCTGTATCAATTAAGATAATCATTATTTTTCTTCATTCTGTTAATATGGTGGATTACATTGATTGATTTTCATATGTTGAACCATTCTTATATTCCAAGAAAAAATACCACTTGGTCATTGTGTATAATATTTTTAATATCATACTGAATTCAGTTTGCTAGCATTTTCTTGAGGATTTTTGCACCAAAGTTCATAAGAGATATTAGTCTATAGTTTGCTTTTTTTGTAGAGTCTTTGTCTGACTTTGGTATTAGTCTTATGCTGGCCTTATAAGATGAATTAGGAAATGTTTCTTCCTCTTCAATTTTTCATAAAATCTTTAATAAATGTTTGGTAGAACTCACCAGTGAAGCTATCAGGGTCAGGGATTTCTTTGCTAGGAGATTTTTTGATTCTTTATTCAATCTCCTTACTAGTTATAGAAGTATTTAGGATTTCCTTTAGTCCATGATTCAGTCTTGGTAGGTTTTGTATCTCTAGTAATTTGTCCATTCCCTCTAGGTTACCCAATTTCTTGGTGTACAATTATTCATAGTACTCTTACATTTTTTTATTATGTACCATTGGTAGTAATGTTTCCATTTCCATTTCTAATTTTAGTAATTTGAGTCTTCTCTTTTTTCTCTCTTAGTCAATCTAACTAAAGATTTTTCCAGTGTTGTTGATTTTTTCAAAGACAAAACTATTGATTTTGTTGATTTTCCCTTTTTTAAAAAAATTTCATTTCAGAATATTACAGGGGTACAATCACTTTGGTTACATATATTGCCTTTGTACCACCCAAGTCAGAGCTACAAGTGTGCCCATTCCCCAGAAAGTGCTCTCCGTACCCATGAAGTGTGGATTTACCCATCCCTTCCTCCGCCCCCCACCTGCCCAACACCCAATGAATGTTACTTCCATATGTGCACTCAAGTGTTGATCAGTTAGTGCCAATTTAATGGTGAGTACATGTGGGAGTGGGTTTTGTTGATTGTCTCTACAGTTTTTCTGTTTCCTCTTTCATTTATCTCTGCTTTAATCTTTATTATTCCTCTCCTGCTAGCTTTAGCTTTAGTTTGTTCTTCATAAGTTAAGTAAGTTGCTGATTTGATGTCTTCCTTCTTTTTGAATATTAAGAGTTTATAACTATAAATCTTCCCCTTAATACTGCATCACAAAGCTTTAGTAAGTTGTGTTTTCATTTTCATTGTCTCAGATATTTTACAATTTCTCTTTTTGTTTTTTTTACTTTTTTTACTTTTTTTTATTTCAGCTTATTATGGGGGTACAAAAGTTCAGGTTATATATATTGCCCATGCCCCCCCAATCCCCCTGAGTCTGAGCTTCAAGCATGTCCATTCCCCAGACAGTGAACATCGCACTCATCATGTAGGTATACACCCATCCCCTCCCCCCACCCCCCACCTCTGTCCGATACCCAATTGGTGTTATTCCCAAATGTGCACTTAGGTGATGATCAGGGAAACCAATTTGCTGGTGAGTACATGTGGTGCTTATTTTTCCATTCTTGGGATACTTCACTTAGTAGAATGGGTTCCAACTCTCTCCAGGAGAACAAAAGAGATTCTATATCCCCATTATTTCTTATAGCTGAGTAATACTCCATGGTATACATATACCGCATTTTACTAATCCATTCATGAATTGATCGGCATTTGGATTGTTTCCACATCTTTGCAATTGTGAATTGTGTTGCTATAAACATTTGGGTGCAGGTGTCTTTTTTATAGAATGACTTGGGATTGCTGAATCAAATGGTAGGTCTACTTGTATCTGTTTAAGTTGTCTCCATATTGCTTTCCACAGGGGTTGCACTAGTTTGCAGTCCCACCAGCAGTGTATGAATGTTCCTGTCTCTCCGCATCCACGCCAACATGTATTGTTTTGGGACTTTTTGATAAAGGCCATTCTTACTGGAGTTAAGTGATATCAGAACAGAAAATCCAGATATAAAACCATCCTCATTTAGCCATCTAATCTTTGACAAAGCAGACAAAAACATACTCTGGGGAAAAGAATCCTTATTTAATAAATGGTGCTGGGAAAATTGAATAGCCACATGTAGAAGACTGAAACAGGACCCACAGCTTTCACCTCTCACAAAAATCAAATCACGGTGGATAACAGACTTAAACCTTAGGTATGAAACGATTAGAATTCTAGAAGAAAATGTAGGAAAGACTCTTACAGACATTGGCCTAGGCAAAGAGTTTATGAAGAAGACCCCTAAGACAATCACAGCAACAACAAAAATAAATAAATGGGACCTGATTAAATTAAAAAGCTTCTGCACAGCCAAAGAAACAGTCACGAGAGTAAACAGACAACCTACAGAATGGGAAAAAATTTTCGCATACTACACATCAGATAAAGGACTGATAACAAGAATCTATTTAGAACTCAGGAAAATCCGTAAGAAGAAATTGAACAACCCTATCAAAAAGTGGGCAAAGGACACGAATAGAAATTTTTCAAAAGAAGATATAAGAATGGCTAATAAACATCTGAAAAAATGCTCAACATCTCTAATCATCAAGGAAATGCAAATCAAAACCACAAGGAGATATCACTTAACTCCAGTGAGAATGGCCTTTATCAAAAACTCCCAAAACAATACATGTTGGCGTGGATGCAGAGACACAGGAACACTCATAGACTTATGGTGGGACTGCAAACTAGTGCAACCCCTGTGGAAAGCAATATGGAGATACAATTTCTCTTTTGATTTTTTTTGATCCACCAGTGTTTTGAGAGTGTGTTGTTTAATTTCCACAAATTTGTTAGATTCAATTGGTTTATCTCCCCATCGCTTTTTTCCATAAATTTTAAACTCATTAGTGAGACATTCAAGTCCTTTGGAGTCAGCCTCATAACAACTTGCCAGACTCATGTCCCACTGGGCCCAAGCTCATGCTGGGAAACAGCCATGGGGAGTCACTCCCCAATCTGCGTGAGACATGCCCTTTCATTTGTTGTAGTCTCTACCCAGTGTCTCTTATCACCAATTCTAAAGCCTCTTTTAAGCCTCAGAACAAAAGAGGGAAAATTTTGGACCTCTACAGGCTCATTTGGAGTCCCTTCCTTTGTTCCCTTAGCATTCCGTTCCTGCCTCCCTTATGTAGGTAACACTCTGTATCGTAAATGTTTAAAATGTCCATACCTTTTTCTCTTTTTCTTAATTCCTAGTGCCAGTACCAAATTGTCTGCATAATTCAAAAATATTTGTTTTATGAATTGAGTTATAGAATTTCACATATCCTTTTATTGTTAAATGACCAGCCTCAATTGGTGAAAATTTAAAGGTAGGAACAGTACTAAATCAATAGAATTCTTATCATCCATTTCCTACCACCACCACCCCCAGAAAAAAACACAATGGGGGCACAGAAATCACTAAAAGAAAGTTTAATGAATCAAAGGTCTTCTTAGTTCAAGCTTCTTTGGCCATGCACATATATCTTATGGTTTTCCTGCTCCCTTGATGAAGAACCAAGGGTGTTTCCATTGCTCATTGTGTTGAAGGAAGGGGGGTTTAGCTTTGAGAATCTCTGGGGTTCTTATTTGATGAGTTCATCTGCTCATTGCTCACTGATTAGAAAATTCTGTCACATTATAGGATAGCTGAGAGTTCAAGATTATTGGGACTATGGGCATTCAGACTTTCCAGTTTAAAATTGCAATGAAATGGAACATTAAGCTTGGTATAGACCACATTGCAATATCATTCCTAGCTCTCTGGAACTTGCATAATTAGCCATTGTAAAATCTGGTCTGCTATATAACCAGTGAGCTGCAAAAGGACACCATTGAGGAAGGAAACATCACTGGAGCCATGACATATATTATGTGCTGGGGACAACTAGGACTGGACATAGCAAAGCACATCAGTGTGCATGACAGTCTTACTTCACTGCTTCTTTTGACAGGCCCTGCCCATTAGAACTGGCCAAGGAAAACGAGATGGGGGAGGGATCAAGACTGCATTTTTGAAATGAGATTGAGTGTGTTCAAGGTGGGACAGCTATAGACAGGACTATATTTCTCATGAGTTAATGTTAATGCGTGCACTGCCAATCTTTCTCTCACTTCTTGGGGCTTGAACTCCAAAAGACAAACATGACAGATTTTGACATGCATGGTAATAACTTTCTAGTAAGGAATGGTGAGAAACAGGGAGCCAGCTGGATCCTGAATCATTGATTCGGGATCATCTGTAGCATCACAAATGTGGAATCCAAATGATCCTGTAATTGTTTAATTAGGCTTTTCTCTTCTGTTCTCCATATTCCTCTGCCCCCACCCAAGCATCCTACTCCTATCTTTGTCACATAAGGGAACATCCTAGCTTCTAGGAAATTACCTTTCCTTACCCCACTCTCAGAATTCTTGCAACATAGGTTAAATCCTCTGTTCTGCTTTCACGTGACACAGACATTCTGAAGAAGAAACCCTAACATAAAAATTAGCTCTTGTGACAACCCAAAACATTATACATGTGCTATGTTCTGATCCTTGGATGCTTCTTGTTATCTATTGCTGCATAGAAATTATTAAAATTAGTGAATTACAACAGTGGCTTATTGTCTCTCATAATTCTGAGGGTTTGCTGAGCTTAGCTGGGTAGCTCTTCTGCTCCACTTGGTATTGGCTGGGATTGCTCATGCCTCGACCATCGGCTGAAGGCTTGGTTGGGTCTGGAACTGTCAAAAAGACCTTGCTTACATGCCTAGCAGTTGGTGCTGCTTAAAAGATCACTCTTGCTCCAGCAGTCTCCACTTGCTTCCCTAGAGTATAGTGACAGGGACCCAACAGAGTGAAAGCAAAAGCTACCAGTTCTGTTGAGGGCTAGACCTAAAACCAGCACTTGTCAAACAAGTCAAAAGGTGAACCCAGATTCAGGAGAAGAGAAAATAGACATAATTTCTTGATGAAGGAGCATGCACATACAGAGCAGGGAGCGATTGTTGGAGGCCATCTTTAAGCACAATGGATACTCCAGTCCAGTTCGGAGATTCCTCCAGTGCAGCTTTACTGGGCCCCATAGACCCCCATCCCAGGGTGCGAGCAGGGGCAGATGTTATGGCTGGATGTGTATGGAATCTTCATACATCTCACACCAAACAGTCAGGATGAGAATCCGGCCCCACTGCATCGTGCTGTCACCCATCAACAGCATCTTTAGCAGATGCCTCTACTGAAACACGGGAACACTAATTGCAGATAGTTTGCTGAGATATTTTTTGAAAGGGAATGTAATTTTCACTTTGAAGAAACTTCTTACCCCAAACCACTGGTTTTCCCTTTATACAGAATCCCTGAAGCAGAGGGTGGCAATCTGCCCTCACCTGATACCTCTCCTGGAATTACCTGGCTCCTCCAGTCATTGGGAATGCTATTTCCTTAGGCAGGTTGCCCAACTTCTCTTGGCCTCTTTTCTCGCATGTAAAACCAAGAGATTTGTCTTTATATTCTACAAAAATGTCAGAAACTGATTGTATTTCCCATGCTTCACCTTCACACCATAGTCAATCATCTGGATGTTTTTGCCCAAAGTCTTTATTTAACTGATTCTGGCCTCAGTAGAGAAACATGGGGGATGACTGGCTGAATATTTTATTTTTCCTACAAATGTTTTAGCATTATGAAGACACGGATATAGTGTGCACTCAGGCTCATAAGGAACTGTCAATTTTTGTTTTTGAAAAACTGACTAAACCTGTTAGGAATTAATTCTAGATAATTTTGCCTGGCACTGTACCTCAATGAATAATTCAGCTAATTTGCACTGTAGTTATTTGTACATTATGAGTGCACATGCTTTGAAAGTATTTCTGTAACTTTGCCATATTGCCTATTAAATGTGTTCTGAAAATGGAATACCACGTGTGAATATAAGTCCACGTTTACAAAGTATGTGAATTGACACTGTGGGACGTTGTGAATAATCTTTGACACTTTTACAGACTATTTTAATGATCATGGCTAGAAAACAGACTCTCCTTTTTAAAGATTTTGAGAATGAAATTCTGTCAACTTGAATATACATGTTTGGGGACAAATAAATGTCATAGTTCTGCAGCACTATTGCATTTTGTGGTTGTGCCTCTAGTATCTATCAATTAATGTGTTGAATTTTTAGGATTAATTTAGTCAGCCCCTTTAATTATTGGCACTAGTTAATCAATTCTGTCAGTTGCTCCCAGGATTGAGCAACTGTGAGTGAGTGACAGAAAGAGGAGGCAGGGAAAGATGAGAACTTGCTGGCTCTGTCCCTGAGGTCATGGGTGCTACCGTTCCGTGTCCCTGTCCCTCAGCGCCTGACACAGGGACAGGCTGAAAATACAAGGATGAACAGATGAGTCCCTGGAATTTCTCGGCAGAAACTGTATAGTTGACAAAAGCCAACTATGAGTGATGTGCCTCCCTCAAACTTGTTATGACATGGGCACATTTACCTGTCAGACATTAAAAAAAGAAAAATATTTTTTTCAGGTTGTTTTTTCTCTTCTGTGTTACAGTTTTATACTGAAAACTACGTGTGTTATATTGTAGGTGAGTTGTGATATTTTTGTTTTGCAATCTATACTTTTCACATAATACACAATTATTAATATTTTGCAATAAAAATGTGATTGAGATATTCACAAACTGACCCTGACATGGAATAGAAAACATGCCTGCTGATGTGTGCCTCCACATTCTTTTGTGTGTCTCCTGTGTCTCTTGTTCTCTGTAGCCAGTATTTACAATGAAATTTTGATAGAGATTTTCTAAGTCACTTTGTTTTGGCTGTTATTTTTTCCAACTTTGATTTTTATCTGTTTGTGCAGATGGTCCCCAATGTACAATGTTTTGACTTAACAATTTTTCAACTTTACCAGGGGGTTATCAGAACATAACTCCATTGTCAGTTGAGGAGCATCTGGACTTACCGTGCTTCAGCTTGAAATTTTTTGACTTTACAATGGGTTTATTAGAGCATTGAATGCATTTTTAGCACACCATATATTTGACTTTCTGTGGGTTAATGGGATGTAACCCCATCAGAATTCAGGGAGCTTCTGTACATCTAAGTTGCTCTTGACTCATGGGGAAATGCATTATCACTGTGCAGGCACTTGATATAGTTCAAGAAAATTATCCAAAATATAATTCAAATATTATTTTTAGAATTATTTTATATACCTGGGCATGAGACAATTTTCACAGAAAGAAAATTTATATTATCATAAATCAAATTGGGACTTTTTAATTTCATAAAAGATATTTAATTTATCACAATAAACTTGCATCCTAAAATGACAAAATGCCATTTTAGTTCTCAATCATCCATAATTAATATTATTCTCAAACATCTCTCCATTTTTATTTAGATCAGTTTCCTATCACTATGGCTTATATAACAAAATCTGTTGCCACAATTCTCTTTCACTCTTTCCAACACCCCAGCCCATCAGCATCTCTGAGAAAGCCACCATAGAGCAAAATGTTAAGTACTTTATCCAACATAAGAAAATATGGAAAATAGATGTAAAGGCAGAAGAAAGTTTAATCTAGGCCAGAGTTTGCATGATCATGAAAGCTCCTATGTTATCTTGCCTGGAATTTTGACCATGGAAGTTGGAAAACAGAGACATTTACAATCTTCTTAAATGGTAGAACTAACATGTGTCTGGAATTTATAATAGGTGAGGCATTGAGCTGAGCTGGATTTCTTCACAACAGCTTGGGAAGTGAGCCTGCAAAGAGGATGAACGCCTGGGACATTGACCTATAATTCGCCTAAACTCAAAATCAGTATCTAGCAAGTGTGGAGTTGCTACTACTCATTTCTCAGTTACTCCCACAATGGACAAGTAAGCACTTCTCCAGAGATTCTAGGGTGGTTGAGAAGGGCCAAGGGGGCACAAGAGTCCCTGTAGAAATGGCCAAAGGAGCTTTTCCTTGGGGCCTTACACTGGGATCTTCCCTCAGTTACAGTGCAGACATGGACAGCCCGGCACCCACATGGAAAATGTGCTCAAGGGAAGCTGACCCTCAGGCGGAATGTGCTCCGGGCGGATGTCCTTGTGTCCCCAGAAGGTCCTTCATCTTTGTCTGCAGGTGCCTTTCTTTCCATCATGATCACCCTCACATGGTAGATACGGCTCACACAGGTGTGGAGGCTCCGTGATGTTAGAAATGCTGCCTGATAACAAGGAGAGAAGAGTCCAGGACCGGATTGGGTTGGACTTTTACTGCTCATGTATCTTACTTTACTGTTGTCCTTACTGAGCTTCTTAATCCAGTGTCTGGAGACCTCCAAGTCGTCAAATGCATTTACATTTAAATTCCAGGTGTAAATAAATGTGACTTCTAGGTTTTGCTCCATTGTGGTCATCCATTCCATAGCTCTCTCCAATTAGCGTGAGTAGCTTAGAGGTGACAGTAATGGGGAGAATGCACTGATGGGTAATTTTGATTTTTGTTATTTTCTGAAAATGTTAAAGACCTGGAGACTTTTAAATGATAGCAAAAAGTGCATAACCAAAAATTATTGTGAATTTTTTTTGAGAAATGATGCCATTATTTCACATGAATGCTCTACTTAAAAATAGAGGCAGAGAATTTAAAAAAAAAAAAACAGGAAGGTAACCTTTAATTTGAAATTGGATGCATTGTAATACTTGTGCTGTAAAAATCTGATGGTGTACTAATGTCCTCACATATATTATCTCAAATTGTACCTTTCAGTTATAATGGCTGTTCCAATAACATAATAGCCACTCACCTGTAATTATAAGTTTTCAAAGCCTGAAATGATTCCAATTGTTTTTCTCTGCACTTTCCATGTGCGGAGAACTTGTAACTGCTTTGTGAAGCTGCAAGTTCCAAAAGGTTTATTTCAACTTTCCCTGTTTCCATCTATTGTCTCATGTTGCAATTTAAGTTAGTCTTGGGTGCATACGGATGCTGGGGGACAGTACCAAGGGCGTTTACCAGATGAAACTTCAACCTTGAGGACTTCAGTGTCTTGTGTCAGCCACCCCCAGCACTCACCTGCACACAACTCATTCCCATTTTTCTTCTTAATAGATTTAACCCCAGTCTTGCCCACTGTGCTTCTGTATCTCATCATGAAATATATCCAGGCCACCCCCTCGTTTGACCACTTGGCCAGCCGCTCAGAAGTGGGCTGCCTCTGTGGGTGGAGCGAGGAGCTGAAAAGTAATTTCTCCAGCAGGCTCGGAGGCTCCTGTCTCTCAGAAGACGTGCCTGACAAGACGTTGGGAAGAGCCTTTCTCAGTGCCGGACCCCTTTCCTTCCTCTACTCCCCTTTCCAGCAGTATCCCTAACTCTGCAACAGCAAAGAGAGGGCACCCTGCAGGAACCCTAGAGAGAAGTGGGGAGGGCGCTCCCTTCAGGTGCCAGAACCTCTCTCAGGAGGCCTCCTGGGACTCGGCTGGCTCCCCAGTACCCAGGTCCCATCACACGAAACAGCATAGGTCAGGCAGAGGGCCGGGAGGAGGGAAGACAGGACTTTTTAGGCGTGATTAACTGAGATGGAAAGAGCCAACTTGTGTCAATAGCATGAGACAATGAGGATTGCTTCCTCATCCTCCCGACGCCATGTGGCACGCACGGGGTGTGCAAGCACACACGTGCACATACATGTACACACTCACACACACGCACTCACACACACACGCACACAGGTGTGCAATATTCCAGAGCTAAGTTCAGGACTCATTCTCTCTTGATTATCTCTCTTGACCACAGCATCAGATGTGGGTGTAGATTCTACTGCTTAGCAGCTGGATGGATGAATCCAGGTGCTTCTGTGTGAGCCTCAGTTTCCTTCTTGTAAAATGAGACGACAGTCTCTACTTCGCAGTGTAAGGACCTGGTCTACTGTCCACACTCGATGTCAGTTCCTGCCTTTAGGAGAACCGGTAAATGTGCAGCTGTCTCTCTCCACTCCAACCAGCCCATGTTTATGCAGAAGAGCTATTGTTTTTTCATGTTAACGCCTCTCTTGCAGAGTGGTGGCAAAGAACAGAAGAGGGAATGAATTAGAGCTCCCAGCACCCTGTCTGGCTCAGACCAACAGTTTTATTTATTTAAAAAGCCACGATCCTCCCTTGACAAAGGCGCTGGGAGGAGCTGCAAGGCATCTTGATTCAGCTCACGCTGGCTGGTTACAGGGGAGCACGGGACGCAGGAACGTGGCGCTGTTATTCCAGCGCTTGAAGAAGGTGGGGCTGCTGACTATTCCCTTACCCCTCCACCCCCAAACACTCGTGTTTGTCACCCCAGAATCATAGATTCACTTAGTTGTTTTGTGAGCATCCTTAAAGACCTCCTTGCAAAGACATTTAAAACAGAAATATTTCCCCAAATTGAAATAGAATCATGCTAAGCCTCCTCTTGTTTTATTGCTTGCTTTTTATTCACAAAACAGCATGGATCAACTTGTTCCCATGTCTGTGCCATATCCTATCTCATTCGTCCAAATGCTGTGTGGTTTTCCATTATGTGTTTCTAACATGCCTTAGTAACTATCCCTACACTGAGGGACAGTGTGTTTCTAACATTGCTGGAAGTCTTGGAAGCTGTTGGTGAGGTACAATCATACTAAGCAGGTGTCAGGGAATTGGGGGTCAAATCCTGCCTCCACCCATACTGCCTTGCTGGCAACTCTGAGGGTCTCAGAATCCGTTTCTCTTTTTGGGGAGGAGATACTTGGCTCAATAAAAAGACTTAGCTCACCGGTTTGTAGGAGGCTTGAAATATGATAAAGCTTAGTCAAGAGCTTTGGAAATTAAAAAGCAAAGTATTGTTATCGCTTTCATGATCACAGCTACTGTATTAAATAGTGATTTCATTCTTCTGTCTAAACTTGTCACCTGAAAACGGGAGAGAGCGTGTCCAGAATAAATCGCGAGCCTTTCAAAGGCTGGCACAGAGCCAAGCGTGCCTAGCTGGCAGGGCACAGTGCTGGTGCCCTTGGTAGCTCGGGTTTCTCAGAGCGCTCCGGCCGCTCCCACGGAGCTCTGCGGCCCCGGCCTGCCCCTGCCCGGGGCTGGCTTCGGTCCCCCAGCGGGCTTTCATTCCCAGAGTGAATCAATACCCAGAGAGTGATTTTCAAAGGGCTCAAGTCATTTGTAGTCTATTTGTGTCCAGAATGTTATTTCAGCTTCTCTCCCACAGAGCAAATATCACCAGAGGCAAGACCGTATCTTTTTCATAACTGCACTGAAAAAAAAAAAAATGACGGTTTAGCACCCTTAGTAAAAGATATAAAGATTTGAGGGTTTGGGAGTTTTTATGTGTTCTTCCCCTGGGAATTTAAGAAAAGTGAAGCCCAAGTGCAGAGACGCCCACAGTGGCGTCGCCCGTGCTGGGCAGGGCAGGCCTTCGGCAGCACCGCGGACCTGGCGCGGGCGGCCGGCGGCTCCTCCTGGTCGCAACACAGTCCTCAAGAACAGTGATTTTCTCTCCCCACCACCCACACGATGAATTTCAGGTGAAGGACCTATAATCAGCATCCATATGCCTGGATGAAAAGTAAAATCAATTAAACATGAGCGATTTTGTTCTGTGGGATGCCACGTAGACCTGTGAGTCTCTGCATCTGATGAACTTTTGCATTTTTACTGAGAGGGAAGAAAGCAAATATTGGCAGACATGTAATACACCACTAGGCAATGTTTGTACAGTGCTTCCTTTCTTTCCTACTGCCGTCTGTAGGCACACGGTGAGCCCCAGTGTGGTTAAGCAACTCGCCCCACGGCGAAGAGGCCGGAAGGGAGTGGCGTGTTTCAGGGAAACTCTCCATGGGCGTCGGCAAGTTCTCCTCCCACCTAAGGCCACATGAGGGCCACGTTGACACGAAGGAGACACAAATGCAGCTCACCTTGTGTCCTGGCGTTTCGGTTTCTGTTTAGACTGCAAGACGATCTGAGAAGTGCTCCTTTGTATGATCGTAGTTGCTTGTTGGGAGATACGTGTCTAAATCTCTTTTGAATACACGGAGCTACATGGAGAGCCAAGTCACCTGCCTAATTCTTAAGGAAAATATGTGCAGTTCTGTGTATAATGTCAGTGCTAGTTAGTGTCCTGCTGGCTGATAGCGAGAATCCTGTACTTAGGGAGCATACTTGATTTGCAAATAGCAATGTAGCCAACTGCCTAACAGTTTAGCATTTGAGTAAGAAAAAAGAAAACTGGCATTTCTTGGGTGCCAGACGTCTTCATGTATACTTTCCGAAACCCTATGTCCTGGTGCTATTTACACCAGACTATTTAAGATGAAGCAGAAACTGAGGCCTAGCTGGATTAGGTCATTTGCGCAGTGTCACACAGCTAGAATGAGGCCATCTGAGGTCAGACTGAAGTCTCCTAAATTCAAAGCTCATAATGTAGCGTGTTCCTTGTCTTCTCATGTGAATGAAGGAGTGTTGGGTTTTGTGTCTTCAAACCCTTAATTGTTTTTATAGCTGTATTGAGATATAATTGGCATACCATAAAATCCACCCACTGTGTACAATTCAGTGGTTCTCAGCATATCCATAGACAGGTGCAACCATCACCATACTCAGTTTAGAATGTTTGCATCATTTAAAAAAAACTAATTTTTCCATATTAGAAAACTCAATGCAAAGGATTTGCTCAAAATTATACATAAGACAAGCTTTATTTTCTATTTTATTCTAATTTTATGGCTTGTGACTACATAAAAATGGCTAAAAAATGTCACAGCATCTACTGTTTGCTTTGCTAGAGCCACTGACACTGACGTTCTGCTCTGAAAGGACGTGTGACAGGGCGGCAGGAGAGTTAGGCCAAGTGGAGGCTGGAGCTCTGGGATTGATTGCTTCTCCCTGCGCCGTGTGGTTTCCGCGTTGATAAGTGGATTTTATGATGCTGGCGCTACAGACAGAAGGAGCCTGGCAGTGCCCCCACCTCCCTGGCTCCTACTCAGTTACGAAGTCCTGGCCATTGCCTACCCGGTGTTGCTAAGTTCCAGGTTCTTCACAGTCATAGTTTCTTAAGCCCTAGTGTCTGTGAGATAGTCACGGTCACCTCTGAATTCTAAATAAAAGGTCCCCAACTCCATGAGATAGAACTGATTCTCTCAAGGCCTCACAAAGGGAAAGTGATGAGGACTGGCTTTGAACAATCCCAGGGTTGTTCTAGCTAACATCATGTTTGATATAAAGAGATTCTTAGATATACAGTTTGAAAAAGAAAGAACAATTTCAATTTGATGAGGCAACAGAGCAGGTGTGCTTAGACTATTTACTTGCCTATTCATGGCCATTCGTAAGGACATACTATGTTATTTACACATTGGTAAAATGAGAGTACACATGTTATTTCACAGGCTAACACCTGAGCTGATTGTGAATACACAGAATGATTGCAATGTCTAAAATGCTTTTTCAGGCCGGGCACAGTGGTATATGCCTGTAGTCCCAGCTATGCGGGAGGCTGAGGCAGGAGGATCGCTCAGAAGTTGGAGGTTGCAGTGAGCTATGATGACACCACTGCACTCCAGCCCAGGCAACAGAGTGAGAGTCTGTCTCAAAAACAAAAGAAAAGCTTCTTCTTATTTTTGTCTCAAGCATGGTGAATATTTAAGCTGACTAAAAGGGTCGGTTGACATTTACCTTTTACATTTGTTGGCTCCCTTGATGCTGCTACTTATTTGTCTGATGTCTGGCTGCCTGCCATGGGGCAGTGGACTCTGATAATGTCACCCTTGCTTCATCAGACTCTGAGGTCTTGGTTCTAACAGACTGAGACTGCCCAGCCTTGCCTTCGGGTCCCATTACCGCTTTACTTTGGGGTGCAGGCTTGTCATTGCCTAACAAGAACCAGATCAGGAGCCGTATGTGCAGTGTGGACAGGGCCTGAGGCAGACACAGGGTTGGCCTGTCCTACAGACTGCCCCAGGGAAACCTCAGTCCACCTTTGTTTGCCCCCAGCAGGGAGGCGGAGATAGAGTTTATAACCGTGCGTCACAGCACTTGCCTCATCTTAGCGTCACGCTCTGCTTGGCATGCTTGGGAGCAGCGAGCCTTCTTTAGAAACTCTCCCCCTCTTGGACCACACTTATTTTAGTCTTCTCCGAAGGCTTCACCTCTCCTCTGGCCACCATGCTTTAAATTCTGATCTGTCACTTGGGCGCTAAGTTAGTTTGCCCAGCCACTTGCCTTTCCTGAAGCTTATTTTCCTCATCTTGGCAGTGGGGGGTTGGTGCGCGAGACAGTGACATAGTCACACAGTGGCTGTGAAGGCAGTTCAAAAGCATTGCCTACACTTAGTTGGTATTTGACAAATAGCAGTTTTCTAATTCACATTCATCCCTTCGTTTCCTTTTCCTCATATATCTTAAGATCCTTCTGTCGTTAACTGTTTTCTGTAATCTTGGTGTTGGATTTTGCCACTATTTAAAAAGCTGGGTAATGATCATGATTGCAGTGAGTGTTCCTCTTTATCCTGTAAAGCCTTGGGTTTCCAGAGTTGGTGAATGTGCCCTCTGTGCCGAACACGTGTGTCCTCCTGTGCAGATAGAAGTGTCCGGGCTGTGATGGTCTCATAGCTATCTACAGTCAGGCCCTGCCTGAAGGGAGGGATGAGCACAGTTGAGAATGAGATTTTACCCCAGTGTAAGGGAAATGGAGCTCTCTCTCTCTCTGCCCAGGAGTGCCTGGGGGACGGGGGATGCCAAGGGAACAGCATTTGTGGAGGGGTAGACTGCCACCTGCTGCTCTGCTGCTCCTGGGAATTCTAGGCTCCGCTCCCACCCATGCCAGGAGCTCCTGGGGTGGGGTCCCCTGAGCAGGGGCTGTGGGAGGCCCTAAAAGGAGCCAGTGAACCCAGCTGGGGCTCGGAGGATGTGTGGGGCTGGGCACTGCCCTGTGTCAGTCACCACTGAGATTCACCACCAGGAGTCGCCCTGTGGCTTTCAAGGACAGGCACAGGATCTGGAGAGGTATAAGTGACCTCAAGGAGCAACCTTCCGAGTGGGGCAAGGGCTCCTGTGGTGCCTCCAGGACAGCACCATTCTGACCTGGGACTTGCGCTGCTGTAAGAGGCGAGCTGCTGGCACCATCGGTTCGGCACCCTGAAGGGAGGACTGTGCTGCTCTCCTGGTAAAGTTCTCACCCAGTAGACAGAATAACACATTTCCAGCAAGAAATAGTGTGGGATGGGCAGCTGAGAAACTTCTGGTAGGAGCTTGAATCAGTTATCAGGAAATAGTCACCTGGTCCTTTGACCATTCTTTTCATGTCTTTATAAATAAATATATAAAATATAAATAAATGTAGGTATATATATATATTTATATAAAATAAAATATACTATTCAGATACAAGAGGAAACTTCATTCCGACAGATATTTTTTTGGAAAGACCATGCCTGTTTGAGACGGAGGCCCACGGAGAATGCAGCTGGGGAGGGTGACCAAGGCCGGAGGGAGGGAAAAGAAAAGGAAAAGATACATGTCTGAGAAAGAATCTAAACTTTTCGGAGAAAATGTGTTCTTTTTGAGAGCTGTGGACCAGAGGGTGGCTGCGGGCTTCACACAGATTTTAGGGAAAGAAGACAGGAGACCTTCAATCATTTTTCTACATTGATTTGTTATTTAGAAAAATAAATATTAAAAAAAAGTCATGCTTCAGAAAGGTAATGCCCAATGCAGGCAGCGATACAATAAAGCTGGCGTTCGCACAGTGCTGGTGGCAGTTTAAACTGGTATAGACCTTCTGGAAAGCAATTTGACAGCACAGGTCAAAAGCCATTAAGGGCACATTTATTCTAACTCAGAAACTGCATTTGGCTGTTTTTTTCCCTAAAGAAATTATCCA
The DNA here is from genome assembly GCF_041146395.1 of Eulemur rufifrons. NCBI lineage: Eukaryota > Metazoa > Chordata > Mammalia > Primates > Lemuridae > Eulemur > Eulemur rufifrons. The sequence continues at coordinate 5,288,931 of NC_091011.1, read as the reverse complement.
AAAACATAGAAAAGTAGTTTGCACAAAGATGGTATTGATAAGAATTTTTCATAGGTTTTTAAGGGAAATAAATTGAACACATATCTATGGTGGAATGATTAAGTAAATACCATATCTACTCATTGAAATTTTAAGCAGCAATTTAAAGGAATATATAGCAATGTTGAAAATACTTATGATCTTATGTTAAATGAACAAGTAGATTATGTACTGAAAAATAAACAAAAGAATGGCTATTATTAAAACAGAATTATAAATTAACCAGCAACTTTTAAATGCAACACATGTGATACATCCCCCAATGTCTTTAATGCAGTTGCTCTGAAAGCCATATTACTGTGCAGTAGCTTGTGTTGTTTTCTAAGCTAATTGAGAGATAATTCTTGCTAGGCTATAATAATATATCTCCCAATCTTGGACTAGTTATGGTCCTCTGTATACAAACAGGGAGGTGGAAAGCTTAAGAATGCCTATGTTTTAAAATTTAACAAATGACCCAGAAAGTCCAGTCTTTAGTATTTACCAAATTGGGAAAACAATAACATACATTTATATAAGGACTCACATGTGAATGTGTATAGTAGGATTATTTATAACAACCAAAAAGTGGAAATGACCCATATGTCCATCAATTGGTGAATGAATAAACAAAATCGGCATATCCGTACAATGGAATATTATTCAGCAATAGACAAGAGTGAAATACATGATTCATTCATAGCATGAAGCATGCCACAACATGTGTGAACCTCAAGAACATGCTAAGTGAAAGAAGCCAGAGGCAAAAGATGTATGTTGATTTGTTTTGTATGATTTGATTTATGTGAAGTGTCCATATAAGGCAAACACATAGAGACATAGAGCAGAGTAGACTTAGCTCTCAAAGAGCCCGGGCTGGGCATGGGAAAGACATTAACGCTAACTGGGCAAAGGGATGTTATTGGAACAATGAGAATAGGGGTGGTGGTTACCACTCAGTAAATTTATTAAAAACCATGAAATTTCATACTTAAAATAAGTATTTTATGGTATATGATTTTATTTCAACAAAATTGTTGAAAAAAATCTGTTTTTCCCATCTGATGTAGTCAATATTAAAATTAGAATGAACTTTTGAGGCTTTCCTTGGAGCACTAAGGTAGCTGGTTCAGAATATTGCAGGCTAGAATAAGTGCCTTCTGTAGACATGTGAAGTGTCCTTCATCCTCTCTCTCCTACAGCTCATCTGACCCTCTCACGGGTGCCCATGTGGCACCCGGGGGCTCAGCCCACAGTACAGCTCCAGCAGTTGAGACCTGGAGGGACAAGGCTGTCATTCTGCTGCTGCCGGCAGAGCTGCAGTGCAAGCTCAGGTCCACCAACTGTGCTCTAGTCTAAGTTACCAAACACTTCAAAATGCAGGAACGTACCAACAGTTATATGATAGAATCATTAAACCTACTACTCAGATTTGGGGAATGTTAACATTTTTGTGATCTTTGTTGCATGTTTTTGGAAAATAAAAAATCTGTTCTGGTGAAGGCACCCTGCCACCACCTCTCTCCCCCTCCTTTCCACTGCACAGGTAACCACATGCTGGAAGTTGGGGTTCACTTTTTCTGGGTATGTTTTTGTAATTTGTCCCATATGTGCTTCTGTATCACTTAGTGTGTTCATTGCTGGAGTGACAGATTCCCTAACTGCATGAGGTGTTCCCTGTAAACAGGTGTCAGGCCACTTGGCAAGAGGCCTGCAGCCACACAGGAGAATGGTTGGGTAGCTCAGCCACAGTCTCCATGCTCCCCACACAGGGCTGCAGCTCAACATCACTCCCTCCTACAGTAAATGGAAAATCTGAAAAGCAACGGACATTTCTCCTCACAAGAGACTCAATCTTCACCAAGAGGAAAGACATTAGAAGTCTCCAAAAGATTTCACTTCTGTGTCTTTTGCCAGATTCGGGTCACATGTTCACACTAAGGGTAGGCTGGACACAAAGATGGTGCTGAGATTCCCGCCCCTGGTGGACAAACCATGTGTGACTGCCTGTCTTCAGGGTGGCTGCAATCTGTGAACGTGATGTGACATCACTCCTCTGTATAGTCTACAAATCAGTCACCACTGAGTTGCTCAAAAAAGAGACCACCCTGGGTAGGCCTGCCCAAATCAGGGGATCCTTTAAAAGAAGGTAAAGGAAGCATCAGAGAGTTGAGCTTTTAAAGCCAATAGTCAGGTCAGGAACTGCCTACAGGAGCTGTGTGGCAGGAAACAGTGATAGCTCCTAGTTGCTTAGAGAAGTCACCAACTTACAAGAAAATAAGGATCTCAGTTACACAACCAAAAGGAAATGAATTCTGCCAACAACCAGTGAACTTGGCAAAGGACCCTTACCCTCAGATGAGACCCTGGCCCTGGCAGACATCTGGATTTCAGCCTGGTGAGAGCCTGATCCGAGGACTCAGCTAACCTGTGCCCGGACTTCTGACCTACAGACATTGTGAGCTATAAATATGTAAATGTGTATTGTTTTAAGCTGCTAAGTCTCTGGCAACTTATTAAGCAACAATATAATACAAATATACCCCTAAACAAATAATTGGCAACAGGAATTAGATCAATCATGATTCATCTTGAGGACTTCAGAAGGTCTGTCTTCCTTGGGTTTATTTCCATCATGTTATTTTACACCTTTTATTTGCCATGTATTTCTTTTGCTTCTCTTTCCTGCTTTTAATTATATTAATCAAATCTTCTCTATTCACCCACATATACTTTTATTCTTCTACTGATATTTATTTTCATTTTTATAGTGGGTGAGACACAATAAATAACCTTAATTTAATAAAAATGTAAAGTTAAGCACCGTCACTATAATTTTCACTCTCTTCCCATCTTTTATGGCATTATTGTGCAGCATTTTAATTCTACTTTGTTTCAGTCCTATCTACATAGTAACTATAATAATTATTGTGCTTATAGTGAGCACATACTGAAGTCTATTTACGTGTTTACCAATAATCTATTTGCTCACCATAACTCCTTGCAACTCCCTCTTTGTTCTTGGTTCGGGTTCCTTCTTGCTGCCGTAGAATCTTCAGTCGCAGGGCTGGGGTAGGGTGAGGCAAGCCAGGCACTCACCTTGGTCACAAGTGGGTGGCAAAACCCTCAACAATCACGATAACTCATGTATTAATTCAATAATTTGAAAAATCAGAATTAGTGCAAAAAATTTTTGGTGACAACTGTCAAAATTTTACATAAATACAGGTTAATGTTGTTTGTTTGTCTCACAACCATGCACCACTATGCCACAGGGCAGGTGTCTCCGGACTGGGAGTGAGGCTGCTGACGGGTGTGAATAGAGTGGGGAACTCAGGGCTGTATGTACAGTACTGTCATTTTATTTATAGATATTTTGATAACTCTTCCACCTGGTTCAAAACAGGGGCGGGTATTTGGCAAGGACCACATTTTCCTTTATCCCCCAGCCCCAGTGGGACTCAGCAGGACACTGCTCAGGGGTGTGGACATCACAGATCAGAGAGTACTGAAGTCTCATAGTTTTTGTCTGAAAATGTTACAGCAGCGCCTTATCTCCTGAATGACAGTTTCAACGGACGCGGTGAGAACACAGCCACCGGCTGTGGGTGTCTGGCGCTGTGCTGGCGCGGGAATGGAATCCGCAGGAGAGGCATCAGAAAGCCGTTCTCTTTTGAAGTCAGTCTGTGCCTGATTCCCATGCCATGGGCCACACCATTGTTAAACAAAATCTCTTCTGATTCTACCAACCAAGTGTCCCAAAATTCACAGAGAATCCCACCGGAAGCTGTAAATGCATCTCAATGCATTTTACCAAGGCAATTTTATCAATATTACCTGTATTCAATGTTTATGTCTAAAGACTGACTGTGATCATGAATAAAAAGAGATGTATATGCAGTGAGAAAAGAAAAAAGTACACCAAATGCTCAGGGTGTTTGTATTAGTATAATAGGATCTGATTTCTTTTCTTATAATCAGCCATTTTCCAAAAAGTTTTAAATTCTAGCTATGTTAGGTTCACACTGAAGATACGTGCCAGAAAGATGAGGATGCCAAGGGCCATTCATAATGCATGAACCGGGGTCAGGGATCCTGGCCCTTGCTGCTGGCTGCATGTCGGTATTTCCGGCAGCTTCTCTTATGCTCTGAATGCCATGGGGATTTTATTAGCTTAAGCTCCACAGATATAATTGCTATATAATTGTAAAGTAATCAAAATTCAGTAAACAGCTCATAGTGGGCACTGTGTACAATCATAAAATGTCAGGGCTCAAGAAAACAGTGTCAGGTATTGACTCTTAATAGGATCACTGTCACTTTTTAATAAAAACATTTGTTTAGCATCGCAAACATGCAAGGCATTGAGCATCCTTGCTTTGGGTTGCTGGCATAAAGATGAGGATTGCCTTGGCTCTCATCCTGAGATTTGCAATTGTCACCTTCTCACAAAGTGATAAGATTCTCAGGCACGTTGCTGAGTCCATTGCTACACCATGGAAAGGCAAAATTTCCCTGTCTCCCTTGTAGCTAGCTAGGTGTGACCTTTTGACTAAATGCAGGTATACAAGATTGGACCCAAAGAAATGGGTGCAGCTCCTGGGTCCTGTGCTTAAATGATGCATCTACCCCTTTCCTGCCTCCACGATGCCACCCTGGGAGCCGAACTTGGGTGTGCCGGTGCGCCATCTCACGCAGAGAACCAGGCCCTTCCTCTCGGGCAGATCCGCAAACTGCTCCTGGAAAGGGCCAGACGTTAGACTTCAGACTTTGTGCCGTTGTCTCTCTTACAGTCTTGACCTGAGAGAGAAATAGACCGCCTGGCTTGGGTAAGCTGTTGCTGCTTGTGTCTCTGTGCCACGCAGTCAGCCTACAGCAAACCAACACGGACGTGTTTCTTCGGTGCGCGTTTGGGGAAGTTGCGTCACAAATGCAGTCTGATTTGGAGGCTCGCGTATCTGATCCCCTCGCCCGGGATTGCAGTCGAGTCCAGAATTTGTATTGCCTTTCAGAAATAGGAAAAATAATTCCAAGTTTAGGTGGAAGTTGTGGAAATAAGGGTCTTATCAATGTCTCACTTTTTTCTTCTCAGTTTGCAGTTGGGTATTGCGGAAGGCACCTAGGCCGCGGGCGGAGCGCGTGACAGCGTCACATCTGCCCTTGGTTACTGGGCTGCTCACAGGCCAGGTGGGAGGTGGGTGGGCTGTGGGCTGGCGCTGAGTGGCCCTGAGGCAGACGCCAGACAGGTCAGTGACTACCCCGCGTCACACCTATGCAGTTTTTCTGATGAAATGACAATGGATGGTCTGATTCCTGCCTTCAGTGGGCTTGGAATTGGGAAAAAACTCAAACGTAGACATTGAAGGAGTGAATACCTTTATTTTCCCACTTGCCTCGGAATAATGTTGAGGTGCAAAGCAATGCTTCTGAGGCTCATTTTTGCTTCCCTTTCCCTCTCTCCTGTGTTTAACGTTCTTCGGTGTCCTCTTCTTCCCCCGTCATTGTAACAATGCGTTGAATTACTTCAAATTCTGTTTGAAAGGGCCGCAGTGTAGGCATGACGCAGAGAGACGGGAGGGAGGGAGACGGGGAGGGGGGGAGGGAGTGCCTTTGCAAGCCTCTTGCTGTAGTCGTTTTATATTTAGACTACACTGCAGTCATTTTAGATATATATTTGAAGAAATAATAACAAAGCAAAGATAGATAAAATAGAACACACACAGAGAGAAACAATGAAACCTGAACGTTTTCTTGTCTGCGCGGTGCTAGAGGAATTGAACCGCATTGCTGATGTAGTTTCCTCTGTTTTCATTAACACAGGACGAGCAGAGCCAGGGCTGGTATTCCTCTTTCCGTGACTGTGAGATTCGGTTGGCAAAACTGACACTATTTTTGTCATTGGTTTCACCTTGCAATATAAATGCAGTTGAAGGTCTCCTCCAGTAAATTCCAAATGTGTTTAAACAGCTGGTCCTTTAGAAATATATGTACACTGGCATATATTTTAATGTAAAATTTATAAAAGAGAAAGGTAAAAGCTCAAATGTTTTCCACACAATGGCATTCTCATCATAGACATTTGATCTATTTTTTTTTTTTTTGAAGAAATTATCAGACAGAGAACTGAATTTTGAAACTGTGAATGATGAAATTTTCTCAGCATCAGGAAAAATGCTTGAAGTGAAGGCTACACCGGTTGTGTGAGCTCCTGATGGATTCTGTGGTGTTACCTGATAACGCAAAATGGAGAGCCGAATAGCAGTGACAATGCGGGCTTTATCCATCTTTCCTTTCTCTTTTTGTATCTCTTATTAAAATCTCCCAGTATACAGCTTTTCCCAAAGTGTTTGTTTCACAAAATACAAGTCTTGCAAGCTCTTCTAGCAGAACAACCAAAATGGGCTCTGTGTTTATGTGCTTGAGCCTAGCATCCCTTTGGGGGTGTCTAACGCACACCTTTGTAGTACAGTCCATGGTGTGTACGTAATCTTCTTGCCACCATTTGCCTGCCAAGAGGTGACAGATTCATTTCCACCAATTACAAATATGCTTTCTTAAATGGTGATCATTGGGGGTATTGCCAAAATCCTTATAAACACTGGCTACTCAGCCTTTTTAATTCGTATTCTCTTCTGAATGTTTAAACAGAGACACCCCCTCCCTTTTAATGCACACCTTCCCCTCTCTTCAAGAGTTTAAACTTTATAGCCTCATTTGTTGTGCCAGACACAACAGAAGAGCTTTTAGCTGATTGTTGTCAAGTGCTCAGTAATTGATTGAGGAGATTTGAAGATTTTGAGCAACAGTCTGGGTTAGTTGAATGCATCTTCTCTAAGTTATGGTAATTCTCTCCTTGCAAGTTTAAAACTCCGTGAATGAAGCTATCTCATCAGTGTCACCCTCTCCACTGGGAGGAGAATCTGATTGAATTGATTTTAGAGACAAGAGAAGGATCCTTGAATTTTCTAATATTTCCATGCTGTGCTCTTTGCTGTCTTTAATTTGCTGATTTAACCCTGCACTTCTGGCTACTTGACTTCATGTCTAACAGACACCCCTGCCCCGTCCCCGAGATGCACTCTCTGGTTTTAAGTGTTTGGTATGATGGACTATGTTATTGTCCTCGAGAGTGTGATTTCTACAATGAGCATTTCTTCTTATAGAAGGGGGACCGAGATAAAATCTTCTCAGTTCACAGACGAAAGGATACTAATACTAATTAGTCCAAAATGAATCCCAAACTCAAGACTATGCATCTGCGTGTTTCCTATATAGCCCAGAACAAAGGCCACTCATCTCTGAGTTAAAATATCAATTTTTCTATCACTATCAAATACACTATTATATATGATACAAAAAATTTTATATAAATTGCTTTAATTTTACAATGCAATTCACATGTTGTTTCTGAATTACTATCTTATTAAACAGTTACAATTAGAATTTTGTTCTTTTCATGGAATAGATGTTTCACAAAAATGACATTTCTTTCCTGAATAAAAAGTTTTACAAGCTCACTGAAGTAAAATTTAATAACACAAAAAGTAAAAATATGGAGAATAAATCCCTCTGCAATCCTATCATTGAGAGGAAGAGAATAATTTAATTTTATTCTATAAATGTGTATGTATTTATGCATTTCATAAAATTAGAAACATACTGTCTTCAGATACATTCTACACTTGTTTAAATATGAGCACAATTTTTCTCCATGACATTACAGTCTTCCCTGGGTATCCACAGGGGCTGGCTCCAGGTGCCTCTCAGATACCAAAATCCACGACACTCAAGTCCCTGATATAGCCTACGTACATCCTCTTTGTGCTTTAAATCATCTCTAAATTACTTATAATACTTAATACAATGTAAATGCTATGTAGATGCTGTGTAAGTAGTTATTATACTATGTCAATTTTTAATTTGTATTATTTTTATTGTTGCATTGTTAATTACTTTTTATCCAATAATTTTGATCAGTGGTTGGTGGAATCCGTGAATGCAGAACCTGTGGATACTATGTCTCTCTCTTTAATATTAATATAAAGTTTAATTGTGGAGTCCAATTATTTGGAATTTAAAAAAAAAATTTTTTTAAGAGACAGAGTCCTGCTCTGTTGCCCAGGCTGGAGTGCAGTGGTGTGATCATAACTCACTGCAGCCTCGAACCCCTGGACTCAAGCCATCTTCCTGCTTCAGCCTCCCCAGTAGCTAGGACTACAGGCATGTGCCAACCAGCCTGGCTGACTAAAAAAAAAATTTTATAGAGACAGTATTTGGCTATGTTGCCCAGGCTGGTCTTGAACTCCTCACCTTAGGCAATCCTCTTGCCTTGGCCTCCCAAAGTTCTGGGATTACAGGCATGAGCCACTGTGTCCAGCCTATTTGGAACATTTTTAAGGAACACATCTACCATATTATATAAGAATTCTTATGTTACTATTTCTGTCCACGTTTTTGGTGTTTTGTTTCTTTCAGTTCATTTTATTTCTTTCCTATTTGCTTACGTATATTCTCTTTAATTATTTATTTTATTTTCTCTTGACATTTAGAAGTCATAGACCCCCCTTTAAATTCTTTTATAGGCTACATTAAGGATACTTTTTGAAGCAAACTTAATAGCATTGGCTAATATCCACAGAGAGATGTGATTTAGCCTACAGTTTAAAAATTAGCAATGCTAAAAATGAAATATATCTCTAAACCAGAATGGGAGGTCAATTTGCCCCTCACATCTCTCTTGGGTGCCGTTGGTGCAAGCTGAGACGGGCTTATTTATTAATGTTTAATTGTGTGTCTTTTCTCTCAAGAATCTTTTGCTTTGTTTTTTTGTTTGAAAGCATATCAAATCAATTATTTAGTTCTTATTGTTTAGCTTGTTGCGATGGTCACTGTTACTCATTTTATTGTAACACTACCATTCTTGAGGGTTTTTTTTTTAATTGATTCAAATTTTTGTAAGTGCAAGTGTTCTTAGCAATAGTTTCAGTAAGGATATATTGATGGCATGTTTATCACACCTTCAGACACCTTGGAACATATTTTGTTGCCTGCATGCCTGGGCTGAGACCTGTCAGTTCTCTTCAGACTCTGAGATGTCGCTCTAGAGCTTTCGGCTGTCTCATTTGTCAGTATAATAACAAGAGTAACACTCAGGCGCCTATGGCAGCTCTGAGCACTGTAGACCACACGGCCACACCCTGCATGCCCACAAGCTTCCTTCTAGCTCAGGGCACCTGCCCTCATTATTGTGACGGGTCTTCTTTGAGAGTCACCTTCCCTGGTGATGCATCCACTGTCATCTCACCAGAACTTTCTAGTGCTTCCCTGGCCGGGTCCTTTCCTGCCAAGTCAAAGACATCGTCCTGGAAGTTCTGGTGTCAGCAGCTTTTCTCTCTTCAATGGATCCTTCCTCTCACCTCCCCACACCCCACCTTATTTCCCCATTGTCCTCTACCACCAGTTCTTGAAAGCTGCTCGTCATCTCAGAAATCTCTCCTTCACATCTCTCCCAAACTTGCTGCAATGTGACATTCACCCTCACCACTGCCAAAGTCACAAAAACCTTCATCTTCACGTCTAAGTTCTCATCTTCGTTGCATCCAAGTCATCACTGGAAACAGCTAGTGGTTGCTTCTACCTTGAAACCTTTCATCACGTGCTTTCTAAGACACCCTACTTTATGGATTCCCACACCTCACTCATCCTCCTTTTCCATATATATTTCCTGTACTCTCATCTCTCCAAAGTCTTATCATTAGAATGTCTCAGTTCTCCATCCCTGGAGCTCTATATCATGCCAGACTCATAGATCAACTGTAGAGCTCACATCTTCACTCGGATGTCTAACTGGACATCTCACCTATCCCATGACCAGAATAGATCTCCTGATTTTTCTGCTCCAAATCTGTGCCTCCATCTCAATATTCTTCCCCTTCTCAATTGGTAGCAGCTCTATCTTTATTTGGCAGGCAAAAAGGTCTTGGAATCATTGTGCTCTTTTGTGCATACCTCATATCCAATCTACCAGCAAATCCTCTACTCTTGAAACATGTCCAGAATTTGGCCACTTCTCTCAATCTCCATTCCGGTCGCCCTGTTGCAACCCAATGTACCTTCCTAACTAGGGTGTTGGAATAATCTCCTGACTGGTCTTCCCACTTCTGCCTTGCTCTCTGCCCCATCTTTGTCCATCCTCGGCACAGTGGCCATTTAATTTCCCGTTACAATGCACCTCAGGAAATGTCACTCCTCTACCTCAAACTTCCAGTGTCATCCCCCATCAATGTCTGAATGTATAAAGACCTTGCAGTGGCCTCAGGGGCACCGCAGGGTCTGACCTCCTCTTACACCCTCCTCCCCGTCCTCCTGTGACCTCCCTTGCTCACCCTGCTGCAATCACGCCAGCCTCGGGGCTGTTCCTCGCACCTGGCAAGCGCTTGCTCACGCCAGGGCTCTTCCCCTGCTGCTTCCTCTCCCCAGGGTGGTCTTTCCCCAGACACCATCAGAGCTTGCTGCTGTCCAAACCCTTTCAATTCTTTCCTCTACTTTGCCTTTTAAGTAGGGCCTTTCTTAAATTCATCTTTTTAAATTTAAAAAAAAGTTTAAATCAAAGCTAGTTTTATTTTTCACATCCTATTTCACTCTGTTTCCAAGTACACAGTAGGAGAACAAAAACTAACAACAAAAACCCATGGAGAATATGAAAATATCCTTATTTCTTTCCATGTAGAAAAGAATGCATGAGTAACTACAGTCTTTAGGTTGCAAAACATATCAAACCTATTTATCACAGATTATCTTTTTGACTGTCTTGAATATAAAGTGTTATGATGTATCTACTTTCATCTCTGGAGTTGTTCCGTGTACTGGGATTTTAGTATGAAAACTTGATGTATAAACATAACGATTTATAGCAACAAAATACATAGACTCTTAAGACGAAAAGAGCAACTTTCACTAGCTTCCTGATGTGAGGTGCTGTGCTTTTGGCCCAGTGGTCCAGAGGAGGTGTTGATGAGACATAAGTCCAATTATCATCCTGTGGCCAATGGCTTTGTTCTACTCTAGATAGAAAAGTGAAAAATTATTAGTGTAAGCTGAAAATTATAGCAATTTACATGTCATCTTTATATACCTTGAAGTTTATAGAAATTCCATTTCAATTCTGGCAATAATTTGGATACATTCTTAGTCTGAAGGATTGTTATAGGAGCCATTATAGTCCAGTGTTTAAAGTTTTGATAACTGGGGTCAAACAGACTTGGGTTTGAATTTTGATTTCCAATCTTCTAGTTTCATGATGTAGAGAGTTACAATAGAATTTCATACATACATATATAGGTTTTCTTATTTATAAAATTAAAACATTCTTGTAAAGTTCACAGTCAGTTGAGATAATGCTTATAAATAACTTATCACAGAAGTGGCATATAGTAGGCATGAAATACATGCTGCTGATTATTGTTAATAGATTATTCATGCTCGTCATTGCTGTTTTGTTGAAATGTAGGCAATTGAGTATTGGATTTTTATCTGGATAGTGTCTCACAGTGAGCACTTTTTCCCTTATTTTGTTATTTTTATTTTTAGAAATGCCTGCAACAGAGTTGATCAGTAGGGTTACTATAGTTGGATGTCGTCGTTGGAATATAACTCCAGCAGTTATCTGTTCCAGCAGAAATATGTGGCTCTGTGGGTGAGAAAAAAGGAAAAGATTAGCCCAACTTGTAGAATCTTCTATTTTATTGGAGAAAATAAGTTGGAATCAGTGTGTTCAGTCAAGGGTGGACCAATAATTCATTCCCTGTATCAGAAATTGTACTATATATATGAGTACATAAACTATTTTCCTCCTAAAATCAATTGTATAAACATGGACTGTTTTATTATATCAAATATATATTAGATTTTCTTATAGAACAAACTTCTCAGTAAAGAAATGATAGTTACACTATCTAGCATTAGAGAATCAGATACAACGTTCCTTCAGCTGATGTAGAACAATGTTAGGTTTTTATTTCTTACTGGACAGTTTTAGGGGCTCAACCCAATTAGAAACAAAACACGCAGGGAAGTGTGCTTAGCATTCTTTGAGTTATACCCCAAAGCAAAGTTGCCATGATCACAATCTGCATGCCTGTTCATACTAACCCTCCCTAAAATATTCCTGAGTAGCCACAGAAGGAAATCACATTTAAGACAGAGCACATTTGCCAAGCAAAATTCAAAAGCTGGACCAGTCCATGGACACGATTCTCTGGTAGACGAGATTAAAATGGCACTTTGTGTGCATAAGGAGAAGGAGGGTGGACTCGCCAATCGCATGGCCCCCACCGGGCAGAGCGCTTGCATGGCTGCTGTTATTCCACTAATATGCAAAAGTAACCCCCAGGCCTGTGGGTTTGGTTTCAGATAGCTCATCAATAATTCTGAGCACAGAATATTAGAAAGTGATTAACAACTCTATGTGCTTTCATCTCAAGACTGTTATTTTGTCTCCTCACAGGGACAAAGCCCAGGCAGCTGTACCCTGTTATTTATGAAGCTGTGGTGTAGTATCTGGAGATTTTGCCATCTTAATCTGCTCCATTTCAGTGAAATAATAAATGCATAGGGAGAAATTTCAGAAAAGAGAGGAAGCGAAATAACACTAAAGTTCAAAGCCTATGGCATTAAGCAAATCTCAACTCCTCAAATTTTGAATTTATGAACAGCAACAGGTGGCGAAGAAGATTTTATTAATGCACACACAGATGTGTGCACAGGTCCACACTCATAATTGAAGGCAATTATTTTGTCTCAGGACACATATACACACACACACCAGTTAGTCTCCGTCCTCTTTGTGTGTGTATGTGTGTATATATATGTATATATACAGTCGTGCATCACTTAAGAGTGAGGGTACCTCTGAGAAATTCATCCTCAGGTGATTTCATCACTGTCCAAACAGCACAGAGAGCACTTACACAAACCTAGATGGCACAGCCCACTACACACCCAGACTGTGTGGTGCAGCCTATTGCTCCCAGGCTGCAAACCTACAGAGCCACAGCATGTTACTCTACAGAATACTACAGGCAATTGTAACACAGTGGCAAGCATTTTTGTATCTAAACATGGGAAAGGTATGGTAAACATATGGTTTATATATTTTATAAACCATATAATCTGAAGGGACCACCGTCATATATGTGGTTCATGGTTGACCAAAATGTCATTATGCAGCACATTATTATACATGTGTGTGCTTTGTTTCATTTTATATAATTTTTAATTTGAATAGCATGGTATGGAAAAGGTAGATTTAGAGAGTTAGTGCTATGAATACATGGGCAAGACATCACAACCTCTTTTTAATACGTGATTGATTTTAGGGGCCAATAAAAGAAAAGCAACGTGTCCAGAGAAGGTGGTATTACAGACTAGGGAGACATTGTGTTGTTTTATTTTAGTTGAACATGTAGCTCTATGCATGAAAATCCAAAATATTTGAAATGTTTCCATTTAGGAAAGGAGAATTTCTGAGTTTGAAGTAAGATTTTTGTTTTTCAAAACTTTAAAATGAATTTGATGTTATTTTACAAAACTTTTTGAGAAGATTGATACCCACCTCTAATCTCCCTTTCTTCAGGTGCATCTATATATGTGTATGTATGTGTGAGTGTGTGTATATATATATGTATGTATGTATATATGTGTCTTTGTGTGTGCGTGTGTTGGTATCCATTTCAGTAGTATTTAAAAATCCTTTAGCCGTGTTATCATTGTTTTTACATTAATATTTTAATGTATAGGAAGAAAAATATGGGGAACAGAGGCCCAGGCAGCAGAGACATTAAGAGACCATGAAGCAGCCCAGTAGGAAGATGTCTTTGTGGTGACTGTAGCATTGAGACTGTTCACCATGCCCTTGAACTCATGATACTAGTTGGGGAGGCATAGTTTTAGGGCCCGTGGCTTTGATCTGATTAGCATAGAATAAGGGATAAAGAAATATGTTTTGTAACTCAACACAAAGTTTATTTGCCTCTCTATTCTGTTGTAGATTTCTTTAATCATAGAATAATGCTGAAGTTTTTCTTTCTTTATAACATTCTTTATTTTTACCTATTTTCACCAGTATTTAATTTTGAAAAATTTCAAACATAAAAATTTGAAAAGAATAGTAAAATGATCATCTGTACCCACGTAGGTTCAACAACTGTGGGTGTTTTGCAGTAATTGCTCTGTTGTATATTTCTGTCAACCTCTCTCTATCTACTTGTCTGTCTGCAACGAGCCATTTGCATGTCTCTAAACCAAGAAACAAATTAAGCTCGACACATCACATAATATTTGTTACTAGATTTCTTTAACCTAATTTATTTATTTATTTATTTATTTTTTAATTTCAGCTCATTATGGGAGTACAAAAGTTCAGGTTATATATATTGCCCATGCCCCCCCATCGCCCCGAGTCTGAGCTTCAAGCGTGTCCATTCCCTAGACAGTGCACATCACACTCATCATGTAGGTATACACCCATCCCCTCCCCCCACCCCCATCCCCCCCCAGTCAGAACTTCAAGCGTGTCCATTCCCCAGGCAGTGCGCATCACACTCATCAAGTAGGTATACATCCATCCCTTCCCCCCAGCCCCCACCTCTGTCCGATACCCAATTGGTGTTATTCCCAAATGTGCACTTAGGTGATAATCAGGGAAACCAGTTTGCTGGTGAGTACATGTGGTGCTTATTTTTCCATTCTTGGGATACTTCACTTAATAGAATGGGTTCCAGCTCTCTCCAGGAGAACCAAAGGGTTGCCATATCGCTGTTATTTCTTATAGTTGAGTAATATTCCATGGTATACATATACCACATTTTGCTAATCCATTCATGAATTGATGGGCATTTGGGTTGTTTCCACATCTTTGCAATTGTGAATTGTGCTGCCATAAACATTCGAGCGCAGATGTCTTTATTTTAGAATGACTTTTGTTCCTTTGGATAGATGCCTAATAGTGGTATTGCTGGATCAAATGGTAGTTCTACTTATAGCTCTTTGAGATGTCTCCAAATTCTTTTCCACAGAAGTTGCACTGATTTGCAGTCCCACAAGCAGTGTAAGAGTGTTCCTACCTCTCCACATCCTTGCCAGGATTTGTTGCTTTGGAATTTTTTGATAAAGGCCAATCTTACTGGAGTTAGGTGATATCTCATTGTGGTTTTGATTTTTGTTTCCCTAATGATTAGAGATGTTGAGCACTTTTTTATATGTTTGCTGGCCATTATTCTGTCTTCTTTTGAAAAGTTTCTGTTCATGTCTTTTGCCCATTTATTGATGGGGTTGTTTGATTTTTTCTTGTTGATTTTTTTTAGTTCTAGATAGATTCTTGTTATCAGCCCTTTATCGGATGTGTAGAGAGCAAATATTTTCTCCTATTCTGTAGGCTATTTGCTCTAATGATAGTTTCCTTGGCCATATAAAAGCTTTTTGATTTGATCAGGTCCCATTTATTTATTTTTGTAGCTGCTGTGATTGCTTTGGGGGTCTTCCTCATAAACCTAATTTATTCTAGCACATTCATCCTGCTTTTTAATTCCAAGCTATTGAATTTGGAGGATGTAGCATTTGTAGACTTGATACAAGAAAATGGACCCCAAAAGCAGGTTCTCGGCTTCCTGCAGGAAAGAATTCAAGAGCAAGCCAACAGAGTAAAACAAAAGCAAGCTTATTGAAGCAACAAAGAAACAGAAGGAAGCCTGCTCCACAGGCGGAGCAGCAGCTCTCTCTCAGAGCAACCTTGCGAGTTTCCGGGGTCTTATTTTATACCTTCTATTTAATTTTACGTTAAGCGAAAGGAGGATTATTCATAAGATTTCTGAAAAAGGGGTGAGGAGTTCCTGGAATCGAGGATCCCTCCCCTTTCTAAATCACATAAGGTAACTTCCTGGAGTAGCCAGTGACATTTGTAAACTGCCCAGGAGCTGGTGGTTGTTTCTTTTAATATGCTAATGCATTGTAACTAGCATATAATGGGCAGTGAGAGTAACCTGAGGTTGTTTGTCATTGCCATCTGGGCTCTAATTGGTTTTGGGTCCTTGTCTGTTTTATTGGAGACCTTGGTTGGGTCCCATGATGCTCTATTGAGCATGGCCTCCATTCCCTCAGAACTTCCTCGGCTCTGGTCTTGCCTGAGTGCTTCCTGGTGCCGCTGCCTTTCTTCTGTCCTCTGCTCTCCTATAACTGCTAAGCATCACACAAAGGCTTGACTGGATTCAGACCAAGTGTCTGTCAGTGATGCTTCCTAGGGAATGCTGTGCACTTCGTGCTGTACATATTTTAAGAACCGAGTCAGACCCCTGATTTCCAAGATGAGTGATGCAAGACTCAGAAAACATGTAGTGACTTACTGTAGTCATACCCTTAGAGGTGACTTTCAGAAAATTTTGGAGCAGCAAGATCAGCTTAAACAGTTCCTCCTTAATGTGAGCACTTAAAAATGCACTGTGTGGAGCCCAACCCCCAACCCCAAGGGGGCTGCAGGCCTTGCTGGTCCCATTGCCAGTCCGTCTTCAGTTCCCTACCTTACCTATCCCCAGCGAAGGAGTCAAAGGCCATTTGCACCCCTTATAATCTTCCCAAGTGTGCAGATTTTAGTGGTAGGACAGCATTCAAAACAATGATTTAAAAATTATTTTTCTTTTTAATGTATTTTTATTTAGTTAATTTTTAAAATGAATTTTATCTTTCATATTTAAGGTTTACAACATGATGATATGGGGTTTATATAGACAGGGAAATGGTCATTTAGTGAAGGAAATTAATGTATCTCTCATATCAAATAGTTACTTTATTGTGACAAGAGCAGCTAAAATCTAACAAAAAATTCCTAATACAATATAATTTTATTAATTCTAGTCCTTGTATTGTATGTTAGCTCTCTAAACTTGATCTGATTTATACTGCTAACTTCTTACTAACTCCTTTGGCTGAAGGGAAGACTCTTTAGCTAGAGCTCCTTGGAATCCTGGGGGGGCGGGGTTAAAATGCAGATGCTGGGGCCACCCCAGAGTTTATCTGCAGGGGTGTGGGGAGGGGCCTGAGTATTTGCAAGTCTGCCAAGTTGGGGGAGGCAGATGCTGCTGGTCCTGGAGTCACACTTTGAAATCACCTGGCCAAAGGCTACAGTCTCATGTCAGAATTCTGCGGAGTCATCCTTTAGGCCAGTTTCATCTGTCAACATCTGGACTAATTAGATCAGAAGTGAAGGAAGCTCAGGATTTGGTTCTGAGACTTGTACTTGAATGTATGGATCTCCACTCCATATTTAACTTCCTTCCTTAATCTGTTTTCTCACTTGTTAAATGGAAATGCTAATACCAGATTATCTCACAGGTGGGAATAAAGATCAGCTGAGGTGATGCATGTGAAACTGATTTTTAGACTGTAAACAGCTCAAGTCCTTAAAATACCACTAAGGTACTGGCTTCTAGAGTCCAGAGCCCTGTGGAAATAGATCCTGGAGCAAACCCAGAAAAAAATTAGCTGATGAGAAATTAGTGTGAGGAGAATGCAAACTCAAATTTTACTTCCTCCCCTATCGCAGCGATATAAAATATTATATATATATTATATTATAATATAAAATTGAACATTAGGAGAAGAAAAGGAACAAAAGGAGGAAAGCTTTAAATAAATTACCTCTAGTTAAAACAGGTATACATTTTTCTCAATACCAAAACGATTCCCTGGATACAAATTAGCTGCAGGTGAACAAGACAAGAATTGCGGGAACCCAAGCCTCGGTTGCGCGGCTGCCCCTGCGGTGCGGGGAGCAGAGCGCTGGCGCCCGGGCAGGGCTGCGAGCGGGGCGGACGGTCCCCCACGCCGTCCCCGCCACTCCCACGGTCACAGCGGGGCGCTCAGGGTGCGACAGCTTCGCTTCCCGACCCCAGATTCCGTAGTGCTCTCTAGGGCCAGGCGACTTTTGGTGGAAGAACATGGCAGAGTGCCTAGCGCAGAATGAGAGTATTCAAGAGCTTTCAGCTGAAATGTTTTTATTCTACGATCTTAGAAGAATAGATGATGCTACATTTTGTGCCATAGATAAAGTTCACCACATGAAATATATCAAGTGATCCAAGGAAAATCTAGGTACTGATTCTATTTATAAATCTTGACGCAACTGTGGTGTTCCATAAACATTTGGAATTATTTATATTGCCCCCCCTCCAGGTTCAATTTTTATGTTATTATGATTTATGCAGTGCATGTTTTCTCATTAAAGGGTTTTTTGACTTCACTCTGAACAAACTCTTCCCAGACTGACTAGGCCATAAAACACAGTACTCATTTTCTTTAATTTATCGTTTATGGTCTGAACAATCCCCTGCGGATCGCACGGTGATGGATGCCGCGGCAGACGCGCGCTCTGAGGGGCCGGCCAAGCCCGAGCACATGACACATACGGAGTCCTTGGATGCCTTGATCGGCTGCCACCGTTCCGTCACCCAGACCTGGGCACGGTGCTGAGGCAGACCAATAGAGGTTTGCTCCTTGTTTCCTTGCACATCCTTGTCACCGAGCAGAGCGAAATTTTGAGGTCGTTCAGGCTTGCGTTTTTCCTCACCTTGCTCCTTTTGCTCAAGGATTGCTAGATTTCACACGTAAGGCCATGCATCTCTTCCACGCCTGTCTTGACAAAGTTCACTGGTGGCTGCTTCTCCCTTTTGTTTTCTGTGGTCTATCAGACAGATACCATCCTGAAATAAAACCACAGCGGATGGCAGAGGTAAGAACTGTGTGAAATGAATGGGATGAAAGAGATTTAAGAAGAAAAATGAGGGATTTCAGAAAGTCCAGAAATTGCTAATAAAAAATTAGAGACCTTAGGGGAGGGGGGGAAAAAATTAGAGACCTTTAGACAATTAGATATAAAAATCCAAACTATTAATAACCTCGAGCTCATTTTAAACAAAGAACAATCCATGTTAGTATCTGTGTACTTCTAACAGCTTAAATTACACCTCCATATAACATTTTAAAATTATAATTTAGAGATTCAAAGCTTTCAAAAAGTTAGCATTTGTTGAGGGCAATAGTGAATTAATTGCTTAGGTTTAATCTTGGTTTTGATGTATTATAAAATAACTCATCAAATAATTCCCTTCTGAAAAAGTTACTTCGAGAACAATCGATGGACTCTGAGGTAGAATTACATTTTGTGCACAGACCATGGCACCTGTAATCCGTTTTGCTTTTTTACTGTCATTTCAGAAAACGGGAAACAAAAAGAAGCAAGATGCTCATTTAAAGCAAAGGAAGAAAGAGTGGGTGATTCAGGCGTTTTCTCCGGAAATTTATCAGTCTGTGGGTGGCCTGATGGGGCGTCCTGAGGGAAGAACCATTTGCACAGAGAGATTTATCGGGCCAGGCTGCGTGTGCAGGGCTAATGAAGATGCTAAGGGCAAACATTAACTTCAGGAGCAGAGAGCAGAGCTCATTTCAGATAAGCAGCCAAGTGCCACTAGATGGAGAAAACAAAAATAACAGAGACTATGGCTGATACTGTAACTTCTTCAAAAATTTTGCCTGCTGATATTTGGTATGTAAGTCTATTGATCCTACAAGATGGAGTGTGACTACAATTAGTCAAAAGTTTAAAAGTAGAATGTGCAGAATGTTTCATAGAGTCCCGTCAGCAGGTCACTGTGCATGCGTAGGATGGCAGGTACACAAGTGCTGAGGGCGGGAGGCAGGAGTCCTGCCCACAGCCCTGGAATCCTAGGATCCTAGCTGAGACTCCTGCTTCTGTTTTCCAAGGCAAAGGCTCCTCAGAATATTAAGAAAAAAATATTAACACTCTAATTTACAGATTTTTCCCACGGTTCTGGAGGTTCTGGAGAGCTGTGACCAGTTTGTGTGTGTGTGTTTGTGCTTCTACATTTGAACAGAAAAATAGTTCTCAGTGACGACCTTGCTGAATAATAATAATCTTGACCTTTCAAGTCATGTTTTACTCAGCTAATTTTCTTTTACGTTTCAAACTCAGTAGTTTGGCCAATTATGTCAGAGATAACCTTCTTGGGTGCTATTGTTTTATAATTAAGATAATTTCTTTATGGTAAGGTTTCTAATTAAATCTTTCAAGGAGTCATTGAGTGCTCACTGTGTTCCAGACATCGCTTCCTTCCTCCCAATTAGCTGCAGTGAAGACGGGTCTGTGGGAGATGGGAGAGCTTTCTGGAGGGACGGATGTGACTCCTCCACTCACCTCTGCATGATGCTGGTGAATGAGCAGCTCCGCTAGAGAGGGCCGAGGGGAAGTGGTTTGCATGGGAGAGCATGGTGTCAATTAATGTCAGTGCTGGCAACATAATATAAACTCTAGGGAGATGTCTTCTGTTGAATTATTTCTTAGGAATAAATACCGAGCAGTTCGATTAATGGGTCAGAGATTAATAACTTATTCTTAGCTCTTGAAATGTATTCTCATTATGTTTTCCAAAATTGTACCAATTTGCAATGTTATTGGGAGGGAATTAGTATGGTTCTGTTGTCTTATTTTGGATTAAATCCTAACATGTATTTAGATTTATGTTAATTTAATAGGTGTAAAATTGAATTTCATTGTTGCTTAAATGCCTTCATTACAAATGTTCTTGGACATTTTCCATGTGTTTCTTTATTGTTTCTATTTCCTAATTTGTGATGGTTTCACTCATAATAATTACTCATCTATCTATTGGAGTTTTGATAATTCTCTTGCAATTTTAGTACCATTACTATTCTTGTGCAAAATATACTTGCTAATTGCAAAACAACAAAAACGTATAAAGGAGCATAAATTAAAGGTGTAATGCTGTCCTTACACAGAGGCCAGGTGCTGATTATGAGGTGAGCTAAGAACACATATACATTTGCTTCCTCTCCTGTTGTCATCAAAGGGGGAATAGCAGGAAATAGGGTAGAATGGCTTCGAAGTCTCACATCCTAGGTAACTGCCATTAAGTGGTGACAATTTGTGTTATAAATTTTGCAAATAATTGTCCATTTTCTTATCATTTCCTTTATAGGAAGTTTTTTCCACATGAAAGTCAATTTTTTGTCATAAAATTTATCAGAGCCACTTAAAAGTGACTCGGGTTGCAACATAAAATTGTCGAAATTCTGTGGAATCCTTGTACATCCTGCTTCCTTGATGTCAGTCCCAGTTTCACGTGACTAAGGAAATGTGACCGTAAGCGGTGTTGCCGCACTCAAGCAGAAGCTTTAATACATAGTGCAGTGCAGCTCTACCATGCTCTCCTTTCTCTGTCCTTGGCATTGGACGTGTGTTCACAGGGTTTGCACCTTTAGCCTGGAGCCTCAGATAAAGACTAGCAGAACAGCAACCCAGCTATCTGGGAAGTACACGTAGCATGAGGGAGAAAGGCATGTTTTGCTTCTACAAGTCATTGAGACTTTAGCCATTTTTTTATTACCACCATACAACTTAGTCTAACCTGCTTGATAATGTCACATTTCTTCTAAAAGGCATTTCATACATAATTCCTGTTATGAATCTTTTTAGTTACTACTCATCTGTGTTGCTGTTGTAAACAACATACATTGTTTTATTCTTTTTTCTTCTTGACAGTTGTTTATACAATGGAATAATTTGTATTTCATTTTTTTATTTTTTCATGTTCCAACCAAATTTCAGAGCTCTGGGCAGCATTTGTTTGGTCTTCATTTCTCCCATAGTGTCCATTACCTGGTGGCCACGATTCCCTACGTGCTTAAGACTTCAAGTCTTTAGCTCAGACCTGACAGTATACTGCATATCTTTTTGAGCACCAACAATATACCGTATGTCTCAGCCTAGATTTTTATACATTCACCGGTGAATCCATAAAAAATGAATTCTTGATTTTACTTCCCAATACTATTACCTGCTCAAGCCCTTTAACCTAAATAGCAGCAATGGCAACACCTCGTCATCTAAGCCTCCAGTGTAGGCACCGTCCTTTATCTCCTCCTCTGCATCGCCACTGAGTCTCATCTCCTCTGCCTTCTACATGCCTTTAAAACATGCTCCCTTCTCTGCATTTATACTGTATCTGCCTTGATTAAGTCCCCTACCTTTAATTACTTAAATAGCTACAATTGCAGCTATTTCCAAACATTGCTACATCATTACCAATGTACTTTTTCTGCAGTTCATTTTTTATTACCTTTATTAATTTTCTATGGTTTCCCATTGTTTCCAGGATAAAGTCATCGAATTGTATTTTGCACGAATTGACAAGAGCATTTTAGTTTTATGATTGCATTACTCATCATTTGAGGTCCAACAGACTTCTTTTAGCAATGAAAAACAGACAAGCCAGGGAATATATGCCTATCAGCATGCTATCTCCTTGGGAGTCAGCACCAGCAGCTGGGGTGTGCAGTACCATGAGAAATAAGTAGTGATTTCTCATGGCTTCCCATGACAATCCAATACCTGGCTAAAACAGTACGGATCCAGTGCCGTAAGCCTTTCATGAGTTATTATATAAAATCCTTAGTCACAAGAAATTATGAACCTTAAAACTCTCTTGCCTAAAACTCCCATGGCTTTGCTACATATATCCCAGGAGTTACTAAAACCAACTTGTCGTTATCAGCATGCAAACAGGATGGGATGGCTGCCCTCCTTCTTCTGGGAAAACTAAAAGATGATTGTAGACTTCAGATGTTGACCGCAATATGATATATAAGACCTTCTATGATATGCTTAGTGCTTACTTGTCCTGCCCTATTTCCAGCCATTTTGCCTTTCATTTAGCAATTACAATATTGTCTAAAGTGCACTGGCTTGTGTTTCTGTCTCCTCACATTGTGTCCTTCCATGTACTTCTCTTTTTACTTAGGGTGTCATTACTTCTCTTTGCTGTTTGGTAGATGTTTCATCATCCATCAAAATTTTAGTATTGTACACCAGCCTACCCATCCCATTCCCTTGAAGCATGTTAATCTCTACACTGCTTCTGTATTTATTATGCATTGTATATAAATTTTTGGCACAGCTATCACAGTGTATTTTGTATATTTATCCACATATTTCTCTCCCTGGTTAGATTATGAGCTCCTTAAGGAAAGATTGTCCTTTTTCTCTTGTCCAAATAGACACTATATAAGTGTTTAAAAGAAGGATGAGGGTGAAAATTGAGATCCTGTTGGCATCTATGTTGAAAAGCTCAGACCATTTTTATTTTATTAAAATACTTAAAACTTATCTATCAGGTTTATATAGTAGTTTTAAGATCAAAGACAGGTTACCTAATAAAAACACCTGACTAGTTATAGAGGAAATACTATTTATTATTATCCATTTTTGGACTTTTGTGAAATTTTCCAAGCATACAAGAAAATATAATAATGTACGTACTCATATACTAATTTAATAATTGATAGCTTTTTCCATAAATGCTGTATTTTTTTGCTGAAATATTTTATAACAAATTCTATCAAGAGAGCTTTTGTTGCTGAATTGTTTAGGTTCTATTGGCTGATAGTGTCCTTGGGTTCTTCAGTTTCATGCTTATTTTCTGTCTGGTTGTTTCAGAAATTGTTAGGAGAAAAGAATTGAAGTCGCCAACTATAGTTGTGGATTTGTCTACTACTTTCAGTTTTATGTTTTGTTTTATGCAATTGGAAATTGTTTTGTTCAGTGCATATACATTTAGGATTGCTATGACTTCTTGGTGTATCAGCTTTTTTTCATTATATTATGTCCTTCATTTTGTCTCATAAACTTTTTTCTCTGAAATCTACTTTATTTCATATTATATAGTTAATCTGGCTTTCCTTGGATTGATGTTCAGCTGACATATTCTTTTCCATGCTCTTACTTAAAAATCTGTCCAGACTGTTACATGTGAAGTCAGTTTCTTTCCTTTTGTTTTTTATTTCAGTATACTTAGGGAGTAGAAGTGGTTTTTTGATACATGGATGAATTGTACAGCAGTGAAATCAGGTCTTTTTATTGTACCCGTCATCAAAATAGTATACATTGTACCTGATAGGTCATTTTTGATCCCTCACTGTCCTACCACCCCCTGCCACTTCTGAGTCTCCAAAGTCCGTTACACCACTGTGTATATGACCATGTGTACTCATCACTTAGCTCTCACTTATAAGTGAGTACATGTGGTACTGTTTTTCCATTCCTGAGGAACTTCACTTAGGATTATGGCTTCCAGTTCCATCCAAATTTCTGTGAAAGATATTATTTTGTTCCTCTTACGGCTGAGTAGCATACCATGGTATGTGTCTATATACTATATTTTCTTTATCCATTTATCAGTTGATGGGCCCTTACATTGATTCCATATCTTTGCAATTGTGAATTGTGCTGTGATAGACATAGAGTGCATATGTCTTTTTAATATAAATTTATTTTCCTTTGGGTAGATATCCAGGAGTGGGATTGCTGAATTGAATGGTAGCTCTACTTTTAGTTCTTTGAGGAATTTCCATACTGTTTTTTCATAGAGACTGTGCTAATTTACATTCCCACCAACCGTGAATAAGCATTTCCCTTTTATTGCACTTCTGCCAACATCTACTGTTTCTTGACTTTTTAATAATGGCCATTGTGACAGGGATAACATGTTATCTCATTATAGCTTTAATTTGCATTTACCTGATGATTAGCGATGTTGAGCATTTTTTCATATATTTGTTGGCCATTTGTATATCTTCTTTTGAAAAGTGTCTGTTCATGTCTTTTGCTCACATTTTAATGGGGTTATTTGTTTTTTCTTCCTGATTTGTTTGAGCTGCTTGTAGATTCTGGATATTAGTCCTTTGTCAGTTGTATAGTTTGGAAATATTTTCTCCCATTCTGTAGGTTGTCTATTTACTCCATTGATTATTTCTTTTGCGGGCATAAACTTTTTAGTTTAATTAAGTCTCATTTATGTATTTTTGTTTTTGTTTTATTTGCATTTGGGGTCTTAGTCATAACTTCTTTGCTGAGGCCAATTCCTAGAAAAGTTTTTCCTAAGTTTTCCTCTAGAATTTTTATGATGTCAGTTCTTACATTTAAGTCTTTTTTTTTTTTTTTGAGACAGAGTGTCGCTTTGTTGCCCAGGCTAGAGTGAGTGCCGTGGAATCAGCCTAGCTCACAGCAACCTCAAACGCCTGGGCTTAAGCAATCCTACTGCCTCAGCCTCCCGAGTAGCTGGGACTATAGGCATGCGCCACCATGCCTGGCTAATTTTTTTTTCTATATATATTTTAGTTGGCCAGATAATTTCTTTCTATTTTTAGTAGAGACGAGGTCTCACTCATTGCTCAGGCTGGTCTTGAACTCCTGACCTTGAGCGATCCACCCACCTCGGCCTCCCAGAGTGCTAGGATTACAGGCGTGAGCCACCGCGCCCGGCCACATTTAAATCTTTAATTCATCTTGAGTTAAGTTTTGTGTATGATGAGAGATAGGGATCCAATTTCATTCTTCTCTATGTGGCTCTCCAATTATTCCAACATCATTTATTGAACAGGGCACCCTTGCTCCAGTGTATGTTTTTGTCTTTGTTGCAAATCAGTTAGTTGTAGGTGTATGGTTTTATTTCTGGACTCTCTGTTCTGTTCCATTGATCTATGCATCTACTTTTATACCAGTACAATAGTGTTTTGAGTACTATAGCTTTGTAGCATAATTTGAAGTTAGATAATATGATTCATCTAGATTTGTATCTTTTGTTCTGGTTTGCTTTTACTATTCAGGCTCTTTTTTGATTCCATATGAAATTTAGGATTTTTTTTCTATTCTGTGAAAAATGATGTTGTTGATTTGATGGGCATTGCGTTGAATCTGTAAATCACTTTAGGCAAAATGGACATTTTTAACAATATTGGTTTTTCTAATCCATGAGCATGGGATGTTTTCCCATTTGTTTGTATAATCTATGATTTCTTTCATCAGTGTTTTTTAGTTCTCCTTGTAGAGATTTTTCACCTCCTTGGTTAAGCATATCCCTGGGTATTTTACTAATATTTCCTTTGTAGCTATTGTAAATGGTAGAGTTGTTTATTTGATTCTCAGCTTGGCTATTATTAATGGATAGAAATGCTATTGATTTGTGTACATTAGTTGTGTAACTGGAGACTTTACTGAATTTAGCTGTCAACTCTAGGAGTCTTTTGGAGGATTCTTTAAGGTTTTCTAGATATAAGATCATTTCATTGGCAAATATGGATAGTTTGACCTCCTCTTTTCTGATATCGATGTCTTTTATTTATTTATTTTTTTAATTTCAGCATATTACTCGTGTACAAATGTTTAGGTTATGTATATTGCCTTTACCCCACCCATGTCAAAGCTTCAAGTGTGTCCATCCTCAAGACAGTGCACACCACACTCATTAGGTGTGAATATACCCATTCCCCTCCTCCCCCTTCCACTTGCCTGACAACCGATAAATGCTACTACTATATGTGCATTTAAGTGTTGATCAGTTAATACCAATTTGATGTGAGTATATGTGGTGCTTATTTTTCCATTCTTGTGATACTTCACTTAGTATAATGGGCTCCAGCTCTATCCAAGATAAGATAAGACATGCTAGATCACCATTGTTTTGTGGCTGAGTAGTACTCTATGGTATATATATACACCACATTTTGTTAATTTACTCATGTTTTGATGGGCACTTGGGTTATTTCTACATCTTTGAAGTTGTAAACTGTGCTGCTACAAACATTTGAGTGCAGATGTCTTTTTTATACAATGTCTTTTTTCCCTTTGGGTGGATGCCCAGTAATGGGATTGTTGGATGAAATGGTAGCTCTACTTTTAGCTCTTTGAGTATCTTCATATTACTTTCCACAGAGGTTGTACTAATTTGCAGTCCCACCAGCAGTGTATGAGTGTTCCTGTCTCTCTGCATCCATGCCAATATTTGTTGTTTTGGGACCTTTTGATAAAAGCCATTCTCACTGGAGTTAAGTGATATCTCATTGTGGTTTTGATTTGCATTTCCCTGATGATTGGAAATGTTGAGCATTTTTTCATATGTTTGTTAGCCATTAGTCTGTCTTCTTTTGAAAAGTTTCTGTTCATGTCTTTTGCTCACTTTTTAATGAGGTTAATTTTTTCTTGCTGATTTTCCTGAGTTCTACATAGATTCTAGTTATCCGCTCTTTATCAGATTTATAGCATGCGAATATTTTCTCCCATTCTGTATGTTGTCTCTTTGCTCTTGTGGTAGTTTCCTTGGCTGTGTAGAAGCTTTTTAGTTTGATTGGGTCCCATGTATTTATTTTTGCTCTGATTACCTTTGGAGTCTTTTTTCTAAATTCTTTGCCTAGGCCAATGTCTATAAGAGTTTTTCCACCATTTTCTTCTGGAATTCTTACAGTTTCATGCCTTAAGTTTAAGTCCGTTATCCATTGTGTGTTGATTTTTGTGAGAGGTAAGAGGTACACATCCTGTTTCAGTTTTCTACATGTGGCTATCCAATTTTCCCAGCACCATTTATTGAATAAGAATTCTTTTCCCCAGTGTATGTTTTTGTCTGCTTTGTCAAAGATAACATGGCTATATGAGAATGGCTTTATACCTGGGTTCTCAGTCCTGTTCCATTGGTCTATGTCTCTGTTCTTATGCCAGTACTATGCTGTTTTAGTTACTATAGCCTTGTAGTATAGCTTTAAGTCTGGTAAATTAATGCCTCCCAATTTGTTCGTTTTGCTTAAGACTGTTTTTGCTATATGGAGTTTTCTCTGGTTCCATACAAAGCATAGAATTATTTCTTTTAGATCTGCAAAAATGATATTGATATTTTAAGAGGGATTGCCTTTAATTCTTTCTCTTTCCTGATTGATTTTGTTGGGAATTCTGGTACTATGTTGAATAGAAGTAGAGAAAGTGGGCATCCTTCTCTTCTTCCAGTTCTTAATGGTAATGCTTTCAACTTTACCCCATTCAGTATGATATTGGCTGTGGGTTTGTCATATATGGCTTTTATTATTTTGAGGTATATTTCTTCTAAGTGAATGTTGTCAAGGATTTTTAATTAGAAAGGTTTATTTTATCAAATGCTTTTTCTGCATCTCTTGAGATAATGATATGGTTTTTGTTTTTAATTCCATTTTTGTGGTGAATCACATTTATTGATTTGTGTATGTTGAACCATCCTTGCATCCATGAGATGAAACCCACTTGGTTGAGGTGAATTATTTTTTTGATATGCGTTGGATTATTTTCATGAGGGATATTGATGTGTAGTTTTCTTTCTGTTCTTGTGTCCTTTCCTGTCTTCGGTATCTGGGTGATACTGGCTTCACAGAATGAGTTAGGGAGGATTCCCTCCTTCTCCTTGTTATGGAAAAATATCAGTAGGAAAGGTACCAGTTCTTCTTTCTTGGTCTGGTAGATTTTGGCTTAGGAAATTTTTTTTTATTACTGATTCAATATTGCTATTCATTATGAGTCTGCTCAGGATTTCTGTTTTTTTCTGGATTCATGCCTAGGAGGTTATATGTTTCCAAAAATTTATCCTTTTCCTTTAGATTTTCTAGTTTGTGTGCATAGAGGTGTTCATAGTAGTCTGGGATGATTTTTTATATTTCTGTAGTATCAGTTGCAATATTTCCTTTATTATTTTTGACTGAGCTTATTTCAATCTTCCTCTCCTCTTTTCTTGGTTAGTCTAGCCAGTGGTCTGTTGATTTTGTTTATCTTTTCAAATAACCAACTTTTGGTTTTATTGATGCTTTGTATTATTTTATTGGCTTCAATTTCATTTAGTTCTGCTCTGATCTTTGTTATTTCTTATCTTCTTCTAGCTTTGAGTTTGGTTTGTTCTTGTTTTTCTAGTTCCCTGAAGTGTGACATTAGGTTGTTAATTTGTGATCTTTCTTTTTCATGTAGTCATTTAATGCTATGAACTTCCCTCTTAGCACTGCTTTTTGTGTATCCCAGAGATTTTGGTAGCTTGTTTTGTCATTGTCATTTAATTCATACATTTTTTTTTAATTTCCATCTTGATTTTATTGTTAACCAAAAGATTGTTCAAGAGAAGGTTGTTTATTTTCCACATTTGTATTGCTTTGAGAGATCCTCTTGGAATTGATTTCTAGTTTTATTCTACTGTGGTCTGAGAAAATACATGGTATGATTTCAATTTTTTTTTTTATAATTTGCTGAGACTTGTTTCGTGGCCTAACATATGCTCTATCTTGGAAAATGTTCCATGTGATGATGAGAAAAATGTATCTTTTGTAGCTTTTGGGTAAAATATTCTGTAAATGTCTGTTAGGTCTTTTTGTTCCAGAGGCTTAAGTTCACTATTTCTTTGTTGATTCTATGCATCAACGATCTGTCAATGTTGTGTTGAGGTCCCCCACTATTATTATGTTGCTCTTTAGTTCATTTCTTAAATCCAGTAGTATTTGTCTTATGAATTTGGGAGCTCTGGTGTTGGGTACATATATATTTAGTATTCTTGTATCTTCTTGTTAAATTGATCCTTTTATCATTATGTAATGATAATCTTTATCTTTTTGTACTGTTGTTGATTTAAAGTCTGTTTTATCTGATATAGAAATAGCTACTCTTGCTCCCTTTTGGTTTCCATTTGCATGGAATATTTTTTCCATCACTTTACCTTGAGTCTATTTGACTTTTTATGAGTTAAATGGGTTTCTTGAAGACTGCAGATATTTGGGTTATGTTTTTAAATTCATTCTGTCAATCTATATCTTTTAAGTGGGTGATTTAGACCATTTACATTCAATGTTAGTATTGATAAGTGAGATACTGTTCCAGTTCTCTTGTTGATTTTTGCCTAGTTATTTTGAATTCACTCTCGTGTGACTTTTACAATAGCTGTTAGATTTTACTTCCAAGTGTTTTTACACTGGTGAGTATTGACTGTTCTTTTCAGTGTTTAGAACACTTTTGAGCATTCCTTGTGGGAAAGGACTAGTGGTGACAAATTCTCTTAGGTTTTGTTTATTTGAAGGAGATTTTATTTCTCCTTCATTTATGAAATTTAGTTTTGCAGGTTACAAAATTTTTGCCTGACAATTATTCTTTTTAAGAAGACTAAAGAACCCCAATCCCTTCTGGCTTGTGGGATTTCTGTTGAGAAGTCAGCTGTTATTCTGATGGGTTTTCTTTTGTAAGTTACTTGATGCTTTTGTTTTGCAACTTGTAGAATTTTCTCCTTATTTTGACTTTGGCCAGACTGATGACTATGTTCCCTGGTGATGTTCTACTTGCAATGAATCTTCCAGGAGTTTGTTGACCTTCTTGTGTCTGGATGTCCAAATCACTAGCAAGACCAGAGCAGTTTTCCTCCATTATTCTTTGAAATAGGTTTTCCAGGCTTTTTGGTTTTTCTTCTTCTCCCTTGGGAATATCTATGATTCTTATGTTTGGGCATTTTATGTAATCCCATATTTCTCAGAGATTTTCTTCATTTCTCTTGATTCCTTTTTCTTTATTTTTGACTGACTAGGGTGATTCAAAATCTTATCTTCAAGCTCTGAAATTCTTTCTTATGATAGGTTTAGTCTATTGGTAAGACCTTGAGCTATATTTTGAAATTCTCTATATAACTCTTTCACTTCCAGAAGTTCTGTTTTTTTAAAAACAATCTATCTCTTTAGTAAATTTTTTATTCATGTTCTGAATTATTTATTTCGTTTCTTTGTGTTGTTTTTCAACTTTCTCATCAAGCCCATTAAACTTGCTTGTGAAACATATTTTGAATTCCATATCTGATAGTTTGAAAATTTCCTTTTGGTTGGAGTCCATTGCTGGAGAGCTAGTGTGATCCCTTAGGGTTGGCAAAAGAGCCTATTTTTTCATATTGCCAGAGGTCTTATACTGTTTTTCTTTCTCATCTGGAACCTCTTCCCTAAGCTCAAAGCAGACAGCTTTGAGGTTCACCTGTTCTCTTCTGCTGAGAACTCTGCTGCTCAGTGTAAACAGGGAGAGGTACATTTCCTGTTGGCACATGCAGACAGGTAGTCACTGTGGTGTTGCTGGCAGTTTGGGTCAGTTGGACCTCAGACTCCTGGGAGAGTGTTCAGGTGCCAGTGGAAATGGACTAGGTTAGGTAATCCCTAGTTCCCAGATCCCTAGATGGCATGAGTCTCGAGGAACCAGACTATGACCAGTCTGGCAAACTTGCCCTCAAGCCTCCCTGAGTTCAGTTGCTGGCTGTGATAGTAAAGAGTGATCTCCTTCTCTGGAAGAACACTCAGGCAGGAGAAGGGTGGATGCACAATGAGCCTGTGACAGGAGAGGCAGCCCCTTCTTGATAAGATTAGCAATGTCAGGCAGCTGTGGAACCCATAAGCTGCTCACCTCTCTCTCTCTCCCCCACCCTCCCCCTAGTAGTGACAGTCATCTCTGTCCTCCAGGGACACACAAGTGCCCAGATTCCCAGCTCCCACCCAGCTACAGAAGAGGTGGTAGAGACAGCTAAACCCTCTGTATAGAGGGCTGCCAGACTGGCTGTGGGCTGTGGCTAAAATGTTCTGGTGGGGGAGGTACACTTGTGCCAGGGACTTGCCTCCAGGGGAGATAGACTCCTCCCAGAAGAGACAAGCAGGTCAGGGAGAGGACTGCTAGCTTTGCCCTCCGTCGGGGGAAGTGGTAGCTTTTGTCCTTGGGGCATATGAAAGTGCTTTCTGAGGCTCTTTGGAGGGAAAGGAGTGAGCCCCAAGCTCTGTGGAATCCTGGATGCGATAGGCTCTCTGTCAGATGCAGGGCAGCTGCCCCCAAATGTCCTGGCTTAATCATTCCCTGTGCAACCCTTGTGATTCTGGAGCAGAAACAGCCACAGCTGCCTTGATGGAAGTGGAAGGGGAGGGGAGAAGGTGAAGAAGGCCCCTAATGGTGGGGAGCTGATGGCCTGGTCCCCTTTGTCCTAAGGTGCCCTCTGGCGTGCTGCACTCTTCTCTAGGCTAGAAGTGGCCCTCCCTGAATGCCCAAGCTCTGGGAGACCCACAGTTCCCCCAGGACCCACTGGTCCTCCAAGGCTGCTATGGTCTGAGTTGGTATTGGGGGCATTGGCTGTGGATCCAGTAATGTAGAGACACGGAGGCTGAGATTCTTGGGTCTGGGCATCTACTAAAACACTGCCTGTCTGTGAACGGAGAAAAATGAGCCAAATCCTCGAAGCAGAACTGGGGGGCAATGAGCAGAACACTATTGGGGGTGTATCCCCATGCAAACCTGGAATTGGCTGTCCTGCAGTTCACCCACGCCAAAAGCTCGTGCTTGGGAGCAGAGGTGCTGTGTCCACAGAACTGAGTTGCTGGAGGAGGGGAGGTGCCCTGTCTCCATGTCCCTTCTAGGGCTGACCAGTTTTAAACTCCCAAAATGCTGCTTTGAGCTTGTGAGACGAGAGGGTGGCCTTGGACCTGTGACTGGAAAGGCAGGGGCCCCACCCAGGCAAATAGTATGGGAGAGAAACTGTGGAAAATGCTGTCAGCTCACATCTCGGTCTCAACAGCAGCCTGCAGCAGAAAGGTGGGGCATTACCCAGCGCCTGGGCTCCTCTCTCCCTCCTTGGAGCTGTGGGGTGGCTGCGGGCATCCCCTTCTTCCTCACTATCTGGGCTCTCAGAATGGTGCCCAGCTCAAACTGCTCTAGGCTCGGACGGCCATGGGGTTCTGCATGAGTTCCTTTTCTGGGACAATACCTCTGTGCCACCTCCAAGCAGCAACCTATGTTAGGCCCAAGACCTGTGTGGCTTGGGGGGTGTTGCTTGTAGCCAAGATCGTAAAGGCTCATCTTGCAGAGCAGAGCCCTGGGGGCTTCCCTCTTACTGCTTCCCTGCATCCAGGAGCTTCTCCAGCCGTTAGCCAGCCCCTGGCTGGGCAAGTCGCCCTGAACTCTCTCCTTACCCACTTCTGATGCTTCCCATCACTTCCCTGGTGAATCCTAGTGTTCTCTCCTAGATGACCTGTTTGAAATGTGAGAATCTCCTACCATTCCGGTTCCTCTGTGAAGGAGGCACGTGCTACCTGCCTCCAGTTAGCTATCTCCATCCTATCTCTGAAGTCATTTTCTTAAAGGCAACACATGTTTGGGTTATATTTTGTAATCCACTGTACTAATCTTTGTCTTTTAATCGGTGTATTTAGATCATTTATCTTTTCAGTTTTTATTTTTCCATAGCATTTTTGAGAATATATCTTTGTATAGCTGTTTTAGTAATTGCTTTAGATATAACATGTATATTACATATACACAACTTATCACAGTCTACTGGTAGTACCATTTTACTAGTAGGAAAGTATAGAAATAGTTTCCTACTTTATGTCCCTTTATCCTCTACCATATATAATTGTTTTAAATATTTTCTCTATAAACATGTGTCACTATATCAGACAATGTTATGTTTTTGTTGCAACTGCCAAGCAGAATTTAGAAAACTCAAATGAAAGAAAGCCAATTATATTTACTGATATTTTTGCTTCCTATAATCTTTTTTCTTTTCTGACTTTTTGAAGTCTCTCTTTTTTTTCATTACCTTTTCATTTAAAGAACATCCTTTAACCATTCTTTCAGTATATGTGTTGCCAAAGCCAGCATGCATTCTTTTAGAGTATCTCTGCTAGAGACACATTTTCTAGTTTTTCTTCATCTAAGAATGTCTTGATTTCTTCTTCATTCCTGAAGAATATTTTTGCTGAGTGTAAGTTTTTTTCTTTCAGCTGTTGGAAAATATTGTGGTCGTCTGGCCTTGGTTTCTTAAGAGAAATCCACTGTCCCTTAAACCATTTTTACTTTTAGGTAAAGTATATGTATTTTCTTACTGTTTTAAAGACTGTTTTCTTTGTCTTCAGTTTTCAGAAGTTTAACTATTATGTATCTTGGTGTTAATCTTTTTGGGTTTATTCTGTTTGGGGTTTACACAGATTCTTGAATCTGTAGGTTTATGACTTTTGCTAAATTTGGTGAATTTTCTGCCATGATTTCAAGTACTTTTTTAGCTTCACCTCTTTTTCTGGGATTCTGATGACACAAATGTTAAAACTTCTGTAACATTTCACATAAAAACATTCTACCAACTCTGTAACATATTCACAGAGGTGCCTGAGGCTCTATTTTATTTTATTTTATTTTTTACAGTATAGTTTCATCCATTGTTCAGACTGTGTCATTTCTATTTGTATTCTCCAGGGTACTGAATCTTTCCTCTGTCCCTTCCATTCTGCTGTTGAGTTCATTAACTGAGAAAATTCTTGTAGTTATTGTATTTTTCAGTTTTAAAATTTCCAATTCATTCTTCTTTACATCTTCTATTTCTTTGCTGCAATTCTGTATTTTTAAAATTTATGTAAGTGTGTTTGTAATTGTTTATTGAGGCATATTTATGATGGCTCCATAAAACATTTGTCAGATGCTTCTACCATCTCTGTCATCTTGCTGTTGGCATATACTGATTTTTTTCATCAGTTTTCGATCTTCTGTTTCTTGGCATGATGAGTAATTCCTGATTGAAACTGGACGTTTTTATATTCTGAGACTCTGAATCTTCGTAAAGCTTCTGTGTTAGAGGGCTTTCGTTGGCACCGTCTCGTTACCGCCATGTGGACACGACAGTCCAGGTTCCCCACTCAGCTTCCACTGCCACCTTCAGGGAGACCTTCCCGTTGTTGCTGAAGGGGAATTCTTCTTCCCGTGGGGTCTTCACTCACACTGTTTTGAGGGGGTCTTGTTACTGCTGGATAATGGTGAAAGCCCAGACTCTCCTGAGCCCTCCTGCGGCACCACTGCCGTGGGGAAGGGCGAGCAATTCAGGCTCCCCATGTTCCCCACTGACACTGTTGAGACAGAGAGGGCTCATGGCTAGGGGGGAGTCTGGGGTCCCTACTGTGCCTCGCAGTATGTATGAGACCACATGGGAGCACAAGTTTTCCTCATGGTTTCTGTGTTTATTATGTCAAAGTTTTCTATCTTGTTATCCTTCCCCTTTTCTGCACCTTTCACCAGAGAGAGCCGGCATTTCACTGGAGCTGTCTTTGTTCATGCTCCTTGGTGTTTCTGGTTTACTGACTTCTTTAGCTCCAAGTCTGGGATATATGAGGTTTAAAGAAAATGCAGGAAACTTGCCACCATGTACTTGCTTGGATTCTGAGATCCCTGGACATACTGCCTTCTTCTGTATACTTTTTAGAATCTCCTATGTTTGTTTTATACACAAAGGCCAGGAATTTTAATTACACATAAAGCTAGTTGAGACTATCCAAAATTAGGAGGAATAGGAAAAAATGCGTCTGCTTCATTTTTCTGGAAACAGAAGCCTCTTTTGCCTTTCTTTCTTTTTTAATTTAGAGATCTTGCTATGTTGCAAAATAAGGAAGCACCCAAAACTGAATGGGGTACTGGCAAAAGGAAGCAGGAGCCAGCTTGGAAGAGACTCTATAAGGCAAATTTGGGACATTTAAGATACCCCTGTCAAAAAAAAGATGACTGTGATTGATGAAAACGCAATACAAAACCTCTCTCTCTCTCTGTGTATATGTGTGTATATTTCTTAATTCTATAATTACATTCACAAAATAGAAAGCCACGGAAAAAAAATAAAGATGTATTTGACACTTACACTGACTCCTTTCCTTGAAAATTGATAACTTAAAGGAAAGAAATGAGTATTAAACTGCTTTTCCAATATGACAGTATTTCAAGATAACCAGAAAAGACCCTTTTTAAAGCAAAATCTCTTTATATAAATAAAAAAGGAATTAGTGAATTTAATCATGGCATTTTGCAAATCCTAATGTAATAATTGATTCAGAGAGTCATCATCAAAAGATAGCAGAATCATTCTTTGGTAGTTTGTCAGGAAATGACATATTTCCATAGTGCCGAGTTATTTCACATCTCATTTGCAGTCCTGCGGGACGCAGCTTCAGTGGAGAGATCTGTCCCTCAGCGGCTTAC
The DNA here is from genome assembly GCF_041146395.1 of Eulemur rufifrons. Classification (NCBI taxonomy): domain Eukaryota; kingdom Metazoa; phylum Chordata; class Mammalia; order Primates; family Lemuridae; genus Eulemur; species Eulemur rufifrons. Next base: position 5,252,981 of record NC_091011.1, on the reverse strand, counting down.
CCAGAGATTAAGCTCAGCTAAACTCTTAGTGACCTGTGTCACTGTATATGCACCCTGATGTGATCTGAAGTGTTTAGCACCTCCCGTGAAAGATTCTTTTTAAGGTACATAACGTGATCTAGTCAAGCCTTTAGACAGCTTCCAGTTTACAGCATATGTAAAAGACGGGAACAAGTTACGCACGTAAGGTTGAACTCAGAGAAATTCAGAGAGTGAGTCGTTCTGTAGCACAACTAGGTTGCCTTTCCAGTAATCCAGATCTTGGGTAGGAGGAGGATAATGATACTTATGAAAACCTCATTATGGCTTAGTCAGAGACCTTTGAGTGGCTTCTATTCAATTTGACCACAGTAACCCTTAAGGATACAAGAACCAATGATACAAGACATTCAAATGATCGTTCTTTATGCAGAGTTGATCTCCATAAGGAAGAAAGCTGAGGTCAGGGCCACACCTTCACTTCAGAGGCTAGACAAACACACTGAGAAGTCACATAAGTGATTTTAAAAGGGATGCTTTAGCATTCTTCTTTCCCTACCCTTGTTAAGATGGTCCTGATAGACAAATGATAAGCAGATGCAGATTCTGAAGAATTTCGGGGTCATCATTTGCTGTTGCAGAGGTAACTGAGTGTGGAGCCAAAGAGCACAGGTGCTCTGGTTTGAATCCCAGTTCTCCCAAATATGACCACTAACCTTTGGGAAGTTATTAAATCTCTCAGTGACCTAGTTCTTTGTGTGTAAAATGAAGATAATTATAGTACCTATGTCACAGGGTTTTTTTGAGAATTAATACTATGTGTAAAGCAGTTAGAAAAAGATTGCCACATATTTTAAACAAATTTAATTAATATCGCTGTAATCACAGATCCCACAATTGAGTAAATCTAGATGAGACCTGTCTAAAATTTGCCCTGTACTCATACATTCAAGCCCTTCTTGTACTCAAAATGGCTTGAGACTCTATGCTGTTGACGTTCAGCACATTTAAGGATGTTCAACCCTTTAAGGCTCAGCTCCAGTGTTGCCCCCTTTGCAAAGATGTCTCTACCACTTTCATCTGGAAAGTGATCTTTTGTTCACTCACAAGGATTTGTTACCACCTCTCTTATGATATTCATGCAGTTTATTTTGCATTGTAGTTCTTGTCTCACTTAGCATGCCTCAGGTGCTGGGAGTAATTTGATTGACTTCATTTTTAATTCCTCTAATTCTTCCAACAGTTCTGTGAAGCTTCTTGTTCTTACTCATCCTTTTGACAGTTGGGGAAGCTGTGGCCCAAAGCCATTGCTCGGAGGGGTAGAGCTGGGATTTGAACCCAGCAGGCAGAGCCAGTCCTGGAAAGGATAAAGGGGTGAGAGTGGTCAGAGTCTCGCCACTCCACCTCCATCCCTCCCAACCCCATGCACAAGCACATGCCAATGTAGGCCTGTAGGAAGCTGCTGAGGCACCTCAAAGCCTCAGTGTCCACTTCTCTGTGTCAGGGACATGACCTTACCCAACTGCCTCCCACGGGCACTGCACACAAAGGAGGTGGTCAGAGATCACCAGAATTATGACAGTTCTTGGTCCCTACCCTACATATTTACCTGACTTTCCTGTTAAATCTGAGCTGTGTTGGAGAACACCTTACCTAGGAAGTCCTATTTGAACAAGTTTCTGCCATAACTCTGCAGCAGCAAATGTGAACTTGATGTGAAGTTCTGTATGATGTAGACCTTGAAATGCAAAGTTAGACTCACTTGTTCCATTTGCTGAGGTCAAAGTCACAAGATGAGCTCACACTCTTTGGGGTTAGATTCCTGGGGACCCTGCTAAATAAAGTAGCCGAGCACTCATGATGACAAATCTTGGCCGTTGCTTTCTTCTGTTTCTAAGTGATGGATTCAGCATTTGGCATTGTGTTTGTCTTGTTTGCTGAGAAACTTCATCAATTGCTTTTCATTTGTTAAAAAGTTCAACAGTCGAAATTCATATGACAGGTAGGGAAAATGAATTCTTCTCATAGATTTTTTAAGGTCTAATTAGATGGATACTTTCAGATGTTTGAATCCAAGGACACTGACCTTTCTTATTCAGAAAGTAAATCAATTGTATTGGAAATATTTTCTGGGTCTTTGATAAATTATGGGCTATTCTCACTTGACAGCTATACACAATAGATAATTGGAAAAAAGTTTAAATCACTAACACGCTGTAACTCATCTGATTATTTCAGTATTTTTATACAAAGCTATGTTAAAAGTCATATCAGGGCTTGGATGCTAGTTTTGCTAATACATGTTTAGAATGTTTTGGATAGTGAAATCCCACTTATGTGGGTCATTTTGTAGGTGAATAGTATTCACCTGGGACCACATAATTTCAGTCAATCTGGCTGGTGATTCAGTGGCGTCTAGACAATAACCCTGGTGCTGGGTGTGTCTGATAATTCAAACTTATCTCCGGCCTGTTTCCCTCTTGGTATAAGGAGTGGTTTGGTTAAGTGAATTATTTGTTCACACACTTGCATGTAAGATATTGACTCTGTGATACCGTGGATGCTTGTCTGACTCCAGCTGCTTCATCATGCTCTATCACGGCATCTGCAGCCTTCCACGTCGTGGCCCACAGTCCTCCATGCCCACAGCTCAGCACTTGGCACCTGTGACCATCACCTGCTCACTCATCTCAGCTCTGCTGGTCTTCTTGGCTCCATAGCACCTTCATTGTTGTTTCCTCTCCCAGGAACCTTCTTGCACCTCCTTCCTTCTGTAACTGCGTTATCCAACCACCTCCCATAGATACCATGTACATAAAGAGATGTTCAGCCATTGGTCTCTGGAGCTCAACTCATGTTTGGTGTCACTTAGGAAGTTCTGTTAGAGCACATCTTTGCCATGGAACGATTTCACCCCTTGACCTTCCTTTATTTTTCTTCTTACCCTTCTACCATCTGATACTACAGTTAGTTGTCAATCTCCTACATTACAAGTGGCCATCCTTGAGGGCAACTTCTTGGTCACTCATGTTCACTGTTGAATCTCCAGTGTCTGTGATGGTGCCTGGCACATGATATGAGCTCTACACATGTTTTTGTGAATCAATCGCTCTGTCACTAAATCCCATACAGGCAGTTTAGTGCAGTGGTTAAGTTTAGGTCCTGGAGACAGATTGTTTGCATTGAAACACCAGGTGGGCCTCTTGTTGCCTGTGTGGCCATGGACATGCCATTCCACCTCCCGGGACTCATCTGTTTAGTGGGGAGACTAATAATACCATCTCATCGTAGTATTGCCAATGTTAAATTTATTAGTATGGGAAAAGAGTTTGGAAAATTACCAGGCTCTTAGGAAATTGAGTTCACAATAAATATTAGCTATTATAATTATTTCCACAGTGTTTTTAATTTCCAGAGTAATTTCCATTTGTTTTATTGTTGGTAACAATTCTCTGAGGCAGAAAGGCATTTAAAAGAAGAGCACACAGAGGAGAGGGTTGAGCATTCTCCCACTGTTCTGCACTGAGCTAGAGCAGCAAAGGGCTGACACCACGGACCTCCCAGTCCCTACTCTGGTTTTTCACAGATTTCCTAATCCCCAGTCTTTCCAGTAAAAAAAAAATCTACTTTTCCAAAATGGTACTTTTGCCTCCAGCTAACTTCCAGATCACCTCATTCCTCTTGGATCATTATCATTTTCTTTTTGCTGCATTCATTGTCCTGAGTTAATGACTTAACTTTTCTGGATTTTTACATCCACATTAAAAAATCTTCTTCCTATATAAGAATATTTAAGAGGATTTATATTACATCCTGCTGGCTTTGACGAGGATGAGGACCAGGGTGATGACAGTGATGATGACAAGGAGATGGCAGCAATCTTTACGCAGCTTTTTATTATGAGCTTGTCACTGCCTTTGGTGCTTTGCAGTGTAGCTCTTCCTCAGAACAAACCCGACAAGAAAGGTATGATTTTAATCATCAGTTTACAGATGAGGAAACTGAGGCACAGAGAGGGAAGCAAGATTCACAGCCAGACCAGCTCCAAAGGACATACTCCTGCCATCACACTTTCTGCCTCTCGGTGGTGGAGACCTCCTGTGGTTCCTGCCAAGCCATCTCCACGAGTCACCCAAGACCCAGACTGCTCCCTGGTCCTCACTCTCTTCAGAAGGACTCTCTCTCCTGGGCTCATTATGGGCAGGCTCTTGTTTCAGTTATTGCTATTCTAATAACCTCATCTATGCTGAGGTGTCAGCAGCTGAAATATGCTCATGTACAATTATCCCCGAAAGTGGTTTTCCATTTATCTGAAAGGCTGCTGGGGAGAGCTTTTTGGCCTGGAGAGTCTTTGGCTCTATCAAAGAAAGACATTTTTTCTGCTTGTGTCTTCAAGCCGCCTTTCACTTAAAAGAACGAGTCGAGATAAATCAAATAGAGCATATGACTTAAGATTTGACTTATTAAAGAAAGACTTGATTCCAGCATCCCAAAAGGATGAATGTGCATCACGATTGTGAGCTCTGGACACGGCAAAACATTCCAATCTTCCCACCAATTCTGGGATGAAATAGAATAAGAACAAGTCTTCTGAATAAATGATTTAACCATGTAATCCCAAGTAAATGATTACTCCGCGGACATGCCACCTTTTGTGAAAATGTAAAGTTTGACCTTTTTTTTCACATTTCAAATGCATGAACTCTTTGGACTTAAAGAAAAGACACTTGAAATGTGCAAAAGGTTTTGGCTGAATGAATAACCGTGAACTACAAGTTCAAATGTATTGATTTATACTGCACTTTAGTTTTCAAATGTACTCAGGCTTTTGGTTTCCTTTGAGGCACTCCTGAGCCTGCTCACTCTGCTCTTTTCTAGGTGGTGGCTCCGCCTTTCCGCTGCTGCGTGTTCCGGTCCCTGTGGATGCCAGGCTACAGAAACAGGCCCCCGCAGTGCTTGCCAACGGCGCGTCCTCAGCTTGATTGCATCTTACCCGGAGGGTGTGCAGAGTTTCAGGGCACTGGTGGAGGATGACTCTCATGTCCTGGAGGAAGGTAGCCAGTGCAGGTGGATGGAAATAATGATGAGTTTCTATGGCATCCACACATAAAGGGCAGGGGAGAGTCAAAGCATTTCCTGTACCATATTAAGCTAGGAGCATATCATTAAAAAAAAAAACAACAAAAACAAAAACAAGCCTTCTGATTAGATATGAGAGATTTGAAGGAAATACAAAGTGAAAATTTTCCTGTTTTGTGTTCCCTTAGGGTACTCTTCTTGGTATAGAAATTACCTAATTCTAGCATGAAAGTGGAGCAATGAGAGGAACCAGGGAGGGGCCTGGAGTTGTTCAGAATTAAGCCAGCTGCTGGGGGTTCATGTGAAGTCATCTCGGAGGCGCGCAGACCCTTTCCCTGGCCTCGCTGCCGCTCTCGGGTCAGTCTGTGGAGCACAGCGTCTACTACAGGCGCCCCTGCTCTCGCGTCGCCTTGGAAGAGAGATGCTTGCAGGTCATGCGTTCTCAATGCTCATGCATTTCTTGGCGTATGGAACCAATTTGCTTTCTTTCCTACAGGAGTCTGACTTTTGAATAAAATATATCTCCCTTGCTCCTCCCCAAGCTCATCGTTATTTCTGCTTATAACCCTCTTCTCCTCGTGCCCCGGAGCTTCCTGTGAGATCACACTGCCCGGCTGTGAAGTCCGTCACCCTGCAGCAGTGTGTGCACACCTGGGGTCCTCGGGGGCAACGATCCTTCTTGTCCTTGCCTAGAATATTGGACATGCATCACACCTTATTTATATTTCTCAGAAGATGAAGTCTATTTCCTCTGGCTTTGTTGTTTTGTTGCGGCTTTTTTCTTTTTTCTTACCATCTCCGGGTTCATTTTTCAAGCCACTTGACCGAATCATGTGGTCTCCAGGTGAGCAAACGTTGCTATATTTTTGTGAGATGCCTGCCCATGAGAGGCCATTTATTCCTGTATCTGAAGCATCAGCTAGAAAAACAAACCTTTCAGCAATACCATCTTTATAACCTTGTTCAGTACCCATTTCGTCTTTTCTCATCCAGACTGTGGATCTTTTTTGGAAACCAAGAAAAATGAAAATGTTGCCTTTGTCCATCAGTCCTTTCTTCTCTCAGTGTATTTTCCCTTGAGATGCTTCCCAGGTATCACCACATCCCCACAGGACTCAGAGGAGTCAGGTTGCAGAGGGCAGGTGAGCTTTGCTTGGTGGGCCCAGCCACAGAGCAGGGAGGCCCCATGAACTCCGCTCTCCCCAGCTGGCCATACCTGCCTGCACCCGGCCCCCTCCCCATACTGGCCTGCACCCGGCCCCCTCGCCTCCACTGCAGCTTCCTCTGGGTCCAAATATTGCTGTTTTCATACCTGTAGGCACCGGCAGAGCTTTCCCACTTTCCATTGCATGCTGCAGAAGTTGAACAATGCATCTATCATAACCTTAAGAATCTACATTTTCAATAACCTTAGGTATAAAATAAGGTATTTTTGGTGCAGGAGTGAAATTTACTTTTGCGTAAGTTTTTCATACGTATTGGCAAACCTGTGAACATCAACTTTTAGAAAACAAATATAAGAATATGGCAATTGACGAATGCCTCTTACTGGTATTGAATTCGAAATAGAATAGGTTCATGCCAAAATCTATAGAGTTATAATTAACAAGAATTAGCAAAGGTTTACTCATCTGTAAAATGAATATCATAACAGTATTTGCCTCATGTACTTCTTGTGAGGAGTAAATGAAGTAATTCATGTAAGATTCTTAGATCTGTGCTGGAACTGGAGCATAGTAAATATATAAATATAAATATTAGCTGTCATGTTTTTTAATAAAGAAAAGATGAGAAGTAATTTAGGAAACAATTATGTATTTTATAATTCAGGTAGCATGCTTTGCTTCTGAGGATGGAGAAGTTTAGATAAACATTGGGGAATTTATTAAAATCAGTAATATATTAGAAATTGATAATATATTTACATTTAATAAATTTATTAAATATGAATAAATATTAATAAATCTGTTAGTAAAGTCTATATTTTCTGAGAAGTCATCACTTGAAGATAAATTGAGTAACCCCATTTTAAATAGATTAATTCCTTCAGTATAAATATCCCAACCCCATCTATTCAAAAAATGTCTTTTCCTGAGGATCTCCTGCATAAGAAATTCAGATACAGCCCCCAGAGCTTGTGGAGGATTCACGGCGATCCCAGCAGGCCGCAGTCAGGTAGGAGTGGTGGGGCATCTGGGAGGGAGTGGACCGTCTCGAGTTGATCAGGTCACCACCCAGGAGGTTGTTGGAGATGGCAGGAGTCCACACCCCAAGCTGGGATATGGGGCGGGCTGCAGTTCTGAGGAGAACCATCAAGCACCTGACAAGGCAGCAGCCTGCCGTGGCCCCTGGACCAAGTGCCAGACCTGGGGAAGCTGGAAAACCAGGAACATGCAGGGAGAGACTCAGTGCCATCCCGTGGAATGTACCTACACTGGTCCGCCCAGCTCAGAGCCAGGTAGAGTCCACAGCTTGGGGAAGCATGGGTGCTCAGACCCTGCCTCCTAGGACATCGTGGGCTGGGTCTCACACATGGCATTGCAGCTCCCGGGAACAGCTGGATCCTAGTCTGACAGAATGACTCAATGCCAGCAGTGTAGAGGCTTACATACAGAGAGCTCGGCTCAGAAACTGTGCCACAAGTGATGTATGTATATGTGTGTGAATTGTGTGGCATGTGTATTTTTTGTGTTTTGTGTGTGTTGTGTGTTGCATGTATGTGTTGTGTATAGTGTGTTGTATGTGCTATATGTGTGGTGTGTAGTTTGTGTTGTATATGTGTGTTGTGTGTGTAGTTTATCTATAGATCTAGAAGCAAGAAACATGGGGTGAAGCTGATATTCCTTGTACATAAAATCAAAGTAAAGCTGGGAAAAACATGATCAACAATAACAATGGCTGGCATTGATTGAGGACTTAAATGCCAGCACTGTGCTAGAATTTTTATGTGTCCAGCAAGTTCGATGGTAGCTCCCACTGTCCCCATATAGTGGCTGAGGGTAGAAACACAGAGCAGTGAGACTACAAGGTCAAGACTATGTAGTATTTAGCAGAGCCAGCACTTTTAGCTGGGTTTGTTGGACTAAAAAGAGCACATGTCACCCTATCCATGTTGTCTGAGTGCCTCTCTCTGTTAATTTAGAATCCAGGGTGGCCAAACAGCACAGGGAAGGGAGGAAGGTGCTGACTTCAGGCCCTGAGCTCCCTGCACGCTGGTACCCGAGGTCACCCTGACTGAGGGCCAGCTGAGCCACACACCCCAGCCAGGTCTGGAGCCTTCTGTCCATCAAAGGGGAACATGAGTTCAGCCAAGACAGAGCCATGTCCATTTCCTGAGATAGTCCTAGTAGAGATGGAGATTACAAACGTTATCATTAATGATAAAATAGTATTGATTCTTATATTTGACAAATAGTAAGTACTTATTATCTATCTCACTACTGGAAGCTGTACAGATAATCACCATTGTATATAATCTTCAAATTAAATTTATAAGGAAGCTAATACTATTACTTGATTTTTTTCCAAAACTGTATCTCGGAGAGATTACGTAAATATCCTTCAATACTAAATCACAGAACTGGGCTTAAAATCCATGGTTTTCTGATTTTCCCCCCCACTATATCATTTTGCTTCAATGATAGGAATAATGTCACCAAATAAAAGGAAAAAGAAAATTATCTAGAAAAATAGCAGCTTCTTTCAAAGCTCTATTTCTGTTTTATCCATAGAGTAACAGCTTTAGAAGAAGAAATGGCTACAATAAGGTAAATCTTGACCATATTTTCTAGAAACCAGGCACATGATAATAGTATTAGTATGCTAATAATGCTAGGAATGGGGGGAGGGTCTTTTTGCATAGGATGGATAGCATCTTGAAGTCCTAGATGAAAATAAATATGCTTTGTGTTCAGTATTTAGAAGGCAGAGATACAATCGCATTTCTCATATTAAAAAGAGACAGATAATTAGAAGTACTTACTTGGAATGTAATAATTTCTTTCTTCTTTTGTCCTGGCTTTGCTACAGCTGTGCCCATTATTGCCAAGTGTTCCATCTGTGATCATCCATCACGGGAGTTACTGGGGTGGCATACTGCATGCGGCCTTCTCTTGCATTCTGAAATAGGTATAGGCATTTTGCAGGGGCCTGGGAGTGAATGTGAAGGCTGAAAGAAATTCTGTGGTATCTTAAAGACATGGCATCTTATTCTGAGTTTTTATTTTTGGTAAGCACAATGGTGCTTAGTTATCTATCGCAGAACTCCCTACCTAGCTAGTCTCTTTGGCAGGTAAATTCCCAGGGACTGACACTGGATGAATGCTCTTCCTCGGCCCTAAACAGAACATGTAGCCAGTGCTGGGTTTATTGAGCAAAATAATTTTCGTCCGGTCATCAGAGACACTAACGATGCAAGGAATTGGCAGATACAAAAGAAAGAGAATGTCTCCTTTCCTATTCACCCTGCGAGTATCAATGTAGGAAGTGAAAATAAATGTTTGATCATGAATTCGAAGTTTCCCATGCCAGCCAGTACTTTGATCCAAGGGTGTCTCTCCCTGGGGCTTGGGAGTTGGGGGGAAGTAATTCAGAGTTTACAAAGCATTAGGAAGGCCTTGGGCTGCCTTCGTAGGTTAATCTATAACACTTTAGCCCTCTGCCTCAACCGGTGCCTAGATGCATACACATTTACATCCAATGAAGGGAGAAAATTTAGGCGACCAGAATTATTTGAATTTTTACAAGCTTCAAAATAGATATAATCTCCCGATGTTTTTAGTTATTATTGAATAGTTTTCGATCAATAGAGGAAATCTTAATGACAAATTTTACTATCATCTTTGTCCCAATGTGCTATTGTTTTGCTTTCCAAAGACATCAGGTAGGTACGGTTGCCAATATATAACTTTATTTTGACATACTTCTCCCAGGGAAATTCTATTTTTCTTTGGTGAACTCAGATGCTAAAAGAAATAGAATTTGATATGGGGTATCATCCTATTTCTTCAGTCCTGCACTGTGAGCTTCTGGTGCATGGAATCCTCACCCGGTGCCCCTCTGTGCTCCGGGAGGTCCCTGCCCACTGCAGGTCCTTGGTGAGCAGACGCTGGGTAGTGGAAGCCTCCTACCGCATTGGCAGAGGGGTCTGTGATGTATCTAAATAAGTGGCACAATATGAGGATTAAAACAGCAGTCTTCTCTTTAAGTCATATTTTGAAAACAGAAGCAAGAACTCGTATAGCCATTATTTTAGTCCTGTGCCACAGCTGTTCCGAAATGCTCCTTTGAGGAACACCAGACTGATGGCCCCACGCATCTCAGATTCCCCCTGACTGGAGCCCCCTGCTGCAGACCCAGCCGTCTGCTGACCCATCCAGCTTCTCTTTTCCTACTCAAAGTCCACGCGGGGAGAACTGGCCCAGATCGACACATGTATTTATGCTTCATCCAATCATCTATGGCACAAGGAGGGGTTATAATAAAAAAGGGAAAGAAAAGCACATTTCTGTGTAGATTAGGAAAAGGGGGAAGTTTTAGAAAATGGGAACTTGCTGTCAGCTAGGTCGCTATCCAAAGAATTTTGACCCCAGCACTTTGTTGGGCAGGATGGCTCCCCGATGAGAGCCACAGTCCAGGGGAGCTGACCTGGCAGCAGTGAGATTTTACCCAGGGGGACTGAAGGAGGGAGGCATTAAGAAGGCCTGTGCTATAGGCCACTCTGAGCTGACAGTGTGAGGGAGACACCCCGCCTGGCAAGGAGCCATTGGAACGGGACAGGATATGTCTGAGGGAATCACGTGAGCTCAAGGGTGGCAGAAAGGCCGCCTAGTAGTCACGGATATGCAGAGAACCCGGCTCTGGTGTCCACCCAGGCTCCCAGGCAGTAGGTGCTCTCAGGACTGTAGGACTTGGCCCGGAGAGCTGGGGAAACCTGCAGTCACAGAGCTACAGCAGGGGGCTGGCAGGGCACACCGCGGAGACCAGTATTCAGGAGCCCCAGCTGGAGGTGACTGTCAGAAGGTAAGTACAGTCGTCCCTTGGTATCCACAGGGTTGGGTCCCGGGACCCCTCCTTACAGGCCAGATGCAGAACCCGGGGGCATGGAGAGCCGACTGTAGTGTCCCATCCTGGAAGGTAGAAGGAGGGGATGGCAGATGTGATCCAGACAGGGATCTGTCTGCTCGAAATGGAACACCAGTTTGTTGATTTAATCTCATTAATAAAAGTAAAACTGTGGCCTCCATTTGGAACTGGATCAGCAGAATATGAGGACAACAGAGTAGAAGTGGGATTCCAAGACGTAGAGTGGTAAGCGGAGCCCTAAGGCGGGTAGTGACAAGCAATGCATGCTGGGAACCACGCCTGGGGGACAGCCATGAGGGGACATGAGAGGAAAAGACAAGGCTGGGGGTGGGGAGGACAGGGAGGATGGAGGGTCCAGGTGAGAGCTGTCCCTGAAGGCCCAGGGAAAGGAGCGCTTGAGAGGGAATCATGATCTATCGCAAATACCGTGACAGGTCAAGGCAGATGAAAAACTCAGAAAAAGCCAATGGATTTGGAGACTAGGAATTTACTGGTGCTCTGACCTTAAAAATGTGAACTCTACTTTGTTCTGACACCCTTCCCGCCCTGCCCCCTCGCAACACAAACACAGGTTCAGGCTGTCTTTGCACAGCCCCTTGGATACTTCTAAAAGCACAAAGCAGATCACCCGAGGGAATTCCGAGCCAGGGCCCTACAGAACAAAGAAGCACATTTCTGCTCCCGTGCTTCCTGCCTTCCCATGCTCAGCTGCCACCAACCACTCGTGTGCTGACGTGACACGCTGCTGATGAAATTCTATTGATAAAGCAAGTTGATTGACAATTTCATTTTCTGTATAATAACTCATCTACCTCATCTACTCCCCTAACATACTTGGTGTTATAGAAAATTCCTACCTTAGGAATTCATTCTGTTACAAGAGTTACCTTGCAAATCTTATCCTAGATTATTCTGGAAAGGAGCCATGCTAGGAGGCTGAAGACGTGGGAGAGAAAGAGGACAAATGCTGGAGGGAGATTGAGGGAAGGTCAAGGGATGAGAGAGAGAACACGTGTGTGGGGATAGAGTTAAGCCAGGGAAGAGGTTTGACCCTCACTGAGATGAAAGAGAATGAGACACGGATGGGAACGATGAAGAACGTGTGTGTGTGTGTGTGTGTGTGTGTGTGTGTGGGTTGGGGAAAAGTGAAAAGAAATTAATGCCTAATGCGGAATTTTGTAAATTGCAAAAACCAAGAAAGCACCTCCTCCGGGTGGTAGACTGGCTGCCACAGGATGTACTCTCCCATTAGGAAAATTATGCAAACGGAGGACACCCTGTACCTCGGCACGGGCTGGATGTCAGTTCCCACTCTGTCCCTTGGCCAGTTGCCTTTGGCAGTGCACACACCTGAACGTAGCAGCCTTCTGCAAGAGCTTGATTTTATTTTGAAATTAAAAATGTGGATCTGCTACTGACAGAAGGAATTGGTAGAAGGAGATTAGAGGAAAATCATGTATATTTAAAATAGCCACTTAGTCAAATATGGGAATGGAATCTCACCAGGGAGATGCAAATGGAATTAGGGCCACTCTGAATTTGGCGTAGCGTGAGGCCGGGGGCGGGGGTGGGGAAGGTTATGTTGTGGCAGCATTTTTGTCACTGTCTGTATGGCTAGGCGTTTGAGGGTGGGCAAATATGAAGAAGGCACGTTGAGAGAAGGACAAATGGAAGGGAGTCAAGGCTGCGAACCTGGGTCCTCGACCCTGGATGAAAGGGATTATGTGGGGTGGGAGTGGCCAGGGAATCTGCATCCGTATGTCCTTACGCTAGGATTTCGGCAAAGGAGAGAAGGGATCTCACACAAGTGGAAGGGAACTAGGAAAACACACACCTCTCCCGTAGCCGTGTTGGCTCAGGGGGAGCGGTCTGTTGTCTGTGGGAGAAAGAGCCGCCTGCTCTGGGAGTAACTGCTTTCCTTGGGGCAGACAGCTTTCGCATGAGTGCAGGAGGAGAGAGTGCAGGAGGAGAGAGTGCATTTGAAGAGACTGTGGATACAGTGTCAGCCCCTGTAACATAAAACCCTAGGGACACATTGATCTTCTGAAGGAATCCTCCCTTCCACCTCCCCAAGAGTATAGCTTGCTTTTATTTTATTGTATTTATTTTTTTAATGCTACTGTTTCCTTTCCTTTGACTTGACACATGCTTTCAGATTTTGAGAGCAAAATTAGCTGCCCTGGAGGTTTCAGATTGTATCTAGGTACAGAGTTGTTTCAAAGACAGCTGTGGCTACAGTAATAGGTGTCAGCCAGGAGTATGACAATGTTGCACGGCCGAATGTGACATTTACACAGGCTCCCAAATAAAACACCAGGAAGAGCCACTAGTACCTTTGCACACCCAGGCTGGGATGCTGCACCGGGGGAGATGGGTGGAGTTCTCTGCTTCAGCTGCAGCATTAAAAGGGTGGAGAAAAATAAAATCTGCATGGCATATTTTTGGGTTAGTTTAAATTAATAAAATGGATCAGGATTCCTTCAAAAATAATCTAAATGAACAAACGAGGATGGAGATAAGCATAAATGGTTACAGCAACACAGCCGTAGCATTTCCTATTTCAAAAAGGAGGAAATAAAATGCAGGGATACAAGTCATGAAAATAACAAGGGTGTTCAATATATAGCATTCTACAGTGTTGCTGATGGAAAGCGTGAGTGTATAAAGGTAAGGAAAAGTAATAGTTCTCTGGAAGATACAGTCACATTGCAAAAGGGAAGCAGTTATGCTTAAACTGCTATCACTTCTTTGATAAAATATTTAGAATGACAAAAAGTCATTGAAATATACTCTTGTTTTGTTGTATTTTTTAAAAAATCTAGCTTCTGAATATGTCTGCTTCAATTCAGACAAACCCAAAGGATATTTCTATGCAGTTTGAAAGACAGTGAAGAACAACAATGACAAAAAATGGAATGACACAAATAAAACTGGCCCACAATTTCCTATAGTTAGCACAAAAGAATACGATTCGCTGCTATTTTCTTCAACCCGTCACAGCTTGTACAAGCTGAATCCATTAACTAATATCTGCAACAAGAAATAATTTTTTAAATATCCTGAAATACTATTAATATATCTAGCAGTATTTCTAATTATAAAATGGTATTCAGAAGAAAATTCAGAAGGGCTTATAAAACTGAAAAAGACGGCATTTGTAACACAAGAAGTACAAGCAATGCTACAGACATTTAGAGGCATGAAACAAAATTGTGTCTTGTGGATAATGTTTTTGGGAGTGGGAAGAAGGAGTTTTCTAGAGAACATGGCATCTGAGTTGATCCCCAGCCTATCACTCTTACGAGCATTATCTCCTAGAATTTAGGGATGATATCTAAATCTTTGTATCTGCCATAGCAGTATTTCTTTGACAACTGATGGTGTGAATCCATCCTCTATCATGACATGGTGCACACATACGCCCACACATACGCCCATGGTACACACACACAGCTATACATCCATGAGATGGCTGCTGATACTTTCACTTTTCCCCCAATCTCTTCTCTTCTATTCCATCTGGACTTATTTTAAAAATGCTGACCTTGACCCCACACTCTGATTTTGTAATCTGCTCATATGTTGCTCGTATAGATGGAATAGTGACCAGCTTATGATCATTCCATAATGAACTCATTTAAGTTTGGATGTCCCCCTTCTTCCTTCACTTTTTTGAAAGTTTTATTTTTTCCTGTCATGATTCAGAGATGTTTCTCTACTTTTATGTGCAGCAACTTATTGCTGTTGTCCACTAGTGAGAAGTTGTCCACGGGTCGCATGTGGACAGGGTGCTCTCCCTGTCTGATGAGGCCTTGGTTCCCAAGTGCATTTGGCAAAATGAGGCTCTGAATACTTTTTACTCTACCTGAACATAATGAGGCCTGGATCCCAGTAGTCACAGCTTGGGTGGGTTAAATTTGCATACTTCTCTCCAAACCCCCCATGTCACAGCTGATGGCCTTGCCTCACACTGTACAGAGAAATGAAACAGGTGAGAACATTTTCATGCTCCAGCCCCCAATCTACCCACCGCACTGCACCCTCCTCCATACTCACCCTTCTCCAAAAGCCACCTCCTGCATTCATGCTTGCGTTATTAACCCTTCCCCTCTCATTTAATATTTTGCACCTGCTATTATTTTCTCTTCCTCTGCAACAACACACCGCACTCTGACACACCAGTTCCTCATCAGATATCATCTTATTTCTTTGCTTCTTTAACAGAAAAACTTCTTGAAATAGTTACACGCATGTGCCATATTTATTCTATCCACTTCCTTAACCTCTATCTCTCCATGGTTCACTGCTCTGGAGCATTACTTTTCACAGTTCCAATAAGTCTGCTTTTATGGTTATTAGTGACATCACACTGCACCATCTGATGCCACTTATTTGGTCCTCTCCTGTGCTAACCCAGCAGCATCCACACAACTGGCCACAGCACCTTTCTGAAGAAGCTCTAGTCTCAATCCCCTGTGTGAAACACGAGTGTGAGCTCTTGCCAAAGGGATACGGATGCTTCCCTTCCCTTCGACACTGGTAAGCGCTTCTCTTGCTTTTATCAATCTGATCCATGCAGATTGATATCTTGTTGTTTTCACTTTTTGAAATTAGCTACTAATGAATGTGAGCATCTCTTTCTGAACCTGTTAGCTTTAAGGGTTTCCCTTTTATTGTTTTCCTGTTTCCTGTCTTTGCTGAATTGCACTTGTTTAGGTTTCCTATATTTATTTATAATTTTATTAATCTTTGTCAAATTTTTACATTTCAATTATCTTCCCCCAGTTGATAATCTGTCAGATAGCCTCATATTTATTTTTCCTGGTTGGACAGATATTTTAAATTTTGGTAAATTCAAATAATTTCTTTGTTCTTAGTGGTTTGTGAGTGTTTAATGTTGCTTTAAAGACAATTCCCTACCTCTATAGAACAAAGATATTGTTCTATACTTTTATCTGGTACCTTATATTATCTTTCTTTTAAAGACTTTAATACTGTTCCCCTATAGTTAGTGCAAGATATAGATCCAGATTTATTTTTCTGTCAGGTCAGCAGTCTCCCCAAACAAGCTATCAAATATCGTTTTCTTTTGTTATTTTATTGGTGCCACATTTAGTGTATATCAAGTTATATCTGTATTATGAGGTTTTATTTCTGAGCTTGCTATTCTAGTTCCAAATATTCTATATTTCAGTTGGTACAACAGCATCATACAGTTTTATTAATGTTAACATTATTATAGTATATCTTAAATTCTTATATGACAAGTTTCTCTTTTATTTTCTCAAGACTAATTTAGCCATTCATAGATCTGTATTCTTTCATGTAAATTTTAATGTAATTTTGTTGAGCATTTAAAAAAAAATCCAAAAAAAAAAAAAAAAAAAGAAGGAAAAAAATTTAAAAAATCCAGCTAGGTTTAAATGTGATTTTGTCAAATTATAAATTTATAGATAATTTGGGTTTAAATAATATATTTTCTTTTTACTCTACTCAAGTTTTAAGAATTTTATTTTTTTTTTATTTCAGCATATTATAGGGGTACAATTGTTTAGGTTACATATATTGCCTGTGCCCCACCTGAGTCAAAGCTTCAAGTGTGTCCATCCCCCAGATGGTGCGCACCGCACCTTTTAAGTGTGTATGTGCCCACCCCCTTCTCTCCCTTTCCATCTGCCCAAAACCTGATGAATGTTACTACTATATATGCACTTAAGTGTCGAACAGTTAATACCAATTTGACAGTCAATACATGTGGTGCTTGTTTTTCCATTCTTGTGATACTTTACTAAGTAGAATGTGCTCCAGCTCCATTCAGAATATTGAAAAGGTGCTGGATCACCCTTCTTTTTGTGACTGAGTAGAACTCCATGGTATACATATACCACATTTTATTAATCCACTCATGTATTGATGGGCACTTGGGTTGTTTCCACATCTTTGCAATAGTGAATTGTGCTGCTATCAATATTCTAGTGCAGATGTCTTTTTTATAGAATGTCTTTTGTTTCTTTGGGTAGAAGCCAAGTAATGGGATTGCTGGATCAAATGGTAGGTCTACTTGTATCTCTTTGAGGTATCTCCATATTACTTTGCAAAGAGGTTGTACTAGTTTTCAGTCCCATCAGCAGTGTATGAGTGTTCCTATCTCTCCCCATCCATGCCAACATTTATTGTTTTGGGACTTTCTGATAAAGGCCATTCTCACTGGAGATAAGTGACATCTCATTGTGGTTTTGATTTGCATTTCCTTGACCATTAGAGATGTTGAGCATTTTTTCATATGTTTCTTGGTCATTAGTCTGTCTTCTTTTGAAAAGTTTCTGTCCATGTCCTTTGCCCACTTTTTAATGGGATTCTTTAATTTTTTCTTGCTGATTTTCATGAGTTCTATATAGATTCTAGTTATCAGCATTTTATTGGATGTGTAGCGTGCAAATGTTTTCTCCTATTCTGTAGTTCTGAGATTGGGGGCAAGAATTTTCCTTACAGAGTAGTTTGTTTTCTGTGTGAGCTTAGTTACTTAATATACAGTTTTAATTTGCTATTACTGATATAGAGGAATGGTCTTGATTATTTTAAAATCTATGCTAGTAAACTTGTACTCTTTTTACTTCTAATAGTGTATTAAAACCCTGCTATGTTTCTCTATAGTTGATCATAAAATCTATAAACATTGAACATTTTATTTTTTGTAACAAATTCATACAGTTTGTTTCTTTTGAGAAACAAGCTGAAATTCTAGTACTTAGCAGGCATTCTTGTCCTTTCTCTGCATTTAAAAGGAGTACATCAAGACTTCTGGTTCCTGGTCCAGCATATACGAAACTTGGAAATTATTGCTTCTGTTCACATACCAAGAAAAAAAGCTGAACAAGTTTGCAGTCCCACAAACAGTGTGTAAGTGTTCCTTTCTCTCCACATCCATGCAAGCATCTATTATTTTCAGACTTTTGATAAAAACCATTCTCACTGGAGTTGGGTGATATCTCATTGTGATTTTGATTTGCATTTTCTGATGATTAGTGACATCAAGCATTTTTTCATATGTTTATTGGCCATTAGTCTATTTTCTTTTGAAAAGTTTCTGTTCATGTCCTTTGCCCACTTTTTGTGGGGTTGTTTGATTTCTGTCTTGTTGATTGGCTTGATTTCATTATAGATTCTGTTTATTAGCTCTTTATTGGATGTATAGCATGCGAATATTTCT
Organism: Eulemur rufifrons; assembly: GCF_041146395.1. Taxonomy (NCBI): domain Eukaryota; kingdom Metazoa; phylum Chordata; class Mammalia; order Primates; family Lemuridae; genus Eulemur; species Eulemur rufifrons. Next base: position 5,234,629 of record NC_091011.1, on the reverse strand, counting down.
CCCATTCTTTAAGTTGGCTATTTGCTCTGTTGATTGTTTACTTGGCTGTGCAGAGCTTTTTAATTTAAATAAGCCCCATATATTAATTTTTTTGTTGCTCTGATTGCGTTTGGGGTCTTCTTCATACATTTTTTACCTAGGCTGATATCTAGAAAAGTTTTTCCAACATTTTCTTCTAGAATCCTTATCACATTGACTTTCACATTAGAAAAAAAAACTTCCTTGGGGCCATGGTGTTTTATTAGGAAAAAAGAATAAAAACTTTGAAAACAATCCTTTCTAAGTTAATGAAAAATTTATTATTTTTATTATGTTCTGTGTTTTTTAATAAAAAAGTAACATAAAAACTGCAAAATTAGTAATGTAAAAAGTAATGTGAAAAGTTTAAAAAGGGTTCATACGGGTAAAGTGTTTTTCTTGACTTGTCATGCTTAAGCATAATTTAAAGGTAAACAAAAATAGAAAAACAAAATTTATTGACTTCTATTCATTTAATCCACATTTTTAGAATTAAATTTTCAGTATTAAGTGTAACAATAAGAGCATTAAGTAGTAAGATTTTCATGAACCAACTGCAGGGTTTTGCCCAAGGGGCCACCTGTCACATAACACGTACACTACAGCATGGCAGTGTGAGTTGCTTGCGCACCACGTGACACTCAAGGTGAAGAGACATGTGAGTTACATGTGCTTCATAAGGTCCCAGGCTCATGTTAAGTACAATTCCCATGGCAGTTAATGTGTTAAGGATTCAACCTCTATGGAAAATAGTGTGGAGATTCCTTAAAAAACTAAAAGTCCAACTACCATTTGATCCAGCAATCCCACTACTGTGTATTTACCTGGAGGAAAAAAATGACATTTTATCAAAAAGACACTTGCACTTGAATGTTTATTGCAGCACAATTCACAATTTCAAAGATGTGGAATGAACCCCAGTGCCCATTAATTCATGAGTGGATTAATAAAATGTGGTATACGTATACCACCTTTTATGGTGGTACTACTCTGGAGTACTACTCTGCCATAAAAATGATGAATTAATACTTTTTGAAACAATCCAGATGGAAATGGAGACCATTCTTCTAAATGAAGTATCACAAGAATGGATAAAAAAACACCACATGTACTCACTATTAAATTGGAGCCAACCGATCAGCACTCATGAACACAAACGGGAGTAAAACTCAGCAGAAATCAAGTGGTTGGGAGGCAGGTGGTGGGGAGAGGTGAAATCATACCTAACAGGTACAATGTATACTATCTGGGTGATGCGCACACTGATAACTTTGACTTAAGCAGTACAAAAGCAATCCATGTAACCAAAACATTGGTACCCCTCTAATATTCTGAAAAAAAAAAAAAAATGCTGAACAAACTGAAAACCAACAACCTTTCTTCAATCCATTAGAGAGTTGATGTCACAGGGCAAACAATTATCCCCAAAATTGAAGAGATAAACAGGCAGAGCCAGAGAATCACAGTTTATCAGAACAAAAGCCTAGGAGCAGAAAACTCCACAGGAGCCAGTACCGGAGTAAGAAAATGTAACCTGTAAATAAGGAATTGCCAGAGGCTCAGTGAAGACAAGTTTGAAAGTTAAAACCTGAGAGAGACCCTCTCTCCTTGTCTTAGGAGGGTTTCTACATACTTTAATGAGTTTTGTGCTATAAGCCCTCCCAGGTTCTTATAGCAAAGATTGGAAAAAATTCTCTCATACTTTTGACAGGGGAGAGAAAAAGTAGCTATTCTTAATAAGCCCAGCGTCCAACTATTTCAATGATTACTTTAAATGTCAATAGTCTAAATACACCAATCAAAAGACAGAGACTGTCAGAGTGGATTAAAAAAATTCAATTATTTGTTTTCTGCAAGAATCCTTCTTTAAGTAAATAAATACCCTAGATGGATTAAAACTGGGGATGGTTAATGGGTACAAAGATATAGTTAGATAGATAGAAAAAAAGGGCTGAAGACAGATGTACCATGCTAATATTAATCTGAAGAGACCTGGAGTAGCTATATGAATTTTAGAGAAGATTTCAAAGCAAGAAAACCTATCAGAGATATAGAGAGGCATTATATAGTGATTCAAGATTCAATTCTGTATGTAGATATAATATGTGTGAATTTAATAATAGCATGTCTAAAGACATGAGGAAAAAAACTGATAGAACTGTAAGGAGAAATAGATGAATTCACTATTATAGTTGGAGATTACAGCATCCTTCTATTAGTGATGGATTCAGTGGATCAGTAATGATACAGTTGAATAGGGCAACACCATCAATCAACTGTACTTAACATCTATAAAATACTTCACATAATAAGAGCAGAATACACATTCCTCTCAAGCTTACATGGAACATTCACCAAGTTAGATCACCTTATGGGCCAAAAAATACACCTTAACAAATTAAAATAATAGAAATTATACAAGGTCTGCTATTAGATCACAATGAAATTAAGCTAGATATCAAAAACAAAAAGACAGCTGGAAAATTGCAAAATATTTGGAGATTAAACACCTATAAATAATATGAATTAAAGAAGAAATCTCAAGAGAATTTTTTTTTTTTTTTTTTTTTTGTTGAGACGGAGTCTCACTTTGTTGCCCAGGCTAGAGTGAGTGCTGTGGCTTCAGCCTAGCTCACAGCAACCTCAGACTCCTCGGCTTAAGCAATCCTACTGCCTCAGCCTCCCGAGTAGCTGGGACTACAGGCATGTGCCACTATGCCCGGCTAATTTTTTCTATGTAGATTTTTTTAGTTGTCCATATAATGTCTTTCTATTTTTAGTAGAGACGGGGTCTCGCTCTTGCTCAGGCTGGTCTCGAACTCCTGACCTCGAGCGATCCACCCGCCTCGGCCTCCCAGAGTGCTAGGATTATAGGCATGAGCCACCACGCCCGGCCGAGAAATTTTAAAAATATTTTGAACTAAATGAAAATTAAAATATGACTAATCATAATTTGTGGGATGCAGTAAAAGCAATGTTTAAAGGGAAATTTATGACATTCAATGTATATATTAGAAAATAGGAACGCTATAAAATCAATAATGTAGGCTTTCACCTTAGGAAACTAGAAAAAGAAGAACAAATTAAATTCAAACTAAGTAGAAACAAAGAAACAACATAATTTAAGGCAGAGATCATTGAACATAGAAACAGAAATCAGTAGAGAATATCAATGAAGTCAAATATTGGTTCTTTGAAATAATTAATAAAATCAATGAACCTTTAACTGAGAAAAAAAGATAAAAGAGAGAAGACTCAAATTATACTTTAAATTTTATAAAAAATAAAAAAATAAAAAGGGTCATCATTATTGATGCTATGGACATTGAGAAGATAATAACGGAATGCAATGAACAACTTCATGACTGTAAATTTGATAGCACAGATTAAATGGACCAATTCTTTGAAATAAACAATCAACCAAAACTCATATAAAAATATCAATAGGACCATATCTGTTAAAGAAATTAAAACAATCGTTAACCTCTAAAACAAGAAGCTCTAAGTTCAAATGGATTCTCTGGTTAAGTCTACCAAATATTTAGGAAAGAAAGTCTGCCAATTATCTACACCATCTTTCAGAAAGTAGGAGAGAGAATACTTCCTAACTCATTTTATGAGGCCAGTATTACCTTAATATCAAAATCAGACAAAGATAAGAAAGGAAAACTACAGATCTCTTAAGAACCTAGATGTAAAAATACTCAATTAAATATTAGCAAGTCTATTTCAACAATGTATTAAAAAGAGTTATACATCAGACCAAGTGAGACTGACCTCGGGTATGCAAAGCTAGTTGAGCATTAAAAAATCAGTTAAGGTAATCAATAATATCAACAGTCTAAAGAAGAAATATATGATCATGTCAGTCGATGCAGATAAAGGACTTTAAAAAGTGAATACCCACTCATGATAAAAATTCAGAGTGGAGGGGGTTCCTGTGATGGCGGAGTGGAGGTGACCTCCTGGATTCATCCTCCTGGAGAGGAAGGCATGGATCTCGGCCTGCCACAACTCTAGAGGATCGCTCCCCCGCAAAAACAGTGGTGTGAATCCACGGAGAATCAGCGGAGGAATCACGTGGAACACAGAGAGCAAGAAAAGACTGAGGTGAATGGGAAATAGGATCGTGAAAATCTGGAGAGTGTGAGACGGACAATAGAGAGTGGAATGCGGGATGGCTGTACCCGCCTCACCAGCAAGTGAGGTGGGTTCAGCCCCACAGGAAAGTGGCTTGTTCTCCCCACTGACCTCAATTAGAGATCTGCCTGAAGTGGGTGCAGAATCACCGCGGGAGACATGGGGCTCTGTGGAGAGGAGACATCAACAGGAAACAGCTTGGACTCCAGGGGTTCTGCCCCGGATGGTGCTTAGAGGTGCAGGGACGGAGCTGCACTAAGGTGAAAGGCAGCTCAGAGATGCCAAATTACAGCTTTTATTTGGCAGCCCTCTAGCTGAGGAGCTACTGTGGGCTCCTGAGCTCTCCAGGCCCCCGGCTCTGGTGCCTGCCAGACCCTGAACATTCACCCCCAGCACTGGTGATCTGCGGGTGGGCAGTTGCCATCTTGGGGTCCACAGCCTAACTGCTGTGGAGCCATAGAGTGCCATGCGGCTCCCTGGGCAGCTCCCTCCCCTAGTCTGTGGACCCTCTCTTGGAGCCCCACCCTTGTGTGAACACTGAGTGCTTCCCCAGTCACGAGAGTGTGGAGCCTGGACCTTGGGGACATTGGAGCAGGGCAGACTTTTGCCCATGGGAGCTGCAGCAGCTGGGGTGCTGAGCGAGCAAGGGCACCACCCCCTCCCCCTAGCCAGTGTCTTTCCTGCGGAAAGAGGCAGAAGAAGATAATAAGCAAGGGTTGGATAAGCTATTTGAAGACATAATTGAGGAAAATCTCCCAGGCTTTGCTAAAACTCTAGATATACAGGTTCAAGAAGCTGAAAGAACCCCTGAGAGATTCAAAGAAAATAGGAAAACACCATGCCACGTAGTCATCACACTGACCAAAATATCCACTAAAGAGACCCGTCTTGGAGCTGTAAGGAGAAAGAAACAAGTAACATACAAAGGAAAGCTCATTAGAATTACGCCAGATTTCTCAACTGAAACCTTACAAGCAAGAAGAGTTTGGGGCCCCATTTCTCACTCTTCTGAAACAGAATAATGCCCAGCCTAGAATCTTATACCCAGCTAAGCTAAGTTTTCTATATGAAAGAGAAATTAAGACATTCTCAGGTAAACAAGGACTGAGGGAATTCACCAAGACAAGACCAGCCCTCCAAGAAGTACTCAAAAGAGAGTTACACACGGACCAGCACAAGAAAGACCCATGAATGTAAAACTACTCAAGAGCTAAGGATCAAACTCCAGCTACCACAATGGCTCAAGAGAGAAAACATAGCAATGAAGTTCTACCCAACAAGATGAACAGAATTCTGTCCCACTTATCAGTTCACTCAATAAATGTGAATGGCTTGAATTCCCCACTCAAGAGACATAGACTGGCCCAATGGATAAAAAAACACAAACCAAGTATCTGCTGTCTTCAGGAAACTCACCTAACCTGCAAAGATGCATTTAGACTGAAAATAAAAGGATGAAAATAGATATTTCAAGCAAACGGTAGCCAAAAGAAAGCTCATGTGGCAGTTTTAATTTCCAATAACTTAGTTTTTAAACCAACACAAGTAATAAAAGACAAAGATGGTTACTATATACTGGTGAAAGGCACAATTCAACAAGAAGACATGACTATACTTAACATATATGCACCCAACTTAGGTGCACCCAGATTCATAAAGCAAACCCTACTTGATCTGAACCAAATGATAGATAACAATACTGCAGGCAAATTTTTTAAAAAATTGCATACAGTAGAATTGACATTTTTATTTTGTTTACAGGTCTAAGCATGTTAACACATGGATAAATTTGTGGAACTGCACCAGAATCAGAATACAGAAAAATTCCATTATTCAAGATATTCCCTCAGGAATTTTACAGTCACACCCTTCCCCATCCCTTAACCTAACTGGCAACCACTGTTCTGTTCTGTGTTCTATAGTTTTGCCTTTTCCAGAATATCCAATGAATGGACTCAAACAACACGTGACCTTGTGAGACTTCTTTCATTCAACAGATGGCTTTGAGATTCATTCAAGTTTTCATCTTATCAATAGTTGGCTCAATTTTATTGATGACTAGAATTCCATCATATGGATATAGCCCAGACTTTTTATGCATTCACATGTTGAAGGACATATGACAGTTGCTTGTAGTTTTTATCTTTTACATATAAAGTTACGACAAACATTTGTGTACATATTTTTTTCTGTAAACATAAACTTTCATTTCTCTAGGGTAAACACACAGGAATGTGATTGCTGGGTCATATGTTAAGCATATGTTTAATTTTATAAAAAGTTGTAGAACTATTTTCCCAAAATGGTTGTACCTTTTTTTCATCCCACCAGCCATGTTGCTCTGTATCCTCATCAGCATTTGAAATTGTTGATATTTTTTATTTTAACCATTTTAATAGGTGTAGTGGTATCTCCTCATGATTTTAATTGGTATTTCCCTAATAGCTAATGATGTTGAGCATCTTTACATATGTATCCTTTTTGGTGAAGTGTCTGTTCAAGCCTTTTGCCCATTTTGAAGTTGGGTTGTTTTTCTTTTTGTTGAGTTTTGAAAGTCCTGTATATATTCACAATACAAGTCTTTTTTTGGATATGTGATTTGTGAATATTTTCTCATAGTCTAAGCTTGATGCTTCATTTTTCTAACCATGTCTTTAGTAGAGCAAAAGTTTAAAGTTTTGATGAAGCTGTTTTCTGGATAATGCTTTTGGTGTCATATACATGAACACTTTGTCTAAAGCCATGTCATAAAAATTTTCCCCTAGGTTTTCTTCTATAAATTCTATATCTTTGAATTTTACATTTAGACCTTTATGCATACTTTTCAGTAAGTTTTGTATAAGGTTCTAAGTGTAAATTGATGTGTATTTTGAAGAATATATCAAGATCCAGTTGTTAAGCACAATTTGTTGAAAAGACTATGTTTTCTCCATTCAACTGAGTTTACACCTTTGTCAAAAATCAATTGTCCATGTTTGTGTGGTCTACTTATGAACTTTATTCTGTTCCATTAACCCGTTTTCAACCCCTCCAACAATATCACATTGTAGCTTGATTACTGTAAGCTTTCCAACAAATATTAAGACCAGGTAATTTTTTCCTCCATTTTTATTCTTATTTTTTCTTATCTATCTATTATTAGTTTATTTACTTATTGTTGTTTCAGTTGTCATACTTTTCAGTTTCAATCTTTCTATTTGTTTCTTCTATCTTCAATTTCTTTGCTGAAACAGTCTATATAGTTGGCCCTCTGTATCTATGGGTTCCACATCCATGGATTCAACCAACCACAGATCAAAAATTACATCTGTAGTGAACATGTACAGACTTTTTTCCTTGTCATTATTTCCTAAGTAATAGAGTATAACAACTACTTACATAGCATTTACATCGTATTAGGTATTATAAGTAATTTAGAGGTGATTTAAAGTATTAATATATGGGAGGATGTGCATAGGTTATATGTAAGTACTAAGCCATATTGTATTAGGGATTTGAACATTCACAGATTTGGGTATCTGAGGGAGGTCCCAGAACCAATCTCTTAGGGATACCAAGGGATAACTGTATTTCCATTGTTTTAAAAGTATTCATGGCTGCTTTTTAGAGAATTCCAATGTCTGTGTTGTGTTAATCTTGGTGTCTGTTGCATTAACACATGTAAATTGAGATTTTCCTATTTCTTTTTATGCCAAATAATTTTGGTTTGTAATCTGAACATTTAGATGGCTTAGCAACTATGTAAAACATATTTCAATGCTATCTATTTTGTTTGATTTTTTCTTTATTTTATATTGCAAATAATATTAGAAAATTGGTTGCAATGAAATTTTTAAAATTGATCATTCTTGAATAAGAGGCTCTGTATAGAGTCATGAAAAGAAAAGGTGTATTCTCTTTGGATTCTTTCTTTGTCAACTTAGTTTCTTTGTGATGCCTTTTATTATACAGCTGACCCTTGAACAACATGGCTTTGAACTGTGCGGGTACACTTATATGTGGATTTTCTTCCAACTCTGCCACCCTTGAGACAGCAAGACCAACCCCTCCCCTTCCCTCTTCCTCCTCCTCTTCAGCCTACCCAATGTGAAGATGATGAGGATGAAGACCTTATGATGATCCACTTCCACATAATGAGTAGTAAGTATATTTTCTCTTCTTTATGATTTTTGTAATACATTTTCTTTTCTCTAGCTTATTTTATTATAAGTATGCAGCATTTAATACATATAACATACAAAATCTGTGCTAATTGATTATTTCATTAGTAAGCCTTCAGGTCAATAGTAGGCTATTAGTAGTTGTGTTTTTGGGGAATCAAATTTTTATACAAATTTTTGACTGCTCAGAGGGTGAGCACTCCTAACCCCTGTGTTGCTCGAGAGTCCACTGTGTTTTAGCTGAAAAGACAATTGAATTAGATATTGGTCATCTCCCACTTTGATGGAATTAGGAATACAGCTATAAACATAGGTTTTCTAAGCAGAAAACATATTTATGTAATTTTTTCTTTGTATTTGGTACAGGTATGGCAGAATTCAATTTCTGTTTCCCTTTCTATTTTTTTTAATTTTTTTTAAATTTATTTTTATTTTTTTATTTTTTTGAATTTTTGAATTTTATTTTTATTTTTTTGTTTTTCAGCTCATTACGGGGGTATAAAAGTTTAGGCTATATATATTGCCCATGCCTCCCCATCCCCCCGAATCTGAGCTTCAATTATTTCTCTTTCTATATTAAGATTGACTATATGTGCTGTTTCTACTGGGGCCAAACAAGGTCATCTTTGCATATGAGCTGCCTAATGTGTTAGTGAGAAGCCATGTCATGTGATGTCTTCTTGGTGCCGCTGTGGCAGGAGACATGGAGCTGTCCAGCGGGGCTGCTTTCAGATGGTGTTCTGTTCATTCAGAGTAGTGTGAAGAGTGTGGTGCTGTTTGGACTCTAGGTGTACTAGGCTTTGATTTTGCCATAAGAACTGGATGGCAAGAGGAATATGCAAGAAGGCACACCAACATGCTTTCACTCAAACCATGCCATATGTATATGTATATGCATATGTGTGTGTGTATCTATCTGTGTCTATATCTATCTTTCATCTGTATCTATAGATGTAGTTTTATCTGTAACTGTATCTGTGACATTACACATGGGTTAGAAATGCAGTATTCTAAGTGCAGATGGACTTTGCCACCAGCTTGTTTGATTCCTTGCATCCTGTAAACACTGACTCTTCCCAATCAAGTCCACACGGCCACCACCCACAGCGCCCGGCTCACTCCAGAGAGAACCCTGCCGTGCACAGTGAGAGCATCTAAGCAGGTTGAGATGGCTTTGTGTCAAAGCCCCTGCTAGTCCTATTCCGACCATACTTGTTTCTTAGTAATTTGAATTCTCTCTCATTCCTGTGACTGCATTATTTTGGAGCTCATTCTGTTTACTCGCTTGTTGTCTTTCTCACTGATATCTAATGCTTAGATTGATAACCTGCTAAGGGAACGGGGCATTGCCTGTTCTTACCAAACCTGTGACAGCCTACCCCACACCAGTAACCCCAGCCTCACAGCCCTGTGCAAAGTCCTGGGTTGTTGCGTATTTTCTGGTCCTCGGTGGCAGCATGGCCTTGCTTCAGGAAGCTCAGCACCGCTCCTGGCTGCTTTCTGGCCCCCTGCGGCTGTTGGTGCCTCTTCTACAAACGAACGAGTGGCCAACTTCTGTCCGTGCTCGCTCCCGTGCCCTCCACGGACAAGCCCACCCAGCAGGCTCATCCGTTTCCAGGGTTAAGAGTATTGGCTTCTCTTGTGAACCATTTCTGTAGTTAGCAGGGTCTGTCTTCAGTTCAAACTCAGCCTTTGTTCAGTAGAATTGCACTTTTAAATTCTTGACTAATTAAGTGTCAGTTTTGCTGGCTTGCTGCAGCCAGCTTAGTAACCAGGGCCCGTTGTGTTTAAGAAGCATGCTGCCTATTGCTAAATCACTATTCGTCTTGAAAATGAGAGCTCCGAGCATATCATTTTATAAACAGGGTAGATTTTCTTCTTAGATGAGTTATCCTCCCCTTCGTCGCAGTGGAGATCATCTGTCAGGTTTCTGCTGGCTCACTGAGCCCTGTGAGCTTCCTTTGTCCTGAAATTTATCCTTGCCAGCCTGGCATTTCCCCACCTCTGAGATCTGCAAAATAGAGTATTTCACGGTATATTTCACTCCTCTAACATTTATAAAACTGCCAAAACTAGGCCTTCCAGCAGTGTGTGAGGGACCAAACTGTTTACTTATTTATCATATTCGTCTAAGAAAAATGTATTAAAAATGTATATGCTATGCCAAAATAGCGTGCACTGAGGAGAAGATGGTGAGGGCTGTAGTTGTAAAGATGAAAAATATGTATTAATAGTTCCTGTTTTCTAAAAGAAAAAGCCAGGTATGTACACAGACTACGATGCGTTCTGTAATCCTGGGACTATGAGTGATGAACAGAGAGTGCATTTCAGAAAAGGTCACAATTACTTATCACTTATCTGATCGTATATGAGTGAATGAGAGCGACACCATCAGCGAAGCCCTCCTGCTTCTGCAACGCTGTCTCCAGGAATTTTCGCTGGGGTCCCAGGGGACATGAGGCGGAGAGAACCATTGCACCAAAGGCTTCAAAGATGGTGGTTGCTCTTCTGCCACGGAGACACATGCATCGCAGATGCAGGGTATATGGGGGGAGGCGGGGCGGGCGGGGGGAGGAGGAATAAAACTGTGGGTTCCACTGGACTTGTGCTGTCCGCGCAGTAGCCACTGTCCACACGTGTCTCCTGAACACTGAAAATGTGCCTAGTCCAAATTGAGATGTGCTGTACATCTCAATAAATAAATTTGGATGTTGAAGACATCCAAATCTAAAATAAATACTGGATGTTGAAGACAGTACGCACAAAAAAAATAGTGAAATATAAGTCATTAATTGTTTTATATTGATAACATGTTGAGGCAATAATACTTTGGATATATTAGGTTAAACAAAATATTAAAATTTGTTTTATCTGTTTCTACTTTTTTAATGTGGCTACTAGAAAATTAAAAGTTGTGTATGTGGCATGCACTGTATTTCTATTGGATAGCACTGCGCTGGCATACGAGGTAATTTTAGGAAGAGAGGAGTAAGAGTAAGTGCATCAAGGACATTAAATACCCAAGTAATTCATATAATATTTGCCAGGTGGTGGGAATTCATTGATTTTTGAGTGGAGAAATAAAATAGAATACCAAGGGAAGATTAATCTAGTGGCAGGGGCATATTTCAATTTCCAGTTCCTTATTCATGATAAAACATTGCTCCAAACCTTAATGATAATTCATTTTATAGCTTTCCAGTTGAAATTTTGCCAAAGGAAAAAATGATTTGTGTCACCATGCTTATTTACTCATTTTCAGATAGATCCTAGGTAGATTAATGAGCCACATTTCCCGTTATGGAAACCTTGTTACCTTTCTCCAAATCACTTATGTTGGTATAATTGCACAGTGAGCTGTTTTTGATAAATCTTACCCAATTGTGGAGAAGAAAAGTGATTCTCATTCTTTTCCCACTCACAGAGACTTTCCTGCAGGCTTTCTTACTGTCTGTGGTGGCATGCAAGAAATGTTGGCAGGAATGTATGTGGGAGTCTCATTCTCCACGTGCACAGCATCACATAATGTTTTTAATATTTCCAAATTGATGCTTAAGTTTCTGCAAACTTTGAGTTCACACATGAGGGTGTTTGGGGGATGTGATGCCATACTTTTAAAAATGTCTTCTCCAAATTTTGATCTCCAAGTGACAAATATTAATGTGAATGTTTGCTGGGCTTCATCTGATTGTCCCAAGTTTTCAGTTTAAATACATGATTCATGTTTTAATTATTCTTTGCTATTTGTCTCTTTGCCATCATGTTTTTGTTGCTGCTATTGTTGTTTTGGGTTTAGTATGAGACTTTGGAATTCTGTGCCTACTTCTGATCCATTCAGTGTGAGCAAAACCTAATTCTCATTCCGTCCCCCCCGCCCATTCCTTCATCCAGGTAACTAGAACAACCAAGTTCTAGAACAATCTCAGTGTGATTTTAAAATTTTAAAGTGAGATTTAAAGTCATTACTGTTTGGAAAATTCCCATCTAGGAACCTGTTATACCTATAACTTAGTCTACTTTTATACCCTTCAGTAATGTTGTGTAATTTTACTTGCATAAGACATGCATGTATCCTACTAAATTATAAGTATTAGATATTTTCTGAAACCATTTGAAAAGAATCTTTCCTAATGTATATGTAAAATATACATGGCTATAATGAAGAACAGTTACTTTAGTATTTATTTCATATATGGTCACATTATTGAACTCTTCTTATTTCTAAGAGCTTTTCTATCTCTATTTTTAGTATGCAATTATAAATATATAAATAATGGTTGTTTATATTTTTTGATATTTATCTGTTATTTATATTGACTTCTAGATAGATAGGTATCCAAAACAACATTATACAACAGTGATGACAGAAATCATTTCAGTATTTTCTAAGATTTACGGATGATACCATTAATTATTAATTGCTAAATATTAATTATAATTTATGTTTTATTTTTAAATAATTTGTCTATCATGTTAAGGTTTTATATTACTAGTTTGGTAACAATATTTGCTAGTAACAACATACAATTTTATGAGCTAATTTTCAGAATTATTCAATATGGTCATATGCTTTTTCTTTATTTATTAGTAAGAGGGTTCACATATTCAGTTTCTAATAATATTAAACCATGCTTGAATTCTTATATCATGATCACAATGGATTATTATTTTAATATAAGAAGAAATGTGTTCAAATTATAGTCAAGATACTTGCATATACATTCAAAGACATTGTGTTGTTTGAATTGCTTTGACTAGATTTGATGTCACCCTTATGCTGAATTTCTAAAAGAGAACAGAGGACATACAATTATTATTTTTAATCCCTTTTCATGTTTTGGAATGGGGCTTATCTATTCTTTGTAAATTTGAAAGGGCTTGTCTTTAATTTCATTATAGACTTCCTGCCTTTTGTCATGTATTGTGTCTAATTTTTTGTTAGTGATTTTTGTATTATATTGTTTAGTTAAAGGAGTAGAATTTGATTTATTTGTTAATTAGAATTTTTTCAATTAAAAATCATTAATTTCTTGCTTTCTTCCCCATTAGTGTATTTGTTTTTGTTGTTTTCATTCTATTTCACTTGATACTTAGTGAATTATTATGATTAGCATGTTTAGGTCTTTCCTTAGTTCAAGAATATTTTCTTCTATTAAATCTGATCTGATTTTCTCCATTTGTATCATTCATATTTTAGGAGCACTAAGAGGAGGTTATAGGCCTGATGACAGCGCTCCCTTTTATCATTTCTCCTCAATTTTTATATGTATCTGTCCTTTATATTTCATAGAAGATTCCAGAGATGACCTCCTTAGACTCAGTGATCTGCATTGTCGATTATAATCTATGCCACTTTTATAAGTGTTTAATAATTTAATATCTATATGTGGTAATATCTATATGTTGTTTTCCTTAAGTCAGCCTCCTCTTTTATAAATCTATCTTTTATCTCATTATTTGTCTATTTTCACTCTCAAGGGATCCATATATTTTTTCTATTCCTTTAGGTAACAAGTAGATGCTTTCTATGAATTATTTCTTTTAATAAATCATTTTTCAAATGGTATTTTCAAACAGTATGTTGATTGCAAAACTGGTTCCAATTTTCCACTCTACCCTGTATCTGTGCCTCGACAATATTACCTTGCAGCTCTTCCCAATGAAAGGTGGAATCTATTTCTCCACTCCTTGGATCTGGGCTGGGCTTGTCACATGCTTTGGGCAACAGAAGTGAAAGCAGAAGTGATGTGTGTTGTTCTGAGCCTGTGCCTCAAGAGGCCTTGGACTCTTCCTCTTTCTCCTTGGAACCCTGCCTCTTTAAGAGATAATGCCCATTGCAGCTGGCTGCATGATGAGACACGTACAGCAAGCTGCCCCATCATCCCACGTGGCAGGCAGCTAGCCAACCTACTGATGAAAGAATGTGCCAGAAAACCAGAAACATCTAGCCTTTCTCACCAACTCACAACTAAATAAATGTTGGCTGTTTTCAGCCACTAAATTTGGGGTAGTTTCTTTTTGGTTCTTATTGCAGCGTTAGCTAAATGGTAATAATGGTGTATTTACCACCCTCTTTGACTCATAGTTTTTTGTAGGTACCACAAAAAAATATTTTCCCTGGTAATAATTCTGAAACAAAGTTATTTCTTTGATACTGGAACATTTATTTGTCCCACTATTATATGGGTAAATTCTTCTTGCACCCTGTCTTTATTTTCCCGGGGACCCCTGGGATCATCCTCTCACACGGAACTCGGTCGACCGGGCATCGTAGCTTCAGTTCAGTGATTCCGAGATGGGACGAGGCTGGAGGCAAAACGGGAGTAAAGCCATGTGTGCCCAGCAGGTAAACGTTCATCTTCTGTGGTTTTCTGAATGAAAATCCAGTTTTCTGTTTGGCGTGGTCTTTCCCGGAGTGTGAGATGTGTCTGTTTCTACCCAGCCTCTACCACTGGTCGGGTGGGTTGTCCCTGCCACTAGAGGAGAAAATACTTCCCCTGCTGGCGAAGGCGTGCCAGAGAATCTCGCCCACACTCACGTGCTTCCTCTTGGTGGAGCTGCACCTGGGCTCTACCTAGCCATTTCCAAATGGGGGTGGTCTCTGGAACAAAGCAGGCTCCTGTGAAATAGTAAGTTCTAAACTGCTCTTCTCCTCCCCTACTGCTTTTCCGAATGTGAGTTTTCACCAGGATTTCCTCTCAAAGTTTCCCAGAAAAATATAGCAACTTGGCCCCATCCGTACCCCCGTCAGAAGAAACATGGTGGTGGTTAGCATTTCCTTTCCTCAGTTCAGCCGTTATACGAGCTTCCTCCTGTTTCTGATTTTCCTTCTTCATTTTGAAACCTCCCTCGGTGGAATTGAAAAAGGGTCCGAGTACACGTGTAATCTCTACTTAACATCGGATTTCCCTGTGATCTGACCTCCACGGCACTCCCTGCAGTCTGTTAGGATTACTGCTCACCCTCCTCTGGAACTTTCTGGCAACTGAAAGATCTGTGAAAATATTAATGCAGTGAAACACCATAACTCACTGTGAAATATCACTCTGAGGCTTAAAACATTGTGATCGTTTATAAAATAATTACATCCATAAAAAGTCAATATCTCCCTGAAGACTACTGCAGTGTGCTGAGATTTATATGTTTTCCGCATTACAGGAGTGAGGTTCACTCACCTATTGCACATAATAAATGCAGAAGAGCTAAAGGAAGGAATGAGGTTTGAAGCACACTCTACACTCCCATTAGCCTTTCAGTGAACCATCCTTAAAAGATTTATATACAATAAATTGAATCATCTACACTATTAGAATGGTGTTTCACAACTTTGAGGTTAAAGTGTACCTTAGGATTCTCAGGGAAGTGTACCAACACTTGTGATTTCTGAACTGACCAAACCAAAATTCCTCTCTAAGGAGGGCGGACTAAAATCTGCATTTCCTGCGATTCTGTATTTTATTACATGACCCCATCGTCTGCCCACTGTGAGAGCAATTTTGTCATTTAATTCCTGTGCCCTATTTTTTTGAACTATAGTTGTCAAGTTAAAACTCCTCTAAACTTCCAAGTCCTAATTTAGAAATTGGAAATGCTGATATTTACCCTACGTGACTGTTAAGAGGATTGAATGAGCTTATTACTTAAAAATGGTTGTGGAATTTTGGAAGTCAGCTTTTCTCTTTTCACTTGCAGAAAGCTTTTCTGACCACTAGGGACACCAATTCCAGGCCAGTTTTCTTTGTTGGCCGTGGGGACCCAAAGTCACCAGGACCCAGCTGGGCACCCACCATGAAGTAGCACCTGATGAGTTTAATGCCTTCAGATTTAAAGGGCAGGGGGAAGGTCTTTGAAAAAAAGCAGAGGTCAGACTAGTGCTCATCATTGCATTTTCGTTCTTACCGGTGAGAGGCTGGCTTGATTGTTTGGGATTTTGATCTTTTGACCTGGAGACTTGGGAGAACCTAAAGCTGAGGTTAGCGCTTGCTGTAAGCGAAAGGCTTGCTCAGAGCCAAACTGCAGAGAGGGGCGGATTTGTGTTTTGAGCTCCACAAGAGCTTATTTGGCTACATGTGCACTCTGACCTTAGAACTTCTCTCTAGAAACTACTTGCTTTCTGGTCCTTTTCTCCATCTTATGGACTGGAGAGGCCATCATGGCTTAGACGGCATTTTGTTGGGGACTCCTTTTGGGGTAGATACAGACTTGGAAAATCTGTCATTAATCTGGAGAAGTGTCTTTACCATCTGAAGATTCTGAGCCTGTCCTGTGAAAGTCCACTCTCAAAGCTCGCCAAATCCTGCTCAACTCTCAAGTGAGGAAGACAACGAAAACAAGTTAGCCCTCTTGTCCACGGAATGGCAGGCGGGAGGGTGGTCCTCTCCAAGGCCTGGCTTTGTCGCAGCTGCTGCTGTATCCTGCTCCGGGGAAGGGCACTCTCCGTGGAATCGGGTCTGTTTATGAACTTACACTCAAGGGCTTAGCAAAAGGTCCAAGGGTCAGACACCAAAAGCACCAATTTGAACATTTCATTATTACAGTGCTTATTGATCTCTTCATTTAATGTTTATGTAGCATTGGCCAAGCCTTTCACACTTTGCACAGCGTAAAGCCTGACAATGACATTCATTATACTCTCTAAGTAAAGAACTATTTTCTAAATGGCAATGCAACTTGATTTTAACCTAAAGGTCAATCTCATGGTTGAGGCAGAATTATAAATGAGGCCATCTTAAAAGAGAAAATAATCAACTATTAATTATTTAAAGTGCTTAATGGTGCATGAAATTTGTTACATTTCCAAGTGCATTTCTAATTAAATATGCATAGATGATAAAAGCCTTGGGATCTAAATCAGCTATTAATTTCAAATCAAAATATATTTGAAATTCTGTACCCTGAACTTCTATTTTTCAAAACCTAAAGATTTAGAATAATCTATGCCTTGCCTTCACATTTTGTTTGCAAGTTTCAATAAAATGCACCTGCCTATATTAGAAATGAAATAGTATAGTTATCCTTGCAAAAGCTTTAGAATTTCAAAATAATTTTAAGTCAACATTGTCTAAAAGCAATCGAGCTAGCTTTTTCAAATATTATGTTTAAATCTTTTCAGTAGCAAAATTAGAATAAATGCTAGGAAAAGATATAAAAGAATGAGGTCACTATGTTTAAATATTGTACCCTGTGTGAGTTAGATAAAGAGTAGACATTTGGAAAACACAGTTAACCTTTGAAAGGAAAAAAAAAAAAGCCACATTCGCATTAGAGAATGGGCAAACTTAACTAATGAAAATTTATAGCCCTGTAATGTTTGCAAAGAAAAAAAAAACTCTCTTTTGAAATGTCAGAATAATCTCAGATTTCCTGTTAAGCAATTTGTTAAACTTTAAATGGTAATAAATATTAGATTTAATAATTTAAGAATACTCAAATAGAATGAGACTACCAAAGTACATTTGCAAGACGTTTTAAAATTTCAAACATGTTTGTTTGTTGATTAAATTATTCATGCATCCTTTTAAGCACTCTTTCAGTAAACTGAATGTCTCCTAGATATAGATGCCAAAGGCATTGAACTAGACTCCACTGACAACAAAACTAAATAAATGGGATTCCTGTCCTCAAGACCCTCACATCTTGGAAGTAAGATTTATGTAGTAAATATTTAAATGGCACGGCAAGTTCATTACTAGATTATGTGGCATTGACTGCTAGTTGCCTTCCATATCAGTTATCCATTATTCCATTAGCAGAATCCTACTTTTTATTCTGATACAAAATATAGGCTATATTTTCCCAGACTCATTTGCTTCAGATATGGCTATAAGAAAATGTTTTGCTGGTTGAATCTAAAAGGAAATGTGTGAGATTTCTTGGAAATCACAGTACATTGATAAGGTCATGTCCTTTCTCCTATGTGAGAGGCAGTCATGATGGCTGAAGCTCCTGCAGCCACATTGGACTGTGAAGTAACCTTGGGGACAGGCGGGGTGAGGGAGTGAAAGTGGACTGCCATCTGAGTCTCCGATGACTATGGAACCTCCAAAACAGCCCTGGGCAGATCACCTCTGGCTTTGCTTTATGAAATAGAGTAACATACAGAAGACCTTGTTTGGGGGTCTTATGTTACAGAAGACAGCATCCAACTCTGATATGGTAATGTGTACAATTATTACAGCCTTCCACATACACTCAACATGAGTCTAGTGCATAGGACATTCAGTGGGAGAGAATTTGTCATAGAGAAAGACAACAAAGAATGAACATAGTAAGATAAAAACGTGAGGAGAGGTTTTACTGTGGAGTCCAGTCTTGACTGAGCAGAATTTTAATTAATAACTGTTTTGGAGCCTCTGCTGAGAAGAGGAATAATCCACGCCGAGAGGGCGGCACGGAGCTGGAGGGCAATAGGGCATTTCCGGGAGATGTGAATGGTCTACCCCACGCTTGAAGGGGAGCCGTGGTTGTTTCGTGAGTTTCAGAAGAGAGGCTGGCATGAGATCGCCAAGTTATAAAGGGCCTTGTCACGTCATGTGTGGATTTATGTTGCAGGAAGATTGTGAAAATGCTTGGAAAAGCTGGCATAGGCATGGGATTTAAAGAAAATTACTTACATTTTCAGATTTCAGTATGCCTTTGGAAGATCCTGAAAGATTCCATTGTTGTACAGGGAATTTTAAAAAGCTTTCAGTATTTACATACAAATAATAATAGCGAAAACTCATATAGTGATTAATTTATTTCTGAGGCACTGCTCCAAGCTGTGTGTTTAGTAGTTTATTTAATCCTAAAACCAATTCTATAGGCCTGAAGTTAGGTGCTATTATTTCTCCCATTTCATAGATGAGGAAACGGAGGCTGAAAGAGAAAAAATAACTTGGCAGAGGTCACACAGCTAGGAAGTGTTAGAGCCAGGGTTTGAGTCTGTGCCCTTAAGCACCATGAAACACCATCTATCTCCACGAAACTGACCTGCCTTTAGATTTATGTCATAATAAGCAAGAAGAGCTTAAATTTGTATAGCACTTGGGATTTTGGAAAACCAAAGTCATGTTTAATCTTCACTATTATCCTGTGACTTTGTTCTATCCCTTTCTGCAGAGAAGCTAAGACTCAGAGAGTAGAGCGACTGCCTGGTGCCACACTGAGACTGTGGCCAGCATGGGACTCAAGCCTCAGGCTTCCTCAAGTCCTGCCTCTGAGCTGTCCTACCCATGTGACCTCAGGAAAGTTGCTGACACCCTCTAAGCCCCAGTTTTCCTCATCTGTGAAATGGGGTTACTAAATGCATCTAGCCTAAGGCCCCGAGGATTGTCTTCAGGATTAAACACATTTTACTGCTATTAAAATACTGTCACTCCTCCACCCAGGATTGCTCCTTACTCAGAATGACCAAAGCCAAGTATTTAAAGTAGCGCAACTCCAGGCTGGGTCTCAGAGCATGAGCCCAGAAGCAGTCCTCGCAACAGGAAGCACGAGTAGCCCAGGAGCGGTTACCAGAGGCCCGGGCAGCTCCCTGGGAAGGGCTGGCGGTTCATCACAGCAGGAGGCCTCCGGGATCCGGTGCTCAGCCTGCCTTTGGTGGAGCTGGTGCAAAGTGTATTTTGCAAGGCGCATCTGAGGCTCTTGTCCAGGGGTCAGTGCTAAAGTTTCCTGGTAATCCTTTGGAAATTCTTTATGTGTTGGAAGGACTTTGGGGAGTTGACCATCTGGTTATATTAGGAGTCATCTGTGCTTGCAAAATAACCATCACCTATCCTTCCATTTGAACATAACTTATTTTAGAGGCACAAATAGAGATTTTCAGTTGCATTATTAAGCCATTCTGAAAAGGGAAATTTATTAATTATTTATCAGTTAGCGGCAAATCGCTTAATATTTAATTTTATTTAAATGAAAGTGTTTAAACACAGTTTCCCTGACCCTCCCTTGATTGCTAATCTGGTGCTGAAGCAATTACAAAATTTGTGACAAGTTTTCCGCCAAGCCTGAGTCTGTGTGAGCCTCTGAGGACCAATAGTTTCTCATCAAAACGGCCAGCCCTAGCAGGGCATTCGGACTCCCTTCTAATTAAGTGCTCATGAGGGGCAGAGGCAGCTCACTCTGTGGAAAGAGGAGTCAGGGTCACAAAGAGGGGGTGAGTAGGGCTAATTGGAACAGTGAGCTCTCAGAGCAGAATGCCAGAAGAACACCGTATATCACACCTTCTTAGTTTCTTAGAGTAGTGAGGGTAAGAGACTTTGGAGCTGCTACATGACCCTAATCTTGGGCTGGTTGTTGGAGGATTAATTTATTCATTCAATGCATGTTATTGGGTGCCAACGATATGTCAGGAACTGTTCTGGGCACTGAAAATACAGGGTGCACAAGATCAATTAGCCGAGGTCTCTGTAATCGATCAAATGAATACATAATTCCAGGCTGGATAAGTACCAGGAAGAAACGCATATCATATAATGGAGAGTGACTCACACAGGACAAAGGTGGGATGTGTTGGACAGTGTCCCAGCCTGGTTTTCAGAAAATGCAGGCTGAGACAAAGGAGCACGTGGTCCTTCTCTACTAAGGAGGTTCATCCCATGGAAGTGGGAGCCAACCAAAGGGGAAAGAGGCAGGAAGGATGGAGACATCTATCCAGGGGGAGAAACACGGGCAAATTTATCTACCCACATCCTCTCCCAAAAGTGAAACTCCAAGGGGTCTCATGCCATACTCTTCCAGGTCTTTCACACCCCCTGCAGAGCAGTGTGCTGAGGGGCCTCGGTTGGGACAGGGAGAGGAACGGGTGGAGGTGCTGCCACGCTGTGCTGCGCGGACTTGGCCGGCGTGTGCAGGGCGGGCGCGGACCGCACAGGGGCCAGAGCGCTGCGCTGAGAGCGCTCCCGGCCCAGCCTGCGCTGCTCAGGGCTGCCTGGGCCGACATCACATCCGGCTCTCATAATCTAACAGGGGCCTCAGTTTTTTTGAAAATAAGATGTCCTCACTTCGTTCCTGGAAAGAGAGACAGCAGACAATCAGTTTCCGCGTTCTTCCTTGGCCGTGGTTGCTGCAGGTCCTCAGGTCCTGCTGTCACTGAGCAAGGAAGCCCCAAGGCACGCCCAGGGAATCTGCTAGGGACCAGAAGAACCTTTTGTCCAGCAGCAGCCCTCGCACCTCCTGATGGTCAAAGTGGG
Source organism: Eulemur rufifrons (assembly GCF_041146395.1). Lineage (NCBI taxonomy): Eukaryota > Metazoa > Chordata > Mammalia > Primates > Lemuridae > Eulemur > Eulemur rufifrons. The sequence goes on along the minus strand of NC_091011.1, from coordinate 5,213,139 downwards.
TTCCCCGTGACCTGGGTGCCATGTTTCCTTGCCTGCTGCTCCAGACACACGCAGCTCAGAATGACCAGGCAACAGCCACAGATTCAAGTCCCCTGGGGCACTTGTGATTCCCTCTGGCACAGTCGTTCGTTTGCTGGTAATTAGGGCCTCCAACTCAGTGGCGCCTGTTAGGAGGTGGAAGCTTCACATTTCTCAGTGGGTCACTGTTTGGGGCTGTGGGACACACTATGCTGCCTCCTGGGGGCAGCACTTCAATTCTGCTGGCATTGTCCCCAAGGTGACCTTTTAACTGAGCTTTTGCAAGTCACCACACAGTTCTATCACCAGCTATATCTGGGTGACACAGGTGGGTAAGACCAGTGCATTGTAGGGTTACGTGTCAATTTTTATCCCTCTTTTGCCACAAAATGTGCCCCTTGGTCTGGGGGATGCCGTGTTCACAGAGCAGACATTTCATGCGTCCTCAGATGGGAGCGTCGGTCGGGCACTGCAGGCGAGGAATCAACCCATGCGCAAACATCTACATACACAGCACGGCTATTGATTCCAGCAAGGACAACGCACTAATGGCTTCAGGGTGGAAGAGGGCCATGTGGCTGCTGGGCTGATCAAAGAATGGTGCTCAGCCACAGCCGCTGCTCTCGGCAGGTTGGAAAGCCAACAGCAGCAGCAACCCCTGTGAGAGCTGGTGAGAGAGAGTGGGCCCATGCCATGGGAGTCGGGTATGACTCTGTCCCTGCCGCTGTGACTACTCTGCGAATGAGAGGCCCGACAGCAGCCACAGGACCAGCCCTCCTGTCTGTCTAGTGGTTGAGAGGCTCCTCTGTAGGAAATGGTCTACCATGGCCGTTAGTGGGAGACATTAAAAAGGTACTTGCTTCTTGCCTGATCCCACTGCACCATCCATATACCAATGTCCCCAACCCTTCCTGTACTTGATCTTTGAGTTTTGCTCCTTCCATGTCTCTGATCAAAGCCATGACTTTAACCACTGTCCAGGTCTCTGTGTTTCTGTAGCTCAGCCTAATCCTCTCCAAATGAAGTGGAGAACCATGTGAAACTACATAATGTCGCCGGGAGAATTTCCTTTTATCACAAGCAGGTACCACTGAGTGTGGGACTATAACATGACATAGGTCTATCTTCTCCTGACACCAACTTATTATGTGAAGTTATCTGAGAACTAGGTCAGAATTCATTCCTTCTCTGACAGTTGGGCATTGGAAATCTCCCAAAATTAGTGTCATTTGAAGCAGGGACTTCGGTGCAAAAAAAGTAGATGCCGTGGGCATCTGGACCACCATTAATGAGATTTACTCATTCTTCCTGGACTTCATCCTAAACATAACACTTTCATTAAACAATGGATTGCTATACCACCTGTTGTATGGCTGGATGGATTTGAAAATATTTAAATAATAACGATTAGCTATTATCATTCAGCTCCTTGGAGCTCAGTCTCTGCTAGGTTCTCCGCATCAATACCATGGCAAGGTAGATCCAACATCTCCTCCTCTTCCATTACAGGTCAAGATTATGGCCAAGTTCAAGGAGCCATCCAGTAGTATAGTAAGATCAGCTTCAGGGGTCCTAGCTAGAACTTTGAATTTCAAGTCATGTGTTCAAGTTCACATGTCATTATCCTCTCCCTAACCAGCCACATGTTCTCATCTTCCCCACAAGTACTCGAGCCTCAAGATTCACTTCCACATTTGTTTCCCTGGTAGCTACAATTCCTTTGCCATTTAAACTATCTTCTCCAGGTATGGATTCTGCTGAGACTTGATCCTGACGGTGCTTGCGGAGGTAATGCGGGATTGTATATGAGTTAGCAATTGTTGCATTAAAAATATTACCTCCAAAACTTAGTGGCTTAAAGCAACACTTAGAATCTCATAGATCCTGTGACTCAGGAATCCAGACATGCTTAGCTGGTTGTTAGGCCTGCTCAGGGTGGGAACCGGGAACATATGTGTAGGACGGAGTGTGGTTAATGCAAAACTTAGATAGTGATCATAAGGCTTGTGAACCAACAGCTGCAGGAGTCTGGACAGTCCGGAGGTTGTAAATATAACTCTGACCACAAACGGCTGTGGTGACACAGGGGGCCCCGAAACTGGTTGTTTGAAAAAGAATTTATTACAGTAGCTGTTCTGGCCCAGTTGTTCACTCCCCCTGGAAAACCCTCTGTAACATCCAGGGCTCTCCTCTCTCTCGTGGACACTCTTTTAGGCCTCCGCCCATCTGCACCTAGATGCTCAGATAAACAGCATTTTGTGACATCTGAGGCTTTGTGTGTCTCCCTCTTGGCTCCAGACCTAACACTGGTGACTCTTACTTAGGAACTCTCAAAGGGTGCAGTTTAGGTGTTGGCTAGGGCTGTGGTCTCATCTGAAGGCTTGCCATGGGGAAGATTCTATTTCAAGCTCACTTTTGTGGTCATTAGCAGGATTCAATTCCTCCCTGGCTGTTGGACTGAGGGTCTCACTTCCTCACTGGATGTTTGCTGGGGCCTCCCTTAGTTTCTTGCCACGTGTGCCTCTCCACAGGGCACCTCCAGTGTGGCATCGGGCCTTCCTCAGAGTGAGCAAGTGCGTGACATGGACAGCCCAAGCTGAAAGCCATGGTCCCTTTAGAACCTACACTCACAGTGACATTCATGGCTTTTGCCGTATTCTATTCCTTAGAAACTCGTTGCTGGTTCTAGCCCACACCCAACGAGACGGTGCTGTGTAAGGCTGAGAATATCAGAGGGTGAAGATTTGAGGCAGACTTAGGGACAGTAGAAAGATACGATTCTTTCTTCCCGTCCTAAACATGAGCTCCGTAAGGCACGGCTCCAACAGCGCAGCAGCAAAAACAACTGTGTGTTGATCAGTGACTGAATGACTCTGAGATTCATCTCATATTATCTTACTTGCCTGTTGATAAACTTTTAATGGGTCTCATCATCTACACCGTAGGATGAAGTCCAGTATTCTGGGTTTGTCCCAAGTGCTTTCCTAAATGCTAAGATGCCTCTGCTTGTTTAAGTTTCATGACGAATGACACATAGGATGAGGGCCACATTACAAATTTTATGAGCTCTGGGCACTTTTGGCTTGATAGGCCACTAGTGTGCACACATACACATGCATTTAGACTATATATGCATATACACATACATATATGCATTTATACATATTGTATTATGATTGAATTGATACAAAGACGAACATAATCCCTGTTGGATTATATTAATTTTTTCCTCTGATTTGAAAAGATATTAAAACGTTTTCATAGGCCCCTAAAAGTGACATGGGTACTGCTTGGGGTAGATTAGATTTACTGCCCCTCAAGAAGCAGTGGTGCAGGACTCAGGAGCATGCAGTCTGGGGAAGACTACCTAGATGTGAATTCAGCTTTGCCACTTTCTTCCTGTGTGCATGCTGGCAAATTACTTGTCTGTGCCCTGCTTCCTCATCCTTAATTTAGGGGTAATCACATTACCTACGCTGATGCATTGTTGTAAAGATAAATGAGGTTTTACTTGCGAGGCAGGCAGTATAACTGCCTATCAATATTGGCTTTCGCTCTCTTTCCGGACTGCATGGGATGACTGTAATTTGCCAATGACTTGAAGTCAGGCATGGCCTGTAACTTCATTTGGCTAAAGAATATTAGTGGGAGTGATGGGCATTACTTCTAGGTGAAAGCATCTAATTGCTGGTCTTGACTCTCTGCCTTGCTTTTTATCTGCCCAAAAGTTGAAGTTAGAAGGAGCTGAGATGATCCCCAACCAACTTAACATGGAATTGCAATACGCATGAAAAATAAATTAATGATTGTTGGCTTGAGCCACCGAGACATCAGGGCTGTTTGTCACAGGAAAATAACCTACCCATATTGCCTAATGCACTATGAAAAACACCAAGTGCAGACCCGACGTGTAACACTCAGGAAACATTTCATGTGTGAGGAAGTGGGGGCCTGTAGATTTGGAGTAACTGGCTTTGGAGGCTGGTAATTTGGATTCTATTATTTTCTAGTTGCATAACCTTAGATAAGTTATATGATATCTCTCTGTTGCCTTTGCTTGAAAACCCCTTCATCTCTCCACGGGGACAGCTGTATCAGTCCTTCGGGGCCTGCATTAAATGTCACTCTCCTGGACAACCCCCTGCCACTCCCTCTGTTCTCTCTGGAAGCAGTCCCGTAGCTTTTACCTATGCCTCCTTGCTTACTTTCTGTTCACATTCTCTGTTATTTATGCAGACACGTAAACAAATATTCCATATTAGGAATTTGAACTGTTTGAAGCCAGGGATGATATAAATGGAAACAGTAAGAACTGCACACTGCATGCCAAGAGGCCTATTAAATTTAAGAGCTTTTGACCCTCTCTGGACTCGAGGGTGCTCCACGGGTCCTGAAGCTGCTGTGCTCTCTATTCATAGCAAATCTTCCCAGGGGAGTCGTAGGTACTGCCTCAATTCACATTGCTTCTTCTTCCTATTAAAATCTCTTCCCTTCATCTCAGAATATCTTTATCAAAATCACAGTGGCTTTTACCTTCTTAGGCCAAACACCAATTATCTTTCCAAAGCTCACTCAGCCCCTTCCCAGCATTGCACGCACTGTCTACTCCCTCCATCTCCGGTGCGGGCTGACAATCTCTCTTTGGTTTCTTTCCTACCAAATTAGATGATGCTCTGTTAGTGTCTACTGTTTTTTTTTTTTTTTTTTTCCTTTCCCTGGGGTACAGTAGAAATGTTAGAAGTTTCCAGGGCTTGGTTCAAGACCCTCTTCTCTGCTATAGCCATACTCTTTTCTAAGTTGATTTTGTTTGACCTAGTGACACTAAGCAATGTATATTATTATATTATGTAATAAAATATTATTCCAAGTATATTATTCCAAACTCACATAACTCCATTGCACCAGTATACCCTAGGAAATCTTTCATGGCTCATGTCACCATCTCTGCTCCACTCTGAAATGGTGACTCCTTTAATTCAGAAAGCCATGCTATCTATAATTCAGTGACTCAAGGTGCTGTTTGATAACAGACCTGCATAGTTCTAATTGGAGAAATAGATGGCATATAGTACATGCTTCTCTTAGAGATACCACAGCAGAGATATTTGCCATGGCTCACTGCTCCACGGACCCCTCCCCACAGAATGGCTCAAGCAGTTACCTGTGACAATAGCCCATCTCCTTGAAGAAGCTCCACACTTAGTAAATCTTAGCAAAATCTGATTCAGGCACAGGTTGAACTTTTTAAATCATGCAAATTAAATAAAATGTTCATTGCATTTACGATATTTTTACAACTTAGAGAAGATATATGATTGCCTGTGAAGAGATGATTGTACTTGTTATCCTTTTCAAGAATATAACTGTCAGTTTACCTAGCACTTGGGTTATTAAGCAGATTATTACTACAATTTTAAAGCTAACTATTAGAATGTGTTTAGGAGAGACTATTATGTTTCACAATATTAAGCAAAAGAAATAGATTCATAATTGCAAATGAATCTACACTTTAAGGAATTCCTTATTTTAATAAAAATGTCTATACATGAATGGGGAAATTTTTGAGGAGTTAACTAAAACAAAGAATATTTTACAGATTTTAATTGCCAACTTAATCACTTATTTTAAACATATTCCATCTCAGAAATCTCCAATGGCTTAGTGCTTATCACATCCAGTGGACTAGAGAGAAACCATTTAGAGAGAAGTCATTGAATGGTATTCCAAGGTACAAAGAAAAAGCAAAAGAACAAAACCCAGATGGCATTCATTTTAACAGGAACTGTCCACCTGGTGTCTGAGGGTAGCTCTGCTGGGGCCGGGAGGAGCGTAGTCTATGTGCTTCATGCGGTTGAGAGCCGGGGGAGCTCCTGCTGGGAATGAATCCTTGCACGTCGCATTATAAACACAGAGCTTGCTAGTGATGAAAATGCTACTGTTTATGCAAACAGAGTTTAGCTGTGAACAAGAAGCATTCTGAAAAAGGTGTATAATTTGGAAAAGACAGGTGGTTTGGATCTTAGCTCCATGATAAGATTTTAAACTTTTCCAAAATTTTAAATTCCTCTGAGCCTAAATTTTCTCTGTTGTGACATAGAGATGATTTTGTACCACCTGCGTGACCCTGGCAAATTGTGTGGTGTGGACTAGAGCCTGAAAGGAAAGAAAAACATTCTCCAGATCTCACTCCTTACCAAGCCAGTTAAAGAAACCTCCTGCATCACAAACGAGCAGAGTGGAGCGTGCAGAGGAGTGGACATGGAGTCATGGAAGCACCACAGGATCCGGCAAATGTGCACTGCTTTGAGCACGCTTCGTCTCTACAAAAGAAAGCAAACCATTAGACCACTGTTTCTACAACTCTCTCGTAGAATGAATGTCTGATAGAAGATGTACTACTGAGTTCACCCATGCATACTCAGATCTTTAACATATGTCCTGATTAATCCAGCTACTAATGTGAATTTTGCATTTTACTTCATCATATATACATATTTTAAAATAGAAAATGATTCTTCACATTAGTCGCAGACTAAAATACTTGACTTCCTCCTCCCTTCAACACTGTGGGGAAAACTTATATCTCACAAAGATTTTTCTTGAAGCTTTTCAGACCACCCCCTGGCACACAGCCATGTGCCCACAGGGCTTATATTTCCAGATTTGATAAGCACTATGTGAGAAGATTTCTAAGTTTCCTCCTCGCTCGAAATTCTGCACAGTTTATGTGTGGAGAAAACATTAAAATGAAACACAATGGAAGATTAATGCCTAGTGGAAAGGTGTAATTTAAAGGATCACTTGAGCTGGAAAAGAAGGTGGATAGAAAGTAATTAGCATCAACAAATTACATCCTCTCAGATGGTACAACCAAGGAATATTCCTGCGGTAAGTCTGATTGCAATGGATATAACCTGATGAAGTGAAACATGCCCTGAAACTTTGTTTTGCTTTGTTTTGTCAATAAACCCTGGGTAGATAATCTTGAAGGAAATGTACATACCACCTTACAAAAAATTCCAGTGTAAAGAGAAATAAAAATGACATAACAGCATCCATTACTTGAAACTCATGCTGTGTCTTATTTATGAACAAAGCAAAGCTAGCTATTGGATCAGTGATATGTTTTTCCAGGAGAGTTTAACTCTGTCTTGTATCCCAATTTTCCAATGAGTTAGGGAATGGACCAGGACCTGTGTTGCCTGCTAATGAAAGAGAAATGAAAGTGATGCAGTCTTTGAATATTTTTCTGATTCAGAAAATAAACCAGTAGGAACTATAATCAAAGTACCAGTACTACTAATATAATAGAGACATGCATGGCATGTGCTAGATCTCCTAGTTTAACCTAGATTATTGTACTTGGAGGAAGGACGAGATTGTTCAAAACAGAAAGAAATCTGAAGGAAGATAATCATGTATTGAACTACTGTTATGGGTAAAAAAAAAAAAAAAACTTCCAATAAAAGGGAATAGAATGTACAAAATATGTAAGAAATGTTTCTCAAAAAATTGGAAACCGTATCATATTTGGTGAACTATTGGAGTATGACTGTTATAAGGTACATGTAAGAAAAAAATGAAAATGGGGCCAGAAAGATAGGCACAAAAGGGCTAGATTACACAGCATCTTTTAGGTCCGCTAATTATTTAATTTTATCCTTAAGTAAGTGATGGAGAGTAATTGAATTATTTAAAAAATGTAAACAATATGGTGATATTTGTCTTTAGAAAGACCCCTCAGGAAATACAGAAGATAATCTTTGGAATAGGGGAGGGGGAGTTTGAAGGTTTAGAGACCAATTGGAAGACATTTTGCAGTGTCTAGGCAAGATACAACAATGACGAGAATTAAAAAGCTGCAAGGATGTAAAAATGTGGACCAAGTTCACAGTTCTTTGGAGTTGAATCAAAAAAATTCGGTGACCCACACAATGTGAGGGACAATGTCAAGAAAAAGTGAGCCTCCTGTGACAGTGTTGTGTCTGACTTGCTCATAACTGTTCTAGACTCATCATTTCGAATATTTTTGACTCACAACAGGTACTTACTATATATGTGCTAATTAGATAAAATAATAAATGAGAAAATGATTTGTGTACATTTTGATTCTTGGTGGGAGCACATGAGGGAGAACAGTTGTCCTGGGGAGTGTGAGGTGAAGAATTATGCGTCATCTGGAAGAAGCTGGTCCTGGGGCTGGTAGAAATAATGGCCCGAAGTTCCCAGTCCCAGCAACAGTGCAGTGAGCAAGGAAGACACCCTGAAGCCAGCGACAGCAAAAACTCTGACCAAAATATTTTTGAAACCCAACTATTTTTAAATATTGGAAGGTGAACCAAAGCAAGTAGAATACAAAGGTGATTTGACCACTGAAAGAAGAAAATGGAATTGGGTGAGATCCACATTGATTAGGTTTTCCTCTGAAGAAATTTTCCACTAAAGACAATGTTAAGAAACTAGAACTCAAGCAGAAAGCCACAGTCACTAGGACTTGAGATATAAGGGGAAGGAGATTTGGGGTATCATAGAAGCTGAAAATTGAAGGGTGGATTTCTAAATAAAAGAGAGAGTTAAAGAAGGGGAGTCCCCAAATCTCCATATATACCCCTCTCAAAGTACTGGCCAATTGCTAGACTGTGCATGTGGAGAGAGACCTCCAAGCAATTTGGCGAGAGGTTTGAGTTGGAAGCTGAAATATTGGAGCAAATATGCCAGCTGCTGCCCATCACAAGAGAGATAAAGTTCAGAATTTGAATCCTAGCAAATTAGAAGAGCTTGGTAAACACTAAGGCTTACCATTAAAATAGTTTCATTCTGACAAAATATAATGTCAAGTCTCTACAATTCCAAAGTGCCCTGCCAATAATTTACTTCCCTACAAGAAAAAAAAAAAAAAAAAAACAAAACTACATTCTCAGTAGAAGACAACAGAACTCTCTATAACATACCTAATGTATAATTCACAGTGATGAGCGTATATTAAACAATTACTAGATATGAAAGACACATGACTATATAGCTAATGCTTAAGAAAAGCCAGTCAACAGGAAATTATCCTGAGATTACCCTGATATCAGAATTAGCAGACAAGAATTTTAAAGCAGCTGTTATAAATATAACTAAGGATTTAAGATAAAAGATGATAATAATGAATATAAAGGTAAATCTTAACAAAAAATGGAAACTATGAAAAACTTGGAAAATCTAGAATTAAAAAGTATGATATCTGAAATGAAAAATACCCTGAATGGAATTAACTATAGAATGAAAATAACTAAAGAAATGATCAGTGAGTTCAAAACAAGTCAATAAAACATATCTGATCTCAAGAACAGAGAAAAACTGAAAATATATTATAACCCCATAAAACAATATCAAGCACATTTTTGGAGTATGGAAATAGAGAGATGAATCAGGAAAATGAATTCAGAAAAAGAAAGTTTTTTAGAAAAAAATAAAATTGAAGAAATCAGACCAGAACCTTCCCAAATTAGGTCAAAACATCTACTTCTAGATCCAAGAAGCTTCACAAACCCCATGCAAAAACAGAACAAAGAAAAAACCCACCTTTGTTTTTTATAAACTTCTGAAAACCAGTAATAAAGAGAAAATCTTGAAAGGAGCCAGAAAAATTCATGTCACAGAGAGGAAAAACAATATAATTAATTAACTTCCCAACAGAATCACTAGAGGCCAGAATACAGTGAAAAGCCATCTTTATGGGACTGACATAGTAAGAATTGTTTAGCATGAATTATACAACCAGTGAAAATATCACTCAAAAAAGCACAATAAAGACATTTTCAGATCAATGAAAGCTGATAGAATTCATTGCTAATAGTGTTGTATTTGAAAAAATATTTAAGGAACTAATTTAGGTTGGAAACTACAAACTCAATTTCACAGAGAATAATGGAAGTATTAGAAATATTGGTAAGAATAAAAGATTTATGTTTTCTCTTAATTTTTTAAAAACATAATTGACTGGTTTAAAATAACAAAATGTAACATTTTACTGTGGAGTTTAAAATGTATATGAATGTAAAATATATAACAACAATAACAGAAAGAACAGAGGTGTATTTTTATTATACTTCTGCAAGGTTCTTATACATTACATGCAGTAGTACAATATTAATTTGAAGTAGATTATAATAAATTGAGGATGCATAATTTAACCACTAGATAACTATAAAAATACAAAAAAATAGACAAATGTCTTCAGAGGACTATTAAATGGACTACAAAAAATATCTCATTTATCCAAAATAGACAAAACAAGAGAAACAGAGAGACAAAATTGACAGGAAAAATAAAAAACAAGTAGCAAAATGACAAACCTACATACAATTATATCAGTAGTTACGTTATATATAAATGAAATAAGTGCCTCATATTGAAAGGCAGAGATTTTCAGACTGTACAGAAAAAAAGCAAGATCCAATTCTTCAAGATAAAGAGTTTAAATATAAAGACATGGATAGTTTAAAAATATTATAAAAGAGGGGAAAATGTACAGCATGTTAACAGATAGCATAAGAAAACTGGTCTATGTTAACATCAGACAAAGTAGTTATATTGGTTTTATTTAATATATTGCTGCTATAACAAATTATCACAGATTTACTGGCCCAAAACAACATAAATTTATTTTTGTAAAGTTCTGTAGATTATAAGTCTGATATAGGCTAAACTCAAGTGTAGGTAAGACTGTTCATTTCTGTAGTCTCTAGGTGAGAATCTATTTCCTTGACTTTTCCTGCTTCTAGAGGTCAGACATATTCCTTGACTAATCTTCCATCCTCAAAACCAGCAACTTTGCTTTCCTCTGATCCTTCTTCCATAGTCACATCTCCCTGTGACTCTGACCTCACTGGGGAAAGGTTCTCCAATGTTAAGGACTCCTCTGAGAAGACTGAGCCCACACTGATAATCCAGAACAATTTCTTCATTAAAAGGTCCTTAACTTAACTGCTCTTGCAATGGCTCTTTTGCCATGTAACATAGTCACAATTTCTTAGAATTAGGAAATGAGTATTAACTATCAATACTGTTAATGATCACATAGGGACATGTCATAAGATTAAAGAGGTTAATTCATTAGGAACCCATAACAACCATACATGTGTATGCACCTAATAACAGAGAGGAATGAAATAAACACTGAGTAACTGAAATCAAGGGAGGAATAGACAAATCCAGAAACACAGTGAGAGATTTTAACATCCATGTCTCAGGGATTGACAGAACAACTAGGTAAAAAATCATTAAAATCATATAAGTTATCAACAAAACTATTGATAATCCTAACCTAATTAATATTTATAGAACAGTACATTCAAACAACAGAGTAGAAATACTTTTAAATGGAATGTTCAGTGTTCACTGAAATAGACCACATCTTAGGCCATAAAATAAGTCTTAATAGATTTCAGAATGGCAATCTTACAGAATATATTTTCTGATTACAAAGAAAACTATTAGAAATCCACAAGAATATGATATTTGTAAAAGACCCAAATATTTGAGAATTTATAAGCTTTTAAAAACTCATTTTTCAAAGAAGAAATCACAAGAGAAATTAGAAAATATTTTCAACTGTCTAATTAAAATATAGCATTTCAAGAATTATGAAATACAGCAAAAGTGTTTAAGGAAATGCAGGTCTTTAAATGATCATTAGAAAAACTGAAAGATTTAAAAAAAAAAGATCAAAATTTCCACCATAAGAAACTAGGTAAAAAAAATTAATTGTAAAGCTATAAAATATATGGAATAAAAATAAGAACAGAATTAATAAAATATAAACGATAAAATGATATCAAATAATAACAAAGTCCAAAGTTTATTCTGGAAGTGTATGAATAAGATTCATATCCTCTAACAGGGTGGCTCAAGAAAAACATTACTAAAAACACAAGCTTTCAAAATGAAGAATGAAAGGATGAGTATGTATTCACATACTACAGATAAAAAAAGGTCATAAGAAAATATAAAGAACAATTTAATGCCAATAAATTAGACAACATAAACACAGCAGGAAAATTATTTGAAATGAATATCAAAATAGATAAAAGATGAAATAGAATATATTAATATCTCTATATTTTTACAGTAACTGATTTCATAATTAAAGACCCTATCATAAAAAAAATGTTCCAGAGCCAGGTAATTTCACTGGTAAATTCTGTCAAACATTTAAGAAACACATAATACCAATTCTATGCAAACTTTTTTTCAGAAAAATAGAGAAAAATGGAAGAAATGGAAGACTTCACTATTTATTTAATGTGACCAGAATATCCCTGAGCAGCAAAAGATACAAGAAAGGAAAATTACTGACCAATATTTTAGGACAGATAAATCACATTACTGACCAGTATCTCTTATGACCACAGATGTAATAAATACTTAAGAAAAATGAGCAAGTCAAATGCTACTAAATATAAAAAGTTAGCATATGATGACCATGTAGGAAAAAAAATCATCTACCCACAAATTTCTTGCACAGGAATGTCCATGGCAGTTTAATTCATGGCATTCCAGAACTAGAAATAACCCAAATATCCATAAATAGAAGACTACATATAAAAATTATACCATATTCATAAAATTGAACTCTATTCAGCAATAGAAATTATGAACTATAAAAACACAACAATATGGATCATTTTTAAAAGCATTATGGTGAAAGACAGAAGACTGGCCCAAAAGAGTATCTACTATGTGATTCAAATTTGTGTGAAGTTCTGTAACAAGCAAATCCAAGCTGTAGTCATAACAAGTACAATGTTTGCTTGTAGGGAGGGAGTGGATATGTAGGAACTTTCTAGATCTTTATTACATTGGTGGTTACATGTATATATATTTTTCAAAACTCATCAAATTTTGCACTTAGCATCTGCGTGTTTCACTGCATGTACATTTTACCTTAGTTAAGTCAAATATATGGGTCTAGAACTCTGGAATGTGATCTAGGTTGAAAATTTGCAAGATGTACACACTTCTGTCATAGTTGAAAACATGAGTTCCCTCAGAAGTATGCAGAATTTGAGGAAATGGTGGCTGAGGATGAAGCCCTAGAGAAGACAAATATTTAGAGATGGTGGAAGAAGTGGTGTCTTTAAAAAATGACCAAGAACAAAAGTGCTAACCATAGATGAAAGAAAAGGATAAATCAGACCTTATTAAAATTAAGAACTTCTCTTTTTCAAAAGACACCATTAAGAGAGGGAAAAGGAGCCCATAGAGAGGGACAGGATTAGGTAGGTAGATAAATAGGTGATCGATACAATAATGAAGGATAGATGGGTAGATAGATAGGTAGATAATAAGCAGATAGAATGGTATCAAAATTTTGTATTCAGAACATATAAAGAACTAAAATCAATTAAAAGGACAGATAACCCAACAGAAAAGATTAAAGAACAAAAGACTTAAATAGGCATGTCATAAAATCGGTTTTCCAAATCACCAACATATGAAAAGGTACTCAACTTTATTAGTCATGAAGAAAATATAATATAAATTAAAATCACTTATACATACCAGAATGAATTTAACAAATTGGTATTGGTGAGGATGTATAGCAACTAGAACCAGAACTTTCATACATTTCTTGTGGGATTGTAAATTGGTCCAAACTTGTTGGAGAACTCTATACCAGTATTTACTAAAGCTGAACATACACTCATTCAGTTCCACTCCTGGAGACATGCTAAGTGGAAATATGTACATATGTTCATGAAGAAACTTGTACTAGAATATCTATAATAATAGCACTATTCAAACTGGAAACTATCCTAGTGCCCATCAACAGTAAAGTGGGTAATTACATTGCGGTATATTTTCATTTGAATACTATACAGTGATGAGAATCATATTTGAATCAAAATATGAATGAATCTCACAAGCAAAATGAGCAAAGACCGACAGAGAGGATGAGTACTGTTGGTTCCAACTAGACAAAGCATAAAAGCAGACACAGAGATCTGTTGTTACAAGGCAGGATAGTGGGCACTCTTAGGGGCGGTGGCAGTTACCAGCTGAAAGAGGCATTTGGGGACATGTGAGCTGTTGGTCATGTTCCACGTCTTCATCTGAATGCTATCTCACAGCTGTGTTCAGTTTCTGAATATTTGTCTAGATCTACACTTAGGAAATGCACACTTTACTGTATGTGTGTTAGACTTTGAAGGTTTTAATAAGTGACTGGAAAAGTGCAGTGTGAGGGTCAGTGGGGAGCCAACAGGAGCCATTTATTTTAGAGAGATGGCCAAATGTATAAACATTAACTACGTATATACATTAATGATGAATCATTAAATTTAATTATATTGATGAATCTACATTGTACACTCAATGATAAATTAAAGTTATGTAAATCCATGAATTGCAGCAGGAATGGCCTCACTGACAAAAGGGAAGGAGTGAGACTCTCGGCTGTACCAGGTGCTCTGCCTCATTACCTGATGTTCTCATCAGAAGGTGGAATCGCTCTGCCCGTTATATAGATAAGGCAAGGAGGCTTGCAGAAAGGAAGTGTTTTGGAAAGGCTCATGAAGGTTGTTAAGCGATGAGACCAACATGTGATCCGGGGTGTGACAACATTTCCTATTCTTGATTCACTCTCCTAAACAACCTCCCTCAAGTTAAGAGAAAAAAAAAAAAAAAAGGACTTTATTGATTATTTTGTTTAGTGAAAATATCCAAACACTTAGAAGTATAAAGCAAGTGTGTTCCTTAATAGGATGCTAAAAATGTGGAATATTGAAGTAAACTAGTTATATTACTTAAAGTAAGGCATTTTTCAGCCATTTTAAGACATTTTTATTAATATTGTAATTGATTAATCACAGTTGTAATCATTTATGTACTACAATGTGATGTTTTGATCTATGTATGTAATGTGGAATGATTAGATTAAGCTAATTAACACTTCTGTCACCTCACTTATCATTTTTTGCCATGAGACATTTGAAATTTACTCTTAGCTATTTTGAAATATACACACATCATTATTAACTCTAGTCACCTTGTTGTGCAATATATCTCAAAAACTTATTCCTCCTAACAGAAAATTTGTACCCTTCGACCAACATCTTCTCATCCTCCTCACCTCCCCAGCCTCTGGTAGCTATGATTCTACTCTCTACTTCTATGACTTTGAATTTTTTATATTCCACATATAAGCAAGATCAAGAAGTATTTATCTTTCTGTGTCTGGCTTATTTCACTAAGCATGTCCTCCAGGTTCATCTATGTTGTCGCAAATGATATAATTTTCTTCTTTTTAAAGGTTGAATAGTATTCCATTGTTACACATAGCACATTTTCTTTATTCATTCATCTGTTGCTAAACACTTAGGTTGACTCCATATCTTGGCTACTATGAATAATGCTGCAATGAGCTTAGGAATGCAAATATCTCTTTGACATAATGATTTCAATTCCTTTGGATATATTCCCAGAAGTGGGATTGCTGGATCATATGGTAGCTCCATTTTTAGTTTTCAAACTAAAAAGCTTCTGCACAAAAAAAGAAATAATTAACAGAGTGAAAAGACAACCCACAGAGTGGGAAAAATATTTGGAACCATACATCTGATAAAGGGTTAATATCCAAAATATATAATGGACTCAACCCAATAGCAAGAAGACAAATAACCCTATTAAAAATGGGCAAAGGTTCCAAACAGACATTTCTCAAAAAGAGACATACAAATGGCCAACAGGTTCATGAAAAATGCTCAGCATCACTAATCATTAGGGAAATGAAAATTACAATGAAATATCACCTCACACCTGCTAGAATGACTTTTATCAAAAAGATGAAAGATATCTTTTGGCAAGGATGCAGTGTACACTGTTGTTGTGAATGTAAATAAGTACAGCTATCCTGGAAAACAATATGGTACTTCCTCAAAAAATGCAAAATAGAACTGTCTTAAAAAATTTTAGAGAAATTTTTTTTTTCTTTTTTCAGTCATTCTATTTTTTAATTTTTTTTTTATTTCAGCATATTATGGGGGTACAAATGTTTAGGTTACATATATTGCCTTTGTCCCACCTGAGTCAGAGCTTCAAGTATGTCTATCCCCCAGATGGTGTGCACCCATTAGGTGTGAATGTACCCATCCTCTCCTCCCCCCTCCCACCTGCCTGATACCTGATGAATGTTACTACTATATGTGTACATAAGTTGATCAGTTAATACCAACTTGATGGTGATTACATGTGGTGCTTGTTTTTGGATTCTTGTGATACTTCACTTTGTAGAATGGGTTCCAGCTCCATCCAGGATAATACAAGAGGTGCTAGATCACCATTGTTTTTTGTGGCTGAGTAGAACTCTGTGGTATACACATATCACATTTTATTAATCCACTCATGGACTCATGGGCACTTGGATTGTTTCCACATCTTTGTAATTGTGAATTTTGCTGCTACGAACATTCCAGTGCAGATGTCTTTTTTATAGAACATCTTTTTTTACCTTTGAGGAGATGCCCAGTAATGGGATTGCTGGATCAAATGGTAGTTCTACTTGTAGCTCTTTGAGTTATCTCCATAGTACTTTCCACAGAGGTTGTACTAGTTTGCAGTCCCACCAGCAGTGTATGAGTGTTCCTGTCTCTCCGCATTCACGCCAACATTTATTATTTCTATCATATTCTGAGAAAAAAATCAGAAAGCAGGATACATATACTTGCTTATCTTATATATATTTTCATATAAAAATAGATTTTTCTCATATAATTAGCTGGATAATATATTCTTTTTTCATATTGTTATATTCAACCTAAATAATAATTTATACCCTAACATAAAGTACCTCCTAACCAGTAAACCCTGTATATCTCTCAGATATCTGGGAGCTAGAGAACTAGAGAATATTTTTAAAAATACTGTTGCTTAGTCCCAACTTAAGCTATTCTGATTTAATTCCAGGAAGGGGAGCAGACCGCCTGGTTTGAGGATTGCCAGTTTGTGTGCTGAGCGAGAGGACGCTAAGACTCTCTCAGTTGTGAGCTCATTCACGGACACTTTGTTAGGTGTTTGTAACACTGAGGTAGGCATTTTGTCCTCGTTTCCCACACATACCCTGTTCTAGGTCACCCCAAAGCCATGGTCTTACCATGCTACATTCTGTCTTTCTTATTTTCGTTCCCCTCATGTGAAGTTCGCCCCTCCCAGCGTAACACAGGTGACATGTGTGCCTCCACACCAGGGCTACCCGCTGTTTGTGCAGCATCATTCATTCATGGCCTGCGCGTGCCAGTCCCTTTCTCTTCAAAGGGAAGGAGGATTCCATAATGGGGTAATTAAGTAAAACTCAGAAAATACATTCAATATAATAAACATTCAGCACTACGCAGATGTGCCTATGAATGATGTTAAGCTCTACTCACAACTGGGTAATAACGGTGCAGACCAGGGCAGGAAAGGAACGTGAACAAGAAGGGTATGTTTTCGTGGGGTTCAATAATGGGGGTGAATTATTTCTATTCGTGCATTTAGATTTTTTAAGCACTAGAGATCACAATTCCTCACACCCAAAGCCCTATTCTGCATTTTCATTTTCCTTACAAAAGCTAACACCCAAATTGAGCCAATATTAACACACACACACACACACAAAAAATCCTTATCATCGGTCAGAACATTTTAAAGTAGAATAATACTTAAAAATTATATCACAGTCCTCCCTCAGTCTCTGCTGGGGTAAGTTCAGAGAGGAATAAAATCATCCTTTGGAGTGGGGGGCGGGAGTAAGAGAAATGTCCCTGAGTAGCAAAGCCAGGTGAATTAAAATCAGGGCTCCGTGTCAGATGACGGATGGGAGCAGCCAGGTAGCTGCTCTGCGGCAGGTCCCCTAATTAGGCCCTGATCCCCCAGTTGCCGGGAGAAGAGGGAGGGGCGGCCCCAGCGCAAGGCCGGGTGTCCACGGTGGACCATGCACCAGCCACGGCCCAGGGACCCCGACCCGTCCCCAGCCGGCGCCCCTGCTCTGTGCCCCTGCGCCCCGCGGAGCCGAGCCAGCCTGGCCCTGATCCCGCCTGGCCCGCCGCGGCCTCCAGGGAAGGAAGAAAGCGCGGGGCCTCCAGGAGCTAATTGGAGACTCCGTGCGCAAGGATGGCGTCCATGGCGACTGCGAGGCCAACTTTACACGCGGCCAGTGCACTTGCTCTGAAAACTCCCATGTTGACGGTTGTTGAACGAGTTAGCTTTCCGTCTTTCCTTGGGACCATCACAAGTGGAAATACTGAATGAAACCTCCGCGTTCTTCTTTGGCACTTGCTTCCCAAGCAAGGCATGTTTACAGTGACATTTCCCCAAATCTGGACATTTGTCCAATTCTGCCCGCTCCGGGTGGACTTCAGCGGTGCCACGTCGCCTAGGCTGAGAGGCGGCGCAGCGGTGGCCGGTGCGCAAACCCTGCGGGCCCGGCCGTGCGGGGGCTCGTGCAAGATAAAAGCGGGTTGTCCACACCTGCGCTCTTCAGCTCCGCCTTTCTTGCTCTGAGAGTTGGAAAACCAAGAAGGTTTTGGTGTTTGTGTGGCACCGCCAGAGTTAGAAACCAAGGTGAACATGACGAAAGGAGGTCTGGTGTGGGTTTTAGCAGATGCTAATTCGCCGTGTCTGGAACTGTCAAAGAACGTTGCTGCGCGGCTGGAGGCGGAGATGGGCCAAGTGCAGGTGTACCAGGAACGAAGCAGGGTCCACGAGGGGAAAAGATGTTTCCATCATCCAGACTGCTTCAAAGGATGCGAACACCGCCGCCACGGAGCTCCAGATGATGGGGTGCGCCGTGGGAGCTCCTCTGCGGGGGCGCTGTCGCGGGATCCCCCACTTTCCTTGCAGCAGATGTGCAGGGTGGGAAAAGAGGCTCCCTGGTCTCCCAGTCGCTGGCCTCCGTGGTGTGCAGAGCTGGTCCAACTCTTCGTATTACTATGGATTTACAGCAGAAGGAAATTCAGGGCTTCCTCAGTATTCCTGTAGATAATTTAAGAGCATCGCCCCTCTTATTACAGTACATTCCAGAACAGATCCGGACTACAGGAATGCAAGCATCGCGGCCGAGTCTTGGCCCAGGCCAGGAGGGCACCGTCTTGCTGGACGCCGATGCAGAGTCAGACCTGGGGGCGGACGCCGTCCCGCCCACCTGGAGGGCCCCAGGCTGATTCCTCAAGGAAAGCCCCATCACCGCTGTTGACGATGCCGGGGGAAGGATTGTCGTCATTGTGGACGACATCACGGATGACGTCCACAGCCTTCTGGCTGTAGCGGAGACCCTGAAGGAAAGAGGTTCGTACCAGAGCTGCGCGACGGCGACGCAAGGCCGGCTGTCTTCCGCCGCGGCCGGTGGAGGAGTCTGTGGTTGGTGAGCCGGAGGACACCAGCACGCTTCCACCGGAAGGCCAGAAACTGCAGTGCCCCGGGATTAAAACTGGACATCAGCACGACCCTTTCAGAAGCAACCCGTCGGCCTCTCAGTGGGGAGTCCAGGTCCTGCCTTTTCAGAAACATGGGTGTAGATGACTGAACAGCTTTCCGGTTTTAAACCTCGCAAGGGCCAACCTGGAAACATGAGGATGCGCCGCGAGGGCTCCAGCTCCCCGGGCGAGTCCACAGGAGCGGGATTCGGTCCCTCCTGCCCCTCTACCCTCTCTTCTTGTCCATGCCTGTGAAGACAGACTGACTTTTTATGTCTGTTTGGGTGTATGTGGGTTGGGGGGGGCAATTTTTTATAAAAGAAATACTTTATTCTTCTCTTAAATAAAATATTTAGTTATTTTAGTTTAACTATTTAAAATATAACTTGGAATAAGATTTTTAAGCTCACAAATGGCCTTTTTCCAAATTGCTTGAACCAAATGCTTTAAAAAGTTAATAAAATAAAATGGTCTACTGTGTGATACCTGCGATTGAAAAGCCAAGAAGATTATACTGTAGAACGCAGAAAATGATGTTTTTAGAAATGCTTTATAGGTGAGCCTATGGAATATGTGATTGCATTTATTTTCTGCAACTAAAGAAGGAACAAAAACTTGTGTTTGTGTGTGTTGTTTAAAGCTTTGTGTTTTGGCAACTGTTTTATAACTAAAATAAAATGAAAGCTGAAAATGCATGAAAAAAGGAAAGACGAGTCTCTGCCGCTGAGGTCAGAGCCGCAGGTGCGCTTTGGTGTGTTCCTGTCTCTTGTTCTCCTGGATCTTTCTCTTCCTGTTAGCTTCAGTCTTCCCCTGTCCGGCTGTCTCCTGTGCCTACAAATATGCAAGCATCACATTCTAAATGTAAACGCTGGGTCCCAGGGGTCCAATCTTTGCTGACAGTCACCTCAGGCAAAAGTAACCCTAAAGCTTATTAGCATCTGCTCAGGAATATTTTCCTTACAAGAGAAGTCTTAGCCATTGCAGCATTTCCCCAAATTCCCTACCTTTCTTCCTCAATGTTTGCATACTCAGCAGTTGCTCCAAATTTCTTGGACCCACCCCAAGTCCTCTCCCTGAAACGTTCCTTTCCTCCCCCTGTCCCAGGACCGCGCCAGCTAGCAGGGGCCCCAGGACTCTACCTTGGATGAGGACGAGGCAGCCCCTTCCTTCCCATTCTCCCTTTTTAACTCGTGGGTGGAGGAGCTATGAGATGTCTGCAGTGTTTCTTTCTCTCACTGCCTTCTGTACGAATCCCATGGAGAATGGTGGTTTGAAGACTTAAATTCTCCACTTCCTTTCATAAAAAACATCTCCCGTCAAACTTTCTACCAGTCTGTCATTGTCCAGCTCTGTCTCTCCGGCTAGAAGTTCTTGCCCCCATCTCTACCATAGCTCCCTTCTCCAGCTGTCCTGCAGCACGCCCTTCCCACTCAACCTGCTCATTGAATGATTTCTCTGCGGCCTCTTCATGCTACTGCAATATACAGTTTGCCCGCTTGGCTTCTGGGATACTGAGTTCTATTGATCTTTTTCCTTTTCTGATACTTTTGGCAAAAGTTCTTTTCCCATGTCTGGTTCCCATTCCTTCCTCTTCCTAATTCCTAAATATAAAAACCCCAGAGTTGCATTTTCCTCACACACACATGGCTCCAATGTCTGCACAATTAAATAGCACGCTTTTTGAAAATAACTTTTTTTTTCTTTTTGTCTCTACCTGATTTCTGTTCCCAAGTTTCAGTCTCATAACTCCACAAACAGACAAGCACCTGGCTGTTGCATTCCTCCCACGCTGCAAAATCAATGTGACTAAAATCGAGTGCACCCTCTTCTCCCCCCGCCATCCTTTCCTCTCTGTCCCCATTTTCTACTGGCAGCACTATTTCAATTAACCAGATCTGAGCACTTTCTGATGCCTCCCTGTTTCCTCCAAGTGTTTGATCAGTCGCAACGCCAGGATGACTTGATCTCAGCATCCCCTGTTGTCTCCGTTTTTGCATGTGACCCTCCTGCAGCTCCTCATTACCTCTTACCAGACTTATAAAATCTTAAAATCAGCCTCCACACTTAACAGTCCTTAGTTGTTCTTGGCATTTCAATAATTTAATATTTCTTTATAACAGTTCTAATCACGTTACTCCTCAGCTCTACACCTTTGTGGTGGGAAAGTGTCGGAGTTCAGTGTGGGGCTGTCTACTGGGGACTGCCAGTAGGGCCAGGAGCATGGACAGATGCGGGGAGGAGCAGGACAGGGTGAGGAGTCAAGATGCAACACTGGCCCAACACCAGCCTTGTCTGACTCTAGAGCTCTGAATCTAGCATGGCCCTCAGGAGTTGTCTCCCACTGGGCTGAGATGGCCAGATGACCCCCACCCTAGTCAGTCACTGTCGTGGGGCCAGGAGTCCCCTGCAGCTGAGGTGATCCTGGAAGGGGCTGTAGCTGGAGGCTCTGTCCACTCCCTCCTGACATATTTTCATTGAAGGTCTACCTGGACCATTCATCACAGTGGACCCCAGAGTTCTCAGTGGACCCCAGAGTTCTCAATAGCTCTGCATTACCTACAGACTATGATTCAAGCTGCTGAGCCTGAAATTCATGAGCACTCTGGCCTGATACAAATGGCCTTCTGGGTTCCCTTTCCCAAGGCTGTTTGTAAAGCCTTTGCTACCCTTGTGTTGAGTTATTCAGAGTTCCTTACATATGACATATACTTTTTCATCCCTGTGATTTACTCATGATTGCCCACCTTGCCAAAACTCTCTATTCATTCATTTCATTATCTCAGAAATCACTGTATCTTTCAAAGTTCAGCTCACATGACCTGTCCAAATTCCTCCCTGATATTCTCAGCTTAAAATAGTTTCTCCTTACTCTTCTCTCCAGTTAAACTTGTATGTATCTTAGTAAAGTAATGATAACAAGATAGGTGACTATTGTGCTTTCTACCATTATGACTGTTGTCATTGCTATTGCAGTTTAAGAGGGTACTTTTGTTTCCCAGGATGCACTTAGTGCTGACCAGTTTCTAGCTTCCCAACAGTTATTGACTGATGCTCTATTTATCTGATGAGTCCAAAAGCTTCTGTGTGTGACCTGACATAACTTTCCATGCTCAGTAAGACCCAGCTTGGCTTACAGGCTCCAACGAATGGTAGTTTTCTGAATGACTAAGTGTATAAATAAGTGTTATCCAATAATGTATCACAATATGGACATCTCTCCTGTATTGCTATTGGCCTGGCTAAAATAACCCTTGATGACTTACTGAGAATCTCTAAGAATGTGTGACAGAATGTCACACTTTAATTTTATAATTTCCCAAAGCATCATACACTTTCATCACAGCCTTCAAAGAAACAACCATATTCTTAGAAATAAAATTTGAATGTGCTTAAATGAGTCACACCTTTGTCAGCAGGCAGCATACATACACAATCCAATATACACTTAAGTTTTTCTTGCTGCTGTCCTGTGTGCCTGGAACAATGAGGACAGAAAATTGGGGAGAATATCCATGTGAAAACAGGTGTACATTAATTGCAGAGGGCAGAATCTTTCTGTTTTAATGAGTTGAAATATCCTTTCAACTTTTAACGTTTAAATCCTACTGATCCTGCTTAGAAAATCTTTTGAGTTTTCTTGAAGGAACAAGCAACAGCTCAATTTCTTTTCTTTTTTTTTTTTTTTCCCTCCGCCTCCCAGCTCAATTTCTTGAACACAAAGAACACATTTGATTTTAGAAAGCTTGTTTTACTCTTCTTTATTCTTCAACTTGCAAACTCTTGTGCTTTTCTTCTGAGAAAGAGAGCTGATTCCTACGTAAGATATTAAGATGATTAAGTAATGAGGAAGCATGTGGAGTGAGGAGGGTGGATGAAAAATGAGCTGGAAGAGGGATATGTTCCAAGTTAGCATTACTGAGTTTGTACAGTGAAGTGAAAAATAGCATGCGTCAATTATGCATGCATAATATTACTGCAGCAATAAGCTTATTCAAGTTTATACCATTGTAAAATGTAATAAATAGCTTATTTTTATGTGGGGAGAAATTCAGCATTTCACAAGGTACAAAATATCTTTCAAATCTCCTCTCACCTTATGGAATTTTCCTTCATGCTTACAAGAAAAAGATGACTTTGCCTCAACCAGTCCTTGCTTCCAAGCTTCCTTTAAAAAGATTCTTTCTGTAATTTTGATGAATCAGTTAATATGCTGAACATTTTCTCAGAAGAACAGGAAATCCTGCTAATAATAGATCAGTAGAACAGCTTGAGTCCACCTTTATCATTTAATGCATCCTTAGGAAAAAAAAAAATCTAAATTTAATTTAATCAATTTCCAAAGCATAATTTGCTATTGCTCTTAAACGTCACAAATGATTTTATAAAAATTTCTTTTAAAAGTCACTTCATGTTGTTTTCAAATAGTCAAAAATGTCAGTAATTTACAACTTCCTCTCTTCTTTACCAGTTGAGTGTTTAAAATAGCTACAATTGACGGGATGATTAGCAAAGGGAAGGAAAGGGAAGACTTGCAGAGTCAGGTCATGCCCCAATCCAGGTTGTAGGCGGCAAGTAGTTAACGTGGGGAGACTGGCGCTCTCCCAAGTCTCTCATCACAGCATAGCAACCTGGAGAAGCAGGGCCTCTCGGCTCTGGTCCGGGGAGCCACTGGGGATATGGTCATCCTGTGAATTGGGACGTGCCTAAGTGTAATGTCGGCATAATCCCTGCCTTGTGGAACTGGGCTGGTGATGCTGTTTTGCTCCATTGTTCAAAATTACATGGGAGGTAACTTTAAATGAGATCTACTGAAAAACCTACGTAGGTAAAAGATTTTATGTAATACTAGTATTTTATTTGTAAAGCTGGGAATACTAACTTTTACTAGTCTATATACTAGGTCAGAAGTAATATAAAACATGAATAGATGACTTCAAAGTGACCACATGCTAAAAATCTTACAGAATTGTCTTTGAAATGAGGTTAGATGAAGATATGTTAATCAGTTCTCCACATTGAGAACCAATCTGCAGGCAAAACGTGGATAAATACCACTGTACAACAGAACGTAAATAGCACCACCCCGTCAAGGTAAAAATATGTTTACCTGACAGAGATGGAGGGTCGGCCAAGGAGAAAAGGGGAAGGAAGGCTGGTCCTTGTGGCTAGTGAAGCTCAGAGACAAGACTGTGTCTCAGAAAGGCAACAGGAAGAGGTTAGAGTGACGTGGATTTCATAGTAACATACCTTTTGTGGCTATTGTGTATATACACACATATCTATGCATATACATGTGTGTATTCCTTATCCACAGTTTTCGCATTATTATTTCTCCAATTGGTGGAATTAAAAATATGATAGAAGAACAAAAATAATAATCATTGAAAATTGTGAATTGAGAGGGAAGTATTCTAAGTAAGCTGAATGCCGATCTCTCATAATATAATTAATAAGTATCTTATGACATTGATAAACAAGATATGCACTCAAACACAAAAAGAAGATGGAAAGCAATAATGGTTTTCTGGTGCTTCATGTTGGGAAGTAGGGATACTGGGTCAAGTGTCCACTATTTTTTCTGATAAGCCCTATGATATGATTTTGCGTTTTACAAGTTGCATGTGTTTTTGGCCCACATATGACAATCAATGGTAGGTTACATGAGAGGATGGAGAGGCAACTTCATAGAAGCTTCTGTTCACATCTCTGACATTTCAAACCCCCTTCTCCTCCAGTACTCATGTCTCTTTGGTGCTAAGTGACAAAGGCCACATTTTGGCCCTGTGCTCTAGTGACACATCCCTGAAAGATCAGAGAGGGCAATAGGTATCTTCTTTTAGTCATTGCTACATTAAGGTACTAGCAATAACTCCACTAAGCATGAAATATACTGCAAACCATAGAAATCTATCACTCTAAATCTAAATTCAATTTTCCTTAATCCACTTTCCTTTAACCAAATTCCTCAAATGCTGACAGCTACTACAATGCCATACAACGTGAAGAAATGTGTGAAGAAGGGATGTCAGAGTGGAAAAAGGCAGAATCTCAACTCATCATAGTCAGTATATATTTATTTTGGCAAATTTTATGAAAACATACAGGCATGTCAGCAAGTTGCTAGGGTCCACCCCAGAGGGCTTTGGAAGGAGGTATGCAGGTGAGATGCCCGGGGGTGTTAGCTTTACTGGCTTCATGGTAACCCTGCCTACGGAGACCAATGACAAGAATTTGTGGTTGTGGTGGGAAATTAATCACAAAGGAAACATCCTGATTTAGACGGTTTTCTACATCTAAGAAAAGAGAAAGAAAATCTTTGAAGAATGTCCGGCTTTGCTTAACAAGTAATCATCACACACTAGTCCAGTGTCTTCTGTTGTATGTCCAGATACACTACCATGTACAGTTTGGTTTTGACACTGGCTTTCATATATAAATTTCAATTTCTTCAAAGGTTATTCTCTGCTATTCTGACTTGAGTTCACCAGATTTGGATTTTCCTGCATGCGTCAGGTACACATTGTCACTTTAACTTATTGCAGGACTTGCCAGCCAATGTTTCAGTTTAAGCGATAGCTCCATCTTTGTTAAGCAGATTGTGCAATTACAGAAGTAACTCACTGCAGTGACTTTCCAATTGTGCTACAGAAAAAGGAAGATTCATTTTAGGGACAACACCCTGGGTGCTGGTGCTGGTGGCATGGGGATCCCTGAGAATAAGGCTATCTGAGCCAGAGGAGATCCGGTCAGATGCCACCAGTTACAAATTGCCAATCCATTGAATCGCCATTTAATAATTACCTGCTCTCTGAACTGCAGTCTCAGGCACAAAAAATCAGAAGAAGATCCAATCTTCTATATACCTATACTGTATTATTATAAGAAATTTAATATGAGTGTGGCATCATTGCAGATTATAGTGCAGTCATCTGCAATGTCTATGTTGGTTAGATATTGGGCTAAGCTGTTTTCTCCAAATGGCTGTGTGACTTTGGGCATACCACTTCACCTTCTGGCCTTCAACATCTAATCTTTAGTTAGAAATTTCTAATCTTAATTTCTAAATAAGAGCCTATGAATAAATGATTTTTAAGATCTCATGTCCATCTCTGGTATTCTAGCTCTGACTTTTGGTCAAGCTCTTATGCTTGCATGGTGTTCTTGAATGTAAATTACAGTACCTTCCTTGTACAAGGAGTCAAAGAATAAAGGAAAGGGGATAGGTTTTATTTCGTATCCTGAGTAATCATTGCTTCTTTGAGCTTACTTCCTCATTTATAGAGTGCTGTGAATGATATATAATCCATATGTATACTGGGGTGTCAGATGAAGTAATGGTATAATGTACCCAGCACAACATCTTGTACCTTTGTTTAATTATTAGCTATCATTATCGCCATCATCCTCATTGTCATCATTATACCAATCAGCTTAAGAATTACATATCTTTGTTCTCTGAGACAAATACAGCTGGGCAGAACAACAGATCCTGCACATGTCAGCAACAGAAGACAAAGGGTTTGCCCAAGCAGCTGGGCAGCCGTGGGAGCAGACGTCTTTATGCCAGTCCCTAGTCATCCTCAGCAATGCAAATAAAGATAAACGAGAACCACTTCCTTCCCAGGCCTGAGGAGCTAACTCATCTGTGAAAATGAACTTCCATTCTCTATGACAATTAGTTTCACTGTAAAATATGATAATTCTTGAAGTTGCACCAAGAAAGGAAATACCGCATGCTCCACGTTAAGCAAAGGAATATATGGTGCTGCCTGAGACATTAATCTCATTTGCCCTGCACCTGATTTTTCACTGTTGGAATACTGCAGCAAAGCTCTGTGCTAAATCTCAAGCAATTTAGCTCAGTAAAGTAGATTAGTTAGAGCCAATGCAAAGCTCTACCTTATAACTTTCTTTCAGTGAAAGTGATATTCAGATATATAGTCTGAGGCTTGGATTAGAAACTGAGATGTTCTGCTTTTTCAGTTTTAGCAATATTAGATGCAAATAAAGGCAAGTGAAACAGATAGCTGTGGCCCGGACTCTTACTCCAAAAACACTTAAATCTTAAATAACTTTTATATAGTAAGTGCCATTTCCCTCAATTGGAGATCTATTGTGAAAAGGGCTCATGAAAATAGGTTGGATGAAAGGTAAGAGGATTGTTGTGCATGTCCATCTAGTGCTGCAAAAATGCTTTTCCCAAGAACACAGACTTCTTTGAGCTGTTGTGTATTTAACGTCATTAACTATTTTGGCTTCACATGAGATCTAGCTGGAACTCGGGCGAATCCACAGCCTGCAGTTTTATCAGTGTGATGTGCTCGTTACCACCCTGCGAAGTGTCCTGTGCACACTTCAAATCCCCGCTTCCTCCAACTACCGCTGTGATGACTAAGTCCACTCAGTCTTTGTCCAGCTTTGCACAGATGCCCCCAAAGTCCCCACCTCAGGCCTGCACCAGGCCCCTCACTTCCTGCCACAGGGTTTCTCTGGCTCTCAGGGTGGGCTGCTCTGGGAATGTGCCATCTGCCCCCTAGTGCCAGGGAGCCAGTGCCTGTGGAGCCCACTTGGGCAGGGGGTGATGGCGTCCATGCATAAAGGACGGCTCTGAGGTGCTATGTGACCACTCACTGGATGGCCCGGCTGTGTCGCAGGACAGGGCAGAGCATGAGCGTGGGGTAGGACAGTTCAAACTTTCCCTCTGAAGGTTCCAGTCCAAGTCTGTTGAAATGACAGATTTACAGGAAAAAAAATACAAACAAGTCTATTTAACATGCATTAACATGGGAGCCACACACAGAGCATGAGATTTGAGGAAGGGCCAGACGGTTGAAGCTTCGGTACTCTCTTTGCAGGGAAGAGGGAAGCAGGGGATGTAGAACTTCAGAGAGGCAGTAATGACTTCGGGAGAGATAATGGACCTGGGATACAGAAATTAGCTTGTAAATGGTCTCTTTGTAAACTGACTGGGACCAGAGAACACACAATGATGTGGGACAAAGTTCTTCTGGGCTCCAGGTGTGATAGTTAATTTTCAGCCTCTTCCTCTGTGATACGAGTTTTAATCTTTCCTGGTTGAAATTTCACGGAAAGGATCAAAGACAAGTGCACTTCTCTTTGGTGGGTCTAGTTTCTAGGTAGACAAGGGAACTCCAGAGAACAGCTTCATCCTGTGCTTTGGGAAAAACAGAGGATTAAGAGGTGGTGGTGGGAGGTCAGAGAGACCTTGAGGCTGTGCTTTAGTTCAGCATGTCATAGTGCCATATTTTGGGGCATCATTTTTTAAGTCTCAGCAATGGCCAAGGTTAAAAGGCAGATAAGTGCCAGTCAGGGAAGAAACCAGCACATGATTCGAGGTGACTGAGAACAGACACATGCACAGCGGGCTCAAGTGACACAGCGTTTACTTACAGCAAGAGGAGACAGAGCATGGGCACAAAATCCAGCCCCTGGCAACACGGAGGTCCCCATGGCTAGAGGAGTTTGCACTGGCATGGGCAGTAGGGCTCCACATGCCCCACTTCATGCTGTGGGGGAAGGACCTCAGCCCCTCCCCGTGGAGTCTGAAATACAGACAGCCGGGGCTGTGCCTGAGGGCCACCGACACATGCACAAACAGCGCACGTCAAGCCCAGAACAAGGAAAGACATTCCCTCACAAGGCGATGAGTGTGGCACAGTCTGGGAAGGCCCTTTACCTTCTAGTAAGGGACCGTTCCCAGCCCAAGGCCTGTTCTACAGCCCATGGAGCAGACACACTGCACATGACGCCTTTCCCAACTGGTGCAATTCATGAAACTCTTCAGAAGGTCCTGTGGGATTGAATTCTAATTGCCCCAAACAGTGGAAAATTGGATAATATTCAATATTCTTGGCATTTCTTCCTGCCCGACCCCCCCATCCCTGACAGTGCTCCCAAAAAAAAGGGCCCACAGAAAAGACAGCCTCAGATCCCACTCTATGGGAAACCCAGGGGTCAACTGGCAAAACTGTAATAATCCCAGTCGTTAGGACTCTTTGCCAAAGTAAGTAGGAGTATATAGCTGGATCATTCTCTGGTAAGATGGCAAAAAAGACCCAATTTCTAGAGGTAGCTGGGGCAGTGGTAACCCTACCACAGAGCAGTACCACAATCACTGAGCCTCTAGCTTTTGAGGGCCGGGGAAAGGTTCGAGTAGAAGGTGAAGACTGTGGTTAATACGTGAGCTGTGGCATGAGGACAGTGTGAGGCAGGCAAGGCTATAATTTCAAGGATTTTTAAATTGTCTGGCTTTTGTTAACTTCTTGGTAAGTCTGAGGAGGTAAACGTGGTCCCAGGTCAGCCAGCTAACAATACAGGTGTGTCTGGACAGCTGATGTCCTCTATGGCCATGTCTAAGGAGACCTTCATCTCTTTCAGCTTCAGAGAAGACCATGCTGAAAACCAGGCCCAGGATTTAATTAAAAGGGTGGAAGATCTTTAAGAGATGTACTTTCAGCTCAGGCTACCTCCTATGACAAAATCAGGGCCTTGATAATAAAAGAGTGGAACTGTGTGACCTGGCGTGTGGATATTTGGGAAGGCAAGACTGAGAATCTTGAAGCCAGATTCCCTTAAACCTTTCATGAATTAGAAGATAGAAGCCTCCCCTTATTTGGAGGCCCTGCAGAGACATCAATGAAAAAAGTACCTGCAAAATGAAAATCATCTTTAAGATCTACCCTGTGAACCGTCATTGCTTACACACCTAAAACCAAGGTTAGTCCTCAGTATAACCCAAATGCGGAAATGCAATTCCTGCTCTGGGAGGGAAGAGCTCACACGTGAAAACCATTGCAGGGGTCGTCTAATCCATGGCAGCAGGAACTGGGGCAACACGTGGAGGGGAACAGACTGAGGTGTTTGACAGACGTGGGGAGGGTAACCAGATATTAAGGTTAGATGGGAGCACTCATTGATGACTCAGAAATAAGTGTCTTGGCTGGAACCCCTGGAGCTGATCCTCACATGCTAATGGGATGTAAAAGGTCTACAGTGAATGAGTCAGATATTTCTTAATCTTCTGGGCATAGTTTTGAGGAAGGAGTCAGAAGGCTAAGGGAGGTATCAGTGTTAGAATGATTCCTTAAGTGAGGCCAGATGTCCCACTGGATGGAACTCCCTTCCCTAGGGAGTACATGAGGAATATGTGTGTTTAGGGTACCCAGACGCTTAGTGGGGACTGTCATCTTCACACATAGAATGACAGCAGGATATTACAGCATGGGGTTGAAATGGGAGGGCGGAAGCCAAATGGTTGCCTTTAACTGTTGACAGGCAAAGTGGAAATAAAGACCCCAGTAGGGGTGGATGGTGAAGATGAATAGATCATGCAGGAAGGGCCAACTAAGGTGTTTCACTTACGTTACAGACAAAAATGGAGAGTTAATGAGGAGAGAGAGAGAGAGCGAGAGAGAGAGCGTGCGAGAGCTAGAAAATTATCGACCTAACTTCAGTTTTCAAATTGAAGTCAATTCATAGGCAAAAGCCCGTTGATAAAAGGGAAGGAAGGATCCCCTAGAGGAGGCACTCTGCACACCTCTACAAGTATAAGTGCCAACCGTGCCCTAACCCTTACCAAAGGGCTCTGTAGCCATTCACCAGGGTAACTGTGCACTAGCAAACACAAGGGACACATCGATAGTATAAAGAACTAGCACTGGTACCAGATACCCAAAATACCATAATGGTTCTCAGATTAGATTGAGATATGAAGGGGACTAGTGTTAAGTTGACTTCTGGCCCAAGTCCATGTCACAGTGATTTGAAGTGTCCGTAAACCTGGCTATATTCCAGGTACATTCTCCTGTAGTATTGTTGGGATGGATAAACACAACAGCTGGCACAGACCTCGTGCTGATCCCCTGACCTATGGAGTAAAAGCCATAGGAGATGAAGGGCCAAGGAGAAGCTGCTGAAACTCCCACCTCCTCAAGCCAAGACAGTAAATCAGAAGAGGGTAAAAGAATATAGATGAGCCTACGAAGGCAGGTAGAAAAGTGCAGATCTTTTTGTCTCCTATTAATGCACATTACAGAACATTTACCATGATGAGACACTCAACAGTTGTCTGAGCAGAATGACTTCTCTTAGCAGCAAATGAACAGAGAAGCCACCAAGGCAGGACTAGAAGCTCTGCATAGGTCCAACATGGTTGCGGGCTCTGTTCCATTATCCTGGTATAGCTACTGCTGAATATCCAACCACCATCAGCAGAGACCAACATTGAATCTCTGATATGGCATCATCTCTTCAGTTGGCCAGCTAGCCATCTGTGAAAGATTGACTACACTGAACCCTTTTCACCCTTGGGACATCACTAATTATGCTTCCAACTGTAATTGATACCTATCATAAGTCTGCCTTCCATGTCCAGAGGGTAATTCTGACAGAAGCACCATGCAGAATGCTAAAGTTAAAGGCACAGCATCCTGATTGCTTCAAACCAAGGGAGACATTTAGCCATGGAATCCACGTATCACACAATGTACCTCATTCCCCAGAGGCTGCTGGCCCAAGATAACAGTGGACTAGTTAGACTAGTGGACTATAGAGGTCCAGTGCGGTGGCAATCTTATGATGACTAGGGATGTATGCTCCAAGTTGTGATATTTATACTGAACTACTGGCCATTATGGCATGTGACACTCTGTCCTCAACAACTGGAATGTGTGTCTGAGAATCATGCAGTGGAAATAGTATTGGTCTCTTTCATTAAGATTCTCAGTAGTCCACTTGCAGAATTTGAATATCCATTCCCCAAAATTTGGGCCCTAAAGGGAGAATTGAAGAACAGTGTCCAGTGAGGGTGCCAATGAACTTGATGCTACCCCCTGGTCAACCAGGCTGCTGAGGCAGTGAACCAGCAGACCAGGTTAGAAGTTACTGCTGTAATGGGCATAATTTACCCTGCCTACTGCGAGGATGTGGGGTTGGTGCTAAATGGTGCTACACAGTTGTGCAGGGGGGATGGATGTGGAATCCAGAGGTCCCCTCTATGCTTCCATGCCATGTTAAAAATGTGTACAGG
This sequence comes from Eulemur rufifrons, assembly GCF_041146395.1. Taxonomy (NCBI): domain Eukaryota; kingdom Metazoa; phylum Chordata; class Mammalia; order Primates; family Lemuridae; genus Eulemur; species Eulemur rufifrons. The sequence continues at coordinate 5,180,634 of NC_091011.1, read as the reverse complement.
AAACTGCAGCAACCGTGGCCTGACAATTTAAGAAAAGCAATTCAAGGCTCCAAACCTTTGAAGTAGGTCTTGTAAGCAACCTAGGCCAGCGTAAGTGTTGGCCAAGGCTGACGGGAAAGGGCAGTGGTAGAGGAAGATGACAGGGATCTGTTTTGGCACGGGACCACCTGAGAGGCAGCAGGAATTGTAAGTTGTTCTCCTAACACTCTTGAAGCAAGCCCTTGAAGACCTGGTATATGGCTACCGTCCTGATCCTGCAACAAAAGTGCACTTTCTAGCTTGCTCCCTAATCCCAGTTCTCTTGGAAGTGCAGGAAGTTGGTTGGGTAGTGCCTTGGAGAGCAGCACCTGTGGGAGAGTGACATACAGCTGGGCAGAGGAAGACGGACGGAGCCGCTGGAGAAACGCGCGCTCCGTTCAGAAGGCAGGACCGGCTGTGCTCCGCAGCATTCCCCACACGTGGGAACATGAAGACTGAAGAGAAGCACTGGAAAACGAAGAAGAAGAGCAAGAGTCAGCCTAGTTCTTTGTGCACCCAGCCTAGAGGTGCCTGACGACAGAGCCCAGAGCTGAGGAGCACAGGTCCTGGGGGGCTTTGGAGGGGCAGTCCCAGCTGGGCTACTGGTTACATCTGTGACCTTGGACAGCTTCCTCCAGCCATCTGGACCTTAGGTTTATTTTTTGGTTTTTGTTTAATCAGCAAAATGGGTGTTATGGCTATGCTAACCTCAGGTGACTATTATGACAATAAAAAGAGTTAATGTTTATAAAGCACTTAGGATAATGGCATATAATAAGCTTTACAGAAAGATTTGTTAATTAATAAAATGGGCCCAGGGAATAGCATTTAAATAGCCATTAGAAAATAAGCACAAATAGAAGTATTCACATAAGCAGATGCCTCAGTACCAGAGGTTCGGATTTTTTTTTTTTTTAAAGGAGGTAGTTGAGTAAAGTGTGGACAAATTAAACCACTTAGATCTATGAGAGAATTTGGGAATTATAATGCATAAACATAAAATTAAAATGTTTTATATTTCATGCACAAATATACCCAATTATAGTTAATATTATATATAAGTACACTGTATAATTATAATATGTAAATAATTATAACAAATATGATAATATTAATATAAACAGGTAGAGTTTAGAGAAATATCCTTTTTCTCTAAGAAGAAATGACATTCATGTTCTAGCATATGCCTACGACAATATAGACGGGAAGACAAGCTGGTTATACCTTACCCAACAAGATTTATGCCAAAAGAGAATACAAATAATAATTTTAAAAATGGCATTGAAAATTGTTTCAAAGATTTTTAAAGATGCATTCAGAAAGCCTCTATGTCTTCCAACACTTTCTCTGTTTGGTCATGGAATAGGATTCCAAGCACAGACATACCAGCAGTTGTTTTGCTGAGCAAACTCAATGCCACATACCACTCATTACTTTTTCACGCTCCGACCCATTGCTTCTCTCCCTTTAATTTCCCACCGTGCGCCCTGGCCCAGTTGGTTAGAAGATCTATTCTGCTCTCTCATGTGCAAAGGCTGTGATGTATTGGCAGCTTCAGCCCCCAAAGATTTTTCTTATTACTGACTTCCCAGTAGCTATTCCTTTACATTGTAATTGGCTGGCACTTTTTAAGAGCGAGTGTCCAGGGCATACAGTATCACAAACACTAGGTGCATTCTAGAAAAATGAGGAGATGATGTCCATTAACAGCAGTGGATCGTGGACAAATATATTCCCCAAGGTGAGGGAACACAGTCAATAGCTGGAAGGGGACGTCTGCTTTACTGGAGTGCTGATTAAGAAAGGGTCCTCCTGGCTAAACCAGAGTGATCTGTGGCACTTAATTAGTAAATGCATCCTTTCCTGTGTAATTAAGGATCTACACCAGATTCCCCATGTCCCCATATCTGCAACCTTTAGACACACATATACAGATATTAATACTTGTTTCCCACTTATTAATACTAAATATTCTCATTATTCAACATTGATGCCTACTCAAACCCCTAAATAATGATAAAGTAGATAAAGATCAATTATTTTGTTTTTCAGAAGAATATCTATGTTTTCAATTAAACATTCTGGCAAGTGTTGTCTTCAGGAAGCTGTACACATGGTAAGGACTGAATCTGGTTAAAAATGATACATTGAATCAGTGGCTGATCCCCAGTAGAAGGATTGAAATGATGACAGTTTACATTCATCGATTCACTGAACACATATTTAAAGGTGCTTACAAGGTATCAAGTGTGGCTTAGGTGGAAGGCAGGCAGAGGTAAGTAGGCCCCCGCCCTGCACAAGGGACAGCAATGCCCAGCAGAGTAATCCCAGTGCTGCAGGAGTGCGCTCTCCCGGACATGTGGTGGAGCACGCAGCAGACAAAGGCCACCGGAGTCTCTGCATGCTATCACAGGTGCCTGGCCACATGCAGGTGGATATCATCTTTGCCCTTAGGGTATTCATTGCAGTTATGAATCAAATAGCAAATAGACAAATGAGAACTGATGTTAAGCATAAAAACATTCAGCCAAGAGTAACTTTTGGTAGAAAACCAAAGAAACATTCTGTTACGAAGGAACATACTATGATATAGTTCCTGAGAATAGATTCATGTTTCAATCATCGTGGTTAGCACAAATCTTATGCTATATCTACCAGACATATTATTATCATTAATATTGTATACAATTAATTTGTTAATTTGTCTTAAGGAAAGAATGGCCATAGGAATTAACAACAATCTCTTAAATTCCAAACCAATACCCCGTAATACTTACCTTTAAAGAATACGGAAGTCTTTAGGTTCTATCAAATTATGCAACAATAAAACATCTGAAATATAAAATCATATCAAATATTTTTAATTGTATTATATTAAAAACGCATATCATAAACTTTATCATCCTAATCATTTTTAAGTGTACCATTCAGGAGTGTTAACTATATTTACATTATTGTGAAACAGATTTCCAGAATTTTTTCATCTTGCAGAACTGAAACTCTATAACCCATAAAATAATGACTTCCCTGTGCCCCCTCCCCGAGGCCCTGGTGACCATCATTCTACTTCCTATATCTACAAACTTGACTACATGAGATAACTCATGTAAGTGGGATCATACAGCATTTGCCCTTTGGTTAGCAGCTTATTTCATTTAGCATAGTATCCTTAAAGTTCATTCATGCAGTAGCAGGTGTCAGAATTCCCATCCTTTTAAGGCTACATAGTATTCCACTGTATATATGTGTGTGTGTATATATGTTTTTATATACATATATATGTGTGTATATATATAGATATACACAACCATGGTTTGTTGATCCATTCATCACATCAAATTTATTTTTAAAATTAATTTTAATTGTGCTTTAATCTTTTTTTCTAGTTTTCAGAGTAATGACTGGTTCATTTTTAGAATATTGGAAAAAATATAAAAATGAACAACTATTTTCAAATGTTATAATTCTACCATCCAAATTTAATCACTATTTTACATATTTCCTTCATACTATTTGATATATTTTTTCTTTGCTATTATTTTCAACCTACTTGTGATAATAATTTTTACATGTAAATGAGTGACCCAACTAAAATTTATTTAACCATTTTGCTAGGACATCAAATAGGAGACACTTGCTGTGATAGGGAAGGGAGAGAAGGAGGGAGAGAGAGAGAGAAAGAGACACAATGGAAGCTTACATTAAGTGATGGCAATGGGGGTGCAGAGAAGTGAATAACATTTGAGATATAGTCTTTTTGTGTATCCAAGTTTCATAGTTTTCCTCCAATAGTTTGTGTATATTTTTCAAGGTTTCCAGTTTTGAAATATTTTATCAAAAATTTAAATAAAGCCTCTTTTGAACTATAATTAAACCAGTTATCAGTAGTAGGAAGAATATTTATAGACTTTTGCTATATTTATCTTTTCTAGGGTTTTCCTGATATATATTAAAATTATAAAACAAATGTATATCTTTGAATTGTTTAGGACTACAATCATCTTAATAATTAAATTGTCATTTTTATGATGTTGACTTTGCTACACATTTTGAAACAATATTAAATAATGTTGAGAGTAAGTGTCTTTGTTTGTGTTTTAATTTGTCTTGACATTCCTCTGGTATTTCATAAGAAATTATCACCCTTGATATTTCATGTTAAAGTAACCACATTTAGAGCGGTAATTTAACTTTTCTTCTCTTGCGAATTAATGTACTTATGAAGGCATACGAAAAGAACAAAACCGGAACTAAGAATAAGATTTGATCAATATCAGAATTTGGCTTCCTGAAAAACTTACACTTTTCCAAAAACAGTTTACTGTTTAAGACTTTATTCAAGACCTTGCCTTGCTGTGCTTACCAATTCTAAATTATTCCGCCATGAACTTTGCCCAATCTCAAAGTCCCCTACTTTGAAAGATAAGCATTTAAAACGACTTGAGAAACACTAACCTTGGGAGAGGAGGGCAAGATGGCCAAATAGAAACCTCCAGCAATTGTCCCCCGTATGAACACCCAATTCAACAACTATCCATGCAAGGCAGCACCTTTAGAAGAACCAAAAATCAGGTGAGTGATCATACTACCTGGTTTTAACGTTGTATCACTGAAGAGGGCAGAAAAGACAGTCTTGCACTGCTTATGCCACCCCTCCCCAGTCCCCCAGCAGTGCTGCACCCGCACAGGGCGTGGAGAGAGAATCTGTGTGCTGGGGGAGGGAGAGTGAAGTGATTGTGGGGCTTTGAATTGAAACTCAGGGATGCCCTGGCACAGGGGGACACAGCACAGGGAAGAATACTGCTGAGGTCACCATGGAAGGAGCATTTTGATCGGCCCAGCCAGAGAGAAATCCTCTATCCTGAAGCCCAACTTCTCGCTCTCCTCCCCACTGGCAGACAAAAAGCAGCAGCAGGGCCTCCAGTAAATACATAAGACAGTCCAGCCACAAAGGCTGCCGTCCCTGGGCAATTCTTGCAGCTGTGCTGGCTTGGAGCCAGTGGACTGTGGGTGCATGTGACCCAGTGAGACACCAGTGGTGGCAGCCAAGCCAGTGCCTATGACATTCCTCCTCTACAGTGGCGTGGCTCAGGGACAGTCTTCTTCCACTCGGGGAAAGGAAAGGGAAAAGTTCAGAGGACTTTATTTTGCAACTTGGGTGCAGCTCAACAGCAAAATAAAATACCAAGCACATTCCTGAAGGCCCTGAGTCCAGACCTTAGTTCCTGGGTGGCATTTCTAGACCCATGATAGGCCAGAAGGAAACATGCTACTCTGAAGGCAAGGACTCAGTCCTGGCAAGATTTACCACCTGCTGACTGAAGAGCCCTTGGGCTTTGAATAAAAATCAAAGGTAGCCAGGCAACAGTCACCATAGACTTTGGGTGAGACTGGCTGGCTTCAGGTGTGTCCTAGGGCTGTTGGCCACAAGAGAGTGCTCACGGAACTCCTCTCCCAATTCCAGCAGCCAACACAGGGAAGTGAGGGAGGAAAGTGAGAGATTTTGCCTGTTAATCCAGGGAATTCTCCTGTATCTTACCCAAGTCCACCAAAGTGGCAACATCAGGAGTCTGCAAGAGTCACAGCATTACTGGGCTTGAGGCACCCCCAGTGCAGATACAGCTGTAGTGACCAAAGACTTAGATCACAACACTTAATTCTCTTTGAATATCTGGAAAGCTTTCTTAAGAAGGATGGGTTCAGATAAGTCTAGACTGCAAAGATAAAAATAAATATCTAACTCTCCAATGACCAGACATCAACGAACATTCAACAGCATCAAAAACACCTAGGAAACCATAACCTCAGTAAACAAACTAAGGTACCAATGACCAATCTTGGAGTGATGGAGATATGTGACCTTCAGACAAATAATTCAAAATAGTTGTTCTAAAGTTCAATGAACTTCAAGACAACACACAGAAAGAATTCAGAAACCTATCAGAGAAACTGACCAAAGATTAAAATAATTAAAAAAGCAGAAATTCTGAAGCTAAAAATTTCAATTGGCAAACTGAGAAATACATCAGAATCTCTCAACAGCAGAATTGACCAAGCAGAAGAAAAAATGAATGAGTTTGAAGACAGGCTATTTGAAAACACACAGAAGAGAAAAAAGAAAAGAATGAATAAAAATGAAGTATGCCTACAAGATCTAGAAAATAGTATCAAAAAGGCAAATCTAAGAGTTATTGGCCTTAAATAGGAGATAGACAGAGAGATTGGGGTAGGTTTATTCAAAGAAATAATAACAGAGAACTTTCTAAACCTAGAGAAAGATATCAATATTCAGGTTTGTGAAGGTCATAGAACACCAAGAAGATTTAACACAAATGAGGCTACCTCGGGGCATGTAATAATCAAGCTCCCAAAGGTCAAAGATAAAGAAAAGGTCCTAAGGGAAGCAAGAAAAAAGAAAAAAATAACATATAAAGGATCTCCAATACATCTGACAGCAGACTTTTCAGTGGAAACCTTACGGGCCAGAAGAGAGTACATGACATATTCAAAGTGCTGAGGGAGAAAAACTTAACCGAAGAATATTATATCCTGCAAAAATATCCTGTAAACATGAAGAAGAAATAAAAACTTTCCCAAACAAAAGTTGAGCGATTTCATCAACACCAGACATGTCCTACAAGAAGTGCTAGAAGTTCTTCAGTCTGAAAGAAAAGGATGTTAATGAACAATAAGAAATATTCTGAAGATACACAACTCCTTGGTAACAGTAAGGGCACAAATGAAGAATGCATTATTGCTGTAATTGTGGTGTATAAACCACTTATATCTTAAGTAGGAAGATTAGAAGACAAACTTATCAAAAGTAACTACAATAACTTTTTGAGAGAGAGAGATGTATATACAAAGATATGGATGGAAACAACAAAAACTTAAAAAGTTGGAAGTTGGAGTTAAGGGGTGGAATTTCTGTTAGATTTCTCTTTGCTTGTTTATTTATTTAAAATAATTAGTTATAAAATGTTTTTGCTAGCCTCATGGTAAACTCAAATCAAAAAGCCTACAACAGACATAGAAAAATAAAAGGAAGAAATTAAAACACACTACCAGAGAAAATTACTTTTTAACATATGAAAACAGGAAGTAAGCAAGAAAGAAAGAGAGGACCACACAACAATCAGATATCAAATAATAACATGACAGTAGTAAGTCCTTACCTGTCGATAATAACGTTGCATGTAAATGGACTAAACTCTCCAATCAAATGACATAGAGTGGCTTAATGGATAAAACAAACAAAAAAAACACCTAAGAACCAACTATATATTATCTGCAACAAACATACCTTACCTATAAAGACACACATAAACTGAAAGTAAAGGGATGGAAAAAGATATTCCATGGAAATGGGAACCAATACAGAGCAGGAATACTTGTATTTCTATCAGATAAAATAGATTTCAAGACAAAAACTGTATAAAGAGACAAAGAAAGTCATATAATGATAAAAGGGTCAATTCAGCAAGAGGATATAACAATTCTAAATATATATACACACCCAACACTAGAGCACCTAAATATATAAAGCAAATATTATCAGAGCTAGTGAGAGAAATAGACCTCAATACCCTAGTCATTGGAGACTTCAACACTCCACTTTCAACATTGGATGGATCATCCAGACAGAAATACAACACAGAAACTTTGACACTATACATAAAATGAACCTAATAGATATTTACAGAATGTTTCACCCAAACCTGCAGAATACAAGTTTTCCTCAGTTCATGGATCATTCTCAAGGATAGAACATATATTAGGCCACAAAACAAGTCTTAAAAACTAAAAAAAAAAAAAAAAAAATTGAAATCATACAAAATATTTTCTCTGACCACAATGGGATAAAACTAGAAATTAATAACAAGAAGAACATTGAAAATATACAAACACATGAAAATTAAATGATATGCTCCTTAATGACCAGTGGGTCAATGAAGAGATTTAGAAGGAAATTAAAAAATTCCTCAAAGCAGATGAAAATGAAAGCACAGTGTGTTAAAACCTATGGAATACATCAAAAAGCAGTAATAAGAGGAAAGTTTATAGCAATAAGTCCCTACATCATAAAAGTAGAAAAGCTTCAAATAAACAACCTAATGATGCATCTCAAAGAACTAGAAAAACAAGAGCAAACCAATCCCAAAATCAGTAGAAGAAATGAAATACCATAATAAAGATCAGAGCAGAAACAAATGAAAATTGAAACAAAAAAATTAGAAAAGATCAATGAAACAAAAAGTTGATTTTTCAAAAAGATAAACAAAATTGGCAGACCCTTAGCCAGACTAATTAAGAAAAAAGAGAGAAGACCCAAATAAATGAAATGAAGATGAAAAAGGAGATGTTACAACTGATACTGCAGAAATCCAAAGGATCATTAGAAACTACTGTGGGCAACTAGATGCCAATAAACTGGTAAATCTAGAAGAAATGTATAAATTCCTAGACACATACAACCTATCAAGATTGAATCAGGAAGAAATCCAAAACCTGAGTAAACCAGTAAGAAGTAATGAGGTAGAAACAGTAATAAAAAGTCTACCCACAAAGAAAAGCCCAGGAACTGATGGCTTCACTGCTAATTCAAAGAAGAACTAATACCAATCCTCTTTAACTATTCCAAAAATTCAAGGAGAAGGGAATACTCCCTAAATCATGCTATGATGCTTGTAACACCCTGATACCAAAACCAGACAAAGACACAACAGAAAAAGAAAGCTATAGGGCAATATCTCCGATGAACATAGATGCAAAAATCCCTAACAAAATACTAGTAAAATGAATTCAACAACACAACAAAAATATTATTCATCAGGATCAACTGGGATTCATCTGAGTGATGCAAAGATGGTTCAACATATGCAAATCAATCAATGTCATACAGCATATCAAGAGAACTAAGGACAAAAGCCATATGATCATTTTAATTAATACTGAAAAAGCTTTTGAGAAAATTCAACATTCGTTTATGACAAAATTTCTCAAAAAACTGGATATAGAAGGAGCTCACCTCAACGTGATAAAAGCCATATATGACAGACCCAAAACAAGTATCATACTGAATGGGGAAAAACTGAAAGCCTTTGTTCTAAGATCTGGAACAAGACAACGATACCCACTGTCACCACTGTTATTCAACATAGTGCTGGACGTTCTAGGTTGAGAAATAAGACAAGAGAAAGAAATAAAGGACATTCAAGTTGGAAAGGAAGAAGTCAAATTATTCTTGTTCGAAGACAGTATGATCTTATATCTAGAGAAACCTAAAGACTCCACAAAGAAAGTATTAGAACTGATAAAAAAAAATTCAGTAAAGTTGCAGGATACAAAGTCAGCATACAAAAATCAGTAGCATTTCTATATGTCAACAGTAATCAATCTGAAAAAGAAACCAAGAAAGTAATCCCATTTACAGTACCTGCAAATAAAATAAGATACCTAGGAATAAATTAGCCAAAGAAGTGAAAGATCTCTATAATGAAAGCTATTGTATACAACTTTGATGAAAGAAATTGAAGTGGACACACACACAAAATAGAAAGATATTCCATGTTCCTGGATTGGAAGAATATATATTGTTAAAATGTTCATACTGCTCAATGCAATATACAGATTCAATACAATCAATCCTCATTAAAATACCAATGACATTCTTCATAGAAATAGAAAAAATAATCCTAAAATTTACATGGAACCATAAAAGCTCCAGAATAGCCAAAGCCATCTTGAGCAAAAAGAACAAAATTGGAGGAATCACATTACCTGAATTCAAATTGTACTACAGAGCTATAGTAACCAAAACAGCATGGTATTGGAATAAAAGCAGAGATCAACAGAACAGAACCAAGAAATATATCTACACATCTATAGTGAACTTATCTTCAACAAAGGTGCTAAGAACATACAGTGGGGAAAAGGATAATCTCTTCAATAAAGGGTACTGGGAAAACCGGATATCCATATGCAGAATATTCAAACTAGACCCTTATCTCTCACTATGACAAAAATCAAGTCAAAATGGATGAAGGACTCAAATCTAAGACTGGAAACTATGAAACTACTAAAAGAAAACACTGGGAAAATGCCTCAGGACATTGGTTTGGGTAAAAACTTCTTGGGTAGCATCCCAAAGCACAGGATACCAAAGCAAAATTGGACAAATGTGATCACACCAAGCTAAAAAGCTTCTTCACAGCAAAGGAAACAATCAACAAAGTGAAGAGGCAACCCACAGGATGGGAGAAAATATTTGCAAACTACTCATTTGACAGGAGATTAATAACTAGAATATTTAAGGAGCTCTAAAAAATCAATAGGAAAAAATCAAATGATCTGATTTAAAAATGGGCAAAGGATCTGAATAGATATCTCCAAAAGATGTCTATACAAGTGGCCAACAGGTATATGAAAAATGCTCAACATCATTAGTTATCGGAGAAGTGCAAATCAAAACTACAATGAGATATCATCTCACACCAGTTAAAATGTTTTTTATCAAAGACAGGCAATAATGAATGCTGGCAAAGATGTGGAGAAAGTGGAGCCCTTGTACACTGTTGGTGTGAATGTAAATTAGTGCAACTGCTATGGAGAACAGTCTGTAGGCTCCTCAAAAAACTAAAAATAGAACTACCCTAGGACCCAGCAATCCCACTGCTGGGTATATAGCCAAAGGAGGGGAAATCAGTATATTGAAAAGATGTCTGCACTCCCATGTTTAATGCAGCAGTATACACAATAGCCAAGATTTGGAATCAACCTAAGTGTCCATTAGTGGATGAGTGGATACAGAAATTGTGGTACACATACACAATGGAATATTATATAGCCATAATAAACAATGAAATCCTGCCATCTGCAATCACATGGGTGAAACAGGAGAATATTATGTTAAGTGAAATAAGCCAAGCACAGAAATACAACTCTCACATGTTCTCATTCATACGTGGAAGCTAAATATTTAAAAACAATTGATGTCATGGAGACAGAGAGTAGAAGGACGGTTACCAGAGGCTAGAAGTGGGGGGCGGGGGTGTGGATAAAGTGGGGATGGTTAATGGGTGCAACAATATAGAATATAGTTAGATAGTTAGATAGAATGAAAAATATTTGATAACACAATAAAATCACTATAATCAACAATAAGTTGGGTTACTTGCCTTAAAAAGTGAAATCACCCTTCTTTCCCCGCACTCCTGGGGTATTTGGAGGCTCAGGCAAAAATCCAAACTCTTTCCAGTTGTCCTACAGCTCCGTGCCCTAGGCTCCCATTCTGCAGTTTTGAATACTCTTCCCCTGGGCAAGAGGACAGGGCAAAAGAAAGGTGGAGTGAGCAGCGCGTGGGTCAGGCAGGTGTGTTTGGCAGCACAAGGATGGACCAGGGGTGTCTTCTCCAGTGTCTCCAGGGACCTGAAGCAGAGAAGTGGGAAGAGTCGGGAGGTGAAGCAGGAAGTGCAAGTGGCAGTGGCAATTCCCTGGAGCTGAGCACCAGGCTGCAGGGCTGGGGACAGGTTTCAACAGCTTCCTGGAAGGACAGAAAGTGTAGAGTAGAGAGAAACCGGAACCATCCTGTTGTCCCTGCTTGTCTTTTAAAGCTGGGAATCCTGTGGCAGGGGGTCAGGATGTGTGGGTCGTGCTGGGTGCCTGTAATGGGGCAGGAAATGCAAAGCTGTGACAAGGAGGAAGGGCCTGTGGCAACACTGGGGCACAGAGGGGCAGATCGCATCGATCTTAGAAAGGGGACACTCCAAGCACTCACCTTGTGAGAGAAACCCCGGTTCATCATCTCCCTGTGGCCCCAGAAAGAGCCCACGTGGGGCAGATGTTCCACATCGCCAACAACCACTGCCAGGGTCACTGTAAGTCCTTACCACTGGCATGGTTCAACTCCTTGACGTGGGCACCCGCTATGTAAATGAGTGAACAAGGAGAGGGTGCCCGCATGGCGCCATCTGGGACGCCCCCGGGAGACGCCCATGCGGCTGAACCTGCAGGGCTCAGAGGTCATCTCCTGCAGCCCCCGCCCCTGTGGCGTCGGGGGCTGCGGGGACCAGTGAACTACATTAGTGTTCTTGAGTGGCAGCTCCAGGTTGTGGGCAGGGATCGGGGTTAATGTTGCGCCGCATCCTTCAGTGCCTCACGCTCTAATGGCACTGGCTTCAGAGCAAGTAGCCGAGTGTGGATCTGCACTTGCCTTTAAAACCATCATGAAGCTATATTGCTCCCATTCCAAATATTGATGATTTATCTTTAAAAGTGGACATTTCTGCGCATTTCTAAGGTACATTCTTTTGAACAGTTTCACTTCAAGTATATTCTCATAATACCTTGATGAGTTCAAAAAGCTCTGAAATAGTTGCCAAGGCACAGCCATATTGACATTTTCTAAGTGCTTTAATTCACTTTCTTAGTTTATCCTAAAAATGCTGTATACAGCATTGTGCACACAGTAAGGTTCACAATGCTGCACAGGTCAACCAGTTTGCTCTAAAGCAATACTAACGAAAGCAAGCTCCTAATTAACCTCGCTTTCCAGATTATATCACCTTGATCGCAAACACTGCACAGATATTCAACAATCCTGCTCAGGGCCAGTGCCGAAACATTATGGCTCCCCACAGAACTGTGTCTTCCTCACCAAGGCTCTAATTTCTGCAGAACAGATTTCTGACCTACCCCTCATCCTAACCCCATCAGAAAGAAAAAAATTAATAAATGAAAAATAAACTACACACACACACACACACACACACACATGCACTCTTGTCTTCTGTGCATCTTTTATGGTACTGGGTGGGAAAGTGGAGCAACAGTTATAAAGCTTGCAGTGGAAATATCTTAGAATTAAGATGGTGACTCTTAGTGGGAGATTTGGTGGGAAAAGATTCTTACGTTGGTGGCACCAAGCCTGTTAATATACAGAGCAGTGGCCGCTGATCTGGTCCCCTGGACATTCCAGTGCTTCCTCGATGCTTCCACTAGACAGACACAGCCGTGACCAGAGGTCATCTCTTATCTGAGGGAAAACATACCAGCAAACAGAAAATTGTTTGTTATCCTCTCTTATGGGACTCCTCTTCACGGAGGAAGTACATGGTACATGGACTTAATAACTCAAGTGTGAATTGATTTATTGTCCTGAATAAATAAACCAAAACTATGAAAATATTTTGAAGCTGGTGAAAGTTGAAGGACAGCTCTATCACTTTGCAGCTAAAAAGGTAAACACACTTTCACCCTCTCTGTTTTCAGAGACCTGGGGCGCAGAAACAGAAAAACACACTGTTATTATCTAACACTGAAAGAAAGGAAATAGAGGGAGATATTTCAGAATGTAAAGTAGCTACCTCGTCTATTCCTATTTGTGAACTTCCTATATGCTCTTGGAGCTCAGTTGTCAGACACTTTTATTCTGTTCTCATCCTAGAAAACAAAGTCTCTGACAAGAAAAGCTAAACCACTTCGGCTGCAATGACACCTGGGTTATTAAATTGAATATCATCAATATTTAATTATCTTTTAGAGGCAAATGAGAAGAGGAAATGCTAAATTACCAGATTATTGGTTTGGGTAACAATTATTTTTTGCCAAAACAGTTCACAGAAGTTATTTTGGGAAATTATTAAGAATGGGCAACATTTACTGGGATTCCGAGGCCTGGAAAGCATCTTGTTTACCATGTATATTTTATAGGTGAAGAAACTCACTCTCACGGAAGGCTCAAGGTCACTCGGGATTTTAATGGCAATCAGAACCAGAACAGTTTTCTCTTGATTTTTTAGTCTAATATCCCTTCTTTCTGCCACAAGTCTATATAAGGCTTATTTCATATTTCCAGCTGAGTATCTAACAGCTCTTAACTCCTACCAAATAATATAAATAATGAATATGAGCATAGCTTTTTTTTAAAGAAAATATGGGAACAAGGCCAAATCACTGTGAATTTGCGTGTGTATTAGGTCAGTATTTACTGAATGCCTTTTCCGGAGAGGCAGAGAACTGGGTGTGGGGAAACTCAAGGTGGGGAAGGCATTGTGTTCTCTGTCTGAAGCTTATAATCTAATCAACACAGAGAGGACATGGGGCGAATCGAGAGAGTAGGGTGCACATAGTGATCAGCACTGTGCTGAGAGGGAACTGTCCGAGTGTGTGATGCGTGGGGCTCCTTGAGCCGGGAAGGAGGAGGCTGGAGCAGGCGGGGCAGGGGCGAGTTTCAGGGAAGGAAACTGAGTGTGTCCACGAAGGAATGTTCCTTTGTCAGCCTCTAGATTCCACATTGAGTTTCTTGTCTGTAGATCTCTGCAGCAATGCTTCTCTCTTGATTAAAAATACAGAATTCTGTTGGTGGCTATAAACAGGTAAGGATGAACAGAATTTCATGGGCAAATTTTTGGGGGTTAAATTACTCTGAAATAACTGTTATCTGAAACTGCTCACAGAGAACTTTGGGAATTCAATGTGATAAAAAAATAATTCACCCTGAAAGGAATAAAAACAACAAAATTGAACCATGGCCCTCCTTAATATCTGTAATATTATTCTGTGTTCTTATGTTTTGTGATTAGGTTTATCTGCCAGATCAGACTAGAAGGGCAGAGAGCAACATGCACACACCTGCCGCATTTCTCCAGACCCTCGGGTGCTGGGTTGGACGTGTCGTACGTGGGCGAGAAGCACTGACTGATTGATTAAGGAGGAATAGTAACTGCATCACAAAAGCTTCATTTACATCCTGTAATTATCTGGGTAGAATTCTGACATGATTCGCATTATGCATACAGTCACCCAGTGAAGGGAAGTCAGAGATGACAAAGTTAATTTTGTAACAGAGTTAATTTTGTAATTTTGGGCAGTTTTAGCTTTGAGGTGTCCTGTAGACACTTCAGTGCTAGACAGGAGGATTAAGAGAGGAAACTGAACAGAGGCAGGGGAAGTTCGGGACATTGCTCAGCTGTTAGACCCTGTCTCTGAATAATGACAACAGTCATCTAAATGAGATGAGTCCAAGAGGCTCGGTGGCTATGCACTTTATCTGGGTGCCGGAGATATCCAGGGTGGTTCCACACATGGGATGCGGCAGCAGTGGTCACCAGGCAGGGTTAATGCTAGTGGAGATTCTCCCTTGGTCCCAGCTGACCAAGAGAGAGGGTAAGGATGAAGGTGCCAGCTGGCAGGTTGTCAGAGCCCTGCCAGGCTAATGGGGAGTTAGTGCGAGAGGAATCTGGGGAAACTGGAGCTGCAATTCAGGAGGTGTCAGCAACCATCTCTTGGGTGTAATCGGTGTGGTAAGAGGCATTTCTGTTTTGGTGAGATAATCCCAAACACAATGTGAATTTAAAATGTCAAGATACGTTTCAGACTCTCTTTGGTGGTATTTGTGAAGGATGGTAAAATTCTTGGTTAATACTGACCTGGTAACCTGAGAGGCTATGGCTGCCAGTCAAGGATGCCAAAGCTTACAATTGGAAAAGGCAGAAAGAGTGAGTGTGCGTGTGTGTGTGTGTGTGTGTGCAAGAGAGAGAGAGAGGGAGAGAGGGAGAGCACGCGTGCGTGCGGCGTGAGCATGCGTGCACTGGGGCCAGGGGGAGAGAGAGAGATGGATTTTTGCAGTGGGCAGGTAAAATGTTTAGCCACCAGCTTTCTGGGGGCAAAGTTTTGCTTTGTAGCATTTGCCGATTTCCTGTGTGAATAGTCCTAGCACAGCTGATTTCAAGCACCCATATGACATCACTGAATAGGGAATTGGGAGATGACATAAAAAAAATTGGTTCTTGGGAGCTTATACAAGCAGGTTTTACTACATCAATGCTATTTGTGTGTTCACAAGAATTTATCTATGAAAAAGTTTTTGAACTTTAGGTTACAAATAGGTCTTGTCTTTAAAAATATTTTACTTAGCTGCATGAGCCTCCATATGCTTAGTTTGTTGGAATATCCATTTTTTGCTCTCATGGAATGCTTGGATTATTTCATGAATCCCAAGGCTTATTTACCCCAAAGGAGCTAGTCATGCATTTGAACTCCAAATTTGGAGAGAGGCCTGGGACGCTGGGTCAGTAACTGCTGCCCTGGAGGCCTCCAACTTTAGTCGCCGTCATGTTCATGGTCAGCACGTTGTGTCTGGGCACACAGCTGGGTGCATCGTCCTCCGCCCCTGCTGGATATGTCATGGAGGCCACAGCTGATCCTCACAGGAGGGTGACCCCTCTCCCAGTGTCACTCTTGGTCACATTCACATGCTCAGCTGTTATTTCTGAAGCACATTCTCAGTGTGAGGGCACGCAGGTAGGCATGGTAGGCAGAGTCTACATCCTCTCTTTCATTTCTCCTCTTCCAGAGATGAGCTCCTCCTCTTCTTCCATTGATTTATATAAGGAAGTGTTACTGGCCTCCAAGTGGAGGCTTGTCAAAGTTCTTGGTGTTCGTCAGGGAAAGAACTTCAGATGCACCATGTAAGCCAAGCAAGAGGAAGTCTTACTGAAAGTGAAAGTGCACTCTCCTGGGGAGAGCGGCAGGCTGGACAGGAGCAGCTGCACTGAGAGGAAGTGGTTTTAGATCCTTTGTAGCCTTACTGATTGAGGGGAGCAATATTCAAGGCCAAGGGGTGGCTTTTATTAGAATTTGGATAGTAATTCCAATAATTGTGTTCCCTCCCATTTTCATACTTTATATGATTGTTTTGGAACTGTCATATTGACTTCAAGGGCAGAGAAATTTCAAGACCACAATGTAAATGATACTGTAATTAGCCAAAGTTCATGGGAGGTGGCAGAGGTAGCTGACAAGCCGCTTGAAGTCAGTTCTTGTGTGCGTTATCAGCCCATTTTGTTTAAGGTTGTTTACTTTAACACAGGCACCCAATCTTCAAGCACATGCATCCAGTCTCAGCCCTGTCTCCTGGTCGCCTACTTTAACAGAAGCATCTGTGTAGCTGAGTGGAACCGCATTGTAAGAAGGAGGAATTTCCAGACTCAGCAAGGTGCTAAACTATGTCAAGCTGACCTCCACAAGTCTGTAAGCCAACACCTTTAAAACTCTAATCATTCATGAACGACTTCATGTGTTTTTTATAGCCACCCAGAGTACTTATTTAGGGTTATTTACAAAGAAAAATTAATAGTTATCATAATATTTAATATAATTATAATAAAATATGATGTTGTAAAATCTAATGACTAGGCTGGTTATTTAATGGAGGGAGAGGGAAGTTATTATTTATAATCTCTCCTCAAGGCTCCAATGACTGCCTCGGCAGTGGATATTTTGAATCCTGGGTCAGTTTTCACAAACAGTTCTTTTATACTTTTTATTGTTATAAAATTATTTTTCTGACTCACTACTAAAATTTTGTAGAAACAAAGCAAGGATGTGATGGTTCTGTTGTAGGCTGGGATACTTACTTCTACCATGGATGCAGAAGTGTAAAGGGACTTCTCAGTGAAGACTTGTCTTAGCACATTTTCAGAAGAGTCGATACACATATCAGATTAAAAAGTGGGGTGCTTAGATCTCTCAATTTGGAATAGTAGTGGGGGGATTTCTTACCCATTCTTTTGATCTATTTCACTCTGAGAAGCATTTCTTTACTTCCATTCCAGTTCTTGGATGTAGGGTTGTGTTTTGTTTTATTTTGTTTTATTTTAATGCCTAATAATGTGTTGTTGACTATTTTTCTCTAATGAAAGAAGAAAATAATTAAGCACTAAGAAATTATCATATGGTAGGCAATAAAATTATTTATAATAATCTTCTTAAGAAACCCTCTGTTCTTTCTCTCAACATTAAACAATGTGATGTCTTGACACAGGCTCTTTGGGCTCTCCAAGAGAATGGATTTATTGCTAAGAAATATCACTCACACTAGTCATCCTGAATTGTGAGAATGGTCATGCTGACATGTTCAGAGACATTATTTCAAACACTAGTGTGAGCCCCATCCCTTCTCAGCCATCATGTACTAGCGGGAAAAGCAAGGCCTGTTTTGCTGTCCTTCTCTCTGCCCGGTAGACTGAGGGCCGTCCCTGGGCAGGACTGGCATGGGCACTCCAGCAGCACGGTCATAATCTAGCACAGGGGTGGGGAACCTTTTCATGTTGGAAGGCCACATTGATTTAGCTGTAATAAAATAGGGCCACATTCAAGAAAAATTATTTTGTGAAAATCTAACTACTATGTACCTAATAATTTCAAAAAATGAAAACTATTTGTTAATTTTAAAGTTAACTAGCCTTTTAATAACTTTGTTGTGTCTGCTTTTTGTTGGAAAGCACTTGAATATTTGGTTGTGGCATGGAAGTCTGCAGTTCCATTCGATTCTCTAGATATGTGTCAGTCATTTGTGACCTTAAGAGCATCTTGATTTGGGTTAGGTAGGAGAATGTAGATTGGCAGCAATAAGTGGTTGAAAAGCAACAAAGCATTTTTCAGGCATGCTGCCAAAGGACTGGGTATTCTACTGCATTTTTTCATATTTCACTTGGATCTTTCTTAGCATCAAACAATGACTTTAAAATGTCATCTACTGAAAGCTCAATCAATTCCATCTGTAGTTCTTTAGGTGCCTTGGTGATCTCAACTAGGTGAGGCTGAAATGCTCACTTGAGTGTGATGTCATGATTCTCAAAGTTAGTGAAACTTTCATTGTATTCTCCAATTAATAGGTCTACAACAGCTGCATATTCTTCAAATGATTCACCTATATCATCCTGCTAATTAATGACTTTTGCTAGCTGGGGAAGATGTTCATCTGAAATTTCCTTTTGAAAAAGTGTTTTGGAAAAAAGATAGCTTTTTCTGAAATGCTTGGATTTTTTGCCACATATCATATATAGACTTAGTTTTACTTTGCAAAGAAATATTCCAGTCATTTTGATTTGACATGATACCACACAGAAATGCTGCATTCTGATAGAAATCTTCTTTCAATAATTCGCATTGCTGATTCTGTTCTTCATAAAATTTAACTATCTGTTTTTGCAGAGATAAAATTTTGACTAATACCTGTCCCTGTGATAGCCAATACACTTCAGAATGATAAGGGAAATCCACACTGAATACCTCATGGTTCAGCTTTAGCATGTTACAAAACTGATCATGCTGTGTTGCATTTGCAGGAGTATATTTAACAATACTTATAACTTGTTGCAAAGTTTCACTTAAAATAGTAGCTTTAGCTGATGCAAGATATAATGAGAAGAAATGAGAATATCTGGATCTGTTAATACTGTTTTTATCTGTGCAAGAAACCCTTCATGTCTTCTTGTCATGGAAGGTGCACCGTGTGTACATAGACTCACAAAATTTACCAAATTCAGACCAACTTCATGGCACTTATCTTGAAAGTTGTTGAAAATATCTATTCCTCATGTTCTGTTTGCATGAGTTCCCAAAGCAAGCAACTCTTCATAGTAAAGAAAATCTTCTGTTATGATCCAGATGGAGTATAAAACCTTCACTGATTCAGTAGTATCGGCTGATTCATTCAAAGCTATTGAATAATATATATTTTCCTGTTGAAGTATTGTATGAAGCTGGTCTGTTAAGTTGAAGGCTAATTCATGCTGCTGATCAGTTATGGTTCTCCTTGAAAGAGGCAATTGTTTGTACTTTGGAACTTTATTGGGGTCTAAGCATTCTACAGCTTTGACAATGCATTCTTTCACAATTTCTACACCACTGAATGGCTTCCCTTTTTTTCATGAGTGTATAAGATACTTTATAAGTTGCTTCAGTGGCATTATTTCCAGGTCTCATTGCTGCTTGAAAGAATTGTCTTTGCTTTTGCTTTTCATCTTTTAGTATCTCCAATAAAACCTTTCACAACTCTCCCTCTAATTTAAAATATTTGTGGTCCTTATGAGTGTTATAATGCTGATGAACATTGAATTTCTTTAGTGTTGATATTGCAGTATCAAAAAGCAAGCAAATCATCTTATCTTTAGCAGAAACAATATAATATTGCAATTCCCAATCCTCATTAAAGAAATCTGCTTTCTTCTTTCGGCATTCTCTTGGTCTTCTTTGACATGATGAGCTGTTAAGCAGACAGAATTAAAAAATACAGTTGAGCTGTGCAACTATTTACAAATTCCACTTCAAACAGAAACACAGTACATCATTGTCAAAAGCTGATACCAGACTGGTGTACTCGACCCCCATAAACTCTCACCAACAAGCCTTGTTCTGTAGTAGTGCCAGTCAGGTGGGGAAAGTCAGAACTAAATCATGAGCATAGCAGCCATCAATTTAGCCCTATGGATTACTAATTAATGTTCTAATTGTGCCAGTCAATCTGGGATGATTATTTCATTGAAACTTATTTTATTCTTTGGTATTTTAAATACCAAAAATTGCATTTCAAAAGTAAAATAAAAATATAAAAGATGAACAAAAATGTATTAATAAAAATAAAAGGATTTGTTCTATAAAATTTGGATTCAGTCCAAAGGCTGCACTTAAGGGCACAGAAGGCCACATGAGGCCTGCAGGTTCCCCACTGTGAGTCTAGCATAAGATGCAGGGCAGCCAGATGATGACTTGATTTCAGTCCTGGATCTGCCTCTTATTCACTGTTAGTTTGAACAAGTTACTTTATTCTTGTTTGCCTCAGATTCCTCATCTATAAAATGGGGATAATAGTAGTATTTACCTTATAAGTTCCTGTCAAGTTGAGATGAGTGATTATGTGTAAAGTACATAGAAGAACATTGCCTGACCACAATTAAGTACTCAAAAAAAGTTAACATTTATTACTATTGTCATGGTCTTCAATAATTAAGGTAGCTGCCATTATAGCTGGCCTTTTATCAGTACCTGTCACGATGCCCATTATAATAAAGTCTATTTCTATGCTCAGAAAGTCATCTTTAACTAAGTGAAAAGATTCCTTCCCCTGTAAGCATGGGTTCTGCTGGAGCATAGGTTCTCCCGAAACATGAGTTCTACCATCGCTTGCTTTCCCTCCAGCACGGGCTCCCCTGGGCGTGCATTCTTCTGAAGCATTGGTTTTTCTTTAGCCTGAGCTTTCTCTTGTATAGAATTTCATAGTGGTCAGGCAAGTCTTGCTCACATATTCCAACATTCTGAGTTGCTCTGCACATCTGCTGTGTGATCTGATTATAGTAATGCATTACTTTTGGTGTGTGTATGTGACGGTGGTTACTCTTTCAGATTGAGCATCATTCAGTTAATTAATAAAATAATATTTTCCACGACTTCTGTGGAATCCCTAGGAATACGTTATAGTGGAAACCTGTCTAACCAATTTGGTAATATAGTAGTAGTTGTTCATTTAACTGAAAAAAGTCTATCAAAATACAAAGTAAAAATGTTATAAGCATAACTTAGACACTTCGTTTTAACTTAAAAATGTGAGTGGACATTTACTGTGAATAATTGGTAAAGGGCCAAACTTTTTTTCTATTACGAGATATGTTCTGGCTCTCAGCATGATTTTTATTATCACACCCATAAAGATTATCAAGGACTCCTAGTTTTGGATTCTTTAAAGTGGAATCAGAATTTAAATACACTTGGGAAACAATCTCCATGAACAGGACCTCTATGTTTGTATGATTCTCTGCCCCCTACATCTTTGAGACTTGTGTATATAATTTGCCAGCAATATTTTCAGCAATTAACATTTATTTGTTTTTATCCAAAACATTCAACTTGGTTTTCATTGAACCACTCTTTGTTTAGGTCCATATTTCATATATTTACATAACATTTAATAAAATTAAATGGTTACAATAATAAGCCTAACTTCCATAAAGATATTTGGGAACAAAGGTAACTGACAAAAGTCACTGGCAAGGCAGGAAAGTGTGGGCCTGCCGTGGAGCCCTGAGAAACCAACCTGATGCTGGTCCAGCCACAGCATCTCCTGCAGGGCATGAA
This sequence comes from Eulemur rufifrons, assembly GCF_041146395.1. Taxonomy (NCBI): domain Eukaryota; kingdom Metazoa; phylum Chordata; class Mammalia; order Primates; family Lemuridae; genus Eulemur; species Eulemur rufifrons. Next base: position 5,158,701 of record NC_091011.1, on the reverse strand, counting down.
TGGTAAGTCCAGGAGCCCTTGAGGCCAACGTTCAGTCGGAGGATGTGTCTTGCATTTGCTGTTAGCCCTGGGAATGTTTTACATTCACCTTATCAATAGCATCGTTTTTCTATGTGGAGTGGAACATTGGATGATTACTCTGTAGCTTTGCTCTCTTCCTCACATAAATAGCACGATTTACTAACTCAGGTTGGGAATACATTTCATATTTATCCAAAACAAAAAGTCTGTTGATTTAACATGTTTTAACTTACTATTATTATTTTTTAATATTAATAGCAAAGCTGTTTCTTAAAAGTTAATATACTGGAGTTTATAGGCAAATGGATTGCTGGCCCTATAAAGCCCAATTTTTAGGTATTTACATTTATATTTCTAAACTACACTGTTCTTTTTTATTCTGCTTGTATGGTATGTTTCACAATGACTATTTCACTTGTCACAGTTTCACAATCCCCATTGACATTGGAGTCCCACTTACTATTCTTACAAAATTATTTGGAATTATAAAAATTTGGTTTTTGTTTTCATCAACAATTTCATACTTTAATGAACTACTTTTTTGCAAATAATCAGCTTTTGTGAATTAAATATCTAACACAACACAGTAAGAATAACACAAATTTGACAACAATAAACTTGAAATAGCATGAAACTACTAGTCACCCATGACTATTAATAGGAATTTGAGAAGTTTTTACTGGAAATTGTTACTAATCCAGCTTTCCAGTGTATGAGGGGTGTGTGTACACACATGTGTAATGGGGGATGTTGCATTTTGAAAACACCAACCAGCCTGTGGATTCCCTGGCAGGTGGTCTGTGGGCCACACTTTCAGGGCAAAGTGCGGGGAGCCCTGGTGTTGGTCCTAGTCACTAATCCAGCCCACCCTCCTCCATGGTGAGTTCCCCTGTGGGACCCTTTTCTCCCAGTGGCCGCCGGCAGGACCAGTCCGAACCACTGGGAAGGACTTGCTTCCCAGGGGAGGGGTCTTTTTCTCCCTGGAGCTCCTGGATCTCTCTGTAAACTTGCCCTTCTGCTCCTCAGTGTCCAGTTTTGCTAGGGGACACTGGGAAAGGCCAGCTAGGGGACAGTGTACCACTTCTCCTTGTGCTTACAAACCCAGGGGGGCATATTCAAGAAAGTCTTATTCTAATAAAGAAAAACCTGCTTCTGTTATCATGCTTGTTTCTCATTTAGACATAAGTTGGGTTTCAACTCTCAGTCCCTTACAGTTGTGCAAAGATGCGGTTTTTATACAGGCACGTGCAAAGCCTTGGTAGCCAGGGCCCCATGATGAGTTGCAGGCTGCAGGCTCTGTTTGTTCTGGAGATGTGCTATTCACCTGCTTTGACAGAGTGCGAGGAGGGGCAGACCACAGGACATGAAGCCCATCTTATCACTGAGCATAGCTCAAGACCATGCCAGGCTGATAACGGCCGTGGTTGTGAGTGGTTCTACCCTCACAGCAAAGGGCTGGGGAACATACCTGTAACTCACATCGTTCCTGACTTAGTTCATAGTGCAATGGACGTGAAGATGGTTAAAAATGCCTTTTCTAAAGGGCATTCTTAAAACACTGATAATATTACCATGATGTAACCAAAATGTAGTTATCCAAGTTAAATTAGAAACAGTAAGATATTACTCCTTTTTCAGCTTTTGCAGTTCCTAATATACTCTGTAGTGGCTCATATATACATATATTTATGTCCAGACATTAACAACTAGAATTTAATTATCGTAATACGTCTTCTTTGACACCAACAATGTGAAGTGGTCAGGAGATCATTGCGTTTTCTTTGCAAAATGAAAATGCTTAGAAAAGATATTATGGAAAATGTTCACAGGATACTGCCTTAAGAAAGCAATAAAAGCTGACATCAAATCTCCCAGGTTTGTCTAGGCATTTTATTAACTAGAAATAGCACATTACTTGTGCTCTATGAATCTCAACTCTAATCTTTTGATCCCTTGAGCTAGGTCTGGCTCCTCTTCTCTTCCTTAATTTCCTACTGCCTTGCCTGGATAAGGAGAAACATTTTTCCTCCTTCTTCATAGCAATCCCAGCCAGCTGGGCTTCTGTGTGCTCTTTTCTCCCAATACCTGTGGACCTGCCACAGCTGATGTGAGCCAGGCCCCTCCTCCATCATAGCAGGTGCTTAGTCTGCAGCAGAGTCTAACTGGGGATCGACTGAGGAATTTCAACTGGAGATAGAGGAGCCTGGGAAGCAGGAGCATCTCCAGGGGTAAAGCAGGAGGGGAGTGAAGGGCAGCCAGGGCACCGGAGGAGAGGGAGGCAATCCTGAGCGGGACTGTTCTGAGGTCAGGCTCTTGGGGACTCCTCAGCTGCTCTGTAGATAGGCACCTGCCTGGAATGGCTTTTATTTTGTACATATATACTATTGTATTTCTTCTTTCTCCTCCTCTACTTTCTCCACTTGCTCTTTCTTTTCATCTCTGGATAGATCGTTACTTATTATTTTACAAAGAGATGTTCTGTTGCAATGCCTTTGCGTGCACTTACCAACCTAGTTGATTCCCGTGGTTTGTGGAACAGTTGGATACAAAGTGTTTTAGTTTTTTCCCCCTAGAATATACAGTTTGTGTGAGTTTTTATTTTAACATTGATAAATTTGATGCAAATTTAATATATACCATGTAAATTTGTAGCCTCCAGTTCCCTTTCATCGGCTATCAAGTCTTTAGTGACATGCTAAAATGTCAATTCATTTACGTAAGATGGTAAAGATTGTAGGATTAGAGGAGCAGGACTTTAGTCAAAAAGGAAACATTTATAGGTTTAACTACCCCTATTGTCTGCTCTGTGAACATCCAATCAAATGTAATTATATTGCAATCATATTTAGACTTTAATGAACTCAATATCTAAACTCTGAGGCTTAACTAACTGTTGGAGTTTTAAAAACATTTTTAATACATGTGTGTACATATATATGCACACATATATTTATTTACACACATATTTATTTTTATATATACATATTGTTATATATATATATGTTCTGATTTACCTGTTTTTTCTTCCTTCAGCAATACTTCTGCTTTCTCCAACAATGCTCCCTGATTATTTGTAGGTAAACACATGGTTCAAATTCATTAAAGCAATAATAGCACTGGGTTTAAGAGGATAGCAGTGGACTTGACCTCAAAGGATTACCTAGAGGGGAAGGTGAAATCTAAGTAACTGGGAAGTATGGATACATTATTGACTCCCAGGTATTCATATCCTCTAAAAGGGAAGGTAAAACAACAACTTGATCTCTTTAAGTACTGGTCTATTATCCAGGAATAGTGCCTTGGGGCAGAAAATCCTAAGAATGCTTATTTAATGAGTGGTTGCTCAATAAGCTTATTCTTGCTCAAAACTATGTCTTTTTGGACTTTGTCTTTCCTGTTTTTGTGGAGACTGATGAATTTTACTGATAGACTCAGGCCTTTCAATGACTGCCACCAGATTATATTAACTATTTTAATAAGCATATTTTGAAAAAATATATATGTGGAATATATACGTACACCCAACGGAAAATAAAAGGGTCATGAGGAATGGAAAAATTTTGAAAACATTTGCTCAAAATGATTACTGGATGCAGCTTCCTCCTGTTCTCCATAAGTTGCAGAGAGCGAATAAAACGTGCACAGTGTCGCAAAGTTACAAAGTGCTGCTCGGGAGGAGCCCATGGGTCTGCTGGCAGCTCCTGTCAATCAGCTTTAGCCTTGACTCAATCCCTGGCAAAAGCGGAGAACAAAGGCCAACTGGCCATGCTGCCTTAAAATTAGAGGGAAAGACAGTTTTGAATGTGTTTACATCTGAAATTAACTTGATCATATTGTCTGCAAGAGAACTAACCACTGGATCCGCTACTCTGAGTCCTCCAAAGCATTTTGAAACTATTGAGCAGAATACAGATGAAATTCATCCACTTTTAGCTTGATTTCTTTTCTTAACATTCTGCCTTCCCATTTTCCTTTCTAGCGCTTACTTGGTAGACAAATACACCAGTATTTTGTAGTTTATGTCAGTTTGTCTTGGATGCTCCAATCTCTCTGATACACAATAGCATTTATGTACCTTTTGGAGTTAGAAGGCTGGCAGGAAGTTTGTTTACATCCTTAATATGAATCCAATGCCTTCGCAAGTACCAAAGATTGCATTTCCAATACAGGAGGAAAGGTGATTCAAAGGACTGTAACAAGCATCCTAAGTAACTACAAATTACTTTCTTCCTTTTCAAAAACTACTTTAGTGGATTAACTTCACGGTGCAACACTGGGCTTGGTGCAATATATCTTGCATAATAACATTCCTATAGTTGGTGATTCAAATGGCTTTTGAATAAGCAGTATTGCATCTCCCTCAGTGCCTGGGCTTCCAACAGAGATTTGTTCAGCAAGAAGTTGGGAATAAATAAAGTGTATTGTTAGGAAGAGACTCTTTTAGACTTATGGTTATGCTAATTTATTTAAATATATACATTGGGACAGTGTAGATCAAAGATTTAAAGGAGTTTTCGAGAGTTCTATATGTAGACTTATCCTTTTTATTTAAGATCTAGCTAATGCTGATGTAGTTTTTCTTTGTTCAGTTGTTCTGTTTCTCAGAACTTATTTATCACTGCATAATGATCATCATCTTTATGATATCATGTATTTTTTTAACCACATTATGTGTGTGCAAACAGAGCAAGGTGACAATCAGGCTTAGAGTTCAAGCTTTGATTGTACAGACCAGTTTTAGGAAAAACCCATGAAATTACCACATTCAAGGAATTTGGGTTTTTGTCAGTTCTGTTTTGTTTTTCTGTTGCAACCCAGGAAGTTGAATCAAGAACGCTAGTGCTATGCAACTGGTGACTTTTGTATTACCTGCTCTGCTGAGGTAAGCACGTGGTCACTATTCTTTATACAACAGTCTGGGATGAGGTGGGGACAGTGGAGGAACTGGGGCAGATTCCTGTGCCAACTGCGCAGGGATGTGGGGTGTGTAAATCCCAGCAGGTCCTTGTGGAATTCAGTAACCACTGTCCAAAGCAAACCGGCATCCCTGTGTTGAGGGAAAAGAAGCCAAACTCTGTAAAATAATTTAAAGAAGTTTATTCCGAGCCAAATTTAAGGACCATGACCCAGAGCCACGCCCAAGAAGCCTTGAGCAAGTGGACTTACTGTGGCTGGCTTACAGTTTGGTTTTATGCATTTCAGGGAGACAGGGGTTACAGGTAAAGTCATAAATCAATACGTGGGAGACCTACATTGGTTTGGCCTGAGAAGGTGGGCCATCTCGAAAGGGGGAACGGCTTGCAAGTTATAGGTGGGTTTAAAGATTCTTTGGCTTGTAATTGGTTAAAGACATGAAGCTTTGTCTAAAGGCTTGGAATGTTTTAGGATAAAGAGGTCTGTTAATCAGAGACAAGCCACCAGACATATTTGTTGTGTAAATTGAGGACCTGCAGGTCTGTCTTGCATACCCTTAGGCCTGCTAATGAGTTACAAAGGATGTCTCCAAGAAGGGAGGGGGGCGCGATGAGGCATCTGACCTGCCTCCTGGCAGGCAATTTAGTTTTCAGATATCCCCTTGGCCAGGAGGGGATCCATTCAGTTGGGGGTGGGGTGGGGGGATGCCCTAAGATTTTACTTTAGTTCACAGTTGGCTCTACTGAGCCACATGCCAAAACACCTTTCTAAGTCCATGAAATGTCTACCCAAAATTCTTTGGTAACTCCAGGAAGCCAGGTGACAACCACAGAAAGGCCAAGAGAAACAATGCATTGATACAATCTGAAGCCATTTGCTGTACCTCTGTAAAGTCTCTAAAAGGGAGCTTTTGACCCTTGTTCTTACATTTGTTCATTTCCTGTGTTTCCCTTCTGAACAAAGAGAACTCTTTCTACACAGCTGTGCGAGAAGGAATCTCTGATCCTCCTCCGCAGAGGACATGGACTCCAGAGACCACTTCCCTCAGCTCAGCCAGCTCCTTGCTGGGATTTCTAACAGGTACCATCACAGCAGCTGCAAAACTGATCTTTCCTTCTGTATGTTCTGTTTCAAACTGTTAGGTTTACTTAGAGTGGGAACCTGAAAAGTATGTATAGCACATAATGCCGTTAACGGAAAACTTAAATAGTGACCATAAAGCCTGTAGAACAATAGCTGCAGGAGTCTGGCGAGTTCAGAAGTTGTAAATCAACTCCCGACCACAGATCACTGACAGCCACAGGTGCCAGCCAGCATTCCCATCCCCCGATAAGGACGAAGCTGCCCCCCACTCTCCATCTGGCAGGTTTTCTCAACCCCTCCCCCCTTACTCTTTTGCCCCACCCATCTGCACCCAGATGCTCAAAATAAACAGCATTTTGCTACACATGAGGCTTTGTGTGTCACCCTCTCAGGTCTGTACCTAACACAAACTATTTTTATATTATTAAATCCTAAAACTACCACACGCTCATGATTAAAATACGATCAAACATTTCAGAGGGAGCACGAAAGTAAAAAATTCTAATCTTCTCCCTCACCCCACACATCTCACTCTCCCAAAAATGTAATTTTAAACAATAGATTTCATGCCTATTTTCTATCCACCGATTTTTTACAATATGTTCTGACACCCTGATATGAAAGACAAAGACATTTTTACCCCAGTTCTTCTCCCCACCTCTTCTCTCTCTGCTGATTTTGTTCAAAACACTATTTATTTTTGAATTGCAGAGACTTAAAACATTTACTTCCATTCTATAGCTATAATTATGTCTTCTCTGCTTTGTCTATGCGCCAATTATAAAAACTGAAAATATAATTCTGTAAATATTATTTTCTGCAGAAATGCATGTTTTCTCAAGTAATGTGATAGACTTACAGGTAAACAGTAACAGCAAACATTCTCTGAGCAAACCACCATCTGTGCTAGGTACATCCGTGAGGTTCAGTAGTGTCTTCAGGATCACTCTGGGGAGCAAGTGATGGAGGAAAAGCGAGACCCAGGGAGCAGGGCTCCAGAATGGGGCTTGTTCACGTCTCTCTGGCCCTTGGCAGGGAGAGGCTGCACATGTCAGCATTCCCAAGGCTGGCCAGTGCCCATCTCCCTTGTCCTGCATGGTGTGTGAAGGGGGCACCAAGCTGGGAGGCGAGCAGGAAAGAGAGAGGAAGGATGAGAGGACAGGATGTAGGAAGGGGCCTGGGTGCCCGGTGGGCCGCAGCAGCTGGGCCAGTGCTGTACAGCTAAGCCCAGACTTCTTGTTGCATGATGAAACAAGAATGAAATCCCCACAAAGAACAAAGCACCTTCGCACTTGCCTAAATCCTGTCATTTGAGTTGCTGAGCCCTGCCACTGAATGCGTTCCGGCCTAATACCATGCGTCTGGGTGAGGGCTTGGGCTTTTCCCTTTATTTTTGCTGCTCTGCAATTTTCAGTGGGACAGTCAGCATTTTTCACCAGGGAAAATGTCCCCTAAACATTTCTCTGTTAATTTCCTTCCTTCCCTTTAAATACTCACTTCTCTCCTGAAATCCTTTAAAATTATCTGGATCTCCTAGTTCCATATTTTGCCTGAATTTTTTCATATGTCTCCTCTTCCTCTTCCTCTCCTTCCCCTTTCCCAGCTGGTATAACTGAAGACCCGTTGCACCACTAAATCTTCAGTCCTGCATACTCTACTGTTTACTGTGGCATGAGCTTGCATTCACATTTAGGAATCACAGTTCTTCATTTGCAAGAACTCCTGCTGGTCTCGGCTTGCTGGTCCCAGCTAGCAGGCGCTGCTGTGGATGCGGATGCAGCACACTAAGCACGGCGCTCAGAGGATGCTGAGCAGAAGCCTCTGAGCTGTGTCAGAATTCTCTGCAGTTATTCTCTTGGTACTTCTCTTTGGCTCTTGGTTTTTGTCAGATGTCAGGGATTCTTGATGGTCTTCTCGTGTTAATGGAGGTGGCCCTGTGCACACTCTTGGAGGTGTTGGCCGGCGGGGGTCCCCTGCGGTTGTGCCAGTCTGTTTCCACAGGGGCCTCTCCCTTTCCTTCCCTGTGCAAGATGGGGGCGTGGGGAGGGCAGGCTCTCCTCCCAGGACTTGGGTGAGGAAGAAAGGCTGTGTCCAAGGTCAAGAGCAATGGAGCACTGGAGTCATGTGTCTGTGTGGTGCTCTGGTTGCCATTCTCTTCTTTTGTTCTTTGTTCTCTTTTTCCTCTGACCCTGTTATAGAGGGTGAGAATCTCCTGTTGTGGGATGTGGATAGGGGTCCAGTGGCCCCTGCCGACCTCTTAGAGCCTCTCAGGATCTCCCATCAGTTAACCCTTGATACTTTCAATTGTGGTCTACTCTGATTTATGTTTTTTAACAATCTGATCATATATTTTTTTTTTTCAGACATTCTTGAATAATTTTGTTCTGCTCTTGGTTCCTTTTCTCTTTTCCCCTAGGACTGAGACAGCCAGGGACCTTCAGCCCCTGCTGCGGACAAGGCCGGGCACCCCAAGGAATTACTACATCTGGGTGAGGAGGGAGCACCCTATGAATCTTCCAGTCAGAACTTAGGGTGCCAACAGCAAAAGAATGCACCGGATTCTCTAGTCCTTGGGTGGGTCAAGCAGCACAGGTACAGTGGGGTCTGGAAGGTGACCTAGGACAACCCAAGACTAATTATCGTATCATTAGCTTAAATCTACATTGTGGTTCAGCCCCCTAAATGGGCTTTCTGAGTGGCTCACGGGGTTTCTGCATGCACAGTGAGACTGTGGTTATACAACTCCCAACCGTCCATCAGAGTGGTTTGAGGGTGAGGTCTCAACCACGAGGAAGGCCCAATCCAGACACTAGAGAACGAGACCCCAGACCATGACCAAAGCCTTTTTCTTATGACAAGAGGTCCATTCATCATCTGTAGCGAATGTGTCTTGCTCCTACTCTGTAAACCTGTATCTTTCTCTTGCTCTTGCTCTATAATCCTGTCTTTCTCTCCTCAATAAACTTCCTTTCGTGCTTGGTTTTGGTGTATCTGGTCATTCTTCAGCCAAGAGCACAACAAAAACCAACATTTCAGACTGCTGACCCAACAGAACTATTATGGTTGCAGCATTTTAAGATCTCTTAAGTGGAAGCCTGGAGGTATACTGAAAAGAACAATTATCTTCCACTTGAAACCTTCAAGAGCCACCTTTTCATCTGTGATAAAATGAAAGTCCTCCCCATGGGCAGTAGGCAGGTCGTCCTGGGGGCTCTGGCCTCACCTCCCTCTCCAGCTGTGCTTGCCTCTCTCTGCCCCAAGACTGGCTCTCATTCCTGGGCATGGGGCAGCTCCCTGGGTGATCAGCCCCCCACCCCTCACAGGCTCGAGCGAGCAGCTCCCTCTTTCCAGAGGTGTTTCTCCCTCCTCAGCCTGGACCTCTTCAGTGCTTACCTCTACCTACCCCTCCTCCAGCAGATTTCCCCTTTTGTAACCTCTTTTTACTTTTTTTATGTAGCAGTTATTGCAGCTTGTAATTATATTGTTTGCATGATTATTTTGAATGTCTGCCTTCCCCACTAGACTATAGGCACCATGGAGGAAAGGCTTGTGTCTTACTCTGGTTCCTCTTACTATAGCAGAATGCCTGACCGTGAGTAATTCATAATGGAAAGAGGCTTATGTAGCTCACGGTTCTGGAGGCTGGGAGTTCAAGACCAGGCGGCTGCATCTGGTGAGGGTCTCTTGCTGCTTCACAGCCTGGCGGGACAGAGGAAGGGTGCTCGAGCATACGGGAAGAGAGCAAAGGGAGCTGAACTCTGGAGACAGCAGACCCATTCCTGAGAGAAAGGCCATCTGATCACCTCTTGACGTCCCCATCTCCTAACACTGCCAATGGCAAGCAGATGTCCACGTGAGTTTCAGAGAGGACAGACCGCATTCAAACTACAGAAGCTTGTGTCCTTTTGTCCACCACACACACAAACACACTTGCGGACAGAAACACACACACATAGACATACAGACACACAGAACACACACAAATATGCATACCCACATGTACACACTTACTCACATTTGGGCATTTAATAAGTATTTGTTGAACTATTACATAGATGTATTTGATATTTACTGTTTTTGTATCTATTTGTTTATTTAGTTGTCAAAATATATACACTAAGTGGTTAAAAGTTTCAAGGACGCCCTCCTCAGCATTTCTAGGCCACAATGGGAGTGCAAGATAGAGGCCCACACACCATATCATGAACATAACTACCAACCGTTGCATAGAGTAAGTCCCATCCTCCTACCCTGACAAATACAGGATGCCTAGAGCCATGTCTGAAAGTAGTGTCCCCAGGGACACAACTGTGTGCTCCTTACTTCCGCGCTCTGCTGTGCTGTGCCTCTCTCCTCCAGAAGCCTCAGCCCACCCTGTCTGCCTAGACGTCCTTGCCCACATGCCAAAGCTTTGTCCTGACTGACCCTAAAATAGCTCACTGGCTGCCTGTCCCTGCCCTGCTACACCTCAGGTGCCCTCAGCTGTCAGGAGTTTGAATCTTGAAAAAGCCTGTGAAGGTCCTGGAATTGGGCTCAGAGTTTGGGCCTGGTTTGGCAGTGAATTCTGGTGCATGTGGTCTAGAAGATGAGTGTGGGGTCTGAGTGGGCACATCTTTTGGTCTAGGGGAATCCTCTCTTCTCTGTGGGGAGGGGAGTGGTTTAAAGGAAAGCCAGAATCGTGCTCTCTAAATCAAGGGGTTCAGGATATAGGCCCTCATAACCCTATTGCTTGGGAATTATGTCACTGCTGGTTAAAGGAAATCGATTAATGTATGGAAAGTAGGTACAAACATCAGAGTTACTGAACACAACAGTCCAACAGGCCACTGAGAGGGATGAAGTAGTAAACGGACTGGTGCGACCCACTGTGTAAAGTGCTATGATGCACGGCAGGCTTGAGAAGGATGGTGCTGATTTGGCAGACTCTGGAGTGACGGGGAGGAAGGGTGAGCTCAATGCGCTGGGTGAGCGGGCACGAGAAGCACGTTTGTTAGGCTTCATCTGGATGCAGTTACACAGACCCCAAACAATAGTGTGTTTTTGTAATTTAAGTTCAAAGCAGACAGTTTCTGAACATTGGATGAGAGAATCAGAGATACTAGAGCTGATGTTTTTGTCTTTCTTTTGACCTTTCCTTTTGAGTAGCTGCAATCCTATCATTGAAGCTGCGTTCATGGAAGAAGCAAGAAGAGTGGGGAGGGAGGGAATGAAAATATGTCTCCTCGTGAGAAATTGTTTTTCATTCCAGAAGAGATACATCAAGCCCTCCAACCCTGTTGGAGAGCTAAGAACACCCTCATAGCTCTTGTTAGCAGACAAGGGCTCACGCCCTCCGTGGGCTCACCCGGGCTGCGGAGAATGGGTGCCTGCCTGGTCTGGTTCCCTGGGCCTGAGCAGGCTGTCCTCCCTGGGCTGAAGAGATCTCTGCCCTCCGTGAGAACAAGACAGGCTGTCTTAATCAGGAAGAAAGAAGTAGGCAGAATACTCAAGGAAATATAAAAAAATTATATCCACCTCAAGAAGGAGTCAGCGTATTTGGGGCTGTTTTGGTGATTTGCTGTCTCTGGATGAAAGATCTGCGGTCGGAAGCACAGACAGATGAGGCTGCACAGGCAGGAAAGGCCATGCTAACAAGCTAGGAAACTCTGTTATTCAAGGGATTCCCATCCATTTTTAAAAAACAAAAAAATGGTTTGTAGGTAGTAATTGTACTTTTAATTCAATTAATTAAAATGCATACGAATGTGCTATTTGAATTAATAATTATAAAGTTCATATGTAAATATATATCACATACTAATCACAAAATCATCTGCAGATATTCGAAAAATAGTGCACACATAGGAGTGACTCAAGTTCATTATACATTCAGTTTACGTTCTGGGTAAGCTTTTTCAGTGTACAATGAAGTGTTTAATTAAGAAAATGACAAGATCAGTTTTGCCTTCTACTTAGCTTTGTGGCTGAGGAAGTAGGACTTGAAGTGATTAAACAAGTTAGACAACTATTGTCTGGATCCAAGAAAGAGATGACAAAAGCCTGAATTAAAACCATAGGGACACTGGTTGGGAAAGAAGACTCAAGTGGGATTAGGGACCAGCTTCTCCTGGAAGATTTTGCTCAGGTGGGAGCAGACACAGTGCCTGGTATCTGGCACAAAGTGGGCTCTCAGTGAATGTTTGCTGACAACTAAATATTGAAAGAGCAGCAGGAGTGGAATGGGAGGGTGGGTAGGGTCAGGGGAAGTTTGAAGTCAGTTTCAGACGGGTTGAGTTTGAGTTCCCTGTAGAACATCCACCTAGAACAGTGGACGTGTAGGTCAAGAATTTAGGAGAGACATCTGTGTTGGGTAGATTTAGGATATGTCAGCATGTAGAAGGGAACTAATGTCAGAACCCTTGGGAAGATCAAACAATAAGAGACTGAGAAGGAGAACCATACGAAAAGGAAACCCAGAAAAACGTGTCATCATGATATTTAGGGGACCAAGGAGAAAAAGTGTTCCATCAACGCTGCCAACCAAGCAGTGCTAATAAGCAAGGTAAAGATTGTAATATTCCCTTTAGATTTAGCAGCTAAGGGGTTGTTTATGACAGTGGCAAAAACAAATCCAGAGGCCCACTTTGGGAGAGAGCCATGCTGGGAAACGCTCTCACTTCTCCCATCAGCAGTAAAGGAGACTTTGCATGTCTACAGGAGTACCAAAGTTTGCATGTAGGCCGAGGAATATGAATATATTTATACAGTTTAGGTAAGAACACAAGAAACTAAATGTCACTGCCAAAGGTGAAATGCATCAAGAATATGCAAGAGGCAATGGAGAGGGTGGAAAGGAGGGAGGGAGGTTCCACCTAAAGGGAAGTCCTGTAGGTAGAATATAGTAGTGTTACAGACATACAAAGGAGACCAGTCCCCACAAGGAACTTCTTTAACTCTTACAATATTTGAAAGAACATGCTTTTCCTTGTTGTTTAGTAGAATTGAAGATATAGTCAAGTACCTATAAATTCTATGTGACTATTTCATTTTTATTGCATAATATATCTGTTCAAAAAGCATAAATAATCAAACATATAATTTTTAATTGCTGCCCTCCCCTTTACTCTCTCAGGAAAGCTCAACAGAGCATAAACACAGGTAAGAGTTTACTGGACAATAGATTGTCCTTTTTCTCAATTTATTTCTATAGTCTTTGTAAACTTCGTAGTTACTGAAAATTCATTTCATTCTTTAAAAATATTATTGTGTCTGTTTTTAATTAAAATTGGCTCATCAGGTGCACAGCATGGATGTAAAAGTAATAGGGTCATTTTTCATCCCGGACTTTCTTAAACGTGTGGCTGGTTTTTGCCCTTAATTGTCCACCAGGGCTTACAGCATTCGGCTTATTATTTGTTTGTATTTCACTTTTTCATACAAAATTGTTATCACATACATTAGGCAGATGGGAGAATTTTCTTTCTATGTAACTATAGTCTTGGCATTTTTACGTAAATGCCTTCAAAGGATTGATGATGGTTCTTGTATTTCATAAGAAACATTAAAGTATTCTTGAAGCATTGTGCTTTATGTTTTTATTTTATTTAACGGAGAGAAATACTTTAACACCATTGAGAAAAACTGTCAGTGAATAATGGCCTTAACCAGTCAAGATCCTTCAAACACATCATCCTTGGCTCAGAGTCTGATTAAAATATACAATAAGCTCTTCTTCAAGTGGAAGCCAAATAAAATAAAATAAAATATTCAATAAGATCCCCAGAAACTGTGGGGATGCCAGAATAGAATATTATAGTAATTGTCTCCCTTCTCTTAATATTTACATGCTGTTCCACTCAATCAGTAGTAAGTATACACTGTCAGGTGTGAGTCTTTATCTTATATATTAATTTCCTGGCACCTCTAATTGAAAAGTCATCATATCAGAGCACGGGGCCGTCAGCTTCCCTGAGGGCCAGAGCTGTATCGGTGCTCCGCTCGTGGGGCCCTGGGCTCAGGGTGTATTCAGGCACCTTGTGATTCTGCGGGGCAGTCTTGGTATTTTTCTGCAGTCAGCTCTCCTGCAGAGCATCCATTTCAGACCTTCTCCTCTTCCAATGGGTGGTCAGGTCTCTAATTTGACAGAGAAAGCGGAAGTCACTAACTGCTGTTCACCTGACTTCCCACCCTGTGCCTTTTCCTTCCTGCCCCGCCTAGTCAGGGAGAGGGGCCCCTCCGGCCGCAGGGCACCGCTTGCTTTCTGTCCTTTTCTGTCGGGGATCGGCCCTGTGTGGCCCTTCTCTCTAGCCTGTGCTCATCCTCCGCACCAACTGCCGGCAGTCAGCGCGCGCACGGCTTGAATCTGGAAAGGAGGACAGGGGCGCGGCGCGGGTGTGCTCCAGCGCCGCCTTCCTCGCCCCGGGAACTGAGACTGCGCTGTGCTCTTGTCACTATTCCCATCTTCTTCTAGAGCCGCCGAGATTGCGTACGGGATGCTGGGGTCCCAAACTCCATTGACCACAAGATGCGCTCCAGGAGCTTGCTCGCATTTTTGATTCCATCCTTAGTTACTTGGATTCATCTGGTCTACAGTAGAACCCAGAAATTTAAATGTTTAATCAGTACCTCTGCTGACTCTGAAGCTGGGTGTCCAGTGGTCACATCCTGAGAAACGCTGTTCCGTGAGGGTGTACCTTCCCGGCTCAGCTTGGCCTTTCTCAAGCATCTTTCAGTCTTTCCAGCTGCTTCTTTGAATGGATATTGAACAGACCTCTGCAATGCAGGGACGCTGTAAGTATGATTCTTCATTGTTGAGGATGCAGGTAACATTTTATTTCCACAAATGCCCCCTACCACAGTTCCTATTTTCTGAGCTGCTGAGAGGGAAGCAATTATATCAACTTCTTTTTTGGATAATGACATTTTCAAGGTTGTGAGGTGCCCCCAAAATTATTCCTATTTCATAGGGGGCATTTTGTTATAGATGACTTCTGGTGTACAGAGACCGCCATTTCTGCGGAAGAGCAAGTTACTTTCGATCCCTTGGACACAAAGAACTGTCTCCTCAGGGGATTGCTGCTTAGCTCTCCCATGTGAACTACGTGAACATCACACAGATATTATAAGAGAAATTATAATACTCTCACTTTTAGGAAGTTATTTTGTTATTTGAAAAGTTTGGCAAATCCTATTTGTTTATACAATGTATTTAACACAAATTAATTTCTGATGGATAAAGTACAGTGGAAAACAGATCGTCCTTTGAAGAACCCAATAATTCAAGGAGGGAGAAGCTAAACGCAAAAGATTTCATGGATTTACCCATGATAACATGTTATCTTTTTGTTATTACATATGTGTGTATATATGTAGATACATATGTATATGTGTGTGCCTATATTTATATATGCACCCCAGCATTTCAAAATAAAATTTGAGGAAAGATTCCTAAGTTAGGTCAATTTTTATTCTTTGAGTGCAACCACTCTGAAAGCAACCAATTGTTTTTTCAATTGAGTTCATCCAAACTAACACACCATAGGCTTACTCAGCCAAAATAAAGAGAAAAATCTCCCTGAACTTCACATTTCTGCTGTGTGTTAAATTAAAGTGCCTCTGGTAATATAGAAATCAGATCACCTGCAGTGAGAGTGGGGAGGGAAGGAGGAAGGCAAAGCTGCAGCATGGCTGAAGCCCCTGGATCTTGCAGACTGCAGGCCTGCTCTAAGAGAGCTGCCGCTGCGCCACTCCCCTCCGAAACACCTGACATGGCTCGTGCTGTCATCAGGATGCACCTTGTGTCCGAGCCGGTGCAAACCTGGCTTCCATGACTGAGGAGCTGTTGGATTCTGATAAGTAATCAAGTCCCAGAGCGCTCACTTTCCTATCAGGAATATGCTGTTAAAAAGATACACTTTCCAATTATTCTGGCTGAATAGAAAATATTGACTCATTATTGGAAGATCAAGCTGAAAATTAAACAAGCTAACATATTTCCCCCCCGATGATTTGATTGTTTTGGAAGTTTGGAGACATTTTCTACATCGTTGTGTCTGGAGGTAAAGAGTTCGTCACAGCTAGTCTTAGTGATGGGAGAAGCTACAGGCTCATTCCACCTCTTGGGGATGCTTACTTTTAGATAATTATTTTGAAACATACCTAATACATGTCTAAATCACCCTCCAGGGGCAGACCAAGTTGGACAACTCTAAAATCATTAAAGATAATGCAATCAGCACTGAACATCTCTGCCTTACTCCCTAGGTAAAGTTCAGGGGACACACATATGTATAAAAACCAATCTCTTTCAAAACAGAGAGGAGTCAAAGTCAGGAACTGCAACCATTTCATGAGGGGGGCACCAGGTATTAGTCCCAAGAAGGGCGTGGCTCCTAAGGACGGTGGCGGACTAGCAGAGAAGACCAGGCTGCAAAAGTACCCTCTAGAAACTCAATGTCACACTTAAGGAAGTCAGTAACTATTACTTTAGAAATTTGTTTCTCACAAATAATCTGTGAAAGCTAGGTTTTATGTTATTTAACAGTCCTGAACTTAAGCCAACAGGAAAAAAATGGACAAGCTTTTTGTTTGCTTGTTTTTAGCAAATGATTCCTGAGAACAGCATTTCATCTCTGGGAGTCTGCAGAGCTGGAGAGCAAGCCAGGCATGGAGATGAGGGCCCGGGCCACCTCCTAGGAGATGAGGGCAGAGCTGGACTGAAGGTGGGGCCGCCTCCTTGAAGTGCAGCCACACATTCTGATAAGTGAGAACAACCATATCTTTAAGAGCTTGGAAATATAAATATATATGGAACATAAGGGGAAATAAAGAATAAAGCGATTTACCCCTCACTGGCAGAATGCAATAGGAGAAAGTTTTTGAGAGGAGATGTCTGAGCTCTGGGCCGGTGGAAGAGTAAATATCACAAGGAAGGAGTGAAAAGGAATCCGGCTGTCAAGACAGACCTGGGTGAGGCTGGCACGCTCAGGAAGTGCCCAGTGTGCTGACAGTTCTGGAACATAGACTGTAAGGGAGAGGAAGAAGGAAGACGCTATCAGACGAGGCTTGGAAGCTGGCTAGGTTTAGTAGGGGCATTGGGATTTCTTCTGTAGACACGGTGTGTGCATATACAAGGCACTTAAGAAATGCTTATTACATGATAAATGTATGACAAACTGTATGCATGGCAGAGCAAAACATGGTGACTCCACTGTCCCTAAGACTCTCCCTGATCTTTCAGGGAACGTCCTGGAAACCCCATTTCATACTCTGGAATCCACCTCCATTGAATTTGTTTCAGTTCCTGGATTTAAAAAAGCACTTTGGGGTTTCAGAGATCCGAGGCTTTGAGTCTGTGAGACAAGTTCGCCAGCTGGACAGCTAGTGCGGCCTCAGTGTGGGCACAGTGAGCACGCGTCACTTGGTCTTAGTTAACATCTTTGCTGGAATTTATGAACAGAAGGGGAGTGTCTCCAGGGGTCTATAAAAGTTCTGAGCAAGGGAAAGATTAGCAAAGCTTTGGTGAGAAAGTTAGATCTATATCACAAACTCAAAGTGAAGATTCACCAAGTGGCTGTAATTATTTCCTTGGCTATCTGGTGTCCAGGGACTCCCTCTGCCGTGTATGGCTAACCTTTGAAAAATGGGAGTAAAAGTCAGTGAAAATCTACTTACTGGAATTCAATGGCCATAATGACATTAGGCTTCTGTTCTTTAGGACTCTGCTTAGGATGGCCCGCGTGAAAGGGGAAACAAGGGTTTAACAAGAAAAAGAGTTTGTGAGGCCAAAGATTTATGAATCATTTCTAACCTGCAGGATGATATTTCTAAAGCACAAAATGGTTCACTTAAGAATTATTAACAGTGTCAGGAGAGAACAAATCATTTGTAAAGAAGACCATAATTTTTACATAATAATTTTTGTATTTTCTATAAAAAGCTATTTGTGAACATTGAAAATTAAAATTTCTAAACATTTCTAAATAAATAATGAAAGCTTCTGTCAGCTTTTCTTCTCTGGGTTTTTGTTCTCGTTTTTAAAAGATAAAGCAGAAGAGAAATGCCTTTTATCTCAGACAAAATTTTCTATTCTCTGGGCACAACTTCCATGTTTTGGGCTTTTTTTCTTTCTTTTTTTTTTCTTTTTTGCTCATCGCGAACAATTACTTTGTTCTCTCCCTTGGTATTTTGAGTGCTTCTTTTTTTATTTTATTTTATTTTATTTTTTTGAGAAAAAGTCTTGATTTTTGGCGGTGTTCCCTCATTTGTTTTTTCCATGTTTCTACACTGAGGTTTCTTTTATCTTACCTACACCCTTACTGTTCTTGCGAATTCTGGGTGAGGTTAAATTACTTACTGAAGAATTAGAAAGAACTCGCAATGTCAAGGATTTCTCTTAAGGTACATGCTGTACAATTCTTAGAGGATAATTGCTTCAGATTAAAAAAGAAACTCTTGATGAAAATAAGATTAAAAAAACTAGAAAAGGTTTCAGTCACTCCAGCAGGACTGTCACCAATGAGAAGGTACTCCGGTGCGCTGCCTGGAAAGGTGAGGCCGTCAGGGCGCCCGAAGGCACCACCTGATTAGCACTCACGTGACGGGCGCCACCTCTGGCTCCAGAAGCCTTGCTGGGGGGCGTGGAGGGGGGGACGCAGCCAAAAGGCAGCTTTTCAGCTTTTCAGGAGGACATCTCGGTATTTCTTGTGCTTTTTCTGCTCTGCTCTGAAATTACTCATTATTCTACACCTTCCCAGAGCCCTGTTATCTCTAACCTTCCCCCGTACTTTTCCCAGAGCAGCTGTAGCAGGAGGAACCAGAGCCTAGAAATAGCACTTGACGTCGGCCTGTGTCGCCTGCACCGCCGAGTTCCCTTTGCGCCTGGCAGCAGGGGAGGACAGAGGCTACGTGGCCAGCACATTTGCGAGCTCCTGGAGTCCGGCCTTCCTTCCTGCAGGCCGCGCCTCCCTGCGCCTCCCTGCGCCTCCCTGCGCCTCCCTGCTCTTTCCGGGCTCCCGGTGCACGCCCCCCTGCGTGGGCGCCCCGTGCCCCCAGGACTGGCCACACAGGAGCCACAGATGCCCACCGGTTTTTGATGTCAGCTGGTTTATTTTCAGCTGCATGTTAAACCAATTCAAATAGATTAAACATTAAAGGCAATTCCTAACTCCCACCTAATTTGAGGTAGGCTAATTATTTCAGTGGTCAGACGACATCGTGGAGACTCCGTTGATTCTGCTCTGTCATTTCCTTTTGTCTTTGCCCTTCCTCTTCAGACTCATCCTCTCGCGATCACAGCACGGCAGAGGCAGCTCCACGCATCCGCTCTTCTCATAAGAACAACCAATCTCCCTACAGGTTTTGGAGGAATGGAAAAACCTCTCCCTGCATACAGGCCCGTCAGACTCCCGGGAGCCAGCGAGGAGGACCGGAGTGCTGAGCCCCAGACGGAAGAAAGGAGGCAGGGGAGGCTGTCTGCAGGGCGGTAACCGGCAGGATAAAGCCATTCCGTCCTTTCCCTGAAGAGGGAACACTATTTGTTTCCAGAGTTTTATTGTTACTTGCTATGCAGAAATAGTAATATGCACCAGAGGAAAAACAAAATTTCCTGAATCAAAAAGTTTTTAGGGTTGTGGTCCCTCCCCTGTGGTTCCTGACTATTTTTCCATGGCCCCTGTGTGTCCTGATGGGTTCCTTTGTGTTACTGAGTCACAGCCTTAGTCTGTTTGGACAGCTAAAATGAAATGCCAAAGACTGGGTGGCTTATAAACAACAGAAATTTATTTCTCACAGTTCTGGAGGCTGGAAGTCCAAGACCAAGAAGTGGCAGATTCTGTGTCTGGTGAGGGCTGCTCCCCATTTCATAGCCCAGGCTTCCTGGTTCAGTGTCCTCTCTCTGTGTCCTCCCACAGCTGAAGGGCTGAGGGTCTCTCTGTTGTCCATTTCACTAGGGCACTAATTCCACTCACGGGGGCTCCACCCTCATGACCTCATCGCCTCCCAAAGGCCCCACCTCCTGACACCATCACACTGGAGGGTTAGGATTTCAACATTGGAACTGGGAGGGGGCACAGAGGTTCATTCTCTAGAAGTCACCAAACCTTGTGCAAATCGGGGGCTTGCTGCCTCTCCTCTGTACTTTATCCCGTGTTTGCCTTTGTCCCCGTCCCTCCATTGTTCTCCCGGCGGCGTGCCTCTCTCCAGGCACTTCTGTGACATGTATCTTACAAGAAACCGTAGTCCATTGCTTTACTTTCAGAGAGAGAGAGAGAGATATAATATAAAGGACTCATTCACTCACCTTTGCCCTTTCCACTTCTTTAAAGTCTGGGGCCATTTCTTATTTATGGACACATATGCATTTTGGGGAAGGAACATAGCTTCTAAATATAGGAAACAGTGAATTTTTTTAATCACAGCAAAAGCAGAATGGTGTGATTTAAAACTCCTCAGTAAATGTTGCCTTTTGATAGAGCAGGCAAAGAGAAGTCCGAGTGCGCGTATGTATGTGTGTGCTCACACGTGCGTGTGTTTGTGTGTGTGTGCAGGTGTGCGTTTTAATTATGGAGAACAAGATATGCTTTCAACTGCAAGACTTCTGGGGGGTATAACAGTCACTCACTCCTGTCCGCCTCTAACTCTGAGCCTGTCAGGGACGAGGGGTGAGCCGGAGCTGCAGCAGACCAGGCCCCGCCTTAGCGAGGGCGTGTGGAGAGGTGGGGGGGGGGTTCCAGCCAGATCAGGGAGGGTCGCAATGTGCGGGCCAGCATTCCAGGTTCAGGGCTTCCTGGGCCTCGCTGTCCTCGGCTGTCATGTCTACACATAGAGCTCTGCCTTGAGGGCCGCCGTGAGGCGCCGTGCTAACATATGATCTTGTCCAGCACAGTAACGAGCACATAGCAGATACTCCTTAATTTCTAGGTGTTATTTTATTTGAAGATAATATTTGTCTAGACTGAAACAAAGCAACTTGTGGGGATGAACTCTGGAGGCAATTTTAGCACTGCTTTTAAGCATCACAAATGTCCACAGAATTGATATACCAGGCACTATAGTGCATATACTCTGGTATTCTACAATACAGCTTGGGCACTTATTTCTGTTACTTGATAACATTTCGTATTTAATTTGCACAATCATGTCTATTATCATCTAAACTCATTTTTTTGTCCTTTCTTAAGCACATTGGTAAATATGTAATTTCCATGATATAAACATACCTTCCCTTTTGCACAACTTGGATTTTTTCCTCATGGGAATTGGCTGTCATCCATCTCTTAGGAGCCTTGGGGTCCTGATGGATTTGCTTCTACACAAGCCTCACATATTTAAATGCTTTTGCACAACATGAGTTTGCATTAACCTCACGTGACCTGCTTGCAGAGGAACACTAATAAGATAAAGAAAAAGTAGGTGTCCCACATTGCCATTTAGAATTTGATGTGGAAAAATTTGAGCGACATGCGCTCTTGTTTCTAACACATTCACTGCAGTGGGCAGAATTCCAAGATGGCCCCAAAGTCTGTACCCCTGGTGTCCACGCCCTATAAAAATCCCTTCGCCTGGGTGCATAACAACAAACACAAGAGTGTCTTTTCCTTCCCCATTGCATTTAGGATTGGGAAGCATAGGGTTTGAGTTCTGAGACCTGTTTTGGCTCCCACTTTCTGCAGTGAGGCTTCAACCAGTCACTCAACCTCTTCATAAGTCTGTACCATCAGAATGTGATTCTCATCTCAAGGCCACCACCTCATAGGATCTTCTTAAATATTGAATAAAATAATATGTTCAGACACTGTGTGGCATGGTACTTGCACCATTGGGACTGTGCCCTGTGAACAAGTAACTGTGGTGTGGCCTTGGTCAGCTTGGGTGATCTCTCTCTGCTTCAGTTTCTAAAAGAATGTATTTATACTACTACTCAAAGTGTCTACAGAAAATGTTAGTCTTCAAACTATTTGTTACCTGTATGTACAAAACTTTGTGAATACTGAGTGTGCTTAGACATTTAGCAATTTTTTCAGTGCCATACACCCAAGTGAATGATTATTCTACTAACAAAAGGATTGGTCCACAACTTAATATCGCAATTTATTGGGAGTCCAGGTAGGGGTTAGCTGAGTACTTTGCTCAGGTTCTGAATGGGCTGAAATGAAGGTGCCAGCCGAGCTATGTTTTAATCTGGAGCTTATTCAGGTTAACAGAACTCAGTTCCTTGCAATTGTAGAACTGAATTGAAATATAAACATAAATAAATAAAACAGAAAACAAACCCTTTCTCACACCACAGTGAGTTTGAGAATTAGTGACTTGAATATCTCCAAGATTTTTCATAATCCTAACATTTTATAAATCTAAGATTCTTCTTACTTATCTGATAATTCATAGTGTATATTTTTATTCAACACTCCTTCATCTCTCACACTCTATGAAGAGCTATGGAAATGGGATATTTTACATCTTTTGCTAATCTCCTTGATGAGTAGATTTTAGTTTAAGTTCTCAGTTGCTGGAACACAGACACCTCTGCACTTGGGAACTCAGAAGTTTGTGGATTTTTACAACCTGAAAATGCAAGGTTTCAGATGAAAACACTTATGTCCAAATTATATATTTAGAGTTCAAAATAAAGGTGATTACAATCAATTCATGGGAAAGTCTAATGGTGCACCACCTTTGACAAAAATCATTCGATGCTCCAGATCTTGTTACTGCTAATGAATTCCCTGGCAGAAAAAAAATTAGGGCCTGCATTGATGGGGCTCACATCTTAGACTGAGCTCTCAAAAAGGGCTTTGCACCTCTTAAGAGATTTTCAGAAATGAGCCACACACTATTCTTTGAAATGGGTAATTGGTCATTAGCTGCTGATCTCACTTGTTATTTCACAGATGATGAAGATTTTCCACATTGTAAAAGCTCACATTGCAAAGAGCACGTGTACACAGTGGAGTCTGGGTCCGGCACAAAGGTACTCGTCTGGAAATTTTCTCTGACCTTATACCATACATCTGAGTTGTTGCAGAAAAAAGAAATCCTTATGTAGAATTGGATTCTTTTAGCTGCCTGTAGGCCTTGGGTACTTTACTGTTATGGTCGTAACTCTGATAACCACAGCACTGCTCGGGGGAAAAAAAATCAGGTCATTCAAACGCTAAACTAACAGCTAACACAAATATGATATGAGCATAATATTTTACATATATTTTCAAAGTCTCTCTAAAATTAGGAATAGAATCTGTACATTTTTCTACTAGCGAACCAAGTTTTCTGACAGGTGGAAAAACAAAAAGAAAAACAGGAAAATAAGAAGCCATTTGATACATGCCTCTATTTTAAACACCTTTGTATTAGTGAACATGGAAATAATGAGTTTCCATTATGTTTCTGTTCACCTTTTTTGAAATGATCTCTTCTTAATGTTTCATCCAATAGTTTTATTATATTTTCATACATTTTCCCCAAATCTTCATTGGGAGGACCTTAAAAATGGTACAGCCATTGAAAGACCAGTGCAAACAGGAGCAGAGGCTGCCCCGGGGTTGCCTTGAGATAACGCAGGTGGCGGGAGAGCTGCTCACCAAGGTCAGGGAAGCAATGGATCGAAACCCTCAGGGAAGCCTGGGGGAAGCAGGAGTTAAGGACACCAAAAAAGGGTACCAAAAAAGGAGAAATGCAGTTCTTTTATTTTTCTGAGTTTCTTGCCAGTTAACACTGGATGGAGAAAGTCCGAGAAGTATGAGAGAGCTGCACCAAAGTCATCTCCTCCTAACAGAAGATCTGTTTTAAAAGGTAAGAACTTCCACCATGAGCCTGCCCTGGACCCCACTCTCTGTAGAGGGAAACACACCATCGATGCTGACTCTGGCAGAGGAGCCCAGTCCCCACCAGCAGGGCTGCCTTCACCAGCCCACGCGGCCTTTCAATTACTGGTGGAGGAAAATTCCATAGGAATTGGGGATCCTGGGGCTGATCTTTAACCAGTGTTTGGGAGGGATAAACCTAAAGAAACCCAAAGTCAGTATCAAACAAAAACAAAATTGAATATCATTTATGGTCTAGCTATAACCTGTTCATTTTGGCTGTTATTTAGGACTACTAATTAGCTCTAATGTCAAAGAGCAGACATTAAAATGCATGCCCGAGTGGTAGATTCAGTTATTTCTCTCATTTCAAAGACATAACAGAAAAGACCCTAGAGCCTCAGCATAATTGCTACATTAACTCAGCTTATCAAAGGCCACTGGGAACATAGCACTTGCTTTACTAACAATTCAAAGAATTTTGGCACTTCGCTTGGCATTAATTGGTTTGGACTGGCCTAATGCATCTGGCTATCCACAAACTATTGTTCTCTTCTTCCAATGCATCAAGCTCACCACATGGACCATTGTCTTGGTTGTGCCCTGGATTTGGGGAGTCTGTGTTTTGAATTGATCCAATATTGAGTACAGTTGTTTGTCCAAATAACAGCAAATTTAGCTGTTCTAAAGCTGAATACCCTCTTTTTAAAGAAGCAAAATCACAGAAGGGGGAAAACTCATCCTGAAAACTTTAGCCCATCATCTTTCTGTGTGATAAGAAAGAATGACATTAAATTTAAGCCTATATTGAGAGGTAAAATTCTAGGGCATATGTATATTTACAAAATTGAGCACTCTGTTGGCATAAACAATAACAGGAGTGCAACAATGGTCCCTTTATGGCCTTAAAAATTATACTCTATGTTATTAACAAAAGCAAAAGAGATTGAGAAAGAGAAAGATTGAGTGAGAACAGGAGCGGAAAATTGGAGTACACTAAATGTGCTGAGGGGATTTTACACAAACAAGGAATATCAGGAGGGCCTTTCTAGATAATGATCTTTACAACAGAAAATGTTTGGTTTATGAGCATGGATGTTATGCTGAGAGCAGATGCTCCTGTTTATCTTGTTCTACTATCACAAGGTTTTAGAATCCTCTGCTGCAAAGCAGCATTCTCTTTAAGTGGGTTTTAATTGTTGCCAGTAATGAGCATTGTGGCCTCACGTCTTCGCGGAATGCTTAATCAAAGAATCCACCAGACGAAGACGTTCAGCACGCACTCAGGACGGAAGGACAGGACGTTACTCGCTTAGTCACGGGGAGGAAGGGCTGAGTGGGGCTGGGGGTGTAAGCCTGTATTTATTGGAAGCCCATGCTTTCATTTGCAATCTCATGTCACTTTCACGCCATCCTGGTGAGGTGGGCACTAATGGCTCTAATTTACAGACAGGGAGGCAGAAGGGAGAAGAAAGCAGGAGCTGGCTCCATATCACATGCTGAGCCCCAGCTCTGCCTGCTGTCAAAGCAAGAGTAGACCAATGTGACTGCCTTTTCGCAAACTCCAGACATCCTCAGGGGTCAGTGGCTCCCATTATCTAAGTACTGACAGAGAGGATTGCTTTGCGTCCTATTCTAAAACAAAAGTCATCCTTTTTGGCAGGTATCCTGCAAACTGCAACAGACATGACACCAACAAGCCTGCGCCAGGCAACGCATCCCACGGGCTGGGGACAGTTCGAGACCATTTGCTCTACATGTGTTTTATTGAGAGTTTGGGGGCCAGGATGGGGATTGGGCATACATACTTTTAAAGATGATTCTATGCCTTAGATTTAGAGTTCTTTGTTTTTGGCAAATAACTTGACACTGCCACCCTATTTTTTCATTCATTCCAATAGAACCAGACCCCACCCCTGTGTGCCCATCCATGGGAACACGTATGAATGAGGGACACTTTCTTCACATGTCCCATGTGTGCTGCATGGCAGGTTAAGGTCTCAGAGAGCACGGGCAGCAGGTTCCTCTGGCCCACACTGGTGGGGGGCACTTAAATTAAGAGAGAAAGATGGGCAAAGAAGTTGAATGGAAAAAGAGTAATTTGAAAACAGGCCTTACAACCACAGGAATAGGTCAAGGGGATCATTTTCCATGTTAGCATGTATAAATTTTGCAGATATTTGCATAATCTGAATTTTCTCACAAGAGGTCCAGCGCTTTTATTAGATGCCCAAAGTGCAGCAAGATACTACAAGAGAAAAAAGAAGGAAGGAAAGAAAACCAGCCAGTGCACTGGCAGAGAAAAGTATTGGAGTGGGCAGGGAGAAAATGCAGGGAGGGAGTGCAAGGGACAGGGGCGCTGGAGGGAAGAGCTCCGAGAGAGGGGGCAGTAGGGGAGGCTGGCTGTCGCGACTGGAGAGGCCTGCGATTACCACAGCTTGAGGACTGGGCATGCGTTAGCTCATTGGTACCCCAAACCTCTGACGTGGGTTTGCTCAGCCTCCTGCCTTTGCGGTGGAGGCTGAGCAGACAGAGGTTGGTCCCTTGCTGGGCTCAGACAGTGGCAGGCAGGACAGCCGGGGCGTGAGCCTGGCCCCAGCCTCAGCCGCCAGCGCCTTGCTGCTGCCTTACAAACGCAGGACTGAATTCAGTTTCTGTTGACTTTTTCTACCTTCCTCCTCTCTGAGATCGCTTTTTGTGGGCCCCTGACTTAGTTGACAGGGCCACTGTCACTTGAATCCTCCCTCAAGCACAGTTGCGCGTCTGCCTGGCCCCAGGCGGCCTGCATTCTGGCGCGCTCCCTCTCTTCTCCCGTTCATCACCGCTCTTCTCTCTTCTCTTTCCCGTTCCGGGCTCTTCTCACGCTCCGCTGGGGCAGTACTTTCAGCCACCATTAGCCAAGGGGATGCTCCCTTCCTTCTCTTTGCTGACATCCCATTCCATTCTCCTGGGCCACCTCAGTGAGGTCAATTCTTCTTAAGTGATTTCTAGGTTGCCAATATTGTCCATTTTGCTGAGGGGCTGGGTCTCTCCCTCTTGGTGACAGAGACGTGAGCTGGTACAATGCAAATGGTCCTGAAGGCTGTGCTGTGAAAGTTCCCTTCCTCTTCTTCTCAGCTCTGGGTCCATATGCGGAGAATCTAAAATCACTAGAACTTGAAGAGACAGGAGAGGTCTGCTGTTCGCAGTTGAGGGAAATGCTTTCTAGAAGAGGAGGCTCATTGCCACCTGGTGTGCAGGGAATCCGTGACAGAGCTCCCACTGGAACTCAGTTGGCCCCAGCTCCTGGGCCAGGACATTTATCACTGCACCAATCTCATCCTTGTGTCAAGCCACTGTTTAAGGAGCCCTGCGTTGGTCCTGCATGTGAGAGGTACCTGTAAAGATTGGGTCCAGACTGGGGACAGCCCTGGCGGGAGGTGATGAGAGCTGATACTCAAAATGCAACATGGAGAGTCGACAAGGTAACAAAAGTCTCCATGGAGCCACCAAGCAGCACGGAGAGCCATAGTTGTGACCTGGGAAGATGTCCTCGGCTGTGAAAAGATAGAGAGGTCAGGCGAAGAAGAAATGGAGGAGAACACGAATAGGTAGAGATGGAAATGAGGAAGACAGTGGAATTAAAATATGCAAGTGCTGAGGGCTCCTGGAGCATCACTGGAGGGGGACCCCAGCAGTCTTCCCTGGGCAGTGGAACCAGCTTGGTGGGGACAAGCTGCATGGGTCACTTAGGTCCCAGGCTCTGCTCAGTCCTGACTCAAATGGATTAAGAGCTTCAGTGCAAAGGCTAAGTGACTCAAGGGGACAGGGCACAGAGGAATGGCTTTTCCTTAAAACTTCAAGGGCTGCCAGAGTCACAGGAGGCTGGTGTGGGTCAGGGGGCAGTGAGCTACAAAGGACAATCAATTGGTCACCAACACAAGGAGCTGGCCAGGCACACTGATGGAGAATCAGACATGACAGCTTAGACCTAATGGAAAAAACTGTCTAATTGCTTCACGTTCATCTGCAACCTGCTGTACCCATGCAAATGCCTCAAGAAAAATGCCATCAAACACATTCAGCACTAAGGCAGGGGTTGTTCTCTCTGGGACATAATGTACCACTGCCAGCAACACATTCACGTCGTTTCCATTATCCCTGCAGTGATTTTAGCTTTTATTTCAGGAAGGCAGGAACATGGTGTGGGGCATGGCTCCGCACTCCCACCGTGTCCTACTGAAGCAATATGAAATCGCCACCTTCCCTCTCCCCGTTGTGGTTTCAGGGTCCTTTTCTTTCTCCAATTAATGGTACAATCACTAAAACCTGCAATCTCGCATATAATACCTGCCATGGCCTCATCAGGGATTTTTTTTTTTTCTTTTTCATTTAATCGACTGTAATGGAAAATCACAGATGCTAAAATCAAGTGTTGGCAAGGGCAGAGTGAAAAAGCTTTTATTCCACCTCTTCAAGTAGACTGTAATTGTGCTGCCTAATGCTGCATAATCGTCTCCTTGGTGACAGTTAGCTAACAAAGTTGTTCGTGATCTTTAAATCTGTTTTTCAAGACCCATGAACCATAACTGGGTAATTGTCCACCGTGCATAATGAGTATGGTAATTGGTGCAGGGGAAAAACACAGAATTACAGGACATCAGGGTTACCTGAATATGGGTTTGCCCGAGGCCAGCAAATAACCAGAATCTTGCAGATAAATGCTTTTAGGAAATCTTACCCCTCCAAAAAACACAACTCTTTTTAGTATCATAAATTTTTATTGATTATTCACAGTTTTAAAAACTGTGTATGTAACAAAATATTTTTACATATGTTATTTGATTCTCACTGCAAGTGATCGAGGTGAGTATGAACCTCTTATTGACATTTTTTATAGATTGGAAAATAGATTCAGAGACATCAAATGTCTGCCACTGTAAGGAACTAAATAAACTAGAGGATACTGAGGATTAGAATACCTGCCTTACTTCACTTGGGCTGTTACAACTAAAATACGATAGAGTGGGTGGCTTGAACAATACACATCTATTTCTCACCATCTGGAGGCCACGAAGCCCAAGGTCAAGGTGCTGACACATTTGGTGTGTGGTGAGGGCCCACCTCCTGGTTCCTACATGCGCCTTCCTGTTGTGTCCTCATGTGCTGGAAGGGGTGCTCTGGGACCTCTTTTTTGTAAGGACACTAATTCCATTCATGAGGGCTCCACTCTCATGACCTAATCACCTCCCAAAGGCCTCACCTCCTAATACAATCCCGGTGGAGAATAGGATCGTACCATATGAATTTTGAGGGGAAACAAGCATTGAGCCCATCACAATACCTAAGACATCAGACTTCTAAACTTTGGGGTTTTCTACCAAATTGGGAGAATCAAAAGGAAAAACAAGAACATTTATTTGTTCACTCTTCATCTTCATTGGGGATGTTTTCCTTTACTCCTCCGTGCCTGCCCTCCAGGGGTTTTTTGATAAGTGGAAAGACTATAAAAAGGCTCAGGTGAGTCCCAGCTATGAAGCAGCTGGCACGTGCCACCTCTGTGCCTTGGGCAGGCTCCCTCCTGTTTAACTGTCATGGCCCTGCCATGGCTACGGGCTGGAGGAAACCAGCATCCGGGAAGCAGGCCCTAAGGAAAACCTCTTCACTCCCGTTTCTCTTTCGTGTCAGAATCAAGTCTTTATTCTCAAAGATATTATTGCAGCTATTTTCATTTTACGAATCCAGCAATGAAAGAATTAGGCTATATGAGATTAATGGCTTTGGGAAAATTGGCTAAGACTACATACAATTATTTTATTGACAAACCAACTTTATTGCTATTCCAGGTACTTAGCAAAGATTCTTAAAACAACATAAAGAATGTTCAAAATTTCTCTTTTTCTACATTTTCTGAAAAGCTCACTGTACTCAGTTTCAGCCTTGGAAACAAACATACCTAGACCAAATTAATTTACACATGTACAGAAACAGCTTTCTCTGGCAAAACCCTGTGTTCTGCTCTCAGTTTTTATTGAATACCCTTGTAAGAAACATCCTTTGAGGAACTGAAAACTTGCAGAAGCTGGAAAATATTGTCTGTGAAATCCTCTATACGAGAACTCAAGACAGATAATTTTCATGAATCTATACATGGGAACCATTGTCTCTTAATTTAAACAATTTGTTGGCTCCCATGTAGCATTAGTTATATTTATACAAATAAACATAAAACATGCTCAACTCAGGGACAAATTCATCATTTGCTGTTGATTAAGTGTCATGCTGGCATCAGATGCGTGCTGAACCCTCAATAATTTACACACTCTCACCCGGACTTACTGTTGATATTGCCAATTCAATATACCCCCAAAAGTATATTTTGCATCATTTTATCATTCACTTGCAGTGTTGGTCAGGGTCACTAGACATCCTAGAACTGATAAAAACAGAGGACTTGGTCCATGTGATTGTCTAAACAGCAGACAGAGACGTGGAGAGCACACAGGGCCACACTGAGGCCTCCACGAGGCCCATGAGGTGCCTGGGGAGCGATGAGGCTGGGAGGACCTGGGGCCACTGCAGCCCAGGAGCCAGCAGTGGGGGACCAGCATGTGACACAGCCGCTTGTCCTTAGCTGAGGCCAGGGGGTCGAGGGGATGCTGGAGCCATGGCAGGGACTCCTCCAGGCACAAAGACCAAGAGGGAGAAATACCCTCAACTCCTTTTCTTTCATCCTCGGATCTCCCACCAGGGGCTGCAATTGGCCAAACCTCCCTGAAAGCCTGAGGAAAAGGGACTGACACAAAGCCTGGAAGGGGAAGACGTGGGAAGGGACTTGGGGGCAATGGGCCTCCATGTGCAGGATCCCGTCTCACCCTGGCCACAGACCTGCACCTGAGCCATCACCGTGTCACAGACGAGGGGACGGGGCCAAGGGGATTCAGGACCCCTCCCATATCAGTGGGATGCTCTTGTCCTGCCCCACAGTGTCCCTCTGATAGTCTGCGCAGAACCTCAGGGAACGACGTCTGCTCCTGCGCTGTCAGTTCCGGCCACCATGCCAGCATGGCTTCGCTGGCCGGGACCGCCGCCTGGAGAGCCGCCCCTGCGCGACTGACTGTGCCTGGCGTCCTACCCAGTCCTTGTCACAGTCCCATTTCTCAAAAAAAGAAACAAACATAAAATTTCTCCCATCATTTCAACTTTTTTCCCTTAAACTATTATCCCGCCTCTTTCCTCCATTTCATCCAAATTTTCTCTCCTTCCACCTGGCTGGCTTTCTGTAATGATCCAGACACATGCAAGTATGTTTCTAAGGTTGCGTTTGGTTTCTTATCCAAATGGTATTTTCTTGGTGATTGTGACTATTCTTTCAACTGCCATCAGAAACACGTAGTCAATGAATATTAAACTGTTACTGGAAGGAGCCTCTCTTCTGAATTCTAGATTTGACTTTTGAGTGATTTTATGTGAATACTTAGCAGGTATCTCAAATTCAGCATGCCTAATCCCAGGGTTTCTCAACCTGGGCGCTGTTAACATTTTGGACTATATTAGTCTTTGTAGGGTGTAGATTCGTGGTGGGTGCATTGTAGTAAATTTCAGTAGCACACCCCTGTCACCCCCAGCTGTGACTCGTCTCCAGATATTTTCATACACCCCCGAAGGGAAAAATCACTTCTTGTGTAAAATCATTGCCTAATATTGAATTTGTCTCTACTCTCCACATCTGCAACATTTCCTCTGATTCCTCGATAAATTAATTAATTTGTTGCTTACAATATTGTTAATGCCAATACTGACTTCAACATTCCTAAGATTTGAAATGATACCATGACTGTATCTTCTCCATCTTCTTTATATTTTATTTCCAACCACTTAACAAATCATCCAAGTAATATCTGAATAGTTGGTCTTGCACTCATTTCTATTTTTGCATTTTTGGACTTAGATCACGCCCTCATTTGGACCAGTGCAATGGCATACCCATCTCAATTCTCTACGTCCAGTTTTTCCTCGTCTCCCTCCAGTCTCTCTCCGGAGCACACATCGAATGACCTTGCCGCGTCCTCACCCCGTTGCTGTGGTTTCCCCGCGTGTCCATGTTCACAGTAACTCCTCAGCTGGTGATTGGTACAAACAACCACCCTTTATTTAAACACACTTGTTGATTGTCAGGCACTGTTCTAGATTTTTGGATCATGGTCCTTACAGTCTAGTAGGGCAGAGACAGAATGCAAATACATAAATAAGTAACTGATAGAAAATATTAAAAGGTAAAATGTGCTATGGAAGTACTAAGGCCGGGAAGCAGGATGGGAGAATGCTGACACGAGCACGTGCTGTGGATTTTAAACATAGTGGTTGTGAAAATCACTGAGAAAGGGGCATGTGCACAAAAGCCAAAAGAAGGTGGACAGGAGGACACGCAGATACCCGGGAAGAGAAGAGATAAGACAGCGTGTGCCACAGGCCCGGCAGGAAATATGTCTGCAGCCTTAGAGACAGGGCCACGAGGCCAGCAGAGTGGGACCAGACCTAGTGCTGGCGAGACAAGTGAAACGTCAGCGAGTTGGGGAGGGGTGGGGGGACCCTTAGGACTTTTTAGACAACTTTGTCTTACAAAAGGTGAATGTCCCTACACTCTGTTTGAAATGGGAAGCTACGCAGGTTATAAGCAGAGAGTGACCTACTAAGCTACTTTGAGCACAGTAGCTGGGCTACTGCACTGGGAAGAGACTGCGGAAGGAGGGCGAGGGCGGAGGGATTCCAGTGAGCAGCTATCGCGATTGTCTAGGTGAGGTTCAAGGTGGCTTGGAAGACGGACCTGGTAGCTAGACAGAACGTGTCTCATGCTGTGTTTCTTTTGAATATTAAAGTGATAGTATTTGTGGACAGATTGGATGGAGTAGGAGTGGAGTCAAGGTGATTCCAAAATTTTTGGCCTGATCTGAGGATGGAAATGCCATTAACCAAAACAAGAAAAACTGAAGAGTAAATTGTGGAGATTTGGGGATTTCCAGAGTTTTTTTTTTGGCAGATTATCACATTTGAGACATGTATTAGACATTTCAAAGGAGATATTGCATGACACAAACCTGAACTTGAGGGGGTAGTTTGGGCTGGGATATATACACATACATATACACCATTGGTGTACAGATGGTATATAAAGCCATGAGACTCTAGGCAGGTAATGGGGTGAGTTTGGGTGGGGAGATCTGGCAGAAAAGGATCCGTGCTAGAGTTCTGGGATAGCCCAACAGTAAGAAGTCACAGGGAAGAAATCTACAAGCTGTGGAACTTACGGTGAAATATTTAACTATTCTGACCTTGATGACCTTGCACAGAATCTGCCTACTTCATAGCGGGTTTATGTAGTAAGTGTGGTTGTGCTTACAATGTGTTAGTGTGGGGCCTCAAATGGAATAAGAACATAACATGGAGGGACAGTGATGGTGGTGATGATGGTGATGATGGTGATGATAAAGATAGAAATACAGGAGGAGGATGATATAGTTTGGACATTTGTCCCGTTTAAGTCTCAGGTTGAAATCTGATCCCCAGCGTTGGAGATCGGGCCTTGTAGCAGGTGTTTGGGTCCTGGGGGTGGATCCTTCATGAATGGTTTGGTGTCGTCCTTACCACAGTGTGTCAGTTTTTGCTCAACTCATTCCCCCGAGAACTGATTGTTCCAAAGAGCCTGGCACCACCTCTCTCTCTCTCTCTCCCCACTCTTCCTCTCACCATGTGACTCACCTGCTCCCTCTTTGCCTTCTGCCATGAGTAAAAGTTCCCTGCGGGCCTTACCAGAAGCAGATGCTGGCACGATGCTTCTTGTACAGCCTGCAGAACCATGAGCCAAATGAACCTCTTTTCTTTATAAATTACCCAGCCTTAGCGATTTCTGCATAACAACACAAAACAGACTAATGCAGACGGCCAGTACAGCAATAACCGCAAGCAGAAGAGCGCAGAGACGACAGCAGCCATGCAGGAGACATCTGTCCTAGAGGCCTCTGTGGCTGCCATGGCTCTTACTAGGTGCGTTGGGGACTCGACCTCACCTCAATTTTACAGTAACCTTGTAGGATGCACATTATTAAACTTACTTTACAAATTCAGAAACTAGGGCTTATAAAAATCATTTTGTTGTGCCAAAATTTACCCATCTATGAAAAACAAAAAGCAAAAACTAGAAACATTGCAGAATCAAATACAGGTCTTTCTGATCCAAAGACTATGACCTTTCCACTACACTTGTAATCTCATGTAAATCATAGTTTTGTGATTCAAAGTAATTGCAGAATAGTGGTTCTATTTTATTTGGAACATTGTTCAAAGTAACAGAGAAGACTGCCTCCGTGAGACCCAGAAACCTTGAGTCATGGCAGCTTCTACCTAATTTGGTGCCTGTATCTTACTTAGGTCATTGTAAATGATACTGTGTTAGGCTGGCAGGATTTTTTCTGGGGTGAATTACATATGAAAGACATTTCTCCTCTAATGAAAACAAAAGTAGCTTGAGTTATAAATGTATTTCTTTGCTAACTTTTCTGACATCAACTTAGACTGTTCAAAATATTGACTTTAAAGTTCTAATGTCACTGTATTATTGGTAATGAATACTAGAGGAGCTGACAGATTATTTGGGGAATTTGAAGTTATTAATACCTTTATGACATTATTTCAAGTGTATTAATTATTGGAAGGCAACTGAATGTAACAGGTGGTAGTAATGTCTTCTGCTGGTAATGAAGTTATAAAGTTAGGGATCCATTTCCTATGGGATTAAACCTTTTCAGATTATTTACAGATTTGTAGTCTGCATCTCTCTCTCTGCATGGATGTACAATTAGCAAAGTTTTCAGCCAGAAATACTGAGATTGAATTTTGGCTCAGCCAGGTGCTAAATGTTATGATCAGGACAAAACAAGGCCAGTCTGTAGTCATGTCTAACATAAATAAAACATGAACATTTCCAAGCCAAAAAAAAGACCAAATACCTCCTCTTCTAGTTGATATATGCGAATGTTGCTTGTTTACCAATTGTGACTTTGGGTTTGGTCTAGTCTTCCTTCCTCCTAGACAAGAGTTATTATCAGACCCAGTCATGGAACAAGCCCTGTTCCTGGACAGTGGCCAACCCAGAGCACAGCCCTGCTTTCTTAAAACCGCCTCAAAAGTCACCTAACACAGCCAAAATGCTTTAACAACCCTTCCTCTTTCTTACTAAAATGTGCCAAAATCCCTCCATGGTGTGTGTCCCTTCTCACTGCAAAGATTAATAAACCGAACCTGTTCAACAACACGTGCGTGCGCAGTGGTCTTTGCTGGTGAACACCGACATAGTGACTCATAGATTTAAGCTCTTCCTTGAGTGCTGCCTTCTCTTCATTATTTTTCTTGACAATCTGACTATATTTCCTTTGGACACTTAATGTTTTAAACACTGGACCATAAAGTATTTTAAAATGCAGTAACAGAGGCAAAATTAATTAATTTTCATACAACGTGTGATGATCAGCTCAGGCCACTTGGATGGACTGAGAAAGCTGACAATAAAATGTTGCTTCTATGGTACTATGTCATAGGGTTTTAAGAAGCTTTTTACTGGGAAAGGAATCACAGGGAAGTTCCAAATGAGAGAGAAATAAAGGCAGACCAGTAGGCAGAAAAGCAAATGAGAGAAAGATTTACTGGCGAATTGAGGGAAGAAGCATTTGAAGGAGACACAAGCTGCTAGTTCATTCCCACAGGTCGCACACGTGGTTGCCTTTCTCCCGGAAACCCGTAAGACTCCCGGAAGGCAGTGAAAAAGGGCAAGCACACACTGCCAGGAGAAGGGGGACCAGCCCCGGTGAGAGACGTCAGTGAGTTTCTGGAACGGAAGTGAAGTCAGCCAGCTGCGGACGCGGGGGAAGAGGGCGGGCTGGAGCCAGGGACTGGGGAGCCTGCAGAAGGAAGACCCCCCTTCCTGGAGACCCCACCATCCTCCTTCCACAAACGGCTGTCCATTTACCCCGGGGGAAGGAAAACCCAGGGGCCATCTCTGCAATAAGCAGGTCAAGTCTCCGGAAGTGTCGGTGCCTTGGTGACAGGGCTTAGGGACGATCGGCTCACGGCTACTTGGATGGACTGAGAAATAGTTCACAAAGTCGTGTACCCTGTCCTTCATTTGTTATTTAGAGGATATTTGACAAAGACGTGGACTCTCTGTTCTTTTTGCTTCCTTCCCTGATTTTAGACGCTGAGCTGCAGTAAGATCCTGCTCGGCCATTTTCCCTCCACGCGACAGTAACGAGGTATCGCGAGAAGAGCAGCCGGGCCTGGGGAAAGAGAGCCCGGACGTCCCCGTACGACGGCTGGGGTACAGATACCTGGGTGCCGCTGGTGATAATTGGTCAGAAGACATAATGGAAAAGAAATGTTAATAAAACAAATACAAACAGTATTTAGGAATCAATACAATGAGAGATGTATGTTGCCTGTAGAAGAAGAAAACCAAGCTTCATTTGGTTATTTTGAATAGAATTTCAATAAATAAAGATACATACCACATTAGTAAAAGTATTAAAAATATAATGATGAAAACAAAATAATTTATACATATATGCCTATATATGGATAATAGGCATATATGTGTGTACAAACCCTAGGAGGCTCTATTTCCTTTCACAAGAGCTGAGTCTTTCCAGAAGGCTCCTAGAGTAAATGCCTGTATTTTCAGAAGAGATGCTTGCACCCCCACAAGCTCAGACTCAAGGTAAGGTGTTTCTTCTTCTCAGAACAGCCCCTACAAAAGAAAGTTTTAAAACATATGCTCTAGGAGTAGGAGCGAGAAGGTGAACATTCTTCCAGCTTGCTGCTGGGATCTGTCCCTCCTCCCCAGGAAGGTGCAGTGTCTGAGGGGCCCATTTCCAAGGGTCGGGCGGGCTCAGGTGGGCAGCAGGCATGAATGAAAGGTGTGGCCACATTTACTAGTGTAGGAAATACCGTAGTAAAAAAATTCAGTCATGATTGCTGTGGGAGAATGTGTACATTGACACATTTGTAAAGTAAAACAACATAAAACCATATCAATTTGTATCCAAAATTATTTCCTCAAAGAATGTACCCAAAGGATATCATTCAGGGTTTAAAAATATATAGCAAACACGTATATACTTCACAACATGATTTATTAAATGAGAACGAGGAAGTAAAATGTCCAAAGATAGGGGATCCGGTGAATGTATTAAGGTACACAAATATGATATAATAGTATGAAATACTTAAGATATTGTGAAACATACATTAGGCATATAATGATTACACAACAGCATAAAAATGTTTCTGATATAATATTAAATGAAAAAAGCATAATAGAAATTTATATCATAACTTTTATTTTGTTCAAAGCACATGCACCCATGGAAAAAAGCAAGAGTTGTATTTCCAGTGGCTACTTTTCTTTCACATTGTTTCATACATTATTGTTATAATATTATCCATGCAGTTAATAAAAGTCAGAAGAAAATCACATTGGTTTAGGATATTGAAGTATTTACTTTGTTAAGATTATATATACAAACTTACAAGGTACAGGAAAACTTCAGCAACAAAATCAATTCACAGAAAA
Source organism: Eulemur rufifrons (assembly GCF_041146395.1). Classification (NCBI taxonomy): domain Eukaryota; kingdom Metazoa; phylum Chordata; class Mammalia; order Primates; family Lemuridae; genus Eulemur; species Eulemur rufifrons. The sequence continues at coordinate 5,121,303 of NC_091011.1, read as the reverse complement.
CATCAAAAATATGAAAAACCCTGGTGACATTTAATTTTGCTTCCTTCCCTGGAAAATATTTCAAAGGACATACTCATTTTATTACTAAAATCCAGAAATGTCCAGTGCCATTTGTACTCATACTCTTGATTTGGTTTTCCCAATATATTTCATTTCAATGACTATTGCACTTAAAACTAAGTAAGTGCTTACAATGTTAGTATTTGGGGTATTTTAGGCCAATTCAATTTATGCAAAATAACAAATCAGTACTTGGCACTTGAAGTATGTACTTTTTTTTTTTTTTTGGCTTTGTAAAATTTGAACTCCAATTCCAAGCTGGACAAAGAGAGGGCTCTCTCAGAGACACAACAACATTCCACAGAAGGGAGGGGGTTGTAAAATGTGCCATGAAAAATATATAAATAGAGAAAGGTGCCTGAGATTCTGAGACTTAAACAAATGCCATCAACACTTTCCACATTGATCTTTTAATTATTATTATTTTAATACAAAAGCAGACAGGCTCCTAGGTAAATACAAATGAGCAAAGTCAAAATCAAATAAAGACTTGCAATATATTAATCCTTTGTCCAGACCATCAGGAAACTATGTCAAAGAAGGACTGTGTTACTGGAAAAGAAAAGGAGGCACATGGGGCCTGCACAGAAGGATGCCAAGGAGATAGACTGGCCCCTCCCACTCAGAGGTTCAGAGATGTGGACGCCTTGCTGATCCGTGGGGCTCTATTTAGCTCAGTATGTTTACCCCTTTGAGCAAATGAATACATCATGTTTGGTAAGATTAACCTTTATTGTTACACAACTGATACCACATCTGGCTCAACAGCCACCATGCCTGCTGTAAGTTGGTTCCCATGTAGGGACAGCTGATGCTGGGTAATGGATTTGAGCATCCCGAGACCCTCGGTAGCTACCTTTCTGGTGATACATCCATAAACACCATTCTCATTCTGCGACCTGTGTCTTATGAGTTTGGTGACTCTTAATCTGTCATATTTGGGGAACCTGAGGTCCTGGGCCAGTGGAAACTGAAGCCCAGGTCCTATCTTTGATCATCTCTGATACCGACAACAGGTAAAGGCTCCCCGGATACATTTCCATTGAATGGGCTGAAATAATGTCAAAGTGGGGCATTTGGCTTCAGTCCCTAGTAAGCTTCCCTAAATGACATCTTCATTTTATTACACTAACTGCAAGATCAGCAAAGTGATGAATGGTCACAGAGAGATCATGAGTGTCTGAATTTGGTGTTGGAAACAAGGAGGACATCAAGATTGTTTAGAAATTTTCTGACAAGGAGATATGCCTTAGTGGAATTAGGAACAACCAAAATGCTGAAGGTTCAGTTAGGTGTTGAATATTGATTAGTCCAGGGAGAGATGTTGAGAGCAGAATTTGGGAAAGAGATTATACCGTGCTCTGTGGGAAGGTGCTCTTGAGCAGCTACTATTATTAGTCCTAAGCTGTGTGGTCCTTTCTTTGGAGTAGTGAGGGCTAAATATTCCTAGTGGACAATGGAATGTTGCCAGAGATTGTTAAACCCCTAAGCATGTCAAGTACATTGTCTGTAAGACTGAATAACGTCTTTTGTCCATATGAACTTCCATTTTTCTAATGTCCATAAATGTATTTACAGTGCATATGTAAGCTGTCTTGAAATGAAAACATGTGATGCATTCCACGATTCATAGGGGGCATTTATGTAATTCCAGAGTACACAAGAAGAGGTGAGCAAGGGCCTCAGGGTTTATGCCTCTGCTTCTTCCTGAGCATTTCTTGGTCTCCCATCTCCTTTACCATCACTAAATATGCAGTTCTCACCCTTGCTCCAGTCTCTTTTTCTCATTCTTGGGTGTACATCATTATATAAATTCATGCATCAGTTAGGACAGAGTAGATTATGCTCTGGTAACAGCTAACCTCCAAATCTGAGTGGGTCAAACCAACAAAGCTTCCTTTCTTATTCATACCTCCTGTCTTTCTCTGGTCAGCCAGAAGGATTCTGCTCATTGGGTCACCCAGACACCCTGGCTAACGAATCTGGCACCATCTTGACGATGGCTAGTTGTCACGCGAGAGGGGAACAGCCCTCAAACCCTGAAACCTGCTTGCAACTTAGAATTTGCGATGTGATCCCACAGGACCTCAAGGGATTCTGAAGTGCAGTCACCCTGGGCTTACAAAGTAGAGACCAGAAATACTTGGTGGACAGCATTAATGAATAATTCAGCATGCTGACACAATGCTTTCATCCAAGTAAAATCCTAGGAAAACTTTTACACAATTGAGATGATTGTACTAAAATGGTCCTTACCGCTGGGACAAGGAACAGAGTCCGTGGAATGTCAGTGAGAGATATGCTGGACGGCCAGATGGCCCAGGCCATGTTCTCTGGTGGGCTTGGTAGCCACATCCCTCATTGGGTGGTATAATGATGCAATCAGAGCTCGAGCAAAGACACCAGTGATGTCTAATCAATGCAGGACGTGGAAGGGCAGCCATTGATTTTTAGGGAAAAAGTCATCAGTCTCTGAACTCATTCTTACCCTTGATAGGTGTCCAGCTGGGCTTGTGTAAATCAGAGGTGTTTTCAAGTTCTTAAACTTCTTACAAAAGGCAGTGATGGTGGAGACAGTGAAGGACAGGCAGCTCCCACACAGGTGACTGCGGCTCGCGTGTTCAGAGAGGAGGGGATGCTCCAGTGTGGCTGCTGTGTCGTCATGATCATGGTTCCTGGGTTCTCTGTTTCTCCACAGTTCGAAATAAGCTGTGTGACTGTAAAAAAAAAAAAAAAAAGTGATCAAAACACTTTAAAAATTAAATTAACTGCTAATCAACACAGACTTAATTTTACTGAAAGTAAGTGAACTAAAATTCCTTTATCAGCCTATATGATTTTATAGTTTGGGGAAGATTTTGGTGTGTTTATAACACATAGTGAATGACGCAGCTGGAGCCACGGTGGGGGTTGGAGGGGCCGAGATACAACCTGAGGCATTTGTTCTTCATTTTGTAAGAAAATACATACATATATCTATATATTTTGCTATGTCTGTAATAAAATTGAAAGAAGAGGGCACAGTAATGATTACAGCAAAAATCCTTGTTGATAAAGCTTTCCCTAACTCCTCCGACGGGAAAGGCTCTCTCTCTCTGAGGGACTTGGACACTTGAAACATCCAGTTCTTGTGAAAATAGCAGAATGTCAAAGACCCTGAAGTTGTAGCCAAATAATTGTTTAAGAGAGATGATTGGGGAGAACCATAATGATCTCCTAAACTAAAGACTTTGTAGTGAGATTGGAAAGCGGGTTTTTGAGATGCAAGTGAGAGACATTCAGATGGGCTATATACAAAAATCAAGGATGGGTACAATGTCAGTGGTATTCTTATCTGAGTGGCTTAAAATAACACAAGTTTACTATCTTATAGTTTAGAGGTCGGAAATCCAAACTAATTCTCACTGGGCTACAATCCAGGTGTTTCTGGCAGGGCTGCATTCCTTCTGCAGTTGCTCAGGGAGAATCCCTTTCCTGGCCTTTTGCAGTTTCCAGCGACTGCCTGCGTTCTTCCCTTCGTGACGCTTCCTCCACGCGCAGAGCGAGCCGCACAGCACCTTCCAGCCTCTCTGACGGTCAGTCGTGCCTGTCTCCCTCTTGCACTGTGATTACACTGGGTCTGGGTAATCCCAGGCAATCTTCCCCTCTAAAGATTATTCTCTTAATCACAACCGAAAAATCCCTTTTTTGTCATGTAAGGAACACAGTCACAGGTTCCAGAAATTAGGATGTGCGTTTTTTTTTGGCGGGGCACTGTACTGCCAACCATAGTGATGGGAAAAAACAAACAAAAGAATAAGTAATAAGGGGCAGACAAAGGTTTGGACATACTCCTCCACCTCTCATTGTATCTTACCCTCTTGTCTACTTTAGTCAAAGGTTTATTTAATTTATTTGGAAGTTCATCATTTCTTTTTGTTTGCTCAGTGCTAAACACGGAAAAGTCATGCAAAATGGACTTGGCCTCCCTCAGTGGCTGGAGAAAAACATTTTGCTAACCTAAGATGAAGTTTGACAAGTGACGCATTATTCAGAAAACCACTGGGCACTGAAATTGCACATTATGCAAATATATTCAATTCCTGACCATTGTTGAAGAAGTTTTTATAGGTAATTATGGGAGGCTGCAGCAGTGGCCTTTCTACCAGAGTTTAATGTTTGCAGTGGATGCTCATGAATAGTGATATTGCACCTAAGAAGAAAATCATTCCTTTCCACTTGAAACACTCATTAGCAAACTTTTTAAATAGTTGCATTGTCTGAAGCCTGATTAGTCCTATTGGACTTTGATTAATGTTGCTCATTACTTAGATTAAGCTTTAGCTTTGTGAAGACTACTCCATTGCTGAATAATGTGAAACATTTTATATTGAAAAAGAGTCATGTAGACAAATAATAGTATTTTAATCAATTGACTTACAGGTGCTATCAAAACCCTCATGAAAGGTCTGGACACACTGGAACATATCACCTCTTTGATTGTTTATAATTAGCACTAGGAAATGAATTGGTTTCACATGAGCTGAAAAGACATTTTTGCCATCTACTTCCTGTACGAGATACACTACTGTTAAGAACCACAGGATGCATATCTTGCTGCTTAAAAACATTACATTTAGTGTTATGAACAGTGGAGCAGCAAGTTTAAATCTTAGTTTCCCTGATAATCTTAATACCAGAAATCTAACTAGAAATATTGTCTGCTTGTTTGCCAGGAAGCTAAATCAGATAGAAGCACAGCATGTTGTGCACTCTTAATTGGACTATTAATATGATGGATGAAGACTATCATTTAAAGTTTTATGGTGTAGAACAACATGGTATACACGTTCCCCTCTGTGGGTGTAAGCAAATGAATGAAGACAACTAAACTCATAAAGTCTTATACAAAAGGCTGTAATTGATGAAAAATCCAATTATGTCTTTTTTGAGGGGAGGGGTCAAAAATACATAAATTATGTACTAATTTATTCATGAAAACAGTGAGCAACCTAAGCAGCAATCTGGGGTATAGAAACAGGGATAGAAAACATACATATTTAAAAAGTAGAGAACATAAGAAATAAAAGCTTCATGTTTCTAAGTTTTTCTTGCTTTTTCATTGCATTTCGTTTACTATGTAAACATCTTCAAACCAAAATTAGAAATCTGAATGATAAGATTACGGGTCAGTTTGGTTAACATATATTGGCTGGGTTAATTTTCAATATTTGTGTACGTTATTTGTGAAAATTTCAAATTTAAATCTGTGCAGAGTCTTTAAGAATAAAATTCCTTAGTTTAGAGGTTAAAAAGAACTCTCTGCTTCTCTTTGTTGCCTGAAAATATTAATCACATCATAATCTCTTTTAGTCATAAGCACTAATATCTAATGCTCATTTAGAAGTCAGACCTTTCTTTTTTATGTTGATTTTGTTTTTAATTTCACCAATACAACTGCATATATTTATTTTGTACAATATAATGTTTTGAAGTATGTATAAATTGTCGAATGGCTAAATCAAGCAAATTAACATACATATTTCCTCATATAGTTGTTATTTTGTAGTGAGAACACTGAAAATCTATGTTCTTAGCATTTTGAACAATACAATATATTGCTATTAACTATAGTCACCATGTTGTATACTAGATCATTTGAACATATTCCTCCTATCAAACTGAAATTTTGCATCCTTTGACTGACATCTACCCAACCTCTATCCCCAAGGCCCCTGCCCCTGGTAACTGCCATTCTACTCTCTAGTTCTATGAGTTCAACTTTTTTAGATTCCACATATAAATGAGATCATGTAGTATTTGTTTTTCTGTGCCTGACTCATTTCACTTAATATAGTGTCTTCCAGGCCACTCATGCTGTCACAAATGACAAGATTTCCTTCCTTTTCATGGACGGAATGTATGTATGCATACTTACATACATGTATACATACATACAATGTATGTATGTATACATACCACGTTGTCTTTATGCATTCATCTGCTGATGGACACTTGTGGTGATTCCCTACATGCAGCAATGAACATGGCAGCGCAGATATTTCTTCAATGTAGTGATTTCATTTTCTTTAAATGTGTATGTAGTAGTGGGATTACTGGATCGTAAGGTAGTTCTATTTTTAAGTTTTTGAGGAACCTCAGTACTGTTTCCATAATGGTTGTACTAATTTACATTCTCACCAACAGCGTACAAGGGTTCCCTTTTCTCCACATTCTTGTCAACACTTGTTATCATTTATCATTTTGATAATAGTTATTTTAATACATGTGAAGTGATGTCTCATTGTGGTTAATTTCCTTAATTTGCATTTCCCTGAGGATTAGTGATGTTGAGCATCCTTTCACATATTTGTTGGCCATTTGTATGCATTTTTCTTTTGAGAAATGTCTATTCAGTTCCTTTGTCCATTTCTAATCAGGTTATTTGCTTTTCTGTAATTGAGTTGCTTGAGTTCCTTACATATTTTGGATATTAACCGCTTATCACATACATGGTGTTCACGTATTTTCTCCCATTCCATAAGTTGTCTCTTCACCCTGTTGATTGTGTCCTTTTCTGTGCAGAGCTTTTTACTTTGATGCAGTTTCATTTCTTTAGTTTTGCTTTTGTTGCCTATGCCTTTGAGTTTATATCCAGAAATCACTGCCCAGATCAATGTAATGAGTCTTTTCCATTAGAAAAAAATATTAGTTTTAGAGTTGCAGGTCTTACATTTGTCTTTAACTCATATTGAGATAATTTGTGTATATGATGGGACATAAAGGTCTAATTTCATTGTTCTGTGTGTGAATATTCAGATTTACCAGCATCATTTATTGAAGGGGTTGGCCTTTCCCCATTATATATTCTTTGCACCTTTGCCAAAAATCACATAACTGTAAACATGTGGATTGATTTCTGAGCTTTCTATTCTGTTCCATTGATCTATGTGTCTGTTATTATACAAATATCATGACCTTTTGGTTACTAAAACTTTGTAGTATATTTTGAACTCAAGCAGCATGATGCCTCTAGTTTTGTTCTTTTTGCTCAAGATTGCTTTGGCTATTTGGAGTCTTTTGTGGTTCCATAAAAATTTTAGGATTATTTTTCCTATTTATGTGAAAAATGTCATTTAAATTTGTATAAGCATTGCATTGAATATATAGATCACTTTGAATGGTTTGAATAATTAAGCAATATTATTTATTCCAATACATGCACATGGGATATCTCTCCATTGATTTATATCTCCTTCAATTTCATCAATGTTTTATAGTTTTCAGTGCAGAGAGAGTTTATCTTCTTGGTTAAATTTATTTCTAAGTATTTTTTTGTAGCAATTGTAAATGGGATTGCTTTCTTGATTTCTTGTTCAGATAGGTTGCTCTTAGTGCATAGAAATGCTACATATTTTTGAATGTTGATTTTGCATATCACAACTTTACCAAATTTATTTATTAGTTTTAACCACTTTTTTGGTAGATTCTTTTCTACATATGAGATCATGTCCTCCGCAAACGGGGACAAGTTAACATCTTCCTTTTCGATTTGGTTCCCTTTATTTCTTTTTTCTGTTTTGTTGCTCTGTCTAAAACTTTTAGTAGTATGATGAATAGAAGCAAGAGTGGGTATTCTTGTCTTGTTCCTGATCTTGGAGAAAAAACTTTCAACTCTTTCCTATTGAATATGATGTCAGCTGTGGGTTTGTCATAAATAGCCTTTGTTTTGTTGAGGTACATTCCTTCTATATGGAGAGTTTTTATTATGACAGGACATTGAATTATGTCAAATGCTTTCTCTGCATCTATTGAGATGATCATATGGTTTTTGTCCTTCATTCTGTTAATGTGATGTATCACAGTTATAGATTTACATATATTGAACCATCCTTCCATCCCTAGGGTAAATTCCACTTGATCATGGTGAATAATCTTTTAAATGTACTACTGAATTTGACATGCTAGTATTTGGTTGAGGATTTTGGGTCTATGTTCATCTGGAATATTGGCCTGTAGTTTTCTTTTTATTATAATACTTTTGTCTAACTTTGACACAAGGTAATGCTGGCTTCATAAAAAGAGTGTGGAGATATTCCTTCCTCTTCAGTTTTTTTGGAAGAGTTTGAGAAATGTCAGTATTAATTTTTTTTTAATGTTTGGTAGAATTCAGCAGTGAAGCTGTCTACTCCCAAGATTTTCTTTGATGGGAGGCATTTTATTATTGATTCAGTAGCCTTAGTTGTTATTCGTCTGTTCAGATTTTCTACTTCTTCGTGATTCAACCTTGGTAGATTTTATGTGTCTAGAAATTTATCTATTTCCTCTAGGTTATCTAATTTATTGGCATGTAATTGTTCATAATAGTCTTTTGTAAAAAAAACTATAAAAGTCTATTTATAAAAGAACTTGTCAGTAAGCAAGAAACCTCTGATCAGTCGTAACAGTTCTGGTGGTGAAGAAAGTAGAGATATACATACACAAAAAGACCACAAGAAAACTACCGAGTTATTGATATGCTTATTTGAGATCATATATAAGTTCAAATCATCTTAATAATTTTAAAGCTGCGTAAAAAATGCTTCTCCATAATTCACTTAATAAATATTTCTAGATAGGTGGAGCAATGGAAGAATGTGAGCTGGAAGTAATCCACAAAAGCTTCTCAAAGAAGGTTGGGTTTAACTGGGTGTGGGGGGAGGGAAAAGTATCACTGGGACATGTGTAGCATCTGGAAGAATAGCACTCAGAGGGCCAGGCAGGATGGCCCAGACACCAGAGATTCTGCACAAGTCTACCTTCTTGGGGTCCAGGTTCTGTGGAGAGGAAGAAGTAAAGGGCAGATTGTGGGTCACTGCATTTAGATTCTAGATCTCTAGCAAACTTATGCTGATTGGAGTAGGTGCTAGTGGTTATTTTGAGCAGAAGAAAACAAGCTGGTGGAGAGTGCCTGGCAACACTCTGGTAAATGTAAGGTATTAGAAGTAGAAAAAGCTGGAATTTGGAAGAACATCTAAGAGGCTCTTCAAAAATCTGGGCTTCACTTAACTCCAGCGAGAACAGCTTTGATCAAAAAGTCTGAAAACAACAAATGTTGGCATGGATGTGAAGAGATAGGAATGCTCATACACTGCCGGTGGCTCTGCAAACTAGTACAACTACTATGGAATGTAATATGGAGATACCTCAAAGAACTAAAAGTAGAACTACCATTTGATCCAGCAATCCCACTACTGGGCATGTACCCAAAGGAAAAACAACATTCTATAAAAAAAGACAGCTGCACTCAAATGTTTATAGCAGCACAATTCACAATTGTAAAGATATGGAAACAACCCAAGTGCCCATCCATACATGAGTGAATTAATAAAATGTGGTATATGTATACCATGGAGTACTACTCAGCTACAAAAACAGTGGTGATCTAGCACCTCTTGTATTAACTGGAGACCATTCTAAGTGAAACATCACAAGAATGGAAAAATAAGCACCACGTGTACTCACCATTAAATTGGAAATGATCAATCAACACCTGTGTGCACATATGGAAGTAACATTCATCAGAAATCTAGTAGGTGGGAGGGGGGAAGAGGGGATGGGTAAGTTCACACCTAATGGGTACAATGCACACTATCTGGGGGATGGGCACACTCATAACTTTGACTCATATGGTACAAAAGCAATTTATGTAACCAAAATGTCTGTACCCAAGTAATATTCTGAAACAAACAAACAAAAATCTGGGCTTCTAGAAAAAAAAAGGAATCAATAGCATGAGAGAGATTTCTAGGCAAGAATTAATTAAAGTGTTACTGTGTGTAGGTAATATGAGGAAAGTTTGACTTAAATATAATTGCTAGATTTCAAGGTTTTCATGACAGAATGTCTTTGGGAGTAGTTGTCTCACTGATTGAGGAGGCTGTATTGGGCACAGATGGCAGGTAAATGATTGATTTGACAAATATAGTTGTGAGTGTGAGTTGATGGTAGAATTCTCAAAGGGAAATAAAGCTATACTTATTAGACACATAAACCTGAGGCCGGGCGCAGTGGCTCACACGTGTAATCCCAGCACTTTGAGAAGCCAAGACAGGAGGACTGCTTGAGGCGAAGAGTTCAAGCCCAGCCTGAGCAACATAGTAAGGCCCTGTCTCTACAAAAAATAAAGAAAAAAAGTTAGCTGGGTGTGGTGGCGCATGCCTGTAGTCCCAGCTGCTCAGAAGACTGAGGCAGGAGGATCACTTGAGCTCAGGAGTTTGAGGATGCAGTGAGCTGTGATGAAGCCACTGTGCCTTAGCCCAGGAAACAGACTGAGACCCTGTCAAAAAAAAAAAAAAAAAATAAATAAATAAATAAAAAGCCACAAGCCAAGAAGAACAACTATTTATTATCATATTTTCACAATTGTTAATAATATGTAATTAAATGCATTTCAGAAAACCTATAATCAAACTAGTACAATAAAACTATTGATACTTCAATCTAAAAAACGAAGTGTTTAGACAAATAAGATGTTGAGATATCACTTTTTTATAATTTACTTATATTTTCAGGAAAATACAACTTGGAATTGCTCAAAAGATCTTAAAAATTTCTAGGATATATTTGAAGGCAAAATTATACAAAAATGGCTATTGATCTCCAAACCTCCAGGACTACACATGCACTTGTCTAATGTCATGCTCAGTTGTATAACAATTACTTGGACCATTTCGAACTGACAGGATTTATACTAAATGATGATTATGTTTTAAGATTACAGAATAATGGAACATATTTTTTATCTGAATGACACAGTATTTTAAATAATCCCATATCTTATTTTGCATACTTTGGATGCCCCATAACTTCTTGAACCACATAACAAATAAAATATAAGCCAAGACCAATATTAATTCCATCATAAATTCATGGAGCTGGAACCACCAGGAAGGAGACAAAGTAAATGCAGTGTGGAATTGAGTAATTTCCTTTAATGTTCTAAAGAACACTAAAAGCTTTCTGTATACTAGACATCTAAACTATTGATGTTTTAAAAACTAATTTTACACATTCTTCAAAAAAGTGTTAATTCATAGAATTGTCAGAAATTGAGCATACTCTATATTTCATTTAATCCACACCATTATTTATTTAGTTAGGTACTATTATTGAAAACAGTTATAGCCAAGGAAACTGAAGCTTAGAGATCTAAGTAACTTGACTAAGTTTTACAGTCTATAAGTGTGAAAGTTTTGCTTAAAACATAATATTTGACAATATAATGTAATTTATCACCTACCCATATGATATACCTCATGAATGTTGTAAGGTTTTTACCATAAGTAAAAGTTTCTATTTATGAACTTTTAATTAGGAAAGAAAATGTGATGTTTACTGAAATTTACAATTCAAAATATAACCTTCGTCATATCAGTTTTGAAATACAGATAGTCCTGACTTAGGATGGTTCAACTTAGTGATTTTTTGAATTTATAATGATGCAAAATTGTCATAGTTTCCATGTAATGTACAGTATTTAATTAATTACATGACATATTCCATACTTCATTATAAAATAGGCTTTGTGTTACATTATTTTGCCCAACTATAGGCTAATGTAAGTGCTCTAAGCACATTTAAGGCAGGGTAGGCTAACCTATGATTTTTGGTAAGTTAAGTGTGTTAAATGCATTTTCAGCTTATAATAGGTGTATCAGGGCATAACCCCATCATAAGTTAAGGAGCATCTATACTAAAGGCACATTACCACTTTCTCAATAAATGATACTGAATTTGTTTCAACATCTTTTAGCTTGATGCATCTAATTTTAATCAAAACAATCAAAAGATTCCCACTGGAATAACTTTCTTTTTATCCTAAATGTAAATAAATGATGAGCTTGTGACTGGAGATTTATTTAACAAACTTCTTTCTCAAAGTTATTAAGGTCCTAGTCTATGCCTCGATGTGCAGAAAGAAATAGGAGCGTCTTCAAGGATGAAGACAGCCTCTACCACACGTAAAGCTCTCAATTTATCAGGCAGAAAAACATACACAACAACAATATGCACGGTGATACAATATGAACAAGAGAAGTGTCATTCCTTTGCTCAAAAACTATCGCTGGTTAGACTAATAAAATAACAATTACAGTACGGTAAATTCACAAATTTCAATCACAACTGAAAAATCAAGCTGGTCAGAAACTGGCCAACATCAGGAGATCCCCTTGCTGGGATGAATCAGATCAAACCATTTCTGTTTTTCATCCCAGACATTGTTATGTTAAGATTAAAAGTCCCTTGGGAGAGGAAGCCCAGTTGGGCCATTTGTGTCAGATGGGCACATCTTGGCTTGGAGAGTGTAAGCCAAGCTGACTGAGAGTCCATCAGAACTAGAATGGGGGAAATTATGAGAAAGGAATTGAGGTATTGTTACAAGAAAAAGATTTAATAGAGGCCAGGTAGCAAGAAAGTCCTCAGATGTCCATTGTAAGTTCTGTCACATCTACATCCATCTTTCTCTATTTCTGTGGGACCACCCACAGTGAAGGGAAACTCTCAGATAGTGGTGTCTACTTTTCCTAATTTGTAGTGTCTTAAATCATATATTCATTCTTTCATTTTAAAATATAACCAGAATGAACACAAGCATCCAAGTTTGTGCCTGGATAGAGCTTATATTCTTATCAAAGAGACAATAAATCAAACAATAAAATATATGTTAATCAAGAATTAGGATAAAAGAAACATTTAGGACAAGAGGGTAGAAAGATGTTATTTTAATAGGGTACCCAGTGAAGGCGTCTCAGAAGAGGAGGCATTTTGGGTGAGAGGAGATGCACACGACGGAAGAATATTTTAGGCAAAGGGAATAAAAGTGAAAGTTCGAAATGAGAAGGGGATTTGTGCTGGTAAAAGTAAATGTCTATAAAATTTCTGCCTCTGGAAAGGTAGAGACATTTAAGGGCTTTGTGGCCTTTGATAAAAACTTTGGATTATTTTTATAAGGTGGGAAAAATCGTTCTGATGAGGAAAAGATTACTTGTGCTAAGACTAGAAGGCTGGGGGTGCGCCTGCTCAGGGCTGGGCTGCGTGGAACGGGTGGAGCGTTGGATGTTGGCCACCGTGGCCCAACAGCAGGGTCTCCAGTGGGGTGTGACAGAACAAGAGGAGGCTTGTGGCAAATTGTGGACGTCCGGCTAAATAACGTTGACATTTTCTGTGGGTAATGAGAAACTCTAGATGTTTTTTCAGAAGGGTGATAACTGGTGGACAGACATGAGAAAAAAATGGAGCCAGACATAGATTTAAGACAAAGTTTTTCAAGCAAACGTTGCTGAGAAAGTCCAGTCCCATCTGAATCTCATTGAAAAAGCAACTCCATAAAAGGTTTGGAAAGCCCACTTTTGAACACCTCCTGGAGATTCAAAATGAACATTAGAAAGTTATTCAGTTAACTGAGTTTAACCTAGAGATTTCCTCCTTTATTTGAGCATAGAAAACCTACCATCCCAACTTTTCTAATTTTTAGTGAGGAATCTTTTACTGCACAAAAGACCATAGTTGCTGCAATATTGCCAAGGAGAATGAATAGGATCCAAAGTTGGAAGTCGAATGGCAAAGAAAGTTAGGTAGTGTGATAAAACACAGCTATGAAGCAACTGTATCACTGGTGAACAAGACTCTCTATAATAAATGGAAAAATCATCAATCAAGCAAAAGATGTAAATCAGATATTTATTTTTTATTTTGCCTAGTGAGTATTGATTTGAATGGGCTAATGATATAGGAGATTCTAAAAAGGAAGATAGGTTTGGATGGTTAGGATCTACAAAGAATGACATAACAAACAGTAAAATTTGTGTCAGCTGTCAATGAATATGCACAATGCATAGGGCATTGGTTTAATATTCACCCTTGAAAGCTAGTTGTTTGTCAAATTGTTTTTAGGTTACAGGATAACCTTTCAGAATTTGAGGATGAATCAAACTAGCAGCTAGAATGATGGAAGTTTCCATTACAGGAGCATAATTTCTTATTACTTTAGTGTACAGGACATATACTACATGAAATTAAAGACAATCTGATATTATGAAAGCTTAACATGAGAAAAGATTTACTTTATTTTCATATGTATCTACAATTGAACTTTAAGGAAGTTATAGAGGCTCAGGCTCCAATCTCGACTTCCCAGCCTTGATGCTCCCATTCATCTGTTCCCACCATACCTCTTTGTCTCATCAAGACTTCTAATCCCCAGTTTCCTCCATCATTTTTTATTTACTAATTTCTTTCTTTCTGCAGGTTTTTCCTCACCTGACGACTTCCAATGGGCCATCCTTTCAGCCACTCCTCAAGCAATGCCGGGGCTCCTGCAGCGCCTTGCCCTGGCTCCCTCGTCTCCCGCCAGGCGGAGCAGTGGACGGGCCCAGCTCTCTGCCCCCCCCTTGGCTGCGCACATCTCGGGGGGTCTTCCCACGCACCCCCACCCGGAGCTGCCCCTGCAGCGTGCATCCCACCATGTCGCTCTTTGGCTCTGATCCTCTCAGCTGTCTCCTTTGCCTTTCTGATGAAGTCCACAGATGCATACAGGGTCCTTCATGAGGATCACAAACCAGAGTCAATGCAAGCGCAATATATTTTATATTGAGTATTAGATATAAATATCTGTGCTAGCACATCTCAATTTCCCCACCCTTTCACACACTGCTCTCTCATGGCTGAATTATTTGCAGCTCCCTGAATGGGCCAGGATTAGATGCATATGAGCCTCCAGACACGGGTCTGTCTCAGCCTAGAGCAATGTGGCCAAATGCTCTGCCTCTTCAAGACTCCGTTTCACTCCCCGCTGCTCCTCTGGGAAGACTTCTGTGGTTGAGCTTCCCCCAGGACAGTGCTAGTGACTCTTCTTCCTACTCTTTTAGCACCTGTGGCATTCTTACTGCTATTGCCCTCCCTCTGGCGCTGTGATTTGATTGAAGTCACCACTGGATTTCCAGCAACCAGAACACTGCTTAGCACATGAGGGATAACTGAAATACCCCTACATTTTATGTGTGTAGATATTTAAGATGCCGAGTAGTAAATTATTTGCAGCATTTGGTAAGGGAAATGGATCTTCTAGCTGAGATCATTGAAAAACCAAGGCAAAGGAACTAAGCACCTGTGCCTTGTCTGTGTGTCCTCTTTCTTCACCTCAGAATTCACTCCTGGCATGAGATCATTGAGTGGGACAGACCCAGGTCTTCTTTCCACCCGAGAACTTGATCGTATGACTCAGCTACGCTGTGCAATAAATTGCCCCTCAGCCTGGCAGTGGAAAGCGTCGCACTGTGGGGTGTGCTGGGGGTCAGGAGCCTGGGGCACATTACCTGGAGTCCTCTGGCTCCAGGTGTCTGGCGAGGTCAGGGACCCGCTGTTGGTGTGGGTTGGCGTCTGGAGGCTCAGCCAGGTTGCAGTGCGCTCTCAGCAGGATTTGGTCGCTTGACTGCTTTGCTCCTCACTGGCTGGTGGCGAGAGGCATCTGCCAGTTCTCTGAGACGTGGCTTCCCAACAGGATGGCTGTAAACGCGGCAGCTGGTCTCCCTCAGAGAAGGGAGGAGAGACAGAGTGCCCAGGGAGTGCACAACGGTCTTTCTATAAGCTAATCTCAAAAGCGACATCCCCTATGTCACATCGTTTCAGCTAGAGGAAGGTCACTGTGTCCAGCTCAAACTCAAGTGGGAGGGGATTATCCCTGGGCATGCAGACAGGGAGGGGGGATCTTGGAATCCATCTGAGAGGCTGCCTATCACAATGATTATGGAATTTGTCCAGGAAAATATCAAGAATACATATATAAGATAAAATGTTTCTTTTAATGAAGTTGTTAATATTGTATTAATCTTTGAAACATAGAAGGACCTAGTTGGAAGAGAACTCAGAGATTGACTGGTCTAAGCATCTTATTTATCAGCTGAAGAAACAGAGAACCAGGAAATCTAAATGTCTTAACTACAACAATACAGTTAGGTTGCTGTGGTTATAGACATTAACATCCATTCACTTATTGGAAAATAGAAATCACAATGCTACTCAAGGAAACACTTTTACATTTTGTAATTTTAAATGCTATTTCCAGATTTGACATATAACATGGAATATGTTATATTCCGGACATATAATGCAGGAAGAGGAAGATTTTCACATGCTGGTGAATAGCTATCAAATGGTAGATGTACTTGGAATATGGAAATGAGCAGATGGGCCCCAAGAACCAGGAGGTCCACTCACTAGAGATTACATTGCATTAACCAGCTAGAGATGTTCCTTGAATTGCACAAAAGAACTGATGTTGCTTCACTGAACCTTTTAGGGATACTGAGTTAAATGAGGTTATCATATAACATGCCTCACCACTTTCAACTTCCAGTAATTTTACAAAAACACCAAATTGAATATGAATTTACTATATATTCTACAGTGACCTGTCATGTAATTATTGCATAATTGAACACATTGTGTTTAACTCTGAATCTTAACTAACTTTACAGGGAATGGAGTTAAAAGGATTTCGTGTAGCTACAGTCCACTGACCTTCACGCTATGTCCTCCGCATTCTTCCTACAAATGGGGCCACAGGTTTACAAGGGCAAGAAGGAAGTTGCCATCTGGCTTTTAATTCTGCTCCTCAGCAGGACTGACTTTCAACATGTCAAATTAACACATTTGGGGTCAATGTGTCATGCCTTCCTGGAGCCTTTTATTTTATCTCCAAAGTTAATGGTTCTGTGAGGGTTTTATAAAGGGAGGGGGTTTCCAAACTTCTTACCTGCCCACATGGACTGTGGGTAAAGATCCTTGCTGGGGACCATGTTTCTATGGTAGAGACACCATCTCCAGTCCCCAACAGAGGATGACACTGAACAGCCAGCTGTACAAAACACCAAGGATGGGCATTAACAGGAAAATGGTTTACATAACACTCTTCTATTTGTGCATGTCTATGGAGGGTGGGCTACTCTTGAACTCAGGCTTTCAAAGGCCTTATTTTTTTCAACTTCCTCATCTAACCCCAGTAATTGATAAGAAGAGAGAATACAACTTAGTCGTCAAGTCATACCTCCCTGATTCCAAATTCCAGGTTTCTGCATCTTGAGAATCAAATTCCTCATTCTAAAATGAAGAAAATACTTACCCATTAGTATGAGGACTGAAAGAGGTAACACATTTACAAAGCACCACACTTGGGAAATGTTTATAAGTGATAAAAATGTAAGTGATTATATACAGTATTTCTCATTATGAAAAATAAAAATTCATCAGGGTGAGACTCACAAATACAATTCAAAAGGGATAGCAAAAGTAAAGCTTTTGAGCAGAAAAAGCAACTGATGAGAGCAGGTTGAAGTTGCTTCAGAATACAGTAATGGACTGTTGATCTTATAGTTAAGTGCAATAAATGTTCATATTAAAAAATAAAAATTTACCTTCAGAAAAACATCTTACCTGATGTCCTATTAAGAATACTATTAACCCATTTTCAATTATCACACCTAGGTCCCTCCAGGTCTGGTGCAGAGCTTGGTGTGGTAGAAGCAGTGACGGCCAAGATTAATGAGGTCCCTTCCCTTAGTGAGCTCCTCTTCCTGGAGGGAGAATGCCAGTATACAAGTAGCAAAGGCATCATAGACTTCCAACTGGGATAACTGTTCCCAAGGGTAAATTCAAAGTGCCACACGGCAGGTGGGAAGGAGGAAGATCCTACACAAGCCAGGGAGGTCAGCAGAACTCTTGGTGAGGTGACCTTAATTACCAGTCCCAAGACTTGCAAGATGTGGAAAACCCAAGAGGTAGCGGCATAAACAATAAGGAGGATGGTGATGTGTGTGATTCAATTTGTTCCTTCAACAAGTACTCTGCCTTCAGGGTGGGGGGTTGGGGCAACAAAGAATGGGTATGGGAAGATCATACTTTCATTTTTTCTAAAATCATTATTATGCACACACTGTGCATGAATCTCTGTGTTCAATACACAAAAAGGTGGACAAGGTCTTTGCATTTATAGACTTTACAGGCTAGGAAGAACATATATGAAAAAAATAAACAAGTAAGAAAATGATTATAGGCTGTGATTAGTGCAAGAATGAAAACAAACAGGGCACTATGACAGTCCCAGATAGTCCCCCTGAGTTGGAGTGGTCAAGAAGGGCCCATGTGAGAAGGAGGAATTTCATCTCAGAGCTGAAGGACTGTGGAGTGGTGCGAGATTTGAACATTGGAAGAACTACATCGATTTAAGATGTGTCTTAGAGTCATCAGTCAAATTGGTGATTGATTTATGACAACATAAAGGGGAAGAAGTTGCCAAGAATAACTCTAAGGTTTTTTTTTTTTTGGCTTTTCTTGGTGGGGTGGGGCAACTAAGTAAATAATGTGACATTTACTGATGGATGGAAAACTAGAGGAAGTGATGGCTAGCAGGGGAACATCCGGAGTTTGGTTTTGGATGTTCGAAAAATATATGGCAATATCTGAGATCTTTTAGGTACTTAGACTCATGAGTGTTGAGTACAAAGGATATGTCCAGATGCAAATGTAATGCTCGTAGTCATTAGCGTTAGGTGAATTTTGAAACCACTGGATGACTTTTTAAAGCATTGGGAGCAACTGGATGATAGTATAATATTTAGGGGAAAACATAGAGTAAAAAGCGAAGGACATTATGGAATAAGGAACCCAATATCCAAATGTCAGATCGAGCTGGCAGCACACAGCAGGGTAAGAGACCCGAGAGACGATCTCCAGGAGCGAGGGTTTCCGATGCTGAAAGGAGTTGAGTAAGGGCAGGGATCAGGAGTGCCTGCTAAATTTAGGAGCCCAAGATCGTCGATGACCTTAGCATGAGCTGTTTGGCTAGAAGGGGGCATGCTGAAGCCTGGTTATCTGAGACTGGGATGTGGTGGGGAATGACCCTGCTCGAGAGGCTCGGCTGTCCAAAGACGCAACCTGCAGGGTCACGGGCAGGGCGGGGCTCAGGAAACTCATACTGCTTTCCTTTCTGCTCTCCGCTCTCTTTTTAAAAGTGGGATACTTTGAAACATATAGCTAGGATTCCACAAAGTGAGGTGACGAGAAAAAAATAGAAATGAACAGTTTCGCGAGATTCCTGAAATGTGCCTTAATTTGACCATCAAGGAAATAAAGTTTCAAACATTTTTAGTATATTTTAATGTACACATTGATAAAATTATAATCAGAAATACAACTTCATAATCACGGAGCGCAAAATTAACCAAAACATAAACCATATTACACCAAGTAGCAAAGAACAAATGAGATACAGAGATGCATAAACGTGAACGCAGGCCATGACCTGACGGAAGATGCGCCAGCTCTGAAAATCGCCATTGACACGTCACCCTTACCTATCAAAGGTAACACATTCTGGGCTTTATTTAAAAAAAAAAAAAAAATTAGTGTATGATAATCACATAAAAGTACAAAAATACTAAAACAAGTATGGAAAATAAAGTATATCAGCTAAAAATACACACAAAAATAGAAAGATAAAGGGAGTCATCCAATATTTAAAAAGGTAGTTTGAAATGACATTACAGGTACAAGAAATTTTCAGTTACAACATCATAATATAAAGGCACAGTGTTTCAGACATGAGGAAGACTAGCAAATTTTAATGACAACCTAATTTTCTGTAATCCATTAAGAAATCTAAAAAATAAAATAAATGCATTACACATAAATTTTTTTAAAACTGAACTAGAAGAGCTTTTCATGTCTTAGTGTTTTACCCTCCCACTGGATGTTCAAAACACAGTTCCAAAAATTAAACACAAGCTTATAGAGAATTAGACCACAGTAAATTCCAAAAACACACAAAAAATTGTGCAAGACAAGTGACCCTATGGCACACAATAGGAATATGTATTCTAATAATTGTTTAATCCAACTGCATGTGAAACATTTAAAAAATATTATTTTTATAAGGGAAATTTTAAAAATACTTAAAAGTAGACTGCTGATGTGAAAAAGAATAATATAATTTTATCTATTCTAATAGATTCCAAAATCAAGAGGAAGAATAATTTTATGGATACATTAACAATATTAACTCAAGAGAAACGATAAAGGGCATTTCTTGAGTTCTCACCGTCCGCCAAGCACCGTGTTGAGCACTCTCCGTAAATGATTAACACTCTTAGGTCTCCCAGCTATCCTGTCAGTTTGGCCTTTTCTGTAAAAACCCATTTTACAGTTCAGGAAACAAGCCCGGGGAGGTTAACTCATTTTCCCCAGGTTATACAGCCTTCAGTGGCAGAGCCAGGAGGTGAAATCAAGCCCTCTGGGTCTGGAATCCATGGCCTTAACCACCAGGCTGCACCACCTCAGGCAGAATGATCTTCAGGATTTATAACTAAAAGTTTTCTTAACGACTTCCTCCTAAACCAGGTTGAACTTTTTGTGTTAGAGTCAGATTCATTGTGTTTTGTTTTGTTTTGAGTGAGAGCAACAAAGTGATTCTTGCATCAATCTAAAATCTTTTTTAAAAAAAATTTGTTTTTGAACTTGCATAGTAACAGGGATCCTCAAGTGTAACTATCTTATACTAGAACCATCTAAAAAAGGGCCTTGCAGTAGCTTTTCAAGTGGCCAGCGGGGAGTTCCTGTGTCTGGCTCTGGGCCAGGGTGCCAGAAGGAAGGCTGTGGGGGTCCTACATGCTGCTTCTTTCAATCATCTCTTTCCTGGAAAGCAATTACTGTTTCATTGAAAATCTATTTACTTCTAGCCGATCTCACCTAAATCAAATCTAGCCAACAATCAGCTAGCATGTTCAGAGCGCCTGCTGTGCGTGGGGCAGGCTTGGAAAGCATGTCCTTTTAAAGCCAAATATTATTAACATTTGAAATATTAAGATAATTGCATATTTATAGAAGATGTGTACTCTTGTGCTCTCAGAATTAGCAAATTAAAATTCTTGAGGAATTCTAATATTTTTTATTAACGGCCTTTAGCAAAACTTTGAAGCTTGTTTAGGATTCCCTATCTGGATTTCAGAGCTTCTTGATCTGCCAGTAGGACAAATTCTTGGTAAACTCTACTTTTTGTTTATTTGCCTTTTGTTTTGCTTTCTAATAAAGGATATGCTGTAATTGTGAATTTTTACAATACAGTAGGTACAAGAGAGTGATTTTGAATGCAGTTGAATGCATAAACCAATAAGGAGGTATTTTTCACAAAGATAATTAGGTGGAAAATAGGGTTTTAGTCTTCTTGATTTGTACCAAAATGTATTTTGGCCACATCACACCCCAGAAGGCCCCATGATTGCAGAAAATACCAGACAAAACTAGATTCCCAATTATTCATGCACGTCTCCATTTTGCAATGGAGGTCTTGGCCCCGACTTGTTGGAGCCTTGGAAACCTACGCTCCGAAGTGTTAAAAAGCCATGGAAAGTCTCGGGAAGGCTTACCAAGGAAGCTTTCTGAAGGATGCTCAGAGGATCCATTGGATTTTCAAGTCTGGTTTTTACTGTGTTACCATCATTCTCTAAATTTAATTCTTCAGATTTTCTGAAATGTAAAAGCTCAACTAAAAATTTATTGCTTTGTCTATTAAATACAGCAATTTGAGTAATACAGAAGAAAATGGAAGTACAATTATACGCTTTTTCTAAATTCAGAACTAGTCCAATGTGCTATTTTTATATGTATTGTTAGCTCAGAGCTGAGATAAAATTTAGTATTCAAATATAATCTCCTAAACACAAAAAGCAGCCATCTGAATGTGAGAATTCCATATCTATGGTTCACAAAAAGGATTTGGATTAGAAAAATAGAAAAAAGCGGAGAGCAGGAATTATTTTTCTAAATCAACTTCCATTAAATTTTAGACTAGAAGCAAAAGTTCAATATGTGAACAATAACAAGAGTTATGAACAAGCACTTAACAGGAAGGTAATTCTATCAGCTTTAGGGTAAATAAGCACCTTCTCTCCCTAGTGCCTTTATTCTCATTGTTCAGAAACACTGTCCTGTCATAATCACCTCCTAAAATACGGGAAATGAAAATCAATCTCCATTTCTTCTCACTTCCTTAAAAATACCAAGATGTAGCTAAGATTTAAAAATTATTTTTTACCATTACCTGTAAAAATATAAAGGGAGAATTTCTAAACTACAAGTACTAACAAAGTCTAGAGAGAAGAACAAGTATCTGTGACCATGGGACCAGGCCACACTGGGCCTACTCTGCCGGCAACAAAATGGTAAGTTACTCTGTGGCCGTAACAGAGCCGCGAACTGCAGATTGTGCAGCCTGGGTACGCGTGACAGAAAAAGCCTTGACTGCTAACAACGGCTGGAACCAAGGGTCCCTCCCCTTGGAAACGAGAAGACAGGACGTGATCGCAAGCTGAACCACAGGCCTCTGTCAGAAGGGAACGGTCTGCTGGCCCTGAAGACCTGGGGCTGAGACCCACCTCAACATACCTGACCCTAAATGGCCCATTTTGAAGCTCTCCAATCAGGCCTGCCAAGCCAACAGTCCCACATCCTTTCCCCCGCCCTCCAAGCCCTTAAACTTGCCCCAGACCTCAACTCCGGGGGACTGACTTGAGCCTGCTCCTGCCCCCTGCTGGTCAGCGTGCAGTACAGCCTTTCTTGCCTCGCAAGCTGGCGCCGCCTAGCGGGGGCCTCTGTGCGCATCGCGGAGTGAGCCCAGCTGCTTGAGAAATCCATGGAAGTCAAAGTTTATGTCAAGTTAAATTATCAATTCAAATTAGCTCAAACTGTGTCCTCTGACAAGAAAACTTCTATTTTAGATTTGGGTATAAAACGAGAATAAGAAGAATGTTCTCATAGCACTCCAAATAAAGAATGTTTTTAATAATTTTTTTGGCTTGGAAAAATATAATTGCCCAGTGCCTAGACAGATGAAAAAATATATATTTGTATAATAACTTATAATTGAAAAAACACCTATATGTTCATCACATATGTCCTTGTGAGAGGGCTGTATTCCAAGAGTGCTCCCAAGTGGGCTTAAAAACACTGCCCACACTCTTCTTCAAATTTGAAAACAGCCTAATTCAAACAGTTCATACTTCCTTACCATAAGGCAGACCTGGTATAAATTCGTTTATTAGAAAAAATTTAAAAATGTGATTTTTAATTCTAACAGCAATGTGTTCAAGTGGGTATTGCATAGAAAGGTGAGACTGACAGATACCAAGACATTTACCCCGAATTCCATGACTAGACATGATGCAGCTAGATTCAAATCCAGAGTCCTCTCACAGGAATCACGCTCTTTCTAATCAGTTAGGGGAAGCCGTTCGTGCGACTGGAATATCAGCAGTTTCACAGGATCCCACCTGACAGGTGAATCATGAGGCATTTTTAATTCTGGCATTTTGAAGGATTCAAAATGTCAAACAAACTACAACAGAATTACATTTTATCTTAATCTTTAATTTCAAGGGAAATGTATGTGAATGCATGTATGTATGTATCTATCTATATTTATAAACACTTACAAAGGTACTGAAGAAAAAATTCTAAGCTATTTAAAAATTTTAAGCTATAGACATTTAAAAATTTAAAAATTCAGGGAGATATATCTCTTCTATGTTTAAAGAGACTTATGTTAAAAATAAAGTTAAGAAAGCTCCAATTAGAGAATTTTTCTTCTGTAGAACTTCTTGTCTATGATACAGTGTGCAGAATATAAACAAATAAAAGTATTGTTTTGAATATGAAAGTATGGGTTTGAGTCATGACTTTATATCACTTATCAGCCATGTGAACTTTGGCAAATCTCTCTTAATATTACTGTCCATCAGTTTTCTCATCTGTGAGATTAGGGAAATAACAGCTAATTCCTAGGCTGCAGTGAGAATTAAGTGACATTGTGTATCGCAGTTTTCTCCCACAATTACTTCTTGATATTTGAAAATTTTCTTTTCTGTACAAAAGATGCTCTTTTAATTTGGGGAAAATAATTTTATTATTGTGAATATGATTTAACAATTACTGAAGAGTTTCATGTTAATTAATAATAGTTTGTCCTAGGAGTCAAAATAATTTTTGTTGTGCTTCAGTTACAAGCCCGAAATCTCATTTGTTAAACACAATGCCATTTTTTTTTCTTCATGAAAGACAGTTATTGGAGGTTAGCAAGAGATTGAGGATGGAGGGAGACTCTATTCCACAAAGTCACTCAGGACACACTGCATCTACTTTGTAGCTGCACCGTCTGGAACACGCAGTTTTCTAGGACACGGAGTCCAGGAAAGAGACAGAAGAGTAGGTCGTACACCAGCAATAAAGCCACAGCCTAAAGGTGACATATGTCATTTCTACTCACAGAGCATTGGCCAGAATTAGTCACTTGATCCTACCAATTCACAAGAGGGTGGGGAAGTGTAGTGTTTCACAAGCCCAGCGGAGGAGAGGAACCAGGTGTGTGGGACCCTCAGAAATACCTTATACAGTGTTACCGGCTCAGCTGGGGTTTCCGATAGCCCTCGCTTAAATGTCATTTGCTTTTGAGACAAGAATTCATTATTCTTGAAGAAATTAGCATATGAGATTTTACAAACTCATCAATATTACTCATTTTCCCTTTTTTCCTTTTAACACATATCTGGAATACCACAATTCTTGATAACAAGTATTTGTTAGACACAGAAGAAAGGTGTTCTCTGATAAAATAGATTTGGCAATGTTTGGACATTTTTCGTTGCTTGCAAATCATTCTTGAATATTTTAAGATATCTTGTAAAGAAGGAAACAAAATAAATAAATAAATAAATAAATAAAGTTTCCTTTTACCCTTTCGTTCTACATGTGTATGAATGTAGAAATTGTTCTTCTGTGGATAGAGTTACATAAATAGTTACGTTATCTGTTCATAGTTATAATTTTTATCTTTCAGACTTGGTCACGTCTGAGGTTCTGAGTCTTTGCTTTTGCTGTTTTCTTAGGTTCCACGTCCTTCTCCAGCTCAAAAACCAGATGTGGGAAATCTCATCCTTAAAGACCTAGTCAAATTCCATGTTCAGGACAACTCTCCCTGTCCCTCATGCGCTTAAGCCTTTTTCCTGTAGAGTCCTTAGTGCATATGTAAATCCACCTATTTAATTCTAAAGACAAATCTGAATGTTGTATTCTCAATTATAAATTTCACTGGGAATTGTGTCTTACTCAAATTTCATTTGTTCCTCAATAGCAAGAAAACAAATAACCCAATTAAGATTGGGCAAAATCCTGAATAGATGTTTCTCAAAGAAGACATGCAAATAGCCAACAGGTATATGAAAACATGCTCAACATCATTAATAGTCAGGGAAAAAGCAGAATGAGACATTATTCTACCCCAGTTAGGATGGCTACTATCAAAAAGACAAAGGATAACAAACACTGGCGAGAATGCAGAGAAAAGGGAACTCTTGTACATTGCTGGTGGGAATGTAAATTTGTATAACCAATACAGAAAACAGTATGGAGGTTTCCTAAAAACCTAAAAATAGAACTACTGTATGATCCAGTAATTCCACTTCTGGGTACACCCAAAGGAATTAATATCAATAGTTTGAAGAGACACCTGCACTCTCATATTCATTTCAGCATTATTTACAATAGCCAAGATATGCAATCAACTTAGGTGTCCATCAGTGGACATGTAAAGAAAATGTGGTATATATTCACAATGGAATTCTACTCAGCCTTAAAAAAAGAAGGAAATCCTGTCATTTGCGACAACGTGAATGAACCTGGAAGACATTATGCTAAGTGAAATGAGGCAGGCACAGAAAGACAAATTCTGCATGAGCTCACTTGTGGAATCTGGAAAGGTTGATCTCATAGAGTAGAGAGTGGAATGATGGTTACCAGAGGCTTGGGGAGAGGTAGAAGGGGATGGGGAGCTGTTCATCACAGGGTAAAATTTCTGATAGACAGGAGGAATAGGTTCTGAGCTCTAGTGCACAGCAGGGTAACTACAGTCAATAATAAAGTATCACATATTTTAAAAGAACTAAGAGTAAATTTCCAATGTTTCAGCATAAAAAAAATGGTAGGTGAGTTCATGCATATGTAATCATATATAATTAGTTTTTATTTGATCATTCTGCATTGTATACATATTAATATAGCAAAACATCACATTATACCTCATAAATGTATACTGTTATGACTTGTCAATCAAAAATATTAAAAATAAAAAGTTATTGAGCTTTTACTCAATAATAATACTCTCCATAATTATGCACTCATTTTTACTGAATTGGTATATCAAATTTTTTAATATCACTCCATGTTGGAAAAACAATATTCACCTGAATGTTTCTATACATTTTATGCACCAAATTGATCCAGTTATTTTTTAAAAGTAATTCATTTGATTTTTCATAGATGTAAAAAACATGTAAATTTTATGCCATGAGAATGTGTGCCAAAACTAAATTTAATCTCACTACAAGTTTATTGTTTAAGACAATCATTTTACCTGGTATTTATAAATGGGACCATTAACTCATCACTAATCTTGGCTGAGGCATGCTTTATTTAATATAGTCAGGATTTATATATTAAGACATTGGATAATTCCAATTTATAATAAAGAAGGTAGATATCAAAACACTATATTATTAATGGTGAGTATGCAGTAGTCTCAGGTTCTAGTTGTTAATACAGTCAATTATGGGTTTTTCCTCAGTTAATTCCATTACACTTGGGAAAAATTAGTTTAATTGTTTTTAATTATACAAAACAATGAAATGACCTGTCCTTGAAATGTTTGCTTGTAAACCAATGGCAAACTCCTTGCAATCATGGCCCAACATAGGAATACTTTGCCACATAGATCTTTGAATAATAGTTATTTTATGAGTAAGCTCTTTAAATTTTTTAAAAAATATATTTTTCTCTTCTCAGTGATTTTTAAAATGATCATGTTAAACTTTGTGTATGGGAGGACAGAAATCTCTTCTTCAACCCATCTTACATTTCTCCTGTTGAGCCCTGCAGATTAGGGACCAGCCAAAGACAGATTAACAAGAGAAAAAACTAACTTAATTTTATCAACCCATGCATCATGCATGTAACACATAGGAGAGCTCACCGAAGAGTGACTCAAGGTGGATAATTTGAATCTGGGTTTAAATATCAACAAAAGAAAAGGGGTTTGGGGCTTCTGGGCAAGTGAGGCTAGTTATGAGAAGGTGACTGGAAATGGCATGGTAAGTCAGGATTGTTAGGCAGATCTAAGTCAGTGCTTCCTCCCTTGATAAGAGTTGCTAAGAGCCCTCCTCCTCCCAGTACGGAAGAGGAAGGCATATCTACAAACGTAAATTTCCTTTGAAAAAGGAAATCCTATGCCCTGCCTTTAGAGCTTTTCCATGTCTGCGGGCTCTCAATGGCTTCTAGCTCAATGAAATTCATATTTCAGAGGCATATTACTTGGTAGCATATTTTGGTAGCCCTCGAGCGCATGCATGTGAGCTTTATGGGATTGTTCAAAGTATATAAATTACCTCCTCTGGGAAGCACGGAGGCTTCCACAGTTCTATTCCCTTTGTTTCCATAGTACATTGTTCAATGCTTTTCTTTTATGATGTATCATTGTGTTTTATATGTTTTTTCTTTTCTGTATTTCCCAGATAATTCTGACGACAGATACTGTGTCTTTCTTATATAGACATCTAACTCCAGAGCAGCGGTCTGCTTGGAAGACCCTCGCCGAGAGGCCACTCAGTAGAGACGGTGTGATGATTCAGGGGAGCAGACGGGCTGGCGCATCCGGTTCCTGGAGTCCTGACACCTAGGCAGAGCCTTGAAGAATGGGAGAATTTCTGGAAAAAAATAGAAGACCAGGGAAGGCTCCTGGGTTAGGAAATGAGCTAACTCACATGCGGTGGGGGAGAAGGCACTGAGGTAAAGTGAGAAAGGGGCTCCCTCTGATCCCCGGGTTCCAGTTCCCTGGCTTCTGCCTGCCGCGGTTTCCAGCCCGGCTGAGCAGCTGCCGTTCTGAGACGGGGGAGCCACAGCGACGATCCAGGGAGGGGGCAGACGGGGGTCAAGGCTGCAGGGGAAAGTCCGGCCAGGTGCAGACATTCTGTAGGGGAAGAAAACGTCTTAAACGCGGTCCTCCGTCACAGAGACTAACCTGTGATGTCCATTAACCCAAAGGCTCCAGGTTTAGATGGGACTAAGTGGAGGCAATCACTTGGTTTGGAATTTTTGGGTCTTTTATTTTTACTTTATGATACCAGTTTCGAGCCCTGGAGTTAGTGACTGATTCGGACACGGCTTGTCTCACTGGCCTCCTCCGATTTCTGTGCCCCCCAAGAGTGGGCGGGACCAGGGGGGCAGCTCCGTAGTTAGGAGGGATCATGTTCCCCGGCGGGATGGTTGTACTAACCACCTTGGGCACAGACAGGAGGCATGTGGGATACTTCGTGTCCCACAGGGGTGGCCAATTATTGTGCTCTCAGTGATTGCCGCAGACATTTACTTATGGCATCAGTAATGAGTGTTCACGTCAGTTTATTGACGGTCTCTGCGCCAGCTGCTGTGCCGCAGTGCAGCGGCGCTCAGAGACGCACGGCGTGAGAGAGCTTCTCCGGCCCCTCCGGCCCCTCCGGCCCCTCCGGCCCCTCCGGCCCCAGCGGCCCCTCCGGCCCCTTCAAGTCACTCGCTGTCTGGTGCAGGCGGAGGTGGCACTGCCTATGCCATTTTATTGGTAAAAAGTGCAAATGTCAGAGTGAGAGTTCTCCTCATTGATGGAGAGTTAGTGAAGAAAGACTTCAGGTGACCTTTAACCATGTCATCACATAAATTTTTTTTCATTAAGTTTTCATTTAGCATTAAACATGAGGGCCTAAATCTATGACAAATTTAGGGCAGTATCCTCTGGATAAAATCAAGGGAATAGTTTTTTCTCTTTCAAAGTTATTTTGAATAATGAAGACTACTTTGTTGTTGTTTGTATTTGCAAAAAGAAAAAAAAAAAATTTTAAAGGCCCAGCAAGTAAAATAATGAGGAAAAATATCAGTAAGACAGATAATGAGTTTGTCCCAGTCAAAATATATATTTTTAAATGGTTAGAAGATACAGAAACATCTTTCAAATATAATTAGATGATGAGGTACTGGCTGAAGAATAAATCGAGAAGTTATGTGATGTAACATATTTCAGAAAATTGTGAAAATTTACAGGAAAAAACGGAAGAGATTAATGATGTCAACAAATAGAATGGCATAGCTGTACAAAAGAACCTGTATTAGTTCGAGTAGAATGGGAAAGCTGTGATAACTGATTAACCATCAAAATCCAGCATTTGAAGTCACAAGAAGTTGTATTATTTCCCTTGCATACCATCCAGGCGAGGGCGCCTCTGAGCAGCAGTGCTGGCCTCTAATCCGGCGTGAAGAACCTGGATATTTTCAGCCGTAGTTCCAGCATTGCCTGGGCTTCCTCCTCATTTGTGCCAGCTGATGACACGGGGAAACACGGAATGCGTTCGTGGGCAGGCCTGGAAGCAGCACATACTCCTTATGCCCACGTGCCACTGGAGAGAACTTTGCCACGTGACCACACTTACCTGTAAGGAGAGGAGAAAATACAGTTACTAGTAGCTGTGTCTAAAATGATGAAAAACAGCATTTACTTTTCACCATAGAAGTCAGAGCAGGAAGGGAATGAGTGGGAAGAGAAAGAACAGAAGGCAGCTGCGGAAGGGACCAGCCGTCCCTAGTGTCCGCGGGGGCTGGCTCCAGGACCAGCGTGGACGCAGAATCCACAGGTGCCCGAGTCCCGCACATAAGTGGGACAGTGTTAGCACGTAACTCACACACATCCTCTTGTATGCTTTAAATCACCTCTAGATTACCTACAATACTGCATACAATGTGAACGCCCTGTACATAGTTGTTATACTGTATTGTTTAGGAAATAATGACAGGAAAAAAGTCTGTACATGTTTGGTACAGAGACAACCATCCATTTTTTTAAAAATATTTTTGATCTGCAGTTGGTTGAGTCCACAGGTACAGAACCCATGGATGTGAAGGGCCGACTGTTTATATATGGGGGGGATTAAACGGAGGGGCCTCCAGAACTCAGATTAATATTTTTTCTCGGGAAACCTGTGACCACCCTCTCATTCTCATGATTCCTAAGAACTATTGCTGGAATGAAGATGCAAGCTGTTAACTTGGGGTAGGTCCCATATTAGCCAAAAAGGCAGCAATGTTTCATAACACCACCCAGGAGATCGGGAGTTCAGATCTTTCCAGAAAGATGACACCCATGGATGCCAATATGTTGCCTTTGGTTCATTTATGAAAATTGTCAAAGGTCTTAAGCCCCTCTCCCACGGAAGATGCGCTGATGTTTCTTTCTTAATCTCTGAGAAGGCTTTCTTGTGGAGGGGCCTTCAGTAGGTCCTAGGAGTCATAGGAAGTCCTCAGTGCAGTATCTGTTCCAGATCTGGGCCCTGGGGCAGCCACACTGATAAATCCCAAAAATATTTCCCTCAGTGACGAGTAGCCTGAGCCGGACCTCCAGCTTTGCCCGTGAGGTGCCAGGGCGGGCCACCGACAGGAAGGCGTGCCGGTCGCTGAGTCTATTGGAACCTCCTTCTGGAGTGCGTGAACCTTGTGGACTGCCTTTTCCTTCCTTCTTCGATTGCCGATGGAACTTCTGCTGAAGAGAACTTATTTTGGCTTTTACCTGGAATAAGAAACATGCCTTCTGCCATTGAACATGTACACCATTACTCGGCTCTGCGGACCAGGGCTTAAGAAACACCGGTGATTACGCACATCGCCTCAAGCTATTGCTTCCTGCAGAACTAACTCCCTGCTTGTGTTAATTTTAATTCAGTTCTATAAGCTCACGTAAACAGTAAGTAATTAAAACCAATGGAAAGGGATAACTTATTTCTTCCACATTTCTATCCACAATTGTACTCTCATTGCCATATTGTTTTAATGGTCCAGTTGTCTCCTTTGACTGTTGTGTTTTTCCTATTGTGATTGAGAGTGGACCTGAGAGTCCACTCAAACCATTTTCAGTGAAAATAGCTAACCTGTCAAACATTCTTGAATAAAATCATATTGTTCCATGGGAAAGTGCTTGTTTCTTTCCACAATTATGCTCTAAGGATTTCTAACAACAGTATAATCACACTACAAAAAAGCAGTCAAATTGCTATGACTGTGTGTTTGTGCCTTTTTTTTCTTTCTTTGGTGTCATACAAGATAATTTCCAGTGTATTGGATGCAGGGTGTCCTAGTTTTGAAGCCAAGGTAAAGGGTAAATGATAGGTCTCAGGATTTTCACCCTTAGCTAAGACAGTAGGTCTGATAATTGTCAGAGGAACACCAAAAGCAAATCGATGTCAGCTGTGAGGGAGGGCTGTGGTCACACGCCACAGGGTTTTGTCTTGCAGAAAGATTTTATCACTGGCACAGTTGAATCCAGTAGCAGGGACGCAGCACATGCAGTAAATGGCAGACTCAGAAAGATACCGGTCCTTTCGTGAGTTGCGTGCCAGACAAATCCAACTTCAACAAAGCTCAGATGACTTTAACCTTAAAAATGGCTTTCAAGTCTGACATTCTTTAAACCAAAATTTAACACACAACTTTTATTTCTATTTAACTTTAAAGAGATTCTCATCCTCTGTTCACATAATATTCTTCCAAGTGAACATGTTTATTATGAACATAGATTGGCCTCATTGTCTAATTCATTGGTGTATGGATCATTGTGCATTTTAAAATCAATATGCTCTAAAGTTCAAATTCTTCACTTACTGATGCATGCAAGTGCTTTAATACAAAAATAACTTCAGTAGTCTTCTTGTCATCGTTATTCCAAATGATAAACTAAAAGCCTATCATTTAAAACCATCTGCAGCACTGGGTAAATATCACTTTCCCAACATGATGTGCAGCCGTTAGAGATCCTTTGTGTAAAACCGTTCAGTAGCCTTTTGTTGTTTCTACAAAAAATGCATAAAATAACGATCTCTCCTTCAATTAACTCCACTGCCAAGTGTTGTGAATGTTGGGAGACAAAGAAAAGTTTACTGTTTATTATTTTGCTAGTAATCCATCTACCAGTGGCGAAATAAAGGTTAACAGATTAGTGAATCAGGCTGAGTACACAGAGACCACTAATTTAAGCATAAGTTTAGCGAAAGCTGTAAGAAGAGAATAATTTACATTTGGTGCTTTTCCATAATGTTTACACGCAGATTCATCCATTGTCGGTGTTTTCTAGAAGTGTCAAAGTAAGGGAAAACATTCACCTGTTTTTAAATACTCAGATTACAGGATTATAATCAGTTATCCAAATTTCAACCATCTCGACTCCTTAACTCTCTGGAAAACCTGATTATAATAGAGACATCTTTGTGAGCAGGTCAAAGGCTGCAGTTTGAGTAGGCTTGTAGTAATACTGAGAGTCACGTTACTTTGAGAAATAATGCTTAACCCCTCTGGGCTTCATTTTCTAAATGGGTGAAATGGGGCTATTTGACTCACAGAGTTCTATCTAAATCCCCTTTTGTTGTTTAAATTTTGTAGCTCCAACTGGGATGAAATAAAAATGAAAGTAAATATGACTTTGATTTTCACTGGGATCAAATCACTGAGATTTTGAATGTGATTGGGCTACTTTGGTTTAAAATTTTAACTGAATCTTGGTATTGGTTGTGGGATACAGTGAAAATCAAGGCCTGCTGGACTCATCATTCAGGAGTTCTGAAAAACAGAGAAAAAAAGATGACCTAAGGGTGAAGAAATGCATGAAAGGGGAAAAGGAAGAGCTAACCCTGAAATAGGAGAAAACCAAAATAGTGGCAGAGACTGGAAACAGTGAGTGAGCTGGTCGCCAAAGCATGATGGGAAGGGAGAGAGAAGCCAGCATGGAGACAGGAGGTGTGGCCGTGCGCCACCCCTTCCTGGCTGCCACGCAAGTGCCAAACTGCTCTTCTTCCACGGTCTGCCAACTTTAACCCAGCCTGCACTGATGCCGTTTGTTTTTGTCCAAAATCCTTGGTCAAGGCCAGGAGCAATGGCTCACGCCTTTAATCCAACACTTTGGGAGGCCAAGGTGGGAGAATCACTTGAGGCCAGGAGTTTGAGACTAGCCTGAGCACCATAGTAAGACCCCATCTCTACTAAAAGTATAAACATTGCCAGGCATGATGGTGCACGCCTGTAAGCTCAGCTACTCAGGAGGCTGAGGCAGGAGGATCATTTAAGCCAGGAGTTTGAGGCTGCAGTGAGCTGTGATGACGCCACCACATTCTAGCCTAGGTGACAGAGTGAGACCTTATCTCAGAAAAAAAAAAAAAAAAATCCATGATCACATGATTAATCATGGTGTTCTTATTCTTGTTCAAAAACTCTTTGACATACTCCCATTAGTTCAGTGGACACAGTGTCAACTCTCCTGCCCCTGCTGAGCCTCCCTGTCCTCTGCCTACTCCTCAGGTACGCGTGTGCCTTCCAGCCTCCAGCCGCAAGCGTGCAAGCTTCTCCCAACCCCTGTTGTGCTGTCCCGTGCCCTCATGCCTCCACGCGGGCTCCCAGGCTTCCCTCTGTGGGAATGCATCTTCCTGTTCCGCATCACTCGCCATTCACGGGCATGCCTTGGAGATACTGTGGTTTCCGTTCCAGACCACAGCAATAAAGTGAATATTGTAATAAAGAGAGTCACATAATTTGTCTGGTTTCCTAGTGCATATAAAAGTTATGTTTACACTATGCTATAGTATGTTAAGTAAGCAATACCATTATGCTACAAAACACTGTACATACCTTAATTAAAAAATTCTTCATTGCTAAAAAATGCTTACACAGAGACACAAAGTGTGCACATGCTGTTGGAAAAATGGTGCCGATAGATTTGCTGTATCCTGGGTTGCCACAGACCTTCAATTAGTAAAAAATGCAATATATGTGAAGCACAATAAAGCTCAACACAATAAGATGAGGTATGTCTGTACCTTTTCTCCAAGATCTCACTCAAATCTCACAATCCCATGAAACACTTAATGCCTATCCCAGTGTTTTTTTTATCATTTTCCCCCTGTGTTCCCAGGGTACTTTGTACATTCCACTTCTTTAGCACGTATCAGACCATGATAAATACCTGTGATATCTCTTACATTGTTTTATTATATTTTTAGATATAACATTTTGAAAAATGGAAAGAGATACATAATTTAAAGGTTGTCATGCAATTCAAGTGTATGTGTATGTGTGTGTACATATTTATAGGTGTGTCTGTGTAGACACATATCCGTAAATACAAATTTCTTGAATACTGTCACTGGATTGGACAGAAAAGGCCATGTGGTGTTCTGCATACTTATGCTATTAAAAATGAACATAAAATATTTTTGTACCTAATAGACATTAGCGCTATTTGGGAAAGATACTCTAATAAAATTTCAAACTATCTTTTACCCCCCCATATTCTAAATTTTGTCCTTTGATTAAGTAGATTATTGGAAAGCCATGATGTTGGGGCCACATGGTCTCAGCCTCCCATTGAAGAGCGCTTTGAGTTACACTTTAATGACACGCCTTTGACTTTTATATAGAATTGCTCAAAAAGCGGTCTAGCAAAAATGGCTTCTACATGGTTTATAAAAAATATTGTGATGAACATTATATTAGTACCTCTGTGTAAATTTCCACGTGAGACAATTTTAGCAGTTAGTATCAGAAAGACGCTTATGCTTATGATGAATTAATGTGTTATTTTGTAGCTGAAATGAGAACTATGTCAATTGTCAGGTTTTCCTTTTTTACTGTGGCTGAAAGAAAAGTAAAAGTCAAATGAGTAGCAGATTATGACAATCCTATTATCTCTTAGAAATGCAGTATTTTCTTTATCTCCCCATTGTAAACCTGCACACATGTTCCTATAGAAGACTTTGTTGTATAATTTCTCAAAATAAAAAATTTTAAAAGTGATAATTATTTTTATGAAAAATTGAAATGTTTTATATCATCAAAAGTTTTCTACTTTAGTGATATGAATTCCTCAACAAATATTCTTTATCCAATGTCTTCAAATTTCCCCACAGTAGAGGTACTACATGTACAATCTCTCATCCAGAAACGCAGCAGGCCTGAACGTGTTCTCTGGGGAGGCTTGAAACACGGGAAGCCAGGGAGGCATGAGAGGCATCGGCTCTGGGATCCTGCTTCTGCTCAGGGATTTGAGGAAGAGGAAGAACCGCATATTTGGCCAAGAAGCCGGCCAGGACCAGGCTTTATAATAAACCCTCCATGGAGGGCAGGGGATGGAAAGGCAAGAAGAGGAAGCTGTAATTCCAGGTCTTCCCTAGGTAACGCCTACTCAGGCAATATTAATACCTACTTGGAGAATACTCAGGAAAGTGTATATCAGTCTTTATTTTTAAAAGACACAGAATTGAAGCCTGTGACATGTTATATAATCAGAAATATATGTGGCCTGCATTCCCATTTCCTGGGGTGCAGTTTCTACAGTTCTTGTAATCTCCTCAGCCATAGGGGTGCTGGGAGCATCTTTGATTCTAATATTTGGTCTTTGACCCTGATTCCTGACCCAGAGCTCCTAATCCCTTGAATTCCCTGGATGATAAGAGAGTCTTTCATCCTAATGAGGCAGCCCTTAGGGGGGTCCTGGATGAAGCTGGTCCCCCCAAAACCAAGGAATGATTAGAAGCTTGGAGGTTTCAGCTACAACCCCCATCCTCCAGGACATGGGAGACAGGCTGGAGATTGAGGTCATAATCAGTTGTGCCCAAAATAAGTAGGCTTCCATAAAAAGGCCTGAACATCAGGGTTTGACGAGTTTCTTGGTAGGTGAACACGTCCATGTGCCATGAGGGTGGTGCCTACGGGGACAGCTCTAGGGGCTCTTGCAGACCTTGCCATATGTACCTCTTCATCTAGCTGTTCATTGATATCCTTTTTAATATCCTTTTTAATATAACAAACTGGTGAATATAAGAGTTGCTCTGAGTTTTGTGAGTCATTCTAGCAAATGATCACATATGAGGAGGGGGCGTGGAAACCCATGATTTATAGCCACTTGGCCCAAAGTACCAGAGGCCTGGACTTGTGATTGGCAGCTGAAGTGGAGAGGTGGTCTGTGGGGTCTGAGGCTATCTCTAGGTAGATAGCGTCAGAACTGAATTTAATTGTAAGGTGCCCAGCTAGTGTTGGAGACATGGTATGGGAAAAAACACATATACTTTGGTGACTATAAGTGCTCTGTGTTGAGTGAGAGTCCAGTAGGAGAGTATAATATTGCTTTTGCCTACTTTACAGTTTGGTTGTCAGTAGTGAAATACTGGGGTGGTGTGAATATAGAGACGGGAAAACAGAATTGGTTTTTCCTATGACTACACAAAGCCCAAACGTGCAAACTCAATACTAATTGACCTTTGAGAAGTGCTGTGTAGAAAACAGTTATAGCTTGAAAGAAAAGTCTAACTTTATCTCTGGGGACACGTGGGTGTCTTGTATTGACACTGGGCCAAGATAAGGCAGTGGGATTCTTAATGTGCTATTTAAAGTCCAAAACTCCCTTGGAAGCCTCTGAGACCAGTTTGATTTTTGTGTTTTTCATCTGCATAGCCAGTGAGCCAGGTGAACAGAGGCCACGAAACCCCACTGGAACTTGAGCTCTGCAGAAGCCAAGATTCAGATTTTGGTGGCTGGGCCTGGGACGGAGCACAGTGTGTTGAGTCCTGGCCCTGAGGATGCTGTGCGGTAGCTCTTGCCTTTGAGTAAGAGCCTCATGTGAACGTGCTCAGTGGAGTCTGGTGGGCCCTTGAAAATACCCAAACTAGAATGTTCCCAGGTGCCAGGCTGCCTCAGACAGCTTTGGCTTGCTGGTGGGAGGAATCAAGAAGCCCAGCTGGGAGGGTTGGGGAAAACAGAGGTAGTGAAATGAGATACAGTGGAGTTTATGAGTCATCAAAATGTTCTTGCATATTCATACAATCATGGCATTGAAATTCTTTCCCAGAGAAATAATATAAATAAAGAAAGCAACTCGATGCATGTAACAGGAGGTTAACCACAGAACTTTTTGTCATTTTGAGCTATGTCCAAGGCCAGAAAGAGCTAAGAACAGACAATAAGTGGCAAGTGCTCCCACAGTTCAGTGAGGTGCTAGACCAGCCATGCACGATGTGGAGAAAAGGTGGATGGGACATGATCCTGACTCAATAGTTTCCTTGAGGATTATTGGAAATGAGAGAGGATTTCTTGGGAGAAGGTTTGCTGTTGTGTGGTTAGCTCCAGCCTCCCCCACAATGCGTGGGCATGCCCGGGGGGATATTTCCCCTCACCTGAAACCTGGTGTCAGGGGCTTCCAGGAGGCTGAGAGTCCTGGTAGGTTTGGCAGACACTGACAGGCGTCTGCAAAAACAATTCCAGGAGAGCCAGACTGAGGCAGCCCATGGTGGCTGACATGGATTGAACAGGAGAAGTAACCACACTCCTACCAACAGTGTCTCCTCATCTGGGGGGAAACTAGGGATGCCAGACAGAATGCAGGACCTAGTTAACTTTGAATTTCTCATGCAATATTTGAGTATGCGCTAAAGAAAAAAAAAGTATTCTGACAGATGTTAAAATGCTGAGGCAGACTGTCTTCAGAACTGTTGTGATGGGCGCATGGATGACTGCAATGGGATTTTTCAGTAGGGGAAAGAGATTGGCTGACTCCACTCAGAATATAACAAGGAAAAGCAAGGATTTCACATCCAAGGAGCAGGTGGGGGCAGTGGGTGGAAAATGACTAAGCAGAAACATCCGGGTGAGGAGGGTTCTGGCTAAACTGGCCTACAGGACTCCTGCTGAAGGTGGTCCAGGGTGTCCAGACACACCTGGCATGGTGGAGGATGAAGAACCCCGCCAGACATCGAGCGGGATCAGAATATTGAGGGTGGGGACTCTGGCTAAACCAATGCAGCAGGATGCTTGCTGAAATTGGGCAAGGCCAACACAGAGGCATGCAGGGAAGTCCAGAAGTGGACGCCTCGCTGGGAAGAGGGTTCAGAAGAGACTGACTACAGTTTGGTCAAGAGAGACCCTTTGTCACACCCTTGCACTAGAAACGATTCACTCTTTATCTGAAATTCCAATTCAACTGTGCATCTTATGTTTGTATTTGCTAAATCTCACAAATAGTAGGGTCCAAGAAGGACTCCTACAGAGCCAGGAGACTTCAGCATCCCACAGGCTGGAAGGTGTAAGGTTGGCTGCAAGACAGGCTCATCCGAGGGGCAACAGCTGCTGCTGGGTGGGGGCTCTGGAGGGAATCGCTGAGGATCTGCCTGGAAAGGGCCTGTGTGCTAAAGGGCCCCAGGCATTCTCCATGCCAGAGGAAACACACAGCAAATCACAGCGCACCCCTGAAGTCAGATTTGGGCTGGTCCTTCTTCTCCCTTCCCTTTTCCATCACAGAGGGCAAGAACGGTCAGTGGTGGGGAAGGAGGGTCAGAGCAAAAAGTCAGGGGAAAGAGAAAAACGCAGTGGTGTCCCTGCCCCTGTCCCTCTTCCTCCTCCAGCATCCAGGTTAAACCCACTCCGAGGAGGGGAGGTGGGAAGTTATGGCTCCTGGGAGATGTGCCCAAGGGGGACAGGAGCCTCTCCATGAGACCGCAGAAAAGGACGCTTGCTTTGTGATCACATCCTGCGCAAAACATACACATTCCACATACGCCTACCATAGAGGGAATTGTTAGATGAGGCATAGTGCAGGACCTTCTCAGCACATTATGAAGGCATTAGGAGGTCACGCATTCACACTTTCTGTAGGGATGTATTCAGCTCCCAGTCGGGAGCAGCCAGGCTCTGGGCTGGGGCTGGGGATGAAGTGATGAGCGTAAGCAGAGAGGGTCGGGAAGCAAACGCAAGTGACAGCTGTGACATTTACGTAGCAACACAGAAAATAGTGGGCTGCGAGGATTCACCTCGTTACCACTGAGGCACACAGCAATGACCCTGTGCCCTGGTCATAACCTTGACACATGATAAACTGCCGTGTATGAGAATGAGAAAGTTCTACAGAAAATAAAAATTATTTTCCTGTTATTTCTTTTGTTTTCTGTTTTCAGTTTATTTTGTTCATTATTTCCACGATGCAGTTGGTAACTACCTGTGCGCGCACGTGTGCGCATATCAACGCCGTCACGATTCAGGCAAGGGGACTCAATGCGAATTATAAGAATATTCTATCAGAGCTGCATCTCGAAGCAAAACTTGAAAGACCAAAATAATCTGCAGAATACAGGAATGGGTCAAGATTTTCATAAGTGTTTAATTTAATAAAACAGTTACGTGTCCCCCCCCAAGTCCACGCCTTTCCCTGTGACACTGAACTGAACGGGCTGGGGACGTTTTCGGTTCCGGCTTTGGGAGTCCCGCACCGCAGGGCGGCTGAGACGCCTGCATGAAGAATGTCATGTTCTCTGCTTGGGTTTCTGCAACCTACGTGCAGTTTTTCACAAAGAAATAAAACTGGGAAATAAACAAGTATCACCACGAGAGACAGAGGCCGACGAAATGGAGTAAAAGGTAAGATGGGAAGTTTGGGGAAACGCAGGTTATCAGCACCAGCAGGGCAGTCACCACACGGTGACCCTCAGATGGAGCGGGGGTGGGGGGGGGGGTGATGACTTCAGGACTGGAGGGCTGGGGATGCACCATTAGCAAGAGCCCTGACACCCAGACTTACCGCCGCCTCCAGCAAGCGCGCTTCCCTCACGCCGTCCTCCCAGAGCCCGTGGTTTCTCCGCACACGCACACTGCGCACCGTGCGGGGAGTCCTGCAGCCCGGCTGCGTCCCGGGCAAGGAGGAAAAGGCAGCCAGGGAAAAGCCTCCGCATACTATTGCTGCCGGGAAGAGCGGGGCGCACGTTCTCCTTCTTCTTCTTCTTTGTTTTTTTTTTTTTTTTCTGAAACGCAGGAGCCTACAATTATGTATAAATTAGCCCCAAGAGTTAGCTTGGTATTAGTGTGTTCTCTTTTCTTTTTCTTTGATGACCTATAAAGACTTTTTTAAACATGGCAGCAGAAATGAGAACTACCTCTTTTCTTCTTGAGGACTGTACAGTTCTCTGCTGCACACATAAGCTTATTATTCTTTCTTAACCACGTTAACCTAGGAGTGAGAAATGTTCTTCAAAAAAATTCAAGCCTAATCATGTTTGCGAAGTCAGGCCTGAATGCAAAACAGCCTGTTGCTCTTCAACTGCAGGAATTTTAACAAAATCATTTAACAAATAGGGACCTTCACTTACTCATCTTCAATCATGGAAATTTCTGCCGTAATTGTTAGCAAGTATGGCTAGAAAGGACGCTGTGGGTGACTAGTATGCATTCATAAATACTAATTTTTTTATACCTTTCTGTATTCTTTGTTGCCACACATCAAAAACTCACCTGTGGAATTCTCAATAGTTCAACAGCTAAAATATGTACATATAGAAATTGTGAATTGAGATTCCTCTATAAATTGGACCCTACATAAATTAGTGTTTGAATACTGGATTTTTTAAATACCAAAAGAAGAGTTCATTGAAAATGTTACTTCTTGAGTCTAACAAATCAATTTCTGTATCTTCATATAGGCATCTGTGGGGAAGATAATGATTGCTTGCATACCAGTCATTGCAAAAGTTCCACCACAAACAGAACAAAAACTCAGCTAATTTGATGCAATTTATTTGAAATGTGTATTTATTTATTTTTTTAAGGTTTTTTTTTTATTGATACATAATAGTTGTACATATTCATGGATTACATGTTTCATCTTGAAACAAGCACACAACATACAATGATCAAATCAGGGTAACTGGGATGCTCCCAACATAAAGCAATGAAATGTGTATTTAATAAGTGAGTAATGGAATGAAATATATCAGCTATAGGTAAGTTTTTGGAAATACAAATTCTGGAATTAAACAAACTGTCTCCAAATGTTATTTGGAAACTCAGAAAGAACAAAATGGAAAACTTAGGAATGTTTGAAACCAAGTACATGGGTCTCATGAATTTACCTGAAGATTGACAGAGGTTGAGAATGTGAAAGCCCTGGAAATCTCATTTATTGAGTAATAACAGAGTTAGTGAAATAATTTATGAGATATTTATTTTACCTACTGCTAATGGTCAAAGTAATACAGGTCAAAGCTTGCAGAATGATTGATTTCGTGCCTCTGGTTGTAGAGTTACAGATCTTACCACAAATGAAAAACAATTTTTTGTTATAAATGTAGCAAAGTTAATATGCCTCAATGAAAAATTGATAAATGCACTGATACTGTGAACTCATTTAATCTTTTGTTTTTTTAGTCAGTTATCAAAAAAATTAAAAAGTCTATGAAGACATTTAGCAGCAAACAAATCATACAATTGAAGTGGAAATTTCTAAACTTAGTATTGACTTCATGACAAAAATTATATGTTCATGAACTGGGGGTGAGGCCTTGGGGACTTGTGCAGCCAAATACAAGTCTTTGCCAATCTATGCACATCTGTTAATAAGAAGTACTTAACATTTCTAAAGTTGTCAATCACGTTCACGGCAGGACACTTCTGAATTGACTCTGTGTCAGCTTTCAGGAAAGCAGCATAGTGTCTCTAAACAACTGGCTTATGTTGAAGATTACTGCTTTTTTCATGGAAATATCCTCAGTTGATACAAGTTGCAAAATCAACATTACCATGGGGAATGGTTTATGCAAATTGGCAATTTTCAGCATATCTTACTAGAATACTCATTTTTAACAACTTAAATTTATTTTTATAGAGCTATATTCCATGAAAAAAATAATTCTAACTGTAAAATTCAGGCTAAAAGATTAAACAAAATTGATTTTAATGAATCTCAGAACAAACTGGTTAATAACTTTCTGAATATATTTTGAACTTAAGAGACCATTGAAAGATTTGGCATAAATAGCATGATACGCATTTCCCTGAGCAAAACTGAATATATGTACTACCATTTTTATCATTTTGCAGACTGTACCAAAAAACTTGACCCTGCAGCACTGATTCTAGAGAGTTTTTCAGCTGGCTTATTGAAACCAAACTATATTGAGAATTACTTATACAATTTTGGTTAGGATTTTTCCTTTTCAACCAGACAATCTGGTTACATAGTTTTACGTTGTACAGGAAAAGGTATTCAAAAATATGCTTGGTATCAAAATTTATCACTAAGGTTGAATCTTTTCTTCTTAAATTTAAGGTCCCTTTTTGCCTTTTTTTGTTCAATAAAAACCATTTTATTCTTCTAATTGAGGAATTGATGTTCAGGTATGCATTTTTGTAATTCAATTAAATTATTATAACATTTACAATGTTTACCTTTATGTGTTATATTTAAATTTATTATCATTGTTTGTTTCTTTTTAATAGAAATGGCATCACATTATGCTGCCAGATTTGAACTCCTAGGCTCAGGTGATCCTCCTGCCTCAGCCTCCCCAGTACCTGGGACAGCAGGTGCATTTCACTGCGCCTGGCTGTTTGGTTTTCATTGTATTTATTTTCAGTTACATTTTTTGGTAAACTATTCTATTATTCTATATGGGTTGTCTCTAAGTTAGTTTAGTTACAAATATAACACAATTCCAATACATATACTAGTAAGGCTTATATGAAACTATACAAATAAGAAAAAAAAAGAGCTAAAAACCTTTGAAAAAGAAATGCTACAAAGGAATACCAATCCTACTGGGTATTTAAACCTAGTATAACATTCTATAGTTAAAACAGTATATGTGTATATGTGCTCTAAATCAGTGGTTTTCAAATGGGGCAATTTTTCCCTTTTCCTCTGTGGGGATATTGGAGATATCTGGAGTCACTTGTGCTTATAACTGGGAGATGCTACTGGTATCTAGTGGGTAAAGTCCAGGGACGCTGATAAAATCCTACAGTGCACAGGACAGGACCTGCAACAAAGAATTATCCTGCCCCAGATGGTAACAGTGTCAAAGTTGAGAAATCTGGCTCTAGGTGGATTGGATCTCTGGATATATCAATAAAAATAAAGTGATACAATAAAAGTACAAGAGGAAAACATAAGTGTGAATATATGAATAATCTGATTGTAGAGAAAATATGTCTATGATTTAAAACCCAGGTGCAATAAAAATTTAAAAATTTGATTACATGAAAATAAAATAGAAATCAAACTTCTGCATGGAAAATACAGGAACCAACATAAATGCCCATATACATAGGAAAGCGCATAAATTGTGGTATATCTGCCAACGAAATACTATGCAGATGTAGTAAAGACTGAGGACTCTCTCCATGGATTCAAATGGAATGATATCCATGATCGGTTGTTAAGTCACACACACACACTTATCTTTACAAAA
Source organism: Eulemur rufifrons (assembly GCF_041146395.1). Lineage (NCBI taxonomy): Eukaryota > Metazoa > Chordata > Mammalia > Primates > Lemuridae > Eulemur > Eulemur rufifrons. The sequence goes on along the minus strand of NC_091011.1, from coordinate 5,077,849 downwards.
AAGAAACACAGGAAGGATAAAATGGACATTATTGAGATTGTTTACCTATAGGGGATGGGTGGGAATAGTTTGTAGAAATGGGTTATACTTCTCTGAATATACCTTTTTGTAGAGTTTTGATATTTGGAGCTGGGTTAATACTTTAGATTAAAAGAAAGCAAAACAACAACAAAAAACACGAGAATATCAACAAAAACAAAGCATCAGAATGAAAAAAATAGACACCAAATAGGATATAAACAGAAAAAATGGACATAATTTTATTTCAATTGAATAACAATCACACCCAAGCAATGAAAGAAGAATTAACCCAAATAACTTCTGAACAATATACATTCCCTCAGGTTAAAGAAAAAAGAACTGTTAACTCATTTTGAACTCTTGTGTTTAGCTTGTTTTTCATGGTTGTATTGATTAGCGATTCTTAGGATTGAGCAGATAATTAGGTTATCGAGAGTCTTCACAGTTGGAATGGTGGGGAAAGGGGAAAGAGGAGAATAAATTGCACGGTGTTAGATTGGAATTGACTGTGCTGTGTGAGATTGAGAATGAAGTCTGGGCTTTGATAGATAAATTTATGACCTTTAGATACATATGTGTATGAGTGTGTATATTTTTTCCCTTGTTCTGCCTTCTAAAAAGCTCCAGGAACAGGCCTAGAGAGGCCTAGAGACCTGTAGCCTGGATGCAGGGCCCAGGGTGAGGGTGCCAGCACAGGTGAACGTACGCATGGGCATGAGGGGCCATTCGTGATTATTTTGGTTCTATTTTATTACATTGACACTGAGAAAATGAAGGTTAAGACTTTAGATTCCCTTGACTAGGGTTTTATTTTCTTGTCCTTACAGCACAATGCCAACAGACATCCAGTGATATAGGGCTTGTGAGGTCCTTCTTACTGCTCAATAATAGGTACGAAGCTTAGAGTTTACAGTAGAAAGTAGATATTAAAAAACTACCTGTTCCTGTTCTGGCTGAGATGGAATGAGCATGCTTCACACTTGTCTTCCAGCGAATGCAGCTGTAAAACATGGAGAGCATGCAGGCTGGAGAAATCCTCTGAATACTGAGAAGTAAATACCAGCAGGCAGATTGCAGACTTGGAAGTCACTAAATTGGAGAAGAGTTTACTACTTTCTCTTTTTCCCCCAACCCAGCATCTCCTGCCTGAATTAAACACAGCCAGCAAGTCAGAGATGAGACCGTGGCACCGAGTCCAGGGGAGACCCCTTCTCTGGCGGAAGGAACTCAACACTCGAAGGGAGTGCAGAAAATCAGTGAAATCAGTGCAGTTCTTTGAAACGATCAAGAAAGTTGATTTTTTAGCAAGGCTACAAACAAAAAAGAGCGAAGGCACAAATTACCCATATGAGGTCACTCCATACCTAGCAGATAGTAACAGGATAACGAGGGAACACCGTGAGCACCTGTGCACACGTAAATTCGACAACTTTGGTGAAATAAACCAATTACTAAAAAAAACCCACAAACTACCAAAATTCACTCAAGCTGTATCAAATTAAAAATGTTTTCTGTGTGAAAGGCACTGTTAGGAGAATAAAAAGACAAGCTATAGATTTGGAGGAAATGTTTGCAAGTTATAGACCTGATGAAGTACTGTATTTGTATGCAGAATACTTAATGAAGATTCATCACTGTCCCTATAATGACTGTGTCCTTGAACCTGAACATCTGCTTATACTAAGTAGACAAAAGCAGCACTGCTGTCTATGTGGGGGGTTCTCCCTGCGTGTCTTTTCTTCCTAAGGATTCTAGGTGACCAGTGTGGACTCTAGTCTTCTCCAATAGCCTGTGGTGCTTAGATACATTCGGCTCTAACCTGTAGTTTTCAAAATGGATTACGTTGAATAAAATGAAACAAAACTGGTAAGGATTTGAAACCATACGAATCCCTTGATGGTCAATCCAGAATCAAAGTCTTATAAAGGGAAATATGAGAGAGCAATGGTTTTTCCTCTTAACATTTGACTTGGAGCCTAGTCATTCTAAATCTCCCTGTTTGTTTATTTGTATGAACCATCCACAAATCTATAGAAACTTGTCTTCAACATTGGTTTTTTGTTTTTTTTTTCTGTTATGTTAAATATAACGAGGGACTTAAAATGCGCCACCAGATGACTTAACTGATATTCCTATTATCTGATAACCATTGTTGGGGGAAAATGGGGAAGATAGCTCTGCTTATAATGATGAAAACCCGTGCTTGGCAAAGCACAGTTCCCGTGACTCCTGCAGGAGACAAAACTCAAATTGGATGTGAAAGAATATGTGGATGGGTGTTCAAATGACAAGGTAGAGTATAGAAGATAAATGACCTAGGATACAGCCACAGTAATGTTTAAAACCAACTAAAAATCTGCCTCAGGGGGAAAGCGCCAGTCTCTGCGGTGGCAGCACATTCCAGGGCCTGTGCCAACCTGCTGCGTCTCGATATTGATGTGCCCTCTTTCAAATGGATGCACTGAGGTGAGTGTTACTGGTTTACATAAGAAAAATGACAGGGAAAAAAATCTGCATGAGTGAAAAAATGCCTCTACCCCTTAGTCCTAATTCTTCTTAACATCTAAAACTTTAATTTATTTGATGGAGTCTTGCTCTATAACATATGAATTATGGGAAAATGTTTTATAGTCATTTATCTTGATTTGCTGTGAAAAGTTCTTAGTACTTCTATTCTAATTTAATTTTCAATGTGCCCTATTCATCCTCAAAAATTCTCTGTTTGGGGCTATAAATTATACCATTACCCTAATTATGAACTCGTTCTAGTCTAATCTTTTAAGGGTTTTGACCAGGTTTTTTAAAAATTGCTATCTCTAGACTTCAAGACCATAAACAATCTATGTCTATTTAAACGGCGTAGTTCCTAGTTATCAAGATACTGCAATAGCTTCTGACTCAAAAAGTCAATCTCACTAACTCATGGTAATTAAAATCATGGCCTTCTAAGAGAGAATGTCAGAGCTCAAGACCCCACCTTGTCATTCTCCTGCTGTATAACCTTGGACAAGTTATTAACATCTATATGTCGCATCCCCCTGATCTGTGAAAGGGAATGATAACAGTACCTGCCTTGTGGGATCACGGAGAAGATTAAAGGAGTTAACATATATAAAGCACTTTAAAAAGACTGGTGCATATTAAGCAGAATGTTCAAGTGATATTACCGTAAATTAAGTCTTCTTACCCGGCCTCATCATATGGAGACAGACTTTCAAAGTCTTTCCTGCTTCTTCACATCATTATGGAAAAATAATTACTAACTTGCCGCAGGTTTTCCGTTGAATATTCAATTTATGGCCCACCTACTCATTTTCCTCTCTCTTACATTTAACACCTACTTTCTCTGGCTCAGATCCAATTTTCTCTTCATTTGCTTATTTTGCTGTGTATTTTATCTGTATCTAATATACCTCTGTGTTTTTCTAGGCATTCTAATAATAATTGGATCTCTTCCGGATGTTACTCTTAAAGGTCAGAATCTTTTGTGTCTTAAAAGAACATAATAAAATGTGATAGAATTGATGGACAGGAAACATCTTCACATTTGTAAGTTTATTAAGCAGTTTTTTTATGCATAATACCATATTTGAATTTCACAAAATTGTGTTGTGCTCGAAAAGAAACAGAAATAAGACTAGTATGTAGAATATTTAGGTATAGATTTAAGCTAAAGAGAAGGAAGGCATTTCTAAGAGCCCAAAAGTTCAAGGATGTACTAATCTTATAAGTAATAAATTTCCAGCATGAGATGTACTTAAATACATGATGGGCAATGATAATCCTTTGGTGTGTGGGCGAGTTGTAATTATAGGATAGATGGTTAGATCAACTGATTAATTTTTAAGTTGCTTTTTCCATGAGATTTTTAATTCTCAAATGCAAATAAATGCATTTTTGAAAATATTTTAAGTAGGAAAATTTGTAGTTATGTATTTTGCAAAATGAAAACTATTATTTCAATTGCAAGTTACCTGCATTTAAATCAATTCTTTAAATCCAGCTTTTGGTTTTCAGCTTCCTGAGAATGAATTTGAACTATTCGTGTTCCTCTGAAGCACACCGGGAAACCGTGTCCTCCCCTCTCTCTGCCTTGCTCTCCCAAGAGGAAGTTTTTAATCAGAATGGCACTGAAGGGCACAGTTCGGCTTTGATTTGTGTATAATCATTGTCTTTTCCGTATACACAGCTTGAAGGGACTTGCTAATTATTTCTGAGCTGAAGAGTGAAAGAAATGATTATTTTGATTGGAGTGTCCAAAGACCAAGTGTGAGGAGAGGTGATTAATTACTGACGTTTCAGGAGTCACTAGGCCAACCTTCCGGTCTGGAAGGGGTAAGGATCCGCGGTTCGCGCGTCTGCCTAGGGACGCTCGCGGTCGCCGGTCGCCGTCTGAACCAACCTGCCTGCGCCCGGAACCGCTTCTCCCGCGGACCGCTCCGCCCTGGCGGCGTACGAATTCAAGTCCAGCTCTCCGCGGTCAGAGGCTCCAGCCGCCGCAGGTACTGTCAAGACTGACATGTGTTTCCTTGCTCTCCATGCTCTGCATCCCCCGTACATGGTAAGGGATGGAAAACAGAATCCAGCTGCATAAAACCCAAAGAAAGCACCTCTTTCATTATTAATCTCAGTTTTTGAAACCTGCCAGGAGACTCTTCTAGAATAAAAGCGAAAGAAATAGGATAAGCTATGGATTTGTTCCTGACCAATGGGGGCTGCCTCATTGGGCCAAGAAAACAGGAGGAAAGAGGAAATTGAAAGTTAATCAGGAAGGCACGGTTACCAGGGCGAGCCATCTGAGAGAGGGACTTCGGGGCAGACGGAGACAGCAGCTAGCGTGCAGCCTGGGGTGAATGGCCTGACTTCTGCAGGAGCAGAAGGGCACAGATGGGCCGCTACGAGATATGCACGATAAGTTGTGCTAATTTGTATGAAACACTAAGTATAATCAATCACTATTCTCAAAAATAATTCAGCAATTATGATCACAAATTTGCAATCCATGTATGTCCAGCTCAGATCTCTTTATTGAGGTGCAGTCCCATAAATCAGCCTTCAGTAACAAATCTCTACCTGAATGCTCCATGAACAGCACAGTGTCACCACGTCCAAACTGCTCTTCAGCCTCCCATTCCCCCCCCCCCCCCCACTCCACCTCAAGTCTTTTTCTTTTGCCGTGGGTGAATCCATCCACCCCCTTCACCCAAGGAGGAGATCTGGGCATCATTCTCTAGTCTTTCTTTTTAAAGCTTTCTCTTCCGTAACCTATAAGCAAATAAGTCCTGTCGATAATGCTCACTCTTTATCAACACTCCTGTTGCCCCAGTTCAGGTCTGTGATGTCATGGCCAAGGACTGCTGCCATTCACCTCCACCTCCCACTCTCCAGGGATATCTTTTTAGAGAGAAGGTGATTGTATTATTCTCGTTCTTTGCATTCTTCAGCCACTCTATACACCCAGAAGTCATAGTCAACATTTTTAGGACTAGCAACCAATGCTCTTTCTGCTCTGACCTCGTCCTCCCCCTCCCTCCCCTACCTCCCCCTAGGCCCCTGTCACTCAAGCTCTGCAGCTTCTGCAAATAGCATGTGCTAGACATCCCCTACTCATCCACCTCTGTGCTCTGATGCAAGGTCCTTTCCTGTGTCTCTTGTGTGCACTTCTCATCCCGTAGCAGCTGTGGATTCTTCCTCAACGTCTGCAGCTTGAAGCAATCTCTCTCTTCACACCCCCATCGCCCGTCTGTGATTGGGAACATACTTGATAAGGCATCATTTGTTTTCTTGTCGATCTTTCTATTTTTCTCTAAGCTTTTTGAAAAGAGGGACTATGCCTTACTCATATATCAAGCCTTAGCTCCTGGCACAGAACTTAATATGTAATAGAGCTTCAATAATGGGCTAGGTAATTAAATTGATGAATAGATTATTATAATTCAAGCAGCTCTGAGTAAAGATTATATGTTCCCGTCTCAGTTTGTGAGTGTAGAATAGAATCTGCAACCACGCTGAGTGTCACCTCCTTCACTCAGGCCCTGTGTGGGGGTGGGGACCTGCATGCTCAGCGCCCTGGTGCACCTGCCTCCTCAGCTTGCTGCAGCTCACAGTGCTCCCGGGAGGCACGGGCTGAGCCGGCTTTACATCTGTAGCTCAGTGGAGACGAGGAGGAGGAAAACTGACTGGGCCAAATGCTTATGATTAACTGATTAATGAATGGTAAGATGCCCAAAATGTCTTCCTCTGTAGAATGGTGGGCATGTTGCTTTTAGACGTGTTCCTTGGGGTTTATTTGCTAGTAAATAAATGCCACTTCTCAGACCACATATGATCGAAAGACTTGGCCTGGGAAACTTTTCTGCTTATGAGAAGGAGACTCTCCGAAGAAGAGCATCCCTTCAAAGACATTGTCAACATTTCATTTCCCAACAGATGGGACAGAGACGGCCCACTCTGGTTTGGACTCTAAGTGTTTTCATGCTAGAGTTACTTATTATAGTATTTTAGATAAGACTGCAGCAAGCCAGCCACAGTGGCTCACACCTGTAATCCCAGTGCTGTGGAAGGCCGAGGGGCGAGGATCACTGGAGGTCAGGAATTCATCCTAGGCAACATAGTGAGACCCTCATTTCTACAAAAAATAAGAAAGAAATTAGCCAGTCATGTTAGCACGCACCTGTAGTCCTAGCTACTCTGGAGGCTGAGGCGGGAGGACGGCTTGAGCCCAGGAATTTGAGGTTATAGTGAGCTAGGATTGTGCCACTGTACTTCAGCCTGGGAGACAGAGCGAGATCCTACCTCTAAAAAATAAATGAACGAATAAATAAATAAATAAAAAGATAACCAGAAAGAAATATCTCAAAAGATGATTGTATATGCTTTTTAAAAAAATAACATATCTTTGTGTGTTTTAGACGTTTTACACTAGATTATAAAATTATAATCTTATTTCCTCAAGATATAATTGCCCTGTATATTTTTATAGTAAGCCAAAGTATTTGTAAAAATGCACAAATTAGATACCTAATCTTAGCTTTCAAAGCTTTCAATAAAATATACATGGCCAACTATCAGAATTAAGCACATATTATCTGTTCATGTATCTATTCACTTGTGAAGTGGCATAAAACATGGGAGAACATTAGTAAGGTTTTATTTTCTGACTCTGACATTTACTAATCCTTTAATCACACAACATTTGTTCAATTTCTCAGAGCACATTTCTTTACCAGGAATGATGGAAGATTAAACTGATGAGTGGATTTGTAAGTAGCACAATTCAGTTCCTGGATTATATCAGGGAGTCAATAAATGGAATTTCTTGCTTTGTTATTTTCATTTTTCTCTTTTTCATTCCATAAGTGACTTTTTAAGAGCCACAGGCTGGGCGGGGTGTGCACTGTCCTGCACAAGTTCAGGGCCTGGTGATAAGAAGCAGATGTGCCGACAGAGAAGCAGCATGAAGGGCCACAGGTGTGACGAGGGAAGCCACACAGGTGGCAGTGTGGTGACACCTGCACTGATTTGCTTTATAAAGAAAAAAATGTGTCTAATGTAAGGAGAAGAAAGGAAAGGTTCCATGCCAGAGGGACAGGTCAGAGTAAGGTCATAGTGCACTCAGTTCAGGGGATTCCTAAAACCAAAGATGGGGAGGGGCAGACAACCAAATCATGTCCAGACAAATCATGGAGTCCTGCATACTGAGTCAAGCAAAGTGGAACCATGAACTTGGAATATTTTTTTTCGAGGACCTGTTTAGATAAAAATCTTTTCAAACATATTTTCCCTGACATTTAAAATTATGCCTGCATATGATAACTTATTATGTGATTTATTGAAATTAAACAAAACAGAATTTTTTACAAAAGTGAAATAAGTGAACAATACTTCAATACATTTTAAAATATGCTGACTAATTGTACAAAATCTATTAGTTCTTTTATTAGCATTATTACTATTATATTCTAGCACAGCATGATTGAACGTGTCTTATTATACTTTAAAATCTTGCTTTAACACGTTGTGATGTAGCAAATTGAAGGTTTCATTCTAAGTTTGCTTTATTCCATTGATTAAAATTAGTGGCTGTCATATCCAAAGAAGAAACCTCACAGTGATATGCAGCTATAAATGGCAGACATGCATGGTTAACTCTGTGTGGTCCCAAATTTACACTTTAAGATGCATATTATTATTTGTTTTTACATTTTAACCCCTCTAAAACTGTTACATATCTTTCACTTTGTTATTCCTTAATTCATTAAAATCTAATACTTCCAAATACATATTTTTTAATCTCATTCATCAATTATGGAAATTTTAGTAAAATTTAGCTGGTAAATTGTCACTATTCTGATGCCAATTCATTGCAACCTAATCAAAATATTTTTAGCAATTTAAAATCCCAACAATTTTGTTTTAGTTGGGAGAATTTTAAACAAGTTAGAAAATTCTGATTTCAAGTTATTTACTGTGCAAATATCAGTATCTTTGTAGTTTTCACATGTCATTTTTGGCAACAAAATCACATACAAGGAAAACATTTCTAAATAACTGTTTTCAAAATGCAGTTTATTCCTCACATTTTATATAACTTGAAGACACAGATTAAAACAGGTTTTTTAAGTTTAAAAATATCTACTGCATATGATGTGACTAATTGCCCACATATAATGGGAAAAAAAGTTAGGCAATTTGGAAAAAAAAAACAGGATTTTATGAAAGGAAAATTATTAACTCATATTTATGTTCAATAACTATTCTAAGTACTTTGTCATGAAGACACGGCTGAAATAAAAATATCTTTATGACCTTTTTCCATCACATTATAATGCAAAATAAAAGTAGCAATATATTTAGAAGGCTTGATTTTATTGAAATAGTATTTTAGATTACATTGTGCTGTTTTGGGGGCTTCAGCTTCTGTACCATAAGTACTTTGTCTGATATGGTGGAGTCTAACTTGTTGTTCACCAGTTGTGTGTGCTATTCTATTAGTGTAAATAGTGAGATTAGCTATCAAGACTTGGCAGGAGTTTGTTAATTGCATTTATGTGACTGAGTTCTAGCCAATGAATCTGCCCAGAAATGATCTGCTTCGCTTCCAGATATGGCCTATAGAAACTTCTCAATCTCAACTTTTCTTCCTTCTGGGACACCACAGCAAAATTGGAAAATATTTGTTGAAAACAAGGCAGCCAAACAATGATGGTGACCTGCTGGCATCTTGAATCACCAAGTGTAAGAATAGACACTGACCAGGACCATCCTCATGTTGTTGTCCAGTGAGTTGGAATGGTATTTTGTTTTTGCCACTTATAATAGACAGAATAATGTCCCCCTCCCCTCTAAATGTCCACATTCTAATCTTTGGAAGCTGTGACTATGTTAGGTTGCATAACAAAAGAGAGCATGGGTTGCAGATGCAATTGAGTTTGCTAATAAGCTGACTTTGGGGTGTGGAGATTACCCTGGATTTCCCAGCAGGGCCCAGTGTGTTACAAGAGTTCTTACAAGGGAAAAGGGAGGCAGAAGTGATTGTGTCAGAGTGACTCATGTGACAAAGACTCAGTTGGCCATTGATGGCCTTAAAGTGCAGAGACCACAAGTCAAGAAACACAGGCAGCCTCTAGAAGGTGAAAAGGCAAAAAACTAGATTTTCCCATATTTTCCCCTGGAGCCTTCAGAGGGAATACAGCCCTACTGACACTTTGATTTTGTCCCATTTTGGACTTTTGACCTTCAGAACTGTACGTCAACAAATTTGTGTTGCTTTAAGTCACTGATTATGCAGTAATTTGTTAGAGCAGCAATAGGATTCTAATACAAGCACTCACATTGTACCTACTGAATTTTGGGTACCATTTAATACTTTAATTAAATCAGAAAATGATATTCTGTGGTGTTTCTACCTTAGCATAAAACTAAAGTCCTTGGCATTGTGTTAGCAAATCTGTGCTGAGTGTTGAGGTCAAATGTTTTCATAGGTTGGGCCCCCAAAGATCCACGTTATGAAGTGTAAGTGTATTTGGTTAAACTATGGCTTAAAATAAATAGGCAGGGTGACCATATGCATGATTAGCTGCAGCTTTACATGAAGTGGTTGGAAAGAGCCAGTTAGTAGGCTGAATTATTAGGTGCCATTAGCAAGGAATTATGAAAAAAGGAAAAGTTTAGACTAAAATAGATGGCTTGCCAAGCAGAGATCAAAGCAAATAGAGAGGACAAAGATTAAGAGGCTGTCAGATGGAAAGATTGACGCTTCTGGAATCCTGTTAGTAAGATATGGACTAAAGAAGACTTTGAGTGACTAAAAAGAAAAACCTGGCTGAAAAAACTGCAGCTCGTAGCAAAGATTAGAATAGGAGTGTGTTATTTCCTTTCAAGTCAATTTTTCAGATGGCCTTAAAGTGAGTAATATGAAGGAGAGAGAAAGAGAGTCAGAAACAGAGAGATAGAGATGGGAGTATGGGTGGGGGGAAGAGAGAGAGAGAGAGAGAATAGAGAGAGAAAGGTAGAAGAAAGTAGACCTACGGACATGTTTAGAAAAAAACAAAAGCAAAAATACTTACTGGTACATAAAACTAAAACTGACTACAAGCAAATCAATCAGAAGCTTACAAAATATTTGAGAAAATTGTATTGCTAAAGAATCCAGGGGACTTTACAAAAGCAGAACAAAACAAAATTGATTATGAGGTTCGGAATAACTCTACACCCTCCCCCAACATCAGGAATTAGGTCGTGAAAGTCTTGCAGCCCCCAGTGAGGGGACCCTCCCCATTGTGTCCTTCTGATGAGACCACAGAGGACAATTAGCCAAAGGAAAAATTCCCAGAAGGAGGAGCCAAGAAAACAATGGACTTGGGGACCTTCCCCAGAAGGCAAAACCTTGTCAACGACTAATGATTGCCCCCACAGGAAATCATAGTTCTATAAACTGTAAATGCTGTAAATTGCTATCTGCCATTTTTTCTTTTACAGTGGAATTTTCCTTTATTTCCTGTTCCTGCCACACCAGTGTTTGGGTGTACATTAGTTCACAGGGCATCAGACCATGAGGATCTGCACTGGGAACTGGTGGAGGAGACTGGAACTCCTAGATCTTAAACTCTGTACAGTGATCAGATGTAAGTATGTGCTGTCTTGTGTGGGGAGAGGATGAGAGAGTTCCAAGCATGGCAGTAAGGCTGGCATAGTACTTGGCTGGCATGGTATGTGGTAACCAATAGGGTAGACCAGGATGTTGGGTAGCTGTTTGCCAAAGGTGTGTACTCTTTTATCTTGATCAGCCAGAGTACGTGTCCCAACCACTCTTGCAGTCAGTGTGGATATGGACTGGATTTAGCTAAGGGAATAGGAAGTGATGTTGTGATCACTTTTATGTTTCTTTCTTTGTTTGTGACTTGATGCTGTTGAGCACAGAAACTTTGGATGTCACAGGTAGGAGCTGGCAGAACCTCATAATGGAAATAAATTGGATTCTGTAGTTACCATATGGAAGGATGATTGTTGACTAAGAAGACCTATAATGGATTTATACATAAATAAAAAATAAACTGATATAATGTTATGGGGTTAAGCCACTGAAATTTTGATATTCCTTTGTTGTTATCAACAATCATTACTTAAACTAATATACCCTTAAATGTTGCAATAAAAGCATTTCGTATCTGATGCCATCTTTACAATGTTACCCTGAAATTATTTGTTTTTCTGTTTAAATGTTTGTTGGTTTGTTTCATGCTAGTCAAAGCAGTTGTTCCACCATAACTTAAGATGACATGTTTTTAATATGACTTAGCAATTGGAGTATTTTCTTTCTTTCTTATTTTTTGGCATACTCTTGATATTCAGTTTTTAAATATCTGGGTGGTCATGCTAAATTTATCTGCCATTAGCAAATAAGTCCACGGACAAAGTCTATAAGCTTCATTGTTAATTAAAGCAGTATGAAGTAATGGTTCATAATATTGTTATAAATATTAATACATATACTATATTTGTTACATTTATGAAATTTACTGATATTATCTATACTCCAAAAACCTGAAAGATAAACATGAGAAAATATTAATTCAAATGTGAAAATAAAAAGGTACAACTTCACTGAAGAAAATCTTAAATTGCAGAATCTGTTGTTTTCACTTTCGTTTCATGTAAAGTTCTTTCATTGAAATCTTAGTATTTCCTTTACTTTTATATTAGGCACCATTTGTATTTATGACTAAGCTTGATTTTCAGAGGTAGACTTTTTGCCATTGATGTTTGCAGTTATTATCTACAGTTGTAACAGACATCCCACAAGTGGAAATTAAAAATATGGTGTAACTCAATCAAGAAGGTGGCTAAAATCAAACACTGGTGTATTGAGGGTCCATGGTGTCATGAAACTTATATCTACCCTAAGTGCAAACATCTGTCTATGGGAGAGCCAACTATAATAATTCTCAGTAATTGAGTTTATTCACCCCCTTTGTGAAGGGGATGAAGTATGAAGGAAGTTTGTGTCTGCAATTAACATTTCGAGGTAATTGCATATGATATCACAACTGCTTCCTAACTTTTATAAGGCAAACTGGCTGCATTTATTCTACCCTGGGGCCTGATATGCTCCAGTACTAGGGCTTCAGTCTCTTATAGAGCTGATACTGCCCCTTTTACAGCACAGAGCATATTTAAAACAACTGACAGCAAACTGTCTAGGAATACAAATGAAACACATGAAATATTCAAATCTCTCCAATAGAGGCAATGAGAAACCATCATGCACATCAATCAAGGTGGTCCAAAATGCAAGACAAGCTACATAATTTGTAGGACCCAGTGCAAAGTGAAAATGTGAGATTCCCTATGCAAAAATCAGTAAGAATTTCAAGGCAGTGACAAGAGAGGATTAAACCAGTATGAGCCCTTCTGAGGGCCACGCCTGGTGTTACTCCACACCTGTGAAGCCAGCAGGCCAGATTAGGGAAGAGTCAGGATTTGAGTATCTTTTTGTTTACTTAATCATTCACTCATTCTTCTACCACTAGTATCTAAGTGAAGGAAATAACAAAGGTTCTTTTCTTGCGTAACTTACATTGCATGAAAAATCAGATAAGTAATATATATATATTTTTTTTTCAGGTGATGATAAGAGCTATTAATAAAATTAAGCTGTGTGATGTATTTCGGAAATTGTGTTCTAGAAAGTCTCTCTGACCAGTGAGATTTCAGTGGAGACGTACATGAAGAGAAGGGTCACTCTGGGTGGCTCTCTGTGGGAAGAAAATTCCAGGGAGATGGAAAAGTAAGTTCAACTTTTGGGGGTTGTGAGCTTTTATGAGTGCTCCAGGAGCAGCAAGGTGAGGACGTGACCGAGGAGGAGAAGAGTAGGAGATGAAGGCAGAGTAGGGGTTTGGGGTTTTCTAGTAAGTAGCACAGGAGAGTCTTGTGCAGAGGAAGGCCATCATCTGCTTTATAATTTGAAGATTCTTGTGGCTAATGAGTGGAGAAGAGCCCAGAGTAGGGCAGGTGTGCAAGCAGGAACAAAACTCGGAAGCCAGTGTAATGGCACAGGAGAAGAATGTGGCTTGGACCAGTGGAGTGGGGGCATTGATAGAAAGAAATAATGAGTTCTGCGCATGTTTCAGAGATAGAAACTCAACAGGATTTCCTGATTGTTTGAATGTGGGGCACAAAAATCAGCCAGGAGTTCTAAATTGTTAGACATCAGCAACCACAGAATGGAATTACCTTTTGCAGAAATGGTCTTATGGTCTCCCAAAACATAGGTGGTATGGAAAAAAGTCCAGAATTTTGTTTTGGATACATTAGGTTTGAGACAGTATAAAGTGATGAATGAAAATGTTATATATAAATTTAGAAATATGGAGTGTAAGTTGTGAAAGAGTTTGTGCCTGACAGAGGAACTAGGGGAGAATTTAGGATGCAGATATTGAAGAGATATTATAGGACTGGGTGTAGTCAGAGAAGAGAAAATGGTGGGGAGACCAAGGCCTGGGAAATGCTAATCCTCAGACATCAGATGGATCAAGGCAATCAGTCAAGAAAATGAGAAGAAATGCCCAGTAAAACAGGAGGAGGAAAATACAAAGGGCGGTGTCCCAGCTGTCAAGTGAAGCAAATATTTCAGATAGGAAAAATTGACGAATTGTGTCAAATGCTGCTGGTGGGGTGAATGAGATGAAGGCTAAGGGATCTTCATGTTCCTTTGCAGTATGGATCTCATAGGAAACCCTGACTGATGACTCAGATTTAGGTAGTGAGAGAAAAGCAGAGGACATCCTACAAAGCATGCAATTTGGAATGAGCAGAAGACAAAGCATTTAGATTTGTAGTGTGTAATCTGAAGGAAGAAAGTTAATGAAATTGCAAGTGGAAGATATGTAGCCAACTGCAAGGATGAAGAGGAGATGATTTCTAATGAGCATACATTTGGATTGCACTACATGCTGTGTGCCTGTCTCACATGTGGCCCGGAAAGAAGTTAGGTGACATTCCCCCCATTTTTCAGATAAGACATTAAGTTCTGAAAGTCTTTGCTACGTGCCTGAGGTTGTAGGGCTATTGCTAGCACTGTGGTCAGGATCCAAGTGGTTATGGCTTTAACTTTCAAGCCCAAGGCCATCGTAGTACATGACCGCGTTGTAATATAAGCATTTGAATCATATCTTCATGGTTTTCCTTATATCTCAGAGCAACGATGCAAGTGTCTTTTGAATTTGGACTATTGGAAAAAAGGTTAAGAAACTGGAATTGAAAGAGAGAAATAAGGTAAGGTGGGCAGACATAAATGAAGAAAAAGACTTAAAAAATGTAATATTGGGATGAATAACAGAAGCTAAAAGTGAGCCTTAAAGTTTCCTGCCTTTATCTTCAAGGGCGAAGGCACTGTGACAGAGTCCAGGGAGCTGGAAGCAAGACCTGGGTCTACCTTGTCCTGATATGTTAAGTATGCTCCCTAATAAAGTGGTCAGAGCAGGCCTATAGCCATGAAATCCAATAGCACATGGGCAGGTTAAACTAAGATTATCCAAGCGTTGAAGGTCTTCTATCTTTGGGACTAATTATGGGTGTAGGAAGACGGAAATGAACAAGGAGAGTGACTGCTCAAACCAGAAAAGTTGCTTACTTTTACAGCTATGGGCAGGAATATATCAGTGTAAAATAGTTTTCAGTCACTTCCTGATGTTTCCTTGAGCTAAATACCACAGAAACCCTGCTAGGCACAATCTATTAGGAACTGGTGGTATGGCCTGCTACAGGTCAAGGTAGCTACTAGAATCCAATCCAAGCAAGTAACAGGAAATAAAAACACAGAACAAAATCATAAATGATTTCAGAGAATTGCTCCAGGATTCTGAGTTCCTAGTCCCCATAGCAAGAGTGAACTGACGATATTTGACCTCAGATTCTTTGGTTGCATGTTCAGGAAAAGAAAAAACAAAAGCCCCATATTAAGCTCATGGTTCTTGGGATGAGGGTTAATTGATGAGACTAAACAACATTGTGGAAAGATATAAAGGTAGACACATAGACCGATGGAACCGATAGAGAACCCAGAAATGAAACCATTTACCTACAACCAGTTGATTTTTGACAAAGTAAACAAACAACGTATCCTGGGGAAAGGATGCATGATTCACTAAATGGTGCTTGGAAAAGTGGACAGCCACATGCAGAAAAATGAAACCGATTCCTATCTCTTACCATATACAAAAATTAACTCAAAATGGATTAAAGACTTGAATGTAAGACCTGAAACCATAGAAATTCTAGAAGAAAACAGGAAAAACTCTTCTAGATATTGGCCTAGGCAAAGAATTTATGACTAAGACCCCAAAAACATAAACAGTGACAACAAAAATAAATAAATAGGACTTAATTAAACCACAAAGTTTTTACACAGCAAAGGAAATAATCAACCAAGTAAATAGGCAACCTACAGAATGGGAGAAAATATTTGCAAACTATACATCCAACAAAGGACTAATATCCAGAATCTACAAAGAACTCAAACAAATCAGCAAGAAAAAAAAGTAACTCCATCAAAAAGTGGGCAAAAGAAATGGACTTCTTTTTTCAAAAGAAGATATACAAATGGCTGACAAACATATGAAAAAATGCTCAACATCACTAACTATCAGGGAAATGCAAATTAAAACCACAATGAGATAACATTTTACCCCTGTCAGAATGGCCGGGGTTTAATAAGAGAAAGAACAACAGAGGTTGGTATGGATGCAGTGAAAAGGGAATGCTCATATACACCGTTGGTGGGAATAGAAACTAGTACAACCTCTATGGAAAACAGTGTGGAGATTCCTCCAAGAACTAAAAGTAGGCCTATCATTTGATCCAGCAATCCCACTACTGGGTATCTACTCAAAGGAAAAGAAGTCATTGTATCAAAAAGTTACCAGCACCTGAACGTTTATCACAGTGCAATTCACAATCGCCAAGATGTGGAATCAACCTAAGTGCCCATCAACTAATAAGTGGATAAAGAAAATGTGTTGTATACATACCATGGAATACCACTAGCCTATAAAAAGGAATGAAATATTGTCTTTTGCAGCAACTTGGATGGAACTAGAGACCATTATCCTAAGTGAAGTATCTCAGGAATGTTAAAGCAAACACCACATATTATCACTTATAAGTGATATGCTAAGTGATGGGATATATATGGTCATAAAGTGGTTTAATGGACATTGTAAACTAAGAAGGGGGAGGATGGAAAGGGGATGAGGGATAAAAAGTTACCCATCAGGTACAATGTACACCATTGTGATGACAGGTACACTAAAACCCTGACTTCAGCATAATACAATTCATCCATGTGGCAAAAAACACTTGTACCCTCTAAATCTATTAAAATAATAATAAAACAACAACAAAAATCAAATTCTCTTTGCTTTTGTAAGGTTTCAAAAGTTAAAATACAAAAAGTGTCTCTCATGCTCTTCATACAAATACTGCTACTGCAACGTTTTTGTTTAGTCATCAAAGAAAGCTCCGTGATGCTGAGTCTGCTGGGATTTTGTTCGAGATTGCCGTAGAATTTGAACTTGGGCCCACTGAGACCTTCCGGTGTCTGCACACTTCATTTCTCTGCCATTATTCTCTGCCACGCTGTCTTTGATGGCTCATTTTCTTCCTATTGCTTTGCATTAAGCCATCTGGAATCCCTATATTAGTGTAAACAAATTTTCCAACATCACCGATTCTTAAAAGCATCCCTCTCAAGGATCAGTGTAGCCTGGGAAAGTGGGGAGGGCTGGAATTGCAATCACATGTGCTCCCGAATCAACCCCACGTGGCGTCTCCCCCCTGCCCTCCCTGCAAACCCAGAGTAAACATCGCACACGGTGTGCTGTGCCTGTGACTGCTGTGGGCATGGAAACACGGCTGACAGCCATCTCTCTACCTCTTCAAACTCTTCACCATTGACTCACTTGATTCTCTGTCTTCACGAGACCTAATCCCCCACTTCCCATACAGACACACTTAATTCCCGAAGTTCCCGAGATGGTAGGCTGTCGATACGCCTATGGCCCAGTGATTTTAAAACGCTTTTTATGAGGGGAGCATTCCAGTTCTCCAGCACCTTTCCCAGCCCGTGACTGTTTCAGTGAAGAGGCGGAATGTGTGTGTTGTGTGGTTCGGGTCACCCACGCGCACCACCCCACTGACGAATGGCTTCCCCCGTTTGCTGACCGTGTTGTCCCCTAGAGTCCCGTTTTACCTATGCCAAGTCTTGCATCACCTCTCACCACCTCGGTGCCGAAGGTGAGAGCCACTGGACACCTCAGCCTCCCAGCTACTCAAATCCCCCGTTTCGGTACCTCGGACTCCATCAGACCTGCACTGGGTCCCCCAGCCGGATCTGCGGTGGGAACTGGCCCATGGCAAAAATCTATAACTCCCTTATTTAACTCAGTCCACGTGATCCACTGATCTGTCTCTTTTCCCACTCTCATTCCCAGCTCTCTTCTCCAGCTTCCTGAGAACTCCAGACATTTGTTTTCCTTATTTCTCTGAATCTTTCACTTCCATATAAACTTCATTCTTGCCTCTGACACGTGCGTTGCAAGGTGACTGACCAATGAAGTGATAGATCTGCAAAGCTGGTCAAGGAGCAATAAACCGAGGAAGTACGAGAAGGCAGAGGGAACGTGACAGATGTGTTCACCATCTGAAGCAACATTAGGCAGGGAAAGAGAAAAAAGAACATTGCCCCACACAGCCCGCTCCAGAGCAGTCCTTAACCACAGCTGAGAGATTTATTTGCACAAACTGTTTACGTCTTTTGTAAAGCAGAGCAGAATCAATACTGTATTTTAAGTGTCTCTTTCACTTTCCCAGAGACGAATTTGTTTGCTTGTTTGCTTTGATCACTGGTGCACCCTTCACACCTAGAATAGCACTTGGCCTATAGGAGGCAATGAATAAACACGTTATTGAATGGGTGAATAAATAAATGAATGAATTTTTTAAAGAATAAAACAAGCTCTTGTGCCAGGAACATTACACTGGTCTTTCAATACAGCAGCTGACGTGAGCAGCCATTTCTGCCGCATCACCAGGAGGCCTGCAATCCCACCCCCAGGGGAGTCCGCTGCACGTGTGATACCTGCTACAGCAGAAAATAAATTAAAAGAGCTGCTCCAATGGGCAGAACTAGGACCAACAGATGAAACATATAGTGGGAGAAGTTTTAATTTGATATAAAAAAGCCTCCTCACCATAAAAAATATATATATTTTTTGACGTAGAGAGAAAAAAGTTGAGCTAGATGGCTGAGAATCAAACACATTAATTTTCATAATTAGAAACTGGGTCTTGAGAACATAGACTGTCCCCCCAATCATTTTTACTTTCAGGAAGCTGTCCTTGAAGGTGGAGAGGTGCTAAGATGTTGGGAAGAGGAGCCAGCCGATGGTCTCCAAGCCCTCTGGGCGGGGCCCACACTTGGCAGAGCAGGGACCAGGCTAGTGCAGACCTGCCCTCAAATTATTCCTTCCTTAGACACTTGCATTTTGAATCAAATCTCTGCCTTGTCTATAATCTTAATAAGACTTACTTAATGAAAACTTAAGAAATAGGACAGAGTCCTAATAACTTTTATGAGGTAGAGGAAGGTGGAATACAGGACATTCTCCAATTTGACTAGAAGGGGTTTTGGAGGGAGCCACAGTGGGAAAGCTGAGACCCCAGAAGGCATTTCGGACATGCGTGGAAGGGAAAGGGGTCAAGGAAGACATCATCCCATGATGGAAAAGAGAGAATTCTCCTTTATAAGTTTTCCTGGAACCTACTCAGCAACGAAGCCTTAGGTCCTACGTGTAGCAAGGCCTTTCATAAATTGGAAGAGATCTTAAACCCATCCACTGCATATTTTATAAATGTGTATATTCAGGCATCAAAAGCTTAAATACATGCCTCAAATTTGCCTGACAACTATGCAGAACCTGGGTCATCTGACAGACTTGTTGAATTATTTCACATTGTTTTTGTGCGTAGGCTGTTGAATCAGTTTCCAGTTGTGTGTTAGGTATTTGAGTTACCTAGTCTGCCTTGGATAAATTTTATCAAAGTATTCAAAATAGTGATATTATTAATTAGAACTTTAGACATAAATATTTTAGATGTTTGACTTACCCTTTTTGAAATTCATGATTCCCATAACTTTTGTATCTTGAATATATAGAAGAAAAAATTTTCTTTATATAAAGATAGGAAAAAAAACCTGAATTGAAATACTAGTGACCACATATGGCAACCCTTCAGTGAGGAGTCATAAGGATAGAAATGATCTGTTGGTCACTGGCATGGCCCAAGCCTGTTCTCCGAGACTGTCAGTGAAATACTCATTCTTTGAAATTGATTGAACATGCCCAAGTGTGCAGAGCATCTTGCTGATGTTCCATCTCATTTAACTCCCATGTCAAGCATATGAGGTAGGTGTTATGCCCATATTCCAAATGCGGCAGCCAAGGCCCCCAGAATAGAAAGGCCCCACCCAAGGCCACGCACAGCCTGGCGCAGATTCCAAGTGTATCTGATGCGAGTCACTGTTCTCCATCTTGTCACTTGTGGAATAATTTGTGCCCTTCACTGGTGAATCATAGGAGGATCCCTCCACCATCAGGGACCTGCCCATGAACCTCCTATGGGAGGTTTTCCACAAGTTTGCTTCTAACTTCAGAACAGGGAGTTGGCCCATTCAGAAAGGCCCTGGGGACCACTGTGTTCAGCCTTGCTTGTCAACATCCGGTTCTGTCCCTGTGCAGAAGAAACGGAGCTGCTGGGGACCAAGTGCCTGAGTACAGATGCTCCAAGGGAGAGCCAGGCAAAGCGAGAGAACGCTGGAATTCGAGGATGAGACGACTCCTACAGTGGGCGTCCCCTTCGATTGCTTCCCCTTTGTCCTCCTTTGTCACCTCTCTTCTTCCCCTCACTACCTGTTCCTCTGGCTCTTCTCTTTTCTTTCTGATCTGCTGTTGTTCCCTCCATGTTCGTCTCTTGGTCTCTTTCCCTCTCCCACTTGCCTCCGCATTTCCTCCAAATCACTCTTCCCTTTAAGTGCACCACGGTCACCGCGTCCCCCATGCAGGCACCTTTTGAGGCGGGCTGGAAGTCAGTGCAGGATTCTGCCTTTGGTTCCTTTAGCATTCCGGTTTCCTGCTTCAACCTCATCTCTGCATGTTAAGTATGGTTTGAACTTTTCCCCTCCTTCAAAAGTGTTGTTTCTTCCAATTGCTCATAAGCACTTCTAACCACTTGCAGCGTGTTTTGATTTGCCAGCTGTTTCTTCCTGGCTCTCATATGAGGATCCTGCCATCTGCTTGCCAAGTAGAAAAAAGGAATGCAAAAATTCGCTTTTTCTCCAGGAACATACATACTTTAACCTCTACTTCTAACCTTGCCCTCACTTCCAGCCCCTGTGGGATGCAGAGCCAGGTCCTCGTTGAAATGGCACAATACAGCAGTAATCAGTTCCCACATAAAGACAATAAATGACAAAGAAGCCACACCCTGTGGCCACATTGTAGGGGGGACTTAGAGAGAAAGCAGGAAGGAACTGAACAGTTGTTAGGCTGCATGGTAGGAACAGGAAGGGAGAAGTTACAGTCTCAATTCCCAGACTTGGTATTATCCCCTCAGCCTCCGGGCTCTGATTTGGAATCTGGGGCAGGGTTAAAGGAGATTTGTGTGATTTCTCAGCCTTTCGAGGCTTCAGAGGGCTGTGAAGGTAGAAAGCCACGTACCTTGAAGGCCTTGTCTTAAGTCATAAATCCTTCTGTAACTTAATCTTTTTATTATCACTTACTTCCTCTGTAAAATACAGACAACAATGCTTATGTCCAATTCTTGCTATGTGAATTCAGGGAGAAAATATGTTTGTAATATTTGGCTGATGATATGAGAGATTCCATTAGGTCTGTGAGGTTTGGAAGGCAAGTTTCCGCACTCAGAAACAGTATCCAGAGAGGATTTTAATATCATGAAATAGTCACGTGCACTTAGCACAGACATCTGTGCACGTCCATCGGTTTCCCTGGAATGCAGGGCGCAGGGTCTCCTTGGGAGCACTGAGCCCTCTCCTCCGTCAGCATTCAGAGACGTTCCTACCTAGTGGGTACTCAGGCCTTCAGCACGGTGGGTGACCACCCCACAATATACGTGCTGCAGATGACAGCAAATGGCCACCTTCACTGCTGCTGCCCTTGTTTGGCTCTATACTGTCCTTACACCTGGGCAACCAAGGGCCCCGCCCTGGGTCCTGTGCTCTAGAATGCCCAGAGCTGCCTTTCCTCCTTCCGCAAGGGCACCAGAAGCAATGCGAGATGTCCTGTCCCCAGCTTTCTACGTCCTACTCTGGGAACCTGAGACACCAGTTTCTTCTCCCGGGGCTTATACAGTGTGACTGGGTGTGAACACGCTTATTCCAGGAGGTGAGGGGTATGGGTGGGACTTGGCCATGAGGGCGACTGTGTCCAAATGTGCACGCATCCCCCTGTAAGGAACAAGGAAGAGCCAAGGTGAGAGAGAAGGGCATGGGCTGGCTGCATCCACCTGGTCTCGCTTCAGAGCTCACAGGCGTTGGGAGGGTGCCCACGGGCCAGGCCACTGTCATCCTCAAATGCACCAGTTTCCTAACTATTAATAAAACTGGGTTTCCTGGTTTCCCTCCAGTCCGCTCTCTACACTGAAGCCAGAGGGATCTTTTAAAAGGAAAATCAGATCACGTCATTCTCTGCGTAAAACCCCTCACGAGTCCTCTGCAGTGGGAAGGAGACCCGCGCTCCTCACCGAGTCTCAGGTCCCGCACGGCCGCGTCCTGCGCCTGCGCACCGTGTTCTGGTGACTTTCTCCCCGTCCTCCGACTCAGCAGCCCCGCCCTTCTCTCGCCCACGGTGCTGCAAATCTTGCCCCCTTCTCAGTCTTTGCACCTGCAGCCGTCCGTCCCTCTGCTCCCAGCCGTCTCCCTACGGCATTTGATCCAGTCCTTTCGGTCAAATCCTCAGGTACGCCTTGCGCCCTCCTTCCAAGCCTTCACCAGTCCCTCTTCTTACCATAATCTGTAATTTGGAAAATATTTTTTGAATGTTACATCATCTATGTTTACATTTATGTATACATCCCCGTCTTCCCCAGCCGCGCTGAGCGGGGGCTTTGAGCGCCTGTGACAGTGTCTGGCTCACCCTGGGCGTTGCCTGAATGACTGACTGGGAGGTTCTGAGAGACGCTGCTTGTGAGAGGGATGTCATTAGGAATTCCGGCGGCTCGCCCTGCGTTTGGGATGGTTGCAGAACCGCATGCCTGGATATCCCAGGGGCGATGGTCCGCGTCCCGTCTGAGGGGATTCTTGTCCCACCCCGTCTGCATCCGCCACCGGAGCAGCCAGTGCAGTCTCGGGGAGGAGCTTGCCGTGTGAAGCGAGCACCACGTCGCTAGGGACTCAGCAGCTCCGCAGTGGCCCCGCCACCCAGAAGCCCAGGCCAGGAAAGGCAGCAGGTCCGGGTGCGGAGAAGCGGTGGAGAGGAACGCGCACGGACGGGCCCCAGGGCTGCACAGTGACCAGAGCAGCGACGGGCGGGCTGACAAGAGACATGAGGCCGACGCAGCTGAGGGAGGGCCTGTTGCGCTATTTTATGTGACTCACAGCTTCTCCCCAGCTCTCCCCTCCCGATCCAGTCCCCGTGACAGCACCTACAGCAAAGTTTAGGTCCCAGGGGTTATTCCTATAGCCTATGTAATTGTTCTGGAAACTGTAAGTACCATCTGAAAGCGAGAGTCCAGGGGAAATTTGCAGTTAATGGTAGTCAGGGATAAAGAGTGAGGTTTAGAGTCCTGACGAATATGGGTCACATTCATAATACCCGTGCAAATGAAACCTGAGACAAACCGGCCACCTCGTGGCATGGTGGCCAGTCACTACTTATAGTTCATGGACTCAGTCAGTCCGGCCCCCACGTGACTCCTACTGCGTAGAGCAAAGACAGGATCCCTAATACACATACAATGCTCCATTTCTCTATGTTAGAAAGTTTTCAATGTTTTCTCAGACACTCGAATGTTTCCTAAAAACTGGGCATAATTTTAGGGTTCCCCAAGGCTCATGAGGAAAGGCTTGTCCAAGCCACAAAATTAATGTGATCAGCTTACGTACTGGAAGTCTCACCCCTGAGGCTGAGTGGACCATCCACGTTGGTGGTCTCTAGCACTGCTAGGTGAGTAGATTAGGTCTTCATAGGATTCATGTACACAGGCTCAAAATCTATTGTCTCTAAAAGATGGTTGCTGGAGTGTATATACTCTGGCTTTTTTGTCTGAGTCATTTTTTTCTTCCAATCTGTGCAAGTCAACATCATCCTCCATGGATTTCAGAAAACAAACACTGTCACCCTAACATCTGTTCCAGAGGATTATATGGAAGAATGTAATTGAAACATGGGTGTGAAAGTGGGTGGACTTTCCTCTAATACAAGCTTTGCTGGGATTTGCAGAGTAGCTCAATCTGTTCTGGAAGGAAGACCCAATATATAAGTCCTTCTTCAAGGAAGACAGGATGGCCAGACCTCTGCAAGCTCATCTTAAGGAAGGGGATGCTTGGATTGGTTTTCTAGATGTCTAGGAGAGCCTTACTTCCTACTGCTATAGCACCATCACTAGGACATAGGATGGTTTGAAGGTGTTCTCAAAGTCCATGTATTGGCAACTCAATCCCCAGTGCCACAGTGTGCAGAATGGGACCTCTCGATGGATTAGGTCGTTAGTGCTCTGCCCCTGTGAATGGACTCAGGCTGCTATCTTGGGAGTGGGTTTGTTCTCCCAAGAGTTGGCTTGTCATGAAAGTGAGTTCGGTTGACTCTTGCCTTCTTTCATCCTCTCTCCCCCTTGCACCTTCTGCCGTGGGATGATGCAACAAGACGGCCTTACCAGGTGCCGGCACCTTGGTATTGAACTTCCCAGCCTCCAGAACTATAAAAAATAATTTCTTTTCTTTATAAACTACCCAGTTTGTGCTATTCTGTTATAGCAGCACGAAACAGGCAACGACAGGACATATGGTTCAGGGGTACGTGATATCAACTCAACCGCCTGAGAAAAGTCGTGTGGCATTTAGAGGAGACCTGCATGTCTGTTCGGGGATCAGTGAGAAGGTCCACTTGGCGGCCGAGCCTGGAGCATAGTGAGTTTCAGCAAACAACAGTGTCTTTGTCTCCTGGTCCTTAGCCCTTGGGACTCTCAGGAGAAAACTGAATTCATGTGTGTAAAACTAAAAATACAACAGAAGTTTCCACCTAGGTATTCTCTACCCATGTTACCAATTTATTTATTTATTTCATTGCAATAGAATTACTTTTATTTCTGCTTAACTTGAACTACAAGAGTTGGAGTAATTGCTTTGTCATCAGTAATTCATTTTCATTCTCATGTGCTTGAAGTTGCAGCTAAAGTAGAGCAGTTACACAAACTGGAACCATGCTCTATAAGATTAATTTCACATATTCTAAAATTCACTAGGCGAAATCATGCACTACTTAATTCCTGCAGCACTTGAATGCTATTTAAGGGGAAAAGAGGAAAATAAATCAGAGAGCATTACCCTTGATTTCAAAGACATCTGAAAAAGCTCTGAGTGTGCTGCTTTTTTTTAAGCCAGCAAATGACAGAAGTTGCCCGAGAGGGATAAGGGAATTGAGAAGGAAGGGCCTGGCCTCAGACTCTAACGAAGCAATCCCAGGTAAATCCGTCTTTTCTAAAACATAGTCCAAGACTGATAATATGGCATTATTTCCAGCTAAAAAGATTGATTGTTTAATCACTTGAGATAATTATTCACCATCATTCTTGACT
The DNA here is from genome assembly GCF_041146395.1 of Eulemur rufifrons. NCBI lineage: Eukaryota > Metazoa > Chordata > Mammalia > Primates > Lemuridae > Eulemur > Eulemur rufifrons. Next base: position 5,052,457 of record NC_091011.1, on the reverse strand, counting down.
TATTTTGCTCTTATCAAACCAAATCTTTATAATCTTTGCAGAAATTTTATACTGATAATAAGTTCCATAATGACACACTTTATGCTTGTGGCATTAGTAATCTGGCAGCAAAAGATAGGATTGAATTAATACCTGTAATGAATCGGTTTACTGCGGGTGATTAATAGGGGGTTTTAAACTCAAGTATCCAAAGCATGACATTTGAGATCACATCATTTTATTCTTCAGGAAAAGAGACCTGTCATAACCTTATATGTTTATTATTTGGATAATCAGTTTATCATAATGTCTGGGTGAGCTTAAGGCCTCGTTCATTCTGCTGGTGCATAATTATGATGTATACGTGAATGTGGGAGTTTCCACTCTCCTTGGAAATCTGCACTGATGCAACTAGGAAGCTCGCGGCTGTAGGGGGCTGGGACTCCGACAGGGTGGTCGTGAACCGCTCTACGCAGACGCTTTCTGGAACAAATTTCTCTTATTTTAGAATTTTTATTTTGAAACTTCCGTGTCTCAATTCTGTCCAGGTGTGCTGTGGGGTTGGGTTTGGGGGCTGTGGTTTGTCCAGTGGGGAGGAGTTTCCTACTCCTGACATTGTTTAGAACGACTGGGTCATGGTGACCTCTGGTTGGTTACTGTGGCTGGGTTTTCTACCCACAAGGCCCCCTATTGCCTGGGTCAGCGTCACCCTCCCCACCAGCAGCCACCCTGCCTGGCCAGGGCGGCACTGTGCTCACATCCCACCTCCCACGTGACCCATGGGGTTTGGGATGAGGGTAGTGGTCACAGGCACTTTCTCCCTCATGTAAAATCATAATCTAATTTTCCAGCCTCAACAAGCTTTTTCAGTTTCCTGAATAGAGAAGAAATCTGTCCTATATTTGAAACAACCTATGACAGATTTAAGCAGAGCAATAGCTTATGTATCTGGTGAGTGAATTTTCTAGATATCACTTTCCTGCCTATAAGCTTAAATGTAAACACAATGTGTTCCTCTAACCATTAAGAAAGCATTGCTAGCAGAGCTGCATTCATCATGCAATATGACCATTTTTGTTTTAAAATGTTGGTTAAGGTATGCTGACACTCATCTAGGCAATGTGCAGTCATTCACAGAAGATGAATTTAAATGAGATAATGCATTTTGTAAAGCACTAGGTAAACTTTAAAATGTTATATAATGTAAAGTGCTGTGATTATAAAGTGAGCTAAGCACTTAGTTTTACCCACCACTATAGCAAACCTTGGTAACTTAAAGGGAATTGGTTCTAAGTATTCTGTAAATCAGGAAATCTTGTGAGTATTTAGACATAAATAAAGAAAAGGAGAAGTTGCCAAGCTTGTGTGATTATATTCTTCTCTTTTCTTCTTTCTCTTTTTGTCTCTGAATTTTTCCCTTTTTAAAGAAAATCTTATTTTTAATACATTAATTCATGCGCTTATGTGTTTTCCTGGTTTGAATAGTTTAAGGACCTACTATGTTCCTGGTACTATGGCTCAAGGAAAAGGCTGAGATTAGATCAGATAACTTTTGGGGGCATCTAAACAAACAATAATGGGGATTTTGTTTTAGGAAACTGACCATCACTGCTTTCCCCACTATTAAGATTTCTGTACTCAGAGAGAGATCCTCACGGCATTGCCTTGCTGTCCAGAACCACTAGGCCTTTTGAACTCAGTGCTCTGGCACCTACTATGGAAATCTGTTCCACAACATAATGGCATCATCACAGCTGCACAATCTGACTACACTCACTCTTACTTAGGATGTGGAGGAGATTAATTTACAATTTTTATATTAATTACTGATAGTAATACGGGGCTTATCTTTGAACTCCTAAAGTAAGTTCAGTTTTCATTTCAGACAGTTTATTTACATAAAAAATGAAAACGGTTTTCTGATGTTATTCTTATACATGAAATTAAAGAGGGAGTAACATATATTTAACCAAGAAAAAACTATAGAAAACAGAGGCTGTGCTCCAAGCAAAGTTATCACAGATACAATAAAAATCCATATGTAAATCAAGGCAGAGCAGAACAGAAAGTTCAGGAAATTAAATCATGGAAGAAGGGGTGTGGCTGAAGATCCCACACTATAGAGCTGATGTGCTCAAGTACCCAATGTGGAGGAAGAGCAACGACAACAAACAAACGGGAGGGAGGGAGATGAGAATGCTCAGAATCACAAGCTAATGCAACCGACAAAGATGATGACAGAAGCAGGCAGGAGAAGTAAAAAGTACACAGTTCTGTGTTTTATAACAGAAGTTAGAAGACCTTAAGTTGGAATAATTATGAACCAATTTATAATAATTTTGCAGCCTTGTCAAAAGTTCATAACTGGATAAATTTTAAACAGCTTCTTTAGCTTCCACTTCCCTATACTTAGTAAAAAATTAAACAGATTGCAATCCTTACAACCAAAAGCAAAATAGGCAAGATACAAAGAAGAATAGTAAGAACATACATCCAGTGGACAGACAGAAGTTGGGTTTATTTTAGTAGAGATATATTTATGGGGATAATCTTTTCAAACAGCTTCATCTCATTAAAACCAACCCCATTCTTCAGTTCTGGCATGGACAGCTTTCTCCCAGGAGTCAGAATCATGCTGCAGGGTGCGGCAGGTCCAGCTGACCTTGACCTCTACTCCAGTGGTGACAGCCTTCTCTATAGGGACATGCAGCCAGTGCATGCCTGGCATGGGGAAATAGGACCCTCTGAAGCTAGGTGGTCTTAGTGGCATTGAAAGATTGGTTGGCAAGACAGCAGAAACTCAAAGCGTGACAGGCCCAGTCAAGTGGTTTTCACTGTTATTGTTGGAAATCTGAGTTTATTCAGATGAGATGCTGCTGTTGTCTGGTTCACCCTTTCCTGGGAGTGAACCAGGCAGATAGAACAAAGGGCTACACAGAATAGGTTTGTTAGGGAGGTTCTGTTTACTATTATTATTTTCTCCACAGACTAGATAAGAGAAACTTCTACATAAAAATAAGGTATGGTTGATCTCATTCTATTTTACAACGAGGATCCGAATGAAAATCAAAGAGGAGAGAGATAATTTATGATGGGTGGAGTCTGGATCAAGCTGGCTTAGAAAGAGGAAGGGATGAATGAGAGTGGAAAAGAAGGAAGGAAACTGTAGGAGAATTAGCGGAATAGTGGGGAATGAGGGAATTTTCATAGGGCTTGTCCCACTCAAAACAGACGGGATGTGGAATACATGTATTTTTTTTCTTAGTTTCCTTCTATTCTCTCATTTGAACTGAGGCCTCAAGTAGTGTTAGATATTTCTATTTTTCATGAATGTTAACAAGACTGGAGTTTTATTATATTCCATTTTGGATACTGATGTTATAATGCATGCCTACAATAATCATTTTCTTGATAACATGGAATTTAGTGTGGAAAATTAAATCTTTGACAATTTCAACATTAATAGGCTAAGTAATAATGAATCTTTGTCATAGAAATATATGTTATTGAAATTTACACAATAATAAGTTTGACCTCTAACAGTTTAAGAACTTTTGGCATGCTAATGATCTCCTTTGTATACATATGAGTAGAATTATAAGTATTGTAAAGTTATGCATTGTACTTAAAATACAATGGCTGAGGAGGTTTCATTTCAGCATTAGCTTTTTAGAAGCGGGATTAAATGGAAATCCTCTTATTTCTCTATCTGTGAAAGGTTAAACCCATTTACCAAAGTACACATCCATTCGCTTAGAAAATAGCTGTAAGAACAAAGGAAGTGAAATTCTATTTGGTCATTAGTGATCGGTAAACAATGCTTTCAATGTGATTTTAATCCTCTTCATGTGCCTGTGATGTCTTTAGATGAGGCTTAAAGATCATGACCTTTTCAAACTGTTGCCTTACCTTCAGTCCATGCTATAGGCCACTGAGAGTGAGCTATTGAAATTCCCTTCCAGCAATTTGGCCAGTCATCTTATCCATGAATAAACTCACTTTTGAGTTTCAAGACTGACTATCTGGATTTTAAAGCGTGAAGAAATTTAACCCTGCAAGTTGATTTTGCAGTGTAGTGGCAAAAGGCTGGACTCTTCAGCTTCCAGGCTTGGTGGTTGCTGGCAGAATTGTTCCCCTGCAGCTGTGTGACTGAAGCCTGCTGTTTGTTGTGAGCTACGAACCAGGGGCTGCTCTTCACTCACGGAGGCTGCTGAAGGTCCTCGCATGTGGCTTCCTCGCTCCCAGCACGGCTGCCGTCTTCCCTCTAAGGCCAGCGTGAGAGCAGCTCTCTGACACTGCACGTGTTTTTGAAGGGCTCCCTGGTAAAGTCAGGCCCAACCAGAATCATCTCCTTTTTGATCAACTCAAAGTTAACTGGTTAATATCCCAACCATGGCAATGATGGTTCATCATATTCACTTGCTCTACCCACACTCAACGGGGGAGTGATTATATATGGTTTAGAGCACCAGAGAGGAGGAATCTTGAAGGTCATCCTAAATACTGCCCAATACAAGGCTGATGATCCCAAAGTCTCTCTACAAGTCTAAATTTCTTAGATGCTGAGAAGAGTTTAATAGTGCAAACATCAGGTCATCTCACACCTGGACTGAACAGCTCTATGCTTTTTTCTGCGATTCCTAAAAATCTGATGCAGATCTTTGCCCGAAATAGGAATGAGATGGGCTAGCTAGTAAATTAGAATTTGCTGGTTAAAGTTTGCAGCTTCCCTTGAAACACTCAAGGTTAGCATCCCTGTTTTTTTCAGAAATGTATCCACTGGTGGTCTACACCTGGATGCACCAGTTTACCCAGCCTGACCCTGCTGCAAGACCTGTGGGATATAGTAAAAGAACCAATGGAAAATTTTAGCTTGGGATCCCTTGAACTCAAAATTCCGCATGTGTATCTAGGTTCATAATCTGAAGGCAAAGCTTGTCTGGGGTGACCAATCATCACAGGTTATCTGGACTCAGGAGATTCCTAGAATGTGGAACTTTAAGTGCTAAAACTGGGAAAGCCCCAGAAAGAGCAGATGAGTTGGTCGCTCTAAGGCACAGGGGCCCTGGCATGGGGGAAAGGGGTGCTTGCAAATTCTTTCAGACACACAATCCTTGCCTGAGTGATTTTTTTTCTGACTGTACTGTATTCCTTATCTCTATTGAACCTTTACATGAGTTCACCCTGTGAAGGCTTGTGAACCTTTCCATCACCCTACTCTATGTAAATAATGCAAGGCTAGGAGTTTTTTAAAGCAAATGCTCTAAGAAGGCATAGGACATGTTGGCTAAGAATTGTGTGTTTAGAAATTTAGTCTAATGCTCCATGGAGGATGCTGATGAAGACTATTCATTCTCACTCAAGAGCACAGTAAACGTGAATATTTGGAGTGGTGTGTAGGCTGCCACCTAAGAGTGAAGTGTAAAGGACATAAAGGTGACTCAACAGGTGATAATTGTCCCAAATGCTCAAATCTGAAAAGCAGTCACATGCCATACTGTTACCCAAAGAAAATGTTTCCACCAATTGATATAAGGAAACTTCTCTCTCTCTCTCTCTCTCTATATATATATATATATACACACACACATATGTATAAACTATTTTCCCCTAGGCCTAGCTTTTCTGCTTCATACCTTAGAGTTTTATGAACATAATAACATGACATTGGAACACCATCGCCTACTGTTTTTATATTACTTTACAGCTTACCGTGTACATTTCATCATTCCATTTTCACAATAATCCTATGGGATAGGTGGGGCATATCTTTCCATTATGCAATGAGAGAATGGAGTTACAGAGACAATAATTGTGTCACATCAGCCAGGGACAGGGATGAGACTAGAATCCAAGATTTAGATTTTTGTTCAGTGCTTTTTGTGCAAAACCACAAAGTATTATGCATGAAAGAGTAATTTTGGCATTATTACCATATATCTTCCTACACACTTTCAATTCATTATTCAAATGGATCTTGATGTAAATTCTGTAACTTTGGCTGAGAGGAAGAATAAGGAAGTCAATCTCCATTCACTGCTTACCCACTATGTGTTAAGTCCATTATTGTGCAGAGCATCTGACTCTAATATCAGAAATTTAACATCAAGATGCAAATGTTATCCAAATTTTACAGGTGAGTTACTGGGGTTAGAGAAGTTTAATAACTTTGTCAAGTTTTCACAGATTCTAAAGCTACTCCCTCTTGTTCTCAAAGACACACTCTTTATAGAGACAATTTTCTCAAACCATAATATTGGGCAGTTTGAAAGGACTTTAACAGCTGATTGATTAAAATTCCAACTATATTCAGCATCTAGTTGAAATACCTGTTGGGAAGTAATTTTCCTTCATGGTGTTTCTCTGCATTTTGGGGTCATTTTATTTGTTTAAAGTTTACCTTCTCAAATTAAATTTCCCTTTAACTACCATAAATTGGTTAAACTTCTATTCTGTAGGTTCCCCTATAGTGATTGCACATACCAGTACATATAATTATTTTCCAAACTTGTAAAACACCTTCCCATATTTCTTCCAGTCTTTTCTTCTACAGGCTTTGTATTTAAGTTTCTTCCTCTGTGCAACATATGACTCAGTTTCAGGACTATCTCCCATTGGGAAGCTGTCCTCCTGATCCAATCCAGTGTGTCACAGTGCCTCCTGCCTGGTCCCACAGGTGCCTGCATGCAGTTTTCCTGACGTGCCCTGGGAGACAGGGAGAAAGTCTCCTGTGTGAACCCTCTTTTTCTGCAATTTGGAACTGGAGTCTCTTAAGCACCTGGTAGGTCTTTGCAATCCTGTATTGTTATGTGAAAGTCAAAGGCACCAGTATCAACTCATAGTTATATATACATGGATAGATAAGAGAGAGATAGAGAGAGATACTCAGAGAGAGCTTGACTCAAGCTGTGCTTCTGGGGAACCTGAACTAAGACATCATTAACAATTAGAATAAAATTTTATAAATAGAATGTAATTTCTATTGCTCATTTTTTGAATAATTGGAAATGCCCACAGTGATTTCCTAGAATGGGGAGGAAAATGGAGGACTGGAAAGAGTGTAGAAGGGAGGGAAGCAGAGTTATTGCTCTGAGTATTCCTTCCTAGGTAGTTGACATTTGGAGGCATGTGAATAATTCCTGTTACATACACACACACACACACACACACACACACTGGAGTCAATAAGGATGGGGAAAACGCCAGGAGAAACAAGAACTAACTCAAGTACATTTTGACTCTACACTCTCAGGCTAAAACAAAGAATGGCAATAACTACTGGCTAATTTTTTTTTTGGAAGTATAGGTTAGTTATTCTGAAATTACACTTTGTGCATTCTAACAGTGAGTCTTCTGAGAAAGGCTAGGAGAATGACACTCCAGTAGCAATGAGTAAACTGAGTGCCCATCTCCACTAAAAGGAACCAAGGTCCCCTAGAGAAATGGCTGGGGTTAAGCCTGGCACAGTGAAAGTAGAAGACGAGTGTGCGGCAACTCTTCTGCCAGCAAGTAGGGAGAAAGGGAGATGCTTGGGGAACACAGGAGCATGACGATAACACACACGTATCCCAGAGCTGGATTTAAGGGGCTCCTACTGGACAATGCTAGGGCAATTTGCATATTAAAAATGATTTTAATTGAGTATTATCTACTAAATAAAATAAGAATCAAGTCCACACTTCTATAAGAAAATAAAAGGGTAAGTAGATAAATAAAAGAATGATGGGGGGCTTTTTCTTACAGCAGAATTTGTAAGAATGAATATTTATAGGAAGACTGACAGAATTAAGAAACTACAACCTGGCAACTGTTGTAGTAGTAGCTGTTTCAGGCAAGGAACATCAATGGATGCTAAGACTAGTGGGAAAAGGTTTGATGAGTAACAGAATATTTACATATTCTCAAAATATCTACACAAGATACTGGATACTTATCTATTACAAAATGAAATGTGGTAATTTTCAAATAGTAAATTTCAAGTAGTGCAGAAATACGGCAGACACAAACTGAATCAGTGGCTCAGCACTGTCTCACCAGTATTGGGACAACTGGACACTCTGCCTGCTGATGTGAGGCAATGAGCGAAACACAGCACCAGCTCTGGGGCACATTGACAAAAATGCATGATGTTTATTTAATAGTGAGGACACACCAGACACATTCAAATTAAGGGACATTTTAATAAATAATTTGCCTGTACTCCTTAAAAAGTCAAAGTCATTAAAGATAAAGTAAAATTAAAGAAACATTGCAGATTGAAGGAAATGAAAGAGGCACAATAACAGAATGCAACTCATCATCTGGGATTTTTTCCTATAAAGAAAATTATTAGGGAAATTATTGAATTTTAGTCATGTCTATAAATTAACTAATAGTTTTGTATTAGTGTTAATTTTCTTATTTTTATTATTGTACTGTGATTATGTATGAGAATGTCCTGAATCATTTGCTGATTAAGGGATATTATCTCTGAAATTTATTCCCAAAGGATATTCATATGTATAATATGTATATCTATGTCATCTATCTATCTATCTATCAATCATCATCATCCGTCCGTGTATCTTGCTCTATAGAAAGAGATAAGGCTAAAACAGATGTGAGAAAATGTCAACATTTGAAGAATCTGTGTTAAGGGTATACTGAAATTTTTTACACTAGTCTTTTAACTCTCTAAGTATGAAATTATGTTAAATGAAAAAAATTGGGTAGTAACCCATTATATATTGCTTATATTGCAACATTTTTCTAACTTTGTTTTTTGACTTTTAATACTACTTTTTGCATTTTTATCCAATGTAGTTTTTCTTTATGGCATCTGGCTTAGCTATTACACTTTTAGAGTAATTTCCATATTGCTTGGAAATTCTTCTCTCACCCAAGATCATATAAGTAATTACCTGCTTTTATATATACCATTCTTCATCAAAATCAAGATATCTTAATTATAAAATACACAATTATTTTCACCCCAAGAAAGAATAAGACTATGACACTGTAAGATGAATAACTATTTCAATGATATTAAAATGTTGAAATACAGAAATATTAGAGTTGCTGAAATATAGTAGTTACTTAATCCTTTTGTATACATTCAACGATGCAACCCACCTGAATCTCAGGGTCTATCATTCAGTTGTATATTTTTCTAGCATCTCTGCTTTCTCATTGTCTCAATCTGCCTCTATCATTTCATTTTAATGGTTCTGTTAATGGTTTTAATCGTAATGGTTCAGTTTATGTTTTTCAGCAAATCCAAGTGATGCAAATTGTATGTGGATTTCTGGTGAACGTATACCTACCTAACTAGAAGGAAAACTCCAAACAAGTCTCCCTTGCTGTTATATTCCTAATGTGCCTTATTCTTCCTCAGAGCAAGAATTGGTTAGAGTGGCATCAAAGATAAACAAAGCCTGATGCAATTTAATGTGGGAAGGACAGATTTTCAATCTGTCAAAACTATTGAAATAGGAAGGAGAGTCCAGCGAGAACTGAACTCAACTTTGAATTATACAGAGGTGACTAGATGTTTGAAGGGAGGCAGATAAGTAGGAAGCCAGTGGTTAGGGAAGTGAAAATTACAAAAAGCAGAAAGCGGGGTTTGCCATGTGAAACCCATCTGGGCTTGCTAACTGGCCCTTATCCAAGTCAGTCTCTGGCCCTGCCACAGAGGCTGAGGAATAGGGACTACATCTTCAGGTGTTGGCTGGAACAAACAGTACATGTCTTTTGACAGCCTTGAGTTTTCCCAGGCATGTATATTAAGGGGGATTAGGTCATTCTAGGGGTGCAACCTTGAGCTTATAGAAATTATACAAGTATTAGTTTAAGTCTTTTTGGGCCAGGGTTGAGGCTTAGCCTAGAAGAGGGCTCTGATGATCCTGGCTAGAGTTTGGTCAAGGGCAGAGTCTTTGCTGATGGTCTGAGGCATGCCTGACTCCACGCAACTCTCCACCCAACCACTAAGTTAGTGCAATATGATGGAATATCCAACCACTCTGGCAAACTCTTCTTTTAGTACTCATTCTCTATACCTCCCAGAAATTTCATGAAGAAGTTTCACAATTCTTCCAGACAATCCAGTGAGCCAAGAAAAGAATTCCGGTATATTAATATAACATCTGCCTCATAGTCATACTATGTTGAAAAGGGAATGGGTAAGTTAAGTGCCAGGAATGCAATTTAGTCTGCAAAGAAAGAGTCCTTGCTTCTGAAGCAGGGCTCCTCACTGGTGGGTTTGTACAGAAGCAGAGAATACGAGAAAATAACACTATCATTGATAGCACAACAGAAAGTGACAGTAGCACAGAATAATGCTAATAATAAAGACTGAGTCATCTCACATCTCACATAAGATAGATTTATGGGGTGCTCACGTACCAATTTCAATTTTCTTAATGAGTTAGTACACAAGGTCATCTGTTGACGAAGAAAAAGCAAGTGTTGGGTGTGAGGAGTGTAATGAAGTTTTGAAATGGCTGTAAAAAAAAGCAAAATAAATTCTAGGAGGAATGGGTAAATGAACTGCAGAATAACATTGAGGTCACAACATTCAATTAAGAACACATTCGAGGCCGGGCGTGGTGGCTCACGCCTGTAATCCTAGCACTCTGGGAGGCCGAGGCGGGTGGATCGCTCGAGGTCAGGAGTTCAAGACCAGCCTGAGCAAGAGCGAGACCCCGTCTCTACTAAAAATAGAAAGAAATTATATGGACAACTAAAATATATATATACAAAAAATTAGCCGGGCATGGTGGCGCATGCCTGTAGTCCCAGCTACTCGGGAGGCTGAGGCAGTAGGATCGCTTAAGCCCAGGAGTTTGAGGTTGCTGTGAGCTAGACTGACGCCACGGCACTCACTCTAGCCCAGGCAACAGAGCGAGACTCTGTCTCAAAAAAAAAAAAAAAAAAAGAACACATTCGACATTCAATTAACATTCAGTTAAGAGTATATAGTGACAAACCATAGCTTTCAGGTTGATTTGATTCTATGCTCTTCGGACAAAATAGATGTTAGTTTCCTTCCATAATAGAACTCCACTCTACAATATTTGGCAACTTTGTTGAACACTGAAAAATAATGGGAAATTAACTTCATTCTTTAAAAAAAATGGTTAAACAGTTTATTTTAAAAATCCCATATATTGAGGAAAAATACTTGTTTTATTTTGTATGTTGTTTTTAAATCTGCTCTCTTGGACTTTATCACTGAATATTTTTCTATTTTCCTTTTTCAATAAACAGATCCCATCGACTCATGACCCTGCCTCCTCACAGGTGGGCAGAGGAAGCTGTGGTTTACATACATACCTCTCCTTGAAAGGACAAATATACTTTATCCTTGGGTGACTCTTCCTCTTTTGAAAAGTATTTAGACTCAGAGTTTATCGCCATTAAGTATCTAAAGATGTTTATTATTCAGTTTCTCATCTTGTCCAATTTGTTTAATGTTTATGATATTCTAAATTGATACAAGATGCTCAAACTAAGTATTAAAAATAATTTTACCACAGAAAAAAGAAAAAGATGATTTTGTAATAAATTTTAGAAATGCACAATAGGGAATAGGAATGATGGCTCTAGGCATGATTAGTGCTGGCAGCTTTTCTCCAATTCTTAAAGTTTTAAAACATACATGTAAATTATAGCATCAGCTCCACTGTAAGATGATTTTATGACTTGGGAGGCAAATGAAAAAAATTCATTGGCCAATAACTGAAGGAACTTTCTTATATTTTACATATATGCAGTAGTGAACAAAAGCCTTGGAATAAAGTATCTTTCCCAGAAAAAAGTGAGAATGTAACATATAGAGGAAGCACAATGCATAAACAGCAATCAGTATAAATCAGCCACAAAACTCAAGGTCTGTATAGAAATTGTTTACAGTAATCCTGCTATAAACTTAACAAAAAAGAAACAGTTTAAATTTATAGTACATTTAAGTTAATGTACTATACAGGGTCATTTAACAAAGAGTTACAGCTTCAAGGTATACTGTTAGTCTGCACTGTTTACTTATAATTTACTTGCAGGAAATATAAAACCTCTGGTGTATTTGCAAGATCAAGAAAATATATAGCACTGGAGATACAAGTCCTGAAAGTTGTAAAAGAAAGCTATTTGCGACCTGAAGTTGAGATTTAGAAGGTAGACTACATTTACAGACATTTTTACTTTTAGAATGCGGTTGAACATACCAGAATTAATTGTACAGAACTGAAGGAAACAGGATATTTCAGTATTTCCGTACAAAGAAAATCTGAAGAGCAGCGTGCATTAAACCTAAATCATAAAAGCTTCTAACTCTTTTGTCTACATGTAATATATTGAAGCAGACTTTGCCTATTTCAATTTTCCACTGCCTAAAGAAGAGATTTTTAAATGTTATTGTTCTCTTTTTATGTTTGCTAACTGAAATAGCAACCCATTTTCTGTAGTCAGGCATCCTAGGTCCTAATCCTGAAGTTATCCTCACCTGCGCTTTCAATCTGCCATGCCAGCCCCTTGTGGCCACTGTTTTCCTCCATCACCCGTTCTCTAATATAACCCAGCTTAACTGCTTGATGTCCTACATCTCCTTCCCTGTCTGGGTGCATCTCGGTTGGGTGAGGCTCCTAAAAACTACGGCATCCTACACAAGGGGGGAAAGCTCAGGTTTTCAAAATAATGATGTTTACAAAGCCTCTCATTTCCTTCTCAAGTCAAATAGTGCAAATTTTGCTAACTTTTTGTTATTATTATTGAAGTTATATGGATTTAAAAAATGCTAAACATTTCCCTGATGATTAGAGATCTTGATCATTTTTTCATATGTTTGTTGGCCATTCTTCTATCTTCTTTTGAAAAATTTCTATTCATGTCCTTTGCCCACTTTTTGATAGGGTTGTTTGATTTTTTCTTGCTGATTTTCCTGAATTCTAAATAGATTCTAGTTATCAGTCCTTTATCTGATGTGTAGTATGTGAAAATTTTTTCCCATTCTGTAGGTTGTCTGTTTGCTCTCGTGACTGTTTCTTTGGCTGTGCAGAAGCTTTTTAATTTAATCAGGTCCCATTTATTTATTTTTGTTGTTGCTGTGATTGCCTTTGGGGTCTTCTTCATAAATTCTTTGCTTAGACCAATGTCTATAAGAGTCTTTCCCACATTTTCTTCTAGAATTCTAATAGTTTCACACCTAAGGTTTAAGTCTGTTATCCACCGTGATTTGATTTTTGTGAGAAGTGAAAGGTGTGGGTCCTGTTTTAGTCTTCTACATGTGGCTATCCAGGTTTCCCAGCACCATTTATTGAATAAGGATTCTTTTCCCCAGAGTATGTTTTTGTCTGCTTTCTCAAAGATTAGATGGCTATATGAGGATGGTTTTATTTTTGGATTTTCTGTTTTGATATCACTTAACTCCAGTGAGAATGGCCTTTATCAAAAAGTCCCAAAACAATACATGTTGGCGTGGATGTGGAGAGACAGGAACACTCATACACTGCTGGTGGGACTGCAAACTAGTGCAACCCCTGTGGAAGGCAAGATGGAGACACCTTAAACAGATTCAAGTAGACCTACCATTTGATCCAGCAATCCCATTATTGGGCATCTACCCAAAAGAACAAAAGACATTCTATAAAAAGGACATCTACACCCAAATGTTTATAGCAGCACAATTCACAATCGCAAAGATGTGGAAACAACCCAAATGTCCATAAATACATGAGTGGATTAATAAAATGTGGTATATGTATACCATGGAGTATTACTCAGCTATAAGAAATAACGGGTGATATAGAATCTCTTTTGTTCTCCTGGAAAGAGTTGGAACCCATTCTACTAAGTGAAGTATCTCAAGAATAGAAAAATAAGCACCACATGTACTCACCATCAGATTGGTTTCCCTGATCATCACCTAAGTGCACATTTGGGAATAACACCAATTGGGTGTCGGACAGATGTGGGAGATGGGGGGAGGGGATGGGTGTATACCTACATGATGAGTGTGATGCGCACTGTCTGGGGAATGGACACGCTTGAAGCTCTGACTCAGGGGGGTGGGGGGGGCATGGGCAATATACATAACCTAAACATTTGTACCCCCATAATAAGCTGAAATTTTAAAAAATGCTAAACAGTTAAACATCGCAGAAGTTCTAAGATATGCTTGGATATGCTCTGCTTTCGACATGGCTTTAGACCTAAATTTAAACACATGGGGTCTCTTTCTTTCTCTCAATCCTTCTCACTCTCCTTCCACAGGCCACACAAAGGGAATATCTAAATGTCTATTGTCAGGCAGTTGGCTATGTACATTTCATATATTCTACAAAGTACAGGCAGTGTTCCCATGAGCTGAGCCCAGGAAGTTGGCCTTAGAGACAGAAGAGGGCTGAGGGAAGCCGACGCGGAGATTAACAGGTGGATTGGTGGTTTCAAAGTTGCTCTCCCCACGGGGTTAGAACAGAGGGCACTTCCGTGTTGTGCTGACTCAGGTTGACTGGAATCTGCTATTTTTCAGGAAACTAGCCTGTACGGAATTTATGTTTGGCTACGTGACTTTTGGCACAGGCGCATCCATTCCAGCTGGGTCTGAACTGCCGGGCCTGGTGCAGGAGGCTGGTCCCAATCGGTGGCTTCCCGCAACACTGCTGAGCGTGCGTCACCTTCTCACTGAAGTTGGTATGGGTTGAATATGAGTTATTTGCAACTGGAAGAATCATTGCCCATCTCCTTTATTTAAGTTTCATGTCATGCTGTTTTAGATAATGTCTTATCAACATTTAGATCCAATCTGAGATTAAATCTTTTATCTATGTGCAATAATTATAATAAATGAGGGTAAATATGCTTTTAATTCTATCATGTTATTTTATGGTTTGTTCTTTACCTTTTTGTGTAGCTTGCTCCCGCATGTCCAACTTTGTTAAAGTTTTGCCTGTATTCATTCTTTTCTCCTTTTTATACAGACACTGACTTGGAAGGTTCATTCATCTCTCAAGCTGTAGAAATAGTTCAAGTATTTTTTTAGAAAGAATATATGGGTGTTATTCTTCTTCAGTCCTTGCTTGTCTGTGTCTCTCTGTCTCCACACATAAATGATACTTTGTCTGAGGACACAATATTTGCCTCACAATATGAAATGCTTTGAAGCAGTGGATATTAGGATTTGTGGAAGTCTCAAGTAGAGCATTTTTTCTTTTGTAAAAAGCTATTTTTTGGGGACTCCTGTAATTTTGTTCTTAATTACTTAATAGTCCCTCAATGATATAGAAAGCAGAAAAAAATAGAAAAAAAACAATTAAAACCAAAACTAGTTTCTTGGAAAGATCAATAAGATTGATATGAAAATACACTGATCAGGATGAAAATAAGAGATGGACACAAATAAACAAGATAAGAAATTAAAAAGGAATGATCACTTCAGATCTTACAGACACCATACATATTATTAAAATGAAAGTAGCAAGATGTTATAAAATAGTCGCAGCACATAATATGAAAAAAAGAGATCCTACAAAGAATATGTACAAAGAACTTCTACAAATTAAGAAGAAAAGTCACAGGGTCAAACAGAACAGTCACACAACACTCCTGGGCTGAAATTTCCCAAATTACAACATCTAAATGGTGAGAACTGTAAGAAAGTGTGTTAAAACATTTTCTAATCAGGGAAAAGCAAATAAAAACAGCCATCGGCTTTAACTGTGCAGTCACCTACAAGACTGTAATTGTTAAAATATTTGTCAAAGTGTGGATCAATAGGACCACTCCTACACTGCTGGTGTGAATATAAATTGGTAATACTACTTTGGAAAAAGTTTAATATCATCTATTAAATATGAAAATGATGACCCTGAATTCCCCTTTCTAGGTTTTTAGCTCAAGAGCAAGGCACACTTCTGTGCACAAGGAATATATGCCAGAATATTCACAGCAGCACCATTCATATTATCACCCAAAATGGAAATAATAAAAATATCCATCAACAAAACAGTGAATAAACAATAAATACAATAATATGCTAGAGAACAGGAAATATCAACAAGTTACAGTTATAAAAAACAACATAAATGATCTCAAATGGAATTTTGACCAAAAAGTAGTGACAAAAAATAACATTATGAATCCATTCATAAAAAATTAGCAAAAGCTAGAATGCTTTTTATATGTATGTTTAGGTAATAATACTATAAAGAAATGCAATATTTGCCATAAATATTAGAATAGTGACTAACTTTAGGTGAGGGAGAGGATAGTGTTTGAGAGCAAGCATGAGGTGCAGGTAATTTTGGGGGGTTCTGGCAATATTCTACATTTTTATCTAGGCAGGATTTGTGTTTTGACAAATTTTTAAGCAACACATAATGGTTTTTATAATGAAAAGAAAAAATGTATTCATTTGATTGAAAGAGTTTAGTAAGATCTCATGACAGAATCAGTAAAGAAATTTAAATATAACTTATTGTAAATTATTATTAAGGAGTCATCTCACAACATATGTTATACAGTATCAATTCATAAACATATGAAGAAATACATAAGAACTACATTATGAAAATTATAAAG
Source organism: Eulemur rufifrons (assembly GCF_041146395.1). NCBI lineage: Eukaryota > Metazoa > Chordata > Mammalia > Primates > Lemuridae > Eulemur > Eulemur rufifrons. The sequence goes on along the minus strand of NC_091011.1, from coordinate 5,035,927 downwards.
ATTTATAGAGAAGTATGTACAATTCCTTTATTAAGAAGCTTTAAGATAGTAAAATATCAATTCACTATGAAATAGTTTTAATTTTATTGTCTCATTCAAAACTCCAATGTTCCTTTCTTCTTAGATTAAAAAAAATTAATTGATAATTAATGTGAACATTGATCTGAAATAATACCTATGGGGGAGTACCCAAGAAAATGATGACAAACAAAAGTAATGATGGAGATTTGCCTATAAAAATTTTAAAAATGTATTAATATTACAGTTTAATTTAAACTGTGACTCTGACCCAGTAATATCGATAGAAACAACTGTAATTTATGTTTAATTTTAATTAAAAAAAAGAATATGCTTAAGTCAATAGGGAAAGAATTGTTTATTTAGTAAATGATATTGGAAAGATAAATCAGCTAACTCTTTGGGAATGAAAAGAATACCCGCCATACAACCTGTCCAGAAATCTAGATATCCAGATACAAGAAGTACACAGAACTACTGGGAGACTCAATTTGAAAAGACAATCATCATGTCACATAGTTCTTAGGGGGGCCAAAGCAAACAGGAAAGAGGCAATCCTTTGAGCAGTAAGACAAAAACAGTAGATAACGTACAAAGGAAAACATATCAGACTAAATACAGACATCTCAGACATCTCAACTAAAACCTTACAAGCCAGAAGGAACTCGGGGTGCATCTTAAATCTTCTAAAACAGAATAATGGCCAACCTAGAATTCTTTGCCTGGCAAAATTAAGCTTCATTTATGAAGCAGAAATAAACACTTTCCCAGACAAGCAATTTGAAGGAATTTGCAAAGACAAGACCTGCCCTGCAGGAAGTACTCCGACCTGCAGTGCAATAGACACCCACACCTGACAGAACAGTGCAATAAACACCCACCAAAGTAAAATCACTCAAGAGTTAAAGTCCAGAACCCTGATTCCACAATGACTTAAGAGGTAAAACAAAACAAAAAGAATTTATCGAACAGTATGAACAGAAATCTACCCCAAATATCAATTCTCTCAATAAATGTGAATCACTTGAATTGTTCACTGAAGAAACATAAACTGGCTGACTGGATTTAAAAAAACGCAAGTCAAGTATCTTCTGTCTCCAGAAAAATGCATCTTACCCACAAATATGCTTTCAGACTCAAGGTGAAGGGTTGGAAAACAAACTTCTAGGCAAATGGAAACTAAAAGAAAGCTGGGGTAGCTATTCGTATAGCAGATAACATAAACTTTAAAACTGCAAAAGTAAAGAAAGACAAAGATGGTCACTATATAATGGTGAAGGGAAAAATCCAACAGGAAGACTTAACAATTCTTAACATTTATGCACCCAACACAGGAGCGCCCAGATACATAAAGCAAACCTTGTTTGACCTAAATAACACGATGAACAATAATGGCATAGCATCTGGGGATTTCAACACCCCACTGACAGAACGGGACAGATCCTCCAAGCAGAAAATAAGCATAGGAATAATGGACTTAAACAGAGCTCTAGAACAAATGGGTCTAACAGACATCTGCAGAACATCCCACCCAAATGAACCTGATATACATTCTTCTTATCAGCTCATGGAACTTTCTCTAAAATTGATCACTTCCCAGGTCACAAATCAGAACTCAACAAATTTAAAAAAATAGAAATTATACTATGTATGTTCTCAGACCACAGTGGTGTAAAATTAGAGATCAATTCCAATAGAAACACTCACCACTTCACAAAGTCATGGAAATTAAACAATCTATTGCTTGATGACTACTGGGTCAAGGAGGAGATCCAGATGGAAAACAAAAGATTCTTCATACTAAATGATAACAGGGACAGCAGTTATCAAAATCTGTGGGATACAGCAAAAGCATTCGTGACAGGAAAACTAATATCATTAAATGCTCATATCCAAAAGACAGAAAGTTCACAAATCAGCAAACTAATAAACTATCTCATGGAACTGGAAAAGGAAGAGTAAATCAATCCTAAACCTAGCAGAAGAAAAGATGTAACTAAGATCAGAGCAGAACTAAATGAAATTGAGAAAAAAAGAACTATACAGAAGATTAATAAAACCAAAAGTTAGTTTTTTTGAAAAGGTAAACAAAATTGACAACCCTCTTGCTAGATTGACAAAAGCTAGAAAGTAAAGACCTCTAATAAACCGAATTAGAAATGAAAAAGGAAAAGTCACTATAGACATTGCAGAAATACAAAACATTATCTTTGAATACTATAAAAATCTATATGCCCAAAAACTACAAAACGTGGAGTAAATGGCAAATTATTAGAAAAACACAACCTCCCTAGGCTCAATCAGGATGAAGTAGAATTCCCGAACAGACCAATATCAAGCACAGAAATTGAAGCAGCCATGAAAAATCTTCCAACAAAATAAGGTCCAGGACCAGATGAGTTCACTCTTGGATTTTACCAAACTTACAAAGAAAAACTTATACCTATACTACAGAAATTATTTCACAACATTGAGAAGGATGGCATCCTCCCCAACTCATTCTGCAAAGCCAATATCACCTTGATACCAAAGTCAGAAAAGGACACAACAAAAAAATAAAACTACAGACCAATATCCCTCATGAATATAGATGCAAAAATCCTCAATAATATCTTAGAAAACCAAAGCCAACAGTGCATCAAAAAATAATTCATAATGACCAGGTGGGCTTTATCCCAGAGATGTAATGATGGTTCAACATACGCAAATCTATAAATGCAATTTGCCACATAAATAAAATCAAGAACAAAGGCCATATGATACTCTCAATAGTCACAGAAAAAGTATTTGACAAAACCCAGCACACTTTTATGATAAAAACTCTTCACAAAATAGGCATAGATGGAACATACCTTCAAATTATTAAAGCCATAGATGATAAACCCACAGCCAATATAAAACGGAATGGGAAAACATCAAAAGCATTCCTGCTTAGAACTGGAACTAGGCAAGGTTGCCCACTATCTCTACTTTTATTCAACATAGTGCTGGAAGTCCTTGCCAGAGCAATCAGACAAGAGAGGGAATTAAGTGTGTCCAAACGGAGGCAGAAGAGGTCAAATTCTCACTCTTTGCTGATGATATGGTATTATATCTAGAAAATCCCAAGGATTCAACCAAGAGACACCTGAAATTGATAAATGAATTCAGTAAAGTCTCAGGAGACAAAATCAATGCACACAAATCAGTGGCATTCATATACATCAATAACAGTAAAGTCAAAAATCAAATCAAAGATGCAACACCTTTCACAATAGCATCAAAGAATATTAAATATTTAGGAATATATTTAGTGAAGGATGTCAGAGACCTATATAGGAAGAACTACAAAACACTGAGAGAAGAAACTGTAGAAGATGTAAACAGATGGAAAACCCTACCATGCCCATAGATTGGCAGAATCAATATTGTTAAAATGTCCATACTACGTAAAGTGATCTACCGAATTAATGCAATCCCTATCAAAATACCACCATCATTCTTTACAGATCTAGAAAAAATAATTCTACACTTTGTATGGAACAAGAGAAGACCTTGTATAGTCAAAGCAATTTTAAGCACAAAGAATTTGGGAGGCATCAGTCTACCAGACTTCAAGCTTTACTATGAGGCTCTAGTATCCAAAACAGCATGGTACTGGCACAAGAACAGAGATATAGACCTTTGGAACAGGACCGAGAACCCAGATATAAAACCATCCTCATATTGTCATCTCTTCTTTGACAAAGCAGAGAAAAATATGCACTGGGGAAAAGAATCCCTATTCAATAAATGGTGCTGGGAAAACTGGATAGCCACATTCAGAAGATTGAAACTGGATCCCTACATCTCACCTCTCGCAAAACCAACTCACAATGGATAACAGACTTAAACCTAAGGTGTGAAACCTTAAGAATTCTAGAAGAATATGTTGGGAAAACTCTTATAGACATTGGCTTAGGCAAAGAGTTTATGAACAAGACCCCTCCCCCCCCCAAAGAATCACAGCAGCAACAAAAATAAATAAATTGGACTTGATCAACTTAAAAAGCTTCTGCACAGCCAAGGAAACTATCATTAGAGCAAATAGACAACCTACAGGATGGGAGGAAATATTTGCATGCTATACATCCTATAAAGGACTGATGACAAGAATCTATATAGAACTTAAGAAAATCAACAAGAAAAATCAAACAACCCCATCAAAAAGTGGAAAAAAGATATGAACCAAAACTTTTCAAAAGAAGACAGAATAATGGCAAGAAAATATATAAAAAGTGCTCAATATCTCTAATCATTAGGGAAATGCAAGTCAAAACTACAATGAGATATCACCTAACTCCAGTGAGAATGGCCTCTATCTAAAAGGCCCAAAAAAACAGATGCTGGTGTGGATGTGGAGAAATAGAAACACTTATACACTGCTGGTGAGTCTGCAAATTAGGTCAACCCCTGTGAAAAGTAACTCGGAGACATCTCAAAGAGTGAAAAATAGAAATACCATTTGATCTGACAATCCCACTACTAGGCATCTACTGAGAGGGAAAAAAAAGACATTCTATAATAAAGACATCTGTACTTGAATGATTGTGGCAGCACAAATAACAATTGCAAAGATGTGGAAACAACCCAAGTGCCCATCAATACATGAGTGGATTTCAAAAAAAAAAATACACGAGTGGATTAATAAAATGTGTTATATGTATACCATGGAATACTACTCAACTACAAAAAACAATGGTGAACTAGCACCACTTATATTATCCTGGATAGAGCTTGCACCCATCCTTCAAAGTGAGGTATCACAAGAATGGAAAATAAGCACCACATGTACTCGTCATCAAATTGGTACCAACTGATCAACACTAAGGTACTCACATGGAAGTAATATTCACTGGGTTCCGGTCAGGTGGGAGGGGGGTAGTGGGGGTGAACTCACAACTAACGGATGCTGTGCACACTGTATGGGGGAAGGGCAAGCTTGTAGCCCTTGCTTCAGTGAGGCAAAGGCATTATATATAACCAAAATGTTTTTACCCCTGTAATATTCTGAAATAAACAAAATATGGATTGGTCTACTTATCTTTTCAGTTCTGCAACTTTTTGCTTCATATATTTTGAAGTTCTGTTGTTATATGGCACATATTTAGTATTGGTAGGTTTCCCTGATAAATTAGTCCCTTTATCATGATGTATTAATATATTTCTCCTTTTTCTGAATCCCTAGTGCACTCAGTGTTCTAAAGTCCCGCCACCTCAGCTTTCTTTTGGTTAGTTTTAGCATAATGTACCTTTATTCATGGTATATCTTTTAAGACTTTTGACATTTAAAGAAGGTGTCTTGTAGCTGTATATAGCTTGGTCTTGCTTTTTTACTCAATACAAAAATAACCTGTCATTTCATGGATGTTCTTACACCACTTATCTTTAAGGTAATTTTTAATATGGTTGTATTTAAATCTACAGCTTTCTAGTTCTTTGTTTTGTTTTGTTTTTATATATTCTGTATTTTCTTTTTTTTTTTTTTTTTTTTTTTTTTTTTTGAGACAGAGTCTCACTCTGTTGCCCAGGCTAGAGTGAGTGCCATGGCGTCAGCCTAGCTCACAGCAACCTCAAACTCCTGAACTCAAGCGATCCTCCTGTCTCAGCCTCCCGAGTAGCTGGGACTACAGGCATGTGCCACCATGCCCGGCTAATTTTTTCTATATATATTTTTAGCTGTCCATATAATTTCTTTCTATTTTTAGTAGAGATGGGGTCTCACTCTTGCTCAGGCTGGTCTCGAACTCCTGAGCTCAAACGATCCGCCCACCTCGGCCTCCCAGAGTGCTAGGATTACAGGCGTGAGCCACCGCGCCCGGCCTATTCTGTATTTTCTATTTTTCTTTCTGCTTTTAAATTAATTGAATATTTTATGATTTAATTTTTTTTCTCCACTATGTCTTATTAGCTACTAATCATTTTTTTCTTTTTTTAGTGTTTCCTTAGGGTTTTTAATATAAATCTTTAATTTATCCCCATCCAATTTCAAAAACATTATACTAATTAACATCTAATGTAAGAACTTTATAGCAGTGCTCTTCCAATTATTCCCTCCCAAACATTGTGGAACTGTTGTCATACATGTGAAAATATGTTTTATAAACTACTCAAAACATTTTAAGTGTTTTTATTAATGATAACACTAGTTATCTCTTAAATAACTGAAAAATAAGTGTGCATTTTCAAATTATATTTGTATTCACCATTTCTGAAGTTATTCATCTCTGTGTTTAAATCCAAGTTTATGTCTGCTATCCTGTTCCTTCTGACCAAAGAAGTTCCTTTAATATCTTTTTTAATTTAGGTCCCCAGGAAAGAAATACTCTCAGTTGTTTTTTTTTTTTTTTGATGAGGAGGGAGACAATATTATTCTATCATCATTTTTGAAACATAGTTTCACTGAATATAGAAGTCCAGATATTCAGATTTTGTTTTCAGTACTGTAAAAAGGTTGATCTACTACATAACATAATTTATGACCAGAAGCATATTGTATTCCTTATCTTTGTTCTGCTGTATATAATACATCTTCTTTCTCTAGCTGTCTTCAAACGTTTCTCTTTATCTTTGTGTTGCAGCTCTTTGAATACTACACATATAGGCTTTTCTCCCTCTTGGGATTCTCTGATCTATGATTTAATATTTCATTATTTTCTGAAAATTCGTGAACATTCTTTCTCCTGGGACTCTCTCTCTTTTATCTCTGGAATTCCACATATGGTAGCCCATTTTGTATTGTCCACCACTATTAAATTCTCCTTTAGAACAAAATCCTCATTTTTCTTTTTGTGTTTCAGTTTGAGTAATTTCTATTTTCAAATTCACTTATTTTTTGTTCTCAGATATACTGAGTCTACTAATAACCTCATGAAAGAAAGTCTTCAACTCTGGCACTATTTATTTCTAGCATTTCCATTAGGTTATTTTTATAGTTTGTATTTGTCTCTTGAAATCCCCCACTTGTATGCATGTTTTCCAAAGTGTCCACTAGATATTTTGGCAAATTAGTCACAGATTTAGAAATTATTTTTCTGAGTGACCTCTAACTTTGGTTGTTCTTATTACTTTGTCTCTTGACAATGGGATGTTTTTGCTTACACATGTGTGTGTCTCACAATATTTGACTCCAAATGCCAGGCATTATGTGTACAAGAGATAATATACACAGTATTTTCACTTGGAAACAGGGATATATTTCTCCTGTCAAAACAGTAGTTAAGTGTGTGCTTTTTGTGAGTCTGTGTGCTTGTGTCTAGTCAGTTTTCAAGATGGGTTTAAGATCTGTTGTTGCTATGGTTATCTTTCTTCCACTACAGGCCTCCCATATTTCTAACAGAACTTTGTGCTCAGTCTGAGGGCTGGGGATGAGAGAGGTTCTCACGGTGTTTGTGTTCTATCCTCAGTTTCTATCTTTCCTTATATGTCTGTGACAAAGAAGGAGTATCTACTGTCTTGCCCTGACACCAACAGTAGACTGTTGTTACTTTTCATTTTTTGAATAAGTAAACTTTATTTTTTAGAACAGTTTTAGGTAGACAAAAAACTGAACAGAAAACATGGTTTCCATATACCCCAATGCCTGGGCAGGTACACACTCTACAAATACACACAGTATCTTTTTTACTAGAATCAGTGTGGTACATTTGTTACAATTGATGGATGGATACTGATACATTAGTTCTCTCTGTGTAGTGCATCTGTGGGTTTTGGCAAATGCGTAATGCCGTGTTCCTATCATAACAGCGTAATATTAGCTGCACGGCCCTACAAGTTGCTGGTGTCCCACCGACTCCTTGTCATCCCACCCCCCCTTCCCCCAAAACCGTTGGCAACTGCCAACATTTTTTACTGTCTCTATAGTTTTGTCTTTTCTAGAATGTCATGTGTTTGGAGCCATATAGCACGTAGTCTTTTCTTATTTGCTTTTTTTGCTTAGCAATATGCTTATAAGATTCTTCCAAGACACTTCATAGCTTAATAGCTTACGTAGTTTTATTGCTGATACCATTCCTGTGTATGGATATACCAGTGTGTTCATTCATCTAAGGACGTTCATCTTGATGGTTCACACAGACTTTGTCATTCTCAAGCTCCTCCACGCTGAGCCTCCAGAAATGCATGAATTTCACTTAAGTGTTCCTACAGGTTCTGGCAGTCGGCTTCTGCCCGTGAGCTTCTGTTTCTGGTTAAGTGTGCCTCTCTGTGTACACTGTTTATCCAGTATCCAGGGCAGCTATTTGTCCTGTGACCTCAATTGTCTGATGGATCCAAGAAGAGCTGATGATTTTCAGTTTGTTCAATCTTTTTTGTTTCTTGTTGTGAGGATGAAAGTGATAATTTCCAAATTCTTTACATGTCAGACTGGAAACCTTAAGTCTGTTGGTGCTTCTTAATCATTGCTTAATAGCCATTCAGAGGAGGGCAGGGGGATCCTTGGATATCCCAGCCCACCCACAGGTTCAGCAAAAGTACCGTTTCAAGGAAGCAAAAACCTTGTGTGCCTGCTCCTTGAAGGTGAGGCTTCCTCATCTTTTCTTCCCCTCTTCCTAGTGGTGAACAAATGTTGCCAGGCGTTTTTGGCCAGTCTTTTATGGGAGAGAGTTTCCTGCTACTTTCTTACTGGTGTAAACCTCCAGTGGTATAGGTACAGGTGCAGGGTCACAGAAGCATTTCCTATTCCTTCCCGAGGGGTGCAGTGATTTGTTTCCTTACCATCTCCCACTGACAGCAGATCTTTACTGGGGTTCTAGACATGACAGGCTGCCTCTTCTCTCCATGCTTAGTTCGTTTGCTCTGTAAAGTGGAGGAAGCAGCCAGGGGGATGGCTTCATGCTTTCCCTACAGGGGTGACTGATCCTCACAGGGGGCATTCTCTGGACCCCAGCCCTGCTCCCTATTTTTCTTGTGAGCATCCCATGAAACAGTGGAAAGAGCTTTAGAGTGTGAGCTCCCCTCGTGTCTCACTTTCTGGAGTTTCTTAACTGTCATGCTAGTTACACGGACAGTCTTCTGCAACTCATTAAAATTTTAGCTGCTCTCTCTTCACCCACGTATGCGGTAGCCACTCTGTGCTCCCGCTCTGTGCCTCAGGCTTGTCACTCTGTGATCCTTCCTCTCCTTGGGTACTCGGCTGCTTGGCTGCCTCGTAACCCCGCGCTCTGCCTGCTTCGGAAGATGTTCCGACTCGCGGGTTATCCGGCTTCGCTGTTGTTGCTAGCATCACAGACACTCCTTTCCGGTTCCTAGGCAGGAACGGAATCAGAGGCAACTTTTTAGAATCTAAATTGGGTTTTAATTATGGCAGCCCCTCTAGCAGGGTGTGTTCAGTAACCTCTCCAAGGCTTTTGTTTTTTTATCCCAACAGCATAATGAGGGTGATAGAGTATTATGTTTTTTCATCTATATGACATAATTTTGAACAAAAAAAAATAGATATGGTGTAACTTACAGAAATAACTACAGTATGCTATGGGGCTAAAAATTTGAGAGAAATTCATGGTAAAGGACAGTAAGGCAAAGAATATCTTAAGGCTTTATATAATTGTTACAGATGGAAGAGCAAATAAAATATGTTCTCAAGAGAAGAACAAACGATTTTCTTGGGAAAGGAGCACAGAAATTTGAAGGGAAATTATTCCCTTGAGTCCTCATAAAAGAGGCAAATCGAGACATAGTAGGCAACACCCAAAACAGCATCCCCTAGATGAATATGGGTTTTATGTGGATATATATTTCTTAACATGTTCCTCTATAGAAGTGGAGGGCATAATGCAAAACCCAAATTCAGTAAAGTACCATATCAAAGAAGCAATAACCTCACAAAAACAAAGAAACAAACAAAACAAAATAAGAAATCCAAATAAGTATTTATCTTTCTTGATTTCTAAATAATATACAGAATATAGACAGGAAAGGAGAATATATAGATTATGGTTCATTCAAGCATTCTTCTAACCCTCTGTGGATATTAGTTTCATGTCTGAAATAATGGTATTGAGAAGCATATATTCCATACACACGCATACATGTATTATACTGTGTATATCAAGAACCCAGACTAGAATGCAGAGTGTCCTATGATGGCAATTAGAAAAAATACACACATAGGCTCTTGTGAACTAAAGCATTCTAAAGAATTATAAAGCCTGAACTTAAGGTCATGTCAATTTTGCATTATTAGGGGATGCTGATTAAACACACATGAAGAGTCAAGATCATGCTAGACACAGGAAAACAAGGTTTGGAGGCCCTATGGGATGATGCTATGAACTTTACATGGGTGGTGTTAACTCTGAAAATTTATATATTTTTATAAATATATATATATGTACTCAGGCCTCAAATATGACAGTATGTAGATTCTCCTTTGTAAGAACAATTATCTAACTTGATTTACCTTCTGTGTATTTTTCTGTGATCACTCTAGTGGAAATGGAAGCTTCTGTGTGGGACAAAGGATGTTATTATTTTTAAAGTACCTAAACACATGCTCGACAGAAATGACTTCCTGAGATGAGGCGGGAAAACAGAGCTTTAACTGCTGTGCATTGACAAGAATAAATTCATTGGTGCAGATACGGCAGGGAAATTGAGCACACTTTAAGTATTATATTATTTCTGATGATAAATGAAGTTATGAACTACAAGGATAAAATTACCAATTCATACCAGTTCATCATTTTTGCTTTGAGAAAGTCATTATTTTTTGAGGAGCAGCTAACACAAGCACATAGGTCAATTTAGGTGATGTTTAGCACGTTGATGGCTTTGCGTCTAAGGCATAGATGGTAGTCACCTCAGTCTTTGTGTTGAAAGGGGGAACAGCGCCATGGAGGAATAAAAGTAAAATCACGTTCAATAGGAGCATTTTCTTTTTCATATTATTTCTCATCTACCCCTAAGGTGCATGGTAAAATGAGTAAGCACTAGGATTGGCCCAAATAACAAAAGCACGATTTTTTAAAATGGCAAATTTCACTTTAAAGACTATAATATTTTCTACTCTTACATAGAGGATAACTTAACTTTGACACAATGCAGTCATATATATGATGGGAAAAAAAGTCCATCTGGAAGAAAGAAGTAGAAATTAGCATATTTCTGACATAGTCTGCACATTTGAAATGGAAGCTTTCTGTCTAATTTCAGAATGTGTTAGTGTCCAACGGCAGCAAATCAGTATGTGACATGAAATAGAGTTGATATGTATTAGAGATATACATTGCTATTAATTAGACAGTGCTCTGACAGAAGATTTTATCCAGCTGACAGCTGGTTAGAAATTGAGTTCCTATATTTTCCAATGTGAACTGTGCATCAAATACTACAGATAGGCTTGGAAAATCCTCAAATACTTTGGCATATTACAACAATATCCTGTAAAATAGGAAAATCAATTATATCTGACCTCACAGTAGCAGCCTTGGAGAGGAATAACTTGTGTTGAAGAAATTGCTATTATTGCCTGTGCTGATAATATTAATAGAATATCACCAGGTCTTAAGGAAACACAGGTTATGACAGTTCTCAAGTCTCGGAGCAAACTAAATGAGGATTTTCTCACACAGAAGCAATAAAAAGATACTCTGTTATGTTTTTGAGTATTTGGGGACAAGCTGCCGAGAAAAATCCTGGTGGGAGCATTGAAATGGGAGGTTAGAGATTCACATTCAAGGCAAATAGCACAACAAATATTTATGTATTTGGTTGCTTTTCATTCTTTCCTATCTCCAGAACTTTCCATCTAGAATCATCTTTCATCTGCTAGAAAACACCTCTTACTGTTTGTTTCTTTTAGACCAGGTCTGTGGGTCACAGACTTCTTACATTTTGTTTGTCTGAACATGTCTTCTTCCATCCTCATTCTGGAAATATATTTGTTATGAGTTTGTATTCTATATTGGCATTTTTTTTTCTGATACTATTACCTTCTGGTTTTTTTTTTTTTTTTTTTTTTTTGTAACCACAGAATCATTTTTCTTTTCTCTTTAATCTGGACCCTGTAAACATACAAGAACTTCTTAAAGAAGCATAGGGTATCAAGTCAGATCTTCTGAAACCCTCAGCTTTGCTGTGGCAACCCCCCTTCCATCCATAAAAGCACTGTTCTCTTCTGGCCAAGCAAATAAGGAGTGGGTGGGTGACTATCCAATTTCTCAAAGAAGAGCTCTTTTTGTAAGGATTAACATTTCTAAGAAATAATATGGTAATGAATTATAAGGGAAAGAAGGCATGAAAGGGAGGAGGCAATAGATCTAAGGTTTTTTTTGTTAAAATCTCAATATGGATACATGTATCCTAACAAATTAAAATACTTACCTTAATTATCTCTGGATGGTAGGATTATTTGTTTACTTAAGAGAAATCCACACTTACTATGGCTATTAACTGATTGATCACTTGGCATAATAACTCAATATTGATCTACTTAGCTCTTAGTGTTAGAAAACTATTTCAAGAAAAGGTTGATGAAATTAAATGTTTTCAGAATCACAGGGGCCAATACTTATCTCTTTTATGATCTAATAAGTCTTGGTACTGAAAGAATAAGACAATGATGTTGCACTCTTCAGTATCAGTATCAACTGCCTGATTTTCAATTATTCATTTATCCTTTCTACCAGAAAATTGAGTTTGCACATTTTTTCTATGCTTTAGAGAACTTTTGGTTCATGTACATATTCTAGATAATGTAATCTTATTGATATTCTTGGGAAACAAGTTACTATATTTTCCTGTTGAGTTTCATATAAATTTGAACACTTCCTAGACCTAGAATACAAAGGAGCTCTAGATTTATTTTTATATTTATGTGAAAATGAGTATCACTGCATAAGAGTAGCTATATTGACATAGTTAATCATTGGAAATTTCCTGCTGGGTATTTCAAGATTTTTCATGGCGGGAGAGTCAGCCAGATATTGGATCCTTTCCTGACACAAAACAAGAAATCAGGCTGCAGTATGCCTGAGGTCTGTGTCTGCACGTGGATGACTTTCATTTAGGGGTAGTTGTACAGTGTCTAGTTATTGATAAATGATCCTGAGGTTCGAAACTTATGGCTACTTGTTTCTAATAAACTACTGACTGAATATCTGAAAAAAAAATAAAACCATATTGCCATAATTTTCTTTTTCATTTTCTGCCTTGTAAATGTATTTATATGAAGAGTCATTTGGCAAATGATTGTTAATGAAAGAATTCTCCTGTGTGACCCATATATTTCCAGAGGCCTCATCAAGGAATAAATGTAATGGACTTCTGTAGGATGCACAGCATGGTGTGATTTTAGCAGCTATAATCTCTATTTTACCTTTTATATTCAGCCATTCTAGAACAAGGATATCATTGATCACTTCAAGTGTATAGGAACTGTAAGGCTGGTGGCAGGCACCCCTCCCTTCCCTAATGGAAAAGAAGAAGCCCCTCCTATTCCCCAATACCCGCTCTAAAGCTGAAACAAAGAAATTCCTCATTTTTCCCTCTGAAACTTTCCCTCTGGAAAAACTCCCATCCCCCAGCCCTAAAAAACATATATAAGCCCACCCAGACCTCTGGGCGGGGCGACTTCCCTGGTACCAATCCGTGGGTCCTGTAAAGCTCGTCTGAGTCCCTCTCTTGGGACTCGTTACCCTCACCCGGGAGCATTCCAATAAAGCCTCTTTACTTATCCCTTTCAACTCTGCTCGTCTTTCTTTCTCTGGCACCGGCCACTCCAAAAAACCTTAGAGAAACGAGTCACTCCTCATGACAGTTGTGAAGATTACAGGCTGCCATTTTGCAGAATGTTTCTAATTTTCGTGTTTTCTAGTGACTTGATTTATATTGGAACTTGGCAAGAATATCACATGGGATACTGTGATCTTTTTGTTGCATTCTATCTCATAACATACAAATTTGTTTTCTCCCATAAGAGGTAATATTAATTTAATTGACGCCTAGAAAATTTGCTTGAAATACTAAGGAAATGGAAAACCAGAAAGAAAAGCCTACAATTTGGGACCGTATTTCCTCTAGAAATGTCTGACAATTCTTATGTTGCTTGTTGACTTCTGCTTCCAGTGGAGGTATTAAGAAGCTGACAAGCTGAGTATAGATGTTAACCCGAGTGTGAGGCTAATGAGAGAGAAATTGTTCTCAGCAAGGAAAGATAGGTGTCCTGGAATTATCATCCAACATTCAGTTGGGGCCACCAAGGGGTAAGATTATCTGGAATAGCCTTTTCCTCGTGGTTTGAAAGGCAATTTTTAGGCAAATCAATCCCTGATTTGATGAATCTGATTTTACAGATTACATGCCCATGTATGCAGAAAACTGAAAAAAGTTCTATATAAAACATTGCTAATTTGAAAGATTTGTTGGATAGAAGGTCAAAATACATGTCAAATTTTTATATCTATATGCCAGCAATAAGCAGTTTACCATTCTTCAAAAATCTCATCTCTTAATGAAGGCTCAGTGATATAAAGAAATCAATTTTTTTCCAGATTGATTTAAATTGATTAGAATTGACAAATTGTAACTTTATATGGAAATTAAATGCCAAAGAGTGGCCAAGACATGTTATTGTCTCTCAACATTGCTTTTCATTCCTCTTCTGTAAATGGCTAGGACTAGGATTGCTGGGTTTTATAATAAGTGCATGTTTCATTTTCTAAGAAACTGCCAAATTTTTTTCCAAAGCAGCTGCACCATTTTCCAATCCCATTTGCAAGAGCTCAGTAGTTTCAGTGTTTTAAAAAATCAATTCTAATATATGAGTATAGTATTTCATTATAGTTTTAATTTGCATTACCCTAATGCCAGGAAAATGCTTTCAAAAGAACTTTCTAAAGAATCTAATAGAAACATGCTTCATCCACCAAAAGATGCCTAAGAAGTAGCTGTCATTAAGCATTATTTAAGTTTAGTTGTAAATCTAAAATTTAATAAAAATAGGTCTAGGGTGGAAAAATAGTATATAACTGTTATATAATTTGATTAAGTGGAAATAACAACTTAAAATCAGAGAAGAGTGAGAGAGAGAGAAACGTTGTATAAGCTTGTTAATTTACAACAGGAAACGAATGATACTCAAAGAATATTATTTAAAGATGATTAAACAAAAAGTAGAAACTAAAAGAAGTAAAATCAAAGCTGAGTACACTATCAAAAGGTGTTATTAAAGGCTTCCACTTGAACAAAAACATAAAGCTTTATTGGAGCACAGAAAACAATATCTCAAAATTAAAGAAAATATCTTAAAGGTGAAGAAAATTGAAAGGAATCAGAAATAAGCCTCAGAACCAAGGTCTCTCCCTGGCTCTCACTTACACTCTGTCTCTCTGACCCTCTTTGACTCTCTCTGGAATTTCCTTTTCTGACTAAGAAAGCTTCTTTCCAAAAGAAATACACTTGTCTTAAGATCTTCTCTCTAGGAATCTCATCAAATAACCAGAACAATCAACCACTTGAAAAGAGAGGAGACTGGGAGGTTTCACCACACCCAGTCAGACTTTTCTCTATTCTTCTGAGAGTAGCTCCCAGAGGTCACCTGGGAGGCTTTATCTGCATAGAAAGACAACCTTTGTTCCCAGGAAGTTCTGCCCCTCACCTTCCTGCCACCTCGTCCAGAGCTTCAGAAGAAAATAAATAACATGAGATACAAGAGTACAAATGAAAGAATTGAAATAAAGAAATAGAATGCTCAATTCAAAAAACAATGGGAGCAAAAGAGAAAACGTGAAATAAAGAAGGAGGGAAATAATAAATGCAAAACCAGAAACCAACGAGGAAGAGAAGAGAAAATTGGCAGGACTACAAAATAAACTATAATGTTAATTTTTAAATTTTCAACTACATTAGTAAACCACTAAGCACATAATGAAGCAAAAGTAGAAGAAACATAAATATAAGAATGCCAGAATGATAAATGGTAAATATTCCATTAAGGGGAATATTTAGTTAAATACTAAATTAATTTGGTTAACTCTTTGAAAACAAATTTGGAGATCCGTGCTTTTTGTGGTTGTCTCTTTTCACTACTGCCCTATATCCTTTCTTTCAGTTGAAGACGGTATTTAAGCCTGAATTCAATGCAATCTCTTTGAGATATCCTCATTTCCCTGAGTATCTTCTGTGGATATACGAGGTACATGTGTTATTAACTTGTATTTATTTTTCTTTTGTTTGTCTATTGTTGCAGGCTCCATCCCAGCTAAGAACTATGAGAGGTGGAGGGAAAATTATTTTTTCTTTCCATACAAATGAACAGCTGCACATACTTTCTTTCTAGGTTACAGGATGGAATGTCATAAAAATCTGAAATTGTGAAAGGAAGAAATCTTTATAACCAATAATACAAATTTAATTTTTAAGAAGTTAGGAAAAGAGGAAGAAATTAATTTCAAAGTAAACAGAAGTAAAATAATATTTAAATGAAACAAGAAATTATTGAAATGGAAAAATGATATGAAAAATTAAGTAAAACATGTTTTTGAAGGTTAATAAAATTGATAATCTCCTAGCTAGGCTAATGCAGATTAAAAAAACTTATCAGTGTTAATAATAAAAGAGGGCATATTACCATATAGCTCAAACATGAAAATAATAAGGGGATATTATGAACAACTATTTACCAATAAATTTGATAATCTCAACAAAGTAGACATATTCACTGAAATGCCTAGTAGAACAACTGAATGAAAATAGAAATTCTGAATATCCTTACATTTATTAAAGAAATTAAATGAATAGTCAATATCATTACATAATGAAAACCCCAGGCCCAGGTTTTTTCAGTGGTGAGGCATAGAAACAATTAAAGTAGAAATAATACGTTTCACACAAACACTTCCAGAAAATAGAGGAGGTGGAAATGTTTCTTTGCTCCTGTTATACACCAGCATAATTCTGATACCAAAACCAGGCAAAGATACTACAAGAATAAAAAATTATACCCCAGTATGTTTTAGGAACACTGACATACAAATCTTAAAATATTAGCAATTCAAGAATAGCACATCATAAAAAAGTGGTACTTAGTCCAGCAATGCAAGTTTTTTTTTTTCAGTGTTTGAAAATCAGTGTAATTCACATTAAAAGAATAAAGGAAAAACATGTTATGTTCATCTCAAAAAAAAATTTCACAAAACTCATCATCCATTCATTATGAAAGTTTCTACAACCTACGGATAGGATTTAATTTTCTTTGTTTGATAGGAGTATTGTATTATGCACAATAGAGGCACCTCAGAGATTTCCATGCCCTGATGGCCTAATCCCCAAAACCTGTGAGTGTTACTTTACATGGAAGAAGGAGTTTGCAAACGGTATTAAGGCCAAGAACCTGGATGTGGTGAGAGTATCTTGGATTATCCGTGTGTGCCCAATTTTAATCATATGATCCCTTAAAATCAGGGAACCTTTGTGAATTCTGTCAACAATACAAATGTGCAAGAAAACGTCTCCTCCCCTAAAGCCTACAGACAGGAACACAGCTCTGCGGACACATTGATTTTAGCCAGTGGAACCTGTGCTTTGAACTTCTGATCTAGATAATTACAAAATAATATTTTTTAAAGCTGCTAACTTTGTGATAATGTGTTATGGCATCCATGAAAACACTATGGCTACTATCGTATTTAAATGCAACATATTGAACATGTAGTGGCTAAGGTTGGGAACAATGCAAGAATACCAGCTCATTATTTTATCAAATATTTCATGAGATTACTTACAAAGTGCAATAAGACAAGGAAAAGAAATAAAAATATCCATAATGGAAAGACAGCATTGTGTAATCATGTAAAAACTGTGAACTTTTTTTTCTAGTGCTAGTTTTTTCTAGTGCCAGTTAAATTTACTCTAGGAATGATATGGCTAAATCAACCCACCAGTATATGGAGGGAAATTCTGAAAAAGAAGAGAAAGGAAACCCAAAACCTACAAAAAATTGTGATGTTTTCATAGTAGGATTGTTGTAATCTGTTGTAATCTGTATGTATTACAGATTAGAGCAAACAGTAAAATTATTGATGTTTTTTGTAACCAGGGTTTTCACTATGGGAGAAAGGGAAAACTAATAGAGAATGGGAGAATATGAGAAAAAATAGAATCGTGTTAGATTTGAATTCAAGGTGACATTATGAATACATGAATTTTAAATATATTTCTTAATGCTATCTACTACAAATTCTTAGAAACAATGATGGCCAATTAGTGATGAGAACAATCAGATGTTAGATTGTAAATATTTTTCCATTTAAAAGGAACTGAGACTACTCAGAGACTTCAGGTTTAAGGCAGACAAAAATATAATGTGAGTATTGGAACATTTTGTTTCAGAAAGCAACAATAAGGAAATATGTTTTCTTCACAGAAAAATGCCAGCCAATAAATGTAGAATAATTGAAAGAATTAAAAAAAATTATTTTTCCATATCCTGTTTAATAATTGATTCAGGTAATTGTGATTAATGAATAAACCTCTGGAAAAAATGAACAAAAAAACTTATGAAGATAAATATGACCAATATCACTAATAAAAAGGGAAACCACAACAGACTATAGAGGTTTAAAAGAGAATAAAAGAACATTATCAGCAAATTTGTGCAAACAAGTTAAAAATTAGGTAAAATATATAGCTTTGTAGAAAGATACAATTTACCAAAACTGAAACAAAAAAGAAAATATGAGTTTCTTATATTTATTAAAATATTGAATCTTATTTTAAAACTTTCCCCAAAGAAAATGCCAAGCCAAAATAAGCCAATGACAAAGTCTTCTAAATTTAAGAATGAATAACACTAACATTTTACCAATTCTTCTGGAGAATAGAAAAAATGGAAGCACTTTGAACTAACTTAGAGTCCGGCATCACTTGATATACAAACCTGACAAGAACATTATGAGAAATTAGACATTAGATAATAGTCTCATTTATAAATGAAGATGCAAAAGTCTCTTAAAATTAGCAAAAGAAGTCCAATAATTTACAAAAAAGAATGATATATTAGAAGCAAATTCATTTTATTCAATAAATATAGAAATGACAGTCAATTGAAGTACTTTAATCTCCAGACCAAAAGCCCAACAGAGAGGAAGAACATGGCATTAGTAAGGTCTACAAAACATAGACCTAAAGAGGCATTTGAGAGAATCTTAAGAGGTACATATATCTGTGTCCAATCATACACATACCTAGGTCCCAAAATTTTACCCATAGATATAAAATCAACAGAAATACATGCACATATGCACAAAATATGTGTTCAGCAAAAATCAAGAGTATATGTACCAGCTCTGAACTTGACACAGCCTCAAAGCCCACTTGTAGTTAAATGCAGAAATCATTACTGAGGTAAAATTTAAAAGACATAAATTAATTTTTTTAAATAGTGAAAAAGAAAAACTGTATTGGAGGCTATAGAAATAGAGGAGAGAGTAGAGACCAGACAATGTTAACTCCATTAAAACAAAGAACATGAGAGTTTCATAGGTCATCTGTGTTTGCTAATTGCCTTTCAAAGGAAAGTAAACTTTTTTCTTTTTTAGCACATTATTATAATTTAATCATTCTGTCTCTGTTTTGGTTAGCTTTTTTTTTTTTTTAAATTTCAGAATATTACTGGGGTGAAAATGTTTTGGTGAGATAGATTGCTTTTGTACTGCTTGAATCAAAGCTATAAGTATGCCTGTCACCCACATAGTATACAGGAGTCACGCAGATCACCTGGGACCCACTGGACCCCTGTGGCTCCTGCAGTCTGGGCCAGAGTTGGGAAATGTCTGTGTGGGAGCGATCATGACAGAACCCAAGGAGTTGAAGACTCCTGGGGAGGACAAAGGTGCACAGTGGATAGAGAAGCAATATGGCACCTGCTGTCCTGGCTCGGGTCTAGAGGGTAGGAAGTGCCCTGGGGGAGCTAGGAGTCTGGTGTCCTGTTCTCAGGAAGATCCCAGTTCACTGGTGGCAGCAGTCTCTGGGCTCACATGGGCTTCTGGGGTCTCTCCAGCAGCTCGGGAACCTGCTAGCTGTCAGAGATGCAAGGGAGGAACAAACCACTCCACCTGCCCTTCTCACTGGACTCCAGTCCTCTCAGGGCTTGATCTCTGCCAATATTTTGCTCCTTCCTATTCTGCTCCATGACTTTTTCCCATGGCATCTCCTGAAAGTTCTTTCACTCTTCCTTCAAATCCACACCTGATCTCTGTTTGTCTGTTTGTTCATTTTTTTTTCTTTCATCTAAAATTTCTTCATCTTATTGAGATGCTCTGGCAGCTGGTGTCTCTGGTCAGCCATCTTAAATCTCTGATGTCTTCCACCAGAACGTAGTCTTACAGCCTGAAACGAGGCCCAATAGTAGGTTCTTACTCTTTCCAAAAGACAAAAAAAGGCATAAATTTAGAAATAGGAGAATTATCTCCCCATTAGGTGAGCCAAAACTTAATCCATACATAAGATTCTTCAGTTATAGGAATGAAGCCAAGACAATATATTTTGAAATTTATATGTTTCTGCCAAGTAGTTTTCTATGTGGTTAGATTAATTGCATTCCCTACAGTAGTGTAGTTAGGTTTTGGTTACTCCACATCCTTGTAAACATTTAATATTGTCAGCCTTTTTTATTTTAGCCATCTTATGGTCCTATTATGGTAAGTAATTGTAGTTTTTATTTATATTTCCATGATAATTATGATGTTAAACACCTTGTTATATAGTTTTGAGATGATTTTTAATCATTTAAAGAGCCTCATACAAGTGGTGTGTGCTGGAGGAGCACTATAGGGCAGCTGGAAAAGAATGATCATTTCAATAAATGTTAGTTGGATGATAGGTTTCCATTTGTGAAAAACGATAATATTTGACGCCTACACCATATACAACAATGCATTTCAGATGGATTATAGACTGTCTATTAGGTCAAAATTATAACAATTTAGAAGATAATATATTTTAGGATCATTAGGATCTCAAAATATTTAAAGCTTCCTTAAAAATCATTTTAATATCAAGGGAATTGTCATTTAAAACCACAATGAGGTACAATTAGATGTGATGTAATGGCCAAAATTTACAAGTCAGAAGACACCAAGTCATAAGAGTGGAGCATAGACACTTCCAGAAGCTGCAGAGGGGAGTACTGATCGGCTCTTGCTAGCTGGGTGACAACTTGTCAGCATCTGTGAAAGCTGAACACAGAGGACCTATGACCTACCAAGTTCACTTGAGATACCCTGAAAGAATCTGTTCATGCGTGCTTCAGATGTATGTGCAGAAATATGACAGTAAGAACGAAGGAATAAACAAAACACAAATGTGTGTCAAGGTGGAACCGAGAAGCACACGGTTGCTCGTGCACAGCATCACTCGAACACGAGAAGGAACTGCAGGCGCACACACGAGCAAGGATGGCTCCCGCAGTCATGATTTCCTGGGAAAAAGGCAAGGAACAAAAGGATACATGGAATGTGATTCAAGTTATCACAGAATGCAAAGACAGAGGAAAAATCAAATGTGCTCTTAAGGAAAGCATAGGTAGGTGGTAAATTATTTTAGAAAGCAAAGCGAGCAAGGGATTATCAGACAATTCAAGAGTGAGGTGACCTCTGGGGGCATCGTGGCTGTGACTGGGAAGTCATGCAAAGCGGGTGTAGGAGGCTTTGGGGGTAGTTTAAAGGGTTCTCCCTTCATAATATTGCCAAATTTAGCATGGTTACATTTTACACACTTTCCTCTCATGCACTGCATTTTCTGTTAAATTGTGTTAGGTAACATACTGGTGACCATAAGTCACATGGTTCCAGTGGTGTCAC
Organism: Eulemur rufifrons; assembly: GCF_041146395.1. Lineage (NCBI taxonomy): Eukaryota > Metazoa > Chordata > Mammalia > Primates > Lemuridae > Eulemur > Eulemur rufifrons. The sequence goes on along the minus strand of NC_091011.1, from coordinate 5,014,094 downwards.
TTGCCTGCCATCAGGCTCAGGACTGTGGCCTACATACGTCCAGGTCCTCCTGGCACAGCTCACACTCTAGGTGTGGACTGTGGGAGAGCCACCGCCAGCAGGAGGCCCTCCGTGTGGGCCACCGGCCCTGAGCTGGGAATGTCGTCTGAATTCGGTAGGGGAAGTAGTTTCAGACAAAGAAAACATTCATACGGTTTATTTTTCTTTTCAGAATGTGATCTTCTCACCATTGACATTACTTTTCCTACCACAAACTGAGGGCTGTGAATATTTCTTCCCCTGTGACAACAGGATGCAGAAGAGAGAGGAGAGAAAGCTCTTCCTTTGTCCTGTAGAGGCCATGCCTGGGCTTGGGGATTAAAGGTAGTAAAAACGGTGATAACCACACAACAGTAAAGGCGGATGATGAGATCTGACATTTTACTGAAATTTTTTGACCTACTTCTGACCTATCCAAGTCAAAACATTCATCCTGGGCCTAGCAATTCAGATCTGCCCAATGGGGGGTTAGAGAAGATCTAATATTTTGGTTTTTCCTAATCATACATCACGCAGAAGCCCATTAAATGCCACACACAGAGCAGAAGTGCTGTTCTGCTGAACCATGTGGGCAGAGAGCCCGAACCACTTGCTGCACTTTGCAGCTAAGCTGTATCCCAGGAAGGTGACGCACGTATGTGTGTGTGCACGCGTGCACACATGTAGACATATACTGACAAAGAATGTACAACATATATATGACACTATTTTAACAATGCCAACCAAAATCATTTTCAGTGCATGTAAGGGAATACTACGAGAGTAGATTACTTCCTCTTTTTTGTAATGGTTCTTTGCTTTTGGCATTGATTCATTTTGTTTCAAAAATTGTGATAATTCTTATATCAATTCAGGAATGACTATTGCAATATAACTTGTACTTTTTAGTTATTTACTAAATATTTATTATTTTTAGTATTCTTTAAAGATATTTTATCACATGGAACACATAACTACACAACTTCCACTGTAGAGATTTTGGAAGTTTAAGAGCAAGTTACCATGTTTTTATTTCTTTTTCTTCTTTCTCCCCTCATAAACCTTAGTGATGGTCATGTGGATAAATAAATAAGATGTGTAATTAATTCCAATGCATTTTTACTGGGGCATAGATTTCAGGCTCACTGTGGGGCATTTAAAGAAGCAAGCATGACAAAGTGTCTCTTTTTCAATGTAGTGTTAAAGAAGATTATGACCACATTTGCCCTCCAGCAGTTCCTACAGCAATACAATCTCTTACTCACACTGAATGTTTCTATTTAAATATTTCAGTGTTTACATAAAAATATATCATTTTATTACTAAAGTGTCTTACCAAGTTTACCTGGTCACATATATCAGTAATTTTCTTAGTAAATGATTGATTTTAAAAGTCTTTTTCTCTATATAGGCTCCTTCCATCAAGCTATAGTTATTTTTTCTAGAGGAATGATAGGGATATCCAATCTAATTTTTACATTACTCTACTGTGTGCTACTTAATGCTTAAATTAACATATTCTAACACAATTTGCTAGTTATTTGGAATTTTGTTTTGACTTCCACTGCTTTATTTGTACTGATATAAAAACAAGGTGTTTTTAAAAGTACATTTAAAATACTTTATCTAAAACTTTTTGACAATTTCACCATATTTTAAAAATAGAGGGAAAAACCCACACACGCAGCTCTGCGCACACGACAGGATGGTGGGTTGGAGCACAAATGCCCACCGGAGCAGCCTGTCCTACGCCAAACACAGAAGATGTCCACGCACAAGGTTCACCTGTGACTGTCACTCATATTTTGGATGATGTGATGGTTAATTTTATGTGTCAACAGGGCCACAGGGTGCTCCAATACTGGGCTAAGCATTATTCTGAGAGTTTCTGTGAGAGTGTTCCTGGATGAGATTAATATTTTTAAATTGGCAAGCCGAGTAAAACAGATTACCTTCCTCAATGTGCGTGGGCCCCACCCAGTTGGTGGAAGGCAAGAATAGGACAGAAAGACTGAGGAAGAGGGATTCCTCAGCCGGCCTGGTCAAGCTGGGACATGGGTCTTCCACACTTGGGCTGGGACTGACGCCATCGGCTCCCCTGGCTCTCAGGCCTTTGGGCTCGAACTGGAACAGCACCCCTGGCTTTCCTGCCTCGGGCTCCCAGAGGGCAGGTCGTGGGACTTCCCAGTCTCCATGAGCGTGTGAACCAATTCTTCATGATACATCCTCCATGAACAGACAGATAGGTCCTGCTGGCTCTGCTGTTCTAGAGAACTCTGACTGACACAGATACACAACATGTTAATAAATACACTGCATTTTTTCTAGACTTCATTGATTTTAAACTCTAATTATATTTGAGAAACAAAATTTACATAACTTTCTCTCATGATATCATTACTCCTCTCAGAAAAATTTTGCTGTTAAAATATAAAGGGTAGGGTGGCTCTATCAACAATGAAAAGAAGATCCTTCCTTCCTCCCTCCTTCCTTCTCTCTCTCTCTCTCTCTCTTTCTTTCTTTAATTTAAAGGAACAAAATGAATACTTGACAATATATTTGCTATTTACACATGACTCTTTTAGTAGAAATACAAGGTTTGAAAATTTAGGAATTTCTCATTAGTAGTTTTACAAGATCGGTGTCATTAGTACATGAAGCTCTAGACTAGATGGTACACTTTGGAATCCAATAGACTTAATTTACACTATTGGTTACATCACTTAGTAGCTGAGTAAAACTATAATGAGAAACTGCCACATATACCCCAGAATAGCTGAAATTAAAAGGACTACAAATATTCATGTTGATAAAGATATATAGCCACGGGAATTCCTGTACACTAGTGGTAGGAGCACAAATTGCTATGGTCCACTTTTGAAAATAATATATCATTACCTATGTAAGTTAAACATACATATAACCTACAGCCCAGTCATATGCCCAGAAGACATGCAGGCATATATCCAACAAGGTATATGCAAAATCATTTGTAGCAGCATTATTTGTAATAGCGCAAAGCAAGAAACAACCCAAGTGTTCACTAAGAGTAGAATAAACAAATTAGTAGACATTCGTGTACTTGATTAATTAAAAAGCAATAGAAATGAATGCACAATAACCACATGCAACATAACGTTGAATACGAGAAGCCAGAGAATATGAACTTTATTCTATTTAAATAATTACCAAATACAGACAAAACTAACCTATGGTGTTCAAAGGTAGGATGTGGGCTACATTCAGAGAACATAGAAAAAGCAGTGATTTTGAAGGGACATGAGGAAGCTTCTGGATGCTGGAAATACTCAATTTCTTGACCTGAGGTATGGTTGCTACTTGTGATAATCCACTTCAACATAAATGTTAAAACAACAACAACAACAAAAAAGGGAGAGCCAATGGCATCTTGATGATGACATTCCTTGACCTCCTCTGTCTGCAGTCCCAGTGTTTCCTGGCCCAGCCATCCTCTTAGAGGCGCCATGGAGAAGCCTTTGCGGCCCCCTGCACTGCCAGCTTGTCCTTGGTCCCATGTATTCCTTTCCTTGATTCAGTCTCTCACGCTGTCAGCACGTCCTCCATACCTTCTTCAGGGACTGTGCAATCCCTTGCAATAATATTCTGTGACTAAATATCTGAAAATATTTTTATTTTACCATCATGCTCTTTAACAATTTTCCTGGGGCTATAATTCCAGTTTGAATATTATATTCCTTCTGAAGTTTCAAGGAATAATTCTATTGTCTTCTTGCTTCCAGGATTGCTGTTCACATGTTTACATGTTCTCTCTCTCTCTCTCTCTCTCTCTGGAACCTTGTAGAATCTTCTCTTGGCCATAATTACTTTGAAATTTCCTAATGGTGTATATTTCACTATGGATCTATTTCTTCCAATGTGCACGTACTTAGGGAGATTTTAATTGTAACTGAAAATTTCCTTGAATTATTTCATTATTGATATCCATCTATTTGAGGGGGCTTTTGTTTTTTCTATTTCTCTTGCTCCAGATTTCCTATCTGGAGATTTCCTGAATCCTTCAGATTTAGAGGCTAGACTTTTTGGGCAAATATTTCATTATATTTTCTATATTTCTATATTTTTTCCTCTACTTTCTTAGAGAAATCTTTATTTTCCAAATCCTTTTAAATTTTTGTTTATGTTCTCATCTTTTTAATTACCAAAGGCTTTTTTACATTGGCTGAATGTTCCTGGTTTTGTTTTGTGGATGCAACACCATTTATATTTGTGAAGACGCTAATAATGAAGTTTATATGTTTTTCTCTCTGCTGAGAATGATCCAATTTAGTATTTCTTTGTCTGTTTTTCCCATGTTAGGTGTTTTTCTCCAATGTCTAGAAATCTTTGGCTCGTTGCTCATAATTTATATTGGAGAATAACAAAAAAGTGACTTTCAGCTGAGATCATGCATGTGAGGTTTATTCTATCTGAGCTTTACTGTGAAATGATAAGGATGAGCTATTTGTCGGAAAACTCTCATTTCTATTTTTTACTCTTTGCCCTTTAGCTTGTTAGATTACCCAGAGAAAAAATTTCACAGCATTTGACTCAAAGATAAAGGATTGACTGCCAGCATGCTTGGGTAGAATGGGGAGGAGGTCTGGAGGGGCTTTTTGTCATGGATTCCGTCTAGGAAAATGCCCATAACTCCTCTTTTTGTCGTGGTATCTGCGCTCTCAGTTGTGCCAGCTTTTCTCCAGCCCAGAGTCCTCCTCTTCTCTTGAGGAATAAAAAATTCATGGTTGGCAAGGGGCTGGAAGGTCGCTTAGCTAAAAGGAACTAGAGGAGGCTAGTGACATTTAAAATCCTTTCAAGCCACTTATACTCACTGTAACTTGCATCCCTGCCCCTCCAATACGGATCTCACAGCAGGTGCTACTGCCATGCCTGGGTCTGAGGACGCTGCAGCCTACATTGATGCTTTGTAGACATCTTTACTGGGAAACTGGGAATCAGCTTGCTTGATCCTATGTAGCCATCAAAGATTCTGAAAAACAGAACAAAACAAAAAAGACAACACATTTAAACTGGGTAATTTGAGGAGAGTTTTTAAAAGAAGCTAAAGCAGTATGTAAGATGTAGAGATACCAAAAGAAAAAGTGCAGTACCCTATTCCTGTACTTACTACAGCCAGCAAATGTGGCACAGTAGACTAGAAGGGGCTGGAAGGAGCAGGTACCAGAAGCTGGAATGACAGAGATGTGTGCAGAGGACGGCCGTGCAGGAGCTTTGACCCTTGGCTAAGGGGTGCAGCCGGCTAAGGGGTGCAGCCTGCTCAGAGGCACAGCGCCAGGAGAGGACCAGGGGATTCAATAGCTCAGCCTTTCTCTCTTCCCTGAAGTCTCCTGCTTGACCTCTTATTGGCTAAACCTCATGAGAAGCTGGAACATCAGAGAGTCCACCGATGTTGCCCACACATCAGTCTTCTTTCTCCATTGTAGTTCTCGGAATAATTTTTGTAGAATGTGCTGGGACTGCGAAATCCTGAGATAAGGACGGACTGCCCAGAGCAGCCTGGGGTCTGCTCCTGTCCTTCCCGGAACAGCATGTCCTGTAGTGATTTAGCTCAGTGAATCCAGTTGCCCCAGAATATAGAAACCCGGAATGGAGGGATTTGGGGATCCCTTAGCTGTGGTATGACACGAGTAAGGCACAGACAAGACTCCATTCACCCTGAGCATCTCTTATGAGCCTTGGAGGACTGGCTTGTCATGAATCCTAGGCTTCTGTTCCACGCTTCCTCTCAATAAGCAATAAAATTGCTTTGTTTAACTCGTGTTGAGTGTTCTGTCTCACTGCACTCATGCAAGTGGCAGAAGTTGCAGACTAGTAATCACTGCACAGGAAATCTACTTAATAGGATCTATTATAACTCCACTGCAGAATTCTCACCAGTCTTTCCTTTTTCTGAGCTACACATGATAGAAAATTTTTAAGAACGCTGGGGCACCCCTCCCTACAGTGTTTTGCATCAGTGGAGAGAGATCTGTGAGCCCTCCTGAAGAGTGTGGTAATGGCCTGGTGACCAGTGTGCATGCAATCCTTTCAGATAGTGTCTCCCCCAGAAACTGGCTTCTTCCTACAGCAACCAGAGACTGCTCAGCTTTTCAACCTTACTTATTTTAAATGCATTGCGTCTGGGTTTCAATTACACAACCACAGAAAGTAAGTGCCACTATCAAGTGCTTGCGTTAACACACTAAACCCTAAATCCAAGGTGAATGCACTCGCTTTAATTAATCCAGCCCCATCTGGCTTTATGTTGTCCTAGTGCTTTTATGATCCACTATCCTGTATCCTCTGCAGACGGCCGCCGCTACAGAGTCGTGAAGGACTCTGCCTTTTCCAGAGAGTGGGTGAGCTTCTCTTGTGTGGGGCCTTATATTTCCCTCCCTGGGCTATGAAGAGACCCAAAGCTCACTCTGGGCCTTGAGGCAGTGGCAATGGTGGTCTGGATCTTCAGAAGCTTCCTGCAAGCAAGTGACCCCGACACCCTCATTGGAATTACTTATGCAGAGTGCTGCTTTCCTCGGGGGAGACTGAGGTTTTCATTTTTCAGACTCTTCTTCAGTGTTTATTGAATTGTCTCCATCCCTGACCTCGGCACCCACTGGCACCCATTCGGCACCCACTCTACCGGCACCCACTGCCCTGGTGTGAAAGACTCTTCCCATCAGGCCTTGAGCTCCACCCTCAGCCATAACTGCCCTGGGGTGCAAGGGATGTAGGACTCCTTCACACCTGTCATGCAAGGTGTTTGATTTTTTTCCTGCATTTTGTTATTCAGATGTCCAAAACCTGTACATTTCTCAGCTCCTTGGGTACAAGAGCTGTCAGAAAGCCAGCTGGAGCCCCATATTTACACTCACTTTAAGTACTAGAAGGACTGATTGCCCCAGGCACATCTCAAGCAGGACTCTGCTGCAGCCCACCAACCTGCACCCAGTGCCCACCCAACCAGGCAGTCCTCCTGCATTTCTCAAACACAGAACCAATTTGCCGTTATGTAGTTTTTAGCTTGTCTTTCCGGTTGACCCATTAACTCTAGGGAAGTCGTAGCTCCTTCCTTTATCACAAAGCGTTCTAAAGAGTGTTTGTCCTCAGCCCACTTCTGGTACCAATGACCAGCCTGGTCAGATAATCATAAAATTACTTATAAAGTGGTAATCAAGGGATAGGGAAACCACAAAGGATCACGGTACCAGGACTGGAAGGTGTGGGGCACCATTGCCATCCCCAGCCTAGAAGGACTGGAGTGTTGGGGAGGGGAGAGTGAGAGAGAGAGAGAGAGAGAGAAGTGGTGAGAGTGTTTAGGACACAATCTGTGACTTTTGGTCAAAGAAGCCAGCCCACGGTGACCCACCATGAATGGAGAAAGAATAGAAACGTGGACCTCACTCTTATTTCTCCTTTCTGCTTGTAACCCTTTTAGGCTGAACCTGAGCAAGAGCCAACTGCGAAGAGGCTGTCGATATTGTGCGTGTGGCTCAGCCTTGGGGTAAGAGTGAGGTAGAAAAAGGACACCAGATCCAAAGGCACAAACAGGACTGATCCAGCCACTTAGTAACAACTGGGCCACTTACCTCTTTGCCACCTTCTTTCCAATGTCTATGTATTTTTGCACATTTTTATTCACTCAAAATAAAATGAAGAATACATGGGTTGATATCGTTGATACCAGTACTAAAGCTTGTCTTTGCAAGGGGCTTGGATACAGAGGGAAGGAGAGAAATACAGCGACTCATGGAAGACATGAAGTCCCGGGGTGCCTTTTCCGTCATGCTTCTGCCTGATGGGGTGTTTCATGTGAAAAGGACGCAGTTGCTACAATGCCTGGTACAAAATCTATTTCCTGGTTCAAATTTCACAGTATCTGTATCTTAGTTTGTTTCTGCTTGCACTGAATCTGGCCTCTTCTTTTACTGTCCTGGATTTCTGATCATGGTCCTTGGTTTATGTGCTTCTTGGCTTATAACACAGATTCAAACTTAGGCCAACATTCTTTTTCTTCCTTCTACGGAGGCTATATGTTTGTTGTTGTTTTCTGCCTTTGTAATCTCATGCACACCATTCCCCTCTCCAGAATCCTTTTCCCAAACTATGAATTCACCGAGTTCATTTTAGACCATCCTTAAATCTCAGCTCCTCCGTGACTGCTGCCTCATTGCTTCTGCCTGGGTTGAGTCGTGCCTCTACTGCACCAGACGGTCGGTCCTTTTGCCCCAGAGACAAGCATTGTAAACAGCACCCTGCGTTATTTATTGCTACATTAACAGTTTGCCGCTGCACAGGTTTTGGCTCGTCTTTCTGGTTGGCCCATTAACTTTAGGAAGGTCATAGCTCCTTCTTTTATCACAGCCTGGCAGAGTAGATTCTCGATAAATTTTATTGATTAATTATTGTGTTTATTCTGCATCATTTAAATCATCCTGTATAGTTCTGACCTTTCTTCCTTGGCTTCAGGATTCAGGAACTGGGAAAGAGCTATGGGGTGTGAAACCCTGACAGCAACGGCGTGCAGACAGGTGAGGAATGTTCAGGATTCAGGTGATTGGTTTTAATCCTGCTCCCAGTCTTTTTTACCCCAGGGACACTTTAAATGACTAGATCCACATATATTTTATGACATCTTAAAGGACGACTTAACTCATGCACAGAATTCAAAGATCTGTGCAGTCTTTGGAGGCTGTTTTGTTATTCTGATAAGAGACACCGTGTGTGTTAGTCAACTGAATATTTAAAAAGGAAAAGTAAAAACTTGGACATGTAGATTGCATCTTGAAACCTTCTTTGTTTGTGACTGGAATAAGAGAAGCTTTGGGTCACTATCTCCTCTCTGAGTCCTGGCATTAGAGAGAGATTTGATCGTAACGCACTGGACTGGGGAGTCCGTCTCATCTCTAGCCAAGTGCAAACTTGGTTTCTTATCTGAGTGTGTAAGTGCTTAATGTTGATTGACTGAGTCATCTGTCATGACATAGGAGTTTACATTTCCTGCAGATATATAATGGGAATTTCAGTGAAATGGAAAACACTAAAAACATCATTTTTCAGAAGAACTGCTAAGTGTGAATACTAAGTAACATCTGCTAATAGTTACTGAGGGAACATATTCTAGGTGCTAGAAGGGAAAACATACTAAACCAACTTCAGGACCTGGACTGCATTTAAAGTTTTCAAGTCAACATGAACTTTTTTTGGTTTTGTTTTAAAAAACACTATCTTGGTTATAAGAGAGATATTTAAAAAAAAAATGTAAAACCTGTTTGCATAAAGAGTAGTGACAATTGTTCTGTCTTACTAATAATGATATACCTTTAGAATAGAGTGCAGAGTGAAAAGTGTTTTGCTTTTAATTCCACATATAAATTATGCATCCAGATCTTCATTGTGTGCAAGAACCATTCAGATTGTTTTCTTAGAAACATGGATATCAGAAACAAGAAATTTAGATTACAAATCAGTGATTTTTGATTTCTTAAAAGGACAGCTTTTAAAAATGAAAAGTAAAAAATTTTCACCACAAATAACTATGCTTTAGGAAATTCTAAAAAGGCATTATTTAGAATATATTTGAAAAAATATTAGGTGTAGTTATAGTGTGATCTTTCTTATACAATCCACAGAACTTTCAGTTATCTCAGTCATCCAGTCTTCATATAGTATACTAGATATTTCTTGCTTTCTTGCTACAAAATCCCTTTTCCCTTTTCTATAAAGCACACATTTTCCTACTTCCCTCCTCCACTCAACATATTCTTGGGAAAAATTTCAGTCTAGGAGCCTTGGCCAACAGGGAAGGACATGAATCAGGTGCTAGGTGAATCAGGTGCCTCTCAGATGTTTGCCTCTTGGGCCGAGTGACACCAGGACCAAAAGGGGCCGAGTGCCCAAACCCAGCTAAGAGGTGCTCAAGACCCTGCCCATCATCTCTGGCTTCCCGAATTCCACATTCTGCCCCGGGCTCTATCTTCTTCATTCTTCAGCTTTTCCTTGGTTATGAGGAGCCTCATATCTTTCCAACAAGTACCCACATTGCTCAAGTTCTCTGAAGTACATTTCTGTCCATTGTAAACAAAGACTCCTACTAATACAGCTGATGTCCCCAAAGTTGGTTAAACAAATCCTTAATTTCACTTTTTTGACTAAAATAGCTTAATTCAATTTTCCTTCCCTGGCAACCAAAAGGATCTTGACAAAAAGTGAAGGCACTGATAGTAGCGGCTGAAGCCACATGGCATCTTTAGGAATCTCTCCAGGCTCACAGGAGAGATGATGTTTTTTACTGAATATTTTGTCACTTTGACATTAATACCTACACTAAAAGCTAACACATAAAGTGTACTTATTTGTCCAAGGCACTTCAGGTGCCATACATATGGAAACTCTTAATTTTCACAAGCCTAAGAATTAAGTGTAGACATAATACAATGTTATCTTAAAATATTATATATGTCTGCCTGTGAGAGCAGGGACTGTCTTGCCTGGTGTGGTGTCTGTACCGTCCACCATGTACAGACATATCATGGGCCCTCGATACACACTTGTTGATCTCTCCACAAGTGCATGTGCATGCTACATCCATGGTTGCTTGTAGTGGATATTTATGTTTTTATCAACATAAACTATTTTCTTAAATTTTCCTCTCCCATGTCTCTCATAGGCACTTATTGTCATCAGGCATCCATGTCACACTAGCATCATATGAACACACAAACCTCTCTCTGGGAGTTTTGGAAGTGAACCAGTAAAATAAACTTGTGTTATATCCGCTGGTTGAAGCTGTAAGATGAAAGATACAGGAACAGTTGGTGGGCATGTTCTGTACCCTATAGGTAAAGCAATTTTCTTCTACAAGAAATGAGAATTAAACCAGAATACTAAAAATAAAATAAAATAAAATAAAATAAAAGCATCAATGATAATTAGAGGTCCAGATTCTAGCTCTACCTAAGGCCCAAATAAATCTCAGCCTTTGTATGACTTAAATGATCCATTTCAGAGTCCTTGGCACATCACTTTTTCTTCTAACAAAAATTTTATTTCTATATATAGACTATAACATGCATTGTTTTTCCCCTTGGGATTTGCAATACGGTAGCAGTATTATTCCTTTGAAATGCCATAACAAGATTCCTTCGTTACTTATAGTTCTGGAGGCTGAGGCATCCGAGATCAAGGCAGCAGCAAACTCAGTGTCTGGTGAGGGATCTCTGCTTCATAGACGGTGCCTTTTTTCTGTGTCTTCACGTGGCAAAAGGACAAGGGAGCTCACTTGAGCCTTTTTTATAAGGGTACTTATCCCACCCATGAGAGTAAAGTCTTCATGAAGTAATCACTGCCCAAAGGCTCCACCTCTTAATACTACGACATTAGGTATTAGGTTCCAACATGTGGATTTTGGGGGGACAACTTAAACTTAAAAGCATAGCAGTAACCTTGCGGCAAAATATTCCTTTTCAACTGTCAAGGTCTAACCTTTATAATTCTTTAATTGTATCTCATTCTTCACTACGTTTATAGCCTACCAAAACAAAACTTTAATTATAATTTTCCCATTAAGTGAAATAAACATTTGAAATATTTATGTCCCAAAGGCTGCCCAATATATTTAGCAGTATATTTATATTTAGTTATTATATAGTAATATCACTCTCCTGCTAAAAAATAAATCATATACTCTATAACATGGAATTTAAGGTTTTCAAATATATTCTCAATTTATCATTCCATCTTCATATATACTTCTCCCTATAGGAACTTTAAATTTCTGTCAGGTGACATTTTATAGCATTAACCTAAATGTACCTGGATTTTTTTCAATTCATACCTTTTGCAAATTCTGTTTTGAACTGGACCCTCACTCACCAGATCCTAGACCTTCTACTCCATCTGAAGTGGTGACTTGTATTCAGGAGTCTTTGGCCTTCAAATACTAAGTCTTTACTATCTTGGTTAACTGTGCTGGAAAAATGGAATTATCATATTGATGTAGCAGTGTGGGAATATGAAAAGTAGTCTAAAATAAAGTACTATAGCAGAGAGAAGAAGTAAAAAGAACAGTGTATTCTCCACTAAAGAGATGACATATTTCTTTACACACCATCAAACTTGCCATCTCCTAGCACATCCCTACTCACATGTTTGACATGTGATAGAAATAGTCTTCCATGACAATCAAAATAATAGGAAAGCAAAGAAACTTGAATGTCCTAAAGAGATAAGAATGAATTATATTATTCAGACCAACAAAATGATGGTGGCTCAAGACCTTTGCATTTAATTAACCTAAACTTTTGGATAACCCCACTTTCAGGAAAGGTATAAATTCATTCATATACCGTCTCCTTTATGTGTTCACAGGAATCCTTTACCCGTGGAATCAGAGATGAATATTTGAAATGATAACCAAAAGGTGTAAATAAATATTAAACATACAGTAGTCATCTAAAATATATATAAAAAATAAATTGTCTGCACTAAATTTAGTCACTTTCACACACATTTCAACATGTGCATGTTTGGCCCTTTAGCATTATGCACTGATGACATGACACAACACCACCAGTAATATATAGATATGCAATGCATTGTCCAGACTTTGAAGAGAGCAAGGAAGCACGATTCATGGTTATGCTGGGACAACTGGCATAAAGTAGGGTTGTTCTGGGCACAATTTTGATGACACATGTCTGGAATTGCAAACATTGTTTTTGATTTTTTTACCTTATATTTCATCATTGATGGCAAGCTAGAGTAGCTCGTTCTAAATGTTTTCTGCACGTAACTTGTGAAATGCTTTTCATCTTTGAAAAAACACACTAATTGTATAAAAGCTACAGTTCTTGTCCCAATATTACTGCTTCAATTTTCAACTTAACTTATTTAGATAAAATAATTAAGAGAAATGTGACTAAATATTTAAATAATTGATAAAGATAAAATTGTTCCTGAACCTTGCATGTCAGCGTTTCTAAGCTGTGTTCCTCAGTGTTTGTCCACCTTTTGATGCCTGAAAATTCTGAATTGTGTTTATAAAGGCAGTTCATGAATAAGGTGACTATATATTTGCCATAAAGTATGTTAAGTTCCTTACCTACATGACCCAATGTTAGTCACACATTCACTTCAGGTAAAGTATTATTGATCTTGCTTTATAAATAAGCAAGTTGAGGCTTCAAAGTTTTAAGTTATTGTTTTGCAGTTACCCAAGGAGTTTTCAAAAAGTTAGTATTCTATAGATTGTTTTCTGACACAGAAATCTTCACAGAAATGGCCATAACTCCCTTTCTGCTCATCTTCAGCGTTTAAAATCAATGCTTTGAAAAACCATCATGCACAAAAACATCCACAGTAAAATTCTGAGAGACTGAAATTTGGGTCAGGTGGCCCATTCATCTAAATCAAGAAGGTGATTCTTTTGATAGTTGGTATTATTAAATCCTTAGAAGACTGTGTGCATTTTGACTTTGAGAGAATAAAGTCTTAAGAGCACTTGAGTAGTCTGGCAGAGTTGATTAAAAATGAGGCCTTTGAACAGTGTTATAATGCCACCCCTAGCTAAATGGAAACATAAGCTATGCCAGTGTTGGAGTGTCTAAATCTGCTAAGATTAATGGAAGTGAATTACCATTGTGTTCCAAAGGAATATGTTTTGGCATCAGTGAAAAATGAGACTAAATTCCAAATGGAGGGTCCCACTTTTTAAAAACAATATGTTAAAGATTTAAATTATATAAAAACTTGCCAAATCTCAGAATTACTCTGTGCCTTTGATGACAGTTGGGTGAAGCATAGCTGTAGGTAGATAAAAATGTCAATAAGCAAATATTTTTATGAATGACTAGAATCATTTAAACCATCTTTAAGCTCAAATTACCAGAGATTTCTTGATTAACAAATATTAAATAAATATTTAATAAATAAATAAATAATACAAAGTCACAAAATAAACGTGAATAGATCTCATATTCATCAAGGCATTACTCTATGCCAGACACTACTATATCGGCTCATGTAAAAGACAAATTTTATTTATTTATCTATTTATTTAGTCATTGTTTTTTCCAAAGCCAGCAAAACATAAAATAGGAATCATTAATCTCATTTTTCAACCCAAAAAACCCCTGAGATTCAAGAGTGAAGTCATTGTTCTTAAGCACGCAGTGAGTTTTCCTAGAAGAGGATCATTGTCTCAGGGCGTAGGATCACAGTGGTTAAGAAGTCTTTCTTTGTTAATCACCTGGCTGAATACCTTGGGCTTAGGTGGATATAAACAAAATTAACTGTTTGCTTGCTCAGGTTCTGTTCTTTAGAACATAATGTGAAATATCCAAAAAGAACTATTAATTGCACATTAAAATGAGTTTCAGTATTTTCTACACATACACATATGGAAGTTAAGTTTATTAGCTGAGTTCAATGTCATGCCAATGGGACAGGAACACACATCATGTGGTACAGATAAAAATAAGGGAGAAGTGACTGGCAGAGAAGTAATAGAATGTCCAGTGTCTGACATCACAACACCGCACCTTGAGGACAGGCGCAGATGGTCTGCATGTGCCGTGGCCAAGGTTCCCCGAGCAGGACCCACCCCACTGGGTCTACAGAATTGCAGGGGGAGGGGGCAGGGAGACGACGTGAATCCCTGTAGCCAGAAGGGGCCCTGTTGGGAGGGGCGGGGGCGCAGGGCTCAGGCAATAACCTCGCTGGGAAGGAGGCGGCTTCTGAAGCCCGTTGCTTTGGATTGTCGCCAACGTGCTGGGCACTGTCTGCCGAGCTCCCGAAACAGGGGAGAAGGTGAGCCTCCGGGAACATTTTATTGGTCTCTTCGCAGCTCATGAGAAAAGAGCTGAGAAGCCATGCAAGCAAGAGGAAGAATACATCCTCCCATGGCAGGGCCTCCTCCCGCGGCCTGTGCGGGACCGGTGTGTAACCTGCCCCGGGGAGCTGAGGCCGCGGACGCAGGTGGAAACCTGCTCATTTTGAAATGGTTAGAAATGGTGTTTTCCGTTTTCCAGACCCTGGAATGATACCCGGGGTTCCCGACTGTCCCGCTGCGGCTCACTCGCCCTAGTTTGTCGCAGGCGGTGGCGAGGAAGCACAATGTGTCGCACATGACTCCAGCCAAAGCGTTTTTCAAACACCAGTTAGGAGTTTGGTCCGTCAGTGTCTTGCTGTAGGGAAAAGCAATGTTCTGTCCATTTTCCAGAACATTTAAAAATATTGTAGATTACTCTCTGGGAAGTAATATTGTTACCTGATTTTAAAAACGCTATAGATATTAACGATAGAAATAGAAAATAATTCCAAGTAATAAAATTGTCTTTTCAAAATTTGAAAAAAGATATAGTCTGCTGTTAGGTTAACAGCTAGAATTCAAAACTAAATTTGAGTACTATTGATGATGATCCAGCGACCTAAATATGCGGAATTAGAGGCTTTGTATGTGTCTATGTGATGAGTAGCCGGAGTATGAATAATCAATACTGCTAAACTTGCTCTCCATGTCCTTAAACAGATGCTCATCTTTAATTATCTCTTCACTTTACTTTCTAATAAGCAAATTCTATATATTTGTTTTCTAAGAAAATACCACCTTGATACAGATTTCTGTTTTTCAGAATTTTATTTTCCTACCTATGCTAAACAAAATTAATCCATGTACAGTAACTGCTTCTGAATTACAAAATGAAACAACTGATTTTTGCTAGGATGAAAAATTATGTACAGGCATACCTTGGAGATATTGCAGGTTTGGTTCCAGACCACTGCAATAAAGGGAATGTTGCAATAAAATGAGTCACACAAATTTTTTGGTTTCTCAGTGCATATAAAATTTATGGTTAGACTGTACTATAGTTTATCAACTGTGCAATAGCATTATGCCTAAAAAAGTACACATCTTATTTTAAAAATTCCTTGTTGCTAAAAAATGCTAATGATCATTTGAGCGTTCAGAGAGTGTAATCCTTCTGCTGGTGGAGAATCTGGCCTTGGTGTTGGTGGCTGCTGACTGATCAGGGTGCTGGCTGCTGAAGGATTGGTTGGCCACGGCAATTTCTTAAAATAGGAAAACAATGAAGACTGTCACATGAATTGACTCTTCCTTTCATTAAAGTATCTCTGTAGCACATGATGCTGTTGGTAGCATTTTGCCCACAGTAGAAATTCTTTCAAAACAGCAGTCAATCCTCTCAAACCTGCTGCTACCTTATTGACTAAGTTTTGTAATATTCTGAGTTTTTTGTTATCATTTTACCCACGTTCACAACATCTTCCTGGAAGAAGATTCCATCTCAAGAAGCCTCTTTCTTTGCTCATCCATAAGAAGCAACTTCTCATTTGTTTAAGTTTTATCAAGAGTTTGCATCAATGCAGTCACATTTTAAGGCTCCACTTCTAATTGCTATGTTTTTCTGCAGTTATCTCCTCCACTAAAGTCTTAAACTTCTCAAATTCATCTTGGAATCAACTTAACCAAATTCCTGTTAATGTTGCTATTTTGACCTCCTCCTATGAATCACAAATGCTCTTAATGGCATCTAAAATGGTGAATCGTTTCCAGAAGAAGTTCAATTTAATTTTCCTGGATTCATAAGAGAAATCACTATCTGTGGCAGCTATAGCCTTACAAAGTGTATTTCTTAAGTAATAAAACTTGAAAGTTGAAATAACTCCTTGATCCTTGGGCTGCAGAATAGATGTTGTATTAATAGGCCTGAAAACAACATGAATCTCCTAGTAAATCTCTATGAAAGTTCATGGGTGACCAAGTGCATTGTCAATGTGCAGCAATATTTTGAAAGGAATCTATTTTTCTGAGCAGTAGATCTTAACAGTGGGCTTAAAATATTCAGTAAACTACACTGTAATCTGATGTGCTGCCATTCGGGCTTTGTTATTCTATTTATACAGCACAGGCAGAGTAGATTTAGCCTAATTCTGAAGGGCCCTAGGGATTTTCAGAACAGTAAGTGAGCATTCTACTTAAAGTCACCAGCTGCATTAGCCCTAACAAGAGAGTCAGCCTGTCCATTGAAGCCTTTAAGCCAGGCATTGACTTCTCCTCTCTGGCTATGAAAGTACTAGATGGTATCTTCTATCAATATAAGGCTGTTTTATATACATGGAAAATCTGTTCTTCAGTGAAGCCATCTTCATGAATGATTTTAGCTATGTCTACTGGATAATTTCTTACAGCTTCTACATCAGCACTTTTCTGTTATGGAGATGGCTTCTTTCTCCCCCTCCCCCAAGATGGTAGATTAGGGCCTTTGTTAGGTAGCCTCATCCACTTGGAAACAGCAAAATAGTGCAGAGATTAACACTGGGAGCTTTTATTCAAGAAGAAATACAGGAAATCACCAAAAAAGTAAAGGACATTTCAGATACCAGGGAACAGAAAGTGTGCAAACAACCCTTATGGTGGCTTTTGGCTGAAAAGAGTGAGTGGTGCCCCTCTGTGTGAGAGGGGCAGAGAGTATCCCTCTGTGATTCAGCCTTCCACTGGGGAACTTTGCAACCCAGACCAAGGAAGACCACCTTGTTTCTCCCAAGCTCCACAGCTAACTTGAGGAGAGGCTGGAAGACTGTGAGAGGCACAGGCACTGGGGAAAGCTTCATGCATTTTCCCAGATCCAGGGCCGGGAGGACACCATTCTCAGTCTGGGCTCGTACCAAGCTGGTCAGTGTTTGGTGACCAGCAGCAGTGGGCTGCCTGTGCATTTGGGTCTTGGGCCATAGATTTCAACATCTGATCTGGAGAAGGGGAAGGTCCCCCACAACCAGAACTGCATTCTAGCCACAGGCACTGCAACTGGGGTCTCTCCCCTTGCAAGATGGGAGTAGAGGGAGATTTGCTAACCTCATGGTTTCTCCCGGTCTACAAGATTTGCAGACAGGGATAGCTTTGTGGCCTGGAGCCAGTCTGTGTGTGACATTGCTGGGTGCCCCAGCCTGTTCCCTTGGTCAGTGGGGGGAGCAGGCCCTCGAGGAATGCTGCTCTAAGGGAAGGGAGAATGCATCACACCAACGGGGCACCCCTTGGGACAAAGAGGATCAGAGCACACTTGCTTGTGCACTAGAGCTCCCTGCTTGGGGGCAGAGAGTGACTGTACCACTTCCAGTGGAGACATGGGAGGGGCTGCTCCCTTGGAGGTTGGCACAAGCGTGCTGGAGGATGGCCATTCTGGGGCTTTTAAGTGCTGCAGCCTCACTGGCTGTGTGCCCACTGGCCTGGGCTTGCACAAAACCTGCTCCTTCCCCCCTTCATGAGGCAGCAACATTTGTGCAGCAGAGAGCAGGAGAGCCTCAAAACTGTGTGCCTGGAGCTGAGGGAAGAGCTTCAACACCAGACATTTTGGTGTGAGGCACGAGGCAGGCATCTTTTATGGCACTTGGCTAAATCGTGGCCTGGGGATATACAGTGGTACCTGTTGAATCAGAGTGCCCTGAGAGCTGGGTCACAGGTGTGACAGGGAGGTGGATCATGTTCCTGCCTACCCAGCCGTGGAGCTGGGGCAGTGACCCCTCCTGGGGAGACCTTGACACATGTCAGCAGGAGCTTCTCCTGCCACTCCCGCCCCTCCTGCCAGGGCTGCTGTTTGTGCTCTCCAACTGGGTATCCAAGGGTGGACTTAGCAGTTCAGCTTTGGTCAGCTTTGTTCCCCACTCAGGGGCTGACCCATTCCACACACCAGCCCACTTCTTGAGGCAACAGAGGCTTCTCCAGTAAACAAACATCAAGCATATGCCTGTCTGTGTCTGTGGCAGCTGGCTCTCACTCAGAAACACCACCCATTGGCCTGTCGGTTGAACTGCAGAACTCAGTAAAACAATCAGCTGACACAAGTGCACAGTGCTGGGGACAAGATAAGCTTCTTGAGGCCTCGGTCATCCCCACCCCACAGGAGGCAGTGAGCCTAATCACATGCCCAGCACATAGCTTCTAAAACCAGCATTTAAAAATCTACCACGCAAAGGCTATCTTTAATCGAGGAATTCATATAGATTCTTTGCCACTGAAAGAACCAGAACCAAAACCAAATAAGCCTACATAATATACAGTATAGCCACATCTTCAGTAGGAAGAAAGAAAATCCATCCAATAGAATGTAAATTCAAATATAAGAAGAATAACTTATCCAGATGAGAAAGAACCAGAGAAACAATTCTGGGAGTAGGAAAAAACATACTGTTGCATCACCTCCAAAGGATCACACTAACTCTCCAGCAATGGATCCTATCCAAAATGAACTTTTTGACACACCAGATAAAGAATTCAAATATAGATTTTAAACAAACTCAATGAGATCCAAGAGAGAGTGCAAAATCAATGCAAAGAAAGAAAAAAAATCAGGATATGAATGAGAAATTTGCTAAAGATATTTGAATATAAAGATAGATATATAAAAAGCCAAACAAACAGAATTAATGGAAATGAAAGATTCACTGAAGGGATTACAAAACACAGTTGAAAGCTTTAACAATAGACTAGATCAATCAGAAGAAAGAATTCCAGAGCTGGAAGAGAGGTTTTTCAAAGTAACCCAATTTACAAACATTTAAAAAAAAAATTTAAACAAATAAAGCCTTCAAGAAATATGGGATTATGTAAAATGACCAAACTTAGGAGTCGTCTGTTCCTGAGGGGAGAAGAAAAAGCAAAATTTTTGGAAAACCTATTTGAGGAAAACTTCCCTACTCTTGCTAGAGATTGGGACATCCAGATACCAGCAGCTCAGAGAACATCAAGGAGATACATTGAAAGACAAAATTTACCAAGACATATAATCAACAGACTATCTAAAGTCAATGTGAAGAAAAAAAATCCTAACATCAGCAAGAGAAAAATGTGTAATCACCTATAAAGTAAATCCCATCAGAATAACAGCAGACTTCTCAGCAGAAATCTTACAAGCCAGGAGAGATTAAGGTCCTATTTTTAATCTTCCTAAAGATAAAAAAACTGTCAGCTATAAATTTCGTATCGTTCTAAATTAAGCTTCATAAATGAAACAGAAATAAAGTCTTTCCCAGATAAGCAAATGCTAAGGGAATTAGTCACCACTAGAGATGTTTGGCACAACAAAATATGTTCAAGGAAATTCTAAACATGGAAACAAAAGGTAGATACTTGCCATCATAAAAACACCAGAAAGCATAAAACTCATAGGTCTTATAAAACAATTACACAATGGAGACTAAAAAGCAACTAATTAGCAATTAACATTATGACAGGAACAGAACCTCACATATCAATATTAACTTTGAACATAAACAGACTAAATGTTCTGCTTCAAAGATATAGATTGATGGAATGGATAAAAAAAAAAATAATGCCTACAAAGCTCACCTAACTGGTAAAGATTCTTACAGACTCAAGGTAAAGAGTTGGAAAAGATATTCCACATAAATTAAGACCAAAGGAGCAGAAGTAGCAATACTTATATCAAATAAAATAGACTTTAAATCAAAAACAGTAAAAAAAAAAAAAAAAAAAAAGACAAAGAAGGACATTATATAATGATAGAGGGAACAATTCAACAAGAAGATATAACAATCCTAAATATAATATATATGCACCCAACACCAGAGCACCCAGACTCACAAAACAAATATTAATAATATTGGACCTAAGAAAAGAGATAGACAATAATACAATACTTCTGGGCGAATTCAACAACCCACTAACAGCACTAGACAGGTCATAGAGACAGAAAATCAACAAAGAAACACAACTTAAATTGGACTCTAGAGCAAATCGACCTAACAGACATTTTATCCAACAACTACAGAATATATATTAGTCTCATCAGTGCATGGAACATTGTCCAAATTAAACCATATATTATGCCACAAAACAAGTCTCAATAAATTAAAAAAAATAAAATCATATCAAGTAGCTTCTCAGACCACAGTGAAATAAAAGTAGAAATTAATTCCAAGAGAAACTCTCAAAACTGTACAAATAAATGGAAATTAAACAACCTGCTCCTGAATGATCTTTGGGTCAATGACAAAATCAAGATAGAAATTTTAAAAATATTTTGAAAGAAATGAAAATAGAGACAAAACATACCAAAACCTCTGGGATATAGCAAATATAGTATTAAAAGAGAAGTTTATAGTGTTAAATTTCTATATCAAAAAGAGAGAGAGAACATAAGTTAAAAACCCAACGTGGCAAATTTAGGAATTAAAAGCAAACAAACAAACAAACAAAAAACTCCAAAAGCTACCTGAAGAATAGAAACAACAAAAATCATAGCAGAACTAAACAAAATGGAGACCAAAAAAATACAAAAGATTAACAAAATGAAATGTTGATCCTTTGAAAAGATAAACAAATTGATAGACCTTTAGCTAGACTAACCCAGAAAAGAAGAGAGAACGTTAAAAATAAGCATAATCAGAAATGGAAAAGGAGACATTACAACTGATATCATAGAAATACAAAAGATTGTCTGAGACTACTATGAACATCTTTATACCCACAAACTAGAAACCCTAGAGGAAATGAATAAATTCCTGGAAATGTACAATCTCCCAGTACTGAACTAGGAAGAAACAGAAACCCTGAACAGACCAATAAAGAATAATAAGATTGAATCAATAATAAAATATCTTCTCCCCAACCAAAAAAAAAAAAAAAAAAAAAATGCCCAGGAATAGAAAGATTCAAAGCCAAATACTACAAGGTGTACAAAGAAGATCTGATATCAATCCTACTGAAACTGTTTCAAAAAATTGAGGCACAAAGCCAGTATCACCCTAACACAAAGCTAGTGTCACCTACAAAGCCAGTATCACCCTGATACCAAAGCCAGGCAAGAACAAAATGAAAAGAGAAAACTACAGACCAATCTCCCTTATGAACACAGATGTAAAAGTCCATAACAAAAGATTAGCAAGCCATGTAAGAACAGGATCTCTGTAAAAATGAATAAATAAATAAATAAATAAAATAAATATATTAGCACACCAAATCCAACAGCACAACAAAAAGATAAAATACCATGATCAAGTGTTATTCCAGCGATCCAAAGATGTTTGAATGTAGCAAAATCAATAAATGTGATTCACCAAATAAACAGAATTAAAAACAAAAATGATATGATTATCTCAATAGAGACAGAAAAAGCATTTGAGAAAATTCTGCATCCCCTGATGATAAAAACCATAAAAATACTAGGCATAAAAGGGGCATACCTCAAAATAATATAAAACATATGACAAACCCACATCCAGCATTATATTTCCCCATTCATGGGGAAAAGTTGAAAGCACTTCCTCTCAGAACTGGAACAAAACAAGCATGCCCATATTAACCATGGCTTTTCAGCATAGTACTGGAAGAGCCAGAGCAATCAGGCAAGAGAAAGAAATAAAAGGAATCTACACTGGAACAAAGAGATTCAAATTATTTCTTTTTGCTGATTATATAATCTTATACCTAGAGAACCCTAAAGACTCCTCTAAGAGGCTCCTAGATTTGATAAATGAATTTATTAAAGTCTCAGGATAAATACAGTGGTGAAAAGAATCCTTATTCAATAAATGGTGCCGGAAAAATGGGATAGCCACATGTAGAAGACTGAAACAGGATCCACACCTCTCACCTCTCACAAAAATCAACTCATGGTGGATAACAGACTTAAGCCTAAGGCATGAAACTGTAAGAATTCTAGACGAAAATGTTGGAAGAACTCCTATAAACATTGGCCTAGGGAAAGAATTTATGAATAAGACCCCAAAGGCAATCACAGCAAGAACAAAAGTAAATAAATAGGACCAGATCAAATTAAAAAGGTTCTGCACAGCCAAAGAAACTATCCTGAGAACAAACAGACAACCTACAGAATGGGAGAAAATATTCTCATGGTACACATCCGATAGAGGACTGATAACTGGAATCTATATAGAACTCAGGAAAATAATCAAGAAAAAATCAAACAATCCTATCAAAAAGTGGGAAAAGGACATGAACAGAGACTTTTCAAAAGAAGACAGACTAATGGCCAACAAACATTTGACAAAATGCTCAGCATCTCTAATCATCAGGGAAATGCAAATCAAAATCACAATGTGGTATCACTGAACTCCAGTAAGAATGGCTTTTATCAAAAAGTTCCAAAACAATAAATGTTGGTGTGGATGCAGAGAGCTAGGAACACACATACACTGCTGGTGGGACTGCAAACTAGTACAACCTCTGTCGAAAGTAATATGCAGATATCTCAGAGAGCTAAAAGTAGAACTATCATTTGATTCAGCAATCCCATTACTGCCAATCAATACATGAGTAAATTCATAAAATGTGGTATATGGAGTACTACTCAGCCACAAAACACAATGTGATCTAGCACCTCTTGTATTA
This sequence comes from Eulemur rufifrons, assembly GCF_041146395.1. NCBI lineage: Eukaryota > Metazoa > Chordata > Mammalia > Primates > Lemuridae > Eulemur > Eulemur rufifrons. Next base: position 4,990,672 of record NC_091011.1, on the reverse strand, counting down.
TCCTGGATAGAGGTGGAGCCCATTCTACTAAGTGAAGTATCACAAGAATGGAAAAACAAGCATTCCATATACTCACCATCAAATTGGTATTAACTGATCAACACTAATGTGCACATATAGTAGTAACATTCATCAGGTGTCAGGCAGGTGGGAGGGGGAAGGAGTGGATGGGCATATTCACATGTAATGGGTGTGGTACACATCTTTTGGGGATGGACATGCTTGAAGCTCTGACTTGGATGGGGAAAAGGCAATATATGTAACCTAAACATTTATACCCCCATATGCCCCATATGTTGAAATTAAAAAAATAATAAAAAAAATAAAGTCAGGATACAAAAACAATGTATCAGTAGCATTTCTATATACAAATGATGACCAAGCTGAGAACAAAATTAAGAACTCAATCTTGTTTTCAACAGCTACAAAAAAAAGTAGGAATATATTTAATCAAGGAGGTGAAGGAATTCTAAAAGAAAAGTATAACAAACTGATGAGATAAATTTTAGATGACACAAACAAATGGGAAAACATCCCACGTTCATGGATCAGAAGAATCAATATTGTTATAATGACCATATTTCCCAAAGAAATCTAGAGATGCAATGCAATTTATATCAAAATGCCAGTGTCATTTTTTCATAGAATTAGGAAAAATAAAACCCTGAAATTCATATGGAACGAAAACAGCCCAAATACCCAAAGCAATGCTATACAAAAAGAACAAGGCTGGCGGTCTCACATTACCTGACTTCATAGTATACCACAAGGCTATAGTAACTGAAATTGCATGGTACTGGTACAGAAATAGATACATAGATCAATGGAACAGAATAGAGAACCCAGAAATAAAGCAATATACATACAACAAACTGACCTTTAACAAAGTAGACAAAAACATAGCGTAGGGAAAGGACACCCTATTAAAGAAATCATGCTGTAAAAATTGAGTATCCATATTCAGAAGAATTAAACTGGACCCATATCTCTCACCATATTCAAAATTAGCTCAAAATGGATTAAACGCTTAAATGCAAGCCCTGGATATTGGCCTAGGCAAAGGATTTATGACTAAGATCTCAAAAACACAGGAAACAGAAACCATAAATAGACAAATGAGACTTAACTAAACTAAAATCTGCACAGCAAAAGAAATAATCAACAGAATAGACAATCTATAGAATGGAAATAATAGAAATACAAATAATAGAAAATGGCCACACTCAACCAGAAAGTATATGTGTGGAGGTGGGGCTGTCTGGAGCAGGCCTTGCTCCTTTCCATCCTCCCCTATTCCGTGGGACCTCAAGCCAGGGAGCTCACTCTGACTGTGAGGTGAGCCAGGAGGTTCCCTGCCGAGGATCAGGGCCTGAGCTGGGAGTAAAACACTCCCCTGGGGGAAGGGGTGCCCCTTGAGCACAGCTGGGACCCACTCTGATCTGCCCCTGAAGACACACACACCTCAGTAGACTGGTTCATAAATATCCCTTCTGTACTCCCAGGCAATGTGATCTAGACCTGGGTATTCGGGATCTGGCCTGCAGGCCTGTCCTCCGGACACTGGATATCAACCCTTGACCCTGCCAGGGAGAAGAATGCTGGTCCCAAGTCACCCATGGGGTACCCAAGCTGGATCCATGTCTGTCCGCCTTGGGGTTTGCTCTGCTCTGCTGGAGTCACCAGGCAAGCAGCACCTGGGAGGGCTAGTGGGTAAGGATCTCACAATCTGAGTGCCTCTCAGTCCACTGCAGGGCCCCAAAAGGAAAGGTCCTGTTCCCTGTGGATGCCTCAGGGTGGTGGCTAAATTGTCTCTCTCGGGAGCTGAGCAGAGGGCAGGGGAAGGGGAGAATGAAGCAATATGGCGCCTGCCGATTGGCTTGGGTCTGTGGGGCGAGATGTGTCCTGAGGGAGCTGGGAGCCCAATGTCCTGTCTGCAAGAGGCTTTCTGCTTACTGGCGGAGGGCAGCCTCTGGACTGGTTTCAGTAGGTCTCTCCAGCAGCTCGGGAGCCCACCAGCCGTCAGAGATGCAAGGGAGGGGAAATTTAACCGCTCCACCTGCCCTTGTTGCTGGTCTCCAAGCTTCTCGGGGCACAGACCCTGCTGATGCCTTTCTCCTTCCAGTTAGATTCTGCATCCTCTTCCCGTGGAGTCTCCTATAGGTTCAGGCACCCTTCCTTTCGACCCTCATCCAATCTATGTTTATCTGCCTATTTGTTTTTTTTTCGCTTTCATCTTAAATCTTTCCTTCTTGCAGACACACTCTGGCCGGAGGTGTTTCTCTTCTGCCATCTTGCCTCCACTCTTGGTATGCTTGTATTTAATTCAGGGCTAAAAGTTATCCACATGATTCTTCTAGAACACATTCCAGGTATCTGAGAAATAACTAACAGACGGTGAAAAGGAAAGCAAATGTATACTTCTGGATAAATTAGTGCATGATAGCTGAAAGATGTTGGCTTGTTTGGACATTCATTCAAGATATATCTTTGAAAAGCAGACACAAAGATGACAAACAGAACTGCAATGTTGGTGTCTCATAAATGATATTAATAAACAAGAGAAATTTTTAGTATTTTAAATGACTTCAAAAACCAAATCCATTCCTAAATGAGTAATTATGAACTCACATCAGTTAATACTTTTATCCTTGCCTTTAAAGTAATTTGAATTCCACATAAGAAATAGATCTGGTTGATTTTATTTTTCTCTGCAGATTTGATCATTGTATTTTCTAATTACCAAAATGTTCAGAGTCTGGTTCCCTGAGCCCTTCAACAGAGTTTAATCCCAATTGCATGCAGGGCACCACAAATTTAGAGAGCTGTGGTTCAGTTCATGGAAGAATAGAATTGCTTTTAGAATTAAACTTTCTTTATTCAAGCTTGGTTTTCTACCCTAATAATATGTTTATATCATTTATCTTTAATGGCTATACATAGATTTTTAAGAAACTACAATTACGTTATTTATAATATGTCACCTTATCTTATTTTTTCATGAGCTATTATGCTATTGGATTTAGAGAAAAGTAAGATTTTTGCTATTGACAGTGTTTCAGGCTATTCTGAGTTTTATTATTATACAAGCTATTATTTTAACATCATATTCAAGGGCCCTGCAGCACACAATACACAGAAATGACTTGCAATACTGCATTCAATATGCTGGCACATATTTTTAGTTATAGGTATATATTTTATCAGAAAAAAAGGGATGCAGTTAAGAACACTTCTATTTCATTTTTTCCCTCCTTTGAATTCTATAACAAAGACAAGCCATTTTAAATCTTGCTCCTGGGCTGATGCTGCCTTGGAAATTGGAGCCCATCTTGAACTCTCAGTGCTAAGTTATAAACTCATGTAAATTGGAATTTATAATGGAAGAAGCACAATACTTTATTGTAACTGCACAGGCCAGGCTCCACTCAGATAAAATAAAACAAAGTGCATGGCAGACCACCCTCCACTGTACTTTTATTAACTTTCTATTTCCAACCTCAGAGTGATCATGTCAGGAATGCAAGCATTTCAGTTGACTTCCCTGAAAGCATTTTGCTTTATATTTGCCAGTCACTGAATGTGGCATTTTACTTCATCAACCACTACTCTTTTGAGAGCCACTCAGATGTGAGAAATACAAGGCTAAGATTTAGGTTCTCAGTAAATATGCAGAAAGATATAACTCCTCTGCATTGGACTGGAAAGCTGAACTTGACAGATCTTGGAAATAAAATAAAAGTCATTTTCTTTTATGTTCAAGAAGTATAAAGCATTCCTTTTCTGTATTAGTTAGAAAATGGATGATATTAGGGAAGTTTAGGGACTACTTTCAGCTTCTACTATGTGGCATTATTAGGAAGACTGGCAATATAGAGTAAGATGAGGTAATTCAAAGCTTTGGTCCCACTTGCATTTGCTTATTATCTGGTGGGTCAGTGAGATACTCTCAGAAACCAGATGTCTTATGACTTGGGCTGTACTGGTGACACAGTTAATTTATTGAGCATTGCCTGCTACTGTTTTTGAATGGATAATAAAGAATATTTGAACTGAAATATGGGATTAACTAGCAAACAGGAAAAGCACTGTATTTAAGCATCAGTAAACCTATGTTACAATATAGGCTTTCAGTTTCAGCTCAGAGACGCAGAGAGTTGGAAAGACTATTGCTGCTGTCAAAGTTACAGCCAGACGTCCAAGCATCAGGGACAGATTTAATCAGCAATATGCCCTTGCAGTGGGGAAAAGAGAAGCAGGAACTGAACACTTTGATTTGTTCAGAGGTGAGCTGGCGTTTAAAGGGAGAGCAGGGACATAAAAAGAGGGGCAGAAAGATCGCAGTAGCATCAGGGATGTAGAAAATTACAAAAAGCAAGAAGGGGGTTGGTCCCTGTGAAACCCACCTGGGTTTGCTAACTGGTGCCTGTGGGAGTCAGGTGCCTGCCCCTCCACAGGGGCTGGGAGACCGGGGGGTCTGTCTTCAGGGCTCGGCTGGAGCAAACAGTAAATGCTCCAGCAGGGAGAAAACTCTTAATACTTTAAGAAAGCTGGGGTCATCCTCGGGATGTGGCCTTAGGCTGTTGGAAGTTATGTTGGTTTTCATTCAAGTCTTTTTAGGCCACCGTCAAGGCCTGTTTGAGAACAGGGACTGGGGTGTCTGGCTAGAGAGAGAGAAGCTTTGTCACTTCTACCCTTACAACAAACAAAAAACTGGATAAACTGAAAATTATACACATTTCTTGGACCTCTCAGAAAACTAATGTCCAAGAACAAAGAAGTAACCTGACTGAACTCTAGAGAGAGAGAGTTATGGAGAGAGAAACAGGACCTGCGCATTTGCATCCAAGGGAAGACATCATCAAACACCAAGTCAGCCCACAGGAAGGTTGAGCTAGAACTGTTTGGCGAATGTCAGTGTTTGGTGTCAGCTAGCAGGGGAGTATGCAGCCCTGCTGACCACTGACACAGGCGGTGCTGTTCCTTCTTGCAGGATTTTTCCAGGTGGTTTTCACCCATAGGGATGCGTAGGAAAGACTGGGGAGAATGCCAGGCGGGTGGCCCCAGCTGCTGCTAGGACAGGGTGGCAGCAGCCACTGCAAAAACTCCACACAGGCACGTCTCCCCTGTCCCACCAGAGGGAAGAAAAGCCATAATCTGCAAGAGGAAGGGGAACAAAAACTTATGAGAACACTAGGTGAGGAAATAGTGGAAACCCACCATAATTGGAAGAGAGGAAGAAGAGAAAAACAAAAACTCTACTCCTAGCTTAAAGGTAGGAGTAGGTACTAAGGCCAATATTACCTCCAGAAAAGAGACAAAAGCTTGCGAAATCCAGACCTGGAAACTCAGGTTGACAATGCCTGCCTGTAAGCCTGAGGCTTAATCGGAGCATCAAAGAATGTTCCTTTTCCACCTCAGTGACCACAATTACAGCTGTTGAGTGAAACCAACAATAGAATATATCTGGGAGAGCAACAAGAAACAGATTCCCTGTGGGGAGCAGCTCAAAGAGAGGACCCAAAGCCACGCCCAGCACAGACACTGTGGGAGCCCCTGTGGCGAGTTTTCCTAGACTACAAATGCTTATGATCCCTAGAGGGACTTGAAGCCTCTGCTGCCCGGAAGGTAACCATAGCAACAACAAACTGTAAGCACAGCCCAACTCCTAAATAGATGAACCTAAAACCACAGGGCAAAGCCCCAGCAGAAGTGCACACTCGTTTCGAAGCAGAACAAGTATTTATCTGAGTACTCTACGTTGTGACTGGTTTGCAACAAAAAAGTCATAAAGCATAGGAACAGACAAGAAATAGCACAGTGCTCAGAAACAAAACACAAATCAGAACTGGACTGACCAGAGAATGTTAAAACTATCAGACAGGGAACCATGATTAATATGTTAAAGGATTTTATAAAAAATTTCAACAACATGATCAAATAAGTTGCTTCAGCAGAAAAATGGAAACTATAAGAAAGAATCACATGAAGATGCAAGAAATAGACACAAAGAATGTCTTCAATAGTCTTATTGGTAAAACTGACATAATCATAGAGAAGAAATAAAACTATCTCAATTCCCAAAGAACATATCTGTCTACGTAGAAAATTACAAAGAATCTACAAAAAATCCTCCAAGAATTAATATGAATTTGGCAAGGCCACAGGTTGCAAGGTTGATATACAAAAGCAGTCTTATTCGCATATATTAGCAATGATCAAGGGAAACGTGAGACACAAAACAAGACAGAAAACAAGTGCACTGTTTCTAACAGCTCCCAAAACCACAGCGTTAGGGAGGCAACTGCTTGTTTATGTCAGTGCAGGAAACAGCCCATTGTGACATTCCTGTTCATCTTTCTGGCCCAGGGTGAGGTTCTGGCAGGTCTACACTGCAGAGGAATTTTCTTTCAGTCCCACTCTGCCCAGAGTCTTTCTTATACACATTGAGGAAAGTCTGATGAAAAGAGTCGTCGGACACACGCAGACACCGTGATGTCCAGGACATCCAGGGATCCTGAGCTCTCAGGCAAGTCCATATTCAGCCTTTAAAGATATGTTAAAATTACAGCTTGATTCTTCTTACCCACATATATGGCTGATATTTCTTTTTCTCATGGTGCTGTGCCAAGGGTTTTAAATTACTTCGAGTACCATGTTTCCTTGAAAGAGCTTGTCACCGTTTGGCTTTTAGTTCTTTAGGTAACCTTGAAACCTCAGTTCTCTGTGAGGTTCAAAACATTATAATTTCGTAGACTATCTCACTTTTTTTTTTCACTGCTTGGGGGAAATAATGCATTCTTGTGACTTTTCCACTTTCCAGAAGTGAAAGTTCTTTGGCCTGCATTTAAATTATGTACATTTAGCCAAATGTGTGCTTTTTAACATACTCACAAACTCAGTACAATATAATTATGTTACTCACAAGATAATTAGGTGATTGTAAAATATATTCATTTCTCATCTATCCGGAGTTCTTTGGTAATGAGAATAATGTTTTAAATTGTGCAACATCTGCTTCCAAATCTTAAGCTTATATCAGATCAACCTTCCCTCTGAAAACTACCACAGAAATGGATTTAAAAATACCTAAAATAATATTTTAGTTTTACCAATGCAGCTAGTATGAGTGGGCCAAAATCCATCAGAGGAAGGAAATGTATTTAGGTGAGTCCAATATCCCATGCCACTTTATCTCTCAATAAATTTGTGGTTAGTTAAAAAAAGGTAATAATACTTAAAAGGATGTCAGAAAGCAGTATCTAAGAGGGAGAGACACTCAGAAAGAGTTCTCCAGTCTCTTGGGAAACAAAATATTTAATTCTAAGAATGTGCAGAAAGGATAGGTCTTGGAAAACCTCTAGTTACAGATTTTGCAACCCTGGAGGACCTCACCATAGGAATAAGTAAAAACCAAATGGAGATCCATTCTCACAAAAATGGAACCTATCTTTAGATTAGCTCAATAACTGACCAAATTCAAGTGATATTTTTAAACAGTAGCTATCTGCAAAATGCAAAAACATCACCTTATTGGAAGAAGATGACTATCACTCAGAACTTCTATCATTCAAGAAAAAATTCCTAGGCATACCAAGAGACAAAATAAAAAGAAAAATAGGCATGTGTAACAGACCCTCCAGAAATGCAAACATGTAATATTGAAGGGGAAGAAGGAAGTTGGAGGGCTGATACTATCAGACTTTAAGACTTAGTATGAAGCTACAATAACCAAAACAATGTGGCATTGGCAAAAGAATAGGCAGATAGATCAATGGAACTATATAGGGAGTCCAGAAATAGACCCACATAAATACATTCAACCGGCTTTTGATCAAGGAGCAAAGGCAAGGCAACAAAGCAAAGTTCGTCCTTTCAACAAATACTGCAGGAACAACTAGACATCCATAAGCAAAAAAATAAATATAGACACAGACATTACATCCTTCACTAAAAGTAACTCAAAATGGATCACAAATTTTAAAAGTAAAATGCAAAACTATAAAACTAGACAATAACAAAGGGGACAATCTAGATGACCTTTGACTTGGTGGTAATATTTTAGATACAACAACAAAGGCACAATCCTTATTGTTGAAAGAGAGAATTGATGAGCTGGACTTCATTAAAACTAAAAATTTTTTTCTCTGCAAACAGTTCTGAAAAGATAATGAAGACACAAGCCACAGACTGGGAAAAAATGTTGCAAAAGACAGATCTGATAAATGACTATTATCCAAAATATATCAAAAAACTCCACTTAAAACTTAACAGTAAGAAAACAAATGATAAAAAAAAAAATGGGTCAAAGACCTTAATAGACACTAAGGAAGATATAAAGATGGTAAATGAGCACATGAAGCAATGCTCCACATCATATGTCCTCAGAGAAATGCAAATTAAAACAATAGCAAAATACCACTGCTCCCCTACTGAGAACTCTGCCAACACCAAATGCTGACCGTGAGGATGTCAGCAACAGGAGCTCTCACTCATTGCTGGTGAACGCAAAGCGGTACAGCCACCTTGGAAGACAGCCTGATGGTTTCTTGCAAAACTAAACATCCTCTTACCATATAATCCAACATTGCCTCATTATTTACCCAAAGGAGTTGAAAAGTTATGTCCATACAGAAACCTACACGTGGATGTTTACAGCAGGTTTAAACATAACTGCCAAAACCTGGCAGCCACCAAGATAAACTGTGGTACATCCAGACAATAGAATATTATTTAGTGCTAAAAAGAAATGAGCCACCAAGCCAGGACAAAACATGGAAGAAATTTAAATGCATATGACTTAGTGAAACAAGCCAATCTGAAAAGGCTGCATACTTTACAATTCCATCTATATGACATTCTGGAAAAGGCAAAACTATAGAAACAGTAACAGTTTCTATAACAGTGGTTTCCCGGGGTTAGATGGAGGGAAGGGTGAATAGGTGGGGCACAGAGGGTGTTAGGGAAGGGAAACTACTGTATATGGTACTCTAAGAGTTGATACACATCATTATAAATTTGTCCAAACTCATAGAATATACACTGTCAAGAGTAAACCCTAATGCGAACTGTGGAATTAGGGTAATAATGACATATCAATGTGGGTCCATCAGTTGTAACAAAGGTACCCTCTGGTGGGGGATGTGGATAATAGGCAAGGCTGTGCGTGTACACGGGATATCTCTGTACCTTCCTCTCAATTTTGTTGTGAAACTAAAACTGCTTAAAACAACCTTTAATAATAAAAAAAGAAACAAAGTAATTGGTGGGGAAATGGAATTTTAAACTCCACAAACAATTTGGTCAAAAAAGGGCAAGATAGGAGTCTAAAATACCCAGAGATCATTTGGGAAGATGGAGACTTAAACTTGAATATATTGGTTGTTATATTCAATATAAATGACCCAGTACTCTATATAAAAAGCAGTAGTTGTCACACTGAAAAATTTTAACTACATGCTACTTCCAAGAAATCCAGTTAAATACAAAAACACAGAAAAGTTGAGAATAAAAGGGGGTAAAAGTTACACTGGAAAAAGACATGCATTACTAGAAATAAGTTGAGGTATTTGATAGCAATAGTAGTTTCTATTTAAATGCAATGTCTAATATTTTTTATTTTATATCTACTGAATAATCCAGCTTCAAAATACATATAACAATAACAAACCCATGAGTTTTAATGATAAATACTGAAATACAAATTCATAGTGAAAAATATTTCAAACCTCACTCAGTAACTGATACAAAGCAGTTGCCTGTCTACAGAAATTTTGGCCCAATTATTGATAAATTTGAGCTTATATGTGGAGAAAAGTTGGAAATCAAAGAGTTGAGCATCCATGTAGCAGATTAAATCCAAATAATGTAAGGAAAAAAATTACAAAAATAATAAAAGAAAAATTAATAAAATAGAAGCATAAAATAAAGAAATTAATATAAAAATTTTTTTAACATTCTGTATAAAATTAATCAATCCTTACAAAATTATTAAGAAAATAGAGAATATTTTAAGTACTTATAAAGCAAATACAATTTATTATATTACTGATAATAATAAAATATTTAATAGGAGAATAATGGGAATAATTTTTTGGAAATAAATTTCTGATGTATTTATTTTGGTGAGAAGCCCAAATTCATGGACAAATAAATCTACCAAAAGAAATGCAAAAAAAGAGAGAAGCTTACAGTCCTATATCTATATAGAATTTAATTTTTAATTAAAAACTTTGCATAAAAAACAATGGGCTCAGATGGCATTACTAGTAAGCTCCAATTATTTAAGAAAAAGTATATAAGGAAGAAAACATTTAAGGAAGAATGTTAAGCACTCTCCCAAATTTAAAATTGAGACTATTTCCCAAATATTTTTGTGAAATCAGCATAACATTGATACCAAGACCTGAAAAATATTTACATCATAATAAAAGAAAATTATATATCACTTTCTGTGATAAGCAGGAAGCCAAAATTCCTTAAGAAAAATGTAAGCAGATTGTGTATAGTAAAATAGAAAACATTATATAATTTATTATTACCGTGTTGTTTTCTTTTTTCCCAAGCACTTAAGATTGGCAAAATATTAAAAAACTCAATTGATTTAATTTTATATATTAACGAAATTAAAAAGAAAAAATCTGTAATCAACTGAATAGATTTTGGAAAATTTTTAATAAAATTCAATTCATTCATAATTTTAAAATAAAACAGAAATAAACAGGAACTTTCTTAATACTATATATCTTCCCCCAAGAAGCAGTGCAAATATATTCATGATGAAATATGCAAAGCTGTCTCTCTGAGATCCGTAATAAAAGTATGAGTCTAGATATCACTGGGTCCATGCAGCCTTGCTCGGAGGTCTTAACCAGGACATTGGGTCGGCACAAATATGACAGACAGTTTGCAATCATGTACCCGAATGACCTCTAGGCCCTCTCTAGCCCATGTTAAGGCCTAGATGGTCCCTAAATTTAACCAGGGCGGCACATTTTCTCTCTGTCTCTGTCTCTGTCTCTCTGTCACTCGTGATCTCTCTGCCTGTCTGTTCCTTTCTCTTTTCCCCGTACCGACATCAGGACATGCACCCTCATTCCCAGTGTGACACGCTGAGAAAAGTATAAATGAATCCAATCAGCCCCACAGGGCGGGGCCCGGTAGGGGGTTCAGAGGGATCTAAAAAACCTTCCTAGGAAGGTGGGAATGGTTTGCTTTTCAATTAAAAGAATTTTTAAAAATTGTCTCAGAAAATATATCTGTATTAGAAAAGCCAGTTTCCTGGTTGTGTTGCACGGTGTACCTTGACCTTGCTCCTGTCTCCAAAATGACCTCTGTGGTTTGTGACTGGTCCACAGGGAAGGGATTGGTTGGTGGAGAGAAAAAGGCTCCTAAGGAACATTAGGAAAGGGTGCACCTGCTTTTGCCCCTGTTGGTTTTCTGTCGCCGGTACATTCCTTCCCATTTCTGGGTTTCTCCTTCTGCAACATAAAAGGAAGGGGCTGGGCCTCGTGACCTCTGAGCTTCCTTCCACCTCTGAAATTATATAGGGCTGTGATCTTCAAGGGAAAACCTATTTACTGTCCATAAAGGACTCCTGCAAGCACAAAGCTATTAAAGTTGCAGATAAAGTGCTCCACTAAAAAGGTAGCAAGTTAATAAGTGCCTCTAAGGCCTTGCTTTAAGACCTGTGCTTTTTCTTCCAATTGAAAGAAAAAGTATCTCTATAATGTAAAACCAGGAAAAATAACATGATTAACAATTAAAACCATCCAAGATATGAGTCACTCTCTTAACCTCCTGTAAATTTCCCACTGTGAATGACCTAGATCTTTCAGAATAAACCAGGCACAGACTCTCTTTGAGGGAAAAGCTGGGCGCAAGCTCGTCTTCACCGCACAGGTGTTTACGGGAGATACAACGGCACGTGGGGGAAACACGTATCTTTGAAGTCATATTTGGAGTTGAATCACTTCAAGCGAGTTTCCTTAGCTAGAAGGTAGTTAACTCTTAGACTCTCATTTGTCTTACCGATAAAACGGGCAGCTCCTTCTGGCAGCTCTTGTTTCTGGAATATAAGAGGGGCTTATATGTTTTGGGGCTCACTAGGCACTCAAGAAATGGCAATTTTATTATTGTTTTAATTCTGTGGATTTCTTTCTGTCCCTACTTCTTAAAATCCTTCCTCTCCTCTGGATTGTACGGACTCTTCCTTGCACTGGTGGGGTGGGCAAACCTGCGGACACGAACGGACCCACAATACAGCGGCTCCGACGTCGCGTCCAGCTGTTTCTCCTCCCGCGGTGCAGGTGCACGCAGCGCGGGGCAGCGCGGGGGCAGCGCGGGGCAGCGCGGGGGCAGCGCGGGGCAGCGCGGGGGCAGCGCGGGGCAGCGCGGGGGCAGCGCGGGGCAGCGCGGGGCAAGGGCGGGGAGGGGCGGGATGGAGGGCTGTGCTTCTCCACACCAGGACCGCGAAGACGAAGCAGCCCGGCCACCTTCCTCAGGTAGATTCCAGAGCCACGCTTGACTGCTGTTCCAGTAGACAGGCAGGGAGAAAGCAAGGAAGAGGGGACCTGGAAGGGGACCATTTCTCTGTGTTCCCAGGGAAGTGTGCACTCTGAGGAAAGGAGGCTTAGGAATGGCGTCCTGGCACCATTCTGTGAAAGGATAAAGGGAGACTGGATTTTGGTAGGAGGTGATGTTCACCTTTCAGGCAATTCCCACCCGCTGCCCCTCCGCACAGTGTGACGACATGTTCCCGGACGCACTGGTCCCGCCCAGACTCTCAGACACACTCTGACACACACTGCCCAGCTCATTTTCCTAAAACATTTTGTATCTTTGTTTCTCATTTTAAGCACCCATAGGATTTTTTTATCACTTTACATGCACAATCCCAAATTCTGATCCTAGTTTTTGAATTTCTTTTTAAAACAGTCTCACTGCATGAAACTACTGTGTCATTACATCCTACTGTGCCTGCCTTGGGTCTTGAATGGAGTTTGCGCTCATCTGCTATGATCTGCATGTTTGTGCCTCCCAAAATTCGTATGTGGAAACCTAATCCCCAATGCAATAGTACTAAAAGACGAGGCCTTAAGGATATGATCAGTGGGGAGAACTCAGCCCTCATGAATGGGATTAGCGTCTTCATAACACAGGTTCCAGGGGGCTTTTCTGCCCCTCCCGCCACGTGAGGACACAGCCAGAAAGAAGGTCCCATCTGAGACCAGGAAAAAGGCCTTCACCAGACATGGAATCAAGCGACCCGCTGATCTTGCACTTCCAGCCTCCAAAACTGTGAGAAATAAATTTCTGTTGTTTATGAGTCACTGAGTCTATATAATATTTTCATAGCAACCTGAATGGACTAAGACATTATCTTAGAATGATTATACTAATAGTGGTCTAAAATGAATGAAGGAAGAAGAAACTGAATTCCTTGCCATTTCGAAGGGATAGCTTTGCATCCTATACGTTTAGTTCTGCAGTTTTGTTGTTACTCTTTACTGCACTATTTTTTTTCTCTCTTTCTGGGGAAAGTCACAAAGCAGGGACCCCTACAAGTCAAACTGCAGCATCATTAACTGGCTCTGAGGTGGTGTCCCGGGGCCAAGCTGAGCCTTCCACACTCTGATGCTAACTGAAAATCTCATATTCTTATTATAACAGCATGAATGTATAATGAAGGAGAATATAAAGTTCACATACATTTTAAAGAATACTCAAGATATTTAAAAGGAAATTTGCTGTTTCTACCTAGCTGCTTGATCCACACTCTCTATATTATTTTCTTGTAAGATTCCTCAGGAATCAGGAGAAATGGAAGCTGTTGGAAGGTCTGAGATGCCAGCACTAGCAGCCCTGGGTGGGAATCCAGGTTCTGTCCTCACTGATGGTTATATCTCTTAATCTCCTGGAACCTTAGTGCTTGTCAATCTAGGATAATCAATGATAAATTAAAGGGCTATAAGTTTATAATAGGAGTCCCCATACATGGAAACAACCCAATAAATATTAGTACACCTCTGCAAGTTCAAGCAAACTTCTATACACATCCCCAAACCATAGCATTTGCCAATCCTCAGAAATGTTCCCCATGTTGTATATTAAAATTTTTCTTACATTACATTTTTACATGTATATTGCTTTCATTTTTATGTATAAATGCCATATAATTTGCATATTTAAATGTGTGTTGTATATGTAATTTTTTTCTCCTATTGTGTTTTTTATATATATGTTGTTTGTTTTCATGCCTATATCCTGCATATTCTCAGTGGGATTTGCACTTTTATCTTCTGTTATGCAGGTTTTGTTACTAATTACCAGACAATATTAAAACAGTGTCATTCAATATTGATATTTAATATTAACCTATTAGAATACCTTGGGGAAATTTATGCTGATAAACTTGTGTATGTATATATGAATGTGCTCAGAAGAAAATTTTGGTTATGAAACAGATGAAAGTATTAAAGCAGTAAAGTAAAAATCAATAACACCCAAAGAAAAGACGGCACAAATATTTGCTAGGTACTCAAACGGCTAAAGACCAGTATGTGCAAACTTCAACTTCATGAAAACAAATCTCCTCATTTCACTCTCTCCATCTCTCTTTCCCTTTCTGACTCTGTCTGTCTGTCTGTCTCTCACACACACATGTGCAGCTACCTCTCCAAATACATTCAGTCACATTAACTGGCCTGTGTGTGATGAAACAGCATATGGATTGCAGTTATATAAAAGACCAGGAGAAGCAGTTATTCTTCATAAAAGAAATACCCTGCATGAGCCAGAACAGTGGAACTGAAGTCATCCCTTTCCCATGTGAACCTGACAACTGTTATCAACCATCAGAGAAGAGCACAGTGGAAATTAGGACCTTGAATGTCTAAGCTAATATTATAGATTCTGTTGTTGATCGTTGTTAACATCTCCCTCTCCCCTTATGTATGACTGTTTGTTTGTTCTGTAGCTTCACACTTTTCTCCTGGGCAGTGCATATGTGCAGTGTTCATGTACTGTCACTGCCTGGCTGCCACCAGCACGCCACTGCTCCAGAGGCATCCATTTCCCTCAGAGACGAAAGAGGCTGTGACGGTCTTTTGATGTGCGATGTGACTAGCTACAGTCACCGGCTATTCACTCAACCGCTAATGTGGTGCTGCTGTGAAGGTATTTTGTAGGTGAGACTGAAGTTTGTAGTCCAGAATCAGTTGGCTTATAGTGAAGGAGATTCTTCTAGATAATAGGATGTGCCTGACTCATGAGGCCTCTTTGAGAGAAGAAGAAACTCTGCGTGTGGACAACAGCTTCAGCTTATCTTCCCCGAAATCCTGCCCTGCAGATGTTGAAGCTTCCTAACCAGTCTCTAGTAATAAATCCCTGAATATATGATGCCCCATGATTCTGCTCTTGTTGAACCTCGACTGATACAGATCTTATAGCAGAAATGCAATGGGAGGCATTGCTCCTCAGGGTCTGATACTCCGACAGGTTTTCAATCTGTGATGAGGCAATGAACTCAGAGAGGTTCCTCTACAACACAGAATCCAGATCTCACAAATGGGCCACAATGATAACAATAACCAAGTTTGGAGAGAATTCAGGATGTGACATATGACAGCATCTCTTAATTCTAAGATGTCTATGCTCACTTAGGGCCTTTTTAAAATCCACCTTTTGATTAGTGGCTCCAGATTTTGTTCCAAGATTCTGCGTTTCTTACTAACTTATCTGTGATTTGGACACTGCTGGTCCCTAGACCACACTTGAAGTAGTAAGTTCTTAAGAGAAATCTTGGGGTCAAAGAAAGTGTCCTACCTCCCTTCTTTCGGCTCAGTCTTGGAGTGGGGCCGTGTGTTAATTAGGCTGGAGGGAGAGATGGCAGCAGATGGATTGTGTGCAGCTCCCACTCTGAATCCTTGGAAGAGTTTTGCATCAGTGCAATGCTGCTGTCTAGAGCAACACTGGCAACAAGGCTGAGAGCTGAGTTAGATGTGGGGCTCTGGGCCAAAAGCACCCTTACATTGCTCTGCAGGGAATCCATGACTTAAGGGCTTCAGAGATACTGAAAGCCTAGATAGACC
Source organism: Eulemur rufifrons (assembly GCF_041146395.1). Lineage (NCBI taxonomy): Eukaryota > Metazoa > Chordata > Mammalia > Primates > Lemuridae > Eulemur > Eulemur rufifrons. The sequence goes on along the minus strand of NC_091011.1, from coordinate 4,974,584 downwards.
AACTGAATTCTGGAAGCAGGAACAAGTAGCTTTGGAACTGGGGCAGATGCCAGGAAGCTCTGGCTCCAGTGATGGGTGAGAACACATCACCCTGGCTGGAGAGACAGGAGCAGTGACATCTCAGTGATCACCAGCAAGGTAGGATTCAATCTGTAGGCAATATCAAGAAGGACATAAGAACACTACATAGAAATGAGACCTCCTTCTTTCAGCTTGCAAAAGGTAAGGGAGAACTCCCTAAATAACCAACACATCATCCTGGGGAACAGCTAGGAAAGAGGAAGAAAATCTAAATCTATGAATATTTCCATAATAACTAAGATCCCTCCTTATCATTCAAACTATAGCATAATTCCACATAGGAAAAAGAGGTGAATTTTAATGATTAATGGGAGCATTACTGGTATTACAGCTCAAGGGTATTATGGGTTAAATATGCTTTATGCATTGGTCTGTAATCCTAATCGGCATTTATTATTTTATTTCTTTAAAAAGTATAAACTAATGATAAAAAGTGAAATTTTGGAACTCAGCCTAATAATAAATTGGACACTGAATTAGCAACATTACTCAACACATTGGTATAGGTTGGTTCAAGCCAGAGTTCTCCTTCTGGCAATGGCAAAATGGATTATGCCATAAGACCTTCTCCTATTAAAAACAACTAGAAAAGCTGGATAAAATGGTTTCTGAGAACATATGTTCAGAGTTCCTAAGAGAGGAGGGAATTAAAGGCTCAGAATCTGTGAGAGATGGGAAGACCAGAGATAAGCACACCATTCGTAGTCTCTTTTCTCTTTGAAGCAACTGCATACTCTGCCTGTAGTGGCTGAGAGGCTCAGGAACTTGAGTAGAATTTTGGAAAGAGATTTTCTTAACAGGGAGCACAGAAACTGAAGTTTAGAGCTGGTGAAGGAAGAGAAGCCCAGTGTTATATCTTAAGGCAAAGGTGAATCAGAAACAGAACAACAGGCACAATATAATCAGAATTATATTACAATTCTAAATCTTTAGGTATATAATAATATGGTCTCAAATGAAATAAAACAATATTGACAGAATAAAAAAGGAAAATACATAATAGAATCATTGTGAAGAATTTTAATACCTCTATCAGTAACTAGAAAAACAACCAGACAAAACAATCAATAATAATATAGAAAATTTAAGTATAAAATGCATTATTGACCTACTTGACCTAAATAGAACACTGCATCCAAAATCTCAGAATGTGATTTCCAAGGATACTTGGCATTGTTACTGAAGTCGAGTATGTATTGTGTCATAAAACAAGTAAAATAATTGATTTGGTATTTCCCTTCTAGAAAGCAATCTATATATGTATTTCAAGAGCTTTGAAGTATTTTTAACCGTTACTTAGCAATTTAATGTTTTGCTAAGAACATGATAAAACATGAAGAAATGGTTTCTTTTTTGCTTTTTTTAAGAAAATGACTTAAAGCATTTTTATTAGGTTAAATGTTCCAAACGTGGAAAATGGTTTTTAAATATATCTATATAATTAATATTATGCTGCTTATGCTGCCATTAAAGTCATATTTTTTAAGATATTTAACGATACGGGATATGTTCTCAGTCAAGTTTTGAATAAGATAATATAAATCTGAAATGTTAAAATCCCAAATATGTAGAGTAATTTAAATGCAACCTCCCAGCATTTACCAGTGACTGATATATACTAGGTCTGTGACCTGTGAGGGCATCCCCAGATAGGAGTAATTAGTTTTTCTTTTCTCTCTAAATTTCCAGGGAACATTGACCTTTCTTTCTATTTTCTTTCTTAAATTAGATTTATTTGTGAAGATGAGATCCTCAATATTGACATACCAAAAAGCATGGTACTAAATTTAAACTGGAATTTCATAGAGGTTCCAAAATCTTGCAAGGTCTTTTCATACTCCAGATATGAGAACACTATTTATTCACTGTCTTTTCTACTAGGCTATTATTAAGTAGTTATGTTTGTCATACACTAGCTTAAAAGTGCATGATAAGTGGAATTGAATTACAATCATGCATCACTTAAGGATAGGTATATTCTCCAAGAAATTCATTGTTAGGTGATTTTGTCATTGTGTGAACATTGTAGTGTACTTATGTTCCTGAAAGCTCAGCACTTGTCCCCGAGGCTACATCAGAAGGATGAGGACAAGTGGTTTGAGGAGAAGGAAAGAGGAGTTTATTAATTTACTGGCAAAGAGGAGGTTGGCAGGTTCCCATGTCAAAGTACCAAAGTCCCCCTTCTGAGCAGAAGTACAGAGCTTTTAAAAGTTTTGATCAATCCCATTTTTGGCTCAAACATTCTCATGACCTCTGCCTGGATGAATCCCACCCTCAGTTAAAATGATCTCCTGACCTCTGCCCAGACAATTTCCTTTGAGCTGTCTCCTGTGGCACAAAGAACAGAAGACATTCCTCTGCCCCTCCTAACCACTGGCCTGAGACAGGGATGCAGATCCTAGTTCTCCAAAAGGAATGGGGGATGTTTTAAAAATTGCAAAATATTTTGGCAGTTTTTTCAAACCATTTCTTCTGTCACACTTGCACAAATCTGGATGGTCCAGCCTACTGCACACCTAGGCTCAATGGCACAGCCTGTTGCACCTGGGCTGCACACCTGCGTGGCATGACACTGTGCTGAATGCTGGAGGCAGCTGTGATGCAACGGCAAGGATTTGTGTATCTAAACATATCTAAACATGGAAAAGGTACAGTAAAAATCGGATATTTTAGTTTTATGGAACCCCTGTTGTATGTGTGGTTCATCATTGACTGAAACATCATCACACTGCATATGACTACAATTCATTCCAAATATACAGTATTAGGGGCACTCTAGAAATCTCTTGATTCATTCATCTTAGAATATATTATACTTTTTACTTTTTGTTGTTGTTGTTTTTCTTTTGGGGAGCATATCAGATCCCTGACTATTTCTCTCCACTACATTTTTTTCTTTTCTTTTTTTTTTTTTTTTATTTCAGCATATTATGGGTATACAAAAGTTTAGGTTACGTTTGAGTCCACTACATTTTTTTATTTCCTCACTCTGTCCAAGGTCATGTATTAACTCAGAAAGGAAACAGCACCATTACTCCAAAGTCTAGATATCGCTCCACCGAGGCAAAACCTGCCACGCATTTTGCCTCTTAAAGTGTTAGTGTGCATCACATTTCTTGGATATTCCTTTGGTAATGAAGACTTCCTCCAATTGAAGAGATTTATCATCAAGAAGCATCATTTCCTAGCTTTTTATAAAACATCTACAAGGAAAAAGGTACATGTCATGACATTAGAAAATCTCCTCTCAAGCAAATATAAAAGTTAATAAACCCCAAAAAGGATATCTGGAATGATGAAACAAATCATGAAGTGAAACTAATGAACAGAAAGTTCTGTAAACAGGAAATGCTCCTATTTTTGTCAGTGTATTGTTTTCATATGCAATTTTTCACCTTTCTTAACAGAAGACAAATGTGTCACATTAACATTTCTATTCCTCCACGCTTATGTAGAGCATGCAAATGCTGATCTGTAATTGTCACTTAAATTAACATATCAATCAGCATAAAGAGGACAAATAACATGGGAGTGAAAGGCAGTCCTCAGATAGCAGCCTGGATAGTGTGTTGCAGGCTTGAGAGCTGAAGGGAACACTGAGGATTAGGTGGAAGAGCTCTCAACTCTTTATAAAGATAGTAAAAAGAATAGCTTTATTAATGGCTGAAAACTCTGTTCTCAACCAATGTTGAATTAAATTATAAATATCAGCCACTGAATTAGATAAAAACATCGGCCAGTTCCCCATGCCTTACTCCTTATATCACTTTGGGACATAAAACAGTCAGAATCCCATCATGTTGGACTCTAATGCCTTGCAGTAAAAAAATAAAAACCAAACCTTCAAATTCTTTCTGGTCCCAAATACCTTTGACATTCCTGTTGTGTCGGCAGGGGTTATGGCTGTTGTTTAAGCTGTTCTGGAATGCCCCATTGCAAGCTAACAGGTGCAATTTTGAGAGCTGCCTGCTTACTCTTCCAAAGTGACATTTCCATTCTTAAGGAATTCTGAAGCCAAACGATACAGAGAATAATTTCTTTTAAAATTGAAATATTAATCCGTTTCACATGCTACCCTTAAAGTTGTATAGTTCTGAAACTTGTAAAATAAAATTGATGAAAAATAGAGTAAAAAACAAAGAAACAAAATTTTAAAAGTATCATAGAAAGTGTCTGCCATATGAAAGCTGCCCACACACACTCACACACACACAAAATGTTAACACATCTGGTAAAAGATTGTTGCTATATGCATGCACATTGCCTTCATAGGTAATACTAGCAACTAAATGTTATTTGGCTTGGAGTAAATGAGACTGAGTAATAAAAGATAATTATTAATAAATAAAAATTCCCTGTTGGGGAATATCTGGCCACATCTTCACAAGTCCCTCTCTGCTATCACCCTCCAAAACATGTTGATATTGGGGAAGTTTCATTTTTAGTACCCTGAAGTCTTCCTCTTCACACTGTCAATGGGTCACCTGAGCTGTAATTATCTCCTCCGTGTTGACATGTTCCAAACCCATTCCACTAGCTCAGTAACTGCCTGCACTCAGGCCCATGAAACAATGTTTTTCACAAAACTCTTCTTCTTCTCAAATCTCCTCTTCAATAACACTGTGATTCACACATCCGCTTTCAGTGGAAATCTAGTAGCTTAGGTTTCCTCCTCAACGTCAGTGATTCTCAAACTTCTCTGTCTCAGGACCTTTTCATAATCTTAAAGTTAGTGTGGAACCAAAAGTATTTTTGTTAATGTGAGTTGTATCTATCCATATTTACCAAAGTAGAAATTAATACTAAGATTTTTTAAATTTCTATTGATCAAGTCCTTTAAAAATAACATTGATAACCCATCAAGTTAATGTAATTAACATATTTGTTTAAAAAAGCATAGTTTCAAAAGCAAAGGCATTAATGAGAAGAATGATATTGCTTAATAATAAAATAGGGAAATTAGAAGAGCGTGTTACACAAAACTTAAAGAGGACTGTGGTTTTGAGCTAAGCACTTGCACTAGGCCCCAGTAGACCAGCATAAAAATGGTGTCACCCATGCTAAAGTTACACATCACCAAACTAAGCTGAGTTGTTACCTGGCCTTCTGAGAAGTCAGGGGACGGAACTTAATAGCCTAATTTACCAAACATGCCAGTTTTAATCAGCATGAGAATAAAGTTCTCTCTTAACCTGTTTTAATCCTTAGCCTGAAGTAACCTGATCAGTTATTTTTTTTACTGGTCTGTCTCCTTGTCCCTAGTTTACAAGGAAAGTGACTTCAAAATGACCAATCTGCTTTTTGTTCTTTGTTGCTGCATTCTTCAGCCCTTTTCGGTCTACAAAGCCAAGCTCCTCTGCTCTACTCATTGGAACAATTATTCTATTTTATGGAATAAAATGTTGCCTCAATTGTAGAGTCACAATAAAGCCGACTGGGATCTTTAAGCTAAATTTGTTGTAATTTTGTCTTTTGACAGGTTAGGTATTGCTTAATATCTTTAGTTTCTGGCTTACATTTAGGGAGCTGGAGTCTCATATCTGGCTTCTGAATTCAATCTGCTGTGATCTAACACACTATAGAAACTTGGGAAATCTCTACTGCATTTTCATGAGAGAATAAGGGTGAAAAAGGCAAATAATATCTTAATATTATTATGAAAATAGCTTTGACTTTGATAATGGTATGACAGGGTCTCGGGGACTTGCCAGGGTCTGCATTAACCCCTAATCAGAGCAATGACTCCCTGGGCTACCTTTGCCCTGCGCCTAGGCCAAGATGATCAAAGTTATTTATGACATTAACTATAAAAATCCACCAACAGAAAATTTCCTGATCTGAGATGAGGTTTCACATGGTACACTGTGTAAGGTTTTTTGGATTGGCCGGTGCCAGAGAAAGAAAGACAAGCAGAGTTGAAAGGGATAAGTAAAGAGGCTTTATTGGGGCGCTCCTGGGTGGGGGTAATGAGTACCAAGAGAGGGACCTGGGCGAGCTTCACGGGACCCATGGAGTGGTACCAGAGAAGTCGCACTGCACAGAAGTCTGGGTGGGCTTATATACGCTTTTAGAGCTGGGGGATGGGAGTTTTTCCGGAGGGAAGGTTTCCTCGAGAAGAGTGAGCAATTTCTTTGTTTCAGCTTTAGGGCGGGTATTGAGGAATAGGAGGGGCTTCTTTTTTCATTAGGGAAGGGAGGGGTGCCTGACACCAGCCTTACACACTGTATAATTTTTTTTTTTTTTTTTTAAAGAAAAGCGAAGAACAAAGAGGGGAAAAAAATCCCATCAGACACTTCTCATGGTTTGCACAAACAAGGTCTTCACTCTGACCACCTTTCCTCCCTCAGCCTGGAAATGTCTTCTAGATCCAGGCTTTATTATTCTGTAGTTTCACCCTTGGTTTTGTAGAAAGATTTCATTGTCTCATGTGTTTACCCACTCAGTTTTACAAAAAGAAAAAACGTTATTAACATGAAGACATAGTGGATATTTGTTGGTTTCAGTGCTATAAAAAAAATTGTATAACCTTACAATGAGGGAAAATTTTCCATAATGAGACCTGCTTGAAAATAATCTCCTAATGGTGGTATTTCAAAGTGGATATATTTGAAAATAAAACATGCAAACTAAGCCTATTTGTGAATTCAATATGTGCTGCACGTGCTGTTGTTAGGCGGCAGGGAGGGGAGGGTGTCTTTGGCACACAGGTGACCCTCGGCCCTCTCTTGCCCAGTTCTGCTGGGGAACGCACAGGGGCGGCAACCTCAGCATGAGAAGAGTGTGGTGATGAGTGCACCTCTGCCCACACGAATGCTGGAAATTCTGTTATTGTCCAACAAGTCCTTGAGGCTCTGTTACCTTTTTAAAATATTTCTCTTTCTATTCAGTTTGCATTATTTGTATTGATCTGTGTTCATTGCCGTAGACTCTTTCCTCGGTTATCTCCATTCTTGCATTATGTCTACACAGTTGGTCAGTCAGAGGTTTCTCCTTCTCTTCCCCTTCCCACCTCCCCTCCCTCTTCCCCCACTCTGCTTCCTCCTTCTTTTTCTTGCTTATTACAATATTCAGTTCTGGATTTGACTTTTCCATCTGGTTCATCTTTATAACTTTTTTTTAGAGATGGTGTCTCACTATGTTGTCCAGGCTAATCTCAAACTCCTGGGCTCCAGCAGTCCTCCCACCTTAGCTCCCAAGGAGCCGAGATGACAGGCATGAGCCACCATGCCTGGCCACATCTTTATGTCTTTTATTTCTTTTCTGAGGCTTTTTCTTTTTTCATTTATTTCAAAATTATTTTCAATGGCTTCTTTGAACATTTTTATGACAGCTGCTTTTAGTCTTTGTCCGATAATTCTAATATCTGTGTCATCTTGTCTTTGGCATTTGTTGAATGTCTTTGTCTATGTTAGTTGACGTAATCCTTTTCCTTCATCATGTACTGAATAATTTTGGATGATGTATTGAATATTTTAATACTATGTTATGAATCTTATTTAAATTCTGTGGAGAATATAGATTTTTTTCCCCAGCCAGTAATCAACTTTGTTGTGGGTTGCGAGTTCCAAACTGCATTCTGTGGTCTATGGTTCCAATGTCATTTCAGTTTTCAAATTCTTTGCAAGTGTCATTTTGATCTGTCCCATCTGCATGCCACTTTGTCTAGTCTGAGCCTTGAGTACTGTCTTTTATTTCACCTCTCAACTTACCAGGTAAGTTCAATAGGATCAAATCTACAAGTGAATAGCTTCCAGGGATGCCCAGGAGTTCCTAAGCAACTTTCTGGGGTTGCTTTCCTGAGTCCTTCCTTCTCTGCCATCTGCCCAGTGTTGCCCAGTTCCCAGGCCTTCCTCTTGCAGTTCTCTGTCCAGGAGCTGAGGCTTCAGTTTCCCTGCGCTGCACCGTGCAGTGACTGTGCCTGCAACCAGAAACAAGTGACTGAGGACAGAGAGAGAGGAAAAAAAATCATTGTGTGTTTCCCCATGATCTTGGAGCCAGAGCTTTTCCGCTGTGAGAGGAAGGTTCGGCTCTGTCAGACAGCTGGGGCCTGTCGGCTCCGACTGCTGCTTCTGTCACAGAATGGTTTGGGAATGACGGCCAAAGAGAAGAGTAAAGAAAAAAAGAAAAACAACAGCGTATTTTACTCTATCTCTGAGCGTCGGGACTTTCTTTTCCCTCTCTGAGAAAAAACTAGCGGGCTTCTGCGCCTGCGTGCCGTATTCTGAGCTGAGTTGAGACTATTCCAGGGGTTGTAAAGAAAGAAACATGGTAGACTTGTGGCCATTTAGGTGGCGCTTTAAATTTTAGCTGTTTCCTTGGTTGCCCTGATTCTATTTGCTTCTGAATCCTAAACACCTGGCTCTCGCGTTGCTTTTGGGCTTAATCCCTGCATTCATTGAGAGATACAGTGTGCTTATTCCGTTGTATCTTGAACTGAAACTCCAGCATTTTATCTTAACACATTACCAAATATTAAAGAATAGTTATGGTATAATTGCCTTTCTTTTAAAACTGCTTTTATTATTTCATGCATCTTGATGTAATAAATAGAAATGTGTGTTTGAAGCCAAGGTTCCACGTACAACGTTCAAAACCTTATTGCAGAACTGATACGACGCAAATCTGCCACTGCTCTCGGTGTCAGCCTGACCCCAGGAGGAGCATTTTGGCCAGGAGGAAAAAAAGATATTATTTTGGATATATGAATTTTCACCGTCATATTATTAGTTGAAACATATCTAAGTTACTGTTCTTCAAATATTTTCCTTTGTCTCTTTCTATTGATGGTCTCAATGAATAAAAGCAGAAGCTCGACTATTCAAGAGTGAAATTTGCCTAGCAGAGCAATATATTTGAGCAATTATTGTGCTTAGAGAAGAGTTTATTTGGTAGTGACTCGTACTTAATTAACTTTGGCAATCATATTCAATTTCCATATGTGAACAGACAAAATTAGACAATGACTCAGAGACTGCATTGAACCATTTGTCGGTTTCCATTTACAAGTCTCTTCTTTATCTCCTAGGGCCTTATTTTGGGGTCTTGTATCTTACTTGTAAAGGAGCCCTTTTCAGTATTCCTCTGAAAAAGTTAGAGGTCTTTCCGAATTACTGAAATTTCAGCTTTTCCTTTCTCTCCCACCGCGTTACTATGAGTTTTCTGTTTCTTCTCGTGTCTTTTCCAAACTCAGCTGCTGACAACCCTCATGGCACCTTCATATGAAGAAGGAACAGACACCCGTGCTCTTCGGATGCGTGCAGCCCCACCAAGACGCACAGCAGGGAGAGTAGAACCAAATCAGGTGTCAGTAACAGCCCTCTCACCTGACCTTTAGGAAAACCTCCATACCCAGAGGTATCACCATGTCTTTCTATCTTAAATGTTGATATTTTATAAAGTTTCTTTCTTGGACATCTTTCTTTTTATTTTAAACTCCATTTCTGGGCAATTGCTAATACTTTCAGACCTTTCTTTATCTATCACCTAAATGCTGGTTCTCTTAAATATATTTATTAGTCCAGCCCTAAAGTTCCTCAGTAACCCAGACTGTTATTTCCTCTGGACAAACTTTTCTGTCTACCCCAAATTTCCCTCCGAGTAGCATGCCCCCAAAGGAACGAACTGTTTATTACTACTTATGAGGAAACAACAACAGCAGCAAGCAACAACAAATATTTTCTTTTGTTTTCTAACTCTTAAAGAAACTACTGTCCATCAATATTTGCAACAATTTCATTTCTCCTCTTTTTAATTGGGGACCATGTATGTGGAAGAATCATTAAAACAAATAATCATTTTTTTTTTCAGAAAAATCTTACTCAACAAAGACATATCTTTTTTCTTTTATTTCCCAATATGGTGACCAATTTAATTCAAAGAAGAAAGTAAAATCACAATTAAAAAGAGTTTGCAAAATGTGCTACAACTTTTCTTAAGCATCAGTAGTAAATCTTTGTGACTTTCAAATAACTGTACCATCTTTATTAGTATTATTATTATTTAATTTAAAGGGCATATGCTTTGGTTGAAAACCTCTTGTTGCGCTCTCTGTATGACATAAATATAAGGCATTTTAAAGCACAGCAAGACAGCCTGGTGTCTTAGTGCTTGAAGTCGTAAGCATGCTGGAATAAAATAAAGCCATTTTATGCAGAAGCACATTCTCTGGGGCCATGACTCAAATATCGTGCATTAATGCAAACCAGGTCCTAGTGAGCTTGCAGTGCAGGTGTCCTTTTGTTATCTCATTTGGCTTCCATGTTGTGTTGTTTTTTAAATATTCATATATGCCTTTTTCTACTTGAATCTATGGGAAGTATATAATAGGTAACATTTATACACTACTTTTCCATTTTCATTAAATGAGTGCTTTCATGTACTCAGTTTGCAATGCTGACAAAAACATGTTGGCTTCATACAATGAGCATTATTCTTACTTTATCAGTGAATAAACTGATATTAGAGATAGCTAAGAACACATAGAATTCACGAAATAAAGGCAGAATCTATTTCCTCTTTCAAGGGTGGTGACCTTTCCACTGTATCACTTTGCCTGCCTAATTATGTTATCTATTAGAACAGAATTGGAATTAAAATTAAATCATTGGATAGTTGGTCAATAGTAATATTTTGCTTGTGTGAATGTTGTAGATAACTTACTATGTTTAAAAAGGAAATAAAAATGTAAACTCTTCTAATGGTAATTTAATAAATTTACTTTATATGAGTCCTGAAACCAGTCTTGGTAGAACAAACTTGTGGACTGCATTGAAGATGTCAGATAAAACACCTTAGAGCTGCTATCACCAAGGGTGCTGGTGGAGAAGTGATAGACATTAGGTCTTTAAAATGCAAATTAGGTACAAGTAAGAGAGCACTATATTTAACATATGAAACTGATTCTGAAAGTCTCCATAGCAACTACTAAAATGTTAAGCATAAATTATGCGATTAAAGTTATCAAAGATAGCTTTCTCTCAGCCTAAGCAATTTCAAACCAAATGATGAATCTGGTTCTTTTTTAGAATGTGTGACAAGTACACCTCTGGAAGATAATTAGAACAGCTTTTGTTCATGATAGGCAAATCCTATTAATAATTTTAGAAATACAATATATTGCTTTAATATAAGTGGAATTCAGGACTAATCTCTACATTAAAGAAGATGTGCTTGTATTAGCTCGGTAGCACATGAGGATCCCACATTGAAGAAAAGGAGGAACAGAATCTCCCTATTTTATTATACCATTTAGGCTATGTTAGACATGGCCCAATTAGTTTTATTCTTTATGTTACTCTGTACATTGTGAATGTGTGTGTGTGTGTGTGTATGGCTACATTAAATACGCTTGCCTTGACCAATTACGTATGGTATTGAAGGGTGGCAGGCAGAATATGCCACCCCAAAATATACCACTTTAGTATAGGATTATTTTGAGTGGAAGGCAATTGAGAAAAGAAGATATAAGAAAAGCTCTCTGCCTCTATTTTTCTAAAGTCAGGGTATACGTTTACAAAGGTAAAGGTGTCCCTCCTCCCTTTCTACTAGGAAGGACAAAGATTTATCCACGGAGATGACTTTAGACCCTATCTGCACCAGATGAATCTACCTAACTAGCTTCATCTCCTGATATTTATTTTCCCACAGCTGCAGCCCCTAGAAGCTCATGGTCCTTTTCTTTGTCTTGTCAATTGCCTAAGCATTTATTATTCTTTGATGAAGATGCTATATAAAAACCTGAATTCTAACCACCTCTTGAAGAATTACTCATTCCCTGGGCATCTTTCATGTATACGTGAGATACACATGTCAATAAACTTCTGCTTGTTTTTCTCTTGTTAATCTGTCTTTTGTTACAGAGCTTCTAGTTATGAACTCATGATGGCAGAGAGAAAATTACTTTTTCCTCCCCTACAGTTTGGTGTCAGTGTCAAATAACAGATGCTATATTCTAAGAATAAAGCACAAGTTCCTCATGGATTTCTGGAACATTGTTTTACAACACGTTTTAGAATTGATTTATTAAATGTCCAACTCTACAACTGTGAAATATTTAATGTATAGTTCCATGTAATTCTCTTCAGCTACGTATAAATTCACCATAACTATTTCAGGCATCCTTTTTGCTGTTCTGTAGTTTTGGTAAATTCCATTCAGCTCAGAGAGATCTAGATGGATGAGAAAAGTTGACTTTGACAATTAAAAAAAAAATCTGCCAGAGCAAATAAAATTAGATGGCAAAGAATGTTAAATTTGTGTCCAAAAATCAGCTGTATAAAAATGAGCCATTTAAAAAATGCTTCAGGTACATGCATAATCCATATGTGTTAACAGTATGACAGAAAGTTAAAAGCAAATCAGCAAACAGATTTGATACAAAGACAGAATGAAATATTGAAGTGATGTGTAGAGGCAAAGGGGGAAATCGTCCCCTCCACCCTTTGAAGGTTTGCTAAAAATGAACTGACAATAGGAAGAGTAATCAGAGAGAAAAGCATACAAATGTATTTCATATGCACAGGGGAGAAACACAGGAGAGTAATTATCTGTTAATCCAATACGTCCAGATGCTCATATACTCTTTTTCATAAGGGAAGGGGAGATGGGAGGAGGTGACAATTTGAGGGGTAGTCAATGATTTGAGGAGGAGTGAATGGGCTTAGACAAAGGTTAGTAAATGATTCCCTCTGGGGATTGAATGGGACTGGAGAAAAGACAATGGCTTGGAAGAAAGTCCATCTGGGCTGTCAGTGTAGTGTCTAACCTTCAGTCTCTCTCTCTGTGCTATGAGTTGTAATCTTCCCGGGTTGATGAAGTTTCAGGGAAGGGATCAAAGGCAATTGTGTTCCTCCCCAGGAGGTCTGTTGTTCAGACTGACAAGGGAATGTCAGAGGAAAGCCTCTTCTGGCACCTGCTGATCCCCAAGGGCCTTTCATTTGAAATAATCCATATACCAGGTGCATATTTTGGGGTGATATTTCCTAGACGCCTCAAGTGCCTTATAGAAAAAGGATGAAAGAAGCTCAAATATGTCCAGCAGATGAAGAACTTCCTTTCTTCACTGTTTTTTCACAGCATCCCTCTGGAGGAAGGTTAATACGTTTGAGAACGACCCAGTACATATTGATTTCTGTTTACCTCTTTTCCTTTTCACAGCTGTACTAAATTATTATGTTAATATTTATATTTGTTTTCAATAAGCTAAATGAATTATGCTTCCTCAAGTCATTGTTTTCTCATTGCTACCGTTAGTTCTAATGCTGAAACACTATCCTCCTACTCAATGCCTGCCATATTCTTCCTTCTGCATGTTTGAAGAGTGCCTTGAGTTTGTCTTCTGCGTTGCTGAATCACATTTCTCCGGTGGCGTCAATTTTGCTTGTACGAGTGCTATTGACTGTGGGCTTTCTTCTATGAACCCGGCACTCATTCCAGTTTTCATTTTGCAGTGTACCCACCCATTCTCTGCTTGTAGTTCCCTAATCCTTCTTCATAGATGATACTATTTCTTGATATTTTATTTCTTACATCTTGATGTTGGAAGTAGGCAGCAGGAAAGAGTCACTATAATTTTTTAATCTACATTAAGGATTCATATATCCTGAGTATTGAGATTTGCAGCCAATGGCTTGTAGTCCTAGTATGCTATTCTAAATCTCTTCCCACTGACGTAGATTTAATTTGATAATTTTTCTCTGTACTGTGACATGTCATTCTCTTCTCTTTCATTTCTAGTACTACTGCCAATTTTCATCTTTTAATGAGTGTTTGAAAGATTTTTATTTGTGCATACCTGACCTTTAACCTGAAAGTTTGTAGTAATTTCAAAAGTTTTTTTCTTTTTTGATGTGCAGTGATCAAAACTGAATACTATAAAAATAAAAATGAGAACTTTTAATGATGTTCTCATTTTTTCCCAGATACTCTACTTAGACTTTTATATGAGTTAACTCATAATGGCCACATAAAATGGTTATAATCATTATCAAAATTGTAGAGATGAGACAACTGAGGCAGAGAGGGGCTGGACAATGTATTCTTGCAGTCAGTAATTGGCAGAATGGGGTACCAGCCCAGGAAATTTGGCCATAAACCCAAGCTTGAGAGACTATGCCAAGCTGCTTCTTCCATTTTAGGTTTGTATATGTCATAAATTTATGTTACCTTAATTTTTAATGTGGTCTGATGTCTGCTCCATGATTACTTGTATTTAAACTCCTTTACATGGTAATAGATTCTGGATTTTAACTCTAATTTGATAAGTCCCATTGGTCACAGACATGATGAATAATCCTATACATTCGGGCTACAGAGAAGTCAATTTCTCCATTACAATGCCCCAGAGGTTCTTCATTTCGCCCCCAATGTTTCAGAGGTCCCAGAATATTCTGCACCTGAGCGTGACAATACAACTCCATTTAACACAATTTAAGTCGACAATTCTGTCAATCTAAACCACCCAAGAAGCATGGACATGACAATGGCCTCATCATGCCATTGTCCTCTATCAGTCCCCTAACATTTTGTTAACCTACATGCACAAACCACCAATGACCTGTGTTATATTCCTTGAAACTTCGGCTCATCAAAATATAAAAAGAAAAGAGAGATAAATGACAAAAACATTTGTTTATAATACCACATATCAGAAACATTGTTATTAAGACTAAAGATTTAGATTAAAGTAAACTAAGTAAATCAAATTGATTCTTCTTGGATCTGGATGATATAACAGAATGATTGGCCAATATGTAGAGACTGAGGATGAAGAAGAGGGAAGAGAGGAAAAACCGTGAGAATGAACCAATGCTTGACGTACAACAGAATACAAAGATGGTTGCTCCTTAAATCTGCTTCATTTCCTGAATGACTGGACAGCCCCTGATCAATGGTATCCTGAAGCAATCTCTTTTATCTGTCATGAGAAGAATCAGAGGATTCCAAAAGCTAATGGCATGTGAGGCTATCACACTCAAAATGGAAATACAGCTACACTTTGATGGATGATAGCTCAACTTAAAGGTGAAGTGCTCATGGTGTCAATCTTCATATTCTCAGTTTGAGGGAAAAATAAGATGCCTCTCTTGTCCTGTATATGGAAGGAATGAAGGACTGGTTAACATTTGGGTTTCAGTGGTAGACCATTCATCCACTTAACAAATACCAGTAACTGCCTATCATATGCAAAGCACTCTGAAAAGTGGTATGTTGGACTCTATAGATGATAGCAGATAAAAATTAAGAACCAAAGTGAAGTTTCCTTCAAGGTTGTACCTCATTAATGAGCTTAAAGAGAATAAGAAATTTTCTTTCCTTTGGGGCAGATATAAAATAGGCTAGTGCTGTCAACCCATTGCTACAGGTTTGTTTTGAGAGGAAGAATAAACTCTTGAATAACCATAATGCTAAAGCATCTTACAGTCATGCTTATTCTATCAGTGCATTAGTTGTTGTGCTAGATTTGGCATATAGAAACAAGTAACACAATCCTGACGTCATTAAACTCATAGTGCAGTGACAATGATGAAAAACAAAGGATTAAGGCAAATATTTCAAGACATCATTCCTTTTCCACCTTCATCTTCAGTTCAATTTTTTGATTAAAGTCATCCATTTTGCTTATTTAAGAGATTTCTCTATAGATTTCCCTGTCCTGGACATTTCATGTGAATAGAACCATATAAAATCTGCATTTTATACTTTCATTTAGCATAATGTTTTCACAGTTCATCCATGTTGTAGCATGTGTCAGTATTTATTCCTTTACATGGCTGAATAATATTCTACTGTATGGTTATATCACATTTTCTTTATCCATTATGTAATCAATGGACATTTGGGTTTTTTTCTGTACTTTTTGATTATTAGAAATAATGCTACTATAATATTTGTGTATGGGTTTTTTATATGGATATATGTTTTCTTTTCTTTTGGGGACATGCATAGGAATGGAATTTCTGGGTCACAATGTAACTCTAAGTTTAACCATTTAGAGAATTGTCAGAGGATTTTGCAAAAAGGCTGCGACATTTTACCTTCCTGCCAGCAGTTTATGAGGATTACAATTTCTCTACACCTTCACCAATGCTTATTGCTAACTAGTTGATCCTAGATAATGATAAGGTATTTAATTGCAGTTTTGCATTTTCTTGATGGCTAATGATAAAAAGTATTTTTTCCTTTGTCTATTGGTCATTTGTATACCTCATTTGGAGAAACATCTACTCAAACCTTTTGCCCATTCTTTCAAGTGGCTTTTTGCATTGTTATTATTGAGTTGTAAGAGTTTCTCATATATATTTTTTAACATATATATGTATACATACATATACACACACACACTCACACACACATACACATTTTCTGGATATAAGTTCCTTATCAGGCATAACATTTACAAATATTTTCTCCCATTCTCTGGGTTGACTTTCTGATTGTCTTGATTATGTATTCAATTCTATTTGTTATAGGTCTACTATTTTCTTTGAAGCACAGAAGTTTTTAATTTTAATGAAACCCATTTTATTTATTTACTTCTTTTTTACGTGGGTGCTTGTTGGTATTATATCTAAGAATCAATACCCAAATTCAAGTTCATAAAGATTTATCCATATCTAATCATTCAATATTTTCATATATTTAGCTTTTAAATTTAGAGTTTTGATCTATTTTGAGATTTTTTTTTATATTATATGATGTAAGTACCCAATTTCATGTGACTTTCCAATTGTTCCAGCATCATTTGTGGAGAACATTATATCTCCCCAGTAATGGCATTGTTACCTTTGTCAGATATCTATTGACCATAGATACATGAGTTTATTTCTGACCTCTCAAATCTATTCCATTGATCTGTTGGGGGTACTTATGCCAGTACCACAATAGCCTTATTATTCTTGTTTTGTTTTGAAATAGAAAAAAAATGTAAACCTTTCAAATTTGTTTTTCTTTTCCAAATAGATTCAGGAGAATTCAAGATATTTATGGCTCTTCTGAGATATTCTTTGATATTTCATATGAATTTTAGAATCAGCTTCTCAATTTCCTCAAATAAACCAAGGTAGATTCTGAGAGGGATTTCATTGAATCTAGAGATAAATTTAGGGAGCATGTTACTTTAACAATATTAAATCTTCTGATTCATAAGCAAAAGAAAAATTTACATTATACAAACTCTCATTAATTTCTTTCAACAATGTTTTGTAGCTTTAGATTATGTTTGTAGTTATTTTGTTAAAATTGTTCCTAATTATTTTGTACTTTTTATGCTATTGTAAGTGCAATTATTTTCTTAGTTTTATTTTTAAATTTTTATTGTAATATATAGAAATATATTTTTTGTGTATTGCTCTTGTATCCTGAACCCTTGCTGTACTTGATTATTAGTACTAATAATTTTTTAGTTGATTCCTTGGGATTTTCTACATATATGATACAAAATAATTTCATCTGCAAATGGAGTTTTATTTCTTTTGAAAAACATTTGTGTCATTTTTACATTTCTTGCCTAGTTTCCCTGGCTAGACACTGCAGTATTATATGGAATAAAAGTGTCAAAAGTGTTAATCCTTGTTTTGTTTCTCAGCTTAAGGCAAACTATCCAGTCTTTCATCATTAAATATGAGTTCAGCTGTGGCTTTTGATATGTGACCTTTATCAAACTGAGGAAGTTTCCTTCCATTCTCAGTTTCTTCAGTCTTTTTATCATGTAAAATTGTTGGAGTTTGTCAAGTGTTTTTTCTCCGTCTAATGAGAGAAATCCTGTGGATTTTGGTTTTATTTTCTTCACAAGGAATATCAGATTAACTGATTTTTGGCTTTATTTAATTTTGTTTTTATTTCATAATTTTATAGGGGTACAAATCTTTCTTTTTTCTTTTTTTCTTTTGGCATACTACAGGCGTACAAATATTTAGGTTACATATATTGCCTTTGTCACACCTGAGTCAGAGCTTCAAGCATGTCCATCCCCCAGACAGTGCGCACCACATCCATTAAGTGTGAATATACCCAACCCCTCCTCCCCACTCCCACCTGCCCAAAACCTGATGAATGTTACTACTATATTGTTGATCAGTTAATACCAATTTGATGGTCAGTACATGTGATGCTTCTTTTCCATTCTTGTGATACACTAAGTAGAATGGGCTCTAGCTCCATCCAGAATAATACAAGAGGTGCTAGATCACCATTGTTTTTTGTGGCTGAGTAGAATTCCATGGTATACATATACCACATTTTATTAATCCACTCATGTATTGATGGGCATTTGGATTGTTTCCACATCTTTGCAATAGTGAATTGTGCTGCTGTTAACATTCTAGTGCTGATGTCTTTTTTATAGAATGTCTTTTTCTCCTTTGGGTAGATGCCCAATAATGGGATTGCTGGATCAAATGGGAATTCTACTTGTAGCTCTTTGAGGTATCTCTATATTGCTTTCCACAGAGGCTGTACTAGTTTGCAGTCCCACCAGCAGTATATGAGTGTTCCTATCTCTCTTCATTCACACCATTTGTTGTTTTGGGACTTTTTAATGAAAGCCTTTCTCACTGGAGTTAAGTGATATCTCATTGTGGTTTTGATTTACATTTCCCTGATGATTAGAGATGTTGAGCATTTTTTCATATGTTTCTTGGCCATTAGTCTATCTTCTTTTGAAAAGTTTCTGTTCATGTCCTTTGTCCAATTTTTAATGGAATTGTTTGATTTTTTTCTTGCTCATTTTTCTACATTCTACATAGATTCTAGTTAGAAGCTCTGAAAGTTTTCCTCTAGAATTCTTATGGTTTCATGATTTAGGTTTAAGTCTATTATCCATCACAAGTTGATTTTTGTGAGAGGTGAGGGGTGTGCATCCTGTTTTAGTCTTCTACATGTGATGATCCAATTTTCCCAGCACCACTTTTTCAGTAGGGATTCTTTTCCCGAGTGTATGTTTGTGTCTGCTTTGTCAAAGATTGGATGGCTTTATGAGGATGGTTTTACATCTAGTTTCTCTGTCCTGTTCCATTGGTCTATGTCTCTGTTCTGTGCCAGTACCAGGCAGTTTTAGTTATTGTAACCTTATAGCATAGCTTGAAGTCTGATAAACTGATACCTCCCAATTTATTCTTTTTGCTTAAGGTTGCTTTAGCTATACAAGGTCTTCTCTAGTTCTAAACAAAGTATAAAATCACTTTTTCTAGATATGTGAAAAATGATGTTAGTATTTTAATAAGGATTGCATCAATCCTGTAGATCACTTTGGTAGTATAGACATTTTAACAATGTTGATTTTGCCAATTCATGAGCATGATATGGTTTTCCATCTGTTTACATCTTCTGCTATTTCCTTCCTCAGTGTTTCATATTTTGCTTTGTAGAAGTCTTTCACCTCCTTAGTTAAATATATTCCTAGGTCTTTTATTTTCTTTATTGATGTTGTGAAGATTATTGAGTCTTTGATTTGGTGCTCAGCTTGACTGTTCTTGGCGTATAGTAATGCTACTGATTTGCTTACATTGATATTGTAACCTGAGACTTTGCTGAACTTATTTATCAATTCTAGTAGTCTCTTGGCAGAATCTTTGTGGTTTTCTATAGATAAGATTTTTATTTTCAGCAAAAAGCAATAGTTTTACCTCTTCTACCCCCATTTGGATGTACTTGCTTTCTTTATCTTGTCTGATTGCTCTGTCTAGGACTTCTAGCACTATGATGAAGAAAATTGGTGAAAGAGGGAAACCTTGTTGGGTTCCAGTTCTCAGTGGAAATGCTTTCAATTTTTCCCCATTCAGTATGATGCTGCCTGTGGGCTTGTCATATAGAGCTTTTATCCTTTTAAGGGCCATGCCATCTATGCCTACTTTTTAAAGACTTCTTATCATAAAAAGGTGCTGAATTTTGTTGAATGCTTTCCTGAATCTATTGACAGGAGCATATGGTCTTTGTTTTTACTTCTGTTTATGTGGTAAATTGCATTCATAGATTTGCATATGTTGAACCATCCCTGCATCTCTGGGATGAAGCCAACTTGGTTATGATGGGCTATTTTTTGATGAGCAGCTGAATTCAATTGCATAGGATTTTATTGAGGATTTTTGTGTCTATATTCATAAGGGATATTAGCCTGTATTTATCTTTTTTTTTTTATTGAGTCTTTTCCTGGCTTTGGTAACAGGATGATGTTGGCTTCGTAAAACATGTTGGAGAGGTTTCCTTCCTTCTCTATGTTGTGTAATAATTTCTGTAGTATAGGCACCATTTCTTCTTTGTAATTCTGGTAGAATTTGGGTGTGAAACCATCTGGTCTGGGACTTTTTTTTTTTTTTGGAAGGTTTTTTATTGCTGCTTTAATTTCAGTACTTGATATTGGTCTGTTCATGAGTTCAAAGTTCTACCAAACAGGATGAACAGAAATACATTCCACATATCAATTCTTTCAATAAATGTGAATGGCTTAAACTGTCCACTAAAGAGACCTGGGCTGGCCAATGGATAAACATACACAAGCCGACTATCT
This sequence comes from Eulemur rufifrons, assembly GCF_041146395.1. NCBI lineage: Eukaryota > Metazoa > Chordata > Mammalia > Primates > Lemuridae > Eulemur > Eulemur rufifrons. The sequence continues at coordinate 4,954,000 of NC_091011.1, read as the reverse complement.
GCTATCTTGAGGAAATGCATCTAACTCATGCAGATGCATTGAAACTCAAGGTGAAGAGATGGAAAATGATATTCCACACAAATGGAAACCAAAAGAAAGCTGGTGTAGCAGTTCTCATAGCAAATAACTTAGTCTTCAAATTAACAAAAATAATGAAAGACAAAGACGATCATTATAGAATGGTAAATGGAAAAATTCAACAAGAAGACATAACAATTCTAAGTATTTATGCATCCAAAACAGGTGTGCCCAGATTCATAAAGCAAAACGTACTTGATCTGAACAAAATGGTAAACAATAGTACTGTAATAGCTGGGGACTTCAATACACCACTGATGGAACTGGACAGATCTTTCAAACAGAAAATAAACAAAGAAATAATTGACTTAAACAGAACTCTAGATCAAATGGGCCTAATAGACATTTACAGAACTTTCTACTGAAAACCACTGAATATACGTTCTTCTCATCAGTTCATTGGACATTCTGTAAGATTAACCACATACTAGGCCACAAAACATGTCTCAAAAATTAAAAAAAAAAAAAAATAGAAATTATACCATGCATCTTCTCATACCACAGTGGAATAAAATTAGAAATCAATGCCAACAGAAATACTCATCTCTATATAAAGTCATGGAAACTAAACAACCTACTTCTGAATGATAGTCAGGTTAAGGAGAAAATTAAGATGGAAATGAAAAGATTCTTTGAACTAAATGATAAAGGGGACACAAGTTATCAAAATCTGTGGGACTCAGCTAAATCAGTCCTGAGAGGAAAATTCATAGTCTTAAATCCCTACATCCAAAAGATAGAAAGATCATAAATCAACAATCTAATGAATTGACTCAAAGAACTGGAAAAAAAAGAGCAAACCAATCCCAAACACAGCAGAAGAAAAAAAATAACCAAGATCAGGGCAGAACTAAATGAAATCAATCATAAAAGAACTATACAAAAGGTTAATGAAACAAAAAGCTGGTTCTATGAAAAGATAAACAAAATTGGCATGGCTGTCACTAGATTAACCAGAAGCAGAAAAGAAAAGACTCTAATGAACTCCAGCAGGAATGAAAAAGGAGAATTTACAATCAATACCACTGAAATACAAAATATCATCTCTGAATACTACAGAAATCTCTACGCATATAAAGTTGAAAATGTGGAGGAAATGGACAAATTCTTAAAAACACACAGCTTCCCTAGGCTCAATCAGGAGGAAATAGAACTCCTGATTTTTGGTTTTAAAACAAATTTGCCGTATTGAGATAAACCCACTGGGACATGGTGCACAATGCTTATTATGTATTGTTGAATTTGGTTGGTTAGTATCTCACTGAAGATTTTTACATCAATATTCACAAGAGTTACTGGTGTACAGTGTTCTTTTTTGTGAGGTCTTTGTCTAATTTTGGTATCAGGGTAATTTGGATCTCATATAATCAGTTGGAAAGTATTTCCACCTCTTTTATTTTTTTGAAGAGTTTCCAAAGAATTAGTATTAATTCCTCATTAAATTTGGGTGGAATTAACCAGTGAAGCCATCTGGGCCTGGGGTTTTCCTCGCACATAGTTTTTTGATTACCTATTCAATTATTCTGTTTATTAGGTCTATTTAAGTTTTCTATTTATTCTTGAGTTTTATCTGTAGTGTGTGCCTTTCTACTAATTTTTCCATTTCAATTAGGTTATGTAATGTATTAACATACACTTGTTTATAGTATTCCTTTACAATCATTTTCATTTCTGTAATGTTAGTAGTATTGTCACCACCTTCATTTCTGATATTATTAATTCTCATCTCTTTTTCTTTTCTTTCTGATTTTATGGAAATCTGAGATTTAATCACTTTAAAAATGAATCAATTTGTGGATCTTTTCAAAGGATCGCTGTTTAAGTATCTTAAGGTGAAAAATTAGATTATTGATTTAAACTGTTTCTTCTTTTTTAATGTAGAATTTTATAATTATGCATTTCTATGTATTGCTTTAGTTGCATCCTAGAACTTATATGTTGTATATTCCTTTTCACCATATCCAAGTATTTTATTATTTCTATTATTTTTTCTTCTTTGATGCATTGTTATATAGGCATGTGCTATTTAACATCCACATGTTCATGTTTCACAATTTTTTTGTTTTGATTAGTAATTACATTTCATAGTGGTCAGAGAAAACTCTTATTATTAAAATTATTTTAACTTTATTTAGGTTTGTTTTATAGTCTAATATATGATCTATCTTAAATAAAGTTTCATGTGCACTTGAGAACAGATATTCTGCAGTTGTTGCATGGAGTGTTCTGTAGTTTTAGGTCTGGTATATTTATACTGTTACCTTATATGCATAAAGTAACAGATCTGACTCAAAGAAATACTGCCTAGCTGTCTACCCATTTTTGAACATGTAGTTTTGAAGTCTCCAACTATTGTTGTTACATAGTCTGTTTCTCGCTTCATTCTTTACTTTTGTCAGTTTGCCTTATGTATTTTGGAGTCCCATTTTAGGTGAATATATGTTTACAGTTATACCTTTCTAATCAATTGAGTCTTTTATTATTATAAAATGTCCCTCTTTTATCTAGTCACATCTTTGTTTGTTTTCATATCTATTTTGTGTGATATTAGCATAGCCACTCAAGATTTCTTATAGTTGTTGTTTGTGTGATATATTTCTTCCCATTCTGGTTCTCTTCATCTCTTTGTATCTTTAAGTCTAGATTGTGTGTTCTGTACACAGCATATTATTGGACCTTTTTTTATTTTTCAGTTTAATTTTCTTCTTTTTATCCAGTCTGACAAGCTCTGCCTTTTTAACTGCATGCTTTTGCATTAAGTGTATTCTTCTAATATATGATTTGAATTTGTTTTACTATATATAGTTTTTAAGTTATTTCTTTAGTGGTTTTAACATATACATCTTTCTTTTTCAGAATCTACTTCAGATTGATAATATTTTAATTCCAATGTAATACAGACATGCTATTTCTATATAGCTCTATTCAATTTTTCTTTTTTATGGCATTATTGTTATACACATTACACTTATGTGTTACAAACACAAAGATACATTTTCATAATTATTACAATATACAATTATACATCTTTTAAATAATCTGATTAAAGAAAGACAAACAAATATATATTTATAGCTATTGTTATATTAACCTTATGTTTTATTTTAAAATATTAATTAAGGGGGCACAAGTGTTTTTATTATATGAGTATCTTATATAATGCTTAAATCAGGGCTTTTGGTGTTCCCATCACCAGAATAGTGTTCAATGTACCCAACAAGTAATTTTTATCCTACACCTACCCTCTTGCCCTCCCCCCTTCTTGGTTTCTCATGTCCTTTATATCACACTGTGCCTAAGTGCCATCTATTAGCTCCCACTTATTAGTGAGAACATGTGGTGTTTGGTTTTCCATTCCTGAGATACTTCACTTATGATAAATGGTCTCCAGTTCCCTCCAGGTTGATGCAAATGACATTATTTTATTCCTTTTTATCACTGAGTAGTACTCTGTGGTGTGTGTGTGTATATCATATTTTGTTAATCCACTCATGAAGTGCATTTACGTTGATTCCACATCTTTGCAATTGTGAATTGTGCTATGATAAACATTTGAGTGCAGGTGTCTTTTTGATGAAATAACTTCATTTCTTTGGGTAGATAACCAGCAGTGGGATTGCTGGATTGAATGATAGATCTACATTTATTTCTTTGAGGAAACTCTATACTGTTTTCCACAGAGGTTGTACTAATTTGCAGTCTCACCAACAGTGTATAAAGGTTCCTTTCTCTCAGCATCCACACCAGCATCTATTGTTTTTTGACTTTTTGATAAGGGCCATTCTTATAGGGGTAAGGTGATATCTCATTGTGGTTTTAATTTGCATTTCTCTGCTGATTAGAGATGTTGAGCATTTTTTCATGTTTATTGGACATTTGTCTGTCTTCTTTCAAAAATCTTCTATTAATCTCACTTGCCCACTTTTTGGTGTTTTTTTTTTTTTTCCTTCTTGCTGATTTGTTTGAGTTCTTTGTAGATTCTAGATTTCAGTCCTTTGTTTGACGTATAGTTTGCAAGTATTTTCTCCCATTCCATAGGTTGTCTATTCACTCTGTTGATTATTTCCTTTTCTGTGAAGACACTTTTTAATTTGATTAAGTCCCATTTATTATTTTTTTTGTTGCTATATTTGTCTCTGTGGTTTTAGTCATAAATTCTTTGCCTGAGTCTGACTTCAAATTGTATTCCAAGGCTATGGTAACCAAACAGTATGGTACTGGTATAACAGTAGATACATAAACCAATGGAACAGAGTAGACCCCAGAAATGAAACCATCTACCTACGACCAACTGATCTTCAACAAAGCAGCCAACAACATACACTGGGGGAAAGATTCAATAAACAGTGCTGGGAAGGACAGCCACACACAGAAGAACAAAACAGGATCCCTGTTCTTGCCATATAAAAAATATAATTCAAGATGGATTAAAGACTCAAATGTAAGGCATGAAATCATAAAAATTTGAGGAGAAAATATAGGAAAAACTCTTTTAACCTTATTGGTTGACATTTCTGTTTCTTTTATTTGTTCTCTTGGATTGAAATTATCATTTAGCCCAATATAGCTTTGCTTCTACCTTTATACTATTATTGGCAAGAACATTTCTAATGTTATAGGTTAAAAATTAAATTTTATGCATACTGTTTTACATATTTTTTTAAAATCAGTTAAGAGAAAAAAGGAGAAAAATATGCACTTTTTACCATCTTTTATAATTACATAATTAACTACCTTTGCCAGTTCTCTTTGTTTTTTCATACAGTTTCAAATTACTGTTAGGAGTCATTTGCTTTCATCCTGAAGAACTCCAGATGTTGCTCTCTCCCCACTTCAGGGCTTGCTATCATTATTTACCTGTTTATTTGTTTTGTGGTTGGCTGGATAGGTTTAGTGAAGTCTATTCTGCCCCTTCGCTCCCCACAGTATGAATCTTCTGATGATTTTCCTCTGTGGTTGTGGCTTTGGACATGGGCACAGTCACCCTGGTATGATAGTAGGTTTAGCAGGCTCTGATTATCTCTTGACATACCCAACTATTAATCTTCATGAATTGCTGGTTGATTGCTTTATAGTTTTCAACAATATTTTGTGGCCTAAATGACTCCACAGACTGATCCAATTAAATTCAGTTTCCTTAACAGCAATAGATTTTGTATATAGTTTTGTTCCCATCCCCGGGGATCTCTTCTTAGCTGTCTCTTTTCTAAGGTTTTCTTTGGTAAACAGGTTGGCATATGGTTTAGCATATATTTCTCACGAATTTACCAGTCTCCTTTTAATTTCTTTTCAACATAGAACTTCATTGTTTTGAGGGTTCCCTTAGTCTTAAACTTTTCCAGATTTTGTTGCAAATGAAGTTAGTGTTTTTGGAAGGCACCGCGAGGTTCTCTGTTTTCTGGGCCATTCTCTTCTTGTGGAGAATATAAATTCAGACTCTGGGAACAAAGACAAAGACTTAGAACCTTCAAGTTATAGGCTGTGGCATGGGTGATCAGGGACCCACTAGTTTCAGTATAGTCACCAAGAGTAGAGCCACCATTCCATGAGTAGGGTCTGGGTGGAAAAAGGAAGTGATGTCTCTTACTCAGCGCTAGCCTCTTACCCAGTACTTAGCCTCTGCAGTATGTAAGTGGAAACAGGATGAGAAAAGTTGACGTGCTGCCCCTCCTGGGAAGATGCTATCACCTACCTGTGGGAGTTCTCTTGCATGCTCCCATCTGGAGTTGAGTTTTAGTCATGCTGACCTGGGAGGAGAAAGAAGGGGTATAGATCATGTGCAAAATGCCATAGACTTTACTGTTTTTAGTATATTTTCTTTGAACAAATGCTTCTTCACTTACTGTGTGCTCATAGGACTATTTTCAGAGACTTTTTAATTATTTGTTGCTGTTATTTTTTTTTTTTTGTAATTTTTAGCTGTTTAACTGGGGAACAGGTCTACACATCATCTTGCCATGCTGGAAGTGAAACTTTTTAGAGGTTCTATATTTAATTTTTGAGTAAATTATATCAGTCATCCTCCACATGTCTCCAGTGCAAGATTAGTGAGGAATAAGATATTGACCTGGCCTAAGGTGGAAGGATGAAGATTTGATCAGAAAGTAGAGCTGTAGGACAGAGGAAAGCTATAATCCAAGGCCAAGCAAGATTTGGGCTGAAGCAAGACAAATTGCAAACTGTGGATAGTCCAGAACTCTGATCCAGAAGGAAGGGTCTGATACAAGGAACTGGATTATCCACCAAACTTGGGAGTCTGGGCTTGGAAAGTGCCCTGAGATAACATCGGCATTGGTAGCAAGCCTCTCTTATAGTGGTAACTCAAGTGCGATGAGGGCTCTGACATAATGCCAATTCGCAAAGATCTTCTAAAATAATTTTTATGCAAATGATAGCTATAATTTGTATGTGGTCTATCACTTTTTGTATGCTCTCATGTTTTCCTTGATTAGATAATATTTCCATTTGATGGGAAGGAGATATGTGTCTTTATTATTTCTTTTTCTTTATTTTATATTTATATATGTATATTAGAAGATCTTCTGGCTTCCTGACAGTTATGACTTCAGGTATTACTTTAACTTTTGTCTATATCCTGTTTCATTTATCAGGGGAATTTTTCTTTTTCTCTAATGTTGAATTTAATTTTGGAATGTCATATGAAACAGTTATAAAAATTATTTAAAACAACAGACTAATGTTTATTCCTCTTATTTAATGTAAAGAAATAATCTAAAGCAAAGAAACACACATTCATATGAAATGGATAAAATTGGAAATAGTTCAGATGTTCAACATTGAAATAATTGTTAAGTAACTTGCCACACTTACATAGACTGGACTATTTTAGAACACATACAGATAATACTTTTGAAGAAATTTAATACATTGAAAATTCTTATATTATCATAGTTGTTATATATTGTGAAACATATATTTGTTCTTCATTTCCATTCTCAAGCACACAACTCCTAAAATCCATGAAGTCTCCAAAGTGATGTCTCTTTGTATGCTAATGAGACGACAGAGGGTTCCTGGGTAGCCTCAGAGTGGGTGCTGGTTGCCAGGGAAACAAACCATGGGATTAGAGGGTTGTAACTTTCAGTCTTCCCCCAACTTCTGGGGAGGGGATAGGGGCTAGGGGTTAAATTGATCACCAGTGGCCACAGATATAATCAATCATGCCTGCATAAGGAAGCTTCTATAAAGACCAAAACCAGAGTTTGAAGAGCTTGAAGGTAGCAGAACATGTGGGGGCTCCCAGAAAGTGAACAAGACACATCCACACACCAAGAGGGTGGTGCCTCCAATGCCACACGGACAGAAGCTCCTGCACTCGGGACCCTTGCAGATCTTGCCCTAATTATCTCTTCATCTGGCTGTTCATTTGTATCCTTTAAAATAGTATTTGTAATAAATCTTTAAACTTAAATGTTTCCCTGAGTTCTGTAAGTTGTTCGAGCAAATAAATTCAGCCCCAGAAGGGGGTTGTGGGAACCCCAGTTTATGCAGTTGATCAGAAGCACAGGCACAGCAACCTGAGGCTGGTGACGGGCATCAGTGGGGCTAAGTCTTGTGGGACTGAGTCCTCAGCTGGAGTGATCTAACTCTATCTCCACACAGATAGTATCAGCATCAAATTGAGTTGGAGGACACCAGCCGGTGTCCACTGCAGAACTGATTATTTGCTTGCTGGTGGGGCGAAATCCCCACACATCTGGTGTTAGAAGCATGTTGTGAGAGTATAGTGAGAGAAACTGAGTTTGTTTTTTTCCACTCAACAGTTAAAACAAAACAAAAAATAAATCAGATACAACTTTATGTATAGAAGGATAAAATGAAGTAACCTGCTCCATCCCCCAACACCAAAAACAAAGGAGGAGGAAGAGGAAGAGGAAGAGAAGGAGATGAGGAAAAGAAAGAAATACTGAATCAATCTAGGTAAAATTAATATTTGGAAAGCAAGATCTCAAAATATTAAAGAGTATGTTCTTTCAGTGGTGAGAATATGATAATCTTTTCCTTCTTTGCACATTTAGGCTTTTTCACACGCTTTCCAGTGTGCTTGAATTAATTATTAATATATAGGGAAAAGAATAGTGAGTTAAACAAAAAATTAAGCTTCAGCCTGGTCACTGTCACATACAGACCACCATAACTACATCTCCTGACAATCCCCTGACTCATTGGAATGATGTGCATAGCACACCTCTTTCCTGAGGGTGCTCAAGATTTCATATTCTCAGATGCAATCATTTGCCCAGGGAAAAATGTGTTGCCTCCACTTTGTGTCACCGTAAAGTATTTTGATAATTCAAGTTCAGATGATTGAAGTGCTGCATTATAAACACCTGACCCAACTTTGAAACTTCTCCAAATTAATTTTATGCATAACTCCTTTGAGTAGCTAATTTGGATTTCAAAACAAATTTCAGTTAAATAATAGTTTTCCAAACTGTTTTCTGAAGATCTAAGTGTTTTATATCTCTAAGCTATAACTAATATTAATAAATTACCCCATATAGTAAACAATGACATAACATATGAAGATTTTCTCAAGATTGTATTAATCTAAGAAATTTAATTGAATTTAATTACCATTTATGAAATTATAATTTATTAAGTCCAATAAAGCTTTGCATATATGCTGAGTTAGGTAAGAGAGGTATAGAGTATACAGAAGATGTGATATGGTACATATTCCAAAAGTTAATAGCAATAGTTCGTAGACACGTAGCACAGTGAAATGGGAAATGGGGATGTGTAGGAAACAGGTACCAAATATTAACAACGTCAAGGAAACTGAGGTTCAAAGTTGGTGTGACAACCTCCTCTGCACTTCATCAGCCAGGCCCAAGCTTGCTTTCCACCCCCACTCTGTCAAGGCCAGACTCAGCCCTTGTTGTCTTTGATCTGGACCACTGAACAGCCTCTGAGAAGGTTTCTCTACATACAATATTTCACTATTTTCCCATTTCCCCACCTTCAGTTCAATCCCCACGCTGGAAGGGATTGATAATTCAATAGAGAATCCAATCTCCTTTTCACTTAGAATGGCCCAGAAAGCACAAGATCCGGCCCCTGCCTCCCCTCTGACCTCCTCTCCACCCCTCTCCCTATTTCAGACTCTTCTAAACTATTCTGTCTTCTTTTTCTTTTGAAATGTGACATGCAAAAATGTCATCACTCTGCTTCAGAGCTCTAAAATGCAGTCGGGGAGCCATTCTACAAAGCACTACCTGCACAACCTGCACCTGAGCAAAACAGGAGTTTGCCCGAACCTTTGCGCTGGGCCAGAACACCACGACCGTGACATCCTGGAAAGCAGCCGGATCTCACTGGGGCTGTAACTCCTAACCAGCGAGAAACAATGAGCTATGGGCTCACGTACAAGCCAGCTGCCTCCACCAATGATAATTCTTTCAGAACAACTTGTGTAATCACCCTCAGCATCCGTTTAAAAATGTCTACTCCCTCTCCCTTCTTTGGAACACAATTTGACTTTTAGCCAAATCTGTGTCTCTGAATTGCAATTCCCAAGACTCCAATAAATGCCTTAGCTTACTCCTTTGGAGTCTGGTCTTTGCTCCTCATGGTCGACACTGTGGTGTTATTCCTTGTCCCAAATCCGTCTCACAGCACCTGAGTCCTCTTACCAGCCCCTTCTCAGACACCTTCGCGGCCATCCTGGTGGCTGCAGATCCTGACTTCCCCCGCAGGGTCTCCCCAGCTCGCCACGCCTTTGTGTTCCACTTAGCAGTTTTCACTACCTACACTTGCTTTGCCCATTGATTTGTTTAATTGCATACGATGCACTGTCCCATCTGCAGCCTAGTGTGCCATAGGCAGGGAACTTCCTGTTCTTATCTCTTCAGTGTCCACGATAACTACAGCATTGCCGGACACATGGTTATTAAACAAGAATTGACCGTGTGAACGAATAAACTTATTTGAATTCCAAAACCCTTTTTGTTACTCTGATCTGCCTTATCCATGAACTATTTAGTGAACTCGCCAGTATTTTTGTAAAACATAATTCAATATTTCAAATTTCCAGAGTGAATGAAACTACTTTTATTCCTGCTGCTGCCTCCATGGTAATGAAAATGGGACTGGAGAGCCCCGAGTGTGGGAAGTGCGGTGTCCTCGGCCTTCTATGACCGGTTGGCATGTGTAGGTGTCCAAGAGCTTATGATGTGGAAGCATAACCTTCTTCCCTTGCCCTCCTCGAAACAGACGGGCCTGCACCTGGCCTCTGCACTGCCAAGTTCACTCACATTCCTGTGATGACACACAGTGGTTCACAGCCACTGGTGACGGAGAATCACAGGGGCTTTAATTAAAAGGAATCAACCTGGTCATCAAGCCATGAAAATACATGAAGAAACCTTAAATGCATATTACTAAATGACAGACGTCAATCTGAAAAGGCTACATACTGTATGGTTCCCATAATAAATGACATCTGGAAAAGGCAAAACTATTCACGTAGTGCAAAGATCACACTGTAGAACTAGAAAATATTGTAAAGGGCTAACAGCCTATTTCAGCTTCTGTATCCGTGGCTTGCTTGCTTGATGCTTAGCTTGGCATAACAGGCTTCAGAAAAATTGAGAAAAACAAGGCCCCAGGGAGGCGACCGCAAGTTACTTCCCGATAGAGGACTAGGGGTCCCGGGGCTCCAACCAACCAATTAGATAAAAAGGGCAAGGTATGATCAGTGTGTGAACAGCTTGCGTGAGGTGTGTGTTTCCCGATATCGCTTGTAAACCAGAGACCAGAGTCTTGTAAACAGCCAAGAGTACAAAAACTCACCTTGTACCGCAAGGCGGGGTCCTGGTCTATGGATAGGCCACTGCGTTGGTGCTCTGGGACCTGGACCCTAGCTCGAGCTAGCAAATAAAACTCCTTTGCCGTTTGCAACCTTGGTCTCTGCTTCCTTGTTCCGAGGGTCTAGGGGAACCAGATCGAACAACACGGCATCCCTTAGCGGGTTAGTGGGAGGGAGGCATGGGCAGGCAGAGCACGGAGGGTTTCCAGGGCATGAGACTGCCCCGTACGACACAGTAACGGTGGATACGCGTCATCACACACTTGTCCAAGCCCATGGAATGCACAAGAGTGAACTTCAGTGTGAACTACGGACTCTAGGTGATGTTGGTGTTTCAATGTAGGTCCATGGACTTTCAAAAATGTCCCACTCTGGTGGGAGACACTGATAATGGGAAAGGCCATGTGTGTGTGAGGGCAGGGAGTATGGGCAACATCTCCATATCTTCTTGCTCCCAGTGTTGGTGTGAACCTAAAACTGCTCTTAAAAAAACAGAAAAGGTCTTGAAAATAAATAAGGAAAGAATGCCAAGAACAACAGCAAAAAAATGTGAATTGCCCTGGGCTCCTCTCCTGGGTGTGCCCTGAGCAGATCTGGGCTGGATTCAGGCGTTGGTGTTGGCCAGTTGCACAGACACTTTGACGAGCACAGGAGATTGAGAACCACCTCCTAAGAGATCACAGCTGCTTCGCAAGGGGGTTGATGGTAACCACAAACTTCCTGCTCAGTTGGCCATTGGCAGAGATGATGTTAGCTGAATTCAGCAGGTGAGCATTTGGACTGGATGGCCTTCAGTGACAGTTCCAACTCTGAGGGCTTAGAAATGTATGAACAAAAGTCTGGAAAGGTGTGATTTGAAAACTCGTTTATATATGATTTCAGTGACAGTGCTGATAGGCATTATAGATCCTGGAGCTTACCTTAAAAGTGTTTTCCTTCCAAAACCAAAATTGCATTTTTGGGAAATGAGGGGCCCAGAACATTTAAATACCTTTGCTTAAGTCCCTGCAGCCATCCAGCCTCACAGCTATAGAATTTCTCCCAGACTCTTTCCCTAATAATCTTTAAATTCTATGTCAGATTTCTCTCTTGGAAAGATTATTTCTCCAGTTATGTGAAACAGAATGGTGAAATAAACCTATGAATCTGGTTAATGCACTAAATTTCAAAATATTTGACTTTTACTATTGGTAGCAAGTTCATATTATTTGGGATTAGAAAAATCAGAGAGCTATCCTCGAGATTTGTTGCTGGAAAAGTATCCCATCCCTCTTTGCTGTGCTTAATCCTCGCCACGGGAGCTTCCCCACAGGACAGATGTGTGGCTGCCGCTTGATTTGGGGCTGTGGCCGCGAGGCCTGACTTGCATTTGTTTTCTCTGACTGTGCCATGGAAACCTACAGATCCTTCTCAGTCATGTGGCTCACTGCTCTTCTGCCAGTTTAAAGCATGAATCTGTATACATGTATTTTGCTTTCTCGTGTTCTGATAACTAAACATTTTTAATAGGCTGCCTAGCCACCAGAAAAGGCAAGTTTTAGATTTTTTTTCTGAAATAAGTGTAATCTCCATTCCCTGAGAGGGGTTGACTCTGACAGCCACCATCCTCTTGGTCCCCTGAGGGAAACATGGTCAGTTATGATTTCTGTTATAGGGACTGAGGGAGCAAAAGTAGAAAATCTCGCTTTTTGTTTGAATTAACTTTTTAACTTTTAAAAACATTTTATTAACACATTGTTTTAAAGACAATAAATTAAATGGCATTCTAAGAATACCAAAAGCTGACCTTTTCTATGCTTCGCTGTTTGGCAAAACTATTAATACATGTTTACCTGCAGTATTAAAGTTTTTATCTACATACTTGGTAAACAATTTGATTACAGAAAATGCAATTTGCATACTTTTTTACCCTATCTTATTGCATAACTGTAATTTACACACAATGCTATACTTTGTATTTTTATTTTGTTAAGTAAATTTCATTTCCTGTTCATAATTACATGAATTTTGAAAGCCAATGCACAGTTAGCTATTGTTAATTTCATCCACTCAGTAAATATCTATTAAACACAGCCAGGGCCAGACAACGCACAGGCGATGGCGCAGTGAGACAGTACCACGCTCCCAAATCTTCACGACAGTGACGCACACAGGCGAGTGAATAAACAGTTCAGAGACTTTTTGACACACACCTTGAAGAGCGACTGACCCAGGTATGGTTAATTAACCTTAAAGTTAATGTTCTAAAAGACATCCGTGGCGGCTGGAGTCCGTGGCGGCTGGAGTCGAACTTGAAGTGGAGCCAGGGATCGCCCGAGGGGGAGGCAGAGAGAGCTGGAGGTGAGCTGGCCGGAGAGTGCGGGTGGCGCTTCCAGGCAGGAGCACCGTGTTCCCAAGTCCTGGAAGTGCAGGGGATTCCCACTTGCCACTTTCGGACAGACAGGTCAGAGGCGTGCGCCACAGTGCAGGCAAGGGGAGCTCCAGCGGTGGTTTGCAAAGCGTGTTAAGAGAAAAGGTGAAAGCGCATGAGGAAGTTCCTTAAAACCATGCGGAGAGTTGTGACTTGTCCTGAGGACAGTGAGGAGTCACTGATCCACCCAAGCATGGAGCACAGCTGATCTTAAGGCAGAGAATGGACCAAGCAGGGCCCGCGGCTGGGCGTCCCCCGCGGGAACCCAGGAGCGTGGTCACAGTGTCCTGGCGCAGGGCGGTGGGCTGTGGAGGGACAGTGGGCAGATTCAGCAGCTATTTAGGAGTGGACATTGGTCATGCTAGCCAGCACTTAGGGATGGGGTGAGGGACATGCGTGGGGAATGATGAAGACAACCAGCCGGGATGGCAGTGTGGTTCCCCAGGAATCCAGCTCCAGGCTAAAATATCCTTCAGGCCTGCCCGTAGGTCCTCTGCGCACCTAACTTGCACAGCCGTGCATTTTGGAGGGAGCTTAAGGGAGGGAGACTCCTGCCACGCACCTCCCACCCCCGCACATCTGCACACCTGCCCAACCTCCATTCAGAGGCCTCCTATCCACCCTGCAGCTGGGACGTTTCTGTCCCCTCCACTCATACCCAGCCTTCCTTCAGAAAGAGGAAGGGGGCCGGGATTTGGACCCGGAAGGCAGTCCCCGATCCCAGGGCTGAGTTCATAAACACCCTTTATGAACAAGGATGACTGCCTGGAAGGCTCAGGAGAAGGCGACTGGCCCAGTGGTCTGAGGAGCTCCGAGTTCGCAATGGAGCAGGAGCAGTGGGCACGGGGCACGGGCACCAGCGGGTCACAGCGCTCCCACCCTCGTCCCCAGCTGTGCAGAGAGGAAGACTGGTTCGTCAGTAGGTGATAGCACCGTGGTTAGATTTCTATTTATGTCTGACATCCTTTTAAAAGGAAAAAACAAGTCTGGATTTGTTTGTTTAAATTTAAATTTTGCTCTGCTATCCAAATATTTATTAATTGATTATAACATCAGAATCTCATTGACTTGGGGAGGGTTCACTGTTTAAAAATTTTTTAAAGATTGTTTTTAAATTTATTTTTTCTTCCAGTTGTTATAAGTTGGTTTATTGACCACAGCCGTCCTGGCCTTTTCATGGTTTGCTGTTTGCTGTGGTTCGATCTTGGTCACCTCCTTCCCAAACTTCAGACCCTCCGGTTCTCCAACCTGGCTCCCTCTGGGAGAAGGAAGGGAGGGCGTGCGTGGGAAGGCGGGAGATGAAGACGGGAGGGAAGCTGGGGAGGGAGATGAGGAGGAAGAATAGATGAGGAGGAGCTCACCAGTGATGACTCGTTTTATGTGTCAATGTGGAGAGGCTTTTGGAGGAGACTAACATTTAAATCAGTGAACTGTAGGTAAAGCAGGCGGCCCTCCATAATGCCACAGGTCTTGTCCAATCCCGTGAGGCCTGAGTAGAACACGACAGACTAGAGCCTCCCTGAGGAAGAGGAAAATCTCCCCCAAACTGCTCCACATTCCTGAACTGAACCTGTGGCGCTTTGGCCTCCAGCCTGCCAAGGTCCACACTGCAACTGCAGGATTTTCTAGCCACAAAAATGACGTAATTCGAAATTTGCTTACATAAGCAAATTTCTTACAAGAAATTCTGTGTGTGTGTGTGTGTGTGAGCATGTTTGTGTGTGTGAGAGCATGTGTGTGTGAATGTGTATGTGTGAGCATGTGTGTGACTGAGTGTGTGAGCATGTTTGTGAGTGTGTGTGTGTGTGTGAGAGCCTGTGTGTGTGTGAATGTGTGTGAGTGTGAGTGTGTGTGAGAGTGTGTGTGAGAGTGTGTGTGTGTGAGAGTGTGTATCCATATCTGTGTCTGTATCATCTATCCATATCTATATGCCTTTTATTGGTTCTGTTTCTCTTGAGAACCCTGACCTAAACAGATTTTTTTTTATCAAGCTTATTTCTAGAGGTACAGAATCTTAGGAAAAACTTTTTGAACAAATTCTGGGGTTTCTGGTATTGACTCTCTAATCTAACTTATATCACAGTATTTGAGTATTAGCCTTACATGATAGTATTTAAGTTACAGGGTATCGAGGAGAAGACTAATCATCACCCAAGGACTTGACATGCTCTTCTGGGATGTATGCAGGATGTTGCGTCATGCCAGGTGCACGTAAAACCTTGTTACTGTCTTTATTTGGAGATTAATTATGGTCCAAGGAGATGCATATGGAACCCACGTTGACAAGGAGTAGACGTGTGAGGTTAATTTTAGGTGTTCACTTGGAGGGTGTTTTTGAATGAGATTAACATTTAAAGTGGTAAACTTTGGGTTAACACAGATTGCCCTTTGTAATGTGGATGGGCCTCATCCAATCAGTTGAAGACCTGAATAGAACAAAAAGACCAGTCTGCCTGAGCAAGAGGGGATCCTCCAGCATGTGGCATTCAGACTTCGTTCACACCGTGAGCTGGCCTGGGTCACTGCCTGCCTGTCTTCAGACCAGAGCTACTTCGACTTGCAGATATTGGAATTGCCATTCTCTATAATTGCGTAAGCCACTTCCTTACAATAAATCTCTTTCATTCTGTACACACACACACACACACACACACATATACACACACATCCTTCGTTCTGTACATATACACACACATATACATACACATCTTTCATTCTGCACATATATATTCACACATATACATACACATCTTTCATTCTGTACATACACACACATATAAACACATCATTCTGTACATGTACATACACACATATATAGACATCCTTCATTCTGTAGATGTACACACTTATATACACATCCTTCATTCTGTACACACACACACATATACACACACACACATCCTCTCGGTTGTTTCTCTGGAGAACCTTGACTAATATGTTACCCACACCAGCCCAATCAACGTTTCTGAATGCCTCCAGCTTAGGCTGTCGTAACAGATTCTCAGGTGATTCTAATATGTAGATGATTTTAAAAGTTCTGAATTTTAACTTATTAATTCCAATATGTCATAGCTTCAGAGAGTAATACCTCTGCTTTCAAATCAAAAGAACAGATAAAGTTCTCAGATATTTAACTCTTTTGTCAAACTCCTGTGATGATTATAAGAGAGAAAGTTCAGACGGGTTAAATTAAAAAAAAAAAAAAAAAAAGCAAGCCAGGTTCCTGCTAATTGGAACAGCGCTGCCGTAAATAGCAAGTGCTTGAAATCTACGGTGCCAGCTTTTTATGTGTATGTGCATGTGGTGTGCATGATTATGATGGAAGCCACTTGAACATTAGCTAGGGGAGAAACAGGGACTTCATGATTTAAAGCATCAAATTTTAAATGCATCAAAACAATCTCTTGTCTAATTAAATTGTATACAATAACAATACTTTTGCTCCTAGAGGTTTATATGTAGTGTTAGGAAAGAGACATTTATTTTTGATCAATAATTGATTAAAGAGAGAATATTAACTAAAGAATATATAGTTTTAAATAGCAGACCGTTGTTTTCACTAATAAAGCTATGGTTAAATAGCAAAGGATACATTTCCGCTTGTGACTGCCAGTCCTGTAATATGACCTTAATATAAGGGGTCATTGTTTTGAAAACTTTGCATTGTTTTACTTCAAGTTAAAAAATGAAATAAGGACTTTTTTTTCTGATCAGTTGTCTAAAGAAGAATTGAGTAGCAAAGAATAATAACATTTTCTTATTTTAATTAAAATTTAGTAGAAGTTATCGCTGGGTTGTGTCAGAGATCAAGTCAATAGAGATTGATTAAACACAGGGCTCTGTATAGATTTTGGGAGAAATTTAATAGTAACGACTTTCAATCTTACACTGAAAAAATAGTCCTTTAAACATTATAAACATTTTAAAGTTAGGAAAAGAATCTCCTTAAATCTTACAGTGTTTTACTGCCGTGGTTAGGCTTCAAGTGTGGTGGGGTATACTGTTTACGTATTTGACATTTTACAAGCTTTATAGTTTACCATGGGCACTTTGGGAAAGTAGTAAAAGACCTTGAAAGAAAACTAAATCTGTGGATTGCAAAATAGTGGCTTTTCCACAGATGTTGATGCTAGGAGGAAATCTTGGGAAAAACAGTAGACAACAAACTTCAAATAGGGACTCAGGAAGCTGGGAGTACAAATGTGGCTTCCTTTCAGTTTGTAAGTGAACACAGGTGCATGATATATTAGCAATGCAAGCTGAATCCAGCGTAGAGCCTAATAGAACAAAAGCCATTTGCTTTATCTGACTAATTGGGGCATAAATAATTATAATGATCAGTCTTGTAGAAAATAAAAAAGACTCATTAAAGGCAGGGTGTGAACAGGAGTGCAATGTTAATTTGGTTAACATTCCTAAACCCATATTGATTTTTAAATTGCCATTCTTGAATGTCCAAAGTTCAAGAATCCAGAAAAACTTGGCATAGTCCTCAGTGATTACATTCTCCAATTAACAAGCTCAATTCTTTTAAATGAATTAGACTTCAGCATATGACTTCAGTGCATGTACTTCAGAGGTTAGAATTAATGAGCAGTAGGGTGCTTACAATCCCCGTAGGCAAAGGCCTTTGTGGAAATATGGAGGTTTAGCACTAAACTGAAGCATAGTACACCGATATCTGTAGGATGCCTTGGGGCACTTTCAAATACCAAAACCCTCCAAAGACTCCCTGTCTTGATTTGATGACAAGAATTCCACCAGGCACAAACAGTCTTTATCTTGAAGTTTTCAAGTTGGTTTAAAGTGCAAATCACTCCTATCAGACGAGGAATTTCATGCTTTCTTTGAGCTAGTTTGGTAAGAAGCAAACAACTGATGCGTGTGTGCCTAAGGATAGGGAGACAAGGAAGAGGAGGAAAAGCTCAAGGTGCTGGACTAAAATAATTTTCCTACTTTGCCTTGGGCTGAAGATGTTAAAATCATAACATGGAAATTAGAACCATCTGTTGACAGGATAAGTTAGTGAATTGGACAGAATTCACCAAGAGAAATAATGCATTTTAGAACCTGCCTCAAATCATGGGAAAATATATATAAAATGTCTACTTTTCTTGACAGAGATATTTTGTGTTTTAATATTTAGGTATATTTCCTAACATTTTCTTTTCCTTGAACATATATTTCATAAGTGTGGCCATAGTGTATGTTCTGATTTATAAAGCCTAATTTACACAGAAAAATGCTCTAAAGAGGAGTTTAATGATGTATTATAATGCTTATCACAAGACGGTTTATGATGCTTTCTATTAGAAAAAAATCTCATTAACTCATTATTGAATGTGATTCTTGGAAATGTGGAAAAGTAAAACTTGAGCTTCTTAGTGAGGAAAGAAATGTGCATTGCTTTGTGGGATTCACTTTCATGAAGGAAACAGTCCCTTTTGGCTTGCCAGTGCTGGTTTATAATTCCGTCACCTAAATAGCTGACATATGAGCAAAACGATACTAGTAATTACTAAAGAAGTTGAAACTCATGTTGAGAACTTCAATCTGGATCAAGATATTCAGAAGATGGTTGAAGAAACAAATGCCTTAGTGTTGGCATGGAAATAGAGGAGCAATACAATACTTAGAAAAAAGCCTGCCACAGAGTATACGCAATGCTTTTCATGTTACTGTGTATTTATTTGAAATCACTGTTTTGTCTTCTCTTGGACTTCTCTCAGATGACACCGCTGAGGAGTAGGCAGACAAGGCCCTGGTTGCAGGTTCTCTGGGTTTCAGATGAACAAATGTTAGCTGGGTTTTGATTTCTAGGCAGGGACAGACCAATGTCAACCAACTAAAGGCACTCAAGAGTTTGTTTGGTCCAGGTTTTATGGCCTCTATGGTAGGTAGCCCTATTCCATCTGAACATATGTGTTTCTATTGTCCAGAATGTTTTGAACATTTGGCAAGCCAGGGACAGAGGTATGGAGGTGAAATTCCCTACTGTCTGCGATTACTTTTTAAACTATCCTGGGATCCACGAAGTCAGACACAACCAGTGCTACTCACACTTTATTGTTCACATGGATCACCTGGAGAGCAGGGTACACTGCAGATGCTAATTTAGTAAAGCATGGGTGGACTCCACATTCTGCACTTCCAATAAGCTCCCAGGTGATGCTGAAGACGCTGGTCTATGGACATGGCAGGTTCTGGAAGGCTATACTAGCAAGGGCATATCCTTTCTGCTAATACCAGGCCATTTATTTATTCTATAAATTTTTATTCTATACCTACTATGTACCAGGCACTGGTAGGCACTGTAATACATGAGTTAACAAGAAAGACAAAAATCTCCATCTTCAAGGAACTTGCATTCTAAGGGGGAGATAGACAATAAACAATAATTATAATAAATATATCAACTATATAGTACTACAGAGGGCCATAAATGCTAAGACAAAATATTGCTATGGCTAAAAAGCTTTAGTAGTATGGGGTGGGACACAGGTTGCAATTCAAATAGGATGGCTGGGGCCTTTTGAGCAGGGGGAGTGATGAGTGTTTGGTTTCTGGGTATAAAAAACAGATTGAATTTAAGGTAATTTGTATAGTAAATGTTTCCTTGCAATTAATCTCTGGGACTTGGAGATCTCATGACAATCTGACTAATAGCAAGTCAGATGCTGAGTGAAGCATGCTATAAAGATTATAATACGGTACACTCAAAGTGAGTCTTAATCAATTCTGTTACAAAATTAGAAGTTACAGACCATGATCATCTATTCAGAGACTTAAGAGTTCAAGGAAGTAAAATTGTTTAGCAAACACACTTTTATCTCCTAGTTCTCTTGGCAGCTGTAAGTCATCAGGGGTGAACTAACTGCTTACTCTTTAGTTTGAAAATATAGATTTAGTGCCCCCAGGATAGATATTCAAACAGGTATGCCCACAGCCTACTGGGAAGTGTTTGCGATTCCTTGTGCAAAAGAGGCCAAGTAAAAAATAAAATAGAGAAATAATAAAACCTCCCTGTTGTTTTCTTATAAATTTTGGACAAATTCATAGCCTTACTCAGCTTGTGGTCCAGCTAAGTTGATGTCAGAGACAAGCAGTAAGTCGCTAAAGTACAGGGGGTCTGATGATGAAGTGCCTATTTCAATAGGAGAGAGAGTAGTCATTAATGATTAGGTGGGTGGTGCCATTTGCTAAAGACGTTGAAGGCAGGACATTGTGTCAATGAAAAATTAAGCCCCACACTGATGTTCTGAGGGCTGAGCTCACTATCCCACCCTACCTACCCCACATCCTCCTGGGGTCTCCGCTGTCACCTTCCTGGGACCACATATTCATTGTGAGAGACTCTGCTTTAGAATTATATCTACACAACACTAATTCCTTGCTGGGATTTTAATTACCCTTGGCTTAGTATTATTCCCAACATATCAGAAAGAATTATATTGATGCAATAGTAATTCTGTGGCCCCCTGAAAAGTTTGGATGACTAGTATTTACTATGGAATATGAAGGCATATATATTGCTCCAGGGCATGAAGATGGGAAAAATGAAACTTATGTTTCTTCAATCCTCAGAATGCTTCCCTGAATTATGAAAATGCATGCAGTGCATAAAAGGAAATTGAGTTAAAAATAAGATTTTAAAAAGTGTTATAATTATTAATCTATGCCCATCAAAAATTAGACGGTACGCACTATGGGTGGATGGACAGGCTTGAAGCTCTGACTCGGGTGCAGCAAAGGCAATATACATAACCTAAACATTTGTACCCCCATAATATGCTGAAATAAAAAAAAATTAAAAAAACACATCACATTCATTGAATGCATATTAAATAACACTTGCATTCTTGGCTAAGGGGAAATTTTTTAAAATACCACAAGTTGGAGAAGTCCATGAACTCTCTACATGTTGGTGGCAAACACTCCTCTAACCAAGAGGCCTTTTTTCTTGGTTAGAACAAACAGATCTTGTTAGTTTGTAGAAGATAATGAGAAGAAAAAACACACAGCCGTCTAAGGTACACTGAATAAGGTATAAATTCCTTCTTCTCTGAGGAACCCTCCATACCCCACCTACGTCATTCTATGTGGTAGAGGCCTTCACCACAAGTCAAAAATACACATGACCACAGGTGAGATCAGCTGTTGAGAATTTGTCCTAAGCTGTATTTCACAAAATCATTCTCTCTGCATCAATAAAATGCAAATGCTAAAAGTATCTAGTTAACCATCAAAAAAAATTAGTAAAGGAAAATTTTTGTCCAATATCCCTGCTTGAAGACCTTCACCTTGGCTATCAGTGACAGTTTAACCAAAGAAAATTATTATGTTTCTTAGTGGATGCCAGTATCACATAAATAAGAGTCCTCTTCTTCTCTGGGCAGTATTTTCTAGCCATTTGAAGAACAAGGTGCTTGATGGTACCCATGATATTACTACTCTTATTAGCAGCATCACAGACCTTGCTAATTTCCTGCCCTGAGGTTGTGCGCTGGCATTGTAATTCATCTATCAACCATGCACACTCTATTTATACAAAGAATAAACTTTAATTTGCACTAATTCTCTCTGCTCATACCTGTCACCACTTATGTGCCATTACAACCTGCAACAGGCAGAATACAATGCTGCCCATTCCCTTGCCTAACACGATTCAGCAGGCAAAGCCCCCTCTATTAAATGCCAGGAGAAATCCTGCAGACAGGCAGGCAGATCTAGGTCCCCACAAGCAATGCATAAGCAATGCCTTTCTAAAGAAGAGGCACCATAGAGCAGCTGGTCAGCAGTCAAGCTCAAAAATCAGGCTGCCTCGATACAAAGCCAGGCTCCATCACGCGCTGATTTGGGCGAGTTATAGAACTTCTCTGTGTGTTTGTTTCCTTCACTGAAAACTAGTAATAAAGCAGTGCTCATGTCATATGCTGTTGCGGGAATTAAACAAGTTAGTAACTTATAAAAGTTTGAAAAGTGTGCTTGGCACAAAATATGCACACAATAAACTTGACCTACCAGATAGCCTATTTCACACAGACTGTAAGATCCATGGGAGAAAGGAACTTTTATGTTTTGGCCACTGCTGTTTCGCCAGAACAAAGTGCCTGCCTTACAGTAGATGTTCAGCAGACACTTATAGAGTGAACAAATGCAGTTTTATTGTTGATAGGGATGGAGATTTTCACCTATCCCAAACTTAGTTTTTAATAATTTTTTGGATTCAAATATGCAGAATGCGTGATCCCTGC
This sequence comes from Eulemur rufifrons, assembly GCF_041146395.1. Lineage (NCBI taxonomy): Eukaryota > Metazoa > Chordata > Mammalia > Primates > Lemuridae > Eulemur > Eulemur rufifrons. Next base: position 4,931,427 of record NC_091011.1, on the reverse strand, counting down.
CTCCAGAAACTTAAAGAGCTGTATGGCATTGACAATACAGCCCTGTTTTAAAAAATACAACACTCACTAAACATGACTTTACCTGATTATTTTACAAATGTATATGAGGGAATAATTTGTTAACAGTTTGATAAAGTGATATTTTTAAATAAATAACACATCATGCAAAATCACATGAAATAATACATTTATCCCCTGGATGTTGTCCTTGAAAGCTAGGAGAATGCTTTATGTTTTAAAAGCGAAGGTAGAAAAAAATGGTTTTGACGAGGATCAGTCTTTCTACACGAAAAGGTGGTTTTGTGGGGACCAAGAGCTAAAAAGGCTGTGTCAAAACACTCCACCAAAATCTTAGAAACAGAAGGTGATCACAAAATTATGTCAAAAAGAGAGAAATATAGTTGTCCCTGTGGTGGGGGCAGGGGTTGTTTATCCTGTTAGAGGATGCACTGTACTCCCAGGAAGGCCGGAGCTCTCAAAGGTCTCATTTCCCTGCAGCCGTGCTAGGCAGCGGGTGCTGCAGAAACTCTTCCCTGCAGGCTAAGGCAGCAGGGACACCCCATTTCTAATCTTCAAGGCCCTGCAAGTTAAGGTGAAGAATGAAACACTTCCCCAAAGGGTAAGTTTTTTCATAAAATTAGGTAATCTTCACTTTGAATGCATGGCACATACTAGGTATATGTTTCCTATTAAACTTTAAAAACTATTCTTTTACTCAATGTGCTAGGAAGGGGGTCAGGATTATATCCTGGCCATATATATTCATCCGTTCTGGGCAAGGAGGATGAAGGATGTGCCTTAACACAGCTGATACCTCTTACTTAGTTATCTTGGATACTCACAAGAACAATTTTCCTTGACATACATGCTTTGTTACTCTTTTGTTACTTTGGAGGGCCAGGTTTGTTTCATTAAGTACCTGAGTGTATCCCCTCTCTCTGCAAGCATCAAAGCTGTGACGGCTTTGTGGTTGACCCTCACAGGCATTGTGTTAGATGCCTGGCTGTCTTCGCATTGATGGCCACTGGAAACCACATTCTGCTAACTCATGGTGTGCATTGAAGTATGGGCTACATACTAACAGGAAAAAGAATTGCACATGTGCCTAAATGAAACAGAATATTCTAGATGCTATTAAGAAGATATTTCTGAAATTAATTTCTTATTTACAAATGTCAATAAATTTATATTGAGCATGAAAAGGAAATATTCTCGTACAATTTAGAAAAAGGCATCGTTATACAAGAGGCTCAAATCATTATTTCCAGATTTTAGGAAGTGGGACAGTATATTAGAACAGATAATAATTACTCAGGTTTTCCACATTTAACATACAATCAAAGGATGGCAGCTGTAAATTCTAGCTATCTTGGAAATATAGTTGGTTGTTTGAAATAATCTATAGGGTCATTTTGAAATATTTCATAAGATGCTGCCTTCCATAACCAACTAGGTCACCTACATTTTTCTTAAAATGCAACATTATAAATTTTGCGTCAGGAGTTCTTAGTCTCTGTGTCCTTCTTTTATAAGAAGTGCTTTTATATGGTTAGGATTGGGTATGTGATTAAATACTTAAAAAAAATGGCATGATTCCATGAAATTGATGTATTTAAATAGACAAAAGAAAAGATCAAAGACAAAATAATATGTTTGGTGATTGTCACTGAGGGTTTCTATAGCCAGTGATCAGTGACCAGATTATTGCCAAGAACAGGCTAGATAAACAAACTTGGATTAATGTGGAAAACTGATTTTTTAATACTCCTTCAGGATGCACTGCTGATTCTGCAAATAGAATCTTGAGATGTGACAAAATACATGATTTATGAGTGACTGTTAGAGAATGGTTTGCCCAAGAGACCTTGGTATTTCCAAATGCTTCCCAGGTACAGTCTGAAGTTCTGAACAAGAAATAGCTTAATGTCTTAATTGATGAGTCTTCTAGTCAATTAACAAGGTAATGAGGTAAAACTTGTTTATGTGCAGCCAGCTCCAGAGGCAATGTATTATAAACTATAAATACCAAGTAATGAGAATTTTTAACATGAGCACATTAGTGTACATACATCCAATGGTGTGATATAATGCTTAGCAGAAGGATATCTAATTATTTGAATAGTGGTGCTAATTTTTTACATTCCATTTTTGAAATCTTTGTGTTCTTTCCCCTACTTTTTTCCCTCAACCAATGAAGGACAGTAGTGTGAATGGAATAATTAAGAATTGGTCCTACAGATCTACATTTGTTAATATAAAAATTTTTTAAAGGGCTAAATTATTTAAAAGCAAATTTAGCATATATAACAAATATGCGTTTGCTGAGTGATCCCATGGAAAGCACTTGCATTACCTGTTGAATCAGATAGGGGTGTATATTCCATAGCAGTGCTCCCCAGCGTTTTTGGCACCAGGGACCCATTTCACGGAAGACATTTTTCCATGGACCAGGAGGCCGTGGAGCGGGGGGAGATGAGCAAGCTTTGAATTTCTCTTTTATTTACAGAAACATATTAAGTATACACATATATGTTTAATCCTATATCTCATAATTCCAAAATCTTGCCATTAAAAAAGCCCGATTTTGGTGCTTGTGCTGACCCCCAGTACCTTCTTCATAATTTCTGTGATTTGAATTGTGAATTCATATGCTGTATTCTTTTTATGTGGGAACAGTTTGAGGAATGAGTTAAAAATACATAAAATTTTAGAGAAAAAATTTTTTTTAAATTTCTTTTTGTCATTCATATTTGGAAAATACTAATTTGAAACTGTTTTACATTAAATTATTTATTTTTCATTTGTTTGCTTATTGAGACCATGTAAGCAATGTGGGTTCAGGCTCCTAACTCACAAGAGATGACTGTGTTTTAGCTTCGCGGTGGAGATTGTTTACCTTCCCCTACCCAGGGCCAAGGCTGAGATGGGCACGTTTCCTTGATCCCTCACTTTGTGAGATTATTACTATTACTCCTATTATTGTTTGCATTCCGATTCTCATCCAGGGCATGCCTCACTCCACCTGACATCTTTATGTGGGGTTCCAGGTACAACGTCTGCTCATATCCATTAAAACTAGAATGACTCTATATCATGGTTTACTTTTGTTGTTCTAAGTTCCATTGAGTTTAGCAATTCTTCTGGATTTTTAAAATTAAAATAGTGTCACTCTTTGTTGAATTCAAGTAATTCAAGTTGGGATAGGCTTGATAGACTGCACCTTTGTACTTCCAGCTTCTGCTGTGATCTGGTTGAGGAATATGTGAGATAACATTTGTGACGGGCAAAATGATCCTTTTAATACCAGGTTAAGTCTGAAGAATGCCCAGTGATGACCTTGCTTACTTCTCCAGCCCTTTCCAAACCCAACTTGGCAAACACATCTCTTTTAAGAATAGCATGCTGAGATCCTTCTGATAAGACAACATGTGCCCAGGCATAAGCAGAAGGAATGGGTGGCATCCAGCTGCACGTGGCTGCCTCCGCCAGTCAGGGGCCAGCGTAATATTCTTCTTTATTAATTTTGCTGATTTTTCATTCTAAGTTTTCTTGTGCATGTAGGAAAAGAAAAACAGTTTGTTATTGTGTAGGTTCCATTACGATAAAAAATGCAGAGTTAAATGATAACTGTTTTATACCAGTGTCAGTTGCTTCCTATAGAAATTTAATTAATTCTCATAATGTTTTGATTTTTTTTACAGGAAATTCCAGAAAGGTTTTGGGTGTTTATTCTGTCACAGGTAAAATAATTAATATTATTGTGAATGGTATTGAAATTATAAATTCAGATAAAAAGCTCATTCTTTTTAGAAAGCCACATATTTCCTGATTATTCACAGTATCATGGAACAAATGGTGTTTTTATTACATTACAAAAACCTCCGCAGCAGAAATACACTTGAAAGGTTGTTATAAAGATATAATCCATACGGTGTCCAAACCAACCACACTATTTTACCAATAAAAATAAAATCTATAGTTATTACAAATATTTTATACACATACATTTATTGTAGCTTAACTATACAACTACCAAATGCAGATAATGAAGCTTATGCAAAATCATATAGATAGATAGACATATCTATGGATATATCTATCCATGGATATATCATGTCTATCTGTCTATAGGTATATGTCAGCATAGTAGAATATACTTTCTTTCTTTACTCTCTATCAAGAACTCAGTTAGAAAGGTATAGGACATTTGAAGGACTCTAAGTTAACTGAGGTATCTATAATGGCATTGAACTATATTTAATGAAAGAGTCCTCTAAAATTTGGTTGCATACTGTTTAAATTCTGTTGCAAAACTGTAATAACATTATTCAATGACTAAAATACCATACATTTTCAGCTTTAGGAATGTGTAATTATTGAAAACAAATCCTGCAGAGGAAACACTAAAATTTACCTCAAAAGGAATTGAACAACTTAAGGAATAATGGCTCACATAATATACAAGTGTTACTTTTTTTTTGAAATAAATAACATTTTGGAATGCCTCCATCTGTAGGTAGAGTATTCTGATGGAACACTCATGATTAATTTAATAATTTGTATTCTGTAGCCAGATATAATTGATTTGAGAAGAATATGATTTTACAGAATCTGAATTTGTTGAAACACTCAACAGAAGAACAAATAGATAAAATCTCTAGTGAATTTTGTTGTGTAATATTATAATAGTATATGTGAAAGAAAGGTTCTCTGGAAGGGGATGAATTGAATACATCTGTAAAAACATTTGGGCTGAAATATTTACATATTTCAATAAGAAAAACATGAATTGAGAACGTTCTACATTATGAAGGTTTTTTTCCCCCTAAGCTCACAAGTTATTTTCAGCCTCTGTAAAGAGAGCACTTTTCTGCCATTTACACAGGAGAGTCAATGAAGCTGTCAAAATTTTCAAATGTGTTTTCCATAAATTGTGACTTTGAAGAGGATTGTAGGTAATTTTCCAAAAACAAATTTAAAATGGTGAGAACATGTTTTAAACCTTACAATCTTCAGAAAAATACCTGTGATCTAGTATTAGAAACATATTTAGCTAAGGAGCTGAGCACCCTGTATGTTTGCTGAACTAGCTGAAGAAGTTCTCCTCTGGCATCACAGACAGGGAAAAGCAAGCTGTGTGGGTGACATGCACAGGCAGTGTTACATGTGGGCGGTGGCTGGTGAGTAAGTGACAGTCCACGTGACCTGTGTGAGTAGACTTAGCGTGTGGGGCATAGGAGGGCATGGGAGACCCAAGAGAAGTGTGTTCATAAGACACTGAGTGTATTTGGGGCCCTCCGTGATCCCGAGGTCTTAAACTTCGTTGGTGACACCACTCTGGGCCAATGTGTTTTCTGCCCAGAAAACACAGGTGAAATAAATACCTGCTCGGTAGGTTAAGCAGGGAGTCACAACTGTGGCCAGTCTTATTTGTCCTGTCTCTCTCTCTCTCTCTCTCCAAAAGAACAAGCGTGTGGTGTCTTGGCCACCTTCTGGCTGTCCAGCCCAGGTTCTCACCCTCATCTCTGGTTCTTGCAGCCACACCCGCCACTGGGCCGGCTGCCCTGGCAGCAAGAGCAGCAGCGCGCAGGACCGCATGTGCGCTCCAGCACTGAGTGGGGTGAGCTCTGCGCCCCTTCGCTCTCTGACGACAAGGTCATGTGTGAGTCTCCCTGGAACACACCAGGGGAGACGGGAGAAGGAAGGAAAAGAGATAGAAAAGGAATCGGGAAAACTGGTTGTTCATTCAAAAGAAGCCAAGTTAACCTGCATAAAACTAAGATTTAATCTGGAAATGACTAAATTAGCTAGAGTAAAATTAGTTAGTTTCACTATTGAGAAGTTATAGGAGCTCACGAGGTGCGATTTCAGGTAGAATTTACTTTGCATTTGATATATTTATCCACACACAATTTATCTACAATGTAAATGTATGAAAATTATTGCTGTAGTTAGTATACTATTTATAGCATTTACCTTTTTAAGTAAATGCTGTTGCTACATATACAAATTAGACAAAAATTTTGGACCAGTGTGGTATATCAGGCCCAACAGTAGTGCACATGGCAAAATTTTACTGGACCCTGAGAAAGTTTCTGAATGCAAATCACTAAGTCATAATTTGATCCATTTCTAGCTGACTTCTGTCGCTTGCTTCATTGTCCTTTCAGTTTGGTGACCTATTTGAGAGTCCTATGGAGAAGCCCTGATTGGCTGGCAGGTGCCGGAGACAGCAGCCCGATACACAGAGAAAAGCCAGGGTCAGAAACCGTCAGGCAAATGTAGAGCCCACTGCGGTGGGCCGAGTGTGGACGGTCTGCCCAGCTGCCCTCCCCACCAGCCTGTGCTTCCAGGGAGGATTCTCTGCTGGTCTGGTGGCCACTTAAAACCTGCCCCAAAGTTGTGTTTATTTTTTCCCTGGGGTCTTCTTTATGAGAAGTGACTGTTTAACTTTATTATGAATTAACATTCCCCTTATCGTTATGCTTACTGAGCTACGGTGACACTGGTCTTGAATCCGTTCTGTGTAATCAAGTGGGAAACCACAGCCCTGCAATTTGTCAGTGGCTTTTGTGCCTTTCATGTTTGTATCTTAACATTTGCCAGATCCAGATGAATAGATGGCTTTTGTCCTCTCAAAAGAAATAACAATGTCAACTTCACACTTGTTTTATGATGGAAAATCTTTGCCATCATAGTTTTCACATGAAAGATATATTTGCCACTTCCCAAATGTCAAGTCTAATAGAAAGGGAATATAAATGATATATTTCTTTGTGGCCATCAACCCTTTAAGGTTATGACATGATGTGACACACCTATTTGTCATGATAAAGCAAGCACTTTTACTGATGTCTTGAATTTTTTAGTGTTTTCGAGTACTGTACATAGTCTGAGTTTATTCTGAAGTGTAAACATTTTTATAGCATGTTTCGTGTCAGGCCTCATTTATAGTTAATTAAATTGTTATCAGTGACATACTAAATATTTTCTATAACCATTATTAAATATTTATGCAGCAAATATTTCTCCATAAACAAGATTTATCTGATCTTTATATTTTTAAGTAAAAATAAAAATAGGCTTTCAAAAATAGCCAGAAGAATGGGAGGTAACATCATGGCGAGCTGACAATGGCCGCCATGGCTACTTCTTTAAAGTAAATATCATTAGTAAAAGCTTTTGTATCTATATAATAACGCAAATGTATATAAAACACACACTTTCTAAAAAAGCATAAATTAACTGAGCATTGAATGCTAACAAAATTAAAATAGTCAATATACAAATGTCGTGGATATCAAGGGTTAGTCATGGGATGAATATTTGAAAGAAATTCAAGTTATGACACCTTCTGTTTAGTCTTCCCTTTTTATGTCTATTTTACTCTATTCGTCCATTCAAAAAGAAATAAATTAGCATTAGTCACTATTGGATCACTTTCTTCAATAATTCTGTTTTTGTTAAGGGTAACGACTACTTCATATCATGAAGACAAAAATACATGAGTTAATCAAGCAGATATTGTTTTTGGACCTCACTTTTATCAGCATTTCAAATACAGCTTCACTTAAAGTGCATAAAAAGGAATCATGTTGTGTCCACTGGCCTTGTGACCCAGACTACTGCTACCAACTCCCAGTATGCCCTGCCAATTCCTCATGCTGCCACCAAGCACACAGAATCTACTTCCCATTAAAAACTCTGCAATGTAAATATCATCATCCTCCTTGTACCACTGAATTTACCCAAAGGTGAGAATAACGGACGAAATCTAATGAATCTTTCTGCTCCAGCTACAGCCTGGGAGCTCTACAGCGTTTCCACATCAGCAGAAAGTCCCTCTCCCCTGCACTTTTCCCTTAGGAATGTCCCATAGTTGGTATGGGACAGTGGTATGGAGAAAGTCTCATTAGGAGGTTTAGAGGGTTATTAGAAGGGGAATTTTGGTTTAACAGAGTGGTTGGAGAATCATAATCTATATTATATATATGTTATTTATTAATAATAAATGTCATTTATATATAAATGAGATTAAACACAAACAAATTATACTGTGATGCAAGTTAAAAATATGAAGCTTTGGAATGCTGCCTATCGGAATGTCGCATCTGTTATTGCTGCGATCCTGCAATACCGCTATCGCGGTTATTTGCTACCTGTGTGGCTTTACCCATGAAATTGAGGTGAGTAGAGTAAACTGCCTTCTCTGAGCCATGTGGTCAATTGGATGAACTTTTGAGTTAGATCTGTTTTTACTTTATTTGTATGAGAGCTATATTATTTATTTTTTTACCCTCAATCTTTTAAGGCTGTGGTCCCCAACCCCAGGTACCAGTCCGCGGCCTGTCGGGGACAGGGCGCAGAGCGCCGCCGCCCCTCCCCACACCGCCACCCCCGCCGTGGGTGGAGAAATTGCCTTCCGTGCAGCGTGCAGCGGGGGGCGGGGCACGGCGGGAGGAGAGCGGCAGCGGCCAGCGAGGCTCACCTGTGTTCACAGCCGCTCCCATCGCTCACGTCGCCGCCCGAGCCCCACCTGCCCCCACGGCCCGCCTCCCGTGCGTGGAATCGTCTTCCATGAAACGGGTCCCCCGTGCCAAAAAGGGTGGGGGCCGCTGCTAAGGTGTCTTGTTTTGAGATAACAACAGTGTTCTGGTCAGTGGGTGTCCACACAACCCAGCAAGGGCCCCCAGGGAACATCCAGGAATGAATGAAGCAGCCGTTGATAAGTAACAAGAACAAAGGAGCAAGAATAAACTGCTGACTAGATTTTGTTTTAAGTCCTGTGTCTTACGTTGCTTGAGGCACTATTATGTTCACTGCAAGTATAAAACATTGCATTTTCACAAAAACAATATAGTTGTGCTGAATATGCCGTACCAGGAGCCAGGTATTAGGACAGTTACTTCACATCGCACTATTCAGTGGGCACCCAACCGCTGGCATTGCCGCCGCTGCACACTGGTGAGGATGGAGGAGGTTCCGCTGGGTCGGACACCCTGCTCCAGGGTGAAAGCCAGGGTTGGGGAGCACTCAGCTGCACCACGTGCGCCTGAACGGCGAGACCGAGGCTCCCCTGCACCTGGCCGCATGTCCCATAGCGATGCATTTCATCATTGGTACAGGTGGTCAGCAAATTGGCCTTTAAAAAGCCCATCAACTGTGGGCTTTGTTCATTTTTCCTTAATGCTTTTATTTTCTTTTTTAATTCTGTGGAATTTTCAATTTTTGTTCTGGCAAAATTGGTTTAATTTCCCCACATGGAGTTTGACTTGTGCTGGTTTTTCAGTGCACTATTTCACTTGTGCTAAGCTCTTCCTGATGTTTGTATTTGGAAAACTGTGGCTCTTCTGTCAAACATAAGATTTTAAAGGGATTATAACATTCAATTATGCCTTCTCAAAGGTACTTTTAGATTTATTTTTGCTTTTTCACTTCTCTAACCTAATGGCATAATAAATATGAAAATATTTACAAATGATTGCTATGTATTCCACCCCTCAGTGACAGGGTAATAGGATAAGGTGAGAATGATCTCACAGAGTGTTTCCTCTCAGGGAACATCAGAGGTTCAATGATTATGCAAGATAAACATAGCAAAGGATGCAGATTTTATCTGGGCAGCTGGATATAGCTGCTTTTAGCTCATGGATTTATAGGTGTAAACAGAGTCCCTGGCAACAGTTAGCCATCCTGAAAGCCTTCTGTTCTTTTTCTATTTGTAAATATTCTTTAGTAACAACTTCTTTGTATTATAATGCTCACAGCAAGTGATACAACAGATGTTAGAAAAATTTTTTTCTTTACATTTTCGTTTGATGTATTTACAGTTATACCTTACTCTATGTAAGAATTTTGATTCTAAGAATTTAAATTTATAAATCTAATAAATATTTTAAATTCATAGCACTATAGTCACCCATCAATGAATATTTTATAGCTAAAATGGTGACTTTCTCATTTAAATGATTAAAAATTATACCATTACTATACGTAGTTTCTTCAGCTTCCTTTTGTTTTTAATAAAAAAGTAGCTTCAGCACACAGGTTTCTTCAGCACTTATATTAAAATAACTCAAATATATATACATACATATTCACATATATAGTGTGTGTATATATATTTATTTATTTTAAATTATAAGGGAGTTTTGGAAAACAAAGAATGTTGTCACCATCAACCCAAATCTTTGAGGCATTCTTGGATGATTAGAAGCAGATAGGATTTCATTCATGAGAAAAGCCAACCAGATGAAATGGTTTGATATTCAACACATTAAAAAGGTGATTTTGCCTTGGATATAAGCGCACAGGCTTCCTGACACCCACAGGATCCCGGGAAAATGCACAGGATGCCAGGAACTGACCCAGCGCCCCCCTCGGGGGGACTGCCAGCAGCACCACATCCAGGTTGCCCCGAGCCCACTGGGCCTGTCGCCTTCCTGATCTGCTCTCAGTGGCAGGACGTGCAGAGGGAGGAAGGAGCATCTGGCTGACTGCGCGCTGGACAGCAAACACAGGTGTGCTGGAGAGAAAGCACATTAAAACCCACAAATGCCTCCCAAGGATAAAAGCTCCTGCTGAAGCAGAGGGAACTTTGGGTCTCTGCTGGTTCTTTACGTTTCTGACATAATCACTAAAAGGCGTTTTTGTTCTGCTGAGCCTGTTGGAGAGATTTAGAGATGAAGACATGGCCCCAGAGACGCAGGCTCACGTTTGCTCTGTAACAGAACATGAAGAACTTAGAGGCAGGTTGGTGGGGCCCACTGGGGCTGGGGAGTGGGGAGAGAAGGAAAAACCAGAGAAGGGAGGTGCGGGCCGGGGGCACCAGCAGCACATTGAGAGACTGTTGGGGCCACACCTCGGCTGGCACTACAGTAAAAATTCCTGGGTCTTGGGTGGTTGAGAGAGCTGTAAAAGAAATGTTTAAGGCTGATATTTAAATTGTTTTCTTGCTGTTGTATAAATTCGCTCCAAATCCTGAAATCTTCAGCAGAAATTGCTACTCTCTTGAATGGTTAGTTTTGGGTGTTCATGGTGCTGATTATTACTTATTTATTTTTTCCCTTGTGTGAAATCAAGGAAAGAGGCCCCAGCTCCTCCCTAGACTCTGATGGTCTGAAGTAACAATTAATGTGCTGAACACCAAAGTGATCCGACCTTCAATTCAGCAGAAGCAAGTGCTTAGCGAGAAGCCCCTGGAATATGAGATCTCTGGGACTTAACATGTCATAAAATGTGGATCAAGCCAATATTTTGTAGGTATTAAGTGTCAGGGCATCACTGTGACATTTGAGTGACTCGGAGCAGGGGAAATATGACTTAGCATAGTAATCAAATCCAGAAAAGACACATTCTGCTGTTACAGTAAGGCTTTTCTTACATCCCATGAACAGCTACTCAGCTTGACAGAAGTTGACCAACCTCAAACATTATTGGAAAACTTAGATGGTAGATAGATAGGTAATACTGAAACAATTCAGAAGACGTGGGAGTCCCAAGAGTCAGGAGGCTGCACATGGAGGGCCTCTGTCTCCACCAGCCCACGCTTCAGATGGTGCAGGCTGGAGGCTGGGAACTTTGCCCCCAAATTGTGTACAGACAAAGGCTCCTTTGAGTGGACCCTAATCCATGCCTCTGTGTTGGCTTCCTGTTCATGCACCATGTACTGAAGGTTTCCAGAGAGTTCTGTGCATCCTCTTGCAGCACCTGGGTGAAGACAATCCCTTCTGGGGTCAGGGCACATTCAATTTATTGTTTATTTAGATGCTAAGAATTGTTTCATTGGGTCTTATTCAACTTTGTTTGGTAATGGCTCCTGTAAATGCTCACAAGAAGACCTGGGGAGAAATGTGTATAAAAGCTCCAAAGTGTAAAAAACAGTTATGCAAGTCATCTAATGATTTCCTGTTTCTTTTTTATCTCCTTTCCTCTCTGCCAAAATATTTAACAAATGGTTTGACCTTGAAGTGGGCTTACTTCACAGATAGGGAGGTGGTAGAAGTTTATGCATCAATTAATAATAAACTATTAACTAAATTATACCTGTTAAACAGGGAGATATGAGAATAAATATGTAGGAGAAAATATTTGCAAAACACCTATATGGTATAAGCCCTGTGCCCAAACTATACACAGATCTCTTAAGTCTCAACAGTGAGAAATAAAACAACACAATAATTACATGAGCAAAAGATCTTAACTGATCCCTCCCCATAGAAAATGTACAGGTAAATAAGGACATGAAAGATGCTTAACATCATGTCATTACGGAAATCCAAATTAAATTACACTGAGATACCGTTACACATCTATCAGAATGGCTAAAATAGGGAAGTGGGGATCTCTAAAATAGCAAATACTGGAGAGAATGTGGAACAAGAATTCTCATTCATTTCTCTCATCTGAGTGCAAAATGATACAGCCACTTTGGAGGAGATTTTGGTAGTTTCTTACAAAACTATATATAGCCTTATTGTCTAATTGTGTTCCTGGGCATTTACCCAATTGCTTTGAAAATGTATGTCCCCACAAAAACCCATATGTGAATGTTAATGGCAGCTTTATTAATAATCTTCAAAAACTGGAAGCAACTAAAATGTCCTTGTATAGGTGAATGGATAAACAAATTGTGGTGCATCAAAATGTGAGATATTACTCTGCAACAAAAAGGGAATGAGCTGTCAAACTACACAAGGATATGAATGAATTGTAAAGGCATAGTCATAAGTAAAAGAAATCTTTCTAAAAGGCTAATTACCATATTACTCAATTTACATGATGTTCTGGAAAAGGCAAAATAGAGAGACAGGAAATAGATCAGTAGTTGTCAGAAGACTAGGGAAGAGAGGTAGTTAAATAAGTAAATAATAACACAGGGTGTTTTGTGGAGGAGAAATTATTCTATATCATATTGTGATGGTGAATGTATGACTAGAAAGCAGAGTGTGAGAAAAGAATGTAACTGTCTTAGTTCACACTATAGTGAGATGTTAATGGGGGAAATCCATGTGGGGTACATGGGACCTTTCTGTACTACCTTTCTAACTTTTCTGTAAATCTTAAAAAGTTCCAAAATAAAAAGTTTGCTAAAATAACCAAAATGCAATAGATTATTAGATGCATAATAATATTTTGTTGCTATATAGCTCTGTGTTTTCTTATACAGGCAACTGATAGCTTTATTCCAAAAAACAATATATAAAAACAAATTTCTAAAAACAAATGAACTTTTCATGTACATGTTCCCACAGCAGTCCTCTTTCAGACAGTGTCTCCTAAGGGCTCCACACCTCTGGATTCATTTCCTCACCTTTGGATTCAATTATTGTCCTAATCACTTATCTTGCATTTTTACTTCATTGTTTCAGGAATGACTTGTGTTTCCAAATAATGGTGTCTTCCTGCCATGCTGAGGGGTCTCCTATAACATTAATTGGTATCTATTCAATACCTAGCTCAATGGTAGGCATACAGTAGCTGGTAAATATTTTCTGGAATGTGCAAATATTTCTTTAGCTATTCAGAGTTTTTCTTTTACTTCTTTTTAACCTACAAGTTTCTTCTCCAAGAGCTCCGTCATAAGGTGGCAGTAGATTCTCCCTTCAGTGCATACTGGAAAGCTGTTTGAATAGATTTCCTAAACCTCCATCATGTCTGTTGGCCTTTTCTTTAGGAAACCCGACTAAAGCTCGTGTATAATTTCCCTGTATGCACAACTCTCTTTTTTCTTTCACCATCAGTCCAAAGTCATGGCCTTCATGTGAGTGACACACACTAGGGCGGGCACATTCCTCTTTTATGCAATCTATTGGAAATAGCTTTCCTTTTTTCTCCTGGTTAAATACAGCACTGAGCTCTAAATGTAACTGTCACCTCGCCATGGACTTGGCCCTTGACATTTCTGCAGAGACCTGCGGCCACACTGGTGCTCCCGCACTCCTGCGTGAGTGGTGGTAGGCGGCCAGCCTTCGTCTCCTGGCAACAGCTTTCTGAGGCTGTTTGTTTGGATGCATTTTCCTTATCACATTTGCAGCTTCCAGAATGTTGCTCCTGATAGGTTTTCTGCCAGGATTTTAAAATATCTATTACAGCCCCACTCGAACTTACCAGTTTAAAGAGCAAGTTGTACATGCCACACTAAAAATTTCTGAATATCAGAGTTCAGAGCATGTAAATAGAAAAACTTAAAATATATTTCATCATTTTTACTTTGTTGCATTTACAAAGGCACGTCATGATTTTTTTTAAATTGTGTGTGTGTGTTAGCTTGTATCAGACTAGAAGAAAAGACTACCTAAATTTCTAGAACATGTTTTAATTAGGCTGTTTATTACCTGAGTGATCACGAAACATATAAATGGCAAAATTCTAGCATTTTATACCCTATGAACAGGAGAGAAGGAATATGAAAGACAGGGTGTTTAATTTTGCATTTCAAGATATAGTCATAAATTTTTAGAAAGAATGTTAGGTTTTGAGCTAGAGACCCTCAAAAACTTTTTATTACTTATACCGAAAAAAAGTAGGTTGGAAAATACAGACAAATGTAGCTGCTACTGAGAAAAAAATTCCTGCTAAGAATTACCCCAGGTAGCTTATTAAGACCATGAACTGCTTCAGATTATAGCATTTACATGGATTTGTTTTTTATGCCATATGGAAAGCACAGACGATTAGAACCATAATAATGAATACTAAAATTCTGGATAAATGTCTAATCAATGACCAGTTGTAGACACTGAGCCCTGATATAAAATAATTTTTACGTTTAGTATATTTTCAAGTTCTATTAACTTTTTAATTTTCTAAATTTTCCTGATAGAAAAATTATATTATCTGAATCTGAATATTATTTTCCATCCTTTTTAAATATTTATACATCATATATTCATTTCATGTCTTATTAATTGACTATGTATTCTGGAACCATTTAAAATAACAATGATGTTAGCAATCATTAGTAGTGCTAAATTTAAAAGAATTATCTCCAAAATTTTGCTATAAAAGTAATAATGGCTAGAGATATATATTCCTTGCTATGAAAAGAAAGTATCATTTTGTTCTGCCTTTGAATGCTTTTTGCATATTCTTTTTTTAATCAAGGAGTGCATTTAATTAAATTGAATGACTTCTGAGATAATGAAATATGTCTATCATCTTGTTGTGTTATACAAATAGATGCCCAAATAGAACATTAGTCTTGAATTCTTGGCCTAAATCCTACTTAGTATCAGTAGATTATTTTTTAATATACTACTGAATTTAATTTTCTTGTATTTTAATTTGGTTTTTTTTTCCAACTGTAATCCTAATTGAGATTGATTCATCATTTTCTATTTTTACACTTTCTTGATCAGGATTTAGAATGAGCATTACTTTATTATTAATGTGCTGCTCCTGGTAGAACTGAAAGCCAAAATGAAAATCCAAAGCTACACTCTGTCTCAAATTACATAGATCTTAAATTCCTCTAATATTTAGCAAATTTATCATTGAGAAATAGAAGAGTATGCTCCTACTTGGATTTATACTATATGAACACCTGCTTCATCCTGAAAACATATAAATCTCCCATTTATTATTTCTATTTTAAACACTTATCGAGCTAGCCCTTGCATATGGTAATACATCACATATCATCAGATGGCCTTGTAATGAAAACCAAAGCCCCCAGTGTATCTCTTGCAAATTTTTTCCCCATTCTCCATAGACAACACTTTAAAATTATTTTTTTTAGATCTTAAGTAGGTAGGTATCCCTTTAACTCTAAAAATGCACTGGAAATTGGTAATTCATCACCCTTGCCTCACAAGTTTGGGACGTGTAGACGTCCTTGTGGAGGAAGGAGGAGCCGGAAGTCAGCGGCAGGGACCACGGACCGGATCTGCTCAGGGCTCTCATCCCAGCCCAGCCCGCGGGCAGCAGAGGAACAGGCAGGTTATTTCACGAGGGGGTGTCTCTCCACTCTCTTAGTCCCGTGATGACATTTGATGAGCACTCAGGTCCATTTGGATGTGAGGCTAGAAATTTCTGGTCTTTTCGGGTATATGAGCTGAGCCCAACCTTCTCATTTTGCGTAAGTTTGTAATGGATTTCTCTTACTTGCAACTGAAAAACTCCTGGCTGAGAAGGTACTGGAACTGCTACTGGGTTTGCGAGTGACAGAACGAATGCACACTTTGGAATTGACTCAACTGTGGCAGGACACAGGCAGAGAGAATTCTCGGAAGGGGAGTAGCCAGCTAATCTGTAGCCTTTTGTGACTCAGGACTCCAGCCAGGAGCCTACCAAAGCCGAAGTTTCAGGGATTCAGTAGGAAAAATATCAGGTTGCTGGAGTAAGTTGCTACTTGCTGCACACTTGAATTACACCCTATAAGACAGGGCAAGTTTTAAGGAAAACTGGAACATTCTGGCAGCAGACAGAGAACAACATACAATGTTGCTCATATTGCTACATCTACAGATAGCCAGGCATCTGCAGTAAGTCTTTGGTTACCACAGGACCAGAGTCTTGGTCTTCAGCTGAAGTTAATATAAGCAAATTCAGGGAAGTGCAAGGGAACGTGGTGGTCACTCTGGCCTGGGAGTAATAGGTGGGTGCTCACCAGCAGCTCCACACCTCCCAGTGACCACGCTTGCCCGGAACAGTAACTCCTGTTATAAGCCCATTTCCTGCATCTTCCTGGAGGGAACTGGTCGTGTTGGTCTTGACCCCTCACTGTGGTCTCTTTTTTCCAATAGAAGGAACTGAGAAGAACATGATTTGGTCGAGAGCTAGGAGAACCCACAGTGCCCAGTTATATTTTGCTCGATAACTGAAATCCAAGTTCTGGGCTTGAGAGTCAATGGACCATAATTTGTGAACCTGTTTGAATTTAAATTTTTCATAAACTCTAAAAAAGAAAACTGGGCCAGGTACGGTGCTTCATTCCTGTAATCCTGTCACTTGGGGAGGCCGAGGTGGGAGGATGACTTGAGGCCAGGAGTTCGAGACCAGCCTGGGCAACATAATGAGACCTAGACTGCAGAAAAAATTTTAAAAATTACCTGGGCCTAGTGGTGCGTGTCTGCAGTCCCAGCTATTTGGGAGGCTGAGGTAGGGGGATTGCCTGAGCCCAGGAGCTTGAGGCTTCAGTGAGCCATGATTGTGCCACTGTACTCCAACCTGGGTGACAGAGTAAGAACTTGTCTCTAAAAAAAAAAAAAAAAAATTAAAAAAAAGACTGACGATATTATTATCAGAAAACTCTTAGCCATTCCTGACACACCTGGGCTTGCAACTGCCGCCTCCTAGGTGATTTGTGAGCCCAGAGGTGGACCACAGGGAGCCGCCCGTAAAGTGCTTCTCTGCTCTCCGAGCTACCTGTTGCTCTGCACTATCTGTCATTTATTGATTTGGTCTTTCTTGTTCCTGCTGCTAAATTTGTTCGTGTGGTGGCTGGCCTGTGTGTATGTATTTATATTCAGAGTGCAGGGGGCAGTTCTTGCTTCCCTTGCTGCAGTGCACAGATCTGGTTCCTGCTGGGTCTTTCTCTTGACTGAGAAGGCTTCCTGAGATCCTGTGATGTGGGCACGGCTTGTTTACAGGTTCATTGCAACTTCTCCAAATAGCACAAGAAGGGCTTTGCTCTGGGGGGCCATTTCCCTTCTGGCAGTTATATTTCTACCTGAATAAATCAATCCATTTCTTTAATAGAAGAACCTTAGGTTGCTTCTAGGTCCTATGGGGCAGTCAGCTCTCACTTCCCTGCACCCCCGTGCATGAGCTTGGGCTGTGTATTTGTTCAGGATTAATATTATGTTTCAACGCATTTCCAAAATAGTAGGCTGGAAAGATTCCTTTAAGGAGGATGAAAATTGCAATACAGTTGTAATTAAATGGAGCACGGAATTTTCTAGAAATGAAGAGGGCAGTTGTTTGGGGGTTTGAGTGTGAGGTGAAGCATGGTGGTTGATGAGCCAGGCAGAGAGGCGGTGCTGGACACAGCAGGGAGGTGTCTCTGGGCTACGGATATTCATCTTCACCCTGTGAGCCTTGGGAAAACATTTTCTTATCAAAAATATCAGCTAACTGTACTGTGGAGAATGGAATTATGAAAGGGAAGGGACTGAAAATTTAGAGGATAACTCGTGCTATGTGTAATTCATGATGATTCATGAATAGTCTTGGAGAAGGTGAAGATATTTTGTGTATAGAATCAACAAGATTTCAAGAGGCTGGAATATAGAGAATTAGGAGGTGGTATTAACGTGGATGCCCAGATGTCTAGCTTGTTAGGATGCTGGCGTGCCCTGGAACAATACCAGATTTGGGAACAGAAAAGAAAGCCATGCACTCAGTATTGTATGTGTTTATGTGTACTGACATGCCAAGTATGCTGAGGTTGCGTGGACTTGGAGCTTAGCAGAGAGTTTCAGCTTGGGGGGCTCATCAGCATTTAGTGAAGATGACTCAGACGAAATTCTAACATAAGCACAAAGAGCAGATGGTCCAAAGCAAAGTAATGTTTGATTAGGATCAGCTACTGCATGTGGCCAAATGCCAAAATAAAAAGTGGCTTAAGCACAGAATATTGTATTCTTCCATGTAAAATATGCAGTCAGTACTAAAGTACAATGCTGGTAGGGCAGCCTCATGGCCCTTTCATCTCACTGCTTCACTGCATTGGTTTTCCTCCAGGGATGTTCCAAGACAGCTGCTGGGGCGCTGGCCATTAAGTCCACATCCCAACCAGTAGGAGGAAGACAGAGGATAATGGTAGACTTCCTCCAATTAAGACCAATTATAAAAAGTTTCATCTACTATTTCCATGCACATCATAGTGACCAGAAGTTAGTCATACACTGTGTTAGTCCATTCAGACTGCTATAACAAATTTTCCATAAAATGAGTGCCTTATACACAACAGAAATTTCTTGTTCACTGTTCTTGAGGCTGGGAAGTTCAAGATCAAAGTACTGGAAGGTTCAGTATCTGGTGAGGGCTCGTTCTCTACTTCATAGAAAGCACCTTCTCTCTGTATCCTCACATGGTGGGAGGGGCTAGCTGCCAATCTGGGTCTCTTTCATAAGGGGACTCTACCCCATTTATGGGGGTGGAGCTGACCTAATCTTGGGGATTATGTTTTAATGTATGTGTTTGCAGGGATGCAGACATTCTAGCTACAAAGAGCGTGGCAGATATTTTCTTTATCTGGGTTGACACATACAAGGATAGTATTTGGGGACCCAGTGGCTGAGGGAAGGAAAATAGAAGTTCTTGTATTGGAAGACATCAGGCTATTGTCATCACAACAAATAAAAACAATGGCAACGTCAACAACTCTTAGTGAGTACTTATTTGTTGCTAGTCTCTGAAGTATTTTCTTAAGAAAATAAATTAATGAGTTTAATCCTGACCACAGCCCTATGAGATACATGTACGAATACTACCCCCATTCTAGAGATGAGAAGGGAGTGAGGGCAGGTGACATGTCCAAAATTCAGGCAGCACCGAAATCTTGGACCCACTGATGTTCTGGCTTCACAGTGAGAGCAGAATCGCCTCCCGCCGCGGGACAGATGCGGCTGACTGTGGGGTGAGAAACAGGCTTAGTCAGAGTCACGTGTTTAGCTGAGTTCCCAGCTATCACTTTCACAGGTAACAAATACCTGTGAAGTACAGGAATATAAACATTAACTCATAAATCTCACTAATTATTACTAGGATTGACAGACCATCAATGGCAGAATCTACGAGAATTCCTTTTAACACAGTGCTGGTAAGATGTATCTAGAATGGGCATTTAGCGATAGGACATCTTGAAGGCAAAGGACGAAAGCTGCCATCTCTATATTGATGGGTAAGGCCCATGTGGCTCTGTGAGTTCCTACTCCCTCACTGGGGGGGGGGGGGGTGTGTGAGTTTCTCCCACTGAGAAACTTCAAATCTCTGAACCTGAAGCCAGAAAGTAGAGAGAGCTGAAATCGTGATAGTGCATTATATGCTGGGAGGTAAATTTGATAGAAATAAAAGGATGAAAGAAGAAAGAGGAAGTCTGGTAGCATCCCACAGGAGGGCTTGTAACTTTTCTTGTACAGCATCAGTCTAAAGCGTCAGGGAAACATGCATGAAAGAAAGGAGGAATCAGCCCTGCAGAGCTCCATTCAGGGAAAGCCCGTTCGGTCTGGGGAACAGGTTTAGGACCGTGCACAAAGCAGACTTCCGCGGAGGCCTGTGTCTGGTAAGAGGAGGAAACACTGGCAAGTGCACAGCCACAGATTTTGTCTGTTAGAGGTCATGTGATCTGAATGGACTCTTTCCAGGGATAGAATGCAAGAGTCTCCAAATGGGAGCCAGGAGGAAAACACTGTATGTGCCAAAAAGAAACATTATTCTAAAGACTCAGGTTAGAAGAAAATCTTTGAGCATGAATTTTAGAGCCATGAAAATAAAATTTTAGGAAACTGCCATTCTCAAAAAAATGCATGAAAATTTTAACTCTGTAAAATAGGAGCATAAAATTATAGTAAGATAAAGTGAAATGAAATATGAGCTAGAAAGATAGAATTGCGATTTCAGCAAGATTTCTGAGAAAATAATCATGAAATATTAGAATTAACAATCCATATTGAGATCATGATGCCCGTACTGTCCTTCAGGCAGTGCAGTCTGTGATGTGGGGGATGGGCGGGCAAGGTCAGGGAGGAACTGATGAGGGCCATGGGCGGTGGTGGCTGAACTTAGGAAGGAAGATTTGCTGGGAGGGCACTGTCAGCATCAGAACAAAGGGGAGAGGGTGCAAGGGAGGGTCTGGGAGGTGGGTAAGAGTGGATGGATCTCACGATCTGGGAAGTGACTTTATGGGTCTGGGCTCACTTTGTGAAATGTGTCACCCTGCATGCTTAAGATTTGTGTACTTTAGGTACATGACATTTTATTGAAGTTTTATATAAAAAATATTTGTTAAAAAAAATCTGTCTTTTCAGGATCAGCAAAAACCATAGATATAAATGAGAAAATCATTCCTGAAGAGAGAAAAAAGAAAACCTCAATTGCTTTCTTTCCTAAATAGCAGGGGAACTAAAAGAGCTTGCATTCTAGGCAACGATATTAAATGGAGATTCATATCCAGATAGTTATAGGCACGCTTTTAAGCATGAAATGCATCCTTTTTTCTGTTAATAAAAATCTCTTAATGTGACAACATATAAAATGTTTAAAATGTGTTCTAAGTATGCACTTTAAAAAGTGATTTAAATTTCTTAAGTGCTTTTTAAAGAAAAGCCAGTATAGAATATGATACACCACGTTCTTTACGGCTTAAAAGGCATATTTGAAAACGTCTCTTGCATTCGAACTGCATCAGCAATGATCAGTGATCTCTACAGTGAGTAAGTTTGACAATTGGAAAATGCTTGATACTAAAATTCTTCAAAATATTTAACTAGTCAGAAAAAAATATATGTCTCTACTTTCTGTTTGTATCATGAGTATTGGAATGAATATAATTTATATTTCTTCCCAAAAATATTCTTTACCTTATATATAATTTCTTACAGTGTTCTATGTGTTAATATTCATTTTTACTAGATTATTTTATGTATTCTTTCTTTTTTTCAACTGCTGGTGGGAGTATTTTCATACTTTCTTTAGTAATTACTTGATTCCTTTTAAAAATAATTAAAGTAAGTTTGGGGTAGAAAGTTAAAAACTTGCAAAACTCTGGACAGCAAAGAACAGAGTTGCCTCTTTTTCTCCTTCTTTGTATTCATTTTCCCTCTTTGGGAGTTATTAATTTCTTATTTATCCTCTACAGTAGGATATGAGCTTTAGTAAATGAGTTTTTTTCTTTTATTATCAAATTACCCTTCATAGGCTGTGTTCCAACCTGTATTCCTAAATTAAAATGTAAAATCAACTGCTTGTTCAGTAACCAACAGAGCTGTTATTAGGCTTTTTGACATTTGCTAATATGATAGGTGAAGAAAGAGTACATTTCACGTGTCTCACAGTTCTAACGAGGTATGTTATAATGAATAACGTTTGGGAGCCATTCATAGTTCCCATTCTGTGAATGTTATGTTCTTACTCTTTCTTCATGTTTTCTATTTGGTTATTTTTTTTTCTTGGGGAGTTAATTATATATTACAGAAATTAGAGTCTTGAGCAGAGCTTTCTAGAATTCAGTCTGGTATGACAATTGTTATACAAGTCAAACTTTTTTTTCATATTGGCCCATAGTTGTTCTAGTACCTTTTGCTGAATTTTTATGTAAAAATTCCCATTAATGTATTTGTCTGCACTTGTAGTACTATAAAAACATACTGTTTCAATCATTATGCATGTATAGTGAGATACATATATATATACACATACACGCATATGTTTGGTAGAGCTATTCTCTCTTCATTCCTTTTGTTTTCAGAATTTTGGTAAATATTCTGTATGACATTTGGATCAGCTCATTTAGGACTAGAAGTTTCATTTTTTTAAAGGCCATATTAAATTAATAGATTGTTTAATAATACTTGTCTATTTTCTGTTGATGCTTTCTATTCAAAAAGATCATGTTTCTTTTGATTTTCAAGTACTTTGTTACATGCTTGCTGATATCTTTAAGTGTTCTTCATAAGATTTACAAATTAATTTAACTAGCTTTATAATAAATGAGTTATTTTCTTTTATGTCTAATTAATTGCAGTTTTTATTTAGGCATTTTTATATTATTTGAACAAATATAAATACAATATTATCTTTTCATTCTAAGAAATTTTTGCACATATATGCCTCAGTTTTCAGATTCAATATCTTTAATAATTATAGCTCTCTTCTTAGATCTCTCATTTCTTTTGAGAGTAATTCCATTTCTTCTAGGAACTTTTACATTTTATATAAATTGTCAAATATGATAGAATGTTTTTCATAATTTTTTTTATTATACTCTGTATATTTTTAATAGCTGCAGGATCTGCAGTGATATACTACACTTTGACCTCAATTTTAGTCATTTGTGCTTTCTATTTCTTTTTGATCAGTCTTGCTAGAAGTCTACACATTTTAACAGTTTTATCAAGAACAAATTTTGGTTTCTTTGATTTTTTTATAGTACTTAAAAAAATTATGCATATATGCTCACACTTTCCTTCATTACTGATTCTTTGACTCAATGTGATGTTCTATTTCTAATTTCTTGAAATAGATACTGTAGAAGAAGAAAAATCAGTTTTACTTCAACCCTTGTAAGTTATTAGCTGAAATGAACCGACACCACAAAAGACATTAACAGGGGAAAAAATAAACAGAAGTTTGGGAGAAATTCAAGGAATGAGTAGTTCTCAAAGAGATGGCATTTAATTCCAGCTTATGTAGCGTCTTCGACAAAGAACAGCACAGTGTTAGAGAAGAAGCAAGACAAAGAAAAGGACTTTGAGTCTCTAGGGGAGGCAACTTGGGAGAAGGCAAATAAATGGCAGACATGAGCTAGACCCATAAAGGTCTAAAGTTGTCTTCAGCAGTGAACCTTTGTTCTCCTTGGTAGACGGGGAGGGAGGGTGTCTGTTGTCTTTCTAATCTGTGTCCTGATTTTAGGCAAACAGAGGCAGAGCAGAGAATTTTCCTGCATCTGCTCTCTCTTACTGCCTTCAGCTCAACAATCGTGTCAGAGAAGCATATTTTGCAGTGGCATATTCTGGTCCCCTATAATTAAATCATAGATTTTTTAATCTATAAAATTGCCTCTGAGTAAACCTTTAGCCTATGGTCCATGGAACTGATAATTAACTGCTTCATCATCATTAATTTTAAAATATTTTCTTTGTTTGTCATTTCCTTTGTGATCCAGGGTTACTTTGAAAGACATCATTTCTATTCCAAATAGATTTGGAGGCTTTCTGTTATCTTTATGTTATTGATTTATCCAAATAAAATTGTGTTGGCCAAAATGCTGAATATTATTTTCAGTTCTTTAAGTATGCTGTGAATTCGTAACCCAGAATATGTAAAAATTTTATATTTGCATGCACTTGAGAAAAATGTCTATTCTGTCATTACTGGGCACAATGTCTATTCTGCCAATTAGTTCTTATTTTTTAATTGGGTTGTTCACATGCTAATGTTTTGTCTGCTTCTTTATCACTTAAATATATGTGCTAAAATTGCAATAGGACTGTGAATTTGTATGTTACTTTTAATTAATATGGGTTTTTTACTTTAGATTTTTAACTTTTTTAAATTGTGATAAAATATGTATACCATAAAATTAACCATTTTAATCATTTTTAAGTGTGCAGTTCAGTGGCATTAAATACATTCACTTTGTTGGCAATCATCACCACCATTGATCCACAGAACTTTTCATCTTGCAGTACTGATGAAAGCTTGCACTTATTAGACAATACCTCTCCATTTCCCCTTCATGGCAGCCCTGGGGAACTACCCTGTGTGTATGAATTTGACTATTCTGAGTACCTTGTCTGAGCAAAAACATACATGTCCTTTTGTGATTGACTTATTTCATTTAGCATAATGTCTTCAAGCTTTTGCCATGTTATAACATGTGTCAGAATTTCCTTCCTTTGAAAGGCTGAATAATATTTCACTGTATGTATATTCCTAATTTTGCTTATCCATTCATCCATTGATGGGCACATATGTGGGTGAATGTACAAATATCTCTTTGAATTCCTACTTTCAAATCTTTTGGGTACACACCCAGAAGTAGAATTGCTGGGCCATATTTTTTAACTTTTTAAGGAATCATATTATTTTCCACAGTAGCTGTACCATTTTGCATTTCTACTAACAATTCACAAGGGTTCGATTTCTGTACATCCTCCTCAACATTTATTTTCTGTTTGTGTGTTTATTTTGATGGTCTAAGGGATGTGAAGTGATATCTCATTGTGTTTTTCATTTGCATTTGTCTAATGATAAGTGATGTTGAGTAATTTTTCATGTGCTTATTTGTATATTTTCTTTGGTGAAATGTCTAATCAAGTCTTTTTCCCATTTTGGAAGGAGATTATTTAGGTTTTTTGTTGTTGAAGTTTAGGGGTTCTGTATATATCATGAATATTAATCCCCAATCAGATATGTGATTTGCAATTATTTTCTCCCATTCTGTGGGCTGCTTTAGATATTTTGAATCTAAAACATGTTTTCCTGGTTGAATGCATATTTTGAGTTGTTATGCCTGCGACATTGATTAAGACCCTTCACATTAACATTTGTATATGCATAAAATCATTGTATGACCAACCGGATAAACTGTTATCTTTCTGGTTCCAAGGGTAAAAGTTTAACAATTTATATTGTCAGGTTTTATATAACAAATTTAGCCTATTTTGTAACTATAATCAAAATATTAAATATTTACACACACACCCATAATTTTTTGGATAGTTTCTACATTTAGTTTTCATTGCCTGAAGATTTTTCTCAAATAATTTTATATCAGATCTCAAACCTTTGGCTACTTTTTGGAACACAATAGTGTCATTTATAAGCTCAATGCTTTTCCACATATTTGATGCCAGACTCATTTTTTCTTGAGTTTGACTATAAAATGATAGAACTTATTCCATCTGAGCTTATATTAATAGATGATAAGAACATAATGTAAGGCTCAGTTATTTTTAACCTGACAAGTTCTTCAGTAGAAAAGAATGTATTAAGAAATCTCAGTTCACAATACATCCATTGAGGAATTCATTAGAGAGCTTTCCTTTCTCTTGCTGATATATACAGTTTGGTGTCATGGTACAATAATAACGTGGGAGAGCTGAGAGTGTTTAGCAGGTGAAAATGTATAAATAGAAAGAGAAAATAACTTATGATGGACGTTAATGCATCTTGTAAAAATCATTAACTACTTCAAAGTAGCTTTAGAAAACTTAGCTTTGGAAACTCTTTCTTTTGTCTGACATGCCAGGCATTTATATCCCTTCCTTGCAATGAACATGCTTTTCCATTTAATATGCTGTTCGTCAAATTTTTTAAAGCAATTTCAAAGCGAAAATTTAAGAATTTAATTATGTCGAGGCGGGAAACAAATCCAGAGGTGCCCGGCAGGGAGCTGGAGCGGCCACGCGCGGTGGCGGTGGCGCAGTCCCGCCCGCAGGGAGGCCCAGTTCCGGGCACCCCTCCGCTAGCCGCCGCGGTCTTGCACGTGGAGACTTTGCGTCTCGGGGCGCGGCGTCCACATGGGGGGGGGGACGGATCCCCCGAGCTGTGAGGTTGACTCCCAGCATGGCAGTGCCAGGTGATCCGCTCCCCAGTGAAACTGGTGCACACTGTCAAATAAAAAATAAATAAATAAAAATAGAAACAATTAAAGCCTCTGCAAACAATCCTAAGAGAAGACAGTAAAGAAACATCCATTCAAGAAAACCTATAAAATTGGGTAAGAAAGGTTTAGAGTCTGTGGTATTTGAAAGAAGGCCGCTCCCTCGCTCCCAGCCCCTCCGGATTGTTGTAGCCACGAGCACTACCAGGTCCCTCTCCCACCTCCTTGTTTCAGAGCTTTCTTCTCAGGAATAGCAGAGTTGCGGTGTCTCTTGCCCTCAGCTGCTGGTCACTGAGGCGAAGTCATGGGCAAGTGCATTGAGAGATGAGATCACGCCGCCTCTGCCCAATCCACGCTCATGGAACAGAGGCTTTACTCAGGGACAGAGCGCTGAGAATACTGGGGCCTGACAGCCCGTTCCCTGCATCTTCATTCACAAATGAAGTGATTGAATTTGCAACAAAGCATGCAGAACTGCAATGCAACAATCCCCAAAGTGGTCTGCAAATGCAACACAGTCCCTATTAGGGTCCTGGCTAACTTTTTTGTAGAAATTGACAAGCTACTGCTAGAATTTATATGGAATCGAAGGAACTCAGAACAGCCAAAATAATTCTATAAATGAAGAACAAGGTAGAAGGACTCACACTTCTTGATTTCAAACTTACAACAAAGCAACATAATTGACAGTGTGGAATTGGCAGAAGGATAGACATGGAGCAGTGGAATAGAATTAATTGATAATCTAGGTATAAACTCATATGTCTGTGGTCCACTGAGTTTCTGCAAGGGGGCCCAGACTACTAGATGAAGGAAAGAAGAGCCTCCTCAGTAAATGGTGCTGGACCAACTGGACAGAAACAGAAAACAAAGAAGGTGGGATCTTATTCTGCACCATACACAGAAGTTAAGTAAACACGGGTTAAAGACCTAAATGCAGGAGCTATGAATATAAAACTTTTAGAAGAAAACATAAGAGTTAAGCTTAATGACTTTGGAATTAGCAAAAGACTCCTCTAAATCATAAGCAGCAATATAAAAAATAGATAAATAGGACTTCATCAAAATGAAAAATTTTGTGCTTCAAAGAACTCCATCAAGAAGTGAAGACAAGTCACTAAATATGAGAAAATATTTACATATCCTATATCTTATAAGGGTTTTGCATCTAGAATATATAAAGAATTCTTATAACTCAAAAATTAAAATATTACCCAATTCAAGGAATAGGAAAATTATTTGAATAGACTTTTCTCCAAGGAAAATACACAAATGGAGTGGCTTGCACCCGTAATCTCCGCTACTCAGGAGGCTGAGGCAGGATTGCTTGAGCCCTGGAGTTAGAGGCTGCAGTGTGCTCTGATTGTGTCTTTGTTCTCCAGCCTGAGAGGACAAAGCTATGTCCAGTCCCCACCCGCCAAAAAAAGGAAAATATACAAATGAAACAATGATTGACTTCATTAGTTATCAAAACATCAGTGAAATGCCACCGTACACCCATTAGGATAGCTAGAATCAAAAAGTCAGGTAGCAACAGTGTTGGTAAGGACTTAGAGAAAAGATTACTCATATACTGCTGGTGGATGTGTAAAATGGTCCCACCACGTTGGAAAACAGTCTGGCAGTTTCACCATATAAACCAGCAAATCCACTCCTAGGTATATACTCAAGACAAATATACTCTATTCATCTATACTTATGTCCACGTGTATATACATGAATGTTTATAGCAACATTATTTATAATCACTGAAAGTTAGAAACAATGCAATTTTACATCAGTGAACAAATAAATGAACAATGTGGTACATTTATATGAATATTATTTGCTCATTAAAATAAGTGAAATATGAAATATGTAACAACATGTATAAACCTTGAGAACATTATGCTAAGTGAGAGAAGCTGGTCAAAAGAGACCATATATTATATGAACTAGTTCATACAAAATATGCAGGACAAGGGAAAACTACACAGATAGACTGTAGATTACTGGCCTCTTAGGGTTGAGGGGTGAGAGGAGGGCAATAGCTAAAGAGTATAGCGTTTCTTTTTGAGGTGATAAAATATTCTAAAACTGTGATAACTATTGCAAATACCTGTTAATATATTAAAAAACATTGAACTGGTTTAAATGGGTAAATGGCACTTTAGGTGGGTAAATTTATAATATATGAATTATAATTCAATAAAGCTTATTTAAAAAGCAATGCATATAGGCAAAACAAAAACCAATTTTATTTATAAAATTTATAATACTGAGTAGAAGTTAATTAAAAAGTAACCTGGTAGTAGAAACTAAATGGACATCTGGGGTAAAAAAAGAGTATCTGTGACTAAAAATATTAACAGTAATACTCAGAAATGTATACTTAAGAAAGGAACAAACATTTCAGGAAAGATTTTGAAAAAAATATATTTTTCTCAAAGAAGTCTCAGGCAAGTTGCATACCGCAATGGCCACTTAAAAAGCTACAGTTTCTTATACATGTATTAAAGTTTCTAAGAAACCTGCAATTAGGGAATCAAGATCGCCTTGGTCAAAACATTTTGACCAAAACCTCTGTGTGATCGATTAAAGATGGCCACAGAGTCTGGCTACTTCTTTCACTAAGAGATGGAGTCTAACTCCCTACCTCTTTGAATCTGGGTTGACCTTAGGAACTTGTTGGTTAATGGAATGTCACAGAAGAGAATCTGAGGATGTCATAAGAAGGTTTGCAGCTTCCACCCTTAGCATTATCTTCCTGGGATCCCTGACATATAAAGGGGAAAGTCTGAGACCTCCATGCTAGAGAAGCCAGTTGTCGGTACTCCAATGGACAGTCCCTCATGAATCCAACCTTTATGCTCTTCGAGCTAAGTTGCTAGGCATGAGAGTGAAGGCATCTTGGGCATTGTTCGTCCTGCCGTTGATGGCATGGTACTACTGAGTGACTTCAGTTGACACTGTGTGGAGCAAAGAATCAACCTGCTGAACCTGCTCTAATGTTTGAGCTATGAAATCATGAAACATCATTAAATCATTGCTGTTTCCAGCCATTAAGATTTTGAGCAGTTATTTCAGAGAATACATAACCAAACACCTTTCTCCCTCATTCCCAATAAAACCTAATTAGCCTTCCTTTAAATTGGTGTTCCATAGAAGAAAGTTTAGGAAACATTGAACTCTTGGGAATGTTTTCTGCCTCTATTTAATTTTTATATCATATTGTATTATATTATATGCCCAATTATAATTATAATATCGAATATAAAAACATTTATACAATATCCAGGTACTTTTTGCCTCACTAGTTTAAAGTACATGAGTAAGATCTAACAGTCAATATTAAATTTTGAGAGCTTTTCCTTTACTTTCACGTGAAGCAATCTAATGAATTATGAAATTGCTACCAAACAAGTTTCTAGATTCGAAGAGTAAGACACTAGTTTGGTAAATGTGGTCAGAATACAAATATTTCCATTTACTTCAATGACATTTAAAACTTATCTTGATACCTTTATAAGAAGGTTGAAATTTCCTTCTACTTACAGAATTATTTAAAGGGATAACCTATTAGAAAACAGTGGTACCTTCAAAGATAAGTTAATATAAATACAACAGTAAAAAATATATTGTGAAATAACATACTTCTTAGGGTAATATGAGCAGTAATGTAAAGCAACTATAATGCAGTTAAATTTTCATAGGACATTTTGAGAAGGATAAAATGTATCTGCCTTAATTTAATTTTTTAATTAAAAATAATTTTTATGTTATTTTCTTATTATAAAATGGCAGCTTTGTAATGATAAATAGAATGTCAAGGTAAAAATAAACAAAAGGAAAAAAGGTGAATAATATTATACAATCCCAGTATTGGGAGAAAACTAAAAATAAACAAATTCAGCAAAGTTGCAGGATACAAAATCAATATACAAAAATCAGTAGCATTTCTATATGCCAACAGTAAACAATCTGAAAAAGAAACCAAGAGGGTAAGACCATTTTCAATAGCTACAAATAAAATAAAATACCTAGGAATAAACTTATGCAAAGAAGTAAAAGATCTCTACAATGAAAGCTATAAAACATCAATGAAAGAAGTTGAAGCAGACATAAGATAATAGAAAGTTATTCCATGCTCGTGGATTGGAAGAATCAATGTTGTTAAAATGTCCACACTACCCAAAGCAATCTACAGATTCAATGCAATCCCCACCAAAATACCAATGACATTCTTGGCAGAAATAGAAAGAATAATCCTAAAACTTATATAGAGCCACAGAAGACCTAGAATAGCCAAAGCCATCATGAGCAAAAAGAACAAAATTAGAGGAATCACATTACAGACTTCAAAATATACTACAGAGCTGTAGTAACCAAAACAACATGGCACTGGCATAAAAACAGACACATAGACCAATGGAACAGAAAAGGAACCCAAAATAAATCCACACATCTATAGTGAACTTGTCTTTGACAAAGGTGCCAAGAATACCATGGTGAAAGGACAATCTCTTCAATAAATGGTTCTGGGAAAACTGGATATTTATATGCAGAAGAATCAAACTAAACCCTTATCTCTCATCACATACAATAATCAAATCAAAATAGATGAAAGATTTAAATCTAAGACCTGAAACTGTGAAACTACTAAAAGAAAACATTGGGGAAATGCCTCAGGACATTGATCTGGGTAAGGACTTCTTGAGTAAAACACCAAAGTGCAGGAAACCAAAGCAAAATCAGACAAATGGGATTTGTCAAAAAGCTAAAAGGCTTCTACAGAGCAAAGGAAACAATCAGCAAAGTGAAGAGACAACCCACAGAATGGGAGAAAATATCGGCAAACTACCCCTCTGACAAAGGATTAACAACTAGAATATACAAGAATATACAATATACCTTGTTAGGAAAAAATAAAAAAAAAATCTGATTTAAAAAATGGACAAAGGATATGAGTAGACATTTCTCAAAAGAAGACATATGAATAGCCAAATATATGAAAAATGCTCATCATCGTTAATAATCAGATAAATACAAATCAAAACCATAATGAGATATCATCTCACCCCAGTTCAAATGGTTCTTATAAAAAAGACAGGCAATAATGAATGCTGGAAAGGAGGTGGAGAAAGGTGAAGCCTTATACATTGTTGGTAAGAATGTAAATTAGTGTGACCACTATGGTGAACAGCCTGTAGGGTCCTCAAAAAACTAAAAATAGAACTACCATGTGACCCATCAGTCCCACTGCTGGTTATATAGCCAAATGATGGGAATTCAGTATTTTGAACAGATATCTGCACTCCTACATTTTTCGCAGCACTATTCACAATAGCCAAGATACAGAATCAACTTAAGTGTCCATCAATGGATGAATGAATAAGGAAATTGTGGCATATATACACAATAGAATATTATATAGCCACAAAAAAGAGTGAAATCCTGCCATTTGCAACTACATGCATGGAACTGGAGAACATTACGTTAAGTGAAATATGCCAAGCACAGAAGGACAAATCTCACATGTTCATACTCATATGTGGGAGCTAATTATTAAAAACAATAGATCTCATGGAGAAAGACAGTAGAATGATGGTTACCAGAGGATGGGAAGGGTAGTGGGGAGGAAGGGATAAAATATGCATGGTTAATGAGTGCAAAAATATAGTTATATAGATAGAATGGACAATATTTGATAGCACAACAAAGTGACCATAACGAGCAATAAGTTAGGCTATACTTTAAAATAACTAAAAGAGTGGAATTGGAATGTTCCTAACACAAAGAAATGTTAAATGTCTGAGTTGATGGATACCCCAATTACCCTAATATGATTAATTCACATTGTATGCCTGTATCTAAATATCACATGTACCCTATAAAGATGTATAATTATTATGTACCCATAATGATTTTTTAAAAACCAAATTTCTACATACTGTATTTTTCCTATATAGATCCCCATTTAAAATGGGGGCTACTCAAGATACTGCTCCAAAATACACATGTTTTGCTCAGTTCTGAGTTTCAGGCCATACCAACAACTATTATTAGAAATATTATTTGTAAAGAATAGATGATGTTACATTATAAAGAGGTATTATGATTTATTTTCCAATCTTGATCAATGAACATTCAGAGTTTTTCACATATTTGCACTGAACATTTTTGCATGTGCATGGCATACGTATCTTTAAGTATTTATTTGGTTTATAATCTTAGGTATATAATTGAATGGTCAGTGGCAGGTAAGATTTACAGACTTTTGACATAAAATGAAATTTCCTTATTGATAAGCGTTTTGTGAATCCATATTCTCCTCAACAATTAGTCCCAGATTGTCTAAGCCTTTAATAACATTGTGCATTTTCATTTGTTTCTAATTTACTGTTTATGGCTAAAATAGCAATTCTTGATTATAATTTGAATTTTTTATTGCCCAGAAAATTTACACATCTTGCATATTCTGCTTGTTCAGTTGAAAAACTTTTTATTTTTTGAATTATCAGTTCATCCCCTTTGCTTTTTATTTTTATATAGATATATATTGTTTCTTACTGATTCATAAAATCTACTTTCTATACAAAAGATAAAAAATAATACATTTATTATTTGCATTATTTATTAATATATTTATTTTTTATTTCAGCTTATTATGGGCGTACAAAAGTTCAGGTTATATATATTGCCCATGTCCCCCCATCCCCCCGAGTCTGAGCTTCAAGCGTGTCCATTCCTCAGACAGTGCGCATTGCACTCATCATGTAGGTATACACCCATCCCCTCCCCCCACCCCCCACCTCTGTCCGACACCCAATTGGTGTTATTCCCGAATGTGCACTTAGGTGATGATCAGGGAAACCAATTTGCTGGTGAGTACATGTGGTGCTTATTTTTCCATTCTTGGGATACTTCATTTAATAGAATGGGTTCCAACTCTCTCCAGGAGAACAAAAGAGATGCCATATCACCGTTATTTCTTATAGCTGAGTAATACTCCATGATATACATATAACACATTTTGCTAATCCATTCATGAATTCATGGGCATTTGGGTTGTTTCCACATCTTTGTAATTGTGAATTGTGCTGCTATAAGCATTCAGGTGCAGGTGTCTTTTTTATAGAATGACTTCTTCTGGGTAGATACCCATTTATTATTTATTTATTTAAATATATACATTATTTAATTTTATACATTATTATTTAATATATGTTATTCCTTACATAATTTATTATTAATGTAGAATAATACATTTTTCACATCAATGTCTCAATATTTTTTCTCATTTTTCTTTTTCAAACAGAGTCTCACTCTGTGTCCCCTGATAGAGTACAGTGTGTTATCATAGCTCACTCACTGCAACCTAAAACTCCTGGGCTCAGGTGATCCTCCTGCCTCAGCCTCCCAAATAGCTGGAACTACAGGGGTGCACCACCACACCTGGCTAATATTTTCTATTTTTTGTAGAGAAGTGATCTGGCTCTTGATCAGGCTGGTCTCAAACACCTGACCTCAAGTGATCCTCCCACCTCAGCCTCCCAGAGTGCTAGGTGTGAGCCATTGTGCCCAGAATACATTTTACTTTTCATTATCAGTAAAATTTCTCCTATCCCCAGAATTGAGTAGATATTTATGTGTAAATTTTATAGGAGTACTATGTCTTTGGTTTTTTGTCAATTTTTATTGTGATAAAATAAGCATAAAATTTGTCATTTTAGCCATTTTAAAGTGTACAGCTTAGTGATATTAAGTTCATTCACGGTTTTATGCAATCATTAAACATCCATCTCCAGAACTCTTTTCATCTGTAAAATTCAACCTCAGAACCCATTAAACAATAACTCCTCATTCTCCCTCCTCCCAGCCCCTGACAACCATCATTCTACTCTCTGTCCCTAAGACTTTGACTACTCCAAGTACTTAATATAAGAGGAATCATTTGAATATTTTTCTTTTGTGACTAGCTTAGTTCACTTATTATAATGTCCTCAAAGTTCACCCATGTTGTAAGGTATGTTAGAATTCCTTCCTTTTTGAGGGCGAATAATATTTCATTGTATATATAACACATTTTGCTTCTGCATTCACCTGCCGATAGACACTTGGGTTGCATCCATGCTTTAGTTATCATGAATAATATTGCTGTCAACACAGGTGTACAAATATTTCCTTGAGACCCTGCTTTTTGGCTATTTTGGGTATATAACCAGAAGTGGATTACTGGCTCATATGGTAATTAAATTTTTAATTTTTTGCGGAATGAGCATATGGTTTTCCACAGTGCCTATACCATTTTACATTCCCACCAACAGAGCACAAGCTTTCCAATTTCTCCACATTCTCACCAATATTTGTTATTTTGTTTTTTGATAGCAGCCACATTAATAAGTTATCACTGTGGTTTTGATTTGCATTTCCTTCATGATTAGTGATGTTGAGCATCTTTTTATATTCTTATTGGCAATTTATACAACTTTTTTGAATAAACATCTATTTAAGTCATTTGCTAATTTTTGAATCAGGTTTATATTATTGTTATTGTTGTTGCTGTTGCTGAATTTTGAGAGTTCTCTATATATCCTGAATGTTAATCCCTTGTCAGATATATGATTTGCAAATTCATTTTCTGGTTCCAAAGGTTGCATTTTTACTCTGCTTATAGTGTCCTATAATGCACAAAAGTTTTTAGTTTTCATGAAATCTGATTTGTTTAGTTTTTTCTTTTGTCACCTGTGCCTTTACTGTCATATTCAATAAGTCATTGACAAATCTAGTATAGGGAAGCTTTACCCCTATGTTTTCTTCTAAGAATTTTATGGTTTTAGCTCTTATGTTTGGGTCATATATATATATATATATATATATATATATATATATTTTTTTTTTTTTTGAGACAGAGTCTCACTTTGTTGCCCAGGCTAGAGTGAGAGAGTGAGTGCTGTGGCGTTAGCCTAGCTCACAGCAACCTCAAACTCCTGGGCTCAAGCGATCCTCCTGCCTCAGCCTCCCAAGTAGCTGGGACTACAGGCATGCGCCACCATGCCCAGCTAATTTTTTCTATATATGTTTTTAGTTGGCCAGATAATTTCTTTCTATTTTTAGAAGAGACGGGGTCTCACTCTTGCTCAGGCTGGTCTCAAACTCCTGACCTCAAGCGATCCACCCACCTCAGCCTCCCAGAGTGCTAGGATTATAGGCATGAGCCACCGTGCCCGGCCTACATTTTGAGTAAATTTTTGTGGATGGCATGTTGTGCAAGGGTCCAGCTTTATTCCTTTGTATGTGGATATCTAGTTTTCCTGCACCATTTGTTGAAAATACTGACTTTTCTTTATTGAATGGTCTTGGCATTCTTTGCTGAAAATTATTTGATCAACTATGCAAAGGTTTGTGTCTTGGCTCTCTAGTTAATTTTATTGGTCTATATGTTTGTCCTCATACTGGTCCTATACTGTTTTCATTACTGCAGCTTTGTAGTAAGCTTTGAAAAGTGGACATGTGAGTCTTCCAACTTTTCTTTATTTTTTCAAGATTGTTTTGGCTATTAAGTGTCCCTTGAGTTTCCATACACACTTTAGGACAGATTTTTGTGACTCTTTAACAAACATCATTAAAATTTTGATAGAGATTTCATTGAACATGTATTATTGCTTTGGGCAATATTGACATCTGAACAATATTACGTCTATCTTCTAAACCATGACTATGGAATGTGTTTCTATTTATTTATGTCTTCTTTAACTACTTTTAGCAATGTTCCATAGTTTTCATTGTATAAGACTTTCAGTTCCTTAGTTAAGTTATAATAATTTCTAAAGATTTTATTCCTTTTGATGTTATGTAAATAGAGGTGTTTTCTTAATTTCTTTGTCAAATTGTTCATTGCTAGTGTATAGAGATGCAACTGATTTTTGCATGTGACTTTGTATTCTGCTACTTTGTTGAATCCAGTTATCAATTCTAATAGTTTGTACGTCTCTATCACTTTCTCTGTCTCTGTCTGTGTAACCTTTAAAGTTTTCTACACATAGGACTATGTCATATATAAATATAGATAATGTTAATTATTCTTCTTCCATTTGTATTCCTTTTATTTTTCCTGCTTAATTATAATGGTTAGAACTTCCAGTATGGTGTTCAATAAAAGTGGTGAAAGTGACATCCTTACCTGATTGCTGATCTTAGAGGAAAAGCCGCCAGTCTTTTACCACTGAGTATAATGTTCACTGTGGGCTTTTCATATGTGACTTTTATTATGTTATGGTAGATTCCTTCTATTCTCAATTTGTTGAGTGTTTTTTAATCATAAAAGTTTGCTCAATATTGTCAAATGATTTTTCTGCATTGAGATGATCATTTTTTTCTTTCCTTTTGTTAATGTGGTGCATTAGATTGATCAATTTCCACGTGTTGAGCCATTCCAGGAAAAAATCCCACTTGGTCGTGGTGTATAATCACTTTAATATGCCATTGAATTCTGTTTCCTAATATTTTGTTGAGAATTTTTACATTGATGTTCACAAGGGATATTGGTCTGTAGTGCCTTTTGTTTGTTTGTTTGTTTCCTTATAGTGTACCTCTTTAGCTTTGGCAATAGAATAATTCTAGCTTCATAGAATGAATTAGGAGGTATTCCTCCTCTTTAATTTTTAAAAAAATGTTTGAGAAGAATTGGTGATTGTTCTCTTTAAATATCTGATAAGATTCACCAGTGAACCTACCAGGTCCAAGACTTTTTTTTGTCAGGAAACTTTTGATATCTGATTCAGTCTCCTACCCAGTCAAAGGTCTATTAAGACTTTCCATTTCTTCATGATTCAGTATTGGTAGGTTTTGTGTTTCTAGGGATTTATCAATTTAATCAGTCAGTAATAATAACCTCACTTTCATTTCTAATTTTAGTAACTTGAGTCTATTATATTTTTTGTAGTGACTATAGCTAAAGATTTGTCAATTTTGTTGATTTCTCAGGGAACCAAGTTTTGTTCAATTATTTTTTTTCTAGTATCTATTTCATTTGTCTCTGCTTTAACCTTTATTATCCCCTTCCTTCTGCTAGGTTTAGGTTTAATTTGTTCTTCATTTTCTAGCTTCTTAAGTTGTAAAGTTAGATAGGATGTTGATTTGAAATCTTCCTTTTTTTTTAATTTAATCGTTTATCACTATAAATTTCCCCTTAGCACTACTTTCACTGTATGGCCTAAGTTTTGTGATTTTGTGCTTTCATTTTCACTAATCTTTAAATATTTCCTTTATTCCATTGTGATTTCTCCATTGATGCATTGGTTGTTTAACTGTGTGTTGTTTAATTTTTGCAAATTTGAGCCTGTTCCAGTTTTTCTTCTTTTGTTGGTTGGTGACTTTATCCTGTTGTGGTCTGAGAAAACGCTTTCATCATATCTATCTTTTTAAAATCTACTAAGATTTGAATTGTGGCATAACATATTGTCTATTCTGGGGAATGTCTTGTGAGTTTTGTTATTAGTTATATCTTTGCTTTAAATGAAAATATTTAATTAAAAAATTTAATTCACACACTTTAAGTTCTTATAGGATTTGTGGTAAAAACTATTCTTTCTAAGCAATATTCCATCTTTAACGATAACACTTTTAAAAAGTCAGCCTTCCATAAACATTTAAAATTTTATATTTTATATTTATCAATTTATTCTAAGTGTTTATAAGTAATTAGGATATGTACCTAGGCTTGCTGGCATATACCCTTGTTCTGTCTTTATATTAGCT
This sequence comes from Eulemur rufifrons, assembly GCF_041146395.1. NCBI lineage: Eukaryota > Metazoa > Chordata > Mammalia > Primates > Lemuridae > Eulemur > Eulemur rufifrons. Next base: position 4,893,419 of record NC_091011.1, on the reverse strand, counting down.
TTCAGCAGTTATAACTTCTCCAGTTTAAATGTGCTTTATCTTTTCATTCTTATCTAAACATATATTGGTAATCTAACAAAATATGTACAACATTTATATGAGAAAAACTATAAAATATAATGAATTAAAAAAATCCAATAAATAGAAGGACATTCCACATACATGCAAAGGAAGACTCGATATTGTCAATATGTCTCTTCCTACCAACTTGATCTATAGAGTCAATGTAATCCAAATCAAAATCTCAGCAAATTCTTTTGTGGGTATTGATTCTAAAATTTATATGGAAAGGTAAAAGATCAAGAATAGCCAACACAATACTGAAGTCCAAAAACAAAGTCAGAAGGCTGACACTACCTGGTATCAAGACTTAGAAAACTAGAATAGTCAAGATAATGTGGTATTATTAAGAAAAAATAAATAAACAAATAGATCAATGGAACAGAATAGAGAACCCAGAAATAGACCTATGCTATTATAGTCAGTTGATCTTTGACAAAGGAGCAATGAGAATTTAATGGAAATAGATAATCTTTCAGCAAATGATGGTGATGGAACAACTGAATATCTGAATATCCACATGCCATTAAAAAAAACACAGGCCTTATACCTTTCACAAAATTAACTCAAAATGGATTATAGACCTAAAGGTAAAATACAAAACTATAAAACTTATGGAGCTAACATAGAAAAAAATTTAAGTGACCTTGGTTTTGGTGATGACTTCTTATATGTAACATTAAAAAATAATTCATGAAAGAAAAATGGATATGTTGAACTTCATGAAAATTAAAGTGCAAAAGCACTGCTAAAGAAAACAAAAAGATGAGCCACACACTAGGCGAAAATTGTTGCAAAACACATATCTGATAAAGGACTAATAGCAAAAATATACAAAGACTCTTATTTTTAACAGTAAGAAAATAAAAATCCCAATTTAAAACTAGACAAAAGATCTGAGTAGATACCTCACCAAAGAGGATATACAGATGGTGAATAAGCATATGAAAAGGTGCTCAACACCATATGCCATTTGGGAATTGTAAATTGGAATAAGGATATACCGTTATGTACCTCCTAGTATGACTTAAAGCAAAACACTGATGACACCAAATGTTAATGAGGATATGTATCAATACCAACTATTCATCCACTTCTGGTGGTAATGCAAAATTGTACAGCCACTTTGTGAGACAGTTTGGCAGATATTTTTACTAAACATACTGTTACAATATGATGGAGCAGTCATACCCTTTGGTATTTACCCAGATGAGTTGAAAACTTATGTCCTCACGAAAACTTGCACTTGGATGTTTATAGTAGCTTTATTCATTACTGCCAAAGCTTCAAAGTAACAAAGGTGTCCTTTACTAGGTGAATGTATGGAAAAACTGTGGTACATTCATACAATCAAATAATATTCAGTGATAAAAATAAAGGAGCTATCAAGCCACAAAAAGCCATGCAGAAAATTTAACATTCTTTAACAGTGATTTCTTTTTTTCTGCTTATCATTGTCATGTAGGTTCTTTCAAACAAAATAAAAGAGTTTCAATTTTTTCTTTCCTCTTTGTTTCAACTCCAGTTAAAATTTTAAATTTAAACTATATATACGTAGTATTTAAAGAGTTCCATAAGATTAAAAAACAAAACAAAAGCAAAACAGCAATCCTGGGCACCTTCCTCCATTTTCCTTCCCACAGAGCGAATATGCTCAATGTTTTTAGCTGTTTTTAATATTTAAAAAAAATATTTATCACTATATTTCTAAATAGCATGCTTACACTGCTACATTTTAATTTTCAGTTTTAGTTTTTGACATTTTCCATTGAACACCCATATGAAAGAAGGCAATTTATTTTTTCTCTCCTCCCCTGAGAAAGGGATGTCATGCTCTCTCAGTGCCATTGTGACTACGGAATATTAATAGAAGAGCCATATTTTAGAGTATGAAGTTTTTATTCTTGCACTCTTTATTTTTTCTGGTGTTAATAATCATTTTTAAGTGTTTTATAGTTTTAATTTTTAAAGAACTCGTCATGAGTTAATTCTCCAATCCTCCCACAATTGTGGTGTGTTCTATAGATATTGCAAAGGGACCAGATAAGCTCCACTTGATGAAATTACTTCTAGCGCTTTCTAGAAGATCTGCTCCAATTAGGACAAGATTTTCTTCAGACCCACACACTTGTGCTTTCTCACTTTGGTAGAACGTCATTTTTACTAGCCTTGTACAATGGAAACAAAATTTTTGAGGAATTTCATTTCTGAAAACAACTTTATTCTGTTCAGATGATTTTGTGATAGTTTGGTTGGGTAGAGTCTCTACCAATATGTAGAACCTGCCTTCAACCTGCGGCAATATCTTGTTTTCACTGATGTATATAAAGAAAAACTGACTTCACAAAGGCATGTGTTTGCAAAAGGGAAGAATATTTTATTGGATTTTTCTCATATTTCTGATATTCTTCTTTGAGACTATACCAAAACTCAGTGAAAGGTGAGTTTTTTTTGTTGTTGTTTTTTGTTTTTTTAACTGTTAGGAGCATTGTAGAATCTGAATCCGTGTCAATAAATATTTTATACTCAGTTATATTAAAGTTCGTTGGTCTAATTTACATTTTGAATGGATTCTTTTACTCATGTATGGTTTGGTAATGTCATGTGTTTGTGGTTTTGAAAATACTGGCTTAGTGATTGTATTAATCTATTCAAAATTTGGGCACATTTCAAAATATGATATAAAAATATTACATTCATTAATATCACCACGAATCTCATCAGAAAGGCCCTTAGGAGTTTAAGGCAGCTATTAAGTTGACAGAGGCCAACTCAAATTTTCAAAAATTCTACAATTTTTCCTTGAAAGATAGAATTTTATCATTTGCATAAAAAATATTGTCAGATGTTTTCCTAGAAGTGATAGGCTCACAGTTTTTATTTTCAATAAAATTCTTCCTAAATATTCAAGTCTGAATAACCTTAGTTTGTCTGCCATTTGTCCTTTTCGATTTAAATGGCATTCCATGAAAACGAAAAGCAAAAAATTAGTTTAGTTTGCAGCTCAATTTACATGTTCTTTTCTCTGAGATAAACAATGAGTGGCAGGAGTGTTTCATCCTCAGTCCCATTTGTCACACCAAACATATGAAAAAATATAGTCACGAAAATGCTTTAAAAATACAATAACTTCTACTGCTTCATCAAGATTGAAGACATTCCTAAGTGGAATTGGCATATTTTTCTTTCTTTCTTAAAATTTCAAGTCGATGCCAGTTAAGAAAATAAGGACTATTTGTAGTGCTTGCTGCTACTGTGCCGATTTGTGCTAAGGTGTACAAATCACACACCAGTGCTTTGGTAACATCACAGCAAATGTCAACACAGTGAAAATGGAAAACAATGTCTTAGTATTGACATAGAAATAATTTTGACCCTGTAAACTCTCTGAGAGCGTCTTGGGTCCATCAGATGACATTTTGAGTAGAGCTGGTATTGATTTCAAATTTCATAATCAGAACAATAATGATTGAGATATACAAATCAGTTTATATTATCATTTTTTTCACTAGAAGGATATTTTTAATTAAAATATGAAACAAGTTTCATTATTTTATTTTCATCTGCCTTATGAATGTTTATTCACCCCAGATAGATTCAGTCTATATTTGCAAGTTTGTGTGTTTTTACGTGTTTTGATGTTTTCCTAGTTATTTTGCTGAAAATATAGAGGAGTGGAATTGAACGTTTTAATCAGATGTTGTTTTGAGCCAGAAGTGATTAAGTTCGGAGGGACAACATTGGTTCTGCACTTCAACAAATAGAAGTACATATTATGATGTGCAGGCAAACCTCACCACTTGGAGGAGAGTCTCCACTATATCCAGTACTCCTGAACACATTTCGACTTACACGTTTCTTCATAGAGTTTGTTCCTTTATGTTTCAGGTGTTGAACGGGAACCTGAACACGTGTGCAGAAAGAATATAGATTCTCTACTGCATCTACTTGATACTACCTTCATACTACAGTATGGCAGGAGGGTGGGCACAAGGACTGGGGGAAAGGCAAGATAATCAAATAGGTGACAGTGGGAAGTTTGCACCGATAGAGACATTGGTAGTTTAATGTATTTTTAGTCTATTGCCCAGCCTTTTCTCTCACACTTGAAATAATCCAAAACCTCAGTAAATACATTTTAATATGTAAACTATAATAAGCAGAAATGGGTTTTAAAAGGCTTAATGATGCTTAAACTAATTATTTAGAAGTGCAAATTTCCACATTTATCCAAGATCATCAAGCCTCCAGCAATGACTGATTGGGCAACCTATGTGCAATGCCATTTAAATGTAATAACTTGAGAATAGTCAATGAAATATGGCCCTTTTCCTTTGCAATCTATAATTAAAATGTCAATTTTATCTGAGCAATCTATGTAAATTTACATTTAGAATGAGCAAATTAACTTTTTATTATAGCCTGGAGTATTTATTGTTCCCTTTTATGTTTGGGCATTTTTAAGGGAAAGACAAAGTATTAAACCAGGAAAGCACTTGAAAAATGACCATTGCAATTGGCAATAATGTAGAAAATATAACTTTGTCAGGTGACCTATACGGGATTATTCAAAACCATCACAATATTTGCTGCGAGGTGGCTCATTTAAACATGGGAAAGCCAATAGCACTGTGAGTGAATATACTTTTCAATGGTCATAATTTACATGTTCTAAAGGCACCATCTGAGAAAATGCGTTAGTGCGCACTATAGACGAGTAGTCAGAAGATAAAAATCAGCATAGGTTTTCAAAGTAACTCTGCCTTCCTATTTAAGGGTACTTTGCTAGTCACAGCAGCTGGGAAAAGTCATTAACTTACTGGAAATGAGCCTAGCTTTGCCTTTATTATCAGCGCTGTGATAAAGCCTCCCAGACTGCATGAGAGAACTGTTAAAGAAAGGGCTGTGTGGCACTCATTTTTTATAGAGTTGCTATATTTTTGTAATAACAAATGTAGTTATAAAACACAAGATGTTTTTCATTCCCAAACTGGTTGGGGGGAGTCTTGGAAAGGGCGGGAATTTATGTTTGGTGCAATTTGCATATCGTAGGAAGATGCTTTACATGTTTATGTTTTCCCTTCTTCTGCAGTGCTAGTTGCCAAGTCGTGTTGCTACCAAGCGTCGTCTACCCCATTGCAGGACTGAGCGGCGATGCCAGCGTCGACGGAGAGCGGGATCCTAGACGAAAGCTCAACCGTGTTCCCCGCAGCGCAGCAGCGCATAAGCTTAACCGTGTTCCCGCAACGCAGCAGCGCGTTCGGGGAGAGTAGGGATTTGGGAAACGGAACGGTGCTATCTGCAAAGTGTTTCACATTGTTAAATTCATCCTACAAATGTTGACCTTGAACCGAAGGGCATTTTACAGTGCCTACATGCAATTAAAGAGTAGACACGGATTCAAATCCAGACCCCTCTGATTCTGAAGTCTGTTTATGGCACCGGCCCACACGCACCTCGTTTTCCATCTCCATGGCTGTCTTCACCACTCCCGGCTGTCCTCCTTCCAAGAGTGAAATATTTTAACGGAGTTATTAATGTTACTATGACGTCTTCATGTTTCAAGTGAACGATCATGTGCTTCTGGCAGACGGCCTTTTTGTCAACATCCACTGTATTCCATGTAAACACCTACGGGAAGCTGCCTCTACCGCTCCCGTGGGCTCAGCGGGGCTGAGTGGAGAACCGGCTTTCCAGCCCTGCGCCATGGGAGGGGCCGCCAGTCCTCCGAGGCCTCTCTCCAGTGATGCCCAGTGATGCCCAGTGATGTCGACAGGAACGAGCAGGCTGCTACTCAGGAGACATGAGCAGTGCTCCGACTTTTCTGGGAAAGTAGTATCGGGTGGCCGAGCAGAGAGCTGGTCTGCCAGGCCCCGCCTAGTGGAAGCCAGGAAGGCTTTGGCTCACCTGCTGCGCGGTGCCGGAGCGGCTGAGCGGGGGCGGATATTCCACCCACGCTTGGCAGAAGCGAACTGTGCTCTGAGTCTCCCACCAGGTTAGTGTCAACAGAGTGCGGTGGGAATCTCAGCTTCCACCCGTCCCTGGCAGCAACCAGATTAACACAGCAGTGCAAGGCAAGACTAGTCACCACGAGGATCTCCCCAACTTCCCCAGTGCCATGGGGCTCAGGGGTAGCTGAACCCCTACACCCAGCCAGTAGCAATGACACTGAATGTGCAGTGTGACACGGGGCTAAACACATTGCGTCCCCTTGACCCCCTGAGGTTAGCAGAGCTCAATAAGAAGTTGCCTCAGGCTCGCTCAGGAATCAAGAGATGGAAAAGAAGGTCCTGGCATTCCGGCTGGTAGGAGGACCACTTCCAGCTCTCCTCTTTTTCTGGAGTTGGTGGGGAGCTAGGTTTTGTCCTCACCATGTAGCAACAGGGAAATATGAGTCAGCCTACAACGTCCCTTTCCTTGGTGTTACCGGGCCGAGGGAGAAGATTCACATGCATCCCTCTCATCAGCAAGGAGGCCGTGTAGGACAGTGCCCCACTCCTGTTTAGGTGGTTTTGGCCAGCGGAAAGCTGCACACATAGAACCAACTGGCATTCACACCGAACCACGGCAGGAGGACCGTCTGCCAGGAATAGGGATTAAATAAGATCTAGATTTATATAATGTCCAAAAAGTATCCAAGATACAACTTTAGAAAATCTTGCTATACCAAAAAGCAGGTGAATCATAATTGTATTTAGAAAAACAACCAAAAAGATCTTAAAACTGAGATGAATCAGATGTTGGAATATTCTGACAAAGATTTTAAAACAGCCCTCATTAAAGTGCTTTAATAAACAATTATCAATTCTCTTGAAACAAATAAAAATTACAAAAATTAAAAATTATTTTGAAATGCAGAGATGGAAACACTATATAATTGACATAATAATTCTAAGATGAAGCAACATCTACATGGATGAAGAAGTAAAAATTTTGAGGAAAATCACAGATTTTTCCAAATTACACTAAGAACTGACTTCTAAACATAAAGAAGCCAGAAGGCAATGGAATAACATTTTAAAGTGCTGAAAAAAATAGCCATCATTCTAGAAGTCTATACCAGGTGAAAATATATCTCGAGAATGAAGGTTAAATAAAAAACACTTTCAAAAAAGCAAAAACTAATAGAATTTATCACCTGCAAAACTTACACTACAAGATGCACTAAAAGGTAATTTTGATGCAAGGAATATCATCCCAGATAGAATCTTCGATATTTGATGGCTAATTTTATGCATCGCCTTGCTCAAACATTATTCTGCATACTTCTGCGAGGGTGTTTTTGGATGAGATCATCATCTGAATCTGTAGACGGAGCAAAACATATTGCCCTCCTGACGTGGGTGGCCCCCATCCAATCACTTGAAGGCCTGAGGAGAATAAGAATGCCTGCCCTTCCACAGGTAAAAGGGAACTCCTCCTGTCTGACTGCCTTGAACTGGGGGATAAGTCTTTACTTATTTTCAGACTCCAACACTGAAACATGGGCTCTTCTGGTCTGCTCTCCTGGGTCTCCAGCTGGCTAACTATAGATCCTGGGATTTCTCAGGCTGTAAAATAACATGAGCCAATTTCTCATAATAAATCTATCTGTCTATCCATGTGTCTATTTATCTCCTATTGGTTCTGTTTCTCTGGAGAACTGTGATTGACAGAGATGCACAGAAAAGAATGAAGAACCATGAAAAGACAATGAGTAACTGAGTTTTCAAGTCCAAATGTCTAAGCATTAGACTTAGAAATATTTTGATACTTAATACTGAATTTTTTTAATGTAAGGTCAAGAAAATTTTATATTGCTATAAAATATAGTAATATGTACATACTATGAATAAAGTATCAACAAAATGATAAAAAGGGTGCATTTAACTTCAAAGGACACAAATTGAACAAGTAAAAAGCTGAGCAAACGGAAAAGTCAACAACTCTTCTTAGATCCATTAAGTCAGTTGAGGACACAGCATAAAACACTCTCGCAAAGACTAGAGGGACAGGCAGCCACAGGGAGGCACAGCCTAACTGCAGCAGGAATCTGTGAGCACAAGCCCCATGGCTGAGAGCCCTGGGGAAGGAAAACTTAACCCTGATGGATGAATTACTGGAGACAATGTGGCCAGATCTGAGATTTGAAGCGTCAAAGGGCCCAGCCACAGGATGTCCCTGCCTTTGTCAGTCTTATCCACAGGAGGCCTACCAGGACCTCACACGAATACCTAAGAAAAATTATCTCTGGGAGAGAAAAAAGGAAACATTTTTAAATACTCCAGAACATTTTGTTCTTAACAAGGCCTGTGCTCAGGAGAAACTACTTCCCCAGAGCTTAACCTGCTGGGGGAAGGGAAACGAAACGTCTGAGTCTAGCCCCGTCCAGGCCTCCTGTCCCACTTTAAGGGGGAAACAAACTGAGATGTCTGTGTGAGGGTCACAGTCCAGGGACACAGGCTCCCCAAAGTCTGAGACCTAATCCCTAATCGCAGCACTGCAGATGGCTTTTCCTACCCCACAACTAAGGGTTATGAGCTGCTGATCCTTGTACCCAGCACCTCGTGTCTGACTATCAAGAAAAAACTGTATTCATGTCATTTGAATAGAAACTTCTCGAAAGAAGATATAAGAATGGCTAACAAACATATGAAAAAATGTTCAACATCCCTAATCATCAGAGAAATGCAAATCAAAACCACAATGAGATATCACTTAACCCCAGTGAGAATGGCCTTTATCAAAAAAACCCAAAACAACACATGTTGGCATGGGCGTGGAGAGACAGGAACACTCATACACTGCTGGTGGGACTGCAAACTAGTGCAACCCCTGTGGAAAGCATTATGGAGGTATCTTAAACAGATTCAAGTAGACCTGCCATTTGACCCAGCAATCCCATTACTGGGCATATACCCAAAGGAATAAAGGTCATTCTGTAACAAAGACACATGTACCCGAATGTTTATAGCAGCACAATTCACAATAGCAAAGATGTGGAAACAACCCAAATGCCCATCAATACATGATTGGATTAGTAAGCTGTGGTATATGTATACCATGGAATATTACTCAGCTATAAGGAATGATGAAGATACGACATCTCTATGGTTCTCCTGGAGAGAGTTGGAACCCATTATATTAAGTGAAGTATCCCAAGAATGGAAAAACAAGCATCACCTGTACTCACCAGAAAACTGGTTTCCCTGATCATCACCTAAATACACATCTGAGAACGACACCAATTGGATGTCAGACTGAGGTGGGGGGCGGGGGAGGGGATGGGGGTATGCCTACACAATGAGTGCATTGCGCACCGTTTGGGGAGTGGCAACACTTGAAGGTGCTGACTCGGGAAGGGGGGGTGGGGAAGGGAGGGATATATACCTACATGATGGGTGCAATGCGCACGACCTGGGGAACAGACACGCCTGGAGCTCTGGCTTGGGGGGAAAGGCGGTACAGGAGCAACGTATGTAACCTGAAATTCTGTATCCCCCATAACAAGATGAAATAAAAAAAAAAAAAAAAAGAAACTGAAAAAAAAAGAAAAAACTGTAAGTCATACTAAATGGTAAATTAAAAAAAACAGTTTTAATAGACTGAACAAGCATCAGAACCAGAGTCAGATGTGGCAGGAATGCTGGAGTTATGAAACCAGGAATTTTCAAAAACTATAATTAATACGCTAAGGGCTTTCAGGTAAAAATTAGACAATATGCAAAAACAGATGATGACATAAGCAGAGAGATGAAAATTCTAAAAATATATATTGCTTGAGATCAAAAGCACTGTACAAAAATGAAGAATGCCTCTGATGGTCACACTAGTGGACCAGTCACACCTGAAGAATAAATCCTCGACCTTGAGATTATTAAAAGAATCTCTAAACTGGAGGATATTCCAAAACTGGCATGCAGACATAAAAAGAAAACTGAGAGAAAAAGCAGACCAAAATATTCAAGCACTGTGGCATGACCACAAAAGTTGTAACATACACACAACTGGAATACAGGATAAAGAGAGAAAGGAATAGAAGCAATGTTAGAAGAAATAATGACTGAGAATTTCCCCAATTTAATATCAGACACCAAAGACCAAACCACTGAGCAGGATAAGTGTCAAAAAACTGCACCTACATATATCATATTTAAACTTCAGAAAACAAAGATAAAGAAAAAAGTCTTTAAAGAAGCCGGAGGAAAATGAACATCTTATCTGTACAGGAGCAATCTGACGTCTTCCCAGAAACAATGCAAACAAGCAGTGTGGACTAAATATTTTAAGCATTGAGAGCACACACACACACAAAAAAAATTCTTTGCCTTGCAAAATTCTCCTTTGGTAGTGAAGGAGAAACACTTTCTCTGACAAACAAAAATTGAGGGAATTTGTGGCCAGCAGACCTGTCTTATAAGAAATGTTAAAAAGTTTTTCAGACAGGAGGAAAATGATATAGGTCAGAAACTCAGACCTACATGAAGAAAGGAAGAGTATCAGAGAATTAAATAAGGGAATGTAAAAGGAAAACTTCTATTCCTCTTACTCTTAATGCATCTAAAGATAACAGTTTGTTCAAAATAATAATACCAATAATTTATTTGATTTCATATATAAATGTTTGTATGTAAGTGAAATGAATGACAAAAATGATGAAGGTGGGCAAAGGGAAATTAGGTATATTTTATTATAATAAGGTACTTGCGCTAACTGCAAAGTGGTATAGAGTTATTTGAAAGTGGACTTGGATCAGTTGTAAATGTATATGGCAAACACTAGGGCAACCAGTATATAGGGCAACAAAGAGAAAACCATAGCAATTATGGGACGTGTAATTCTAACTGTATCAGTAATCATTTCAAACATCAATGGTTTAAATATATTAATCATAAGACAGAGTGGATTGAAAAACAAGATTCAATTATATGTTGTCCATAGGAAACTTTATGTATAAGGACACATATAGATTGAAAATAAACAGATAAAGAAAGATATACCATGGTAATACTTATAAAAAGAAAGTGGGAGTCCTATATTAATTTCAGATGGAGAAGGCTTTATAGCAAAGGATATTACTTATTAGGGATATAGAGAGGCATTACATAATAATAAAGGATAAATATTTCCAAGAAGATCTAACAATCCTTCATGGGTATGTGCCTGAAAACAGAATATCAAAATGCATGAGAAAAAAATTCATAGAACTGCAATAAGAAATAGATGAATTCACCATAATACTTGGAGACTTCAACACCCCTCTACCAAAAATGGACAGATCCAGCAGGCAGAAAATCAGTACAGATGTATTTGAAGTCAACATCGCCATCAAAGACTGGTTATGATTGACATCTACAAACTATTTCATCCAAAAACAGAAGATTACACATTATTTTCAAGCTCACATAGAATATTCACTAAACTAGACCATGTTCTGGGACACAAAAGACAGCTCAGCAAATAAAAAATCATAGAAACCATAAAAAAATCTACTCTCAGACCACAATGAAATTAAACTAGAAATTAATATCAGAAAGGTAGCTAGGAAATCCTCAAATACTTGCATATTGTACAATATACTTCTCAGCAACACTTGGGCTAAAAAATAAGTATTTTGAAATAAATGGAAATGAAAAATAAAACTTACCAAATTTTTTGGGATGCCGCAAAAGCAATGCTTAGAGGAAAATTTATTTATTTAATAAAGATGCTAAAGAAAGATCTACAAGATTGAAGGATCTTAAATCAATATCTAAGTTTCCACCTTAACAAACTAGAAAAAGAACAAATTAAACCCAAAGTAAGCAGCAGAAGGGAAATTATTAAAAGGGTAATAAAGGAAACTATTAATCCTAGCACTCTGGGAGGCCGAGGCAAGCGGATCGTTTGAGCTCAGGAGTTCGAGACCAGCCTGAGCAAGAGCAAGACCCCGTCTCTACCAAAAAATAGAAAGAAATTATCTGGACAGATAAAAATATATATAGAAAAAATTAGCCAGGCATGGTGGAACATGCCTGTAAGTCCCAGCTACTCAGGAGGCTGAGGCAGTAGGATTGCTTGAGCCCAGGAGTTTGAGGTTGCTGTGACCTAGGTTGATGCCACAGCACTCTAGCCTGGGCAACAGAGTGAGACCCTGTCTCAAAAATAAAATAAAAAAAAAAAAAATAAAGAAAACTATGAGCATATACATGAACATGAATTTCCCTTCAATTTTGCTATTTGTGAACCTAAAGCTACTCTAAAAATAAATTTTATAAATTAAAGAAAATCACATACACTTAGCAATCTAGAATAGATAAGAATTTTCTTTAGTGGATAAACAGTATTAAAAAATACTAATGATAAACACAATATTTATATGGAGAAATGTTAAAAGCATTCCTTTAGGGATGGTCAACCCTCATAAAGAAGCTATCTTCCCCACTCCTTTTATTCAAGGAAGGGGAAAAAAAAGAAAAGAAAAGAAAAGAAAAGAAAGCTAAAATGAGTATGAATAATAACTGCCATTATTGGCCAATGATATGATTGTTTATGTAGAAAATTTATAAGATTAGATAAATTGGTGCTGTTTAAAATGAGTGGTCAGTCTATATTCTTCCAGGACAACTCACCCCTTTCTCTTATTATTAACTAGGACTGTACTTCTCTAACTCAGATTGAAATTGTGTTTGAGACACTGGAAGAGAATACTTATTTTCAAACAGCTAGCGGTGTTTAAGCCCCTCCTCAACCCTTGTGGTTAGCCAATACCCACAACCACTCTTCTTCCCATACATAGTACAAAGTCATTCTAACCCCAAAGACAAAAACTCTTAAGTATCATTTACATACTGAATATAGCTTGAAATGCAACATCCCTGGATAACAGGAGCCCTTTCTTTCCATTACTAAGGAAGTCAAATCACTAATCCTTTTCATAGTAATTTACTTTTTCCTCTGATAAACATGTGGTAGGATTGAACTTTCTCATTCAAACTCAGTGTGACTGATGGCATTTGAGGTGATGTTACATGTGTCCCTTCTGAGTTAAAGCCTGAAGAGCCAGCACATGCTTCCCCATGCACTCCTACCCCTTTGTCCCAAAAAGAGAAGGGACTCTCAAGAGGGTGTTTAGTGCATCCACTTGGATCTAAAAGGAAGATGACATGGAACAGAGTTCCCTGCTGGTTGCACTGGATATATAACAACAAAAAGAAATCATTTGGTTTTTTTCTTGCTGATTTGCATAAGTTCTTTGTAGATTCTGGTTATTAGCCCTTTATCAGATGTATAGATTGTGAATATTTTCTCCGATTTTGTAGGTTGTCTATATGCTTTGTTGATTGTTTCCTTAGCTGTGCAGAAGCTTTTTAGTTTAATCAAATTCTATTTATTTATTTTTGTTGTTATGATTGCCATTGGGGTCTTTTTTATAAATTTTTGCCTAAGCCAGTATCTATTAATAGAAGAGTTTCTCCTACATTTTCATTTAGCATTCTTATGGTTTCATGCCTTACATTTAAGTCTTTTATCCATCTTGAATTAACGTTTTGTGAGTGGTAAGAGATAGGGGTCCTGTTTCATTCTTCTGCATGTGGCTATCTAATTTTCCCAGCAACATTTATTGAACAGAGCTTCTTTTCCCCAGTGTATGTTACTGTCTGTTTTGATATAGGTCAGGTGGCTGTAGGTAGGTGGTTTTACATCTGGGTTCTCTATTTTTTGTTCCATTGGTCTATGTCTCTATTTTTGTACCAACACCATGCTGTTATGGTTATTATAACCTCATAGTATAGCTTAAAGTCTGATAAAGTGATGCCTCCAGATTTGATCCTTTTGTTTAAGATTGCTTTGGCAATTTGGGCTCTTTTCTGGTTCCAGATGGAACATAGAATTATTTTCCCTAGGTCTATGAAGTATTATATTGTTATTTTGATGGGAATTGCATGGAATCTGTAAATCATTTGGGGTAATATGGACATTTTAACAATGTTGATTGTGTCCATCCATGAGCATAATATGTTTTTACATTTGTTTGTGTCATCTGTGATTTTTTTCCCTCAGTGTTTCATAGTTCTCCTTGTAGAGCTCTTTCACCTCCTTGGTTAAGTATATTCCTAGGTCTTTATAGCTATTTTGAATGGTATTGAGTCTTTGATTTGCTTTCAGCTTAACTGTTATTGGTGTGTAGAAATGTTATTGATTTATGTACATTGATTCTTTAACCGGAGACTTTTCTGAATTTATTTATCAATTCCAGGAATCTCTTGGTGGAATCTTTGGGGTTTTCTAGGTACAAGGTCATGTCATCAGTGAAGACTGATGGTTTTACCTCCTCTTTCCCAATTTGGATACCCTTTATTTCTTTCTATTGTCTGATTGCTCTGGCTAGGACTATATTGAATAGAGTGATGACAGTAGGCACCCTTGCCTTGTTCCAGTTCTTAGAGGAATGTTTTCAACTTTTCCCCATTCAGCATGATGTCAACTTTGGGTTTGCCATATGGGCTTTTATAATCTTGAGATATATTCTTTCTATGCCTAGTTTGTTGAAGATTTTTATCATGAAAGAGTGCCGAATTATGTTGAATGCTTTTTCTGCATCTATTGAGATAATCACATGGTGGGCAAAAGAAATGAACAGAAGCTTTTCAAAAGAAGATAGACAAATGATCAAAAGACATGAAAAATGTTCATCACTGATCATCAGGGAAATGCAAATTAAAACCACAATGAGATATCATCTTACCCCAATTAGAATGGCTTTTATTAAAAATTCCAAAAACAATAGATGTTGGTGTGCATGCAGAGAGAAAGGAACACTTATACATTATTGGTGGGACTGCAAATGAGTACAACCTCTATGGAAAACAGTATGGAGATTTCTCAGAGAACTAAAAGTAGACCTATTACTAAATCCAGCAATCCCATTACTGGGTATTTACCCAAAGGAAAAGAAGTAATTTTATCAAAAAGACACGTGTACTTGAATGTCTATTTTAGCACAATTTGCAATTGCAAAGATATAGAATCAACCCAAATGCCCATCAATTCATGAGTGAATTAACACAATGTACTGTATGTACACCATACAATACAATTTAATGCCTTCTGCAACAATGTGGATGCAACTGGAGACCATTACCCAAAGTGAATCATCTAAAGAATGGAAAAACAAACACCGTATGTTAGAACGGTGAGACTAGAACTATTAGAACTATTAGAACTAACCGATGAGGACACATGAGCATAGAGGGAAGTATAACTCAGTGGAAATCAAACAGGAGGGAGGAGGAGGGGATGAGTGAAAACCTACCTAACAGATACAATGAACACTGTCTGAGTGATGGGCACACTTATAACCCTGACTTAAACATTGAAAAAGTGACCAATGTGGCCAAAACATTTGTACCCCTGTAATATGTTGAAATAAAAAAATAAAAGACAAAGGGTAGAACAACAACAACAACAACAACAACAAAACCCTAGCAAGGTTTTTATAGACACATTAATTCTAAAATTTATGAGCAAAGACATGCACTCTAAATAGCAAAAAAATAAAAATAAGAAAAAAATACCTTGACAAAAAAGAGTGAAGTGGGACAAATCACTCTACTGTATATTAAGGGTTCACGTATAGTTATAATTATCAGGAAGATATCTTATTTGAGTAGAAATAAAAACATAGATCAATAGAGAACCCACACAGACTCACACAAATGTGCCAAGTTGATTCTTGACAAAGGTATAAAGGTGCAAATGTCTGGATTTCCTTTTATACAAATGGTGCTGGAGTTACTAAATATCCACAGGCAAAATAATGAACCTCAAGCTAAATTTAATGACATAAATAAAAATTAACTAAAAAAATTAAAATGGATTTCAATGTAAAAAAGAAAACTATAAAACTTTTATTAAAAAATAGAGAAAATCTTTCAGATTTTTCTACTCCTAAGTGAAAACTTTTTAGAATTGACACCAAAGCATAATCCACAAGAGGAAACATTGATCAATTGGATTTCATTAAAAAAACTTTGTTCCATGAAAGCGTGTGTGAAGTAGATGGTAAGACAAACTACAAATTAGAACAAAGTATTTGAAAAATACATAGATGACGAAGAAATTGTATCTAGAATACATTAATACTCAAAATTCAATAGCAAAAAAAATTCATGTAGGGAATGGGCAAGAGACTTGGCGATATTTCCCCAGAGAGGATGTGCAGAGGGCAAACGAGCACTAGGAAGTGCGGTTACAGTCGTCAGCCCTTAGAGAAACAGAGCGCAACCACACCGAGGCATCCCGCACAGCTATCAGAATGGCTGCTCTGCACACCACACGCCGGGCGGGATGCGGACAAACTGGCTCACTTACGCATCTCTTATGGGGATATAACACGGGACAGCAGCTCTGAAAAAGATTGTGGCAGTTTTTCCACAAACATAAGCACACGCTTACCAAATGACCTAGTGATTGTACACTTAGACATGTATCCCAGGAAAATAATTTCTATTCACACAGGAAACACATATAAAATGTTTTTGGCACATTTATTTTCAATGGCCACAACTGGAAACAAACCAAATTCCCTTCAGGTAGTGAAAAGTTAAACAAACTGTGGTGCACCTATGCTATGGTGTATCACTCAGCAGCAAAAAGGGACTGGTTGGCGATATACAAAAGCTCAAGGGAGTTACTCTGAGCAAAAAGAGACAATACCAAAAGTTTATATACTATATGATCCCACTTATATTGCATTTTTAAGATGGCAAAATCATAAACTTGGAAAACAGTTCAGTGATGGCGAGCTGTTAGGGAGGTGGGAAGGGAGGGAGGTGGCTGAGACTATTAAATTGCAGTATGAGAGAATAATGGCCAGCAAACATAAAACATGTTCAACATCTCTAATCATTAGGGAAATGCAAATCAAAACCACAATGAGATATCACCTAAGCCCAGTGAGATTGGTCTCTATCAAAAAATCCCCAAACAACAAATGCCGGCGAGGATGTGGAGAGATGGGAACACTCTTAAACTGCTGGTGGGACTGCAATTGGTGTAACCTCTGTGGAAAAGAATCTGGAGATACCTCAAAGAGCTGAAAATAGAAATACTGTTTGATCCAGCAATAGCACTATTAGGCATCTACCCAAAAGAGCAAAAGACATTCTATAATAAAGACATCTGTACCCAAATGTTTATGGCAGAACAATTCACTATAGCAAGGATGTGGAAACAACCCAAGTGCCCGTTAATTCATGAGTGGATTATTAAAATTTGGTATATGTATACAATGGAATATTACTCAATTACAAGAACGACAGTGATCTAGCACCTCTTACATTTTCCTGGATTGAGCTTGAGCCCATTATCCTCAGTGAGGTATCACAAGATCGGAGGAATAGCCTCCACATGTACTCGCTGTCAAATTGGCACTAACTGATCAACACTATGGTGCTCACATGGTAGTAATATTCTCCAGGGATCAGGGGATTGGCGGGGAGTGGTAAACTCACAACTAATGGACACGGTGAGCATTCTAGAGGGGAAGGGCATTCCTCTAATCCTCGCTTGGGTGAGGCAAAGACACAAAATGTAACCAGAAGATATGTGCACTTCTGTGTTTATTGCAGCATTATTCACAATGGCTGAAATGTGGAATCAGCTTAAGTGTTTATCAAGGGACGAATGGATAAAGAAGATATGGTGTATGTACACAATGGAATACTATTTATCCATGAAAAAGAAGGAAATTTTGTCATTTGCAGAAACATGATCGGAACTGGAGGACATTATTTTAAGTGAAATAAACCAGGTACAGAAAGACAAATATTGCATTTTCACACTCATATATGGGACCTAAAAAAAATTGATCTCATGGAGGTAGTGAATAGAATGGTGGCTACTAGAGGTTGGTAAGGGTGGTGGGAAGGGGTAAAGAAGAGGTGTTGGTTAATGGGTAATACTGTTAAATAGAAGGAAAAAGTTCCAGTGTTCAATAGTGCAATAGGGCAACTATAGTTAACAATAATTTATTATATTGCAAAATAGCCAAAAGTTTTCAAATGTTCCCAAACATAAAGCAATGATAAATGTTTCAGGTGAATCATGTCCCAATTATCCTGATTTGATCATTATATGTTATATGCTTGTATCAAAATATAACATGGACTCCATGAATATGTACAATTATTTGTATCAATAAAAATTTAAAAAAATAAAAAATAAAATAAAAAGAGGAGAATAACTTGGACAATATAAAGTGAAAATAGAGAATTTTTTATATAGTAGAATCTGCCCCCCATTTTGCCAGACATGTGTACTTACCAAATTTCCATGTGAAATAAATGAGAAATATTTTAAATGAAAAAAAAATTGCAGCATGAGAAATGCCTGAAATGGAATGTTCTGTATCTTGACTGTATTGGTGGTTCACAAGTTACACATGTGATAAATCTGCACAGAATGAAATGCACACACACAAACACACACAACTGGGTATATGTAAAACTGGTAAAATCCGCAGGAGGTAGATGGACAGTATCACTGTTAATTTATGACTGTGATACTTTAGGACAGGGATGCAAGAGGTTACCAACGGGATCAACTGGGAGAGTCTATGGAGTCTCTGTTTATTATTTATCACAACTCCATTTGAATCTGTAATTAGCACAAAAAAATTTAAAAAATAAACTGCAATAGGATTTAATTTAAGGGTTTGACTGACATCTATTCTTAAATCCTCTAAATGAGTAAAGCCATTTTAAGACCAAAATTTAATTAGGTTGTGGCCTGTCCTAGGTGTCTAGTCTACCTCACTAGTCAGACATGGTGTCCAGAGCCATGCTTAACTGCTGGAGAATTTAGGGAAGAGAATGTTTCTATCTGGGCATATTGCTGGTTCCCAAAGAAATGGTTTTGTTTTGTTGTTAAGGAATAATATGGAAATCTATGCCAGAGTTCCAATGGAAACACTTAATTTGACCAATCAACTCTATAGGTTATCTCATGAATAAAGTGTATCAAATCAGAATTAATTAAAAAACTAGAGTCCATTAAAGAAAGCAATAGCATTGTAATTATATTTATTTATTTACTTATTTTTTGAGACAGAGTCTCACTTTGTTGCCCAGGCTAGAGTGAGTGGCGTGGCATCTGCCTGGCTCACAGCAACCTCAAACTCCTGGGCTCAAGCAATCCTACTGCATCAGCCTCCCGAGTAGCTGGGACTACAGGCATGCTCCACCATGCCCGGCTAATTTTTTCTATATATGTTTTTAGTTGTCCAGATCATTTCTTTCTATTTTTAGTAGAGACGGGGTCTCACTCTTGCTCTGGCTGGTCTCAAACTCCTGACCTCGAGCGATCCACCCGCCTCGGCCTCCCAGAGTGCTAGGATTACAGGCGTGAGCCATCGTGCCTGGCCTGTAATTATATTTAGTTTTCAGTGAGTGTGTGCTACCAATTAGGTATGGGCTTTAGTCACATAAAAACACAGTACTTTTGAAGTTATTTAAGATATTCATAATCAATATGTATAATATATCTATCTAGACCTTAAATTACGATCAACCAATTGAATATATGGAGAAAGGGCTTTCTGATGAAGTTTAACAGACAAAATGTTGTTTCGATTTGACAAGTTAGATGCTTAAAATCTACTTTGTAAAGATCTCATGCAATAAACTTTAGAAGCTTGTAATGAAGTGAAATACTACTAGCAAATATCTATCCTGTAGGAAAAAGGTGATACAATTGTGATCATCTTTACTCAAAGATGAATGAACTTACCATGTATTTAACAGACATATAAATATACTGGTGCACAGCGAGTGGGTGGCAGAGGGCAGAACCAAATTACCCGCTTGCTGCCTCCAGCTGCACTGTTCGCTGCTACCACTGGCACTCAAACTCGTTTTGGAGGTTCAGTATGTGTCGTGCTTTTGCTATCCTTCCACGGGTCTGCATCTCACTTAATCTGCATGACAACTCTGTGTGGAAGATAATGCTCTAACAACTTTACAGAAATCAGAGCTCCAAAGTGTTCAGAAACTTGGGATATCGTAGAGAAAGCATCTGGTGAAACCTAGCTTTGAAACTAGGTTTACTGAAACCCTCTTGAAACAGCACCAAAGGCATGAATATATCAATGAAAACTTATTACCAAGTCTGGAGTGAAAAGATCTATGTACCTGGATAAATCATTACTCCTCCCAATCTCATAATGCATCAGATATAAAGGTAACAAGAATAGTTTTAAAAACAAATGTTTCCATAATGGCATCAGGCTTGTGCAAGAGAACACAGATGAACCGGTCATTGTGTAGCCACCCAGAATATTTGATAATAAAAAGATTTTGTGGAGAAGTAAAAAATATAAGGAAACAAATGAAAGATTTAAGATAGTCACTGGAAATAAAAACATTAGCCAAAGGAAAGAAGCCTATTTATTTTGATAAATCAGAAATAATTATCAAATGTTCCAGAATTGTTTCCTCTTGTTTTCTCCCTTTATATTTCGAAGTCATTTTCTTACCTCCTCAGGGAGCAAATCTTTGTTGAAAAAATATCCTGAATGTTGTAATATCTATCACTCAGAACTGATTTTGGTTTTCATCAGATGGAGATTTAAATCTCATGGCTATTATAACTCAATAGATATTGATATGAGTTTTCACTGAAATTATATTTTTGCCAGTTATGAGCAATAAAACACCTGTGAACTCCCTAAGCACGAATACATTGAAAAGTGTGTGAACACACACGTTTCCCCCCAGTCCATGCCCTTCAGGACTAGAAACAAACACAACTTGCCTTCTCCTTGGGGAGCAGACTGCGCTGGCAGCTCGTGCCCAGGAAGTCCTCGCCTCTCTGTGCCGGGCGAGATTCATTCCTCACGACATTTGGCTTCAGTTTTTTCCTGACCCTTGTATGTGAACTGTATTTAAACAAGAAACCACAAAATATTGAGAACTATCAACAGTTTTCTTTCAGCAAGATCATGCAGCATAGCGGAAAGGACCCTGACTTCCCAGACTGAGATGCCTCATCTGGAACGTTGGGTTTTCACAGGTTGGATCTGCAAGCCTGTTACTCAGCCTACCTGTGCCTCAGTGGATTCGCTCAACAGACCCCGAATGATGGCCCACAGGCGGCCTCCACTGTGCTGGACTACAAGAAGTCAAAGAGGAGCTCCAAATATCCCCTGCCCTCCAGGGCTTCAGATGTCAGAAGGAGAGGTTGGATTTCCAAACAAAAAAATGTGCCACGCATTGTATAAACTAATACTGTATGATTATGCATAGGTTCAGCAGGATACAACGAACAAAAGAGACACCCACCAAAAGCATGAAAAGAGTTCTCATAGAGTTATGACTTTGGAACTAAATGCTGAAAATAAATATGCGGTGGACTTTCAAGGAGAGGAAACACTGTGAGCAAAGAAATTGCATGTTGAGGCATCTTGAAATGAATTGGTTTGGGTGGAGGGTGGGAGCGTGTGGGTGCGGCAGGGGGTGAGGCGGAAGGAAGGGAGAGAGAAAAAGGCAGGAATGACATGATGCAGGACTTCCCGTGCCACACTAAAGTGGGCGCATGAAGATTTGCTCTAGAAGATGCAGGAGCCAAAGAAGACAGGGGCGCAGCAACGGACCAAGGCAGGATAGCCTTGGACAGGACACAGCGTCCCGAGGAGAGAGATACATAGTTGAGGTCCTTTAAACCCTACTGGCGCTAATTTTCTTCTGTGAAGGAGGTGACATGATCATCTCTCTTGAAAGAGGCAGAGAGGGGCGGTGGGGGAGGGGGGAAGAGAGAGAGAGAGAGGGAGGGAAAGGGGGAGAGAAGCAGCAGCGAGCCTGACTGAGGAGACAACTTAAAATCTAGCTACTAAAATGAACTGCAGACGGAGACAGTGCGGGTTGTATGTTATATGTTTGCGTGCGTGTGTGTAATATACGAGGGGTGTCCGGAAAGAAATAAGAACATATTACATGGCTGCGTACTTTCCAGACAGCCCTCGTGTGTGTGTGTGTGTGTGTGTGTGTGTGTGTGTGCACGATGTGTGTATATAAAGCGATTGTCTAAAGGCACCCAGGGGCCCGCGGGTTGTTGACAAATGGTTGGTAACGGCCACAGTCACCGAACTCTGCGGTGTCCCGCAGCAGCACTCAGACACCAAGCTTTAGGAAGGGAGGTAAACTTTTGCTGGAGGCAAAGCTGCCTTGAACAGTCTCAGCTCAGGCCAATTACCTTCTTCCTGCAGAAGTTATTTCTGTTTTTAGGTCTGAAGAATTCTGTGCTTATTCTTGAAGTTAAGTTACTCATAAGACTGAATATCGAATTGTTTGTTCTAGGAACAGATGGGTCTATTTTGATTTTTAGGTTTAATTATTCTTCTGTTTTAGAGACAAAATTCTTTATTTACTTTAAAAACATAGTATCTTTCATTCATTGGTTTATTCACTTTAAGACTTAAGTTATGCTGGGTTTACTCCATATAACAGAATTAAACTTAAGTTTAATCACCCTACCTTTAAAATATCCTCTATTTTTTCATCTTTTGTTTTATGTCTCTTATTCAATGGAATTAATTCAAGCCATGGGAGTATTTCAATTTTTAGCTTTGTCTAGTCTGTTGCTCAAGGTTTCTAAGTTATTTCTAACTCATGGTTTGTCTTGGTCTTCAAATTATTTTCTTATGAAGTCCCTTTTGATCTCCCTTTTAATTTTCTTAGGCTGTTTTACCTTTTCATCTTTGTTCTTACTTAATTCATGCCTTCTTCAGTACTTTTAAATTAGGAAGGGCTTATTGAGAGTTTTCCTCTTTACTTGGAATATGTATATTTTAAAGGATGGGTTGTTTAATTGCCGTGCGCCTGCTCAGCTGCTTTCCCTTTGTAGTACGTGTGCACACTTACGAAGCTCTTTCTTTTCATCTTGTTCCTACTTAATGTGGCAGCTCCTCTTAGGCATTTTACATGCTTTAATCTTCTCTCTTCTCGTTTTGCTGCGGTCTGGTCTTCTCCCAGCTGTAGTCTGACAGCTCAGCTCCATCTCCAGGGCCCAGCGTTGGTCACGAAGGTGTGCCAGGGCGAGGGCCTCCCACTGCTGCCTCCACCATCTGTCCGAAAAATTGTGTTTGGACTCCTCTTTGGAAACTTAGGCAAATGTCCTGCCTCAGGTGGCTCCCTCTCCTGTGGGACACCCTGTCCCTGTGGCAGGTTGCCTGGGCCTTCGGGTCAGCCACACAATTGGGTGGAGCTTGGCCATCTTTCCTCCTGCTGAGACCCTGGGTGTTTCCAAGGTTTTTCTCTGTTTTGATTTTGGAGAGTTCTATGTTAAATTTTTCCTGATCTGCACACTTTTCCCCCAGTCTGCTTCTCTTCCTATTAGGGCATATTAATGAGAATTCTGAAATGTTGTTATCCTAATTTCTACCCCAAGAATAGCCTGGAGAAGTTGGTACAAGCCCTGCCTGAATCTTTTGTTTGTCTCATTAGCTAGAAATTTTCAAAGTTTGTGCCAGGGCTGCCTTAGGACTGGAGGTCAAGGCTGCTAGGAATAAATGGCACTGTTGGGCTTCCCTGTGGACCCCGCATCCTGCCTGGTGCGAGATGTAGCAAGAGGGATGTCAAACAGGTTCAGGAAACTCCTACCGAAAACAGTTTCCATGTTGCAGTGTTATCCGCATTCCCGGATCCTTCCTGTTTTTGAGGACTGTACTGTGGGTTGAATTGTGTCCCTCCGAAAAGATGTGTTGGAGTCCCAGCCTCTGGCGTCTATGATTATGACCTCATTTGGAAACACGGTCTTGATTGCAGATGCAATCACGTTAAAATGAGGTCGTGCTAGATTAGAGTGGACCCTAACCTAATGCCCAGTGTCCTTACAGGAGAGAGAGAGCTGAAGATGCAGGGACGACGCCAAAGGCAGTTGGAGGCAGAGTTGGAGTGACGCTGCCCGAACCCAAGAGCTCCTGGGCCCACAGGGAGCCAGAAGAGACAAAGACGGATACTTCCCTGAGGGCTTCAGAGGGGCTTGGCCCTGCTGACGCCCTGGTTTTGGACCGTACGCGAAAGCACTTCTGTCTTTTTAACCTGCTCGGTTTATGGCAATTTGTTACAGCGGCCCCAGGAGACTAACTCAGGGTGCTGGTGTTTTGCTGCCAGCCGAAGGCAATGCAGGTCATGTTTAAAAGCTTGGGCATATTTCGAGTTTGATTAGTCCATTTCACCACCTAGGATATACTTGAATAATAACATGACCTCTTTAAGGCCGTATCTGTAAAATGGGGCTAGCCGAGCCCCGGTAAAAACTGAGAGAACACCCGTGACCAGAGGGGTGCTGCCCCTGCTCTCCCCAGGCAAGCGCTGGGTACGAGACCTGCATCTTCAGAAGGACTGACCATTCCCCTCCCCAAAACTGTTATGAAAATTGAATGATATAAATGCAAAAAATGTTGCTGACACATGGTATGTCTTAAGTCTCCCTAAATTTCAGCCTTCACATTACTGAAATTATAATTCCAGTACCTTTCTTCACTCATTGAACAGTTATTCAATGAGCAGCTAGGATGTGCCAGGAGCTGCACTCTGCACTGGTCATGCAGTGGTAGATTGTACAAACAGACCACTGTTCTTATGAAGTTTGTACTCTGTAAGGGTGACAGGAAATGAAAAGCATACCAAGAAGGCACGCATATTTTAATAACAACTTGCAGAATATATTCCCCCTTAGAAAGAGGGTCTGTAAGTGATACTGAAGAGTCTCCAGTGGAAAAGAGCTTCCCAGTAGCACAGCCATAAGCTGATGTCTAAAGGACAAGAAGGGATGCTCCAGATGGAGGCAACTGCATAGACGGAGACTCTGGGAAGGGGGACAAGCTGCACCCGAAAGCCAACCGCGCGGTGGGAGAGGAGCAGGAGGAGCGGTGGTCGGATATAGGTTGTGGGTCTCATTACCAGTCAAAAGACACAGAAATTTCTGAGCCTCAGAAATGACTTTGCATTTTATGAATATAAACGTATCCCTTAAAGAATTTAAGTAGAAGCATCGTAGTCCAATTTATTGATTAAAACAATTGCTCTTGCTATATTGTCAAAGTGGAGACTAGATTTGAGAAAGACACAAGGGAAACCGAGTCGAGTGAGAAGGTCATGGTAGCAATTCACCAACAGACAGTGATGTATTTGGAAAGTGCGATAGCAGATGGATTTAAGTGACTTACAAAATAAGATATTCTTAACACTATGAAATGACTGGACTTGTTGGGAAATTGACTGGGAGGTAAGAGGAAGAGAAGTGTGAAGGATTATTTTTCTGTTTTGGGCATAAAAAGCTGAGCGGCTGGGACTTTCATTTCCTGAGAGCTAAATTGGAGAAGGCCAGAATAAGAATGGGTTCAGAATTGAGGGGGGGATGGAAGCATTGTCTTTACCATGTTATTTCTGTACACCTCAGGTCATCCAAGAGGACATGTTACATAGAAGTTGGCTGTACGTAAGACAGGGAAATCAGGACTCCAACATGAGATACTAAAAGGCCAAGATGATCTATAGAGAGACTCGGAAGAGACGGAAGATGAGAGCACTGGACTGGGCACGGGAATGTGGCAACAGTTGCCAGCAGGACGCAGTAACGAG
Source organism: Eulemur rufifrons (assembly GCF_041146395.1). Classification (NCBI taxonomy): domain Eukaryota; kingdom Metazoa; phylum Chordata; class Mammalia; order Primates; family Lemuridae; genus Eulemur; species Eulemur rufifrons. The sequence continues at coordinate 4,867,758 of NC_091011.1, read as the reverse complement.
AAGAAGAGATTAAATAGGGTCTGGAAAGCTTGGAGGAAACCCGGAGACTGGACTTCCGAGGAGCCAGCAGAGGTGACTGCAGTGGGAAAGTACGTGCCAGCGCGGTGGGAGCCGCAGAGTTTCAGCAGATGAGCAGCGCGGACTGTGCCGCAGCCCTGCCAGCACGGAACTGGCTGGGATATGAGAAAAAGAAGTCTGGGTTACGGGGTGAGAGAGAAGCCAGTTAAAAAAGTGAGTTAATTAGAAAGTTCAGCGATTACTTGGAGCAGCTCTTTCAATGATCTTAACCTTAAAGGTCAACAAAAAGTGGGTAGTACGTGGAAGGGAACGAGGGCTCAAGAGAGGAACCTCACTCAGGGAAGGGGACGCTACACTCTGCATATAAGATGCTCGGACTGATTAAGTGGAGTGTGAGAAGGTGGTGATGGAGAGGTTTAATCTAACACAAGTGAAGACCGAGAGGCAGTGGAGGATGGGCTATGTAGAACCCACGAGAAGCAAATTGTGAGAGAAGGCCTGGTGCTTAGCTCCGTCTCAGCACACAGAAGAGGAGGATGCTGCAGATGGTAAAGACCTTATTCCTTTTGGTAAAGAGGGAAAAAAGTAGTTTCTATTTGATACCTCTATTTTCCATCAAAAACCTGGCTATTAGAAAATGATTTGGAAAATTTAGTGGCTAAAGACAACCACCAACTTTTTTGTTTCTAATTATGTGGGTAAGTGAATTGGGCTGGTCTCATGTGGGCTATTCTGCTCTTGGTCTTACCTGGAATCATTGTGCAGATGCACCTGTCTGGCAGGTTGATGTACTGGGGTGGATGATGTAGGTGCCCGTACTTACATGGTTGACTGTTGGGTTGGGCCTCATGCCTCCAGCGGGCTAGCCCTGGCTTCTTCACGTGGCAACTGGACTCCAAAAGCAGCAAGGGAGAGAAGCCCCCATGAGCAGGTACTCTTTAAGACTCTGATTGCATCAACTTTACTCATGCCCCAGTGGTAAAAACAGATCCCATGATCAAGCCCAAAGCCATGTGAGAGAGAAGTGCACAAATGCAAGGATGCAGGAAGGTGGTTTATTTCAAGCCATTACTGTAACAACCCCCAGCAGGGAACCAGGGTGGTACACAGAGCTGTGAGTCTCAGTGGAGTCTTGAATTAGAGAATGAGGAGGAAAATGCAGCATCTAGAAGAAGCAATGGGGAGCTAGGAGAGTACTGCCCCAAATTTCCAGAGATATGGAGCCTGGGAAAGAAGAAAAATATAAAATTTTATATGTGTGTGTATGAATATATATACACATGCACACAAGTGTATGCACATATACACGTACATATGAGTATGTACACATACACACATATGCAGTAAAAAGAGAAGTATATAGGCGAAGGAGTATGCCTAGGATGTAGCCCTATTTCTGTAAAGTTAAGGAGGTAGTGGGAATTTCCACCCAACCTGTCATTGACTGAAGGGGAGTTTGCTCATTACTTTAAATTTTTTTTTAAATATATAATAATAACTGAGAAATAAAATGCCTAGCAAATTTTGAATTGCTATTCATGTGTCTGGAATGGGAGGGTATCAAAACAAACTCAGCCCACATATTGGAAGGCAATACAATCCTTTGAATCGATAATTAATGCAATAACATTTGTATGAAGTTTCTCTTGCAAAATTAATTCAATATGGGTTAAATATGAGTTTTGACATTAAAAAGAACTGAAGCTGGAAGACCATTAATAACAGCTAAAATAAATGACAGTGTCTTTAGGAAGGAAATATTTAATGAAGTCTCACAGAGGCCAACAATATGCCTGCTATTAATTAACTTCTTAATTAATTATAAGATGGAGGAAATAGGTCTCAAATAAATGCAATTTTCTGTTGATAGGTAATCAGGGATGGTGACAACATTAGGAAGGATGGAAAATACAAACTGACCTAAGGAAATGAGGAATTTACCTAGACAAATTTTACAGAAAAATAGTTGCTCTTATAATGGACACTATTAGGCAAAAAGTCTAACCCCATGTATTGGAATTTGAAGAATTGGTGCAATTACTTGTGATATATGTTTATACATAAGCTAAAAGGAAAATGCATGCAATTAAATGTGTTTTCAAATAACACAACTGAATTAACTCGGGCTAAATAGAGGGACCCAGCATAATTTATATGTCGGTTAATGTTTGTATCTATATTTACATATAAACTTATTATTTAAAGCTGTGAAAACTCAGGCTGGTGAAGATTGACTGCTACCCAGTGTCTATAACATGTATGGGGCGTGGCGGCAGCTGGGGAGAGCGGGGACTCTGGTTCTACGTGGAGCGTGTGTCACAGCCGTGCCCTCGCATTGTGCTCCCCAGAACCTGAACAAGAGTCTTCCATGGCTACACACACCATGGTCTCTGTGTCAGTGACTGCCATGAACACAAGAGACACCGTATCTGCCCTGCACTTTTGAGTACAAATCCCGTCCAGCAATGTCTCATCATTCCCACTGCCACCAGCCACTGAGGGGCCTTGTCCGGATCATCGCCAGAGCCGTTGGATCGGGACCCCAGCTTCCAACCCAGCCCTGAAGTGTCTTCTCCACCGAGCAGCCACAATGATGCTTTGAAACTGTGTCAGAGCTTGTCACCCCTCTGCACAGCGCCCTCTGATAGCTCCACATCCCACTCTGAGCAAAAGCCAAGGAGGCCTGAGGGGACCTGCCCCTGTCCTCTCTAACATGGTGTCCTCCTTCTGTCCTCCTCACCCTTCCTCCTCGCTCTTCCTCGTGTACACCAGGCAGGGACTGTCACTCTCCCTGGGGCATTCTCACAGCCAGCCACATGTGATTCATCTCAATGAATGTCACACTCTGAGAGGGGCCATGCTCTGTTTATAATATGATCAAGATGTCCCTCAGCACTCCTCATTCCAAGTCTCTCCTGTGTACCACTCTGGCTAAAATATCTTTTGAATATCCTATGCAACTGCTTGTGTTCTTTTTATCTGTCTGTCCACCACTAAAGAACAAACCCCATGAAGCAGTGCTTTCTACCGATTTTGTTTGGCCCTTACTCCCTAACACGTAAAATGGTGTCTGGTGTAGAGATCCTTCATAAACATTCTCTAGGAATGGATGCTGTGGTTTGGATATAGTTTGTTCCCATCCGAACTCATGCTGCAGTTTGATCCCCAGGGTGACAGCGTCAGCCTGTGGGGCCCAGTGACAGGTGTCTGGGTGACGGTGTCAGATCCCTCAGGGTAGGGCAGTGCCCACGTGTGGGGGTGAGTGAGCTCTTCTCTCCTGCCACAGCAAGTTGCTAAGGAGAGTCTGGCTTCCTCAGCGTCTCTCGCTCGCTTTCCCTCTCGCGTGGTCTCTGCGTACACCCACTCCCCTGCCACTCTTTGCAGCGAGTGGAAGCAGCGTGAGGCCCTCACTGAAGCCCAGCAGACACTGGCACCTCACCCTTGACCTGCCCAGCCTGCAGACCCTGAGATAAACCGACCTCTCTTCCTTTAGATCACCCAGTCTCAGGTTTTCTGTTACAGCAACACAAAAATGGACTAAGAAGATGGATACATGCAGAAGAGACAGTGTGAAATTGTTCAAACGGTGTCCTCAAGTCGCAAGAGGAATTGGGATCTGTCTCACAAGTGGAGTTTCTAATTTTAGGAAAGAACTCGGCAAAGAGAAAGGAGGAAGCAAAGACTGTAAGTACAGATTTATTTTGTGCACCAGGGAATCCATGTTGTTCAGAATGCACAGGCAGAAGTGTGCCCCCGAAAGAGGCCTGGTGCACATTTGGCACATGTACCAGGGACATCAAGGAATGCAACAGAATGCAGAGGAGTAAAAATAATACTCGGACTTACTGAGACATCTTCTGTGTCCAGGCAATTGAGTCTTTGACTTAGCATATGGGCAGGGCATTTTGACACCACTGGTTTGGGGAGGCCAATATCAACCTAGGTTTCTCTGTTTGGGCATAGATATGAGATCTCAAGCCCTCAGACACATGGTTGAATGACCTTGCTACAAAAACACAGCCTTGCCCTAAGAAAAGTGGTTGTTCTTTAGTGACCCGTTTGCAAATGAGGACTGTGTTGAAGCAACTGTGCATATGAGGTAAGCTTCAGGCCTCCGAGGACGAGCCTCGGCTTTCAGGGCCTGTGCAAAGACCCAGGCCAAGGGAGCGTTAGTGAATTCAGCTGTGCAGGTGCCGACCACAGGCGGCCTCAGCACTCAGGCTACCAAAACTTTCTCTGCAGACACTGCCTTACCTAATCACGCACCTCAGAGGTGAAGGCTCAGCTACAGACTAAAGGATATTTTCTTATACCAGCCTCACAGATAGCAGAGAGCAAAATCTATGTACTGTTTCCCCCTGCAGCTTTATTAAGGTATCATTCATAAAGAAAATTGCACGTATTTATGATGCACCGCATGGTGTCTTAATATACAATACAGGCTATAGAATAATTAAATCACCTTACATACTTACCAAGTTTTTGTTGTGAGGACATTAGAGATCTACTCTCTTAGCAATTTTCCCAAACCGCTAACCCGGATCTTCCCTGTTCCTGGCACTTACCATTCTACTCTCTGCAGCTATGAGTTCAACTACTAATATTTCAGATTCCACATATAGGTGAGATTATGCAGTTTTGTGTTGTGTCTTTCTGTAACTGGCTTATATTCCTTAACATAATGTCCTCCAGGCTCATCCATGTTGTTGCAAATGACAGGATTTCCTTCTTTTACAAGGCTAAATAGTGTCCATCGTGTATGTACATAGACACAAATGTGGTAGACACACCACAGTTCCTTCACCCTCCTGAGTGCTGGTGGACACTCGGTGGATTCCATCTCTTGGCTATTGTGACTAGTTCTGCAATAAACATGGGAATTCAGATATCTCTTTGATATACTGATTTCATTTTCTTTGTATATATACCCAAACTTCAAAACACCAAGTGGAGTTCTCTGTGAACTTTTTATTGCCAGGCTAAGCAGGCTGGTGTTGATCTGCCAGCCCAAACTGCGTTATGTGGTTACACCGAGGAGGGAACTCGGCAGGGGTTCACCTGGGACTCCCGCGCTTGTCCACAGACTCAGATGACACCCTCCCCACACACCACACCGTCCCCACTTACATCTGGGCTGTGGAATCACATGGCTGTGAGAAACCTTCCTTCGTAGGCAGTTCTCCTTGTCCTGGACTGTTCCATAACAATCCCCTAAACAAATCTTCAGCAAGAGTCCTGTCACGCAGCACTCTTGCCCCAAAGGAAGTCTTCCTGTTTTGTTAGTAGCTCAGGACTTGGATACCAGGAGAACGTGCCTTGAAGAAGAGATGGAAATGAACTGGTCTTGCATATGTTAGGGAAAGAGACAAGTGCAACAGAACCTGCTGCCACTTTGCACACTTATCAGTGTTAAAGAAGGCAGCGATGAGTCCAACGTCTTTCCCTCAGAAAATAGTTGGCATGTGGGAGAATTTTCCTCCCAGGGAAGGTAAACTCTGGGGCCAAAGTTAACCACTTACTGAGTCCTTGCTGCATTTATCCTTAGGTGGCTGTAGTTTTTGATCAAAAGTACAATTAGGTAAGGGAGTACTAGGAGGTGTTGCCCTGAATTTAGATCTCAGCTTAACAGCAATTCAATCTTCCTCTGGTAATTAGTATCAATTAACATATCCTCCCACAAAAAGTGGACCACGGAATTTGCCGCCCTAAATCCTGCCTGCTGAGTGGACGTCTTTTCACTGCAAGCTGGTCTGCAAAGCAGGCAGCTGGCCTGGCTGCGTTTCAGCCAGCGGAAAGGGCTCCCTGCGTTTTCCTCCCCTGGTGCCTGCTGTGGGGAACACCCATGATGCCATGGGGCTGGCGCCGTGCAAGATGCCAAAGCAGAGAGCAGACATTCGGCATCTGAACTCCCTGTTCGTGCAGGTCATTCACCTCTCCCGACCTGCCTGGGACTGCTCTTTCACATATGCCTGTTCAGTATGACTTTGTATGGTCTGCTGCTATGAACATCCGATTATGCAGCTTATGGTTTCAAGCCAGGCCATTTTATGATGGACAGTTTGGGCTTCACAGTGCTCTGGTGTCCCACTGTCAATCTCCACCATGGCCCAGGAACAAATAAGGAGCTAGTTTTCCATCAGAGAATTGCAGTCAGCAGGGGAAGGCAAAGCCGGATTCCAAGATCCTTGTGCTCTGCACTGTCTTGGTCTCCTGCCCCTGTTCTGCAGAGACCACTGACGGCACTTTGGCTGCTCCAGGCACGGCCCACGACAGTGGTTCTGCTGGTCCGAAGGCCTCAGTGCCGGGGCACTTTGAGCAGCCACCGGGACTTGGTGTGAAACCCTTTTATGCTCCTGCCTTTTCCCGCTCAAACTGCCAGGCTGTGGCCCGCCAGGTGGAACGGGGAGCAGCATGCCCCGCACCCACACCAAGTGTGGTGTGCCTTTATAGTCTGTGGAGAGGCCCAAGTGAAGTCGCCTGCCTCGCATTTGATTAGAATAGATGCCCTACACACCCTAACCCCTATCACTCTAGAATCTTCACCAATATGACAGGGCCTAAAATTTTGTAGGGTTAATCTCCTATGTCTGGCGGGCTTAGTAAAGTATCCGAGTGCTATGACTTCCCATTCCCTGGATCAAGGGAGCATAATGTTCTCAATGTAATGAACCAGAAGGAAATCATACAGGGCCTCAAGCTGACCAAGGTCCTTCTGAATTATATTTTGGCAAAGGGCAGGATCATGGACAGAGTCTTACAGCAACATAATGAAGCTGCTTAATTGTCCCTGTTATGTAATTCCAAATTGCTTCTGAATTCCCTTCCTGGTAAGGATTTCTAGGTCAATAGCTATGCCAAGTGTGTGTGTGGCAGGGGCAGGGGCTGCTGACTTCCTTCTGTAGATATATCCACAAACACAGCTTCATGCCCATCACCCCGCGACTCAGTTCGTGGTAACCCACAGGCTTCCTTCACCGCACACATTGTGCTTATAGGGGCTCATCCGGGACCTGAGGACGTGGTAGGAGTTCATCTTTCAGGTGACATTCATTTCTGGAAATTCCCCAGGGCTGTATTTTCAATTTTGGTTTATTATTCGGATACAGCGGAGGCTTCCATTTGTCTCATCTTACCGCAACCTTCACTCCAGGGGCAGAGAGCTGCTGTGGGGATTCTGCAGTCTGGAGCTAAGGAAACAACTGCAGTTGGAGCCACGGTCCAGCGAGAGCCCCTAACTGGACAGGTTGGGGCCAAAGCCCTCTCTGACCAGTGAACCCTTGTCACACGGTAGGTCTCTAAGCCACAAGTTTGTGTGAATCAGCATTTTCATCAGCTGATGATTATTTTCATTTCACGAGCAATCACTATCATTTTGTCATTGCCACAGAATCAGGGCTGCCTGATAAAATACAAGATGCCTCATGAGATTTAAATTTCAGGTGAAATTTTAGTAATCTTGCTTGGGATGCACTTATGTTAAAAAGGGTATTTGTTGTTTATCTGAAATTCAAGTTTTATGAGGTGTCTTGTGCTTTTTCCTCCTAAATATGGTAACCCCGCACAGGTCTAGGCTCCTTCCAAAGACATTCTGTATCCTCTTCTGTGGTCCCCAGTCCCCAGGCCGGGCTGGTACCGGTCCGGGGCCCGTTAGGAAGCTGGCCGCACGTCACCGCCTGAGCTCTGCCTGCAACACACCCCCGCCCCTACAACCATCCCTGGAAAAACTGTCTTCCATGAAACTTGTCCCTGGTGCCAAAAAGGTTGGGACCAGTGCTCCCTCTCATGGCATTTCCATCTAGACAGTGCCACCCACCCTCTTGGGGATTTGGTCACAACATTCACATGAACATGACAATCAGTTTAAAGACATGATCAGAAATCCATCCAGGTGCGTCATAGCCCTATAAAATAACCTTACTTCAGTGAAGTTGGCGTGCTTTCGTTAACCCTGGCGAAAGAAACGTGTTGGGGAGGGACGAAGGTAAACATCGCCAGACCCCTACGATCAGCTTCCCGCTGGCAGTTTGCGCCCAGGTCAGCATATCCCTTCAGGTCTCACGCGTTTCTGAGACAGCAGTTAATATTTCCCTCTTAGAAACACTGACATGAAGATAACAAATGAATCAGTATTTTCCCCCTGGACTGTGGATGTGATGTGGACCCAGCTCCGTCTCCCAGGCACTGCTCCTCAGAGGGCCATCCTATGCTGCAGCCTCCGCAAGAAACACAGGTCACGCCCTTGTGTGATTTTTATGTAAATGAGCAGAGTAAAATGTACCTGATTCAATTTAGGAATCTCAGTCAATGATGTAATCTCTAAATACAATTTATTTTATTTCCTTGTTTTTGCTTTCATGCTGTAAGTTGAGGGAATGTGACATCATTAGAAGAGACTGACTTTAGCACTAGTAAGTGACAGGTTCTAATTGGTATTCGAGGGACATAATCACCACACTGCAAGTTTCCAGCTGCCATTAGTACAATGAAAATAACTTGAGCACATATAGTTGTGGAATAGTTACATAAACAATTTTTTGGATAATTCTTAGCATAACAGAAATAAAAATATTGATATCTTCTTATTGGCATTATTATTATCATTACTAATGGGACATTTTTTCTACACAAGTAGTAAATAAATTGAGAGATAAGCCGAGTGAGTGGTAAGAGAGATAACATTACCCCACTGGTGTTGCAAAGGCTGTGTCAACGCGTCAGGTGGCAGAAAGCAGATTCTGGCCTGGGGAGCAGAGGACACCTGCTCTTGGGGCACTGCTTCCCCCAGGGCACAGAGAGCAGGGGTGTCCTCCCCAGCCTCCCGGTGAGAGATGGGGCTGAGCACGTGGAGGGCAGAGAGCCGCTCGCAGTGGAGGGGTCAGATGTCCCTGAGATTCCTTCTTCCCTTCCTCATGTGCTCCCCTGGGAGGCTGATCAGAATACACGGAGGCCCAACTCTCTTCCTTGTGGAGCTGAGCCAATGGCAAGCTCTGCAAAGAGGCCAGAGCATTTATCAGCCTGGCTTCCTCCCTGAGTGGCCATCCTGGGCTGGCTGAGTCCCTCCCCTGAAGGTCTCTGGTCTTCCCAAGCAAGTGCTTAGTCATGCATGACTGTACTGACTGGGTTCTCCAGAGAAACCATACCATAGGTACACACACACACACACACACAATATGTGCATTAGATGTTATACATAATATACACATTATATATAATGTAATGTAATATATAATATGTATCATATACACACCATATTATATAAGATTGTATGTATTATATTATATAATTGATACTTATAATGTTATAATATGCAAAATATATTATTTTATATTATGTAAATAATATAATCTATTATTATTTACTATATATTATAATATATATACTATATGATAACACATATAATATTATATTCTATACTATATATCAATATATATTACACAGAGAGACAGAGAGAGAGGAAGGGAGGGAAAGGCTGATACATTCTAAGGAATTAGCTCACGCAAACGTGCGGCCTGGCAGGTCCAGAGTCTGCAGGGCAGGCTGGCAGGCTGGACACCCAGGGGAGAGTTAACACCGTGGTCCTGAGTCTGAAGCCCATCTTCCTGCAGAATTCTTTCTTCCTTGGAGAACTCCAGTCTTTACTTCTAATGCCTTCGCAGGATTGGAAGAGGCCCACACACATTATGGAGGATAATCTGCCTCACTCAAAGCCTAGCGATTTAAATGTCACTCTCCTCTAAATCACATCTTCACAGTGACATTCAGACCTGGGTTTGACCACAAGCTGTGTAGCGTGGCCCAGCCATGTCGACAAATGGAATTGCTCATGGCAGCGACTCTCCCGCTGGGTCCCAGGAACCACCCACCCCACCGTGTCTGTGGGCTTCCGTGTGACCACAGCTCGGCCACCCCTAGCTCCAGGCTGTCACATGGGGCTCCTCCGTACTCCAGGCTTTGTACGCAGTCTCTTTATATCCAAACCCTCCTCAAATTACTGTATTTTTCGTGTTCTATACTTTTCATCTTAAGCCTCTCACTAACATAATACTTTATATTACAAGAGATACCAGAATAGAGACACTCAAAATGAATTCTGCTATCAGGTTGGTCATATATAACAACATAAAATCATATAAAATAAAATCTATACGGCTATTTGTAATATGAAGAATAATCTTGTGGGGATGGGAAGTGGGTAATTGGTGCCGTGTGGTGGCCACAGTTGACTCTATTATCATCTATGGCACAGGATGAAGCACAGGCGGCGGTCAGGGAAGAGTCCGGAAGGCTGAGGGGACTGGAAGGCAGTGCATGGGGGAGCGAGCAAGGGGACCCTCTGGACGTGCACTCACGCCTCGCCTCTCCAAGGCAGGTGTGAAGGAGTCACAGGCAGACAGGTATCACAGAGGAGCAAACCCAGGAGCTGATTCTGAGGATCTTTTTCTTTCTTTATTCTCAAAATTTTATTCCAAATTTTAAAATTTCCACTTGGAACATATTTCAAACACACTTGAATCAAAGGACAAATGTACTAAAGTGGCCACACTAAACCACCAGTGACATGGTGGGCACAGTTGCCAAGCAAATCTGCTGGAACGAATCTGTCAGAAACAGGGCAAGGTCCAATCCGTAGGCGAAGCGGATGCCTTTTATGCTTAATTATGTCCAGACCCCTGCTTCAGAGACGATCTCTGTGAACTTGGAGGCTTTCAGGAAAACCCCTCTGTCCGATAATTTGCCCCCATCACACTGCGTAAGGAGGCAAAGCCAGGCCACTCCGCGGGACTCTCGGACAGCTCAATGAGACGCTGTGTCAGGGAAAGAGGACAGCGTCCGAGGCCTCTTCTGCTGGTGAGAGTCTCTCCACTCAGCGTGCAGTGGAGCCCTGGCACGCACTGTGTGTCACACACCTGCAGAATGTTTGCCGTGAGTGAAAGGAGTTCTGAGGAGGGCAAACATATTGGCTCTTTCCATTTTGTCCCAACCCCCAGCCCCCAAAAAACAAATGAAAGTGAACATAAGTCATGAGCTGATGGAAGGGGAGAGCTGTTTTATTCCTAATAGGTAATTTAATACTTTGTTAGGATCCAAAAAGATAATTTAGCTGATGAGACCTAGAATCCAAAATGCATTGCCAAAACAAATCATAAATCACAGAATAGCAAGAGAGGAGAATTTATTAATCAATCTGCTGTTGAAAATAGCAAATACACTCCCTCAAAAGGAGTCTGTAAAGTTCTAGTGAAAAAAATTTTTGATTAATGCATTATGTTTACCCACAACTTTAGGCAGCGACAGGAATGACTGGCTCCTTGACAAATGAAGAATCTTGAAGAGACAATAGAAGCAAAATGAAAAGGTCTTTCAAAAGAACGGGTTTCTTAATTTTCTCGTCAACCTAACTGCTGGTCACTGGGGTGGGAAGAGAGGTTCATCTCGCTAACCCCAGGGTTTATGCATTTGGCTGCAGAGGTTTGACTGTAACTGATGAGAATGTACCGGGCATGACCTCCAGGTGCCGGACTCATTGTGTATTTTGATGTCCACTGTCTGATGTTCTTGTCATTATTATAATACTTTGTTACTTTGTCTTATGAGAAATGCCACCTGAGTCATTTTAAATCCCTTGGTCATAAATCTTCTTTTATTTTAATTATAACATTGGCAAAAGAGCAGGGTTCACATTTTCAACTTCTGTAACGTCTTCTAGAAGAAGATTCCATGGTGATTCACCACTGACGTTTGGCTGGTTATCCTCAGGATTGAGGAGCAGGGATTTTTATGGCCCACGATGGTTGTCTATTCTTTTGGACCCACTTGTGTGTAGCTATTTTCTAGAATACTGGCATCCAAAAATGAACAACACCAGTCAGAACATTAGCAATATTGATAAAAATAACTCTATAACATAATCTGTCTTCTAAAACAATTCTGCTGCACTAACAATACCATAAATTAAGTCGCCACATTGCAAGTGTTGTTGCTGGCACTCTGCAGGGCTGAGTGACTAATAGCCTCACACCAGGCCCTGCTTTTAATGATGGAGGATGGAGTCCCAGGATACGTTCCATAAATCCTCTCCGTGTAAACTGTCACATGTTGTTAAAATAATACTATGTTTAATCAACTAAATCTGACACCAAAAAGTAAGAGAGCTGCAGCCTTCACTCATAGGACCAAGCTGAGCAGGACGAGAGGGCTTCTCGGTAAAGTGCCAAGAGTCATGGCTTCGAATAGCAACTGCGAGGAATGAAGAATGGGCGATGCTGGGATCACGGAGGAAATGGGGAAAATGCATTAGGAACGAACGCTTAGGTTATAAATGGCATCACTGCCGCCTCGCTAACAGCCTCTCCTTTCGTCTGGGGAACAAAGTCACAACTAGGTTGTTGGGAACAATGATTTCCACTGCTTTGCCATGTGTCCCTCCTGGAGGAAGGTCTGTGCACGATTCATTATGTCGCATGAGTTTGTTCATCCTCATTATATAGTTCTGTCGGATTTACTGTTGTTTAGCTTGCCAGCTCCGTATCATGTCATTAAGTGTAGAAGGAATGAGGATGATTTTCCATCCCCCTAACTCAAGGTCTTGCAGCATTTGTTTAGGCTACAGTACACAATCTGCTAAATACTTTCCCCTAAAATGGAGAAAGGACTTTAATTTTAACCCATTTGCCAAGTGTCATGGATTTTGAAAGACTATATTTAGTGTGAAAAGCCCTGCGGCTCATCTCAAACAGCATGTGACAGTGGAGAGAAGCGAAAGTAATATTAGAAAACCCCGTGGAATCGCCAGAAAATGACTAGGAGAAGATGCCTAAATGTGGAGGGAAACAATTTAGGGTGTGCAGTCATTTTAATGTCATTACAGGGCATTGCAGCTGTTGTGATCCATTTAAGAGGAACATCTGATGAGAGTGAGATGTCACACTGCCTGCTGCGTCTCTTCCCCCTTCACATGCCAGACAACATCGCCCTAAAGAGGATGGCTGAGGATCTGGGTTCTGAGACTTGCTGAAGGTCAAGGGCAGCCACCATCCTGGACACTTAAATCTCGCCCCTGTGGCTGGTGCCTCGCATATGAGTTCCCGTTTCTCGCTCAGACTAGTGCAATTGCCTCCTCCCTATTTGTGTTCCTGCCACACAAAAGCTACCAGTTTTTTCTCCTTTAGCTGTAATTATGTGCAGTTCCTCATCACCTTGAGCATTAAAGTTCAATACGTTTCCTTGTTCAATATTCTAGCAGTTACAACACTCAATATTTTATTTAACTCTTGAGATGATCTGGAAGGATTATAGGAAAATTATGACTGCATCCCACCTGAAAAACTCACGCTCAGGAAGATACATGCATATATTACTTGCCTCTTTTTTTTTTTTTTTTTTTTGAGACAGAGTCTCACTCTGTTGCCCAGGCTAGAGTGAGTGCCGTGGCGTCAGCCTAGCTCACAGCAACCTCAAACTCCTGAGCTCAAGCAATCCTCCTGTCTCAGCCTCCCGAGTAGCTGGGACTACAGGCATGCACCACCATGCCCGGCTAATTTTTTCTATATATATTATTAGCTGTCCATATAATTTCTTTCTATTTTTAGTAGAGATGGGGTCTCGCTCTTGCTCAGGCTGGTCTCGAACTCCTGAGCTCAAACGATCCGCCCACCTCGGCCTCCCAGAGTGCTAGGATTACAGGCGTGAGCCACCGCGCCCGGCCCTATTACTTGCCTCTTGACACGACTGATAAATGATAGACGTTTTTTTAAAATGCGTTTTATTTTATTTTAAGATTTTAGGTGAAAGATGGTAAGCTATAGGGATAGGTTTATATTTGTGAGTGGGAAAGTAAATACTCTGTTAGAAAACTGGGTGTTTTGGAGAGTCAGGTTCCATTGTTTGTATTCATTTATTTTGTAACAATAGAATAGATACGCGGCCTCCTTTAGAAATGGAACTAAATTCTCTGAGGCCAGGTATGTCCCAAATAACTGGAAGGGTATTTCTTGTGCCTGAATCAAGGCAATGACAAGGGGTAATATCTTATCAGCGGTTTTTGCTATCTCCCATCCTTCAATGATCAAAAAAAAAGTGAGTCATGTTCAGACCCCATCATAAATATCTTGTCTGGGAATCTCTCCTGAGTATCAAAGAGAGCATGTGGTTCAGAAGGAAAATACACGATGGGCCTTCGGAATCCCCTTTTAGCTCATTAATACTTAAACAGCTGGAAAACGTTTGAGTCCACCCCTCGTTCAGTCTACACAGGACACACAGGACCTATTTCTTCTCCAGAGTCAGTTTCCCAGGCAGGGCAGGCCCTCCAGGAAGGCACTTTTGTACTGATGGGGGCCGTACGCCTCCGCTCCACCAGTGCGGGAGAGAGTAACGCAGGATTGTCTTGCTGGGTTTCCACCAGGGGCCCCTCTCACTGGAGTGGTGGTCCAAGCCTCGCACAAAATTTTGTCATTCTATGTCTTTGTTCATTTCAGCCCCAGGGACCTGGATGAACACTAGTACGTCTCAGGCCTGGAGATCCGAGATGCCAGGCTGGACGTGTGCTAGCTCTCACATCCACAGTGCTGTCCCCTCATCCCTCCTTGTGGACTATGCCAGCAGAGAAGGCCTGGGATGCATTTCCACCTATGCTTTATCTACCGTGACCCCACAACCTAGGCTGTGGCCGCCTGTACCAGTTGCTGAAATATGTCCATACTAGTTACAGGTCATTGCAATGACTAAAATAGGTGACATGCAGGCCCCTGTGCCCCTGCTTTCCCGGCCAACTCAGTCCTGGTGAGCCCCTCCTGGGCATTGTTGGGGATCTGCCAGGGTGGCCACCATACTGTCGGCCAACTTCCTAGCCAGGCAGTCACCGGAGGCTGCCCCTGCTATCTAGCCCTGTCTCCACAAGTGCCCAAGGCCACAGCAAGCCCGAACATGGGCACAGGGGACATCTCTCGCAGTAGAAGCCCAGAGGCCAATGTTCTGGGTTCTCTAGTTGTCATCAGATGCTGGAAGGCCCTCCCCAAATTCTCCTTGGCATAATGAGATTTCTTCTATGTTTCCAAAACTATGAGCGATGACCTAAATTAACCAACCTTGACACCTAGGCTTTTAAAACAAAAACATGGTAATACTAGGAAAGGTGAAAAAACAAACAGACAAAAAACATCCTTCATCTTTGTCCTGTGACCTAATGATTCCAAATGAGTGACATTTCATAACCCATGTCCCCCAGGTGCAAATACTTTTGGCCCAGACAGAGTGATGTAAAAGAATAAGCCATTCCTAGCCGGTCTGTGCTGCCTGCCCGTAGGGGCCTCACGGCTGTTCGCCCAGCGTAACACTGATCAGCAGCAGACACCGTGAGCATCTTGTGGGGATGTGTGTGCGCGTATGTATAGACACACAGCTGGGTAACTCATGTCACTGCCAAGCTGATGCTCACATTTAAGCAATACCTAGAATGCATACCAAATCCATTCTGCTCAAATAGATCTGTGATAGACAAAACAACTGTTTTCCTGTAGTTTATATTGTAGTGAGAGACAGAGAGCACAAGCAGATAAATACGAAAAACATAAATAGCAAGTCATATGGGGCAGAAAAAGGGAATGAGGTAGACAGGGAGGTAAATTTTCACAAATAAAGAAACATTTATGCGATGGCCTGAAAGAGGTAAGGGAGGTCTGTCTGCCAGAGGGAGTACACATGTGAGTCCCAGAGATGGGAGCTAATTAGTGTTCTAGGGTGGGGGGCGGGAAACAAGGAGACAGATTTGGCTGCAATTGAATTTTGAGAGGTACCGGAGGGCCGGACTGTGACATCTTATAGTCACTGAAGGGCTCTGGCAATGGCCCTGAGTATCTCAGAAGCCACTAAGGAGGTGTGGTCTGCAAGCTGATGGGACACAATATTTTACAAGGAGCGCCCTTAATGCTGTCTTGAGAATGGACTGTAGGGCCCTGGGGTGGAATTAGAGAGACCAGTTCAAAAGCTGAGCACAATAATCCAGGGAGATGACCATGGTGGCTTCTGCCAGGGGACACAATGGAAAGGATGGGAGACGCTGCCCAGGCAGGATTGAGCAGCTGCAACATGGCATTGCACCACATGACATGGGAGACAGGGAGAAGGGGGTGAGGGTAAGCTGGGGGTGGGGGAAGATCAGGAGTCTAGCTTAGGACATGAGTTCATGATGTTTGTTACCACTGAAGTGAAATTACCAAGGAAGCAGGTGGGTGGACAAGACCAGAGTTCAAGGGCAAGATGTGTGCTTTAGATAAGCATATGACTCATCAGCATATAGACAGATGTCTGTCAAAGTATAGAGTCCAAAGATTGAGCTCCAGAGCATTCCAGCTTTTAGAGGTTAGAAGACATGTGGATGCAGAGAAGAAAATTTAAAAAGAACATTCAGTGAGCTAGAAATGAAACCAGCAGACAATGGTATCTTGGAAGCAAAGTAGAAAAGGTGTTTCCGGAAGGTTATTGGTCTCAGCTGTGATAACAGTACTGACAGACAATCAAAGGGGATCAGGAGCAGTAACTGGTCACTGGGGTGAGCAATGCGAAGGCCAGTGGGGACCTTGCCAGAAGCACTTTTAATTTGGAGAACTTTATACATCTAATTGGTAATACTAAAAACCAACCAACCAACCAAAGAAACAAATACACAAGACAAAAAGGCAACAAACAATAAATATTGTGGAGTACATACAGACAGTGAACAGTTTTTAAAGCTTTATATTTCATGACAAAGGAACTGCTTAACAGAAACTATGTGCAGGGAAGCACCCATCACCCTAGGCGGCCACTCTCATCAATACACTTGGTCCTTTGCTTTTATAATCTCACCAAAGGCCAGTTCTGACTGCCGTTTAGAGATGGTAGCTTGTGGGGTGCACTTAGCTCTTAAGAAGTGGCCAATGTTTTTCCACCATTACTTCACCATAGTGTATGAAATGTGCTCCCTGAGACAGCTCTGGAAAGATCCACCCTGGTCTTGCTATTTGCTGTCCCCTCCGGGGTGAAACCCAGAACCTGATAGAAGTTGTTCCTTCCTTCCTTCCTTATTATGAAAGTGGGTTATAATCTAACCCAGAACTACAGTATTTTTTCCATCTGGCTAACTGAAGAGAGGTCTATGCTCTGCCATGTCTTTGGACTGAAGTAAAACACGATCACCTTTTCTTCTCATCACGTCCTCTCATCACCGAGGAGATAGGATGCACGTTGTGGGCGACAGCCCCCAGCGCGCCTCCCCGGGGTTCTCAGCCCCCGGCACTCGCCCTGTGTGTTTCTCCCACGGTGAGTAGAACAGCCTGCATGGCTGTAGGATACAGCAAAAATGACTGTGTGAGAGCTCCAAAGTGTATCAGTCGTCCATTTTTGCAAAACCAATTACCCCCGAATGCACATTGGTTATCTCCCAGTTTTTATGGGTCAAGAATCAGGTGTGGCTTAATCGGGTCCCACGGCTCTGAGTCTCTCATAAGGCTGCGGTCACTTTATGGCTGACTAAGGGGGGGGTCATTTCTAAGCTCACCCAGTGTTTGTCGACGGTTTTCCGTTTCTCACAAACTGACGGAGGCCTCGCTGTCTCTCTCTCAGCCAGAGGCTTCCCTCAGTTCCGTGTCCTGTTTTCCTCTCCACAGGGCCTCTCGCAACACGGCGGCTTGCTTTATGGAAACAAGCAAGTTGAAAGAAGAACAGAGGAGGAGGAAGAGGAGAATGAGGAGGATGGAGGAGGAGGAGGAAGAGAGAGAGAGAAGGTGTGCAGGCAGAACAAGTCAGACTATGTGAGAACCTCACCGGGGAAGTGGCCGCCCATCACTCTCACCATATTCTATTCACTACATCGAGTCCCAGGGTCCAGCCCATGCAGGAGCAGAGGTCACAGCAGGGTAAACACCAGCAGGTGGGGTGCACTGGGGGCCATTTAGAAACTGACTACCACACAGGTTTGGTCACAAAAGGCGTTGCAGCTTCCAGCTTTCCCTCTGGGATAGTGGCTGCACACGACAATGTCCTTAGCAGGAACGAAGGCTTCCTGGAAACCTCCAACATTAGCTCGCCAGGACCGTGAATCACCTACCTGAGAGGGGGAAGCTACAGCGCCAGGCAGCCCTTCAAACGGCGTCTTTACTGCAGCCTCATGAGAGACAGCAGGACAAAGCCACCCTGCTAGTCTGCTGACCCACAGAAACTGGGTCACACGGTGAATAATCTAGGGGTAATCTGTTACCCAGTGGCAGGTAGCTAACACATGCATACATTTGCACATCCATCAACTGCATCTATAAGTACACACTTCGTCAAAGAAGGTTCTTTTATACTCCTTGTGAAAAATTGTAGGAAAAACTGATTTAAGTTGTTATAATACCATGACAGGCGAAACTAAGATGTGAGGATTGATTGTTTGTATCCTAATTGAACTCTTTGATGATAAATGCTATGCAGTTTAAAATATTACTTGTGAAAAATCAAGTCCTTTCTAAAAAATATCTAGTACTTTATGTTAAAGTTGCACCATTTATGTTTTGAAACTAATTGGCTGAAATTTTACAGCATGCCAGAAATTTTTCTCAGTTTTAAGTTACAGTATGGTGGAAAGAGAAGAACTTGAGGTTCTCTGCAGCTGCCTAATGGCTTTTAGTGACTGGAAAAACCCAGATTATTACTTTGCAAAGGAGCTCACTTACTCAGCAGGCCGCCTGAAACACTGGGAAGGAATTAATAGCAACACTGAAATCTAAAGTCTTCTCTAACTTTGAGCAATCTCTTTCAGTGTCTGTGTGTATTGGTGTCCCCGGAGATAGTGAGAAAATTGAGCTGGGCCTTCAACCCTCCCCAGGCACCCTTGCTCCAGTCTGAGGCCTTGGGGCCTCTGCCTGCCACACCCGCACCCCTGAGGACAGGATCCGATTCCCAGCCGTGTCACCGAACCTGAGCCACACGTGTGCACACACACGCATGCACACACGCACACTCATGAACATGCACACACAGAGAATAAAGTTCTGTCTGGAGCTCCCAGACCACCTTGCTGATTTAAACCCACAGACCATGTTGTAGCCTTTGCTCATTCCCTTTACAGAACATAAGTATTTCTGGACCGCACAGTACTAGCAGATAACATTTCTCTCTTGAACGCCCCATTTATTTTACCACCGAACACCACAGCTCTCTCTAATGCGTCCACACCAGGAGAAAACGAGAGTTGGTAATGTCGGATCCCCGCCCATCCCTAAACAGGGGGAGCGCCGTGCTCCCCTTCATCACCGCACGTTCCAGTTCGGCTCAGCCTCGAGCTCCTCGCCAGCTCTCCGCAGCCCTGACGCTCTGGATTGTTCCGGGAAGTCAAGTGGTGTGAAAGTGCTTCAGTAGGTGGCTCTCCAGCCTCTGATTTAACGTGTGCTTAAATTTAGCTTCTTAAGTATCTTCTTGAGGCAAAGTAGTTCAGCTGGAGCCAAATAAAATTGAAGCGCCATCTCATTGAGCTTCAAGGTCGTCTAGTCTCGACGATTTGTTTCCCCAAATCCTTCTTTCCTTTTTTCGTGAGTCTTAATTCTGTTTCTCATCTGGATCTCAAGGGAAATCAGAGCCAGCTTGGACAAATGCCAAATTCTCCTTTATGAGGTGTTTTGCTTTGGCATTTATCACCATGTCATAAATGAGACAAGAAGCATTTCTTGAACAGGTATTCTGTGTAGCCAGAGCAATGCTAGGCTGACTAGAGCATAGGCACACAGGCTCTGTCCTGGGGGTCGCTGCAGTCTCATGGGGAGATGAAAACACCCCCCTCATCATGGCTAGCACTTACTGCGTAACAGGCGGGACACTGTTTTGAGAGCTTTGCTTATAGTAACTTATGTACTCGTCATAACCATCTCAGGCAATAGGCACTACTATTATCCACTTCTCCAGATGTGGAAACTGAGGTATGTAAGGTTAGGGACCTTTGCCAAGATGACCAGGCCAGTACGAGGCAGAACCGAGGTAGGAACCCCAGGGTTCTGACTAAAGAGCCCAGGTTCTTAGCCGCCGTAGTAAACTGCCGCTGCAAACTCTACTGACGGCTATGCAAATCTCTGCTGGTCTAGACAGCAGAATTTCAGGAAAAGGACATGCCAGTGCACATTCAGCGGTATCAGGGTTGACACTCTCCACAAAACCCTCCTTTCCTAAAACCGTCCCAGTAGCCAGTGGACAGCAGGTCTCCGTTCTTTTTCGAGTTCCACACCCACTCCACACCTTTGTCGAGTTGGTCCACAGCCTGAACGATCTTCCTTCACCTCCTCTGGCCACGGACCCACCTTCAGCAACTGCAATGCCTTCTCCAAGCATCTTTTCTAATCCACTCAAAGGTGAGCACTTTCTTTCTTTTTTTCTCCTTCTAGTAAATCTTCCTAACATCACTCAAATCAGTTTGCCTTGAAGCAGTTGGTCTTTTGACATAAGACAGTGTTGTGCAGAAGGCGTTAAAATCAGGGTGACAATATTTAAGTTTAATCACCTATTTAATAGAACACTTTCTTGAGGTCACGGGAACTGCCAGTGACATTAGAAATGGTTGAACTGTTTAGGAGCCATTAATCTGAAAGGAAATGCACGCTGGATTTCAGGGACAGACTAAATTAAGTTAGGGTTGCACTGTGAAGGGATACTTAACATATTTCTTAAGAGAATGTGATTACATAAAAATAAAGGAGTACTAATAAACAGAAAAGTAAGGGAGAATAGTTGGTCCGAGGGATGGCCTAAGGCATACAGACAGAAAAAACAGATAATTTGTGGAGTCTGTTAATTTCAAACAAATATGTGAAAAATGTCTCTTCTCCCTGTCCTAGGACCCTGCAGGTTTAGCCCTGAGGGAAAGCTGACCTGCCTTAGGAACCTGTGCAGTGCCTCCCTGGGTCACCATTTCAGTGTCTCTGGTCACATGTAGCTCTTGACCAAACTACATTGCAAATATAACCACTTCTCAATTGTAGCTTCTCGGGACAGGCCCCCACGTCCTCCCTTACTCAAGGAAGGTGAGGTATATGGCAGGTAGCGTGCACATAATCCTCGGATCTCTGCCCAGCTTTTATTGTCCATAATGTCCCATCCTTGGGGACTGAATAGTGCACATATGAGAATAGGTTCCACCTACCGATTGGGAGATAAGTGAGTAAATTAAGAAGAGGGAGAAGAGATACCCAAGCAAATGGAAAGAGTCATTGGCTGTCCGAGCTGAAGGCGCATGCTTCATTCCCCAGGGGAAAGGGCAGCAGGGTGAGAGACCCCTGAGCGAGGAGCAGCTACTGAGTGCATCTGTGCAGGACAGTCCCCCCAGACCTCTGAGTGTCACCGGAGCAGGGGAGGGCGAGCTGCACCCGAAAGGGTCCGGCAGACCAGAACTGAGAGTCAAAGATCAGATAGGACCGCGGGCCTGCGACCGAGCACTGCCGGCAGCTTGTGTTGCCTCGTACTTTGGAGAAGGAGTTTTGGCCTCCATCTATAATAATCTAGAAATCAGGTAAAATTCTGTGCAACGGGAAGAGGATGGAGGGGCCTGCTCTTTGGGAATTCAAAATATAAATGAAGTTTAATCTTAGAAAAATAAAATCACATTTTCTATATCTAAGTCGTCAGAGTTTCACACCTACTCTGTGCAGAAGCACTCAAAGAAGAATATAAATAGGGCTGTTAATTCTGCCAGCCACATCAACCACTGTTGACATGTTGGTATCTTTCATTGCACTTTTCTCTCTTTAGGCATGTATTTTATATGTTAACAAATAAACAAACAAAATAGCAGCACAGACTCTTAGTCATCTCTGCTGAGCCTCTTAGGGGAGTAGCTGTTTAGCAGCACACCCTGCACCTCCCGCCCTGCTCACTTGAATTTTGTATGCAGATTTGAGAGTAGAAGGGAGGGACGTCAACGTAGCAGAGAAGTGTGGTTTCATTAAGGAAGACGAGATGAGAAGTCCCTGCTGTCAAGAAATACTCAAGGAGGTTTATATGTAGCACACAGTTTCAGCTGGGTTTGGATTTTGTTTCACTCCAACCCCTCTCCACTGCGTAATGTACTATGTGAAAGTCATTTTTGTTTGATAGCTTGTGTTGCACTTTTGGGAGCTCTTTTCCACATAATGGTTGGTCAGAGCTCACACAGTCAACAGCTGGTATCGGGATTCAGGCAACTGTTGGGGAAAAAAAACAAGCCCAGTGGTAATGTTGGTTGCTTGCCCACTGAGCATCAGATTTGCTTCTTTTCTTTGCTAAGGAAATCCCGTTATATTATTTAATTGACACCCCAAACACAATGACCTCATCCAGGTGTGACTCTAGTAGGACTAAGGAGTTCCCCACAAATTCTATGAATTATTAGATCGGAAGTGGACATTTGACCCAATTCTGGCCAACCAAAGTGAGGAGTTTGCTGGAAACTAAAAATGTTCTTTACCACAGGTGAGAGTTACAGAGTCAGCCCCCTCCTCCTTCTGGGCATCCGAAAGC
Source organism: Eulemur rufifrons (assembly GCF_041146395.1). Classification (NCBI taxonomy): domain Eukaryota; kingdom Metazoa; phylum Chordata; class Mammalia; order Primates; family Lemuridae; genus Eulemur; species Eulemur rufifrons. Next base: position 4,845,243 of record NC_091011.1, on the reverse strand, counting down.
AAGAGCATCTCCCCCGTCGCTCCTGGCCCCCATTTTCTGTCAGCAAGAGGGGCCGGGTCTGTGCTAACCCGGTCTCCCACAGGAGAGGAGGAAAAGCCGAGGACCTGCCTCTCTGCTGCACCTGTGAGCCCTGCAGGGTCCACGCTGGAGCTGCCCTGACCGCTCGGCCAGCTCTGCGGCCGGAACCTTAGTGCACGCTGGGAGGGAATCACACGCCAGGGTCGCCTCGGCCTTTGTGAAACAGACTGGTCAGCACTTTTATTCCTGATATCCTACTTGATGGACATTAGCTGTGAAATGTTTTGGAATGGGTGTTTTTAAAGTTGCCCACATGTTTTATGCATTTCATGGTTATTGGTCTAATCAGGCATATTCTTTTTCTTGCTAATTTAACTAAATTAATTGCCTAGAAAATGGTCTGTTTTAAAATTTATTGGCAAATAGTTATGCATAACAACCTAAATTTTTATGCCTTCTCCATATTTGGTTTTATTTTCTTTCTCAATCTTTTGTATATTTCCTTAAATTTCTGATTAGATTTATTTGATGTTTATCTACTTAATCTTATTTTTAAAGATTAGCATCTGATTTTAATTTTAAGTTAAATTTAAATTTATTTTCTTTAGAAAGTTTTTCTTTTTTGTTTCTTTCACTTCTCCTGCTTTCCTTTAGTGTTTATTTTAATTTTTATAATATTTTTTCTTTAAAAATTTACTTCATTTATTTATTCTTTCATTTAATAATAAAATATGCAAGCCTGTGATTTCTCTCTGACTTACCTTTGGCACTTTGTCACTGTCATTCCTTTCTAATATTCTCCTTGTCTGTCCAGGAAGGAGGCGTACAGGCCACAAAAGGGAGGGGCCAAGCACCCAGAGCTCGTGACCAGACACTTTCCAGATCACAGCCCCGTTCTGCTGCAAGTCACGTTCTCTGTCTCCTTCCTTCCTCAGCACTGCTGCATTGTGGTGAAACTTGGACTTGGAATAAATGAAGAAAAAATGATTCTGTTGGGGAAGATGGTTTGGTCAAAGAGCCTTGGTTCATGGAGCATTTCTCCAACCTTTTAACCAGTGCACACACTGCTTCTCCAGTGTGCAGAGAGATAAAAGCTAAGGAAGCGGTGGTTGTTGCTTTGTTTGTTTGTTTTTTCTCTCCCTGGTCTGACTATGATGTTTCAAGTACTTAGCCTTGCTTTAGTTACTGGAAATTACTCTTGTATTTTTACAGGCTGTGTGTGAAATCGCATGTACCACAGTGTTCTAGGAATGTCACATAGATTTCAGATTTCCCATTGTGACCCACTAATGTGGTAGCCACACTGCTGCTTCGGCCTCTCTAATTCCCTGTGTGGTGCTGTGTAGAGGCTCCAAGAACCGTGGTGAGGCACATGCGTGTTCTGCGGAAAGAGAAGAGCTCATCCAGGAAGGCTTTACGGGAGACAAAGTGAAGCAGCAGCAAATGGAAACAGAGTGACAACTGGGCCTCCCTGACAAGGGCTGTTAGGCCCTGTGATTCAAACCTTCTGTTTAAAAGTCATGATACACACCCATTAGGAGGGCTGTTATCAAATAAATGAAAAAAAAAAAAAGAAAAAGAAAAAGATAACAGAAAAAGAAAAATGACAAGCAGGAGTATGTGGAGAAATCGGAACTCTCCTGCTTTGCTGCTGGGAATATAAAACGGTGCAGCCACCGTGGAAAAAAGTTTGGCTGTTCCTCAAAAAGTCAAACATAGAAATGCCCTATGACCCAGCAGTTCCGCTTCTGTGTGTGGCCTGGGAGTACTGAAAGCAGGAACTCAAAGTTTGCAAACAAATGCTCAAAGCAGAATTATTCACAATAACCTGAAAGCAGGAACAAAACAATTGCCCATCAACAGATGAATGGATAAATGACATGTGGCATATCCCTACAAGGGAATATCATTCAGTCTTAAAAACAGAGGAGATTCTGATATGTGGCACAACACGGATGCACCCTGAGGATAGCACGCGAAGTGAAATAAGCCAGTCACAAACACTGCATGATTCCGCTTACATGACAGAAAGCAGAACAGAGGTTGCCAGGGGCTGGAGTTATCTTTTCCTCGGTATACAATTTCTGTCTGGGAGGAGGAAAAAGTTTTGGAAATGGATGGTGGTGATGGTTGCACAACACTGTAAATAAAACTAATGACATTGAATTGTACACTTAGGAGTGGTTAAAATGGTAAATTTCATAATGTATATTTTACCGCAATAAAAAAAAAAAAATGATGATAAGAGTTGATATTGATTCTATTTAATTCTCACCCTGTTGAAATAGCATACGAATGATGGAGACACGTGGCTTTAGCGTAAACGCCTGACTTTTAAACACTCATTCTCTACACTATCATGAGACTCTCTCCTGTCTTTAAACTTTTTTAGCAGAAAATTCCACTCATTACATTTACAAAAATTCAAAGTATATATACTTGTTTCTGATTGAATGAGCTGCATTTTAAAAGCATTGCTCCTTTAAGTCAATCCTTTAAAAATATGTATGGACTACCTATTTTATGTTAGGTCATTAAGGAGAGGCTGGTGATTCAACAGTAAACACACAGGTTAAAGTATCTGTTTTCGTGGATTTCATATTCATGTAATAATAAAATATATGCTATTGCAAAGGAAACTAAATCAGGGAAGGAGGGGAGGAGCTGGCACATTCAGGTTGCCATGGGACAGGGATGCCGGCCCAGAGAGCAAATGCGCACACGTGCGGGAAAGAACTCGGCAGGGGAAGGTTGTGTAGCTGGAACAGGGAGCAGGGAAAGCACAGAAGATTCAGCCACAGAGCTTGCAGGGGCAGGGCAGTGCCCGTGGGGCCCGTTAAACAATAACGTCTTTGGCCTTTTCACTCAAGGAAATGGACTGACTCTGGGGACGGGGAGGGGACAAGTTAAGCAGAAGCTTTATAATTTTCTAAGTCTCTGTGCTGCCTTGTCTACAAAGGTGGCCACAACAATTTCTCCCGTTTCTTTGCAGTGTGACTTTTCAGCTCCTGCACTCCCCAGGCGGAGTTATTCCCCCACTCATCGAATTGAAGCTAGGCTGTGACTTGCTTTCATCAAAAGACTACGGCAGAAGTGACTTCTGAATCTGAGCTGTAAGATGCTATACCAGTCTGTTGGGGTCGCTGCCATGGTTTGAATGCTTGTGCTCTCTCTAAAATTTATGTTGATGTTTAATCCCCAGTGCAACAGTATGAAGAAGTAGGGCCTTTAGGAGGTCATTAGGCCCTGAAGCCTCTGCCCTCCTGAATGGGATTGCAACCTTATAAAAGGGCTGGAAGGAACTAGTGAGTCCCTTTTGTCCCTTCTGCCATATGACAGCATTTGCCCTCTTCAGAGGACAGAGCAACAAGGAGACGTTTTGAAGCAGAGAGCAGCCCCCACCAGCCACCAGACTTGCTAGTGCCTTGATCCTGGACTTCCCAGCCTCCAGTACCGTGAGAAATACATTTCTATTCTTTATAAATTACCCAGCCTCAGGTATTTTGATTTAGCAGGACAAACAGACAAAGATACCTGCCGTAACAGCTGCCACAGACTGGGTAGCTTAAACAGTAAAGTTTTATTTCTCACAGTTCTGGTAGCTTGAAGTCCAAGATCAAGGTGCTGGCAGGTTTGGTTTCTCTGGAGGCCTGTCTCCTTGGCTTGCAGACAGCTGCCTTCTCCCTCTGGCCTCACATGGCCTTTCTCTGTGCACAGGAACCCCTGGTGTCCCTTCCTCTTCTTATAAGGACACCAGTCCTGTTGGATTTGGGCCCAATGCTCATGACCTCATTTAACCTTAATTACCTCTTCAAGGACCCATTTCCAAATACACCCAGATTGAGGGTAAGGGCTGCAACATATGACTATGAGGGGAACAAAATTCAGTCCATATCAGATGCTTTGCAGCTTGTCTTGTTCCCCTCTTCTAAGCCAGTCTTATAAGGCAGCAGGTCTAGTGTACTAGGTGTCTAGGACTTGAGGCTGTTCAAGAAGAACTGAGTCAGTATTGCCATGTCGGGTCTTCAAGTCTGGTTGACCCTGTACCTGGATGTAGCCCCAAAGGTGAGCTCGGGTGAGATCACCAACTAATCCACCAAATCATGAAAAATTGTGAATCACTTATTTTAAACCACCAAGTTTCAGGGTCATTTTTTATGCAATAGATACCTAACACAGAAATCTAACCCTGGAATTGGGGTGGCACTACAAAAAATTTTAAATATATGGCATTGTTTTGGGGGCCAAATAATAGGAAGATGATGATAAGGAGACAATGCATCTTTTAAAAATATGAACATACTTTAGAAGCAATTGCTCTATACAAAATCTGTAATTGTCTTTCAGAAAACTTGGTTAGAAGATGGAATACAAGGTAATAGCTATGGAGATTGGAAACACTATTCAATGATCCTCTGTTGGAATAAATTCTTTAAAAATCCAATAGGCTCACACTTGGAAAATTCCAGAAGAAAGTAGTTACTTGACAGGTTCTTCCACCAGCCTGAGGATTGGGAGGTTTGCAGATTTCAGAGAATCAGTGACTGCATATGCAATTGTGGAAGCTGTTCTAAAACTCACATCACAAAGTTTGTTGATCAAAGCATTCAATTATTTTCATTGTAGCTAACTTGCTTAAGTACAGTGATACACATTAGGGTCATCAAGGAAAGGGGAGGGCAGCCCCAGTAACAGATCTGCCAGGTAGTTTCACTGGTGTAAGTCACATAGATGCTTGATCCAAGATGTGTCTGAAAAGAAGTAAACATCTTCAAGAAACAGAATTAGGAAATGAATTAATTCAGTAAAGTTGTTTGTGGCATCTAAACGTGTTCTCCCAACCCCCTGTCCCACCACTAGCAGCTCTTGCATGGGCAGAGATACAACCAGAGTTGTCACATGCTCTTATAACATGCCATGTTCCTTCAAGCCAATCTGAAACATGTGGAAGCCCCACTGGAGAGTGAGTTACCCAGATCGTTGTATAGTTCAAGGACAACTGGAGTTCTGCACAGGGTTGAGACTTGCTTAGTCTGCAGGCTTGGATTACCCCAGCAATCCCTCTGCAGATGTCTTCCTCCTTAGCTGAACTGGTTCTCACGCATGCACCTCACAAATCACATGGAGCAACACATTGCTCATCTCCTTTTCCCATGATATTACTGGGTCCAGCTCAGCCACAGCCAAACATATTGCTGCCAGATGTTTCCTCATCAAAGTCTTCATTTGAATGCTTAGTAAGCTTCTCTACATGCACTGACTTAATTTGAATCAGCAACATAGGATAATATTGGAGAATAACGATTCATATTTTGTGTATATGAGTCTTTCTCATCAAAATGTCTTATCTACTTTGTAAAATTCTTCTATTTTTATCTTTTTAGACTTAGCTTAAACGTCCTCCTCTATGAAGCTTTCTTTAAGTCAGTTTCTCTGAATCGCTTGGATAATAAAGAATTCTAGTATTGGCACCCACTGGCATTTTACATATCAACATTTATGTAAGCCAAAGTGGTTGCAATTGATAGTTGGAACTACCTTTATATATCAATGCTTTGAAATATATATATGTATTTTATACTCACTTGAACATCACAGTAACTTAAAACAAGTAAAATCTTCCTATTGTCCTGATGAACAAAGAAGATATCAAAAAATCTACCCAGCTAGCAAGTGGTGAAGTCTATTTTCTTTTTCTCCAACAAAGCGTGCTACATATAGGTCTTCCTGTACTGTAATTAACTGAATATGTATTATTCACTTCACCAACTGTGAATTCCTTGTGAATAGGAATCATATCTTATTAATGTTCATTGTTTTCCTTTTAACATGCATTGAACACAGTTGTCATGAGATAAAATGCATGCTGCTATTCAGCTGGACAGATGTTTTTAAGCTAAGATTAAGTTTATATTTTGCAATTCTGTACACATTCTTCAATTAGTAAAGATTTTGTGACTATTTAGATGAACTTATTTGGCATATGTAAATTATACAATTGTAATATCTTTAATTTCATTTTTTCTTAAAGGAGAGATAGCAGATTATTCACATTACAATTGTGATGTTATTTATCTAGAGGGTTTTAACCTCTACAGAATCTTTGAATACTTATGATCTTTTTTTAGAGGACATCCAATTGTCTCCAATCAAATTTAGTATATATTTAAATGTTAAGTAGATGTTATTTCTGATTACTCTATCTGAAGATTTTTCCTGTCTGCAGCCAAATATAACAAAGTCAAACTTAATTGATTTTTTTGAAGTTCAAAGAGATCTTCATCTCTAACATTTCAAGAAGTTCATTAGCCCTCTCAGCCTATTCCCTTGGAATGCCTTGTCGCCGACAAATTGTAATGCTTGTCTTTACATAATCAGCACACAGCACAGCACAAGTCTAGGTAAAAAAGAGTGATAGCCGAGTCACACTGTTGATGTAGTTCATGGGCTGTGACTTGAGAAATGCAAAATTGTCCCATCTGCCAAACAAAATCTCTCTCACTGTTTTGGATTTCCTGCAGTTCAATGTTCTACTCTTAGTAGAGGGATGCTTGGCTTTCTAATCATGACCTCCCTGGGCATACAAAGTGACGAGATGAAGACAGAACCCAGCCTGGTGCACATCATCTTAGGAAGTTCTTTTGTTTACAGCTGGTAAACTGGTTCCAAATTTTGCCGTTAGAAGCTCAATCCAAAAGGGTGAACATTTGCAGCCCAAATCCCATTCCCCGTTACTCCACCTGTCCCGTCTAGCCCGAATCCATCACCACGACACCTGATATTCTGTAATGAGAGGAAGCTCCATAATCAACAAAGGCGGCAAATGTACCTCTACAAACGTGAGTGTCACTCACAATTCAGGAATGTTTATTCTCGGAGCTCCTGTGTGATTCTCACATAAGCTTGCGGTTTTCTGGCCTTCTTAGTTCCACCAAAGCTGCATTTGGAAATCAGCGTTTGAATCAGGGCCTCCGGAGGTCCTGCTAGCAGGGATATTGCTCAAAGCCACAAGTTTTTTCTACCACTTTCATCATCAGAAATTGAGCAAACACAAAGACAGCACAGGCCACACAAAGTAAATATGAAGATGAAAAAGAATTTTAAAAAATCTATATCTACCTGGATCTTGGCCCATGGCTTCTTATTTCACAGAAAATCATTTCTGAGAGATTAATTGATGCCACATACATTTGCACACGCACACGAATAAGTACCGTGGTAAACAAGTTTTGGAAACTGTCTCATCATATATTTCCTTTATTTTTTTGGATCCTCTGAAAATTTCTGCAGTGAAGAAATTGGTTCAATTCTATTTAATCTAATTTAGTTTCCAAAACTTACTTGAGCGCTGATGAGGGAACAGGCTTTAAAATCTTTCTGCATCCCTATCAAGTTAAAATAAAATAAGTGCAGCATATCACCGGAAACGTCGCATTGGACACGGCAGCATCAAGAGGACAGAGCCTGGGCGGGGGTGCGCGTCCCCTGCGAGGAGCCCCGAGCTCTCCGCCCACCGCCACCTCCCTCCGCGTTCAGAGGCAGGTCCGGTTTGGCTCACAGCAATTCTTTTCAATATTTCCTTTTTGAAGCTCCCTGAAAATCACCAACTGATATTCATTTCTCATTGCTTGATAGAGCTTTAGGATTTTTTCTGCCAAATGCAAACTCCCCTGAGAAGAGTAGGTACGAGCTTCTCAGAGGTTTTCCAGGGTTTCCTCACATAGTCAGGGAGTCGGGCAGTGGCTCAGACCATGAACTAAAAGAAAGAATATTTGCAGTTTAATGTGCTGCTTTGGAGTGACTGTCTCCTGAGAGTTCAGTCTGTGTGTGGCAGGGTAAGGGCAAGCAGTGACCTAGGAGGGCAAACCCGGAGGGCACGAGCCTCAGCTGGAGAAGCAGAGGCGCAGGCACCGACCTGGGCCGCCCCTCAGTTTACCAAAGCCAGCGCTGCCTGCCGCTCTCTGCGGCACAGAGGGCTGCGCTCACAGGGGAACTTACTTATTGTGTCGTCCTGTTCCCGTTCTCTGGATAAATACAGGGTTTTTGGTGCAAGGGTTCTTGATCCTTTCAAACATCATAAATTCTCCCCAAGAAAAGAAACAAATCTGAAGAAATAAAATAAGCTTTACTTTCTCTTCATAATCTAAATAATAAAAATCTATATAGTTTAGAAACAGGACTTCACAGAATACCTTACTGAAAAAGCTGAGGAAAGTTATATTTTATCTTTACTGTTACATTCACACACTATTTAGATTCTTAGGATTCAGAAATCTTCCTTGTAGCATGTTTTATGCTTGTGATGAACATGTATATATGATACAAATGTTTCATCACAAGGAATGAGATTGCAGAACTAAATGGCTTCTCGAACTTACAACCATTATCAAAGATATATGAAAACTGTTTTTCAACAGGAGGACATAGTAGTTGGTATTTTCCTGGTTACAAGGTTATATCTAAGTTGCAAACATTTTCTCTCCATATTTTTGCCCATATTATCATGTTTTACTCTTGTATTCCCCTTTCAATCTTGGCTGCCACAGTGAGACAGACAAAAAGCATAAATGCACTTTTTCCTTACATCTATAGTGGAAATCTTAGCAGCAGACAGTAACTACTCCAGATTTGCCAAATAGATGCATTTGTTCTCCTAGTTATTGCATCCTATTTTTATACTATGCGTTTTTGTGACCAAATCCTAAAGTATTAGGAGAATATAATTGTTCTGTGTATATCATAACGATATAGTGAGCAACAATCATATGAAGTGTTTCTTTTCTAGGGCTAGCAAAATGGTGAGTACAGGGATAATGCAGAAATAGTTGCTGAATAAATCAATGAATGAAGAAGTTTTTTCCCAATAAAAATACTACTCTAACAGCAACTTGCTTTATATATATTTTAGAACACATCAGATTATTCAGTATGATTCCTTTAGTTTCTTCTACTATGTCATTATTCATTCAGACTCTACATAAATTTTGAATCACAACAAATATCTGGAAATTGGGGGATAAATTACAAGATTATTATTTGTCACCTTATTTTATGTACTAGTCTAATAAAATACAACTAAACAGAGGTATCTTGTGGTTGAACATATATAAAAACTGCTCTGAGAGAATAGACAGTATGCGAGCTAACATTTCTAAAACCACAATGGGTCCAATTATTGCTTTAATGAAAAACACATCTACACTGTTTCTTAGTTTATATTCAGCATAGCTGAATTTACCTTGATCAAAATCAAAATAATTTTAACCTTGTAGAAAGTATTTTTAAATAACCTTTAGGTAATTTTTTTTTTAAAAAAGAAAGTCTCTCAAAACATATGGAGTTACAGATATGAAAACAAATATATTTTAAAAACTCTTTACAAGAAACATTAACCTTTTCTAAACTAGGTCTAGAGCAATTTATTTTACTTTGTAGGAAAAAGAGTACAGATCAGCCAAAATCACGATGCTAAACATGTTTTCTGGATATCAGTTTATTTTAAGAGCATATGAGACTTCTTTTTTCCTATCTGAAAAGGCACAGGGTTACTTATCCGAAAGAAGAGGCTCACCATGAAAAATAATTGACAAACTGGCAGGCGGGACTGTGGAGTCAGCCTGAGTTTCCATTAGGTGATCAATGCTGCTTTTCTTTTTCCTTACAAAGCCTATGCCACGGGCTCAAAGTTATTGGCAAGTTGCCCTGCTTTGGCCCAAATAATAGAATGAGGATAGATTTTTAATACAGAGATAACATGACTCTGAAAATGTCCCAGTGCTGTCTCAGTCAGGAAAGCTTTCAAATTGGTGTCGTTATGCCTTTGCTTTCTGCACCTGCGGCTAGGTACACGCACTACCTCTCTCCCAGAACATTAGGGGAAGCAGCTCCCGCAGAGCCCAGGGCGGGGCGTGATTAGTATTCCAAAGGTCTCCACCGGTGGCAGCAGACAGCTCTGCAGCCTCAGCCTCACAATCTGGATCAGGATGAGGCTGTTTACATTTAGTTTGGGAAATTGACGTTTGGTAGGAAGGAAAAAGGTGTGATGGAGATGGAGGGATACATATTGAAAAATACCATTCAGTGTGGTGGTTGTGAACATGGGCATTTAGACAATAATTTTTGTTTTCAACAAAACAGTATTTCAGCAGGAACAGGGCTTCCAGACTCGCGGAATCACACACTTCCCTAACACCGGCTGTCTACCTCTCCCATGTCACATCTGAAGGAAGAGCTCCCCTCATGCTGTATTCTCAGAAAGCCTGGAAAAATAAAAGGCAGGTGTGATTTATACTTTTACGATTATATAAAATATTACTTATATATTCTCTATCAATATTTAGGTCCTGAGAATGCCTGAGGAGTTATTTCATTATGTGGTATGTGATTTCATTTAGTAGAGAAAGAGTGCAACACTTTATTTTATATAGTCATTATTTCATTCACAAATGTGTACATTACTTTGTGCTAAGCTTCATGCCACATACATGCTGAGGATGCAGCAACAAAATACTCTGCTATGATTCCTGCTTTTGGGTATTTCAAAGCACATGGCAAAGGCCAGTGATTACAAGTGAAATGAGTTACAAAAGGAAAAGGGCAAAGTGACAAAACTGGCAATAATCTCACACTCTAAGAAGTTAGCGGATTTTATCCACCAGGATAGACAAGAGACAGACTTTGCTACAGTAACAAGTAACTTCCACTTCTCAGCTGATTAACAAAACAGAAAGATACTGTTCAACCTCTCTGTAGGTTCAGCCTAGGTCAGCCTGTGGCTGATCACTTAGGGGCACCGGCCGTGATGGGGGAGCTGTCGTGTGGGGTCTCGGATCAGAGTGGCGGCAATCACGTTCCCAAGCTTGGTGAAATAAGTTGCTGTGTGTTCACAGCTCTCTGGCCAGAACGGGTCCCACAGCCCTAAGCAGCCACTAGGGGCCAGGCGTTCAGTCTTTAGCGTGCAGGGTGGAGACAAAGGCTAGATGGCGGCAGTCCCAGTAACAGCTACCCTGGAGACCCTGCTCTATGGAGCCACAGATGGATTTTCCTGTAACTCACAATGCTTTATTTTCCCAGTCCATACGTCAACATCTACAAATGGAAAAAGTTTTCCCAGTGCCAAGACGACATTTCATTTTTATCCCTTACACCATTTTATTTTTAAATATATTTCTTTTTTTCCTTCACGATATGTCCAGTGTTTGGCCTTCAGTAAATATTTACTAAATGAATTAACGTTTAGCACACACTTTGTGTCTGATAACAGTGGAACTCAGATCTGTGTGTTCTGTGGAAATTTCTCAATACTTAAAATATTGTTTACCAAATAAATTTGAAACAAGTTGCAGTATACATCTCCCCTTAGACATCTATAATAAACATAAGCATATTAAAAATTGAAGTAAATAATAAAAGTTATGTATAATATGGTGGTTTACAGAATAAATTCAATAAAGTAGTTTTTTCAAATCCTAGTTCCCCCCATTAATTTTGGCAAAAATTTTTATCTTAAATTTCTATAATCGTGTAATAATATATAACTTATTGTAATTTCTTTAGTTAAATGATACATTATATAATACTCATAGACCTAGACTTACCAATAAATAAATGAAAGCCATTTTTATTATTTATTATTGTTACTATTTTATGCTATCATAAATCAGAGTGAATCACAAATTTTTCTTGCCAGGAAGTAGGTATAATTTTTATAATTTTAAAAGGAAATTGTTATTCACATGGAGTTCCATAAAAACTCCTTGATATATTAATATTAAGAACTCATAAGATATTATCCTTCCAAATTTTATGTTAAAAAAACTTCAAGCCATAATTAGAAAAATAAAGGTTGATAAATTTGATTAAGTACACTTTATAAAAATATATACAGATTCTAAAGATAAAAGCAAAAATGAGAAAATTATTGGCAATTCATAGGACTGTCAAAAGTTTAAATCTCTTACTGTACTAAAAACACTTCAAACTGATTATAAAAATCACTCTAACTCAATAATTTAAAAATACACAAATGATATAATCAAACATTTCACAGACAGAAATACAAATATCTAGTGCCAATGTAACATACTCAGCCTTGTTCGTAAAGAACTACACATTAAAACGACTGTGAGGTATCCCATTTTCCCTGTGCCACTGGTTTAAATTTTCACATAAATTTAATTAGCCAAATATTTAAAAATCTAACATCTGATGCTGGGAAAGTTATCAAATAAATCACTAAATTTCTCTTGCCAGGGTCCAAATACTTAAATGGGAAAGATTATATGATATTAGATAATTTAATAACTTCCATCTTAGAATTTCCATGGGGAATTAGTTCTTCAGAGGTAAATATTACATAAAGGGAAATTTTACAAGCACATTTTTGGACAAGTGAAAATTAAGAAATAATTTAATGTATCAACTATTATCTGATGTATAATAAAAGCATCTATTCCCTAGAAAATAAATTATTAATAAAAGTGTTAAGTCATTATAATGCATACTTGAGATCTTTTCTTCTAGACTTTTATGAGAACTGTCCTCTGATTGAACACCATGAGATTGCTTGAACACGACCCACAAGATATTGGGTGTCCAGACCCGCCTGGCTTCCCTTGCAGCAGAGTTTCATTTCCTCTCCTGGAGTATTCATTCCTTCCCTGCTCTCAGGGTCAGGGGACGTCACCTCTTATGGGTCCGCTGGTCCAATTATGCCTTTATTATTCCTGATCTAGACTCTGTCTCATTCCTAAAGTCCCTGTCAAGGGTGAGCTCTTCTTTCTTTACAAGTCACAAATGTGTCAAGTTTTGTTTTATTTTGTTTTTTAATGTCATGACTCCTTCCTTAGAGGAAATCTTTCAACCCCACAGGAGCTCGCTTTGTTGTTGTTTTGAAAGCTGCTCTTCAAATCTAATTTTTCTCAGAAGAATTTTGTCTGCATACAATAGGCACCGCCCCATGTCCTGCACACAGCTCTAGAGCAAGCCCCTTGCCACGAGGAAGGGCAGTTAACACGTCTACTGACCCCTACTGGTTCAGTCAGAAGCCATTTTCCCCAGAGCTTAATTAGTTCACGGTCATTGTGTTACCATGACCTCCTTTTGATGATAACTTACTTCAAGTAATAGAGATTTTTCAAAACCCTGTTTCCAACTCTTTTTTTTAAAAATGTAAGAATAAGCTATTTTAATCAAACAAAAACACATTTATATTCATTATTTATAAAAATAAAATTAGACTTTTCCAATCCTTAACATTTGCATTTAATACCTTCTAACCAAAATACAAATGCTAAAACAGCAAATTACAATATAACTTGTACAGTATGCAATATGTTCACCCTTTACCCTTACTTTAATTCTAGTTGGTCATTATGTACTCAATGTATACTCAAACACCACTCATAATAAAATTTTCACAATTAACAAAAAATGTGACAAAGTTGTCTTAAAATGGCTCTGTTATAAATTGTATAGAATATACAGAATTATAAAGTCAAGTTTTTTTTTATCAAAATATACACCCCTCCCTGAAACTAACACAAGCTATGAACATTTTAAATGAATAATACAATTATAGAAAATATTTGGAAAATTATTTTTTCATGTATAAATATTTTGCCATATTTACTTTGATCTATAATTATCAGCATACAAGTCCACTTAAAAAATATCCACATGTAACGCTAGGATATATCACTACATTTAATAATTTTATATTTGGAGTTATGTCAAATCAAACTGACTAGAACACACAGTAATTTTCCTTGATGCATAATCCTAACAGATAAAGCAAATTAGTGGATCACAGGATTGCTTATTCAATATTCTAATTATCAATTCAAAAATGATTTTCATAAGCCTTTTGTAACAATCTCTTATAAAACCCAAATGAATAGTGTAGGTGTACATATATATATATATAAAATGTATAAAATAAAGTTGTATTCACTTGCATTTTCCCATTTTGCTCTACTATATAATACTATATGTATTAATAAGTAAAAGTAGATAAACAAAAGATAAATGCAGATACAATATTAGGGTTACTTTAACAGCAAAATACTGCAGTATAAAAAGGTCAATTTTAATCATGTCCTTTCTTGGGCATTTAACTGCTTTCATGCCCACCCAGATGCATACTAAGTCTTCTTCATGGAGACATCACAACACTTGTAGAAAGAAACCAGACTCCTCTGAGCTACTTCTTCACAGTAATAACCTTCCAACCTTGGATAACCTTGGGTTTCCATCTATCAAATCCAATGAATATGAACAGCTGCAGATCACTCAAACTGGCTTCTGGATCCTGCTCATACTGATGATCAAAGGGTAGGAATATTTTATCTCTCCCTCCTATTCTGCCAGTTTAAAAAGTAAGAATCCAGAGTTCCAGCTTTCCAGGAACTTAGTCCACATGATGGAATATCCTGTAGTGCAATTAGATTTGAGGGCAATGTTGATGGTGTGGGTCAGTGTAAAAAGAACATTAAAAAATTTAAGTGAGTTCTAAGCAAGGGGTATAGATGTCTGAAAATATCAATATGAAGACAAAACATCTGGCTTTGTGGGTATATTTCTGAGTCACGTAAGTAATGGATGGAACCTTGTCACTCCACATCCTACCTCCCCTACCCACCAACAACAAAGCTACCGTTTTAAGCAAGGAAGGTCATCACTTCATGATATTAGCCTTCAAGATAGTTTCAACTCCAAATATCAGAAAACTCAATTAAAATTGTTTTGAATAATGAGGGGGTTATTGTCTCAGAACAAGGAGACAGAGATAGAGGAGTTTTAGGGCCAGTGAACTCAGCAACTCAAAGTTGGAGGAAGAAGAGCCATGGATGAAGATTTCATGGAAAAAAATTGAGAGCAAGGACAAGGAAAATGAGAAGCCAGAGAGCAAGCATCTAAGGGAAGAAGAGCAGAAGCTGAGAAACACAGGGTGGACTGGCTGCAGAATCACACCCTGAAAGAGGGGGGCACCCAGGCCAATCCATTCTCAGCAGAAGAGAGGGTGCAGGAGCAGCTGGGTGCTGCCCAGCTGGAGCTCTGAATTAAGAAAGCAGATGTGGACCAGTTGGCTCCCCTGGAAGCCTGGATAGGTCCCCAAGAGGGACACGTAAAATAATCTGGAGAAGTTGGAACATAGACCCATGGGGACATTGCTGAGTTGATGCATGAGAGGCTAATAGGCTATAATTTCACAGGGCAGGAGGCTATGACTCTAGCTAATGGTTGAGTTGACTTCTCCATCTTGGCTGCCATGCTTGTCCTGTGGGTGGCCAGTGTTGGGCAGAGGTGGGCCAGATAATGTACAGTGTCAAAGGAAATGTAGGAAAATAAGAACTTAGTACCATAAGCTCCTGCCCATGCTAATTCACTGGTAGGACTACTCTGGAAGACATCTTTGTGTACCTGTCAAAATCAAACATTCCCATGCCCTTATTGATCCAGCATTGCCACAGATATATTTGCTCTGGTAAACAAGAGAGTATGCACAAGGATATTCACTGCCTTGCTATTTGTAATGGCAAAATTTTGTAAACAATACAAATGTCTTTTAGTGAAGGATTGGTTAAATAAATGGTGTCACAGTCATTCTGAGAAAAGCTATGTGTTCAATAAAAAGAATAGACAGAACTAATTGTTCCAAGATGGAAAAACTCCAGAAGTTAAATATCAAGGGAACAACGCAAGATGTATTACAATGCTCATATTGTCAACTGAAAGGAGGATGTGCTTATATATCAACTCAGAATACTCCTGGAAAGAACCCAAGAGACAGAAAACAGTCATCACTCTTGGAATAAAGAATCAAGGTGCCTTTTAGTAGCATGTGAATAAATCAGTATATCTGCAAAGCACACACACCTACACATACATACACACATGCACACACTCACATCTAATTAGCCATCTTTTTGCTTTGCCATCCTCCGAGTTTTGGCTTTAATTTTCAGTTTTCTTCCTTTCATGTTTGCATAATTATTGTAGCAGCTCCAAGCATCTCATCTTCACCCAACAATGTCTAAAGTGATTGAGGGCTTTCTAGAATGTATGTGATTTTAAAATCCATGCTATTGATGTGAATTTTTATGGTGAAAAGTAATGAAAACCTTTTGAAGAGTTTAAAGTAGGTGAGATGTCTAACTTGGGCTTTAAAATCTTACTCTATTATTAGTGTAAATAACAAATTGCAAAAGTCAATATGGCCATTGAAGGTAACCAGGTGAGACGTCTTGGTGTCAGCAGTGGCGATGGAGAGCAGACGGTTTCTGGTAGTACTAGGAGTTACACTCCAGCGTCCTGGGGGAGCGACTGGATACGTGGAGGGCAGCGTGGGGAGTGTCAGGGTGATTACCAGGTTTCCTGCTTGCCACGCCGGGTGGACGATGTTACCGGTCACTTAGAATAGGAACGTGTTTGGTGGAAAGCCATGACTTCAGTTTTACACAGTTGAATGTCACATATGCATAAAATACCCAGGGGATGGAGGTTTTATATTTTTTAACATAGTCTATCTCATTATTTGCACATTCATATTTGTCATTTTACCTATTAGCTAAAATTTGCTTCTAACCCCAAATCAGTATCTGGGACACTTTTGTGGTCACTCGTGGACATGCCCAGAGTGCAAAAAAAATTGACTCTCCGGGTTCACATGTTCCCAGCTGGATTCAGATGATGCCACACTCTGCCTTCTTGTTTCAGCTCTTATGCTGCTAGGTGTCCTTTCAGCTGTCTATTTGGGGCCACGTTTTTGTATTTTTGTGCTTTTTGTTGGTGGTTTTGCTATTTAAAATACCACCCAGGTATAATGCTGTGCCTTACTGAGAAAGAGCAAATGTTAGATGAGCTCTGTGAGGTGTGAGTTACGGTGCTATTGGCTGTGAGTTCCATGTTAATGAGTAAACAATAGCCATTAAATATGGTATCTAACACAGATACAGACATAAAATAAGGTTTTTGTATTGATTGTGACTAGAGGTTCACAGATACTTAACCCTGTGTTTCCCCTAGGAGCGATGGTTCAATATTCGCTAATTCAGTGTTTGTGGTAACTTTATAGAACATAAGCACTGCAAAAAAAAAAAAAAAAAAAAGAATAGACTATATATGTATACATGCCAAAGAGTCCATGTACACAGACAGATTTGCACTGAGGGAGCTTCTACAGTGAGCAGGGACGTGAGATCTGGGGTCAGAGAATTTCAAACTGTAAAGATCTGGTCGAGAAGGTGTCCCACGGGTGTGCTTGTGATGTATGTCTGCGACGAAGGCACTTTCTAAACAGCTACCTTATTTCTTTGTACATAAGGATTCAAAATAAGTTTTTCTTGAATTAAATCCTTAATTAACTAAACTCTTAAAAGTATTATAAAATCTACTGTTGGTCAAGATACAGGTAAATGGGCCAACTGTCAGTGTCATTATAAAATGTTCCAATTCCTTCAGAGAACAATATAGAACTAACATTTCCAAATTCAAAGAAAAAAGTCATTTCCTTTTTTCCAGTAATCCTACTCAAAGGAATTTATCTCAGAATATTTTTTCAATAGAGCAAAAATAAAGAACCAAAATTGTAGTATTATAGAAACATCTGTAAAATTTTATGATAATCTTTTTGATTAATGTTGCTACATCCATATCAATGAAAAGGAAGGAATATTATAAAACAAGTACATTTTCTTTTGGAAAATATTAATTGACTATTGTATATACTTTAAAATTTTTATATTAATGTATTTAATATATTAAAATGATTATTATTTCTTTAAGAAACAATGTTAAATTGATATCGTATATTGTATACAAGGCCTTTTTGACACTTTTTAGCATATGGATTCATTTTGTTTTTAATGGTCCTGATCAATTCAAATTTTGCATAGATTTATTTATTTATTTTTATTTTTATTTTTTTTATTTCAGCTTATTATGGGGGTACAAAAGTTCAGGTTATATATATTACCCATGTCCCGCCCATCCCCTCGAGTCAGAGCTTCAAGCGTGTCCATTCCCCAGACAGTGCGCATTGCACTCATCATGTAGGTATACCCCATCACCTCCCACAGCCCCCATGCCCCGCCCCCTCCGAGTCAGAGCGTTCAAGCGTGACCATTCCCCAGGCAGTGCGCATCGAACTCATCATGTAGGTATACACACTTCCCCTCCCCCCACCCTCCACCTCAGTCTGATACCCAATTGGTGTTATTCCCAAATGTGCACTTAGGTGATGATCAGGGAAACCAATTTGCTGGTGAGTACATGTGGTGCTTATTTTTCCATTCTTGGAATACTCCACTTAATAGAATGGGTTCCAACTCTCTCCAGGAGAACAAAAGGGATTCTATATCCCCGTTATTTCTTATAGCTGACTAATACTCCATGGTATACATATACCACATGTTACTAATCCACTCATGAATTGATGGGCATTTGGGTTGTTTCCACAACTTTGCAATTGTGAATTTTGCTGCTATAAATATTCGGGTGCAGGTGTCTTTTTTATAGAATGACTTTTGTTCTTTTGGGTAGATGCCCAATAATGGGATTGCTGGATCGAATGGTAGGTCTACTTGAATCTGTTTAAGGTATCTCCATAATGCTTTCCACAGGGATTGCACTAGTTTGCAGTCCCACCAGCAGTGTATGAGTGTTCTTGTCTCTCCACATCAATGCCAACATGTATTGTTATGGGACTTTTTGATAAAGGCCATTCTCACTGGAGTTAAGTGATATCTCATTGTGGTTTTGATTTGCATTTCCCTGATGATTAGAGATGTTGAGCATTTTTTCATATGTTTGTTAGCCATTCTTATATCTTCTTTTGAAAAATTTCTATTCATGTCCTTTGCCCACTTTTTGATAGGATTGTTTGATTTTTTTCTTCCTTATTTTCCTAAGTTCTAAATAGATTCTTGTTATCAGTCCTTTATCTGATGTGTAGTATGAGAAAATTTTTTTCCCATTCTGTAGGTTGTCTATTTACTCTCGTGACTGTTTCTTTGGCTGTGCAGAAGCTTTTTAAAAGGCGAAAGATTTATTCAATCTGAAGAGAAACCAGAGTATTCAGAAGCTTTTTAATTTAATCAGGTCCCATTTATTTATTTTTGTTATTGCTGTGATTGCCTTAGAGGTCTTCCTCATAAATTCTTTGCTTAGGCCAATGTCTGTAAGAGTCTTTCCTACATTTTCTTCTAGAATTCTAATAGTTTCCGACCTAAGGTTTAAGTCTGTTATCCACCGTGATTTGATTTTTTGTGAGAGGTGAAAGCTGTGGGTCTTGTTTCAGTCTTTTACATGTGGCTATCCAGTTTTCCCAGCACCGTTTATTGAATAAGGATTCTTTTCCCCAGAGTATATTTTTGTCTGCTTTGTCAAAGATTAGATGGCTATATGAGGATGGTTTTATAAGCAAGGGTTGGATAAACTATTTGAAGACATAATTGAGGAAAATTTCCCAGGCCTTGCTAAAACTCCAGATATACAGGTTCAAGAAGCTTAAAGAACCCCTGGGAGATTCATAGCAAATAGGAAGACACCACACCACGTAGTCATCAGACTGACCAATATATCCACTAAAGAGACCCTTCTTCGAGCTGTAAGGAGAAAGAAACAAGTAACATACAAAGGAAAGTCCATCCGAATCACGCCAGATTTCTCAACTGAAACCTTACAAGCAAGAAGAGCTGGGACCCCATTCTCACTCTTCTGAAACAGAATAATGCCCAGCCTAGAATCCTGTACCCAGCTAAGCTCAGTTTTATATATGAAGGAGAAATTAAGACATTCTCAGATAAACAAAAACTCAGAGAATTCAAGACAAGACCAACTCTCCAAGAAGTACTCAAAAGAGAGTTACACACGGACCAGCACAAGAAAGACCCATGAATGTAAAACTACTCAAGAGCTAAAGATCAAAACCCAGTTATCACAATGGCTCAAGAGAGAAAACATAACAATGAAGTTCCCCCCAACACGATGAACAAAAATCTGTCTCACTTATCAGTTCTCTCATTAAATGTGAATGGCTTGAATTCCCCACTCAAGAGACATAGACTGGCCCAATGGATAAAAAAATACAAGCCAAGTATCTGCTGTCTTCAGGAAACTCATCTAACCTGCAAAGATGTATTTAGACGGAAAATAAAAGGGTGTAAATCAATATTTCAAGCAAATGGAAGCCAAAAGAAAGCTGGCATGGCGGTTTTAAGCTCCGATAACTTGGTTTTTAAATCAACAAAGTAATGAAAGACAAATATGGTTACTACATGCCGGTGAAGGGTACAATTCAACAAGAAGACATAACTAAACTTAATATGTATGCACCCAACTTAGGTGCACCCAGATTCATAAATCAAACCCTACTTGATCTGAACCAAATGATAGATAACAATACTATAAGAGCCAGGGACTTTAACACGCCTCATGAGGTAGGAGGAGAGGTGGGGCTGGGGCCTACATGATCTGCAGGTGAACCCTTGGGAAGAGTAACTAAGAGGTCTCAGTGCCAGTTGCTTGGTGCAGCAGGTATGAGATTAGTGGCCTCACATCTGAGTGTTCTTACTATTCTATAGCCCTAAGTAATTTTTGGACTGCTTCATTTTCCTGGGTCCATATTCATAGATTTTCACAACCATCTCTTCACTTTGGCTGCACTTAGAAAACTGTGGTGCCAGGAATTATACAATGATCATTGTTTATATATTTGCATACATCCTTCTATTTGGCTGTTAACCTGAGGGAAAAAAAGTAAACATTAAGGATGACGTAGTATATATAAAGTCCAGTGAAAATATAATATCTTATAGCAGGGGGTACCATTGGCCCTGAAGCTATGATTAAATGCACACAGATTGCTTTGCGGTGCATGCACTGCCTCCTGACTTAATGCACGTACGTAAAGACTACTGACTCTGGTATGGTATTAAACTCTCCCCCCAAAACTGCATTTTCTTATTTCCATTAGTTAGGACATTAATACCAGTACTATCAGTTATTGTAGATCATAATGACGTTTTCAGAGAGAGAGAGAGAGAAATGGCTCAGTTCTGGTTACAATTCACATATTTCTGACTATCTTCCCAGGACCACGATCCCTAGCTAGTCCTGTTAAAGTAATAAACAACATAAGATTCTACTTTATAGCTTCAGAGAGGGAAGAAAAGCCTACTGTTGTACTGTAGTATTGAATTGTATCATTATGCAGCTATACAAAGAACAATCACTGCAATTGTTTCTCTTTTGAATTGTTTGCTCAGTTAAAGATTTATTTAAAGTCTTTTGCATACACACCTTCTTCAGTTTATATTTTCTTAACACAGTATTTCAATGATTTTTTTTCTATGAGTTTTAGTCTTTTTGATGTAAGTTTAATTATTCTTGATATATGATAGGTTCTAATATCTGGTATGATCTTTAGTTCTTCATTACTATTCTTTTTATTTCAGAATATATTAAACAGTCTAACTCATTTATTTTTTAATGAATTTTAAAATCATTTTGTCAGCTTTCATAAAGTATCTCATTAGACTTTTAATTGGAAATGTGTTAAATCTATAACTTAACTTGGGAGAAGTTATATCTTCTTGTATTCTTTTAAGTTACAATTAGACCATCATAGATTTTCATGCTTGCAATAAACCATAAAGAATTTTCTACTTAATGCCTATATTTCTTTTCTAAGTTTAATTTTATTTTTAATTCAGACATAATAGTTGTACATATTTATTGGGTACAATGTGATACCTTGACACATGTATACATTGTGCAATGATCGAATCAGGGTAACTAGCATAGTCACCGTCTCAAACATGTATTGTTTCTCTGTGGTGAAAACATCCAAATTTAATGCCTGAATTTTCCAGGAAGGTGTACACCCAGACCATGTTTTATAACAACATGGTGTGTTCTTGTTGCTGTTATTTCTTTGTTTTTAATGACATGTTTTTCAGATGACAAACCACAGTGGGATTCCAGAGAAAGGACAGCTTATAGAGAAGGTGGTATATAAGATGTTTTCTGTTGTTTCTTTTTTAGTTTATGAGTTAAAATAAAAGAAAGACTACTTCACAAAAGCTTGTAAAAACAGAGAGTTTTAAAATAAATAGCAAGCCTGGGAAATTTTGAAAATTTCAGCATAGTTGAATTGAAAAGTTCTGATTCTTTGCAAGTTAGGGTCTAGAATAAATGTCTAAATTCTGTGTAAATTTTCGCATAATTCTTTGGAAAATATTTGATTCTAGTAGACCTGAACCCGTCTCAGGACACTGCAGAGCAGAGCCACGTGCTGACCTGAAGCTGCCTTTGTCTCCTAACCCCCGTTTCCTGCAGGGGACTGTGAAGCGCATCGGCCACCAAGGCGGTTTCCTTTCTCCCCTAACCGGTCCGCCCACGGGTCACACGCAGCACAGTCGCTACAGAGGTCCCTTTCTTGTTCACCTTCCCACTCTCCTGCTCAGAGTGGCCCACGAAGTCACCTTGAACTCTGTCACTGAATCCCTAAAATTGAGCCACTTTGGTTATAATGAATCATTAATTAAATTAAGTGCTTTCTATTGGCTCTTGATTTTTTTCTTTACTATTTTTCTGACAAATAGTTTTCTTTCTGTGGCATGTTTATCGGATTTAAAAAAATCATAGCTATCTTTGACATATAATGACATAGGAGGCATTTCTTTTTGTATGTTCAGGATGTTTTTTAACTTGGAATTTTGAAATAGCTTACCTATCCACCTAATACTACATCTTCATAATTCTTTAAAAATATTCCAAAAATTTTAAAATGTATTTGCCAATTTAGACTTTTGAAGATAGTTCCCTATAAATAGCACTTCTCATAATCAGTCTTCAATTTGTTTCATATTTTAGCTTCTCTAGGAATATATTACATATATAAATCTCATATATATCATAAATTTTTGTATGTATATATCTGCTTCTTTATAGCTATTATTTTTTATCATGTTCATTGTGCCTTATCTATTTGATAATACTTTCAAAGACCTGGCTCTTACTTTTCTTTATAAATTCCACTGTTTCTATTTTTCTAATTTATTTCTTAGTTTTGCATTTTTTTCAAACTTAGTATTTCTTTAAGATATATTGTTCCTTTGTTTAGAAGTACTAAACTATTCATCTTTTTTTCTTCTTAAGGAAAAATATTTAATTCTTTAACTTATTTTCAAAACTGTTCAGGTTTTAGTTTTTAGAAACTAGTAAGTAGTGACGCCGTCACGACTGTCTAATGTACCACTACTGTGCTTACTGTTACATTTTTGGTTCCTTGCTTCACCAGTGGTCACTTTTATAAACATTTTGGTTCAGAAGAGTGGATTTGTTTTCATTACAAATTAATTGAAGATTAATTAGCAGTTAATTATTAATTAATGTTATTTTATTCAATGTTATAATTAAATGCAATTTAATTTAAATACTAACTATACAATCCATAATTGATTCGTAGTTATTAGTGGTTTAATAATTGTTAATTGTGTTGGACTTTTAACACGTATTTTTAATGATATAAATTTTTAAATTTTAATTTGGATTGCTAAATGTCCAATTTTCATAAATATTCCATTTTCATTAGCAATGAATTAGAAGTATTTTCTACCTAACGACTTCCAACTACTTAGTAATTAAAACTACTTAAGAATGTTAAAATCTTCTACATTCAACTTATATTTTTCTACTTGCCGTATGTCACATGGATAGTGGTGAATTGTTGCATAACAATTTTTTTTATCTTTTCTTATTTTCATGTATTTTTGAGAATTTATATTTTCTCTATTCCATTGCTGTGTTTGGTGGCATTATATATTAGGTATTGCAGAGTGTTTGTATGAGTCATGAAGTAGATGATCTAACTTCTCTTCCTCCAATATATTATACTTTATAAAATTAACAAAATGCAACTTTGTATGTCACAATTAATATGGAAATTTATTTCTGGATCCGTGATTTAGATATACATATTATTGCGAAACATGCATTTTGAAAGAGATCAATCCTTAGGCTACCAGACACATTATCCCTAACTCCATGTTGGGGACAGTATTAATAATATTAATAATATCTCTAATTATTTTTGTGTGTGTATGGTATAGAGTAGGATTTTTCATAATGGCAAAACAATGGCGATCCATTTATTAATGGTAAAAATAAATTTTGCTGTTTATAAAATAAAATACTGTACAAAGTGCCAACTGAGGAACTGCCACTACAAGCATCAGTAGATAAAGATCATAAATAGAGTACTGAGTGGACGAACCCAGAAACTAGTCATAGAGAAGAAGACACATTATAGTGTCATTTATACAAGTTTCTAGAGCAGGCAAAACTTGGCAAAATATTTAGAGCTACAAAAACACTGTCAAGAAAATGAAGGAAATAATAATCACAGATTTTAGAAAACTGATTATTGCTGGGGAGATGAAAGGGAGCAGCAATAGCAGAATGTAAAACAGGAATCAATTAAGATATTGATCCTAACCTATATCTCGAACTGAATGTGTGTTTTTCTCTTAATCATATTTGATTCTTTATATAGTATATGGGCTACATGTCATAATATGTCAGATTTTTTTAAACAAAAAACACATGAGGGAAAAGTTTAGTGACAAAAGTGGACAAAGCAATACAATCATATTTAAAGTTGGTATGAAAATAAAATTTAAGAGGATTGTTTTTGTTTCTTTGTTTTTGGCTAGCAGCATCTGAAAACATGTCCTATCTTTCAGTAAAACAATTATTTTTTCCTACATATTCCATAAGTCTCTCAAGTAAGAACTATCTAAATTAACACATTTCATATTATCATACTAGTAAGAAGGCAAAAAAGGGACGGGGGTTCCATAATTAAAAGAGTCCTGTATTTCTACAGAAGTACCCTGGGCAAACCTGCTTCTTGCAAGTTCAGAAGAAGCCCAAGGGCACCAACATTGAATTATATCCGCCTCTGGCATACATAACACTTTCCAGTCCAGAGTCTCAATCTCCTCAACTTTGAAATTAATTACATTTAATGCTTTATTGAGTTTTTCAATTACTGGTCGCTCCTGGCCAAGTCTCTTCCCTTGAATTTCCAGTATAATATCACTCCTGCTTTTCTTTGCTCATTAATTTGAATAAGAAGCTGATTTCTGGTTACTCTGAAATTAAAATCACTTTTTAAAACAGTGTACTTCATTTCACTGTTTCTAAAATATTGCTGCACTTTAGAGTCACCTTACAGTTTTGAAAAATACTGATGCCTGAATCTCACCCCTCCAAAATCAGATGTAATTGATCTGGGCTGTGAAAAGGCCTGAGGATTTTTGAAAGCCAAATAAATGCTTTTCAACTTGCAGTAAAGTTTGAGAATCACTGCTCTTCATTGTTCTCTCCATTACCTGCTTATGGGTGCAGTAGATTTTTCAGATAAAGCAATAAAGAATTATCCACTGGTAATGTCTTATTATATTTTGGCATTAAAAAAAAAAAACAACCAGATATCATTAATAGAATAAAATCACTCTCTTTCCTAAACACATGTATCATCTACTATTTGTAACCTTTCATTATAGTTGCTTTCAGTCAAAGGAGATATACTAATTTTTTCTTTTATTAGGATTATTTTTACTCTTTCTCTGCCCCCCCATTAGGATTTTTAATTCATAGGTTCTGAATTATTGAATGTGATCATTATGTAATAAATATGTGACTCTTAAAATTGTCCTGAATCCTATGTAGTTCAAGAAAACTGTTAGATTAGTACTGACCTCTCTTCTTTTGCAGGAAGTTGTGTGAATGTCATGGAATCTGGGAAGGCAAACCAGGAAATCCAAGGAAACATGTGTGTGTGAAGAATCCACATGTACATTCCTTTGCCCACCACCACAGTCAAGGCATGGAACGTTTTCATCACCAGCAAAACCCTTCATATCCCAGCCACTCTCTCCTCTCCTTTCCTCCTTGCTGTCCTTGCTGGAACCCATAATCTGTCGTCTGTGTCTATAATTTTGTCATTTCCAGAATGTTAAATAAACGGAATCACATAGCATGTAACCTTTTTGAGACTGGATCTTTTTTAAAAAAAGCTTACTGTAATTCCCTTGAGTTACATTTAAATTTCTGTGTCTATCAACTGTTATTTCCTTTTGTTGTCAAATAGGTTTTCCTGGCATGGAGGTGCCCCTGGTTGTTTAAGCATTCATCTGCTGTAGGATAAGTGAGAGATTTCCAGGTTTTGGCTATCAAACATAACAATATTATGAACATTATGTAGAGGTTTTTGTGTAAATATAACTTTTCATTTCACTAAGATAAATGACCAGTGGGCGATTTCCGGGTTTCATGCCTGCTTTGTGAGAGAGGGCCTTCCGCTGTTCACAGTGTCACAGTGGCCGTACGCACACGAGTCACACATCTCAGCATCTTGCCAACACTTTGGTGATTTCACCAAAATATTTTGTATGTTAGCCATTTTCATGGGTATGTCATCATATCTAACACAATTTTAATTTGTTTCAAACAAATGATTTTAGTTTTGATTTTCCTAATAGTGACTATGAATATATTTCCATGTTTGTTTCCCTTCTGTGAATTCACTTTGGTGAAATGTCCCATCATGGTTTTTGCCAATTTTCTAATTGTATTGTTTTTTTTTTTTTGATTTCTTATTGTTTAGAGAATATTTACTAGTATTTCACTTAATGATAGCATTTCTAAAGTTCATAGGAGAGAGTTCTTTGTGAAGTAGATTTTAAGTATCTAGTTTATCAAGTTAATACATTTTTTAAAATTAAACTTTACCATCAGATAGCCTTTTTCTACAAACTTCCATTTGGTAGATTAAAGCAAATGTCTAGATATACTATATATAGATTATAAATGTATCAGGTGTATTGGGAGATACTGTATTTTATATGACTAAGATCCATACTAAGTAGTAGCACACAATCACTGAAAACTATAATTACAATATGATTGCTTTGTTTAACGAATTCTAGTTTATTATTAATGTTGCTTTGATAGGCTTTATTCATTAATAACTTATAGGATTGATTTTCAAATATAGTGTTTCTAATGAGAATTATGAAATAGATTTTCATAATTTATGTATTTATTTACTTGGTGTGTGTCAAAAAGCCCAGATAAACATTCTTTCCTCCCTAAATTCCCAGCAGTTAGGCATGGCTGTGGATACCATCAATGACTAACGAAATGAAATAGAAATCTAAGAAACACAGCAAGTTAATTAGGTCTTTTTTATGTAACAGCTTTAGTCATACAGAGAATTTAACATTGGATGTCAGTCAAATCTTGATTTACTATTTAATGAAAGGTTTTTTAAATAATTATAGATTCACATGTAGCTGTAAGCAATAATACAAGGGGATCCTACGTGTCTTTCACCCAGTTTCTCCAAATAGTAACATCTTGCTTAATGTACAATATCATAACCAGGAAATTGATGTTAATAAAATTTGCTTACATTCTTTAGATTTTTCTAGTTTTACATGTGTTCATATGTGTGTAGATTCATGTGACCACCGACATAGTCAAGATGCAGAAGAGTCCATCGCAAAAAAGTCACAGCTCCCTTCCTCCCTTCCCCGCCCTCCCTTCCTGCTGTCTTTCTTCCTTTCTCCTCGCTTCGTCCCTCCCCTGGTCTGCGGCAACTACTAAATTGTTCTTCAACTCTAATTTTGTCATTTCAAAAATGTGGGGTAGGTGCGGTCATGCAGCAGGTAAGCTTTTGATTTTGAATCTTTTCCCTCAGAATAATTCCTCTGGGGTCCACCCGGGTCGTCACGGGTGTGGGCGGTCCAGTGCTCTGTATTGCTGGACAGTGTTTCATGAAATGGACGTACCAGTCTGTTTAATCATTCACCTATTGAAAAATATTGTCATTGGCAGTTTTTGGCTATTACAAATAAAGGCTCTATGGACATGCACACACATATTTTTGAAAATAAACTTATTTCTCTGGGAGGATACCCACATTT
Source organism: Eulemur rufifrons (assembly GCF_041146395.1). Lineage (NCBI taxonomy): Eukaryota > Metazoa > Chordata > Mammalia > Primates > Lemuridae > Eulemur > Eulemur rufifrons. The sequence goes on along the minus strand of NC_091011.1, from coordinate 4,817,230 downwards.
ATGGGCCCTATAATAAACACACCTTTAGTTTTGTTAAAAATGTAACACTACCTGACTCTTTTTTAAGAGTGGTTTTACTGTTCCTACCAGCAATGTAGAAGTGACCTAGTTTTTCCATATCCTAATCAGAATGTGGTATTAATCACTATTTTATATTTTACCATTTTGATAAGTGTGCAGTAATTTTTTATGGTGGTTTTAATTTGCCTTTCTTTAATGACTAAGAATGTTGAACTTTTCTCAAGTGTCATCTGGATATACACTTCAGTGAAATGCCCTTCATATCTTTAACCGACTATGATGGTTGTTTGTGTGTCAACTCGACTGGGCCAAGGAATGCCCACAGAGCTGTAAAATACTATTTCTGGGTCTGTGTGTGTGAGGGTGTTTCCAAAAGAGATTAGCATTTCAATCAGTCAACTCAGTGGAGAAGACTGCCCTCACCAGTGGGGCAGGCCTCATCCAATCTGTTGAGGACACAAACAGAACTAAAAGACTGGGAGAAAGGGTGAACTCACTCCCTGCGTGTGAGCTGGAACATCCTTCTTATCCTGGCCTGGTGCTACTGGATTTCAGGTCTCTGGACTCAGACTGAATCACACGACCAGCTCTCCCGGGCCCAGTCTCTCAGACCTAAATCTGGGGCTTTAGACTGAATTATATCACTGACTTTCCTGACTCCAGCTTGCAGAGGGCAGATCTTGGGACTTCTCCACCTCCATAACCATGGGAACCAATTCCCATTATAAGTAAATAAATAAATATTCATATATATTTATGGTGGATTCTGTTTCTCTGCAGAACCCTTGCGAATACAGATTTTGGTACCGAGAATGGTTACAGAGGAACAGAATTTTAAGTTCTAGGGTTTCTGGAGTTGGCTTCCCAATCTGATTAGATTAAAGATGTTAATAACTCTGTTTCTAGCAGAAAAGAGAACGCTAATACTCCACGGTGTGAACTATTTATAGAGATATGCAAAATACATGCATTGCATACTCTAATCAACCACTTACACGAGCAGAGAGCTAAGTGACTCTATGCATGACACTTTTGAATATTTTTGGAAAACTAATGCATGTAATGAGGATGACATTGCTTGGCTGTTCCTAATGTCACCGGATAAAGTGGTGAAAGAAAAGAATGAACTTAAGGCTTCGAATTCTCAGCTCAATTGCCACATAAATAAACTAAGAGTTTCTAGGTGTGTTTTGATGGGGAGCCCTATCTCTTGTAGCCACAGGGGTAAAGTAGCTGGAAAAAAAGTCCAATAGAAGATCTCATCTTGTGATTGGCTACATTACATGCAAGTTGAATTCTCAGCCTCGCAAGTGTCTACTGTCAAAGTGAGGTCATTGACTGAATAAAAATAAAAAGAGTGAACCAATAGGTTGGAATGGGGATGTGTGAGAAGACCCAGGTAAAGCTGGCGATAAGCCCCTAAATTCTAATGCGTCTTTGCCAGTGGAGGAGGCCCCTCACCGCCATCCCACCCCCGACCCCCAGCAAAAATGGCTCCTCCACTCCGAGATTGGCCTTTCCACATCCATCTTAGAGTATCAACACTGCACGGCCTAAGGAAAGGTTGATGGCCTGCCCTGGGGAGTTTGTCTTACAAGACAAGGTTGATTCTCCTTAAGACCCACCCCACCACCCCTCTTTGCTTCCAGACCTGTAACTGAACTCTAGTCCCAGCAGGCCCCTAAAGGTGAGGTACTATGTATGAATCAAGAGGAAGTGTGCTGCACTCCAAAAGAACTACTGGAGTTTCTAATGTGCGCAAGCAGAAATCTGGAAAACGTGTTGGAATGAATTTGAGGGATAATGGTGGAAGGAACAAGTTGGATCAGGTCGAATTTATTGATATGAGCTAACTAAGCAGAAATTCCCATTTAGTGTTGCAGCTCAGGAAGTCAGAAAAGGCCCTGGCAGCTTGTTTGACTGGAATGTGGACCAAAGGATGGTGCACTGTGGGTGAACTGCAAATGCCTGACATCCATTGGTTTAATGGAGAGGAAGTGGTGGAGAGGTTTAGGCGGGAGACTGGACTGGTAGAGTGCATTTGTAATTTCTTACCTAGTCAGCCACGCTGGGAAGGTTCAGAAGCCACAGCTTTCACCACATCATGAGAAATAAATTTGTGAGGGGAGCCCCAGCGTCCTTGAAGACCATGACTACTCTTCTCTGTGGATCAGTGGAAACCACAGTCACCCATTTGGAAAACCCAAATGCAATGGTAGTAATTGGACCCCAGGGTGGCAGGGCCAGTGGTGGCAAGGTGGATGCATCGCCTCAGGCAACAGCAAAGTATCAGTGTGAACAGTCTGATTCACGCAGACCCATGGCATTGTCTGGTTGGTCCTGGTGTTCCTAGAAGTGAAATAGATAGGAAGCCTACTAATTTGATATTGATTTTTATAAGCAGAAATGTTCCAGGTCAAGTGAAGAAAGGCCTAACTTGAATCATAAAAACGGAAAATTGTGGCCCCTCCATGAGCCTCGGGCGTGCACAGTTTCCCCCTGGTTGGTGTCCTTTGGAGGAACTTTGCCTTGAGTCAGTTAGCAAGACCTTGCGAGGACAACCTTGTATGGCGCTGTCTGCACCCGCTTGCCACTGAGTCGGATCTTCTCCCTAAGCGTCCTCTACTCGGAACCACAGGCTGTTGAATCTGTGACTGAGGAAAGCTGACTATAGGCTGGGGTCTGAAACACAAGATTCTTAAACAACGTTTTCCTCAAACTGTCCCAATACTATTAAGGATTTTCTCAGTCTAAACATAAGTCCATAATCCTTTGGGCTGGACCCTTGCCTCAAATTCTCTCACATATATTTACACTGTAACTTGAATTTAGGTGACTGTCTTTCTAAGAAGCTTAGGTTCACCAAGAAAAATTTAATATCAAAGTGCTACTTTGGAAAACTTTTGATAAGAATAAAATTGTTCAGATGAGAGGTCCTGTAGGACAAAATGGAAGTAGAATTCCATTCGTTGATCTGAATTTTTTTTATTGGAGTAAGAGACTCCCAAACAAATCTCAGATACAAAAATTACTTAGCCAAAGGAAATAAAAATGTAAAATATCTAAATCTATTTTTCTTTGAGATATTCCCATATAACAACTTGAAATTTGTGGCTTTCTGAGCCGAAAGCTTATGTCAAAGCCTTTCTGCAGCACAAACCAGATAAACAAACATTTACAGATGAATGTGGAATATCCTTAGGAATAATAATGTATGGCTAACAGAGCTTTATTGATGGTTTTGGATGTAGTTAGACATCTCAGATGCAAAAAAAGAACAAAAAATAGAAAAAGGAAAGAATAGAAAATCTGAGGGAGAAGATACTGGGAACTACAGAGAAATCAGAGAGCCAGAGAGACTTAGAGAAGCTTCAGAGAGCGGCCAGCATACTTTGGAGGCTATTTCCGAAGCCTTCTCATACAAATAGATTGGACGGAATCCAAATCCAAGGGAGACTTTGAGGATAGGATCTGTAACAACTTTACACAACATTCAAGAGTAAATCCTGAAGCAAATGTGACCTTAGCTCTTTACGTACATTTTATGAATGACCTTAAGCTAGTAATAGGCTATTTAGTGTAGTAACAGCTACTGGAATATTAAGGAGCCCTGTTGCCAATCTCCTGATGAACCCTTTGATGGAATTTTAAAGCAAGCAAACAAACAAACAAAATGTCACAATATATTCACGGCCTTACGGATGGCAACTAGATGCTCTAACTCCAGTCATTAAGCATCCGAGGAGAGAAATGCTTGATAAAAATACCTGCAGATACTATAAATAAAAAAGAACATTAGAAAATCAAATGTCCCACACTAGCTAAAAAAATTAAAGAGAAAAATAAGAGTGGGTGACTAATGATGGTTTATCATCCTCTGAGGAGGAAACAAAGTCCAATTTCATGTTTTACCCTTAATGTCACAAGGAGAAATTTCTTTAAATATTAAAAGAAAACCTTACAAAGTTTTTATTGCTAAGAGTGCCATACTAATCCCGCTATCGTCACATAACCTGTCCTTCAGAGCCCATGACTGTCACCATCTGGGACCCCCACTGAGAACCCACATCTGCTGGCTTCACAGTGTGGGTTTACAATGCAGACACAGTCTCCAAAACACATGCTCTCCCAGGGGCATTATTTGAAATCCTGGCGAACTCTCAATTAATTATTAGCTTACAGCTAATTTGGACATTGAATTTCCAATATATTTGTGTTCAAATTAAGCACAATTTAAAGATCTTCATGAAATGTGAAGATCTGTGGGGGAAAAAATCTATTTTACCTTCAGTGCTACCTAAAGCTACACATTTTATTGTTATAGATCTTTGGTCTGATTTCTTCAGTGTTGCTTTACATTAAGATGATCAGCACTCGTTTAACCTTTCCTATGAAATTCAACACTTGACTTAAGCAGCAGTGCCGCAGAGGCTTACTGAGGCACAGGCTGTAAATTAGGACTATTAGGACCTTCGATTCCTCTGTGAATCTACCTCGAGTAGCATGTGGGTGAAACGCTGCCTTATTCCACAAAGTGACCGCTGAGATTGACTCCCTCTATCTACTCATGTTTTAATATAATGTTAAAATTATATTAAAATTTACAATTTTGTCAAAACAAAATATATTATATGGGTCATGATTGATCCCAAATCACTAAATACCTTAATCCTGACAGATTATGTCACTCAAAATTTTTCTAGAATGTTCATTAAGAGACAATTTAGAGCTTTTCTAAGTTTCACCGGCAATGGGTTCACAATTTCTCTATAATCATGACACACGAATGACACTATGAATTCTCAGTAGTTGAACCTCCCCCCAGAGCCTAAGTACAAATGGTACTTGGTGACTTGCAATCAGGCCTCCATCATCCTCCCACTGTGGATCTCCCTGATTATCGTAAGTCTGTGCACCTGTTTGTACGTGATCCCCCTGAACACACCCCTGATGTTCCGACTCCACTTGGAAGGAATACTGGTAGAACAGCTTCTTACTTCAGACTTTCTTTAGATCTAAGGCCATATCCTACGCACCTTGCTAGAGGCCATAGGTGCCACAGCCAAGGGAATGAAGACTTCACTGACTTAATACCGAGATGCCTCTTTGACACTGTGGCGCTTTTTCTTGCTTGCAGTCCTCAGTATGTGGGCTTAGCGCTTATGGAATTTAATTACTTTATTCTCTGTACATTTCTACCCATTGTGACAACACTTAAAATCCTGATGCTCTTCTTCTTTTACCCCAAGAAAGGAAATCTGTGACTCTTTCCTTCGACTGAGAATTGACTATGTCTTAAAAAACGATTTATTTAGGCAGTCTGTAAAAATTCCAGATTTAATCTTGTTTGTTGGCAGGTCTTATCTTAAGATTGAGATGGAAAATGCTCAGGCATGATATGCCTTAACAAATTTCAATTCATTCCTAAAACACAGACTGCCTCAACCTGGCCAAAATTTGCCCATATGGCATCCATATTTCACGTACCACAGACTGCTGAATCGGAGACAAGAGAGTTATTATATACACAGGTGACAAGTGTGCCTTTGAAGTAGTCCAAGGTTTTGTAACACTGAGGAAACAAGACTTTTAAGCCTCAGCAGGAAACAACTTAAAAATGGTCAACATATTAAAGAACTGTTAAGTTTTGCAATGTTTCTAAGATGGCGACTATTGAAAAACCCCAGACAAAAAGGAAACGTGGAGGTAAAAGAAAATGCCCAGTGTAGCAGTTTAGTACTCGGCAAGTAGGAGACTCCTAAGGAGACGCTGATCCCCCATCTCAAGAAGTCAGATCTTCAGAGAGGTGTGAAGATGCTATTAAAAATACCAGTTATTGACCCTGGCATCCGAAGAGAATCACTGGAACTCTTTTGGTTATGTGCTATATGACAATAATCTCTGAAACTTTCATGAAAGCTACCAGCTTGTGCCAGAGAATCCCAAACAAACTGGGGCAAAAATTGTTCATGAAATAAGCCAGCCACTCAAGGAGGAATTGGCTACTGTTATCAGCACTAATGGGGGGATTTTACAAAGATTGCTGAGAGTGTCCCTGTTCCACAGAGCATCTGTCACCAGCATGTGACAAACTAGGAAAGGGGGAGGTGAACAGAACCCAGCCTCAGTTGCCGCCGTGTGCACTTCCACAGTACTTCTCTCCATGGATTTGACTCTTGCCGGCTTCTTCTCAGGCTGGATTAAAGCCTTTCTTTGCCAGAGAGACACAGTTCTGACATTAGGAAAGAAAGAAAGAAGAACAAAAACCTTTATATTTTGTTTCTAACATGGGGAATTTCAACCTCTCTCCGGTGATACTGCTACTCGTTTTGCTGGCACTGGTATTAAAGAACTTTGCAAAGCCTTGTCACTTCCTCAGAAACTTTATTGCTCCTATGGCCCCGTCACCCTCAATCCTCTCAAGTACAGATAGCCAAGGTCATTTTAAAACTCAAACTAGCAAAATGACAAAATGATCTGAAACTCCTGTGCTTTGTTGACTGAGAATGGAACTTCCTGCTCTCAGTACCGGGAGGAAAACGTTCCAGCCCTCGTTGACTCTCATCATGTGAACTTGGGTCAGGTCACCCTGAAAGGTGAGAGATTTCACTGTACCTCGTCTCAGGCAGACATGACAGGTCCCGCAACTGACTCGTGGAACACGCTCAGTCCTGCCGCCAGCAAGCACACGCAGTCTTCCTTCACAGCTCTCCAGCGCGCTCACACCTGGCGTCACGCTGAAAGAGACCTTGGGACTTACTTTTACCCTCAGCACAGCCATAGACTCCTGGGGTCATGTCTCACAATGCCATAACCTTCAACCCCTGGAGTGCCATTTTTTGGACATGTACAACTAAGAATTCTAAGAATCCTCCAACAGCAGACAATCTCCAGGAGAAGACAGCTGTCACCACGAGCTTCAGGTCAGGAAGCTCCAGGACACAAACAGCTTCCGCCTGGAACATGTGGAGCAGGACCCAGAGGGCCAGAGCCAAACACTATGTCATCTGTGTTTTTTTCATTTTTCATGCTGTTTTTATTTTCTTAACTATTTTCTTTAATCTTTACTGATACAAGGTTCTGGTTTATAAACAAACACTGCTTATGTTTTAACTATACTCCTTACAAGATCTTTACCCTTAGTAGTGCTTTCTGAATTCTTAGTTATCCCTTGATATGACTACAATATTTAGCTGTAATATCCTTTCAATTTGGTTAAAATAAAATGATAGAAATGACTTATGTGCACACATTTTCCTCTAGTGCTTAACAACTTTTGATATTATTGATGTTGTATAATTAAATATTTGACTTTGTCAGTGTATTTGTCTGTTTGGGTTGTCATAACAAAACACTACAGATTGTGTGGTTTATAAAACAGAGATTTATTTCTCATAGTTCTGGAGGCTGGCAAGTCCAAGATCACAGTTCCAGCCATGACAGTTTCTGACGAGAATCCCTTCCTGGCTTGGGAACAGCCACCTTCTCCCTGTGTTCTCACCCAGCCCTTCTGTGGTGGGTGTGTGGTGAGCAAGACCAAGCCAGCGCTCTGGAGTCTCCTCCTGGGAGAGCATCGGTCCTGCTGGATAAGGGCCCCACACTTAGGAGGCTATTTAATCTTAATTGCCTCCTATAGGCCCTATTTCCATTGGGGTTAGAGCTTCAACATACACATTTAGGGGGAGCACAACTCAATTAATCACCAAATAAGCAATGAACAAAGTGACGGTGATGACAGGGGCGGAAGTTATTCATAAACTCAGTTATGTGGACTTCAGCTCACCTTGGCCAATCTAGTAAGATTGACAGAGATAAAAAGGAGACATAAATAACCATTTTCAGAAACGAAATGTAGGCTAACCTACATCATGCAGCTACTAAAAGGATAATAAGGAAATAGTATATAAGCAACCATATGCTTATAAATTTGATAAGTTAGAAAAATGGGCTGATTCCTCAAAACTCATAAAGTCCCGAACTTCAATTAAATGGAAGTCACCAGTCAACCAATGCAACTTCACAGCAATCACTGCAATCCAGTCACAACGTGGGTCAACTTACGATAACCTGCTGTCGTTCTCCAGGGTCCATCTGTCTTGTGCAGAGGCCAAAGAGGGTTGAATGGGGATGCGGTGGGAGTCACCACCCCTGCGTCCTCCAAGTCCTTGACGGTGGCACTGATCTTGCAGTTCCTCCAGGGGATGCAGTGATGCTTTGATTTACTATTTTTCTAGGTTGAGGCAGTTCTAGTGGCTTTCACTAGCCCTTTCCCACCATAATTGCCCTCACTCTATAGGTCAGGGAACCAAGGCAGGGATTCTGCCATCTGCTAAGCATGTCTTTTCCAATTTTGCATGTTGGAACTGGAGAAATAACCATAGGATACGTGTGAGAACCCACTGGACTACTATGAGATACAGCAAAGCCAAACCTATATTGGTTACCTGACCTCCAAAAGCCCCTGCTCTGACTGGTGAGCCACAGGTACATTTAGGGTCTTCTGGAATTAGTGTAGTGTCTAGTAATTCCCAAAAGATCTGATTTTTTCCTTCTCCCTCATGCACAGCCACCTTGGAAAAGGCCATAGGCCCCTGGGGAAGGCTGGGAAAGAAGAGCAGTGGACATTTTCAGTAGTGTATCAGGGTCCGCCTCAAGAGGATCAGGCTTCCCCTTCATTCAAGGGGTTCTGAGTCTGTAAACTGGCTCAAGTCTGCGCACTGACAGCCAATCCTAGAAACAGGTACATTGGGAACAATGTCTATCTCTTCCACAAAAACACCCTCCTACAAACCAACAGTAGCGAATGTTCAAGACAGACGTGAGTGATTTGGCCTGTGGCGAGCCTGGGTGTCCCCGGCCTGCTTCTCTGCGCCCACAGGCCTTCACACGAGGTGGCTCCGTTGACAACTCCCATTTTCAAAGCCAGCCCTCAAACTCCCAAGTCAGTGAAGGGGCCTAACAAAAAGCAGTCTTTCACAAGCAGAGGAATTGACCAGGAATTGGAATGATTTAAAAAGTTATTAAATCAATAAAACATAGATATGTTGTTCTGAAAAGGAATCAATCAAACATCACAAAACGGTTTTTGGTAAAGAAAACAAATATATTTTTCATCCAAATTAAAAGAAGAAATAAATGGATGAATTCAATAATAGAATAGATAGAGCTAAATAAACTGCTGGTTTAGAAAATCAAGTTAAAGAATCCCTAGCATCCCAACATAGAGAAGAAAAGAAATGCACATGTTTTGATAAATAGTAAGGAAAATATAGTTTTAGAAAGAGAAACTGGAGGGACTGCAGAGGAATAAATAAAGATCCAAGAGTAGCCCATTGCCCTGTGCTACAGCGTGGCACAGACTGGAACGGCCCCCAACAGGGAAGGATAATGATGGAAACCCAGGCCAGACACAGCTTTCTGGAATTATGCATCTCCAAACACCACTGGGAGTCCTAAACACTCCCAAAAGCACTAGGCTGCTTACGTAAATAGTAGAGAAATATCAACTCATATGTGAATTCTTGTCAGTAGTGTTGGACAGAAGATATCAATGCAACGACTCCTTCAAAATTCTGAGGGAAAATAATTTTTAATATTCCAACTCAAATCAGCAATTAAGTGTGAGATAAATATATGTATTTTATATATGCAGATTCTTAGGATTGTTTATCATGTATGTATACATGTATATATAGGGTAAGTATATGTGTGTGTATGTGTTCAGGATTCCACCCAAATCAGACGGAAACATAGGAAAAGACCATTTCATGAGCCACATGAACAAATCAGGAGCTGTTTGGACTTTGCGCCTTGCCCTGCTTCCTCCCGGCACAGGACGGGGAGCACAGGCTTGCATTGCTCTCCACCTATTCAGTCACATTGCTGCCTCCGCAATGTTTACTACTGACACAATAAAAATACTGCATATGCTTGTTAATTAAGCTATAGCAATATAATTAACCAAAAAGAAAAAAAGGCTATTATTATTAAAAAAGAACCTTATTTTAATCTAGGTAATGTCAAAATGGTAGGGTGACTTACAAAGCCTATAGGTAACAGAATAGAAACAAAGTGTCAAGGACATGATTTTTGTGTTTTTTTTAATAAAAACAAGTTCAAAGAATATTATTAAAAAGAGTGGTTAAGTAACAAATATTTAAACATAGTATTTAAAGTTACAGTAACAGTGTCAGGGAAAGTCAAAAGAGCACCAAAACCAAAATATGTAAAAATTAATTTTTCTCCAGGAAGTGGAAATATGGTTGATTTAAAAATATTCCTAAAATGTATTTTTTATTAACTAGAAAATATTTTAAACCTTAATTTAAAAATAAATTCTTAACGGGAGTAGAATTATAACAGTGCTATAATGTTACTATATTAAATTATATACTATGTTGATTGTCATTAATATGCTGCTTTTTATTTGTCTTACCTATATATATGAACATGTAAAGGAAAATAAATAACCTATTTCTACTAAACATCAAGGCAAATTGACTCAATTCCCAGTTTTTTAGACTCTGGAGAGAAAGTTTTGCTTAGCCTACACATATTATGATAAGATAGTTCAATTGTATAACCCAAATGTTAGCTAAGGTCACCCTGTTCTTTGCAGTTTAAATCAAATTGGTTCTATTACCCAGCTCCTATGGGGCTTGTATATTTCATGGTCATTTCTGACTCTCCACCATTCCTGCTCCAGCTGACCTCTTAAAGTAATCTCACTCTTTTTTATTTCACTTGGCTGTCAATTCTCTTTATTATGCAGAGAAATTAACTCTTTATTTTGTACTTTATTATGTCTGCCTTTGTATATCAAAAGATTCTTTAAAGTTCCTTCTGAAACAAAGGGCCATGGGTTCTAGGCCTCACTTTTGAGCAGCAAAGAATGTCAGTAGCTTTGAAATGTAAAAGTTTCATAATCTTTCCTCATTCTCAAGTCTCTGCAAGTGGAAGGAAATGCCATTTAGTTGAGAGCAAGTTTTGTCAATGAAAAAGAAGCCAAACTCTGTAAAATAATTTAAAGTGGTTTATTCTGAGCCAAATTTGAGGACCACAGCCCAGAGCCACGCCCAAGAAGCCTTGAGCAAGTGGACTCCCTGTGGTTGGGTTACAGTTTGGCTGTGGAACAGGAATTACACGCAAAGTTGTAAACCAATACATGGAAGGCACACATTGGTGTCGCCTGAAAAAGTGGGACGTCTCAAGGGGGGGTTTTACAGGTTATAGGTGGGTTTAAAGAATCTTTGATTTGTAATTGGTTAAAGAAATTAAGCTTTGTCTAAAGGCTTGGAATGTTTTAAGTTAAGATCGAGACAAGCCACCTGATGTGTACCCAGACTCAAGTGATTTGTTCTGTATATTGAGGACCTGTAGGTTTGTCTTACATGGCCTTAAGCCTGGTACTGAGTTACAAAGGATGTCTCCAAGAAGGAAGGGGGCGTAAGGCATGTTGGCCTCCCTTCTCATGGCCAGCAGCTCAGTTTTAGGGTATCCCCTTGGCCAAGAGAGGTCCATTCAGTCATCCAGTGGTGAGGGAGACTTAAGATTTTATTTTAGTTCACAGTTCCAAGATATACAGAATTTTATCACCCACCACCACCTTGAAAACCTTACAAAACAGAAGGTAAGGAAGTCAGTCTTAAAAATATATGTATTTTTGGTTCATTTTACAAATGATCAATTAATTCATGAGTAATGCTTACTAGTTAGCATTTACATGCAAATCTAGCAAGATTTTCACCTGAATTATAAAGAGCACCCATAGCTGGAAATAATATAAGTGCATGTACATCTATAAACTGTGGCTATGGAGACTTCTTGGAGAGTAAGTATTTTCAAGAAAGAGAAAATCAGACACACCAGCTTGATCCAGCAGCAAATTTTAGTCTTAGTTGGGAAGTGCCTGGTACCAGGCTTGGCAAAAAGTAAACAGTCAACAAAAAACAATTGTATGCAGAGATTCTACGTGGACGTATCTCCTGGCTCTGCAGTCCCCTGGATTTAATTCTGGACTGGTGTGGGGGCCTCAGGCATGGTCAGTGTGGACCTCCGAGAGTGGATGGGAGCACACACAGTGACGGGAATGCATGCTCTGCCACCTGGCAGAGAGCAGCAGTTTTCACCCCAGGTGTTCTTCCACATCAGTGGTAGTGAAGAGGTCCAAATGAAGACCATGGGGTTTTCATATAAAATTTAAATTTTATTTCTACCTTTGTTAAGAATGCCATTAGGATTTCGATAGGGGTTGCACTGAATCTGCAGCTAGAACTATAAAGTCCAGGAATACCCAAATCAAAATAAAGAAAGAAGAACAAAGCTAGGCCAAGTGAGGTGGCTCACACCTGTAATGCTAGCACTCTGGGAGGCTGAGGCAGGAGGGCTGTTTGGACTTAGGAGTTCTAAACCAGCCTGAGCAGGAACGAGACCCCGTCTCTACTAAAAATAGAAAGAAATTACCTGAACAACTAAAAATATATATAGAACAAATTAGCCGGGCATGGTGGCACATGCCTGTAGTTCCAGCTACTGGGTGGCTGAGGCAGGAGGATTGCTTGAGCCCAGGAGTTTGAGGTTGCCGTGAACTAGGCTAACTCCAGGGCACTCTAGCCCGGACAACAGAGTGCAATTCTGTCTCAAAAAAAAAAAAAAAAGAAGAAGAAGAAGAACAAAACTAGAGCCATCACACTTCTGAGTTCATATCATATTACAAGGCTATAGTAATGAAAACAATATGGTCCTGGCATAAAACCAGATGTGTAGACGAATGCAGCAGAATAGAAAGCCCAGAAATATATCCACAAATGTAAGGTCAACTGATCTTCGACAAGAGTACCAAGAATACACAATGGGGAAAGGACATTTTCTTCAACAAATGATGCTGGAAAAATTAGATATCAACCTCTAAAAGAAGGAAATTGGGCCTTTATCTTACACTATACACAAAAATTAACTCAAATGGATTAAAAATTTACACCTAAACCTGAAACTATAAAATCCCTAGAAGAAAGCATAGGGGAAAAGCTTTTTGACATTGGTCTTGGCAATGTTTTCATAGATATGATGCCACAAAGCACAGACAACAAAAACAAAAATAAAGAAGCGAGACTACATCAAACTAAAAAGCTTCTACACACCAAAGAAAACAATCAACAAAATGAAAAGGGAACCTATGGATGGGAGAAAATATTTGCAAACCACGTATGTGATAAGAGGTTCGTCTCTGAAATATATAAGGAACCCCTGCAACTCAATAGTAAACAAAATAAACCCCAATTTGAAAAGTGGACAAAGAACTGTAATAGACATTTCTCCAAAGAAGTCATGCAAATGGCCAACAGGTGTATGAAAAATTGCTCAAGGTCACTAATCATCAGGGAAATACAAATGAAACAAGATACATAAACTGGAATACTCTTCAGATTTTTTTTTTAAAGGAAATTTTGCAATATGTGACAACATGGATAAAATTGAGGGCATTATGCTAGTGAAATAAGCCAGTCAGATAAAGACAAATGATGCATGATTCTATTTAAGTGAGGTATTTAAAATAGTCAAATTCATAGAAGCAAAAAGTGGAGTGGTGATTACCAGGGGCTGGGCGATGTGTAAGTGGGAAGTTAATAATTAGCAGACAGAGAGTTTCAATCAAGAAAGATGTAGGAAAGAAAAGATACTATCTTGTCTTCATCCATCTCAACGTTCATGGTTGACACCCCTAGGACAAAAGACAGTTTAACAAGAGAAAAGTTGAACACATTTATTTAACCAAAGTTTTACATGACATGGCAGCCTCCAGAAATGAAGACCCAAAGGCACAGGGAAAACTGCATTTTTATACAAGAAGTGGATAGTTGTGGAGAAACACCACTGGATAGAAAGGGCGTATACAATGATGCTGATAAACTGAAGGGAATTTAGCAAGGTCTGTTTGCTCAGATTCTTCTTGGCTTCTGGGACTGGGGCAGGGTGCTGCCAGAATGAGCATGGTGAGACCTACTTTCAGGTGAGGTAGGTCAGAAAATTCTTTTTACGTGCTCAGGGGAGAAAGGTGGGAGAAAGCCAGAGACTGACTTTGTGCTTCTGCAGTTTTCTCAGTTTTCTTCAGCTTAGAGATAGTGCACCACGATGCTGTGTTTTGAGATATCGTGCTCTGAGCCCCAAGAAAGAGGAATAAGCTCTCAAAATCTGCTTACAACAATGTATCTATAGTAAACAATAATGTACTGTACCCTTAAGAAGTTAAGAGGATGTTAAGTGTCCGTACAAAATAAATAAACAGCTAAGACCGTGGTGTCCATTCAAAGAACCACATTACGCAATTACCACCACGAAATGCCAGCCCCTGTGAGTAATCAGGAAATATCGTTCGAGTCTTTCCCTCTCCTCCTCCCTTTTCATTTTTTAACACAATATTAAGCATAGTGTTTTGGGCATGTTTTCAGAATGCCACCCCAAATTTAAAAGAAACTTATGATAGCATATAAAATAATTAGATCCATAATAGTGTTTCAAAAAATGAGTGTTGATATTCATTAAAATGACTGAATATTATTACCGTAGAATAAGTAGCTCCTGAGCTGGGATTAAACAATTTAGGGTAGGAGGACAAAGAGAAATTTGACTTGCTACATGTTGGATCAATCATATTTAGGATATAAAATGTAACTCTATATTTTTTTCTAAAAATATATAATATTTTAAAAATAGTTCACACCTCAATACATCCAAAATTCTTATGGGAAAGAAATTCAGGTGTTTCATTTTCCAGGATACAAAATTCATATCGAATAAATAAATCCTCTAGAAATCTCACACAAGATAAAAATAAGAATAACAATGACATAATAGCAATGCAATATTCAAAATGCAGTTAGTCTTTTACAGAGATTGGGAGGACCAGGATTTTCTGGTCGAGCCTGGGTGGCTGTCCATTAACAGGGACTTTGAGGCTCAGGTCATTTCAGTGCTCCCGTCCTCTTGCAGGATGAGCACACTCATTTTGTTACTGGGATAGAAAGTAGAGGTGGCTTCTCTCTCTTGGAAATCTTTCAGTGAGTGCAATTCATTTGAAATTTCAAATATCTGAATTATGTTTCTTAAGCTGAGCTAGTATCTCATACATAAAAAACAAAACAAAAAACAAAACTAAAATCTCAATCTCATTAAGATATTGGCATATAATTGTGTTGCAGTAGCTCTAGCCCTTTTAAGTGAAAAGTATGGCATCAAATAAAAATAATGTCTTAGCTTTCTAGACATAAATAAATAAAAAGGCTGCTAAAACTCCTGAAATATCCATAATTAAAGGGGTTACTCTTCTTGGGAAAATAGAACATTGTTCTTTTCTTTCAATTAGGTAATAAAGCCACTCAAATAACTATTAAAAAGAGTTCATTTTTTAAAAATCTGAAGTACATATGCTTTTGTTAAAAAGTATAATGTAGTTATTTACAATAATTTTACTATTAGTATTCAAGGTCAAAAAATGTTAGCAGGACTGCAGAGAAGGAAAATTCAACATACCTGTCAAAAATATAAACTTTACCATGAAAATTACTTATTACTAAGTTGTTTTGAAATATTGAGACATCAAGCATATGTTTAGTAGGACTTAATGTCAAAAACTTGTAGACAATCTGTTCATGTGAATTGTCTATTGAAGACTTTGGGGTGATTAGTGCACTTAACAAGCGATGAATTTCAGGAGGCTTTGTGGAGTATAAAAAGTGCACAGGTTGAAAGGGCTAACTGATGAGAAATGGGAGCACTTGGTCAGAGGTTCAATATGAGAGATGGATTCATTTTCAACTCAGTTTGATCTCTTTAGTTCTGTTCTTCCATCTGTGGAGTTCTGCAGAATGTGCCAATGTATCTCTTTACTAAAAAGGCCTGTTGTGGCCATGTTGAAAGGAAAATTGACAAGGAACGTTAATTGCAATGTACAAAATGATAGGAATTAAAAGAAACTGGTTCCTTTCTCTCCATACAAAACTCTCAACTTACCTCTCAGTGACTACAGTTTGATTTTAAGTAGCTTATTTTGGATCTTCCTCAATGCGTTTTGAATGTAAAAATTAAATTAAAATAAAAGTATATACCAAAAAAAATGAGCTTGAGTTTTAATGCTACTCTTTAGTAAGTGAATCATACTGTGTAAATTGCCTCACCTTTAAAGCAATGTAAAATTCATCTACAAACTCAAATCTATGAGTTTGTTTTTTCCAGATTGAAGGCTGTGTCTGTCCAGATTTAGTCAAGATCTAGTCAAGTCATTTTCAACAGAGAGTGTTTAATGTAGGGCATAGAGATGCCCATTTTGAAAGGTTGAAACAACAGTGAGGGAAGTGCCCAGTGGTGCTTGGACATTTAAGGAGACCTATTTTTCAACAAGTACTCAGAAGCTCAAAAAAAAAAACACCAAAAACCAAAAAGCCACAGACAGGAACCTACTGCTGCAGCAGCCTTCTTGCCAGGACCTGAAACCAGGGAAGAGGTGCCTCCTCCCCCTCCCGCGAGTCTCCCTCTGAGGTCTCCCAGTGGCGGCAGGACACCAGCTGTCCAGGGGGTGGGAGTGGAGTTTGCAGCCCCCCCACCACCAGCCTCACGGAGGCAGCAGGATGGGTTCAATGCTGAGGAAAGCTAGATAAACAATCTCAGGAGCAGAACAACATGTCTTTTCTTCAGCGAGTCACCTAACAGTTAATGCTCTGAACATTGGGCCTTTAATTATTTAATGCCTTGTGGGAAAGTGATCAACCTAATATGACAAATTAACTAACAAGAAGAATAAAAAGCTATGGCATAAATTGGTCCACAAGATGTGTAATATACTGAAACATTTTATAACTCATGGGATCTTTTCTGTCAATATAAGCCCAAATAAATCAAATGCATTTAAGAATTAAATATTTTCCACTAAAAAATAAAATACTAGGTAGGACTGTGTAAACTATATAACACATGTGCTTTTGGTTATCTAGGAGTATATTTTTGTCCATATAGCATATAGGGATGCATAGTTTGTAAAAATAATTATTGAATTCTAATCAAAAGTTTTTTAAGTGATAAAGTCAAATCATTAATAATGGACTAAGTGGATGCCTCCTGGCATAAAACCTATGGCCCATGGATTAATTAGAAGAAAAATGTTTTCATTTTTCCTGTTGGAGCTGCTACTGATTTGCTGATTTCATTTTATTCTTTCTTTTAATGCCTTTTACTCTTTCTATGATACAATGTCCAAATATATGATTTCCCAGCTTTTTTCTTCATTTATTTAAATACAAACAATTGCATTACTTTTGTTTTGTTCAAACAGCATTTTTTTTTTGGTATGAAATAAAATCTTACGCAGAAATAAAACATATGAAAAACAAATAAAAGGAAAGCGACTTGTAGTGAAGGTGAAGGCATCATGCCTGTGCGCTCAGCCTCCATCTCCCTGGCAAACCTGGGAGCGCTGGTGGTGCCTCCGGGCCATGAGGAAACAGCGCGAGAGCCGCGTCCTAGGGAGCAGAGCTTCACACCACGGATCACGGTATGTTGGGACAATCTAGCTAAATATGCAACAGTACCTAAGGAGTTTCAAAATATGAGTCTGCAGTGAGACCAATTTGAGAGTTATTAATGTTGCTGTTATTAAACTGTTTATAGATATTAATTCTCATTTCTGTGAACAAAAGATCAGTCAGTCCTTCTATCCTCAGAAACGCACCAGTCAGCGATGTAAGGTAGCTGCCCTGTTCAGCTTATTCACGATGAACAGCCCAATGAGAGGGAGTCTTGTTGATTATTTAGTTATAACTGCAATGTTACTACTATTATCTTTTGATTTTAAATTTTAAGTTATTTATTTTCTATATATTAAGATTAAATAAATATTTAAAAATGACTTCACTGTAGCTGAGGTCAATTCTGCTTATTGTGCCGGTAGAAGCGCAGATAGCAGTGGCCCTGTGGTGCGTGCTTTGTCATATTAGCAAATAAAAATATTCCTTGTGGGTCGTCCAGGACTAGTTTTACGGTGTGCATTTATTCTCTCAACCAGGGGTCAGGACTGTCCTCATTTGAATTTAAACCAAGATCATCTGAGGATTGAGAAATGTCTGAGCACTTCTGGAGAATGTGCAAGATTGCCCTGGCCAGAGACCTGTCCGCATGCACAAAGATTTCTTTCCACAGACTTCTTCTTAAGGGAAGTGAAAGTCAGGCCAGTGCCTTTGACCTATTTTTATTAAAGGGAAAGGCTACTCTGAGGTCCCCACTGCCTTGGGGCACATGGGTCTCCAGCCCAGCCCCTTGGGAACATTTACCTAGGTCTGTGGGAAACAGCCTTTGAAGAAATTTCAGTTAAGTTTTCATGAAAATCACTGTGAGATGATGGTATTCAAGGAGGCATTCTGTGGAGGACGGTGAAATAGAGTTGAAGTCACGGTCAAGGAACCGAGTTTCCTCTACTCCTCCCGCAAACGCACAACAGCTGGGCCGCATGGAGGTCCTGTGGACCCAGTAGCTTGGCACACGACCATCATTCAGAGAACACTGTTTCAGCAAGCCACGGTGCCAGCACCAGTGAATTTTCAGTAACGCAAAAGGGCTCTGGGATCCCATGAAGAAAAGGAAGCGCGGCCATGAGTGTCCCCGGTGTGGGCACCTGCAGGCATCCAGTGTGGTGGCTGCACTGTAGGGCCAGTGTCATTCAGGGGAACGTGGGAAACAGCCCGGCCGGCCGAAAAGGAGTCACTCACGGGGCTGTGTGTTCATGTCACACGCTGGACACAGCCTGCAATTTTCCAGTACGAGTGTGTAAGAAGGGAACAACCTACCTAGGACTGTGACAGTCCCAAAAAACAGTTGAGGGATATACGGAAGGAATATTATTTCCATCCACTCAGTCTGAGTTTTGCCCCATCCCCCAGCTGGCACAGGGTGGAAGACTGTGGCACGTGCATTTCTACATTCACTCACCCCCTGTTCCTGCCCTGCCCCCACATCACGCAGTTAGTGCTCTGCGGCAGCACCTGTCCTCGTGCGCCCTCTCCCTGGCTCACAAGCACAATGCTGGTGGCAAACAATCATCCAACAGGGTTTTATAATTTCATATACAAATGAAGCCTACTCTTTCAGGATGAATATTGTTTAACATGTCTTCTTCTTTTTTTAAAGAATACATATATATATATGTGTGTATATCTATATATATTTTAAACTTAAGATAGCAACAACACTGTGGGACAGGTAGTAAGAAAACAGGCCCAGAGGGCTTAAGAACACGATCATGCCCCAGTCCCCAGGCTCTGGGGCATCACAGTACCCTTGCTGCAATCACCCAGCTCTGAGGACTTGCCAGCTCAAAGTTCTTATTGAAAGCAGTTGCTTTATCATTATCTTTATTACAACTGTTATTTTAAATTGTGGCAAAATGCACATAACATCAAGTTCACCACCTTAAGCATTCTCGAGTGTGCAGTTCAATAGGTTTAAGTACATTCAAGCTGTCTTGCCATCAATCTCCAGAACTCTTCATCTCCCCGAACTGACACCCCGTAGCCATGATGCAGTCAGCCCTCACTCCCCACTCTCCAGACACTGGCATGAGCATTCCATGTTCTGTTTCCCTGACAGTAGCTACTCCAGGTTCCTTACATGAGTGGGATCACACAGTATTTGTCCTTTCGTGCGTGACTGGCGTGTTCCACTTAGCACAATGTCTTCAAGGTTCATCCAGCTTATAGCATGTGTCAAAACTCCCTTCTTTTTGAAGGCTGAATAATATTCCATGGCATGTATAGACCACATTTTGTTTATCCACTAATCTAACATATCTTCTTACATATAATTTCCTTGCTCAAAAATCTTCAGAGCTCTTTTGTGGAATAAAATATAATATTTTTGAGTAGTTTTGAAACTCTCAAATTCTTACCAAATTTATCTCCTACTCTCTCTTGCCAGATCTTGTGTTCTAGCCAAATCTATTTTTTCACTGTTCCCGATCTATGCTTTTTTTTGGGTCAAACCAAAGTCCCACTTTTCAAGGCTCTCCTTTATTTTCTTATCTGGTTTAAATTATATTAATCATAGAAGACTTTGCTCAAAGTCTACATCCTTCACCAAAATACCCCTCTCTACCCAAAACTAAGATGAAATATTCTTCCTCTGATTTCTTATTCCAAGTTATTTTATTTGTTAATGGCATCTTTCCTTGCAATCCCAATCCATGCATTGTATTCCCAATTAAACTCCATTCCCTGCATAGACGCTTCCTTTTGCCTGGATTTCCCTTTCCTCACAACTGCACGGGGCCAGATCTGCACCTATAATTTCTCCTCTAAGATATTTTTGGTGGTCTTGTTCCCCTCCCCCAGTCAAACCCATCACCTCCTCCTTGCACTCCCACGACACTGAGAGCGAGCCCCGCCATGGCGCTTGTGCTGCCGTCGGCGCTGTGTGCCTGCCCCAGCCCTGGACTGTGCGCTTTCTACCGGCAAGCGCCGGGCCCGGCCACGTTCTTCACCCAGACAGTCCTGCTGTGTCTGGCATGTATTTGCTGTGGTTGTTTCCTCCGCACAGTGAACAAGGAAAAACATATTGCTTGGTCCAGATAGGAGGAAACAAATTCTGAAATGAAAATATTAGTGTCATTGTCATGACTTTTATGATGAATATTAGGGAATGCTTATGTGCCAAGTACTGTGATAAATACAAGTTTGCTTGGATGAATAATACATAGTCTCTTTCTTTAAGGGCTTGGAATACAATGAATAAGGAATTTCTAATACTAAAGATCAGAATGGGTGTTGTGCCTATAATTATGCACAACAGAGCACCATGTCAAAGAGAATGAACAGGAAGAATGCATTTGTGTATTTATTTAGTTGTGTATTTATTTATTTATGTATTTATTTACCGCAGATAGTACAGGGGATTTGATTACGAGGCTAACAGTTGAATTCCAGCACATCAGATGGTTAAACCCTGAGGGAGACGGAGAAGGCGGAGGCCGCGCTCGAGCAGAGGTGGGGAGAGTCCGGTAGGGACAGGCCTAGGACACGTGAGCAGGGCAGGGTGTCGTGGCTCTGGGGCCCAGGTAGCAAGCTCAGGTTTCCACTTTCCTATTGCAAAGGAATTTTGAAAATGAGGGTGACAAGACAGAGAGATGAGTTGTCGTGTAGGTAAATTCTCACCTGTCGGTTCTCATCAACATTTCATGTATCTGAGCCAACGTGAGCTCCTCCGAGGACGTGCAGAGGCAGCAGTCACGCGGCGGAATAACGCAGCGCTGCCGAGGGTGGCTTTGCATTCTGCCGGCGATTCTGTCGCACTCAGAACGAAAGAGACAGCAATGCTGCTTTTTCTGAGTCTCTTCCAGTCTCTCCAGGTGCCCACACGGAAGGCCTGCTGCCAGACAGGGGCAGGTAGGGACAGCCCGGTAAAGAGGGAGAAGGAGGCCCGAGGCCAGAGGGGCTGCAGAGCTCCGTGGGCCCGGCGGGGCCGGCCGAGCCGCTCTGGGCTTTGAACGGGGCCATCAGGGGTCCGCAGGCCCGGGTCGCCTGCCAAGCCCTGTCAGAGCTGCCCTCTCAGACCTGGTTTCTCAGTTTCAGGCTGTGTTCCCAATTCCAGCTTCCCCCTCCAATCGATGCCTATATTTCATAGTCCTTAATCACTTCTCTACCCTGGGAAACGGTGAATAATGAAACGACTAATAAGCTCCTTTAGTGGCAATTAATAGGAATTACTGAGAATATATTGAAGCAAAGAACCAGCAGTATAAGTGAATTCCACTCTCTGTCAGGAAAGAGTGTGAGACACCGTGGACGCTTCTGTTTAGAAGATACGCATGATATTCATACTAGAGATAATCTAATAGCTCTCAATATCTTCTATTTTTTAATTTGTAATGTTCTACCGCTTATTCATTTTGATACACTCCAACTATTTCTCCTATAAGATATTAGAATGAAATAGGCCAACAAGAAAGGAGAGCTCAAACTGATTCAATTCCATGATTGTATCTTCAACTTCTTTCTACATGTCAGGAACTTGTTACTCAGAGTCCTGGGGATGTCCCTCAGCATCACTCGCTGACTGTCTAGACCAGAATTTGTTTCCATTTACCACATTTGTTTTTCCCAGTATGCAGTAATTACAGTAACAACAATGACAGTTCTCACAGAAGATTGATAAGGAAGGAAGGGAAGAAGGAAGGAAGGAAGTGAGGGAGGGAAGAGAAGAGAAAACAAAGGAAAGAAAAATAAAAATAAAACAAGAACAGAAAATGGAAGAGAAGAAAGGGAAAACAAAGGACACAGCAACTCTGTTCTTCTGAATAGAAAAATATTACAAGTTAGCTGCCGGCCAGTTGGGGATTAGGAGTAAGAATTTAATTCAGAACGGCTTTGTGAGTGTTCTGACAGATAACTGATGGACATTCTTCAGGGATACTGACGAACCTTCTTTCATAGAAAATATATTATTAACTGAAAGTATCTGTGAACAGAAGAAACCGGGGCAGTATTGAATGGAAATCTCTGTTAAAGAGGAAATGGGCCTGCTGCAAGAATAAGACAAAAGGAGGGAGTCATCATAGAATTTAAAAATAACATACCATTAACAACGACAACCACTGCTTCTGAGGGCTCCCCCCTCACTGAACGTGTGCTCCCCGTAGATGTGAACTGCTCTCTGTGCGGCGTCTGCATCTCAGAGACGGTGATTTGGGTCTTCCCAGTGGTGCAACCCCGGCGTGGTCTTCCTTGTTTAGCACTGTTGTTCACGGCACATTACTGCACTCTTCTCACAAACGACAAAACGAAGATCAAAGTTAAGCATCTTGCCTACAGTTAACCTGCAGTTAAATTCAAAACTCTGCATCTGCATGCTCTGAATACTGCCTGCTGTGTCCCACGCAGCATCTGCTGCCCCTGCCAAGCCCACGGGCACCAGCAGCTGTGGTTCTGGTCGTGGCGCGGTCAGCTCACGGCTAAGAGAGCCAGCGCAGCGACTGTGTTTCCATCCCTGTCTCGGCTACTACCCATTCTCAGAAGATTCAGCAGGGCCCTTCTGAGGTCTTGGTGGTGTGTGTCTGCATCTATAGTATCCTAACAAAGGCTGCAATGCCAAAAGCAAGCATCTCAGCGATGTGGCTCATTTCACTTCCCTTTCTCTCTTTCTTAGCCACGGTTCCTCCAAAAGAAGCAAAGGGCAAGCGATTTGGAACGACTTCTGTAAGGGTTAACGTTTATAGGGGACAAAGTTTTAACTATTGTTTTCTATTGTAATTTGATGGATGCTATCCAGGGGATGTGAGATCATATATCTATGGACCTTACAATAATGAACAGAAGTAATATTTACTCCATAACATTTATAAAACTTTTTATTTGAAATAATCTTAGATTTACAGAAGAGTTGCAAAGGTAGTCCAGAGAGGTCTTGTGCACTCTTCATTTCTCATTCCCTAAAGTTAATAATTTGCATAACCATGGTCAATGTATCAAAATTAAGGAATTAGCATTTATAGAATACTATTAACTGAAGTACAGAAAATATTTATATTTCATAAGTTTTTCTACTAATCTGCTTTTTTCTGTTCCAGGATTCAATCCAGAGCACTGATTTGCATTTGATCATCATGTCTTTTTAGTCTCCTCCCATCTGTGAGTCTTCACTTTGTGCTCATGACCTTAACAATTCTGTAGAGTATGGATCAGATATTTTGTAGCATGTCATTCAATTTAGTTTTATCTGATATTCTTCCAAAAAATTTATAACTCCAGTCTAATCTTGAGCAAATATCAGATAAAACCAAATTGTCCTTCTCATTCAGTCATATTCTGGGATATGTGATCTCAACATGAGTTACTCCTGGCAATGTTAACCTTGATCGCTTGGTGGTGTCTGCCAGATTTCTCCACTGTAAAGTTACTATTTTTCCCTTTCCCCATCTTACCGTTTTAGGAAGGACTCACTAAGTTCAGCCCACACTCAAAGGGGAGGGAATTAAGCTCCCCCTGCAGGGAAGAAGAATATCAAAGAACTTGGGAACATATCTTAAAGCCGCTATGGTAAATCATAAATATTGTGGGGAAAATACTCTAAAGCTATCTTATTTTCCTATTTCTCCTCAACAGTTTACCAACTATCTTAATAGTCATTGTGGTTCTGCTGCAATGATTACTGTGTTGTTCTAATAGTATTTTCTGTTTTCCTCCTTCTTGTTTTACATTAAATATTTGAAGTTCTTCTGTAAAGAAGATATGTCCCTTCTCCCCTTTTTATTTATTTATTCAATTATTTGTTTGATATCTATATAGACTCATAGTATTTACATTATTGTGTATATTATAATCCAATACTATTATTTTTAAAATTTATGTTACTATGTTGTTTACTATGTAATGTTTAAGATGCATTATAACTCGACTTATATCTTGGCCCTAAAATCTATGGAACAACTATAAGAGGCAGAAGGTTGGAAGGGAAATTTTAGGAGAGAAACTAGGGTGGGGGAATGAAAAACTTTGGCAAGGTTGAATTTCACATCTGGAGTCCATGGGTCTTGCTACAGTCTCAGACATCTGCTGCAGATAGCTCCTTAAATGCAGCTTGCTCAGAAGAAATTCGTCACTATCACCATCCTCTTAGATACCCGCATCAGAAACCAGGAAGCCAAGGAGACCTCCTTTCTCATTCTCACAACCAACAGTTTTCAATTCCCCCACTGACCTCTCTTAATCATTCGTTAGTTGGATTACTGACACACTTCTGATTACAGGAGATTGAGAGTTAGAGATGTGGATGGTAAAATAAAACTGCAACAATATTACTGTTAACACTGTATAAAATCACAGTAATCAAGGTCCCCAGAAAGAAGATAAAAAGTTAAACTGAAAACTCAAAATATTTCTTGTGAAGACAGACGTCTAAAAGAAAATAGCAGGAAAACCAGGCAAGGTGGAGAGCCTTTTCCTCAAACAATCCTGAGCGAAATTCTAAGACAGATGCTCAAACTTAAAGACCTTGCCTGTCCCTGGACACCAAGCATCAGGCCAGGAGTCTGGTATAGAGTGAAGAATTAATTAGTGCTTGATGGCTGGCTGGAGATATGAAGGAACAAATGATCATAAATGCTCAAATTAATTCAATTTCTCAAAGTCCTGAGTGCCCTGTCATCACAACAGAAAAGAGACCAGAGGAAAAACACCA
The DNA here is from genome assembly GCF_041146395.1 of Eulemur rufifrons. Classification (NCBI taxonomy): domain Eukaryota; kingdom Metazoa; phylum Chordata; class Mammalia; order Primates; family Lemuridae; genus Eulemur; species Eulemur rufifrons. Next base: position 4,792,000 of record NC_091011.1, on the reverse strand, counting down.
TCTAAGGACCATGCCCCTATACCTCAAGAGCTTAAGTGGTGGGGACCTGTTTCCCTGTGGGTCCCCTTCAGTCCCTTCCCATCCAATGTGTTGTGATTCAGTTTAGAGAAAGAGCTGGAAGCTCATCTGCAGCTCAACCTTGAACTTTTGAGAAAAGCCACTATGAGCCTGCTGGATTCTGTTCTAGAAAATTTCCAGTGCACCAGACCTGCCTCTGGCTCCTACCAAATACAGTAGAATTCAATTAGGTTTTAGGCAATCTGATTACTTGATTAAATTATTCGTAGGAAGGTGTTAATTTCAAAAGATGAGCTTGTCAAAAGATGTGACTTAATTGGAAGAGTATACTTGGAGATATTTTTGAACTGCGTGGTTATTTATATAAACTCTGAATATATAAAACCTTATGCTGTGTCTTGCGGGCTCCCCTGGGAGTACAAGGGTAGTGGAAAGGAGGCCATAAAATTTTAATAAAATCTTATTTTCTTATTGTTGCTAATGACAATTATAAAAATATTTTATTTCCTGGTGGTTGTTATGACTTAGCAGAAGCTGAATTAAAAATTTGATAGACACAACCATGTAGATAGGCTGGGTAAGTAATAATCATGATTTATTGAAGGTCAAGTTTTATGAGAAGGTCTTGGAAGAGGACAGCAGAAGCTATTTAACTACAGCCAAGAACAGAGGTGGCCAGCGGGTCTACGTGCCACCATGAACAAGAACCCAAGAGGGAGGAGATGGTGCTGGATGGGCTTCTCAAAGCCAGAGAATCCGCCCCAGGGCCACCAAGAGCAGATAGGCCTAAATACAAATATTTTCATATTTACTTTTTGCACAAACATGCATACACACACAGAAACACAAAGGCACAAACACACACACAGGTTGCTTTCAACTCTCCAGGCCAGAAAACATTACCTTCATGCATATGAAAATACAATATAGCCATTTTCATTCCACTGGATTTTCAAGGTCATTTTACATTTCTTGAGCATATTAATACCCACAATTCACCAAGTACACATGTACGGTACACCAGGGGAATTGAACTATATTTTCTCAGGGCATTTGTATTCACTTTTTCACTGTAATAAATATCCTTACACATATTTAAGAAAAAAAATAGCACCTGAAAAATTATTGTCAGAGCCCAGGCTTTTGCTTCCAAAGCTTGGAACCTTAAAAAAAATTTTCTCTTTTTCCATGAGAAAGAAGAAAATAGATTATCCTTCTAATCTATAAGCCAATGGGAAGTTACCAGATGCTATATTATCTTGCAAAATCACAACATCAACCATTGGAAAATTAATTTAGAACATTGCCAACATGTAGAAGTCAATCAGAGAGAGTAATAAGTTTATTTTTGTACATGCTAGTATTGAAATACTGACATGTCTGTGAAAATTGAGATGTTCTGAAATCCGCTGCTGACTTAGAGAATGAAACGTGCGCACCAATGAGAGGCTGTGGAGGACGAGCGCGCGAGGGGGCGGGGCGCCTGCGAGTGCAGTAATTAAAAGTGGATCGTTATAGTTTCCTTCCAAAGATTTGATTGTCGAGAAAGAAAAGATTCAGGGGGAGCCTATGAAGAAACACGAGCCAGGTAGAGTGGCCGCTAAGGGGGATTAAGAATGATATGATCATATTCAGAGGAACAAGGTACTCTGGAAGCCAAAGTTAAAGTTTAAAGGTTTCAAAGTGAGAGATGATAGTGTTAGAGTCAGTAAAATTAGGCATCTCAAATAGGCTGGGTAAAATAATTTGATGTCATCATAGGAATTAAAAATTAAAACTTTTTTTTTTAGAGAACCCAAGAATGACCTTGGCCATTTGATCCCCTTTGAAAAACTGGGCTATCAGGACTAATAGCTTAGAAAATCAACATACGTGAAAATTCGGTCTCAAAAGTGAACACAGTGTGTTACTAAAATTCTAATCATATTGAGGAATTAACTAAAATAATATAAATCCATATTTGGATAGAAAGCACGTCGAAGTGACAAAAAATGCAGCTTATATGGCTGTATTTTGGTCATTTATTGAGTTATTAAAAATGTTTTAATAATGTACCTTCATAAATACTGAACTTATAATACAAGACATTTTACTGATTTTAAATTTAGATGACTTAAATAATTTCAACACGAGGCATGCTTTAATCCAGGTGAAAATGGCTGGAGACAGGCAGTGCTCAATGCATGCCAGCTACTGGGCCGGTGGGGTGAATGGAACAGCTCGGCGCAGTCCACACCTGATTCCCGGCGCACGGCGCCTGCGCAGGCTGCGGAAGTGCACAGGCCGGCAGCTCTTCCGGGCAGACCGGAAATCCCCGCGGAGTGTGTCACGTGGACTGAGCACACGGCGTTTGTCTTAGAGGAGTAAGCTTCCTCCATGGCGGGGGAGGCGAGTACTAGGTTGAATATAGTTTATCATTTGGTGAGACATTTATTAATAAACCCAAAAGTTGGAAAGTCTTTTATCAAGCCCAGTGAACTTTTTAGTGATGGCTTATGTAATATTTGTTAGGGCAAAACATCTTCAAACACCATTTAATTGAAAGGAAGGCTCACACTTAAACAATGATGAAACCACCATGAGTTCAGTACCTTACACGGAAAAAGAGAGTGGAGAGTGATGGGAGAAAGACCATTTCCAAACGATCCTATTCCCAAGAAGTCTTCACAGCTATTAAAGTATCAGTCAATGCCAAAATGTCTTTACGGCGCTGACCTGTGGGTCATTTTATTATCTGATTCCAAGAGTTGTAACTGTAGATGGGACTATTTGCTGGAAGGCACAAGACAGCAAATTGCACTGTAGAAAACCAAGAGTCAAGATCTCACACAGAAATAAACACTAGTGCGTGTGTTAATAAATATCACCCAAAGTCAAATGGAAAGTTTAATGTTACTACCATAAAATGTTAGGTTTCGTCAGACACTGATCCTAAACCAGGCTTAAAAATTGAATGAAGTATCAGTGCAAGTCTGTCGTAATTGCCATTGTGATGAATGCAATTCCCAGGTTATTTGTCATTGGCAGGTTGGATGTCCTTAGCTCACATAGTTCACGAAAAATATTGCCTGGGTAAAAGAAGAACTTATGGTTGACTCTTTTGTCATAAGCAGGAATTTTTAGGAGGACAGTGACTTATTTGAAGGTGGTGGCTAGCACCGGGATATAAGGAATTTAAGAGATAATAGCACTGAAGTCCATGAAACATGTTTCAACACATAAACAGACAAAAGCTAACTAGCTGCTATTTTGGGTGCATGGGGGATTATATTTTCTCTGTCCTGTGACCTGGGAAATGGGCTTCTGTGACCAGAAAAATAGCACCCAGCACTAATGAAGATATGCCTCCAAGACAAAGAGCGATAGTGATTTATCCCCTTAGACAACACTCCCCACCCCTTTACCCAGACACCCCGCCACGGCCACAGCCTTTCCAGGGTGCATCTATCTGCCTGCAGTCCAATGAGTCACTCAACTGACACTTTTTGTTTTGTGATCAAATAGAACAGCTACAGTCTATAGCTGAACTGGCACATGAACCATTATCCAGTAATCATTCTTAGTAGTGGTCTTGCACTAACACACTTACACAAACTAAAAAACTCATTTGAAAATGATAAAATATTTGCCAAAGCCAGAGCTAGGGAGATCCACCTGCATGACACATTTCAAACAGAGCTCTTGCTTCCGGGTCCCTTCTCTAGGCTGAGCTCCACGGTGGATGGCAACACCGTGCAACAGTTTCTGAGGAAAAAGGTCTTTGTGTCAAGTTCCTTTTACCTCCTAACATACAAAGTCCCTGGTGCTACATACCTGATCTTTCTCTTTCTAGATTCAATAGTTATCTGCTCTTGCTCCTTCAAGCTTGTAGTGATACCATTGGACCATACAAGGTCAATGTGGGGAAATGTTGCTACATAAAGGGAAAAAAGACTACAAGCTAGTTTTCTGACTTAAGATAGCCAAGTCTATATTTTTTAAGGAAATACAAGCTTTGACTTTTGGAAAAACCAAGAAAAACTCCAGGATTCCAGAGCCAGGGTAAAAATTTGAGAATAGTAAATGACTTTAGGCCTTGAGCAAAGGCTGTGAGCGCTCATGGATATTGTTGGGCCCCCATCTTGCAGATCAGTTTAACTCTTAACCTTGACTTCACATTGGAATCAGAGGGAAGCTTTCCACAAAACGGGGCTCTAACACAATTAAACTCTAAGGGTAGGACACTGGCATTAAAACACACACACACACACACACACTCTCATATGACAACTCCAAGATAGTTCCACCATGTAGACAGGATTGAGAGTGTTTAGAAAATTCCTTCTTGAGGTAGGAATATCAATTCCATGGCCAGCCTACACTGGCCACAGAACTGTATTTGGACAACACTCTATTCTTCATGGTCATGTTCCTCCTGTCGCTAACACTCGGTCTGTTTCTGCAGACCTTTCCTGCCAGAATGATCCTGTGTGAGTCCAGGCTGCTCCCTCTAGCCTTCCCTGTTGCTTACTATCAAACTCTTAATCTGGACTTCATTACACATATAAAAACATATATTCTGCTCCAAGTCAATTTTTAAGACATGACATGTGTAATTTATCACATTTGCATAATAAAAGCCTGATTATATTTATTTCAAAATATCCCAAATCAGTCACAGTGCAAGATTGGACAGAAATGACAGTGGTGATTCAATGGGCAAAAACAGTCATAACTTATAGAGAAGGCACAATACAAATGTCTATATTGCCCATATTACATTGCCCTGATAAATCACTTATCAAAGATTAAGAGAAAATACATATATCTGTTGATAAATACATGCTTGCCAAGAAAAAAATGTCAGGACTAAGGTTGTCTAAAATGACAAATGTTTAAAGTATTGACACCAGCTGCTATATTAATGGCATGAGAAACAGTAGAAGGATGTTTGAGATTCCCTAGAGGTAAGCTAAAGAGAGATGACAAAATCATTGTTGGAAAAGCACAAGTGGGTCAACTGCAATGGCCTTCGAACTCCACCTTTGGGCCCAAGTTTTCTGCCAAACAGCTCACATTGTTCCACACCAGCTGAGCTCTAGGGCAACAGATTTCTTTGGGGTTGGGTCTCTCAGACTTCAGTCTCTTCCCACTTCAGGGAAGTGGGTCTCTTCCCACTTCAGAGTGGGAAGTAATCTTTAGCTGCCAACAGCCAAACCATAAAGCATTTGATTTAATCTTTGCTTTTTGTAAGTTAGAATATATATATATATCATATGTAAAATATATATATATATGTAAAATAGGCATTCTAAATGCCTAGTGAACCATACCACATTATTATCTACTTACTAAAATTCTGATTACCTCTAAACATCATACAGCTCATCTCTTTCACATTAATTTTATGTTGAAGTTGCACTTGGTTGTAGTTTTTTCTACACATTACTTTTAAGGTTGTTATATGTCTTAAGATTGAATGCATCCGTGCTGTCAAACTAATCAATTTATGGCCATCATGCCATGAATTTGGCCAAGGGGAATGGAAATTTTTTTTCATAGTTTTGTTCTGTTATTTTCAAACTAAGAAGCTACAGGCAGCAATAAGCCGGGGGGTGGGGGAGAGGGGATAAACAATGAATGCTGTCAGTTTTCCATGTCTAACTTCAGGTCTCCATTGCAATGGGGCATTGTTTCTGCCCCAGAATATTGTTAGCACTACCATTAAAGATAAAAACTTTTCTATGTAAAGCTGGTCTGAAGTTTTTGGTGTTACCCATGTAAATCTTATGATGAGATGAGTGAAATTTCCATTCAAGTCTGTAACAAATATGTTTCTCTATGAGTCCTGACTTATGTTCTTTGTTTTAAAAAGAAAACTCTGGTCTACTTTTCTGAAGATTTGTTTTTGGACATTAGAGGAGATGTGGAAGATTTTTCTCTGGCTTTTCTTAATGAGACTCATTCAGTTTCTTTACAAATTACTAAAGTTTCTAGTGGAGATTGGATTAGACATTCTATTCTTAATGACAGCAATAATTCCAGACTTAAAGATTCAATTGCTGTTAGTCAATGAAATATTAATAGAGGTAGCCAATAACGTAATTAAAATGGTGACTACTTCAAATAATATGAATGTTATTTGGCTACAAAAGGTGGAAAACAAAGCAATAAGGAAAGAATAGGGTGCTGTGGAAGAATAGGGTGTGTGACTAAATGGGAATGGGGAGGGCTGATTGATGTGGGTGACAAAAGGAAGTCTCCCTGAGGAGTGACCTGGGAGCTAGTGGATCAGCTCTGCAAAGGCGTGGCACAGCGTTTCCAGAGAGAACCGCAGGGGCCCTGGAGCAGGAATGTGCTTGAGAAACGCATGAACAGAAAGTTCAGTGAATTGGGGGGGGAGTGGGAAGAGTCGAGGCCTCCAGATCAGGCGGGCACCAGTTTTTGTGCACACTCTCATTCCATTATGAGGAGTTTGGATTTTATGCCAAATACAATGGAAAGAATGGCAAGATGTGCTTTCTACTTTAAGATCACACTGGCTGCTGTGTGACTTGATTATAAGACAGAAAGAACGGACGTGAGAATACGAGTTAAACCCTGTGCAACAGCACAGGTGAGAGGCGATCATGGTTGGAGCAAGGAGGTTGAGGCAGAGAGGAGAGCAGTGGGCACACTAGGGGTGTGCACAGGTAAGATGGGACTGGATGATAGATTTGACACCAGAGATGGGTGTCATAAGGATCAAAGGTGATGCTTGTGTTTTCAGTGTGAGCATCTGGAGTGATGAATGGCTATGGTGCCATTTGCCAAGTCCTGTTCAGACAAGTTTGGAGGAGGAACAGGTTGGGGAAGTGTGGTGGAAGCTGTCATTCTATTCCCACCATTTCAAACCTGAAATGGCACTAAGGCATCCAGGTGGAGATGTTCACAAGAAGTTACAGGTGGAGGTAGCAATGGATTAAACCTATACACATTACTAATAAAAATGTTAACCCAAATGCAACCACTGAAAAACTGAATGCACACTCCTGAAAAGTTTTGGGGGTCAAAGAGGAAATTTAAGCCCAATTACTAAGCTTTTGGAAAATAACAAAGATTTTGTATGTGAAAATTTACAAAATGCTCTGGAGCTTTTCTGAGTAGCAAATTTTTATACTTAAATATCTTCAGAATTGCAAAGATAGAATGAAAACACAGGAAGTGAGTGGCCTTAAAAACACAAAACAAATCCTAGAAAAGTAGGAATAAGAAATGTATGAAAAATACCTCTCTACTGGTCTGCCATTGTGTCTATCTAGAACTGCAGCAGCAAAAAAATGTTTCTTGAGTGTAATTCTTTTATGTCAGGAAAAGATCTTTGGAAAGGCCAGCACTCTCAACTAACTTGGATCCATCAAAAGAATTCCAACACACAATGTCAGCTGGCTAGTAGCCTCTCATAAGACCTCTTCCAAATTCCAAATGAAACAGGCCAATCAGGAGGAAATTTTGGAAAATCAAACACTAAAAAATAAACTTGCCAGTTATCCTAATGGCAGAATGTGAGTCCCATCTTCCCTCTTTGGCAGATGGAGCAGAATGGATAAAAAGCTAGTCGTTTCTGCCCCCGACGTGGCTGGGCTTTACCTCGTAAAGCTGAAGCCAATGCACAGAATTTTTCTATCTCGGAGACATTGACCTAAAAGTTGTGCATTCCCACCTCCTCCCACATCCTCCTCCCCACCATCATTTTCTGTCCACACGTGGCTGTGTCTCCTGCTCTTCAGCTGGTCCCAAGTCAGAGCGTCACTTCCGTGTCTTTTTAGTTCTTCATACCCTTCCCACTACCTCCACCTGCCAAACTGAACCCTTCTTTACTGCTATTCATATTACTGAGCACAACCATATTTAATTTTACAGATATTTTAGGTTGATTCCAAAACAACTGGGACATAATTATCACCACTTAACACAGTTTATTTAATAAACAAATCGTATATTACAATTACATCTTCCTTTCTCTAGGCCCAAAGTCACAACCCCTGAGATGTTCAGCTAAGACTGTTCTCAGATCAACTGTGATCAGCTTCCTGTGTGGCTCTCTACTGCTTGTCTTATTCTCCGGGAATTTTAAGGTTCATCAGTTGAAACATTTTATTTGCCTCATTGCCAACAGTCTTTCTGGATGCTCCATGTGTATGCTCTAACTGGAGCTGATTTGAGAGATGATTTTAGTCTTTTGGCTTTGAAATTTTCCTCTAGTATTTAAAGGCCTTCTTCAAGCAACTGCTGGTGAACTGTGTGCCAAGGAGCAGCCTGATGTTTGAATATTCCTTGCTCCTTCCTAGGTGATTTCATTTACATGCGGAAAGCTTTGATGATGTATTTAGCACTTGCAGATTTAGCTGTGGCCCCTTTCTTCTCTAAGTGTGCGGACATTCACTGTGTTCCCACGGTCTGCTGCCTGGAAAGCACTGGCGGGCGGGCCCCCTCCTCTTATTTATGCACATGCTGAAATACTTTCAATCTTTATCTCACTGTCTTTTTGTTTTGTTTTTTGGGAGATTTCTTCAACTTTATTTTTAAACTATTCTATTGAGTTACATTGATTTGTTGTACATACACATCCACACTGACGCGTTAATATACTCATATAAATATATAAATGTCCCAGGTCTATCTACAAAGTTACCCATTAGCGTTTAATTAGATTGATTTGGCCTAGTTTCATTCCGTTTTTGCTTAATCTTTCTCTGTGCCCTGAATCTGATTTACTATTTTCTTCTAGGCCCATCTTCCCCGCATTGTTTTTAACTCGGTCTTTCTCCCCCAAGTTGCCAGCTCCCCCCAGGCTTTCTCTCCCCATTCACTGTGGAAACACAAGGCGTCCTGGGACCCCTGCGCACAGAGGCTCCGCAGAGCTCGCACACAGGGCTGTGGCTCAGGACCATGCCCCTAGGATGATTCCTTCTACCTTTAACATGCCCACAGAAAAAGCTTAGCACTGCCAGGAAAATTGGCTGTTTGTTTCAACCAAAACCCAGAGACAGGCAGATAGGCCTCTGGACCCCGGGTTAGAGAAGTTACTTTAGAAAATTTACAATTCTAAATCCTTTCTCTGCCTATAAATCTTCCACCACCCAGAACTGTCTCCTCCAGGACCTGGGAGCCATCTCTTTGAAATGCAAACATTCTCTCTCCTAATCCCTGAGGGAGGGTAAGGGCTTGATCTCAGCTGTCACCTTATTCTAACTTGCTCTCCTACCTCCTGACATACAGAAAAGAGAGGTTTGTTTCTCCTCTGCAAAAACACCAATTAGTAACCCCAGATGACCTAGTGACATGGAGCGAACCCACCCTAATGCCCTTCAGTGTCTTTCTTTAGTGTACCCTAGCATTTAAAAGCTCTCCTGTCTTTTGTTTTGGCAAAGTTGAGCTCAGGTTGCGCTAGGTTTTAACCTCTACTGCAATAGTTATTACTAAATAAAGTCTGTCTTTATCACCTTTAATTAGTATCCTGCTTTTATTTATTTATTTATTTTGAGGATGAAAACCTTTGATTTGGGGTAGTAATGTCAAAAAGTTGATTCATTTTCTTTGGAGACACATTATTCAATGTGTTGCCTAAGCACTGAAACACAGGCTTGCAATCCATTCTGCTTTGAGGATGCTGGAGCCAGGACCAGGGCTGACCTGCAGTGTGCAGTATGAGTTTCTGTTGACTCCTTCTACAGTCCTGTGCCTCATTCTTACATGCATTTGGTACAACGTCTGGGAGCCTCAATCCTCTCCTCGTCTCTGCAAGCCTCCTTTTCTCCCTTCTCATCTGTGGCGTGCCCTCTGCTATTGCTGTATTCTAATTTAAACTTCCTCTGCCCTGCTTTGTAATTGCCATTTCTTCCTCTGCTGAAGAGCAGAAATCATTCAGAATCGCGTGGAAATTTTCCACCCATAAAAGGACCTATACAATTATATTTGTTCTGAAGAATTTATAAACCTTTTATTAATAAATTGCATTACTATTATTTTAAAGAGAAGTGAAAATAAACAAGTGTTTCTATTTATTGAACCAAAGAATATTATGTGGACTTTTTTAGCTAATACTATGACAGACTTTTCTAGAACAATACAAACTACCAAAGATTTGCCAAGGTGAAACACGAAAACTGAGAGATAAGTATAGAAGGTATTAATCACACACTTCTATAAGGTATCTTTTAAAAGTTGATAATACGGAGCTCAGCACAGTGGCCTGCACCTGCATTCCCAGAGACTCTAGAGGCTGAGGCAGGAGGATGGCTGGAGCCCAGGAGTTTGAGGGCACAGTGAGCTCTGATGGCACCACAGCACTGCAGCCTGGGTGACAGAGTGAGACCTCATCTCAAGTAAACAAATAAAGTTGATAATACAGATAGTTTTGTAGAAATAATGATTCTAATCTGTAGGAATCTTCATAATTTCAAGGGATATAAATTGATCTGGAGAAGAAAACAAACATGGGTAATTCCCCAATGTGCTTACAAAGTGAATGTGCATGATGATCTTAATTATACGTTAATTTTTGTTCCACCTATACATTTGAGTACTGTTCTTTCATTTTAAGAAAGTAGTTGGGCCTGTTTTGTTTCCTTGTTTCAAAGATATTTCTAGAACTAAAGGCAGAATTGACAACTTCTGGATTCTCTTGTAAAAGACTAAATTCAGTTATTATACTAAATGTCTTGGTAAAAAGGGGAATTGTTTAAAGGACAATAAGAAAAAAAGGTGGGGGGAGATAAAGAAATAGAGAGAGAATTTCATATTCTAGAACTGGGCCTGAGATAGATGGGTTCTATAAATTCACATCCTGTGTGCCACGCTCTGGAAGAACTTAATGATCCCATTTTAGGGAAAAAAAAGAAAAAACAGCTAATAAATATAAGAGCTAGTTCTTTGAAAATTAAACTCTGAGGAAAACTAGTAAGAAAATATTTGAAAGAGTGAAAATAAAATAGTCAAAAAAAAATAAATAAATAAAAACTAAAAGGATAAAAATTGAATGCTTTGGAATTAGAAATATATTTCCAAAAATAATTCAAAACCTGGTTGAATAGGTTAGTTTTTAAGCAACATGAAAATGGTCAAAAGCTACTCCTGAAATATCAAAATTAATCATAGAAGAAATAGAGAATGTCATCAGAGGGAAAAACATACAAGAGACCCACAGTATCTTACAGATGAATTAGAGCCACGTGGTTCAACTGCTTTCTAAATGGCTCTGGAGCCTCGGAAAGCAGCGTCCAAGTTCTTGCTCTGAGTTGTTTTCATGAAAAAAGCACGATCTTGGTATAAAAACCAAAATGCACAGATGTCCAAATCCATAAGAACTGTAGTAAAATCTTAATTATTACCACTGATTAAAAATTCCAAAGAAAATATAGGCAGACATAAGCAAGAAGCTTATCGGAAGAGTTAGGTACCAAGAAGAGATGGAAGCTGAACCCAGCAAGAAAAAATTTAAAAAGTAATAAAATGTCATAATAGTCATAATCAAACAAGGAAAAAAGTCATCTTAAATGCTGAGAAAACTTTTGAGTAAATTCAATACCCACTTTTTATTTAAAAGTGCTTAATGAAAAAATAATAATATACTGACACCTTCAAAGATACATGCACATTTATATTTAGAGTCTCATTTTTACCCTATTTAACATGATACTAATTTGGCATACAATATGTGTGTGTGTGTTATGGTCAACCATACAAAATTGACTGTATTTGTCTCCTGACAAGCAAAAATAGCAATTTCATATGCATATAACATACAAACTTCCAGAGTAGCACCATGCAGAATAAAAAAGAAATAACAAACATAAATTACTAGAACCACGGGATTTTGTTTCAATTACTAATATTGTAGAATGTTTTTCTTACTATGACACAAATGCCAAAACCACTCATATGTCAATAAAATTTACAATGTGGAAATAAAAGACAATTGACGTGGATAATTGGCCAATGTCATTCTTTAGAAGTTGAAATAAAAATAACAAACTGAAATTTTTAAATATTTGGTCTTGGATGAAGTTGTACTTTTCCTAAACTAATGAGCTATAAGACAGTTAGAAGAAAGATTCTGGTGGAAAAACAGGCCAAGGTCATAAATTGACATCTTCCAGAAAGGAATTATAAATGGTCTATTAATATAAAAACAGCAGCAATGCCACTCATAATGAGAAAAATGCAAATTAAAACATTAATGAGATACTAATTTACAAGTCCCTGGTTCACAAATAACTCTGTGTTGATTGGAGGGTAAGCAGAGTATCTTTTTGGAAGGCAGATGCCCAGGTCTATCAAAATCAAAAGAACAACTCCTTTGATCCAGAAACGCATCCCACAGACAGGGATTTAAATGTGTACAACCAGCATGTCCCCAAAGATATTCCTTTTTTAAAAATAGTAAAGAACAGAAAACTGCATAAAATTCTATCAATATGGGCTTGTTAAATAAATATATTTATACAATGGAATAATATATTCAGGAGTTAAAAAATAGGTAGCTTCCTATTCTATGGACCTGTATGCAATGATCTCTGCGATCTAGTAAATGCAATGATCTCTGAGAAATAGTAAAACACAAAACAGTGAGTAGTAGGCTAATATAAATGAAAAAAATTCAATCTGACACATTTTATGCATGCAAGTTGATGTAGCAGATTGTGTCTGCAATGACTATCTCTGCAAGAACATTAACAGCGGTTGCTGCTGGGCAGGGAACTCAGAGGCCTTTGGCTGGGGCAGGAAGTAGAACTTGAACTTTGCACCACGGAGGCAGCTATCATTCCTTGCAAACCAGGATAGGACAGACACGGTGGGGTGCAAGACAGTCAGCGGGAGTGAGAGCTATCATCCCGCCCTCTGAGACACTTGGCACCACAAAGCCGTATGCCAGAGGGAAAGGCCACCTTGCCTGGGGCATGGCCAATCTGTTTTCGGATTCCTTAACAACCTTTGCCCTGACCTTGACCTTACTTCCCTACCCATGGTGGGGACCTTGTGTTATAACGAAACAAACTGCATCACCTCTGCTGTGGGACCCCTGCCTAGAAGGGGAGAGAAACTTTCTGCCGACTGCAGTGGCTGCGAAGCACCGCAAGCCCAGAGTCCAGCGAGGTTGACTGTGGGGCAGGCCACTCCTCTCAGGGGTGCCACTCCTGCCGTCCACAGGTCTGGCGGTGACTGCAGTGGCACGAGCAGTCGTGCAGATCCCAACCTGCAGATGTAAGAGGAGCAGCAACCGCAGAGCCTCTGGGTGCAAGTGCAGCTGACCCGCCCAGCAGGAGGCCCATGGACCGTCTCAGGGCTGTCTGCCCGAGAGATACCCCAGACACCCAGAAAGGTAAGACTTTTCTTCTGCTAAATATTATTTGTTTGGCTTCACACAGAGAAGGATCGTTTACAGTATTCAAAACAATACTATAAAAAGGCTGTAGAACTTGGCAAAGGACTGAAAGGAGAATTGAATTAATGGCGGGACGTGCTATGTTCCTATGTGGAAAGTATCAGTATTTCCAACATGTCAATGCTCCTCAAGTTGACGTTTACTGTACTGCTACTTTTTCAACCAAACTCTCAATGACGTGTTTTTTCTTTTTCTGTTCTTGACAAAATGATTGTGAAATCCATCTTGAAGAGTAAATATTTGAGCAAAGTTATGAAAATATTGACAATGAGGAATAGTGCATGATCCAAATGACAAGTTTATAACTATATAAATCTAGTATCTGAATGACTTCAGAAACAAAGTGAATTTAAGGGTCCAGAAATAAAGCATAAGGTCCGGTAGAATTTCAGCATTTGGTTAGTAGTGTCCATCACGAGTCTCTGTTAGTCACCAGGCCTGGTTCCATGTAAAGTCTCTGTCTCTCCCGATCCCTCTGTCTCTGACTCTGCTTCTCTCTCCCTCTCTCCATCCACACACACACACACACACACACATATGAAATAATAAATACGAATAACAAGGCAAAAATCAGTTATCACTTTACTTAATAGATGTTTATACCAATGTCAAATTATGTATTTTTGAAACACCAAAAGCACATGTATATTTAGTATCTTAGAAAATACTTGCAACCTCCATTAACATACATAATCACTAATATTTCTAATAAAAAACATGAGAAATCTCAATAGAAAAAGAACAAAGGGATATGAGTAAACAATTCACAAAATAAAGCAACATAAAGGGGAAATTTAGTGCTCTTGGATATGCAGGTATGTGAGTATACATATATATTTCTAGTCAAAATTAGTTTGAAATTAACTGCTATATTTCTTAAATTGTGTATATTCTCTGACTGAGCAATTTCACCAGAAATTGGAAACCAGTCATAAGGAAGCACTTTGGCAGTGACAAAGATTTATCTAGATGAGGCTTTTTATACTGTTATGTATACTTTTTTATACATAATATGCATTACATACAATTATTTTACACTGTTATTTCTCTTTTAGAGAAAACAACCCAAATGTCTAAAAAACAAACCCCTATGATTAATTAGATTAGTTAAAATGTAGTAGTATCGGCATGCTTCAAATGTCAATATAGGGTGTATATTTTACATGACTTTTATCATGTTTCGGTAGCAGAATTATGGTGTTTTCCATTTTCTTCCGGTGTTTCCATCGTGTTTTGAAATTGTCTACATTGAACATTCAATTCATATAATGAGTAAATAATCCAGATAACTTTTCACCAATCGATACATGTGGCGTAGTCAAACTGTCATGTTCTTATTCTCAGAGTACATATTTCTGCCCTTAAAAGTTCAATTGCCAAAAGTTATGAATTAAATTATCAGTTTTTTTTTGATATTTGAGTGTTTAATGAGAAATTAAAAATGATTGTCTGACTTCCACAAAGATATACCCAGGAATTAAATTTGCAAGGCTGGGCCCTCTGCTTTTACTCCTCATCTCACTTTTCTCTTTACTTTGCGTCAAACACTCAGATGGCACTAGGAAGGCTATTATCTTAAATCACACCATGAAATTGAAACTTTTTATGTATTCTGTTTTCATAGGTTTATCTACTCAATACAAGCTGTTAGATAAGAAGTGATGTTTGTAGAGATTTGTGGTCCTCTACAAATGAAGAGTATAAAAAAATTTACCTAATAGTCTTAAATTAATGGCAGTGGGCTCCCAACCATAGTTTCTTAATCATGTTTCCTAAAAATACCTTGAAGTATAAACACACTATTTTTTTAGCTTCAAGTATTCTGGAAACACATCCAGCAAAAAGAAATTAATCATTCTACTGTAGGTTTTAACTTTAGCTTACAGATATTTACTTGCCTGTGACATAGTTTTGTTTTCCTCCTGGACTGAGAGTATGTGCTCTCTGCAAATTTTCTTTTATGATATAAAATAATTATAATTATATATTTGTGCATTATATTTATATGCTAATAACATTTAAATGTGTATATTATATTTATATTCCATAAATTTATTTATTCTATGTTGATAATATAATATGAATAATTATAAATATCAACATATTAATATAAGTATAAATTATAATTATTCTATAATTCTAAGTGTACCTTCTAAATCATCACAGAAATTAATTCTCATAAGTACACAAAGTTTCTGTTATTGTAAGTTGCAAATGCGTCCTGTAAGAGCGCACAGCCTGCCTGTTGACAAAACGGGAAATAAATGTGATGTCAACAGATCTGGCGTCAGTCACCCCAGTCCGCGCTGAGCCGCATCCACGCAGCAAAGCCGGTAATTCCCTCTCATACCAGAACTTCCCGTCGATGACATTTCGTGTTTTCCGTGTCTCCCGATCGCACACGGTGCTCTGTGTGAGTCTCCAGGGCTCCTCGCCGCGACTGGGAGGCGGGACACCACCTCCGCGCTGTCCTCCGCCCGTCCCCGAGCTGGGCAGGACCGCGCGGGCGCGGGCGGAGCGGGGGGCGCAGGTCCCGGGTCGCCCGCGAGAAACCGTCCGGCGCCTGCCCGGCTTCTAGAACTTACTGCTGCCCTGGGCTCACGGCTCGTGCTCCGTCTTCTCCCCGACTCTCTGGCGTCTCTCCCGCTTTCGAGGACCCTCGTGAACGCATCAGGCCACCTGCACAGCCGAGGGTGGTCGCCTGGTCCTGAGGCCGGATGATTCGAAATCTGGTCCCCGTCGCCTTGGAGCCCCCATGGCCACAGGTGCTTGGGATCAGGATGAGCCGTTTCGGGAGGATTATTATTCCGCACACGACAGGCTCTAAATTACTCCGGTAACGTCTTTAGGATCAAGAGAATTAGAAACAGCATCATATTGTTGAGTGTTGTGGTAATTTGACGAAAATAATCTTCACTCGCAAACACTTGCCTCCTGACTGTGAAAAACATTTGGTAAGGAATGAGTTAAAGGATATATTGAAACAAAGTCATGGTAAAAGAAGAAAGGAAAAAGTTGAAAGTTGAGATTTCTCGGTATGTTGTATCATCTTGTTAAATTATTATACGTCCTACTTATTCTCAGAGAGTCCTATTTGGGCACATGCTGGTCTGTGCTCTCGCCGGCTGCGGCCTGGCGTGGCGTCTACACCTGGTGTCGCCGAGGGGGCGGAGGGCGGACGAGGGGAAAGTGGCCTGGGACGGGTGGGCTTGGTCTCTTTGTCTAGGAGGTAAGACATCCCACAGATGCTTTACTTCTATTTTTAAAATTCTAGCAATATTAATAATAATATGAACAATCACATCCTTTACAGGGGACTGAACTGGTGCTGTGAAATCAAAGTGTATCCCAAATCGTTTAGCTAAAAGGGAGCGTTGCACCAGGTCCAAACCCAGAGCAGCTCGGCTTCCCAGGCTGTGCCCTTCCTTCCATCCCACTGGCCAGTTAGCCGTTAAGACACAGCAGGAGTCCCCCTGTCCCGGCCTGTGCTTAGTATCTCAGAAGTCCCCACAATTTATTTGGGTTACAGTAAGTTCCAAGTGTACTTCAGTCCATTTTCTAAGACATCTGAAAATAACAACTGAACACTTCTGGAGCTGGACCCATGCGGAAAGGAGTGAAATACTGGAAATGAACAAAAGCCTAGAGAGTTCCTCTTCCCCTCACTCAGTGGGAAGCTCCCGAGGGCCGCAGACCAGGACTCCCATGCAGGGATGAGCTTTGGTGGCAACCAAGGTCTCTGAAGCAGATCTGTCCATGGACTCCACCCTCCATGGGTGAGCCCAGGCGCTGCCGGCCCTGTGTTGGGGGAGACTGCCTCTCATTGCTCCCCCTTTCCACGAGGCACGAGGAGGGATCCTCAAGGACAGCTGCGGGGGGAGCGAGAGAGCTGTCTCGCTCAGGCCCTTCCTAGGCGACACCAAATGCAGTTCACCACGAACCGCATGGGTAAGCCGCCCTTCTCACACCCACAGCCGTCCGGCTCACTTTTCCCCGGGTGATTCATGCCGACCCCTTCCTGTCTTGTATGGCAGCGCTTGCTTTAAACGCCCTTTATCTGGACTTCACCCCAAATGTGGATGGAGGGGAGCAGAGCAGCTGTGTGAAGGTGGCCTGAGCATGTCCACCTCTGTCTGCCTGGGACTCTTGCTGTTGGTGCAGAGCGCCTAGGTGGGAACAAGTGCTGCCTCCTGGGTAACCTCAGTGCCACCAGAGAAGAAAATGTACCGGAAGACCTCAGTGTTCTGTTTAACTTATTTAACAATTTCTGCTCTGTGTCTGGTGATGCCCTGCACTGATAGTCGAGAAAGGTTTTGTTTAATTCATGGAACAAGTTTAGAACTCAGTAAACATTACCTTCTTCCTCACATTTATTACCACTGTTTCAATTCGATTCAAGGAATATTTATTTATACAGTAACAGCAGTTTGTAAAATATTCATGACTCCTTGCATTGCACAGACAGGTTAATATTATGCTTTCCTTTGAGCTCTGGCCATAGAAGCTTTGCATGCTTGAAATGCTGACCACTTTCCAGACTTTGTAAATTTGCTTTCAGCCTTTTCAAGAAGTATGACCTAGGCACTCACGCTATCAATTTTTTTTTTAAAGTCTTACCCCTGTGAGGCCAGGCAGTTAGAGAATCTCAAATGGAATATGAGTTATGACTCTAGACCAAATACCTTATTATCCTAAAAGGAAGCCTAGGCATTTCCAGAGACAGTCCCTGTGAGCTTTTTCATTTCTGCAAGGAGAATGGCCTTGCAATGATCCTCATTTGACAACCTGCCCTTGCCCACAAATCATGTATGTGCAGAGCATAGCGGTAGGAGAAAATGTCCAATGGGACTCTGTTAGCCTAAGCCCTTGAACTTCAAGCAGAGATAGTGAGGTGGGGGAGAGGTAGCAGCTGGGAGCCCTCACCCTAATTCGGCAGGCTGCCCCAAGTCTTGTGACCAGATTTACCTGGGTCTGCTGTCCCCAGGGTCCCTCACACCCTCTGTGTGCTTTCCTTTAGTCTCCGTTGTCATTCCAGGCCCTCCAACTGTACCCATTCTCCACTTCCCTTTTCTAAAGTTTAGGGGATTCCTATTTTTCTTCATGCAGCTCCTGTTAGTTGTCCTGACTGTACCTCTTGGACCAGCCAGTAGGAAGCAAGTTCCCCATGTTGATGCTCCACACTTCTTTGCTCCAGGTGTCCACTGTGTCTCCCCCTCCACCCCCCTGCTACTGCTCCAGATTAATAAATCCTTCTCGAGAAGATTGACTTGGATTCCACAGGAGGCTTCTTGCTCCAGCAACGTGAACACACCAGCCTTCTCCCAGTGCCAGCTCCTAGCTGAGCCTGGTTCTGCCTCGCAGAGGTGCCTTGGTTGGGCCTGGAGAAAGGGAGAGGGGCCAGCGGCACTCTGGGCGAGGGCCGGTGTCCTAGAGAACACACCTCCAGGTGTCACTGTCGGGGGCTTGGTGCAGATTTGGAGAAATTGGGAAGAAGTTAATGAAATGATGACATAAAATCACTCTTCAAAATGTTTTTAAGCTTTCGTAATGGGGGATCCTTGAGGGTATATGTCAAATGAACAATCGCAAACCCTCTTTTCTCTGTTTCTTTCTCTCTCACTCATTTATTTTGTGCCTCTATTCATCCTTTTCTTCCTATTTCTGTTTTTGGCTCTTTTTAATCATCATTTTTTATTTATTCATCTTTCTTGCCATCTCCCACATGCAGATGTCTAAGCAATCTAGTGAATAGTGTTTCAATTTCCTTTCGACCTACTTATTTGCTAATCCCATAGTGTCAAAAGTACCTGATTTTGAATTATAAATTGTAGTTTAACCTTTCCACAAATGAAAGAAGAGCCTCTTTAATGTGAGCCTGATTTCCAATCCAATAACTAAAAAGCAATGTCATGCTTAAATTGACTCTCTATAATCCTCCAAATGAGGTACAGAGATTAGAGAAGACAGGAATTAATAGATCACGGATATTGAATGAGAATTTTTTAACCTAATTCATACAAGTTCTGATGAACTCTGATAGCATTTGGAAGCTTAAGAATGGAAAAGTGCAAAGGGAAAAAACATGAATGATAGAAGCTTTGCAATTTAGCACCAAAGAAGCAAAAAAACAAAAACAAAAACAAAACAACCAAAAAACAATAACTACCATGAGGAACGAGAGCATACAAACCAGAGTAAAGCAAACAATAATATTTTTAAAAACACTAACTGCAATATTCAGACTATTCCAGTCCAGAATATGATTGCCAATGAGAGACATATGGCAAACAGCACTCTCCTTAAAGATTTCAGATGTTAAAAAGAAATAAAAAGGTACCAGGAAATTCAGAGGAACACACAATATTGATATTTAGCAATAACATGGAGTTTCACACACAAGAGCACTTCCTTCTTTAGATTGTCTCCATGTTATGCTGGTGGGCACCAACCAAACTGGTAAGTATTTCCACTTCTGCAGTTGCTTAAGAAACAGAAAACTTGTATTATCCAAAGTTTGAATCTAGAGTTATGGTTTCATACTACATTATTTTGAAGACTCTTTTGGTAATAAGTATACTGTATTTTATTATTCGATCTAAGTGTGTGGAATTTTTGTGGACTTTCAAATAAAAAATAAATTGTAATACTAACTTATCATTCTGCCTGTCTGCCACATGTGCTTTGGTTGGTTTGGACTGAAGTAGAGCTTTTCTGAGAATAAGAACATCCTCCCCTGAAGTACAAACAACCTCCATCTTTTCTCTGCTAGTGAGACTTCAAGCACCTCCTTGGGTTACTCTCACAGGTAATTAATGAAGCAAAAGAAGGAGAAAAAAAATAAGGCATGTGGACCCAAAACCCAGATCTGCAAGTAATTGATTGATTGCTAAATAAAGCTGGCCAGTTGACTTATCCCATGAGCTGCAATGTCCTTATGATAAATTCAAGATACTGAAACCATAATGCCTATATGTATTGTTTAAATAAGACTGTGCAAGAAACACATGTAAAACACCAGGTTCCCTGTCTACTTTGCGTTGGTTATTATTATAAACTATTTTGTCATTTGCCCCTAGAGTTCCACCTTTTGAATTCTATTTATTAAAGATTTTTAGCTGGACAAGATGTTCCGGTTCTCCCTTTTGAACAGTCCTAATCTACACGTTCTTATACAAGGAAGGTGATGTGAGACAGTATTTTTCCTGTCTTTCTCCAAGACATCACTAAAGCAACGGGGTGAATGGAGGGAGGGGGAAGCAGCAGATGAAAAAACCCAGAAACACCACTTTCAGCAAAAGTAGAAGAGCTATATAATTTATAGACTCCAGAAATATTTAATGGTTACAAAAGCCTGCTGCAATTGGGCAGACCTCCTAGGGAGAAGGTGCGCTGAAGAAGGTGGCATGTGCTGTGCGGTGGATCTGAGGAAGACCCAGTACACACGCAAGTCCTGCAGCGATGGGGGCTTCCGCCAAAGCCTGAAGTCGGCTGTAGGAATGACAGCAGCATGGCAGTATCCCCGAGGAGGCAACACAGTGCAAAGACATATCCTAGAAGTTGCGGTCTCAGAAAGTGTCAGTACACACACACTTTCTTAGGCTGAGGGCTCACCTGACAAAAAACCATATAACTTGTAGGTAGCAATTTTGAGAGAGTACTAGAGTGGTCAGGCATGGCTGCAGAAGCCTTCTCACAGCAAGTTTCGCTCAAAGAAGCAGAGGAGATAAGAGTAATCAAAGTATCAAAGAAAGCTATTTTTTAAAGAGTAAGAACCCTTCTCTAAAACAGTGAGAAGAAAGCAGTGGGTGTCCAGGTGGGGATGTGATTCAGGGAACGTTGCAATGCAACCATATGTGGATGTCGCCAATAGACTGCGGTGTTTCTAGGGGTGAGTCATTGAGGCTATTGCTGGACTTGTATCCCAGAGAAGATCAGGGACTGGCCAGCTGAGTGATGTTCTCAGCCTCCCTGATAAAAAATATATGACCCTTTGCCTGTTCACAGTTCTGAATGAGTCGTCAGACTCTGAGACGATCGAATACAGGGAAGGCTGGAAACACTCGAGGAAGGGTCTTGTAACACTTAATTATGTAGGGCCCAGTTCATGCATTGCCCTAAAGGACAGCAGCAAGGAGACGTTCTTCCAGAGTGCAGAGCTGTTGTGGGACCCTAGTTTTACACACGATGCATGCAGGCAACGTGGTCTGAGGGCAGGGAAGGAGGGACTCAATGGCAGCAGTGAATGGCTTGGCTTATCAGTGACAGGCATGGGAGGGGAAAAATGAGAATATCAGAGAAAACGTTGTGTGAGAAAGAGGCATAGGGTGGACCTATGGAAGTCACACATTGTGAAGATCTCTGTACCTCACACCAGTGTCCACCACAAATCATTAATGCAGAGAAGCCAGGAGCAAGTATTGCACAGACTGCTCACTGCGGCCCCAACTATATGTCAACTCAACAACGTAGACCTGTCCTCACTGTGGCTGATCCAGCCACATCCAAAATGCTGAACATCCAACATGCCGTCAAGACTAATGCTGAGCTACATATATTGTACCACACCCCACAGAGACCAAAATAAAACACTGTTGGAGGTGTTGGCTATGTCAGACCTGTTCCCTCAGGAGGGCAATGTTTTGCCCTTACTACAGCTGAGTCTTAATCTGAACAAGGGGTGGTTTCTTTTGCCAGCAGTGCCCTACCAGCCCAATATTTAAGAGTTTACAGACACCCTTATCTACTGACATTAAATCACAAATAGAGTCGTCTTTGAATGATGGGCTCATTTTATAGCCATTCAGGCATGAACCATGGGAATGTGATGATAGAATCTGCTTCCATGCCCTGGAAGCAGGTGTCACAGTTCAATGTAGAACTGAGCTAAAGGCTCAGTGAGGGCATCTTCGTAAGCATGTCATGTTGTGGAGTGGAGTGCTGTCTTTCAGGAGGCAGTATACACGTTGAGCCTCAGTCCATTATGTGGGCTGGATCCTCAGGAATCTCCTTAGTTTGGCTCCTTTACTTGCACTCCCAGTGACCCATGTGGGTAATTCACATGTTAGGCTCAGTATGATTAGAAGTGCTGACGCTGGGGGTGCTTTCCCCAGAGTGCACAGTAGTATCTCACTGACTCTAAAGCTACAGTGGCCACCTGGTCCTGCTGGAAGACCACTGGGCAAAGAAAAAAAATGTTATGAGGGTGGGGATAATCAGAGGACTTAGGATGGCTGCTACATAATGGGGTCTGGACGAGTTTTTGTGGAACCCAGGGATTCACTTGTGTAACTTTTACCAGTTCTATGACTACTGAAAGTAATAAAAGGGAAATTAGAGCAACAGGAACTTGATGAAGTCAAGATAACCAGGACCTCAGCCCCCTCAGGAAAGAATTTCTGGACTGGACGAGCAAACTGAATCAGCGGGGAAGCTGTCTAAAGAGTGGGGAATCTAGACCGTGTGATGGGAGGGCAATGATAGAACCAAGCTACAGCCAGAAGGCCAGCAGCAGCACTAGAACTGTGGCCTGTCTTGCATATTCTCCTATTTTGAACATTTATTTTTGGAGATAGAAGTTGGCTACCAACTTGAAGTGTAGCATCAGGGTGGATTCCCGGTAGGCACAGCTAGTCCTGAACAGACCGACACAGTCCGGAAGTGGACTGCGGCACACGTGGTTGCCATGCCTACCAGGTTTTCTGCAACAACAGTGGAAATTCTCAGCTTTTCAGCTGCAAACAGAATAAACTGTTCACCTACTTCTTTTTGCTTCTCTTCATGAGGGCTTAGGAGCTTGCCTTGGGATCCTGCTCAGCCCTTTCGAAGGACAGCTCAGAATTCCTGAATAATTAACACACTTCAGGGTGTTACTGAAGGTTCAATTAACAACCTTTAAGCAATGGTGGGCTGTACTTGATGTATACACATGCCAGATTACAAATCCGTTTTTTACGATTCCTCTGAGGGTTCCTAGTAAAAGTGAGCCCCAATTGCCAGCAATGAGAAACTGTCCATTGACACAGACCTTAGTGTCTTTTCTCAATTCACAGGTTCACCTTTTTTTTTTTTTTTTTTTTTTTGAGACAGAGTGTCGCTTTGTTGCCCTGGCTAGAGTGAGTGCCGAGGCGTCAGCCTAGCTCACAGCAACCTCAAACTCCTGGGCTCAAGCAATCCTTCTGCCTCAGCCTCTTGAGTAGCTGGGACTACAGGCATGCGCCACCATGCCCGGCTAATTTTTTCTATATATATTTTAGTTGGCCAGATAATTTCTTTCTATTTTTAGTAGAGATGGGGTCTCGCTCTTGCTCAGGCTAGTCTCAAACTCCTGACCTCAAGCAATCCACCTGACTCGGCCTCCCAGAGTGCTAGGATTACAGGCGTGAGCCACTGTGCCCAGCCTGGTTCACCTTCTTAACCTCCTTACCTGTGCTCTCTATAGTCACCCTGCAGATAAATCGCCTGCATCCAAGTCCTGTCCAAGTGTCTGCTTCTGGGAAAACATAAAGACATAATTCAAGGCAGATTTCCTGATATTAAAAAAGAAATTTTAACTATTTAAGTACTGAAGGTATGTATTGTGTGACATGGACTCATCCTGATAAACATCAAGACATATCTTAATAAACTTACATAGTATAAAGATGGGGTAAAACTGTATAAGCAAACAGGAAAACTAAACTATTTATGAGGGAAAATCAATTAGCTTTAGATTACCTATAGAAATATTTAATGCTAGGAGACAGCGGAGCAAGATTTGGAAGAATCTCATGAAATGACTGTGTGAGCCAAAGATCTAATATGCAGTAAAGCTGTCTTCAAGAATAAAGGCTTCAGGCTAAGAGTCCTTCAAATGAGGCACTAGTTATCTAATGAGCCTCACTTTAGGAAATTATGAGGGATAGATAGCAATATACGACTTACCTGGAGTGATGCCATCAAGATGGCAGACTAGGAAGCTCTAGGAGCTTGTTCCCAAATGCAGACTGAGAACATCAGAAACCCCTCTAGTCAAAATCTGCAAGACCCCTGCGACCACACAGCCAAGAGAAGGGACTGCCCCAGGTAAGAAAGTTCATTCCATTTTGCTTGCCCCTACCTCTTCCCCACGCAGCAAAACACAGCATGATCAGGAAGAAATCTCTGAATTCCTAGCCCCTACCAGAGGATGAGAGGAAAAGAGTAGATATTGAATCCGTCATTTTGGCCCGTCTGGGGGCTGCTACTGGAACTGGTTTCTGTCTCGTCTGGCTGAAGGAGCTGACAGGAGCAGGCTGAAGGCGTCTAACAGCAGAGACGAGTGCCAGGGTGCATTAGAGCAGCTTCCAGTCTGCAGTTCTACAGGTGAGGGTGGAGGGCGGAGGAGGATACAACTGAAAGTGAAAGCATCTGGAAAGAAGCAGGAGCGGGCTGTGCAGGCTGCCAAAACAAAATACCACTGACTGCTGGCTTAGACAACAGAAATTTATTTCTCACGGTTCTGGAGGCTACAAGTCCAAGATAAAGATTCTGCTGGATTTGGTGTCTGGGAAGGACTCTCTTTGACTTCAGGAGATTAGAAGGGAAGAAACGAAAATTAACATGGTATGTGTTCATTTTAAGATAAGAAATTAAAGGGAAATTTAAAAATATCTGAAACAAATGAACATGAAAGCAGCACACCAGATGTTTACCTTTTCACTATGCCTTCACACACCTTGCCTCAGTGCATGAGACTGGAAAAAGAGAGAGCGAGCGAGCACATGCACTCTGATCTCTCTTCCTCTTCTTACAAAAACACTAATCCTATCGGATTAGGTCCCCACCCTTATGACCTCATTTAACTTTAATTACCTCCTTATAGACTCTATCTCCAAATAAAGTCACATTGTGGGTTAAGGCTTCAATATATGAATTTTTGGGGGGACACAATTCAGTCCATACACAATAGCATGGAAAAAAATAAAATACTTGGAAATAGGAGGTATTAGTACACTGAAAATTATAAAACATTATTGAAAAAGATGAAAGAAGACAAAAATAAACAGAAAGACATACTGTGTTCATGGATTGGAAGACTCAATATTGTTACGATGCCAATACTACCCAAAACAATCTTCAGATTCAACACAATTCCTATCAAAATCTCGAAGTCTTTTTTTTTGGCAGGCATAAAAAAGTCCATCTAAAAATGTATGTGGAATATGAAGGGACTTGAAATAGATGAAATAATTTTGAAAAGGAACAAAATTGATGGTCTTACACTTACTGATTCTAAAACATACCACAAAGCCTGAACAACTATTGGGGGAAAAAAAAAAAGAAATTAAAAAGGAAATTTAAAAATACCTTGAGACCAATGAAAATGGAAGCACAACATATCAAAACTCATGGGGTGCAGCAAAAGCTGTTCTAAGAGGGAAGCCTATAGTATTGTATACCTACTTCAAAAAATAAGAAAGATCTCAAATAAATAATTTAACATTATACCACAAGGAACTATAAAAAGAAAAAAAAAAAAACTAAGCCCGAAGTAAGCAAATGAAAGGAAATAAAAAGATTATAGCATAAATAAGTGAAATAGAAACTAGAAAAGCAATAGAAAATATCAACAAAGTTAGGAGTTGTTTTTTTTGAAAAGCTAAAGAGAATTGATAAACCCATAGTGAGACTAAGAAGAAAAGACATAAGACTCAAATAAAATCAAATAAACTCAAATAAAAAATAAAAGAGAAGACATTACAACTGATAGCACAGAAGTACAAAGCATCATAACAGACACTATAAATAATTATACACCAACAAACTGGATAACCTAGAAAACAAGGATAAATTCCTAGAGAAATATAAGCTACCAAGACTGAATTATGAAGGAAATTGTAAATCTGATCAGACCAATAATGAGCAAGGAGACTGAAACAACAATAAAAAGGCTCCTGTCAAAGAAAAGCTCAGGATCAGATGGCTTCACTTCTGAATTTTATGAAATATTTAAAGAACAAATTATACCAATCCTTCTCAAATTCTTCCAAAAAATTGAGGAAGAAGGAATGCCTCCAAACTAATTTAGGAGGACGGCATTACCGTGATATCAAAGCCATACAAAGTTCTCCTGGAGAGAGTTGGAACCCATTATATTAAGTGAAGTATCCCAAGAATGGAAAAGCAAGCATCACATGTACTCACCAGAAAATTGGTTTCCCTGAACATCACCTAAATACACATCTGGGAACGACACCAATCGGATATCAGACTGAGGTAGGGGGTGGGGGAGGGGATGGGGGTATGCCTACACAATGAGTGCATTGCGCACCGTTTGGGGAATGGTAATGCTTGAAGGTGCTGACTTGGGAAGGGGGGGTGGGGAAGGGAAGGATGTATACCTACATGATGGGTGCAACGCGCACTACCTGGGGAACAGACACGCCTGGAGCTCTGACTTGGGGGGAAAGGCGGTACATGGGCAACGTATGTAACTTGCAATTCTGTATCCCCCATAACAATAAGATGATATAAAAAAAAAAAAACTATAGGCCAATACCCCTGATGAACATAAATACAAAAATCTTCAACACGGCCGGGCGCGGTGGCTCACGCCTGTAATCCTAGCACTCTGGGAGGCCGAGGTGGGCGGATCGTTTGAGCTCAGGAGTTCGAGACCAGCCTGAGCAAGAGCGAGACCCCATCTCTACTAAAAATAGAAAGAAATTATATGGACAGCTAAAAATATATATATAGAAAAAATTAGCCGGGCATGGTGGTGCATGCCTGTAGTCCCAGCTACTCGGGAGGCTGAGACAGGAGGATCGCTTGAGCTCAGGAGTTTGAGGTTGCTGTGAGCTAGGCTAACGCCACGGCACTCACTCTAGCCTGGGCAACAGAGTGAGACTCTGTCTCAAAAAAAAAAAAAAAAAAAAAAAAATCTTCAACAAAATATTGGCAAACCAAATGCAATAGTATATGAAAAGGATCATTCAACATGATCATATATATAGAAAACCCTAAAGACTCTACCAAAAAACTTAGAATTTATAAACAAATTTAGTAAAGTTGCAAGATACAAAATTAACATCCCGAATCTGTAGCATTTCCACACACAAACAAGAAACTGTCAGAAAAAGAAATTAAAAAACAATCCCACTTACCATAGCATCAAAAAGATAAAAATCATGAATGAAACTAACTAGGATACAGTATGTTAAGTGAAATAAGGCAGACACAGAAAGACAAATATTGCATGTTCTACCTATGTGTGGGAGCTAAAAAAATTGATCTCGTGGAGGTAGAGAGTAGAATGGTGGTTACTAGAAGCCAAGAAAGGGGGGCTTGAGGTTTTGAAGAGAGAGGTTGATTAATGGGTACAAAAATACAGTTAAATAGAAAAAATAAGCTCTAGAGTTTGATAGCACAGGAGGGCAACCATAGGTAACAATATTTTACTGTATATTTCAAAATAGCTAGAAGAGACGGTTTGGGATGTTCTCAATGGAAAGACATGAAATGTTTGATGTGATGGATATCTCAATTACTTTGATTTGATCATTACATGTTGTATGCATGTATCAAAATATCACATATACCCCATAGATATGAAAACAATTATTTATCAATTAAAAATTCATAATACTTAGAAATAAATTTAACTAAGAAAGTGAAGATTACACTGAAAATTATAATACATTTATGAAAAAATTGAAGAAGTCAGAAACAAATGGAAAGATAACCCATGTTCATGGTTTGGAAGATTTAATGTTGTTAAAATGTCCATTTGACCCAAAGTGATCTACAGATCCAATGAAATCCCTACGGCACTTGGCAGAAAAATAGAAAACCAATCCCCACATTTTTCTGGAACCACAAAAGACTGTGAATAGCAAAGCAACCTTGAACAAGGAGAACAAAGCTGGAGACATCATACCATCTGATTTCCAACTATATTACAAAGCTACAGTAATCAAAAAAGAATGACACTGACATACAAACAGACACATAGGCCAATGGAACAGAATACAAAGTCTAGAAATAAAACCAAAAATACATGGTCAACTAATCTTCAACAAAGGCACCAAAACTCCAAAAATGCACAATGGGAAAATGACAGTCTCTTGAATGAATTGTGTTGGGAAAACTCAATATCTGCATGCAGAAGAATGAAATTTGACTCTTATCTGACCCCTTATACATGAATCAACTCAAAATGGATTAATAATAACAAGAAAACAAATAACCCTATTAAAATATGAGCAGAGGGCCTGAATGGACATTTTGGAAAAAAAGACATACGAACACCCAAAAGATATGTGAAAAAAATGTTAAACATCACTAATCATCAGAGAAATGCAAATTAAAACCACAACGAGATATCATCTCAAACCTATTAGAATGATTATTAACAAAAAGACAAAAGATAACATGTGTTGGCAAGAACATGGAGAAAAGATAATCCTTGTACATTATTGGTGGGAATATAAATTAGTATAGTTTTTTTGGTAAACATTTCCCTCAAAAAACTAAAAATACAATTGCCATATATCCAGCCATTCCACTTCTGGATATATATATATCCAAAGGAATTGAAATCAGTATGTCAACTTATCTGCACTCTCATGTCCTTGCAGCATTCTTCACAGTAGTCAAGACATGGAAATAACTTAGTGTCTATCAAAGGATAAATGGGTGAAAAAGTATGGTGTGTATATATATCTCTATATCTATATAGCTATATATATATCTATATCTATATGCACACACACACACACACACAGTGGCATACTACTCAGCCTGAGAAAAGAAGGGAATTGTCTCATTTACAACAACACGAATGAATCCAGAAGATATTATGCTAAGTGAAATAAGTCAGGCAGAGAAAGACAATTACCACATTTTCTCACTTATACACGGTGTCTAAAAAAGTTCAACTCACAGAAGTAGAGAGTAGAATGGTTGTTACCAGAAGCTGGTGTGGGGCTGGTGAATGGGGAGTGAGATGATGGTCAAGCATACACAGCTTCAGTTGGACAGAGGAGAAAGTTCTGGTGATCCATTGCACAGCGCAGTGATTATGGTTAATAATAATGTATATTTCTAAATTGCTGAAAGAGTGGATTTTAAATGTTCTCACCACAAAGAAATCATAAGTATGTGAGGTGATGGACATGTTAATTAGCCTGATTTGATTATTTCAAAATGTATACATGTATGAAAATATCACTTTGTAACATATATATAATTATTTGCCTATTAAAAATAAAATAAAATGTATTAAAAAATGACAATGCTACAGTTACAAAATAGCATGACACTGACATAAAGCAGACATTTAGAGCAATGGAATAAAATACAAAGCCCATAAATAAACCCTCTCGTATATGGTAAAATCATCTGAGACAAGGGTGCCAGGACACTTAATGAGGAAAAGACAGATTCCAACAAATTGCAGTGGGAATATTGGATAATCATAACTATAAAACAGTCAAAAGAATGAAGTAGGAACCTTACCTTATATGGTATACAAAAAATTAATTCCAAATAGATCAAAGACCTAAACCTATGAGCTCAAACCATACCACTCCTAGAAGAAACCATAGGGGACAAAACTTCATGACACTTGGTAATGATTTGTTGAATATGACTCCAAAAAGATAGGCAACAAAGGCAAAAATATGCAAACAGAACTAAGTCAAACTTAAAACTTCTTCACAACAAAGGACACAACCAACAAAGTTGATTCAAAGGCAACCTATGGGATTGGGGGTAAATATTTGCACATCATCCATGTGATAAAGATTAATATAAAAAATTTATAAAGAACTCCTACAACTCAACAATAAAAAACAACCCCATTAACAAATAGAGAAAGACCTTGAACAGACATTTCTCTAAAGATGATATCCAAAGGCCAAAGAGCATATGAAAAAAATACTCAAAATTATTAATCATGAGTGAAATGCGAACTAAACCACAATGAGATATCACCTTGTATCTGTTAGGATTGCTATTATTTAAAAAATGAAAAATGATTGATGAGGATGTAGAGAAATTGAAATCTTGCGCACTGTTGGTAGGAATGTAAGATAAACTGCACTTGAAAACAGTGGTGGTTCCTCAAATAATTAAAAAAACGAATTACCATATGATCCCACAATCCCACTTGTAGGTGTATAGCCAAAAGAATTGGAAGCAGGATCTTGAAGAGATATTTGTACACCCAAGTCAATTGCAGTATTATTCATAGTAGCCAACAGGTAGAAGCAACCCAAATGCCCATTCATGGAAGAATAAAATGTGATATATGCATACAAGGGGCTATTACTCAGCCATAAGAAGGAAGGAAATTTTGTCACATGCGACAACGTGAATGAATCTTGAGAAAATTATGCTAAGTGAAAGAATTCAGGCACAAAAAGACAAAAAATGTATTATTCCGTTATATGAGGTATCTAGAGTCATCAATCATAGAAACAGAAAGTAGAATGGTCTTTGCCAGGGATGTGGTGGACGGGGAAGTGAGAAGCTGTTAGTTAATGGGTATAGTTTCAGTTTTTCAGGATTAAATGTTTCTGTAGATTTGTTGCACAATGGGAATATTCTTAACAATATTGAACTGTACACTAAAAATGATAAAAATAATAAATTTTATGTTATATGATTTTACCACTGTTATAATTTTTATAAAAAGATTTACAAATGACATGATTGAAAAATTGGTAAAATTCAAGTTTGTATCTTAACTAATAGGATTGTACCAAAGTTAATTTCTTAGTTTTGTTAATTGTATGATGGCTATGTGTATTAGTCAGCGTTCTCCAAAGAAACAGAACTAGTAAGAGATGATAGAGATAGAGATAGAGAGAGGTATAAGGGAGAATTTATTGGCGGAGTTGGCTCACATGATTATGAAAGCTGAGAAGTTCCAGGACAGGCTGCCTGCAAGCTGGAGAACCAGGAAAGTTGGCAACGTGGCTAACTCTGAAAACCTCAGATGGGTGGAGCTGGTGGTGCAACTCTCAGCCTGAGGCTGAAGACCTGAGGTGCTAGAGGATCCCTGGTGCAAGTCCTGGAGTCCAAAGGCCAAAGAAATTGGAGTTCTTATGTCCCAGGACAGGAGAAAAAGGACAGCTCCAGGAAAGAGAGAGAGAGAGAGAGAGAGAGACAGACACACAGAGAGAGAATTGGCCTTTTTTTCTGTCTTCTTTTCAATCTGGGACCTCAGCTGATTGGGTGGTGCCCGCATGGGTTGAGGGTGAATCCTCTGTACTCAGTCCACTGATTCACATGCCAGTCTCTTCCAGAAACATCCTCACAGGCATGCCCAGAATAATCCTTAACCAGCTATCTGGGTAACTGTTAATCTAGTCAAGTTGACATCTGCAATTAACCATTGCACTATGTAAGACATAAACATTAGGAGAAAGTGGGTGAATAGAACTCTGTACTTCTTTGGAAAATTAAAAAAAGAAGAAGTATTTAATTTAACTTAAATGTTTACTTTAAATATTTAAATGTTAAGTATTATCAAATAAAAATATTTGACTCAGAAAGGATCATAGACTTAGATGAACACCTAAAATTATCAATCTTATGGAAGAAATCATAGGAAAAAATTTATGTAATGTTGGGCTAGACAAAGATTTTTAAAT
Organism: Eulemur rufifrons; assembly: GCF_041146395.1. Lineage (NCBI taxonomy): Eukaryota > Metazoa > Chordata > Mammalia > Primates > Lemuridae > Eulemur > Eulemur rufifrons. The sequence goes on along the minus strand of NC_091011.1, from coordinate 4,759,963 downwards.
ATTATACAACAGCTGGAGCTGGGCCAGTTGAAGACTTGAATAAAACAAAGTCTTGAAGACTTGAATAAAACAAAGTCTTCAGTTGACTGTATGAGGCCTGCCTACATCATGGAGGGCAAGCTGCTTCACTCAACTTCCACCGATTTAAATGGTAGTTTTATTCTAAACACCATCAGGAAACATTCGGAACAATGTTTGACCACATAATTGGGCACCATGGCCCAGCTCCAGCTGATGCATAAAATTAACCATCACGCCAAATATCAGAAGAAGCACGCACACACACACACACTCTCACACACACACTCACACACTCATGCACACACATACTCTCTCACACACACACTCTCATACACATGCACGTGCATGTGTGCACACACACTCTCTCATATGTGCACACACACACACAAACAAGAAAAATAGGCCACATGGTAAAAGGTTTTAAAAAGCAAGAAAAAGTATAGGTTTTTAAAAAGTTGTTACTGCACTTAAAGCAGTATTACTGTACATTAATATAAGCAAAACTTGATTTTCAGACACCAGGCTTTTAGAAAGTGCTCCCACTTTTTAAAGTCATCCCCATGGCAATACAATTATGTTTTACCCTATGAAATTGTCATTCCTGAGGCTTCAGCTTCTCCCTACCCTATTCTTCAAATTGTGTCTGCTTAGGAGAGTAATGGAGGCTATTTTACATGGGAGTATTTCGATGTAGCAAACAAACATGCCCTGCATTGGGACCATCCCTTCCTTTGTCTGAGATGATTCTGCTTCCTTATACCATCTTCCCAACAACCTTGAGGTTCTGCAAGGGTGGCTGTGGTGTTTCTGCTGGCATTCCTGCTGGAGATGTTCCCTTGCTCCATGGTCTCTGCACTTTCCCTGACTGCAACAGGAATCCCAGTGAGTTCACACAGTTTGCTTTCTTTGTCAAGGGGACAAAAAGAGGCCATTAAAGCATGTACTTTGAAATGATGTTCAAATCATGCTAGATGTGTGTGCCTGGTTTTAATAAAATTCTGTTAAATCAGAGAGGCTCAATCTCCTCAATTCCTACCACCCCCATCTCCACTATTCACTCCATTCTCTGACTTGTTTGTTTAGAGTTGAAGGGACTGTGTAGGATTATTAGAATATTTATGCAATAATCACTTTAGAGAGGATCACACAAACCTTTATCCCTCTAAAGTGCAACATATATCCTCATTATGCAATGAATAATTGAGGCTATAATTTCTCCTAATCAGACCTTCTATGTGCCTTAATCCAAATTATAAATGTTCTAAGACAATTAATTGTTAATCAATTCTTATGCCAATTGAAAAATTCTCTCTTGAGGACCATGCTTTGACTTTCATTTCCAGGAAAGAACTGGCCTTTATTATATTAAACAAAGATTGAAACCCGGCTTGAATCAACTCAATCCCAGTGTGTATTATGGGGATCTGCCTCTCGCCTAAGCAGTGGTCAAGAGATCAAGAACCTAAAAGAAGCTTTACTTAGACTCAGTGGGCTTCACTCTCCAAGGAGGCAGGTCTTTAGGAATTTAAAAAATCAGACTTTCAGTTGTTTCTGAAGGATTATAATGTATAGCCATAACTTTTACTCTTAAAGATCAAAATGTAGCCTTAAATCAGTTCAAACTCTTGTTGGATTAAAGTGAATTCTCTCTGGGAAAATAAAGCATCAATTAGAGCTTCAATTATCTTCTCCTCCTCCCCCTGTTTTTGGATACACGGTGTCCAGCATTCAGTCAGGTCACCAGGCATATTAAGAAACAAGACCAAATGCTTGAAAACACAGAAGAAGAAAAAACAATTAACATAAACAGAAGCCCCAAAGATGCTAATATGAGTGTTATTAGATATAGACTTTAAAAAACCTATGATTAGTAATAGGCTTTAGAAAATAAATATAAAAGTTGAGAAATTTAGCATATAACCAGAATACACATTAAAAAATAGAATTAAAATTCTAAAGCTAGAAACATAATACTTGACTTTATGAATACCGTAAGTAGAATTATCAGCAGATTATACAGAGCAGAAGAGAGGATTATTGAACAAAGGACAGAAGAAAGTGATATCACCTGAAGAAAATGATATCACCTGAAATGCCAATAGTCAGTTAAGAAAAGCAGAAATACGGATAAAATACAAAAGAGGGATGGAGAAAAGTTTTAACATATGTGTATTATGTATAACTGAAGCCCCAGAATAAGTGGAAATAGAAAATGGAACAGACACAATATTTGAAAATATAATCATTAAGAATTTTCTTAAACTGATGGAAAATACCAAGTTACAGATTAAAAATTACTATACATCCAAAACAAAATAAACATACTACTTGTTTTATTTTGAAATTTATTTATTTATTTAAATTGGTAGATAAAATTGTATGTATTTATTTATTATGTACCAACGATGTTTTCAAGTGCATACACATTGTGAAATCTAATTTATTAACATATGCATTCCTTCACATAGTTATCATTTTTGTGGTGAAAACACTTATCCACTCTTTTAGCATTTTTTGAGAATACAATATATCATCATTAATTATAATATGTCCTACAATAGAATGGTGGTTACTAGAGGCTGGGCCAATTTCAGTGGGGTAGGTGGGGAGATGTTGGTTAAAGGATATGAAATTACAGTTAGGTAGGAGGAATACATTGAAGAGATGCATGCTATTTTTTTTATAGAACATTAGTCAGAACTTGATGTCATTTAATCTTGGGTGATTTGTTCTTATAAACCTTATAAAACAATCCTTCATGGTATTCATCATCTAAATTCTTGTGACTTCCTTCCTGGATTTAATTCCTATAAACTTTGACCTTCAAATTTATGCAAATTGTCCTGCCTTTAAATGGTATCTGCCTTATTCTGTAGGAAGTAAGTCTACACTGACTTAGCAGGGCTGGAATTGATGAAGCAGCTTATAGTTGTTCTGGAACCTCAACTTTCATTTCTGATGAAAAATATATTTTAATTAGGTATTTTAAATAATATCTACATTTAAACAAGTTTTTTTCTTCAGAATATTTTAGTAATTCTTTTTCTCTCATAATCCAGGGACTTTTATTATTATACTGACAAGATTTTCAACTTGGGTGTCAAGAATTACCTTTGGAGGAATTCAATGTGGATTTTACATACTGTACAACTATTTACCATGTCGTGTGCACACACAATACTATTCTGTAAGGTATATAGCAATATCTACACTGGCTGAATGTTTGACATTCAGTTCTGAGATTGATAAATATGACATATTTCAAATGATGACACTGAAGATTTGGGTGTGGCCACCAGAATAGTCACATAGTGAAGGATGCTGAGGCTGTGTCCCTGTTGTTGGATCTGAGGTCAAGGGTCCAGTGATCACCGACCCTCCCTTTGTAAGGGAGACAGAGCAGTAGCAAACGTGCTAAACGTTGACTAAAAATCCTTTAATGAAAGACAAAACAAAGATTAGGCTGGATAAGTGAAGCCAAATGGTCTGGGAAGACAGCCAAGTACAGGTTAGCATGCAGTTAATGTAAACATGAATATACAGAAAGCAAATGTATCAAGCATGGCCTGAAACCATGGTTTGGGGCAGCGAGATGGTTTTGAGCCCTGGATGTCCAGTTGCCCAGTTGTCAGGGGATCCTGTTTGAGTTTCCTTAGGAGAGTGAGAAATGCAATGGTGACCAGATCACTTCCTGAGGTGAGTTTTCTCAATGCAAACCCATGTGTGATAGCATTTAATCCAAACAGCAATGTTAGGTGTTATTCTTCTCAAATGACAAATGGGGAAATTATGTCTCATAAATTTTAAGTTACTCACCCAAATTTACTAATTCAGTAAATATTGGCAGGATTTGAAACTAGAGATTACGCTCTTTTCAGTATTTCAAAGAAAAGGTAACATGAAAATAAAATGCCCACTGGAAGTACTATAGTGGAACCTGAAAGTATAAGAGAGTTCTTCCTCTTTCACTTGACCTCTCTTTACACACACACACACACACACACACACAGACAGTCATGCATCACTTAATAATAAGGAATGTTCTAAGGAACATGTCATTAGGCAATTTCATCATTATTTAACATCATAGAGTGTACTTACTTACATAAACCTAGATAGTATACCCACATACTGGCAACTTGGACAGGTGGGCCAGCCCTGGTGACCCCCCCCCCCACATGAGAGTGGTGGAGGGGGACAGGGGAGAGATGTTGGTCCTAGACTCGAGTGGCGAGGAAGCCCTCCCAGACGTGTCCTATAGGGGAGTGTGGAGGGGTGCTGAGTGGGGATCTGTGAGTATGCCCGTCCTCCATCCCTGCTGGAGAACCGCCATACTGGGTAGGGGTGAAGCACTCAGACAGAATTCACCTAGCCCCTGGTTCCCATGACAATAGAATGCCCTAGGCACACTGACTCAATAGGAGCAGCTGCCCCTCCCCCCTCACTACAATAAGGAGTGCAGCTTGAGCCAAGAAACTCACCAGTGGCTGCTTCTCCCTGGTGGCAGTGCACCCCTGGCAGAGGGCCCTGTGGATGAAGAAGACTACCTCTCTCCCCTTGGGGTTTTGTGGTGGGATGGGCAAGCACAGCCCCCCTAACCACCAGTGCCCCACAGAGATGCTCGCTAGTGGTTCAGACACACAGCCTGGGGGTAGCTCCAGGGCTGGTCTTGGGCGGTGAGGGAACCCATGCAGACTGTTCTGATCCCAGAGTGCTGTGGAGTTTCAGGGAGTGAACAGGGAGGGTGCTCACCCCACCGCACAGAGAAACTGCGCTAGTGGACAAGGGCGGAAAGAGCCTTGTCCAAGGCCATAGCACTCAAACAATGAGGCCCCTCCCTCCGAACAGCCTTCCTGGCTTGGAGAGAGAGTCCTGAACTACAAACCAGCGGCTCCCCCCAGCCGCTGGAGAAGCAACCTCTGAGCTTCACTGAGGCTTTGCAAAGCCTCTCTGGCTCTCCCAATCCAGCCACAATTTGTCTTGCTCCTCCCCCCACCGCAGGGGGAGTACAGATCAAACAACTTCCTGGGAGATACAGGGTTCCTCCTAAAGCATGGGGCATTCTTATGCCCAACTTGGGGGACCAGAGCTTACCACAGCACAAAAGACCATCTCAGCAGCTGGGTCTTCCCTGCAAACTTTAATTAATGGCAGGGGGAACAACCCATAGCTAAGCATAGCACCCCCTAACTCAAGCAAACAGGCAGTGGCTGATTTATACTCACAAGTACCACACATCATCCTGGAGATTAAGCTGGGGGAACTAACTCACTACACACTGTTAGGAAGAGGTCAAGACAGCAGGTCCAAGGTAACCTGAGAGGTTCAACAAGCATGCTAAACTCATCACAGCCTACTCAGAAAAGCACCCCTCTTCCTGACACATTCAGGGATTGCTCTTCGGGGACCCAGAGACAGGCCCATAAGCCTGTCTAGCACCCCCAGGTCTCATCCAAGAGGCCAGATGAGAAGGAACCAGTGAAAGAACACCAGGAACATGAAAAATTAGAGTGAAAGGACACCTCCAAAAGAAAAAAAAAATAACCCCTTACCAATGGATCCCAACCAAAATGAAAAGATTGAAGTGACAGATGAAGAATATCAAATATAGATTATAAGGAAGCTCAATGAACTACAAGAGAAAATTGAAACCCAGCACAAAGAAACTACAAAAACAATGCAGGAAATGAATGGAAAATTCACTAAAGATATCAAATTATGTACAAAAATGAGATAGAACTTCTGGAGATGAAAAATTCATTCAAGGAAATAGAGAACACAGGGGAAAGCCTTAAGAAGAGGCTAGATAAGGCAGAAAGGAAAATCTCAGAGCTTTATGACAACACCTTTGAGTTTAGCAAGTCAGTCAAAGAGAAAGAACAGACAAATAAGAGGGACTAACAAAGCCTACAAGAAACATGGGATTATGTAAAGAGGCCTAACATAAGAAACATAGGCATCCCTGAGGGTAAAGAAGAAAATCCCAAGGGTTGGAAACCTTATTTGAGGAAATAATTGAGGAAAATTTCCCTGGCCTTGCTAGAAGTTTAGATATCCAGGTATAAGAAGCTCAAAGGACTCCTGGGAGATTCATCGTGAGGGGGCAATCACCACCACACATAGTCATCAGACTGGCCAAAATAAACACGAAAGAGACTCTTTGAGTTATAAGGCAAAAGCATCAGGTAACTAACAGAGGAAAACCCATCAGACTGACTGCAGACTTCTCAACTGAGACCTCACAAGCCAGAAGGGATTGGGGCCCCATCCTCAGACTTCTGAAACAGAATAATGCCCAGCCTAGAATTTCATATCTTGCAAAAACTAAGTTTCTTGTATGAGGGAGAAATAAAGACATTCTCAGGCAAGCAAACACTGAGGGAATTTGTCAAGATCAGACGGAAGTACTCAGAGCTGCATTATACAGGCATCAGCAAGAGAACAGCAAAGAGCTACTGTGGAGAGCAGTGAACGAGGGGTGGGGTCTTGGAAGATGATGTACACAGCTGAGAGAGGGTGAGATCCCATAGGGACTTGGGTCAATTGTCATTGGGGCACAGAGAATGAGGGGGAAGGCATTTGAGGATTTTTGAGCTAGAAAGTGGGATAGTGTGACTTACAACTAAGCGGAAAATATACCTGCCGTGAAGATTATGGGATGTGTTATGTTGTTATAGATGATAATGAGAGGGTGAGGGAAAAAGCAGGGGAAACAGTGCTTCAGTCCCCTGAGAGACCAAGGTGGTTGCGGTGACACTGGGGAGTCGTGGTCATCTGCATTTCAGAGTGGTGCCAACAGGATGTGAGGTTAAGTGCAGAGTGTGAGGAAAAGGGCAGAATCAAGGGTTGACTCCAAAGCTTTCATTCCAAGCAATTGAAAATCTGGAATTACTCTTTTCTGAGGTGGGGTGAAAACAGCAAGAGGAGCAAGGGCTGGGCGAGGAGCCCGGCTGGGGTGTGTGAGGCTTGCTGATCTTGTGAGACACCCACGGGGAAGGATGAGTGGGCGCTGGGTGTGGAAGACAGGAACTCAAGGGTAAGGTCATAGGTTAATCAACCACACATTCAGGGAAAAGTGTAGTGAATTGGGTATTTATCCTGTTGATAGACATATGATTTTGCACTACTGAAGAATTTAACAGTACCTACCAATAGATTAAAAATATTGGTTTTTTTTCCTTTCTTTTTTAAGTAAGAAAATAGCACCCGAAATTGAGAAACTGACATGACACTCAGTTAGGTCATTTTCTCCTATTACATATAAACCATCTCACAGAATACCAACCAGGCAAAGCCATTTTTAGATTATGACAAAATGAGACCAAGCAAAGCCTCTTCATAGTTGTGTCCATCGCAGAGAGCCACAAGTTAACGTGCCTCCTACAAAGTACCAGGCATTCCCCCCTTAGCCAAAATGAGTGAGTGCTGCTTTTTTACCAGTTACAATTTTTATCCTCATTATAGTTTCCCTTGTAGGGATAAGATTTATTGAAATAATCATAGAATGGCAACATCCAATCAAGAGCAAACCCCTGTTTCTTAGCCATGCCCCCAAAGTGAACCAGCCAAAACCTAAATCCTCTAACAGGTTAGTTCTTACTGTCTGTGACAGAGATACCCCATGGTACGTGTTCTCCCTCAATACAATGAGTGATAAGTCTAACTTGTTCAACTGTAGGTGTGTTCCTAGTGGTCTTTCTCTGGAGGGCATAGTAGTGCGATTTGGCACCACTAATAGGAAAATAATTGAATAGCATATATCATAATTGCTTAAAATATTGTTATATATTAAGACAGTGATAATACTGGTCATCCAACATAAAAAAATAAAGGCATGATAGGAAACTTATAAATTGAAATTCCCTTTGAAAATGATATAAAGCAATAGAAATTGAATTTAAAAACCCACAATGGAATAGAATATAGACATTTAATTATTGTTTTAAAGAATATTAGTGGCCTACCACAATGGCTAATGCCTGTAATCCTAGCACTTTGGGAGGCCCAGGTGGGAAGATTGCTTGAGGTCAGGAGTTAGAGCCCAGCCTGAGCAAGAGCAAGACCTAGTCTCTACAAAAAAATAGAAAGATTAGGTGGGTGTGGTGGTGTGCGCCTTTAGTCCCAGCTACTCAGGAGCCTAAGGCCAGGAGTTTGAGGTTACCATGAGCTATGATGATGCCACTTTACTCTAACCTGGGCAACAGAGCAAAGCCCTGTCTCGGAAAAAAAAAAAAAAAAAAAAAAAGAATCTCAGTTAGCATTGGGATAATGCCCATCAATTGCTAAAGGAGAGACAGTAAACTATAGTGGACGTAGGTGTAGACACTGAGTCAGGCTCTGAGTTGGAATCCAGTTACATCACTTGTTCCCTCTGTAACCTTATCTTTCTCCTGTAAAACAATAGCAACTTATCAAATAAAAATACAGATCGATGAGTTAAGTTTTAAGTTAAGATAAATATAATAACAAATGTATGTTTGCTTGTTTGTTTTAGTTTAAATATGTCTTATGTAATATTTAGGAAATGCTTATTATAAAAAATAATTCATCTTTTATCTGAAATTCCAATTTAACTGGATGTCCTATGTTTTAGCTGACAGCCTTATCTTAGAGAAATTCTCTTAAGGAAATTTAGCACTAACTCTGCAAAAAAATTCATGGAGCTATTTTTTTTCATTTAATGCTTTATATATTTCAGGAGATATTAAATTTTGAAAAATAGACAATTTTTGGTGTCTCACCACTAAGCAATAATCAGTATCTTCTCAGAATTGTGCCAAGCAGATAGCAGGTAATTAATAAATATTGTTTGAATGAATGTTAGGAAGCTGACAAGGCATATATCATTGCAAATATTTTTAAAAAGAAAATATTAAATAGTTTCTACTTAATAGACAGGAATCATCAGGATCCTGCCTTATCATCAAACTCACTCCAAATGTTATTAGAAAAGGCTGCGACCTACTCTTTGTTGATATCCTTTGTGGTGTTTTGAAACATGTGCCTCCCCTACTGCACAGTTAAGTTCTTCATAACAATACAGGAAAAAAATACAGGAAAAAATCACAGTGAATATTTATAAACAGAGTTATGACTAGTTCACAGGAAAGGACAGTAACAGACTAAGCAGAAGGTGGCCTAAAGAAAATGATTTTAATACAAAGACAAAATGCAGCTTTTAATCTATTCAGATTGATGTGTTTAGTTGTCATGAGGGTAAAAGACAATGACAATAGGGCTACTACCAATGAAACTGAATATCTGAGAAAATGTTATTGTGATACATATGTGGAGAGAATATTTGGTAAGACAGCCCAAATTGCATTCATTACTCTGCACTATATAAAAAATAAAGAGTTTTACTCAAGAATGTCTGAATCCTAGTATGTAAAAAGCTAAACCTCAAACTAGGATGAGGTGACAAAAAGATGATAATTTGAAGACAATGATTTTAAAAAAAAGGTGAATTAAGCCAAATTGTTTCAAGTCCATAAACTGGGAACATTCTGAGTAGGACAGAGTACTCTCAACTGCTAATCAACAAAGCAACTGTAGAGTCTGAACAAAAACAAAGACAAAAATTTAAAGGAAATTGTTCTGGATCACAAAACAAAAATCTATCTAATCTAACCTGATGTCTTAGTTACAGAAGAAAACAATATTGTGTATTTACAGAAGAGACTGAAGAGACTGATATTTGACTTCTATTTAATAGAATTGAAAAGCACATAAATCTTTCCCCCCACTAAAATATTGGGAGATCAAAACAATTTGATCAAAAATCAAAAATAATTTGAGGTGTTTTGATTTTGGTAAAGATGAAGTAATACTGGATTTGTCCTCCCATCTGAAATGAAAAATAAATCCAAACACATGAGACGATATTTTTCAAGTAATTGGACATTAGTCAACAAAGGATGGTGATCGCCAAAAGGTGAGGAAGAAAATGATGTGAGCTAAAATTTTCCTAGCTTTCTGCCAGGGAATATTATCTAGGTCACAATACAGGAGGGGTGCCCAGTTAGAGGTAAGTGGTCTCCCCAAGGTTAAGAAGATAATCTTGGAAATCTTGGGAGTCAAAGTTGGCTACAGTTCACAGGGAAAAGCACCAGAGATGAGACAGATGTACAAAGAAAACACAGGTGACCTGACGAGGTTCCCCTAGGAGTCTTAACTTGAGTCCAGAGCAGCGTATTTATCTCGGAAAAGGCCCAAGACTGGAGAAAGATCCATCTGAAGAGATTAGCATGACCAGTACCTGAAGCACTCCTAGGGCCAGCAATAATGCCATTCCCCACTCCCCAAGTGGACAACTTTGTAATTAACAGTCAGAAGGTAGAATACTGAGAAATATCTTGCCTCATCAGTTAGACAAAATCAGCCCTAGACTACACACTGCCCTGTTCCAACCAAACAATGCTTGGAAAGATGAGATGCCTCTAAGAAAATTGTGTATCAGGACAAAGTTCAAGATGACTTACAGAAATGCAAAAATATCCAGCACCCAACAAGTTAAAATTTAGAGTGCATCACATTCTATTGTTAAAAAGACTTATAATTAATGAAATATGATACATAAGGAGAAGAAAAGGTAATCAATTAAAACCATCCCAGAACTAACAAGAAGGTAGTTAGTGGACCAGGACATTAAAACAGCTGATGCAGTGAATATGACCATAAATATGTATCCAAAAAGTGGAGCAAAGATTGGACATGTCAAGGACAGACACGGAAGATGTAGAGAAAACTGTATCTTCAAAATACTAGGTGAAAATGACAATGTATGAGATGAAAAATACCTTAGATGAGTTGTGTAAAGACAATGTTACTTTGCTTCATTCCTGCTTCTAATAGCAATATTCTTAATCTGAGGTGTGGTGGGAAGAAGGCCCACAGGTAGGCTTCAGGGGGGCTGAGGTTAAATGCAACAATAAATTAATGTGCACTCGATTATTATTTATACATGAGACATAGCTTTCCTCAGATGTATTAACAAATGACATATTGTTTAAAAACTACTGATAAAATGTTTCTGTGGGAAGTGTTCCTACATAGAAACACCCCACTACTTCTGTGTAGAAGACGTTATCACACCCTTTGGTAATAACAGTAGCCTTTTACCAAAATGCTGTCTTCCGTGGGGTGTGCTGTGCTATGTAGTGATGGGTGAAGAGGTGGGCTTTGTAAGGACACAGCGAGGAGGTGTGGTATGAACCGGGTGGCAGGCACCAGACACCGATCCGCTGGTGACCTGGTCTTGCACTTTCCAGCCTCCAGAAGAGTGAGAAATAAACGTCTGTGGTTTATACCCCGCAGTCTGTGGTAGTTTGTTATAGCAGCCTAAGCAGACTAAGGTATAAATATGAAAAATAAATATTCAAATAAACATGCATACAACTAACTAGAACGAGCGGGTTTATATCCTCATCTGATAAAGGTAATTGCAATTCAGGCCTAATGGAGTTGTGTGGGCTGCTTTCCCAATGCGTGTGCGAATGTGTGCATGTGTACAGGAGCACAGCACACACTGAACCACTGACCTGTGATTGTGAGCATAAACACACACATACTCAAGCCAATTTACTTTTTAATTTTTTTTATGGTAGTACCCACACTCTAGTTCCTACAACTTAATCCTAAAATACCACATAAATATTCTCCTCTGCTCTCTTTCCTTCAGCAGTTAGAAAATCCATCCCAACAAGAGCTTCTTATATTTTGCATCTAATCTCAAACTTAAGGTAACTTTGCACAAAAGTACAATGAACTCCCATATACCTGTTGCTGAGATTCATTAGCCATTGGGTTTTGCATCATTTGCCTTACCACTCTCTCGCTCTGCCTCTCTCTCTCTGACGCACTTGAGAGTAATTTGAAGAGGGTATGCCCCCTTTCCCTGGAACTTCAACGTGCATTCCCTAAGAACAAGAACACAGGCATTCTCCTGTAGTTTCCTGTAAGTCGGTGCTCCTGGAACAGGCCCTTAGCAAGCCGCTTGTTTTAGAAACACTGAGGGGAAGGTATTGATTTAATATGCTGATTCCTGCACACACACAGCCCCCACTGCAGCCCCAGCTAAATCAGAATTTCCAAAAGTGGGGTGCAGGAAATTTTCATCCCTTTATAATCTAGGATGAAAAGCTCTGAGGTTGGTCTTATAAAGAGCTCAAAATAATTCTTTTACAACTTAAATTAGTATGTAAAACATAGGGAGAGCAGTTAAAACCATAGGGCTATGTGAATCTGAGAAGGAAGTGGAAATACAGTGTCACATGATGTGGACTTTAGAACCATGGACTTGAATGTTACACCAAAAGTTTTTAAATCACGAAAGAATTAAATGTTTCTGTTTCCAAAGTGGTAGAAATCCTTTAAAAATAAAACCGTGCAAAGTAATTTAGAATATTGAGTCTCTTGGACACATTAATTTTCATGAGTCATTCTTTTCTACCCTGGAATTCAGAAGGATTTTCATCCACAGCTATTATTTCTGTGGTGGATTTTGTGATCATGATAATATTGCTAATAACTGCGAGTACATGAAACATTATCATATTGTTTTGGGCCAGATTTCTCCATGCTTTCTGAGATGGAAGAATGAAAAATGGATTTTGTCTGTCACATACAGTATTAGGTTGGATCTGGTGGTAACTCTAGGGCTCTCGGATTAGGTTGTTTTCAAAATGAAAGCACCATATGTGAGAGCTTCCAACAAAGGCTGAATTCATTTATTCATCTGGGGAAAATTCTACCTAATACTGCAGAATCCCATTATAGGGGGAGATTTTACAGTTCTTTCATTTTCCTCAACATCTTTAAAACAATGTGGGTTTTCTTCTGTGCATGTTAAAACAGTGCCTTCTTAGAAGCAGAGGGAGCAGGATTTGGTTGTACTGTTGACACGGCACTAGGGACGTGCAGTTTGCCGGAGTCGCCCGGAGCTGTGCGCAGTGGGCATTCAACAAGCGTTCAGAATCAAAGTGAGGATTCCATAGCACTAGACCTCTTGCCAGGTTTGTGTGTTTTCTGAAATGATTCACAACAGAAAGGAATTTCTACAACAGAATTTTTTTTAATGGCATAGATACATCTAAGACCAGGCCTCAAAGTTTCCATAGCTAAAAGCAGCACTTTTGGGGGACATACTAAATATTTCAACTTTCCCTTACATTAACATTTAGATGTATTTTTTCTAATTTCTAATGTCCTATAATTTTGATATGAAAATTTGCAAATTTATTTATCTCACTTTTTTTTTAAACTCAAAAGCCTCCTACTTTGGATTTTGGTAGAATTTTAAACTTCATCTCATCTCTGTACTTTATTATGCTTTCAGCATATTTATTTAGATTCTGTGCAACAATCCTGTCAAGAGCCATCATTACGTTTATTTTTGCTTATAGAGTCCAACCTTGAATGGCTTTCACCATTTTATCAATCCAGTTTGGAATTAGACTATTTCCATTATTCCCAAAATAGGTAAATAGATAAAATAACAACAGATTCTGGAAACAGATGTTTACTATCTTATAAAAATTTATCAAACTTGATTTTTGTTCTGAATAATGCTGAATTATTATTTTTGTCAGGGAATAGAAAATGTTGGTCATTCGATTAAAAATACATTTTAAAATGAGGTATTTGAAGCCATGTTATCAGTTTATACATCAGGCCCGTGGCAGCGGGGGTGGCGGCAGTGGGGTCTGCGTGTGTTTGCACGGGGACATGGGGACAGTAGCAGCAGATTAATCTTTGTCCACAAGCGGCCGTGTAATTGCATTTCTGAAGGCCAGCTTGAGTTATCGTTTCAGAATACAGTTATGTCACATTCCAACTCTTGGCAATAGAGTGATGGCAAATAGAAAATAAAGAGATATTCTTGGTCTTAATTTGTTAGGATGCCACTCTCCAGGGTAAGAGAAGGCAAATGGTAACACGGGTGTGAGGCACCTTCCAGAAGTCTCTGCCACAGCGTGGATTCCTTTCCCCTCTCTCACCATATGCTTCCAGTCGTCCCACCTCTAGGAAATATGCAGAGATCTGGCTTTGTCTCCTAAATGTTTGGTTATAAGAAAGGAAGAAAACAAGCCCAAAGAAGGTAATCCCTAATTGTGGAATTTAAGTCATTTAGACACCAAAGTGTACAAGGTGAAAGGTCTCTTCCTGGTTTGTAGATAGCGGCTTTGTCCTCATATGTCCTTTCCTCTGTATGCACTGAGAGAGAGAGATAGAGAGATGAGAGAGAGATGTCTCCAGTATCTCTGTGGTCTCTTCTTATTCCTATCAAAGGAGAGCTCCACCAAAAGGTTATGCCCTCATTTAACCTAAATTACTTCCTTAGAAGCTAAATCTCCAAATACAGCTATCTGGGGGATAGCACTTTAACATAGGAGATAGCTCTTTAACATATGAATTTGGGGGAGACACAAACATTTAGTCCATAATATTTCACCCCGACCTCCAAAAATTCATGTTCTTTTCTATGCAAAACACATTCATTCCATCCCAAAGGCCCTAAAAGTCTTAACTCATTCTTGCATCAATTCTGAAGTCTAAAGTCCAAAGTCTCATCTAAATATCTAAGTCAGATATGGTTGAAACTCGAGGTACTATTTTTCCTCTCCAGCTGTAAGCCTATGAAACCAGACAAGATATCTGCTTCCAAAATATGATGGTGAAGGAGACATAAGATAGATATTTCCATTCCAAAATGGAGAAATCTAAAAGAACGAGGGGATAAGGGGTCCCAGGCAAGTCCAAGACCTAGCAAGGCAACTTCCGTTAGATCTAAAGGCTTGAGAGCAACTCCCTTTAGCTCAGTGTTCCAGCTATGGACCTGGTGGGTGATGCTTCTGCCCAAGCCGGCCTGCTGGGCTAGAGTCCACCCCCAAAGCTCCTGGTGGCAGCAGCCTGGCGGGTTGAAATGACCATGTTGGCTTGACCCTTTTGGAACTGAGGTGGGGGTAGCCTTGCTCCCGGGGGTTTGGTGGGAGAGGCAGCTCTAATAGTCTCTGAATCACCTTTGGGGATTCTTATCTTATCTTAAAGAATAAAGCATGTTCACAGCGGAATAGCTCCATGGTCCAGCCCTGTGCATTTTGCTCAAACTGGCAGCATCTCTGCTGGTAACGTCCCATCTCTGTCTCTGGCTTCTGCTTAAGTGGCTGGTTGACGTCATGAGGAATCTCTAAAGGTCCAGCCACATGCTTGATGTTCTCTCCAGAATAATCTTCCTCCTTTTTCTCACTGTGGATAGGCTTATAATTTTCCAAATCTTTAAGTTCTGTTTCCATTTATCTTAACAATTTCTTCAAAGTATGTTCTTCTCTCACATTTTACTAAAAGTAGTAAGGGGAAACCAAGCTTCTCCTTGTGTGCTTTGCTTATCATCTCATCTAAATATCTAATTTCATCATCCGTTAGTGTTACCCTTCCCAGAACACTGAACACGTATTTAACCAAGTTCTTTGCCACTGTTTAACAAGTGTCATTTTTGCTCCATGAACATGCTGCTCATTTGTGCTTGAGACCTCATCAGAATGGCCTTCAACATCCCTATTTCTCCAACATTCCATTCATGATGACATTTGTGTGCATTCACACTATCACCAGATGTGATTATATGAACATAAGAATGTTTACCTACCATTTCAGAGAATCATGGCTTTGTTAAAGCATACCTGATGACATTCTCCTCACCTGGCGGTTCACAGGCTCCAGGTTAATAATTTTTAAGTTTATTAAAGTTTTAGCATAAAAATTATAAAATATCAAGAACTATCCAATAATTCAAAACTAAAAGTACATATGAAAAAACTAAAACCCAATAGTCACTTGGCTAAATGACCAAATTAAACAACAGTTGACCAATTGACATGAAAAATTAATCTTTCTGCTATAAATTCCCAGGATCCTGTCTCTGCTGGAGTCATATAAAACCCTATAGCATTCTACTAGTGGTGTGAACTTGGCCCTTGTGTTTCAAGAATAATCCAATTTGGTATAGTTGTTCACACAGAGGGTAACATTGCTAACAGTACTGTCCCCAAGCCTAATCTGATCTTCTTGGCCTGAGAAACACTGTCAACTGTTTACTGAAATCAAGACAGAACTTTTTTTTTTTTTTAAATGTAATAACCCTCTGAAAAATATAGATTTAATTATTTCAGCATTTGTCATTTTGGGTAAAATAATTTTGAGTTCTTGTGTTTATCTTTTTGTTAACATGCAAATATCTATGTAATAATATACTAAAAGCACTAAGCATACCATATGCCATTCTGTTAACAATAAAAAATTAACACATTTTATCTATTTATTTATATAACCTATGGTAAACAAAATTAGCTATCTCAGTCTTTTCAGATTCATCATGTAAGTGGCCTAAAGATAATACTTTGAGAGAACTGTATGTGAAAGAGAGAGCAAGTCTGATTAAATTCAAATTTCAGCAGGTATAAAAAAAGTCTGTAGAACTTTGTTTCTATGAGATACTTAAATGTGCATACAATCCTTATAACAGCTACTAATTGAAAATAGATGACACAAATTTAAATATTGCAGGAATTATATTACTTCTAAAGATGAAGTAAATAAAGGATTTGTTCAGAAATGCACGTGATGTTTACTGAAGTTTGTAAGAAATCTTGAGGGTGTTACAGCTGCCACAGGTGCGCTCGAGAGAGATGGAGAATGGGTAGGAGGAGAGAGAGTAAGAGAGAGGAGCTCATTGTGATTGGAGTGATTGATGTTTCCTGGATGACCAGAAGGCCTGGAATTGTGAGCATGGAATAGTGAGCGCATCCTTTGTTGGCTGGAATTTTGTCATTGTTTTTAATTTAATCCACAGGACATCATTGTATCTGGAGGGGTCAACCTCTGCAGTCACCGGCAAGTCTAGGGCAGCCACTCCTTTGTCCCTGCCTCGCCCATCACACTCCACTCCAGCCTCTCACACCCATTTGCCAAAACTCATAACAATTATAATTTATAACATATAAGAAATTGTAATAGATAAGAAGCCTATAGCTGAGGGAATTAGAAGCAGTGATCTGCTTGGGTAGGTGGTGTGGTAGGTAATTCACAGTGGCTGCAATATGCACCAATGTCCTTGAAGAAGTGGGACTGCTTAGGTTGCAAATTTATTACCATGTTCTCATGCATGGCTGAAGGATTGTGTCTGGGGAGAGATGGCCCCATTGGATAGCAGGACTTTCTGGGGATCTCATACAGCAACCTGCACCCAATCCTGGTCTACATGTATCTTGCATAGCGGGGATCTCCCCAACATAGTGCATGGACATTCCCAGTAAAAGTGTTATAACGGTAGCTGAGGGGCCTCTGTAGCCCAACAGCGATCCCCTCCAGCATTCAGAACTTTAATGAACAAAGGCTCAGGTGAGGCATCAAAGCCTTTGGTTCACAAATGAGGTTGGGCTTGGATCTCTGCTCCATCACTACTCTGCCTTGGAACTTTCAGAATGTAAATTAACTTCTTTGAGCTCCAGTTCCCTCACCTATAAATGGAATTAATTACAGTAACTACCCCATAAATTTTCTCTGTGAATTAAATTAAAGAATATCTGTAAAGTGCTTAATACATGACACAGAGAAAGGGCTTAATAAAATTGCAATTATCAAATCCATCACGTGTGTATGTGTGCGCAAGAGTTACACCCAGCTTCGTCTGAGTGAAACTTTTACACGGTCACTGGAAGGCTGCACACCTGTTGACTAGAGTAAGTGATCAAGGGTCAAGAACAAGTTTAGCTGATAATTGGGGAAACCATGTCCTGATAAATTTGAAGAAGCATGGTCAAATCCATCTCTTACTTGAAACTTTGGAAGCATATTATACTTTGGCTCTCAGAAACTTTCTGGATTTCAACACGCAGCCATCTGACCAATGAATACTGGACTCCACGTTACAGAGTTTCACCTACTTTCTGTTCTACTTGGCAAGGAGGTGAGTCCATGAGACTGATTCTGGCCAATGGACGTTGACGCTGGAATGTCGGGCTGAGTCTGCCAGGCTCTCTCTTGTTCAGGAGGCTGGAGTAAAGGGCTGGAGGATGGTGGAGCCGCACGGTGGAAGGAGCTCTGGCTCCTGAGTTTGTCACTGGGGGAAAGCTATTAGGAGAGCTGCACAACTAGAACACCACCCATTAGTCTTTAAGTGGCCAAAATATGTGTTACCTACTAAACCTAGATGGTTGATTACAAGCTGACTTATGAAAATTGATAACCTGAGTTTCTTTTGAAAGCACTCAATTCTCCTCTCTACCCTTTCAATGATTTTGAAAGAACTTTGTTAGTTGGTGGAAATAATGCTGTTTGCATTTATTTTATAAACCATTTTCCTTACTTTAAAAACTTTAATTATAATCAAGAAATATAATTTCCTCACAGAGTGAAAACCTTATTAATCAATAGCTGTGTTAGAACAACATTGAACTATCTATAAACATTTTGAAGAAAAAATTGTGGGTTTGTGTTTGGA
Source organism: Eulemur rufifrons (assembly GCF_041146395.1). Classification (NCBI taxonomy): domain Eukaryota; kingdom Metazoa; phylum Chordata; class Mammalia; order Primates; family Lemuridae; genus Eulemur; species Eulemur rufifrons. The sequence continues at coordinate 4,741,443 of NC_091011.1, read as the reverse complement.
AGCAAGGAAGAAGGGTAACATGGGGTCTCTTGGTAAGAGCAGAAATTAAAATTAGAGTAAAAGGGAAAAAGATGTTTAGATTTGGGTTGCTTTCCATGTTAGTGAATTCTGTGTTACTTTCACTAATGATTTAATCTCTTAAAGCTTCAATTCCAAATTAGTGAAACAGGAGTCTGGATATCTGTCACAATTAAATATGATCAAATTTAAAACAACTTTATAACATAGGCATTTAATAAATATTCCTTTCCTTTTTTTTCTTGTCCTTTCCTTGACACAAAATTTTATCATAAAGTAGACAAATAATCAAAAACGTGTAAGTAACAAAGTTATAACAAGCTATAAAATAATGAATGCTTGGAGGGAATTTTAACAAAATTAATCAGTTGGGCAATAAAGTTATAATCACATATAGCTCTTGCAACTGTAAGGCCTATGAGCTACTAGAGATAAAAGTATTAGCAAAGTAATTACAAGTAAGTGCAGGAGGAAACTTCAAGGAGTGATAAAAATTAAAATCAGGACAATTTCAAGCAATCTAGGGATTTGCAAGTGTTCTTAAATAAGACTAAAGAATATGCAGACTAAGGCAAGATATAATCTAACCCTAGGGAACAGGGTGTTCACAGGCTCAGATAGAAAGAATGGTGAATTTGATAAGCTAAAAGTTGTTTGGCTGGGAAGAAAAGTGAGAAAAGACTAATCATGAGAGCTAAGAGTGGTAGCTGTGTGAGGCAAGCTCAGGACAGGTGCTGTGAGCTGTGTGTGACACAGCTGGACATGTGCATTGAGGACAATGGGAAGGAAGATGTGCAGATTACATGAGTCTCTGATTTTTCACTTTCCTGCACAAACACCCTTTGCAGCATGACTTCCTAATGCCCACTCACTCTGTGCTTGGCAGTAGCCATATGCCTTGCTTTGGCCAATGGAATGAGATGGAACCCAGGCCTCAAGAAGCCTTGTATGTTTCTTCTTGTGCCCTTGCACTTCTGTCAAAACGTTGAGAAAGATGAGCCTTCTGGGCATAGGAGGTGATGAAAAGCGCTGGGAATAATTTTTTCCTGAGCATCCTCAGCTGGGATGCCCTAGACAAGCCCCACCTAAAGACGGTCCCCAGCCACCCACTGATACATAAAGTGAACCAGCTGACCTGTATGCACATGAGCAAAACTGGCCAAGTCTCCAGAGCTCATCCAGCCAAGACAACCGAACCAAGCCACATCCATGTCAGCTGAATACTATAGATGTGTGGAAAACAAAATTATGTCCCTCTGTGACACTGAGGTTGTGAGTTTTCACCACACAGTAATAGTTAACATTGAGGGTTTTGAATCCAGACAGATACAAACATTTTGCACACCTGCAAGGTCACCTTTGATACAATACTACAGATAGAAGGACTAGGATTGTAGAGAGAAAAAAATATTTAAGAGAAATTTGCTTGTGATGTTTTACTAAAAACAGGGTATACTAAAGGAATAAAAGGTTGGAAACAAAAGTGAGCATGAAATTATAGATATTTTTCAAAAATAGGAATAAAATAAATCATCCTGGGATCGTTGTCATAATAATGATTTTGGAATTGTTACCTGAAAAACATTTGAAAATCATCCATGATCAAATGGGAAGACATAAACATGTCTTATGAGTTATGGGTAAACCTTGAGTCAGATGATACAATTTTAAATATAACACTAAATAATTGATTGTGGTATATCTTGATCATATGGGATGTGTTTTGAGAACTATCCCAGATAAATATGTGCATGGTGGGAGGGAGGGGTCTCTTGTAAATATACCAACTATGTAAAGGGTTTAACATATCGTTCTGAGGTTGGTGTAGAAACATCCTGGGCATATTTGGCTCCTAAATTGCATCCCAGGCTAATGTTTCTTTTAGGAAAGCAAACATCACACGGGCAAATTTAAACCCAGTTACACCAGTCTGGACTGGTTAATCTGCATCCTTTAGAACAATGTATTTTACTATCAGCACTATTGACATTTTGGGTTGGATAATTCTTTGTTGGGGTAGGAGGACAACCTTGGGTATTATAGGATGTTTAGCTCCATCCCTGGTCTTACTCACTAAATGTCAGTAGTATCTCCTGCTATGATAACCAAAAATGTCTCTAGACATTGCTGTAACCCTGTGGGGTGAAATTGTGTTGGATTGAGAAACACTGCTTTAGAAGGTAGGTGAATTTTTTTTTTTTACCTTTGGAGGTTAAATAATTAAGGATAGATTTAACAAAGTATATCAAAACCATGGTAATAATATTAAAGTATGTTATTTATCAGTAGTTAGTGAATGTATATATTTTTAAAGCATCTTGACACAAGGTAACTTACTGGGGATAATGAAAATGTCCCATATTTCATGGGGGGTGTACATTACATTTGTCAAAAAACTTTCTACTGAAATGTACACTTTAGATCTGTGCATTTTAATGCAAGTAATTATACCTCAAAACCCTTTAAAAAATAAAATCTCTTTAATGCTTAAGATAAAATTAGAAGTTAACTCTCATTTTAATAAGCAAAGTGTAAGACAATTTGATTAAGTACATTACTGTATTGTGAAATTTGACATAATGTTGTTTACTGTATTTCTAAATTTAGTATATTACATTTACCAAAGTTATTTAAATACTTTGGAAAATTTTTTTAGTTAAGCTTGTAAGTTCTCCTTGTCAGACATGTGAAATCACTAATAAGAATATCCATATTAATAAATATAGTTTAATATATTAAATGAAATTTAATTAAGTATGTTTTAAAAGGGCTTAAAGGGAATTTAATCTGTTCAACCTTAGTTAATGGAAACTTACTGTAAGAACAAGCAAAGGTGATTTTTTCTTTGTCCCTTAGATTTAATAAGATTGTATAACAAATTTCAAAATTCGAACTTTAAAGGCTGGATGAGGCTACATTTTAAAATTTGTAACTTTAATACATCGAAAATTAATATAATATCCAGTAATTCCAAATAATCCTATCTTTGCATGTGGAAAGTTTAAGGCAAGGGCAAAAACATATGAAACTCTAAAATAACAGGAGGCAAAGAAACATTCAAGGAGATTGAAGAGAATTTGTCAAATGTGTGGTAGGAAAACCTGGAGAATAGAGCAGCAGAGTGCACGGCTGGGAGAGGTTCAGGAGAGGAAGTGAGGGCAACAGCTTCTACTGCAGCAATAGAAACAAAGAGAGAAGAAAGAAAACAGTTCACAGCTTGGTGCCATGGCAGCAGCAGTTCTGGTGGAGCATGCTCCAAATGAGACAATAAATGATATCACAAATGGAATAAATACGTTTCCTGACTGATCCAATTATAGACATTTTCTATCTATATACTGTATGTGCATATATGTGCACATACGTATTTATATAACTATCATCTATATATCATGAAAGCAAATTTACCAAAAATAGATATAAATATGAAGGAAATATCTAGCCTCTTTATTTCCCTATCTCACCAAAATAGTGCTTAAAGCTTTGTGCTGGAATAACTTGTGTCAAATTCAGGCCTCATGTGTGCACAGCCCTGTGAGGCTGAGCAAGTTGCTTACACTCTCTGCACTCTCATTTCCCCAAGTTTTAAATGGAGATAATGTGCAGTAACTTGAAGACTAAGTGAGATAACCCATGGAAATGCTCGGTGTAGGACAGTGCTCCCCTCTGTGCTGCAGAGTCACCTAGGAACCTAATGCATAGAAACTAGGCCACGCACTGGGCTTTGATTTTCAGTTGTTCTCAGGGGAAACACTTTAATATGTTTCATGTTTTTGTTGCTTTCAAATTTTCTGTAGGAATTTCTTATGCATTGAGTAGAGAAAGCTTAATAGGAAAACTAGTACGTAGTGCATTTTCAGTAAGTGGCAGTTACCAGCACTGTCGTCATCATCATCATCAAATGTAATAAATGGTTTCTGAAATAAATTTTCACTGCTAAAGAAGTTATATTAACATTGACAACCAAATGCTGCTTCAAAGTAAATACAAAAGATACAGATGAACCATTGATTTTAAAAAGTATTATAAACTTCTTACTTTGTATGAAATCTGCATTTATCTATGGCAGAGTTACAGTGAGTATGGATTATAATTATGTTAATACCATAATCTCATTTTTTTTTGGCAGAGAAGATATCAGATTGTCTTCCAGATGAATGATTCTAACCAGAATTTAAATTCATATAATTTTAATTCAATTCAACTTTTTATAAAAATGTTGCATTTGGTGAAAGACCATTAGATAACATCTCAAACATATCAATTGTTTTAAAATGTACCTCGATGGTCATAACAAAAGTTTTATTTAATTAAAAAAAATCAAGACATAGCATTATTCCATACTATTCAATAGCAATTTATATGCTACATATTCCCAACTGGAAAGAATGTGTAGCAATATAGTTGTGCTGTGACTACTACTTATGAGTTACAAACATGTGAAAAATATCAGAAATATAGTGCTTTGAGGTCAGCAACAAAACAGTAAAATTAATTGCCAAGTACATTAATTATTAATCATTTTTGAATTATCATTGCCTTTAAGTCTTTCAAATTTACTGATCATTCTCACTTTTTATAAATCCTTGAGACTTCATTTTCAAAATGTGGCATTTCAGATAAACCCAGTCTGCAGCACATACTCTGGGCCCATGCAGATGATGTGCTAATCCTGACCGCTCTCCTCCACTGATGAGAACACTTGACATTTCATCAACAAGGCATCTGAGGACCAGGCAGAAACTCCCCAGAAGCCTAAGGGCCATCAGACGCTGAGGAAGCCACTTGTGATTGATTGGTCTCACTGAACAACTTCCCTTCCAGGCTTCAGATAGGATCTGGGCATTTTATATTTTGCTTTGTTGTGACAAAAGAAATAACTTTCTTAGAAGACTGACACTAGTCAAATTCCTCAATACAATTTAGCCTCTCAGCTAGAATATTATTGAAAACTGTTCAGTAATAGGGAGAAAACATCTTACTAGCTTAGCAGTAACTTTAGTAGTCATTGAAAACCTGTTCACACATATTTTCCCTCATATTTGGGGCATAGTGGAGGGAAGTCCAACACTTTTCTCAGACTACCCATTGGGGATAGAGCCTATCCACATAGTCCATAGTGAGCTTTCACCAGCAACTCTGTTATTATCAGTATTTCACTCATTGGTTAATTTATATACATCTTGCATGTTTTAAACTTACATCTCATTTATTAGGGAATTTACATTACAAAATTAAAAGTGACATATTTTTTAATGAGGGAGATATCTTCTTTTTATTTTAAATTTAATTTACCATTAAAATAAGAAAAAGCTATATTGGGGATGTTAAGAAGATGCATGAATGAATGAATATAGCTAAAAACGTACTTTAATGCAGTGACCTTGCTGTACTGGGTCAGGTTATCAATGCATGGTCATTACAGATCAAAGCCTTTAAGGTGGTGTATAGGGAATCAAGAGAAAAATCAGGCAGATGTAACATATGTGTCTGCATTTGTCTTCAGAATGCACCAAAAGCCATTTGAATTTGCTGAAATCTGAACCTTAGTAGACAATGAGGTGTAACTTCATCCTAAAGCATCAGTATTACATTGGGATCAGTGATCACCAAGCTCATTTCCTCAGCCAGACCTAAAGCCTTTAGTTTCTTTTGACCTAAAGAGACTGTTTCCTATTTGAAAAAAATTCTAGTTTTTCATTTTTTTTTTTTTTAGTGTAACTCATTTTCTTTCACATAAGAATATTGTAAGAAAAAATATATGCCTCCAATTGTGTCAGGAGACACCCATTTTGTGAAGATAATTTGGTCTACTCTGTATCAGAGTATGAAACAATTAAAACCCACAACTAATGGATGTGGTGAGCATTGCAGAGGGGAAGGGCATGTCACCAATCCTCGCTTGGGTGAGGCAAAGACGTAAAAGGTAACCAAAATGTTTGTACCCCCATAATATCCTGAAATAAAAAAAAAATTGGGAGACATCACTGTTTGAGACTTCAAGCTATACTACAAGGCTATAGCAACTAAAACAGCATGGTACTGGCACAAGAACAGGGACAGAGACCAATGGAACAGAACTGAGAACCCAGATATAAAACCATCCTCATATAGCCATCTAATCTTTGACAAAACAGACAAAAACATAGACTGGGGAAAATAATCCTTATTCAACAAATGGTGTTGGGAAAACTGGATAGCCACATGTAGAAGACTGAAACAGGATCCGCACCTTTCATCTCTCACAAAAATCAACTCACGGTGGATAACAGACTTAAACCTAAGGCATGAAACTATAAGAATTCTAGAAGAAAATGTTGGAAAAACTCTTATAGACATTGGCCTAGGTAAAGAATTTATGAGGAAGACCCCAAAGGCAATCACAGTAACAACAAAAATAAATAAATGAGACCTGATCAAATTAAAAAGCTTCTGCACAGCCAAGGAAACTACCATGAGAGCAAACAGACAACCTATAGAATGGGAGAAACTATTTGCACATTACACATCCAATAAAGGGTTGATAACTAGAATCTATATAGAACTCAGGAAAATCAGCAAGAAAAATTAAACAACCCCATTAAAAAGTGGGCAAAGAACATGAACAGAAACTTTTCAAAAGAAGACAGACTAATGACCAACAAACATGTGACAAAATGCTCAACATCTCTAATCATCAGGGAAATGCAAATCAAAACCACAGTGAGGTATCACTTATCTCCAGTGATAATGGCCTTTATCAAAAAGTCCCAAAACAATAAATGTTGGTATGGATGTGGAGAGATAGGAACACTCATACATTGCTGGTGGGACTGCAAACTAGTACAACTTCTGTCGAAAGTAATATGGAGATACCTCAAAGAGCTACAAGTAGAACTATCATTTGATCCAGCAATATCATTACTGGGAATCTACCCAAAGGAAAAAAAGACAGTCTATAAAAAAGATGTATGCACTAGAATGTTATTAGCAGCACAATTCACAACTGCAAAGATGTGGAAACAACCCAAGTGTCCATCAATACATGAGTGGATTAATAAAATGTGGTATATGTATACCATGGAGTTCTACTCAGCTACAAAAAACAATGGTGATCTAGCACCTCTTGTATTATACTGGATAGAGTTGGAGCCCATTCTACTAAGTGAAGTATCACAAGAATGGGGGAAAAAAGCACCACATGTACTCATCGTCAAATTGATATTAACTGATCAACACTTATGTGCACATATGGTAGTAACATTCATCAGGTGTCAGGCAGGTTGGAGGGGGGAGGAGGGGGTGGGTATGTTCACACCTAATGGGTGTGTTGCGCACCGTCTCAGGGATGAACATGCTTGAAGCTCTGACTCAGGTGGGGCAAAGGCAATATATGTGACTTAAACATTTGTACCCCAGTAATAGGCTACAATTTTTAAAAAAGTCTAGAAAAAAACATATATTAAAATTATTAATTTGGAGACCATTAGGCTGAGATAGCTCCCATGCCCTGAGTTCCTATGTAAGCAAAGGAAAACCTAGCTCAGCATAAATGGTCATATTCTATGAAAATAAAATTTAAGCTTAACCGATCTGAAGCCACCAACCAACCGCTAACTAGGGAATTGTCACTGGAATGACTCACATAAGGCTACTGCTCCACTTTAGTCAGTCAAATATTTTTCTTGCTTCTGTGTTCACCTTGTAAATAGTTTCCCTTCATGCCCTGTATGAGGAGCCACGAACCACTTGCTCTATGGAGCTGCCCGATTGATGAACTGCTGTCTGCTCAAAGACACCCTTTAAAATCTTAGCATGTCAAAGTTTATCTTTAAACACACGTCGTCCTTCGACTCAGATCTTGTCTATCAGGAAGTTGAGATCTAAACATGGTATACATCAGACAAGACCCAGATTTCTGGTAATACTTCTAACCTCTTTTTGAAATCTTTATAGCAACAACCTTTTTAATGTTTTCTTATTTTAAGCTGACAAATTAAATGGAATATTTTTTAAATCATGGAATTTTTAAAAAAAAATTACTGCAATTTTAAAAATGAATAAGTTGGTTATGTATTTGATACAAGTTTGATTTTTTCCAATTAAAAATCATACATTACTTCTCCTAAGAGAGATTTTCTTGTACTAATTTTTTTTTTTAATTCTCAGTAATATAGCTGTTAAGATTGCAGAGGCTATGTTGTTTTGACTTAGTTTTGTGATCTTAAGCAAATCAATTGTAATTCTGTTCCTTTAGTTTATCTTCTGAGAAATGGGCATGAGAGGAGCCGCTTGCTGCCAGCGTTGCGGTGGAGCCTGATCAAACCGCCGAGCGCGGAGCGGGAGAGACGGCCCCGGCCTCAGCTGCGCTCCGGCGGCCTGGCCTCGGGGCAGGGCGGATCTCTCTGTCCACGATGTCAGTGCTTAAACTTCTCACATCCAACGGGGGAGACATTATTGCCACACCTGCTCTCTCCGAACATCACGGATTAACATTCACAGTTTGTGTGAATATTATGTTTTTCAAACTCTCATGAGAATAAAAATAGAGGGTCACATGAGTGTCAACCTTGTTCTGGCTGAGCTACCGGAACTTCTCTGAAAGCCTTTCCTTCTCCGCGTACCCTCCGCAGTTTAGTAAACATTCGGATGTCCCTTCGGCCAGTGTTTTTGGAACAACGGCTAACAGTCCAGGTGTGGGGTGAAGCAGTGAAGGAGGCAGGTGAGGCCGGCCCTTGGGGGGCCTGCACTCTGGCGGGGGGCAGCGAGAAACAAGCGAGTGAATGGATCTATGTCAGCTAGCAATGCATGCAGAGCATAAAACGAGGGACTGAGATGGGAGCACCTGCTGGGGTGCAGGGTCCCTAGGTAGGGTCAATGCAGAGACCAGTTAGGCCTCTGAGTCACTTAAGAGCCACGAGGTAAGTATCAAGTTCTAGTTCCATGAAGGGAACTTTCTGCAGTTTTGAAGAGGGTGAAAAGTACCCCAATCTTGCCCTGTAGCATGAGCCCAAGGACAGGTCGTTGATGGGAGCTCGGCATTTTCACTCCGATTCTGGGAAACTAGGGACAGAAACAGATTTTTTGTTGTTGTTGGTAATGCCAAAATAATCAGCCTTTACAACATCAGAACTTGTGTCCAATCCAGTGTGGGATTTGCAGAAGGGGATCTTATTTTTTTTTTTTTTTTTTTTTTTTTGAGACAGAGTCTCACTTTGTTGCCCAGGCTAGAGTGAGTGCCGTGGCGTCAGCTTGGCTCACAGCAACCTCAGACTCCTGAGCTCAAGCGATCCTCCTGCCTCAGCCTCCCGAGTAGCTGGGACTACAGGCATGTGCCACCATGCCCGGCTAATTTTTTCTATATATATTTTTAGCTGTCCATATAATTTCTTTCTATTTTTTAGTAGAGATGGGGTCTCGCTCTTGCTCAGGCTGGTCTCGAACTCCTGAGCTCAAACGATCCGCCCACCTCGGCCTCCCAGAGTGCTAGGATTACAGGCGTGAGCCACCGCGCCCGGCCAGAAGGGGATCTTAAAACGAAAGAAATTTTGACTGGACTTAGCCTTTCGCAAGCAAAGATTTGTTTGACCTCCTTATTGAGGTTGGAAATGAAAATTAACGCCAAGCAAGGCCTCACAGGTATGTGCAGTTATTCTGTGATTACACATAGCTGACTTTCATGCTAATCTATGTATGCTCTTGCTATGTTTGAGTCACTTATTCCCAACAACCCATATGATCTTTATGAAGTGTCTCTAGACAGAGAGTACAAGATTATTTTTGCTTTAAAGATGTGTCTAAAAGTCCCCAATGGCCACTGAAACCTTGTTATTGCTAACAACAACAACAGCAAATATTTCAGATAAGCAGAGTCCTGAAAGAAGGGGAAGAATTTTACATGTGATGCATTAAAAAAAAAAAATAACAAACAACAACAACAACAAAAAACAACTATCTGGAAATTCCTAGCAGCTGAAGTAAGTTATCCAAATATGTACTAGCATCTCTGTGAGTGCTGACTCCCTAGTGCCCTTTCACAGGGGCTGAGCAGAGTGGAAGGTGCCAACCAGAGGGAGAGCAGGCATTTCTCCAGGAACTTAAGCAAGTGAACACCTCTACCTTTATGCCACATTGGCTGAAGCTAGAATTTGTCCCCCAGCATCATAGCCACCAAGAGATATTGAAAACATAGCGTAGGAAGACTGTGAAAGGAAATACATGGGAAAACACCATGAGCATAAGGTGAGAATGAGAAGGGGGAAAAAACCAAGAGATTTTACTGGCTGGAAAATCCAATTTGTGTAAGGTTGTAGTGATGTAGACACTAAACCTAAATAGGAACAGGTTATGGATGAAGATACATAGAAAAGGAGTTTGGCCTTTCAAATTTGCCAATGGGGCTCCATATTTGATTTGACACATGTATAAGCTCCAGCACCCTGGGTCAAACACCTGCTTCTTTAGGAAGAATGGAAGAAACTCTTACCATGTTCTCCAATAGGCAAAGTCTGGCTTCTCTTTGTCTTATTTCCTTTGAGCTCAAGGATGGATTCTCAAGTTTGCCTGAATTAGGTAATTATCCACAATGTATGCTCTTATGGTCCTGAATAACTGTACTTTTTCTGTATCTATATTTTTACTATAAGGTATTCTGTTTGTGTAGCCCTTATATTTCTTAATGTTAAATAAAATTTGAACAGTAGGCAAGTATTGAACAAAATCACATAAAATTTCAACAACTAATGTCAACATTTTGATGCATTTCAACATTTTGATGCATTTCCTAATGGTCTTCTTTAATGGCTACATTTACAAAGATTTATTTTATTATAAAATTGAGATCATACTTTATATATAATATTTACTCCTTGTTGGTAAATTAATATTATTTCCAGTTATTGAACTACTATGATAACACTGCTACAAATATCATCATAGGTCAGTCTTGTGCATTTCTGATCACTATTTAGATGTGTTATCTAGCAGTTATATCATTAGGGCAAAACCATAACAATTTTATTACTCTTTATAGATATTGTCAAATACATTTCAGTGATAAAGAACTCCGGCAGAAGACACAATTCTATTTTAAACTCATTACTTCTGGAGCTTTTCATCTTCCAGGAACACACTCTGAAGGTCAGGAACCCTGCTGCAGGGGCTTTCTGTATTTTGCAGGAAGGCTGGAGCTCCAAAAAGAAAATGAAGCTACATTCTAATCATCAGAAACTTTTAGGAAGGAAAAGAACTCGATTTTAGAATGCATCAAGAAAGAAATAAGTTTTCATGAATGGATAGACATCCACTTACCCTTCACATTCCAAGGATAGCGGATGAAGTAAAGCTGGGCTTATACACTCCTCAACTGCATTTGTTAATATTTACAGGAAGGCACTGACTGGTTGGATATTTTGGGGGCAGACACATTGTTGGAAAACTTCTATGCCTGACTTGGTTGAGGACTCATTACATCAGTCAAAAATGATCAGCTAAAGGAAAATCTGCGGGCCTCCTCCCTGAATGTTTCTATCAAATCATGAAGTGATATTAGAAGAATCTTCTTTGTTATTTTCTGACTGCTGCTGGAGAAGTCCACCATCCCCATCATTTTACACAAATGAGAAATAAAATACAGGCATGTAGCGTTAGACAGAATCATGTCTCTGAGCTTTGGAGGCTCCATTCCTTTCTTCTTTTCTTCTCAAGTTTCAGATGCTGGAATTTCTCTGAATTTCTGGCTCTCTTTAACTCCTCTCCATCGTGTGTTTCTCTAAATTTCTTGTTTTGACTTGATTCCCTCCAAAAATCTTTTTGTTCCTCAGCTCAGTGGTTGGTGTCATTGACCAATTCATGGAAACCAGAACTGGATGAAGAGCCTACTGCTCCTCCTCGCCCCGCCTTGCTGACGAGTCCACCCTCGGGGTGTCTCCCAGTCCTCTCCTTTTCTGACACCACTTTGACCAAATCCATCCGGACCGTCTTCAGTTCTCGCCTGCAGGTCTGAGGTGGTCTCCAGACTGATCTTCCTGTTTCATTTCTGGAATCCACTAATTCACACCTATACAGCAGGGGACATTGTAACTCACGTATCTCACCATCTATTGCCTAATGCACTTCAATTGTTTCTCTTTGCATTTATACCAAAGCCTATATTTCTTACCAAGCTGTATTTCGTACCTGTCAGATCGAGGCCCTGATGACAGCTCAGACTTCCCCTCTCTCTCAGACTTCCAGACCCTTTGGGGTCTCAGTGCTTCGGCACCAGCCTGGCCTTGCCTGGCCCTCCCTGTAAGGATGACAACTTTTCCTCCTCTGTTTCTGGGCAGAGTCATCACAGGGATAACTTTACAGCTAAAATTGGCTCTCTTTCTCACAACATAAGTTTTTGCTAATAGAATACTATCTTTGTTTTTCCTCAATATTTACCAAAGCTTTTATTTGTTTGTTTTTGTATTTATTTATCTTTTTTCCGTCTCACCCTCTAGGTACTCTTTGAGATCAAGAACTTTGTCAATTTTCCTCCATATCCTGATACAGAAAAGAAACTCAATTCATAATTGTCACAATAAATCTTTATTTGAAAAAATATTGTAACAAACTGTATCATTGATAGGGTTGACAACCTACACTTTTATATTATTGACATTTTAAATTTGTCTTAATGTTACCTATTACTTTTAAAGAACTGAGTCAGCATTGAGAAGAAAGTAAAAAGTAAAGATAAGAAAGTAAAAAGTAACACAAAGTAGAAATAATTTCAAAATCAGAGATAATCATCATTAACTTTTGGTGAATAACTTTTCATAAATGTTATTTTGCAGTGATTCAGATAGAGATTCAGGGTAGGAAATTGACAAATATATTGCTATACATAAAAAGATCACATTAAATATTTATCGTTCATAGAATCTAATGCTATGGACTGAATTCCTATGTCAAAACCCTTACCCCTAAGGTGACTGTATTTGGAGAATAGGGCTTTTAGGCGGTAATTGAGTGTAATTGAAGTCATGAGGGTGTGGTCCTAATTCAATACAATTGGTGGCCTTGTAAGATGAGGAGAGACGGACTCTTCTGTCTGTCCACACACACACACTGAGGACAGGCCATGCGTAGACACTGTAAAAAGCTGGCTGTCCAAAAGTCAGGAAGACAGCCCTCACCAAAGCTCAACTATGTTGGCACCTTGATCTTGGACTTCCAGCCTCCGGAACTGTGAGAAAACTAATTTCTGTTGTTTAAGCCACCCCGTTTGTTATGGTGGCTTAAGCAGAGTAATGCATCTATCAAATTAAATTTTAATTTAGCAAAAGAAAAAGAACTGAAAAAATGCCGAAGGGACTGGGAGGACTCCAATAGATGTTTCTTCATCACAGAGAAGATGTTTAAAACATCATCTAATGCTAACAGAAACATTGGCAAGCAGTGAGGACGGGAGGCGGCGCACAGAGGGAGGTTGAGTGGTGTAAGGAAGGACGGTGTGAATGCAGCAGAGCCTGAGGGAGTTCAGACCTCACATTTTGAGGAGACACAGCTGACAGCCGGTTGTAGACAAGGGAACAAACCTTATGGAAAAAGATTAAAAAAAAAGTAGGGAGAGAACGAGAAGAGAAAAAATAAAGGAAGGGAAAGATAAAACTGTGAAATGGTTTACCTTCTATTAATGACAAGTGTGAAGGAAGCCAAGACAGTGACTAAATTTATCTGAAATTCTATTTAATTCAATTGGATTTAATCACTGGATTTTTTAAAAGGAGGGTCCACTGGTGTTACATTTCCTGAGTTTTATTGTATTTGAGAAACTTTTGGCTGGGGATAAAATTTGTGTGTCAAACTTAGCTTGATATCAGGGTAGATATTCCCCTGATAGTAGAGAGTGCTGTGGAGAGATTTTCTACCTTATATGTAGCTTTTTCTTCGGGTCTGGTTATCTGAAGAATTATTTCTTCTTCTTTTTTTTTTTTTTTTTTGGTGAGACAGAGTCTTACTCTGTTGCCCCTGCTAGAGTGCCGTGGCGTCAGCCTAGCTCACAGCAACCTCAAATTCCTGGGCTCAAGTGATCCTCCTGCCCCAGCCTCCCAAGTAGCTGGGACTGCAGGCATGCGCCACCATACCTGGCTAATTTTTCTATTTTTAGTACAGATGGGGTCTTACTCTTGCTCAGGCTGGTCTCAAACTCTTAAGCTCCAGCAATCCTCCCGCCTCGGCCTCCCAGAGTGCTAGTATTACAGGTGTGAGCCACCATGCTCAGCCTGAAGAATTATTTCTATTTCTGTAATTTTGAAACAAAATTATTTGAATATTACTCAGAGAAGTGATTTTTAAATTGCTCTTGATTGGTGAGCACTCATTCCATCTGCAGATTCAAAACTTTCTTCACTCAATAGGGTGACTGTAGTTAATGATGATTTCTTGTGTATTTCAAAATAACTAGAGGAATGGATTTGGAATGTTCCAAACACAAAGAAATTATAAATGTTTGAGGTGATTTAATCATTACCCATTTTATGCTTTATTAAAATATCACATGTACCACATAAGTATGTACAACTACTATGTATCCATAAAAATGAAAAATTAAAAGAAATAAAAATTAAACATTAAAAAAACTTTCTTCATATCAGGAAAATAAGCCAAACTCTAAATTTTCTATGGTCCATTTTCTGAGCTCTCTGTTTTATTAATAATCTCTACATCAGGATGGTAATAGCACATTTTTAAAATGGTAATTTATGTTTATAAAATTCTTAAAAATATAAACATTACAAATAAAATAAGTCCTGTTGAGGACCAATCAGAGTCCCCCCTTTCAGCCCTGCCCTTCCTACTCCTAAGAAATAATACTATTATCAGTTCAATGTTTAGCCTTCCTCATTTTCCTTATTTATTTTTAACACATACATGCAAATGTATGGAATTTTTTGGTTTTAATTTTATTACATTTAAAAATTTCTGTTATATTTATGAGATGTCCTTTATTTTGTTTTATTCAATAATGGCTAGAGAATACATGTTAGTACAAGGAAACTTAACTCAGGACTTTCAACTGCTGGATAGTATTATGTATTCTAATATGTCAGTTTATTTATTATGTAGTATTTAAATAGATCCATTTATTTAGCAAGTCTCCTAATAATGGGCATCAAGGTTGTTTACAATCCTTGCTATGACAGGACTTAATAAACATGTAAATAGGAGTACATTTCTTTATGATAGAAAACACAGTTCTGGAATTATTGTTTCACATGGAAAGTGTAAATTTCAATAGATTTCCACGCTTATGCTCAAAGTTCATCTTCTGAATTTTATGACTGCCACGAGATCTCTTTGTTTCAAATTGTTCTGTCAGCAAGGTATTGTGAAGCACCTTAGTCTGTGCCGTCCTTGCTTTTCACAGCTGCTTTCCAGAATTACACAAAGTTGGCTTAAAACGATAGTTGTTTCACTCTTTCCCAGCTCCGGAACCAGAAGTCCAAACTCCAGGGGGCCCATGGCAGCTCGCTCCTGCGCATGGGCGGCCTCAGGTTTCCTCTCTGCTTCGCCATCCGAGCCTCCCTCCAGGCCTCCCGGAGGGGACATGGCAGCCGTCACTCCTGCCCGTCGTGGGGCCACCGCGGGCAGCTCCTGCGTCATTCTCCTGCCCGGACACTCGCAGGCGTCAGTCTTGCGCCTGGTCTCCTTCCTTTCCTGCTTCAAATTGTCGTGTTTGTCCAAGTCTGTGTCGTAGCAGTCTGCTCATTGTTCCTCACAGCGTCTTAACTGCCGGGTTGTCAGTCTGCTTTTTAATTTAGGGTATGGACTTGCCAGAAATAACCCCTGTGACTTCTGTGGTATTCTTTTGTGGAAGAGGAGATGGCTTTGCTCACTCTGCCTCTCTTTGTTTCTGATTAATTCTGAAGTTTTAAAACTGTGCTACTTGTTTCTCAGTCATATTATTTCTTCAATTTCCTTTTTAATCTTATTCAATTGTTTTATGAGGGTTTTTTTTTTTTTTTTTAATCTTTGCAATTGGTTTCCTTGTGTGTTTGTATCATTGTAAGGGTTTCTATTACTTGGCACATTTGGGGGAAATTTCTGTCTCTTCTCTGGGTCGTATGTTTCCATCTGCCTCTAGCCCTTGAATGTCCTGTCCTGATGTTTTTCCTTCTGAGGTACATTTTACTCTTTTGTTATGCCTTTTAGGTTTCTTTTAGTGTATGTGGGAAGGTTTATTATTTGTTTCAATCGGGTGGGTAAATTCTACTTAATTATTATCTTGCCCCTGTATGTGAGACCCATTTTGCTTTTTGTTTCCCCAATCCTCCCTTCTTCCCACCCTCCCTCCTCCCTTCTGCCTTCTCTCCCTTCCTCTCTCTCTCCACACAGACACCTGCACACACGTACACGTTTTTGCTGAAATCTTTAAAGCAAATCGCAGATAACACACCACCTAAATTTCAAGTATTTCTGTATGTATTTCCTAGGTAAAATACCATCCTCTTACAAAACACAATATTATAATCACACCTAAGATATGATACTGAGTCAAGAGCACTGTCTAATCAACAGTCCACCATTAAACTTTCCAGGTTGTCCCAGAACATCCTCTCCGGCTCTCTGTCGTGTGGTCCTAGAATCTGAGTGGTGTCCTTCATTTTACAGGAATGCCGTGGCTATTTAGTCTCCTTTCACTTTTTTTTGCTTTTCGTGACGTTGACATTTTTAATTAATCCTGGCAAGTTTTGTTGTGAAATGCCTCACAGTTTGGATTACTTTGTTTTCAAAATTTAGATCCATGTTAACCATTTCTGGCAAAAAATTTCAACACCACAATAGTGGATTTTTTCCCATTGTTTTGCAACCAGAGGTGCACCCTGTGGGTTTTTCTCTACTGTCAGTGATGGCAAGGCAGTCTTTCCTTTTGTAATGAAGCAGGAACGTATGGAGGGATAATACCTGGAAAACCTGGGACTTTTCTGCCAACAACACATTTTGTATTTTCACCCAGTGGTTCTTGCAGTCTCCTTGTGTCCATTGCTGCATGAAATCACCAGTGAGAAATACATCACATGGCAAGTGACAGAATGGCTTTCTAGTTCTATGCTTCATATTAGATGGGGATTTTCTATGACAAGTAGCTTTGCATACAATAGGAAGGAGGGAACTAGATGGCAGGAAGGAGCACAGAGGAAGGCAGTTGGGCAATGAGCTGGTGATCGGTGGAGCTGATTGGTGGGACTGTGGTGATTTGCTGCAATGTTCCGTCTCCTTACAACCATGTGCTTGTGTTTGTCTGTTTTCTTTTCTTTTTTTTTTTTTTTTTTTTTTTTGAGACAGAGTCTTGCTTTGTTGCCCGGGCTAGAGTGAGTGCCGTGGTGTCAGCCTAGCTCACAGCAACCTCAAACTCCTGGGCCTACCACCCCAGCCGAGTAGCTGGGACAACAGGCATGCGCCACCATGCCCGGCTAATTTTTTCTATATCTATTTTAGTTGGCCAGATAATTTCTTTCTATTTTTAGTAGAGATGAGGTCTCGCTCTTGCTCAGGCTGATCTCGAACTCCTGACGAGCGATCCACCCGCCTCGGCCTCCCAGAGTGCTAGGATTACAGGCGTGAGCCACTGCGCCCGGCCTTGTGTTTGTCTGTTTTCAATGCAAAATGTTAAAACATGGAATTCTCTTTCTGTTTTTAGCATTCAAGTTATACCAAATTCATTGTTTCTTATTTAATGTGAACTTTGAAATCAGCCTTTACAACTCCAAAAAAAATGCAAGGAACATTTTGGTATCTTATTTGCATCACATTAAATATTTTGAGTAATTTAGGGAAAAATGACATCTATGTGATGTGTCATTCTGTCAAAGAACAAGTGTACTCTTCTATTTGTTCAAATCTATGTTTGTGGTTCTCAGGACTGTTTTGGGATTTTCCTCACAAAGGCTTTGACAATTTATTCCTAAATTTGAGTTCATCTTCTTCCTCTATTTTTTTCTTAATTTATTTTGCTATTTTAGATAGAATTTTTCCTTTTTTCTTTTTTATATCTTTATATGTAAATGATTTTTATTTTTATTACCTTAAGCTTTCTAAATTATTTTTATTCATGTTATCATTGATTGTCTTGACTTTCCTGCTGTATGATCTGCAGATAGGAAGAGACCCACTGCTCTTAGTTACTTACTCTTCCCTGATTGACGTGGTTGGCACATCGAGGGCAATATGAAATGGTGGTCAAGTCGCAGGCATTGTTTCCATGGCCCTGGTGTCCCTCGGGAGAATGTTTCTGGTGTCTCTCCATTTTGTAAAACGATGTCTTTAGAAACATTAATATTTCTCTGCTATTCTAAAGGTCATATATTCATAGTTTTAAACATTTATAGAATCTAAGGGAAGGGGAGAATGCAGAAAATGCTATATTGATTTTACAAATTGCATACTTTGTATGTGGCACTTGGTGTATTCACTCATTAGTGAATGCTTGAGAAAGTTTTTTCTCTTCTCATTTTTATTTATTGTGTAGAAAAGTTTTTAAGTAAGAAAATTCTTTACAGAAAAAGAAATAATGTATTTATTGTCCCACAAAACTATCTTAATCACTTAAAAACATTTTATGGAAACATTACATGTGTAGAATGTGCATATCATAAGGTACAGCTCTGTGGAATTTTTTATACTATGCAACCAGCCATGTAAGCAACATCCAGACACAATCAGGTCACTCTGGGCTTCCCAGAGGCCTCCTTTGCACTGCCTGTCACATACTGCTGGTTTTCAGCCTGTCACAGAGATAGACACCACTCCAACAGTACGACATGGGTTCTGTTGTACATGGTGTAAGTGTATTATATTATATTACACATGTAATATATAGAGATACATAAAGCATATTTGTATTATATAAATGCCTGTTGTGCATTATATAAAAGGAATCATACATACATATGTATTTTTGGGTGGTCCAGCTTCTTTTGCTCAACTATATGTTTATTATGTTTGTCCATATTTTTGGATACAGTTGTAGATTTTAAAATTTTTATCTCTGTGTGGTATTCCATTGTGTGACTGCAGTATAACTGACGTATTCATTCGCTATGCTAGGTTTTTTATTTTTAATTTTTCTGGGCTTCTGTTTGTTCGCTTATTTTTGTTTACTGTTTTACTAACTTTTTGCTCATTATTTTGGTTGCCCGAAAAGAAGATTCCACGATCTGGCTGCAGATTCCCGTCCTCTCCGGCCCCCTGCACTGAGCTCTGAGGTGGGTTTGCTGATGGAGACAAGCGAGAGCAGAACAGTGTGTTGCTGAGTAGGGCGGGGCGTCCCAACAGGTGTCCTCACAGATTCCACTGCAAAGGACCGTAAGAAGTGCAAGGCGCGGCCGGGCCACGATGCGGTAGATGCGCCACCGTGGCAGAGGCGGAGCAGGCTTTCCACTGCGTCCTCCCTCCCCGCGAGGGAGGCGGGGCCGGGTCGCAAGAGCAGCAGGTGCTTTCGTCCTGTACATGTGTGTGACGTGCTAATAAAATAACAGTCTTATTCCTTTCTTTCTGACTACATAACTGGCATTAAGCTTAATTTCTCTGGATTCTGAGTGGAAAATAATTTTAAATTTCTGTGTGTCTTGGTTCAGTCAGATGTATATTAAAATGTAATAAAGTCGATTTAGAATCCTGTGTTTTATCATTAATCCCGACACTTACTAGCTGTGTAAATTTGAGCAAGTTATTTATCTTTGCCATAAAACATAAAACATCCTCAGGTCATGCAAGTAATCTTTTAGTGTTTAACTGAAAGGTAAATGCTTATAAATGTCTAATGAAATAACTCATAATATTTCTCCACGATCATTGATGACTCTGTACTAAAACATTAAAATTAGTTGACGCTGAAAAAAGTTCATGAAAATTTAAATTAGCAAAGACACTCTCTTTTATTTAGAATATGATACGAATAAAATATCCTGACATTTAGGAGCTTAGTTGTGTGAAACAGGAAGTATCTAAATTTGTCAAAAAAATAGATAACTTAGGAATATAATAAGAGGAACATTTAAAAATATTATAATAAAACATCCAGTTTCTACTACTATGTTTTAATATGTATTTGAAATTTTGAAAAAAATATTTAATGTATATATATTTGTACAAATTACCATAAAAGGCCTTACATTCATAACAATATTTTCAATTACAGTTCCAGAAGAACTTTTTTTTTTTTTTTTTTTTTGAGACAGAGTCTTGCTTTGTTGCCCGGGCTAGAGTGAGTGCCGTGGCATCAGTCTAGCTCACAGCAACCTCAAACTCCTGGACTTAAGCGATCCTACTGCCTCAGCCTCCCGAGTAGCTGGGACTACAGGCATGTGCCACCATGCCCGGCTAATTTTTTGTATATATATATTTTAGTTGTCCATATAATTTCTTTCTATTTTTAGTAGAGACGAGGTCTCACTCTTGCTCAGGCTGGTCTTGAACTCCTGACCTTGAGCGATCCACCCGCCTCGGCCTCCCAGAGTGCTAGGATTACAGGCGTGAGCCACCGCGCCCGGCCCAGAAGAACTTTTTTCCAGAATATTGATTTAAAAAACCAAGTCCCTATTTTTTTAATATTATAAAATATAAAACAAATATTTAAAACATAAAAACTATATTAAATGAAATCCAAAGGATTCATGAAAATTTTAAAATTGTTGCATGCAATAATAATCTCGTTACAGGTATTTTTCTTATTATACTCTTGATACTACTATCTGTATATTTACTGTTTCTGAATGGAAATAGTGAAAGAAATGGAAACAGTAAATATCAAAAAATCAAGATTGGTCTATCTAGAGTTGGGGTCTTGTAATATGTCACCATGCTGTACAGTGAGTAAAATTTGTATAAATTCTACAGTGATTGTGTTTGTGTGTTTGTGTGTGGGAAAGAGGGAGAAAAAAATATTACTTAAAAAGGCAACAGCAGAGCAGTCCAATAGTTTCTTTTGTTAGGTCAATGGTATTAACATATCTAAATATCTTAATAACCTATTGTCAACTGTTTCATTAAAAAGTTTTTAAAGCCAGGTATGGTGACTCACGCCTATAATCCTAGCACTCTGGGTGGCCGAGGTATGAGAATGGCTTGAGCTCAGGAGTTAGAGGCCAGCCTGAGCAAGAGTGAGACCCTGTTTCTCCAGAAAATATAAAATTAGCCAGGTGTTGTGGCACACGCCTGTAGTCCCAGCTACTCAGGAGGCTGAGGCAGGAGGATCCCTTGAACCCAGGAGTTTGAGGTTGCAGTGAGCTATGAAGTCACTGCTGCACTCTACCCAGGGCAACAGAGTGAGACTCTGTTTCAAAAAAAAAAAAAAATTTTAGAAGTTAACAAGCAATTGTGTAGGATAAACTGCATTACCTCTCTACCAAAGAAAAATGTCATTTTGTGCCAAAAAAAAAAAAAAAAGCAGCAACAACAGCAAATATAAACTTTTACATTCTCACTCAAAATAAAAAGACCCTTTAAAAATTCATGATCATATTTATTGGCCTAAACTTGATATTCATCTTTAATGTATCAGATCAAAAAAAGTGAGAATGAAGATAAGGAAGAAATTAAAGGGAAATAAAAATGCATTGGCACTGCATCAAAATATGAAGGCTGTCACTGTTTAAACAATTAATGCATAAAATCATCCTTGTCTTTGGAAACAGCACTAAAATAATGAGAGAAACAGAAACTTCACGCGGGGACTTCAGTGTGAAACTCGACATTCCGGATTCAGGGTGTGCAAGAGTAATCCACCCTACAGGGGAGAGCTGAGTTTCCAGATTTGACCCATGATAGGGGTCTGGGCAGCACTGGAGAAAAGTGGTTCAAAAATTGCCCTTCAAGTAACCCGGGGTTTCCATGGTGATGCCTTGGGAGCATTTCAAATCATTTCAGTGGTTTGAACATAAGGCACCGGGGTGGCTCTAGGCCCTTATTCTGCTTAAAGAAAGCCAGTCCATCTTCTGTTTTGTAAATTGGGCCTCTAGGTACAATTTCATTTTTTAAAAAAAAATCTATTGCTAAAGAACAAAAAATAAATAAACAAAACGAAAACCACATGTTGTGGAAATTTGGGCACAAAATATTTCAATGGTCAAAACCTTTCAAAATGCTAACCTCAATGAAGTACTTTGAAAACCAAAGAAAAAGTGTACCAAGTGTTTCTAAAATAACTTATATAAATATGTGTCCTATTGCTGTTGTGCTGTGAAAGAGTTATAATGAAATTTGAGAAGCATAGTGTTGAAGTGAAAAAGAGTGCAGAAGTGGCCACATGAAAAAGATTTCCTGGATTAGATGCACGCACCACACCTGCAGTCCTGACCAAGGCATTTCCTGAGCAGAGAGAAGGATGATGCTAAGAGTGTGATCCCCAAATCAGAACATCCTGAATCAACCCTGACCGCTTCTGTAGTTCATTATATATAAATCAGAATAGATCAATTTATTTATATTCCCATCTGTAAAAATGGACAATAAAAATGCATGGATTTCTGCTACATACGTTTCAGAAAAAGCTTGAGTTCAGAAAAATTGCACATTAAATATAATAGGGTTGGGGAGAGGGGATGGGTGTATACCTACACGATGAGTGCGTCGCACACCTTCTGGGGAATGGTCAGGCTTGGAGCTCTGACTCGGTGGATGGGGGGAGGGGGGATGGGGAGGGGGGAGGGGATGGGGGTATAACTACATGATGAGTGCAATGTGCACTGTCTGGGGAATGGACACGCTTGAAGTTCTGACTCGGGGGCATGGGCGGGACATGGGCAATATATATAACCTGAACTTTTGTACCCCCATAATAAGCTGGAAAAAAAAAAAAAGAATAGAGATTCCTGAGTTGTTTTAAGGGTAAAACATGCAACTTTGTGACCAGAGCAGTAACATAAACAAGCAGGCAGCTCAACTCAGCCAGAGGCTGTCTCTAGGGATGTTAGAACCACTCAAAAAAACAAGAATGCAATTGCTACTTGCAGATACTGAGACCATTGAGATGGAAGTGGAGTTCTGAGGACAGGAGGAAATGCAACCTGCCCAGAGCCCTCAGCAAAGCAAGGCTGGAGGTGTGCCTCTTTGGAAAGAAAAGCCTTGTATGTGAATACCTATTTTTATTTGTAACAGTTTTATTGGAGTATAATTCACATGCAATAAAATGCACATATCTAAAGTGTACAGTTTGGTAAGTTTTGAACTATGTATTCATCTGTAAAAATATCATCGTACCTAAGATCATGAATATACCCATCACTCCGCAAGGTTTTCTCATGCTCTTTTGTAATCCTTCCTCCCATGTGCCCTCCCCCCAGGCACCTACTCATTCTTTCTGTCCTTATAGATTTGCATTTTACAGTTCTAGTAAACAAAATCATACAGCATGTACTGTTCCCCATTGGCTTCTTCCATTCAGCATAGTTATGCCGACGCGCCTCAATATTGTGTATCAACCATCTTTCTTTTCTGTTGCTGAATAGCATTGTGTTGTGTTCATATGTGATAGTTTGTTCATTAATCTACCTGGTAATGAGCATGCCGGTTTTCTCAAGTGTTTTGAATATTGCAAATGAAGCTGCTTTGAATACTTATTTAAAATTCTTTGAATAAAACATATGCTTTATTTAATAATGGATTAATACTTAGTGGAATGAATCAGACAGTAGGTGTATATTTAAGTTTTTGAGAGACTGTCAAATGGTTTTCCAAAGTGGTTGGACCATTTTACATTCATTCCCACGAGCGATGTATGGAGTTTCAGTTCCTCCATATCCTCCCTAACACCCGGTACGTTCATTCTATTTAATTTTTGCAAGTTAATAGGTGGGTAGTGGTATCTCTTTACGGTTTCATTTCATATTTAACTAATGCTCAGTGATGTCAAGCATTGTTTCATGTTCTTATTTGCCATCCATATACCCTCTTTGGTGAAATATCTGTTTAAATTATTGCCCATAATGTTTTTCTTATAATGCAGGCATGTATATGCTATAAATTCCCCTGAAGCACTGCTTTTGTCCACATCCCACAAATATTGAAAAATTGTATTTTTTTCAGTTTATTTAAGAAATTATCTGGAGGGACTCCTTCTTTCACCCATAGGAAAGTGTGTTGTTTAATTTCTAGATATTGGAGAATTACTTGGCTATCTTTCTGTTGTCTTTTTTTGTTTTTTATTGCTATTTCCTTAAACTTAATTCTGTTGTGGTCTGAGAATATACTTGGTAAGATTTTTATTCTCTTAAATTTATTAAGGTGGATTTAATGGCTCAGAATGTGGTCTATCTTGGTGAGTGTGCCATGTGTGTTTGAGAAAAATGTATGTTCCTCTGTTGTGAGATAGTGAATATTATAAATGTCAACTAAATCAAATTGATTGATAATGCAGTTTAGGTCATCTATATCTTTACTGATTTTCTACCTGAGTCATCTATCAATTACTGACAGAAAGTTCTTAAAGTTTCCAACTATAACAATGGATTTGTCTCTTTCTCCTTTCAGTTTTATCAGTTTTTGCCTCATGTTTTCTATCGACAGGTGCATATATGCTTAGGATTATTATGTCTCCTTGGAGAATTAAGTGCATCATTTATCATCATGTAGCACCATGTTTTAACCCTGATAATGTTTCCTTTTCTGATGTAGGTTTGTCTGAAGTTAATATTGCTGCCCCAGCTTTCTTCCGATTAATGTCACTGATGTATCTTTCTCTAACCCTTTACTTCTGACCTATATGAGTCTATATTTATTGCAGAGTTTCTATAGACAATATACGGTTGGATCTTGATCTTGTAAACTAGTCTTAAAATCTCTATTTTAAACTGTTATATTTAGACCATTCTCAGCAAAAGTAACTATTGGTTTGTGAGCCTGCGATTTAACCTGACCCTTCAGGAACCCAACATGGTCGCGCTGTAATGACCCTTGTCTTCAGCAAACCAGCAGAGCACGCTCTCATTGCAAGGAATTTGCATCTGTTGTTCCCGGTGTCCAGAACCCTTTGTCTAAGACATTTTTATGGGCTATCCTGCCAGTTTCATTAAATTTCAGCTCATTGCTCTCCATGGAGAGACACGTCCTGGCTGTCCTCCCTAAACTGCACATCACACATCCAGCAGGGTGCATCCCAGGCCACTATTTTTTGCTTTATTTTGCTTTGATTTACTATTGTGTTATAATTGCTTTTCACATTTAGCTTACCTGTATTCAAATAAAATGTTGAATGACAGTGGTGTCAGTGGGGAAAGTTGTTTCAATTTGTAGCATATTTAACATTTTATTTGTTCTTCCTTTCAGACTGCATCTCTAAGCTTCTATCTGAGATCATTTTCCTTCTGCCTGAGAATTTCCGTTTAATATTATCATTGTTTTAGTGTCATTCTGCCAGTGAGGATGTCTATCAGTTTTACTTTGCTTGAATATTATATAGCTTTCCTTAATTTTTGAAAGATATTTTACTAAATAGAGAGTTCTTGAAATTAATTTTCTTTTAACACTTTAGTACAAAATTTCACTGTCTTCTGGCTTCATTGCTTTTCTCTATAACTCAACTGTTAGTTATACTTTTGCTCCTTTGGAAGTAATGTGGTTTATCTTTAATAATTTTTAAGATTATCTTGCTTATTTTTTCTTAGTAGTGTTTAATAGTTATTCTATATTGTGTTTAATTCATGAATCTGTGACTGATGATGTTTTAAAAATTTTAGAAATTTTTACATACTTACCACATTACATATTGCTTCTGCCCCATAATTTAAACTCTTCTGGACTTCGAATGCTTGTATCAGAATTTTTTTTTCCCACATTCTATATATCTCTTTCACTCTTTTAAGTATCCTATATATTGTTCATTCTTTTATCCATCCAAGCTTCAATCTAGTATTTTTGTTCGTTCTTCCTGTAAAGCTGCGGTCTCCAACCCCTGGGCCATGAACGGGTACCAGTCCTGGCTGTTAGGAACCAGGCTGCACAGCAGCAGGTGAGTGGTTAGTGAGTGAGGGAAGCTTCATCGGTACTTACAGCCGCTCCCCATCGCTGGCATCACCGCCTGAGCTCCGCCCCCTGTCGGATCAGCCCGGGTGTTAGATTCTCACAGGAGCACGAACCCTACTGTAAACTGTGCATGCGAGGGATCTAGGCTGCGTGCTCCATGTGAGAATCTAATGCCTGATGATCTGAGGGGGAGCTGAGGTGGTGATGCTAGCACTGGGGATCGGCTGCAAATACAGATCATCATCAGCAGAGAGGTTTGACTGCACAACCAATGTAATGTGCTTGACTCATCCCCAAACCATCCCCACCCCCAGCCCCAGTCTGTGGAAAAATTGTCTTCCATGATACTGGTCCTGGGTGCGAAAAAGGTCGGGGATTGTTGCTGTAAACTATTTTTGTTTTAATGATAGACTTTATTTTTCAGAGAAATTTTAGGTTTACAGAATCAGTGTGCAGCATATACAGACAGTTGCCATATATTCCCTCCCCATCAGTCCATGATTTCTCCTATAATTCACATCTTGCTCTGGTGTGGTACATTTGTTATAATTGATGAACAAACATTGATACATTATTACTAAGTGAAACCACACTTTGCATTAGGGTTTATTCTTGGTGTTGAGCAGTCCTATGGGTTTTGACAAATGCATAATGTCCTATAATATACCATTACAATATTATGCACAGTAATTTCATTGCCTCCCAAATCCCTTTATTCTATTTGTCCCTTTTTTCCAGCCACCAATCCCCCTGCAACAGCTGATATTTTTACTTTCTCTATAGTTGTGCCTTTTCCTGAATGTCACATAGTTGGAATCACACAGTATAAAACCTTTGAAAACTGGCTTCTTTCAACTGGGATATCCATTTAAGGCTGCTTCATGTCTTTCTGTGGCCTGATGGCTCATGATTTTTTATTGCTGAATATTATTCCATCATATGGATACACCACAGTTTGTTTATCCCTTCACCCATTGGAGGACATTTTGGTGATTTCCAAGTCTTGGCACTTACAAATAAGTCTTCTATAAATATTTATGTATAGGTTATTGTGTAGACATAAGTTTTCAACTCATTTTGGGTAAATATCTAGGTGTGCAATGGCAGGGTCACATGGTAGGACTATATTTTGTTTTATAAGAAACTGCCAAACTGCATACCTACTAGAAATTAACAAGAGGTCCTTTTGCCCCATGTATTTGCCAGCATTTGACGTCATCAGTATTTTGGATTTTAATCATTCTAATAGCTGTGTAATAGCACCTCAAGGTTATTTTTGTCTTGCTATTCCCAAACGAAGCATGATGTTGAAAATCTTTTCATAGGCTCATTTTCTATCTGCATATCTTCTTGGATTAGGTGCCTGTTAACATCCCTTTGCTCACCTTTTAATTGATTTTTTTTGTTTTGTTTTTGCTGAATTTTAGTAGTTTCATACTTTGGACACCAGTCTTTTATCAGATATGAATTTTACAAATATTTCCCCCAGTCTGTGACTTATCTTTTTATTCACTTAATACCTATTTTTGAATAGCAGAAGTTATACATTTTAATGAAATTATCAAATTTTTCTTGAGTAGATCATGCTTTTTTATTATATGTAAAATCTCACCTCATTGCCAAACCCAAAGTCACTTTGATTTTTTATGTTATTATCATCTAGAAGTTTTATAGTTTTCCATTTTATGTTGAGGTCAATGACCCATTTTCAGTTAATTTATGTGAAATGCATAAGGTATGTGTCTAGATTCTTTTTTATTTTTGCATATAAATATTTAGTTGTTTCAGCACCATTTGTTGAAAAGATTACACTTTCTACATTGGATTGTATACTTTGTTCTTCATTAATTTTTTGGCTACTAGGGATCTTTTGTCTTTCCGTTTAAAGTTTATAGTCAGTTTCTCAGCATCTGCAAAATAACTTGCTGTGATTTTTATCAGGATTGTTTTGAATCCATAGATCACTTTGGAAAGAACTGATATCTTGACAATGTTGAGTCTTCTCATCCATAAATTTGGGATATCTCTACTTACTTATATTTTCTTTGACTTCTTTCAACAGAACTTTGTAGTTTTCCTCGTATAGATCTCATATATATTGTTAGTTTTATACTCAAGTATTTCTTTTTTGGAGCCAATGTAAATCATATTGTGCTTTAATCACAAATTCAAATTTTTGATTACTGCTGTACATGAAATCAATTGACTTATGAATGTTAACTTTGTATTCTGAAATTCATGATATAATCATTTATTATGTCCATGTTTTGATATTGATGGTGGTGGAAAGTTCCTTGGGATTTTCTACATAGACAGTGCTTCTATCTGCAAATAAAGACTGGTTTATTTATTCCTTCCCAATCTATGTATTTTTTTTTATTTCTATGTGTTCTGCCTTTTCTGAATTTAATTAAGCATATTATAAGATTCAATTTTTTACTCTCTCTGAGCATATCAATTTTACTTCTTTTTAAAATTTCTTAATGAATGCCTTAGAGCAGCAGTGCCCAACTTTTTTGGCACCAGGGACCAGTTTCGTGGAAGACAATTTTCCCACAGACTGGGGTAGGGGATGGTTTCAGGACTATTCAAGCACATTCCATTTATTGTGCAGTCAAACCTCTCTGCTAATGATAATCTGTATTTACCTCCACTCCCCGGTGCTGGCTTCACTGCCTCAGCTGCACCTCAGATCATCAGGCATTAGATTCTCATAAGGAGTGTGCAACCTAGATCCCTCGCATGCGCGGTTTACAGTAGGGTTTGCGCTCCTATGAGAATCTAATGCCAGGGCTGATCTGACAGGAGGCGGAGCTCAGGCGGTGATGCCAGCAATGGGGAGCAGCTATAAATACAGATGAAGCCTGAAGCCTGACTCGCTAGCCCACCCACCGCTCACCTTCTGCTCTGCATCCTGGTTCCTAATAGAGCATGGACTGGTACGAGTCTGCAGTCCTGGGGTTGGGGACCGCAGCCTTAGAGTTTCCAATGTATACTTATGACTTATCCAAATCCACTTTGAAATAATGCTCTACCACTTCACAGTCAATGTAAGTCCTTACAATCATGGATTCCCAACTCCTCCCACTCAACCCTTTAACATTGCAGTCATTGATTTCACTCACCTATAAGCTATAATTATCAAATATCTTGTTTCTATTCTAATTCTGAATAAACTTATCTATAGAGAAATTATTAATTCAAATAATAAAAATAAAATATTTTATTTTATCTTCATCTATTCCTTCTTTATGCTGTTCTTTTGATTTAACTTTCTGACCTATATTATTTTTCTTCTTTCTGAAGAATTGGTTTTAACATTTCTTGCTGTCCTACCAGTGAAATATTCTCATACTTATTGTTTTAGAATTTATGCATTTCTCCTTTGCTTTTGAAAGATAATTTCACTGGGGACAGAATTCTAGGTTGGCAGTTTTTTAAATACATGTTGCTCTACTCTTTTGCTTGTATAATTTCTGGAAAAAGTCCAATATGATTCTTAACTTTGCTCTTCTATATGGGAGACATTTTTTTCTTCTGACTTCTTTCAAGATTTTCTCTTTGTCTTTAGTGTTCTGCAGTTTAAATATAATATGCCCAGGTGTTAATTTTTTGGTATTTGTCCTACTTGGTGGTCTCAGTTTCCTATGTCTGTGGTTTGATGTCTGCCATTATTTTATTTTTTTTTTAAATATTCTCATCCCTTACTAGTTCAAATATTTATTCTGGCTCTTTCTTTCTTTCTTGTCTTTTTAACTAGTATTTAATATTATTTCTCATAGATTACACTTTTATAACTGCCTTTAGTTCTTGGTGATTTTGTTTCATTTCTTTATTATTCTTATTTCATTTTGCCTTTCAATTTGGAATGTTTCAAGCTCATTGATTCTTTCCTTGATCATGTCAAGTCTATTAATAAACACATCAAAGTCTTTCTACATTTTTCTTAAAGTGCAATGGACTTATTTTAAAAGTGTTACTTTTCTCCTCCTCCTGCTAGAAGCCTAAAAGGATTTTTCTCCATTTTTCACAATGAGATGTTTTTGGGCTCCTATAGGTAAAACTCACATAAATGTGGGACTCCACACCATATTGTCCCTTCTGCTGGAGTTAATTCTCAAGCTAACCCACACTGAGCTTCCAACAATTGATCTACTTTAGTTTATGTTCCAGCTACTACATTATTGCCTCCCGGGCTTCCGCTCCCAAGAAGCTGTGATTCTTGGTATACCTCTCTCCCTCTCTCTCTTCAGTTTTGAGAGTAGCAGTTTGCTCTGTGACTTCAGTTATCTAATGGATCTAAGAAGATTTGTTGATTTTGAGATTTTTTTTCTTGTTGCTAGGATGGGGGTCATGACTTCCAAACTGTTTACAAACTGGACCTGAAACTGGAAATTACGATAACCTATTTATAATACTAATATGTGCATGCTTTCATTATAGAATTTTAATTTTATTAATTTTCATTATTTCATTATTGTGTTTTAAATTCTTGAATATATTACTCATCATTGCAATTTAAAGTCCAGTTTCATTAACTTTATTTTCTTTATTCCTTGTTATTCTTTTTCTATTGTCAGTTTTTCTCTTGATAGTCTTGCCTTCTTTTTTTCTTTTTTTCTCTTTTCAACATTTTAATAGATTTAGGTGTAGAAGTTGAATTCCACTACTTATGTATTGCACAGTGGTAAATTCTGGGCTTGTAGTGTGCCCATAACCCAACAGTGTACATTGTACCC
Source organism: Eulemur rufifrons (assembly GCF_041146395.1). Taxonomy (NCBI): domain Eukaryota; kingdom Metazoa; phylum Chordata; class Mammalia; order Primates; family Lemuridae; genus Eulemur; species Eulemur rufifrons. The sequence continues at coordinate 4,710,718 of NC_091011.1, read as the reverse complement.
CAAGGGTGCTTTTGTGTAGTTTGTTTGTTTGTTTTTTGCTTATTTGCTTTCATTGAGTTCCAGATGCAGTATTTAACAACTATAGGGATACATTGCAGATGAAAATGTTTTATGGGTGTTTATTTATGCTTTTCGTAGGCAGCCAGGGCAGGGACAGACTTGGATTTTTCAGGCTGGTAATGCTCTACTTCTGTATGTCAGGACTTGTCAGGACTTGTCCATTTCCAGATAACCTCATCTGAAAGATACCACTCATTAGGTTTCCAACTTCTGATATTTTCCATTGTGTCTCCTCTCGGGCAGGTCCTAAGCTCAATTTTTTATCTCGCCAAGTCTCTGGACTTAGAAACCCTTCTTGAATTTTTAGCTTCTCAGCTGTTCCTTTCTCAAGAAGAAAAGTGTTGTAAAATCCTAGTCTCTCCTCTGTTGTTTTTCCTCATTTTGTGGATCATACTTCTGCAAATTTACATTATTTTGGAAGCTGTTCATTTCCTTCGAACAGAAAGTTTTCCTGTTTTATTTAATTTTTAATACACAAAAATATAGCTTTTCTTTCTCAGTGGAAACATTGATCAGAAATATCTGATCTATTTCTGCCAATAGCTGACTTCTACTTAATAAATATTAATTAAATCAATAAATAATAAATTAACACATTAAAATAATGAAAATACTATTTTTAATGCTTAGTCTACTTAATTTAACTTTTTAACTTAATTTAATTTAAACCAACCAAGGCAAGTAATATTTCCTACTTGCTATTAAACAAACATGCATCCTAAAATCTTCTTTCAATATGCGGGACATAGATTTGGTGACTGAAGTTTACATTACCATGAGGTCCAAAAGGAAGTAGACCATCCTCATATTTATGTCAAGAAATTAAATTCAGATTTTGGAAACAAAATGTTGCTACACTCAGTGACACTTATAATACAAATCAGTCTTTTTATTATTAATGTAATTGAATATTTCAAAATTTAAAATTAGCTCTGCCATTGGATGGTGAGGAAAGCCAGCCCCAAGGAAACACTGAAAACACATATCGTGCAAATAGTGTGTGGTTTTGTTTGAGTATAAAATTGGTGAAAATGTTGGTTTTTTAAAAGCAGCAGTGATTTTTTTTTTTTTTTTTTTTTTTGGCTATTTCATTCCATTCTTGACCAAAGCTTCTCTTTAAGTAGTTTATTATGGAAAATTGTCACACTAACTTAAAGGAAAGGATGAGGGAGATATGTAAATTGTCCACTAGAAAATTAAATTAAAATACTGAAAAAAAAATTAAGTTTATTGAGCTTGGTACCTCATGATTAAGTGAATTTTATGAGAAAGGAAATTGGAGAGGTATTAAATTACAACATTTATATTAAGAATATTTAACTTCCACAAGACATTAAGAATTCTTATAATTAGTACAACTGGACTAGGAGTCTTTAGAGATTTGATGGTATTCTCAGGGTTGCACATCTATTGAAGCATATAATGTCCTCATAAGCAAAATACATACAGTTATGTTGCCTGCTATCAGGTAGATGAAGTAGCATGATATCAGCCAGTTGATTAGGCTGTTCCCAAATATAAGTAGTTTATATTCACAGAATAAAGTCTATGATTTGGGCAGCGATTCTTTCATGTTGAAAATGACATTGTAAATTTTGACTAGTGATTGTAAGGTTTTTTGGAGAAAGAAAGACGAGCAGAGTTGAAAGGGATAAGTAAATAGGCTTTACTGGGGTGTTCCAGGGTGGGGGTAACGGGTCCCAAGAGAGGGGCCCAGGTGAGCCTCATGGTCCCATGAGTGGAACCAGAGAAGCCACCGCGCCCAGAAGTCTGGGTGGGTTTGTATATGTTTTAGGGCTGGGGGATGGGAGTTTCTCTGGAGGGAAGGTTTCGGTGGGAAGAGTGAGGAATTTCCTTGTTTCAGCTTTAGGGCCAGTATCCAGGAATTGGAGGGGCTTCTTCTTTTTCCATTAGGGAGGGGAGGGGTGCCCGCCACCAGCCTTACAGTGATTACCTGTGCTTTTCACAGGAACACTAAGAGAACTATCTGATAAAATACACAGGCTCATTTCTATTTTATTTATTTTTAAACATGCTTTAGTCTTAGATTGCAAAATTGAATTATTAATATAAACTTTTTGTACTCATTTCACTGAGTCAGAAGTCATCATATATGCTAGAGTAAGCAATAATGTTTTTCTTCTGAAAGCTCTTTAGGGAACTGTTTAAGTGTTTATTCTTAACATCTTAAATCTTCTTACATAACAGGTTTGAGATCGAGGTATAGAACATCAAAAACAAACTAATACCATGAAGAACTCCCTGCTCACCTGTCTTTGGATCTCAAACTATGCAAAACCACAAAGGAAACAACACTCCATGAATCAAAAACTTCCACCATGCTTAATTTTGCCTTCATTTGGTTTTTAGGCAATTTTTCCACTCCACTCTCAGCAACGTCTTGGAAGATACTTTATTTGCTTTACTGATTAACTGATTTTAGGGAAAATGTACTTGCATATAGTGTTTAAACTGCACACTATCCAATTTTACAATCTTACAGTTGTCAGAACTATAAGAGTCTCTGTTCAAATGTGGAGCAATTATATTTCTAACAGTAGCATTGAGAAAAAATAATCTGTGTTTAGCAAGAACAAGGTATCATAAAATAAGAGGTTTGGTGGGAAGCAATAAGGCCATTACATATATAAATGCACCCACATGCATGAGAAAATTAGTGTTTTGGAAGGCGTCTGCTTCCAAAATAAAAAAGACGCATTACTGTTAAAAACCTGGTTCTGCAGTAACTATCCTCTTTAATCACCTTCTTACATTGTTTGGAAAAACTTACTTTAGCTTTGCTTTCATCCAAGGCAGAATCTCCAAAGATTTCGGTATTACATAACTGTATCACTTGAAACATTTTTTTAAAGTAGTGCTGCATTTAAACTTAACGTTAAGTTTTTCATTAAGATGCCTCTTCCATCCAGTCCCTCAAACCCCATTCATTCATTCACTCATTTATTTTGCAAATTTTAGCAAATTGCTTATACTTCCATACTTCCACCTGGACTTTTTTTTTTTTTTTGGAGTTACAGTTGGCCCCCTATAAAGTAAAAATCCATGTATAACTTTTGACTTCCCTAAAACTTAACTTTTAGTAGCCTACTGTTGACTGGAAACCAATAACATAAACAGTCGACTAATACATACTTTGTATTTTGTATGTATTACATACTGTATTCTTACTATAAAGTAAGCCAGAGAAAATAAAATGTTATTAAGGAAATCATAAGGAAGACAAAATATATTTACATCCATTAAGTGGAAGTGGATCATCATAAAGGTCTTCATCCTCATTGTCTTTGCATTGAGTAGACTGAGGAGGAAGTGGAAGAGGAAGAGTTGGTTTTTCTGTCTCAGGGTGGCAGAGACAAAGGAAAATTGGCCTATAAGGGACTGGCACAGTTCAAACCTGTGTTGTTCAAAGGTCACCTTATTGTGACACCTAGGGCACTCTTTCCTAACCTGCTCTCCTGGCCATTCCTATCAATCCAATACTACGGTCTACACTAAATTGCATATGTGAAAATGAGAACTTAAAAATTTGTGATACAAGTACAATGCTACATCATCTCAACACTATTACTGGCAAAAGAAATTGCTGAGCTAACAGTAGGATTCACCCTTAACTCTTATCAGATCTATCTGTGGGTCTAGGATGATCTACTAGATGAAGCTATTGTGATTCTGTGTGTTTGTTTGCTGAAAGACAATGTGGAGATGGCTTTATTGTGTTCTAAGAGAACAGCTTGGGGTAAGAGCATATATCATGGACTCTGTCTCAAATGCTGGGTAGGTGGCCATTCTTTATGGACTTCTGTGTATATAAAGACAAGGGACAAAAGTTACAGAAGTGAACAATGCCCATGAGTGAGTTGTTGCCCTAAGCCTTCTGAGAGCTGGGAAAGGAGGCATTCTCATTTTGTGTGCCCCCAGGCACCACCTGGTGAGGAGTTCAGGAAAGATAAATTCACCTTGAAACTTCAAGATTTAACCATTTCAGGGCCATTGGCAGAAATATCAGCATTTTCATGAGGTCCTTGAAGTATGCAGATATCAATTCCTGGAATGAGGTGAAATGGACTGACATAATATGTGTTTTATTTAAAGAGAGCCCTTGGTGATAACCCTGGCATTTTTCAGAGCACTGAGGTTTTGTAGAGTGAAATTTAAATTTGGGTAATTGCATCTAATTTAATTTAATTTATATCTTTTGGCTGGATAAGCTTAGAAAAGTTGTGTTATTTATAACAAGTTATTTATTTGTATAGTGGCTTTACAAATGTGGTGAAAGCCACTTTTATTAAAAAAATCAGTCTCAGTTAAATATTTGTTCCTGATAATATAATTCATATATAAACTTGTAATACTTAAAAGAATTAGCTGTTATCCAGAGAAGCTTCCGTGTGCATGTTTATTGTAGTGCTCATCATTTCCTCTCTTGACTTTGGCATTCTGATTAAGACATTTGGGCAATGTGGGACTTTAGGATATATGAAAATTATACACTTTATAATTTTTAACCTGCAAAGACTGCACTTTCTCCAACAGGGGTTTTTATAGCTCCATCTGCATCTCCATGGTTTAATTAACCATGCATTTTTTTTTTAAATTGAGGATATTAGTGAAGTTAGATCCAAATTTTTATTGACTTAACACAATAAAATCTTTCTCATGAGCCAGTAGTATTCTTGATTAATAGACAGCTTTTTTCCAAGTAGGCATTAGAGGTTCTACCACCCTCTGGTGCCTTAAAGTCCTGAGCTCCCAGACAGCAGATAAGAAAGAGTGGGCAAAAGCACGTCCCAGAAGCAACTCACATCGCATCACTCACATTTCATTCTGACGATTAGTCAAATAGCACCACGGCAATGAAAGATGGGCTATGAACTATAGCCCCCGGTGGGCAACCATTTCCTAGCAACAACTCTCCCTCACTAAAAGAATAGCACAAAATTAGCTGTCTTTGTCACACAAGTATCGTAATACCTGTTTACTTTTTCCAAAATCCCAGAGAATCAATGAAGCATTAACCTTCATTAATATGAGGTTTCAATTTCTTGTCCACACGGCTCCACTATGCTGTGGTCAGTAAGGGAAAACATCAGAAGCCTGGTGGGGTGGCCCCAGAGAGAAAGGGAGGAATGATGGATTGTCCTGGTCTCAGGGACACCAAGATGTTGTTTACCCACCACTAATTCTTCAGAATCCAGCAACATCTAGCCAATTAATAAAAATATGCAGTCATAAAATTGATTATGGTATTATGTATTTATATTCAAATCTTGCATCAATCAAGGGATTCTTTGTCCAGAATTGCTCTGTTGCTATCTTTGAAGTCCAGTAAGTATCACAGTCTCCAAATTTACTTTTTTTAGTTCTGTCTTGCCAAGACCATTTTCTAAGTATGTGCCCTTAGAGGATCTCTGCTTTTTATTCCTTGCCAAATCCATGCCCTTTCTTCCTCAGCTATTTCATTACCAGGTCTTTTGGCTTACTTTAATGACTACTGGAAAACCACTGTTGCCAACTACTTTCTTGTTTCAATATTTGGTATACCAATCTTTTGGTCTTAATTGAAAATAGGTTAATGAGGAAATGTAAATTTAAGAAAACAATATTTAAAAAAAAAAAAAAAAGGATTAGAATCGGGTAGCTAATATGGTACTATACACCAAAACCCATAATAACACAACAATAGCAAAAGTTTGCTGTTCTTGGCTCAGAGTTCAAGGCTCAGAGAAAGCCTTACATGATTCTAGCAGGCATTCCCTCACCTAGAGGATGTTTGAATAAGACATAGAGGAATGGAATTCTCCCAGCCATTCACAGTCTCTGAGGAAGTATCTCTGGCTTGAAAGGACATCTATACCTTTAGTAAAGACCAAATGGCTAATTTCTAAATATGAGGTCTTAGAAGAGCTATTCTTGAAAAAAAAATAAAGTATTCTTTCTACATGTAGCTACATCACCAAAGTTGCTACTACATGATCCAGCATTTTGAATCCTCCCAAATAAACATCATTAAAATAACAATAATTATTACAGAAATAACTAATATTCATGGGACATTAATTTTGTGTCAATCTCCTAAATTCTTCATGAATATGTTACAAAGGTATCGTTAATATTGGCATTTAAATATGAGCAAATGGTGTTTTTGGATGCATATTTATGTAAAAATGGCAACTCTTTTTTCCTGTAAGTATAGCAACTCATGCTCATTTCAGAAAACAGTAGGTTAGGAACAGAAGAGCTAGATCAATCCAACTGACTGATGGGTCTTTCAGGGGAAGATCCTAAGCTTACTTATGAAGAGTCTGGAGGAAAGTGGGTGATAACTGATATTTATGCAAATTTATGCAAGGAGGGAGTGGGGAAGGCAAGGAATAAGTGCTACCTGTCCCAGGAGGCCAGAGAATACCTGACCTGTTTATCGGCTGGAAGATAAAACCCAGGAAACAAACAGGAAAGAAGGTCGTGTCCTCCAAGACTTGGGGGCAGGTTCTCCTGTATTAATGGCTCTAGTGAGCTGAGTTCTACAAGATGCCTCTCTTATTTCAAGATTTCTGTCCTGTTGCTGTTCAATCAAACATTAATTCTGTTTCTCAAGACTGGTTTCTGTGCTTCAGATTTCAACTTGATTTGTTGCCCCTTTTTTGTTTGTTTGTTTACTTTCTTTTCTCTATGTAAAAAATTACATATATATATATATGTATACAGCTGTATATATAGGAGGGAGAGAGAGTGCACTGTGTTGCCCTAGATTATGAAGAGGAAGTGCCCTTTATCTTATACTGAAGTGAATTTTCATAGTTCCAAGGGGTTATTTTTCATTATTATTCATTCCCAACTGAGGACACTGTGCTGCTTTTTTTGTTTTGCCCCAACAGAAATGTTAGAGCCTGTCTCATCCCTTTACTCTGATATTTTCAGCGGTGGCCACAATGCCCTGCAGCTCTAGCTGGGTGCGTCAGTACCGAGCGTTTCCTGAGATTGGCGGGAGCAGCGGTGTGAGTAATCCGGCAGGTGGTCCAACTGAGAAGCAGCTCTTGGTAAGAAAACAGACTTCTGAAAAGTTCGTGATGTGTCTAAAGTTATTTATTTGTTCCTCTGTTTATTTATTTATTTTTCAACAGAAAATCCAAACACTTCCAGAGTCTGAATATAGTTCTAGGGCCAATGATTTTTGTCATCTCCTCTTAAACCAATGTAGGGCAAAAAACTGTTGAGTTAGCCACCAATATGTCAGATATTCCTGCAAAACCAGAAATCACTCTATATATTTTAGGGAGAGTAAGTTCACTCCACAAAATTAGGTGTTTGTGAGACATCCAGGTGGACGAGAAGAGCGGGAGGACAGCCACTCGGAAACTGTAGGCTCACGACCCGCGGGGAGCGCCGCCGCTCAGGTGCGCGCTGCTGCTCCGGGCCTGTCGCCGGAGCCACGTGTGTCCAGGGACACCGGCCTGCAGGGCCGAGAAGGGCCCCGGGCTGCAGGACAGTCACACCTCTGTGGGCTTGCCTGCTGCAGGAAGAGAAGCTGGCAAAGACCACCCATCATCGTACAAAGTACTGCCCCAGGGAAGGTCAGAACTGAGTTGACCGGGTAGCTCCACGTTGTTCTCCACCCCGCGTTTTACTGGCTTTCAAGGTCTCCATCGTGGGTACATTAACCTTCAACTCTCAGTTTCCTAACGCACAGGGACCTGAGGTAGCCGCCTCCCTACCTTCCGTACAGACGGTGCTGTTTGTATGTGTGTGTGTTCGAGTTTCAGTCTCAGGAAAGACCCTGGGAACGCAGTTGTCCACGGCGCTGAGTGTCGCATCTGTGAGTCAAGCACCGCGCAGACACGGTGCCGCGTCTGTCGTCTTACTTGATTTTGTTCAGGTGGGGCTACTCCATGCGCAGGATAATGAGGACGACATACATTCTTTTTTTTTGTTTTTTGTTTTTTGTTTTTTTTTTAAATCTGTCTTCATTACATCATTATTAAGATTTTAAGGTTTGGCAATAGCTTGACTATCAACCGTAGTTTAGTGAATTATAGTAAGTTTTGCTTGTTTATTTGTTTCCTTTATCTTAAATCACATTTGGTAGGTGCTTTAGGAGCTCTATCAGGAGTTTCTTTCTAGGACTAATTTAATTCAAAAGCCTTACAGATGATATTTATGGTAATTCATATTCAACTACAAATATATATATGTAGACCGTTCTCATGAGATGCAAATATTCTGGTAATAAATTTATTTTATAATGCTGTGGAAGCTTCAAGTTATAATATGTAAAATAAATGTTGTAAATGTAAACAAAATAATAACTATCACTAACCAATGTTCTCAAAGTTTGGTTGAAAATATATGTGTTTAGTTACCATTCAGTCACAGTGAGACATATGGCAGACACCTCTGATAGAAGGAGGAGAATAAAACCAGACTTAGGTGTATCTTCTAATTAATCCATGGTGGTTAAAAAGTAGACAAATGGAAAAGTGGTATAATAAATCATCACCATTCTCCTGCTATTTTTTCCTGACACAACCTTGTGCATTATTTAAGAACAAAGATAAGGCATTTTTGGACAATTGCACATGGGAGGAATTGAGCAGGTTTTAATTCACATTGCCCAAGGACTTCTCCAACCCTGGTCTTATTAATTGGACAGAATTTCTCATAAAGACATCAGTCTTTCTTCTCAGGATTTTTCATGGACTTTCAGTTTTTCAGTGAGTTTTGATCCACTGCCTTTTCTAAGTGCTCAAATTATCATACATTTTGCCAGTGGGAGCTCCTTCATCCTGGGTCTATGTCCTTTGCTTTTATCCCATTACTACTTAAAAGCACCTTTACTCTGTGGTACAAGATGCACCAAGATCTCATTATACCTTCTTTTCACCAAATTGGAAATCAGTCATTTCTCAAAGGAATCTAGATTCAACTTATTGGGAAAAGGCATTCCAGGCTCCAAGTTGGGTGCCATTTACTGTTGGTTTGCTCATTGCTATTGGCATGACACTGCCTTTAGGCCATTTTAATGGGAAGAGCTAGAAATATCTTTATCTGTATCTCATCTACCGCTATCTATACATTTTTTACAAATCTTGAGTTCATACTAATATTTGCCATTCAGGTCAACTGGAGACATTTCAGTGTTTCTGTTTCTATAATGTTATAATTTCAACAATTGTCCTTGCAATATTGAGTACTAACACCATTTACATAATATAAGAGCTACAATAGCCTCAACATACCAGTGCTGTACTTCTAAAGACAAAAATATAATGAATAAAATTTAAAATGTATTTATTTATTTCTTCATAAAACGCATCACACTAAGAATATATGGTGAAAGTAATATATTTGAAAGTTCCATGAATCAATTATTTCTTGGAGTGGTTTTGCAAATAATTTCACACATAGTCAGGTTCATTTAAGCAGCAGATCGCATTATAGTTCCAAGTTATTGTCCTCCCTGACTCTTTTTTCCTTGGAGAAGATCACATGCAGCCTGTGTTTGCTGTGACTTGCAGAGTGTCCCTGTGGGAGGAGAACAGTCCCTCATCTCTTTTCCCTGCCACTTGCTCGGCCAGTGGGAGTGCTTGGGCCGCTGCTGAGGAAAGAAGGGGCTCTGCCTCTTCCTCGTTCCCTCTGCCATAGGAGCTTCATGCCCTTGCTGGGGGCTGGTCCTTCAGCCGAAGGCCCCACTGCAGACAAGTCACAGATGACCTGCAGTCGATGTGACAAGTAACATGAACAAGAAGTAAATATGTTATTTTAAGCCACTAGGATCATGAGCATTTAGAAATATATACATAGTGAAGCCTTACCTCCAACTGTGTCCTTGCTTCCTAAGTCCTATTTCTTCTCCAATGTATCATTGTATTTATAGGTTTTAAGCTTGACCTCACAGTGTTCGTTTTTGAATTCAGGCAAACATGTAGCATATTAACCCAAATGGAATGGTACTTCCCCAAATGAACTGACAGTGAACTCCATATACTTAACGCTACTCGAACTTGCTAACAACTTACTCTAGTTGCTTCACAAGAAACTTTACGAGCTACACTTTCACCTTATGAGTTAAACTAACCACCAGGATAAAATGTATAACATCATGTGAAATGGACAAGTTGTGCAAATAAATTGAGAGTTTTATTAGGGTAAAAAGCGCTTTTCACACTTGATCCTTGATAAAATCACATCTTGCGATGATCCTCCGGCACCTGTGGGAATAGACATACCATGGGCCTTCCCTAAAATGACGTGCTTCTGCAGGCTTTCATCTAAGCACACCACAGTTCATGTAAAGTCTCCCGTGAGTAGTCTGCGCCTTCTTTGCAATGTTGCTTCAGTTTGCCTGTATAGGATCATTCATAGGAGTGCAAGCCTAGTTAACTAGTGCTTAATCTTATGGAAGGGCACAAAAAAGCAAAATGTCCTTCAAAACAGAGCAAAATGCAAATGTCGCAATTGTTTCACCTTAATTTCCACTCCACCGTCACACTTGAAATCAGGACATGAGGAGAAAGAAGGCATTTGATTATTCCTGAGTACAAGGTTAAATTTGGGTGGTGATTATGGCATGCTTGGGAGAAATTGTGATGATATTTTTCAGTAAGGTGATGGGGACAGAAAGAACTATTTTTTTTTTTTCATTCTAGATTGAGACAGTTTCTCTACTATTAAAGAAGAAGAACTGACTGCAAAAGTTCTGGAAGATGATGGCTTCCACATTGCATCTACCTTTTTTCTTTTAATTTTTCTCTTTCCTGTTCTCATTAGTAGTAAATATCCTAAGCTGGAGGTATTTTTTATCCTGAGAACTCTAAGGAGACAAAACAAAAATAGAAGAGGGTGGGCTCTGTTGAGCAGTTTGCGTGGAGTTAGCTGTTCAGGGAGTTAGCTATGCTCCCCACAGGGCTCAAAGAATGCTCGTAAGTACTGAAGAAGAAAGCTTTAACATAAGCAAGACAAAAGATTCATTCACAGAGGGAGTTGTCTGTCAGCTGAGGCTATCATAAAACATACCATAGGCTGGGTGGTCTTAGCAACAGATATTTATTTTCTCTGGCTATTTCTGGAGGCTGCAAGTCTGAGATCAGTGTGCCAGCGTGGCCAGCTCCTGGTGAGGACTCTCTCCCTGGCTGTCACACAGCTGCCTTCTCACTGTCGTCACCTGCCTGTCCTCGGTGGGTGCGTGGAGAGAGCAACCCCTCTCTTCCTCTTCTTGTAAGGACACAATACTGTTGGATTAGGGACTCATCCTTATGACCTCATTTAACCAAATCGCCTCCTAAAACTCCAATTCTCCAAATATATTTTGGAAGGGTGTCACAATTTAGTCCATATCAGGGGTTCTAGAACACCAGAGAGAAAAGCCCAGATAGGCACATGGAAGGTGTAACACCGAGATATTTAAGTTTCTACATTTTCTATCACTTTTTAACATTATTGTCTAAGTATGAATATATATCATGGTTATTTTAGAAACACACGCGCTTTTGGCTTACAAAGACATAATAGGAAATTTAAAAAATGTGTATTTTAAAATATATGTATTTAAAATATATATAAATATATATTTTGTATATATAACCTGATAAGATGAGAAGAGATAGCAACGCATAGAAATTGTTTAAATGTTTAATTGGAAGAAATAATTCCAATTACTTTTCTGAAAAATAGGAAAATTTACAATGATTGACTTCTTAAAATTGTGTGAAGATATTCAAAGGCTCAGCAAGAGCAGATCAGTATTTATAACCTGAGAAAATCTCATAGTCTCCATATAATTTGAAAGTGACAGAGTTACTGGCTGGATATCATTGCTCCTTCCTGAGATCATTTGGTTTTGAACTTAAGAGTGTATTTACTGTCAGTGAAGATCCAAACATTCACTGGAAAATCTTCATTATGATTGGAATTTTTAAAATGGCTCTGAATTCCAATGTGTTCTGGAAATTTTTAATATTATATCGAGAATACATTTTAAACATTTATACAATTTAAATATATTTCAATTGATTCTGTGTGCAGAACATGTCTGTGCCTATAGTGTGGTGCTGCTATGAATCCCCAAGAAAGGACATGGCACGTAGCTTATCCAGACTTAACCACTAGGAATCGTGATCCTCAGATGGTTCCAGAAACACCTGCACTACGATTATGAATTTTTTTCCCAGGGAACATACAATCTAATTTGACCATTGTTTAGGCCAGCATCCATTCTCCAATATAGCTCAAATTGTCTTTGAAGGCACAGCTCATACATAGCAGAAGAAAACCTAAGACAGTGGACAGTTTGTCACTGCAGTTGAAAGAAGGAAAAGCCATGTTTGGAAGAAATGGGTGGGAGATTTGTGCAAGAGATAGCAATTAAGTTGAGGCTTGAAGACTGGGGAGAAGTTACATAAGTGAGGATGCTGGGATTGGTATGGGAAGGACAGGGTTGGTTTAGAACTCAGAAGATTATATTAAATAAAAACTAATCTCTTTGAATATGATTTTCTCTTTCCACTGACCACTTGTAGCTGAGAGGCAGTTATGAAATTTGACCAAGAACATGGGATTTCCAGTCCCACCAATGGTGCTTCACTTTCCCCTTCTCACCTAAGCACTTTGTTAGTGTCACTGAGCTGTATCCCAGCAGCTCACCTGCAAGTGGGGATAATAAGAGCAGCCAGTTCATTGAGTTGTTAAGAAATTAATTTATGTCTTCAAAGCAATTATATGGCATTGGCTTCACCTAAAGTGATTAATATATATTGAATTATTATTATTACTATATAACTCTTGACCATGTAGTCATTGCATCTAATTTTAGCTAACCAAAACCATAATAATTCTTTGGCTAACATAAATTGCTATTATTCAATAGTAAGTAATTGTTATCATTTATATAAAATATAATTATTATTTACTATTGAATAATAGTAAATAAAGTATAATAATTGTTATTATTCAATAGTAAATTCAGATACCACCACTAAAGCTTTTTTTCACATAGGTACTAAATGTTTTATGATTTTCTTCTCTTTTGTATATGCATTATACATGAACTATATATAACAATATATATGTATGAACTACATATAATAATATGCATTTGGTTTGTTGATATTTCGTATATGCAAGGACCTTGCAGTAGTCAGGCATTCCCTACCTGTGCAGGATCTCATTCTTCCTGCAGCATTTCCTCCTAAGGATGGGTGAGGTGCCCTAATCACAAGTCAGGGCGCATCCGCCAGCTCTGCGCTTCTTCTCCTGCGCTTTGTCTTCAGCCCCCGCGTCAGTGCCTGGGACCCACTTGACTCCCTTCATCTCTGCTGACATTTTCCCTTTTGTCTTACATCAGGAGGTGCTCTGTGAAAAACCTCCCCTCTGGGGAAGCTTCAAAAGTCACGTTTCTCTTATAGAAAACCTCCTTTTTCTAGTTATATTTTTCACAAGTATAACCTGCCTTTCATCACTGTGTGACCTTGACAAGATTTAGAATCACAGAACCTGATCATTCACGCGAACCCGCGGGGATACCCAGTTGAACCCAATACGAAAAATTTCTCTCAATCTTTCCTGAAAAATGGCCGCGCAGCCCTTGAGTGTATTTCTGCAGTGACAAGGTGCTCAATAACTCACCAGGCAGCGAGTCCCGCTGTTGACTGGCCCCCAGAGCATCTTATATTTAGCCAATATATGCCTCCCTACAATTCTCACCCGGTAGTAACTCAGGGCTGAGGGACGGAAAGGCGTGTTAGGGAGTAAATATGCCTCTTCCAGTTTCTCCAGACTGTAAATGGATTTTCATCTCTCAATATTCTCCTGTACTAACCATGGGTAGTTTCGGGTTAGTCATTGTCACTCTTGAAAGTGGTTGGAATTGAACATTCTGCACATGGCCGGATGCACAAAAGGCTGGGAGACATTTCCTTACATTCCGTATTCCTTGCACTGAGTGCCGTTCTCTCAGGCTCCATTGGTTTTTATTATTAATCACTTATTTCATTTATTTTCCAATCGCTTTACAGAGTTGTTGCATATTAAGCTAGTGCTTAACTAAAGTTATTTAGAGCAGGTCTATAGTTTCCTCATTTATAAAAGTGGGACAATAGGTCTGGGCCCAACTTTACATGGCAGAAGACATTCATTCCAATTTTAGAGTGTTAATATGTCTTCATATTCATCAAGATATTATTCAAAATCATATTAACACATGCATGTGTGTGAATAAATAAACGTTTCATATTTTTATAAAAGTAAAATGCTGAAAATTACACTTAATTAGTAGTAGCTGTTAGTGTTTTATAAATATGTTATGTTTTCATTATTGTTAGGATTTTATAAATATTAACCATATAATATCCTGCCAGGAAGGAACTGTTCACGTTCCCCTTCCTGGGATGAGTAAAACTGATATGTGGAGAGAAAAGTAGTAGAGATGATGTCTGAAACCAGCATTTCTGGTTTCAAAAATTCTGTGTTCTTAATCTTTATGCTGGACTACTTTTGAGTACTGCAGTAAGCACACAACACTGCGGAACTGATGATTATGTGACATGTGCTTTTTGGTATCAGGAGGAGGAAAGTTGGGAGTTTATTTTAGCTGATGCACATTATAGAGATTGTGAGGTCTTTCTCAGAAAACTTTGCATGTGTCTTTCCTGCAGGACAGCCAGCTACACTCAGCACTCGAGTTTTCAGTTAATGACAGTTTCTCAAAGACGTGTCCCTTTTCTTGAATGTTTCTTGGAACTTAAAATATCTGAATTTCACTTGAATGATATTTCAACAAACTTAACACAAGATTTTGGATGTTAAAGTTACAAAGACAGGCTTTAAAAAATGTTTGGAAAAGGTGATTTACCTATCCATTTAAGGCTTTGAATAGAACTTTTGAAGCAAAGAGAGATAGTGAAATTCTAGTGTTTAAGGCATTTTTCAATTTTAAGGTATAATTCTTATCAAATATTATAATCACAGAAGGCCATTTTCAGGATAAATTAGGGACAGCTTGTCATTGTAGTTCTTAAAAGCAGGGAATACTATTTGCAAGTGTTGGTATTGTAATGACAATTTGTAATTGGGTTAATGTTGCTGCTTTGAACCAGGAACCAACTACACTTTCCACTGCTGCTGAAGGGGTGGCTTGGTTGGTCATGGTTTGCACCATTGGTGCTGAAGATTATCCCTGCACACACTTGGCATGCAGTGAGTCTGAAAGCAAGAAGAGAAACAGTGCAATGTGGAATGCAAGATCAAATTTCACATTCTAGCTTTTGTTTTTATGTACATTCAATAAGCAGCAATTCGGACATTTAATTTATTTTAATGTTCATGATTTTATTAGGATCTAGAGAGTGGGCTCCTTTCACATCAGTATTAAATTTGAACTGAGTGCATACTCAGATCTTCTAAATGCAGTTTGGGAAAACAGAAGGCTCTTTTCCCACTGATGCTATCTTTTGAGAAGTATTCCCTTTACTATTGATTGACTTTTTTATTTTTTATTTATTTTTTTGAGATGAGGTCCTGCTATGTTGCTCAGGCTAGCCTGGAACTCCTGAGCTCAAGCAAGCCTCCTGCCTCAGTCACCTGAGTACCTGATCCCACAGGGGCGGATTTTGATGTATACTCCAGTCTCTGTAGGGCTGCCCTAGCTGGTATGATCTTGTAACAGGGTAGCCGCCCCTCTTCCCATAGACATGGAAGGTAAATACTGAGAGTGGGGAATATGCAACAGAGAGAATGGCTTGGAAAATAATGGCAAAGGGATTTTCTGTCTCCTTAAAACTTCCTCCACTCTTTTTGGGAACTGCATTCTGGCCTGCATCCCTGAGGCAGGGTAAGTCTTTTGTTAAAACTCCCAGGGCTCTGGCAGAGATGGGAGGATTAGAATAATCACAGTAACTGCCTGAACTGAGAAGTCTCCCTTTAAAAGCTTTGTATTTCTGCCTGTGCTCAGGAAATTTGGGATTTTGAGACGAGAAGGTCTGCCATGTTTCCTCCCTTGCCGGCAAAGTAGTCTCTCTGTCCTTCCTCCTCAAACCGCTTGTCCTTGTTCTTCAGATTCGGCCTCGTGGACCAGTGGCTGAGCCTTCGGTAACAATCTGGCGTTGGGGAAATATGTGATAGACAGTAACTGTAGGATTGTAGGACTGAGTGGCTATTGCTAAGCTTGAGAGCAATTGATTGACAATTAAAAACTAAATGTGGAAAACAGAAGGCCTTATTGATTGCCCATAAAGAGACTCTCATTTCCTGAAATGAGAAGGCAGAGAAAGCTGAGGACTAGACCTAGGGCTTAAGGGGAAAAGTAGCTGAGCTTCAAAGAAGAAAAATCCCACTCAAGGGTTTCTGCCAGGCCAAGTGCAGAAACCTGGTTGGGTTTCTCTGATGACTCTGATACAGAATGGGATATCTGTGCTGATTGCTCAAGTATTTTGAATCCCCAGATTTTCCTGAACCCTTTGATCTTGCACAAATGACCTGTTCGTCCCTATGAAGAGTGTTTCCTAGTAAGGCCAGCAACTCCCCTTGCTTGCTAGAGAGGTCAGTGTCCTGCAAGGCAATACGTGCACATCATAGGTCCCACCCCACCTGTTCTCCTGGCAGCCGGGCCAATAACGAAGGTTAACTTACAACAAAACCCAGCTGTTTGTATTGAATAATAGTAGCTGTCACCTGATAAAATGAGGGAATGATCTGTTTAGAGGCACAGTTGATGCTCCAGCTTGGAGATGATACTTTACTAGAATGGGGAACCATCATCCAGAACATAGTATGTCCTTTGAATCAAGGACATGAACAGGTGATGCTCCCTAAACAAGTGGGATGCATGGATCTAACAAGCAGGAAGCCACAGTAGAAGTCTCCCTACAACTGATCACTCTCAGTGATTTATTTGGGGAGGTTTTCTTTTCACCTCTACAAATCCATGTTCTTCACATTTACAGTTCATTGTTACCTGATGGGGTTTGCCTCCACTAGGGAGATAGTAAGAGCCTCCTTGAGCTATAAGCTACAGCTCCAGTCTGGGCATTTTAGGTTCTTCATGCCAGAGAAGCAGTGAGCAAAAAGAGTCACCTTTGTAGCAGGTTCCGTTGACCTCCACTGTCAGGAGACAGCTGCTGCGGGGGGCAGGTAGAAGTACACCTAACACTTAGGTGGTTCACTCTGGCTTCTCTGGGCACTTCCTGTTCCAGTGGCTCAATGCTTAGGGGCCTAGGAACAAAAGTCTAGATAACATTGCCGGAAGAGCCACCAAGACAAGCAGAGGTGCTGGCTGGAGGTGAAGGGAATGCAGACTGGATATTAGAGGAGGGAAAGGACGAGGATCTGTTGCAGCCTCAACACAAGATGCAGAGGCAGGGTCTGCAGCTCTTCCCAGTAACCTTCAGATGTGTGACCCACAGAAAGAGAAGCTCCCAGATCTTACACAGAGACATGGATAAGCGGGTACAGAGTGTGGACTTGGTGCTCACTGTGCTCTGTGGTGCTCACTGTGCTCTGTCACCCAGTCCCCTCCAGAACGTCCCCATCCAGGCCCTGGGTTTGCTATCACGAGGCAGTCCTCTCCATGGCAAGTGCGCCTGGTGAAGAAACCGCCTCACTCGAGGGCATGTCTCCTCCCTGAGGAAGCCAGAATGCAATGACTGGTCAACACAGAGGTGCAAAGCCCCTGCCCTCGCACCTCAGCTGCAGGACCTCTGAAATGCCATCTCAGCCCCAGAAATCTCTACGTGATTGGCTGATGATTTTGTTGGGACTGTGACAGTTCAGCTTCAACTTCTGTCCAATCCTGATTCCTTCTCTTCCCTCCTACAGATATCAATCCCAAGAGCTCTCCCTAAAAATACCTGGCCTACTAATCTCCATGGCTGTGTCTGCCTCCCACGAACATAGTCTGTGCACGGACTTCTTCCTTATGGACGTGACTCCCCTTGTTCTGTCACTAATGTCTTGCTGGGACCATCCGGGAACTGTTTCATTTCAGTTATTGTAATTTTCCACTCTAAAACTTGCAGTGTCATTCTTTTTGTAGTTTCTATATATCTGATGAGACTCCCTATGTCTTCACATATTAAAACTATATTTTCTCATAGTTCTTTGAAGCATTTATAACAGCTGCTTTGTGTTTGTCTATAAAGACCAACTTTGGGTCACCAGGATTTGCTTTTTTTTTTATCCTTGACCATGAATTGCATTTTCTTTTTTCTTTGTAATTATAGTGATTAGAAAAGTATTAATCATTTTTGGTAACACAATCAGTGTAGAGACTCTGGATCCTGTTATTGTCCCCAAACAATGTTGATTCTTGCTTTAGCAGTCAGAACAATTATTGTCCATTTACTTTGAACTTGAGTAAACTTGATTTTATACTTAGTTTTTGAAGATCTGTACAAATTTCAGGTGTTTTCCAAGGCCTTCTAACTTTGAGGGACTCAAACTCCAAATTCCTTCTTCTCAGAGATCTTAGTAAAACTTGGTTCTAGGTTTGCTCTGGGGCATGACTCGTACTGCGTAATCTGTCACGGCTCTCACGGCTGCCATGGTGTTAACAAGATCGCCAGTGCGCCCAGCATTATTCTAAGTGTGCTCCTCTGTTCTGTTCTCTGATCTGCAGCGCCTGCCATCTGGGATATCTTGGGCGGCTTGCACTGCATGTGCGCATACGTGGCTGCCTCTTTAGCATGCACGTGTAGATGGTCTGCACACGGGCTTCTGAGGCTCTCTGCACAGCTCTCTTGCTTGATGCCTTCTCGCCTCCCAAGATCCCAGCTGCTGCTGCTGCACTAGAATCTGATCTCCGCATCTCCAGTTTAACAGGATCTCTATGCTTTCCTTCTTGCAATAGAGTCAGTACATTTTCCCCCAGCGGAAAGCTGGTAGTCGTCTAATCCACCATGTGAACTTCCCTCCTCTCAAGGCTGCAGTCCTACAATGCTCATGATTCAGTGCTTCAAAAACATTGCCTTGTCTATTTTGTCCAGTTACATATGCTCTTGTTGCAGGAGGGAGGGTCTTGTACCAGGTGCTTCACCATGAAAGGAAGCAGATGTCTGAGAGAATTTACCTCTATATTCCAAAATGTCATTTTTCCTAATTCAATCCCATCTTTGCATGGACATATGGTTTTGATTTTTTTCTTTCCCTAAATAAGAATAATAAATAAAGTCATAGAATTATTTATTTAATACTAACTTGGAACTTTCTCATCCAGATACTTGTTGATGTTTGGGATATGACATCTTTTGAGGAATTCAGATAGATTAGGAGCAATAGTTGTAAAGAAGCGATAAATGTGTCCTTTTGGGATAACATGCTAATGCTCTTAAAGGGTTAACATCTTGTTCTTCTTATCCTAAAGGTAAATGTTTCATGAAGTCTGAATAGATTTCTTTTTCTTAAACCAAGGCTTACTGAGCTTTATTTTTTCCCCTGTAGAATTTCTTTAACATATCAGAAGTTCTGTCATAGTCCATGTTATGAGGACAGTTTTATTTGCTTTGTTTTTTCCTTGTAGTCTTTTGAAATTGTGCAGCCACTAATATAACAGTGTGTTCAGTCTGGTTTTTTTTTTTTTTTTTTCCTCTCTCTCTTTTCTTTTGAAATAAAGACTCCTTACTAACTGGTAATAGTAGAAGCTTTGTTCTGCACAGTTGGATGTTGAGGGCTGCCAGGAGTGTCTGCAGGAGGCATTATTGGTTAAGAATATCTCATCCTCCATGTTTCCATCTCTGAATCAAAGGAAGGAATTATGAGGCTCTGAAAAATCATGTTGGAAGAGCAGTAGGGCCAAATGTACAAATAAATTCATGTGAACTAAAATTTACAGCGATGTTCACCAGATTTTTCCAGAGACTCTACCTTTTTCTACCAGAACACATTTCAAAACATGGAAAAGAATCATATACCTGAGAAATAGCCTAGAATTAGTGAGTATGGAAGCGGAGACCCGAATGACACAGAGAAAAATGTAGAAGGTAGTCATAGGCTGGAAAACACTTCCACATCCTTCCATTTGACTAGTCCTGCTTCGGTCTCAAAGAAGATGTTATATTCCTACTTTTTGAGGTTTATACCTCTGCATCCTCAGGGTGTCTTTCGTTAATTGCCCCTTCTTCCACTTGACTCTTATCTATCTGACTGTGAAATATGCACAGACAGGGAGAGAGAGGAGTGACAGAGACACAGAGATAGACATACAGAAGGGGGAAGGTTAATAATATAAACCTCAGTGCATTGGGCAGTACAGGTATTTCCTTAATTTGGTTCCCAGCAAGCAATGACTGTCTCTCTCGTCTTCCCTAACTTTTTGACAAAACCAATGAATAGCCAGTTGTTTTCCATAAAAAAAGCTTGAGTGGTACCACTAAACACTAATAGGAACTTGTAGGAGGCAGCAATTAATTCTCCCAGAAACAAAAAAAAAAAAAAAAAAAGGAGAAGGAGCCTAATTATGAAGCATTAAGAGTAGGCTGGCATTAGAGTTGGACATTGAAGAACGTGCCCTGAATAACAGTCTACTTAGGGGGATTATCAGTTTTGGATGGAAGTTGTTCATTTATCCATGCATCAAATGGTTACTGAATATGTACTTAAATTGTCCCAGGCTTTAGGAAAACAATGCTGATCAAAAATAAATATTTTACTTGTATTCACAAAACTTGCATAGAAGGTGGGATGCAGCACTACTAAAGGAAGCATGCTTGTATAATGACTAACAATTTTAAGAACGATACAATTGAAGCACAGGGTGCCACGAGATTAGTGACAGGGAAACTGACCCTACAATTCCAGAGAGGCATTCTTTAGAAGGCGAGATTGAGTTGAGATGTGATTGATGAGAAGCATTGCATTAGTGAAAGGAAAGGCAGTGGAAACAGCACAAAGCTCTCGATTGCAGAGAAGAGAAATTTATGTGAACTGGGCCTTAAGAGAGGCCTAACCATGCTGGGCATAAAGGTAATAAAAAGACTGGGTTATTTATTGATGAATTTAAAGAAAACCAAAAATGTTCAATGAAATTTGCATTTTAAAAGATTGTTCCAAATGTACTGTGGAGAAAAAATGATGACAGGATGGGATGGATGCACAGCCTTCTTTTAAGCAGCTCGTTCAGCAGTCTAGTGAGAAAATAGGATGGTTGTACCACGTGTTAGCAACGAAAGTGGAGAGGAGTGAAGAGTTCAGTGAGCTGTTCTGAGAGTGAATGGAGGTGACACCATGCATTTAGTCTGTTGGAAATGAGGCAGAGTGATGGGGAAGGGTTAAACAATGGTCCCATGTTCTCAACTTCATTGAATAAGACAGATATTGGTGTTATTTACCAATGTAGGACCATTGGAGGAAGCACCAATTATTGAGGAGGGGTGCTGGCAGGGGCGGGTTATCATGAATTCTGCTGCTCAAACATTCAGTGTGAGGTGACCATGAAGCAGCAAGAGCACGTGTCGGATGGCTCCTGCTTCATCTCCTCTGGTGAACACGTCAGCTAGAGCATCTCACAGGCAGGGCTGACCGATGGATGGCCAGTGGCATGTGGCTACAGTCACCTGGGGAGAGAGTGGTGGAGAGTGTAGCTGGGCACTTCATCAGACTTAGAAGTAGTAAGTAGAAAGTAAATGAAAAATAGAAGTGTGGTGTCACTGAATTCAAGTTATAAGAATATTTCAGATAATATTGGCTAGGTCGATTTAAACAAAATCCAAGGAAGGAGAATGAACTAGGGAGTGTTGTTGGAGTGTAGGTTGTATGCCAGATTCTATTGATTCTAGCAAGATGCTAAGAGTGGTTGCACCACTGTCGACCATCAGTGTGGTGCTATCAGATGTATCCTGTGTCATTCATTTGCCCCTCACAACAATCATATAACCTGGGGAGTATTTGTTCCTTTCTACCAGTTGAAAACAAAATCTCAGAACCCACAATTTACTGGTTACACAACTTGGTGGGAGTTTTGCAACTAATAAAAAAAGATTGTGTGAGTGGGAGGAAAAGGAGAATATTTCTTTCTTCCACTTTACTGAAAGAGTGTTTGCTTGGGAAGTGGGGCTTGTCCTTCATAACCATGTGAAACAGGAAGGTTCCAAATGGACCAGAAGCTGTGAATGATCCCAGGGAAGTCACTTGTTTTCTAAAGAATTGCTTTTAAATGAGGAAAGAGATGCTCAGTTTGACCCCTGTTTAAATAGTTTATTAGTTGTTCATCTATGTGTTGCCTTCTTTAAAAAAAAAAAAAAAGAAGAAAAAAGAAAATACTTACTTTTGTCAAATGTGTATCCCAGCTATAGAGAAAGCCAAGCAACAGTGAATGGAGATGGTCCTAGTGACTGGCAGCAGCTAAGTACCAGGCTCTCTCCACCCAAGAACATTCCAGTCATAGAAAAGACACACTGCCCATTAACTGCTTACATTTGATTTTATAAACATCCCTTTTTCTGTGGGTGAAAAATAGAAATGTCTCCTGTTGTTTTCTTCTGTTTTATTTTTAGGCACAAATAACTGTCACCAAAACCTATCTGTAATTTAAATGTGAGAATACAAGTCTTTTACAAAGAAAAAAAGAAATAGAAATGCATATTTGAAATATGTGCAAGACTTTATACAGTATTCTGTATAAAAGTACTGTATAAAATCTTGTTGTCAGACAGACCAGGGTTTAAGTCTCTACTTGAGGTATATACTAAATGTTTAAACTTAGAAAAAGTATTGACTTTTTTGGAGGTTCTGACTTCTGATCTGAAAATGAAGATGTTAACATCTTACAGATATTTTTGTGAGGAATATGTTTTATAAAAGTAAAACACTAACAAAGTACTGGTCACACGATAGGCACTCAATAAACAATAGACATAGTTATTTTTATTGCCGTCACTGTTTTTATAGGATGGTAAATTTCAGTTTGTGTTTTGAGAAAGGGAATCCCTTTTCCAAGTAGATAAGAAAGTAAAAATTTTCCTCGTGACATATGAAAGACTATTTGTAAAAAAAAAAAAAAAAAATGAGAATATTCTTCAAACTGTTATTCTTTTGCTAAAAATAGTTCAAATTCTCCCTAATCTACTAGTACATTCGTAAATATGTTCTGTTACCTGAACATTAAGCTCCTTTGTGTCTGTCTTATTTTTCTAGAAAATAAAATAAATAAATAACAATTATAGGATGGAACATTCTGCAGATAAACATTTATTAGCAGAGTTATGGATAGAAATTTTATGTGTCTCATATATAGAGCAACATGAAATATGGAATAAATCTTAGAAAGGATTAATATTTTCAAGAGTTGACACTGTTATTTATCAAAGGACATATACAGCTATTTAGAGAGAAATTAAAATTGAACACATTTTAAAATCAGTATTTATGTTTGATTGTGTCTACAGTAATATTTGCCATAGATGCTAGAATAGTTTCCAGGATTGCCATAACAAATTCCCTCAAACTGTGTGGTTCAAAACAAAGGCATATACTGTCTCTTGACTGTTGAGGCTGGAAGTTGAAAGTCAAGTAATGGGTGGAGCCGTATTTTCTGTGGCGGCTGCAGGGACTAATCCCTCCTTTGCCCCTACCAGCCCTGCCGGCCGTGACTGCGTCTCTCTCTGCTCTACGGCCCTTTCTGGGGATGTTGTCTCTGTGTGTCTGTCTTCTGAGGACACTTGCCACTAGATTTGGGACTGACTCGGATGATCCAGGATGATGTCCCCTTCTCAGGATCCTTAAGTACAGCTACAAAAACCCTTATCCCAGATAAGGTAACATTCACGGGTCCCAGGGATTAGGACATAGGCACATTTTTGCGGAGGGCACCATTCAACCCATCCCAGATGCTCCCGGATGTGCTGTGGTGAAATGTTTTCTGGACAAATGATAGCCCTCAGTGAGATTCACATTTGAAAAAATAAGTCAGCCCAAAGTAAACAAAATGGTTTTAAATTTTTCAATATAGTATCTGCCAAATTTGTCAATTAAAGTATTTTTTAAACAAAATACATGCTAACATATCTGAAATCATTAACATTTACATTTCCAGCAATGCCAGTCTACATTCACACACACAGCACACATGTACCTTAAATATGTGCTTATATGCGTCAATTTAATTTGTTCCTACAGAGGATTGCAGGAATATTTTAAAAACAAATTCATCAGTAAGATGATTTACAGATGTAGATAGGTAAAATCTTCAAATAATCAAAATCCCTAACGATTATTGAAAATTATAATAAGCAATGCTGTTTCTCAATCAGATCCTTAATTGACATGCATTCTAGTGAGTGATTTATTTTTTTAGCAAAAGTTATCACTCGAAGCATTCCCTATGGAGATTATATTAATACAAAACATAATGTTGGAGCAGGAGACCAGGAGACAGGCCTGAGAGTGGACGCAGGTGCGGGTGTTAAGTAAACATCCTTAAACGAAACGGGCTGACGGCGCAGGCAAGAACCGACCTCAACCGGCTCCTCAGCTACCTCTGCCACCTCACGCGAACTCTGGCTAGTAACAGTATCGTTTACATTGTGGTTTTAAAATTTCTCTGCCCTTGAAATCACCATGACAGTTCTGAAGCACCCATATAAAGTATGAACATCGGAGGGAACTCAATTCTAGGAATTACTATCCAAATTCTCAGTAAAAGCCACCCCTGTGGCCTGGAGTACTCTTTCCTTCCATCGGCCAGATCGCGGAAGTTCGCAGCCACTGCCGCTCAGCTCGCTGCACTTCCGGGCCGCTGCTCTCCTCCGAGTGCACTTCCGCTTTCCGTGAAAGCTGAGGGTCCCTGGGCCTACCGGGTGCGCCCTGAAATTCTTTTCCGTGCAGAAAACCAAGAACTTGGAAAAGTGTCCACTCAGAGGCAAGTAACAATAGCATAAGCTTCAGTTTTTCCACTTCCTTTTTATTTTGGCATCACTCATCCCTAAAATGTAGCTAAATTTTCATCAAGAACCACGTCACTCTCCCGGACACATTCCCTCAGAGGAAGTGACACTCTCTTTTTCTGAGGACGACTGTTGGTCGGTAAAGAGAGATTTGGGTGTTTCACTGCATCAGCTAAATAATTGTTTCCCACCAATGCTTTTGCTTCTCCACCTGCTCTAATTCCGTGATTCACAGTATAGCTGAGTCTCCACAATGCACCGTTTATGATGATCCTAACAGTTTCCTCAAGGACAGACAGAATGGAGAATCTGCTCTGGCCACCCTACATAACAGGACCGTGTCCTCCTGTTCTTGTGATCTGTGTCTTCTCAGTGTGTACCATAGCTAAGAAGGTCATTAAAGGTAAGCAGCGATTGAAGAACAATGGTAATGCAGCATTTGCATTATGGAAGAGATTTTAAGTAACATTCTCTCTGTGCATTCTGTTTAATTCAGCACAACAGATTTAATGGAACTCTGTGTGTAGAGCCTAAGGCAGGCTGTAGGAGGACGGAAGCCAGGGGTTTATTGCTCCCATCAGCAAGGGCTCAAGTCTGGTCTAAGGGACAGTCGAGATAAATAAATAACTGAGGATGACTTATAGGGAGCTGGTATTTCACCTTTTCCGCTTCACCTTCAACGATCTGACTGATCAGCATGGCTGAATAGTCAGTAGCCTAATGGAAAACGATAGACTGTCTGGTTTATCTGTGCAGGCACATCACAACTTCGCAGTACGTAACTCAAATGGCAAACTCCTCTGGGCCTGTAAGGCCAAAGCAGAGGTCTTGGGTCACACATAAACAGGTGTGCTCACAAAGAGAGGCAGAATGGCGAGTGCACCCAAAATATTTAGGTTATTAAGTATGAAATGTCCTATTTCCTTTAGTGTGGAATTTGACAGTTGATATCTCTGACATTTCACTTTGACACTTTTTGTTTTATTTTTACTGTGAAGGTACATCCTCAATCTTTCAAATGCATGTTTTTGCTTGTGATTATCTTTCAAATTTTTTTAGAACAATTTTTGTGAAACCATGGATAAGTCAAAATTCATGTTATTTTCAAATATGACTTCTGTCCTGGAACAAATGCAGTGCCGACAGCTCAAAATATCAACTAAGCATTTGGGAAGGATGTGACTAATGAACGCACAGTACGTCAATGGTTTCAGAAGTTCTGTTTTGGTGATTTTAATCTTGAAAATGAGCCAGGTGGGCGACCTGAGACCAAGGTGGATAATGATGAGCTGAAAGCTGTAGTGGAAGTGAATCCATCTCAACCTATGTGTCAATTAGCAGCAAGATTTGACGTTACCATTCCAATAATATTGGGCCATTTAAAACAAATTTGCAAGGCAAAGAAGCTGGATAGATGGGTTCCACTTGAATTAAGCTCCAGAAGAGAAATCATCTCGAAGCTTGCCTTTCTTTGCTGTCATGACAAAAGTCAAGCACTTCTACACTGTATTGTTACACGTGATGAAAAATGGATTCTTTTTGACAATCGCAAGCATTTGGCACAATGGATGGATAAAGATGAAATGCGAAAACACAGTCCAAAACCAAATATTCATCAAAAAATGGTGTCTGTTTGGTGGTCCAGTGCTGGTATTATCCACTACAGCTTCATGAAACCTGGTCAGTCGATTCCAACAGATGTCTGCTGCAACCAACTGGATGAACTGATGAGGATGCTTGTGATGAAGCAGCCGAGATTGGTCACTAGAGACAGGCCAGCCCTCTTGCAAGACAACACTTGGCCACATGTCGCTCAGACAAAGCTGCTCAAACTACAGAGGCTAGACTTGGAAACTCTCTGTCATCCACCATATTCACCAGACCTTGCACCTACTGATTACCACTTCTTCAAAGCTTTGGACCACTTCTTGCAAGGAAAAATATTCAATTCTCAACAAGCTGTGGAAAACGTCTTTCAAAATTCCATCGCCACTTTCTCTCCAGGCTTCTTCGCTCGCTGCTGGCACAAACAAGCTACCGTTAAGATGGCAAAGCTGTGTCGATAGTTTAGGTGCACACTTTAATTTTACTGGTTCTTGTTTGAGATATACTAAACTACACTTTTGATCCAAAATCAGACATTTCATATCGAATGACCTATAAAATGGCCAGCTACATAGGGGAGAGACAGAAAGATGATAGATCCACCACTTTTCCCTATTGCAGGCTCAAACAACAGCGAGGACAGGCCTGTCTTATATTCCCAATAGCAGGCAGAAGAGAGGGACACCTTGTTAAAGGTGGCTTTCCCTGGCTCTGCACTGAGGTGACAATGCAGGTGGTGCTCTGTTGTCCTGGAAATGAAAAGGTAAAGAGGGAGTGATGTGCCAGCTTTTGTGATGGAGCCACAAATCCCCAAACACTATGAAAGTTCTGATCCGTCTCCATGGAAAAAAAGTGTTCCTCCCAAGCTCCCTGCATAAGGCATGAAGAATAAGGTCATTTTCTTAGTCCTTTACGTGATGGAAATACAGACAGTGGTAGGGTAGACTCTTCTCCGATAGCTATGTGCCATTCAATCACAAAACTGCATGTGGAACTACTGCTATGATTTATATTATATTATGTTGTATTATATTGTCAGTAATGCAAAGGAGTCTGGCTTGAGTCATCCTGATCACTACGCCCTAATTGCTTCTCTAAATTACAACTCGATGTGGTGAATATGGCATTGGAAGCATGGATAAGTTCAGAAGTAGCACATGGAAATCACTGAATACATTTATTTATAGGAATTTAAATAAAAAGAGAAAATTCTATAGGAAAATCCAAGATGGAGTGTTTCCCAGAGAGGGTGGTATATGCATTAGGCATTTTAAATTACAGCTTTACGTAATTAACTTTATTGACTAACTTTAAACATTTAGTCTCTTTCAATTCTTCTTTCATGGACCAAGCTCTCTGTAATAGCATCACGTTAGGCAAGGAGGACACACAGAATTGATCGGAATGGCAATGATCACCTAGTCCTATAATCCTCCATGCCTGGAAGCTGCCACTCTTCCATACTTGACAATTCTATGAGTTCAGAATTGAAGCTTCTATGAGAGCATGGATTAGAGTCGGCTCTTGGGGCATCGTTGTGTGTGGACATGTATTGCCTATGGCAGTTGTCAGACTACGCCCCTACCCTGTGCTCACAAGTGCTCTCCATTTTCTGTCTAACAAAATAGACCAATATCTTAATGTTCTTGTTCCCTCAGGGCTGTAGCATCTGATAGTGAGTAAGGGTGGGTATTATTCACCTGATTATTTTTCTCTAAGTCTTTTATAGGAGGAAGATTCAATGACATTATCTTACCCAGTTAGATAATTTAATGATTGGAAATATTCTTATGAAAGCATTCAGTTGACAATATAAAGTATTATTGTGATTAATAACTTTGAGTCAAACATAATCAATAAACTTTAGTATTGCCTTAATATCAGATTTTTTCCAAAGGACAAAAATCTTCATCAAAAGATTTTCCTAAACAGTTTATAGCCCAGATTTGTTTTTTGTTTGTTTGTTTGTTTGTTTTTTCTTTGTTTTCTTCTTTTTACTTCTTTTTTTCTTTTTTTTTTTCAGCTTTGTTTGTTTAATCCCAACTCCTCTACAAAATAAAGGAACAGTAAACATTAGGAAACACTTATTCATCAAACTTTGCTAGAGAAGATAGGAAATTCTAGGTAGAAAAAAGTCAATGTGCACTATCAGAGGATTAAATAGCATCGTGTGTGTGCGCGCGTGTATGTATGTTTGTGGGTGTTTACACATTTACGCATGTTTGTTGAGCAGTGCTGGAGACTGAGATGGTGTGAAAGATGTTCTTCAGATAAGGAAGAATGGGTAGGAAGGATCATTAAATGAAAGAACTTATACCCATGCAAAAGAGCTTGGATCTTGATCATTAGGAGAATGTTCTTCAAACCAAATTCACCACAAATTAGGGAGTAATGAAATAAGTTTAGCTGGTGGAAACCAAGATTTTCTTTAATTAAAATAAACTGCAATAGATCGGTATAAGAGTTTTTCATGGATAGTAAGAGTGAAAGTTGGTTTGTGAAGCCTTGTTTCCTGATATATGATAGGTTGGATGGATGATAGAGACAAATAGAAAGATAGATAGATAGATGACAGACTGTGTGTCTATACTGAGCCACAGCATAGCATTTATTACTTACTGTTCATATGGACAAAATTTGAAAACTACCATTATAAACAGTGGAAAAAATTTTTGTTAGTAGATCATTACTACCCACTTAGTATTTATATTCATAAATTAAAAATTAGTGTGGGAGAATCATCTGGAAATAGATCTGAACTGAACACTAGCAATTATGAATCTAACATCCACAATTTTAAGTTGACAAGACAGAAGCAAGGCCTGGGCTGTACGTTTGTCTGAGGTGGCGCGTGTGACAGGAGCACTGGGATCTAAGCGCGGGTGACGTTCTCCAGCTCCTCTGTGGCTTCCGTCCTGCCAGTTACCCCCATTCTCAAAGCTGATGAAAAAGCTGCCGTGGTTGGCGGAAAAAAACTTGTTATCCATAGCATCTAAGGATTTCATTTTCTTAAGTAATAATGGCATAGGTAATATATCCCATTTTGTAGGAAATCTAAATTCTGTAGAGTGGATGGATTTTCTTTTAACTCCAGAATTGCATGTTCTCATGACCAGCTTCACCTTGTCTGTCTTTCTCCTGCCTCATTTGCTGGTGCTCTGGACAACACTGTCACTTTGAGTCCCCTCTCCAGAGGTGCCACTCCTGTGTACAAAGCTGAGCTAGTGTGGGTTTTAACAGTAATTTAAATGGTGATATTGGATTTGGGCTAATTGTTGCAAGTGTTATGAGTTATGTTTTTTTTTTTCTTATAAGCAACAACTTGACCCTTGCAACTAACAGAATTCTTCGTCTGCTGCCAGGCAACCAAGAGCAAAAAAAAAAAAAAAGAAACTGTTGAAAAAGATACCATCAACTTCAGAATCTTATGGTGAGTAAAATATGAAAGAATCAAAATCGGCTCTCAAAATAAGTGATAGCATAGCAAATCCTTCTGTAAACCAAGGTATGATTTGATGCGATCAAAAAGAAAATAGGTTAATATTGGTTATATTTTATAAACAACTGCAAGTGATCCAAAACTAAGAGAAAAAATATACTTAACATTTTGCAGTAAATATGTTTAAGATTCAGAAATATCCCCTTTGGATATAATTTTTCCTTAAAGATACAACAAATAGTAAAAATGCTTCTCTGTTTTTAAAAAGTGCATTAAGAATTTGTTATTCTGTATATTTAAGGTACAAAAAATAAAATGTACAAAGTAACTTATTTTGTTTTATGCACACCCAAGATATTTTCTATTTTAAATTTATCTTTCTGTATAAAGAAATACAAGTATAAATACAAGTTTGAGTTGCTTAGTGTAATTACGCAGAAAGATGGAAAGTGTGTAGAGAAGAGAAAAGCAGAATAAATCAAATGGCAGAAAAGTATTTTTATTGAAATACATTTTAGAATATTTCCAAATGCAGAAAACTTCAAAGATTAACATAAGAAAGCCTGCATTTGTCATACAGATATTATCAATTGTGTTCATATATTTATTTCCTATTTTGGGAAGACATACATACTTGCTTTGCTACTTGGTATAGAAATAAAATGTACATTAGTGTGCACATGGTTTTAATATTTATATAATTATATCATATTGTACCGATTGGTCTGTGACTTTCTCTTTTGCTTTATCATCATGTTTGTACAAACTATCCAAATGATACGCTGTGGAGTTTAATCACTTGAAAGGCTGCATAGAGTCAAATCATAAGAAGATACCAAGAATAATTTTTTTTTATTTTTTAACATTTATTAAGTTATTTTTAATTTGTTAGAATAGTAATAAAATACATACGCTTCTATCTCCATTTGCCCCTAGGTAGGAGACTTTCCAGTGGAACGTTCAGGTGAGGTTCCTGCTCTCTCCTAGAATAGGTAGCCCATCGTCTTCGTATGTGGGTACAGATGGTTTGCTTTCAGAGGGGATTGATTCAATTTAAACTCCTGCCAAACTTGTGCCAACATTTTTCTCTCATCCGTGCCACTCTTGTATGTCTTTAATTTTTTTGCCATTATGAAGGGCAAAAATAGTATATTATTTAATTCACAGTTCAATGACTGTTAGATCCCTTTGCAGATGTGGTAGCATTTTACTTTATGTTTCTATTAGTATCCCTTTCATATATTTTGCCTACGTTACTATAAATTTGGTTGCTTATTTTACGGCTTTGTAAGAATTCAAAAACATTCTAGAGAGTAATAGTCAGATATTTTATGCTAAATATCTTATCCATGGCCCTGTTTTATTTTCCACATTTTAAACAATAGTCTTATTGCATATGACATAGCTTTAATTTAGGTGTAATTTGCCTTATGTTTGATTTATATTTGGAAAATCTTTTACTTTGATTTGGAATATCTTATTTACTCCTTGTTTAAAAACGGACATTATCTTAGACTGTGTGTTTAATATATTGAATAATATTTCCTGGTTTAAGAATTGTTCAGCTTTTAAATAAGCTTTTTTGTTTTGTAGTAATGTAGAGCTATTTCAGATAGAATGGAGAATTCCTGCAATCCCTTTACCCAGCCTCCACTAATTTTAGTATCTCATGTTACCATGGTGCCGATTTCAAAACTAGGAAGAAAAATGGGACATTAGTGTGAACTAAAATCCACATTCTATTCATATTTGATGCATTCCCCACAATGTTCTTATTCTGTTCCACAGTCCAATCCAAGACACCAATTGCATTTAGTGATCATGACTCCTTAGTTTCTTCTCTATTTCCCAGTTTTTCCTTACTTTTTGTGACCTGTATATTTTTGACCAATGCTACTCAGGTATTTTCTAGATTGTTCCTCAATTTGGAATTGGCTGATGTTTTCTCATGATTGGACTATGGCCATGGGTAGAAAAAATACTACAAAGTGAAGTACCTGATATCAGAAGGTATATAATAGCAATATGACATTACTGGGGATGTTACAGTTGACCTCTTATTTAAGGTGGTGTTTGCAAGATTTCTCCCTTGTGAAATTCCTATTTTCCCCATCTGTGCTGTGTTTGTGGAAGGAATTCACTAAATTCAGCCCATATTCACAAGTAGAAAGAGAGAATTCAGCCCATCTCCTGGAGCTGTTTACATATATTATTTGGAGTGTTTCCATACTGAAAATGTGTTCCTTCTTTCCCATTTATTTATATACCCAATCATTTATTTATATTACCAAAGGCTCATAATTATTTTTTCTTCAAGTTGTAATTCTATACTCTTGCTATTTATTGTGTTCAAATTGGTTTAGCTTTAGCAATCGGGGCCTCATTCAGTTTGGCTCCTACATCCTTTTCACACGTACTTGTCTTTTTGTTTTCATACATTGTTCCCTCTATTTCTAGCACTGTTAGATGTTCCAGGCTCATTTTATATTTTCCCTGCCCCAACCCTAGAACCAGCAATTTCAAGACATGTTGGTCACTTTTATTGAAAATGCTATTTAGAAAGCGGGTCTGGGTGCTGGGTGGGCTTGCTGCTACTGGATTGCTTCTGCTGTGGGCTTTCTCTTGCTGTTCCATTTTAATCAGCTCATTATATTGGTAAAGTTTTTAATGTTAAACCTTCTACCAATGTGCAACCTCAAATTAATCCTTTGAGCTCGCAGTGACTCATATCTCTTATATGTAAAATGATGACAATAATAATGTATTTCTCTGAGCATTGTTGTGAATAATAAATGAAATTATATATTCAAAGCATGTGGGAGTAAGTGTTCCTGCTACACTGTAAGCATCTCTCCAGCATTAGCTCTAATTATCATGAACGCTAACATAGATATATGGCATGCACATCACAGAATTCAGTTTGTAACCTGTTTCTTCTATTAATTTATACAAGCATAATACAAAAATCTTTTGTTATATTTGGGAATTTCTCAAACATTCTCTGTAATTGTTTCATTTTAAATTTATACAGTTGAGATCGTAATTTAGGTGCATAAGGTTCAATGGGGTTTTACACATTTTGATGGACTGTATTTTTAATTAAGTTATATGTTTAATCAAGTTACTAATATTTTCCCTTAAATTCTGTTTTATCGGATATAGTATTTCCTCAGATACAATATGTTTTCTTTACATGTTTTCTCTGACATGTTATTGCTAGTAACAGCTTTCTTTTGTCTCATATTTATTTGATATATATACTACATTTTCCTAATATTTACAATCTCTATGCTCAATTTGTATCAGGTTTTCTTCGTAAAAAAAAAAAACCTTGTAATTTTTCCCCTCTCTTTTGTCCAGTGTGACTGGCTTTGCTTGCAAATAGATTATTTTCATTAATTAGCAATTTTTATGATTAAGACATTTCTATAACCTTAATTTGAGTTTTGTATTTACTTTGTTCTTTCTTTATAAATTTTTTTCTTATTTCTTGCTTTTTATTACAATAATGACATTTTCTTTATTTTGCTTTCATGGTCTGTTGTTTTAACAAATAGATGTTCTCTTTTCATTAATTAGGTCTTTTTACATTTTGGTATATATCATTCATTTAATTTAACACAGTCTAAAGTTAATCAATATTCCTATTTTCTCTGAACAACATGAGCCTCTTAGAAAGTTCTAACATATTCTTTCTCAACTATTATGTTATTTTTGAGTAATCTTCATTGTACTGCATGTGTTTCAACTTCCAAATTATTTATAATTGCTGAATACAATCAATACATTCTTAGATTTACCTTTTCAGTAACAACTGATCTGTTCACCATTTTTTCTTTCCCTTTCTTTTTGTTTATCTTGTTAACATATTCTTTACTTTTTCTTTTAATGTATTTACAGGAATACAAAAAATCTTATTTACATAACATTTAAAATAGTTCTTTGGGTGAAACTTTAGCTACATCTGGAAATCTAGGTTATTCTTTTGGATGTGTTTGTATATTTATGTTTTTTTTTTTTTAATTTTGAGTGGTTTTGGTTTTTCCTCATTAATTAGCACATTTCATTGCCACAGGCAAAGAATGTATATTGTAGGTAAGGATATATAGAGTTCTAGTCTGTACAATATATACATTTATAAATTCCTACTAAGAAATTTTGTGGTAAGTACCTAGTTACTATATTTCAATAGAGCCATTGTTCAGTAGTATTTTGTTGTCATGTGAATAATTAAGGTGTAGTTATGTAACAGTTTGGGGTAAATTTTTTTATATTCCCCACATTGTTATGCTTGATTTATATAATCTTGGTAACTGCTTATATTTGATTTCTACTGAAAAGTATATGAAAGCAAGTTAGACTAAATGAAGGACATAAGAGCCCAAACTTTCATAGGTTCCTAATTTAAATGGGTATTTTCCTTTGCTGAGCTTGCAGGACCCCAGGAGGGAAGGACCCCCCAGGGGAAACACTGGGGTTTATTTCTCTTGATCTCCTGCTGGCAGTTTCTTCCACATACTGCAGAAATATATTGTTTTATGAAGACTGTGCTTGTGGGTTGGTGACAATAAGAGAGAACTGGTAATTAATCAATTCACATAGAAAGTACTTTGAATTTCAAAATTATTTATAAAAAATTACTTCTGTGACCCGAGCTTGGGATACTTTATTAACTGTCCGCATCAGGAGTCTTGCAACTGAGACCACTATTTGCCTCAATCCATTATCTTCTGAAAAGCGGTTTCATATTCTCACTAACATTTATCACATGCATTTAATGATATGTCCTTTGTCCACTCTAACTTTCAGAAATCTGTGGCTTATTCAACTTTATTTTTAATCTCCGGAGTTCAATATAGCAAGTGTCTACATCATTGTAGGTTCTCAGCACACATTTGCTGACTGCCTCAGGGACTGAATGGCTGAGTTAATGGAGAGTCAGCGGAGGCCAGTCAGGTGATGTATGTGGAGTGCAAAGACTCTCTCGTACTCTTATGGTCTCTTTTATATTGGAAATCTGCCTTTTTAAAAAAGAGCTTTTCTTTTAAGAGAGTGCACTTCTTATTTCACAGTCAGAGTTCTGAGCGAGGAAAGAAGCATTGGCCTATCAGAACCTCTCAGTCAAATCAACCATAGCAATCATTGCAGAGACAAGAACTGCAGGTGTGTCTCTCTCCAGCTAAGGTCCATCCAGATCGCCAAGCATAATTTGGTCCATTAGGCCAAAAAAATTTCCATTTTTTCTGACAGGACAATTGTTCCTAACAAAATATTGGAAAACACTTAAGACCCAACAATAACAATTTTCTGACTTGAAGTAATGAGTATTAAAATACCTGTGGCCTGTAGAGAAAGGGCTCTGCTGTTTTCCTTCAGTTTTATCTTTCTAAGTTTCTCAAATATGGTCGGTTAAAAGAAATCTTCCATTATTTCATCACAATTCTCAAAAAGGAAGGTAACGTCACATTTACTCTACTTGACCTATTTCAAAGATGTTGACATTTGTTTGCTGGCCATTATTCTGTCTTCTTTTGAAAAGTTTCTATTCATTTCCTTTGCCCATTTATTGATGGGGTTGTTTGATTTTTTCTTGTTGATTTTCTTTTAAGTTCTAGATAGATTCTTGTTATCAGACCTTTATCTGATGTGTAGAGAGCGAATATTTTCTCCCATTCTGTAGGCTGTCTATTCACTCTAACGATAGTTTCCTTGGCTGTGCAAAAGCTTTTTAATTTGATCAGATCCCATTTGTTTATTTTTGTTGCTGTGGTGATTGCTTTGGGGGGTCTTTTGCAAAAATTCTTTGCCTAAGCCGATGTCTGAAAGGGTTTTTCCAACATCTTCTTCTAGAATTCTTAAGGTTTCATGCCTTAGGTTTAAGTCTGTTATCTCAACATCTCTAATCATTAGAGAAATGCAAATCAAAACCACAATGAGACATCACCTAACCCCAGTGAGATTGGCCTCTATCAAAAAATCCCAAAACAACAAATGCTGGCGAGGACGTGGAGAGACAGGAACACTCTTACACTGCTGGTGGGACTGCAGATTGATGCAACCTCTGTGGAAAAGAATCTGGAGATACCTCAAAGAGCGGGGAGTGGAAATACCGTTCGATCCAGCAATAGCACTGTTGGACATCTACCCAAAAGATCAAAAGACATTCTATAATAAAGACATCTGCACCCAAATATTTATGGTAGCACAATTCACTATAGCAAGGATGTGGAAACAACCCAAGTGCCCATCAATTCATGAGTGCATTACTAAAATTTGGTATATGTTTACAACGGAATATTACTCAATTATCAGAAATGACAGTGATCTAGCACCACTTATATTTTCATGGATTGAGCTTGAGCCCATTATCCACAGTGAGGTATCACAAGATCAGAGGAATAGTCTACACATATACTTGCCACCAAATTGGTGCCAACTGATAAACACTATGGTGCTCACGTGGTAGTAATATTCTCCAGGGATTAGGGGGTTGGGAGGGACAAACTCACAACAAAGGGTCACAGACACGGTGAGCATTGTAGAGGGGAAGGGCGTGACTCTAAACCTCACTTAGGTGAGGCAAAATAATAAAATGTAACCAGAAGATATTTGCACTTCAGTGTTTATTGCAGCATTATTCACAATGGCTAAATTATGGAATCAGCTTAAGGGTTTTTCAAGGGATGAATGGATAAAAATGATGTGGTGTGTCTACACATATTATTTAGCCATGAAAAAGAAGGGAATTTTGTCATTTGCAGAAACATGGATAGATCTGGAGGACACTATATTAAATGAAATAAACCAGGCACAGAAAGACAAATATTTCATTTTCACACTCAAATATGGGACCTAAAAAAAAAAATTGATCTCAAGAAAGTAGTGAATAGAATGGTGGCTACTAGAGATTGGTCAGGGTGGTGGGATGGGGTAATGAAGAGATGTTGGTGAAGGAGTAATTCTGTTTAATAGAAGGAAGAAGCTCTGATGTTCAGTGGTACAATGGGGCAACTATAGTTGATGATAGTTTACTGTATTTCAGAATATCTAAAAGTTTTCAAATGCTCCCAGTATAAAGCAATGATGAATGTTTTAGGTGAATCTTGTCCCAGTTACCCTGATTTGATCATTGTATGTTGTGTGCTTGTTTCAAGATGTAACATGTAATCCATGAATATGTACAATTATCATGTATCAGTAAAAAAATTTAAAAAAAGAATAAAAAATTTAAAAAAGTATAAAAAAAAAGATGTTTTATTTAAGCTCAATTTTAAATGTGTTTAATGTTATTTCCCAAATAAGTGTATCTGATCATATTTGCAGAGAGCAATGTACTGGTACATATCTTTAAGCCAGTTACAAAGCAGAGTTTCTTTCTTTCTCAATATTATATTGTGATTTTTTAAATTTCACATTGAGTTTAATTTTCCTGGATCAGTAATAAACTCAAATATTCTTCAGTGTTTTCCATGTACTTTGAAAGTTGGGTGGTCTTCTAAAAACTTCAGAAAGTAGAAAGTAGAGAGTATCAGACTTAGGAGAAAACAGCCACAACAAAAAAGTATTTGCAGACAAAAACACTGCAGGGAAAAAAAAAACTTCAATAAGGGGAGAGATGTGAAGGAGTTGCAAGCTCAGAGTTAAAGGATACTGAAGAGAACCTTGAAACTTTTTTTTCGAGGGAGGAAGATCAATTCCTGTGAAGAGATCTGTTAGCCTCTTCAGCCACTGATGTTAAGGAGTGGCTTTTGTTTGCAGGTAAAACAATGGGTACAAGGATGACAAAGGCAGGTACATACTCACGCCTCATGAGGAAAGCCAGAAAAGAAGAAATCAGTATAACCCTCTGCACATGCTAATGACAAACGCTGGGTGGAGGGTAAATGAACACAGCAGGAAGTTCGATTATGATCCTTAAAGCTGAAAAGACAACCAGAGATCATGCAGTATTTGAGGAAAGTGGGTACCATGAAAAAAAACCCACATTCAACATAAGAGAAGAACTAACATCTGAAGAAACAGATTTGATGAAGGAATCAGAAGACTTTGATATGATTATAATTTATATATTTAAAAAATCATATCATATATTTAAAGAAATGCTTTTAACATAAATCAAAAATAAAGTTTGCACCTTACAAATTTAATCATTTGATTTAAAAAAAAACCTCAGTACATGAGCTGATTAGCCAATAGATGCAAGAGCAAAAACAATTTGGAATTTGATGATTAAAGCTGATTATTTCATACAGAGCAAAGATGCAGTGTGACTTAGAATATACATGACATAGGTAATATGTACAGAATATACCATGTTTGATAGGAATTACAGAGGGAAGAAACACAGAAAATGGGGAAAAGACATAAAGAAATGGGAGAGCATTTAAAACCTGAGGACATGAACTTTAGAGTGAAAATGCACAGCAAATGCACACATGCATCTCTACAACCATGTGGAACTTGTGATTGATATATTCCAGCGCACAAGTGCCCGACAGGAGTTGGGAATGACAGATGCATGTGAGAGAGCTGGCAGGTGAATGAGGCAGGGAATGGTGACAGTAAACACAACCTCATATGGCTATTTTGGAAGGGAAATGCAAACACTGATTACATCTAGAAATGATTAAATATATTTTAATATATGGGTTAATATGTAAAAGTAAACACTGGCCAAACTGAAAAGTATGCGTGATTTCTGAAATAATATTGAGGGAGAGGGATTGGTAATTGCCAGTACCTTAAAAAGGCAAAACAAAAAGGAGGAAATGTATACCAAATAAAACATACAAACTATAACACATAAAGTAAAATATCAGGAAATTTAAGCTAACTCTAGTATGGAGTGATTAATTTTCCCTTTAAAAGATAATCACCAATTTTGATGAAAATAAATCTCTATTTTCTGTATATTATAGATATAAACCACATGAAAAGGTTGAAAATAGAGGAATGGAAAAAAAAAAGGATAAAAGCCAAATGGTAGCAGGAGTAAATATAGCTAAGTTAATGTAGAGAACACACAACTCAGGCTTAAAATTAAAAAAAAAATAAGAAATATATCCACATTAACAAAATGTTTGAGTCCTCAAGATGACATAATATTCAATATATTTTATGTTCTCAAAGTCAGAGCTTCAAATCATACACATAGAAAACTAGAAATCAATTGAGAAATTGATAATTCAGCAATGAGGAGTAGCTTTACCATGTCTTCAAGATAACAAATTAACAGATATTTTGTATTTACTCCCCTTGTTAGCATTTGGCTTTTATGTTTCGTTATAGTTTATATGTCATTATAAAACATTTTGATATCTTACATGTTTATATAAAAAGTATGCATGAAATAACAAAAGTACAGGCTTGCTGTATGATGGAGAAAGGTTTTATGTTAATTGCATTCTTTTATTTGATATTATTTAGTTTTTACTTTTAATATTTATGTTAGAATTGCATATCAAATTTTAAAGTAAAATATAGTCAAAGGGAAAGGTACACTTTTAAATATAAACTAATTTTTGGCACATAAGGAAAAATAAAACTGGAAGTATCTGGGAAAAATAGAAATGAGAAAATAACTATAATTACAGGGGGAATTTGAAATATTGTAATGAAATATGTACAACATTAGGCCAAAAGTGTTTAAAAATCTGAGCAAAATGAATCATTATATAACTTGACCCCAAAGAGACAGGCAATTTGAATAGACCATTAATTATAGAAAAATGAAGATATTATCCAAAGAAAT
This sequence comes from Eulemur rufifrons, assembly GCF_041146395.1. Taxonomy (NCBI): domain Eukaryota; kingdom Metazoa; phylum Chordata; class Mammalia; order Primates; family Lemuridae; genus Eulemur; species Eulemur rufifrons. Next base: position 4,670,982 of record NC_091011.1, on the reverse strand, counting down.
TTTCTCTAGAAAATTGTGTCAGACTCACAGTTTTCAAAGTGAAGTTTCAGGAAATAAATCATTCTTAGCTATAATGTGTCACAGAACAAAACAACAAAAAACGCAAAAAATATTTTAAACTTTGTAACTTCTTTGTAAGACTACCGTGACCCTAACAGGAAAAGCAGAGTTTGTTAGTAGAGAATGTTGAACCATTTTCACATTAAATAGATGTAAAAATCCTAAATAGAACCTCTGATCATTTATGCTGAAAAGACAGAGGAATGTCACCCACCAGAATGTATGTCCTATTGCACAACGTGCAAATAGATGCATAATAACTAAAGTTGAAAGCAAGGAAGGGGACTTCCAGATGATTCTGAAGCATGGTAGTTGTGTAGTTGAAACCAAACTGCTCTAATTGGATGAAGAACCCCCCCCCCCCACACACACACACACACACGTGATGGGCGGCACAGACAGGGTCCCGTCCTTGGCAGACAGCAGAAATTGGGATCCCGCTCTAGATCTGGAAACAAGGAAACTCTTGTATCTTGGATGAAAAGGAGTCAGAAAAACTCAGCTCACCGATCTTGTGGCCAAGTGAGCTGCGGTCCCTAGTTAGCGCTGAGAGCAGGGTGCCAGCGGGAGAGAATCACAGTGCAGTTCCACATGTGGGCACGGTCCCGGGCAGGCGGGGCAGAGAAACAGGACTGACGTCAGGACAGGTGGGAACTGGCCGTGAGAGGAAGCACAGGAGGCCTCACCACCTGGGGCCCGAGTGGGACTTGCAGGGGGACCTGCAAGGAAGGATCAGAGACGAAATAAGCGCCAAGACCACGGATGAATTAGACACTTAGGCCAAGACCACAGGAGTCCTCAGCCCCAGCAAATGGGAAAATTACAACCAGAACAACCCGGAAGATATTTTCATATAAGTTTGTCGAAACACCTCAGAGAAAACATGAAACTATGAAACAATTACAATGAATAAAATTGAATCCTAGAAATTAAAGTTATGTAGTTCTTTGTTTAAAAAACTTATTTATAGATATTAAATAACAGCACTAGTTTTTCCATAACTTGGAGCACTTTGCAATTCCTTGAAAATACAGCACTGTCAAGTGGGAAAAAAAGGGGTTTTCGTTTGTTGCTTGTTTTCTCTCTTTTTTTTTTGTTCCCCCCCCACCCCCGCCGTGAATGTCTCCCTGTTAAGGTGAAGATGAAAACATAAAGTGCATGTGACGGATTGTAGGGAATCAGAGAATCAGCCGAGTTCCATTTCCCATTAGCAGAATTCCGTAGAATATGCAGACAATCGACACTGCTCAATGACATTTAGGTTTAAGAGATGTCATTCATCTTCATTTTGCAAAATCAAAGCAAGTGTGGCTTTGAGTGAGAAGTCCAGTTTTCCTTCTCTCGGAGGATGTGGGATGCTGACTATAAGGGTTGGGGAGGGAACCCTCCTACCCTAAAGTCCTAAGAGAAATGACTGTGCCTCATTTTGGAGATGCGCTCAGGTGTTCCCTTGGTACTGAGTGATGTCTCTGCCTGTTTTGTCCTCTCTACCTGCCTTACTCGGTGGGGGCAAAGTGGGATCCTCTTTCTCAGCCTCAGGGTTGGAGAGGTTGAGTTGGGAAGAGCTGGGGTGGGCAATGTAACCCCACTTCCCCCCGGGAGCCTACGGCACTCCCCTACCTGCAGCCTGCTCCTGCGTAGCCAGGCCGAGGTTCTCCTCCCCACAACAGCATCATGGCTGCTTCTGCACCACGCCCAAACCCTCCCCACTCTGCTCACTCCCGCCTTTCCTGCCTTTTATTTCACAGATTAATGGTTTGTGGGAAATTTCTTATCAGTTCAGACTCAAGGACACCTTCAGATCTTGGATTTAGGAAAAGGGCATCCTTCAGAAATGCAATAGCTAGTTACCCATCTCTGAAAGATGAACATACTTTTTCCAAAAGGAGAAAAGCTGTCTGTTTGATTAGTCATACTTGCTACATTAAATTTTCAATAGCTCCTCTTGAAAATAATCTCTTCAATGAAAATGAAAATCTTATGAGCTACAGGAGAAATATTCCCAAATGTATTATTTTCCTAGCCTGGTTAGAATAGTTGATAAATGGTTATTTAAAAAAAAAACAAAAAACGCACACATATATATACCGTGAATTTCATGGCAGTCTAAAGTTGATATGTTCAATAATAACAGTACAGGGTATAAAGTATTGAATAATGCAATATGCTAGAATTACTTCCATTTTCTGAATGATAAATCCAATTTAATTAAGTCTGATTTTGAATGCTGTGGACTTCAAATGAGGTTTTAAAAATATCTTCCAACTGCTTACCAGCCCTTATTTAGCATGCTATATTTTGGATGCTTTGCTCTTAAAGAATATCAAGTTTATTATCCAAACCATTTGCAGAAAAGAAGAAACATTTTTTCCACTAAATCGCTGTAAGGAAAGATCATTTTTCAAGTTAATGAAGTCTTAGTATTTTCCAAATAATGCATAGGGAAACATCAAAGGAAAGAACAGTAAATACCCTTCCATGTATAGACATTATGAATGTAAATATTTTTCACTAGATATTCATAAAGATAGTAGCTATAAATGAATTTACACCGACAAGCTTAAAAATCCCATTATACAAAGGACTCGTCACATTGGACTGATTTCAAGGAAACCCAGACAGATACAATAGGTTGTGTTGCTGAGAAAGATATGCTCTCAAAAATACTTGTAGTTAGCAAAACAAAAAAGTAGATTGTGTAGTCATTGTATACTGACTTTGTATACAGTCATTGTATACTATAGATTTAAAATCTTAAAATCTATCAGCTTCCTCAGTAATTACTTTTATTAGTCCTGATGAAATCGCCGCTCATCAAGGCCACATTCTCCGTAGAAATGTAGGGGCAGTGTCCTTAACAAACGCAATGAAAGCACCTTAGGGACGCAGGACGTTCTCACTGTGGGATAATTCAGATTGAATGATGCATCACAAGACTTTTAATTATACTGGAATCTCAAAATATATAACTTTCAAAGTATCATTTAATATTGCCTGTAAAATTTAAATGTTTGGTATAGCAGGATGTTTCATTTTATAAAGGACTCCATGAGTGTGGCACAATTCACTTTGGATTTGGAGCCAAAAGACTGGAGTTTTGGTCTCTCCCTGCCATTTATTGGGATAATAGACTTGATTTGTTCAGGATGATAACAGCAACCATATATTTAGTATAATTGTGACAAGTTCTGACTGAATGTAAGATGCTAGGCACTTATAGACACGTTTTACTAAGTGCTGTCAACAGCGCCACATGCCAGCGTTATTCCCATTGCGCAGAAGAGAAGACTGCGCTCAGGAAGACTTAGGATCTACCCCCATGTCATCCAGCTGTTAAAGCAGGCAGCACACGGTCTCTCAGGTCTTATCTGCACCTGCATTCATCACCTGTGAACCTGCAATGGGAGTGCTTCTCCCACAAAGTCGTTAGGAGAATAAATGACACCATATATGTGAGGGGACCTTATGACATAGTAGCATGATACAAATATTAGCTTTTATATAATGGAGACCATACTCATAAAATCATAATGTTCAAGATAAATCTGAAAATAAAGCTTAACTGCTATATTAATTAGTCAATGAATTGGAAGGGAGCCCAGTACAACAAAAGATTGCTGAGCTTTGGATTCACCTACAGTGGGGTTTCCCCTTTGCTCTCATGTTACCTGAACACACTAAATCCTGTGGCAGGTATGCAGTGGCTGCATCAATGGGCGGCAGGAATTAGAGACAAGCTTGACCTTTGATATATAAAACAGCAACAAAGAAACAAACTATATGGATTAATTGAGACAGATATTCATAGTTAACTTAAAGGGACAGACCAGTTCTCAGCTAAGCAATGCAGGAATGAAAATTGACAGATTATGTCAAGAAATATGAAGCAAAATATATTCATCAGAAGGGACCTGGACAGTCCAGAAGGCACGGCAAGTGGGGAGTCACAGAGATGAAGGTGGTCATTGGAATTCATGATCTGCTAGGAACAACAAAATATTGCACGGGGGAGCTCAGGCCTTGCAATCCTATCTCTGTTTGATCCGTAAATGCAGCAATATCAGGTAAACCCTGCATTTGTTTGTATTCTAGTTCACTGTGGTGTCACAATATGAAATAGTGATGAACACCTTGAGTTTTGCAGTCCTACTGTGGGTGAGAATTCCAGTTAGACTCCCACAGCTGCCTGGCCCTCCGTCAGGGGCTTAAGATACCTATTCCTAATTTGGAAACTGAAGATATTACTATAGTAATAGCATCCTCATAAAGTTCTTTTTAGCATTTAAGGATAGAACTTACTTAAGGCTTAGCTAACCCCAGGACATGAAGCAGAGGAGTTTCACAGTGGGTATCCCTTTCTCATACACACAAAAATGTACTAAGCAAGATTTTAAAATTCAGTTTGGATTCTCGTATACATCTGTCTTCAGAAAGAGAATGTGATGGCATACAGATATTTATATTCCTCAGTGACAATTACTAAACTGCAAGAAAACTCATGTATTTTATTTTACAAATCAATTGAGGAACTTTAAAGTTGATTACAGTGAAATCTCCAAAGCCAGCACATGGATCATTTCGTTGTATGTTTTCTTGCAACCTCTGCAAATGATTCTATATTTCAGTGTTTAAGGGATAATGAATATACACGTACATCTTCCTGATATATTACATAAAGAAGTCACTCAATAGAGGATATTAACAACTATAATTATAAGTACAACAAAGTGTTTCTCCATAACATATCCCAACCTCCAACTTCATCATTTACCCCATACATGGGTAGACATTCTCATGCTTACTGCGTGTAAGACTGCCTCTATAGGCAATGTATCTGTAGTTAGGCAAAAGCCCAGCTTGGATAATTCTGCACATCGTTATTGTCCCAAAGCTGCTTGTCCCAACCAAGGCAGTGGCACAGTTCATGCATTTGTAGGAGAATGGAGAAATTACCCTGAATTGCAATCCAGAGAGAATGGCTTTATGACCTTGTTCAAAACTATGACTTGAAGGAATTATGGGCACAGAGAGCAAGACCAATACTGGAATATAATTTAGCACTTTAAAGCTGATGAAGAAACTATCTTGCCCAGACCTTTTTCCTAGCTGAAATTACTTAGTATTTTTAGGAAATGGCTCTCTAGAATTCCTTCAGAAGGAGCAGCTAACTGGTTCTGGAGCATGCTGGAAAGGGAAGTGGGTCTTGTGCTGTCTGCCAGTGCTATTCCAAAAGACTTACAATTTTGGATTTCTACTAGCCCACTATACTGGAAAATAGGGCATCTTAGGAAATATGTTTGACATTTCTGGATTCATTTCTTCATTTGTAAAAAAGAGGTTAGAAGATATGAATTAAGAACTCTTTATCAAATAATCCTAGTATTTCATATTTTGTCAAAAAATAAAAGAAAGAGGAGATTTGGCTCCATTCTCAAATAGCAGCGCCGATGATGGGATTGCAGACACATAATCTATGTAGCCTGTCTACTAATGGTCTACTCACTTGGCAGTAATCATTAAAATTAGGGGAACTACAGTGTTTTTTTCCTTCACTTTACACATCCTCTTTATCATAAATAAAGCATGTACAAATAAATATCTGCATTGTACAACAGTGCTCTGCAAATAACAGGGATGGTCGTGTTGACATAAATATTTTAGATTTCAACCTTCACTTTTCCTATGGTATATACTTTAACACTAGTAGCTTTGGAATATTTTCACTGTGTGAAATATTGTAAAAACTTTGTACTAAACCTCTTCTTTAAACTTGTTACTGTATGTAGAAAAGGAGATCCTTTAGATCAAGTAATTAATTTTTATTTGCTGACTAGTTTGATTAATTAATATCAATAACAAAAATTAGATGAAAAGAAATAAATAATTCTGCAAGCTTTTCTTTTTTGTCTCTACATCAAGTTTCTGTCAAATATCTATTATTTTTTTCTCAAAGTATTCATAACTGTTGGTGATTGGGTAATTTAACTCCAGATTCCAAATTCACCAGGAATACTTTGTAATGGTTATAGTTCTAAACCTGAGTGCTCTTTCACGTCATATGACTAGCACTTTATCTAAAAGGAAATTCTCCTAATCCCTTTGGAATCTCATTTGAAAAATAATAATCTCCTCAAATATCAATATGCATATATACAGACTTTCCCCAACTTATGTTGGTTCAACTTATGATTTTTTGACTTTACAAAAGTGTGAAACTGTCACAAGTTTAACATATCTCGGATTTTGAATTTTGATTTTTTTCCTGGTCTAACTATATGCCATGCACGATGTATTCAACAATTTTTATAAAATAGACTTTGTATTACATACTGTTGCCAAATTGTAGGCTAATGTTAAGTGTTCTGAGCAAGTTTAAGGTAGGCTAGGTTAAGCAATGATATTCTGTAGGTTAGATGTATTAAATGCATTTCAGCTTAAGATATTTTCAATTTATGGTGGGATTATCAGGACATAAACCCATCATAAATTGAGGAGAAGCATCTGTATATGCATATCAATAGATACGGTAAAGGCACGGATGGATAAACAGATAAAGATACAGATATATTGATAAACAGATTGACCAGCCCAAATCAAAAAAAATCTCCAATTGAGTATTTCTAATTTCAGATTTTAGATTTTCACATTTGGGATTTTGAACTGGTAAATATAATACATGTATTTCAAAATCTGCAAACAATTCAAAATCTGGAACATTTCTGGTCCCAAGTATTTCAGATAAGGGGTACTCAACTAGTAGTCCTTTGTTTAAGTGCAAGAGTTGCTACATGTATCAGTATTTTTTTATTTGTTCATTGATACATTTGTATCATAATTTACATACCCATTGCATAATTGATGGCTGTTTGGATTGTTTCTATTTTGGGAGTGTGGCAAACAAAGATTATATGAACATGTCTTTTGCTGGACATAAACCGTATTATCCACCCAGAAGTTGAGTTGCAAGGTCTTAGGGCATACGTATGATTAGTTGTACTGTGTATGCCAAAGTATTTTCCAAATCTAACCTTCCATCAGCAATGGAAAAGAGTACCAGTAGCTCTACATCTACGCCAGTACTTGGTATGGTCAGTGCTTTTAAGTTTAGTCATTCTAGTTGGTAGGTCACTGTGGCTGGCTGTGTGGAGCAGTGGATAGCGCATTGGACTTCTCGCTAGTTTGTAGGTCACGGTATTTCACTGTGTTTAATTTGCATTTCTCTGAAAACTAATGCTGGTAAGCATCTTTTTATTTGCTTATTCAACATTTAGTATTGGCTTTCTGAAGTGGCTATTCAAGTCTTTTTTCTGTTTTTGTTTTTTTTTTTTAATTTGATATGTGCATTTAAAAATATTTGTAATTATAGATATGAGTGTTTTTGTCAGATATGCATTATGGGTATCTTCTTTCACTCTATGGTTTATATTTTTCTTTCTTAATGATATTTTATTGAACAAAGATCTGAATTTTAATCTAGTACAGTTTATAGTTTTTGCAATTTTTTTGTATCCTGTTAAAAAATCATAGTCTCTCCCAATTCTTGGAGACATTTTGCTATGCTTTCTTTTAAAGTTTGATTGCTTGGGGTCTGTAATTTATCTCAATTTAATAATTTTGCAGGCTTAAAGTTAAGGTCATGGTTTGTTTTCCTTCCATGTCTATAGTCAACTGATCCAGCACCACTTCTCCCACTAAAATGCAGTGAAGCTTTTGTCTTAAATCAGGTAGTTATACATTTGTAAGTTTATTTCTGGAATCTTTATTCTATTCCATTAGCCCCTTTGTCTATTTTTGCACCAATATAAAATAGTCACTTATGCTTTACAGTAAGTTTTGATATATGGAAAATGAAATCTTTTTCTTCTTTGATATTCTTTTCCCTACTATAGGGCATTTGCATTTTTATATATATTTAAGAATCAGCTCATCGATTTACCCACACACACAAACCTGTTGGGATTGTCTGAGAATTGCATTGAATCAATAAATCAATTTCAGGAGATTCTGCAATTTAGCACTATTTTTATAATAGGAACATAAGTGCATTTCTTCATTTATTTGGGTTTTTAATTTCTCTAAGTGATGTTCTGTAGTTTTCAATATAGAGGCCTTATAAATTGCATAGTAGACTTTTTCCCAAGTAGTTGCATTTTATTTTATTTCATTTCATTATTTATTTGTTTAGAGACAGGGTCACACTCCATCACCCAGGCTGGAGTGCAGTGGCCTAATCATAGCTCACTATAACCTAGAACTCCGCGATTAGGGGATTCTTCTGCCTCAGACTCCTGAGTAGCTGGGACTATAGGCACACATGAAAGCACCCAGCTAATTTTTTAGTTTTTGTTTTTTTAAAGACAGGGTCTTTCTATGTTGCTCAGGTTGGTCTTGAACTCCTGGCCTTAAGTGATCCTTCCACCTTGATTTCCCAAAGAGCTGGGATTATAGGCATGAGTCACTGCACCCAGACCTAGTTGCATTTTTATACTATAGGGTGTCCCAAAAGTTGCCATATATAAGGAAATTGGGAAATTGTAGCTAAGTGTACGTTTTCTATTTACAAAATATTCATTACACAATTTTACAAAAGTTTTCCCTTTTGTAAAATTTTGTATCTTGTAAAATTTTGTTAATAAATGTACATTCTGCATGCAAAATCAGAGCTGCATCATCATTATTACTGTAATTTTGTCCTAAAATCATAATTTAAAAACCACATATGTACTTCAACTGATTGATAGAATGACAACATACTTGCTAAATAAGAGCATTTTCACTCCAAGTTCCATATAAAATTCTCTGTTTTAATTGGCAATGAAATCTACCTCTGGTCACTGTTGTTTACAAAGGATGCATTTCATTTGTCCTAGTGACTTGGCTAGCTTGAAATATAGTCAGGTCCTTCTTGTACTTCTAATCACATTTGACAGAATACAGAAAGTAGAGACCAGCAGGATGTGTGTATATAGAACTTCAAGAACTCTAAGGAACCAGTTAATGGAAAAAGTTGTGTGCTTGCTTTACAGACTTTTGAACTTAAGGTATATGCAAAGGATGAATAGTTCTGAAATGTAAAAAGGAACAACAAAGTCCCAGATACATTCTTTATGAACTCCGAAAGGCTAGCCAAAAAAAAAAAAAAAATGCTTTCTGTAGGAAATTTTACTGGAGTTTAAAGTATTGAAATTCAAATAAGATATAATCTTCTGTACAAGTCCACCTGATATTTGATTTTTTTTTTTACCATGGAACAAAACAAATTGAATTTCTAAATAATTTTTACTGCATATGTTGTTTTTAAGGCCTTTCCCTCCTAATCCTTATAGTAACTCCGTAAGGAAAACAAACATTTAAAACTTGATTTTTAAATGTTTTCTCAAAATTTACACAATAATTTAAAAATAATACATGGAAAGTATTGAACTATTAAGGTACATATGGGGAAAAATTCCAAATCCCAATATCAAGATATAAACACTCTTGATGACCTAGGTATACCTTTGGTGGCTTCACACTCACACACACACACACACACACACACACACACAAATGCATTTATGGGCACATATATGTATCTATAGAATGACTAGCTAACATTTATTAAACAACATATGCTAAGAATTGCTAATTATTTTATATTAGTTATCTCATTTATTCCCCAAAATAATCATAAAGTAGAAGCTATTTTCTACTCTATTTGAAAGAAGAGAAAATGGGCAAAGAGAATTTAAATAACTTGTCCAAGTCATGCAGGGATTAAATAAAGAACTGTACATACATAATGAGTGTGATGCGCACTGTCTAGGAGACGGACACGCTTGAAGCTCTGACTCAGGGGGATGGGGGGGCAAGGGCAATATACGTAACCGAAACTTTTGTACCCCCACAATATGCTTAAATAATAAAAACAAACAAACAAACAAAGAACAGGAATTTGAACAAAGAAACCTTAAAACCAATGCATTGAGTTTCTCTTAGTGTTTTATGTCTCTCTCTCTTCATACGTTTAATTAGATCGTTATGCTCCTATTTTTTTTTGTAAGCATTTTGTTTCATTACTTACTTTATCTGGTTATAATATGTGTATTTATATTTATATGTCATTATTTTTTGTAACACGTACTACATGTTTTGTGAATATTTCATTCTTTACCTTATGTGTTTTGTTTTCACTATGTGCAGGCTCTTTAAGAGTAAGCTGTTGACTTGACTTACTCTCAGATTAATCCTGACGTGCATCGTCACAGGTGATATCTTTTTTTTTTTACTTCTCTGATCATATTTTATGCAGTTTTTCTTTCATTGTTCTACAATTTTCTCATACTTGCATTTTTACATTAGTGATGTGAGAGTTGTAGATAGCAAGGGTAACAATTATCTTTCACAAAACATAATTGAAATATTTTTTGGCCAGGGCCTGTATTAAAAATAAATTTTTTTTCTAGAATATGCATTGACTGATCTATGATGTTACTTTCATTATGAATGAATTACGAATTATGTCTTATCTATCTATGTATTTGTCTACCTACCTCCTTACCTATCGCCAACCTATCTGCCTTTACAGTCACTGCTCTCTCTGTCGCCATCCACACTGGCAGCTCCCAAGCTACGTGTGTTGTTCTACTGACCCGACTTCCGGGTACTCTTCCTTGCTCTAGCTCGTTGCAATGGCACAGCAGCTGGACAAGACACGGTGTGTGTACTTTCACAAGTCATTTAAATTTATTCACTCTTTATGTTATGAACTATAGGCAAAATAAGCTCAACATAGTATTAGCTGGAGAATATTCAAAGGAGATGAAGCAAGCTGTACTATAGAGGTCATGATTTAAACGAGAGACTGGGACACCTGTTTTTGTTTAAAAAAATTCTGAGAAGCAATTCTGCAGGGTTAGTGAGACTGTGTGATAAACTACTTCTAAGGCAAAGCAAGTTATAATTATTAAATAAAAAATATCATGCATTTAATTGGCACAACAGGATTGCTTAGGGTGTTTTGTTTGCAGAAGCAAGGACAGCTTCCCAGAGGAGCTGGCATCTGAATTGGGTTTTGCAAGATGAATGTGCTTTCTCTAGGGACCTTAGTCTGATGGCTTGACCACTTTGAATATGCCAGGTGCTAACTTAATTTAGATAAATTTTTAACCAGGCCTATATCAATTCAGCTATTTATTTAATTCTTAACAAAACATGCTATCAAATTTTAAATCAGATGAATGAATTGTCCAAATTGATGCTTAACCTTCCAAAATATCAGGTCATTGCTAGCTGATTCCATGTACTCATACTTATGATGATTAAAGAAGCTTATTTTTTGCATCAAAAATCACATCAGTTTGTCATTTTCTTCATTGCATTACTACAATTAATTTTTCTATAAAGAGGTTTCCTTTTCTTTGTGAGATTATTTGTGTTTTACCAAGCTCTGCCCACTGTGACTTTCCCTTCACTCTCTTACATTTTCCAAGAGGAGCTTAAACCATCTGGCCCTGACAGAGGGTAGAGCGTCCTACCTTCCCAGTGAGTGCTTCTTGCTAATAAACAGTCATTTATAAGACATTTTAAAAGCTTGTATTTGGCATCACAAATGTACATATAAGTGAATTTCTTTTCTTTACACTAACATTTTGCAAGTACCTGGCTTGTTGAAACATGCCATTGGGAAAGACAATCTGTTTTGCTAATACTTTAAGCTCTTCAGAGGGTAACTTCTGTGCTTTATATGCATGGTTTACTTCATATCTTATCATGGGGGAAGCAAAGGGAAAATCTGTTCCTGTGCGTTGTTATAAATGCAGTCATAGAAGAACTGACAGCTGACCTATTTTCTACTAACTTAAAAAAACAAAACAAAACACAAAAGGTACCTTGGAGCAAATTGAGATAGATGCTTTCTTAAGTGTAAATTAATAATGTGGTTAAAATTAGACCAAAATTCATTAAAATAAATGAACATTATTATCCCTTTGAGGTTTTCTTTTGTTTTTTATTATGTAATTTTCATTACTATAACTTGGGGGTTTTTTTCATTCTAATTTCCTATCTTTTTCTTTCTCTCTGAATAAAAAAAGTTAAAGGGCCACGTCTGGAATGGACAATTGCAGTTGATTGAACAAAAAAGAGTACGATCAATTGCTCGTCTATGTTGGAAAGCCTCACAGTAAATGTTTATAACGAGCACTGCCCATATCCCTTAAATGAGGACTCTATCTTGGTTGGTAAAGGAGAAAGTTGCTGTTTTCAATGCATAAATCATCACCAATAATTGTATTAATGGAAGGAAGAAAATAATACGTAAACTTAAATTTTTAATTTTATTCTTATTCCAAAGATTTCAAGAGCAGAATCAAAGACATGTGTTCATGATAAAACGCGAGGCCACAGCTCTCAGAATGAGGAGCGATGTGAGCGATGTTAGGGAAACACCTGCGTCGCCTGAACGCGAACCTCGCCCAGCGCTTGCCCTGCGGGACCCTTGCTACCGCCAAGACTGTAGTTTTCTTCTATCCCATTTGATTCTTAAAACAAACCGGGGAGTTATTTATCATTATGAACTCCCTTTTGAAGACACTGGAATGGAGACGCAGGGTGAGTTGTTTGTAAAGGCGATACAGCGAGTAAGGAGTACCGTGTAGTGCTGCGCACTCGCCTGGAGTTCTGCTTCTCCCGAGTATACTGACAAACATAAACACATAAATTGTGAGCACATAATGTTCCAGGTACTAATAATGTGTCACTAATTATACAAAACAAGTTTAAAGTAACAATTCTGCTTTGTTCATGATTTTGTCAGTGATGGAGGGCTCAGCTGGACAGCTCTTGCTTGGGATCTCTCTGGTAATTACAGTCAGACGCTGTCTGGGGCTGGCGTCATCTGAACGCTCAAGTGGGCTGCACCAAGGGCTCATTTGTCTGGCAGCGACATGATGCTGCCTGACAGCTGGAGCTCGTCCAGGAGTGTGAGTGACGTAGAAGAGGTTACTTACGGGCTCTTGAGCAAAACGGCAATGTCAAATCACTGGATTTCTTTCATGTAAACTAGATTCTTCCAGAGAAAACATCCCCAGAGAAACAGGAGGAAGATGTATGGCATTTTATGAACTATTTTCGCAATTGTAATAACATCATTTCTGTCACTGTCAATTAACCAAAGCAGTTACAAGTCCACCCAGGGTCAAGGGGATGGGACACAGATTGCATGTCCCAATGGGAGGAATATCAGAACTCATTTTCATATTGCCGAGGTATAGAACAGTGCGTTGAATTCATTAGCATCAGTATTTACTAAGGGCCTATTACACTCAAAATAAAGTGGTAGTTAGATCACTTTTTTCAGTTCTTTAAGTTTGTGTGCAAATTTATCCTATTCTTTGAGATGATGCACAGCACTAGGTAAATTTAATTCTCTTGATGAATCTATATCTATATCTGTGTCTTCTGTATCTATATAAATCTGAGATATATATGTATATGTATCTGTCATCTTACAGTGAGGACAAAGCACTCTGCAGCAGGTTCATTCTCCATTCCTGACCATTTGCCAAAGGGCCTGTCACTGCCAGGGCAAATCGTAATGTGGCATTAACAGGTGGTCTTCACGTGGCTTTCACATGTTCTTTCCTCTGGAGTATTTCATACTATATTGTGGATCAACAATAATGTCCTTTATTTTTCCTATTACATGAAACATCAACACCTTTCAAAGATTACTTTATTTTGATGGAATTTGCAAGGTTTTGCGACTTGACTTTAACCTTCACCGATTTTTGGCCATGATGTGGAAATAATAGCTTGTTATATCCAGATATATAAACTTCCTTGAATTATGTCAGATCTATATTTTTCTCTATTTCTTGTAAAAGAAATAGTACTTTCTGTAAGCTAAAACACACAGTAATTACTATAAGAGACTCAAATTCTTCCTCATTGACTTTCTGTTTCAAAATAAGACTAGGTTAGCTGGGCATGGTGGCTCATGCCTGCAGACCCAGCTACTTGGGAGGCTGAGGCAGGAGGACCGCTGAGTTGGAGGTTGCAGTGAGCCACGATGACACCACTGCACTCCAGCCCTGGCAATACAGTGAGACCTTCTCTCAAAAACAAAAAACAAAACAAAAAGGATTAAAAGAACTAAAAGTTGTAAAGTACTTATAACTGTGCCTGGCAGATAGTAAGCTTGATGTAAGTGTTTGTATAATATAAAGAAATGTATCTAAACTTAAAAAAAAAATTAAAATATAAAACCAGGGAAATAGATGTCAAAAAGCAAAAATCAGCATTTTATTTATTCATTTATAAAATATTTATTTTTATTCAAATGAACTTCTTTCCTACATCAAACATGTGCAGGACAGCAGCAGTCAATCCTGCCCCTCCCGCCACAGCCCCTCCCACCGTGCGAGCCCTGGTAGCTCCTTCTTGTCACCGTGGCTCCCACAGCTCTGTGTTGTCATCCAAACCGTTTCCGCCAACAGTTATAGTTACACTGTCTTGCTTCTTGTGGGCTTCCTTTAAAGAATGCACACGACCCTCTGTTTCCAGGCCATCATTTTTCTGTAGTTTGTGTTAGAATCTCTCTTTTTAAAAAAGGTATTAGCGTCCCCTCCTTGTCTTCCATCTCCCACATTAACTTTCCTGTCTGCCTGCTGAGTTCACCTCCCCCCTTGCGCCATGCCCAAGCCCTCTGCTCAGACGTGTTGTAGTGACCGTGCTGACAGTACTCAGTGCTGGACTGAGTAGGGTACTAGAATTATTTTTTTTTATCTCGATGAGTCCAGGTCACAGATTCAGGCCATTCGAAAGGGAATGACCCTGTCTTAGAAGACAAATAGAATTCTCTCTCCTCTATTTCTATTAATCATAAGTATTGTTCTATGTATCATATTGCACCATGTTTTGTTTTATAACCATTGTTATTAGTTTCTTATTGTTGCTATAACAAATTACCACAAACTTAGTGGTTTAAAGTGATGAAAATTTATTATTTTACAGTTCTGGAGGTCAGAAGTCAGACATGGGTTTCTTTGGGCTGTCATCAAGGTGTTGGTAGGGGCACAGTTCTCTTCGGAGGCTCTAGGGGACAGCTTGTCTTCTTCCCTTCGCCGGCTTCTACAGGCCAGGACATTTTCTGGCTGACAGCCTCTTTCTCCACCTGCAAAATCAGCAAGCGCTGGTCTGTATCTCCCGCCGCCCTCTCTGACGTCGCCTCTGTCCTCCATGCTCCGTCCACTTGTAAAGATCCTTGTTCCGCATTGGGTCCACCCAGACAAGCTCCTCTAGGAAAATCTCCTTGGTTTAAGGTCAGCTGATTAGCAGACTTAATTCTCCTTTGCCATGTAACATCAAATATTCACAGGCTGTGGGTGTTGGGACAGGGATCGCAGGGCATGGTAGGTGCTGGGGGGCATTATTCACTCCACACACCTTTGCTTTTGCTGAAATTTCTAATTTCTTTTTTCTTTCTTCGCTGTTAGTATTTATTATAGATTCGAGTCTTCTAAACTCTAATTCACTTAGTCTATCAAGCCAATTTTGTTTTCTAAACCATCATTCCCATGGACCTTGGATCTCACAATATAAGTATCGTAATAATTAGGATGCTGCATAATGAGAAGATTGTCTCAGAGAGTAAAGATGCTACGAGAACTTAAGCTTTGATTGAGTTGCATGAAATAATTTCAAGAATCTTATCAAAGCTTGTGATTCTGTGGTTCTAAGAAGAATTATGTACTAAAATATAAATCTATAAAAATTACAGTGTCCTCTACTCAACAGATTGTCTATCTTTGAAAGGCAGGAAGTGGGTCATATGATTTTGCATTTTGGAAGGATCAAAATGTACTCAGGCTATGTATTCTCTGAGAACTCTTCTCCTCTAGGGTTGATCACAGCTTATTAGATGACTTTCTAATCTGTACACTCATGAGTCTTCAAATGACACTAAATCTGGCCCATTTTAATCACAGCTGAGTTGGCATACCTTTGAATAAAAGAATATTAGGGAAGGAATATCATTTGGGCATTTGAGCATGATATTTTCCTCAGTTAGTTAATCTTACTTAGTTGACTTGCCTCCTTTTCAGAACTGTAAACCCTCATATACTATAATTTAGGTACTTAAAGAACATTTTAAAATTATTTGCATATTGTTCACTCACCTTATGACCATTGCCACAGAGATGGATATTTTAAAGCAGAATCACAAAGCAAAATAGTGAAATGTGATCAGTCATACCTCACTCTCTGCAAATGGAAAATAAAACTTATTCCACAGCCACAGAAAAAAATCATTCTACTGCTCATTTAGGTCACCTAAGTTCATCTCCTATCGGGAAACAAATTGTGAGTTCAATGTTGAGAAGGGTTTCTGACTGAAGCTTTCCTGCATGGACTGGGGATTTCGTTGAGATTTCTGTAAAAATACATAAGAGAAAAATAAAATGGATTTCCAAACAGTGAAAAAGAGTATCAACAGAAGTGCAAGTCAGTGTGCCTGCTTATACATCTACTTCTGGTGCTTCAACCGCTGATATTTAACCTTTATCTCTTCAGCTTTCTTGAAGCAAGAAATTCTCCATTGTCTTTCACTCTTCCTAAGTGCTCATGGGAAACATTGTGTCATCCTTTATTTTTGTTCTGAACTGCTGGTGTGCTGCTGCAGAATATTCCTCCAGGGGCCATTACATTTGCAAAGTGTGCTAAGCAGTTCATGCACACATGCAGACACACTGTGCGTACACAATTGTACACAAGCCTTTGGAAGTGAGGGAGAGACAAAATTATGCTTTCGCTTCTATACCTCTTTTTCTCATTCTTTTCCAATTCAGAGTTTTCTGGCTTATGTGCTAAGTTCACTTGAGTTAAATCTATTTTTCCCACCCCAGTGTAGGCTCACATTTATTTTCTCCCAACAGTTGACTGCAAAGACAACTACAGTGAAGATGGAATTATCTTGTCAGAAATTGTAACATTAAATTACTCTAGGGAAGCATGCAGGTGCAAAACGTGTTGTTTTTCAATGCAAATTCTGGAATTCTAATCCAAACACAACTTCATTGCATATCTACCACACAGACTAAAATAAAACTGATGCATTCAAAATTGTGTGTGTGTGTTTAAATTCAACTCACTTAATGGCATTGCTTCTAGATAAGAATAGAAATGTCTAACTTTTCTTAATGTCTGAGGGTTTATACACTAACCATTTCAATAGTATATTTAATGTCAATAAAAATATATGTTTTCTAAAATCAGAATATGAGCCAACCCATTATGTTTAACAATACATGTATCTGACAAATGTTGCCATAAGTGTAATTATACAATAGGTAGTAAGTAATTTTCTTGGAACATCATGATTTTTTAGAGTTTCTCCACAAGATGAGAAAAAAATGTTTTAGTGCTTATGAAATCTTAAAAAAATACAGAAATATATCTATACTTATTGTTATACTATAAATCTCATTTCCTTAAAAAAATGTTGGGACATCTGGTTGAATATACCACCTACTTCCCCCTTCCTATGACATAAGAACATTCAATACAAATTATATGAAACTTACCATTAGAAAGTCAAGATTTCAAAAAAATTCCAGCATTATATCTATCTAGGAATGATCCCACATTGCAAAACAATATATTTTAATAGATACTTGGTGGAGTCGGCAGGTATTTAATCCCGGTGCAACCTGCAATGTCACCTGCCACGGGCAGAGACTTACACCTGAAGTTAAAGGAGGAAACTTGAGATTTGGGTTTTTTTCCACCTCAAGGGATATCTTCACACTTTCCCCAAAGGGGCAGTGAAGATAAACCGGGGAAGGAAGGCTGTTGGCTCTTTACAACTCAAAATGACGACTACCAAAGGAGAGGGGGATTTAGGGAAATGACGTCAGGAAAAAAATGTTGCAGTGAGGGGTGTGTGTGCACGTCTGACCCTGAGAGAGGGGTGAACTGCAGAACTATGAGGGGGCAAGAGCCACGTTACATGGAAGCCTCTCCTAAACTCCCAGGGCATGAGGATTTGGTCAGAAAACACACACACACACGCACACACACAATTCTTAACTATGATACAAAAATCATCTATAACAAAAATAAGTGTTAGCATGTTATACTATATCAAATTAAAAGAAATAGTTTCTTTCATTAAAATTACCTTAAAGAAAGTGAAAAGCAATAATTGAGAGGAATGGGACAAAGAAGACCCAGGTGATGGAGAGTACAGAGCAGAGATCATGCCGCTGATCAGCCCACCTGATCCTATGAGAGTGTCGTCATGGTCCTGGCTTTTTTTTTAGATTTAGGAGTACATGAACCTGCAATTAAAAAAAAAAAAAGAAATAAAAGAAAAAAAGACTGAAAGAAACACAAATGAATCAAGGCAAACCATACATTTTCGAGTAATGAGTGTGGCATGGAAAGGAATTGAACCTATTCACATTTTCTGCTTCTGAAGTGAATAAAGTAAGACAGAAATAGAAGGAAATAAATTGAACCAATAGGGTTAAATCATAATTCTGTCGATGTTAAGGAGAAAGGAAAGTGAACAATAAATATGAGAAAGGTACTCAGAATGTAGCACAAAGAAATAAAGATACAAAAAGTAGTAAAATAAAGTTAAGAGAAATAGGGAAGAAAATGAGGAGTTCTGACACGTATTTAATAAGAAATCAGAAAATTTAGGTGGGGGGAGGCAATATTCAAAGGGAGAAAAATGGAAAATTTTTCCAAACTTGATAAAAAATACATGACCGTCAGATTGAGGAACTGCACCAAAACCCAAGAATGCATAAATAAAACGAATCCTCAGAGAGAAGGTGCAGAGTAACAAAACAAGGAAACCATTTAACAAGTAAAGAGAAAGAAAAGATGGATGACATTCAAAAGTTAAACTGCGCCCATAAACACAAATTAAGCGTACTTCTCACCTGTAGATGGATGCCAGAGGAATATTACCAAAGCACTAAGAAAAATAACTAATTCTAGAGGATTCTCTAACCTATGTTCATGAATTTCTCCTTCATGTGGTGGGAAAAATTAAAGGTAATATTTAGGTAAACAACTACTCAGAAATTTTTCTGCCGATAGACAAAGAACTGTTGCTAAAAGAATGTGAAATATTTTCACAGGAAGGAATTTGACCAAAGAAAGAAATGAGAAGCTATAAGAAGCAATGGCAAGCAAACAAATTAGAACATTTACAAAATTTATAATATTCCTACCACAAAACTATATGTGAGACCAGAAAGGAGGAAACACATTTTCATTTGTAAGCTTTATGACTATCCCTTTAAAATATGTAGTAAGATTTACAAATAATAATTTAAATTAATAAGAAATTTTTGACTACCTGATCCATAAAAAATATTGGTTCTGTCCATTAGCAATGACAAATTCCAGCATTTTTTTAATAAAATAATTTCATTAATGTGTCAATAACATACATAAATTACCAAGGAAGAAATCTTATAAAATATATGATGTATGAAGAAAGTTATAAAGCTCATAAAAATACATGCTTGAGGTATTAAAAATATAAATTGAAGTACCTTATTCATTGATGGGAACAATAAATGTGGTAAAAATGATGATTCCTATAAAACAATCTATAAATTCAATTTAATTCCAGAGTAATTCCTAAAACTGCTTTTGTGACACCTGACTAGACTATAGTAAAATTATTATTCAACTCTAAGGGGTCATTTTAAAATAGAATGTGAAAACTTATAAAGGCATATAAATATTTCTTAATATCAATTTTTGCTCTCATGCTATAATATGTATACTTGTTATTGGAAAATGATAGAAAAATAGATAATGGAACATGAAACAGAATTGTAAGCTAAATAAAAAACAATGTAAGGTTAATTGGGTAACCTTACATGAAAAATATCAAACTTGATCCGAAATACGAACATATAAAGTAAACCACAAATTAAACCATAAATGTAAATTAGAAAATTATAAAACTTTTAGATCAAATATGTGTATATAAGTAAGATAATTAGAATAAGTATAAACATTATAAAATATCAACAATCATAAAGAAATGGATGTATTTCAATATAATTTATATTAAAAGTTGTTTTATTCCATGAAAGACACCATAAAAAAATTTATGAGAAAATGAAGTCTAACATGTCTAAAAATAATTAATTTGCTACAAAGGATCAGAACTAGGAATATGTATTATATATTTTACTATTTATCATATTATGTATTTTCAAACCTCTTTGACACACACAGGTCCTATAAAGCAACAATGAAGAAAATGTCGCTCTTTACTGCAAGTAAAACTACCATTTGATCCAGCAATCCCAGTACGGGGTATTTACCCAAATGAAAAAAAGACATTCTATAAAAAAGACATCTGCACTAGAATGTTTAACAGCACAATTTACAATTGCAAAGATGTGGAAACAACCCAAGTGCCCATCAATACATGAGTGGATTAATAAAATGCGGTATATGTATACCACGGAGTTCGACTCAGCCACAAAGCAATGGTGATATAGCACCTCTTGTATTACTCTGGATAGAGTAATACCTTGCACTTGTAATATTTAACATATGAATATATTTAATACAGGAAAATGAAAATCAATTATTAACTCCTGGCAAAACTTTAGTTTTTCCTTTCTTTTATTTTTTTAAACTGTTCTTCATCTGATTCAGAATATTACTCTTTGCATCCTATTGTTTCCTGTGGGGAGCGGTCTAGGCCTCCTAGTGTATCCGCCCAGGACATGCATAGTCAGGCCCTCCACCTATCCCTGTGGGACACGCCTGTGGGACACACCTATCCGGGGCTATAAAAGCAGCTTGCATTTCCTGTTCGAGGTCTCTCGCCATGTAACTGTTGTAGGTGCCTCATTAAACTACTGCTGGAAGAACTCCAACTGGTCGTGTCGTACTTGCTGGCAACTGCGGGGCGACAAGTGGTGCCGAGACCCGGGAACTCTTGCACCAGGCGGAGACGACCTCATTAGAGGTGAGTTCAGAACCACAGTAGTTGAGGTAGGGTCGGACCCCACCCCCTGAGAGTGCTTTGATATGGGGAATTCCCCGAGCGCCCAGCTGCTCCGTGCTCTACAGGAGCTTTTGGCTGCACGAGAGTTGAAAATCCCCGAGCGTGTCTTACGGCATTTTATGCAGGAAGTAGATCGTGTGGCACCATGGTTTCTCCACTCGGGCTCTTTCACCGTTCCGAGCTGGGATAAATTAGAGAAGGACCTTCGCTGTGCCCATGCTACTGGGCTCCTTCGAGAGTGCGTCCTTCCTATTTGGGCATTGGTGCGCACCTGCCTAGAGGACTCTCCTTGTAGTATTCAAGTGCAGCAGGGGCAGCAGGCTCTGAGTGACTATCAAGATAGCATGTCAGAAAGGGATAAGGGTGGTCCGGACCGGCCGGGGCGTTCGAGAACCCGGTCGGAAGAAAAGCGGGGAGCCGCCCGCAAGGGAGGGCGCTCAGGAAGGCGACGGGGACGCCCGTTGCCTGGCCCGTTATCTAGGGAGGACATGGCTTGTAAAATGGCCGCCCTCCGTCTGTCTTCTTCTTCTTCTTCTTCTTCCTCTTCTTTGTCCCGCTCTTCTTCCTCGTCTCGCGAGAGGGAGGCGGAGCTTTCTCCGGCCGATAAGGCGGACTTGGAGGAGGCGGTGACGGCGTATGAGGCGGAGCGTTATCGCCCGCCTCCGTATGCCTCCGCCCCTCCCCCACCAGTTGATGGCGGGGGAGGTACATCTTTCATGTCCGACCGGGTTCGGAGAAAAGTCAGCCAGTGCTTTCCTGTATTTGAGGATGCCAGCCAACAACGGCACCATGAGCCACTCGACTACAAGCTACTGAAGGACCTGGCCCAGGCAGTGCAGGCTTACGGTTGCAATGCTGCTTATACTAGGGGCCTGCTAGATCGTTTGGCTGCCCATGCTATGACTCCTAGTGATTGGGCCAGCACTGTGCGGGCTTGTTTATCCGCTGGGCAGTATTTAGATTGGAAATCCCTTTACCAGGAGGCTTGTGTCAACCAAGCCCGTGTTAATGCTCAACAGGGTCAACCCGCTTGGAACGCTGATATGCTATTGGGTTTGGGTCAGTGGCAGAATAATCAAACCTGTTTCCCCGTACAAGTATATGCTCAGATTAACCAATTGGCCATAAAAGCTTGGCAGCAGCTGCCTAATCGGGGACAGGTTGCAGGTAACTTAACCAAAGTGGTTCAGGGACCTACAGAGCCTTTTTCTGATTTCGTGGCTCGTATGGTGGAATGTGCGGCCCGCATTTTCGGGGATGCTGACACGGTGATGCCCCTGGTAGAACAACTAGTGTTTGAGCAGTGCACTGAAGCCTGCCGCAATGCCATTGTTCCTTGGAAGAACAAGGGCCTTACCGCTTGGCTTAAAGCTTGCCGGGAGATCGGGGGCCCACTGACCTCTGCAGGACTGGCAGCCGCTATCGTGGCTGCCCGGGAGAGTGCCAATGTGACCTGCTATAACTGCGGTCAACAAGGGCACATACGGCGACAGTGCCGGGCTTCTTCGCGCCCGCGCCCCCAGCCTTCCCGTGCGGTGCCGGAAATCTGCTCGCGCTGTGGCAAGGGGCGTCATTTGGCCTCTGAATGTCGATCCGTCAAGGATCTTCGGGGGCAGCCCCTGGACCCTGCAGGGAGTGCCCCCGCTGGAGGTGCTCGGCCTAAGGTCTTTAATGTGCCAAAAAACGGGAGGGAGGGCCCTCGACCCCAGGGCCCGCAAATGTATGGGGCCTTCCATCAGTCCCCGGCGACGCCAGCGCTGATGCCTCAGCTGCAATCGCCGTCACTAACGCCCCAAGGGAGGTCCGGCGAGCCACTTCGGGTTCCGCAGGATTGGACCTCCGTGCCACCACCCTCACAGTATTGACCCCTGAAATGGGGTGTCAGCCAATTCCTTCGGATTTTAAGGGACCCTTGCCCCCAGACTCTGTGGGTCTAGTGATTGGTCGCTCTTCCTCAACCTTGCGGGGCTTGCTTATCCATCCAGGAGTTATAGATTCTGATTTTACAGGTACAGTACAGATATTGGCGACGGCTCCCAGAGGGGTCGTTTCCATTTGCCCAGGGGATCGGATTGCTCAGTTGCTCTTGCTCCCGAGCCTCCATGCACGATTTCCCGCTGCCCCCCGTACACGGGGGACAGCGGGTTTTGGCAGTTCTGAGGTCAATGCTGCATATCTGTCCCTTCATATGGGTGAGAGACCTATGCTCCCCCTTATAATACAAGGAAAGTCTTTTTCAGGTTTGTTGGACACGGGAGCTGACTCCAGTGTCATGTCATCTAAATGGTGGCCATCCGCATGGCCCACTGTCCCTTCCACCCAGACACTTCAGGGTCTTGGCTATGCTGCCGCCCCTGATCTAAGTGCTGCTCATCTTCACTGGAAGGACTCTGAAGGCAATCAGGGCACATTTCGCCCTTATGTGATGCCTTTCCCTGTTAACCTCTGGGGCAGAGATATTTTGAGTCAAATGGCCCTTCGTCTCACTAATGAGTATTCGCCACAAAGTCAACATATGATGCGAGAGATGGGCTATGTTCCTGGAAGGGGACTGGGGTCTCGGCTGCAAGGCAGAGCCGAACCCGTTGAGCCCCAGCCTCACCCCCCTCGGCATGGTCTGGGTTTTTCGTAGGGGCCACTGAGGAGCAACCGATACCCATCCCATGGCTTACGGAGAAGCCGGTTTGGGTGCCTCAGTGGCCCCTCTCCACTCTCAAACTCTCCGCTGCACGTGAACTAGTCGCTGAGCAGCTTCGGTTGGGACACTTGGAACCCTCTCGCTCCCCTTGGAATACTCCTATTTTTGTTATTCAGAAAAAATCAGGCAAGTGGCGACTGTTGCACGATCTTCGTGCAGTCAACGAACAAATGCAGATCATGGGTCCGGTGCAGCGCGGTCTCCCTCTTCTCTCCACCTTGCCCCGATTTTGGCGTCTCCTTATTGTAGATATTAAGGATTGTTTTTTCTCTATCCCGCTGCACCCCGATGATAGAGAACGTTTCGCCTTCACTATTCCTTCCCCAAATCATGAAGAGCCTGACTCTCGCTATCACTGGAGAGTCTTACCTCAGGGGATGGCCAACAGCCCAACCATGTGTCAACTGTATGTGGCAGCAGCTGTAGCTCCCGTGCGCCACACCTTTCCTTCGATTAGGATTCTACATTACATGGATGATCTTCTTCTTTGTCATTCCGACCCTTCATATCTTCACCGTGCTTATGCCACTTTGTGTGCTCATTTCTCTTCCTACGGGCTGCACTTAGCACCCGAAAAGGTTCAGGAAGGTGATATAGGGGAGTTTTTGGGGGCCCATATAGGCCCCTTGTCCATTCGTCCTCAAAAAATTACTATTCGGGTAGATGGTCTTCACACCCTAAATGATTTCCAAAAGTTACTAGGTGACATCAATTGGCTTCGCCCTTATCTTCGCCTGTCCACAGCACAGCTGAGCCCTTTGTTCCGGGTGCTGGAGGGTGATTCAGACATATTGTCCCCTCGCGTTCTGACTCCTGACGCACGACAGGCCCTTCGGCTGGTTGAGGAGGCGATACAGCACGCCCAGTTGGTTCGGATCCAGCCTGATCAGCCTTTTTCTCTTTGCCTTTTGCCCTCTTTGGAGACACCTACAGCAGTTCTTTGGCAGGAGGGCCCTCTGCTCTGGATTCACGCGCATACCTCTCCGCGACGGGCCATTGAGCACTATCCTACCGCGGTTGCTGATCTCGCGTTGTCTGCGCTTAAACTCTCCTTAACTCATTTTGGGGCCCATCCTTCTGTTCTCCATTGCCCCTATACTAGAGCTCAAGTACAGATTCTCTGTGCCTCGGTAGACAGTTGGGCAGTCCTTCGATGCTCTTTTTCTGGTGTTATAGACAATCATTTCCCCAAGCACCCTCTTCTTCAGTTTGCTCTGCGACATCAGATTATCTTCCCCCGTGTCACGTCTTCTGACCCTCTTCCCAATGCTACTACAGTTTATACTGATGGGTCCTCTAATAGTACGGGTAGTTATGTTGTCAATGGCCAGGCCTTCACCGCTTCTTTTCCTTACTCTTCCCCTCAGCATGTGGAATGTGCCATCGTTGAGTTGGTCCTCCGTACTTTCCCAGGACCACTCAACATTGTCTCTGATTCTGTCTATGTCGTTCAGGCTGTTCGGTTGTTGGAGGTGTCTCACGCCTTGAACCCACGGAGCACGGTATTCTCTTTATTCTGTGCTGTCCGGTCAGCCATCCACTCGCGCAGTGCGAGGTTCTTTATCACTCATATTCGGGCCCACTCGCTCTTGCCTGGACCTATGGCTGCCGGCAATGCCCTGGCGGATCGGGCCACGAAATTATGTTGGCTTGCTTCTCCTTTGGAAAGTGCCCGCAACTTCCATTCGTTGTACCATGTCCCAGCTTGTACTTTACGCCTTAAATTTGGTCTCCCCCGCGCCTCTGCGCGGGAAGTGGTCCTCCAGTGTGCGGACTGTGCACCTTTCCGCTCACAACCTTCCGTGGGCGTCAACCCGCGGGGCCTTCGGCCTCTCCAGGTGTGGCAGATGGACGTCACTCACATTCCCATGTTTGGTAAGTTGTCTTATGTTCATGTGTCCGTAGACACCTGTTCTGGGGTTATCCACGCCACTCCTTTAGCTGGAGAGCGCGCCTGTCATGTCGTCACGCACTGTCTAGAAGCATGGGCTGCCTGGGGCAAGCCTGAGGTCCTTAAGACTGATAACGGCCCGGCCTATACTTCCCGGGCCTTTCAACAATTTTGCCGCCGTCTCGGCGTTACCCATCGCACTGGCTTGCCCTATAACCCCCAGGCCCAGGGCATTGTAGAACGCGCCCATGGCA
The DNA here is from genome assembly GCF_041146395.1 of Eulemur rufifrons. Taxonomy (NCBI): domain Eukaryota; kingdom Metazoa; phylum Chordata; class Mammalia; order Primates; family Lemuridae; genus Eulemur; species Eulemur rufifrons. Next base: position 4,645,045 of record NC_091011.1, on the reverse strand, counting down.
CAATCAAAGTCTACTTACAAAAACAAAAGGGGGAGGCTGGGGCTTTGGGCGGTGGCAGGTCTCCCAAATCTGCCCTATCTCTTACTCTATATACTTTAAATTTTTTGCTGCTGGATGACCGTGGTCGCTCGGCGGCAGATCGCCATGTGGATCCTGGCCCCCCCCTTTCCGAGCGGGTGATGTGGAAAGATGTGCTTTGTAATCAATGGAAAGGACCGGATCTGATTCTCAGCAGATCCAGGGGAGCTGTTTGTGTTTTTCCACAGGACGCCCCGGACCCTATCTGGGTTCCGACACGCCTCATGCGACGCCTCAGTCATCCTGCTGCTTCCTCGCCGGCTCCTGACGACGATGCTGTTGTGGCGGATTCTGCTTTCCCTGACCATGACCCTCCTCGCCCTGGGAGTGCTGTCCAGGGCGAAACGTCGTTGGGTCATCCTGCCTGTATTCCCGAGACCCCTGCCGGTGTCTTATGATTCGCAGATATTCCCCCGGTTCTTTATTACCAATGCTTCCCTAGGACTTCCCTACCTCCCGTGGTCCAACGAGTCTGGAGCGGTTCCCGGCAATGAATCCTATATCCTTGCTGGGTCCTTGTGCTTTACTACCATTATCCCGTCTAACGGCAACCTGTCCTGTATACTTCTTGCCAACCAGACGGGTGCTTGGGTGGACCGGCCGCGTCCCCGCAATGGGACCTTTGCTAATGGGACTTTTGTGACAGGGATGTGGCCTGCGTTACACAAAACTGTGAACATCTGAGACCGCTGCATCAGGCGCTCAGTTTTCCAACGTGACCTTCGGTCCCACGCCTGTTTGTCTCTGGCCTCCATTCATCTGGATTGTGGCCCGCCTGGAAAACCATACGGCCACCCTTAACTGCTCAACCGTAAACTGCACGTATACACGTTGCTGGAATGCCTCAGAACACAGGATGGCCGTGGTTGCACGCATGCCCCGGTACGTCCCCTGGCCGGTTGACGCACCGGATTCGTTGGTTCTCTTTCGACATCGTAGGGACTTTGGCGTGACAGTTCTTGTCTTTGCTATTGCAGCGGCCTCCGCTGCGGCCCTTACCGCCGCTTTGATCGCGGCGGCGGGCGCCGTACAAATGGCACAGGTCCTAAATAACCTGTCAGCAACGGTAGCAACTGCCTTGGACACACAAAGCTTTATCAACTCACACCTGGCGGGAGGGATTATGCTCCTAAATCAACGTGTGGACTTGGTTCAAGAACAGGTGGACAGTTTGGTACAGCTCGTCCAGCTTGGTTGCGAGCGACGACTGCCGGGATTGTGTATTACTTCGATCCCATATTCTAACCTTTCCCAGGCGGCCAATCTCTCTAAAGAGCTTTCTCGGCTGTTACAGGGCTCTTGGTCTGCCAATTTCTCCAAGCTAGCCACTCAGTTACAACTAGAAATCACCCATATTAATTCTACCCGGTTAGATCCTATGCTTACTGATGGCCTCCTCCCCACCTTTTTGTCGCTTCTACACGGGGTTCGGGAATGGGCAGGTCTTGGATCCCTGGGCCTGCTGGGATGTCTTGCTTTTTGGCCTCGTGTTCTGGATGCTCATGCGTGTCCGTTGGCAGCAACAAAGGGATCGAGTGGTCATGGCTCAAGCCTTTGCTGCCCTTCATGAGGGCTCTCCTCCTGGAGTGTGGATAAGCATGTTACATACGGACGGCAACTACCGCTTTTCCCCTTGACAGCATGGCGTAGCCCTTGCACCCCGAGGGCTTGTCCCCATTGCACCGGGAAGGGCGCGCGACCCCTGTTTTGTGGTCAGCCCTTGCACCTTCATGAGCTCTCGCTCATTGCACTGAAGAGTGGTGACCATACGCCCCTTGGTGAACTGTGACCCTAGATCCGGACTGGGGCTTCCGTTCACCATGAGGCAAAAACAAAAGGGGGAGCTGTGGGGAGCGGTCTAGGCCTCCTAGTGTATCCGCCCAGGACATGCATAGTCAGGCCCTCCACCTATCCCTGTGGGACACGCCTGTGGGACACACCTATCCGGGGCTATAAAAGCAGCTTGCATTTCCTGTTCGAGGTCTCTCGCCATGTAACTGTTGTAGGTGCCTCATTAAACTACTGCTGGAAGAACTCCAACTGGTCGTGTCGTACTTGCTGGCAACTGCGGCGCGACAGTTTCCGTAACATAATTTTTGATATTCAACCTTCTGTTCCTTCAAATATTATGAATATTTCATTTGTTTGCTTATTTAATCTTTTCTCCTCCTCCTCCTCCTTCTTCCTTCTGGACAGATGATGATAATGAAGATGACTGATAGATAGGTAAATAGATAGAAAGAGATATAGATCCTAAAGAGAATCCATTTTTTAATTTCAGAATATTATGGGGTACAAACATTTTGGTTGCATAAATTGCTCTGGTACTATTTGAGTCAAAGCCATAGATGTTCCCATCCCCCAGATATCCTTCATTGCACCATTAGGTGTGAATATGCCCATCCCCCTCCCTCTTTCCACCTGCTTGATTTCCTATGACTGTTATTTTCACATGTGCACATAAGTGTTGATTGATTAGTTTCAATTTAACAGTGAGTACATGTGGTGTTTGTTGTTCCATTCTTGTTATACTTCACTTAGAAGAATGATGTCCAGATCCATCCATGTTAACACAAGAACCATTAGTTCAACATTTTTTATGGCTGAGTAGTACTCCATGGCATACATATACCACATTTTATTAATCCACTCATGTATTGATGGGCACTTGGGTTATTTCCACATCTTTGCAATTGTGAATTGTGCTGCTATAAACATTAGAATACAGTTGTCTTTTTTTATAGGATGTCTTTTTTTCGTTTGGTTAAATACCCAGTACTGGGATTGCTGGATCAAATGGTAGTTCTACTTTTAGTTCCTTGAGTTATCTCCATATCACTTTCCACAGAGGTTGTACTAGTTTGCAGTTCCACCAGCAGTGTATGAGTGTTCCTGTCTCTCTACATCCACACCAGCATTTGTTGTTTTGGAACTTTTTGATAAAAGCCATTCTTACTGGAGTTAAGTGGTATCTCATTGTGGTTTTGATTTGCATTTCCCTGATAATTAGAGATGTTGAGCATTTTTTCATATGTTTGTTGGCCATTAGTCTATCTTCTTTTGAAAAGTTTCTGTTCATGTTTTTTGCCCACTTTTTAATGGGGTTGTTTGATTTTTTCCTTGCTGATTTTCCTGAGTTCTATATAAATTCTAGTTATCAGCCCTTTATCAGATGTGTAGCATGTGAATATTTTCTCCTATTCTGTAGGTTGTCTGTTTGCTCTCGTGATAGTTTCCTTGACTGTGCAGGAGCTTTTTAATTTGATCAGGTCCCATTTATTTACTTTTGTTGTTGCTGTGATTGCCTTTGTGGTCTTCTTCATCAATTCTTTGCCTAGGCTGATGTCTATAAGAGTTTTTCCAACATTTTCTTCTAGAATTCTTATGGCTTCATGCTTTAGGTTTAAATCTGTTATCCACTGTGAGTTGATTTTTATGGGTAGTGAAAGATATGGATCCTGTTTCAATCTGCATGTGGCTATCCAGTTTTCCCAGCACCATTTATTGGATAGAGATTCTCTTCCCCGGTGTATGTTTTTATCTGCTTTGTCAGAGATCAGATGGTGACATGAAGATGGTTTTATGCGTTACCTTCCCCAACAGAATCATCTATATTTTTCATCTACTTTCTTCATGTTACTTAGGTATCAGGCCCTAACATAAACCAAAGTCACTAGTTTCATTTCAAATTTACCAAAACAGGAGTTACCCTTGAACAGAAAGGGATAAAAACCAATAATGGGATACAAACCAATAATGATATACAATTATGGACAGCAAAATGATAAGAGAACCAAAATCATTTAATCAAGAGTCAAAGGCAGCAAATGCTACAACACACAGAGCACAACTAGGTCATAAACACCAGTTTGTCCAATGGTAACTCTCTGCCGCAAATATTTAAACTTGGCACATATTCTTTGCAGGTATGAAGGATAAGATTCAGAATGCATGTTTTACAACAGTCAGAAAATATCTTTAATTTTCTGTTTATCTTTTTTTAGCCTGCAGTAAACTATTACTGAAAATAAGACCCTGACTTAACTGATAACTTGAAAACTTGGTGAAAGTATGTCTTTTTCCTCTCAATGTGAAAGGCAGTGGGCTACCAAATACACACAGAGATTTTCTGCTTTTTAGTTGATTTTTGCTCACTGTGGAACAGCATCTCTACCTGCCATGCTGACCAGGTCACCAGCAGAGACAGAAGAGATTCAGCCAGTTGGTCTGTGATGGCTCTGCCTGAGTACAGGTTGGATAAACGTTTCTGACATTCAGAAGCCTGAGGATTACAATGCAGGGCTTACTGAAGCAGAAAAGAACAGGGACGTCTGTGGCCCTGTGTGTGGCAGGAGAAAGCTGTCTGTGCACATCTGGAGCACAGGATTCACCGCAGATACAGCCTCCATACGCTCGCCATGGCACAGAGAGGAAGTGACAGCCCCCAGACAAGAAGTGACAGCTTCCACCTCCGATGCTCCTGTGGTTCTACCATTCTCAGTGTAATTGAGTGTGCCCTCTCTCACGCCCCCAGTGTGTGGACGCTGAAAGAACAAGAATGTGGCAACACTTAGAAATTATCAAGGATGAACGATTCAACATCAATGAAAATACGATCGCCACGTCTTCATCATATGCTGAGCTTTTGTGAGGATTACATGAGATTGGTGTGTGGCGTATTCTGTAAGAACCTGATGCATAGTATGTGAAAATCTGACTAACTCAGACCGTTGTCTCAGAAAAATGTTGATCTTTGTCTCATTTAACATTTAAACCTTCTGAAATTATTTCAGAGGAAGAAAACCCCTCCATGCGTCTGAGGAAGTTTTCTAATTCTCTCAGTCTAGGGGTTTTGGCTACTTTATTTAAATTTCTACTCTGGGAGCACCTCAAAGTCAGCAATGTCAACAATGGAGTCTCTGCCAATTTTGCACTTCTTGATCCTGCAATCCTCTACTCTTCCCATATTGACCTTGTCGGCCTCGGATAGCTTTATCTGCTTGTTCCATGCAAACTCTTGACTGCAACGCCTGCTTAGAGAAGGCACCACGAGTCCACTTACCTATTTCTCTACAAATTAATGGCAGATAGAAACTTTCCCTGATTTTTTTCAAACTTATTCATCTTTTGAAATAATCTCAATAAATGCCTATTTTTTCAGCTTCCCACTTAGTTTAGGGTATGTTCTGGATATTATGTTGTTTGAGGAAGTATTATTTACATTAAAATAACTGAATCATTTTGGATCTCTATTTTGAACTTCTTGCCTCTGTCATGGTGTCATCTAGTGGCACGTGTGACTCAAATGTACTGACCAGAGGTCCCATTCTTGATACTTATCTAAATTATAAAGGAAATCAGTGATATCTAGTCTTCCTTTGCCAATCTTTACTGATGCTACATGACTAATGACTAGCAAGTACAGTGCTTGTTAATAAAGTGGATTCAACACTAGTAACTAGGGAACAGCCAACTCCTAAGTTTTGGGTGGTTGTGGAAGAAATGCACTTTGAATTTGTTGGGGTACATGTAGTTAATTAATGGATACTATATTTTACCAGATAATTCCTTTATCAGGACTGAAACATTCATTTCTTCCGGTGGTATTGGCTACCAGTGACTTGCAGCTGAGTTCCTTCCCCTAAATTTCCCTTAGCTCAAGGTACCTGCCTCATCCAAAGTTACGATTCCCTCCCTGTGGACAGCTGAAATCTAATGCCTAGTCACTGTGGGACTAGAAGGGCCCAGCCCCCTTGTATCAAGAGGATAAGGTATAAGGACTATCACACTTTCAGAATCCCCCATGGAGTTGGCTGAGACTTCACTTGCAACTACATCAAAGCCCAACTTCTCCTTTGCCAAAGCCTGTTTTCTTTATGTATTTATGTGTTTATTGAGCACATTCCCAATATACTTCTATACTCAAATTTCTGTATTAGCAATTCAGACTTCAGTTTATAGTAAAAGTAGTTTTAGGAAACAGACACTTCAGTGGGGTATTAGAGCTGTATCACCCATTGGATAACTCACAGTGAAAACACTGTTACTGGTGGGAGGGGATATCCTTGGCATGTTGTAAGTTCACTGTGGTGAATTCATACAAGATGAAGGTGGAGGGAAACACTTATCCCAGGCCTGTGAGAGGTCCTGGGATGTAGTGATTATAAGAACTATTAAATTGGATATCATTGCTGGGGCTACAGCTATATTATACTAAAGAAAACTATCAAAATCTGAGGCTGATTAATCGTAAACTAAAAGCTAAATATAAAAGCCAGTGTTGTTTTTGACAGGGTATAAAAAGACTTTCCACAACATGCAGGAAAATACTAAAGAAGAGGACCAGGAGCTAATTTTAAAAGTTGTGATGCTCCAGAGAAATCAGAATTCTCAAAACCAGCTGGTCTGCTACCCTAATGCCAGGACCACGATTGGGAAGAAGTGAGACTTTGAGACTTGAGACAAGGATATCTGGAACGATGTGCTTGAAAAATCCTGAATCTTCAAATTCTGCTGAATGTCTGGGGCTTTAGATGCCATCCCTTCCTCCCTGCCTGTGGCTACTGCTGTTGCCTGGGCTTCCTTGTTAGAACTCACAGGCCCCTGAGGTCTAAACCTTCCCTCGCAACCAGCAGATTGATGACTAGTATGAAGCCGGATCACCATGCAGCAGTGACTGTGCTTTTAGGTTTGCCAGAGGGGAAGGGCCTACGCCTTGAAGGAGCTTCAGCACATTCCCTGTAGCGTGGGAAGTATTTTTGAGACTGGGTCTTGAAAGTGCTGGACCAAACGTGGATAAAACATTAAGTTGGAGTGTTTAGGGAGTGACATCAGCAAGACGACAGACTAGTAGGTTCCAACCCCGGAACTCCCACAAAAAATAAATTATTTAACAACTATTCATGGATTTAAAAAAATAGCTCTTAGAGTGCTGCAAAGTATAAGGAAGAAGTTGTAACAGCCCAGTGGTGCACAAAAAAACTGAAAATGGCTGCATAGAAAAGGGTAAGAAGCATTTTATCTTCATCACTGCTTTCTCCATGCTGGCATGGCTCAACATGAAAAGGAATCCACTAAGTCACAAATTCCCCTGTGGGGGAAAAAGAGAGCAGGAGGACACCAGCAACCTTTGCTACCAAAAACCACAAGCCTTTAATCCCACCACGAACCCACATAGCCTTTGCTACCAGGGACACCTGCTGGAGCTGCCCAGAACCCCTGCTGCTGCACCCACCTGGAGCCAGAGCTACTGTGCATCCCCCAGAGCTGACACCAATACAGCCCTGGACCTGGCACTTTCACATTTACACACCCCACACCTGGTACTACCATGCGTCCTGGAACCAGTACCCTGCACATCACCAGAACCTGTGCCACTAGGAACCCCACACAGCCAGTGCCCTCCACCCACCCACAGATAAAGGTCTTTTCCTGTCAAAGCCAGTATTTAAAGTTTGGAAGAGCTGATTGCTTCTTAAAATGTGCAGACGTAATATAAGGCTACAAGAAATAGCAAATAACAGAGAAACATGCATCACCAAAAGACCGCAATAAATTTCCAGTGACTGACCTCAAGGAAATAGAGATCTATAAATTCCCCAATGAAAAAATCAAAATAATTATTTTTAAAAGCTCAGTAAGCTACAAGAGAACACAAATAGAAAAATCAATGAAACCAGGAAAACAGTACACAGAAAAACCAAGAAGTTCAACAAAGAGAAAGATACCATAAAAAAGAACCATAGAAAAATTCTGAAGCTGAAGAATAGGATGGCTGATGTGAGAAGGAAATGCAGTTTCAGCAGCACACTGGATCAGCCAGAGGGAAGTGTCAGCATATGTGAAGACAAACCATTTGGAATTATCCAGTCAGAGGAGGAATACAGAAAAAAGAGTGAAAAATAGGGAAGAAACCCTATGAGATTCATGGGACACCACTCAGCAAACCGATGTACACATTACAGGAGTCACAGAAAGAGGAGAGAGGGAGAGAAAGGCAAGGGAAGCTTATGTAAAGAAATAATGACCCCAAACTTCCTAAATCTCCGTAAGAAATCAGACATCTAGATCCTTATTGGGTTCTTGGCTTTCATGGATTTTGATTCTAAGAAAGGGATCGATAAAAGAATCCATGTACAATGGAAAGATCATGTTGTATACCTCCAATGTACAAATTTTATTAAAAATAATTTTAAAATGGAAAAAGAGTCAATGTACAACCATCATAAGTAAAGATTGAGCAAGTGAAGCAGCATTCAATTATGAAGAAATGAGTGAGACAAGAGAAAATAATATATATTGAAAATGCTACATCAGTTAAGAAATGAGTGGTTCGAAGGCATTACTCCTTGCTGATGATAATACATACAGATAATATCAATAAAGGCCAATATTCTTGTTCTGAGTCAATGGAAGTTTGATGTTCATTGTTAAGAGCATGTGAAATATATGGTAAGCCAAACTAGATACGCCTAAATGATTGAATAATGAATCGTAGATGCAAGGGTCGATAGAGAAAAATCTCAATCATCTTAACATCTGCTCTGCTTTCTACTTCTTAGAATGGACACACCCAAGCTGATTTAAGTCTTGGTCAAAGGTCTCTATGGTTGACTCCATGTGTAGGAGCATGGAAACCAATGTGAGTAATAGTCATTGTTCTCATTTCAGTTTTGGTAGTTTGTTTAGGGTAGTCACTGTAATATTAAAAGAACTATTAAATATAAGAAAAAAGACCAACCTTAGTCCAATAATGAATATGGAATTGACATGAAACGTTAGTTGATTAATCATTTTCCAGCACTCAGGATGATTAATGAAAGAGGTATACTCATTGAGGCCAATGATTCTATAGGCATTTCTATAGATGTTTGGATCATTATATTTATTAATTAATATTAAACATTGAATATAATTTATGGGAAAAAAAAGAAATCAGACATCTAAATTTAAGAAGCTTAAAGGTTCCCAAGTAGGTTGAACATAAAGACACAGCTGTCTTTGCTTGATCTTCTTCCATGCAGTAGCTGCAGCAGTTTCCCTTCTTTGCCAGGCCTTAACCTTCCTAGTCCCCCGGGTACCGGCAATGCTTATCCTGTGGCAGGAGAACTAAGGCAACTTTGCACGCGATCTCATAAAGTTTTCCACTTCAAATTTCAACTACTCTCTTTTGCTTTGCCCCTTTCAGTCACGAGGGAGAGGGCTTATGGCATCAGGGTGTCACTTATCTGTTTTCTTGATCCAATGACGCTTGCCTCCTTGACAATCCTGCTCAGTTAATATTCTCTTTTAGAATATTTTTTCTCACTAATTTTCTCATTAAGTGGTTTTTTCAGACATGCCCAGTTTTTTCTATTAAAAAAAAAAAACCCAGGAAACACTACTCTTTCTTTATCCAAGACATTGCTTCAATCTGTCATCCTAACTCTGTTCTTTTTTTTCTAACAGCTATTGATAATGTATGATCTATATGAGAAATTAATTTTAGCATAATTACTCTACTTTCTTACCAATTCCTCACGTACCTAATTTATTTTGTCCTGCACATTGTCAAACTAAATATTCCATTGTTTCAGTTTTCTTTTTTCCTAACCTCCATGTTAGCAACTTCTGTGCTTTCTCCACATATCCCTTCCACAGCCCATGCATCGCTTGGGCATCATGAGTTGGGCATCTTCTCTCCTATTCACCTACAAAGGTTTTGTTTTGCCATTAATCCATAGGCTTATAATTAAATATTCGTCCTTATAGCTTTTACAGATTTTCTGATCAGTGTCTTATTTCCTATCTCCTGCTTAATGTTTTTTAACCACCTATTCTTCAATTGCTTTTCCTCAATGTATCAGCAAAATTAAGTCATTACATGTCTTGTATGACCATCTTTCTCCTTATCACTTCTCTAATTCTGCTAAATGAAGTTTTCTTTGACTCATTCTCCATACTCTTTTGTGCCTACTTATGTGTTAAACCATTTTAAATCTACAATACCTTGCATCTCAAATTCATTCTTCCTCTTCATTTCCAGTGCCACTGCAAGCTGACTGCTTCTTACCTGGAATGCTAATAAATATACTTATGATATCAGTAGCTTTTGCATAACAAATAGCCATTTTGTTCCTGAGTACTGATAATGGAAGGAAGGCAAAATTCTTTCAAAAAAAAAAAAAAAAAAACACAAGCAAAAATCAAAGATAAAGAGGTCTATTGCCAACATATTCCTGGAGATGTAATAAAGTTATTCATTTTTATGCAAAACCATAATGAAGGGATAGATCTACCAGTACTCTGACAGTGGACCTGGGAATAATTATAAATATCACAGAAACAGGAGAAACCATATCTATCATTGAACGAAAATTAGGAGAAGGCCACAAAGAAAACTGCTGGGGACCTATGGTAAAATGGATTTTGAAATATTAATTTTGCTTTCTCCTAGTTTGTCTGTCTTTTTGGCCTAAAAGTAAGTGTGGAAAGATATTTTTTTCTAAGAATATTAAATCTTTGCCAAACAAACAGATTCTTGGTCAGTTCTTAGATTTTATGTAGACTGTTCTTGGAATAGGACTCATGAGAAAGTGGAACTTAAGGAGTAAATTTAAAGGTTAAACAAAAGGGGGAGATAAAGCTTTCAACTGCATGGGAACAGGTTCTTGTTCGCTTTTATCTAGTAAATGGTAGTTGCTGTAGGAAGTCAGTAGAGGACACCCCAGAAGAACTTCAACTAAACTGCATGATATGGGAATGATAAGGTTCAGAACAATGGTTCTCAAAATGTGGCCCCTAACCAGCAGGATCAGCATCACCTGGGAACTTGTTAAAAACACACATTCTCAAGCTCCACCAATACTTATTGAATAGAGAGTTCTGGAAACTGACCCAGCAGTTAGTGGGATTTTTTGTGTCTGTTTTGTTCCATGTCCTGCAACCTCAGCAGATGATTCTGATGCATGGTCAAGTTTGAGAGGCACTGGTCTGGACATAAAGGCAAAATGTGTGAATAAACTCACAAAGAGCCCATTTCTTGGACTTTCTTCTTCCCTCCAGCCCATTCACTAGAGGTTTTTTGATAGCTTAATCAGGGACAAAACCAGCAGAATATGTCTGAAACTTTTATCTGAAATGAAATAAATGCAGAAGACACTGGAAGAATCTCTTACAAACACTAATTTTAGAGAAAAGGAGCTTGTGGGCATGGGATGAGTGAAAGATAGGATGACCATATTCAGGTATGTTTTAACCTGTGCTGACTACAGAAGTTAATGGCAGCTGCTTTGAGAAGTCTCAAACCACACAACTGACACTTCCCCAGTTAGAATCTTGCTGAAAAGGTTTAGCTTCTTTCTAATGGGACCTAAGTATTTGTCTTAGTGAGTTTGTGCTACTATAACAAAATACACTAAATGAATAACTTATAAGCAACAGAAATTTCTCTCTTACAGTTCTGGAGGTTGGGATGTCCAAGATCAGGGTACCAGCAAGATTGGGTTCAAGGTGAGAGCCCACTGCCTCCATAGATGGATGTCTTCTCACTACGACCTCACACGGTGAAGGGAGTAGCTAGCTCTCCAGGGTCTCCTATGAGGGTGCTAATCCCACTCATGACTCCCAAAGGCCCTAGATCTTAATATAAAATATGATCACCTTGGGGATTATGATTTCAGTATATGAATGTTAGGTGGACACAAACATTCAGAACATAGCCACATTAGAGACCGTTACAGGCAAAATAACACCGCATAATTTGGAGTAATGTCATCTTGCTGTTCATGAAGCTTTGAGATGGTTAATTGTCATGATTTCCTTAGGGAAAGTTTGACTACATGAACCAAAGCACAGAACATATTTATGCTTATTGAGTTACCAGTTCAACTTATCAGAATTTATCCTGAGGAAAAATACATGTTGAAATAATATAATATCCTGAATATGTATCAACATTTATATTAACACAATGTTGAGCTACATAAATATCTAACAAGAGAAGCTAGGCTACCAAAATGATACATCCATACATTAGCATACTAAAGACCACTAAAAGTAAGTTTACAAATAATTTTTAAAGATATAGAATAGTACCTCATATCATAATGTCAAATGACAATGCAGGAACCAGATTTATCTATGTTTCAGGTTCAAAATTGTATATATAAGTGTGTAGAGAGAAAGGGAGAGCAAGATGAGAAAATACTTCAGAACATTAGTGATGGCTGTGTCTAGGAAAAGCAATTCAGGTTTTTAATTTTAATTCTTTAAAATACATTATGTTGCATTCCTTCTAAACTTACTATATGATAATTGATCTACCTTACCTCATGGTAACCTCATTTTAGGTTATATTATTAATTTGCTTTCTCCATTGTTTTAGTGATTTTGTTCTTTGTCTAACTAGGTTTGAACTATTTGCCTTATTTGAAGTTACATTTTTAAATTTTTTCAGAATTAAATGTCTTACCAGAAACATTTAGAAGAAAGAAAAAAAAAAAAAAAAAGAAAAAGTAGCAGTATGAAAAATGATTCTAGATGAAATTAAAATACATTAATAAAGTAGAAAAGAGAATCAATATTTACAATGTAAAACCTTTGAAATAATAGATGTTCTGAAAGAAAAAGAATTATAATCAAATATACATTTGAAGATAATTTTGAAAAATTGAATAAACAAATTGTCATTGGAAACTAAAAAATATCTCAGCCAAACTTAATAAAGATTCATATATATACATGTACATTAATATGTTAATTTTAAGGATAATAAAGAGCTCCAGGAAATACTTCTCAGACAAATTTATATCAAGTCAACTATGAATTTCTCCTTCACCCAATGTCAGAGAATATGGGTCAACACTTATAAGATGAGTAGTGAGGAAATATGTCATAAGTTTCTAAAATTTGGATTTTTTTACATACAAAAGTGAAATATAAACATTTATAGATCATTGCTCTTACCTGGGTAGAAGATGTCCAATCCATCACAGATCTTTCATTTCGGCAGATCTCTGACTGAACCTGACTGCTGAGGACCAGCCTCCCGGCCCCCCACCAGAGTGTGAAGCATCCCTGTTTCCTCTGTCCATTCATTCTTCCAGGCTGCAAACTCATTAAGCTCCTGCTGTGTGCCAGGCACTATTTTAAGCAATGGGAACATAGAGTGTACAAGAGTGACATGTCCATGACCTATTGGTTCTTTTTCTCTAGTAGGGAGACAAATAAGTTAAAAATAACTAAATCAATTGTTTAATGATTTTAGAAATATTTAAGGCTTGTTAAAAACTTCCGTTTTGCAATAGATCAAGATCATTTCCAGTTACTGTTATATGATATATAAATAGCATAAGGGTTACAAATTACGACTTTAAATTTAGATTCCTGGTGGGCCGGGCGCGGTGGCTCACGCCTGTAATCCTAGCTCTCTGGGAGGCCGAGGTGGGCGGATCGTTTGAGCTCAGGAGTTCGAGACCAGCCTGAGCAAGAGCGAGACCCCACCTCTAAAAATAGAAAGAAATTATATGGACAGCTAAAAATATATATAGAAAAAATTAGCCGGGCATGGTGGTGCATGCCTGTAGTCCCAGCTACTCGGGAGGCTGAGACAGGAGGATCGCTTGAGCCCAGGAGTTTGAGGTTGCTGTGAGCTAGGCTGACGCCACGGCACTCACTCTAGCCTGGGCAACAGAGTGAGACTCTGTCTCAAAAAAAAAAAAAAACAAAACAACAACAACAAAAAAAAAGATTCCTGGTGTATTTGACCTGTGTCTAATGTTTACTAGCTGTGTGACCTTGAGCAAGTGATGCATAACCTCTTTGTGCTTTACTGAAAAAAGAAATATCTCATGAGCTCATTTCAAAACTTCAGTCAGATAATATATGTGAAGTGCTTTTGTCTGTGCAAGAATATGGTTCAGTATTGCTGTTATTACTTAAAGGAGTCTCTAAAATGTCACAAGTTAAAACTAATAACAATAACATGAAAATTAAAATGTATAATGTATTTCCAATGTTGTCTAAAACATGTAGAGCAATGTTTTAATTTTTCTTTTGCTTGCTTCTAAATGAAAAGAAATGACTTAATAAATCAAAGGCCATGAGTACGTGGGTGGGTGGAAGCAGCTGTTCTAACCCCAGCACAATCCAATACATGGCACACAGTTCAGTCAACTTACTCTGACAAGAATAAAAGTGCTGCATCTTGAAATATCTTTCCTATGTGATTTGTATGCTCCAAAGAAAGTGAAATCAAGAGGGCAAAAAAAAAAAATATATATATATATCATTCTCACACATGTTGAATCACTGCTTTCCTATTATAAAGATTGAGCCAGAAAATGCTACCAATCACAAAAACCCGGAAAAGGAACAAAGCCTAACGTAAATTACGAGCGATAGGGTCTGATTCCACAGTTGCAATGGAATGGAGCGTTGTGGAGAGCTCTGAAAGATTCATCTCTGAGTGTCAGACGTGAGTACACAGATGTCAGGAGGATCCATCACACAAAGGTAAAGGAACGGAAAGCAGCTTGATGACAGCGTTTTCATAATTTGTGTTTATACTCTTCTGAGTTCCAAATAAAGCTTAGAAGGTGGATGAATTCTTTAACTATAAAAGACTTCAAGGAGACATCTCCTTGAGTTGTTCAGAAGCTAGGCAGAGGAGCTTGTACACGACCATCTAGAATAGAAAAATGTCAGGAACGTCCAATGTAAAACTGGCATAGAGACAGCGATGGTTAAGCTCTGGGGGGAAAGGATGCTGGGGGCGGAAGGAACGGCCAAGCAGTGAGAGGGTCCTGGGGGATCTCTGTGAGCAGGAGGTTCTGAGGCAGGGTAGGAGGGGCTCTCAAGGACAAGAGTTGCCAAGGAAGTGCTACAGAATGTCATGTTCAGGGATAAGGGGAGACATCACTCGGACCTGACTATCAATATCAACTAATATGCTGTCCTGTGTAAAAACTTGTGAAAGTGACACAACCTCTTTAAGATTACACGTAGTTGATTAGGAGGAATAATATTACTTCATAAACCTGTGAAGAGTAAGTGAGTCGACATATCCTAATCACAGAGTGTAACAAGATGCATTTGTTATTGCCATCGTTGTTAACATTATTAATATACGATGGACATCATGATGGAAGCAGCCTGGCCAGCTTGCCTACGTCATAGTGGTTAACGGGCTGTTTCTGTAGAGGGTGGGTGACACAGTCTGTCCTGAATACGAACATTTCTTCAAACACTCAACAGAGGCAGAGTCTGGTCTGTCATCTCCCCTCTAAAAATTTCTTAATTTTAAAATCCATGATCCGGCAACAGTCATGTAAGGCATTTTCAAAAGTGCCTGCTAGAGGACTAGCTATTTCAGGGTGAATCCAGCAGGATGGAGGCGGCCTGATAAGAGGATGCAGGGCACAGCTCCACTCCAGATGAGTCAGGATTTGACAAGCGTCTGAAGTCCCAGGTTGGCTCTCGACTGAGGTCTAATCATTTTCCTGATTGCTTTCTAATAGCTTTGAGATGAAACCCAGACGGCTGCTGGCAGGCCTCCCGGCACAGGAGCACAGAGCCTGCCGCACAGGTGACTGGGCTGCCTCTCAGCTCACAGAACGCCTGGCTCAGCAGAGAGGCCGCGGAAAGACTTGGGGGCCGAGATGAATCACTTCACATTTCTTAAGAGAAACAGTCCATCACTCCCACCTGTTGTCCTAATTTTTTCTGAGTTGCGGCATTTCTTTTTATTTCCTGGAATTTTAACTTTCTTTTCTGGAAGAAATGTATCAGTGGTTCTAGTTGTGGACCATAGAATGACATTTTCAGATAGACGTTGATACGTAAGGTTCATACAAATAAATAGGGGCTCACACGTGCTGTGCTAGTGCTAAGAATCTGTGGTAAATTTCTTCTTAGGAAATGAATGTGTTTGAACAACAATGGCTTGATTTCACTAAATATCCAGAGTAACTTCTGGTAACAGACTTTCACACTGGCAAATCAGTGTCAGAGTATTTGGAGACACATCAAGACACCTCACCTACCTTGACCAGGTGAAATAAGAAACCACTTATGTGCTTTCATTCCAAATGTCCCCCAAGGTTGAAATACCACATGGCCAAAGTTTCTGAAAGCCATGAAATAAATAATTGTCATTTTTCACTTTAAAAATAGAAAACAAAGGGGAAATACTTCAGGACATTGGTCTGGGCAAAGATTTTTATGGTTTAAACCTCAAAAGCACAGGCAACAAAAACAAAAATAGACAAATGGACTACATTAAACTAAAAAGCTTCTGCACAACAAAGGAAACAACAGAATGAAAAGAGAATCTAGTCAATGGGAGAAAATATTTGTCAATTGTTTATCTGACAAGGGACTAATATCTAGAATAGACAAGGAACTCAAGCAACTCAACCATAAAAAAAAAATCATTCCTTTTAAAAGTGAGCAAAAGACATGAATAGACATTTCTTAAAAGAAAACATACAAATAGCCAACAGATTTATGAAAAAATACTCAAATTCACTAATACTCAGGGAAATGAAAATCAAAACCACAATGAGGTATCATCTGACCCCAGTTAGAATGGCTGTAATTAAAAAGACAAAAAATAACAGTTGCTGATAAGGATTTGGAGAAAAGGGAATTCTTATCCACTGTTGGTAGAGATATAAATTCATACAGCCACTATAAAAAATAGTATGGAGATGTCTCAAAAAAAGCAAAAATAGAACTATCATATTATCTGGATATCCCACTACTGTATATCAATTCAAAGGAAATCAGTATATACTGAAAGGATACCTGAACTTGCATGTTTATTGCAGCAAAGATATGGAATCAACCTAATTGTCCAACAGTGGATAAATGGATAAAGAAAAGGTGGTATATATACACAATGGAATATTATTTGTCCATAAAAATGTATAAAACCATGTCATTTGCAGCAGCATGGATGGAACTGGAGGTTGTTATGTTAAGGGAAATAAACCAGGCACAGTACAGCAAGTATCGCATGTTCTCACTCAAATGTGGGAGCTAAAAAAGTTACCAGAGGCTGGGAAGGGTGTGTCGGCAGGGTGTAGGGGGTGGAAGAAGAGAGATTGGTTAATGGGTACAAACATACAGTTAGAAGGAATAACAAAATATCACATGTACCACATAAATATGTACAAATATTTGTATCAACAAAAAATAGACATTTTGATCAAATTTCAAATGTTCCACTATATTAAATTGCAGTTTAACTTGCACAAAATATTTTATTCAGCCTAAATATGTATTAACATTAACAGCTTCTTCCAAATGGGATATTAAATGATATCTTCCACTTTTCCAAATTATTTGATAATATCATATGATGGGTTTTATTTTTTTCACTAGGGTTTTAAGAAAGCAAAATCATAGTCCTTTTCTAGATCATTTGAGAAATGTTTTCATTTGTAATTTGATGGTTTTTGTATGTTTGGTGTCTCAACAATATCGAACACAGATAGTCTTTGATTATCATAGAAAATCCTTTTTTTGTTATTATTCAATAAAAGGGTCTCTGGTGTTTTAAATCTGAGGCAAAAATCTGTCATAAACAGTCTTAGTTTTTGATTTTTTTTTATTTGTATATAGATGTGGAACAATTGACTACAATTATCCATATTTTTTCACTGTCCTTATTGTAAGAAAATCCTACTAGAAAATCCATGTACTGCAAGATTTCAAATTATGGTGGATTAACTTCCACCATGATATGTAATTTATTTTTATTTAAAGTGGGTATGGAAATACCTTTAGATGCATTTTTGAGATGTATATATGCAGAATAAAATTCTTTTGAACTACTAGTGAATAATTCCTTTGCTAACGGGGTCCTCTGTGGGGACTGAGTTGATGGCTACCTGCCCCAGTTTCTGCATATTCCTGCTTAGATTTGGATATAAAGAAATGACTTATAATTTTTCAGAGATATCATACCCTTAGTTATCTGAAAAAAATAAAAATTTAACAGAAACAGCTCACTGATTATAGCAAAAAGAAAATAATAGAATACTAGAACCCTTTCTAGTTTCACAAAGGGAAGTATATTTCAGTCAACTATACTAATCACAGTTGATTGTCAGCTAATCTAATGTAGGCTATTTCAAGTGGAATCCCATTTCCAGTGGTCGGGAGAGTGCTTAGCATATAGCAGGGGCTCAGAAATGCTTGCTGACTAAAAAAGAAGATGAACAAGCAAATGTGGTAAGTATTGGCTATTCAAAAATTTCCTCAAATCCAAAATTACTGAGATGTTTCCATTTTATGAGCAAACTTTGCTTCACTTTCCAGGTTTTTCTAGGCTGGCTTTTTTTTTTTTTTTTTTTTTTTTTTTTTTTTTTTTTTATTTCATCTTATTGTTATGGGGGATACAGAATTGCAGGTTACATAGGTTGCCCATGTACCGCCTTTCCCCCCAAGTCAGAGCTCCAGGCGTGTCTGTTCCCCAGGTAGTGCGCATTGCACCCATCATGTAGGTATATATCCCTCCCTTCCCCACCCCCCTTCCCGACTCAGCACCTTCAAGTGTTACCACTCCCCAAACGGTGCGCAATGCACTCATTGTGTAGGCATACCCCCATCCCCTCCCCCACCCCCCACCTCAGTCTGATATCCGATTGGTGTCGTTCCCAGATGTGTATTTAGGTGATGTTCAGGGAAACCAATTTTCTGGTGAGTACATGTGATGCTTGTTTTTCCATTCTTGGAATACTTCACTTAATATAATGGGTTCCAACTCTCTCCAGGAGAACCATAGAGATGTCGTATCTTCATTATTCCTTATAGCTGAGTAATATTCCATAGTATACATATACCACAGCTTACTAATCCAATCCTGTATTGATGGGCATTTGGGTTGTTTCCACATCTTTGCTATTGTGAATTGTGCTGCTATAAACATTCGGGTACATGTGTCTTTGTCACAGAATGACCTTTTTTCCTTTGAGTATATGCCATGGGTGTCTAACTGAAGCTGTGGAGGCAAAATACATTTTTCTGAGCAGAATCAACCGAGTGGCAAAGAGATAGAACTGAGCTTTGAGGGACTCCATAGGTGGCAGGGACCTGAGCAGCGCGGCAAAACAGCACATGGTGCCGACGAGCACGGAGATGGGCTTCAACTGCAGGGCTCTCCAGAGGCTTCCGCACCACAGCCCCGACTCGAACCCTGATGAGTTTTATTTGAACAGCAGATCTTCAAAGTGGAATCAATTTATCCAAGGGACAGCTGAAGAATTCACTATTTAAAAAAAAAAAATCTGTTTTCTGGATTTCCAGGCTTCTGAATGCCAAAGTTAAAATGAAGAAATGAGAAAGCAACTCTTCAAAGAATCTAAGGGCACTTGTCTTTAATTCTTAGTAACTTCTAAACTAGCACAGAGCACCTAACGTAACAAGAAATTCTATTGGCTCTAATTTCAAAATCTATCACCAATTCTTTTTTGTTATCTGATTCCACGCCACTATTATCACTCGCCAACACTGTGACCATGTTTTATTGACATTGTCAGCTTGCTCCTTTTACCATCGTGTTAGATTATGTCACTTGGCCTAGTCAAGACTCTCAATGGTCCCCTCCAGCACTCTGGATGGATGCCATGTTCCTGACAATCTAGAATGCTGCACCTGCCTGGCTCTGGGCACGGCTTCATCCTAGTGACGTATTGGTACTGTTCTCTTCCCCTCCCTCCTCAGCTCAGTCCCCACTGTCCTTGCTCTCCCTAACGATGGGGGCTCCATGCAGTTTGGCTCAAGGCCTTTGGTTCTTTTGTTTCTACTTGGCACATTCTTTTGCCAGATTGTTTCATCTCTCTTTCCCTTACTCTGTTTACACATTTGTTCAAATGTTACTATTCATTTTCATTGTCATGTCATTTAATGAGGAGTAGTGCTTAATTTGATGGTGTCAAATTTACTAATCTCCTTAACGGTTTGTATTCTTTGATTTAGATTATTTAATAAATCTTCTCTCATTCTAAGGTCAACTGACATTTTCTTATATTTATAGCTTTTCTTTTTACCTTTGAGTCTCTAATGCACTGTGAATTTATTTTATGTATTACATGTGATAGAATTCTGATTTAAATCATTTTCCATACAGAGAACTAATTGCTCTAATATCATTCATAATCCCCTTACCCTACTCTGTTGTTTTGCTTGTTGTTGATATTTTGCTTGGTTTTTGTCCATTATGTTATCTTCTTATGTGAAATCTATATATCCTTATTATTTAGGTATATGGGTCACATAGTCCTCATGAGGGCAGCTATTTTGTTTTGCTCAGTGCGGGCTTGGTATTATAAGAGCTGTTCCACAATTATTTTTTTAATTAATAAGCAACTGAGGAAATACATTAGTTGCTAATAATTTTTTGAATATCTATAAAGATAATAGTTGAACTAGTACAGTGATTGTGTTGTTTGTTGTTTTCTGATTCTTACACTTTTGTTTCTTTTTCTTATCTTACAGTATGGATGGAATGCTATTACAAGGCTCAACCTAAAGGGTGAGCACAATCATACTTGTAATTTCCAGAGCTTCAAAGCGATGCTGTAACACTCACCATTAAACATGGTTCTGACTGTAAGTTACACTGTAAATGTCCATTACCAGGTTAAAGCAGTTCTTTTTGTCCCTATTTTACTAAGAGTTGACATCATGCATGTAAATTGCACTTATTGAGTGATTTTTTTTTGTTTGTAATTAGAAAGCTATGTTTTCTCTTTTGAATGATTAATGTGGAAAATTATCTAAACTTTACAATCCAAGGAAAGACTTAAATATATATATGTATCTGAAATTGATTTAGTAATATTTCTTTTAGGACTTTTTCTGTAATTATCCCTTTTAAAACAATGCCTGTGGTTTTGATATTTAAATTATGATTTTTTTTTAATACAGATGGTCCCTGACTTAAAATTAGTTGACTTACCAATTTTTCAACTTTATAATGATGCAAAAACAATATGCATTTAGTTGAAACTGTGTTTCAAATTTTGAATTTTTATCTTTTCCCACGCTAGCGACATTCTCTCTGTGATGCTGGGCAGAGCTATCAAGCCGCAGCCCCCAGGCAGCCTGGCTGTTGGGAGGATGAACAGCCAGTGCTCCACCGTGGACTGTGCTGCCAGGTGATTTGCCCAGCTGAAGGCAAACGTGAGTGTTCTGAGCAGGTTTACGGCAGGCTAGGTCAGGCCACGCTGTGATGGTCAGTGGATTAGGTGTATTAAATATATTTTTGACTTAGGATATTTTCAGTTTATGACGGGTTTATCAGGAGGTAATCCCACTGTAAGCTGAGGGGCATCTGGATATTCTGAAAGTTTTGATTAGGAATTATTTGTTCCTTGAATGTTTGATAAAATTCACATAAAGAACTATATGGGCCTGGGGACTTCTTTCTAGGATGATTTTTAGTTAAAGACTAAATGCCTTTCATGATTATTGGCTCATTCAGCATTTCTATATTTTCTTGAGTTATTTTTAGCAAATAACAGAATTCTAGAAATTGAAGCATTTATGCTAAATTGTCAAATTTGTTCATAATATCTTCTAATCATTTTAATATCTATACTTTTTATATTTATATCCTTTTTTAAAATTCTATATTATGTGTTCCTTGTTCTCTCTTTATCTCTTTTCTCTTCTTTTTGGTAAATTGTCTACAGACTTGTCATTGTTATTTGTATTTTCAAAATGCTTAAGAACATATTTATTTTGTTGTTCCCCTCTATTGTATTAATATTATTCCCTGTGTCATTAACTTTTTTCATCTATAAACTTGCATTCCTTTACTTTTTTGGATTATTTATTTTTCACCTTTCAAACCTAGAAGATTAGGTCATTAATATTTGCCTTTCATTTTACTAATATAAGCACTTAAAGACTACACATTTCCTTTTCATGTACTTTCTTAGCAAAATTCCACATGTTGGAATCTAGGACGTGTCGTGTGCTGAGGTAAACACACTAGGCTGACCACACAGGTGAGACGTTGCCAGGCAATGCATGGATGCAGGTGGCCGGGTCCGCGCGTGCCTGCTCTGAATCACTCACTGATCTGTGCTGTTCATCATTCACCGGGGGAAAATGTTTCCCAAATAATCTTACAGTATAACCTAATGTGAACACTCAGATCAGAAATTATTCTCAGCAAAGTATACGCTCTACTATAAGAAGAGAAAACTGAAAAATTCTTGTCCAATTTATCTTCTTGTTTACATTCCCAAATTGCTTATCGGAACTTTCTTATTGATCCCATATCACATGAACATTAAGATCTCTTTCAAAAGTTATTCAGTGTAACACATACTACATTTACATGGTGTGTTTTTAACTGAAAATTTAATAAAGTTCATATGAATATTAAAATTCACTTTTGGCTTATTTTTTTCCTCCTCAAATTTTTGTATTTAGTTTTCTTTTGGAAATGGCATTATTAATATTTTCCAACATAAAGTTAACAAATAGCCCTTTGTGTAATCTCTTGTTTAAAATGGGGAAATGACTTAGACAATTGATGGTGGAATGAGTTGAAGATATTGTTCATTATGCTATTTGCCTATGTTATTCATTGACAATACAATGGAACATTCCAGACCTGCTAAGCAAAACCAAACCAAAAGTATGATAGCTTCTGTCTTGTTTTTGGCAGTAAATTTTTGGTTTTGAATCATTTTTAATACTCCTAAAGCTAACAATATTTGTTTCACATGATTCAAGAAAGAAACCTCATCTCACTACAATTAAAATATACAATTTCATTGTAATTTACAAGGTCTACAGGCCAGAGGCCAAAATAGAAAGAAATTCAATTAAAAACACTAAGTGATTTGGACATTCTAATTGAAAATTAGAACAGAAAACAAAGATATTTAGAGTTTATTCTAAAATTCCATTATGCATCTCTTAAGAGAAATCTACATGTGCCATGGTGGGTATTGTATCCAGAGAACTAAGACAAAGATAAATACATGAAAATATGCATTGAATAATCATTTTCTCATAATAGGAAACTAACTTGAAAATCACATTGTATTGTATAAAGCAAAGTTATCCAAGTAGGTCCTATTTTACTAAACCTTGAGCTAATCCAAATGCTTTTAACTTAATATTAGGAAAGAATTTGTCTTTCCTGATGCACTGAGTTTTCTTCCTTGAAGAGATGAATACCAAAAACTATCAAATTATGTGTGTGTGTGTGTGTGTGTGTGTGTGTGTTTGCATGGTTATTGAAAAACTCAGAATGTGATTCATGCCTTAATTGAAGAAAAAATAATTTGTTTATTTCTGCTGGTATGACTTTATTCCTTAGTTTTTATTGTTTTGAGGGTTTCTAATAGATTTGCTACTCTAGAAAAAAATTATTTTCCCATTTGAAAAGATTCATAGTGTAAATAGTGATTTTTGGAAATTCCTACATCCTTACTAATAATATATAGCTATAGATCTATATGCAGCATCGAGCCCTGAAAAGCTTCACAGTCATGAACAGACAAAACCAAACCATAGCAAGCAGTGTTCTTTCCCTTTTACAACTTAAAGTTTAATATCTCTACCCCATAGTTTTAATGAGTGTATTTATTAAGGGCTAACATTAATATACTTATCATGGAAATTCGCCAGGAGCTGGGATACAGTGACAAACATGACGCTGTGCTCTTAAGGAATTAAGACCTAGAGTAGGAATCAACGTTCTGTCCTGCTTTCTTCCCCGGGGAAGGATGGAAAAGGCTCTCACCCCTCCAGGGACTAAACAGAGTCCAAGGCGGATTTTGACTGACCTGATATGTGACATGGACTCAGGGTGTCTTTTCAGAAGAACTGGATTTGTAGAAGATCAAGATTTGGGAAAATGGTTTTACTTTTAAATAATATATCAAAAAAGATTAACCTTGATGCTTATTTACGTGTTATATAAAGTGAAGAAAAAGAAGTAATAAATTTAATAAAAGCTGTTTCTAAAATACATACATTGCCAGCTATGATTTTAATATAAATGCTCCCCATAGAAATTACTTGGTTTATTTGTTTTACATAATAGGCTACCATCAAACCTGGTGTCACCTCACCCTACAGGGCTCTTCATCTCTTTCACTTCTCCTCAACACCCCACTACACACCAGTCGAGTGGACCCTTCTCCATCCACACTGCTCATTTCCTAGCTTTGTCTCTTCATCTACAAGGCCAATCGTAAGAGCCTTTTAATCCATAAGTCTTTCTCGATTTTTCCCAACTGGAAATAAATCCTCTGCCTCAGAAATTTCATAAGACTTGGTGCTAAATACTTCAAATTTATTGGACATTGTGAGTTATCAGAGCATGTGAACAACCTAAAACACAAATGTGGTCATGCTATTTCCCATCTGCACAATTGTCAAATATCTCCATTCCCCACTTGTTAATCCAAACTCTTCTCTGTGCATACATGATCCATGCTCAGGTCTCAGTCTGTCTTGCAAACACCATTACTTACACCTTCTTCAATCAAAATGTATATTTTTCCAATGATAAATTCCTTAAACTTCTTCCACACCACTTTGAGTCACACAATTCTTTAATTCACACCTCCGTACATTAGCTTTGGAGGAAGAAGCCTGGTCCTTAAATTCATAGGTAAACATAGAGGCTTATAAGTCGAGACAAGGTCACATGGAAACTTTTATTTTCCTATACATATGTAAGCCCGTGACAACTCATTTTATAAAGCAAAACGATATTTTCCATAATTTATACAAGACTAAAGTTAGACATCTAATTCCATCAGTGACTTATTTTTCCATGCCTGCAACAAACTGTGAAATGGGGTGTAAAATTGGATAAATTTTAATGTCCCTTGTACCTCTTAACAATCTAGATTTTCAGCTATTTTCCACATCATTACAAGGACAAGAACATTCTGAGAGTAGGTGTCTGAAGTATGGAGATTGGGGAAGAATGAAAAGAACTGTGTGACATTTAGAATGCTATAATTGGTAATGTCACCTATTTTAAATATGATTATGCATAGGCATCTTTTCACATACAGTGTGCCAGGAAGTAATAGACAGTGAAGTAGAGGTGATCTCTGCTTGGTGTTTCTTTGGTCTATTTGGAGAGCATCAGCCTGACGGAATGCAGGGTCTCTGGGTGCTCGTGGGCTTGTGTAACACAGCAAAGGTTCACAGTTCCAAAGGCTGACTGATTGCCACCACATTAAGTTCTGTAAGAATGACAAAAATTTCAAATTAAAAATATCTTCTCCTTGTCCTCAGTTACCCCCCTCCCAACTAGAAGGGAAACAAAATTTAATGCATGATTTCACTGTGCTGATGAATTAGAAGAAAAAAATTAGCCATTAAAGTTAGAATTTCTTCAGGTAATGCAAATATTTGTCCAAATGGCCTGAAATAATCTCCATGAGCTTGCATGAGGCTAGGAGCAGGAAGAGGTTGTTGTTGTTCCTTGCTTAGAAGTTCCATTAAGTTAACAACCCACACCTCCCTTATCCAAGGCTTACTGGTCCAGCTGGTCAGAATGGCCAGGGAAGGGAAAGCAGTCAAGCAGGCATTCAATTTCTGCCTAAGTCTCAGTCTGAACCTGTTCATGCTGGGGAACTCTAGATTATAAATTCCACCTGGAAAGAGAGCTGGGTTTGCCTGTTCTCACACAGGTATGTCATTGACTAAAGACTGTGGTGGTGAGGTGGGGAGGGTAAGAGACAAGTTCTGGCAATTTTGGATCTCTGCTCTTACACACTACAAATTCTCTCTGGTATCCCTCAGAGCTTCCTCTAAGGAGCACTGCACACGGAGGCCATGAGATGGCAAAGTGATGCGAAAGCTGGAGTAGGAGCTTACATGGTGGCCACAAGGAATCCAAAGAGATTTGAGTGGATCACCAACAACATTGTACATATATTCAGTGCACAGACCATGTCGTTTATATACCAGGGACTCGATACGTATTTTTAGAATAAATGGATAAGTTCAAGATCTGAAATTTATGTTGGAAAGTAAGTGTTTATGGTGGTTTATTTTGTATGTCAACTTGACTGGGGCACGGGGTACCCAGATATTTGGTCAAACGTTATTCTAGGTATTTCTCTGAGGATGTTTTGGGATGAAATTAACATTAAATAGGTAGACTAGGTGAGGCGCATTGCCCTCCCCAATGTGGTGGGCCCCGTACAATCAGTTGAAGGCCTGAATAGACCAAAATGGCTGACCTTTCCCCAATAAGAGAGAATTCTTCCTGTCTGACAGCCTTTGAGCCAGAATATCAGCTTTTCTTCTGTCTTCAGATTTGAATGGAAACATTGGCTCATCCTGGGATGAGCCTCCTGGCCTTCAGACTAGAACTTCACCGTAGACTCTCCTGGTTCCTCTGCCTGGAGACTCAGACTGCAATACCGCCAGGCCCCCTGCGTCTCCAGCTTGCTGACTCAGCACTGCGGATCTTGAGATTTTCAGGGCTCCATAGCCATCTAAGCCAATTCCTTATATTAATAATAAATATCTTAGCCAATTCCTTTATGTTATCTTTGTATTTTATTATGTTTTTATTATTCTAACCATAGTAAAGCCATTTGATATATAATGGATGGCTACATATGGCATTTAAGACTTTTTGAGAGTAATAAATTAATACACAAAGACTATAAATAACAGAGAATATTATAATGACTATTGGGAGGATACTACTAAAAGACTAACATATACTTCTTAACAGGAACCCAAATAAATTGAACTGATCAAAATCAAATATGTCAACAATGAGCGGGAAGAGGAATCTACCTGTTTGGACTAAGTAGCTTGTTTGCCAGTTTCTTACAACTGAGCTTCTACCCTATCAGGCATATTTCTCCAAGTGCAATAGAAGGTGTTGGCCATTGCATACACTGCCCCTGCTCAGCCAACAAATAGTCCAAAGCAATCATGTTATCTAAAACAACTGCAACAAGAGAATTTAAAGAAGTTTGCTGGGCAACTACAGCTTTTGAAGTAGTAGCTAATGTTTGAAGCAGATTTCTAATCATAAACTCATTTACATTTATACCAAGCCACAGAAGGAGCATTCTATCAAAAGATGCCCATTTAGGGGAATGTATGCCTGCTGGCAAATTCTTCTTGATTCTATAGTATAAATTAAAAGGTATATACCAATGTTCAGTTTCTAATAAGTTATTTTCTGCCTTGGGAGGCTCAGAGTTGCCCACATTTATGATCAGTTATTAATCAAACCCATAAAAACTTATGTCCTAAAGTCTGTTAAATGAAAACATTAGAGAAATTAAATTTAGTAGCATCTATTTGACCAAAGAAGGCTCATGAGGCAGGCAGCATTCAGAACCAGGAAAGGTTCAGAGAGCTCCACCCAGCAACCTGAGCAGGCAGTATTTACAGACAGAAAAATAAGCATGATATAGATATAGCTTGATTGGTTACAGTTTGGCGATTGCCTTATTTGAACATGGTGCAATGAGGCATTTGCCCTACATGTGCATGGGCTGATCAGCTGGTAGCATGTAACTGGATGAAGCTCAGCTGCTGTGACTGACTGGGACTCAACTACTTATTACAAGAACGTATTCTTAAATTAGGTTGCTGTTTACCATGTATAGAGGCAACTTTAGGCCAAATTAACTTTAATTGAACAAGTTCAAGCCTTAGAAAAAGAATACTATTAACATTTTGATTTTTTTGAAAGGAATAATTCTACGGCATCATAACATGGGTTAATTTAATTAACAAAATGTATCTATTTTTAGAAATTGGAATATATTCCTTCTGAGATTTCCCCAAATTGTCAAAATTAAGCTGTTAGTCCTCATATCATTTCTGCATGAGATACATATTCTGAAGTTCAAGTATCCTAGTAAACTGAAATGTAATGATTCGTCATTCTAGAGAAAAAAGTGTTATCACAAAAAATTAATAACAGAAATTAATATAGAAAAGTAGTTAATGCCTCCTGGTCCTACATCCTATGGTGGATTGCCGTTCTAAGGAATGACTATTTTCTTCTTTAAAAAAAAGTGTTCTACTGATAACCATGTAGATTTCTCTTATATTTTTTAAAATCTAAATTATCAACTGCTAATAGAGAATACAACATTCATAGGTTCATAACATTTAAAGTTTGTTTTAAAGAATATTTTCATGGGGTTGTTTGATTGTTTTCTTGATGATTTGCCTGAGTTCTTTACAGATTTTATTTATCAGTCCTTTATTGGATGTGTAGCATGCAAATATTTTCTCCCATTCTGTAAGCTGTCTATTCACTCCAGTGATTTTTTCCTTGGCTGTGCAGAAGCTTTTTAATTTGATCATATTGCATTCATTTATTTTTGTCAATGATGTGATTGCTTTTGGGGTCTTCTTCATACATTCTTTGCATAGGCCAATGTCTGTAAGAGTTTTTCCAAAATATTCTGGGCAAAGGGCATGAAAAAAAACTTTTCAAAAGAAGACAGAAGAATGGCCAGAAAAACCCATATGAACACATTCTCAACATCTCTAATCATTAGGGAAATGCAAATCAAAACCACAATGAGATATCACTTAACTCCCATGAGAATGGCTTTTATCAAAAAGTATCAAAACAACAAATGTTCATCCACACCAACATTTGTGGAGAGATAGGAACACTCATACACTGCTGATGGGACTGCAAACTAGTACAACCTTTGTAGAAAGTAATATGGAGATACTTCAAAGAACTAAAAGTAGAACTATCATTTGACCCAGCAACTCCACTACTAGGTATCTACCCAAAGGAAAAAAAAGACATTCTATGAAAAAGTTATCTGCACTTGAATGTTTATAGCAGCACAATTCACAATCGCAAAGATATGGAAATCACTCAAGTGCCCATCAATACATGAGTGGATTAATAAAATGTGGTATATGTATACCATGGAGTACTACTCAGCCATAGAAATTGGTGAACTAGCACTTCTTGTATTAACCTGGATGGAGCTGGAGCCCATTCTTCTAAGTGAAATATCACAAGAATAGAAAAACAAACAACACATGTACTCATCATTAAATTGGTACTAATTGATCAACACAACACTTAGTGCACATGTAGGAAGAAGTAACATTCATCAGAGTTCATGCCGGTGGGGCAGGGGAGGAGGGGATGGGTAAATTCACACCTAGCAGATGCGGTGAACGCTGCCTGGAAGATGGGCATGCTTGTAGTTTTGACTTGGTTGGTGCAAAGACAATTTATGTGACCAAACTGTTTGTACCCCTGTAATATTCTGAAATTAAAACAAAAGAAAAAAACAAACAAAAAACAAAGATGATAGTGACCAAAGTTGTAATAATAACACTCTCCTGGAACTTAAAAGTTGTACAGAGACACTAGGACCAACAACTTGTGAAGCTGATACTCAAAGCACTAATTTGAAGAGTTCTCCATGTCTACCCAAAACTCAAGAGCTCACCTAGCTGTTGACCTTTACCAGGACTGGTGGTTTGGTTTATCTGTTGATTCTCTGAACTTATTCATACACTTCCAATAAGTTTCTTATTCTTGGGAAAAAAATAAGAATACTTTCTTATGTAGGGAGTTGGTTGATTAAACAACTGAAGACATGTCCATGCAGTTGAGAAATGCAATCAGTATTAATGGTGACTGCTTCCTATCTGCCAGTCATTTGCGTAGGGTTTCATCTGTTAACTCACTCATCCTCTCAGTAACCTTGTAAACGATGTGCTATTATTATTTCGTTTGCTGTAAGCTACCTTTAAGTGCTCTATATCCACAACATGACATAAAGAGAATGTTCATTAGTTTAAGCCATAAACCTAAAGCTCAGTGCTTTTCCTACATCAGCAATCTCTTCTTTCTTCTTTAGGAGGATGGGCTGGGGTTTGATGAAAATGACAAGTAGAGTGTGGCTATCACAAGTGGATCAGCTTTCCTTATCTTAGTCAACAGCACAGGATTTGCTAGCTAATGAACTGAATGTCAAAAGTGGAATTTATGTATCATCAAATGACTACGTTTGAAATGGGGATCTAGGTACTGAAGTTATGACACTCAAGATATGAGGATTGGCAAACAGTGCTGCCCACTCTTAATGGATAGAGGGCGAGAATTCAGTAAGGCCTAATAGCTGTCTGTTCCTTCGGTTTGGGCACTGGTATTAGTCAGGGTTTCCCCCAGAAACAGCATCAACAAGATTAGCGACCTAGCTACATAGATGGTAGGCGGGTAAATGCAGAGGGAGATAAATGGAGGTGGAGAGAAAGTGAAAGATAAATGGAGTGAGAGAGATTGAGAGAGGGGGAGAAAGAAAGAGAAAGAAATTTATTTTAAGCATTGGCTAACTTGATTGTGGAGGCTCGGAAAATCCAAAATCTGCAGGATAGGCCCGAAGGCTGCAGAGCCAGGGAAGAGCTGCAGTCTGCCTCCGCGGGCAGTCTCCCGGCAGAAGCCCTTTTTGCTCAGGGTCGGTTGGTCTCCTATTCAGGGCTTCAGCAGACTGAATAATGCCCACCCACATTATGGAGGGTAATTAGCTTTACTCAAGGTAGATTTAAATGGTAATCTCATCCAGGAAACATCTTCACAGAAATACCTAAAACAATGTTTGACCAAGTATCTGGTCACAGTGGCCAAGACAAGTTGACACATAAAATTTAACATTACAGGACATATCCGGGCATCAGGTTGGAAGCTTTCTGCTTCACTGATGCTGAATCCAAGGGACACAGAATCTGGAACACTGTCGGATAATATTTGCATTATCTTTTGTGCAATATTATGGTTGTGGCATATTAAAGGACAGAGTTTTGGCACTTTGCCATGTGTATACATTTGGTATAGAAATTATTTTACGTTTTGTTGGCAATAAAATGCACCCATATACTGTATGAAAGCACTTGGACTGAGATTTGCTTTTATTTTAACCTAAAATTGAGATTGTGGCTATGAGATAATTTATATCCAACACAATCTGGCAGCTACCCATTATTTACCAGGAAACCCAAAACTTAGGCTAGTCAAATTGGTTTTGGAGAGTTTACGATACTTATTCCTGTTTTGCAAATCTAGCAAATGAGGCCTAGAGAGGTTAAGTAATTTGGCCAATGTATGAAACTAATAAATAAAAGTAGCAAGAATTTAACATTGGCTGTAAATTCCAGCATCTGAAATTTATTAGAATCACATTTCATAAGAATATATACTGACAAGGGAAAATATAATAGATTTTAAGTAATAGCAATCTACACAATTTTATTAAACTAAAATACAGAAATATTGAGAGACATTATCTCTGTATTGAAGGGATTAAGAATAATTAAAGTCTTTTTTTTTCTTTGTTTTATATACTAAGTTAATTATAATGGACATATATTTCTTCTAATCAGCACATTGAACAAAAGTTACTTTAAACATAAAAGAGGCTTTTATCTTAATTTAAAACATGGAGAAAATTTGAGTCACAAAACTCTACTTTTTGTTTTAGAGAGAAATTACCCAAATGTGTGAAAAGATGAGTAGTTCATCTGGTAGCTTTTTTCCTGGGCAAAGTTTTGATTAATTATTGCTCAAGTTCCATCTGAATGTTTCTTCTGTGAGAAGAGTCATGTTTTTCTAAGGCAAGTACTTAAATATTTTCTGCTGCAGATGGCCAGTAGTCAGCCAGGTGCCTCCCACTTGTTATGCTACAGTTCGCCCTGATTATACTTGCAGATTTCAGGGCTGAGAGAACTATGGAAGGTCCTTACCCACATGAAGATTCTATCTCCCCTGCCTTGGAAAGCATATAGGTTTCACACATATTAGTTTAGTGAAAGACCATAGTTATAGAAAAATGTCTTTCCTAAATGATTTCTAGTCATGTAGCTTAATTTCAAGAGCATAAAATATATTTCCTCAATGTTTTAATTCAATTTAACAGAATGATATTTATGGTAATCATAGAGAGGAGTTGTTATTCTACAACATGTGATTTGTCACTTGGATTTTCCAATTCTTTGTTGATATATATATTAAAAAACCCATTTCCCATATACCCATAATTGCATGACCTTTGATATGCTTCACATGATTATTTGCTAAGCAACTTAATTGAATTATTTGGTGTGAAAAAAGTTGGAAAACTTTTCATGGTAGATGACAGCATTTTTGATCTTGACTTCTACCACAGCCTTCTACAGTGCAAAATAATGCTGGCTACAATTCCATGACATGTAACCTGTATACAACCTCCTAAAACACAACTCAATATAATTATCCTAGATGTAGGATATGCTTATCTTTTTTGCCTTTGTTTCTACAGTTATCTGCTTGCATTACATCTTTTTTTGAATGCTTTTTAAAACTTTTGCAATTTGCTTACAGAAAAATTCACATTCTTGGTATACAGTTCCACGAGGTGTTACAAATACGTAGATTTGTGTCAGCAACATCACAGAGAGAATGCAGAACAGATGCAGCCCCCCAAAATGCCTGTGCAGCCCCTTCATGTTCAGACCTCCTCCTCGCTAACCCCTGCCAACTGTGATCTGTTCTCTGTTTCTGTATTTTTTGTCTTTATTATATAATTGCCTTTTATTTTGTACTTAAAATTCTTCTTAATATCAGTAGAATAAAAATACCAAATAGATGGAAATAAACTCAGGAGGGCTTTTGACATAAACTTGAGACAAGAAAACCAAAATATTGTTACTATTTGCCACAGAGAAAAAATATAAAATGAATACAGTGTTCTGACTCCACTATGGGTTCTAACACTTGATTAAAATTGTTATTGTCATTATAGTACCATAATGCCACAATCACATTTAATCACCTTCAATGTGCTCTGCATAGGGACAATTATTGCTGTGGTTTAAAACTTTTATTTTGAGGTAATGGTGGAGTCACAGCCAGTTGTCAGAAATAGGACAGGGCACCCTTGTAGGCTTGGTGGAATGTGGAGACTACAGCCGAATCTGAAACAACTCTCGTAGGCCAAGTTTCCAAGATGCAAAGTGGGGTAAAAATGAAGACATCTCCCAGCTATGACAGAGAAGAGAGATTTTACAAGTTTATCTCAGTGAAATCCTCAAGCACCTATAACATTTTTACCCTGCATATGTTTGCATACATAAAGAAAAAAAAAACTCCCACAATATTACAAAGCAAACATACAATTTACTGTATAATTTCAAAAATAAATTTTTAAATGCTTTGTAGCCTAATAGAATCTACTTACGTTAGTCAGTTTGTGGTTGGAATATCTGAATAACTGGATGATTTCATAATTTTAATGATTATAAACTTGACAAGGGCTTTCTCCTTAACCAACTTCAACCTGGCTCCCCTGAGCCTTCTCAGGGAGGCTCTTGCCCTCAGCCTCCTGTGTAAGTCATTGCCGCGCACAAATTTTGCCAAATATCCTGTTAATGTGACAAGAACCATCAATGGAGAAAATATAATCTTGACCCACTTATTAAAAATAAGTTGTCCATAGAGGTATTAGTTTATTTCTGGATTCTCAATTTTATTTGAGTGATCTGTATGTCCACATTTATACCAGTATCAAATTGCTTTAGTTACGTAGCTTTATCCTAAGTTTATAATCATAAAGTGTGTGTCCTGCAACTTTGTTTTTCTTTTTTAAAACTGTTTTGACATTTTAGGTCCCTCATATTTCTATACGAATTTTAGCATTAGCTTGTCAATTTCTGCAAAAACGAACAAACAAAAAGAGGTTACGGGAAGTTTGGTAGGTAACAGGAATTGCATTAATATTAAATCTGTAGATCATTTAGGTGAGTGCTGCCATTTTAACAACGTTAAGCTTTCCAATCCACGAATATTGAATATCTTTCCATTAACTTAGGTCTTTACCGTCTTTTGACGATATCTTATAGTTTTCAGCATAAAGTTTTTACTTCTTTTGTTATATTAACTCCTAGGTATTTCATTGTTTTTGATGCTATTGTGAATGGAATTATTTTCTTAATTTCATGCTTGCATTTTTTATTGCTGTTATATAGAAATACACGTGATTTTTATATGGATTTTGTGTTCTGCTACCTTTCTGAATTCATTTGTTTGTTAAAATATTTTTAGCAGATTTCTTAGGATTTTCAATATATAAGATCATATAACCTGTGAATGGAGATAGTTTTGCTCCTTCCTTTCCCATATTATTTTATTTCATTTCCTTTTCTAGTTGCCCTGACTGGCACCTCCAGTACAATGTTTAAAAATGTGGTGAGAATGGGCGTCTTGTATTTTTCATGACGTCGTGGTAAAATAATTTAGTCTTTCATCATTCAGTGTTGTGCTACTTGCAGGCTTTTCATAGATTCTCTATCTATAGTGGCGGAGGTTCCCTTCCAATCCTAATATGTTGAGTGTTTTTATCACAAATATGGGTTGTGTTTCATCAATCCTCCTCCTGTATACGGAGGTGATCATGTTATTGTTGCCCTTCTGATATTGTTTTTATAGTTTTGTTATTTATTTTATCCTGTTGGTGTGGGAGATCGGCTCCCTGCCCCGACCGGCTGGTCCCGCCTGGGCAGGGGACCCCAGTGCCCACCGCCGTGTGCAGAGGACAGGGAGCCTGTTCCCACTGGGGTCGCGACACGCGGGGCAGGGAACCGGACGCTGCCTCTGTCTCCACGGGTCACCCCACTGCAGTGGTGGAAGGACAGGGGAATGTGAGGAATTGTCATGTTCCCATTTATTTTTGCCGGAGCCTGGCAGGTACCGCCAAAACTTTCCCTCGCTAGTCTCCCCGTGTCGTGGTCCCCTGGCCAGGACACCGGGCTTTTCTTGGAGCTGTTTCTTCCTGTACTTCTGCAGAGTTCGGTTCTGGAGAAGGGGCAGTAGGGAAGCCCCAGACGACGGTGTCGTCCCTCCTGTCCTGAGCTCCCCGGGAAGGCGCCTCCTTCCCGCCTGTCTGCGGTCCCGCAGCCGGGGAGTTTCAGCCGTAAGCGGGAGGACCCGGCAGAAACGGAGCTGCTTTATTTTTGTGGAACCGGACAGGCTGACACCGAGTCTGATGTGAGCGACATCCCTCCTGTCCCCCTGCCAGCTGGCCCGGGCAGGAGCCGCCGGAGCGCAGGGGACACGGGACAGGCCCAGAGCCGCCTTCTGCCACCGGTCGCCGGTCGCCGTGAGGGTGACAGGAAGTCTTGTGAATTACCGACAAGCAGTTTCGTTAATGAATTGAAACCCTCCTGATGTAAAAGTGACCGCAAGATTCTCTGTCAACAAAACCAGGAAGAAAGTAATGGCATCTGCTGGAGTGTTTGCAGAGTCAGGAGGTCGTCCCTCTGAATACAATGCAAGGCGACAGTGACAGCGGAGGGAGGAGCGGGGAGACGGGGGGACAGGCTACATGTGCACACACACGTGCGCACACTCACTGCCACTGCCTTTTTGAAGATAGCATTCATACTAAACTATTTAGAAAACATCACACAAAGTAAAAAAATAACCTGTTACATAAATTTCTAATGATTAGCGGTAGCGAACAGTAACATAAGTGGGAATCATGCTTTTATCTCCACAACTTATAAGGCGGTTTGTATTCATCTAAGAGAGAGGCTGTTGGATGAGAGAGTCGGTTCTTAGCTTGATACACCAGTGGCTGAGATTCAGCACTATGTCCTCAGCAACTTGACCTTCCTGTAAACCCTGCTGAACAAAACCGCTCCTCCCAACCAAGGCTCAAGTGTTAGCAACTCCCGCTTCTTGGAGGGCAATTGGTAGGATGAAGTTTCTCCAGTTATTAGACAACCCCTGGTACGTGAGCAATGGGCTACATAAGACCACATGTTTCCTGGCTATCTGCCCTGACTATGGACGCTCTTTCCAGACCAGGCTCTGCAGACACTGACGCTCGCCTTCTTCCCGTGATGTCCCCGCGGACAAGGCCCAGCAACAGTCCTGCACACCCGCAGTGTGGGAAACACCCTGACCAAGTCAAATGGATTCCTCAACTACAGGGCTTCAATCATTTAAGGTGCTGATGTGATTCCTGCATCACAAAAAGTGAGGAAATATTTTGCTATAAAAGAAACCGAGGAGCTTATTTTGGAAATCAATAAATTGCTGTTTTTCTGGAGCCTGCTAGTCCAAAATATTTTTGAATAGTTACATGGTCTAATATCTACCATCAAGATGAAACTGGAGACTGACTCTTGCAACAATCTCAGGTGAGGGGTGAACCATGGGACCTTTCCCCAGACATATTTGGGAGACACTCTCTCATCTAACCCAGATTTGGAATAGTAGAAATTTTTAACATGTTTTCTTATGTCTATTAACTATATACATTTATTTTCTCAATGACTCATTCATGATCTCTTCTCAAATTCTGTTAAGATTTTTTCCAATGATTGTTAACTCCACAGATACGAAGTTCATTCTCCCTTTGACTTTCACAACAATTATCCATACTTTTCTAAGTGTAGCTCTTAATTGTTCTTGTTTTTCTCAATGCAGAATTTTCTAAATCTCATGTATTCAAATCTCTATTTTCTTTTCCTTCAAATTTTCTTCTTTTAATGCTCGACATAATAAGGCTTGTCATTTCCCAAGGTTACACAGATATTTGCTATGTAATATTTTCTTCCAGCATTTTTATGCTTTTGTATATTAGATAGAAATAAGCCATATTGTTTATTTGGCTTTTCTTTATTGTTATTTATTGTCTGTGGACTAAATCAGACAAAAACAAAGTGATGAATTCAATATTTGCTACTATGTTTTGGTCACATGTTTATTATACTTCTTATCATTTCTTATGTATTTTAGTGGTAGCTTATTTGAAATGTAATGAGTCATGAATATATACATTCATCATAGTTATATGTTTAACAATATTAAGATTTATGTATCTTTCAAAGCTTTCTTCCCTGAATTCAGGGAACTTGGTTTTCTGTACTTCCCCCAGACTTTCAGTGGAAAGACTAATCTACAACGAAATTTGATAAGTCTGATGTTTTAGAGATGTCAAATGTCAGAAGATTACTTAGAGGAAAGTGTGATAGTTATTTGGATTATGGGTCCATTTTGTTGTTTAGTCCTATTTATGTTAATCCAGGTAATTCCAGGAGGATGTTTGAAACAATTTGTCTCATAGGTTTTCAAATGAGGGTCAAATTTACAAAATAGTTGAAGATATCAAATCCCTAGATTACTTATCTGCTACTTACAGGCTAAGTGGTTAATTGTAGAATCTC
This sequence comes from Eulemur rufifrons, assembly GCF_041146395.1. NCBI lineage: Eukaryota > Metazoa > Chordata > Mammalia > Primates > Lemuridae > Eulemur > Eulemur rufifrons. The sequence continues at coordinate 4,607,767 of NC_091011.1, read as the reverse complement.
TATTGTATTGCGGATTTTAAAAATCTAAATATGAATGCATAAACATAGTACAAATAGTCCTCATACTTAAATTCAGACCTCATAATGTTCATCAGTTTTATAGGGGATTACACGCTAAGTCCCTCACACTGACTGGAAAACTATGCGATCTTTAAAAACTAAAAGTCATCTTTCTGCAGAAAACAACTTTAGTAACTCCATCATCTTTTGGTTAACTCTGGGCGGATTATTTCACAGAGCACTGGTTAAGGGCAGGTTTTGTGCGCCACGGACATCACCTTGTATAACAGTTTGTTCCTGAATCACTTCCTAGGAGAAATCTCTCTGCTATTCAATGAGGAAATTAGAGCTCATTTTCATAATGGAATAAATAAAGCATTATTACAAGGTGAAGAAGCTTTAATAAAATCATATGAGCTAATCAGGTAATGAACAGGTATTTATGGAACAGCTTTTATGGACTTAGAGTGAAGTCTGAGTTCTACAAAGGTGACAAAGTACCTGCTTTCCTTCTGGGAAAATATGACAATAAGATATTGATCACTTAAAGGATAAATAATAGCTTAAGAATATTAAACTGAAAAGTGTTATTAGAAAGTGTAATAGAAGTCAAATGATAGCAGGAATTTTGTGTTCAAAGTCATGTTCAAACCTTCCCAAAGGGGTAGAATTTTAGCTGGATCTTGATCCCATTCATTCAAAGGGAAATGTGGGTTGCTCAGAGATGGTCTGTGATTTTGGAGCATGTATAGAGAACTCTCATGGGGATTTCTCCCACTCAGCAAGAGTCATGATATTCAAATGAGGAGGCCAGCATCTTTTCAGGAACTTACTGACTTCTCTTACTTAGTTCTTTGATAAAAGAGATAAACCACATTTTAGCATTGGTGTGTCTATCATTTACATTAACAGAAATGTTTTGCTAGAAATGGTAGCAGCAGTTGGACCAAGATGTATTAAATTATATCTTTACTCAGATTCTGAAAAACAAAGCACAGTTCTATGCCATAAAAAAACAATCCACATAACCTAAGAGGTATTTTTGCCTTTTACGAGTAAAATAGCCTAAACACTTAAAATTTAAATATTATACTATGTCTGGGAAATAGAGTTGATAAAACTATTTATACAATTTCTCTAATTGTCTGGAAGAAACAACTGGACCCCCATCCACATGTTTGGACACTGCTTGGAAACAATTAGGATGACGGCCATACATGCTTTTCTAATCTCGCCTTACAGATTCAGCTGCTAGTGTAACAGCACAAAATGCAAAAACCCACAAAAGGTTGGTAACAGGGATCAACTCTGCCTCATCTGGGTGAAGATTTCACATCATCTTTGCTCACTCGTCTTGTCTCTCACTGGTTTCTATGACATTACAGCAAAATTAGAGGAGGTTAGCCTCTCGGTGTCATCATAAGTGTCGGCTCAGGGAAAGCAGAAGCGTCAGAAAGCTGTTCGTAAGCACAGCACCCACAGAGGTGGGGGGGGGGCAGCCACAGTAAGGACACGGAGCTCGGACTCTCAGTGAGGCCGGACAGTCAACCTGCAGGAGCACAAACGAGGCAGGGAGCAGAGCCATGGGGACTTTGGGTTGGGTCAGGGGACTGAGGGACTGGAGGAAATAATACAAAGAGTCGCCCTAATTCCCAAAGGGGGCTCGACAAAATGCTTGCTTTGTTACTTTAATTTTGTGCATTTGTGACTGTTAAGGGCTGAATTTTGTCTCAGTAAAGTTCAAGTCCAATCCCCAGTACCTCAGAGTGTGACTGCATTTGGATACGGGGTGTGTACAGAGGTAATTAATTAGCTTACTTTTAACAATGAGGTCTTATCGGGGATCCTAATCAAATGCACCTGGTGTGCAGGTAAGAAGAAGTTAGGACAAGGGCACGGCAGAGGGAAGGTCGCCACATGCGAGGACACGGGGAGATCAGCAAGCCGGGAAGAGCAGCCTGGAGGAGACCGGCCCTGCTGGCCCTCGGTCCGGTACTTCCAGCCTGCGTCACTGTGAGAAAATCAACGTCCGTGGTTTAAGCCACACGTTCTGTGGTGATTTGTATGGCAGCACGAGCAAACTAACACAGTAACACTTATGAAAACTTAAATTTTATTATTTATTTATTTGTTTGTTTTTTAGAGAGAGGGTTTTGCTCTGTCATCCAGGCTAGAGTGCAGTGGCACAATCAGACCTCATTGCAGCCTCAAACTGCTGACTTCACGTGATCCTCCTGCCTTAGCCTCCCAAGTAGCTGGGACTACAGCTGCTCCCACCAGGCCCGGCTAATTTTTCTTATTATTTTAGACATGAGGTCTTTCCATGTTTCCCAGATGGGTTTTGAACTCCTGGCCTCAAGTGATGCTCCTGCCTCAGTGTCCCAAGTTGCTGGGATCGTAGGAGTGAGCCACCTAGCCCCGCTTGAATATTTAAGTTTTAGATCAGAATTTACTGGCCACAACTATGCAGAGTGTTTCCAATCAGTCTTTGGCTAAAATTAAAATGAAAAAGTACCTTTAAAATAATGTTTCCTTGAGCATAATCCACTGGATAAGAAAATGGGTCATGTAGAAATGGTCTCTTGAAATTCACATTGTGATTTTAGTCTTCGGTCATAGAGACTCAGCATATCTATGACTATTATTTGCAACAGCCTTATCTTAGTGATTTCGTTTCACGTCAGTTTTCACTCACAGCCTAGGCAGAGTTAAGGAAATAATATTCTAGTGGGTTTTTTGAGCATTTGAGGTGTTTTGCCTAGGGGGTTGAAGTATAAAAATGGAGGAAAACTCAGATAACGTTTCTGTCATGGGGTCTATTTTAGCTGAAGGAGAATGGGCACAGATGACATTTATAATGGATGAGTGGCTATACCATAAGGAGGTTGATCTTAGTTCCAAAAGTGCAAGTCTCATAGTCTAAATTAAAAACAAAAAAGAAAGCAAATACTCTATAAATTTCCAAATAGTAAATGACTGTTAGGCTAAGAGAAAATATGGCAAATAAAGGAAAATTGATAATGTCCTGGTGATTAGAGAACTTTGCCTGTGAGTGATCTAAATTATCTCATGGAGCTGAGGCTGGAATTCCATTCCTCTCTTCCCCTGTCCCATCCAGCAAATCCCTGTAGATATGCAAGAGTCCCTGTCCTCTATACCCTCACCCTGAGACACCTGTGAAAACCGCGCAAGGATACAGATGCATGTTCACCATGCAAGGGAACTGAAATTATCTAAATCTATCACGGAATTCTGTGCTTTTCAGCTATTATAATATGTACAGAATATTTGGCTTTCCTTTGAGGCTCAGGGTGTTAGAGCTTCTGGCTGATGCAAGCAGATGTTTGCATCTATAGACTTGTTTAATTTATTTGGACAGATAAAAATCTGAAATGTTCACTGCTGATGATGCACTCTCCTCAAGCCTTTGTCTCAGCAGACTCCACTGCCAGAGGTAACCTACCATGAATAGCAGCCTAGCAACATACAGAAACGGTCCCAGCTCCATGGAAGGTGAAGAGAATGGAAGGCGGAGAGAACATAAAACCTACCATGTTCACAGACATCCAGTCATGGAGTACCTCATCGTCTCTCCAGTACTTTATCTAGATTTACCCAAAATCCTATGATGGCGTGGGCTTTCTGAGCCATTGCTTTGGCATTCCTTATGGCCAACAGTGAACTATTTATTTGCAGACCAATAAATTGGATTGTGTCAGATACATGATAGTTACCATTATATTTATCGGGTACCTGTCTAGAGAGTCATCTTCTAAGTATGGAGCAGCTAAAAATATACCTATGTGGTAGCTGGTATTGTTACTTCTTTAAAACCATGCAGACCCACACATGTGATATCACTGTATGTAAGTAAGGTGACGTGGCAATTGAGAGCTGAAAGTCAGGAATAGGCATGGGCGTGGCAGAAACAATGAGCAGGTGTGCTGTGATGGCATCTGGAGCACAAATAAGAGTGAGCATTTGTGATGTTACTATGCCTTGCTCATTGCTTTATATACTTTAACTCATATATTCCTAAAATAATCCCATAATATTGATATTATAATCATCATTTTACAAGAGAGGAAACTGAGGAATTCAAATTTCTTGCCCAAATGTATTTATTCAAGTGGTTAAGTCATAATAAATTTCAAGTCTGTCAGACTGTAAAGGGATTTTCTTACTTTCAAAAAGTAAAGAAAAGGGATTTCTGCTCTGGAGTTCAAAAACCTTAAGAAGAGGGAGCTTCAGGGGACTCAGAAATGAGGAATATCCTGTCTCATATTTGTCTGGAAGATGAAAATTCAGTTGGCTAAGTGTTAACCAAGTTCTAAATATTTTTAAATGTATGAGATATGTATGCACTCAACCATGACTAATGTGAGCCATCAAAACACTTGCTGCAGTTTTTAATTCTGTAAATACATATGACAACGTCTACCCGCTGTCTGTGCTGTCACAGAAATTACCATGTGGAGTACCTGTAGGTGTTTCACAGCTTATTAAACTATAATTGTGGAACTGTAATTATAGCAGATGCACTACAATGCCTGAGTTTTAGAAAACAACTTCCCTTAAATCATAAAAGAGAGCAAACGTTATGAATTTTTCCAGCAATGATGTGATTCTATCAAAATAAAATACTGCTAGAGGTGCAAAACTCACTTTTCCAACAAATGTGAAAAATGATTACACTCTCCAACACTTAAAATAAGCACATTCATATTTTAATCACAGCTGAGAAAAGAGGCACAGTGGAAGCACAAGTGAAAAAAAAAATCCCATTTGGGTATGTATTGTTATTTATGTATTAGTTTATAGGAATGACATTTATTTCTGACTAATAAAACAATTGTATAAATATTCATGTTCTCAGGTAGCTTTTTTTTTTGATGGTGGCAACAGCCTGCAGCCTACCCTTGAGAAGCGGGTTGCAAAAGCAAGAGGGTCCTCTGCCTAGGTAGGCCAGACCCACGTCACCAAACCTGCTATCTGTCGATTGCTTTCATCTCCCCAAACAGCCGAGAATATAGAGATACAGAGTTCAGTTCTCTAAAAGTCAGATTTGCAGATGGTCTTTATTGAGCAGCTAGTTTGCCTTTTGTCCAAAATATACCACCACGTCCAGCAGCCGTAACAAATCTCTGTCCATATGCATGCGTGGGGGAGGGACGGGGGTGGATGTTGTTGTGACTGTTACTTCAGGCATCTCTTACTGGGGACCCTCTCATTGTTGAGGTTGGCCTGTTTTCGTAGAGGAATGACTAGAAAAATCATCTTCTACTGAGCTGAAATATGGCTTGTTCTATCCTTCTAGGGCTTGCTTGGAAGCAACAGATGATAACATTATTTCTCCTGACACTTGGAGGTATTTAACCCTGTAGAGTAAATTTGAATATTTCATCATTGTCATCTTTGCGTTACAGGCAGCATCCCTAGTTACTTAGCCTATTTGGTATGAGAATCAAATAAGCAACTCAGGGGACTGCTTCTCATTCTGGTGTACAAATCCCAGCACGTAAAGTTCATGCAGTACAGCTGAAACTGTGGTAAGGATGAAATCTGGAACACAGAGGAGACACTCTGCCCAGTTTAGATATCATTTGAGACCCAGTGGTTTGGTACAAATGAACCATAATTTAAAATTAAGAAACATGCATTTTCAGATTTACAATATTTAGCAGTGTTTTCTTGTGTACATCATTTATTTTCCTAGAGTTTCAGCTTTGAAATTTTATAGTAGAAGTAATAATAGCAGGCAAATGGGAATTTTTCTAAATACAAATTAGATTAAGGAGGTGCATACAAATACAGATTTTAAGCACTGATAGATGAAATTGGATTATAAGATTTATAGGAAATTGAAAGAAATGCATCAAAGATACCAAGGTGTATGAGCCTGGGGACTACACGGCCCTGACACATCTGCGTAAACTACACTGCATTCTGTAATGAAGATAATACCTTCGGCCTGTATTACTGGATTTGAGTGAGATTTATGGTGACATACAACCCTTTCAGGGACATCCTCTCTGAAGTATTGGAGACTAAAATTGTCTTTGTTTTTGAACAACTTCCTTTCAACTGAATGGATTCTTTCTTTCTCAATCCCCCCAGTTCTGCAACCTTCTTCCTCTCGAGTTGTTTATAGCCACTCGGTTGAACAATACTGCCTTTTGATTTGTGTCCCCACCTCTTACCGTTGGCCTCCTGCTCTCTCCTGCTAGATTAATCTTTCTAAAGCACCCTATAAGCAGCACACCAGCCTGCAAAGCACTTTTCAGTGGTTCCCTTTGCTAATGAGAGTCAGTATTCCAAGGAAAAGCCTGACCTTCAGGAAAAGAAAAACAAATCTCTGCCATTTGCTGGCCGTTGACCTTGGCCAAGGAACTCAATTATCCTTTGCTTAGTAATATTACCCTCTTGTGGGTCTTTATGAGGATCAAAGAAATTCCGTTTCTAACTCTTGGTGAAATACAGCGAAGTGCCGAGATTGTTAGTATCCTTTTCATTCCTTTTCTATGATCTACTGATTTAGGTATACTTCTATATTCTGGTCCTAAATTATATTCATAACCTCTTTCTCGCTTACTGTTGTCTTATACCTCTTTTACGCTATAACCAAAATATCCTACTCATAATTTTCTTATCTCTATTTTTGCTCATACTAAATCCTATGCCCAAAGTGCTCAACATTCTTAATCTGATAAGTGACTGTTCTTAGCTAAATCCCAGCACATAAAGTTCCCGTGGTACAGCTGAAACTGTGGTAAGGCTGAAATTTGGAACAGGGAGGAGACACTCTGCCCAGTTTCGGTATCATTTGAGGCACAGTGGTTTGGTACAACCATCTTCTCCATAAACCTCCCAGGGGCACTCCACTGACTTCTATGTCGTCCATTCCACATCGGAGCATGCTAACCACTGGTCATTGCTTTCCTACTGGTGCATATTCTGTCACCAGAGATAAAAGTGTATGTACTTATTTCATGTCTGTGACAGACAGGAAGGCAGCAAAGTTGTCTTAGCCAACTAAATATCCCATAGTCAAAGTCACAGTCAATGCCGTTCTTGAGTCATCTATTAATAGTAATCCATGAAAATATCTTTTCTTCTAATTACTACATTGTTTAATATCCAATTATGTGTCTGTCTCTAGGTTTTTTTTTTTTTTCAATCAATTCAACTGATATTTATTGAGCAACCGCTAAATATGCCAGGAACTCTTGGGTACTGGGGAGATAGCAGTTATCAAAACCAATAAAACTCCTGCCCTCATTGAGATAGATGAAAAACCAAATGAGCAAAATTAAATGCTGCACAGTATGAGACGTTCAATGTCGCAGAGGAGAGTGCGGAGGGAGTCGGTTGAGCTTATAGGTAGGGCAGGCAGGACAGATCCCGCTGGGAAGGTGGTGCCAGAGCAAAGCTTCGCAATGGGCGGGTCAGTTTGCCCTGCAGATACCCGGAGGAAAGGTGAGACTAGAAGGTGGCACAGCTCTGTCCTTCCCAGTGTGGCTGGAGAAGAACAGGCAAGAGGGGCAGGGAGTAGAGTCAGAGAGGGAACTGCAGACACAAGATATTATTATTGATTTATTTTCAAACCTCATAGATCATAGTATAATTTTTAACTTACACTTTCATGATATGGGGAGAGCTTAGAAAGAATTTAGCAGGTCAGGGTCAGGATCTGACTTTAAAAATGACTTTCTGATAGCGGTATTGAGAATGTCCTGAGGGGGCTGGGTGGAAGAGAGGAGGTGGGCTCAGAGGCCACGGCAACAGCTCAGGCAGGGGGTGAGGGAGGCCTGGCAGGGGTGGCGGCATGTCCAGAGAGTGGGTATAATTTTAAGGTGAAAACCAAAGGATGTGCCAAATGATTGTATTGGGAATGCGTAAGAAAAAGAGAAGTCAAGGATGAGTATAGATTTTTGTGTAAACAACCGCAAAAATGGACTTCCCCTTAGCAGAGCAGGTGTTTGGGGGGGAAGAGGAGGCATTCGCGTTGTGGAAATTGTGTGTGGAATGTCTTGTCATCAAAGAAGAGTCCGGAATTCATGAGGATGTCCAGGCTAATTGTGTGGGCTCTCGGTATGATGGCAGTTTGAAGTCAGAAGCCTGGGTGAGAGCAGCAAGAGGGTGAATGTGGATTAAAAAGATGCAGGATTCGAGGATTGAGCCCTGAGACACTGTAAAGCTAAGGGGATAAAGAAGGAGCCGCAACAGGAAACTAAGACAATGGAAGGACTGGCAGCAGAATGCAAACTGTCAACGCAAGAGTCAGGAAGAGACTGACGGCCTCTGCCGGGTGCTCCCTACACGTCTGGGCAGAGCCAGGTTGACCCGAGGACCCAGCAGTGCTGATGTTGGTGGCAACATTAGCAGGAGCTCGGAGGAGTGGCAGGGAGGAGACACTGCTTCAGAGTGGGCTCAAGAGACGGCAAGAAGAGGAGGATTGGACACAGAAAGTGATGAGAACTTTTTCAAGGGCGTGCTATGTCAAGGATGGCGCTGAGATTGGACTTTGCCTGGAGAAGTAAGATTGAGAGATTATCATAATTATTTTTAGATTAGAGCTGTGGTAGGCTGAGTAGTGACCCTGCAAATATGTCCAAGTCCTAATTCCAGGAGCTTGTGAATATGATACCTAACACTTCAAAAGGAATTTTACAAGTATGGTTAAGGTAAAGGGCTTTAAATGGAGAGATTATTCTGGAAGACTTGAATGCCCCCACTGCAGTCACAAGGGTCCTCCCAACAGGGAGGCAGGAGGGTCACGACAGGAGCAGAGATTGGAGCACTGGAAGGAAGGGGCCGTGAGCCAGAGGCAGGCGGCTTCTAGAAGCTGGAAGAGGAAGTAGAAGGGCTCTCCCCTGAGGCCCCCAGAACAAACCAGCCACGCCCGTGCCTGGGCTTTAGATGATGCCTCCATAACTGTATGATTATAAATTTGTGCTGTTTAAAGCCACTTATGTGGACAGATTATTCATAATAATGGTGAAGAAAGCATCATATATTGGCAAATGGGCAGATGTAATGGAAAAATATATGTGGATGTTGTTTGCAGATTGTTCAGTTTCTGTAAATAAAAGAGGAGGCCATCCTGAACTCTGTGGACATGTGTGCAGGGTGGATAGATGCTTGCATTTAACCAGGTTTGCAGTTTAGCTAGTTTAGTATAATAAGGTTGGAAAAGAGTAAGCAGTTTGAGCTTGCATGTGTCAGCAATGAAGACAGGACATGAGCATGCTGAGAAAAAAATGAAAATGTGTTGGAGTCTGTGGATTGCAAATCTAGGTAGGTAGGTCCTTCAGGGCTTAGAGGGATCTCCAATGAAGACCAAGACAGTTGTGCTTTCCTGCCTGAAGAAAGAGAAGAATTTTGAAATTCTCAGAGTTGATGAATATTTGGATATTCTGTAACACTTAAAAACCTACTCTGTTTTGCATTACATTATTACTTCTTAAAATTTAGCTATGTATATATAAGGTTGCAAATAGAGACAGAAGTTGTTCCCCTCCTAGTGCACTGATATATTTACATGCATGTTTGTGCACGTTTATTTATCCATCACAGACTCATTCAGAATCCGTCTCAGGCTCCACGATAGGTAGGGCCTGTCTGCCTGCGCTGGGAGAGAACAGAGGGGAAGGCAGGAGGCCTCCTGGAAAGAGCCAACATGGGACACGAAGGTGTCAGGTGACAAAGGAGCCTGCTTGGCTGTCGTGGCCCAGGAAGTGAGTGTCTGAACCAGCCCAAGTGCCGCAGGAAATTCTCAGAAAGGAGAATCTAAAACTGAATTTGAAGCACTTGAAGCTGAGCTTTGCGGACGAGGATTTAATAAACACGATGGTCACCGAAATTGCAGGGCTCCGATCATAGCTTGTATGGTCACCACTGCATTTTAAATACTTACATTTAGTATTTACATTTTAATAAACAAATGTAGAAATATATATACACTGATATATCCCAATTTTCTATATTATATTTTTGAGGCAATATGATATTCTTTGTCAAATTTGGTTTAGAAGGAGCTTATAAGATAATTTTCTTAGGAATATCTGAAAACCCAGGGACTTGTTAATGAGATTTTAAAATGTTCATATTTAGGTCACGAAAGATTTAAAATTAATCATATATAAGTGTTCAGAACATTTACACAGACTTTAGCGTATAAAATTCACTCATTTATCTCTGGCAACATTTGTAAAAATAGTGCACCTGTACACATAATCTAAAGTGTTTACCCTGTGACATTTAAATTAAGCTGATTAATATTATTTATCATCCTGTCTCCACAAAGTAAATGGCTGCTAAGACATAAGAGACAGAGTATGTCTCAGACTTAATACATTTCTCGTGTCTATTTTAAAATAAAGAGTTGGTAAGCAAGGCATACTGCAAAGCATTGGAGTTGACTTTGCTTAGTAAACTGGTCACCAAGTGTTATATATATATTATATTTTATTCTATTTCTGTATTCTAACAGTGTGAAGGACACTGGAATCCTGGCTTAATTGAAGCCGGGCTCTGAGAAGCAGAAAATGTTAGTAGGTATCCAAAGATCATTTAATCCTCTACGTAGCAGGAAGGGTATTCACGTTTTACCATAGCTTGTCCAAATTTAAGGGTCAAGCTCTCATTCCTTAGCTACCAGCAAAAGCGACAGGTCATATCAACATGATTTTGTTAGAAGAAAAATGAACATTCAGTTTGTGTCACTTGCTTTTTCTCTCTTGTTTAAATGACTACAGAAAAAATACTACTTTCGTAACATTATATCAATGGTTCCTTAACCTGCCCCTTCACTCTGGTCATGTGCATCTGATTCTCAGGGATGGTCTAAATCTAATCATACATCTATCACAGGGAAACGAATTAAGTGGAGTACCCTTGCAGATAGACTGGGAAGCTCCTGACTCAGACTGGAAAAAGGCTTATTAATTAATCCCATTACAATGCTGTGCTAGATGTCACGGAAGAAAAACAGGTGGTTCTTCCAACTCTGTTTTTCATTTGTCATCCACCACTGAGAGGACTCAGCTATGAGGGTTTAATGCCTCCCCTGTAATGTCCCCGCTGACAGCAAAGGAAATTCTCAGAACTGAGCCAGATGTTCAGTAGTCTGTGAAATCTAAACATTGCAACTGAGAAATCTCAGGAAAAAACTGTTGAGATTTCCCTTTGTTTATTTTTTTCATTTTTTAGGGAATTAGAAATATGCTCTATGGCCTTTCTCTTAATACATGGAGACCACATATCAAACAGATATAAAAGTCAACCGTAGGCTCATATTCCACAGCAGGCTACCAACAGTGGGGGTTGAACAGCGAGTTCAGTGTCTAAGACTGAAATAATTTTGTCCTGACATAAACAATGGAAGGTTTCTGAACAATTATTGGTTTTGGCAGGAGTGTAGTTATTAATCCAGGAAACTCCTCTACCCCGTACCCTCTTGCCTGGTTGCCAAAGTTCTTAGACTAGATTTCTTTTTCCAGCATCACACATGTATGTTGTGAAACAATTCTAATGTTTGGTAATCACAGTTAAATATTATTTAGAGGGGATACATTCATTATGACAACTCAAATAATAAACTGATTTAACTTATTAGAAAGTTAAAATTAAAATTAAATTTCTGTTTTGTACAGTGTTGTAGCAGTTAAAAAGAATGTTAGCTTTAACGAATATTCTTTTTAAAATAAATACTTGACTTTGAAAAGTTGTGTTATGTGAAGGTAACGTAGTTGCTTGCAAAAAAAAAAAATTAGTATTCAGTTAAATTCCTAACCTATCCTTGCTTAATTATATTAGGATATAAAATACTACATCCATAAATGGCAATAACCCACATAATAGTATAATCCACAAATAACACGAATACCGAGAAATTTTGCCTGAATACTCTAGGTATGATTGCCTGTCCTCTTCCCGTGTATGTCAGCATTGGTTGGATCTCGCTGATTCGATTATAAGTTCTTTGAGTGTAATAACACGAACATAGAACTGTGCTAAGCACCCAGTGTGTTTTGGTTAGCCATACCACTTGTGTGTGTATAGGGGGTGTGTGCGTGTGTGTGTTAGAGAGAGACAAAGAGAAGACTAAATTAAACCCATTTGCAAGTCACGAGAACCACTGTCCCAGGACTGAAGGTGCCTGAGGCGGGCACACAGGGACAGCACTGGAGCCCTGGGGAGCAGGGGCACACCCACGATTTGTGGACTCTGAAACTTTTCGTATTTGAACATGGGACACACTTTAAGAAAAAGAATCTTATGCTTGCTCATTTGACAAAAATGCGTAACCCCAGAACACACAGCTAAACCCACCCCAGCATGTGGGAGTGGTGTTGTAGGGGGGCACGAGGTCGCAGGAACTTCATCAGTTCCATGTAGTGGTCAGCTCAGCTGCTGTAACAGAACACCGCAGACGGAGTGCCTTAAGCAATGTGGATTTCTCACCATTCTGGAGCTGGAAGTGCAACGGCAAAGTGCTTCAGTTCTTGGCGAGGGCCCTGTTCCTGGGGTACAGCGCTGTCTCCTGGGCATATCCTCACAAGACACAGAGAGATGGTGAGTTCTCGCCTCTTTATTCCCTTCCAAGGACACCAACCTTACTCATGAGGCATCCACCCTCATGATCTAATTACCTCCCAAAGGTCCTACCACCAAACACCATCCCATTGGGGATTTAGGATGCAACACATGAATTTGAGGGACACAAACATTCGCTAGGTAATATACTGAACTTTGCCAGCCCTGCCTGGGGGCCGTTCTCTCAGTGTGCACCGCAGCCCTCTCCTTTCCTTGCTGTGTGACTTGTAACAAATCTATTAACCTCTCTGAGCCTCAGTTTAGCCTGCTGAAACGGAGTTGCTAATTTCAGAAATGCCACGAACATTAAAGAAAATGTATATAATATGTTTAGTACTGTGCCTGAGGAATAGGTGCCCCATAAATAGTAGCCTCTGTTAAATTACTTGTGAGCTTCATAAGAACAAATGAAAATCTTAAAAGCATCCACTGAAGAATCCTATGTCCCCCACTTTCACCCTCACCATCTCCACAGACAGTGGGGGCTGGGGCTGGAGGAGCCACCCAGCAGGCACAGGTACCAAGTGGAGCTGATGTCCAGAGGCTTCGCTCCCTCCATGAGTCTCACTGCCCTCCTGGCTCGGAAAAGGAAAACTGACTTAGTATCTGGCTGCTTTAAATGCAAAAGACTATGCCTGATTGATTGTAATCTTGGAACTATTTCTAACAAAATAAAGGCAAGACATTCACTGATGTTGAAATCATGGTGGAAATTAGAACGCTTGGGCATTATAAAGTTAGACTTGGCAGGAATCTTGCTGACATTTCTTCTATCGTCCCTCACTTTCAGTCCAGAAGACTAAAGCAGAGAGCAGAGAGTCACAGAAGCCAAGGGCTAGAAGCTCTGCAGCCTGGAACCACAGAGGCACAAGGTCTGCAGGAGAGCAGTCCCGGCGAGCCCTTTCCCAGCGCCCGCAGGAGCCGGAGCTGGATCCCGCCCGCGGGCAGGCCCCGTCCACAACGCCCGCTGTTGGAATCACCTTTCATCACGTAACTCTTCTGCTGCTTATATGTTCATATGCTGTGCTCAGACCTTCTCTTCTTTATTGGAATAAAATTTTTTAAAGGTATGTGTTGGGTAGTAATAATGTCAATTTTATTCTTTGGCAGGAAATTCCTAAATTTAGCCACAGTAGATATAATTATAGAATAATGCAAATATATTGATAGTATTTGGTTTACAGGATATTTTCTGATTCATTATATAATCATATAATGGTTCATACAGTATTGTGAGATTGGCTGTATCCCTATCTTATAGACATGAATCCTGAAGAATAAAGATTTGAGGAGCTTAGCCAGGATCATTTTGGTGAAACTTTATCCACCGATTTTTCAAGTTGAGTCTCTCTCTCTGTGCAGTAGATAATTCCAGGCTCTGGGGAAGGGGGAATTGGATCCAACAATGAATGGGTATTTGTTCCAATCATGTTAATTGAATACTGAATACCTGTCCTATGCCAGGCACTGTTGTGGATGCCGTCGGAAATGAAGAGCACGAGGACCCTCCCACCTGCAGAACTTACCTTCCAGAGATGCCAGGTCCCCCACTATGGGATTGAAGGGGCCATAAGACAGGCTTACAAGCTTCAGTTTAATGCAAAAAAACAAAGAAAAAGGAGTGATGACTGTCCAAATAGCATGTGAAAGACGTTAAAGGAAATAAAATAGAGGATTGAATTATATTTAGGATTGTAAGATTTCATTGAAGTACCGCAGATAAATATTAGAATATACATATGTATGCATATAATATACATAGTATTTATGCGTACACTAGATGGATATGTATATGTACATATATTGACATGCATAATGTATGGTGCATATAAATAGATGTGTTAAACATATATGTGTATTTATATATACATATGTGTTTATTTTAATCTATTACTAGATAAATAACCTTGGGAAATTTACTGAACCCTAGTTTCCTCATTAATAAAATGGGGCTGGTAATGCAACTCACTCACAGGGTTTTGCTGGGGAGCTTGAGTGACCCGACACACGAAGCACTGAGGCCACTTTCTGGCCGAGTGAGCGCATCACACAAAGCTCTTGCTGCTGCTGTCACTATTACACACCGCCAGGCCATGTTCACAACACTTTCCCTTCTTAATAGATTGCAAAGTCCGACATTTCTCAACATCCATCGCCTTTATTCAAGGAGTTACTAACTTAAAAATTCCAAAAACAAAGTGATAGACTGTGTGAAACCAGGATGACAAGTCAGTTGACTACGGGAAGTCGCTGCTCCTCCCAGGGCCAAAGGGAGGCTTGAGTTCCTCCGTCTCTCCTCACTGGGTGCCACTCCCAGCCTCTCTGCAGATGATGTTTGCACAGCAAACTCATCCATATAGAGTCAACATCCATAAGTGAAAATTATGTTTGAGAACCAATCAGAACTAGTTAGAGCATAGCAAAATTGATGCAGATGATAGTGTGATCTGCTTCCTTTAAGGATGTTCTTGAAACAGAATTTTGAAACTGGGCCTTTTTCTCTCCTGCTGGAAGATATCAGAAGAGTTAGCTGACATTACATCATTAAACTGGAATAACAAGACAGTTAAAAGTGAATTTACCTGTGTGGGCAGTCATCGTGGACTACTTTGTTGATAGTACCGTATGTTAGCTAAAGTTGGCATTCTACAGGGAATTGCAAACGTTTACAGACGCTTTGAGGGAGATATTCTTTGTATTGCAGGGCTTGGCATGTGGAGAAGTTTGCCAAAAAAAGATGACATACAGCATATTTTTATCAAATATATTTTTCTGTAGTATTTTTTCATATTTATAAGACTTTATCTATTTGAAGTTATTTAGAGGCTGAAGATAAAATGTTTCCCCATCCCAAACCTTGCTTCTCATCTTCTGCCTACCCATCATCTCTTAGCAATAGATTATTTTGAAATTTTCAGACAAAATGAGGAAACAGCATGTTTGGAATTATGTTCAATCTGAGTTCCTTGTTCTATAGGAGTTGCTCTTTCAAGTTCTTTCAGATACATGGTAGAATCCTTTCTAAAATCAATCTATATGTCAACAGCAAAGGATTTCTGCTCAGGAAAACATAAAATATATAATAATTATTAAATTGGTACTAGTAACTGAAAAAAAATATCCCTATCTGTTGTCAATTTTTTCCTTGAAGTCTTTGCTACAGACACATCCCAGGAGAGTTTTGCCGGGACAGTTAAACTTCAAGAAAACTATTTTTTCTGGTTTTCTCATTACAATCTCAAAAGTGTCCCAGTTTGGATGATAAATTATATGCTCATCCTAGTCACAGCGTGCACTGTTTCTTTTATCCCAATCCTCACCCCCAGTGAAAGCCACGATGCCAGCCACTGTTACCTTTTCGAGAGTTCATCGTGGGTGGACTGAAGCCAGGCCTGGCCCAAGATGGCGCACTGTGGTGCGGTCGCTACCGAGCAGCGCTGGCAGAGGAGTCACCTCCAGTTGTAGCTGCAGCCACTTATTTACTTCTATGGGCTGCAGCTTTCTCGTCTATAAAATTAAGAAGTTGGAAAGTTAGTTTCCATGTGTAGCTGAAATAGCAACTAACCACCGAAGTTCACGTTCACTTTTCATTGCACGGAGTTTTGAAGAGGCGGTTGTCCGCAGGGGGCTGCGTTCCCAGCCCGCTTTTCAGCTGGTGGAGCCACAAGATCTGTTCTTCCAAACAGAATGGGAGGGGAATCGTTATGTTTCGTTATTGCCAGAGTCACATATGCGTGCACACACACACACACGCGCGCGCGCACACACACACACACACACACTCCCTTTTGATATGCAACCTACCTCTTTAAACCAAAAGTATTTTCATGTGAAAAACTTAGAGATTTTTGTTAAGTGTTTGAAGGAATTAATACTTTCTGTTTAGAGAGAAGTAAATGAAAAAAAGTACTGTGGAATTATAGTAAATTAGAAAGAAAAACAATATGGAAAATATAATAATTATGTATTCATTTGTAATGTATAAATAATTGACAAAACCTGAAGAATTCTACATAAAAGAAAAGCATTGCCCTCAGATTATTAGAATAAAAGTAAAACGAAACTTCTCAACCCCAGGGTGGAGATAACATATATATCAAATATATAAGCTATGGTTATTATTAATAGTGTTATAAAAAATTAGTTATAAGCTTCCTGGATATCAAAACATAAAATGTTGTGTCTGTTCTCAGTGCTTAATACAAGAAAATATCAGTAAATTTCATTTCCAAAACTAATCATTTGATACTAACAACCTAGATGGATTTACCAAATGGCCACTGAGAAAGCCAATTGTACAAATTTAAGATGTGGTTTTACAAAGAAGACATTCTTCAGGGGGCAGTAACCTATCTATCTTCAGAAAAAACTCAGTGTCTCTGATGCCATGAGTCATTGAGGTAATTTTTGTGAGAAGCTAATCAAGTGAGATCCAGCACCAAACCTGAGACAAGGACAAGCTTAAAATTTGTTGGAATGAATGGATAGAATGCAGGTAACCATTGATTTTCAACTTCCAATGACATACCCCATCAATCACTGATACTACTTTTCCTTGTGTATGTGTGTTGGCTTGGTGGAAGGTAACACAGTACACTGTTTTATGATTTAATATGTTTAACTAGCAAAACAGGCAGTAAAATAGAATGCCCGCCCCCAACCATCATTACTATCACTAGCTTCTGCCTAAATGCCCTCTGCCCTGTGAGGAATCAGGCAAAACCACACTAAGCAATAGCGATTAGACAGCAATAAATAAATGTGAAAAGTCACAAACACAATTTCCAGTGTGGTTAAGCAAATAAATCAGGGAGTTATTGCAAAATAATAATAAGAAGAAAGTTAAAGAGGAACATAAACTAATTTAGCAGAGCTAAATTCTCAAGTAGGTGTCCCCATGTATACCCTTTACCTACAGTCAATCCCAAATGAAGAAATCATTTAAAATTAATATTATTTCTGGTGCAAAGGAAATCACTTTTAATGTAATTTGAAAATATTTATTGATCTTAAATATAAATTAAATTATAAACAGAATTAAATGCTTTATTAAAGCCTTTATGTAAACTTGTTAAAATTTCTCTAAGTGCTCTGAGACAATATGGTGTTTTAAAAGAAAATCCCAATTATATAAAATAAATTTATCACTTCTAAAATCTAACAGATTTTAAATGCTTTGTAAAATGCATATTAACAAATGAAATTGCCAAAAATATTCTTTAAAATAAAAAACTATGTAAAAAGCGAATGGGACACAAAAGTAGATGCCAACACATTCCAAGAGAGTTATATTTTAGGTAGATCAGTCCTTAGGGGGATTGATCATTTGGATAGCTGCCTTTTAAACCCCACATGTTCCTTGACCTCTTCCACTTGGGTCCTCTGAACCTCTAGACTTTTTCCAGTCTGTCCTCCTCTAATGATCCTCTATGCCTCAACTTGACCAGGCTAAGGCATGCCCAGATAACTGATAGAACATTATCTCTGAGTGTGTCTGTGGGGGGTTTCCAGAAGAGGGTAGCATTTGAGTCACAGACTGAGTAAAGATCACCCTCACCAATGTGTGAAGAGTCTTCTTTCTCCTTCAGCTGGAGCATCTGCTAACCTCAGACAATGGGTCTCTGGTTCGTGGGCCTTTGGACTCCAGGCCTTACACCAGAGCACCCACCCACTCACCCCAGGGCTGTGTCTAGAGTGGGGGGAGTCACACCTGCAGCTCCCATGGTCTCAGGTCTTTGGACTCACTCTGAATTACACTGCTGGTTTTCCTGGTTCTTTAGCTTGCAGACTGCATATCCTGGAACTGCTTGTCCTCTATAATTGTGTAAGCCAAGTCCCATAATAAATGTCCTCTTATCTCTATCTATGCATATTCTATTGGTTCTGTTTTCATGGAGCCCTGACTATAACTCCTCTCCTGTACAGTCATCCACTGTGATCTGCCTGACTATCCAATTCATATGCTTGGGACCTCTTGCCAAGACGTTTATATCTTCACAGTTTCAGCCACAGCTGTGGTTTTATTTTAACCACTGTCACAATCAAGCAAAGAGATCTTCTACCTTAAGGCATTATCAACATAAAACAGGTTTCCCATTTTATTTGCATATCCATGAGGTCCTCTGCAAACAGAAAATCTTTACTGTCACCAAACCCTCAGATCCTTTCTAAACCACGGCTTCTAAATCATTTTCTCTGGTGAAGGAACAATTTTTCCAATATGTGTCGATTCATACTTTCATATAATAAAATAAAAATTAATAACTTAAAAAGATATGCAACATGAAGCCCCATTTTAAAATTATTAGAGTCAACATACAAAGTTTATTCTCTCATATTGCTATGATAGTCTCAACTTTGCTGTATTAATTTGCCACAAATCAGAAAGGAAAAGTTTGAGGACCGGCATCTTCCAGTAGGCCACATTTTAAGTAGCAGATTCCTTTTGGTTTAAGAACCTCTCTGGTAATAAATATATTAAGTATACTTTGTCCTGGTCAGAAATTTGAGAAAAAAGTAGACCATTTTTTTTAATAAGTAAAAATATTCAAGACTCAACTTGAGTGTCTACATCTCTAATCAAATTGAGATTTGTAGTTACTGAGTAACAGTTTTTAGAAGGTCAGTGAAAATGCTATTTTTAAAACTCGTGTGGTATTTAACAGATCTTTTATGGAAAACAAATGATTTTGGTCAAAGAGCAGCTTTAGGTAAGTTCAAAGAACCCAAGCACTTGCAATGCTGTAGCAGAGACTGGAGAACGTTATTTTAGCATAAAAATATAACAAATAACATTTATCTAACAGTTGTTATAACATTTGCCTTAAGCCTACGCCCGTGGCAGTTTTAAGTGGTATTGGTTTCTGGTGGTCCTGCAGAAGCAGGAGTACCCTTGGTCAAAAAACGAGCCGGCCGCATCCCTGAGTTTATCGGTTTGAATATTGAGGAGTGTGCACCAGCCACATGTTTTGGCTACTTTGATATTTTTCCTGCAAAAATTAGAGAATAGGATCACATACTTGTTGAAGCCACTGTTAATTGATGATAATTAGTGTCACCAAAATTAGTGTCACTGGAAGCAGTTTTGTCTGTCTCCTTTCTAAGGCCGGAGATACATATTCCACTGAGCAGAACCCTTCTATATACGGTATTTTAAAATAAGTTAAGGATAAGGTTGGTTATGGCTGGCAATGACCCTGTTCGAGAGCAAACATCTATCTCTTAGAAAGGCATCTCCACATGATGTATTGATCTAAGTATACCAAAAAATTTTAGCAACAAATTCACAGAATTGTCTACTGATGAATCCTATGAGGAAAATTCCTTAAAAAAAAAATCTTTCTTTGTTGAAGTCTCATTAGGCTGATGGAGTATATAGCAATAATCAATACTGGATAATTTATATTTAAAATTAATTTGAATTTCACAGATGCTATTGGATTATAAGGAGGGGAGTGGTAATTTATGGTTTTGAGAATAGAAGAGTCTGCACCAGAATTCCCAAGAGTGCCCCTGGTGAGCTGTGAGCTAGCGATGGCTGTAAATGTTTAATACTGCTGAAAATTTTAAAACTGGATTTTCAACTTATTAAAAATTTACAGTATTTGAGATCATGTCTCTAAGCTTCACAACTCCAATGATATTTTAATATTGCACCTTTGCCACAGGGTATGATATAGAGGCTGCACAACGTAGTTCTTCCCCTGTATTCCACAGATGCAGTCCTTTTGGTTTGACTATTAATTATGAGGAATTTGTTATTCCTTGAAGTGAGTATCTGATGTGCATGTGGAAAGTATTTAGTTTTTTTGCTAATTTGCTCTTATATTTTTCATTTTTTACAACTTTATTGAGACACATTTTACACACCATATAGCTCACCCATTTGAAGTGTTCAACTCTGTAATTTTTAGGGAATTTACCATATTGTGAAACCATTGCCATTAACTTATTCATGATTATTTTATTCTTTCTGATGCTATTATGAAAGGAATTATATTCTTAATTTCATTTCTATATTGGCATGGCTCATATATAAAAATACAATTGATTTTTTACTGGTCACCTAGTATTCTACAAACTTGCTCTGCATATTTATTAGTTCTACTCATTTTTTGTAGAATCTTTAGGACTTTTTTTTATATAGGATCATGTATGTGAAAAAATATAGTTTTACCTATTCCTTTCCAAATTAAGATGCCTTTTATTTATTTTTCTTGCCTGACTTCACTGCTTAAATATTTCAGTAAAACACTGAATGGAAGTGGCAAGAGTGGGATCCTTGCCTTATTCCTGATTTTAGGCAAAAAATTAAGTTTTTCACTATTAAGTACAATGCTCACTGTTTTTATATATTATATATGTGTATGTATATATAATGTTATAATGTTCATTATTATGTTGAGGAAGTTACCATCTATACAAAATTTGTTGAAAGTGCTTAATCATGAATGGGCATTGGATTTTTCCAAATAGTTTTGCTGTGTCTATAGAAATAATCATATAATGTATAACCTTTATTCTATTAATATGGTATATTATATTAATTGAAATTTGGATATCCTATGTGGTCTTGAAAATAGTGTGGTTTTTGCTGTTATTGAATGGAATGTTCATGGATATCAGTTGAGTCAAGTAAACAATGTCAAATCTATATTTTTTCTGATTAGATATTTTATCAACTATTGAGTATATAATATTGAAATCTCTTAACTGTTACTGCTTAATTATCTATTTCTCTCTTTAACTCTGTCAGTTTTGGTTTCATGCATTTTGGGGCTCTGATAGGTGAATATATGTTTGTATTAATAATTGCTTCCTGCTTAATAGAATCTGTCATTATAAGATATCCTTTTTGTTTCTAGCAATACCTTTTGTATATACTATTTGTCTTAAAATCTATTCTTATAGTATTAATATAGCTACTGCAGTTCTTTTTTATCATTTGTACAGAATACCTTTTTACCATTTTTTTTCTTTTGAACTATGTATCTCTTTGAATCTAAAGTGTGTCTCCTGTATGCAGCCTGTAGTTGGATTCTGTTTTTTTTAATATAATCTGACACCCTTTGCCTTCAGATTAGAGTCTTTAATCCACTTATTTTTATTGTCATTATTGATATGGTTGGGTTATGCTATTTTCTTTCTAGATGTCTTTGTTTATAATAATGTATATTCTCTATGTCTCCATTATTGCCATCTTCATTTTGTTAAATAAGTATCTGTTTGTGTGCTACTTAAATTCATTAAAAATTATATTTTCTTTTTTTTTTTTTTTTTTTTTTTTGAGACAGAGTCTCGCTTTGTTGCCCTGGCTAGAGTGAGTGCCGTGGTGTCAGTCTAGCTCACAGCAACCTCAAACTCCTGGGCTTAAGCGATCCTACTGCCTCAGGCTCCCGAGTAGCTGGGACTACAGGCATGTGCCACCATGCCCGGCTAATTTTTTGTATTATATATATTTTAGTTGTCCATATAATTTCTTTCTATTTTTAGTAGAGACGGGGTCTTGCTCTTGCTCAGGCTGGTCTCGAACTCCTGACCTCGAGCGATCCACCCGCCTCGGCCTCCCAGAGTGCTAGGATTACAGGCGTGAGCCACCGCGTCCGGCCAAAAATTATATTTTCTTAATGGCTACTCTGGATATTATAACATGTATCTTAACCTACAACAATCTAATTCAGATTAATATCAACTTAATTCCAATAGTACATAAAAACTTTGTTCTAGTATAGTTCCTTTCCCTCACTCTTTTTCATGTTATTATTGTCATACAAATTATATCTGTATACATTATAAGTCACTCAACATAGTTTTGTAATTTTTGTTTTATGTAGTTATCCTCTAGTATTTCTTTTGGGACTGATCTGCTGTCAACAAATTCTTTAAGTGATTTATTTATTTATTATGTATGTATGTATTTATATCTGGTGTGGTCCTTCGTGTTTTGAAAGGTAGTTTTGATGCATACACAATTTCTGGGTGAAAGTAATTTCTTTCAGCATTTTTTGTGTGTCAGACTGCCCATTTCTGGGCTTCATTCTTACAGAGGGTCCCTCAAATGTGGCAAGTTATTTTTTTCCTGCTGCATTCAAAGATTTTGCCTTTGGTTTTTGATAGTTTGACTATTATGTTTCTAGTTTTGTATCTCTTTGAGCTTATCCACTTGGAGTTTGTTGAGATTTTAGAAAGTATAAATTAATGGTTTTCATCAAATGTAGGAAATATTGTCCATTAATTTTCCAATTTTTTTCTCTGATGTCTTTCTCATCTCTCCTCTGAAGATCCCATTATATATATATATGTATATATATATATTTATTTATTTAATGGTATTCCAGAGTTATCTGAGATTCTGCTCACTTTTTCCATTTATTTTTATGCCTCAGACTGAATATTCTATTGGTATATTTATATATTTATCTATCTTCATGTTCATTAATATTTATTCTGCCTGATCAAATATTCTGTTTTGTCAATGTTGTTATTTTTCATTTCAGCTACATTTTAAACACAAACTTTATATTTTTTTAATTTATAATTTATATCTCTTTACTGATATTCTTTATTTTCAAAGCCTTAGAGAGCTGTGATGGTAACAATTCCAGCTAATTGCTATGATTTATTAGCATGCTTGGGAAAGGATTTTTCCTAGGACCTAGGACCTGAGTCATGTAAAATAGTGACAGTAGTTGAGAATAGGGTTTCTTCAGTGAGAGACTAGCAGTATTGTCAAAATATTGACAGGGCTCTGGATTTGGGACTTTGTAAGGACCTCCTAAAATAGGTCACTCCTGTCTCTTTTCCCGATTAACACACCATAGTGCTGGAGGGAGAAATTGGAGTAGCCCAAGTTAAAACACCAAGGGCCCAGCAGTCTTACCAAGATTTAATAGTTTTTCTTGAATAAATGCTTTCTAGCTTGTTCTGTTGACTTGTTCATTAATATTATCAGCTTTGTTTATAATAATGGTTAAATTATAATTTTTGATGGTATTTTATGCCTAATTGTATTTTATTTCCAAAACAAAAAGAAATTCATTCTGTAGGTTGTCTGTTTGCTCTCGTGATAGTTTCCTTGGCTGTGCAGAGGCTTTTTAAATTGATCAGGTCCCATTTATCCATTTTTGTTGTTGCTATGATTGCCTTTGGGGTCTTTTTCAAATATTTTTTGCATAGGCCGATGTTTATAAGAGTTTATCCAACATTTTCTTCTAGGATTCTTATAGTTTCATGCCCTAGGTTTAAGTCTGTTATCCACCATGAGTTGATTTTTGTGAGAGGTAAAAGATGCAGATCCTGTTTCAGTCTTCTACATGTGGCTATCCAATTTTCCCAGCACTGGGGATTCTTTTCCCCAGTTTATGTTTTTGTCTGCTTTGTCAAAGATTAGATGGCTATATGAGGATCATTTTATATCTGGATTCTCAGTTCTTTTCCATTGTTCTATGTCTCTGTTCTTGAGCCAGTACCTTGCTGTTTTAGTTACTATAGCCTTATAGTATAGTTGAAGTCTGGTAAATTGATACCTTCAATTTGTTCTTTTTGCTTAAGATTGCTTTTTCTGTATGGGCTCTTCTCTGGTTCCATACAAAATGTAGAAATATTTTTTTCTAGATCTGTGAAATATGATGTAGGTATTTTAATAGGGATTACATTGAACCTATAGATCACTTTGAGTAGTATAGACATTTTAACAATGTTGATTCTGCCAATCCATGAGCTGGGTATGGATTTCCACCTGTTTACGTCCTGTGTTATTCCTTCCTCAGTGTTTCATAGTTCTCCCTGTAAAGGACTTTTACCTCCTTAGTTAAATATATTCCTAGGTATTTTATTTTCTTTGTGGCTACCGTGAAGGGTATTGAGTCTTTGATTTGGTTCTTATTTTGACTATTGTTGGTGTATAGGAATGCTACTGATTTCTGTACATTGATTTTGTAACCTGAGACTTAGCTGAATTTGCTTATCAATTCCAGTGGTCTCATGGCAGAATCTTTGGAGTTTTCTACATATCAGATCATATCATCAGCAAAGAGCAATACTTTGATCTCTTCTGCCCTCATTTGGATGTTCTTGATTTCCTTCTCTTGTCTGATTGCTCTGGCTAGGACTTCCAGCACTCTGTTGAATAGAAGCAGTAATAGAGGACAACCTTGTCTGGTTCCAGTTCTAAGTGGGAATGTTTTCAATTTTTTCCCTTCACTATGATGTTGGGTGTGGATTTTGCATATATGGCTTGTATTATTTTGAGGTAAGTCCCATCTATGTCTATTTTGTTAAGCATTCTTATCATAAAATGGTGCTGAATTTTGTTGAATGCTTTTTCTGTGTCTATTGAGAGGATCATATGATCTTTGTTTTTGCTTGTATTTATGTGGTGAATTACATTTATAGATTTGGGTATGTTGAATCATCCTGGAATCTCTAGGATGAAGTCCACTTGTTGGTGATGGATTATTTTTTTGATAAGCACATGAATTTGGTGTGCTAGGATATTTTTGAGAATTTTTGCATCTATGTTCATAAGGGATATTGGTCTGTAGTTTTCTTATTTTGTTGCATCCTTTCCTGGTTTTGGTATCAGGGTGTTGTTGGCTTCATAAAATGTGTTAAGGAGGATTCCTTTCCTTTTGATCTTGTGGAATAATTTCTGCAAGATAGGCACCAGTTCTTCATTGTAGGTCTGATAAAATTCGGGTGTGAAGCCATCTCGTCCAGGACTTTTCTTTTTAGGAGGCTTTTTATTGCTACTTAAATTTTGGTACTTGATAGTGGTCTGTTCAGGAATCCTATTTCCTCCTGATTGAGCCTAGGGAAGCTGTGTGTTTCTAAGAATTTGTTCATTTCCTCCACATTTCCCAGTTTATGTGCATAGAGGTTTTTATAGGATTCATAGATGATATTTTGTATTTCTGTGGTATCAGTTGTAATTTCTCCTTTTTTCATTCCTGATCAAGTTTATTAGAGTCCTTTCTTTTCTGCTTCTCGTTCAGACAACATACAGAATGGGAGAAAATATTTGCATGCGACACATCTGATAAAGGGCTGATAACTAGAATCTATATAGAACTCAGGAAAATCAACATGAAAAAAATCAAACCCTATTAAAAAGTGGGCAAAGGAAATGAGCAGAAACTTTTCAAAAGAAGATAGAATAATGGCCAATAAACTTATGAAAAAATGCTCAACATCTCTAATCATCAGGGAAATGCAAATCAAAAACACAATGAGATATCACTTAACTCCAGTGAGAATGGCCTTTATCAAAAAGTCCCAAAATAATAAATGTTGCTGCGGATGTGGAGAGATGGGAACACTCATACACTGCTGGTACAACCTCTATGGAAAGTAATATGGAGATACCTCAAAGAACTAAAAGTCGAAGGACCATTTGATCCAGCAATCTCATTACTGGGCATCTACCCAAAGGAAAAAAAGACATTCTATAAAAAAAAAAAAAAAAAAAAAAAAAATCTGCACTCGAATGTTCATAGCAGCATAATTCACAATTGCAAAGATGTGGAAACAACCCAAGTGCCCATCAATACATGAGTGGATTAATAAAATGTCATATATATTTACCATGAAGTACTGCTCAGCAGCAAAAAACAATGGTTATATAGTACCTCTTGTATTATTCTGGATAGAGCTGGAACCCATTCTACTAAGTGAAGTATCACAAGAATGGAAAAATAAGCACCACATGTACTCACCAGCAAATTGATATTAACTGATCAACACTTATGTGCACACATGATAACATTCATTGGGTGTCAGGCAGGTGGGGGGGAGGAGATAAGTATATTCACAATTAATGGGTACAGTGTGCACCATCTGGGAGATGGACACACTTGAAGCTCTGACTCAGGTGGGGCAAAGGCAATAGATGTAACTTAAACATCTGTAGCCCCGTAATATGCTGAAATAAAAAAATAAAAGAAATTCAGTATATCTAGGTTCTAGTATGGTATGCAAGGAGACTGAAATTCTTCCCTCCATTGTACCAAGAAATAAAGAATAAAACAAACTGAAAAATCAACATCTCTTCTTAAATTCAGCAGAGAATTGAGCTCACCAGGTAAACCACCTAAATTGATGAATACCAAAAATCACAACTTACAAAAGGAAATTCCATGGGCAGAAACCTGTGTGGGAGTCAATACCAAGGTAGGAAAACCCAAACTGTGTCTGATGAATTGCTGGAGACTCAGTGTGGACAAGTCTGAGAGTTAAAAACCCCATGGGGACTCCAACACTGTGGCCATTGTGGCAAGTGGACCTTGTGGACCTCTATCAGATTATCACAGTGAACCTCAAAGAACAATCCCATAAGCTTTAGGCAGAGGGAGGGGAAATTTAACTATTTTGAAATATGCCAGAGCATTCTGTTCTTCTTAAAGTGATGCTCTCAAGAGAAATTATTTTACTAGCACTTAACATGTTGAGGTTTTATCAGAACCTAACTGGCCTGGGGAAGGTGATACCATCTCCTAGTCTTCTATGTGGGGAAAGGAAAGCACACAACTCCAGCTCCCTCCAGCCATCCTACCCCACCTAAGGGTGTGTTTTGCAGGGTGAGGAGCTGACATCACTTGTGAAGTTCACAGCCACAGCACAGACTCACTAATGACTGAGACCTCTTGTAAGACTATAGCATGCTTTTTCTTCCCCCATAACTTACCTTGACATTGCTAAAAACCTGTTTAGGGGAGTTCTTTTGGCCAAGTACATAATGTTCAGCTTTCAACAACAACAAAAAGTTACAAGGCATACTAAAAAGCAACAAACAGACAAACAAAAACAAAAAAGCAAACCATAGTTTGAAGAGACAGAGCAAGCATGGGAACCAGAATCAGATATGGCAGTGATGTTGGAAGTATGCAGCTATGAATTTAAAACAACTATATGATTGTTATGCAAAGGGATTCGATGGAAAAGCAGACAACATGCAAGATCAGATGGATAATGTAAGGAGGGAGATGAGAATTCTAAGAAAAAGGCAAAAACAAATGCCAGAGATAAAAAGCACTGTAACAGAAATGAAGAATGCCCTTGATGGGCTTGTTAATAGACTGGACATAGCTGAGGAAAGAATCTCTAAACTTGAGGATCTATCAGTGGAAATTTCCAAAACTAAAAAGGAAAGAGGAGAAAAACAAAATGGACCAAAAAAAAAAAAAAAAAAACAGAGAGAGAGAGAGAGAATATATAGTATCCAAGTATATCCTAGTACTGTGGGACAAGGCAATTGCAAAAGGTATAATATAAGCATAATGGGAATAGTATAAGGAGAAGAAAGAGAGAAGGGACCAGGGCCATTGCATGACATTGCATTGCATTCCATTCCATTTCAGAAGAGAGCATAGGACTTCACAGTCATGGAATCTTCACTCTGACTCCACCTTTTTCTCCCAGAGAAAGTTTTTTATCTACTCTAATCTTACATGCTTCATCTGTAAAATGGAAACCATCAAACTGGCTTAATAGGATTGCCAGCAAGATTACATTAAATTAGATAAAATATAGACTCTACCTTGTGCAGTACATAGCACATAATAAGTGCTTGATAAATGGTTATTAATATTTAGTATGACATTTCTCATAGTTCTATTAGAGAATCCAAAGGGACCTCATTTCTTCCACTGCTGACAGGGAGGTATCTGGAATAATTTGGAAAGTTTGGCTAATTTAAGTAGATTTTACATATTAATATATCATTCTTAAGAAAACAATGAAAGATCTATTATTGTCATTTGCTTACTTGCCAAACATGTCACCATCCCACACATACTTCCACTGCCATTTGACTGCCCTGTTCCAAACCTCATCACATTTATTTTCTTTCTCCTCTCCTTATCTTCCTTCCTGTCTGATTTCACTTCCAGGTTGTATCTTCTCTTGAGCCATTTTATGTGTTAACCTTGTGGTTCCTAAATATGTATCTTGGTAATGGAGCTTATTTTGGTACAAGTCTGCATTTTCCATGCTTGTTTACTTCCCTCCCAGGTAGTCCTGAGTGTTACACGTTGCCTTCATCTGTTTTCAATCAGGCAGACAGGAATTGACGCAATGCCTGTGCCATCCAACAGGGGTCTGAGGTCTCGAGCAAGTACTAGAAAGTACTGGAAAGGATGACCTGCTTCCCGCTATGCTGAAATGTGATGTGACAAAATTATATCCTCCAACCAAATTATTTTGTTTCAGGAGGGACATTTGGACCCCTGAGGTCTAAAGGGGATGATTTGTCAGCTAAATCAGCTCAGTCAGTGCAATGAGCAATAGGGTGTGAGAAGTGCAGCCAGACATTTTACCTTTCTCAACAGATTCTTGCTGACTCAGAAATTATGACATTTATGCAGTGAGCAGGTGGGCCAGAGATAGGGGGTGAAGCAGTATTTGGCTTGTCTAAGAAATGTCATGGAATCAAATATTTTTGAACATTTTGCTTCTTGCTCTACAACTGGAATAAAGATAAACAGACACAGATACAGATAGATCAGGTTTTCCATGAAATTTGATGTACCTAGATATACAATTGCATATTCTGAGCAATAGGTAGCAAATATGTCCAGAATATATTCAGAAAGAAATTCTGCATAGAGATACAATTAATAAGGATTCTGTTAAGGTCCAAATATGGAGCACTTGCAATCCAAGTGAGAAGGACTTTTCCATAGTCAGTAATAAGGATCCTCAGAGAAGGATATAACCTTTCCATGGGGATATAGAGGAGGTTATAAACAATTAGTTCATAAAAGATGAGAGTGAAAAACAGGTGGTTTTCTTGGCCATAGGGCCATGTTTCACCAAGGTTTTCACCAAGCTGCGGGTGTATTCCAAGTTATTGGAATCCTAACATGCGGTACGTGGTGTTGTAGTTGTGTGCCATATAGGGTTGTGCCATGTTTGTCTTTAACATAATTACACTTAAACTAATTACATTATAAATTGTATATGGTTCTTCTTCCATTGCTCAAGTCCACTTATTCCCAAATAATGTTTGTTTTCTATGTAAAATACCAAATTACTGAAATTCTGTAAAAATTTTGATACAGAAATACTTGGGCTAATCATTTAGTTCTAATTCAGGAACTGCATTGAGGTCCTGTTTCTCCAGAAAAGATAACCAAATACACAAGATGTTTTCTAAAATCATAGGTTCATATGGTGTGATAACCTTATCCATTAATGTAACAAGCTGGTTTGGACATGGAAAGTATACAGGTAATATGTGTTCAATTAATGGTCTAAGTGCAGGTTTGCTACATTGGTATAGAAGTTCAATCAAATTTATTTTATAACTGAAATTTTATCTACCACTTTCAATTTATACTATATCAATTTTAATACTTGCATCTTAAGGATATTGGGTTTGGTCTGTCTTTGAAACTTGAACTCCAAATTATATATTCCTATAATTATATATGTCTTAGTAAAATCTTGAGTACAAGATTTTTTCTTGTAGAAAATCAGAAAGCTCTATTTTCTTACCAATATAATATTTCATAGCCTACAATGAAGATATACAGTACTCAAATCAGTACTTCTCAAATATTTTCTTACCCAAGACACTTGAATTAGTTAGCACAATTTCATCAGTAACGATGACTCACTATGACAATAATTTTTATTTGCCCAGATTATTTCAGAATGGGAAAGGCCCATATAGTTTAAAAAATAAATCCTCCAAAATCACTTAATTGCAGAAAAATAAAAGTAAAGTATAATTTATTTTATTATATTTATTATTACCATTTACATTTTTGATACAACTTTCTTTATATCTATGCTAGGGAATAAATTCTGCTTCACTTTCCAGTTTTTATGGCATTATTTTCATTATTTCATAACAAAAATAAATACTCTTTAAAAGTTTATTAAGTTTACTGTGTCTCAACTTAAAACTTAGGTTTGATCCCATAGCCATGAAAAGATATTGACAGATTTTTCATCATATACCCAGTTTATCTGAGGATAATGTGACAAATCACTTCAAAAGTTACTAGATGTCTCTGGGAAAAACAACTATGATTTAGTTTTAAAAATTTCAAAACAAACAAACTCACAGTTAGAAAGTTATAGTTTATTGTATTTTTCCCAGTAAAGGGAAGATTGATTTTTCCCTACTAGGATGTAAAGGCAGGATTGCAGGGAATTTAAGTATTATTTACCAGATGTTGATTCTGCTGAGCTAGCTTTCTAGCTTATGTTAGGGACTTTTGATCACAGTTTGCTTGAAGTAAACAAATGGCAAGCTCACCCAGTGCCTCTAATACCAGCAGGTGCGCCCAGGCTCAAGGAAGCCAAGGAGAGGCAGAGTGAGGTCTTAACGAAGATGCCCACATAGGCCTTTCTGCAGCATTACAGCACATCAAACTCGACTGCAACTGCAGGACTGTGAGCGTGTTTCCCTAAGTTGGAAGACCAAGACAAGTCTCTTATCATTTGCCTGTAGTTACAAAGAGATACTTTAATGACCTACACCAGGCTACAGATTTAGTTCTGGGGTTTGTTTCTCAGTAATCTGAAAGCTCTCCTAGCAAGGGAGGTGCCTTGTGCCCAGCTGGCAGTAGCGTCCTACCGCTATGAGCCCTGGGCTTCCCCTGGCTTGACCTGCTACAAACTCATCCTTGCTGAATTGATGCCATGTAGTTATATCAAAAATAATAAGTTTAAAAAGAGTTAAAAGAGTTAAATTTTAAAAAGCATGGAAAATGACAGAAAGTCACTTCATCAGATACATTTTTAGAGGACTCTAAAATACAATCAGATGCATGTATCATTCTGCACAAATCCTCGCCCCACATCTTGGGCATTAGCCTCCTGGAGTGGATGCACAAAATGCATCTGGATCACCTGCGTTCAGATCCAAGCTCTGCTAATTACTGGTTGTCCAAATGTAGGCAAATTACATACCTGGTTGTTTCTTACATTTATCTTCTGTAACATGGAGATAATAATAGTGCCTACTTTATGCTGTTGTCCTGTGGATTAATTAGTTAATATTTGTAAAGTGCTTGGCATGACACCTGGCACAGACTAAGTTTTGCTATTGTTAATCTAATTCTCAGTAAGGGGCTGGGGAGGGCAGAGATGCAGGGGAAATCCGGCGCATGTGTTATCTATTCAGCTGGTTGAAAGGGCTGCAGAGTGGAAGCCTGAGCTTGAGAATGCAGGACGGATAAAGCTACTGACGGGTCAATGTCTGCTTGTTGGAGATATCCACACTGGAAGTCATTAGTGACCGCCATTGCAGAGGGAGAGCCTATTTCGCACACAATAAAACTCACTTCTTTGGGTTGCCCCTAGCAACACTGTAAGTTCTTCCTTTGTTAGATCTCAAGTAGATGGTTCAAAAGAACCATTGAAAAATAAACCTGAATAGAAGATGATCGAGTTTTATCACATCATTAAGAAAAATATAAAAGGTACCTACGGACCACAGCTACAACAACCATAGGAAAGGTGAAACGCATAGAAAGTATTTAGAAAGATTTGTGTAAGATTTTCACTTAGGAAAATAGTATTGTTAATCTCTGCCAGTGAATTACCTAATTACTAGTTGTTTTTATAATGTTAAGAATAGAATCCAAACTATTTGTTAGCTTGTTTAGCTTCTAAGTTGCTGCCTCTGTATGTTGGTGTTCACACACAGGTTGAAATCCAGTCCTGCTCTGAGCACACCACAAATTGACACTCATGTGTATTTGGTCATACTATTCATTAGACATTTTTATTATCATGATGTCCCTGAGAGGCTGCCTAAGGTGTAATCATTATTCTTCTCTATGGAAAAGGAAAGTGAGGCAGGGTTATTTACAGACAAGACATCTGGAACCAGAATTCATATCTGTTGATAACCAATCAATCCATTGCTTTTCCTATGACACACACATATACTAAAGACAAAATTTCTCCTCTCTCTGTTAGGGTGGAAAGACTAGTAGGTGCTTGTGGTGTGGGTGGAGAAAGATTTCTCATGCAGAGATTAGATATATAAAAGTAAAAAAAAAAAAAAGGTTTATCTTTTTAGCGGTGGGGGGGGGGGAGAGAGAGCAGGGAGCTGGCATGGCATCCCAAAGAAGAAGGGGGTGTCAGCAGGGAGGCCAAGTGGCTCGCTTCTTTTATGGGGACAAAGAACAAAAAATAGCAATGGCTCTCAGTTGATAGCAAGAGCAGCAGCAGGTAGATAACAAAAACTGCAAGGATGTCGAAGCCCAAGACCTGGTTTCCTGCCTTCCTTGGAGAAGGGGTATCACAGGAGATGCGACTCTGTCCTGGAGATGTGGTTGAAGCTGTAGCTGGTTCTCCTGCTGTTTAATCAGGAACTCTGTAAAAGCAGATTCTCAAACACAACTTCGAAGAGAGAGATTTACATATCCTTTCCGTCCATTCAGCTTTCTTCAGAAGCTGTGCAAAGCAGAACTGCTGCAGGGTGCCTGGGTGTTAGAACTCACAGGCTGGGTCTTTAACCATTATGAGAAATGGTGGGATTAGGTGTTTTCCTGCAATTGGGTTGCAAGGCCACCCCTCTCACTCTCTTCCTGACACGTTGTATCACACGTCCTAAACCACCTACGATCCTAAAGCATTACTTTAGAATAGTGCTCCTTGTAACTCTTTATCAACTTAGATGACCCATCAATATAGGATTTCTCCTTGATTCCTAATAAATGCAAGAGGATCCTGTTTTACTAGCACTAGACCAATAGTGCATTTCTTACCTATTACAGTAGTAAGCTTATAATACCCTATCTTACCACTTCACTTTCATGCTATTTTCTCCCAGATCTCATTCTACCCACATGCTTATAATTAAATATGAAATGTGAACTTTGTCAAATTTATTGCAGTAATTTTATTTTATATTGGATTGATGTTTTGTTGCACAATAGACTATGCACACATAGAATATATGTGATCCTCATGTGCATAACTCTGTAATGTCTTGCCTCTTACTTATATATATGTGCTGTCATTTCTTGGCTTAGATAGGGACATTTGACATGGAGTAGAAATTTAATACATACTTTTTGAAAGAATATCCAAATATCTGGATGTTTGATGTGTTGAAAATATGATATTCATGTGTTGGATTGCTCTTTGCAGCAGAATTTGTAATGCCATTTGAGTTTTTATGATCTATAAAATAATAATTCTTCTGATGACTCCCATTAGAACATTGTCATGTATTCATGGGAAAACAAAAGTAATAATAATAATATAGTGAAATTTTTATGGAGCTAAATTGTCGTATTTAAAAAATTATCACATTCTCAGAAATTACGTCCTTTCAAGTTTGTTTGCTTAGAATAGCTGCTTATCTTTGAAATAAATGTCACAATATTGTGTGTATGTGGTGTGGTGGTGGGCCCTTTGTGGACACGTATGTATGTATGTCTGTATGTAAGTGTTCTTACTAGAAAATTAAAAGTTGACAACCCTATGTTAGTCCTCAAATATCTTACGGAAGCATTTCTGGTATAAATTCCTAACTCTGGAAACCACTCTGCTATAGAATGTCAATGGAAAAGAAGCCAAACTCTGTAAAATAATTTAAAGAGGTTTATTCTGAGCCCAATTTGAGGACCATGACCCGGAGCCACGCCCAAGAAGCCTTGAGCACGTGGACTCACTGTGAGTGGGTTACAGTTTGGTTTTATACATTTCAGCGAGACAGAGGTTACATGCAAAGTTGTAAATCAATACATGGAAGGCCTACGTCTGTTCGCCCCGAAAAGGTGGGACATGGTGGGGAGTGGCTTACAGGTTATAGGTGGGTTTAAAGACTCTTTGATTTGTAATTGGTTAAAGAAGTGATGTTTGTCTAAAGCCTTGGACTGTTTTAAGATAAAATCAGAGAGAAGCCAGCTGATACATACCCAGACTCAAGTGATTTGTTGTGTAGGTTGAGGACCTGCAGCTTGCCTTGCAGGGCCTTAGGCCTGTCAGGGAGTTACAAAGGATGTCTCCCTGAAGGGAGGGGGGCCTGATAAGGCATGTCTGACCTCCCTTTGTCAGCAACTCAGTTGCAGGGCATTTCTGGGTTCCTCTTGGTCAAGAGGGGGTCCATTCAGTTAGCCAGGGATGAAGGAGGGGTTAAGATTTTATTTTAGTTCACAAGAACAATATGATCTCAACTACCCAGAGGGCTAGGCTGCTTGTATTTAGCCATTGCCTCTTGTTCATACCTATTCTCTAATGCATTTGTTTTCTGTCTAATCAGGAGAAAATCTACTTTGCTCTAAGTTTGTGCTTTACACAGTCCGAAAGAATGGCAATTTTTTTTTCAATTAAACTGCTAGTGGATTGCTGAGGAGCTTCTGAAAATCAATCACAGTACACGGCACACGGAGTGAGCCTGTTATCTTCCAAGAATGCAATTCAGGTGTCGAGAATTCCATTTTGTGTCAGCCAGAAAGTTTGGGTGAACTAAGTATCTTTTAAAGTTTATAGGGACAAATGAAATTGCCACTTTGAACAGAATCCTGGCACATAAAGGAAGATGTAACAACCCTTTCTATCATCAACTTCTATAATTATTTTGACAAAGTGAATCTCCTCTAGTTTTAAGGAGAGTGGCTTTGGAGGAATTTGATAGCTTTAAAAAATGAATCTATGAGAAACTGTGATAAGTCACTGGGGTAAACAACAGCTATGGTTTACAGGAGGGCAGAAAGTCACAGGTAGCACCAACAGGGAATTCCATCCATTGTTAAAAACAATAGCTTAGCCACAACACTGGGAGAGATACAGGATTACAAAGAAGTGGAAAACTGCATTCCAGCTATAAGCCTGTGATGCCCTGTTACTTTGGGGAAGATAATATGACTATAAAGAGCAAAATAAAGAGTTTTTCTTTTTTTCTAGAAGTTAAACCACTATAATTGGATTTAACTATAGACTCACAGGCCACCTTATGAATTTGAATCTAGTCTTTACTTACTGACTCTGTGACCCTTGGCAAGTTTTAATTAACACTTTGCACCTGATTTTTCCTTTCCTATGAATTGGGGAAGGTAAGAGAAATTCATAGCGTTGTTATACGGATAAAGCAGGTGTCCGTCCATCGGGACAGCGGCAGCAGTGCTGGCAGAGCAGGCGCTTAGTGAGCACACGGTGAGTACCGACATCACAGCCGTCGCATCACTCCGAAGGCTTGTTCTTGCTTTCCCATCGTCTCTCTGTAGCTGCTTTAATTACTACGGCAAAGGGGAAAACAAAGCAAAATAAGCAGTGCAGGGTTTCACCAAAGCACCCAATGGAATAAAAAGCCTTCTTGAAAGGCTACTCTATTTCCCTAAACACAGAGCCTCTGATTGGTTAAACAAAATCCTAGGCATGTTTTATTTAACGCTCAAGTTATAAAGGACCTCATTATAGGAATTTAGAAGAAAATCGATAATGAGTCTGTTGAAACAGCATCCATGAGAGCGCATTTTCCAACCCTTCTTCTTCTCAACACACTTTCCCTTCTCCTAATTCTTTGTGGTTGGACTCTGTCTTTTCTCCCATGGGAAAATACATGCAGTCCCAGGGCATGGTAGTTTGGGGGCCAGGGCTGGAATGCCTGACCCCAAGGGTGGACATGGAGCTGCCTCTGGGGCTGCAGGGTCCCGCCTGCTTCCCTCCTCTGGGACCGCCTGCTCTCCTCTAAAGGACCGATGTTTAAAGACTATCAGTTTGAAGGGTGCATGCCTGGAATGCTCATATGTTTTGTTCTGTTGTTAATCAAGAACAGCGTTTAGTAAAATGAAGCCCGGAGCTGGAGATAGGATTTAGGGGCCCAGAGTGTGTGGCAGCAGGAAGTGCCAGATGGGCAGTCAGTGTGAGGTCAAAAGCTTGCTGATGAAACATGTGAATCAGAGGAATAGAGAAGGTAAAATAGGAGTAGAACACAAGCCGGGGAGCAGGGCGAAGAGTTTGACATTAAAAACCATTGAGCACCTGTCCTATGAAGAAGAGAATGACAGACGTGTTACACAGTGCCGCTGTTGCCCAAGACCCTCGGGAGGAGGTTCAATTCTATCCAGGGAGAAGGTCCCACCAAACCTTCAGAGGCAGACGCAGAAATCCTGTGGAACACAGTGGAGCTTAGGGAGACAGATGCTTTCAAAGTTTTAGCATGTAAGTCGCCGAGTGTCAGTGCTTACCCTGGAACTCTGGGAAATAAATGACCCCTGTATGTACACAATGGTTGTTCCACCCTCTTGCCACCAACTCCATATGTTTTCACGTAAGGGTTGTGTGTTAGAAACGTTTTCCCATGATTTAGAAAATGGTCTTAGCTGCTGTAGGAAGGATCATTCAACCCTCAGTGACAGCTTCCTATCCTCTCATTTCTTTTCTTATACTTTATTGTGGGTTCGGGGAGTTAGATATATATTATATCTGAGATCATATAAAATCAATTAATCTATGTGAACTCAACTTTTACATGATATTTCATATAATGATTGATTAATAAGAGATGCAACTACCCAGATTTATAAAAATGCACACTAATGCATTGTGTCAAAACAGGTACCATTTAGAATTTTTGACTTTTGGAGGGCATATACTTTGAGGAGCTCTGGATTTGGTAATGTTATAGAAGAAATTCATCAGTGACAAACAGAATTCAACATTATAGTCACTGACAGCTTAACTATTTTGCCATTTTTCTAGTGATTAGTACCTTAATTTGAATGAAGATTGTTAGGTGTGTGCGTGGGATAGCTTCTGAATCTAGGTTTGCTGTCAGCCCAAACCCCCAAACCTTAGGAATGCGTATGTCTAAAGATGAATGGGTGGCAAAGTGGCAGAAAGTACCCACTGCCATATGACTAATGTGGTGTACTTCCTGGAACATCCATTAACTTAAAGTAATTAAATATTTTATTGTTAAATATATAAAATATGGAAGAGAATGTAATTTTGTGTTTTTTTAAAGAAAATCTAGATTTTGGCTGGTCAGTTCCATCTGAACAATGAACCTATGCATTCTCTTGCTTCTGCCCTGAAAGTAATTTATTTGTAGGATTGTTGTGCCCTCTACAATGTCATTTATCTTGTATATTCTTAATGTGATTTGTTTTTGATGAATTTATACAGTGAACAGGTCACTTTTTTCACATTATTCCCCAGTCTAATACACACCCAAACGTACATGCACACACACATACACATACAGCACCGTCAGCATCACCACCATCAACTTATGGGCTCTCCCGACGATTGAATTAAAATGAATGGGTAGAATATTTAATGATGGTATAACTTAGATATTCTCCAAAATAGATGTCCTGTTACAAAATTCTATCACTGAAACTCCTCTTGGAGACTTCCACTTCTCTACTACATAATATGCTGCCTTCTAGAGATTTGTCTTCAGCTCATTTCTCTTTTCACACTATGCAGTGGTCCCCCCTATGCTTGGGAGATACATTCTGAGACCCCCAGTGGGTGTTGGAAACCCCAGATAGTCCAGAACCCGATTGCCATCAGTGGGAACAGCTTCTGTTCATGTCTTCGTCCCGTGAATTTAATGCCTTTTCCACCTTAACTAAGCACTGATCATGCACTGTGGCCATAACTTTTGCAGTCTGAGGTATGACAACAAAACTAGCATACATTTCTGTTTCCTTCTTCACAATTTCACAAGTGGAAAATTCTGTCTTAGCAAGCTCAGCATAAGATTTTTTTCTTTCCTTATCAAATTTAAAACTTCACCTTTTCATTTAAAGGAAGCATTTTACATCTTCTCTTTGGCATATCTGAATTGCCAACATCACTATTATTGCACTTTGGGGCCATTATTATGTACAATAAGGGTCCCTTAAATGCAAGCACTGTGATACTGCAGAAAGTCGATCTGATAACAAAAACTGTTACTAAGTGGCTCACAGGTGGGCAGGTCTGCAGGTGGGTCTGCAGGTGGGTCTGCTGGACAAAGGGCGGATGCGTGTCCTGTGGGGGCAGGGTGCATTGGTGTGAGATTTCACCTACTCAGAATGGTGCACAATTTAAAACTTATGAATTGTTAATTTTTAGAATTTTACATTTAATATTTTTAGACTGCAATTGACAACTGGTAGCAAACCATGGAAAGGAAACCACGGATAAGGGGGGACTACTGTCATTCTTTTTGTGTCTTTGTGTTATTCTAAACAGTATATCTACAAATGAAGACATTTATTATATAATGCCACTAAAAATAAATTATTTGAGAATATTACAGAAAACAAAGGAATGGATAATGGGCAGGGGCTGGGTAACCATCTGCTGCAATGGGTCGGCCTTGTAAACAGAAAGCAGTATCTGTTGTCCGATGTGATGGCCGGATGACCCTGAAGGCATTTCAGAGGTTATCAGGGCGCAGGCCCAGAGTGCAAGGTCTTGGGAGCAGAACATTTTGAGGAGGGGCTGCCACCAGTAGGCACCACCACACATCTCAGGTTCTGCTTCCTGTGTTCCATCACCACCCTCCTTGGCAGCCTCAGGTGCAGCTTTGGTGGCCCCAGTGCAGCAAAGCTATGGGGGTGTGGTTGCCCCCGGTTCAGTTTCTAAAGATGTCTGAAAGAGCCAGGAAGTCCAACCAGAGAACTGCCCCCAAAGAAAGCGCCAAATAGGGTGGTGCATGCGCAGTGGAGCCATGGGGGTGGGGCCCACTGGCCATGGACGGATAGAGCCACTGGTGTGTGCTTCCAGCCACAGGAAGCCCTGGCATGCAACCTAGAAACAGAGCTTTGCAGAGACGGGTGCCATGAAGAGAACTGCCCTGGAAATAGGCCCGAAGCACGTAGTCACTCGCAGGCTGGGCTTCCAAAACCTATGGAGGCGGGACCACCACCTGGGTTCGTCTCAAAGGCAGGACTCCTGCCCCAGTGAGACTGGCCGGCCAAGCATCGAATAGAAGAGGATTATTCTCAAGACTTAAGGTTTAATGTTGCTTGCCCTGGTGAATTTCTGACTTGCTGGAAACTTGTTACTCCTTTCTTCTTTCCTATTTCTCCCTTTTGGAATGGGAATGTCTATTCTCTGCCTGTCCTGCAATTGTGTTTCAGAAGCACATAATGGGTTTGATTTCACAAGTTCACACCTGGAGAACAATTTGCCTCCAAATGAATCATACCTTGAATCTCACCCATATATGATTTAGGTGATGATTAGATGAGACTTGGAGTTTAGCCTTTTGAGTTGATGTTAGTGTGATCTAAGACCTTTGTGGCTACTGGCACAAAACCAATGTATTCTACATGCAAGAAGGACATGGATTTTGGGGGCCTATGCTTGGAATTCTGTGGCCTGAATGTTTGTGTCATATGTTCAGATCCTAATTCCCAAAGTGATAGTTTTAGAAGGTGGAGCCTTTGGGAGATATGACTTTTTGAGATTAGTGTCTGAATTATTCTGTTTATGTTGCTACAAAGGAATACCAGAGGCTGGGTAACTTGTAAAGAAAAGAGGTTTTTTAGCTCATGGTTCTGCAAGCTGTACAAGAAGCATGGTGCCAGCAACTGCTTCTGGTGAG
Organism: Eulemur rufifrons; assembly: GCF_041146395.1. Classification (NCBI taxonomy): domain Eukaryota; kingdom Metazoa; phylum Chordata; class Mammalia; order Primates; family Lemuridae; genus Eulemur; species Eulemur rufifrons. The sequence continues at coordinate 4,567,659 of NC_091011.1, read as the reverse complement.
GGTTTTAGGGAGCTTCCAACCATGACTGGAGGAGAAGGGATTCACAAGGTAAAAGAGGGAGTGAGAGGAAAGCAGGGATGCCACACTCTCTTAAACTGCCAGCTCTCACGTGAACTAACAGAGCCAGGGCCCACTCGACACAAGCAGGACAGCACCAAGCCGATCATGGGGGATCTGCCCCCAAGACCGAAACACCTCCCTCCAGACCCACCTCCAACATTGGGGATCAAATTTCAACATGAGATTTGGAGGGACAAATATATAAACAATATAATCAGTGTCCTCCTAATGGAGTCCTGAGGGAGTCTATTTGTCTCCTTCCACCAGGGGAGGATATAGCGAGATGGTGCCGTCTAGCAACCAGGAACCAGGCCCTCACCAGACCCCAAATCTGTGGGCATAGTGTCTTGATCTTGGGTGTCCCAGCCTCCAGAACTCGGAAAAACAAATTTTTGTTGTTTATGAGCCACCCAGTTCGTGGTTTCTGGCATCGCAGCCCCAGTGGGCCAAGGCATCCTGGACCACAGCCTGCAATGAGCTAACAGCACAATCCATAAAGATCAAAACAGATGGAGGGAGGCTCCAGGGACAGTATCTGTAGTCTTTATTTTACCCTCCCTTCTTGAGTTATTTATTTTTCCAAAGACAAAGCTTCCATTCTGTTGGGTGAGGAAACAGGACAGGCGGGAGACATCAGGGTGTATAAGCCGCCCTACTCATGTTTCTGTGACCACGTCAGGAGGGACTTAGGTGTCACTGTTCACTCTAGATGGGATATCACTTCATCCCCCTGTTTTCAGTAGTATCTCCACATCTCGCAACTAGACTCTGCCTGGAATCTAATTAAAATCAGCTGATGAAGAAAAAGAGGACATGAAGGACAATGTTGGGGCCAGTGAGAATATAGTGCAATATTTAGAGTGGAAGTCTCTGGGCCTGAATAATTTTTAAGTGGACCACTTTCTAGTTAACTGGTGTTCAATCTGGTTCCCCTAGACAATCGGAACAAGGAAGCAGAGACCAAGGTTGCAAATGGCAAAGGAGTTTATTTGCTAGCTCGAGCTAGGGTCCAGGTCCCAGAGCACCAACGCAGTGGCCTCTCCATGGACAAGGACCCCGCCTTGTGGTACAAGGTGAGTTTTTATACTCTCTGCTGTTTACAAGACTCTGGTCTCTGGTTTAGAGAGATATTGGGAAACATACGCCTCACACAAGCTGTTCACACACTGATTATGCCTTGCCCTTTTTTATCTAATTGGTCGGTGGGAGCCCCGGGACTCCTAGTCCTTTATCAGGAAGTAACTTGCGGTGGCCTCCCTGGGGCCTTGTTTTTTTTTTTTTCAATTTTCCTGAAGCCTGTTATGCCAAGCTAAGCATCAAGCAAGCAAGCCATGGATACAGAAGCTGAAATAGGCTGTTAGCCCTTTATAATATTTTCTAGTTCTACACTAGAAAGATAACAAGTGATATTCAAAGGGTAGGATGCTCAAAATGGAAAGTTTGGAAGAATGCAGTTGATAAAAATAACTTCTGCTCCTTCCTCACCCACCGTCATTAGTCCTCCAATTCTGTAATTCTGTTTCTCTTCCAAAGCCCTCTAATTTTGTGACTGTGCTGTCTCTTGCAGCTAATCACCCTGTCTCGTTACTGTTACTGAAAGCTCGGCCACTTGTTCAAGAGGCCGAATCAGAAGAATGAGGACAAGCGGTTTGGGGAGGAAGGACAGAGAGTCTACTTTGTCCACAAAGGAGGAAATATGGTGGACATTCTTGTCTCAAAATCCCAAATATCCTGAACAGGGGCCGAAATACAGAGCTTTTAAAGGGAGTGGTCCTGGCTTCAGGCAATTACTGTGGTTAACTATCCTAATTGTCCCATCTCGGCCAAAGACAAAGCCGGTGAATTCCACCAGCCCCCACCTGGGGGTTTTAACAAATGACTTAACCTGCCTCAGGGATACAGGCCAGAATGCAGTTCCCAAAAAGAGTAGGGGAAGTTTCAAGGAGACAGAAAATCTCTTTGCCATTTTAGTTTCTTCAGGCCCCTCCCTCAGTTGGTTTACCTCCCTGCTAACTGGGATTGCTAGTTTGTCTTTCCTAAATTACTGGACGGTCACTTGGTTGGTTGGTTGTTCTATCCTTCAAATCACTAATACAAATGTTTTGGGCAAAAAATTCTTTCTGTTCTATATTGTATGAATCCTAGCCCACTGACACTTCAATTTTTCATTGCACTTTGTTTTCTTTCTTATTTTTCCGACTTCTATTTGATAGTTAATCTCGTCAGAAACATCTTGCCAATACTCTAAATCTTGTTCAGATTCTTTTTGTGTATATTAAAAACACATAATACAAAATTTACCCTCAACTATTTTCAAGTGTACAGTTCAGCAGTGTTAACTATATTCACATTGTTATACAACAGAACTCCAGAACTTGCTCACCTGGCAAAGCTGAAGCCCTACACCTCATGGAAGAACAGCTCACCATTCCTCCCTTCCCTACCTCTCCCCTCCAGACCCCACCAGCCCCAGCAACCACCACTCTGCTTTCTGTTTCTGTGATGTTCACTGCTCTAAATAGCTCATATAAATGCAGTCATAGAATGTCTTTTCCTGTTGTGACTGGCTTGTTACATTCAGCATAATGTCCCCAAGATTCATCCATATTGTAGCATGTAAAAGGATCCCCTTTCTAAAAGCTGAATAATATTCCATTATTATGTATATATAATATTTTATTTATCTATTCATCCACCGGCAGGTAGTCCAGCTGCTTCCATCTCTTGGGTATTGCAAATAAACATAAATCTGTGGATTGCTTTAGATACTGCAGACATTTTAACAATATTAAGTCTTCCAATCCATGGACATGAAATGTTTCTCTATTTATTTGTGTTTTCTGTCATTTCTCTCAGCAACGTTTTCATTGCATGGGTCTTGTCTTTCCTTGGTTAAGTTTACTTCTAAATATTAATATTTTGTAATTTTTAGTGCTATTGTAAATGTCATTGTTTTCTTTATTTCCTACTTACATTGGTCAATGTTAGTGTGTAGAAATGTAACTGATTTTTAAATGTTGATTTTGTACCCTGCAACTTTGCTAATTTTTTACTGGTTCTAACAGTTTATTTAGTGTCTAGCATATTTAGGATTTTTTACATACAAAATCATTTCTTCTACAAATAGAGATAATTTTATTTCTTCCTTCCCAAGTTGGATGCTTCTTATTAATTTTTCTTGTCCACTTTCTATGAATAGAATTTGCAGTACTATGTTGAATAGAAGTGGTAAAATCCAGCTACCTTGCCTTTTTCCTGATCTTAGAGGGAAAGCTTTTAATTTTTCAACATTAACTATCATGTTAGCTGTGGGCTTTTCATGTGTGGCCTTTATTACATTGAGATAGTTTTTTTCTATTCTTATTTTGTTGAGAGTTTTCCTCATAAAAGGGTGTTGAATTCTGTCAAATGCTTTTTCTGCATCAATTGAAGAGATCTTGTTTTTCTCTTTCTGTTAATGCAGTGTGTGTCACTGTTTCTGGAAAAGCCTGGCACAGTAGAGCAAAACCACCCTCCAAACTGAGATGGTGCTGAGACCAGAGAAATGGCCCAGACCAATACAGCTTGGCGAGTTAGGTGAGATTATTGGAGGTGACTTACACAGGGCTCTGACTCCTAGTCAACACAAGAATCCTTGGGGCACTGGCACCCGGAGGTGACAGGAGATCTTTGGAGAGTAAGATCCCATCTGCCCTGTTTGTGGAGCCTTAAATGTCTTTCTGGCGAGTGAGGCAGGGCTGTCTCTGGGCATTGTGTATTTACATACAATACGAGTTAAGCCTGTGTGGTACTTCCCATTAGGCGGGATGTTAGTATTACTGTTGGCTAAAGGATAATAGGGCAATTAAGACAACTTAAAACAGTGCAAACTGGTTTTAAGATGTATGATCATCTATGCAGAAGGAGCTACTTAAGAATATCCTTTGTTTTGTATTTTCCCCCATTTTTTGCTTTGATCTATATCTCTAAATTGAAACAAACCTGCATAAATTATGTTAAACATTAAAAGCCGGAGATGGGGAAGTTGTATTCTTCTCTCAAATCAATCACATTGATTGATTTTGAAATTATGTAGATTCTTGTTTTCTAGACATAAATCTCCTATGGACATGGTATTTAATCTTTTTGATGCATTGTTGAATTTAACTTGCTAGTAATTTGTTGAGGATGTTTGTATCAATATTTATCAAGGAAATTGGTCTATGGTTTTATTTTCTTATAAATTCTATGTGGTTTTAGTTTCAGGGTAATGCTGGCCTCATAAAATGAGTCCGCAGTGTTCCCTCCTCTTCAATTTATTGAGAAAAGTTTGAGGACAATTGGTATTATTTCTTAATTTAATGTATGGTAGAATTCTTCAGTGAAGCTTAGTGATCCTGGGCTTTCATTTTTTGGCAAGGTTTTGATTAGTAGTTCAATATTTTTTCTACTTATAGGTGTGTTTAGATTTTTTATTCCCTCATGATTCAGTCTTGCTAAGTTAAGTGTTTCTAGGAATTTATGTGTTGCTTATAGTTCATCAAGTTTGCTGGCGTACAACTATTCATAGTTTGTTATAGTCCGTTTTAATTCTGTGTCTTCAGTGGTACTGTCTCCTTTTGCATTTCTAATTTTAGTTATTTTAGTCTTCTTTCTTTTTTTCTTAGTCTAGCAAAGGGTTTGTCACTTTTGCTTATGTTTTTTAAAAAGAAAGTCAATATAATTGTTTTTTTCTATTTTTTCTCCTATATTTTGTTTTTTTCTGCTGTAATCTTTACTATTTTTTTCCTCCTGCTAACTTTGTTTTTAGTTTGTTCTTTTCTCCTACTTTTCACTATATATATTTGGATTGCTAAATTGAGTTTTCTTACATTTTAATGTGTGCTTATCACTACACATTTCCCTCTTAGAGCTGCTTTTACTGCATGCTATTGGTTTTCTTAAGCATTTTTTTGTTTTAATTTTTCTCAAGATACTTTCTAATTTCCCTTGTGATTTCTTCTTAGTCCCCTTTGTTGTTTAAGGGTGTGGTGTTTAATTTTCACTTATTTGTGACTTTCCCCATTTTCTTTCTCTTGTTAATTTCTAGTTTCATTCCATCATGGTCAGAAAAATACTTGATACGATTTCAATCCTGTTAAATGTGTAAAGAACTCTTTGGTGACCACACCGGTGGTCTGTTTTGGAGCATGCTCCCTGGGCAGCTGCGAGGAGTGTGTACTCTCCTGTTGTGGGGGGCAGGTGGGTGTTCTGCCTGCATCTGTTTGGGCCCAGCTGGCACATGGTGCTGACGCATCTTCTGTTTCTTTACTGATCTTCTGTCTAATTCTATTAATTATTGAAATGAAATATTGAATTCTCCTACTATTATAGCATTGATGTCTGTTTTGCCCATAAATTCTGTTAATGTTAGCTTCATATATTTGGGGACTCTGATGTTGGGTACATATTTATAATTGCTATATATTTCTGATGAATTGACCCCTTATCATTACATAGTGCCTTTGTTTTTTTGTGACAGTTTTTGATTTAAAGTGTATTTTTCATGAGATAAGTATGGCTACTCCTGCTCTCTTTTTATCATGTGTGTGAAATATCCTTTTTCATCTTTTCACTTTTTGCCTGTGTGTGTCCTTAGATCTAAACTCAGCCTCTTGTAGACAACATATATTTGGTGCTTGTGGTGTTTTATTGTTTTATTTATTTATTTCATCCATTCAGTGAATCTATGTCTTTTGATTAGGGAGTTTAATCCATTTGAATTAAATGTAATTATAGATAAGGAACTTAGTTTTGACATTTTATTAATTATTTTCTCTATTATTTGTACCTCTTTTGGCCTCTTTTTCCTCTCTAGCTGTCTTATTTTGTGTTTTTTTTTTTTAATAGTGATATACTTTTATATTTTATCATGTTCTTTTGTGTATTTTCTATACATATTTTCTCTGTGGTTACCATGGAGATTACATAAGACATCTTAAAGTTATAATTATATATTTTGAACTGATCCCAACTTACCTTCAAGTGCATACAAGAACTCTGTTTTTTTACACCCTCTTTATGTATTAGTGTCCCATATTATGGCTTTTTATACTGTGTATCCTTTAATAAAGATTTATTGCTATTTTTATGTTTTAATCCTATAAATGTTATACCACAATTCAATGTGATTTACACATTACAATGCTACAAGATTCTATAATTGTGTATGTTTTTACCTTTACTAGAGAGATTTTTATTTTTGTTTTGTTTTATGTTGCTGTCTAGCATTCTTTCTGTTCACCTTGAAGAGCTACCTTTAGCGTTTCCTGAGGGGCAGCACTAGAAGCAATTAATTTTCTGTTTTAATTTATCTGGGAAAATCTTAATTTCTCCTTTATTCTTGAAGGACAGTTTTTCTGCATATAGTATTCTTGTGTATAGCTTTTTTTTTCCTTTCAGCACTTTGAATATATCATCCTTCTCCCTATTGTCTTGTAAGGTTTCTGCTGAAAAAATCACTTTTAATTTTATGATAGCTCCCTTGTACATATCAAGTTACTTTTCTCTTGATACTTTCAATATTCTTTCTTTGTCTTTGACTTTTCACAGCTTAATTATAATGTGTCTCAGTGTGGGTCTCTGGTCTAATCCTATTTGGAGATCTTCAAGATTTTTGAATTTATATACCCATTTATTTCCTCGAATTTGGAAAGTTTTAAGGCGATTAATTTTTCAAATAAGCACTGTGCCCCTTCCTCTCCCTCTTTTCCTTCTGTGAATCCCATAGAGTTTATCTTGGTCCACTTGATGGTGTCCTGAGTCCTTTGGGTTCACTTTGATTTCCTTAATTCTTTTTCCATTTGTTCCTCTAAGTTGATACATTCAAATGACCTGTCTTCACCTTTGCTCCTTTGCTGGTGCTTTCTTCTGCTTGATCCAGTGTGCTGCTGATTTTTTCTACTATGTTTTTCAATTCCATTTTTGTATTTTTCGGCTTGGAATTTCTGTCTGTTTCTTTTTTAGTTTCTATCTCTTTATATTCTCATTTTGTTCATGAATAGTTTTTCTGATTTAGTTTAGTCGTCTGTGTTCTTTATGTCACTGAGCATCTATAAAATGGTTATTTTAAGTTCTTTGTTCAAATAATTCATAGAAGTACTTTTTTAGCATTTGTTTCTAGAGGTTTTTTTTTTCTTTTAATTTGGACTGATTTTCTGTTTCCTTTTTCCTTTTTAATTTTTTTTTTTTTGTATGTCTTGTTATCTTTTGTTATTGACATGTGGGCATTTACAAAAATAGCTACCTTTGCCAGCCGTTATTAATTGTCTTCACAGAGGGGAAAACCTTCACTGATCACCCTGGCTAGAGACTCCGGGAGGCTGGCGATTCTTTTCAGAAGCAGACTTGCCCTAGGTTTGGTGTATGCAGTCTCCCAGCTGAAGAGGTTCATTGTTTCTGCTCGGAAGTTCCCCGGATGTCTCCCTGCGGTGTGCCAGCATGTCTGCTGCTGCAGCGAGCGGCCTGTTGCTGGGTTTCCTCTGACGTTTCTCTGTGGTGCCGCGATCTCTCAGGCCTGGCACGGTCTGTGCGGTTTGCGTTTGCTCGCGGTGGCCCCGCCGAAAGCCTGGGAGTCGCTCTGCCTTTCCCGCGGCCGGTGCTGCCACCTCCCCACTCATCTCTGGAGTTCCCGTAAAGGCAGTCCGGTTCTTGTCTGCTTATTATGTTAGCGCCTCCCGTGGGGGAAGGATGGCCCTGGGGCCTCCTGTTTTTTCCTCTTGCTGATTCCTCCACTTGTTCAGCTTTTCTCGCACCCATTTGGTTAAACCTGAGGCAGCTGCACACCGTCTCATAATTTGCACCATAGTGGCTGAGCACTGCTAAGGAAAGTCTCCAAAGAAGGCAGATTTTTTTCCTGACTTAAATTCAAGGTCGCGAACTCAAAGTGCGCTGAGCACTAACCAGAAATTTTACCGTATTTCTCTGATTAGTTCAGAATTCAGTCTTTTTTTCAGTGATTTTCCACTCAGATCAAACCTTTAAAGCATCTTCTTTCAATTTCCAGAAAATATCTATGACTCTACTTTACTCAAAAACTAGAAACCACCTCCTCATTTTCTTATTTTCATTGGTACCAAATACAAACCTACCAGCCCCTGCATACCACCTGTCTTTCCTTTTTCTTCCAATAGGCCAGTCCTCCTTCCTCAAATCTAAAGGTAATACTTTACTGTGCTCTGAATATTTTCCTCTCCTTCTTTCTAAAAAAATGTTAATGTTCTTATTTCCATCAAACCTTGAGCTCAATAATTTACTAAGATTCTTTTCATGGCAAACTTTAAAAAGATAGAAATTAATAACATTGAGTCACATTTAATTGTTTCTCCTCATGGATATACTTAATAATTGAAATATTTTATGGTCTTTAATTGCTTTTGTGGTCGTTGTTTGATCTGTGAATAAATAAGAGTTAAGCATTGCATTTGGATATCTTTCCTTTTGTTTTTTGATCCCAAACCTTTGTCCTGTTTTGATTTGAATGATTTTTTGAAGACTACAATTCAGAAATCTTATAGGATGCCCAGGTTTTGATTTGGTCATAAGAATACCGCATAGATGACACTGAGCATGTCATTCTGCGTCAAATCAGATGGCATAAAATGTCAGGTTAGCCAACTGTTGTTAACAATAAAATTTGATGATATGATTAAATTATAGGAATGCCTTGTTTTATTGCTTTTCACTGTATCGCACTTCATGGATACTGCATTTTTTACAAATTGAAGGTTTGTGGCAATACTATTAATACATTGAGCAAACCTATTGGCATTTTTTTAATAGCAGCATGCACTCATGTCTCTGTCACATTTTGGTAATTCTCACATAATTTAAAACTTTTTCATTATCATATCTGTTTTGGTGACCTGTGATCCCATGATCTTTGATGTCACTATTGAAATTGTTTTGGGGAAATACAAGCACACGAATGAGAAGGAAGCCAAATAGCCTTATTACTGAGAAAGTTTTAAGGGTCTTGATAGAAGATCATACTGGCCACAACAATCCCTTAAGCCAAAGTCTAAACCTAAGCAAGGCCCCAACTCTCTTCAATTCTATGAAGACTGAGAAGGCGAGGAATCTGAGAAAAGTTGGAAGCTAGCAGAGGATGATTCATGAGGTTTAAGGAAAGAAGCTGTCTCCATAACATAAAAGTTCAAGTTGAAGCAGCAAGTGCTGATGGAGAAGCTGCCTCAAGTTATCCAGAAGATCTGGTTAAGATAAATTTTTAAGGTGGCTACAGCAAACAAAAGATTTTCAATGGAGACAGAATAGCCTTCTATCAAAAGAAGATGCCACCCAGGACTTTGATAGTGAGAGAGGAAAAGTCAGTGACTGGGCTTCAAAGCTTCAAAGCACAGGCTGACTCTCTAGTGACAGACTAATGCAGCTGGAATCCTAAGTTGGAGCCAAAGCTCATTTACCACTCCACAAATCCTGGGCCTCTGAGAATCATGCTAACTCCACTCTGCCTGTAGTAGATTAATAGAACAACAAATCCTGGATGAGAATACATCTGTTTACGGCATGGCTTACTAAATTGTTTAAGTCCACTGTTAAAACCTACCATTCAGAAAAGAAAAAAATATATATATTTATTTTAAAATATTGCTGCTGTTTGACAATGCCTGGTCACCCAAGAGCTCTGATGGAGAAGTACAAGGAACTTAATGTTTTCATGCCTGCTAACATAACATCCATTCTCTAAGCCATAGATCAAGGAATAATTTTGACTTTCGAGTTTTATTATTTAAGAAATACATTTTGTAAGGCTACAGCTGCCATAGGTAATGATCCCTTTGATGGATCTGGGCAAAGTATATTAAGTCTCTGGAAAGGATTCCCCATTCTAGATCCACTAAGAACATTTGTAATTCATGGGAAGAGATCAAAATATCAACATTAACAGGAGTTTCGAAAAAGATTCCAGCACTCATGGATGAATTTGAAAAGTTCAAGGTGTCAGTGGAGGAAGTAACGGCTGATGTGCTGGAAACAGCAAGAGAACTAGGATTGGAAGTGGAGCCTAAAGATGGGACTGAACCGCTGCAACCTCATGACTATTCATGAAGAATGGCTTTTTATTCATGTGCAAAGATGGGATTTCCTGAGACAGAATCTACTCCTGGGGAAGTTGCTGTGAACCTTGCTGAAATTACAACAAAGTATTTAGAATATTACATAAAATTAGTTGATAAAGCAGTGGTAGGGTTTAAGAGGATTGACTCTAATTTTGAAAGAAGTTCTACTGTGGGTAAAGTGCTATTAAACAGCACTGCCTTCTACAGGGAAATCTTTTATGAAGGAAAAGTCAAATGATGTGACAGACTTTTGTTGTCTTAAGAAATTGCCACAGCCAACTCAACCTCCAGCAACCAGCACCCTGGTCAGACAGCTGCATCAACAACAAGGGGAGACCCTCCACCAGCAAAAAAATACAACTTGCTGAAGGCTGAGATGATCATTAGCATTTTTAGCAATAAAGTATCTTTTATAATAATAAAGGTATGAGCATTTTAAGATAGAATGTTATCGCACACTTAATAGACTACAGCATAGTGTAAACATGAATTTTAGATGCACTGGGAAATTTTTAAAAATGTGTGATTCACTTTATTGTGATATTGTCTTTATTGTGGTTGTCTAAAACTGAACCCACAGTATCTCTGAGGTATGCCTGTAGCAATTATGAGATATTTCCACTACAAAGGAAGTTATGATGTGATCTCTGGGGTGATATTTTGCGTACAGATATCTTGTTCTCCAATAGCATTTAACCCAATAGTTTTATAATACATTGATGATCCTTGATGGAATCTGTTATATCATTTTGGCTATAAAATGGTGATTTTCTATTTCTATCATTTTTTTCCTAAGTTGACATTCTTCTGTGACAAAAGGTTTTCTTTGTTTTTTTTTCTGCCCCCTTTCCCTTCTTGGGAAAGGTTTTAGTTGAGATTCCTGATTTTTTAAAAATTTAACATATTACATTTCATTGTCATCAGTGTTTTATTTAATGCTCAGTTTTCCCATATTTGGATATGAAATTCATTCAAGATAGATCTCATGTCCTTTTGAATGCCTGTAATTAGTCTTTTGTAGAATGATCATATTTTTGGTCCAAACTGGACATTTTGAGATTAGAGAGGTCACTATGAGTAAGATGTAAGAGCATAATTACTGAAAGAGGGGTCTTGAAGTCTCTTACTATAATGGTTGATTTACTATTTCTTTTTTTCATTTTTCTCTATTTTTGCCTCACATTTTACACACCATTGTTATGTGCACACATATTAACAATCATTATGCACATGTCTTCTTGAGGAGTTGACCCTTTTTTATTATATAATACCCCTCTGTATCCCTGATAATTTTCTTTGTCCTGAAGTCTTCTTTGTCTGTAATTAATATAGTGACTCTAGTTCTCTTTTGACTAGTGTTAGCATGGTGTATCTTTCTCCATCCTTGCACTTTTAACCTGTCTGCATCTTATACTTAAAGTGAATTATTTGTGGAAAACATATAGTTGGCTCTTGTAATTCTTATTCACTCTGATAATCTTTGGCTATCACTTGGTGTATGTGAATTGTCCACACCAAAGAGATTATTGATTACCTGGATTAATATCTACCATGTTTATAACTTTTATATGTGTTGAACTTTTCATTTTTCCCTTTTTTTCTGCCTTCTCTTATTTTATGTGAACATTTATATCATTTCACTTTTTTCTCTTATCAATTTTACATCTTTTAAAAATGTACCGATTTATCAAATATATGTTTGCACCTGATCTGAGTGTTCCTTCGCATAGCACTGTTTGTTCCCATGTGGTGCAGGCGCCTCGCAACAGTGTCCCACTGCTTCCTTTCTGTCCTCTGTGCACTGCTGTCATTGGTTACACTGGCCCATGTGACATAATCACCCAATAGATTGTTACTATCATTCTTTTAAGCTCAATTACCTTTGATATCAATGAAGAATAAAAGCTAAAAGAGTTCATTTTATCTTCAGTTTATTCTTCTGCAATGCTTTACTCTAAAATATGTAAACCGAGGTTTCCGACATATGTTCTGTCCCTTGTCCACGACGCTCTTCTTTAACATTTCTCACAAGGAAGATCTGCTTGTAATGAATTCCTCAGTTTTGTTTGAGAATTTTTTTTCATACTAATTCCCATCTGAAAGTTAATTTCATTGGATGTAAAATTCTAGGTCAGCATGGGTACATGTGTGTGTTCTTTCAATTCCTTAAGTAATTCACTCCACTGTATTCGTGCTTGCGTTGTTTCTGGGGACATGTTTCCTGTACTTATCATTTTTCCTCTATAGGTAAAGTATTCCCTGCTTAACTTCCTTCAATATTTATTTTTTGTCTTTGGTTTGCTGCAGTTGAAATATGATATACCTTGGTGTAAGGTTTTTTTGTTTTGTTTTTTTTATATTTATCTGAATTTTTGCTCTTTGAACATGTCAGGTTGGTGACTGTCACTAATTTTACAAAATTCTCACCAGTTATTATTTCAAATATTTTTGTTCTCGTTTTTTTGTTCCATTCTGGTATTATAATTACTCTTATGGTTGCACCTTTAAAATTATCACTCAGTTCTTGAATTTTCTGTTCTGTTTTTTGTTGTTTTTTTTTTAAATATTCTTTTTTTCTCTTTGCATTTCAGTCTGGGAAGTTTTTACTGATATATCTTAAAAAGATTCTTTCCTTGATTATGTCCAATCTATTGATAAACCCATCAAAGGTATTTTTCATTTCTGTTGCAGTGTTCTGATTTCTGGCATTTTTTCTTGATTCTTTCTGAGAGTTTTTACATGATTGCTTTCATTATTCATCTTTTTTTTGTTTTCTACTTTTTTTTTCTTTAGAGCCTTTAACATAGCAGTTATACTTATTTATAAGTTTTCTGTTTGATGACTCCCATCCCCGTGCCACATCCGAACTTGGTTCTGGCACTTGCTTTGTCTCCAGACTGCCTTGTCTTGCCTTATGGCATATCTTGTAATTTTTGTTAAAAACAAGACAAAATGTATTACAAAACAGCAACTGTGGTTAAAAGAAAAAAGAAGAAACTTCTTATCGTAAGGATATATGTTACTGTGTGAGGAGCCAGGTTTGTTTAACGTTTGCTGTAGCTCTAACGTGCCTGAAGACTCTGACTCTTCTAGCGTTGTTCTTGTCTACACTTTAAATTTCTGTTTGTCTAAGTATTCTTTTCAGATTCCGTCTATGTCCTACCACTTTTTAAATTTAATTCATTGTTATTACATTAGAGTTCTGTTGGTTTGGTGGTAAGATGTAGTGGGAGGTGATCATCTGAAAATTTTATGATCAAATGTCAGTTCTGTTGGAGGATCTGTGTCTCGGGGCTGTCTTCTTCACGACAGGTTTTCCAGTGCTACAGCGCCCTGCACCCTGTGGTCACTTTCACAGGGACAGGAATGCCAGCGGGGACTGGAATGGGAGAAAATTCCTTTTCTTAGGTAGATAAGGCTCCGATAAAGTCTTTCCCTGGCGAGTAGGCTCTTGCTATGGAAGCACCGTGACATCTTTCCAGTTGTTTTCCATGTAAAATTTACCCTTTCTCTTATAGAGCCGTGGGGGGTTCATTCTAGGATTTCGCTGTGAGTACTTTGTAGGAAGCCTGGAAGCAAAGCCTCACACAGAGCACAGAGCCTCTCAGACTGCAGCCCCCGAGAGTTTCTCACGCGCACACTAGTCCCACGTTCAGTCCCCAACATTTATCCAAAGTCTTACCAGCGTCTGACTCCAGTGGTTCCTGCTCCATGGAGGTAGATCTTGTCCGTGACACTCTGGAGTTGCCTGTGTCTCCCGATTCCTGCAATCTCTGTTCTCTGATGGGTTCAAGGCAAGTCTTTATGGTTTAGTTTGCTCTGTTTTCTCCTGCTATAAGCATATGAATAATAAATGCCATCTCTTTACATGTCCGATCCGAAATGGAAGTCCAACACTTTTATTTATGGAAAATCTTTTGTAATGGTATATTTTGTTGCATTTTTAGTGTGGTAATATATACATAATTATTTTTAAGTGTAGAATTCAGTGGCATTCACAACTTTGTGTAACCATCACCAGTTCATATTTCTGGACTTAGTCATAATTCAAATTGGAAACTCTGTGCCCATTGAACAATAGCTCCCCATTCTCATCTCCCCTCAGCCCGGGTAACTTCTATTGTAATTTCTGCTTCTTAGAGTTTGCCATTTGTAGGTTCATCATATAATTAGAATCATACAATATTTGTCCTTTGTGTCTGGCTTATTTCCCTTTATATAATATTTTTAAGATGCATCCGTGTTTTAGCATATTTCCGAATTCTACTCATTTTTAAGGCTGAATAACATTCCATTGCATGTATATACCACATTTTGTTCATTCACTTATCTGTTGATAGACAAGTAGGTTGTTTCTAACTTTTGCATTGTGATTTATTGCTGCTATAAACACTGGTATAAATATATATGTTTAAGTCTCTGCTTTCATTTCTTTCGTGTACATACTTAGGAGAGGAATTGCTGGATTATGTGGTACTTCTAACTTTTTGAGAAACAGCCAAATTGTTTTCCATAGCAGCTGAACCATTTTACATTCCTACCCACAATACACAGATGATCCAATTTCTCCACAGCCTGGCAAACTCTTCTCCCTCCCTCCCTCCCTTCCTTCCTTCCTTTCTTTCTTCTTTCTTTCTTTATTTTTGGTAATAGTCATCCTAATAGGAGTAAAGTGTTATCTCCTTGTGGTTTTGATTTTCATTTATCTAATAACTAACAATGCTGAATATCTTTTCATGTTTTTCTTGGCTGTTTGTATATTTTCTTTGGAAAAATATCTATTTTTCAAATTCTGTACCCATTTCTCAATTGGGTTGTTTGTTTTCTATTGTTGAGTGGTGTGAGTTCCTTATATATTCTAGATATTAATGGCTTATTATATATATGATATGGGGTAGCTTCTATGCAAAAGGCTGAATTTCACCAAAATTTACTATCATCTATCTTCATCATACTCCCTCCAGATTCTGTTTGTTTCAAACACCTTCCAGAGTTCCAGAGTAGTTAATTTGTTTGGTTTCTGCCAATTCAGTAGAGTTTGTGATGAAAGGATGAATTCTAGGGCTTCCTACTCTGTCATATTCCACAATATCATGCATTATACTTTTAAAGTATTAGTTCAATTCCATTGTTTTAGTCTTCTAGTTCTGGTGGGCCCAATTATATATATATATATGATCATCTTTTCCTATACTTGTGTTTATGTGTGTATGTGTACATATATGTGAGTGTGTGTGTATGTGTGTGTAGCTTGCCCTTTGTGTGACATCCATTGACATCCATAGATTCAATCAACAATGGATCAAAAATATTTGGAAAAAAAATGTCTGTACTAAATGTGTACAGACTTTTATTCTTGTTGTTATTCCCTAAACAACACAGCATAACAACTATTTACATAGCATTTACATTGTATTAGGTATTATATGTAATCTAGAGATAGTTTAAAGTATAAAGGATAATGTGCATAAGTTATGTGCAAACACTACACCGTTCTACACAAGGGATTTGAGCCTCATAGATTTTGGTATCCATGGAAGATCCTGGAACAAATCTCCCACAGATGCTAAGCAACAATGCCCCCCCCCCCATTGTTAATATAATAAATGTCTCTATTTGGCTGGATAGTTTCCAGACAGCCGTCGTGTGTGTGTGTGTGTGTGTGTGTGTATGTGTGTGTGTGTGTGTGTGTGTATACATACATATGTGTGTATATATATTAGTGTATGTGTGCATTTGTGTATGCAGATAACATATCAATTTCATCTCTCATTGTTTTTACTTTTATATTTTGTTTTATGTTTCTTGGCTGTTTTCATTCTTCTCTGTGTCCCTTACTATATTTTCAGCGAAATCTACCTTTCTTTGAACATCTTACTAGTCTTTATTAATACAAGTTTTCTGGAATTTATTTTTGGCATGTGGCTTATTCTCATTTCATATTGTTCTTTTTCTGGTCCATTATTTTAATTCTGAGATTTTAAATGTCCATTTAAAGCAGTTTTTATTTCACAATTGCTTATTTATTCATATGAAATCCATTTTACAATGTTTTGCTTTGGCTCTTTTTGCTTCATGACTGGCTTTTTAAGTAGTATTTTTGTTAATTTTTAAAAAGTACCACTTTCCATTTTTTCATAGCTTTATGTGGATGGTTCCTCTTGTTTTTGGCCTATAACAAATAAAATAGCAATAACAGATATTTCTATATTGAAATGTGAGAGTTTTAACTACTTTAGTAATTATTTTTTATTTTACCATAACTCTATTCACTTACATGAGATATAGTTTTGTTTTGTGTAGATAATTATTTGGAAAGGATTAGTTTGTTTTCTGGTTTTGTGACTATCACTATGTATACCTAGATTTTTATCCAGATAGTATTATAATGTAAATTACATCATTCTTATTTTTGAATATCAAATTGTTCCAATTTGGCTAACTGTGTCCTTTCAAATTGATTTCTGTGTCATGGTGTCTTTTTGACCCCTCTAAAATAATCTTTGACCGTTTTCTTAATTTTTGGCCTAGTAAGATATTCTAGAATCACCTTATTCTTTCCCTGCTACAGATCTGGAATTATTCAGTGCTCCAAAGAATTTTTACATATTAAAAATAGATTTAATATATTTTAAAAGCTATATATTGGCACTGAATTTACTAGGAAACTGGGATTTCTTTGTTCTAGGTCAGTTCGTTAAATCTAATAAATAAAATGAATATTTTAAATATTTTTATAATTATAGATTCATTGTGTATTTTGTGTTGTTTCTGCCTCATAAAGGATACTGCTGTGTTATTTGATGATATAATTTTTTAAGTATCATATTTTTATTGTGTACTATGAACTTTAGAATTAATAATTGTTCTTTCTGACAGGGTAAATGCTTTTTATTATGAATTTTACTTTGTCAGTTAACATGATTGCCAACACTTTGTTTTTTAACTTTGTCCAGTGTACATTTGTCCCATTTCTTTATTTCTAGAATTTCTGAATTCCTCTTTTTAAGCATATCTCTTTTAATACAGCAATATATTTAACTTTGTGTTGTAACCCACTCTGATTTATTTTACTTTTAATAGGTGACTTGAAAATATAGATAGATAGATAGATCTGGGAAGAATGAGATTCACTTTCCATTCAATTTCATTTCTATGAATATAATGGTAACAGTAACAAACATTAATTAAAAAGAAACCAAATGAAAACCAAGGACAGAACAACCTTCACTATTTTTCAAAATTATATGGGATATATTTACTTCTATTTCTATGATTTTATCATTCCCAATTCTTCACTGCATTTTTACCCTAATATATAAGCTCTTTGAGAACAGGGAGTTTACACCTTAGTGTTACCAATGGTTTGGTAGAAAATGTTTAGAAATCAACTCTTAGAGAAAAAAAAAATCCTGATTTGATTCAATATGTAGCATTTCCTGATTTTCATGGTGTAGACGTTCTCACCATTGTGGTGCCGATATTCTCACACGGTGTCACTGAAGGTCCTGTTGGGACGAGATGCATATGATATGTTATACCAGATCTTAGCTTAATGCATGACTTATAATAAATGTTTATAAATTATTTTAATAATACAAAACTAAAAAAATGTAATATTTAGTTTGTTGATGTCCTCTGTCACAGGTATTAAAGAGATCACTCTTATACATTTGAGAAAGATTATATCAAATTACTTTGATATTTCCTTGCCCTTTCCAACTTCTTGAGGCCATCGGCTTTCTTTGTCACTTGGCTCTCTTCTTCCATTCTGACCTACACTTCTACAAAATAGAGAATTTAGTTCTCAAACTTTAGCCTGCATTTGCAATTTCTCAAAGCATCAGTAAAACACAGCTTACTGGGCTTCAGTCTTAATTTCTCACACAGTAGTTTTAGAGTGGTGTTTAAAAATTTTAATTTTTCTCAAGTTTATAGT
Organism: Eulemur rufifrons; assembly: GCF_041146395.1. NCBI lineage: Eukaryota > Metazoa > Chordata > Mammalia > Primates > Lemuridae > Eulemur > Eulemur rufifrons. The sequence continues at coordinate 4,549,563 of NC_091011.1, read as the reverse complement.
GATATGGATGCTGCTGTACAGCAATTATAATTGAGGAGCCACTGACATAAAGAAGAGCAAAATAAATAACATCGTTCCTTTTGCCATTGCAACAACTTCTCCTAGTGCTTGGATTATATTTAAAACATGTACGTGGGCATATGGTTCATTCTATATATTTAAGCATGTGGTAGCAGCATATGACCCACAGAAAATGTCCATGTTTTAATTCCTGGACCCAGTGAATATGACACCTTATATGGCAAAAGAAACTCTGCAGATATAATTAAATTTAAGGACACTGAGGTGGGGACACTATTTCGAATTATCTGGGTGGACCCAAGCTAGTCAAATAAAGTATTAAAAACAAAAATTATTCCAGCTAGTTCACAAAATTGTGCCATGGAAAAGATTCAAACCACCATTGCTTTCTTTGAAAGTGGAAGAAGAAAGCCCAGGGCCAAGGAATACAGACGGCCTCTGGGAGCTGGAAAGGGCCGGGAAATGGATTCTCCCCTAGAGGCTCCGGAAAGTAATGCAGCCAATATTGTGATTTTAGCCCTCTGCGATCCATTGCAGACTTCTGATCTCCATACTACAAGATAATATATTTGTGCTGTTTTCAGCCACTGTGTGTGGTAATTATTTACAATAACAATAGAAGTGTAGTACAAAACACCTCATAACCTTTATCTGCAATCCAAGTTCTATAACCCTTCAACATACTTAATTTGAAGAAGTCAGTCTGAAAGGGAAAAATAAGATGGTACAGAAACAACCTGCAATAGCCATTCCAACCCTTCTAGTCACTGTTTTACAAAGGTGTTATTTCAGAGCTATGTGTTGCATTAAACATTCATACAATCAAAGGATATCTTAACATTATGATAAAGACACTAACGATATACCTCTCTCCAAACACTGAGCCTAATATTTCGGTCAAATATACTTTCAAAATTCCTACATATACTGCAGTAACATGAACTCTTTCGGGAAAAAATGAACAGTTATTTTTAGGCTTTTCTATATAAAGACAATTTCTGCTTTAGTGCTACTACTTTCTGGGACTCTTGAATATACATAAACTTTTTAATATGTGTTGGGGCTAATTATTTTTTGTTGGTGTTGTTTTCTCTGTTATTTTCCTTTTACAACTAGCTTAATGAGTATTTTCATGGTCTTTAGAGGAAAGAGAAACTCTTATAGTGCAACCCTTTCCACCATCTCTGTGGAAATTCCCTCTGTCTAACATAAATGTTGAGGGACAGGTTTATTGGCACGAAACAACAGAGTGTCAAGTTTCATCCTCAACAGAGAGTTCTCCTTAAAGCAGTGATGTGACCATTAACTGGACTGTGAATTTTTTTCTAAAATCCATTTTTAATAACAATTTAATTTTGTTTGTTTATTTTACTCTAAGATCTGAGAGGAGAATGCATCTGTACACAATGTAAAGGGTTCCGTTTCCTGGTGGCTCCAGCTCTCTGACCATATAACTCTATCTATTTAGATGTGTAGAACAACCTTATGTAATTAAACTTTGGGGATTAACTGTTTGGCGTTACCGTAAACTGTCAAGACAATTAATATAAACTCGGATGTGTATAAGCTGGTTTTTATTATTTCTGAACATCTACATAATGGAAATACAGAAAATGCATATAAAAATACAAGACACAGGCTGTCTGCTGTCAAAAATTATTTTCAGTTTTACAATTTGTAAAATTTTTTATGGCTCTTCATACATTTATCTCCTGAAAGTAATGAATACCCTAAATCCGCATATTTCAGATGTTTTTTGAAGCACTCCTGGGCAAAGTTGTTGCAAAATACGATGGGACTGAGAGAGGCTTTTTGTGCTTAGGAACTCCTTCATGCTCTTGCCCAAGACACTGAGGACTTTTTGAGGGACCCTAAAGAATTAAAATAAAGGCAAGATTGCTGCCTTAAAATCCTATAGTTGTGGATAACCTAACACAGGTGAAGAAAGAAAACATCACAGAGAACATGGAGAATGGTAAACTATGAATAAACCACTTGCTTTTGTTCTTAATGGCCCCTGAATACATTAACTTTAATTTTCTATGTCCCTACCTACAGATATAAGTGTTTTGTTTAATAGTAGATTTTCATATTTTCACTTAATGTTTTACCTAACAATTTTGTATGTTGTGCTGCAGTGTTTATTTTCCAATTTAAGTTGGAAAAAGCATTTCAAGGCTTAACACAAAAAAAGCAAAGTCATATCTCCTCCCAACTCACTCTTGCTCCACAGAGGTAGTATTTTCAACATTGTTTGAATTTTTTTCTAGTATGTAAACCTATAATTTTAAGTTGCATGCTTCTATTAAAATTTCTTGATTAGTTTTGCAGTTGTGCATTTATTATTAACTTTTTCCTTTGGAAAGTGAGGATATAGTTTATCCATACTCTAGTGCACGTGGACATGGGTGCACGCACACAGATTTTCACCTCCCACTTTTATGGTTATAATATTCCAATTAGAGTTATGATGCAATTTTTGGTCATCATTTCTAATAGTCTCATTATTATTACAATACAAAAAAATTAATGGGTAGTATAAAATGAAGTGAAGTTTACATTTCTTTTCTAGTGCATTTTAATTTCCTCTGGAATAAATAATGCCTTGATTTTATTATTTGCTTAGCTTTCTACACATTTATCATTAAATGAGCTCCAAATACTTTAATAAAATTATATCTCTTTTTTCAATATGTGGGAGAACATCTGGAATTTGGTAGTGTGATGTTTTGTTTTGACAACCAGTCTAAGGTTGGCTTCATAACTTCTGGGGCCAAGTGCAAAAGAAAAATTCAAGCCTATTTGTTCAAAAGTATGAATAATGTCTTTAATGGTACTGAAATATAAAAATCTTTTTCTTAGGAGATATTTTATTATGAAACAAGGTAGGAGTGATAGTGATATATGAATACTAACATAAACTTACAAATTACAAAAAATCATATTTCTAGTATCATAATTTAAAATAGTATAATAAATAATATTATTTTATTAATGAGATAATTTGATTGATTATAAAATTCTACTGGTTTTATTTTCTGTAAATTCATTTATTAATTTAAAATATTAATTTGTTAGTGACTTTATTTTTGATAAATATAGTTGAAAGTTCCTTTAGTCATTCTTGACAAATATAAGATCACGATAATTTTTGATAATTTTTAGTTTTGAGAAAGATCTTTCTGCTGATGCAACTCCTCTGGAAGCTAAGAATCTTCTATAACCAATGACAACAATGGAACACATTCTGATAAATTATTTCAGATATACGTTTTAGTATATCTAGAGTCAATGGTTCTTATGAGACACTTTTTCTAGAAAGATTTAATTCTTCATACAAACCAGTTTCAGGTAAGTCCGATTTGAATTTTAAATGTCAATTTGCACAACGACATTTTAATGTTTTCTTTTTTATTTGTTGTAACTCATGGTGGTTGCACAAGAAATGGAAAATGGCTTTATGATTTTTATATAATTCAAAATTTGTGCTTATGTATTTATTTTTGTATCTTCCATTACAAAAATGCTTACTATGAAAATAGTATTCTTTTCTATCAAATGTAACAACAGTGTTTCAACTTAATTTCTATTTCCAAGATCCTCGCCATGTGGAGGACTCCTCTCCCACAGGGCAAGGCCACTGCTTGTGTTGCTTGTGCCGCGGCTGCTGCCAGCAGGGACCTAGGCCGGCCCCCTGGGCTGCCCTGCCTGCGCACGCACCGCCGCCAGCCCACACTCGGGGGGCCGCTGCCTTCTGCTGCCTGCACGGGAGGGCCTGGCCTGCAGGTGCACACGGGGCCACCTGCTGTCCCTCCCTGTTCTCACACATGCTCGTGGTTCTATCGGACTTCCCTTACGAAACACAAGTTCAGAGATAAAATTAGGAAGAATTAAATGACTGAAAAACAGATCATTAAACCAATTACAGGGTCCTTCCAAAAGTGACACTACACACATCACAAGCTCATGAAGCCAGCCCTGAGTGGGACTAAAATCTACTCAGTAGAAAACAATGTATTCATTATCTTCACAGTTTGTATCCACTGTGCTTGGGCTGGCTTTGCTTCTACTTACTCAATGCTAATGGCATAGGACTTGTTACACAGTTTGAATCCTGCACGAAATGTATTTTTATTCTTCAGCTACAATCCTCCTATCGCCCTAAAATCCAGCTGTCACGCTGTGCATAGAGCTTCTCAGCATCATGACGGAAACCTGCCGCTGCCCGTGCCAGGACTTGCTTCCTGTTTTAGTCCCTAGTTTTGGCGGACCGTTCCCTCCACTAGTCCTTGAGAAAGGACACATTGGCAAACCTTAAAACATTATTCTTGTATTTTATTTTTACTTTCAGTATTGTTTAGTTTTAATTTGGTTGATATGAATGTTTAGTTTGGAAAATATTTTCTGGTATAATTTTGAGTGCAAATCTTTGGCTTTAAGTTTCCATCAAGAAATCTGATGACATTTTTGTGATCTGTTCATTCTCCACTCTCAGGAAAATATAAGATTTGGCTTAGCTGGCAACCACTGAAAAACACAAAACACTAGTGCCTTCCACAGGCTATAACTGTATTTCTCTTTCCCATGACAGCAGTGCAGAGGTAGGCAGTGTTAGTTTTTCAGGGCTGCCATAAGGAAGTACCACAGGCTGACTGGCTTAAAAGACAGAAATTCATTCTCTCACAGTTCTGGCAACTGTAAGTTTAAGATCAAGCTGTCAGCAGGGTTGACCTCTCTTGAGGCCCCTCTAATTGGCTTGTGGGTGACTCTCTTCTCCCTCTGTGTCTGTGTCATAAGCTCCTCTTCTCATAAGGGTATCAGTCATATCAGATTAATGCACATCCTGGTGACCTCATTTTATCATAATTACCTCTGTAAAGGCCCTAGATTTAAGTATAGTCACATTCTGAGCTACTGGGGATAAGGACTTTAAACATATAAACTTTTAAATAACACAAGTCAGCCCATCACACTCTTCCTTCTGATTTCCCCCAAATTATGTATTTCTTTCATGCAAATATATTCGCCCCATCACAATAGCCACTAAGTCTTAACCCATCCCAGCATCACCTCTAAAGTTTAAAGTCCAAAGTCTCATCTAAATATCATCTAAATTAGGTATGTGCGAGACTCAAGATATGATTCATTCTGAGGCAAAATTCCTCTCCAGCCGTGAACCTATGAAACAAGACAAGTTATGGATAGGAAAGACATTTCCATTATAAAAGGGAGAAATTAGAAATAAGAAAAAGGTCATGGTTCCAAGTAAGTCTAAAAACTAGCTGGGCGAATTCCATTAGATTTTAAGGCTGGGAATAAACCTCATTGGTTCCATAGTCTGCCCTCTAGAACCCCAGAGTGGCCCTGACCCCTTGGACCTCGGAGGAGTTGTCCTGGCCTCCTGAGTCCAAGGAGGAGGAAACCCTGCTGCCCAGGCCTGTGTCTACTGTGCCTGTGGTGCCACTGGCAGCCCTGTCACCCTCTGAGCCAACTCTGGGATGATCCTTCCCTTTTCTTGAAGGATAATGCATGTTTGCAACTGAATAGCCCTATGGACCCATTCTATAGAATCCCAGAAGTCTGAAACCTGCCTTCATTTCATCCCATTTCCGACTCCTTTCCTCCAAGCCAACAGGACTTCATCTGGCCAAAAACCTTGTTGCCTCCCATGCCATTCACAGGGATTCGAGCTATCGGACAAGAAGGTCTTCCAGAGATCTTTCCTGTATACTCCCATCTCTATTCCTGATATCTGCTGAGATGGCTCATTTGTCTATAATCTCTTTAGCAAATGGTTGTCTATCCACATCCTCAGTATTCTCTTCAGAACGCACTTCTTATTTTTTTTTTTTTGAAACATGGATAATTTGAGAATTCTTCAAATCTTCAAGCCCTATGTACTTTTCATTTAACAATTGCTTCTTAAACTTCTATCTCCCCTTTAATATTTTACTATAAGAAGCAAGGAGAAATTAGGCTGTACCTTTAACATTTTGCTTAGAAGTGCCCTAAGCTAAATATGTAAGTTCTAGTGTTCTGCTTCCCACAAAGCAATAGAACACAGTTTGGTCAAGTTATTTGCACTTTATAACAAGGATCATCTTCGTGCTTTTTCCAAACACGTGTCTTTTATTTCCGTATGAGATCTCACCAGAAACATCTCTAATGTTTGGATTTCTACCAGCATTCTTTCCATTATGATATGTGCATATCACTAAGACAATAGAAGATTTCTCACAGCTCCTTCCTTTATGAGCACTCAACACAATTGCCTTTAACATTCATATTTTTACCAACAATTTATTGAATTTAATCCAGGTATTTTCTAACATACATCTCAAAATTCCTTCTGCCTTTACCTAATACCCACTTCCAAAGCCATACCCATATTTTAGATGTTTGCATAGTAGCACCCACTTCCCTGTACCAAAATCTTTGTTAGTTTTCTGGTACTGCTATAACAATCTATAGCAGACTGAGTGGCTTAAGCAACAAAAATCTATTTTTCCACAGTTCTCTAGGACAGAAGGCCAAGATCAAGGTGTCATCCAGAAGGCCAACCAGAAGGGCTGGTTTCTTCTGAGGCCTCTCTTCCTGGCTTGTATATGGCCATGGTATCTTTCTGTCTCCACATGGTCTTCTGGTCTTCCCTCTGTGTATGTCTGCCTCCTCATTTCCTTGTCTTATGAAAATATCAGTCATATCAGATTAGGGTCCACCCTAACAAACTCCCTTTATTCTAATTACCTCCCTACCGTCCCTGTGTTCAAACGCAGTCATATTCTGCTGTAGTGGGGGTGAAGATTTCAGCATATGAAGTTAGGGTTAGGGGATGCAATTTAGCCCATAACACTGGCCTAATGTGGTGGCTCCATAAAGCCATCTACAAAGCCATTCACAATTCTTCAAGTTTCTCCAGCTTGCTTAGAGTAGGGCCCCTTCTTCATGGTACATGAGGGCAGCTGAATGTCCAGTTATTGCATATAACATGTGTGGTATAAATTTAAGTGCCACACTAGGCAGAAATTGTAAAGAATCATGACCCCCTTTTAGTTTAAAAGACTTTCTGAAAGTCTAAACAATACTTCCATTATATCTTATTTTCCAGAACTTAGTCACATAGCAGCATTTAAGCTCTAGGGAATCTAGGAAATATAGTCATTTTTCCTCAATGGAAATGTTCCCTTCAATGGAGTGAGATCCTGGCCAAACTCTGGACAGAGTTTATCTAGCCTTCAAATTAATTCACAAGTATTTACTGAAGCATTTACTCTGTGCTGAGTATTATACTAAAGAGACAAGGTACAATGTTAAAGGAGTCATAATTCTTGCTCTCTCCAAAGTGAAGTCTCATCAGGGGAGCAGATATGCATGAAAATTGCTATAATGCCATCAAATGCAACAGTGGTGCCATGCATAAGGTACATTGGTAGCCCCTCAGAGAGTGTGAAAAAAGGTGTTTGATTTACAGGCCGGGAGAAAGTAATCAGGAAAGGCATCTTTGAGTAAATGGTATTCAGGCAAAATATTAGCGAATCAATAGGATTCTATGAGGTAGACAAGAGAGAAAAGGTATTTTGTTTACCCACGTAATGGAGTCCTAATATGCCTAGAAGGAGCCTTTGATTCCAAAGACTTTCATTTTTATGACTATATTTTATTATCTTTAGAACTGGCCAGTCTTGTCCAATGTCTAGGGAGAGTTCAAGGATAGAGTTCAGAATTAAATTCAGAATGACAAAGCCAGGTGATTCAAAAATATTAATTAACAAGAGACATGCTTCCAGGTGTACATTTGGGAAGCACTGAATCAAAACCTTAAAAGTGCCATGATGTATCAATGAATCAGAACTGACTGCTCTTAATCTGCCTATACATTTTGACTCTTTCCTTCACAATCCTAATAATAGAAGAAAAATTCTCCCATCAGACCTGGTTTTCTTACTGTGAATACTTTTTTAGTAAGGCCATCTTCTTCCAATATAAAGGTACTCTAAAATACTAACTCATGTTTGATTGGAGCAATTTTTCTTTTATTTACATTTAAATGTTTTATGCTATTTGAGGCAGGAAGTCTCTTTAGTTTTCATGATCATATTCATAGGTAGTGCTAAGAAAAGTTAATTTAAATATACCTTATTAAGTTAGTATTTTTTAATAACCAAATGTTGAGGATTAAAATAGTTATGACTTTCTGTGTTTAACTTTTGACAAATTCTTTAAAAACTGGCCTTTAGTGAATTTTTCATTCATTTCATGCATTGTTTTAGTGGTTTCTTTGTTTTGAGAATGGCTTTTATCAAAAAATCCCAAAGCAACAAATATTGGCATGAATACAGAGAGATAAGAACACTCATACACTGCTGGTGGGACTACAAACTAGTACAACCTCTATGGAAAATAGTATTGAGATACCTCAAAGAACTAAAAGCAGAACTACGATTTCATCCAACAATCCCATTACTGGGTATCTACCCAAAGGAAAGAAAGACATTCTATAAAAAAGACATCTTCACTCAAATGTCTATAGCAGCACAATTCACAGGTGTAAAGATGTGGAAACAACCCAAGTGCCCATCAATACATGAGTGGATTAATAAAATGTGGTATATATATATACCACATAGTACTACTCAGCCATTAAAAAAAATGATGAACTACCTATTATATTATCCTGGGTGCAGCTGGAACCCATTCTTCTAAGTGAAGTATCACAAGGATAGAAAAATAAGCACCACATGTGGTCACCATCAAATTGGTAATTGATCAACACTAATGTGCACATATGGGAAGCAGCATTCATAGGGTGTTGGGTAGGTGGGTGGTGGCAGGAGGAGATGGGGGTTCACACCTAATGGATGCCGTGCGTGCTGTCTGGGGAATGGGTACGCTTGTAGCTTTGACTTGGGCCGTGCAGAGGCAATTTATGTAACCAAATTGTTTGTATCCCTGTAATACTCTGGGAAAACAAAAGAAAATAAAAGAACAGATGGCCCTAAGGGAGCATGTAAAAAAGAAAGAAGTAAAATAAAAACATCTGATTTTATTTTGTGCAATGTTTTCACTGTTATGGTTAAGAATAAAGTACAGGCCAGATGCGGTGGCTCACGCCTATAATCCTAGCACTCTGGGAGGCCAAGGAAGTGGGAGGATTGCTTGAGCTCAGGAGTTTGAGACCAGCCTGAGCAAGAGTGAGACTTCATCTTTACTAAAAATAGAAAAAAAAATTATCTGGGCAACTAAAAATAGAAAAAATCAGCCAGGACTGGTGGTACATGCTTGTAGACCCAGCTACTCAGAAGGCTGAGGCAGGAGGATTGCTTGAGCCCAGGAGTTTGAAGTTGCTGTGAGCTAGGGTGACACCATGGCACTCTAGCCCAGGCAACAGAGTGAGACTTGGCCTCAAATAAATAAATAAATAACAGAAACAACAATAAAAACAAAGTTATAAAGTTCCAAAAACCAAAAAGCTATAAATACATACATAAATTTATTTATTGTTTCTATGTAAAATATTGTAATTAGATTTCTCTCTATGAAATTCTGACACATGAATACATGCTTAAAGTTAGCTATGTAATGTAATATATTTACCAAAATAGCCCTAATTTACCATGAAAAGATGAATTTAAATCCTCTTTAAATTTGACATCCATTTTAGTTTTTTGGTATGTAACAATAATAAATTTACAAGTATCTAAACAATTAAGTGTTATAAAATTACCAGTATTTGCAAAAGAAAGCTCCATTAATGTGGTTATTTAAAAAATGTTACATTAATTAAAACACTGACTATATTTGTCTTCTATTAAAATAGCATGTTGTGGTTTATAGCATTTTCTTTGAAAGTGATCTCACTATCCAAATTAGTTTAAAGTTAGCTCTTTTCAATTCAATGACAAAAATACATTCATTTTAGTATTCTAAACCAATTTCAGAGCCTTTTTCCTGTGCTTATTTTGTTTGAAGAGCAGTAGAGCCTATGGTTCACTTTTGTCTTCATAATGCAATGAGATAAAAGTTGATATGTAATCACTTTGATTTGGTCATTTTCTTTTCTTTAACTCAGGAAAAAGTGGAAATCTACTATGGATTGATGAAAACATGATTAAAAAATAAAAAGAGAAAGCTAGAATAACATTAAGAATTACTTATATATGAAGGCCAAGAAGTGTTTCTAGAATGAATGAGCAGTTAAGAGTCCACCTGGCTGTTATAACAAATAGCATGTCACAGCTACAATCATCACATTTCAAGCACACGCATGCACTCCGTACCTCATGGACACAAACTAACTATAAAACTGTAGGTGTATAAAATATGTATTTATATATTTTTATGCTAAATATAAATTACATGTAAATAATTGATATTAAAATATTTAAAATATAAATTTCCAATAACTTCAATTTCTATTATTGCACTAGACTTGATGTATAATCACAATTGTTCCTTAAACCTTCCCAATAAAGGGAACTGAATTTGAACATAGTGCATTATGTGCATGTAATCAAAATTAAAATGTTTGCTTTTGTGAGAATGATGTTCTCTAATAACAATATTTTTGGAAAAACATGAAAAACATTAGTTTTCATATGATTTGCTTCTAACTACTAGAGAGCCAAAAAAGTATAACCAATATCTTGAATGCCTTCCATTTTGCATATAAGCAGGCTCTGAAAATCAGTTTTCACATTGTTGGCACAAAATCACTTACACAATAAAGTTATATTGTCCCAATCATACTCTGATGAGTAGCCAAATATTGCATCTAGAAATAAAAATTCAGCTGTTGCCTCAGAAGTGAAATCACATGCATTTTTAGTACCTTAATTCATAATTAGTTTGAATTGCCATTAAGTGTCTCAATCAAAATATTCTTTTACACTGCCCTGTTTCACAGATCTCCCCATGTAGAGTTGCATCGGCATTCTCTTTGACTTCAGCATGAAGTATTGAAGTATAAATCATTTTGGCTGCCTTCTCACAAAGTAATGAATGTTTCATCACATAATCCCAAAGGCTTTTTTCCCTTTTTGTTTTCTTTCTTTCTTTTTGTTTCTCCTCTTTTGGTCCGTTGTATGCTATAATGAGCTCTTTCTCCCACCACCCCCTCGAGAGCCGTAGGAAAAGTACAATCAGATGTACCTTTTCTTCAATGAGACCTATAGCTTACTAATATTTTATTTATTTGAAACATGTACTCTTGAGTGGGTTAGGTCATATTTTTCAAGACTCTGAATAACAAAATAATCTTAGCCATTTCAACACACCTTCTGTAAAGGTTTGGATTTTGAAATTTCTTATTTCATGACTCCTTGATCAACAGTTGATTCCCCTCCAAAAGATAAGAAGAGGGTAGAGAATGTCAATGGATGTGATTCTTCTGGGTAATGACATTGTGTATCTGCATAATTGAAAGAGGGCTGCCAAACATAGCTCATAGTCGTAAACTAGGACTTTGCTCATGTAGCCTGTGAGCAAAATGTTGTATGACAACCTGTCTTCGCATAATGATATTGAGCATTGTCTGCACACACTGCAGTCAACTGGGTTCATCAATAAAGGCAGTCAACGGGAAGCAAAGTGGTCTCATCCGAATACTTTGACTTTATTCATAAGTGTCAAATTTTTTTTAACCTGTCTCATGAGAAAATTTTCTTTGAAACAAGAGTGACGTGGCTTATCTTGAGATAATGTTTGCATTTATGATGGTATAACATTAACAATAACAGTGATATTAATAATTGCTCATTTTTATTTTGTATTTAAACATTACAAGAATCATGCTAAAGATTTGCTCTTTTCTTTATCTGTGAAGAAGTTTGTATTATTACCTCCATTTTACATGACATAAAACCTGAGAGGCAGAGAGATGAGGAAATTTACCCAGGGTTTCTCAGGGGCAGAACAGCTTGATTCCAGACTCTTAAACAGTCATTGCATTTTATAATGGATATGTAGTGAAGTTAAATACCTATGACTCTTTGCAGGTTAAACAATGTAGCATTAAACCCATAAATCAACATATGTCAGAAAAAATATGAAGAATTATAGACAATAATACATTGAGATATTACTGTATTGTTCTAAGTATTTGACAAATGAGGCATCCAAAACTGACTACTAGGGTGCACATCTGTGAGTCATATCACAGCACATCAAAATGTCTACATTCATTTCTGGAAGTATCCAGATTGTTCTCTACATTGACAAACATTCCTGTCAATTTGGTTCACTATGACATCTTTTCTCATATCTACACCACCAAATCCACTTGGCAGAGGGATTTTGCAATGGCAGAGAAAATCTCGTTTCTTACCAGACATGTTTCAATGCTACAGACTCCAAGACATGAAAGGTGCAGCCTGCTCCTGCTCTTCAGCCACTGCTGATGCAGCACTTTTCTTCCACAGGGGCAGGAGACCCCTCTATGCCCAGCATTCTCTTTTGCCACCTGAAGCCACACTGCTTGGATGCTGGGCCTTTAGTTTAATATCACTCTTTCTCTCTATGGGTAAGAAATAGCGCATAGAATCAGAGTAGCAAACCAACACCATCATGTTCTTCATTTCTATTTTGTTCCTAGAATTATCTAACTCTCATCTTTCATTTTTCTTAATTGTCAAGCAACTCATGAAACAAGTGACCTAAAGAGGCAAGGTCCACCAGAAAATTAGACATAAAAAACACTAAAAATTACCTCTGATTTAAGATCACTTGGAACACTTGGCTACAGAAAAATAAACTTTATATTTTATATACACAGACATACTCCACACACCAAAACAGAAACAATTACAAAATATGATCTTTCAAAGAGAAATTGTTAATAATTTGTACTGTATAACCATTGAAGAAAAATTATTTAGATGTCAAAATTTACCATTTTTTTTATTCAACACATTTTGTGGAGCCCTTACTATGTGTTAAATGTCTAAAACAAAATAGGCATGTGAGCAATTTGTTTACTAAATGAACAGCACTTGAAAGCATCACTAAAAAAAAATTCCTTGTGCATAATTTGGTCTATACTCTTGTGTTAGACTGGATTATTGACAGTTCCCTACTCAATGTGAATAAGGGCAAGTGATAGACTTGTTTCCTAGATCCTTCAAATTTATTGCAACACTCCTGCATATGTTTTAGAGAGATGTCCACTGTGACAATCTGCCTCTCACTGAAACTTCTGCACTCTACAGGGAAATATCGCTGGCTCTACAGTCAGCTGATTAATATCACCTGGCATCTGGCTTGCTAAAAAGATTAATTTATTCTTCATCCTACTAACATGTGGTGACCACTTCATCTAATTCACCTGGGTTTGTCACAAGCAGAACAAAACCATTTTAAAAGACACTAACATTTACTAACTGAAGTGAAAGCAGCAGAAAGAAGAAAGATGAGGTCACATAGGGAATGATTTTAGAGGAAAAGGTGAAATTTATTGACTTCAAAATATAAGTATTGTTGAATGATTGTGCAATTGTCAATCTTAACTTACTTTTCCTACCTCAACCCACTGGTGCTGTGCCTAGTCTTTAAATTCATGCTAAGTGGTTTTCTAAAATCTTTTGTAGCTAGGGGTGCCCATAGGTTCTATTTCTGGGAATGTTTTTGTCTCCCAGATAAGAGAGAGATATGCAATAAAAAAGCCCTTTTCCCTCCTTTCTGCTTTTCTGTTTTGGAAACATTCATTTTATAAATTGATTTCTGGGACAATGGATGCTTTCCTTATACCAAGAAGTAACAATCCTGACACATGTCAAATGTACTGAGAGCAGCAGAGTTGAAGGACAGAAATTACCTGTCTCTGGACACATCACTGTGTTTCCTATCCAGTCTGGGTTTCCTTTCTCTGGGCCACTAATTATGTAAACAAAAAGATTCTTCTCCTGTAAACAGAAAATATGATCATCTCAATAGATGCAGAAAAAGCATTTGACAAAATTCAGCATGTTTTTAAAATAAAAACTCAACAAAGTAGACATAGATGGAACATATCTAAAAATTATGAAAGCCATATATGACAAACGCATAGCCAACATCATATTGAATGGGGAAAAGTTGAAAGCATTCCCACTCATAACTGGAACAAGACAAGGATGCCCATTGTCACCACTTCTATTTAACATAGTGCTAGAAGTCCTAGCCAGAGCAATCAGGCAAGAGAAGGAAATTAGAATATCCAAATGAGGAAAGGGAGGTCAAACCATCACTGTTGGCTGAGGGTATGATTTATATCTAAAAAACCAAAAAGAGTTTCTCTAAGAGACTCCTGGAACTAATAAATAAATTCAGCAAAGCGTCAGGCTACAAAATCAATGTACAAAAATCAGTAGCATTCCTATACACCAACAACAGTTAAGCTGAAAACCAAATCAAAGATTCAATACCTTTCACAATAACTACAAAGATAATAAAATACCTAGGAATACATTTAACCAAGGAGGTGAAAGATTTCTACAAAGACAACTATAAATCATTGAAAAAGGAAATTGCAGAGGATGTGAACAAATGGAAAAACATATCATGCTCATGGATAGACAGAATCAACATTGTTAAATCCATACTACCCAAAGTGATTTGCAGGTTCAATGCAATCCCCATCAAAATACCAATGTAATTTTTCACAGATCTAGAAAAAATAATTCTACACTTCATTTGGAACCAGAAAAGACCCCAAATAGCCAAAGCAACCTTAAGCAAAAGGAACAAATTGGAAGGCATCACTTTACCAGACTTGAAAGTATGCTACAAGGCTACAGTAACCAAAATAGCATGGTGGTATAAAAATAGAGACATAGACCAATGCAACAAAAACAAAGAACCCTGATATAAAACCATCCACATATTGCCATCTGATCTTTGACAAAGTAGGCAGAAATATACACTGGGGAAAAGAATCCCTATTAAATAAATAATGCCGGGAAAATTGGATAGCCACATGTAGAAGATTGAAACAAAATCTATATCTCTTACTACTCACCAAAATTAATTCAAGCTGGAAAACAGACTTAAATCTAAGACATGAAACCATTGGAATTCTAGAAGGAAATTTTAGAAAAACTCTACTAGATAGTGGCCCTGGCAAAGAATTTATGAAGAAGATTCCAAGGGCAATCACACCAAGAAAAATAAATAAATGGTACTTGATTAAAAAAAACTTCTGCACAGTGAAGGAAACAACAGAGCAAATAGGCAGTATACGGAATGGGAGAAAACATTTGCATGATACACATCCTATAAAGGGCCAATAACTAGACCACAAAGATCTAAAGCAAATCAGCAAGAAAAAAATCAAACAACCCCATTAAAAAGTGGGCAAAAGAGGCAAAAAATATGAACAGAAGCTTTTCAAAAGAAGATTGACTAATGACCAAAAAAAATATAAAAAATGCTCAACATCACTAATCGTCATAGAAATGTAAATAAAAACCACAATGAGAAATCAACTAACCCCAGTGAGAATGGAGAATGGCTTTTATCAAAAAGTCCCAAAACAATAGATGTTGGCATTGATATGGAGAGAAAGGAAACTTATACACTTTTAGTTGGATTGCAAAGTAGTGCAACCTCTGTGGAAAATAGTATGGATATTCTTCAAAGACCTAAAAGTAGACCTACCATTTGATCCATTTGATACTGCCACTGGGTATTTAACCAAAGGAAAAAAAAGTCATTTTATCAGAAAGACACTTGCATTAGAATGTTTATTGCAACACAGTTCACAATTGCAAAGATGTGGAATCAACCCAAGTGCCCATGAGTTCATGAATGGATTAATAAAATGCTTTATATGTATACCATGCAGTACTATTCAGCCATAAAAAAAATGGTGAACTAATACCTCTGGTATTAAGCTGGATGGAGCTGGAGATCATTCTTCTAAGTGAAGTCTCACAAGAATGGAAAAACAAACACCACACGTACTCACCATTAAATTGGAACTAACCAATCAGCACTCATGTGCACGGATGGAAATAAAACCCAATAGAAATCATACTGGTGGGAGGGGGAAGAAGGGGATGGTTGAAATCAGACCTAACAGGTACAATGTATGCTATCTGGGCACACTTAACTTTGACTCAAGCAGTACAAAAGCAATCTATGTAACCAAACCATTTGTACCCCTGTAATATTCTGAAGTAAAATAAATAAATAACTTTTTAAAAAACAGAAAATATTCCTAAGTGAGATAGAAATATAATAATAATAGCTGATGTGTTTTGTGAGTTCATTGAATACAAATAACTTTGCTAAGTACTACACTGTCTCAATGCTAACAAAAATATATAAAATAAGTACATTCTCTTGGGAATACTGAGGCTCTGAAATGACAAACAACAGCTAAAGCTGTGCTAAAGCCTCCACAGTCAGGCATTCTAACCCAGAACACATGTTATGGAGGAGGAGAACAGAAACTTCTGAAAAAGAGAAAATGCACAAAAATCTAATTATTGGCATCTTCAAAATGAGGAATTCTCTGCAAGTATCAGCAACACTACACACTTTGACATATTTAAGTAGAAAACCTCCTACATAAGAACTAAAGAACTTTTGAAGTTTTTCTTTCTAATTAATCTGCAGACTCCCAACTTAACTTTTCTTCATAAGGGAGGTCCGGTGGACTCATTGCCTACAACGCTGAGCTCTCTCTGGGGTAACCAAACCCTTTTTGGGGGATTGAATTCAAATCTAGGAGCAGAGAGTGGAGCCTGCTATTGGTGATGTTGAACTGTTTGAATTTGATTTTATTTGAACTTTAATGACATTATTTATTTAAACGTTCCAAACAGCAGCAATGTAGGCCTTGCGATTGTAAATGTTTCCATTTTTACAAAGGTAGCATGGATTAAATAAGTTTGAGAAAATATTATTATGATAACTTTGTTCATCAAACAACTATTAGTGAGGCAGAGAAACATCAGGGCAGTGCTATAGTGAGGTCTCTCATTATTTACTTTAATGGAAAATAGTTTGTCATTTAGAAGTTTGCAAAGATAAGACAAAATATTTTGTCAAAGTCCATTGATAAGCAATTATCTTGGCACCATTGCTTTTTTTTTCTTCCCAAGTTTTCTGTATTTCATACTAGTTTTATTAGACATCTTTAAATAGATGAAGAGAGTTACGATTACAAAACTTCACAAATAATTGTACCTACTACCCAGGAGAAAGGTAGAAAATCAAGAGAAATTTTAATTTAGTAGCTAATTTCAGGTTTTCATTGAACTCTGGATTGGTGCTGGGATACGCAGAGAGTGACATTAATCTTGCTTTTAATTGTACTGACAGGGAAAATTATTAACAGAGATCTGTCAATTATAAAAAAAGATGAAACATAAAATACATTTGATTAAAATATTTGTTCCCAAGAGGAATTAGAGTAGATTGGACTAGTGGAGAGTCTGTCTTGTAATTTTTTCCTTTTAGAGACTGGCTAGGAAGTGACATGATCCTTCCTTTTTCTTCATCATATTTCCTTTTCTTAGGAGCCAGCTCTAGGAAAAGAGGAATAAAAAAGTTTCCATTTTATTGAGAGAGCACTATTTCTGAAAATGGTGCAAATACT
This sequence comes from Eulemur rufifrons, assembly GCF_041146395.1. NCBI lineage: Eukaryota > Metazoa > Chordata > Mammalia > Primates > Lemuridae > Eulemur > Eulemur rufifrons. The sequence continues at coordinate 4,531,967 of NC_091011.1, read as the reverse complement.
TAGTCCTGTTACCTCATCCACCCACATCTCTGTTTGACCAATGCTCATCATCTATCTTTGTGTTTGTGTGTGTGTGCGCGCGTACGTGTGTGTGTGTGTGTGTGTGTGTGTGTTTTATAAGACTCAAATATTTTTGGCAAATCCCGAGAAAGGAGCAAAGTAATTATACTTTGAATCTTGGTGTATTGTTTTCTTTGTCTTTCATGCTGTTAGCACCTGAGCTATATACGAGCAATGCTACAGCTCTAGATTTCATGCTCTTCATTTCTGAAATATGACTATGGAAGTGGATGGTCTTATGTGCCAGAATCTGATCACCAATGAAGAAAGGGAGGGAAAGACCAAAAACTAGGTAGAATCACAAAGGTGGAACAGGCACTAGGAAGAAATTCATTCAAGTTGTTGAATTATTATTGCCAGTTCTAGTTGTTTCCCTCACTAAGGGCCACCAAGTAGTCCATGCAGTTTCTCACTGGAGCCAGACTCAAAGCCTTCCCCAACAGGCTCTGGCCTTTTTTGCTCCCTTACCTATTAGGCAACACACCTACCTGTATAATCAGGTGTTCCTTCACCTTTAGGCTGCTACCTGATAGATAAAACAGGTAGCTATCTTTACGTATTCAAACACCTAATCCTTGGCCGGGCGCGGTGGCTCACGCCTGTAATCCTAGCACTCTGGGAGGCCGAGGCGGGTGGATTGCTCGAGGTCAGGAGTTCGAGACCAGCCTGAGCAAGAGTGAGACCCCGTCTCTACTAAAAATAGAAAGAAATTATATGGACAACTAAAATATATATATACAAAAAATTAGCCAGGCATGGTGGCACATGCCTGTAGTCCCAGCTACTTGGGAGGCTGAGGCAGTAGGATCGCTTAAGCCCAGGAGTTTGAGGTTGCTGTGAGCTAGACTGACGCCACGGCACTCACTCTAGCCTGGGCAACAGAGTGAGACTCTGTCTCCAAAAAAAAAAAAAAAAAAACAAACACCTAATCCTTTAATAGGCAAATAGCAGCCCCTCAGGAAGCTTTTCTGTTCTCTTGCCAGAAGAGTTTGCCTTTTACACCTATGCTGTTAAGCTTTCCTATCATATATATATATATATATATATATATAAGGAAAGCTTATATATATATATATATGTATAATCAGTATGTTTTATATATTCATTATACGTATTCACATATTCACATGTACAGTATGTTATAGATATAAAAAACATCTTCTCTCTGAATTCTCCATTTCTGCCCACTGAACTCATTCAATTCCAGTGTTCCGCTGCAATATAGTCTTTTTTGCATAACCTCTCTCATCTTACTACAAAAGTTAGGATGTGTTTACCTATAAAAGTGCAAAACCTTTTTAAAAGACAAGGTACATCACAAATTTAAAAAAAAATAATAGGTCTGAAAAGAAAATTGCTAATATAATGACAAAAAAAAAAAAAAGACCTAATGGAAAAATTGTCAAAGTATGTAAACAGGTAATGAAGACCATAGCAAATCTGTTGAAAAATAAACAAGTTCACTTAATACTAGTGAGATGTAATAGAAGGAAATATCATACTTTCTGTAGTTTATGCAGCTTTATTCCTTGAATCATGATGTGCTGATATGAAAATAATTGCTCACAAATTACTTTAAGATACTTAAACCAGATTTGATGATTTCTTTAATGATAAAGGAGTAAAAGAAAAAATAAGTCCATGATATTTCTGGCTAACAAAGCAAAATGAACAAATACACATCTTCTATAATTATAAATATAAATTTGAAGATTGTTTATAATAACTAATAATCATAATAGAACTTTTGAAGTTAAAGGATATGGTTATAGGAGATACATTGCTTTTGAAGCTCAGATGTCCCGAAAGCTTTTGTTTTCTTATTTTGTTTTTACAGTCAATATTTAAAGAAACTTTTTAATGGTTACTGAATTTTTATCATATTTTGTTTCTAAAAGCATTTTACAGTCTAATTTTATTTTAAAAAAATACTTGTAAATTCCTATATTGTTAAGAATACTGTTCCTTCATCTACTTTAGCATTTTTTTCTCTCTTCTGTCCATGCAGAGCTTTTCTGGCAGTAGTTAATAACTTAGAGATCCTGTGGTCTTAAAGACATGTGGAAGGTCCCCCTTACACAGGGTGGGAAGCTGTAGGCCTGAGAAAACTTAACCCTCACAAACTTAAAGGAGAAAAATTACATTTTAGCACATGGAATCCAGGGCATACAATAACGTGCTTTGGAAATGGCTTAATATATCTGACAGAAACAGCTACCCTTGGGGTTCTAACCAAGAAAGCACTCCTAGGAAAGCAGACTGAGTCCCGAGTGATAATAGCATAATGGTTGAAGAAACGGTGAAAGTCACAGTGGCTCTAATAAAGTCCCCATAATAAGATGTGCCGTGACACTAGCAAAGGGGAGTTACTGTGGGGCAGACCAGGCGCACGGCGGGGAGCACAGACAACAGCCCGTTTTCTGCAGGCTCTGGGGCAACACGCCAGCTCCCTCCCCAGTGCCCTGTGGTCCTGCGGCCACCCGGTGAGCCAGAAGCCTGCTCTCCCCACCCTCACTCTCATCCGGAAACACCCCAGAGCTCTTCACCCTACCCCCAAAATGTCAAAGAATTTAGTTTTTTTTTTTTGTTTTTTTTTTTTAAATCAGTATTAAGAGTTATTTGGCTTCGAGTAACTAAAATAATTTTTACTTTTCAGCCTTTGTTTTGGCAACAGATCAATGCAGCCATTATTTATCTTTGCAGAGAAACCAACATGGCACCTTTCACAAAGATTCAAAGGAACACCCTGGAATCCAGAGCTTCTCTCATCTTCCTGTAATTCCACCCTTTCCAACAGTCTTGCTTAATGAACATTAAGTTGATGTTTTGTGCCAAATTGTTTTTTTGGCTGCCTTAAACGATCCCTGCCTAATCAATCAGAGAACATGTGCAGTTAATCCAGTTTTTCTACTAAGAGTGACAAAGATACAACTAAGCTATTATATATTCTCATATTTTTCCATTGGAAATGTACAGGTGGGCAGTTTTTCTTAATCAAAATAACAAAGTTATTTTCTCATGTCTTATTATCAAAATTGGCTCTTCTATCAACATGCTTGTTTAGCTTCATTTAACCTGGAACCACTAGCAAGCATTTAATTGAACTGATAATGAGGCAGAGAAGTATTTCCAATATATGTGCAATAAGAAGTATTTCATTTTAAAAATCAAGTCTTTCAGAAAATATGGCTTTCAAAGTGCAGAGATTCAAAGTACCCTGACATAATCACTGCTGGCAAGATTCTCTTTCAGGGGCCTCAAATTGGTAAGTCATTTCATTATTTGAATATGCTCTATCAGAATGTTTGCATGTTCTATTTTTTCAGTTATTTAGAAATAATTAATTTCAAAAATAATATTATGAATAAATTTAACACTTGGGAGAAGCAATTGCACTGCAAAAACTAGAGCTATGTTAATAGGTTAAAAATATGGTTTATGCCTCAATCCGTATAGTAATTAATTAGTATAACTGAACCACTTAGAAGTTCTCTGAGTCTCAATTTCTTCATATGCAAAAATAATAATGAAAACAGTAATATATCAAGCATTTGTTGATAATAATTAACAGAGGCTGGGCATGGTGGCTCGTGCCTGTAACTGTGGGAGGGTGAGGTAGGAGGATCACTTGAGGCCAGGAGTTTGAGACCAGCTTAAGGAACATAATGAGATCCTGACTCTACAAAAAAAATTAAATATTTTCTAGGTGTGGTACTGTGCACTTGTAGTCCCAGCTACTCAGGAAGCTAAGGCAGGAGAATAGCTTGAGCCCAAGAATTGGAGGTTATAGTGAGTTATATGATGCCACTGCACTCCAGCCTGGGTGACAGAACAAAACTAAAAAAATAAAAATTAAAAAAAATAAATTAAGAGAGATGTGCCAAATAACTTTTAGGTAATAAAACATACTATTCAAATATCAATTATAGTTTCATAGCATGCTCTGAGATTTTTGAGGCAAAAATGAGCCTTATATTTTTTGTACACCTACCGTGTCACCTTGAGCCTTAGAGGTTTTCAGTAAATCCTCAGTGCATTAAAAGTATGTATAATGAAAAAAGTAGCATATCTTTAGATTTACATAAATGTATATTGTTCCTGATTACTTGAATTTATAATTTGATATTTATCCACTCATTTAATATTTGCTTACCTGTCTATATTAGTCAACAATAAATTCCCTTGTCTGTATCACCCTTTCCCCTTTCTACTCCAGGAAAATGAAGATATGTTTAAAAGCATACTAAAATGAGGACACCAACGTGAAGATTTTTGAATATTTGCAATGAATCACCATTGTTTATCTAGATGTTTGGAGGTGGTAACTGTAAAAACAAATAAAAAAGGAACTAGAGAAAAATATAATAAAAAGATATCTGTCCAATTTCTTTCTGGTGAAACTTCTATCTAAATATAAAAGCAAAGGAAATGTTAGCATCTTATGTAACCATGTTATATTCTTGAAAACTAAGAATTTAATGTTGGGAAAATACTAAGCCACAGATTTTACTCATATTTCCTCACTTTTTCCACGAACTTCTTTTTCTGTTCTGGGATCCAACCCAGGATCTCATGGTACCTTTTGTTCTTATTGATCCCCGAGTGTTCTTCAATCTTCAAGAGTTACTCTGTCATCTTGTCTTGCATGACCTTGGCACTTTTGAAGAGAACTGGTCAGGGGTTTTGTAGAATGTGCCTCAAATTTGGTTTCTCTGATGTTTCCTCATGAATGAACTGGGGTTAGGGGTTGGGGAATAGTAACACAGAAGTGATGTACCCATCTCACTGCATGAGATCAACATGATTATTATATGCAGTGTTAATCTATTCACTTGGTAAGGTGTGTATCCACTATAAAATATTCTCTTCATTATAACACATTTTCAATAATCCTTTGTTTTCATTTCTTCTAAAACTCCCCCATTTGTCTCATAGGTAAGGTCCTATCTCCCATGTGGTAGCTAAATGCCTGATTTAAAAGATCAACTGTATTTTTTTTTCAGTAAATCCATTAATGTTATAGAACTCAGGGTTGATAACTCTCTTGCCAATGGGGACAAATCTATAATCAGAATTTTTTTTCAGAGCTCTTATTGCTCAGAGTTTTCCAAATTTCTAGAGCTGAATAATACACTTTGAAGAAAAATAATAATCAAGCCTCAAAGGATCTTAGAAAAGAAAATTTGATGTATAGTTTAGGAAAGTTCTTGGACTTAGTAATTCTACTTCTAGGAATTTAATCTATAGAAATAGTCCAGTGTGTGTAATGCATGTACACATGGATAGTCAATAAAACAATATGGAATACATGCAGCTGTTAAAAAAGGAAAACAAAATTAAGATGGGGAATATCTCTAAGACATTACTAAATAAAAGATAGAAAAATATAGAACAAGATGTGTAGTATAATCCATTAAAATTAAATAATATATAAAAAAATTAATATACAAATGCACTGAAAAGGGTGGAAGGTAACATAGCAAACTTAACTTTAGTAATTGGGGATGGACAGGGAGTAAGAGAATGAATGGAAACTTTCATGTTTTGCTGTCTATGTACTACCTCAATTAATATTTTATAATAAAAATGTATTTATGGTTTACTTATATAAAGAAGAAAATTGAGAGTTGCAAAGAATACATATTACAGAGATTTTTTAGAAAACATACCCCTATATTTATACATCCATATTCATAGCAGCATTATTCATAATAGCCAAAAGGTGGAAGCAACCAAAGTGTCTATTGATGGATAAATGCATAAACAGCATGTGCTATAAATAAAATCAGATTGTTACAAACATTTATATTAAAAAATAGATGAACCAAACTTAGTTTGGAGATTGACATGTTATCAGTGAAAGCAGCAAGCTGAGATAAGCGTCATAGCTTGATAGACAGCTTACTGAGCTCAGTGTTCACAGATGGATCACGGCCACATGGAAATGGTCTTAGCCTTTGCCTGTTCCTCTTCCTAATAGCCTAATCCTATTCTAGGATTCTCTCAGCTCATTATACACATAGAAAAAAGAATTGAAAAAAATATAAATCAGCAGTATTCATGTCTGGATAGAACTGTGGATGCCATAAATACCTTATTTCATTTATTCATTCATTCACTGAAGAACTACTCTGCAACAATCACTTGGTAAGATACCATGGGGAGTAAGAACAGATGCACTCCTTACTTTTGTGAAGCCTAAAATCTATTGAAGAGGTTTTGGATATAAGCAAGGTGGTAGAACAGGAATCCCTGGAACCTCCTGAACCCCACGGACACACTGATTTAACAATAGACAGACCAAGTACCTTTGTGAGAAATCAGAAACTAGTTGAGGGGCTCCTGCATGATGGATGAATGTGAAATTGCCACCACTGAAGCCAGTAGGAAAGATCAAGATGCCCTCTTGCCATAACCCCTATACCTGGCACAGTGCCATATGATTGGGAAAAAACCTCCATCTTTCAGTTTCTTCCTGGGGAAGGAAGAAAAGGATTGAATCCTGTGTCCAAAGTTCTGATTATGGGGGGGGGGGGGGCTCACCAAGACACTGGCTCCTGTCCTGCTTGAAGTGCTGATGGGACCTGGCACAGAGTAGTAGCCTGGGGCCCACTGAGAACAAAGCACCACAGCTCCACCCCTTGTTTCAGTGCAGAAAGAGTAAGCAAAAGACCCTGTTTCTTATTTTCTGCTTGGAAAAGGAAGGAAAGTATTGGACCATATACAAAGGTCTGATTTTTCTGGGTTTTCTTGAGACTAATTTCTGTCTATTTTCAGAACACTGATGGGACCTGGCATCCTCTAAATACTTGAGGGTTATTGAGAACAAAGACTGCAGTTTGAATTAGCACACTAGGACTTGTCAAAGCCCTCCCTCCCTCCAGCTCAGTACAGAGCAAGTAAGCAAAAAAAAAAAAAAAAAACCCAAAACAAAAAATAGATCCCAGCTTCTCCCTGAGAGGGAAAGTGTTGGACCATGTGTATAACAATCCAATGTTTCCAGGGGCTGCTTGAAGGACTTGTGTCTTACCTGTCTTGAACTGCTCAAAAGACTAACATACTCCAGATGGCTGTGAACTGCTAAGAACAAATTTGGTAGTTTGGAGTAACAGGAAAGCTTGAGATACCCTCATAATGTATGGCTTTGCTAATTGATGAAGGTCTTCTCCTATACAAAGACAGTCTGTGAAGACTGAGAGAGATGGCTCTTTTGTCTAATATGTATATACCAACACAGAGTTAAAAAATAAAGAAACAGCGAAATAAGTCTCCCCAAAAGGAACAAGATAAACTCCAAAAACAAACCCTGGTGAAAAGTAGATATCCAAATTACCTGCCAGAGGTAACAGCTTCCAAATTGCTTCCATTAGGATGCTCACTGAGGTTGGGAGAAGAATGAATGAACAAAGTGAAAATATCAACAAAGGGATAAAAAATTTAAAAGGTACCAAACAGAAATCATAGAGCTGATGGATATAATAACCAAAAATTTCACTAAAGCAGTGCAACAATGAGCTAGATTAGTTGACTAAATTAAGTGGCAGAGAGGATCAATGAACTTGAAGATAGGTTATTGAAAATTGATAATAAAAAAAGGACTGAAGAAAGTTTAAGGCACTTACGTGACACCATCAAGGAGACCAATATATGCATTATTGGAATCATAGAAGGAGAAGATAGAAAGAAATTGGCAGAAAGTTTATTTAAAGAAATAATGCCCTAAAATTTACCAAATTTGGGAAAGGTAATGCACATGTAGGTCCAGAAAATACGACACACCCCAAAAAGTTAACCCAAAGAAATACATACTGAAACACATTATAATAAATTGTCAAAAGTAAAGGCAAAGAGAGAATTTTGAAAGTAGAAAGAGAAGTAACTTGTCATGTACAAGGCAACCACTATAAGACTATCAGCATATTTCTCAGCAGAAACCTTGTAAACCAAAAGAGAGTTGGGTGATATGTTCAAAGTGCAGAAAGAACAAATGTCAACCAATACATTTCCATACCTGGAAAAATTGAACTTCAAAAATGAGAAAAAAAAGATAAATTTTGTTCCAGTAAAACAAAAGTTTTTAATTGCCACTACACCTGCCTTAGAAGAAATGCAAAAGGTAGCTCTTAAAGTTGAAATGAAAAGCACTAAACAAAAATATGCAGATTAAAGCACAAAACACTGTTATAGTGGTGGGTAAATCACTTTCACTTCTATTACAAAAGTATTAAAAACAATTACAACTATGAAAATATTAATTGATGTACAATATAAAAGATGTAAACTGTGACATCAATAATAAAAAGTACACGTAGAGGAAGTAAAACTGTGGAGTTTTTGTATGTGACTAAACTTAAGATGCCATCAGTTTAAAATACACTATTAAACCCATAAGTTACTTTCTGTAAATCCAAGGAAACCACAAAAAAAAAAAAAAAATTATAGAAGATACACAAAAGAAAAGGAGAAAGGAGTCAAAGTACATTAACACAAAAAAAACAATGGAAAACGGAGGAAGATAGCAAGATATTAAAAGAGGGGTAACAAAGAACTACAAGGCAGAGAGAAAACCCTTAACAAAATTAAGATAGTAAGTCCTTACTAATAATTGCTTTAAATATAAATAGATTAAACTCCCCAATTGAAAGATATAGAGTTAATGGATTAAAAAACAAAATTCAACTATATACTATCGACAAAAGGCTCACTTTAGATTTAAGAACACATTAGTCTTAAAGTAAAGAGATTAAAAAAAGTTATTACATGAAAATGGTAACCAAGAGAGAACAGGGGGGCTATACTTATATTAATATCAGACAAAATAAACTTTAATCCAACAACTGTCAAAATAGACAAGGAAGGGCATAATATAATGATAAAAGGATGAATTCCTCCGAAACATATAAAAATCATAAATTTATATATATACTAATATCAGAGTTCCCAAATATGTAACACAAACATTGAGAAAGAAAAAGATAGCAATAGAATAGTCATAGGAGACTTCAATAACTCACTTTCAATACTGGATATACCAACCAATTAGAGAAGGATGGAAAACATGGAGTTGAACAGCACTACACACCAAATGGAACTAATAGCATATACAGAACACTCTATTTAGAGGAATATATATTCTTCTCAAGCGCCAATGAAACATTCTCCAGGACAGAGTACATGTTAGGTCACAAAAGAAGCTTAACAAATTTAAGAAGATTGAAATTATATCAAGTATCTTTTCAGACCACAAAGGAATACAGCTGGAAATTAATAGCAGAAGGTAAATTTAAAACTTCACAAACATGTGAAATTAAACAACACACTCATGGACAATCAATAAGTCAAAGAATAAATCTAAGGGGAAATTAGATAATACCTTAAGATAAATTAAAATAAAAACACAACACACCAAAACTTAAGGGATGCAGCAAAAGCAGTCCTAACAGAAAAGTGTATAGCAAAAAACATGAACATTAAAAAAAGGAAGAAGAAAGATCTCAAATAAATAATCCAATTATACTGTTCAAGTAACTAGTAGAAGAAGAATGAACTTAACCCAAGCAGCAAAAAAAAAGTAAATAATAAAGATCAGAGAAGAAAAAAAATAAATAAAACAGACGTTAGAAAAACAGTACCAAAAAAAAAAAAAAAAAATCAGTGAAACTAAGAGTGAGTTTTCTAAAAGATAAATAAAATTGACAGTTTTTAGCTAGACTTACCAAAAAGGAGAGATGACTCAAATAAAATCAGAAATGAAAGAGGATGTATTATAATAAATGTTATAGAAATAAAAAAGATCATTAGAGACAACTATGAAAATTATACATTAACAAATTGGACAACCTAGATAAAATGAATAAATTTCTAGAAACATAAAACCTATCAAGACTGAATAATCAACAAATAGAAAATCTGAACATACTAATAACTAGTAAGAAAATTGAATCAGTAATCAAAAACCTTGCAACAATAACAACAACAAAAAAGCCCAAAAACAGACAGCTTCACTAGGAATACTAAAAAACACTTAAAGAAAAATAACTGTTAATTCTAAAACTCTTCCAAAAAATTGAAGAGAGAGGAACAGTTACAAAATAATTTTATAAGGACAGCATTGCCCTAATCCCAGAGTCAGACAAACATAGTGCAAGGAAAGAAAACTACAGGCCAATATCCCCGATAAACATAGAGATGCAAATATCCACAGCAAATATTAGAAAACAAAATTCAGTAACACATTGAAAAGTCATCCACCATGATCCAGTGAGATTTAATTCTCAAATGCAAAGTAAACACACAAATAATCAATTAGTGTGATACACCACATTAGCAGAATAAAGAATAAGAAATGTACAATTATATCAATAGATGCAGAAGAAGCATTTGACAAAATCCTCTGTTCATTGATTGGAAGACTTAACATTATTAAAATGTCCATACTAAACCAAACAAACCACAGATTCAATGCAATCCTTCTGAAAATCCCAATGGAATTTTTATCTTCAAATTCATATATAATCACATAGGCCCCTGAATAGCCAAAATAATTTTGAGAAAGAAGAACAAAGCTATCAGAAACATACTACCTGGTTTCAAAATATATTACAAAGGCACAGTAATTAAAACAGCATGGCATTGGTCAAAAGAAAAAAAAAGACATAAGAATATATATATATATATATATATACACACCAATAGAGCAGAATAGACTAAAACAAACTCATGCATGAATGATCATCTGATCTTTGTCAAGGGTGTCAAAAGCATGCAATGGGGAAAGGACATCTTTTCAACAAATAGTGCTTGGAGGACCACGTATTCCCAGGCAAAAGAATAAAGTTGGGTTCTTATTTCGCATCATATATCCATACAAAAACCAACTCAAATGGATTAAAGACTTAAATGTTAGACCTGAAACTATAAAATTCCTAGAAGAAAACTTTGGAGAAAAGCTATGTGATATGAGTATTGGTGATGATTTCTTGCATATGACACCAAAAGCACAGGCAGGAAAAACACAAGCAGCCAGGTGGACCAGACCAAACTGTTACAAAAAGCTTCTGCACAGCAAAGAAAACAAGTGACAGTGAAAAGGCAATCTACAAAATGTGAGGAAATATTTGCAAACAATGTATCTGGGAATAGGTTTACATCAAAACTATATAAGAAACTTTTTCAACATAGTAGCTAAATAAACAAATAAATAGCTCAATTAAAAATTGGGCAAAAGGTTTAAATAGACATTTCTTTAAAGAAGAAATACAAATAGCCAACAGGTATACAAAAAAATCCTCAACAACACTAATTATCAGGGAACTGCAAAAGAAAATCACAATGAGTTATCACCTCATTCCTGTCAGAATATCTATCATATATATTTCTATGTATGATATCATTTATTTATATGATATTTTTATATATGATATCTTCAACAAATAGTGTTGAGAAAACTGCACATCCCCAAGCAGTAGAATGAAATCGGATCTTTAACTTATACCTTATACAAAAATCTACTCAAAATGGATTAAATACTTAAAATTTAAGACCTGAAACAACATTTTATATATATGTATACACACACACAGACATACATACATATACATATATATACACATATATATATGAAATCACATATGTGACATATATCACATATGTGATAAGTTTGATGAGAATTTAGACAAAAGAGAAAGTGGAACCCTTGCATACCTTGGTGGGAATATAAAATGGCACAGCCACTATGGAAAACAGTATAGATGTTTTTCAAAAAATTAAAAATAAAAAGATCCAACAATCGTACTTTTGATTATTTATCCAAAATAATTTAAAGCAGTATCTCAAACAGATATTTGAACTCCTATGTTTATTGCAATATTATTCACAATTGCCAAGAAATAACCTAAATTTCCATCCATGTATAAATGGATGAAGAAAATGTGCTCTATAAGTACAATTATTCTGCCTTTAAAAAGAACGAAATCCTGCAATATCCAACAACGTGGATAAATCTTGAGGATGTTATGCTCAGTGAAATAATCCAGTCACAGAAAGATAAATACTGCATGATTCCACTTATAGAAAGTATCTAAAACAGTCAAACATATAGAAAGAGATTATAGAATTGTGGTTGCAGGAAGGGAAAATGGGGAGTTGCTATTCAAAGGATGTAAAATTTCATTTATGCAAGATAATTCAGTTATAGAGATCTGCTAAACTACATAGAGCCTATAGTTAACAATACTGTGCTGTACATATAAAAATTTGTTAAGAGAGTAGATCTCATGTTAAGCATTCTTATCATGATAAAAATATCAAAAAATTAAATCTATTGATGATATCAATATTAATTTTTAAGAAGTGACAGATATTCTGACCAGGCATTCATTATCTGAATTGAAGTATAAGGTAATATTAGACAACTTAAAATAAGGCATGTTCTTTAAAAAAAATAGTGGGGGGCTATGCTTTTCAATATGCCAGTATCATTAATAGGAAGGAAGGAAGGAAGGGAGGGAGGGAGGGAGGGAGGGAGGAAGGGAGGGAAAGGATAAGAAAGAGATAAAAAGAAAGCCAGGGGAACAGTTCCAGATTAAAGGAGACTTAAAAGATATTGACACTGACCGCTACACTGTGGTTATGTAAGAGAACATCGCTACTCCTGAGAGACGCACTCTGAGATGCGCAAGCACAAAGAGCCTTGATGTATTCAACTTATTCTCAAATGGTCATAAAAAACATTATACAGACAAATGACGAAAAATGTTAACACTCGGTATTTTTGCTAAAGGTATGTACATGGTTTTTGTATTATTTCTGAAAAATGTTTAAGTGTGAAATTATTTCCAAATAAAAGTTTCAGAACACCACACTTAAGTTAAAAATTGCTCATCAAATAAGGACAATGAACAACAAGGCCCACAGCAGTTTTAAGCACTCTATTATGAGAGAGATTTGTCTCTCAAGTAACATACGGCAAGCTTCATTAATTAAGGAAGCTAAGATCTAAAGCATAAATAGAGCTGAGAAGACAAAGAGGAGAGGGAAAAGTTCTGCAGGCAGAGTGGCAAGCGTATGCAAAGCCCCTCTAGTGAAAAGGTGCATGCAAAGTAGAAGAGTGAGAGAGGAAAAAAAGACCATGTGAGCGAAAAAGAGAGCCTGGACCTATAGGATTCAGAGGAAAGCTGAAGGTGCAGGCAAATCTGGAACATGCATGGCCATTTACAGCATGAAAGGAAGAAAAGAATTCCTAAGGGTTGCTTAGGATTGCTTTTTATTCATATTCTACTCTAAGCCATAGTTATGCAGTAATCACATTAGTTGAACCAGTAGTCTTTTCCAGAAGGGTGTATTTAACACCCACCCTGAAGATGTAACAGTCATGGGGTTATTTGTGCCATCTGATTGAGTTAGGTTCAGGACAATAAAGGAAACAATCTGTAACTGTTTTAAGAAGAAAGTGGTAGTAGTTTCATGATCAGAGTCGTGCTTCAAGAGATCGTTTTGATTTCAGAGTGAAGAATATCCTGGAGGAAGTTACTTGCAACTGTGTCAAACCAGGTAGGTGTCAAAACATTGCATCTGGGGTGCAGTATGGAGAGCAGAGGACAGTTTCTAAGGATATATATGAGTCTTGTCATTCCCAACAGCATGTATGAACCTGGAGGACATTATATTAAGTGAAATAAGCCAGGCACAGAAAGACAAACACCGCATGATCTCACTTATATGTGGACTCTAAAAACATTGAAATCATAGAAGTAGCCAGTAGAATGGTGGTTACCAGGGACTGGGAGTGGGAGGGTGGGGAGATCTTGGTCAAAGGATACGAAATTTCAGTTAGACAGGAAGCATAAGTTCAAGAGATCTGTGTCATGTGGTGACTGTAGCAAATAACAATGTATGGTATTTTGAAAATCACTAAGAGAGTAGATTTTAAGTTCTCACTGCAAAAATGATAAGCATGTGAGGTAATACATATGTTAATTAGCTCAACTGAGCCATCCTATATGTGTACATATTTCAAAATATCATGTTGTACACAATAAATACATACAAATTCTATTTGTCAAGCTAAAAAAATAAAGGTATACAGGAGTACATTTGACAGATTTTATTTATATGTGATTGATCATGGGTGAAGAAAGGAGAGTTCGGAGCTAAGAATTGCAATTTGGTTTGGGGTGAAATTGCCTGGAAATGGAACACTGGAGAAGTTCCATAATTGTTAGTTAGTGCTGAGTTGAAGGGAGAATAGGGAATGAAAAATGTTGGTCACAGTAACTTTGAAGGACATTTTAGATTTTCAGATATTTCAGAGGAGATTTTGGGTAAACTCCTACATATCAGTGTATAATTCAGAGGCAAGGTATGAGACAAAGATAAACATTTTGGGTTGTCTGAGTGAGTACATGTAATCATTGAAATTTAAGCCATGAATGAGAAGAAGCAAGGAGAGAATAAAGAATAGAAAGACTGGCTGCGTTCAAACCTTGAGAAGAATAAGCTCGCAGAGGACAGAAAGGGTGATCTGAGCAGAGCGGGTACAATGGAGAAGGGAGGACCAGCCGAAGAGAGGCAGAGCCAAAGGCAGCTAAGGGTGTTAAAGGTCACAGGTTACAATTCACAATTGCAAAGATGTGGAAACAACCCAAATGCCCATCAATTCATGAATGGATTAGCAAAATGTGGTATATGTATACCATGGAATATTACTCAGCTATAAGAAATAACGGCGATATGGCATCTCTTTGGTTCTCCTGGAGAGAGCTGGAACCCATTCTATTAAGTGAAGTATCCCAAGAATGGAAAAATAAGCACCACATGTACTCACCAGCAAACTGGTTTCCCTGAGTGCACATTTGGGAATAACACCAATTGGGTATTGGACAGAGGTCGGGGTTAGGGGGAAGGGATGGGTGTATACCTACTTCATGAGTGCGATGCGCACTGCCTGGGGAATGGACACGATTGAAGTTCTGACTGTGGGGTATGGGGGTGGGCGGAGGGGATGGGTGCACACCTACATGATGAGTGCGATGTGTACTGTCTAGGGAATGGACACACTTGAAGCTCAGACTTGGGGGGATGGGGAGGCATGGGCAATATATATAATCTGAACTTTTGTACCCCCATAATGAGCTGAAAAAAAAAAAGAAGTTCAATAAAGCACATATGGAGAATCAAAAAAAAAAAAGTTCACAGGTTTGCATCAGTTTCTAGGTCAAGGATCACGAGAACAGAAAATGCTGGTTTCAGCAAACTTGTCGACCTTAGAAAGCCTCAAGGGCGGGTGAGCGGGGAGGAGGGAGTGAAGCCCTGGAGCGGGGAGTGTGGGCTGCTCTTGGGAGGGCTGGCTCTGTCGGGGGCAGAGAAGGGGTGGAGGTGGAGGCAGGGGCTCCCGCAGAGGTCGCAAGGTCTCTCTTCTTCCCGATGTGATAGACCTTTCTGATTTCCCCACACATATAACTGTCACCCTTAAATAACATAATTCAGGAAATATGGTTAAATGTAGGATTTATTAGAGTATAAAGCTTAAGGATGGCCACCTGAGAACACAGATTCTAAAGAATAGAAGTCAGTGCTCAAAAGTGGAGAAGTTTTAGGGTCATTTATATGGGTAAGGCTTGGGAAGCCTAATGGGTTGCAACAGCATTCTATCCAAGGCTAGCACAGAGTTACAGTAATCTGATTAGTTGAACCAGCTTTTAACATTCCACACAGAAGAAGTCCTGGGGTCTTTTGTACCATCTGGTCTGAGTTAGGTGCAGGACAATAAAGAAGGTAGTTAATCTACAAAAAAGAGCAGAGATTGGAAGTGGGGACGTCTGGTCTCTGGTCTCTCCTAATCATTCACAGAACAAGAACAAAGAGGAAGAGAGTTAATCTATAGTCTGAGAAGCAGAAGCTGCAACTACATGCTACGTGACTCAGTTCGCAGTTACATTTCTCTCTGGGCTTAAAGTATTTTGGGGGTTCCAACAACTTTTAAATTTTCTTTAATTTCATCATAACAAGGCCAAGCGTGGTGGCTCACGCCTGTAATCCTAGCACTCTGGGAGGCCGAGGTGAGTGGATTGCTTGAGTTGAGGAGTTCGAGACCAGCCTGAGCAAGAGCAAGTCCCTATCTCTACCAAAAATAGAAAAAATTAGGCTGGTGTGGTGGTGCACACCAGTAGTCTCAGCTACTCGGGAGGTTGAGGCAGGAGGATCACTTAAACCCAGGAGTTTGAGGTTGCTGTGAGCCATGATCATACCATTGCACTCTACCCAGGGCGACAGAGTGAGACTCTGCCTCAAAAAATAAATAAATAAGTAAATAAAATAAATATTTTCACCATAACAATGAGTAGGTAGTTTTCATTAGAATATACCCAATTGTGTTTTAAAGTTCTAAGCAATGATATTATACAAAGCATCTACTCCTATATTAAAGAGGTATGCAAAATGAGAAGAAGGTAGATAATAAATATGAAATATGCTGCAAGTGCTGACAGGGCAATTTGGGAATGGAAGGCACAGGACTAGAATAATAACACAATCTTTGTAATTAGGCAGAACAGAGTTAAAACTTTGTTTCTATTAATATATGTGACAACTCATTTAATGTCTTTGCTCTGTTTCCACATTTAAAAAATAGGTATGAGACTGAATAAAAGTCTGAAAAGTACTCAGAAAGTACAGGACTTTATTTAGATGTCACGCCCTGAATAAGAGGCAAAACAAAACATGAGCAGGGCCTCTCCTTGTGGACCCTACAGAGGGTTTGTCTACCCAGAGAGGCTTGAATCCTAAGCCACAGAGAGGGTGGAGATTCTGTAATGCCCCCCGGGAGAGGGGGGGAGCTGGCGTCAGCTGAGCCAGCAGGTGGCCCCAGATGGCCTCAGCTCTGGGGTGGGGGTGGTTTTCTGGGCCTGGTGAGAAGGCTGGACCAGACTCCACCTTTAGGGGTCTGGTGGCGTCACAGTACCTGGCTCAAGTTCACTCGCAGTATGTATGAGGGGCATTACAAATAGGAAGACGTCCACAGAAAAATGACCAGGGTATAGGGGTTTTCTTCAGCATGATCTCTAAGGAACCATTTTAATTACTTGGGGGATAATAGAGATATGTCTTCAACCAGATGAAGTGTTTGGTCGCTCCACATGACTCCAGAGCTCAGAATTGGACCAGTAAAGAATTATTTCCAACTACTAGAACAATCTGAAAATAGAATGCACCACATCGCTGAGACCTCAAGACCCTGTCTCATTAACAGCCGAAGCAGAGGCTGGAGAATGTCCCCGCAGGAAAGCTAGAGACCAGACCTTGTGCTGCGTGGACAGGGCTCCCGGCCACGGCTCCTTCCAATTCTGAGACTTTGCATCTGCAAGTCACAGGCAGCAGGTAAACACAGGGTACACAAAAATCTCATCTAGACTCTGAAACTCTGAGTCAGGAGAGAAGTCTCACATCTTCTGTGGCAGGCAGTTATAAATACTTAAATGAACATTGATCTACTTGCTCCTGACGGCAATTTGAAGAGAAATCAATAGACTATATTATGTGGGCAATCTGTTCACAATTAGCGCAGTACACATTCCAGGGGCGGGCGGATCAGCCTCATTTCAATACGAGATAGAAGGCTCAGTCTGAGAAGAAATACCGCCCTGGCCGACCGAGGGACACTAGCCTTCGCCTGCAGGGAGCTGCCATTGTCATTGTCCACAGCCAGCTCATACATGCTGTGAATGTCTGGGAAGCGAAGGCCAAAAGCATTCTCCATCTTTTCAGTCTCCTTGACTGGTCCCAGACGTGATGTCTGCACTTGAAAGAGCTGATCCACACCTGTCTGGAGAACAGGGCAGAAAGCCATGATCAAAACTCAACCGCAAGGAAACAGGATTATAAGCATTTTCATCTTCAGATTCCTTTACTTGTAGCCTCTGGCTAGCTCACAGTCCGACCCGAGTGGATTGCCTACTAGGCGTCCGTACCGTAAGTACGGTCAAGCGTGGAATGCAATTTTTCATATTATTTGCTGCCTCTGCTTCTCTTCTTTTCTCTCTTTTGATTTGTGTTTGTGACCTGGAAGGAAATGAAATGAGAGAACGAACAGGGAAATTCTACTTTAAAAAAATATATTCTTCTGAGCTTGTCTGCCCACAGGAATAGTTCCTCTATTTTGTTTTATTAATTTTTAATTGTCTATTTTCCTGAAATGCTTCCTGGCCAGCGTAACTCTACGTGCCTGTCACCTGGTTGCGTTTCGCAGTTATTACTTTCCTAGAGGGAGTCAGAGTACAGCACTGCTCTGTCCAAACCTTGCCGCGACTCTATTTCCTTTGCATAAAAGCTGAAGAACTTGCCACGACCGACCGACACTATCCATCAGAATCTCGCCCCAGCCACCTCTCTGCCAAATCAGCTGCTACTCCACCCTCGTTCCCTTCATCACAAGACTGCAGGAGCCTTTGGTCCTTCCAGTTTGGGGTCTTTCTGTGCCTGTGTTTGCTCGGAGCCATCCTCATGTGAACATCCCCAGGGCGGATTCCCTTGCCAGCGTGGTGCCCGCGCCCAGACAGCCCCTGCACAGTGAGGCATAAACACCAAGCCCCTTGCGTTACAGTTTCTCTTTGCCATAACACTTGTCATTTGTTATCATTCTATACAACTAACATATTGCTATCACTTTCCACGCTCCCATTAGAATAAGTGCCTCATGGAGAGACATCTTCATTTGCTCTTTTCATCAATGTTTCCCAAGCTCCTAGCTTGCACATAGTGGGCTCTCAATAAATGTTTGTGAAATTAGTATATTGATTAATAAGTGAAAATAAACCTTGTTTGATAACCTACCATTTTACTACCACAGGACAAAGAATTTTGTATATGATCAAAAAATAACTGTGTGAATAAAATGTAGTCCATCTATGTAAGACTTATTCAAAAACAATAAAAAGTGACGGCAACTATTACTATATGCTACGTGTGTGTGTGTGTGTGTGTGTATGTGTCTGTGTCTGTGTGTTTGCTCTGAGGGCATTTGTCAGTTCTGCATATGCAACATGAACGTCTGGTAGAATTCTCCAGGGAAATCATCTGAGCTTGGTTAACCTTGTTACCACGTGACAGGTGGGAAGTCCGACTCTCCACTCGGCCTCCCAACACCGTCACATCAGAGGGAAGGTCGGTGCTACGGGTGGTCTCCATGACACCAGGAGTGAGGTGGCCTCATTGTGGCTCACAGGGGATGGAAGTCTCTGACCCCTGCTTGGCCGTCTCTGATGCCATCCTGGCAGGAGGGCTGGGGGTCGCTGTTGCAGCCTGGCAAGGCAGAACTCCAGCACCCCCACTCTGCTGGGCTGCTGCGCGTGGGGCGTGGCCGCGGTTGTTCTCGTGGAGTTTGGCTGAGGTAGACAGCTACTGTCTAATGTGTTATATGTTGCTGGGCTGCTGCCTTCCTGCTCCTTCAGTGGGGACATGAGGCTTTGCTGGGGCTCCTTTGGTCTGCACGCCTTGGTGCTGCTGAGCCCACGATTTCTTCAATTTTAAATGTGGCGGATATGAGGGAAAAGAAAACCCAAGAGAACCCGTGGCCACCTCAATCCTAGGGGCCTGCCGTCCCTAGCTTGTCTGTCTGCTTTTCTCCACTTTTCAGAGTCTTTGATTGTTTATTTTCTATAAAATTTCCAAGATTTCTGGTTGAGTTTGCCTGCTGGAGCAGGGCAGAGCACATTGGTGCCTTCCTTCTGGAAGCAAAATTTCAAAACCTCTCTGCAGGGAAAATATGAGAATATATTCATGACCACTGAATAGAAAAATGGTTTTCAAAGAAAATACAAAAATACTAAAAATAAAATAAAATAAACTACTGATCTATTTGAAAACAATTGAGAATGTCTGGTTGTAAAAATATAGTATTATGAAAGGTAACATGCACAGTGAGAGAATAAATTTGTAACATAGCGTCAATGGCCAGCATATGAAAAGGACTCCTAGCAAATCAGTAAGGAAAAGATAGAGTATCCTGTAAGAAAGTGGGCCAATGACTTGAACAGACACTTCACAATAAGGAAATCTAAATTAATTAATCATGCATTTGCAAATTAAAACTACAAATACCACTGCACCCTTTCAGAGTGACAAATGTTTAAACACTGGACCTTCACAAGTGCTAGTGAAAATTTAGAGAACCAGATGCTCCTAGGAACTGCTACTGGGAGAGTCAGTTTTTGCAAACACATTTGAAAACACTTTGTATTTGTTATTAGATTAAAGGCAGCCAAACTCTATCCCTAGCACTTAGAATATTAGGTTTATGTCATACAGAGTTGCATTATATGTGTAGCAGAATACATGTATGAGAAGATTCACCATAGCAAACTCCATAGTTTCTCAAAATGGAAAAATACCACATAGTCATCAACAATAACATGGGTAATTAAATTTTTGTGTATTTATATAATAGAATATTATGCAGCAATGAAAGTGAATAAGCTACAAGTAAAAACATACATGAATCACACAAAGACATCACATGAGAAAAGAAGGTTCAAGGAATACACAGAGTATGCTCATATTTGTGTCACACTTAAAAATAACCAAACCTAAGCTACATTGTTTAGGGACATATTCACATGTGATGGTAAATTTTAGGTGTCAAAGCGACTGGCTTCCGATAGCTGGTAGAGCTGCCAGACAGCTGGCAAAGCGTTAGTTCTGGGAGTGCCTGTGAGGAAGAGGCTGACATTTCAGGATTTCGGGAAGAGACTGGCACTGGAATCAGCAGACGGACTGAGGAAGGTCTGTCCTCATCCAAGGAGCGGGCACCAGGGCGCCAGCTAAGGGGCTGGATGGAACGAGGCAGAGGAAATTTGCTCTCTCTCCTGGAGTTCCTTCCCTCTCCCTGCACATCAGAACTCAGCTTCTTTGGCTTTGGGAGTGCGGGATTAACACCAGCAGGCTCCCAGTTTCTCAGGCCTTCAGCCTCAGACTGAGAGTTACACGGTTGGCTCCCCTGATTCTGAGGCTTTCAGACTTGGACTGAGCCCTGCTCCCGGCTTCCCAAGCCACCAGCCTGCAGACGGCCTGCTGTGGGACTTCCCAGTCCCCATCACCATGTGAGCCAATTCTCTGAATAAGTATCTGTGGTGTCTACATGCCTGTTATCTGTATCTTCCATTGCTCCTGTCTCTCTGGATAACCCTGACAAATATATCATATGCAGGTGGTGAAAGTATGAAGAAAACAGAAGAAATATTTGTTGTAAAAGTAATAAGAATTATTATCATTATATGAACAAAGAAATTGAGACCGGGAAAGGAAACACAGAGCCTTCTGAGTCACTTACAATATGCTATTTTTCTATGTGTGGGTGTTACATGAGTGTTCAGTTTATAAATATTTGTTAAACTCTGTGTGTATATATACACACACAGACACACACACACATATATATATAAATTCACTTTTCTTGATGTTTTTATATTTCACACCTACACAAAAAGGGTAAACTGAAGGGAGAAAAGACTAAAACAATAATACAAATTTGGAAGTTGTGGTTACAACCTGATCATCAAGAAAAAAAAAATTGCATAAGCCTGGAGACTTGAATCTCAAATATTTTATATCTTTCTCATGGCAGTTTTAGCAAAAATGTCTTGATATTATGTAACACAAAACGTACCATACTTTTCTCTTTCGATGTAGTGTAATATAAATAATCATTATCTTTAACAACAGTTCCAGGTCATATAAGTAAAGACAATTCCATTTCCCTTAGCCTTTCTATAATTCTCTTTTTGTAAATTAAGAAGAAACTTTTCATGTGGAGTAAATTTCTCATAGCTGGACCCAAGGCCAGGGAGCTGTTAACCAATGTGATCTTTTCAAAATCTTTTCATGAGATTGTGGATTAAAGTTGAGATCTTCATTTAAAGAGAATTCTCCTTAACAGTGCCAACTATACCTTCACACCAACGTGGCCTCAAGTTTTAGTTATAAGCAAAGTTCACAAAACAAAAGATTTTGAGATAAAATATGTATCATATTAGTTTCCAGTTGATAGTACATCATTTCATTTTACTTCCAAAGGAAATCAGTACAAATCTACTAAATAACACTTTGCAATTTGTGTCATTTCTTTTCAGCCATGTGAAATAACTTATTTTTTTCCTATTTAATTATGAAATAATACATGCCTATAGACAAGGGTACAGAACAAAAATGAAAAACAGAACTTAAAGATTTACCAAAAAGCAAGCACTTCGATAACCAGGAACTGAGTCAAAAAATGGAATACAGCCATGTCAAAACACCCCTCTGTAACCAGTTCTAATCTACCTGCCGAGGTAACCACTACCTGGCATCTATGGTGATACTTCCTGCTCTCTTAATTGTTCTTCTCCCTAAGTGACTGTATAAACTTACATTCCCTCCAGCAACATATTGTAATCAAGTTCCTTTCTTACACATGAGATGGCCATTTCACATATTTTTAGCCATTCTGAAGGGTATATATTGGCATCTCAATGTAGTTTGATTTAGCATTTCCCTGATTAGAGCTGAGATTGAGCACCTTGTCAAATAGTTACTGATCTTTGGAGACCATTTTTGTGTGTGAATTTTCTATTCAAGTCTATGACTTTTTTTTTCCCCATTGAGTATTTTGCCTTCCCTTGTTGATTTGTAGGACTTCTTTAAAAGCCCTTTCTTTGTCTTACACGAGTTACCATCATTTTCTTTCAATCTGTATCTTTCCTTTTTGCTTCCTCACTGAGCAGAAATTCTTAACTTTAACATAGTCCAGTGTATCAATCTCTTCCTTTGTGGTTAGAGATTTTGTGTCTTTTAAAAAAAGTCTTTCATTTCTGCAAGTGATGAACACATTCTATTATCTTAAAGATGCTTTATTATTTTGCTTTCACCTTTAGAACATCAATCTCACTGGAATTATATGCATGGCATAAGATTAGAGACATATTTTTGTTTCGTTTTTTCTATGTAGATATCCAATTAAATCAGCAACATTTATTTGAAGCAACTTCCTGGCCCACTGATCTGCAAGGCCATCCTCATCATAAATCCTGCATCTGTATGTACCCATGGGTCTCTGTATAAATTTTCTACTGTTTCCATAGCAAAATTTGGTGGCTTAAAACAACACCCATTTGTTATCTACACTCCAGTAGGTCCAGGGTGACTCAGCTTCCTCTTTTACTTTGTCTCACACCAGTGAAGTGAAGGTGTTGGCAAGAACATTCTCTTTCTGGGATCTCTGGGGACGAACTCACTCCCAGCTTATTCAGACTGTGGCCGCAGTTTCCTGTTGTTGTGGGACCCAAAGGCTTGTTGCCTGGCTGGCTGTTGGAGGAGGCTGGTCTTTGCTCTCAGGAACATGCCTAATTCCTTCTCTTGCTTTCCATGTGGCCATGACCCTGCAACAGTAGGTCGAGTCTCTTTCCTGCTTCACGTTTCTCTGGCTTCTGCTGAACCTCTCTGACTCCAGCTGGAGAAAACTCTCTGCTTTGAGGCCTTATGTGGTTAGATTGGGTTCAGCCAGACAGTCCAGAAGAATCTTTTTAAGATCCGTGACTGTAAGTACATCTATGAAGTTAATTTTGCCACGAAAAGTAACACAATCAGAGGTTCTGGAGATCAGGACCTGAAAATCTTTGTGAGGAGGGGTGGATTATACATGCCTTCTGATAATATCCATGTCATGCTTTGCTATCACATTTATGCTGACTTCGTAACAACTTCAATGTTTCTACTTTCTTGAGAGTTTCTTTATAGTAGTGCCATTTCTTCCTTAAATGTTTTGTGGAATGTACCTATTAAGATACCTATGAAATTTTCTGTGAATTATAAACTTTTCTTTATATGATTTAATAACACATGCAATTATCTTTATTAAGTTTTCAAATGTTTTTTATGTCATTTTGGCAAGTTTTATTATTTTATGACTTTTTCCTTTCCAGTTAAATGTGCATACTTTTTTTCATATATATCCTCTTATTTAAACAGCTGAGAGATCTATAGTGATGTCCTTTTGTTCTTTCGTCATGTTGGTATGTGTCTGCTGGTAGTGAACTCTTTCCATTGTCTGAAAAAATATCTATGTCACCTTCTTCATAGAGAACACTTTTGATTGATATAAATATACTAAATTGGCAGGTATTTTCTTTCAGCCCCTTAGATTTCTTTATCTTCATATTTGTAATATTTCTTTTGAAAGGGAAGTAGTCATTCTAATAACTACTCCTTTGAAAATTCTTCTTTTTTCACATCTGTTAGCTTTTAGGATTTCCCTAATTACCTTTGGTTATAAAAAGTTTTACTTTGATAGATTAAGTATGGATAATTAAGAATATATATTGCTTGAATTTCTGGATCTCTCTCTTCCAAGTTGCATGCTTCTTAATGTGCACTCTTCCCCACCCTTCTCAATTTTCCATTCTTTCCCGACCTTGTGATTCACTCTTGATATTTTTCTAATCTGTCTTCCAGTTTACTTATTATTCTTCCAGCTTTGTTTAATCTGCTGTAAACCTGTCCATTAAGTTCTTAATTTCATTTCATTTTCATAGCTTCCAGTTACTTACATTCACAGTTTCACCATGTCTCTGTGTATATAGGAAGCATACTTATATTGAAGTTTTTATCTTCTAAGTCCAATATCTGAGGTCTCTGGGGGTTGTTCATTTGGTGTGTTTATGCTCCCCTTATGCTTATTTTCATTGTTGGGTGAGACTGCATTTGTAAAACAGGTTTTACAAATGAATTAACCTAGGATAAATTACTTTTTCCTTCAAACACTTAGTGACAGCAACACTCAAGATAAACTTAATCTTAGTTTAGCAACTAGAATAAAATAGTTCCCCTTATCCATAAGGGATATGTTACAAGATCCCCAGTGGATGCCGCAACTGCAGAAAGTACTGAACCTCATATATGCTAGGTTTTTTTCTATTCATACATAAAATAAAGTTTAATTTATAAATTAAGCACAGTAAGAGATTAAGAATAACTAAAAATGAAATAGAAGGATTATAACAATATATGATAATAAAATAAAGGTTATGTGAAAGTGGTCTCTCTCTCTCTCTCTCTCAAAATAGTTTATTATACTGTACTCACCCCTGTGATGATGATGTGAGAAGACAAAATGCCCATGTGCTGAGACGAAGTGAGGCAAATGATGCAGGCATTTTCATGTAGCCTTAGGCTCCTACTGACCTCCTGACAGTGTGTCGGAAGGAAGATCATCTTCTTAGGGCAATCCTGGATCACTGAGTTATGATGATGTTGATGGTTTGATGTCAGGACCAAATGATATCGATGACTAATGGGTAGGTAGAGTAAACAGAGTGGATACACTGGACAAAGAGATGATTAATGTCCCATGTAGGATGGAGTGATGTGAGATTTCATCATGCTACTCAGAATGGAACACAATTTAAAACATAAGAATTATTTACTTCCGGAAGTTTCCATTTAATATTTTGGGGTTGTGGTTGACCATGGGTAACTAAAGCCTCAAAAGCAAAACCATGGATAAAAGGGGACTACTGTGATAGAAAGCTGAGCTTCAGTTCCTGTGGTAGTCTGTCTAACTATGGATTACCTTAATTCCAAAGGTTTTGCCACTTTAGGATACTGAACGGAAGCATCCCTCCTGATGGCAGCTCTCGGATACCCATCAGTCTCCGTGGCCTCTTGACGGGATCTTAAGCGTAACTCAGCTCCTTCCTCAGCTCTTCCTTGGGACTTGGCAACTGTCCTCAGACACTGGTCAGATTGTGTATTGTCTTGTTAGCTCTTTAGTGTCTCCAAAAATATTTTAAAATTTTTCCAACTTTTTAAAAATGGTTCTCACTCAAATATTTGGTCCAAATAAATTAACTGCCCTGCCATCACCAAAAGCTGTGGTTTTCATATAATAGTTTTTCTTTGGTTGATATACCCCCTTACGCCAAATATTCATATGCCACAGCATTAACATTTTCTCCATGTTAAAATATAGTTGTTTTTATTTATTTGTTTGTTTTATTTTTAACACAGACATCTAACTTTACATTTGTTTTTCTGCTGATATTTTGATTTGCCCCAAATATGGCTTAAAAAAATGGTCTTAGACACCCAAGAAGTCCTCATATTAGACTGGAAATCTCTTGACATACATGTTGTGTGGAAAACATGCTGCATTTAAGATGTTTTTAGTTTTGTTATTCTATGAGACTTTCTATTAATGAATTAATTTTCTAAAATTATTTTGCATTTAGTAGGAAATCAGTAGCTTTATCCACCATTTTTTTCCTCATGTATATAAAGGCAGAATGATGGACACTCACTAATGGTTAAGAATCTTCCTCAGAGTGAAGAAACTCAGACTTTTAAAAAATTTGTATTAAGCGATAATCTGTCTCTTCTACTCACATTGTGTGGTCTGAATTTAAATCAATTTCAAATATTTTTACCTATTCACTTAAATTTTTCAGCAAATAATTGTTGAGAACATGCTGTGAACCAGGTATTATGCTGAACATTAGGAATACAGCTATGAGCAAGGCACATTTTTGAGTGTACATTCT
Organism: Eulemur rufifrons; assembly: GCF_041146395.1. Classification (NCBI taxonomy): domain Eukaryota; kingdom Metazoa; phylum Chordata; class Mammalia; order Primates; family Lemuridae; genus Eulemur; species Eulemur rufifrons. The sequence continues at coordinate 4,505,343 of NC_091011.1, read as the reverse complement.
GATAAAAATATCAACAATAAATAAATATTAAAATAATTAGGAATTATAATAATTGTTATGGCGTAAATTTAAAAGGGTAAAATGAGACAGCTAATTACTAAGCCAGGCCCTTGGGTAGAGGCCAAAGGCCTCTGTGAAGGGGCAACATCTGAACCTGGACCTAAAGGATGAAAATAAGTAAAGTCAGCAAAGATCCAGACAGAGACAGAGGAAAACAAATAAACGAGGAAGTGAGAGAAGGCTTTGATCCATTTGAGGAACAAAAACAGAAGACAGTGTATTTAGTAAGAGGAAGAGTGCTACGAGGTAGACTGGAGGTCATGGTCTTGTCTCTCTTGTCAGTGGGTCTCGTCTGAATTTTATACTGAGAGCAATGAGAGGTCATTGAAGATTTTAGTCAGAGAAATTACAAAATTGGGCTTATGATTTTTCCAAAGATTACTCTGGATGTAATATAAAAATGGGCTATTGAGGGTAAGAATGGTTCAGAAGGAGGTGATAAGGGTACAGGGCAGTCATTTACACCTTAATGGAAAATTGTTTTTGCTGCTTTCACCTTCAGAAAAACATTTTTGTTCTTGTAATTGATCCTTCAACACGCTCCATTATATCCATACATTTTAAAAAACACCATGGAAGAGTATTCCTGTACTCAGCATAGATATCTTCCTCTTACAATATAATCTAAGACTCCATTGACTACAATTCAATACCACCTAATCCACAGCCTCATATCACATTTGCTCAGTCAGTCTGTCCTAGTGGCATGTCCTATGCTGATGTTCCTCCTATTCTCCTTCTATGTTCACTCACATGCTCCTTTCTATCTATTTATTCATTTATTTATATTTCTATTATAAGGATTTCCAAAAAGGTAAGAAATTACTTATGAAGATTGCTTATGCAATGCACAAGTCAGAGGACTTGTCAAATGCAATTTACATTCAAATGACCTGAAAGGTTGAATGAATGATATGCATTCATTGAATGTAGCACATTATCAGATGTGCTATTAATACACACACACCGGATGAAACATACAATCAGAGAATAAATTTAGGAATAGGAATAAACCATGTAGAATCTTATTATTAATACTTATTGTAGCAGTTTCATTTGGAAGAGGAAGACAGAAATAAAGCTTGTAAACAACCATTCAATAGATTTGGCAGCAATGTTACTTTTCAAACTCCTACCTGAGTTACAGATGCCTCAGAGCAGATTCCACGTAGTCACCTAGAGATGAGAAGCTGCAAAGTGAGCTCAAGTGGCTGCAGCTCTGAAGAGAAGAGATGAACATATTGGGATCAGTTACCAACGAACAGTAACATGAAGTAATTTAAAAGTATGAGCTATCATTTTAGGAACTCTAGTTATACTTTATAAAGATAATTTGGATGTCTTTTTGGGGTGCAAATAAAACACAGGTGCATAAGTGGTAAGGAGCAATCAGTGTATTTGATAAGCCTCTCTTAATGAATATATACACTATAGAGAGAGATTAACTCTCTCAATCAACCCGGTTGTTGTGTTTTCCTTTCAAACTAGGAGCTGCCAATCATCAGGTAAACTCCATTCCTCTCAGGAAAATAGTTAAAGTCCTATGAAAAACTCTAAGCAATCTGCATATTAGCACATTTATATATATGCCATAATATAAAGTCCTTTGCCTTCAAATAATTTTTATATCAAGCTAAATTCCATCTAATTGAAATATAACATGAGTCACATGTATAATATAAAACTTTCTAGTAGATACTTAAAAAGTGAAAAAAATTGAGGTAAATTTTAATATTTCATTAATCTAAGAATTCATAAGCATTATTTTAACATATAATCAATCTAAAATATTAGTGAGATATTTTAAATTTTTGAACTAATTTAATAAAACTAGTATGTTATTTACATTCACAACACATCTCAATTAGAACTATCTATACTTCAAGCACTTAATAGCCACAAATTGGTAGATGTTACCATATTGGACTATATAGATGTAAATGGTCAAATGTGACATATACATCCACTGTGAAGTAAATCAGTTGATTACAAAGTATTTATTTAGAGGAGAGTGATATCAGCAAAAAGCAGACTATGAGGTCACAATGCTAGTCCTCCCACAAAGAATAAAAATCAATAAACAACTACCTACAGATGAACTTACCTACAGGAGAGCTCTGCAGTGCACTGTGAAGAAGCTGCAGAAAACCAGTGGAGTACAAAGATGAAGGATGACTGACTGCATAACAAGCATAGAAAACATTTTACCTGAATCACCTATCTCCCTGTTCAGCGCTACTAAGCATCAAGAGAGATCCTCTTGTCTGAAAGCTCCAAACTGGGGGGGAAATGAGAACAGGAGAACCCCAGCACACCTTCCCAATGCTGGTGATGGAAGCATGCAGTTTTCACCACCAAGGACTCCTGAAGTCTTCACTAACACTGACGACAGTTAACAGAGCTGCCTGGAATCCACACAGCTGCAACCCCCTGGAGAAGGAGCTGTTCTGCAGTCTACCTAACCTGGCACCACAGTGTGCACACTATAGAACATGGCCCATGGCTCTGTGATTGCCCCATGTGTGCGTGTGCCCTGGACCTCAGCTCTGTGACTGCTTTTTATTTGCTTATGTCCTGCAACCCAATTCCAAGAGGGATTCCCCTCAGCCACAATTTCTGCAACAAAATGGAAAGATTAAACAGTAAACTTGATCAAGAAGAAAGAAACTGTGGATTCAAGGATAGGTCATTTGAAATTATCCAGTCAGAGGAAATAAAAATTTTAAAAAGAATAAAAAAGAGTAAAGAAAGCCTCTGGGATTTTGGGGACATCATCAATAAAACCACAACACAAATTATGAGAGTGCTTGAAGAAGAAGAGCAAGAGGAAGGGACAGAAAGCTTATGCAAAGAAATAATGGCAGAAAACTTCCCAAATTTCAGGAGGTACATGGAAATTCATATTCATAAATCTTAAATGTACCCACTAGGATCAACTCAAAGGAGACTATAAAGAGATAGGCTGTAATTAAATTGTCAAAAGTCAAGGACAAAGAGAAAATACTGAATCTAGCAAGAGAAAATGACTCATCACAAAATAAAATAAGGGAATCCCTATGAAATTCTAAGCAGATTTCTCAGCAGAAACCCTTCAGGCAAGAAAAGAATGAGATAATATGTTAAAATTGCCAAAAGGAAAAGAAAACTACCAACAAATAATACTACACATAGCAATTTCTCTTTTCTAAAATGAAGAAATAAAGTCTTTCCTAGAAAAACAAAAACTGAGGGAGTTCATAACCATTAGACTTGCCTTATAAGGTATGCATAAGGGAGCTCTTCAAATTAAAACAAAATAATCCCAAATAGCAACACAAAAGCATATGAAAGTATAAATATCACTGGTAAAGGTAAATATATAAACAAATGCAGATTAATATAAGACTTTAATAGTGATGAGTAAATTGCTTTTAACCCTAATATAAAAGTTAAAAGGTAAAAACTTGTTAATGGATGCACAATAATTGAAAAAGGCAAACTCTGACTATACAAACATAAAGTGTGAATGTGAGGGGTGCGAGTAAAAGTGCAGAATTTTTGTATGCAATAGAATTATGCTGTTATCAACTTGTAACACAAAGTTATAACTATTAAATACAAAATATCCAACCCATGAGCCAACTACAAATAAAAAATACCTACAATTCATACACAAAACATAAAGAGAAAAGAATCATTGCCAATCACTTCAAAATATCATCAAGCAAGAGAGACACCAAAAAAGGAAAAGAAGATAAAACTGAAAAACAGACATAAAACAGTTAACAAAGTGGAAATAGTAATTTCTCAGTTGTTAATAATTATTTTAAATGTAAATGGATCAAATTCCTCAATCAAAAAGAATAAAGTGACAGAATGGATGTATCTATTACACAAAAGACTCACTTTAGATTTAAAGACACATGTAGCCTGAAGATGAGAGGATGGGAAAGATATTTCACGTGAATTGTATTTAAAAGAAGGCAGGTGGCTATAAAGTGCATCAGACCAAATAGACTTTAAATCAAAACTGTCTCAAGACAAAGAAAAGAATTGAAAAATGTAATTCACCACATAAATAGAAGTAAAACCAAAGACCATATGATCCTCTCAACAGACACAGAATAAGCATTCAACAAAATTCAGCACCCTTTTATGATAAGAACACTTAACAAAATAGGCGTAGATGGGACTTTCCTAAAAATGATAAAAGCCATGTATAGCAAACCCATAGCCAACATCATACCGAATGGGGAAAAATTGAAAGCATTCCTGCTTAAAACTGAAACCAAACAAGGTTGATCTCTGTCACTACTTCTATTCAACATAGTGCTGGAAATCCTAGCCAGAGCAATCAGACAAGAGAAGAAAATAAGGGGCATCCAAATGGGGGAAGAAGAGGTCAAACTATTGCTCTTTGCTGACAGAATGATCTTATATCTATAGAACCCCAAAGATTCTGCCATGAGACTACTGGAAATGATAAACAAATTCAGCAAAGTCTCAGGTTATAAACTCAATGTACACAAATCAGTAGAATTCATATATGACAATAACAGTCAAACTGAGAACCAAATCAAAGACTTTTACCTTTTGCAATGGCAACAAGGAAAATAAAATCCCTAGGAATATGTTTAACTAAGGAGGTAAAAAACCTGTACAGGGAGAACTACAAAACACTGAAGAAGGAAAAAACACAGGACATAAACAGATGGAAAACCATGCCATGCTCATGAATCAACATAGGTAAAATGTCTATACTACCCAAAGTGATCTACAGATTCAATGCAATCCTTATTAAAATGCTAACATCATTTTTTGCAGATCTAGAAAAAATAATTCTACACTTCTTATTGAACCAGAGAAGACCCAGTATAGCAAAAGCAACCATAAGCAAAAAAAAAAAAAAAATTGGGAGACATCAATTTACCACACTTCAAGCCATACTACAAGGCCATAGTAACCAAAATAGCATGGTATTGGCACAAGAACAGAGACATAGACCAATGGAACAAAACTGAGAACCGAGATATGAAAACATCCTCATATAGCCATCTGATCTTTGACAAAGAAGACAAAAACATACACTGGGGGACAGAATCCTTATTCAATAAATAGTACTGAGAAAATTGGATAGCCACGTAGGGAAGACTGAAACACCACACCTTTCACCTCTCACAAAATCAACTCACAATGGATAGCAGACTTAAATCCTAGGCATAAAACTCTAAGAATTCTAGAAGAAAATGTTACAAAAACTCTTCTAGACATTGGCCTAGGCAATGAATTTATGAAGAAGACCCCAAAAGCAATCGCAGTATCAACAACAACAACAACAAAAAAAAAAAATAGGACCTAATCAAATTAAAAAGCTGCTGCACAGCCAAGGAAACTATTGAGATAGCAAACAGACAACCTACAGAATGGGAGAAAATATTTGCATGTCATATATCTGATAAAGGGCTGATAACTAGAATCTATATAGAATTCAGGAAAATCAGCAAGAAAAAATCAAAAATCCCATTAAAAAATGGGCAAAGGACATGAACAGAAATGAAAACAAATTATTCCAAACTTATGAGATATTGGAAAAGCAATACTAAGGGGGTATATTATAACAATCAATATCAACATTAAAGAAGTAGAAATCTCAAATAAACAACCTAACTATACTCCTCAAGGAACTAGAAAAACAGAATATAGTAAGATGAAAGATAAGTGAAAGAAAAAATAATGACGATTTTTATAGCAGAAATAAATCAGAGAATTTAAAACAGTAGAAAAAGTAAAAACAAGAGCTGTTCTTTTTCAAAAAGATAAATATAATCAGCAAAATCTTAGCTAGATAAACTAAGAAAAAAAGAGTATCTATAAATAAAATCAGACATAAAAAAACCTTACAATGGATGTCACAGAAATAAGGATTATAGGAGGTAACTATGAATAACTATACCTCAACAAATTCAACAACTTAAAAGAAATGGATAAATTCCTAGAACTTACCAAAATTGTATCAATAAAAAACAGAAAGCATGAAGAGATAAAAAATAAGATTAAATAAGCATTCATAAATCACCCAACTACAAAAAAGCAAAGCAGCAGAAGGCTCTACAGGTGAATTCTACCAAACAAAGCAGAATTAATACTAATTCTTCTCAAATTCTTCAAAACAATGGAAGAGTAAGAGATACTTACAAACTCATTTTATGAGGCCATCATTACTCTGCTATCAAAAACAGCCAAAGAGACTACACATAAAGAAAAATATAGGACAATATCTCTTATGAACATGGATGCAAAAACTCTCAATAAAATACTAGCAGCCAAATTCAATAGCACATCGAAAGGATCATACACACCAGGACAAAGTGTGACTTATCCTTTGGATGTAGGGTGGCTCAACACACTAAATAAATGTGATCCAACGAATTAACACAATGAAAGGGGGAAAAAAACATGATGATCTCAATATATACAGAAAAAAACATTTGACAAAGTTTGACATACATTCATGATTAAAACTCTCAAAAAATACGCACAGAAGGAATATCCCTCAACATAATAAAGGTCATATATGAAAATTCCACAGCTAACAGCATCATCAATGGGAAAAACATGAAATTTTCTTGCTAAGTCTGGTAAAGTCAGGGATACCCACTCTCCTTCCTGCCCTTTCGGGACTGCGTGGTGCAGACCCCGCAGGGGCAGGACTATGCCGGCACGTGCTCCTCGGGGAAGCAGATCCCGGGCGGGTCCACCCTGCGGGCCGGAGAGACCATGCAGCCGGCACTGTGTGCTGTGTGCAAAGACGTGCACATCGGCACCATCTTCCTCCAGACCAACCAGCTCACTGGGGGAGCCTGAGCTCCACTGCCTCCCGCTGCTCAAGGACATCGGCGATGGCCACGTGATCCTCAGGGACTGCACAGTGTCTGCGAGCGCCATTGCCATGACGGCTGTGAGCACGTGCTCCTGGACCATGATGTACCCGAGAACAAGATCTCCCTGTTGTCACTGCTCACGGCAGAGATGGGCATGCATTCAGTGGCCTACGTGTTCCCACTTGTAAAAATCATCACCACGGCTGTGGACGAGCACGTCAATGACCTTTTCGGAATCATCCCAGGCATCGGGAACTTTGGTGACCGCTACTTTGTGATGGATGTGGTCCCTGAGGCAGTGATTAGAAGGAAGTGGCCTCCACAGGTTAACTGCCCAAACTGAGCCACCCAGTCCCCACCTGACTTCCGCTTACCCCAGGACTGCAGTATACAACACATAACTTATTTTTCAACAGAAATCCTAGCTGGAACAATTACATATGGAAAAGGAAAAAAAAAAGGCATTCAAATCAGAGAGAAAAGTAAAATTATCTGTTTGCAGATTACATGATTGTATACATAGCAATTCATAAAGATTCAACAATTAAAAAAACTGTTAGAACTAATAAATGGATTTAGTAAAGAAGTAGGACACAAAAATTAGTCACATTTCTATATATAAGCAATGAAGTATCCAAAAAGAAATTCAGAAAACAATCTCATTTACAATAGCAGCAAAAAGAGTTAAACTTAACCAGAGAGGTAAAAGACTTGTTCACTGAAAATAATAATGCATTAATGAAGGACATTGAAGAAAATACAAGTAATTGGAAAGGCTACCATATTCATGGATTGGAAGTAGTAATATTGTTAAAATATCCATACCACCTCTACATCTACAAAACCATCTATAGATTCAATACAATTCTTATCAAAATCTCAATGGAATTCTTTACACAAATAGAAAAAACAATCCTAAAATTCATATGAAACCACAAAAAACTCCAAATAGCCAAATAAATCTTGAGTAAGAACAAAGTTGGAAACATCACATTTCCTTATTTCAAAATATGTTACAAAACTACAGTAATAAAAACAGTGTGGTACTGGCATAAAAACAGATATATAGATAGACCAGTGGAATAGAATACAGAGCCAAGAAATAAATGCCAGTATCTACAGTGTACCTATCTTTGACAAAGGTGCCAAAAACACACAATGGAGAAAGAATTGTCTTTTCAATAAATAATGAGAAAACTGGATATCCAAATGCAGACAGATGAAATTTGACCCTTATCTCACTCCTACACAAAAATCATCTCAAAATGGATCAGATAGTTAAACATAAGATTTGAGACCACAAAAATCCTAGAAGAAAACATAGGAAAAAGCTTTTTGAAAAGACACAGCACTGCCCTCATTAAGTTTACAATGGAGCAGGTGATATACATGGAATATATATTAATAATTATGAATGGGTAATGATTTTTAAGATACAACACCAAAAGCAAAGACATCAAAAGAAAAAAGAGATAAATGAGGTACACATCAAATGAAAAAGCTTCTGCACAGCAAAGTAAACAATCAACAAAATAAAGAGACATAACAAATGGGAGAACATATTTACAAACCATTCATCTATAAGAGGTTAATATCTAAAATACATAAAGAATTCAAACAACTCAATAGCAAAAAATCAAAAAACTCAATTAAAAAATGTGCTGAGGGCCGGACGCGGTGGCTCATGCCTATAATCCTACCACTCTGGGAGGCCGAGGTGGGTGGATCGCTCAAGGTCAGGAGTTCGAGACCAGCCTGAGCAACAGCGAGACCCCGTCTCTACTAAAAATAGAAAGAAATGATCTGGCCAACTAAAAATATATATAGAAAAAATTAGCTGGGCATGGTGGCACATGCCTGTAGTCCCAGCTACTCAGGAGGCTGAGGCAGGAGGATCGCTTGTGCCCAGAAGTTTGAGGTTGCTGTGAGCTAGGCTGACACCATGACACTCACTCTAGCCCGGAAAACAAAGCGAGACTCTGTCTCAAAAAAAAAAAAAATGGGCTAAGGACCTATATAAACATTTCTCAAAAGAGGACATATAAATGGCCAACAGGAATATGAAAAGGAGGTTGACATCGCTAGTCATAATCAAATCAAAATCGTAATGAGATATCACCTCACATTTGTTAGAAAGACTATATCTGAAAGACAAAAGGTAAATATTGCTGAGGTTTTAGAGAGAAGGAAACCTGTGTATACTGTCGGTAGAAATGGCATTTTGTACAGCCATTATGGAAAACAGTATGAAGGTTTCTCAAAAAATTGAAAATAGAACTATTTCATGATCCAAAAATCTCACTTCTGGATACATATCCTAAGAAAATAAAATTACGATCTCAAAGAGATATCTGCACTCCTGTGTTCATTTCAACATTATTCACAATAGCCAAAATAAAGGAATGACTTAAATGTCAACTGAAGGACAAATGGATGAAAAAAGTTGGCTTTATTTACTAGGAATGTGAAATCTGGGGAAGTATTATTTTTTAATAAATAGGAATACTACAATTATTTTTCTGCTTCACCTCTTTGCTCTATGCAATGCTGTTGAGCTTGCCCTTTTAAGGATTAATCAAAGTCTGCATTTACAATCAGTTTAAGACTGTCACTATAATTTTGAGCTCATGTATGGTGATAGGAATGTGTGTGTGTGTGTGTATGTGTGTGTGTGTATGTTCGTGTGTGTGTGTGTGTGTGCGCCGTGGAATATTATTTAGCCTTTAAAAAAGAAAATTGCGACATGGATGGACCTGGAGGACATTATGAAATATGTGTGAAATAATCCCAAAATAGAAGTAAACCTGGAATCAGCTGATGGGAAGATCAAAGACCTTGAGAGGATCAGTAAGAAATAGAAACATTAAGCTACCTACCAAACTCATGACTTACCTAAAACAGAATCCAGGGATAATGGCTATGGGGCAGGGTAAGAGCTGTGAATGTGTGAGGCCCTTGGCAAACTTAAGCTGGACCACACAGAGCATCTCCATGGACTCACACTAAATGAGTGTGAATATCCCATGGAACATGATATATTTACACATTCTTGAACCGCCCCTTTGAAGTATTCATCACATTCATAATTATTAATATATATCCCAAGTGTAACACCTGCTGCACTGTAAACTTAATGAGGGCAGCGCTGTGTCTTGCCCAGTACCATACCCTGGGCATAATGCCTGGCTTGCCAGGGAATTAACTTACAAATTTGTTCAATAAATCAGTCAGTGACATATAAATCCACCCAAGTTTACTGTCTGCAAACACTGCAATATAAATATTAATATGTATTCATTTTCAGATTTTTTAGGGGGAAACTTTAGGTTATTCCTTATGTATTGATTTTAAAACTTGAATGTTCAAATAAAATGTCACATCACTGGTCTTATGCTAAATCTGGAAGGATGGATATATTCATCCACTAGGTGATCAATGCAAGGGAACATGCACGTTAGCAGTTGAATCAGCACGAAAGATTGGGGACACTGCCATCCCTTTGGTGGCCTAAAGCATGGGACATGAGTGCAAGATGAGGGCGTGGCAGACATGCTGAGCAAATTCACTGGCAAAGATCATAACTCCATTACAAATGTACCAGCAAAAATGTTTGCAGCAGAAGGTAAAGCTTGAACACATTAACCCAAAGGGACGAGTGCTTGGGGAAGCAATGCCCCATGTCTGAGTAAGTGCTGAGCTCTGGAGTTTAGTATCGATACATTTCTTCTACTGCAGATGTTCCTGTACATAAAAAGAGCTTGTAAGCAGTGTGAAGATCTCAACTCAAGGATAACAAACGATGAGCGATGTAGCAGGAGGGAAGAGAACTCAGTCATCGGTGGCTGTGATCCAGGCATCCAACTGAGGTGGTGACGGTGACATAATCACTGAGACACACGCTTGGTCATTCTTGTTTTTCATTTACTGAGCTCCACTTTTGTATAAGACTCAACGAAGGTGTTGAGATTTCAAGGAAAAATATAATTAAAACAAATATGTCTAATGTAATTTTTAAAAATATTACTATTTGTAGCTTTTTCCAACACAGGAAATGATCTCCTCCTAAATATTCTCTAGTGTGACTTCGACATTTATATTCTCTATTTCAATACAATTCCATATTTAAAAAATGAAATTTCCATTTGAACCCTCATATCTTACTTAAATGTTTATGTGTAGACTCAAACCTCATTTCATGGGTTTGTGCATCTTTGAGCAGTTCCTTAACCTCATTCTTGTCGTCTAACAAGAGGCGTGATGCACAGCTCCTACACAGGATTATTTACAGGTTAAGGTGCGAAAGATGCTGGGAAGAGTATCTGGCCCACAGCAAAATAGTCTTCAACAAGTCCTCAACAATAAATATCTGATATTTATGTTAGATATTACTATCATTTTTATTTTAAAATCCAATATCTTGACAAAAGGGCAGGATAGGAGCAAGAATCATTTCAGAGATAACAAAATATCTTTTTATTCAGATCAGCTGTTTTCAAAACTGTTAAAAAACACTACTGAGGAAGAGAAACAATATAATTTGGCAATAACATATTTTTAAGCTACTGTATTGTACAAATGCTCTATTGTTCCATTACTGATCCACAAACAGTAAGACATGGTTTCTAGTGAATAAAATTACTGGTTCTAAAATATTTAACCTTTAAAATATATATCTTAGACAAGTGATAATTCCTGCTTCGATACTGAAAATTGACTACTCTTAAAGGGCAATAGAGATGTTATTTAAAAAAAAATAACATCTTGTTTCTTCTAAATTATGTGAATTTGCTGTTGGGAAATACATATTTCTTCCAAGTCTCTTCCAGGATGTGTCAAAGTATGGGAACATTTCATTAAGGTGCAAGATAATTTGTTTAAAGGCAATATATTGGGTTTTTCCAAGGCTATTAACTAGTTTGGTTTTTAACAAATTGAGACTTGAGCATAAGGCATATGGAGAAACTCTCTCTTCTTGAATTTTCTGATTTTCTTATTTTGTTTAAATTATCATAACTGGAACACTCCACAGCCTGAAAGTTTATTTAACCCCCATGTACACATTATTTTGGACAAAAACCCATGGAGAATAATGTGCCCACTTCTATTGTCTTAAAAGAGTAATAACAGCTAGCATCAATGTAAATTTTGCTACTTAAAATGCAATTTATTTACATGATACCAAATAAATTTTTTTTCTTAAAAAAAGAAAAAGTATAAAGTTTTATGATAATTATTTGGAAGGAAGAATGACTGGGTGTTCAGGAATTACTCTGTACTTTAGGAAGAAATTAGCCACCACGTGCACGTAAGTCCATAAGGACCATTTTTTATCGTTTATTCATTCAGATCATACCCCTGAGCACTTGCTAGAGACGTGAAGCTGCACAGGGACTTCTGCAGGCACAGATAAATACTACTCTGACTCTCATGAGCCTTACATTCTAACAGGGAAGACAGACACTGAAGAAGTGGTTAACTTGAGTGAGTTTCAGAATGGAGAGGTTTATGTTGTCAATACTGCATATGACAGGACCTCAGCAGTCCCGCACGGTCAGCGAGGCTTGGTGAACAGAACACCAGCTACGCAGGAGAGGGTGCGTGGTGTGTTCCAGGAGGCTAGGAGAGCGTGTGAAGGAATTGAAGCAGTCAAGGAACTGAATGCACTTCGCTGTGGCTGGAGGAGACCGGGATGGGAGAGGGTGTCTCCATGGGAATGGATGCAGGCTGTCATTTACCAGAACATTTTCAGTTTGCACCTGTGGTCCCCAAATAAATAATACCACCATTGCCGTTCACTCTCAAAATGGCCGTGATCTGACATTAAAGTCTGTGGTCACTATATTTATCAGGGATGTGAACATACCTAGGGACAGGAAAGTCCTTGCAGACTTTCACAGAAGCTCATACACATGACTTTGCTGGATGGTTTTTGTGAGTTTGGACCTTGATGGTTACTTCTCCTTTCTCTAAAGTAGCACCATCCAGTGGAAGCAAGCTGTGGATGTATTTTAATTGTTCTAGTAGCCACATTAAAAAATTAAAAAGAAATAGTTGAAGTTAAATTTCAATAATAAATTTTATCTAATCCAATATGTCCAAAGTATTATCATGCTAACATATGATCTATATAAAAGTATTAACTAGATATTTTACAATTTTGTTCTTAATCTTCAAACCCAGTATAGATTTTACACTCACAGCAAATATCAGTTTGAAATGGTCATATTTTAAGTGCCCAGTGACCTCATGTAGCTAGTAGCTATCATATCGGACAGTGCAGTTTCTTACATCCTTTTGTTGTACCTTTGGTTGAACCATGACCTTATTATAATACTTTCCACTTGGACCTATTAATCAGCTTCTTCTTTGTGTGTTGCTTTACCAGTGGAGTTTTGGAGGTTGAAAATTAACGTTCCTAATTACTCTACAATGACTCAGTAACAGAACATTCTAAACTTTCCAATGACATAAATGTCCACATTTCCACCAATGTCCACAAAATGGATTTCTCTTCCATTAGTTTTATGAATCACATAGACAATCCCAGCATATCTGACCAAAGACACAGTGTGGTAAAGACAAGCAAGTGTAATAAAACTTAGACGAATAGGACAAAGTCACAAGTTAGAATTTGTTGATATTTTGTCCTCCACACACTGATGATGTGATCTTGGGAAAGTTTACTACTGAGGTTAAATCTATAAAAAATAAATATAAAAATATGGGTACCTGAAGTGCCTGACTCAGAGGGTTCTTATGACTATCAAATGAACATAATATTTAGGTATGACAGTTCTATTTTTGTGATAAATACGTGAATAAAAGCTATTATTTTCAACTTTATCATTTTAAAATGGCAAGAGTTTGCATTAATAACTTTTATTTTTGGTTTATGAAGGTCAATTTTCGGACACTTTTTTACTGTATTATTCCAAAGTATTTTACTCATCAAAGTATACTTAATATTCTTAGAACCTCAGGAGAGAGAACTCAAACTAGTAAATGGTCCTTGGTTAGCAGTTGTCTTTATTTACAGAGGAGTTACACTGCGAAATTGTCTTCAGGATCTTAAAAGGATAAAACAGTTTATTTTCTCACAGAAGAATATTATAATCTGTATTTTTTTCTTACAAATTTTACTTAATGTGGTCTTTCTAGTGAAAATATCTAGAGATAGAGATAAAAAATACAGTAGGGATAATTTAAGTAAACATATCATTCTAAGTCCAGGAATCGAAATTTCCTGCATTTGTGAAACACTTGTGTTAGAGAGTTATCCGTGGGTGTCACAGTTCCATGGTGAAGAAGGCTCGGGCATGGGTGTGAACTTTCTCTCCTCCTGTTGAGCCCAAGTCTGAATGGTCTGGTTTTGAATGAGGCCACTTCATTCTTTCGGACCCCAAAGTTCTCTGGCTTGGAAGCCACAAATGACACAATAACAGGGATTTTGACTTACCTCTAAATATTTCCTGATTTCCATATCCTTCTTCTACATACTTATTCTTTGTTTTTTTTCCTCTAAAACCATTATTTTATTATAGTAAAATATATATAACACACAATTTACATTTTAGCCATTTTAAATGTGTCAGTCAGTGGCATTAAGTACATATACAAATTCTGAGTCCAACACTACTATTTCCAAATTTTTTCACCATTCTGAACAGAAACTCTGGTGGACTCAGAACCTGGTGCACTCCTTGTGAGAATACAAAATGGTGCATCCACTGTGGGAAACAGTTTGGCTGCTCCTCGAGAAGTTAAACATAGAATTGCTATATTATCCATCAATTCCACTCCCAGGTATATATACAAAAGTATTGGAAATAGGGACATGTTCACCATCAACATGGGCCTGTTTCTTCACTACTGGATCATTCAGAATCACCAACCAAGCTCCGTTCATGCCTGATGCCTGCCCAGAGTCCAGCTTCTGGAACTCACCACGTTCCTCCTGGAGGGAAAGGAGGATCTTAGACCCTCTTTATTCTGCTTAATTTCCCATTGTAGGCTCTCTTTGGCCCTCAGGTTAATAACTTTTCAATCTGCCCAGGACTCAGTGGCTTCTGGAGGACATGCTCAGCTTTAAACCTGACAAAGTTCTTGACCAACCAGCAAGAGTTGGTCACCAAATTTTTGTCCCCAACAGGAAGACAGCTCTAGGCCAGCCATGGTGGCTCACACCTATAATCCCAGCACTTTGGAAAGCCACAGTGTGAGTATCACTTGAGGCCAGGAGTTGGAGGCAAGCCTGGACAACATAGTGAGATCCCATGTCCACAAAAAATGTAAAGATTAGCTAAGCATTGCGGTGCACATCTGTGGTCCCAGCTACTCAGGAGGCTGAGGAGGGAGGATCACTTACTTGAGCCCAGGAGTTTGAGGTTGCTCTGAGCTATAATCGTGCGACTGCATTCCAGCCTGGGCCACAGAGTGAGCCCCTGTCTCAAAAAAAAAAAAAAAAAAAAAAAAAAAAGGAATATAGCTGTAGCTCTTGAGATTATTATTTGTTGGTGCTGTTTATCTGCTTGGTTCTCAATCACACTGTTCTGCCCAGGGAAGAACCTATTGTGAGGAATGCTCCCTCGAGGGGAGATGGGTTTCAAAAGTCAGCCACATACTCTACCTGCTCTGTCACAGACTCCTCCCCTGTGAGCCATTGACTTTGCTCCTGGGTCCGACTCAGCTCTCGTGGCAGGTTCCCAAGCTCAGCCATCCCAGTGAATGTGGTGTAGAACCATAGGTACCTACTTAGCAGGGAAGCTACGTGTAGACAGAGCCAATGCTGCTTCACCGGCATAGCAATCTCCAAAGTCATCTCAGTCCCGCTTCACTTCCAACCAGTATGCACTCAGTTTCTCCTCGTGGTTGACAGAATGTCCCCCACAGGTCTTGATTTCATTCATCATATAACACCATTCACAGCAGGAATGGAGAGAGTGCTAATAACCCTTGTAGGACACTATCGTGTCAGGAGAAGACAGAACCTTTTCTCCAGCACACCCTCTGACTTATTTTCTTGGTCAGAACTCAGTCTTTCCCAGTGGCTCACTAGCAAAGGGGACCAAGATTGCATAATTGATTTTGACCAGTGTTTCTCAACCTATGTCTTATTATCATCCTCCCCAAGGAGCCTTTTTAGGTTTTAAAATAAAAATTGTAAGGTTTCTTGTCCCCTAAGAATGGACTGCCATCCCTTTAAGGTTGATGCACCCCCTATCGTGCGGTGGGGAACCGGCGGCACTGGGGCCACATGTGGCTTTCTGGATCCTTGAGTTCAGACTTTTGACTGAATTCATAGTTTACAGAACAAATTCTTTTAATAAAGGGATTTGCTTCATGAAGTTTGGATTTAGTCGAGGGGCCACAAATGTCCCCAAAGCCACAGGTTCCTTACTCCTTTATACCTGGGCACATTGAGATAGTAGTTAGCAAGTTAACACAATAGCAAGAAAGAAAAAGCCCTGGGATTGTATTGAATGGTGTCTGCCACAGTCTATTTTGGGGGTCACTACTTCTATTCAGTATTTGTTGACTATTCACTAATAAATATTATTGACTACATAATGTAGATCAAGTCCTAAACAGGTGCTGGAGATACATTGGGGAAATGAACAACGTAAGCCCTTCTAGTCTACTGACCAGTTTGACAGGACATACGCAGTCACTTTTTAGACCCAACATATGGCCATGCTTTTATGTCGTGGTTTGGACAATCTAATACAGGATTTCTCTCCTACTTTCTTTCTTTACAAATATGGCACACCATGTAGTAGAACAGAAAAGGGGTTTGAAATCATACCTCCCTAAAAACAGGATTACAAACATTCAACTCCTTGTGTTGTTTGAGCATTAAATGGGAGGCTATACATTATTTTTATTATTATTATCATTTTGGCATACTATTTTATCTTGTACAGACCTAAAGGGTCATTATCATTATTTAAGTTTTGAGAATTCATCATTTTCTTCCTTTACACCTTAATTAGTTGTTTGATTACTTTAGAGAATTAACAAATCAACAAATACTGAGCCCATCACTGAATAAAACACATTGCTGTGAACACCAGAAACAGTAACATGTAACTGATAAGAATAATTTTTAATTTAGCCTTTGTTTTGACTTTTAAATATATAAAATTACAACAATTTTGTTTTTCTCATGGAATTTACTTAGAAATGTGTGACATTTCCGAAGAAAGAATCATTAGAATACCTCTCCCAGGTGCTCAGCTATATAAGCCCTTTTACCTAATCAAAGGGA
Source organism: Eulemur rufifrons (assembly GCF_041146395.1). Taxonomy (NCBI): domain Eukaryota; kingdom Metazoa; phylum Chordata; class Mammalia; order Primates; family Lemuridae; genus Eulemur; species Eulemur rufifrons. The sequence goes on along the minus strand of NC_091011.1, from coordinate 4,488,159 downwards.
AAATGCTGGTTGCCTGTTTGCCTTCCAAAATTTTATATTCCCTGTTTTGCTCATAGTGTGTTTGAGTCAAGGCAGATTTCGTGATGATTAATTCATCAATCAACGACGATTAGCAAGCCTACAGCTTACTAAGCGGCACGTTGGGCACAGCATGGCTCGGGATTACTTGCTAATTGTGTGTTCCAGACAGTTTGTGAAACAGGAATTAGGAGAAGGGGAAAGGTCTGGGCTGTGGGTCCTTAAAGTCAAAATGCAAGCCGTGTCTTCCTGGATGAAATCATCTGAAAAGAGGAAATGTGTGAAAGAAAAGTAAGACGGGGAGTTGTGTGTGTGCTGGGAGTGGGAGAGTCATGAGGACGGACCCGTGTGAGAACGGGTCAGGCAGGAATGAATTGCACGCGGCGCCCGCTCTGCCGCTGCAGCGCTGCAGACGAGCGGGTAAGAACACTCTGCCCAGCCGCGGCCTCCCTGTCTCCACCGGGGCCAGTGAGCGGTGTGGCCGGCCCCGGGGCCCAGTCAGCTTCACCTCATCTGGGTCTGCTGCCAGCCCGAGCACCCCAGGGGCCAGGTGTGCCCAGTAGGGGGTCAAATACTTTTTTCCAAATCTAGTGCACCCCTCAATGTGACTTTCTCCCCTTATCAAGTAAAGTAGTCCTGAAGGTCCTTGAACCCTTCAATATGTACAATCGGATGCAGGCATTGCCAATGCTTCCTGCCACTTTCCACCTGGAGAGTCCGGGGTGCGGGATGCCCAGACTGTCTCTGGAACCTTCTATTTTCCCCTTTATGCCTAGAGGACCAGAATATTCAGTTTTATATTTTAAGAGATTTTCTTTATCTCGAATCTGCAGACATTCATCACCATATGCAAGAGCTTGAAAAGTAATTACTTTCAGAAGACACGGATAATTCCACATCACACTGCCAAGCAGAGATTAGAAGGCAACCTTACGGGCTTATTGGAATATCCAGATTTTGACACACTGAAGGCCAGATATCAAACATTTCCCTACACTATGTTCATCTATTTTATATATATGGTCATATATATTTCTATATATATCTACATATATATTTACCTATATATATCCATATATATATATTTTATCCCAAATGATAAACTAAAATATGCTTTAAGTAAAAAAGAAAAAAACACACAAGAGTGCTCACACACATACTGAAAACCTATTCTGCCCAATTTTTGTAAATATTTTCTTCTGCAACTGTCTTCTGTACCCCTTGCCATATTATGCAACTCGCCTGCCTGGTGGAGAATTGTCCACAGTCTCGGATTCGTGAGTATGAGATTGAGAAAAGGCTGTGATTTTCTTCTTGCCCTGCCCATCCCCCCCCCCCACCCCCCAGCCCTCGCCTGCGTTGGCAAAAGGTTAGTTGTTCTCATTCTAAGTAATATCCTGGTAAAATATATCCTGAGCAATATTGAAACTAAATTTAAATTACCAAAGATCTGCATTATTTTCCCAATATGAGATAGCCATATGATAATAGTATACTGCTAAGTGAGTAGATATTAAAATGAAAAAAAAAATTACTAAAACTGAGAGTTAAAAGAGGCTATTTGTCAGGAGCGATGCTTCACTTTATTTATGAGAAATCTGAGGCACAGAGTACTGCATGATTAGCTATGCAAGGACCTAAATTATAATAGCAAGTCATTATTAGGGCACAATACCACTCAAGCATGTTTTATAAGCTAAACAGCTTTGACCATATTATATTTAATTAGAGAGAAAGAGAGACAGAGAAAAAGCCAAAAACATATTTGTTGGAGGGCATGATTTCTTTTTTTTTTTCACTTTTATATTGCTAGCAGTAGAACTCAGAAGAGAAACTCAGGAAAGAAAAGCTACATTAAATGTATATCACATTTCATTCAAAAAATCCACTGCACCAGGGAAAATAGAAAATATTAGGCAGTTATTGAGCACTAGATAAATCCTGGGTAATGTGCATTTGAGTCTTCGTATCAGTTTCGTTAACATACTGTTACTATTTAACGTATTTTAGGTGCATTGTATAGCTGGAAACATTGCAAGGAATGCCATTAAGTGACTTTCTTCAACATCACACAGTTGTCCCCCAGCAAGTCTGTCTGACCCTGCAGTCTGTGTTCTTCCAGCTACGCTACACTCCCTCTAAAGGGGATTTTATCCTCGATGGAGTTCCCGTTGCCATCATCAACTACACCCTGTAAAGGTTGCTGTTATTTTTGTTATTATGATGTTGTATGTAAACCTTCTGAGCTTCTGTCATTACATCACTTTTGAGATGTCATACATGAACTTGGTATTTACATTGGTGACTGGAAGAAAGAGGTTATCAGCTGGTCCTGTAGCCTGACAGATACCTGAGGATTTGTTCCTTGCTATAATCCTTCTCAAAATAGTAACTCACAGAAACGTTTTCCAGATCTGATATAAGTGGGAATTCAACCAAGGACCTCACGCCTCCCTGCTGAGGCTGTTCACCTAGGAATGAGTACCGGGAACAAGAAAGATGCGGTTGCACCAGGGAATGGGAATTCACTGCACACGCTGAGGGCTTTAGTGGCATAAAAGCTGAAAATCCCCAAAGCCCACGAATCCCCAAGCCCACACCTAGCTCTGCATCATCGCTGATAACCACACTGACCCACGCACAGCATGATGGTGATGTTGGAAGAAGGACTTGGAGTCCCGAGATTTCTGTCATGCGGTTTCCGAGTACACTGTGCTACCTCCCGCCTTATAGCCTTTGATACACTTATGGCTACACAAAGCCTGTTGTGTTTCAGGAGTTTGGCTGTGAATTGGAACCCTAAACCATTGCAACAGGCTGAGCAGAGTGGCCGCTGCAGTGACATATTCAAACTGCACATCAAGAGCACATGCACATGCTGTTTTCAAAACACACCCTGCCATGCGAGGCGTGCACGTTCTGGACAACTTTTCTGCCTGTCCTCCTCACAGAGGATGTCACTAGCACAGGACAGGCCTCTTCACTGCTCTGTCCTCAGGATTTCTCAGTCTTCCCCCTCTCTCTGGTCATTGATAAACTTTCAGATTATTTTAAAATAGATTTGGGTGCCTCTCACTTCCTTGGCCTTTTTATTTTCAATAACTTTTTGTTTTCATTTTACTCCACTGTCTAGTCACACCTCAAATCTTGCCATAACCCCAGAAGTGTTTATTTCAAGCAAGTTACAACCTATTTCAGTACTTGTTCAGGCGCACAGATGGATAAGTCTTTGTCTCCATGGAGACTCACACGGGCATTGTCCCTCTTTCTATTTATTTTCCAGCTTACATTTGCTTTCACTGCCCAGACTTCTGTCAGATCAGGCTGCATAGTTCGTCTTCATAGCCGCTCTCTTGAAAGATCTTTCAAGCTTCTTACTGGGGGTGAAATAAGTAATTTCTTTTTTCTCTTCCCATACCAGACATTGAAAGGGGGAAAGTCACACTCATATGACCCTGATTCTTTCATGTATTAATATATGCATTTGTTTACTGAAGAACAAATGTAGAGATGGGGTATAGAGCAGAGAATTATCAGCAACTTAAAAGTCCTCCTTGTACTCACTTTAAGTATTTATTACCCTTCTCCTAATATTATAGGTAGATTTATTTGTAAATATTTTAAACTTTACATGAGTGGAATAATAAAAGATATACTATTTTCCATTTGATTTCTTTTGTTCTATATTATGTTTACGCAGTTCATTCATACCGTTGCAAATATTATAATAGTTACCGATCACTTATTCTCATAGTTCTATAGTATTCCATTTCAAACATAACAAATTTTATTAATATTTAATAATCCTATTCTTATTGAGCATTTGCCTCATTTCCAGATTTCGGTTATTATGAAGAATGCTGCTAGTGCCATTTTTCTACGTGTGTTTTAGTGAACGCTTCGCTTCATCCACGGTTCCACTGTGTTTATCCGTATGAGGAGCATTGCTGGTCATAAGCTTTGAGTGTGCTCAGCTTTAGTAAGTAATGCTTTCTTGTATTTTTATTAGGGGATATTTGTCCATAAAACCATAGATTCCAGGTTTGTTTATCATAATTGATCCTGAACACCCAGGGACATGCCTTTGAAAGCATTTTATAGGTAAGGACTATCCTATAAGCAAATACTATTTGTATGTTTACCAAATGGAATATTATTAACATTTTTACAAGAAGATATGGCCTATTATCTTTCTTGTATCTTTGCTGGCTATTTTACACCTGGTAAAAAGAGAGAAGCAATTGTAGGTCAGCTGCTAACCCTCTTCTTCTCATAACATTAGCTAGATAACTTACAGAAGAATATTTTAATACCTCTAAGCCAAAAAAAGTTTATAAAATATAAATAACACAAGACAGAAGAGTAGCAATTAAATTAATCACAATTGTAATGTCTAAAACTTTTGATGTTTTAGCATACAAACATTAAACAAAATACTCTTTAAGAATTGTATTTAAGTTTTAGTTATTTAATTTTATTTAGATGACATATTTTTAAAGAGAAAGTCCTATTTCAACAAAGTATAAGTATGATATTCACATTATCATTTCAAAATTTTACACAGAAAAGAATTTCAAATCTATTAATAGAAGCCATAATAAATTGTCCTTTATTCAAATGTAGTAAAGAATATCAGTGTATAAATAGAAGAAGAAAGTGTTAGAGAAAATTAAGAATCAAATTTTCTTCTTGCTCAAACTTCAAAAACAATAGACTCTGACACTACTTTAAATTGTAATTTCTTATAGTTTTGAAGCAATGTAAGCTTGGTCATAATGCTTCACACATTTTCACATTTTTTTCTGTTTATTACAAAGAAAGGATTTTTCAAATTTGACCAAACTATGAAATGAATCTTAGAGGGAAAAGTTCCTCTTGAAAAACAAGCAACAGAAAAACATAGTAAGGAATTACATGATGCCATTCAAAAAAAAAAAAAAAAAAGAAGAAGGAAAAAAAAAGGATTGTGATGTTTTTAATAGATCGTTTAAAAAAAAATCAAGGGGACATGCTCAACATTGAAATTAATGATATTTCTTTTTTTATCATACTGCAATTGATCAAATATTTATAAAATAAAAGAATAAAGTGTTGAACAATTGTCATTACTTCGTTCACTGAGTATTGCCCATGTCTCTGGTGGTGTGAAGCACTGTTGTACCCCTGGGGACAAAGACAGGTGGAGAAAGCAAAGACAGACAAAATCTTCACCCCATGGAACTTCCTTCTGGAAGTTCTGAAAGAGAGATTCATATAGTATACATAACTAAACAATGGAATTGTATGGTAAAGTAGCATTAGTTCCAGGGTTAAAATAAACAACAGCAACAGTAATAATAATAGTGGGCTGCTTCTTAGGAAATCAATACAGGAAACAGACTTTGCAATTTTAAATAGGTTGATCAGAGCAGGACCTCCGAAATCTGTTGTATTTAAGTTAGTTCCATGGATATGTGGAAGAAGTGTTTTCCTGACAGATGGAATATTCTTTTGCAAAGAGAGAGTTGTGGCATTTCAACTTGCTCTATTCCCCAGTTTCACAGTGGCCTGAACAAGCAGCAGTCTTAGGTGGTACCCACAAAAACCACCTACCCATCAGCCACTGCCCAGAGGCAAAACAGGCCCCATCCCCAGAGAAGGAAATCATCTAACCTATTTGTTATAGTAGTTCTCTAGAAACTCCCTCTTGCAGGGCTGGTCTTCATTGGACATGATTCAGGGTTCACTCACTGCAAACAGCTTTTCACCTGGTTTGTTGAAAAAAGAAATTAGCAGCAATTGTTTTATACTGCAGTTGTTTCAAGCAGCAATAACAGTTAAGGTTAGCAAAATATTGACCAAAATATTTCAAAGAAAAAATGGAAAATGAGATACCCAAAGGATCTTTGAAACGTTCAGATATATTCCTGGGAATCTAGAAGACCACCCTCATGCACAGGGCTGTGTGCATGCCCAGTAAAGGCCCAAGAAAGCCTTAATCTCTCACCGCTGGCTGACGTCGTGGTCTGTGTAAGAAAGTAGCGAAGGCTGAGCCCGAGCTGTAACACCAGCTTGAGTACGGAAAGTGCCTGTTCTGACACCAATTCCGTACTGCAATTCAGTTCTAACACCAGCCACCCGGAGTTAGCATCACATTCCACAGTTTAATGGTGAGGTCAACAACAAGACAGTCCCCACTTCAGACACCAGCAGCAAATGAGATTTATAAGTCACCTGCACTTCTGACCAGTGAGTTACAAGTCCTGGGTGTCCCCTGGAGCTCTCCTCAGTTTGAGGATTTACTGGAATAACTCAGAGAACTCAAGAAAGGGTACACTTATAGTTTTATTGTAAAGGATAAAACTGCCAAGTGAATGGACACCCGGGGTGAGACCTGGGAGGCTCCCAAATGCACAGCGTCCCCGCCCTCCGCTCAGGGACTCAGGGTGCACCACCCTCTAGCACCAGCCAGGAAGCTCCATCCAGCTTCTGTGTCCAGAGGTTTTTCTTGGGCATGAAAGATTAGCCACGTAGGTGAACACAATACCCACCTTACCCTTTTCTTACTGAAAATCAGATGTGCTCAAAGCCCCAGCCTTCTAAAGACACGTGCTGTCTTTCTGGCGACCAGCACCCATCCTGAATTGTCTTGTTAGCATAGGTTCAGGTGTAATTCAGTGGACTCATAAATGACAAAGACATTTCTTTCACTCATAAGCCTGAGACAAAGACCAGGCAATTTCTTTATTATACAGCAGCATCCAATATACACATGTGGTCCCCCTGCACAGGTGAGAGATTTATTGATTCAAGCCACTTAAGAAATCTCTGTCCAATTGTTAGCTGGTCACTAAGCAAATCATGAAGATAGTTTACCAGCCACAGAACAAATACTAAAGACTTTAGAGAATTAGTTTAAAAGTTTAGTTTGTTAGAAACTAAATAAGCAAAGAGCAATAACAACAATAACAACACCAAATCCTGGATTGGGGTGAGTCCGATTTCCAAAATTGATACCTCATAGCATTTACAATGTTCAGTTCTCTACATTTCAGCATTAACAACAAAAAATGTGAAACAAGAAAGCATCACCACACCACACATGAAATAATTAATACCAATTTTCCCAGAAAAATGTACACATTGGACTTATTGGGCAAAACTTAAAATTATTTACTTTAAATATGCTCAAATAACTGACATAAATCACATTAAAGAACTCAGGAGAGGTAAGAGAATGATATCTCACCAAATAGAGAATATTAATAAAAACCTAAGAATAATGATGAAGAGCTATACATAAACACTGGAGTTGAAAAACAAAATAACTGAAATGAAATATTCACTAGAAGAGTTCAACAGCAGATTTGAGCTGGCAGAAGAATCAATTAATGCGAGGCTAGGTCAGTTGAGATTATCCAATCTGACCAACAGAAAGAAAAAGAATGAAGACAGATGAGCAGAGTATTGAGACCCACGGAACATCATTAAGCCTACTATGACATTCATACTGGGACTTCCAGGAGAGAATAAAGAGAATACAAACACTATTTGGAGAAATAATGCCCAAATTCCCAAATTTTATGAAAAAGAAACCCACATATATTTAAAAAAATATTTTTCACTTAAAAGAAGCCAAATGAACTCAAAGTTGGGTTCTTTTGAACTTGAAGAGATCCACAACTAGACACATCTTAGATCAAAATGTCGAATAGAGATACTTACAAGCAGAACGACAGAAGCAATTTATCACGTAAAGGGATTCTCAAAAGCATAGGAGCCCATTTCTCAACACAAACCGTAGAGGACAGAATTCAGTGGAACGGCATATTCTAAGTGCTAACAGAAAAACACTATCACCCAAGAATTGTGTATCCCATGAAGCTACCCTTTGAAAATGAAGAAATTATTTTAGACTAACAAACATTGAGAGAATTTGGCACCAGCAGAACTTCCATATAAGAAATACTGAAGTAAGTACTTTATACAAAAATAAAAGGACACTACACAATATTTTGAATCCACATGAAGTAACAAAAAGCACAAGTAAAAGTAAACACTTAGGTAACTATGAAAGACAGGATAAATGTATTTTTTGTTTGTGACTCTTTTTTCTCCTATCTACTTTATAAAATAATTGCATGAAGCAATAATTACACAATTTTATTGAAGGCTTATAACGTACAAATATGTGATTTTTATTACAATAAACTCACAAAAGAGGGAGGTGGTAGGAAAGGAGATGTATATAGGAGTAAAGTTTCTGTAGACCATTAAAATTAAGTTGGTGTAAATCCAAAGTCAGTTATATTCTTATATAAAAGATAGCTAGATAGATGTTAATTTTACTCCTTAAGCATACCACTATAGAAGTAACTTTGATTAAAAAATACAACAGCTTAGAAGTAAAAGAACAACAAAAATATACCATGCACACAGTAACTAAGAGAGCTTGAATGTCTATATTATCAGATAAAGAGTTTTATAGACACAAAGAAGGATATTTTATATGAATAAAAGGACAAATTCATCAAGAATCCATAATAATTATGATCATATATTTAGCTCACAAAAAATACTCCGAAATACATGAAGCAAACAAAAACTGACAAAATTTAAGAAAGAAATAGACAACTTAGCAATAACAGTTGCAGATTTCAATACTCTACTTTCAATAATGAATAGAACAATTAGGCAGATGAGCTACAAGGAAACAGAAGACCTGAAAAACACTTTCAACCAATCAGACCTAAGACACATCTAGAATTGCACCTAAAACAGCAGAAAAAATTCTCCTCAAGGACACATACAACATTCTCTAGGACAGACCATATATTAGACCATAGAGCAAGTGTCAATAAATTTAAAAGGAGTTAAAGTATATAAAGAATATTCTCCAAACAAAATAAAATATAATTACAAATCACTAGCTTGGGAAGTAGATTTGGGAAATTCACAAATATGGAGGAATTAGACAACATACTCAAGTAACAAGTGGGTCTACAAAAACTCACAGTGGAGATTAGAATATATTTTTAGAGAGATTAAAACAAAAAACACAGCATGCCAAAACATAGGCTACAATGAAATCGGTGGTTAAGGGGAAATCTATAGCTATAAATGCCTATATTAAAAAAAAAAAAGGGAAAACTCAGTTCAATAATCTAACCTATCACCTTAGGAGACACTGGGGGAAAAAAAGAATAGGGTAAACATAAAGCAAGCAAAAAAAAAAAAAAAAAAAAAAAAGAAAATAATAAAGCTCACAGAGCAATAAATGAAAAAGAGAACAGAAAAACAGAGAGAATCACTGGAACAAAAGTATGTCCTTGAAAAGGTTAACAAAGTTGACAAACCTTTAGTTAGTCTGACCTAGAAAAAATGAAGATGATGAACAAGAGAAAAAAATGGAGGCTTATAAAAAGTTTTTTAAAAGATAAAGAAAAAGAGATAAAAGGCATCCAGGTTAGATAGGAAGAAGTATACATCTCTCTCTTTTAGATGGCATGATTTTGTACAGAAGCAATCTTAAGAAATCCACTAAAAAAGTTAAAGTAGTTTGGCAAGGTTTCGGAATTCAAGATCAATATACAAAACTCAATTGCTTTCCTTTACACTAGCATCAAAAAATTTGAATATTAAATTAAGGCAAAATTAATTTAAAATACCATCAAAATACATAGCAATACATTTGACAAAAGAATTGCAATACTTGTGCACTGAAAACCATCAAACATTGAAAAAATAAAAGAAGACTCAAATAAATTGAAAGACATCCCAGGGTCATGGATTAGAAGATAATATTGTTAAGACGGCAATATTCCCTAAACTCGTCTACAGATTCAATGCATTCTCTATCAAAATGCCAAATGCCATTTTTGCAGAAATGGAAAAGTTGAATCACAAATTCATATGAAATAACAAGGGAAAGAAAATAGCCAAAACAATCTTAGAAGAGAAAAAGTTAAAAAAACACTCATATCTCCCATTTCACAACTTTCTATAAAGCTACTGTAATCAAGGCAGTGTGGTGCCATAGAGAGAGACATATAGAGAAATGCAACAGAGCCAAGAATAAGTCTTGTGTTTATGTCCAGTTGATTTTAGACAAGGGTTTTAAGACAATACAGTGGGGAATATTTCTTTTTTCCAAAAATGGTGCTGGGATAACTGGATATTCATATGCCAAATAATGAAGTTTGACACCTATATCCCAGCACATACAAAACAAATTCAAATGTTATCACAAACCTAATTGTAAAAGTGAATACTATAAAATAAGTAAAAATATGCATAAGTCTTTGTGACCTTGAATTAGATAATTGTTTCTTAACTATGATAGCAAAAGAACAAATAAGAAAAGAATATATAAAAATCTGACTTTATCAAAATTAAAAAAAAAAAAACTTTTATGCTTCAAAGAACACTATAAAGAAAGTGAAAAAGTAACCCACAGTCTGAAAGGAAATATTTAAAAGTCATATATCTAACAAATAATTTTTATCTAGAATAAAAAACTTATAGCTCAACAATAAAAAGACAAATAACCCAGCTAGAAATGGGAAAAGAATCTGAATAGACATTTCTCCAAAGAAGAAATACAAATGATCAAAAGCGCATGAAAAGATGCTCAAAATCACTAGTTGTTAGAAAAATCAAAATCAAAATCACAACAAGATATCACTTCACAACTACTAAGGTGGTTTTAATGGATAACTGTAACCAGAAAGACAGACAATAACAAGAATCATTGAAGATGTGGGGAAATTGAAATCTTCATACATTGCAGGTAGGAATGTAAAACATACAGCCATTTAGGAAAACAATTTGGCAATTCCAAGAACAATTCAAAGCAGAGTGACCATATGAGCTACGAAACTACTCCTAGGTATGCATCCAAGACAATTGAAAACATATATTCACACAAATACATGTGCCTGAATGTTCATAGCAGGTTATTCATAGCACCTCAAATGTGGAAATATCTCAAATGTCCATCCCCTAAATGATGAATAAACAAAATGTTTTATATCTATATAATGAAATATTTGTCACACTAAAAAAGAATGAAGCAGTGATACATGTTACAAAATGGGTGAACCTTGACACTATGATGAAAGAAGGCAGCCACACACAGCACACATTCCGTGCTTCCATTGACACAAAACGCCCAGAGTAGGCAAATCCACGGAGACGGAAAGTGGATGAGTGATTACTGGGGACTGAGGGAGAGGGGTAAGGGACGGTGGCTGCTAATGGGCACCAGGTTTCTTTCGGGAGTTGCATAAATATTCGGTTATTAGATATTCCTGATGGATCTGTGACTTTGTAAATATACTCAAGACCACTCTATTGTATTGATAACCATTTAAAGGGGTGAATTTTATAGGATGCAAATTCTATCTCAATTTTAAAAAGTGGGGAAAAAGTAACCAAACAAAGGTACCTTGAGAGTTTAGTATTAATATTTTTACGTGACACTGCCCCAAAGATCCACGGAAATTGCTGCACATGGGAAGGGAGCTGAAATGAGGCACACTGTAGGAGAGTATTGCATTGCTTTGAATGTCTGTTACATAGCTGTGTCATGTTTCTAAATCTTACGTGTGAAACCAAATTGTTCTCAAAGGATTATGAACAGAAATAGTGACAACTTCAGAAATAAAACTATTATGTGTAGTCAGCAATCTTAAATTTGTTTTCGGAAATATTCAGTAAGCATCTCCAAGAAGCGAGCACCGTACAGTTTGTGTGATTGATTTGGTGAAATTCCATCAATTTCATCAACCAAACCTTCAAATCTGGAAGGAGTTGAAGAAGAGATAAATCCTTACTCTGTGGAATTACAGAAAGAGTAGATGAGAAGCATAATAACTTGGTGGCAACCTCAGCAGCAACAGTAATACATTCTGGCTGAACTAGCCAAAAAATATCTTTCTCTTCCAAGAACTTCAGTTGAAAGTAAAACTCTATTTATTATCACAGGAGCAATCAAATGCTGGCAGTACTGAGAAATCGTTGCTCCTGTTGCAAACAGGAACTTTTAAAAATCAACCTTTTAACAATTTCATAATTCTAGTATTACAATAATAATAATAAATTTTGGATACAATTTCTGAATTATTCTCATACAGCAGAATGTCATTTTTGATTCTGTCTTTATTGTTAGTCTCAACTTCAAACAAATATTGCTTTCGAATATTTTGCCATTCAACGTTTGGACACAATATGTATTGATGCTTCTGTACCTTGGATTACAAGCTTCCCATGCTTACCCTTCACTGCTTCCTACAGAGATATATTTTCTAAGCTGTGAACTAATTCATTTCTGTACGGTATGAAATATATCTTCCTGAAAAGGATAGTATTAAAATGTGCTAACTTTTCCCTTGATTTATGTTTCCTTCATTGTGAATAGAAATTTGAAGAAGATGATCTCTTGGAATCCCTCTTTCTTAGGGAAAAATTTCTAGGATAAGGAACATTGATATAAATTATGCTTCATGATTTTGGTATTATTGGTAAAATACACTCATATTTGCATGCAAAAGTTGGTAAAGTACCTTACAAAAATAATAAAAAGACAGCTTTGGTTAGCAGATAGCTTTATAGTAAATCTATTTTTAAAAATATACCCCACATGTATTTTTTTGTTTCTTTGGCTTTTTTATGGCTCAAAACTCAATATCATATCCTCCTCTGGATTAAGATTAACTTGTTCCTTCACTTTTTTTTCATAACTGCAAGCTTTCTCTTACGTTTGCTTATAGGCATATGAACATAAACACATGTACACAACTATATCATTGAATTTCAACTTTTATGTGGCTTCACATTCATCTATTTCATATTTGACAGTTGCTTTAGGTAAGGTTAATAACAGTAGCTCAGTTCTGAACTCTAATAAACTATGTTTCTCACCATCTGACTGAATAATTTTATTAATTAATACATGATTCAGATTGCCAAAATCCATCAAGCAAACTGCTTCTAAGATGGAAATTTCTAATATATTATGAAATTCCCTAAGGGCAATATATCTGAGACAAAGAGTTCACACCATGTCTATTTCAGCAATGACTACAAAATCTACTTTACTTTGCATGTTTTGCATATGATAAATGATAGAAGGAGCAGAATTTATTTATGAAGGTTTGTTGAATTTCTTGGGTGATTAACTCAGCCAATGTTCAGTCTCATGCTCCAGAGTAGCAGGAGAGGCAAGGAGTGCTGACTTGTACCCAGGAGCTGAGGATCATTTCGGAAAATCTAATTATCACCGGAAAGAAACAGGCAGCGAGAAATTGCAGTTTCTGCTTTCACAGTTTAAGGTTGCTCATGACACTCTAGATCGTTTTGGTTATCTATTACAGAAAAACAAAAACAGAATGAAAAATGTATAATTTTTAGCAATGTAGGACTTCATCCTGTTTATGTCAATTTCCTTCTAGTCCTCACCATTTGTGTAAAATCTAATATCTATTTTAACATAGTTTTTCAAACACAACACCAAAACTCTACATTTCATCTAAACTTCAGAAATGTGTAAATATGAAAAAAAAAATTTGCTGAGTTTGGTGGCTCACTCTTGTAGTCCCAGCTATTATACTTGGGAGGCTGGAGTGGAAGAATAGCTTGAGTACATGAGTTTGAGGCTGCAGTGAGCTATGGTCACACCACTGCACTCTAGTATGGGCAAGAGAGCAAGTCCTCATCTCTTAAAAAAAAAAAAAATCTCTTGGAGTTGGGATATTATAAAACATATTAAATAAAACTTTAATCATGGTTTCATGCCTTAGGTTTAAGTCTGCTTTACAAAGAAAAAAAGATGTTTTATATAAAGGACATCTGCACTCAAATGTTTATAGCAGCACAATTCAGTTACAAAGATGTGGAATCAACCCAAGTGCCCATCAATCCATGAGTGGATTAATAAAATGTGGTATATGTTTACCACAGAGTACTACTCTGCCATAAAAACAAATGGTGAACTAATACTTCTTGTATTATCCTGGATGGAGCTGGAGCCCATTCTCCTAAATGAAGCATCACAAGAATGGAAAAACAAATACCACATGTACTTACCATTACACTGGTACTAATTAGTCAAAATTTATGCACACATATGTAAGTAACATTCAGCAGATGTTGGGTAGGTGGGGGGGGAGGAAGGGATGAGTAAACTCACAGCTAACAGGTACGGTGCATGCTGTCTGTGGGATGGGCACACTTATAGCTTTGACTTGGGCAGTTCAAAGGCAGTTTATGTAACCAAAACATTTGTACCCCTATAGTAACACACACACAAAAGTAAAATCACAAAAATTAAAAAAAAACTTTAATCATAATATATAGCTATACATTTTTTATCACTACAAAATGAGTATTTAGGTTAGCCATTAAATATCCTTCAAAAGTATATTTAAATTCATGTACTCTCTAATAGTTTGGAACTAATTGATGGGCACACATGGGCACAGAAAGAAGTGAAAACCATTGGAAATCAAAAAGGGGAGAGGGAAAAGGGGAGGGGAAAAACCTACTAAACAGGTACAATGAACACTATTCAGGTAATGGGCACACTTTTAGCCCTAACTAAAGCATTGTAAAAGCTATCCATGTAACAAAAATATTTGTACCCCCTTAATATTTTGAAATTTAAGAAAAGTCATTAAAAAAAGAAAACAGTTAAAAAAATGTAATTGAGCAATATGTATTTTTATCCTGAGATATTGGCAACATAAGCATTCCTAGTGCCAGTGAAGCAATAGTAATAATACTAAAGTATGATACTCATAATAAAATAAAACCTCTAAAGAAAAAAAATATTTTTAATCTTTTAACAACTACATTTCATAGAACTGTCAATACCTGTTTATGCTCATCCTGGTCAAACAGTGGGCATTTTTGAAACTAACTGCTTTATTAATAAACATAACTGGATATGGTTTTCTTACCTTTAGTAGTGATAAAGAAGGCCAAGCAGTAAGGACAAAATGAAAACTAAAATATATTTTCATTGGCATGTAAAAAATATATATTTGAGTTAACAATTTTTATTATTATAGTTTAAATTTTGTTTATTTCATAAATTGGTGAAATAGTTGAAAAGTACTGTAAAATATTTTTTTCTAATTAAGAGGTAGGATTCCAGCTACTTTCTAGTAATCACTGTGATAGTGATACTAATATTTTCTAGTCATATCTTTCCTAAAGCTTATATTTTTATGTTTTTCCTTTTTCTAAGACCATATCTCTTTTGAAATTACATCATGGAAAATTTGTAAGTGCCACGTTCCTGCAACAATTTTTCTGGATAATTTCTTTCTCCCCTCCCCATTTCCAATAACTGTTCCCCATTCATCCATATGGTATTCACAACATCAGTCATTAGTACAGCCCCTGCCATAACAGCCTCGACACTGATGATCAGCCACAGTGGGCAACCTCTGATTCCTGGCATTCCCGTTCCAATTTTTTGCCTGAACCACCTCATTCCTGTCCAATCAATAATAGACAAGATTAATCATCAGTTTCTTAATGTAAATTGTTTTGCTTTGTTTTGTTTTGATTTTAGAGACAGGGACAGACTCTGTCTCCCGGGCCAGAAAGAGTGGCACAATCATAGCTCACTTTAACCTGACTGTAACCACAAACTCCCAGGCTTGATCAATCCTCCCACCTCCGTCTGGGATTACTGGCATGAGCCACCTTGCCTAGCCAGTGTAAATTGTTGAAATCAAATTAAAAGGAAAATAATAATAATTTTTTTCTTAGAAAGTTGCAATTGTCATAAATAAGATACTGGGATTCTAGTGTAATTGGACCTGTCTTTTCAGATATAACATGTGACAATACCTTCTTTATCTTCAATTTTAACTTTAATTCTCTTTCTGCCATTCACCTGACTACTTACTAAACAAGGGCCATATATTTTAGATTTATCTAAGAAATTGTTTAATGGAGTAAAATTCACATACATAAAATTAACTATTTTGAAAAGAAAAATTGAGGGGCATTTAGTACATTCACAATGTTTTACCACCACCACCTCTATCTATTTCTAAAACATTTTCATCATCCCAAAAGGAATTTCTGTATTGATTAAACAGCCACTCCCTTTCTTTCTCTCCCTCAGCTTCTGGCAATTACTCATCTGCTTTCTATCTCTATGGTTTTACCTATTCTGGATATTTCATATAAATGAAATCATAGATTATGTCATTTTTGTGTCTGGTGTCTTTCACGTGGATTAATATTTTTTGTGTTCATTCATGTTGTGGCATATATCAGAACTTCTTTGCTTTTTATTATTGAACAATATTTAGTTGTACATATGCACTATAATTATTTTATCCATTCAACTGTTGATGGAAATTTGGGTTGTTTCCACCTTTTGGCTATTAAAATAGCAACATAAATAATTATAAATATTGCAACTATGAATATGCATAGTTGTTTGACTCTCTGTTTTCAATACTTTTAAGTATATACTTAGGAGTAGAATTGCTGCATTTTATGGTAATTGTATATTTAACTTATTGAAGAACTCCCAAATGTTTGCCACAGCAGCTGAAGCATTTTACATTTTCACCAGCAAGTATAAAGCATGAATTTTCCACTCTCTCCACATATTCACTAACACTTCTGGTATTCCATTTTTTTTATTGATTATATCCATTCCAGTAGAAATGAAGTGGTATCTCAATGTGATTTTGATTACCAATATTGAGAATTTTTTCATGTGCTTGTTGGCTATTTACATATATTTATTGGAGATATATTTTAAGATTTTAAAAAGCAGTACAAGGGTCAGATCCTCTCAATAGAAACAGAAAAAGCATTTGACAAAAGTCAGCACCCATTTATGATAAGAATGCTTAACAAAGTAGGCACAGATGGGACTTACCTCAAAATTATAAAAGCCACATACAACAAACCCACAGCCAACATTATACCAAACAGGGAAAAATTAAAAGTATTCCCTCTTAGAACTGGAACCAGACAAGGTTGCCCTCTATCACCACTTCTATTCAGCATAGTACTAGAAGTCCTAGCCAGAGCAATCAGACAAAAGAAGGAAATCAAGGATATACAAATGGGGTAAGAAGAGGTCAAACTATCACTCTCTGCTGATGATACAATTTTATATCTAGAAAACACCAAAGATTCTGCCAAGAGACAACTGGAATTGATAAACAAATTCAGCAAAGTCTCAGGTTACAAAATCAATGTACACAAATCAGTAGCATTCATATATACCAATAACAGTCAAGCTGAGAACCAGATCAATGACTCAATACCTTTCATAATAGCAACAAAGAAAATAAAATACCTAGGAATATATTTAAGGAGGTGAAAGAGCTCTACAGGGAAAACTACAAAACACTTAGGAAAGAAATAGCAGAGGATGTAAACAGATGGAAATATATATCACACTCATGGATCAGTGGCAGAATCAACATTGACAAAATGTCTGTACTACCCAAAGTGATATATAGATTCAATGCAATCCCCATTAAAATAACAATGTCATTTTTCACAGATCTAGGAAAAATAGTTCTACACTTCATATGGAATGAGAAAAGACCCTGAATAGCCAAAGCAACCTTAAGCAATAAAAGCAAATCATGAGGCATCACTTTACCAGACTTCAAACTATACTACAAGGCTATAGTAACCAAAACAGCATGGTACTGGCACAAAAACAGACACATAGACCAATGGATGAGAACAGAGAACCTAGATATAAAACCATCCTCTTATTGACATCTGATCTTTGAAAAGCAAACAAAAACATAATCTGGGGAAAAGAATCCCTATTCAATAAGTTGTGCTGGGAAAACTAAATATCCACATGTACATTGAAACAGGATCCATATCTCTCACCGCTCACAAAAATTAATTCAAGAGGAATAACAGACTTAAATCTAAAACATGAAACCATAAGCATTCTAGAAGAAAATGTTGGAAAACTCTTCTAGATATTAGCCTAAGCAAAGAATTTATGAAGAAGATACCAAGGGAAATCACAGCAACAACAAAAATAAATAAATGAGACTTGATTAAATTAAAAAGCTTCTGCACAACCAAAGAAACAACAGAGCAAACAGACAAACTACAGGATGAGAGAAACTATTTGCATGCTATACATTCTATAAAGGGCTAATAACCAGACTACAAGGAACTTAAGCAGATCAACAAGAAAAAAATCAAACAACCCCATTAAAAAGTGGGAAAAAGACATGAACAGAAGCTTTTCAAAAGAAGATAGACTAATGGCCAATAAACATGAAAAAATGCTCAATGTCTCTAATCATCAGGGAAATGCAAATCAAAACCACAATGAGATATCAACTAGTGATAATGATAATGGATTTTATCAAAAAGTCAAAACAATAGATGCTGGTGTGGAACCAGAGAGAAAGGAACACTTATACACTGTTGGTGGGAATGCAAACTAGTTACAACCTCTGTGGAAAGTAGTAGAGAGATACCTCAAGGAGCTAAAAGTAGACCTACCATTTGATCCAGCAATCCCACTACTGGTATTTACCCAAAGGGAAAAAAAGACATTTTATAAAAAAGACACTTGCACTCAAATGTTTATAGCAGCACAATTCACAATCACAAAGATGTAGAAACAACCCAAATACCCAATCAATATGTGAGTGGATTAATAAAATGTGATATATGCATAATGTGGAGTACTACTCAGCCATAAAAACAAAAAAGGTGAACTAATACTCTTTTTAACTACCTGGATGGAACTGGAGACCATTCTTGTAAATGAAGTATCATAAGAATGGAAAAACAAACACCACGTGTACTAACTGTTAGACTGGAACTGATCAATCACACTCATGTGCACATATGATAGTAAAACTCAGCGGAAATCAAGCAGGTGGGAGAGGGGAAGAAGGGACGGGTAATTTCATACCTAATGGGGACAAGGCGCCCTATCTTGGTGATGGGCACACCCATAATTTTGACTCAAATGGCACAAAACCAATTTATGTAACCAAAATGTTTGCACCTCCATAATACTCTGAAATTTAAAACAAAACAAAACCAAACAGCACAAAATTTCTGGTACCAATGCTGTGTTAACCTAGGCTAGGCTATATTGTGAATACTATAATTTAAAATGTCCATTTCTTGAAACCTAAAATTTTTTAATAAGTTAAAAGTGTCATTTGGGCCAGGCTTGGTGGCTCACACCTCTAATCCCAGTACTTTGGGAGATAGGAGGATCGCTTGAGGCCAGGATTTTGAGACTGGCCTGAGCAACACAGCGAGACCATATCTGTACACAAACTGTTTTTTAAAAAAAAAAGACAGACATGATGGTGCATGCCTATAGTCCCAGATATTCAGGAGGCTGAAGTGGGAGGATCACTTGAGCCCACGAGTTCAAGGCTTCAATGGACTATGATTTCACTGCTGCACTCCAGCCTGGGTGACAGAGGGAGACCCTGTCTCTAACAAATAAAAGTTAAAAATTAAAAATATCTGCCATTTGTAGTACTAATATTTTGGGACATGCATCATGTAAATGTTAAGCTGGCTTCACTCTGGGAAAAGGTAATGAAACTGTACTCATGATAACATAAGATTGTATAACAGTTGGTTTGGGCTTCTTTTGCAAGGTATAACTAACACACACACACGCACACATGAGCTCTGCAAATAATGGTCAACTTGCAAGCAAAAGTAATAAAACTTTCTTTAAAAAAGTATAAAACTTCAGGTTCTTTAAATATGAGAAAAGTCAATAATTGCCGTTCCTCAGATAACAGTTGTTTCTGAAGAAGTCTCTATGAAACACAAGCTCATATGATGTAAGTTAAAAGATGAGACAGGATGTGTGTCTTGTAAGGACTATCTTTGCAGATTTGGGCATCACCTTTACACTTCTTATTCCTAGTTGTACAAACCTCAAGATTGCTGATTTAATTAGGAGAAAGCAGCTGTTGGGATGGAGCACAGGTGATGGAAAAAAACAAAAGCAGCATTGAGAACTGTGAATTCAAAGAAATTAGGGTTATGGTGACTAGCACATAGAATTGACCAGAGGCAAAGAAATTTTAAAAGTCCACTGTGTTTTGTTTTTTTGTAATGAGGTTTTTGGTTTGTTGTTTTTTGGGTTTTTTGCCTAATAATTACCCTGGGGTTCATTGTCTATGATCTTGAAAATGACTTGTGAAAGTCTTAAAGTACTGAAACTAGGAATGTGTATTTTTGCTTTTTTTAGATGTGGACAAGGAAGATAATAGAAAAAAGGACCACTAAAAAGCTACAGAATAAAAGATAAGGGTGATCTTTATAGAAGAAAAAGAAACATACTATAATCAACCATCATCTACCCCCAAGATAGGTGGCCTCAAATGGTTTTCCAGAGGAATTTCAGAATTCCCACGCTCTGCCATCTTTCCCATACTGTTTATTTCATGTTGGGGGGTGGGGTAAGAGGTTTCAGAAAACTTGTCTTTTTGTTACTGGTTCTCTGGACCACATACAGCCAGATTTGACTCAATGGATTTGCTTCATATCGCCACAAGTTCCTAAGCTTTGAGCTGATTACAAACACTGGGTTGAACTTCCTAACATATCCCTCTGGGGAGGAGTTCTTTGGTGGTTTACATTAACGACCACAAATTCTTCGATACTCCTCCCTGCAAAACGTGGAGTTTAATTCTCTTCCCTTTGAATGTTGGCTAGACTTAGTGATTTTCCTCTACTCAATAAAACTGGGTGGAAGTGATGCTGTGTGGCTTCCTAGACTCAGTCCTGAAAGGATCGTCTTCCAGCTTGCTCTCCTAGATGCTTCCCATGGAGAAAGACAACTATTGCATCACAGGACACACAGCCCCATGAGCAGTGCCGGTGCTGAGGAACGGAGGCCACACAGCAGCCCTGTATGCACCATACTGGAAGAGGACCCTCTGGAGCAGTCAGGCACGTGGGGTACTGTAGCTCCGGCAGATAACTTGACTGCATTCCCCTTAGGGACCCCGAGTCAGAATCCCCAGAAAAGCTCCTCCCAGATTCCTCATTCTCAGACACTGTGTGAGATAACAAATGTTTGTTACTTTAAGCTGCTAGATTTGGGGGTAATCTGTTACACATCAGTAGAAAACTACCCCAGGTTGCACGTGCTCTGTTTGACAAGAGGGAGCAAAGGGGTTACCTGGAAGGTTAAGGCATTTACTGATCACAGAGCATCCACCACTCTCCCTCGTTTCTAAACCCATTTCAGTTAGGCCAGTGCATGGCTCGCTCTGTTCAGTGGGCTTTAAGCAAAGCACCTGGTCACTTCTAAAGGAAAGCATAGAGAAATGCGTGTGAGTACTCCAGGGAATCTTACCCCTCCCCACAGTAATCCTGGAGGCCATGAGCTGAGATGGTGGAGCCAGGAGACTGAGTCAGGCAGGGTCCTTGAGTCACTGCCCGGGACAGATGCAGGACCCAAAGTGGGCTCCTGTGAGTGAGAGATATTATTATTATTTTTTATTAGGTCTCTGAGATTTCCCTTTTGTTTGTTATCACAGAGTCCAGTGAGCTGCACTTGACAAGACAGACATTCCTCTTAGGTGAAAAGGGAGGCTGTGTTACCCTCAGAGCCCCACAGTGAACTCAGCAGTGGGAACAAGAGCACAGTCCTCAAAGGTAGGTCATAAAGCTCAGGACTGGGATTGCTGCTGTCACACACTTTGAAATTTTGTCACAGAACTGCTATTTGTGTTGCTGTTGCTGTTAGAGACAGGGTCTCTCTCTGTCGCCTAGGCTGGAGTGCAGTAGCCTGATCATAGCTCACTGCCGCCTCAAACTCCTGGGCTCAAGCGATCCTCCTGCCTCAGCCTCCTGAGTAGCTGGGACTACAGGTGCCCACCACCATGCCTGGATGAGTTTTTTTTTTTTAACTTATCATAGTCGTGATCTCGCTATGTTGCCCTGGCTGGTCTTGAATCCCTGGTCTTAAGCAATCCTCCCTCCTCGGCCCCCCAGGTGTGAGCCACCGCGCCTGGTGAGAGCTGCTATTTTTCGTGGGAGTCAGTTTTAATGTCAAGCCCTTAAAAGAAGAACATCTGTCAAAATTATTTTAAGTGACAAAGCAGAGTTCCCTTGATGGAGTTTTTTCTTAATTGGGCTTAGGTTCACAGATGACTTGCAGTCTCCTGTAAATAGCTTGGAAAGATTGGAATTATGATTAGACTGAAACAACCAAAAAATGCAAATGCACTTTATTTGCATCTTTTCTTTAAAGCTTCTTTCCACAAATCACTCTGATTTTCTTCTCTGGTCTGTGCCTAGCAACAAAATATACTTCCCAAGTGAAGTCCATGAGGACTTTGCAAGGAGCTGGGCACTTGCAGTTTCCAAACGCTGCGACTGAGACATGGTGCTGCTCCCGCTGGAGCCAGGGGAGCCTCACCCGTCCCAGGACGTGCAGGACGCACGCCAGCCCGTGGCTGCTGCTCAAAGAAACCCCACTCCCAGCGCTGAGATCCTGCAGCTTCACAACAACAAAATGGCTGAGCGATAATTCTAGACCGCTTGTAAGAAAGAACTTTATACTGAAGAGTAGGAGTTGGTTTCTCCTGCTCAAATTAGAAACTCTTTTTATCATGTTGGTAATTTAATGTTTGGCCTCAGGTTCTTGGAACTAATATGAGTCCTCGGAGGCCACATGTTGGGAAATTGTCAGTGTATGAGAAATGGCCTTTTGCATGTGGGGCAGGTTTGCCAAGGATTGTTTCCCAAAGAGGCAGCCTTATCTTTGGTCATTCTTTGGTGATCTGTAAAGGAGAAAGGAAACAAAATCCCTATCTTGGTCCACAGATATTTCTGCCTCCTTTAGGAAATGCCAGTTTGGAGTCTTGCTCCCTCTACATCCCTTATACCAGTGTCCCCAACCTTTTTGGTACCGCGGACTGGTTTCATGGAAGACAATTTTTTCATGGACTGAGCGTTGGGGGGCTGGTTTCAGGATGATTCAAGCTCATTACATTTATTGTGCAGTCAACCCTCTCTGCTAATGACAATCTGTGTTTGCAGCCGCTCCCCAGCGCTAGCATCACCGCCTCTGCTCCACATCTGACCATCAGGCATTAGATTCTCGTAAGGAGCCGCAGCCTAGACCCCTCGCACGTGCAGTGTACAGTAGGGCTCGCGCTCCTGTGAGAATTTAGCTCCTGGCTGATCTGACAGGAGGCTGAGCTCAGGCGGTGATGCCAGCGATGGGGAGCGGCTGTAAGTACAGATGAAGCTTCCCTGGTGAAGCCCGCTCACCTCCTGCTGTGCGGCCGGGTTTCTAACAGGCCATGGGCTGGTACCAGTCTGCAGCCCGAGCATTGGGGACCGCAGCCTTACACCATCCTATCCATGGAGAGGAGGTGATTGGGTCAGAGTTTTCATCCCACTAAAGTGGGGATTCACCCACCTTCCTTTCGATGAGATCATCCCCACACTGGCGGTACCCGAGCAGAGGGCAGGCCCTCGCAGGCCGTGGTCACCATTTCCTCTGCTCTGCCACCGCCTGTGCGTGAGACCTGGCCGGGTCTGCGAGCCACCTCCAGCCCGGCCCCGCAGCAGGGAGAGAAGGAGGGGAGGGTGGGAGTGACGGGCCCAGAGGAGTCCTGCATGTTCTTGTCACTCTGGACACGCGCAAGGAAGAGAATCCGAAGGGCTTTTATTTTCCCAGCATTTTTAAATAGGCACAGTGAATTCTTGCCCTGGAAAATGTGGGCCAGTGCCAGCAGCAGAGGAACTGCTCCCAGGGACTTTCAGTCACCATGATGAGAGTCCTGAAGGGCATTAAGGTTGAAAGAGCCCTGGGATGTCCCTAGAGGTCACCAAGGGCTAAATTATATACATCAATAGGCTAAGCGGTCTCCATGAGTTCTCCAATTTGTTATTGGACACATGACTTTAGCTGAGAACTGATAAATACAACTTCTTATTGTTTGCTTATTTTTCAATTAACTTTGCTTTGCTGTTTTTGGTATTTTTCTCCATGAAGAGCCTACTTTTAAAAAAAAAAATCATGGACATGGAATTGCTGCTTATGTTTTTATAAAAAAAATTATAAAGATATATGAGAGAAGAAAAATTAAAAATAAAATAACCAAGAAGATGAGTTTACTGACGGTAACTGAGAGCCTGTTACAGGCACTAGGAGATCCCTCCCCTGCAACAGGACAGGCGATGTCACGAGGGGTGCGAGGGCGAGGAAACCGGGCTGGACGGTGTGCTCAGCAGGCCCCACCCCGCTCGGGGGCAGTGGCCTTGACGGGCTGGTCCATCCGCCTCTGGAAAACAGGGGAAGCCACCGATGTTAAGTGCAAAACACCAAACATTTTCTATACAGTGTTCCTCTTCTGTTTCTTCAAAGAAAATAAACACATTAAAAATATCTGCGGAGTGCTTTTCTGGTTACAAATTTCATTCAAAGACATCTCTGTAATCTAAATATGAACTGATTCAATTTGTGTTGTGGATTTGTACAGCGTGCTCTGATATGTGAAAAAGCACTGAACAAAATTAAAAGCATAGGGAAGCCATGAATAAAGCCCAGCTTCTTTTTTTATAACATAAATTCAAACTGAAGTCAATGGTGGAAATATGCTGCATGATATTAACAAGAAAAGGAAAAAACAAAACAAATCTCTCTCCAAGGATAATATACTCTGTTGATTGAGAAGGGAAAATATATAATAAAGGCAATAAATCCCTATATAAAAGAACAAAATGTTTATCTTGGATCTCTGAATACATTTTCCTCCTTGCTTTAATGGTTTCCATTACTAAACCAGGAACAAAGAAGCAAAGCTCAAAGTGATCACAGGAGAACACAGGTGGCCTGTGATGGTGTTAACAGATTTGAGTAACTCGTGTCACTATTTTCAAAAATCACAAAGAATACTTTATGCAGTCTGTCAAGAAAGAACAGGAAACTGTTTATGAAGCAAGTTGTGCTGTGTTACAAATGATCGCAATTACAGTTGAGCAAGCTGCACGTCATGTCTTCAGCTCTGGGCTTGCCATGCATCCGGATGAGAAATCTGCCAGAGAACAAAGGAAGCATTCCAGCTCCCCCGTACCATTGTTTTCCACAACAATCCACATCAGTCAATCACACTGCTGCTGCAGACTGGGCCTTGCAATTAGCCTTTGCTAAAGGAGTATTTTATATCATAAGCAACCATCAACAAAAACAGTGAAAGGGCAAAAGCCTTTCCCATTCCTTCCCTGATTTCACTGTAAATCTCCGCGTGCTCATGCACAGCCCCCAGGGCCCTCTCCTGAAGCCCTCCATTGTTCTTTTCAGAAAGGATAAATGCTCCTTATGTGGGTTTGTGTAATGAGCTCAGAGTGGATTGTTGTCATTAGTCATAGGCTCTGTGTGAAATTCTTAATCTTGCTGAAGATATTTCAAGTTAAATTCCAAGAAATGGTCTTCGTTTGACTTCGATATTTATGGAGAAGGAGAAGCAATTGACCTATATCTCCTTGAGAGAAGTAATTGGACTGAGGACATCTGACTCCCCAGGAGCAGTTCATTAATCATGGGAGCCATTCAAATGCACAGGGAGAATGTTTTCTGTTTCAGCAGAGAAGGTTGGTCAAAATAGGGAGAAGGCGTGATGAAGAAATTATATCTAAAACTCTATTCTCTCTCCAAGTGCCACCGACCTGCTCTAAGGCCTCTCGTCGATACGATGACCCACCTTGTTAGCTTTCTTCAACTCTGGGTGGATTTGGGCATAGAAAAGGTGCACTGCAATTCTGCAGTCGCAGGGGTCCTCACACCCCTACGCCACCTCCAGACTGCATCAAAACCATCTTCACCATCACCGTAGCTATTTACTGAGCACTAATTAATTTGTTATTTATTTATCGATCACTTTACGGCATCGTTTTATTTAATCTTCACAATAATCCCATAGCTGGATACTCTTACTGGTTTCCTGCTGACCAGCGTCCCACAGTGGGTAGGTGGGACCTACCTAGGTTAAAGTGCCTGGGCCCAGGAGGAGTGTTAGCTCTCCACTCCGGAAGAACTTCGCCTGAGCGAGAGGCAATGCGACATGGCCAGTTCCCAGAGATAGCGGCCTGAATTTGAATCACTGATCCAAGACTGACTAATAATGCAAGCACAGACATGTTACTTAACCTCTACATAGTCCAATGTCCTCATCTGTAAAAAGAAGACAGCAAGACAGCTACTCCATGAGGTTGTTATACACTATAAGATGCAGGGCTTGGACTGGTACTTGCTAGGGGGTCCATGCTCAACAAAGAATAGCTGCTGTTTCTATTTCCTTTCTTCTCTCATGAAGGATAAGTCACCCAGGACTCAAGGAGGCATTTGTGATTACCCTGTCTGTGACAATGCTATTCACAAGTAGTTCTTTGCCACTGTAAACAGGAATGACCAGAGATATTCAAGGCTCTAACATCAGTACTCTAACATCAGTAATTGAGAGACAGCAGGCAACCAGCTATTTAAGACTAGCAAACAGGCCACCCAGGGCACATTTATCGTCACAAGGGCTTGGGTAGTTATTTTTATTTGCATTATGAGTCACTGTCAATAAGAATGTTTGGGGATTATTTAAAGCAGTTCAAACTAAGAGTGGCGAAGATGGAAATGTTATGGTTCTCTACCACAAAAAAAAAAAAAAAAGACACTTTATATTTCACAGTATTTTAGTACTTACAAAGCATTTTAACATGCATTATGTTACTTAAGGTATTGTGAGCTGCCCTAAATAAATTAGGGCAAAGAAAACATGCATCTATTTTTTAAATTGAGGTAAAATTCACATAACATGAAAATAACAAGTTTAAAGTGAATAATTCATAAGCAGTTAGTACATGCACAATATTTTGCAAGCAGCACCTCTATCTAGTTCCAATACATTTATCATCCCCTAAGTATACGCTGTGCCTTATAAGTCCAAGACCGAGGATCCAGCAGATTTGGTGTCTAGAGAGGGACATCTTCCTGGTCACGGATGTCTATCTTTTCTCTGTGTTCTCAAGTGGCACAGGAGGCAAAGGAGTTATCTGGGCCTTTTTGATAAGGGCACTAGTCCCATTCAAGAGGGCTCCAACCTCGTGACCTAATCACCTCCCAAAGTTCCTCCAAATGCTGTCACATCAAGTTTCAACGTATGAATTTTGAGGGGACATAAACATTCAGTTTATAGCCATCCATATTAACTGACTGATGCTCAATTAGGGCAAAATAAAATCACCTCAAAATACAGATTTAATCTATCTTTCTCATAAAGCCTGAAATATATTTGGATCCCTCTGTGTATTAAATTAATAACCCCCCCCCCCTTACAGCAAGCAAATAAATGGATCCTTCCTAATTCGCTGCTCCTCCTTTCTCCAGACGTGGAATGCAGTGATTCTCGACTGTGTCTGCCACTGTGCCCCCGTCCCCTCCTCAACCCACGGGGTCTGGTCTCTCATTATTTCCGTTGCTGCTGCTCTCCTGAAACACTCGAATCTACAGGAACTACCACGCTAACTAAAATATCAATTACAATAGCAAGGACATCTGAGAACACCTTCTCTGTGACAACTCAACACCTTAGTACTTCACAAACATTATTTCCTTTTGAAAATACCTACTGTGTATACAATTTCTTTACAATCATTTTTCTCCTTCCATGTTTGATGATTATGTTAAACTCTCTGTTATCTTTCCTTTTTTACTATACAACAAAAATACCTTTCCAACGTCTCATTATTGCTCTTTAAACTGCTTATTTGCCAATCTAATCTTGCCCACTTTCCCTAATTGTGTGCATTTCATGCCTTTGATTTTCTTATAATTTTACAGCATAATCATTGCATTTGTAAATATAATACTTTCTAGTTTTATAAGGTTTCATCTTCATATAGAAGAGTTGTATTATACAATTGTTCCGAATTTGCATTTTTAAATTCTGTGTTATCTCTAAAGAGATTAATTTTGCATGCCTTTATTTTAACTTCTATAGCACATTCCATTTGTGACTATGTCAAAATATATGGATTCACACTCTTTTTATCTGTTCTGTGAGATACATACCATATGTGTGTATACACAAATATAGATCTATATACAGTATATGTAATTTTTTACTTTAACAAAATATATTTATCTGCTGCCATGTGTTCATATTCATTTTGCTTTTACCATGAGTGCGTCTCTGGAATTCACCCTGGACTCTTGAGTCAGCAGGTTCCTAGAGTTCCCATCTACAATTGGAAATGGTGTGCAGTAGGTTATTTTTATCCTCAAATATACTGGTTGATGATAATTTATTTCCTAATGTGGCTATGTTAATCTACACGTTCATTGCGCATATTACACATTCAGATGTCAAGAAGAGGATCTGAGAAGATTTATTCCAGTTACTTCACATTCTCATCGTAACATGGTACAATTCACCTTTTTCAAGTGTTGCCATTCAGTGGCTGTGAAGCCACACCTTCCTTGTTGTTTAATTTGCATTTCCCAGCCTATTGTGAGGTTGCTTACCATTATGTAACTTTATCGACTGTCCTTTCACGTCTCTCTTATATAAAATGCCTGTTCTTACATTGTGGCCCATGCTTTTATTGAGGTATAACTTACAGAGAGTGAAATGTACACATCTTAAAAGTACAGATCAGTGAATTTTTCCACAGGTATATGCCCTGGATGAAACTCTACATCAAGGTGTAAAACTTCCCATCACTGAAACAGTTCACACATCCCCCTTCCTGGTCTATGCGTTTTCCCAGACACAAACGTTATTCTTATTTTAACCTTCGTGTGTTAATTTTGTCTGCTCTTCTACTTCATGGAAGTAGAATCATTCAGTATGCACTCTTTGAAGAAGTGTAATTTAGCTAGTACATCACTTATTTTTATTTCTGTGTAGTATTCCATTGTATGAATATGCCACTTATCCATTTTCCTGGATATCTGAAAATATCTGGAAGAAAATTACCAACACTTACAAAAGAAGAAATATAAAGCATGAAAGTTCACTGTAAATTCTATGAAATATTTTAGGAAAGAATAATATTATATTCACAAAATCTTCCAGAGATATAAAATATTACTTTAAAAATCAGTTTATGAGGCCAATGTAATCCTGATATGAAAATAACACAGAGACAATATAAGAAAGAATGATTAAGGCCAAAATCAATAATATAGTTGCAAAAATCACATACAATATGTTATCAAACCAAAAGTAGCAATATAAGAAAAGGGTAGTGATCATGACACAATACTTAATCAGAAAATGATAAAATATGAAGCAACTAAGGAACATGTAAATAATTGAAGGTGTACATTCTGTGTATCTAGCAGAATATTTAATATTGTAAAAGCATTAATTATCCACAAATTAATCTATGGAATCCATGTTACCCAAATCAAAATCTCATAGGTCATTTTTTAAATCTTTTCAATTGACAAAATGAATCTATAGTTATTGAACTCCAAAGATCCAAAGTATAGTTAACAAGGTATCTTTCAAATTTTACTGTCCAGAATATTATAATTTGTTTTAAGAAACCATAAACTCTTTTTAGGCAGCAGTTGCCTATGAGCAGATAAATAGAACAGAGAGTACCAAAGAGATCCACTAAGTTACAGGTAAGTGTCTGAAGAGGAAGTTGACAGTTTACAATTCTGGGAAAAGGATGGGCTTTTCAACAAGTAGGGCAGACAAAATTGATATTTCATATGAAAATCTGTAAAATTAAACCATATTCAAAAATCAGTTCTGAGTTCCAATGTTTACCTAAATATGAAACTAAAGCTATAAATCTCTTAGAAGAAAACATGGGAGAATGTTTTCATGAACTTGGAGTAGGCAGAGATTTCTTAAATCAGAATAAAATATTACTACACACAAAGGAAAATATTAGTAATTAAAAATTTAATTATATGACATAAATAAAGAATGAATGTGAAAACTATGATGTGAAAAAAGATATTTATTAATACAACATATGTATGTCACAAATAGTTCTTATTTCCAATATATACTTGCCACAAATCAACAAGAAAAAAGGAATATAAATCAAATAAAATTAGGCAAGATTCTTGAACATGTACTCCCCCCAGAAATAGGTATCCATATCTTTCAATAAATATATTTGAAAAAATGCTCTACCATATTAGTTATCAAGAAACTTCAAAGCATAACCACAGTGAAATATAAGTACACATACACACTTGAGTGGCTAATACTAAAGGACTCACAAGTCCAAGTATTAGTAAGATAGTGATTATTTTGGGGAACCAGGAAGAGACAGCAATTGGAAGGCAGAATGAATAAGGCTGTAGTGTGCTGGAAATGTCCTATTTCTTGGCCTGGTGACTGTCACATTCGTGTGTTCACTTTGTGTGACTCATTGAGCAAACACATACTTTGTGTGTTTTTTTTTTTTTAATTTTTTGCATTGTTACAAATGTGTATTATACTTAAATTATTAGGTGAAATAGAAGTGAACAGTTAAGTAGCATCTTACCTTTGATGAATTCTTTCTAAAATTATATACTATTTCTTTCCATTATTTCATATAAAATTTTTCTTAATCCCACTTATTGCCAATTGCTGATATTGCTTTATTTAGTCTATATTTATGTATATTTACTTACATGATTTTCATTTTCTTCACTGTCCATTTTTCTTGTAAGTCACAACTTTTACTTTAGGTTATTTTTTTTTTTTAAAGTACAACTTTTAGACTTTCCTTACTGAAGAACAATTCGATATGAATTTGTTCATTATTGCTATTTTTCTCGAATCCAAAAGCACCTTTATTTTTCTCAGTTTTTTGAAAGATAATTTTGTTAGGTGTATAGTTTAAATTTGAAAGTAATTTTCTAATGATGTTTTACAGGTATTTTTAATAATTTCTTTAGCTCTGTCTGCCAGGCCACTAATTATTTTTTCTGCTCTGTCTAATTAACAATATAATAAATCTCTTTAATTTATAATTTTAACTATTCTGTGATTCACTTCTCACTTCTATATCATTTTATTTTTAAAACTTTAGATTTTTTTTAACAATAGTTGTCATAATCTCCTACCGTTTTTAAGATATAATATTTTCTTGTTATAGTATTTATTTCCTAATTTCAATATTTAAAAGGCTCTGCTTTCTGATTCTGCAGTTTGTTTGTAACTGCCAATTCACATTTATGCCCACTTAAAAACAAACATTCAGGAGAATGATGCAGAAGCAATGGAACATCTTCCTAATTTTGGATTTGTGAAAGTCTTGGGATTATCATTGCTCAAAATTATTTGCCTCTGCGTAGTTATATTTCTTTTTAGATCATTTATGCATTAAAGTAATTTTTTAAATTTTATCCAGAATATTTGGTGTTCTGGTTCCAACATGGTTACTTTTATATATCTATTTTATCATATTTCCAGAAATGTAACTATGCAATATCATTTTAATGAACTTTGCATTTCTTTTCCTGTAAGTATCAAAACTGGGTGGCTTATTTTCACTCTTTAAATTTGTGTCCAACATTTTATTCTTATTCTCAGTAATCATAGAAGAAATTGCTATGGTTTGAATGTCCCCTGCAAAACTCTTCCTGAAATTTAATTGCTGTTGTAACAGTAAGAATTGGGATCTTTATGAGGTGGTTAAGTCATGAACGCTGTGCCCTCATGAATGAGTAAATGGATGTTGTCGTCTCAGGTGTGGTTTAGTTATCACAGGAGTGGGTTCCTGATATAAAGGATGGGTTTGGCCCAATTCTCCTTTCTGTCTGTACACCATGGGGAGACGCAGCACAATGGCCCCTGCCAGGTGCTGGCACCATGCTTTTGGATTTCCCAGCTTTCAGGACTATAAGCCAAATAAACTTGTATTTTTCATAAATTAACTAATCTCTGGTATTCTATTATAGCAGCAGAATACAAACTAAGACAGCATTGAAGGCATGTATGGCCTTAACTCAGAACTGATATCATCCTCAAGTCTTTGGAAGCTGAATGAACTGGGAGATTCAGAAGCCAAACAATAATACCAACAACAATACCACCAACAACACCAAAGTAATAATAGCAGTAATAATACTAAAAATAAAAATAATAATCAAAAAAACTCTGAAAAGCCAAACTGAATTTTCTACAATTTTAAGTTGCTGAGAATCCAAAAATCTGCTAACAGAGGAAGACTCACAAACACATTGTTATTAGCTTACAACACAAAAGAATAATTCCATGAAACAGGATGAAACAAGAGGTAGACTAAGCCCAACATAATGGCAAACATCATGTGACTAAGTTCAGTCTCAGATAAATTTTGTAATCAAGGACCTCAATGTATTAATATCTAGGTGAATCCCCTCTAGAAAAATAATCCCATATGGAGCCTCTTTTCATTTGGGCCATATTTTTGTACCTTTTGTAGTCTACTAATATGATAAAAGACAAGATAGTATTCCCCAAATGAAGTGAAAAATAAATACCAGAAAGAGACCACAGGTAACACAGACAGTAGAAGAAGCATATGAAGTTTTATAATTAATCATGATTAATATATTCAACAATTAGAACAGAAGAGAAAAAAAAATTAAAAATGGATAACTTTCTCAAATAATTGTCTCTATAAAAAAGAATCAAATAGAAATCTGAAAGTCACAATTTCTGTAATTAAGAAATTATTGGATGTTTTAACAGCAGATTACATGTAGCAAAAGGCAAATTTAAAGGCTAGAAATGTCAAAATCACATTTCAAAACAGAAACTGAAAGAAAAGGAAGAATGGAAAATTCAGAAGAGACCATAAGGCACATGTGACACATTGTAAAAGGGCCTAAATTGTATAACAGATTCCCCAAAGGATGAGGGAATATGCACAGCTGAGGGATTTTTCAGGCTTGTAAAAGGCATCAGCCTATAAATCAGAAGGACCCAAATAAAAATAAATAAAAAAAAATCAGCCTAGGCGAAGAATTTATGAAGAAGACCTCACTGACAATCACAGCACAGCAACAACAAAGATAAATGAATGTGACTTGACTAAATTAAAAAGCTTCTGCACAGCCAAGGAAATAATTAACAGAGCAAATAGACAACCTACAGGATGAGAGAAAATATTCACAAGCTATACAGCTGATAAAGGCCTAATATCCAGAATTTACAAAGCACTCAAACAAATCAGCAAGGAAAAAATAAACAATCCTATTAAAAAGCGGGCAAAAGATATGAACAGAAGCTTTTCAAAAAAAGATAGACAAATGGCCAATAAACATGCAAAAAAATGCTCAATGTCACTAATCATCAGGGGAATGCAAATTAAAACCACAATGAGATGTCACCTTACCCCAGTCAGAATGCCTTTTATTAAAAAGTCCAAAAACTATAGATGCTGGCATGGATGCATAGAAGAAGGAATGGTTATGCACTGCTATTGGGGCTGAAATTAGTACAACCTCCATGGAAAACAATGTGGAGATTCCTCAAAGAACTAAAAGTTGATCTACCATTTGATCCAGCAATCCCACTACTGGGTATTTACCCCAAGAAAAAGAAGTCATAATATCAAAAAGACACCTGCCCTGGAATGTATATTGTAGCACAATTCACAATTGCAAAGATGGGGAGTCAACCCAATCAATTCATGAGTAGATTAACCAAATGCAGTATATGTATACCATGGAATACTACTCAGCCGTGAAGAAGGATGACTTAATGCCTTTTGCAACAATTTGGTTGGAACTGGAGACCATTATCCTAAGCGAAGTATCTAAAGAATGGAAAAACAAACAGCACGTGTACTCACTATTAAATTGGAGCTAACTGCTGAGCACACATGTGCACAGAGAGAAGTAAATCTCAAAGGAAATCAAGTGGGAGGGGTTAAAGGGGATGGATAAAAACCTACCTACCAGGTACAATGAACACTATTTGAGTGACAGGCATACTTTTAACCCTGATTCGAGCATTACAAAAGCAATCTATACAACCAAAAACATTTGTATCCCCATAATAATTTGAAATCTTTTTTAAAAAATCACAAAAAAGAAAGCTCTATGTAGGAAAATCACAGTTTAAGTCCTGAAACTAAAGAGCAAAAGAAAATAATAAAGCAGCCAGGGAAAACGAAATATTTGTAACACGTGATGAAATTCAGAAGAAAAAATAAATGCCATCTTTAAAATGCTGAGACTAATTTAGTTTTTTAATATTTAGGAGAATATCCAACAAAAATAAAATGGAAACAAAGAGCTTTTCAGAAAACACCAATCATGCACTAAATAAATACATAAAAGAGCTATTTAAGAAAAGAATGATAATTACAAATGGAAAACATAGAACTATGGAAAGAACAAAGAGTAATGTGGGAAGTAAATATGTGAGTAAACATACATGATTCCTTTTTCTACAAGGCCTTAAAAATGATTTTTTGTGACTTAAATATGTGAATAATTAAACTGAAGATGCCAATGAAACAAAAGATGATGAAATGTTAACAGAAATGCTTTAAATTTCTAGCTTTCGTTATGTGGGAATTGTTAAAATAATGGTTTTTATTAATCAAGGATGAATGTTGTATTTTCTGGTGTAACCACAGACAAAATTAAAAAAAAAAAATACCAACAATGAAACAGATTCCTGGAACATTTGTATTGTTAAGGTGCACAAAGGGTTTGGATGTGGAGCATCAGAGAAAGCAAGGAGTCAAAGATAGACTCTAAAGTTTTTGGCCTGAACAGCTAGAAAGACAATTTCTATTAACTGAAAAATGTATAATGTAAGTGGAGCAGGGTTGATGGGTGTGGAGAGATTAGATGTTTGGTTTGGATATGTCCACACAAACAACAGCAATAACAACAATTTTTATACTACACGTTTGGGTTGGCTGGGTCCATACCTTGTCTCTGCTTATCCACACGTTTTTATATGACTGACACATCCTTTTCTAACATTGCTGACTTGGAATTCTTTCTGCCATTTTTATCCAATTTTGTGTGTTTCTTATTAGGGTCTTCATTGGTTAATATCACAATTTAACTCTCAGAAAACAAGCTCAATTTTCCAAATTCATGAGAAGCTTTATTAATGTACCTCTATAACATGTATACCAATTTAGTTAAAATTATATATAAATATAGAATATGACTTCATATTCACTTGGTTTTAGGTATGTAGACTAGATTTAAATTACAAGCTATTTTCCCTAAATTTAATGTCTACATTTAATATTCTCAGGAAAAAATAGTATGATTTGGATATTAAAAATTTAAAAACTGGTACAACTTTAAAGCTGTTAGTTTTACCATATGCCTAGATGACAATAAAACTTTTTGCCAATACTAAAAAGTAGGCACAACATTATCAACGGAATCATTTTGTAAAACTTTATTGTAAGAGAAAAACAGCTGAATTTTTTAATTCATATTTTAATCACATTACATGAGCCAAAATAAGAAAATCTGACCTGGTGCAGTGGTTTATGCCTGTAATCCCAGTACTTTGGGAGGCCAAGGTGGGAGGATCATTTTAGGCCAGGAGTTTGAGACCAGCCTGGGCAATATAGTGAAACCCTGTCTCTATAAAAAATAAAAAAATAAAAATAGCTGGGTGTGGTTGTGGGAGCCTGCAGTCCTAGCTATCGGGGAGGCTAAGGCAGAAGGATCATTTGAGCCCAACATTTCAAGGCTGCAGTGAGCTATGATCGTACAACTGCACTCCAGCCTGGGTGACAGAGCAAAACCCTGTCTCTAAAAACAAAACAAAACAAAACAAAATTTAAATTTAAAAAGGAAAAATTTTTGCCAATATAGATTCTTGCATACTATATTTGCATAGCAAAATTGTATTTAAAAATACTCATTTTAGTAATGTTGGTCTAAAATTAATTTCACATTCAACATCTGTCAATTAATTCCAGGGAATAGGCAATCAGGCTGAACACAATTTAATCAAATCCACTGATTTGCCTTAATATGTATTTGAAAATTATGTGTTTACTCAAAACTGAAAATAAATGGTTTAAATATCATATGAATCAAATAAACATTGCTTTTTACCTTTTCTGTCCCCAAAATATGTTGATGCCTAAGTATAAAAATAGTCTATTTAGCAGCAGAAAAAGTACCTCAAACACTTTGTTTAATGCTGATTAACATGTCAAGGAATTAAATTTAAAACATTCTGATTAGAGACCAGTCTCTAATTTTGTTGCACTATTTTGAAATTCAATGACCAAATGAATTTGGGGGGGGGGGCGGCGTACTTTGAGAACCACTTTAGAACACTTATACTAAATTTTTTTAGGGATTTGAAGAATAAGGATACAGATTCCAAAAGCTGGATGTTAAAAGAACCTTTGAACAGTTGATAAAATGAGTACAGACTTATCTCTAAAGGATCCTTTTGAATAACAGTTTTAACATTATAAAAGCCCATCATTTAAATATCAAATACAAGGAGTTACAGTTTGTGGTGGGCTTGGTCTGGGTCTTAGGTATTCTTGTTTTTTCTTAAATTCTCCCTTTTTTAGAAAAGAAGCCTAAAGGGGACCAGTTATCTCTTATAAATGTCAAGCCAGGTCTCAGGATAAATAGGAGGGTGACTTGCCAGTCAAGAATGCCTGGGAAATTCACCAAGTGCTGTGACAGCAGCCTAGGCTGGCTGGGAAGACCCTGCTCAGACACGCGATGTTGAGATCTGAGGACACGGTCAGGCCTGCTGAGGTTCCCAGCTGCAAGTTAGAGCAAAGCCCTAGACAGGAAGGTCTCGTTATCAAGTCGGAGCTACCTAGAAGACTGGAGACTTGAAGGACAATCAGAGTTACACTAAATAAGATTTCTAAATCGGTTGTATTCATCATCCATAAAAATATGATTGACAAGAAGGATACTCTATTTGGAGAAAAAAATTGCTGTAATGAGTCTAGTCACAAGAAAAACCTATATGACATGATACTGTGATGAGTTAATTTTGTGTGTTAACTGGATTAGGCGGGGGGTGGAGCACAGATGTTTGATTAAACACTATTTCTGTGTGTGTTGTGGTGCTGTTTTAGAATATGACTAACATTTGGATCAGTAAACCGAGTGAAGCACATTGCCCTGCTCAGTGTATTCAGACCTCACCCAATCCGCTGAAGGTCTCAATACAATTAAAGTCTGAGCAAGAAAGAATTCTTTCTAACTGTCTTCAAGCTGGGACATGGATTTTCTCTTATTTTTAAACTTGAACTAGGACTGGAACTTCCACAGTTAGCTCTCCTGGTTCTCAGACCTTTGGAGCAGGACTGGAACTGTATCTTCAGTTCTCTTGGGTCTCCAGCTTACCCACTGCAGATCTTGAACTTCTCAGCCTCCAAAGTCACAACACGATTCCTTATAAGAAAACACACACAAGCACATACACACACGCAGGCACGGTTTTTATTTTGTTTTGATTTGTTTTGTTTTTTCCTAATTTGGTGTTAAGGTCTTTCTCAAGAGAGTGGCTATAAACGCTAGCCCTACCTGACAGGGACCCAGGGATTTGGCTGTTGAGGTTTACCATGCGCCTTGTGTGAGATACTCCTTTATCCTAGCAGATGGCTTAATGCCGGTGTCTGACCCATGATGAGGGGTTTCTCCTACAGGAAACCTATTTATAGTGGCAGAAGCCCTTGTGGTTCTTATCTTAACCTGTGTTCAGATTATTCCTGCTACTCTCTGGGAGAATCCCAACCGGGAGAGAGGTGAGTTTGGCTGTGTTAGTCACTGAGACACACAGGAGGCAACTCAACAAACTATATATTAATAAAATGACAGAAGCATTTGTATTATTCACAGGTCCTGGAGAGAAAAGGGGTGTCAATGAGGGCCAGGAGAAAGTAGGAAGCAATCTGGGACATGCACGCTCAAGCGGGTGGCGAGCATGAGACAGACACAGATCTATGGCCAAAGCTATTACGGAGGTGCAGGCTGCTACCAAAGCAGATTTTTCCTGGAGAGCTCTAAATTGGCGGGTTTACAGCAAGGACGCACAAGTTCCACAGAGTGACACTGTGACTGAGAGGTAGACACTGTGGCATTTCTGGGCTGTCCATTTAAGGCATTAGGGTCACTAGGTAAGTTAAGTAGGTTGTACCTAGTCCCACAGGGAAGTAGTCACCAGGAGTGGTCGTACAGGCAGATATTGGGATCGACCACATTAAGGCACTGGGGGGAGGCAGGGAACTGGAAACTGTATCAAGGGTGCTTGAGCCTCATTTATGACATGAGAAAGTCAAACCTATATTCAAAATGGATATCAAGGCAATATAAGAATTCACTAGTGTACATGTATCTCCTATTAGTTCTGCTTCTCTGGGGGACCCAGACTGATACAGACACTAATGGGAAATATTTTGAAAAACATTTTGAAATTAATTTTTAATGATATGCATTCTGTGAGAAAGAGGTTGATGAGTATATGAATGAGGGAAATCACTCCTGAAAACAAAGTATGAGAAAACCGCATAAAATGAGAGGACTCTCAGGAAACATAAAGATTTGTTCACAATGTATCCTTCCACCCAGATGAAGGAGGTACCCCCTAAATGAGAGACAGCACATACAGGCTAGAAATTACATGAATGTTCTCATGCAGATGTGTGTTCAGAAGGAAATTACACTTCATTTTTCATCAGAGCACTCACACCACAGACAAACCAAATGAATGTAATATAATGTATGACTAATAAATGTGGGTTATCCTTCCAACAGAGTTGAAGCTAAAAATCATATGAACCTCCCCATGTGGGAATACTTGTAGAAAGTATCAGTTCCCTACTGACCATCAGAGACTCAGTGGAAACACACACACACACACACAAACCAAAAAAGAAAAACCTTAAAATATAATGGATGTGAGCAATCTTTTAGTGGGAAGTCAAGCCTCATTGTCTACAAAGGAACTCAAAACAAAAATAAAAAGAATACAAAAGTTATGTGATTTTATGGTGAAGTTTTTCCAACATATTGAATACATTTATTATAAAAAATAATCCAAGAAATTACTACTTCCATGCCATTGTAGAAACACAATGTTAGCTGAGTGACAAAATATTCAGCACTTTAAAGAACCATAACACATAATTATTTATCACTATGCTAGTAAATGTAAGCATTAGAAGGAGTAATGTTGTTACTTTGGGTAACATTGTTACTTTGCTACATTAGTAATAAAGCATGTGTTGTCGTGTTTGTTTTTTTATTTCCTATTGTTGTTTCTTATTTCTAATGCTGCTTATTTCATCATTTCCTTTGGTTTGAAAAAAATTCTGTTAGCTATATTTAAGAGAAGGTCTATTAATTCTTTTTTGCTTTTCTGCATCTGAGAATGTCTTGCCCTGAATTCCTGAAAGATAAACTGGAATTGATTTCACAATTGACAGTACTTTTCTTTCAGCACTGAAAAGATAATTGTTTTATTTCCTTTTAGCTTCTCTTATATTACATGAAGAACTTGCTGGAATCCGCATTGATACCGTGCTATAGGCAATGTGTCATTTATTTATGACCACTTTCAAGATTTTTTTCTTTTTCAGTTTTCAGAAGTTTAATTATGATGTGTTTTGGTATAAATTTCTTTAGATCCAACCTATTTGGAGTCTGATCAACTTCTTGTATTTGTAGGTCCATTTCTTTAATCAAATTTGGTAAGTTTTCAGCCTCCCATTCTTTTTCTTTAACTTCTGTGACTACAAAGAAACAAAACATTGAATAATTTATTATTATCCCTGAGACCATTTTTTCAGACTGTTTTCCTTTTTAAGGTGTAGATTATTAATCTATCTTTAGGTTCACTGATTTCTATCATCTTACCTCTACTATTGATCAAATTTAGTGAGGGTTTTATTTCTGTTATTATAAATTTCAATTTTTAAAATAATTTCTATGTTTTATAGCTTCTATATATTTGTGGTTTTTTCTATTTATTATGTTTCAAAAAATTGTAATTTCTCATTGCATTCTTATGTTAATAAAATCTGCTTTAAAATTGTTGTCAGATATTTCCAGCTCTGATTCATCCTTATGTTGGTATGATTTACTTGCTTTTTTTTTTTTTTTTTCACTAAACTTGTGATTTTATTGGTCCCTGGTATGGTAGGTGAGTTTTTTATTGTATCCTGGACATTTTGGTATTATGTTGGAAGACTCTGTATCTTATTTAAATCTTTATTTTAGCATGCTTACTATCTTCAGGTTTAGTCTTCTTCTTAGGACCTGAACTTTTTTATGTGTTGTGTTTCCAATGAAAATTTAATAATTGTCAGATTCTTTGCAGTGCTATGTGTCTGTTTGTCTTATTTGGGTCCTGTGTCTCCCATTGGTTAGTGCTGGTGCTGACTGAGGGATGAGGGGGTGATTTATTTAGGATGGGCCTTCTGATGCTTCTAGATGGGGAAAGGGAGTCGTCACACTGTGGGAATGAAAAGTGCTTCCCAGGCGGGGATATTGTCATGTTGGGTCCCTCTTGGGCACACTAACTGGCTGCCCGAGTCTCTTGGTAAGAGACCAGTGTCTGAGCTGTGGTGTGGAAGGAGAGTGCTTCGCTGACTGTATAGTCAGGGAGCCTCCTGACCTACCCCTGCTGTCAGTGCTCTAGGCGGGGCTTCCCTGAGGTTGTTGCTGGGACTAACATTCAATCTAGGGAAGGAGTAAGCTTCCTTATGTCACCTTCTGTGACATAAAGGGCCTAGATCACATTACTACGTTTTCTTGGGGAAGGAAAGTTGCCATGTTGTACCTCCGGTATTATAGTCCCTAACCAATTTGGCTTTTTCTTCCTACCCCAGAGCTCTCCTTTGACTGCTTCTTTTATTAGTTCAAGAATGTATGGCTGTGCTTAACTGGGGAGGAGAAAGGAGAAATGAGTTTATGCCATTTTGCCAAGTTTGAAAGTTATAATATATGTATTAATTGGCTGACATTTGTCCATATTACCTTTTTTTCCCCACTTTTGTAGCTGCAAACTTTTTTAATAGACATTTTTTAAGATCAGTTTTAGGATCACAGCAAAATTGGATGGAAATCAAAGAGAGTTCCCAATTAACCCCTACCCCCCTACACATACACTGCCTTCCCCAGATCAATGTCTTCCACCGGAGTAGTAAATTTGTTACAAGTGATAACATTGACACATCATTATCACCCAAAGCCAGTAATTTTCATTATGGCACTCCCTTGGTGTTGTACATTCTATGGGTTTTGATGAAAGTATGACCTGTATCCACCATTGTACTGTCACATACAGAATAGTTTCACTGCCCTAAAAATCTTCTGTGTTCCACGTATTTATCCTGCTTTCCACCAACCCCTGGAAACCACCAATCTTTTTACTGTCTCAATAGTTTTGCCTTTTACAGAGTGTCACATAGTTGGAATCCTACAGTACACAGCCTTTTCAAATTAGCTTCTTGGTTGCTGCATACTTTTCGATCGCTTTTTTATGTAGCAATGATGCCATAATTCAGTTTTCTACAGACACAAAGATGACCCAGGATTTCCTCTGGGCATAGAGGATCATGGTTTGTTTTTTAGTATGCTTAGTTGAAAAAGTTTCTTTTAGCCTCAAATTTTTTTAGAATAGTTTTCAAAATCACTTTCAAGTTAATTTTAAACTAATTCAAGTTTTCCTAGGTAGTAAATAATGCTATATATTTCTGACATTGATAATACTAATTAGCCAGCTTGCCATTAAGACATCAATATATCTATATCAATGTCTAAGTGTGAGTTTTATGTTATCTTCATTGATGTAAGTACTTCATGGAATTCAGCAAGAAATTTAAATATTTTTCCAACATTCTATATTTTATATTGCTCAAGCCCCATTTTTTTTTTTTTTTTTTTGAGACAGAGTCTCTCTCTGCTGCCCAGGCTGGGGTACAGCAATGCTATCATAGCTCACCGCCTCCTCCAACTCCTGGGCTCAAGTGATCCTCCTGCCTCAACCTCTCAATTAGCTGGTACTACAGGCATGTGCCACCCTGCCCAGGTAATTTTTTAAAAATTTTTTTACAAATAAGGTGCCCTCTGATGCGCAGGCTGGTCTCAAACTCCTGGCCTCCAGCAATTCTGCTGCCTCAGCCTCCTGAAGTGCTGGGATTATAAGGATGAGCCACTGTGCCCAGCCTTCTATTCATTATTTATATCTGGAATTCATTTCTCCATTTTACTGAATTTTTGTTGTTGTAATAACTTGACTGTTATTGCCAGAATAGTATTTACAAATTAATTGATCTTGTTAATTAGGTGCTTCAAAAATCATTAAATTTTAGATAAATTTCCTTTCAAGAATCTAGTACATAAATCTCTCTCTCTCTCTCTCTTTTTTTTTTTTGAGACTGAGTCTCACTCTGTTGCCCAGGCTAGAATGCTGTGGTGTCAGCCTAGCTCACAGCAACCTCCAACTCCTAGGCTCAAGTGATCCTCCTGCCTCAGCCTTCTGAGTAGCTGGGACTGCAGGCATGTGTTACCATGCCTGGCTAATTTTTTCTATATATTTTTAGTTGTCCAGCTAATTTCTTTCTATTTTTAGTAGAGACGCGGGTCTCACTCTTGCTCAGGCTGGTCTCAAACTCCTGAGCCAAACGATCCTCCTGTACATCCTCCTAATGCTGTACATTAGGAAGGGAGGTGGTGGGAAGGGCGGAGGGTGGCGTGGTCTGGGGTTAACACCAGGGGTAGCCGTACTGGGAGAAAGGTCTTTGCGGTGCCTCTTGTTCCACTAGAGCCTACTTCTGCACATCACTGTCTGCTGGAAGCACCTCACCTAGGTCATTCAGCGGACGTTCACTGTACTAGACCCCAGGCCCTGGCATACCTACACAACTAGAAAAATTTAATTCATGTTTTATGGCAGATGGGGCTGTCAGTGAACTTGGACGAAAGCACACACACATACCATTCATATTCAGTGGTGATAAATAGCCTATGATATCTTGATACATTGTAGGTGGGAAAGTCTACAAATTTTATAAACCATTAGACAGAACCATGCTTAGAAGATGGTATCCTCTCCAGATGATGTCATTTAGTCCTTATAATGCAATAATCATTAGAACTAAAATTATCCTCTCCCCCACCAAGAACTTAATTCTATCAAAACAGTCACATGCATGAGCAAATTTGCCTTTAAAGATACTTTATCTGACAACACTTTTCAATAAGTTAAGAAAGAGGCTAATGACCACAGAAAATCTGAAAACTATGTCTTTTGCTATGTGAGTTCTCAATGAAGCATGGACATTTGGTAATTATATACACTTTTTCTTCCCTGGATTCTTGATTCATTGAACTTCATATATCTCTTTCTTATTCTGACAGAGTTTGTGACAGAGCTCAGAAATATAAATGGATTGAAGATGTGAGAGAAAGATATGAATCCTACTTCTAAGTCTACAGTCTCGAACCCCCAGGCCATGGACCAATACCATTCTGTGTCCTGTTAGGGATCGGGCCACACAGCAGGAGGATCGTGGCTGGTGAGTAAGCAAAGCTTCATCAGTACTTACAGCCACTCCCCATCGCTCATATCACTGCATAAGCTCTTCCTCCTGGCAGAGCAGCAGTGGCATTAGATGCTCATAGGAGTGCAAACCCTACTGTACACATGCAAGGGACCTAGGATGTGTGGTACTTATGAGAATCCAATGTCTTATGCTCTGATACGGAGCTGAGGCAGTGATGCCAGCACTGGGGAGTGGCTGTAAATACAATTATCAGTAGCAGAAAGGTTTGCTGCACAATAAACTTAATATGCTTGAATCATCCCAAAATCACCCCCTTCACCCCCAGTCCATGGAAAAATTGTCTTCAATGGAACTGGTCCGTGGTGCCAAAAGGTTGGTGACCATTATTTTTTTAATTAATTAATTTATTTATTTATTTTACTTCAGAGTATTACAGGGGTACAAATATTTTGGTTACACAAATTGCCTTTGCACTGCCCAATTCAGAGCTACAAGCACGCCCATCCCTCAGACAGCACACACACTAATTCAATGTGGTGTGGAGTAGTACTCCATGGTGTACATGTACCACATTTTATTAAACCACTCATGTATTGATGGGCACTTGGGTTGTTTCCAGATCTTTGCAATTGTGAATTTTGCTGCTATAAACATTAAGTGCAGATTTTTTTTTATAAGATGTCTTTTTTCCCACTGGGTGGACACCCAGTAGTGGGATGCCTGGATGAAATGGTAGTTCTACTTTTTGTTCTTTGAGGTATCTCCGCATTACTTTTCATAGAGTTTGTACTAGTTTGCAGTCCCACCAGCAGTATATGAGTGTTCATATCTCTCTGAATCCACACCAACATTTGTTGTTTTGGGATTTTTTGATAAAAGCCATTCTCAATGGAGTTAAATGATATCTCACCGTGGTTTTGATTTGCATTTCCCTAATGATTAGAGATGTTGAGTATTTCTTCATATATTTGTAGCCCATAGTCTATCTTTTTTTGAAAAGTTTCTGTTCATGTCATTTGCCCAATTTTAATAGGGTTGTTTGACGTTTTTCTTGTTGATTTTCCTAAGTTCCCTGTAGATTCTAGTTATCAGCCCTTTATAGCATGCAAATACATCCTCCTATTCTTTAGGTTGTCTATTCACTGTAATGATAGTTTCCTTCACTGTGCAGAAGGTTGTTAATTTGATTAGATGCCATTTATTTATTTTTGTTGCTGCTGTGATTGCTTTTGAGGTCTTCCTCATAAATTCTTTGCCTAGGCTGATGTCTATGAGAGTTTTTCAGACATTTTCTTC
This sequence comes from Eulemur rufifrons, assembly GCF_041146395.1. NCBI lineage: Eukaryota > Metazoa > Chordata > Mammalia > Primates > Lemuridae > Eulemur > Eulemur rufifrons. The sequence continues at coordinate 4,443,366 of NC_091011.1, read as the reverse complement.
TATAATTCCTATGGTTTCATGCCTTAGGTTTAAGTCTGTTATTCATTGTGAATTGATTTTTGTGAAAGGTGAGAGGTGTGGATCCTGTTTCAGTCATCTACATGTGTCTATCCAATGTTCCCAGCACCATTTACTGAACAGGACTTCTTTTCCCCCAAGTATGTTTTTGTCTGTTTTGTCAAAGATCTGATGGCTATATAAGGATAGTTTTATATGTGGGTGCTCGATCTTGTTCCGTTGGTCTATGTCCCTGTTCTTCTGCCAGTAACTTGATAGTTTGGTTACTATATCATTGTAGTGTAGCTTGACGTCTGGTAAATTGATGCCTCCCAATTTGCTTAAGGTTGATTTGGCTATATGGGGTCTTCTCTAGTTGCATACAAAGTGTATAATTATTTTTTCTAGATCTGCAAAAAATGATGTTGTTATTTTAATAAGGATTGCATTGAATCTTTAAATAACTTTGAGTAGTATAGACATTTTAACTATGTTGATTCTCTCTATCTATGAGCATGGTATGGTTTTCCTCTGTTTACTTCCTCTGTCATTTCCTTCCTCAGTGTTTCATAATTCTCACTGCAGAGGTCTTTCCCCTCCTTACTTAAATATATTCCTAAGTATTTTATTTTCTTTGTTACTGTTGTGAAAGTTATTGAGTCTTTGATTTGGTTCTCAGATTGTCTGTTGCTGTCATATATGAATGTTACTGATTTGTGTACATTGATTTTGTAACCTGAGACTTTGCTGAATTTATTTATCAATTCCAGTAGTCTTTTGGCAGAATCTTTGGGGTTTTCTATATATAAGATCATATTGTCAGCAATGAGCAATAGTTTGACCACTGCTGCCCCCATTTGGATGCCATTCATTTGCTTCTCTTGTGTGAATGCTTTGGCTAGGACTTCTAGGTCTATGTTGAATAGAAATGGCGATAGAGGGCAACTTTGTCTGGTACCAGTTCTAAGAGGGAATGCTTTCAATTTCTCCCTAATTAGTGTGATGTTGGCTATGGGTTTGTCATATATGGCTTATATAATTTTCAGGTAAGTCCTGTCTCTACCTATTTTGGTAATCATTCTTAACATAAATGGGTGCTGAATATTCTCAAATGCCTTTTCTGCATCTATTGAGAGTATCATATCATCTCTGTTTTTCCTTCTATTCATGTAGTGAATTACATTTATAGATTTGCATGTTGAACAATCCCTGCACATTTAGGATGAAGCCCACTTTATTGTGATGAGCAGCTAAATTCAATCTGCTAGGATTTTATGGAGAAATTTGAACATATATTCATAAGGGATGTTGGTCTATAGTTTTCTTTTTCATTGAATCCTTTTCTGGCTGGGGTATCAGGATGATGTTGACTTCGTAAAATGTGTTGGAGAAGATTCCTCCCTTCTTAATTTTGTGGGGTAATTTCTGCATGATAGACATCAGTTCTTCTTTGTAGGTTTGGTAATATTTGGGTGTGAAACCATATGGTTTGGGATTTTTTTTAGGAAGGTTTTTTATTGTTGCTTCAATTTCAGTGCTTGATATCAGTCTGTTCAGTAATTCTACTTCTTCCTGGTTGAGCCTAGGGAGGCTGTGTGTTTCTATGAATTTGACCATTTTTTCCATGTTTTTATTTTTATGTGCATAGAGATTTTTACAGTATTCAGAGATGATATTTTGTATTTCTATGGTATCAGTTCTAATTTCTCCTTTTTCATTCCTGATTGAGTTTATTAGGGTCGTTTCTTTTCTGCTTCTGGTTAGTCTAGTGAGAAGCATGTTGATTTTGTTTATCTTTTCAAATAACTAACTTTTTGTTTCATTAATCTACCGTATAGTTCTTTTAATATCGATTTCTTTTAGTTCTGCTCTGATCTTGTTATTTCTTTTTCTCTGCTGGTTTTGGGAATGGTTTGCTCATCCTTTTCCAGTTCTTTGAAACAATTCATTAGATTGTTAATTTGTGATTGTTCAGTCTTTTGAATGTAGGCATTTAAGGCTATGAATTTTTCTCTGAGGACTGCTTTAGCTCTGTCCTACAGTTTTTGATAACTTGTTTCCCCTTTATTATTTAGTTCAAAGAAATCTTTGATTTCCATCTTAATTTCCTTTTGACACGAATATCATTCAGCATTAGGTCATTTAGTTTTCATGATTTTGTGTAGCAATATGTGTTTCTGCTGGAGTTGATTTTTAACTTTATTCCACTGTGGTCTGAGAAGATGCATAATATAATTTCTATTTTTTTTTAATTCATGTGACATGTTTTGTGGCCTGGGAAGTGGTCAATCTTAGATTATGTCTCATGAGCTGATGAGTAAGATGTATATTCAGTGGTTATTGGGTACAATGTTCTGTAAAAGTCTGTTAGGACCATTTGTTCTAGAGTTCTGTTTAAGCCCATTATTTCCATGTTTATTTTCTGTTTGGAAGATCTGTCCTATCCCTCAGAGGGGTGTTGAAGTCCCCAGCTACTACAATGCTGCCATTTATCATTTTATTTAGATCAAGTAGGATTTGCCTTATGAAACTGGGTGCACCTGTGTTAGGTGTGTAAATATTTACATGTGTTATGTCTTCTTGTTGAATTGTACCCTTTACCATTATATATTGATCATATTTGTCTTTCATTATTTTTGCTGATTTTATGGCTAAGTTATCTGATATGAGAATGGCTACTCCAGGTTTCTTTTGATTCCCATTTGTGTGGAATATTGTTTTCCAGTCTTCCACCTTGAGTCTCAGTTAGTCCTTGTGGGTTAGATATGTTTCCTGAAGACAGCAGATACTTGGCTTGTGTATAGTTATCCATTTAGTCACTCTACGTCTTTTTAGTGGGCAGTTCAAGCCATTCACATTTATTAAAAGAATTGATAAGGAGGGTGGATTTCTGTTCATCCTGATGAGTAGAGCTTTGTTGTTTTGTTTTGCTTCTTAAGCCATTGTGGTACCTGGCCTTTGAACTTTAGCTTTTTGATGATTTTACACTGGTTAATGTTTAATGTTTTTGTCCATGCATAATGCACTTCTGAGTACTTCCTGCATGGCATGTCTTGTCTTGACAAATTCTCTCAATGTTTGCTTATCTGAGAGAGACTTTATTTCCCCCTCATAAATGAAACTAAGTTTTGCAGGATACAGAATTCTAGGCTGCACATTATTCTTTTGAGAAGGTTGAGAATGGAGCTCCAATCCCTTCTAGCTTGCATGGTCTCAGTTGAGAAGTCTGCCATTTGTCTGATGGGTTTCCCTTTGTAAATTACCTGCTGATTTCGCCTTACAGCTTGTAGCAGCATCTCTTTTTGTGTTTATTTTGGCCCATCTGATGAGGATGTGTGGTGGTGTTTGCCTCTTTGCAATGAATCTCCCAGGAGTCCTTTGAGTTTCTTGTACCTGGATATCTAGATTTCTAGCAAGGCCAGGGAAATTTTCTTCAATTTTTTCTTCAAATAAATTATCCAGTCCTTGTGTATTCTCTTCTTCACCCTCAAGGATGCCTGTGATTCTTATGTTAGGCCTCTTTATATAATCCTATATTTCTTGTAGGCTTTGCTCATTCCTCTTCTTTCTCTTGCTCCATCTCTGTGACCAACTTATTTAATTGAAAGGTGTTGTCTTCAAGCCCTGATATTCTTTCTTCTGCCTTATCTAACCTATTATTGAGGCTTTCCATTGTGTTTGGTAATTCCTTAAATGCGCTTTTCATTTCTAGAAGTCTGTTTTATTTTTTTATGTAATATTTCATTTTCTTTAGTGAATTTTTCATTTATTTCCTGCATTGTTTTTGTGGGGTTTTTTTTTTTTGTATTGGGTTTCCATTTTATCTAGCATTTCATTGAGCTTCCTTACAATCCATGTTCGAAATTCTTCATCTGTCATTTCAATATTCTGATTTCAGTTGGTATCCATTATTTAAGAACTTGTGCTCCCTTTTGGGGGTGTCCTTTCACTTTGATTCTTTATACTTCCAGAGTTGTTTTTGCTGATTCCTTCTCATCCGGAGCAGCTCCTGCTTCTTACTTTTTGTTTGTTTGTTTGTTTGTTTTGTTTTGTTTAGATGATGACACGATCAGTTTAATCTCTCAGTGTTGCTATTCTAAGTTACTTATGGAACATGGATGAATTAAGGTAATTAACATATACATTACCTTACATATTTATGAATTTTTATTGGTACAAACACTAGAAATGAGCCTTTTAGTAATTTTCAAGTATACAATACAATGTTATTCACTATAGTCACCATGTTGTACAATAGATCTCTTGAACTCATTCCTCCTATCTAATTGAAATTTGCAATACTTTGGCCAACACCTCTCAATAATTCCCCTCCTCAACCACTGCTTACCAACTGCCATTCTCTGCTTCTCTGAGTTCAACTTTTTTAACTTCCACAAACAAGTGATGTCATACATATTTGTTTTTCTGTGTCTGGCTTATTTCACTTAACATAATGTTGTCCAGGTTCATCCATGTTATTGCAAATAAAAGAATTTCCCTCTTTTATAAGGCTGAATAGTATTGCATTGTGTATATATGTGAATTTTTTAAAATCCATCCATCCAGTTATAGACAGTTAGGTTGATTTCGTATCTTGGGTTTTGTGAACATATCCACATGTAGAAGAATGAAAGTGAATCTTTATCTTACATCATATATAAAAATCAACTCAAAATGGATTAAAGACTTAAATGTAAGACCTGAAACCTTAACAGTAATAGGGGAAAACATAGGAAAAATGATTCTTGACATTGGTCTGAGCAATATTTTGGATCCAACAGCAAAAGCATAGGCAATAAAAGTAAAAGTAAAATAGCAAGATTCCATGAAACTAAAAAGCTTCTGCACAGCAAAAGAAGCAATCAACAAAATGAAGATACAACCTATGGAATGAGAGAAAATATTTCAAACTATACATCTGGGGTTAATATCTAAAATATGTAAAGAGCTCAAACAACTCAATAGCAATAAAAGAAATGCTCAATTGAACAAAAAGCAAAGGGCCTAAATAGATATTTCTCAAAAAAGACACATAGATAGGCAACAGGTAAAAAAAAAAATACCATTTTTTTTTCCTTCATACAGAGTGTTTACACTGACCTAACATAAACGATAGTGGAAACTTTCTACTTTCATAATTCAAACTTTTTTATTATCTTAAAATCTGTTGGGAACAAAATTGCTAATGAATGTAATTGCTTAACATACACCTTCAAGTAAGTAGGCAGTTGACTGGTATAGTTTTCACTTTCCATTTACTTTAAAAGCATTTGGAGCTCCATCTTCCTTTAAATTCTTATTACATTTTAAAACACTGAGCCAATATTTATTATTCCTTTGACAGTATAAGTCAAAAATAAAACATTGAATTTATAGCTATTAAAAAATTTAGGAGCAATGGAAGATACTTCCTCTCCATATACTGATATTTATTTTAAACTAAGAATACTTCTGTAAGTTTCTTTTTACATACATTCCTTTAGATTCTATACCTGGCCTGAATGTGTTTAAAAGATTTTAAGGCACTTCAAATCCAAAATTCAGGGGAAAAGTACTTATATTTATTGAGCAAAATGTAAATATATATAGAGTACTTCTCAAAATTGGATTTTAAACATAAATGTTTCAAATCTTAAAACTAGGAAAAAAAAATCACAAAACATTTATTTTTTGTTCTACACTGTGTATGTTCATATACATACTTAAGAATTTATTAAATGGAACCATTTCTCTCATTTTTAGCTGAGATCCTAAGGGGCATGAAGCAAAGAAAGGATTAGCAGGTCCTTCTATATTTACAAATGAAGTGCTCCACCACAAGGTGGCCTGACAAAGTGGTCTGCCCAACGTGTTCTTGGGGCTCTTAGCTGATCACTAGCTTGAGTATATAAAGTATTGAGACAGAGAGATTGGGAGAAAGTATCTTTTAGGGAAAGTTGTTGGAGTCATTTGAATGAAGAAGATTCATTCCTCATTTACCCCAAGTCTGTTGAGATCCTGATATCTGTCTGTCACCTAAGCAGTGTTTGGTGGGAAGACTGGAGCTGGAGCTTCCTGGCATGGCAGAGCAGGGAGAGGGTACATTTGAGGAAGCTGCTGTGTGTCTACCATTCAGTGAGACAAGGGTGCATATGTTCCCACTGGGCAAGTAGGTGCCACGTGCAGTTTGTGGTCAGGAGCCATCTCGTCTACACTCTGATTAGGGTGGCCCACACAGACAATGGATCGCCAGCAGGAAGAGATCACCAGTCACCATTTAGCATTTGAACAGGTTTGTACAAGATCACTATTTAATTGAAGTTCCCAGGAACTCAATGAAAGATGAGATACCACAAAATAAATGACGGTATAAAACATACAACAAACTCAGAGAACACAATGGTTCAAATAGAGTTCATCTCTTCTTAACTCTAATTCCTCTCCCAAAAGGTAAGGAAAACAGATGAGAGGTGCTTGGTGTGAGGGGCATCCACAGATTTTGAGAGAACAAACTCTGATTAGATGAGGAAAACCAAGAGTGCACCTGGGCAATACTCCTACATGGATATAGTAATTGAGGGGTGGTTTTAATCATTCATTCATTCAGTTAATAATGTCTTGAGTTTTAGGTAGTAGGGATATAATAGTGTGCAAAAAGAACCTAATTTAAAATCCAGATAGAATGACCATTAAATGATCTAAGAAACAAGTGAATAATATAGTAGAAGAAACCAAATGGGTCAAGGGGACAATAACTTGACATATGAAGAAAAGGAAACTATTAAGTAGGTGTGGAGAAAAGGAAGAGAATATTCCAGGAAGAGGAAAAAGCACAAATAAATATTTTGTGGTTAATAGTAGAAGGAAACAAAGAGGGTTCCTGAAAAGCAAAGGCCAGTGTAACTGCAATGAAGATTCCAGGGCACAGGGGGGAATAGATTAGGTTCATTTCTAAGAATGAAATGTATAAATGCAAAGCCTTCTGGCTGATAAAACATACATCAATTCTGGTTTCTAATATTTCTTGCTCTATCATTTATTTGTTTCACAACACATAATTTTGGCTCTTCAAAGGTGTTAGTAAACTTCTGTAACTAAGGACAGAAAGGTATTTTGGCAAATTTTGTTTTTAATGTAAAAAGCTATTTTATTGTCCTCTAATAAATCTCACTTCAACAGCACACCTCAAGGAAATTGGAAATTATAGGCGTTAACGCAGCTCTCTGTCATTACAGGTTTATGCTTGACAGGCAAAAGAAATACATTAAAATACAAAGAAACAAGGGTAAAATGACTGTTTCATACAAATAAAAGCAATCTCAAAGAAAAGAAGATAGCAGAAAACACTATCAAAATCTGTGCAGTTCTTTCATTAAGACTGTCAGATAAATTTTCACCGAGAGAGAGAGATTGCTTTTTGATTTTGCTTTTGTGATAGAATAAGTTTCCTCTGTTTGTTGTTGATTTTCTTCTTGGATTTAAAACTGAACCTCACCAGGGGTCTACATTTTTGCATTCAGTGCTAGCACTTAGGGATTGTAGTGATTAGAATAAATTTCCACATGGAAATATAAATAATTTACTAGTTGTGTGGTATGTGCTATCACATAGGGAATATAAACTTGGCACACATCAAAGGTGAGCATAGTGATTAATTATCGTTAAAATGCTGAATGAGAGAGTCTTTTCCTGACAAAGCAATTTGTGCCCAGACAAACTGTGCATGGTTTGTGACTGAGTGTGTCTTGATGGACTTACCAAGGTGACATCATTCCTTTTAGTTTCTCTTTCAGAAAAAAAGGGATAGGGCATCCATGCAGCTAGTGGGCCCTGGGTACTAGGGGAATGTCCTGAATTGACCCTGACATTTGCAGTGATAGAATAAGCAACCACCCACTCTATGATAGCTTGTGATAGATTGTTGAACTACAGCAGGTATTCCAGAGAGACTCTGCATGATTAATAAACATTAAGAGCTTTTCTCATGGTACTATCTAAAATTATATTTCTGGAAGGTCATGGTTTAACATTTTTAATGGATGTTTTTTATTTATATTGTATACCAGATGTGTGTGTTTGTGTCTTGTATGTGTAAATAAATAATTTTCATTATAGGTTTCTCTGATCTTAGTTTCAAGAAACCTGAAAAATTATGTACAACATAGATCACTTCCTTTAAGGTCACATTAGTGTTAATATGATGCCATTTATACATTTTTTTTTTAAAAAATTAAGAACTATTTTAAGTGAGTGAATAGGAGGAGCACTGAGGACTTTTAGGTGAGTGAAACTGTACTGTATGATACTATAATGGTGGGTACATGTAATTACATATTTGTCCAAACCCATTGGATGTACAGCAGCAAGAGTTAACCCTAATGTCAACCTTGGACTTTGGGTGATAATGAAGTGCCAGTGTAGGTTCTGTGGTTGCACCAAATGCACCACTCTGGTGGGGCTGTTGATAGCGGGGCAGAGGCAGTCTGGGGTAGTGTAGAGAGGATATGGGAAATCTACGCAATTTCTGCTGCACTCTGACTAAAAATTACTCTAAAAAATTGTCCATTAAAAAAAATTGCTTTTCTTGTGTTTCTCATTGCCTAATTTGGGGAGTTTAGAACAACTAGCCAAGTGTGTAAATTATACAAATAATTCTCAAGCACTTACTGATTATGCAAAGATGGCCACAGTGATTCATTCCAGCCCCATGTACATAGACTTTTGCAACAAGATTTAGCCATTTCTCCCATCAAGAAAGGGAATCTAATTGCCCATGCCTGAACCCTGCTCTCATGACTTGTTTTGAGCAATAGAATACACCAGAAGTGATAACCTGGTACTGTTGAACCTTGGCCTCAAAAGGACTTATTAATGTTGATAAATCCTTGTATGTTCTCTGTCAAATTATAAATTAGATAGAGTTCCTATAATTAGCTATAAATCTTGTTCATTTCCATAGTTTAGACAGTTCCCTTGTAGTGATATACAATTTGGGAAGCAGACTTTTATATCCTTATAAAATCAGCAACTTTGCATATCAGAGAGCATTTTTGTACTTAGGTATGTTGATTATTGAAATAAAGTATACTAATCCAAGTGCACAAATAAATAATCAATTGCCAGTAGTGCTCCTGTTGTCCTCATCTTCCTGAATTTCTATCTTTCATCCCCTTATTACTTCCTAGATTGAAATTTAAATAAGTTTTAAAGTTATGGGTATCATCTGGTACTTCTTCAAAAATCTAGCTTTGTTCTTTTCTATATTAGTGTTAAAAGTAAAAATCTTCTCAACATCTTGTCTTTTCAAAAGACTTCTTCACTTATGCATGACTCTAATACCCCAGGGAATCAAGGAATGACAGTAGAAAAAGTTAGTTTTCAAAAACATTGCAGTTTTTCACTATAAACATTTTCTAATATATTTTGAGTTGTCTGAGAAAATGTATTTATTTGCTATATTAACATTCACAATTAGAACTCTGTATAAGAATTATATTTATGTTAGTTTTTTTCAGGAGATACACTACGGGTTTTTTTAAATTTTTTATATTTTTCTGAATGCTATAAATTGCTGTAATTTTTTAGTTAGGAGTTTCCCTGCCAACCTGCATTACCATTTTGTTTTATTCAGTTAGTGACATCCTTCCTATGTCTGCTTTTGGGCATACCATTTCTTTTTCAAGGACAACACCCCAGCATTCAGACTTCTTGCATAGAACAGGTAAGTGCCTGTGTTGGTTTCCTCCCTCACTCTGGTGAACTGGCAGACCGTCCTTGGACATTAATCTGCATAAGCAAACATTATGTCAGAACGCAAATATTATCAGCTCTGAATTCAGAAAGTCACGAACCTAATTGAATCTAGGTTTTGACATTAGCTGAGTCTATTAACTTATGATATATTGAAATATATTTAAATAACCTGTGGTTTCCTCATCTGTCAGGCTAGCCTTGATGCTAATTCTGAGAATTTCTGAAAATCCACGTAAAATACCTGTGTCTGATACATAGTTTTTAAATAAACACAGAATATTCCAATGATTTTGTGACGTTGCTGGAGCGTGCAGGGGCCCAGCCGCCCCTGAAGTCCGGTGCGCTTCCTCTCCGGAATTTACGAGGTCGGCCCTGGGAAGGTGGCTCCCCCCGCACGATGCTTTGTCAGGTGCACTGCTCTTTGTAATTTGTCAACATCTCGCAAAAGTCCCCAAATGAATGATGAATGAACTCGTGGTGCTGATTCAAAGAAAAAGAGCCGCAAATCAAGCAATCAGGCGCCCATCTGCCTCCCCGCAGTTGCTGCTTTCCCAGGAGAGGAATCTCAGCGCACGCTGGAATCAGCAGTAGACAAAGATACATTCTCAAATGACACTTTTCTCCTAAACCGTCTTTAAATATTAAGTGTTACTTAAATAAGAAAGGTGAGTTGAGCCAAACCAATCCCAGAAACAGAGAAGCGCTGGCAAGCAGCACAGCCATAGAAATGAATGACCAAGATCAAACGACTGTGTAAATATGTTTATAGGACAGAATTTACATAATATGAACTGTAATAGGTAAAAATGTAAATATATTTCAGTATAAAAGCTAACTGAAAATAATAACATAATTAGATTCAAGTAGTGAAGAGAAATGAGAGCTGATAGTGGGATTGGAAGTTTGCTAATTTTCTGTTTAAACACTATGGGTGTGAATACCTACAGTTTTAATTTAAGAAAAAGATGAAAAAACTAATGAAATAAATCTTTTAATGTAACCATTAAAAAGCATAATATTACTGAAGACCAAAGTCTCAGCAAATATGTCTCTGCTTTCAACAAATGTAAGCATAATCTGTAAAATTTGTTATTTATGAGAAATATACGTATTAAATAGAATAGACTCCAAAATTGGATCATAAAGAACACCTAGTTCTAATGAAAATAAAATTTATACAAAAGTTGAAAGTAAATATATGAAAATTAAAGCAAGGCCAGGCGCGGTGGCTCTTGCCTGTAATCCTAGCACTCTGGGAGGCTGAGGCGGGTGGATGTTTGAGCTCAGGAGTTTCAGACCAGCCTGAGCAAAAGCGAGACCCCATCTCTACTAAAAAAAATAGAAAGAAATTAGCTGGACAACTAAAAATATATATAAAAAAAATTAGCCGGGCAGGGTGGCGCATGCCTGTAGTCCCAGCTACTTGGGAGGCTGAGGCAGACAGATTGCTTGAGCCCAGGAGTCTGAGGTTGCTGTGAGCTAGGCTGATGCCACGGCACTCTAGCCCAGGCAAGAGAGTGAGACTCTGTCTCAAAAAAAAAGAAAATTAAAGCAAGAATCATGATATCAATTGTATACAAATTAAAGTCAAAGAAAGCTTACCATAGATCAAATAGTAAAAAATAAATAGGTATACAGAGGATCTAAACAACAGAATTATTTATGTACATTTAAATGATATTATGCTAAATGCTATCCACTGAAAAATCTAGAACTATTATTTTAATTACTCATAAAATGTTTTACCAAACCTAACTTTCTGTTAGGTCAAAAAGTTAACATCAATACATTTTAAAATGTAAAAATAAACTTGCAATATGCTTTTACTTAAATTTAAATATATTAATATTAATAAAAAGCAAAACAGTAATTATATATAAATGTTCTTTTTAATTTAGAATCAAAGATTTGAACTAAGTTATAACTGAAAATTTTAAAAAATCACATTGATTGAATTATAAGATATAGCTAATACAGAAAGAATGTAAATAATTGCATTAATCAGTAAATTAAAAATAGAATCACCACCTAAATAAAATAAAGCTGAATAGCATTATTGTTAACATTTGAGGAATTTATTAAATTATGACAGAGATAAATAGTTGAACTTACATACATACAGCTACAAATAGTTCTTTGAAAAATTCATAGGAACATTAAATTTTTCCTCAAATCTAACCCTCCTTCCTTTTTGGTGTATTTGTTAATCAAAATTAAAATAAATAAATAAACATGAACAAATACAGAGATAAAAGAATGAATTAAAACAGTAAACCTGTCTTCCCTGTGTTAAAATATATTTAAGATACATAGATATTATACACATTGTGACAAAAAACTTACTTCAGTAACTGAGGAATCAGAACACAGGAAAATAGAAATATAATATTTAAGATAAAATGAAAGAGAAATAATATCTAAATGTAAGTATAACACATGCAATGACGTCTAATGAAGAAGGCTGCCAGAAGTAAGTTGACATTTTGTCTCTGAAATTCTTAAAAGACAAGGAAAATTTAAAAATATTATTAGTTATACTATAGGCTTCTTGGTTTAGACTGGACATAGAGAGAACATGAAAGTCATAACTTCCGTCTTTACAACAAGAGAAAAAGCTGAACAAATTAAAATTCAACAATTTTTCTTGGGTGCATCAGAAATCTGAAGTTGCATGTCAAACCAGCCCCAGAATTTGGAGAGACCGGCTCTTCCAGAAAGACGGACAGATCTGCCCACCTAAAGAGACACCAATGGAGTCAAACTTATAGGAAAAAGTAAATGGTAAAATTTTGATGAATTTCCATATATTTAATGTGAATTAAAATGAGAATAAGAAACTCCTGGAACCCAGTTTTTAAGGGTGGCCCAGAAATTCTTGGATTTTACCACCAGGAGCTCCACCAGGTTTCCATAGTGAAGATCTCATAAGTTCCCCTGTAGCTGTCAAGGGGGTGGGAAAGAAATCATTGCAAATTATTCCCAAAGTGTTCTCCATAGTACAGTGTACACTCCAGGAGAAAAGACATGATCCAAACCTGTTCCAGCCAAGGAAGGTCATTCTTCCTATTCCTGCTCCCTCTAACCTCCCATTGTACCTATGGTGGGGAGGGAGGCTGTGCAACTGGAGAAAGACGTGTGAAGGTCACACACCAGAGACACATGCCCACTGTAGGTCTGAAAATTTAATCATAAGATTATAGAATGCTTTCCTTCCCTACATCCTGGACACACCAACAGGGCTCAAATATGGTAAGAGTAGATAATAGCTGAAAGACCTACAAGACACAGAATGTCTAAAGGAGCACACTTACAGAAATACAAAGTTAAGAGAGGAAACAATACAAGCATGGTAGAGAATTTTGAGGCATCTGGCACCTACAGCTACAGCAAACATTAAACACAGCCCCAAACCTAGCTAGACTGGCAAAATTAAACAAGCACAAAAACATCTCACACTGAAAGCCTTTTAATCTCAGTTCTTATTTCCCAATACATTATGTCTGCCTTTCAAAAACAAATTATAAGACTCAGTAAAAGATAAAAAAACATGGTTTGAAGAGACAGGGCAAGCACCAGAACAGACTTAGATAAGGCAGTGATGTTGGAATTATCAGACCTGGAAGTTAAAACAATTATGGTTAATATGCTAAGACTTCTAATGAAAAAAAATGGAAAAATACAAGAATAGATAATAAATCTAAGTAGATATCTCCATATTGTTTTCCACAGGGGTTGCACTAGTTTAGTCCCACCAGCAGTGTATGAGTGTTCCTGTCTCTCCACATCCACGCCAACATGTATTGTTTTGGGACTTTTTGATAGAGGCCATTCTCACTGGAGTTAAGTGATATCTCATTGTGGTTTTGATTTGCATTTCCCTGATGATTAGAGATGTTGAACATTTTTTCATATGTTTGTTAGACATTTTTATATCTTCTTTTGAAAAATTTCTATTCATGTCCTTTGCCCACTTTTTGATAGGGTTGTTCGATTTTTTCTTACTGATTTTCCTGAGTTCTAAATACAGTCTTGTTATCAGTCCTTTATCTGATGTGTAGTATGCGAAAATTTTTTCCCATTCTGTAGGTTGTCTGTTTACTCTCGTGACTGTTTCTTTGGCTGTGCAGAAGCTTTTTAATTGGATCAGGTCCCATTTATTTGTTTTTGTTGTTGATGTGATTGCCTTAGGGGTCTTCTTCATAAATTCTTTGCCTAGGCCAATGTCTGTAAGAGTCTTTCCTATGTTTTCTTCTAGAATTCTAATAGTTTCCAACCTAAGGTTTAAGTCTGTTATCCACCGTGATTTTATTTTTGTGAGAGACATACCATTCGATCCAGCAATCCCATTATTGGGCATCTACCCAGAAGAACAAAAGTCATTCTATAAAAAAGACACCTGCACCCTAATGTTTATAGCAGCACAATTCACAATTGCAAAGATGTGGAAACAACCCAAATGCCCATCAATTCATGAATGGATTAGCAAAATGTGGTACATGTATACCATGGAATATTACTCAGCTGTAAGAAATAATGGCGATATGGCATCTTTTTGGTTCTCCTGGAGAGAGTTGGAACCCATTCTATTAAGTGAAGTATCCCAAGAATGGTAAAATAAGCACCACATGTACTCACCAGCAAACTGGTTTCCCCGATCATCATCTAAGTGCACATTTGGGAATAACACCAATTGGGTATCGGACAGAGGTGGGGGCTGGGGGGAAGGGATGGGTGTATACCTACATGATGAGTGCGATGCGCAGTGTCTGGGGAATGGACACCCTTGAAGTTCTGACTGGGGGGATGGGGGTGGGGGGAGGGGATGGGTGCATACCTACATGATGAGTGCAATGTGCACTGTCTAGGGAATGGACACGCTTGAAGTTCAGACTTGGGGGAATGGGGGGGCATGGGCAATATATATAACCTGAACTTTTGTACCCCCATAATGAGCTGAAATAAAAAAAAAAAATTTAAGTAGAGAGATGGAATACCTAAAAAAGAATTGAAAAGAAAAGCTGGAAATCGAAAACATTGTAACAGAAATAAAGAATCATTTTATAAGCTCATTGGTAAAGTGGACACAGTAAAGGAATTAGTGAAACTGAAGAAATGTCAATAGAAACTTCCAAAATTGAAATGCAAAGATAAAGATGGTTGAAAAGGACAAAACATAATATTAAATAACCCTGGGACAATTACAAAAGGTTATGTATGCACAACAGGAAAGAGAAAGAAAAAAAGGGGCAGAAGAAATATTCAAAGCAATAATGAACGAGAATTTCCCAAAATTAATTATGGACACCAGACCACAGATTCAGGAAATTCAGGGAACACAAAGCAGTATAAATAGCAAAATATCTATCCCTAGGCATTTCATCTGGAATCTTCAGGAAACCAAAGACAAAGACGTATCCTTGAGAGAAGCCAGAAAAACAAAAACAATACACATAACTATTGAGGAACAAGGATAAGGATTATATCAGACTTTTCATCATGAGCCATGCAAACAATATGAGAGTGGAGTGAAATCTTAAAATTGTTCAAAGAAATAAAAAATCAAAAATCTTGAATACCATATTCAGTAAAAAATCCTTCAAAAATTATGAAGTTACTCATCACCAGCAAAAATGCTGTGCAAGAACAGCTAAAACTTCATCAGGGAGAAGAAAAATGATACTTATCAGAAACTCAGATCTACACAATGAAAGAAAGAGCATCAGAAAAGGCAAAAATAAAGATAAAATCTTTTTTTTTTTTTATCTAAAAGGTAACTGTTTCATTGAAATAATAGCAGTAACAATGCATTGAGTGGTTACAGCATATAGGTAAGGGAAGTGCCTGAGGTGCAGGGCAGAGGAGCTGAGAGTGTTCTGTGACAAAGCACATGCAAACAAATGAAGTAGTCTATTGCTATTTAAAGGTAAATTTAGCGTAAAATGTTTACTGGAAATTCTAAAGCACTCAATCATTTTTTAAAAGAAGCAAAATTAATATGCTAAGTGAAAAGATAAAATCATAGAAAATCTAAATAAAAGCAAGGAAGTCATAAAAAGAGAGGAATATGAAAAAAGAATCAAAGAACAAGTGTTACAAATAGAAAACAATTACAAGCATGGTAGACGTTAATCCAACTTTATCAATAATTTCTTTAAATGTGAATGGTATAAACTCAACAACTAAAAGACAGAGACTGTTACAGTGGATTTTAAAAAATAAGACCCAACTATAAGACAAGAAGCTAAGGTATCTATTTATTTTTAGGCAAAGTTGATGTCAGACAAAGAAAAATTATCAGAGGTAAATTAGGGAATTACGTAATGATAAAGGGGTCAATGTTCTCAGAAGACACAGCTGCTCTAAATGTACATGAACCTAACAATAGTGTCAAAGCATGTCGCACAAACACTGATAGAAGTAAAAGGAGAAACAGAGAAATCTATTAGAGTTTGGAGACTCACAACACCCCTTTTCAGTAATTGATAGATAAGGTAGTAACTGACAAGATAGACAGTTGAAGTTAACAGCACCATCAACCAACTGCATTTAATTGACATTTGTACAATACTTCATCCAACAACATCCAAGTGCAAATTCTTCTCAAATTTGCATGAAGTATCTAGTAAGGTAGACAACACTCTATGCCATAAAACACACTCTAACTAATTTAAAATAATAAAAATAACATGAAATATGTTCTCTGACCACAGTACAATTAAACAGTAAATCAATAACAAAAGATAACTTGAAAATCCTTAAACACTTCAAAATTAAACAGCTCCCCATTATATAACATATGAGTCACAGAAAGCTCACAAATAATTAAAATATTTTGAACAAAATGAAAATATAACTTATGAAAATTGTGAGATGCAGTGAAAGTAATACTTAGAAGCAAATATATAGCAGTAAATGCATATGTTATAAAAAATAAATCTAAAATCCCTTACCTATACTTCCACCTTAGGAAACCAGAGAAAGAGAAATTTATGCCTAAAGCAAGCAGATGAAAGGGATTAACAAAAATTGAAGGAAAAAAATCAATAAAATTGAAAATAAGGATCTGTAGAAAAAAAATCAATGTAACCAAAAGATGTTTTAATGAAAAGATCAATACAATTGATAAACTTCTATGTAGGCTAATAAATATAAAAAGACAGAAGACAGAAATTACTGGTATTGAAATGAAAAAGAGGTAATAACTATTGATCCTTTGGACATTAAAAGGATAATGAAGGAATATTACAAATAACTCTATTCCCACAATGTTGATGAATTAAATGAAAAAGAACAAATTCTTTAAAAGAGACAAACTACCCAAAGTCACACAAAGGAAAATATATACTCTGAATAGACCTGTTATCTATCAGATCAATAACAACTTTTCCAAACTGAAGGGACAAGGCCCAGAGGTTTTACTGGTGAACTGTACTACACACTTAGGAAAGAAGTGATATCAATTCTCCATATTTTCTTCCAGAAAATAGAAGTGGTGACAGTTTCTAACTCATTCTACAGATCAGAATGATCTATTCGATATGGACTATAGTTGAAGAATTCAGTATGACCTTATGTTTAGCTTGACATACAGTTACATAAAGAAATAGTTATGTGTCTAGACACCAGTTAAGACACACACAAAAATCTCCTGTTAGCGAGAAAGCCTAGACGGAAAGGCACGCGGTGGCAGTGGCAGCGCCTACTGACCACGCGCTGGTTCCTAACTCGGTTCTCCAAGCAGGGCTGCGCGGAGAATCAGCCGATTCCGGTAACGAGGCAGGAAATACACAGATGAGACCGCGGCATCTCGCAGGGCCAAAAAGTGAGAAAATGCTGGAAACATGCAACAACTTGTAAAGGTGTGGGAGCCTTGCCCTTTCCCCAAAAGCTTGCTGAAAGATCAACTCGATGTTTGATGTTTTTCTGGTGCATTATTACCCCATCTTTCCCGAACTATTTGTTAATGACTATGTTAAAATTTTCTTCTCAGGATTTGGCACCTGGTTGAAATTTTTTATACTGTTTATATATTTTTCATATATATGTAAAATACCGCACATGCTTATTTATGTTTCCAAATTCAATTCATTAACAAATTAAATAAGATCTCTATAACTTTTGTGTCATGCAAATACTAATTTTCACAAATTTTTAATTTTGCCTAAGATGATAGTTACTGTATTTTAGCACTTTATAAAGACAGCACATAAACATATCCACACTAATTTATATTTTAAAAACAAAATCCAGTAGTTGTTGAGAAGATTATTTAAACATCATACATTGGGGCAAGTTTGTGCGTGTTGAAAAGAGTTTAAGAGATATTAGCAATACAATTTTTAAAACTGATTTTCTAGTTGTCATTAAATTATATTCTTCCAAACTGCTTAGTTAAGATGGAAAGTGTTCAAAAAATTCAACAATGTTTTCAAAAGTTTAGTAAAATAAATATTGTATAAACTCAATGAATAAATAAAATACATTTTTCTATAGAAACTATGTTAGAAAAACTATGTATTATGTGAAATATTGATTTCTACATAGACTATTTTACCTATCTTTTGCCTAACCCTAAAATTATTTGCTAAGCAATTCAGTAAGGTTTAATTGTTGCAATCAGATATACAGGCTTTAAGCAAAATTTTAATAGACTCATCTACAAACACACAATTGAACTTTAGTCTTCAGTCTTTAAACTTATATTTCAAAGAGTTAAGCATAAAGAAATAGAACATGTAGAGTTTCATGAAAATCTCAAGTCCCTTTTACGCTTTCCTTTTTATATATAAAACTCTCAAAAAAAAAAAAAGTTATATATAACTAGGAGATCCATACAGAAACCCTCGAGTTCAACTAGTGTCTTATAAAAATGAAAAGATGGCCTGTTTTGTAAGCTTCTGGTATTCAGGTTTGTGCTGTCTCTTTTATCACATAAAGATACAGGAAAAACTTCTAACAATTTTTGAACTACACATATAGCAAAAATATTGTTAGACCTATATAAAGAAGGAAAAAAGTAAATGTATTTTGGGAATTTTAAACCTATAAGAACATCAAATGTAATACATACTTACAGATTTGTTAATTATAAGCTTTAATACCTTCATTATATTACATATTTGTCATAAAATGATAGCCTTGTACTGCATCAATGCCATTTTTCTACAGAAAATAAATCAGAAATAAAAATGCATTATTCAGTTGAGTATAATGGTTTATGTTATGGAGTATGATAATATTCCAAGCTATGAAGAATAATTTCCTAGCTCTGAAGTAACAGAAAATAAGCTGCTTTAGATAAGCAAATAAAAAAAATGGATTCTTACTTTCTTATTCTTTAAGCACATAACTAATCTCAAAAATAACTAGTAATAGCTAGTAAAATTCAAATTAATCTTTGCTGGTGGAAACAGAAAATGTGGTTTTGAAGAAGAAATGTGTAATATAAGCATAGAAATCACAGAGCTTTACTGCAACACAGAGAGACAAAAGATGCTAATTTCTGGAAGGAGGCAACTGCTAAAAAGTACTTGTAGAAAATAACTTGTCTTTATGTAAGTTTTACTTTCTAACTAGCACAGTCTTGTTTTGTTTTTTTCTGGTTTTTTTTTTTTTTTTTTTTTTTTGACTCTTCAAAGCACAGGTGCTCTGGCACCTATGGGCCTGATAATTGCTCGTCCAGCAGAGTGTGAAGGAACCAGATGCCAGAAACCTCTTCCTTACCAAGCTACATCCCTGGGGAGGTGCTGAAAGAGCTGACAGTAAGCGATTCCACCTGAGTCTTCACCAACTGCATGAAAATCTACTCAGAATTAAGCTCTAGTCCCAGGCAATCACCCTAACCAACATCTTGCTTACTCGCCTGTTCAACTGGCCCTAGATGTTGGGTTCTGGTTCCTTTTGGCTTTGAGAAAGAGGTGCTTCTCCAATTATGTCCTGGTCCCAAAGTGCTCTTCTCAGACTCCCCTACCTTCTATTCTGTGCTGCCACCAGTTAAATGAGGAGGGAGGGTGTTAGCAACACAGTTTATTTGTGTTCTACGATTATTAGGTCAAAATATGTATAATGCCTCTATCTGGTATTAACTGTAGACACTCATCAAGTACAAGGGAAAAGAAAATTACCTGCCCATGATCTCCATTACGTGAAAGTTTCATTTCTTGCTGTTAAGAAAGTAACCATAGCTGTACAGAAAGATTAATCTTGCCACGCTGTGGCCAGAATACTGGGAGCTGTAACTTAGAAAGACCCCCGTGAGCCATGGAGGTTGAGTGGCGTGTGGACACCAGAGCTACACAGCCTCCGCGGGACTGTCAACATTGCCCCACGAATGCTGGGTTCATATTATTGGGAGTCACATTGGAATAATGACACATCACATATGACAGTAAACACCTTCTTGATTGATGTAGATCTTGCCAATTTAAATGGCTCAGGGGAGATTCTCAGACGTAAGCAGATAGAGCCCACAAAATATCAAAACCTCAGCACTTTAGTAAGTAATTTAAAAGTACATACATTCTTTTTAAACATTTGCATTCAGCACCATAAATTTCCCTCTGGCACTGCTTTTACTGCATCCCACATGTTTAGATAAGCTGTATGTTCATTTTCATTGAGTTTCAAGTTTTTTTAAATTTACTTTTGCAACTTCTTCTTTGACCCATGTGTTATTTAGAAAATTGCTTATAAATTTCTAAGTATTGGGGTTTTTCCAGCTATTTTTTTGTTATTAATTTCTAGTTTAAGATTACTGTGATCTGAGAACTTATTTTGTATGATTTCTATTTTTTCAAATTTGTTAAACTGCATTTTATGTGCCAGAATGTATTCAGTGTTGGTGAATGTCTGATGAGAAACTGAGAAGAATGTGTATTCTGCTGTAGTTTGATGAAGTAGTCTATAAATGTCAATTAGATCTAGTTGGTTGATGGTTCTGTTAAGTTCAACTACATCCTTACTGATTTTTCTGCCTGCTGGAAATTTCCATTTCTGATACAAAGGTGTTGAAGTCTCCAATATGGTAGTGGAATGATTCTTGCTCTGAAGTCAACTTTGTCTGCACTTAATATAACTACTCTCACTTTCTTTTGATTAATGTTAGTAGGTACATCTTTCTCCATTCTACCATTGTTCATCTATGTGTCTTTATAAAGTGGTTTTCCCATAAACAACATATAGTTGGGTCTTGCTTTTTTTTTTTTTTTCTTAATCCACTTTGACAGTCTCTGTCTTTCTGTTGGTAATCATTGTTGTTTAAAGTGATTATTGATATAGTGGATTTATATTTCCTATATTTGTTATGATTTATTAGTTTTGTTGCTCTTGTTCTTTATCTTTTTGTATTATCTTCCACTCTCTTCTTACCTTCTCTAGTTTAAATTATTTTATATGATTGCATTTATATGATTCCATTTTTCTCCTTTCTTAACATGTCAAATATACTTACTTTTAAGTGTTTTTATTGGTTGCTCATGACTCTAAGGTATACGTTTAAAATTAATCCAAGTCTTCCCTCAAATAGCGTGATACCACTTCGCTAGCAGTGAGAGTGCCTTGGGAGAGAACTCCCAGTGCCCATCCCTGCAGACTGCTGCCATGCAGTTCATTTCCTGCAAGCTATAGCCGCTGAATATGTTGTTTCTATAATTATTTTAATAAATTATCTGTTAGATCAATTAAGACTACAAAAAGCAAAAGATATTATTTTACTTCCTTTATTCCTTCTCTAACGCTATTCCTTTCTTTATATAGATTTGAATGTCTGATCTATATCCTTCCTGTCCTTCTTTCTGAAGAATTTGTTATTATTTCTGGCAAGGAAGGTCTACTAGAATCAAATTCCCTCATTTTTTGCTTGTCGAGAAAAGTATTTCTTTCACACTCTTAAAGCGTAATTTCACTGGATACAGAATTCTAGGGTGATGAGGGGTTTCTTTGTTTTGCATTCAACACTTTAAATATCTCCCTCCACTCTCTTCTTGCTTTCTTGGTTTCTGTAGAGATGTCTGATGTAATTTGTATCATCGCCACTCTATAGGTAAGGTGTCTTCCACCCCCACCACCAGTTTTCAAGATTTTCTCATTGTCTTTGATTTTCTGCAGTTTGAATATTATATGCCTATTTGTACATTTTTTGGTATTTATTTTGCTTTGTGTTCTCTGAGATTCCTGGATCTTTTATTTGGTGTCTATCATTAATTTTGGAAAATTGTTACTCATTATCACTGCAAATATTGCTTCTGTCCTTTTCTCTCCTTTTTCCTTGGTATTCCCTTTATGCATATATCACAGCTTTGTAATTGTCCTTTAGTTCCTGGATAGTTTGTTCTGCCATTTTATTCTTTTTTCTCTGTGTATTTGGAAGTTTCCATGACATTACTTCTAGCTTACTGATTCTTTCTTTCTTCAACTATGTACAGTCTTTTGATGAGCATTGTTATAGTGTTTTTGATTTCTGGAATTTCTTTTTTATTCCTTCTTAGAATTTTCATCTTTTTTCTTACATAATCCATCTGTTTTTGCATGTTTTTCTACTTTTTTGGATTAGAGCCCTTACCATATTAATCATAGTTGTTTTTCATTGTTTTAAATCCTTGGTCTATAATCCCAACATCTGTACCATCTCTGAGCCTGGCTCTGATGTTTACCTTCCTATTCAAACTGCTTTTGTCTTTTAGTACTTTGTAATTTATGTTGCAAACTAGAAGTGATGTCCTGGGTAAAAGGAAGTGAGGTAAACAGGACTTGAGTGTGGGGTTTTATGTTTATCTGACTGGGGGTTAGAGGGTGTTTACTGTTTGCTGTAGCTGTAGGTATCACGCCACAATTTCCTGTGCTGTCTTTGTGTCTTCGCTGTTGTCTTTGAGGTTTCCTAGAGACTTTTCTTTTAAAAAGTCTGAGATGTGCAGTTCTTTCAGTTGTGCTCCTTCTTATTCTTGTGGTGAAGCACCATCCCTGAATGTGACATTCTCACGTTTGCAAACCCTTCTCATTTACCCCACCCCTCTCCTAACTGAGAAAATGATGGCTAGAGAGCCTGCGATTGGGCATTTTCTTTCCCCCATGTGGAGGGCTAGAGACGGATGCAGCTGGGTATTTCCCTTTTCCAGGGTTAAGAAGGATATAGCAAAACCCACTTGGTAGGTTCTGTTAAAACCCTCAGTAAGTTTGATGCTGGTAAAACAGTTTCTGTTGAGGGCAGGCCTTATTAAGGGCAGAATGCCCTGCATATTTCAAAATGCCCACTTTTGGAAAGCTGGAAGCATAAGAGAATGTTTCTTTGGTCTCCATTATGAGAACCTGGTAGGGCTCGTGGGAGCAAACCTCGCAAAAATGTGAGGGCCCCCATGAAGTTTTTAACTCTCAAACTTATCCACAGTGAGCCTTCTTCAAATTATTAATTACTATTTAGGTTTTCCTACCATAGTACTAACTTCTGGAGAGTTTTCTGTGTTTGGATGTCTGCTCCAGTAATATGCGATGTTCTGTATTCACCTGTTTTTCCACTTTGGGAGCACAGATTTGCTGCCCTGTGACTCCAATTTTCTGGTCGATCTAAGAAGAGTCGTTGATTACTATTCTGCTTTGCCTTTTTCTTGTGTGGCCCAGAAGGATGACTTCCACGTTCCTTACATGCTGGAGCAGAAATCGGAAGCCCCTCAAACATTCTTGACCATTTCTTACCCTCCACTGTTAATAATATCCAGTATGGCAGAGTGGTATGCTAAGCAGATGTCAACAAAAGCTTCCTTATCTAGGAAAGTAGACCCTAATGAGTGCTTTGTTCCAAACAACAGGCAAGACTCTTTCAAACTCAATATTCCACTTTGTCACAACAATTATGTATTTAGATAAGGCTAATATTTTTCTATATTTTATTTGTGAGGAACTGTGTTAAGTAATGTGTCCATTCTAAAGCTAATAAGCAAATAAAAACCAGAAAATGAGTATAAGTTTCCCAAGCTATGTCTAGACTCTTGATTTTAATGCCTTGTATTAATTATGGTTTTTATTTTATTTTTTTACTTTAATTATTTCTTTTATTTTTTGAGACAGGGTCTTGCTCTGTTGCCAGGGCTAGAGTATGGTAGATCACTGCAACCTCGAACTTCCTGGCTGAAGTGATCCTCCTGCCTCAGCCTCCCTAGTGGCTGGGACTATAGGTGAGCACCACCATACCTGGCTAATTTTTCTATTTTTTGTAGAGATGAGGTATCACTGTGTTGCCCAGGATGGTCTAAAATTTTTGGGCTCAAGCAATCCTCCTTACTCAGCCTCCCAAAGTGCTAGGATTTCATGTGCGAGCCAACATGCCTGGCCTACTTTTTGATTTTATGATGCTTTGACACCTGAGGAGCTTATGGACCTGGGGAGGAACTGCTCCTGTCAGCATTAACTAATTCCTAGAGATAGTAATCAACTTACCTGAGAGCACACCTTTCATATGCAAACAAACCAACCCTGAACCCATACCCTCCACTTTTCTCCTTTATCTAACTCTCACTCATGGAGCCGATATTCCCCCATCCTATACCATTCCAGAGCTGAATATTAGACAAATAGGGATGGCCCTATAGCCCGGATCTATCCTAAACTATTCAAACTGTCCAATCCCAAGCCTGCTCTGTTGCTCATTCTGCCTTACCATTCCTTCCACAGAAACCACAGTAAACACTCTTGCCCACACCTCCCGTGCTCCCGCTGCCTCCTGAACAGGTGTTGTGCTTCCCGTGTGGTTCCGCGTGGAGTGGTGCTCTGTGCCCCCACGGCCTGTGAGCAATAAATTCTTCTTTCCAGCTGGGCACAGTGGCTCACACCTGTAATCCTAACACTCTGGGAGGATGAGGAGCGAGGATCGCTTGAGTTCAGGAGTTCTAGACTAGCCTGAGCAAGAGCGAGACCCCGTCTCTACTAAAAATAGAAAAATCAGCTGGGCGTGGTGGCGCATGCCTGTAGTCCCAGCTACTCGGGAGGCTGAGGCAGGAGGATCGCTTGAGCCCAGGAGTTAGAGGTTGCTGTGAGCTAGGCTGACGCCTCGGAATTCTACCCAGGCAATGGAGCGAGACTCTGTCTCTGGGGGAAAAAGAAATTCTTCATTCCCTGGCATTGCCCTCTTCCTGTCTGTCACCTGACCACACCTGATTAAAACAAAATTCTGGCACATTTTAAAACATGCCTCTCTGTTGATATGAAACATCAAAAACTACAAAACTTGACTTTTGTTCCTTTTTCCATACAACTGCTGAAGAGTACTCTTTAAAGTGGTCATTGTGTAAGAAAGTTTGGCCTCTTCTTGGGGAAAGGGAGGTTGTTTCTCTTCTTTGCAATTGCTAAACTTAGACTTTCTTATGATTACTTCATGAAGTAACATTTGCAGAAAGTTTGTCCCTGCATCTTTTATCCACTCGACAGATATTATGGAATGGCTAGCTCAATGAATCGGTCAAACAGCCGTCTACTGTTCACTGTGTGTGAGGCCCTGCGGTGGGCACTGAGTGGGGAGCAAGGCAGTCACTGTCCCCCTTCGTGCTTTATTGCTTTTGCTGTAATCTGGGAAAAATCCTCAGTGTTATGCTGATTTCTCTAGAATATACAGGATGTAGGAAAGTAAAAAATCTATTGCACTTCATTGTATGATGAATAACGTTCTCTAAATGAAATATGCAATGAGATTTTTTTCCCCCTTACATTTGGCTAGGAAAACTTTAAGGATTGCATTCTATCTGGCAGGGGAAAAACCTAACAACTTCTAATTTAGAAAATGATAAAATTAAAAATTATATAAAACTGCCAAGTATAGCAGGGATAATTATAGCAATAATTACACTGTGCTAAAGATATTAACTTGGAAATATAATGGAATTGCTATTTCTGCCATCTCGCAGATACTGAGTTGAACGATTCCTGGGGCCTGGGACCAGAGGGGAGACAGCCTTTCCACCTACTTCCTTTGTTCTTTACTCATCGTTGCTCAAACTCACTGATAAGACCTGAGGGACCTTATTTTGCCATCCTCGATTTCCATCCACTTCATATTAGCTTCCTCCTTACCTTTATAGCCTCATACCTAAAACAGTAAAATTTTTTAGTTATTAATAGAAGCTTAGAAATTGTTATTGCTTAAGAAATTTATTTGTGCCATATTTACAAATGTTGTGATTGCTTAATTTGAACTGAACTGGTATTATTCCTATCAACATATTTGGATAATTAGAATGAAGATCTCTAGGAATTTAGAAAGCATGAAATTATATCTCTTCATTAAAGATGAGAATTGGAAACTATCTGCCCAATGTTAAGTGTTTTGCGGAGAAAACACACCCGCAGTGATACACAGATGTCTATACATATCGTTCTGGAATGTTAGTGCTCCTTATGTAACAAACAATTTGAATCCTAAATAAGGCGAGTTAGATATTCAGTGACTTAAATAAAATTTAATAAATGTATTTATTAAAATATTTAAAATGTATTAATAACATGAAGCTGGACTTGCTTCTCATGATGATATAAACGTGTTAGGTAAGTAAAAGCGCTTAGGCTGGGACGAAACGTGAAACAGGATAGAGAGAGGCGATAGACACATCATGTGCTGCTTTACTTGATGACCGTGATCCTTACTCCTTCTGAGGACCCAGTTGCAATAGTTTCCGATCTCTGAGCTAGGACACCTGCAGTCATGGGATTGTGAAAGGTCAGGGAGCAGCATGGAAATACGGGCTTTATGAATCATGCATGTAACACTACAGCAGTTGTTTGTCACTTGGACACACCAGCTCAGGAGACAGGAGCCTTAAAGGACTCAAGGACAAGTTCTTAAAGGATACCAAGACTGCATCCCGATTGCAAGATAATTTCTTCTGGACTGACCTCTGGCCTATTCTTGCTTCCGTAGTTTTTTCCATTCAACACACACTTGTGTTCCACAATATTTTGGGTAAAATAAAATGACAAAAATCTCTTTTGTCATATAGTTACTGCTTTTTTACTGGTAAAATATGTACTCTAGATAATATTGTGCTGGTCATTTTACCAGTCAGGTTTTAAAGAGAAGAAGGAATAATTTAAAAAATATGCTTTGAGACTTTATAGTGTCTTAAGTTTCATTTATTACTTAATTCATTAGTAGTGTTAGCTGTACGTGTCTATCAGGCATTTTCTAACTGATCCTTTGACCCCATGATAATAGATCCGCTGTTTTCATACAATTCTGTGGGGGTTATACCTATGCACCTACAGAAATGCTTCCCATTTTATTGTCTCTAGATATCAAATCCCTAGTAATTTCACTGCTGGGTAAGGCAAATATAATCTTGGACCTGTGAATCGTGTGTCCTGTTGTATGTATTCTTATTTAAACGTACTGAATGAAGATTCATACGTGTTTTCACAGTTGGTAAAGCTTGTGATTATATTAAATGACTATTTTACTATCTTAATTATTATTATCATCAATATCATAGTAATAGCACCCCTTGTATAGCATTTGCTAGGTGCCAGGCACTGATATTAACAAATGAGTCCTCCACACAATCCTGGGAGGTAGGTATGGTTGTTATCCCCATGCTACCGATTGGAAGGCTAAGACACAGAAGTTTAAGTAACTTGCCACCGTCACACAGCAAGTAGGTGGCAGATCTGAGACTCAAGGTTAGACCATCTCATTCCGAGTGCAGGCACTGACAGGGCACAGCCGCCCAGGAACCGAAACAATGAGATGTTTGTTGTTGAAAGTAATGGCTAAACTGTTCAGATGAAAACTCGACTGGAGCATTATGGAGAAAAACATCAATAGCAACTGACATTTTTAAACAATGATTGTTGGAGAATATTATTTTCCACTTAAGCATTTTGTTTTCAAAGTACAAGGGTTGACTTTGAGAGGCTGTTCAAGGCCGATGCTCACAGGGTCCCTTTGGCTTAGCAGGAGGAATATACAGCAAGGAATGTTCTAGTAACAGGCTTGAAGCAGGAAATGGAAATAGGATGGCCCGTTGATTCTGAGAAACCCTGGGGATGGAGGAGCCGATGACGGCAGGTTGACTGTCAGTGTGAACGGGAAGGCCACGGCCCACGGTTCTGCAGGGTAGGAACGATTCTCCCTACCTGGATGCTATCGGGGTTTCAAGCCCTGAATTCGACAAAAGATAGAAGTGGTCCACAGGACAGCTTTCAAAACCATTAATAACTTCATTATTAATTACCACTCATAATACATGGGCCAAAGTGACATCTCTTTCCCTCATTTGACACGTTTTCTGATCTAAAAGAGACGAAGCAGAGAGTAATTTGCGATACTTCTAGAGATGAATAATAAACAGGCGGGGAAAATGCAAATAAGGAGAAATGCTAGTTAGGTCTTTCCATGAGCAAAGTTTACTGGCGTCCTTAGCTGTTAAAAGAGCATTCTATTTTGGCAACGAGAACTGAGGTTTCCATTCTGGCTTCCTGCTTCCAGTGCCAGCACAGGCAGACCGCTTTCTGCAGAGCCTGCTGACACAGCTCCGACGGAGCGCGACAGCCACTGAATACAGGCCAACGCCAACTCCTTAGGACCCTTAAAACAGACACCTGCTCTAATCCCAGGGTCTATAAACTTTCTTGTAGAGTTCTAAAGAGTAAATATTTTAATGTTTGAGGGTTATGTAGTTTCTGTTGCAACTACTCAAATTTGATGTTGTATCAGAAAGCTGTCATAGACAATAGACAAATGGATTGGCATGTCTGTATTAAAAATAATTAAAGACTTTATTTCCAAAAAATGTGGCAGGCTGAGCTTGGTCAAATGGCCATAGTTTATTGACCACTGTATTTAATCATAAATGTGAATGGAAATGCAAAAATTAAAATTATTTGAGAAAAATAAATGGTGTAAAAGGAAAGGACCAAGATGAAGAAACAATTGAATTAAGCCACATAAAACAAATAATTCATGAAAAAGACGTACAGTTGCTGAAAACTCAAGCCCCATCTTATAAAAAAATAGGAGGCTCCTTAAAAAGAAAGAATAAGAGAACAAAAAAGGCATACCATATATTAAATATGCTATATATCAATTTAAAATAAAATATTAAAAATTGATTACTAAAATGGAAATGATGTAAATTCAACATAAGCAGCAAGAAAAAAATGTATGAAACAAATAAGAGGAAATTCAGGGCATGAAGAACAGATGCGGGGACGCAGTGTCTCTGTCATTCCAGAGACACAAAATAGAGAAGTAAGGAAAGAAAACACTAAATTAAATAAAGAAAATTCCCCAGTACTGACAAAAAGCAAACCTTTCTATTAATGTAATTCATGAAATGCTAACCAAGATGACCCACACGGATGCGCACTGTGGTGGCACCGCAGAGCTCCAGACACAGAAATGAACGTCCCTATCGCTACCAGGGTGGGACAGAAGCAGGAGTGGAGAGAGCAATGCAAGGCATCTTCTCACTCTATCCTCCGAGGTGAACCGGGCAAATGATCCCACTCACCTCCCAAAGACCCCACTTATTAATGCCGTTGCACTGGGGACTAGGTGCGACGTATGACTTTGAAGGGGACATTCAGACTATAGCAGTCACCTTCATTTTTCCCCAAATCTTGAAATGTAGTACAGTTACAATTTCAGTGTCACACATGACACAGGTAACTAAATCTGTGTGTACTCATCTTATTTTTGCTCGTGATAATCCATAAATATCTCATTTCATTTGATCCAATCAAATACAGATTATATAACTTTATTCAAAGCCTTAGATCTAGAACTTAAGTCACTGGATGGGACATATGGTCTGGGAAGCTAAATACAGTGCTAATATTGCTGTCTTCACTTTTTCTGCATGCAGTTAACAGCAGAGAAAACTGCCACTGTATCTATTACATTGTTGAACACATTCTGATTATTCAAACACACCACATACTGTTTTTTTAATTATTTAGTCACAAAATATTTTAATTTTTTAAGCAATAAATGTGCCTACTTTTCCTTAACCATCTGTAATCTAATTCCACCGATGGCATTAACCTCTCAATTTCACAAGACTTTCTAATTGCCAAACCAAAATGATCTTACCTTATCCCTACTGATTTTATTGCAATCACTTGGGTTATTTCATACTCTTGTCCAATCGTCCAATCTGTCCTAATTATAAACTTTCTATTTTGTTTTTTTTGTTGTTGTTGTTCTCTTGGTCCTTCAAGAGTTTTCTTTGCTGACTTCTCTAATCCACTCTTAAGCTCCTCAGTGCTTAACTTTCTCTGTTCTGCTTTCCTAGAACAGTTGCATTTTCTGCTGTGACCAGAGTGTGTCCTACCTTGTTAGTCCTCCTTCTGTATCTCTCCACCCTGATATTTGTCCAGAGCTCCAAAGACGAAATTCAAAAGGCCTTCTGAGGTCATCTCGTAAATGCCACATTAAGTCCCCAACTCAACATATCTAAAAGAACAGGTTTTAGTTGTTTCTGCACCT
Source organism: Eulemur rufifrons (assembly GCF_041146395.1). Taxonomy (NCBI): domain Eukaryota; kingdom Metazoa; phylum Chordata; class Mammalia; order Primates; family Lemuridae; genus Eulemur; species Eulemur rufifrons. Next base: position 4,413,176 of record NC_091011.1, on the reverse strand, counting down.
CCCGCTCAGGCTGGTCCTGGGGCCGCTGTCCGAGCCACGGTGCCTCTGTCTGTCCTGCACACGCAGGAGCAGCCCTGGCGCCTCCCCTGTCTGGGGCTCCTCCCTCATCTTCTTCTCTCGTGACACTGCGCTTTCCTTGATTCCCACCTTTAACTAGTGAGCATCAGTGAACTGCGAGTGGAAGGATGGAAAGAATACTCCTGAGTCACACCTGAGGAAAAGATGGACTGCATAGAGTTTTCTTTTTTCTTTTTTTTTTTTTTTTCATAGTGACTCAAATAGGAAGGTGAAGATAAGAAATAATAATAATACAAGTACTTAGGAAGAGGCCGTATAGTGAAAGGCGAGCACCCAGGGGGCAGAACAGTGTGGACTAGCTACAGACAAGCTGAGTGGGTCATCTGATTTCCACTGTGAGTGGGGCCCTTGTCTCCATGAATTCACCTGAAAAATTTATTAGTCACCTGAGCAGTGGTAAGGGCTGATGATGGCTTCAAGTGAGCCTGGGTCACACGCCTAGGCTGCCTTGAAAAACCTATTCTTCGTTTGGGTTACCTACATCTATTTCAGCAATGTCTCAGTCTTCTTCATTTTTCATTTTAAGTGACAGATTCCCTGGTTTGGATTCTCTTCATTAGTATTTGCCATCTGTGTTACTATTAAGTGCTATGGTCCAAACGTTTGTGTCCCCCCCAGAATTCATATGTTGAAATCCTTAACCCTAAGGTGATGCTATTAGGAGGCAGAGCCCTTGTGAGGGGACTGGATCTGAGGGCAAAGTCTTCATCAGTTGGGGTAGTGCCCTCATCAGAGAGACCTAGCACACCAGTTCACCTCTTCTTCCATGAGAGGGTGCAACAAGGTGTGCCATCTACGAACCAGGAAATCCAAATATGCTGGCAATGTGATCTTGAACTTCCCAGCTTCCAGAACTGTGAAAAATAAATGTGTTGTTTATAAGCCACCAAGTTCATGGTATTTTGTTACAACTGCATGAATAGACTAAAACAGTAAGGGTTCCTAAATATTTTCCTATTTCTTCTCTTCATTTTTGCCAAAGTCATCTTAGTAAAAACAAACCAGGTCATGCCATTCAAGTCCTGAAAATATACAATGATGCAATATTAATAATTAAGTACAAATATTGTAGTGTATGTCAAATTTCCCCACATACTGTATTCATAACTACTGTCTTCTCCTAGAACACTTGTAGCCATCCCCAAAAAACATATTCCATTTTATGAATAACTGAATATTTCTTTGTTGAAACTGGCACAGGTATCTTACTGGTACCTTTTTGAAAGTACATTGTCAATATCCTTGCTAATCAAAGAAGAGAATTGGCCTCTTCCTGGGACTGTCTGATGCACCGTGAGAATACATTATGGTGCTTTGACATATTCTAACCTCCCTCAGCAAAGTGGAACATGAATGGACTTTTCTTCTGCTCATTAAACTTTTCAAACTTGTGTGTTTTGATTTTTCATTTTGAATCATCATAGTACATATTTTTTCTTCTTTACAAAAAGGTCAGCTATTGTATTGCTGCTACAATGGTCTTTTTCCATAGTTCCAAATTTCTTAAAATCCTTCAAAGGTTTGGAAATAACATAACTCAGCTTACAATGCTAAAATGTTGCAGTATTGAAACTTTTTAAAATTGCCTCCCCAATATCTGTTAATGGGTTCCAAGTAAAGACAAGATAAATCAACTCCTAATGAATTGTATGTCACTTTGTTATTTATTTTCAATTTTCAGAAAATCTGTGAATATTTCCAGTGTTCTTGAGAGCTGAGAATGTGATAACACCAATGACTCTATGTCCGACCTTTCAGTGCTGTGGTTTAGGTAATGATTATAGAACAAATGTTATGTGATATCCACTCCATGCCGGGTAACCACCTAAGGACTCCACACATATTAACTGATTTACTGTTCACCACAACACTGGGTGATAGGTACTCTTACTCTCCCCAGTTTATAGATCAGGAAACTGAGGCCTTGAGAAACTATAAAACTTGGGGGAGGCCACATGGCTCTTAACTGGCAAAGTGTTTGCATCCAGGCTTCTAACCACTTTGTTGTATCAGTCCTCATGTCTAATATGAAAATTGCCTAAAGTACATAGATTAGATACAGTCATTGTTTTGATTTCTTTATGGGTTTTTTTTTTCTTGTAAATCTCATCCTTTAATGTGGATAACCAAATCTTTTCTTTGCAGTATGCTCAAGCATCTAATTGCATTTTGGGGGGTATTCAAACATGACATCCTTTGATAATGCATTTTATACACTTTTATTCTATCCTCACTACACAGGCATGATCTTTCAGTGAAAATGTGGATGTTAAGTTTTTGATCCAAAGTTCATAGAACACTTTTGTGGTTCAAATATCTATAAATAGATCTGCAATCACCTTGTCTGCTTTGAAAAGCATCACCTGTGCCCTCAGAACCTATTTGAAAAGTTTCCAAGTCAACATCAGGGCCGCACATGTGTCCTCCCTGGTCCCTGCTCCCCAGAAACCCCCGGGGGCTGCAGTGGGGCTGATGTTGCATCAGAGGCAGCCCTCAAACACGCGCAGCTCAGAATCACAGACATCACTGAATCTCGAGCACTAAAACAAAAGCCAGGCCCAACATGGAAAAAGAGCATAACTCCCGAGTTTCTCTTCATAATTTTTTGGCCACATGTGGGTTGTGAACAGGGTGATTCTGTAGTATCTCATTTAAACTGGACTGCACATTTGAGAGTAAAATGAGGTGCTTTGAAAAATTACCGTGGAGCAACAGATATAAACCAGTCATTTCCCAGGTGTACAAACTGATGTATGGATGGCCACACTAGAAATTGAAAAACCAATAAATATATAAATATGATTACCACGAGTTCCGTTCATTTTCTCATATCTGACGAGTGAACGTGCCTTAGTTCACAGATGAGTCATGAGCCTCCCAGTGTGGCAGAGCAGGCTTGATAAACCAGGAAATTCGCACACACACTCCCAGTCTCCAACACTTTTATCTTCTTTGTCTCCAATTTGCATAATACAGGCCTATTTTCTAATAGCTAATTTGCCACTTATCACAAATATTCATTCCACACCTTTTATGGCTATTTGTAGTTTGGAATTGTAATCTCTTTGTGTATCTCGAATCCATTTTTCAACTTAATAAATCTGCTAGATTTCAAATTATATTTCTGTGTGTAGTTCCTGTCTTGTTTTCAACCTCCATTTAATGTTTGCACTCAAATGGAACAACTTGGTAAGCAAAGCACCGTCAGCACTGCCGTCGAGATTTAGTAACTTAATCTGAATTCCTGCTAAACCACCAACTCACAGCTAAACATATAGGTAGACTCTGGCTGAGGCCTCATTGCTGGGGGCTAAATATAATACATACTGATTAGGAGAGAAATAACCCTGGGGTGTGTTACTGAACAAATCCATCACCATTCTTATGCAGACATTTGTACTGGGGGAAAAAAGTCACAATTTAATAAGCAACAGACTCAGGAAGAAGATAAATGATAGCATTTATTAGAGACCAAAGAACTTCGCAAAGATAGTTCAGGATCTCAAATCAATGGAGGTAAAGATAAAAACTGTTCCCAACATGTCTGCAGGCCACTAGGCAAATATCCCGGGGCTGACTTTGATGCTCAAGATAAGATAACATATTAAAGCTGAGAATAAACACCACTTACTTTTCTACACTGAACATCATTTTATCCCTTTTAGTAGTAGTAGCGAGTTATTTGTCAACAGCAAGATGTGGTCATCGGCTAAATGCCACACGGGGTCAGCGATTCCAGGGAAGAGCAACGCGAATCCTGCCGCCATTGTGATACCATCCGCCTTTCGTTGGAAGAGATAAAGAAGCTGGGGGGTTAATCAGAATTGATAATAAAGAGGCAAATGGATTTAAATTATGCTCTCTGAGACACACTTACAGGAAGTGGTGAGGATTGAGAGTAAACACGAGTAAAGTACTAACTGCAGTCATCTCGGGCAGGCAGGGAAAGTGACATTAGACTTTTTCTCTGTGGCTTTGAGGTCTCACCCAGAGCACACGGGAAAAAGAAATAAATGACTTTAGTTCCAATATAACTTTTCAACAGCTGGAGCTGTTCAAAGGCATAATATTGAGCTCTTCATTGCCACTGGCATTCAGAAGTCTGACGACCACCAGATGATGTCATGGCAAGGACTGAAATATGGGTGTTTGGACAACACAGCCACCAGCTTTTTTTTTTTTTTTTACTACAATGAGATTGTCTACCCTCCCCTCCTTTGTAACTAAAGGGAGATACAGAATACTAGGGGAAAGCTGGTGTATTTCAGCAAAATTATTCAATGATAAGAATTATTTTGTGAGGCAAATAGTTTAGATCCTCTCCCCAAAAAATAAGTTGAAGAAGTCATTAAATAACAGTATTCAGGTGATATATAGGGTTAGTTTTTGAGGTAAACAGTCAGCTGTTATTCTTCTCCACAGAGGGTTGAAAAAATGGAAACTGACTTAAAATGAAGAAGAAATAATTCAAAATGTGTGAATTAAGAGCTTCTCAGTTTAAGTAGGTATAAAATATTGAAACTGTTTTCCTTGAAAATCTATTAATAAAGACTAATCATCACATCTCTGTTTGGTTAGATATAGCTCTAACTATAGGACATTAAATATTTGATATCCTTATAATGAGTTTATGTCTAGTTAGATGTTGCTATAAAATGTATCTAAAATACAAAGATGCCAACATAAATGAAAACACCAAACCCAATAAAACTTTGGAGAATTATTAGTATGTCCACTAAAAATTCTCTGCTAACATAACACAGATGAATGGATCCCAAACATGTAGTTAGCACAGTATGCAGTCAGGGAGTTGACATCAGCTTGGCCGAAAAATGTGACCTCTCTTCCTATGCAATAGAGTATAATAAATAGAGTGTCCATTCAATAAGTAGGGGATATGCACAGGATTTGCAAGACATGAGTTTAGATTTCTCCTATGTGATCTTGAAAATCTCTCTTAGTTTTTTTTTCAGAAATTTAGTTTTCAAGAAGATAAAATACAGGTGATGACTTTTATCACGATTTTCAGAGTGAGGTTGGATCTCATATTTGTCTTGTTAGCAGTGAGAACTCTGGTATATGTCAAGTTGCCAAGGCTCTGCCTTCTTGGAGCTTCCAAGAAGCACTTCAAGGACAGTGTGATGGAGTGTCTTGGAGCAGGGGAGAGGGGAGGCAGAGTGCTTCTTCTCATACAGGTGAGGTGTCTTCCTACCTAAGGGTCAGCTTAAGAGCTTCTCAAGGACAGCCAGGGGAAGTACGCAGAGTCTGCAGGCTTAGGGAAATTTTAAAGTCTGTTGTTCAGAAATATTTATATGAATTTATGAGGTGCACAGAAAGATTTTTCAGAGGGAGATAGGTTTGGAAAATGCATTAAGCAAAGGTAAAGTTTGCTTAGAGCTTTTACATGCTAAGGTGCATTTTTTAAAGCTTCTTACAGTACCAATGCTCATGGTAACACTCTGCTGAAGGGTAGTGTCATTTCCCAATTGCAAATTATTTGGGGACCAAAATCTGTTCTTGTTATCAATCCTTCCTAGCACCACATTGGTCCTATATATAAGGTCATGCTTGAGCACTTGGGTAAAAGTCAAATAAAAATAGCTACCACTTTTGTAAAGTGTCTGGAGCCAGGACGCCAAGTAGGCCTTAAATCATTCCTTTCAAAACCAAATGTTACTTGATGCCTGGAACATTACTTTGATTTTATCAACTTTTAAAATGGAAAATAATTTTAAAAATAATTAGGTTGAGTGCAATAGATCCTTTAAAAATATATTTTTTTATTTTATATGTCTCTTTTTCAAGATCATTATTTTTATTGCAAAATAAAACACAGAAACAGAAAATCACACAAACAAATCTATACCTTATTGAATTATAGAATGTCAAAATTTTAAGAAAGAGATTGACCAGATACTCCATAAACAAATGCAAACCCTTTATTATATAAATTCTTACTTGTTTCTTTTTTTTACTGTTATATTTATTTTCTCTCTGACCTAAGAGCTTAAGCATTGCTTCTGCTTCCTTATCATTTTCATAATATGTACATATACTCCTTTTTTTTAGCTTGCTCTCCCCCACTCCCTCTCTCCTGGCCAAATCCACATCTCCATTCAGGGCTCTGAGAGCGCCTGGGTGGGTAAATGTGGTGGCAGAGAAAGCACCAACCGTGCAGACGGGGCCCCCTTGAACTTCAGGAGATCTGGCCTCAAATGGGCTCGATGCTGCCCAGCAACCTACAGCCTCCTAATGCATTCTCTTCCCCGGTCTTCTAGATTATTTCATATTCACACCTCTCTTCTCCAACCTCCAGTGTCTCTTTTCCCGACCTCACTCTTGCTTTCATGAAGAAAGAGCCGTCAGAGACCTTCACAAGCCCTGGATGTGGCATCTACTCACCAGCGGAGTCTCTGCCCACATATTCCACGTCTCTCCTGTCGCTCCATGTCACCAGATGAAGTGGTCACTTTGCATTCCCATCACACTTAAATCAGCAGCAGCACTTGGCGGAATGGCATGCCACAGTTTCCCTGGGAACACGCTCCCGGTTTACTGCCGTGGTACCACACTGTCTGCTTTTCCTTCTTCGTCTCTGACTGATCTTCCCAGGCCTTTGCTGCCTCCTCCTCCTGTCTGGGGCTTCTCCACCCTAGAGGCTCCAAGACCCCGGCTTCAGGCCTTTTCTTTCTTCCATTTACACATGCACACGTCCTTGAGACGATCTCATTCAGCCTCTGAGGTTTAAATCCCACCTAAAACTGATTATTCCCAAATCGATATCCTCACATGGTGCAGGTTTCACAGTTGATCATTGCTGAGTCCTCTCTTGGAGCCATAATCTGTCTTTGGTTCATCAGCAAATTCTAACCCCTCTGCTTTCAAAGACAGCTGTATTCCTCCACAGCTTGCCTTGCCGCAGCCACTAGTCTGGACAAAGACTGTCTCTCGTAAAAACTCTTGCAATAAGTTTCTAAGTGACTCTTTCTGTTTCTGCCCTTAAGGTTTATTTACAATATGGTGGCCCTGGTGATCTTTTAAACCTGTCAGTGCCCTTGTGACTCCTGTCTGCTTAGACAACTTCAGAGTGGTACCATCTCAGTTCAAACCCCAGAATCCACAGAACCATTTTCTAGGCACAATATTACCCGACCCCTTACTAATTTTTAGACTTAGTCAGAGAGTGGTATCAATACCACTCTCCTACCCAGCCACACTAGTTTTCTGGCTGTTTCTTAAACACAGTCAGTGTACATTCACTTTAGAACTTTTGCATTTATTGATCCATCTGCCTAGAATGGTCTAAAAATCTTCATGGCCGCTTCCTTCCCTTCCTTCAACCTACAAAATCACTTCTCTATAAAGTCTTCTTTGACTTCTAACTGAAATGTCAAGCTCCCCCACGACATTTCACGTTTTCCTCATTGCTACTTAGCTTTCATTATCACCTGTTATGCTCTGTGTGTATTTATTTTGCCTTTGTCTCTCGCCGCTGCTGGACTGTTCCATGTGGACAGACATGTAGTCTATTTGGTTCACTGATGCTTTCCTCATGCCCACATGACCTGGCACACAAATAAAATGTGAAATTCTTTCAAAATTAAAATCTGATTATGTCCCTATATGGTAGGAAAGTTTTACGGGATAAGTGGCAGTACTTTAAAGCTTTATAATTAGACCAAGAAAAACATTGATTGTTTCGTGAATTTGTCACCACAGTAAACAAAGAGTTCACAGAACTAAGGAAGATTGAGGAATTATCTCTAGATATGATTCAGAACCACACGTATGATTAACAATCTTGGGAAATGGAGTGGATTGTAGAAAACCATGGATTCTAGAATTATGGAAGCAAAAACAAGGTCCTGATAAATACATTATGAATGATCTTAATAATCATTGGAAAATTGGAATTTCTTGATAAAAATTTCAATAGAAAAAGCAAAGAAAATTAAAATTGCATACAAAAATGCAAGGAAAACAACCTGTTATTTGTAAAGGAAGCAGGTACTAGTTCTGAACTAAATGCAAAGGTTAAGATATAGAGTTTAGTTGTAAAAATCAGGTGATCTGACAATGTTATATTTGGGCAGGTCATTTTTCACATATGAAAAGAATAGACAAAGGTGTTCAGATGTGGGAAACCGTATCCCACTTATGTGCCTAGAATGAAACAGGAAGAGGAGGCTGAAGAGGGGAAGAGGGAAGAACCCAGCTTTCCCAAAGATGAAAGAAAACTAAAAGCAAGAAATAAATATGCAAGAAAATTAAAATACAAGAAAGAATAATGATGGTATACTTGAAATGTTGGACTATCCTCTGGCGCTTTCAACATCCATAATAACTCTCATAAAAGACCTAGAGAAACTCATCATTTCAGTAAGGTCTATGCACCTAAACTACTTACCCTGATGAGGTCAAAGTGTTGGTGTTTTATTTTACAGTTCATTATGAATTGTAGTTAATTTCTTATTATGGGTGAAACCCATAGTAGGACATAAAAAATTTCCTTGGGAGAATATTTCTTTTCAGATAAGAGTTGATGAATTATTCAAAATTCTAAGCCAGAAAAATTAAAATCATGAGAGTAAAATAACTTAAAAAAATTACTGAACCAAAAGTTACAGTAGGGTCAAAGGGCTCATGCTGCTTGAGTAATGAGTCCATATTTATTTTTATTTTTACTTCAAATGATTTACTTTCTAAATTCTCTTTAATGACCACATGTTTCTGTCTTAATTTAAAAATCTCTTTTAATGCTAAAGATTACCTTTTATTAAAATATTAGAAATATTCAAACAACTGCTATTTTTAATACAGTGCCATAGTATTTACCAGCTCTGAAAAAAAGAACAAAATTACCCAAAGTGAGAACAGGTAGGGGAGGGGAAAAAAAAAATAAAAACACCTCTGCAATTTTATTTAATAAAAAAGTTTTTAAAACTTAAAAAAAATGTTTAAATGTAGACAATGGAAAGAGCACAGCTGTGTTCCAAGGTACACAGGCAGATGAGCTGTCTTAGTCCCTTTGGGATTTTGGGCTGCTGTAACATAATGCCATAGATGGGGATGCCGAAGAATAAACGTTTATTTCTCACGGGAAGAAAGCTGGGAAATCCAAGATTGTCCACACATCTCCTATCTGGTGAGGGCCACTTACTGGCTCCTAGATGGCTGGCTTCTTGCTGTGTTCTCACATTGCACAAGGGTCAATGGAACTCTCTCCTGCCTCTTTTTCTAAGGACACCAATCCCCTAATCAGGAAGATTTTCCAGAGACATTCCATCAGAAAAGCAGATTCCTGTAGACATCAATAGGGTTCAACAAATATTTAAGCACAGGGCAAAACAGCTCTGGGACTATCAGGCTAAGGGACTAGCTCTGACCAATGATATTTAAGTGGAAGTGAGATGCATCGCTGTTGGGCTCAAACATTAAACTGACATTCAAAGCCTGCCCCAGAAAAAGCTAAAGGATGGTGGAGTGGAGGTGACCTCCTGGATTCATGCTCCCAGAGAGGAAGGCATGGATCTCAGCCTGCCACAACGCTAGAGGATCGCTCCCCACAAGAACAGCAGTGTGAATCCAGGGAGAATCAGTGTGGGACACAGAGAGCAAGAAAAGACTGAGGTGAACGGGAAATAAGATCGCGAAAATCTGGAGAGTGCAGGACAGACAATAGAGAGGGGAGCATGGGACGGCAGTACCCGCCTCACCAGGGAGTGAGGTGGGTTCAGCCCCACAGGAAAGCGGGTTGTTTCCTCACTGACCTCCACACCCACTCAATTAGGGATCTGCCTGAAGTCAGAGCAGAATCACCACGGGAGATGTGGGGCTCTGTGGAGAGGAGACATTAGCGGGAAACAGCCTGGACTCCAGGAGTTCTGGACCGGGATGGCGCTTGGCGGGGAAAACCAGATCTGCGCTAAGGTGAAAGGCAGCTCAGAGACGCCAAATTACAGCCTTTATTAGGCAGCCCTCTACCCGGGGAGCTACTGTGGGCTCCTGAGCTTACCAGGCCCCCAGCTCTGGTGCCTGCCAGACTCTGAACATTAACCCCCAGCACCGGCGATCTGCAGGCGGGCAGTCACCATCTTGGGGTCCACAACCTAGCCACTGCGGAGCCATAGGGTGGCGTGCGGCTCCCTGGGCGGCTCCCTCCCCTAGTCTGTGGACCCTCTCTAGGAGCCCCACTTTTGTGTGAATACTGAGTGCTTCCCCAGTCACGAGAGTGTGGAGCTTGGACCTTGGGGACATTGGGGCGGGACAGACCTTTGCCCATGGGAGCTGCAGCAGCTGGGGCGCTGAGCGAGCGAGGGCACCACCCCCTCCCCCTAGCCAGTGTCTTTCCTGCAGAAAGAGGCAGAAACCACCCCTGGAGTGAGATGAAGAGCCAAAAAAAAAAGAGAGAGAGAGAGAGAGAGAGAGACTTTTTGCCTGCAACTAGTGTGAATCCTGGCTGCTAACTCAAAGTCCACAGCACAGTGACTTATCTCATCAAACCAGTCTTAGGTCAAATCAATCCTGTGGGGCTGGACCCATCAGGAGCAGCCCCCCACATGAGGTAGAAAAACTCTAAACAATACACAACAGGATCCCCCTAGTGACAAAGGAAGCAACACACCTAGATTGCTTCACAGCCTAAGAACAGAGTACAAGGCATGCTGCTTTCCAGACTAAAGCTGTAAGAAGAGATCTAACAATTGATCCAGATGGGAAGGGCTCAGCAAAAGAACACGGGGAGTATAAACAATTGAAGGGAAATTTCACCCCCAAAGAGGAATACCAGCTGTCTACCAATTGACACAAACCAGATTCAAAATACCAACATGTCACAGGAAGAATTTCAATTATGGATTATAAACAAGATGAATAATATACAAGAGAAAATGGATAACCAATGCAAAGAAACCACAAAAATAATTCAGGATTTGGAAGAAAAATTCACTAAAGAAATCAAAATATTGAAGAAAAACCAAACTGAACTCCTGGAAATGAAGAATTTATTCAGGGAGCTATAAAACACAGTGGAAAGTCTCAAGAGTAGGGTAGATCAAACAGAAGAAAGAATCTCAAAGATTGAAGATAACACTTTCCAATTAAATAAGTCAGTCACAGAGATAGAGCACAGAAATAAGAGAAAAGATAAAAGCCTACAAGAAATGTTGGATTATGTGAAGAAGCCTAATGTGAGAGTTATCGACATTCCTGAGAGTGAAGAAGATAATAAGCAAGGGTTGGATAAGCTATTTGAAGACATAATTGAGGAAAATCTCCCAGGCCTTGCTAAAACTCTAGATATACAGGTTCAGGAAGCTGAAAGAACCCCTGGGAGATTCATAGCAAATAGGAAAACACCACGCCACACAGTCATCAGACTGACCAAAATATCCACTAAAGAGACCCTTCTTCGAGCTGTAAGGAGAAAGAAACAAGTAACATACAAAGGAAAGCCCATTAGAATTACACCAGATTTTTCAACTGAAACCTTACAAGCAAGAAGAGGCTGGGGCCCCATTCTCACTCTTCTGAAACAGAATAATGCCCAGCCTAGAATCTTGTACCCAGCTAAGCTAAGTTTTCTATATGTAGGAGAAATTAAGGCATTCTCAGATAATCAAAGACTGAGGGAATTCGCCAAGACAAGACCAACTCTTCAAGAAGTACTCAAAAGAGAGTTACACACGGACCAGCACAAGAAAGACCCACGAATGTAAAACTACTCAAGAGCTAAAGATCAAATTCCAGCTACCACAATGGCTCAAGACAGAAAACATAGTAATGAAGTTCTACCCAACAAGATAAACAGAATACTGTCCCACTTATCAGTTCTCTCAATAAATGTGAATGGCTTGAATTCCACACTCAAGAGACATAGACTGGTCCAATGGATAAAAAAACACAAACCAAGTATCTGCTGTCTTCAGGAAACTCACCTAAACTGCAAAGATGCATTTAGACTGAAAATAAAAGGATGGAAATTGATATTTCAAGCAAACGGTAGCCAAAAGAAAGCTGGCATGGCAGTTTTAATTTCCAATAACTTAGGTTTGTTTTTTTTTTTTTTTTTTTTTTTGAGACAGAGTCTCACTCTGTTGCCCAGGCTAGAGTGAGTGCCATGGCATCAGCCTAGCTCACAGCAACCTCAAACTCCTGAGCTCAAGGGATCCTCCTGTCTCAGCCTCCCGAGTAGCTGGGACTACAGGCATGTGCCACCATGCTTGGCTAATTTTTTCTATATATATTTTTAGCTGTCTATATAATTTCTTTCTATTTTTAGTGGAGATGGGGTCTCGCTCTTGCTCAGGCTGGTCTCGAACTCCTGAGCTCAAACGATCCGCCCACCTCGGCCTCCCAGAGTGCTAGGATTACAGGTGTGAGCCACCGCGCCCGGCTCCAATAACTTAGTTTTTAAACCAAAAAAAGTAATAAAAGACAAAGATGGTTAATATATACTGGTGAAAGGCACAATCAACAAAAAGACATAACTACACTTAATATATATGCACCCAACTTAGATGCACCCAGATTCATAAAGCAAACCCTACTTGATCTGAACCAAATGATAGATAGCAATACTGTAACAGCTGGAGACTTTAGCACCCCACTGACAGCACAGGACAGATCCTCCAAACAGGAAATAAACAAAGAAATAATGGACTTAAATAGAATGCTAGAACAAATGGGCCTAACTGACATCTACAGAACATTCTACCCAAAATCCCCTGAATATACATTCTTCTCATCAGCTCATGGGACATTCTCTAAGATTGACCATATCCTAAGACATAAAGCATGTCTTAAAAAATTAAAAAAAATAGAAATTATACCATGCATCTTCTCAGATCACAGCAGAATAAAGGTAGAAATTAACCCTAACAGAAATTCTCATTCCTACTCAAAGTCATGGAAGCTAAACAACCTTCTCCTGAATGACCATTTTATAAATGAAAAAGTCAAGACAGAAATCAAAAGATTCTCTGAATTAAATGACAAAGGAGAAACAACTTATCAAAATGTGTGGGACACAGCTAAAGCAATCCTGAGAGGAAAATTCATTTCCATAAATGCCTATATCAAAAAAACAGAAAACTTACAAATAGACAACCTAATGAATAGACTCAAAGAGCTTGAGAAAGAAGAACAGACCAACCTCAAATCCAGCAGAAGGTGAGAAATTATCAAGATCAAATCAGAACTAAATGAAAAGGACACCAAAAAAAAAAAAAAAAAACATAAGGGAGATTAATAAAACAAAAAGTTGATTCTTTGAAAAGATAAACAAAATAGACACACGTCTGGCTAGACTAACCAAGAGCAGAAAAGAAAAATCTCTAATAACCTCCATCAGGAACATGAAAGGAGAAATCACAACCCATGCCACAGAGATACATGAGATCATCTATGAATCCTACAAAAATCTTTATGCACACAAACTGGAAAATGTTGAAGAAATGGATGAATTTTTAGAAACACATAGCCTTACCAGGCTCAACCAGGAAGAAATAGAATTCCTGAATAGACCAATATCAAGAACTGAAATCGAAACAGCAATAAAAAACCTTCCCAAAAAGAAAAGCCCTGGTCCAGATGGGTTTACACCCGAATTTTACCACACCTACAAAGAAGAACTGGTGCCCATCCTACATAAACTATTCTCCAATATCGAGAAGGATGGAATTCTCCCCAACACGTTTTACCAAGCCAACATAACATTGATACCAAAACCAGGAAAGGATGCAACAAAAAAAGAAAACTACAGACCAATATCTCTTATGAATATAGATGTAAAAATTCTCAATAAAATCCTAGCAAATTGAATCCAAGTGCTTATCAAAAAAATACTCCATCACCACCAAGTGGGTTTCATCCCAGAGATGCAGGGATGGTTTAACATACACAAATCTATAAATGTAATTCACCACATAAATAGAAGCAAAAATAAAGACCATATGATCCTCTCAATAGATGTAGAAAAAGCATTTGGCAAAATTCAACACCCTTTTATGATAAGAACGCTTAACAAAATAGGCATAGACGGGACCTACCTAAAAATGATACAAGCCATATATGACAAACCCACAGCCAACATCATACTGAATGGGGAAAAATTGAAAGCATTCCCACTTCGAACTGGAACCAGACAAGGCTGTCCACTGTCCACATTACTTTCAGCATAGTATTGGAAGTCCTTGCAAGAGCTATCAGGCAAGAGAGCAGAATCAAGGGAGTCCAAATAGGGAAAGAAGAGATCAAACTCTCACTCTTTGCTGATGATATGATGTTATATCTGGAAAACCCCAAGGATTCAACCAAGAGACTCCTGGAACTGATCAATGAATTCAGCAAAGTCTCAGGATACAAAATCAATACACACAAATCAGAGGCATTCATATATGCCAATAACAGTCAAACAGAGAACCAAATTAAGGACTCAATACCCTTCAACATAGCAACAAAGAAAATAAAATACCTAGGAATATATTTAACTGAGGAGGTAAAGGACCTCTATAGGGAGAACTATGAAACACTGAGGAAGGAAATTGCAGAGCATGTAAATAGGTGGAAAACCATACCATGCTCGTGGATCGAAAGAATCAACATTGTTAAAATGTCTATACTGCCCAAAATGATCTACAGATTCAATGCAATCCCTATTAAATTACCAACATCATTTTTCACAGATATAGAAAAAATAATTATACACTTTGTATGGAATTAGAGAAGACCCTGTGTAGCAAAAACAATTTTAAGTAATAAAAACAAAATGGGAGGTATTAATTTGCCAGACTTCAAACTATACTGCAAGGCTGTGGTTCTTAAAACTGCTTGGTATTGGCACAAGTTCAGGGACATAGCCCAGTGGAACAGAACAGAAAATCCAAATATAAAACCATCCTCATATAGCCATCTAATCTTTGACAAAGCAGCCAAAAACATACTCTGGGGAAAAGATTCCTTATTCAATAAATGGTGCTGGGAAAATTGGATAGCCACATGTAGAAGACTGAAACAGGACCCACAGCTTTCACCTCTCACAAAAATCAAATCACGGTGGATAACAGACTTAAACCTTAGGTGTGAAACGATTAGAATTCTAGAAGAGAATGTAGGAAAGACTCTTTCAGACATTGGCCTAGGCAATGAATTTATGAAGAAGACCCCTAAGGCAATCACAGCAACAACAAAAATAAATAAATGGGACCTGATTAAATTAAAAAGCTTTGGCACAGCCAAGAAACAGTCATGAGAATAAACAGACAACCTACAGAATGGGAAAAAATTTTTCGCATACTTCACATCAGATAAAGGACTGATAACAAGAATCTATTTAGAACTCAGGAAAGTCAGTAAGAAAAAAATCAAACAACCCTATCAAAAAGTGGGCAAATGACATGAATAGAAATTTTTCAAAAGAAGATATAAGAATGGCTAACAAACATATGAAAAAATGCTCAACATCTCTAACCATCAGGGAAATGCAAATCAAAACCACAATGAGATATCACTTAACTCCAGTGAGAATGGCCTTTATCAAAAAGTCCCAAAACAACACATGCTGACATGGTTGAGGAGAGACAGGAACACTCATACACTGCTGGTGGGACTCCAAACTGGTGCAACCCCTGAAGAAAGCATTATGGAGATACCTTAAACAGATTCAAGTAGACCTATCATTCAATACAGCAATCCTATTATTGGGCATCTACCCAAAGGAACAAAAGTCATTCTATGATAAAGACACCTTCACCCGAATGTTTATAGCAGCACAATTCACAGTTGCAAAGATGTGGAAACAACCCAAATGCCCATCAATTCATGAATGGATTAGTAAATTGTGGTATATGTATACCATGGAGTATTACTCAGCTATAAGAAATAATGGTGATATGGCATCTCTTTTGTTCTCCTGGATAGAGCTGGAACCCATTCTATTAAGTGAAATATCCCAAGAATGGAAAAATAAGCACCACATGTACTCACCAGCAAATTGGTTTCCCTGATCATCACCTAAGTGCACATTTGGGAATAACACCAATTGGGTATCGGATTGAGATGGGGGATGGGGAGAGGGGATGGATGTATACCTACATGATGAGTGCGTTGCGTATAGTTTGGGGAATGATCACGCTTGAATGTTCTGACTCTGGGGGATGCGGGATGGGGCAAGGGGATGGGGGTATAACTACATGATGAGTGCAATGCACACTGTCTGGGGAATGGACCCGCTTGAAGCTCTGACTTGGGGGGATGGGCGGGACATGGGCAATATATATAACCTGAACTTTTGTACCCCCATAATAAACTGAAATAAAAAAAGAAAGAAAAAAGAGAAAAGAAAACAAAGCCTGCCCCAGCTTTTTCCATCTGCCATGACAAGAGGTGACATCTCAACTGGTGGCTGTCTGTCAGCTTAGTTTGGGAATAATCCTGGCACCAATCTGAAACGGCCATGTGGTGTGCGTGGGGGACCAAGCTTTGATTATGCCGGACACTAACCTTCTGAGGCTGTTTGTCATTTCCCTTAAAACAGCACAACCTGGCATGCTTTCTGTCCTTCCCCTCTCTGGTTGCCCTGTCTTTGCGTCCTTCGCTGACTCCTTTATTTCAAACTAAACTCTACCTGCAGCGTCTGGGGCCTCCACTTTTCCTGCCGAAATTCTCTTCTTGGGGTATCGCATCCATTCCTGTGCCTTAAAATGTCATCCAAATGCTGAGAACCCCAAATTTATGTTCCCAGTCTAGACCTCTTATCTGATCTCCCTATTGGTATCTTCCACTCCTTGCTGAGTGGCTGCACTTGGGTGTTTGATGGGGCTGTCCCCTCGCAACACTGCCTGCCATGCTGGACCTTTTCTCGCTCCCAACACTGCCCGCCACGCTGGAACCTTTCTCACCTCCCAACACCGCCTGCCACCTGGAACCTTTCTCACCTCCCAACACCGCCTGCCATGCTGGAACCTTTCTCACCTCCCAACACTGCCTGCCACGCTGGAACCTTTCTCACCTCCCAACACCGCCTGCCACGCTGGAACCTTTCTCACCTCCCAACACCGCCTGCCACGCTGGAACTCCTCTCACCTCCCAACACCGCCTGCCACGCTGGAACCTTTCTCACCTCCCAACACCGCCTGCCACGCTGGAACCTTTGAACGCACCTCGGAGCACGGGTGCCTTCAGTTTTCTGCATCAGTTAACATCAATCCCTTCTCTCTGGTTGCCCGAGCCAGGAACATGGTCATCATCCCTGAGTCCCCCTTTTCCCACCCCGCACATTAATCCATTTCAGCTGGGCCAAAGAGGTTTTTTTTTCTCCAAAGCACACGTTAAATGTGTCACTGTCACTCACGCACACCGTCATGGGCCTTGGGGGGGTTCCATCATCTTTCACCAAGAAAACGCTGGGAACTCCTGACCCCCTCTCCCCCCGTGGACACTGCTGACCCCTCCAGCCCATCCTCCCCGCGCCAGCCCAGGGGGTCGTCAGAGCACACCTGGTCCTGAGACTGCGGATGTGAGGCTTTTCAGAAAAGCGTCTAATGGCTTCTTCGCTTTGCCCTTAAAATAAAATCTGTGCTCCGTGCCGTTTAGGTCCCGTCCACTTTTAAGTCCCTACTCGGGATCCAGCCTCCCCGCCCTACCATGCTCCACAAACGCACCAGGTTTCTCCGGGTCACGGAACAGACCCGCGTTCCAGGGTGCTGTTGCGGGGTCCTCGCCCACCGCAGCCGCAAGCTCGGCCGGCGACCCTCCCGCCACCTGCAGCTGGGACCCGGCGAGCCCGCGCCTGGCACCTGCCTTCCTATTTCCCAGTTCAGCTTCCGCACCTTCCTGGGAGGGTTTCCTGTCCATTTCGTCTACACTGGAGCTTCCTAAATAGCCCCTCTGCGATTGGTGTCGCAGCACCCTGCTTGTCTCCTTCTCCACGGGGATGACGAACTCGTAAATGTTTCATTTTCTTGCTTATGGTTTTGCTCACAGTCTCTCCCCGCCAGTGTCGCTGACGTTCCGTGAGGTGTGGGTACCTGCGTGTCTGTCTCCTTGTCCCTGTCGGTCCCCAAAGCCCAGTGTCGTGCGCCAAAGAGTCAGGAGTTGCCGAAACGGCACCTGTGAATAAATGCGCGTATTCCTCTGTAGCGCTTCTGTTTAAGTTACGTGGATACGCGATTGTAAACTAGAGCAGTGTGGTAAATGATTTCATTTTATTTAGGAAAAATGAAAGACGCTATTCAAATGTGAAGTTACAAAGTCAATTTCCCTTCCCTGGTACAAGAAAAATTCGTTCAGCCTTCTGTCATAAATGATTGAAAATACATTAGTAAAGCATTCCTTTTTTCCCCTTGTCCAATACGAAGCCAAAGTCTCATATACTGAAGTCTAACTTAATTTTTTCACATTCTTCATTTCAAAGTGCCTCATATATATAGGATTCTAAACTGCACTGGGTGTGTTTTACATTCTTAAACTATAAATAAGGCCAAAAATAAATAAACAATGAGATGGAAAGAAACACACAAGTAAAAGAAAAATATGTGAGAATAGGTGTGTGGCATGAAAAATCTGCAATTGAGTAAAGGGTAAGTGAGAATAGAGGGCAGTTCTCAGCCTGACCTCTCTCTCCAGGACACTGCGCTTAAAAAGAAACCTAGTTTGTATGCTGTATTGTAATTCTGTTTATTCATTTACCTTCTGCCTGTAGCAGCGAGCACAGATACATCCATAAAGTTATGATTTAACAGAAACTCTCTTCTACTTCTTCTAAAATGCAAACACAAGGAACATGCAATAAACATTTCCTAAATTTTGTGTGAATGTATTAAAAATAGCCTGTAAGTGCCTCTGATTTTGCAAGTAGTATCCATATTTTCCATTCCACAAACCCTAAAAACCTATGTCTACCTTCCATTGTTAGTCCACATGATTTACATTGGTAAGATCTTGGGAAGATGGAGCAAATGCTTTATAAATTAAAATTAACCAATTCCTATATATATAACTTCTGACGAGAAACCTTTATTGTACTGCTGTTGCTATTTTCTTAATCTTTTTCCTAATTTCTCACAGAGCTTTGAAAAACAGTAGATGTGCAGGCTCCATCCTAAGAAATGATAATTAATAGATTTGGAATTATGCTTTTAAGTTGCATGTTTTAAATGCACCAAGGGGATTTTAATGTACAGTGAGTGTTGATAATAATTTTTGTAATAAAATAACTAATGTCTTGGGTATTGTACATTTAAAGAATAAGTATTTAAGACACTTCTTTCTGAATGTTTGAATGCTTTGTAAATACCGAGGACTTTCCCAAAGTTAGCTCTCCAAACAAGTGACATAAATGGGATTTAACTTCTGCTTTGGACTTATTCTGTCTCCCTAAACTCATACATGAAAGCCCTGGACACCGACAGGGTGATTTTGGTAGGTGAGGTGTCAGTGAGGTAATGAGGTCATAAAGGGTCTGATTCTGCTCCCTGGAAGAGGCTCTCCAGTCCACAATTTCCCAAGGACCTTGGTTTTCCCCTATTATGGGAGCTCCTTCTTTCTTCATGACCCTTTTTGGACACATCTGATGGAACTTTGGGAAATAACTGCTTCTTACCCATAGAAAGGTGTCACCCCAGGGGTTGTTTTAAATCTTGATTAGTCAAACACTTAAAATCTAGACTCATGGTGTTTTTGGTGGTGCAGTTGCCTCACACACACTCCCTGCTTTTATTCCAGTGAGCGCAGTGCCAGTTTGTGTAAGACATGCCCCACTCTCTCTCATTCATTCCTCATATTTTCATTCTGTCAAGCTCCACAGGGAGGGTTAAACTTTTACTCTCTTTTTCTTGAATAATTTTGTTTAAAAATTATTTCCAAGGATCATCTTGACCCTCACTAGATCAGAAAAAGCAGGTATTGCTGCTTGTCCTCTGAACAGAGTGGACATTGTTAAATTTTCAAAATCTTTTAAAATTATTTTAGAAACAATTTACAGAATTGAGATTAAAAGATTAGTAAAAAACAACTTTGTTAAAAATTTTAATAAGAATTTAAACATAGCAAACCTATGTTTTTCATTCCATATTTTCCTGGTGGTGAAGGTACACACACCTGAAATAGGCAATGTCCTTTGAATGGAACTCACTGTTCATCGACCCTCATGAAAGAACCTGGGACATATCAGTCTGGTAAATAGTGATTCCTGTTTTCAAATAATCAAATGGATTCCAAGTTATGATTACTTCTGCTTCACCATGTTCTTGTTTCATCAAAAGGCAATGCTTTGGAAACTGCCAAAGCTTGTAATTTTGTTGTAGAGAAGTTAATCATCTCCTTTGGA
This sequence comes from Eulemur rufifrons, assembly GCF_041146395.1. Lineage (NCBI taxonomy): Eukaryota > Metazoa > Chordata > Mammalia > Primates > Lemuridae > Eulemur > Eulemur rufifrons. The sequence continues at coordinate 4,392,772 of NC_091011.1, read as the reverse complement.
CCTTAATTGCAAAATATTTTTTTTTCATTTTTAGGTTTGAAAACACCAAGTAGAATGATCAATTAATATTGTAGATTATTTCTACATAAAACATTTTCTTCCAATCAACTTTTTTATTATAAAAACTTTATTTTTTAGAGAACTTTTATGTTCACAGCAAAATTGAGAGGGAGATACAAAGATTTCCCCTATACACCCTCCCTCCACCCATGCACAGACTCACCCACTGTGAACATCCCCTGCAGAGCTGAACACTTGTTACAACTGATGAACCTACGTTGACACACCATTGTCTCTCAAAGCCCATATTTTACATTAGGGTTCGCTCTTGGTGTTGTAAATTCTATGGGTTTGGACAAATGTATGATGCCATGCATTCACCGTTATAGTACTATACAGAGGGTTTTCACTGACCTAAATATCGTCTGTGCTCTGCCTATTCATTCCTCCCTCCCCCCAACCCCTGGCAACCACTGATGTTTTTACTGTCTCTGTAGGTCCGCCTTTGCCAGGATGTCATGCAGTTGGAATCAAACAGTATATAGCCTTTTCACATAAGCTTCTTCTGAGTTATACTCTAGGGACACTTCTGAGCAATATCCATTTCCTCTTTGTTAAATGGGAAAACAATAAAACAATCACAAAATTAGATTAAGTATTCGGTGCAGTACCTGATGTAAACTTTCAATGAACATATGAAGTATTAATATGACTCAGCTTAAGTATCAAAACAAAAATAAATATATTCATAACTTTCCTAATATATGTGAGGCACCACAGAAATTGAAGGCATTCTAAAACGTAACAATGAGACCACTTTTTCTAGTCATTTCTCAAGCATAAATATGCTGAAGATATTCTTATAACTGAGAAACAATTCTTTATCTAAACCTTGGAAGAAAAATATTGTCTCATTTTTTTAATCTGAATTAATAATCACACCTAAAAATCTCTCCCTTTTTATCTGTTAGGTCTCAGCAGAGATAACTAGTTTGATGGAAACAAATATTAATACATATATAGATGGTACTTGAAGTTTCTATTTTTAAAGTGTGTATCTGAATTTAATCATACAGCTATAAATACGGAAGTTTTTATTCTACCTAGATATGACAACCTGTGCCCAAAGCTACAGCGAGCCTCAGATACAGATTCCTCCTAGCCTGTTGGTGTTATAATTGCAGGTCCCAGTTTGACCTCCAATTCGACACCCACAAAACAAAGCGGTATCCCCGTTCCCGTGGCCCACAGTGCTAGTTTGGTTCCTCACATAAGCCAGCACCTAGGCGCGTTTGACCTGCGAGAGATGTGTTGGGAGAAACACCTGTGAAGAGCGATGGAGAAGAGGCCGCGGTAGGGGGACTTGAGATCCTGCCGCAGGTCAGGCCGCCGGGGAAGGAGGGGACGGAAAGAGGGATTAGGAAGTGAAAGTCTCAGACTGTGGAGCGGCTCTAAGGACGGCTCTGCCGGCCCGTGGGGAGCCCTGGAGCCAACTCTCCGCTGGCCGCCCCTGTCCCCCACATGGGTCTGCAGGGCACCCCCACCCGCCGTGCTCCCTGCTCAGCCGGGGTGGCCGGGGCAGGCGCTCCTTCCCGGGAACTTGGTCATGCAGTGAGACGGGCGGCTCTGAGCTGTCGCTCAAATGCTCTCCTCAAAGCAGCACGTCTGTGGCTGCAAACCCACCGCAATCCTCCTCTGCATTGCTCAGTTCAGTTACTTCACAGTTCACCTAGGAGCCGGGTTATAAGCCTCTACTTTGTGGCTGGATCACCCCATCCTACACCCTTGAGGTACGACCTTGAATCTGTCCCTCTGCTTGCAGGTCACCTGCCGCCTTAGGGGCAGAGATTCTGCTGGTCACCAGGACTGTGGCAATAGCCTGTTCATTTATTCTACTGTGTTTATTATCTCAAAACATCTTCAGTGATGCTTCCCATCAAACAGGTCAGAAAAATTCTAAGATACAGTATTTTCTGAAGCTTTCATTCTGTTCACCTGTGCATCACTTAGTCCGGCTCATTCTTCTCTGATAACTATTTTATCATTTGCAGGCCTAGATTTCTGTTTTAGACATAACATCTCTTCTGGAAGACACCAGTGGGAATCTAATTACCCTCAGTGCTTCCAGGTTCCTCCAGCCGACTTGTCCTCAACACGGTCTCCTGATGTATAGACCATGGCCTTTCCGTACTCATACCATTGCTTCCAGTGAGTACATGGAAAAACACACCTCCTTAGCGTGTCATTCAATTTCCCTCACACTTTTGTTTGGCCAACCTTTCACAGCCTCCTCTCGCCACTCATGGCACCTACCCTCCATTCTACCCCCAGATCAGACTCCCGGGGCTTCCCAGACAGGCAGGCACCACAGATCAGCGAACAGCAGTAGTCAGGGCTGTGAGAAAGTGTCTCTTCACCTAGAGGAATTGGGCTGAATTTTTAAAAAGCCATTGCTTGTCAGACTGAACAGGGCTGTGAGCCAAACTCAGAGTAAAGCGCCGGTTCCCACCAAGATGGCGAGCTGGCCTGTGCTGTGATCCCAGAATCCAGGGCAGAGAAACCGGTGGGGACAACGGACTGCAAGAACTATGGAAAATTCTTGAGAGTTGAGGAATTAAAGGCTCCCTTGATCTGAGGGATGAAGGAGGTGAGACAAAAGGCAGCTGAGCGCAATGCTGAGAGATTAGCGGGGAGAAAAGCTCTGGTCCTTCCCCAGTGTCACAATGAGGAAACCTTCGTCTGATCCTGCTTTGTGGAAATCTGCAGCAGTGGCGGAACGCTGGGGTGTTTGTGTCCTGTGGGAAACACCAGAGCTTCTGAGAAACGTGGAGATGGACGCAGTGTTGATAAAGCTAGGTCCGACCTGACTTTCAGCCTTGGACCTTCACCCTCTGCCCGTGTCCGCATAAAGCACTAGAGAAAGAGACTGACTCCAGCTCAGGCTGTTTACCTTAAGAGTGTAAGAACAATTTAAAGGGGACAATTTGACGGAAGGATCACCTACCACGTTGGTAGCAAAAGCAGTGATTAACACATCCTTCGTTTAGTTGATGGATCTGAAACAGGCCTGGTGCTGGGCATTGGCCCTTACTCCAAACACACTGCAAGACAGTGTGCTGCTAACCAAGGGACCACACACTATCAGGTCAAAATAACTAGATAATCGAGAAACACACTTGCTTCAGAAACTTACAAATAGTTTGATCAGGTCCCATTTATTTATTTTTGTTGTTGCTGTGATTGCCTTTGGGGTGTTCTTCATAAATTCTTTGCCTAGGCCAATGTTTATAAGAGTTTTTTCAACATTTTCTTCTAGAATTCTTATAGTTTCATGCCTTAGGTTTAAGTCTGTTATACACCATGAGTTGATTTTTATGAGAGGTGAAAGGTGTGGATCCTGTTTCAGTCTTCTATATGTGGCTATCCAATTTTCCGAGCACCATTTATTGAATAAGGATTCTTTTCCCAAGTGTATGTTTTTGTCTGTTTTGTCAAAGATTAGATGGTTATGTGAGGATGGTTTTATATATGGCTTCTCAGTTCTGTTCCATTGTCTATGTCTCTGTTCTTGTGCCAGTACCATGCTGTTTTAGTTACTATAGCCTTGTAGTATAGCTTGAAGTCTGGTAAAGTGATGCCTCCCAATTTGATCTTTTTGCTTAAGATTGCTTTTGCTATACAGGGCCTTGTCTGCTTCCATACAAAACATAAAATTATTTTTTCTAGATCTGCAAAAAATGATGTTGGTATTTTAATAGGGATTGCATTGAATCTGTAAGTCACTTTGGGTAATATAGACATTTTAACAATGTTGTTTCTGTTGACCCCTGAGTGTTGAATGGTTTACCACCTGTTTACATCATCTGCTATTTCCTTCCTCAGTGTTTCATAGTTCTCCCTGTAGAGGTCTTTTAGCTCCTTAGTTAAATATATTCCTAGATATTTTATTTTCTTTGTGGCTACTGTGAAGGGTATTGAGTCTTTGATTTGGTTCTCAGTTTGACAGTTGTTGGCTTGTAGGAATGCTACTGATTTGTGTATATTGATTTTGTAACCTGAGACTTTGCTGAATTTGTTTATCAATCCCAGTGGTCTCATGGCAGAATCTTTGGAGTTTTCTACATATAAGATCATATCATCAGCAAAGAGTAATAGTTTGACATTTTCTGCCCCCATTTGGATGCCCTTGATTTCCTTCTCTTGTCTGATTGCTCTGGCTAGGACTTCCAGCACTATGTTGAATAGAAGCAGTGATAAAGGGCAACTTTGTCAGGCTCCAGTTCTAAGCGGGAATGTTTTCAATTTTTTCCCATTCAGTGTGATGTTGGCTGTGGGTTTCTCATATATGGCTTGTGTTATTTTTAGGTATGTCCTGTCTATGCCTATTTTGTTAAGAATTCTTATCATAAAATGGTGCTAAATTTTGTTGAATGCTTTTTCTGCGTCTATTGAAAAGATCATATGGTCTTTGTTTTTGCTTGTATTTATGTAGTGAATTATATTTATAGATTTGTGTATGTTAAACCATCCTTACATCTCTGGGATGAAGCCCACTTGGTTGATGGATTATTTTTTTGGTAAGCACCTGAATTCGATTTGCTAAGATTTTTTTTTTTTTTTGAAAATTTTTGCATGTATGTATATTCATAATGGATATTGGTCTGTAGTTTTCCTTTTTTGTTGCGTCCTTTTCTGGTTTTGGTGTCAAGGTAATGTTGGCTTCATAAAATGTGTTCAGGAGGATTCCTTCTTTCTTGGTGTTGTGGAATGATTTCTGCAGGATAGGAACCAGTTCTTTGTTGTAGGTCTGGTAAAATTCCCGTGTGAAACCATCTGGTCCAGGACTTTTTTTTTTTTTTAGGGTGGTTTTTTATTGTTGCTTCAATTTTGGTTGTTGATTTTGGTCTGTTCAAGAATTCTATTTCTTCCTGATTGAGCCTAGGGAAGCTGTGTGTTTCTAAGAATTTGTTTCCTCCACATTTTCAAGCTTATGTTCATAGACATTTTCATAGTATTCATAGATTATATTTTGTATTTCCATGATATCAGTTGTAATTTCTCCTTTTTCATTCCTGATTGAGCTTATTTGAGTACTTTCTTGTCTGCTTCTCATTAATCTAGCAAGAGGTTTGTATACCCAAAGGAAAAAAAGACATCCTATAAAAAAGACATGTGCACTCAAATGTTTAGAGCAGCACAATTCACAATAGCAAAGATGTGGAAACAACCCAAGGGCCCATCAATACATGAGTGCATTAATAAAATGTGGTATATGTACACCATGGAGTTCTACTCAGCCACAAAAAACAATGGTGATGTAGCACCAATTGTATTAGCTTGGATAGAGCTGGAGCCCATTCTACTAAGTGAAGTATCACAAAAATGGAAAAACAAACATCACATGTACTCACCATCAAATTGGTATTAACTGATCAACACTTATGTGCACATATAGTAGTAACATTCATTGGGTGTTAGGCAGGTGGGAGTGGGGAGAGGGGATGGGTATATTCACACTTAATGGGTGTGGCGTGCACCATCTGGGGGATGGACATGCTTAAAGCTCTGACTCAGGTGGGGCAAAGGCAGCATATGTAACCTAAACACTTGTACTGCTGTAATATGATGAAATAAATAAAAAGATTGAGAAGAAAAAAAAAACCTTACAAATAAGTGGAGACTCTAAAGGATTTAAAATAAAATATAGAGAAACGATAAGGAATTTTTAATATAATAATTATAGGTAAGGAGATAGATGATTTTAATGATATAAACAAAACCAAGATTGTCAAAATAACTGTCTATTTTAGACATGAAAATAAAATATTTGGAAAAAACATTGTAGATACTATAAATAAATGAATATAACTGAAAAAATGAGTTAGAAATTATAGTTTATTAATCTTTACCAGAAGACAACACAAAAATGATGAAAGAAAATCTAAAAGAGTTATTTATAGATACAGAGGGTGTAGATAAGTGTCTATATCTAAATTTCTAATAAATGTAAATATTTATCTAATACAATCCCAGAGTAAGAAATAACAATAGAATGAAAAGAATTCTCCTTTTCATCTGAACAATCATATAGCATATGATTTCTTTTCTTATTTTGGCTTTGTTTAGTCTTTGTAATCCATTTGAAATTCATCTAAGCTGTATGTATGTCAATAGTTTGTTCTCTTGTACATCTGAGTTGTATTCTATTGTATGAATGTACCATAGTTTATCTTTTTGCCCTTGAAGGCCACTTGAGCTGTATCCAGTTTTTGGCAATTACAAATTAAGTGGTTATGAACATGTATGTACATGTTTTTGTCTAATACATGTTTTCAAATGCTAGGCATTAGCTGATCAATAATGGCACTGTAAATAACATTATGAATCAACATCTTTAAAAATATAGGAAATTGTGTCCATATAACCAACATAATTTAAAAAAATCATAAATATATGTTTTTAGTAATTATTTTATGAAGGCTACTTTTACACAGAGATTGAGCAGTTATTTCTGTGTGAATTTTAGTAAATTTAGCTTCTCTATTAGTATCTTTTTGATGTTTCAGTGTAACTATTCACTTTGTAAATAAGTTTTTGAAATAGTTATGCTTTAAAACTTGAATAAAAAACATATAAGATGGTTTTTCTGGACATTATATTGTACACTTTTATCATCCTTTAGTTTTTAATGGCTTCTTTATTAGAAATTAAAGAAATCAAATCAAAATTTCCATTTTTTGCTTTTGTTATTTTCTTGTTCTCCTATCAACCTTTTCATGACTTCTGTGGGTTTCCCAAATTATTCTCAATAGTTGTGTCATCATCTGGTAGTTTCTTTATTCTACAGCTATTTTCTTGACAGAAGGAGTTGAAACATTTTAAGATTTTTAGTACTTATGGGTTCTCTGTGGTGTAAATTGGACCTAAGAAGTTTCCTTATACTCAAATTACTATTAACTGAGGCTTCCCATGTGCTCTGATTTGTCCATGTGCAATCCAGCTACTTTCATAAAACATCAGTAGCCACGAGAAGGTTTTGGTAGTGTTTAACGTGTAGGATCAGCAAAAGACACAGACTAGGAGAAATTGTGCTTGGAGTCCCATGGCAACATCCCAAGGGAAGGTCAGAGTAGTTCCACAGACACTGAAATTAGTCCCAAGTAATTTTATTGTATTCATTTTTATTATATGCGTGGGCTTAAGATAGAGAAGGTTTTATTTTATTTTAAGTGCATAAAAACCTCAGAGAAAAAGCTATTCCTGAAAAAAGCTTCAAAAAATAAGATCTTTGAAAAACACATTATTATGACTGTATCTCTTCAAGTATTATTTTTCTAAAACTACCTGGTGATGACAACTCTGTTTATCAATTATTTCATATGGATGGAGAATCAGTTCTTTGTTCTTCTGAATTTTTTTTTCTTCTCTTCTCTCTTCTTTTGTCCTCTTCTTTTCTCTTCTCTTTTCTTGCTCTTTTATTTATCAAAACTGAAATATACTTTAGAGTTACATTGAAGTATTTGAATTGTATATATAATCTGGTATCTATGCATAGGGATTTAGGACTTTCAGTGTCTAAGTTCAAATGTGAGCCCTTCAACTCTAAAGCACATACCTAGAATAAATGAATCAAAGCAGTACATGATAGGCTAGAGAGATGTTATTTAGGACCAGAATTTAAAGTATATTTTATCCATTATTATACCTGTTCTCCTCACTTATATGGCTATTTGCCAATCTTTTATGTAAATGTCAAAACATTTATAATTTACATGGCAATTATTAAGAAGTATATGCAAAGGAAAGTAGGTTTTAGAGGCCAAGTGAAGTTTCATTTGCTTCCATAACAGATTTTATACACCTGCATGAATCTTTATTATGGTATCTCAACAATACCATTGAACATAATAATCATGTGTTTCATAGTCATTGACTTTCAGATTGTACAATAGCATGGAAATCAGTCTGGAATATAAAATTTGTGCTGACATCATGGTTAATATTTATGTAGAGAAGGGAAAGAAGGTTACAGAGACTGCTAATGTTATACTTCTCTAAAAAATTCCAGGGAAAAAACATTTCACCAGATAACCCAGTATGACTTTTAACACGTCCCATGAAAAATTGAAGCGATGAACAGAAAATATCAGCACTTGAAAGCTTTCTTTCTAAGATCAAAAAGAAGACAAGGATGTCCACTCTTACTACTTATATGCAACACAGTCTTGGAAGCCCTAAACAGAGCAATTAGGCAAGAAAAAAAAAAAAAAGGAATCCAAATAGAAAAACAGAAGTTAAATTGTCTCTGTTCACAGATGACAAGATTTTATATACAGAAAACAAAAAGACTCCACCCAAAACTGTTAGGACTAATACATGAATTCAGAAAAATTGCAGGATATAAAATCAATATACAAAAATTAGTAGTGTCTCTATACACTAACAAAGAACTAACAAGAAAAGAAATCAAGAAGACAATCCTACTTACAAAAGCTACCAAAATAAATAAATAAATAATAGAAATAAATTTAACAAAGGAGTCGAAAGATCTGTACCTTGAAAACTATAAAAATTGATGAAAGAAATTAAAGAAGACTAAGTAAAGGAAAAGTATGCTGTGTTCATGGACTGGAAGAATAATATTGTTAAACTATCTGTACTACCTAAAGCAGTCTACAGATTCAATGCAATCCTTACCATAATTCCATGACAGTCTCCACAGAAATAGTAAAAACAATCCTAAAATTCATATGAAACCACAAAGGACTCTAAATAGCCAATGCAATCTTAAACACAAAGTACAAAGCTGGAGGTATTGCACTACCTGTTCCCCAGATATACCACAAAGCTACAGTAATTAACAGCATAGTCCTGGCATAAAAGCAGACACATAAACCAATGGAACAATATAGAAAACCCAGAACCAGATTCTTATGGTCAACTTATTTTCAAGAAAGATGCCAAGAACACACAATGGGGAAAAGGCAATCTCTTCTATAAATGGTGTTGGGTAAACTGGATATCTACAGGCAAAAGAATGAAATTAGACACCTATCTCACACCATACACAAATATCAACTCAAAATAAAGACTTAAATATAAGACCTAATATTTTTTTTTTTTTTTTTTTTTTTTTTTTTGAGACAGAGTCTCACTCTGTTGCCCAGGCTAGAGTGAGTGCCGTGGCGTCAGCCTAGCTCACAGCAACCTCAAACTCCTGAGCTCAAGCGATCCTCCTGTCTCAGCCTCCCGAGTAGCTGGGACTACAGGCATGCACCACCATGCCCGGCTAATTTTTTCTATATATATTTTTAGCTGTCCATATAATTTCTTTCTATTTTTAGTAGAGATGGGGTCTCGCTCTTGCTCAGGCTGGTCTCGAACCCTGAGCTCAAACGATCCGCCCACCTCGGCCTCCCAGAGTGCTAGGATTACAGGCGTGAGCCACCGCGCCCGGCCAAGACCTAATATTGTAAAACCACTGGAGAAAACATAGAGGAAAATCTCCATGACATTGATTGGTCAATAAGATTTAGATATGACCCCAAAAGCACAGGCAACAGAAGCAAAAATAGACAAATGTGATTGTATCAAACTATAAAGCTTCTACATGGCAAAGGAAACAACCAACAGAATGAAGAGACAAACTACAGAATTGGGAAAAATATTTGCAAAACACACATCTGAAATACATAAGGAACTCAAACAACTCAACAACAGGGAAACACACAACTTGATTAAAAAATGGGTAAAAGACCTGAATGGACATTTCTGTATTACACATATTAATGGCCAATAGATATATGAAAAAATGCTAAATGTCACTAATCATCAGGGAAATGCAAATTAAAATTACAATGAGATATTACCTTATACCTGTTAGAAGAGCTATTGTCAAAAAGACCACCTTTATAATAAGTGGCAGTGAGAGTGTAGAAAAAAGAGAATCTTTGTACACTATTGGTAGGAGTATAAATTAGTACTGCCATTATAGTAAATAATATTAAGTTCCCTCAAAAAATTAAAGATAGAATTACCATATGCTCAAGCAATCCCACTATTGGATATATATCAAAAGTATAAAATACAATCTGTGTCAAAGAGATAGCTGCACTCCCATGCTCATTGCAAAGGCCAAGATATGAAATCAACTTGTGTCCATCAACAGATGAATGGATTAAAAAATGTGGTATATTACATAATAGACTGGTATTCAACCTTAAAAAGGGGGAAAATTTTGTCATTTGCCACAATATTAATGAACTGGGAAGACATTATGATAAATGAAATAAGCCAGACACAGAAAGACAAATACTGTGTGATCTCACTTGTATGTGAAATCTGAAAATGTTGAGCTCACAGAAGCAGAGAATGGTGGCTGGGCAGGTGTGGCTGGGGGTGGATTGGGGAGGTGTTGGTAAAAGGATGCGAAATTTCAATTAGGCAGGAGCAATGAGTTCTCAAGATCTATTGTACAACATGGTGAATATGTTGTACATGGTTAATAAAAATGTATCGTATACCTGAAAATTGCTAAAGGAGCAGTTTTTAGTGTTTGCAACACATGAAAAAAAAATACCTGTGGAGGTAATATGTATGTTAATTGGCTTGATTTAGCCATTCTGCACTGTGTACCTAATTCAAAACATCATGATATATACCATAAATATATTCAGTTTTTATCTGTCATCGTTAAAAACAATAATAACAAAAAGAAAATATCAATACTGATAATATATACACATCACTTTTGGATCACAAGTGTCATCCAACTGTGTATTTCAAGTATTTCTCCACATCACACACCACAAGGGTATCCATCTGTTCCAGGGTGATGACAGTCTCTGTTACTAGCCTGTTTAAGCATTTCTAACACTTGGCCAGCACCCTTTAGCCCAAAATACTTGATTTCACTCTTGTCCACTTCACTACTTGGTGTTTATTCCCCTGGCTAATTTTTTTTTTCCTTAGCCGCTGAGGTATTGGTAGCATATTCTTAGCTAGTGACTGTATTTTACAACCCTATAGGTACCTCCAGAATTGTGGCACCAAGCTGTGGACTAACTACTTTCTGCCAAGGCACAGCCAGTCAGTCACAGGCTGTGCTTGTTCCCGGAGAATGTCTCCCTTGCCTCTGAAGCACACTCACTCTGTGAGGAGTAAAAGCGGCTTGGACTGTGTATCTTGTCTTTCCACTCTCAATGGATCCTTCATATCCCACTCAGACTACCCGTATTAGATGCCTTAAAAGAAGACTCCCCACTGAAAATAGTCTCAAACCTAGGGAGGGAGGAGAGGGTGCGAGAACTGTGGTGAAAACACCCTATCTGTGCAGTTTGTCTGCTCCCAGTCCTCAGTAATAAAGGGAATGAGGGACTTTAATATCAGAAAAGCAAATCTTGAAAAGTTCTTCTAGGAATATGATAGAATGAGGAGGAATAACTAAAGTGTTATTTTCCTGAACAACAAAATCCTAAACACATTCAAAGAAAATAAAATCAGATCACAGAACAAAACATAAAAACTATTTTTTGATGGAAAGGTTGACTCCACCATTTTAAGAGTTTAATTCAATGAGTTGTAGTAAATTTTTTATAGCTGTAAAGTCTTCATAACAAAGCAGTTTTAGAACATTTCTGCAGCTGATCAGCATTCTTTCTCCCAGCTCCAGACAAGCACAAATCTCATTTCTATTGCTATAGATTTGCTTCTTTTGGACATTCCACAAAAATGGAATAATAAAATAAGTAGTATTTTTTGTCTGGCTTCTTTCACCTGATATATTTTCTTGATTTAATCCAGGTCGTAGCGTATAGTATTTCATTTCTTTATATTACTAAATAATATTCCATTTTGTGGTTATATTATACCACATTTTGCTTATCCATTCAAAAGTTGGTGACAATTAGATTGCTTCAAATTATTAATATTAGATATATTGCTGCTATGAATGTCCTTGTACAAGTCTTTGTGTAGACATATGTTTCAACATTGGGCAGGCATACATGCCTGTAGTGGGATGGGAGGGTTGTATACAAAGCTCATGCTTAACTTTTTAAGAAGATGACAAAGTGGCTTACAAAGTGGTTTTACTATTTTACAGCCCCATCAGCAATTTAGGAGGGTATCATTTTCTCCATATTCTCATCAATGCTTGTTATAGTCTGTCTTTATTAATCTGCTCATTCTAGTATGTGAAGTGGTTTGCCACAGTGGTTCCGATTACATGTCCCTAATAACTAATGATGTTGAATGCCTTTTTCTCTGCTTATTAGTAATCATATATCTTATCTGGTGCAATGCCTATTCAGAATTTTGGGCCATTTTTAAATTGGGTCACTTTTCTTCTTATTATTGATTTACAAGGGTTTTTAAAAATGGATAGAAATACTTTATCTGATTGTTTATTTTATGTCTGCATCTTGTCTTTCTGTTTTCTTAATGGTGTTTTTTGAAATGCAACTATTTTTAATTTTGACATTGTCTAATTTATTAATGTTTCTGTTATAGATTGTGCTTTGGGTTTAATATCCAAGAACCCTTTGCTTAGGATCACAAAGATTTTCGTTTATGTTTTTTCTAAAAGTTTTGTAGTTTTACTTCTAGTCTTTAGGTCTATGGTTCATTTTAAATTAATTTTTGTGCACATGACATGTGAAGGTCTAAGTTAATATTTTTCTAATTTACTTTGGGATATCTTCTTTGACCCATGGGCTATTGAGAAATGTATTGCTTTACTTGCAAATATTTGGGAGGTTCTCTATATTTCTTTCTCTTATTTATTTCTAATTTAATTCTGTTGTGATCAGAGACCATATTTTATGTGATTTCAATCTTTTAAAATGTATTGAAACTATGCTAGATCAGTACATGGAAATGCAAATCACTGATGAAAAAATCAAAGAAGATCTAAATGAATGGAGAGACATACCATGTTCATAGATTGGAAGACTCAGCATAAAATACGTCATGTATTCTCTAAGGAATTTATAAGTTTATACAGCAACAATCAAACTGCCAGTGGGATTGTTTATAAATATAGATAAGCTACTTTTAAAATTTGTATTGGAAAACAAATTAACTAGAATAGCTAAAATTATTTTGAAAAAGAGAAACATTGTTAGAAGAATTATAGTAGGTATTTTAAGAGATGTTAATGTGATAGTAATTAATATAGTATGGCATTTGCAAAGGCATAGACACACAGATCAATAAAACAGAACAGTGAATTCAGAAATAGATCCATGGAAATATGGGAAAATATTTTTTTACAAAAATGGAGAGATAATTTAATGTAGAAAAAGTGTTTTCAATAAATGGTATTAGAATAACTAGACTTTCGGCCGGGCGTGGTGGCTCACGCCTGTAATCCTAGCACTCTGGGAGGCCGAGGTGGGCGGATCGTTTGAGCTCAGGAGTTCGAGACCAGCCTGAGCAAGAGCGAGACCCCATCTCTACTAAAAATAGAAAGAAATTATATGGACAGCTAAAAATATATATAGAAAAAATTAGCCGGGCATGGTGGCGCATGCCTGTAGTCCCAGCTACTCGGGAGGCTGAGACAGGAGGATCGCTTGAGCTCAGGAGTTTGAGGTTGCTGTGAGCTAGGCTGACGCCACGGCACTCACTCTAGCCTGGGCAACAGAGTGAGACTCTGTCTCAAAAAAAAAAAAAAAAGAATTACTAGACTTTCATATGCAGAATAATAAACCTCAAATCAAACTTTATATATTCCACAAAAGGTAACTCAAAATGTAATGTAAAACAAAACTATAAAATATTCAGAAGAAAACTATGTGAAAATTTTCATGACCTTGAGTCAGGAAAATATTTTTTAGACATGAACCAAAATTTCGATTGATATTATTATCAAAATGATAATAATAATAAAATTAGAACTCATAAAAAGTAAAAGCTTATTCTTTGAGACACTAAGAAACATATTAAAGGTCAATTTGCAGACTAAAGAAAACATTTTCAATCACATATCTGACAGAGGCTTTGTATTCAAAACAAATACAAATCTCAATAAGAAAAATAAGCAACCAAATAAAATAGTGGACCCAAGGATTGGAACAGACACTTCATCAAAGAGGATACATGGATGATGAAGCAAATGAAAAGGTATTAGTTGCATTAGCCATTAGAGAAATACAAATTTAAACCATGATGAAAGACCTCTGTACACCTATTAGAATTGCCAAAATAAAACATAATGATAATAACACCAGTCCTGCAAAGAATGATAACACCAGTGGTGATAAACAACTGGTAGTCTCACACATTATTTGTGAATTTTCAAATGCCACAGCCATTATATAAAACAGCAGTTTCTTATAAGTTTAAATAAACATAAATATATAACTTAATCCTACCTATAGTTATTAATATTTACCCTAAAATAATGAAAATGTATGTTTATTTAAAACTTACACATGGATGTTTATCTCAGCTCTTTTCTTAATCCAACACCAATGGAAACAACCCAAAGGATGAGTGGTTAAAAAAATTGTGGTATACACATGTAATAGAATACTACACACCAATAAAAAGAAATGAACCTTGATAAACACAAGGTTTATCAATCTTCAAGTCATTATGCTGAGTGAAAGAAGCCTATCTTAAAAGGTTATATACTATAAATTTCATTTAATAACATCCTTGACAAGGCAAAGCTATACTGATGTATTAATAGAACAAATATAAATCTCCCAAAGCTTAGGCAGAGGAGAGATGTAACTGCAAAGCAATAACAAAGGGAAGATTTTTAGGGTGAAGGATGTATTATATATTCTGTTGGTGGTGGTGGTTACAGAATCATACATGTGATAAAATTCACAGAACTGTACACACAAACATCCATTTTCTTTAGGTTACTTTTAAAAATAAAGAAATTAGGAAAAATATGCCCATTCTGGGGTCAGAGAGTAAAAATTATTCTGCTTGGGATTGTTTAGGCTTCTTAAGTCAATGGGTTGGTTCTAGATAATTATCAGCCAAAAATCCTTTGAAGAAAAATAAACACACACACACACACACGTAGAGAGAGCATATCTTATTCTATCACTTTACCAATGCCAAGATTTGAGAAAGATATTTTTCTGTTCCTTTCTTCATTTCTACCTAGTTCATATTTGTAGAAGATTACAAGTAAATTTCTATGCTGGGAGTCCCTAAGACCACCCCAAGATTTGATGATTCACCAGAACAAATCAATGGACTCTGTATGTAGTCATCCTCAATGTTATGATTTATTATGGTAAAAAGATACAGAGAAAAATCAGCAAAGAGACAAAGCATATGTAGTAACGTCCAGAGGAAGCCAGGCATAAACCTCCAACAGTCCTCTCTCAGCAGAATCACAAAAGATGTGCTTAATTCTTCAAGAAAGAAATTATGACAACACATGAAATGTTGTTGACCAGGGAAGCTCACAAGACATTCAGTCCCCAAAGTTTTTATTAGGGTCTAGTCACTTTTGTGACCTGTGTCTGACACCATATACCAAAATTCCAGATTCCCAGAAGGAAAACAGTTTTTCAGCATAGATCATATTATTGTACAAACAATTTAGGCACAGCAAGCCACTCTTATCAGTTCTAGGAATGATATAAACCACCCTGAAACCCAAGTTCTCAAATGCTGGTCAAAGATCAAGCTTACAAGTAGGTCTTTCTGAAGATAGCAGCCTCAGGTTTCCATGTTAACTTTTTTTCTCCAGAACTTCCCATTTTTGGCAGTGTCTACACTGTGTCTTCAATTTCTTGTATTCTGTAATACCATGGAAACCAAACCTCAATGCCACTTGGGTTCCTGATTCTTAACTCCATTTGTTTTTTCTTGATTCTTGCTTTGGCTTAACATTTTTTCTGAGACCATTGTGTATTTTATTTCCCAATGAACATTTTATAATATTTTACATATCAATGAATAGTTTTAGTTGTTTTCTCTTATTTCAAAGGACCATTCAGCATGACCTATCTGCTAGATTGAAACACATAAAAATCAATTTTATTTTTTCATAAAGTACAGACATGATTTGTTTAATGGAATAGGCTCATCATTCACAGTCTTATTTGTTTATTGGATACTTATTAGGAAATGTTTTCAGGATCAACATTAGGCAAAAGAAGGTGAACTGAGATAAAGTCACCACAAATGTCTCAGTGGGTCTTACGGGGAGCCCTGGATCCAAATTGTCCTTCAGGATTGTCACAGTTATGGTGAGGGGCCTGGCCTCCATATCTCCTTACAATCCAGCGTTGGATAAGGCTGCTTCGGGAAGGAAACATGACCTCGATCAAGGTCAAGCTTTTGAGCTGCAGGGAAGTCCAAGGGAGGGACCATGCTCAGAACTGTCAGCTGCTTCTACTCCCACTAGCTGGAGGACTGGGTTCCTTAGTCCAGTGGGGCAGGACAGGAGGATATAGACAAAACATTAATGCATCCACTGCAGTCTTACAAGAAACCAATAAATTGACATTAAGAAGCTTATTTTCAAGTTACTTCATATATTTTTACTGATATTGCTAATATTAATATATTGAAGTTTAGTTAAATAGAAGAAACGTAAATGTGTTCTATATTTTGCTTTTGAACTTTTTTGAAATTGTTATTACAATTAGTTATGGTTTGAGTTATTGATTTAGTTCATTTGTGCTGCTATAACAAAATTCCATGGGTTGGGTAATTTATAAAAAACAGAAGTTTATTTCTCACGGTTATGGAGGCTGGCAAGTCCAAGCTGAAGGCACTGGGCTCTGGGGAGAGCCTGCCTGCTGCATCGTCACACAGCGGAAGGCAGAAGGACAAAGAGGCAAAAGGGGCTGAACTCATCTTTTTGTGACAGCATTAATCCTGCCCATAAGGGCAGAGTTCTCATGGTCTAATCACCTCTCAATACTGTTACAAATGGTGATTAAATTTCAATATGAGTTTTGGAGGGAATAAACATTCAAACCATAGCAGTTATCATCATTATCAATTTTTTTGTAGTTAGCAATTAAGCCATTGTACTAAAAGTACAATATTTGTATGAGTTGATTAATTTTACAATTTACTTTAAAATTTGAAACTAAAAATAATCTATTATTTCATTAAAAATTATCACTGTGTTCTTAGTACTCTATCATGGCTAATAGAAAACTGGTTACATTTATGAAATATATAGAATTGAATGAAGATGGGAATGAATGCCCAAAATTGTTTGCCATATGGTGACTCAATTCTTCTGCCCTTTCCTCTGTTAATGCTGCTGTTAAGCCTTCCCCTGTTGACATATTGCAACACTGACGTCACTTAGATTTCACTTGGTGTGGTAGCAATCATAAACTGAAAAGAAAATAGGCACACTGAAATTACATGACACAATCAGCTTTATGTTGCTCATCAGATAAGCTACAACTTGAGTATGTACATGCATTATTCCCTTTAACAAAAATACAAATACAAATCATTCAAATTCTGGTTCACTGATGAATACAGCACATATTCCTTGAGAAAGAAAAGCATAGTCTCTTTTACCTGACTTGCACTTGTGCCACAGACTTGCAGAACACCTGGGGATTTTTCCAATTTCCTGAACTACCTTCCAGCTAATTTTGAGTTTGATCACTTTGCTCTCACAGAGCCCAGGAGTGAGGACAATGCCTGCAGGGGAACTGGCTGAACTGGTTTTCCTGCCATTGTATAAAAGTTCACTAATATTCCTTTACTGGAATCACTTACTACTGTCTTGGGGATTTTGGACACCTTTGATGATGAGCACTAGTAGTTATGTTTGGAGGACTGGGAGGTGAAAGAAAGCTCTGGATCATGAAATACTGCTGATTCACCTGGCCTGACTGCAGGAAATTGAAGGTCCTAAGAGACAGGAGGCATGGCATGCGGGTTGGAGATGATGACAAGGACAAAAGCTGAGAGGAGGCACCAAGAACACATTTTACCTGCTTCATTGACAGAGGTATAGTCCTGGGGATAGCAATTTTCAACTCTAGAGTTAAGGGATAAAGGATTAGGAAAGGAACTCCTCTTTAAGTTTGCTGGGAGTAAAAATGCTAATAGAAATACTCTGACAGGAACTTTATCTTTTTGGTCTACATTTTGTTACATTTCCTCAAAATTTTGCTGGTCCTGACTTTCATGTGATCAAGCAGTGAAGGGAAAAGTTTCTAATAATTACATAACAAAGGTGCCTGTTAAATGAAGCAACAGCCAGCACAAAAACAACAAAGCGTGTCATTATGTGGCAAGTAGATACAAACTGTTAATAAGAATTGCACATGGTGCGTTCCACACTGTGTCGGGGAGGGGCACGCTTGTAGCCGCGGCTTGGGTGGTGCAAACACATTACGTGTAGCCAAAATGTTTGTATCCCCATAATATCCTGAATAAAATAAAAAAAAAAAGAATTGCATATGTTTCTAAGAATTTGTTTACATCCCTTTAAAAAAACTTCAGAGTTCTTTGTGTAAAGATAAACACCTGCTGTCTAACTTGAACTTAATACGTGGTTTGAAAGTATAAGAGTATATATTTCTAAGTTATTACAGTTACAATTTTAAAGATTTCTGAGTATTTATTTAATTAATGTTCAATGTTTTAAAAAGTATAAAAATAACTGAACTACTTTTAAGAACCCTGAGAATTGCAGATAAAATGTTAATAAAACATTAGAGACCAGATCGAATGCATTAATGGACAAAAATGAAGCTCTGAGATGACAAGGAAACAGAACACTGAAGAGAGAGAAGACTGGAAATAACAAGAGCAAAGAGCCACGCGCTATAGCAGAAGAGCTCTTTCAGTGGTCTGGACCAACCCTGTTCTCCCCCGATTGCTCATAGTTCTCAAGAATCACCGTAGAATGTGCTGGGAGTGCAGCATGCTGAGATACAAAAGCACAGCACTCTGCCCCGTGTGTCACGCTGTCCCAGGTTATAAAACGCAAAGTGGACTACTTGCTGGGTCCCTCAGCTACGGTGCAAGCTGAGCATGCCCAAGACTCCATCCTTCCTGGGCAGCTTCCCAAGCCGGGGGACCAGCTTGCCGTAAGTGCTAGGCTTCTGCTGTCCCTTGCTGCCTGTTTGTAAGTAGTGAACCTGCTTCGTGTCACCCGTTACATGCCAGTTTCTGTCTCTCTGGACTTGTGCAGGAGAAAGAAATTGGCAAAGCCCAAGGAGCAGTGGGAGAAGTGTTTAGAATCCTTTCCTGAGATTGATACTAGTGACAGTGAACCGGCTTCACGCCAAATAAATAGAAGTACCCAAATAATCAACACGAACTCCTGAGGATTAGGGGACAGGCATTAGCCCAGGCACTGGCAGGCCATTGGATGTTGCTCTCCTCCTGCCTGCGCATCTCGACTCATTTCCACGTGGTTTCCAAAAACAGTGTCCAGCAGTGTCACTCTTTTCAAATACTGTTAAGTTGCCAAAAATGCTCATACCATCAAAAAATAGTGTGTTGATAAACATAACTAACTAGCAACTATTAGCATTTTCTAGAAAGACCAACTTATGCTAGAGCCAGATAAACTAGCTAGGGAGAGGGTAAGAGCTTGAGACATTCTGGGGTAAAACAGAATTAATAATTAGTAACCGAACACTGACTTTACTGAATACTCAGGGTTTTTATTGTTGTGGTCATAATATTAAGTCGTCACTACAATCCTGTGAGCTAGGTAAGTATTTCAACTTGGTAGATGAAAGTTATTAAGATTCACAAGTTAAACAGTTTTGCATAATTATAACACTGTTAAGAGCTGGGACCAGATTCTAGCCCAGCTTTGCTTAAATTCCAGCCAACTTTTAAGAGTAAATCAAACAAATTGTCCCTCATGAATCCATGTTAGCAAAAGACACAGAAAAAGAAGAGTATGTGAATTTTATTAAGCAATGATTAAAAGCTGCTTCAAGTCTTCCTATTTTTGCTATGCCCAGGCTTAGTGGCCAAGCCTCTTTGGACACCTTGAAAGGCACTTGTGTCTCCAGTCTCCATTTACCACCACCATTAGTGTCTCTTTGAGCAACATCAGCCTATGTAAGGATTGGAGTGAGAAGAGGAAAAGGAAAGATCCTAAAACTGTGTTTTTTCCTGGGACTATAATTCCTTGCATAGTAATGACAATGATTCAAAACAAATCCTTAGTCTTTCTACATAGGGGTGTGTGTGTATTGTATAGTTATTTTTTTATATGGGGTTCTCTACAAGTCAAAAATATGCATATGCCATTTTCATAGTTTGATTTTGAGCTCCCACAGGGATATGATTTCACTGTATATTAAATAATTTCTGCTACTGAGTCTTGAACAAAACAGACAGGCAAATATGAATGAGCCAGTGAGAAATTTGATCCATTTATCAACATTAAATTATAAGAACGAGTGGAAAATACATTATTAACTGTGACAACTGACTCAAGAGGAGAGGAAGAAAGGAACAAAGGAGAAAGGAAAGATAGAAGAAGGAAGGAAGGAAGGAAGGTAGGTAGGAAGGAAGGAGAGAGAACAAGAGAAAAAGAAAATTAATTTGCCTGAGTCTGCCAACATCCTTGTGAAGATGTGAGATGGCAATATTTGAAGAGCATTTGGGAGGTGTATGGAGGTTGAAATTCCACTCTGAAAATGTACTAATCCCAGGTTGTTGTGGCATGGAAGCAAAATTGTGAATTTGGTTTGGCAAGAGATTTCTTTTAACCCCAAAATATACATGAAAGTAAAAAATATGTATTATAATTTAAAATCTGGAAAATATCATTTATGTTTATAGCTCCCTTATTTCATTTCTAATCGAATTGTTCTTCTGGAGTGAGACCGTATTGTAAACTCTGTTAACAACATAACTTCCTAGAAGAATTTTAGTGGTGTAATTTTCTTTAAAATGAAATCATTGAGGAAAAAGTGACTAAACAATTCTTAAAGGAGTCACTTTTTCACATGCATCTAAAAGGAACACATTGTCACTTGTAGATTTTCTTCAATCATTAAAAAAAAAAAATCAAATACAGCTCCCAGAAGCATTTTAGTTGCAACTGGAAAGTTAAAAAGCAAGACCAGGATTGTTTCCTGACAGTTTTATGTTTTCTTGTGGATTCAGTTTTTCAGTGATTATTTGAAGAAATTGCAGAGTTAGTTGTGAAAAGTTTCAGTTGGGAGAAGAAGCAAACACACAAAAGGAGTCATGTATCCCACTGGGTGTGTACAAATATGCATAAGTTTTTATTATAATCCTAATATAATAGCAACATGTCCATTTTAGTGACAATTTCTATATGTTATAATTTGATTAGATTAAGCTTTAAGTTAAATTCATGCTTCCAGGTGACCCCAAAATCTATAATTCAGTAGTATAAAACACTGTCTACAGATGGAAAAAAAAAAAAACAACTTACATCTATATTTTCCTGGAGGGGCAGAATTTGAAAGGCATGTTCTTCAGTACTAGGGGAAGAATTATTTTTCTAAATATTCATACCACATAAAGAAATTTTCATAATGGCCTCCTGATGTGCATGGCAAGTTTTCTCTTCTAGAAATTCATACAATATTAACAATTACAATAATTATTTGAGCCATAATTTATTGTTCTTGATATTCTGAGCTCTGCACATTCTATGCATCATCTTATGTAATTCTCTAAGCAATATGTTGAGATAAATTCTTTTCTCCTCCCTCATAAATTTAGGCAGCTGAGATTCAGAGAGGTAAGTTACCTCCTAGGGCCACGTGGGTAGGGGAACCAGGCTGTGGACTGGGCAGGGTGGCTTCAGAGTGTCCCTCTCCGCTGCTGTGCCCTGGGGACTCCTGTTGTTATGAATGAAACTGCACCCAGGTGGTAAGACAGCATATTGGTAAATAAAAATATTAAATGCTTCAGCATTTTGACTAGAATTCAGACCAGTTACTAAACATTTCATATTGTAAGTATCATTCATACATGCACCCATTGTTTTGAGGAGTTGTTTTTCTCCTGTTCAACAATTTAGCAAAAAAAAAAAAAAAAAAAATCATTATAAATCTTAACTTTCTCATGAGATCTATAATCTTCATCATGCAATAGGAGTAATTTTGCTGTCCCATGGCAGCTTTATTGCCAGCCACGGTGAGGAGTTACAATTTGCTTTGGCTTAGCTTTAATTTGTTAGTATCCTAATCTCAACTGCACATACCAATTATACACCGAGCATTCAGTGTGCACCAGTGAGATATTGATTTTGGTGTTTTATAAACTCATGTGAAACATAAATGAGTGGGACTGAAATCATTCCTCTTAGGGTTCAAGGGACATTGGCTCCCTTACTAAATTATATAGGTTAGGTCATTAAGAGAGTGTGTGTGTGGGGTATATGTGTATGTGTGCTAAATGCCGATCTTACATCGTGGGAGGGGGGAAGTATAATTTATTTATTTGAATTTTCAAAAATAGAGGTGTCTGGGACTTAGTTTCAGTAAAACATTTGTTCTGTATTTTTGGAACCTGGATCCATAATTCCTGTATTTTAAACTGGTTGAACAATCTGGAGAGTTATGTGGGTGGTAATAGTAGCCTTTCCAAATTTTGAGCAATTTAAATTTAGCATCATGCTCAAGTGTCTTATTAAAATTTAAAATTTAATGTCCATGGGTTGGGTTTCAAGCCTTATAAAATTATTTTCTTGACAGGTACTTCATATTAATCATATATATCTCTAGAAAGTTTGATTATTCCTTCTTTTCTTCCTTCTATTATTAATCTTTCATTTCTTCTTCAGGGGATAAGTTTTACAGAGTGCAATGCTGTGTGGTTAATTGCCTAGGCTGGAATTCTGGCTACGAATTCATTAGTGGTATGAATGTTGGCATGTTATTTAATCTCTCCATGCCCATGATTATCCATGAAAATAATAAAAGATGCTACCAAGATGAGCTATTATGAGGATTATTGGGGAAAAATACATGTGAAGTAATCAGAACAGTACCTAGAACTGTCATTATTACTAACTTATCATTTTATTGTTATTAAACTATTAATCTAACAAGTATGTACTGAGTGGTAAAAGTATTCTAGCTACTATTCTCTAATGAAAAATTGTCAGGGCATATACATGTACATCACAATCAATACATAGCGAGGTAGATTTTTTTGTAGAAATGGCCACAATCTCCCCCCTCCCTCGCAGAATCCAAGTCCTTGGACACGGGAAGAGTCTCCTCCCGCATTGACAATGGGCTTGGCCATGCCCCCTGCTTTGGCCAATGTAGTAAAAGCCAACATGATGCAAGTGGAGACTGTGACAGCACTTGTGCATTGGAGGTTGGCCTCTGTCTTGCTGCTTTCAATAACTCTGCCACCACCATGATAATAATGAGTTCGGTTAGCCCGGTGGATACTTGGCAACACACGGTGCAATTTCTTCCGTCGCTCCTGCCAACTGCTAGTCAACCGCCAGGTTACTAAGTATGAAATGTCCGATTTCCTAAAGTACTAAGTTTGACAGTTGATATCTCTGACATTTCACTTTGACACTTCTTGTTTTATTTTTATTGTGAAGGTACATCCTCATTCTTTTGAATGCATGGTTTGGCTTGTGACTACCTTTCAAAATTTTTTAAGAGCAATTTTTGTGAAACCATGAATAAGTCAAAAATTCGAGTTATTTTGGAATAAGAGTTCTATCGTGGAACCAATGCAGCACAGATAGCTTGAAATATCAATAAAGTGTTATGGAAAGATGTGGTAACGAATGCACAGTACACTGATGGTTTGAGAAGTTCTGTTCTGGTGATTTTAAGCTTGAAAATGAGCCACGTGGGTGACCTGAGACCAAGGTGGATAATGATGAGCTGGAAGCTGTGGTGGAAATGAATTCATCTCAACCTAAATGTGAATTGGCAGCAAGATTTGACATTATTATTCCAACAATACTGGACCATTTGAAACAAATCAGCAAGGTAAAGAAGCTGGACAGATGGATATGGCATGACTTAAACAAGTGTCAGAAGAGAACTTGTCTCGAAGCTTGCCTTTCTTTGCTGTCACGACATAAAGGTGAACCATTTCTACACTATATTGTTACATGTGATCAAAAATGGATTCTTTTTGACAATTGCAAGCATTCAGCACAATGCTTGGATAAAGATGAAGTGCTGAAACACAGTCCAAAACTGAATATTCATCAAATAAAGCTAATGGCATCTGTTTGGTGGTCCAGCGCTGGTATTATCCACCACAGCATCATGAAATCTGGTCAATCTATTACAGAGGATGTCTACTGCAACCAACTGGATGAACTGATGAGGATGCTTGCGATTAAGCAGCCGATTGGTCAACAGAGACAGGCCAGTCCTCTTGCAAGACAAGTGACCATAGGTCACACACACAATGCTGCTCAAACTACAGAGGCTGAACCTGGAAACTCTCTGTCATCCACTGTATTCACCGGACCTTGCACCAACTGACTCGCACTTTTTCCAGGCTTTGGACCACTTCTTGCAAGGAGAAATACTGAATTCTCAAAAAGCCATGGAAAATGCTTTTCACAATTTCATCACCACTCTCTGTCCAGGCTTCTTCGCTGCTAGCATAAACAAGCTACCTTTAACATGGCAAAACTGTGTCGACAGTTTAGGTGCACACTTTGATTAATTGTACTGCTTCTTGTGTGAGATATAATAAACTAAGCTCTTGATTCAAAATCGAATGTTTCATATTTAATGACCTAATATTAAACTACCTGCAGCCAGCAGACTGCAAATGTGTGCATGAGCCCAGCAGACCCCAGGGAGCCGTAGAGATGTACCTTCCTGGCCACGCTGAGCCCACATTGCTGACTCGCAGGACACGAGCACCAAACTTCGAGGTGGTTTCTTACATAGCAAATGAAAATGATATGTGTGACTGTATAACAAGGCAGATCTTAAAAAGTTCAGAAAGATGAGAAAAGGGATGAAAGATAATATTTTAAAAAAGAAAAGATCTTGAGTAATATATTAAAAATGTTCTTATGTGTATCTTATTTCTTACAACATCCCCACAATATAGGCATGTTATTATCATTTTTGAGAAACACAGCAATTTAGTTGTATACAGTCTGTGTAATTGCTCATAACCCCATTGACAGAAGGTAGTGGTAACAAGGTTTGAATGTCCTTTTTTTCTACCCTCTGTCACAGAGGACTCATTAAGAAGACCAGTTCTTAATGAGTACAATTAATAAGTTCAATTTAATGAAAATATACTAAATAACAGAAAAGATACAGTTGGATGGATAACAGTGTCTATCACATGCTATGGATTGAATTGTGTCAGACCTACCCAAACCTTATATGTTGAAGCCCTAACCCCCAATGTGACTGTCTTAAGATAGTATCTTTCAGAAGTAATTAAGGTTAAATAACAATATGGTGGGACCCAGACTTAATCAGCCATATCAGCAGAATCCTAGAATTAAGATGAGATTGTACCAGCAAGACCACTGGCAGTTTGAACTAAATGTGACAGAGAAAACAGGACAGAAGGAAGGAAGGCCTGTCAGGCTTAGATCCTATAAGATCAGACCATAGAGCTATTAGGCTGCAAGCATGTGTTATTTTTCAAGAAAAGCAAAGAATGACCCCAACGGTGATTCAGGAATCATCAGAACTGCCTCCTTGAGGCAGTTCAAAGGATGAGGCTATTGCTTCAGTTACAACAGGCTAGGCGCTTCTAACCAAAGCTGCTTTGGGCTGGGGTCACTGCCCCAGAGGGTTCTGAAGGTGGGGAGGCCACCCCAGTGGATCTGGAGGGCAGAGCATTGAACAAAGGGGGATTATTCCCAAGCATTAAGATCTACTAGGGTTTGCTTGGCTGTCTTTGGATTCGCTTGGCATCTTTGCTCCTTTTTTTCCTTCCAATGTCTCCTTTTTGGAATGGGACTATCTTGTGCATGTCCCATCACTGTATTTTGGAAACACAAAATTTATCTTAGTCCACAGGCTGACAGCGGAGAGGAATTTTGACTCACGCTAAACCATACCTTGGGTCCTATCCATATCGGATTTAAATGATATTTAGATGAGACTTTGGACTTAGACTTTAGACTTGATGCTGGAATGAGTGTATTTTGCATGTAGTAAGGACAGGAATTTTGGCGGTCCAGGAGGAAAATGTTGTGAACTGAATTTTGTCCCCCTCTTTATTCTTATGCTGAAGCTCTAACCACCAATGTGACCGTATCTGGAGATAGGGTCTTTAGGAGATAAAGTTGAATGAGGTCATCAGAGCGGGGGACTTTTCCTAGAGAACTGTGGCCTTATAAAGAAAAGGAAGAGAGAGAGAACTTTCTCTCCTTCCTCCCACCGTGTGAGGACACAGCACGAAGGTGACCATCTGCAAGCCAGAGAGGGCGCCCTCACTAGAAACTGCACCCTGCTAGACCTTGATCTTGGACTTTCCAGCCTCCAGAGTTTTGAGAAAATAAATGTCCATGGTGCTGCAGTCTATGGCATTTCGTTACGGCGGCCCATGCTAACAGATCTCCTACCACAGAGGCGGCTCTGCCTCCACTTCAGCCTGATCGAGTAGGTAGGGGGTAAGCAGTTCTGTTTAGTTTTCTGCCTTCTGTTTTTCAGAGAATATGTCACTGTGAGGTTTCCTCAGGGCACACGTTGCAGATACTGTGGTGTTCCTTTCATTACAGGTACTAAGAAAAACAAATATTGTCAAAATCGATTGTGCCAGCAAAATTATTATAGTTGAGCAGTTCACACTTAAGCATTTATGCTAAGGAATTAATCAAGGATATAAGCAAATACATACAGATACTAATTCAGATATAAATTTTCACTGAATCAAAATTTATACTACATCAATTTTTTTCTATTTAATATTAAGTCATATAGTGGGAACAGCTAGCAAATGACGATACCTCACAAAATGTCATACTATACAGCTATGAAAATAGTGTTCAATAAGCATATCCATTGATAGAACTCAAAGCCCACAGCACATTGTCACATTATAGTTAGTACATCTGATACCATGCTGTAACGAACATGTGTCCACGCATGTAGATCTACTTTTATATCTATGTATACATGTTTCTGCATAGGTATATGTTTATAGTATTTGTCTATCTATCTTTGGAAAATGGGATTCCTAGTGAATTTTAATTGGTGCTGAACTATTTTTAAGTTGTTTTGCTGTATTTTTGATAACTAGAAGAAATACTTAAATAAAAATGAAAACCTTTTCCTTAAAAATACTAAAATATCATTGATGTTGTAATATGAACCTATTAGCAAAAATAAAAAGAGTAGAAGGCCAGGCACAGTGGCTCATGCCAGTACTCCTAGCACTTTGGGAGGCCAAGGTAGGAGGATCACTTGAGGCCAGGAGTTTGAGACCAGCCTGGGCAACACAGCTAGACTCCATCTCTACAAAACTTTTAAAACAAGAAATTAGCCGGGTATGGTGGCACATGGGCTTATAGTACCAGCAACTCAGAAGGCTGAGGCGGCAGGATCATTTGAGCCCAGGAGTTTGAGATTACAGTGAGCTATGGTAACACCACTGCACTCCAGCTTGGGAAACAAAGTGAGACCCTGTCTCTAAAATTTAAAAACAAAAGAATTTTTACAAAGTAGATATAATCTAATGTTGACAGGCTTAAGCTGAAGTACTCAAATGTTGCTGTTGGCATTGTAAACTATCACGTGCTTTCTAGAGAGCTATTTTCAATAATCAACAAGATGAATCCAAATTGAAATATATATATATATATAGATCTATTGATTCTTATAACACCAAGCAATAAGTTTAAAAGAAAAAGATAATTAGCCAAAAGAAGAGAAAAATTATTCCAAAATCTGTGTAACAGTGCTTGTGAAAACAATGAGTAATACAAAACAGGAAAACAGCTCAAATTTCTCCACATTGGAGCAAAAAACAAATATACTGTACTTCAAAATTCCACTTAGGTAGACAAGTTTTAACATTAAATGTGCTAGGCAATAATAGTGTTATATGAAATGTTCATGTGTATTAAAAAGAACCTAAGAGAGTATAAAAAATATAAATAGTTGGAGCTTTGGCTTTATTTTTAGTTTTTATGTACATTTAATAAATGCACATAAAATAACTACAAGTACATCAGTATGAGCATAACATTAAACAATAAAATGATAAATAACTTAAAAAATTTAGCATGAAAGAGTAAGGGCATGATAGTCAATATACAATGTTGAAACAAAAGTTTTCTTTTAATTTATGATCTTGGAATAAAAACAATTAGTCAATGTTTTCCACAACCTTTCTTTGCTTGTATTTATAAAATAAGAGGCAGTGAACAAGAAGATAAAGAAAACAATAATGGAAACAGGAGTGAGGGTGGCTGTACACTCCCGAATTGTGGCACCAGGTACACACAAATAACAGCCTGAAATACTCACGACCTTCAGGATTTGCTTTTGTTTATGAACTACAAAGGGTGCTTATTTTCTGCTTTTCATGATGGCAATAACCGATCTTTTTCCACTATATTTATTGTACTTTTTCTTTTTGTTAAGATTATTTTATACTTGGAAGTATCTAAATGTTGTGTCTGGAATTTAAATAGGAAAAACCATACTTTAGCCTTAGCCAACTAAAAAAGGCCAAGCTCACTGCTGAATTGATGGTGATTATCCTTAGAAGAATATAATGACAGGGTTCATTGACTGGATGCCATTATGATTTAGGTGACTTTCATGTGTCATCTTATGACATCTGCAAAACAACCCTGTGAGGTAGGACATATATTGTTCAGCTTCCAGCTGAGGAAAGAGTAGAATGAAACAGATTTCAACTTCGGCTTGTCCGAGCTCAAATCCCACGACATGTGGACTGACCACACTAACTACAGTGCACACAAGGCGACACGATAGGCACATTCCCAGACAAAGTGGAGCAGGACAGTGTTGCACAAAGATCCCAAGTCGAGAGCTCTAAAGACATAGGCTGACGATGCACCATACACACCGATATTCCTATGTCTGGAGTTCTGCCTACGGGCCTCATATCATATCTGCATTATTTAAGTACAACGTTAAGTAATGATCTGATGCTTTCACCATAATATGAAATCGTAGTAAATTTCAAATTTTCACTATATGATAACAAATAAAATAGTTTTTAAAATTCTATGTATTTGGGGGTAATAAAAACATTGGCAATCAAATAGAATATGTTTGCATTTCTCTTTATTCCCTCACAACATTGTTGCAAAAAGAAACACTGTATTCATAGAAGCATTGCTCTCAATGCAGGAAAACCTATGGAGTCTATAAAAAATTAATATAAATAGTAAGAGACAGTAGTAAGTTTAGACGGTTAAAGATAAATATGTTAAAGTCAACAGTATTTCCATATATTAACATTTAATAATTGGCTACTAAATTTTTAATGACATTTATAAAACTGTCAAAAATATGAAATTCTTAGGGATACTAGGGATATTTAGAAAAAGATATAAAAGACCTGTGTAATAAAAACTAAAGAAAAACAACAGAAAAGTCTGAGATAAATTAAAGGAGGACACAGAGAAGTGCATCCATGGAGAAGTGCTTGGACTCCTGAGTTATAAAATCAAAACAGTTAAGATACAATTCTCACCAAGTTGATCTATAGTTTTCACAAAATACCAATTAAAATCTTAGCAGAATTTATTTCGTAGAAATTGGAAAATTGATTATAAATATCACACAGAAACGCAAAGGAACTTGAATAACCAAAACAACTTTGGAAAGGAAGAACAAAGTTGGAGGAATAACACTGCCTGGTTTCAAAATTTAATCTAATTTTACAGTTATCAAGAAAGTGTGGTATTAGCATAAAAATACAGAAATAAATCAATGGAAAAGAAAGTTCAAAAATAGATGCATACCTATAGGTAAAACTGATTTTCAATAAAGGTACAAAATAATTCAGTGGAGAAAGGATAAACTTTTCCACAAATGTTATTGAAAATTTCACATACATTTGCAAAAAATGGTATATACTTTGCATAATATAGAAAAATCAATATATATCATTGACCTAAATGTAAAACCTAGAACTATAAAATTTCAAGAATAAAGACTTTGTGACCTTGGGTTAGTCAAAGATTTCTTAGATTTGACACCTAAAACATAAAGCATACGAAAACAAATTTATAGTTCTGACCTCATCAAAATTAAAACCTTCTGTTCTTTCAAAGAAATTTTAGGAAAATAAGAAGACAAATCACAGTATGTGAGAAAATATTTGCAAATCATACATCTGACTGTATCTAAAATATGTAAACACCTCTCAAAATTCAACGAGAAAAAAATAAAAACGCAATAAAAAATTTCCAAAGATTTGAAAAATACTTCGCCAAAGAAAATGTACAGATGGCAGATGAGCACATGGAAAGATCATTAGTCATTAGGGAAACGTAAATCACAACTACAATTAGATGACAAAACACAGGTATTGGTGTGGCTAAAATTAAAGACACATGGAGTTAAAAGTGTGCGTGGTAAAGGTAACAGTGATACACAGCTGGTAGCAATATACAACGTTACAACCACTTTGCAAAATAGGTTGTCAGTTTTTTAAAAAGTTAAACATTCACTACAAAATGATCCAAACATTTCACTTCTCTTCTCGATGTTTATCCAAGGCAAATGAAAGCGTATGTTCATACAAAGACTTGTACAAAAATGTTCACAGCAGCATTAGTCATAATGGTAAAAACCTGTAAATGATCCAAACGTCCATCGACATGTAAGTGGGTAAGCATATTGTGATATTCCACATTCTGGAATACCGCTCATCAAAGAAAAAGAACGGGCTATTGATTCTTGCAAGGACATAGATAGGTCTCACAATTATTATGCTAAGTGACAGAAACAAAACAGATTCTGTACTGTATGCTGTTATTTACGTAAACTTCTAGAAAAGGCCAGCTAATCTGTGGTGACAGAAAACAGTCTAGGAATTGCCTGGGGATGGTAATGACCTTGTGCACAGGAGCAAGAAGAATTTCCAAGGGACACAAAGAAATGTTCTGCTTGATGAATGCATTCATTATGTTGAATGTGCTGATGGATTTGTGCATGTATATCTATGTCAAATTTATGAACTTATACACTTTAAATATGTACAGTTTATTGTATGCCAGTTATACTTTAATAAAGCTATAAATAAAGTTCTAAATTCTCCTTACTTTAGTATTATAACAACTGAGGCAAAACATGTGCATTCAAATTAGCAATTATTAAAAATTTCAGTTTTATCTAAGTTCATATTATATAAATGAGATTCTATACACAAAACATTATTTCAGACAAAACATTAAAATATTTCCCTAAATCTACCAAAACAGTTCTTATATTCTCAGGCGTCAGTAGAAGAAGGTGGTACTATTCAAACCTTGCAACATACATTCCAGTAAACAAGACACAGCTGACTACCAAACGCAGTAAAAGCATTTGTCTGCTGTGCCTGGCTTGCCATGAATTACTAGAATACTAATTAAAGGAAAGTATTGAGATTAAATGTCTTGGAAATTACAAAGCTCTTAACATTGCCTTGTGAGGGAAGAATATTGATAACTTTTAAAAAGAGAGCAAAAACAAAAAGAAAACGTGTTCTTGCTGCCTTTTGTAATGGTTTTCGCTTCTACTTTAATTATATTTAGCATTCATTCCCATTTGCCTTTCATTTACAACAGCTACACACACACACACACACACACACACACACAATCTCTCTCTCTCTCCCTCTCTCTGCCCCCCTCTTCAGTTTGATTCAAAATGGTTCATCACATTCTAATTACTTCCAAATGTAGAGCAATTCTTTCTTTCTTTTTTTTTTTTCTTATTTTATTTTTTTATTTTTTTTTTTAAAAAACAATAGTTTCATATTTTTTCCCCGCCCTCCCCCTTTGCCGAGTCAGCACCTTCAAGTGTTACCACTCCCCAAACGGTGCGCAATGCACTCATTGTGTAGGCATACCCCCAGCCCCTCCCCCACCCCCCACCTCAGTCTGATGTCCAATTGGTGTCGTTTCCAGATTTGTATTTAGG
Organism: Eulemur rufifrons; assembly: GCF_041146395.1. Lineage (NCBI taxonomy): Eukaryota > Metazoa > Chordata > Mammalia > Primates > Lemuridae > Eulemur > Eulemur rufifrons. Next base: position 4,360,727 of record NC_091011.1, on the reverse strand, counting down.
TGATGATCAAGGAAACCAATTTTCTGGTGAGTATATGTGATGTTTGTTTTTCCATTCTTGGGATACTTCACTTAATATAATGGGTTCCAACTCTCTCCAGGAGAACCATAGAGATGTTGTATCTTCATCATTCCTTATAGCTGAGTAGTATTCCATGGTATACATATACCACAGTTTACTAATCCAATCATGTATTGATGGGCATTTGGGTTGTTTCCACATCTTTGCTATTGTGAATTGTGCTGCTATAAACATTTGGGTACACGTGCCTTTGTTACAGAATGACCTTTTTTCCTTTGGGTATATGCCCAGTAATGGGATTGCTGGGTCAAATGGCAGGTCTACTTGAATCTGTTTAAGATACCTCCATAATGCTTTCCACAGAGGTTGCACTAGTTTGCAGTCCCACCAGCAGTGTATTAGTGTTCCTGTCTCTCCACACCCACGCCAACATGTGTTGTTTTGGGTTTTTTTGATAAAGGCCATTCTCACTGGGGTTAAGTGATATCTCATTGTGGTTTTGATTTGCATTTCCCTGATGATTAGAGATGTTGAACACTTTTTCGTATGTTTGTTAGCCATTTTTATATCTTCTTTTGAAAAATTTCTATTCATGTCCTTTGCCCACTTTTTGATAGGGTTGCTTGATTTTTTCTTGCTGATTTTCCTGAGTTCTAAATAGATTCTTGTTATCAGTCCTTTATCTGATGTGTAGTATGCAAAAATTTTTTCCCATTCTGTAGGTGGTCTGTTTATTCTCTGGACTGTTTCTTTGGCTGTGCAGAAGCTTTTTAATTTAATCATGTCCCATTCATTTATTTTTGTTGCTGCTGTGATTGCCTTGGGGGTCTTCTTCATAAATTCTTTGCCTAGGCCAATGTCTGTAAGAGTCTTTCCTACATTTTCTTCTAGAATTCTGATTGTATCATGCCTGAGGTTTAGGTCTGTTATTCACCGTGATTTGATTTTTGTGAGAGGTGAAAGCTGTGGGTCCTGTTTCAGTCTTCTACAAGTGGCTAACCAATTCTCCCAGCACCATTTGTTGAATAGGGATTCTTGTCCCCAGGGTATATTCTTTCCTGCTTTGTCAAAAATTAGGTGACTATATGAGGATGGTTCTATATTTGGATTTTCTGTTGTGTTCCACTGGTCTGTGTCCCTGCACTTGTGCCAATACCAGGCTGTTTTAAGAACCACGGCCTTGTAGTATAGTTTGAGGTCTGGCAAATTAATACCTCCCATTTTGTTTTTGTTGCTTAAAATTGCTTTTGCTATACGGGGTCTTCTTTGATTCCATACAAAGTGTATAATTATTTTCTCTATGTCTGTAAAGAATGATGTTGGTAATTTAATAGGGATTGCATTGAATCTGTAGATCACTTTGGGTAGTATAGACATTTTAACAATGTTGATTCTTCCGATCCACGAGCATGGTATATTTTTCCATCTATTTGCAAGTTCTGCTATTTCTTTTCTCAGTGTTTCATAGTTTTCCTTATAGAGGTCCTTTACCTCTTTAGTTAGATATATACCTAGATATTTTATTTTCTTTGTTGCTATTTTGAAGGGTATTGAGTCTTTAATTTGGTTTTCCGATTGACTGTTATTGGCATATATAAATGCCTCTGATTTGTGTATATTAATTTTGTAGCCTGAGACTTTGCTGTATTCGTTAATCAATTCCAGGAGTCTCTTGGTTGAATCCTGGGGGTTTTCCAGATATAACATCATATCATCAGCAAAAAGTGAGAGTTTGATCTCTTCCTTCCCTATTTGGACTCCCTTGATTCTGCTCTCTTGCCTGATAGCTCTCGCAAGGACTTCCAATACTATGTTGAAAAGTAATGGAGACAATGGGCAGCCCTGTCTGGTTCCAGTTCTAAGTGAGAGTGCTTTCAGTTTTTCCCCATTCAGTATGATGTTGGCTGTGGGTTTGTCATATATGGCTTGTATCATTTTTAGGTAGGTTCCATCAATGCCTATTTTGTTAAGCGTTTTTATCATAAAAGGGTGTTGAATTTTGTCAAATGCTTTTTCTGCATCTAATGAGAGTATCATATGATTTTTGTTTTTGCTTCTATTTATGTGGTGAATTACATTTATAGATTTACGTATGTTGAACCACCCCTGCATCTCGGGGATGAAGCCCACTTGGTCGTGGTGGATTACTTTTTTGATAAGTACTTGGATTCGATTTGCTAGTATTTTATTGAAAATTTTTGCATCTATATTCATGAGGGAAATTGGTCTGTAGTTCTCTATTTTTGTTGTGTCCTTTCCAGGTTTTGGTATTAATGTTATATTGGCTTGGTAGAACGTGTTAGGGAGAACTCCATCCTTCTCAATATTGGAGAATAGTTTATGCAGGATGGGCACCAGTTCTTCTTTGTATGTATGGTAAAATTCAGGTGTGAACCCATCTGGACCAGGGCTTTTCTTTTTGGGAAGGTTTTTTATTGCTGTTTCGATTTCAGTTCTTGATATTGGTCTGTTCAGGTACTCTATTTCTTCCTGGTTGAGCCTGGGAAGACTATGTGTTTCTAAAAATTTGTCCATTTCCTCCACGTTCTCCAGTTTGTGTGCATAAAGATTTTTGTAGAATTCATAGATGATATCTTGTATCTCTGTAGCATCGGTTGTGATTTCTCCTTTCATGTTCCTAATGGAGGTTATTAGAGATTTTACTTTTGTGCTCTTGGTTAGTCTAGCCAGAGGTGTGTCTATTTTGTTTATCTTTTCAAAGAACCAACTTTTTGTTTTATTAATTTCCCTTATAGTTTCTTTGTTGTCCTTTTCATTTAGTTCTGATTTGATCTTAGTAATTTCTCGCCTTCTGCTGGGTTTGGGATCGTTCTGTTCTTCTTTCTCCAGTTCTTTGAGTCTATTCGTTAGGTTGTCTATTTGCATGTTTTCTGTCTTTTTGATATAGGCATTTATGGATATGAATTTTCCTCTCAGGACTGCTTTAGCTGCATCCCATAGATTTTGATAAGTTGTATCTCCATTGTCATTTAATTCAAAGAAATTTTTGATTTCCATCTTGATTTCTTCTTTTATAGAATAATTATTCAGGAGAAGGTTATTTAGCTTCCATGACTTTGAGTAAGAGTGAGGGTTTCTGTTTGTGATCATTGTTACTTTTATTCCGCTGTGATCTGAGAAGATGCATGGTATAATTTCTATTTTTTTGAATTTTTGAAGACATGATTTATGTCCTAGGACATGGTCAATCTTAGAGAATGTCCCGTGAGCTGATGAGAAGAATGTATATTCTGTGGACTTTGGGTAGAATGTCCTATAGATGTCAGCCATGCCCATTTGTTCTAGCATTCTATTGAGGTCCATTATGTCTTTGTTTATTTTCTGTTTAGAGGATCTGTCCTGTACTGTCAGTGGGGTGTTAAAGTCTCCAGCTATTACAGTATTGTTATCTATCATTTGGTTGAGATCTAGTAGGGTTTGCTTTATGAATCTAGGTGCACCTAGGTTGGGTGCATATATATTGAGTATAGTCATGGCTTCTTGATGAATTGTGCCTTTAATCAGTATGTAGTAGCCATCTTTGTCTTTTATTATTTTTGTTGGTTTGAAAGCTAAGTTATTGGAAATTAAGATTGCCACACCAGCTTTCTTTTGGTTACCATTTGCTTGAAATATCGATTTCCATCCTTTTATTTTCAGTCTAAATGCATCTTTGCAGGTTAGGTGAGTTTCTTGAAGACAGCAGATACTTGGATTGTATTTTTTTATCCATTGGGCCAGTCTATGTCTCTTGAGCGGGGAGTTCAAGCCATTCACATTTATTGAGAAAACTGATAGGTGAGACAGTTTTTTGTTCAGCTTGTTGGGTAGAACTTCATTGTGATGTTTTCTCTCCTGGGCCATTGTGGTATCTGGAATTTCATCTTTAGCTCTTGAGTAGTTTTACATTCGTGGATCTTTCTTGTGCTGATCCGTGTATAATTCTCTTTTGAGTACTTCTTGGAGAATTGGTCTTGTCTTGGTGAATTCCCTCAACCTTTGTTTATCTGAGAATGTCTTAATTTCTCCTTCGTATAGAAAACTTAGCTTAGCTGGGTACAAGATTCTAGGCTGGGCATTATTCTGTTTCAGAAGCGTGAAAATGGGGCCCCAACCTCTTCTTGCTTGTAAGGTTTCAGCTGAGAAATCTGGCGTAATTCTGATGGGTTTTCCTTTGTAAGTTACTTGTTTCTTACTCCTTACAGCTCGGAGAAGGGACTCTTTAGTGGATATTTTGGTCAGCCTGATGACTACGTGGTGTGGTGTTTTCCTATTTGCTATGAATCTCCCAGGGGTCCTTTGAGCTTCTTGAATCTGTATGTCTAGAGTATTGGCAAGGCCTGGAAAATTTTCCTCGATTATGTCTTCAAATAGCTTGTCCAACCCTTGCTTGTTATCTTCTTCACTCTCAGGAATGCCAATAACTCTCAAGTTAGGTTTCTTCACATAATCCCACATTTCTTGAAGACTCAGATCATTTCTCTTACTTTTTCGATCTATCTCTGTGACTGACTTATTTAGTTGGAAGGAGTTATCTTCAATTTCTGAGATTCTTTCCTCTGTTTGATCTACCCTGCTCTTGAGACTTTCCACAGTGTTTTGTAGCTCTCTGAGTGAATTCTTCACTTCTAGGAGTTCAGTTTGGTTTTTCTTCAATATTTCAATTTCTTTAGTGAATTTTTCCTCCAAATCCTGTATTTTTTTTGTGTTTTCCTTGTGTTGTTTATCCTTTGATTCTTGTATATTATTCAGCTTGTTTATAATCCATAATTGGAATTCTTCCTGTGACATGTTGGTGTTTTGAGTCTGGTTTGTGTCAAATGGTTGGGAGCTGGTATTTCTCTTTGGGGATGAGCTTTCCATTTGATTCTTTTTGCTCTCCGTGTTTTTTCGCTGGGCCCTTCCCATCTAGATTTGTCGTTGGATCTTTACTTATAGGTTTAGTCTGGTTAACAGGACTCTTTGTGCTCTATTCTTAGGCTGTGAAACAGTCTAGATATGTTGCTTCTTTTGGCAAGAGGGGGAGACTGTTGTGTATTGTTCAGAGATTTTTCTGTTTCCGTTGGGGGACTGCTTCCAATGGGTCCAATCCTAGAGGATTGGAGTGATCCAGGACCGCTTTGGTGAGTTAGGACACTGTGTTGTGGTCTTTCAGAAGGCAGGCAGGGTCCACACTAATAGTAGACCGAAATTCTCTTTGTTTGTTTGTTTGTTTGTTTCCCTTTGGTTCTTCCTCTATAGGGGAGGTTTCTGACTCTATCTGCCGGCAAGATACTAGCTATGGGGAGAGGACGGTGACTTTGCTTGCTCAGCGCCCCAGTTGCTGTAGCTCCCACGGGCAAAAGTCTGTCTTGGCCCAATGTCCCCAGGGATCATGTTCCACACTCTCACTTCTGGAGAAGTATTCAGTGTTTACACTTGGGCAGGGATCCTATATAAGGTCCGTGGACCAGGGGAGAGGGTCGTCCAGGGAGCCTCTTGGTACCCTATTGCTCCGCAGTGACTTGGCTGTGGGCCCTAGAGTGGCAATTGCGTGCCCGCAGATCTCCGGCCCTGGGGGTGACTACTCAGGATCCGGTATGTACCAGAGCCAGGGACCTGGCCCGTTCCGAAGCTCACCGTGGGTCCCCAGTTAGAAGGCGAAAAGATAGGAGAAAGAGAAGAGAAAAAAAAAAAAAAAAGAAAAAAGAAAAGGAAAGAAAGAAATGAAAGAGGAGAAAACGAAAGAGAAAAGAAAAAAAGAAGAAAAAGAAAGAAAGAAAAAGAAAAAAAAAAAAAGAAAAAAAAAAGAAAAACGCAAAAAGCCAAACCAAAAAACACCAAAAACGCCAACAAAAATGAACAAAAACAAACTACATAGCACTTCACCACACCGCAAGGCAGAAAGATACACAAATCTGAAGTATATAATTCAGCGACTCAATGTTTTTTTGTTTGTTTGTTTGTTTTACGCCTTAGCACAGCTCCGCCCCTTCACTTCCGCTCGGCTGGGTCCGGAGCGGCCATTAGATGTTTTTGTTTTTACGCCTTAGCGCAGCTCCGCCCCTTCACGCCCGCCTGGCTGGGTCCCGGGCGGTTTCGCAGTGGATTTCAAGATGGCGTCTGCGCGCCCGCACAGCTCCGAGGGTGGTGGGGATCCAACCTCCGCGCTCAAAAAGGCGCGGCAGCCAGAGGCCCAGAGGGCAAAGGTGCCCGCCGAGGCTGTCCGCCGCCGGAAAAAAAAAGAAAAAGAAAAGAAAAGGAAAGAAAAAAAAGAAAAAAAACCCAAAAAAACCAAAAACAAACACAAACACAAACAAACAAAACCCAGAAGAAATTTACCAAGTATAAAATATACAGTTCGGCGAGCCTATTCTTCTTGTTCGTGTTGTTTTTTTGTTTTTTTTTTGCCTTAGCGCAGCTCTGCCCCTTCACCCCGAGCGCGGCCCCGGCATATCCCGCACTCCTGGCGTTGGTTCAGAGACCAGCGGAGGGCACCGGGCAAAGAGAGCCGCTCGGCACTTTATGGCTCCCGAGCGGTTTCGCCCTCGCTTTCCAGATGGCGCCTGCAGAGCTCCGGGGCTGGAGGAGACCGGCTCCCCGGCAGGCAGAGACCACCACTGCCCGGGGGCTGGCGAGCAAGGACGCGCACCAGGGGGTCACCGGCTGGAGAACCGCCGAAAAAGGCAGCACGGGCAGAAAGAGCCGCTGGGCACTTTTTGGCTCCCGAGCGGTTTTGCCTTCGCTTTCAAGATGGCGCCTGCCGAGCTCCGGGGCTGGAGGGGACCGGCTCCCCGGCAGGCAGAGACCGCCACTGCCCAGGGGCTGGCCAGCAAGGACACGCACCGGGGGTGACCGGCTGGAGAACTGCCGAAAAAGGCAGCACGGGGTACAACGCTATTTGCTGTCCGGGAGTCTTTTGTGTTTTTCTGCCCTGGGGCAGATCCGTCCCTCCTCGCCAAGCGCTGTCTCAGCTGAGATCCCCCAGGTTCTAAGGTAATTTCTCAAAAAAAAGCCTCCTGTCTCCAATGCGCCACGTATCCCTCAGTGATTCTGTGCTGGCCTGGGTCAGGGCTCTGTTCAATTGGGAGCGGAGGGCTAGCCGCTGTCCCGAGAGGCTGCACCCACCCCGGCTGGGGGCGGGTGTATCCGACCCGCGCTCCGCTGGCTAGTGTCTGTCCCGCGTTCCCAATTTTCGTTCACCTCAGACCTCACTCGCTCTGTTTGTCCCACGCTGATTCTCCGTGGATTCACACCGCTGTTCCTGTGTGGGAGCGGTCCTCTAGCGTTGTGGCAGGTCCGGATCGATGCCTTCCTACCCGGGAGCGCAGATTCAGGCCGTCACCACCACTCCGCCATCTTTTTTCGCAATTCTTTCTTATATCCTACTTTGTCCCGTCTTAGAAACTCAGGGTGTGTCTGTGGGTCTGTGTAAGTCAAACAATGAATTAAGTGATACTTTTAACTCCTCTAAAAGTAAATACATTTTGCAGGTACCATTGTTCTAACATATGTGCCTCTTGAGAGTTTCATTTAACAAACACCTTGTAGAGCAGGGGCCAGGAGGCAAACAGGAGTAGACGGATGAAGAACCAAGTTTGATATTTCTATATCTACTAGGCTGAAATCCACAGCTGAAGTTTCATACAATGGATATATCTTGTTCTAGCCGTGTGATCTGTCTTACACAGGAGCGAGGTTGGGAGTTTTCTTCGTTGCTTGACTGAGCAAGTGATCCCTAAAAGACACTGTGGATATTGTGTATCAGGATATTATAATCTTGAAATCATAATAGCTTGGAAATAAGTTCTTGCTCCACTGGTTATTGGCCATCAAGAGGAGATTCTTTAAACCTCTCTGAGCCTTATTTTTCTAATTTTAAGATGAGCAAAATACCATCTACTTTGTTTTGGAAGAATAAGTGAAAGTTCATGAGATGACTTTCTCAGTGCCCTGCCAGGACAGATGAGGACGCAGCGTTTCTGGCTGCAGAAGGGAACAGCTGACCACAGAAGGGCCAGGCTGGGCACCTCACCCTTGGTGCTGTGATTGGTCCAGGGGTGAGCAGAGAAATGGAGAAGATTAATGAAACCCTCTCCCCAGGTTTCTCTAACTGTGCCTGGGAAAGAGCCTTCTCTCTCTCAGGGGATGTCGGCCAGAACCTGCCAGTGATCTTGTTCTTTGGAACGTTCGCTGCGGACTTAGTCCACACTAGCAGAGAATGTGTCTGATCTGCATGGAGGTGCAGGGGAATGCTGGTTGTGTAAGAGCCATTGAGCCCAGGGTCCTTTTTCGAATGAATGCAGATTTCCTGGAGTCTGAAGAACCTGGACCATCGTATCAGGATAGTATATGAGCGACATCAAATTCTGAGTAAACCAAGTGCACAAAGCAGTATCCACAGAATGGTCTAAGATCAAAAGCCCAATCTTACAAACTTGGTAAAGTTTCTGTTGTTCCTGGTTATTTAACTTCTCCTTCAATTTTAGGGAAAAAAATATTGCCATTCCAATGAATTATTCTTTTTACTTAAATCAGTTTTATTTAGGTTTTTGACCCAAAAGTTTTCTGACAAATATATACTTGTTTTCAATGCCTACTAAAATATCTTGCATGAAATGCGTTTAAGCATGGTTCTAAGCATTTTTTAACTGTCATGATTAATAATTTAAATTACTTATAGATGCTGTAACTACTCCACAGAAGCACAGTGGACCCTCACCCAGAATTGGATTCAGATGCTGAGATTGATGATGCCACACAAACACAGGGAGGGCATGAAAAATTTTATTTACATAATGAGGCTTTCTGGGGACAGCTGGCAGGCTTCCAAGCTGGCCTGAAAATGGCTTGAAAGAGCAAAGAAAGGAGATTGGTTTGTGGTTTTTATGTTACTTTGGGGGAAGGGATGGGGTGAAGGTTTTCCTGTAAGTTGAGGCCGGGGCTTATGTGATTCGAACTTCCCGCTGGTGCCAAAGGAGAGAGCATTCAGTTCTTATCCATCTGCCCAGATGGGAGGCAGGAGAAGAGGAAGGGAAATGCCAAGCTTAAAATCTGTCAGCAGTCACATCAAAACTGGAGTCAGGCTCTGTGTGCAATAAATCCCTTCCCTGAGTGATGACATCTACGGCAGGCAACGTCTACTTCATGTCACCTCGCAGATACCTTGTGACTTGTCCACTACAGTGACTTAGACTAAACAGTTGATCAAAATGAGGACTTTTTATCCCTAATGGAATGTCTATCCACTCAATTATCAATCAAATAAGTTAAAAAGACTGTAGCTAATAGTCTTAATTTCAAATTCTTGTGTAAAAATGTGAACACTCAAAGCAAAATTGAATGCTCTCAATTCTTTCCAATATGTGTTTATTATCATTTGACAGGGTGTAAACATGCTGGTAGGGTTTGAAAGCCATTAGTTTAGACAATAAACCTGGAACTTTAGCCACTTCAGTCTTACTGCCTGACTCTTGGTAGCTATCAGATTTTATATGGTTGTATATTTTCAAAATTTACAATAGGTAAGTAAGTGAATTGAGTGTGACAACCGAGAGATGAGGAGCATATTAACGGGGACACAACAATGTTCAGATCTGGCTGTGGGCATCGGGCCTGGCTGCAAGAAGACGTGGTATTTAGTTGCCCATTGAAGAAAAATAGGAGTTAATTCTTGCAGCACGACAAGTGAGGTGGGTTATCACAGGTAATGGAAAAGACACAGGCTCATGACAGGACAGGGACATTGGTGGGGACTGAGTTAACAGTACCTGGAAAACATCAATAAGAGAATTCTTCTCTTGATAAAGGAAAGAGATAAAATAGAAGAGAAAATGGCAAGAAATTTTCAAGTGAAGAAAAATCGAAGAAATTAAAAATACAAATATTTGAATTATATGAATATACAAACCTGTGAAAATTAAAGCAACTTGAGATGACAACTTGAGAAGCATGTAGTGAGTTGGACTGTTGAAAATAAGATGAGGAGACCATTATACGGCAAACACATTCACCGTGGGCCTAGGTTATTAGATATGATCTTCTACTTAAGCTGTGTTTTATTGCTGTGACCTTGTTTCTCATGCTAGGCAGCCTGGTAGCAGAAAGGAAGAAAATGGAAATATTCTTTTATGGAAATGAGTCGACTATTCTAGGCAGTATCTGCAGAAAACTGGAGACAGACAGTTGAAGTTATGGCCAAGCCAACTGCATCGAGGACGGGCCAGCAGCAGGGCGGGTGGGCCCGGCTCACAACTGCCTGCCAGGTAGCACACGCAGGGGCCGTAAGTCAGGGCACAGGTCAGATGAGGGACACATCGGGCAAGAGGGAGAAATTCTGAAATGGGAAGGGCTGGGGACAGAGAGGAATTCTGGATTGTGAAATAATGGGATTAGAAAACTTCCTGCTGCTGCCAGCACTAAGGTTATAGAGAAGAGAGAACCGTACAGAGCACTTGAAGATTATAAATCTCTCTATTTATTCACCCAATGACCTTTGGGGATAGAGCTGTAGATAAGAAATAGGTCCTGAAATTTAGGATCGTCCAGCCAAATGGGGAACTAGGAGCTAGAGATGCATTTTACAGCAATGTTCTCTCATCCTCCGTCCACCTTGCAGGACAGTTGTTATTATGGCCCTTTAGAGATGAAGAAATGAAGACTTGGAGGAGTTAAATTAAATAACCAAAGTCAAGCAACTGGTTAAGTGTCAAACTCTGTAAGAGTCAAACTCAGTTCTGCTTGTCAGCAAATTATTCTTTTGTATTATTACTTTCCCAGCAAGAAGACTTCTCCAAATGGGAAACAAAAGATGCATTAGATGCTGATCTCATGCCTAATGATTGTACATTTTGAAGACATTAGAATCAAAAATAAGCATCTGGAAAAAAAAATCAAGTACAAGGTGGCAAATGACAAAAGATACCATATCCTCAGAATTTTCTAAAACTTTAAGTAACTGGAAAACATTAAGAGGATCAAGGAAGATATGATTGAAAATATTGCTTAGATAAAAATAAAGCTCTTAGGAATTAAGAAAAAGAAAACATTGCAGAATGAGATAACCTGATACTTGGCATTCATGAAACAGATGCAAATTTTCTGTTTCCTTTCATCCAATCACTTGCAGATCCAGCACACACACCGTGACTTTTATTGTGGGTCTGAGACATGCTGGGCCCTAAAGGTGAAACAGTAAGGTTTTGGGGTATGTAGTGTGAGCATTAGATTTCCCCCTGAGGAAACCCCACTGATTATCTGATTAAGTTTATGAACACCCTCTTCCTAAAATGCACATATATAATTTACAAATCCCAAAGTTAACAAAAAATTGCTGCTTCTGTCCAAAAATCTGGTGGATCAAACAAGGCCCTTTGCTGATGCTTTAATTGTTAGCATTTTTTAGTATATGCTATTTTCAAAGGAAAGAATATGGATTCAAAAATATTTTTGCTCCTTAGAGAGGCTGTTTTCCACCAGTGAACATAGGGAAAGAAGGTGGTTTGTTTGACAGAGAATGTTCATTTGAGTAAAAGAAATAGCCTGTGCTAATGATTATTAATTCATTTCTACTTCTGCATGTAATATTTTATTCAACTTGCAGAGAGTTTTGTTTTATGTAATTTCAATTCTGAAGAAATTTAATTCCCTCAAGGGTGCCTCAAATTTGTAACAAATGAGCAAATGATCTAGATGTGTTTCTTTATTTGTGTGTAATTATTTTCTTTTGCTGGATAACTGATTGCCACAAACTTCGAAGGAAGCTTAACACACATGTCTATTTTCACAGTCTGTATTTCAGGCGTTGGAGAGCGGCTTCCGGGGTCCTCTGGGCGGGGTCTCGCCCACCGCAGGTAAGGTGTGAGTGGGGCCGTGGTCTCCGAGGCGCAGGGATCTCTTTCAGTCTCACAGGGATGTCTGCAGAATGCATTTTCTTGCAGCTCTAGAGATCACGGTGATTTTTCTAAGCTCGTGATAGAAAATCTGCCACTTTGAGTTTCTGAGGTCAGGGACGCAAGCTCTCCTTTAAAAGACTCACTGGATTAGGTCAAGTCCAGCCACGCTATTCTCCCTTGGGGTAATTCAGTCAGCTGACTGGGTATCTCCATCTGCGCAGTCCCGCCACCTGGGTGTGTAGTGTGCACAATGACAGGGTGATACCGCGTGGCATTTACAAACTCCCCCTCCCCACCTGTAGACTTCTGGGGAGACGAGTCCACAAGGGCGTGAGCCGTGGGGGATCATTCCAGAACTCTGCCTACAACAGGTTTATACATAGAGAAATCTTATAAACACAGTAGTGGAGCTTATTTAAGAAAAACTTGGACAATAAAGAAAAGGGGGAAAAGGCATTTCTTACTTGTTATTGGTCTTCTTTGCAAAATTTCCAGTGATACTTTGTTTTAGGAAATAAGGAAATGAGGGAAAGAGTGCATACAACGAACATCTATTTCTTAGAGTTTCTATTTTTTCATTTTCTCCTTTGTCAGCTTTTCAATCCCTTCTGCTTCAATAGTTGTAGTTTAATACTAAAATTCCTGCAATTTGAGAAAAAATACAGACTTCTTTAAAAATATTTTTTGATTGAATTCCCAATAATAAAAACAGCTGAGAAAGGATGACTGTATACACATAGCTGCATTTCCTTTCCTGCCATATGATATAATCAATTTCTTTTCAATTTTGCTTCCATCCTAGGAGCTGGTTTCTTCCTTATCTGCCCACTTCTTATCACGAGAGTAAATAATAGCTATAGAGGCGTCCATTCATCATTCAGTCATCTCTTTGCCACAGAAGCTACTGTTACAGCTGTGGTGTCACTTCTACTCATGCTATGAAAGAACTAGTACAATAGTTCTTCAAAGTCGTCAGAGATTAAATAAGTGAAAAAGAAGCAAATTTTGGTAAACACTTATTTTTCTTGCTGTGAACATAGCATGTCTTCAAGTTTACTTTAAGTTCCTTCCTTGAATTCATTTCATTGATAATATATTTAAAAATTAAATAAATCTTGATTTCTATTATTTAAAAAAGAGTTTTATTGATTTGTATATATCTCACTTTTTGTTTATGTAAACTACAGTTTAAAAATCTGCAATGGGACAATTATTACATAATGGAATAATTAATTAAAATAATAAAGACTAAAAATTTAACATTAGTCTCAAATTGTGTTAACCTTATATTATATATGATTTTTAGTTTTGGTTTATTTTTCCTTTTTTATTTCAGCATATTATGGGGGTACAAATGTTTAGGTTACATATATTGCTCTCGCCCCACCTGAGTCAGAGCTTCAAGCGTTTCCAAGGCAGAGAGAGAACTTGGAGACATTCTATGCAAAGTTCTGTTTTTTTTTTAAGGAAGGAGACTGGTGGCCCAAAATACAATGTATCTTGATTGAAATCACATAACTATGATTTTGTAATCACCTAACTGCAATTTTTTGTAATGTCATCTCTTTTAGAATATTTTCTGAGGTACTAGAGAGAAGGTATAAATGAAAATAGAAAGAATAAATAAAATGGAAATATTTAGGAGAATTTTCAAAGATAAGTATTTTTAAGTATTGTTTTCAAGGAAGGCTTTTTATTCGGTGGCATAAAAATAAGACAGGAAGTCATGGGGGAAATGGGACCTAAGTTATCCCTAAGAAAATCTCACATTTTTGCTCCATTTTATATTGTGTAGGTAACACGGTGTGGTGGCAAATCAGCTTTTTGTTTGTTTGTTTGTCTTTTAATGGAGGCAAGTTTAGGGGAAGAGGGATCATATATATTGATCTATTCACTTACTAAGCATTTACTAAGCCAACACTGTATAATCACCACTGCATTTTGTTTCTGTTTGAGGAACATACATAGTATTTATTTGAGACCTCATGTCTTATAATTTTCATATAATTTATAAGCCTAAGCATTGTATCTTCTTGATAATTGCAGACTGAGTACAGCTCTGGGTACTATGTAAAGTTCAAAATATTTAAATACATTGATCAAACACAGTAGATACAGTTTTGTGTACTATACCCAGAAGGGATACTGTCTAACAACTAGTTTTGAAATAGTCTCACTTCCTATTTGGAATTCAGCACTTATAAAGATGATTTTGGCTAGAGTAGCAGCCAGTTGACCCAAGCTCAGAATCAGATCTCAGTAGGTGCATTATTCTCTCCCATCCAAGCCAAGAGGAGAAGAAGATCAGCCAAGTGTTGAAGCTAAAGGCAATCTTACACAAACCAACAATCAATCACAAGACAAGAGTATGGTCCTATATTACAAATGAACCAAGAAGAGCAAGCCTGAAAATGTAGTGGAAGAGAAGTTTGCCCAAAATAAATAGAGAAAACGGTTTGCTATAAACACCATCTAGAGTTCTGAAGTCCTCCCTTTGTGTTGAGATTTGTATTTCACATGTTGGCTTAAAAATGCTGAGAAGAATCATTTCATTTTATTTTTACTAGAAATATATGTATACATGTACACATATTTAGCCAACTTAAGTTACTGACCTTTCTTGGCCTTTTACATTTTCTTTCATCTTCCTCTGTACCTCTAAGAAACATATCAAAGCCACCTTTTAAATTATAAGTTTTGCTACATACCATTGTTTTCAAGGCATAAATCAAAACTTGGAAGAAAAACTTAGTCAATGACATTTTCTTGGGAATTATTTTATTAAATTTAGATCTGCTTGAAAATAATCCTTACTGAATGCATGCTATAAACTTGTATATGGGCATATGAATATAAATAAATAAAAGCCAAAGTTTAAAAAGAAAAATAGAGACTGTTGGCTTTTTCTTTCATCCCATTACTACTGGCCTGTCATGCTCCCTTTATTTGAGACAATTATGATAGTGTCTTTAGTGGTTCTATGGCACTCAGTCTTTGCACTCAGAAGCTAGCCAAGCAAAGCTCTCAAACACAGCCTGTTGAGCTCCCTAAAACACAACCCAGCTCATGTCACTTCATGTGCAAAGACCTCCTCTTACTCCCCATTTTCTACCCAGTGAAGCATGCCCTCCCAGCCTGTCTTTGGGGCTTCTCCACTGAAAACCCCCATGTTTTCAATATCATGTCCAGCCATTCCTTACCTAGGATGGGAGCTTCTTGTGCCCTGTGCCTCCCGTTATCTGTAGGTTTACCCTGATAGTTCTTCTGCTTTTGACCTACTTCTGTATGAGTACAATTCAAATCCTGAGTCTTCCTAGAATTTACTCTAATTCATTTTTCTTCCAGTGTACTTTCTCCTTCTCAGAAATGATTGGTCCCTCCTGTGGGCACTCAAAAATTTATTTCTGATGATAAGTTTCATCTGCAAAATTGTATCACAGTATGTACCTAAGCCTCCTTGCACTTTCCTACGCAACGGCCAGCTCTAGGCGGTGCAGGCAGTGCTGGATCCGGGGCTCTGCCCCTCAGCTCCCCAGCACATCTGCAGCCAGCATGAACCACTCTGACCCTACCCCCAGGTGCAGGTGTGGGCATTGCTCTTCTATTTTACAAAAGTTTATTTTTAAATAAAATGAATTAAAGTCTGCTTGGTAACTCATGAAATATTTGAGAGAAATGGCAGATGAGGCAGGAGATTACAAGGAAACATGAGAATCTCGTGGGGCAGGATTTTATGTGGGCAATTATGGGGCTAGACAAAATTGAGGGGAACAATGAAAGACCATGAGAAAACACAGAATTGAGGAAGAGCCTTTTATTATAGTCAGACACACACAAAACCACATACACATCAGATAAAATTCTCTCAAAACCTTCACTAGAACTCTCACCCTTCAAAAAAATGTAATTTAGAAAATGTGATCAATAGAAAGGAATATGAATAGATCAGTGGTCTTTAAATTGCCAAAGAAACATATGTCAGGAGGACTACTTTTGAAAATGTTGACAGACCTATAAATTTTATAAAACAAAATTGTGGGGGGGTTGTCAAAATTATTTTATGAAACAAGCAGAAAAGTAATATTAAAGCATGAACAAGATGGTAAACATATGTACAAAAATGTTTTTTTAGAAAAGGTTAATGTGCTATCTAAATAGAGTGCATATAGATGCAACCTCATCAGGACCAAACGGAAGATACTGAAGAATCACAAAAATGTTGGAAGTTGAAAGATGGGGTAAGTAAAGATCTTTTCAACAAAAGAGCACCGGAAAAAGACATTTTGGGGAAAATATTCTCAGGCAAAAAGCATTAGTAGATGACCTTTGAATTGGAGAAGAGTTCCAATTCCTGAGTTTCTGTGATTGACATAGGCTTGCATAATAATCAGTAACTTCCCATGTCTAAGGTGGAGATCTTTGAGAATGGTTGAACTAGACGTGTAGTCAGGATAGGCATCTGTTTAGGGAAATTCCCAGGAAGCATAGAAAAACCACCCCCCACCCCAAACTGAGAAGAAACCAAGAAACGGAAGACTGACTGCCCACAGTCCAGCTTGATGAGTTAGACGAGTTTATTAGCGGTTACTTACTAGGGCGCTTGCTCCTGGGCAGCACAGCAGTTACCTCCACAGGAGATTTCTTGCATGCCAAATCCCCATCTACCCACCCTGTGGCCTTGCCTGAAATTCCTTCCCAATGAGTCATGCAAAGTTTTTACATTGTATCGTTGTTTACAGTGAAACAAATCACACAGGTGCAGTACCGTCATCACACATGGTCATGTGACTCCCGTTAATGATATTACGATTTTGCACTAGGCAGGGATTTTATTATCACAATTAGTGAAAGGGCACTATATGACAATCAAGGCAGGTCTAAAGAAGGCAGGGCCAGTCTATGCCGGCCGCTTCAAGGCAAGAAAGTGCTGAAATACCCGAGAAAGTGTCCGGCACTTTTCCCAGGCCCAGTAGTTATTTTGGTACCTGCTACTTTGTAACAATTTTTCTGAGCACTCTAGGCCAGCACAGTGTTTCTTTTATGTCTGTGGTCCCCCAACCCCCGGGCGGCAGACCAGCACCAGTCCTGTTAGGAACCGGGCTGCACAGCAGGAGGTGAGCGCTGGGCCTCTGCTCTCATGGGCTGCTGCCCCTGGCTCACGTCACCGCCTGAGCTCCGCCTCCTGTCGGATGAGCCGCATAGGAGTGCAAACCCCACTGCACACTGCGCATGCGAGGGGTCTAGGCTGCGGCTCCTTATGAGAATCTAAGGCCTGATGGTCTGCGGTGGAGCAGAGGTGGTGATGCTGGCGCTGGGGAGCGGCTGCAAATACAGATGATCATTAGCAGAGAGGTTTGACTGCACAATGAATGTAATGTGCTTGAATCATCCCAAAACCATCAAACCCCCTAGTCTGTGGAAAAATTGTCTTCCATGAAACCAGTCCCCATGTCAAAAAGGTTGGGGATCACTGCTTTATGTGGTGGAGAACTTGCATTTTTCCCTCAGCACCCAAGGGTGATAATTAAAGGTGCCCATAGCAAGGGGCTGGAAAAATAGATGCCAACATATGACATCAAGTAAGCATTTGTGTTCAATTAAGGATCAGACTGGAAAAGTGAAGCCTGAGAGGAAAGATAGGGACAAGTGTGTGACCGGAGCTGAAGTGGAAGGGAGCTTTCTTCTGAAGGCTGGAAAGAGAGTTGCAAATTAATAACTTGTACTGAGGATGGGGAGGCGGGGTCCAGATATGACAGGAGACATAGGGGATGAGGGACCTTGAGGGTGGGAGTGTGAGCAAGGTGGGGGTGAACCAGACGATCAGCAGCGGCAAAGCGTGAGGAAAACATGGTCTTGGCGTAGCTGCCAAAACTCCACTCTTTTCTCCATGCACAAGTTCCCATCTTTGCTCTTAAATAAGCTATATGCACTATCATGACAAAATAAGAAAATTTTAAAAATCCCAGAAATACACTTAAAGACATGTGTGAGAGTGGTAGGGAGCAGTTTCCTACACTACAGAGTCTGCCCTTTGAGAGCATCCTAAAAGAAAGCTCGAAACCCTCACACATTTGATGTGTCTGCTCTGAAGTTCAGATGTGACTGTAAAAGAACATTGGCCATCAGAAGATAATATCTACCTAGGATTTTATAATGATGTGAGCATCCGAGGTGTCATCCCTATTCTAGTAAGAGAAGATTTGCTGGTTAAAAGCGTTGCTGATAGCATCATGTTATTTCTAAAGTTGTGGATCTACATACTCAGCCTCAAATTTTCTGCCCTATTAAATACATTTAGGGTGGAATCTATACTGGATTACTAATCCTCTTTCTCAGTTAAGATAATGTAAATGAAAATAAGGTTAAAAAAAAAAAAAAACTAAAGAGAAAGATAGCCAACCAAATTTTATGTGTGCTGACCAGGTGCTGAGAGGGGTGGACAGAAAAGGACTCTGTCTTGCAAAAGAGAGTCCATATATATCATTTTTAATCCATATTTATTCCCAGTGCTAATCATTTCCTCTAACCCATCTAAGTCTATTCATGTTTCAAACAAAACTTCCTGGCGCATTTCTTTGCCTATCTAAAATAAGCTCCCTCCTTCTCAGTCGTTAGATTCTGTGCACCATCCAGGATGCTGCTAAAATACTACTTTATTAAGTTTCCCTAACTACTACCATACCTCACTGTAATAGGGCCTTTTCTTTCCTTTAAGTTTTACTTTTTTGTTACCTTACTTTGTTAGTTAGACCCAGAAAATCTAAGTTAGAATGTGTACCCAGTAGGATGTCTACATTTAAAAATAGCATTGATTTGTTCCACTAACAATGTATTTGAACAAACTAAACTTAATAATAGTGAAACAAATTTAATAACATTGCCTATAACTTTGTAAAAGGAATTTCATTGGTATACAGACAGATGCTCTGCTTAGGTATGAAAAATTATAAATATTAACATTGAGAAGAAAATATTAAAAAATATCAAGTATTTTCAAATTACAGATTGAAAATATTGAAAATAATTATGTCTAAACTATCACGTATTCCATTAAAATATCTCATGACCGCATAGTCAAATTACTGATGTTTATATGTAATCCAGGTTAGAAAATCTCAAAGCAAATTTTCTGAATGTTTGAGAAAAAAGATAATCACACCCCGTGTAAAATCTTCCCTATCTTTATAAAACAGCCTTTTTTAGTCTGTGCAATATTTTTTTCTCTCCTGTCATTAAGCTTTTGTATGAAAAATAAGAGAATATGGAGAAAATTAAGGCATGAGAGTTTGGAAATATTGCTATTTACTTATTTTACTGTAGATCAGTTTTTCTGCCCATCTTTTCTCTGTTTTTCCTCCTTTCGCTGACTTTTCTCTCAATGCTAATGAATCCTGTGCCCGCCGTTGGCTTATTTGCAATGAAACCTGTCTGGAAAATGACATTTATTCTAAATGAAATCCTCTGCCTGGTCGTATCCATAGGCAGTTGATCACAGGAGATAAGCTTCTCAGAGGTTAGATGAGAAATCCTGGAATTGTTCTATTTACAGCACCCGCCGTCTCCCTCCCTCGCAGCTGCCACCAGGATTTAACAGTTGATAATTACTCCTGGAGAAGAAGTTCATTCTCAGAACTGCAGAAGCCGAGTTTTATGATTAATAACAAGCTTCCTTGTTATAATGACATTGGCCATTTAACATACTTAGGTATGAGGTAGATTTACAGTTCTAGAAAGTTAAAGAAATTCTATTTCCCTTTTCTTTGCTCTTAGAAATGACATGAATGGGTGGAGAAAAGAGTGCTGAAGCAAGCTTCCTCCTTATTTAGATTTCAAATAAAATTTTCATAAAGAAGGATTAAATAGCTTTTCTGATAAAACAGATGTGCTCGATTTACTTCAGAATAAGATATAAATCAGATATAAAGTTTGATATAACGAATAAATCTAAAAAGTCAAATTACACAACCTGCATCCTAACAGCAAACTCCCCTCTCCTGCCCTTTTCCTCCCAGCTGTACCCTAGAGGCAAACATTTTCAAATACTGTTAACTATTTCCCTTGGTGTTTATGTCCGTATTTCTACATGACACTCATAGAGTTACTTTTTCAGATTTAGACGTGTTCTATCGTCTTCCCAGTATGAACGTTAAAGTTGTAGCTCTTTTATACACTTGATATCTGCAACATGAACACACACACACACGGACACATCATTCCCGCAATCCCAGAGAGCCAGATCCTGTTTGCTGTTGTTGTTAAGTCATTTGTTATGATATTATGACTATCTGAATATTTTTCACAGCTGTGGCAAATAATACAATTACATTTTGTTTTCCATATTTTTACCTTGGAGCTAATAACCATCTTATGTTTTCCTTTACTTTAATTATTATGTTTTTATACCTCTGGGAAAAGATAATGCATTTAAATATTTTCAAGTAATTTAAGTAATTGATTGGTTGAATCTTTTTCTTGGAACCCCTGGGGACTCCCTGGATCTGCCACCTACTGTTCTCCTTCATCTGCCCTTTACCACCATCCTGGGGCCTCATCATTGCTGTTCTGTGCCATGCGTCTCCTTGCTGGATACAATTTCTTTCTCTTCTTGGCTTAGACCTTTGGGCAGTGGGGGTAGGGAGGGCCAGAATGGGCATCCTTCAGTAGCTTGTGAGAAACTTGTCATGAGACGTAAAGCTCTGGAGATCTGTACAGGTCTGCAAATGTTTTAGTTGCATATAAAGTTTAGATAGAAAAGGAATTGCTAAGAAGCACATTGGGAAGTTTGTGCATGATTGTGTGCATGATTGGATTGGTCAAATGTTGGTTTGTTGATTTTTGCTATAGTGTGATTAGGCAAAAACATTGTTTTGCTAAGGAAACTCCAAATTATTAATATTTTTTTAGTATTTTCTTTGATGACAATTAGTTATCCCCAAGTAGAATCTTTTACTATATTTCCTGGAGACTGTAGTCTTGGCTTGCACTATTCTAGAAGACAAGTGGGAATTATCACCATTTAATATGCAGATGTTCACTTATTTTCCTAACTCCTTTGTGCTTGTGTGCCCGAGCCCAGAGGTCCTCTAATTCAAATTACCAAGAAAGTTGTGTCCCCTTTTTCTGCCAGTGTGGGGGAAGGGAGGCCACCTTGCTGCTGATGGCTTGAAAAGGAACCTAACATACCCTTCTAGAGACAACCTGCCTTTTCTATGGGCTTGTCGCAGCCTTAACTGTCAGATGTAACTGGGCCTGCGGTTCCAAAGCCTCACTCATCTGCAGGGAGAACCGGCTTGCTTCCTAATGCTTTCCCTGGGCCTTCCCTCTAGCTCTCTAAAGAGTCGTTCTGGAGTTCTAAGAGAGTCTTTATTGTACTGTTATCTTTGGGGACTGTAATGCTCTTCATATGTATTTCTTTTCCTTGAAGACTTAACTCTTTATCTCTTTCAGTGAAGTAGTGAGAGAAAGCAGATATGAACATACGAGTTCAAGCTATTGTGTTTAACAGGCATATGTATCCATAAATCAATCCCATTATTTTATTTATGAAGTAAAATTTGTTCTAGGCCCTGAACAACTGTTGAGTTGGCCCATAGCATTTCAGTGGCTCCACTGATGAAAATGAGAACCAAGGTGCTCACGTGCAAAGAGCCAGGCTGGCCTGGATGTTGGGCAGCAGCCCAGTGTGTGTGCCCAGGACTTGGGCTCTCGCTCTGGGGCGGGCTGCACGACTGTGCTGTGTGGTGCCAGCCGGCAGCTGCATGGCCTTCTTGCCCTCACTGGGGCACAGCTGCCCACCACACCTGTGGATCTTGCTGATATAGACTGCTCTGACTCATATTTCGTTTTTGTTTTTTTTTCAGATTGTTGTTTCTGAATGGGTTGTCTCTCTCCACACCTCTATATTTCTCAAGTACCCACACAAAATCTGTGACATGTGTGAGATATTTTATTCCCTTTTAAAAAATATTACATTTGCTTTCACTAGCTGACAGAGGGTGGTGACCTGCATCACAGCTCCTGAACCACTTCCCAATTCTGTTCTGTGTGAATCCTTTATAATTTTTACATAGTATTTTAAGGTCTTCTATTATAATTTGGCCAGTTTTACAAAATTTCTCAAATGACAGCTTGTTATGTCTCTTACCAAGCAATTTAAATACTATTTACTTACATTGATGGATTCTTTCATTGTAGGGTATAAGTTATATCTAGATAACACTATTTCATGATTTTTGTGGTAATTGTTATAATAAAAAAGGGTTATATATTCTCATTTATTCACTCCTTCACTAATGAAAAAAGAAAGTGTTAGTTCTATGTTTCAAATACTGAACTAAATGTTGAGTTTTAAATTTTTAAAAAATGGAGAGGATAGATGATTGATAGATAAATAGACAGATATGGGCTTTTCTTTTAAAAAAATATAGTGTTATTGGACACATTGCGTAATGCTAAAGCCAAGGCTTTCAGTGTGCCAGTCACCAGAACAGTGTTCACTGTACCCCAAAATAAGTTTGTACCCCTCCCTCCCTCCTCCCCCAGCTTCTTGGTTTCCAACATCCTTTACATCTCCTGGTGCCTGTGTGTACATATTATTCAGCGCCCACCTATTAGTGAGAACATGTGGTGTTTGTTTTTCCATTCCTGAAACACTTCACCTAAAATAATGGTCTTCACTTCCATCCAGGTTGCTGTGAAAGACATTATTTCACTCTTTTTTGTGGCTAAGTAGTACTCCATCGTTTCTATATACCACATTTTCTTTATCCATTCATGAATTGATCAACACTTAGGTTGATTCTCTATCTTTGCAATTGTGAATTGTGCTGTGATAAACATTCGAGTGCACGTGTCTTTTTGATAAAATGATTTCTTTTCCTTTGGGTAGCTACTTGGCAGTGGGATTCCTGGATCGAATGTTAGGTCTATTTTTAGCACTTTGAGGAATCACCGCACTGTTTTCCAAATGGGTTGTACCAGTTTTCAATCCCACCAACAGTGTATAAACATTCCTTTTTCTCTGAATCCATGCCAGCACCTGTTATTTCTTGACTTTTTAATAATGACCGTTCTGACAGGAGTAAGGTGGTATCTTGTTGTGGTTTGAATTTGCATGTCCCTGATGATTAGTGATGTTGAACATTTTCCCTATATATTTCTTGGTCATTTGTCTGTCTTCTTTTGAAAAGATTCTGTTCAACCACCTTAATATTTTGAAGAGAAAACAAATAGGAAAAGTTATAAACATATATGTTGGCAGAGATTTATATAAATCACATTTCACAATAAATTATAGAAATTATACCAAATTTTTTTAAACAAAAAATGTAATGTAAGTGTCACATGTACTTAGGAAGTCATCTATTACATTGAAAATATTTTTTTTTTCAGGGAAGAAAATGGCATTATTTGCTATTTCCACAAAGATGTTTGTTGTTTCATTGATTTAATGCCCTGTGCAAACTAGTCAATGCTCAAGCATAGATGGATTCAGAAAATCAGAAACATATGCTTTTCTTATTTCCAACCATTATTCCAAACTTAGCCTGAGAGAGAACAGCAAAATGAAAGATAAAGTTATAATTCTAGAGACTTTTTATTAATGCTTTTCAAAACCCTATGATCATTTATTATCACTCAAGGATCAAAGAGGATTAGAATATGGTTATTTTAATAGAATCATGCTATCCCAGTGAAATGATAAAAATGAAAAAGCAGACCCTTAATAGAATAAAAAATGACACCCAAGGTAGATGAGACACAAAGAAAACAATCATGTAAATATGCTGATGGAGGTGATGTCATAGGATAGGGCAAAAATAATAGTAGTGGGGTGTTCTGATGCCAGTAATAATACAATCTATTGAGGAAATTTATTTAAACAACTATGGCAAAATATATGCAGATAAACTTATTGAACTTATTGTTGCCATACTTAAGGGACACGTTCCAATGTTGGATTAATAGAAACAACTAGATTTGTACACTAAAAAAAAAAAAAAAATGTCAGCTTCTCTTTTGTTTGGTCATCATTTTTCTTTCTTGCACATAGGGTGCCAGTGAAAGATAATAATGCTATAAAACCTATTTTATAGCACAGAGAGATGACTGTATGTCACTGACCATATTTTACAGCATGTGTCAGCCAAAGCTATTGTGGGGTTGACTTTATGTTTCATATGGAACATATTTTAAAATTTAAAAAATGAGTGTTGTTAGCATAAAACAATCTCAGAGATATAGGCAAACATACCTGCTATATTTGCAAAGCAAACGCCATTGTTTATGTGGGTACACAGTGGTTATTTCTGGTGAAACATATCTGGTCTCTGTTTTCCCTTCATAGGTAATCCCAGGTTAGTGATGGTTTTGGAAAGAATTTAATAACCTTGGAGAGTATCCTCAAGAGTTGGGAAATATTATTAAACCTGAAATGGATTATAAGGTCCATTGTCTTTATATTTTTACTTACCTAGGAGCTAAAACAGCTTTTTGACTGTCAGACTAGTTCTGCATGCCTATTGCTCTTGTATTTGGAATAGTGGAATCACCTGAATAATTGAATAGAGTAAGCGTGCTTGAAAATCTCCTATATGATTTAGAGAGAAATTTTGGCCACTAGAAAAATAATAAGCATCTAGGTAAATGTATTGCCTTGCACATATTATAAAAAAATCTCTGGTGACTTAGGGGATCTACCTGAAGAAAATGTAGGAAGTGTGTATATATACATATACATATACATAAGTGCATGTGCATGTGTATATACACACACACACAAGGTCTATCCAGAGTATCCAGCCATGTTACATATTCTTGTTATATTAACAATGGTTGGATACTTTCCAGACAGACCTCATATATATACTCACATCTATAATTTAAAAATCTGTGAGACAAATTAGCATATTTGATTTCTGGGCATGATTATGCCATTAATTAGCCATGTAACATGAAGAGTCACTTTTAAGAAAAAGAATGTTAGCATGAAGCGTGTGCTCTGGAGCTAGACACGTAGTCGGTCAGGACCAGCCACTCTCCTCGTTGCTATTCCTTTGCTCCACGGTAGTCACCAGAGTGGAGCAAGTGGACACCAGCCATATTCTCCTCCTAGGTAAGTCAGGACCCGGCAGGAAACCGATGGCATACTCAAATGGGTGACTTGAGATGAGCTCAATAATGAGATCGTTTTCAAAGGTGAGGCAGGGTGCAGGGAAATCCTGAGAGAAAACTTCCACGTGGATTACGAGCATCCCTGGACCATTAGCACCCGCAGGTCTGAAAGGAGAGGCAGAGGGAGAGAGGGAGTCGTTATTGGAAGGTAGTGGCAGAGAGGGAGGTGGGAGAAAAGGGGTGGGAGAGAGAAAGAGAGAGAAAAGCTGTAGGAATGAGTACTACAATCCAGTCCCCTTTCTTTTGCCAAATCTAAATGCAAGGCAAAAATCAAGGGAGCTACTCACATAAGTTTGCCTCCCAAAGCAATGGAAGGAAAGACAGGCACCTGTTGTCAACTGTATCTTGTGTGTGATTCGTAATGTCTCAACTTTTCACAATGGTTCTTTCATTTTTGGTTCAACTACTAAATGGCAAAATCTTTCCATACTTCTTAGTTCAGATACTTGGGAATGGCAATATTACTGACTCTCTATGACAGGGCATAGCTACTGGAAAACAGACCAGTTTTTTCTTCAAAGAGCTTTGGTATCAGGCGCGGCTGCCCAGAGAGCAGAATGGGTGCTTCAGCTTCCTGTAGAAGCAACTGCACGTGGAGGTAGCAAATTGGAACCCCTTGTTCAGAAAACAAAACATTCTACTCCTCCATTTACTTTATTTTGTTTTAAAGTTGTTTATTGTGAAAGGAGCAGGTACAACAAGGAGAATCTGACATGGTAGTGACAGAGTTAAGGTAAAAAATGAAAAGTAGCTTGGGAGCAATTGTGTGACCTATTTCTTGCATGGCAGGAAGCCAGTGTTCAAAAAGTTTTAGGAAACAAAGACAATGTCATGATTTCCAGTTGTGATATATGTCAGAATACTAGGAGGCTTTCAAAAGAGAAAGCCTGAATGTCCAGCTTAAAAGATCCCTGTAAGTTAGAAAATAAGTGACAGAGGAAGGCATTTTTAAAAAGGCCTACTAAAGAAGTTGGCTCCATAGCTCAGGGGTTAGAGCACTGGTCTTGTGAAAAAGGCCTACTAAAAAAGATGAAAAGAAATACAGGTAATCGAGAATGAGCAGAAATTATTTGCATTCTTACAAATACAGTGTAAAAAATAAGTTGAGAAATTAGAATTGAGGATGGCAACAAGTGCTAAAGGCATCAGAAGACACCTTTCTACTTAGGTTCAGTGTGAGGCACAAAGAGGAGTGAAATCAGAGAAAACATGGTCGATAGGGAGATGAGGTCAAAAGAAAGTCAAAACTTTGAGTGAGATGAATTACATTCCAAAGGAGATGAATGTGGATTGGTAAAACCTGAGGATTATTGAAGAGCTATAGTTAATTGGCAAAGGAAAAAAATAGTACTGATTTTAAATTTTTGACATAAATGATATATTCAATTGTATGATTTTATAAAAATTTACTTAAATCTACTATTGAAATTGGTTAGATTTCGATTTTTTTTTATTTTAGCATATTATGGGGGTACAAAAGTTTAGGTTACGTATATTTCCCTTGTCCTCCCCACCCCCCCACGTCAGAGCTTCAAATGTGTCTATCCCCTAGACAGTGCACATCGCATTCATTATGTATATATACACGCATCCCCTCCCCGCCACATCTGCCGGACACTCGATCAATGTTATTCCTAAATGTGCTCTTAGGTGATGATCAGTGAAACCAATTTGATGGTGAGTACATGTGGTGTTTAGTTTTCCATTCTTGGGATATTTCACTTAATAGAATGGGTTCCAGCTCTATCCAGGAAAACGTAAGAGATGCTGTATCCTCATTATTTCTTATAGCTGAGTAGTACTCCATGGTATACATATACTACATTTTTATTAATCCACTCATGTATTGATGGGCACTTGGGTTGTTTCCACATCTTTGCAATTGTGAATTGTGCTGCTATGAACATTTGGATGCAGGTGTCTTTTTTATATAATGTCTTTTTTTCTTTTGGGTAGATGCCCAATAATGGGATTGCTGGATCAAATGGTAGGTCTACTTGTAATTGTTTAAGTTGTCTCCATATTGCTTTCTACAGAGGTTGCACTAGTTTGCAGTCCCACCAGCAGTGTATGAGTGTTCCTGTCTCTCCCATCCACGCCAACATTTATTGGTATGGGACTTTTTGATAAAGGCCATTCTCACTGGAGTTAAGTGATATGTCATTTGATTTGTCTTTCCCTGATGATTAGAGATGTTGAGCATTTTTTCATATGTTTCTTGGCCATTCTTCTGTCTTCTTTTGAAAAATTTCTATTCATGTCCTTTGCCCACTTTTTGATAGGGTTGTTTGATTTTTTCTTGCTGATTTTCCTGAGTTCTAAATAGATTCTAGTTATCAGTCCTTTATTGGATGTGTAGCATATGAAAATTTTTTCCCATTCTGTAGGTTGTCTGTTTACTCTCGTGACTGTTTCTTTGGCTGTGCAGAAGCTTTTTAATTTGATCAGGTCCCATTTATTTATTTTTGTTGTTGCTGTGATTGCCTTAGGGGTCTTCTTCATGAATTCTTTGCCTAGGCCAATGTCTATAAGAGTCTTTCCCACATTTTCTTCTAGAATTCTAATAGTTTCACACCTTAGGTTTAAGTCTGTTATTCACCGTGATTTGATTTTTGTGAGAGGTGAAAGGTGCGAATCTTGTTTCAATTTATTTTACACTTTGTATGGAACCAGAGAAGACCCCGTTTAGCAAAAGCAATTTTAGGCAAAGAGAACAAAATGGGAGGTATTAATTTACCAGACTTCAAACTATACTACAAGGCTGTGGTTATTAAAACAGCTTGGTATTGGCACAAGAACAGGGACATAGACCAATGGAACAGAACTAAAAATCCAGATATAAAATCATCCTCATATAGCCATCTGATCTTTGACAAAGAAAACTGGATAGATTTCGATTTTTGACTAAGTAATGTTACTATGAACTTCTTTAACATGTTTCTTACTATGGAAACATATTGGGTACAAAATTAGGAGTGAAATCTCTGGCTCATCAGACATATTTGTATTTAACTTGAGATTGTAAACTGATTTCCCAATTAATGCTCCCTCCAGTAGTGCATGACGTTCTTCCACGGTGTTACCTGCACTCAGTATTGCCAGCCTTTGCTTTCAGCTATTCTGAAGGGTTTGTAATGGTATCTCACTGCATGTTGTATTTTAGTTTGCTTTCTGTATTTGTTAATGAGATTGAGTGCCTTTTTGTGGCCCTAATGATTTTTTGGATATACTCTTTTGTGAATCATCTGTTGGAGTCTCTTGCCAATTTTTTCCCTTGGACTATCCTACATTTTCTTCTAGAATATTAGGAACTAATTTTACATTCTGGTTTTGGCCCTTTGGGTGGTTATATAACTTGTAAATACTTTTCCCACTATGTGGTTTACTTTTTCATTCTTTAACTTTTTATAATAATAAATAAATATTTTTAATTTTAATAGCCTCCAATTTATCCATCCTTTCTTTGTGGTGACATATTTTCTAAAAGCTTTATTGTTTTGTCTTTACCTCCAAATCATTAATGCATCTATAACTTAATTTTTAAATATGGATTGACAGAGGAATTAAGATTAATTTTTTCCTATAGATATTCAATGGACCCTAAATCTTTTACTGAAAAAACTATTTCTCTCTACTCTTGCAATGCTATCTCTTCCTATATTCCTATATTAAGTGTCTCTATATATGCACATCTATTTCTGGATTCTCCTACTTATCCACATTTACACAACCTTAACTATTCAGCTATACTTCATAATAAATCTTGATGCTCAATATAAAAAGAACAATCAATGAGTATATAGCCAAAAGATGTAGAAACAATAATATATTAATTTTTCTGCTTACCAATTTTTCTACTTCACATGTCTAAACTAGATTTTATTGGTTCTAAAAACTTATTAGGTTGATTATTGAAGCTTAGTTCTAATTCATTTTAGAATTTCAAAAACATTGTCCTTTGACTGACATGTCTTTTATCTGATTTTTTCAGAAAGTAAACTATACCTAACCCTGTTCCATCTTTTCCACATTTTCACTCATTTTATGATTTTATCTTTTTTTATAATTATAGTATTATTATATCTGTAATTTCAGAAGGATTTTTCTGAATATGGGTCATTTTTATTAATCAACCTGAATATATCATAGATGTTTTCCAACTTCAACTCAGGAAAATGTTCTTGTATTGTTATTTACCTCTCTTTCTCTTCAGTTTTCTGCTGCTTATACACTCCTTAAATGGATATCAGATAGCTGGGATCTTTTATTCATGGCCATTAACTTTTTTCACCTATTTTTTTAATTTAAGAATATTAAGGGGACACAAATTGGTTAGGTTACATGACTCGTTTTGTAATGCTTGAGTCCTGGTTATAGGTGTGGGCATCACCCAAATAGTGTTCATAGTACCCATTAGGTTGGTTTCTTCTCCTTCCCTCTTCCCCCCTGCCCTCTGGTTTCTTTCCACTGAGTTTTACTCTCCTCTGTTGCACTTGTGAGCTCATCGGTTAATTCCAATTTAACAGTGAGTACATGTGGTGTTTGTTTTTCCATTCTTGCAATATTTCACCTAGGAGAATGGTCTCCAGTTCCATCTAGATTGTTGCAAAAGATATTAATTCATTTTTTATGGCTAAGTATACTCCATGGTGCACATATACCACGTTTTAGTAATCCACTCATGAATTGATGGACGTTTGGGTTGATTCCACATCTTTGCAATTGTGAATTGTGCTGCAATAAACATTCAAGTGCAGGTGTCTTTTTCGTAAAATGACATGGCAACAAAAAGAAAATCAGTAAATGGGATTTGATTAAACTAAAAAGCTTCTGCACAGCTAAGGAAACAATCAACAGAGCAAATAGACAACCTACAGAATGGGAGAAAATATTCAAAAGCTGCACATCTGATAAAGGGCTAATAACCAGAATTTACAAAGAACTCAAGCAAATCAGCAAGAAAAAAATAAACCTATTAAAAAGTGGGCAAAAGGCATGAAAAGATACTTCTCAAAAGAAGAAAGACAAATGGCCAAAAACATATGAATAAAATGCTCAACATCACTAATCATCAGGGAAATTCAAATTAAAACCACAATGAGATATTACCTTGTACCAGTTAGAATGGTTTTTATTAAGAAGTCCCAAAGCAATAGATGCTGGTGTGGATGCAGAGATAAATGAATGCCTACACACTGCTGGTGGGACTGCAAACTAGTACAACCTCTATGGAAAACACTATGGAGATTCCTCAAAGAACTAAAAGTAGACCTACCATTCCATCCAGAAATCCACAGCTGGTTATCTTCCCCTATTTTTTTTTAATCTTCTTATCCTTCAAATCTCAGTTATTAGAAATTTACTTGACTTTTGGTATCAAAATCGCTGGCTTGACTATTACTTTCA
This sequence comes from Eulemur rufifrons, assembly GCF_041146395.1. NCBI lineage: Eukaryota > Metazoa > Chordata > Mammalia > Primates > Lemuridae > Eulemur > Eulemur rufifrons. The sequence goes on along the minus strand of NC_091011.1, from coordinate 4,330,254 downwards.
TGTAATCAATAAGTATAACGTTCCCTCTTTTCTTCGTTTCTTTATTTTTCTTTTAGGCAAGGAGATCCTCCTTATTCTTTCTCTAAGACAGCTTTTGTTTTTTTAATACACCAATGTTTCTGAAATGGCACACTAGACATTTGGCACCAGATCATGCTTTCCTGTTGGGGATTGCTCTGTGTATTCTAACACATTTAGCTACATCCCTGGCTTCTACCCACTAGAGACAATAGGAAAAACATGTCCCCAGATGCTGCCAAATGCCTCTGGGTGTGGTGGAAAGGGTGAGCAAAATCTCCCTGGTTGAGACCCATTGTTATAGATATTTTACACAACTGAGTAGTTTTAGTATGATACTTAAAATAAGTTGAAACTCCCTTAGGAAACTAACAATCTTTGTGTCCTCTGGAGTCTGTTGGTCCATGTCTTGAGGCTCTTGACTTTCCTTCCATGTCTGCTGACTTTTGACTGTTAATTCATCCTGTGAATTAAATACTGAATGCAGTACCAGAGGGAGCTACACAGGTTACTTCTATAATGGAACAATCCTGTTTCCCAAAAAGGAGCATTTTGAAAAGAGGAGGGGAAACTCTGGACTCAAAGAAAGTGTATCTGTCTTGACCAGGGCAGCCTTTCTTTTATCATTTTTTTTTTTTTTTTTTTTTTTTTTTTTTTGGTTGAGACAGAGTCTCACTTTGTTGCCCAGGCTAGAGTGAGTGCCGTGGCGTCAGCTTAGCTCACAGCAACCTCAGACTCTTCGGCTTAAGCGATCCTACTGCCTCAGCCTCCCGAGTAGCTGGGACTACAGGCATGCACCACTATGCCCGGCTAATTTTTTCTATATAGATTTTTAGTTGTCCATATAATGTCTTTCTATTTTTAGTAGAGACGGGGTCTCGCTCAGGCTGGTCTCGAACTCCTGACCTTGAGCAATCCACCCGCCTCGGCCTCCCAGAGTGCTAGGATTACAGGCGTGAGCCACCGCGCCCGGCCTCTTTTATCATTTTTATTCTTTTCTGTCTGACGGGGACTGGCACTACCTGGGTCTCAGGGGACATCACTGATCACTCACCAGGCGGGCCATCCCTCTGAGGTTCACAGATTCATCTGGAAGGAACTCAGATAGGGGGAAAGTCCAGTGGAGGAGGAGAAATGGGACCATGCCATGGGCTCAACTGCTGTGATTAGGGTTTGTATATGAAAAAGTAAAAAAGAACTTTCTGCTTGTTTTTTCCTTGTTTTTGTATGAGTTCCTTTTGGGCTTGGAGCATTCATTTCCTGCTTTGGGGTTCTTGTTTTTCTGCCTCTTTCATTTTCAATCTGATTCTGTTTTGTATTTCTGAAAATTTGCTCAGAAACTGTGATTGTCTGCATACAACTTTTCTTTTCTTTTTTTTTTATTTCAGCATATTGTGGGGATACAAAAGTTTAGGTTATGTATGTTGCCCTTGCCCCCACCCTCACCAGAGTCACAGCTTCAAACGTGTCCAGCCCCTAGACAGTGCACATAGCACTCATTATGCTACTTTTATTTACAGTTTGTATCTCTTATGTATCCCTGCATAATTAACAGGTAAATCAATAGATAACTAGCAATACATTTTTAAAGAGAGAGAGATACATACAAGTAAGAGCTGTGACCACACAGGGAGTACTCCGGGTGCTGTGGGGCCCTGGCCTTGCTGCTCCGTCATGAACTAATTTTGTCTCTTTTGCAATAGTATAGATGGGGAGCAGAGACTTGAAGGTCCAGAAAGTTTGCAGGGTTGACATGGCCAGTAAGTGTCAGAAAGATGATTCAAAGACTCATTAACACCATCCTAAAGCTATGCCTAAAAGCATAATACCATGATGACTTGGCTGTTTCTGTACTAGAAAAATCTCTATTGCTGAGTATTCAGGAAAGGCAGGGAGATGTTGTGATCTTGTTAGGCACAATACCTGCTTATCTCACCCAAATCTTATTATTTCCAAAAGGAATGTAGGAGGTAAAGTTTTTTCTCCATAATTCAGGTTTTGTTTGCATTGGGGTTTGCATCCTTTTCCACTAAAGAGCTTTAGACTGACAAGTCACAGCTTGGGAGCATCTTTTGCACACTTTATTTTCAAGGTGATTTGCATATCGTTTACATAAATCTGCATAATTGCAATCCTTTGAGGGTCCAGAAATGGATTTCTCTAATCAGGAAGCAGCTCTCACGATGTAGCTGTTAGTGGTACCTTGTAAACTTCTACCCTCTGTGAAATCACATTTTGAAAGAAAAACACTTTATTTTGATAATTTTAAGCAATGAGCTAAAAAATGAACGTCCTCATGGTGGGGTCAAAGATGTTCTAGGTACATGGTGTTAATGCGCTACTTGGAAAAACCTGCCTGCCTTCCTTCCCTCTCTCACTTTCTATAGAAAGTATCCATTACCCACAATCGGAACTCCTTGATCCTTGCCCGTGTGCTTCCATCCTAGGCCTTGGCCCTAAATGAGGGGATATTTAGAAAGTCCTCCATGGGAAGTAGCGTGAGTGATCCTGCACGGAGTCGAAAGTGTTCTGTACGCTTGTCCAACCAGCGAGAAGAGTCCTGCCTTAAACTCTGTGCCTTACTTGTTCTTGTTTAGGTGTCATAAACACACCCAAAATAAGTCCCCTAAAAGACACATTGATGTCCACCACTTGGGGTCCACGGCTGGGTGCTAAGAGGGGAACTTGAACTGGTGCATCCCATCTTCTATCTGGCACTGTTAAGGCAGCGGGGAGCTTTTCTGCAAGTCACTGGCCCTGGATCTTGGACATAAAGACTACTGCAGCCAAACGCAGGAGAGGGTGTGGATTGTGCAGCTGCTGATGCTGAAGGAGCCCACCGACTCCAGGTGTGGGGGGAATGTGACTGTCGCTTAGTAGACATTATTTAATTTTGTCACTAAGAATATGTTTCTGGTGAATACAATGACAGAACACATTTTGTTACCAGTGTATCAGCTTAACTTTTATCAATGCTGGACTGTGGGACTATGAGACTACTACATGGATCTCTGTCCTAGTCAGTTTGGGCTGCTCTAACAAAATACCATAGACTAAGGGGCTTACGAACATCAGAAATTGATTTCTCATGGTCTGGAGGCTGGAAGTCTGAGATCGGGGTGCCAGCATGGTCAGGTAAGGGCCCTCCCTCTTCTGGGTTGCAGACAGCCTACTTCATTGTATCCCTACATGGTGAAGAGGGGTAAGGGCACTAATTTCATTCATAAGGGCTTTACCCTTGTGACCTAATCATCTTCCCAAAGCCTCACCTCCTAATAAATCACTTTGGGGCTTAGAGATTCAACATATGAATTTTAGGGCAACACAAACATTCAGTCCATTGCGGTCCCCATGTGGGCTCCTGCTCTGCCCAGGCACGAAGTGAGGGCACCTGTGCTACAAGTCAGCTCACTCTGTTGCTCCCGGCATCTGTCCTGAATCCCGCACTGCCCTTTCTCCAAATCTGAGGAGCTATCTCCCTTTTACAGCCCTCATCTTTTCTTTGAAGACAAGTCTATGGTTGCTGCTCCTATTGATGGCTTAAAGGACTCTCCAATTCTTGCTTGTACCTGTGTAGATGTCTGTGTATCACCGTAACAATACAGAGAGTAGCACAGCTGGTTCTGGTGTTTGCCTCTGATCCCTTCTGTTCCACTGCCTGCAACTTCCCGCAGCCAACAGCTGCCAGGCTGGCACGTAATGTCCATTATCCATCTTCCACTCCCACGCTCTATGTGGACGTCCTTCCTCTCTTTGCAATAGCGGCTACCTTCCAGCATTCCATTATCCTGTACAAAAATCCCACTGTCGACTAGGCATTATAATTTCATTGAAAACTCTGCCTATATAGGATCAGTATTAATACAACAGATTAAAACATCATTAGTCAATTTTGCCTTCTATTAGTAAATAGACCATGAAAAGGTTAAATAATCAAAATTGTACAGGAAAACATTTCCCCACAGTCCCTTTCCCATCCTCCCCATCGCAGTGCAGTGCATCATGGCATCTGCATTTATCAAGACTAAACCTTGGAATGTACCTTTAGTTTTTATTTCCCATGAAACACCTTTGAATATATTGATCAGTAAGTCCTCTCAGCTCTGCTTACAGAACATTTCTGGAATTGCTCCCTTCTCTCGGTATCCACTGTTACCCCCAGGTCAACATCATTTCCTCAGCCGTTTCTCACATGGGATTACCACACTAGTCTTGAAATTGTTCTTCCTGATTTCTCTCTTGCCCTTCTATGACACACTTTCCACAGAGCCAGAGTAGAGCTTCCAGATAACATATAGGACAACAAGTTAAATTTGAAACAGAAAGCAAGAAAATATATTCTTAGTAAAGGTATGTCCCAAATATTGAGTGGGATATACTGTGCTCTGTATCTTCATTTGCTAAATCTGGCAACACTAAACTGGAGTTATATGTCTTTGTCTTAACAGGACACAGATTATGCCATGCACTTTTTCAAAACGAGTCTTCTCATTGAACTTAGAATAAGTTTACTGTGACCTCCAAGTTCCTACGTGATGAAACCTCCAAATCCATCCCCCGCCATTCTCCCCTCAGCCACCCATCTCCTAAGCAGCCTTTCTGGGTCCTGAGATTGCCTTGCTTGTTCCTGCCTTAGGACATCTGAATTTGCAGTTCCTGCCTTGCTGCCACGTCCCTCTTTCCTGAGAATGTCACGACTGCCTTTGTCGCACAGCGTAGGCTTTGGTTCAAAGCTCACCTCGCCAGAAAGACACTCCTCAGGCCACACTTTCCTTTTGACTATGCACTCTTTTCTTAAAGCACCTATCACAATCTGAAATGACAGTATTAATTTGCTGGAAACATCCTTTACCTATTCTTACACTTATTTACCTTTATCCCCACCTCTACTCTCACCCTGATTCCAAGCACGTGAGACCCTTGTCATTCTGGTTCTTTGCTGTATCTTCTGTCCTCCCTCCGTCCCTCCCTGCCCCATCCCCAGAGCACGAGCAGTGCCTGGCCCAGTGTGGTTGAATGACTAAATGCGTTGAGCTCCTAATCAGGGTCTAAATACACAGGGAGAGTAACAAGGTAAGGAGAAGAGAATAAAATCAGTGCAATAAAAACGTGCAGACAGGAATAGTTATTCTGGACTCAGACACAGAAGGCAATGAAAGAAGATTCAAGTATATCTGTAGTTAAGATTCTGCCCACCAGAACCAAAATCACAGGCAAATTAAGTCGGAAGTCTGGATAAGTAGCAGTAGTTTTCAAGGACAGAGTCACGTAAATTGAACAGAAAGTGGAAAATAGTGAGACAAATAATACCTAATATGACTTTTCTTCCTATCCCCAAAGGGTGCTGCTTTCTGTGGGACCAGAAAACACACTGCCCCTGATATCAGGGGCCAGACTTGGCAGCAGGGTGACTTGAAGGGTCTGACTGGCGTTGGCACTGAGGGATCCATCACAGCTGGGCTTCCTACCGACACGGTGCAACGAAGGGGTTGGCTAGAGAGGAGAACACTCCCTTTGTAACCAGGAAGAAATATTCTCTTGTGCTTCTATTTTTAAATAAAAGAAAGAGAAGGATAAGATGTCACTGGGGAGGGGAGGTGTCAAAGAGGGTGATGATTAGGACAAACAAATGCACCTGAAAATGAACTCACTCTTCAGATCCGTCATATTCATTTTTGCCTTCTTTCTCCAAAATTGCATGTAGAGTATGAATCATGCTAGGCACACAACACATGTTTATTGGATGTTAAGGTAACTAAGCAGTAAATGTCTGCTTGTGCAAAAGATTATTGTATGTTGGGGGAGGAACGGGGAGGGCCAGGGTGTCCCAGCTGGATGGACAGCCCTCTGGGGCAGCCCGACCGCCAGCAGAGCTAAGACTGACACATCCCGGCCACGGCCACGTGGAGCCAGCGCCTCAGACCTGACCACCCCGGACGTGTTTGTGTGGTGGTGGTTTCTGTCAAAGTGTGATTTTCAAAAAAGATAAAAACATTTCTCTCATTCAGATATGGAGTAAATACAATATTGGAGGAAGTGGGTATTTTTCTCAAAGGAATGTTAGACGAGGATTGCTGCATTAGATAGATACAAAACTGATTAATGTCTTACAGGGCAATAAACCCATAGCCCTCGGTGTTATCATCTCCACAAAACAAAACCCACGAGTCAGTGTGTAAATTCACCGTCTCTGGACTCTATCCAAATAGAAAATAACAAAGTCACACAGAGATAAAATAATCCCTGGCTGGGCTGTTAAACACTCTTCAGTTTGACAAGAAAAGGCCGTAATGTACTTACTTCCAAGTTTTAGATAATTCTCTTAGCATCCGTGCCTTTTCTATGTGTGTGGCAAGTCATTTTGAGTCATTATCGTTTTGTAAGGAAATCGAAGAGTTGAAACCTCATGAGAGAAGGGTCATGGGGCACCTTCTATGTGATTCGGAGCGATTATTTATTAGACACGCCAACCAGCATTCCCTAGGACTTGATGGGGAATTACAATTATGTAATTAGTTTAAAGATCTTTGCCAGAGTGGAAAGGGAAAAGGGTTATTAAAATTTATTCATACAAACGTTCTTTCTCATAGTTTTAAACATTTGCTAAACAACTAGAAAGTGTAGGAACTTGAGTTACAAGGTAACCAGTTCTGAACCAGTTTGTTAGGAAATGTTAAGCATTTCAGTATTTTCCTCTAAGATAAGTAAAAGGATAAAGTAATACTCTTTAAGCTAGCAGCAAATTTTGATTAAAAGTCCAACTTATAATAACTTGGTAAAGATGATTTTTAAGGTATAAAACGTGGTTAATCAGCCTACTTCCTTCAGTGATTAAATTTTACTTGAAGACTCTACACCTCATCTAAAAGGTGTTTGTGGGGCTGTTGGAAGACGAGAAATTACAGGGGGCTGTGGGAGGGAACAGGCTGTTGATTTCCTGTCAAACAGCAGAAATATAGACGTTATGGCATTGGAAAATGACAAGAAAGGAGCAAATCCAACACAGCCTTTGTGGTTTGATGGGAGTCATTTGAAACATAAGGGTGTCTGTGACAGTATGTTTAACTGAAATCTCTAAAACAATCATTTGAGGTTACAATTTAGAATCGGTTGTGTTTAAGTGGTATTAGTCACAAAAGTTCTGACTTTGTTCATGACAAAATAATTGAGCATTTTTCCTAAAATCATTAGTGTTGAGCAAGCTATTATAGAATTTGAAGAACTGAGAATAGAAATAATTTACAAGAGTTGTCTTTTTTTCCTTGTTATTAACACAGGCAAGTTCTGCAAAGCTGCACACTAAGGATAAAACTGCTGACAGAACTTTGTAAGTGGAGCCCTCACAAAAGTCCTGAAGGAGTGAGGCCTGGGCAGCACCTGGAGTCGCAGGCGGCCAGCCCTTCCCAGCCTCTGTGCCTGGGCTTGCACCTCGCCGCTAGGCTCAGAGGACTTTCGCTTCTAAGAGAAATGTTTCCACTGAGACTAAAAATCCAAATTAAGGTGTAGCGCCCATTGTTTTTGGAAAGAATAGTGGTTCTTGAAGCTGTAAACCAGTCATGTTGTTATAACTTTGGTTGTATGATCGCTTACCCATATAATATTTTTAAAAAATAATTTCCATTAAAGAAATATACATTTAAGCAGAACAAACTGTAGTCCCTTTTTTTCTCTTAGAGTTTATTTGCAATCACAGATGAGTTATATGAAAATTAGATTTGTTTTGCTGTGATTAGAAGGCTGAACAATCAGGAATGCAGAGCCCGTGGAGAGGATTAGCGGGCGGGGCACGTCGGCCTGGAGAGCGGCAGGTGGAGGAACCAGGCAGCCAGGCGGGGCTGCGCAGTGTCTGGGCACAGGCAGCAGGGAGCCTTCCAGCGCGCAGTGGGATTTCAGAAACTCAGTGGGCATCGCAGGGAAGGAAACAAGGGGAGCTGAGTTGGATCCTTAATGATCTTTCTGACATTGGACTAAACAGTTTAATGCAAACAAAGAATGCCTGTTACCTGGCAGCCCCTCCCATCTGACAAGTGTGTGAAAATACAGTAAGTTGCTGTATCAAGAAGTGAGTTTCTTTCTTTCTTTCTTTTTTTTTTTTTTTCTGAGACAAAGTTGTGTTCTGTCACCGAGGTTATAGTGCAGTGACGTCATCACAGCTCACTGTAACCTCAAACTCCTGGGCTCAAGTGATGCGATCCTCCTGCCTAGGCCTCCCAGGTAGCTGGGCCTACGGCCATACACCACCACGCCTTTATTTTTCCTAGAGACGAGGTCTCACTATGTTGCTCAAGCTGGTTTTGAATGCCTGGCCTCAAGGGATCCTCCCACCTCGGCCCCCCAAGTGTGGAGATACAGGCGTGAGCCACCGCGCTCGCTGGGCCCTTAGAAGTGAGCTGCTTGTTACTATTATTGTTCAAGTGGAACCATAAATAACACTTTCAAGGTTGTTACCGAAGGGACATGACTGAGCACTGAGGATTCAATTAAATAACTTTTAAGACTTCTATCTTTGGACATTTATAATTTAAATTTAAAGGGCAATTACTTTATTATATTCAGAAAATGACACAGTCAAGAGAATGTCACTAAGTCCCGGAGTTAGAGTATCAAAAAAGATGAAGTTTGTCAATGAACTTTTTCTTTCTCTGAGAGTTTTAAGAACAAGTAAGGTTTTTTTTTGTTTAATTTAGTTTTATTTTAGTTTTATTTGCTATTCCTCTAAACACTGGAGTAGCTACCTTTTTGCTATTCCACATTCATAAGGCCTTTAATTTACTGTGTCATACTTTGAACAGTACATGATTTAAGTTATTTAATTTTGTCAAGTCTGTGGAGTAGACACTGATACTTTTACCCTTTTGTGAATGAGAAGGCCAGGCACGGAGCACTGAGGCCACGTGAGCAATGGCACCCGAGTGGCGCGGGCAGAGCCCGGGTTTGGGTCCGCATTGCTGGGTTGCAGGATCTGGGCTTCCGGTGAGACCTACCCCGCCTCTTGCTCAGAGAGGGCACGTGTTCTTTGGCCGATCCACCTTTCCTAACCCCGTTATTCTGGGAATATCACCCTTCTTCCCTGAGGAAGGCTTTTTCCCCCATTCCAGGCTCGGGATACCAGTGGTATTAGTGGGGATTCCATTCTCAATGGCCCGTGGCCAGGCTACAGGTGGTGGGATTTTATTCCCAGGCCGCTGGCCTTGGTTTCTGTTCTAAGAAGCGGGCGTGTGACATAAGCTAGGCCGATAAGCACGCTGCCTTGGCATTTTATTTAAAGTGGTTACAAAGTAGAAGTTCCTTCTCTGCGATATCTAAGTTTGATTAATGTACTTCCAGCACTGTCAGTGGACATCTTCGGTGATTGCCGGAGAAATCCATCTGCAGAACAGAACAGATTGACCACAGTTAAAAGAGACTAAGAGAGATGCCTCCAGGGTTGCTGCCCGAGGCCTGGGACTGCTTTAGTTTGTACCTCTCTTCCTTTGATTCCACAAGATCTACCAAGATTTTGACCACACTTTCCCACCAATATTTTACAGGTAATTATAGGATAAGTATCATTCGTGCTAAAACATTTTAATAGCTATATTTAAATTATCTTGCAGCAAAACATTGCATCAGTCTCCAGTTAATCTAATTTGAAATAGCACGTACAAGTGAAGACTGCAGGTACCAAAAGCTGACAAAATTGTGCATGAACGACAGCTTGCTCAGTTAGCTGATTCTCAACTTGGAATTTACATTGTGGAGTTAATGATGCCAATTTGAAAATGAGGCTGTGAAATTTAAGCATATGTAATGCACCAAACAGAGTGGCTTTTATTCAGTAGACTCAATAAATGGAATCTGTTATTATGAAACATTATGTTGTTAAATATTTTATAATAATGGTCATTTCTTGAGATTCTTTGTGTACTGAGCTCTAGAAAACTATCTATAAAAACACTACCTGTTGAGTGGATGCTACATTAATTTTAGGTTATATAACCAAGAAGAAAATAAAATGACTTTGTTGGGTAATAAGAAATTTAAATTAAAATTCCAGAATGTACCTTTATTAAAAATGGAAAATTATTCCTCACACACTAGGTTTCATTGTCTCACACCCCATCATTTTCCTTTTCCTCCTTCAGCAACTGATAAACATTTACATTGCAATGTGAGTACTGTTCTTCAAGAATCTGCAAAAATTGCTATACAGATTTAGACGAGGAAGGCTCCGGTTCTCTCTGGTGAGGCAGAAATGTTTAGAGAAGAAGTAGCATTTTCACCGCACATTTTAGGATGAGGTTTGGCTTCCCAAATGGCACAAAAGGAAGAGAATGCCAAAAAGAGAGAATGTCTTGTGCAAAAGCACAATGGTGTGAAAGGCCATGGGATTTAGAGAGAAATAAAAACTCTGGGCTAGTGGGAACTCAGAGCACACAACTCGGGTGTTTAGAGGAGAATCTGCTGAAAAAAGAAGTTGAAGAAAAGGATCTTGCGCCCTCCAGGGTCTTGACATCATGTCGCTCAGCAGTGAACGGCATTAAAGGTTTACAAAGCAGAAGAAAAGAAGGATCAGATTTTTGTTTTAGAACTAATTTTGTTGGCAGCAAGCACAATAAAGTGGAGTCCATGAGGATAGAAAAATGAAAAAGTCTAAGGTACAATTTTGGAAAGTCTAAAAGTGAATCTGCACAAAAGTGACGTCTGCTGAACTTGATGCAGGGAGCTGGCCCTGCCACAAGCGGACCGTGTGTCTAAAGGGACAGACTGGACGCAGAGACAGGGGGTGGCAAGGGGGTGATAAACGCTGAAAAGCAGCTCTTGACCCTTGGAGATGTTAAGTAATTTAAGATAAGAAATTTTAATAACAATAATGAAATGAAAAAATAAAATGGTGATGAAAAAATAATGATAGAAATAGAAGAAAATTATAATATTTAATCTCTATGCCACTATTTAGAGGACTGATCCAGATAACTGGAGATTTTTTTTTAATTAATGAACTTGATTTTTCAGACTAGTTTTAGGTATACAGAAAAACATGAGGATGGTACAGGAGGAGTTCCCACATACACTGCACCAGTTTTCCTATTGTAAGTGTTACTTTGTTATATAATACATTTGATAAAATTAGTGAATGAATAACAGTACACTTTAAGAATTAAAGTCCTTGTTTTTCAGGTTTTTTCCCCTTTTTTACCTACTGTCCTTTTTCCGGTCCAGAAGCCCACCTGGGGCATCACGTTATGTTTAGTCACTGTGTCTCCTGAAGCACCTCTGGGCTGTGACGGTTTCCGAGACTTTCCTTGACTGCGAGGACCTTGAGGGTTTTGAGGAAGATGATCACATGCTTTATAGAATGTCCCTCAAATGAGATTTGCCTAATGTTTTTCTTATGTTGGACTTGAGTTATGGATTCTGGGAAAAGAAACAAGGTAAAGTGCCATTGTCCCCACTGTTAGGGCTTCCCATCAAAGGTAAAAAGGAGTAACGGCTCCTGGCTGCTGGTGTTGGCCCTGATTGCCGCCCTGAGGCTGTGTTTGTCGGGTTTCTCCTCTGCACAGTGACTCTGTTCTCCCTCTTCCAGTGCTACATTTTTTGGAATTAAGTCACTTTGCACAGTCCACAAATAAGGAATGGCAAATTATACTTCAAGTCCTTGAGGACAAATTATATATATAAATTATTTAAAATTGTTTTCGGCATAAAAATTAGTCTATCCTCTCCCATTAATAATGATTCAATCATTTCTTTATGCTAGTATGTGCTCGTGGATGCCTATCTTATACTTTGAATTACAATCCAGAGCTGCTTTGTTTGTTTCCTTGCTCAAACTGGTCCAGCCTTGGTCATTGTGAGTTCTTTCAATTGACTCTGGCCCCACTGATATAATCCCAAATTAGATTTGTTTTGTTTTTAATTTTAAGTACTTTTTTGATTTATGGAACTATGGCATGCTCAATGCTCAATTTGTATGTTTTTTGCCCCCGTCTAAGAATCAGCTACTTCTCTAAGAATCCTTAGTCCTTGCTATTAGAGAATGGTATTGGAAGCCATGATCTGTGTGACAGATGTGCTTGTCATTGCTGGAATCTCATTTCTTCTAGGCCTTTCCAGCTAACAGAACAAAAAGATATATGTGTTTACAATAGCCCATGTATACACACATATCTATAACTTTCACAAATATCAACCATCATTATCTACATGAAGCCTAATAGAAGTACATACTACAGTAATTCCTCACTTAACATGCTCAATAGGCTCCTGGAAACTGCAAGTTCAAGCAAAATGATACACTGCAGGTCCTCAATTAACGTTTTGTTCAAAGTCATTTTGTTACACCATGATGAGGGAAATAATTGGTTTTGTTATACATAGTTTTGCTTAAAATTGAAGTTTCCAAGAACCTATTGATGATGTTAAATGAGGTATGCCTGTATTTCCAATTTTTAAGTATTACCACATGGACGATTGATTCTAGCCTGTTCTGCTACAGTTTATCTGTAAACTCTCACTCCAACATTGAAGACTGATTCCCACCGCTCGCAGAACCTTAACTTCAATGTTTCATCCCATTATGCATATATAAGAGTGTAGGAATTGTTAACTTGACCCCTGTGAAGACACCTGTAACAACTAGATCACAATGTTATATATAGTTTCTTTTGCCTTCAGTCTTACAGATTCCACCTAGTGCCGAAGTTACTTAGGTCAGCACCTTTTCCTCCACCTCTTTCACTAAAGTTGTTTACTACATTTTTAATATATTAGATGATTTTTTTCAAATTCTGCATTTCATCATGGGATAGGTCAATCTCATAAATATTTTTTAATTGCATTAAGGTTCCTTTTTTGTCTACAAATTTCTATGGATTGTGACAAATGCTTAGTGTCATGTATCTACCATTACAGTATCATACAGGATAGTTATACTACCCTAAAATATCCCCCGTACATCACTTATTCAACCCTTCCTCACTCCCACCAAAACTCCAGGTAGACATTGATCTTTTTACCATCATGGTAATTTTCCTTTATTCATGCTGTCTTTTCAAACTTTTTTTTTTTTTTAGACAGAGTCTTGCTCTGTTGCCCTGGGTAGAGTGCAGTGTCATCATCCTAGCTCACTACAACCTCAAACTCCTGGGCTCAAGTGATCTTCTTTTCTCAGCCTTCCAAGTAGCTGGGACTATATGCGCACACCATGGCACTTGGCTAATTGTTCTATTTTTGGTAGAGAGGAGGGTCTCACTCTTGCTCAGGCTGGTCTCAAATTCCTGAGCTTGAGCAAACCTCCCACCTAGGCTTCCCAGAATGCTAGGATTATAGGTGTGAGCCCCATCTCTCCAAACATTTAAAAATGACTTTATGGAGATACAACAGATATATGATATTCTTCAACCATTTAAAATGTACAATCAGTGTTTTTTAGTGTATTCATAAATAGTACAGACATCACTACAGTCAATTTTAGAACATTCTCATCAACTCACAAAGAAACCCCATGACCTATAGCTATCATATCCCTATGCCCCACCTCCAGCCCTAATTAACCACTAATCTCCTAGTTTCTAGAGGTTTCTCTTTTCTAGACTTTCATATGAATGGAATAATATATGAAGTCTTCTGTGACTGGCTTAACTCATTTAGCATATTTTCAAGGTCCATCTGTGTTGCAGCAAGTGCTTCATTCTTTTTTACGGCTGAATAACATTTGATTGTATGAGTGCACAATATTTTGTTTATCCAATCATCAGTTGTTGGGCATTTAGGTTGTTTTCATCTTTTTACTATTATGAATAATGCTATAATGCTAATATTAATAGATTGTGTACAAGTTCTTATGTGTACATGTTTTCCATTTTCTTGGATATATACTTAGAGTTAAATTGCTGGGTCATGTAACAACCCTATGTTTCAATGTTTAAAAATCTGCCAGATGATTTTCCAAACTGCTCCATTTTATATTTCTATTAGTAGAGTATGATGGTTCCAATTTCTTCACATCATCACCCACTCTGGGTATTATCTGACTTTTTGATTTAGTTATCTTCTCTTATAATTATTGGTCATCTGTGTATCTTCCTTGGAGAAATATCTGTTCAACTTCTTTGCCCATTTTTAGTTGCGTTTTTTGTCTTTTCATTATATATTCTAGATATAAGTTTATTATCAGACAAATGATTTAGAAATAGTTTTTTCCCAGTCTGTGGATTGTCTTTTCAATTTCCCAATAGTGTTCTTTGAAACACAGAAGCTTTAAATTTTGACATGGTCAAATTTATTCAATTTTTTCATTACTCATGATGTTTAAAAAAACTCAGGTCTATATTAATGTTAAATATATATTATATTAATATTATACAACAAGTACTTAAGATGAAGGCATTATTATGAGATAAATGCACTAAGAACCTATAAAAAACAAATAAAGTATAACTATATAGCAACATATGACTAGCAAATGAAACTGACAAATCCACTATCAAATTGGGGGCTCTAAACCTATCTCTAAATTATTGAAATTTCAAAGTAATTAAATTTGCGTTAGAAAACAGACAATGTAAATAAGAAAATTAATAAGACTTAGTTTATTAGAATAACATAAATAGAATTCTGGAACATCTACAAAATTTAACTTGTCACTTGGCAATATGACTAGTGGGGAAAAATTAAAAACTGTGATATTAAAGAGTCCATAATGTAATTCAATTAGAAGTTTATTAAAGAGAATATAAAGGAAAAATCTCCACATTGTAGAGTTATGCTTTAGGGAAAGCATTGATTAAAAAAAGATCATAATGAAAATGGAAAAACATACTTGTAACTAAACAATAGTGAAGATAGAATACACTAATTGTAGATTTCTGCTAATGTGATGCTTAAAGAAAAGCAATAGCATTAAATCTTATGTAAGAAAAAATATAAGTCCACGAGTGAAGCATAAAGTTGAAAGTCTTAAAAAATAACAATAAATCTCAAAATAATTGATGGTAAAAAATGAAGAGAATTAATGAAATAAAAACTAGTCATAAATGGGAAATCAAGAAAGCAAAAACTGCTTTAAAACAAAGATTAATAAAATAGACAAACTTATACCAAGATTGATGAAGAAGAGGAGGAGGAGGAAGGAGAGAGGAAAGAGGCCAAAAATAACTACTACTAGGAATGAAAAATGGGAAAGAACATAGGTTTATTAGATATTAATATTGCAGCAAGAAAGTTCATGCCAATGTATTTGACAACTTTGACAGAACTGGATAATTTCTGGAAAAAAATAATGTCCTATAACCATTACAGAAGCTGAATTAATAGCTCCAAATGATCCCATACAGAAAACATTAGGACCGAACATGCTAAAGCTGAGGCCCACCAACTTTTAAGGAAAACATTATTCTGAGATTGTAACATCTCTTCCAAGGAATAGAAAAACAACAACCTAAGAGGAATGTTTTCAGCAAGGTGAAGGAATAGGAGGTCCCCAACTAATATTCCTCTACAGCAACAATAATTTTGCAGCCATTCATGGACAAAAGTTTCTTTGTTGGAGCTTTGGGATTCAGGTAAAAGGCTGTGAAACCACAGGAAAGCCCAATACCTAGGAGGGCCATTTTGAGAGGATAGACCCACAACCAGGTGACAGACTCACCAACCAAGTTTCAGACCCAGAAATGATCCTGTCCTGGTACAGATTTGACTACAGCTCCATGTGTTCTTGGTCTTGCCATCAGAACCATCAGACAAAAGATCAAAGAGGACTCATGTACACTTATGCCTCATGTGACAGGTCTGCTTATCTTGGTCCCAGCTGTGGATCATGAAACAGCCCAGAGATTCAGCTCCATCCTCTCTCAGCTGCTATCTAAGAGCAGTTGTGTCTGCATAGAGACCCAGAGAAAGATGTGCCACTCTGAGTTTCTGGTACAAGCTTGCCAATGTCAGTCCCACAGATGACCCTGAAATAGCCCTGAGAATCAGCTCCAATCCCTCTTACCTTCACTTTGAGAACAGTCCTGCTTACACAGAGACCCAAATATGTGCTGGGCTGAGTCACTGGGGCAGGCTGGCCAACCTCAGTCACATAGCTGACCCTAAAGTAGCCTTGAGACTTGGCTCCAGGCCCTCTCAGCTATGATCTGAGAGCAGTGTCACTCCCAAAGAGACCCAGAAGGTAACATGCTTATCTGTGTCCCCAGAGGCAGGCCTGCAAACTTCAACATTGGCTGTGGATCCTGAAGCAGCCCTGTGACTCTGTTCCAGCACATTCGAACTGTGATTGGAGGCCAGTACTGTATACCATAGACCCATGGTGATACCCAGTAGAGGCTCTCTCAAGGATCTAGAGTAATTCACACCCATTGTGAACCAGATAACAGGCCCATCATCTACAGTCTCCAAAGCAGATCTTTATCCCAGTACTAAACCCATTGACCAAGATGCTAGGGGCAGTGCAGTCCACCCAAGAATATAGAAGGCACACCTACTGGAGCCCCTGGTTACAGAAAAACAACTGTGGACTCCATTGTGATCCCAGAAGAAGCCATATGATACGGCTCGATCCCCACTCAACCATGACCCCTAAGGCAATGTCGTCACTCTGAGGACCTAACAGGAGAAGGCCTTTATCTGCTAAAATCAGTCTATAAAGACTGTAAAAGATGTTTGTTTCTTCAAATAAACAGACATCAACACAAAGCTCCAGATAACAAAGCAGGAAAACATAACAGAACCAAAGAGAAAACTAATCTAATAAAGCTCCAGTAACTGACCCCAAAGAAATAAATGTGTATGAATTGTCTGAATAAGAATTCAAAATAATCATCTTAAGAAACCTCAATGAGAAGCAAGAAAATTCATATAAACAGCTGAACAAAAGTAGGAAAAAGAGGCATGAACAAAAACAAAATTAAAAAAAAATACAGAGAAATATAAATCATAGTGCTAGAAGGGGAAAAAAACTGCCAACAGGGAATACTCTACTTGGCAAATCTGTTCTTCAGCAATGAAGAAAAGATAAAGACATTCCCAGAAAAACAAACAAAAGCTGAAGAACTTCGTAATCACTAAACCTACCTTACAAGAAATGCTAAAGGAAGTTAAGTTAAAATGAAAGAACATGAACAAAAAATGTAAAAATACATGAAAGAATAAAGCACTGGTAAAGGCAAATATATAATAAAATTCAGAATACTCTAATACTGTAATGGTGGTGTCTAAATCACTTTTAATTCTAGCACAGAAGAAGCTAAATGATAAAAGTATTAAAAATCATAGTTTCAATAATTTATTAATAGATATAAAAATTGAAGATGGAAAGTATGATATCAATAGCATAAAATATGGGGGAGAAGTGAGTAAAAGTATAGAAGTTTTGAATGCAGTCAAAGTTAAGTTGTTTTAAGATTAAAATAGAGAGTTATAACTATAAGATATTTTATGTAAGCCCCAAAGTGCCACAAAGATAAAACAACTAGTAGATACCAGAAAGATAATCAAAACATACTGCTACAAAAATTTCCACCAAGCACAAAATAAGACAGAAAGATTGAAAAAAGGTAAAAAAGAAACTACAAAACATTTAGTAAACAATTGGAAAAATTCCAATGGTGAGTCTTTACATCAATAATTACCTTAAATGTAAATGGATTAAATTCTCTAATATAAAGACAAAGTGGCCTAACAGATAAACAAACAAGATCCAATAATATGCTGCCTACATAAGAATCACTTTCGCCTTAAAGACCTATGTAGACAGAAAGTAAAGGAACATAAAAACATAGTTTGTATTTTCAGAAACCAAAAGAGAACAGGGTTAATTATGCTTATATCAAACAAAAGAGATTTTGAGTCAATACTGTCACAAGAGACAAAGAAGGTCATTATATGATGATTAAAACGTCAGTTTATCAAGAGAATATAACAGTTGTAAATGAATATGCACCCAACATTGTGGCACCTAACTATATAAAGCAAATATTAACAGAACTTAAGGGAGAAATAATAGCAATACAATAATAGTAGGGGACTATAACACCCCACTTTTAACAATGGATCTAGAGAGAATATAATAAGAAAACAGCAGACTTAAATAACACTATAGACTAAATGTACCTAACAGACATATACAGAACATTTCCATCCAAAAGCAGCAGATTACATTAATATATTCTTCTAAAGAATATTCTCCAGGATAGATTATATGTTGGGTCACAAAAAAAAGTCTAACATTTTTAAGAAGATCGAAACTATCCAAAGTATATTTTCTGACTATAATGGCATAAAACTAGAAATCAATAAACCATGACTTTTGGAAAACTCAGAAATATGTGGAAATTAAACAACACACTCCTGAACATCCAACAGTTAAAAGAAGAAATCAAAAGGGATGCCAAAATGTATCTTAAGACAAACAAAAATAAAAATATGGCATGCCTAAACTTATGGGATGCAGGAAAGGCAGTGATAAAAGGGGAATTTATAGTGAAAAAGCCTGCAGCAAGAAAAAAATTATAATCTCAAATAAACAACTTAATTTTATAACGTAGGAAACTAGGAAAAAAAAGGAACAATCTAAGCACAAAGTCAACAGAAAAATAAACAATTAAGATTAGAGTGAAAATATATTAACTAGATTAGCAATAAAAAATATCAAAGGATCTAAGAATTAGTTTTTTAAAAATATTAATAAAATTGACAATACTTTAGCTCAACTAACCAAGCAGAAAAGAGACAGGACTCAAACTAACAAAATTATAAATGAAAAAAGAGACTTTAAAACTCATATCACAGAAATGAAAAGGATCACATGTGACTGCTATAAACAACTATTATATGCCAGCAAACTGGATATCCTAGAAGAAACGTATAAATTTATAGACACATACAACTTACTAGGACTAAATCATGAAGAAATAGAAAATCTAGACAAAAGAATAATTAATAAGGTAATTGAATCAGTAATCAAAAACCTCCCAACAAAGAAAATCCCAGAAACAAACAGCTTCATGAGTGAATTCTATCAAGCATTTAAAGGAGAATTAACTTTAATCTTTCTCAAGTTCTTCCAAAATTTAGGAAGAGGGAATGCTTCCAAACTCATTTTACAAGGCCAACATTACCCTCATGCCAAGGACAGACAAGGACGGTACAAAAAGAAAAAAGAAGAAAGAAAGCAAGCAAGAAAAGAAAATTACAGGCCAATGTCTATGATGAACATAGATGCAAAAACTCCAAGAAAATACAAGCAAATCAAATTTAACAGGATCAGTCACCATATCCTTTAGATGTATTAATAAGATTATTTATACATATAAAAATCAATAAATGTGATATATCACATTAAGAAATTGAAGGATAAAAATCATATGATCATCTCAATAGATGCAAAAAATTTAAACTTCATTTTATGATTAAAACTCTCAATAAACTAGACATAGAAGGAATGTACCTCAACATAATAAAGGCCATATATAACAAGCCCACAGCTAATATCATATTCAGTGGTGAAAGCTTAAAGTTTTTCCTCTAAGATCAGGAGGAAGACAAGGGTTCCCACTCTCACTATTTCTATTCATCATGGTACTGGAAGTCCTAGCTGGATGAATTAGGCAAGAAAAAGAAATAAATGGCATCCAAATTGAAAGGGGCAAAGTTAAATTTTCTCTGCAGATGAAATAATCTTAAGTATAGAAAATCCTAAAAAGTCCACTAAAAAACTGTCAGAGCTAGTAAACAAGTTCAGTAAAGTTTTAGGATACAAAATCAATACACAAAAATCAATTGCAGTTCTTTACACTAACAATGGAGTATCAAAAAAATAAATTAAGAAAACAATCCCATTTTTAATAGTATTAAAAATCATAAAATGTTTAAAAATAAATTTAACCAAGGGAATGAAAGATATGTACATTTAAAACTAGAATATATTCATAAAAGAAATTGAAGAATTGAATAAATAAAAGATATCCTGTATACAAAGATTGGAAGAATTAATATTTTTAAAGTGTATATACTTCCTAATCTTAAATTCAATACAATTTATATCAAAATTTCAATAAAATTTTTCACACTAATACAAAAAACAATCAAAAATTTGCATTGAACCACAAAAACTCTCAAATAGCCAAAACAATTTTGATAAGAAAGCCTATAACACTTCCTGATTTCAAACTGTACTATAAAACTATGGTAATCAAACAGCATGGTACTGGCATAAAAGCAAACATATAGACCAATGAAACAGAATACAGAACCCAGAGATAAACCCATGCATATAGGGTCAACTAATCTTTTAAAATGCTAAAAATGCACAATGGGGAAAGGGAAATATCTTCAATATATGGTGTCCCGGATATCCACATGGCAAAGAATGAAATTGGACCCTTGTATTAAGCCATGTACAAAAAGTAACTTGAAATGGCTTAAACACCTACATGTAAGATCAGAAACCATAAAATTCCTAGGAAAATACACAAGAAAGAAGCTCCTAGCCATTGGTTTTGGCAATTATATATATACATATGTATATGTGTATAAATGTATATATATACATATGTATATGTATATAAATGTATATATATACACATATGATACAAAAAGCACAGAAAATAAACAAGTGGGATAACATCAACAGCAAAAATAAACAAGTGGGGTAACATCAAACTACAAAGCTTCTACACAGCAAAGGAAATGAACAAAATGAAAAGACAACCTAAAGAATGGGAGAAAATATTTGCAAACCATATATCTGGTAAAGGGGCAATATTCAAAATATTAAAGGAACTCACACAACTCAATAGCAAAAAACAAATAATCCAAGAACCAATTTCCCAAAGAAGATATACAACTAACCCACAGTATGTCAAAAGTACTCAACATCACTAATTAGTATGAAAATGCAAATCAAAATGAGATATCACCTCACACTTGTTAGGATGACTACTATTAATATAAAAAACACAAAGTGTGGATGACTATTATGAATATAAAAAAGATAAGTGTGCATGAAAGGGACCCTTGTATATTGCTGGTAGTAATGCAAATTAGTATAGCCATTATGTAAAACAGCATGGAGTTTCCTCAAAAATGTAAAAATAGAACTACCATGTGATCAAGCAATCCCATTTCTGACTATATATCCAAAAGAAATGAAATCAGTACCTTGAAGAGGTATCTGCAGCCCCACGTTCAGTGCATCATTGTTCACAATGGCCAAGTTGTGGAAACAAGCTAAGTGTCCATCAACAGAGGAATGGAGAAAGAAAAATTTATATATATATATATATATATATATACACACACACACACACAGAGAGACACAGAGAGAGAGAGAGAGAGAGATGAACAGAGACAATGGGAGATACAGTGGAATATTATTCAACCATAAAAAGAAATCCTGTCATTTACAACAACATGAATGAACCTATAACACATTGTGCTAAGTGAAATATGCCAGACATAGAAAGATAAATATTTTAAGACATCACTTATATGTGGAATCTTAAAATGTTGAACTCATGAAAGAAGAAAGTAGAACAGTAGTTTCTAAAGGCTGAGGAGGTAATGGGGAGATATTGATAAAAGGTACAAAGTCTCATTTACAATAAGGTAGACAAGTTCTGGGTACAGCACAGATAGTGATGGATGTGTTAATTTCATTGTGGTAATCATTACACAATGTATATATACATCAAATCATTACATTGCATACCTTAAATAAACACAATATTTATCAATTAAATATTTTTAAAAAAACATAAAAGACCCATATATTAAAAAAAGGAAAACAGCTCATTTTAGGAGACCGATAAAAGGACAATATTAATACAGAAAAGGAAAATAAGAGAAATAAAAATTACAAAATGAATAATATTTGTAACTCTCAATTTTCAAAATATATAGAAAAATATTTTTCCACATAGATGTTAATATAAGAAATAGATTGCACTAAAAGCCGAATTCAGTGGCTACATTAAGTGAGTGATAAGCTTAGAGATGTTCCTCATTCCTACAGCAGTGAGCACTCAGCCACCTGGCCGCCAGGAGCACATATGTGCGCCGACTTGAGGAGATTCTAACATATGAAACAGGACACTTTAGACTTTGTAATACATCTGTCAAATTATCTTATTTGTTATTAAAGATGTTCTCGAGTTCTTTAGAGAAACAGGAATAGAAATGTCACCCTAGCTTTTGGTGGGGGGAGGGGTGGAGAGAGGGACAGAAGCAGAGAGAGAGGGGTTTTATATGAGATCAATGACTATTATAACCGTTCAGATATATTTGTCTTGTAAAAGGTAGATTTGTATTGATTTCATATTAAAGCTGTAAAAGTATGATTCAATTTTTAATGATACTGTGAATTATGCATTGCTGTCAGGCTATTTTAAGGTGATCACACTGAAGCAAAATAGGAGCATCTTAAAGCATTAAATGTAGCATCTCACTTCTCCAAAGTGGAATTACTTGTATTTGAATACTGCAATAGTATAGATCTTTTATTTTTCATTTTTAGACTTCATTTTATCATGAATGTCTCTGAGTATATGTCTTGGGATTACTGCAATAAAATCCAGTCATTATACCAAGCACTGAGAATGAGTCCAGTCAGTCCAAATTAGTGAAAAGTCTGATTTTATACGTTCTAAAGCAAATATATTTTTCTGCTTTCAAGCAGTATGGTAACTCATGGAGCTAAAGCAAAGATATCCTCGTGGCATTTGTTTTGATGAATATGAAGAATGATTAGACTGTCATGTGAAATAATAGAATCAGATTTCTGTCTGGTGTGAACTGAGGTCCGCTTGCTGCTGTAGTTCGCACTCTGCGCTTGAGGGCAGCAGCCAGCAACTGGCCCGTGCCCAGTTCCTCTAGCAGGGAAACAGCAAGGCTCGCAGAAGCAGCATGGGAGGAGCTATAGCTCTAAATGATGCTCCTAAAACATTCTGTTGCAAGTAGACGGTATACAAAGGGCTGTCCATCTCTTGGTGCACAGGCCCAGTCCACGCTGTGTGAAGGCCGCGCATGGGAGTTGTACTGCACGCTGCAGTCTTAAGGCTATCTCATCAATACCCACAAACGCACTTACGTCACCTTAAGCTCTCTCATCACTGACCACCAGGATAGATTAAAAAAAAAAAAAAAATTGGTGATTTATGTGTCACAAATCTCCTTGGCAGGAAAAAGATAAATAAAAGCACAAAAATGAGACAGAAAATTCAGACCACTTTCCTTGAACATCTATGCTCAATAAAGCAGAAAGGGAAAAGGTTGAATTTGAAAATTATTCCTATTAATGCAAATGAAAAATGCCTCAGATCTGAGAACTTATTTAACACACTATAATTTTTTTTTCCTGAATCCCAAACTGAATGTTTAGCTGAAACATTGGAGGAAAACATAAAATTCTGTCATTCGCTTAATTTAAAGAAAAAAGTTATGTAGCACCAACTAAATGCCAGGCACTGTTGGCTTGGAACCCGTGGCCTAGAGAGGCGCAGGCGGTGAAGGAGCTGATTGCAGGAAAGCGCAACAGGGACGCTTCGACAGGGACAGGGACGGTTAAGAGGGCACAGAGCCGGGCTCCGGTTCAGGCATTGCGGAAGGAGCTTTGGGGAGTTTTTGAGGAAGCGAAGTGAGCAAACGAAGAATCTTCCAGGTCCTCCCAAAGGAGCAGCGTGTGGGAAGGAGACCGTGCCCAGCGCACATGGCCCAACCATGGCTGGAGGAGCGAAGCCAGGCGAGCAGGCCCTGCCCACCCAGTTCCGGAGCAAGGATTGGAATTGAGCCCAAAGATGACCATGTACTACTCAAGCATTTAAAGAAGGGAGGTGGGGACATTTATGACCTACAGATTTAACTCTGGCTGAGATTTGGAAAATGAATTAGGAGAGGCCGGAAGAGTGGTTAAGAGTCACGTGTATGGGATGGTCCAGAGGGCGAGTGCAGATGATATAAGATCGAATCCCCTGTGGTGATCTGGTGATCTGCAGCTGCATGAGACCCCTTTGGGACAGAAGGGAGGGTGACAAGAGGGCCTGTGTGCCCTGTGGATATGTGATCATCACCTTGAATTTTAGGGACTGAGAAAATCTCATATAGATAGATAGGTTATTGATACATATATGTGTGTGTGTGTGTATGATTTTATATATAAAATCTATTAGTCTGTTTCAAATTTGTATCACTAGAAATATTCTTTCTAGTGGATTTCTATTAAAATATAAATACTACATATTATTTAAGACAAACTTTCCCATTAAAAGTCTATGTCTTGTTCTATAGATGTTTCTGACAAAATGTCAGAACTTGATAAACCATAAAAGTATATTAATTATATAAGATAGGTTTCCTTCCTCCCTCCATCTTTCTCTTTCCTTCTTTCCTTCCATCTTTCCTTCCTTCCTTTCTTCCTCTCTTTCTCTCTTTCTTTCTTTTTTTGCTGCCTTGTTTTGACCCTGAAAGATCTCTTATAGAGCATCTAGAGTCTCACCAATGAAAGAGATGTTGGAGCAGCTGCACCATTAGCATTTTCTGGGAAATTTTTGGAAACGTAGAATCTCAGGTTCTTTCTCAAACTGACTGAATAGGGTCTGCATTTTGATAAGATTCCCCAGGGAATGTGTGTGCACCTTAAAATTTGAAAATAACTGAACTAGTTTTGTGATTCTAAGGAATGCATGTTTCTGGGTTCCATGCGAGACTCAAATGAAGCAGAGTGAAAGAAGGGATTGATAAGCATTGGATTTAAAAGAAAAAAACTTAAAGGCTTTCCAGAGGATTCTAACATGCAGCTAGGATTGAGAATCACTGAGACAAATACATTCTTTATTTTGAAGAGGAAGAAATGGCTATAATTTGTGGCTTTTCTAAATATTTACTGTTATTTTTGTCAGAATCAGAACAAGGCACAAGTCAACCTATTCCAAGGAAAATTCTGATTGGTCGAAAGAGATTTAAACAATATAAGACAGGTGTGCAAAGATGGATAAGACAACTAAAAATAGAAAACTATTTCAGAAATATGTAGAATGGCATCATAACATCCAAACAAACTTCAGTTCTCACTGTGCCAGAGAGAAAAAGATGAGTTATCGGGTGAAAAGTGCGTTTTCAAGCATTAGGAAGCCGGGGTCAGGGAGAGAGGCTGCAGAGAGGTGGGTCACTGGGCACAAAAATACAGTCAGATAGAAGGAATAAGTTCCAATGCTCAGTGGCAGAGTAGGGTGGCTATAGTCAATAACAATGTGTTACATATTTCAAAATTGCTAACAGAGAGAATTTGAAAGGTTTCCCACACATAGCATTGATAAATGCTCCACGTACTGGATACACTAAATACCCTGCCTTGGTCATTACACATGCTGTGTCTGTAACAAAATATCACATGTGCCCCATAAATAAGTACAAATATTATATATCTATCTATTAAAAGGCTTTCACAAAAATGATTTTATACTTTTTGAATTCTTACAAGTACATTCAAAATTAAAGTATCATAATTTTTTTTTTCATTTGAAGATTATACATAAAATTGAACTTTGGTATTTTGTCAATGTCTTATAGGCAGAACACACATCTAGTGCCAAACCAATAGATCTTTTTTCTTTAGTCTCGAAGTCTAGGGTTCTGAAGAAGGAATAACCCCTTCTTATATTCGTGCATTGCCTTAAATTTAACTCTATGCCTATCTTCATAGTTATAATCTCAGTTAATATTATTGTTCCCACTTTTATTTTATATATTTGGACAGCGCAATGTAATGTCTTGATGGATCTTTATTTCACGTCAGGAGACGCTGAGAAGAGGATTCTTGGTATGTATTGTTAGGGTGCTCCAGAGCCCCCACAGTTATCTCCGTGCAAGATTCCTGCATTAAAGGAAGGGTGGTCACACACCAGCATGCACAGACTTTGATGTCTTCTGTTTCTAGTAGCTGATTATAGGGGAAAATATAGAGGTGAACAACCTCTTTCCTATGGCCGAACACTTAAGTGTGACAACAAATGTCATTCTGTTATTCCTTTTACCTATTTCTTTAGAGATATGCTGCCATGATGCTAAAGAACCACTCCGTGAAGCTTATGTGAGACAAAACATGAGGCAGGCGAATACATGGTGACTCAGTTACAGACGTTGAGTCACATTCCCTTGCTTGGGGAAAGCTTTTGTTACCAGTGTAATCTTGAATGTAGATTATATCACCGGATTTGCAAGTTAACATTTTAAAAGGTGTATTATTCATAAACTCATAAGCAACATATCTTTTTTCATTCTATAATTTGAACACAATGGCCTATTATTTGACAGTTTGCTAAAAAATAAGAAAGGAAGTAAGGAAAGATGGACAGAAAAGGTCAGTCCTTGAAATCAGAACTGGGTATAAACCTTGCATGTGTCCCTAATTTGTTGAGTGAAGCTTCTTGTTACCTAGTCTTCTGAGCTATCTTCTTTTTCTATAATTGTAAAACATGGATTGCATAATTGCACAGCTGATAGCAGCTGTGACCTAGCATTATAGCAGGTCTGCAGA
Source organism: Eulemur rufifrons (assembly GCF_041146395.1). Classification (NCBI taxonomy): domain Eukaryota; kingdom Metazoa; phylum Chordata; class Mammalia; order Primates; family Lemuridae; genus Eulemur; species Eulemur rufifrons. The sequence goes on along the minus strand of NC_091011.1, from coordinate 4,303,724 downwards.
GCCTGAAGTATAGTAGGTGCTTCATTAATGATAACTTTTGTATTATTATTAAGATAAAGGACACTAAAATGCTGGAAGCTATAGAAAAAAATCATGTCACTCTTGAATCATAGCTTCATATATGAGAAGGAAGAAATAAGGGGAGAGTATGATAATTTTGTGTCTGATAGGAAGACAAGCAAAATTGAAGGGAGAATGGGGTCCACAGAGACACTGGGGGCTCTAAAGCCGCTGGCCGCCTTCAGCATTATCCTAGGCTAACTGATTCTCAGTCCTGCTTCTTTTCACTTTTTCCCAGAAACTCAAAAGAAGAAGAGGGAAGAGGAAGAGGAGGAGGAACTTAAGGCCCGTCCTTAACCTACTAAAGCACTAGTTTTGAAGTTGACAAGGATTAGCACAATTTGAGAAAATATTGATGTTCAAACATTGACATTGTGTGGTTACATTTCAGAACAATGGATATGAAGAGAGGATGTTAAAAGTTCTAGAGAGAAAGATCAAATAAAACACTCAGGGATTAGAATGCATCAGATTTCTTAACAGCAACCTTGGAAGCAGGACATCAGTGGAGCAACACCTTCCAATACAGACAGAAAATGATTTCCAACTTATGTGCACAAACTCAGGCACGTGTGAGTACAGCATAAGCACCTTTTCAGATGGGTGCAGTCTCTAAAACTTCCCCTCCCTTGCTACATTTTCCAGAAAGCTACTTGAGATGTCTTGCCCCAAATGCGGGGACGTACAGGCAAAGAGGAAGACATGCTGCATGGACAATGGGAGATTTGAGGAAGGAGATAGGAAAGGGATGCCCAGGAGGATAATGGAAGAGGAATCAAAGAAGGAAGCTGTGCGCCTGGTGTGAAGGACAACAGGGCCATTCGGGGACACAGCTGAGAATTGTCACAACCCCTGTCCTGGTACCATCTTTTGAACTTGATAAAACTACTGGAGGGGACAGCTCCACCCAAACAACACAGCAAAACAGAAAAGGAAAAGACCTGGGGACACAGGAAACAACGTATCCAACCTTGCATGATGGTAAAGTAGTTCAAGGCACACAGCTGGGCAGCAGGCCTTGACCATGAAGGACCATGAAGGCTTCCAGGAGGAAGCGGCACAAAGAAAATTTGGAATCACAGTTTACTGAATTTTATCACTTTTTGGAAAATTTCACTGAGAATATAATAGAAGATATAAAAAGATTTAGTAAACATACAAGACATCACAAATAAAACAAACAAGCAAACAAGAAATCCTACACTTCAGGACAAGCTGAAAAAAAGGTAAGCTTGATCCTATTATGACATGGTGAAAATTATAATACCATGTGCCCCAGATGTAACTGTAACCCCCAATTTTAACAACATGATACTAAGAGAATGAGGAACATGAAAGGAACAGGTTGGCAATGTAAGAGATGTACATCCTCATCTCCCAGAGCAGGGAGTCCATAGAGAACATCTAAAATTGATGACTCCAGAGGCAGAAATTTTTTCATATATTTAGAACTATGGAAACTATTAATAAATAACACGAAGAGGCCAGAGAGGTTGCTTTTGGAGAGGAAGACTGGTGGGGGATGGCAGTGATGCAGCAGGGAGCCATTTAGTTTTAATCCTTCAGTTTAATACTTAACTTCTTAAGCTACTGTGCATGTATTGCCTCGATAAAATAGAGTTCATTTAAAATATCATTTATGATGCAGATTTTAAGACTCCTGGGTATTATCAGGCTGACTTCTCCAGGTAGCATCCACCTGTCTCACTAATGCCCACTTGTGTTTCCACTTCAGCTCCTGAGCAGAAATACGGTCCTCACACAGAGGGCCGGTGTGCACTGCGCACGCAGTGACTGCGCTCGGCAAGCCCCCCCACCGTACAGATCCACAAGGAAATACTGAGGACCAGCATCGCTGTAGACATCTGTAGATAAGGAAATTCTGCCTTTTCTCTGCAAGCAAGAGGCTGCCTAGCAACCCTTATCCTGGACACTGAGGAGAGACTAAACCACACACTTCCATTTCTGTACCTATTATGAGATTCAGCCTAATAAAAATAAAAACTTACATCCCTGATTAGTTAGGAATCATTTCACTACTATCAATCTAACTTTCTTATGAATCAAAGTTATAGGAAAAAATAAAAAATGCATTTAAGGGGAAACAAAGTACATTAAGTTTCTTGCAGTGTGTAAACATTATTTTCTTTCTAAATGTTTAATAGTTTTCACATAATATGTGCAAAACCAGTGCCAGACAATGAGCTGATGATGTAAAGCACACACGGTTTGAAAGCTGGAGCTGAGTGAGTTCAATTACATCCCACTGCATTATGTTTTGCTGCATTATCCTTTCCACTTGAATAAATGTGTGCACTCGATTTGGACTTAGTCATGCTGTAGTTTGCTGTCAGAAAATTTGCATTTCTTTGATCAAAATGAAAGATGTGTTGAGATTTATTGGAAAAGTGGGTGTAGAAAAGTCTTTAAGTGCTTCTGAGATCATTTCTCTTTTATGATGATTTGTAAAGAGCTTTGGAAACAAAGTGCAAAGCTTCTAGGAGTGTCGAAAACAAAGCTCTAGTCCTGGTGGGTAGGAGATTGTTCTCAATTAGCACATGCTCCATTAATTCTTTACCCAGAATGAGTCACGACTGCTTTTCTTTGGTATAAAAATGAAGGGATAACAAGAGCAAGAATCCTTTCTCTTCTCTTCTCTCATCTCCTCTTCTCTTTCTCTCTCTTTTTCACTCTGTCTCTGAACTTTGGGCATCTGACAATAAAAATTTATTAAATAATTAAATATCTCCCAACCCCTTTACTTAAGTTATAAAGTCAGTAGCAATTTATATCTCAAATTGAGTTTCCCACTCCCCCACAGTGGTAGTTAACCAGATCACAATGAATTCAAGGAAAAAATAGGAAACACTTTATGGGTGGCTTACCCTAAGTCTTTGGGTAGATCCTTCTCTGAAGCTACATGGTTTCTTTCACAAGAGCTGGGCACTAATGTACGTGCTCTTTAGTGTTCTACGGATGCAATTCGATGCACAATTCCTTTCAATGAATCCAAAGAACTCTAACAGATCATTCTGGCTCTAGAAAATATCCTGGTATGGGAAGGAGTTAACTCCTATTTTGCATTTTAAAAAATCTCCTGTCTCCTATCATCACCGTCAAAGTTAGTATCTTAAACTTATTGTGAAAAGGGTATAAGACATAATGTAACACCATGCACTGTGTGTGAGCTCTAAACGGTCATTGCTAATGATAACACGAGCGCTGAGAGTCCCAGTTCTTTCTCCAGGACCTTAAGGGCAATTGTGATGCCAGCACTTTTGATCTGCTAGACAAGAATATTGCAGCAAATAAGCACCCTTCCTGGGAAAATGTGGAGATACGATCTTTTGTCAGAGAAAGAACAGATAAGCAACTCCTGCTCCCTGTAACCTGTGGAGTGTTCAGACCACAGTGGAAGCCGTCCCTCTGGGAGGGAGAAAAATGAATACCAGCTGGAATATTTAAGACTTGCCCTGGCTTTTCATTTCCAATAAGCAGATACAATTACTTTCCTTTTGGCATAAAAGACGTTCTCTAAGCTAGTTATCGCTAGAGGTTTTGTCCTCCTTAGATTTCGTCATGCTTTTGTGCAGCAAGCAGCAGGCTCCATATTAAGCTGTGACCCTCAGTCTGAGAAGAGTGAATGCACCACCCAGCACCCCTGCCTTGCTCCCCAAATTCTGCTCACCTCAGCGGGGATTCACAATAATATATCAGTCTGTGCTCAGCACCACCAGGGCAAACAATAAATCACAGTAATTCTCCTACCGTTTAGAAAGTTCTCAATTCTTAGGAGTTTTTTTAATCACAGTGGAAAGGCAAGGGTGTTAATGAGGTCTATAAATTAAGTTAAAGCAGGGTAATTATGTCCTATGTTGTAATAAAGGCTGGAGTGGCCAATATCATTAAGGCAAATTAAACACTTTCTTAGATTGTGAAGATAAATTGAATAAAAATATTACTGTAAACAAGGGGCTCTTTCGTTATGTGCACGTTAATTACGGCGCGGACGCCCTGCTGCTGCCCAGGCTCACCCTGAGCCTGTGGACGGCTGAGCTTTGCGGTGCGTGGGGGCAGGAGGCCGCAGTCACACCTGCGCTTCCTGGGCGGCCCCGCCGGGACCGGGACCCCAGGCCATCAAACTGCAGTCACTTCCTCTCTCGCTCAGTCACACTGCTTGGGCCTCTTTGAGATGGACACATTTACCTTTAAGCTTTCTTACTGGAGCTTTCTAGATTTATGAGCATGTGACACAGATATTCCAGCATGTTAATAAATGAGGTAAACTTAAGATCAAAAAGAAATGAAAAAAGGCTTGTAGATGCTTTTTCCCCAGTGATTATTCATTCCCTGTAAACATTATTTTTCACTGTAAATATCTTACAAATGATTAACACAACAAAACTCTCCATAATAGCTCGTATTTTGGATATATTTATAATGTGCTAAGATTGTTCTAAGGGCTTTATACTGATGACTTCCTGGTGTCAAGGAAGCCCACAAACCTTGCAAGTCCTACTATTTCTAGCAGACAGAAATGGAGACTGAGGCATAGACGATCACTGCATTCCGTCAGAGTTATAACTGGTGCCACGCGGTGCGTCTGGATTCACACGTAAGAGTTCCCGATTCCGAAGCCCACACTCACAAGCATCACGGGGCGCGGCTCGTCCGGCTCCTCCAGCTGCTCGGGAGCCTGAATCCTTCCTCTGCCGGGGCTCCGTGAGGGACAAGAGAGAAAGGGGAGCACTGATGTTCTAGAATGAGAACCAGAAAGTGCAATCACAGGAGTTGTTTCAGTGCCAGGGAAGACTTATATGTGTGAAGGCCAAACAGATTAGTATTTTTAAGTTTTTATATTAATATTTATATTTTTTTGAAAAAAATGTAGAGCTAGGCAGTTTAGTAGAGTGGTTAAGATGGCAGACTCGACCCTGCCTGGGTCCGATCCTCTGTCCCTGTGCACAACTGCAAGATCTTGAGCCAACTATTTAGTCTCTCTTAGTCTCCATTTCTTCATATGCAAATTGGGTGAAATTTTGATATTTACTCCATAGGACTGTTTGAAAATTAAAAGAATTAGTAGATGTAAGGCACTGAGAAGGGTGTGTACACATAACAGTTATATAAGCACTAGATGTTTAATGTTTGAGAAAGTTACAAGGACAGTTTTTTCTGGTAGGGCTTTGAAGAACTTAGACACTGTTCCTGAAATGATTTTTTCTGTATTTTATTTTGCTGTAAATGGTAGAATGGATTATGTTTTCCTCTTTTTATTGGCCACTAAATATTAGAGACAAATTTGTGGCTAATCCATCTGAAGTATCTGGGCCCACGCTTGAGAACCATCTGGCAGCGATATTCACCACACGATTGAGGAGAAGCACAGACAGGACTTACCCTACTCTGAATGGGAGACGCCCTTTCCCTGGCTGACTTACCTCCTGCGTCCATTTGAAATCGGTGCACCAGCTAAAGGGGATCTATCCGCACAGAGAGTGACCTACTTCTTCCTTTTTTCAATGTCAGATTTCACATTAAATCTCAAGCATATTAGAGTTATGCATTTATTAATGGGCCTTATTTTTCTACACTTTTATCTCCTCTCATCAACCTCTCAATATCTCATCTATGCTATTGTTTTATTCATGGTTTTCTAGAGAAACAGAACGAATAGGATATAAACATAGATATAGAGAAAGAGACTTATCATGAGGGATTAGCTCCCGTGATGACGGAGGCTAGGAGGTCCCACGATCATCCCAGGAGGACGGGTGGCAGAGCTCTAGCCCAAGCTTGGAGGCCTGAGGACCACAGAAACTGACGTCCAGGGCAGGGAAGATGGACGGCCCTGTGCAAGGGAAGCACAGGTTCGCCCTTCCTCTGCCTTTTTGTTCCGTTCAGCTCCTGAAAGGATTGGATGCGCCCAGGAGTTTGAGGTTGCCATGAGCTATAACGGCACCACTGCACTCCAGACCGGGTGACACGGCAAGACCCTGTCTCTACAAAAAAGTGATTAGATGATGCCCATCCAGATTGGTGAGAGAGATCTTCTTTACTCAGTCTACTGACTCAAATGCTAATTTCTTCCGGAAACACCCTCACAGACACACCTAGAAACTGCGTTCTATCATCTGTCTGGGCATGCTTTAGCCCAGTCAAGTTGACACCTAAAATTAGCTGTCACAGTCCATCATGAATCCACAAAAGAATGTCAGTTCCACAGGGCAAGGAATGTTATCTACGTCACTCCATGCTGTGCCTCCACCGCTAGGACAGCTTTTCTCACACAGTGCAGGCCTGTGGGATGTCACCGCCCACCAGCACTGTGCAGGAATAAGGACAACCATCCCAGTGTAGCCACCGGGGTTGTGAGGAACATCTTAGAACACCCAGGTTTTAATTAACACAGTATAAATTGACAGTTTCAGGTATTTATGATTCATGTTAAATGTTAAAAATGCTTATTTCCTTTTTTTCCCCTACTGACTTCTTGTGAAAAGTCAACGTGCAATCTCTATATTTCCCCCACAGGACAGGCCCCTGGTGAGTAGGAGTGACAGCGTGGAGAATCCAGCCCAAATTAAATGGGAGGCATCACTGAGATACCCTGTTCCTTAAGTTGGTACAGAAAAGCCCCCAGTAGTTTGCTTTTCTTTGCTCTGCTTTTTCCTGCCCTCATTCTTGCATACTATGTGGGTTGAATCCAAGGGGAAAGGGAGAAAAAAAGATATCATGGATGTCTTTTACTCTATGCCGAGGTGGGAAGGGTGTGGAGTGTATTCCCCCACTTCGTACTTCATCCAGCATAATTGAGCAAGGGTTCTGAAGTTTGAGGCAAGAATCCTAACTCATATTTTTTAAAAAAATGAATCCTTTCTTGGACTTCCCCTCCGCACATATTATTTCCTCTAGGTAACTGGCGTAGGGGACAGGCTAAGACTGGACTTTGGCTTCTGAAAACTTGCAGTCTCTTCAAATTCTGTGTTTCGTAGCAATCATCTAACTACTGGTTTGACATTATCTTCATTATTCATTTTTTCCATTTGAATGCTTCTATTTTGTCTGATATTTTTTAAAATTTCATACCAAATTCAAAAAGCCCAAGTAGAAATAAAAATCAATCCCATTTTAAGAGCAATATCAGTTTATGGGTTTACATACATTTTGCAAAGTGTTTGACTAGGTTTCATTACATTCTCTTGCATAAATGAGTAGAAGGTAGTAGAAGGTCGTCTCCAGAGAGCCCTACAAGGCTCTGTCCTTTGCTTGGTTAAACTGAATACTTCCATGAAGTTCCAGAGACACAATGATTATACTAAAGGCCATCACTACAGTTTCAGATTACAATTTCAGAAACAAATTATTTTGGCGTATGGACACAATAAAACAAATCTAACAAGATGAACACTTAGTGTTGTAAACTCTGTTAAGGGTTAGGTGGTGGCCACACCCACAATTTCACCTCGGTAGTGAAAACAACTCTCCACATTTATTATTCACACAGGCTTAAGGGGAAGTGTGCAGAGGATCTGTGAACTCATGATATTGTCCCAAGACTTTGGGCCAAGACCCTCACCCAAAAGTGGAGAATGGAATCTCTCACAGACTAATATAATTAGAAAGTATTATTCAGAATATGAAACTGGATGGTCACCTTTTATTTTGCACCAACCGTATCTTCCCTAGGGCATGCCAAGGTTTTCTAGCAAAGATCACCAGGAACAGTAGTTGAATAACTTGGGTTTGTTATTTTTTGTAACCAGGGAGAACCACACCATGGGAGACTATAGGGTATTTCTGTAGGAGGGTGGTAGCAAGAACATAATAGCTGGCCAGGTGCGGTAGCTCATGCCTGTAATCCTAGCACTCTGGGAGGCTGAGGCGGGAGGATCACTCGAGGTCAGCAGTTTGAGACCAGCCTGAGCAAGAGCGAGACCCCGTCTGTACTAAAAAAATAGAAAGAAATGATCTGGACAGCTAAAAATATATGTAGAAAAAAATTAGCCGGGCATGATGGCACATGCCTGTAGTCCCAGCTACTCGGGAGGCTGAGGCAGTAGGATTGCTTAAGCCCAGGAGTTTGAGGTTTCTGTGAGCTAGGCTGATGCCACAGCACTCTAGCCCAGGCAACAGAGGTAGACTCTGTCTCAAAAACAAACAAACAAAAAAAAAGTGATCTATGCAACAAAATAAATTTAAAAAAACTTAAAAAAAATAATAAAAAAAGAATATAATAGCTAAAGTCATCATGCTGTCCAAGAGGTCACTAAAGCGTTTACTCCTCCTGTCTATCTGAAAGTTGTACCCTTGGACTAACACGCCCACCCCCAAGGTCCATTTTATTCTCTACTTCTATGAGTTCAACTGTCTTAGATTCTACGGATAAATGAGATCATGCAGTCTCTGTCTTTCTGTGCCTGGCTTGGTTCACTCAGCACGGTGCCCTCCAAACTCATCTATGCCATTGTCACAAATGACAGGATTTCCTTCTTTTTTTAAGGCTGAAGAGTATTCCATGAGTGCATACACTTTTTTATAGACTTATTTGCTGATGGACACTTATTTGCTTCCATATCTTGGCTATCATGGACAGTGCTGCAGTGAAGACAGGTGTGCAGATATCTCTTTGACATACTGATTTCAATTCCTCTGGATATGTGCCCAGAGGGAGATTGCCAGAATACATGGTAATTCTAGTTTTAGTGTTTTGAGGAATCTCTGCACTGTTTTCCATAATGGGTGTACTAATACACATTTCCATCTACAGTGTATAAGGATTCCCTTTTCTCTACATCTTCACCAACACTTGTTATCTTTTATCTTTTTAATAACAGAAATTCCAACAGGTGTAAGGTGATATTTCACTGTGGTTTTAATTTGCATCCCCCTGATGATTAGTGATGTTGAGCATTTGCCCATTTGTATGTCTTCCTTTGAGAAATGTATATATTTAGGTCCTTTGGATATCACCTCCTCCCTATTAGTGTGAGATGATATTTGTTTTTTGTTCTAATAATGTGTTATATATTTCAAAATTGCTAAAAAATTAGATTTTAAATGTTCTCACCACAAAGAAATAAGTATATGAGGTTATAGATATATTAATTAGCTTGATTTAATTATTCCACAATGTACACATATATTATATCATCACTTTTTACCCATAAATGTATACGATGACTATTTTTTAATTAAAAATAAAGTAAAATAAAATGTATTAGAGGACTTTGATTGGGGGAGGGTCTAAGAAAGTGGAGACTTGCCCTGGAATAGTTATGTCAGACAGAAGGAGCAATTTACTATCTGGTTATCTCAGTAACTCTTACCTATAGGAGAATAGAAGAGTAGACTAGCAAGCAGAAGGGTAAAGTTGTACTTGGTAAAGCAGTGGCTGTTCAATATAGTAAGCAGATGATTTTAAGGATCACTTCAAAATCATGTAGATAGGAGTTCAAAGTCTTTCTTTCTTTCTTTCTTTCTTGGTACCCTTCTATCTGTGTTATCTTGAAAAATTTCATAACTGCTCTGATTTCAATTTCATTATTTGAAAAGTAATACTAATATTGTGCTTTATAGAGTGAGTGTAGTAAAAAAGAAAAATCAGTCATCATCATCATCATTATCAATACCCTTTAATAGAATCTAGTCTAGACCTTAAAATTAACTAGTACCCTGAAATAGTAATAGAGATTCATGGCATCTTGGAACATTTGGAGGTAACTAAGTAGAGATCCCAAGTATGTAGTTGGATGTACGAGGTAAAAAAGGGAGAGGTCTGAAATCTAGAGAGAGACATTCCATGCACAGTCATCCCTTGTATCCTCAGGGGATTGGTTCCAGGATACCTGTGGATATGAAAATCCTAGAATGCTCAAGTCCCTGATATAAAATGGCACAGGGTTTGCATACAACCTACACACATCCTCCTGTATATTTTAAATGGTCTGTAGATAGATCACTTACAATATCTAATGTGATGAAAACTCTTGGTTAATAACTGTTATATGTATTTTTTTTTTTGTTGTATTGATATTTTATTTTTTCAAATGTTTTTGATTTATGTTTGGTTGAATTCAAAGTTACAGAGATTCAACTGTATATCATATATATTAATACATAATGTATTACATAGACATTGCATTCATATAACATTATGAAATAAAGATTGCACTTAAAGCCACAAGACTTCAGGAGAGCACCAAGGCAGTGAGCACAGACAGAGTATTATCTCAAAACCAGTAATGTTCAAAGGTGGGAGAAGAGGAGTAATCTGTGGGGTGATTGAAAGAGCAGCCGTGAGTTAGGAAGAAAACTCAAAAATTGGGGTTTCCAGCTGAAGAATAAGTAACCACCTGTTTCAAAGGCCAAAAACCCATTAAGTAAACTGGATTAGCTGTGGCGACATCGGTGACCTTGGCAAGTGCGGAGAAATGGAAGGGAAATGTGTGACTGGCGTGGGTTTAAGAAAATGGGAGGAGAAAATTTAGAGATTAAGGTCAAGCAATTCACGTGAGGAGTTTTACTATCAAATATAGAGAGGCGTAGAGTAGTATTGGGGATGGAATAGTTTTTGTGTTTCTTCAATAACGTTTTTGTATGCTAAAAATATTCCAGTAGAGAGAGACTTATCTATTAGTTTAGGAGAACGTGATTACAGCTACCACAGAAATGTACCTGAACAGGTGAGGGGTGGGCTCTGGAAAGTCAGTGGGCCACCTGTGTGTAGACGGGAGTCTGGGGAGCTCAGGTGTGCAGCAGGGCAAACGGAGTCCATGGCTTCCGAGGCTGGTGAGGGGCTGGTGAGGCGGGAGGACCCTGTCTGTTCTCCTTTGACTGATTTGATTATCTCAGAGAGGTAGAAAGAAGGTCCATCCTCTGACTGTAATGACAGGGAGAGGGGCTGGGATGTGAAGTTAGAGGTTGTTCTGCAGGAGATTGAAGAGTAAATGTATTTGAGCACTGGAATGATCTAGATTTTACAGTAGCAGCTATAGCTATCCTTATAAATCTTAAACACACACCCAATGCTCAACCATTATCAATAATTGTAACTATCCTTAATAAACATTTAGTTCTTCTTAACAGAAGCGGTCTTGTCAATTGATTCCTTGCTAATTTCCTTAGTGGAAGTAGAGTATTGGATGAGGAGAGAAGGAGGAGAAGGAGGAAGAGGAGGAGGAGGAGGAGGGGGAGGGGGGAGGGGGAGGGGAAGGAAGTTAGACTCGTTCCATCCTTGAAATTGCACGGAGGCCACACGGTTAACTCGCCATTCTCCTCCCTTCTGGTGCAAATGTCTAATATCATGTATTTCCCTGCATCATCTTAAATTATGTGTAAATCCATCTCTACTTCAAGTGTGAAACATCCGGGGCATGTGCATAACATATGTAATCCCAACACCTAGTACAGTGTCTGATACACAGACGAACAAAGTCTCCTTCTTTTAAAAAAAAATTAATGATATTTTCTTCATTACTATTTTATTTCTTCTTCCTGAAGCCAAATGTAGGGATTTGTGTTTATCATGATTAAATATCATTTTAAAGATATTGGCCTTTATTCCAAATTGTTTATATGTTTTAAAATCCTACCCTATTCATCATAGCAGGGTCTTGGTCAGGTTATTATCACCTGCAAGTTTCTTGCAATTTTTCCCTCATTCAGCGGAAATAAACACATCTTCACAGCATAAGCCAAGGACAGAGCCTTAAAGCACACTTCTTAAATTTTTTTTCTTACTAGTTGCTATTAGTCATATATTTAGCAATATTGTTTTTTGGTTCACATGTCTCCATACGAATAATCTGTCTCATGTAATAAATTGAAAGGCTATTTTGCCAAAAATCAAAACAACCTATGTCTCCAGCAAAATCCTTATGTTTTCTAATATTATTATTATTTTTTAATGAGATTTTTTCCTGGAGAATTTGCTAACCATCCCTGGGTCCTGGGATAAACTGCTGTCATTTTTACATGTCCCAAAGCCCCATTTCACAGTTGATTCTAGCGAGGATGAGGCTGTGAGCTGAGGCCTTTTGGTCATTCTTCCCGCTCTAACTCCAACCCCAGAAACAACTGTAATCTCCCAAAATAGGGAGCAGGAACACTCACAGGCAGAAACTTTCTGACGCAGGTGTCTGGGCCAGGCTGATCAAATAAAAATAATAAAAATGCCAAAGAAGTATTGCTCACCCGGGTGTTACGAGTAATACATTTAAAATTTTTAGAAGAACACTGATGCGTTACCTGTAGTTCCTCCTTGTCCGCTGGCTGAGAAGACGTTGTCTGGTGGAGTCCGGACAAGACCCCGTCATCTGAGGGGCTGAAGAGCTCTGTGCGATACTGAGGGGAAACGGGGGTTCCTCTAGCTGGTGTGGTCTCCCCCAGTTGAGGGGCAGTTGGTGACGTGGGGAGTTGCTGGAGCTTCTCAGAAAGCTGAGAAGACACCACAGCCCAGGCTGGAAGCGCAGTTCCTTGGTGACAGCAGGCTTGTCCTCAGAGCAGGCGGCAACGCCTCAGTGCAGACGAGACATACCCTCTCTGCACTCCGCTCACGGATGCTGAGCACAGCAAATGCTGAATCAAGCAACAAGAAAACAAAACAGACACAGTCACCTCTAGAGTAGCCATTTCCTCCACAGACAAGGAACCTCCCCAAGATGAAGTTTCCCTGCTGGTACTGCCCACATTTCCTTCTTCCCCTCAGGTTGGCTGGGTGAGGAATGGAGCCTGTAAAGTGGCAGCAGCCAGCTTGAAGGCGAGAGGAGACTGGCAGCCCCGGCGAGGTCGTGAGGAAGGTGAAGCTGAATCTCCCCAACCTGCCCCTGGGACGTGACCTCTTGTCTGTCAAAGAGGACTCCACATACATGAATAAACAAACAAATCCAACATGGGGCTATGAAAAGGTTCTGACTCATAAAAGGGAAAACATTTAAAATATGAATATATTAAAAAATAAAGTGATATTTTGAAAACATTTGCTTTATTCTACTCTTAATAAAATTACAAAAATTTGCATCATCAGGGTTTCCAAGAGGACACTCCCTCTCTGACGTCAAGACAATGTCACCCATGCCCCTCCTGCCTCTCCGTCACCCCAGGAATTGGAGGACTCCGTTCCTTACATAGTTTCTATCATGTGACACTTAGACACACTGGGATCTAATACGTATAAATGGCATCTAAAATTCCAAGATTTGTAAACAAAATTCAAAATTTGGGCCAAGGGAGGTTTTGTTTTTTCACTACAAGATTGAGTCTAGAGATGCTCTTAACTCTAATGTTAATGATTAGATACATTTGCATTTCTTTTTTTAACCTAAGATTTCAACATATGTTACACACAAACACACATACACATACATATGTAGATGTGAATAGACACACAGACACACTACAACAATAGGGTTCATATATCAGAAAAAATAAAAAGCCACAATATAGAAAAGAAACACAAAAAATAAAATATAAGCCAAGGTGATAGCAAGCAAGACTGAATTCCCCCACAAAAGACAGACTCCTAGAACCAATTTTAAAATGCCGACTATCTATTTACTGGTTACAAAAGCCAAATGTAAAATAAAGTAAATAAACAAGGATACTATAAAAGAGTAGGGGTGATAAATCAGGGAAATGCAAAAGAAATGGGAAGGTGGGGAGAAATGGAGAAAGATTACTGTTTTAGTTAAACCCAAGCAAAAAGCAACATAAAGAAAAAATAGTGTATTTAGAGTGTTAAACTTAGGTGCTAATGATGTAAGGTGCCGTAGACCTTCATGCTACGTAAGGAGCACTTACGTTAACATTTACTAACCGAAGCTCTCAAAGAGCATCAGAAGTGCCAGTTCAGCTTGTGGGTTGGTGCAGCGCGTGCGTGCAGTGTGGCGCTGCCAGGCCCCGCTACAGCTCACCGGCCTTTCTCCGCCCCCTTTGCCGCGGCCCTGGGCTGGCGGGAGGGCTTGTCACTGTCAGCCTGGCGCACAGTTCACGTAAGCTTTTCTGTTCCCACTGCAGTAGTCTCAGCTCTGTATGGTAGGAATTCTTCTCCGTTTTCTTTACTTCTGTATCCCCAGCATCTAGGAACACATACGGCAAAATGAAGAACGGACCATGATTATTTCCTGAAAATGAACAAAGGGGTGTATCTCCGCAACTCTTTTCTCTGGGGTGCCCACTGGCTACCTCCCGCATCGGTCCAACCCCCTTCTACCTCCCTGTGCCTGAAGCCAGCAAACGTGTGCTTGAAAAAGCTCTCCCACCCGCCTCCCTTTCTAAATAAACACTCTGGTTTTTACTTACTTAAATAGGCTTTATTTTTAGAGCAGTTTTAGGTTTACAAACTGAGTGGGAGGTACACAGAGCCCCACACGTCCCTTGCCCACTAAACCGCACAGACCCCCGTTATCAACACCACTTCCGTTTTCTGAATTCTTTGTCATATGGCTCGGCTTTGGTTTCTGCCAGAATCTTTTCTCCACCCTCACTGTGTTTCGGTCCCTATCGCCCCGGATCTGACCGCAGACGTCCGGAGAGCGGCGCAGAGGGGACATCCAGGGGCGCGGGCACTGAGTGCTCAGGCGCACGGGGTGCCAATCCCACTCGGCCGTTAGGTCTACTGCATTTGGCAGTGTGTTTAATGCTTTATTTTGTTTAAACTTTCCAAGTTTGTCAAGTTTAAAAGAGACCATTCTAGATTATGAATTGATCCTTGCTTTTCTTTCATAACACCCTCTCCTACAAGCTATGAGAGTCCTCATCTCTAACTTTAAGCCCACTCATACTCTATTTTTTATGATTTCTACAGCCAAGATTGTATCCTTTCCTCTGAGCTTTTCATATTTCACCGAGGCGACAGCAAGGCTGTCATTGTACACCGTGTCTACAGGGACGTAGCCAGCATCTGCCTGAGTTCCACTGGAAACAGTCAGCTATCATTTCCTCTCCTGCCTGGGGCCTCCCATCCACTGATTGGCTTCACACACTGGGTGCAAGTCAGGAGACCCTTCCAACGAGTACATTTTCGCTTGAAAAATACGCGAGAACAGAATATGTTTAACCAAATGCGGGGATGAAGCAGATCGGCCGTCTCAACTTGCAGAGGAAGCAAAATGAACATTCACCGCCTGATCTCTCATTGCCTCTCTCAGGAGCTTTATTTGTTGGGAGCCTAAGGCCATGGGCTGGCTGTTGTTTCTGTTACTGACTTCAGTCAACAACCTGTTCCACTGCACAGTACGTAGCTCTCCCACTGCACCCCGATGCGGAGCCGTGAATGCGGCCACCCGGTCCCCGCAGACCCGTTTCCAGGCCGCCCGGAGCCGCGGGGCGTGGGCGAGGTCGTGAGGGAGCTCGGAGTCGCTTTCTCGGAGTTTTCTTGCCAAGTTTCACGTTTTATATCAGCTTACAGAGAGGTTTGGGGGGAAGCCCTGGGAACAATTAGACAGCGCTGAGACAACATGTTTCCCTCTCGCCTACAGAAATAAGTAAGCTTAAAACTCAGGGAGGTCTCTGCCCACCCCTACGTGCCACCTTTATTCGCCAGACCTGACTGCGGCGGGGAGCCAGGCAGGGCTGCTTCCCAGCGCTTTATACAAGGTTCAGAGAAGTTGTACATAATGCCAACACATGCCGTTTCTATTGGATCAAACCCCAATGATTACATTTGCAATTTAATTAAGGCAGGCTTATTTTTAGAGTCTGCTTTGAAAGACTGTAGGAAAAGAAGCCTGTTGTCTTCTCTCACCACCTCGGAAAAAGCAACAAATCAAAGTTTGAAAATCATTAAGAGAAGAGCAGGTAAGCAAATGCCCCTAGAATTAAATATAACATTGGGTTTCACTTCGACTTTCACTGGGGGAAGAACAACATAGCGTTTTTCTATACTTAGCTCCCTCTCTGTGCCTCACTTAGGTGCTGCCCAACAATGGAAAACTTGGGAGAGGGGCTGAGCTGCCCCTGAATATGAGGCAGGCAAAGCTTTGCTCCTTCCTGCATGAGAATTTCCTCTCTGCTTTTAGAAGCTTTGCCTCAACTGTCCACTTTGAGTAAAAGCTCCCTCTTAAGATTCCAGTAGTATTTACATTCAAATGACTCTTTTCTTTTCATTTTAACCACTACTCTCTGTAAAATACAGGCCTTTGTCCTTTTTACAAAGGCTATTTAACAAAAAGATTTGGACAGAGATATTTTCTGGCAGTTCTGAAATTAAAACAATTAGGCTGCAGCTTGTTCTTCTGATTAATGGTGGCCAGGATTATTTGGGCTGGCCTAGAAGAAAACCAATTAAACGTCTGGTAAAGATGATAATAAAATCTTGCCCCCTGGATTCCTTTTGCAGGCTCTGCAGCAGAGATTCATCCTCCACTTTGACTTTTGAAACCCGGTTACCCTGTGTGTGTAGAGTTTCCTCACATGACCTAGGCATTCACCTTCCCACAGAAAAGCCAGGAGCTGTGTTGCCAGACTCGGTGTGCAGTGGGTGATGCCTGCTGGGCTGAACCTGGCACACATCAGCGCGAGATTTTAAAAGGGAAGGAAGGGCAAGAAGGCGGGTGCTGGGATCACCTCATCCCTGGGGGGAGGTGCGTGGGGAGGCTGGGGGCAGAGGTCACGGACTTTCTGGCAGTAGAACCAGACCCTTAGCAGAGCTAGTGTGTGCCCCTTGCTGTGAGCAGCAGGGGCTGCAGTGCCCTGTCCACCTGAGCAGGGCCTTAGAGCTGCTGCTCTCTGATGAGACAGATGCAGAAATTGAAAGGAAACGTGGAGAAACTTTTAGAGCAACTTGGTGATGTTGCAGCATCCAAGGACATGACTGACTGAACAGGGTACCAACCGGGGTCTTGTCAGACTCACAGGGCGAGTCCCATGTGGTGATGGCTGTAAACCAGTCATGCTTCATAGGACCATTTTAAATGTGTGTGGCATTTTAAGATAAACTGTGACCAAGAAATGTACAACCACCTGAGAAAAAGCTTGGAAGAGCAGTGTTTCTTCAGATTATTGTAATATATTCTGTAATTTACGAACAATTAGGTGATGATCTCGGTAGTATGCAACCGAAAAAGGTTATCACAGGATATCTAATAAAATTCAACTAAATGTTTTAAATTACATTTTTCATCAAAGAAAATCCATGGATAGGAAATGAGTGGACTTGAAATCAATTTCTGAAAATAATTTTAAAGACAACTGTCATTTTACAGATTAAATTGTTGAAATTGGCTACTGATGAAGGATTAAAGTTCAATTTTGAAAATACAAAGTTGCTTGTCTTATTGGTGACCAACTTAAAGGAATATTTTGTGTTTGCCAAAATTGCTTTAAAAATCTCTTCTTTCAATCCAGTATACCTCTGTGAGCAATTGGCTTCTCTACCGTAATTTTCATTAAAACAAAATACAGAAACCATTTATGTAGAAATTACTCCTCAAGAGGAACATTGTTATCAACCAAACCAAAGTAATTCATTTAACTAGCAAGAAGCAAGATTATTCATAACATTAAAAACTTAAATATAGATGTACATGATGTTCATTCCAGATGTGTGTGCAGGTGTTTAATATGATGATCGCTAGTTCCTTCATAACTTTTTCCTTAATTATGGTTGTGGAAAAACAAAAAGTTACAAGTAGAGTAATGATTTTCTGAATTAATCATTTATATTCACAATAGCAATGAAAAAAGTATGTAAGTTCTGATTTTTTTTTTCTATGTTAGTACAACTTATTCTGATTAATGTCTGTTGGATCTAATAATAAACACTTTGAACTTATATTTTCTATACTTTTCATATTTTGTTTTCTCATAACTATTTTTGTTATATTTTATAAAAGTATAAGTTCATTACTGATATATACATATATTAATATGTTTATATACCTGTATAATTTTTTTGAAATCATATCTATCTATCCATCATCACAGAAAGGTTGAGAAACCCTTCACTAGAGACCTCTGAGCATAAATTACATGTGCTTTCTGTCCAGACGACCCCATTCCTGAGTCTGTGACCTTCCTGGACAATCGTAAGTTGCCGAATAATAGCATTAAATACATCCTTTTGCTGCTTAAAATAGCTAAAGGGGGCTCTGAGTTTTGTAGCCACAACTTCTTGATGGGCTCTGCTCATTCGTTCTCACCCTTTCTACACACTGTGCCCTGAGTATAATTTTTCAAACTCAAGTTTGAGCTTATTGTCTTTTTTTTAAAATATCTTTCAATGTCTTCCCGTTGCTAATCAGAAAAAGAAACACTCCAATGTATGCCTTACAAGACAGAAACGGTGACTCTTTTCTTCTTTTCCAGTTTCAACGTTTGCCACTTTCTAAATTATTTTCTATGTTCCACCAACATTTGCCCTTTTTTTCAGTTTCTCTCACAGTCCATACTGATTCACCATTGGGCGGTCCTTTTCTCAGCAGACAGAGATCTTCCTTTCATTCAATATGTAAATCCAGTTGTTCCTCTAGAGCTCTGGTCAAATGTCCTCAAGGAAGCATCCTTGGAATAGCTCAGGTTTGGTTTACAACTTGTTTCAAGCCTGTGTATTTCCGTTTCATATTACTTGAGGAAGGCAGTTTGTGGAAAACACTTGCATCCTCCAGAACAAAACAAACCACCTAATTGACACGCTATTTTCTCCAGTGTGTCCTTAGTGCCAAACCCAGGGCAAAGCTCAGAGCAGGCACTCAGAGATCACAGTAGAGTACTCACCTCAAACACACTACTGACATAGTAGAGTATCAGCCTTTTTAAATGTCAAGAATATATTTTTAAAGATTGCAAAATATTTAATTATATATATACACCATAATTTATTTTAATAACATTTTAATATACTTAGTTATTTGTAATAATATGGTCATCCCTGGAACTCTCCCCCATAACAAAACACCGTAGTGTCCTATCCCTTTAAAAACCCCATCAGAGAAGATGATCATCTTAAACTCCATATTTATTTTCTTCTTGCTTTCCATAATTTAATACACTTTTTATTTTAAATGAATTTAGATTTACAGAGCATTTGTAAAAGTAATACAGAGAGTTTCCATATACTGCACACTCAGTTTCTCTAATATTAACATTTTACATTCATATGGAACATTTTAACAACTGATTAATATCAACACCTTTTTATTAACAAAAGACTATACTATATTCATATTTTCTTAGTTTTGATCTCATATTCTTTTTCTGTTCCAGGACCCCATCCTGAATGTCACTTTATGCTCAGTCATCATAACTCGGCAAGGTCCTCTAGATTGACAACTCCTCAGACTTCCCCTGTTTTTGCTCACTTTGATATGATTGCGCAGTACTGCTCAGAGATGTTGTAGAATGTTCCTCAACCGGGGTTAATCTGACATATTTCTCAGGATGACACTGGGGTTATGGGCTTAAGGGAGGAAGACCACAGAGGTGAAGTGCCATTCACATCACATCTCATCAGGGGTACACGCCGTCACCATGACTTGTCACTGTTGGTGTTAAACAGATCCCCAGGCTGACATCGTGTTTGTCAGATTTCTCCACCATGAAGTGACTCTTTGCCCCTTTTCCACACTGTGTTCTTTGTAAGGAAGTTACTGTGCTCAACACACAGGTAAAGAATGAGGAGTAATCCTTCGCCTCCTTGACAGGACAGTGTCCATACGAATTATTTAGAATTTTTCTGCATGGGGCTTTGTCTTTTATCCCCCATTTATTAATTTACTTATATCAATAAGGACCCATGGATTTTTATTTATCCATAGCATTATAATCCATATTATGTTCTTTATTTGGTGCTCAAACTGTTACAGGTGAAACATTGTTACCCGCCTCCTGTGTCCTTTGGCCGCTGCCTCACGGTTATGTTTTGTTTTGTTTGTCTTGGGTGCTTCCTTATTTTGGGCACACAAAATGCTCCAGGATCACCCTGTGTGTTCCATGCCCCAGTTTTAGAATCAGCGATTTGTCCAAGGATCTCTAGTTCCTTTTGCTGGAGAGGGTATCTAGAACCAACATTTGGGTACAGAGTACGCTTGTTGTCATTCAGGTGTCATTGTTGCGAGGCTCTACCAGCTGACAGAACAAAGAAATAAGTGAATGCATACTAACGTATGAATATACTCATCCTTATCAATATTTCTGTACGTACTCATAATATATCTAGCTTAAGCAAAACATAATTTCATACTGACATCTTTAACTGTAATCCAATACATCATTGATCCTTCTCTACTTCTCTCGATTTTCCGTAAGCTTTAACTCCATCAGTGATACCTGGCTCCCACCATCTGCCAGTCATTCATTTGCTTCTTCAATTCCATTATACTGGTTTTAGAACTGGTAAGCAATATTCCAGTGAGAACCAGTTTTACCTCTCAGAGTGCAGAATTTGTGTTCAGTTTATTTTACCATTAGTATTACAGTCTCCACTCATTTCCATAGTTACTTAGGCAGAAATTCTTTCTCCATTCCCTTCCCTGAGGCTAGCTGCTGTATTTATAAGGCAGTTAGATTCTTTCGTTAGGCTCTGCATTCTATCCTAGCCTTGCCCAAGCTCCAAAATAATTTCCTTTAATTTCATGCATCAAAATCCATTCATTCTGATGTAAGCTTCTATGGGTTTTGACAAATTCATAGTATCATATCCATAATTATAGTATCACACAGAACAATTCCACCACCCTAAAAAGAACCTCACGTAGTCATCTTTGCAAACACCTGGCCATCACTGATCTTTTTTCTGTCATTATATTTTGCCTTTTCCAGAATGTCACATGAATAAAATCAGACAGCATGTAGCCTTTTCAGAATGGCTTCTTTCCCTTAGAAATGTACATTTAATATTCGCCTATAATTTTCCATGGCCTGGCAATACATTCTGTTTTACAGATGCGGTGCAGTTCGTGTATTTCTTCACCTATTAAAGGGCATTTTGGTTGCTTCCAGTTTTTGAAGATTATACATAAAGCTGCTATAAGCATTTGTGTGCAGATTCTTGGGTGGATAACATTTATCAAATCAGTTGGTTAAAGACAAAGGAGAATAGATACTGGATCTTATGGTAACAGTATATTTAGCTTTGTAAAAACTGCCAACCCGAAGTGGCTGGATCACTTCGCATGCCTGTCAGTGTTGAATGCGAATTCTTGTTCTGTGACTTCACCAGCAACTGGTGCTGTCTGTTGAGCTCTAGCCACTGTGGCAAGTGTAAAATGCTTGTAAAAGTTGTAAAACAACGTCTCCTTGTTTTAACCCACTATTCTCTCGAACAAATAGTGTTGGTCATCTTCGCATGTGCTTGTTTGCCACCCATGTATTTTATTTATGAAGTGTCTCTTTGGGTTTTTGGTCCATTTTCATTGAATTATTAATCATTTTTTAAAAGTTTTTGAGTTTAAATGTTCTTCTTTGTATACATTTTGGACACCAATCTGTTATCAGGTGTGTGTTTTGCAACCATCTTCTCTTAATCTACAGTCTTCTTATTCTCTTAAGAGCCTTTCACAAAGAAGTTTTTAATGTTAATGAAGTCCAACTTACCTATTTTTTCTTTCATGAATCATGCTTTTAGGGTTATATATAAACCTTATTAGCAAATCCAAAGTCACACATATTTTCTCCTACGTTTTCTTTTAGAAGTTTTATAGTTTTTCATTTTACTTTTAGCTTTATAATCTATTTTGAGTCACTTTTTTATGTATAATGTAAGGTCTGTGTCTCAGTTCTGTTTTTGTCTATGACCACCCAAGTGTCCCAGCTTCAGTTGTTAAAAGAAGGATCCTTTCTCTGTTGAATTGGTGTACTCTTTGGTCAAAATTCAGCTGACTATGTCTAATTCTCAGCTCTCTAAAGAGTTATATTGATCTATGTATTTATTATTTTGCCAATATTATTTTGCCACTGTCTTGATTAGAGTAACTTTAATCATAGGTCTTGAATAGTGAGTCTTCCAACTTTGTTATCTTTCTATGTTATTTTTGCCTATTCTATGTCTTTTGTATTTCAAAATAAATTTTAAAATCAATTTGTCAAACCTTCAAAATATCTTGCTGGAATTGTGATTGAGATTTCATTGCATCTGTAGATCAAACTGGGATGAATTGACATGTAAACAATGTTGAGCTTTAAAATTCCTGAATGTGGAATATTTTTCCATTTACATAGATCCTTTATTTCTTTTATTGCTGCTTTGTGGTTTTCTATACATAGATCATGTACATTCATAAATCAATTAATATAATTCCTCATATTGACAGATTAAATGAGAAAAACAATTGATTTTAATAATTGATGCAGAAAAACAATTTGACCAAATTCAACATTCATTCCTGATAAAAGTTCTAAAAAAATAGAAATAGAAGGAAAGTTCCTTAACACAAGAAAGAATATATCTTACAAACATACAAATAACTCATAATTAGTGGAGTCTGACACCCTTCCCCTCTGATTGGGAACAAGGTGAAGATGTCTTCTTCACCATTCATGCTCTGTATCCAATTGAAAGTGTTATCTACTGCAATAAGATAAGAAAGTGAAATAAAAATATATACAGATTGTAAAGAAATTAATAAAATTGTCCTTATTTGCAGATAACATTATTGTCTAGGTAGAAACTCCCAAAGAATCAAATAAAATCTCCTGGACCTAATAGGCAACTATAGCAAGTCACATGACACAATGTTAATATACTTTCTTATATATCAGAAACCAATAATTGGAATGTAGTATTTTAAAAATAATAATAATATATAAATAGAACAAAAATTTGAAGAATTCATGCATAAATTCACTAATCTTTCATTTATAATTATAGCTTCCATGGATACATCTTTCATGGTATTTTTTTACATGTATGTCTGAAATTTTTAGGATTCATTCTTTTAAGTATATTTAGTGCCATCATAGAATGTCACCAAGAGAAAGTAATACAAGTAATATGATATCTTTCATCTTTAAAGTAATATGTAAAGAACAAAAATGATCTATAACCGATTTATTTTGCAAGGATATGTGAACACAAGCACTTTTAAGCGCTGCTAATGAGAGTGACATATGGCTCAACATCTCAAAAGAAAATAAGTGGTAATTTATATTAAAATATAAAGTAAATATTACTTGCTCAAGACATTCCACTTCTTTGAATTTATTTGAAAGAAATAATCAGATAATTTCCCAAAGATGCACATATGGAGATGTTCAGGAAAGCATAATTTGAATGTAAAATATCTTTAAACAATTTCAGTATAACATGATTGATGACTATGGGAGAAAATTAGTATGGGATACTTTGCAAACACTGAAAATTATCTTAGAGGTTTATATGTTTTTATGTGAAAATATGTCCAAAGTAGTATGTGTATGCATTACATATATACACATATATTTTTTAAATATCTATTAGCTACATGTGTGGTCCCATTTATTTAAAATTACAAGACTCTGTATGGGAAAGAGACAAAGACAGAAAGAAATTCACCAAAACTGTCTAGGTTTTATGTTTTCAGGTGATTATATAATTCTGTAGAATTTAACAATTTTATGAGCATACATTATTTTTATTATTCAAGAAATAATAACGCTTTTGTCTAGTTAAAAAAAAAAGTGCTCATTAACTCCTCTCAAGTCAAAGATAGTAAAAATTAGCATTATTTTACCTCTTTTCTCTCTACCTCTCAATTCTGAGCATTTAGTGTTAAAATTTAAATTTATTTCTTATTTGTTTTTATTTAATAGTCCTTCTTTGTATTAATTATACTTAAAACACAAAAAGAAGCCTAATTCTGTGTGTATTTTCTTCCAATACTCACCATCCATCCTTTCAAGAACTGTTTCTCCATTCTTTTTTTTTTTGAGGAGAAGGAAAGAAAAGTTAATTAATTTGTCAGCAAATGAGAAGGATTGCAGACCTCCATGTTAAGGTACCAATGTCCTGCCTCTGAGTAGGAATATGGAGCTTTTTTTTTTTTGTTTGCTTCTCCATTCTTAACATATACTGAGATGTTAAGAAGGCTCAGGAGAATTTACCTGCTCTGAGTTTATGAAAGAATCAGTTCTCACACAAACTTCTCTTTTCCCAGAGCAATCGAGAACTACAATGGGGACTTGTGTAAATATTCTCCAATAAATCAAAGAATGGAATACTGCACATGCAGTACTGAAAGAGGACATATTTGTGCAAAAAAAAATTAGGGAAAAATGTAAATGTAAACACTAATTGAACTGTAAATTCAAATTAATTTTATTAAATGGAGATGCCAGAAAAAAACAAAATGAAAAATGTGACGAAAATTTGACCTATTAAAATGAAAAGGAGAGTGGCTGAGAAAAAAGTAGGAGAATCTGTCTCCATTAGGGACACAGGAGCAAGATGAATGTGGTGAGAATGTTATTAACCTGGAAGGCAGATGTGAGATGTGTTCTTAAAATCCAGAAAAAGAGAGTGAGGTGAAAACAATGAAAGAGAAGACAACAAATATGGAGGAAAAACATCAATAACTGGAATCCCAGAAGATGTGAGAATAATAGAATGCATTAATGCAAAACAGTCCCCATCTACCTGAGTAAACACAAGGTGTGACTTTGCAAATGGAAAGCACCCCCAGAGCACCTGGTTTGGGTATGTGCACATGTACATATAAAATACTTCCCCTCGTTCCTAAAGAGCTTTCTAAGCCATGTGTGATTAAGTTAAACTGAACATTTATTTCTGCCAATTTTAAAGGAAAAATTATGATGTATTTTTAATACAGTGATAAAATGTTATCAATGAAACAATTTACATAAGTAGTAACCACTCAAACGAGCATAAGCCGAGTTTGTTTATGCACTGAGTCTCTTGCACTTGACAAGGCAGGCAGAGGAGAGCTGAAGGTGTGCGCTTATTGGTGCTGGTGAAGGGGGGGATCCAAGAAGATGTTAGAGTGGGTGATCTATTTATAGCTTCAATTCAAAGCTGTGTTTAGAGATGATTTTCTTTTCTTTGGGGAGTTTACACTAGAAGAAGCTCCTTCTATCTTTAAAAGGATTGAAAACTTAGGATCAAAAAAGAGCAACTTCAAAGTTTTCTTGCCTTTTCAACATGTCTGTTCATAATCCATTTTGAAGTGTGCCACAGCAGATGTGAAGGCTTTTTGAACCCGTTTGTCAATGTTTTTAAGGCCTCTGGTCATTTTGCACTCAAACTGCACTTTTAAAAAAAATTATATATAATACAGAAAAACACCCTTGAAGCAAATTAAAGGCTGAACATGAGAGAGCCTAGAAGCTTGTGGAAAGAGTGTATGCCTACAACAAACTGAAGATTCCAGAAATGCTGCTCCTCCACCCACTCTCTTAATGTTCATACAACACAAAATATTTTGGTTCATCTACACATGACACACATTTCAATTTTTTCACATGATTCTAGCTCACTGGAAACTGTTGGTATGAGCTCGTTGGTGACTGTGTCTTTATGTGAAATAATGATACCCAAATAGCACTCTATACATATATTTATTTAATGTGTCTTGGAATAAAAAAGTAATTATATACCAAAACACAGTAATCTGAAAATAGCATAATTTTTCAACAGCTGTTGTGAAAAAAAGTTGTTAATTAAACAATTGTTTTCTTAAAGAAAAAAATAATAGGCTGATCTCATATTTAATTTCGGTCATATTAAATGCTGCTTATGGAGGAATAATTTCTATGATACTAATTCATCCTTAGATGTCAAATGTTTATGTGTTAGTTCTGATACTTCCTTGAGACATAAACAACAAACTCCTGGTCACATTCTCTCTTTGTACCATGCACATTACATAACAGAATCCTCAGCCAATTTTCAACTCAGATGCAAGATTTTTCCCTCATGCTATAACTTTAGTGCTATAAATGAAGATTTTAGACAAATTTGAAAACCCAGGTGGAAGCTATTTTCCCATTTTGTATATCATAATATATAACTGTCAAGAATATATGCTGCGGGGCCCACTTTTTCATTTCAATATTTAGAAGAGTCATGAAGCAAGTATTAAGAGAAAATCAACACTGATGCCTAATTAAAACCAGAAATCATGGAGTTTGGCTGGAAAGCAGGAAATAGATACAGGTGGGTGTCAGTATTTTAGTAGATTAGAGCAATCAGCAGTTTTCAAAAGTAGGTTTCACATAGCAACAAAGACATGGGCAGCACAAATGACTTTAGAAACTGCCAGCTGTGATAAGTCTAATTAGCATTGACACACTCTTGCTATAACATCTGGGACATGTATATTACCAAAAAAGGAAAAAATAACTTTGGAATATAGAGTTCTACAGATCTTTATGTGATTGTGTTTCAAAAAGACAGATAAGTAGCAATTTAAAGGAAGTTTGTTTAATAATAAATGATAATACAACAAAAATCTATTTAGATCATAGATTATTCAATTTTAAAAAAATCAATTGAGGGATAAAATTTCACCAAATTAATAGGGCATGCATTTTTGATGTCATAGTAATCATCTCATGCATATATTTTTAAAATTAGTACTAATTACTTGATTACATATTTATTATGCATCATTTACTTAAAGGGTTCAGGACCTGTGAACAGTCTCTATTACACTGAAGGTGCCATTTTCTGTTTTTGATATGGAATACTTTTAACCTATTCAAAAGAGAAAATTAAAACAGTAATGTGGCTGGGCGAGGTGGCTCACCCCTGTAATCCTAGCACTCTGGGAGGCCGACATGGGAGGATCGCTTGAGTTCAGGAGTTTGAGACCAACCTGAGCAAGAGTGAGACCTTGTCTCCACTAAAAATTGAAAAATTAGCCTGTGCCTGTAGTCCCAGCTACTCAGGAGGCTGAGGCAGGAGGATCACTTGAGCCCAGGAGTTTGAAGTTGCTGTGAGCTCTCATGAAGCCACTGCACTCTAGCCAGGGTGATAGAATGAGACTCTGTCTCCAAAAAAAAAAACAAAACAAAACAAAACAGTAATGTGTTTATCAAAAGGAATTGCTTTCTCATCTCAAATAAAAACTTTCATACTTAATTTTCACTTAAGGAAACAGTAACACAACAATATCCCAAAACAAAAAGAGACATTTTTTGGTAGCTAAAATTCTATCCATATGGAATAATTGTAATCACTGTGTTTACATAAATGATATATATAATTCTGGCACAATGTTTTTCAGGTAAAAATAAAGTTAATTTTGGGTTCTAGGTAGAAACGCTTGGAAGAGAACAGGAAAGTAGTGTGGACTTCTGATTATTAGACTTGGGCCAAATGTCAATAAGGGAACGCTGAGTGTGAGGGGTGGGTCCTTCTCAGTCAGTGATGGGGAAAAACTTGTGCTCTTTCCCTGGAATAAGATGTGGTAAGTATAGGTAAGGTGGTCAGTGAGGGACATCACAGAAAGTGTTGACTAAAGCTAGGAGACATAGGAAGATTAAGTCCGCGTTGGGCTGGAAGACAGACAGGAGTGAGGGTGAGGAAGAGGGATCGGGAGGGAGGATTCCCCTGAAAGTGGCAAAAATTACTTCCGTGAGGTACGAGTGGCAATCCTCTTTCATAAAGTCTTCTGGAGCCCAGCCACCAGTGGTGGGGAGGACTTAACGAATCACTGGCCCAGAGAAGAACGGAAGAAAAGTTCTACAGTCTACAGTGACATCTTGGATCCCACATCGGTTGACGCTGTGTTTGTTGGGGTTGATAAAAGCAATTCTATATGTCTTTTGTCTTTTTGCTGTCCATGTTTTCTCAGCAGCTTTCTGATTGTGGGCTTCCAATATAGACTTTCTAAAGAATGTATTTCAATCATTAGAAATAATTTCTTATAAATTATGTATTGCCTTGTATACTCTATGTTGACATTGTAGTGGATGGTCCAGTCTCCAGTTGTGGGCACTGATCTGCAACAGACTTGTTACATCTGGTTGTATGGAAATAATGAGTTTATGCGAGACCAAAATCACATCTTTACTTAGTTTGATGTTACCAAGTCAGCTCAGTCTGAGACAGCCTGTCTAGAAGATAAACTAGTTTTGCTGAACATTCTTAAATTTATTTCATGATGCTTAAACCATAATAAACAATCCTATATAGCTTTTCATAGTAGACTCAAGATAGTTGCTATTTTATACGTAGTTTCTCACAAAGATTCTACTGTCTTTTAGATCTTATATTGTCTCTTTAATGATCTTAAGGCCATTATTACAGCACACTAAGCCACTCATCTGAATAAATCAGTTCATCAAAAAAGTGATTTATTTACAGAACTACAACATCCAGATAGACAGGATAATTGGATATAGTTTTCTTTCTTTTTTTTTTCCTTTTATTAATTTGGTTTTCACTTATTGAGTACCCACTCTGGGTAAGACACAGTATTAGTCTTTCAATAATGAAACATAATTTGCCACTAAAAGAAGTCACAACAAAAACGGGAAGTGGACAGGCTTAGAAACTAATCGTAAATCAAATTAAGAGTCATATTTTGTTGTAACAACAAAACAACCTACTGCCCTATGCACTGTGCTTATTACTATGGAAACGTATTCATTTTAACATTTTCAAGAGACAAGGGTGATATGTAAAATACCTAACAAGTCACGAGGCAGGCACACAAGCAGACACATGGTGAAAATCTGGATAGCTGCAACCCCCAGGCCAGGTGTCAGGGCTTTAGGGGCCGGGTGAGCTTGCACAAAGGAGGGCCTGGCCACAGAGCGTCAGGGCCCCGAGGGAAGGACCTAGTCAATATTTCAGCAGCTGGTATGACTGACCCCAGCCTCCTGGATAACATATGACACATTGTCATTCTCATTTTTCAGATGATGAAATTCGAGGCTTAAAGAGGTTAAGTTATTTCCCAGTGTTGGAGCTGGAATTTGAATAAAATACTGCCTGATTCCAAAGTCTATGCTCTTAATTTCTCTTTGATACAATAAGTGAACAAACACTCCTAGGATTTCTGCGAGGGAGAAATTGTCTTGTCTCATTGAAGAGACTCGAGGACACTGCAGAGAAGTGACAATTTGGGCCTTAACGGGGGAATCAGATTTCAGCACACATTTATATCCTCAGTGTAATTGATAGAAGATATGTAAGCACACTCATTTTCCACAGATTTAATCATTCAAAGCTTTGGGTGAGTCATGTACTCTCCTGTTTATGCCTCTGCCATGATTAAAAGAAATTCTCTTTAGTACTTAATCCTGAATTAGATATTCCTAAACTCAGTTGCTCAATTTTCAAGGGGCAATTAATTTGATACTTTAATTTAAACCCCTTTAGTTTGTTAGTCTCAATCTTTATAATATTCAGAAGTAGCTTCCAAGATGTTCAAATTTCTGAAGAAAATTGTTAGATAGAAGCGGATCTCTCATTACCCGAGGGCAGAATCCAGAATGCTGGGACGGGGTAGGAAAATGCGGGCCTGATGAGGGTCGGATTCATCTCTGGTTCTCTGCTGAGCATCAGATGTGGCCCTTCCCAAGCCGGGGTGGCCTGTCCTTACAGCCTGTGCCCCATCTGGCCACTCACCTGCCTGAGCACCCTCGAGTCCCTGCACAGCCCAGCCTGCTTGGAGCCTCATAGCCTTCGTGCTCTTGTGATGTGAAGTGTTTTCTGCTGTTAAAAGATGTTTTACCTTGTTCCAGTCTGTGCCTGTTGGGGCTGTTACATGAGGGCATCCAAGGACACCAAACAAATCTGTACGGACCCTGAAGGCAGCACCACGTGTTACTGAAGAGTGCTTCTGTGTTTGTATCACATGGATAAGTGGTATCTTCTCTGTGTTCAGGAGACCTGAAAACTGGAATTGAGACGGTTGTAAGGTGATTCATGTCCAGTGAGATTTCTCCTTAGATGAAGACACCAGAGTCCTTCCTTGATCAAGTGCTGCCTGCTGTCCACATGTGGGTTGGGGCCAGGTTGTCCCTTGGGCCAC
The DNA here is from genome assembly GCF_041146395.1 of Eulemur rufifrons. Lineage (NCBI taxonomy): Eukaryota > Metazoa > Chordata > Mammalia > Primates > Lemuridae > Eulemur > Eulemur rufifrons. The sequence goes on along the minus strand of NC_091011.1, from coordinate 4,273,752 downwards.
ACTGTACTTCTCTAGATACTGACAATTATGCAAACCTAGAACTAGCCCAGCAGTGGCCATTCCAACACCATCATTGGGCTTTCTGGCTGCTTCTACAGACCAGCTCTACTGGTAAGTGAATTTTGGTTGGCAGCTACCACCTCTGGTTCTTAGGCCTTCCTGGTATTGCTGACACCCAGCAACAAAGCTGATATAGGAGCTATCTGTCCAATGCGTACTGAAATGGAGTTCAACGTGTATGTGTGGCAATCACTAGTGAAATGAAGAAAAAGTTAGTACAAAATTCATTTAGTAAAAATTAGTAAAGATATAGCTTACAAAAGTGCACTTGGTACATATGTTGATGCCAAAAATTATATCTTATTTATCTTTGTATCCCCAGATTCAGTCACGATGCCTAGTATTTGGATATCATTCAATAATTGTATGCTAAATTAAACTGATAATATTTGTGCAAATCTGTAGATGCAAGAGAATATACCAACAGAGCAAGAAAAACTAAAAAGTCTGGGGAGAGATAAAATGAAGTTGGCAGTGAGAGAGTATTAATTAAATATGCACAGGCAAGCCACAGATAAGGAAATCATGGAGTTGTGAGTGAGACGAATGAGAGTCAGAACTTCTGTGTATCCGGACACGCGTGACTTTACTCACTCTGCCCAGCACCACACTCCGTGTCTCAGGCAGGCGTGGAGACAGAAAGTGGCTCTGGAGCATGACTCGGAATAAAAATTTTTTTTTTTTTTAAATGGCTGACCCTAAATATGTAAAGTATGACTTCTGGATAGTCCCACAGGGACTTTTCATTATATCTCACAATCAATATTCCGAAACCCTGAGTTATTTTCTCTGCCTCTTCTAAACTGACTTTCCCAATCAACAGAATTACCAATCTTCCAGACACCACGGGCTAAGCACACACAGGATGATTGCGTGGGATCTGCATAGGAGTCACACAAGTAGGGAATCACTATGCCACTTCACAGATGATGCCATTGAAGCTTATGGAGGTTTCAGATACGTAATTTCACTCTAGGTTCCACTGGCCCCAAAGCCAATGATACTAACTGCTATCTGCTGTGTTGACCACTGTGTTTCTGATGTGGCCCAAAGCAATTTGCTTGTACCTGTATCTCAGCACACTTAATTTTGCTGGCGTTGCCAATTATTTGCACAATTCTGTTTCCTGTTCTTGCAAGCTCCTTAAGGGTGAAAAAAAAATAAAATGAAGTGGGGGGAGCTACATCCCAATTTTCTTTAAAAATTCTTAGCACTAAAGACTAGAGCAGGATGACCCACACACATTAGATGTTCATAATGATTAGTGAATGAACAAGGTAACCACATTTTTATAAGTATTACATTCTTACTTGAAGGCAGCTAAACAGCCTAATTTGACCAAATTTGCAAGATTCAATTAATCTATATCCAATAAAATAGAATAAAATTGAGAAATGAAATTTAGAGATTGCCCAGTGACTGCACTCGATCCCATTTGAGTTTTAATGTGAAGACCAGGGAGCCTGCTGCTGGCGCAGGGACATGCGGGCAGCTGGCAGTGGGCTCCAACCACAAAGCAGACAGGAGCTGTCGTCTGCTCCACAGGCAGAGCTCCTGGACACACACGCCCCTTCAGTGGGAGAAGCGCTATTTTGTCTGTTTTAAATATTATGCTGCCAAATTCCTTGAACAAACCATTTCACAATTAAATATATTTAAAAGCCCCACTAGAGAACTTTGGATCACAATTCCTGAGGGAATTTTTACCTTAACCAGTGACTCTGGATTAGTGCATGAGTGAAGATATATATTTTTTCTCTGTCCAAAGGCTAAAAGTAGGCTTCTCGGTTCCCTAGTCCCACAATATGATCATGTTCATCAATTTCTGACACCTAAAATAATAAGATAAGGTATTAAATATATGTGTGTATTTATAGAGAATCCAAGAAAGTAAAATTGGCTCCATTTAGTCTAATTAATCTTAAAGTCATTACCCCTAATGCAGATTCAAGTCTGTTCTTGAAAATCCTACAACCTCAGGGTTATCCTCACACTTGAAAAAATTAGCAGAAGCTTGGACCACACTTAGAAGTTAGAAGTTGTAGTCAATAAGTAGCATTCTGGGAAAAATAAAAATGATTATTTGTGTGCTTTTAATGATTCACTGAATTTTCAATAGGCTCAAAATGACTGCTGTGTCTAGTTGTAGTGATAATATCCCACTGTTGACTTATCAATTACATTACCTTTTAACATCTCAAATCTGTCAGTTCTCCCTTAAATCCTAGCTGCTCCTAGGTATCATGCAACATGCACCTCGGGCACTGACAGGTTGCGTTTCAGCATCACGCCTGGTGCAAAATGCCTGCTGGGCTCACCTGGAAGGGGCCCTGGTGTCAGCACAATCCAGTTCACATTGCACGTGGGAGCCTGGCTTTTCCAGATCACGCAGGTGCTTTCAATCCTAGTCAGTTTGGATATATGAGGTTGCAGCTTATGACGTAAACTGTGAAAACTGCTTTGGTTTCTAAAACAGGGCATTTTAGTCCTACAAATATCCATAAATCAGGCCCCATGTCAGGATCTTGGCAATTATATTAATTGAATATTGACCTTTAAAGCAAATCCTTTCAGTGAGTCCACCCCTCCCATTTATAAGAGAGTTCTTCCTGATGCAGTTTTATCTCTGCTCGAAAGAAATGTTACCTTAAAAAATTATAATTTTTACTAGTATTGCTTTCTACATTTACAAAGATAATTCCCTCCTTAAACTAATTTCACATTTTAAAAATATGGAATTTTCCCCTCCATTAGCTCTTTCTTTATAATTTTTTTTTCCTGGTGTGCTGTCTTTGCAGAGTTTCATTCCAGAATACTAGTGGAGGACAGTGCTTTGTAACTTAGGTTGTCTAATTCTTTCCTTATTTAATTGCTTTCTTCTTTAGGGCAGGATTATAATTAATCAATGATGGCCAAGTAGCATGATAAAGAATGGTCCTTTTGAGGTGTATGGACAGCTAATTAAGGCCTCTTCTGTATAAAATGAGTAGTGGAACTAGTTAACATATTTTTTGAGAATAAATAAAACATAAGAAATTTAAGGCTGGGAACCAGCCCTATAGATGTTGTTTTTGCCTGAAATTTTGTAACCTTGAATATTTCTGCCATTCATCAAAATCTGTGTTATTACAAGGTCTATCTAAATGAATATTACCTAGCTTGCCATTTAAACCCAAATATGCTTGAAAAATATTGCAGAAGCCACTACAAGGCCTGCTCTGTGGGTGTAATTCTTCCACCAACCAGGTTCACCTTGGTGAGGCAAGAGTCACCTACCTCCCTGTGTTTCACTTTTTTATATGTGATTTCTGCTGATTGCTGGAGATGATCTCCAATTTCCATTTGCAGTTTAGAAATATCTGATGTTGGCTAACATACATGCACACATTTTAGAAAATATTTCAATTTCTGAACATCTTCTTAAATAAATCTTTCTTTAGCTGTTTCATTTCAAATCATTCTAATCTCATTGCTTTACTTCTCATTCTCAAGGGCAACTGTCACCCCCTGTCATGTTGACTTTCCCTGTAGGTTCCTGCAATTATCACTTAATTATTTCCTGCTTGTCCTAATACCACTAATCTATTTATGAGTCAATTTCCTCCTCCCTACCGCTCTACACCCAGTTTTTGTTTCATTTTGTTTTTTCTTATACAGGTGAACTCCAATGTTTTTGGTTCTAGTCAAAATTAATTATTTCTGTGAGATACTTGACAAAAATGTTTTCATTTTGCATTATAAAATGTAATAGCAACAGGAAGAAGAATAGCCATTTCAGAAAGTACAAGAGACTGGAAAGCAAAGAATAGAACTAAGATCCCTCAGAACTTTAAGCCTGGCTTTGCCATAGCATTGGGTGTGAACTTGGGGATAACATTGAACTTTGACGTCCAATATTAACCCATCATTTTCAATATAATTTCTAGAGTTAATTTCTAATTAGACATATATGGCTTCAATTATTTGAAATAAAATATTATTAAATCATTGCCAAGGAAATCGATACTAAGTGACCACAAGAGACCACAGTGATGAGAATAAGAATCTAACAGCCTTTCTGTTGTAAGCTCTGCAATCACCGAGAGTGACATTTATTAACCTTAGTTTTAGTGAGTTGCTCCTTCAATGTAAGTTTGGGATTAGGTAAGAGAGAAAAGGTGAAAGAGACTTTGTTTTTTATCCTCTGAGCTCACCTGGCTCAGAGGTGATGGATTGTTATTATAGTGGGTTGTTTTAATTCATTTGATTTGTCACATATTTCTGGAGGTGATTTCTCATGCATTTGACATAGTAAGGTAAAATACAAGCATTTAAATCAAGTCCTATGGAAAATTTGTTGCTTTAAGAAAGGTACTAACCTTCAGGGACATTCATACAAAAGCACGAAATATCACTATAAAGAGTAACCAAGAAATGATGTCAGCAAAATGGCAGAGCAGGCAGCTCCGAGCTGCCATCTTTGACGGAAACATTAAAAAGCGAGGAGGATTGTGATAACCCACTCTTTTAGAGCCCTGGAACATAGTCAAAGGTTTATAACAACCAAATAAATTATGAATCTAGAAAAAAGCAACTTTACAATAGTAGGAAAATTTTGTGGCATTTTTACTTTTATGTACATCTATTTTAGTCACCATCAGTTATTCCTAAACTAAAAATGAAAATTAAAGACTATTTCCAGCAGTCAGCATCTTTACCTGTCCTGCTGTCCTCCCTGTCTGGGAGCTGTCTTCAAGACAGCAGGCAGCCCAGGCTCCCAGCAAGGGACTGTGGGATGTTGGACCCAGGTTTCAGAGAAAAGCACAGAAAACCATATTTACAAGTTATTGTGTAGGTCTATTCTAACCTGACTGGGGAATGTCTGGCACAAAGTGTTCTGTTTTGTTTAACTCAGAAATAATGCAAGCAGGAAAACCAGTGTCATTGCTCAAAAACACTGTAAGGCAGAAAAATAGCCGACAGATGCCTGAGGCAAAGATTCCAGTTGAGACAGAACAGACCAAGCAAAGCTGGGAGGAAAAGTCTAGGAGGGAGTTTCTGCAGGCAGTTAGGGTCATCAAATGCCCTCCTGTACATGCTGAAATGCAGAAAGCATGTGCATGCCTTGAGGAAGTACACGTTCACAGAAGATGTATTATGATTTTAAACCTTCACTTTGGGCTGATCTCTAGGATAGGCGCAAATCCGGGTAAGGATTGAAGATCGCCATGACAGAGCCAATCTGCAACGACTGCAAGGTGTTTGTGTGTGTGTGTGTGTGTGTGTGTGTGTGTGTTTGCTCATCTTGTGGTGTTGAAGAACATATTTGTCAAAACACTATCTGAACACAAGGTAATGAACTAAAATTTCCATGACTGCACATGACAAGAAATACAGTTTCCATAAAAACAGTTGGAAAAAGTTACTAGACAAATGCAATATTGCAGCTTTCAACAATAAAAAAAAGGAAAAGGCCTTTCAGGATGGCCAAGGTAGCTGAGTAGAGGCAAATGGTACTCACCTCTCCATGAAGAACAACCAAACTAATGAATAGGTAATCACACTTCAGATAGACCATCTAAGAAATAACACTGGAATTCAACAGAGAAGTGACGAGAAACACCAGAAACATAAAAGGAGAGGGAAGTAAGGCAGCTTGCTAGGGGGAAGTTGGCTGGGGGCCAGAGAGGTTCCCCAGTGCAGGGAAAGGGTAAGTGAGCAGCCCCAGTGGGCCACATTCCCACTGCAGACTTCTGCAATCCCAGTCTTGGGGAAGCTTCTTGACCCCCGTGAGTCCCAACACTAACAGAGGGAGCTGCCTGGATGGCTTTGCCCAACAGAGGGAGCTGATGCTGGGTACCTGCCCACCTCCCAGTCCTAAGCAGCTACAGCACCTGCTGGTGTTTGAAAGCCCAGCCCCCAACAGACCGCATCCTGCCCTGGGACGCAACAGCTCCTGCATCTCCTCATGCCTGGAGCCCCACTGACATTCCCCTCCCACAGCTGCTGTTGCTGCCAGGGTCGAAACACACACCACTGGGAGCAACCCTGCCACCCCCAGCAAAAGCTCTTCTGCACAGGTGTGTGTGCCCTAATGGTGGGATTCCATGCCCACAGCTGCTGCTGCTGCTGCTGCTGCTGACTGCCACCACCGGGGCCACAGTGCAAGCCACTAGCAGCAACTCCACAACTCCACTGCTCCCAGCAACATGGCCACCACAAAATTTACAAGCACCCTGAGGACAGGCTCCTATTCTTTCAGCCACCACCTAGGGCAAAGTGCATGCTCCCAAGCTCCCTGCCCATAGCTGCTGCCACTCTTCATAGCAGCAGGGCCACAGCACAGTTGTTGCCTCTTCCACCCAACCAACCTATTGGGGGCCTGGGGATCTCCTTGCCCCTGCCTAGCACAGCTAGCATAAGCACATACCATCAGGGGGCCTGAAACTAAGCCTGCCAGCCTGGCTATACCCCACAATGCCCAAGCATGCCATCCAGGGACCTAAGAATTGCCTTGTCCCATCCACCACTGTTGGCACCTGAGCATTTTCCATGGGGCCAGAAGACAAGCCCACCCCACCTGCCACTACCACCACACTTGGAACCCACACATATGAACCATTTGTGGGCCTGGAACTGACCTGCTCAGCCCGTTGCAACCACCACCAATTCTGCTTGGGAGCCAGAGGACCATCTGACCACTGCCATTGTCATTGTCAATTCCATGCCCACTGCCCAGGGGCCTGAGGATCTGCCCATTCCACTGGCCCACTACTGCCACTGCCAGCACCTGAGCATGCCACCTGGAGGTCCAAGAATTGGCCTGGCTGGACCTGCTAACACTGATGCTAGCACATATCACACTGGGGCCCAATGACAGGCACACGCCCAACTTTACCACAGCCTCTGCTAACAACTGCATCCTTAGCCACTGAGGAAATTGCTGACACCACTGATGCTGTTTACAGCTGCAAAAAATTACGTGAATACTACACTACCACGTGCATTTAGGATCAAAGGAAAAATGCACTACCAAATCAACATGATATATATATCTCCAGTGAAAAGCCCTCCCCTATAAAAGTAAATCCAAAGAATGATAAGAAATGACTGTTACATCAGAAATGACTGATGCATATATATCAACATAAGAACACAAAAAACATGAAAAAGCAGATTGACATCTCCAAGGGAACACAATAATTCTCAAGCAATAGGTTCCAATGAAAAAGAAATTTATGAAATGCCAGAAAAAGAATTCAAAATAATGACATTAAAGTAGCTCAGTGAGATATAAGAGACCACAGATAAATGATATTAAAAAATCAGAAAAAAAAACAATTCAGGATATGAATGAGAAATTTACCAAAGAAATAAGTATCATAAAAAAGGACGAAACAGAAATCCCGAAACTGAAGATTTCATTGAATGAAATTAAAAGTACTTTGAAAGCTTCAATAATAGAATAGATCAAGCAGAAGAAAGAATTTCAGAACTGGAAGGTAGGTCTTTTGAAACAGCCTATTCATACAAAAATAAAGAAAAAAATTCACAAAGTCTATGTGACATATGGGCCATCATAAAGCAACAAAATATTCAAATTTTTGGTATTCTAGAAGCAGAAGAGAAAACCAAAAGGATACAAAATCTATTTAATGAAACAATAGCTAAGAAGTCCCCAAGTCTAGAAAGAGATTGAGACATCCAGATAAGGGAAGGTGAGAGATTCCTCAAATATATATAATTCAACAGCACAGTATAGTCAAACTGTCAAAAGTCAAAGACAAGGAGGGAATTCTAAGAACAACAACAAAAAGACTCTAGTCATGTGTAAAGGAACCTCCATCAGATAACAGTATATTTCTTGGCAGAATCTTTAAAAGCCAGGGGAGAATGGGATGATATATTCAAAATGCTGAAAGAAAAAAAAAAAAAAAAACTGTCAGACACTTACTATACCCAGCAAAGTTATCCTTCATAAGTGAAGAATAAATAAAATTCTTCCCAGATAAATAAAAGATGAGGAAATTTATCACTGTTATGCTAGAAATGTTTTAAAGATTTCTACACCTGGAAGCTAAAGATCAACATCTACCATTATGAAAACACACAAAAGTATAAAACACACTGGTAGAGGAAACACACAAATAAAGAAGAGAAAGAACTCAAATGTTACCACTGCAGAAAACCAACAAACCATAATGATGAACATTAAAGAAAAAGAAAGGAACAAATGATATACAAAACAACAACAAAAAACCAACAAATTGATAGGAATAAGCCCTCATATACCAATAATAACCTTGAATGCAAACAGATTAAATTTTCTAGTTAAAAGATATAAACTGGCTGAATATATTTTAAAAATGGCCCAATTGCATGCTGCTTGTAAGAAATTTACCTCACCTGTAAAGACACATATAGACTGAAAGTTAAAAAAAAGGAAAAAAAGATATTCCATGCAAACAGAAATCAAAAGCAAGCAGGAGTAGCTACACTTCTATCAGATAAAACAAGCTTTTAATAAAAAACAGTAAAAAGAGACAAAGATGGTCATTACATAAGGATAAAGAGATCAATTCAGCAAAAGGATATAATAATTCTAAACATATTTGCATCTTACACTGCAGCACCTGGACATATAAAGCAAATATTATTAGATCTAAAGGGAGAGAGAGAGACACTAATACAATAATAGTTGGAAACTTCAACACCCCCTCTCAGAATTAGATGGATCATCTAGACATAGAATTTAAGGAAACCAATGGACTTAAAAATGCTCTTTAGACTGAACAGACATAAGAGAAATTTAAAGAACATTCATCCATCAGCTAAAGAATCTTATCATCACGTGGAATATTCCCCAGGCTAGACTATATATAATCACACAAAACAATTCTCAATAAATTTAAAAATTCTAAATCATATTAAGTATCTTCTCTGCCCACAGTGAAATAAACCTAGAAATCAATAACAAAAGGAACCTTGGAAACTGTACAAATATATGGAAATTAAACAGCATGATCCTGAATGACCATTAGTTCAAGGAAGAAATTAAGGAGAAAATAAAACACATTCTTGAAAAAAAGCAAAATCAAAACACAACACACCAAAACCTATGGCATATAGCAAAAGAAGGGCTAAGAGAGAAGTTTATAGCAATAAATGCCTGTATCAAAAAAGTAGAAGGTTTTAAATGAGGAACTAGAAAATCAAGAACAAACCCAACCTAAAATCAGTAGAAAGAAAGAAATAATAAAGAACAGAGCAGAAGTAAATATAATAGAGACCATAAAAAATATGAAGACTATATGAAACAAAAAGTTGAATTGTTGAAAAGACAAACAAAATTGATAAATGGCTAGCTAGACTAACCAAGAAAAACAGAAAGAAGACCTAAATAAAAAAAAAAAATCATAAATGCATGAGATATACCACTGATACCACAGAAATACAAATGATCATCAGAGACTATTATGAGCAACTATATGCTAACAAAGTGGAAAACCTAGAGGAAATGGATAAATCCTTGTGCACATGCAACCTAGTGAAATTAAATCAGGAATAAATAGAAAATCTAAACAGACCAAGAATGAGCAAATAGATTGAATCTGTTAAAAAAAATTCTTCCCCCCCCCCAAAAAAATACCCCCCAAACCCCAGGACTGAGTGGCTTCACTGCCAAATGCAAACAAACTAATAAGGAAGAACTAGTGCCAATTCTCCTCAAACTATTCCAAAAATTCTCCCTAACTCATTCTTCAAGGCTAGAATTACCCTGATACAAAAACCAGACAAGGATGCAAAAAAAAAAAAAAAAAAAAGAAAAGAAAAGAAAAAAATGAAAAGAAAGAAAAGAAAAAAAAGAAAAAGAAAAAGAAAAGAATAGAAAAAAAAGAAAAGAAAAGAAAAGAAAGAAAAGAAAAGAAAAGAAAAAAGGAAAGAAAGAAAGAAGAAAGGGAAAGAAAACACCTACAGATTAATATGCCTGATTAACATAGACACAAAAATTCTCAACAAAATACACAGCACAAGAAGATCATATGCCATAATCACATGGGATTTATCGCAGGAAGGCAAGTATATTTCAACATTTTCAAATCAATAAATGTGATATATCACATCAACAGAATGAAGGACAAAACCATATGATCATCTCAATAGATGCACAAAAAGCATTTGCTACAATTCAACATCCCTTCATGATAAAAAATCAAAAAACTAGGCATAGAAGGAATATACCTCAACATAATAAAGGCCATATATGACAAACTGATGACTAACACCATTCATAATGGGGGAAAAAGCTGAAAGCCTTTTCTTTAAGAATTGAAAGAAGACAAAGATGCCCATTCTCACCACTCCTATTCAACATGATACTGGAAGTCTTATCCAGATCAATCAGGCAAGAGAAAGAAATAAAAAGCATCAAATTGAAAAAGAGATAGTAAATTTTTCTCTCTTTGAAGGTGACGTGATCTTGTATCTAGAAAAGCCTAAAGACTCCATGAAAAAATCTCTTAGATCTGATAAATAAATTCAGTAAAGCTGCAGGTTGCAAAATAAATATACAACATCAATATCATTTCTATACACCAATAATGAACTAACAGAGAAAGAAATCAACAAGACATTCTTATTTATTGATACAATTGCCACAAAAATACTTAGAAATTTAACTAAGGAGGTGAAAGACCTCTACAATGAAAACTATAAAATACTGATGAAAAAAATTGAAAAAGGTCACAAACAAATGGAAGGACATTTAATGCTTATGGATCAAAAGAATTAATATGGTTAAAATGACCATACTTCCTAAAGCAATGTATAGATTCAGTGCAATTTCTATCAAAATTCCAATGTAATTTTCCACAGAAGTAGGAAAAACAATCCTAAAATTCATATGTAACTAAAAGAGAGCCCTAATAGTGAAAGCAATCCTGAGCAAAGAGAACAAAGCTGGAGACATCACACTATCTGACTTCAAAATCTATTACAAATCTATGGTAACCAAAACAGCATGGTATGAGCATGAAAGCAGACACTTATAACAATGAAACAGAACAGAGAACCAACCCAGAAGTAAATCCACATACTTATAGCCAACTAATTTTTGACAAAGGTGCCAAAACATGCATAGGGGAAAAGACACACTTGCCAATAAATGGTGCTGGGAAAATTAAATATCTGTATGCAGACAAATGAAATTGGACTCCTATCTTTCATCACATACAAAAATCAACTCAAGATGTAGTAAAGACCTAAATTTAAGATCTAAAACTATAAAACTTCTAAAAGAAAACACAGGAGAATTGATTTAGGACCTTGTTCTAGGCAAATACTTTACGGCTAAGTCCTCAAAAGTACAGGCAACAAAAATAAAAATAGATGAATGATATTATATTAAACTAAAGCTTCTGCACAGCAAAGTAAACAATCAACAGAGTGAAGAGACAACTTGTTAAAGTGATAGAAAGTATATGCAAACTATTTATCTGACAAGGGACTAATATTCACAATATACAAGGAATTCAAACAACACAATGGTAAAAACACAAATCATTCCATTAAAAAGTGGACATAGTACTTGAATAGAAATTTCTCAAAAGAAGACATACAAATGGCCAATAGGGAATAAAAAATGCTAAACATCACTAATCCTCAGAGAAATGTAAATCAAAACCACAATGAGATACTATCTTACACCCATTAGATTGGCTATTATAAAAAAGACAAAAAAAAATACAGATGCTGGCAAGGATGTAAAGAAAAGAGAAATCTTATACACTGTTGGTAGGAATGTACATTTATACAGCCACTATGGAATAGAGTATGTTCTCATAAAACTAAAAATATTTAATAGAACTACCACAGGATCCATTAATCCTACTACTAGGTATTTGTCCATAGAAAAGGAAATCAGTGTATCAAAGGATGCCTGCACCCCCATGTTCACTGTGGCACTATTCACATTAACAAAGACATGTAATCAACCTAAGTGTCCATCTACGGACAAATGGGTAAAGAAAATGTGGTATATTGACACAATGGAATATATTTGGCTATGAAAAATAAGAATGAAATCATATCATCTGCATCAACCAAGGTGGAACTGAAGGTCGTTATTTTAAGTGAAATAATCCAGACACAGAAAGACAAATATCACATGTTTTCTCTCATATGTGAAAATTTAAAAAGTTTATTTCATGGAGGTAGAGGGTAGAATGATAGATACCAGAGTCTGGGAAGGGTGTGTGAATGGTGTGTGAGGATGAAAAGAGATTGGTTAATGGGTACAAATACACAGTTAGAGATAAGGAATAAGTTCTAATGTTCAATAGTAGAGTGAGGTGACTATACTTAACAACAATGTATTATATATTTCATAATAGCTACTAATAGAAGAGAGAACTTGAAATGTTCCTAAAACATAGAAATGATAAACATTTGAGGTAATGGATGCCCTAAATACCCTGACTTTATCATTATATATTCTATGTGCATAATAAAACATCATATGTACCCCATAAATATGTATGAATATTATGTATCCATAAAAACATTTTTCAAAAGAAGTAAATGGTGGAGGAGAATCCAATTTTCAACATTACTACATCATAAAAAAAATGGCCAGTTTTCAACAACAACAACAAAAAAAAAATCATAATGCATACAGAGAACTAAGAAAGTATGATCTATTAAAAAAAAGAATAGATTAATATAAATTATACCCGAGAAAGCCCAAACACTGGACTTTCTAAATGAACACTTGAAAACAGCAGTTTTATATGTTCTCAAAGAGACTCAGGAGTGAAGTCAGCAAATTGCATACTAGAAAACTCCAGCTTCCATCTCCTGTTGAAAACATCAAACGAGCAGTGACATGTAGACCAAAGCAGCTCTGTAGAAATACTAGAAACCAGTTAAGAATTTTTAGCAACCAAATAAACCAACCCTTAACCGAGAAAAAGCCACACTCAGGGCAGTAGGAAATTTAGTGTCATTTCGTTCACCTTGTCTCACATCCCCCCCAATGCAGCATGGCATGGTAGAGAAGCAGCCAGAAGTCACCTAATTCCCAGTTTCTTCCTCAGGATGGAAGGAAAAAAGTATAACTTTCCTGCAACATTTTAGCTTGTCTGGGGTCTACCAAAAGGGACTGGTTTCTGTCTTGCCTGACTCGAACTGCTGATGAGAAAAGGGGATTGTTTTATTGTCAAGTCGAAGGCCACTGATGGCTATGACAGGCACTCTGCCACACACGAGTTGCAAGGGGACTTGAAACTGTGAGCACCTGGGGGCAAGAGATTGCAGGCAGAGGAATACAATAAACATCCAAGACCCTGAGAAAAATGAGTGGTGAGACCCTTAAGAAAATTAAGATATTTAGAAACAGCCACGTATATAGGGATAAGGGGATAACTTTCCCAAATACATGAGTGTGAAGAAACCACACACACACACACACACACACAGGAAGATGCATACCAAGTAAAGGCCAGAAAAGACCTTAAGCCTCCATTCCAGGTTGGTTAGTGAATATTTTCCCGGACACAGAGCCAGTCTGCCAAGACTGAGAGAGGGGCTACTTTATCACATGCTCAGTTTTCAACAAAAGTTACAAGGTATGCAAATAAAGAAACAGAGAAATGTGGCCCATTCAAAAAACTAAACTGAATTTCCAGAATCAACCCTAACGAAACACAAGCCTTAGATTTACTTGTCAAACACTTTAACAACTATTGAAAATATGCTCAATGAGCTGAAGGAGGACACAAACAGAGAAATAAAAAAAATTCAGAAAGCTATATAAACAAAATAAAATACTAAGAAAGATAGAAATTGTTTAAAAAAACAAATTCTGAAGTTGAAAAATACAATATTATACAATAATTAAATTTAAATTGTACTAAAGGGATTCAGCAGCACACTAAAAAGTCTGCAAAATGAATCAGCAAACTTGAAAACAAGTCATTTGAAATTTTCAAATCTGAAAAATAAAAAAAGAACAACAGTCAACAGAGCCTAAGGGACTTATGGAACATGGTCAGGCGGACCTACACATGTGTATGTGTGTCCCAAGGCGAAGAGAGAGAGAAAAAGATAGAAAGCTTATCTGAAAAAATAATGACCAAAATAAAAATTTGAGAAAAGGTGTGTGCATCAGGGTTTTCCAGAGAAGCAGAGCCAATAGGATGTGCACACAGAGAGCAAGATACGCATTATGAGATGTTGTCTCACACCGTTACGGAGGCGGACAGGCCCCGAGATCTGCAGGGTGAGTCGGCAGGCTGGGCCCGGAGAGCTGATGGTGCGCTCTAGTCTGAGGGTGAAGCCTGAGAACCAGGGAGCTGGCAACGTACTAACAGTTTCAGTCCACTCACATTAGAGACAGCAATCCTTTTTACTCAGACTCCTGATTTAAATGTTAGTATCAAAAAACACCAAAATATTGTTTAACCAAATGGCACAGCTCTCTGTGGCCTAGTCAAATTGAGACATGAAAATAATTATCACAAGGCCACTGTGTCAACTTGGCACCCATACACATCTTAAATTATACTTAATCTACAAATGAGGACAATAAGCAGGTGATAACTCCACCTAACGTGATCCAACTATCCCTGTATCGGAAAAATCCTACTAACTCCCTTCAAAGAAGAGGAGATAAAGTCTTTGAATAATGCTTACTTTTTGTCTTGATATCCGTAATTTAAATACTGTGAGGTAACATTAACAACGCTATGATATAAAGACACTACATGTTATATGAGAAGGGGATAAGAAGGAGAAAAAAGCAAAGCTATTTACTATACATACAAATATACATACTGTATTTATAGTTCATGTTAATACTTGAACAATGCAGGGGTTAGGGACACTGACTCTCATGCAGTCAAAAATCCATGTACTATAACTTTGACTCCTTCAAAATTTAACTATTAATGGTCTACTGTTGACTGGAAGCCTTACCAATAATAAAGACAGTCAATTAACACATATTTTATATGTTATATGTATTATATATGGTATTCTTACAATAAACTAAAGAAAAGAAATGTTATTAACAAAACCATAAGGAAGAAAAATACATTTACAGTATGATACTGCATTGATCCGTACCATAAGTTTACATCGTCTGTTGACAAGACGACTTGTCTGTCTATAAGGATGGGCAACTGCAGCTGCAGACCTGGATCTGTGGCACGTAATTCAACTTTTTTCTTGTAATGTCATGACTTTTCTCTGCTTCTTGGGAGCACTTCAAGCACACTAGTGGGACTTCACGTGGGTTTCATGTTGTTATTCAAGGTTTACAGTATTACAGTAAACATGATGAAAGATATGTAGGAGCTAGGAGAGAGAACTTTTTACTGAGATACACAGTTTACTGGAGAAATGAACTGCTCAAGTGGAGATAATTAATGGCACATGGCAATTTAAGCAGATATTCACGATAGCAGTAGGAGTTGGTTACAAAATTATTAGGGTAGTAGAGTATGCACTACAGTTAATTTTATGTAGTTGTGATTCTGCATCTGTAAATTTGTTTAAATTTTTCTTGATTGTGAATATACTATGTATGATCTCTAAGTGTTTGCACAGTTTTGATAAATTTTAACATTTTATAATAGATTTGTGCATATTTTATGGTAGCAAATGATAAAAAAAGACTGATATCTTCATATATTTCATGAATTCATGACATGCCTTCCTTTTTCTTAATTTTTTCAATATTTCTAGGCTATACAACACATCTGCAAGTTTTTTTCAAATTGTCCCAAATGTCCAAAAATTTTTCCATATATTTATTTTTAAAAATCTGCATATAAGAGGACTTGTGTAGTTCTAGGGTCAACTGTATATACATACATATCTATCTGTCTATACACAAATATATTTATTACAAAATAAAGAGGAAATACTCACGACAATCACAGGCCTTGTTTCTCTCACTGGTCATGTGATCATAGCTGGCATTTACACTTATCTTCTTCCACTACCCGTTCCATATCCCCTTTGCCTTCAGCAAACACTTACGCTGATCATCGTTTTTTACACTCTGGAATGACCCAAACTTTCCTTCCTGAAAGGTCTGGACCATTAGTAGTCATGTCTGGATTAGGTTCTTATGGTTTTTCATTATCTTAATTACAGGGAATAGTAATACTAATAGGTGACCTAAGGGATTTCCTGTATTCCAGACATACTTTGTCTTACATACATTGTAGAGTAATATCACAATTTTCCCTGGGTAGCCAGGATCAATCACCCCAGCTATCACTGGAACTTCTTTCTTTGCCTATTAAGTTAGAGGCATGAGATGACCAAAGTGGCTGGGTTTCAGTCTTAACTCCCAGTTCAGGGGAATTGTTGCTGTGTCTCTTGATTGAAGTATCTTTCCCTTTGGAACTAAGACCTCGAGGCTGGCAGAGCATAAGGTTTTAGGAACAGGAGCAAAATCTGCTAGAGAGTCACTAGGGGTGACAGTGAGTGGAGCCACTCGCATGTTTACCCCGTGACCCCTGGACTCCAGAATCCTGGCTATGGCAGAAGAGCACCAGATGGTGCCTGTGGATTCACACATACACAGCCTTCCAGAGCCTCTTGTTCCAGCCTTGCAAGGTGTCGTCACCTAAGTGTCACCGTTCCAAAAGACACTTCCCTCGTGCTAATAAGCTAGCTGCTTCAGAATGCTTGGGAACATGGTAAGACTGGTGAATTCCATGAGCATGGGCCAATCGATTTACTTCATTTGCTGTGATGTGAGTTCCTTGATTAGAAGCAAATACTCTGCAGTACATAAGCATTCTTTATCTGCATGAATAATTTTGGCTGGAGAGTTTCATATAGAAAAGAAAAATTTGTATTCAGAGTTAGTGTCTATTCCAGTAAAAACAAAATGCTGCTCCTTCCAGGATGGAAGAGGTCCAGTGTAATCAACCTGACTGAGCATCCCCATGGAACAATGCCCCACTGGGGACTCACTGGCAGATTGGGCACTTAGAGGTGGCCACAGCCAGGTTGGCCTTGGTGAGTGGAAGTCCCTGTTGTAAGCCTGTGCACAACCTCCATCCCTGACATCATGGACACTTTGTTTATGGGCCCATTAGAGAATGACAGAAGTGGTTTGGAAAAGATGTTGACTGGTGTCTACAGAATGGGTCATTCTATCTACTTGGTTATTAAAATCCTCCTCTGCTGAGGTCACCTTTTCCTTCACATGAGACACAAATATCTCCATTTTCTTTGCACATTCAGAGAGATCTATGTATGTACCTTTTCCCCAAATTTCCTTGTCACCCATTTTTTAATCATGTTTCTTCCAAGTCCATGACCATCCAGCCAAACCATTGGCCATAGCCCATGAATAGGTATAGAATTATACATCTGATCAATTTGACCAATTCTTTTTACAAGGAAAGTGCACAACAGTGCACAAAGTTGTTCTGTTGTTGTTGTTGTTTGACTGAGAAGGTTACCACCCACCAATGGCCTTCAAGGATGTCCTAGAAAGGGGCTGTAGTGCTGCAGCTGTTCACAGTCAGGGGGTGCCTGCATGTCATGCAGAATCATCCATAAATCAGGTCAAGTCTTCTCTTCCTCTATTAACTAATCATAGGAAACTCCCCACAAGGCCACAGGTGCAGGCTGACAGAGAGAGGGCTCTGGAGCAGTAGCAGTGACCATAGGCAGTTGAGCCACTTTTTCATGTGACTTATTTGTGCACTAAGGGCCTGCTTGTATCTGAACAGGTATATACCACTGTCATTGGATGACAGAAAATTTGTGTTCACACCCAGCTTTCTGACTTGGTGGGTCAGATAATATCCAGTCCCCAGTGAGCAGTTCAGGCCATATGATAACTTAGTGCCCCGCGGTAAGGCATTCAGTTTCTACTAAGCTTCAAGAGCATTCCCAGAACTCTTTCTCAAAAAGAGAGTAGTTACCTGCAGATGATGACAGGACTTTGCTCCAAAATCTTAAAGGCCTGAACTATTAATACAATTGAATTATAGGGAAATGCCAAAGCTCTCAAACAGTATCACGATCAGCCACTGACACTTCAAGCATCATTGGATCCTGGATCTTAGAGGCCAGTTGTCAGGTCAGATTGCAAAACAGCCTGAACCTGTTGCAGAACATTTTCTTGTTCCAGGTTTCATCAAAGCCAGAACCTCTAGGGGGTCACTTGGTAAATAGGTCAAAGTAATACACATAAATGTGGAGTATAATTCCTCCAAAATCGAAAGAGGGCCATTAGCCATTCTATCTCCATTTTGGTTGTGAGGAGCCAGATTCAACAACTTATCCTTCACCTTAGAAGGAATATCTCAAATGGCCCTTACAACTGGATCCTTAGAAATTTCACTAAGCCGGAAGACCCTTGATTTTTTTTCAGATTTATTCCCAACCTACCTCCTGGTATATACGTGTCTTACCAATAAGTTTAGAGTAGTTGCTACTTCTTGTTCACTGGGTCCAATTAGCACAATATCATCAATACAATGAAATAGTGTGATGTGTTCTAGAAAGGAAAGGTGATCAAGATTCCCATGAATTGTATTACGACATAGGACTTGAGAGTTTATATACATCTTAGGTAGTGCAGTGAAGGCATATTGCTGGCCTTACTAGCTCAAAGCAAACTGTTTCTGAGAGTCTTTAATAACATGAATGGAGAAAAAAGCATTTGCCAGATCAGTAGCTGCATACAAGTTATCAGGCAATGTGTTGATTTGCTCAAAGTATGAAACTGCATCTGGAACAGTAGCTACAATTGGAGCCATCATTTGGTTAAACTTATGATAATCCACTGTGATTCTCCAAGATCCATTTGTCTTCTGCATGGGGCAAACAGGTGAGCTGAATGGAGATGTGGTCAGAATCACCACCCCTGAAAACATTAAGTTCCTAATGATGACTCTAATCTCCACAATTACTTCAGGAAAGCAGTATTGCTTTTGGCTTACTATCATCCTAGGTAGAGAAAATTCTAGTGGCTTCCACTTGTCCATTTCCACCATAATAGATAGCCCTCATTCTGAAGGATGGTGTGGGGCATTGTGGGGATTCTGCAAGTTGCTGAGTATATCTATTCTGGTTATGCATTCCCAAACTGGGGAATTAGTTACAGAATGGGTTTGCTAAAACACTACGCCCACCATGAGATGTACCTGAGTTAAAACACCACAACACATATGCTCTCTATAAGCCCTGTCTCTAACTGATGGACTTCAGTGATGTCATAGGTCTCCAAGAACTAGTGTCAGTCAGAGCAGTGTCCAGTAGTCACCCAAGGGTCTGATTATAGCCTTTGTTCTAGAGTACGGTTACCCTGGTTATAGGCTATAGGTCCCTTTGGGGAAAATGGGAAGAAAGACTAAGAGTATAGATACGTGTCTGTGCACTAAAGTCCGTCCTCAAGGGGACTTGGCCTCCACTTTATTCTAGGGGTCCTGGGTCTGTAGACTGGCTACGTCTGAAGTTGAGAGGCTGTGACTCTCCATTATTATGACAATGGTTAGACTGTTTTCACTTGACCTAGAACTTTTATGCTTATACAGATTGCGTGAGGATTTATTAGGCTTCCTGAAACACCATGACCAGCTAGACAGGGCCATAGGTATGCGCAAGTCAGACTGTTCTGATTGCTCTTTTGACCCCGAGGTCTATTATGGTGACCCTGCCCACCTTGCCCTTGGCAGTTTAGTGCTGCCACTTGGCCTCTGGCACCTGGGGATACAATTATTCCCACTGCATTTAGATTTCCCAATAAAGTGTCTATCATTCCCACTGTATGATCTTGCCAACAGAGAGAGAAATTTGTAGAGGTTTTCAAGGTTGTTAGGGCTCTCCTTATAAACTCATTTCTCAGAGCTGTGGTCAGAGACCTCTGGGCCATCCCTGTGTGCCTGAGCAAATGACAAACCCACCTTACATTCCCGGCTCCCTAAGGCTTTGAATCCCCTTCTCCACATTAAAACGAGGCAGCTCCAGCACTTCGAACTTGTTCACTGTGGGCCACTTTTTGTTTCCTGTTTCACCAAACTAACTGTTAGAGTCCTTGCTGACCCTCTGAGCTGCAATATTACATGCGGAATGTCTGTTCCGTTAGATCACATGAATATATTCAGCCTGTCCAACTTTCTGTTCCATCCACCATTATTCCAAAACCTTAATAGCCACTCCCACACATGTGCCCTGGATGTCTGTCTGTGTAGATCAGAAAACTCACGCACTTCTTTAGGAGTCGAGCACATCTCTTCACGAGTCACACGCCATCTCTTACCTTCGTAGGCCTTCTGGGGCTTGAATCTGTTACAGGCAGGAACAAAGCGCAGGGCTGGGGCGGGTCCTGAAGAGAGTCAGCACTGTCTGGCACAGAAAGTGCCACCAGGCAGCCACCGCAGCTTTCTCAGGCAAGGCTTTGCCCACTCCAGTGCCGGGGGGATGCAAAGACCACTTCACCTGGGGATGGGAGGCTCTTTCCACTGGGGGTAGAGAGGCTGCTTTCACTAGCAGAGATGATGTATCAAAATGTAGGGACTCAATGGCCCCAGCTTTGTCAGCGTCTTTCCAGACATCCCCTTCCAACTTGCAGGGTCCTTCTCCTCCCTCAAAAGGTCTTCACTTTAATGACAAGCAGTTACAGAATGAGATTCTGATTTTGATTTTCAGCAATCTCAGCCCTGAGCCTACAGGTAAAAAAGGTCTCCTTCAGGGCTGCATAGAAGCTTTCGGATCATTTATGCTGCGCTTGAGCTGGAAATTTGAATCCCTGAGCTCATCTTTTTCTTTTCTTACCTTGTCTAGCGACATTAGAAAAAAACAGCCTGGTGATTAATAGTTTTCTTTTTTTCCTGATCTTGTATTATTTCTCATTGTTAGTTGCAAGCAATGTAAACTTATTCCAGATATTTTAAGTATAATATAAATTTATTAAGAGGCTACTTAATAATAACAACTGATATTTATAGAGGATATGTGTGTCGCTTTGGAAGTATGGATACATTTAATCATCAGTGCATCTCTACAATATAGGCATTACTATCTCCACTTTACCAGTGAGAATTTGGGAGATGGAGAAATGAAGTAATGTAGAAAATATGATGCACACATACACAAACAACAGCTGGTTAAGGCATGATTTGAATCCAGGTGACTTAGGTCCACACCCTTGCTCTAGAACAGTGATTTTCAAACTTACAGTTGTATCAGAATCACTTGGAGGACAGGTTAAATTACACATGTCTAGGCCCTTCTGCAAAGTTGCTGATTTAGTAGGTATAAAGTGGGACCAAGAGTTTGCACTTCTCTCAAGTTCCCAAGTGATGCCAATGCTAGAAGTCCAGGAAAACGAAAGAACCTCTGTTCATAATAACTATGCGGGAAGAGCAAGCGAGCCGGATCCTCAGGTTATAAAGCAATGACAATGGCCCAAGTCAGAGGTGGAATCCATCAGGGAACTTCAGCCGCCACCACTACTCCTATTAACACAACACATACTGGAGTAAGTGTGTCCTGCAGATCAACCACCTGTCCTTTCTCGTAGGGGACATTGATGCAATTGCCGGCATCACTCCCAGTGTTCTGCGATTTCGATTTCCCTGAGATAATTCTGTCTCAAGAGACTCTTTTTTGTGGCCTCCTGTCTCTTTGCATTTCACATTCCTGATTCAGAATCCAAGATAGGTACATGACATTGGGCAGGGCTCATGTCACATTCGCTTGACTTTGCTTGTAAGGGGTCACTCAAAGCAATTTCAGATTCTACAGTGGATTGTGAATTGATGAGTTGTTTTTGTGAACAAGGTTTATTAGATGTGGGGTTCAGAGACTAAATTTAAATCATTTTACAAATCTTTATTGAACAAAAATTGTGTGTCAGAAGCATAAGGCACTGGGAATACAAAATTTCATAATATATGACCTTGATTTATTTATCTCCACTAAAAGGAAAAATAAGGAACGTGATTATACAAGTTACTTAAGGTTCCACTGGTAGCAGGGTTCTAAGTGGAGACCAGCCTTCCAGTTTTAATTCTCCATGAATTCTAGTCCCTGAAAGCAACCTTTGTTCCATCTTAGTCTGTTCCGGCTACTATTACAAAACAGCATGAACCAGGTGGCTTATGAACAACAGAAATTCATTGCTCACAGTTTTGGAGCCTGTGATTTCCAAAATCAAGGTGCCCACAGATTCTGTGTTCGGGGAGGGTCCACTTTCACACAGATGGAGCCTTCTCACTCCGTCCTCAGATGGGGGCAGGGGAAATGGTTTCTCTGGGCCATTTTTACGGAGCCCTAATTCCATTCATAAGGGCTCTACCTTCACCACCTAATCCCTCCAAGAGGCCTCACCTCTAATACCATCACCTTGGGTATTCGGATTTCAACATACAAAATTTGAGGGGACACAAATATGCAGACCATAGAGCATAAATCACTGTGTATCTATCTGCCTTTCTTAGTGAAAACACGTAATTTTTCTCTGTTTCAATTATTTCTAAAAATCTGAATCTACTGTCAAGTATTTTAGAAGGAATGATTCTACATACCCCAGTGTATTATTCCTGAGTATTTGATTAAATGTAACAGACTTCAACTCTGGTAAACTTAAGAGAAAAACGTATTGGAAGGAATTGGTTGGTTGATAATATGTAACCCAGGCCCAGAAGATACAGGAACCAGGAGATATCTGAAGTCCATAAAGTACAGTCTGTTAAGAGTAGCGTTGTCAGAGTAAAATTTTCCAGCTATTTTTGAGACGATGTTTCATTTTGCTTAAGATTTAACTGCAAAGGGAAAAGACTTCCAGTAGCCTGGTTTGCTCCCTGCCGGGCGGGAGGCTGCCCTGACTAGTGATCCATCTCTGCCTGTGGGGAAGCCAAGGGGCAGTTTCTCAAAGGAAGTTCTGACTGTGTTAGCAGGAGCAGGAGTTTCACGCTAGATGGGCAAAACAACAAACGTCTACTGCTTCCCTGACTTTTGTCACTAACCAAAGACATGACTGATACGCTAAACTTAAAAATATCTCCTTGTAATAGTTATCTTCTTAGCAATTTTTCTCTTGTGTTTGCTTTCTCTGGAAAGGCATGGTTGGCCAGGAATGGCCCTAGCAAGTTTCTTACAAAAAAAAAAAAAAAAAATTTCAAAAACTAAAATACCTATAAAGATATTTGCCACAATCTTAAATTTCTTCAGAAAGAAAAATACGTAATATCAAATTCTAATTTATGTAGTTCACAAAGTATGTACCAGTATTTTATAATTAGTTTAGCCTTTGTATTTAACCTCCTATTTCATTTGCCTCCTTTTCCACTAATGGATAGAATTGGTATTACTTTGTTTTGAATTAACATTTTATGGCAATAATTAAATATATTCATTCTTATTAGACAATATAATAGTACACATAAAAATTATTAGACAAAATATTTAACCAAATCACAAAAATGTATAATAAAATTATAACCCATTATAACCTAATTCTCAAATCTATATTGGAAGTACTTATCATTGTTCATGCAGTTACTATTTATAGACTCTAAAGAAAATTTTTTCTACAGGGTAAATCATTATTTCTTAATATTCTTATCTTAATATATCCCTGAGTCCAAAAGAGCAGAAAAAAATGATTAGAACTTTAATTGCTTCAAAGCAATCATTTCAAATGAGATTAGATAATACCACTCCCAGTAGCACTTTACCTTTTAGTGTTATCATCAATTTTGTCAGGGAAACAGGGAGATCAATGCAAACACAAGTGTTAGGCTACGTACCAACAAAAGTGGTACATTTAGTGGTATTTACTGGTATATTTACTGGTATCTATTTTTAATGTTACTTGACATATTTATTTTGCAGGTGATTTTTAAGACACTTTCAATTAGTAGTGATTTATACACTACAATTAAAGCTCAAGTAAGAATAAATTAATAAGTTGAATATACATGTTGTAAAAGAATATGAGAAAAACCAAATACTTGGCCATCTATTCATATAATATTTGAAATATATATGGAGATTTCTTTTCATATGTAGACTATTATCATATTTTTCACTAATCTTAAAAGTTTTCTTATGGCTAAGAAGACAACAAAATGAGAATACACTAGTTAAGCCAAAACTGAGAAACAAAGATCTCTTTAAATATTTAAGTAAATTACAATAAAATTTGTCAGTATAAACTTACCCTTCTCAAATTTGAATTTCGAAAGAAAATTAGAAGAACTTCAACTGTAGGCATTAATGGAACAATAAGAGCTGCCTGTCAACAGTGCCCCAAAGCAGTTTAAATAATGTCAAATTAGAAAAAGCCTGTGTTGATATGTGCTTGTGTGAGGGAAGAATTCACAGCAGTCTAGGTGGTGCTGGTCCTCAGGACAGCAGCATCTTGGTGGAAGAACCCCTGTGTGTGTGTGTGTGTGTGTGCGCGTGTGTGTGTCTGTGCTTGAGGGGATCAATGGAGATTACTGCCTGGACTGAAACAGAAGCCCATCCTGCAGCCAAAAGTTGAAGGAAAAATGTAAACATCCCAGATGGAAGAGGGCAGAGGGCAGGTCTCCTGTTCATTAGCTATGGGAGGTGTTTTTTCCAGGGCAAGCGGGTTGAAACACCAATCAGGAACTAGGGTTGAAGCCCAGTCTCAACAACATAGAGGCTAGATCTGAGTTTGTGAAAGGAGTTTCAGGAACCCACCTTGCATATTTCTGGCTTAGGGCAACAAAGCAATTGCAAAATTTTACCTTCTGGACGATGTCTTCTAGTGCCATTTGTTTTCTCGATGACCCAGACTATAGTTTTTCATGAATCCATATAAATGAAGGTTCCCACAGTTGGAAAGGCTGGCATCACAGAGGACTGATAAAAGGCAAGAGGTACGTTGATGTACTCTGTTAGCTATGTATTAGATTTGGAGATTTATAGGAAAAAGTAAAGGCAGCAGTTGTGTTTTCCTTCTCACCAAATCCATTATTGTCCCACCATTATTCTCCTCCCACTGTGTTTGACTGATGGTCACATCATGCACTAATTCATACAAGCTAGGCACCTGAATACCTCATAGACTGCCATTTCTCCTAATTCTTCCAATCTGCCTGGCTTCTGATTCTTGTTGATTCTACTTACTTCAGACTTCAAAAATTTGTCTGCTCCTTTTTCTCCATTCCTATTGTCAAAAACTCAACCTAGGCTGTCCTTAGAGGGTCACTGTTTGAACTCAGGAACATGGAGTCTTACCTGTACCTGATTTACGTGATATTTATATGAGACTTTGGACTTTAGAGATGAGCCTGGAATGGGATCTTCGGACATGTTGGGATGGGAGGAATGTATTTGGTATTACGTGATAAAGACATACATTTTGGGTAATCAGGAGTGGAATGCTCTGGATTGAACTGTGCCCTCCCTAAAAAATTTATATTTACGGCAGGCCTAATTCACAATGTAACTGTATTTGCAGATAGGGCCTATATGGACGTAATTAAGGTTAAATGGGGTTGTAAGTGTGGAACTAGTCTGATAGGACTAGTGTCCTTATAGGAAGAGACACTAGAGAGCTCTCTCTTTCCCTCTTGCTCCGAGCAGGCACAGAGGAGAGTTTGCACAAGCACACAGCCAGATGGTGGCCACCTACAATCCAAAAAAAGAAGCCTCAGAATAAAATTGAACCTGCTTGATCTGGAACTTCTAGCATTCAGAACTGTGAAAAAATAAATTTCTGTTGTTTAAGCTACCCAGTGTCTAGTATTTTGTTGTGGTAGTCTGTGCTGATGAACACAGATTTTGAAAGACATCGTTCCCTAGGTCCCTGCCTTTATCTATTACCACATCCCTCTAGTGATGCTGTTCTTAGCCATGCCAACTTGCTTACAGATCTTCAAATCAGTCTTTGTTTCTCCATAATATTGTGTTTTTAAGCTACTCTTTTTCTTCTGGAATTAGCGTTTTCATTTTACCCTCTTATTGAATAATTGCTAATCCTTTAAGAATAAGCTAAAGTTCTTCTTCTCAGTCTAAAGCCAATTGATCACTTTCTCCTTGTATTTTTAAAATGAATATGCTGAGCACTTAATAGATGGGATTGTTTATTTACAGGCCTCTTTTCTTTTCATTAGAGCGTAAGCTTCTTGGCACAGTTTGGTTTGGAATTGAACAGACCTATGTTCCAATCCTAACTCTGCATAATTGATTATCTCTCTATATTAAAGTCCCCAAGTAAGTTACCTATGATAACTACTTATTATGTTAATATAAAATTTAATTGAGTTCACGTTTTAAGTGCTTGTCAACATATTAAGTATTATGTGGTCACAATATTATTTTTTATTTATTAGTAAAACACAGTGTTTGGCATATAGTCAACTGACCATACATCTTATAAGAATGAAAAAATGAAAAAATAAATTAATGTAGGATTGGAAACAGTGATAAAAGCCGCTAAAAGATAAAAGTAAAGCCAATATACACAAGAAGCTAGAAGTCACCCTCAAGAGCAACAGGAAAGAGATCTCAGAGGTTGTGAGGGTTGGTAGTCAAGCTCTACAGTAACTTTCCAAGCTGTGCCTTGAGACATTTGGCCCATTTTATCCACAAGTCAAATATGGTCTTAGCTTTCGCAGTATATGTGAGTAACTTGTTTTTTTTCTGCACTGTATGTCCCTTCCTCTCACGTATCACACTTTCCTGTGCTCATTTTCTTTCACCAATTTAAAAGATAGTCAAGGTTCCAACGTGTGCATGAAACAGATTACATTTTGTAGTTACAAACAGGTGAACAACTTTTGAAGAAAATGCACTCAGGGGAAATTTTGACTGACAGAACAGATATATCAGAAGATGGAGTTTTTATGTTTGTTTGAAAATATGGTAAAAGACTTTGAACCGTCTTTACTTACCTGAGTTCTTTACTTACCTGAGAAGGAACCCACTTAAACTTTCAATGATAGCAAATTAGTGTACAAATTTATGCATGATGAAATATTTTACAGCCCCTTCTCTCGTGCTTTGGAAAAATGTTTACTAATTTTTCCTGCTTCCTGGGAGCATTAGCTAACATCTAGCTCATGTTCCCTTCTCTTCTCATTTGGAACATAGGGCTTATCACACTGCATTGCAATTGACTGGCCCATGTGCTGGTTTTGGCTAGGCTGAACTACACTTTTCAGTATTCCTTTCCCTGGTTAGCATGAGCCACACAAAAGACTTTGAGCCAACTCTGCAGAGTGCAAGTGGAGCGGAAGGTGTGTTGTCATGCACATATGCTCGTATGCTGTCGCTCGCTGACCTGCTGGCTGACCTCCCTGACATGAGCCACCACTGGGCTTGCAACAGCTCTGTCTCTCCCTGGCTCCTCCTGCAGCTTCTTCCAACTCCTGGGACAATTGTGTGCAGGCCTCAGTTCCAGCAGAACACTGAGACTGCCAAAGTCAACAGAAACAGAAATTTACACAAATTTCAGTTCATGTCCTCGGGCTCCAGTTCATGCTTATAAGTCCCAGCTAGTTCTTTCTCTCCCCCAATTTTATATGTTTACATCCATCCTCCTCTCCAACTGTCTGCCCTGTGGCCTTCACACTTCATCATCAGACATGAAGACAGCAGCCTTAGGGCTGCTGCTTCACCAGAACCCACGACTGCATCAGATGCAATCCCTATAACAAAGCCCTTCATAGATGCATATGGATCTCTTTATCTATATATGTATATTAATATGTAATATATACACACAGAGAGACACACATGTGTTTAATGTGCGTTTATCAGAGAAACATAACCACTACACACACATATATACATTCACTCATTACACCATAAGGTTCTGAGGACAGGAACTCTAACAGATTGCTCAAATCATTGTATTATATTACCAAAGCCTAGCACATTTCCTGACACTTAGTAGATGATATACAAAATATAACACATTAAAATATTTTAAATTTCAAAATATATTTCAAAATGAAAGACTGAACCAAAGATTTGGAAAATTCCCTTGGGAAAATTCTTAAAAAATAATGTAAAGTTATATGAGCAGGATATAAAAATAAAACATAAAATTGAAGTAGCTTTGAGACAATTGATTGTTTATTTAGTCTTTAATATGTGGCATTTGATTTTAGGGAACAAGCCAGTGCCAATGTGCAGTTGTTTAAATGTTAGAACTCACGTGGCCATGGAAGCTGTGGACATTAATAAAAATGTGGTGAAGTTAAATGAGGATTAGGGATTGAAATATGAGGATAGCCAGTATTTAGGTGAAGACAAAAAATGATTCCCAAAGTAGACTTAAAATGAAGTCAGAGAGGTTGTTAAAAAAATAAAAGATACTGGTGCAATGAAAGTCAGGGGAGGACAGAATGAGGGAGTGGCTCACAGCTTTACATATGGCAGAAAAAGCAAATGAAGTAAGCAAGGAGGAAGTTCCATCTGGCATATCTGCAAACGTTAGAAAGCATTTCAGTGGGACGCTGATGGCAAAATCCAGATTATATTGGTTCATTGTGTGAATTAATAGGGAGTCACTGATGATGTAGACCAGTTCTTTAAGAAATATATGTTCAAAAGGAAGGAGACAGATAACATGACATGCTGCAGTTGCAGACCATGAAAATTTATTTTTGTGTTTTTAAGCTTGAAAATACTTAAGAATATCTATGCATGTGCAAAGTAGAGGCAAAGTAATAAGAAGTTGTTGTTAAAGACAACCAAGAGCAGACACATGCAATAAAGGAAGGTCTCAGAAGAGGCAGAGAATTAATTCTTAAATGTTGGGGTTTTAGGAAGCTAAATAATGAAATCTGTCTCTTACTTTGCCATCACTATCCTGACCGAATAGTTAAACTTAGCATCGTATGTGGCAGAAAAAGGCTTTTTGATGTGATCCAATAAGAAATACCCAACACTGATATTTAGTATTAAATATCCTTTTATTAAAATGGATAAACTCAAATCTAATCCTGAGTAAACCATCAAAGAAATGTATATGGCGGAATATTCTACAAGTCAACTGGATTGCATTTTTCAAAACAGTTGATACCATGAAAAACAATGTAACTGTCTCACTAAATAAACAATTAACTAACTAACTAACTAAATAAATGTGAAGGGATTGTTCTTCACCAAAAGAAACTAAGGAAATATACCAAGGATATGCAGTGTGTAAACCTTGATTGAGTTTTGAAATAAAGATTTTATGTAAAAGACTGTAATGTTTTTTAAATGTGAATATGGATTGCGTATTTCTTGTATGACTCAATACAATTTTCGTTATTTTTAAGGACAACCATGGTATTGTCATCTGTAAGAGAATTTAAATAAATACTACAATAAATATCATTATACTTTTCACCAAGATTTACCAGGTGTTAACATTTGGCATATTTGATAATTCCGTCTCTGTGTCCCTGTCTCTACATCATGACATTTCACCTCTCAACAAGTCAACATGCATTTCATCCTACAGATGACAAAATTTCCTTAGGTTACCAAGTTCGCAAAATAAGACAATGTAGGAAAATAAAATCCCTTTCTTCTCTTTTCGAGTTCTAATACTAACTGAGAGCTGGAGAAAGATGAGGTGTGTTGAGGGTAGATTTATTGCTATACAGTCGATCCTTCTTAGTCAAGGATTTTGTATTTGCAAATTTTCCTACGTGCCAAAATTTATTTATAACTCCCAAATCAACACTTGTGGCATTTTCATGGTAATTCTCTGACATTCATAGAGCAGTGGAAAATTTTAGTTGCCAAACACGCACGTTCCCTGCTGAGGTGGAACAATGTGACACTCTGCCTTCTCCTCTCAGCTCACACTGTAAACAAGCGTCCCTTTCATGGTCTACTTGCTGCCATGTGTTCCACACTCTTGCGTTTTTTATTGGTGATTTCTCTTCTTCAACTGGAAGAAAGACTGTGGGCAGGGGTATTTCAGAGTTCCAGACGTGTTTCTAAATCTGGTTTCTTTAGGAGCAAGCAGGGAAAAGTGGGCGCAGCCAGGACAGACCGCCGTGGGTGCTGTGTGCTTGTGGGTGCAGTATGGTGCCTTTCTGAACCCAGCAGTGGGCAGGCCGGGCAAACAGACACGCCCAGTGAACTACCCCAATGCGTCTGCAGCCCAGGGGCCCCAAGGTCAGGTGTCCCGAGGTCAGGTGTCCCGAGGTCCCGGGAGCTGTGGCCCGAATCCTGGATTTCCTCTGTGAAGGCAGAGGCCTAGGCTCTTCAGACCAGGAGGGCAGGCTGAGCCCTCATGGGGGCCGCTCAGGCCTGGCCTTGACAGTAGTGGAACCCAACAGAGATTTGTCCCTCTGACGCTTCCCAGCAGGCATTTCCAGGGAGGAGTTTCCCACAGGCGGATGTGCTCCCCGCAAGCTGCAGCTCAAGGAAGCCCCGGCCTCCTCCGGGCACGGTGCCCTTTCAAGAACGGAAACCTTTGTGTCTTATTATCTATGAGACTAGTTCATATTTATGTACACTTACGGCAGAAAGACTGGTAGGCTTGGCTTTCGGCCTAGATATTTAATGACAAAACCTTATTTGCTTTTAAGAGTGATAAAGCAGCATTTAATTCTCCACATTGACTCAGCAGGAGGCAGGTGACTTTCCCCTGGGTCTGTCAGGTAATTAGTCTTCGGGGTTGGCCGTACGCTAGCAGCTGGCTACCCTGGGCACAGGCTGCTCCTTGATACGTAGGAACGTCCGCAAATGGATTCAGAACGTGCTTTCCCCGGTTCTCCCCTCCTCCGTTCAGTGTGTGTCTCCACGTCCTGTGATACATACGCATTCGTCACATGCGCAAGTCACAGTGTACGGTCCAGAGTGGGAGGAAACAAAAGGCTGGGATTCAACAACGTCAGCACGAATCACCTTCCAGGAAAGATGCTTTCTGTTTATTCGATGCAGCAGACGTTGCCAACACCACTCCCGCCCCCCAAACGCCCACCCCAGCACGTTCACCTGACACGCGGACAGCACCTGCAGATGAGCAGGACTGACTTAATCCACGTCGCTGGCCAGGCGGTTCCTTAGGTCTGTAACACGCCCCAGTCCGCGGTCATAAGTCCACCGGGAAGCTGTTGCCCGCAAGGCGCGGCTCCCCTCTTCGCCGCGGCTGTGTGTGCGCTGGGCCTGCTGCGCGCGGGTGTGACACAGCCCGCGGGGCGGAGCGCGGTCGGGGCAGGTGGCTCCGGCTTCGGCTTCGTCGCGCTGGAACCGCCGGCCGCCGGATTCCTGGGTGCGGGAGTTAAGGGACCCTTGTCACTGCCCTTCTTATAACCGAGTCTTCCGGCACCTGCAGCCGAAAGCAATTTTATAACGTACAGATTCATCATTTGTGAGAAAAAACAGAAGGAAAGAAGGCGTGAACAGATAACTTGCTGTTTTGCCATTTGTCCAGCTTCACTGATAACTGCGAGGAGCGTGTCTCTCAGGTGGAGACTCTATCGCGGCCAGCAAAGAGCAGGCAACTTGTGTCGGAAACTTCATATAACAATCACCCCGAAATATTTTGTAACATTTTACTGATGCCAAAAATATATTCACTAGAGTTCACTGACTACATGCAATAGTTTGGTAATAAATTTTTAAAGCTCATTATAATATTTTGTTGAAAAAACAAGTTATCACTCCATCAAAAGAGCGTGTTTGTGTAAACCAAAAATGCAGAACTAATTTTTTCAAGGTAGACAAAAGTCATAACTAAAGAGAAAAAGTTGTGCAGAAAAAATGCTCAGAATACAGGAAAAAATGTCTTTTAGCCATGGAGATGAACAAAAGCCATTCACAGAAGCACTTATGTAGCAAAGCTTCACATAAAAGTTTGAGAGTTTTAAAAGTAGCTTTTGTTATAAAGGAATTTGTAATACCTGATATATCACCACACTATCCAGAGATCCATCATTTTTTGTCAACTCTTTCAACTTATAATATTTCAGGTTTTTAAAAAATATTGTATTTCCTGTATGTTTTAAAATATTTTATCATTCTTTCTTATTAAATTTAATGATTTTTTTTCATTTTATTTTATTTCTAATGCAGAAGCTGAATTTTTTTAAATTTAAGAGTATTACACATGTTTTGCCTATATATATTGCTTTTGTACAGTCAATGTTTTAAGTGTGCCCATCACCAGATAGTGTGCATTGTGGGTTGGATAAATTCACACCTAAATGGTACAATGCACACTGAATTTAATGATTTCCTTCATGTTTAGAATCTGTTATTTTGGAAACTAACTTATTTCCCTTCCTTCCCCCCTTTCCTTCCTCCTTTCCTTTCCTTTATTTTCTTTTTTTTTCTTTTATTCTCTGAACTATATATCAGGGACAAAATGCTACCTACCTGCAAAACTCCAATGTGATGTTTTTATATATGAGTGCAAGAGAGTTATTCAATATCATTCTTTTCGTCTGCTGCTTATATATTTCAGTTTGCAAGAGAAGGTTGCATTCAATTCTGCTTTCTGGACTTCTTTAGAAATAATTTGACTTGGAAATGACAGAACTTACAAGTTCTGATTAAATGCAGATCTAGTATCAACACAAGGAAAATTATTTTTTTCTTTTGAGTGATTTACACATAATGCATTAGCTCTCAAAAACTATAAAATGGTCTTCTTAAATTCATCTTTTATTTTTGAGTATCATCTAGGATCAGTTGACCTTAAATGTGTCTAAGAATGGAAATATCCATCTAGGCTGTTCCTCTGGCATTTACTTCTGGTGCCATTTCAGAAATTTATTGTATTTAATCTATAATATTCATTAACACAAGAATTTTGACTGTTATTCAAAAGATCCATCAAGTCTCATTGGTTTCAAAATATTATTCCATAAATGATTTCATTGATTATTATAGCATATCTTTGATTCCCAAACCCACGTCAATGGTTAATTTTATGGTTTTTTGCACTGTTTTCTACTATTAGTATATACTAGTCTTTTTTTGTTTTATCCGTCACTTTGTAAGTGGTCAAGAATAGGGATCATGACAATTATGTCTGCAACCAAATACTCAGGCAGAAATTCAACCAGGCAATATTTGAAAAGCCCCTCTCACTGCTCTCCACAGAAGTGTGGATGCTGTAGCTAGCCCTGGCAAGAGTTTCCAAATATATGTTTCTCCTTGCTTCCCAGGGCTTATTTTATGCCAAGAAGAGATCATTAATACGTGTGTGTGTGTGTGTGTGTGTGTGTGTGTTTATCCAGTTATACAGCTGGGAAGGGGCAGAGATGAACACCACCTGACTGTGCCAGGACCAAGGCCAGGTCTTTTCCTCTTTAGATGTCCTGTCTGATTTGTAAGTGAGTGGGAGAATATTGGGTCAAACCATACGCAAAGCAAATCAGACCTTAAAGTCTTTCTGAAAACCAATGGAAGAGAAAAGCAACCAAATAGTAAATTATAAGCAGTCTTCATGGAAGAAGATATTCCAATGAATTTCCACTACATTATGCAAGGTGCCTGTCCTTAGACGGCAGAGACGTGCAGGGCATTCAGAAGGGGCCATCCCTTACATGTCATATTGGTGACACTGGGAAGGGAATCATGAGGTGCTGGATGGACTTGGACAACTGTGCCTGCATCTCTCATGGTGGGGAGTGTTGAATAGTTTGAATTTGAAAGAATTAGATTCTCAGACCTACTAGTTAACATATAGATGCCTGAAGATTCAGAAAAAAAATGTTTGTCAATGAAACAAGGACAAATTAACTTATGTCCAAAGCTAAAGTACTCAGGAAGGCTTATCAAAACAGGTCATTTTAGAGTGTAAATCTGAGCAAACTAACACTAAACATGGAGATGAGCAAGAAAGAAAAAGAGAAGAGAAAAGTTAACAGAAAGAGAAAATCAAAGTTTATATCAAGGTATAAAGGGAACAGAAATAACAAACAGTTAGAAAAAAAAAAAAAAACTGTTTCCCAAAAATCTTCTGGATCTTTTAGTTTTAGCAATGCTTACAATTTCAGTTTGACAGTGGATGCTCATCTTACTCCTTTCTGGCAAAATAAAATAAGTAATATATCTCTAAAGCATAAGAAAGTAACAACAAGTTTGACATGAGCGTCTATGAATCAAGTGATTCTGATGACTTCCCCTTGCTATGTAAAAGCACTAGCAGGTATAATCATGTGTCACTTAGTGACAGGGTGCATTCTAAGAAATTCGACATTAGACCATTTTGCCGTTGTGCAAACATCATAATGCACTTACACAAACCTAGATGGTAGAGCCTACTACGCACCCAGGCTGTGTG
Organism: Eulemur rufifrons; assembly: GCF_041146395.1. Taxonomy (NCBI): domain Eukaryota; kingdom Metazoa; phylum Chordata; class Mammalia; order Primates; family Lemuridae; genus Eulemur; species Eulemur rufifrons. Next base: position 4,239,458 of record NC_091011.1, on the reverse strand, counting down.
GTACAGTCTATTGCTCCTCGGCTACAAATCTGTACAGCATGTTACTGTGCTGAATATTGTAGGCAGTTGTAACACAGGGGAGTGTTTGCGTATCTAAACATATCTAAACATAGAAAAGGTCCAGTAAAAACACGGCATAAAAGATAAAAAACAGTACACCTGTATGGGGCACTTACCATGAATGGAGCTTGCAGGACTGGAAGTTGCTCTGGGTGGGTCAGTGAGTGAGTAGCCAGTGACTGTAAAGGCCTCGGACACTACTGGCACCACGGCAGACTTTATACACACTGGACATTTAGGGCACACTAAATTCATAAAAAAATTTTCTTTCTTCAACAATAAATTGACCTTAACTTACTGTAACTTGGTAATTTTTTGACTTTTTGACTTACACTTAGCTTAAAATACAAATACATTGTAGAGCTGTACAAAAATATTTTGTTTTTATCCTTTTCCATGAACTTTTTTCAATTTAAAAAATTTTTATTTTTCATTTAAAAAAATCACTTTAAGATACAAGCACACACACTAGCCTAGACCTACACAGGGTCAGGATCGTCAGTATCATGGTCTTCCACCTCCACATCTTGTCCCACTGGGAGATCTTCAGGGACAATGACATGCATGGAGCTGTCATCTCCTGTGACAACAATGCCTTCCGGAATACCCCCTGAAGGACCTGTCTGGTGCTGTTTTACTGTTAACTTGTTTTTCATAAGTAGAAGTACTATACTCTAAAATAATGATGAAAAATATACTAGATACATAAACCAGTAACATAGCCATTCATTGCCTTTATGAAATATTATGTGCTACTTACGGTACAAAGCCAACACAAACTCCCCTAGTACGCCTACTGAAAATCACCAGCCGCCTCATCTTGGCCTGGGGCATATCCCCAATGCCAGTTTGGTTACTGGAGTGAAAACTGGAAAAATTTATTTCTCTGAAAAGGATAAAAAAATCTCCACAGTGTCTCTGCTTTTGAGTAGGGGCACAGCCAGAGTGAACTGCTAAGTAAGGAACGCATGCTAGCATGGTAATATAGAATAGGAGACCTTTCTATAGATTTGTTTCTTGAATTCTATTTTCAAGCAGAAAAAGACCTTTGACACAGTTCTTAAAAAAAAAAAGTATTAAGCAAATACGATAAAACTTTTGTTAGATGCCATTGAAATTCATCCTGCTTGTCACTCTGTTTGTCAAAGAGAGATTCGTCCCAGTACAAAAGTGGGTCACACAGCCACTACAGACTGGTTTCTTGACAGGATTTTATATATCATGAACAATTCTTCAAAACTACACTTAAAATGTAATGTTTTATCTTAAGCCTTTAATAAATTTAGGTTTAGTTTTCCTTTAATACAAATAACTGTATTAGGTACTGGACTAGTTTAAATTTCTTACAATGCTTAAAATTCGTCCTTTAGATGAAATGTATCTTATACCACTGTTGTGGAAAGTAATGATTATTAAAGTTGTTTTAGTCATAAGCTTTTTGCATCTTTATTTTTCCCTGGAGTGGGGGATGCTAGAGTGAATGCTTTTTGCAGACAGGCTGAGGATCTTTTGAAACTCCTTGTTACAATATTTGAGTAAAGTAAATCATTTACATTCACAGTAGGGTATACCCTAGGTTGCTTGTTGCATTTAATTTCTCAGATTAAATACATTGAAATTGTATTAGTCTGCTCAGGCTGCCATAACAAAATGCCATAGACTGGGAGGCTTAAAAAACAGAAATTTATTTTCTCAACTATCTGGAACCTGAAGAGTCCAAGATGAAGGTTTAGGTGGTTCAGCCTCTGCTGAGAGCTCTCTGCCTGGCTTGCAGACAGCAGCTGGCTTCGTCCCAGTCCTCCCAGTCTTTCCCAGGTGCAGGTGCACATTTAGCCCAGAGCAGGTCATGACCAGAGAATCGAGGGTTGCTTGGGCAGGAACTAGGTAATGACCAGCTCTGGACTCCAAGATCTAAGTGCACACTGTTCAAAGTGAGGCCTTAGCAAACATCCACAATTACTATATGACAGACTTTCAGAATAGTTCCCTTATATAGTCAACAATCTCAAATATTAAATATGTGCATATCCAGGGCCTTTTGTATTTGCTTTATACGAAGTTTTTGATCAATGAATGAGGGGAATTCATTCAGTTCAGAAAGTTTGAAGCCTACACTTGTATATAACTAGTTGAAATGTTCAGGAAAATGTAGTTTATCCATATTTGAAGACTAATATAATTTTGTATAAGATGTTTTAAAAGTAAAGGGACCATGCTCCCCGTGTGAGACAGTCCCCACCTCCTGCCCCGAGCTTCCTCTCCGAGCTCCATTCCGCACTCTGGGGTCCCAGTCCTTCTCCAGCCACCTCACCTCTGGCTCTGCCTCCTCTTAGGGCTGACTTGGACTTACACTCCCTTCAGCAAACCATCTGATAAGCTTTTCTTGGTGCTGTTATGTCATCTGATATGTAAATATAGATTCATCTAAAGAATCAAATACTGCATAAGATCAGTATAAAAAGCAAAACTTGAAAATCCTCTTCTAGTTCTTTTTCATAGAGGTGTGGACACTTTGGCAGGTCTTCCATGTGTTAACAGACAAGTGTCTTGTTTTGTTTCTTGGGGCTTATTCTTTATAATAAATGATCATAAGTACATGTGCATATGTATATGTGTGTATTTGTGTGTGTACAGATATGTACGTAGGTACAGAGAGAGAGGAGAGAGAGGAGTGTGACATCTTTTTGCTTTTGTTTTTGTTATTCAACAACTTATCTTAAAAATGTTCCTGGGGCAATACCTATAGGTCTCTGCCATTCTCATTACAGTTGATGATACCCCCTAGTATGGATGCACTCTGCTTCCCTTACCCACTCTGGTGGATAATTCCAGGGTTTTTTTTTTAATGTCTTAACTAGCTTTATTTGTGTTCATCCACATATATAAGCACATTAACATCCATGTTTCAAATTTCTTGTTTTTTTTCTCCATTAAGTTCCAGACTGACAAATGCATTTTTACATACACATTTTCTTCTTATATACTTAATATCTATAAACTTGAAAATTATTTTGCACAAGTCTATGGCTTTACTACTTTTCAAAAAAAAGTCACATATTAAAATACAGACTACTCAAAACATAAAAGTACACAATACTTAAGAATATGGATTACAACATAGATCTTGAAGGCAATATAGAATGTATCATGTTTTGTCTCCTTGAAACACAAAGTAGTATATTATACTGAATTCTGGCGTGAGGTGTACAAGAAAACTTATTTACAATCATCCTTTATTTTTCTCATATATATTACAACCATATTTTTTAACAAAATTTTGGTTTAAAAATCACAAACTGACAACATATAAATACAAAATGCTAGGAAAAATTTAACATACAAGGGCAAAACATGTCTTATGCATTGTAATGATTTTTAAATTCAAAAGATTCCCCTGTCAAACAGTTGGTGTAAAAGCCGTCCAATGTAGCTTGTTTACACAGATGTTTCAAACTTTTCTTCAAACTGAGGTACCGTTCTAGGTAAGACATTACCAATAAAACTTGTCCTCCCTTGACTAGAGGATGCAAAATCGATTCCAAGTTTGTCTCGAGGAATAGCAGATACTTGCTTTTCTATTTGGAGTGGTGCTCCTTGTCCTGAAAGGTCAGCTTCCAGAGGAGGAATTTGTGCGTCCTTTGTAACGAATTCCCTGGAGTTGCCGTCACTATTGGAGTCCGTTCCAGAGCGATTCACTATACTCCCTGGTTCTGAGCAGGTTATCGTTTTGGCTACAATGTAAGTTAAGATTAATTTATTATTGAATAAAGAAAATTATTTTTTTTAATTTAGTGTAACCTACGAGCACAGTATTTATAAAGTCTGCAGTAGTGTACAGTACTGTCCTATGTCCTAGGCTTTCACAAATTCTTTTAACGTACCTAGCTGACATGTGAAGTAGTATTTCATTCTAGCTGTAAAACGATAGCTTGTGTTTCTCTCACGGTTGGATTATTTACTTCCCCAAGCTAATGCCAACATTCTGTTGTCGTCCCGGTAATTTTTCAGGAGGCTGGGAGTGTTGGCAATTCCTCGACATGGTACAGCTACAAAAGACATGTATTAACATTTGCCGATGTCAGCCACACTTTTATTTCTTTTGTTTTTCTTTGTTTGTAACTTCTAGATCGAACTGAAGACTTTTCAAGACGATTTTCCTTGATCATCTTCTGCCTTGGCCACCACCTCTGCAGTGCCTACCCTCCTCCGCACCGCGGGTGCTCCGCCAGCTTTCTGGCATCTGGCTGAGCTGGAGCCCAGGTCCAGCCCTGGCCCCCCACGTCTGGGTGCCCTCTCGCCTTGCAGGAGACGTCCATGACCAGGTACGAAATTGTCCTCTGCACATGCCCATTGGTTGGTTGGGAAGCTATGGTTCCTGGACTTTTATGGTAGAGTACCTAATTCCTGATCAAGGATGGTATTAACAATATCAGCCTATCAGATATTACCAACGATGTCAATCAGATTTAGGGTGGCTTTCTTTGGTAACATATCCACGAGCTAACTAGTTGAGAGGAAAAGGGATAGAGAGGGGAGTGGAGAGACAGAGACTTAACAGCTGATTCTTGGAGAAGAAATTTAGAAAGATGATGCAAGATGCTGGGATTAAAAAGTCTTTGCATTCTTTTAATCAAGCCATCACCCGGGGTAGCAGTTTGGGAAGGAGAGGAGAAGTTTCAGTGTTCCTGTGTCAGCCTGTGCCCAGTGCCTCCAAACACTCTCCCAGTTCCTGCCAGAGCCCACGCCTTGCTATGCCAGGTGGGTCCACGCTCATGTCTGCCTGTTCTGGGATTCTTCTGAGACCAAGATCCCAAGATTCCCCATCACTAACTCCCACGCTGGACCATATGTAGCAGCATAGCAAAGAGAGTGGAGTAATTAAGCTCTGCCCTCGAATTACATAAAGGGTAAGTAATTAGGACTCTCTCTCTGAGCATCTGTTTAAAGAAAGAAACCGTGGCAATTTTCTTACAGGAGCAGGATCCAGATTCTTGTATTCAATATCTAATCCCATATGCTGAAAAGTTTCCAATTTCTCTTTTGGTAGCAGATGTGATTCTTTCAAGTGGGGGGAGGCAGTATTTGAGATATAAGGTTCACCTAATGCCAGAAACTCAGCGTGGACTCACTATAATTTCCAGATGAGATTTTAGTGCGGTGCGGATAGCCCAGAGGAAGGAACCAGGTCACTGAAGCAGAAATCATGATTATTGCCCCCACCTGCCCTCAGAATGTGCCTGTGCTCTTTGGAAGTTTTCACGAAGCTCTGTGTGCTAGAATTATGGAAAATCAGCAGGGTTTTCACATGTGCATCGTGGAAGAGAAACAAAAGGATGCTATTCATTTGTGGCCATGCACCTGGCTTTTTATTTTATTGAAAAAAAAAAATCAAGCCCTTTTATTTTTCCCCTTTACTTTTAGACTGCAGAACTTTCTCCAGTGAGGACCCCCTGGGTTGTGTCAGGTGTGGGACATCCATATTAGCAGGGACTCCTAAGCCAGGACATTGCAGGCATGGTGCGTGCAATAATGCACAGAAGATTGAATAGGTGACTGTCATCAGACCCTGAACTCAAAGAAGCAAAAATAACTTATTTTTTACACCATGAATGTCAGAGAACTTTTCACACATCACATCTCTTGCTGGAGCCAGCATGGGTTTGCAGGCCAAATGCTGGCCCAGCAAGAGTATTTTCTGTTTCCTTAAACAAAAAAAATTTCAATTTGAAAATTTAATAATATTTCTAAATGCTGTTTATACAAAAATATTACAATTGGGATGTTTCCTAAGGATTCATTAGTATTTTAGGGTTTCATAAAACAATGTCTTCCAGTAAGAGAACTGACTACAAAATTTTTGTCTCCATTAGAAACTGTTGCTTTAGTTAGGAAAAACACAAACACCACAATGTGGTCTTCAACAATAACAACAAAGTCATCCTTAGTATGACGGAATATAATTCAATGTATTTTGCAAATGGCCATGTTCTTAGAGCCTAATTTTCCAAAGTTTAAAGATGTTTATTTATAAACAAAATTTTTCTTCAAGATTTCCAGGGGCTTGCTTTTTTTTTTTTAATTCAGAGTATTACAGGGGTACAAATGCTTTGATTATGTATATTGCATTTGCACCACCTGAGTCAGAGCTGCAAGCGTGCCTATCCCCCAGACAGGGCGCACCGCATCAGTTCCGTGTGAATATACCCACCCCCTCCTTCCTCCTCCCACCTGCCCAACACCCAATGAATGTTACTTCCATATGCGCACATAAGTGTTGATCAATTAGTACCAATTTAATGGTGAGTACATGTGGTGCTTGTTTTTGCATTCTTGTGATACTTCACTTAGTAGAATAGGCTCCAGCTCTATCCAGGATAATATAAGAGGTGCTAGATCACCATTGTTTTTTGTCATTCAGTAGTACTCCATGGTATACATATACCACATTTTATTAATCCACTCATGTATTAATGGGCACTTGAGTTGTTTCCACATCTTTGCAATTGTGAATTGTGCTGCTATAAACATTCGAGTGCAGAGGTCTTTCTCATAGAATGTCTTTTTTTCCTTTGGGTAGATACCCAGTCACGGGATTGCTGGATCAAATGATAGTTCTACTTTTAGTTCTTTGAGGTATCTCCATACTACTTTCCATAAACAAAAATTTTAAATTTAATACAAAATTACAGTTTCATACTAACTTAAAAAGGATTGCTAGAGATAGACAAGGGTTTGGTTCCAATACAATCTGTCAAATATGTCACCTTAACTGGAGTCCAGCAAATGTAACTCAGTAAGACTAATGCAGAGGAAACGCTCAGGTGTCAGAACCCTTGGTAGTGTTCTCAGTCTGTTTTATTCACCCTGTTTCTGACTCTGCTTCATTCTGTGTTTACTTTTCATCCTACCTCCCTTCCTATCCACCCTCCAGCACAGAACCTACGTCCAAGCTACAGAGACATGTATCGCATAACCTAAAACCAAAGATGCAAGAGACTTATTGTACAATTCTAATTTTAAATTAATACATGTTCTCTTTAAAATCTTAGAAAATACATCAAAATATAGACGAATATAAAGCAATAAGTCCAAGTCATTTATATTTTCACTATTTATCTGTTTAACATTTTTTACAATAAACGTTGACTAGGCATCAATCATGTACCAGGTGCACTGGAAGACTACCAGAGGCAGCCTGTCTTCAAGAGCCATAGTTTAAGGAGAAGATAAGACACGGACATTGGTATGTCAAATGATGATAAAAATATAAAGCACAATGGGAAAAGAAAAAAGTTGCAATGTTTTCAACTGAGAACACTGTAAAGTTTGTTTTTATAAAGAGAGAAATTGTGTGACTACAATTTATGGGACTAGAGGGGAATTTATGGGGTTGGACCAAGCAGAGATCCAGACAGAACAAAAGTCACAGTGGAAGTGTCAAGGTGAGAAAACACAGCCCTAGCGGGACATTGTAACAGGGCCTTTGAGCATGGCCTCGTGAGGCAGTGAGCAGTAGCAAAGTCAGCCGGAGACCACGGAGGGTCTTGAGTCAGTGGGACCTTCAGGTTTGCCCAGCGGGGAGGAGCGACGTAGCCCACGGTTAGCGAGCCTAGTCTGCTGTGGGAAAGGGACAAAGCAAGAGCAGCAGGTAGGAGGCCATCGCCACAGTCCAGACAAGAAGATATTATATTCTCATTTAGAGAAATGACAGGATTAATATAGAGGATGAATGCGTGTGGGGGAAAAAGACATTGTGGTTATAGATTTGACAGGAATTCCAGGCAATAGTGACAAGAGAGAAATGAGCTTTGCAGTTGTAACCCCAAAGTTTTCTGTTTCCTACTGGGTTGAGATTTAACCATTAACAGATATAGAGGAACGGAATGTAGGGATTAGAAATGGAGAAGGGGTCAGCCTTTTTTAAAATAAACTTTTTATTTTAGCATGATTTTAGATTTACCATAGAAGTCACAGAAATACCAGAGTTCCTATACAGTCCCACCTGCACTGTCCCTTGTTGTTAACATCTTAGTCACAACTAATGCACCAATCCACTATTATTAAATAAAGTCCATACTTTATTCAAACTTCCTTACTTCTAACCTAATTCTTTTTGTTGTTCCAGAATTTTATCCAGGATACCACATTACAAGTCTCCTTAGGCTTCTCAAGGCTAACATGTTCTCAGATTTTTCTTGGTTTTGATGGCTTTGCCAATTTTGAAAAGTACGGGTCAGGTGTTTTGCAAAATATCTCTCAGCTGGGCTTTGTCTGATTCTCTTTCTCATGAACCCCCAAGCAAGGGTTCGGTGGGGGAGACCACAGAGGCAGAGTGCCACTCGTCACACGGTACCAACGGCACATGCTATCAGCGTGATTTATCACTGTTGACACGACCTTGACCGTCTAGCTACGGCAGCGTTTGCCAGGTGTAGCCACTGTAAAGTTACCTGTCATTTTCCTGTATGCTTTTCCGCACTGACCTCTTTGGAAGAAAGTCCTGTGCACAGCCTGCACCCAAGGGGTGGGGACTTACACTCTACTTCTTCAAGAGAGTTTTAATGTTTATGTTTCAAAACAAAGACATGTCTTACAGGAACTTATTTGCTAACCAGATCAATGACCAGTCTAAATGAGGTCTCAATCCATACAAGCCATGAAATTACCACAAGAGAAAACAAGTAGAGGCAGATGTAAAGGCTGTATTTAGGATTTTTGTCTAAGCTAACATTCTATTTATGTCACAAATACTGTGTAACACCCCCATTGGAATGAAATAACAGAAAACATAAGCTATGTACAAGTAAGTATCAAACATATATTAGTATATAATTACTAAATTGTAATGCAAAAGCAAATATTATAAAAGCAATTTATGGCGAAATAGTGTATCATTATTATATACATAGAGACAGAAGCATTGCTACCCTAGAAGACATACTGAACTAGTCTCATAGTTCTGTCCTTCATTAATCAGGGCGAGTAACACAAGCTGCTGAAACAATCATCTCTCAAACTACAAGAGCTTCACAGGGTGAAGTGCAGTTTCTCTCCCGCGTTAGCTCAAGGCCCATGCGGTCTCTCAGGCACCCAGTCCTCCTGTCTGCACGGCGTCCCTCTGCCCAGGACTGTGTCCCCGCAGCAGCCTCCGTCTCCCCCGGAGACGCAAAGAAGCATGCTGAGAAGGTACCTCCTTTCAACACCTGGGCGCAGACAGGTGCTTGTTGGAGAGAAATATTCTCATGACCCCACCTGACTCAGGGGAGGCTGGGAAATGCCGGTCAGCTGTTTGACAAGGAAGAGCAGGAGACAGGATTTGGTAAACGTAGACCCTGGGTCTTCCACTCACATAGGGCCATGGGAGTGGGGCAGCCCCCAACACACACGAATGCAGATGTACTTACGGGCAACTCAATGTTTATGAGGCATTTCTGTCAGTGGTATGGTTTTATTCTGAAATGGAGACAAAGAGTCGTTAAAATTTGCAATAAAACAAAGTACAATATTCCCCCAATTTTTACAGTATTTGCATTCAGGGAAGATTCATTTGGTTAAAATTGTACAAGAAACTTCATGTTTTATGGAATACAGAGTTTCGTCCTGTGCAGGGGTAATTATAAACACGCGCTCACCTACACGACGTCTGGCTGTAGGACTCTTACGTGGGATGCGAGCAACACCTTCGCGTGCAGGGTGTCCACGCTGCAGACCCGCAGTGTCCGAGGCCCTGCCGAGAAGGGCCAGCGGCCTCGTCCACTCGCCCCCTGCTGGCGCCGTACAACACCCCTCCAGCTTTGGAAGCCCGGGAAGGTGCCGGTACCCTGCCTGAGAACCGCAGAATCGGGACAGGGAAGAGAGGACGGTGCAGACAGACGCACCGGGTGGACAAATGAAAAAGTGGCTGTTGTGGGCAGAACGCAAAAAGTGAGAAGTTCGAGAATGGAAACAATGAGACGGTTCAGTGGGTATTTAGAGACAGAAAATGAGAGTGGGCTCGAAATGTCTGTGTTCCCAGAACTGTACCCAAACTTGAACCCATGTCATCCTTGTCAAACAGCATGCTGGTGTCTCCATGCCACTGCTGTCAGTTGCAACTGTCCAACTCATGTATTTGCCGTGAGGAAACCTGATCCCACGTCACGGGGCAATTTAATACTAATGAGGTCCTTCTGAGTGTTATGAATATGGTACGCACGTTACTGTGGATGGCAAATAGGCCCGATTTTTGTCACAGATATATCTGGTACAGACCACATTGCCCCCAATTATTACCCTTCATTAGCCTATTGTTTGTAGAACAAGAATTAAGAATGTGCTAGCAGTGTTAACAGAAGCGTGGAAGTTCCATCTACCTCTACAGCGCCCTGACTGTGTGCGATGCAAAGGCGTCCTCTCCGCCTTTGCCCTCCGAGTTCTAGGCGGTTTCCTTCTGCTCCTAGCTTCCCTGTCACCTGCTCCGTGGCTCCATCCTCAGGACTTGATAGATGACAAGGCATTAGTGGGGAGAATTCGCCAGAGGGAGCAGCTCGCCTGCCTGTGCTCTGGCGGGACAGCGAACAGCCGCAAAGGGCCCTAGGGGCTGCTGAAGGGGGGTTAGGGGGGCTGGCAGGAAAAGTGAGAGCAGGTGGGGGTGCATCCTGTGCTCTGAGGAAGCTCAGAGGACAGCCTGAGGACATTCCACGTCCCAAGGACTCCGGCCAAGCCCCAGTGGACAGAGCACAGGGAAAGATTCATACCAGAGTGAAGCCACTCCAAACGCGCTTTCGTTCTGAGGACTCTGTTGGGGAGACTCTAGCCCTCTTCTCTGGGCTTCTCTGGGCTTGACTAGCTGGAGAGCAAGAAGGACAACTGTGTAGTGCTCTGACAAAACGCTGGGAGTCACAGGAGCAGCAGATGGTGGGCGTGAGGGGGGCCACCTGACCAATTAGCAGAGTTATTTGATCTAAAGATGAGACGTCTGGTGCCTGAGTCAGAATTCAATGTTGACATTAGAGTATTAGAAAAAAATAAGTAAAATTCCAGTCTGCAGAAGGTGTTTCATTAAGCAAAGCAAAATCTCATTATTTCAGACCTACTCATTCAGAATGCATGACCTCCATTCAGGGACTATAGATTTTATATTATTTGTATCATTTTATGTGAAAGTCTTACTATATTTTTTCCATGAGCATATACAAAAATGTTAAGTAGCCATTTACTTGCAAACAGGATTCTGAGCACAACAGATGATTGTTACCCAGAAGTCTTGAGTGGGAGTAGAAAAACAATTGCTTTATAAAAGGAGTTTTATAAATTTAATTTTTAAAAATTAGCATACAGTAAAATTGAATTCTTTTGTGTGTACAGCTCTATGAATTGTAAAACATGTACAGACTGCTGTAGCTACCACCGCAGGCGGGACACAGAACCGTGCCATCACTACCGAGCCTCCCCCATTCCCCTGCAATCCCTCTGCCCTCTCACCCTGCCCGTAAGCCTGGCAGCCACTGACGTGTTCTCCATGGAATTGCACGGTGTGTATGAACCTTTGGAAACTAGCTCTGTCACTTCGAATAATGCCTCTGAGATCTATTTACCTTGCTTCGCATATCAATAGTTTATTCCTTTATATTGCTGTGTAGTTTTCCATTGTATGGATTTCCTACTTTATTGACCTGTTGAGGGACATTAAGGTTGTTCCAGTTTAAGGCACTTAGGAATTAAGTTGCTATCAATATTCATGCTTAGAGTTTTGTATAAATGTAAGTTTTCATTTCTCTAGGTTAAATATCCAAGAGTAGGATGGCTATGTCACATGGTAACTGTGTGTTTAACTATACCAGGAGCTGCTAAACTGTTTTTCAGAATGGCTATTTCACATTTACGATGTGAATTTCACATTCACAGTTGTAACAGCTCAATGGTTCTACATCTGCAACAGCGGTATTTTCAGCACTTTGTATATCAGCCATTCTAGTGGATATGTGGTGGTATCTTGCTGTGGTCTTGAATTGCATTGCTGGTGATGCTGAACATTTTTTTCATGTGGTTATTTATCATCTATATATCTTCTTTGATGATGAGTCTACTCAACGCTCCTGCTTATTTCAAAATTGAATTGTTTGTTGACTTCTTATTAGGCAAGTAGCCTTTGCCAGACCCTTAGGGAGATAAGGGAATGGAATGAAAGAGGGGAGCTTGCATTGCTTTTCCTCCTGATAGGGACGAAGTCTGTCCCTCCCTCTCTCTCCTGACAGGCACGACACCGGAGCTGAAGGACGGATGTGACTGGGGCAGGGGTCCTAGGAGCTGGTTGTTTGAAAAAGAATTTATTACAAGAGGCTGTTCTGGCCACTTACTCCCCCTGGAGAAACCCTCTATAAAACCCAAGGCTCTCCCCTTTTCTCTCGTGGATGCTTTTTTCGGCCTCCACCCATCTGCACCCAGATGCTCAAAATAAACAGCATTTTGCTACATATGAGGCTTCGTGTGTCTCTCTCTCAGCTCCGGACCTAACACTTATTATTGAGCTTTGAGAGTTTTCAAATTTATTTATTCTGGATATAAGACATTTGTCAAATATGCAATTTGCAAATCTTTTCTCCTCATCTACAGTGTTTTCATTTTCTCAACAGGCATTTCACGGAATAAACAGCTTTAATTTTGATAAAATTCAATTTATCATTGTTTGTAATGGATTGCGCTTTCGGTGGTAGGTCTCATAATTTTTACCCCAGATGGGATGATATTCTCTTATGTTTCCTTCTAAAAGTTTGATAGTTTTCATTTTAACATTTAAGTGTATGATTTACAATTTGGGAGGTTTAGGTTAAAGTGCTTTTCTGTGTGTGTGTGTGTGCATGTGTGTGTAATCATTCAAGAGATTCAACACAATTTGTTAGACAATGCCTTTCTTCACTGAATTTCCTTTGCACCTTTGTCAAAAAGCAATTGGCCATATTTGTATGGGTCTATTTATCAACACTCTATCCTATTCCATTCGTCAATGTGTCCACTGTTCACCAATACCATATCATATTGATTACTGTAGCTATTTAGTAAGTCTTAAAGCCAGGTGAAGTGATTCTTCTAACAGGATTTTTCTTTTTCAGATTGTTTTGGGTATATTTGTTCCTTTGGCTTGCATCCAAATTTCAAAATCAGCTTGTCAAAGTCTATAAAAATTTATCCTGTGATTTTTTTTTACAAATATAGTAAATCTGTAGTTCAATTTGGGGTTGACACCTCAATTATGTTGCGTGTTCCAATCCATAAAAATAGTATGTCTTTCAGTTTGTTTAGGTCCTATTTATTTCTTTTATTAGCATTTATAATTTTTAACATACAGATCATGTCTATATTTTGCTAAATCTTACCTAAATATTTCACTTGTTTTCAACTTTTTCAAATGGTAGTAATTTTATTTTAATTTAGTTTTCAATTTTTATTGCTAATATAAAGCATACATTCCATTTTTTATGTTTTGATCTTGCATCTTACATTTATGAGCTAATTTATTAGTTCCAGGAGGTATATTTACATGTTCTTTGGGATTTTTTATGTAGACAATTCACATTATTTGTGAAGAAAAACAATTTTATTTATTCTTTTCTAATCTGTAGGACTTTTATTTCTTTTTCATGCTTTATGTAATGGCTAGAACTTTCAACACGATGTAGAATAAGAGTGTTGAAAGTGAACATCCTCACCTTGTTTCCAATCTTAAGGGGAATTCACTGGGTCTTTCATCATGAAATATGACATTTGCTGTGTGCTATTTTGATGCCAGTTACAGGCTTGATAAAATCTCCTCCTATTCCTAGTTTGCTGAGAGATTTTCTCGTAACTAGGTGTCAAATTCTGTCAAATGCTTTCTTTCTTTGCATCATTAGTTACTGACATGTGGTTTTTCTTCTTTAGACTAAAAATATGATCAATAATGCTGATTGTTTTTAAACATGGAATGAGCTTTGCATTTCCAGGATAAACACATTTTGTTATCTTTTCTTTTGGTTACGTATATTGCTAGAATAGATTTGCTAATATGTTGTTGAAGATTTTTGTGTTCATGTTCATGAAGGCTATTATTCTATAGTTTTCCTTTATTTGTCTCATTTTGTTATCAGAGTATATTAATTTCCTATTGCTACACGTGAAATTACCACAGACATAGCAGTGAAACAGCGCCCATTCGTTAGTTCACAGTTCTCCAGGTCAGAAGGCCAGACACAGCGTGACTGGGATCTCTGCTCATGGTCACAAAGGCTGAAATCAAGGTGAGTTCTCACCTGTAGGCTCTGGGGAAAAACCCACTGCCAAGTTCTTTCCAATTGTTGAACTAATTCAATCCCTTGTGGATACAAGACCAAGAGCTTATATTTGCTGACAGCCACCTGGAGGCCACTCAGCACCTGGAGGCCTATTACATACAGCCATATCTCAGGGCTGTTGCGAGTTAGGTTCCAGACCAGCGCACTAAAGTGAATATCACAGTAAAAAGTGAGTCACGGCCAGGCGCAGTGGCTCACGCCTGTAATCCTAGCACTCTGGGAGGCCAAGGTGGGCGGATCGTTTGAGCTCAGGAGTTCGAGACCAGCCTGAGCAAGAGCAAGACCCCATCTCTACTAAAAATAGAAAGAAATTATATGGACAGCTAAAAAAATATATATATACAAAAAAAAAAAATTAGCCAGGCATGGTGGCGCATGCCTGTAGTCCCAGCTACTCGGGAGGCTGAGACAGGAGGATCCTTTGAGCTCAGGAGTTTGAGGTTGCTGTGAGCTAGGCTGACACCACGGCACTCACTCTAGCCTGGGCAACAGAGTGAGACTCTGTCTCAAAAAAAAAAAAAAAAAAAAAAAAAAAGTGAGTCACATGCGTCTTTTGGTTTCCCAGTGAACACAGAAGTTATCTTTACACCATACTATAGTATGTTAAGTGTGAAATTGCATTATATGCAGAAAAACAATGTACATATCTTAATTTTAAAATACTTTATTGCTTAAAAAAAGCTAAAAATCATCTGAGCCTTTAGCAAGTCAGAATCTTTTTGCTGGTGGAGCGTCTTGCCTTGAAGTTGATGGCTGCTGACCGATCAGGGTGGTGGCTGCTGAACTGGGGTGGCTGTGACAATTTCTTAAAATAAGACAAGAAGTTTGCTGCATCAATTAACCCTTCCTTTAATGAACTATTTCTCTGTAGTATGCGATGCTGTCTGATAGCATTTTACCCACAGAACTTTTTTCTAAATGTGAATCAATCCTATGAAACGCTGACCCTGCTCTATCAACTAAATTTATGTAGAATTCTAAATCCTTTATTGTCATTTCAATAATGTTCACTGTGTCTTCATCAGGAGTAGACTCCATCTCAAAAAAAACATAATTCATAATTTTTGCTCATCCATAAGAAGCAACTCCTCATCTATTCAATTTTATCATGAAATTTCAGCAATTCAGTCACATCATCAGGCTTCACTTCTAATTCTATAATAGGCGTCTTGCTGTCTCCACCACATCTTCCGTCACTTCCCCCTCTGATGTCTTGAACCTCTCAAAGTCATCTATGAGGGTTGGAATCAATGTCTTCCAATCTCCTGTTAATGTTGATATTTTGACTTACTCTCATGACATCCAGAATGGTGAATCCTTTCCAGAAGGTTTTCAATTTACTTTTCCCAGATCAGAGGAATCACTGTCTATGGCAGTGATAGCCTTAGAAAACGGATGTCTTAAATACTAAGGCTTGAAAGTCAAAATTAGTTCTTGATCCATGGACTGAAGTTTGGATACTGTGTTAGCAGGCATGAAAACATTAATTTCCTTGTACATTTCTATCAGAGCTCTTGGGTGACTAGGTGTGTTGTCAATGAGCAGTAATATTTTGAAAGGAATCTTTTTTTTTTTTTTCCTGAGCAGTAGGTCTTAACAGTGGACTTAAAATATTCAGTAAACCATGCTCTAAACAGATGTGCTGTCCTCCAGGCTTTGTTGTTCAATTTCTGGAGCACAGGCAGAGTAGATATAGCATAATCCTTAAAAGCTCAAGGATTTTCATAATGGTAAATGAGCACTGGCTTTCATTTAAAGTCACTAACTCTATTAGCACCTAACAGGAGAGTCAGCCTGTCCTTTGAAGCTTTGAATCTAGGAATTGACTTCTCCTCTCTAACTGTACAAGTCCTAGATGGCATCTTATTCCAATACAAGGCTGTTTTATCCACGTGGAAAATCTCTTGTTTATTGTAGTCACTGTCATCAATGATCTTAGCTAGATCTTCCGGAAAATGTGCTGCAGTTTCTACATCAGCACTTGCTGCTTCATCTTGTACTTTTGTGTTATGGAGACAGCTTCTTTCTTTAAACCTCATGAACCAGTCGCTGCTAGGATTCCAACTTTTCTTCTGCAGCTTCCTTACTTCTCTCAGTCTTCAGGGAATTGAAAAGAGTAAGGGTCTTGCTCTGGATTAGGTTTTGGTTTAAGGGAATATTGTGGCTGGTTTGATCTTCTATCCAGATTGCTAACACATTCTCCATATCAGCGATAAGTATGTTTCATTTTCTTCACATTCATGAGTACACTGGAGTAGCACTTTTAATTTCCTTCAAGAACTTTTTTTTTTTTTTTTTTTTTTTTTGAGACAGAGTCTCACTTTGTTGCCCAGGCTAGAGTGAGTGCCGTGGCGTCAGCCTAGCTCACAGCAACCTCAAACTCCTGAGCTCAAGGGATCCTCCTGTCTCAGCCTCCCGAGTAGTTGGGACTACAGGCATGCACCACCATGCCCGGCTAATTTTTTTGATATATATATTTTTAGCTGTCCATATGATTTCTTTCTATTTTTAGTAGAGATGGGGTCTCGCTCTTGCTCAGGCTGGTCTCGAACTCCTGAGCTCAAACGATCCGCCCACCTCGGCCTCCCAGAGTGCTAGGATTACAGGCGTGAGCCACCGCGCCCGGCCCAAAGAACTTTTTCTTTTCATTCACAACGTGGCTGTTTGTTGCAAGAGGTCTAACTTTCAGTCTGTCTTGGCTTTTGACATGACTTCCTCACTAAGTTTAATCATTTCTAGCTTTTGATTCAAAGTGAGAGATATGTAACCCTTGTTTTTACTTGAACACTTAAAGGCCATTGGAGGACTATTAATTGGCCTCATTTCAATATTGTTGTGTCTCAGGGAATGGGGAAGCCTGAGGAGATGGAGAGAGACAGGCACTGGTTGGTCAGTGGAGCAGTCAGAATACACACATTTATCAAGTTCACTGTCTTATGGAAGTAAGTTTTCTATACAACTGGATAAACAGCAATGAGTGTGATAGCTGGATCATACTCTCAAGTATGTTCAGTTTTCTAAGCAAATGCCAAGCTTCTTATTAATAAAAGAAGCTTATCTTCCAAAGTGGCTGCGCCATTTTGCGTTCCCACCAGCTATGAATGAGAGTTCCTGTTGCTCCACATCCTTGCCAGCATTTGGTGCTATGAGTGTTTTGAATTTTTACCACTCTCATAGGTATGCAGCAGTATGCCATTGTTGTTTATATTCGCATAACGACATAGGATGTTGAACATCTTTTCCTATGCTTGTTTGCTATCTATATATTTTCTTTGGTGAGGTTCTCTGTGCAGGTTTTTTGCCCATGTTTTACTTAGGATATTCCTTGTGTTATTGTTGAGTTTTATCGTTCTTTTTTATATTTTGAATAACAGTCCTTTTTTAGATGTATCTTTTGCAAATATTTTCTCCTAGTCTGTAACTTGTCTTCTCATTCATTTGACATTGTCTTTTGCATGGCAGAAGTTTTTAATTTTAATGAAGTCTAGCTTATCCTTTCTTTCTTTCATGACCATGCCTTTGATGTTTTCTCCATACCATTCCCAAGGCCATCTAGATTTCTCCTATGTTATCATCATGTTTTATAGTTTTGCATTTTACACTTAGGTCGTTGAAACATTTTGAATTAATTTTTGTGCAGATGTTAAGTATGTTGCTGGATTCATTTATTTTGCATGTGGATGTCCAGTTGTTCCAGCACTATTTGTTGAAAAGACTATCAAGACTGTCAAGGCAATCCTTATTCCATTGTATTGCTTTTTCTCTTTTGTCAAAGATCAGTTGACTATATTTATGTGGGTCTATTTCAGGACTCTCTATTCTGTTCTATTGATCTATTTTTCTATTTTTTCATCAGTACCATACTGTCTTGATAACTGTACCTTATGGTAAATCCTAAAGTTGGGTAGTGTTGGTCCTCCAACTTTGTTCTTGTGATTCAATATTATGTTGTCTGTGTGTGTCTGTTGTAGCTCTATAAACATTTTAGAATCAGTTTGTCAATAACCACAAAATAACCTGCTGGACTTTTGATTGAGATTATATTGATTCTAAAGATAATTTGGGAAGAAATGACATCATGACATTATTGGATCTTTCTATCCACGAACATGAAATAAAGATTTATTTAGTTCTGCTTTGATTTCTTTCATAGACTCTGTAATTGTCTTCATATAGATTTTGTATATATTTTGTTAGATTTATAATTACATATTTAATTTTAGGGGTGCTAATGTAAATGGTATAATGTTTTCAATTTCAAATTCTACTTGCTCATTGCTATTATATCAGAAAGTGATTAACTTTTGTACATTAACCTCATGTCTACAATCTTACTATATTTGCTGTTATATCTTTTTTCAATACATTTAACATACATATAACATCACATTTGATGTGAATTTCTTCTAGATAGGTCATGTTTTTTGTTTTGTTTTGTTTTTTTAATTTTTTACAATTTATGGCTTTTAAATGGTGTGCTTAGATCATTTTTATTTAATGTAATTATTGATATGCTTGAATTTAGTTCTCTTTAAAATGCATTTTAGTTGTTCTTTTACATTTTTTTTCTTCCTTTTGTTTGGGTTTGAGTTACTTGAACACCTTTTAGAACTCTATTTTAATCTGACTAAATTTAAAAAAAAATTGCATAGTATTTTTTTAAGTTATTGCTCTAGGAATTTCAATATACATATTTAACATTTATAGTCTACTTAGAATGAATATTTTTCTCTTTAAGTTGAATATAGAAACTTTATAACTGTAGAGGTCCTTGTACCCTCCCCCAGTTTATATTGTAGTTGCCTCATGCTTTAAATTAATGTACATCAAAAACTCTTTCAGCAAGGCTATGTTTGTTACTTTCAACCTTCATAAATATCGTAAAAATCTCAAAAGGGGAGTAATAGTCTATTATACTTTCCCAGACATTTATCATTTCTGTTGCTTATGTTTCATTCCTGATGTTCGTTCCAAGGTTTCTTCCATTATCATTTCTCTTCCACCTCAAGAGCTTCCTATAGCAATTCTTTCCAGCAAATGTTTTGCAAGGAATTATTTTAGTTTTTGTATGTCAACTTCACTCTGATGCCAGAACGTTATTTTTGCTGGATGTATAGTTCTGGGTTGACAGTTCTTTTTCTTTCAGCACTTCAGAATTTTTCTTCTACTTCCATTTGGCCAAGTTTCAGGCAAGAATTCCACATCCATTTGAATTTTTGGTTTTAATAAGCAATGTGTTTTTTTTCTCAGTTTTTATTAATAATTTATCTCCCTTATTCAGAAGTTTGTGGTTACTGAGAATCCTGAATTGGTATGTTTATGTCTTTTGCCAAATTTGGGAAGTTTTCATCCTTTCTTTTACATTATTTTCAGCACCACATCTTTCACAAGTCTTTGATTTCAATGATGGAATTAGATATTTGGTATTTTCCCACAAGTGTGTTAGGTTCAGTTCATTTAGAATTCTTTTATGTGTTGTTTACATCAAATAATTTATACAGGACTGTCTTCAAATTCACTGACTATAATCAAATGAATAGTGGGCGCCTAAAATAGATATGTCCAATGTCTTAATTCTCAGAATTTGTCAATGTTACTGTACATAAAAAAAGGTTTTTGAAGATATAATTAAGGGTCTTTTGATTAGGTCATCCTTATTATCAGAGTGGGCTCTAAGCCCACTGACAACCTTATGGGAGACACACAGAGAAGAGGTGGAGGCAGACGTTGATGCTACAGCCACAAGCCCAGGAACACCAGCACGCACCAGAGCTGGAAGAGGAAAGGAACAGAATCTCCCATGGAGCACCGTAGGGAAGCACAGCTCTGCCAACGCACTGATACTAGACTTCTGGCTTCCACAACTGGGAGAGAATAAATTGCTGTTGTTTTAGGCCACCCAGTTTGTGGCAATTTGTTATAACAGTCACAGGAAACTCTGACCCAATCTATTGTTTGTGGTTTTTTGTTGTTGTTTTTCAATTAATGTATATTTTAGTTCTTAGGTATTTCCATTTGGTTCTTATTTTCTGTTCTATTTCTTTCCTGAGATTGTTCTATATTTTTAACAGAGTGATTGCCTTGACTTTTTAGTTCCTTTCACATCTTTTTCAGAAAATTCCCATGTGTGTTACCTCAGCATTTATGTCAATTGACTAATTCTTCATATATGAATTGTGATTTTCCTAGTTTCTTGAATGCCAAATGATTTTGGATATTATCCTGGATATTTGAATATCATGATATAAGCCTCTGAGTCTTTTTAAAAATCTTACGAATAATGTTGATATTTTCATTTAACAGACAGTCGGTTGGGTTTAGACTACAATTTCCATCTACTCTTTTATGGATGATGAGTTATCCAAAATCAGGTCAGTTTTCAAAGCCTATGAAATGTTCCCCACATCTGACTCAGGTGACCACCAGTCAGTGACCAGTCTGGGACTTGGGCATGCTCCATCCTGCAGTTCAGGTCTCGAAGTCTATCGATGCTGTTAAAGGTCATACCTGTGCATATATAGTTTGAGTTGAACCCAGAATTTCAAAATCAACATTCAGGGATCACTTTCTCAAGCTCTTCTCTCTCTGTAGTCTCCCTAGTACTTTCCAGTACCCTTCACCTTCCCCTTTTGGTCATGGTACCAGAAATCTAAGGCTTTGTTTATCCCACTCTGTTGTCCAGTGACAAGTGGACAGATAGAGGAGAGAAAAAAGCAATGGAGTTTTATATAACCTTTTGACGATCATAGCTCCTCTGATCAGAGAGGAAGACACCGCTCCTTAGAGTTTTGGCTCTGCTGCCACCACCACCATGGGATTGCTTGGGGGCTGGGGCATCATGCAGAAAAAGAAAAAAAAATGCATAATAATCTCTACTCTCACTGAATGTCTAAGTTCTCTTTCCTGTTCCTTGAGTTAGAACTAGAGCATTTCTCCTATACCTGTCAATGCTCTGATGCCCATTTCTGAGTTTGGGGTGTGGTTGAATTCAGGCTTGAGAATATCACTGGAGGAAACACGGACAACCCAGTAGTACTTTGAATTTTGAATTCTGGTCTTTGTCCCCAATCTGTCCGCTACTATTTACTTTTCAAAGTCCTCAGTAGCTTCTCCACATACTCAGTCTCGGTTTTATAGCAATATTCAGCAAGAAAGAAAGGGTTGAATGTGAATATTCCATTTTATCTTCACCTAAAAGAATTTCTACATATTTTTTAGTTCACATTGTAATTATAATTTTAACAAGATTTATTCTACAGTAAAGTGAATAGTGAATGTGTAATCCAACAGGACACAGTGGCGCATTGTTGATGTTACAGTGACCCAGTCTATGCAACAGGGAAAAGATGACGGTGGTGCCAATCGTCTGATGAAAAATGCTTTGTTGGAGTTTCTTCCGTTTGAAAATCTCATCAATTTCAATCCATTCACTCCTAAGCAGGAGGTGCTACAGTAGAATAGTCTGAAGGAAAAATTCTAAAGCTTAAAAACAATCAAATGTACAAAGATTCATGTGTACCTTTGTAATAATAGAGCTATTGCAGTATCTTCTAGTTCCAATTTCAAATCCTGATGAGTAGTGATTTTGTCATATTCCAGTTTCTAGTCCTTTAACCAAAGTTTTGTGCACATATAATTACGTTTGCATAGACATAGTATATAATACAATGAAAATATACAAATATATGTGTACATATAATGTATAGATATATACAGATATAATTACTCATGAAGACATACATTTATGTATTGATATATATACACATATACTGAGAGAGAGAGAAGACAGAGGAGTCTAATTTTTGCTATTTTCAGTAAATAAATTTGCACTGCAAATATGATTTTTATTGCAAATATTGACCAAATAATTTGTTCTGTGCCTGACACTAAGGATTTTTTTATTTTGTCCTCTGTTTTTAGCTATTTTAAATGTGATAGGTTCTATTAATCAATATAAGTTATCTTTGCCTACTATATGTACTGTATGTCATATTATATTGTATGTGCTATATAACATCTTTTCAAACACACTACTGTAATCAAGCTATCGAAATATCACTAATCTAAAAGAGGTAAGTTATAATATGTTCCTTGGAAAAGGTGGTTTATTGTCTATGTAATTCATATCTATTATTAAAATAAGGTTCCCTAAATACCTCTACTGGGAAAAACTTCAGATATGCATTTGCAAATGGTGTGATCTTAGACATTGCCTCTATTTAAAATTCTAGAACTCTAAAGTTGGATTTCTTTCCAATCTTGTGTAATTTGGATTTTTGACTAATTCAAGCTGCCATCTCATTAGTCTGGGTTTCTGAAGTTGGATTGTGCTTGTCCTGAATCTCAGTTTGATTATTGTTTGGATTCAAAGAATAATTCAGTGCCCTAATAAACATCACTCTGTTCCAACCCTTGAGGCTTTCTTTTTCTACTTCAAAAATGTCAGTCCCAGCTGCAACTGCTGCTTTACTTGAGAAAGAGTTTTAAGATCTTTTTTAGCTGTAATAACCTGAAATTTAAATCATCACCTCTAGTCAAAAATGTGGGCTCTAAAGCTGGGAGTTCCTACAAAGCAGTGAAAATTATAAGCAAGAAAGTGTGACCATGTCCTGAGATGATTTCTCCCCTGGAAAGTGCGATTTATGTCACCTGTAGTGTGGTTGGCACCAAGACCACAACAGTCAGAACATTTTTATGTTGCCTGGTGAAACTGCCCATGGGAGGGGTGAGAAAGAAAAGTGCAACACTAAGAAACATATTTTCTTGGTATTTGCCTCGCTTTGAAAATCTTATTTGATAAAGTTAAGCTTTGTCAGTCAAAGAGCGTAAGTGTTTGAATAATATTTTTGAGCATTCTTATAGATATGCAAACCTTGCCTAATACGGAGGCATACTAACTAGCCAATTATATGGTTTGACTTAAAAGAGAGCAAGAAAATACGTCAACTCGTCTAGTAAGCTCTGTCCCCAAATAACCTTTCCAGTGACTCTGCTGAAGTTCACTTTTAAAACCCCAGTGTCACTATTGATACCTGAGCTGGTCAGTGTGCCGGGGACCTAAGGCTCAGAGAGTTAAGGAAGGAACAGAGAGAATCGGGAAAGGCGCTGAGCCACTGATAGCAGGTGGTAGAGACGTTCCAGAGGGAAACAGGAGGCAGGAGGCATAAACGGAGGGCAATCGGGTCTAGAGTGGACACCGATAAACTGACACAGCTCAACGTCACGCCAGACGTGAAATCCCACACCGGCGAGGTACCAAAGACGAGCTCTCACTGCGGTGGGGCCCTCCACACCCAGGGACACAGCTCTGCTCATGGGCTGCTCGCAGTCTGCTTAGTCAACAGCCAATTGTAAGAAAAATCCAAACCTCAATTGTAGCAAACATACCATGCTGATTTAAGATGTTAATTATAGAGGAAATTGGGGGGGGGGGCGGAGGGAAAGGATGTGTGTAGGAACCCTGTGTAATTTCCACCCATTTTTTTCTGTAAACCTGAAACTGCTGCAAAAAAAGAAAAATAAAGCCTATTAATTTTTTATATTCTTCTTCATATAACTTTTTTAAAAATTTCAAAGCATTATGGGGATACAAATGTTTTTGGTCACATGGCTCACTTTTGTAATGCTGAAGTCAGTGTGAAAAGTGTGCCTGTCACCCAGATAGTGTTCATTGTACCCATTAGGTAAGTTTTCACCCGCCTCCCCCCTACTTGATTTCCATTGAGATTTACTTCCCTCTGTGTACATGTGTGCTCATCAGTTAGTTCCAATATAATAGCAAGTACATGTGATGTTTGTTTTTCTATTCTTTAGATATTTCACTTAGGATAATGGTCTTGAGTTCCATCCAAATTGTTACAAAAGGCGTTGATTCATCCTTCTTCAAGGCTGAGTAGAACTCCATGGTATACCTATACCACATTTTGTTAATCCACTCATGAATTGATGGGCATTTGGGTTGATTCCACATCTTTGCAATTGTGAATTGTGCTGCAATAAACATTCAAGTGCAGGTGTCTCCTTGATAAAATGACTTCTTACTAATTTTTTTAAAAGGTAAAAAGAAAAATCTAAGGTAGATGAAACTCACGGTGTTTTCTCAGAACAAGCATTTCACTGGGCTGTCATTTTTAAGCAAAACCAACTTCCCCTGACCAACACCTTTGTCTTTAGTGTCTAAACAGGGCAGCCCTGGACCGTACATTGAAATGTGGGGATGGCTTTTTTTTTAGGTTTTCTTTTTATTGAGAACCATCAGTGTGTTTTTCTAGCAGCAATGTTTTCCTCTGAAATAAACTGGAACACCTTCCTAGTTGATAGCTTTAAGTTATTTATTTATGACATTTTAGCTTGCAAAAGGTGGTCTTCCAAAGGAAGCACTTCGGAAATTTTCTGGATTTTGAAGGCGAGGGGAGGGAAGGCAAGCACTGAGGACAAGAATATGGCGAGGCCGAGCCTCACGCCAGGCGCCGCAGGAAGCACCGGGGACGGAGGAGCCCGGAAAACAGCAGTGTGGCGGCGAGCAGTGCGGATGGAGAAACACAAGGTGGTAAGAAAACACAGAACAAGGCGAGCCGACCTAAAGCGAGATCAAACGTGACCTCCTAAGGAGTACCAGATCCCGGATCAATCACATCTCCCAAGTGCGAACGCAGAGGTGAGGGGACCACGCGGGGAGCAGGGGTCGCACGTCCCCCGGCGCTGCTGTTGGGGGTTGGGCCCTCGGGCCTCCACACGGAGTCCACGTACGGGAGCGCTGACATCCACCGGGTTCCACCGTGTGTCCACGGACAGATGTGTCTGCGGCGTCACGACACCCCAGGCGCCGAGCACCGAGCTCAGGATTCCGACGCGCAGAGGGAGCCAGGCAGTTCCGAGCCCCTCACGGAAAGAAGGCGAGGACACGGGGCGACCTCTGAGGATGGGGAAGAGACAGAGAGGAAGGCCAAACGAGGGCCAAGATCAGCAGTGCGGGCAGGTTTAAGTCGCCTTCTGATTTCAAAGACCTCATTTATTACTGAGAACATAAGCTTTGGATTACAGATATTTTTACACACTTTTTAACTTTATTATTATAATAAGAATAGGTATGACTGTTCCATGTCTGGGCATAATCATGTTTGCTATTATGGCTTCTGATTTCGTGTCACTTTTGGAAAGATACTAATAGTGATCCCATAAAAGTCCCTTAAAAAATTAGCCCTGGCACAGTGTACAGTCCCCGTGGGGATCTGAAGACGGCAGTGACGGAGGAAAGCTGGGCCTGGTTGCAGCGGGTGGACACACCGACGAACGAGGGGTCGCGTGGAGGAGTGAAGGCCGCCCGGTGACCCATGGAGCTGTCCGGTGGGACGAAGGTGGGAAACGGAGAGAGGTGTGCAGAGGAATGTTGGGTGAAAATGAGCTTTAACAATCGATGGAAATGGAAGAAATGCAGGTGGGGTTTGAGGTAGATGGTGAAAAGAATCACGAGCAGGCACCGGGCAAGTGACGAGCGACTTTGGCGTGGGGACAGTGGCGTGGATGGGACAGTAGTATTTGAGGGCACAGGTAGAGACAGCCGCCGGAGCCGTGTGTAATGAGGGCAGCAGGGGGTTACTTGGACGAGAGCCACAGCGAAGGCTCACGGCCAGATCTGGGGAGACAGTGTTGAGCGACCGGACTCCGTCCCGAGTGAGGCTTGGAAAAGGAGACCCGGGTTACCTGAAATGAGCGGCAGCGTTTACTGAGATTCCTTTTGCACCGGGGACCGCGGAGTTCATAGCACCAACAGTGATCTTGACACCGATTCAATCTTTACCCCCGGTACGCACAGAGATGAACTGAACTTCAGAAACAGAAATGTTAAGGTTACCAGCCCAAGCATACAGAATGAGGACGTAGCTAAGCCATAATCTGCATCATATTTGTCTGATTCCAAGTAATTTGCATTTCTGTGTGTTTAGCCCTTATTCCCCGTGTGCATTTGTGTGCATGTGTGTCGTTTATAATTTGTGTGACTTTGTGCAAGTTACTTCATTTCCCTTAATATTTCTGAAGTTCTCCTTTTCATCTTATATATATCTTCCCTACATAGTATCTACTTTAGAAGAATGCTATGAAGATTAGAAACCTCGGATAGAAAGCCTTGGTATCAGGCCTGCAATGTAGCAGGTGGTCATTAATTGGTATTGGGGAGTTCAAGGGAAAAATCTAGGTCCTTCCAGTCTTTGCCTTGTCTGAATAAATTCCTGTATGAAGGGCATGTATATTACTTTCCTAATTTAATGGTTTCATCCTCATTTTTGGACTTTATCTCCAGTGTTGCCTCCAATACATCATTATAGGTTAATTCCCCTTCTCCCCTCCTCCTTTCCCTTGAAATAGATTGAGTGCTATTAATTGCCAGTCAAGTCACTCCCCTTCTGATTTGGGAATGGAATGAGTTTTTAGTTCTTCATCTGATTCTAAAAGAGCTGTTATTTATGATTCTACAACTATAACTGTATTTTCCCTAAATGACAAACATCAATATTACTTAAGTTGATTTCCATTTAAATAACATTCTGGGACCCGAAATATGTGATATATTTTTCTTAAGACATATTCTTGGAAAAGCCAAATGTCTTTTAAAGTTAAATGTTAATATGTCTCTTTAAAATTATCTTTTTATTGTTGTTTTGGTTTTTCTGTGCTTAATTCTGTTTTTGCTGGGATTTAGATTCACTGATTTTTACCACAGTGAATAAACATGTAAGTTCCCCAATGAAAATACTTTAAAGAAACAGTAACAGTGTTGTACATATTGTAAATTTATTTTCAACAGATGTTTTGAAAATTCTGCATCAGCATAGTTTCTATATGAGACATTGAGACGGTTGTACTCCAGTCACAAGGCTTTACCTGTCTATACATATTCCCCGTCAGTACTGCAATTTAATATGAAGGAATGTGCCCAACCAAATGCTTGAGGATA
Source organism: Eulemur rufifrons (assembly GCF_041146395.1). Classification (NCBI taxonomy): domain Eukaryota; kingdom Metazoa; phylum Chordata; class Mammalia; order Primates; family Lemuridae; genus Eulemur; species Eulemur rufifrons. The sequence goes on along the minus strand of NC_091011.1, from coordinate 4,212,134 downwards.
TAGTTTACATTTTGTTGTTTTCAAAGATACCAAGAGTGGATCCTGCGTGTATATAGAAGCAATCATTTGATATGCTGGGAAATCTACTCTCAGCCTTGAGTAGACACAGACGTCAATCCCCAGATCTCTCACTTATTGTGAATGAAATCTGAGGCATGTCACGTAGTTTTCTGTTCTTCGGTTTCCTTCTATAGGGAGATTAAAGTGTTATTTAAATTGATGCCCTCTAGTTTCTTCTTGGGTGATGGAGGAACTGCCTTCGTAAAGCAAAGTATCTTTTCTCCCCTCGTGTGTGTGTGTGTGTGTGTGTGTGTGTGTATGTGTGTGTGTATAGGGGTGAGGGCTCTGCACATAAATTTGAGGGGTGTGAGGCAGGCTGGGGGCAACCCCGCAGGAGCAAGGGGTGGAGAGAGACGGAGGACAACGTACCCTGGGGACTGGGGACCAGCCTGGCTGGGGCTCAGGGGCCTCAGGAAATGTCCTCAGAAACCTCACCAGGTCCTAGGCTGGGCCACACTCTGCTTCTTTTTTAAAAAATCATTTTATATGTTGTGGTAAATATATATATAAAAAACAGAAAATGTGCTATTTTAATCATTTTTAAAAATACAATTCAGTAACATTAATTACGGTCCCATTGTTGTGCAATCATCACCACTATCTATTTCCAAAACATTTTCATCATTCCAAACAGAAATTCTATACATTAAGTAACATCTCCCCTCCTCCCTCTGCTTGGCAACCTCTTATCTCCTTTCTGTCTCAGTGAGTAGGCAAATGTCCTAATCAACCCGTGAATATACTTAATAGAATACCTTTGTGGGGGACTTGGAAGAAAGCTCTAGGGAAAGGGAAAGGAATATGTGTGTGTGGGTGTGTGTGTGTGTGTGTACAGAGAGAGAGACAGAGAGACAGAGAGAGAGGGCGAGTCTGCAATAGAATGATTAAAGAATAAAAAGAACATGACTTGAGAAGAGGAGGAAAGAGGGAATAGCCCTCAAGCTTGGTAATGTAGTGAAAGTATTTTATTTTGAGGAATGGGAAATACATATTACAACTATACTTTAACTTTTTGACTCTCTGGGACGTGAGCCCACACGTGCTCTATGTTATGGAGTACCCCCCGTCTGACGTATGTGCACATACGTGTGGACAGGTGTGTGAGAGATTAGAAAGTGACGACATCCCATGTCTGGCTTGGTGTGAAGCCAAGAGATGGAAACGGCCAAGAGTGTCAAAAGGACAGATACCAGGGGTCTGGGAAGTGTATTTAGAGACAAATAGATCCAAGAAAGGACAAAAAGTAAATAAAATTTTTGAAATGACGTGGCATAGCGATGCGTCCTGCTGTCCAGGCTGCACACAGAAACGCCACCAGCAGTCTTGGGAACACAATGATGAGAACCACGTGAGGTGGTATCCGTGAAACTGCAAAGCAAAGGAACTGGCACATCCTAAGTCATCAGTAAATGGTCTCTTCCTTTTCTTCTCCATTTCTTCTTTTACTCCTCTCCTTTCTTTTTACGTTAATCAACCAGCGGGCAACCTTAATACCTCTGCGTGGGTGTCTCTAGAGATGGAAGCCACGCAGGCCCGTGGAGGCCCCTTCAGCTGTGAGTCAGCTCCTTCCAGGGAACGTGTTTAGTGAGATCGCTGGCTTGTCCGTCCCTCTACCTCTATTTTTGCTGATCCTCAGAACTACTCTTTCCGCTTCGGAACTGTTTCTCTTTGTTTGTTTGCTTTACTTTAATCACTGACTGCAAAAGGAGGCAGAGACGTTGGTCGCTGCCACTGGGAGTGAGGCAGGACACCAGAGGGTGCATGTGCTCCAGTGCAGGTCATCCATGTTCCCAGGGAGAATTCCAGTCCCCCTCTTGGAAAAGTTGTGTTGTACGAAGCATGGTGGCGAATGTTGCCGCGTTTCCCTTCCCTATGGATTAATCTTGATTGAGAACACACAGTTGTACATGTATAGGATCCTGAGGATAGTGAAGTTCCCAGGGGCTGTTTTGGCTTTCCTAGGTTTCGTAGTGGGGGCTCAACACATTCCCTTTTATTTAAACTGGTTCTGTTTGGCGTTCTGTATTTGCAACTGAAGTCTCTTGAGATTTTCTTGTATACTGAGTGAAAATCTGTCTTTCGATTCCAGGGATTTGGTTCTGGCAGTATGAACTGAGCCACTCTCTGCAGATTTACTCTCTTCCACCGGGGGTGATTCTAACACCCGTGGCAGTAGTGCCTTGGTCCTTTTCTCTCAAGCTCCTCAACAATTCTGCATACGATGTGGGTCACAAATGGCTACCATCCTGAAAAGCTCTTCCTGTGTTTGATATGTCAACGTCTCAGCTCCCTTCCCAGGATCTTAAAGGTTCTCCACCCACTCTCACCCTGGGATCTCATTCCTGACCCTTGACTTCAACAATTACAACAATAGCAATTTCCAAATTTATATTTACATGTTTATTGCTTTCCAAATACATATAGCTTGGCTACTATTACCTCGTGAATCTTTGAAATTACAAACCCAAAATAAAATTTGTTATATTTGTTTATCCAAATTTTCTCTATTCTTGTATAACAGTTGTAGGCCAGATAAATTCTCTATCATCAACCAAGTCATCCAGTATGAGACCTCCAAATAGGTCTAACTTTTCTCAACAAGGTTCCTCATCTGAATCACAGAACAAAAGAAATTATTTGAGTGCCTATTTTCTCCACTATATTAAGAATGGTGCATAAGTGCACTATCTAGATGCACAGGGTATGTTATTCCATTACGTACAATGAGTGTCTTAAGACATTATGACTTAATATCTCCTAGACACCTATCAATATTTTTCTTACCTTAAATGTTCTCTTATTATTTTCATTTCTCTTTATTTCATGTGGTAAATGTAATCAGATTCTTGAATTATTGAAGTAATCTTCCTGACTTATGTCTTGCCCTCATCACTTATCAAAGTACTATTTCTAACATAAAAATTGCATGTCCCATCATAAATCCTTCAATCGCTCTACAAAGGAATAAAATGATCTTGAGACATGTTCACCCTAGGGTATTTCTCTATGGCTTGCTTATTTTTGTCTGATGATGGTATCTTTTATAAACTGTCAGAAATGAAAGCGTGTGTCATGTAATGAGAATCATTTTAACCCAAAGCTTTAAACTCACAAATTGAGAATATTCTTTGTCAAGACTTCTGCTTTTAAGTTTCTGTATTTGTCTAAGTTGATGTCTGTTTTTAGGTAAACGTTTTTAAGATTTAGGATGTTCAATAAAACAAAGAGACTAACGATATTCCACATGATGGATCAAAGAATTAATGGATTAACCACTCTGGAGCCATGCCCATTCCTGACACGGGGGTCATAACTCTGAGAGCCCACATTCTCCATGCCAACCCACCCTGGGGGACCACATTAAAAAGACACTTGGAACTGGCTCAGAAACAACTTCCAAGACCTCACCTTGATTTCTGTCCTCCCAAGAGCAAACACTTTCACAGTCTCAGGATTTGAGCAGTATGACCATTTTGAAAACATTAATCCTTGGTAAATTTAAATTTAACAAAACCAAAAATTATTAGAAGGCTGTGATTGAGATAAAATAATTACTGAGATGGATAAAAACTCAGGCTTAGGAAATAGCCAAGGAACCCAGGGAGTTGGGGCTCAGGCAAAGGAACAGCCTACTGGGCAGTGGCTGTCACTGTGCCCGCCAGGCTTCCTGAGAGCAGAACGCATTTCAAACAATCCCAGCTTTCCAGCTTTTTTATGTTTGTTTTCCATGTGGAAAGTTCCATCCTAGGGGGTTCATTTGGTTTGGCTTCAGTTACATGCCCGTGCCCGGGGTACCTGGTTTCAAGGAAAACTAATATTTGGGGGGCAGGGGGCTTTTAAAATGAGAAGAATCACCCTCCTTTCTACTGAGTCACATACAATTTTGTATTTTCAAGAAGTATAAGGGTTCTCTTGTTACAGAGGAAGAATCATATTTCCTCTGCAGATCACCCCTTTTAACGAAATATCCACCCATGAGATTCCGCACTAACCTCTTGCTCCCTGTAAGGTTCCTCCAAGTAGCTTCATGGTAACGCCCTGCCTTTCTTTACCTCCTCCAAAAATCAGACCCAGTCGTAAGTAACTGGCCCCGTATTCAGACAGATGGCCTTGCAGTGACATCCATGTCTTACCTGCATGGATTGTTACCTCATCTCAGTAGCCACAAAACTTGGGGGAAGCAGGGTTTGAAATAATATTATCAGATTTATGGGACAGAGTTTTCCTCCTATTTCTCTCTGTTGTCTAATTCCCAGGAATTAGAACTTGGTTTCTCTGGCTTTTCCTCTTTCCACTTTCTCTTCCCAAACCTTATCCCAAATCAGCAGCATTGACAAAGCTCAATCTAATTTTCAGAATATTTAATCTTAGTTTCCTTACCAATGAGCAGATGAATTAAACCAAGTTTGTGGACATTCACTCCAGTAAGGAGGAAGTCCTTTTGTCCCTTTGAGTCCTATCTCTTTTCTTTCTTTCAGGAAAAATTGCAGAGGTCAATGTTCTGTGTCTCTCCATAGTGCGTTAAATCAGGTGACTGCCTATACTGCTCTTCTTCCACTTTGGAGAATTAAAATGCTTGTTGTAGTTGATGTGAAGATATCCCCTTTCGAGACAGAGCTCATCCCACTGGGCTCTCACCGCTCAGGGCTGTGTGCCTCTGCAAGAATTGCCCTAGGTAAAAAAAAAAAAAAAAAAAAAGCCACCATGTTGAAGTGTTGAAGGGTATAAATCCTCCTCAGGGGCAAACTTCCAATGACAGCTCAGTTTGCAAAGTGGAGGGCTCAGCCCCTTATCTCGACTCTGAATTCAAGATGACTCTAGATGCCATGTCAATGCCAGAGGTCCTCACAGACCTGTCCGTGGCCACTGCCTCCCTGCTCGGCTGCTCTGGCAAACCTGTGTTCTTTCTTCCTTCCCAGGAAGAGTCCCAAGAGCACCACCGATAAGCTAACTGCACGCACCTGTCCATCCTAAGGAGAGCAACAATCTCGAATCATAATAGAAAAAGTGACTGACTTCTTATATAATTATAAAATATCTGTAAGATTGATATATTTGCCTATTAAGCATATTAATTATTATTTTTTATTATTTTAATGACAATGGTGAAATCCACTAACTATGTAAGGAGAAAATTGCCCCAATCGTATATTAACTTGTGCAGATAATGGAAAAAGAATATTTCTCAACTCACTTATGAAGCCAATATGCATTTGATACTTACACTTGACCAGTGTGTTTTAGGAAAAGAAAATTACAGGCCAGTATTTTTCACAAGCACAGATAAAGGCATCATAAATCAAATACATAAAACTGGGACATTTCACAGCCATGTTGAGCTTTTCCTTGGAGTTGTATTTCTCAGCACGTAGTCTACAGAAATGAGACCCGTGTGAACCGAAACACATGAATAGTGACAATCACAGAAGCATTAACTGACATAACCAAAAAGTGAAAACAAACAAATGGCCATCAGCAGAAGAAAGGACAGATGAAATGTGGTCTATTTACAATGGAATAACATGCAGTATTGAAAACAAACTACAGCTATATACAACAACATGGATAAATTTCATAAAATAATTTTAAGGGAAAGAAGCCAGATTCCCAAGTGTGTGTGTGTGTGTGTGTGTGTGTGTGTGTACATGGATACTTTTGAATTCACTGTTTGTAAAGTTTAAAAACAAGCACACTTAATCTACTGGCACAGCAGTTTGGCCAACAGTGCCTTTGAGTAAGAGGGAAGCGCTCATGATTGAGAGGCGGTTACCCTGCAAACAAAATTAAGAAAAAACTCCCTGCTCATGAAACTTATCATCTAGTTGGAGTTGACAGGCAATAAGCAACAAAATAAATAAAATATGTAGGCTGTCAGTTAGTGATGCGACGACTATGGAGAAAAAAATATACCAGGTAATAGGAAGATAGAAAGTGTCGATGTTAAGGTGTGGTATGAGTGGTGTGCAAGTTGCTTACTGTCAGTAACGTCGTCAGGAAGGACCTATCTCAGAGAGTAAAATTTACACAGAAACCACCCCTTCCTTGGGATTGCGCTACTGTTCAATGCTGCTGATGCCCACACAACATGCCCTCAGCAACTACAGCTTTGCTTTACCTTCGTGTAATTTTTGAAACAAAAGAAAAACCTCTTTTCCATGAAAAAAAAATTTACACAGAGACCTGAAGGAGAGGAGGAGGCCAGCTGGGAGTGAGTTTGCTACAGCTGAACAGTTCTGAGCAGAGCAACGCTCTGGACTTAGGCTTTTAAAAGCTTTGCTCTGGTTGCTGTGAGGTAAGTGAGGGGAAGAAAGCGAGCTGGGAACAGGGAGGCCAGCGAAAAGGACGGGACCACCATCAGGCTGGCAGTGGCTGAGGCGGCTGGAGCCGAGGGGATGATGTTGAGAGAGAGGATGGAGAAAGTGTTTGGGGGTATCTTTGGCATCTATAGCAGACAGAATTTGAGGAAGGGTTGGTCACGCGATATGAAAGAGCACTCAAGAATGAACACAACTGTGTTTAGCCTGAGCAACTAGAGTTCCCATTTCCTGGTGAAAAGATGGGGATGTTGGTTATGGACTTGTTTGGTCCGAGATGCCCACTCTACATTCCAATGAACGTGGCAGCGATGCTGTTGTTTACACGATATGAAACTCAGACGGAGTATGGAGTGATATAAAAATGTGGCAACCATCAAAAAATATATGTGTTATTTTATACTGTGGAGTGGTTACCAAAGGAGTGAGCAAGATAAGGAATGTAAGTCTGAGAACTGAGCTGTGAGACACTCTGACCCTCAGTTCAAGAAGGTGGGAAAAGTCAAGCATACAAGACTAAGGGGAGCAGACAGTAAAATCAGGACCAAAAAAAAAAAAAAAAAAAAAAGAGCAGGGTTGGCTATCCTGGTATCCTGGAAGCCAAATGAAGAAAATCTCTCAAGAACCTTCAGGAAGAGTGGCATAATCCGCCGTGTCAAATGCTACTGACCGGTTGGTAAGATGAGGATTGAAAAGTGGCCCCTGGACTCGCGTGTGCAGAAACAGCTGACACCTGGCGAGAGAGCACGTGGTGTCGTGGTGGGTAAACCCTGAGCGAAATGGGTTTGAGAGTTCATGGGTGAGTTATGGGAGACAGTGAGGAAAGGCGATATTTTTACAAAACGTTGTTCTAAAATGAGCAAAGAGATAGAGAAGTAGTTGGATGTGGGTGGAAAACCAAAAACCTATTTTTATAAAATGAAAGAAATTATAGTATATTGGCTGATGAAAATTAATATTAAAAGGGCAACTGAGGTTTAAGAGAGAGAGGTGAGAGTTTCTAGTGCAATGTCCTTGAGTAGGAGACAGAGGATAAGAACTAGCATTTGGGTGGAGGACTCCCGGCTTTGAGAGAAGCACGGGGAGTTCACACCCGGTCACCAGAGGGACGTTAGAGTGTGTGGCCACAGGTGAAGGGACTGATATGGCAGCAAGAATCGTAGATACTCTTTTCTGAATACTCTCTCCTCCCTCTTGCTTCTCTCACTTCATCTTCCCCTTCCCTCCCAATCTTCCTGGCCTCTTTGATGTCCTTCAAGTCAGCAAAGTTTTCTGTAATCTTGGTGCCTTATTACTAATTCTTTGCCATAGGCGTTTATGTGGCGTATCTTCCAACCCCTTTGAGCTCCTGTGCATAGGCTCCCTTCTCTTGGAGCTACTCTCTGGCCGCCCTACAGAAAATGCTAATTCCTTCTTGTTTTCATTCCCTGCTTTATTGTTCTCCTCATCATTTACCAGCTATCTAATATATTGCATCCCTTACTTATTTATCCCATTGATTATTTCCTTCCTCCACCATATGGTTGCATGACTTGCTATAACTATTCTCCACTTCTACCAGGGGGCAGTGATTGTTATGGGCTGGTCATATTTGGGGATACTTATCTCTGCTTTATGATAATCAGCGGTTATTAATAATATACATTGTTGATATTCATTCACTAAACTGTTCCAGCACATAATGAATCTGCCCTCACAGGGTTAACAAGAATTACAAGCCAGGCTTTAGGCAGAAACACAGTTAGCACTAACAGGGTCCATTGGTGCCCTCTGACCCACTCCCTCTCGGTGCTACCTGGAGTCTGCAGTGTGCCGGCCACCTGCTTCTCCATTGTTCCTGCAGGCGGGATCTCTGACCCTGGAGCAAGAAGACTTTTGCTGAAGCATTGCTAGGTTGTTGTTCAGAACCCAAATTCCAGCAGAACAGCTGATGCCAACATCCGAAGACCAAGGAACTGGTTCAGCACAAGGAGGCAGCCTCTTCATCACTCCGTCCCATGACTCACCCTTCACTTCGTGACCACCTCAGCCCCTCAAACTTCCCACCATTTAAGATCCCTTAAAGCCTCTATCCACAAACCTCTCTGGGAGAGGGATTTGAAGTTTCCTCCCATCTCCTCGCTTGGCTTCTCTACGATTATCAAACTCTTTCTCTGCTGCAGCCCTCAGCGTCCAGGTGTGTGGACTCACCACATACCTGGCAACAAGACTATCATGGTCACAGTAACAGAAAATGATTCTCAAACATGAAAAAGAGACTAGCTTAGCATTAAACTCATATCAAAATCAGACAAGGAGAGCACAAAGAAAGGTATAGGCTAATTACACTTATTAATGTAAGTGAAGAAAATTAAAATAATATGTAATAGATATTTGGAAAAAGAATAATGGTTTATGGTAAACTAGGCCTTACTTAAAGCAATCGAGTTGAGTTTCTTCATTAATAGATTAAAAGAGAAAAACAAAGTTATCATTTTCATCATAGATATTGAAAAGCATTTGATAAATTCAGCATCCATTCTAGATTTAAATATACATATAATCAAACTAGAAAGATAATTTAACGTGTCAAAAGAATCCTACCAGAACCCTACAGCAGACATTAAGCTTAATGTCATAACATTGAAGGAAACCACCCGACCAGCACGCTCAGTGTCACCAGAGCCGCTCAGTACTGAACTGGCCATTCCAGACAGTGCAGCAAGATCAGCTCAAACGGCAGGCTCCAAATCTGGGGGAAAAGAAATAAAATATAATTCATTTAGTTTATAAGATCATCTAACCAGAGATCCAGAAGAAATAACAGAAAACTATAGGAGGCCTAGGAATAATTATAATAAATGTGTCAAGTTCTACATAAAGTTAATTTAAAATTTTAGTCCATATCATTTTTAAAAGAATATAGAATGTTATACCATCTTCAAAATTGGAAAGAGTTACTACCACAATTTAACAGTCATCTACAAATTGATATCTGAATCCAATTCAATTCCATTCAAAATCCTCCCTTCAAAAAAGTCTTTCAATAGAACACAGGTCAACAAGCTGTGGCCTGTGGGCCACATCCACCCCGCTGCCTGATGTGTGAGTGAAATTTACTGGAACAAAGCCATGATCATGTGATTGCATATCCCCTATGGCTGCTTTTTCAATACAATGGCAAAGTGAGTAGTTGTAACAGAGATCAGAAGGTCATTGAAGTCTAAATATTTACTACCTGGCCTTTACAGAAAAATTTTGCTGATTCCTGATATAGAGGAGAAAAGTCCTCAAATAGGGCAAAGCCATTCACAAAGAAAGATAATGCAGAATGCCCTATAAGTCATAATATTACTTTAAAAAAAAAATGCATGACAATATATTTAGTTTGATCCCATTAAAAGAAAAAAAATAGAAGGTCTTCAATCCCAAATGTAAGAAAATATACATATATTTTCTAAAAAAGGATGTGGAAGTAGTTGCCACGGGGGTGCAAGTCCGTGCAGAGGAAGCAGATGGGAATTTTTATCTTTAATATGTCTTTAGTCTTTGATTTTTGCTGAGCATATATCTATTCCAAATGGAAGATGATGAAAACAGAAAAGTGTAGCTATGGACATGATTCTTTATTTTCTCTCCCTTCCTCCTGGCAGCTGGGTGATCAGCGTACAGTCTGCACTTTCGTCTCCTCGTGGTCTAACCAGAAATATTACTTTTCACTGTTTCTTCCTTCCGTGCACTGAAGAGACACAGACACCCAAGTGTGGGCCGGGGCGCAGGGGGACGGGGCGCAGGGGGACGGGGCGCAGGGGGACGGGGCGCAGGCAGGACGTGCCTCGCAGCCGCTGTGGGGGCCGGCCCAGCTCGGCAGGCTCGGGGGACCGGGGTGCTCTCTGCGTCCTCCACAGTCCTGCCCCCCAGGCCTCGCTGTGTGCTTTGAGGCCAATGCCTCCGCGAAATTTAAAATGACACCGTTCTCTTTGTCAGTTTTTGTGCAGAAATACCCTTTAAGTACCACATACAGGTGGGTGTGTCTGGTTTCTGGCGCCAAGTGTCCATTCCGAAACGCCCGGTTATTAGCACTGGAGACGCTTAACCTTTATCAATCAGTGAAAAAAACTTCTGGGACTTGCAAAATTCTTGGAAGATTCCATCATGGTCTCTAGCTCACTTTAGAAACCTATAAACATCAACTATCTCCCTAATCTTATGAGAAAATCCATTCCATTTTTAGGTAGTTCTGATTACAGCGAAATTCCCCTCAGTGAGTTGAAACCTGCCCGTCCATGACCTTGACCCGCAGGTTAGAATTTCAGCTGAGGGTGAGGAGCAGGTGCCGTCTTCCCTGTGCAGGAAAGGTGTCCAAGCGTCTGAGACGCCGTTCTGTGCTCAGAGATTTCTCTTTCCCAGCGTCACCTTGCTCAGTTCTCTCAGCCACTCTTTTCTGTCACCTCGTCTGGCTGCACCTTTCTTTTTACCCACGATTCCTCTCTTTGTCTTGATTTACTCGAACCTTGGCACCGATTCCTGACCTTCACCCTGGGAAAATGAGTAGTCTCTTGTTTCCAGTCAGGGGAGGAATACCGATGCTCTTGCTCTGCTCATCTGAAGTTCCTAGAACAAGCCAAGATCCAGATAAAAGTCAGGAGACGCATTTTCCAGCGGCAGGTGAGGTGTGATTCCCACAGAAACAGGCCGGCCTTTCACCAATCAGCTGAGAGGTACGTGTACTTGGTAGCTCAAAACTGTAGCAGAAAGAGAAGTGGCGGTTGTTTGTCTTTCAAAGAACTGTGGAGACTGCTGTTTTGAATGGGGGCGACTGAGGACTCTGCGGTGCCCACCCACCATGGCTGTGCCCTGCGAGCAGCTGGCACTGGAGAGTGCTGGCTCTCCTGCTGGCCGAATGGTCTCCCGGTACCCTGGGGACGCCCCCGTTCATGCTGTCACCTTGGATGCCCGCGTGTCTGAACAGGCCTGGCCTACGGTTGCCTGTTTTCGATGTGGCCCATTTGGATTTATTCCCAACTCATGCTGACTTTCCCTGAGAAGCAACACCCTAGTCTGTTACCATGGAATTACTTTGTGACCGAGGTGACGCTTTCCCAGCCTGTCTGCACTGCTCAAAGCCCCTGTCACCAGTGAATACCAAGCACTAAGCCAAAGGGATGTCGTTTCCTATGAACACGTACTGGCCATGGTCAAAGTGCAAGATGCAGCTTTCTTGGCATGTTTCGAAGTGTGACAGCAACTCTCTTCAATGCCACAACTCTGTATTCCCGTTCTTTGCCAATATGTAATTCCTAGTAACATAAAATCCACGGCTGTGTTCTACTGTTTTAAATAGTAGAACGTTCTAGTTCCACTTGAATTCAATATTTTGGATTTCTTTTGTCTTTTTTCTAATCCTAAATGCATTATAACTTTTCTGTTGTTTCATTTGGTAACACAGTTTTTCTCCAGTAGGGAAGCGCCATATGTTTAAGCAATAAAACTTGTTTCCCAGATGTTCTACTTCTTTAAAACTATAGCAGCTAATTCATTCACATGTAAAGACTTATGAAAATTCAATCTTGCCATCTTCAAATAGAAAATATAATTCTTCCTCCCACTTAAAAACAAAACAAAACAAAACAAAACAAAACGGTTGTATAGTGTCCCAGTTAAATGGATGAAAGCAACGGGTTGCATTGCGTTCCTTGGCAATTCGACTCAGAAGGTGCCCATACAAGATGTACCACAGATCTGAAATGTTCTCCAAGCCAAAGAGAAAACTAGACAGACATTCTGGGCCCAGACAACTCCCACCCAATAAATTGAATTCTGTTCCCTTCCTGGAAAAACTGGTCAGGGTTTTGGAACGTGAAGACAAACCTATGCCGACCACTCCACCAAAGAATGCTCAGAGGAGGCAGGGAGACAGTTGACCCCTGGGATGGGTGTCTGCCCGGCTCGCCGGGCAGATCTGTGCTGTACACAGGGTCTGCTGGTGGAGAAGCATCAAGTACTAGGTGGGGAGAACCCAGTTGGAGCACTGGCAGTCCATGGTTCCCTTATGCCCCCGCCTCCTCCGCTGTTCCTACCCCAGTGGAATCCTCTTCTTTCCATATTCTGTATGTTAGCTTTGGTGCATGGAGAACCAGTTTTAGGTGTTGATCACAGAAGTCCAGGAGCATCAGGCAACTCTAAATCACTCTACCCTGACAGAAGAAAACCACAGGCTTATAAAAGAACATGCAAATGAAAGTATCACATTACAGTTATTCATCTTTTAAGACACAGTTCCCCATCTCTGGGGAGCAAGACAGAGTTGCTGGAAGGAACTAGTCAAGGGTGTCAGTCCTTTCCAAAAAAGCTATAATCTAATAGGGAAATAAATTATGAATCAGATCCCTTAAGGTATAATGGCTGGACACTGGGTGTCATTAGGAAGGAAATCTTCAGCTCACATTTGAACATATTCACAATTAGGTAAAAGACAGCAGTAGACTATTTCTAGAACTTAAACTAGATGGAAAAGAACTTACAATGTTTCACTAAGCCTAGCTAATTTCAAAGTAAAATGGGCCACAGTTTCTAGTTTCAAGTGTTTTTTATCTTATTGAAAAATCATGACACATATAGGAAGCAATGAAAGCATAAACCCTTTGGGAATGACCATAGCAAAAACTGATCATTTATGATAACTAAGGACCACTACTGTTACTATGATTGACGTATACTTTTAAGTGCTTTGCTGATGTTATCCTATGTAACATGCCCAAGAACCACCAGGTAGGATACTATTATTCAATCCTATGTTGTAGAAACTGAGGCCCAGAGGTTAATTTGGCCAAGATCAGAAAATTAAGAAAATTAAAAAAAATGAAGCATTTAGGATTTCATTACAGAGAGGCAATAGTTTGTGAGAAAATGCTTAGGTCTCTCAAAAAAGAAAGGGAAAAGGAAGTTAGGGTAGGCACTGAAGTGAAATGAGGAGTAATTAGGATACATTGCACGAGGGGCTTGGAGAGTGAAATACTCCTGGCATGTTGCTGGAGAGCCTGTTTTTCAATTATAATATTTTTTCAACAGATGTCTTCTCTTGATAACACCATCATATGATGTTTCGTTAAATTTGACAGTGAATTTAATATCATATATAAATTAAGTTAATGTAATTTTGGGAGAAAAATTTTTTTTAGTATAGTCATTGTGTCAGCTTCATTGTCAAGCTTTTCTTTCGATGATAGTATGAAAGATATAGAACACGTGAATAACAAAATGTACAGGCTTAATGTAATTGACATTAATCCTGTACCCAATCTTTAACTGTATCAATTTTATTCTCCACCTAGTCATATGATTATATTGCATATATTATATAATCCATATGTACATAATATATGTATATAGTATACAATATATAAACTTTTAAGCTGTTGATATGGTGAATTACAGTTAAAGATTTTCTAATGATATGTCAATCTTGATCATAAACAAACTATACTTCTTACATATTCCTGGGTTTTATTTATCAATATTTTCTTAATATTTTTACATTTATATTTATGGGAAAGATTGGCCTACAATTGGCCTGTTTTTAATTTCCACATATGCTTCCCTTTTCCATGTGTTATTATGACCACAAGTTTATCTACAATATATCATTTATATATGTATTTCAAACTATCAATTTTTTAATTCCTCTATTATGTTGTTTATTTAGTTTTTTGTTATCTTCTGTTTTATGTTAATTTATTCTTTTGCTAGTCTTCTAACTTGTATGTTAGAGGCTTAGCTCACTGATTCTTACCATTTCTTATTCTTCAGTGAACTTTTAAGGGTGTAAATTTCCATTAAATACTATTTCAGTTGAATGTAGTATTGAAATGCTTTATTTTAGTCATTTAGTTCTAGTTATGTTTTAAGTTTTATTATAATTTATGTTTTTATCCTAAAACTATTTATAAATGTATTTCTTTTAGTTTACAAAGATTTGTTTTTATTATTGATATTAATTCTAATTTCATTAGGATTAGTGACTATGGCATATTTTATGCTAATATTTGACATATGTTGAGATTTACCTCTTGGGAAATACATGGTCAATCTTTGTAAAGGAAAAGGAAACTTCTTTTACAGATAAAGAGAACCTACCAAAGTCCAAAGCAAACATCACATATAAAACAAGAACAAGACAGTCTGCCTATGATTTTGTCTCCTCTTCAATGTCATCCTGGAAGACTTAGCCCAAGCAACAACAACTTTTTATTCCAAGATGATTTAATTGTTTTCCATAAGCAAATCCCAACCAATTCACAAATGGATTATTACAATTAAAGAGACAGTTTTGTAAATTTTCTAAAAATAAGATAAATCCTAAAAATATGAAACTCTATACCTTTCTATACACCAAGAGCAAAGACAATGTAATTAAGAAAAAATAGCATCACATAATATCAAAGTATAAAGGATAACTAAGGATAAGTAAACATAGCTGTGGAGATAATTTTAAAACTTCTTGCTTATTAAAAAAACTATAACAAAATGTTTTAGCAAGTTCAGTGATAGAAAAATGCAATATGTTAGTGTTGTTAGTTTTTTTTCAATTTGTTATATAATCTCAAATGCATTTTCACTCAAATTTTAACGAACATTTTATGTGGAAAGACAAGACCCAAACAGTGAAGACATATCCCTAAGGAAAATTTAAAAATATATTTTCTGTAACTAATATTCAATCTTGAAGTAGAATAGCAGATAAGTAGGTTTTACAAGGATGGGAGGATAGCTATAAATGGAACTGTAAGAGGCTCTAACAAAAGGCTCACATATCTGGAACCTGCTATCTCACAGATGGACCATTCTTACCACTCTGAAAGAGCTAGTACTGAATTAATAGGACTCAGACAATTTTTATCCATATGGAAAAATAAACAAGTTTAGATTCTTTATCGCACAAAACACAAAATTCAATTCTGGGTGGATTAAAGACTTAAATATGAAAGGTAAAACTTTGAAATGTTTACAAGAAAATGAGTATATTTCTATCATCTCAAAGTCACTACAGATTTCTAAACAAGATGCAAATATGACCAAGCATGAAGTAAAAGACTGTCAAACATGAATCTCTTGAAGATCTTCTGTTGCAAAACTACACTATAAGGAATGTGAAAGGGAGTCTAAAGTGGAGAGAAAATATTTCCCACATATAGACTAAAAAAATCTAACATCCAGAATACATGAATAAGAATAGAAAAGAAACATACGGGATGACTTAGTGTTGGCTAACTACTGGAATAAACTACCCTAAAAGTCTCAGTGGCTTAACACAATATAGTTTTATTTGTCACTCACATTTCAGTCCAATTTCTTATATGGCATGTGGCCGGCTGAGTGGTGATTCAGAGTAAGCTCCTTTATAATGGCTCACCATTACCTGGGACTTTACACCCTCCACTAGATCTTCTAGATTCTGTGGAATGATGATAAATAGAATTTGAGAATAATGAAGTTTTATACACAAATCTTAGGAGTAATATATGTCCATCCCAATTCCGTTGCCCAGATCAGAATTTATATGCATATATATATAAACACACACTTGCTATGGTTGTTTGTTCAGGAAGAAAAAGAGAGTTTGGTGAACATACAAATATAAATAGTATTTGTATCATAAATACTTGTAACCGAGTAGAAAAATGCATAAAAGTCATAAATGAATGTTTCAGAGAAGAGAAGAAAATGTCCAATAAATATATTAAAAATATTTTGAAACTTTATAATCAAATACATGTAAATTAAAACCATTATGAGTTAGTTAACATTTTACAACCACCAGAAGGACAAACACATTTTAAGTTGTTTGAATAATATGAAATAACATAAATTCTTATATACTGATGGTGTTAATACAAATTAATATAACCACACTGGAGAACAATTTGAAGTATCTAATAAAGTAGAAGGTATGCATAAATAAGTTAATGCCCAGAAATCCTACTCATAGTCTATAATAGAAAAAAATAAATTAATTAAAATTATAAGAAAACTCTAAATATTTGAAATGGTTATCAAGAGGAACTTATATAAATAAATTACTAGGTGGTCTCACAACAGAATTCAATGCATTAGTGAAAATGGAAAAATTTCTACCTGCAAAAAAGTGTGTAACTATGAGCAATATAATATGGAGTGGAAAAGAACTAGTCACAAATGCATATGTAAAGTCAACATTAAATTGTAACACACACACACACACACACACACACCTAACAAAAGCAAAACATGCAAAACAATGCTTATCTCTTTTTTGGGATGTGGATGGAGGAGCATGACCAGGAAAGACACAAGAGGACCTTCAATGATACTGATGCTGCTATTCATTCAGCTGAATGCTGGCTATATATTGGTCTAGTTTATTACATATTATACCTGCTACACCATGTATACCTCCTTTTATAAGCATGTAATATTTTATTTTTTTAAAAAAATAGTAAATGCTGTTAATCTGGATGAGAGAAAGTGGCTGAATATATAAAAGTGAAAAGGGAGCCCAAATAGTCACAATCTTGAGGAAAAATAATGAAGCTGGAAGCATCATATTATCTGATTTCACAATATACTACAAAGCTATAGTAATCAAAACAGTATGGCACTTGCATGAAAACAGATATATACACCAATGTATAGAATGGAGAGCCTAGAAATAATTCCATACATGTACAGTCAACTAACTTTTGACATACATGCCAAGAAAACATTATGGGCAAAGAACAGTCTCTTCAATGTTGTTGGGAAAACTAGGTACCCTCATGCAGAAAACTGAAATTAGAATCTTATATCACATCATCTACAAAAATCAACTGAAAATGGATTAAAGACTTAAATGTAAGACTTGAAAACTGTTAAACTTCTAAAAGAAAACAAAGGGGGAAAGATCCACAATATAAGTTTGGCAATATTTTTGGATAGGATCCCAAAAGTACTGGCAACAAAAGCAAAAATAGAAAATGGGATTATACCAAACTACATAAACGTTTGCACAAAGAAACAATCAACAGAGTAAATTGGGAAAAATATTTGTAAACCATGAACCTGGTGAGGGATTAATAACCAAAATATACAAGGATTTTAAGCAACTCAATAGTAAGAAAACAAACAACCCATTTAAAAAATGAGCAAAAAACCTAAATAGACATTTCTCAAAAGAAGACATACAAATGGCCAACAAACATATGAAAAAAAAAATGCTCAAAATCACTAATAATCAGAGAAATGCAAATTAAAACCACACTGAGATATCATCTAATACCTGTTAGAATGGCTACTATAAAAAAAAAAGAAACAAGTGTTGACAAGTGTGTAATGAAAAGGACACCCTTGTACACTACTGGTGAGAATGTAAATTAGCACAGCCGTATGGAAGACAGTAAGGAGGTTCCCAAAAAAATTAAAAATAAAGCTACTATGTAATCCAGCCATCCCACTACTGGATTTTCCAAAGGAAATTAAATCAGAATGTCAAAAAGACGTGTGCATTCCCATGCTCATTGCAGCATTATTCACAATGGCCAAGATATAGAATCAACGTATCACATCAATCAATCCAAGCCAAGATAATCAACTTGCTAAATCAATCAATAGATGAA
Organism: Eulemur rufifrons; assembly: GCF_041146395.1. NCBI lineage: Eukaryota > Metazoa > Chordata > Mammalia > Primates > Lemuridae > Eulemur > Eulemur rufifrons. The sequence continues at coordinate 4,194,151 of NC_091011.1, read as the reverse complement.
TGCACAAAAAAAATGTGGTATGTGTATACAATGGAATAATATTCAGCCTTAAATGAGACAGAAATCTTGTCATTTGTGACAACATGGATGAACCTAGAGGACGTTTTGTTAAATGAAATAAGCCAGACACAGAAAGATAAATACTGCATGATCTCATATGTGGAAGCTAAAAAATGTCAAATCCTTAGAAGCAGCTAGTAGAATGGTGGTTACCAGGAGCTCAGATGGGAATGGTTGAGGAGGTTTTGGTTAAAGGGTACAAAATTTGAGTTAGACAGGAGGAATAAGTTAAAGAGCTCTATTGTACAACCTGTTGACTATAGTTAATAATAATGTATTGTGTGTTCCTGAAAAATAAAAGAGGGAAAGAGCGAGAGAAAAAAAAAAGCTTTCAAGATCTTGGTTCTTAACTAGATAATAATATGAGATGCAAATCACAAGCATTGACACCAATCTCCAAAGAAGAAAGGGTTTCTATATTGTAATAAAAAGGAAGGAAAAGGGAACAGTACATATAAAAACAGATAACTATATCTGATAAAAAGCATGAAGTAAGAGGGTATCATTTTGCTGACACTGAGTTGTGATGAGGAGATTATTTGGTAATTTCAAGAGTATTGAGAAAGTTTGAAAAAGTTACTTTGACATCCAGTTTCCACTCCCATACGTGAAGAGCTTGAAAGTCATGACTTCCCTTCCCACAACAATATAAAAGCTGAAAATCAACTCTTCTTGGATCCATCAGAGAACTGAGGTCTCAGCACACACCATGGCTCCCAAAACTGGAAAGATACAGAAAATCACAGCTTCTCAGGAGCACCAACCTCTCAGAAACTGCTGCTGGAGCCAGCACTGGGCAGGGAAGCCGAGAGGGTAATTGACAAGTTGCTGGAGACACGTGTGGACTGGCTGGGGCTTTATTATCTCCTGGAGGCCAGACCCACGGGAGGGGCTGCAGTTCATGACTTTAACCTCCAGCAGCCCCATCTGCTTCTCACTGTGACTATAAGTGAAAATAATCCCCTTATGTTTGTGGCAGGAGATGGAGAAAATAAGCATTTTGAAACATGGCCAGAACATCGTGTGTTCCTACAGAAAGGCATGCACTCAAGGGGAACTATGTTACCAGTGTGTAACTGATATGAAGGAAGGACCTACCCAACTCTAGCCCCCTCTACCTTTTAATGTGGAGGAAGGAAATTACCCCATCCAGGCCCCTCTAGATTTCCTGTCTCACCTAAAGTTTGTTGGGGGGGAAGCGAAACAAAAAACTGAGAAGCAACTTCGAGGGTCACAGTCCAGGTACACAAGCTCAGTAAAATATTGAGACCTGATCGTGTGACTACAGAATACGTTTCCCACCCCCATATCTCACATCCGCAGGGATAGGATCCTGTATAATAACGGGATTATACACTGAGAAAACTTCACAGCTCAGACCCTATTTTCATAAAAAGTCTCAAGGGAAACCAAAGATAACAGAGGAGATAGAAATAAAACTCCAGAGGAAATTTTAGTCTCTGACAGCAACAGATACAGCAAATAGTAAACACAGCCTAACTCCCAGCCAGTATCTAGAAGGCATATTCAACTTAGTTCCATTTACTCAATATATCATGCCTGGTATTTGACAAAAAATTACGAGGGATGTAAAAGGCAAAAAGCACAGTTCAAGGAGATATAGACAAATCCACTATCACACTTAGAGATTTCAATATCCTTCTTTCAGTAATTGACAGATCCAGCAGGCAGAAACTCAGTAAACATAGAGTGGAACTGACCAGCACCATCAATCAGATGGATATAATTGACATTTATAGACTAAGTCATATAATAAAAGCACCATACACATTGTCCTCAAGTTCACATGGAACATTCACCAAGACTCAGGTCACAAAACACATCTTAACAATTTAAAACAACAGATATCATATAAAGAATGCTCTCAGGTCAGAATGAAATTATATTAGATATCAATAAAAGAAAAACAGAAAATCACACACAGTATTTGGTGATTAAACAACACACTGCTAAATAACACAGGGATAAAAATGGACACAACAGATTATAAAAATCCTTTCTACCAAATGAAAATGAACGTACAACTCACAAAAATTTATGGGATGCAGTAAAAGCAGAGCCTAGAGGGAAATTTATAGCATTGAGTGCATACATCAGAAAAGAAGAGCGATCTAATATAAATAATCTAAGTTTTCACCTTAGGACACATGAAAAAGAAGGGCAAATTAAATCCCAAATGACCAAAAGGCAAAAAATAGTAAATTGAGAACAGAAGTCAATGAAGTCAAAAACAGGAAATCAACAGAGAAAATAAGAGTAACCCAGAGCTGGTTCTTGGGAAAGATTAATAACATAGGTAAACCTCTAGCCAGGTTAACCAATAAAAAAGACAAAATAAAACAAAACAGAGAAGATACAAATTATTAGCAACAGAAATGAATGAAGGGACATCAAAACTGATCCCATGGACTTTAAAAAATAACAAAGGAGCTTCTTTTGTGGTTCAAAAGTATGATGACTGGGTTTCACAGCCTGTGTGAGATGTGCCTTCCTCACACCTTGTAATGATGTTGGGACATCACCTATCTTATGTGAGAAAAAAAAAAAAAGAAATATTATTAGCAACTTTGTATCCACAAATTTGATAATTGGGATGAAATTGACCAAGTCCTTGAAGACTCAATCTATGAAACATCACACCAGGAGAACAGATAATCTAAATGGCTCTATATCTATTAAAGGAATTGCACTAACAATTATTGATATTAACCTTCCAAAACAGAAAACAGTAGGCCCAGATGTTTACATTCGTTAATTCTATGAAGCACTGAAGGAAGAAATTGTACCAATGTCATACAATCTTTCCCAGAAAATCAAAGTAGAGAGAACATTTTCTAACTCATTCTATGAGGCCAGCATTACCAGTATACCAAAACCAGAAAATGGCATCACTAGGAAGGGAAATTACAGATGATTACAGATGAGAAATTATCTTTTAAGAGTATAGAGGCAAAATCCTCAACAAAATTTTAGCAAAAGAAATTCAACAATATTTAAAAAGAATTACACATTGCTGGGGTTTAAATATTTGCTACCTCCAAAACTCATGTTGAAATTTGATTCTCAATGTGGCAGTACTGACAGGTGGGGCCTTTAAGAGGTGATTGGGTCAAGAGAGCTCTGCCCTCATGAATGGATGAATCCACTTATGATTAATTAATTAATGATTAATGTGCTATTGAATTAATGGGCTATCATGGGAGTGGAACTGGTAGCTTTATAAGAGGGAGAGAGACCTGAGCTAACACATGAGCACGCTCAGCCCCCTCTCCGTGTGATGCCATGCACCCCCTCAGGACTCTGCAGAGAATTCCCAGTATCAGGAAGGTCCTCACTAGAGGCAGCCCCCCAACATTGGACTTCTCAGCCTCCACAATTGTAAGAAATTAATTCTTTTTCTTTACAAATTACTCAGTTTCAAGTATTCTGTTATAAGCAACAGAAAACAAACGGAGACACACACCATGCCCTAGTGGGATTTATTCTAGGCATGCAAGTCTGGGACAACATTTGAAGACTCATTAATGTAATTTCTTACATTATCAGGCTAAAGAAAAAAATCATATGATCATAGCATATCAATTGATGCAGAAATATCATGTGACAAAATCCAGCACCCATTCATGATAAAAAGGGCAAACTCTTAGCAAATTAGGATTAGAAAGGTACTTTCTCAACATCGTAAAGAATATCTATAAAAACCTCTAGCTAACTTTGTATGTAACAGTGAAAAACTAGATTTTTTTCACTTAAGACCAGAAGCAAGCAAAAATGTTCCCTCTCACCAATCCTACTGAAGTACTGAAAATACAAGCTTGTACAATAAGAAATTAAAAGGAAATAAAAGGTAATGGGCAGGAAAAATAAAATTGTCTTTGGTCACAGATGATATGACTGTTGATTGCAGAAAATTCACTGTTGATGTAGAAAATTAAAAAAAGTTGACAAAAATCTTTTTGAATTAATAAGCAATTACCGTGAAGTAATAGGATATAATGTTAATGTACAATATTTAATTACTTTTCTATATATCAGCAATTAATGATTGGCATTTGAAATAATACCATTTACATTACCATAAAAAATTAGGTATAAAAACAGATCAGGCATAAATAGATCAGGTATCTATCTACAAGATCTATATTAGGAAAGCTACGTAACTCATGAAAAATCAAATAGGATCTAAATAAATGAGTGTTTTCTCATGTTCTTGGTTAGGAAGACAACATTATTAGTATGTCAATTCTCCTCAATTTGATCTAGAGATTCAAAGCAATATCAATTAAAATCCTAGCAAGGTATTTTGTCAATATCAACAAACTGATTCCAAAATTTATATGGAAAGATAAAAAAGCCAGAATAGCCAAGATAATACTTAAGAAGAACAATGCTGGAGCACCACCTACTTCGAAATATACTATAAAGTCACAGTGATCAATACAGTGTGGCATTGTTTGAGTAATAGAGAAATAGTTAAATGGACAGCAAGCTCAGAAATAAATCCATGCAAATGGAATCAACTGATCTTTGACACAAGAGAATAGGTGATTCAGTAGAGAAAATGATAGTCATTTCAATAATTGCTGCTAGAACAATTGTATATCCACATGCATCTATAAACAGATCTTACACTTTTCACAAAACTGGATCATAGACCTAAATGTAAAATGCAAAATTATACAATTCTAGAATATAACATAGGAGAAAGTCTAGATGACATTGGGTTGGGTGATGACTTTTTAGATATAACACCAAAAGCATGACCTGTAAAAAGAAAAAGTTGATAAATTGGACTTTATTAAAATTAAAAACTTGTGCTTTTCAAAGACACTGAAAAAATAGTGAAAAGACAAGTCACAGACTTGGAGAAAATCTTTGCAAAATATACATATGATAAAGGATTGGTATACAAAATATGCAAAAAAACTATATTAAGTTAAGCAATAAGAAAATGGACAAAAATCTGAATAGACATCTTATTAAAGAAGATATGTAAATAGGAAAAAAGGATATGAAAAGATGCACACATTATATATCCTATAAAATTGTAAATTAAAACAATGAGATAACCACTACACACCTACTAGAATGACGAAAATCCAAAACAGTCAAAGGGGAAAGTGGCAGATTAGTGGTGGCCTCCTGGCTCACTGCTCCCAGAGAAGGAGAGAAGGAGGTGAAGAAGAACTCGGATGGCCACGCACCAGGGCCTCACTCCCCGCGCCGAGACCAGCACTGTGAATCTGCAGAGAAACTGGTGGGACCGCAGCGCAGGAAAGAAGGTGAAAGGGAGCTACATCCGCAAACCCGGAGAGTGTGAGAAATACAGTAGGGATCAGAGAGCAGCGCAGGTGGGCTGTGCGCGCCTGGCCGGTCCGTGCAGTGCCATCTGACCCACAGGAGGACGCGGGGCTCCCCCACAGCCCTCCACACCCACGCACACAGGAACACGCCTGCAGTAGGTGCAAAGTCTTGGCACCAGGCTGTGAAGAGGGAACAATAGCGGGAAACATTTTGAACTCCCCAGTGGTGTGCTGGGACTGCACTGGGCAGGGGAGGGTATGGTCTCAGTGGTTACTTCTCATGGCCACGACCACATGGGGGACTTTGGAGACAGGCATCTCACCCCTGGAGGTCGGAGGGACCAGAGCACAGGAGGTGAACACCGCAAAGGGGGCTCTGCCCCTGGAAACCACTGGCAATCCAGCCAGCCCAGGGCAGGACAAAGGATCAGGGCCCTCTGCTGGGCAGACGTGAGTCTGTGGGACGTGATGCAGAGCTGACAGCTGGTGGTGTGTTGATTCAGCACTCTGGAACGGCTTCCGCCAGTTCTTGAGTGGTCGCCACCAACGCTAAATCTCCAGGGGCAGGAGGCCTCCATCTTTGGGCCCCCCGCACAGAGATGCAGCTGTGCGTGGTGGTTTTGGGCAACACTCCTCCCCCAGCCTAGAGACTTTAGTGCCCAGTGCCTCAGAATCCGCCCGTGGAGTGGGGAGAAGCCAGAAAAGCCACTTTCTCCGTGTGGCTGCCATGAATCTGTGGGGCTTTGGTGCTGAAAAATACCCCGCGGACTGTTGATTCTGCCCGCCAGACCAACTTAGGTCATCTACTAAGAACATAACTCCAGGGCTTGCTTTCCAGATTTGAGTGGCTGCCAGCACTGGGGTGTGTGAACAAGGAAGGAAAAACCTGGCCAGCGACCTCAGCAATTGCACCAACTGACCCCTCCCATCAGGAGCAGCCCTCCAAGTGTGGGGAAAGAGCCCTGAATAGCATATAAGTGGCTCCCCCTAGCGACAGGCCAAGCAACCATAGAAGAACACACACCCAGGCTTGCAGGCACCAGCTGTGATCTATCTTGCCCTTACCCCCACCTTAAGGGAGAACAGGGTTCAAGCAACACTCGGGAGTGGCAAGGCCCCTCCCAAAGATCAGGGCATTTGTATTCCCCATTCAGGGGACCAGAGCCTACCACAGAGACATCAGATTACCTCAATAACTGGCTCCTCCACACAGACTACAATCAACGACAGAGAGTGTAACCCCATAGTTTAACACAGTGCCCTCCATCTCAAGCTAGCAGAGGGCAGTGGAGTAATACCCACAAGGGCAATCCACCAGCTGGGAACTTAAGCTGGGGTACCAAACTCACTAGTCTCTATTGGCGAGAGGTGAAGATAATAGGTCATAGGTAACTCAAATTGCTAAAATACCCCTAAGGCAATACAGAACCAGTGCACCTCTCTCCAACACTGTCAAGGAATGACCCTTGGAGACTTTGAGATAGGGCCATAAACCAGTCCTAGCACCCCCAGTTCACAACCAAGAAGCCTGATGAGAAAGAATCAGCGAAAGAACACAGGAAATAAAAAAGAAATACACGGAGAAATAAGAAAGATCAGAGTCACCCCAAAATAAATCATTAGATTCTCAATAACAGAACCAACTTACATGAAATGATTAAAATGACAGAGGAAGAATTCCAAATATGGATTGTAAGAAAACTCAGTGGAATTGAAGAGAAAATAGCAACCCAACACAAAGAAGCAAAAAAACAATACAGGAAATGAATGAAAAATTCTCTAAAAAAATTGAAGTATTATGAAAGAAGCAAACAGAGATACTGGAAGTAAAAGAGGTATTCAAGGAACTACAAAACACAGTGGAAAGCTTAAGAAAAGGTTGGATCACACAGAGGAAAGAATCTCAGAGCTTGAAGATAATGCCTGTGTGCTAAACAAATCAGATGAATAAAAGAACACAGAAGCAAGAGACAGGAACAAAACACAATAAATATAGGATTATGTAAGGAAACCAAACATAAGAATTATAGGAATCCCGGAGAAAGCAGAAGAAAATACACAAGGGCTGGAAAATCTATTTCTTGTTATAAGGGAGGAAAACTTACCTGGCCTGGCCAGAAATCTAGATATCCAAGTACAAGAAGCACATAGAACTCCTGGGAGACTCAATGTGAAAAGGCATTCACTAGGTCACATGGTTATTAGCCTGTCCAAAGTAAACATGAAAGAGGCAATCCTTTGAGCAGTAAGATGAAAACAGCAGACAACCTACAAAGGAAAACCTGTCACAGTAACTGCACACTTCTCAACTGAAACCTTTCAAGCCAGAAGGAATTGGGGGCACATCTTCAATTTTCTAAAACAGAATAATGGCCATCCTGGAATTGTTTATTTGACAAAACTAAGCTTCATATATGAGGGAGAAATAAAGATGTTCCCAGAAAAGCAATCACTAATGGAATTTACAAAGGCAAGACTTGACCTGCAGGAAGTACTCAGATCTGCATTATACATTAAACAGTGCAATAGACACCAACCAATGTGAAAAACACTCGAGTTAAAGTCCAGAACCCTGATTCCACAATGGCTCAAGACATAAAACGATAAGAATTTATCCAAACAGTATGAACAGAAATCTACCCCAAATATCAATTCTCTCAATAAATGTGAATGGCTTGAATTGTCCACTGAAGAGATATAGACTGGCTGAGTGGATAACAAAACACAAGCCAAGTATCTACTGTCTCCAGGAAATGCATCTTACCCATACAGACTCTTTCAGACTAAAGAAAAATGTTGGAAAACAATCTTCCAGGCAAATAGAAACCAAAAGAAAGCTAGGGTAGCTATTCTTATATGAGATAACATAAACTTTAAAACAGCAAAAGTAAAAAAAGACAAAGATGGTCACTACATAGTGATGGAGGGAAAAAATCCAAAAAGAAGACTTAGTAATTCTTCATAATTATGCAGCCAACACAGAAGCACTCAGATACAGAAAGCAAACCCAGTTTGATCTAAATAACATGATAAACAGTATTGCCATAGTAGCTGGGGATTTCAACACCCCACTGACTGAGCTGGACAGAACCTCCAAACAGAAAATAAGCAAAGGAATTAAATAGAGCTCTAGAACAAATGGGTCTAACAGACATCTACAGAACATTCCACCCAAATAAAGCTGAATATACATTCTTCTCATCAGCTCATAGAGCTGTCTCTAAAATTGATCACATCCTAGGCCACAAATTAGATCTCAACAAATTTAAAAAAAATAGAAATCATACCATGTATCTTCTCAGACCACAGTGGAATAAAATTAGAGATCAATCTCAAAAGAAACACTCACTGATTCACAAAGTCATGAAAATTAAACAATCTATTGCTGTAAGACTATTGGGTCAAGGAGGAGATCCAGATGGAAATCAAAAGATTCTTCAAATTAAATGATAACAGGGACAGCAGTTATCAAAATCTGTGGGATACAGAAAAAACATTCCTGAGAGGAAAACTAATAGCATTAAATGTTCACATCCAAAACACAGAAAGTTCACAAATCAATAAACTAATAAACCATCTAAAGGAAGTGGAAAAGAAAGAGCAAATCAATCCTAAACCTTGCAGAAGAAAAGAAATAACTAAGATTAGAGCAGAACTAAATGCAATTAAGAATAAAAGAACTATACAGAAGACTAATAAAACCAAAAGGTGGTTATTCGAAAAGGTAAAGAATATTGACAGCCCTCTTGCTATATTGGCAAGAACTAGAAAGGAAAGGATTCTAATAAGCCCAATAAGAAATGAAAAAGGAGAGGTCACTACAGACATCACAGAAATATTAAATATTATCTTTGAATACTATAAAAATCTATATGCCCAAAAACTACAAGAAGTGGAGGAAATGGACAAATTCTTAGAAACACACAACCTCCCTAGGCTCAATCAGGAAGAAATAGAATTCCTGAAAAGACCAATATCAAGCACAGAAATTGAAGCAACAATAAAAATCTTCCAACAAAAATAAGTCCCAGACCAGATGGGTTCACACCTAAATTTTATCAAACTTACAAAACAGAACTCATACCTATACTGCAGAAATTATTCTACAACATTGAGAAGGATGGTATCCTGTCCACCTCTTTCTACAAAGTAATATCACCTGGATACCAAAACCAGGAAAGGACACACACAAAAAAAGAAAAATACAGACCAATATCCCTCATGAATATTGGTGCAAAAGTCCTCAACAAAATCTTAGCAAACCAAATTGAATAGCACATCAAAAAATAACTCATCATGACCAAGTGGGCTTTATCCCAGAGATGCAAGGATGGTTCAATATATGCATATCTATAAATGTAATTCACCACATAAATAAAAGCAAGACCATATGATTCTCTGAATAGATGTAGAAAAAGCATTTGACAAAATCCAGCACACTTTATGATAAAAGCTCTTAACAAAATAGGCATAGATGAGTCATACCTTAAAATTATTAAAGTCATATACAATAAACCCACAGCCAATACCATACTGAATGGGGGAAAAATTGAAAACATTCATGCTTAGAACTGGAACCAGACAAGATTGCTCACTATCTCCACTTCTGTTCAACACAGTGCTGGAAGTCTTTGCCAGAGCAATGAGACAAGAGAGGGGAATTAAGGGTGTCCAAACGGGGGCAGAAGAGGTCAAACTCTCACTCTTTGCGGATGATATGACAGTATATCTAGAAAATCCAGAGGATTCAACCAAGAGACTCCTGGAATTGATAAATTCAGTGAAGTCTCAGGATACAAAATCAACGCACACAAATCAGTGGCATTCATATATGCCAGTAAGAATCAACCCAAAAAATCAAATCAAAGATACAACACCTTTCACAAGAGCATCAAAGAAAATTAAATATTTAGGAATATATTTAACACAGGAGGAGAGAGACATATATAGGGAGAAATACGAAATGCTGAGAAAAAATTGCAGAGGATGTAAACAGATGGAAAACTCTACCATGCTCATGGATTGACAAAATCAATATTGTCAAAATGTTCATACTACCTAAAGTGATTTACAGAATTAATGTAATTCCTAATAAAATACCATCATCATTCTTTACAGATCTAGAAAAAATAATTCTAGTCCTCCTATGGAACCAAAGAAGACCTCATATATCCAAAGCAATCGTAAGCAAAAAGTACAAATTGGGAGGCATCATTCTACCAGATGTCAAGCTTTACTACAAGGCTCTAGTAACCAAAACTGTATGGTACTGGCACAAGAACAGAGATATAGACCTTTGGAACAGTACTGAGGACCCAAACATAAAACCATCCTCATATTGTCATCTAATCTTTGACAAAGCAGACAAAAATATACACTGGGGAAAAGAATATCTATTCAATAAATGGTGCTGGGAAAACTGATAACCACATGCAGAAGATTGATACTGGATCCCCATCTCTCACCTGTCACAAAAATCAACTCACAATGGATAACAGACTTAAACCTAAGGTGTGAAACCTTCAGAATTCTAGAAGAAAATGTTGGAAAAACTCTTATAGACATCAGCCTAGGCAAAGAATTTTTGAAGCAGACCCCCAAAGCAATCACAGCAGCAACAAAAATAAATAAATGGGACCTGATCAAATTAAAACGTTTTGCACAGCCAAGGAAACTATCATTAGAGCAAATAGACAGCCTACAGAATGGGAGAAAATATTTGCATGCTACACATCCGATAAAGGGCTGATAACAAGAATCTACATAGAATTTAAGAAAATTAACAAGAAGCAATCAAACAACCCCATCATAAAATGGGAAAAGAACATGAACCAAAACTTTTCAAAAGAAGACAGAATAATGGCCAGCAAACATATAAAAAAAGTGCTCAATATCTTTAATCATTAGGGAAATGCAAATCAAAATCGCAATGAGATATCACCTAATTCCAGTGAGAATAGCTTTTATCAAAAAGTCCCCAAACAACAAATGCTGGCTTGGATGTGGAGAGATAGGAACACTTGTACATTGCTGATGGGACTGCAAATTAGTACAATTCCTGTGGGAAATAATTTGGAGATATCTCAAAGAACTAAAAATAGAAATACCATTTGATCCAGAAATCCCAGTACTAGGCATGTACCCAAAGGAAAAAAAGACATTCTATAATAAAGACATCCGCACTCAAATGTTTATGGCAGCACAATTCACAATTGCAAAGATGTGTAAACAACCCAAGTACCCATCAATACATGAGTGGATTAATAAAATGTGGTATATGTATGCCATAGAATACTCAGTCACAAAAAACAATGGTGATCTAGCACCTCTTATATTGTCCTGGATAGAGCTGGACCCCATCCTTCAAAGTGAAGTATCACAAGAATGGAAAAACAAACAGCACACGTACTTGCCATCAAATTGGTACTAACTGACCAACACTAAGGTGCTCACATCGAAGTAATTATTCATCGGGTGACGGTCAGGTGGGATGGGGGTGGCGGGGGAGGGTAAACTCACAACTAATGGGTGCAGAGTGCACTGTATGGGGGAAGGGCACACTTGTAGCTCTGGCTTGGGTGAGGCAAAGTCATTACATGTAACCAAAATGTTTGTACCCCCGTAATATTCTGAAATTAAAAAAAGAAAAAAGAAGAAAAGCATAAATAAATAAAATCCAAAACACTGATAACATCAAATGCTGATGAGGATGGGGAGCAGTGGGAATTTTTATTCATGTTTCTAGGTATTTATCAAATGAATGAAAGGTTATTTCCACACCGAAACCTGCAGTCAAATGTTTATAGCACTTTATTCATAAACACCAAATTACGAAGCAAACAAAATGCCCATTAATAGAAGAATTGATAAACTGCTAGATATTTATATAACTGAGTGCTATTCAGCGATGAAGGGAAATGAGCTATCAAGCTACATAACAACACAGAGCAATTTTAAATGCATATTACTAAGTGAAAGAAGCCAGTTTGAGATACCTTGTGGTTGCAATTACAGTTGGCCTTTGAATAAGATGGGTTTGAACTGCACAGGTTGTCTTGTATGTAGATCTTTTTCAACTAAAAGCAGACAGAAAATACAGTATTCATGGGATGTGAAACTCATGTATATATAGAGCCAAATGTTTTGTATATGTGGGTTCCACTGGGTGGGCTGCTGGACTTGAGTATGACAGATTTTGGTGTACTCAGGGATCTTGGAAGCAATGCCCCACATATTCCAAGGGATGACCACATATGACTTCTGGAAAAAACGCGACTCTGAAGAGGTTTAGGGAGAGGGAAAAAGAAATGAGTAGGTGATGTATAGGAATTTTTCTGGACACCAAAACTATTTTGTATGGTACTGTAATGGTGAATACATAATACACATTTGCTAAAAGCCATAGAACAGCACAACACACTGTAAACTATGGACTTTTGTTAATAATAATTCATTAATATTGGTTCATAAAATGTGGCAAATTTAACACATTAATGCAAGAAGTTGATAATAGGAGGAATTGTGTGAAGGGAGAAAGAAAAAATGATATGTAAAGCGTTTGTACATTCTGTATAATTTTTTTGTAGGCCTAAAATTTCTCTAAAATATAAAGTCTATTTTTTTAATAGCCAGCACCAGGATTAAATTAGAGAAACTTAGTAGGATTATTCACAAATTTCGAAAGTCCATTTTTGTTTGGTAACAGATAATTTGCAGCATTCTCAGTCTGTCCTCTTGTGTATTTCTTAAGGTGTTTGCTTTGAGGTTCACACAATGAAAGAAGGTAGAAATCATTTAGGCCTGTGGGTGTAACAGAAGCAACGTGAAGAAATACAACAAGATGAATTGAGATGCCTGTAAGAATTTAGTGAACTAATAGACCACGGAATCTAAGACAGGAGAGGGAAACAGCTTAGATTGGGGAGAAAAGTAAGAGCCAGCGGCTTGCAGGGGTGCAGCACCTTAAAGAATGGTCACAGTTTGAGTAGTTAAAAAGTGAGCTCAGAAGGTCATAACCCTAATTATAAAAAAGATTCTATAATGATATAAATGCATACATCATGTAGACACATATAAATGGGGGAGAATAAGTAACTCTTTCTTACAGAAAATTTAAATATACAAGGTACTCTACCTTACCAGAGGTGGGGCTTAATCTTGTATACCTTATGTGTGGGCTGGATTTAGTTACTTCCAAAGAACAGAGTATGAAAGTGAAAAAATAATAACTTCACAGCACAGACATCTGGCAAATACTACATTACCCAAGTGATCATTATTAATGTCACCAGTATTGTCACATGTATGTTATTTCCTCCTAAAATGACTCGAGGAGAAGGGCATTTGTCTTTGTAATATTTTTTCCAGTATTTCATAAGGCCTGTGAGAAAAAATAAGAAAAATTATTAATAAAACCCAAATAATGAGACATTCTACAAACTATCTGACCAGTACTCAAAATTGCTAAGGTCATGGGAAAAAAGAAGAAAAAAGAAAAGAAGAGAAAAGAAAAGAAAAGAAAAGGGAAGAGAAAGGGAAAAGGAAAGGGAAAGGGAAAGGGAAAGGGGAAGGGAAAGAGAGAGAGGGAGGGAGGGAAGGGAAGGGAAGGAAGGAAGGAAAGAGAAGAAAGAAAGGGCTGAGAAAGTGCGGCAGACCCAGAAGACTAGGAAGACATAATGGATAAATGCAGTGTGGTCACTGGATGGAATCCTAGAACAGGCAAGGGACATTAATGGAAAAACTGGTTAAACCCAAATAAAGTTTGGAATTTAATTCTAATAATGTGCCACTGTAGGTCTCTTAGTTTAGGCAGATTATTATACAATTTAAGATAATAGGCCGGGCGCGGTGGCTCACGCCTGTAATCCTAGCACTCTGGGAGGCCAAGGCGGGTGGATTGCTCAAGGTCAGGAGTTCGAGACCAGCCTGAGCGAGACCCCGTCTCTACTAATAATAGAAAGACATTATATGGACACCTAAAAATCTATATAGAAAAAATTAGCCGGGCATAGTGGCGCATGCCTGTAGTCCCAGCTACTCGGGAGGCTGAGGCAGTAGGATCGCTTGAGCCCAGGAGTTTGAGGTTGCTGTGAGCTAAGCTGACGCCACGGCACTCACTCTAGCCTGGGCAACAAAGTGACACTCTGTCTCAACAAAAAAAAAAAAAAAAAAAGATAATAACATTAGGTAAAATTGAAATTGAGTGAGGCATATATGGGAATTTTTCATATATTTTTACCACCTTTTTATAAATCTAAAATTTTTCCAAAATAAAAAAAAAGTTTTTTTCTTTGTTTGTTTGTTTGTTTTTTAATGAACAAGTGGGGAAAAGATAATTTTCTGGGTGACAGGTACCTGATTTAGGAATTCTGAGTTGTGGTCATACAAATCTGTTACTTAAGTAGAATGGATTCATTTATCTGGAGAAGAGAAAGTTACAGTTGCAAGAAACTGGGAGATGATGCTGGCCATCCTCGCACAAAACTGCAGTGGGGCTTGAGGTAGAAGGAAAGACTATTGCGGATGACAAAATTGCTGACAGATGGAGAGTGACTGGCGTGTGGGTTGATGACAAGAACTAGAATAGCGCTGCTCTCCTTCTGAGAGCTGGAGAGGAGCCGTCTGGAAGCAGAAGTGGAGAGCAAGGAGGATTAAGCCCACGGAACAACATGTAATCGTTGCAAATTGTGGAGTAGGAATAAAAAACGGGTGGGGTGGCCCCATCATTTGGGAAGGTGGCGATGGAAGTGATATCTGTGGGACGTCAAGGAAGTCGGGGAAGAAAAAGAAACACCAGGAACAGCGGACTCGAACTGCGGCTGTTGGACGCGCAATGTCCCCGCGATTCTCGCTGTGGGCAGCCACGCCCCGGTGTCGTCCTCTGCGCAATGAACGGGGCTGACTTGAGTCACCAGTGAACGACTATGGGAATAATTATGTGGGACTACTCAGGCGAGGCCTGAAAGACCATGGTTTCCACCTTGCCCTCTCTTGGGTCACTCTCTACTGAGAAACGGAGCCGCCACCTCAGGAGCCCTGCGGGGAGGTCTCTGTGGAGAGGCGTCCCCCTCACCGACCACCGCCACCTCCCCAGGGACGGCGGGCGGACGGGAAGCAGGCGCCACCGCAGCCAGGCCTTCGGGTGACCGCGCCCTGCGACACCCTGACTGCAGCCTCGTGCACACCAACCACCCCGGTAAGTTGCTCCCACCGGAACTGTGTGAGATCTTAAATGAACATTGTTTTTATAAGCCATTACGATTTGGGAGTAATGCATTGTAGGGGTGAAGGGAAAATTTCCGAAAGTTCGCTGAAAAAGCAACTGACAGAAAGCAGATTAATAGGAGAAAATGCGTGCAAATTTATTAACATGCTGGAGGGCGAGGAGGGCAACGACGGAGTGATTACCAACCGCATGACCCAGTGGGGCACAGAAGTCAACATGTCCCTCTTCCTAAGGGACAGGAGCCATGAGGAATGTAGACACTTGTTTTGAGGGGCAGGAAATAATTGTCAGGGAGAACGAATGGACTAGGGAAACAGAAATTAACTTGTAAATTATTCTCTTTGGAATGGGGATGAGCCCAAGAGGCAGCCATTAGCTTGTGAAAAAGTCCATGCAGGCGTCCTGGCATTCTCAGTCTTCTCTTCTGAAATAGATAATGACATTTCTGGGAGGGCATGAAAAGCAACTGTGCTTCTTTGGGGAAGAAGCCTTCTTGGTCATGTAAAGAAATCCCAGAGAGAATCCCTCCTGGTGCTTCCAGAAGGAGGATCAGATAGACAGGAAGACAGGGAAGGTTCAGAGAAGAGACCTTGGTTCTGAAGCTTATGTCTAAGGCCTTTCAATTTTCAAAGCACTCTGCATGCTACAGCGCCGTATTTCGGGGAATTGTTTTCTGTGGCCTAAGGGTTTGTGTCGGGTGGGCAGCTCATAGCAGACGCAGGGCAGTGTGTCCATGATGGACTCACAGGGCACCACTGAAGGATTCCGGGGCTGGGGGGCAGTTTGGGAGGTGAGTTTCTTGATCTACAAAGGTGATTGTTTTAGCAACTTGAAATATTCCTTTCAGTCTAACATTTTGTGATCCAATTTGCTGTTATTGAGTGTGGAAAGCACCCAGTCTGGTGTTTACTGTACTGAAAGCTGCCCTTGGGTGTTGCCAGTTGAGGCTATGATTGATGACAAAACAGTCTTTGACTTAAGCTTTTGTTGTCAACAAACCTCACGTTGTGTTTTTGTTTTCTTCCTTTTATTTTTGCCCATTGTAATTTAAATCAGCTATCATCCTGCACTGCAGAGACACGGTTATATTGTATTTTTTATGGGAATTAAAGATTACTTTCATTGTACTGATAAGACCTGCCTGTGTTATGAATATGTAACTCCCAGTCAGAATCCATGGTGTTCAATGAGGGCAGACAGATTAGGCCAGAAACACTGTTAAAACTAAGTGGTTAGGAAAAATGTAAAAGAAACAGTTATTGTGTTTCCTGACTTATTTTAATGCTAATAGCTACTAGATTGTCAGGGTCTTGAGAGATCCTTTGCTCCATTTATTTTATTTTTCTCCCCTCCAGCAAATTGGTGAGAATCTGACCTGTTTAAAAGTACTTTCTGTGGAAACCCTACTCAACTTTAAGAACTACAAATAACTCTTTGCTTGGCCAAACTTTGTTCAGGCTCCTGAACCTTCTCCTAGGCCCATCTGTGGACTCCTTGTATAATAAAATCCAGTTTCAGCAAGAACCCCGGACCCTGGCTATCAGATTACCCTCTTGGACGTCTGACCAGGCTCTTCACGCCTTCCCAGCCCCAGGTGACGTCTGAGCGTCCTGTTCAGAGAATCCTGCCAGGTCGGTGTAATCAGAATGTGCCTCATCCCTTGTTCTGTATGGTGAAAATAAGGAGGTGATCAGAGGAGGATTGCATGAATCACACGGTTTATTGTCATACAGAAAGAGTTTTTCTCTGGTCCAGAACACTCCAGAGGAGGAGAATGACATGAGCAAATCCCCCACGGAGCACCAGAGAGACGAGCCAGGTTAACCACACAGTGAGTGAGTCCCAAATTTACCCAGGTGCATTGCTCAGTGAGGGTGGAAGCCGGCCTCTGTGGGAAGACTCCAGATGACTCAGAAGGTCCCCCGTGCTAGTGGGCAGTGTTGGTACTGGCAGCTGGCTTCAAACTCCCAGGCCTGTCTCAGTGTGACATAACATTGCTGAAGGGAGGGGAGTGTGTCCAAGTTCTCACGCATTGGATCTGATAAGACATGGCATTCTCCAAGTTCTTATTACAGCAAAACACATATCATGCACACAGCAAACTGTGTGTCTGGAATCATTTCAAAGTTACATAACCTCCCGATGTTTCCTCTTAGTCATTTTCCACCCACTGACCGCCACCTTGCTCGGTGGCTATGAATTGCCACTCGCCCATGCTGGATTCTGTGTTTAGCCCAATCTCTCTTCCCCGCTGCAAGAACACACTGGAGTGTCGCTATATGTGTCACAATAGTCCTGAATAAAGTCTTTTTTACTGTGCACTAAGTATCATTACATAATACAGTATTTTTCTTTAACAGAACCAGCGCTGCCAACATGATAGCATAAGTTAGAATGCAATTGTCAATTTTTTAAAAATATGCAACTAGAATATGTAACAGAGGCAAAAGTTCTGAAAAAGGGCAAAATGTTTTATGAGTTGTCTCTTTAACCCTGCCCCCAACTCTTTTTGGGAATTAAAACCTGTATTCCTGCCCGAGGCCAGTAATCAAAGGTGCATGAAGGTTTTCTTTAGGGTTTGTTTTCTAGTATCTTAAACCACAGGAGATGGCTCAACAGAATTGTCCAGACATCGGTCACAAGATCATCTTCACCAGAGATAATGACAACTGAAACCATCAACTATAGTGAAACAACAATAGTCTGAAGCCAGGACATGTCACACTGGTCACATAGACCCTGAGCCCAACCACTGGACACCCCCCCCACCTTTAAAAAACCTTGTATTTCTGCTTAAAGACGGGACAGTGGTCTTTGAGACACTCGTCTGCCTCCATCCTCATTTGTTGGCAAATCAATAAACTTCCTTGAACCACTTGTCCTCATTCTTTGTTCTCACTGATTAAGTCTTGGGGACAAGTACCAAACTCTCGGTAAGAGAAAGATTAAAAAGCAGTCGTATATTTTTGGTAGTAAGAGGCCTTACAAGTTAATAGTTTATGAAATGCTTTCATTAGTATTATCATTGTCATCATCACACAACAAAAGTCCCAGAGGTAAATTTGATATTTTCAGTACCAATTTATGAAGGAAGGACCTGCGGTATGGGGAATGGAAGAAATGGAGATTATTTAAATAAGAAGAAATGAAATTCTCCATTCAAATGCAGTACTTGTCTGTATCAACCCATAGGTATTTCTGTGCCTACAAAGTGACAGCCACTGTGCAATCCACGGGGAATACAAAGCCAAAGAGGGTACATTCTCTGTCCTCCAAGAATGTAGAGAAGATTCATCAACAGTGAAATTACAGAATTCTAAATGCTGTGAATGGCATTTGCAAAGGAAGCACATGAAAGCACTTAGGGAATCTCCAGTCAAAACTCTCCAGTAGGAGGTAGCATTAGAGCTGCAGTTCGAAGCCTGCATCATAGCTACATAGATAGAGAAGCGAGGTCTCTCTGACCTCCCCCACCCCACCTTCTCCTCCAATGAAGTGAAGTGAAAGTTCCTTTATCTGCCTACGATCCAGACCCACCAAGGAGAACAATTGTTTTCTTCTTCCCCTCCCTGTAAGACCAAGAACGTAACCACACCTGAACAGAGCCCCCCCTCCTTTTTTTTTTTTTTTGAGACAGAGTCTCACTCTGTTGCCCGGGCTAGAGTGCCGTGGCGTCAGCCTAGCTCACAGCAACCTCAAACTCCTGGGCTCAAGTGAGCCTCCTGCCTCAGCCTCATGAGTAGCTGGGACTACAGGTATGCGCCACCATGCCCAGCTAATTTTTTCTATATATTTTTAGTTGTCCAGCTAATTTCTTTCTATTTTTTTAGTAGAGACAGGGTCTCACTCTTGCTCAGGCTGGTCTCAAACTCCTGAGCTCAAATGATCTGCCAGCCTCGGCCTCCCAGTGAACAGACGCTTCCACTGTCCAAAAGAACTATTTACAAGTTAATCTGTGTCCCTGGATAGGTTCGTTCTCCCAAATAATCCTTTACGGCCCCTCCACAGAATTCCCCTCCACCCCCCACCCCAATCCTGTCTTACCGGGATGGCTACAAGCTTCTGAACCCTGCTGGGGAGGGCGGTGGCTCTGTGATTCTCCCCGTGTGTACCTGTTCAATATATTTGTATGCCTGTTCTCTCCCTTCATAAGCCTTCTGCGAGTTGATTTTTTAGCGAAATTTCAGGGGGCCAAGGGTCTCGGCCCCTACAGGATCATACTGCAGGTTTGGGGAAAAGAACTCATGTGTGGAGATGAGAACTCAGACCTGCGCAGAGCCTGCAGGGATGCGCTGTCGGGCACCAGGCATGCTGTGACCAGCAGTGGTGTCTGTTCGGGGAGTGGGGTCCGTGTCCTTCCCTACCCCTGTTCCACCCAGACCCCACCTCGCTCCAATTTGGACTGGGTGCGGTGGGAAGCTTCGGCTCCTACTCTAAATCTATGGAAAACACTCCTTCAGTGTGTAGTATTTCAAGCGATACTCGAATGAGGCCGTGTGTACTTCTATAATAGGTCTTTTAACAACTTGAGTGACCAGCCTTCTCACTCCGGCTCGAATCAGATATTTCCCGCCCTGAACTCTGAACATACTGCAGTCTCTGAGAGCTCCTGTTTATCTCCCCCTACCAGTTCCTCACGAATGCCGAATGCTGAGCTGTCTGAATGCCCTCAGGATCAAGCACACTCGCTAAACTGCAAGTTGTCTAATGTAAAAGTAATGAGATAAATTCAGCTGGAGTTTTATCTTTCCTCTTCTCCACCTTCTGAGATTACCTTAATAATGAGCGACACAGTGGTGAGCACCACTGTCTTGTGAGGGGCTTTCTCCAGGCTCCCTGCCTACTTCTGCTGTCACGGCAGAGGTCATGGGGACATTTATAAGGGGGAAATGTGGGGTACCACATTTTCTACCAAATTCAGGTGTTATTGCTCCAAGATTCCCCAGCTTAGCTAGAAAAGAGTAAGTGGGTCTGTTCTAAAATGTTAATAACAAAACAAATTTCAAGAACAAGAATGGAAAGACCAAATCCTTCGGTCGAATAAAGAGCACTCAAGGCTACTGTGACAGGCACAGTAATGTCTCCCGGGGATGTCCCCTCCACCTCCCAGAGCCTGTGAACATGTTGTGTTGTGTGGCAAGGGGAATTCGTGTTGCAGTTTACCTAACCAGCTGTAAGGAGGTTCTACTAGACCATCTCAGGAGGCCCTGTGAAATCACCGGCATCATCAGGTGAGGAACGGTCAGAGTCAGAGAAAGCTTCCCTGCCGGCCGCCAGGGTGCAAGGAGGCCGGAGACAAGGAACGCAGGCAACCTCCAGACCCCCAGCAGCGGGAAAGGCCCGACAAGAGATTCTCCCAGGAGGCGCCGTAGGGCAGGCAGCCCTGTTCAGACCTCGCTTTTAGCACACCAAGAGCCGCATCAGGCTTATGACTTCCAGAACTTTAAGAGAATAAATTTGTGTTATTTTAAGCCACTAAGTTTGCAGTAACTTGTAACAACAACAGGAAACAAATTCGATTCTTCACAAATCCATTTGTCCATACAACATGTATTGTTGGACAGTGTAGGTTACATACCTACTTGAGATTCAGAGATAGCAAGAGATGTACAATTTATGCCATGATAGCTGTAGGTTTGACACATCCAAAAGCACAGTATATTTTAGGTAACAGGATCTGTTGCTCTCGATGAAATTCAGAGCATGCCACCTGAAATATGGCACTTTGGCACTTGAGAAAACAGCAAAAGCAGGAAGGTCAGGTTCATCTTCTCCTCTGAAGCAGGTCATAACATTACCGAAACTGCAGGGACTTTGAGCTTAGAGCCAGTTGCCCACCACACAAAGATCCAATTATTTAAAACAAAAGAGGACTGCCAGGGAAGAAAGGAATTTTTTAATATAAAGATGTCTTTTCAGGAGAACAAGAGAAGCTACCTCAAATCCATCTCTCTAACCAATAGAGATCATGGGCTTTTAAAGGAGGGGCCATGTGCCCTGGGGCAGGTCGTGGTATAACTAACAAGGGACACATGCATTAGGGACAGGTTGTGGTATAACTAACAAGGGGCCACATGCCTTGGGGAAGGTTGTGGGGGTAAATAAAAAGAGGCCACATGCATTGGGGCAGGTCATCGGGGTGGTGAATCTTGGCATCAGGAGTCCGCCCAGGGGCCTTCAGCATCTCAGCTCCTTTGTCTTGAAGAAAATCCAGTATTTCTGGGAAACGACTCAACAGGTCAAGTAATTAGTTAAGGGAGAGAACTTAGGAAAACATAGGGGTCATTGAAATTGTTCCTGGAGTCAGTAACAATAGGACACTCATGGGAGAGGTGACTTTCCTGTACCTGGAGGAAAGGAACATCTTGTTTCTGAAAACACAGGGACACAGATGAATCTTAACAAACAGGCCTTCTAAGTCCTCCCCATCCTGTCACCGTTAAATGATACCCTTTGTACCCCAGTCCTACTTCTCCATGACCGCCCACTCTTCCCCAAACCTAAGCGTAATACATATGCTTACCTGTTTCTTTGGGCCATTTCCAAAGGCTCCTGCATCATGTGAAACTTTTAACTTATATGAAATAAACTGAAATGCTTTGCCTTCTCAATCTGTCTTCTGGCACAGGAATTCAGCTGTGAACCTTGGATGGCTGAGGAAAGAATCCTTTCCTTCCCTGCACTCCCCAAGCCTGCCCATCCCCATCGTTTCTGCGTTCCCGGACTTCTTTCTTTCCTCTCTCTTCATCTCACTGCCTCCCACAACAAAAACTTCCTGCGAATACCAGCACTCTTAGTTTTCACCCGGGATAGTCAGAGTTTCTAGGATATCCTAGGGAGTTCATGGACTGCATCAGATATTTTCCCAGGTCCTAAACTTCCTACAGTATTCCTTGAGAGTCAACATTTCTTTGTGAGTCTATCTGAAATATTTAATGATATTTCAATAATTCTATCTTACAGTAGAATCTGGTAGAGAAAACCGAAGCAATTTCTATGCACTTACTACATTTTCATTTTTCTTTTAATTTTGGTTTTTTTGCCCTTAGTGAGTCATAAATTTTTATTTTAAATCTTCCAGCTGCTCAGTAGAATTGAGCTAGAAATTGCCTGTCAGTGGTTACCCAGGAACTCTTTAATATTTGTGTGGTAATTGTATTAAACAGTAGTGTTACCAAAAACTCAGCCCTTGTCCACGAGGCTGAATACTGAGGACAAATGGTTAGATAAGGAAGGAAAGAGAGAGAGTTTACTTTGCTGGCAAAAGGGGAAAAATGGCAGACCTTCCTGTCTCAAAAAAAAAAAAAAAAAAAAAAAAAATTCCTGAACATTTGCAGAAACACAGAGCTTTTAAAGGATGGGTTCTCAGCTTCAGGCAACTCCAGTTGATAATTCTGATCATCCCATCTCCGCTGAAGACAGTATCGTGACCTCTGCCCAAGATCTCCCTTCACTGGGTCAGGCTGGGACATCCCCTGTTGTACAAATAAACAAAAGACCTATGCTGCCCCACCAGCCACTGGCCTGGGGCATAGATACAGGCTCTAGAGACAGAAAATACTTTTGCCATTTTTTCCAGGCCATTCCCTCTGTTACAATGACGGGTCCTGCAAAGCCATTTTTGTCAGTTTGTGCAAATATTTATAAAATGTTTACTTACGTATTTTTAAGTTCTGTTGTTTAACAATAATACTTGGGTCCTCATTGTTCACTTTACTGATACAATAAGGATAACTGGATGTGAGGACTTGAATGGGAAGACAGATTTTGAAGAAAAAATAAGCAGGACTGTTTTGTGCTTGGTGGTTTAGGTCAAAGAGATTGGGCAGAGTCACCAGAAGGCAAGGACAGATCAAGGATTCAAGAATGGCTACAGGAATCTTCCCACGGATTACACTCACAGCGGCAGTGTTTAAGGAGGACAAAGTGGTCTGTTCAGAGTGTAAATTAATTTAGATTTAGATAAGATAGATTTGAATGTGGGTGACATAACTTGTTTGTATGTTAAAAGTAGTTTTGTAGATGTGGAGCTAGAATGCAGAAGACAGGGTCTGGACAGGTTTCAGAATTAAGGAAGACTGACATTTTCTATGAAGAAAAGAATCACTAAGGGGGTAGGGAGAGTGCAAAAAAATAAATAAATAAATAAATAACAAATGGGGAAATGGCAGCAAGTTCTGAAAAGTTAGATTAGTGTGCGGTGTTTACCTCCCACTTACAACACGTATCTGCTGCTCTGCCACACCACCTTCTGAGGCTGCCTTCTACCACACGCACACGTGCACACACACGCATGCACATCTACATGCTCGTACACGTCAGTCTGCTGATGCTATGCATTAGGGCTGCCATATCAAAATTTCACAAACTGGGTGGCTTCAACAACGGAGATTTATTTTTGTACAGATCAGAGGCTGACAATCCAAGATCCAGGTCCCAGAAGGGCGGGTCCGCCTGAGGCTGCTGTCCTTAGCTTTAGACGGTTGTCTCCTCCCTCTGTGCATTCCCCCAGCTTCTGCCTGGATAAAGGTTATTAGGGCAGAATCGAACACCTGACTTAGGGAGAGTCAATTCATTTCTTAGTTGAATTTTTCTGTCCATACTTACAATTGAGACACAGGAGATAAGCGCTTGGAGGTAAACACCGGCAGAATAAGTCAGTTTGAATTGATGGGCCGAAGCACCTATGATTTAGAGGCTGTTTAGGGCCATGCATGCTGACGAGCACGTCTGTCTGCACAGAGGTGCAGGGCAGTGGTGCAGAGAAACAGTGACCACCAGGCGGAACAAGTAGCTGTGTTATTTCCCATCACTCTCCAGGTCCTAGAACACTAAGCCTTCCCTGGGGAACTTCAAATGTATGCGATGCTTTAAAAGAGTTCCTCCTTTTGCCTAAGGTCACTCCTGGGTATTAGTCTGTGTCAACCAACATAAATTTGGTTAAGAAACCAAGGACAGGGGAGGAAGGGAGGGCATGCAATCTTCTGGTAAAGTATAGCTTACAGTTTCTCTAAACTTCAAGGGGAGAAACATAAGTCATATGATACAAGTTAGACACTAGGCATTGCCAGATTACTGAAGATATAATACTTACCTATTCAGTGTCTATTTTAATAACTACATCTTCTTGATTTTCGCTGGGAATAGAGACTAGGAAGGCAAAGTAAGCAACACGACTCACTTCTAATACTTTTATAATATTATTAGTAGAGGCCACAAAATATGGGGAAAATAAACCCAACCTCCTACCTCTCCTTCAACCCTACATAAACCTTAAAAGAGCAACTGGGAATAATAATTTTATATGTGTGTGTATATATAAATACATACATATATATATATATATATATATATATATATATATATATAAAATAAGCTCAGTACAGTCAATGAAAAGGGAACAACGAACCAAACAAATAAAAATTAAGGTTCTTTAAAGTCTGTCATTCCTTTGGGAAGAGAAATGATGGACAAACCTTATTCAACAGATTTGAATTAGCTACAATCACACCAGTTGTGATTATGAAAATCGACAAGAGGAGGCACATAAAATGTGCGGGCTTTGAAATTAGAGGACCCATGCCCTCTAACTCTGTCCCATGAGATGACCTCCAGGCTCAGTAAAGCATTTGTATCATATAAGGATAACCAGTATTGCTTATTCACAGTGGCTGGAACATCCTGAATACATTCCCTCTAAAGGGTGGATGTGATCATAATTATTATAGAATTTTTCTTATTGTGACTGGGGACCCATGCCAGATATGGTCAATGCCATCTGAACATTCAATTCTAATATCCTGAGTTTCCACTTCATTAGGCCTTGGGCACAGAGCTAGACATCGTGCATCCTCAGGAAACCGTCTCTTGCATCAGGAAGGGTCTGGGCAACGCTTACTTGCCACATTTGGTGTCCAGTGATAGATGCATTTTCTGGGTTTCCCAGGTGTGAACCCAGATGAGGGATTCTCAACTAGCTGGAGTGGAAAAGGGAGCAAGGAAAGCTTCACAGCAAAGTTGGGGCATCCTTAAGTTGATGCCAGCAGTATTGAAAGACTAAGTCAAGATAAAGGGTGCGCTGCACTTAGCAGAGCGATACCGTTAGTAGAGCACCATCTTATGTGGTACACTAGGAAACTACAAGAAATGCAGCATTTTGGGGACCTGGAGAACAAGGGAGAGTAGGTCAAAGTAGCTGAAGTTGGAGAGGTAGGTGGAGGGTAGATCACTGAAGTCTTTGTACACAATTCAAAGGAGCTCTGACTCCGCTCTGTAATTCTTTTTATCTGGTGTTTTGTTTCCTTGTTTGATAACCAAGCTATTTTTGAGCTAAGAAAATGGTCCTTGTGCAAGATAACATATTTTCCCGAAGCTTAATAGTCACTATTTTTTGTTTTGAAACGTCAAGGCACATATAATAGGAAGCAGTAGGAGTGAAAGCAATGGTTGTATTATCAGTTGAGAAAAGGCATTTGACTCATTTTAAAATATTAAAATATTTATAATGTATATCTCATTTGCATCTGTGTGACAAGCAATCTGCACTGAAGTTTAACAGATCTCAGACGCATCACTGAGCTGGAGAAAGATGCCACAGAGTGTCACGAGTGCCAAGTATTTTCCATGAGGGAGTAAATTATCTTTAGATAACAGAGTTAATTGCCTAAAGTGCATTGTTTTCCCCCATTCACGTACTGACCAAAGTTATAAGGAAACCATAAGATTGGCTAAAACAGTGATTTATTTTATTTCTCCTGGAATGTTTTGTATGGACTCTGACATTGTGTTACCTCTTGTTTCACAGTGTGAAAATTAAAATGTGGTCTTGGGAGGCCATTCTCACCAGCTGGGCTCTGTGGTGCTTGGGGAGGGGCGTCCACCGCAGGAAGTTAGCAGCTCGGACGGTGCGTCCGCCCCAGCTCTAATTGGCTACAGTAAAAAAAGAGAAAAGTTCAGCTGTCACTGTGTTTACATCCTTCAATTTCAAAATAATTTCTTAATATTTCTAATAAACGTAAAGTCTATTGAGCTTTTGAAGTGTGTATAACCTTTACCATGTCATTTGAAAATGTATATAAAATGAAAATAATGAGACTTTTTTATGTGTCACTAATAAAGTTACAAAATACATTGAAATATCGATGATAATACAGTATTCTGCCAGCATATTGTATTTGAATGTCTTAATAATGGAATGTAAGCAGAAATAACTGTTCATTAAATTAGACAACAGAGTAATTCACTTGCTATAATCAGGCTTTGATACACTAATTACATATTTTATTCTTTAGTACAATATGCTACTTTTCATGTTTGGATGTGTAATATTTTCTTTGAACACTAGATTCATTTATAATTATGAATTGCTATAGCTTAGGATAACAAAAGGTCATTAGCTCTAAAGAATACTTTAATTGTCAGTATGATTATTTCATTTTCAGTGATTAATGATGTTGGCATTTGGTTCATAATAAAATTTTATTACTTTGTATTTCTATAGCATTCTTTTTCTAAGAACTTGAAAATACTTCTCTTTTCTTATATCTTCAAAAAGTAGTATACAAGTACTGTATAATAACCTTAGTTTTTATAATGGTAAAGTCATCAGCTATTTTTTTTAGAATATTATGCATTCTTTTAAATAATTCAAAATAAAAAAGTATCTCGTTTTACATTTTTTTTAAACTAAACCAAATAATTTAGAATTTTTTGGATGTTGACAGTTGATCTTTTTTAATGCCTCCGCTTATATTTAAGTAACTGTATTTGTTCTGTTTAACCTCTTAATGTGTGAACTTTATTAAATTGCAGACTCTGAATGAAAGATGCTATTATTTGCCCCAGAAAGCTTAGAGCTAAAAGGCTAGCTATTTTGTATCAAGTATTTGGGTCCTTTGTAATACATTTCTGTATTAAATATCCTCCTGGCATCTAGCGAATTCCTTTAATTGTATGTTGCCTCACATTCATTCTGAACATGAGTTGGACTTTTTCATATGTGAAGCAGGACTCAGTCACGGTTGACACGGTTTCCCATTCCACAGCCCCCACCCCCAGTTCCTCAATGCCGTTGATCCAGATATCTGCCTCGGACAGCTACTTGGTGACCACCACTTCCCTACGCGGCGGCCAGATGCAGCCTGCTCGACCAGCCTGCTGCCCCTCACACCCCACATGGACGGTGCAAATACGCCCCAGTGACTGCCTCTCAGTCACCGAGTGACCACCTGGAACTCCTGCATGCTTGCTGTAAACCCACCACTTAAAACTCCTACAGGAAGCCGCTTGGATACAACCTTGGACCCAACAGAGGTGTTGGCCCACGGGTCCCTTTCTCTCTCTCCCTGCCTGTTCTCCTGCTCTCTGTGTTTGTGGCTTTCAGGCATGTCGTGTACCCTAGGACCTGTAAGAATAATAGTAAAATCTTTATTTCCATCTTGTGTCTCTCCTAATCATTGGAGGGGTACTTGCCATCTTAAAGATTCTAAATTAAACATGGCATGATTCTGTATTCCTACTTAAAAAACAAACATTCCTTTATCAATTTACTGCTACTTTATATTTAAAATCTAACTTGTAGGCAACCACAACTAATCTTTTACAAATATTGAAGAGGTAGTAATTAAATAATAAATGAACTAAGTAAATAAATAATAAATGAATTAAATAAATAAAAAAGTAAATGAATTTTCCAGAGACATTTCCAAATGTGTTGGCAGCAAAATAAAGAGAAAAGCTTGTATAGCTACCTATAAATGGATGAGCCTCTTTGAGTGAAAGAAAAGTAATGAAGCCAGCGTGGTGTCACACACCTGAAATACCAGCAAACACAGGGGCTGAGGCAAGAGGATCCCTTGAGCCTAGGAGTTCGAGATTGCAATGACCATGTGACTGCACTCCAGCCTGGGCAACAGAGTGAGACCTGTTTTTTTTTTTTTTTGTTTGTTTGTTTTAAAAAAGAGGAGAGTAATGATATAAATGTAAAATTAGAACTAAAAGACAGGCATCCAGTAGAAGGTAAACCATGAAAAAGGGATACAAGAGAGAATTATATTCGTTAAGCCCAGAATATGGTTGGAGATTTCTGAATACTGACATAATAAGCAATCAATAAATATTAACTAGATTCACTGACTGACAATTATTGAGGATTAAGGAGACTTTACTTAAGGGCTGTGAAAGATCCAGAAGAGATATTTAAAAGGATTGTGAAAGTGAGCAGCAGGAAAATTAGGATTCAGGTAGAATTATGGAAGGGATGGAAGAGAGAGCATTTCAGACATCAAAAGTGACACATTCAGGAAGTGTGTGGGAGTATTTTGAGTGCCTCCTTACCCAGCAATTTGCAGAGTCTTCTTCAATACTTCCCACCATCAGGCCCCAAAAGGGAAAGAGATATTTACTTATTTGTGTTTGCAGAAACGCACACACACACACACACACACCCCAGAAACGGTAATACTGATGGTTTCTTATCTCATTTTTGAGTCCTGATTCCAAGGTAGATGCCTGTTAGAATCTGGGCATTTCTTTTGAAGATGAATATAGGTCGTGAAACTATGTGCTGTTAATTCTGCATCTCGGAATATACTGATAGCTTGTCTGATCCTGAGCCCTAAGAGAAGAGGTGACTTGAGTGTTAGGTATGACAGTCATAAAGGGTTAGGTGCTCATGGCAGCCCACGTGCTCTCTTGCTGCTTTCCACTCCACACCCCAGGACATGGTCACAGGAGCAGAGTTAACCCCTCAAAAGCATTTCTACCCCATGTCCATTCACTGCAAATGGCTTTGAGAAAGGCTGACAGAAGATAGGGTGCACGGGGTTTCAGGGGGTAGACGGTAGAATAAAGTGCTCATCTTTAGTTGACTCAATTACACTGTTAATTCTCTGGAAAAATTATAATAGGTAGTATAAAATTATCTCTGAAATATTGCATGATTCTAAACTAAAGCTTGCTAATTTTTGAGCAATGATCATTTGTAGTTTCTGCACATTAATTTTTTCCCCAAAGTCAGAGAAAATATAGCAATATTTTTTAGGGGAAAGAATGAAAACTCTGAAATCCACTTATCTTTCTCATATAAACTAAAGCTACAAAATCACATTATAGTAAATATCTTCTTCATAAAATTGATGGGCTTCCAGATCCCAGAAAGATAAGAGAGTTAAGGTATTAGCGTGTTCATTATGCTCAGAGTCTGCCCATTGCTTTTGTTGATTCACTCTCTAGAGACACTGGTTAAGAATTCTGCTGGATTTTTGGATAAAAAGAGTGTAGGATCCCTTTGCTAGTGAGGAGCTTTTAGTCATAAAGCAGGATTCAGACCAAATACTTTGTGAAAAGTTTCAATGGCTTTGAGTGATCACATCTCCATTGAATTATCAGCCATGTGGTTTACTTCTGCCAGAGTGAAAATACAAGAGATTGAAACATTTGAGAAAACAATAATAGAACTGAGGAAAAACAATAGTACAAAGTGTAAGAAAAACTGGTGACATTCAATAGGGAATAATAAAAATATAGAGAATATTAAAAATGGATATAATATATAGTTAGGAATAAAATACAGAATATTTTTGGTGAAATAAAAACAGAATTTACTTATCAAAAGGTGACGCATATCCTGGTTACATTACTGGAATTTGAAGATAAATAATTATTCAAACATGGAAGAAGAAACTGCCATTATCCTATAAGGGGGAAAAAATCAGACTGATCTCAGGTTAAAGAAAACCAGTGCTCAGTGATGAACAAAATAGTGACAGGTCTATAAATTTCTAAGAATTAAGTGCACCTCAAATTGTTAAAAAAAAAATGCTGCCCAGCTCAAAATCTAAGATATCCACAGATATCCCATGGAATGTGCTGATGGGTTTTTGTTTAAATAAACTCCAACCATCCAAGAGATTAATCAGCACAAAAGGTGGGAGTCAACTGTGAAACCAGCATCAGTAATGCAAAAGGCTACATCACTGCAGCTTTAATGCAAACTAGGAATATATTAAGAAAAAGTTTTCATTATTTATCTGTAAAAATAGACTATATTATACATAAATGTATAATATTTGACAACTATGATAAAATTAACCAATTTGTTCAAAAATGCAACTTACCAAAGATGTGCGAGGAAAAAAAACCCTGAACTTCATTATCTTCTTAAAGAACCTCTCAAAAAGACATTAATGATTTTTTTCAAAAATGTTTATGAAGGAAATCACAGCAATATTACAGAAACTCTTATGTTCTGGCCATCAGCTAAGAAAAAAAATGTTACAGAAACTCTTCTAGAGAACAAGAAAAAACGCTTCCCAACTTTTTTAGTGAGGCCAACATATATTTGATACCAAAATCTAATGAGGACATTGCAATAAAGGAACATAGATACAAAACATAGATGCAAAAATGCCTCAATAAAATAGTCTCAAAATAAATCCAGTAGTACATACAAAAAATAATACACAGGATCAAGTTGGGTTTATTCCAGAAATGCAAAGATTATTTGACATTCTGAAATCAATTCATGTAATTTACCCATTAACAACAAAAATATAGGGGAAGAATTCTATGATAATCTCAGAAGATGAAAACATTTTTTTTTTTTACAAAATTCAACATCTTTGAGTGATTTTCAAAAAGAACTATTTGTAAAAGAGACATAGATAGGAACTTTCTGAATCTGATAAAGTGCATATATGAAAAAAAATCTACAGTTTACATTATTCTCGAGACAAAAAATTGAAACATTTCCCCTGTAAGCAAGAAAAAAAACAAAGATACTATTTATTATCATTTAAAAAAATATTCTGCTCTCACAGCAAACTAGAAACAAAAGGGAATTTCCTCAACTTGATAAAATAAGTTCTACAAAAAACCTACAGCTAACATCTTACTTAGTGTCGAGACACTTGCAAGGTTTCCCACTACGCAAGGAAGAAGGCGAGGAAGTTCCCGCTCACCACTTTTTCCTCATTGTGTTGAGAGTCCTCGCTAATTTAATAATATAAGAAAGGGAAGTAAAAGGCACACTGATTGGGAAGGAAGAAATAAAACAGTTTTGTTCTCAGATGACATGATTGTATATGCAGAAAATATGAAAGAATCACCAAACATCCTCCTGAAACTAATAAGCAATTTAGCAAGGTTGCAGGATGCAAGTTCAATATAATATACAAAGTCAATTGCTTTCCTACATACTAGCAATGAGCAAGTGGAATTTGAAATTAAAAACACAATATCATTTACATTAGTACAAAGAAATGAAATAGTTAGGAATAAATCTAACAAAATATATACAAGATCTACACGAGGAAAACTACAAAACTTTAATGAAAGAAATCAAAGAACTAAATTTGTGTTTATGAATAGAAAGGCTCAATATCACCAAGATATCAGTTCTCCCCAACTTTAGCTATAGATTCAGCAAAATCCTAACTAAAATTGCAGCAAGTTATTCTGTGAATGTTGACAAACTGATTCTAAAGTTTACATGGAGAGACAAAGACCCTGAGTATCCAGCACAACAGTGAGTGAGAAGAACAAGGTACAGTAATCCAGACAGAACAGAGAACCTGGAAATTAACCCCGTAAACATAATCACCTGACCTTTGACCAAGGAGCAAAGGCTACACAATGGAGACAGGATAACCTTTTCAACAAGTGGTGCTGGGACAACTGGACATTCACTTGCAAAAAAGAAATAAATAAATAGACACAGAACTTAGATCTTCCACATAATGTAACTCAACATGGGTCATATAGTGAAATGTGAAACACAAAACCACATGTGTACACCAGGCCTCCACCCCCCACGACGGTGCACACCTGCAGAGCTGGCACCAAGAGGCCACTGCTGAGGCTTCCCACTGTGCCCTCCAGACTGGTGGCTTAAGCCACCCTTGGACCTGCTTGAGCCACATCTGGGTGGCTGAGGAGCTACACTGGGACGTGGGGAGCAGGATCTTGAGGTGGCTCTAGGCAGTGGGCCCCAAGGACCCACA
The DNA here is from genome assembly GCF_041146395.1 of Eulemur rufifrons. Classification (NCBI taxonomy): domain Eukaryota; kingdom Metazoa; phylum Chordata; class Mammalia; order Primates; family Lemuridae; genus Eulemur; species Eulemur rufifrons. The sequence continues at coordinate 4,161,542 of NC_091011.1, read as the reverse complement.
GGGTGCCCTGGGCCCTCCTTTAAAATTGCTCTGCCCTCTGGGGCCTGGCACTGTAGGCCTAGGATGGGTGGGGCACCCACAAAGATCTCAGAAATGCCTTCGGGTCATTCTCCCATTGTCCTGATCAACGGCATCTGGCTTCCTTACATAGCAATTTGAAAAGTGTAGTATTGATGCAAAACTAACAAACTGACTGAAGGTACAGATACAGACAGTCCAGAAAGACTATAGCACATATATGGTCACTTGATGGATGTCAAAGTGTCCAAGTAATGCTGCGGCGAAAGGATGAGCAATTCAGTAAACTGTGTCTGGTTAACTGGCTATCCATATTGGGAAAAAAAGGAGCCCTACTTCTTACCTAATACAACAAAAGAATGGATTTATTTAACCATTTATTTCATTATTTTAAGATAAAAATAAAATTAATTACTTAATTAAAATCATATGTTTAGAAAACTGTTTTATCTATTCATTCACCCTTCACATTATACCTGGCCTTCTTGTTGTGAATGTTTACATAACCATGGCTGGAATGACAGTACTCAAACGGAAACGTTGATAATTCTACGTACATGTTGGGGTATATGTTGCTTTACTATTTCCATTTTGTTCAATTTATTCATCATTTTAATATTTTGCATCTATCATGTCCATAAACAAATTAAGTAATTATTTAAACAAACAATAGATAAAATATAGATTGAGTATAGAAAAAATAAATTGATGTGCAGTATATAAGAAAATCTCATTCTATAATCTTAAAAGTGACAAATTTATAGACATGGTATTATTAAGCAGGAATAGTTTGTGAACTAGAATCAAATAAAAATATTATTTATAAAATTGGAAAACAAACAAAATGAGGCAGTATTGTAGGAAAAGTGCAGGTGTAAAGATAATAGATGCTATATCCTGAATAATAAATAGGACAGTCAGAAAACTAAAAAGTGAAGTCACCAAGGAAAGTAATTATGTGCTTGGTCAGCAGTGTTTTTGAATTCTTAGCTAATACCTAACAGATGCTGTGGAGAGTGCAAGAAAAGAACGTGATGTGATCCCTGACCTCTTGGAATTTATAAACTACTGAAAAATGTCGCAAATGTAAACAACAGAAGCAGCTGAGAGAACATCCAGTTATTCCAGATGACAATTTTCTTGAAGAACAGAGAAGACTGGTACTCTAAGAACTGAGAAACAAGCAGCAATGTAGATGAAGTTGAAATTTTAGCACTTAGATGAATGCACATTACATTGCATTTAAAGCGGCTTATCTTGAAAACAAGGGGGAGAAAGACTTTGAAGAACAAGTGAAGTGAATGGTATTGCCAAATGCTCACTTTTCACAACCTTGTCTGTTTGATATTTGAGCACTTTCCTCTTGTCCATTACATGCCATTATGATCTAAAACGCAGAGCAAGCTCGCTGGAGGGAAGCTCGGTGGCAGATATAATTGTGTATCCTGTGGCCATTCTCCCCATTCCCTCCTTCTGATCTTTGGCTTCTCATGTGCTTGTGGAATTTGGTCCCTCCCCAGTCACAATGTATAATTTTTGATTAATCTAAATCAAATTATGATAATTCTCTTTAACTTGACGGAGGATGGTTTTGCCAAGGTTAGTCAATCTGATTAGCAGGTTGGCTAATAAAAATATTAATATATGAAGATCTCTTATGGATATTGTGTCAGAAAAATGTTTTTCTCCCTGATAAAAGATGTCTCTGGAGACACTGCTCTTTTTGCATTTTGATTGAAATTGTGAGAATCTGACACCTGGAGTTGTAGAAAGTATCTTTTAGTCATGAGAAGGCAAGACACACTTCAATGGCTGAGGATACAAAATAGATATGTCAGTAAGATCTGGGTCCTTGGTGATACTGTGTATTACTTAATTTACTGATTCTGGAATCACATTTTGCAGGACTTCCTGTTATCTGTGATATTAAACTCTTCATCGTTTAAGACACTGACTTCCCCTTTAGGTAATCTATTAATTGCAGCCCAAAGCATCCAACTGATAGAACAGCAACAACAATACACACAGTCAAAATTTAGTATGCATCGAAAACATGACAAAGGAAGAAGCCACGATGGTTTTTGCAATGAGTGCTCTTTAGACTAGAAAGGAAGAAAGAAGACAATTGTGTGCTTACGTCAAGACAAAATGTATTAACTGTTTTCAAAAGGTCAGATATAGAATCAATCTAAGTGAGGCATTTAAGGATAGGTGCGTAGCCAAAAAATGATCTGTTGTATTTCTTAACAGATTCTCTAGTTAACCCATTAAATACACATGCTAGGATCTAAGGGAAATTCTTTCTGCCCTGGGAATGCAGTGCTTTCATTTCATTTATATCCCACATCTCCAAGTTCTTGAAATGGTCCTTACAGTCATCACCTTTGTGACATTTTCTCAAGCTTAAACACTCTTCATTCCTCGCACTGTGTTAGCTATCTACACCCACAAATAGGCATGAGCCATTACTGGGTGACAAGTAAGGGTGTAGAGGTACAAATCTGTCCATTTAGACAAGCGTTAAACTTCCAATTTTGCTGAGAATTACACATGTAAGAAAACAAAGACAAAAAAGCAAAGAAAACAGAAAGGCCCTTAAGGCACTTTGGTTTCTTAGTTTAGAGTAGCCTTTGAATTTTCATGTGCACGTACAAACATGTGACATTAGAAACACCTTGGTTATAATATGCTGTGTGATGGATACTTCAAGAATGCAGAGCTCTGCATAGTGATTATACAGTCACTGTTGCCATCTTTAAATTTGGCGGAAGCAACAAATTATTGGCAGTTATGCCTAAACTCTACATGAATTGATGACTTTTTTCAATTTAAATAAAAATATTTCTGTGCTAATTAATCTATCCACAAGAGAGATGATCTTATATTAAATATAATTGTGTTTTAGGGGATGATGTTTACTTTCCTCCGCCACATGTTTAACATACAGTCTTTTTACTTTTGTTTCCCTCTGAGAGCACATGCACAAAACGGTATTGCATGTTCACAGAAAATTTGACAGGCTGAGGGAGAATGTTTAAGTCCATTAAATTAAAAACCATTCACCTAGCCCCCCACCTTAAATTTCACTATAAAAATGGGAGTAACAGTTCTAAAGCTTGGTTCTGCACACAAAAAATTAGACTCTGAGTTTGAGGCCTTAAATGCACATAAACAAATTATTCTTTTTAGTTCTGCTTCACAAAAAGAAGTCATTACTCTGGGGAAAATGTGCCCACATTAGCACCGCAAATTGATTTTTGATGAAATAAAGCTACCTAGAGAAACCTAGAGAAAATGTGGTACCTTACTAAAGACAGTGTTAAGTAGAAAGGTATAGCACCTGTGAAAAACACAATTAAAAGGACTGCCTTTAGCAATGTAAGTTTGTTATTGTGAAATACATGAATCTTGTGTATCATTAGTTACTTTTTAAAAAATAGTAAAGACAAAATAAAAGAAATTATTCCTTACCAAAAATCTATGTTCCCACTAAAGAATTACAATGATACAAACAATCCTTGAAACTTTTCTATACTAAAAATTATAGGCATTTGGTTTCAGCTTTGACATTTAAAGAGATTAGATGGTAAGACTCCCATCCTCACAATAACAATCAGTTGATCAATCAATCAATCAGTCCATGTGAATAAGCATGGGCCCATGAGGGAAGTGATATTATAGAGCAAACCATATCCCCCAAACCCGAGCAGTGAACCCAGAGGATCACAGCTAAGCTGTTTACCTGGATCTAAAAATATCTCCAGCTGCTGGAAAGAGTAACTCTCAAGAATGTTTAAATGATAAGGAAGAATTACTGGAAGCTGAATATGGACTAGGGTGATAGAGAAAACCCGCCAGGGTCCACAGTCTTAGGGAGGCCCTCACGCTTTTGCGGCATTAAGCACCAGGCAGACCCTCAGACTTTCAGGGACTAAGACAGAAACCCTGCTGGCTCTAGCCGGGGGCCACAAGAGTGATCCTTGTGAAATGTGCCCACCAAAGGACTACTCTTCTGAGGAAAAGATGTAACAAACGTTTGATCCAATATCCAAGCAATCCGGCCCACTGCAGCCACGTCAGCCTGCGGTCTGACCTAATGGCTGTGCCATGTTCCACTGCAGATCCACCCACGAAGGTCGGATTCTGCAGACACGGGCCCACGAACACACCGGGGTTAGTCACAAGATTATAGAGTGACAGCCTCCCCCACACCCTGTGCCACACCAGTAGGGCTCATACAGTGACAATGGATTGCAACGGAGAGACCAAGACACTCAGATGCTTTCTGAGGAGTAGTACTTGGGAGAGCCCAAAGTCAAAAAGGAAAACAAAAATAAAAACACTAGAGGAAGCTGAACCCTCTGGCATATACTGTCACAGCAAATTTTAAACTCAGCACATCTCCAAGAAAGACTAATGTAAAATATCACAGTAAGGACTATATACCATTCAACATTATAAGGCATGCAAGAAAGGCAGGAAAAACAATTTGAAGAGGCAAAAACATCATTAAAACCAGGCTCAGATATGGCACACATGTTAGAAGTATCTGACAGGGAATTTAAACTAAGTATGATTAATATGTTAAGGGCTCTAATGGAAAAAGAACCAAATATTTGAGACAGGAACTCAAATAATGAAACAAAAGGAAATGCCACAAACCAAAAACACAATAACAGAGATGAAGACTACCTATAACGCGGTGGTTCCCAACCTCTGCGCCACAGATCAGTACCAGACCATGGCCTGTTAGGAACCAGGCTGCACAGCAGGAGGTGAGCAGCGGGGGAGCGAGCGAAGGGCTGCTCCCCATCACTCGCATCACTGCACAAGCTCCGCCTCCTGTCAGATCAGCAGCGGCAGGAGATTCTCACAGGAGCACAAACCCTACCGGAAACTGCGCATGCGAGGGGTGTGGGTTGCGCACTCCTAATGAGAATCTAATGCCTGATGACCTGAGGTGGAGCCGAGGGGGTGATGCGAGCGCTGGGGAGCAGTGGCAAATACAGATTATCATCAGCAGAGACGTCTGACTGCACAGTAAATGTAATGTGCTTGAATCATCCTGACACCATCCCCACCCCTCCAGCCCCCACCACCCCCTCTGTGGAAAATGGTCTTTCATGAAACTGGTCCCTGGTGCCAAAAAGGTTGGGGACCGCTGCTATTGGGGACTCACCTGTAGACTGGACACAGGTGAGGAAAGAATTAATGAGTTTGAACGTATGCAATAGAAACATCCCAAATTGAGATATAAAGACAAAAATAATTAAAAAAAATAACAGAATACCCCCAAACTGTGAGATAATTATATGAGATATACCTACATATAATAGGAATAGTAGAAGGAGAAGAAAAAAGAAAGGAGCTGAAGAAATATTTAAATTAATAATGACTAAGAATTTTCCAGAATAAATGACAGATGACAAACCACAGATCCAGGAGGCTCAGAGAAAACCAGGCAGGGTGAATGCCAGAAAGTCCTTGTCCAGGCAAATCACAGTCAGACGTCAGCAAGCAAAAGGCAAAGAGAAACTCCTGAGGGAAGCCCCGAGCGTGGGGCAGTTTCCACACAGAAGGACGGGGATGAAGCCTGTATGGGACTTCTCATCAGAAGCCACTCGAGCCAGAGAAGGGTGGAGTGAAAAAAAGTTGAAAGAAAAAAAACAAACAAATACCCCCCCCCCCCACACACACACACCAATTTAGAATGTTGTGCTCTGTGAAATTATTCTTCAAAAGTGAAGGAGAAATAAAAATTTTCTCAGACACATGAAAATTGAGGAAATCTGTTGTCAGTAGACATGACTTTTTCCTCGAGCCCTTTCCTCGAGCCGACATTGCACTGCAAGTCTTAGCACATGCAATTAGAAGAGGAAATAAAAGTTATTCTAATTGAGAAGGAAACAATGAAACTTTGTTCTCACATGGTATAATTATCTATGTAGAAAATCCCAAAGAATCCACAAAAAACTCCTAGAACTTATGTAATAATATCAAGGTGACAGGCTACAAGGTTAATACAAAAGTCAAACGCTTTCACATACAACAGTAATGAATAATTGAAATGTGAAGTTTAAAAATACCATTTAATATAACTTCCAAAATGAAATACCTACATTAAATATAAGAACATTTGTATAGGATCCACATCCTATACAAAACTACAAAATTCTGATGAAAGAAATCGCAGAAATCTCAGGAAATTGAGAGATAGTGTGTGTTCACTGACCGAAAGACTAAATATTATGTCAACTCTTCTCAGATTGATCTATAAATTCTATGCTATCCCAATGAATAGCTCAGAAAGTTGTTTTGTGGATATTGACACACAGAGTGTAAAATTTATATGGGAACTCATAGGACTTCAGAATTGTTAACACAATACTAAAGAAGAAGAACAAAGTTGGAGGTTGGTCACTATCTCGACTGAAGACTAACTATAAAGCTATCATAATCATGATATTGTATTAAATAGAACAGAATACGGAGGCCAAAAATAAACCCATACCAAGACAGTGAACTGATCTTTGAAAAGGAGGGAAGGCAATTTAATAGAAAAATGATAATCTTTTCGGGAAATAGTATTGGATATATAAATCCAAAATAATATACTCAAACACAAACCTTATACAACCTTTCACAAAAATTAACTCAGAGAGATTATAGACCTAAATAAAAAATACAAAACTGTAAAACCCCTTGGAGGAAACATAGGAGAAAATCTATGTGACTTCGGACTGGGTGTGAGTTTTCAGAAACACAATCCAGGAAGAAAAAAATAATGACAACTTAAACTTTATTAAAATTAAAAAACTTCTGCTCTGTGAAAGACACTGTCAAAAGAATTAAAAGACAATCATAGACTAGGAGAAAATATTTTCAAAACACACATCTGAGAAAAGATTTGTATCAAAATATGCAAAGAGCCTCAAATATAAACAATTAAAATCAAACATCCCAATTACAAAATGAAGAAACAATATAAACAGACTGATCATTGAAGAAGATATACAGATGGCAAATAAGCATAAAAAAATGAAACGAAATGATTTGTCATCAGGGAACTGTAAATTAAAACAACAGCGAGAAACCACCACAACCTATTATGATTCCTAAAATCTAAAGAACTGACCACCCCAGTCCCAGGGGAGAATGCGGGGCAATAGGAATCTGCCTCGGTGGCAGAGCGGAACATTGCTATTTTGGAAGACAGCCTGGAGGTTTCTAATCAACTTAAACACAGTCTTACCATGTAGTCCAGTAATTTGGCTCCCAGATATTTACCCAGCTGATTTTAGAATCCATTTCCACACCAAAGCTTGTGCATGAATTTTTACAGTAGCTTTATACATTGCCAAAGCCTCAAAGGAACCAAGCTATCCTTCAAGACATGAATGAATCAATGACTTTGTTACATTTACAGAATGGAACATTATTCAACACTAAAAAGAAACGAGCTATCAAGTCATGAAAATTAAAGGATGAATCTTAAATATATATTGCTAAATGAAAGAAAACAATCTGAAAAGGCTACATGCCATATGCCAATTATACGGCATTCTAGAAAAGGCAAAATTATAGAGACAATAAAAAGATCAGTGCCTGCCAGAGACTAAGGTAGAGAAGAGAAAGATTGAATGAGTGAACGATGGGGTATTTTTTTAGGATATTAAAACTATTGTCAACATTTTATGAGCCCAATAATGGTGGGCTCATGACACCATGCATCTGTCCAAGCCTACGGCGCACAGTGTGTGCCTTAATGCATACAATTATAAAAAAGAAACATTGAGGAAGTTGGGGAATCCCAGGATGGGCTGTGCTGTGTCATAAACAACCTAACTGTATTACAAATGTGTGGAACAATCTCCCTGAAGAAGTGGAAGAAACGTGCTGACCCAAGTAACTTTGATGTTGAGTGGCATCTGTAAGACTAGGATAAACAGAAACACCCAAAGGTGCTTCCCACAGGGGTCTGGGTTAACAGTGCTTACGCTGCTGCACATGCGCACTGGAATTCAACAATTCAGCACACGGATGGTCCCTGGTGACAGTCAAGTTTCTCCCCGTTTGAATATGAATTTATATATAAGCAAGCAGGAGAGCGGTATAGTGGTCCTTGTGCAAGTGGATTGGAGTTGAAGACATCAGTATACACTCCTGCACAGCTTCACATAGCTACAAACTGGTTACATGAGAAATGGATATTTACAGGTGTGTGTGTGCGCATGTGTGTGGCAGCTAGCATACACACATACTGTATTTGCACTGTCACCTGACAGGGCCTAGACACAAGGAGGCCCTCGGAGCCGAAAGCACCCTCAGCACTCAAACCCGGGTTTCTAGTTCCACTCACCGACAGAAAGGCCGAAGACTCCCCGGAGACGTGCCTGACCACAGAGCTGGAGCAGGAAACGTACAAGGCAGGCCTGATGTGTTTTAGGTGCCAGAAAGTAAAAAGGGGACTAAAAGAAGTCAATAAGTACATGAAGCATCCACAATGATGGGAACATGTCGAAGGATCACAGGAGTCAACTGAAAGATCTCACGGTGGCTAAAGCTGGAACAATTTGGGAAACAAATAAATAAAGGAGTATTGGATTATAACCAAAAGTATAAAATAAATACATGAGTCCATACTGATATAAATAAACGATTGAATAAATTAATAAACGAGTATAAGAGATAATGGGATACTTTTCTCCCATTCAGAAAAGTAATTTATGTAGACACCCCACTCTTGGTGAGGGGGAGCCTAGCTCCCCACTCTCTAGGGTTGGGCCTCACAGTCCCTCCTCCCCAGGAGCACGACACAGAAGGCAAAAAGAGAGAGGCTTTAATGGGAAATCCTAACAAACACTATCTCAAGCCAGGTGATAAAGGTCGACATCAACGACGAGTCATACTGATGATTCGCATGCCTGATATGAAGGGATGAGAATGACACTTTACTTCTGTATGTGTTTTGGGTCTTCTACTCTAAAACATATTACCCCAGTCTAAATATGAGGAAAATATTTTTTAAAAAATCCCAGTAGAGAGACATTCTTCAAAATACTGGGCCAGTACTCCTCAAAACTGTCAAGAGAAACAAAAAAAAATTTTTAGAAGTCTGAGAAAGAAACTATCACAGCCAGGAGCCTGATGAGACGTGGTGGTGAAATGTAATGTGGTTTCTGGATGAGATACTGGAACAGAAAAGGGATATTAGAAGAAAACAGGAAATCTGAATGAAGCATGGAAGGAATTGAGGGAATTTTTAAGACGTAAATCTCATGTAAAGTGGAGATGGGCCAATAAAACACTTGTGAATGAAAGAAATCATGGTAGAAAATGCTCTATGAAGTCAACGTATTTAATCCATCCCAGAGTAATCACCAGTGCAGTGAGCACATACAGCAGCCGGGTTGACATGGTCACCTTAAGTCCTCACTTCCCTGCAATTTTCTAGTTAGTACATTGGCTCTGACCAGCGATTCTGTTTCTAGCCCTGACAATCTCCGTCTTTCACTCTGCAGCCAGTTTGCGGATCACAAGCACCTCACGTGTCCTCTGGGCAGCCTGGCAGCCTCCCGCGGCTTCCAATCCACCGCAGCAGCGCACGGGTGCGGGGCTGGCCCCGGCTCATCTCTGACCCGACTGGCGGCCTGGCCTCCGGGCTCGCCGGCTGCCTCTCCTGGTAAAGGCCAAGGACCCTGCTTGGACGCCTTTGATTTTACTTTCTTCTTCCCTTAGAGCTTCTCTGGGTATTTGCAATCTTGTTTTACCTGCCTCTCTCAGGCTTCTCCAAAAATACCACCAGTCTTACCTTCTATTTCTTCACCGTTTTTCCCTCCAGAGCAGTTACTATCTCCTTACATCATTATGTTACACATTTATTTTTCTTGCCTGCCTCTCTCATTAGATTACCTCCTAGGGGACAGAGAAATTTCGTTTCCTTGCTCATGGATACATTTTCAGAATTGAAAACAGCGCTTTGCACTGTGTGCAAAATCGTGAGGTGAGGGCTACAGCCTGCCCTCGCCGAAGCATCGAGCCTGCCTGCAGCGCGACAGTCCTGTGCTAGGAACCTAACGTGGGCAAGACATTCGCCCTCATTTGCAGAAGCGTCACTTATGACAGGAAACAAATCTTGGCGGTGCACTAGATGGAAGGAAATGCTACTGGAGCGCGGAGAAAAGACACTCAGCTCAGTGTGGTAGTGTCAGGCAGGGATTTCTGGAAAGGAAGTCTCAGACACACATAGACAGAGAAACAAAACAAATGAAATCTCCCTTTCTTTATTCATAAGCTTAAATATAACTGAAAAATTTTCCTTTTCTATAAAACAGGGAAACAAATATGGTAAACTCATTCAAAATAAGAAATAAAGAAGAGATAGATTTTAATTTGTTACTCCATGAAGGTAAATTTGTATTTCAGCAGGGTCTAAAACTGCCTTTTTAAGTTATTATTATTAAGACAAACATTTCAATGAAGAGGTTTCCCCTGAAAGGGGGCCTTCCTGGAACCTCCGGAATTCCAGGGTGCTTCATTTTCTCCAGTGAGTCCTCATCGCACTTAACATGTCCTTGAATTAATTCGCATCAAACAAGTGCATATTTTATTCCCTTTTACTGACAGGTGAAAGGTATATACGTGTTGCTATGTAAGAGAACAGCATGGAAGATGGGTAGTAAAAAAGGTCTTATTTACAGTGAGAAAGAGTAATAACATAGAGAAGCTGATGGCCTCATTACAACTGCAAATTGGTATTCCTGATAATTCATGTAGGTCAAGACATAGGGCAAAATACAAAAACACCAAGGGAAGAAAAATCACTTCTGAATATGGAAATTCATGCAGGTTCCCACTGAGTTATTATTAAAAGGCAATATTCACCCAGCAGAAAAATGGAGATGGGCATCTGTGGAGGACAAGCAGTGGGACCAGACACAGAGATATTAAGGAAAATGTATGAGGATGGCTACTGGTGGCTATAATGGATTACCAGAGACAGACAATGCTTCTGCCAAGATCACGACTGAGATACAAGTCAGTTCCATCTACCCTAATCTTTCTACCAGGCAGAGGACAAGAAAGCGTCTGTGGTGAAACAGCTAACTACTGAGAGGCTCTTCAGTTCATAAACACTGTCTTGCCCTGCACAAATTATACACAAGGAACATGTCACCTGATCAATTTAAAAAACGCAGACATAGAAAGATCCAGATCAAAGGCTTAAAACTAAGACATAAAACGGGCAAAAGAAAGTGATTATTTTGTGATCTAGATATAGGAGTTAAAGCTCAAAAAGTTACAATATCTGTGGGTAGTATATGTAGGAAAATAAAAGATGGAGATTATAGACAAGCAAAGGATGGATTAAAATCAAGAATTCACAGTCACAGCAGAAATATGCAACAGTAAAACGGGCAAGTAGAAATGCCCAGATTGATATATGGGGAAAAGAAATGGTTGGCATAGGCTGGAAAAAATATTAAAAATATACAAGATGTATTAAAAATCTAACAAACATTATTAGAAGGAGAGATGAGAGAGAATGAGGCAGAGCCAAGATGTAAAGCTGTAATGGCTGAGAATTTTGCCCAATAGATGAAGTACACAAACCAAGACAATAAAGAACTCTGTAAAACCCAAGCAAAACATGTGATGCACACACATGCACACACACACACATCTTTGGTTGAACCCAAAGATTTCAGTAAAATACAAAAATATAAAATATGTAGGTCAACCAGAGGAAAACAGCACAAATGTGTTTCAGAGAAATGATAGAAAGATTGATGGATGATATCAAAAGAAATGTAAGGCAGAAAACAATGAATGATATCTTTGAAATATTCCCCCAAACAAAGCTGCAGGCACAGAGGGCTTTCCAGTGAAATCCTCCAAATATAACTCAAATAAATAGCCCTTATTATCACACAATCCATTCCAGAAATTAGAAAATTAGGAAACACATCCCAGTTAGCTCTATGAGGAGAGCATGACCATATACCAAATGTGACATGGATATTAAAGAAAAATTGCAAATAGAATTTATACATTTTTACAGACATAATTACACAAAGAATTATACATTGAAAACAGCCTCCCCAGAGTGTGAGAAAAAGAGGAAAACCAGAAAACTGAGGGTCTAAAAGCAAAAATAGTGGTAATGTATTGTACCTCTTAGAATATATCAAGCTAAAATATTTAACCACAATATCACAAAAATGGGAGAGAGGAACATTGCTCTCGGAAATGCGAAATGGTACAGAGCTTTTGAAATAGAGTTTGGCAGTCTCTTATAGAGTTAAAAGTACATTTACCAAATGAGTCAGCAATTCATCTTCTAGGTATTCTCAAGTGACTTGAGAATCTGTGTTCATACAAATCTGTATGTGGGTATGCACAGGGCTTTCACTAGTACTTTTCAAAAATCGGCAAGAATCCAACTTTTCCTCGCCCAGAGCACAGATGAACAACCTTCTGCACCCACACAGTGGAATCCTCACTTCAGCAGGAAGGACCCAACTACTGACACACAGAATGGCTTGCGTGAATCTCAATTATATGTGAAATTACCCAGGCTGAAAAGGAAACACAATGTATAATTCCAGTTACTTGACATTTTTGTTAAAAAACCTTGTTTTACCTACATATAGACAAGGAAGATTTTGGGGGGTGACATATCTCTTCTATAAATTTATTGTGATGGCAGTTACATGACTATACATGTAATATTTCCCAAAATTATCAGAATTTTACACTAACGAGAGTAAATTTTTTCCGTATATAAATTATACCTTAATAGCAAAAATAAGGGGGGGAGACACATTAAGAGAATGAAAAGGACATTCACAGGGTAAAAGAAGTATCTTATAAACAGCAAAAAGGTGATTTCTTGAATTTAAACAATCTGGAAAAAAAAAAAAACAATAGATATGCAAACAAGAGCCTTAAACACACTCTTTGTATTAACCATAACTTTTTATTTTCTCTATTTCTGTCGTTTGGGTCCTTGTTGACACTGCAGGGTCCCTCCCAGGGTTGAGCAATTCCTAGAGATAGCGTAGAACTCCCTGGTCTCAAGCAATCCTCTCGCCTCAGCCTCCCAAAGTTCTGCTGGCCAACAATGTTCTTGGCAATAAATCATGCCGAGTTATTGGGTACTAAGATGGAAAAATGACAATTGACCCAAATTCCATCATGTTACATTTTTATTGAGTTGAATTTTAATTCATTAAACATTTATTCAAGTAGTTTGTCATTAAAAAATGAATGGAAAAAAAATTTATCAATGTGATCTTGTGATGGGTGTCATAACCTGACACTCCAATCAATGGTTGCACTTCAGAGCTTTCCCCCATTCTGATTTTAATTATCCAGCTTTCTGACTCAGTTCTTCCAACCTTCAGTTCTGGCATACTTCATTGACTGTTAGTGACTTACACCCTAAACCTTGCTATTACCAGGAAGTAATCCACCCCGAGGAACTTGGACTCCTAGACCCCTTACTCACCATAAGCTTACATTCGTTCAGCTCCCTCTCTCCTTTCTTTCATTCTGCACTCGTTATCCCACCAGAACTTCTCTCTCCTGTGTTCTGAGTCCACTCCCAGTTTCATTTTCTCATCTGTACCTATAATAGACTCCAAAGTTTGCCAATTTCATTGTGCCTTGAGTTAACGTCTTTGATTACCCATTTTTTTCATAGTCAACCAGACATACATCAATCACCCTCAGTCATGCAACAATATTTTATCTTTCTTCCCATTTTGCTGCTCAGCCTGGGCTGTTGTTGACATATTTGTGACGACCAGCTCCATCACAATTTCATGCTAAGCAGCTTTGGCCAGCGTCTTAGTGATACTTGGCAATGCTTTTCCTCATCTCTGATTGACTCATTATAACTCTTCTCTTAGCAGCTGTTCAAAATATTCTCTGCTGTGTTCATATCCCCATCCTACTTCCACATTCCACTCTTGGGCAAAGACGCTGGTTCCTATTTCACTATGAAGATAGATGGCATTCTGCGGTCTACCATCTGTATGGCGTTTCTAAAATAAAAACAAAATCCATCACATCACTCCTCATTGCCATTATCTGGCTCCAGCTTATCTTCCCAGGTCATGTCTTTAGATTCATGAATTCTACATTGTTTTCCAACATCTTTGTTTCCCTGCTTAGTCCATGCTTTCTCATACTTCCTTGCCTCTGCTTACCCTTTGCCTAGAATTTTATCTGCTCTTTTCTTCATGTGTCTCTCTCTGCACACATTAAGATTCACCTCCTCTTGGAATTCTTCCCGGAACTGGTTTAGGTGCAGCTCCCATGGCCACAGGGCCTTTGTCACAAAGTTGCCTTGATGGTGTCGCTGTTACACTCGTCCCTAGTATGCTCTGAGCGAGGTGAGAGCCATGGCTATTTTCATTTTGATAACTTTCTCAAGCCAATACCACTGTGTAACACAATAAATGCCCAGTGGATTTTTACTGAATGTATTTAAAAAAAATAAACATTCTGAACTTTATTGACAACCACTTCGGAATGTCTTGATAGTTTTACAAAAATCCCTTATTTGATACATTTATCTTTTTCTTTCTTTTTCATCTACCTCATCTTTGTCCCCCACCAGTTTCTCTTTCTCTTCCTGTAGAAATGGCAGATCATAACTCATTGCTGTAGCTGCACAATTGGCTTTTGATTCAGTCCCCTCTGTACCCCATAGAATGATGCACTAAGTCATTCTTGGTCTAAAAATATTTTCCCTCCATTTCATATTGTGAAAATGCATTTTCTTAATTCTGCTTCTAGGACAAACTGTCTTTCCCATGCTTTCTCTTCAGATATTATTTTTGCCCAAATTTCTAAACTCTACCTGTATCTCCTCTGTTACTAATTTGATTCTTAACTGATGACAATCTCATATCTGCCACCACCATTCTAGTGGAATTGCTTTCCTTATTTTCAGTGCAAAACCCTCTCCTCAGTCATAATCCTCAGGCTGTCTAGTCTCAAGAGACTAGCACAGCCCAAATGTTCTTAATCAGGCAGCTCCTCAGCCGTCTGCTGGAATGAGTTAGCCTGAAGTTCTGTTTGTACCTCTCTTCATGTTTTATTCTTTGGACTCACCACTAATGACCATCTCAACTGGGATGTTCTGCTAGCAATTACAGACATGTGCTGCACAACAACATTGCTGCCAATAGCAGACCACATGTATGACGGTGGTCCCATAAGATTATGATACATATTTTTACTGTACTTTTTCTATGTTTAGATACATTTAGATACACAAATACTTGCCAGTGTGTTACAGTTGCCTGCAGTATTTGGGACAGTAACATGCTGGACTGGTTTGTAGCTTGGGAGCGATAGGCTACACTACAGAGCCTCAGTGTGTAGTAGGTGCACCATCAAGGTCTGTGTCAGTGCACCGTATGATGTTTGTACAATGACGAAATCACCTACTGATGTATTTTTCAGAACGTATCTCTATTGTTAAGCAATGTCTGACTGTATATTCGAAGAACAGTATCTATCTTCTTAGGCTATATGGAAATGTAGATTTTGAGCCATTTTGATTAAAATAGATCTGATATGGTTGCCATTGAATTAGAATTGTGTGGGAACCAACTGCAGTTTGGGCCACTGGCTACTGGATTTCTATGGAGTGTTGCCCAGCCTTATAAACACTACCCACAGCTTCTTCATTGCTGCTGAACCCAGCCTTCCGGAAACACGGAAGTGCTCCTGGGGACACCCAAGTTGGGCATCCATGAGCCTCTGGGCACTACATTTTTCTCAACTGATCAATATGTAACTTTGCTTTTTGTGTGTTTCTATTTAAAGACACTTTATTTAGTATATATTGTAAATTTATTAACACTAGACTTAAACCCAACAGCACTGTATATAACTCATGCCTAAATGAAGTTCATCTAACGAAAGTATTTTCTTTGTAAGCGCATCACAGCTTTCTTGCACTTAGGAACACTAGAAAACACTTCAGCACTATGCTTGGGGGCATTTTAAATAGAAAAACTACCAATGAAAGCACAAAAATATGAAAACATGGCACTAAATGTAGCATGGAAAGGACACTTGTTTAGTATGAGAGTTGAGAGAGGAAAGCAATGTCCACCTTGTTCAGTCTCAGCTGAGAAGGTGCATATTGAGTAACTCCAAATTTGTTGCTGCTCTGCATATGTTTACAAATGACCACAAAAACACTGAAAATACTGATTTTGGGAACAATTTTTACTTTTAAGTTTTAGTAACTCAGAAACATTGTAGATTTAGCCTGAAGTTTTATCCTATGAAATTTTCTGCAGAGAAATTATTTATAAAAGTATTAATGCAAGTAAAAGAGGAGTTGCCCCTCATTTTTCCCAGTTGTATGTTTTGTATCCTGTAGAATATCACTGGCACTATTTATAATCTCTAAGCTTTATGGAACATTGTCCATAGATTGTTGTCTGTTCAAACAACAACCTGCGGACGATGGCACACTATATGTTCAATCAATATTTGCAAGTGAATGAATTAGTCTTAGATTAAACTCAAGGAATATGGAATTAAATCTCAGTTTTGACTCTTCCTATCTTGTGGTCATTGACAAATTTTGTATATTATTTTTAATTTTGATTCTTTATATATAATATTGGTTGTAACAAAGCATAGAGTTACGTTGGGAAGAAAGTGACACAAATATATTAAAATGTCTCATAAATTATAATATTAAATAAGTTTATCCGAATTTGACATTTCTTTTATTGTGGTTTATAGTGTTAAGTAAGCTCCCTACTGTAAACTATGGACTTTGGGTGTTAATGATGCCGCAGTGTAGGCTCGTCAGCTGTAACTAATGTACCACTCTAGTGGACAACTGACCCCAACCTCATATCAAAAACAAAAATCAATTACAGCTGAATTAAAAATCTAAATTTGAAAGACAAAGCAATAAGAAAGTTAATGTAGGAGAATATTATCATGAGTTCTTCAACATAGCTAACCGTAACAACAACAAATGCCACTAACTATAAACAAAATCAGTAATAAATAAATTACTTAAAATTAAAAACTTACGTTCATCAAAATGCACTTTCTATAGAGCGAAAAAGAAAACTATGGACTAAAAAAATAAAGCATATGAAACTATTAATAACAAAAAATTACTGAGAATTTAGAAAATGAGCATGAGATATGAAAAGGCACTTCACAAAAAGACCACATAAATTGTCAATGACTAGTTTCCTCATGCTTACTAAAAACCTTAAAAATGTTAATTAAAACCATAATTTAATATCACTTCACATTTACCAGGATGCCAAAAGTTAAAAGGATTGACAGTACCCAGTGTGGCCAAGAATGGGAAGCAACTGGAATCCCACATACTGTGGTGACTGCATGAATTGATGTAAAACCACTTTGGAAACAATCAGTTGGAATTATCAGTTAAAGGTGAAAATAACCCAGCAATTCACTTACTGATCTAAACCCAAAATAAATGTATGTGTATGTATTTATTTCAAAAGACATATACAGAAATATTCATAGTTGCTCTAGTCGTAATACTCCCAAACTGAATATCATCTAAAAGCCATTGCCAATAAAATGTATCAGTAAATTGTGGCGTATCAGCACAACAAAGTGGCATACAATATTTAAAACTAACAAATTACTACTACACCAAATGACATGAATGAAATTATAAAAATATTAAGCAAAAGATAGTGGACAAAAATGAGTATGTAATGTATGATTTCACTTATCTAAAAATCAAAAAAGAGCAAAAATTATCCATGGTGTTAGAACTCAGAATGATGCTCACTTTAGGAAAGGAACAGAGTAGCGACGGTCACAATGGGTCTCCAGAAGGGCCGTAGGTTTTATTTCTTGACTAGGATGATAATTGCATGGTGCATTCACTTTGTAATGATTCATCCATGTTCGGTTTGTGCATTTTCCTTTGTGCATGCTTTACCGAAGGATGAGAGGTCATTTCAAACACAGCTTTGCTACTGCCTGAAATTTCATGCTATGTGTTAATAACTGAGAGCATACCAAGACACACCCAGCAACCGAATGGGCTCTCCCAAACAGTTGATGTTTATCTGTCACAAGCACACAGTGGTAAAAATTGCCCATAAAAAAATATGTTTACATCATTTTCATTATTTAAAAAAGGTATATATTTTCTTTCTTTCTTTTTTTTTTTTTAAGATGGAGTCTCGCTCTGTTGCCTGGGCTAGAGTGCGTTGTGCCAGCCTAGCTCACAGCAACCTCAAACTCCTGGGCTCAAGCTATTCTCCTGCCTCAGCCTCCTGAGTAGCTGGGACTACAGGCATGTGCCACCATGCCCGGCTAAATTGTTCTACTTTTAGTAGAGACGGGGTCTCACTCTTGCTCAGGCTGGTCTCAAACTCCTGAGCTCAAGCGATCTTCCCATTTCGGCCTCCCAGAGTGCTAGGATTACAGCGTGAGCCACCGTGCCAGACCTAAAACAAGGTATATATATTCTAAGGAGATTTACACGTCCTAATTATTTGATATTTGTGAGCTTCAACAGTGCGCCAGTGCTGAAAACGAGCAAGCTGCCTCCAAAACGATGAACTGAGATTAAGATATTTGATTAAAAGGCCCTGAGATGCCTTAATCATGTATTCAACCTGTTTTCTCAGAGAGTTCTCCAAAGATACATACCCACAGGGTACAGTAACAAGTGAGGCACAGAATTTGTCTCCTAAATCCCTAGTTCAAATCCCACAGAGCTAGGTTGGACCATATGGACCATTTTGCTCCTATTGCTGAAGGAAAAGATGTCCCTAGAACCCCAACCCAAATGTAGACCAAAATATTTGCTTGGCTTGCTCATGTCTATCTGAACTTTTAACCTTGCGACTGCACCGATAAAATAAAAATATTTATTTTAAGTAGAAGATGAGCCCTGTGCATGTGGGCCAGTGAGAAGGAAAATAACAAGTGCATGGGACGCATTCACAGGGCCGAGTGTCCCGGTGCAGTGCGCATCCCCTGCTTGTCCAGCGGCGCTGAGCGAGCAGGGGACACGGGAGGCCGCCGAGGGACCCCGGAAACAAACTGAAACAAATCTTTAAAAAAAACCTCCAGAAAGAGACACGTGATGTTTGTTCTAAAATTTGCTTACAACTTTTCTTTCAAAATATATCCGTATACATTTCAGCCCTACTAGTCTTCCTGAAACTGAGCGATTACCGTAAACTGCAATTCCGAGCGTGCGTGGCACATGGTGAGAGCTGGCGGTTTACCGCTGCAGACGCGCGGGGTTGGAGCTGCGGGAGCTGGACCGGGAGGAGCTGCCTTCCCCGCAGCCGACCGCCCTCGCCCGCGGAAACAGCCAGGCCGTGCTGCTTCCGCTGTGAGAAAGATTCCACTGAGTGATGCAAATTGAGGGCGAGACGCATCCACAGAGAAAGAAGATAGGCCGTGTGAGCACACTGGGTGTCAGGGTTCGAGAACGCAAGTGCGTCCCAGCATCACATGCCATGGGGCCGTGTGCTTTCGCTCTTTCGATACGTGTCTTGTTTAGAAACGGCTTTGGAACTTGGTGTCACCTAGTCTACGATATTTGTTTCTGATAGTTGACAACAAGACCAGGAACTACAGTTGCTTTCTTTTTTTTTTTTTTTTCCCCTATCTTTTTGACTTAAGGCATTCTGTGCACCGTTAGAGGTTGACTCAGTTTGTATTTTAATCATCAAAGACCTTTTGCACTATGTATCCCTGATCATCAAATACGTTTATTGATTTGCTATATTCTCAGAATTTCATTACTCGGTCGTTGGCTCAGTTCCGTAATGACCATGTGAAACGAGACTGAATGCGCGCCATTCCTGGCAGCAGCTCTGTGCGAAGCAATGCATCCTGGTTTGGTAATAACATTTAATTTTTTGCCCTTATTATAGTGTATCTAAATCAAGTTAAATTAATGTCATAATATTAATATTTCATGAAGTAATGTATTAAACTGTGTACTCAGATGCCTAAATAGCACAGCTCCTGCTGTTGAATCCTGCATTAACTTAGGCAATCCCACTTTCAAATATCAACTTGCAAATGCACAGTGTTCCCTTAAACCTGGGTGATGGGCAAGCTGGCCTTACTTCTTCAATCTTCACTGGTTTGGAATATAATATAAATTCCAGTCATTCCAGTCAGTAGATGGGCCCTTATTAAAGCTCTAATAAGCAGCTCACTAAATCCAATGCCCTTTACGAAGGTGTCTCTTAGACAGACTCTGTGCCAATCAGAGAGCATCACTCTGCCTGGCCTGAATTGTACTGTCAATGGCCCTCTGCTCGTCCCATCCAGAGAGCTCAAAATTCCACTTAAAAACATTGAGACCATCGTCTCAGTTTATCATTGTTATTTACTTATTTATTTTTTTAGGAATCAATCATAATGGCATTAAAGCTTGAAAAAGTTCATTTTATTAAAGTACATTTACACTTACATAGCATTTGCAATTTAACTAATGGTTTCTTTTGAATTTACTTCTTTGGCCCAACCAGGATTTATTGAATAAGCTGTGAGTCTCAATAGCCACCAGGCTGTCACAGAAGATAGCACATTCCTTTTCACCAACGTTCACATACACCACAAGCACCGAAGTGATGTACAAGCTGTTGAAAAATTAAAAATCACAAAATTTGATGTAGATATCACATAAGGTTGGTGTTATTCCTATCTAATTATTAAAATGTAAAGTTGACAAATATGATTTTTTTATACAACATAAATTAATGTCAGGAGCTTCAATTTGACTCTTAAACCTTTGGCTACATCCCAGAATTCTCTCCTCTTTGGGGCATTGAGTCCAACTGTTTATTAAACATCTTGTTCCCATAGCTGCCTTTAATACATATCTGCAGCAAAACTTAGTCCTTCCTTGACACTTGTAGCTTTCATTTCCTTCCTTATTTCAGTAAAAAGAAAATATATATATATGTATAATTTTATCCAACTGCTCCAAGCCAAGGATCTGAGCATCCTTTTGACAGCTTCACCTCGTCTCTTCCTCTGTCCTACGCAATCTACTGTAAGGTCAAGCTTACTCCTTAAGTCCATTCCCACGTCACCAGCCTCCCCCACTGCTAGTGCAGTTTATTTGGTTGTAGCAGCCATGGTTCTCGGGAGAAATAGAACCAACAGGATGTGTACATATATAGAATAAGTTTACAGAATTGGCTCATGTCGTCATGGAGGCTGGCAGGACCAAAATGTGCAGGGGAGCCCGCAGGCCCGAGACCCGGGAAGAGCCGACGCTGCGGCGCAAGTGCGAGGGCCGGTTGCGGGCAGAGCTTCCTCACGCCGGGGAGATCAGCGGCTTGCTCTGTTCAGGCCTCCAGCTCACTGGGGAAGGTCAACCCATGTTGTGGAAAGCAATCTGCTTCGCTCAAAGTCCACCGATTTAAAGTTAAGCTCATCCAAAAGTAACCTCACAGAAACATCCAGAGTAAAGTCTGGCCACATAGCTGGGCACTGTGTCCCAGCCAAGCTGACACACAAAATTAATCATCACATTGGTCATGAGCTGTCTCATTAAATATTGCCATTCAAATAATTCAAATAACCTCTTTGAATATTTTCTCCCCTCTCTGTATACGAAATTGTAATGATACTTCAAAACCACCTTGGACGTCCCTTCTTTGAGGAAATCTCTGAACCACTCAGATGAGATACTGGCCCGGGTGTTTCCATAGCAACTTGATTGTTTCCTTTAAAGCCATCCGTTTTCTTTCCATGTAATTTCTGGTTTCCCTGTTCTGCTCTCTCTTGATCATCGACACCCAGGAAGGCAGTTTGTTCTCTAAAGCACCATTGTAGCCACTGCCCGTCACTGAGCTTGGGCCACATTTGCACTAGTTCATAAAATTAATTTTTGGATGAAAGAATGAATGGCACTATAACGGATGGTGGAGTTAGGGATCAAACATAACACTTCTGACAACAATTAGTTATGTTTACAAACGTACTGTAGCACCTCTCACCTCTATTATACAGAACAAAAGAAGAAAAGATATCTAGCGCGGAGGTATAAGTTTGAAAAGAGGACACATTGTATCAACCAGAGTACTTACTCAAACATGTATGCCCATCTAAAAAAATTATACTTGTGATCAGAAATGACATATTTTCAAGCTATAAACATTGGTATGGATATTTTAATTATTTTTTTCTATTAGTTTTTGATATGCTTTCAAATTCCTAATCTGTGTCATGTCAGAAAATATAATCAGCCAATTCTAGCATTATTTTTTAAATGATTTCTGATTTAAAATCAATCAATCATTTCATGCAGCACACCCCTGCCCACCCAAGACATCATCTATATTCTTAGGTCTTAGGTAAAATCGTGATATTGGGAGAGAAATCAAATTCCTAGTTGTAGGCAATTTTCAACTCTGTTATCCAATGAAACGGAACTCACCCACTGACAGCTGTTCATCACCAAGTGTGCCCAGGATCACTGGCTCAGCCCTCCTCAGGGCTGTTCTGGCCTGTGGAGTGTGGTGTTGGTCATTTACCTATGTCCTCCGTATTATTCTCCTTCACACTAATTCTTACTGCTCCACTTCCCGCTCCCGCTCTTAAGAATACAATGTATCTAGCTCAATATGCAAAGTGAAAATCTTAATAATCTGTGACAAAAGACAAACTGACAAAAAAAAAAAAACAAAAAACCCACAATTAGAAAGTGGTCAGCAATTGTGCTGCCTGTTCTTGTGAACAAAATTTTATTGGCTGGTTGGTTTTGTGCTGCAAAGGCAGATTTGAGTAGCAGTGGAAGAAACAACAGGGCCTGCAAAAGCTGAAATATTTACTATCTAGCCCTTAACGGAAAGTTTGCTGACCCCTGAATTAGACTTGTAGAATACTCCTCAAGAGTTCAGAAGAAAGGGGGAAAAATACTAAGTACTCAAGAGAAATGATACCATTTCTTAGAGATAAATGCCCTTGTAAATTATCATTCAAGAGTGTAAATAAAATAAAAACATGTTTTAGAAACAAAACACTGAGAGAATTTGTCACTCACATATGCTCACTAAAATAACAAGGAAAGGATTTACCTAAGAAAAAAGGAAAATAAACCCTGATTGTAAGAATGAGTTGAAATAAGTAATGAACTATGAATAATTATAGGCAAAATTAACTAGCATTAACTGCATAGATAGCAGTAATGATGACTGATTTTTGGCTTTCAAATATATCATGACAGAAAACACTCAGGAAAAATAATGTAAGGTAGATGGCAGATAAAATACTAGCTTTTATTCTGGAAAAAAATGGACAAATTCATTTGCTTTACATTTTTTTCTGGTCAAGTAATGTTAAAATTTAAGGTTCATCCTAAAAGAAGAAAAAATTATATAATACTTAAAAACAAGGTGGGGACAAAGATGCTTTTATTGACTAAAAATATTATATGAAAATAGAAAGTATAAATGACATATTATAAATGAATATAAATATTTTAGCAATAAAAATGCACAAATAGATCAATGGAACAGTATAGATAGCTCAGATATAGACTCACAAAGAGAGTCAATTTATCACTGACACAGCAGCAAAGGCAACTTAATAGAAAGGACAGTCTTTTCAAGAAATGATGCCGGAACTGGACATCCACATTCAAAAGAGTGAATCTAAACACAGACCTTACCCCTCTCATAAAAATAAATAAAAATTGGATCACAGACCTAAAAGTAAAACACAAAACTTCTAGTAGATAACATAGGAGAAAATCCAAGTGACCATTAGGTATGGTGTTGACTTTTTAGATACAACACAAAAATTACAATCCTTAAAAAAAATGTTTGATTTGAATAAAATCAAAAACTTATAGTCCGTGAAAGACACTGTTAAGAGAATGAAAAGGCAGTCACAGACTGGGAAAAAGTGTGTGCAGTCCAAAATATACAAAGAACACCTAAAATTCAAACTCAATTTAAAAGTGGGCAAAAGATCTGAACACATACCTCACCAAAGAAGATACATTCAGATCATTCATTTAAGTATATGAAAAGATATTCAACATCATCTATAAGTAGGGAACTGCAGATTAAAACAATTAAATATCACTATACACCTATGAGAATGGATAGACTCCCAAACACTAACAGCACCAAGTATTGGAGAGGATGCTGAGCAAGAGGCACTCTCATTCAAGCCTGGCAGGAATGAGAACGGTGCAGGCACTTTCAAAGACAGTCGAGCAGCTTCTTACACAGTTAACCAGTCTTACCACCTGGGAATCACACCCCTAGGTATTTAGCAAATGAGTTCAAAACTTATATCCATGGAAAGTCCTGTAAATGAATGTTTATAGCACCTTTATTCATAATTGCCCAAAATGGGAAGCAACAGAGATATCCTTCTGTAGGTGAGTGAATAAACTGTGGTACATCCATACAATGAAATACCATTCAGTGTTAAAAAGAAATAAGCAATAAAGCCGTAAAAAGACACAAAGGAACCTTAAATTCATATTGCGAGGTGAAAGAAGCTAGTCTAAAAAGGCTACCCACTTTTTGATTCCAACTATATAACATTCTGAAAAAAGAAAAACTATAGAGAAAGTAAAAAGACCAGGGTTGCCAGGGGCTGAGGGCAGGAGGGATAAACAGGCATAGCACAGAGGGTTTTAGGCCAGTGAAAGTGCTGGCCTGATATTGAAGAGGTTGATACACAGCATTATGTGTCTGACAAAATCTATGACTTATACAACAGAGAGGAAGAACTGCTGTGCACTATGGGTTTCCGTTAATAATATATCAGTATTGGTTCATCAATTGTCAAAAATGTGCCACACTAATGCAAGACGTTAATAACAAAGAAACTGTGTGCATGTGCACAGAAGGCATATGGGAACTCTCTGTGCTTTCTGCTCAACATTTATATAAACCTAAAACTGTACTAAAAATAAAGTTTCTTAGTTTATATCTAGACCCTGAAAGAAAGTCTTGTTAATATATCGAGTGGGAAAATCCAACTGCATTCTATTTATATAAAATGTAGAAAACACAAATGAATGTTGAATGTAAAGTAGTAGAGAAATAAATTACATTAGGTATATATTGACCATAACAAAAGTGTCATACAAATAAATGTAAATAAAGCTATTTGGAATAAAGGAGTTCATTAAACAATGACAAAAAGAAAATCTATCAGAAGCCTATAAAAATCCTTATCAGGTATGTACTATCTAATTAAAATTGATAAAACAAGAATCAACAGAAATACAAGGAGAAACTGACAAGTTTTCAATCATTGTGGGGGAAATTTTAAAAATAGATACATTTCCATTAATGCCCTTAGACCATTTTTTAATTGGGTTATTAGCTTTTTTGTTATTGAGTTGTATGAGTTCTTTATTTCATCCATTATAGGATATTTGATTTGTAGTTTTGTTTTTCTTTAAGAGATGGAGTCTCACTCTGTCACCCAGGCTGGAGTGCAGTGCCACGATCATAGCTTACTACAGTCTCCAACTTCTGGGCTCAAGCTATCCTGCTTCAGCCTCCTGAGTACCTCGTACTACAACCGTAAGCCACCATGCTGGCTGTTTGCAAATTTTTTTTTTCCATTCCATAGGTTGCCTTAACACTATGTCAACTGTTCTGTTTGGTGTACATGTACTTTTATTTATTTATTTATTTTTTAATTTCAGCATATTCTGGGGGTACAAAAGTTTAGGTTATGTATATTGCCCTTGCCCCCTGCCCCCCGAGTCAGAGCTTCAAGCATGTCCATCCCCCAGATGGTGCACATTGCACTCATTATGTATGTATACACCCATCCCCTCCCCCACCTCCCATGTGCCCAACACTTGGTTAATGTTACTCCTATATGTGCACTTAGGTGATGATCAGTGAAACCAATTTGATGGTGAGTACATGTGGTGTTTATTTTTTCATTCTTGGGATACTTCACTTAGTAGAATGGGTTACAGCTCTATCCAGGAAAATACAAGAGGTGCTATATCACTATTGTTTCTTATAGCTGAGTAGTACTCCATGGTATACATGTACCACGTTTTATTAATCCACTCACGTATTGATGGGCACTTGGGTTGTTTCCACAGCTTTGCAATTGTGAATTGTGCTGCTATAAACATTCTAGTGCAGATGTCTTTGTTATAGAATGTCTTTTGTTCCTTTGGGTAAATGCTCAATAATGGGATTGCTGGATCAAATGGTAGGTCTACTTGTATCTCTTTAATGTAGCTCCATATTGCTTCCCACAGAGGTTGCGCTAGTTTGCAGTCCTACCAGCAGTGTATGAGTGTTCCTGTCTCTCCGCATCCATACCAACATGTATTGTTTTGGGACTCTTGATAAAGGCCATTCTCACTGGAGTTTAGTGATATCTCATTGTGGTTTTGATTTGCATTTCCCTGATGATTAGAGATGTTGAGCATTTTTTCATATGTTTCTTGGCCATTCTTCTGTCTTCTTTTGAAAAGTTTCTGTTCATGTCCTTTGCCCACTTTTTAATAGGGTTGTTTGATTTTTTCTTGCTGATTTTCCTGAGTTCTAAATAGTTTCTAGTTATCAGCACTTTATCGGATGTGTAGAATGCGAAAATTTTTTCCCATTCTGTAGGCTGTCTGTTTGCTCTTGTGACTGTGCAGAAGCTTGGCTGTGCAGAAGCTTTTTAATTTGATCGGCTCCCATTTATTTATTTTTGTTGTTGCTGTGATTTACTTTGGGGTCTCCTTCATAAATTCTTTGCCTAGGCCAATGTCTATAAGAGTTTTTCCCACATTTTCTTCTAGAATTCTAATAGTTTCACACCTTAGGTTTAAGTCTGTTATCCACCATGATTTGATTTTTGTGAGAGGTGAGAGGTGTGGATCCTGTTTCAGTCTTCTACATTTGGCTATCCAGTTTTCCCAGAATGATTTATTGAATAAGGAATCTTTCCCCCAGTGTATGTTTTTGTCTGCTGTTTTAAAGATTAGATGGCTATATGAGGATGGTTTTCAACACCCTTTTATGATAAGAACATGTAACAAAATAGGCATAGACAGGGCCTACCTAAATATGATACAAGCCATATATGACAAACCCACAGCCAACATCATACTGAATGGGGAAAAATTGAAAGGATTCCCACTTAGAAATGGAACCAGACAAGGTTTCCCACTATCTCCACTTCTATTCAACGTAGTTCTGGAAGTCCTTGCGAGAGCTATCAGGCAAGAGAGCAGAATTAAGAGTCTCCAAATGGGGGCAGAAGAGATCAAACTCACACTCTTTGCTGATGATATGATATTATATCTGGAAAACCCCAAGGATTCAACCAAGAGACTCCTGGAATTGATAAATGAATTCAGTAAAGTCTCAGGATACAAAATCAATACACACAAATCTGAAGCATTCATATATGCCAATAACAGTCAAACGGAGAACCGAATCAAAGACTCCATACCCTTCACAATAGCAACAAAGAAAATTAAGTACTTAGGAATATATTTAATTAAGGAGGTAAAAGACCTCTACAGGGAGAACTATGAAACACTGAGGAAGGAAATAGCAGAGGACGTAAACAGGTGGAAAACCATACCACGCTTGTGGGTGGGTAAAATAAACATTGTTAAAATGTCTGTACTACCCAAAGTGATCTACAGATTCAATGCAATCCCTATTAAATTACCAATATCATTTTTCACAGATATAGAAAAAATAATTTTACGTTTCATATGGAACCAGTGAAGACTCCATTTAGCAAAAGCAATTTTAGGCAATAAGAACAAAATGGGAAGTTTCAATTTACCAGACTTCAAACTATACTACAAGGCTATAGTTAGTAAATCAGCCTGGTATTGGCACAAGATAGGGACATAGAACAGTGGAACAGAACTGGGAACCCAGATGTACATGTACTTTTTAGTTTGATATAATCTTATTTGTCTATTTTTTACTTTTGTTGCTAGTGCTTTTGATATCATATATCCAAAAAAGTCACTGCAAAGAACAATGTCCAGGAATTTTACTATGTGTTCTCACAGGACTTTAACAGTGTATCTTCAAACCATTTTGAGTTTATTTTTGTGTATTCTATAAGCAGCTAATTTTATTCTTTTGCATATGGATATCCAGTTTTTCCAACACCATTTGTTTAAGAGACTATCCTTTCTTCATTGTGTATTCTTCATGTCCTTTATAGACATTTCTCCAAAGTAGACATGTAAATGGCCAATAGATATATGAAAAAATGATCGCCTTCACTGATCATCAAAATCAAATCAAAACTACATCACTTCACATATGCTAGGGTGGTTATAATAGAAAAGCAAACAAACAAAAACAAAAGACAAGTGTTGGCAAGGATGTGGAGAAATGGGAACCCCTGCAAACTGTTGTTGAGGATGCAAAATGTAAAACACTACAGAGTTTCCTCAACAAATTGAAAATAGAACTACCTTATGATCCAGTAATCCCACATCTAGGTATTTATCCAAAAGAACTGAAATCAGGGCTGGGCACGGCGGCTCACACCTGTAATTCTAGCACTCTGGGAGGCCGAGATGGGAGGATCACTCAAGGTCAGGAGTTCAAGACCAGCCTGAGCAAGAGTGAGACCCCGTCTCTACCAAAAATAGAAAGAAATTATCTGGACAACTAAAAATATATATATATATATATATAAAAAATTAACCGGGCATGATCTGTGCATGCCTGTAGTCCCAGCTACTCGGGAGGCTGAGGCAGAAGGATTGCTTGAGCCCTGGAGTTTGAGGTTGCTGTGAGCTAGGCTGATGCTACAGCACTCTAGCCCAGGCACAGAGCGAGACTCTGTCTCAAAAAAAAAAAAAAAAAAAGATACTGAAATCAGGATCTCCAAGAGGTATTAGCATTTCCATGCTCATTGCAACACTGTCCAAAAATAGATACGATGTGGAAACAACCTAAATAAATGTCCATGACAGATGAATGGATAAGGAAAATGTGCTATTTACATATTGTGAAATAGTTTTCAGCTTTACAAAAAAGGAAATTCTGCAATATGTGACAACATGGATACATCTTGAGAATATTATGCTAAGTGAAATAAAGCAGACACAGAAAGACAAGTACCGCATGTTTGAACTTACATGAGGTATCTAAAATACTCACATTCATAAAGTCAGTGACTGGAATGATGGTTACCAAAGGTGTGGGAAGAGGGAAATAAGAAGTTATTAATCTACCGGGATAGGTTTTAGTAAGTAAGATGAACAAGCTCTAGAGATCTGCTGTACAATAATGTACCTATAGTCAACATAATGTACACTTAAAATTTTTTAAGAAGATAAATCTCATATTATGGTCTTATCACAATAAAACGAAAATGCATAGAAAAATGGATACATTTCAAAATGGACACATCTAAAACAAGAAAAAAACTTAAGCTAAAGAGTATCTGAATGACACTACTAGCAATTTGAATTTGATGGATAATACATTTTTATGCACATAAATAATATTTACCAAAAAATCACCACATGAAACCCTACAGATTAAGTTCTCAAAAAACAAAACAAAAAGAAACTATAGAACATGTTTCTGCCAACAATGCAATAAAATTAAAACCCAATAAAAATGAGACAGTTAAAACAAAAAGAAAAATTACATGTTTGGAAGTTTAAGCCAGTCATTCTTAAGGGAACAAAAAAATAAGTTGACTCTGGGGAACAAAATGCATATTACAGTACATTTTTGATACATAGATAAAGCATTTTGATGTATAGGTAAAGCTATACATGAAAAATATATAGATTAAAATGCACATATTATAGAAGTAGGAGAAAATTGGTTCACAGTTGAACCTAAAAATTTCGAAAAACAACTAATGAAACAAACACAAAGTTCAAGGAAAGAAATAAAAATGTTGAAATAAATAAAATAGCAAATGAAAGGTCAAAACCGAATGCTAAGCTTTGGGTAAAACATTAAAAATATTGTAATCTGTCAAGGCTGTAGAAAAAAATAAACAAACCATATATGATCAATATAAAGAATGAAAAAGATATCACAATTATAGATAAAATGAAGTTTTAAAGATCACGCTAAATACTATAAACCACTTACTGCCATTAAATTTGAAATTACTGATAAATAGACAATAGTCTAGAAAGACAAAATTATTAAAATTTATTCATGAAGAAATGGAAAATGTGAATGGGTCTATACATATTTTTAAAATTTGATTCAAATTTCCCTATAAGGAATCTTTTACAAAATAGAAAAAAAATGAAAGTTCTCTGGCTTATTTTAATATGCTATATAACCTGGACACCAGACTCTCAAGGACTGTCAGTCAACCTTGAGGGACACTCAAGGATGACATAAGAAAGAAAATCCTCCGGGATAATATAAGGAAAACATCAAAGTTGATATGTACTTGTAAATTTACATACAAATATTCTAGTTAAAATATTAATATTCCAATGAATTAATGCATTAAAAATCCGATGATCCATAGTGTTCACCCCAAGAATGTAAAGATGATTTGGCATTGGCGTATCAGCATTAAGAATGCTGCATAATGTTGAAAAAGTATATAACTGTGTCAAGAGATAGACAATATTTATAAAGTTCAGCACACATTCACGCGAATACTCCTAAAGAACTAGACACATTAATGTGATATAAGTATCCTAAGGTATGGCAAACATGTTATTTAGGGATGAAAATTTAAAGTATTTTTTTGTTAGACAAAGTAAAATGATGCCCACTCTGACCCAATAATTGAAGGTTTTCCTAGAAGTCCTTGAGAGAGAACACCATAAGAAAATGCATACGTGGCATGCAAACCGAACAGAACGAGCACAAGGGGACGTCTGCAAACCTTCCGTGCGGGGAGGGCTTTCCCGCTCCCACCTGCCCCGCGCTGCTGCTTTGTTCTCAGGAATGGCCAGCGTCCGTGGCCTACTACCCCTGCTTTAGCCATCCGGCAACGTTTGGTAAGTGAATATCCTATTTTTTGTGACTCTTGGATTCATATGCAATGTATAGATTTCCTTTCATTAAAAGGCAAATATTTAAAAAGCCATTCTGCCTTTGAGATGAGGGGAACCTGTCTCAGGGGTAAGCTGTGAGATGCTGCTCTGAGCTTCAGACGGAGGACGCCTACCGCTTTCTCTTACCTGCCATGCTCGCATTACCCACGTGGAAATCAGACTGATATGTCTTCTTTGAGTGGACTAAAGTTCTTTTCTGATAATATTTTCCTGTATTTCTTGATTCATAAAATTAGCAAAAAAGTCTATATTTTACAGCATTGAACTTCTTCAGTGTCTTAGAAATATGATCTGTGTGTTTATAGACTACAGTCATCCAGCCTCACTTTCTTTTTTCAGAACTCCTGAAAGATCTCTTCAAAGTGCTCAATAATCTAACTTGTGACATTATATTTTTAGGACAAAAGAAATTTTTTAACGTTTGATTTTAAAATGTAATACAGCAATGAGTTAATTCTTAAAATATATTAATATGTACTTATTGGTAGATTTTTTAAAGAAGTATATGTTGTGAGGCTCATTTTAGTTCATTGAAAACATATTATAGCTTGTGACATTATATTTTTAGGACAAAAGAAATTTTTAATGTTTGATTTTAAAATGTAATACAGCAATGAGTTAATTCTTAAAATATATTAATATATACTTATTGGTAGATTTTTTAAAGAAGTATATGTTGTGAGGCTCATTTTAGTTCATTGAAAACATATTATAGCAATTTGGTTGAAACTCATCATAATTTTTTTTTAAACTCACGTGCTCTCCAGTAATAATTCAAAGCCAGGTAGACTTTATGGACATAATAATTTTAGGTTACAGCTACAATTTCATCATTTTTACTTTAAATCAGGTGTCAGATACTCTCACTACATATCTTTCAAAATTTATAAAAATGTCTCTTTCTTATTGCGCCTACATATAAACCGATTGTTCTCTCTGTTGATTTAGTAAAAGAAATATGAGCCTGCAAACATCATTCAAATAACGGAACTGCAGATCCAACTAATATGTTGGCTGGTGCAGTAATGAGTTTGAAAGAAAATGTGATCATATGGACTTGTGTGTTAAATGGAATCCTTTTTCCAAACAAATTTATTTTGTCCAAAAAAGTTTGATCAGTTTCCTAGCAAATAACACTGTCCTGAGATTGCTGACCAAATTGTTTTCGGTAGAGAATACAATATTCAGTGTGCTGGCATTCAGGATGACTTGAATTGGAGTCAATCAATATGACCAACGCCGCTGCATTTGATCACCTGCTTAGTTACACTCCGACATAACCACAAACCTATAAACTTTGGCGTATATTTCTTCTGCTGTTTGTCTTTGCCATCGTTACCCTGGAGATGACAAAACACCACTTGCCACAGATTATTGAACCTTTACGTTTTAACATGGTTTAATCTATTAATTTTCACTGTCCTGTCAGTAGACGGTGACTTTGTTGGTATAACAGATGTGGTCAAGGCAGAGGCCACGCTGGTTCCTCCACAGAGGACTGTTTTCATATCAAATGAGTTGCTCAAGAGAGTGCCCACTGGAGGCCAGGTCACCAAGAAACATGCATGCTTTATGATGATGAATCTTTCTTGATTTTCATAATTTATAATAAATTTTAGAATAACTTTCCAGTTTCATCTGAACACAAGAGTGTCTGAAATGATCCTAATAAAAGAAGATCTAGCTGCCAAAGGGAACACACTACCATGCCAACACCTGCGGCGCTCATCTTTCTTAAAAGCTACAAAAATACGTTTCCTACTGTGCCATCCAATATACCAAAGAGTCTTCCCTGAAAATCACCCCTTCATTATGTCTTTGTAATTACTGTTTTCTGTCTGATAAATCTTATGCAAGCTGTGAGACGTTGAATTATGGATCTAGGAGAGTTACAAGAACATAACTAGCTGCAGCTCACTGAGCTATGCGTGTCGATCCCTGCTTTCCTGGCAGGCCCTGTCACAGCTATCCACTCTGTCATCTGTACTCATTTTCAGCCAGTTGATCAAAATTCTAACTCACAGAACCGTGGGGTGAATTTCTCATTTAACAAGTGTTGAGCATCCAAGGCAGGGAAGATATTGTATACAGCAGCACTCAAGAGACATAATCTCTGCCCTTAAAACTTTCATTTTCGGGAAGAAATAGTGCAGCATAAAATGTCACCTCTATTTTCCTTTTATTGCCTGAAAGTTTTGATTATAGAATTGGATCTGAACAGGACTTCGGCAAGCACACATTTTGTTCCACAAACTGTGGATATATAACGAACTATTTACTATCTGTAAAAGCAGATCAATCCAGAGAGAATGCAATGACATGAAATTATTCTCTAAAACACTTACCAGAAGTCTAAATCTAAAAGACAAATGTTTTATACAAGCAGAGTTCATAATGGAGGGGAAACGTTGAATCCTTCCAAAATGCAGGAAATACTCTGTCAATAAGCATTTAAGGGCCAGCACGTAGGCCACCTACCATGTTCAGTGCCGGCTTACGGTCTGGTAGTCTGGGCTTGATTATGAGTTACCTCACATTTCTGAGATTTAATCACATTATATAGGAGGACAGCAGACAAACGTCATTTTTTTTTTGATGCAAGGTGAGGTCTTTTTGTTGTGAAGCAACGTAATTCTCCAACAGAGCAGAGCCTTGGGAAGGGGACCAGGGAGCGGGACTGAAGGAAGCAACTGCGCAGCCGGGCACAGTGGTGTAGCCAGTGCTGGCTGCATGGATGGCAGAGTCTGCAGCAGGCCGTGCTCAAGGCCAGACCAGCCAGCCCCGTGCTTCTCTGCCAGGCTGGCAAGCAGATTCCCTGGGAGAGCTTTTATATATTTTAAACATATTCACACAACATGGAGTTTTACAGATTTCTTTCTAGACTCGTGCATCTAAAACCATAAAATGCACACGAACCACCTGGGATTCTTATTAAAATGCAGAAGCTAATTTAAGTGGTCTGGGATGCTGCCTGAGGTCCTGCATTTCTAACAAGCACCCAGATTATGACCAAAATTGCTGGTCCTTCACCAGTTTATGAGCTGTTAGAAATGCAGAATTTAGGGCCACATGTTAGACCTACTGAATCAAAATCTGCATCTTACCATCTCCAGATGATTTGAATGAACATGAAATTTTGTGAAACGCTCCCTAAAAATATACATTTTTTCCAAATGAGGAAGATGATATTCTGTATAACTTAGATGTCAGATGATAATCTCCTTTACCTTGATCTAATTTAAATTCATTCAACTCAAACAAATTCCAGATCCTAAAACCAGACGCATACACAGTTAAGCCTATAGCAGTGGTCCTCGCTGGCATTACCTGGGAAGATATAAAAAAACGAAGACTGTTCAGCCCCACCCAGGCCCAGTAGGGAGGGGACTCAGCAGTCTTTGTGTAGCGAGTTCTCCAGGTGATCATGATGCCACATACTCAAGTTTGAGAATTACCAGCCAATAAAATTATTGTAATACTGTAACCAATTAGAAAGGTTAAAAACCTAAAAGTTAAAAATATTTTTTTAAAGGACACAAAAACTGAACTCACATATTGACTTTAACTCTCTTAAAATGAAATAAAGAAATCCAAGGAACTAGTATAATGACAACAGTGTTGGCAATGAGGTGGGGCATCATAAGTGCATCAGGCATTCTAAGGAATTTCTAGATGATAGAGAATGAATGGAATGAATTGTTAAAATCATACACACACGTATACATACATGTGTGCACACACGAGAGTCAATTTCCAAATAAAATCCAGAGAAATCCCAGCATGAACAAATAAAAAGAGTTGCAGGAAGTTTTATCACTTTGGAATGATTAAGGATATTTACTTCTAGCTGCAGAACCAGTTGACACACTCCTCCCGTCCCCCTTGAAAGAGTGGAGTTTGAATAGATACAAATTTCTGAAGTTTTCTATCTAAACAGTGAATGACCTACTGGGGATATATTGGGGATATTATACCAACACACTCATAAAACATAATTTTACTATGTGTTAGAGAAACCCACAAGAGTCATAGTACTAACGTAGGCCTGCTTCTTGGGTAGATTTACTTTTTTTTTTTTTTTTTCATTTTGGTGTCTGTGATGGACTATGGAGTTCAGAAACAACTCAATATTTATACTTCTTACGGAGTTCACTACCTTCCTAACCTTTTATCAAATAATATGTATACATATCTTTTCATGACCTTGAATTTAGCAAATATTTTTAATTTGGTTTTATTAAAATCAAAAACATTTTTACTTCAAAGAAAGTAAATAGACAATCCACAGAATATTTGCAAACCATATATCTAATAAGAAACTTGTAAGCGTAATATATAATGAACACTCACAACTCAATAATAAAAAGACAGCTAATTCCATTAAAAAATGGACAAGGAATCTGAATAGATGTTTCTCCAAGGAAGAGATGCAAATGGCTAATAAGCATATGAAAAGAAGTTCCCCACTTTTAGCCATTAGGAAAACGCAAATCAAAACCACAATAATATACTACTTCACAAAAACTAGAATAGATAGAATGAAAAAGTCAGATGATAATGACTATTGGTGAAAATGTGAAGAAACTGGAACCCTCATACATGCTGAACCATCTGGCAGTTCCTCAAATGATTACTTATATGGTTATCAAAATTTATTCCTATGTATAAACCAAAGATAATGAAAATATTTGTCCACAAAAAGTATTATACATGAACATTTAGAGTGGCATTACTCATAATAGCCGAAAAGTGGAAACAACCCCATAAACTGACAAAAAGATAAAGAAATCATGGTATAAGCACACTATGCAATAATTTTTGGATATGAAAAGGAACGAAGCACATGCTACAACAGAGGTAAACTTGAACATACTAAGTGAAAGAAGCCAGTCACAAAGGACCACATATTATATAATTTTATCTACATAAAGGCCACAATAGGGAAATCTACAAAGAGAGAAAGTAGATTAGCAACTGCTTGTGGATCAGAATGGGGTTTAAAGGTAGGGGTGACAGCTGTAGTGTGCAGGGTTTCTTTTTGAGGTGTTGAAAATATTAAAATTTACTGTGGTCCTGGGTGCCCATATCTGTAAATATACTAAAAGTCATTAAACTGTGCACTGCAAATGGGTAAACTATGTGATATATGAATTACATCTCAATAAAGTTGTTTAAAAAGTTTATCAAAGAATATTCCCAAGTAAAAAATACAACAAGAATGTAAACTATGACCAAAATTTGGAACCAAGTTATTGAACATAATCAAGCTATCACCTCTACAAACATAAGAAAATGTGAAGATCTCAGAGATCAGGAAAAACAGAGCAAGAACACAGAAAGAGCTCATGTATAGGTAGCAGTGTTGGGGGCGGCGGGAATAAGCTAAAAAAAATAAATAAGCTAAAAAAATGGCAAACTATGAAAACATATTTCTCCAGGGGGTAAAAAATGGGATAAACGGCATATTAGTATTACTTTTTTTTCAATAAAAATTCTAGATGATTTAGCACTTTAAGCTATCTGAATGTATGGTTTGGTTGAAAGGTAAACATTAAAGAGCTAAAAGAAAATTTTTAAAATTTGAGCATTTCTAGAAAATACTTGTCCAATATTCTTCAAAAGTATCAAGATCATGGAAAACAAGGAACGAATAAACAAATCCCACAAATTAGAAGAGACTAAAGAGGGTTAGTTCCTAGAAAAGAAAAGCATGTTTTTTTTTTTTTTTTTGTTTTTTTTTTTTTTTTTTTTGTTGAGACAGAGTCTCACTTTGTTGCCCAGGCTAGAGTGAGTGCCGTGGCGTCAG
Source organism: Eulemur rufifrons (assembly GCF_041146395.1). Lineage (NCBI taxonomy): Eukaryota > Metazoa > Chordata > Mammalia > Primates > Lemuridae > Eulemur > Eulemur rufifrons. The sequence continues at coordinate 4,124,679 of NC_091011.1, read as the reverse complement.
CTTAGCTCACAGCAACCTCAAACTCCTGGGCTCAAGCGATCCTACTGCCTCAGCCTCCCGAGTAGCTGGGACTACAGGCATGCGCCACTATGCCCGGCTAATTTTTTCTATATAGATTTTTAGGTGTCCATATAATGTCTTTCTATTTTTAGTAGAGACGGGGTCTCGCTCAGGCTGGTCTCGAACTCCTGACCTTGAGCAATCCACCCGCCTCGGCCTCCCAGAGTGCTAGGATTACAGGCGTGAGCCACCGCGCCCGGCCCAAGAAAAGCATGTTAAAGGTGAAATCCAACGTTAATTTCTTAGTTTTGATAAACATACCCTCGTTACATTATTTAATAACCCCAGGAGAAGGGTATACAGCAGGGTTTCACAGTCTCTGCAGCACCGACATTTTGGACATTCGGGGGCAGCACATTCTTTGTTGTGGGAGTCTGTTCTGCGCACTATGGGATGTTCACCAGCATCCCTGGTCTCTGCTCATTAGCTGTAAGTAGTATACCCAACCACTCCACCCCAACCTCGATTACAGACCTTCTGCAATGTCCCTAGAAGGGTGAGCAGATTTCGGGGGCAGGGGTACCAGTACAGCAAAGTTGCCTATAATTGAGAACCACTAATCATATTAATCTCTAATATATAGCTAACCAAAAGAAATCAGTTATCTTTTGGTGTGTGGGAAGGAGAAGAAACAGACATGTTTAATGTCTATGAAGATCACTTTTAAGTTACCTTTACCAGTGAAGGTGTATTTAGAGGCAATTAACATGGCTGCCTGCAGCTCAACAGCATGAAGACTTTGGTTTTTTGAAGGGTCTTTAACCAAAAACAAACCAAAATGACATCAATTGGGTTGCACTTTAAATAGGACATGGAAAACTCTGGAGACATTGAGAAGAAAACATACATTTTAAAAAATCTAGACCCCATTGTGTTAACTGTCCTCTCTGATGATAATGTCATATCAAAAGGCTTCTTAGCTATAAAAGCCATTTTCATCATCATCAAGAAATGTCTTATTAAGATGAAAATTATAGCATAGGAATTTCATTTTATTTTCAAAATCATGTACTGGGTATTGCTATTTAAGGAATCTGGGGGAAACGAGAAGGAATTGGCGAGTGAGTAGAAAGTGCTAAGGCTCTTGCGCAGCACCTGTCCTTCCCTGACCATCGCCCTCGCTGACCTGCCGGGGCCTCCGGAGGGTTCTCAGTAAGCTCGTGTTAGTGTCTTCGCCATCCGCTAGTTTGTCTCTCAGATCCCCAAAAAAACCATTGTCTACTCTTGACTTTGCTGATTATCTGCCAGTCTCTACTTTCTGTCCCTCACTGTGGGGCCAGCCCAGGAGTTGCCTTCACACATGCTTTTGAGAGAAACACGCTCAAGAGCAGTTTGTGCCACACCTTGGATGGATCTTCAAACTTGATAGCGACAATCAACTATCCAGGACCTTGTTTTTGTAGTCAGATCTTTTGAACTCTTAGTTACAAAAGTGAATCATTCTACTCTGTATACACAAATTACCAGTAAAAATGGAAAAAAGAGAAATTGCAGTAAGGTTCAAAGAGAAGAAAATCTATATATGAATGCATAGAAGCTTAAAATTATAGAAGAATCTACATAAAATCATCATTGTCAGTGTTCAAACAAATTGTGGTCTACTCCCACCATTTCCTTAAAAGGTAAATTGCAAAAAGTGATATTAACAGCCATTCTAGAAGAATAAAGCACGTATCTCATTTACTGAAACAAAATCTATTGATTTGTTTTTCCTTAAGAGCATTCCAGTGAATTATCTTCATTTTTATGATAATGAAAGCGAGTGCCCTTCTGTCAGTAGTAGCCTATCTGCAATTTTTATGAACTGCAGAAATTATTGTCCTTTCTCTTTCTAAATGTCAAGTACAATAACAGACCGACATTGCTGAAGGGGACGCAACATGGTACAGATGTGCAGGAGAACAGTTTGGTGGCGCCTCACAAAGTCGAACATGGTAACGACGGACGGAGCCAGTCTCCAAGTTGTACACCCAACAGACACGAACACATCCGTGTACACACAATCCTGCACACGAATGTCTATCGCAGTATTATTCATGGTAGCCCAAAGGTGAAAACAATCCAAATGTCTGTCAGCCGATCAAAGGATAAACCAATGTGGGATAGCCACGCAATGCAGTAATTTTTGGACATGAAAAGGAATGAAGCACGTGCCGCAAGAACGAACCTTGAAATCATTATGCCAAGTGAACGAGGCCAGGCACGAACGAGCTCATGTTCTACTATTCCGTTTATATGGAAGTGCACGGTAGGGAAATCCACAGAGACAGAGATACAGTAAAACCACGGAATGATACATTTTGAACGGGCGAGCTGTCCGTCCGGTCCGTGGATATCACAGTAAAGATGGGCGGTGGGGAGAGACAGAGCGCGCGCTCGCTGGTTCCTGGGCCCCTCTCTCCAGAACCTGCTGGCGGCAGCAGGAAGGATAAAGGCTTGTGCCGACCGTGTCCTCTGTGTCCTTCAGTTAACAGAGTGACCCTGGCTGCGGCTGCGCGTGTCTTCACTGGGGGCCCGTCGCGTGGCCCGGGTGTGGAAGGTTCCAGCGGCCAGCGCGCTTTCCTTGCGCCCAGATGCCAATGGCCACCTGAGCCCTGGGTGCTTCTCCTCCGGCCGCGTCCGCAGACATCGGGAACTTCTGGAAGCCTAATCCCTAGTGCGAGGTCCGACCCCGTCGGCTCCCATGGGCAGCTCCCATGGGCAGCTCCCGAAGAAGCCTCAGCCCGCGCCGCCACCCCGGCCCGCTGCGGCTCAGGACCGCGTTCCGCACCTCCACGGTGATGACCGGCCCTGGGACCCAGCCGAGCCCTGCAGGGGGTCACGGAGTTATGCAGGCGCTTCGTACCAGGCTGCCCTCGGACACCACTGTGGGGCCGCATGTTTCCTGTGCCTGGGACAGTTACATGAAGAGGTGGCAGTGCCCTGAACCCAAGACGGACCTGGAGCCCGGTGACGGTCCAGATCGCTCCTGAGCGCAGGCGCAGCCCCTCAGCAGCCCTGGGCCAGCGGGCGCGTGGGCCGGGCGTCCAGCCGCTGAGCACCGCGCAGACCCCTGTGCCAAGGCGCCGGGGCTCAGGGCGCTGAGCCTGTGAAGAACGGGAACAGAAGTCTGACGCGCCACTGTGGTTTGAGGTCCCCGAGAGCAAGGGCAGCAGGCAGAAGCTGGAGGCCCGGCCACTGCCTTCAAGCCCTGATTAAAAATGAGTGGTTGCTTCCTTTGTGCCCAGGCCAGGGCCTCTGAACAGCCTCCGCTCCTGGAGCCCCCGCGTCTGCGAGGAGGAGGCTGACCCCTGGCCTTATGCGCAGCCTTCCTCATCTGCCGCCCAGCCTGCTGCAGGGACACAGCCAGTGCAGGGCACGGTGCCCCAGCTGGAAAGCTGGGAGAAGCAGCCGCATTCCCGCGGCCTCGGCTGGCCTCCTGTGCAGGAGAGCAGGCCCGGGGGGGGGGGTCCCCTTTGGCCCTGTGGACATCCAACCTCCTGGCCCCATTGGCTCCTGAGTCAGGGCCCTGCCACCCACCTCCTGAGACTCAAGCTTTAGGATCTGCTTTCGTGTTGCTGATCTCTGGCTCCACCCCAGCGTGGGACCCTGACACACCATGTTATCAAGTGCTGCTCCAGCCCCCTGACCGGCCAAGCCCCCGGACCCTCCCATCCTTACTCCGTAGAGCCCACCCTGGACCGCTGTGGATTTCAAAGCCCTTGCCTTCCCGCCACACACACCTGCCCTGCCTCCCTGCCCTTCTCCTTGTCCTTCCTCTGAAACAGACATTTCTGGGAAGCATGCTTTTTCCCCGCCTGTCCTGTTTGCCCAGTTTGTACAGTGAAATATTTGATCTTATTGAAAAATAATATTAAAAATAAAAAAGAGCTTTTCATGCCAAAATAAATGGGAAAGCGTGTTGCAGACAAGGGCAAGGGAAAACACTCTGCATGGGGAATAATTTTTATTTCTTTGAGGTCTAAATATAAGTCCAGCATAGCTAAAGAGTAGTAAGAGAAAAAAATAACAAGGTGTTAGAGAAACAGACCGCGTGATGAGGTAACACAAGATATGGGGCCATAGTGAAGGGTGTGGAGCTTATTCTAAAACCCAGAGTGTTAAGCAGAGGAAAGAGGATGACGTGGTTGGTATTTTTCAGAAGACTGTTCTGTCTACTGTATGTATGATAGAATAGATCGTCGGGGGCAGCAACTGAAACAAGCAACAGGCCTGTTCAGGACAGTGTTCCAAGCAAGAGTGGAGGATGGTTTGTTCCGAGAGGAACATGGTGCATATGGAAAGACACAGGGAGTTTGGGGTGTGTTTTGAAGGTAGCTATTTTGGGACCTGCTAGTGTGCTGGATGATAGTATTACAAGAGGAGGGAGCCAAGATTTTTACCATATTGGTTCAAGAAGCTGAGTGAAGATAGTGCCACTTATTGGGATGGGGACCACCAACAGGAGAACGTATTTGGAGAAATCAAGGTTTGTTTTGGGTGTGTTTTCTACAGTAACAGGAACACTTGTTATGCTGGTGGTGCTGTCAACTGTGCCTCTGAAAAGACGAGCCTGGAACTCGGTGGAGTGTTTGAAGCTGGAGAAATAAATTTGGGAGTCATGAACAATCAGTTCAATTGTAACGGAGGATGACCCTGGAGGACATTATATTAAGTGAAATAAGGCAGACACAGAAAGACAGACAGCCTGCGTCATCTCATATGTAGAATCTAAAAGTGTCAAACTCCCATAGAATCAGTACGTGGTGTGATGAGGCCTGGGGAGGGTGGGGTGGAGAGATGTTGGTCAAAGGACACAAAATGTGGGTCAGGGCGGATGAGGCTGAGACGCACTGCACAACGTGGTGTGTGTGGTTAACACAGAGTACACTTGAAACTCGCTAAGGGAGTAGATTTTCAGTGTTCTCACTAAAAAAAATGATAAGTATGTGAGGTAATGCATATGGTAATTAACTCAATTTAGCCATCCCATGATGTGTACATATTTCAAAACATTCTGTTGTACACAATAAATGTATATAATTTTTATTTGTCAATTAAATAAATATATAGGAGAGATTTTAAAACATCTTGTGGAGGGTGGATGTTAAAGGTGATATGAAGAGTGACCAGAATAGGGAATTATTATTCATAGTAGTGCAAATAATGGCAAGAAGAATCAGCACATGGTTTGTAGCATTATGAGTTTTAAAGTAACGGGGATTTTTTATTTATTTATTTTTTTTTGAGACAGAGTCTTGCTTTGTTGCCCGGGCTAGAGTGAGTGCCATGGCGTCAGCCTAGCTCACAGCAACCTCAAACTCCTGGGCTTAAGCGATCCTCCTGCCTCAGCCTCCTGAGTAGCTGGGACTACAGGCATGCGCCACCATGCCCGGCTAATTTTTTTTTCTATATATATTTTAGTTGGCTAGATAATTTCTTTCTATTTTTTTAGTAGAGACAGAATCTCACTCTTTCTCAGGCTGGTCTCGAACTCCTGACCTCAAGCAATCCAGCCACCTCGGCCTCCCAGAGTGCTAGGATTACAGGCGTGAGCCACCGTGCCCGACCATAACGGGGATTTTTTAAAAAGGCAAAGAGAAATAACAGTTTGGAAGAGGCAAATGTGAATAGGAATGGCATCTACTCTTTTGTCCAAGCCACAAGGGCCTTGGAATGAAAGAGAAAGTGTGGCCTTGCTTTCAGCTGAGGGGCACTACACAGCCAAGATTAACAAGTGCAGCAAGTTGAAGAGAACATTTGCAGAACTTAAGATTTGTGGGATTGTCCAGTGACTCATAGTGAGTTTCCGAGGGTACTGTGTGAGTTTGGGAAGACAGGATGGGAGGTTGGGCCAGAAATGGAATGGTCTGGGAGGGTCCAGTTAGCTTGGACAAAGATTCCTGACCGGCTAATTCATAGCAGTGTCTCAGAGGAATGTGGTCTGTCAGCCAAATTGTAGTATGGAGTATCTGGAATATAAGGAAAAATTTTACCAAGAGCACAAGGACTCTTCCTCCTGTGAACCAGCACTGCAGTAGCTGGGGAAGAAGGATTCACTGGGAGCAGAAGCAAAGTGAGGCCTCCTTCCCTGAAGCACAAAGGACTGGCACTGTGGGTGTGAATACCCAAGTCCCTGGGACAGAACAGAGATTCTTAAGCAGATATGCGGTAATTTAATAGATGATAATGGTAACATTTGAAACCTGTGTAAAAATAATTAGCTACAAAAGAAATTGGATTGAAACAATTGGATACGCAATTATGTCAAAGAACATAGGTACATAATTAGCACACTCAATTCTCCTTTGGCACAGGCTTTCTTTAGTATCCCAACACTCTCATGATTCTCTCAGTTTAATTGTTCTTTTGCTACAAATTCATTTAAATGTTTTACTGAACCAGTCCATGACAAACCCTCTAGTTATGTAAGAAATCTAATTACTTCATAGAAGAATGAAATATAAGTGCAGAAAGAGAGTTGCTATTTCTTTAAACTTAAGTTTAATAAATTGGAAAAACTTAAGTAGAGTTAAAAAAACACTTCTTCTGAATTAGGCAAGCGCAAGCTATAAAACGCTGGGAAATATGTATAAGTAATAAAAACTTTACAGGCAAGCGACAGGGTCGGAAGCTACATTTGTAATCTACATAGTTGGTCATAGATCACTATTCCACAGTAGTAAGGAATCACTAAATATTAATGAGAAAACATACAGAGTAAATAGAATTAGTAAAAATATAACTACCCAGTTCATATAAGAAAGAATTCAAATTATTAATAAACATATAAAATATTCAAAAGTGTTCTAGTTATTCAGAAGTATATATAATATTTGAATTTCCACTCATTATTGCCAAAAACAAGGTCCACTAATATCCTTCCTTGGCAAGATTGTAGGAGAAATAGATAATCTCATGTAAATTTGGTAAAATGATGAGAATGAGAGTCTGTAAATTTTCTTTGCATGTAAATTTGTAATTATTCTTTTGTTTTGGCAGTGTCATTTAATTTTTAATAAAGGCTGCAATGCGCAGTACAGACATGGGTCATGAAATGGCACAGCTTTGAAATATATTGACAAATGAGAAAAGAAGAGGAGGCATCTTTACTACTGAGACAATTGGCAGACAAATGTATGACATGGTACACAGCAGTTACAGTTGATACCAAGGTTACAATTTAAAAAGCTTGAGTCAACAGCCCACATGTGAGCCACAAGGACTTGTTTTCTCCCTGCTATAATTTCTAAGTCCTTTGGCTCTTTTTTCCTTCAAAACCACATGTTAATTTTAACATCAATCTTTGATGGTGCAGGCAAAAGAGCAGAGGCCACAGCGGTAGTGTCTGGGATGCTCAAGGTGTTTTGCTGGCTTTCTGAAGGGCCAAAGGACAACAGCATCTGCTTACTGGGAGAGTGTTTTGGGAAAGGTAGCTAAAGCCTTAGCAGAAAAACACCTGGGAAACTTTCAGCAGCCAGTGCTTCTCCACTGCAGTAATGCTGCTGCTCACGCCCTCATCAACGGGGCACTATTGTGAGAGTTTTGATGGGAAATCATTAGGCATCCACCTTCCAGTCCTAACTTGGTGTCTTCTAACTTCTTTTTGTTCCTAATTTTAAAAAATCCATAGAAGGCACCCATTTTTATTCAGCCAGTAATGTAGAAAAGACTGCACTGACGTGGCTAAGTCCCCAGGACTCTCAGTTCTCTAGGGATGGACCAAATGGCTGGCATAATCACTTACAAAAGGGTTTTGAACTTGATGAAGCTTTTGTTGAGAAATATTATATTTTTCATTTTTGTCTTTTAATCCCATTTCCATGAAATTTTTGAAGTTCCCTTTGCACACAGGCATATGTATTCACATGTATTTATAGACATACTTATACATACACATAATATTATATATTCTAGATGTTAATGTAGACTGGAAGTCAGAACACAAGCGTAAGAAGTTACAGAATCATCACATGACCAATGATGGTTCAAGCCAGAGAATTAAATAAGCTAGGTAAGGATGACTATAAAAAGAGAAGTTGATGCGGTGGGGGGACTTTAAAAAACTTTACCTAGAATAAGGCTCCAGAGATTAAGTTATAGCTATTGAAAAAGAATGACTAACAATATTTCTTAAAGAAAATTTAACATCAAAATCTAAAATTTTATTTTGAAGATTACTTTGAGTTTCAATTGTTTGCTAGGACCAAATATTTCTCAAAAGTTTATGGCCAGGCATGGTGACTCATGCTGTAATCCCAGCACTTTTGGAGGCTGAGGCAGATGTTCAAAACTACCCCGGGTAACACAGGGAGACCACATCTCTACAAAAAATTAAAAAACAAAAAAATTAGCTGTGCATGGTGGTGCACACCCATAGTTCCAGCTACTGAGGAGGCTGAGGCAAGAGGATCTGCTTGAGCCCAGGAGTTTGAGGATGCAGTGAGCTGTGATAATACCACTGCACTCCAAACTAGGCAACAGAGTGAGACCTTGTCTCAAAATAATAATAATAATAATAATGTTTTAGAGATAATTGCTTTGAAATCAGCAAAAATAGCAAAATTTCTCACCTTAATTTTTGATTATGCTATTAACTTAGAATTGGTTTTATTGGTTATCTTATGAATGTTTTCAAACTCAAGTGATAGGATCATGCCGAGTATGTTCTTATTGGTATACTCAGTCATTCCACCAGTGCCCATAGAGCAAACCTCAACAGTACTTATTTCATAAACAGTCACACTTTTGTAGCTGTATTTACATTTTTTTTTTTGCAGAATTTTTAAATCCAAGTTTAGCATTTTCTAAAAAAAAAAAAGTTCCAAATGTAGCATTAATATATTTTAGAAAAATATAAAGAATGTTTTTCATCAAAGATGATTTCTCTCACATGCACTTAAAATGTGATATTACAAGTTAAATATGCCATTTCTCTAAGAGATACAAAATTACATTGAATAGCAAAAATAATAAAAATACTTTAAGCCATTATAACCCTCCACATTTCTTGATTTGGGAAAATAACAATTATGATAACAGCTCCCACCACAAGCTCAGTATCTTATGCTATAATAAATTAAATATTTTATATTAAATTTTCAATAAAGGATTATTTGAAGTAATATAGAAAGCTGTTTGGGATGCATTCTTTTTGAAGGTACAATTAAATTTAACTCAATAAGTTAATAAATTCACTTTCATAGGCCGTGGCCTTGCTTTCCCTTGGTCTCTCCCACCCCGCGCGCCAGCGGCTGCAGCTCCGAGCTGGTGTCTATCAGTGAGTCCCAGCAAGGAGGGCGAGGGTCCCACCTAGAATCGTCAGCCCTGGATGATGGAACAGTGAAGTTTATTGTCTTTGCATTTTGTCTACTCAGAATTCACAAAGGATTGATGTTAAGTGTTTTGAAACAGAAGTATATCTCAGATGGTCAAATTATGAAATATATTTTAAAAGGGACAAGGAGAGCACTCTTTGAGGGGAAAAGAAGAACCTTTAGGATGGGTCCATCTGTCCCCCAAATTAGAACTTAATTTCCCCAGAGAGACATTGACATAAACAAACCTTATCCAAGGAAATTGTGACAAAAAAATGCCTTCTTTGATATCCTAATTTCTTTCTCCTGTCTGATTATTTGTTCTTGAGGTTTTGAGTCCGGATTGTCTCAAATAATCTTCTCCTAGGGCTTGGCTGTCACTTGTTTCCCTCCTGGTACTGCTCTCCGGTGCTCACAAGCAGGCTTGGTGCTCCGTCACACGCCCCTTGTCTTTGTCCTAGGCCTCTAGGCAGTTTTCAGCTCTTACCTTTCTTAGGCCAGTCATGACAGTCCATAACTTTGAAGCAAAAATGCTAACTCAATATTTTTAACTTGATATTTTTAAATAATTTTAGATTTATAGAAGAATTTTCACATATCTTTTATCCAGCATCCCCTAATGTTAACATTTTCCAGGCAGGACCATGGTATATTTATCAAAATTAAGAAATTAACCAACCATGTCTACAAGATAATAATTATAAATGACATAGCTAATTTAATAAAATATGTGTCAAAGTGGGTCCCAAACCAAAATGGAACTATTATATATACTATCAATAAGGGACACCTAAAACACAGTGTCACAGAAGAACTTCCAGTGATGAGGGGACAAAATATTCCATGCAAGTGAAAATGGAAAGAAAGTTGGGCTGCAATATTTTCAGAAAATGTGGATTTTAAGCAATGAAATATTAAATCAATCATAAGTAGAATGGTATGTTACAATGAAGGAAATTACCAAAATCTGAAGGTATAATTTTTATCAACCTTAATATATAGAATATCACAGCATTAAAATAGAGAAACTAAAACATGATTAGTTGGAGAATGTATTCAGAAATATGAAAAGATAATATAAAAATTAAAACATAGCCAAAAAGGATAAATAGACAAATAAAATATAAAAGACTGCAATAGAAACACACAAGATGCCCTTTTTCTCCTACCAGATTATCCAAAATGAAAACTTGCTGAAGGGTGTGATAAAGTGTGTACTTCCAGGTATTTCAAATTGTTAAAGTTTCCCTAGTGGGCAGTAGAGCAATGTGCATTAAATGTCTTTAAAAAGTAAACGCTTTGAATCTATTCTTTTTACCTCTAGGAGGATATTTTAGGGAAATGATGGGGCACATGCACTGATAGTTTTAACATTCACAAGAGTGTTGTTTAAGATCCCAATCTCACAACAAATGCGTTGGTTTCAGTCAAATACTTAAATGAAAGAATTGGATCTTTTCTAAATGCTAGAGGAAGATATAGGAGAAAGTTTATATAATCTTTAAAAAGTCTTCGAAATGATAAGAGAAGCTTGTTTCTGCTTTAAAAACTTTTCCCTTTTTTGTTTTCTTTGCCTGGAACTCGGCTCTCTCCCTGCAGACAGCTCCCTCCCACTTCACTCCAGGCTCTGCTCAGGGTCACCGTCCTTGCCTACCCGGCTAAATCCCTGGCACCAGCCCTGCCCTGCCCTGTGGGCATCATCCCACCACTTTGCTGTCTTTCTCTTCATAGTGCTTGTCCCCACTTGTCTTTATAATTTATATTTATTTGTGTGTTGCTTTCCCACTATAATATAAATCCATGAGAGTGGGGATATTTTTATTCATGATTATATCCCCAGAATCCAGAGCAGACTTCTGAATATTTGTTGAATGGATGCGTGTATCAAATAATGGAACACAATATTAAGTAGTGATTAAAAATAATAATATAGCTTTATACTTATTGACAAAGTGCAATATATAAAATGCATTACAATCAAAATATAGAATATATTCGATAAATATAGAAAAATGCTTACAATAAAAGAAAAAATGTATACATATAAATGTGAACTCATTTTTGTAAAACCAACATATATTTTATTTATATACAACAAAATGTAAAACAGTAATCAGAACTCAACAATAAGATGACACAAACTTAATTAAAAAATGGGCTGAAATCTTAATAGGCACCTCACCAAAGAAGATATATAGACAGTAAATAAGTATATAAAAAGATGCTCCACATCAGATGTCACCAGAAAAATGCAAATTAAAATAACAAGAAGATATCACTACACATCTGTTAGAGTGACTACCATCTAGAACACTGACAGCGCCAAATGCTGGCAAGGATGTGGAGCAACAGGAACTAGTAAGAATGAAAAATGGTACACCCACTTGGAAAGGCAGTTCGGAAGTTTCTTACAAAACTAAACATATTCTTATCATGATTCAACAGGCACACTCCTTGGTATTTACCCAAAGGAGGTGAAAACTTATGCATACACAAGCTGTTCAGAGGTGCTTTATTCATAATTGCCCAAACTTGGAAGCAACCACAATGTCTTTCAGCAGGTGAATGGATAAGCTACGGTGCACCCAGACTGGAATATTATTCAGAATTGAAAAGAAATTATCTGTCAAGCCATAAAAGACATGAAGGAAACTTACATGCGTATTACTAAGTGAAAGAAGCCACTCTGAAAAGGCTATCTAATATATGATTCTAACTATTAATACATGACATTCTGGAAAAGGTGAAACTATATAGACAGATCAGTGGTTGCCAGAGGATGGAGAAAAGGAAGGATGAATAGGCAGAGAATGGAAGAGTTTTAGCCATGTAAAAACACTCTGTAGGATACTTTAATAGTGAATATATGTCATTATCCACCTTTGTGCAAAGCCATAGAATGTGCACCAAGAGTGACCCTAATGTAAACTATGGACTCTGGGTGCCAATGATGTGTTAATATCAGTTCATCAATCGTGACAAACCTGCCACTCTGGTGGGAGATGTTGATATTGAGAAGTTATGGGTGGGGTGGGGGTTGGCGCAGAGAGGATACAGGAAATCACTGTACTAGAAAAATCTCTGTGCAAAATTCCTCTCGATTTTGCTGTGAAACTAAAACGGCTTTAAAGAAAATAAAGTCTGAAAAAGTAAAAAGAAAAAGAAAAAAGAAAGAAATTAACATTGGTACAATATTGTAACCTAAGCTACAAACTTTATTTGGATTTCACCAGTTTTTCCAGGCCTTTTTGTTTCAGGATCCAATCCAGTATAACTTGTTACATTGAATCATCATCTCTCCTTATGCTCCTCCAACCTGTGACAGTTACTCAGGCTTATCTTGTTTTTCATGACCTTGGCAATTTTGCAAAATGTCTCTCAATGTGGGTAAAACAACATTTTGAAAATTTACAATAAGTTAAATATCTTGGAGGAGACTGATAATACAAAAAGCCTTTCATGGTTTAAAGATTTTGGTTAAGGTGCAGTTTTAAAAACTATGATCACATTTGTATAAGTGGTTTTTTGTTATGTATATCGAAAGTGGTTTTAATTTCAGCGTGAATGCGACCCTACTGCACGAGCAATGCTGCTGAATGAGAAGGAAAACGGAAAGAGTCAGAGAACAATGCGCCGCCACTGACAGCTCTGCCCGGAAGCTGGCCAGGGACAGCACTGGAGTCCAGTAGAGGAACTGAAATTTAATTAGGTTAAAAGGGGGTTTAAGTATCTGGGCAATTGCATCACTGTGATGGCTGTCGGTATCACATTCATTTAACATTCCTAAAGTATTTCTTGAGCCTCTATATTGACCTGAGTATTTTGCCAGGCACCAGGGATGTGATGGTGACTGAGACACCAGGAGGTTAAAGATTAGTGGGTACACAGCTAGGAGAAGAGAATTCAATACACTTTGATAAATTATTATAAGGGTGAGAACAAATTTCTATGTGAACATATAAAAGACCTGAAAACGTTTTTGTGTGTGTAGGGTTTTTTTTTAGGAAAAAAAAAAAAAAAAAAACCTGAAACTTTTAGGATAAGTACAAATTAACTGGAGAGAAAAAGGAGAGAACAGAAACAAATCTAATTTTGGATGATGTTGTGTTCAAATGGCTGTTTGGCCAGGGTGGGCAGCTCTAGGGTTAGGAAGACGGGTCCAGAAATCTGAGCGTGGATCAGTTTGACGTATGAGGGCTTGTCCAGGACACTCTGAGTCGACCTTGCTTGTGTCCCTTTTCCCTCAAGCATCCCGGTGTGAATGATAGATCATGTGCACACTCTTAAGGTTCTAGGCACAGGTTATGCTCTGTGCATATGATCATAAAGGGATATGGACTCGACCGGGGGTGGAGCACAACTGAAGGTGGGAAGAAGAAACGAATCTCTTCATACCTTTATCTTGGATGGTTGAGCTTGAGATTCTTATGAGACTTTCATGCGGACATAACCATTGACTAATTCAATATATGACGATGCTGAGAAATACACACGTGTGTGTGCACAGAGGGACAGACAGAAAGGATCCATTAAGGGAAGGGTGCATCCCAGAGAACGTGGAAGTAGATAATGATTAAGAAAACAGATTTGGACTTGGTTAATTATGTCTCTAGTTCCTCATCCATAAATCAGCTAATATCATGCAATTTGCAGTCTTCTAAAGATGAGATGGAATAGCTTATAAGCGCCTGCACCCAGCAATCAGCCAGTGTCCATAGAGAGATACGTGGAGCTATTGAGGTTCACCCACACTTATGTATTTATTGCTAAACATACATAGCTACTGTTCCTCTTCCTGTTGCTGTGGTAGAAGAAAAAGGGGAGCTTTTAGAGGTATACTCTTACTGGAGGACTGTATTATGTCATCAGATAACATGTAAAATGATGGGCTTATTTGCTTTTTAATTCCCATAGTATAGTTTAGGGCAGCCCAGTTTGCCTGAAAGCAGATTGCGAAGGGACAAATAATGGACCCATGAAACTTTTCCTTTTTATTCACGAGAAGTTGGAGTTCTGCCCATGGCTGTGCCGTGCATGTGTGCCTGGCCTGAAGGGACCTTGAGTCTGGGTCTGTACAGCAGCAGCAACGCCCTGTACCCATTAAGCCTAGAATAACATGCTTAATAAAGTTTAAAAAGAATGTCCTGAATTCCTCAAACAAAACAAACTCTATTCAGAGGTGGCATATGGATTTTTCTTTCAAGAGATAAGCCAAGAATTAGTAGATGATTAAAGGCAAAATAGATCCACAGGTCACTAATGTTGTAGAGACATAGAGAAGACAAAAAGAAAGAACTAGTTCACAGAATTTATATCCAAAAGAAATAAAACAGGGACACACAGCCACACAGAGGTCAAGCAAAAGAGCCCACAGCCCACAGGTAGTGCTTGTCTCTAGCAAGGGAGCTCTGTGTTGGACAACTGACTCAGCCACGCAGAGCACAGAGGAAAACTGGGTCAGGTGTTTCTTCCCCAGAGCCATAATGACTCTATGAGTACTTTAAGAAGCCTAATTAAAACTTCAAACATTTTTGTAGGTGAGGTTGAGTATCCTTTCCGACAGTAATTTGCTAAGAAGTAATTTTCTTAATCTCAGTAATTTCTTAGTCCCATTTTGAGACCCAAGCTGGTTTCTGTTGGCAACTCCACTATGAGACTTCTCACTTGTGCAGAATTAGGGACTGGGAGGTCGTAGACGGGGAGCCAGACCAAATGGACAGCGTTTTTCCGAATAACTTCCCTGTGAATCCTACCTCCGTTCTCTTCTTAATGACTACAATGGTACACCTTGTAAGCTTCTCACCATTTTCCCCAGGGCTGCAGTTGGATGTGAAGTGAAACCCGGATGTTCACGTCCCCAGGGACTCATCACAGCACCTCTTGCCCAAAGCATCCACAGCAGAAGACCTCTAATGCGTGTAGACATATCACCAGTTAAAACTCCAATCCCTCAATAAAAAGGCTTAAAAAAAAAGAGCCTTCAGTTCTCCCTTACTTCTAATATAAATGTTTCCTTGGTATGTTTGACCAAATTTCCACCACTCATTTTGTGTTTGTGTCTTAAAAGGATTTGGAATGTAAGAGAGTACAATAAAAATATGTTGATGTTTCTTCACCATCTTGAATGGTTTTCTGTTTGTAACTTCTCCCAGTATTTTTCTTGACTACACTTTCCTCTTGCTGTCTATTTCTGATTTCTTCCAGCGACTCCTTAGCAAAGAGAAATGAACTGAAAGTTTGGAGGAAATTGAGTAGATAGAAGAATCAATTCACCTAAAAACTTTGTTTCAAAAGATACCATCCAAGTTAGCCTTATTTTACTCCATATAAATTTAGAAGTCTATAAAAGACCGTTACTACTGTTAGGTCCAGAGCCGAGAGAGCGACACACAAAGCCTCATGCGTAGCAAAATGCGGTTTATTTTGAGCATCTGGGTGCAGATGGGTGGAGGCAAAAAAGCGTCCACAAGGGAAAAAGGGAGAGCTTATAGAGGATTTCTCGGAGGGCAGTAAGTAAGTGGCCAGAACAGCCACTTGTAATTAATTCTTTTTCAAACAGCCAGCTCCTAGGACCCCTGCCCCAGTCACATCCATCCCTCAGCTCCGGTGTCGTCAGGAGAGGTAGGGAGGGACAGACTTCATCCCTATGGGGAGGGGGAAGGAATGCCGGCTACATCTGTGCGTGAGATTTACAATGTCTGGGTCCACACTCCTGCGGCTATTGTTTTACAAGCCTAAGTTTTGCATTCTGCCTATACATACTTTCTGCCTATACATACATTCTGCCCTATACATACTTTTCGGGTTCCCACCTGGAACAAACCTAACAACTACCAGTACCGGTCCCAGCAATAATTTTGTATGCAGATTTTGGGAAGGAATCAAATAGCTGGGACCACTGCCAGAACTAGGGCATACAGCCTGACCCATAAATAGTTGAAGTACATAGATTCAAAATCAATTGAGAAATTAAGACTTGGCAAAAAATTTAATGCTGTTACTAACGGGCGTCCTGAAAAGATAAAACTGAGTATACCAGCTACCAATAGTGGGAGAACTGGTCCTAGAAGTTCATGCTCATTCTGAAAAAATATTAGTTTTTTAACACTATATTTTATAATCTAGTAAGAGGAAAGCTATACTACATTGCTTTTAGTTATTACTACTTTTTATTTTAATTTTTAAAAAATTTTAAAATAGATAAATAAAAATCAGCCATGCTTTTGCTGTCCAGAGAAAACCACTGCTATTGAGATATATGTGTGTGTGTGTGTGTGTGTGTGTGTGTATATATATATTTTCCTCTAAGACTTTTAATACACCTCTACATACATTTAACCATGGGTATGTCAAAACATATAACAAAGGAGATTATATATATATCATTAATCATTAGGGAAAAGCAAATTGAAATATTAAATAAGAATGACATATCCACCTCATGCCCCAGTAGGACAGATATCAATCATAAGGCAATAGCAAGTATTGGCACGGGGGTCGAGAAATTAGAACCCTCACACATAGCTCCTGGGGATATAATCTGGTAAAGGCACATTGGAAAACAGTTTCACAGTTTTTGAAAGGTTATACATAAATTTAACATAGGACCTAGCAATTATACCCTTAGACTTCCCCTCAAGAGAAAGAAAATCACATGTCTACACAACTCAGGTGTGAATGGTTATAGCAACATTGTTCATAACAGCCAAAAGATGGAACAATCCAAATGTGGTATATCCACACAATGGAACACTACTCTGAAATAAAAGGAAAAAAATGCTGATATATGCAAAAAATGGCTAACCCTTACAAACATTGTGCTAAGTGCAAAAAGCCAGACACCAAAGACTGCATGTTGTCTGATCCATTTATAGTAAATGATGCCCAGAAAAATCAAAGCCGTGGACAAAGAAGTAGAGTAGTGGCTGCCTGGCGCAAGGGTGGGAGCAGAAGTGACTCCCAGTGAGCACTAGGGAACTTCTGAGATGACGGAAATGTTCTAAAATTGAATTTCTCTAAATTTACTAAAAATAATTATGTGTACACTTAAAATGAATGAATTGTATGGTATATGAATTATGCCTCAGTAAAGCTGCTAAATAGGAGAGGCTACAGCTTGAAACACACAAAGGTGCTATTCTGGTTTGATTTCCTCATACCGTCTTCCTCCTTGTTTTGCTGGAGGCCTCCAATTCCTTCTGGAAAGTTCAGGGTTATTAATGTATGAATTCAGATATAAAGAGTTAATATTATAGCTTCCAACCCTCAAATTGTAAATATGGTCTTTTTGGTACATTAAAGTATTTATTTCAAATTTTAGAAGCTACGGCATTTTGGTTTTTTAGTTAAGAGAATCAAATATCTTAGAAATTCTAGATAGGACTTTGAAAATATATGTAGTACAGTATAAACAAAAGTAAATGACAACACGACATGTTAAAATTTGCTTTAAAGTTTCAAATTTCATATGAATGTTCTAAAGCAAATCAAAAAGTCTTTTCAATGTTTTGCCTCCTTTGGTTTTCATTATTGCCTAGTCATGAAGTCATAAAAGCCCTATGTGAATAAAACTTAAGTTTTTACTCATATGGGAAAACTGTTTTTTGAGATGAAGTCTCTCACTATGTTGCCCAGGCTCGAACCCCTGGTGCAAAGGATCCTCCTGACTCAGCCTCGCGTGCACACCGGGATGGAAGCCTGTATTTTTAACCCTACATGGGCAAGAATGGAGCTGAAGTCTCTAGGGATGGTCCAGTTGTGGCCCTAGGCCTGTAAATGTAGGACACAACCTGGTGGAGTCATGGATTCCATCAACATTATTCCAACCTTCTCAGCATAGTTGCATAAACATATTCAAAATATTTTAGGCCATTGGACAGATGGTGGGTTGTCCCCATAGTTAGTAAGAAGAGAAAGAGAAGCCAGTTCCTGTCTAACTCTATTCCATCTGAAATTATCCACATGGCTTTGGGACTGGCGGAATGTTGGTATGTTGGCTGAAATACGAAAAGGATATGACTGCAATTCCAAGGGAAAGATTTACTCTTTTATTTTAGCTACTAATGCAATTTTATTATTTTTTAAAACAAAAAAGTAAACACTAAACAATAGTATCCAAACTACATAAACTTAAAATACCTTTCATATATACTTACATGCAAAAAAAATAATAATTAGTTTTCTGGATGAAAAACTGTGGCCCAGAAATTAACTAGATTAATGGTTCTCAAGCTCTGCCACTGAATCAAGAGTGGAGATGGGATTGTCAAATTATAAATTTATACAAATGATAATATTAAAAACCAGTTTACTAATATGGAGACCTTTCCAAATTTCTTAATCTATTTCATATATTCACAGCTAACAAGGGTAACCCACATGCAAAGGCTGGCAACCCTTAAGCCAAATCTGGCTTGCTGCCTGTTTTTGTTAAAAAAACAAACAAAAAAAACCTATTATGGGGATACAGACCTGCTCATTGATTACACATTGTCTATTGATGCTTTGATGTTGCTACAATGGCAGACTTTAGGCGTTGGGAGAGAGAGCTTACAGCCAATAAAGCCTGAAGTATTCACTCTCTGGTCTTTTACACAAAATGTTTGCTGACCCCTGAACTACACTAACCGGTTTCTAAAAGACAGGTGCTGGCCGCGAAGCAAATCCAGCTTCTTTCAGCCTGAGAGATTGTTCAAGGAAATGAATGACAGAAAGACAGGGAAATCAGGAACCAAACTACGTTTTTCTTTTCTTGTGACCATGCGACCTGTCTATGAGAAAAACATGGGAGAGAAAATTTATTATTAACTTTAAATTTTTTAAACTAATTTTTACAAAGGAAATAAATTTGTGTAATGCAAAAATCAGAAGATAAAAAGACTAAAATTCTCCTTTCTCATTCTGTACCCCGTTCTCCAGAGCCAACCAGAGTTGTTTGTTATATATGTATTCAGTATTTTCCAGACCACATATATGCACACACATATGCAAATATATACCTGAAAGCAAACATATATTCACTATTTGATATTTTGTTGTTATGAAGTCCAATTTTTCAAGCTCCTTAATGATGTTCTTTTAGTTTTTTCTCTAATATATTTCGTCTGCAAAAAAAATGATGAATGGGATATTTTGGTTTAGATGATATTTTGCCTATATATGAATATAACTGAAAGATAAATTTCTGGAAGTGGAATTGAGGCAAGGGGCATGGACATGTGCATTTATAATTTAAGATATTACCAAATAACCTGCAAGAAATTTTCCATAATTCAAGCTATCACCAAGTCTGTGGGAAGGTGGAGTTTTCCCTGTACACTCAGCAACACAGCCTCTCTCCAAGGAGGTAGTCAATGCCAACACAGAGGACCAGAAGGACTCTTCTTTCTTGCAACCATGGCAACCCAGTATACCTCCATCCTGCACACAAATATTTATCATGTGTAAAAGAGCAGGAATTAAACATAAAAGATAGAGAATCGATATAAATGGAAAAAATCATTCAAAACAGGCTATTTTAACCCAGTTTGGGAGGTTATTGAAATTGGAATGGACAGGATGTTTGGATTGAAAGAAATTCCTAATGAAATTTTTAAAATCCTGAAGAAGTATTCCTTGAAAAGTCTAAACATGCCCTGAAACTCATCAGAGTTATAATAAGTGATAGAGCATCCAAGAGAATGTAGAAGTTGCATTTTTCTTAAATGTCTGTATTTTAAGTATGATTACATTTGCAAACTTGATATTATCAGGGTTTGAACAGTAAAATAAAGGTCACTCTTTGCATAGCAGGAGTGAGTGGGTTTTAACGAAGGAAGTTAGAGACTTGAACAGCCGCTGGAAGGGCTGCAAACTGCAGGTCGGGAGCCATGGCCGAATCAGGTGGCTCTCCAGATCCGGCCTTACAGGGCCACGGACAGCTCCCTGGGCGCATCTACGCCAGCACCCATGCGGGAAATTCTCAAGAAGCTCAGCAGGAAGCTGCTTTAAGCTTTAGGTCTGCCCCAGTCTGCCTGCAGGTGTCCCTGTAAAATGAGTCTCTCATTCTCTTCCATCTCCCACATGTGGTGCCAGAGCCTCTCTCTGGAGACACTGACCTTAACCCATACGGTGAGTGGGATTCAGAAATTGTTGTCCCCACTTCTGGGTAATACATTTTGAAACTGATTTTTTTAAACATTATATCATGAGAATTTCCCATAGCTTTTAATATTCTATAAATACATGATTTTTATTGGCTTTTTCATCCAATGAAATGCTTTTGGACTTTTTTTTACTATTATAAATGATTTTGCAAGGCATATTGTTTATATGATTTTTATATCCCTGATGATATCATTCTCAGCCATTCCTATTAATAGAAGTGAAATTAATGATAAAACAGAAAACACATTTTTAAGGTGAAAATAATGTACAGGTGTGGATTGGAATAATTTATAATTCCCTAACCTGTATCTGAAAATGACTATTGCCCTTTTAGAAGCACTGTATATTTTCATTAAAATAATCTAAAACACACACATACAAACACAAGAAATACTGCTAACTTGATAGGGAAACAATGCCATTTTGATTTAAATTTTTTGATTATTAATGAAGTTGGGTGAATTGCTTACGCTCATTGCTTATATTGCCTTAACGTCTTAAAAGTGTTGTGCTTTTGAGAAATCTCCATACTATTTTCCGTGATGGCTGTGCTAATTTACATTTCCACGAAGAGTGTGTAGTTCCCTTTTCTCTACATCCTCACCAACATTTGTTATTTTTTGTCTTTTTGGACAATAGCCATTCTAAGTAGAGTGAGGTGGTATCTCATTATAGTTTTGATTTGCATTTCTCTGATAATTAGTGATTTTAAGGATTTTTTTATATATCTGTTGGCCATTGTATGTCTTCTTTTGAGAAATGGCTATTCAGGTTTTTTTTTTTTTGGCTATTGCATTGCTTGAGTTCCCTACATGTTCTGGATATTAGCCCCTTATTAGATGCGTAATTTGCAGATATTTTCTCCTATTCTATAGGCTGTGTCTTCACTTTATTAATTGTTTACTTTGCTGTGCCTAAGCTTTTTAGTTTGATATAATCTGATTTGTCTACTTTTGCTTTGGTTGCCTGTGCTTTTGAGGTTTTATTCAAAAAATCCTTGCCCATTCCAACGTTATGAACCCTTTATCTATGTTTTCTTCTAGTAGTTTCATAATTTTGAGTCTTATATTTAAGTCTTTAATCCATTTAGAGTTGATTTTTATATAAGGTAAGAGATAGGGATCTAGTTTCATTCTTCTGCATGTAGATATTCAGTTTTCCTGGCACCATTTATTGAGGAGACTGTTTTTTCCTCAATGTGTGGTTTTGGGACCTCTGTAGCAATCCCACTTCTGGGTATATATCCAAAGGAAATGAAATCAGCATATCGAAGAGGTATCTGCACATACATGTTTATTGCAGGCTTTTCACAATATAGCAATAACCAAGATTCTGAATCAACCTGAATGCCTATCTACAGATGAATAAAGAAAAAGTTGTATGTCTGTGTAAATCAAAAATATACATATGTATATATACGTGTGTGTATGTGTATGTGTGTATACACACATGCTGGAATATTACTCATCTATAAAACAGAATGGAATCCTGTCATTTGTAACAACACGGATGAATCTGAAGGACATTATGTTAAGTGAAGTAAACCAAGCACAGAAAGACAAATATCACATGTTCTCACTCATGTGGGAGCTATAAAAGTTGATTTCATAGAAGTAGAGAGTAGAGTAGTGGTTACCAGAGGCTGGGGAGAGTGGGGGGATGGTGGAGGGGAGGTTGGTCAATGGTTACTAAGTTGCAGTCAGGCAGGAAGAATAAATTTTGGTGTTGTATTACACAGTAAGGTGACAATAGCAAGTAACAATGTAGTGTATATTTCAAGGTAGCTAGAAAAGAAGATTTTGAATGTTGTCACCACAAAAAAATGAATCAATGGATATAGTAATTACCCTGTTTTGATCATTACACTATGTGCATGCATTGAAATATCACCTTGTATCTTATATATATGTACAATTATTATGTATCAATTATAAATAGAAACAAAATATAAAAAAGTGCTATGCCATAAATGTTATGAAATGTCAGGGGATAATTAACAATGGTAGTGGATTTTTTCTTATGTCTGCTTCTGGTTTTAATGAAGTTTTCTTGCACCATAAATCTCAAATTTTGTTCATTCTGCTAACAATGGTAATAGTTCCATTCCAACACTGATGCCCATGCACCATGGCAGTGATTCTCACCGGGGAGGTGGAACTGCAGTGTGAAGAGAAAAAAGCGTGTCCTTCCCACAGGATTCCTGGAAGCCTTTCTAGGGAAGACATGCCCTCGGGTTATATGCATCGTAACTCCACAGCTCCACTTGTAACAGCACGTGTACCTTATAGGCTACTTGCGTAGAGTATGAACATGTATTTCCAAGACTAAAAGCAAAAATAAGGTATACAATGTACTTTATATGCCTCTACTTTCTTTCTTGAGAGATAGTAACTTTGTACGTTTACTTACATATACACCTGTTGTACTTAAAATATTAAAATATTACTGTGATTTTTTTAAAGAGGGGGATGAAGGTTTCAAGTATTCTTTGCTGAATAGCCTTTCTTCAAATTTGGGAAAGCTGAAATGAGTTCCAATATTATCGGATTCAGGTCTAGGCAATTAACAGGAAATTCTTCAATGTAGTTCAGTTAGAGCCATAAAATTATTAGATCTCTGAAATGTGTTTATTAATGCAATATTCTTATTCCTATAAGTAAATTTGGCATAAGCCAAAAAGATTATTGAGTGTCTCCAGTGGAAAATTCTACATTGTTTACAACACAAAATTTAAGGTTGCTTTTCATTGCTTTTGAGCTATTTTATAATTTTATAAGTTGTAAACAATTGCTAGCAAGGCAAAATAGTTCTTACCTCTAGATCCACAAATTAATTTTGTTCTTTGCAGTTTCTATTAACTCTCCACTCAGGCAACTGCCTACCCAATCGCCCCAGCCAAAAAAAAATAAAGGTAAAATCAGTTGTGAATGAGTCTACTTATAAATACATTTCCTCCTGCTCCTCCTCCTCTCTCTCTCTCTCTCTCTCTCTCTATGTATATACACATAAGATATATATAGATGCACATATTCATATATGTGTGTGTTTGTGTGTGTATATATATTACCTATATGGCTTCTCCTTTCAATCAGTTATAATATTTTTCTGGTTCCATGATTAATACGGAGTTAAATCCCTAACATGTGTTATGTATGTGCATGTGTGTATACGCATGTCATGTATATGTGTGCATATAAATTCAAGAGTCATGATTTTATCACTTTTGCAAATTTTATTTTAGCACTCCATTTTAAGATGATTATTTTTCTGGTCTTATTCAGGTATGAATATAGTCATATGTCAGGAAAAGATAGAAATCAGTATTTCTGTATTTTGGAGAAAGAGATTCTTATCAACACTATCTATATTGCCTGTTTTCATTAAGGCAAAGGAATAATTCTGAAATAATTAGAATTACCCCATAAGCCAGGTGTAGTGGCACATACCTATAGTCCCAGCTACTTGGGAGGCTGAGGTGGAAGGATCACTTGAGCTCAGGAGTTTGAGACCAGCCTGGGCAATACAGTAAGATCCCCATCTCAATAATAAAAAAAAAAAAGAGGACCCCCATAATGAAGATATATCTAGCATTCCCCTCTCCAGTGTCTTCCACCTATATCTGCATATGATTAGAGAGATACTTCTTTATGGAACCCTCCAAAATGGCCTAGATTTACCAGTTTTTACATTTTTTATAATTAGACTCCTGCCAGAGCCACCGGCAATTATTTCCTAAAGGTAATTATACTAATGGGTACACAGAATACAGTTATTTTAAGACATTGAGGTAGAACCAAAGAACAGATGACAGTATGTATACTCCTAAAGAGAGGGCGAAGATGTAAGTAAGAATTATCTGGGAGCTGCTCCATTCCAAAGGGGCAGGCTTGCACAGAATGCCAGGCAGAGGGTGGCACGTTACCTGTGGGCAGGAGAAGGCTGCCAGAGGCTGTGGGCGACAGACAGGTCCTTCGTAAGAACCACTGATGGGGCAGAGGGGCTTTGGATCTGATGCCTAACAGCCGGCACCTCACTCTGTGCATAAATTAAGGCAACTAAATCAAAGATGGCCTGTTATTGATACGACAAATTGACAAAATGATTGAGGAAGCCAACGCAAGGGCATAAAAACTACTTAGGAGAATATGTGGAGGGATAGACAGGCAAATTGGGAAGATTGTTGGGTCAAAATATAATTATAATAGGCAAGCGTTTGGGATGAAATTTTAAATTGTGCAATTTTATTTGTAGAGGGAGAAAGCCCACATTCCTTGACAGAGTCTAGTTCCTTCGGCCAAAAGCAAAGGCCAAAGCAAAGGCAGCTGCACAAGGCAACCGCACTCACCTCGGGCTGACCCCACCTCTCATCAAACGCTAAGATTGATGAGATTCCCCATGGCCACTCCGCCTCCTGAGACAGACACGGGGCTGGTGCCTGCATTTTTTATACCTGTTCCTGAAGTTCCCAACCCCTGGGAGGAGACAGGCTCTGCACTGGTCCATGGCCTGCTGGGAACCCAGCCACACAGCAGGAGGTGAGCGGCCAGTGAGCAAGCTAAGTTTCGTCTGTGTTTATAGCCGCTCCCCATCGCTCGCATCACTGCCTGAGCTCCGCCTCCTGCCAGATCAGCCAGGGCACTAGTTGCAGGAAAACGTGCTCAGGGCTCCCATTGATTCTGCATTAGGGTGAATTGTATAATTATTTCATTATATATTACAATGTAATAATAATAGAAATAAAGCGCACAATAAATGCAATGCACTTGAATCATCCCCAAACCATCTACCTATCCTGGTCTGTGGAAAAATTGTCGTCTATGAAACCAGCCCTTGGTGCCAGAAAGGTAGGTGCTGTTTTAGACAACTGAGAAACAGCATCATTGCTGGGAAGGTAGAGAACGTTGTCCTCAGGAAGCCCTTCCCTCTCTCCCTTCTTTTCCCCTCACCCTCTCCCTTTCTCTTTTTCTTTTCAGGTAAAGTGATAACACAGGGTTAATTCAATCTCTTATATTTGTATTATACAAATGTGTTAAAAACTTAATTCAGTGCCTGTTTATTGTTAATAAGCTCACTTTTCATTTTTATAGTGCTTTGAGGACATTTTCATGTGCTCTTTATAATAACACCGACTCAGTCAGGAGACAACATTTAGATACATTTAGACTTCAAAGCAAGACTGCCATTTTCTGTCTCTCTGAATGATAAACAGGGATGTTTTGGAGATTGTCCTATTTTTTCTACTTCTGAGCACATCAATTAAAAGAAATGAGAAATACTTCTTTAAAGATGCAATTATTCTTATATTTATCCATTAGCCCACAAATTCAGCACATACTTTGTGCTAGGCAGCACAACACGCTGTAAATAAGTGAAATGGACATTGTTTCTCATGAAACTTATATGATGCAAAACAATAATGAAATAGTCACACAAATTTAAAGGAAAATTATAAGGTGCTCTTAAAGTCAATAGGCATTTGAAGTGGGAGGGGCATAATGATACACATGTTTTAAAACATTTTCTACATTATGTAACACATTTCTTGAGATAATTCCAGATAAGAACTCTGTTTCTAACCCGGGCTAGTTTCTGCTCGTTGGTCGCTATGTATGGAAAATACGAATGCCAAGAGCGACTGGGAAGCGTTAGCTTACTACCTAGGCACTTACTAAACATTTCAGAGGGATGGCTAGTTGATAAAGATGTTGATGCAGTTAGGTGTGAGTTTTAGGTGAACATTATTTAAAATTGTGTGCAGTGGTGTGTGTGTGGGGGGGGGTGAGTGGGTGATACATTCAATCCTCCCAGGTAACCTCCGATGGAGATTGTAAAGAATAGCAGCATAGCTGCCAATTCACAGCTTTGTGTAATACTATTAGTAACACTGTTGCTATTTTCTTGCCCCCTTATCTTCCTTTAGAGCACTCCAGCTGTGAGAGGGGAGTTTGGGTGGGGAAGGCATCTGTACCAGGAGCATCCCCTGCCTCAGTCCTCATCTCCTATACCGGGAGTATCCCCTGCCTTTTCCTCCATGAGCTCATGTGGCGAGTCCTGGAGAGAAAACAAAGAGCCGTGAAGGTGACAAACAGGCATCTGCCCCTTTGGCTCCTGCTGGAGCCCAGGCAAGTGGCAGAGCCAGAGGGAACGTGCGAACTGGCTTCTGGGGAGCGCTTGGCTGTGCTGCAGGCAGCCATCTGCGAAATATTACAGGTCACTGCTTGCCACATATTGTATTTTACATCTGGCTTAGGTAAACATCGTAGCCTTCATTTTAGGTTTATCGACTGAAGCAGCTGGACCGTGGATTACAATTGCCTTCAAAATTTATTCGTGAGTAGCAAGTAAACCCGTGTGTGTGGGGTGTGTGTTTGCTAAGAAAACACACGACTGAATTCTTCCTAAATTATAGGGAAATGTGATTTCTGGAAGCAAAAATATTAAATTTTAAGTCATTGTTTTTAATGTAAAGGTAACAATTTTCGGAATACACTGTAGTATAATTTGTATAAATTTTGTTCTTTTCAATCAATGTGGAAATAACATTCAGAAGCTCTGGGTTTATGTAATGGACAAGTCAGATATGAAGAAAGAAATAGATTAAGGATGTTTAAAAATAGCATAAATATTTACTTGTGGAAGGAACCAGATTTATATACCCTTTGTTATAAAATTCTACTGACTCATTTCATCTCTAAGATTCTAGCTCCTCATTCATTCTAGAATGCACATCCCAGTACAATTCCAAAAATATTAATGTATTTTTCATTTAACAGGCATTCATTAACCATATTATGTTATGATATGGTTATGATATGATATGGTCCTGTGATAAATCTTGTAGATACTGATGTTGATAAGAGAGATGTAAGCCCTTCCATAATGCCATTTGAAGTCTAGAGGAGAAACAAAATTAAATGGTAATTACTTTATAAAGTGATACACTAAGTCTCTCATATGGAAGTTGAAGTCCATTGTGGGGGCCACAACAAGGGTTATGAACCTTGTTGGGTTCATAACAAGGTAGGTTCTATAGAGGGCTTCTGAACAGGCAGCTTTCTAAGACCGGAGTTGGAAGAATACCAAAGGAGATTGATAAAAAGCCTTTTCTAGGAGGTGTGTTGACATGGACATTCAAGGAAATAAAATATATTGTGACTGAAACATAGAATTTAAGGATAACGTGTGAGATAAAGTTGGAGCAGCGACCCAAAGGCAGGTTAAGCAACTTTTTCTAAAGGTGGTGGAATGGCATTTTCAGGTGCCCTGTGCTTATTTTAGGGTCCTCGGGAACCACGCCCTGAGGGATGAGCCGAGCAAGAGAACCTGCAACGGCAGCTGAGAGCAAAAGATCAGAGAGGAACCGGGAAAGGAATGACGTGAGAATGTTCTGATGGGCTCCAAGGGCAGAGTGTGTTTCAAGAGGCCAAGAGTAGACAAGAGCAACAGTTCTGTGGGAAGGTCTAGCAAAAAAGGGGGTGCAAAGTGTCCATTGGAATAAGTGATCTCAGGAAAACAGTTTGCGTGAAGTGGTGGGTTATGTTGTCAAGTCAGGGGAAAGAGTCGGACAAGGGCCAGACGAGTGATGCAGGACAGAGGGGAATGCAGGGCGTTAACTGAAACACGGAAGTCCCAGAGAGGCCAGGTGGGGACAGTCCCAGTGTGCAGGGGAGAATAGTCTTAGACTGGAGAAGGGCTCTCTGCAGTGAGATCGGTTCCAAGGCAGGTTGTGTCTGCCTGGGGACGTGAGGTGAAGGGAATTCTGCATAGATGGCTCCTCTTACCTCTGTTAGTAGAAAATCAGGTAATAGCCTAAAAATGAGAATGGATATGAGTTGGAGTGGGAGATTTGAAGAGATTAAACAACTGAAATATTTTTGTAGAGAAAAGCAGGGAGACCAAACCGAGGAGATCTTATTAGCTAAGTACTATTCAGCTGAATGTTATAAAGAGGCAAAATAGCAGCAAATTCGCTTATATAGAAGTGTCTTCTTTTGGGTAACAATTGGTAACATTTCTCAAGCTACCTATGATAAAGAAACGATTATTTTTTTCAATCCATCATAGAAGGATAATTTTGTAAAACCAATAAAAATATCTCAGCAAAGCCAAGTTGCTGTAAACGTTTCTAAATGTTTCTGTCACTTGCTCACCCCCTCCCTCATGGACTGACGACAGTGGGCAAACCAACCCGTCGCAGCCTGTGTTGTGTGTGGCTGCGGCGGGGGGGGGGGGGGGGGGGGGGGGCGTCCTCAAAGTGCAGGGCGTCTCCACTCAGCCTCTTGGTTCATTGAGCGAGCGAGGCTTCCTCTGTCTTGAGTCGCTTCATCTCATAGACATATTCATTTGCAAAGAAAACTAAGTACTGTGGTCTTTAAAAGACCTAAAATTAGAAGAACCTCTTACTCCGAGAGGGAAGATACTGAAGGATGAGTGGAGTCTCCGGCAGAATGTTATAGGAATGTTGGCCAGTGTGGAGTGTCTTACAGTTCTGGTGATCGTGAGTTTAGAGTGGCCCTATTTGAGTATGAAACTTTCATCAGCTTTGCTCAGCAACCCAGCTACAAGCATGAAGTCGACTGACTGTCGGATTCCCCCAGAGCATGACTATTGACAGATACATCAGAACGACAATGAGACAGGAGAGGTTAAGATAGTGGCAAGTGAGGATTGAACTTCTGAATGTGGAGGTCTAAGCAGACACTGTAGGGGACTGCTCTGTGGGCTGCACTGGAAGGGCTGATGGACTGGTGTTCACAACGAGCTTGAAGAACTAGGACACTGGGAATAATTTATCAAGTGGAGTGGAGTAAGGGGAGGTTGTGATGAGAGAGTGGGGTGTTCGGATTTACTATTTCAGCGGTGACAAGAACAAGACCGTGGGAAGTTGATAGTGTAGGAATATTGGGGGGGGCTTTCTGAAATTGAGTGAAATAGGTCACTGGAGTTATGTCTGGCAACAAGACTAAGGTCTCTGAGGATGTTTACTGGGTCGTCAATACGGGTCTCCAAATCATTCAGGATGACACAAGGGCTGTAGGTGCAGCACAGAACAAGTCTAGGAGACACCTGCCAGTTTTGTAACGGCTGAAAAAATAGCCAAGGAGGCAACAAATGACAATAGCCAAAAAGAGCACTGAGTGGCAAAATAAATCAAAAAGTCAGATATTTATTTACGAGCTTTTTGTTTAAGAGAGTGGTAGAATAGTAATGGTCTCAAATAGGCAGCAACAAGCAAGCGGCTATCTTACACCAGGCAAAGGCAGAAGTTAGAGCAGAATTCTTGGCATTTTTATAAAAGTTGATGTAATTGAGCTTGGTAGAGAATGTCAAATTAGGGTTTTCTTTTCTTTCTTAGCCTGACAAAATAATGATTCGTCCATTTTGTGATCACATTGAGACAGAGTTTCTTTTCTTTTCTTTTCCTTTTTAAAAAATTTGGTTTCTATTGAATGCAGCTTCCAGCTATAAGCTGAGCTAGGAATATATGTTAGTTAATATATTTCTGAAGCCTGGAGCTGACATTGTTCTTTCTGTGAATGGGGTTGAAGAATGAGATTTTTGATATTCTACATCAATGATCACATAGGGAGTTCATATTTGTATTGGTAAGTACAAGTTTGTTTTTTTCCTGACCCTTTTATTACACTTAGCAGGTCAGAGTTAGTAAAATCCAATTACATTTCTGGCACAAATAAACAAGCTATACACACACACACACACACACACACACACAGAATCTAATTACCAGGAATTCTCCCTTAGAACAGGCAGTAAGAGGCATTTATTCAGGGCTATTCTGGTAAATGTTTAACAACTAGTTCTCCAGAAACAACAAAAAAAGTGTGTATCACTTTTTTAATTACTGATATTAACAATGTGTAGCAATGAATTTACAAATTATTATAAAATATATAATACCCTTTATTGTAAATTCTTATAGTCAATTGATTTTAAATGAAGGCTTTCATTGATTTTGGCTAAACTCTTGTCTGTGTAACCAATCTCTTGTAGAATTCAACCACTATTTGACATAATTAGTTACAAATAAATGCTTGATCACTATCTGATTCAGCAAATAAGTCACTCCTGTCGTCAGTGAACGAGTGCAGCGCTGACGGGAAAGCCTTGTTTATGTTAACGAGCGTGACAGTGAAACAGGGCGGATTTGTGTCAGGACTTCACTCTCTTGTCTATGACATGAGCGACTTCTCTGTTGAATCAGATAATAGTTTCCAAATATTGACATAAGATTTCCTCACTTTTTTGTGTTATCTGCAGGGTATTGACTACAGACATGACACAATTTTAAGTTTAATCTAAATTATTATTAATATAATATTTTCTATTTCACTTTTTTAAGTCCAGACAATCAACGAAACACTGAATTAAGCCCTGATTTTTATCAGTTGCAAATCTCTTGCAAAGTGCTTCCGTCAGGGCTGCTTGCAATGACCAGCACGACGTCGGGGACGCGGAGGTGGGACAGGCGCCCCGTGCGTGCCCCATCCCACTCTCCGCGCGCCAGCTGTCTCTCGTCTCCAGAGACGCACCTCTGAAGCACGCACAATGATTAGAAAGTAACAAATCTTGAGGATTCAGGGCCTTTGATGTTAGTATAATTTATTTAATGTTTATGTAATTCGCTTTTTATAATGACTGTGTTTAAAAACTGGCTTGCAAAGTTCTTCAAAACTTCTTGGTTGTCTCTTTGAGCTGGTGGGAACTAGCTCCACAGCATTACTATTAATATTTCAAGGAAGAATTTAGAAACGTTGGTTAATCCTACTTAAATGGTTATAGTCTAATAGGTATTCTAATTTACGAAGAGGAAAATGCTTATCAGATGATGTAAAGAAAGAGTTCCAGGACTGTCTGATCCTGGAAACGTCCCTGACAGCACCTGACTGACATGAAGGCCTGCTGGGAAGAAAGCTGAGAGCGCGGGGGGTGGGGTGGGAGGGGATGATCCAGGCTGAGGACGCCCCGCGCGCTCCACAGAATCATAAACGGCGGTTACTTCTTAATGCAAACTCTGGACTCCCGGTTCTGCCGCTTGCCAGCTGGCTCTGTGTCTTGTTCAACTTCTGTTTCTGCTTTCTCATCTATTAAATGGGAGCACTGGTCAGGCAGGTTTGAAGGGTCCTGCTACAGTTCTGTGTGTAATGCTCAGAGCACGCCTGGCACATACCATGTGTAGCTATTGCTATGAAGTCTTTAGATCAATAAAATACCTAAACATACTCCAAGTTCTGCGTATGCTTCTCTCTTTGCTCCCTGATCCTCGAATTCAACAATTATTTTTACAGGGAATGAAGTTTGAGTATGCAGTCATTTTGTATAATCCATGCTAATGATGTAGTTAATTGAACAAAGAAAATGGGCTTTAGAGAAAATCTTCTGGGAGTTCGACAAATCTTGTAGATATTCCAAATCCTGCATAGAGACATTGCCTGGAGCAGTGTAAATACGACGGTGCAGGGATTTAGAGAAAACCGCGTTGAATCATGTCACTGATGCTCAGTTGTTTGATTTTAGAAGATTTGCTCTATCTCTCTGAGCCTTAGTTTACTCCCTTGTAAAAATATAAATTATAAAGATTTTATTTTATCCATAAATATGTCACTATTTACCTCTAAAGGATGATGACTAGTTTACAAAAGATGTGTAACCAAGGTATCGTTATCACACATAAAAAGAAAATGAGTAAATTCCACAGGATTGGGAGGGAGATTGGAGACCACGCATGGCATCACCCTGGGCTGTTAACTGCTAGCGAGGCTTATGCACACAGTCACTGCTGCAATTAGGTAAATACACTTTCCTGTGCTATGGTTTGAACGCTTGTGTCCCTCCCAAATTCATAAGTTGAAATCCTAACACCCAACGTGTTGGGACTAGGAAATGGGGCTTTCCAGAGGTGATTAGGTTATGAGGGTGGAGCCCTCAGGGATTAGTGGCTTTTTACAAGGCTTGGGGGAGCTCCTTTGTCCTTTCAGCAGTGTGAGGACACACAGGAAAGACAGCTGTGTAGGAACCAGAATATCAGCTCTCGCCAGATGCTGGAGCCTTAATCTGGAATATCCCATCCTCCAGAACAGTGAACAATAAATGTCTGTTGTTTTAAGCCACCCAGTTTATGCTCTTTTGTTATAACAGGCTGAATGGGTAAAACAATCTCCTTGTGTCTAGAGTGTAATGACAAATAGGTGAGTCTACACCTACCTCATTTAGGTGGGAGGTAGTTAACAGAGGTGATATGCCTCAACCTTTTCTTTTATCTTGTGATTTTTTTTAAACAAATATCATTGGGTTGATACTGGAGTTTTAGGTAAATAAAGGTTGTAAACAGCTCCATAGAATTTCCCTAAATCCCCTGCACCTGTCGCACTGTGTTTAAGTGGATTTACTGTCCCCCACAATGGTACGAGTCAAAGTGTGAGGCACTACCTGCCCACATTTCAGATGATATTTCAGACAACCAGAAGGGACATTCATGAGTCCTTTTATTTGAAGCACTTGGAGATTGTATAGTTTAATAACTTCATTTCCTATTATAAGAAATTCATTGATTTTTCTTTCCATCAACAAATTTATGTTTAGCACCCAAAATGTATGACATTTCTAATGCTTTGAACCTGTTCCAAATTTGGTTTTCTATGCCCCTTTTAAACTATCTTCCACACTTCACGATGCTGTTCAGTAGCCAAATAATTCACGTGACCAGTGTTATCAAGTCCAGGAGACAGTATTTGCATCTTTAATTACAGCCCATGATTATTGTGACAATTAGTTCAATTGTTTTGTGATTTAATTAATTTTGCAAATAGAATATGTACTGTGGTCATGACTCAATTGAGGCTACTATTGATGCTGATGAAAGGAACAGAAATGATTGCACTACTTTGTATTTATAATTGTAGCTGACTTGGGCTTCTTTGCTACCTAAAATTAGAGCTTATTATGTATGACCTTATAAAGACTCAAAGTTTGTCAGGCTTACAGGCTTGCCCTGAAGATTTAGCCCCTTATGGCCATAAATACCATGTACAAAATAACATAGGTCAAGATGGGCAGTGTACAAGTTGTTCACTGCTTTTGTTTTTATCTCTTTTGTTTTAGTCTTTTTTGTGAAGAGGTGAAACAAAGGCAAGATGAAGCAGGGAGGAGAAGGAGAGAGAGAGAAACAGAGAGAGATATCAGGAGAGAGATAGGGAGAGATAGAGAGATAGAAAGAAGGAGAGAAGGAGAAACAGAAAGAGAAACGTTGAAATAGCAGGAGAGAGAGAGGTAGAGATAGAGACACAGAGACAGAGAGAAAGAGATAAAGGTGTAGAGGAGAAGGGAAAGAAACAGAGAGAGATAGAATTAGAGTGGGGGGGGAGAGAGAGAAAGAGAGATTGATTCAGAGACACAGAGACAGAGAGAGAGAGAGAAAGGTGTAGAGGAGAAGGGAAAGAAACAGAGAGAGATAGAATTAGAGTGGGGGAGAGAGAGAGAAAGAGAGATTGATTCAGATTTATTATTTTTCCTTCTCAAATTATCTGGTAAATTTCCAAGGCAAATTTAGGTTACACAAGATATCGAAATAGTTCAAACAGTATTCAAACAGGATCTTAAAAACTTGAATTGCTAAATTGTATTTTTGTAATGATTATTATCTCTTAGATGTGATTATTTCCTAGGAATTTCTGCTATAATTTGTAATTGGACATTTCTGTCTCTTAGTCAGCTATCAAAAACTCATAATTAATTTGATGATTGATTCATCTGTTTATTCCAACAACTAGGTCAACTATAATATCTGCCCCATTCTGTGTGCCCTACTTACAGAGGAACACGTGATTTCACTTGAAAAGTAAATGAATGTTATAAAATCTCATTATTAAAGTTAGACAGGCTCTACCATAGGTATGTGCTATTATTCCCAAGTGTCTGTGGATCAAAAAGAAATTATGGCTATTATATTCAACTATTATTTGCAGTTCAACTCGGCCCTTTGGAAACGAAGATAAGGCAGGGGGAAAAAAAAAACAGTTCACCCTTTGCTTTCTTACATCAAAGCACTTTCATATAAGGCATGAAAATGCAGCCCATTGGCACCTCCTTCTTCTCCCTCCAAGGGTGATGCACTCACCAAAATTTTGGATAAATTCAGATGCCCCGAATCAACTAACTGCTATTTGTAAGTGGAATCTTTTACTTGCACTGAATATAAACGGCACAGCCCAGGCTGTTTCCTCAGCCACATCCCACGGTGCTCCTTCCTTTCTGCCGTCGCCGAGTCCCCACCCGGCCGGCTGCGCAGCTGTCGGGCTCCCCTGAACCCAGGCGTCGCGGCATCCGCAGACACCTCCCTCCCCAGCACGCGCGTGAAAACCCGTAATACACAAAACGCACCAAAACAGGTAAGAAGTGGAACCTGGAAACCATAGCAGCGCAAGTGCGGAATCCACTCTCGAGGGTTTGGTTTCAGCACAAAACTACTCCTGCGTTTATTTTCGTTGGGCATCTGCGTCAGTTCACCCAGCGTTTGTGCCCTGGGCCGCGGGGAAAGGACAGAGAATAAGAAAGCAAAAAAATTATCTCATATTCCTAATAGAAAAACCATCATATACTGAAAGAAGAAATGAAAGTAATGCTATTTGCTTTCCGGAAAGAAAAACGGCTCAGGTGATTTCTGTTCATCCGACCATGCAAATCAACTGCATCTCAGTAGATATTTTAAGATGCTAATTATTAGATTGACTGGCAAGATTTCCTTGTTTTTGCTGTTGCTTTATATAGGAATAAATTTCTCTTCTGTACATTGCTCTTATTTATGAGGTTAATTACTTTTTTATTTATAGTCAATTGGAGAAAAATGTCCAATACCTTCCTTAGGACGAGTCCGCCGCTTGGCATAGACTGTACGCAGACGTGTAGCGAGGTGGCCCGAGCAAGCGCACGTACCTTGCTCCCGGTACTCTCCTGCCGGCTTAGCACGCCCGGCTCAGGGCTCGCGCCCAGCGGAGAGATCCCACAGAAATAATTGCAATATATTCTCAGCTCCTGTACCTGTTAGCTGCTTTAAAAAGTGGCATTTCAGCTCCATCTTGATAATGCTTGGTAACTATCGTTTGTCAATTATGTGTTTCACCCCGGGACCTCAAAGCATCACAGCACACATCATTCCTAATTACTCTGACATCAGGCCTTGCCATTTACTCCCAATGTGTTGATTAAATGTTGGCCACTAATACTTGATAAATTGATCTATAAGAATGTAAGGACGAGTCCCTGACCTATAATAAATAGGTCAAAAAGCATAGATAAGTGTACTGTTTATTTTATATTCACTCTTTTTCTGGAAGTAATAAAATCAATGATATTCCTTTTGACCACAAAATACTCCCTAAAAATATAATTAGTCAAAACAGTTATCAGTAACAATATGTACTAAGTAATTTTTGTTGGAAATTATGTAATTTGGTAGGAATCATTAAATTGTTTTGGGGTCAAGAAAACTTTTTTTCATGCTTATAAGTTGGGCAGGATTTATATGAAATTAAAGAAGTATTTATATTTAATATAATAATGTGAAAATACTATAAAATGTTAGGCTAATTGTTGATGGTACTAGGTAACATTTTAGTTTATATTAAATTTTTTTTTCCAAATACTGAAAACAAGAGTAATCATCCACAATGTTTAATAACAGAAAAATTATTGCTCTTAAATTATAATTAGATATAAACTCTCTGTAGTCCTCTTTGCCAAAGAGATAATCTTTGGGGAATTTGCTGCAGTTATAATCACGTACGTTACAGTTAGTTGTGTGATGGAATCCTTTTTGGAGTATTGAGTCCTATTGTCAAGCTTGTCTTTCTTCTAGTTACATGATCAGCCACTGTGGTGGGCTGAGTAATGGTCACCCAGAAATGTTACCAATCCCTGCAACCTGTAAATATCACTTCATAAGGAAATAAGATCTTTGAAAATGGCGTTAAGTTAAAGGTCTTGGGATGGGATTATCCTATATTGTCTAGGGAAGCTTTAAATCCAGTCACCAGGGCCTTGTGGCACAGAGGGAGAGGGAGAGGGAGAGCTGGCCCACACGGAGGATGAAAGGCACTGTGTCCCTGGGGGCAGAGAGGGGCGATTCAGCCCCAAGACAGAGAGTGTCGGAAGTGGCACCAGTGAGGAAGGGATTCGCCCCAGAGCATGCAGAGGGACTCTGGCCCTGCTGACCCGTTGACCTCCACTCAGAGCAAGTGCTTTCAGACTTCTGGCCTTCAGAACCAAGAGAAAGTAAATTTCTTCTGTTTGAAGCCACTAAGTTTGGGGTGATTTGATGTGGCAGCCTCAGGAAGCCAATGCAGCCACCCTCTGAAAATTGTGCTGAACTGTGAATGAACAGCCTAAAAACTGTTGAGTGCTGCGCTGTGAATAACCAAAGAGGGAGCATCACCTGGTGATGCCATGTCATTACCCTTCTTGATAAAATGGAAACAAATATTGGAAGCATAAATAAAATAAACAGCAATAACTACTTTTAATCATTTATATCAAAAACTCATTAAAATACTGTTTAAATACAATTACATATGCACTTTTAAGATTATGTATCTAAAATGTGAGCCAGTTTTAGTAATAAAAATAATACATACAATTGCTAAAAAAAAAATAAAACAAATAACAATGTGAAATTAGAATTAAATTTTTCCCATCTGCATTCACATCCCCATTCTAAGAACCCAGTGTCTGACATCATAGGTGGTAGTCAACAGGGGTGTGTGTGTGTATTCTAGAAATTTAAATTCATATACTTTTATCTATGTATCTAGAGAGAGAATTATTTTCTTTAAGCAATAGCATCAAAACTTTAACTTTAAATATGTTTTATATATATTTGTTTTGTCTGTGGATTACTATGTCCTCTTCTTTAGCTCTCACTGCTAGGCTCGTGTCTTGTTTAGGTCAGCATGTTTTAGTGATCTAACTATCTTATTCAGGCGGCACAAGGTCTCTTCATGGAAAATCAAAGGACAAACAGGTCTCGGTCTCCCTTCCTGATTACTCCTCTCTATGTCCCTCCTACAATGTCACCTGTGTATGGGGTGAAGAAGGGTGTATGTTTTTCTTGATCTTCTTGTAAAGGAAATGACCAAGTTCTCCTGGCCCACATGATCAATGAATGTTCCTTTTGGCTTCTGAGACAACGATAAACAGTCTTGATGACGACTTACATGATGCTCAGAGCAAGACCTCAAGAGGACCAGTCTCCAGGCAGCAAACAAGACTAAGTATCCACCTTTATCTTTCCTTCTCTCCTCTTTCTCTCAGTGATTGTTGCTGCTTTAGCAATGAATCATCTAAACCAAACAAAAAGCTAACCCTAACACTCCAAGCTAAAAAACAGAACAAACCAAAAACTCCGCTCTAACTTTTTATCCTACAGGTATTTGCAGGTGGCCTTTGATGGTTTTGCCACCCACCCATCCTTCATTGTTTTGGATCAGGCAGCGCACAGCTGAGGCCGCCTCTCACTCTTGTATCTTCACCTCATGTCCCGCTGCTGGTTAGGTGGTTTTTCTTCTCTTTTCTATCCTTGTTTCTTCTTTATAGCAAGGAGCTAGCCTAGCTGCCTTAGGCAGATGCTGTGTCTGTCTTCAGACAGTTGGAAGACCCTAGCAGGTAGCTGCTATAATATGGGTCCCTAATATACAAAGTGCTCCTGAAGGCATCCAGCCAGCCCAGCCTGCTTCTTGCTGTGCACTTGTGTTTGCCTTGCAGAAGCTGTGCGTTGCTCCCTTCCTTCTTCAGTATTTCTCAGTCTTCCTGAGTCTCTACAAGTGCCTGCCCCCGGCCAACAAATTACACACCCTATGTAGCTGGATGGTTCAAGACAATTATTTTGTCATACATACAATTCCACACTCACCAACTGGATTTATTTGTTTGCTTTTCTACCATGCAACGTCTCTCAAGGACCTTTCCTTATCCGATAAGGTCCAATGAGCTGGCAGCCTGCTCCGCGTGTCCTGGACTAGACGCCAGCTGGATTGTGGCACTACTTGTCTGTCGGGAGCAGCGCACCCACACCCAGCCTCCCAGGGCATCCGGCTTCCTCTCCCACGGAGGGCAAGGGGGTTCCAGTGGGCCCAGGATGTACAGGCACTGGGGTGAGGCTCTAACGAATCACTGTCACCCAAACCTGGACGATTGCATGTCCTCAAAGATATCCACTTTTTCCATTGAGAAGGACATTTTCTGATGAATACCTTATGAAAAGGGTAGCGACAATGTTGTCCCTAGTAAGGAAGGATGTTGAAGACCGATCCAACAGAACTTAGGTGTCTTCAAACAGCCGCCCTGCCTTTCTGGAGTTACGGGAAATGGGCAACCTGTGCTTCCTATTCTTTGGCTGATCATGGCCTAGTCAGATTCCCCTTTCCCCCAATAAAGCTAATTTCTGAACCTGTGGTGGAAATCATACCAAACCTCAGCACACGGCAAGCGGGGACCTAGGGACAGCCTACCTTCGTGGCATCGGCACATGTAGAACGCCATCATAATTTCAGAGACTGCAGAGTTTGCTACTCTATAAAGTATACTTTAGTTGTTTAGTAACTTCGTTTCACAGTCCATTCCACTCTCACTTGTATGTGCACATATATCTCTTGGTTTCATTTCAGGTGTGGAAAGGGGATAATCAGTCTCCTGTTCAAAAAGCTTAAATTTGGGGCATTGATCTTTCCAGGTCTCCAGGCAGGATTTATCAAGGGTATTCGTTTCTCTTTGTCTTACTTGTTTTCAAATTATATGAAGTGTTTCTTAAAACAGTTTTGAATACTAAAAATGCAACAGAAGGAATAAAAAACAACATAATCATAACATCTACACAGTTATTGTTAACATTTCATGATGTTCGGTTCCAATAATTTTGAGCTCCATATTTTACATAACTAGGATAGTATATGTTTAATTTTGTAACCTGATTTCTAAATTTAATTTTTAGTATAATCCTTTTCCATTTTGGTATAAACCCATGTTATCATTATTTTCATTGATTTCATATATGGAGTTTTAATATGAGTATTATAATTTACTTAACCATGCCTGTATTTTTAGACATTTTCATGCTTTTAACATTTTTTTATTATAAATAGTGGCATAAGGAATACACTAGCACATGAAATATTTTCTACATTTTAGATATTTTTAGGATATTTTGTTTATATTGTCAAAGTGATTAGAAGAAATTTTACACTAACTTACATTCTCATTTCCATTTTACTTTAATTCTTATTTTATGCATAATTGCCAGTGATGAGTTTCTGTTCATACATGTGCACACGTACTCATGTACATGACACATACATGACATAGAAGAACATATGCTCAAACCACTTTGAAACATTTACTAGGTTGGTAAGCCAGAGCATAACTCATTTTGATTTTTATCTCTTTTGATTGGCACTGATTCTGAACAAAACTTAAAGTGTACTAAAGAGAATGAATAATACCACCAAGAAAAAATAAAGAGATGTAATCAGTAAAGCATGGAATGAAAATTAGTTTATTAATAATTATGCACTTCACAGGTGTCCTGTGGGGCACAAATGGGATGAGACTTGCAGAGCACTTATCAAGACTGGCATATATTAAACACTTGATAAATTACAGGACCTGTACTTATCTTCCAAGACCTGGTCCAAATTATGTTCTTTGAAATGACACAGAATAAATTCAGGCCCTTTTATGCATGAGTGTTATTCAGATATTTGAAAGCAGGTGTCACGTCTCTCTTCAGTCATTTTTATATTTCTTTAAATCTCTCTCATAAAATAAATTTCCTGGTGATTCATTTGATCAAAGTCCAATTAACAGTTTCTATTCAATATGCTCATGTCTACATTACTCTATACATCTTTCAATTCACTCTAAAACAGTTTTGTTTGTTTCCAGGAATGTTGGTGCACCCCAGTCACAGAGATAAGCTCGTGGAGCATTAAATCAATTTGCTCACAGATATTAGGGTTCAATCCTAAGCTCACTTTCTAAGTAAGCTAAACCAATGTATCTTCTCAATTTTGAGTTTTTTAAATTATCTGTTTCAAATGTGATTAAATACTATAAAGCTTATCTGAAACTATCCACATTATCTGTCTTTATCAAGTATGAAACTGAGAGTTAAATGTAGCCCTGAAAACCAAACCAAATAAAGGACAGAGAACAGAGGCCATCACTCCCCACTAAAGACCAGGCTGGAAATTGATATTGATTCATTAGCAGAAAAAAATCATCCTAGAATTTGACTTTCTTAAAATTCCTATAGGCATTAAAATATGTGATATTTATATAATATTATTCTGCTCATTCACCACTGGTGTATAGCTATCAGGAAAGAAATGAATTCATTCTGGTCTGACATTTTTTTTTTCTACAGGATAGCCAGTTGTCCAACACCATTTATTAAGAGTTGATATTTATTAATGTAATTCCGCTTTTGTAACACACCATCACAAGTATGTATAACATATGAAGAAGTCAGTTTCTAGACTATTTTCTTCACTGGTTGACCTATCTAAACATATTTTTCAAAACCAATGCTTCTTTAAAATCAATATCTTCTATTTTCAATATTTTAATTTTGAGCATTATGCTGTTGTGTGTGTGATACGTTACGTCGGGTGGAGAAAGTGCACTCTTGCGTCACAGTGAATTGGTCCCACTATCAGGCGCTGTCGACAGGTGGGGAGCAGAGCTGAAGACAGAACCGGCACCTTTGCGTTGTGCCTCTGAACTGCTGTGGGCCCCACGACGTGCAGTTTTCCCTCACTCCTGACGGTGGTCTCAGGAGGAACTGGCATACTTGGGGTCACCCTCCTTGGAAACCAACCAGTAAATATTTGATTGATCAGCAGTTTACATTTCATAACTGGATGCCTAGT
This sequence comes from Eulemur rufifrons, assembly GCF_041146395.1. Lineage (NCBI taxonomy): Eukaryota > Metazoa > Chordata > Mammalia > Primates > Lemuridae > Eulemur > Eulemur rufifrons. The sequence goes on along the minus strand of NC_091011.1, from coordinate 4,083,245 downwards.
TAAGAAACACTAGGGAGTTCTAAAAGAAAACTAAGTAACAGGATTAGTGGTGACATTTCTTAAGACCTGCAGTACCATGTCTTACATATTAAGGATAATCTCATTTTGTAGATAAATGGTCTGACATTTAAAAAAATAATCTGGACTTTAAAGATCATATCATTCTATCATGTCTATCATATCATAAATATGGAAAATAAATTTCTCAATAATCCACTTTAAAATTAATTTATAACAAATTCAGGCACTCTAGTATGCACTGTATGACATCTATACATTCTTTTTGAAAATTATCATATTAAGATTTATATGTAAATCTATAATAACTGTCATTATATTAAATTGTAATATGATTATATGCATATATTTTTGTTAAAAAGTTAATAAAAGGTTGTCAATTTAATTTTGGGGCACTAGAATCATTTTTAATTTAAAACTTCTTATTAATTTGATCCTCAGACTATGGGTTAGATCCAAAGAAATGTAAAAATAAGGTATAAAGTAAGTAACATAAAAATATTAAAGAAAGGTCATATCTTTCTTATAAATATTAGTAAAAAAATAAAATAGTAGCAAAGAGAATTCATCATCTCATTTTGAAAATAATGCAAGGTGTTCAACTGATATTTTTGGTATGAATGTGAGGATAGTTCGATATAAGGAAATGAATTAGTATAATTCATTTGGACTAGTGAAAAAATTCATATGATTATGCCCATAAGTGCTGAAAGTACTTCGTCAAAATTTGGTATCCATTTCTGATTACACCACACATTAAAATAGAAATTAATAAAATTAATAGATTCTTTTTATCATGCACATATGACTTGTGGTTGTTTATAGCAAAGAAAATATGGCTAAGGTAAAAGCATATTACAGATGCAATTAAGGCCTTGAATCATTTGCATCTGAGTTAATGAGAAGGGAGTTAATCCTGGGTGGTTCTGAAATACTAGGTGAAATACTTTAAAAAGATGTTCTCATGCTGACTTTGAAGACACACATTGCCCTGTTAGCAGAGGGCCATGTAGCTAGGACTGAGGGTGGTTCCCAGGTAGGCAAGCAACTCCTGGCTGACAGGAGGCGTGAAAGCAGAGACCTCCATCCCTGGCCAGAAGGAGCTCTATTCTGCCAGGGGTGGGCTTGGGAGAGGATGCCAAGCTCCCTGGAGCGCACGGGCCAGGAGGCACAGTGATGTAAGCCTCCAAGGCCCGGAGTGGAGAACCTGCTTAGTCCATGACAGGCTTTGTACCTACAGAAACCGTATAATAATGAGTGAGCATTGTTTTAATCACAATTTGGTGATAATTTGCTAGACAACAATAAAAATATAATATAGTCATAAAAATCATGGAAGTATCATGGAACTATGCCAATCTGTAGGAGAATACATTTTTAAGATAACTTTGAAAAATATGTGACTCTGAGTGGGTTTTGTCTGAAAAAAGATATGATTTGGAAAACCGGCAAAACTTGAGTGGTTTCTGAAGACTAGATGGCGTATCAATAACAGTGTAAACAGAGGGGCTCACTTCCAGGGTTAGAACTTTGCACCTGTGTGTGTGTGTGGGGGGGGGGGGGTTACGGAGTGTGTAAAGTGGTTGATCTCTGGCCTGGTGCCAGCCCCCCCCCCCCCCAAATGCGGGTCCAGTGGGTCCTGCAAGGACGGACGTGACAGGCTGAGGGCCTCTGAAACCCGTGTTACAGCACAGCCACAAGCACATCCCTCCCACACCCTCAGCAATCTCAGAAATGCAAGTGGCTCGAAGGATAAGGCTGTGACTTTTGACTACGAAGTAGCAAGCGCTTCACAGCCAGGATTTAGAGGAACCCAGTGAGAGGTGGGGAAAATGTTGATTTGGCTGTTTACCAGCACCAAGAAGCTCAGTTACATGTCTAAGCTACCAAAGCACTAACGCTACATTGACTTCAGAGCATAAAAATGGCTATTTCTTAAGTTCCAACTTCAAAATCTTGTGTAAATTTGTCTGGTGGCCAATCCTAATTTGGAACCATATAGTTAAGAAAAATTGGGAAAACTATAATCTCAGCACAGAGTCACTACAGACGCCAAAAGATATGAAAGTTAACGTCCTGGTCTAGGGAAATGTTACAATTAGGTAGAAGAATGTGCTCTTATATAGGAAATGCATCCTAAATATTTCAGAGCTGATGATGCATCATGTTGACAACTTATTCTCAAATGATTCATGAAAATTATGTTATTTTTACTATACTTTCAATATTTTTAAGTTTTTTTTTTTTTTTTTAAATGATAATCTAAAAATTACTTCTGGAATTCTGGAATAAGGACAATGATAAGTATTCTCCATAAAAACCAATGATAAAACTGGAAAAAAATTGTCAAATGAAACATTGCAAGAGAGTAGAGAGGACTCAGGCTATCTCCATGGCCCTCGCTGAACACCGGACCCCTCTCCCCAGGACCCCTCCCGCCACCCCCCGACAGGAGGCACAGAGGACTCTACAGGAAGTGGCAGAGGAAGAAGACTTCCCCACTAGCTGGATTTCCTGTGACGTATTATTCCAACTACCCAGGTTTCAACAAGAAATAGGAGAAATGTAAAGGAAAATGAAAGTATGAAATACTCAGGAAAACAAAACCAAACTAATGGAAAAGTCAGTATAAACTCTTTTGTTTATCTCTGAGGGGCCTTGGCATTGGACTTGGCAAAATCTTCAATCAGCAATTATAAATAGTTTCCAAGTACTAATGAATTTCATATTTAAAGAATTAAAGGAATGTATGATGACAATTACTCATCAAATTGAGAATGCCAGTTAAGAGATAAAAATTATTAAAAAGAGCCAAATAGAAATTATGGAGTTGAAAATTATAATAACCACAAGGAAAACGTCACTCAGGGAGCTTTGCAGCAGACTTGAAATGACAAAAGAAAAAAATTAATGAGTAATTTTATACACAAAGCACAAAGGAAGGGATAAAAAATGGGCTCCAATTAAGCCAAGAATATGTACCTTAGCAGAATAATGTTTTAATCTGAAGTAGATTTTGATACATTGAAATAGATACTGTAATTCCTATATCAAACTCTAAGAATATAAAAAATGTAATAAAGCTTCATGGAAAGGAACTAAAATGGTGCACTAGAATATACCTATTTAAAACAAAATCAGACTACAAGTGGAACAGAGAAATAAAGACTTGAGATATTAAGAAACATAGCATAATACCAGACATAAATTGAAACATTAAAAAATTAAGATGCAAAGAAGGGTACTTACAACTGAAATTTCAGGAATTAAAAGAATCATAAGGTAATAGCTTGAAAAAATTTATGCCAACAAATTATACAAATTTGAGAAATTCCTTGAAATCATAAATTATAAAAACTGCCTCAAGAAGAAATAAAATATCTGCATAGACTTATATCAAGTAAAATAATAATTATCTTCCTACAAAAATCCTTCTCCCGGATGGCCTTCACAGGAGTGATGAATTCTATCAAAGATTTAAAGAAGAAATAACATTTGTTTATCGTTCGCAAACTCTTCTAAAAATAGAGGGGAAGGAAATACTTTTCAATTTAATCCATAAAACAGAATTACCCTAAATCTAAAGCAAAGTAAAAATAGTAGCAAAAATGAAAACTACCAATGCTTACCCCACATGTATATAGACATACATATCCTAAAAAAAAAATTAGAAAACCAAATTTAGCAATACTAAAAAAAAGAGTTTTACAGTATGGGTGAGTAGGTGAGTCTTACCCCAGGAATGCAAGGTTGCTTTAACATCAGGAAATCCGTGAATGTATAGAGCATACTGATAGACAAAAACACAAAACATACATGATCATTTCAATGGATGGATAAAAAGAAAATGACAGATCCTAACTGTTCAGGATGAAAACTCCAAACAACTAGGAGTAAAGGGGAACTTTACCAAACTGATTAAGGGTAACTACAAAAATCTACAACTATTTTCACCCTTAATGGTAAAGGATTGAATGCTTCCCCCTAAAATCAAGAATAAATAAAGAACATCCTCTCTGGCAACTTGTATCCAACATTGTACTGGAGTTTCTAGCCAGGAGGATAAAGCAAAGAACAAAAACAAACAAACAAACTACAACAATGACAAGAAACTAGGGATCATACAATAAAATTTATTAGAATTTATAAGTAAGCTAAGTATATGTGCAGAATTCAATACAAAAGTCAATTGTATTTCTATACACTGGCAATATATAGTCAAAATGAAGGTAAGAACACAATTTAATTTATATAAATAGCAAGAAGAATAAAAATAAATTTAACAAAAGATGTGTAGAACATGCATACTAAAATCTATAAAATATGGCAAAGAGTAAAGATCTGAATAATAGGAGAAACAGTTAATGTTTGAAATATTGGATGATTCTGTTTCTTAAATGGCATGTCTTCCCTTAGTGATACATGGTCTCAATGCAAGCCCCATTGAATCCTAATAGGCAGTGTGTGTGTATGGTTTGTTTTCCAGAAATTGACAAGCTAACCCCAAATTTTACATGAAAAAAGCAAAGGACACAGAATAACCAAAATAATTTGAAAAGGAAAAACAAAGTTGGAGAGCATGCATTTCTGAACCCCAAATTTATAGAAACACAGTAATAAAGATACTACAGTATAATGACAAACAGAAATCTATAGAACAAAGGAACTGACTTGAGATTACATTTAAAGTCAACTGATTTTCAACAAATGTACCTAGGAAATTCAATGGGTAAAGTATTGTTTTTTCAACAATTGGTGTCTTTTTTTTCCAAGAAACTAGGAAAAAAATAAAGAACAAAATAAACCCAAAGCAACCAGAAGGGAGGAAATAATAAAATAAGTAGAAATCATTGAAATTGAAAACAGATAAACAACAGATAAGATCAAAACAAATATGTGGTTCTTTGAAATGGTCAATATAATTGATAAATGTTTACCAAGACTGACAAAGTTTCAAGGAGAAAAGACATAATTTATCAATATTAGGAATGAAAGAGGGAATATTATTTCATATTCTCTATTCATTTGAAAGATAATAATGGAATACTGTGAACACTATAAACAGCTCTACAACATGTATTTGAGAACTTAGATGAAATGAACCAATTCCAAAAAAAATGAAAAGAGTGTAACTTTCACTAAATATGAAGTAGATGATCTAAATAATTCTGTAACTGTTAAGGAAACTTACCTGTATCAAACAGGTAAAGAAGCATTAGTAGCAATTCTACAGTCTCTTCCAGAATATATAAGAGGAAAAAATAATTTCAAACTCATTTTATGGAGCCAATAGTACCCTGCTACCTATAACCAGAAAAACCTGAACACATGCACAAAATCAAATTAGAAACCGGCATCTCCAAAAAACTTAGACACAAATTATCAACAACTAGAATTCACTAATTCATCAAATAATTATACACCATAATCAGCTGGATTGTATCTCATATTTGCAAGCCAGGGCTAGTATTTGAAATCAATCAATAAAGTCCTGTATGTCAATAAACTAAAGAAGAAAAAGCACATGGTTAATCATACCAATTGATGCACACAAAGCATCAACACTGAGTCATGATACAAACTGTTAGCAATCTAGAAATAGAGGTCAATTTCTTTAATTTGATAAAAATCTTCTGCAGAAAAATCCAGTTAACATAACACCTAGTGGTGAAAGGCTGAATACTTTCCCCCAATATGTGTATCAAGAACAGAGTGAGGATGTTTGTTCCTACCACTCGTAGTCAACATAGTACTGAAATTCTTGCCGAGGGAATAGGGCAAGAAAAGCAAATAAATTGTATACAGATTGAAAGGAATACCTAAAACCGTCCCTATTAACAGATGACATGTTTGTATATGTAGAAGATCCTAACTATTTAAAAAATTAAATAAAACTTATGTTCATAAAAAAACCTGTATACTGTTCATAGCAGCTTATGTCATCATAGTCCCAAATTTGACATCCAAATACTCCTCAACAAGCAAAACGATTACAAATGATGGTGAATTTGTACAGTGAGATACTACTCAGAAATAAAATGAAACAAACTATTCATGAAACAACTTGGATGGGCATTATGCTTAACGGAGAAAAAGCCGATCTCAAAAAGTTACATACACCATAATTTGATTCATATAATATATTTTAAATGACAAAACTATAGAGATGGAAAGCATACTATTGCCCGGCAGGGCACAGAGACAGTAGTGGAAGTGATTATAAAGACGTAATATGAGAGAAGGACGGTGTGGTGACGGAACAGTTCTGTGACTTGATTTTTGTCTTGTTAACAAAAATTTACCCATGCAATCACATGTAGAACTGCACATTTAGAAATAGTTACACGTAAAATTTAGCACAAGGTGTATAAAGGCTGTAATTTCATTAAGACTATTGTACTAATATCAATTTCATGGTTTTAATAATTTATTACTGTTGTGTATGATGTTGCCATTTTGGAGAAGTTGGGTGCAGGTTTCACAGGACTGTATTTTTTGCAACCCCCTGTGATTCAACTGTCATTACACAGGAGAACATCTTTATTCATAGAATATATACCCTGAAGTATGTAGAAATAAAGTGTTATGATATCTGAGAGAGAGGAAATAAAAGAAAAAAATTATGAGTGAATATAGTTAAAGGGTAAATATATATTCATTATACTAATTTTGGTGACGCTTGGGTATTTAAACTTAGAGAAATGAAATTAAAAATCTGGGGAAGTAAATATTTGGGGCAAAAATGACAATCAATGCATAAATTGAGATATGTTTTTAAAAGTGTATATTCATCATATTGTTTCCCTGTTTAAATTCTATCATTGGGTATTTCAACTTAAGAAAAATCTTATATAAAAGGCCTTTCTATAAATATACAGGCCACTTTCTCCAGAACAAAATTCAACAAACTACTGTTTCATGCACTAAATCAGACCTTCCTGCCTGATTTTGTAAATAAAGTTTTATTAGAACATAGCTGCATTCATTTTCTTAGGTATGATCCATAATTTTTTCCTTGCTACAATGGACCACAAAGCCTAAAATATTTACTACACTTTATCCGTAAAGGGATGTCTAGTAAATATTTTCCACATTGTGAGCCACATGGTCACTCTTACAACTGCTCAGACCTGCTGTGGTAGGGAGAGAGCAGCCATGCTCCAAACATGAGCAATGGGTGTGGCTGCGAGTCCCTAAACCTCTACGTACAAAGACAGGCAGCCAGCCCGCGAGTGTAGTTTCAAGACAGACCCTAAGCACTGCTTCCTTTGTGGTCTTTTTCTGACCCGTTATGTAGACTAAGTTAGACGCCAGAGCACACTTTGAACGCATTTACCTGAACTGTTATAACATAACACAAAATTTCAGATTTCCTCAGCATTCTTCCTCTTTCGGTTTTGAGCTTGGTGAGGACAAAACTGACTTACTTATCACTCTATTTTTAGTACCTAGAACTCAATTTGAACTATAGGAGGAATTAAAATTTGAACTAATGATTAAAATAATAAATGAATGACCCTAATAATAATCTCTATTAAGCTGAACATAAAAGCTAGTGATTGAAATCTTGTTTTTCAGGTCTGTAATATACCAAACTAAAAAGTGAAAAACAAAAATTTGAACTATGCCATAATGTGGGCAGTGAAAAATGGTTAAATAATTGACCTTTTGTCACTTAGAAGTCCTTAATAAGTTGACTCCCTGAAGACTAGAGGTAGTCTATTTCGCTAAATGCATTCAGCAGTCACCAGAATAGCATAGCACCAGATGCTTTGTCCTCTTCAAGGCTTGTGTCTTTCTTAGTAATAAAGAGTTTAAACGGATCGTATGCATAGCTTTGTATAAGAGAAATAAGGAGGAAAAAAGAGCAGATGCTAGGAACATTTATTCTAATTCATTTTGTGAGTTGCTATTGCTAACAATTTTTTTAATGATCAGTGATCTAAAACATAATTTAACATGCCAGGAAGAAGGACAATTAATGTTTAAAAATGAGTGCTTTATTAAGGAGACTTATAAAACATCTATCCTTAAAGATACGAAATATAAAGACCCCCATGTGGCCCACCATTCTTGATAATGTGTTTCATTGAACATATTTTTAAAACATACTTGCAAGGTAAATTGTAGACATTTTAAAGCTAAAGCTGATTATGTGTGATTCCATTTCATGATGGCCTCTTTGTGTTTTTATTATATTCAGAAGTAACAAAACAGTGATTTGATTTAATGTCAGTTACTGAAAATGACATGTTAAAATTCTAGATAGACCAAGAAATATCAGAGGAAGTTGCTAAGACTTATCTCAGGAAAGACATGCTAGTGTGTTCATAACATCTATTACTTATACTTCTGGTACACAAGTTATGGAAACAAGAAAAAGTTGCAAAAATAAAAATTATTTATCTAAATGTAAATGCTTAGCTGCCTGGTTACCCACCATCTATTTCCTGGAATCATCAGTCAATGATCATTAACACAGGTGCAACTGGTAGGTTTCTAAAGTTTGGTTTCACTTAATTTTTACTTTTGGAATTTCTTTTTTGATTAGAAAATGAAATCATATCTTCTTACTGTGCAACTCTCCCTAGTGTTCTGCACAGGGTCTCAATGGTGAACCCAGATACACCACTTTACACAGTCTTCCTGCTAACTCATACTTTTCAAACCTATCATTTAAAAAAATCAACTCTGCTGCTCATTTCAGTTTGTGGAACTATGTATTTTGAAGACAGCAGGGCGTAGCTTAGTTGAATGGAAATGGAAGAACTGAATTCAAACCCATGTTCTGTCATTCACAAAATATAAGGCCATAAGCAATAGGCTAAATAGCATTGAGCTTGGTTTCCATAATCTGCTATATGAAAAATAATATTTTCCTACCTCCTTTGTAGCATTGCTGTAAGGCTTAAATTAGAACATAATATGAAAGAGCTTTAAAAATGGCAATACTATATAAGAACATATTATTTTTTGATTAAGTGATGTAGTAGAGATCCAAGTTCTCACCGGGGATGTTTCCCCTGGATTTAGGCATGGCTGAACCTAACCAGAGAGTTGGTGAACCCAAATAAAACAGGGGATGACTGGGCATATCCTTTCTATGACAACTCTTGGCCAAAACTTTTCCAAAGGGAAGAAAATGTTAAAGATATACATAAATTCAAGGGGAAAGGAAAAAAAAAAAAAAAGAAAAAGAAAAGCCCGGGGCAAAGGGGTGGTTCAGAGCACAGGACTGCTGTGCGCCAAGCAGACAAACAGGCCTCCGCACCAGCCACGAGTCCTCAGAGTCTGAGGGCGAGACAGGCGCCGATCAAACAGTGGGTGAGAGCAGGAGCTTCCCGACTATCCTAGGACCTTGAGCTAAGCTTTCAAAAGCATTCACATCAAAAGCTTTGAGGATGATAGGGGGCAACGCCCTGGGCCTAGACACCAGCGACAGCCTCAGCCCAGGCAGGCGGCGGCAGTGGTGTCACCTGTCCAGCAATCAGGTGTCCGGGTGGTCAGTTAGCACAGGCCGGGCTGGAAGCGCAGGGTAGCCTCACTGGCTGGCACTGAGAACGCTGGCTGAGGCAGGGAGAGAAACGCCGGCGCCTCAGGTCCCTGCAGTTCTCCAGGGAGGAGCACCTGGCTGGGGGCAGGTGACCAGGTGACGTGTAGCACAGTCGGGGATCACCTCACTCCGGAGGGAAGCCCTGAGGAAGGGCCCGGAGGAAGGAGAGCGGGAGCCCGAGGGGGCAAAGTACTGAGTCAGGGCGGAGACAATGCCCAGCCCTGGGGAGGCCGGTGGGTGGCAGCGCCCGGGCGAGCCACACGGACACGCGTCACTCCGTGACTGCAAATCCCCTAGAAAACGCGAAGGTGCCGACGCGCACACCAATTCTGCCGTGGGACGTCATCTCCCCACTGTAGGATGTCGCCTCCCCACCGTGGGACGTCGTCTCCCTGTCGTGGAATGTCATCGCCATGGGACGTCCTCTCCCCTCCGTGGGACGTCGTCTCGCCGCCGTGAGGCCTGCCTGGCAGGGCCTGCAGCTGCCTGTGGTCGGGCCCGAGAGCTAACACGCACGTTTTGGCCTAGTGGCAAACTGCTCGTCACCCTTAGGCGACGAGGCCCCGGGCGGCAGTGCCCTCGGGAAGGGCACGGTGGCCTCCGTCGTGGTGTTCTGCAGACGTCTGAGCTGGTGGACACTTCAGTGCGCCGAGGGCATAGTGAAGACTTGTGCTGTCGGCGCCGGCTTTGGAAAGAGGCATCCTCAGGGCACTGAGGTGGGGACCAGACGGAGATCAGTGCCACACGGCGGGCACAGGAGGCCTCCCTGTGCTCCTTGGAAATATCTAGCATGAATTTTCCTGAGGCTGGAAGTCATACAAAGATGGTTGAAACAAATAAATATTTGACATAGTGCTCAAGATAATGAGGTTGGGAGTCGGATGTGAATTTATATACCTGCCCTGCCAGGTATGATCTGGGTAACCACTGGGGACTTGGGCACCTCTCTAAGCTTGGGTTTCTGCATCTAAAAGTAAGGATGACAGCCCTCTATCGCATAGGGCTGTTGTAGGGATTAAAAAACCTTCATGTGCATAAGGAGTGAAAAGGAAATCCAGATAGTCTCAGATCAAAGAAAACTAAGAGAATTTGCTACCTGCAGACCTACTCTAAAATAGCAGTTCATGGAAGGTACTCACCCTGTGTCTGCCATATAATAAAGCCTCAATATATTTCAGATATTAGATTGTGACCTTATTTTATCCCCAGATATGTGACCTCAGAAAAATGTATCTTTCACAATTGTAGGTATTTGCTTAATTCCTTTTAAAAAAAAACTGTGCTTAAAATCTTTGATCCTCTGATACATATTCCTAAAATTAATTTGTGACAAGAAGAATAGGGCCTTCTCTGTTTTCAGTTTCTTCAATATTCAACAAAGAGTTTAAAATAGACATTCTCCATTTTCCCTGCCAAAGCATATTCTAGGTTTCCATTAAATTATGCTGCATTTTTAATACTTTCCCATCCCTCTTTTCAATATTTAATCACTAACATATCAACCAGGTGACAACCATTTATTTAGCGCATATTTTGTACATATTTGCAGGCTCTAAGGTGTGTGTGTTGGGGAGGGAAGGATGGAGAGAAAGAGAAATAGAGGGAAAAGTACTGAAGTTAGGCTGCCTTTATATGCTTACTCTCAACAGGGAGAGCAGTATTTCATTGGACAGATGAGGGCACGGTGTCACAGACACGGTGGTACAGTATGACTTTATGAAAATAGAAATTTGTCATTGGACAGAGTAAAAAGGATTTCTTTTAAGACTGTGAGAGAATAAAGATCAGAGTGAAGAACGACGATCATTTACTAAATGTAACTGAACATTCTCCATGTACTTTTCATTCATTTAAGTTAATTGGAAATAGAGGAAGCCTATGACACAGGAAAGAACAGAGATTATCTCATAGGAACCTTGAGACAAGTTACAACAAGACGTAAAAGACAGGCAATACACATAGGATGTACATAGATAGGAATATGCGAATGTGGACACAAGCTCACAAGATTTTTTCCTTTTTAGAGGATACAGTTCAAAGTGCAGAAGATGAAGGCAAACCTTAGATGAAAAGGGTCTTTGCTACCTTCCGAGCTCTCTAGCCTTAAGTCTCATTTTGCTTATCTATAAAATCATCATCATGATACTATGTACCTTGAATAATATTGTGATAATTTAATAATGCAACCAATAAAAAGGATCAACAATAAATAGTAGGCAGTCTGTTACAATCACCTTTTCCTTCCTGACTCTTAAACCTTTTTTCCAGCTTTGTTGAGATATCACTGACAAATAAAAATTATATATATTCAAGGTGTACAATGTGATGTTCTAATATACATTTATATCTTAATCATTGATAATCTTTTTAGAGTTTCTCAAACCTTTATTTTTTTTTCTCACCAACTTTTCTATCCTATATATGTGTTGATCTCAAATAAATAGATATGTTTTTCCTATACATTAATTTTTAAGGATTATCACCCATAGCTTTATTATACATAATCAATTGTATTGTAAAGTCCCTTCATCTCATACAACAAGATCTTCAGGCTGAGTAAAATCTGAGCAAGAAATCTTCTAAGTGATTGATGAAAAGAGAAACAACAGAACCCTGCCTAAGATTACTTTTTTCTTTGCTAGTTTCTTTCTTCTTGTTTCATTTGTGATTTGTAGTATCATCTACAGTAGAAATTATAAATTTTGAAGTCAGAGTTCAATAGTGTGCTGGGACTGGCTCAAACTAGTTTGTAGGAGCTGAGTTTTTGTAATTCTACTTTATTCTGTACTCAATGATGTCACTTTGGAAGCTTGAAATTGACCACAACAGGAATATTTACTTTTGGAAATTGGCAAAACCTACAAGTAAGGTCAACTATTTTTTTTTTTGATTTTTGAGAGTTGTTAGTAATTTGCCATCATGCCAGTGATTCAGACAGATTTGTTAAATCCTCCTGCAGCCACATACAGAATGAACTTCAGCAAATTCCTAACCCTCTGTGAGCCTCAGCTTCTGCGTTATAGAACGGGGTAAAATAATAGGTAGGCAACCATAGGATTATTTCATTAAATGAGATAACATGTGTAAAGTGAACGTTATATTGCAAAACCTTAAATGGTAGCTATAATAATCTTTATTCATATTAGATCTCTTAATTCTTTAGCTACAGTTAGAACTCAGGTGTGTCCAATTTCTTTATGCTGCCTAATAATTATCCCCTACTGCTTAAACAAAGAAAGTAATGATTGTTGGCTAGATATGGTCATTTCATTCTAAGGGACGTGGAGTAAAAGCTGCTATTTCTAATGACTGTTAATACCAATTTACTGGTCCCTTCTGATCTTCTTTAACTTGAGATAGCCTAGCCATAAATAATTAACCTACAGAAGAAAAGCAAAGAACCATGGAGGACCATGGTTCTTTGCTAAACCACTAAAACCAGCATTTTAGTTTATATACTAATGAGTTCCAAAGGTTTTCATCATGTGTCTGTATTCCACCTTACCTTGTACATTTCCAACACTAGTACAGTAAGATTAGATGTGTTTTGTGCATAGCTATGTCTTTGGTTTTTTTAAAGCCTGAGACTTACATGCATTATGCAATCAATCTTTTTAGCCACAAATTAAAATCTTATATGGCAAAAATATCTTTAAAATTTAACACAAGTTTGGGTGTGGTGGCTCACGCCTGTAATCCTACCACTCTGCAAGGCTGAGGCAGGAGGATCACTTGAGGCCAGGAATTCAAGACCAGCCTGAGCAAGAACGAGACACCATCTCTACCAAAAATAGAAAAAAATTAGCCAGGCATGGAGGCGAGCACCTCAGAGCGAGAGTCTGTCTGAAAGGAAAAAAAAAAAAATTAACATAAAGATTCCTGTTTAGGTATGGTGTCAATGTTCATACTTCATTATCACAAGCATGTACAAAAAGCTTACAGGGATGTGAAAATTCAGTACTAAACATGGGAAGTGTTTTCTTTCATGATTGATTTTTAGGTATATTATGAGAATAAATTCTGTGGTAAGCTCCAGATGCCATGGTATTAATTCCTACACAACTTTCACATACCTGTTCATTGTCTATGCAGGCCTTGATCCACTTTTTGGAGACTAGAACGGGCCCCTCTTCTCCAGTGAGAGGGCATCGAGAGATATGAGAGGTGAGCAAAGATAATGAGAGCAGAAATGTTGCATAGAGTCCTTCATGAACGAGAGCAGGTCTCGCTCCAAGGAGATACGAAACGGCACAGAGTAGCTGTCTTTTCTATTCTCACAAGACCTATATTCTCTGTGGCAGATGGGAGTATCAAGCTCATTTCCTGAAATATGGAATGTAACAGAATTATAATACATGGCGTTTAAATGGAATATAATGGCAAATACATCTGAGCACAAGATTTGATGAGCTACATCAGTTCATCAGCCCATTGCTACATTATATCAGCTACAATGACTTAGCCCTGACCTTCAAAAGAAGATGAAATATCCCATTAATGTTCTTCTATAATTATGCAGTTGGTGGCAAGATGTTTCTCCCTATGACAATCAGCTAAAGTTTTCAAGCATGAGATTTGATTATCATTGTTTTGGTATGGAAAGCTAAAACATAATTGTCATAAAATTACCAGCATCCCTTGTTTAATGTTCAACAGCAATCACATTTTCATATCACAAGAACAAGAGGATGCTTTATTGAATATTGGCATCAAATTCAGAGCAATATAAAAAATCAAAAATGAAAAAAAATCTTCGTAGCCATCTTTCTACTTTTCAGAAAAAGGAAATTTAGCAGCATTCTTTTACTATAACTGTGTACATATGTAATTTATGCTTTTCTAATTAAGACAGAGAAACTACTTGTAAGATACAAAATAATTCTCTCTCTTCTCTCTTGCCAAATTTTGAAAAGATAAGAGGCAAATATTACATATGACGATTGTGAGCGTATATAGATCCTTAAGATACACAGCGTGGTATCTTCTTCAGTGGAGTTTGTCAGGAAGTTCATTTCGGCTGTTGATTGCAGTGATCCCCAGCCTTGTGATGAAGGAGTGTGAGAATAGAAAGGGGCTCCAGAAGGGGGAAGACCTTGGCTTGGATCTGGGATAATGAGGGGATTACTTGCACATGACGGAGCCACAGAGCATGGTGAAATGTGTGTGGCCAAAATGCATCATGCCCTGTGGCTTCTGTCATCATGCCTCAAACTTGCCTTAACACTCTCCATTAATGGCATTAATCGGATTAATGGCATGCACATCTTTTCTAAACCTCATCATACAAACTCCAGAATATATGGGAACTCCCAAATTTTCATGTTTTCCACACTTGACCAGTTACAAGGTGCCTCTCACTCTACCTTAGAATTGAATCCCAATGTTCATTGTCCTTGTATACCCTGTACATACTGCCACCATGAAACCTTTCTGCCTGTGACCTCCAGCCTTTCCACTTTTCTCATCCGTCCCACCCATGCCTGAGATAAATCTCCTTCTAAAATTCATCAAACCTGTTACTTTCCTATGAAATATCTAATATTTCCACATTTTTTAAACTATTAAATCTACATTCTTGAATATTGTATCGGAAGTTCTTCAGATTCTTATCGCAAATCACATTTATGCCTGCTATCCAAACATAACATAGAAATAATGGACTATCTTACATTTCCACACCCATTTTAAAATGCCAGTGTCTGCATTCTTCTTCATTTTCTTTCCTTGTCAACAAAACTTGGACTAACCTCCCTGAAGGTCTTCATCAGGTGCTCTTTCTTCCATGGTGGCATTATTTCTTAATCAAATGGAATTAACCAATCTCTAAGTTTTCATGACATTAATTTCATAATACATTTTACCTATAAAATTTTAGAGTATGCAGTAATTTAAAAGTTTCACAATATTTATCTGAGTGACTAAATCATCAGCCCCTTTTCCTTGTATTCCTTGTGCTGTTGCACACAATGTTTTGTTTATAATGTGTGCCAAAAAAAGACACAAAAGAAAAAAGAAAGAGAAAAAAAGAAACAATTGATGAAGAAAGAAAATGCTACTTTGTATGCCATTTTAACAAAAGTTTCTTTGTGCATCCATTCAAGAAAGGCGTCACATACCAAGATGTAGAGGAGCACTTCTCAAACTTTGTTTCTGAATTCCTGCTTTAGAATTACGTTGGGGTATTGCTGCAACTGCAGATTTCAGTGTCTTTTTCTAGATTTACTAATTCAAAACCTCAGATAGTGGAGCCCATAAAACAGTATTTGAACATGCTAGCTTGTTGATTCTTATATATACTAAAGCTGCAGGATCACCTATGCTACTGAGCATATTTCAGAGATTTATTTTACGTAAGTAATTAAGATATTAGCAGAGACGATGTATTATATAGCATATCATCACTAGCCCCTTTGACATTCTAATCTACAATTCTTGCTCTTGTTCTAATTTGTACATGTGAAATGTGAAGATAATATTGAAGTATGAATGTGCACCACAGGTAAGAGTTTTCCAAAGATGTTTCCTTAGGCTACTGAAATAAGCATATTAAAATACTAGAGAAATCCAAAATATCATTATATTAAGCATTGAGTATTTAAAAATAAGACTTCCTTCTGTAATTTAGATATTGTGTGTATTATATATGCATATACACATACAATATTTAGATATATATTATATTTATGTATATATTTAACTTAACCTAGAATGAATGTCAAAATTCTAGTTTTTCATCATTCTGATCATTTAAAACCAAGGAATGAATTTGACATTTCTCTACAACATTGAAATTTCCTCTCAATTTCTAATATTGGAGGTTTCCCACATTTCCCAATCCTCCGTTTGAGCCAAAATATGGTAAATGGAGGCAAATTTTAGCCCCAAATGTACTGTCGAGGGGACCAGGTTCTCCCTGGTGGAGCACGTGTGACTGCAATGTGTGCATGTGTGGGGAGGAGTGGAATGTGTGCCTGACAGGTGCCACCCTGCTCAGCAGCCCTTCTCGGCATTCCCGCAGGCCTCAGAGCTGATGTGTGAGCTGTCTTCTAATCAGGCCAGTTGATTATGATCATGACTCTTTTCTTATACTTGTTAAATATTCCCTAGTCTTTTACTTATTCTTTGATTAGGAATAGCTGACTCTACCTGGAAGATGCAGGTAGGGGCCTGAGTATAACTAGAAAGTGATAATCCTTAAAATATTTATTTAATAATTATCCATTTGATTTAAATATTGGTAGTTTTTTTCCCCTCTCAAATTTCACCTAAAGAGAATGCTGGTCTCTATCCTATGGAGAATGGCCCATCATGGTGATTAAAATTTGCAGAACTTATACAATCTTTCGTTTTCAGCATGCATCTGAAGCATGCTCCTGCTACTCGAAAAGGCCTCTTGTCCTTTAGTAACCTTCCTCTGAGTTCCTGTTCCATGTGTTTGTGCTCAAGACCCTCTGAGTTCTTGGATATATCTGAAGGCGTAGGCAAATGTGACGCCATGTGCAGGCAAAGATTCTTAAGGGTGGTTAGGGAAGAGTTTCTCCTTAGAGATAACAGGGTGGGGCAGCCTGAGTTGGTGCCCCCTCTTGGGCGGCGGGGAGGCTGGTCATGCTCACAGAGACTTTCAGGATCCCTGCTGGGGGGTAGAGAAGAGAACAACGGCCTGTATTTCTCCAAGTTTAGGTATCGGAAAGCCTGTTACAACACACATTTTCAGTTCATCCTCCCTACTAATGCTTTAGATGTTACTAGAAACACCATAGAAATGCCATAAATATCTGTGGAAATTAATTCAACCTAAGAAAAGATTTTGATGTCTTAGAGTATAAAGATCATACTTTTTATGCTCAATGGTGTTCTTTATATCTATTTTCTTTACTTAATTTTTAATTTTTCTTAATTTCATTTTTGTCTTTGATAAATGAAAATAGTTCTAATGCTTTTGATATGAAACTAATAATTTTCATTATAATTCTAATAGTACATGAATATATAGAGGAGAAACTTTTCAAAACACTCATAATTTCATTACCAAGAGTTATCATTTTGATGACTATCTTTTCAGTCTCTAGCATTATACAAATATTTATATAAATTATATTATACATGTGCAATTTTAATAATTACAAAGACCCCAAACATAGTAATTCATAAACTACCTTTCTTACTTTTCAATATATTGTTGGCATATTTCCTGTGATAAGTATAGCTATATATAATCATATTTTGTGCTTGTTTTGTATTTCACTTTATCTAATTATCATTTTTCATTTAGAAGTTTCAAACACATATTTGAGTGCTTACCTGATTATTTACTTATTTTATATTCTGAGACCAAGAATGTTAAAGGTCAAAGTCTTTCCTTGTTTTCCCAGTAGAGTTTCTCATACAATTTTTGAAATTGAGATTATTCAGAATAGTTGATGGGGAATTTATCCATATCCAAACTTGCACTGTAAATGGGTGTGACTTCTCAATGGCAGGTGAAGGAGTGCCTTTGTTGGTTTTAGTCTGATATCAGAGGACACAGGAGAAATAATAAGTCAGTGATGTGAGCATCATGAATCAAAAAGTGATGTAACTGTCCATGTGTGATGGATCATGCTTCTATAATCCTAGCATTTTGGGAGGCCAAGGTGGGAGATCCCTTGAGGCCAGGAGTTCAAGACCAGCTTGAGCAACACAGTAAGACCTTGCCTCTACAAAAAAAATTTTAAAAATTAGCCAGATGTGGTGGCATATTCCTGTAATCCCAGCTACTCAGGAGGCTGATCGATTGAGTCCAGGAGTTTGAGATTACAGTGAGCTATGATGACACCACTGCATTCTAACCCTGGCAACAAAGCGAGACCCTGTCTCCAAAAAACAAACAAACAAACAACAACAACAACAACAACAAAAACACGGTGGAGGTGTAAAATAATTATTCTTTTCTTGAATGCATTTCCCCTATACAAAACACCACACCTTAAAAATTCCATCTTATTAATCTTATTTGTGTATTCCCTTTATTACCAACTCTTTAAGTGCATTTACCAAAGGATGAGGATATATATATATATTTATATATATAAAATATATTTTATATATATGGAATTAAGAAGAAGTGGTGAATATCTCATATTACTCAATAACTTTTTGATAACTTCCTTTTTAGGAAGAAATTAATAATTGTGGACACTTTCAGAATTGGGAGAGAAATTGGCATTAGGATTTCACAGGATTGTAGGTGCCACTGATGTTGAAAAAATAGAAGGTGATCTATGAAGAAGCCCTTATTGTACTGTTCTCAGCTGCAAAACTGTGCTAGGAAACCATGGCTATTCTCCAGAAACATCAAAAATTCGGTCTGGTCACGTGTGTGTGTGTGTGTGTGTGTGTGTGTGCGCGCGCGCGCGCGTGCGGGCAGGGGTAGGGAATGGATAGTACAACCTCTACGTTACCTGGTGGGCCTCACCAAAATCACCCCACTCACCTCACTGGACACTAGGCTTTATGTTCTGAAGTGCAGGCAGCAGCCCCATTGCTCAGCTTCTCTGTCACCTTGTCTTAGAGACTTCTTGACTCATTAATCTTTGAAATGTCTTTTTCCATGTTCTTCTCCTCCCAAACTCTCAAAATAAAAATCATTTAGTCTTGTTATATGTGATCTCTTTAAGACTTTGTGCACATTTCCCTGATATTGGACATTTCAATGCATGTCATGTGCTCATGTCAACATGTCAAGTTTTAGTGGCAGTGCTTTAAAACCTTTGCTTACAAGAAGATAACCCGTATGCCAATCAATAACAAATCACCAACAGAGGACCTGTAATACTATCAGGGAAACATGTCTAGGGTATGTACATTTTTTCAGTTCATTAAATTGACACACACACATACACACACCCTTAAAGGGAGAACTGTTTTCAATTCAAAGAGGTATTTCTTAATTCAAGACATGTTTCACACGAAGTCCATGGCTTTTCTCAATGTACAAGTTAATTTTTCTTAGGATTAATAGGTAATTGTAGAAGAAACCATCAGCATTATTCAGTGTTCTTCATTGTATGGAAGATGATTAGTTTCTCAGGAGATATAAATATCTTCTGAATGGACAGTGGGTATTGGTCCCATGTATATGGCCATTAAGAGAAATTTTTAAAAAATCAGACACCTTTACAGACTTGGGTATAATATCTTATTTTTCTTTTCAAATAATTCTTTGAAAAAGCAGCATAACATAACTTTCTTCTGATCTGATGGATTTCAGAGTTAAATCTTAGAGCATCTTATAAAATAGGAAGGAGATGAAGACATCACTTCTCAAACACCTGTGTCAAATACTATGTGAGAGGCAGTGTGAGGGACCGCTTGGAGAACTGAGAGATCTGGAACTCAAATCCAAAATGTCCCCACGAAATGGCTTTCTGATTGCAGGAGAGTCACTTAAACTATTAAACTATATAATTGGGGAAATGCTGTGCTGATCTCATAAGATGTGATCGATGCCTGGCACAGTCCCTGATGCTATAATCAATAAATATTCATAAGCCTTCCATTATTAGCTATTATTCACATGCTATTTAGGATAATGCTTAAACGGTTATTTAAACTTGCTGTATGCCTCTTTCCTAGGAGAGGAGCTGAGCCACGGTGACATTTGGGTAGTCTGTGAGGTCAGAACCAGGACCCAGACCTGTAAGGACAAATTCAAATTCCTTGCCATTTCTGTTGGCTCTGACTCTCTACCTAGACCAAAATGCCTTCGAGGGGGAGAAGTCCGAAATCTATAAACACTGAAATGGACTTTTAGTTGAAGCGCAGATGGAGTGGGGAATTTCAAACTGTGTTTTACTTCCCTTTCCATCTTCAACTGCAGGGAGCTCAGAGCTAAATGTGAATTAAAATCTCACAATGACATTGACACCATGTCCTTATTTTCTGTGTGCTTCTATTAGATGTGTCCTTGCAGAAAGCCTTCTTTTATTTTAATAAAGTTAGCATACAATAACAATAATATAGATTATATGAACAGTTTAACGTTTGGAAAAAAGCTCACGTGGTTTAGTGCCTTGGCAGCAGTTAATAAGCCGATATTTTTAAAAAATATTTTGTAATCAAAGACACAATTTTATACTTTAAATCACATATATATGTTTTAGGTCTCCCACGGCATTTTGAGTCAGACAAGTACTCCCGTTTAATGATAAAACAAAAACACCTAAAACCCAGAAACTAAGCAATGTTAAAGGGAGTCACCAAGTGGCAGAAGCAGCACTACAATCCTCCTAGAAACGGGAGTGAAAAAGCTGTCATCTGCTCTCTTTCTAAATGAAAACTGGAAATTGAAACCAAAATGCTAAAGACCTATCCACAGGTCTCTTCATTCTTTCAACTCTTTCACTCATTCTGAATGTAGGTTCTACCTAGAAAGAATCCCACCCTCTTTCCAACACCACACCTGCTCCCCTGACACTCAGCGTGAGGTTCTTCCTAGACTTGATGTGCCACCTAGGACTTGCCCAGAATGAGAGGCTGTGCCCAGCCAGGGCCCTAAGAGCCTGAACACTAGTGACTAGAGGGTGCTTTATATCCATGGCTTACAGGGGCAGTGTGTCTGTGTCCGGGAAATCTTACTGAGGGATCCAGATTTCTCTTACAGCAGCCAGGACCCAGTGCAAAAACAACAAGACGTGCAGAGACTTTTTGCTTTCCCATATGAATGGCTGGTGCTGAGAGAGGTCCATTGGTCGCCATGGTTCCATAGCAAGCATTACGCCCTGTCCCTTAATGTCCCAAGGGAACCCACCAAGAACAAAGGTTCTGACAATTTGCCTGATTTCGGTCCACAGTGTTGGCAAATACCACCCCCCTCCTTTTCTTCCATGTTTAGTGTGATCTGCTTCTCTGATACTGTTGCCTGAAAGAAGTCTGAACTTTCTGTCCATCCAGGGCAATTCTTAGCACTAATTGTTACAGTGAGACAGATCTGAGTCTGTCTGCCAGATTGGTAATAAAATCCTCCCGTTGGGAGAAGAATGAACAGGACAAAGTGAAGACAGCTGATTTGAACCTATTTCCCTGTGTGTAGCTGCAACCACTTCCCGAATTCTTCCTTATTAAGAGGCAATAATGTGGAAGATCATTTATATCCCAGTTTAAGCACACAATGTGGTTAACATGTTTGCTACTGATTCCCATGTACTTCCTTCAAATCCCATTAATATTAATAGTAAGTCCACTGGGTGCTCATCCTCCTTTTTCTAGAAAGGCGTGACCTCTGTCACTGCCCTAGCTTCATCATCAAAAGTGTCAAGAATTGGGAAGTGTCTGAAATTTTACCCTACTTTCAAGTTAACAAAATTAACCTGCCACCGTTTCATTGGAGCTGTTAGAAGACACAGACTTCTGTGTCAGAGGAAATGAATTTTCTCATAGCAGTAGTGATGGCCAGAACATCAGTGTTTGCTTTTGCTCTAGTTCTCCCAGTCCCTGTCCCACGGAGTAATGCAAAGAACACCAGGTGACACCTTCACCCACAGTGGATGGTATCATAAGAAAACAACTCCAATCTTTTATAATGGGAAGAAAGCAAGCGCCTCCTCTTCACTTTGGAAGAAGATGTCGACTTCATGATATTTGATGCTGAGCGTGCTCTGGGGGAGATGCTGTCTCTGTCTTCTAAGGCTCCTGGCTATGCGAACGTTCCTGAAAACACAGGGAGAACAAAGGCAGTCGGGGCTCTGATTTATTTCCCAACAGTGAACAACTGTTTTCTTCTTTCTGTTTTGTTGAGATAATTTGCTTTTGCTTTTGACATAAAAAACGTAGTCCTATGGAAGAAAGAAACTATAACAGTAAGTTAAAATACCTATTTTTATCACATTTCTATTTTACTTACTGAAGAATGATAGTGATTTCTGCCATTTGTCCAAATGCAAAACTTTTGATATGGTGAAGAAGAGATGATGAGCGATGGAAGAAACACGTCCTTAGAAGGTAAAGACGGCTGAGGCAAAGCTTATCGAATGTTGACAGCAAATGCGCACTGTGGGAACATCAAAATAAATGACCATTTGTATTCTTGATGCACAGAAAGTCCCATAGAACATTACACCCTAGATTAACATCTGTAGCTACTAATTTTCTGTGTTACTCTTCCTGGAGTAAGTTATTGAGAGTTTTATTTTGATAATAAAATAGATGAGAGCCAAATCAAAGCTTTAGAGGCTAGATTTTACAAAGCACAGTAACTGTTATTTTAGGTACTAATTGTTTTTCATACAACTTTGAGATCTATTATGTGCTTGCTACTGCATGTCTATTTTCCTTTTCTTCTCTCTCACCTCTGGCCCAGGCGGCTGATCTTTGTGGACTATACCAACGGCATGCCTTGCCCCCTGGCTCCTGGCGTAGGTCAGCCAATGAAACTAGCCGTAGATGAAAGGTCGTTGGAGAAAGAGGTCTGAGTGAGTATGTATTTCTCTGGTTTCCTCGCTGCTGAGTCACAGCCTGGCGGTAGCTGTGTTGCTCTACTAAAGACCATCGTTCCAGTCTGCTGGACTACTTACACATCTGCCGCTGCTTCTGATAACCACTCCATGCCTGGCCTTTCGTATTTAGAAATGTTAAAGTCTTACTGATTTTGTTATTACTGGCTGCTTACCCATGTATTTGTAAACCATTGGTTTAAATGCTCATCAATTTCCCACGTAAGCCATCGCTTCCCTTCCAGCAACCTTCTTCTGACATGCAGATAGTAGCAGACAGAAAGTGTTAACAAAATCAAAATGGAGTTCTGATTTCTGCAATCCTTTATGGTATTTCCAATTCCTGAGATTCTACAGTGCAAATAGTTCGCTATTGAAGCTTTTACGAGTAGTGCCTGCCACTGTTTCCCCACCTGCATTCTGAGTAAAGAAAAATGAGTTTCTGTATGAGTTTGTGTTCTCAAATTTTACTATTCTCTGTTTGGGAATTCTGATTTGCTGGTCCTACTAAATCAGTTATTGCTTATTCATCTGATTTCCAATTTTCGTAAATGTATTACAATTATTTTCTCTAAGAGTATTACAATTATTTTCTCTAAGATTCTACCCATTCTTGCGGGCATAGGGCTTTCTAAAAATATTATTTTACTTGAGTGAAATAAGCAAATGGCAGAGTAGGCATCTCCAAGCTCTTGTTTTACCACAGAAATACAAAACAAAACAAACAAAAGCAAAACAAGCAGAGTTTTCTAAGCCAGCGTTGTAGGATCTGTGGAAACAGCCAAAGGGTTGCAACAACTAAGCAAATGTTCAATCAAGAAAAAGTCATCTTAAAAATGGCATGACTGTTTTGTGGCTTTTGTACTCATCCTTTTCTTACCCCCTCCAGGGCACAATGGAGGTCTTAGTCCTGAGCAGGTGACATCTCAGTTACCAGTTACCCCTGGAACCAGGGGGAGCAAAGTGGACATTAATTGCAAAGTGTTATGCACATCTGCTCTAACCTGTTTGCAGGATACCTGAAGGATTGATACACGTGCTCACTTTGCTTCACTCAGAATGCAGGTGGTAGAAAAGGGACAGCCACTGCTCAAAAAAGCTACAATAGAAAAGACAAATCTACCAATACTCAAGGGAAGACATTAAGAGTGGAGATGTACAATACATCATCTAAGGTTTGGAAAAGAAGTTGGGCTGGGAATATTTGAGAAATTTGGCCATTCAAAAGCAGCTATGTATGTGGGGAAATTTAGAAAACTGCCCATATCCCAAGCAAGTTGTGTATTTGAAGATGAAGAGTCCTAAGAAGACCTTTAACTTTCAAATTGGGCTGATTCCTAGGCTCAGAACAGGCCCAGATAAGTAATGAAAAATTCTCTAGCACGAAACTAATCTGCAAAGACTAGTAGAGGTGGTTGTTTTCTCTCTCTCTCTTTCTTTGATTTTCTGTTTGTTCTAGCTCTTTTTATTCAAGGAAATATCTGTCAAAACATTAAATAAACATGAGCTAAAGTAAGAGAGACTTCAGTTATCACACATGATAAGAAAAAACGTTTGCACAAATGCTTTGGATAAATGTTAAACAGACTACTATAGCCTTAAATAATAATAATAAAAAACTGGGAAGAGGAAGAACTTGATTTCCAGAGTTGCCACATTATATAGCCAAATGCACAATTGTAAACAACAACAAAAATTAGAAGGCATGCATAGAAGCAGGAAAACATGGCTCATCTAGAGGATCAAAATAAATTAACAAAAAACATTCCAAAGAAAGACCAGACATCAAACTTACTAAACAAAGATTTTAAAACAACTGTCTTAAGTATGTTCAAAGAACTAAGGAAAGACATGAGCACAAAACTAATAAAAAAAAAAAATCAGGAAAACTGTATACAAATAAAATGAGACTGTCAATAAATAGAAGTTATAAAATGTAACCAAACAGAAATTCTGGAGCTGAAAAGTACAATAAATTAAAGAATTCACTAGAGGGGTTCAACAGCAGATTTGAGTAGGCAGAAGTAAGAATCAGCAGACTTGAAGATTGGACAATTCAGATTATCAAATCTGAGAAACAGAAAGAAAAAAGAATTATGAAAAATGAACAGAGCCTAAGAGACTTATGAGACACCATCAAGTGGATGAACAGACCTATAAGCGGAGTCTCAAATGAGAAACAAGAAAGAAAAGGGGACAGAAAGATTACTTGAAGAGTAGGAAAACACCAAAGAGGTTCACATCAAAACACATTGTAATTAAACCATTAAAAGTCAAAGACAATGAGAAAACTTTGAAAACAGGAAGAGAAGGGTGACTCATGATGCACAAGAGATCATCAATAAAATTGTCAGTGGATTTCTCAACAGAAACCTTGGAGATTAGAAAACAGGGAAATCATATATTTAAAGTGCTTAAAAAAAACCGATCAACTGATATTTCAATATCCAGCAAAACTATTCTTCAAAAATGAGAGAGAAATTAATACATTCTCTGATAAACAAAGCTGAGGGAGGGATTACCATTAGATTTTCCCTTCGGAAATGCTAAAGAGTCATCCATGTTGAAATGAAAGAACACTAGACAGGGACTCAAAGTTGTATGAAGGTATAAAGATCTCCAGTAAAGGTAAATACATGGGTAAACATAAAAGCCAGTGTTATTGTAATTTTGGTTTGTAACTTTTTTCCTACAGGATTTCAAAGGCAAAGGATAAATAAATAACTATAAATCTACGTTATTGGACACACAAAGTATAAAATTGTTATTTGTGACATCAATAACATAAGAGGGAAATAGCTGAATAGGAGAAAAATTTTTGTATATAATTGAAGTTAAGTTCGTATCAATTCAAATTAGACTGTAATAGCTAAGATACTATATGTAATCTTTTTGATAACCACATTAAAACTAGTTATAGAATATAGCCAAAAGGAATTGAGATGGGAATGAAAAGATGTAACTACAAAAAACTAACCACAAAAGAAGGTAAGAGTGGTGAAAACAAGGGACAAAACTGCTATAAGATATACAGTAAACACATGGCAAAATGGCAGTAATAACCTCTTTCTAATTATTTCAAATGTAAATGGATTAAACTCTCTATGAAAAAATCAGAGATTAGTAGAATGGATTAAAAGAAAAAAAGAACACGATCTAACTATACCCTGTCTATAAGAGACTTAATTTTGAAGCAAAGACACAAATAGGCTGAAAGTGAAAGAATAGGAAAAAGATATTCCGTGCAAATATTAACCAAGAGGGAGTTGGATTGCCTGTACTAATATCAGACAATTTAGACTTTAAGTTAAGAATTGTTACAAGGCACTTAAGAATTTTATACTGTCATATTAAACTGAAAGGAACTGAGAGAATACAAAATGAGAGAAGGTCCTCAGACACCCAAAATTCTACAGCCAGGAAACAAGATGAAAAAAATGACTCAGCTTCAATCACATTCCAACCTTCATAGAAAGAAAAACAAAATAAAGAAAAAGGATGCCTCCAAGGTTAGAACTGTGAGCCCAGAGGGTGGAGCCACAAATCACAGGCAATTATTCCCCGATCTTGATACCTAAAGCTGTCTACTTAGCTGGATTTCAAAATTTCTTGGAACTAGTGACATCTTTGTTTCTTCAATTTTATCCCTTCTTGAATTACAATGTTTATAACTGTCATCCTTTGCCTGTCCCATGATGAATTTTGGGTGCAAATAGCTTGTTTCTTGAGTTTCACAGATTGACAAAGAGGAACTGTACTGTATCTGAGGATAAATTATGGACAGAGCCCCACCAATATCTGACTTAGATCTGATTTAAATGCTAAAATGTGGGATCTTTAAATTGATGAGATTAGATAAAGTTTTGGATTTTGAGTTGACACTGGAATGGTTTGAGCCCTTTTGGTGATGGTGCCTGTGATGCATGAATGTATTTTGCATGAAGGATGGATGTGAATCTTTGGGGGCCAGAGAGTGGAGTCTGGCAGAATAAATAATGCCCCCCTTCCAAATAATGTCATGCTCTAATCTCTAGAATCTGTGAATATGTAACTGTGCATAGGAATTGTACTTTTCAGATCTGATTAAAGTAAAGACCTTGAGAAGGGACGATTATCCTGGTTGATCTGTGTTGGCCCCATGCAATCACAAGTGTCCTCATATAGGAGGGAGGAAGGAGTGTCACAGTCAGAGAAGCAGAGAAGATGAAGGAAGCAGAGGCCAGAGTGATGTGATTCTGAGCCAAGGAATGAGGAAATCCTCCAAAAGTTGGAAAAGGCAAGGGATATTTTAAACCATGAAGTTTGTAATAATTTGTAACATCAGCAATAGAAAACAAATGCAAACTACATGTAAATTTACAACTGTCTTTAGAAAAAAGCAAAAACAAACAAAAAATACACAAAAAATCTAAATTGATGCATGACATATGATTCAGACATTCTAATATTTGATAATTACTCAAAATAAATGAAAATGTATACCCACACAGGACTTGCACATTAATGTTTATATTTGGATTCTTCTAATAATATATAAGAAAAATCCCACCAGTTGTATGTAAACTACTTGATAGCTTAGAATGTCAAATGCAAAGGAAACCATAGAAAGAAAATTTAACAAGTCAGGTCTGCATTTTATAATGTTAAAGTGAGTTGAATTGAATATTTTCTTCCATGAATTTCCTTGGTATTGAGACCTATAGACAAATAAATCTTCATTCATGGCAGGAATATTCATGTTTATTAATTTAGTCATTCAACAAATGGTTACGAGTACTTGTTATATGCCAAGCAATTCTGAAAGTGGGACAATCAGTAGTAAATACAGGAAACAAAAATTGATGTCTGCATTAAGCCTATATTTTAGTGACAGAAGGTGGACAATAAAATCGAGCAAGAGGCTTCTTGTATCAAGTAGTGGCATAAGCAAGGGATTTCCCTTTCGTCTTTCTGAATATCATACACAAGCCAAATTTGCAAGCTCAATTCTCAACCAAACTAAGCAGTCATAATTCAAGATTAAAATGCATGTAAGAATTGTCAAAACCCCTGAGAATGACAAGAAGCCACAAATGGATAAAAGCAAAAAGCTGCTATGTGTAAGAGGAAATAAGAACAAATTACTTTCAAGCAGCAGATCTCCAAAAACTCTAGAAAGAACAGCCTTTCTATCCCTAACGGTTTACCTTAAAATACCAAATATTTACACCTTGATTTCAATGAGATCTGTGATTCCTGGAAGGATTGGGTAGCAAATGAAAGAGCAGAGGCTACACTGACACGAAGTGCAACACAAATGATTATAGAATAATTTTACTTAATTATCTTGCTGAAAGAAAGAAAGGAGAGGAAAAAATGCTATCAAAAAACTAAGAACTGAGTGTATCTTATAAAGATACAAGAATGAAGGCAGCCACTGGAATAAAAATACAATCTTCTTAAATACAGAAGGGCAATATGCACAAAATCACAGCAAGCCTGTCTCATGGACTGAAAACATGCAGGTGAGCAGAATTATCAAGCAGTAAATGTAACTATTATACTAATAAATGCCAATACACTTAAACTACCTATTAAAAAATAAAAATTTCTTCTTGTCCAACAATGTCTAATACAACTCTATGCTCTAAAGGACATAGTAAAATAAAATACTTTAGAAAAATATTATACAAAATAGTAAAACAATTCAGAAAGCAAAAAGTTGGGCAGTCATAGTAGACAAATTAAATAAAGAAAAGCAACGGTTGTCATTTTAAAAACAAAAAGGTGGAATTTAGACCCAAAGCACATTTAAATACATTTTAAAAGAGCACTATATAATGCAAAATGTATCAGATCACAATAACACAGTAATTATAATTATTCAAGCAGCAAATAAAATCATAACTTTTATAAAGTAGAATTATAAGAGTGAAGAGAAAGTGAATAAAACCTACTTAGTAGACGGTATTATATTCATAGAAAAAAATCAAACAAGAAAAACATTTTTTTTGCAGTTGTTGCCTTAATAATTAAACATGAAATTTACACCATCTATTAAGCAATCATCCTCTTTTAAAAGTCTACAGAACATTTCAAAAGCCAACCATACGTAAGAGCACAAAGAAAATCTCAATATAAAAGTATTTCATATAATGCAGAAATAAAAATGGAAGCTGAGCATAGTGGCACACATCTGTGTGTGGTCTCAGCTACTCTGAAGGCTGAAGCAAGAAGAACCTTTGAGCCCAGGAGTTTGAGACCAATCTGGGCAAAACAGCAAGACCCTTTCTCTAAAAAACAAAAACAAAGCCAAACAAACATAAGAAATAAAAATGGAAATTTGAAAACAATCAGAAAAGGAAAAAGCTTTTTTTCTTAAATGTGAACATGTTCTTTTAAAACATTCTTATGTCAAAGAAGAATTAATAATAATTTTCTAAAAAAAGCAAAAAGAGAATACAATAGTTTTACATATCCAATACTGTAAACTATAACTAAAATAATGTTTGGAGAAAAAGTTATTGCCTTAATACCTAATACTAATAATAAATGAATTAAAAATAAATGAATTAAGCATACCAATCAAAGAATTAGAAAATTAGCAATATAGTGAACAAAAATCACAAAAGGACTTAAAGAAAACAGAAATAAAAGGTTAAAATATAAGTAATAAATATTTATCAAAGCTTTAATATAATAAAATATATAAACCACAATTTAAAAATAAGAAAAAAAATGAGTATTTTTAAATGAAAAAAATAACAAGAGGAAAATACTCAAAAAAGAATGTGTTAAAACACTTTACTTACCATCATGCAAATAAATTTGGAAACCCAGATAGAGTAGCAATCTTTTATGAAAATATAACTTGCCAAAACTGCAGTGCACTAGAAAAGTTTGAAAATCTAAATTAGTAGAAGTAAAAAATATATATATTCACAAGACAATTCAACTAACATTAAAAGTTCTGTCTCATAAAAAGAGTAGCAAAACTACACTGTTTTAGAAGAGAATTCAACACACCATTAAAAAGCAGAAAATTTCAACAGATTTTAATTTTTTATTTTATCTTTACTAATTATTTAGAACATTTCAAAATATGGATGTCTTTATATAAAATAATTATAATCTTGATACTAAAATCTCATAGGCATTGGGAAAAAAAGACAAGACAAAAAGCATGACAAATTTTCATAATTAATATAGTTTCAAACATTCAAAAAAGAAAGAAATACAGAACAATACAATCATGAGCAAGTATACCAGAGCTGTCCAGAAAGTACCCAGCCATTGTTCCTATAACAAGGATGGTTACATGGCGGGATACTTTCTGGACAGCTCTCGTAGTCCTTCCAAGAATGAATGGGTGTTTCAGTATTAAAAAACTCTTATAGTGTACTTAAAATCAAATAGACCTAAAAATGCTTAAAAGGTCAACACCCTTAATTTTAAGAAAAAAAGAAACTAAATAACAATGAATGGACTTGTTCTTTAACATGATAAAATATGCCTGTCTCAGCCAAGAAGCCACAAGGGAAGCAGTCCCCAAAAGGCCAGGACTAATAGCTGACCACTTTCTTTTGTTTAATGTGTACATTGTTTTGTTTAATATCTAATGCTCACTGAACACTTTAGACAATGCAACTAGAAAAATGAAAGAAATTTGATGAAGAAACTAGAGAAGAGTTAAGATATCATATATGATATTTTTAGTTAACATAAAAAATCAATTATTTAATGCTAAAAATTTTAGTAAAATAGGGCAAAAAATAATGTACTTAATTCAATAGCTTTCTAAATCAATAATGGTACAAACAAATATAAAATATAATTCAAAAAATGCTTTAAAAACTGCTAGACACACAGAAAATAAACGGAAAATATTATGGTTTTGCATAAAATAGTCAAATTATAAAGATTAATTTATAAATTCAGTAAAATCCCAATATAGATAACAGGTATTTTTAAAGTGAAATTAGAAAATCTAATCCTAAAATATATATAGAAATGTACCAAAACAAGTACAGGCATGAGTTATGAAAGAAACAGATCAGTAAGTGAAGCTTACCCTACCAGGTATGAGGATATATTGATAAACTCACACTACTGAAAGACTGTGGTATCAGTGTATTAAAAGAGATAAAGAACCAACAAGTAAAATAGAAATTCCAGAATTAGACAATTAGGAACAGGAATTTAGGGTATGGTCATAGTGACATACAAATCATAATTCACTACGTGATGTAAGGATAACCAAATACCCATTTGCGAAATAAAACAAAACTATGTATATACAAAGATATATAGATAAAACTAAATATATCTCACACCCTGTAGCAAAATATGTTCTGAGTGGGTCAGCAATTTAACTATAAATAATAAAACCATCAAACCAAGGAAGAAAACTTGAGAAAACTTCTTTTAATCTTGGGATGGGGAAAATGTCTCCTACTATGTATGACACCAAAATCCAGAAGTCAAAAAAGAAAACAATGACCTCATTAATATAGAGAACATTTAAAAAATAAAAATAACAACAAAACAACTGCCAACCTAAAAACAGAGAGAGCTTTCTAATATGAAGTTATATTTTTTCAGGAATCTACTGCAATGGGAACACACGTGCCATAGTAAACTATGTTCAAACTCAGGGAGGTAAAGAAAAACAAAGGTTTTAAACGGAAAAAGGAGGAGGATTATGTAATTGTTTTTGACGTAAGTATCCTTGACTGCAAGGGTAGATAACAAGGGGGGACCAGTCTGAGGTCGGACAAGCAATTGCCACGCAGACGTCCTTGCAGAAGTACTTTTGTGTGTGTGTGTAAAGTTGCAAAGGCCTTTGTGCAAGTTTGTGGGTTTTGCAGTCTTCTTTGATATTCTTGCTGTCAGGCATTCGTGGGACTGAACCCTCCCTCAGGCCCTCCCCTTTGTCAGGGTTTTTAACTCCAGCGACTCCATTTTGATTCTGACAATTTTCACATAACTTTCTATGTGTTAAAAACACATTTTTTACAAGGTCATTTCTTGGAATAGTAAAAGTTAGAAACAAAAAATATATGTCAAAAATAGGTTAATAAATTATGCTTCAGCCTTACAATAGAATAAGAGAGGAAAAATAAAATAAGATGAGGGAGATTGTCTTTGTAACATATATACATTTATGTGTATATACCTGTGTGTGTGTGTCTGCCTGTGTGTATACATACACATATGAGAGACAGAAAGAGAATTTTAAGATAAATTAAGTGATATTAAGTGTTTAAAAGTTATAAATAGTAGTATGAATAGCATGTTACATTGTGCATAGGTGAATAAATTACATACCTGAGTATTTTTAAATATTTACTCAGATCATTTAGAAGAATACACAAGAAACAAAGCAGAGACACTGCTTTGGGGAGGGCAAGGGCAGACGGGGAGCAGCGTGGTTAGAATTTCACCGTGTACCCTTCCTTCTTAGGCAGTGGGGCTCGGAACCACGTGACTATAGCACCCATTCGACACTCACACTGTAAATATATACTTCCCTTAATATATGACAGTTCATTTTAAACTAGGGGCTAGTACACAAGAAAAGTACACAGTAGCCTCGAATATCTTGAGTATCGTGCAGAAAATCAAGCGGCGGAGGAGAGAAGCGGCGGGGAACGATCGCGGCTACTGGAAACAAAATGATAAAGATGAACTGACATTGTAAGATGTGATTAACAGCCAAGAAAGAGAAAATGGAGAAAATCCTGAAGTTATTGAAAGCAGAGCATTCCAGAAAGAAGAAACAAAGTGCAAAGCCCAGATTTGACAGGACTGGACTGGTGGAGACAGAGAAAGAACGTACAGGGAGGCCGGGAGGAGGCCGGGAGGAGGCTGGGGAGGAGGCCGGAGAATGTGCAGTCTCAGCCCGTGATGAAGACGGGGCTGAGACTTGACTTTGCGTGAACTGGAAAGTGTTAAAAGGTTTTGAACAAAATAGTGGAAGAATCTATTACTTTAAAGGATCCACTGTAGCTGCCACATTCAAAATACAAGGGAGTGTGTCCGACGGTAGGAAAAGAGTGTAGTTAACATTTTTCCAGAAAGCCAAGGAATACTCAGTGATGGATAAAACTAACTGGTTCTAGGGTGTGAAACAAAAGGAATCAAGTGTGACTCCAAGATGTTTTCCTGAGCAAGTGGAAAAATGAAGATGTTATTGTATTCGTTAAGTTGGAAAAGACTGAAAGATAAGAAATTGCGGGTTGAGATTTGGGTGTTGAAGTTGGATCACGGCTGATGTTCCTGGGAAGGGATCCAGCAGGCAGGTGCGTATGAAGCCTGGAACTAAAGAGAAATCTGGCCTAGAGACAGGCTTTTGGAAATCACTAGTGTATAGAGGGTATTTTAAACCTCCAAGACTGGGTTAGTTCACTGAGGGATTGAGTTAAATCGAAAAAAGTAGAAGTGTGGTCAAGACAGAGATGTTGGTTTTTTAAAAAAGAGGTGAGTTGCAACATGTTTATTTACTAATAGGAACAAATCCAGAGATAGAGAAAATAATGACGGTGCAAGAGAGAAAGCTATTGATGTTGGGGGCCACGTCCCTGAGTTGGGAGGCAGCAGTGCAGCGGAGTGCAGGGTGGGACGTGGGTCCTGTCTGCAAAGCAGCAAAAAGGCGGAAGGGAAGGCCGACTCGGGTGCGTGCCCCAGCGGGGCCTCAGTGAGGTCGCAGGGCCTGTGCAACTTCTCTTCCGATTGCTTCTGTTTTCTCAGTGAAACAAAAAGGAAAGGTAACATCTGAGAGAGGGAAATGGAGGAGAGAGCTTACCATGGTTAGCATTATTCTTTATTAGCTTAGCATTATTTTAATTAGTTTAGCATTATTGTTTCTTTCTACATTTATTTACAGCTCATGGTAAATATACTTAATTTTTAATACAATAAAAAACCTGAACACTTTCAATGTGAGGAATATACTGTGAAATAATATCCTGGTATTTGTCTTCACTAACTCTTCTAATTACCCTCTTCCCCTAAGAGGCTATTTACTTTTAAATAAGTGACACCCACCAATGTAATTCTCTCCATATAATTTTATTTGAATTAATAATCCACCAAGCTTGTTTGGCTTTTACATTTAAAATAGTATCACTTTATCTTTTTGAATTTTCTTACTGGGCCTACTAATAAAAACAAACAAACTGACAACGTGCTGCGTCTACTCTTCTTTCTACATCACAGCCTCAGTAGTAAACAGGCACGTCATACTGGAGCATGTTTCTCTCTTCCATTCTTCTCCCTGCCCCCTCTCTCCCGGTCTCTGTTTCTGTCTCACCCTCCGTTTAGGGATTCTTAGTCTTTGAGCAAACACACTCTCCTCCAGCCAACTCAGACAGTAGCTAAGAACCGTATCTCAATTACCACATTTCACAGAAAACGAACAGGAACTCTCTGGGCCTTATGGAATGATTAAGAATCACACAATCCTTACGACGGTGTCAGGTGTAGAACATTTTAACAAAACACTGTTTTCCCATCAAGAAGATGTCACTCAATGGTGTGGTCTACATGGACCCCAGAAGGTCACACAGAAACTGATTAATAATTAGAGTAACACGCCATGGGCGGAAAGCTGAACAGGAAACATATAACAAAGAGTGTTTCAGTTAAAGTTGAACCAACTTGGCTAATGAAGTGAGTCAGGGCAAAAATAAACCTCAAAGTAGAAAATAATTTTACCTGAGCATGACACATTAATTTTATTATATTTAATTGTTATTCTACTTGATATTAAAAGTGAAAGTTTCCTAGAATACAGTCTTTGACCTTTGACTGAGGATATTATCTATTTTTATAATTCCTTTACCATCATTTTGGGTTCAAAATTTAGATTATATTATTTGGTTTAAGTTGGCTCAATAATCATTTGAGATTGCTTCCTCTTTTCCTCCCGTATCACACAACAAAAAAATTTTAAAAGCGAAAATATTTCAAATGGTGACCTAAGAACGTAGGTTTCGATGGCCCCGCTGCTGTGCAAGGGAACCCGGGCCCCTGCCGGGAGCTGGGGCGGCGCACGGTGCGCGTGCGGGGAGGAGGGGCGCGTGCTGTGCGCATGACCCGGCAGAAGCCTCCTAGGTGCTTTTGGTTGAAAAGAGCAAGAGCCTTTGACTTAAAAAGAAACCGAGAAAATCCATTTACTCCATATAGAAACAGCCACAGTTTGTGTTTCCATAAGGACGCCACTGCCCTCATCTCTGCCCAGGGCTTGACCACAGCTCCAGCCCCTCAACACGGTTTTCACCAAGAGGGAGGCAGAGCAGTGAGGAAGCCCAGCCACCTGTTGTCCCCCACCCCAGTGCGTTTGAATGGGTCCCCGTGCTTCCTTCCTGCTGATCTAGTCCCTTTGCCTGAACTAGAGCAATTAGATAAATTATTTAAAAGAACTTAGAGTCATAAAAAGATACCTACGAAGTGACCACAGAGAAAACAAGCAAAGGTAGAGACAGAAAGACACAGCAACAATGAACTGGGGGTGGGGGCTGCCTCGGGCGCGTCTGCCAAAGGCACGGATTTAGTCGGCCCAGGGTGAACGCTGTTTAATCTGAGCAAGTTTCTTAACCTGTCTCTGAGTCACTTTCCTCATCCATAAAGTGAGGAAGATAGTAAATACTGGTTCTGAGTTTTAAATAACTTGGCTTGTAAAAAGATTGGAATAGATGCTGGTAAAAAAAAAAATAAAAAAAAAATAAAAATCTCTGGATAAAATATTGATTGGCTTTTTAAATTCCAGATTAGACTTTGTGTCTGAAGTAAATGTGATTATTCAGGCAGAGTCCTTGACATCGATAAACTTTCCATTACACAAAAACAATATTGACAAAAACTATGCGGAGATATGTGTGTCAACTAGAACGCAAACTCCGTGAGGAGACTTAGGTTCATGCTGTAGCCCCAGGTCTTGAAGCCATAACAAGTGCACTGAAGGGGCTTGATAAATATTTGTGGTATACATGAAAGAATTTTCCTATGTAAAGGATCTCTGCCAATTTGTGTTTGGCATGTATCTGTGCTGGAGCAAAGAGTTTTCAGAGACAAATTAAACACATGCTTCGATTTGGCATTAAGAACTCTGCCAAGACAGGGACTGGCCGAATCCACAGGGATGACAGAGTGGAGAGTTGTAGAGATTATATGCTGCAGAAAGAACTTGCATCTACATCCCTAAAGAGAATAAGGCCAGCTGTCAGTTTTGGCAGCAACGAGAAATACCAGTGCATTCTGTTCTGCATCATAGCTCTGGCAACAACACACTCCTCTGTCTCTCTGTCTCTCTCTCTCTGTCTCTCTCTTTATTTCTCTCCTCCCTCCCTCTCTGTCTCCTTCCCTCTTTCCCTTCACTATTTCTTTCCCTCTCTCCCTCCCTTTCTTCCTTTCTTCTTTCTCTTTTTTCTTTCTGTTCCTTATCAGTTCTCCAAATGAAAATAAAACATTAGACAGCTAGTTGGGCGATATTTATATACCACTATGGTATCATGGGACTAACTAGAGAATAAAAGGCGTATAAATATAGTACAAAGACCCAGATAATATTCGTTTCTTTGAAAGTGCAGGAGGGCCAGGTCCTCTCTTTGGGTTGCTCCATGTAGAAGGCGGATGCAAATTCATTCCATGCTCACCATTTAGGCTTCCTGACAGAGGATGCGGATGCCTGACAACGTCAATTCTATGATGACATTTAATTGCCCAGTTCTCTGGCAGGAAACTGAATGAGCTGAAGAATTCAGGCGTACAGGCAATTTCAAGAAGTTTATTTGATACAACTTTCAAATTTTGTGTTTTGACAGCTACAAAGCTTGTTAGCTTCCTTCAACCCTTCCCCACCTTAGAAATAAATCATGTGTTGTGCAAATTAAATATAAATACTACTGTCCAGAATTATAAGTTGTTGAGGATATCGTGAGGCTGCTGCAGCTGTTTTGGTGTCACTGAAGCCAAGGCTCAGAAGAGCCTAACCCTAACCCTAACCTTAAACATCATCCTGGAAGGAGGGGTTCTGCACATAGCAGTCAGTTCATCCAGGTTGTCCTAACCTGCCTACTCACAAGAAGCCTATTCCTACCACAAGGGGGAAGAAGCCAAACAAATAAACGCACAAAGAGAGACAATTCCTATGCAGGCAAAATTTGGAGAGGGCTCACCATCACATGAAAACAGAACTCAAGCTAGCAAGTTTCATATTGTGGCTTCTGAATATGGTGAAGGCAATTCTTACGTTGTGTTTAATCAGGAAAAATGTGCAAAAGCATATGCCTATCATGTGATTTCATTTCTACTAAAGTTTTGTAATAAACAGAAGAGAGAAAAGAGAAAAGAGGGTAGGTTATCCCAGGGTTTATATAATCATGTATGTTCTCCCTTAACTATATAAGTTTTAAG
This sequence comes from Eulemur rufifrons, assembly GCF_041146395.1. NCBI lineage: Eukaryota > Metazoa > Chordata > Mammalia > Primates > Lemuridae > Eulemur > Eulemur rufifrons. The sequence continues at coordinate 4,045,811 of NC_091011.1, read as the reverse complement.
TTTCTCCACTTAATAGGTACCTGTGGTTTCTGATGCAAGAAGGTTTCTATGAAATATGTACTTCTTTTAAGTAAATAATTATGTTTCACAGTTTGCAAATGTGTATATATTTCATGACATTTAATTTTATTTTTTTTTTTTTTTGAGACGGAGTCTCACTCTGTTGCCCAGGCTAGAGTGAGTGCCGTGGCGTCAGCCTAGCTCACAGCAACCTCAAACTCCTGAGCTCAAGTGATCCTCCTGTCTCAGCCTCCCGAGTAGCTGGGACTACAGGCATGCACCACCATGCCCAGCTAATTTTTTCTATATATATATTTTAGCTGTCCATATAATTTCTTTCTATTTTTAGTAGAGATGGGGTCTCGCTCTTGCTCAGGCTGATCTCGAACTCCTGAGCTCAAACGATCCGCCCACCTCGGCCTCCCAGAGTGCTAGGATTACAGGCGTGAGCCACCGCGCCCGGCCGACATTTAATTTTAAATACAGGTTTTGTACCAAATATTTTTGACCAAAGATTTTGGATGAGAACTTGAACCCAGAATGTCTCCTGATTTAATGGTTAACAGATCACTTGCAAATCAAAATCGGGCAAAATAGATCTAAGAATTTTTCTACTTTTCACTTTACAAATCATTAAAATACAGTGATGCTATTTGCTTTAATGTGTCCCAACAAATTGGTAGTGAGATTTCACTTTTAATTGTCCATAATTTCATGTGAAACCTCCCATTTTCATCCTCATATGCAGGTTTGATTTGTTTGATACAATCACATTAATATTAGAAGAATATTACAACTTCAAGATACTTTTCTTATGAAAAGGCTAATTAGTTTGAGCTACAGAATAAATAATTGATTATGCAGATAATGAAGCAAACATCTAAAGATAAAAAGCAGCATGTACTTGACATTTTCCTTGGCAAACTCACTAGAGATTGACAAGAGCTCACTTTTCTTCTGAGTATCAGTTATATATTTTTTCTTAATGTCACAGTCTTTTCAAAGAAAATGACGAATTTTTTTGTGGTTCATAATTATGGATTTTTAGAGTTTTTCCTTCTAAACATCGGGATTAATTTAATTTGTCTACATGAATAGAGTAAATGGTGCAGTCTATTAAAAACCATTTGCTTAGCTCTAGGCCCTAGATCTGAAACATCATTTAGACAGGAACTAATGAAATTATCCTCATCTGAATGCTTTAAAGAAGATAAGGAAGTAAATGTCAATTCTGCTATTTCTACAAGGCAACAAGTCATAGTACTCAACACATAATCAAAGGAAACAATTAAAATGATCTCTGTGGTCTAATTAAAAGTTCAATTAAGGAAACTATAATGATCTTTGCTGATGAACTTTTATAAAAGACATTTTAATAGATAAACACTTGCTTTGGAAAAATAAAAAGTGTAATAAAGCATTACATTTTCAATAGAAGTCTGTTTGCCGTTGAAGTGCTTTTGACAGCAGTTTTCATTTCATTGCTATTTCCAAAAAAGCATATGGATAAGGATCTACAGAGCCTAGAGCAGGCTGTGAGCATCGTTTGGAGGGAAACCCTGTGCTGATTTATTTCATAGAACTATAATCCACCTTCTGCTCCTCCTTTCTATTATGTCCTACAAAAGGCTGCCTGATTTGGGGACAGAGTGGACACCCTGGTGCTCTCTGATGTAACTAAAAACAAAAACAAATAAATTAAATAAAATAAAAAAACCCACAAAAGGTCCTCTTCCTGAGGGCTTTACAAACAGGTAACATGCTTCCATAAGTGCTGTCGAATCTGATTTTCACATTATTTTTAAAGAGTTAGAGAGGACAGCTGTTTATCATCCTTAGTATGCAAATGAAATACAACCACCGCCACCAAAACATGAACAACAAAAATTGCATCCCTGGGAGGTTAAGTGATTTGGACTAAATCACAAAGTAAATCATGAACAAGGACAGCACAGACCAGGATTTCCCGGTGACTTACTCGTGCAGTGTCCTTTCCACTACATAAACTGCCTCTCAATACGAACAGCCAAAAATCTGTTTTCTGAGAGGCTCTTAAAGCTTTGAGAGATATTTAGGAAGCCTCATTAGCTGGTGACTGAAATAACAGTCAAGTCCATAAATGGGGTAATTTTCCCACTGGCTTTCTTGCCTTTGAAGCATCCTGAAATGAGGCATCTCCCCAGAAGGGGTACGTGGACCTGCCTGGAGTGGCTGGTCCTGCTGAGAGAGGCAGGAAATCAGCACTCAGGCTGATGGAGACCACAAGTGCCCCTTTGTCCCGAGGATTTGTACACTCAGAGGACACCAACGGGGAAGGAGGGGGTTATAAGGACATTAAACATAAACATACACATACAGGAACTGACAGTTTGCAAAGCCAGGTCACTCTGTCATCACATGTAGGTGTCAGACCGAGCTTGGCTGGTGGGTACTACTGCCCTCGGCGTACAGACCAGAATCCCGAGGCTCAGGCAAACGCAGCGAGCTTTCCCAAGGTCGGATGGCCGGGACCGGGCAAGCAGGGACGCAAATTCGGCTCCACTCACACGCACGGAGGGCTGCACACGGCTGAAGGCACATTTAAGCAGTCCCCCGAGAGTGCAAGCATGCTCACACGTGTGTGAAAATGCCCACTGATACCCAGGTTTGAAAACCCCTGAACATCATTTGATTTTTGTCCCTTTGCAAAAGAAGTCGGGGCTTGCATGCTTTCTCTAAGAGGGAGTAGACAAATTGGCTATTCGCCCTTTCTTCCTCCCATTCCTCCCTCCGCACTTCACGGTCACATCTCCTTTTTTAGCGGGATGAACAGTGGCTCCGCAGGGGGAAGTTGGGGCAGACCCGCCGTCCCCGCCGTGTGCGACGTCCGCGCTGTCCCCGCCGAGGCCTAGAGCCCACGTGCCGCGGAGCCTCCTCAACGGGACTAGTGTGGAGGAAGGATGAACTTCTTTTTTAATTTTAATTAATTTAAAACTGATATCCAAGTCAGTGGAAAACTTGTATGTTTCAGACAAATTGGATACATGAATCTACTTTTTCAATTGTAAATTTTACGCAATCTGTATACAGAACAAGTACTGAGACGTGCAGGGGTACAAAATGTGTACAATGTCTTAACAGTTTATATGATCACTTGTTGAAATTGTAATATTTTTATATATATGGGGATGAATTTTTTAAAAGATGCCATAAAAATTTATTTCTCCTGTCTCCTTTTACCTTTTAGAATATTCTTAGATTAAATTTAAAATTACATTTGTGGTTCATATTATGTTTCTCTGGGGTATTACTGGGCTAAAGAGTAAGAAATACATATATTTAAGAAATATTATTAACATGGATGTTTAATAATGTTTACCCTGGATCCATTTTATTTCCCCAACTTTATTTCACCTGTACTCTAAACTCCTCAGCTCTAGTTTCCTTTGGAAAGCTTTTGAAATAGACAACAAACAAATGTCCTGTGGAATGTCAGGCAGGGTGTTCTACATTATCTGATTCTATGTTTATTTTAAATGTTTATTGTCACAACCCTCAGTCAACTCCCCACATGTCTTCTGATGATTCATATCACAATATTATCATATCATAATATTAGTAATAAAAATAACTTTCTGGATACCTTTAATATAAAATGATCTTTGAGATTTCCCAGAGGGCTCCTGAAAAAATCACAAAGATTTGTTATTTCACCTCATAAAACAGAGGTACTAGAGATGATAAGGGTTTTTTTGATATTCTGGTACTATAAGATATATAAGAAGTTAGTTTGAAGAGGTGTTCAGCCCTCCCTGATTTTCTGCAGGCAATATTTTATTAACATGAATATTTCAGAAATTGTATGCTTTGCTGGAAGTCCCTAAAGATTTCTCAATATCCTCACCATTCATAACATGTTTGCCCTAAGGGAAACACTGATCTAAACTCTTATGAAATAGTTAAGTTCTGTACCCCAATAGGACATTGTACTCTCCTTCATTTTACTATTCTAAGTTATGGTATTAAGTCAACCATCTCCATTAAGATGTAAATAGTCTTGACTTGTTTTTGTGCTTTGTTTTTCCTTTTTCCAATGTTTGCCTAAATGCTGTGCCATAAGGTGTAGGCTATGTTTTGTGTCTCCAATAAAGGACCATTTCAGAGTACTAGGAAAAAAAATGATTGTGCCAGCTACTTTAACTTATTTGCCCTTCAAAGAGTAGATTTGAAGCTGAAATGCTTAGAAAGTTTTCACATTGTGCCAGTGGGCTGAGTTGGCATATGCAGGGTTCTTCTTTAGCTCATTGTAACCCAAGATCTGTTGAATCAAGAATTTATTATACATGTCTCAAGGAAGTGATGAGGGAAATAAATTTTATTTGTTTGGAATATTGTTGATGTTGTTTTAATAGTCTACTTTCTGAGCATATGAGAAAGCCCCTTCCCTTTCTTTTTAATTAATAACCCATAATAATTTAGTGTATCCTGCTTTTGTGAGCTAATAAAATGACATTTTAAAATGAGACCTGTTTCTCACTCATGTCTCAGAATTCGGACATTTTTACTGTTTCCTTACTTTTTGTGGCAAAGTGGTTATTTGCATGCATCCAATAAGAGTATGTTCTTTTTACAGAATGTCTGGGTAATCAGTTAAGTAGTGCTCACCTGCAGTGTCATCTTTGAAAACGGTGCTCGTTTAATCAGATAGGATCAGCCACTTTTAAGGGACAAAGGTTGGTATTACTTATAGAACTGATGCCTACAAAGACCTTCCAGAAAAACAAGCCTGGTTCTTAGGTGTACAAAAACTTTGGCCAAGAACTTAAGGAAAATGGAGCTTGTATTTATGGTTACCATAGACGAATTATGCTGAAGAACGATTCTGGGGCTTAGTTTCATAGTTTTGAGAAAGAAAATAATAGAGGTATTTAAACATCCAGAGATTCTTTATGAAAACTTCCATAGTTAAGCCTGAGTAGTTCAATATCGCATGGCTCTAGTTTGCAAAGCCAACTGAAGAAGTCCTATGTGGTTAATTATCACCTGTTGCACCTATGTAAAGAACCAAGTCATGCCTAGTTAGAAAGCTTTCCTGGCAATTTTAAATATTTCTTTCTTTGAGCTTATTGTAAGCATAGCAGGTAGAAGACTTTCAGGGAAATTGGGAAAGGCTTTGAAATGGCAAAAAGGAGAAAAAAAAAAAAAAGAAAAGAAAAAAGTCCTATGGAATGCTAGTGTGGTTTAGCACAAACTATAATCTGCAGGCCAGCCACCTGATTTGTAAATAGTTTTATTAGAACACAGCTATGCCCTTTTTTGTTTGTTTGTTTTGCATATTGCCTATAGCTTTAGTGCTACCACAGCAGAGCTGTGTAGTTATAACAGAGACCTAATGGAGCACAAAGCTTAAAACTTTTACTATCTAGCTCTTTGAGGAAAAGTTTGGCAATGCCTGGTCTAGTACAACCTTCCAAATTATCTTATTCTGAAGTAGTATGTACCTTTGTGTTGGAGCTATTTCATAGCTTCTATGTATGTGTACATTTATTGCAGCATTTTTGATTGTTTACATGCGTGTGCCTCTATTTAATTATGGTAAAATATGCAAAACGTAAAATTTACTATCTTAACCATTTTTAAGCATGTAGTTCAGTAATGTTAAGTACATTCATTGTTGTGCAACCAACCTCCAGAATGCTTCACCTTTCAAAACTGAACCTCTATACCCATCAAATAACTCCTTCTCCTCTCGCCCAGTCCCGGACCACACCATTCCACTCTCTGTCCCTATGAATTTGCTGATTCTGGGGGCCTCACATAAGTGGAAGCACATAGAGTTTGTCCTTCTGTGACTGGCTTGTTGCATTTAGCGTAATGTCCTCAAGGTTCATCCCTGTCATTACATATATGTGTGTGTTTTTTGAATTTCCTTTAGCTATTTATGATATCTTACTGTTCCTCTCATTAATAACTGAGATAACATTTTTCATGTATATTTATTATACATTCATATGAGAGATATAATTTCATCTTTTTAAAAATATTACAACCCTATCAAAAAGTGGGCAAAGGACATGAATAGAAATTTTTCAAAAGAAGATAGAAGAATGTCTAACAAACATAGGAAAAAATGCTCAACATCTCTAATCATCAGGGAAATGCAAATCAAAACCACAATGAGATATCACTTAACTCCAGTGAGAATAGCCTTTATCAAAAAGTCCCAAAACAATACATGTTGGCGTGGATGCAGAGAGACAGGAACACTCAGACACTGCTGGTGGGACTGCAAGCTAGTGCAACCCCTGTGGAAAGCAATATGGAGATACCTTAAACAGATTCAAGTGACTTACCATTTGATCCAGCAATCCCATTATTGGGCATCTACCCAAAAGAACAAAAGTCATTCTATAAAAAAGACACCTGTACCCGAATGTTTATAGCAGCACAATTCACAATTGCAAAGATGTGGAAACAACCCAAATGCCCATCAATTCATGAGTGGATTAGTAAAATGTGGTATATGTATACCAAGGAGTATTACAAAGCTATAAGAAATAACGGTGATATAGAATCCCTTTTGTTCTCCTGGAGAGAGTTGGAACCCATTCTATTAAGTGAAGTATCCCAAGAATGGAAAATAATCACCACAAGTACTCACCAGCAAATTGGTTTCCCTGATCATCACCTAAGGGCACATTTGGGAATAACACCAATTGGGTATCAGACAGGGGGGTGGGGATGGGGGGAGGGGATGGGTGTATACCTATATGATGAGTGTGATGAGCACTGTCTGGGGAATGGTCACGCTTGAAGCTCTGACTTGAGGGGATGGGTGGGATATAACCTGAACTTTTGTACCCCCATAATAAGCTGAAATAAATAATATAAAAAAATAAAAATAAAAAAATAAAAAAAAATTATGTTAAAAAAATCAAAGCTGTTGGTAATGTATAGCTCAAACACACTTAAAATTAGGTCATTAAAGATTTTAAATACACACACACATACTATGAAGTGCAGTCTGAAAGTACCATCATTAAAAAGCTTCCCTATAAGATTACAAAGCTCATAATGTAGCTGTAATCATCAAAACAAAATGAAATTGTCATAGAAATGGAGAAATAAACCAATGGAAATTGTTTTTTATCAGATGTTGTAATATGCAACACTGGTAAAGAATGGAATTATTTTAGTTATAAATTGATTTTAATTTTTCAGGGAAAATTTTGTCCTTATGGGAAAAGGGAAGTTAATCCTTACTTCAAACAGTTAAAAAAATTACAGACTAATTAATGACATAAATATCTGACCAAAGTTTTAAATATTAGATGAAAATATAAAAGAATATCATTATGACCTATGAAAAGAAGGTCAATTTTACATAAACAAGAAAAACAAACAATCCATAGAAAAATGGGCAAAGGATATTACACAGATAATTTATAAGGAAAAAAGCCAATGGCCAACTGACATGGATGCTCAAACTTAGTAGTAAACAGAAAATGCAAATTTATGCAAAATGTAATGCCATTTCCTATTTATAAGTTTGCAAGACATACAGAGATATAGGAATTCATATGCCCTGCAGAGAGGGCTATGCATTTGTAGGGCCATTTTGGAGATGCACGTGGAAAGCATTGGTACATTTTAAGATGAAGGTACCTATGACCTTGAACTTCAAATTCTAGCTGCAAATTTAGCAAAATTCTAAATGTTTAAGATTAAAACATCACATCACAATATAGTAGAATAAAATAGCAAACTAAGTCCACAAGCATTAGCTGTAAATCTTGAAAATATAATGATCACTTAAAGATATTTTCCAAAGATATGTATACTATGGCATCATTTAAGAAAACTTAATAATCACACAGCTTATTGCTATATGTGTTTAGGTTATATATCACATTTTGTAGAAAATATAACATTTATGTTGTTATATAGCCACATAATACTGTATTTATGTATTTCTAGGAAGAATAATCAATGATCTCAAAATAAAGTTTACTATAAGAAAAAATTAAGAATGAAATAGGGAAGGAACAAAAAGGCATGATATATATCTGTAAGCTCTTATTTCTTTACAATATATCTGAATTTAAAAATGGCACAAAGTTAATGTTTCTTAAATCTGTTTATTGGCTGCCTAGGTGTGTGCTATATAATTGTGTGTATGTGCATGTATAATACTATATATACTAAATAATATTATATTTATAGTATTAGGTGGTATATAATTGTGTGTATATATAATATTACATATATATGTATACATAACTGTGCATATACATGCATAATATATATAATATTTTTAAATTAAGGGCAATAATACAGGCTTTAAAATTTATTATTTTGTGGAAGTTATTGAAATTATCTCTAAAGATCAGTGGGATTCAGAAATGTGTGCATGAAAAGGTAAGAGAGCATTTAAGACCAGAACCTGCATAAAGAAAGAAAAAGAAAGAAAAAGTCCATATATTGTGCTCACAGAACAACTAGAAGATTGACTGGTTAGAATTTAAATTTCATGGTAGAAATAGTTTCTCAAAGCAATAAACAAAAACATAAGATACATCTGCTCTTTGAAAGGCTTAGAGCTTCTAGAAAACAGCAAGAAGAACCATGGTATGTGTATAAATTAGTTTTCCTGGTGTAGTAATATTCATAAGATTTTATATAGCAACAGCAGGACACAAACGTATTTTGTGTTTTGGGCTGCAGTAAGATTCTGAATATCCCAGCAGCCCAGAAAGAGTGGCAGAGAGAGGCAGGGGTACAAAAAGGTGAAAATGCTGCCTGTAACCAGAACAGCATGAGGGAAAAAAAACTCTGCTTCCTGTAAAACTAGAGGTATAAAGGTAGGACAAGCTTTAGAATTTAAAAAAAAATGCACATTTTAACCACATTTACTTTGCTTGACTTTTTTTTAGTTATTTCAGTTCTATGGTTCTCAGTTTAACCACAAGTGGAACCTACCCCCAAAGGATTGTTGTGAAGATAGAATGGGATCATTTTGCTAAAACACAGTATCATGGGGCAGCGATCAGTGGAGTGTCTAGCTCTATATAACTCAGGAAAACCATGCTACAAAGTAACTATTTCTCATGTAAGTACAGGGATTTAGGCTCCAATAAGCAAAAGTAACTGATATACAGAGAAAGGGGGGCAGGGTTAATTATTCACAATAAAAGTAAAGTGGCATCTATATTTCTGACAGTAAAGAAGTTATTCTTTAAGCTTGGTCCTCAATCTAGAATTTATAACACAAAAATTTGAAGACATACCTCTGTTACTGGCATTTCTGGCAATGTGGATCTTGTGGAATGATGAGGGTGATAAAATGAAACTCTATAGTTGTACCACGTCAAGAGACCTCAGACTCTAAAAGTGCAAGAGTGTGTGCATGTGTGTGTGCCTCTGGGAGTGTGTGTCAGTGTTTAGGGAAATGCCTGTCTGATAGGGTGACAACTGAGAAAGGACCTAAAGAAAGTGAGGAAAACATGAATTCCTGAGAAGTATAATATTATAGTTAAAAAAAAAAAAAAAACAAGTGCAAATGTCCTGAGACATCTATGTGCTTGGACTGTTTTAGAAATGTTGAAGAAGCCAACCGAATGAGAGGGAGACTGATGGGCGCTGACATCAGGGAGGTGGTAGGGCCCAAACTGAGAAAGAAAAAGTCTTGAAGTCCATGTAGAGTTTTGGCTTTTCACTCTTAATGAGAAGAGAAGTCATTGGAATGTTTTAAACAGAGAAGTGATACAATCTGGTACATGTTTAAAAAGAACCATTCTGGCCGGGGGCGGTGGCTCACGCCTGTAATCCTAGCACTCTGGGAGGCCGAGGTGGGTGGATCGTAATGTAACGGCCTACACACCAAATCCAGCAAATCCAGGGCCTATAGCTGGCCACTTAGCTATAGTTCAGCCATTTTGGCTGTGGCTGTAGATGACTCATGGCTGCGTGACCTATGTACAGAAAGGAAATATACCTTGTAAAATGAAAAACAAATTAACTTATAACTGATTGTTTAAAATCCTCCAGCTGTATACAGGTTAAATTTTACTATGCTTAAGAAATGTTCCTTGACTTAACTGATGCCATCTGCTTCTGTGAACTCGCTTGCGTATGGAGTGTAATCAAAACAGGTGGTCTGGGGCTGGTCCCAGGCCCCCTGCTAATGGAAATTATTGCAAAACTGACTCCACCTTGTGTACTCAGAGTCACCTAAGATCCCGATGTAGAATAGTATAAAAACCCTTCCTCTTTTCTGGTTGAGCGCTACTCTCTGTGCCACCGCCTTTGGCGGTGTAGAGGGTAGTCACTGGCCAGCTAATAAAGACTCTTAATTTGGCTCAATTTGGTCTTTAGGTGGTCATTTCTCACGTCTCAGACCATAACAGTTTGAGCCCAGGAGTTGGAGACCAGCCTGAGCAAGAATGAGACCCTGTCTCTACTAAAAAAAAAAAAAAAAAAATAGAAAGAAATTAGCTGGACAACTAAAAAAAAAAAAAAATGTATATATATATATATATATATACACACACACACACACACACACACACATATATATATATAGAAAAAATTAGCCGGGCCTGGTGGCACACACCTGTAGTCCCAGCTACTTGAGAGGCTGAGGCAGGAGGATCATTTGAGCCCAGGAGTTTGAGGTTCCTGTGAGCTAGGCTGACACCAGGACACTCTAGCCTGGGCAACAGAGTGAGACTCTGTCTCAAAATAAATAAATAAATAAATAAAACCATTCTGACCACTCTGGCTGCCATATAGAGGATATATTTGCGTGTGTGTGTGTGTGTGTGTGTTAGCTGGACAGGGTGGGAAGCAGGGAGAATAGTTCAGTGCTTGTTGTAATACTCTTCATAGGAGATGGTGGCAACTTTGTCTATGGTGGTAATGATGGAGAAGAGGTGAGCTACCCCAGTGTCTATAGATGTGCGTGTAAATATATTTATCTAAGGTTTTAGGTTGTAAAATGTAATAACACATACCAAAAATACTATTGCCTTGTCACAAAATTTGTTTATCCCCAATTACTGTTGACCATGCACATATTGGGCTAGCCATGTGCTTCCTGACAAGTGCAGCCCTGGTCACGGCTTAAAGAGGATAGAAAACAAAGTAAGAAGGTCGTTGCAGAATGGTGTTAGGTTTATGTCTACGTCATGTGGCCCCAAAGCAGCACTTACAACTATGCTGCCTCAAGCAATCCAAAGCCTTCTGTATGACTTTTTCTCTCTGCATGTCACCTCCAGCTCCAGGCTGTCCAAAGAAATGCTACGACATACTTTGAAGATGACTACATCAAAATGACATTCTCATACGCTGATGATGGGTTTGTAAATTAGTATAACATTTTGCAATGGCAATCTGGGAACATTTAACAAAAGCCTAAAAAGTAGGGAGCCTTTGGAAAAGGCCTTCTCACTTCTAAGAATTTATCTTAGGAAATAATAAAAGACATTTGAAAAAATTTATATATAAGACATAAAGTTGTAAAATACTGGAAGTAAACTAAACTTCCATGGATGTGGGATTGAATAAAAATATTCCATATGTTGAAACTGATTTTGGAATGTGCAGTCCTTACTGAGGAAATATATACAAAAATTCTTGCTAAGCATACTAAATACATTACAAAACAGTTTTCATTAACATTCCTATAAAATTGATAGGTAGAGAAGGAAATAGATAATCAGATTGCTATGGTCTGAATGTCCCCCCAAATTCATGTGTTGAAACTTAATTGCCAATGTGACAGTATTAAGAGGCAGAGCCTTTAGGAGGTGATTAAGTACTGAAGATACAGCACCATGAGTGGAGTCAGCCACCTTATAAAAGGGCTTCAAGGGGTGAATCCACCCCTTTCATCCCCGCCACCATGTGAAGACACAGCCTTTGTCTCCTCTGAAGTGTGCAGGAAAAGGTGCTGCCTTGGAAGTGAGATCAGGCCCTCAAGGGACATTGAACCTGCTGGCTCCTTGACCTTGAACTTCCTAGCCTCCAGAGCTGTGAGAAATACATTTCTGTTGTTTATAAATTACCTAGTCTTTGGGATTTTGTTATAGCAGCACAAATGGACAAACACACACATATACATGTATATTTGTATACGTATATATGCACACATACATATGCAAATTTTTCTCTATTTTATTTCTATAATCAACATATATTTAGCCATTAAAATAAAATTATATAATTTCTAGAACAAAATATATACTAGCTTAGTTAAAATATTGTTCTTGATTATTCTTCATTTAAATTTTAAAAATGTGTTCTCTGACTTAGAACTAGCATTTAGCTCAAATGTCATGAAACAAAATGAAAATTTATCTGTTGTTTCTGTGACTTTTTTAGTTTTTCGTTAAAGTACAGTTGTGGACAAACGTCACAACTCTGTTTAGTCTTTTTTGTTGTTGTGGAACCCAGTTGCCACTACTCCTTATCTCTCAGGGTATTCCACTTTTGTCTGGTCAAACATAACCTCTTCTCTCCATAGTGAAACAGTATACTGCTAATGTTGCCTGAAAGCTGCCAGCAAGGGTTTGTGTATTGAGTCAAACTGGCTTTTTACCAACCGAGACTTCTTTTATTTAGTATATGCTGTGCACCAGGCTCCCGACTAAGCAAAGGGAAGTCAAAGTTGCTGACAGCATGTGGCCATGTTTTTGAAATTGTATTCTGCATTAAGGAACTGGTTAAAAATGCAGGTTCCTTAACACAACCTTCAAATATGTTAATTTGATATATTTGGTGTTGAGTGATTTTCAGATTGCCTATAATATATAGTTGTAATGATAATCAATTTACAAAAAATGTCATATTAAAGTGCTTAATGATGTTTCTTGTGTGAAATAAGTTCTTTTTTTTTTGAGACAGAGTCTCACTCTGTTGCCCAGGCTAGAGTGAGTGCCGTGGCATCAGCCTAGCTCACAGCAACCTCAAACTCCTGAGCTCAAGCGATCCTCCTGTCTCAGCCTCCCGAGTAGCTGGGACTACAGGCATGCGCCACCATGCCCGGCTAATTTTTTCTATATATATTTTTAGCTGTCCATATAATTTCTTTCTATTTTTGGTAGAGGTGGGGTCTCGCTCTTGCTCAGGCTGGTCTCGAACTCTTGAGCTCAAACGATCCGCCCACCTCGGCCTCCCAGAGTGCTAGGATTACAGGCGTGAGCCACCGTGCCCAGCCTGAAATAAGTTCTTTAAAAAATGTTTTTTTATTTCCTGTTTCTTTATTTACTTATTTATTTATTATCAGTTTTCAATTTTTAGTGCAACTCCTAGGCTCGGGGAAAAAGGGTCCCTGTTCTCGTCTCTGTGCTTGGAGTGGCCTCACCGATCACCACCCCTCTCTCTCTCTCTCACACACACACACACACACACACACACAAATGGACGGATAAAGGCGTGGACATGTAAGTGTTATGATAAAATGGCACAGAAGCACCAGGATTACTCAGGATCTCACCTTCAGTGTGATCCATACCACCAACATTCACTGCGTGACCAACACTGCCAGTCTACGGGCACACGCTTCTCCAACATCCCTCGCCCTTTGTCCCCAAAGAAGAAGAATGTCGTCAAAGCTTGTGTGTTGTGCCTGTGACAACTGAGATAGATGCTGACAAGGACTGCTACTCAATAAACAATTATTATGAGCAAATCCTACCCATGTCAGGTTTATTGGAAAGGGCAGTGTGAGTTTAGGAAGGTCTGAGTGGCAGGTGTGTTTAGTTAAGAGGAAAGATACATTATTTAACTTGTTAAGTCCTTTTTCCTAAATCACTTAAATGTAATAGATACTTAAACAATGAATGATCATTAATGAGCAGTGTACACATCCATTCATGCTTGTCTACATTTTCTAATCCATGGGTCTCAGGCTGCTCAGGAATTAGAGTGCTCATCACGACTCTCATGTGTACATGGCACCAGAGAAGTATTTTGGAATATTAAACAATTATATCATTATTAAATTTGCATAAATGTAATTCTATACGTAAAATGCTTAACGTGTCCCAATGATTCTCCACATTGACATTAAATGTGAGCATTGTTGTTTTACAAAATATTTAGTAAGATCTAATGAAATTATTTAACAAAATGAATAAAAATGTTGCTCTATTTACATTTGATTCAAATTTTAAATATTTGTTAGTTACAATTTGTTTTACCTTTCTATTATAAGAACCACAGAGGTGATAGCACAAGAAATACCCAGCCCAACATGCCTGGCTTTTAAGATGGAAGAATGAGGCCATGATCCAAGGAATGAAGGCAGTGTCTAGATGCTGGAAAAATCAAGGAAACAGATTCTCCCATACAGCCTATGGAAGGAATGCAGACCCACCAACAACTCGTGTTTAACTCTGTAAGTCCCACTTCAGACATCTGACCTCCAGAACCATAAGGTAATATAATTGCTTTGTTTTATACCAGTGAATCTGTGGTAATTGTCACAGCAGCAATAGGAAGCTCATACACTAATCTTAAAATCAGCGTGATGACGATAATTTACCACTGATTCTAATACGACAACACCCCTCTCTTCTTCCTTGAAATCATGAGCTTAGATATGGTCTCCATTTACATGTATGAGGGAGAACAGCAAATCGATGCCAAAATAATGTAAATATAAGTCACACATTCATTTATACATGGGTTTAATTTAATCTTTGAAATGTAAATGAAACTTTAATGTTATTAAACTTTAGTGTTTTATTTTCATTATATGGTCAATAAGGAAGTGACAGTAAAAAGAGCAAGCACAGATAAAGGTGATAATTTAGGAAGTTGGAAAAATAGCTTAAACTACAAAACTGTATACAACTATGACCACTTAGAGACATTGATTGATGAAGTGAATAGCTTCTGGCTTAACAAGAACCAAAAATGAGAGCAGCTGAGGTTGCAAATTTGTAATCTCCTTGTGGAAAAACAGAAGAAAAGACACCTTAGCATAAGAAGAGGATTAATCTACTAAAGAGTCAAGACTTCATCCATTTGTCCTTATAATTCAAAAGTTAATTCAAATATTGATTTGATATATTGTGCTAACAACCACTGTTGATTATCATTGCATACCTGGCATCCTCTTTTATCTGATATCTGAAATACTCAGTAATTCTGGAATTTCTCTTTTCAAACCTAGTATGGTTTAATTTCAATCTTAGAGTAGTTGTCTCTGAGAAATCTTTCCCTCTCATGCATCTGTAAGTAGGAATAACATGGACACATACATACTGTCACCCCAGAGAACATTTGCTAAATGCAATTTGTGTTAGGATATCAACAAGTTTGAATTGACATTTTAAACTCATTAGTTTGCTAAATTTTCTCTCCTCCCCTGAGAGCACACATTATTTATTTCACCTATACTTCTAATTTAAAGGTTTTTCTGTGCTGTCAACCGTAGGATTCAATATTTTAAAAATCACCTCTCATTGATTTCTGCATAGAGATGTACAGGTGATGTCCACATAGATAGAAATGATAATTTTTCTGACAGTGGAGCCATATTATCTTCAAAATGCCTAATGACTCTCTGTGTAAGTGACTTGTTACTTTCATTAATGGATACATTCAATTCTACTTTCTTGTCCCAGATGAAAATATAGATTCTAGTTTTCCATTTCACTTATTTAATGATAACAACAGAAAGAATGACAAGATATCCATTTTGGGAAAAGTACTCTGCAAGAATGGAACAATGATAGAATTATATGCAAAACTAGAGAAAATTATGATCTTATGATATTCTATCACATGATGTCCTAAAGGTTCCATTAAGCTTGGATATTTTAACTAAAAATATTCTTTTCATATTGGTCTCCAAGCATGAGACTAGAAATATATTATCTCTGTCCCCCACTGACTAAATATTAAAATGAGGGGAAATACATCATTACTGATATTTTAAAAAGTATGTTTTACATTCCATAAGCATGTAATTTCAACTTGCTATGGTATAGATTTAAGAAAGTCACCCATGATTCCATATTAAGAAGCCCTGTGCTATTTCATGGGAAATTAAACAGAGAAAATGCTAACCCATACCTCATTAAGCATTTGGCTTAACGGAGCAAAGACAAAACCAGAGGTGAAACATACGCACTCAAAGTGCTGTTTGCTCTTGGAACAATGGGCCTGAGAAGTGACTGGTAGGTGAGGAGACATATGTAAGTTCACCAAACAGAAAATCTGTGTGAGGCAATGCTTCTTCCTGACCGTATCTCTTACTCAGCCACATAATTTATTGTCCGATATGGGACATATTTGAAAATTATATGACAGTAGTCATGTAGTGAGGTTGTCCTGGGAAATCAAGCCTTGCAGTCTCACTCTGGCCGTGGTGGCAGCGTTCTCCAGCGCAGGGATTCCCCGAGGACGGGTCAGGACACGGCCGCACACGGCAGGCAGCAGTACCAGGAAAGAAGCCACAGAAGCCGTGCTGTGTGCTTGATGCAGAGCCCAGGCCGAAGAGAAACCCCAGCATGGAATTTTACCTATAATAAAATATATCAGCAATCTAAGAAAACATGTAGTGTAGAGAAACAGAATGCCACCACTGGATCAGTAAGTGGTGTGATAAACTCAGATACTTACGTTGTTTCATTTCCCTCTAACTAGGTCTGGAGGTCTGTCTCTGTGGAGTGGCCGCAAGTGCTGGCCCTGCTGTGACGAGCCCTGGGGAAGGGTCAGGACGTCTACAGTGCCCCTTTCAAGGATGGTTCTTCATCCCCGCGGAGGGCTTAAGTGTCCGACCCACGACCAGGTGTTCCCGTCCCAGAAAACCTGTTTATGCCGGCAGATGTCTTTGTGGCTCTTGCATGCCTGTGCCCGGCATATTCCTGTGGAGATGAGTGTCCAGGAGACCCTGGCTGGGAGGAAAGCTGGCTCCTGGGTATCGGTCAGAGGAGACACAAGGGAGGCCGCGTGACGGAACACGGGGACTAAAATAAGTAGCTGGTAGTAAGCACAGATCCCAGAGAGAAGAGGGCAGCTCTTCTCGCAGGGGGAGCTAGAGAGAGAGGACCTGAGGGACCAAAGCCTTTGCTGGGGTCCTGGGCATTACGGTCGCAGATTTTCCACGGGGATTTCTAATTCGTGGGCTTAATGCAGGCAGGAATTTATTTTTTATTTGTTCTAATTAATATGATTATTTATACATTGAATTACCTGATGTGAAATCACTCTTTCATTCTTAAGGTGGAAATTTCTTTAATCTTGTGTGAACTAACATAAAATTTAAAGGCTCACCCCCAGCACTGGCTGACTAAATGAATCCCCTCGTGGCCAAAGGAATATTCTAAAACTAAATTGCCTGCCAGGAGGAGGGAGGTCAGACATGCCTTATCATGCCCCACTCCCTTCTTGGGGACATCCTTGGTGACCCATTAACAGGCCTAAGGGTATGCAAGACAAACCTACAGGTCCTCAATTTACACAACAAATATATGTCTGGTGGCTCATCTCTGATAAACAGCAACTAAACATTAAAACATTCCAAGCCTTTAGACAAAGCTTCATGTCTTTAACCAATTACAAGCCAAAGAATCTTTAAAGCCACCTATAACCTGTAACTCCTGCTTGGAGATGGCCCACCTTTTCGGGCCAAACCAATGTATGCCTGCCATGTATTGATTTATGACTTTACCCGTAACCCCCGTCTCCCTGAAATGTATAAAACCAAACTAACCCAGCCACAGCGAGTCCACTTGCCCAAGACTTCTTGAGCGTGGCTGTGAGTCATGGTCCTCAAATTTGGCTCAAAATAAATCTCATTAAAATTATTTTACAGAGTTTGGCTTTTTTTCCATTAACATTTGCTATTTTTTTTTTTTTTCAGACACAGTCTCGCTCTGTCACCCTGGGTAGAGTGCAGTGGCATCATTGTAGCTCACAGCAACCTCAAACCCCCAGGGCTCAAGTGATCCTCTTGCTTCAGCCTCCCAAGAGGCTGAGACTACAGGCATGAGACTCCAGGCTAATTTTTGCATTTTTAGTAGAGTCTGGTCTCAAACTCCTGAGCTCAAGCGATCCTCCCACTTCTGCCTCTCAAAGTGCTAGGATTACAGGTGTGAGCCACCACTGTACCCAGTCTTAATTTCTGATTTTAATGCTTCAAATACTTTTGGAGATTATTTTTATTTCATTTGGCATTTTTTATCAATATTTATAAGTGATATTGAACTCTACATTTTTTTCAATATCTGTTGGGTTTTATAATTACAGTTGTGTTAAAAATTGGCAAAAAATTTTTTTCTCTGTTCTGTAACTATATGAAGGAAACCAAAATGTTTCACCCCAAAATATATTTCCTTGACATATTTCAAGACAGCTATTCAGAAGGCTAGAAATGCAAAAATAGCTCAAAAAGCTGTCTTTTGTGGGAGAGATTTGCATCCACAGAGAATCTGCATTGATGCAGCTGGGCTTTCTCTGAGGCTCTCCCTTGTCAGATTTAGAGAAGTTTAGCTGAGACTCTGACACTGTTCAAGGTCTAAAAGAAAAGTCTGTCATCTGCTTCCTGAGGGCTGCTCCCTGTGACGTTTCACTTAGGTAGGAAGGCCACCCTTGCTCGCCGGGCATCCTCTCCTCCCCTCTCCCTCCCCTGGCCTGCTTTGCCAGGATTCAAGCCTGCCTTCTTTCTGGAAGCTCAAGAAGGTATTGAAAAAGAAAACAGCCCAGAGCAGTCAGAGCACTGTAAGGTGTGCAAAATTTATCAGGCCCGGCAGGGGACACATCCGGGGCGGTTGCCTAAAGGTGTTTTGTTCCTGACTAGCTGCCTCACCCACTGTCTCCATAATCCTGGAATTTGTGACACCAAGAACAATGCATAGACAGTCAATAGCTGCAGTCATTTCAGTGTAAAAACTGTTAAGCCACCTAGGAACTGCTCTTCTTTTTTTTCCTTAAAAACCTACCTGTACCTGCTGCTCACCAAAGTGTACATTCAGGGCAGCTTGGATTTACGCTCCAGGGGCCATCCTCCACCTTTTGGCTTGGATAAACTCTATACTTAATCATCTTTTCTGAATCCCATTATTTAAGGTTGACAATAAATAAGCTTCTGTACCCCACGGGGGTTGGGGTAATCACTCTGTGGTTCTCCCCTGTGCACATTAATAAATTTATATGACATTTTTCCTTTTAATCTGCCTTTTGTCAGTTGATTTTCAGCAATTCTTCAGAGGACAAAGGTTAAGTTTTCCTTTGGCCTACACACATACAAAACCCAAAACCCAACCCCCGCCCCCCCAAAATAAAACACAAAACAAACAGATAAAAAACCTACCTAATTCTTTATACTTTAAAATCATTTTTTAAAATTATATCTTTATAACTTTGTTTCCCTTTTATGATATCTGGTCACCTTAGATTTTATTTTAAAACTCCACTTACTTGATCCTAGAAAATATATAGTTAATGTTTATTCCTTATCATTGTAGAAATAAGTAATTCAAAATTTAAGCTGTTGGAACTCTAAATTATTCTGAGCCTTAAAAGAATGCGATTCCCGGCCCTGAGCCCTGTGACAGGGGGCTGTGCCCTCTCCTTCTCTGGCTACAGATCTGCCTCCTTGTGTACCCCCAGGGCCACTCAGACTCTAACGCTGGATCGGCTAAAGGGAGCCGTTTTGTTTCCAGTGTGCTTTTGGTTTGTTCTTCCTAAAAGTTTAGAGTTCACCTGCCACTTGCTTGCACAGCTGCTGAGCACAAAAGCAGAAAGAGACCTTGAGGAAAAACAGATCAAGAGTCTGGAGTTGTCCAACCTCCGATTGCTGATAACAAGATCCACCGATGACCTGTTGTTTGCTGATAACCTGGCGCATGTGATGGTGACGTGCACAGAGCTTGCTTTCTGCCACCTCCCCTTTGCCCCTTCCCTTTATAAATTGCTCAGTGAGCAGAGGAGATGAGATGGTGGCTGAGACAGTAGTCCCCATGTCCTCAGGCTGCCTGAACTTGAGTAAACCACTCCTGTCTGCATTTGGCCACATTCCTCCTTCCCTGCGGTGTTCTGTAAAACGCTGTAGCTGACCACAGGGCACCAGGAAAGGCCCCTTCCCTCTTTACTGTTGACCTTCATTATAGAGGAACAAACATACCTCTTGCATTTCTAACACAAAACTTCATGGCTATCACGTTGTCTCAAGATGGGATGTCAAAGATATTCCTTTAAATGGAAAAGGAAATGAAAACAAGCTGCACCTGATTAAATCATTGTAACTCATAAACCAGCCTTGTATAGAAAATGTTGTAATCTTACTAAACTTTTTTTGTTTTCTGCCTATATAAGCAAGAACTGAAGTTTTCACCTTAGAACACTGACCCCTTTTCTCTGGAGCCTGTGTCTCCTGAATGGCCATTTCCAGCCTTTAACTTGAATAAACTCATTAAAACAGGATTCAGATCCTTTGAATTATTTCAGGTTGACGTCATGTATGGACATGGATTTATGTAACCGGACATAGCCATTAAAATGTTTACACATTTTTCTCCCCTGTGGGCATTGATTGTTTTCCCAAGCATTTCTGACAGCTGAACAGTTTTTATTTTCTAGATTAGGGTTTCCTAACCTTGCTGCTATTTTCCTTTAAGACCAGATCATTCTGTGCTGTGGGAGCTCTCCCTGGGCAATGTTGGATGTGTAGCCTGACCTCTACCCCATAGATCTCAGCAACCCCACCCAAGTCTTGACAACCCCAACATATCTCTAGACTTTGCCAAATGTCTCCTGGGGATAAAATCCACCAGTTGAGAGTCACAGTTCTTGATGTTTTATAATTATAGATGGAGTTATTATGTTATGCAAAACAATTTTTTTTAATTTTTTAAACATAAAAAAAACAAAAAAAATCCACCCACTTATCCACTTATTTTCTACTTCCATTTGTAAGTTTATTGCATCAAGAACAGAGAGTGTCTTTTCTGCTATATTCGATTTTTCAAGAATGTGTCTATACTTCCTCATGACCTAATACATGGATAATGTTGTAGATACTGCATGTGCTTACGTAACATGGAAGGGAGGCTGAGCATGACCAGCTCACTCTCCTTCTGACCCCTGCAGTAGTATCCTTTGGCTTAAAAGCTTTTGCTTGGCTCTGTATGTAGGCCAGCTAGTTATAGGAAGAATGTAGTTTGTAGTTCAACTCTAGAAGAAAGGTGATAACTTTCCCTTTCCCAAAAGTAACTGGGTGGGAGATAAGGAAAGTATGTGCAGAATTCACTGTTACCTCATGTTGCCCACTTGTCCCCCAGGCCACAGCAGGATAACGAGGACAAATGGTTTGAGGAGGAAAAGAGAAATTTATTAATTTCCTAGCAAATGAGGAGGATGGAGGTTCTCATCTTAAAAGTGCCATTGTCCTCCCCATAAGCAGAACTATAGATATCTTTTAAAGGAGGGCTTTGAGCCTCAGGTTACTGCTGTTTCACTGTAGTTGATGGTCCTGATCAATCCCATCTCTGGGTAAGACAATCTGGTGACTTCCGCCTGGAAAATTATATGTTGAGTCATCTCCTGTGGTGCAAAGACCAAAGGATACTCCCCTACCCCTCCGATTACTAGCTCTGGGCAGGGATGAAGGCTTTAATTCCCAAAAAAGTGGGGGTGGTATTAAAGACACAACTTGTAAAACATTTTACCCTTTTCAGGCCATTCCCTCTGTTATGTAACAATGCTATGTTAAAGATTTACAGGAACTGTGACCTGACCCACTCATTCAAAGTTAACTGACCAAGAGCAAGGAAGTTTTACAACCTCCTCAGACCTTCACTGATGCCCAGATGTTTGCATTCCTTGCTTATCTCTTTTTTTTTTTTTTTTTATTTCATCTTGTTATGGGGGATACAGAATTGCAGGTTACATATGTTGCTCCTGTACCGCCTTTCCCCCCAAGTCAGAGCTCCAGGCATGTCTATTCCCCAGGTCGTGCGCATTGCACCCATCATGTAGGTATATATCCCTCCCTTCCCCACCCCCCCCTTCCCGAGTCAGCACCTTCAAGTGTTACCACTCCCCAACCGGTGCGCAATGCACTCATTGTGTAGGCATACACCCATCCCCTCCCCCACCCCCCACCTCAGTCTGATATCCAATTGGTGTCGTTCCCAGATGTGTATTTAGGTGATGATCAGGGAAACCAATTTTCTGGTGAGTACATGTGATGCTTGTTTTTCCATTCTTGGGATACTTCACTTAATATAATGGGTTCCAACTCTCTCCAGGAGAACCATAGAGATGTTGTATCTTCATCATTCCTTATAGCTGAGTAATATTCCATGGTATACATATACCACAGCTTACTAATCCAATCATGTATTGATGGGCATTTGGGTTGTTTCCACATCTTTGCTATTGTGAATTGTGCTGCTATAAACATTCGGTACATGTGTCTTTGTTACAGAATGACCTTTTTTCCTTTGGGAATAAATGAATGGGACATGATTAAATTAAAAAGCTTCTGCACAGCCAAAGAAACAGTCCAGAGAATAAACAGACCACCTACAGAATGGGAAAAAATTTTTGCATACTACACATCAGATAAAGGACTGATAACAAGAATCTATTTAGAACTCAGGAAAATCAGCAAGAAAAAATCAAGCAACCCTATCAAAAAGTGGGCAAATGACATGAATAGAAACTTCTCGAAAGAAGATATAAGAATGGCTAACAAACATATGAAAAAATGCTCAACATCCCTAATCATCAGAGAAATGCAAATCAAAACCACAATGAGATATCACTTAACCCCAATGAGAATGGCCTTTATCAAAAAAACCCAAAACAACACATGTTGGCGTGGGTGTGGAGAGACAGGAACACTAATACACTGCTGGTGGGACTGCAAACTAGTGCAACCCCTGTGGAAAGCATTATGGAGGTACCTTGCTTATCTCTTGCAACCTCTCTCGCCTTAACAGAAAGAGAGGCCTAAGATCGTTCTTTAGGACATTAGTCTGTCATCTTCTAGGTTTGCTGGCTCACTGAATAAAAAATGCTTTCGTTGCCCCTACACCTTGTCTCTTGACTTATGGGCTGTCCTGAGGCAAGTGGCAGGAGCTTGGACTTGGTTACACTTACACCTATGTAGTCTCAAATTTCAGGGCAATTATAAAATAAATGTTTCTTGATATTTATATTGCCCCTATGTAGTCAGCATTTTCTTTTTCTTTAACTATAGGAAATTTTCAACCTATACTCCTTTCAATTCTAGGTTAATAAATGTTATGATTAAATATCGACTTCTCATATTTTCATCTTTGCAAATGAATCATTCCAAGTTCTTATAATGCAGATCATATAAAAGGCAGATTAGTCAATGTGGTGCAGGAATAATGTGATAATTTATAAGAAAAGAAAAATTTAGCACCTTAACTCATATAATAACAATAATCCAAATTAAAATTGGACCACGTGCAAGGGCTCACTCTTGTAATATGAACTTCCAGAATTCTGGGAGGCTGAGGCAGGAGGATCCCTTGAGCCCAGGATTTCGAAGTTACAATAAGTTATGATCATGCCACTGCACTCCAGCCTGGGCAACAGCATGAGACTGTCTATAGAATTAAAAAATTTGCATTTAATAACATAATTATGAACAAAGTCAGAAAAATATTAAAACATAGATAATAGTTCATATAATCCTTTGTAGCTATAGAACTTTATTAGCATAAGTTCAAATATAGAAACCATAATAAAGACCTAAGAGATAGAACTGTTAACAGAAAAAAAAAAAAAAAAAAACTCTGTGAAATAATTTAAGAAGTTTTTTCTGAGCCAATACGAATGGTCATTGCTGAGGGATCCGCAGATCCAAGAAGCCTTCAGTAAGCGGCCCCAAGGCAGTCAGGTGACAGTTTGGTTCTATACATTTTAGGGAGAAAAGAACTTCAGGTAAAATCATAAATCAATACATGGAAGGTATATATTGGTTTGCCCAGAAAAGGTGGGAGATCTTGAACGAAAGGGAGTTGTTTGCAAGTCATAGGTGGGTTCAGAGATTTCTTTGATTTGTAGTTGGTTAAAGGAACAAAGCTTTTTCTGAAGACTTGAAGTCAGGAATGCTTGAGTTGAGATAAGGGGGTTTGTTATCATGTGGTTTGCTATACCTGAGTCAGGTAAGAAAGTGTGAATGGATTGAAAAAAAAACTGAAATAATTTAAAGAAGTTTATTCTGAGCCAAATATGTGTGACTTCCCCAGAGAACATGGCCTAAAAATGTCCTGAGAAAATGTGCTCCAGGCTGCCGGGTCACAGTTTGGTTTTATACATTCATGGAGGCAGGAATGACACACAAAATCCCGTTAATACTGGAAGGAGTGTATTGGTTTGGCCTGAAAAGTCAGGACATCTGGAACTCGGGGCTTATAGGTTTTAGGTGGCTCCAAAGATTCTTTGATTTGTAATTGCTTAAAGAAACAAAGCTTTGTCTAAAGGTTTGGAATGTTTTACGTTAAGATAAGGAAGTTAATCAGAGACAAGCCACAATATAAAGACTCAAGTGATCTGTTAATCAAATTAGTGGTCTGCAGGTGATTTTGACCTTTCCCTTCATGGACTTAGGTCCTGTTAATAATTTAGCATCTTATCGTCTAAAGTGTGTCCAACCTCCCTTCCCTTCATGGCCAGGAGCTCAGTTTTAAGTTTTCTCTGGGGTCCTCTTTGACCAAGAGGGGATCTGTTCAGTCAGTGGGCAGCTTAGGGTTTTACTTTAGTTCACAAAAGTAAGCCACATTATACTGGGTTAATTTTTTAAAAAACTGTTTAATGAGAGTTTAGGATTTGTAAGGCGTGACTTAACTTTGGCCTGCATGGCCTTGAGTCCTGTGCGCTATTACTCTAAATGCCAAAAGGGAGGAGCATAAGGAGGCGTGTCCTACCTCCCTTTCCTTCGTGTCTGAGAACTCAGTTTATATGTCTTACTGGAGTTTCCTTGGCCAAGAGGGAGTCTGTTCACTTGGCAGTGCAACTTAGGGTTTTATTTTTAGTTTACATAATTAAAATATATGCATTAGGTGGCATAATTACACTAATTAAAATATAATAATTATATAAAATGTATGGGAAATATACATTTTACAATATTAACAGTAAATGTGCTTATTTTAGTAATCGTTAAGTGAGAACATTGGGTCTTCAGTAGGTAAAGAATAGTTACAGCAAGGTGACACACACGTGCGCACACACACACACACACACACACACACACGCAAGGTGCAATACGGTCAAATAAACGTGAAGATTTTCAGCTATACTAGAAATCACACCCATGTCTTTTCTCTATAAAAGAGTAAGGATTAAGAGTCATAATAGCCATTTACTGTTGGCATGAAGATAAAAGGAACCAAAATATTTCACCCCAAAGTATATTTTTTTGACATATTTCAAGATGGCTATTCAGAGAACTGGCAGTACAAGAATAGCCAAAAAGCTGTCTTTTTTAGGGTAGATTTGCAGCTGTGAGAAATTCTGCATTGACACAGCCAGGCTTTCTCTGAGACACTTTCTTGTCTTGAGATAGGAGAGACTGACTGAGAGTCTGACACTTTTACAGGTCTGAAGGAAACATCCCCATCTTTCTCCCTGAGGGCTCCTGCCTAGGAGGTTTCTCTACATACCAAGACTCACCGCCTTTGCCAGCCAGGCCTCTTCTCAAACACAGGGACACATATAACGTTAGCAAGCCTTCTCTTCCTGTTCATCTGGGTATTGCCAGTTTGTTTTATAAAGTAAAACTATCAAAACTTCAGGGGAAAAATTTAAACTTCCCTACAGAGAAAAGACAAAGATATATATGACAAATAATATTGTTTAAAATGTAAATTGCTGAAATAAAGCTTTATAAAGGTATATTTGCAATTTGTATCAAACAATTTAAATGTACATTTACTTTAACTATAAAATTTCAAATAATTTAAGCTGAACACACACTATATGTGGAAAATTTAGCAATACTTTCATGGAGCGCCTTACTGTGCATCACTATAAACAACCGTCAAATATAGGAAATAATTAAGGTAGCACCTACTTTTTAAAATATCTCATCATTTTTTCACAGATCTATTAAATAAGGCAAATTACATTTTAACTTTATTTTTAAATTTGCAGAATAGTATTTTTCAGCAGATGGTTTATTCTAGCAAATTCTATGTTCACATTGTGCTATGCTTTTATGAGTTCCAGCTGTTAACTGATAATATTTTACTGCTGAATCTATCATGTGTGATATAATTGCTCATTATGTGTTTTAAAACACCAGCAATATAGTTATTTTCAACTTGGAGCAAATTAAAATCTTATCAGCTTTTAAAAAAATCTACAGTTGTCTTCTTCTGGTTAATTATTTTAAACTTGTGTTTTTCTCTGTATTTTTTTTAGTAAATTGCCTTGTCAAGAGGAAGAGCTCCAGTTGATTATTCTTTTTCTCTCCACGTACCTTGCACGTGTGTTAATAATTTCACTTCTGAGGAAATGTTCTTGCATATCCATCTTGCAAGATGAGAAGCCTTTTGAGTTCTTTTATTCAGGTGTGATACCAGCGGTAGGAAATATTTCAGCTTCATGGACATGGTGATGGCAATGGTCGTCTCTCCAACCCTGTGTTAGTGCTAAATATCTGGTGTTCTCAGTGAATTACTAAGTAGGCTAGTACTTTCTTCTCAAATTACAAATGAGAAAAATAGGAGTTTGGCTGTTGTCTGTCCCTGATATGTCTCCTAGGGTAGATGGTTGTTTCTACGGGGCACAGTTGAAGGGACTGGCTTCAAGTCTAACTAGTTTCCTCTGGGTTTCTCATCTGTCTGTGGAGATCTCAAGAGAATCAGGATCACTTTTCTTTCTTAAGAAACATTCAACAAGTTTCCAGCCAGGATAGAATATAAAATGTAATGTGTTTGTTGAAGAAATCCGTGAGGTTCTTACAATGTTTAGTCTCTAAAATACACAGTGTTGCTGTCTCCACCACTCAGCGTTTCTATAACTTTTTCCTCTTTGTTTTGACTATAATGAGACACCCTGAAGC
The DNA here is from genome assembly GCF_041146395.1 of Eulemur rufifrons. Taxonomy (NCBI): domain Eukaryota; kingdom Metazoa; phylum Chordata; class Mammalia; order Primates; family Lemuridae; genus Eulemur; species Eulemur rufifrons. The sequence goes on along the minus strand of NC_091011.1, from coordinate 4,018,774 downwards.
AAATCTGTATCCCAGAGGCAAAGTGCTGAGTATGTTCAGTAAAGGTAGGCTAAATATGAGGTTTTGTCTTTGGGGAAACAATCATTTTAGTGATATTTTTTAGTGGAAATTTAACTGCTATGGTTTGGGCATTTGTCCCCTCCAAACCTCATGTAGAAATTGATCCCCAGTGTTGGAGTTAGAGCCTGATGGGAGGTGCCTGAGGCATGAGGGTGAATCCCTCATGAATAAATTAATGCCCTCCCTCATGGGGGAGCGAATTCCCATTCTACGAGTTCCTGCAAGAGCTGGTTGTTAAAAAGTGCCTGGTGCCTCCTCCTTTCTCTCTTGCCTCCTCTTGCCTGTGTGATCTCTGGGAACACCAGCTACCTTCCCTTTCTGCCGCGTGGAAGCCTCCTGAGGCCCTCCCTAGATGCAGACGCCACACCAGGCTTCCCGTACAGCCTGCAGACTCTGAGCCCAATAAGCCTCTTCTTTGTCAGTTTCCCAGCCTCAGGTGTTCCTTTACAGCAGCACAAACAGACAAAGACAGCTGCTAGTCTTGATGTCATCAGACCTATTTCATTAGGAAGTCATATGGTACGTCCTCCCGGATGAGGGTCAATTCTCTGTAGTTAAGAGTATGGGCTGTTTAGACAATATATTTCTTTTTTAAAGATTTCATTGTATCTGAAATTTCTTTATTTACTAATTTCTTATGCTCTTTGTCTCCTTACTAAAACATAAACTGCTTGTGGGCAGGGATATTGTGTCTTACTTTCCACTATTCCCAGCACTTAGAATAGAAATTATACATATTCTGTGCACATAAGTAGTTGCTTACTGAAATATTATGTGTTCAATAAATATAAATTAAGCTATTTTCACATTCTAAAAGTCCAAGCCTAACTTCCCTCAGTGGAACATTCTTTGTTTACTCTTTAAATTGATCACCATGTGTTATTCCATATGTTAATTCTGTTTTCTTTCTCTCATTGTATTTCAGGTATTTTCTGAATATATATTTTTGAAATGTATATTATATATATTATATAAATATTTATGTCTATTCATTTGTCTGCTGACTTGTTTTTCTTCCTCACTATAGTCTAAACTCTATGAGAGTGAGAAGTTCATCATAGTGCAACCAGTGAAAAATTTATATAGAAACTTAATAATTATTTTGAATCCACAAATTAGTTTATAAACAAATAAATCCTACTTCCTTGACAGCTGCCACGACTTGCTGGATATTTAAAAGTATTATTTTCCACAAAGGAATAAACAGAGGGAACCCACTTTTATGCTGCTCCCCCAAATTATTGCTAATCACTGGATCTATGGCAAAAAATCTAACCAACAAACAGAAATCAAGGCTAGCGAAGCCTACAAATTTGTTATATTCAGCATGCCCTGCCGAGAGTCCCTACTTTCATAAGGTGATCAACTGGAAGTTTCAGCATGTTTTACTGAGTTATGCTAAGAGCATGCTCAGCACACGTCACGTGTGAAATGTTCCTAGTGACAGACTCGAGCATCCGCTCCTCCATATCACATGAGGGGAGGAGACAGCTGTTATCTGCCAACTACCTGCTGTGAGCTGCTCCCTGAAATAAGCGTGCTTAGTCTGTGAACTCACATATTAACTTTCTCAGGGGGTGGTGGCATATCTTTATTTCACAGACGGGGAAATAAAGACTCAGTAGTATTAGCAATGTTTCTAAAGTGAGCACCAGTATTAAATGTGTTCATTTCAACGCTAATTCTCTCCAGATTAAGTGATATACACCCACACAAACGAAATTCCTCAGCACAGTAATTTCAAATAAATACTGAAGCAAAATACTGTGTTTTTAGATACCACAGATCATTGTTTCTTAACGATCCAGATTATGTTAACATTTAGCCTAAAGGCAAAAGTAAGATGAGAATCAACTTAAATGTTCTTTGCTGAAATTGTTTATATTAGTACATTGACTTCATAGATTTACCTTTTTACTCATTTAATTTCTATATGAATTGCCAAATTTTTATGTTTACACTGTCTTTGTTAATCTTGCTACTCGTGCTTACACCCAGAAAGACCGGTCAGGGGTGGGGAACTTGTGGTCTCGGGGCCACATGTTCTGGATCATTGAGTGCGGCCTTTTGACTGAATCCAAATTTTATAGAACAAATCCTTTTTAATAAAGCATTTGAGTCTTGGTCGTATTTTTGGGCTACAAAACTACCTGTCGTGCTCATGGTATCTATCTAGATTTTCTCTAGTTTCCCAATAAGGCTCTGTGAGTTCCTTTATGGGCACATATACCAGCCAGGACAGGATGCAGGAAGGAAAAAGAAAAGCACTATTGGTGGAGTGCATTATCCCAGAGCCACTCAGGGGACACAACAAGGTCACCAACTAAAAAATGTTGGACAGGTGTTTTCTTCTTCCCATATTACTAAAAATATTTACACAGTGACAATATTACTAGAATAAGTAGAGAGTAAATACATAGTGCATCCTGGGCAATAACATTTGACATTTTGTCTTAACAAGGTTGATAATGCAAAAGCAAGACAAACAACAAAAATATTTTAAAATATTAAAGAAATAAACCAGATGGATACTTTTGAATTTTTTTCAAATTAATATCATAATCAAGAATTTTATGCTATCTTTCAAATAAGTGTATACCGATCAAGGAATTATATGGGCATTTCTTAATACATTAGTGGATGACTAGATTTGGACTTGAGTTCATAAAGATAAAGCTGAAAAGTTTAAACTATGTCACAATTCTGTTAAACGTTATCTCTGGTATACTAATAAGCATATGTCTGGCCTAAGAATTGAAATGGTAAAATATTATATTTCACATATCATGCATGTTATAAATACATGTATAAATATATAATTTACATATCAAAGTATATAAAATTAATGAATATATAAATTATATACATAAATTGATAAATATAAAATAATAATTATACATGCACACACATTTTACTGCCAAACCTCATTTAAGGAGATTTCAATAAATGAAAGCCACATAAAGTAAACAAAAGAAAAATCGTACAACCAGATTGGGGAAAGGCAGCCCATTTTAAAGATAGACCATTCCCATCTTGATATAAGGGACTTTCTAAAATTTTGCATAACATTGCCATTTGTGGAGGGCACAGTGTGGAATAATATTATCAAAAAATCTAGAATTTATTTTAAAAGAAATTTGCACAAGAAGTGCTTTAGTTCAAACAGATCAAAAAAAATCTTTAGAAACAGAAGTACTGGTTTTAAAATAAATGTTAACTTATTTATTCTTTCTAAATATTATGGAAGGAAAGATATTTATACATATATACATATATGCTATCTGATTTCCCATACAGATCACAACTAAGTAAAACGTTATCAATAGGCTATTTTAAGATTAGATGTACAATATAAAAATTAAATCAAGATTCATGTCAATGATTTTAGTAGCCAAATACGTCTCTGCCCTAGTACTTTTTGTTTTGTTTAGTCTGTCTTGTTATATTTTAAACATCTTAGATACAATATTACATTTATTTTTGCTTTTAGAGTATTAAATGAATTGTTTAAACTGAAAGTTTGAAAGGTATTGGAAATTTTTCTGTTGGTAGCAGAGAGTAGTGTTGACTACAACTAAGATTGTCAGTGTGTCTTTTTCCTTAAAGGTCATTTAATTTATGCTCCACTTGCAAACTTAGGAAGGGTAGGACTTCTTGAAAACTTACACTTCCCCTGTGAGAACATAGGCTGCTATATCATTGGTATTCTTGGTACTCTATTTTAATTCATTCATGTATTATTACTTTTTTTGAAGTCTACTTTTTTGATATCAATAACTCAGGCTTTCTGTGTGTGTGATAACTGCATCCATGTGTTTCCACCCTATGATGTTGAGCCTGCTCGTCTTCCTGTTAAGTGGGTTGCTAATAGACAGCGTCTAGTGCATTCTGCTCTCTCTGTTTTGATAATCTGGCTTTTAGTTGGAGTGCCTGGAAAATTTACACTTACTGTAATTATTGATAAGGTCATGTTTATATCGACCATCTTGGCAGTTGTTCACTTTTTAATTAGTTTGTTTGTTTTATTATTGTTGAGTTTTAAGAGTTCTTTGTTTATTTTGGATAGCAGTTCTTTATCAGACATGTGTTCACAAATTTTTTCTCTCAGCCCTTGCCTTGTCAGTTGATTTTCTTAATGGACTCCGTTTTTGAAGGACATTTTTACTGGATATTAAATTAATAGGTTTTTACACCCTACATCTTCCAAGTACTTAAAAATATCATCCCATTATCTACTGGCTTGCACGGTTTCTGGTTGAAAACCTAGGTTATTCTCTGAATAATGTCTTTTTTTCCCTGGCTTTCTTGTTATGTTTTTCTTAGAGTTTAGCCTGCATGGTTTTTGTTGAGCTTCTTGGGTCTCTGTATTTATACCTTTTATCAAAAATTGGAATATTATAACTATTACTTATTCAACTATATTTTTCTTTCCCTCATCTTTTTTGGGATATCAATTACATATATGTTACACTGCTTGATACTGTCAGATATTTCAAGGAGTTTCTGTTTTATTTTATTTTCCTCCTTGTCCTTCAGTTTGTATACTTTCTATTTCTGTATCTTCAAATTCCCTGATCTTTTCAAAATATCTAATCCATTACTTATCCCATTTAGTGGAATTTTTATTGCAAATATTTATTATTCATCTATACATAGTACATTTTTATTTTATAATTTCTATTTCCCCATGTTTATTTTTTTCATTTAAATACGTTAACACACACACATACATGCACGTATATATTACATTAAATACCTTGAAAATTCTTTCTTCTCTGTCATTTATGGTGACTCATTTTTCTCCTGTTAATGGGTTGTGTCTGCTTGCTTCTTGACATGTGGGATAATTCTTATTGGATACTGGATATTGTGATTTTACAGTATTGAACATCGGGATTTTATTGGCTTTGTGACTTGAGGATCAGGTTTTTTTTTTTTTCTGTTTTTGCTGCTGTTGTCTTAAGGCTTCTCCCTAGACTTTGTTAGGTTCGTCTAGAGCCGTCTCCAATTCAGAACTAGCTGAGAACTATTACCAGGGCATGAAACTTGCATGGTCTCTGCTGATACCCTGGGTGTTCAGTGAGGACCCGGCACCCTGGCTGGACAGAGCGAACACACCTTCCTGCCATGGGATGTCTGGGATTGCTCATCTTACAACTCCTTGGTAGATGTTCTTCGCTGAGCTTCACGGAAATTCTTCCTGTGTGCATTTGGCTCAGGACATGGGAGAAAGCTTTTGCTGGTCCTGGCTCCTTTTTCTTTTACTACAAATTCTAGCTGCTTAACCTTCTTTGAATTTCAATCTCTGTTTCCTCAGTGCAGTGACCTTACCCTGCTCTCTGCGATGCTTCTCCGTAAGCCTGGGCTCTGGCCTTGCTGCCACACAGAGCCTGGGGAGAAAGCGCGACTCAGCTCTTCCTCTTCCCTCAGGGATCACAGTCCTATGCATCCTGATTCCTTTTCCAATACCTCAAACAATTGCTTCTGTATTTTGTCCAGTTTTCTATTTTCTTTCTCTAAAAAACTAACTGCAGCCCCAATTACTGCATCATGTTCTGTAACTATATTCCTTTTTTCTCATTCGAGAGCTGTCTCATGTGTTCTTCCTTTTCTGTTATGTAATCAGCCTAAGAATGTCCACGGTGCTAGCTAACGCCACACTGAGACTGAGGCTTAACTGTTTCTAACTGTTTAAACGTTAATAGAGCTACAATTAAAGGTATATTTTGGTTAATGTTTGCATGGAATGCTTTTCCATCATTTACTTTTAACATATATAAAATACAAGTGTAAATTATAAAATCTTTAAGAGAGTCCATTTTAAAAATCTTGTTTATTATAATGTGTATTCTTGACTCTTCAGAATATAATAAAATTGGTACATTATTCAATTAAAAGTGCTTCTTATAACTGAAAACTTTGATCAGGGATCATTGCTCTTCTGCCTGAAAAATAATCTTTAGCATTTCCTTCACCGTGAGTCTATTCATGACAAATTCTTTATTTTGTCTTTGCTTTTGATGGATATTTCCACCAAGTATAGGGCTCCGGGTTGGCACTTGTTTTATCTGAGAACTCCAATGGTCTCGATGCATCACTCGTTGGCTGTCGTTGCTCTATGGCGGAGCCAGTTGTCAGTCTGACTTGTTCTCCCTGAGAGCCAGCCCGTGTTTCCCCACGTGCTCTTCCCACTTTTCTTTCCCTTTTCAGAAGTGTTCAGGGTTTTATCACAATGTTTCCAGGTGTGTTTCCTGTGTTTATGTTCCCTTGATTTGCAGAGCCTCCTGAACCTCTGGCTTCTCACCGTTGGTCAATTTCGGTAAAATTTCTACCATTGGGTGGTAAATGTTGATCAGCCCAGGTCTATTTCCTCTCCTTCTTGGTTTCCAACATGTGAAAGTATTAACTATATTTTCTATGTTTTTAGTAGTCTTTTATCTTTCTTTGCTTTCTTTCTATTGTGATATTTTCTCAATATTCTTTCTTTTTTCATTTTTCTGTGCATTAAACTGGATGCTTTATTCTGACCTAAGTTACATTTCACACTTTATTTTCTAGGATGCTCTCAAATATATCAGCTGTTGCCTAAATTTTCATTACTGTATTATTCAGTTCTAGAAATTTCATTTCTTTGTTTTTTAATATGTAATATTGAAGAAAGTATTTTCTGGAATTCTCAATTTTATCTTTTATTTACTTGACTATAATAAAACTTATTATATTAAAGTCAGTTTTAATAAATCTGCTACTTGGATCCTATGTGTGTTTATTACTAGTGTCTATCATTTTTATTTATTTCTAATCATGTTACATTATCTCTTCCTGCATATTTTCCAATGGCATGCCAGATATTTATTATGAATGATTTCAGATGAGTTTCAGGCTTCGATTGATGTGATCTCCCTCCTGACTGGATTTATGTTTGCTTTCTATAGGAGATGAAGACTGGCCATCATTATTCCTCTCTAACTTATCAAAGATTGAGACATGTCAAATCTAATTTTTTAGCACCTGCAAAGGTGGCCTATTTACTGCTCACCCTTATTTACAGACTAGCTAATTTGCTACAATGTGAGGCTTGAAGTAATTATTGGTGCCTCCTCCTCCTTGGCAGGCCTTTTAATCCTGTCCTCCCCTTCTCATTTCCTTCCTTATTTACAATTTGGTTTAAAGCCCTTAAAACCACCATGAGTTATTGCTACTCATCCCCTATAGTGGCTAACATGGAAAAGAAAGTGATATTAATATTAAGTCTTGGCAAGGATGTGGATCAACTGAGTCTTTTATACGTTGCTGGCAGAGAGAAAAATGGTCAAAACCACTTGGGACAAGTATTTGGCATTATAGACCTAAACTGAGTGACTGTGTGTGATGTGCACGCAGGTGCACGTGCACACGTTGCACAGGTGTCAGCCTCTGATTGGAAATGGCCCGAGCGTCCATTGTTCTGGTTATTCGTCACCGCCTAGTAACCAATACAAAACCGAGTCTCTTAAAGCAACAACTACTATTCTTTATTTTACCTCAAAATTTTGTTGTTCAGGAATTTGGTGTGAGATCATCTGGACAATTCCGCTGCTCCATGTTCTGTCACTATACAATATTCAGCTGGTAGAAGGGCCATCTGGAGGGGTACATTTGTGGGGATGGCTGGAAGGCTGGATCAGCTGGGACTGTTGGTGCACGTGCCTACACATGACCTCTGCAATTCAGGGCCCTCAGAGAGAATGTCTCAAAGTTCTGGAAGTGACTGCTCCCTGTCTCTTAACATCGGAGACTAAAAAGTGGTCCAGCTTCACTTCCTCATATTCTATGGGTCAAAAAGCCACAGAACCCATACAGAGAAAACATTGACTCTCCTCCATAATATGAATTCCAAAGCATACAGTACATGTATTTTTGTCTCTGCAAAAGATATTGTTAAGAAAATGAAAAGACAAGCCACAGACTAGGAGAAAATATTTGCAAAACACATATCTGGTAGAGGATTAGAGTTCAAAATATACAAAGAACCTTTAAAACTCAACAATAAGAAAACAGCTCATCTGAAAAATTGGCAAAAATCTTACCAGACACCTCACCAAAGAAGATATGCAGAGGGCTAACCTATGCCATTAGGAAATCACACGTCACAGCAACAATAAGATGCCACGGCACTCCTGTTCAAATGGCTGGTGAGGATGTGGAGCAACAAGAACTCCTGTTCCTTGCTGGAGGGAATGCAATGGTATAGCCACTTTGGTAGTTTTGCACAGAGATAAACATACTCTACCATACTATCCAGCAATCATGCTCTTAGGTATTTAACCAAATGAGTCGAAAAGTTGCATCCACAAAAAACCTGCACGTGGATATTTACGTCTTTATTTATAATACAAAATGTGGAAACAACCAAGATGTACTTGAATAGGTGAATGAGTAAGCAAACTGAAGTACATCCATACAATAGAATGTTATTTTGCAACAAAAACAAACTATCAAATCATAAGACCTGAGGAAACTTAAATGCATATTGCTAAGTGAATGAAACCAATCTGAAAAGGAGAAGGCTACAGACTATTTGATTCCGACTATATGACGCTCTTGAAGAGACAAAACTGTGGAGACGTGTGATGATCAGCAGGTGCCAGGGGCGAGGGGGAGAGAGGGTGAATCTGGGTAGCACAGGAGGTGTTAAGGACAGCAAGGCTATTCTGTATGATACTGTCATGGGGGATACATGATACTATACACAACTTTGCCAAAATCCAAAGAATGCAAAACATAAAGAGTAAACTCTAACATAAACTATGGACTTCAGTTGACTACAAGTCATCAACACTGAGTCATTGGCTGTAACATACACATCACATTAATGAGAGATGCTCATGATAGGAGACACAGGCAGTCACGGGAGTAACTGGAAATTCACTGTACTTTCTGTTCCATTTTCTTTAAATCTGAAATTGCTCAAAAAAGACCATTAATTAGGAAATGTATAAGCAGCCATTTTTAATCTGTTATGTCCATTAGCAGTAGAACAAACAGACCAAATTACTCTTTGGTAAAAGAAGTCAGTCACTATTGGGGAGAAGGGTGAGTGATTAGAAAGGAGCAAAGAAGTATTATTATTTTCAGTAATGTTCTATTTCCATCGATGGGTTATGAGCAAATGAACCTGTTCATTGATCAAGCTGTACATATTTGAGTGATATAGTTTTCTTTATGTATGATATGTCAATAAAATGTCTTAAATTATATAAAACAAAAATAGATAAAATAACACAGAGAAATATACAAATGATAATCTTAGAGGAAAATTTGAAATAACTCTGAGTGACTGCTAGACCAATGGCCAGTCAGGATGTACAAGTTTGGAACAGCATGATTAACAAAATTGACATATATATCTTTTAATATGCACATAGGTATAGGTCTATCAGTCTGTACTTGTCTCAGAGTGTGCGTTTTAAACATAGTGGGATCAAGATTTATTCTCATAATCAAATGTAAATACATATCTTGAAACTCACTTTTTGTTAGCTAATTAAGAAATATTCTTGCAATGGATGTTAGGACATAGGACATATTTTAATTGATTGGATGTCTTATTCTAAGGGGAATAGCTTTACTTCCATTTGATAGTGTATACACACACACACACACACACACACACACACACTTCCAGACAGTTGAGAATATTTCCAACAGCCTCATGTACTTTTACATGGCATTGATATTGTTTGGACTATGTGGTCCATAAGAGTAAATATATCACACGAAATTATAGCTCTTCTGCTATAAACTTTAAATTTCTAATTAATAAGAAATCTAAAATGACAACAGTTTTTTGAAATTTTTTTTTTACAAGAAAGAATACAGGAATGATTGTTGTAAATACACCTGAAACAATGATCCGTGAATGTGGGGGCAACCTTATTAAATGGGTAGATAGAGATAGGTAGATAGATAATAGTTAAACATATACATTTCAAGAAAGAAATATGTAAAGAGGGTGTAAGTAGATCCTGGGTTATTGAGTAGCAGAGACAAAGAGGTCTGAGACAATGACCCTGGCGTCCTCTGTCTACGCGAGAACCCAGGAGCAGAAACCAGCAGGTGCAGTGGCATCCTACAGCGAACTGTGTTTGAGCCAGGGCAGGTAACTGCTCTTGTCCTTACTTTCCTGTTTTACATGGTGGACAGAGAGTGGCTTTGTGGGACCAAATTGTTCCATTCAAAGCAGTCTGTTACTTGGAGCAGCATTAACTGGAAATCCCCGCACCGGAAGACCCTGGGGACCAAGGGGAATTTGCAGCCCTTCTGCTGTGGAGCGAAAGCTTGTGAGAAGACCCCAGTCTTTGCAGCTTCTCATCAGCCAGCCCTACATGAGTTTCCATGCTTTATTGCTGGATAATCCTTATTTGCTGAATAATCCTCCATGTGGCAAAAGTGCAGACTACAGGGAATAGTTTTTGTCACTTTGAACAGTCGTCCACCCATCATGGAAACCCCAGCATGGGTTGGGAGGATGGATTTTCTGTGAGGCTGGCAGCCTCCATGTTTTCTGTCATCTGTTTTGTGCATGTGGGCACTAAATGGTGGCCATTCAAGACATTCACTTTGTGTTTGCATTGGTTCTGGGAGCAGGGAGGACAGAATCCCTTTGCTGTTCATGGCTGCTGGTGGTTGAGAAGTCACTTTTCCTGTGGCAGCCACAGTGGCAATGACTGGAGGGCTCAGCCTGAGGTGGGGAAAGACTTGGCTTCACCAACAGCAGCACCGCAGGGGCATGTTTCACAGAAGATTTGGTCACGTGATTCTGGCATTGGTTCTGGTTACTTTGATTCTGTAACAGATTGACCAGTTTCCTTGGTAATTCTTCTAAATAATTCCTTTTCTCCTTAAAAGAGACAAACAGCATTTCTATTACTTGCAAGTGTGAAGGACAGCAATCTGCCAGATATCATTCAAATTTTTTTGTTAAATAATCCTGTATTTTCCTAAAATATGGACCTTTTTCCTAAAAGGTCAGACACTCTATGTTTGTTACTTACTGTCTTTACACATTTTTGAAATATTATTTTTATGTCCTCCAATCCCTAACTAGATTCCCAATGTTTTACAAATGGAGTCCCTGTGTTTTTGATTTATACGGAGCTCAAATTAATTATTATAGTAACTGGTACTTCATGGGCAAACAAGCTGTTATTGAAAAATCAAAGAGCTGCACGTAGAGGTGACAACATGAAAAAATATTTTCTGAGATCACAAAGTTGTGGCATGGAAGGACTGTTAACTGAACCTTGGCTACATATCCCGTGTTCCCAGTTATTATTGATATCACTAGTTTTGTGTTTTGATGTTAATATTGTTATTATAAGTCAAATCCTACCTATTCTTCAATGTTTAGCTTGTTTCCAAATAAATATAGAAAGAGCCCCTGCAGTACTCCAATCTTTGAGAAATAAAATATCTATAAATATCCACATAGAAAATTTGGTACTGAGCATATACTATAATAGTTTTATTTTGTGCTAGACAAATGAAGTCATAGAACAGAATAAGCTTTGGATTTTATGGATAATGCGCGCGCAAATGTGTGTGTGTGTGTGTGTGTGTGTGTGTAGATGCGTCAGGCTATTTAGAAGTTTTATTGGTCCTTCCAGGAGAGAGCTGTCAACTTTTGCACCTAATTAGAAAAAGTGTGTGGTTGTTTCATATTTTTATTAAGGCACAGTCTAAAGATAATTCAACTTATTGTAGAAATACTATAAATTGCTGTAAAGCGAGTTGCTGGCCATGGCCTGTCAGAGCAAATATGTTGTACAAATCTTAGATGAAAATTAGTGCTTATGCATTAAAATCAAATCATCTTGTACCACATTGAGAACGAGCTTAGATTTTTAAAAGAATTTCAAAATCAGGAAAGAGCAAATATTTTCAACAAAGAGCTCACCAACCCTCAACGATGTATTCCCTTCTTATATAGTTTGGCACCTGAATTAGAGTCCCAGGATCTGCCAATCTCTTCAGGTACTGGTGCTGCATTTTGAGCATTTTATAGCACTGTCCACTGCCAGGCTTTATTTAGACATTCGTTTTAAGGAGCTAATTTGCAGAAAACCAAAGAGCACAAGCTAAGGTAAGAGCACCTGCTTGACAGGTTCTATTCTGGCTGGTGTGAAGGTCTTGATGGGGACAACCAATGGTGTGGTTGGCGAGTGGAGAGAAGGTGGATTCTGACCGAATGGCAGCTCACGCGTATTCCTTCTCCTCTGCCGTATTGGTGCAACGTGTCAGAAAGAGGAGTGAGAACAGCAAACCGCACTCAATCTTAAAGCCCTAAAGGAAGAATGTGGCCCAACCCTCTAAAGTGAACCAGAACCAAGCACACAGCTCTACCTCTACCTCTGGTATTTAGAAGGCCATCTGGCCATCACATGAGAACAGAGCCATGGGATATCACCAAAGTGACTCAGCCAAAGCAAGGTTCTGGAAAAATACTATCTTATTGATAATACAGAGAAACATAAAAATGGACTTGGGTGGTGTGAACAGCAATGCTGCATAATATGGCAAGGAGATAGTCGCCTCCTCACTTGAGAGGAAATCTATGAAATGATTTAATCCATTGCATCAGGCGAACACTTCAGCAAACTTCTTGACCTCTTTTATAAAATTCAGGGATGCACAGCCTCTACAAAACAGAACCAGAACGTTAAAAGAGACTAACTTAAGACGAAAAGAAATGTGGTGCATGAAAAGAAACCAGATGAGAGGCAAATACTTAATCAAGAAGAAAAGGAAGCTGGGTGGGCAAAAATGAGTATATGAAAATGAATTTTCGAATAATAAAGAGGGAAAAAGCTTAATCGGCAATGTGGAAACTCAAAAGAAGGAGGACACAAAAGTGAAAGTCCCACTAAGGCTGCGGAAAGGGAGCACAATGAAATTAAGAGTATGAGAAAACGCATCCACTTTTGAGTAAAAGGAGCAGAGATCAGAGGTTAGAACTGCATGTACTTCACTAGACAAACCCTACAGAAGCAGGATGGAAAGAATAAGAAATAATATGATTAAATGCAAGTATTTGGAACAGAATAAAATTTTAAAATTTCTTAAGGATTATCTAAAATATCTGAAATTTTAATGCTGATATCTTATTCAGTACCACAATTATTAGGAAAGTTTTAGCTAATAATACTGTTTTCAGTTTTATCACATTATAGATACTTGGCCAGGACAAATTTCCAGTTTTTAACAATACATATTTAAAAATAAATTGATGTATATGATTTCCACAATTAGTGATTTGTTAAATAAAATTTATATTTTTGCATTTATGGAAAAAATAATCCAACTTGATTGGGATACATTATTCATTCTATAATTAAATGTACCTGAATAATTTCTTTAGGATTGTTGTATCTATATTTATAAGAGACATTGGCCTACAGATTTTCTTTCATATAATGATGCTAAGACAATCTGATAATATTAAAACTTTAAATTCATTTACTCCTATTCTTCTCTCTGTGCTGTAATTGTAATATGTTTTAATTATAGATGGGTGGATAGATGGATGTTACACAAATGGATAGATATAGACAGATCATCAGCAATCATTATTCCTACAGTTTTATTCAGTCGGTATTTATTTCCACTTCCGTACACGTCTTTCCTTCCAATTCACTTTATTCTCTGCTGCACCTCTGAGAATCCATCCTGGATCATCACCTTTTGCCTGTAGAACATATTTCAGAAACATAGTTAGAAAATAAAGTTTAAAAATGACACCTCTTACAAAATATTTTTTCAACTAAATACCTAGGAAATAACTTCACAACATTGATTTGGCAGTGATTTCTTGGATAAGACACAAAAGTCACATGCAAAAAAAGAAAAACTGGGCTTCATAAAATTAGACAAATTGGACTTTATGGAAATTTTAAAAATGTGTACATCTAAAGATACTATATAGCACATTATCTGCTATAGTAAAGGCAACCCACAGAATGGGAGATAATATTTGTAAATCATGTATCTGATAAGAAGTTAACACACAGAATATATAGAGAACTCCTAAAACCACAACAACCACAAAACCCAGGCAACATACTAAAAAAAATGACAAAGAACTTGAATAGACATTTCTCAAAAAAACACAGACAAATGGCTAATAAGCATATGAAAATATATTCTACATCATTAATAATCAGGGAAATACAAGTCAAAATTACAATGAGATATCACCTCACACCCATGAGGACTACTACAAAAAATCAGAAAATAAAAATTTGGTGAAGTTGTTGAGAAATTTACAGGATTTGTGAGAGAAATGCATGGGCAAGGATGTGGAGAGCCTTTGCGTACCATTGGAGGGAATGTCAAATGGTACATCTGCTGTAGAAAAGAGTATGGTGAGTCCTAAAAAATTAAAAATGGAATTATCACATGATCCAGCAATGCCACTTTTGGATATACACCCAAAGGAATTGAAAGCTAGTCCTTGAAGAAATAGTTGCACACTGATTAGCAGCATTATTCACAACAGTGAAAATGTGGAAGCCACCCAAATGCCCATTAAGAAATGAATGGAAAAACAAAATACAGCATCTATTAATACATGCAGTACAATATTATTCAGCCTTAAAATGGAAGGAAATATTCTGACACATGTTACACCATGGACAAACCTTAGAGAGACATTAGATAAGGGAAGTAAGGCAGTCACAGAAGGACAAATACTGCATGATTCCACTTGTAAAAAGTTTTCAGAGTAGTCAAAATTACAGAGACAAAAAGTAGAATGGTGGTTACCAGAGGGTTGGTGGAGGGAGAAATGGAGAAGTATCATTTAATGAGCAGAGAGTCTCAGTTTCACAAGATGAAATGAGTTATGGAGGTGGATGGTGGTAATAGTTGCACAGCATTATGAATATATTTAGTTTCACTGAACTGTATACTTAAAAATGCTTAAGATAGTAAGTTTTGTTTTGTGTATTTTTCCACAATAAAAGAAAAAAATCAAATAACTTAGAAACATTTTTGTGAAACAAGCACAAGGACTATTCCCAGAAAACTCATTTTAATGCATGTGTTTATACATAGTTTTGTATTTTTCTATTTTTTATGTTTATATTCAAAATTAGCATATAATGCTAATCAAGCAGAGCGGCTGTGTTTCTTGCTTCCTCTATTCTTCACATAGCAAACAAAGGCAATAAACTATTTATTAATGTTCCATCTATTTATTTCCTGGCTTGTACAAAGCTTGTGGAGTTATCTTACATATAAAATTTTTATACCTAAACCTCTATGATACCCATTAGCATCCCTTTCCTAAATCAGAGGAAACCGAGCCTCTGTAAGGTGGAGTAAGTTAACAAGATACAGAACTCAGCATTAAAGTCCATATAATTCAAGATCCTGCCCTCTTTCCATCTGTCTTTACTGCCTTTTATATATGTGTTATATGTTCAATAAATTCTCTTTATTTAAACTGAATTTAAGCTGCAAAGCAGTGTTTTGTTGGACAATAAATATGATATAGGATACTCTTCCTACCTTTCAGTTATGATCCAATTCATGGAAAAAGAAATTCTTTCATTGTGTGGAAGTTTAAAATAATGAAAATGGCATTTTCCATATTAACTGGAAACTGAAGGGAATCAGGGTGGATTGCTTGAGATACAGAAAACAAGTGGGAAAGAAACTGAATATTATTTGTCCTTTGTGTCCACTTATTATTTAGCTTTTGAGTAAATATTTTTCCCCAAATCTTTTTCCCATCTTAATTCATGTCTATAAAATAAATGTTTATATTTCACATTGTCAAGCAGGGTCACTCTAACAAAACATTTCTTACAAATACCTCTTGCAGATGCATGAGGTGAGTCTTGCCAGAAATGAAGTTGTCTCCGTAAAGATCAGTTGGTAGCTGGTTGTTACAGGCTGTTCCAAACTCGGTGAAAGCTGTCACAAGGCATACATGGAATGACGGAAAAGGTGACAACAGAAGACAAATGCTATGTCAATTATCTTTGAAGATGACTTTCCTTCTTTTTCAATTCCTGATATATTAAGAATTAATTATCTCATCTCTTTTTGCCCTTGGTTAAAAATATGATGCACCAGAACTCATGTAAAACAATTATGTAATCTAATAAAAAGGGCATTTTTCTATTATGTAGATCCAAGCTAGCTGGCATCTTTACAGTCGATATATTTCCTTTGTCAACTTTTCATGCTGCATTGGAACTGATAATATTAATATTTCTAATATTATTGTGTCTGTATTCATTGTGAACCAAATTTTTTTTTCACCTAGTGATTCTTGAAAACAATTTACCCAAGATGACCAACATCAACTGTGCAAAAAAAATGAAATTTTCATAAGATGTTGCTGTTTCATAAATTGGCTTTGAAAATTATGGGCCTACTCTATAATCTTAAGTGTTACAAACATTGGCATATGCAGCCTAAGATTACAATCGCATTTTCCTTTTGACAGTCACATCATAATGCATGACATATTGCAATTAATCTCAATTAACTAATCTCAATTAAAAGTAATCATTGCTGATACACAATTGTACCTCTCCTATCCTGAAGTTTGCAAATGATGTTTGTAATTTAAATGAAAAATTGTGTATTATAACTAATTAATTCAATCTCATTAAATTTGGCTCATGGTCCTAACATTGATAATGAGATGACAATTTGTCTCCCAGTTTGATTGAGAGTAAAAGCCAAAATTCCTAAGACAATCTATAAGCCCTTCATGGTCTGGCCCCCACGTTAACTCACAAAAGTCCTCTTTTGTATCTCTAACTCTAACCTCACCAGAGGTCCTGGCTGCCTCACTGTTCTTTGAATGTGACAACATGTTTCTGCCTTGGGCCCTAGGCTCTAGCCAGCCTCCTGGCCAGGAATGATGTTCTTCCACATGTACATTGCCAGCTCCTTCAGCTTCCTCAAGCCTTTGGTCAAATCTCACATTCTCAATGAACCCTACTCGGTGCACCCTATTCTGCATTTCAAACTGCCACCCCTACTGTACACTCCAAAACCTCTTACCCTAGTCTGCACACTTCAACAGAGTCCTTGGGATGCAGCTGACACACCACCGAGTGCACACAGTAAGGTGGGCAAGTCAGTGGTTTTTAGCTCATGTGCAGGTAAGTAGCAGCCGTGACCACAATCAATCTTAGAACATTTCATCACCTCAAAAAGAAACCCATACCCTGTAACTCTCAACCTCCTGTGTACCCAGCTCCTACCCAGCCCTAATAAATCACAGATTTATTTTCTGTCTCTACAGATTTTCCTATTCTGGACATTTTCACATGAATGGCATGAATGCAATGTGTGACCTGTTGTGCCTGGCTGCTTTCACATTTTTAAGATTCATCCATTTTGTAACCTGTATCAGGACTTCATTTCTTTTTACGGCTGAACAATATTCCATTGTGTGCATATAACACATTTTGTTTATCCACTCATCTCTTGATTGACATTTGGATCATGTAGAGTTTTTTGTTTGAACACCTGTTTTCAATACTTTTGGGTATATACCTAGGAGTAAATTTCTGGGTAATATGGCAATTTCAGAATTAGTATTTCTGAGGACCACCAAACTATTGTCCTTAGAGGCTGATTCTAGCCATCAAGTGGTATGCAGTGGTATCTAATTGTGGTTTTGATTTATACTTTCCTGATGACTAATGATATTTGCAGGGAGTTAGCTACGCTTCTGCAAAGAGGTTTTTCTGGTCAGGTCTCTCAGGCAGGGGTCGTCGCAAAGGATGAAAAAATAGTAGGAAATGGAAATAAAAAAATAATACTCAGAGCCAAAGATATAGTTTATAAAGTAAAGGTTTGCGAAGATAGAGAAGGAGGGTGCCCAGATGATTATGTCCCTCTCGCGGAGATATAACAAAGACTGAACTTTTTACATGGGTACTTATAGGGCAGATACATGCTCCCATTGCCAAAGGCAATGGGATTTACATAATAACTGACAGTTTAGTTTAGGGTCAAAGTCTTCTAAAAGGCTACTACAGATCCTTTAACTAACTCTATCTAGGTGAACAATGAGTTACAAAATCTTCTTAGGGCAAACTTCTAAGTTTTATGATAAGGCTATTACTTTAGCAAAAAACAGAGACATCTTGGCTCCGGTAATTTTGCTTTTGGAGACAGAGATGATCTCAGAAGTCAACATGAGTTGTGCCTTGTGCTAATTACTTTAACCACGTGTTTCCGTCTGGGCCCGGCTTGGGCATTAGCATATCTATTTGATCAGCTCTCATCTCCACGGCCTTTGTTGATCAGCTCTGGCAACCTATGGCTCTAGGTGAGACCTGTCTTGTCTTTCAAAGCAGGTGAGAACCATAGGCCCAGCTCAGAGCTGTCACTTTGAAATGCAGCTGTTACTGACCAATGAGACGCCCTCCCGAGGCAAGGCAGCTTTTGAACTAACACGTCTATTTTTTCTTTAAGGCAAAGCCTTATTTGACTTCTGAAATCAAATCTTGTCTCCAAAAATACAGGGGGCATTTGTATAAATCAGTATTCTTAGGCTCAACAGATATTGAGCATCTTTTCATTTGCTTATTGATCATTTGTATATCTTCTTGGGATACATGTCTATATCCATTATTATTTTGAATTTTTTAGTTGAAACTTTTTTTTTTACATTCAGGATACACACACACACACACATATATACACACACACATATATTTGTGTTTTGCAAATATTTTCTTACATTCTTTGAGCTGTCTCTTGCTTGTCTAATGGTGTCCTTTGAGGCACAAATGCCTTTAATTTTTAAGAAATCTGAAATACCTAATTTTTGTTATTCATGTTTTTGGTGTCAAATCTAAGAATTCATGTCTAGATCAGAAGTCATGAAAATTTTTCCATATATTTTCTTTTTTTTTTCAGTGTTTGTAATTTTATTGGTTTTAATTTCTTTCTAATACATGGTCATTGGTCAAAATTTCAAAAGTTACAGCACTGGTATACATTTAAAAGTCCCCCAGGGGTATCTGGTAACCTGTTATCAGAAAATTAGCTTTAGGTTACCTTGAATTTTTTCGAGTATTTACTGCTAATGTCTTTAGTCATTGCTACCTCCATACTTGCTACAGTGACTTTACAATTATAGTCTAATAGTATACAATTTTAAACTTTGTCATTTTACATGTTTTGAACTTAATATTTATCTTCTGGAGTCAAAATTATCCAGTCAAATATGTATTTGGAAAGTAACTATTAGTGGGATAGGATTCTACTTTTTTTAAAAAATTTTCCTTTTGATTTTTTTTTTTATTCTTATTTCAGCATAGTGTGGGGGTACAAAAGTTTAGGTTACGTATATTGCCCTTGCCCCCCACCCCCCGAGTCAGAGCTTCAAACGTGTCCATCCCCTAGACAGTGCACATCATGCTCATTATGTATGTATACACCCATCCCCTCCCCCCCCCACATCTGCCTGACACCCGATCAGTGTTATTCCTAAATGTGCTCTTAGGTGATGATCAGTGAAACCAATATGATGGTGAGTACATGTGGTGCTTATCTTTCCATTCTTGGGATACTTCACTTAATAGAATGGGTTCCAACTCTTTCCAGGAAAATACAAGAGGTGCTAAATCACCATTGTTTCTTATAGCTGAGTAGTACTCCACGGTATACAGCTTTACTTCTTGTATTTATGTTTTTGATTTATTTTGAGGGTTTTTTTTTAATAATCTGAAGTAAGGGTTCAAAATTATTATTTTGCATGTGGTTCTTTTTATTCCATTGATAAAATGTATGACATTTATTGATTTTGGTATGTTAAAATAACCTGACATTACTGGGATAAATTGCACTTGGTCATGGTATATAATTCTTTTATATGTTGCTAGGTTTGATTTGCTACTATTTTTTAAAGAAATTTTGCATTTTTACTCATAAGATATAGTAGTTGTAGTATTCTTTGCCCATGACATTTGGGCTGATTTTGGTGTCAGGGTAATATTTGACCCCACAGAATGAATTGGAAAGTGTTCCCTACTCTTTTATATTTTTTAAAAATTTTGGCAAGAATTAATATTAATTCTTTTAAATTTTTGGTAAAGCTTTCTTTTTGGGAAGTTTTTTTTTTTTCATTGATCATTCAATCTTTTCATTTATTATAGGGTTATTCATATTGTTTAATTTTTCTTGAGTTACTTTTGGTAGTTCATGTCTTCCCAGAATTTATCCATTTTGTCTCATTTATTTATTTTATTGGGGTACAATTGGCCATAGTTTTCCTTTATAATCCTTTTCATTTTTGTAAGCTTGACAGTAATATTTTCTTTTTCAGTTCTAATTCTGGTGTTTTGAGTCTGTCTCTTTTGTTTTCTTGATAAATATAGCTAAACTATCAATTTTGTTGATCTTTTCAAAGAACCAGCTTCTGTTGTCACTGCTTTTCTGTATTAGATTTATAATCTCTATTGCATTAATTTCTGTTGTAATATTATTTCCTTCCTGTTGCTTGCTTTAGGGTTAGTTTGGTATTTTTCATTTGTCTTTTCATTCGCTTAATAATGTCTTTTGCAGAGCAGAACTATACTTTGTTCTTAATATAGACAGTTACAGCCATAAATTTCCTTCTATGCACTTTCTTATGTGCATCCCTTAAGTTTGGTATGTTGTATGCTCATTTTCAATCATCTTAAAGTATTTTCTAATTTACCTTTTAATTTCTTCTTTATCTAGCAGGTTTTTTGGGAGTGTGTTGTTTTATTTGTTAGTTTCCCCGTTTTTTTTTTCTTTCTGTTATTGGTTTGTAATATCAATTCTTTGTTTTAGGAAAGCATATTTTATATTATTTCTATTCTTTTAAATTTACTGAGGCATGTTTTATGGCCTAGAATAAAATGCTTCCTGAAGAGTGTTCCATGTGCTTTGGAGCAGAACATATATTCTGCTGTTGTTAAAGTGATCTATAGATGTTTGTTAGGTCTTGATTTTTAGTACTTGTTCCCATTGCTCACATTTTAAAAATATTCAGAAATGAGGATGATATTGAGACTCTAACTACGATCTCATTGGATGACTTTGGATATCTTCTGAAGTTTTGTTATTTTATACAACGGTTTAATAATAACAATAAAGTAGGCCAGAGATGTGAAGTCTATTTTAATCCAAAACTGTCTATAAGATTTTGATGACCCAAGTCAAAGATAAAATTCAACAATCTATTAGGTTTGGTCACTTCCAAAAAACTTTCCTGTGTGAGCATATTTGGTCATAAACTCCCCTACCAAATGCTGACAAATGCAAAAGTTAGGCACAAATTTCCTCTCTACGGATGTCCTGGGATCAGTTAATTTGAATGAATGTTTTTCAAACCTGAGGTAACACCTGGGCATAAGTCACTCCTGTCTCCTAAACTCAATTTCTCAATTTCTGTTTTTTCTCCTACATGGGGGGAGGGCGCCCGACTCTGAAGCCCATGTTCCGCAGGAAGGCGGGGCTGTCGCGTCTGTCCCCGCAGCCGCGGGTTTACCAAGGTCAGCCCTTGTCTGCCGATCTCGTCACTGTTTGAAACATGCCTTTGTCACATTCTCTATGCCAGCAGCTCCCAAAGCATTTTCCTCGAAATCCATGAAATGAAAATAAAAGAAGTGTGTTGTTTGTATGTTTTCTGTTTTCTGCAGCTTTTCTTGGTCTTCTAATATTCCAAAATTCATTGTGAATCACCAGAAAAGGAGAAGACGGGATACAGACGTACATTTGTAGCAGATATTGAGTAGCCCGCCCTCCTGTCCTCTCCCGCCGCTGCTGAGGAGAAAACCATTTCCGGCCGCGGCGGAAGTCGCGTCGCCCGCGCCGGCTCCACCCGAGGACCTTCTCCAGCGGCACCCGGGGCTGCCGGCGGGGCGGGAAGGCGGGAGGGACGAGGGACTGGGGCCACCGGGAGCCTCCCGCCCTCCAGCTGGCGTCCCGAGGGGTGCGCGACGCAGCCAGCGACAGGACTGGGCCCCGGAGGCTAATCCGGGAACTTGCCCCGTATTGCAGGCGGTATTGGCTTTACCACCTTTCCTGTTTTCTTTTCTCTCTTTTCCTGACTCACTTTCCCAGTGTCCTCACTCCTGCTTTGAGATCACCCAAACAAATACGTTCTTTTCTTTTCTTAAACTCTTGCCACACAGATGACAGTGGAAGCCATAATCTTCTGTTATAATCACCTTGAATGCTCTAATGACAGTAAGATGGTGAGCGAACTCACCATGTCACATTAGTTCAGATGAAATAAAAAATATCTATTCATGTCCAAGATTTGTAAAACTAAACCAGACATTGTTGCATTGTGGTCTTTTGAATGGACCTGGGTTCTGAAATGCCCACAGTTTTTTTAAAGGACACCTTGCCTCTAGGAAAAATTGGAACATACAGAATAAATTATTAACCCAGTTATCCCTGGAACTCATTGGTTATTTGAGGATTTTCTCACATATATCCCTGAATTGAAAAACTGTGAATTATTTTTATAAGTATCACCTTATTTTATTTATGATGGAGAATTGAAGGTTTAAAGATTAAGTTAGTCTATTCAGAGACTAAAAAGCAATCATTTCACAAGGAACAAATGTATATGTTGACAAGATATATATAGACTTTTAAAAAATTCTATATATTTTTGAACCAATTAAAATAATTTTTTTAGTCTGTCTATAGTTTTACGCCAGTAAAAATGTATTTGAACTAAAAAAGAATACCTTAAAGAATTTTGAAATGTATTATTCCTCTTAGACTGATTGAAAGAATTATGGTATAGTGAAATATTGTGATTGGCATAGTTTGGGACAGGAATAATTCCTCGAAGATCAACCCCTGCCGAGATAGTTTATAATGACACAGAAACTTCCTAATTTACAAAATTTATGTTATAAAAAAGCACTAAGAAGTATAGATAATACATAGATTTTAATTAAAAATGCACAAAAAGTAAATGTCTAAATAAATTTGATGGAGATGTTGTACATCTAATTGTATATTTGTATATTTTATTTGTGCATTTTATTCCTAGGTGTGTTTTTCTGTTTTAATTTGTAAAATGTTCTTATTTTTATGTCGATGTATTATATACTAAATAAAGGAAAATCAGAACATAGAAAATGAAGAAGAAGAACACAGTCCAATGAAGACAATACTTGTGTGCTGGGTGACCACATGAGCTGTCTTATTTGCTTATGTTTCACAGGGTGAGAAAGAGACTGCAAGGAACTTTAACTGGGACAAAGAAGCAGAGTAAGGACATTTTTGCAGCACATTCATATTACAGAAAATTTAGGAACTTTGTTAAGATAAAAGCACTGAAAAATGATAGTATTTAAGGAAACCTAGAAAATTGAATTCATATCTGTGATGACTGAAAAGCAATAGAATAATGCTTGTTTTCTTGGCTTAGGCATTGATAATGTTTGTTGAGACTAGGGACACACCGAAGTGAAGGAAAAAGAAAATTTTAATTTGGGATATTTGAGTTTTAAGTGTTGGAATTTGAGAAATATATTTGGTTAATATCAAAACAGTGGAAACCAAAGCATGTATACAATTCCCTGAGTGTGCCTGTGTGGAGAAGGCACACACAGTCAGAAAATAGGGACCAGAAGTAGTCAAAAACAGAAAGAATTTTTAATTGTATGTAAAAGCCAGTTAGAGTAGAAAAATATGGGATTTGTGTTTTGGAGTATTTCTCTATCTATTTCTTATGGTTGATACTATCACTGGAAAAAAATGAAGCATTAATATACACACAAAATAATGAAATTTTAGGTGTAAACTATGTGAATGCAGGGACCCTTAAAGATATACCTAACACTGGAACTGATTTTGCCCTTAAGACATGTACTGAAATGAATGAGCTTGGGTTTGCTTAGGGTCCTGCAGCACACAGGTGGGCCTTTCCCAAGATAGGGTGTCTTACAAGACCCTTCCTCATAAAGCTGTGACCAAATGTTACGTCCTCAGTGTAAAGTCAGAAGTAAATCAGCCTCTTTCCACATTCCCAGGAAATTGCAAGTAAAATTGACTTGAGACTAAACAGATTAAAAGAAAACAAATCATTAAGAATTAATAGCAACAATTTAGGCATTGTTTAAATGTACATCCCAAATGTATGCAACTTGGGACGTCCAAAAAAGCCTCAGGCCAAGAATTAATATCCAGTGGTCCCAGAATGGTGGTGCCACTAGGAGACTCAGAAACAAATTCAAATCCTCCTTGGTCAATTCTCTTCACACTAATACTCAAAATGCACAAAAATAATTTTCTAGGAAAAAATAAATATTTGTTATTTAAAATATCTACATATACAAGGAAATGATACCCTACCATTTGTAAAAAGAGCAGAAAAAAAGCATAAACAGATTCACAAAGACTTCAATTACTGAAAAAATCTGTGTTAGATTATAAAATAAATCTGCTTTAAAAAAATAAAAAAAAATATGAACACATTTTGAGGAGACTAAAAAATGACCTAGCAAATTTGAAAAGTAGTTTGTATAAAAATATATTAGTTTAAATTGAATGCTTACTGATGAACTCAATGATTAGACACAGCCAAGATGAGAGTTAATAAAATATTTCAGGATGCATTACAGATAATTTGAAAAGATGTAAAATGAGGATAGAATCATAAAAGACATGGAAGATAGAGTGAGAAAGTGTAGTATGCATTTAATGCATATTTTAATTGGAGAGGGGAAAAACTGGGAAAGGACATGATATAAAGATATTTTGGAATAAAGTTCTCTAGACTTTTGAAGGAAACTAAGCCATATATTCAAAAATTCAATGAATCATGAGCAGGGTACATGAAGATAAACCTATACCTAAATATCTCATAGTGCAACTGCAAACAATCAGGAAGGCAGATCATAAAGACCTTTGATTACATTGAAATCTGAAAGAATGGAAGGTAAAAGACACAGTATAATTTGTTGAAAGTCACTAAATGCCTAGAATCTAGAATCCTAGAATTCTCAACCAAGAAAAATATTCTTTAATTTATGGCCAAATAAAAACATTTTTAGAGAAACAAAACGCTACCAACAGAACTCCACTAAAGAAACTCTGAAGAAACTCTGAAAGGACGAACTACAGAGAGGATGAAGTTCTGAAATGAAAGAATGAACAAAAAGCAAAATATGTCATAAATATATGGATATTTCTAAATTAAAAATTAGGTGTTAAGATTAAAAGATATTTAAAATAGATAAGCACAACAATATATATATGGAGGAGAATGAATCAGTCTGAAGTGTTCAAACATCCCTGTATTTCTGACAAGAAGATAAAAGTGATAAAATGATAAATTAGTTAAGCATTATATATGTCTCTCTCATAGCCATGAAAACAGACAGCAGAAACAAAAGTAATAATTTGAAAACAAGAAGAAACTGATAAATATAAACGAGAGAAAATGAGACATAATGTATTTGCAACTCATAGGAAAAAAAAAGTATAAACATAAACTATAAAAGATTACCTTAAAGATAAATAGATAATGTTTCCATTAAAATACAAAGATTGGCAGAATATTTTTTAAATCCATATCTATGATGATTATAAGAGACACAACTAATATATAAATTTACAGAAAATTTGAGGTTCAAACAATATACATACTATGTGTATACAATAGACATGCAAACTTAACTTTGCAAGTACAACTTTTTAAAAAAGTTGGCCTTGTCATAGCAATATTAGACATAATAGAATTTAAGTTAAAAACATTTACTAAAATAAGTGAATGTAATTATTATGTAAAAGTTTTAAGTGATTAAGAAGCTATGATAATTTTATGTGCATCAGCCTAATATATATATATATGTATTTAAACTGTATAAAGCAAAAATATCAGAACTGCCAGAGAAATAGATAAATCCCCAAATTGCCATATATGTTTTAAACACACATCTTTCAGTAATAGAATAGCAAGTGTTAAAAGAAGCTATTTGATTAACAAAAATTAATCATATGTTTTATATGGAACATGAATGGTATACTTCATGTTATTTTTACATTCATATAGAATACTTACAAAAATCAACATGTTCTAGACCATGCTGCAAATCCCAACAATTTCACATAAATAAAGTAACACAGAGTATATTTCTGGAACAAACAGCAATTAAGGTAGACATCAAGAACAAAAAAAGAAAGCTATAAAATATGTCTAATATGGATCAAAAGGCATGCTAATGAATACTGTGGTATTTTAAGGTGAATAATTAATGCATAAAAAATGAAATAAGCATTTGTTTACTGCCACAAAGGTATACAAGGAGGGAAATATGTAACATCACTTAGGCTATTTAATAAGAACTACAATGTGAGAGACTGAGAGAGAAAGAATCAGTATAACATACAGAATGAAGGAAGTTATACATAAAAGGGCAGAAATGAAAGAAACAGACAATATGTATTTAAAAATCCAGAAGTTGGTTCTTTAAGAAAAATATTAAAATTAACGAATATCTAGTAAGCCTGATGAAGAAAAGTAAAAAGATGAACAAATAACCAATTATCTGGAATAGAAAGAATACACAACCACAGCAGCTGTAGATTTTAAATAATAATTATTTTCTGTTCAACCATAATGGAACATTTTACATTGGAATTAATCTCCCAGAAAAATCTTTCTATAAAGCTATGTAGAGAACATTCAGCAACATTAAGGACTTCCCATTCTACCAGTTATGGAGTTACTGATACTGGACTAAACCTCCTGAAGAAACAACTATAAAACCTGGATAAAATAAATAAAATAACCTATTGCATGTGTTGGAATGCAATCTAGCAGGTCAGGCACAAGGTGCTACTATGTTCTCTTTGTCAGACAGAACACGTAACATTTCCACATTCTTTCTACCCTTACTCCCAACATTTAATCTTAGATTTACAATTAAATATATCCAATATTACTACCAATCCTTTGTCAACACTTCCCTACTCACACCTCGCTTGATGAAGTTGGGTAGACTCTTCAAGAAATTCAAAGTAGAGAATTTCTCAAATACGTGCATATTTAAAACTACATTTTTTAACTTCTGTGCTTGAAGTGCTGCTTGGCTGACAGGCTGAGTTTAAACATAGTGTGGGATGCAAGAGGTTCAGTTTAATAGGGATCAACACCTCTGGAAGACGTGGGGAAGCAGGATTTGAAGAGGAAGAGAAGAACAGAAAATGTAAACACAGGACTGCTCTGACAGCCCAGCATATGCCCCAGCGTGAGTTGTCGCCCACCAGAGTTGTCCTAGTGCCAGACCCTTCGCAGTCACTGGGTGGCACTGTGAAGGGAGTGACCTTGCATTAGCTGCAGAAGGTGACAGTGGGAGGCATCTGCGGACCACTCTCTTTTCCCCCGTGCAGAACATACTTCCTTGCGGGGGACTGGGTGGCATGCCTTTGGTCCACAGTTGGCGAACACACAGTCTCTCCTCATGCTCTCATTAGTCACATACCTTAACATGTTCTTGCACCACTTATTCTGTATTTCACCAACATGTGGGTTATCAACCTTTCAGTGCTTAAATTTTAGCTGCTCTAATCTCTGTATGGTAATACTTCGTGGTGTTTTAATTTGCATTTCCCTGATGATCAATAATGCTGAGAACTTTTTGAAAATATTGACAATTAGTGCATCTTCTTTGTGCAGAGTCTATTCAAGACTTTTTTCATTTATTTTTGGTCATTTGTTGTAATTAATTTTCTGAAGTTGTAAACTTTCTTTATATATTCCGGTCACACATTACCAGCTATAGGTTTGCCATATTTCTTCCACTTTGTCTTATTTTTTTATAGTATCATTTGAGGGTGAAAATTTTTATTTGTACAAATACAATTTATCATTGTTGCTTAATCATTTGTGAGACCTGTCTAATGTCTTTTGCCTATACTCAGATTGTAAAGATATTTGCCTATATTTTTATTTCAAAGTTTTATCACTTAACTTTAAATTTAGGTCAATGTTCTATCTTAAATTTATTATTGTGTGTTGTAGGAAACAAAATGTATTTTCTTCCAGTTCTTGAAATATTTTCTCATCTAACTGAAATATTATTGTGTGTTTTTTGAATATTAGTTGATGTTATATGTGTGGATTGATCATTTATGAGAAGTCTATTCAATTCTATTACACTATTCCTCTAAACCAAGACTAAAACTGTAGCTTTGGAGTAAATCTTGAATTCAGGTAGTGTCAGTCTTCCTGTTCTTCTATGTGAAAGTTGTTTGTCCATGTTAGGTCCTCGAATGTCCATATATGTTGTAGAATCATCGTGTATCTGCTTGAGACACCCCTCCCTGCTCTGTCTGCATGTGCAATGTGCCCCTGGAAGTACTCTGGACTCACACCACTTATTTCCCTCTCAGGAATCACAGTCCAATGTCTTAAAGAGTGGTTTTATACTTTTTACCTTTTTCTAGTAGTGTATAAAGGAATGACAAAATCTGTTACTGGTTATTCCATTGTAACAGTAATCAGACACCACATGTGAAAAGTTCTTGCATTTACTTGCATTCATGTAAAAAAAAAGATAAAACATTGTCTTTTTATCTTTTTAATTTTCTAAGAATGGTGACAATAGCCCTTTTTTCACTCCTGATAATTTTTCTCTCTCTTTCATTTATTTATTGATCAGTATAGCTAATTGTTCATCAATGTTATTGGTTTTAAGGCACAAACTTTTGGTTTGTTGATTTTCACTGTTTTACAGGTTTCTGTTTTATTGTTTTCTGTACTTTAACTGTTAGGATATTTTCTTCCTTCTATTTCATTTGGATTTAATTATTTTGTTCATTTTCCAGCTTTTGAAAGGTTAGATAATATTTTTAAACCTTTTTCCCCTTTTAATAAAAGAATATGATATTCTAAATTTCCCCTGAAATACTATTTTATCAATGGAAGATTGAGATATTATATTTTCATTAGTCTTCACTCCCAAATATTTTTCAATCTATTTTCTTACTTTTTCTTGTATGCATGAATTATTTACAAAACATTGGTTAATTCTCCAATATTTGGGAATTTTGCTGGCATCTTTTTAAATTGATAATTT
This sequence comes from Eulemur rufifrons, assembly GCF_041146395.1. Taxonomy (NCBI): domain Eukaryota; kingdom Metazoa; phylum Chordata; class Mammalia; order Primates; family Lemuridae; genus Eulemur; species Eulemur rufifrons. The sequence goes on along the minus strand of NC_091011.1, from coordinate 3,989,618 downwards.
ATATTTATTGGGACTTGTTTTAGAGGCCAGAATAAGGCCTATCTTTGTGAATATTTCAGATATACTTGGAAAGATGTAAATACTATGGTAGTTGATAATTATGTTTTGTAAATGTTCTCTAAATATATTAATATGGATGTTTACAGTGCTCAAATTTTCTACATTGTTACCTGCATCATGTACTTGTCCACCTCCAGCAGTGACAGGGTGACAGGGTGCAGTGTTCAAACTGCAGCAGCAATCGGAATTTGTTTATCTGTTTTGCCCATTTCTCTCATTTTTGTTGGTCTATTCAGAAAATTTACTTTTAGGTGTACCCACATTTAAGGTGTGTTGTATATTCTTGAAAAATTAACATTTTATATTGATGAATTTACTTTTTAATCATCTGTCTACTCTGGTTGTCCATCTTTTTTTGATGTCTGATATGTCTCTTGCTAATCTGTCCCTAATTTCCCTCACAGAAAGTAAAAACTTCAGACATGTATTTTCTTCAACTCCTTCCTCATCCTTTATAATACTGTCATCATACATTTTAATCTATGTGTTACAAATGTAGTAAAACTTTATTATTCAAATAATTGTCTTTTAAACAATTAAAGAAATTAGCGGAAAACATTTTTATATTTTATTCTAATGTTTAAAATTGATGGTATTCTTTCTTTCTTTCTTTTTGTAGATTGCATTTTAATCTGGTATTTTCCTGTAGCCTAAAGATATTCTTTCAAGTTTCTTGATGTGCATGTGAGTTTTTATTCATCAGAAATATCTTTATTTCATTTTTATTTTTGAGTTATATTGTTACTGGATACAGGATTAAGCTGGTTTACTTACTGATTTTCTTTCAGTAGTTAAGTGATACTCTGTTCTGGTGGGCAGTGTTTGCTGATGACAACGTGATTCTGTCTTGTCTGTTACTCAGCATGGTGAGGGTGGGTAGCCACTGCTCTGTGGCTAGATTAGTCATACTCCTCAATTTTTATTTTTCTGTTTTCTCAGTTGAATAGCTGTGGTATTCAATGAGACTGAGGAAAACTACCATTTTCAGTGCTGTGCGTTCTTTAGAATCACTGTTTAGCTCACAAGCAGACTCTTGCAGTTCTCTGCCAGCTCTGCAATTCTTTGCCTTATGAACGTGCACTTTACAGCTGCAAACGCAGTGTCCCTATGTAGCCTTCTAAAGTGACTTCCTTGCATGGCTTCTTCCTTTCTCATACCCAATCCCACTAATTCCAGCTGCCTAAGAAATCCTCGACTCTCATTTAAATTCCTTCTGGTCAGTGAGGGCATTACTCCATCTTTGGATTCCACTCCATGTGGATGCCACGTTGGGAAGAATTCTCGGCAGAAAGCCAGGGTGAATATGTAGTTCACTTTGAAGGTTTTCCTAGTGTGAACTGAAATGAAATTTAAAGGCTCCCCCCCCCCCCCCCCCCCCGCCTCCCCCACCGGCTGATTGAATGGACTCCCTCGTGGCCAAAGGAATATCCTAAAACTAAATTGCCTGCCAAGAGGAAGGAGGTCAGACATGCCTTATCATGCCCCTCTCCCTTCTTGGGGACATCCTTTGTGACCCATTAACAGGCCTAAGGGTATTCAAGACAAATCTACAGGTCCTCAGTTTATACAACAAATATATGTCTGGTGGCTTATCTCTGATAAACAGCAACTATGTTAAAACATTCCAAGCCTGTGGTCAAAGCTTCTTGTCTTTAACCAATTACAAGCCAAAGAATCTTTAAACCCACCTATAACCTGTAAGCTCTCCCTGCCCCCAGCTTTGAGATGGCCCACATTTTCGGGTCGAGCCAATGTATACCTGCCACGTATTGATTTATGACTTTACCTCTAACCCCTGTCTCCCTGAAATGAATAAAACCACACTGTAACCCAGCCACAGCCAGTCCACTTGCTCAAGGCTTCTTGGGAGTGGCTCCGGGTCATGGTCCTCAAATTTGGCCCGGAATAAATCTCTTTAAAATTATTTTACAGAGTTTGGCTTTTTTTCTGTTGACGCTAGTCACAGGGATTATAGCTTTATCTACTATCTGCTGCGTGAAACCTGAAAACTAGTGCTTCATATTTGTACACATTTTAGTTGTTGTTGAGGTGCTGAGATGTACACTTTGGCATAACTGGAACTCCATTCTCCTTTGTTCCCCAGTACCTAGTGCCCTCTGCATGGGGTTATAGGATCTTCCTGACAGGTTCATTCTTAGGGAGCTCTCTGCCCTGGGGCGTCGTCCACATTCGCCGTCACAGGGCTGCTGTTGCCTGTTCCTCTTCTCTGCCCTGTTCATGCCCCCCTCTGCTCTAGAGTTGGTTTCAATTTTGGATATAATTTTTATGTAAAAAATAAAGGTTTGCGTAGGTTCTGTCTCCTTGTTATTCTGTCTTCATGGATTATGGCTGTGTTTTATTAGTATAATTATTATTCTACAATACCAAGACAAACAAGAATAAGTTCTTTAAAATCTGATTTGTGGAAATCAATAACATGTCTTTAAATTTTCTTATTATTTTTCTTATTTTTTATTTTATTTTGTTTTATTTATTTCTTTTTAGACACAGGATCTTGTTGTCCAGGCTGGCCTCAAACTCCTGGGCTCAAGCAATCCTCCCATCTCAGCCTCCCTAGTAGCTGGGACTACAGGCGCATGCTACCGCACCTAGCTATCGTTAATATGTTTTTACACACATTTATTTATCATTGGCATATTTCATCTAAAACTAGTGCTAAAAACAAGGTTTTATACTATACAGGCAATGAGAGATTGTAAATAGATATTTACTCAGTTATTCTACTGAACTAGTTGAAAACAATACACGTATTGGCTTTATTTTACTGAGTCAGCATTTATTCCAGTCAACTTTTACTTTATATGAAGCATTTTGTTGCCTCTGATTCTTACAATAACCATATAAAACAATTTGGCACCTCTAATTTTTCAGTATAAAACATTATAATAACACAGCCAGGAAATGTAGAGCTGAGTTAAAACCATATCCGTTTGACCTCAGAGTTAATGATTTTTTTTTTCTTATTTATAATAAATAGAAAAATGTCTCCATAATTTCTTCAGTTTTGCACAAGCAATTATGATCACTACTGAAAACCAGTAAAACAAACAACAGCAAAAATAAAAATCCCTTACAGAAAACATTAGACTATATCGAATTATTTTGCAAACCTTGACATTGAATTAAAAACCTCAGGTATTAAAACTGTGTATATAAAAGTCCTTTCTTTTTAATATAAGGTACATTATATGTATGATCAGCATAATTTTATCACTATAAATCATAAATATTTGAAAGTTATTATGTAATAACTCAATATACCCTTATGTCTAGAAATGACTGAGATTTAACTCAACATCAATGATTAAACATCTATACAATCAAGGTACTACAGTTCAGTGAAACCTTGCTGGATATTAGATAAGAGCAGGTTTTGTTATAATTCCATGCTCTCACAAAACTATATCATATTACTCATAACCAGCCCTTCATATTCTATTTCTGTTTTGGTATTTTAGAATAATATATGTTTGAAACACTTGAATTCATAGAAAGAATCTGAATAGTTTTTAAAATGTCAATGAAATGTCATTTCTTCACGCTTCAACAACTCAAAATTGGTTAAAGTGGTTCTCTTCAAACTTTCTGGAACATTTTTTATCTAAATTCTAAGAACAATCAAAATAGGTTTTAACTACAAATGTGAGAATATTGTAAATGTCAGGGTGGATAAATTTTTAAGATAATTTTATAGTCACTTTTTCATCATAGTAAGATTGTGCTAAATTTTTTTAATATAAATATAACTGTAGACATTTAAGTTGAAATTCTGTGGAATTTTTCTTCTAAAGCCTGAAATTTAGATTCATATGCAAGTTATACGTAAAGATGTGTATAAAATTAATATACACATGTACTTTCTTAAATAGTTGAGAACTTATTATATCAAATACACTTTATTATATAAAAATACAGATTACTTTTAGCCATACATGTTTGAAATAATTAGAAAGACAGTTGTACTTGATTTTACTCTTTTACTGTTGGGATTAACATGGACATAATATTATGGTCTGCAGATGATTCAGGTAAGTTTACTCCTCATATGATCACAAGACCAAGGCAAAATAGTTTTATATCTGAAAGGAAAAGAAATCCACATAAGGTTTTGAAACGCTAAACCATTAGCAACTTGGATAAAATTGGAATAAAAATACACAAAATTGCCCAGTTCCCAGCAGGAAATATACAGTGAACACACAACGGAAGCACGCGGCATTTTTATACTCCCAGATGCAGAGCACCCACCCACCACTCCTCTCTGCTCCTTGTAGACGACACAGTTCCTCCCGGGTCTCAGTGCAGTCGTAGGGCGCTCTGTCGTTTCTATGCAACTGCTTTTCTCTTTAGCTTTTGAGGCAATTAAAGAAAAAATCTATTTTAAAAATAAACTGTATGCACCCTAGTTGCATACAGTGCAAACTAGGATGTTTTAACCAAGCGTGTTTGCAGTAGCTTTTCTAATGTTGGGAAAATGAGGTAGGCTTTAGTGTGATTTTTGATAATAAATTTTCAAAGTGAGACACAAAATGGTGGCACCAGCACAAAGTGTGCGACACTTCGAATACGCTTCCTAAAGAAAGGATCCTCGTAGCATTTTCCTCTAGTAGCAACGGGAACAACACGTACAGTGGACCCTTGTCAACACAGGGGCGGGGGTGCTGACACCCTGCACAGTTGAGAATCCACATATTAGTATCACTTTGACTCCCCAAAATCTTAACTGTGAATCTCCCACTGCTGACTGGAAGTCTTACCGATGACACATATTTTGTATGTTATATGTATTACATGCTGTATTCTTACAATAAAGTAAGCTAGAGAAAAGAAAATATTAAATAAAATCATAAGGAAGATAAAATATATGCATTATACTATTCATTAAATGGAAGTGGATCATCATAAAGATCTTCTTTCCCCTCTCTTCTTTGGAGTCCGCTGAGGAGAGGGAAGAGGAGGGGTTGGTCTTGCTGTCTCGGGGGCAGAAGTAAAAGAAAATCTGCATAAAATTGACTTGCGCAGCTGAAAATTGTGGTGTTCAAGGGTCAAATATGTATCCATTGAACAGCAATTGATTTCTAGGAATTAATCTCACAAAAACACTCTGAGAAAGATGCCAAGGGGGGAAAAATAAAGATCTTTGGTGTAGCCACGTTGTTAATAAAACTTCATGCATTGATCATACAGTAAAATTTTCATAATACTATGTAGTTAGTGAAATTAGTAATAATGAGTATTTTTACATGAATGCAAAGAAAGATGCCTGTGATACGTATTAAATGTGAGCTGAGATTTACCTAAATATTTTCTCTGATTGAAAATCAATTTATTAGTTAAATTAATCATAAAAAGTTATAAATAAGAAAATAAAATCATCTTTAATTTTAGATTTCACTATCCACACAATCAATGTCATCATATTGGTATTTTTCTTATTACTTGTCACTTTTCTATTTCTATAAGAATGTGAATTTCTTAAAAAAAAAAAAAACATTCCCAATTAAAGGATGCTAAAGAAGCAAGGGAACTAATTGGAATATGTGACCCAACACTGGGCCTTGTCCCTATAAATGGCCTCATTAGATGGACTGACAAAACTGGAATACGGACAATAAAAATGTTACAAATGTAACTTTATAATGTCAAAAAAAACGATATCATGTATTATTTAATTCAAAGACTTTATACCTGTAATATTTTACTTGAAATATATTACAGTGATGTTTCAAGTAAATAATAGAGATCTTTATTTTTATTTTAATTGTAATGCATAGCATTTTAATTTCAATGTGTTCTACTCTATGATTACTGCATCAGAAACTCAAATAAGTCACTATTGCTAAGCATCCAACATTATGTAATTTTGTTTCCCATGAACAACATAAAAATGAAAACTTGCACATAAATATTTGCAGAGTTATTCAATTATTTCTTTTGGATATATTTCTGTAAGTTGAATCTTTAAGTTAATATAGTAATATTTTTCTCTCATGGTATTAATGGAAGATATATAGACATGATTTTTTTTTAATTTATAAAGGATTGAAACATTTTACACATTTATTCTCCAAAGTGTTTGTAATAATTAGTATTTATAAGAAGATTCCTGTTCCACATTTTTATACAAACATAAGAGTGTCATTTTTAAATTTTTTAAAAATTGGATTGTGAAATACTGTCATGCTTTTAATTTTCATGTTTTAAAAATTTGCAATATTTCGTATTTTTCTGTTCAGGTTTCTATTGTGAGATTCCTTTTCAAGTTGGATGTATTTCTGTAAGTGGATCTCTGAGCCAACATAGTAATATTTTTCTCTCATAGTTTAATTAAAAATATATTGATAAAATATCCTTTTAAGTTTATGAAAGTTTGAAACATTCTGCATGTTCCTAGGTTAGCAGGTATGCGCAAAGCTACCCCCAAAGGCCAAGGGAGCTGAGGGGAAGAAAGAGGCTGACAAATCCAGTTTCTCAGGAAAAAAAAAATTAATAGGAACTTACAAACAGAGCAGTTTCAGGTGGCCAGGAGACAGTGAATCCCCACACCCTTCCTCCAGAAAGTATCCTTAAAATAGCAAGCTTTTAGGGTGAAGTCACTTGTGACCACTGGGAAGGTTAAGTAACTAATCTTTTTAAGGGATTGTCTATGCTTCAGACATTGTGTAAAGGCCTTGTTTCAGAATAGATCAGCATGGAGTCAAACACTGGTCATTATACCTTAGTTCCATGTAGATACAGCTTCACACAAATATTACATATTGTTTAATATTTTGCTATTATATGGGTGGTGATATATCATATATATTCTTATGTGTGTTCATTTTTTCTTTTTGTTTGTTGGATCACTTGTTTCTTGTCTCTACTCAACATGCCTATGAAATACAGTCAGGTTGAAACATGTTACTCAAGATCATTAATTTTCAATGTTTAATAAATATTATCTTATATTAGCATGCTGTTTATTTATTTATGGGCTCTTCAGGTCTCAAATTTTTGGTAGTCTGAACAATGATCAATGAATATGTTTTTTTCAAAGATCCTGGTATGTGTGTGCACAGAGGCAGCACCACTGAAAGCGTGACCTGCAGACAGGGGCTGGTCTGCAAACCGTGGTCAGTCTACACCGTGAACGCATACATCGAGAGTAGTCATGTTTCTAGCAACCTGATGGAATAGTTTTATGGCATTTGAATATAAAAACACAAATTTGGTGAAGTATCTTTTTTTCTTTTTAATATAAAGAATTCTTTTTGCTATATTTTGCAATAGTATTTGCTCATGAGAGATTGGAAAAAAATAGTTCTTCACTATGGTTAATTTGAGAATCTCTGCTTAAATTTATATATCCAGAAATGGAATTGCTATTTTATAAGATATATCCATTTAAAATTTATTGTGTGGTGAACAGTTGTTTTCTGAAGTGTTTTTAAAAATTAGTACTCCTATCAACTCTGTATAAAAGGGTTTTTGTTCCATATTTTCACAAAAACATAATAGTGCCATTATTGAATATTTGAATAATTTGGGATTGTGAAATCCTGTCATGATTTTCCTTTTATTGCTGTTTTTTATGTTTATCTGTTCAGGTTTCTATTGTGAGATTCCTATTCAAATTTTTCACCACATATCTATTGATTTGCTCATATAATGCAATTTATTAATATTTTCAATTAATACAGATTGTTCTGTAATGAAGCTTAATTGTTTATACTCTGACCAAATGTGCCTGACTCTCCATATCAGTGCCCAAGATAATCATGGTGAAACATTTGTTTTCTTTTTGATATTTAAAAAAGTACAGGCAAAAAAATGTAATCTAATATGTATATAATTCTTCTTTATTTTTAATTAATTTTTTAATGAACGTCTTTTTTTTCTTTTTTCTTTATTTCTTTGTTTTTTTCCCTGAAAATTCTCTACAGATATATATATATATATTTTTTTACTTAAGCATATTATGAGGATACAGATGTTTAGGTTATGTATATTGCCCTTGCTCCCCTGTCAAAGCTTCAAGCGTGTCCATCCCCCAGACGGTGTTCATCGCACGCTCATTATGTACCTATACACCCTTCCCCCCTCCCCCCTCCCATCTGCCCGGCGCCCGATGAATGTTATTCCTATATGTGCTCTTAGGTGTTGGTCATCAAATTGGTTTTAACTAATGGACATCTTTTTAAAATTTTCTTGGGCCCTTATGATCTTCTAGTATAAATTGCTGGTTCATAACTCTTACTACAGTTAAAATTTTTAATTTTATTATTTATAAAATTTTCTTTTAGATGTTATTAACCATTGTTTCTAATTATATAATGCAAATTCTCCCAGTTAATCATTTATCTTTACATTATTTAGAGTAAGCACTAATGTTAAATTAGAAATTTTATAATTTATGCTTTTATAGTTATTTTTGTTTCTGAACTTAGAAAGTTCTTTCAAACTCTGGGATTATAAAATGAGAGTATTATAATTCTTGTACATTTGTGGTTTTATTTCTATACTGAATCTTTAAAAAGTTAGAAGCCTTCGGCAGTTCCTATTGATTCTGCATTTCAGTTGTTGTTACAATTTTATAATATTAAAGTACACATGGTACCATTATACTGTTTTAATTACTGTGGCTTTGCAATATATTTTGAAATCAGAAAATGTGATACCCTCAGCTTTGTTCTTTCTCCAGATTGTTTTGGCTATTTGAGGTCTTTTATAGTTTTATATGAATTTTAGAGTTGTTCTTTGCATATATATTTTTTTAAAAAATTGGGATTTTGATAGACATTACATTGACTCTGTAGATCACTTTGGTTAATATGAAAATTTTAAAAATATTAAGCCTTCCTATTAAGGAACATAAAATATCTTTCCATTTACTTGTTTTCATATTTTTTTCATCTGTATTTTGCAGTTTTCATTGTATAAGTCTTTTAACTCTTTGGCTAAGTTTATTCCTATTTTATTGTTTGTGATGCTATTGTAAAAGTAACTGTCTTTTTAATTTCCTTCTTAGATAATTCATTTTCAGTGTATAGAAATGTAACTTATTTTTGTATCTAGAACCTTTACTGAATTTGATTTTTATTTTTAACATTTTCTTTCTATACTTTTTAGAATTTTCTACATATAAGATCAAGTCATCTGTAAACACAGATGATTTATTTCTTCTTTTCTGAATTGAATGCATTTTCTCGCATTTTCTTACCTGATTGCTCTGGTTTGGTCTTCCAGTAGTCTGTTGAATAGAAATGGCAAAAGTGTACATCATTGCCTTACTCTCCATATTAGAAGAAAAGCTTTCAGATTTTCACCTTTGTGTATGATGTGGCCTTTTCATAGATGACCTTTATTAAATTGAAGTAAATTCAATTTGTTCTACACCCATTTTGTTGAAGGTTTTTACCGTGAAAAGTTGTTGAATTTTGTCAAATGCTTTTTCTACATTTATTGAGATGATCATGTGTTTTTTATTCTTCATTCTGTTATCATGGTACATCACAATAATTGATATTATATGTTAAGTCATTTTTGCATCCCAGGAATAAACCTTATTTGGTTGTAGAACATAATCCTTTTAACGTGCTATTGAACTTGGTTTGCTTGTATTTTGTTGAGGATTTTTGCATCTATATTCATTAAGGATGTGCCTTGTCATTTCTTTCCTTGTGGTGTCTTTGTCTGGCTTCAGGGTAATGGTATTAGGGTAATGCTGGACTCAGAAAATGAGTTTGAAAATGTTCTACATTTTTGGGGGGGAAGAGGTTAGAAAAAATTTTGTTAATTCTTGGAATGTTTGGTAGAATTCACCAGTGAAGCCATCTGTCATGGGCCTTTCATTGTGGGAAAATTTTTAATTACTGATTCAATCTCATAACTCATTATTGGTCTAAGTTTTTTATTTCTTCATGCTTTAATTTTGGTAGATTGCATATTTCCAGGAATTTAGCCATTTCTTCTAGGTTATTCAAGTTCTTGGTGTGTGATTATTCCTAGTAGATTCTTACGACCCTTTTCATTTCTGTCATGAGTTGTAGTGTCTCCTCCTTTGTTTATTTGAGTCTTCTCTTGTTTTTTTTCTAGTCAATCTAGCTAAGTTTTTGTCCACTGGGTTGGTATTTATGAAAAAAACAATAACAATAATAATAATATTAATAATAATAACCTGATTAAAGATAGGTAAAGGATTTGAATGGACAGTCCTCCAAAGAAGACATAAAAATGGCCAACAGGTGTATAAAAAGATATTCAACACTGCATATCATCAGGGAAATGAAAATCAAAATTACAATGAGATATTACCTCATACCTGTTAGCATGGCTATTATTAAAAAAAAAAAAGGTAAGTGTTGGCAAAGATGTGGATAATTTGGAGCCCTTGTACACTATGGTGGGAATGTAAAATGCTGTATCTGCAATGGAAAACAGTATGTATATTCCCCTAAAATTAAAAACAGAACACAACTGAAGCTCAGACTCGGGGGGATGGGGAGGCATGGGCAATGTATATAGCCTGATCTTTTGTACCCCCATAATGAGCTGACCAACAAACAAAAAATAAAAATAAAAAAAAATTAAAAAATAAATAAAAAAATAAGAAAAAATAAAAAAATAAAAACAGAACTACATTATGATCCAGCAATCTGACTTCTTGGTATATATTAATATATGTCCAAAACAATTAAAATTGTGACCTCAAAGAGATATCTGTATTCCCATGTACATTGCAAAATTACTAACAATAAGCCAAGTTATGGAAACAACCTAAATTTTCATGGCAGATGAATGAATTTTAAAAATGTGGTATATACACAACGGAATATGAATAATAAGAGAAGGAAATCTTGCTACATGTGACAGCGTGGGTGAAGCTGGAGGGTGTTATGCTAAGTGAAATAAGCCAGTCAAAGAAGAAAAAATGCATCAAAATTCTACTCATATGAGATTTCTAAAATAGTCAAACTCACAGAAACAAAGAGAAGAAAGGCAGTTGTCAGGGGTTGGGGGGAATGGGAGGAATGGGGAGTTGTTCAAAGGACGTAACATTTCAGTTTTGCAGCATTAAAAAATCATAGAGATCTACTGTACAACTTAGTGCCTATAGTTAACAATACTGTGTTGTGCACTTGAAAAAAATTTTTAAAAGATCGCATCAGATGGTGAAAGCCTCATCAACATCTTCTAAGGATATGGATCTCCGCTCTCGTGGGGAATGACTTTTGGGTTCATGTCCTGGAGTCTTGAGCACAGAATTACACTTGTAGTTTAAATCTCTTAGCATCTTACTTTAACTCCAGGTTGGGCCGGGGGAACTACCCATCATCCTTTCCGAGATTCACTAATACAGAAGAACAAATGAAGCACACAGAGGCTTGATGTCTTCTTGAAATAACATTGGAAATAATTTTTTAAAGCATTTAATTTCTGAAAGGTTACTGATGATAATATAGAGGGTGGGTTAACTTGCAATCATAGTTTGGACATTAATCATCTCTGTCCTTTCTAATTACTGAAAAAAAGTTAAATTTCTCTAAAAATTTCTCTGATTCTTTTAAGCCAATAGGAGCTAACATACAAAGTCTTGTTAAGTGGTAGGAAGAGGGAGTTTGTTTTTTAGTATAAAAAAGTCAAATATTATAGATAATATCAATTCTTATCATATAAAAATATTACCAGTAAACTAGACACCTTACAATTATAATGGTCAAATCCATAATTTTTACTTTTTTTAAAAAAGTAACATTAACCAATGGGCCACCAATAAATATTTATCTAACTAGAGAGCTTCAAAATATGTTAAGTACAAAATTTAAAGTGAAAGAAGAAATATAAAAAGCTAAAATGAGAATTGGAATTCCGGAAGTTCACTCATAATAATTTATATCTGTAAGGTTATTTGTAAAGTTATAGAAGATTTGGATAAAACTGTCAAACAGCTTGGATATTTTACAGAACATTCCACCCCAAAAAAGCTCAATACACATTCTTTTGAAGTGTATATGAAAATATCCCCCAAATTAAATGTATATTTTTAGTTTTAAGATAATTCTCAATAAATTTAAAATAATTAAAACCATAAAAGTATGTTCTTTGACCATAATAGAATGAAACTAAATATTAGTAACAGAAAGACATCTTTAAAATAACTGAATGTTCATGAAATAAAAAATATATTTCTATTTTTTGATATCAGTCAAAGAAGAAATCAAAAAGGATATTAGAAAAAAAATGAAATTTAAGAAAATCTCTATGTGTGGGGCACAATTAAAGCCGTATTTTGGAGAAAATTTATATGTTACTTGTACATATTTACCTTAGAAATACTGTTTAAAATGTATCAAACAATTACATATGCCCCCCAAATATGTACAACTATGATATATCAATTAAAAAAACAAATAAAATTTTTAAAAAACAATATTCTGTGATGATATCTAAGGAAATAGGAAAAGGCAGTACCTAAAACCAAGTAAGCCAAAGAAAATCAGAGAAAATGAAAAAAAAAAAAGATAAGTGCTAAAATAAATAAAACAGAAAACAACAAAGAAACTCTATGAAATCAAAAGATGGTGTTTAGACATCAAGAAACTGACAAAATTGTAGCCAGACTGATAAAAAGAGGAGGGAGGGCACCAATTACCTATAGAAGATATGAAAAAAAGGGACACCACTATTGATCTTACAGACATTAAAAAGATAAGAGCATTCTAGAGGAACAATTCTAATAAATTTCAGAAATTTGATGAAATGGAAACATTTCTTGAAAAACAAAATCCACCAAAAATTACACAAAATAGATAAACTGAAAGCTCTTTAACTTAAACAAATTAATTCTGTAATATAAAACTTCCCATAAAGCAAAATTTAAGGCCCTAATGTCTTTGTTTTGGGATTCTATCAAAATATAAAAAGAAATAATATCAACTTTGTACAATGTCTTCCACAGAAGAGGAGGAAACATGCCCCAATGTATTCTATGAAATGAGCATTTCTTTGATATTGAACCAAAGGCATTATAAGAATGAAAACTACAGATCAATATCCATTGCAACATAGATTTAAAAATTAATAATCAAAATTTAACAAGCCAGGTTTGACAATACACAAAGGCATAATATGCCATGCTCAAGTGTGGTTTATCCCTGAAATGCTAGTTTGGTATACCACATGATAATCAAATGAATGTAATTTCCATACAAACAACTAAAAAGAAATATAGTCATTTTAACAAATACAGGAAAATCAGACAAAACTCAACAAGTCATTATAATTAAAAACTCAGCAAAATAGTAATATAAAGGAACTTCCTAAAAAGGGCATCTATAAAATACCTATAGATAGTCTAATGTTAATGATGAAAGACTAACTGCCTTCCTCATGAGACTGGAAGCAAAGTAAGAATGTCTATTCTCACCATGTCTATTCAATATTGCAATATGGGTTCTGGCAAATACTGAAAAAGCAGGAAATTTTTTTAAGAAAACATATAATTTTTTATGCAATAAATTTTACACAGTCTACCAAAAAAGCTACTGGAATTAATAAGCAATTCAGCATGATTTTAAGAAATTAGATCAATATATGAAAATCAATTGTGTTTCTATTAACAATAAAATTTTTTTTTTTTTTTATTTTTCATTGATTTTATTAAATAAAAAGCATCACAACATATGGATTGTTCCACATGTTGCTTTTCTCATGGATATGCACATCACTTCGTATCAGAACATATTGGTCTGCCTTATTTTTTTTTTTTTTTTTTTTTATTATATATATATATTTTTTCAATTTAGTTTTACAGAATCAAAGAGTCTAACAGTATATCTTGTTAGATACAGTATGTCCTCATAATGTATACATTATTTCTTGTACAATGATATGAAATAATATGGGAAATATTCATGATAAATTATTAAGTGAACAGTGCAAGTTAAAAACAATAGTTTCATATTTTTTTCCCCACCCCCCCTTTCCCGAGTCAGCACCTTCAAGTGTTACCACTCCCCAAACGGTGTGGAATGCACTCGTCGTGTAGGCATACCCCCATCCCCTCCCCCACTCCCCACCTCAGTCTGATGTCCAATTGGTGTCATTCCCAGATTTGTATTTAGGTGATGATCAGGGAAACCAATTTTCTGGTGAGTACATGTGATGCTTGTTTTTCCATTCTTGGGATACTTCACTTAATATAATGGGTTCCAACTCTCTCCAGGAGAACCACAGAGATGTCGTATCTTCATCATTCCTTATAGCTGAGTAATATTCCATGGTATACATATACCACAGCTTACTAATCCAATCATGTATTGATGGGCATTTGGGTTGTTTCCACATCTTTGCTATTGTGAATTGTGCTGCTATAAACATTTGGGTACACGTGCCTTTGTTATAGAATGACCTTTTTTCCTTTGGGTATATGCCCAGTAATGGGATTGCTGGGTCAAATGGCAGGTCTACTTGAATCTGTTTAAGATACCTCCATAATGCTTTCCACAGGGGTTGCACTAGTTTGCAGTCCCACCAGCAGTGTATTAGTGTTCCTGTCTCTCCACACCCACGCCAACATGTGTTTTGGGTTTTTTTGATAAAGGCCATTCTCACTGGGGTTAAGTGATATCTCATTGTGGTTTTGATTTGCATTTCCCTGATGATTAGAGATGTTGAACACTTTTTCATATGTTTGTTAGCCATTTTTATATCTTCTTTTGAAAAATTTCTATTCATGTCCTTTGCCCACTTTTTGATAGGGTTGCTTGATTTTTTCTTGCTGATTTTCCTGAGTTCTAAATAGATTCTTGTTATCAGTCCTTTATCTGATGTGTAGTATGCAAAAATTTTTTCCCATTCTGTAGGTGATCTGTTTATTCTCTGGACTGTTTCTTTGGCTGTGCAGAAGCTTTTTAGTTTAATCATGTCCCATTCATTTATTTTTGTTGCTGCTGTGATTGCCTTGGGGGTCTTCTTCATAAATTCTCTGCCTAGGCCAATGTCTGTAAGAGTCTTTCCTACATTTTCTTCTAGAATTCTGATTGTATCACGCCTAAGGTTTAAGTCTGTTATCCACCATGATTTGATTTTTGTGAGAGGTGAAAGCTGTGGGTCCTGTTTCAGTCTTCTGCAAGTGGCTAACCAATTCTCCCAGCACCATTTGTTGAATAGGGATTCTTGTCCCCGGAGTATATTCTTTCCCGCTTTGTCAAAAATTAGGTGACTATATGAGGATGGTTCTATATTTGGATTTTCTGTTGTGTTCCACTGGTCTGTGTCCCTGCACTTGTGCCAATACCAGGCTGTTTTAAGAACCACGGCCTTGTAGTATAGTTTGAGGTCTGGCAAATTAATACCTCCCATTTTGTTTTTATTGCTTAAAATTGCTTTTGCTATACGGGGTCTTCTTTGATTCCATACAAATTGTATAATTATTTTTTCTATGTCTGTAAAGAATGATGTTGGTAATTTAATAGGGATTGCATTGAATTTGTAGATCACTTTGGGTAGTATAGACATTTTAACAATGTTGATTCTTCCGATCCACGAGCATGGTATATTTTTCCATCTATTTGCAAGTTCTGCTATTTCTTTTCTCAGTGTTTCATAGTTTTCCTTATAGAGGTCCTTTACCTCTTTAGTTAGATATATACCTAGATATTTTATTTTCTTTGTTGCTATTTTGAAGGGTATTGAGTCTTTAATTTGGTTTTCCAATTGACTGTCATTGGCATATATAAATGCCTCTGATTTGTGTATATTAATTTTGTAGCCTGAGACTTTGCTGTATTCGTTAATCAATTCCAGGAGTCTCTTGGTTGAATCCTGGGGGTTTTCCAGATATAACATCATATCATCAGCAAAAAGTGAGAGTTTGATCTCTTCCTTCCCTATTTGGACTCCCTTGATTTTGCTCTCTTGCCTGATAGCTCTCGCAAGGACTTCCAATACTATGTTGAAAAGTAACGGAGACAATGGGCAGCCCTGTCTGGTTCCAGTTCTAAGTGGGAGTGCTTTCAGTTTTTCCCCATTCAGTATGATGTTGGCTGTGGGTTTGTCATATATGGCTTGTATCATTTTTAGGTAGGTTCCATCAATGCCTATTTTGTTAAGCGTTTTTATCATAAAAGGGTGTTGAATTTTGTCAAATGCTTTTTCTGCATCTAATGAGAGTATCATATGATTTTTGTTTTTGCTTCTATTTATGTGGTGAATTACATTTATAGATTTACGTATGTTGAACCACCCCTGCATCTCGGGGATGAAGCCCACTTGGTCATGGTGGATTACTTTTTTGATAAGTACTTGGATTCGATTTGCTAGTATTTTATTGAAAATTTTTGCATCTATATTCATGAGGGAAATTGGTCTGTAGTTCTCTATTTTTGTTGAGTCCTTTCCAGGCTTTGGTATTAATGTTATATTGGCTTGGTAGAACGTGTTGGGGAGAACTCCATCCTTCTCAATATTGGAGAATAGTTTATGTAGGATGGGCACCAGTTCTTCTTTGTATGTATGGTAAAATTCAGGTGTGAACCCATCTGGGCCAGGGCTTTTCTTTTTGGGAAGGTTTTTTATTGCTGTTTCGATTTCAGTTCTTGATATTGGTCTGTTCAGGTACTCTATTTCTTCCTGGTTGAGCCTGGGAAGACTATGTGTCTCTAAAAATTTGTCCATTTCCTCCACGTTCTCCAGTTTGTGTGCATAAAGATTTTTGTAGAATTCATAGATGATATCTTGTATCTCTGTAGCATCGGTTGTGATTTCTCCTTTCATGTTCCTAATGGAGGTTATTAGAGATTTTACTTTTGTGCTCTTGGTTAGTCTAGCCAGAGGTGTGTCTATTTTGTTTATCTTTTCAAAGAACCAACTTTTTGTTTTATTAATTTCCCTTATAGTTTCTTTGTTGTCCTTTTCATTTAGTTCTGATTTGATCTTAGTAATTTCTCGCCTTCTGCTGGGTTTGGGATCGTTCTGTTCTTCTTTCTCCAGCTCTTTGAGTCTATTCGTTAGGTTGTCTATTTGCATGTTTTCTGTCTTTTTGATATAGGCATTTATGGATTTGAATTTTCCTCTCAGGACTGCTTTAGCTGCATCCCATAGATTTTGATAAGTTGTATCTCCATTGTCATTTAATTCAAAGAAATTTTTGATTTCCATCTTGATTTCTTCTTTTATAGAATAATTATTCAGGAGAAGGTTATTTAGCTTCCATGACTTTGAGTAAGAGTGAGGGTTTCTGTTTGTGATCATTGTTACTTTTATTCCGCTGTGATCTGAGAAGATGCATGGTATAATTTCTATTTTTTTGAATTTTTGAAGACATGATTTATGTCCTAGGACATGGTCAATCTTAGAGAATGTCCTGTGAGCTGATGAGAAGAATGTATATTCTGTGGACTTTGGGTAGAATGTCCTATAGATGTCAGCCATGCCCATTTGTTCTAGCATTCTATTTAGGTCCATTATGTCTTTGTTTATTTTCTGTTTAGAGGATCTGTCCTGTACTGTCAGTGGGGTGTTAAAGTCTCCAGCTATTACAGTATTATTATCTATCATCTGGTTCAGATCTAGTAGGGTTTGCTTTATGAATCTAGGTGCACCTAGGTTGGGTGCATATATATTGAGTATAGTCATGGCTTCTTGTTGAATTGTGCCCTTGACCAGTATGTAGTAGCCATTTTTGTCTTTTATTATTTTTGTTGGTTTGAAAGTTAAGTTATTGGAAATTAAGATTGCCACACCAGCTTTCTTTTCGTTACCGTTTGCTTGAAATACCGATTTCCATCCTTTTACTTTCAGTCTAAATGCATCTTTGCTCGTTAGGTGGGTTTCTTGGAGACAGCAGATACTTGGCTTGTGCTTTTTTATCCATTGGGACAGTCTATGTCTCTTGAGCGGGGAATTTAAGCCATTCACATTTATTGAGAAGACTGATAAGTGAGACGGTTTTTTGTTCAGCTTGTTGGGTAGAACTTCATTGCAATGTTTTCTCTCCTGAGCCATTGTGGTATCTGGAATTTGATCTTTAGCTCTTGAGTAGTTTTACATTCGTGGATCTTTCTTGTGCTGGTCCGTGTGTAACTCTCTTTTGAGTACTTCTTGCAGGGCTGGTCTTGTCTTGGTGAATTCCCTCAACCTTTGTTTATCTGAGAATGTCTTGATTTCTCCTTCGTATAGAAAACTTAGCTTAGCTGGGTACAAGATTCTAGGCTGGGCATTATTCTGTTTCAGAAGCGTGAAAATGGGGCCCCAAGCTCTTCTTGCTTGTAAGGTTTCAGCTGAGAAATCTGGCGTAATTCTGATGGGTTTTCCTTTGTAAGTTACCTGTTTCTTTCTCCTTACAGCTCGGAGAAGGGACTCTTTAGTGGATATTTTGGTCAGCCTGATGACTACGTGGCGTGGTGTTTTCCTATTTGCTATGAATCTCCCAGGGGTCCTTTGAGCTTCTTGAATCTGTATGTCTAGAGTATTGGCAAGGCCTGGAAAATTTTCCTCGATTATGTCTTCAAATAGCTTGTCCAACCCTTGCTTATTGTCTTCTTCACCCTCAGGGATGCCAATAACTCTCAAGTTAGGTTTCTTCACGTAATCCCACATTTCTTGAAGACTCTGATCATTTCTCTTACTTTTTTGATCTATCTCTGTGACTGACTTATTTAGTTGAAAGGAGTTATCTTCAATTTCTGAAATTCTTTCCTCTGTTTGATCTACCCTGCTTTTGAGACTTTCCACAGTGTTTTGTAGCTCTCTGAGTGAATTCTTCATTTCTAGGAGTTCAGTTTGGTTTTTCTTCAATATTTCAATTTCTTTAGTGAATTTTTCCTCCAAATCCTGAATTTTTTTTGCATTTTCCTTGTGTTGTCTGTCCATTGATTCTTGTATATTATTTAGCTTGTTTATGATCCATAATTGGAATTCTTCCTGTGACATGTTGGTGTTTTGAGTCTGGTTTGTGTCAAATGGTTGAGAGCCGGTATTTTCCTTTGGGGGTGAGCTTTCTGTTTGATTCTTTGTGCTTCCTGTGTTTTTTCGCTGGGCCCTTCCCATCTAGATTAATCGTTGGATCTTTACTTATAGATTTAGTCTGGTTAACAGCACTCTCTGTGCTCTATTCTTAGGCTGTGGAGTAGTCTAGGTATATTGCTTCCTTTGGCAAGAGGGGAAGACTGTTGTGAATTGTTTAGAAATTTTTCTATTTCAGTTGGGGGACTGCTTCTGATGGGTCCAATCCTAGAGGATTGGAGTGATCCAAGACTGCTTTGGTGAGTTAGGACACTGTGTTGTAGTCTTTCAGAGGGCAGGCAGGGTCCACACTAGTAGTGGGCCAAAATTCTCTTTGTTTGTTTGTTTCCCTTTAAATTAATTGCAAAAGAAAACTATTTACAATGTTATAAAAATATAAATACTGATGGATAAATTTGCTGAAAAAATGTCAAGGTCCTTGCATTAAAACCTAAAACACATTGCTGGCAAAATTTTAAAAATCTAAATACGTGGAGAGACATACCATACTTATGGATCAAGGTGTTCAATACCTTTAACATGTCAATTTTCTTCAAATTGGTCTATACATTCAAGATGAGATCAACTAAAATCTCAGCATACATTTTTACAGAAATAGACATGTTGATTGCCATATTTACACAAAAAGTCAAAGGACCTAGAATTCCCCAAAACACTTTGGAAAATAGATAAGTTAAAGAGCATGTACTACCATACTTTAATACTTACCATGAAGGAGCAGTAAGCATGACAGTATGGTTTTGTTATAAAAATAGGTATATAGACCAATGGAATGGCATAAGGAGTTCAGAAATAGACACGAGCTGCCAACTGATTTGCAACAAAGATGCCAAGGAAATTTAATATGGAAAAATATATTCTTATCAACAAATCTTGCTGTGACAGGATTATTTAAAAATGAACCTTGCTTTATCACCCCATGTACAAAAAATTAAAATGAATTATGGACTAAAATTCAAGAGTAAAAACTATTAAACTCCAAAGAAGCAAAAGAGAAAGCATTAATAACATTTGCCTAGGGAAAATATTTCTTAAATAGGCAAAAAATTACGTATGGAATGTATTATAAATATATATACTTCAAAAATACAAACAGAAATCACCCTATTAATAAACTACTTATTTGAACAAATATTTCACTAAAAGAAATATATGGATGGCAATGAGGCATATTAATAGATGTTCAAACATTATTCATTATAGAGTGAATAAAATAAAACTCAATATATTCTACCACATACGCACTAAAATGGCTTAAATTGAAAAGTTTGGACATATCAACTGTTGCTAAGGATATGGAACCACTCGACGCATCTACATTCTTGGTGGAATTGTAAAATGGTAGAACCACTGTTGAAAAGAGCTTGGTGACTTGTTTAAAAGGATAAAAACACACCCACCATATAATCTAGAAATTCCACTCATAGCAGAAATCCAAGAGAAATGAAAATAAGTACATGTCCAGAGGAAAATTAGTACATTAACATTCACAATCTCTATTTTTCAGAGTCAAACATTTTCAACAAGTTAAAGGTTTGATAACAGGTGACAGGATAAAGAAACTTAGTACAATGAAAAGCAACTTGACAATAAAAAGCAACAAATTACCGATAAATGCAAAAATTAAGCATGTGTTTCAAAATATTATAATTATATTAAGTCTAAGAGAGGCAGATCAAAAAAGGGGATATGTACTATATATTTCCATTCATATAAAATTTTATAAAATACAAAATAATCTATAGCTACAAAAAGCAGAGCAATGATAGTTTCAGAATAGGAGTCAGGAGGGGATGGATACAGAGGATGGGAACACAGTGGAGCAGGAGGAAACAACGGGGACCTGAAATCTGCATTATCTTTATTGTGGTGATGGTTTTATAGGTTTATACATGTGTTAATATTCATAAAATTGTGCATATTAATTATGTGCATTTTATTATTTATTTTTATAATGCAAAGTTGTAAAAAGTTGATACCAGATGGGGATAAAAGTGGGTACCATAAATTGACCAAAACTGGTTGTGAGTTATTGATTATTTAACCTGGGTGCATTCGAGGTTAGCACACTACTCTTTCTTTTTACACAGTGGAAATTTCTCTTAATAAAAACATATAAATGAATATGACTTAAGTTTCTTTTTCTCCCCATTTAGTCAAATGTTCCATCCAACAGGATATAAGTATTTATGATCACCAAGATGATGTTTGGGGAAATGAAGAGCCTAGAGTAGACTTCATATTGTTTCAAATGTTGAAATAAATATATATTTTTTTTACCTTTCCTTCCTGGATTTATTACCCAAAGTTGAAATCTGGTAACTTCTTTCACTTCCCTAATTCAGGAGATGAGAGATCAATGTTGCATGTAAGATCCTTTGCTGTTACCAGGCTTAAATGCTTTCTAATCCATGATGAGAAAGAGATCCCAGATGTCCATGAATTCTCTGTAAGGAAAATGTATCTCTGGTCAAATAAGACCTTCCAAAGGTTGTTCAGGGGCTTCCTGGAAAGCTTCCAGTTCTGGGACAAGGTGCACACATTTGGTTGGCATCTGCACCTCACGCCACGCACCTGACACAGTAACTGACACGTTCACAGTTGTCTCACTGAAAGCCCAAGAGAGTTATTCAGAGAGTAGAGATATGTATTTAAAACGCCTATTTCCATCACAGATAATATATTACTTGAGTGGTATGGTATCATCGTACTAGTTAATGTTTGGTGATCACCTCTTCCGAACCAAGTTGAATGCTCTGTACTTAATAAGTGTTGCCTAACTAAAACCTTTCTAGCATCCTAGGATACAGGTCATTTTCTTGTTTCATTTTACACATACAGCAATAACTAGCTGGAAAAGATTAAATGAATTTGCTGAGCTGATTCTGATGGCAAGACAAAGCTGGCCTTTGAGTTCAGGAATTTAGACACGAAGGTCAAATTTTGTTAACTTTTCTGGAGTTTTTTTGTTTGTTTTGGGGGAGTTTTCTTCTGCTTTCTCAATAGGAGACAAATTGAATTATCTGTCTCCTAGAAAAAAAGTGATCTATTTTTTCTGGAGTCTAGACTCTGTTTTGGTGGTCCTGGGGTGATAAAACACACTTCGAAATAGGTTGATGCAGGCTGCTAACTGCTCCTAAAGAAACATGACCTTGTTTATAAAATGCTCAGGGTTCCTGAATTCAAGAAATTATATACAGAGAAGCTTCTGTGGTGAATCTGGGTTTTATGGCAAGTTATAAGTAACTGCCTGGAGGTTTGATATTGGCAATCTTTCTTCAAAAAATGAACCCGAGAACACCTGCATTAGAATCACCTGTAGTGCTTATAGAATATAGAGATATGAAGTCCATACTTCAGAATAATGCTTCAGCATCTCTGGCACTCGGGGCTGAATTTTGATGAATGACAAGAGACCATTTTTACATAGATTAATTAAAATACCACAGATTTAGGCAAAAATATTATATACTTTAAATATAGTTTTTTAGATTATTTCAAATTCATGCACTAAATATTAACCCACATTTTCATTCACACTAGAGATTTTCCCATGGAAATAAGAAAGGTGATTAGAATCTACTCCAATAGGAAAGTTGGTCATTCTCAGAATATGAACTCCGAAGCACTGATGCGTAGAATGTTATAGGCAACATGATAACATGAGCATACAGAGTCATTACCAAAAGAATAACTGTAAGTCACCCGAGGAAAAAGGATAAAGCCAAGAAGATGAAAAAAATTAACCAAATTATCCTCCAATCAAATAGCAAACAACTATAAGTTGTGGACCATGTGGCTTACTTGTGTCTTAGTCCATTTGGGCTGCCATGACAAATTGGATGGGTCATAAACGACAGAAATTTATGTAGTTCTGAAGACTGGGAAGTGCAAGAGAAAGGCATCAGCGTATGTGGTGTCTGGCGATTCCCTTTTCCTTGCTCATAGACAGCGACCTTCTCACACGGCGGAAGGGGCAAGGCAGCCCTCTGGGGCTTCTTCTGTAAGGCTACTGATCCCATCTTTAAGGGTTTCAATATGTGAATTTTCAGGTGACACAGACATTGAAACCATAGCAAACTGCAATGTATAAAACAATATTGAATGATCTTAGCAAGATAAAAGCCTCCATACACATTGTCAACAAAAGGTAAAGACAATCCTAGGACTACTTTACTTGGCAGTTTGACAGAAGAAATCATTAGAAATACTTCCTGCTGTGAAATTCCAGAAATACTAAATATTGTATTCTAAAAATAAGATTGCATGCATTGTTGAGCTCATGAGAAAGTACTGATATTTGCCAAGGGCTAAATAAAGTAAATTCTGAGACAAAAAGAGCAAAGAAAGTAAGAATGGAGATAGGGCTGCCCTAGAGCAAATCCCCTTCCAGATACAAATATGTGTGGCACTTGATCTGCTAGGGAGCCCAGAGAGAGACCCACACACATAGGTCTACCTGATTTTGGACAAAGATGCAATAGCGGTTAGAGTATGGAGCATGAATAGCCCTTCCAACAAATGTTGCTGGAGCAACTGGACATCCATAGGGAAAACAGAAATTAAACCTTGACTAAAATCTCATACCTTATACAAAAATTTTCTCAAAATTGATTATGAACTAAAACATAAAATGAAAATGATAAAATTTTTCAGAAAAAAATGGAGAAAATATTTGGTATCTAAGGCTAAGCTAAGTGGGGTTAGACACGATACTCAAAACACAATGAATAAAAGAAAAATTGAAACATTTGATCATAAGTAAATTAAACATTTTTTCTCTGCAAATGACTCCATTAGGAGGGTGAAAAGACAGACTATAGACTGAGGTAAAATATTTGCAAACACATATATGACAAAGTTCTAGTATCTGTAACATGTATAGAGAATTTTCAAAACTCAACAGAAAAAAAATAGTCTAGTTAGAAATTATCAAAAAATATGAACAGAGATTTCACTGAAGAGGATATATAGTTGTCAAAAGCATAGGAAAAGATATTCAACTTTATTCAACTTGCTAATTACTCATCAGAAAAATGCAAATTAAAGCCACAATAAGACCCATCAGAATGGGTAACATAATTTTTAAAAATAGTGATAGCACCACATTCTGGTGAGGGTAGAGAGAAACTGGAAAATGCATACATTGCTGGTGGTAAGGTAAATACATAGCATTCAGAAAAATAGGCAGTTTCTTAAAAATTAAACATGAAACAACTATATGTCGCAGTTGTGCTGGTGGATATTCATATAAGAGAAATAAAAACTTACGTTCACTCAAAAACCTGTACATAAGTGCTCGTAACGGCTGTGTTTGTACAAGCGAAACCTGAAAACAACCCAGTTATCCTTCAATGGTGAGAGGTTAAACTGATAACCCACATCATATGATGCTATTTAGCAACTACGACAGCAATAAAACAAACTCTTGATATATGCAATAACTGGAATGAGTTTCCATACAATTCCACTGAGTGAAAGCAGTCTCAAAAAGATTATATGCTGTGTGATTTCATTTACATAACAAAATCTCTCCCCACGGGGGCATCAATTCTCTTGGAGGCAGACACACGGGTGCGCGTGCACACACACACACAGACCCACACACACACACGCACACGATGTTGATGTGCCAGAAGAAGAAAAAACAGCAGGAAGAAAAATAGGGAGTAGTGGGGTAGGGAGGGGTTGCAGTTTGACACACAGTAACCGACCTCCCACAGAACAAATTTCAATGACCCCTATATAATCCTCTCCCTTAACTAACTGCTTGACATTTTGAGTTGTTCCCCAGAAATGCGGATCTTCTGCAAGACCCAGGAGCTGAGATTCTAAAGGCCCCTGGCCTAGGCGGACTTCCTGAGCCAAGGTTCGCCACCCACAGCCCGCCCCAGTGCACCTAGGCCCTGGCCAGGACCTGCCCCAGGGCAGATGTCCGCCTTTAAAAGCCCGTGATTTAGTCGGAGAGGAATTTGAGGCAGCTCCTCCCATTCTTCCAACAAGCTGTGTTGTACTAAAAATTCCTTTCTTCCTTGGCAATCCTCATTGTCTCAAGAACTGGATCTTTGTGTGACCAGGAGCTAACTGCACGCAGACGGACACCCCTTGCAGCCTCAGCAACAGTACGGTGCTGCGGGTGGCTCACTGAGAAAGCGGCACTTAGGTAAAGGCTTGAAAGCGCCGAGAGCGGAAGCTAAGAGACACCCAAGGGACAGAGTTCCAGGCCCAGAAGAAGGTAGCTGGAAGGCAACAGACAAAGATCTTCTCGTAGGGTAAAGAATAGCAAAGGGGAGAGTGTCCCTGAAGGTGGAGGCGGGGACAGCCTAATGACAGGTCACCGAAGTCAGCCGGGCTAAAGGCACGTTGTCTAGGGCCCTGCCGGACATGGGCCGCGCACCCTAGCATCCAGCTGGGCATGATTTTAAGAATGAAAGCGTGGTGCCTTAATAATTACAGCTGGAAAACAGGTATGATCCGCTTACCCTAGACAAACTGCCACACGCTGGTCCTATTTACAGGTCACTTTGGGGCGATTTTAACATTTACACTGATGGGAATGCAAAGCCCCTGGCGGGTGTTGGAAAGAGGGATGGTGTGGTCTGACTTCGCGATGGAGTGATCACAATTGTTGGGGTTGAGGATGGATCAAAGGGTAGGAAAGGAGGCCAGGGTTAGACAGCTGCTGCCACAGCAGGCAGGCAGTGACTCAGGGGAGGGCAGGACCGTAGCAGCGAGGGGAAGCAGCTGCGATAGATCCAGCCCCGTTAAGGACATATCCGCCAGGGGCAAATCCAGACTTTTAGGCCTGAAATGTAAAAAGGATGGACTTATAAAGACTTACAAAGAATGAGGCAGACTTAACGTTTATTCTATTGTAAACAATACCTCCTGGGGAGGTATTGGGGAAAATTTTCTTTTTAATGGATCAACTGTGAGTGATATTTTTAAAAACTCATATTACACTGTCATCTTTTTATGTTGCTTGTAGTTTATTTCTCGCTTTTCTGAGCAAACTGCCACCAAAGTGAAAGTTTCTACTTTAACCTTAGCCCTTGAATGATTTGCTTATACATAACTCATCATGTTGAAATCAGTGCTTGTTTTTATTTATTTGTTGAGTATAGGGACATTATATTAATAAATCCGAGCCCTATAAATCAAAGATTCAGGTAAACTTGATACGTCCAGAAATTAAATTTCCAATGCAGGGCTAATGGCATGAGAGCACAAGTCATCTGCTTTTGCAGGTTTTCTCAGCTCTGTCTGTGGCATCAGGTTGCTGAGGTACAGGGGAGGGCTGTGGGTAGTGATTTCACACTTACCGTTAAACCTTCTCTGGTGATTTGGTGGCTAGACTCGCTCACAAACTATGGGAGACAGCAGTGGGAGCTAAAGAAATACAAGCAGGCTGGACAGATCCTTCAGGCAGGTTTACGGTGGTTTCGAACGGTTACACAATTTGTCTAGGGTAATTCATTGCAAGCTAACTGGCGGTAGCTCCTGTGCAGAGAATGGAGACCGCCCGCTCTCAGAATTGTTTCGATTTTTTTTTAAATTTTCTTAAAGCTAATAAAGCTGCTTACCTAGTCCCATTATTTTTCTACTAAAAATGAATTTGGGAGATTTCCCTATGTCTAAATTTCATAATTAGGTACACCTAAGAGTACAAGACATGGATAAAATAAATGATCACTCTTCATAGGGGCACCTCAGGTGTAGGGATGGGCATGGTTGAATGATGATTTTAGCACCGAGCTGGGCATTCTTTGCTGTTCCCTTATTTTATTTCCTGGCTAGTCTTTGCTCATTTGAATGACAGACCAATTTTGGGGGTTAGTACTACTAAGCATGTAGCCACCGCTGTTAATCTATTTAAATTTAAATGTCAAAACTGTGTTACAATCATGTTAAAATATTTTGTTTTAGTGTGTGCATGGGCAGGAAAACTTACAAGCTGTAGGCAATATTTTTGGCTGGTCAAAATCAGATAGGAGTTTCTAATTATATTTGGAATCTATTGAGCAGATTAGTTAATGTGTATTTTTGGATTTTCAAGATGACGTTTTACAATGCTTATTTCTTTACAGGGTTTATTACTGTTCAGCAGCTTGGACATTGATAATCTGTGTGTGAACTTTATGTTCACACAATAGCTGTCAAGTTGGACATACGTCGAGACATAAACATAATAGACTTACTGATTAAAACAAATCAATAACATGATAAAATAAATGCTGAATTTTGTATGCAATATGCTTTCCAAAGTTTAGAGGATTTTGAAAATAATAAACACTTCAATATGGTCAGATAGTTGTACTAATTTTTAATTATATATGAACTTATTTAGTCTTTTCCCTCATTTTATGCCTATAATTAAACAAAATGATTAATCCACATCCATTCCCTGTCTGCTGTTCAGGTATTCTCTTTGCATTTATACCGTATTCTGGATGCTTCATTGCTTTTTAAAAATATCACTGTTTGTGTTCATTCGTAAATTCAGTGGGTCTGTCACTCATTCAGTCAGTCCACCGATACTCCCTGCATACTTATTAAGAGCAGGGCACCATGCTAGGCACTGTTTTCCATTAATAGCTCTTTCAATTGACTTGCATAAACAGCTATAATATTTTTTAACTTTTCTTAAAATTTTATTTTCTATCATTCACTAAATAGCTATCTCTGCAGCAATCATTGTGAGCCAAGCACTGCGAGAGGAAGTCTAGGAAGCCCTTGCCTCTCAGATAGTAACCAATAATAAAGGCGTTTTACTATGTGACATATGAGTTTATTTTCTAGAAAATTATCTAAGTATGCTTTATCATGATAGGTGATTACCCTTACCATAACGATTTGTAGCATCTCCTGTGTATGCATCTCTTCTTAGTTAAATACTTTTTCCAAGGATATTTTCGATGTCTTTGAACATAGGGCGAAGTTTTATATCTTCATATTGTAAATTTTCTGAGGCTTTTTCTGCTTGAGAATAATTTTATTACCTCACATTGAAATGACAATTAGCTAGATATAAAATTATAAGATTATTTTTTAGTGACTAAAAATATTTCCCCAGTGATCTCTTATACCTAACATATTTATAGAGTACGGATGTTAATTTGACCTTGTTCTGTGCTTGGTATTTTGCACTTTCTCTCTGGAAACTTTATAATTTTTTTTTCATTGATGTTAATTTTTATCTTTGAATCTAAGGTTTTACATATTTAATAAACTTCATAATATTTATCTGTATTTTTTCTTTATTTATTAACACATTTTCTCCTATAAATATTCTGTACCCCAAAATCCTATTACCCAGATATTGGCTTAAATTCCTCACATAAATTCTTCTTTTTTACTCCAAAATTTATTATGCACATTTGCACTCAAATAAGCATTGACTTGAAAGCATTGCACAGTGTACACACACGTGCTATTCATTTGGGTTCTAAAATTAAAACATTGCTGTATTTGCCTTAGCACATTTCTATCTCTCCATCCATTCCCTCAAGCTTGATTTTTAAAAAAATACATACAGTCCATTTCTTTACTTTTCTGTTACCTTCTAGAAGAGTTCCTCAATCTGATCTTTCTAATTTCTAAAATGTTCTTCAGCTTGATCTAAACTACCAGGTTTTCTGTTTTAACTTTTTACGTATTTATAGTTAACATTCCCCTTTTTTCCTTTTATAAACTTGTCTTCTTAGATCAGATCACTAATGTCAGAGCTTTGTCATCTTTCTGTGTCATATTTGTTCAACATAGTTGCTGCCTCGGCATCCATTTTGGAGCCTGACTTAGGATGTTTCAAACCCATTTGTACTCCATCACCTTTGGCCTGGTTGAAACTCCCCCCCCCCCCCCGCATGGATGCTCCTTATCTCATGGACTCAAAAGCCTTTACAGCTGCTGACCATGATGAAACCTGATGGTCAAGCACAGAGTCATGTGAATAAGTTCCCCTTTCTCACATGTTTTCTTTACAGCAGCCAATCCACCACGTGCACAGGGGTGGACCTTAATACAGGCCTAGTCCTACAGCTTTTCTCTTGGTCTCCCACTTCCCACCTACTGCTCGAGCTCCTGGCCATCTCCAGATGTCCTCTCAGCCCCACATCAGCGCCCTTAACCTCTCCAGGACCTGTGAGTAATACATTTCTTCTGTTTCCTGGATTTTGCTTTCACCTTTTCATTGTGTCTCAGCTGATGCGCACACTGAAACCTAGCTTTCCCCCGGTCAGGGTTCTCCCAGACACTGGCTATGTGGGCTTATGACCGTCTTGACAAAGAGACCTCAAGATCAAGTAAGAAAGAAACAATAATAATAGAAATCCCAACAATGATTGGGGGCAGCAAGCAGAGCGTGTGGTCACAACCATGAGGAAGAAAATAAATGCCTTTGACGAGGGTGTCAAAAATACATAACAGAGAAAGTATGGTCAATCATGGTGCTGAAAAAAATGACTATTCACATGCACAAGAATGAAATTGGGCCCTTGTCTTACACCATATGCAAAAATTAACTCAAAATGGATTAAACAATTGTATGACCTACAACTATAAAATTCCTAGTTGAAAACACAAGGAAAAAGTTCCTTATCACATCTCCAATGATTTTTTAGATGTGACACCAAAGCACAAGCAACAAAAGCAAAAATAAGCAGATGGTACTGCAGTAAACTAAAAAGCTTCTGCCCAGCAAAGGAAAGAATCAAAAAATGGAAAGGCAATCTACTGAATGGGAGAAATATTTGTAGTTCATAAATCTGCTAAGGTGTTATTGTCCAAAATATATAAGGTATTCATACAAGTCAATTGCAATAAATACATACATACCAAATTACCTGATCTAAGAATAGGCAAAGAACTTAAATATGGATTTTTCCAAGGAAGATATGAAAGTCAAAACTCCAATGAGAAATCGCCTCATACCTATTAGGATGGCTATTTTCAAAAAACAAAAGGTTAAGTGTTGGTGAGCGTGTGAAGAAAAGGTCAGTCTTGCATACTGTTGTGGGAATACAAATTAGCACAGCCATTATGGAAAACAGTATTGAGGTCCCTTAAAAAATTAAAAATAGAACTACCATTTGATCCAGCAATTCCACCTCTGGGTACATGCCCAAAGGAAACAAAGTATCTCTATGTCAAAAAGATAACTTGCACTTCAATGTTCACTGCAGTATTGTCTACAATAGCCAAGATATAGAAAGAACCTATATGCCCACTGAAGGATGAATGGATAAAGAAAATGTAGTGTATGTACACAATAGAATATTATTCAGCATAAAAATAAAGGATTCCTGCCAATTGTGACAACAGGGATGAACCTGGAGGACATTATGCTAAGTGTAATAAGCCAGGCACAGAAGGATAAAAACTGCATGATCTCACTTATTTGTATAATCTAAAAAAGTCAAACTCATAGAAGCATAGAGTAGAACAGTGGTTGCCAGAGACTGAGGTTGTCAGACAGGGAGATATGTGGTCAAAAGTTACAAACTTACAGTTACAAAATGAATAAGTTCTGGGGAAGTAATGCACAATATAGTGACTAAAGTTAAGGATGCTGTGTTGTTTACTTGGAATTTGGTGAGAGAGCATATTTTAAGTCAACTCACCACACACAAAACATGGTAACTAGGTATGGCTGGTGATGTTCGTGATAATTAATTTGACTGTGGTATTCAGTCCATAATGTATATATATATCAAATCATCATGTGTATACCTTGAATATATGTAATTTTTATTTCTCAATTAAATATTTTAAATAAAAATTAAAAAAATCAAACTGATGCTAGCCATATACTTTTATATATCTTTGTCTTTAAGAATTCTTAACAACTTCTTTAATTCACTGACAAACAATATTACACAAGATTTGGTACAAATAATAAAATACTTATTTTATAAAATATTTTATCACTCTCTTTGATTTTAACTCTTAAAATAATGATTGTTAAATATTTTTCTAGATTGCTTAAACTATTTTGGAAATAGATATGGTGCATTTTAGACCTTAACAAAACTACTGTGTCCAACTCAAGGGAAATAATATTCTCCCTGGTTCAGGACAACCAGACTGTAACTTTGATGTAATATCCAGTTTGGTGATCCACATAATAAAACATAATTTTATCAAACATTATAATACATTTAGATAAGGATCTTTTGGAAACAATTCAGATGAAGGAAAATATAAAGAAATAATAGTTTAGAATACAACTGTAATGTCACAGAGTTAAAAGAAGTGATAGGCATTGATTTTCTATTCTTTGCCATTCCAATAGGAATAACTATTGCAAATAGGATGAACCTGTTAAGAGTTAAATTTTGTTTTCATAAAAAGAAAAAACTTTTATAATAAATATGTTTCCTCTAAAATTGAATAAACTACCTCAAAAATCTCATTGCTAGAAATATTCCACTTTTAAATCTGACTCAATAAATCCATGACTATAATTCTTGTTTTCCAAATGTAAATTACCCAAATAATTGCATTTGTAATTATTTAATTATGTTACTACTTTAATAATTAGCTAAAGTCATTGTAAAGGTTGATGAAAAAGTCAATCAATTAAGAAAATTAGAAAAGTTTGTATTTTCTGATATGAAACTAGTAGAAATGTCAATAACTTTCCTTACTAAAACTTTTCCTCACTGACAGAAAGTTAAAACAACCAATACTGATCAACTCCAAGGCTAAATTTTATATAATTTTTGAGTCAAATAAGGCCATGAGTGAGGCAATTATTCACATTATTTTAAGGAAAATGTCTAAATTATAGCAACAGGTTGTTTTTCTCTATTTTTTTCTTGAAAATTGATTCAATTTAAGAATATATTTGGTTTTGAGAAAGTAGAACCCAGCAATTTTCATTGTATTTGAAATTCTAACATGCTATTTCTATTGATAGTAACTTGATTTTTGGCATGTCTCCTTCAAATGACACCACAACATGTGTGCAAGCAGAGCAGTTCAATAGTGACTGCCACGTGAGGAAGGTGACGCCCACTCTGCATGCAGATGACATCGGGAAGGTGAAGCAATCAAGATGGCTGTCTCTATTCTCACGAAGATGTGGGTGAATGATTATGAATCTTGTGTTACTTACAAAATGAAAGCTTAGATAACATTACAGGAAAAAAAGATGAAAGTAAGAGAAATCCCAGTATGGAAGATAATTCTTCACTGCAATGTTTAAAATATTAGAAAATATTCTTCATATATGAGCAAATTGAAAATTTATAATAGCAGAATACTACAAATATAATGAACCAGCTTTTACTTATATAACAGATACGTCATGATTTATCTTATATTTTTAGAAAAGCAATAAAATGTAGTACAAAAATACGACTGGAGTATTAAGGGAAATGTGTATTTAATGTATGGGAAAAGCAAAATTTATGTTTCATAGGGCATTTATTAATAACAGTTCAGAAATAAAAATAAAATCTTAAGCCCCACGACCAGCTGAACTGACCCCTCTTGGCCAAGGGCACCCAGAGAAACCTTAGAACTGAAATCCCAGCCAGGACAGGATGGAAGGTCAGACACCATCACCATCGGGCTCCCTTCCCTTAAAGACTGGACAGAACCAGCCTGTGGAAAGACTAGCTGCACCACTGGTATCGACCAACTGCCTGACACTGCTCCCTCCTTTTGTGGTTTTGACACAGCTGACCATCATCCCTCCTTGATAAGAGAGACCCCTGACCACGAAGTGGTTCTGACCACTCTAGGAGGATGCGCAGTGAGGGTTTTGTGTGCTCTGCTTCACTTTTTGACATCAGAGGAGTGAAAACACCCGCAGATCACACTAAGGCCACTATTTTGGTACATGCAGCTCACTTGTGCACGTGCCCGTTTCTCCTTTCAGACACGTGTGACTCCTCCTATAGCTTGTTAAATATGTATGTTTGGCCACCTTGCTCAGGATAAATTACTGTTCCTTGTCCCTTTCCATTCCCTCAAAAAGTATATGCACCCAGCTTCTGCCCAAGGCTATTGCTTCCCAATCTGTCAGAATGGCCACCCTGCAGGCTACAATCCTTTATGACAAATAATGCTCTCTTTTCCAAATTTACAAACCTCAGCATTCTTCAGTTGTAGTCTTTGATTCTGTCCCTCCACACTTCTTATTAAGATATATACAATAAAAATGCAAATATTCAAACCTTAACTAAGAGTAGCAAATAATTCATACACTTAACTAAAATTGTAATTTTAATGATAACCAATTAAAAAAAAAATGACTACCAGTGGCACAGAATACTTCTACCTACCTGGAAGAAATATAAAGACAATTAACCCAACTATGACTTTCTTCAAGAACCACAAATCTGTCCCAACTAGCAAATTAGGCAATGGTTAAATTTTTAACAATTACTTAAATGCAACTATCTGTATTTAACTGGCGTTAGTGGTTACCACGGTCTTCTTACAGTGACCCTCAGCAGAGATTGATTTTCATTCAGTTCTATGAATAGATGTGCATGTCAAATAGTTTAACTTGGCTTTTAGAAATCGATGATTCTAACTTTAAAACAAGTGTGTGATGGATGAGACTTTACTTTCCATATTAAGCTTACATCATTGCTTGGATCCTTGTTTCAGTTTTCCTTTAAAACCAAGAATTTCCATGCTGATTTGCTTGAGTTCTTTGTAGATTCTGGTTATTAGCTCTTTATCAGATACAGCTTGTGAATATTTTCTCCCGTAAAAGTAGGCAGAATACATGAACAGAAGCTTTTCAAAAGAAGATAGACATATGAAAAAATGCTCAGTGTCACTAATCAACAGGGAAATGCAAATTAGAACCATAATGAGATATAACCTTACCCCAGGTAGAATGGTTTTTATTAAAAAGTTCAAAAACAATAGATGCTGGTATGGATGCAGAGAGAAAGGGGCGCTTATACACTGCTGGTGGGACTGCAAATTAGTACAACCTCTATGGAAAACAGTATGG
Organism: Eulemur rufifrons; assembly: GCF_041146395.1. Classification (NCBI taxonomy): domain Eukaryota; kingdom Metazoa; phylum Chordata; class Mammalia; order Primates; family Lemuridae; genus Eulemur; species Eulemur rufifrons. The sequence goes on along the minus strand of NC_091011.1, from coordinate 3,955,558 downwards.
AGATTCCTCAAAGAACTAAAAGTAGACCTAGCATTCGAGCCAGCAATCTCACTACTGGGTATCTATCCAAAGAAAAAGGAGACTTTTCATCAAAAAGACATCATTGTTTCTATTTCAGTAAGCTCTGTTTATTTCCAGGTAAAGCTGAGACTATTTCTCTTCCTAGTATAATCTCTTTGCATTCTTATTTTTTTTAATTTACAGAATATACAATCCAGGCATTTTCTATAAGTGTTCTGTTTTTTATAAGTAATGGGTGTACATCAGAAAAAAATAAAAATATTTGACACAAATAATCAAAAAAAAAAAAAAAAAAAACCCTAAAGACTATAAGCAAAATGTAAGGAAACACCTACATGCTCAAGGCTACAGAGATGAGGAGGCAGGAGCTAACAGGCTCACAGATTGCTTTTCTAGTTTTCCAAAGTTCTCCACAGGGAGGGCACAGCTGGCGGCAGAAAACACACACAGTGAGAGATGTCTCCCTTTGCGAACCTTCTTTTCTCTCTTCCCGCCTCCACTTGCCCTTCTGTACCAGAACCCATTGCTCTCCAGGTTTTGGTGCCTGCCTGTCTGCCAGCCCGGGTATCTGATTGGTATCAAACAGTTTTCAGAATATTTATTGCACAACCAGGTGAATCAACTGCCTTAGTACAGTGAGGTCTGTGCCATCCACGCTACAGTCACCTTGCGGGACTGAGCATGCGGGTCAGCACAGTTCACCCCGGCCAAACCTTGCGTCTGTGTGGGTATTGCATCCCCATTTGCTTTGATCTATATTCGCTCTTGTTTTAATGAGGAAAAAAATCAATACGTAGTATTCGACAACAGGAAAATTGCATTGTCTTCTCTTGGCCATTCTCTTTATGCACTTTGGCACGGGCACAAGCTGCCCCTCCTATTTAAGTCCGGTGGCGAGGCCGATGTGTCCGTCTCGGGCTCAGACGCGCGATCCCCAGCAGGCGCGTGGTGACCGCCACACCTGTGACCGCCGCACCTGCGCCGCTCGCCGGCCCTGCTGGCCACCGAAAGCCAGTCCACACTTTCAATCTGGGAGAAAATGCGTGGCTTTGGGAGAGACAGCTGAATCCACTTCTACTGTATTTTAAAAGTAGGAAGAATTTCAACATCAGTACTAGAAATTCTGAAAGATCATGCCAAAGTTTTTAGTCAAATTTTGATAAAGTGGTAGAAATTATATTTGTTTTAAAAATGGCACATAGGAACGATTGAATCTCCTCTCCCAAAGAAAACAAAGAATTATAGCCAGAATATCTGTGTATGTTTGTGTGTGTGTGTGTATAACATATATATGCCTCTTATAAATTTGGGAAATGCAAATTAAGATCAGAATTAGATATTCTGTTCTACAACCAAATACTGCCAAAATTTAAGAGGTCTTTTCAGTATAAATGTTGATATGGATGTGGATTAAGTATACTCTCATAAATTATTATTATTATTTTTTTTAATTTGGGCTCTTCATTTTTTTTTATTTCAAAATATTACTAGGGCACAAATGTTTAGGTTTCGTACATTGCCTTTGTACTGCCCGAGTCAGAGCCAGACGCATGTCCGTTCCCGCGCAGTGCACGTCGTGACCGTCCCCGTACAGCGCACGTCGTGCCCACCAGGTGTGAATTTACTCATCCCCTCCCCCCACCTGCCAGCCCCCGATGAATGGATGAATGTTAACTCCATGTGTGCACATAAGTGTTGATTAAGTAGCAAGAGCTTTTTTTTATTTCATACATTAGTTTTAGGAGTAAAAATTGGTAAAACCACATTGGAAATATATCAACATTATTGTCTAAAGCTGAACTTTTGAAAATGCAAGATCCCACTCTGTAGTTCTAGGTTTAAATTTTTAAATATGTGTGAAAATTACCATTTATAATAAATGAAATCTGGAAAGAACCTAAATTTTTATGAACAAGATAATTGGTTTATTCAGAGTGGCATATTGAAAGATGAAAAAAATTAATAAACCTCCTCTAGATTGATCAAGTAAGCAGGAAAGAAAGCATCAGTTGGAAACATTATGAAATAAAAAGGAACAATTTTATAGACACTTAGGATATTCAACGATCATGCATTCAATCCGAGGAGCCAGATTCTGAAGGAGAAAGAGGAACAAAAAGATCATGCAGAAGAATGAGCTCTACTTTCAACTCCAATATTTAAAGAGCTTGTGAATCATCACTTCTATGTGCTGATAATAATAAAAAAAATCCGAACAAACAAAATTAATGACATCCATTATACCTGTCAGAGAATTGATGATCCCAGGGCAAAACACCACCCTGAAATTTGAAAACATAGGTGAATATCTAGACTCATAGCTGAGTTTATTTTACCTGGAACAGAAACTGCTGGTGCCATAAACAGGTAGGGGTACTTACATGGTAATTTTTATGAAGTTCTGGAGGCAGGTGCAGATTAGCTTGAGGTGAGAAACTCCTAGTTGCCTAGGCCTAATGGGGAGATCTCACACTTTGATGGGCTTTACTCCCAGGAGCCATACCTGCTCCTCATAGTGAAGATAAAAACAAAAACCAAAAGGCAAAAAAAAAAAAAGGAAACCCAGCAGCCACCCTCCTCCCCATGTTTTGTGCAGGGCAGGGGAAAGTACTATACCCAAATCTTGCTCACCTGAGGAAAGGAACCTCACCATCCTCCAACCTTTCTGTCTCACCTAAAAGAAAATAAAAAGGCTATGAAAATATTTGAAGGTCAAAGCCCAGTGACTCAGTTCCACTAAAGGACTGAGATGTAATCTTAAGATTATAAAATGCTTTCTTCTACCACCTCTTAACTCCATGTCAACAGGGCTCCAATAAGACAGCAATAGACTGCAATGGGAAGAGCTTGGGAGGAAGTTATCAGGGATAACTGAAGACAACACAAGGAGAAACAAAAAGTAGGTACCGCAGAGGTAACTGAAGCTCCTGGCACCGACAGCCGTAGCAATCATTAAACACTGCACAGCTGTAAGCCAGACAAAATTTAAAATCTCTAACTAAAGGCCTTTTCTCTCAGTTTCTATTACTTTACACGTTATATCCAGCTCTCAACAAGGCAAACTAAAGAGAGCAGGAAGCAATAAACAGCACAGTAAGAAGAGGCAAAACAATCTTCAGGCTGGGCGCGGTGGCTCACGCCTGTAATCCTAGCACTCTGGGAGGCCGAGGCGGGTGGATCGCTCAAGGTCAGGAGTTCGAGACCAGCCTGAGCAAGAGCGAGACCCCGTCTCTACCAAAAATAGAAAGAAATTATATGGACAACTAAAATATATATATACAAAAAATTAGCCGGGCATGGTGGCGCATGCCTGTAGTCCCAGCTACTAGGGAGGCTGAGGCAGTAGGATCGCTTAAGCCCAGGAGTTTGAGGTTGCTGTGAGCTAGGCTGACGCCACGGCACTCACTCTAGCCCGGGCAACAGAGCGAGACTCTGTCTCAAAAAAAAAAAAAAAAAAAAAAAAAAAACAATCTTCAGAACCAGACTTGGATAGAAAACAGATTTTGGAATTATATGATAGGAAATTTAAAATAACTATTATTACCATGTTAAGGGCTCTCATGGGACAAGTACACAATATGCATGAACAGATGAGTAATGTAAGTAGAGGTAGAAACACTAAGAATCAAAAGGAAATGATAGGAAAAAACTTTGTAATGGGACTGAAGAATGCCTTTGAGGTGCTCACCAGCGGAGTCGACCTGGTCCTCCTTTGCGACTTATTTGACATTGTAACAGAGGTCTTCGCTAGTGAATATGACAAGAAAAGAAAAGGCATACAGATAAAAAAAGGGGAATTTAAACTATCATTGTTTATAGGTGATATGATTATAAACCAAAAGAATCAATAACATCCATTACAAAACAAAAACTCATGGAAAAAATAAGTGATTATAGCTAGGTTGCAAGATTTAAGGTTAATATGCAAAGAAACTAGCTAGCTCTGTAAGTAATTAATAAATGGAATTTAAAATTCAAAAACAATTTACATTACTGCCAAATGAAAAAAAAATTGAATACGTAGATACAAATCTAACAAAATATGTGCAGTTTATACATGTAGAAAATTATAAAATTCTGTTGAAAGGAATCAAAGAAGAACTAAATTAATTGAGAAATCATTGATTGGAAGACTCCATATTAAAATGCCAAGTCTTACCCACTTGAAGTATAAACTGAACAAATCCCATAAAATTTTGATAAACGTATAGTCGGGACATCAAGAAACTTGTTTTAAGTGTATATTGAAAGGCGTAAGACAATATTGAAGAAGAACAAGTTAGAGGACTGACACTACCTGGTCTCAGAACTTACTATAAAGTTACCATAATCAAGACAGCTTGATATTGGAGAAAGAATAAGCACATCGATCGATGGAAGAAAATAGGGAGCCCATAAACAGACCCGCACAAACATAACCAACTGATCTGTGATGAAACTGCAAACAATTTCACTGGAAAGAAGGACAGTCTTTTCAACAAGTGGTGCTGGAAGAATTGGAAACCATAAGCACAAAACAAAACAAACAAAAAACCCCCCAAAAAGAATTGTGTTACACATCTTATAGATTTCACAAAAATTAACTCAAAATGGATCCTAGACTTCTATGTGGAATGTGAAATATAAAATATCTGGGAGATAATATAGTGAAAAATTTAGGTGACCTTGTATTTGACAATACTTTTAAAAAGTATAATATCAAAAATACAATCCATTAAAAAATTGATACATTATACATTACTGGAATTAACAATTTCAATTTTGCTCAGCAAAAGACTGTTAAGAGAATGAAAACACACATCACAGACTTCGAGGAAATATTTCTTTTTCATAAATATCTGACAAAGGCCTCCAAAATATACAAAGACCACTTAAAATGTAATAATGAGAAAACGAACAACTCAGTTAAAAATCGGCAAAAAATCTGAGCTGAAGCTTCACCAAAGAAGATATACAGATGGCACATAAGCATATGAAAATATGCTCAACATGATGTTTCACAAGCAAATTACAAATTAAAGCAACAGTGAGACACCACTATACCTATTAGAATAGGTAAAATCCAAGAATTGACAACGTCAAACATTCATGAAGATGTGATATAACAAGAAGCCTCATTTATTGCTAATGTGAATACAAAATTATTCAGCAATTTTGGAAAACAATTTGGCAGTTTCTTACGAAGTTAAACATATTCTTACCATACCACCTATAAATTGCACTCCTAGATATTTATCCAACTGATTTAAAAATTTACATCTACAAAAATCCTGCATGTGAATGTTCATACCAGACTCATTCATAATTGCCAATAACTGGAAGCAGCCAAGTTTCCCTTCAATAAGTGAAGGATAAAATGTGATATACATTCTTACAATGGAATATTAGTCAGCGGTAAAAAGAAATGAGGTATCAAGCCATAAAAAAGACATGGAGGAAAGTTAAATGAATATTTCTATGTGAAAGATGCAAATGTGAAAAAGCTGCATTCTACATGATTCAAATTATATGACATACTTATAATTTAAAAAGGCATACTTACAGAGATATTAAATTCAGTGGCTACCATGAGTTTGGGGAGAAGAGTTGAAAGTGGAGATTTTTAAGGTGCTGGAACTGTTCTTTACTATTATTATACTTTAGTCATGGATACATGACATTATTTGTTAGTCAAAGAAATTGGAATTCAGCACAAAAAAATTGAGCCTTGATGCACGCAAATTAAAAATAAATAAACTAGTGGGAGGTTGGGGCATCACAGGAACGAAGGAAGGTAGTGCCAAGAGAATCTATCTGTACAAAAAAAAAAAAAGTATGCAACAACTTTACAGAATGGTATGGGAGAAAACGTCACTAGTCTCAGTAACTTTGGAAATGTGTGCAATGTAAGACAAAAAGCAAAATGGATCTGGACATAAACTCTGAACTCTAGTTTATGAAGTTGTTTCCCACAAGGATACAGGTTTTTCCCAGTATACATGTACAGCGGAATTGAATAAGTAAATAAATACATAGTGGATGGTGGAGCCTGGTTCCTCACTGTTGGAGTGGGAGTTTACAGAAAAGCAAAGGAAGGAAGTGGGAATGGTCCACGGGATAGTGGATCACAGTTGGAGACATCAGCATAAACCCATATTTAATGTAATATAGATGCATATGGCTACATGTAGAAATATTTGTACCTATGGATACATACATGGATTTGTATATAGACATATATTTCTTTGTTCTCTCAGCTGAAAAGACCTAAAAGAAATGGCACCCAAGTAACAATGAGCACCTCCAGTGCCCAGTTCTTGGCCTTTAATAGCATTTTCCAATAATAGGAACAATCACTCTTTGGAGAAATGGTTGCTTTTAGGACCATGGCATGAATGATGCAAGATGAGCCTGAAGCAGTGCATAGTAGCAGCAATTAAGGCAGTGCTCAAAAATGCAAACATAAGCAAACCAGCCCACAATGATATTAGTATTTCAAAGAGGCACACACACAAGCCAACTGAAAGAGCTCTCAGTGACTAAGGCCCAATCAATCTGAGCAACTATATAAATAAAATAGTATAAGATTTTAACCTAAAATTTAAAATAAATATACATGAGCCCATATAGATAATAAATAATTTTACAAATTAATAAATGAGGGAGAAAGACAAATCTCCTATTCAGAATAATCCCCAAAAAATTATGTAGATACTTCCCCTTAAAAGAGAGAATAGTTCTTCATTCCTAGAGTGCCATCTCTGCACAGAGACTTTCTTCTAAAGAGCACAGAATGGGTGTTGGGGGGTATTTTTACATCAGAGAAATCTGACAAACCCTGCCTCAGTCAGAGAATCAAGGTGGACATCACAGTCATAAGTTATGCTGAAAGCGTGAACCCTTGGCATGATGTGACAAAGTGGCATGTTTTACCTCTGTGATTGTCCTGGCCAAAACACAAAGCCCCAGTGTCCTCATAAGAAAAATAGCAGACAAATTCCTGTTGAGCAACATCTCAAAATATGCTTGATTTGTACTCCTCAAAATCATCAAAATCTTCAAAAACAAGAAAAGTTTGAGAAAGTGCTATAGACAGAAGAAACCTAATATAACATGACAACTAGACATACTGCATCCTGGATCAAACCCTAAAACAGAAAATTAACATTGGGTAAAAACTAGAAGAATCTAAATAAACTATGGACTTTGTGTATCGATATTAGTCCATTAATCATAATAAATGAATCATACTTATGTAATATATTAATAATAGGGGAAATTGTGTGCTGAGTATATGGGAACTCTGTATTATCTATTAAGTTTTTCTGTAAATCTAAAAGTATTCAATAAAATAAAGTCTATTATAAAAAACTAAATAAATACTTCCTTTAAGTTTAAAAGAAAATGCAAGGGATAAAAACTGTAGATTAGGTGTTGGAAGGTTTGGGGGACAGGGACACAAGAGTGGAGAAAACCGCTGTTCATGCAGTGAGCTCGTAAGGGAACAATGAGCAACATAACAGAAAAAGTGAAAAATGTTTTGATATGTCTTCTGTACTATGTGGTTGCTTAAGTGACCAGTCAATGATAAGAACTTTCTTCTTTATTTTAATAAAATATTTCCTACCCTAACCAGCATTAAAGAAATAGTTAAGAAATGTGTGTGTGTGTGTGTGTGTGTATGAGAGAGGAGAGAGAGAGAGAAATTAGGTCAGAACTTGTTGAGCAATTATTCAAATGTAAAGAGTTATCAACTAGCTAATTTGCTGCAACTAGGTTTGAAATTCATTAAAACTCAAGTCACCTTCCTTATTGAATTAAGCAGGAAGTACCCCTTTACGCAGCCCCACAGGTGACTGGTTAACACAGTGTCTTTCGCGTTCAATCAAGACACATTCAGAGCGATGGAGAGATGGGGAGATCGCTCACCTGCTGCCGCAGGGCTGCCCCCAGCATCGGCACACAGACGGCAGTCACGCCACCAGCGAGGCGGGGCTGAGAACCTGCGAGAGGCTTCGGCGCTGCTCCAGCAGGTAACGCTCTGTTGAATCGGAACTGGGAGCCTTTCCTAAGGCAAAGTGATTAAGGCATTTGTCAGTTCACTTAAGTCGTCTTCAAAAATGGGATTTTAATGTGAAATATGAGTGGCTTGGTTATACTGTTCACTCATACAGAGATTTATTAGGCTATAAATTAAGAAAACAGAGGTTTTAACATGCACTTAGTAGTTATTCTATCATGCATAACCGGCCCACCACAAAATGGTTTTGAGTCTTACGTTTTCTCACATGGGGAAAGTGAGACTTGTCTTCAAGTGAACCCCATCAAAATCAGTTTCTGAGGATAGTCTCTTTTCCATGTCGAATATGATTTTTTAAATTTAGGCCAACAGTTGGAGAACCAATTATGAAGGAACAACAACAACAACAAAATAGGAACAAAGCCATTTAATGACTAACATTATGTCTTTTATGTGCTAGACATTTTGACACTCATTTTCTCACTTAATATTTCTTTAGCCTGATCGGTAAATAAAGTATCACCGGCTTTACATAGATGAGTATTTTTCCCAAGCTAATTAGTTGGTAACGGCAAAGCGAAGTTGATCTGCAGGCTCTAAAGCCCATGTGATTTCCACGGTGTGTCCTTCTGTAAACTGGTTAATGGTTTTTGTCTCCCACAAAGTGAGTAACTTTTCCTCCTCACGGAACTAAAATAGAGAAATGTTTTATTGCTGTTTGCTAATAGATTGTGACCGGTGGATTGAAAGGCGAAGAGAAATGTTAATAAATTTAGACCCAAGAGGTGCTGCGTGAAAAAACTTAGTTTGAATTTTAGTCAGGTAAATCGTAGCTCTGCATTTCTTTAGGGTCAGTTTCTGGGATCCTGTTTTTGCCCTTTGATTGGGCCATATTGTTCTTTTTCCTTATACCTTTTGATCATTTGTTGGCATCTAAGTATGTGAAAAAAAAGACCTCTTTTGCCAGTTTTATGAACTGACTTTGTATAGAAGACTTTTACTAACCAGCCTAACTAGAGATTCTCAACTCTTTTCTGGTGACGAATCTTTGTAGGCTCCTGCATGTTATTTCCCAGCTTAGACGCTGGGCCCTGTTTTTTCTCAGGACCTGCAACCTCTTACTCCCCCTTGTATCAGGCTGTGGTCCCGGGGGTGCAGTTCACACAGGGCTTTCTTCTCAGCAGCTCCTATCCTGGCATCCGAACTACGCTGCCTTTCTGATCAGTGACCTGGATCAGGCAAGACAGAAGCTAGTCCCTCAGGAATCCTCCCCAAAGCCAGAACATTGGGTACATGTTCCACTCTTCTCTCAATCATGCCAGGACATGCCAGGGAGGAGGTGGGTCTAGGATGGGCAAAATGCAAAGTACTTTCCTTTCTGCTTTGATGCTACTCTTGGCTTTGTACTCACCTGCACGCTGTAACTTCGTAACTGGTTTCTAATATTCTTACAAAGGCAGTTTGGTCCATATATTATTAAGCCGTGTCATGGAACAAGAGTAGGAGCTTAGAGTTTCTTATTCTGCCTTCTTTCTGACTTCACTCCTTGCTGCTGTAGTCTCAATTTGTCGCTAAAGTTGGACCAGTTTCAAAGAATATTTTGATTTGAGGAACCACTCATCCTTTTTAATTATTTCAAAAATATCAAAGAATAGGCATTATCTGCTTATTGATGGTGTGATAAAATTTCCCTAAAAAATGTTTTGTGCCTGTTTGTGAGTTTGGTGAGTTTCATTAAAATAATGTTCTTAATTATTATTATTATTTTGGTTATTTTACTTTTTCTTTTATATAATTTTGTTGATTTTTTCAAAAAATATCCATGTTTTCTACATTTTAATATTTTTCCATTTATTTGCTTATAGTACTTTTTTAGATTTTCTAAATTATTTTTTAAATGTGATTTTATCAACTTTTAAACCATTTTTATTAATTATGTATTTTAAAATATTTTCTCTGATTATCATGGTGAAGTTTGCTTATTGTAAGCTTTTTTCCTGCTAATACACATTTCAGTTGTAATCCTCCTCAGTTCACTCCTTTTTAGTTTTATCAATTCTCATTTTATTGCTTATTGTTTACTTTAATCTATAGTTAATAGGCATATTTTGTTGATATTAGGGCCTCTGTTTTGAATATCTAACTCATTCATTTTCTTAAATATATAACTCACTTATTTTATTTTTAATGGAATGTATAGACTTATTCTGTAGATTTCATCAAGTTCTGAACATTTTATGCTTTCTATTGCGTTTTCTCCTTCAAGGTCTGAATTACTTAAGAGTAAAATTTAAACCTGAAATACTTTTATTTGTTGATTTTTGATACCTTTATATTAATGAGTGAAATTTTATACCATTGTAGTAAAATAACCTATTCTGTATATTTCCTATTATCTAATATATTTTATTTTTCTTTGTGACCCAAGACTGTTTGCATGTGTGTATGTGTGTAATTTAGACGAATATCAGTTTTCAAATACCTTTTTTAGTTTATGCTATTTACTGTCTTTTAATATGATAGTTATTTACTTATATTTATTTTGTATAATGAACTATTAAGAATTACTCTACAATCTATTTTATATTTTAAATTTATTGGGTTTTTTTTTCATTTCCCTGCCTTCTGTTGATAGATATAAAATTTCTTCATCATATCTTTATTCCTCTCAGTGTTTCTGGAAATAATCAATTATATTTTACAATCTTTGTGGTTATTCTTGAATTTTTAAAATATATACTTAAATATTTATGAATCAATATGTATTGCAATTTAGTAATTGTATCTTTTTAGCATTCATGAAAGTAGCATTCATATGCTTTAATTACTCCATTCAAAACATCTGTTTTGGCATTTGTTTTAAGTCTGATTTTACCATTGTTTCTATACTTTTCCAATACATGTGGGTTTTAAAACTTTAATTATTCTTCATGTTCACTTACATACTTTATACATTCTTTTAGAAAAAATGTTAACATAAATGATGCAATTCCCTTAGTCTTTTCTAAAAATGCTTTGATTTTTTAATATGAACAGAATGATTATCAGGCATGTTATAGAAAGTATTACTTTTTTTGTAAACTGGTTGATATTATTGAAGTGTTTCTTGACCACCTAATAGTTATTCTTTATAGTTAATCTGTATTTTTCCTCTTCCAGTAGCTGTTATGACAGTGTCTTTATATTGGTGTTCTACAAGTCCCCTAAAATATCTGTTAGCTTTTTTTACTTCAATTAGCTGATGATATACAGAAGATTTCTTTCCATTGGTGTGCTCATATCATATTATGCTTTGAAAAAAATTAAAACTATTATTAAATTTTATGTTACTTTCAATTATTCAGTTGAATTTTAATTACTTTCAATAATTCAATAATTATTGTTAATGGATTTTTAAATTAGTTTTCTTCCATATCCAATATTTTTTCCTGATGGAACTTCAATTGAAACAATACTGAAATGTCTCAATTTATTATTTTATTTTCTTAACTGGTTTCTCACATTTTTATCTTTTACTATGATGGCTATATTCTGGGGATGTTCTTCATAGTTATGTTTCAATTAGTTTATTGTATATTGCCAGTATTGAAGTTATATCATATTATATGTTTTAATTTTTGTATGGTAATGATCTTTTAAATATGTTTCATGTATTTTTTCATAATTTATAATTTTCTCTCATTTACTTCTTTTTATTTCTAATTTAAAATTTCTTATTGATTTTTTTGTTGTCACTTTAATGGTAGATTTCCTTCCATTTTCTTTTTCAATTTACTCTTGTTTGTTTAAATGAATTTTTCAAAATATTGAATATTAAATTTATACCCAGTTAGTGGAATTATTTTATTGATTGAGAAATGGATTCTTTAACAACTTCTAAGTGAGCAATTATATTAGCATCTTAGACCTGAATTTAATTATTTATCATGCTTAGAGCATTTTTTTGGCTAATCCCATTGAGTAGTGCATTCGAAATGCTGCTAAAGGTTTCATTATCTTCTTAGATTTACTGGGAATACTATTAAATATGATGTTCATTAAAAATAAGTCAAGAAAGAGATTAATATAATCCTTTTATTTTGATTACATCCCTATAGATGTTTTTCTTTAAATAAACCTGGGATATGACTTTTATTATCTATCTTTCAGCATTTAAGGAGAAAACTGTTATTTATTATTAATAACATGAAATAATTAATATAATTTGTAATACTGTATCATCCATGTATTTCTGGAGCAATCCCCTTTGGTCATGGTGCATGTTTTTAACATGCTAGTAGTTCAACTTGTGGATGTTTTACTTCGGACTTTCACATTCATGTACTTAGATTGATCAGTAGTGCTGTCTTCTGTGTTAAATCTATTTCAGACTTACTGCCAATGTTATACTTTCATAAAAATAATTTTGAAGTTCTATACTTAAGAAGATAGAAAACATTGAATAACTGTCATAACTAGTTTTATGAAGATTTGAAATACTGTTTTTGAAAATATGCTGGGCATAAACTTTTCTTAGGAGATATACATTAAACCTTTTGCGTTCTAAAGTAATTTTTCCATTTCATTTGAATTAGAAGATTTACATTTTACCCTTACATTAGCATTTGATCTTCACTCCAAATGTCTTTGTGTAAATGTAAGAAATAAATTTTTACTATTTTCAGTAATTTTTCCTCTTAAAAATTTCATTTTTTCTTCATGGTTCATTTATTATTCCCATTATAGCTTGAATTAAATTTATTGTTTTACTTTTATTTGTATTAATATATGAAATAAAGCAATACCCTTTCATCTAAGGAGAGTTTTAACTGCTTTCTGTTATATCTATGTGTAATCTTTATTATTATTATAAACATCATCCTTGTTATTAACATTTTCTACATATCACACTGCTTTTTATTTCTTTTTGGACTAAAGACAGTAAGGAAAGTTTTAAAATTCCATGTGCTAGAAATGTTTTTGTTTCTAGTTTTGTCAATAATGTTTAGTTAAATTTATTGTAAACATATATTTCCTGAAACATTTTAGTTTCTTACAATGTATTTTATTTATGTCATCAATGTCAATTTTTGTGACTGATAATGTCTAGAATTTCAGAATACTGGGTTTCTTCATGTGTTCTTATGTATGCAATAATACTAAGGTCTAATTTATTCATACTTATTTTCTCCTTATAAATAAATAGATAAAATAATAATTTATTACTAAGTCAACATGGAGAGATAAATAATATTTTTATAATATCAAAATATTACTCTGTTTCTTTAACTCATTTACAGTTTTACATCTCAATAAATTGTTTTATATCATTAGAAATTGCTCCCTTTTATTTCATTTCATATAGTTCAAATTGCAGTAATTTCATGATTTTAGGAAAATAAAGTTTAAAAATTTTTCTCAGTGCTTGATTTTAATATTCAAATATTACATAGGGCCTAAATGTATTGAAAAAAACTTGAAAAGGGGATAATAGATTTGCATAGTGTATGAGTAATATCTGTCTAAGACTTGGAGAATAAGATAAAAATGGAAAGTGAGATGCATGATATTTCATGACTGATTGACATACTTTAAAAATTACTCAACTTTCCCACTTATTCATTATGAACTGCTAGATCCTTTTCCAGATAGTAGCATGGCTACTTTCTAACAGACTTAACTTGATTTGATCAGCCAACAACAAAAAAATCAGATAATAAAATATCTTAAAAAATCATGAAGAAATGCATTCATTTCCCTACCTCTCAAAAAATGAAAAAAAGGAAAACATTTTAAGTAGCAATTATAAATTTCTATTTGTACTTGTAGGGTTTATAACATATAATAATTGTATTAGAATCATTGGATAACATAATTTTGTACCATGAAAGGAATCAAAGAAAAAAATCTTAACAGAGTAGCATTTTTGTATTAGTTTATGTTTCTGTGTATCAACCCCCCACGAACTTAGCAGGTTTGTATGTACAGTTGATCCCTGAACAACGTGGGAATAGAGTTACCCATCCCCCATGCAGTTGAAAACCCCATGTATAACTTTTGAGTTCCCCAGAACCTAAGTAATACCCTACTGTTGACTGGAAGCATATAGATAACATAAACATGCAATTAACATACATTTTTATGTTATATGTGTTATATACTGTGTTCCTACTACGAAGTAAGGTAAAGAAAAGAAAAATGTTATTGAGACAATTATAATAAATAATAATTTATTAATTATAAAAATTAATAAATATTTCCTATGTATTAAGTGCAAGTGGATCATCGTAAGGTCTTATCTTTGTTGTGTTCACATTGAGTAGCCTGAGGAGGAGGAGGAGGAGTTGGTTTTGTTCTTTCAGGGGTGACAGGAGGAAGGGGTGGAGGAGCTGGCAAGAGAGGTGGGCACACTCAGCGTAACTTTACAGAAATACATTGTGATTCCTGTCCGACTCTTTTTGCTTTTTCATGTCTTTAAAAATATTTGCATAGGTTACTACTCCTTCTTCCACCGTTTCCTTTAGTTTCAGTGCCAGTATCATAGGAGGGTCAAAAGCAGTCTTGAATAATCAGAACTCTTCTGCCAGATTGTCTAATGTCAATTTATTTACTGGTAATGCTGCTTCTACGTCTTACACTGATTAGAAAGCACTCTTTTCCTCCTACTTGTATTTTGTTAATTCCTCTGGTGTGGTATCTACTAGCTCTTGAATTTCTCCAAGATTCATATTTTGAAACCCTTTACCCGCTCCTCCACCTTTTTGCCATATTCACAGTCTCTTTTACGATCTCCTCCACTGGCTCTGTCATAAACCCCGTGTGCTCATGCATCGCATCTGGACACAATTTTCCCTAATAGTAATTAATGGTTTCAGGCTTGATGGCTTTCAGCATTTTCCTATAACGATGATAGCATCTTCAATGGTGTGGTCCTTCCAGACTTTCCTGATGCTCTCTCTGTGGAGTTCCTTTGCCGTATCACTGCCTATTCTTTCTGTACAGTGCTTTGTGTAGTGAGCCTTAGAGGTCCTATGCACCTTTGATCTACGGGCTGAATTAGAGACATTGTGTTTGGAGGCAAGCAGACCACGTTGATGCCTTCTGTGTTGAACTCCTGGGGTTCTAGGTGGCCAGGGGAATTGTCCAATATCAAAAAGAACCTTAAAAGGCAGTCCCTTACAGGCAAAATACTTCCTGACTTCTGGGACAAAGCATAAATGGAACCAATCCAGAAAAACAGTTTTCACCATCCAGATCTTCTTCTTGTACAATCTAAAGGCTAACAGTTGGTGTTTATCTTTTCTCTTGAAGGCTTGGGTGGTAGCAGCTTTATAAATAAAGGTGGTCCTGATCACAAACCTGACGCATTGGCACGAAACAGTGGAGCTGGAATACCCCTTCCTGCCCTAAACCCAAGGTGCTTGCGTCTCTTCCTTACTAATAAATGTCCTTGGCCACAATTTTTTTTTTCCAGAATAAGAAAAACTTTTGTCTAAGTTAAAAATATGTTCAGGGCCTGGAGTTGTAGCTCACACCTCTAATCCTGGCACTTCTGGAGGACGAGGCCGTAGGAGGCCGAGGCCAGGAGATTGAGAAAACTCTGTTCAGGCAGAAATTCCTCCTCCTCAGGGATTTTCTTAATGGCATCTGGGAACTCGCTGCTGCCTCTTCATTGGGAGAAGCCAGTTCTCCTCTTATCTTGACATTTTTAAAGCCAAACCTCCTTCTAAAATTATCAAATCATTTTTTGCTGGCATTAAATTCTCCAGCTTTAGAACCTTCACCTTCCTTTTGCTTTAAGATGTCATATAATGCCTTTGCTTTTTCTTGAATCATATTTGGTATGCTTTTCTTATTGCAACGCTGAATTTGCATAAAAGCTGCATTTTCAATACATGATAAAAAAGTATTTCTCAAAAAGTACAAAGTTTTGCCACCTGCTGTCAGAGATGCAGCAGTGGTTTCACCAAATTTCCTTTTCTTTTCTCACAATGATCTTTACTCTGTATTTATATATTTTGAAATGATGGGCAACCACAGCTTCAGACCTCAATGTATGGTACATACCAAGCAATTAAACGTTTTCTTGTAGTGTCATCACTTTCTGCTTTTTGAGAGCACTTCCAGTATCACTAGTGGCACTTTGTATGGGTCCCATGGTGTTATTCAAGGTTTACAGTATTGCACGAACACTAAACATGATGAAAAATATGTGAGAGCCATGACAGATCACTTTTAGTGACATACACAGTACACTGGAGTGAGGAACTGCTTAGCGTTGCAGCGTTATGAGTGGACAACTCGCAACACCGCAGCTCACCACGGTAGCGAGAGCAGGGGCTATGGAACGTTTATGGTAGTACAGTATGGACTACAGCTAATTTTATGCAGATATAATTTCATCCTGCCTCTTTACGTTTGTTTACATTTCTCTGGACTGCAACGGTGCCTTGTACGGTTTGTGTTTTTGTGCACAAGTTTTGGTAAATTTTAACTTTTTATAACAGATTTGTGTATATTTTCTAGTGGTAAATAATAAAGTAGACTAGTATCTACATATATTTTATGTCTTCATGACATTCTTGATTTTTTTTCAATATTTCTAGGTTACACAGTTCATCTGCATGTTTTTTTTTTTCAGATTTTCACAAGTCTCCAAAACAATTTCCAATATATTTGTTGAGAAAAAGTTGCTTATCAGTGGACCCATGCACCTGCATTGCTCAGGGGTCAATCGTAGGTAAAGGTCAGAAGGTCACTACAGGGCAGCTGGATTCTCTGCTCCAAGCCTGAAATCAAGGTATCAGCTGGGGCTGCAGTTCCCACTGGAGACTCACAATCCTTTTCTCAAGCTACTAGTTTTTTGGCAGAATTCATTTCTGTAGGAAGTAGGACTGAGATCACTGGTTTCCTCCTGTTTATTGGGACCACTCTCAGCTGCTAGAGGCCACACACAGTCCCTGGCCACTTGACCCCTTAAAGAGCAATTGACAACATAATTTTGCTATTTTCCAGGCTAACGAGTGTATAACTCTCTGAATTCCTTTTTCAATCATCTGGAAAAAACTGCCTTTAAAGTGGTCACCTGATTATCTCGTGTCCCAGCCAATCTCTCTGTTGCCTGTTGCATCATGTGATCAACGGGGTGACAGCTACAGTTTCCACTCGCAAATGAAGGGGACGGGACGGTACAACAAAGAGGGCTGTCTCAATTGTACCCATGAGATTTTAATTTACAGAGGTGACTGAGGTCAATGCCGTTGAAAGAATTTATTGCAGTTTCCCAGAGAAGGGAGGCGGCCACACCACACAGGGTGGCTGGGGAAGCACCGTGGGCAGTTAGGAGGCAGGAGGCGTGAAGGCAAAACATGACCTGGAGCCTGTATCGTTTTTTCTGTGGGGACGAAAGGATGAGGCAGGTTAACCGGCTGCGTAGGCTGCAGAGGGGATGGTTTGAATAATCTGAGTGGGCTCTGGTTTATAGGGGTAGACTCTAGGTGTTTGGTACCTGACCCTGACATGATTTAGTGTGGGGAAGATACTGACTTTTTGAGTGAGAATTAGACAACAGAGGTGATTTAGGGGATGGGCTGTTGGATTGTTTGATTTTTATATAAAAAACATGTTCAAGGGCAAGTTGTGTGAATCTCTACAAATTCCTAGGAGTTAGCTAGGAACTAGTCTGGGAGGGGAAGTCTCTCCACAGCCAGAGAAATACCTGAGACAGCAAGCCATCATAAAGCACAGAAAGTAAAAAACATGGTTCATGCAAGAGTCATGGGGATCTTAGAATTCCACCTACCAGAATTTCAAAACAAATTTGTAACAGTTTGTTATGATAATTAAAAGAGGCAACATTGTTTAATGGAAAGATTATAAACTAGAAATAAGAAAACTTAGCAGTGTGTGATCTTGAACAAATGTTATTATTACGAGGTTTAATTTCTATAACTGTAAAATAAGTCTAATAGTACATATGTCCTAAATTTGTATAGGATGAAGTGAGAAAGTATACTTTTAGCGCTTACCATAGAACTGGCACTTAGTTTGTGTCCAAAATTATAAATATTTTTTTAATATAAATTAATTGAAATTTATTTGAAGCACATAATAAAATATGCATATTGATTTTAGGAAAAAAATATTTCTACCCAAGACCTTACATTTGCTTTAGAGATTCTCCAATTAAATATAATTAAAATTATATTTTTATTTCAGCTATACATTTTTATTATTTGCTCTGAGATTTTCCTCCTCAATAAAGATTAGATAACACATTTTTATTTTATTGTAAGCTCCACGAATAGGAACGATATTTTTCATTTCTACTCATGTTGATACTTTTCATATGACTCACAACACCTGGCAAATACAATTTTGCATTCAACATCTGTGCTTTGCACTACCTAAATTTTTATCTATTAAAAATGACAAGGAGCAAAAAGGAGAGAAATCAAAAACAAAATTATAAATATCTTTATTATTCTAATTTTATTGTATAAGTTTGATTATTTTCATAAGATCCTTTTCTTTTCTTCTTCTCTTTCTTTTATTCCTTCTTTCTTTTTTATATCCATAAGTCCCAAATCAAGGAAACTCCTGGTTATATTATAGAGATGCATGGATTTGTTGTACCCTTTCTGATTTCTGAAGTCAGTATTATACTTTTCAGAATGTTACACTTAGCAATATTACCTACAAAACACCTAAAATATGTGCCATTGCTTAATTGGCAGGACAGCAGCTATCCGAAAACAGATCGCCCAGGTTGACTGACTGGAGATTTATGCTATGCTAGGCACAATATTCAGGTTTGTACTTGTCAAGATAACAGATGAAAAGGTGCACGCAGGAAACAATCGCCTGGTGACTAGACATGAATGAAAGGGAGCAGAGCTCAGAATTCATGGCTCTGCAGGGTTCAAAAGACCACCTGCCTTTGATAGTCTGCATAGCATTGAGAGGGACAGAGAGAAACAGACAACAAAACAAATTGGAATAAAGAAACAAAGGAGGAAAATCAGGAGCTGTAATTATGTCTTGAAATTACTTTTGTTGTGTTTATCAACACAGGTATCTGACTATAATTAAATTTGACAAGAACCTAGACTAAAAATTCTTCGCTTGTTCAAGTTTTAAAACAGCCTCATAACTTCTTAGCCAGAAACTCCAGTGGGAAGACAGCTGTGACTCCTTAGAGCTCTGAAGACAGCACAATGTCAGTGACCGTATCAGAAGAGGCCAGGCTGAGTGGTGATTCCTACGGGCCTCCCAAGGGACATGTAAAAGGTAGAGTTAGGAACTAATCAAACACATTTCCAACTGACCTTTGACAAAATTGACAAAAACATACACTGGGTAAAGTACACCCTTTTCAATAAATGGTACTGGAAAATTGGATTTCCCTATATATAAGAATGAAACTGGACCCCTATTGCTCACCACATATAAAAATCAACTCAAGATGGATTAAAGACATAAATGTAAGACATTTAACTATAAAAATACTAGAAGAAAACCTGGAGAAAACTCTTCTGGACATTGTTCTAGGCAAAGAATTCATGACTAAGACCTCAAAAGCACAAGCAATAAAAACAAAAAGACAAATGTAAATCAAAATTTTAATAAGGATTTATGAAGAGTAATCAAATTTTCAGCAGGGCTTCCTACCTCATAGCCCTGTATGTTTCATGGAAATGATAAATCTTCTTGAAGATACACAAGGCAATTAGGCAAATATTGTCAGACATACAATAAAATAATTTGTCTGTGCTACCAATGATTTAACATAAATATAGAGTTCATAATTTTCTAAGCAATTAACAAAATGTGGTTTCTAGCTAATCAAGCACTAGTAACTATATATATATATTAATATATATAAATATTTTTTTCTGTTTCTCTGGAGAACTCTAACACAGGTACTGAACATAATCACCCTTTATTTTTTAAATAAAAATTATTATTGAAATCCAAATATCTGCCAAACATTGTGCCAAGTAATTGGGATATAATGGTGCAAAAAGCACCATTTGTGCTTTCAGTTTAGAACAGAAGATATTAGAAAAAGCAATAATTTCAAAATCTTTTGATAACTGGGCAATTTCAAGACATTGTATTATGTGGAAGATTTTATAAAATGAAAAAGAGTGTGTAAAATCAGGGAAAAAAATCTTATTTAAATAGGGAGCATAGAAATAACAGTAGATTTATAGGCCCACCCTTTCATATTCTCAGCAATTTTCATTGGCAATAATTGCAATAATTTTTTTTCTCCAGTTCAAATTTCCTTTAGTCTTGCTTTCAAACTATGGTAAGAATTTTAAATTAAATTCAAAATATGCCATGTTGCATGTTAAATCATCACATTAAAAAGGATACTGAAAAATTTTTGTTTTATTAGTTGAGGAGACTAAATAACAGAAAGTATGACCAGCTGTCCTAATAAACAGAAAACCTATCCCTCTAGCATATATGTTTATGTATATGCATATATATGCATATCTGTCTATTTGTCCATCTAGGTGTTTACTGCTTCACGTTAGACACTTAGATAGCAACTAGTAAATGAGCTCATCAACTAGTAAATGAGCTTTATTTTACTTTAATAAAATAAAATACTAGCAAGATATATTAAATTTTGGCAGAAGATAGAAAAATTGAGCATTTTTTAATTTTAGGTGGTTTAGTCTTGACAGTTTAATTTTACCCTTTCAAGGAATAAAAGATGAGTTTTGCTTTGCTTTCATCCTGCAGGATTATAGTAAAGGCATAATTTTAGAAATATAAACATCCAAATAAACCTAATTAATATATGCATCATATAATATGATCACTTCCTTTAAATTTACAAAACTCCAGACTATTTTATTATTGCAAATCTAATTACATTGAAATTAATTTTTACTGGCTACTTTACCTTTGTTGAATTCTAGGGCCTTATTGTTGAAGATAATAAATGTACAAAAACAAAAATATGTGCATATGGGTGACAGTGCATAAAGAATGTTAATTTCCTCATGTGTGGCTCCAAACTAATTTTTTCCTTTGGAATTTTTATGAATTACAGATTGGAAGTAAGCAGTGCAGGTTTAGAGAATTATTCTTACAATTCTTATGATATTTCATGATTCATTAACCATTATAAATGAAAAAAATACTAGCAGTAAAATAATACAAATAAAAAGTAGGACTCTGTTGTGACAACAGTTATTTTGTCTGAACTATATATTTAACTAGCATTTATTCTAATAAACACTCAGGTGTTTTTGTCTTTTCTTTTAATTTTCATGAAACCAAAATTAAATATTAATTTTTGAGAAAATATATAACATATATTAATATATTTTCTCAAATATTAATACAACTACATAAAATTTGTTGTTATTAAAATCAAGCAAGCTCTGATACTAAGTAAATGAATTTTTTCTTCTCAAAACTAATGAAAAAAATAGATCCTAAATCCTCCAGAGCAAAATAACACTTAAAATTGGTACATAAAAAAATTTCTTTCGGGGGTCTGCTCAAATGGGAAACTAAGAGAATTATGAGTTTTATTGCATGTCTTCTGTATTATGCCAAATTTAATATGGTAACTGAAATTGATTATAAGATTCTGTCCCTCTCTTTAAGTAGGTCTCATTACCATATTTACTTCTATATTTTCCTCCCTTTTACTCTACCCAAATACCTTGGAGTGTCATTTCCACTTGACTTGCAGTTTGCACTTTTCCTTTTAAATGATTCCTGCAAAGGTAATTAATATACCATACAATTCAGCCATTTGAGTTTACAATTCAGTATTTCTTAGTATGTAAACAAAGTTGCACAACAACCAACCATCATCACAATCAATTTTAGAGCATTCAGTTTGCAAGTATTTTCCTGAGGAATTTTACAGTTATATTCACAAAATATAGGTCTCTAGTTTTCTTTTTCTGTGATATCTTTTTCTGATTTTGATGTTGTATAATCCTGGCCTCATAAAATGAGATGTAACGTGCTCTCTCCTCTCTATTTCTTTTTAAGAGTTACTGAAGAATTGGTATTCATTATTTAAATGTTTGGTGGAATTCATCAATGAAGCCATTTGGGACTTAGCTTTTCTTTGTGAGAAGTTTTCTAAATTATTAAGGCAATCTCTTGTTATAGATCTATTGTCACTTACTATAATTTTATGAGTGAGCTTTGGTACTTTGTATATTTATAAAAATTTGTTCACTTTATCCATGTTATCAAAGTTTTGGCAAAAGTTGTTGATAATATTCCCTTAAATCCTCTTTATTGTTCCATAATATTGGGAGCTCTCCTTCCATTCCTGACTTACTACACTGCATCCTTTCTCTGTTTTTTATTGACCACTATAAATGATGACTTGGCAATATTTTGATCTATTCAATAAACTAAAATTTGATATCATTATCTGTATTGTTTTCCTATTTTATTTATTTCTTCTTTAATCTTTATTACTTTTCTCTGCTTGCTTTGTGTTTGCTTTGTTTTACTTTTTTTAATGTCTTAATATGGGAGTTCAGGTTATTCATGTGAGTTTCTTTTTTTTTAATATACGCTATTAACCTTCTAAGTCTCTGTTGTATAGTAATAAAAAAAAATTGTCTGGCCTTTGTTCCAAGTTCCTGACACTAACATGATAAAAACCCTTGAAATTTTCCAAGTAATAGAACTGTCTTTTTAATTTAAGAGCACTCTGGAGTATACTTGAGATTGTGCTAATGTGGTGAATCTTGATAGACCCATAAATAGCTTCAAGATGGTGGCTGGTAACGCCAGAAAGACTCATCTTGTGATGGGTGGTAGGGGCTTTGCACCAAGTGATAACAGCTTGATCCCTGACCCCTGTGGGAGGCTGGATACTGAGCTCTACTATATGACCAATGATTAAATGAGTCATGCCTTTGCAATTGATGCTCAGTGGAGCTTTCTCTTTGGTGAATACACTGACAGGCAAGAAAGATGACACAAATTAAAAGAGCATGGAATTCATATTTCAGGCCCTCCCAGACCTCATCCTCTCTGTCTCTTCTTTGGCTGTTTCTGAGTTGTATTCTTTATGATAAAACTGTAATAGTAACTGCAGTGATTCCTGAGCCCTGTGAGTGGTTCTTGTGAATTATCAGACCTGAGGGGGTTGTGGAAACCTTCTGGATTTGTAGTCAGTTGATCTGACGTGAAGATGGTCTTGCTATGGACTATACACTTAATTTGTTGCATCTGTGCCATTTCTGGTTGGTTAGTGCCAGAAGTGAATTGTACTACCCCAGTTGGGGCTGTTAACAGAATAGTTGAGTCAGAAGTGGGATCCACTAGCATAGCCTTGACTCACTGAAACATGTGGTATAGGAAAAGAAAGGATGAAAGGTCAGGTAATGGGAAACCTTTGATTTCTGGGTGACCATGGGGGTCACCCATGGTATGAAACAGAAGATATGAGGTAGTTACTGAGAGAAAGAGTGATCAATGGAATTTTTATGTGGTGGATCCATCTCCTAGGCAGTTGGCTCATTAGATGTATAAACAAATGTAAAATAATAAATGAGTTTAGGGGAATTTTGGTATGCTTGAATGTGTGAAGTAGTTGCATTTTCTTTACCCAAATATATTATGGAAATATTTAGCATGTCTGAATGGGGAACATTTCCCCAATGTAGTATTATAAAACAGAGTCATGTAAATCTTCCTGTAATGCAATATTAACTGGACATGCCAAACAGGAGCCAGTAAGATTGCTTGGGCGCACACAAGAGAGAATAGAAGCTGGAGTGCTAGTACAGACAAATTCTCTGTACAATAACCTTGTGTGGGACGTGCACTCAGACTTAAGACAAAAGCCTGTGAGTATCCCCAGTGGAGTCCATTTTACCCACAGTGTGAAACTTCTGATGTTTGTCCTCAGATGGTACAGCCTTTCCCGTGTGAACATTCACCCTCCAATGGCAGTGTTTTTAATGGACTAACAGTCTCTTCCCTAACATCTTTTTCAGGCTGCCTATATCTGTTGATATCACACCCACAAGTTAGACACCATTCGTTGCTGGCTGATTACATGGTTGCATTTAACAATGCCTGGGTGGGGCATCCGTCGCTCCCTTTCTGATATAATTGATGCTGGGCCCCCTTGTAGTCCTTACGGTAAGTCTCTGAGGCTTTTGCTGACCCTACGTCTGCTCTTTTCATCTTTAACTTCCTTGAATTTCTATGGTTTCTAGCTAGCCAAAGTTTAGCTTGTTGTTGATAAGGAGCTACCAGCCTCCCCTTAATTGTTTACCACTAGGATTGAACTTCTCTATAATCTCATCCAAATAAAGACAGGGATACTTACTGTGCTCTCTGCTCTCATGGCCTCCCTCTGCCTCTGACAAGCACGTCTGTGCCCTGTTCTAAAGCTGAGATGGGGACAGTGGGGTGCTCGTCTTACAGTGACTCTCTTGCTTATGAATAGAACTTTGAAAGGTGGTGGTTGCTTCTAGTATTCTTGGGCTTCCTGTCCTGCCTGGAACCCCAACCTGCAAGCGAACCGAGGTGAGAGTGATAAGGTCCAGTATTCTTGGCCTGACATGGCTTTCATAGGACTTCCAGTCCATAAATGTGGCCTCAGTGGAAGAAGGGAGCCCTGCACTTCTCAGCCAGTCTTCACTGGAATAGAGCTATGGCTTATGCAATACAAAGTGGAGGTGGAGGATGAGAAAAGATGGGATTCTGCCACTCCTGTAAAAATGCCTTCATTCTAGAACAGAAGCTAGAGGGAAAAAGAACCCTGTATTCTTGGATGCACCCACCAGGATTTGAGCTTCCATCATTCCGAACTAGGAGACAGGGAAACAGGACAAGCTATGTTCAAGTACCACTGACTCTCACTGTTTTTACCAAGACTTGGTCAATTTTCTTGATGATATTGTTTTCTCTATTGCTGTCTGCCCTTAGTTCTTAAAAAATAGTTTTCACGAGTTAGGATTGTTTGTGTAGGAAGAGGGTCTATGGAGCTCATCGTATCATCACTCCACAATTCTTTTGTGCTCTCTGCTTTTAATCTATGGTAATACCTAACCTGAAACATCAGCAAAAACATCAATGTCCTAATATTCAAGGACAAAAATAGTCCTAAAATAGTAAGAACAAGTGTGCTCCACTACAGTGGAGACCCTCCTGACCAGCTTCAAAACTCAGCTTCAGGGAGAGGAGTTAGAGAAAGTGAAACAGCAGACAAATAACCCATCAATGAAGAAGGGAAAAGGGGCTAGATTTTATTCTGTGTGTTTGAAAATAAATTTATGAGCATTTATTTATGTATTATTAAGATGGTCACTATTGACATACAGTGTCTTTCAACACTGCCTCTTATATGTTATTCATATAAACTGCCTCAGTTTCCTTGGTGTTTAATTGTTTTTTTTAATAATATGGTACAGGGAAATAACACTTAGCTTCTGTTAATATTTTTTCAATTCTCTGGGGAAAACAAAGAAGGGAAAATGGAGTGGAAGAAGTATATGATAGGGAATTTTTGTGTTCTTTTCTATTCATACTGGTGGAATCAACAATTTTTTTTGGTTTTTCTACCACATAAAGAATATTGCACTAGAAACAGCAATTTAAGCCTAGTGCGTATTCTGCAACACTGATAAAATTGAGTGATAAATAGTTTTAACATACCAAACGTGTTTTTAAAATGCCATACAACATCTTGTATTTGTGATGATTGGTAATTTACATATGAGGAAAATCCTATATTCTAAAACATATTTCCCCCCTAATTTTAACTATATTATTGGAATTAGTGTGTATTTCAATCTGTAGGTAAAATACTGATAAGATAGGCAGAGTAGGAGGAGTATTAGGGAGGGGTTGTGACTGGCTCGGCAGTTTTGGGATATTGAAGATACTTGTTTTATAACTTCTTGAATTGCTGCAAGAATCACTATTCCATGGCTAAAGGGAATAACAATGGTGCTGATTTCTGACCAAAGGATTTGAAACACTGAGACAATGAGAATCCTAGAAAAATAGTTTCCATATTTTAAATTAAAAAAAAAAACACAATTTGGGGGACAAAAAATAAGATATAAACTGGTGATAACAGGTTTGTGTAATTGACTCAAAAAGCATAGAAAAATGCCATGGTCAGAAATACGGGGAAGGAGGATGGGTGTGGAAAGGGAGCAGGTTGCTCAGAAATAAACCAGCACTGCACGACAGCCGATGGTGGAGGATGAGGGATCGCCTGGGCTGTGGAGACAAAGCCAAAAAGACGTGTGAGGAAAATAAATATTAGAGAAATCTTAGGTTTACAAAAAAATTATACAGAATGTCTAAAGACTTTACATATCATTTTTTCTTTCTCCCCTCACACAATTTCTCCTATTAATGGCTTCTTGCATTAATGTGTTAAATTTGCCACATTTAATGAACCAATATTAATGTATTATTATTAACAAAACTCCATAGTTTACAGTGTGTTGTACTGTTCTATGGGTTTTGGCAAATGTATATTATGTATTCGCCATTACAGTATCATACAAAATAGTTTCAGTGTCCAGAAAAATTCCTATACATCACCTACTCATTTCTTTTTCCCTCTCCCTAAACCTCTTCAGAGTTGCACCTTTTCCAGAAGTCATATGTGGTCATCCCTTGCTATATGTGGGGCATTGCTTCCAAGATCCCTGAGTATGCCAAAATCTGCCATACTCACGTCCAGCAGTCCGCCCAGTGGAACCCACATATGCAAAACAGTTGGCTCTCTCTATACATGAGTTCCACCTCCTGTGAATACTGTATTTTCTATTTGCTTTTAGTTGAAAAAGATCTACATACAAGACAACCTGCGCAGTTCAAACCCATCTTGTTCAAAGGCCAACTGCAATTGCAACCACAAGGTATCTCAGACTGGCTTCTTTCACTTAGTAAAACGCATTTAAAATTGCTCTGTGTTGTTATGTAGCTTGATAGCTCATTTCCCTTCATCGCTGAATAGCACTCAGTTATATAAATCTATAGCAGTTTATCAATTCTTCTATTAATGGGCATTTTGTTTGCTTCGTAATTTGGTGTTTATGAATAAAGTGCTATAAACATTTGACTGCAGGTTTTGGTGTGGAAATAACCTTTCATTCATTTGATAAATACCTAGGAACATGAATGAAAATTCCTCCTGCTCCCCATCCTCATCAGCATTTGATGTTATCAGTGTTTTGGATTTTATTTATTTATGTTTTTCTTCTTTTTTTCTTTTTTTAATTTCAGAATATTACGGGGGTACAAACATTTTGGTTACATATAATGACTTTGCCTCACCCAAGCCAGAGCTACAAGTGTGCCCTTCCCCCATACAGTGCACTCTGCACCCATTAGTTGTCAGTTTACCCTCCCCCGCCACCCCCATCCCACCTGACCGGCACCCGATGAATAATTACTTTGATGTGAGCACCTTAGTATTGGTCAGTTAGTACCAGTTTGATGGCAGGTACATGTGGTGTTTGTTTTTCCATTCTTGCGATACTTCACTTTGAAGGATGGGCTCCAGCTCTATCCAGGACAATATAAGAGATGCCAGATCACCATTGTTTTTTGTGACTGAGTATTCTATGGCATACATATACCACATTTTATTAATCCACTCATGTGTTGATGGGTACTTGGGTTGTTTACACATCTTTGCAATTGTGAATTGTGCTGCCATAAACATTTGAGTGCGGATGTCTTTATTATAGAATGTCTTTTTTTCCTTTGGGTACATGCCTAGTAGTGGGATTTCTGGATCAAATGGTATTTCTATTTTTAGTTCTTTGAGATATCTCCAAATTATTTCCCACAGGAGTTGTACTAATTTGCAGTCCCACCGGCAGTGTATAAGTGTTCCTATCTCTCCACATTCAAGCCAGCATTTGTTGTTTGGGGACTTTTTGATAAAAGCTATTCTCACTGAAGTTAGATGATATCTCATTGTGGTTTTGATTTGCATTTCCTTAATGATTAAAGATATTGAGCACTTTTTTATATGTTTGCTGGCCATTATTCTGTCTTCTTTTGAAAAGTTTTGGTTCATGTTCTTTCCCCACTTTATGATGGAGTTGTTTGATTGTTTCTTGTTAATTTTCTTAAATTCTATGTAGATTCTTGTTATCAGCCCTTTATCGGATATGTAGCATGCAAATATTTTCTCCCATTCTGTAGGCTGTCTATTTGCTCTAGTGATAGTTTCCTTCGCTGTGCAAACGTTTTAATTTGATCAGGTCCCATTTATTTATTTTTGTTGCTGCTGCGATTGCTTTGGGGGTCTTCTCCAAAAATTTTTTGCCTAGGCTAATGTCTATAAGAGTTTTTCCAACATTTTCTTCTAGAATTCTGAAGGTTTCACACCTTAGGTTTAAGTCTGTTATCCACTGTTAGTTGATTTTTGTGACAGGGCATAGATCCATCTGCATATGTTCAGTTGCTGTAACAAAATGCCATAGACTGGGTGGCTTATAAAAAACAAAAATTTGTCTCTCACAGTTTTGGAAGTTGGGCAGTCCAGCCAAGGCACCTGCAGGTTCTGTGTCTTATGAGGGCCTGTTCCTGGTTCATTGACAGTTTCTCCTATCTGTGTCCCCACACGGTGGACGGGACAAGGCAGCTCTCTGGGGTTTCTTTTATGGGGGCACCAATCCCATTCACGAGGGCTCCACTCCCATCATCAAATCAGTCCCAAGGTCCCATCCCCTAATACCACCACATTAGGGCTTAGGATTTCAACATATGAATTTGGGGGGACACAAACTTTCTGTCCATTGGGGGTGCCACAAAAAATTCTACCTATACATTGTGAGGGGACTTGGGAGAATGAGGTGAAATGTACATGTCTCGTTTCTACATTTCATTTGCACAAAAATCGTTTCTGTATTTTCACAAAGATTTGCCAAAATACAGGGTGACAAAGGCTTCCAAATTCTAGCCAACTGAAACTTTTTTTGTGTGTATTTTATTTTTAGGTTATCAAGAAAAAGCACTTGCTACAGATGAAAATCAATGGCTATTATAACGCTCTTCAATTTTAGCCCATTTTAATAAAGTCTTTTGAAGGAAGAAGTTCTCATAAAAGAGCAAAATCCAATGAGTATATTTTTTAGCCTCATCCCTTAGAAAGAGGATATTTTAAGATACGTATAAAGGGATGTGTAAAAATCACATCCTAAAAGTTTTACACTCTTTTACTATAAATTTAAAACCATTTAAGTTTTTTTCCTCATCATTAATTGACATTATTTGGAATCCTTAAAAATATTAAATTAGCTGTTTTGTTTTAAAGCTCCTTATTTGTTAATAATTTATCTTCATTTCCAGAATTCTTGTGTTTTCTTTTCTTTTTTTTTTTTTAATTCTGATCTAAGCTTGGGAAAAATCAGAGCATTCTGTACCTCATGTCTGAACAGGGCTGAGGTTCATGTCTTATTTAGTTATATAACTGAAACATATAAAAGAGTGTCCAGACCACAAATTAAAGCCCAAACTACCTAGAGGAGGGGACAAAAAAGACTAAGTGAAAATGAAGAGTCTGCTCTATATATAGTTGTGCCTGCCCATACCCACTGCAGCAAATTTCTAAGATATAGAACTATTTTGATGAAGTTGTATATGAATTTTAGTACAATCACTAAGCCAACTGAAACTAAGATGCAAATTGCCATCTAGGAGTTTGCACTTTCAAATAAACTCAACAGGTATATTTCATGTCAGTATTAAACAGACTGTTCAGCACAATGTAACCTGTAAAATATTTAGTAAACATTCACTCCGTCAATAAATACTTACTGAAAACTCTGCTATTTGGCAGGCGCAGCGCTGGACTTGAGCCTGCGACAGGGATCAGCACGTGAGCGCTGTGCCCAGGAGCGTGCACTCCGGTGACAGGTGGAAATGACTGCATGGGAAGTTAAAACGCCATGTGCCGCGGAGAAAATCGAAGATAGCAAAGGGGGCACCTAATGTCTTTTGGAAGTCAAATAACGTTTTCTATGGTAGAACGAAAGAATCTAGGCTGAGATCTGAGGGAGGAAGGGGAACGAGCGCACTAGCGTGGCCGGGGAGAGCGCTGCGCCCTGCTGCGGGCAGGAGACACGCAGGCGCCGACCCCAGAGTTCAGGGAGCTCCTGCAGACTGACTGAGCTCCCTTTCCCGTAGGTATTGATGTGGTATGGCCAATAATGCATGCGTTGCCCTAAAAGAGCTTTCCTTACTTCTGATTTTGGTGTATTTTTATGGTAAGCCAGTAAAGGTTTCTGTTCAAATGTTTACCGCTACAGACTGCCCTTCGTTGAAGTCGGCCTTGGGGGCGTGGAGCAACCGCACTGCAGGTGGAACGCAGAGTGAGACGCACTTCGGAAGTTGTGCCCGTGTTTCTCAGTGCGTGGTTCAGGCGCTGAGAGATCAGAGTACGTGTCCCAAGACTACATAAAAATCTCATCATCTGTTCCCAGAGCCAGATTCTACCACTGAGTGCCTAAAACTTGCCCCTAGAAAGCAACCTTAAAATTCAAACCCGGTGCTTACCTTTTCCTTCTGAAGAACTGCTTCTGCTTTATCAAATGTTCGGCCGTTCCTCTGAGTGAAAAACAGCACCTTAATGATATGGAAGAACCTTTAATGAGTGATTAACAGATTCATAAGCTGTATCAGTGTTTCTATGCGGTATTTGAATGGTCATTAGAAATTCTACATCATGAGACATCTCCTTGGCAAGTACTAAGCCATATGGGAAGGCTGAAATTAATTAGATGGCTCCTAATCAACCAGATGGAGCTCGGGACGCAGAGCAGCGGAAGCCCTAATTCCCCATCCCATGTCCAGGGACTTGGAGACACAGAGCCACCAAGGGGCAGACCTTCTAAATGATGCTGGCGGTGACATGGCTTCACATGGCCTGTGTCTGTGAGATGTAGAGGCATTTACATTTGATGAAGTTTAACAAAATTTATTGGCTCATCTGTAGCACATGTTGAGAACTGCATTTTTCATATTCATTCCAAAGGTCTTCACCACTCACATCCCCTCCTAACACTGAATGTATTTGCGCACAGGGAAGAAGGAGGGCATTGCCAGCTGTGAAAAATATTTTTATATGGTACTTTAAAAACTATTCCAAAGCCTAGGCACATCTATCACCAAAGTTAAGATATTCTGAATTCAGTAAGACAGTCTCACCTCTGACAATCAATTTTGCTACTTTTAACTCCCAACCAAACCCTTGATCAGAGAGCCAGGAATGTTCATACCTCAGAAGGAGCTGACAAAGCAATTTATAGGTCATAAAAAATTAAAACAATAAAATAATAAGTGCTAATATTTAAATATTGGTTAGATTCTGGTCTCAGGGTTTTATATGTTTACCTTCCCTGACACGTATGCTATTCCTTGAGGGGCGGGGTCACTGGTATTGTCTTAATTTTATATTTGAGGACACTAAGGTTGAGAGAGTTTAAGCAACTTTTCTAAGTTTCTACTTACACTAATCTAAAGCTCAAGATTATAATCACGATCTCATCCTGACTCCTTCTGCTGAAATTTTATATGTAAACAAAAGCACTTTCCTGCCCTGGGGTATTCACTAATCTCTCCATTCGTTCAGGCTTTCCTTTACGCCCCAAGCTGGGGTAACCAGGTGTATTGGCACCTCTGCTGTCCGCCCGCATGCAGCGTGCAGTCCTCCTGTCACGGCCCGCTCACAGTCTCCCAGGAATAGCCGACAAGCGAGACTGCGGGCACTGACACGAAGAAACAGACTCCATCTAGACGTGTCTCAAAAATCTGGGGTAGACACAAACCGACCGCATGGCCTTCCCGCCACCGACACCAGGGATGGCGAGCGGAGGAGCAGGAAGTAGGGGAGCAGCAGCCACCGGGGAGGGCCCGAGCTTGCAGCTGCCTGCGCTCCATCAATGCGCTTTTCACAGACTCCAGAGTTGGCTGGGAAGGGGCCTGTGTAAAGAGGGGAATTCATTTTGTGACAAAAAAAAAAAAAAAAAAGATCCCTCAAATACAGCTGGGCACACAAATACATTTTGTGAATGGTCATTTTGATTACTAAGAGCTAAGGGGGAAAAAAATAAGACTATTTCCTCAGAAACTGAAAGCCTGTGGATTTCCAGGCTTGGCTCTGCTGCTAACTTGGCTTTATTATTATTATTATTGTCATTATTATTATCATTATCTGGCTGTGATCCTCCTTTAAAACACCAGCCTGTCACATTTCCAATGCCCGTTATATCCTGCTCAAGTTTCCCACAGTGGTGTCCGTTAGGTT
The DNA here is from genome assembly GCF_041146395.1 of Eulemur rufifrons. Lineage (NCBI taxonomy): Eukaryota > Metazoa > Chordata > Mammalia > Primates > Lemuridae > Eulemur > Eulemur rufifrons. The sequence continues at coordinate 3,923,264 of NC_091011.1, read as the reverse complement.
TGTTCCAGGCGGGAACTGGAAAAGTATGCCTGGGACCAATGCCGTTAATGGAAAACGGAGGTCTGTGAAACGATAGCCACAGGGGTCTGCAGAGTCCCGGAGGTTGGAAACCAAACAGACGGCTGCAGCCAGCATTCCTAGCCCCCTGATAAGGGCAGAACTGCCCCTCTCCCCTTTATCTCTACAGCATGAGACTGACGCAGGGGTCCCAGAAATTGGTTGTTTTAAAAAAAAAATTTTTTATTGCAGCGGCTCTCCTGGCCCAGGTGCTCACTCCCCCCAGAGGAACCCTCTATAAAATCCAAGGCTGTCCCCTCCCTCAGGGTGGATGCTCTTTGGCCTCCAGCCTTCTGCACCCTGATGCTCAAAGTAAACAGCATTTTGCTAACATAGGGCTTTGGCTCGCGAGCTCTCTCTCTCTCTCTCTCTCTCTGGGCTCCAGACCTAACAGTGGTGTGTTAGGATTCTCCAAAGAAACAGAACAAACAGAATGTGTATGTGTGTGTGTGTGTGTGTGTGTATTTATACATGTACACAGGAGACATACATGTATATGTATATATGCATATAGCAGATATATTAATATACATACGGAGAGAGAAAGAGAGAGGACAGAGAGAGGAGAGAGCACGCATAAGAAAATGACTCATGTATTAAGGAGGGTGAAAAGTCCTGAGGTTTGCAGGGTGAGCCGGTAAGCCAGAAACCCAGAAGCACTGAGGGTGTAAGTTTCCATCCCAGGGGAAGCTGAGGTTTCAGTTGGAGTGAAGGTGGGACATGGCCAATGTTCCAGCTTGAAGGCACTCAGGCGGGAGGAGTCCTCCCTTCCCCGAGGAGGTCAGTCTTTCTGTTCTACTCGGCCTTCCCCTGGTTGGCTGAGGTCTATCCACACTAGGGAAGGCTGTCCGTCTTCTTAGGTCTAGTGATTTGAATGTTAATTTCACCCAGAATAATGTTTGACAAATATCTGAGCACCCTATGGCCCAGTCAAATTGACATAAAATTACCTACCAGAGTGTAGTCCTGAGACCAAGAGATAAAGGGGCATTGTTAGACATGCCCATCTTGCAGCCCTCCCTAGATCCGCTGACACAGAGACTCCGGGAGTGGTGACAGCAAACTGCATTTTAAGGAGCATTTCAGGAGATTCTGATGCAAGCTAAGAACTGGGAACCATTGGTAACAGCTCCTGATTCTCTCAGACAGAACTCACACACATTGAAACTCGCCTGGTTGGAGAAGAAGGTTATTATTTAGGGATCTGTCCTGCAGGTTGTGTCTACTAGAAGAACTGCATGGTCTTTTAGCTCAAGCAGTTGAAACATCTATTATTTATTAAGGATAATTTTCAGAGTCCAGAGTGCCAACCATTATACCATGGGGCCAGTTATGTTAAGGATAGTTCTCAAGGTGTATATTTAATGTGTTATTAAGAGGAAGTTTTGAGGGCCATCAGTAAGCTCTAGGGTTATTATGCTTCACGGTAGAGCACATAGATTCTGAACTAGCAGCCAGAACACCAGTGTTTTTGTACCAGGGCCAGCACATACCCAGCTGTGCTGCCTTTGTGATATGACTTCAGTATCTTGAGCCTTGATGCCTTTAGCTGGCACAAGCACAAATAATGCCAGGCCTGTCTGCCTCAGATGTTTGTTTGAGGATGAAATAAGAGGAAAAAAATGAACTAAAGCTTTTGATACTTGTGAAATACAGATCAAACACATAAGGAAAGACAGGCTAAGTTTGATGCTACAGTATTTTGAAAAAGCAGCGTCGCAACAAGCAGTGGAGAGAAAATGTTAGTGTTACAGAGAGCAGCAGAGGAGGAACAGAGTGGCTTTTTATTAAGATTTCCCTCATTTGGAACCATCCATGGTTAGGAAGCTGGGGTAGCAAAGAAACAAACAGCTAGGCCTCCAAGTGCTCTTCCTCCTGGTGGTTTACCCATGAAGTTGACCAAAATGAAATAGATTAGAAACCAGCAGATTTTTATAAAAATAAATTGGGAGATTAAAAAAAAAATAAGACCTGCCCTCAATGACTGTTCGAACTTGAAAAAAATCCCGTTGCGATTGAGAGCATACACGGAACCTGGCATGACAACTGAGAAGCTCATGGAAGCACATTGGGCTCTAGCGCTCGCTGCAGGGCACCTATACCGACGGTGGCCGCGCGAGCTCCCGTCAGAAAGCAGCGCCGGGTCCCCCAGGTTAGAGACGGAGGCAGCGGATCTCCTGTCGGGGCTCAGGATCGATCGTCTCTCTTCCCCAACAGCAGCATTTTCATGCACCACAGATTCTAGTTTCCCACTGTTTATTTATTTATTTTTAATTTTATTTTTGTATTTCAGAGTATTATGGGGTACAAACACTTTGGTTACGTAAATACGTAAATTGCCTGACAAGTGTGCCCGTCCCCTAGAGAGCGCGCACCAGTTCCATCAGGTGTGGGTTTACCCACCCCCGCCTCCCCAGCCCACCCGCCGGACACCCGGTGAATGTCACTTCCCATATGTGCATATAAATGGTGATCAATTAGTACCAATTCAATAGTGAGTACATATGGTGTTTGTTTTCCCATTTTTGTGAGACTTCACTTAGAAGAATGGACTCCACCTCCATCCAGGATAACAAGAGATGTTATTAGTTCACCATTGGTTTTTGTGACTGAGTAGAACTCCATGGTATACATATGCCACATTTAATTAATCCTCTCATGTATTGATGGGCACTTGGACTGTTTCCACATCTTTGCAATTGTGAATTGTGCTGCTGCTATAAACCTTCGAGCACAGATGTCTTTTTTGTAGAATGTCTTTTTTTTTTTTCCTTTCAGTAGCTACCCAGTATGGGATCCTGGATCAAATGGTAGTTCTACTTTTAGATCTTCGAGGTATCTCCATATTACTCTCCACAGAGGTTGCACTGGTTTGCAGTCCCAGCAGCAGTGTATGTGTGTTCCTATCTCTCCGCATCCATGCCAGCATTTATTGTTTTGAGACTTTTTGATAAAGGCCATTTTCACTGGAGTTAGGTAATATCTCATTGTGGTTTTGATTTGCATTTCCCTGATGATTAGAGATGTTGAGCACTTTTTCATATGTTTGTTGGCCATTAGTCTATCTTCTTTTGAAAATCTTCTGTTCATGTCTTTTGCCCACTTTTTAATGGGGTTGTTTGATTTTTTTCTTGCTGATTTTCCTGAGTTCTATGTGGATTCTAGTTATCAGCCCTTTATCAGATGCATACCCACTGTTTTTGAATGGGAATTTTTGTTGCAGCTCTTCTGTGTGTGCTCCAAAACTTCTGGAGTAGATAGGTTATTATTAAGCTTGAGACTGAATGAAATCATAGACAATAGACTTCAAACTGGTGGTAATCTAGTGTATTTCAAGGTTATCTCCTCCTTGGAGATATGAGTATATTCCATGTAAAGGGAATAAGATTATAGGTGGGAAATTGTTTGACTGTTTGGTAGACTGTGATAGAGAAATTAAAATGCAACCCCCACCACAATTCACTTCCATGTTTTTCTTCAGATAAAGGTAACCATGTCATACACATGTAGCAAGGGAGTATTGGTGGGCAGGGTGTATGTGTGTCTCTTTACACTAAGAAGAAAAAGCAAATCAATTCCTTTTGGCCATTTGCTCACTCCCCTTCATCCAGCTTAGATATCTAAGATAGAAAATATGAAAAAAAAGGACAGTCATGGCTGATAGAATAAGATCAAACACATCTCTCGTTCAAGTGAGATAAAACAGAGACAAGCAATATTTGAAGAGATAATGGCTGAGCATTTGCTTGAATTGTTGAAGATTTAGAAGCCATGAAGTTACACGAACAATATATATGAAGTAATCAAAAAAACATAAATGAGGTTGCTGAGTTATAGTGTATGTTGTCAGTCTGCTATTTTTAAGGCAATCTGTAGTTTCTGGTGATTTTAAGATTGTCTTTTCTTTTTGAGATATGGAGGTGTCCAGTTGTAGAGCTGTTTTTACTCACTTTGTTAAGACTTGGTGTGATTCTTTGATATGAGGACTTATTTGTTTATATAATTCAGCACTCAACAAAGGATAATGTATATTTTTAAAGTACCTATGTAGAAAAATTGAGCCTGTGTAGGTCTTAATGTATGGCAACAAATGTCTATAAATCTTAATACATTTTCTAACCATAACTAGTTATATATAAAATCAACTAAATAGTAGTAAAGCAAATAAGCAAACTTTGGAAATTAAAAGGAAAAACTAAATAACTCATCAGTTTAAGGCTACATAATAAGGAAAATTACAAATTTTTAAAATTAACATCAAAATAAAATACCACTTAAACAAACTCATGGAGTTTAACATGATACTTAGTGAGGAAATGTATTTTCTTCAGTATGTTCACTTATTAAAAAATGAGCAAAGATGAATATAATTTTGTTAAATGTTCAGTATAGAAACTCAGAAAAAATAATAATAATTTAATTTTGAAAAACAAAAAATAACATTAAAATATTGGAAAACAATGAGAAGATTAACAAAATAAAAACTTCAATTTCTGGAAAAAAAATAAGCATGCAAGAAAACATACAAGAACTATAAAGCAATCTGTAATACATTATAAAAAATTTAAAAATATAACTGACTCCTTAATGACCTTGCTTATTGTTTTATAAAATGTAAAGCTCAAAAAGTAGCCTAATATATACAAGACCTGAATATCATAGCAATTATACTAATACTTGTGTTTTCTGAGCATAAGGAATTAGTCTTTTCACACATTGCTTTTTCTGACTTTGTCCCTTCTCTTTGCTGTATTCTCTGTAATCTCCACAATGTATCATCCAATTCAATAATATTCACTTCAATAATTAATTCATTCTTCATCACTATCTAATCTACTGTTCAGTCTATGCACTGAGCTTTTTGATGACTATACTTTATATATTTAATATATCCAGTTAGCTCTATTTCAGACTTTACATTCCTTCTTTGTTATTTTGTTTATATTGTCTAATAGCTGATGCAAAATACAAAGCGCAAAGTCATCAGCACATCACGTAAGTAGAAGGGTATCACCAACGGCACTGGGACCACCCTAGTGCTTCTCAGGAAACACTTCCCTCTGCCTCATCTCCTGTCCTCCCGAGTTAGGCAGTTTCTTAACAGGTGCATTTATCATTTCTTTGCTTTCTCAAAAAATATAATGTTTCCATACCAATATATGTATGCTTTTTTGTATTAGAGAGTTGTAATAATTTTTTTGTATCAGAGAGTTATAATATTAAAAACCCATATAACATTAGTGCTTTATATATAGTTCTTTAAAATATTTTTCTACATATTATGTTTCTCCTGTGTATCTGTGTTGTTTCATCTAGTTGTAGTTAATTTTCTCTGTACTTGTACTTCATATATAATCCATGCCAATTCTACATGCTTGTTCTCCTTGATGGATATTGGGCTGTTTCCAGTTTTTGCTATAAAAATATTGTTGCTACAACATTCATGTACACATTCCCTGACAGTTGTATGTAAGGGTTTATCCAGGGTCTACATCTGGAGAAGTCAAAATTGCTGCAGGATCATAAGGAACAGGTATACTTATTTGCAAAATAAACCCAAATAGTTTTCTGAAGAAATATCCCACCGGCAAGTGACCTCTTATATTTTCAAATGTTTGCCAAATCTTGGTATTGACAAGTCCTTAAAATTGCAAATCCAGTGGAAACATATTCTGGAGGTTTAGAATGAATGCTCTTTATCAAGTCAAGGGAGTATCTATCTATTGTATCCTTAACTATGTTTCTATTCTCATTCTCAATTTTTTTGTACATTTTTTCCATTTAATTTTTTTCTGATTGAATTTGCTAGAAGTTTGTCTTCATTCTTTTATTTTTATTCATAATTTAAAATGAATTATTTTACTCATTTTAAATTGCATTTAGATGCTTTCTTTTTTTTATTTATTTATTTTTTATTTATTTATTTTTTTTAGATGCTGTCTTTAATTAAAATTATCTAAGAAATAATTTCCAGTTTTGATGCTTTCTATTGTAGGCTTGTTTTCCATTTAATTAATTTCTTCTGATATTTTATTTATACTGTTTCTTTTATTTTGTCCATTCCATTTTTTAGTGGTGAAGTATGTTACTGTGCTCATTTATTTCCAGACTTCATTGCTTTCTGATAAAAATATTTACAGACTATACTCTTCTTTTTCAATAACAGTTTCATTTTATCCCACTAGAATGGATACAAATTATTTTGATTATTATTAATTTTTTGAGTATTATTTAGTTTTCCAATATGAGATATTTCATTTATAAATTATTTATGTTTTAAAATCTTCAATTATTTTTTAAATCTTAGCTATGTGTATGTATGTATAAATACATGCAGTTTTATATTACAGTAAATCTTAACTATATATGAAGATTATATATAAAGACATACATATATATTTTTTATAATGCTCACTAAAAAGAGTGCTCATGGTAAAAACACTGTCTTTTTCAAATTCTGCAACTTGTCATTGTTCTATTTTTATTATATGTTCTTGTCTGATAGATGATATAACCTTTTTTATTTAAGAAAGATTAGTTTTCTGAATTTTTATTTTATTTTTATTACGTAAATCCATTTAAGTTTATTAATAGTCCTCTTAGGGCCTTAATTTTTCTTTTTAATCGTACTTTTCAGTAGATTATAGCTATTAAAGCGAGCCCAGTCATTCTAGCATTTACTCTGTATTCTGTGGTAAAGTCCGAAACTGCTCACAAAATCCTCACTGCCAGATTTGCTGCGAAGGTGCCATGCCTAACTCGGGAACAAAGTGGGAAATAAACTTGATAATTTTTATGTCGTTGCAATCAAATGATCATTCATACCACACATAGGCCTTCTTTATGTTTAAATATTAGTACTAACAGAAATATTATCTTTTTTTAACTAAACAGTCAGGTTCCTCACCTGAAGCATAGTTTACTTTCCATGCCACAGAATCCACACCATGAAATTATAGATGGTTTGGTCTGGATCATTTTTAGGACAAGTGCTACTCATTGCTCTTCTATACCAAAAGGAACATTTAGTTTTAATTTGCACCGCGTTTTGGGCCCCCCAGGATATGTTATCAATAAAACATAACTCCACATATGACATTAGTTAACCTGCTGGATGGAATTATTTACTGCTGTACATTTTGATGTAGAATATGTCCTTCAATTTACTAGCAATTTTGATTTTGGTATAGTAAAGTCTTTTTTCTTTGGATGACAAGGAAACAATAGGTGCAGATGTGTCTTCTATTTTTAATTCATTATATTAAAAGAAGTTACCTACTTTGAAAAATATATCTTATTGGCATGCCAGGAGACCAGACACCCATCTATTCCACACTTACTGTGGGAGGCATGCATCTTTGCACGTAGAAATCCAAGTTGATTTCATTTTATTTTCATTATTTATGATACATTTTTTTGAATATTTTGAATAGTCTTTGGATTTTTGCTCAATTTATAATGCAGAAACAAAGCTTGGTTGCTCTTTGTGGGACAAAATCATGATAAAAATTCTTCCTTCATTCACAAGAACATATTTGATAAAATCTAAAGGTGAGGAAAGAAGAACAATTAGCACAATAATTTTAACTATCAGGTGCCTTATAAACTTTAATTGACTTAATCCTTATTATAACCATTTTAGATTGGTAATATCATTATCTTTGAGACTAGAGAAATAAGTGATAAAAGGCAGCCATCTCATCCAAGTCATAGCTCTAATAAGGGTGGGACTGGTGTTTGAATCAATAATTGCCTTTTTTCAAGTCTGTATCTTCCTTCTTTTAAAATATTGCCTTTCTTTCACTCAGAGTCTGAGAATGTGTCTTTTTATTGCTCTTAATGTACTTTAAAATTAATTCTAAAATGTCATAAGATTCTTACCTTTCCCAGAAAAATCTAATGGAGAAGTTTAGAACAATCAGCTTTCGCCCTAAGAGAATTTACAAGTCACCTTTCTTGTGTAAGATTTCTTATTGACTGTTTTCTTTGAGCATTTCAGTGGTTTCTGAGAAGCTTTAAGATTATAGCCTTTAAATCACCAATTCCCCATTAAAAGAATCAGTAATTCTGGAAATGGCATGACAGCATTTTTCCAATAATTCTTAGCAACAATTTTGTGAATTGGAATCGTTTTCTTGGTGAAATTATGACCTTGTGATTCTACTGAATTAATAAGAGCAGTTAGTTATTTTATTAAGTACACACACATGCATACACAAACATGCATACTACTTACATATCTTATGGCTTTCATTTTACAATGTAGTGGTCATTTGATAAAAGGAAAATTGTCTAACTTACATGCATAAATAGCTTAATTTCTTCCTACAGCAAAAATTTTCTCTCAAAGTATTCAAAATTTTGAAAATTGCATCAGACTTTTGCCTTGAAACCACTTTAAGCTAACCAATAGATTTGTAGCATGCACATTTTCTTTAAAAAAAAAATCACGATTTTCATTTTTTAGTGTTCTAACGCATCTCAAATTCTCTGTAATTCCTCAAAATGTATCATTCTCACCTGAGTGTATCTGAAAGGGTTCTTCATATTATAGGAGAGTAATTTATCTTGATCCAAAGACACTGACTGATTTAACATAGAACAATTCTCTGGAGTTTTCTTCGAATAAGAGACACTAATGTTTGGAGCCACTTCCCGGGCCAGCTGTTACCTATGGAGCCTGCAGTTGCTCCACTAGGAAAATGTGGGATCTGTGTTTGAGCCACTGAGGTTGTGGACAGCTCACTGCTTCCTTTCCTGGGCTCAACTTGATGGAAGAACTGTCCTTACGTGGGAGAGAAGCCCCTCTCCAGAGCCACCCAAGCAGAGGCCCTGCTGTCACTCCCAGCCCTTGTGCAATCAAGCTGTCTCTACGTCTTCCTGAATGCCTTTTTATATGTGAAGCCAAAACACATTTGTCTCCTGAATAAATACATTCAGGGAATGGTATTTTTGTATCCTTAAACATGAAATAATTCTTCCATCTTGAACCTGAAAACACGATTTTATTTCTCAATTCTCTTATTCCTTCATTCTCTATATACATTACGTTCTACCTCTATGTCTTTCTGGGCTTCTCAGTTTTATTTTATTATTATTATTTTTTATTTCAGCTTATGATGGGGGTACAAAAGTTCAGGCCACATACGCTGCCCATGTCCCGCCCATCCCCCCAGTCAGAACTTCAAGCATGTCCACTCCCCAGACAGTGCGCATTGCACTCATCATGTAATTTTAGAGTTTTCAACTGAGTGCAATATTTCTTATATAATAATATTTAGCACTGACGTGCTATCACTGGAGATATTTTTCTAAGCATTTATGCTTTTTTATACATAACTGCTATAATCTTCACAGCATCCCTAGGAGTAACATTTTCTTATATATGGAGAAATTAAAACATAAGACAGAATAATCTGCAACATATAAGGCAAATATATCCTCATAATAACCTAGAGGATTAGTTTACAATTTACATTTTTTGACTCCTTGTGTCAGCACAGGCAGCACACCAAATCCTTCTGTCTCCACCTCTGTCCAGCACCGTGATTTAGGACTCAGCAGCTCACACACCCCAGCTCTGTCCACACACATGGAACAGCTCCCTTGACCCTATCCAGGAGCCATAAGTGGCCACGAAGCCCACCCCAGGTACAGGGAACTGGAGGAAGGCCCGTACAGGCCCTGGACGTGGGCCCGGAGCAGTTCAGTCACTGCATTTTGAGGTCATGTGTAGACGAGGAAATGTACTTTTTACATATCTGAAAATTACTTAGAAAGCAAATTTACCAAATTCAGAAGATGTGTCCTTTTAAAGACAAAGGTCTTTAAAACAGTTTAGTTCTTAGTGGTCACAGCACAACAATGTAACTAAATTTGGTAGATATTTGAGTAATACTTAGTCTGGTAAGAGTAGGTTCTTTTGAAAAACAAAGCTTTACGAAGGTTGTCATTTTAGGACTGATTTTTAATGGAATGTGAAAATATAACTCTTACATTTTATCCAACAAAACCTTGACATTACTTGTGAGTTCAAAATAATTTCATGGAAAAAAACGGTCAGTGACAAAACTTGTCAGTGAGGACATAGGTTTGACTATTTTTAAGCAAGGCTAAATTTTAATTCCTCAAAATCCATCAATCTCACAGTCTCACTTGAGAGAATCTGAAAAGGCTCTTCGTATTATAGGAAGGTGATTTATCCTGATCCAAAGGCATCGGCCAATTTAACATAGAACAATTCCCTTGAGTTTTCGTAAAATCAGACACTCAAGATTTGAAGTATCTCCCAAGCTCAGCCGTTATCTATGAAGTTTGTAGATGGATTCAGCAGCAAAAGTCAGGACTGGCCAGATATTGGCTTATTTAACGTACCGATTTCTTGGCCGGGCTAACTCCTGTGGGTAGGTGGTTGGAGTCAGTGCTTTCTCTTTTAATTTCTCAGTTGTGCCTTTGTTATTCCTCACTTCGAGTTGTCCCCTTGGGATGACAGGTATGTGGAAGCAATGTTGTGACACTTCCACTTCAGGACACCGTTTTGCATGGACCTTTTTAAATGATGCTGGACCCTCTCAGGTAGGCGTACACCTGCTTGCAGGCGGGATAATCTCCTTGTCCACCAGCATCCCTTAAGTTCAGCCTCAGTGGTTTCCCATCTACCATAACACTGGAAGAATAGTTGCGGAGGCGGTGGGGGTGTGTCTTTCAGGGGCTGCGTCAGCTGTGTGGCTGATCTGCAGGCGAGTTTCACCTCCTAAGTCCACTCATCTGATGGTCTCCAAAATCGGGTGTGGACCACGGGGCCACTGTCCACACCATTTAGCCCAGAGTTGACTGGAAGCCAAAGCCAAGCAGCAGCTGTCACCCCCAACCTCGATTAAAACAGGAGGGAAGGAGGAAATTGCCGTGAACCTTAATGCACCGAAAAGCATGACTAGAAAATGAATAATTAGACACTTAGTTAAAACATAAAAAGACACTAATATGTATACAGGGTCCTTTGATATGTCAAGCATGCAAAATATACATAAAAATATAAAGCTCTGATTCTCAGACATTAGTTTCCAAATTAGCAGGATGAGGTCTCTGTGACAATGTGTAACAGAGGGAATGGCCTGGAAAACAATGGCAAAAACATTTTCTGTCTCTTTAAAACATCCTCCGCTCCTTTTTGAGAACTAAAGCCTGCGTCCCTGCCTCAGGCAGTGGCTGGGAGGGGCGGGGTGAGTCTTTTGTTGATTTGTGCAACAGGAGATGGCCCAGCCCCACCTGGTAAAGGGAAGTTCTATGTTGAAGTCACGAGATTGTCTTCAGCAGACATGGGATGGTCAGAATCATCAACTGTAATTGAACAGTGATTGCCTGAACTGAGAACCCACCCTTTAAAAGCTCTGTATTTCTGAGAATGTTCAGGAAATTTGGATTTTGAGACGAGAAGTTCTGCCATTTTTCCTCCTTTGCCAGCCAGGTAAATCTCTTTCCTCCTCCCAGAAATACTTGTCCTTGTTCTTCTGATTTGGCCCCATGGCCAAGTGCCAAGTTTTCGGCAACACTGTTGAGCTCTACCCAAAGACACTGTGACTCAGTAGGTCTGGGACGGACCCAGGAAAGACATTCCTTGAGCATCCGGGGTTACCCTGAGCAAGTGGTCCAGACCATACTCTGCCAAACATCATGCAGATGCAGGGACTGGAGTCGGGCGGTGAGGGAGAAGGCTAACAGGTCTGTGCAGAGTGTCTCAGTCACCTCCCTCACTCAGCCTTGCAATTGACTCTCTTGTAATAAACAATCTTCTCCTCCTCATGTGCCTGGACAACTGCTCCATGGAAAAGGGGGAGCATGGGAATCAGATACAGGTGCACACGTTCTTTTGGTTTGTTTGTTTTTGTTTTTGTTTTTGAGGCAGAGTCTCTCTCTGTCTTCAGGGCTAGTGTGCAGTGGTGTCACCCTAGCTTACTCACTGCAACTTCGAACTTCTGGGCTCAAGTGATACTCCTGTCTCAGTCTCCCGAGTAGCTGGGACTACAGGTGCATGCCACCAAGCCCGGTTAATTTTTTTATTTTGTATAGAGATGGGGTCTTGCTATGTTGCCCAGGCTGGTCTTGAACTCCCAGCCTCAAGAGATCCTCCCATCTCCTGTCCACATGTTCCTGAGCTCTGTGGGCAGGTGCTGGTCTGGGCTGCTCTTTAGGCCTTAGTGAAGTGTGACCAGTGCAGCCTGACATCCTGAGACAGGCATCATTGCCTCTCTCGTGGCTGCTGCTGGCACGAGACCTGCTGGCCTCGAGGGTGTAGGCCCTGGCTGGGCCCTGGGATCCGTGAAGCATGTCTGGTTGGAGAATCCCTCTGAACCAGGCTGCACTCACATACTATACTACAATTTAGGTATTGATTTTCTCTTCAAAACAACAAAACAATCAAGGTGACAGTAACTTGTCAAGCACTTTAATTTTTAGTTTCTATTTTTGTTATTTTAAAACAAATATTACACTGTTATAAATCAAATGTCATTGCATCATACTTTGTGGGATGTATTGAGATTTACTAGTGATCTAATATAGTCGTTGCAAAAAGTAAAAAAAAAACGATGCAAGAACTCTTGAAGTAAAACATATTTTTGACATCAAGTTGTAGAATTTAATTGGTAGATATACCTCATAGAACATTCCTCAGACTAATGTTCTCTCAGCCTAATGCCCCTTCGACCCTAAATCCACGATGACAGAATGTTAAAAACTCTCAATGTGCCTTGCAGCCCATGTTTATATGGGAGACTTTCCTTGGCCTGTGATCTCTCCTTTCATCTCTTGCTCCTCACGCTTGCAAGGAGAAATTTTTGTCTTAACATTTCTTATGTTTGCTCAAACAAGTCTTTATATATGAATTCTTCATTAGTCATATATTCATTAGCTTCTTATCCTCTCTTTTTATGCATAAAACCCACAGGTAGATCCCAAATAAGTTTTTAAAAGTTATTTTTGTAATAATCAATTCTATCAATTCAATTCTATCCAAGAAGCATTTAGTAAGACTTTGACATAATGAACTGGAACAAATTCTGCATTTCAGAAGTTTTTTTTTTTAAATCAAATTTGCTTTAATTACGCATTTTTGGACAATGTTCTCTTTTACTTTTTGGAATCCCTCTGTGCCAGCACACAGTGTCTTCTGCTCCAAAGGTTTGCTTGTCTAAAAGCCCACTTTGAATGCCAACACTTTCTGTACAGAAAATAAAAGTTACCTATGTTTATTTAACTGACTCTGGTCAGTGACTGCCTAAGTAACTCCAGATTTTGTTTTCTCCTGCTTTCTTTTTTACTTTCAGGATGCCTCTGTGGGAAAAAAAGGAACAAAAAGGCAGCAAAGTCCAAACTTCAGAGGGAACAAAATACATAGTATGTTAATAGTTACATGTATATGTGTCATCATCCAAATCTCTAACATTCTGTAGTGCACACCCAGATCTATTTTGATATTTCTAAATTCTTTTGTTTTACCTTGATTTTTTATATTCAACATCCTGATTTGAGTCATTCATATTATAAAACTAACTTTAAAAGAAATTTCCACAGTATTAGATACATAAGGGAATCTACACTGGCTCCTAAACTTCTCCCTTATTTTAGCCCAAAGCTTACACTATCAGGTAGATTATTTATAATGTGCATTTGTAGCTATTTCCTTATTTGATTGAAGATGTATTTCTTAGTGGGTTCATGCTGCAAAATACCCTAGACTGGGTAATATATAAATAATAGAGATTTATTGTTCATAATTCTGCAGGCTGGGGAGTCCAGGGTCAGGGTGCCAACAGATTCGGTATCTGACTGGGGCTCTCTGCTCCGCAGACGGTACCTGGCTGCTGTGTCCTCACATGGCAGAAAGGGTAGCTGCTGTGTCCTGAGCCCTTTCCTAGAGGCACCAGTCCCACCCCCAGGGCAGAGCCCTATGGACTAATCACCTGGCAATGGCCCCACCCTTAACACTGTTGCCTGGGAATTAATTTCAACACGAATTTTGGAGAGACATAAACATTCAAACCATGGCATTGTATTCTTGTTTTGTGATTTTAAGAGAAGGTAATAGAGCAAAATGATTTGACTTCTTTACCACCTTTCCTGAAAGAATTTATTTTTTTCTGAAGTGTTTGCAAAGCGTATCATAGGAGTAGTTAGAGAGAAACAAATTCTTGATGAATTTCTTTTCTCTATAGTTCGCAAAGTTGGTTCTAAGCCCTTAGTCCCTCCTCAGCCTGGGTCATCGCTCGGTTACGCTCAGGATGTGCCGTCTGGAAATATGAGTGAGCAACATCCATGCCAACTTTTAGTTTTGTAAACGTTTTGCTACTATCCTCAGGTCTTCTCACTGACAACGCTATCTGTGGAGTTTACCCTCTCCACATGCAGAGAAAATTTACTGTGCTGACCTGTTCACTCCCTAACTCTGAGGAAGTAAATCACTGGCCGAAGAATTGGTGACATGGGATGGGGGCGGCTGAGAGATGCATAGAGCTCCATCTTCTTCCCTCTGCCCTACCCCCCCACCCCCTCCCCACCCCCACTCCCACCCCGGCCTCCGCATGATCACGAGGTGGCCGGAGGCTGCTCCCGAAGGCTCCTCTGAGGCAACTTTGTGAAGAGAAGTCAATGCAAAGCTTAACTGCATAGGAAAGGCACAGAACAATCTGTTAAATCTGCCTATCTTCTTTTTGCAAATTTAATTTTACTTTCATCCTTTCTCTGCTTTAAGAAATTTTGGGCCGATTACTTATATTTGTGTCTGTTTTTGTATTTATATCTCCTTGTGTATTCTCTTAAAAGTCCTTCTTTTAAAGAGGTGCTTCCTCACTCTACCTTCATAGGGTAAGAGAAAAGCAAGAGATCCAAACACTTGCCTAAAATCCCAGGTGGGGGAAGACACGACAGATAGAGACAAAAGCTGCACCCAGCCAGACGTAGAGAAAGCAGGCCTTGGCCGGGCGCGGTGGCTCACGCCTGTAATCCTAGCACTCTGGGAGGCCGAGGCGGGTGGATTGCTCAAGGTCAGGAGTTCGAGACCAGCCTGAGCAAGAGCGAGACCCCGTCTCTACTAAAAATAGAAAGAAATTATATGGACAACTAAAACTATATATAGAAAAATTAGCCGGGCATAGTGGTGCATGCCTGTAGTCCCAGCTACTTGGGAGGCTGAGGCAGGAGGATCCCTTGAGCCCAGGAGTTTGAGGTTGCTGTGAGCTAGGCTGACGCCACGGCACTCACTCTAGCCTGGGCAACAAAGTGAGACTCTGTCTCAAAAAAAAAAAAAAAAAAAAAGAGAAAGCAGGCCTTCGCTCACAAAGTGCTTTGTCAAGCATCTTGGTTTTTCCCCTGATGGTGCCAGTTCTGCATGGCGGGAGCGTGAATCTGTGACCACAGAGGAGCATCCAGGAGGAGCGCGGCCGGTTTCCACCCGGCTCCCTGCAGCTCCTGGGAGTGGAGAAAACGGCTTCGTGTCTGAAATGAGCCTTCCACAAGCTTGTTTTGAACAGCGAAATTCTACTCATTCTTCACATCTCATTTCAATGGTTTAAAGAAGCCTCTCAGCATCCTTCAGGCCCTGGGAAAGGAAGGACGCTCTCTTTGTTAACAAGTTTGTTGCAGCACTTGCCTCAAATTGTTTTTAACAGATTCATTTGGAAATTCTTACTTCATGTCCATGGCTCTTGCTGGAATATAATAATCATGAGAAAGGGATCTATTATCTCTTTTTTGCTATTTTTCTTGCCACAGTCAAATGCAGTGTCTTTAATAATGTCTGTTCCAAAAATAATTTTAACTAATTTTACATGCTGCATGAATATTTTTAAAACTGGGGGAAATATATCTCCCTTGCAGAGTTCTTACAGGTGGAGAGCACCCCCAACCCACTCTTTTTTTCTTTGTTTGTTTATTTACAAACAACAGAGTCATAAAATTTTTCACCCACTCCTTTATTTGCTCTTGGGAGGAAGTAAGAAGGTGATCACAGTGTGAATAGGACTGGGAAATCAGGAGATGATTTTTCTAAAATTTTATTCACAAGAACAGATGAGTATCATTAAATTTGACTGATAACAAAGAAACCTAGGCAGCAGGAGAGCTACTGAGAGGCAGGGTGAAGAGGGCCCCGCCTGCCCGAGGGGGTCTCATCAGGCCCCTTGCCTGCGGAGCCGAGCCGCCAGGGCTGCGCTGGAGGGGGATGAAGAAGGAAAGTGAAGTGCCAGCAATCACACAACTGTGTCTGTTAGCACTTGCCAAAGGTTTACGTCACTCATTGTGGACTCTTCAAGGGAAACACAAAGGTCAAAGAGAAGTTTCCGAACAGAGCTAGCAAGGGACGCTGAAATGTCGTCACTATCTAAATTCCAAAGCTGACTCTTGTTCCTCAGGGAGCTAAAACTCTAGCTATTAAGGTCATTTCCTCTGGCAGACTCTAAAACTAGGATGACATCCATGTTTATATAGATTAACTTCTAACCTGATAGGGCTGTCAAATGTGGGGACTCCAGCTGTTGAGGATTGTTAGTTAAAAATACCTTCCCTGAGATCATCAAAATGGTCAAATGAAGTCAGGCCAGTTTATCAGAAAAGGCTCAAGTCAGCTTATTGGAAACGTGGCTCTTGTGCTCATAGGTGAGCGTGAACAAAGAGAGAAATACATGGATAGATAAACAGACCTAGATCTAGACATAGGTAGGAATATGCAAGCCACAGCTTCCTGGCTTTATTTTCAGGGTGGACTGGCCTCTCTGCTGATCATGCCCTGAGAACGCCCCACCTCAGACCCCCAGGCCACGTGAAGCAGAAGATAAAGAGCACTGGGTATTTAATGCCACATCCTTTCAGCAAAAGCCATCTGTGAAGCAAAAATTTTATTCACATATAATTCCATTATCCCTGCAAGTTTTCTGTGTGATTTAAGTTAAAGATAGAAATTTTTTTCTGGCCGAGGCTGAGGCCGGCAGCAGTGAAGCCCTGCTCAGAGTGAAGACTATTAGCAGCCTTCTTTTTCAGTCCACTGGATATTTTTGAAAAATAGCAGTTTGGGGAAAAAATACAAGAAAGACAGCCACCAGAATTAGGGATAGCCGTGGTTTCTGCCATCAACTGCTGCTCCTGAAAGGATTCTTGGGAGAGTGGCTGTCCCTGTCACCCTCGGCATTCTTTCCCAGGGAGAGACATAAGGCCCAGATTTAAACCGTATCTGGTCATACGAGCCCCTTCCTTATTCCCATATGCCGATGATGTTTCAAATTCCTCCAACTGTTTAGGGAGGAAATATTGGGCATCTACCCAGAAGAACAAAAGTCATTCTATAAAAAAAGACACCTGCACCCGAATGTTTATAGCAGGACAATTCACAATTGCAAAGATGTGGAAACAACCCAAATGCCCATCAATTCATGAATGGATTAGTAAAATGTGGTATATGTATACCATGGAATATTATTCAGCTATTAGAAATAATGGCGATATGGCATCTCTTTTGTTCTCCTGGAGAGAGTTGGAACCCATTCTATTAAGTGAAGTATCCCAAGAATGGAAAAATAAGCACCACATGTACTCACCAGCAAACTGGTTTCCCTGATCATCACCTAAGTGCACATTTGGGAATAACACCAACTGGGTATCGTACAGAGATGGGGGGTGGGGGAAGGGGGTGGGGGCACACCTACATGATGAGTGCGATACGCACTGTCTGGGGAATGGACACGCTTGAAGCTCTGACTCAGGAGGATGGGGGGCATGGGCAATATATATAACCTGAACTTTTGTACCCCCATAATAAGCTGAAATAAATTTAAAAAAAAACATGATGAGAAAGGGGTGTGTGGGCTCACTGAGAGAGGGTTTGTTTAATTTATGTTTTGTCCTCATTGATTAGCACCAGGCACAGCAAAGCATATATTCATTAAGAACGTGTTAATTAAGCATCTCCTATATGCAGGGACCTTGCTAGGGGCTTGTCTTACAAAATGAGATCTCTGCTCTTGTGGATTTTATATTCTAACAGAGGGATATGGACAGCAGACCAATAAAATAAATGAATTATATGGTATAGTTGAAGGATATAAATGACATGGAAATTAAAAATAAAAGTGCAACGCAGGGAAGAGGGATGAGAAGGCCAAGTGAAACTTTAAATAAAATGGGTAAAGTGGACCTCAGAGAGAAGTGACATGTGATTACAAACTTCACAAAAAATGAGGGCGCATGCAGTGACGCCATCAGGGGAAAGAGCTTTCCTGGCAGAAGGACCACCCAGTGCCAAAGCCACAGGCAGAGGGGTGCGGGCACGTGCCAGGAACGGCAGGGCAGGGGATGCGGTCGGAGAGGACTGAGCTGCCAGGTGCAGGATGCGGGAGCGGTGACGGGGTCCAGATGACACGAGATGCTTCTCAAACCACTGTAAGGATTTTGGCCTCTGAGTTCAATGGGAAACCGTTGCAGGGTTTTTAAAAGGGAGTGATACGATGTGGATTTATGTCATAAATACTTGGTGCTACTCTGTGTGTGCTATGGATGGGTGGGGATGGAGACTGGAAGGAGGCTGTGTCAGTGATCCAGGTGGGACACAGTGGTGGCCACGATGAGAGTAGTGACCAGGGTCACAGACCAGCGGGAGAAATAGGCAGATTCTGGTTAAATTTTGAAGTAAAAAGCAACAGTATCTCCTAACAATTTTGGATATGGAGAAAGCAGCGAGTCAACGTTAACTTCAAGGTCATGGGCATGAACCAGCAAGAAGAATGCACGTTTCATGCATGGGATTGGGAAGCGGCTGGAGGAGCCAGCTGGGCGGTGATGGTGGAAGAGGGAGTATTGGGGTAAGATCAGGACTTCTTCTTGGCACAAGTTCTGTTTCAGATGTCAGATAGACGTCCCAACTGGAGTTTTAAGTAAGCCATTAGGTACTTGAAGGCAGCGTGGCAGGGGGACATCTGGAATTAAGATATGAATTCTGTGGTCGGTAAATATTTCTTCAACATAAGCTTGGTGTTGAGGAGAGAAGGAAAAGCCTGAAGCAGGGAAGCAGGGGGAGATCCACAGCTAGACTTCACCTCGTTGTAAAAAGAAGGGTACACGAGGTTAAGTGGACAGGTGAAGTAAAGTAGATTAGGACACATTCTTCTTGATTTCACAGTCCTTTTTTTCTTACATTTACCTTCAAAATACATTTTTAAGTGGCCCATAATCTTAGAATAATTTTTGTTAAATGCATATTCATCCGCTATTGAGAATTTCCTACTGACAGTCATGTTTAACAGTGAGTAACCTAGGTGTGTAAGTGGGATTGAGTTTGAATTTTTACTGTCATACATTACTTCCTTGAACACTAGCTTTCTAACTACATGTTTTTCTTTTATTGATTATATATTTTATTGGACCAAAAATAAATACTGTGTGGTTATTTGTTTCGAAAAATGAATCTAACATGAAGTATATTCTGCTGCTAAACCTGGTGAGATTGCATATGGTGAGCTTAAAGCAATGGAGAGGAAGTAAGAAAATAGGGTACACATCGTCTTGTGGACTGTGCAATTTTTAAAATTTGCGAATATGTGCTTGGACTTCATAACATGGAGAGCTACAAAACTGGAAAGTGTTTTTCCTGATAAGGCACTGCCGGCTCTGCGCTTTGATCTGCCCACATCAGCAAATGGAGGCTCAGACTGCAATGAGAGAATTGGGCTCCTCTGAAAACAAATTCCTTCCGAAACTGTAAATCTTCATTTCCCTTAGAGTGGTGAGGGTCTGCCCTGCCGTATGACACTGCCGGCTAGTCTCCAAGGCAGAGTGGCAGGCGTCCTGTGGTCCAAAGACATGTTCCTGGTGGCAGCAGCGATCATTCCTGGGATACATCTCAGAGACCTCAGACCTGAGGGATGGTAAGTTGCTGGAACCAGGAGCAAACAGAAAGGTCAAGCACATTCTGTCATGAAAGGCAAGCGTGTCCAAGGAAATACTGGCGGTGACATTCTTTTCTATGCAGAGCAGGTGTGCCTTGTTTCTGAAAAGAGCTTAGTACTTGAAATTTTCTTTGAGCAGAATGTTTGAAATCATGCAAACTGGAGTGGCAAATAAGGCAAAACCATTCCCCGCATGTAGAAAAATCAGCAGAAGCTTTCAAACATGTGAGTTATGAAATGACACAGCTGGGATTCTTTTTAAGCGGTGTGTCAAGTTATTACCCAGAGCACTGAAGATGTGGTTTTGCTTCCTGCTGCATTTCTCTGAAAAGCCATTGAAAAGGACTGACTGGTTGCCTTCAAAGTGTGGAGAGAAACATACAAACTGGTATATGCTGTGCAAGCAGGCATTTCTCTACTTCTGTTGAAACTTTAGTCTTTGATAGTAGTCAAGATTATATTTAAGATACTGACACAGCCAAATTAGTGAGGTTGTCTAGGCCCTTATGTGACAGGCACAGGTGGGAAACACAGTAAAATGGCATGATGGGGTCTAAGAACTTGGATTGCAGCATTTGTTCTACACATTTCTCATTCAGAGAAACGATTTTCCACAATTTTAAAATTGGGTTAAGAATACATACCAAAAGTATAAATATTTTATTATGAGTGAGAAAAAGTGTGTGAAAATTACCTTTTAAAATGTAATCTCTCACTCCCCCTCGTATGACTACAAAAAACAATCAGACAAAGGCAGAAATAACATGATAGCATGTTTGCAAAGGTCTGGAAAAATCTGAACTCTGTACACTGTTGGTAGGAATGAAAAATGGTGAAGCCACTGTGAAAGCAGTTTGGCAGTTCCTCAAAACAATTAAAAATAGAATTACCATATGCTCCAACAATTCTTCTTCCGAGTATACACACAAAAGCATTGAAAGCAGGGTCTCGACAAGATACGTGTTCACCTGTGTTTATGGCAGCTGTTCGCAATTACCAAGAGCTGAGAGCAGCGCAGGCGTCCACAGACGAAGAACGGGGACGGAACGCGGTGCGCGCAACGCTCCTCAGCCGTAGGGAGGGAAATTCTGACATAGCTACAACTCGAGTGGAACTTGAGGACATTATGCTAAGTGAAATAGCCAGCCACAAAAGAAAATTATGGTATTTTGAGTCATATTGATAGAGACAGAAAGTAAAACGATAGTTGCCAGAGGCTGGGGAGAGGGAGAACGGGAAGTTATTGTTTAACAGGGACAGAGTTTCAGTTTGGGATGATGGAAGTTCTGGAGATTGGCGAGGGTGAGAAACGGTATGAATGTATGTAATAACACTGAACTGTACTTGTGAAAAATAGTTAAGATGGTACATTTTAAGTTATGTGGATTTTCTCACAATAAAAAATCAGATCAAAGAGGAACTAAATAAATGGAGACAAATGTTGAGATGTTGGTTCTCCACAGCTTGATCTATAGGTTCAGTGCAATCCCAGTCAACATGCTAGTGAGGTATTTTGTGTACACTGACAACCTGATTGTCGGTTTATGTGGCGAGACAAGAGACCCAGAATAGCTAACACAATTTTGCAGGAGAAGAACAGAGCTGGAGGACTGACACTACCTGGCCGCAAGGCTTACTACAAATCTATGCAATCAAGATTGTGGTATCAGTGAAAGAATAGAAAAATAGATCACAGGAACAGAACACAGAGTCCATAAATAGACCCACATCAATATAGGTAAGTGATCTTTGACAATGGAGCAAAGGCAAAGAATGGAAAGAGTAGAGTCTATCCAACAAATGGTGCTGGAACAACTAGATATTCACAGAAAAAATGAATCTAGACATGACCTCACATTTTTCACAATAATTAACTCACAATAGAACGCAGAAGTCAACATAAAATTCAAAACTGTAAAACTCCTAGAAGATAGTACTGCAGAAAATCTAGATGACCTTGAGTTTGGTGATGGCTTTTTAGATACGCCACCAATGGCACAATCTTTGAGAGAAAGTATTGCAATTGAAAGTTTCTGCTCTGTGAAAAATACTGTCAAGAGAAGGAAAAGATAAGCCACAGACTAGGAGAAAATATTTGCAAAAGAAACAGCTGATAAGAAGTTGTTATCCAAAACATACAAGGAACTTTTAATACTCAACAGTCTGAAAATGAACAACTTGATGACCTTAACTGATACCTCATCAAACAAGATATATGGATAGGAAATAAACATATGAGAAGATGCTCCACATCAGAAGTTATCAGGAAAATGCAGATTGAAACAACGATGAGATGTCACTGTGTACTTACTAGAATGGCCAAAATCCCAAACACTGACAGCACCAAATACTGCTGAGTGTGTGGAGCAGCAGGACCTCTCATCTATTGCTAGTGGGATGCAAAACAGTACAGTCAATTTGGAAGACAGTTTGAGGGTTTCTTATAAAACTAAACGTAGTATTACTACCCAATCCAGAAATTGCACTCCTTAATATTTACCTAACGGAGTTAAATGAAAACTCACGTCCCCACAAAAACTTGCATATGGATATTCATAATAGATTTATTCATCATTGTCTAAACTTGGAAGCAACCAACATGTCTGACAGTAGGTGAATAGATAAATAAATTGTATAACATCCAGACAATGGAATATTATTCAGCACTAAAGAGAAATGAACTAGCAAGCCATAAAAAGACATGGAAGAAACTTAAGAAGTACATGTTATGAAGTGGGAGAATCCAGTGTAAAAATGCTACATACTTGTGATTCCAATGATATGGCATCTGAAGTAGGCAAAACTATGGCGATATTGAAAACATTAGTGGTTGGAGGAAGGGAGGGATGACTAGGCAGAGTACAGAGGATTTTTAGGGCAGTGAAATGATACTATAGTGGTAGATACATGACATTATACCTTCATCCAAACCCATAGAATGTACAGCACCAAGAGTGAACCCTGAGGTAGACTATGGACTTTAGGGTGATAGTGATGTGTCAAGGCAGACCATAAAATACAGCAAATGTACCCCTCTGGGACGAGTTCTTGGTCACTAGGAACACTGCACTGCACGGGGGGAGGAAGGAGGGTGTGGATAGCTCTACCTTCTGCCCAGTTTTGCTGAGAACCTAAAACTGCTCTTAAAAATGAAGTCTTTAAAAAATTGGAAAAATTGTATCTCTGACTGACATCACAGTTATTGCGAATCATTTCTCACAACTTTATGAGAGATTATCACTGAAAATAGGAACCGACACATTGTTATTGTTGTTGGATCAGAAAGAATTAAGACAGCTCATAGTCTTCAAGGTACAAGCAGACGCGGTTCAAAAAGCCAAAGACAGGAGGATGAAAAAAATAATTGATGGCCATGATCTCCTGTTAGATTTGATGGGCCAAGATCAAGGTCAGTGAAAAATAAACACACTGTGGACATTTTTTTGTCTGTATGGAAGTTGAATAGGAATTTTAAATTCATAAA
Organism: Eulemur rufifrons; assembly: GCF_041146395.1. Lineage (NCBI taxonomy): Eukaryota > Metazoa > Chordata > Mammalia > Primates > Lemuridae > Eulemur > Eulemur rufifrons. The sequence goes on along the minus strand of NC_091011.1, from coordinate 3,899,795 downwards.
TATGGATATCATGGTATGTCTGTTTAAGAAATAGTTGCATATGCTCTTCTAAATAAATTTAATTTTCTTTAATTTATTGTTTATAATAAGTATTATCTCACACAGGGTAAAGAATTAAGTAGATATATAATAAACTGTAGTAGAAAGCATGCATCCCTTTTCTTCCATGTCTTTCAGACACTATGTTAAACTTACATGATGCCTAAAATATGGTTATTAATTTTTAAAGTTCTTTTTCTGTTTTTCAGTAGACTGTTAAAACTATTTAAAAATAATCCTATTCATATATAACATAATGTATGAAGCACACAAAAAGAAACTCTGAGAGCCTTGTATGAAAAACAAAATGCTAGCAACAAAAATTCAAACCAAAATACTTCAAAAGTCTACTAAAATAAAGTAAATAACTAATAATTAGAACATTGTTTCACATTCTTGAATTAAAAGCTATAATTAAAACTATTATACACACATATATACATATATACACACACATACACACACACGCGTGTATACATATGTATTCACACACAAAATGCTATGGGATTTCCATACTTTGATACTCTTAATTAGAAAAACATTTTAGAAAAGCAATTGCACAAAAGATGTCAATAAAATTGTTAATGACAATGCAACATTACTAAGTAACTGCACTGGAATTCTATCCTGAGTATAAACACATTAATAATATTCATTATAGAAAATATTAGAAAAGAACCTAAATGTCCAGCATTCAAGAATTGATTTTAAACATTATTATATATTAACATCTCAAGAAAATATGTAACGTTAAAAAAAGATTATGAAAATTTCTTTCAGTAACATGATCTATTATTTTTTTATTGCTGCATAGCAAATGACCACATTTAATGGCTTAAAACAATGCACATCTATCTCAGCTTTACTAGGTCAGGAGCTTGTCCATGGTTGGGTCCTCTGCTCAGGGTCTGCAATGCTGAAATCAGGGTACTGACCATGTTGTGTTCCTTTCTGGAGCTCAGTCTCTTCCAAACACATTTCTCAGTGCCTGTGTGACTGAGGGCCCTGGCCCCCTACTGGCTACTGGCTGGGGCCTTTCGTCAGTCCCAGCAGCTGCCCACTGCTCCCTGCCACGGGGCCCTCTCCGTGGGCAGCTCACAACAAGCTGGCTGTTTGCTGCATCAAGGCCAGCAGCACAGCCCTTCTTTCTAGATAACCCAGAATTTATATTTTTAAGAATGCTATGGTGTGTGTGTTAGCCCATCACCTTTGTTATTTTCTATAGGTTAGAAACAAGTCTCAGGTCCCACATTCAATGGGAAGGCATGACACGTGGCGCGGATCACGGGAATCACCTGAGGGTGTGTCTGCCACACATGGTAAAAGCATATACTATGACAGCAGATGAAAAAAGTAGCATGTATAGGATAGTGTCAACCATAAACAAATATTCATGAAAAAGAAAATCTTGGGCTCAAATCAATTGATCATCAATATTCTGAAATGGTAATATATCATTTTGAACTTAACAATTACTTAAAACAGAAAGGAACACATTAACGAAGTTCTGTGGTGAGTTTAGCTAAAACAAATATAAATCAGTGGCTCTAATTGCTCATTAAGTGTACCCAGGAAACATGAATAGGATATATATATCATTCATAGGTATGTGTGTGTGTGTATATATATATATATATATATGTATATCTCACCCTTATATTCTCATCACAGCCCTCAGATCTTAATTTTAGAACTCAATATTATAATGTGATTTTCACTTAGCAAATATTAAGTGTAGTTTCAGAAATGATAACTTAATGCCTGTGGAATGATTTATGTGGATTTCTTAGAAGACCAAAGAGAACATAGGAGTCATGAGACAAATCAATGCACTTACTTGGGGTTCATCCAAAAGAATTCAGTGGAAAAATGCTAGTTGGAATATAAATGAAATCAAGAAAAAAAACAGAAAAAGGGAAAAAAGCCTATGCAAATTACTTCTGTTACAAGAACATATTGTTTTAGCTGGAATAATTTCAGTGATTTAAAATTAGTAGTTTTCCCTCTTGTTCTCATTGGGGCTGAGCATTGAAACCTTAACTAGATAAAGTATGCATGCAGCATTGCAAAAATAAAAGGAAGAAGCATTAAAATACAAAGTCACAAGAATCTGTGTTTCTCTGATTCTTGTCCCCTGCTAATGCAGGTCCCAGGCCTCAAGTCATATCCTAATGAGCATTGATGTGACTCTGAACAGATCAGGCAGGTTGCCTGCCACGCCCCCATCCGGTGGCTGTCACCTCATCTGCTGATCCTCACCACGTGACTCTGTAGCTTTCCCTTCACCAGGCTGCGGTAAACCCTGAATTGCTGCCAGGGCCATTACCTCCTTTAGGAGCATTAATGCTCCAATAATGTTAGTGATAAAATGAAGATTCTGCCCACTAGAAGCTAACAACACAAAAGAGAAATAATAAGCTTGATAAACTGGGTACATCTCTGGGCAGGGCACTAAGCAAGGCCAGTCCTGTTCAAAAATCTGAATTGGTACTGGTGGCACGCCACAGGATAAGCATAACTGCATCCCTAGTGGAGAGCGCAAAGTGAAACAGTTGCAAGGTCTTCAGATTCTACACTGCAGAGTCAAAACAAACAACAAAAGTAAAGCAAAAAACAAGCAAAGAAAGGATAATGCTGCCATTTTATTTTGAGAAAGTTTTCTCTTGTTGAGAGCCCTGGTAAGTTTCTGTGGCTTCTGCCGAGGCATATACCATAGGAGGTGGTGCAGTGCTTCTCAAACTACTTAGAGTGAATGACCTTTTTGTTGTTGTCTTTAATTTCAATTTATTATCACTGAATATTTTTGCAAATATGATGACAATAAAAATATTAAAGACATATAAAATGGTATTTTTACTATTAGATGCAACAGACATAAAATTACTTTGTAACAAGTCTCTGAAAATTTCTAAATGCTTTACTTTGCATTTCTTTCTTTCTCTAATAATGGACTAGTAACAAAATTTTATGGATCTAAACTAATGAGCAGACTACATTGTGAAGAGTAACAATGTGTTGGACAAGTTTCTTTATATGATTGCTACAATTTATATAATAATGAGATTCTAGAGCTATTTATTATAACGTCCCTTAAGGTAAGTCAATAGAATAATGCCAAATTAGATTTCAGTAGTATACATTCTATGAAGAACTAAATTATTGTCCAAAGGAAAAATTCTTTAATGGTGTAGCTTTAACCTAAGGCTAAAATTTAGAATATTTGAGAAAATATTTTACGATACATCACGTCAGAAAACTGTCTATTAATGCAAATACTATTTCTCCAAAATTATTTGTAATAAGTATTAATGGGTACATAGGTGGTTTAAGGTTACATTTTCTTTAAAGTTCCTGCTTCAGGTAGATTAATATAAATTGCCAACCAATCAATAACTTTCTTATCAAAATTAAGATGCATAGGCAGACATGTTCTTAAACAGATAGCCACTTTACCTTTCCAAAGAATGAAGCAAGGGCCTGGGGAAGGAATATGATTTCATTTTAGGTTGTCTCCAACAATTTGAAAATGAAAATTGAAGGACATAGGTTTTGCATTGTTGAATTTTCAATGTTGCAATTGATAGCTTTTTATTGAAATTTCACATTGAAGTCAAACTCACATACAAGCAAACTGAATTAAGTCCATAAACATTGTTGGTAAGTAATTTCACTTCTTGTGAACCACAAGATGAATTATTTGGTACATTCAGCCCCATAAACTTATAGATTTTATATATTTTATGGATTTGTTGGAAAAAAGCCAATTAAATATTGGATGACATCTGCCAAACTAAGTATTATGGTTTAAATATATTTGACATTGTGCCATTGTACCATTCTTTTTGCAGTTTTAATGAGGTTGCAGAGCTAATTGTCTATTGAATCCACTTTTACAATATGAAAATAAAACCTTTATACTTAATGCTGAAGAAAAGCCACATAATTTTCTACCTAAGAGGAAGAAGGGTCGTGAAATTCATTCAAACTTGGTTTAAGTCATTAAGGTAGGTTTAAGCCATTAAAATGTTATAAATATAATTATATTAATAATTATAAAGTAAGGTACAATGTATTATGATAAAATATTAACTCATGTGCTTTGAGGCTATTAATTCTGACCCTTTTTTGTTAAGATACAAGCCCTTTATCTATATAAAAGTAATTTAGGAGATCGTGTAGATTTGCTACAGCTTCCCTGATACTGATCTGTGTCACAGAGTGAAAGTGTGAATGATGTGTGTCCATTTTGATCTTGCAGATTCCTCACAATGCAATAAGTAGTATAACTATGACCGATAAAAGGATAGTCGTGCCCTTCCTGCTCCATCTTCCTGCTCCATATGGGTACTTGTAACCTCAACACCCAAACATCCAGTTTATCAAAGGTGAAAGCAGTGTACATTTTAGGGTGAGCAAAATAATGGGTGTTCAATTGGGGGTGAAGGCTGGAAGGTTTCTATTTTTGAAAAATGGGATGGACAACATTTTATGTCCGGCTAGGTGTGACCATCCCTTGGCTCAGTGTGGCCTCACCTACAGGAAACTAAAGGGCTCTGCCAGTTAAAACAGACTCTCGTATGGGAGAAAGTGCTCCATGCACACTTTATTGTAGAGATGCGGTACATTTCATTGCATTTATTATGTGTCTGTTTATTTATTTATTTAATGAAACAGTGAGTTATATATAACAGATAAGAGAATTGAAGGCAACCAAATTTCTCTTAAATTTTAAAGCTGAAGAAACAACTCTTTTCATGTTTTAATCAGCATCTGGGCTCTAATATTTTAAATGCTAACTTTACTTTGGTTTAGGTTCAGAAATTTGGCTTTGGGAAGCAACAAGAACAACTAGAACCCAGAGATAATTACTTCTATCTTTGCAAATACATCACCTGGGGCTTCACTTAGCTTCCCCTAGATTCCCCAGAAAGCAGAGACTGAGGCTATGGTTGAGAACTATATTCCTAAAAAGCAGGGATGAGGGACAGAGTGAAGACAGAAGGGAGAGGAAGCTCATCTTGGAGCAAATCATCAAGCTGGACGCACCTGAGTGCAACTGAGTTTTAGTTCTCCAGCTTCTCCTAGAGAAGCCTCATTAAAGCCATCTTGAGATCTCCTATGAGAGTGTGAAGAAAGGGAGGAAAATGGATTCGCTATTCTCATCTCTCATTTTCCCCAGGCAGTAACTCCAGTTACAAATGCGTAGAAACCTAGCAGGGGCTTTCTAGTAGCAGCACCAAGGTCATTAGAGCACTATCTGGAAAAAGAGACAAAGACGGTCTCGGGTCTGCTGAGAAACTTTTTATGCAATTATATAGGAGCTACCAAATGTTAAACTAGCAACAACAACAAAAAACATAAAAAGTTACTACTAAACGGTTATTACATTAAAAATATGCTTTTTGTTTTAATTTTGCTACAGTTATTTGTAAGTATAAGTTCTTCACATTAATTAGTGAAAGACCTTGTTACTATTTCAAAGAGAGATATAATGTATAGAATACAAGACAAGTGGGTATCTCTGTTTGGCCAGAAACATTTTGTCTATGCTTGAAGTCAGTATACAGTTGAGTTTATAAATCAGTATCAACAAATGTTACACTTGTATTCAATCAAATGAAGGTTGGATTTCTGCATGAAATCTAGAAATGGTAAGTTGAAGGCAAAAACACATGGAAAATAGAAACGTTCAAATAGAAAAATAATACAGGGAACTTAATTTTTCTCTGACAAGAAATTTAGAAGTTTAGAAGTAGGCACTCCTGTTTCTACAATAAGTGAATGCTGAACAATTGAAAATCAACAACTTTTCTTGAATCCATCAGATACTCAAGTTGGCAGGGCCAATAGTCACTCTGAAAACTGGAGACAGGAAGCTCCAAAGGGTCACATCCTGAGCTGCTTACCTGGCTGAGAAGATCCAGGGGCCTTTAATAGGAAGAAACATTCCAATGGCAATTTTGACAAATTGCTGAAGGCTGAGTGTGAACTATCATGAAGGTGAGAAACTCCTGGCTTGCAGTCTCAGAAGAGGCAGCACTTATTTGTGGGTTTTATGTCTAAGATCCCAACATGTTCTCATGGTGAAGAGCTGAGAAACTTCCCCTATTGGCTTGGGCAGGAGAAAGGGAAGAATAATTATTGTGAAATATGCACAGAGAATTCTTCAAAACAAAAGCCTCTCTGAAGGAAAATACTGTAGCAGCACATTGCCTTATGGGAGAGAAAGAAAGTCCTTTATTCTTGCCTTTATGTCTCACGTAAAGAGTACTGTGTGCGTGTGCGTGCATGTGTGTGAGCTTGCGTGTGCATGCACATGGGTAAGCTACACTATTGGAGAAACTTCTGTGACAGCCATAGCTCGCACAAGCCAACTAAAAGCTCTGGTCTACTCACGATATTCTAGAATGCTTCCCCTCCGTCCGTCACACCTTACCATCACACCAACAGTTCGTCAGTACAGCAATACCAGATGAAAATTGAACAAGCTCCATCAGCAGACTCTCTTTGAGACTTAGCTCAAAGTTAAGAGGAATGAAAATATAAAGCACCAATGGAACTTGAGGCCTTTTTCACCTAAGACAAGAGAAAACAGTAAACACAGACCAACTCCTAGCAAAATCTACATAAATCCAAACTTTAAAATCAGTTTACCTCAGTTCTTATTACCCTACATGATATGTCTGGCTGACAATGAAACACTACAAGGCTGTTCAAAGGCAAGTGAAAACACAGTCTGAAGAGAAAAAGCAAAGATCAAAACCAGACACAGATATGACAAAAATGTTAAAAATATCAGAGTGAATTTTCTATAATTAATATTATAGGCTCTAATGTAAAAAGTAGACAATCTGCAAGAAAAGATGGCTAATGTAAGCACAGAGGAGGTGTGTTGGTCAGCTAGAACTGCCATAACAAAATATTATGCACTGGCGGCTTAAACAATATGCATTTATTTTCTCAGAGATTTGAGAAGTCCAAGATGAAGGCGACTGCCCATCCAGTTCCTGGTGAGGGCTCTCTTCCTGGATTAAAAATGCCACCTTCCTGTTGTGTCCTTGCATGGTAGACCAAGAGAGACAGCGCACAAATGCATGACCTGAGAGAGCATGAGAGGGTGACAGGGAGCTCTCTGGTATCTCTTTTCATAACAGCACTAATCCTGACACGAGGGCCCCACGTCACAAGCTCACCCAACTCTAGTTACCACTCAGCGGTATTTCCCAATACATCACATTGAGGGTTAGGGCTTCAATATATGAAATTTGGGGAGACAAATTGTCATCCATAACATTCTGTCCCCAACACCCCAAAATTCATGTCCTTCTTGCATACAAGGAATGGAAAATATATTCATTCCATTTCAACAGCCCCAAAAGTCTTAAACTCATTCCAGTATCGAATCTAAAGTCTAAAGTCCAAATTATCATCTAAATATAATCTAAATCAGATATGGGTAAGACCTGAGGCAGGATTTATCTGAGGCAAAATTTCTCTCCAGATGTGAACTGGTGAAACTAGACAAGTCATGTGCTTCCAAAACAAAGTGGTGAAAAAACCATAGAGTAGACATTCCCATTTCAAAAGGGAGAAATATTAATAGGAAAGAAAAAAGGAGTGGCAGACCCCACGCAAGTCCAAAATGTGCAGGGCACATTCCATTATATACCATGTCATGAAAATAATCCTCTTGGCTTGATGTTCTGCCCTAAATGAAACAGACTAATTCCTTGAAAGACAAAATCTAACAAAGCTCACACAGGAACAAATAGATGATTTCCATGGGTCTGTATCAATCAAAGAAATGGAATAAATAATTAATAACCCTCCAAAGCAGACAGAGCAAGTGCAAAGCCTAAATTATTTCACTGGTGAATTCTACCAAACACTTAAGGAAGAAATTATACCAATTCTCCACAATCTATTCCAGAAATTAGATCAGAAGGAACAGTTCCTAATTTATTCTATGAAGCCAGCATTACTCTAATCAAAAAGTGGGCAAATGACATGAATAGAAATTTTTCAAAAGAAGATATAAGAATGGCTAACAAACATATGAAAAAGTGCTCAACGTCCCTAATCATCAGAGAAATGCAAATCAAAACCACAATGAGATATCACTTAACTCCAGTGAGAATTGCCTTTATCAAAAAGTCCCAAAACAACACATGTTGGTGTGGATGCAGAGAGACAGAAACACTCATACACTGCTGGTGGGACTGCAAACTAGTGCAACCCCTGTGGAAAGCATTATGGAGATACCTTAAACAGATTCAAGTAGAGCTACCATTCGATCCAGCAATCCCATTATTGGGCATCTACCCAGAGGAACAAAAGTCATTCTATAAAAAAGACACCTGCACCCCAATGTTTATAGCAGCACAATTCATAATTGCAAAGATTTGGAAACAACCCAAATGCCCATCAATTCATGAGTGGATTAGTAAATTGTGGTATATATATACCATGGAGTATTACTGAGCTATAAGAAATAACAGTGATATAGAATCCCTTTTGTTCTCCTGGAGAGAGTTGGAACCCATTCTATTAAGTGAAGTATCCCAAGAATGGAAAAATAAGCACCACATGTACTCACCAGCAAATTGGTTTCCCTGATCATCACCTAAGTGCACATTTGGGAATAACATCAATTGGGTATCAGACTGAGGTGGGGGCTGGTGGGAGGGGATGGGTGTATATCTACATGATGAGTGCGATGCGCACTGTCTGGGGAATGGTCATGCTTGAATGTTCTGACTCGGGGGGACAGGGGGTGGGGGGAACGGGATAGGGGTATAACTACATAATGAGTGCAATGCGCACTGTCTGGGGAATTGACACGCTTGAAGCTCTGACTCGGGGGATGGGCGGGACATGGGCAATATATATAACCTGAACTTTTGCACCCCCATAATAAGCTGAAATAAATAAAAAATAAAAAAGAAATGATTTTCTAATAAAAAATGAAAAGAGAAAAAAAAAGACGTCACAAGAAAGGAAAAGTACAGACCAATACTCATCATGATCATAGATTAAAAAATCTTAACCAATTATTACTAAATCAAATAGAATGATGTATTTATGTATGTGTGTGTATAATTAACCAAATAGGATTTATTTTTGGTATGCAACTCTGTTTCAATATTCAAAAATCAATCTATGTAATGGTATACCATATTAAGAGAGAAAAATTATATACTCATATCAATTGATACAGAAAAACATATTTAACAAATCTAATACCCATTCATAATCAAAACATTGAACAAACTAGGAAAAGGGGGGAACTTCTACAACCAGATAAAGAACATCTACAAAACACCTACTGCTAACATCATAATTAGTGGTGAGAGGTTGGATGTTTTACCCTAAGATTTGAGAACATGGAAAAATATGTTCTCCTACGACTACTATTCAAAATTATAGTGGAAGTGCTATTTAGTGTAATAAGACAAAAGTAAAGGAAAGAAAAATACACAAAGATTGCAAAGGAAGAGATAAAACTGTCATTTTCACAGGTGACATGGTTTTATGAGTTAAAAAGTATTACATAGAATCTATGAATAATCCTTGGATCTAATAAATGAGTGTATCTTTGTCAAGGGATAAAGCATTAGTATTCAAAAGTCAATTGTTTCCTATTTATAAGCATAACAGTTGCAATTTGAAATTGAAAGAAAATAACTTACAATACACCAAAAAAAGGGAGAAAATACAAGTATAAGTCTCACAAAACATGTACAGGATCTATATGTGGGAAACTAAATTTATGATAAAAGAAATCATATGGAACATAGGAGATATTCCATATTCATTGATTGCAAGACATAGTGTTGTTAAGATAATTCTTCTTTGATCTATAAATACAAACAATCTCAATCAAAACTTCAGCAAAGTATTTTATAGATGTTGACATATCAATTCTAAAGTTTCTGTGAAGAGGAAATAGACCTAGGAGAGCCAGTATAATACTGAAGAAGAATAACAGAGTAGGATGATACAAACTGCCTAATTTCACGATGCATTGCAAAGCTACGGTAATCAAAATAGCATGGTATTGGTGAAATAACAGACACATAGATTAATAGAACAGAACACAGAGCCTGGAAATAGACTCATACAAATAGAGCCAACTTTGATTAAACGGCAAGGGCAATTCAATGGAGAAAGCTGAGGATTTTTCAACAAATGGTAATGGACAATTGGAAATCCATCTGCAAACAAATATAAAATGGACTTAAAATCAGACCTTACACATTTCACAAACAATTATCTATAAATGAATCACAATTTTAAATACAAAACTGAAAAAAACTTAAGCTTCTAGAAGAAAACATGTATGTGGCCTTGTGTTTGCTGACGAACTCTTTTTATAACAATACCAAAGCCATGATCTGTAAAAGAGAAAACTGATAAATTTGACTTCATTAGCATTAAAAATTTTAGTCTGTGACGCTACTGTTGTAATTAAATTCATGCCAAAGACTGAAAGACTATATCTGTAAAATATAATTCTGATAAAAGTCCTGTTTCTTAAATATGCAAAAAACTCTTAACAGTCAACAATAAGGAAACAACCCACCTAACTAAAAATTGGACAAAAGACCTCACCAAAGAAAATATACAAATGGATTATAAGCATATAAAAATATGCTCGCTATCAATCATCATTCCAATATTTCAAGTTAAACAGCAATACGATTGCACTTCCTACATATTAGAATGGCTAACATCCAAAAATTTGATATCCTCAGTTGCTGGTGAGGATTCAGAGCCACAAGAACTCTCATTGATGGTGAAAATACAAAATGATACAGTGAATTTGGAAGGCACTTTGACAGTTCTGTATAAAGCTAACCATAGTCATGCCATCAATCATAATTTCTAGGCATTTACTCAACTTATTTGAAAACTCATCTACAGCAAAAAACCTGCACATGAATGTTTACAGCAGCTTTATATATAATTAGAATCAGCAAATTAGAATTTAGCAAATTAGAATCAGCAAAATGTCCTTCAACAGGTGAATGAATAAACAAACTGGTACATTCAGACAACAGAATACTATTATGCGATTTTAAAAATAATGAGCTATCAAGCCATGAAAAGCTATGAGTGAATGTTAAAAGCAGGTTCTGAATGAAAGAATCTAGCCTGAAATCCACATGCTGTGTGACTTCACTTATACCACGTGCTGAAGAGGAAAAGCGATACTGAGATCGGTGGTTGCTCAGGTGTGAGGCTTTATCGTGCAGGGTACGGCAATTTTAGGGCTGCAAAGCTATTCGGTGTGGTACCATGATGGTGGACACATAAAACTTACACATGCAAATCTGTAAATTTTACAGCACAAAGAGTGAATGTTAACATATGCAAATTTAAAAATCATTTATGAGTTTGGGGAGTCCCAGATGGGTGCAGAATATTGCAAGAAAATATAACTATATTATATATATGAAATAAACACACTGACGGAGGTGGAATAAAAATGATAGTTACGTAAGTTACTTTGGAAATGAGTGGATCTGGAAGACTAAAGGCAAAGATACATTCTACGTAAACATTATACTCAAGTTGAGGAAGTTGTTTCCCACAGGGCTACGGGGTACACACTTTGCTTTTACTCAGATATTGAAATATTAGGTGTATTTCAGCTAACACTTCCTTCACTTTTGCCTTACAATGGACAGACATGTGGATAGAGTCCACTCCTGGAAAATGACAGAAATCACTTTCCTCACTGATCCACCTTACAGTTCATACAAGAGCAGCCCCGGCTGGGCATGGGCTGCCCCTCATCTTTCTCTGACTGTCTTCCCCATGTTTTTATTTGCTCCTCTGGCCTCCAACCCAGTCTCCTGGATGTATGTTGGCTGTTCACTGTAAAGTACCAGCCTTTCAAAACTCCACTCTGGGAAGAGCCCTGCAATCCTGAATAGCATTCATCTTGGGTATTCAGCACTTTAAAATTCAGGCAAAGTACTGGGCAAGCAAACCTGTCTCTTTTTGGTGAGAATTAACTTCTACTTTCATCAAACACAAATTTTGATTCCAGTTGACGTTAAGTGGTCAACTGTCTCACTAGAATGAGAATAACAAGGAACAAGGTCTATTTTTATCCCTACTCATATAATATGTTCTGTTGTACATGTACAGTATGATTTAAGTGCTCAGAAGCTCATGAAAATATATCAGCTGTTTCAAGCATACTATACCATTTATCAGAAACAAAGCAGCCAAGAGTCCTCCCCAGCGTGTCGTGGCGCTGTTCTTGCAAACACTTCAGTGCTTCTGCCTGACGTGATCTCAGCTGTCCACAAGGTCCTGGAGGGACCCACCACTGAATTTACACATATGTAAACTCACCTGCGTGTCTACTGATTCACTTCCACCTCTGTGATTCTTGAGGTGCATAAGATTGTTGGAATCTGGGTAAAGCATGGAAACTTGGTTGAAAAGGAATTAGAGGAAGTTGGGTTTTACAAAATATCATTTCAATATTTTGCAAGGGTTTCACCAAAACTTTAACTCCTAATATGATGAGGATGGGAGTCTGTTTTTGAGCAAGAATTTCGGTAGATGAGCATATATACTTTAACACAATAACTACTGCTTCCTATGGGTTTGAGTTGTCTATATTCATTTAATTTAATTAGTTTTGAAAGTCAAATAATATTCAAAGCCTCAAGTAGGGTTTTTAATTTGTTATTACAAGTTGAGAAAAAGAAAAGACCTGAAAGACAAGGAGTGATAGGCACTCACAAATTATGTGAAACCATAAATATATTTGTTAGAGGAACATATCTACTGTATGTAAAGACACAACACATTCTTAAAATCGATTAAAAAAAATGGCTGTTGGAAATAGCTTTAAGGGCTTTTCTGTCAGCTGCTCTAAGTGATTACAAGTGGTGCAGCTGATTATTATGCCCTTAGGAGAATGTTTTCGGAAATGGGAATTGATATGGTGAAATGGAATAAAATATGCTGCACTCAATTTCATTTCAGAACCATTATCTAAGCCGGGTAGTAAAGGCTGTAAAAGGTACAGAGAAGACCAGTCTGTGCCATAGGGGCCCAGGGCTCCCAAACATAGAAGCCGGAGCTCACTCCTCCCAGAGTGTGTTAACTGCGAAGTTCATTATGTTGAATGCATTTAACCAATATTATAAGCAGTTTTGAAAGTGTCTATTTGGAAAAAGAATCAATAACTTCGAAAATCTGATGTGAGAGTTATGTTTAATATGATATGGTGACACTTCATTCACATGCCATCTCTGGGAACGTCCTAAGTTAAGGGGGGACGCTGCTGCAGCCAACAGGTAAGACCGTTTCGGACGTTTCTCTGCTTGTGAACCAAGAGAAAGGGGTCTGTATCCACCAGTATTGCCAGAGGAATCATCACAGAATTTTGTTATAAATCTATGTATTCAAGAGCAATCGCTATAAGGGAAAATTGTAGTGAACACTGGAAAGGTTCTTCTCAAATTAATAATTTAATACTTGGACCTGGAATCATTTACCATGCTGGCCACCCACCCCCAATACTGCACATACACGCATGTGCACACATCACACACACGCGTGTGTGCTGAGAGCTCCTTTCACTTCTTCACCAAAAAGGCAGGAATTAAAAGAATTTTTGTTATTTTAACAATCTGACACTCCTTCTTTTATTTTTCACTAATAGCAAAAACATGCCGTTCCTCATCTGAAAAAGAACAGGAACAAAGTCACTGAGCCACTAGGTCATTGCTGCTGAGTGGACCAGCATCTCTTTATTTTAAAGACCCTGCTTCTTGGCTTAGGGGTGCAGTTGAGGTTACTAATTTCCCCATAAAATAAGAAATGTAAGAAAATGATAGCAGAGACTACAAAAGCAGAATCAAAGGACAATAGAAAAATAAAGAAAATTACTATGTTAAAATAAGACACAAAATAAGTGAGGAGCTAATTTTCTAAAAGAAATAAACAAACAAGAAAACTCATTAAATCATCAACCCACCTTACCATTATGGTGTACAAAAAAGTGAATATTCCTTAGCATACTGTGTAGTAAGTTATATTTATTTTATTTGAATAAGAAAGTATGGGAGAATGTATAGGGAAAAACAGATTATTCCATTTTTATGTCACATATTTAGGAGAGTTTTTCATGTGACAATTATGTGGGGTGGGGACTGTGGAAAGTAAGACATGACCTTCTCTGTGGAACTGTTGTTTCCTGTACTTAGTGGCAGAAATTAGTCCAATAAAATGTGATGAAGATTAAAGTAATAAATGCACACAACTTAGTTTCACTAGATTAATAAATAAGCATTCCACAAGTTTCAGTAATCATAACTCTTTTTAGTCTGATGAAGACTATTAGCCCTTTTTCAGAAAAAATACATATAGATAAAATTGTGCATGTGAAATTATAAATGTTGTATCTCCTGACAGTGAAGAGCCCCAGCTTGAGGAAAGCCGGCATCCAAACTTTTCTGTGAGGGGCAGTTCTGTCTATTTTGCACCCAAGAACACACACGCGGAGCACCAGGGGCTCCTACATTTTTCACAACAGATGTGTGATATTTAGAAATAACAAACTTCCTCCAAATCCTGGTTGCCAATTTGTTTCATTGAAGAAGATGATACCTTAGTAGTATTTTTCAGTTAATTATCAGAACTTTATGAGTCAAACCATCCAATCCTCATATTGAATTAAGAATTATATTTTTGAAAATGTTTGTGTGGTAGGAAGCTGATAAAGAAAAATTATGGATTATTTAATTACATCCAAATTTTTAAAAAATTATTTTCAATTGCCATAAAGACATAAAGGAGAAAAGAATAAACACACAAGAATACCATTATAAAGGCACGCCAAGATATTTTATGCAGCAGATCTGTAATCAGCAAATTCTAGTCTGTAGCTAAGATCTGACTCTGCCAAGGGGCACTCTTGTGGGATCCCCAGTACCAGTGGAGAAGAGCAAATGGACGGCCTGAGCTTATAAAGCTTTGTAAAATCCCTATAATGAAATTAGAGGATGTTTTTAAGCTCGTAGGAAGACCACCTAAATCTAGTAGAGTTTATGGTGCAGGAATCTTTACAAAAATGCTAACATTTGACAAAGTTTGTGAAAATATATTAGGATTGCACAGATGAAAAAGATGGGAAGAACAGAATGAAAAGTGAGTTGCACTTTGAAAATTAAAAAGCAGTTGATACGTGTGGAGTAAACACTCAATGACAGCCCTGAAAAGCTGCACATGGTAAAGTATTATTGAACATGGGGTCGTTGTGCAGCAAATAAAATATGTGAACTTACCCACTCGAGAAGGATTCGATCAGGGAGTGGCAGGATTAGGTAGCAAACCAGAGTATTCATTCTGGCTGAAACTAAAGGATGGGCTGGAGAAAAGTAAGGCAAAAACAGCAATTAGAAAAAGGAAGGTTTGAGATTTTTCATTGGAGTTTGGGAAATAGAGTTGTCAGACCTTCATGATCAATTAAACAGTTTGGGGGAGGAGGGAAGGTTCAAATGTGATATTTAGGTTTCTCCTTTAATCTAGTGGCTGGGGACATGGTTCTCAGTAAGATGTTTCATGTTCTTTTGACAAGAAGAATTTCCTGAGGTCACAAACTACAGTTACCATCTTGCTAAGTCCCCAGTGGAATTAAGCAGAAAAGATATTTCAATAAAACCTGCACTTTGTACAATCTTCCAACATGTTGAGCTTGTCTGCGCCTTATGAGATATTGGTTATTTTTAAAAAAGATAATTTTGGTTGCAGTTAGGAGAAATCATTGGGCAAACCCAGAAGCAGAGAGACCAACCATTAGTGTATTCTGGGCAAGAGATGATGGAGATTTGCACCAGAGGAAGGAGGAGTTATCTGCATTTCGGATGTGTTGAAGGCATAGCCACAGGACCTTGGCTGCACACAAACAAAGAAAAAATGTAATCGGTATCCATGGAAACCAAAATTCATCCCTGATTGTGTAAATACAGAGATTTTAAGGAAGAGATTTCTACAGAGCTTAAAAGACAAACAAAAATGATTAAGGCATCCAGGTCCTAACAAAATTAGTCACAATTCACAGGGATCTATGCGGCAAGAGGGATGAAAGAGTTTACCAGGAGTCTGTTGAGAGCTGGGGCCGCGGAGGAGAAGTGGTGAAATGTGTACCTACTGCCCATGACAGAGCACGGGAGCAAGAAGGAGCAGCAGAGACGTGAGCCGACTCTCCCCTCCTAGCTCCAGTCTCCTTGCAATGGCTGTGCATGACCAGAGCCACCTGGCCTGAGGACCTATGTGACCTAGAAGCCAGCTCCTAGGGCAGACTCCGCCGGACAGAGCCAAAGGGAGAATGGCAACAGGAGGACAGGTGGAGAAAAACGTATTAAAAAGGCACACACACACATACACACACACACACAGACCCCGGGGCAGAGTCAAAATTCACATGACAGAATAGAAAAATTATAACTTATATCACAATAAATGGCTAATATTATAAAGAAATCATAAAAGTCAATAATAGAGGATCAATAGCTCAATAGAAAAAAATGACAAAATATATGAGCAAATAATTCAGAGAAAATGAGACTTACAAGACACATGTAAGAATTTTGTGAACTGATGCTCAGCACCATTGAAATACAATACTTTGAAATTTTCCTCAGTGCACATCTTTGCTCTATCAGAGTAAGAAGAAGTAAGTTAGGCAAGGCGTGATGGATTGGTACTTATACATGATTGTGTAGGTAAATTCATATTAGCCCCAAGAAAGACAATCTGCAACTCTAGTGGCATTTCCCTTTAGTGGAATTAATCCTACAGATATAATTTCATACATAAAAAATGGCACATGTATTAAATAATAACTTGTGGTACAATTGATAAGGTCAAAAGTTTAGTAAATCAGAGAGCTTGGTATATCTATGATACAACTATCAAACAATTTTCTAGGCACCTGTAAATAAAAGAATATATAAGCTCCCATATACAGCTATGTAAACCTCTCTAAAAGATAAGCTTATAGGACCAATCCCCAGAAATATATTTTGAAACTAACAAAGTTATTTTTTAGGTTATAGGGCTGAGTATTGAACCTTTGGGGGGAAAACATGATTTTAATATATATATGTATATATAATTAACAAAATATGTACCCCATATATTATATAGACACATATCTATTTATTTATCTCTTCACCTACCTATCTCTAAAAATAATTGTATTAAAAATTCAAGACTTGCTGCAAGTGAATGCAGCTATGTATACAGTCTTCCCCTGTGTACTTCATCAAACTTAATCTACTCTGGTGACTTACCAGTGAACATATGCTAAACCAAAGTTGGTAGAGGGGGGACAGAGAAGGAGAAGGAGAGAGTAAGAGAGAAAGATTAAGCTGATTTTATAAAATTAATATTAATACTTATTAATATTAATATATTAGTTTAAACTTGGTTATAGGGCATAATGCCTTTTCACATTTATTAGATATTAATCTTTGTCTTTAAATATGAAGATTTTCAATGGGTTTTACAGTGCTTTCCAACTTAAAAAAATATTATGACAAATCAACTAAAGAAGAGTTGGAAAAATCCAAAATTATGATACTTAAAAGAAAATTGAATAAGACATAAATATTTGCATCACAAATTTGCAAAATGCAAGTCTATGTGCTCTTTTAAGTATTTAGGCTTCAAAAAATAATTATACATGTCTATAAGATTATTCAACTTTGATAAAAATATATCTTTAATAGTGAAAATACATGTATACATTTTTGCAACTAGTTTAAAAATGTATTGCACCTCAAGCTATTTTTCCATTTTCCCAAACTATGATCATTCACATAATAAATGTACATTTCCAATAAAGAGATTATTTAAACCAGTACATCACACAAACTTCCCTGAAAAGCTCCATTCTTAGTAGCAAGGGACCCTGAATACCCAAGACAAACTAAGAAAAAAAATTTAGAGGACTCACACATACCAATTTTAAAACATACTACAAAACTGCAATAGTCCATACAGTGTGATATTGGCATAAAAATAGAGATATAGATCAATGGAATAGAATTGAGAGTCTAGACATAAACCCATAAATTTAATATTCTGTAAAGATGCCAAAACAACTCAGTGGTGAACGAAAAATCTTTTTATTAAATCACATTGGATGTCAGCAGACAAAAGAATGTCATTGGATCCCTATCACTGGACACATATAAAATGCATTTTTATATAAAAATTAATTCAGAGTGGATCATAGACCTAAAGTTAAGAGCTAAAACTACAAAACTATTAGGAGAAAACATAGACATAAAATTTTGTGACTTTGGATTAGGCAATAATTTTTTATATGACACTCAAATCACCAATGACAAAAGAGAAGCTAGATATATTGAATTTCACCAAAATTAATAACTTTCATCATCATTTGACATAATTTAACAAAAGGCATCATCAAAAAGTGGAAAGTCAATCCATAGAATAGTAGAAAATATTTGTAAAACCTGCTAAGTCCTTCCTGCATCTAGAATACACAGAGATTCAACAAAAAGAGAAATTCCCTATTAAAAATGTACAAAGTTTCTGAATAGACATTTCTTTAGAGAAGATATACACACAGCCAATAAGCACAGGAAAAGATGCTCAATAGTTTCAGCTATGTGGGAAATGCAAACTGAGACCACAGTAAGATTCTACTACATACCTACTAGATTGGCTATAATAGAAAACATGGGCAATAACAAGTATTGGCAAGGAAGTGAAGAAATTAGAAAATGCATACTTCACTGGTATCATTGTAAAATGAAGCAGCTAGTGTGGAAAACAATTTGACAGTTCCTCAAAATATTAAACATAGAGTTACTATATGCCTTAGGCCATTTGGGCTGTTATAACAAAAATATCATAGACTCGGTGGTCTATAAACAATAGAAATTAATGTCTTGCAGTTCTGGAGCCTGGTAAGTCCAAGACTGAGGAACCGACAGATTCAGGGCTTTGTCAAGCCACAGAGCCATCTTCTCACTGTAACCTCACATGGTGGAAGAGGTGTGGGGTCCCTCTGGGCCTCTTTCATAAGTACACTAGTCTCATTTATGTGGGTTCTGCCTTCATGACCTAATCACCTGCTGAAGGCCTCACCTCCCAATATCATCACACTGGGGTTAGGACTTCAGTACATCATTTTCTGTGGGGAGGATGTAAGTATTCAAGCTATAGCTTCATGGGAAAGAGCAAGTTTAGCTCTAGGTACATATCAAAGAAAATTGCACTTAAATATTCTTGGAAAAACTGATACACAATGTTCATGGTAGCATTATTCATAACTGAAAAGGAAAAAAAAGATAAGTAAAAAAAAAAAAAAAAGATGAATAAAACCCCCCAAAAAAATGTTTACCGAGGGATGAGTGGATTAACAAAATATCGCCACACCATCCGTCCGTAGCACGTGCACACCATGGGAGGCTGTTCTCCCACAGCGTGGGAAATGCAGTGAAGTACTGACATGATGCACAAGACAGATGAACTTTGAAAACGTCGTGGTGAGTGAAAGTAGCCGGGGACGATTGTACGACTTGGTGTGTGTGACTCAGGGAGACCAGGCAAACCCCAGGGACAAAGTGTGGCCCGGAGGTCACCAAAGGCTGTGGGAGGGCAGGGTATAGAGCAACTGCTAATGGCACAGTTTCTTTCTGAGTAAATAAACCTGTTCTGGAATTAGGAAATATTGATCGTTGCACAACCCTGTGAATATACTAAAACCCAATGAAATGTGTGTGTACTTTAATGTGGAGATTTTTATGGGATAGGAATTATATCTCAATAACACTGCTATTCAACACACATATAGTATTGGCTGCAACATGTTAAGAGTGTTGTCACTGTGTCCTCATAAGAAAAAGGCAGAACAAGCTGAAAATCAATGACTTTTCTCGAATCCATCAAAGAACTCAGATTTTACAGCAAACTGAAATTCTGTGTCAAGAAACAGGCAAATGCGGAGTGTCGCAGCTGAGATCTCCCTGCTTGAAGCACAGGCAGCAGAGCCATAAAGTGTTGCAACACGTAAGTGCTCATTTGGATGACTTGCTAGAGGGTGAGTGCAAACTAGCACACGGGTGAAAAACTCTCATTGCTGCAGTGTTGGGCCCACACTGTCATGCCCTTATCCCATGGAATACCACTGGGTTCTCACAGTGAAGAGCCAAGAGGGGTGCTCTCCTGACAGGGCAGGGGAGGTGAGAAGCAACCGTTACAAAGCAGATCTAGAGCACTCTGCATAAGAAAGTCCTGCTCTCCAGTGGAAAAGACTTTACCAGAACATTCCACCAGGAAGATAGCATTTCTCTGACACCAGCTCCTCAAACCTTGCTGTCTTCCCTAATATTTCATAAAGAAACATCTGTGAAGGCCAAAACGAGGAATACAGGACCCCTACAGTACATAGACATCCCTAGGTTTCATCATCAGATTATGAAATGCCTTCCCTCCACCCCACCTTGCCATCCCCACCCAGCATGGCGCCAGCGTATCAGTAGGTCACATCTGCAGCAGTCAGCCTCTGTCTGGGAGGTTTCTTAGAGGAGCTCAAAGACAAGAGGGGTGACAAAAACAAGGACAAAGACGAATTTGATGCCCTAAGTACCTATGGACACTGTAAATATTAAATACAGCCCAACCTTAACAAGATTAACATAAATCCAAACATTAAATGAAACACATCAGTTTCTATTATGTGAGACAGCATGTCTACTTTTGACAAAAATACATAAAGCATGATAAAAGACAAGTAAAAACAAAATGTGAAAACAAAGAAAGTGTCAGAAACAGACTCAGATATAACACAGATATTGGATATGTGAGAAAGGGAACTTAAAATTACTATGATTAATATGTGTAAGGAAAAGGTAGTGAGCATGTCAGATCAGATGGGACATAGCAGCAGCAAGGTGAAAATTTTAAAACCTTAAATCAAAAGGAAGTGCTAGAATTCAGAAACACTAGCAGTGGTGAAGAGTAGTGTTGATGTGCTCAATAATAAACTAGACACAAATGGGAAAAGAATTAGTGAGTTTGAAGATAAGTTAAAAGAAACTTTCCAAACTGAAAAGCAAAGAAAAGAAGAATACAAAAACAAACAACAAAAACCACACAGGATATTTAAGAATGGTACAAAAATTGCAAAAGAAGTAACGTATCCGTAATTGGAATACCAGAAGAAGAAAGAAAGAATGGAGCAGAAAAAAAATGTTTGGAGTACTGATGGCTGAAACTTTTCCAAAATTAATGACACGAAGCCACAGATTTAAAAACATCAGAGAACACTAAGCAGGATAAGTATCAAATGACTACACTAGGCATATTATATTCAAACTGCAGACAACCAAAGACAAAAGAAGGGTCTTTAAAGGAGCCAGAGGTAAGGAAAACAAGCAAATAAGCAACAACCAACCCACAACATACCTACAGAGGAACAAGGATAAGAATTAGGAATTATAGCAACTTCTCATCAGAAATTATATCAGTACAAAGAGAGTGGAGTAATATATAAATATTATACATATGTATTTATTATATATAATATAGAAATAAATGAAGCTAAAATAAAATCATCTTTTTATATTCTTATTTGATCTAAAGGTAACTTTTTAAAGTGATAATGGCAACAATTTATTGGATGACTTTAACACTGGATAAGTATTATGAAACAATAATGAGGGATGGGAAAAGAGAGACTCCAAATACTTTGTTATTCCAAATACTCCAAATACTTCCTTACAAGTAAGGAAGGCTGTATTGTCTGAGGGTGGACACACAATATGCACATTTGCAAACTATAGGACAACCACTAAAAGAAGTTGAAGTGTAGTTGATATGCTAAAAGAAGAGACACAATGGAATTATATAAAATTCTCAGTTAAAATTACAAGGCAGAAAAATGGGGGAAAAGGAAAACAGAACAAATGAAATAAATGGAAAATAGTTACAAATATAGTAGAAATTAATGAGACTCAAGAATTAATTATATATGTGAATAGTATAGATACCAATTAAAAGAACAGCAATTAGATAAAGATATCATGTGAAAGGGATGAACACAGATGTAAAAATCCTCAATAAAAATTAGGAAATCAAATCTAAAAATGTATAAAAATTGTTTTCCACTATAATCAAATGATGCAAAGCTGTTAGAGCTTTACAAATTTAAAAAAGTATAATCCACTACAACAAGCTAAAGAAAGACAATATGATGGCATTAAATAATGTTAATTGATGCCATTTGAAAATCAGTAAATGGAAACATGAAATATGTGTTTTCAATTTAGCTGTAAACCAACCTGTTTTTCACTGAGAAGATGCATTTTACACATTAAAAATTATCCATCTTCCCAAAAATCTCTATACTATTTTGAATATTATGTATGGGAAATGATGCCTAAAATCAGAAACTATGAGCTAAAATGTTAGGGATTGTATGATAGAGAAGGGGGTAGAAGTAAGATCATTTAGATGAGTGAAGAATAAGAAAGATATTAAAAAATGAAAAAGATAATCCTCTGTTGCTTAAGTGTCTTGGCATGCATGTGGTAATGAGAACAAAATAAAATCTGCTAGAAGGAAAAACAGGAGCATAGAGACATAAATATAAAATAATTCATTTTCAGGGAGGGAATTATTGTCAGTCTCCATAGAAATGAAGAACTCCACTTTTTCCAAGTTTTCCTTAAAGCACCCTGACACATGGCTTGGAAATGGGAGCAGTAGAGATCCTCTGGAAGTGAACAATCCTCTTAAAAAAAAAATCCTTTTCACTCTGCTCTTTCTTTAATCTTCTCCAAAGATCTTTAGATAGCCCTTGGAATAGAAGCTTGCCCTGAATATTTCAGCAAATATTTCTCAACGTAAGAAAAGTTCTTTTTAATAACCTGTTTTAGGTATAATGGATATTATTTCTCGACCTCCTTGTATCAACTGGGTTGTATGCAGTTGCAAATACTTGGAATGCTACTTGAAGTAGCATAACTCAATTAGCAGCTTATTTTTCTCCCATAACAAGACTTGGGGGAGGAGAAGGTGGGAAGGAGGGAGGCAGTGCCCTGCTGAGAAGGCAGCTCATGCTCTGCAGAGGCGCCAGAGAGTCAAGTTCCTATTTTTTTCTAATCACCCATCTGAGGACCTAGGTTTAGTAATTCTGTTTGTCTCATGGTTTTGTCTCTTGCACCTCCTATATTACATAGACATTCACAAAGGGGCATATGATAGGGTGGGCATCTACCTCTCTAAAAATCTGTTTCTTCTGCAAACATCCATTCCATGAATTAAGTTATCTACCACCCTTATCTTCAAAGGAAGTCGGGCACATTGTTAAATGTAACAAAATCAAGGTTCTAAGACTAAAATATGGGAAGAATTTAATATTGGTTTGACAAAAAGCAGTTTCTATCACACACACACACACACACTGTCCTCATTACACAAGTGAGTCACCTATCATTTGGCTGACTATAGAAATAGCTTCACAGGGTAACTCAATTTAGCACTAGGGGCCTGGGCCACATACTGTTGAAGCTTTATCTTTACAGCAAAAACTTATTCTGCAAATGTTTGCTTTTTACTTTTTTTTAAACTCATTTGCAAAAATTGCTGTAACGTAACATAGGCTTTCCTCTGTGTAGATGAAGAATTGATCCCACAAAAACAATATTTGAAATAAAGAACCAGGTTAAAGAATAATCATTTCTCCTGATTGAAGATTTTTGATATGGGGCTCTGGCATGGAAAATGGGCAAATGAAATTACTTGTGCGAAATGATCTCACATTGCTCTTTACTTGGAAAAAGATGAAACTAGAATTAGTCAAATGAGAAACGTAATATTTTACAAGTCATGATTAACAATCTGTGTTAACAATATTCTTTCAAATACAGGTACACTGGCTGTGTGGGGGCACGTTCATGGGCTTTAACTTGCTCTAAAGTTTCCTTACCTGCAGATTGCTGGCACTTTCACAGCGGTGGCACCTAAGAGAACAGCGTGAGAACGTACTAATGCCTGGTGTGTGAGAGGCTGCTGACACTCATGACTTTACTGAATAATCACAGACATTTTGTGAAGCATTATTCTCTTTTTGCTAGTGATATGAGTATAACTAAAACTAATAATGAAATGGGAACATCTAAGTTGAATTTAGGATAAACCAGAGTAGTCAGTCACTCAGAGGCACTAAACATTGGTTCGGGAAAGGTTTTGCAATAATTTGACAGTTTTGGTTATGTCAGGTTAGTTTAAAGGAGATACTTTGCTAACTTAAAAATTCACACTTTTAGTGAAAGAGTACTTTGCTGTTAAATTTCCTATTATCTCATCCATGTGAGTCTCTTTTTAAAGAGATGAACCAAAATACACTTGGTTAAGAAATCTCTGGAAGATTTTTCACAGCTGAGGGACGGTCCCTCACTCTCTTTGCTCTTTTGAAATTGCAATTTAGGATAGTAAAGTCTCTTCCATTCAGAACAAGTCTCATTGTGTCTATAGCAGCTTCTTCCCTCTTAAGCCAGGAGGAGGCTATTAACATTTCTCAGAGAAAACTGTGTGGAGTAGTCAGGAGAGATGCTTATGTTAATAAGGACCGGTTCAGGCCTCTTTTTGTCATGAAATAATTACTGTTACAAAATACCAGCAGGTGTTGAAAGAGCAGGATTCATTTGTAAGAGTTGAATGACATCATTTTCAAATGGCTTATTAAGCACTAATTAGATTTCAAATTGTGTGACTCTCCATATACTTATGTCAGGACGGGAAAGTTTAAGCATCTGCTTTCTCTGTGACGGAGGTGAACAGGGTGACAGTTTAATTTTCATGGGTGATAGTTTATCAAATGAAATCAAAATGGAGGTATCCTGATTCAAGTTTTATAGAACGAAGAGTGTGTTTGAATATTTATTGGTATTCCCAGTTGTTCTTAGCCAATTAAGCAATTTTACTAAACAGTACAATTTCTTGACACACTTTGTGTAATTCAAAGCATTTATGTAATGAGATTGCTTCAGATGCGTTGTCAAATAAGAACACAATACTCCTAACTGAAAGGATCTCCAGAGAGTCGTCAAACTCATTGCTAAATAATGTTACATTTTATCTTTATAAACTTAGGCAATAAAAATGTTTTATTTATTCAATGTAACACTTCTTTTATAAATTTCATATTAATTTTAAAAAGTTTAGATGCAAATATATAAAAATACTTCAACAAACAAAAGTATCTGTGGGTATAGTGTTAAGTTAATGTAATGAATTTTTTTTTAAAAAAATAACAGGAATAATTCTAACTATACGCAACTTAAGAAAAAGATTTATTACGTTTCTACATATTGCACACACCAGCATAAACACTTTAATTCAAGGCAAAGATAATATCAGATGTAGAACAAAATACGTTGTATTCTGAACTAACAGACAAGCTGTTGCTACTGTCCTAAAAATAAATAAATAAATAGCAGGCCAACACAGAGAGTCAATTGATTTAATATTATTCACAGACAAAACTCATTTCACCTTTTTCCCTCTAAAAGCACTGGGGAAAACCACAAAGTAAAATTCTCCTAAACTCATAGTAGTGTCTGTCTCTCAAGACTGTAGAATGATACAGGACTTCCTGTTGCTGGACTCCCTCCTCGCCACCCTCCGGCCGTACCTGCACCAAGGATGTCGGCTCAGCCATTTGGAAAGAGCCCAAAGGTAAATTGTGCACCACTTTTCACACTTCTCAAAATGTCCTCCCACAGTTTGAGCCAAGTGGAAGAAATGATATTAATAAAATATCTACAATTGAAAACCAGAGCGTGCTGCATGAAAGCCTGTGCCGCCCAGTCTCTTCCTAAGCCCTCACCAACCTTGCAGGACACCGACACCGTGCAGCCAGCGGGAAGCCTCATCAGGTTCGAACCGTTCGAACTGTTCCTTTCGGCGACAACAGGGAATCATAAAACAAATCACAACAGCCTTCCTTTATAACATTTTTAATATGTTGTTTATCTTTAATATTTTGCATTATTTGTTATGTTGTAAAATATTGCATTGTACTATTTCTCACGATTACTGAGTTTTGGGCACCATTCGAAGGCTGCTCCTGAGGCAAGTGTCCTACTCTGCTCACCCTTGTCACATCCCTGGTCTTGGCATTCCATAAATAGTCCGTGTTTGGTCCCACCTCGGGAACCTTGCATTGGTTTCCCCAGTCTTCCACAGAATTTCTCATAAAAGGCTCACTCCCATCAGTCAGGGGTCAGCAAAGATGTGACACGCATCTGCCCTGTTTTATTTCTTTCTACACCTACCTTGCATATTTATCGGCTTATTAGTTTAATATCTGTCCTCATCCTCCCCATCCCCAACACCGCCAGTAAAGCAAATTCCCTCAGCTTTCTCCAGCGCTCTTCTGTCATGTTTCTGGGGACGGAATGGGTATTCGATGGCAATTTGTTGAATGAATGTTTCTATGAATTTTTCTTTGGCATGGGGCATGTCATTTTCTAATTAAAAAGTTAAATTTAGTTATTTTCCAGGGGAACTAATTATCATTCTATTTATTGAATCAAAGCGACAAAAAATGGAAATTGGATTTGCCTCTGACCATTCGCACCAGCTCTGTTGGCTGTTTTGGTAGGTGAGTGAAGGAGAGGCATCGCAGGCTGGGAGGGCCCAATCCAATGGAGCGCCGCTGCGTACGGTACAGTGCTAGGGGAGCCCGCGGACTGCAGTGGGTCTTGCGTGGGGGTCGGGGCAGTTGAGGCAGAGCAGTAGGTGGGGTCCTCTGTGGAATGTGTTATCCACCCTGACCAGCAGTTTCCTAGTAAGCAGAAGGAGTAATGAAGAATTACTCCTTACAGAAAAGGATCCTGTTTCTTTGTGTGAGAGTTCATCCACCTGCTGTGTAAACGAGGTGTTACCTGGCAGTGAGGACGATGAACCCGCACGCAAGGTCTTCTGGCGGCGTAACAGCGGGAACACAACGGGAGAACGCCTAGCACAGAAGCAGCTTGAAAGGATGATCCAGGAGAAATCTTAGCCTTTCAATTTTAGATCTGAAATTGGCTGCCTGTTAGATCATATGCTTACTCTTACCTGAAATATTGTATCATTTTTTCAACAAAGCTCCTTGCAATGATTAGTTGATTGATCCATTCATTCATTTAAAAACGCCTATTTAGAAATTTCCATACACAGGATTCTGAGCTAGACAGTGGGGACATACAATGAATGGTGGCATTTTTAAAATTAATAAATATGAATAAATAAATGTTAAATAATGAGCAATAATCTAGTTCTAAAGATAGTTTAAACATAGATAGAACTTAGCTTTGGACTATGCCAATATTAATATGGATTGAAAGTTTTTTGAGCCTGAAATGCAAAATACCTTTCATTGGGATGTATTTCTAAGAGAACAAGTGGGTGGCGTGAGCACAGAACAGCTGTGTGCCTATCTCCAATCGAAATGTAATATAGGCTGATGGAACGTGGCTTGGACTTCATGTCTATTGCCCAGACTAAATTTCATTAACGGCACTATCTATCCAATTGGTGGTGCGAAATCACTCGTGGAGACTGATGAAAGCATTGATCGAGTGAAAACTGACTGTGTAGCCACAGGCAGCAGGTACCAGAGTGTTTGCCCACTTCAGCAAAATGAAGGTGTAAATTAAAAGTTTCTACAGAACTTACAGAAAAATAAAATAATCTAATAATAAACTATATGCAGCCAAAATGTCCTATAAATTTTGGCTTCAGTTTCCAGTTCAATTTTATGTTAAAATAGACAATGATCTTTATAAGAACACTAAGTAAGCATTTTGAAATTTCTGTTTAAAACCTGTCTGTTGAATCAGTATTATCTGTGGACACCTTGATTCACAGATAACCTTAAATTCATGCTAGAGTCGCATGTAGCACCAATGAGACCAGTTGAGTGAATTTGATTCCAATTAATTCACTGTGTCACAATCCTTAAATTGTGCATGTAATAAATAATAGTGACCTTTTACAACATCAAATGGATGCTCTTGGTTAAGTAGCATTTTTCTTTATCTTATGTGACTTTGATGGCACAGTACTTAATACTAGCTAAATACAGCAACCAAAATTCTTGATGGGGTTAAATTTCCACATTGAGAAGAGTGAGTGCATTAATTATTCACTGAAAATACTGGTAGAAGTAGTGGGAATGAAACAATTCTGTATTAATCTATTGAAAATCCTCTTGTATATTATTTTCCTGGCTGCAGTGTTTTATTTTAGTTTATTTTAATTTTGCAGTTGTTGAGAAATGTTTTTCTAGGATCTTTACTATTTCAATTGTTATACAAATTCTTGTGTAAAACGAACCCTATGAAAATAGTGGTCTCTCAAAAACTGTTCTATTTTTCCATGTATTCTATTTTTCATACATATGGAAAACTTGCAAGTTACAAAAAACATAAGAAACATTAAACCTGTTACTGTCATCCTAGAGGGCAGCATTGTTTATATGTTGATGTGTCTAATGTATGTCTGCAATTAATCAAGTAATTCCATGTTAAAAAATTGCATGAAGTTATAAATCTTTTCAAAGTTCACCTATAACACATAATTCCAGTAAACAAAGTATCTCTAGCACTTGGTAAAAGTTTATCTATAAAAGTGCTTGAACTTCACTTTCTAATATGATAGCTGCTGGCTGCATGTGCTTGTTAAACAGTTGAAATGCGTCTAATCTAAATACTCAGATACATACAAATACCTAATTCTGCACAGATGCTATTCGACTCATGATGGAGTTACATCCTGATAAACCCATTATAAGTCTAAAATATCATAAGCTGAAAATGCATTTAATATGCCTAACATACCAAACATCATAGCTTCACCTAGTGTACCTTAAATGTGCTCAGAATACTTACATTAACCCATGCTTGGACAAAATCATCTAATGCTAAGCCTATTTTATAATAAAGTGTTGAATATCTTCATGTGATTTATTGAATACTGTACTGAAAGTAAAAAACAGAATGGCTGTATGGGTACTCAAAGTATGGTTTTTACTGAATGCATATTGTTTTCACACCATCTTAAATTTGAAAACTCATAAATTGAACCATCGTAAGTCAGGGTGTATATAATAAATGTAAAACACACTCTAGATTTCAAAGTCATAATACAAAAAAAGAGAATGTAATATATCACAATAATTTTTATATTGATTATAAACTGAAATGATAAATTTTAATATATTAGATTAAATAAAATTTATTTACATCAATTTTATTTATTTATTTTTACTTTTTAAAATGTTACCACTTCAAATTTAAAGTTGCTTATATGGCTTAAATTATATATTTATGGGGCAGCACTGGGCTAGATTGCCCACAAATAATAAAAATGAACTTGAACCTTCACATGTTAAAAAAGACTAATAATGTGGAACTATGTGGAATAGGCAGGGTAATGGTTAGGTAGGTTAAATAAAACAACCACCCCAAAACAGACTCAGTGTATATGTGAAAATGCCCTAGCATATCAGACATATCAATATTGCATAATGGAACTTCAATGAATAGTTCTGAGGCAATTTATTAACTATTTGGAAATACACCCATTACATCATGTTTATATTTAGCTTTATGCTTCCCCAAACCTTAGCATAAATAGTAGAAAATAAACATATTGATAAATTAAAATACATGAATATACTAACTTTCTGAAAATTGGCATCATATTTAATAAAAAGTCAAATGGGAAATCACAGGCTAAATAATTTCCAGCAATATTACAAGAAAAGCTATCACAGAAGAGCTACCCTTAATAGAAGAGCTAATTAATAAATGAAAGGTAGTAAAGGAAATAAAAATGTGCATAAACTGTTGCTGGAGTTCACACTGGTATAATCAATCTGTAGGATAATTTGGAATACATTTGAAAGCTATAAATACATTTTAAAATTACATATATTTAATTGAAGTATTATTAATAGAAAAATAATGTAACTAACCCAAAGTTTAATATTCTACATAATGTAAAATAGTATATAGTCATGTGATAAAATATTCCATAATAGTAGAAAGCCATAGTTGTACAAAATAATTTCCAAAATTGTATGTGCATACACATATATTTGTATATGTAGCAATGCTCATGTATATGTGCATTCATGTGTGTGTGTTTTAACACACATATGTGAGAGGTAGGCCCCATATATCATTCATACTTTGTATTGCTTAGAAAGTGGCCAAGGTGGTGGTGGAAACCAGTGTAGGCAGAGAAACACTACAAAGATACGCTGCAATCATGAATGGTTAGTGATGGAAATATGCGATTTTTCTCTTAACTTCTTTAACATATTTTGTTAAGGATATTTTACTTTTATAAATTGAAGAAAATTAAAAAGAAGAAAATAAGAAACAAAAAAAGCAGTCAGTCAACTCCTGTAACACTATGGATAAGTCTTAAGTGATTGAAGTTTTCTTTCACAGTTTTCTTCAATTTTAGTCACTTTCACATAGTTGCATTCTTGGCACTGTTTGTAGTATTTTCTGTAGTGATAGCTTTTCCATTAACAAGTTTGTTAGAATTCCTGAATTAATAAAAGAGCACAGACTCTGAAGACTGCCTAATCTCAAATTATAATCCAACCATAATGTCTGTGTGATCTAGGGCAAGTTACATAGCAGTTCTGTGCCATCAGTTTTCACAGCTCTTAAATGTTGCATATATTCAATCCATTTATTTCCTCTTCTATGGGAAAGTCACGTGCATTTTACTTTATTATACAAAGTAGAGAAAAGATGTGTTGATTTTACTCCACTCATCCTTATTTTAAGTGATTTTAAGTGTTCCATTAAATATAAATATCTGTGATTCTTCATTTATTAAAGACTCTACATTGTGAAAAAAACATATTGATGCTCATTGTCATATTTCCTGTTATTTTCCCTTGATTTTTATTTTCTATAGCTCTAATATAATATTTTTATTTGCTTATTTACCTCACATTTTAATT
This sequence comes from Eulemur rufifrons, assembly GCF_041146395.1. Taxonomy (NCBI): domain Eukaryota; kingdom Metazoa; phylum Chordata; class Mammalia; order Primates; family Lemuridae; genus Eulemur; species Eulemur rufifrons. Next base: position 3,868,711 of record NC_091011.1, on the reverse strand, counting down.
GCAATTGTTTCTTTTCATTTTTAATTATGTACCTTTTAGACAAAATCTGCGTGGATATTTTTGTTTCACCAGCTGGGAACTTCAACACCCTTCTGACAGAACAGGACAGATCCTCCAAACAAAAAATAAGCAAAGAAACAATGGATGTAAACAAAACTCTAGAACAAATGGGCCTGACTGGCATTTACAGAACATTCAACTCCCAAACTATTGAATATACATTTTTCTCATCAGCTCATGGGACATTCTCTAAGATTAACCATATCCTAGCCACAAAGCATGTCTCACCAAATTTAAAAAGTAGAAATTATACCATGCATCTTCTCAGAACACAGTGGAATAACATTAGAAACCAACTCAAACAGAAACTCTCATCCCTGCATAAATTCATGAAAACTAAACAACCTTTTCCTGAATGATTATTGGGTTAAGGAGAAAATTAATATAGAAATCAAAAGATTCTTTGAACTAAATGGTAAAGGAGATAGAAGTTATCAAAATCTGTGGGACACAGCTAAAGCTGTCCTGAGAGGAAAATTTATGTCCATAAATGACTACATCCAAAGGACAGAAAGGTCACAAATAAACAATCTAATGAATCATCTCAAAGAACTGGAAAAGGATGAGCAAATCAATCCCAAACCTAGCAGAAGAAAAGAAATAACAAAGATCAGAGCAGAACTAAATGAAATCGATAACAAAAAACTATATGGAAGATTAATAAAACAAAAAGTTGATTCTTGAAAAAATAAACAAAATTAACAGGCCTCTTGCTAGAATAACCAGAAGCAGAAAAGAAAGGACTCTAATAAGCTCAATCAGGAAGGAAAAAGGAGCAATTACAACTGATACCGCAGAAATACAAAATATCATTGATGACTACCATAAAAGTCTCTATGCACAGAAACTTGAAAACGTGGAGGAAATGGACAAATTCTTAGAAACACATAGCCTTCCTAGGCTCAATCACGAAGAAATAGAATTCCTGAACAGACCAATATCAAGTTCCAAAATTGAAGCAGCAAAACAAAACCTTATTAGAAAAAAAGCCCCAGACCAGATGGTTTCACACCCAAATGTTATCAGACCTACAAAGAAGAAATGGTGTCTACTCTGCAGAAATTATTTCACAATATCGAGAAGCAAGAATTCTCACCAACACGTTTTATGAGTCAACATCACGCTATATCAAAACCAGGAAAGGACTCAACAAGAAAAGAAAACTACAAACCAATATCCTTTATGAATGTAGATGCAAAAATTCTTAAAAAAATCCTAGCAAAACAAATTCAGGTGCTTATCAAAAAAAAAAAAAAAAAAAAAAAGCCATCATGACCAAGTGGGCTTCATCCCAGAGATGCAGAGGTGGTTCAACATAAACAAATCTATAAATGTAATTCACCACATAAATAGAAGTAAAAACAAAGATCATATGATCCTCTCAGTAGATGCAGAAAAAGCATTCAACAAAATTCAGCACCCTTTTATGATAAGAATGCTTAACAAAGTAGGCATAGATGGGACTTACCTCAAAATGATAAAAGCCATATATGATAAACCCATAGCCAACATCATAGTGAATGGGGAAAAATTGAAAGCATTCCTGCTTAGAACTGGAACCAGACAAGGTTGTCCTCTATCACCACTTCTATTCAACATAGTGCTGGAAATCATACCCAGAGCAATCATACAAGGGAAGGAAATCAAGGGCATCTAAATAGGGGCAGAAGAGGTCAAAGAGCTCTTTGCTGATGATATAATTTTATATCTAGAAAACCCCAAAGATTCTGCCATGAGACTACTGGGAATTGATAAACAAATTCAGCAAAGTCTCAGGTTACAAAATCATTGTACACAAATTGGTAGCATTCCCATACACCAACAACAGTGAAACTGAGAACCAAATCAAAGAATACCCTTCACAATAGCAACAAAGAAAACAAAATACCTAGGAAGGTGAAAGACCTCTAAAGGAAGAATTAGAAAACACTGAGGAAGAAAATAGCAGAGGACATAAACAGGTGGAAAACCATACCATGCTAATGGATTGGCAGAATCAATACTGTAAAATGTCTATACTACTCAAAGTGATCTACAGATTAAATGCAATCCTTATTAAAATACCAACATGAATTTTTGCAGATCTAGAAAAACATAATTCTACCCTTCATGTGGAACCAGACAAGACCCTGTATACTAAAGCAATCTTAAGCAAAAAGAACAAATTGGAAGGCATCACTTTACTAGACTTCAAGCTATACTACAAGGCTATAGTAACTAAAACAGCATGGTACTGGCACAAGAACAGAGACATAGACCAACAGAAAAGAAATGAAAGCCCAGATATAAAACCATCCCCATATAACCATCTAATCTTTGAAAAAGAAGACAAAAACATACACTGGAGAAAAGAATCCTTATTCAATAAATGGTGCTGGAAAAATTAGATAGCCACATATAGAAGACTGAAACAGGATCTGCACCTCTCACCTCTCACAAAAATCAACTCATGGTGGATACCAGTCTTAAACCCTGAGGTATGAAAGCATAAGAATTCTAGAAGAAAATGTTGGAAAAACTCTTATAGACATCTGCTTAGGGAAAGAATTTATGAGGAAGACCCCAAAGGCAATCACAGCAACAACAAAAATGAATAAAAGGGAACTGATCAAATTAAAAAGCTTCTGCACAGCCAAGGAAAGTATCATAAGAGCAAACAGACAAGCTATAGAATGGGAAAGATATTCAGATGCTACATATCTGAAAAAGGGCTGATAATTAGAATCTATACAAAACTCAGGAAAATCAGCAAGAAAAAAATCAAACAACTCCATTAAAAAGTGGGCTAAGGATATGAACAGAGGTTTTTCAAAAGAAGACAGACTAATGACCAACAAACATGAAAAATTCTTAACATCTCTAATCATCAGGGAAATGGAAATCACAGCCACAATGAGATATTACTTACCTCCAGTGAGAATGGCTTTTATCAAAAAGGTTCCCCCCAAAATAAGTGTTGGTGTGGATGTCGAGAGATAGGAACACTCATACACTGCTGGTGGGACAGAAAACTAGTACAACTCCTGTGGAAACTAATATGGAGATACCTGAAAGAGCTACAGGTAGATCTACCAGTTGATCCAGCAATCCTATTATTGGGCATCTACCCAAAAGAACAAAAGACATTATATAAAAAAGACATCTGCACCTGAATGTTTATAGCAGCACCATTCACAATTGCAAAGATGTGGAAACAACCCAAGTGCCCATCAATACATGAGTGGATTAACAAAATGTGGTATATGTATACCAGGGAGTACTACTCAGCTATAAGAAATAATGGGAATATAGCACTTCTTATATTTTCCTGGATAGAGTTGGAACCCATTTTACTAAGTGAAGTATCCCAAGAATGAAATAATAAGCACCACATATACTCATACTCACCATCAAATTGGTATTAACTGATCAACACTTCAGTGCACATATAGTAGTCTTGGGGAGGTGGGAGGGCTCAGGAGGGGATGGGTATATACACACCTAATGTGTGTGGTACGCTCCATTTGGGGGATGGACACATTTAAAGCTCTGACTTGGGTGGGGCAAAGGCAATATATGTAACTTAATCATTTGTATCCCTGTAATATGCTGAAATAAAAATTAAAATTAAAAAAATTATGAGAATCTTTATTTTTTTATAATGGGAAAATTTAATCTTTAAAGTTTAATTTCTAGTTAAACTGAGTGTTTTATATTAGATTCATATTTTATTCAATGTTTGTTTTATGACATCTTTTTTCTTTCATTAAAACATTTTGCCAAGAATATGTATTTGTGACTTACTAGTAGTTTTACAGGTATATATTGTATTCTTTATTTCTTGACACATTTTATTATATATTTAAAATGTGTAACTTCAATAATTATTTTATTTGTATTCATTTTAGGTATATTTACAAATTTCAGTTTAGATTTTTATTTTTAATTATGTATATTATGCCAATCATTTCAAAACACAAATCGATAATTCTCAAGTGATTTTTATTTGCCTCATTATGAAAGTTTCCCTTATATATATAAACCTGACTTCCTCTTGCTTTCTGCTATAGACAATTAGTTCTGGTTTGGAATTCTTTGTAATAGATCCTCCTTTAAAAATCTCTAAAGTTTACTTTGCTTCCTTGTCTGCAGTTTTTCCGGAGGTGAAATTTGAAAATGTCATTTTTTAGAATTCATTTTTATTTCTGCATGTTCATAGTTTAAGTTTGGGGTTGCATATGAACACAGTCTGTGGTAGTCAGTCTTTTTCACAATATTCAGGTGTGCCACTAACCTTTTGAAAGGCTTTGAGATGAGGTGTGGCCCCAAGATTCCCAAAGCAAATTCAGATTTAGAATAAAAACAAATTAGAAAATGCATTTCAAAACAGAATAATGGCATATTTTTTTCATTCCAGGATGTAAATTTAAAGCCAATGTACAGTAGGAACAAAAGTACTAAGCTGTTAAGTACAAAAGTCTTTTAAAATGTGTACAGACATGAAAACATTGTGGTGATTGTAAAAAGAGGAAACAAAAGAAGATTCCCAGACCCACTGTCTCACAAATCAGGGGCATGAGACAATTCCATGGCTTGAGGAAGAAGCTATTGATTGAAAATAACACACATGTGGAGAAGACCCTGTTGTAGGGCACAAATGGTTCACTAAACTTGAAGACAATTAATTGAAAGTTGGAATAAGTATGCAGGTATAGAACGCTTATCAATAGTGCATGGGTTGGAAACTTTCTGATTGCAACTTTACACATAAATTTAAGAAACTGAGCGGTTGGTGCTGGCGGTCTGGAGTTGCATGCCCCTTTTAAGGACACTGAGGTAATACCTGAATGTGGAGGAGTGAATTGTAACAGAGTGCAGGTAAGAAAATGGAGAAATGTTTATAGCCAAGAGTAGCAGTACTGGCAAGAATGAGGAGTTTCACCCAGTAAGACAGGGACAGACTGTGATAAAAGAGTTTTGATAAGAAAGAAATAATCAACCAAATTTATGACAGCAGAAAACTCTAGGAGCAACAAGTCAAATAAACTGGTCTGTGAGCCCTTATTGAACTATAATTTCTCCGAGAGCAAGGACAAAGTCTTATTTTTTGTGTGTATCCCCATTGTCCTATGCAGTTTTATCACCTAGGGAACCTCAATAAATACTCAATGAACAGAAGAAGGAATGACACTAAGAGCTGGAATCAAGGTAAACTATACATCATTTTTATAACAAAAAAAACCCTGGCGTTATTTCTTAGATTGTTTGGTATGATGTTATGCTAAAATATAGGTTTCTTTTAAAATTTCACTAATTATGATTTGAAAAAGTCATATGTAATGACTAAAACCTATTAACATACAATTTTAACAAAATTTTCTAGACAAATTCACTTTTCTTTGTTTTCTTTTTGTAATTTCTCTATTTCTCTCCCTTCTTTACATTTTAAGGACACGGTATGCACAATCCTAGTGAATATACTTTAAATCTCAGTTACCTAATTTGTTTTAAATGAATCTACTGCCTTAGAGTCTACAGGCATACATTTATCTAATTAAATTCAAATCTTGTTACAAATGGAAAAGATAGAGCTTTACTTACAAGATGTGAAATTACCTAATGATATCTTTCAATTTTTAAATGCAGTGAATTTTCCAAGGTATTCTAATTATCTCTAGAAAGCCAGATTTAAATTTTATTTCCATGGAAAAGTTCAAAATAACTACTTTATAACTGTTAACAATGGGATTCATGGTGAAAATTTTTCTGTCTTCTTAAGTTTCAGATATTATTATATATTGATGCTCCAATTCCTTCCAAAGTCAGGCAATGTTCCTAATACTAAATCCCAAAATAAATAATAGAGAAGTTGAAATAATTAGTTTAATGTCCTCAGTAAATAATGATTATTTCTAAAATGTTAGGAGTTGACCTTTTAGAGGTGGAAGGTGTTCAATGAAAGAAAACTATTTGAAATATATTATTATCAAAAGAGTTGTTTTTCTTTTAAAGTATAATCAATACAAAAAATATGAGTCTGGTCTCTGCATATAACTGATTAATTTTCATCAAAAACTAAATGAAAAGTATAAAGTGTAAAACATTTTAAAAATTATATCTACCTGCAATGCAGAGGGTATTATATTTAACTGCATATTTGCTGAGGGAAAATTGCCTTGTGCATGAACAAGTCAGCCATTAAATCATGTGAAATAAACTTATATGTGCTTATATGAGTGCCCCAGTGAGACGCATTGCCTTTTTTTAATTTTGTTTTTTATAACTTATCAAACCAAAGTAGTCTATAACATTTATTGAGTAAAACTTGCTGTGACTTTTTTATTTTATCTCTGCATAGGCTGGTAATTTAGGCCATATATATTAATTTGAATAATGCATTACACTCAGTAAATGATTAACAAATATTTCCTAATTTTATCTGAATGTAAATTTCAAAGGGTAGTATCAAAATTAGGGGTAGAAAGAGAAAAGCTAAATTTCACTAAAAATAGTCTGTGGCCTGAATTAAACCTCACTAAGATGCCATATCTCTGCTCCTGTGTCTCACCAAATTAGCATGTCCTTTGACTGATTAAATGATGGACATGTACTTCTGCCTGCTGCATAGCTCCTGGTTGCTTCTTAACTGGAATAACCTACTTTAGCTCGGAAGTGGCAATGGTCACAGGTCGGTGTAGCCCAGGGTCACAAAGGTAGACCACATGGGCAATCAAGACAAGAAGTCTTTAAGAACAAGTGGCTTAATTAAGGTATATTTTACAGGTTTCAGATAGATAACTGAATAGCATATTTAACTAATGGCCTGAACATATTCTAATGTTGCCCCATCACGTAAGAACTTTTTCCAGATATTGTCTTTCAGGTTCCATTCAGTCCACACTGAAATTCTGCTGTGGTAACTTCAGGATATGGGGATCCTGAGAAGGTTGCCTTGAATATCATCACTTCTTTCCTGGTAGACTGTTAAGTTTTTTCATCAATATATCCTTTCCATGGGTTACATATTTACTTGCATTTAGCTTGCAGCAATTCATTGATATCAAATAACATTGTGAGTTACTTTTCAGGGATGATATAGCATGGGAATAAATACACAGCCGGGAATCGATCCCAGCTCCACTGGGATCTATGTGATGTCAATGACGTTATCTTGGCATGCACCCATAAAATGTGACTATAACTGTGGTTCCTAGGTACCTTATAATCTATATTCCAGCACTCAGAAGAGAACTGCATCTATTATTAATAGCTTCTTGCTCATGATTTCTTCCTTTGATTTCTTTTAAAAATGCAAATTCCTTCATATTTCTGTTTTCTTTCCAGCACTTAATACTCACATGTATATTGACATCAGTTAATTTATACTGGATCTATATGGATAGCTTATTAAGTGGCAATAGAGTGAAGTGGTAATCAGCAGTGAGTTCTGAAACAACCTTGCTTGGTTTCATATCAAGCTCCACATTCTCTTGTAAATACAGGTAGATTTCTCAATGCCTCAGTTTCCTTTTATATAAAATCAGAATAATGATTATAACTAGTCAAACCATGTCATAAGGAATAATTTATCATTATTATCATTATAATTACTGTTCTAATTATCATTAGAGTTATATGGAATGAGACAAAATGAAATTATGGCACCAAAGGGGGCAAATTTAAGTCTGCATTTCATTTATAATACTAAAAACTAAGTATTCTTAAGGCCATTAGAACTTAAGAATACTGCACATACAAATACACATCAATATGCAATATATACCAAAGAGGGACAAATAAATCTTCATGTTTCAGATATTAAAATTGTATCTATATAGGAAGACATACCCATTAACATGTGGATTTTTAAGTCAAGAGTGTCTTTTCTGCACAATAAAATTTAACATTTTCACAGTGGTTCCAGCTAATACAGAGAGGAAAGATGAAAGAAGTTGTGTAACTATTAGAAAGATTTTTGCATCTATATTCCTGAGGAATATCGGTCTGTAGTTTTGTTTTTTTGTTGTGTCCTTTCCTGGCTTTGGTATCAAGGTGATACTGGCTTCATAGAATCAGTTGGGTAGGATTCCCTCCTTCTTGATATTATGAAATAATTTCTGTACTATGGGTACCAGGTCTTCTTTGTAGGTCTTATAGAATTCAACAGTGAATCCATTTGGTCCAGGACTTTCTTTTTTGGCAAGGTTTTTTTTTTTTATTATTATTACTCTTTTGATCTCAGTGTTCATTATTAGTCTGTTCAGGAGTTCTGTTTCTTCCTGGTTGAGTCTTGGGAGGTTGTGTGTTTCCAGGAACTTATCCATTTCTTTTGTGTGCTCTAGTTTATGTGCATAGAGATTTACATAGTATTCATAGATGATGCTTTGTATGTCTATGGTATCAAGTGCCATTTTCATTTCTGATTGAGCTTATTTGGGTCCTTTCTCTTCTGCGCTTGGTTGGACCAGCAAAAGGCTGGTTGATTTTTTTATTTTTATCTTTTCAAAGAACCAATTTTTAGTTTTGTTAATCCATTGTATGATATTTTTTATTTTCCAATTCATTTAATTCTGCTCTGACTTCCATTATTTTGTTTCTTCTGCTGTTTTGGGGTTTGGCTTGTTCTTTCTTTTTTGGTTCCTTGAGGTGTGACAATAAGTTGTTAATTTGTGGTCTTTCTGTCTTTTTGATGTAGACATTTAAGGCTATGATTTTTTCCCCTGAGGAATGCTTTTGCCGTGTCCCAAAGATTTTGATAGCTTGTATCCTCTTTGTCATTCAGTTCAAAGAATTTTTTGATTTCCATCTTAATTTTATTCTTGACCTAGTAATCGTTCAGCAGCAGATTATTTAATTTCCATGACATTGTGTAGGTTTGAGTGTTTCTCTTGTAATTGATATCTAGTTTTATTTGTTATGCTTTGGTCAGAGAAGGTACATGGTATGATTTAATTTTTTTTTTAATTTGTTCAGACATGTTTTGTGGCCTAAGATATGATCAGTCCTGGAAAATGCCCTATGTGCTGCTGATAAGAATGTATATTCTGTAGTTTTGGGGTGGAATGTTCTGTAAATGTCTGTTAGGTCCATTTGATTTAGAGTTTGGTATAAGTCCAATGTTCATTTATTTTTTGTTTTGGTGATTTGTCAAGCTCTGACAGTGGGTTGCTGAGATCCCCAGCAATTACAATGGTGCTGTTTATTTCTTTGCTTAGCTCTAGTAAAATTTGCTTTATGTATCTAGAAGCTCTAGTGTTGGGCTCACATATATTTAGGATTACTATGTCTTCTCATTGGATAGCTCCCTTTACCATTATATAGTGATCCTCTTTGTCTTCCTTTACCTTTGTGGGCTTAAAGTTCATTTTATCTCATGTAAGAATAGCTACTCCTGCTCTCTTTTGATTTCCATTTGTGTGAAATATTTTTACCCATCCTCTCAGGTTGAGTCTGTGTGCATCCTTGTGATTTAGATGTGTTTCCTGGAGGAAGCAGATGCAAAAATCCTCAATAAAATACAAGCAAATCAAATTCAACAGCACATCAAAAAAAAAAAATAATAATAATAATAATCCACCATGACCAAGTGGGCTTCCTCCCAGGGGTGCAAGGATAGTTCAACATATGTAAATGAACAAATGCGATTCACCACATAAACAAAAGCAATAACACAGAACATATGACCCTCTCAATAGATGCAGAAAAAGCATTTGACAAAATCCAGCACCTTTTCGTAATAAAAACCCTCACTAAACTATGCATAGAAGGAACATATTTCAGAATAATTAAAGCCATATATGACAAACCCATAGCCAACATCATACTGAACAAGGAAAACTTGAAAGCATTCCCCCTAAGAACTGTAACAAAACAAGGATGCCCACTGTTGTCACTTCTACTCAACATAGTGTTGGAAGTCCTAGCCAGAGCAATCAGACAAGACAGTAGTATTAAGGGTGTCCAAATTGAGAAAGAAGAGGTCAAACTATCACTCTTCCTTGATGATATGATCTTGTATCTAAAAAACCCCATAGATTCCACCAAGTGATTCCTGGAATAGATAAATAAATGCAGCAAAATCTCAGGATACAAAATCAATGTACATTAATCAGTAGCATTTCTATATAATAACAGTCAATCCAAGAGTCAAATCAAAGACTCAATACCATTCACAGTTGCTACAGAGAAAATAAAATACCTAGGAATATACTTAACCAAGGAGGTGAAAGATCTCTACAAGGAGAACTACAAAACTCTGAGGAAAGAAATCACAGAGGATATAAACAAATGAAAAAAAACACAGCTGCTCATAGATAGGTAGAATCAACATTGTTAAAATGTTCACCCTACCCAAAGTGACTTACATATTCAATGCAATCCCCATCAGATGACCAAAGTCGTACTTCACAGATCTAGAAAAAAAAAATTCTGTGCTTCATTTGGAACCAGAAAAGAGCTTGAATAGCCAAATCAATTTTAAGCAAAAGAAAAAAACAATCTAGAGGCATCATGTTACCAGACTTCAAACTATACTACAAGGCTATAGTAACCAAAGCAGCATGATAAAAATTGGATACCACATGCAGAAGAATGGAAACAGGACCCTACCTCTCACTACTCACAAAAATTAATTCAAGATGGATGAAAGACTTAGCTCTAAGGAATTAAACCATAAGAATTCTAGAAGAAAATGTAGCTAAAACTCTTCTAGATATTGGCCTAGCCAAAGAATTAATGGAAAATACCCCAATGGCAATCATAGAAACAATAAAATTTAATAAATGGGATTTGATTAAACTAAAAAGCTTCTGCACAGATAAGGAAACAATCAGCATAGCAAATAGACAACCTACACAAAGGGAGAAGATATTCAAAAGATACAGATATGATAAAGGGCGAATAACTAGAATTTACAAATAAGCAAATCAGAAAGAAAACTCAAACAACCCTATTAAAAAGTGGGCAAAAGATATGAACAGAAACTTCTCAAAAGAAGAATGACAAATTGTCAATAAACATATGAAAAAATTCTCCATGTCATGAATCATCAGGGAAATGAAAATTAAAACCACAAGGAGATACCACCTTACCTCAGGTAGTATGGCATTTATCAAAAAGTTCAAAAATAATAGATGCTGGCATGGATGCAGAGAGAAAGGATTCGTATACACTATTGGTGGGACTGCAAATTAGGACAACCTCTATGGAAAATGGTATGAAGATTCCTCAAAGAACTAAAGTAGACCTATCATTTGATACAGCAATTTCACTATTGGGTATTTACTCAAAGGTAAAAAAGACTTTTCACCAAAAAGACACCTGCACTTGAATGTTTATTGCAGCACAATGCACAATAACAAAGATGCAGAATCAACCCAAGTGCTCATCAATTCATGAGTGGATTAATAAAATGTGGTATATGTATACCATGGAATTCTACTCAGCCACAAAAACCAGTAGTGATCTAGAACCTCTTGTGTTATCCTGGATAGAGCTGGAACCCATTCTACTAAATGAAGCATCACAAGAATGGAAAAACAAACACCACATGTACTCACCATCAAATTAGTATTAATTGACCAACACTTAATTGTACATATAGTGCAAACATTCACCGGGTGTCTGGCAGGTGGGAGGGGGCAGAGAGGATGGGTATATTCACACCTAATGGGTGCAGCACACACCATCTGGGGGATGGACGTGCTTGAAACTCTGACTCCGGTGGGGCAAAGGCAATATATGTAACCTAAATATTTGTACCTCCATAATATGCTGAAATTTTAAAAAAATGTATATTTGTAACATATGCATATATGCTTTTTACAAATGCATAGAATCAGTTGTCCATGACCAAGTACCATCCAATACAGCTATGTCACCCTAAAATTACCTGTGATTGTATATATGGTTAGATTAAAATAGTAAAAGGTGAAGACATAAAGAACAGGATAGAATAAAACTTGAAGAAAGAAATGACCAAAAATTTAACTAAATCAGGGACAGGTAGCAAACAACAGATCTAAGAACCTCAAAGGACACCAATCTGCATAAATAAAAATAAAAACACATCTAGGAATAATATATTCAAAAAGCCAAAACCAATACAAGGAGAAAATCTTGAAGGCATTCAAGGGGAGGAAAATCACTTTCTCTACCAACTTACAAGGATAATTTACATAAATGATGAAAGTAAGAAGAAAATGAAGTTAACATCATTGAAGTGCTAAAAGGAAAACCCAACAACCCAAAATTCTATAACCATCAACAATATCCTTCAAAAATCAAGGGGAAATAATTTCTTAGACCTGAAAGGACCTATTCTACAAGAAATGTTAAAGTAAGTTCTCCAGACAGAAGGAACATGATAGAGTTAATTCCTGTTGCATTATTATGTTCAAATTCACCGATTCTTTCCTTGGCTGTCAGCTCTACTAATGTCATCAAACATATTTTACATACCATTTACTGTGTTTTGGGTTTCTATTGTTTCTATGCAGTTATTTCTCATAAGTTCCAATTTTCTACTAAGGTTATCTGTGTGCCCTTCCATATTGTCTATCCTTTTCCTTTGCAGATTTAACATATTAACTACAGATATTTCTAAATTCCCAGGGAAATAGTTCAACATCAATCTTATATTGGCATCTGCTTTGTCTCTTTAGACTGTGCTTTTCTTGCTCTTTGGCATGGCTTGCAATGTTTTCTTGAAAGGTGTGTGTGTTTACAGACTACAGACACTAAGGCCAATATTCTTTTATGCTTGGAGATGAGCATGTCTCTCCTTCTGTTAAGTTTTGAATGTGGTGATTTGGAACTAATGGAAGCGGGACGCACTGTATGGGGCAGGGACATGCTTGTAGCCCTGGCTTGGGCGGGACAAATGCATCACATGTAACCAAAATGTCTGTACTCCCATAATATCCTGAATAAATTAAAAAAAACAAAGACAGTAATCATATAAATGTTCTGAAGATGATTCCAAAATCAATTAAGGTAATAACTGGATCTACTTCCTGTCTTTCCATTTTGGAACATCTGGAATATAAATTAAGATAATTAAAGAGATTTTAATAAACTACAATAAAAATAAATTTAATTAAAAAATAAATAAATGTGATTATACGGATCTGGTTAGGATTTGGGGTGGGATTGTTGTTGTGACTACTCCCAGTGCATGAGGCTTCACATTCCTCTGAGGATACCTTGTTTTGGTTTCAGGTTGAATGTCTATTATGTCTTTCCCTGGAGAGAGCCTGTCTTCTGTAGGTCTCCCAGGTGTACTTCACAGGAATTTTATTCAGTGCTTGCTAGCGTGAGATTGTGGGGTGTGGGAAGAGAAGTTCTTTAAAGTTCTGATTAAACTTCAGTATTAGGAAAGTGCTTTGAACCTGAGCCCTGGGATGGTGGTCTTCACAAAAGTTCCTGCTGCTTTTCCAGACATAATGTTGGGCTTTACATATAATCTTTCCCCTCTTTTAGTGCTAGAGCTCCTGTAAATTTTTTTTCATCTGCTTCCGTCTCCTCGCTGCAGTAGTTTTCTAACAGTGCTTTTGTTATGCAGATTTGGGTGGCCCTCTCCTCCAGATTCAAGTTTTTGTACTATAGTGGACATAGCAGATATCGGGCTCCATGCAGTTCCCAGAGTGGCGGCTGTTTCCCTACACAGCTTGCCCCACCAGGGAATACTCAGGATTTTCCTGATCTTCTCTGTGAGCACCTGGTAGGGTTCCTAGAGGAAAACGCTGCAAGAAGTTCTAACCCTCTGTCTTCGTCCATTTGTGCTGTTATAACAAAATACAGTAGACTGGGTAATCTATTAAAAATTGAAATTTATTTCTCACAGTTCTGGAGGTTGAGGAGTCCAAGATCAAGGTGCTGGCAGGGTCAGTGTCCCATGAGGGCTGCCACGATGGTGCATTGTCACTGCATCCTCTGGGTGGGAGGAATGCCATGTCCTCACACAGGGGAAGGGACAGAAGGGGAAAAGAGAGCTCCTTTCAAACTCGAGCCCTTTTATAAAGGTACTAATCTTATTCATGAGGTGGAGCCCTCCTAGACTAATCACCTCTCAAAGGCCAGACCTCTTCATACCACCAGGATGGGGATTAAGTACCAGCACGCAAACGTTTGTGGATAGTCAGACCACAGCACCCTTCTGTGCCTGCCACCGTCAATAGCCTTGTAGCCTCTCACTAGCTTACACCTCATCATCTGCGATTCACTTAAAATTTCTAGCTGTATCAGTTTTCTGCTGCTACCATAACAAGTTAGCACAGTCTTAGCGGCTTCAAAACAATGCAAACTCACCATCTCAACATGGCCAGGATCACACATTTGGGCACAGAGTGGCTCAGGGGCTTCTCCCTCAGGCGTTCACAAAGCTGAAATCAAGGCGTCAGTCACCTGAGCTTCAGCCTCATTCATGCTGCTGGCAGAATCCGGCTCCTGTGGCTGTCGGCCGGCCTGGGATTCCCGTTTCCTTGCAGGCTGTGAGCTGCAGATGGCCCTTGCGAACGGGCCCTCCATCTCAGAGACAGCAATGACACATTGAATCACTCTTATTATGCAATGCCCCTGACATTTCTTTCTGACAGATTTCTCTGGCTTGGAACCACAAAAAGTTTTCTTCTTTTAAGGGATCATGTGATCAGACTGAGCTCACTGGATAATCCAGGGTAATTTCCCTATTTTATGATCTGTAACATTAAATACATCTGAAAAGTCCCTTTTGCCATGTAACATAACATAGTCACAATTCCCAAGGATTAGGGCATGTTTGGGTGCCATTATTCTTCCACCACACCAGCTAAATCTCACTGGCTTCTGTGGTGTTTGGATCCGTCTGCCCTGAGCAAGCAAATGCTCAAGACCTGTCTTTTCTTTGTAGGCTCCTCTCACTCCCTGGATTTTGAGTTGCATTTTTTTTTTTTCTTTATTTCAGCTTATTATGGGGGATACAGAAGTTCAGGTTACATACGTTGCCCATGTACCACCTGTCCCCCCAAGTCAAAGCTCGTGACCGTTCCCCAGACAGTGCGCATCACACTCATCATGTAGGTATATACCCATCCCCTCCCCCCACCCCCACCTCAGTCTGATATCCGATTGGTATCATTCCCAAATGTGAGTTGGATTTTTGCCCTGTGACTTCACTTTTTGGTGGGTTCAAGAAAAATTGTTAACTTTTAGTCTTTTTTCCTTATAATGAGTGATAGAGTGATGCTCTTATCAGCTCTCAGCATCACACCTGAAACTGTAAGCCCAGCTGATTTGTTATTTTATATTGATATTTTAACTCTATGTAGATTCCCTGTGAATTTTTATTAAATTTTATCTGCCCTGTTAGTGAACATGAATTTTAAAATTCTAATTATACATGTAGAGAGTATTATCAGTAAGTATAAATTTTCCTAATTCCCTTCTGGCTCTTAGGGTGATATTATGGATAATGCAGTATGTCTTCAGTGATAATTTCACAATTTCATCATTCCACTATGTTTCTAATATAATCAGCATCCTCTCTATAATTTTATCAATGAACTAAGTTGGATGTTCTTATCTCAATCCTGATGTTAAAGTAGGTAATATTTCATATATAAAGCGCAAAAATTAAAAGTATAGTTAAAATTTATATACAGTTGTTCTAATTTTTCAATAGTTACAAACTACAGTTGATCAGGAAATGTTTTAGTAAAACCAATTCCTATAGGAAAAAATTGAGACTGGCTAATTTTTCACCTTTATTTGTAATGTTCATATGAAACGTTTTGATTACTTAAAATTTAAGCAACCAGACTCGTGGCCCCTAGCAGCCTCTGGCCTAGTTCCTGGGGTGCCCCCATAGCCTTTGAGTTTCTGCCTGGAAAACTCAAGGCTACCAACCAGCCAACATCTGATGACAGGCCCTTGATCTCCCTGTCTTAGAAAATTTAGTTATTTTTTTAATTACATAAAGTCCTTCTTCTATTCTTTTTTTTTTTTTTTTTTTTGTTAATGTGTCTCTTTCAACTCAGGAATGTCTTCCTAAAGGACCTACAAGCTGTTCCCTTGACACGCGGGGAAGGACAGCAGTCTCTATGGGAGGGCAGAAGTCTAACACCAATAAGCTCCAGTAAGCGGGCACTTGGCATTGACCTTGACCGGCTCTCCTAGCCACTGGCTATATTTGCTCACTGCTCCCACTCTGCCGAGCTCCTAATTGCACCCGCAGGCCCCACTTCTCCTTTTGGGACGTCAGGTCACCTGTGCATCCACTGAAGTTGAGTTCAGTCACACCGGACTCTCTTCCCTACTGCAATAGTTATCACTGAATAAAATCCGTCTTTACCACTTTTATCTAGTAGTGTCTAGCTTTGTCTATCTTTGGCAGTTTTAGCTTCCTAATAATCCTGACCATAGGCTTAATAAGCAATGCGATTATTCTGTGAAGGAATAATGGGTGAATAGGGCGGAGAAAAATGAGAGAGATGTGGAAATGAACAGGGGAAGGGGTAGGTTTTCCTGAGAAAATAGAAAAATTTTCCTAGGCTGAGAAGTAGAAAGTCTGGAGCCTCAGGGTGAGGAATGGTGGTGGCTACTTCGGGGGCGTGTTACACCAGCGGTGTTGGTGGGCCCAGGACGGTGGGTGGGCAGCTGGCACCGGGTCAGAGGCCCAGCTTCCCAAGGAGGACCCCAGCACCTCGGCACGCCTGGGGCTAAATGCCTCCCCAACCAGTGGGATAAGGACACGGAGTCAAATTAAGTTTGTTTGTGTAAAATAAAGGAGTACGATGTTTCTCTTAGGTTTCAGTTGAAGGCAGAGATTTACTCTTGTCTTAAGAGCAAATTACATTTGTAAATTTACTAGGCAGAAAGGGGGAGAATTTTGAGGAATTGAGTTACTTTTACATTTTAAAAGCTAGCCATGAACCTGTATCCATGATGCTACGCTTGGTAAAATATGTTTAGATAAAATATATGAGGCTCTTTCTTGTTTAGAAAGTGAGACTCAGTCTCAGTTAAAAACATACCCCTTGGGCATGGGTGACATATTGCACTTGCCCTGGTCTCTGTTACTACAGAATAATCTATTTTGAAGCTCTTAATCATCACTTTGCCTAACTGAGACCATTTCGCAACTATCAGAAATTATTTTTTCATAAAGCACAAAGAAGGAAAAAAACCTAGATTAAGTCACCAAATGTGTATAGCCAGAAATTTGTTTGAAACAGAGAAAAAGATTTTTGAGCCTGAGACTAGTAAAAGCTAGGGACGATGATTACGTGTCTGGAAAGGTTTCCTCTCTGGATAGGACTGAAGACTGGAATTCAATGTAAATATTGTTCCTTTGCTCTGGGAAAACCACGAAAAATTTCCATTAAGTTACTCAAGCCCCTGTCTGGCACGGTGAATATTTGAGGACCTTGGCAGTAGTTCCTCCGAGGCTTCACTGCGACTACACTGTTTCAGGTAATAAAGGGAAAGGTTAGTGTTTGATGACCTGCCCAAACCGTACAGAATAACTGTTTTCTTAATCTGAATGAAGGCTGGGCTCGAAGCGGAAACCACTTACGGAGGCAATTGTTTATGTCCAAGTAGGTGTTCCTAGAGAGCAGCAGTTGGGACAAGAAGATGACAAGACAGTATCACAGGCAGATACTTTCCTCCCATGCCTGAGAAGGATGTTCCCTGTCAGGAGCACAGGAGCAGGGTTGGACAGATATGGGTGGTCATTGGTAGGTTCTCAATTCTCTGTTAATAAGGATTTTAAGAGGAAAGTGGTACAAGAAGATAGCATCCAAAGGCACTGTGTTGCAAGTTAATTCAGATGTTGCTCCATGATATACTTGTGAAATGTTTGCAGTCTCTGGCACAAGTTGTGGACTGACTGAATAGAGGAGAAATAGATAGATGATTAAATTTTTTCTTAAATGATGGGGAAGCTGTACCTGGGATCACGTTAGGCCAAAGTGGCAGACAGTATCTTTGACAGAGTAGAGCATTTAAACTTTCCTCAATGGTCTGAGTGAAATTTCTGTGCTTTCTTAGAGTATTTGATGACCTGGGCATTCTTTGTGGGAAACTCAGCAGTATCTAAACAGATCTGCAATGGGAGAGACAAAGATCAATGTGGATGTAGTATTGATGTTCTACTTCTGATGTAAACCAATAACTCACCTTTGAGTTATTGATCTATTGAGACCATGTAGGGAAAAGCTCTAAGTCCAAACTTATCACATCTAGGAACAGCATAAGTAAATTGTACTCATTGTAAAATGTCTTTGTAACATTCCTAATTTTTTTCACCAATTTCTTGGTAAAATATTTCAGCCTGTCCTATAACCTATAGTGAAAAGAATTAAAGATAATTTTTGGGAGAAGATTCTATATAAATTTCACTGTTTCTGCAAATCTCGTGAAGAGGCATTGGCATCTCTGGTGACAGACTTTCATTGTAATGATACTTATACAGCAAACAGTCTCAGAAGGTAGAGATAGTGTCTCCCTCCTAGGCAGAAGGCAGATTTGTTTCCTGATCAGGGTAAGAAAGACAGTATCTCCCTCTCAAACAGAGGTTGGGCATATTTGAGAGCATCCTTCCCTGTAAGATTGGGAGTTTCCTAAGCTCTGTTTCTTTTTTTTTTTTAATTTTTTTATTTCAGGAAATTATGGGGGTACAAACATTTTGGTTACATGTTGTGACTTTGCCACATCCCAACCATGATTTGAGATGTGCCCTTCCCCCCCACAACGTTCACCATGTCCATTAGTTGTGAGTTTACCCACCCCCAACCCCCATATCCCCAGAGGATATTACTACCGTGTGAGCACCTTAGTGTTGATCAGTCAGTGCCAGTTTGATGGCGAGTACATGTGGAGCCTATTCTTCCATTCTTGTGATACCTCACTTCAGAGGATGGGCTCAAGCTCTATCCAGGAAAATATAAGAGGTGCTAGATCACCATCATTTCTTATAATTGAGTACTACTTCATGGTATACATATACCATATTTTATTAATCCACTCATGGATTGACAGGCACTTGGATTGTTCCCATATCCTAAGCTCTGTTTCTTAAGCTGTTACCCTAACCCTCCGCACATGCATCAGCAGCATCAGAGGCCTCCCCAGGAGGATTTGGGGGCAGGGAGCCATGTGGACATGGAGCTGACACTGCCTACCTTGCCATGGGTAAGAAAGTCCTTTGTCTTCGACCTAGGATTCTCATGGTTTCTGCCAGAATCCATGGAACTGCGGCTGGCTAACTTGTTAGTTTGGAGACAGGGGAAAACATAGGACCCTCCTTAGTTTCTTGATCATAGGATTCTTGACAACACTTTGGGCAGTGTGCGCATGGACAGAGCTTGTCTTCACTTCCAAAGAACTCAGTGGGGTGGCAGCTCAAAGGAGACTTTTACATCTGACATGGAGAGAGGACTGTGCAGGATTGTATTTTTGGTGAAGGCAATGACCCATGAGCCCGAGTCAGAGATGGTTTTAGCTGCCCTTCTCCCAATACACATATATGTAATTCAAAGTAAAGCTGTTATAAAATAAAGTCCAGCAAATCTTTTGTCTGTCCCATGGTGAAAACTGTAATGCCTTCTCCCAAAATCAACTACAAATATTTACAAATACATCTTTTCTCAACATTTTAGTGGTAATGCTTTGGGGCTGCAGTGAGCTTGTGTTTTGATAGGGGGATGTGTGGGCAACACTAGCTGCTAAACAGCTGGAACATGATCGCTGGTTGTCATTGTAATAGCTGTAAGTCTGTGAGTGGTTTAGTTGTTATAATGTATTTTTCACATTCCCATTGCTTTCTTCCTTAGTCTCAAGAACAGATTACTAAAACATTCTGTTAAAATGTTTTTATGGCATCTTGCTCACAACGTTATTCCTTTGTTATTCCTTCGCTTACCTCTCTAATTTAACTCAATTTATATCAAATCTCTTCTATCTCTCTCATCTTACGGTTCACACCAATTTGCTTTTCAAGCTCAAAATGTCCCAACTGAACTGTTTCACACATAAATCCACTTCAATTCATTCCAGTTGATCTGATCTGGCCCTGATGCCCATTGGTGGTATATACATAAAACCTTGTCTCGTTGCATCCCGCTAGAGACGCCCATTTAACATCCTCACCATTTCCATTTTCAACCGCTCCGCAGCCTCCAGCCGCCTAGGGGCTCGGCTCAGGCTTCACGCCAGCCCCACTCTTGCTTCCTTTCCAGGCAGCATCTTCCGTCCGGCAGCTCGACCACTGCCCGTAATCCCAGCGGCATCCACGGCTCCGTGCTGCTGCGGGCTGGCATTGACGCTCCAACCTCAGATGCTTCACGGGCCTAAGCTTCAGCTGTGCCCATCCACAGCTTCCTGAAACGTCCTTTTCCTTCAGAGCAAGACACGTGAACCTTTCTTCTGCCTGGAAAGCACTTTCCTCCTTCAACTTGGCTAAAGCTGTGCATTCTCCAGCACTTCACTCAAACGTAACTTCTTCCTGGGATGGTTTCCAACTTCATCTCTTCACCTGGGAAGATCCTTGTTCTGGACCCCACGCCAGTCACTGCCTGTGGCACATGTCGTGGGGTCTTTGCATTGCTTTTTTTAGGGCAGGGCCTTGAGAGTAGTTCTGTGTCCTTTATTCTTCATAACTCTGACACATCCCAGATGGGCAACACATGTTTACTGAATAAAGGTTTTTGTATATATGATATACGTAAAGTTCTTATATGATTTTGATCCCAACACATTTTATTCATCAGCTTAATATGCTGCATTTGTAATATGTCTGTGGGTGGGTGGATGGGGTGGGGGTCCATTGAGGACAGTAAACTCTGTTTTGAAATTTCTTAACTAAACATGGAATTCTGATGAAAAAATCTTGTTTTATTTAAGACATGAATAACATTATGTTTGCCCTACCTGGGAAGCAGGCCAGAGCGGAGACACCACTTACTTTTTGACAAGGTGCAGCAGTATGACCTGGGAGAGTCGCCGCTCCAACAACAGTGGCAGGCACACAGCGAGCATGAAGCCATGGAAACAATGTGCGCATCATCTTCCATGGTGACTGTTCCCTGTTTCTACAGAAAACTTCTGGAACCACCTCCCTGGCTGGGGATTTTTTTTTATTTTATTTTCCTCTCATGAGTAAAGAACATTTTGTCTTCCTCCAGAGAAACAAGTGGTGGAGCAATCAGGAGTTAGTTTTGTGATAATTACAGCTGAGTCACAGTAGTGACAGGAAAAATTTGTGGAGATTTTCATTTACTCTTCTGGAAGCACAACATTTCATGCAAGTACCACTTCACAGATTGATTTGATAGATTATATTCGCGCTGAATTTAGAAAACAGAGCTATTTGTTTATCCATTGAAAGTTTTCCTAGTTGATCAAATAAAATCTAAATAATACTTTCATTTATTTGTCAGCACCTTGCCACAAATATAATCTGCATTTTCCCATCACTCACCATGAAATGATTACTTAGAAAATTGCCAGTAGAAAACTTTCCACTCTTCCAGGTTACTATACATTGAATAGCCTGAGATTCCATATCACTAATGTCTTAAGTATTCTTGTTATAAAATAATTGAAGGTGATTCAAATAACAGTAAAAATACACAAAGTAATATTCATCAACATACTATTTCTGAGCATCAGAAATAAAAACAAAACAAACACTTTCTTTACTTATGTATGTATGTATGAATGTATGTGTTTTCATAATTCTCATGGCCAGAATTCAGGGGATGTTCCTGTTCCAAGAGAACTCTGGTCATTTCTAATGAACTCTCTGCAATGATCACTAATCCCATGATAAATGATAGGCATCTTTTGGACATTCCACCTTTACTATTTTATTTATTAATTTGTCGGACATTAAATTTAATTGTTATTTGGAAAATCTCTGCGTTATACCCAGGAAGCACATAGTAAACACTGGAAAAAATAAGTAAAAATCAGGACGCTCAAGAATGCATTGTATCTTACGAAAGGTAGGCAAACAACTAAAATACATATTATACGTTTGTGTGGTAAGGGCTATGTAAAAATGAGCTTTAGAGGCAAAGAAAATGTTGCATCTAATGAAAAATTAGTATTGGAATTAAGTGGTCAGGGAAAACCAGAGAGCAGAGATGATGGCTGAACTGATGGCTAAAGGTCAGTAATTCTGATGAAGGAGTTAAAAGGAAAATAAGTTTAAACAGACAGAGACATGAGAAAACATGATATAGTTCAAGAACGGCAAGTAATTTGATATAAAAAGCAAAAGAGAGATGAGAAATCACTGCATCTAGGACTGTGAGTAAATATCAAATTAAAAGCAAACATGTCACAGTAAGAATTTTAGGGATATCAGCAAACAAAAAATACCATGTGTAATACATAGGAAATTATATTTAATAGAACTTATTTTATTACAGTATGAAATCAAATTTTGAAAAGGTGGGCAAAGTTTGGTGTCAGACTAGTTGTGAAATTTATATAAGAATATATAACAAGTTTGAATTTAAGCATTGGCAGTGGGAAATTATTTATAGAAAGTAAAAATGTTTTTAAGTGTATTTAAAAACATTTATTTGTTCATTTTAGCTTGCCAGGTATGAGTCTATTTGCTTTATAAACATTTACTCGCTTATTCCTTAAAATAATCACATTATTATCATTGTCATCCCATCTGCAGATGAGAAAGCGTACCTGGAGCGATGAAGCCATTCCCCTGAGCCTACGGAGCCGGTGAACTACATGGCTGACGTCTAAATCCTGGTGCAGCAGCACAGTATCTGTTCCCTTAACCACAAGCCAGGCTGTTTTTCACGTCTTGTCTTGGTTTCCAGTGCAAGAGTAGCAAAGAGAGGAGAAGGAAGATCCTGGACCAACCTTCTGATATTTGACTGAGCAAATAGTTACCAGCTGGTTGTTACTAACCGTCATAGATAATCCAAGGAATAAACTCCATTTGGAATAAATTTCCGATATACATAAGAGTCTATGACAGCACTAGAATGTCATGTCTTTAATTTAGATGTCAGAAATGTGAAAGAGAATTTAAGAAAAGTGTTTTGACCTGGATACACAGGTTTGAGAGTTGCAATTTTACTCAGTTAAGCAACAACAACAACAACAGCAACAAAAGAAATAGTAATATTTGAGGAAAAAGCACATGTTGGAACCTGTGCTTCTAGTCAGCAGGGAGTGGTATGGACTGAACTTGCCCTGTAGCCATTAAAAAATAGAACAGTAGACATGATATTCGAAACAACTCATTGCAGAAAGAAGATCTGTGACACCTGAGAGAAGGGAAACACATGGGGTGTGCCCTATTACTCAAGCAGTCATCCTAGAACCACTGTCAAGTTCATGAGTAAAGACAGAATCTAAGCAGAGTGTGGGGTTATGGTGATTTCAGGAGATGGAGTGGAGATTCTGGGGACACAGAAGTAGCTGAAATTTGCAGGCAGAGTAGCAGAGGAAGCTACGCAGTGAATAATTTCTAAAAATCTGCTTGGGGGTCTTCTAGAATATGTGGCTAAATAAAAACTACCCATGTGTAAAGTGAAACTCTAAAGCCTCTGAGAAATGAACTGGAGAGCTCTAAGCTGAAAATTTTCAAAAATCTGCGTAAGGAGACATTCAAACCTCACCAGACAGAAAGGAATATACTTGGTTAAATACTTGTGCTTAGAAAAGACCAAAGAAAAGTCATACCTTAATAGTAGGGCAAAACTAGCCTTAGAGTTAATGCTAACACAAAATGACCAAGATAATTAGCAAGTAAATCAACCGCCTGCCACAATAAACCTCAATACTCATTACGAAAAATACAACAAAAGGCACAGTGTTCAAAGTACTTGACATGCAATATAAATTTTCTATACTTGCAAAAGTTCCAAAATGTGACCCATAATTAGGACAAAATTAATCCATGCAAACAGGTTCAAAAATGAAAGAAGTGAGAAAAGGATTTAAAAATATCTATTATAAATCTACAACAGGATTTATAAGCAAATATAACCATAGTAAGGAGATAATGGAAGATAGAAAAATGGAATTTCTAGATCAGAAAAAACTGAGTATGACTAACAGAAGATTGGAAAATACAAAAGAAAAGATCAACATTTTTGAAGACAGATCAATAAAAAATTTCCAAGTTGAAGCAATGAGAGAAAAAAGACTGGAAATAAGAAAAACAGAACTACAATAATTTGTGGGAATATGTCAAGAGATGCAACATCATTAACAGATTATTTGCAAAACAAATGAAGCAATATATGAAATAGGTATATATTATGACCAAGTGGAGTTTATCCCAGGAATGATATTAGTTTGATATTCAGAAAATCAATCAATGAAATTCATTAGGTTGAGAAATACAAAAGAAAATCAGATGATCATCTCAACAGAATCAGATAAAGAATCTTAAAGTTTAACATTCATATATAACAGAAATTTTAGCATGCCAGGAATATAAAGAAATTTGCCCAATATAGCAAAGAACATAAGCAAAACGCCTACAGTTGTCATCCTACAGAGTTACAAAAGACTGAATGCTTGTCTAAAACACAGGGAAAAGGGAAAGGGCACTGGCTCTCACCTTCTGTGAAACAGTGCTCTGGGGAGCCGGGAAGAAGAAATAACAGCAGATAATAGCATACCGTTTAGCAAGTAAGAAACAAAAATGGCTTATTTGCAAATGACATGGTTTCATATATAAAAATTCGTGTCTACAAAGGAGCTGCTAGAAATTTTGAGTTAATTTGTCAAGAACACAGGATGCCATATTTCTCAATTATAAAGCTATCTTTTGACTTTGTAAATTATAAGCAATCTATGGTGGTGATAGTACACTGTTTTTATTAAAAAGTTATCTCAGAGTGCCTTAAAAGTTCATTCTGAAAAGATTGCAATCTCTGAGATGTGTGTGTGTGTGTGTGTGTATCACACATACAGTTTCCTCCTTAACTACTGAGTTCCAGAATTATTAAAATACTCAAACCATGAAGCATGCCAGCTTAAATACCCAGTCACAGCCCTCACTCTCACTGTGATCACCCTAACCTAATAGTACAATCTCTTAGCCCCAAAATGTGTGGTTTGGTTTCTTTCTTTCTTTTTCCCCCATGACATACAGGGAGAACATTCTAGAAATATCAAGGTGCCTCTTGCATGGAGGTACTAGGAACTGGAATGAAAATATTTTCTGCATATGGGACAACAGTTTCTTTAAAATTTCTATTTTTAAAACAAATATATTCGTGAGTTCTTGAGCATTTATTTATTTGTTTTCAACGATGACCCACAGGCTGGTGGTGGCGGTGAGGGGAGCTGGCCACTGCAGCGCCCGTCGAGTCCTTTCAGGACGGGTCGTGCTGTTGTCCTGACTCGGGCACACACTTCTCCAGCTGCTCCTCCTTCAAGGACATGGCACTGCAGCCCGTTTTGGGTCTCTGTGACTGAATGGCTGTCCCACTAATGTCACCTCATATCCCATACCCAACCCTCTCTCTCCCCCTCCCTCTGAGACACATGCACGCGCACGCACGCACGCACGCACACCACAAACACTGGAAAATGAGAACTGAGCCACGTCATCTCTGAGTTCTGATTAACTTTCATTTCTTCTGCTGGTCGACATCAACAGCTGTCGTTAATGATTTGTCAGATGTTTCTATCTCTCATTTCTTCCTGTCATTATTCTATTAAGCAAACTAATAGTGACTCAAATGTACATCCAAAAGTAAATTTTATATTTACTTTTATATTTTATATTTAAAATTGTAAAATATTCTTTATTTATCGGTGGATTATATTGTAAAGCAAATTTGAATACATGAATATCAAAACAGGAAAAATTCATGAGATTATAATTGAGAAATCTGGCAGACATCACCCTAATTAGGTGATCATTCAACCTCCCCAATAACGGGACAAACTGACCTTGGTCCCTGTCACCGGGGCCTGAGAAGGGCACATCTATAAGCATCAGTCCTGCCAGCGTCTAGACTGTAATCATGAGGGAACAATCTGAATCCAAATTGAGAGATATTAGGCCTGGAGTCCTAAAATATCAATGTGTTTAATTTTAAAGTGCCGAGGAACTGATAAAATGTGATGTGTGATCCTTGATTGCATCCTGAAAGAAAGCACACCAAAAAATTGAAAATACAAAGAAACAACAAAAACAGTTACCGAGGACACTAATACAATAGTGGAGTAGAACTGAATGTAGAAGGCACATTAGATAATAGAATTGGATCAGTGTTAAATTTCCTAAATGTTTTAGTATTTGTGGTTATGCAGATGAATGTGCTATTTCTTAGGAGATACATACTAAGGTATTTTGGGGATGAAGCAATAGAGTGAAGGGTAGATTAATATGGCAAAATGTTAACAACTAAAGAATTTTGATGAAGAATTTACATGTGTTCATTGTGCTATTCTTTCAACTTTACTATATATGTGAATTTTTTGAATAATAATTTGGGGAAATAATATTAAAAATAAAAAAGAACACAGAATGCAAGTTCAATATACAAAAATCAACCTCATATATATATGAGCAACACACTTTTGGAAAATGAAAATAAAATAAAACAATATTTACAAAAGCAGGAAAAGATGAAATATTGATAAAAATGAAACATATAAAGGATCTATTTACTGCAAACAAAAAAAAATTTGAGAGATTAGAAGGAAAAAATTGTCTTTATTCTCAGATATATGATCACGTGCATGAAACATCTCACAGATTCCTCAAAGTAGCTACTGGGATGAAGCCTGAATTTTTCAAAGTTGCAGGATACAAGATCAATATAAATAGTCAACATCCTTTCAAAAGTGTCGTTCTGGCAGGCAGTTGCTTCATTAAATAGTTGGAAATTGTACTTCAAACAGTTTTCATTTAGGGTCAATAGGCAGAGCACAGGGAAATTTTAGGCAGTGACACTACTTTGTATGATACTACAGTGGTGAATGCCCATTATACACTTGCCCCATTATATATTCCTCAAAACCAACAGAATGCACAGCACCAAATGAACCCTAATGTAGGCCACAGGCTTCGGGTGACAATGATGTGGCACTGCAGGTTCATCACTTGTGAGAAACGTACCAGTCTGGCCCATGGTCATTGATGGTGGGGAAGGTTGTGGGTGTTTGTGGGGACACGGGTATATGAACAATCTCTGTAATATCTGTTCAATTTTGCTGTGAGCCTACAACTGCTCTAAAAAATAAAGTTTATTAATTAAAAATAAAAGAATAATAAATTATTATAATAGCATGAAAAACTTGCTATATTTAGGCATAAATTTACACAATATAGGCAAGAACAGGACACAACTGACTACAAAACACTGCTGAGAAAAATTAGAGAAACTCTAAATAAATGGAGAGATATGCCACTTTCATGAATAGACTGAAAGTGAGATATAATAAGAAATACATCCGTATCTATAGTTTTATATGGGCCTCTGCTTCTGGTTCCTGAGATGGAACTCCTGAAACCTTTGCAGTAGAGGTGCTGGAGGAACCTTTGCTTCTATTATTTGTTCCTTGACCCCAGTTCCTGACACAGAGCTCCTGAGACCTTTGTGCTTGTCTGAGCCATAAAACATCTTTTGTTCTAATAAGGTGACAGTTCGTGGGCCCTCCAGTAGCCTCAGGGTGAGGGATGGTTGCCAGGGGAACCACCCCTGAGATCAGAGGGTTGGAACTGTGAGCCTAAGCCTCTGATCTCCTGGGAGGGGAGAAGAATTGAAGGTAGAATTGATCACCAGTGCCAGTGATTTGATCAATCTTGACTACATAATGAAGTATCTGTAAACATCCAAACAACTGGGCTCAGAGAGCGTCCGGATTGCTGGGCACGTGGAGGTGCTTGGACAGTAGTGCCCAGTCGGGGCATGGCCGCTCCACGCCCCTTCCTACCCGTTCCCACAGGCCTTGCCCCCTTGCCCTGTGCATTTCTTCATCTGTATCCTTTGCAATATCCTTTATAATGACAGGTAAACATAAGTGTTTGCCTGAGTTCTGTGGGCGACTGTAGCAAATTAATTGAACCCTATGAGGTGGCTGTGGGAATGCCCGATTTACAGCAGGTTGGTCAGAAGTAAAAGTCACAATCTGGGATTTGTGACTGTTATTCGATGTGGGGGCAGCCTCCTGGGACTGAGCCCTTAACCTGTGGGATCCAACACTATCTCCAGGTGGACGGTGTCAGAATGGAGTTAAATTACAGGGGCCCCAGCTGGCGTCCACTGAGGAACGACGTGGTATGTGAGGGAATGCCCCCGCCCCGCTGGTGTCCAAAGTGTTCTTCAAGGGCTGAGAATGGTGAGTGGTGGGAAAGAGCAGAAAGAACACTTCATTTTTTTTCCTATCTCTTACAAATAGGAGGGCACAATAATTTAAGATGTCTGTTCTCCCCAAATTTGTTTTCAGAATTAGTGCAATTCAAATTAAAATTTCATCAGATATTTTTTTTTAGAAATTGACAAATAGAATATAAAATTATTTAGAAATATAAAGGGGCTAAGATAGCTAAGACAATTTTGCAAAGACAAAAGTGTTATGATTTAAAATACTATACCCTACAATAATCAAGACCATATGTTATTGATATAAGGATAGCCATATAGATCAATGGAGTAGAATAAAGAGTCTAGAAATAAATTCACACATATGTGGACAATTAAATTTTGACAAAACTGTCTAATTTATCTAACAGGGAAAAGCTAGTCTTTTTAACAAATGGTTTTAGAACAACCAGATATCCATAAGAAAAAAAAACAAAACCTCAATATTTACCTCTCCTCACATACAAAATTGACTTGAAATTAATCAAAAACCTGAACTTAAATCTATAAGTAAAAAAATTCTACAAGAAAATATGGGATAACAGATTTGCCCTTATTTTTTCTTAAATAGGATAAAAAATGCAGCAACAATTTAAAAAATGACAATTGTACTTCATAAAACTAAAGGATAAATACTCCCAAAATGTCCATTGGCACACATTGATAATATTATACTAATGATTTTGAAAATTTACATGAAATGCATAATTTTTTCAGGAAAGCAAAGTAATACAATTAATCTCCAGAAGCAGAATCTATATTAAAAAAATAATAATAATACAATTAATCTCCAGAAGCAGAAATCTATATAAACTATGAAACAAATTGGGCTAATTAATGTCAAAAATTTAAATTAAAAGAGGGCAATGCCCATAGTATTCTGAGAAAACTCTTTAAGGGACCATAAAATTCTCAGGTTATAAGCAAAATGTTCTGTATCATTGAAAAAGTTGGAAAACTTCCTAATTCATTAAGAAATACCAGAATAACCTTGATACCAAAAACTGACAGGATGAACAATGAAACTCCAGATATATCTTACTGCTGAATATAGTTGCCAACATTTTAATTCAATTCTAACAAATCAAATTCAGCAGTACATTAAAATTATGGCAAAGTGCAATTTATTCAAAGAATGAAAGTCTGATTTCATGTTTAAATTTTTTGTAATTTACAGTTGTACCTTTCAGCACTTTCTAAAGTTCTCGCACTTACAACACAGCATTTGTATTAATGAGAGGGGCCCATGGACTGAATTTATTTATTTTAGAAAGTCATAAAAGTAGAAGAGACCTAAGTATAAGAACTGCATAGAAAAGTCTTATTTTCTTCCTGTTCTTCCTCCATCTCCCTTGCACGTGCAGCTGCCCTCATGTCCGGTGTTCCCTATTCCCAGATAAACGTCACCTTGCAACCTCTGCCGCACAGTTTCACCATTTCCAGAGTTCCTCTAATTAAAGAAATAGCTGTGGTTCCCCCAGGTAAATGCAAAAATATCTGTTTGATTACATTTTCTCTATTTGTTCTGTACAGATGATAGTAGTTTCACTGATTTATACACTCATTTCTTATGTTCCCGGAAGGAATGTAGGTCATAGAATAGGGCCATTGATGTTTAAAATATTTCAGTTATTTCCCAATCAGTAGATCCTACATGCAGTGTGTTGTCTTATAATGTTCTTTAAAAATACAATCTTATATTGGCCCAGAAACCATTTTTAATAGCTTGCATATTGTATTGTTAAAATGGTTCTTTTAAAAATGCATTATGGACGAATTCAAACACAGAAAAAGATGTGAATAATCAGTTTAAGAAATATTACAAACAGTTATATTCTTTTTTTTTCTTTTTCTTTTTTTTTTATTTGAGCATACTATGGGGGTACAAAAGTTTAGGTTACGTATATTGTCATTGCCCCCCCTCCCGAGTCAGAGCTTCAAGCGTGTCCATCCCCTAGGCAGTCCGCATCACACTCATTATGTATGTATACACCCATTCCCTCCCTCTCCCCCGCATCTCCCTGACACCCGCTTATTGTTATTCCTAAATGTGCTCTTAGGTGATGATCAATGAAACCAATTTGATGGTGAGTACATGTGGTGCTTATTTTTCCATTCTTGGGATACTTCACTTAGTAGAATGGGTTCCAGCTCTATTCAGGAAAATACAAGAGGTGCTAGATCACCATTGTTTCTTATAGCTGAGTAGTACTCCATGGTATACATGTATCACATTTTATTAATCCACTCATGTATTAATGGGCATTTGGGTTGTTTCCACATCTTTGCAATTGTGAATTGTGCTGCTATAAACATTCGGGTGCAGATGTCTTTTTTATATAATGTCTTTTGTTCTTTTGGGTAGATGCCCAATAATAGGATTGCTGGATCAAATGGTAGATCTACTTGTATTTGCTTAAGGTATCTCCATTTTGCTTTCCACAGAGGTTGCACTAGTTTGCAGTCCCACCAGCAGTGTATGAGTGTTCCTGTCTCTCTGCATCCATGCCAACATTTATAGTTTTGGGACTTTTTGATAAAGGCCATTCTCACTGGAGTTTAGTGATATCTCATTGTGGTTTTGATTTGCATTTCCCTGATGATTAGAGATGTTGAGCATTTTTTCGTATGTTTGTTGGCCATTCTTCTGTCTTCTTTTGAAAAATTTCTATTCATGTCCTTTGCCCACTTTTGGATAGGGTTGTTTGATTTTTTCTTGCTGATTTTCCTGAGTTCTAAATAGATTCTAGTTATCAGCCCTTTATCGGATGTGTAGCATGCGAAACTTTTTCCCATTCTGTAGGTTGTCTATTTCCTCTCGTGACTATTTCTTTGGCTGTGCAGAAGCTTTTTAATTTGATCAGGTCCCATTTATTTATTTTGTGCTGTGATTGCCTTTGGGGTCTTCTTTATAAATTCTTTGCCTAGGCCAATGTCTATAAGAGTTTCTCCAACATTTACTTCTAGAATTCTAATATGTTCACACCTTAGATTTAAGTCAGTTATCCACCGTGATTTGATTTTTTGACAGGTGAAAGGTGCGGGTCTTGTTTCAATCTTCTACATGTGGCTATCCAGTTTTCCCAGCATCATTTATTGAATAAGGATTCTTTTCCCAGTGTATGTTTTTGACTGCTTTGTCAAAGATTAGATGGCTATATGAGGATGGTTTTATATCTGGATTCTCAGTTCTGTTCCACTGGTATGTGTCCCTGTTCTTGTGCCAATACCAAGCTGATTTAATAACCACAGCCTTGTAGTATAGTTTGAAGTCTGGTAAATTAAAACCTTCCATTGTGTGCTGATTGCCAAAAATTTCTTTTGCTAAATGGGGTCTTCTCTGGTTCCATACAAACCATAAAATTATTTTTTCTATATCTGCAAAAAATGATGTTGGTAATTTAATAGGGGTTGCATTGAATCTGTAGATCACTTTGGGCAGTATAGACATTTTAACAATGTTGATTCTTCCAATCCACAAGCATGGTATGGTTTTCCACCTGTTTACGTGCTCTGCAATTTCCTTCCTCAGTGTTTCATAGTTCTCCCTGTAGAGGTCTCTTACCTCCTTAGTTAAATATATTCCTAGGTATTTTATTTTATTTGCTGCTATTGTGAAGGGTATTGAGTCTTTGATTTGGTTCTCAGCTTGACTGTTATTGGCATATATGAATGCCTCTGATTTATGTGTATTGATTTTGTATCCTGAGACTTTACTGAATTCATTGATCAATTCCAGGAGTCTCTTGGTTGAATCCTTGGGGTTTTCCAGATATAATATCATACCATCAGCAAAGAGTGAGTGTTTGATCTCTTCTGTCCCCATTTGGACACCCTTGATTCTGCTCTCTTGCCTGATTGCTCTCACAAGGACTTCCAGTACTATGTTGTAAAGCAACAGGGACAGTGGGCAACCTTGTCTGGTTCCAGTTCTAAGTGGGAATGCTTTCAGTTTTTCCCAATTAAGTATGATGTTGGCTGTGGGTTTGTCGTATATGGCCTGTATCATTTTTAGGTAGACCCCATCTATGCCTATTTTGTTAAGCTTTCTTATCATAAAAGGGTATTGAATTTTGTCAAATGCTTTTTCTGTGTCTATTGAGAGGATCATATGGTCTTTGTTTTTGCCTCTATTTATGTGGTAAATTACATTTATAGATTTGCTTATGTTGAACCATCCCTGCATCTCTGGGATGAAGCCCATTTGGTTGTGGTGGATTATTTTCTTGATAAGCCCCTGGATTCAATTTGCTAGGATTTTATTGAGAATTTTTGCATCTATATTCATAAGGGATATTGGTCTGTAGTTTTCTTTTTTTATTGCATCCTTTCCTGGTTTTGGTATCAGAGTTATGTTGGCTTCATAAAATGTGTTGGAGAGGAATCTGTACTTCTTGGTGTTGTGGAATAACTTTTGTAGGATAGGCATCAGTTCTTCTTTGTAGGTGTGTAAAATTCAGGTGTGAAACCATCTGGTCTGGGGCTTTTCTTTTTGGGAAGGTTTTTTATTGCTGTTTCAATTTCAGTTCTTGATATTGGTCTGTTCAGGGTTTCTATTATTTCCTGATTGAGCCTAGGGAGGCTGTGTGTTTCTAAAAACTTTTCCATTTACTCAACATTTTCCTGTTTTTGTGCATAAAGATTTTTGTAGAATTCATAGATGATATCTTGTATCTTTGTGGCATCAGTTGTGATTTCTCCTGTAATGTTCCTGATGGAGGGTATTAGAGATTTTTCTTGTCTGCTCTTGGTTAGTCTAGCCAAAGGCATGTCAATTTTGTTTATTTTTTCAAAGAACTAAGTTTTTGTTTTATTAATCTCTCATATGGTTTTTCTGTTGTCCATTTCATTTAGTTCTGATTTGATCTTATTAATTTCTCTCCTTCTGCTGGGGTTGGGGTTGGTCTGTTCTTCTTTCTCCAGCTCTTGAGTCTATTCATTAGGTTGTCTATTTGTAAGTTTTCTGTCTTTTTGATATAGGCATTTATGGAAATAAATTTTCCTCTCAGGACTGCTTTAGCTGTGTCCCACAGATTTTGATAACTTGTGTCTCCTTTGTCATTTAGTTCAAAGAATCTTTTGATTTCCATCTTGATTTCTTCATTTATAAAATAATTGTTCAGGAGAAGGTTGTTTAGCTTCCATTACTTTGAGTAGAAATGAGAATTTCTGTTAGGGTTAATTTCTACTTTTATTCCACTGTGATCTGAGAGGATGCATGGTATAATTTCTGGTTTTTTTTTTTTCAATTTTTTAAGACATCCTTTGTGTCCTAGGATATGGTCAATGTTAGAGAATGTTCCATGAGGTGATGAGAGGAACGTACATTCAGTGTATTTTGGATAGAATGTCCCATAAATGTCAGTCAGGCCCATTTGTTGTAGCGTTCTGTTTAAGTCCATTATTTCTTTGTTTATTTTCTGTTTGGAGGATCTGTCCTGTGCTATCACTGGGGTGTTGAAGTCTCCAGCTATTATGGTGTTGCTGTTTATCATTTGGTTTAGATCAAGTAGGGTTTGCTTTATGAATCTGGGTGTACTTAAGTTAGGTGCATACTTATTAAGTATAGTTATAGCTTCTTGTTGAACTGTACCCTTCACCAGTATATAGTGACCATCTTTGTCTTTCATTACTTTTGTTGATTTAAAATCTAAGTTATCTGAAATTAAAACCACCACACCAGCCTTCTTTTGGCTTCCGTTTGCTTGAAATATCGATTTCCACTCCTTTATTTTCAGTGTAAGTGCATCCTTGCAGGTTAGATGAGTTTCCTGGAGACAGCAGATACTTGGATTGTATTTTTTATCCACTGGGCCAGCCTATGTCTCTTGAGTGGGGAGTTCAAGCCATTCACATTTATTGAGAGAACTGATAGGTGAGGCAGATTTCTGTTCATCCTGTTGAGTAGAACTTCATTGCTATGTTTTCTCTCTTGAGCCATTGTGGTATCTGGCCTTTGATCTTTAGCTCTTGAGTAGTTTTACATTCGTGAGTATTTCTTGTGCCGGTCCACTCAAAACAGCAACTCTGTTTTGAGTACTTCTTGGAGGGCTGGTCTTGTCTTGGTGAATTCCCTCAGTCTTTGTTTATCTGAGAATGTCTTAATTTCTCCTGCATATACAAAACTTAGCTTTTGTGGTACAAGATTCTAGGCTGGGTACTATTCTGTTTCAGAAGAGTGAGAATTGGACCCCAGTCTCTTCTTCCTTGTAAAGTTTCAACTGAGAAATCTGGCATTATTTGGATGGGCTTTCCTTTGTATATTACTTGTTTATTTTTCCTTACAGCTCAAAGAATGGCCTCTTTAGTGGATATTTTGGTCAGTCTGATGACTGCATGACATGGTGCCTTCCTATTTGCAATGAATTTCCCAGGGATCCTTTGGGATTCTTGTACCTGTATATCTAGATTTTTAGCAAGGTGTGGAAAATTTTCCTCAATTATATCTTCAAATAGGTAATCCAACCCTTGCGTATTATCTTCTTCACCCTCAGAAATGCCCATAACTCTTACATTAGGCTTCTTCACAAAATCCCACATTTCTTGCAGGCTCTGGTCTTTTCTCTTATTTCTTTGCTGTATCTCTATGACTGACTTATTTAATTGAAAGGTGTTATCTTTGATCTCTGAGATTCTTTCTTCTGTTTGATCTACCCTGCTCTTGAGGCTTTCCACCATGTTTTGTAGTTCTCTGAATAAATTCTTCATTTCAGGAGTTTGGTTTGATTTTTCTTTAATATTTCAATATCTTTAGTGAATTTTTCTTCCAAGTCCTGGATTATTATTTTTCTTGTGTGTGTGTGGTTTCTTTGCATTGGTTATCCATTTCTTTTTTTTTTTTTTTTTTTTTTGGCATATTGTTCAGTTTTCTGGTGATCCATATTTGGAATTATTCTTCTGACATTTTAGTGTTCTGAATTTGGTTAATGTCCATTGTTAGAGAGCTGGTGTTCCTCTTTGGAGGTGTGTTTTCTGTTTGATTCTTTATACTTCCAGAGTTCTTTTCCTGAGCTCTTCCTATCTGGATCAATGGTTGCTTCCCACCTTTCAGCTTTTATTTGGAAAGTAACACGCCTTGTGCAGGCTCTGTTCCTAGGCTGTCTAACAGCCTAGGTGTGTTGCTTCCTTTGTCACTAGGGGGAACCACTTATGTGTTGTTCAGGGTTCTTCTCCCATAATTGGGGGGCTGCTCCTGGTGGGAGGGGTTACTTGGGGAGCCTGTTTTGGCCTCTTGCCAGGACTCTTTTTCCCCTGGCTGCTGGACTCAATATTGGCAGCCAGCCAGAGGTAAAAATCCAGCTCCGGTTTTTTGATTTGACCTAAAACAGGTCTGATGAGTTAAGTCACTGGGCTGACAACTTTTGATCTGCAGCCAAGATTCACACTAGTTGCAGAGAGAGAGAGGCTTTTTCTTGTCTCTCCCTGTCTTCAGAGTTGGCACCTACAACTTTCCGCAGAAAGATGCTGGATAGGGGGAGGGGGTGGTGCCACTGTTTGCCCAGCGCCCCAGCAGCTGCAGATCTTGCAGGTGATGGTCTACCCCGCCCCTGTACCTACAAAATCCAAGTGCCAGTCTCTCACAGCTAGGGGAGCACTCAGAGTTCACACATCAAAACGGGACTGATGACCGTAGGTTGTACAAGAGCGGAGCTCATAGAGAGGGTCCCTGGACTGGGGGAAGGGAGCTGCCCGAACACCGTATCACACCACAGCGGCCAGTCTATGGACCCCCAAAATGGTGACTGGCTGCCCGCAGAGCACCAGAACTGGGGGATGATTGTTCAGGGGTTGGTAGGTACTGGGTCAGGGGGCTGTGTCATCAGGATGCCCCATTGTCTCTTTTATGTCGCCCTCCCACAATCTCATGCCTGTTCAGCAGAAGCTCTCGCTCTTTCTGACCCACCCTGAGCAGGCCTAATAGCCTGCAACGGTTTCCAGGTTAGAGTCCCCTAATTAGTTTTCACCTCTGTCAATCTGGACCCACTGAGTGCCAGAGCCAATTTACCTGTCACCTAACTGCCTCCAGCGGTAGCCCAGACCAAGCCCTCCTCCGCCCAGTGCAGTCCTGGCACAGAGCTCGGGGAGTTCAAGATGCTTCCCGCTAATGTCTCCTCTCCACAGAGTCCCACGTTTCCCGTGGTGATTTTGCACCAACTTCAGGCAGATCCCTGTCTGAGTGGGTGTGGAAGTCAGTGGGGAAGCAAGACGCTCTCCTGTGGGACTGATCCCCCCTCACTTACTGGCAAGGCGGGCGCAGCCGTCCCACGCTCTACTCTCTATTGATTGTCTCGCACTCTCCAGATTTTCGCAATCTTATCTTCCGTTCACCTTTTCTTTTTCCTGCTTTTTGTGCCCCACGCTGGTTCTCTGTCGATTCACAATGCTGTTCTTGTGGGGGAGCAATCCACTCATGTGTAGCAGACCGGGAACTACGCCTCCCTCTCTGGGAGCAGGAATCCAGGAGGTCACCTCCACTCCGCCATCTTTTTCTCCTCCCAGTTATATTCTTGTATGTATCTCTTTGTAATCCAATTCTCCTATCTACCTCAACTCTCCATCAAAGACTCAATAATTCAGTTTTGAGTACATTTTTATCCATTCACTATATCAAATATATCATAATAATATAATAGCATTAGTTTGCATGTTTCTAAATTTATATAAATGCTTTGATATTGCATGTTTTGTTTTGCAATTTGCTTTATTCTATTCCACAGGGTTTTGGGATTTTTTTCTTTTGAGATTTTTCTGTGTTGATTCTTATTGCTTTACAAATGCTTTTTCACAATGCATAGTACTCCATCATATAAACATTTTAAAGTATTAATTTACCTGTCAACAATTTAGGGCATGCATACTTTTTTGGCTAGTATAAAAAGTGTACAATGATTTTTGTGAATGAGTCACCTTAGGGCATACAGGCAACAATATTCTCTCGGACTGGGGGACTGTGCGTCTTCAGCTTCACTGGATAGTAATGAATTTCTCATCATAGAAGTTGAGTAGTTTTCATAATCTTCATTATGAGTGTTTCTAAGTTTCTCTTTGCCATGTTTCGCTCCACAAAATAGAGGTTACTGGTCATCCATCACTCCCAGGAATTATATCTTTTTCGTGAGTGGCTTCCCGGTGCCACTGAGGCACGTTGTAACCAATGCAGGAACACGTCTATCCTGATATGTGCAGATTGGTTCCAGGCTACAAGTGACTCCTCTGCGGGTGAAGGCTGTATATCAAGATGAGAGCTCGATAGCCCTATCCACAGCTGTCTACTAAACTACAACCTTTGGGGCTTAATCTTTTAAAATCTACAGCTGTTCAAATGCAAGTGTCTTTGCTATAGTGCTTTTTCTGTCACTCCCTTTTGTAAACGTGATAATTTGTAGTTTACTTTCACTAACAGACTTTCACTTAACCATCTCCCTGTGGTAGGATCACGGGCACAGTTCAGTCTCTGTAAGCAGATATGTTTGCACTAACTTTATTCATAATGATGTAAAAACTCATCAAATAGAAGAGGCCTTAGAATAAAAGCTAAACTCTCTAATGTTGAGCATGTAAGAAAGCATTCTTTTCGCTTTCATATTTATCTGCACTATTTTTTTTTTTAAGAGACAAGTTCTTGCTCTGTCACCCAGGCTGGAAAGCAGTGGCCCAATCAGCTCACAACACCCTGAAATCCTGGTCGCAAGCAATCCTCCCACCTAAGCCTCCACATTAGCTAGGACTACAGGCATGCACCACAATGCCCAGCTAAATTTTTAAAAGTTTTTGAAGACACAGGATCTCTCTATGCTGTCCAGGTGGGCTGCAAACTCCTGGCTTCAAGGGATCCTCCTGCCTTGGCCTCCAAAAGTGCTGAGATTAGAGGTTTGAGCCACCACACCTGGCTATACTGCTTCTTACAATCCAACATTTTATAATATTTTCCAATTATCTTGTCTCTATTTTTTTCCTAGTATCTGATTACATTAGCTAGGATTTCCAGTGAAATGTTAAAAATGAATAAATGAAAGCAATAGTAGAGACAGTGGGCAGGCTTGTTTTGGTCCTAATTTGGTAGGAATAAACTCTATTGTTTTCTCATTAAGTGGAAATTTTGCTGAATTTGGGGCTGAGGTATAGGATAAGTACCTGCCAATCAGTTCTTGGTTTGAGTGCTTTTAACAAGAATAGTTGTTGTTTTCATAAAGCCTTTCAATATCTACAGAATGATCATATAACGTTTTCATTGTAGTTCCATTAAGTTCAGGATTATATTAATTGATTAATGAACCAATTTTATGTCCCCGTAGTTAATATCCACATTGTATTATTTTCCCTATTACATTTCTGGAATCTGTTTAATAACATTATGGTTAGGATTGTTGCATTGATAGTCTTATGATATTTTGGTCTTAGGTTTCATTTTTGTGCAATTTTTACCAGTTTGAAGTATTAACATTGTATTTGATTCATAAAAATTATTAGAAGCATTCTCTTATTTTGTTCTTTAGACAAATTTAAGTACCATTGGGATTACCTGGACTTTGAAGTGTTTGAAAAATTCCCTGGGGGACTCACTGGGTTGTGGCACTTTTGTGTTAAATAGTTCTTTTTACCTTTCCCTATTTTATTCATACAAATTGGTATCCAATTGTCACAAGTTAGACTAATTTTCTAATTTTACTCTGGCTAATTATGTTAAATTAAATTTTACTTTAAATTTTTCTATTTTATCTCACTTCTATAATGATTTTGTTTGTACCAATGATTATTCCCCTTCCAATATATTTTTTAAGTATTCATGATTTCTGCTTTACTCTCTTTTTTTGGTTATTAGTGTCTTGTATTGCTTTTTCACAGAGAAAAGATATATAAGTTTTAGTTTTCCATATTTGCCTTTAGTCTTTATTGCTTTTATGTTTGTTATCTGAATTATGATTTTTCTAGACTGTTGAAATATGGATTTAATTTATTTAATTTATTATTTAAAATTGATCAATAAAGTATTTAAGGCAATCAATTTTCTTTGGTAGTTATTTTAATTTATTGCATATAAATTCATATAGATATGTTGCTGACAAACCAAGTTCATTTGCCTGCTGCCCAAGAGGAAGCCAATGCATCAAGGCAGCAGGGTTGACTCTAGAGAAAGAGGTTTTAATTCCGCATAGTGCTAATCGGGAAGACTGGAGAAATTTCTCAAACCTGTCTCGCTGAGAATTTGGGAGACAGGATTTTTAAGGACAGTTTGGTGTAGGCAATTGAGTCCGCAAATTGGCTGGGTTTGGGGCGGAACCATAAGGTTGTAGAAATTGTCTTCTTTGCTGACCAGGTTCTTGGGTGGGTTCACAAGACCAGTTGAGTCAGTTCCTGGGTATGGGCTGCCGGTCTGGGTGGGTCGGCCCTTCCACTGGGATGCGGGGCCTGGAAGATATCTCAGAAACTACTCCCAGGTTTCAAAAGGTGATGTTATCTATGGAGAAAGCTAAGAATCTTTATGACCACCAGCTGTGTGGCTCCAGTGTGGCAATTACAGAGAAGCAAACCAGGGGACAGTGGCTAATTATTATCATTATTTTTAGAGAGGTCTGCGCCTCATTTTTAGTTAGGTCCTTACTACAGTTTGTCTCCTTGCTAACTCGCCCTATTGTTAATTTGTAAAGGCAGTTTCAGATAGTGGTTTACTACCTCTCAGAAATGCTGCAATTTTAGTTTATATTAACTAAGTTTCCAGAACTTGTTTAGTAGTTTTTTCTCCAGTTTCCAATGGACTAATCTTTGTTTTTTATACTTTTACCATTAACACCTAGGTTAACTGTAATTAAAAAATATTATTTGTGTTATTCCTCAATAATGGCATTTTTGAGGTTTCCTGGTTGTTCTAATATCTGATTGATTTTTGTGAGTGTTCTATATGCACTGAGAGAAATTTTATTCTTTATTAAAGCTATGTAATATCTATATGTCTATGTGTAAAGTGTACATTTTGATTATATTGATAATATTTTATATATCTATACTTAATCTTGTTACTTTGACCTTTTACTGGCTAAAGTGGGATGTTAAAATCTGGTACTGTGAATATTGTCTGCCTATTTCTCCCTTCATTTTATGTATTTTTTTTATTCCGAAGTTTTGATAGCAAGTGATTTGATGCATAGATATACATCAAGGTGAATGGTAAGTTTTAGCGTTGTTCAGTGTTCTTTTTCTTCATTTAATACTTAACATATAATTTAAACTTTTTGATACTGGGTTTCCTGTGAACAATTGTGTCGTTTCTTTTTGCTGTTTGTTTGTTTTTTGCAAATGCCAGGTATATTTGCCCATCTTTTTTTTTAGGTTAATTTAAGTCTGTCTGAATCACTTTGCTCTTATAAACAGCACATGGTTGGGTTTTACTCATTGAGCTAATCTGAAAATAATTCACTTTTAATAAAAAAGCTTTTTCCACTTACATCAATTGATACAGATGATACATTTGAACCCAAATCTGTTATAATATTTTAAAAAGCTTTATTGAGATATAATTGACTCAAAATAAATTGTACATATTTAAAGTATACAATATGATAAGCTTTGCCATATGAATATACTCTTACAATGATCCCCAGTTTGAAGACAGAAAACATCTACATCACCCCCTCGCCTCCTCCTGTCTCCCCTGATCTCATCATGTTCTTCCTTCCCTTCTCGCTGAATCCCGTTCCCAATCACCTATTGGTTGATTTTGTCACTGTAGATTAGTCTGCATTTTCTAGAATTTTATAGAAACAGGGTCATAAAAAATGTATACTTTTTTCTCACTTATTACATGCAGCATAATTATTAAGAGATTTATCTAAAATATGTGTATCAATAGTCCATTCCTTATCACTGTTCTATAGTGTTCTATTGCCTGAATATGTGACAATCTGATCATTCATTCACTTGTTAGCGATATTTAGATTGTTTCCAGGTTTTTGTTTGTTTGTTTTTTGTTTTGGCTATTACAAATGAAGCTGCAGTTAATATACCTGTACAATGCTTTGTACAGATAGAAGCTTTTACCCTCTTCAAGGTTAAATATTTGAGAGTAGAATGTCTTCCTCATATGGTAGGTTCATGTGTAGTGTTTAAATACACTGCCAAACTTTTCAAAAATGGCTGAATCCCTTTTCTCTTGCACTATAGTGGACAAGAGCTTCAATTCCTCCAGAACCTTGTCAACACTTGGCATTGTCAGTCTTTTTAATTTTAGCTATTTTGGTGGGTATGTGACACCTCATTGTGGTTTTAATTTGCATTTCTCTACTGACTAAGGTGTTGAGTATATTTTCATGTATTTGTTTGCTATCCTTATACCATCTTTGTAAAGTGTCTGTCCAACGTTTTCCACATTTTAAAAATTAAAAAAGTTAATTATTAAAATTTCACATTTAAAAAATTTTTAATTATTACAAATATGATTATTATTTTTGAAGAGTTTTATATATTCTAGGTATAAATTTTTTATCAGATATATGATTGGCAAATGTTCTTGCTCTGTGATTTGTCTTAATTCTGTAAGTAGTATTTTTAGAATAGCAGAATTTCTTAATTTGATAAAGCTCAGGTTATCCTCTTTTTATTTTACTGAATCTTATTTGTGTTGTATCTAAGAAATCTTTATCTAACCTAGGGTCACAGATATTTTCTCCTGTGAAGTCTTCTATAAATGTAATTCTTTTAGGTTTTATATTTGGGTCTTAAATCAATTTTGAGTTAATCTTTGCATATGGATTGGAGAAGTTTTGTTTAGTTGCTTGTTTAATTTTTTGTTTGATTGCTTACATATGGATATCCAATTGTTCTAGCACTAGTTGAAGAAACTATCTTCTCTTCACTGCTTTGCCTTAGTATGTATGTTAAGAATTAGTTGTCCAGTGTATGGGGATCTATTTCTGTGCTCTATATGCGGTTCCATTGACTTATTTATATATATTTATACTAATACCACATAGACTAGATTATAGTAATTTAATAGTAAGTCTTGAAATCAGGTGGTATCCATCTTCCAAATTCATTCTTCTCTTGCAAGTTTGTTTGACTATTCTATTCTGCATCACTTGCATTTTCATATAAATTTAAGCATTGTTTTTTTAATTTCTATAAGAAATTTTGCTTATATTTTGATTGTTCCTTTGTAGAAAGAATCAATCAATTCTGTGATAATTGATATAATAACAATATTGAGTTATTTGACACATGTACATGGAGAATGATACCAATGATTTAGATCTTTTTAAAATTTTTTCAGAAACATTTTCAAGTTTTTAATGTCAGGTCTTTCATATCTCTCATCTGATTTATCTCCATGCATGTCATAGTTTGATGATATTGTAAATAATAGTCTTTATTTCAAATTCTGATTTTTTATTTCTCATGCATAGAAATGTCATTAGACATTGCAACTTAATAAACTCACTTTTATTTCTAATAGCTGTTTTTGTAGATTTCATAGACTTGTCCTACGTAGGTAAATATATTTGTGAAAAAATATAATCTTACGTTGTATTTTTAACCAGGATACATTTGATCTTTTCTTTTTTGCCTTAATGTTTTATCTAGAGCTTCTAGCACAATGCTGAACAGAAATGGTGACAGCAAACCTCTTTGTACTGATTCTGACCTTAAGAGAAAATAATTCAGCCATGTATGGAGTGAGGTTCTGATTTTTGTAGATGTCTTTTATCAGTTTGAAGAAGTTGCCTTATATTCCAATTTTGCTGAGAGAAATTATCAGGAATGGATATTGAATTTTTTCAAATGCTTTTATGTATCCATGGCGACAATCATACAGATTTTTTTAAATTGTTAATATAGTGAATTACATTGATTGATCTCCAAATGCTAAACCCCACTTGCATTCCTAAGTAAACTATCAGTCACAAAATATTCTCTTTATATATTGTTGAATTCAAATTTCTATTTTGTTTTTAGAAGTTTTGCATCTAGATTGATGGCATACATTCCTGATGTGAAATGTGCTACTATTATTATTATTTTTTATTTTGTGCAGCATTATTTCTTCTCCTTTGGCTATTTTAAGATTATTTTCTTTATTACTGGTTTTGAATATTTTAATTATTGTGCTTCTTAGTGTAGTTTTCTTCCTTTTCTTATGTGCTTGGAGTCCTTTGAGCTTCCTGGATGTTGTTTCATGTTTTTTATCAAAATTTGAAAAAATGT
Organism: Eulemur rufifrons; assembly: GCF_041146395.1. Taxonomy (NCBI): domain Eukaryota; kingdom Metazoa; phylum Chordata; class Mammalia; order Primates; family Lemuridae; genus Eulemur; species Eulemur rufifrons. The sequence goes on along the minus strand of NC_091011.1, from coordinate 3,825,131 downwards.
CCATTATTTTTTTTTTCATATTCTTCTTCTACTCTAACTTAGGGATTCCAATTTCACATATATTAGGCTACTAGATATTACACCAGAGTTCACTAATTCACTGTTCTTTTCTTTCAACAAATTGTGTTTCATATTAGATAGCTTCTATTTAGTTCATTAATATTTCTTCTGCATTTTCCAAGCTACAACTAAGTGCACATAATGCTTTATTTGTTTCAACCTTGTGATTTTTATATTTATGATATATATATATATATATATATGTATCTTGGATGTATTAATTTTTTGAGCATATGGGATGCAGTTATAAGATTTGTTTTAATATTCTTCTCTTCCAACTCTAACATCTGTGTTATTTTGGATCAGTTGTGATTACATTTTGTCCTCATTATGAGTTGTGTATTACTGCTATTTCACATGTTTGGTAATCTTTGGCTGTATGTCAAACATCTATAGATTAAAGATAATCACAATCAAAATCCCAGCAAACTATTTTGTGGATAATGAAAAACGAATTCTAAAGTTAATATGGACAGGAAAAGGACCCAGAACAGCCAAAACAGTGAAAAAGAAGAATATTGGAAAACTAACATTACCCAATTTTAAGACTTCTATAAAGCTATAGTAATCAGAACAGCTAAAAGGACAAACAAACAGTTCAGTGGAACAAAACAGAGAGCACAACAGTAGGCACGCACAAACAGTCAAAGACACAAAGGCAACTCGGTGTGGAAGAAATAGTCTCTGCAGTTAGTTTATGGTTTCTTTGGCCCCACCAAGTCTCGTGATGAAATTTGATTCCCAGTGTTGGAGGTGGGGTCGGTGGGAAGTGTTTGGGTTTGAGCTGATCTGTCACAAATGGCTTGGTGCCCTTCTCCTGGGAGTGAGCAAGTTCTCTGAGGAACTTATTGGGAAGGTCACTCTGGGTTACACCTTAGCAAAGAACCTGGCTGCATTGTGCTCATGCTCCAGGGCTTTGTGGAAGACTGAACTTAAGAGTGATGACCTCTAGAGTATCTGGTGGAAGAAATTTCTAAGCTGCAAAGCATTCAAGAAGTGGCATGACTGCTTTTGACAGCTTGCAATTAGATACAAGAGCAAAGGAATGACATAAATTAAAATTTATTATGTAAAACGAAGTAGAGCATACAGATTTGGAAAATTCATAGCCTGGTTATGTGGTGGAGAAGGAAGGGAAGTTTTGAGGAGAGGAATCCAAGGGTGCTATGGAGCAACCCTTTGCTAAAGAGATTACCCTGACTTAAAGGGAGCCAGATCTAAGCAGTCAAGACAAGGGAGAAAAGGCTCCCAAGGCATTTCAGAGGATCTTTGAGGCCACCTCTCCCACCACAGGCTCAAAGGCCTGGGAAGGCAGAAGAGATCTGGGGGCCAAGTCTGAGACCTCACTGTCCTGCACCACCTCAGGACCCTACTCCTCACATCCGGGCCTCCCCGGCTCCAGCAGCAGCCGAACTGCTCATTGTCAATGCCCTGGTCAGCTGAGAGCGCTGACGGAGATGTACAGGGAGATTTATGCCGTTTTCACGCCTGCTAACACAACATCCTTCCTGTACCCCATGAATCAGGAGTAATTTCAACTTTCAAGTCTTGTTTAAGAAATACATTTCATAAGGCTATAGCTGCCATCGATATGATTACTCTGATAGATCTGGGCAAAGGAAATTGAAAGCCTTTTGGAAAGAATTCATCATTGTAGATGCCATTAAGAGCATTTGTGACTCACGGGGGGAGGTCAAAATATCAGCATTAATAGGATTTTGGAAGAAGTTGATTCCAACCCCCATGGATGACCTTGAGGGGTTCCAGACTTCACAGGAGGGAGTCACTGCAGATGGGGTGGAAATAGCCAGAGAACTGGAATTAGAAGTGGAGCCTGACGATGTGACTGAATTGCTACAATCTCATGATGAAACTTTAAAGGAAGAGGGGCTGTCTTTTATGGATAAGCAAAGAAAGTGGTTTCTTGGGATGGAATCTACTCCTGGTGAAGATGCTGTGAACATTGCTGAAATGACAACAAAGGATTTAGAATAGTCCATAAACTTCATTGATAAAGCAGCAGGAGGGTTGAAGAGAATTAACTTTGTTGTAGAACCCCAAATTTGGCTTTCTGTTCCCAACATGCAGCCAAAGCCAAACACCATGACACGGTGCTTGCAGACAGAGAATGGTTTACACTGTTGGCCAAAGTGACAAGCTAGGAGGGCACAATCCCTCCGATCTGCCTTGTCACAGACAAGTGGTGGGTTTTATGTGTTCGCTAAAGGAGGGGGACTCCAGGGTCCAAGGGTGAGGTCTGTGTTTCTTCAGTCGCAAATAGCCTCTTCAGCCTCTTGAACAAGCACACCTCTGAGCGTCCGCAGCTGCAGCTGACTTCCTCAAAGACATTCATTGCCTCTTGCAACATAGTCTCATAAAGTTTTCTGGTGTCCTTGGAGTTGTCTCCTACTGCTTGACATAAAAGCAGTACACCAGCAGTTAATAATTACTATGAGAACAAACGGTATTGGGCAGGAAACAAGCAATGAATGTGTGTAAACAACCATGGGTCTGGTTCAATTGTACATAATTTCAGTTATTAAAGGCAGGGGAACTAAAATCTCAGGGGTCCTGGCTACAGCTTCAATTTTGAAAAAGGGCTGCTGTGGGTAAAATGCCATCACGAACAGCATCGCACGGTACAGAGAAATCTTTCATGAAAGGAAGAGACAATCAACGTGGCCAACTTGGTTGTCTTGTTTTTAAGAAACTGCCACAGCCACACCAACCTTCAGCAAGCAGCACCCTGACCAGATAGTAGCCATCAACAACCCAGCACGACCTTCCACTGGCAAAAAACATGACTTGCTGAAGTCTTAGATGATTGTTAGTAATTTTAGCAATAAAGTATTTTTTAATTAAGGTTTGTTTGTTTTTTTGTTTAGACATAATGTTATTGCACACTTAATAGACTACAGTATAGTATAAACATAATTTTTATATACACTGGAAAACAAGAACATTTGTTACTTTATTGCATTATTTGCTTGACTGTGGTGGTCTGGAACTGAAGCTGTAATATCTCCTACTTCTGCCTGTAGTCACTTCAATAACGTTGCAGGGGAAACTGGATTTCCACATGCAAGAGAATAAAATTGGACCCTTATCTTGCACCATACGCAAAATCAACTCTAACTGTAAGACTTGAATCTGTAAAACTGCTAGAAAGGAACATAGAGAAAAAACTGAACATTGGACGTGGCAATGAATTTTGCATAATACATCACACTTTTCGTAGCTCAGGCTACAAAAGCAAAAATAAGTGAATGGGAATACATGAAACTAAAGCTTCTGCATTGCAGAGGAAACAATCAACACACTGAAATGACAGCTTCCAGATTGGAAAAAAATGCTTACAAACTATGTATCAGATAAGGGCTTAATATCTATAATTTATAAAGAAGCTATATACCTCAGTAGTAGAAAACCAAATAACTCAATGAAAAAATGGGCAAAGGACCTGAATAGATATTTTTCCAAAGAAGACATAAAAATGACTAACAATGGTATGAAAAGTTTCTCAATATCATTAATTTTTAAGAAAATGCAAATAAAAACCAATATAAGATACTACCTCACTCCGTTTAAGACGGCTATTATCCAAAAGTTAAAAGATCCAAGTGTTGTCAAAGGTGCAGAGCAAATATACTTGTACATGTTTGTTAGGAGTGTAGCTTGGTGTAGCCATTACGGAAAATGGTATGGTAATTTTAAAGAAATTAAAAATAGAAATGGCATATGAAGCAGCAATCCCTCTTCTGGATATATACCCAAAGAAAATGAAACTATGACCTCAAAAAGATATCTGCATTCCCATGTTCATTGTACTCACAATAGCCAAGATACAGAAACAGCCTCTGTGTCTAGTGATGGACAAATGGCTAAAGATACGGATATGTATTCCATTACATATGTATGTGATGCAATATTTAGCCTTGAGAAAGAAAGTGATCTTGCCACTTGCCACAACATGAATGGAACTGTAGGACATTACGCTAAGTGAAATAAGCCAGACGCAGGAAGAAAAATATTGCATGATGTACCTGTATGTGGAATCTTAAAAAATATATACAGTCAAACATACAGAGATAGAGGATAAAAGCGGTTAGCAGGGGCAGGCGTGGTGGAATGGGGAGATGTAGGTCAGAGGGTTCAAAATAGTAGACGTGTGGGATGAATATGTCTGAAGATCTAACCTATAACATGAGAACAATGGGCAATAAAAGTGTACTATATTTGGGATTCCAGCTAATGGAGTAAATTTTAGCTACTCTTGCTATGGAAACAAACAAAAAGAGTAACTATGTCAGATGATGGATATGTTAATTTACTTCACTGTAGTCACCGTTTGACTAACATGTATCCTGTAATGTCCTGTTCTACACCTTAAATATACACAATAAAATTTATTTAGAAAATACTTGTTCAAAAATCATCTTTTGATTTTGTTTCACATATTGCCTGATAGCCAACAGTTCACTTTGCACGTTGTATTTATTTATTGTCTGTGTAGCAGGATTGTTTCTGCCGCCACGCGCACACGTTTCACACTTTTCATGACGCTATAGGAGCATAGAAACCCAAAGAATCCTGAACGTTGTTCATATGACTTAAGTTTGTTCATCGAGAACTCATCTGGAAAATGCAGGATACAAAAACAAAATTTCTGAAAATTCTATATATGTAAGGAGAAATTATTGATATTATACCACTTTATATCATTAGGAACAGATATACACACATAGAGAAAGTGAGATTGAAGAAGATGTGTATTTAGAATAGACACAAAACTTTAATGTAACTGCTATAGGGGGATACCCTTAATGGAGACATGGCCCAGCCACACCATAATGATTCTGGTATATGCTAGTGAGCTGTGCAAATGACAGGAAAGGAATTGGAATTTGGTGAATATCCAGAGATCTCCACCATGAAATTGATAATTTCGTCATAGTGAAACACAGGTTCAGACTACTTAATTCATAGATTCATCCAACACACACACACTGAGCACCCGCTCTGCGTATATTAGAAAGTCCTGGGAACACAGATGGCTGGGTCACAGCCCTGCTATTTAGGCCCTTGCGGTGAGAAATCATCCATCTAGGAGTCTCTTCCAAGAGCAATATTTTCTGCTTGTAGCATTTCTCCAAATCCAGGGAAAGAGGGTTAGTTTGCTCTCAAGTTAGTCTTAGATATTTTGTTTGTTAAGGAATTTTCTTACTTTAGTGTAAAAAATGGTTCAGGAACACATCAATAACATTAATCTAGTGAAGGACATAAATTAGGCCACTGAGTTCTCTTGCTTAGTTAATTGAAAATGTTCAGTGAAAGCACTCTAAAAAGTGTCTTTATTAAGAAAATGTATGATTTATTTGCTTTTCGAAGACTTTCAACTTTTTTCCAAATTTATTTATGGAAGAATAATTTTCTTGCATATTTAGTACACTCTGTAGGGTAAGCTCAGATATTTTATTGCAATGTGTTGTAGTGGTTAAGCATGTAAGGTTTTGAAACAAATAGATTTGGGTTTATATTCTAGCTCTCTGATATAACCGAGCTGTGTAACTGGGGTAAGTCACTAAATCTTTATATGCTTTATTTTTCTTAAGATTAATAGGATCTTTTGTGAATTAAATGATGTAAGTACATAAAGCTTTTAGCACAGTTTCTGGCAGAAATAGTGCTAAATATAAGTTAGTTCTCATTATGTGTAAAACTTGAGGACCTTTTCAAAACCTCAATTTTAAAAAGCAAAAAAAGATTTTAGAGAAATAAAAGAGGTAAGTGAAGCCCATAAAATTCAAAATTTACTAATTTATTAAATATAGAATCTTGAGGGTGAGTTATATATTATGTCTCAGTGGACTTTTCACAAAATTTAAGAAATATAAATAGTACAGTATAAAATCATTTTATAGCAGCATTAGTAAATGAAAAGAATAACTGGGTTCTTGTGAGCTACCAGGATTTTGTCAGATGTCATAGAATGTAGTTTTCCTTTTTTAATAAATGTATTAATACCATAGTTAATTATATTTCAACTAAGAGCACATTTAGGAATAACATTGATCGGGTGTCGGGCAGATGTGGGTGGGAGAGGGGATGGGTGTATACATACATAATGAGTGTGATGCGCACTGTCTAGGGGGTGGACACGTTTGAAGCTCTGACTGGGGGGGTGGGGGAGGCAAGGGCAATATACGTAACCTAAACTTTTGTACCCCCACAATATGCTGAAATAAAAAAATTATATTTCAAAAATGGAAGAATTCCCAGAGATAATTACTACTTGCAACATGTAATAATTTGCAATATTATAATAATTCATTTTACCCTATTGAATTTTACATATTACTCTCAGCTCTTATTTGGGTTACTACGAGAAATGTTTATGTGAATAGTACATCTGTGTCTTTTACACAGACAGCATTCAACATATTTGCTAGGTCATATATTCTGTTTTGATATTTGACATCAAGGTTTGTTTTTTGTCAAAGGCAACTGAATAACTATTTTCTTCTTTTATTTTGATTGAAGAAAATACATAATGAAATTTCCTTCGAGAATGCAGTGTATACATTTTGTAGGTTTTAAAACATGGCTCTCTGTGTGTGTTTATGTGTATAAACTTATTTTTAGATAGCTTCTAAGCTTATATTTTTTAGCTTGTCATAAGCTGGTTTGCATTTAGAATGGGGATATATAATCACACATCAGTCTATAATATACAAAAAAGCAGCAAAACTTCCTTTGGCATACGCTTTATGTGGTTATGCTTATAGGAGGAAAAAAACCCTCCTTCCTGATATTTTAATATGTTTTGCTGCAATACCTTGATTATTTACTTAAGTATAAAAACATGTCTGTCTACTGTATTGTTATCATTGAAGTAGAATACAAATGTTCAGATTGTGCTAAGTTGATTCTTTGTGGCTTATCAATCAGGCTGTTTCTATGAACCAACACAGCATAACCATTCAGGTTTAAAAATATGAGTTTTGTGAACACTCACAAATGAAATAGAAATACTACGCAAAGACAAAATGAAACCTGGGGAAATCTGAATTATTTATATCATTGAATTACTAACTGGGTTTTCTATTTCTTAAAAAACAACCAACTCACATTTTGATTTGTGACAATCCTCATGGCATATATTTTTTTTTTTTTTACTGTTTAATTTCAATTAATCTTCAGGTGAGCAGGAGGCTTCCCAAGACCCAGCACACACTGCGTGCGCGTACTGGAGTCAGTCATGTGCCTGCTCTCTGCAGCAGATCTGCTCAGCGAGTCGCAGCATCTGGAAGATTTTCTCCCTTTTTATTTTTAGTTTTATAGCAATGCCATCGCAGCATTGGGGAATGTGTTCAGAATGTTTATAAATAAGTATAGGAAATAACTTTGAAATCAGCAGCTGTTCAGACACATGCATCTGTTTAAGTGAATAGCTGCATACATCTCTCTAGTAAAAAGGGAATCTGAATATAATCCAAGCTCTAAGTGTTGAAAACAAGATGCTACCTGTTTTTAAATGTTAAACTAATTGCTATCAAATCTGCCCAGGTGGCCAAGGGCATTGCTATTTGATAATTGACTGTTGTTGGAAGAAAGAAAATATAGAATATAGTGTCCAAATTTAATAAAACTAATTCACTTAGTATTTGTAATTTTTCCTCCATGGATCAACAATCTGTTTCCTTTTTCTCACACCTCTGCCCATCAAAATGCAATAAGTAACCTGAGGCTTTAATGCATTTGAAAATGATTTGTGACAACCCAAAATAGTTGACTGAGGCAAAAATCTCTATCAATGGAGGTTTATTGAGCCCAAGTTTGAGCATGCACCCAGGAAAAACACAAACCACAGACAAATTTGTGACTCTTTCTATGAAGGAGAATTTGGGAACTCAGTATTTAAAAGGTAAGGCTTACAGAAAGAAGAGTAGGGGGTGAGATAAATGGTTACATTCTCTTGAGGCCCAGAAAAAAATCTACATTTTACGTAAGATAAAGTGAATGTTAGAAGAAAAAAAGGGAGTAATGGAAGCATCAATTATGTAGATGTCCCTGGGTAGGTGAAAGAATGTTTCATCTTGTCTCTGTTCTGCACATGAGAAGATAAAATTTTATAGTCTTTATTTATTAGTATGGAATCAAAGAGACTTTAATTTTAGGAGCTAGACTTAGCTTGCAGACCCAAAGTTACAATCTGCATGTCTTTATTTATAGGAAACCAGCAAAGAATTTCCTTATGAGTGGCCTGTGGGGCCAGTCCTTCACAGGCGCCTGAGGCCCTTACCTTTCTGGGCACCAGCTGATGCATAATGTTAGCAGCAGCGATTCACTAGGAAGGGCCTTGCCTGACTCAGCCTCTCGACCTGACTTAACCTTTTACATAGGGAGTTGGGGCCATGGTTCTGAGATTTGTATTTCCCTTGACATGTGTTTAATAATAATTGGTTTAATAAAATGTTACTTTCAGGAGTGGACTCATGTACGTTTAGCAAAAGAACCAAAATATTTTCAAATGTGTTGGTGAACCATCTGTGTGGGCTGCAATGTGTAATATGAGCAGAAGCAGAGATCACAGAGGAATCAAGAGGTTGGTAGTAAAATTGTGATAAGATTTTCTCATATTTTATGGTTGGATATTCATCCCCTGCAAAACTCATGTTGAAATTTAATTTCCAATGTGTCAGTGTTGAGCGGTGGGGCCTTCAAGGGGTGGTTGAGGCATGAATGTCTGACTTCATGAATGAATCACACTATTCATGGATTAATAGATTAATGAGTTAATGAATTATCTCAGGAGTGGGACAGGTGGCTTTATAAGACGAGGAAAAAGGACCTGAGCCAAAACTCTCAGCCCCTCACTGTGCGATGCCTGCACCACCTCAAGGCTCTGCGTAGTTCTCACCAGTAGCAAAGCTCTTACCAGATGTGGCCCCTCAACCTTGGACTTCTAAGCCTCCAGAACTATACGAAATGCATTTCTTCTCTTTATAAACTACCCAAGTTTCAGGTATTTTGTTATAAGCAACAGAAAATGGACTAAAATATCATATTAGTGAAGAGTTGGAGTTGCAGAGATATAAATTGAGAAGAAACACGTTGTTCCTGTTAGGTCTGGAGCTGAGAGAGAGATGCATGATGCCTCAGGTAGAGCAAGATGCCATTTATTTGGGCATCTGGGTGCAGATGGGTGGAGGCTAACAGAGCATCCGCCATGAGGGAGGGGAGAACCTTGGGTTTGATAGAGGGTTTTTCCATGGGGAGTGAGCAACTGGGCCAGAACAGCCGCTGTAATAAATTCTTTTCAAACAACCAATTCCTGGGACCCCTGCGTTGGTCTCATCCTGCAGAGATGGGGTTGGGGTAGGTCCGTCCTCATCAGTGGGGAAAGGAATGCTGGCGTCGCTGCAGCCATCTGTGGCCAGAGTTAGATGACAACCTCTGTACTCTCCGGACGCCTGTGGCTATTGTTTCACGAGCTTTATGTTCACTAAGTTTTCCATTAACTGCATTTCGTCTTATACATACTTTCCAGGTTCACACCCAGAGCAAACCTGATAGTTCCATTTCTGATTACTAGGCTGATTACATGGGATATGGAAGTTGCTTAGTTTTACTATAAAACAATAGAAGCAGATGGGCCAGAATGTTGCCGCCCAGCCAGGTTCATTTGCTCGCTGCTCAAGAGGGAGCCAAAAGGCTGCGACAGCAGGTTTAAGGCAGAGAGTTTATTCCACATGGCACTGAGCAGGGAGACAGGAGAAATTTCTCAAATCTGCCTCTCTGAGAATTTGGGGGACAGAGTTTTTAAAGAGTTTGGTGTAGGCAATTGAGTCTGCAAATTGGCTGGGTTTGGGGTGGAACCATAGGGTTGTAGAAATTGTCTTCTTTGCTGACCAGGTTCTTGGGTGGGGTCACAAGACCAATTGAGTCAGTTCCTTGGTACAGGCCACTGGTCCAGGGGGGTCAGCTATTCCACTGGAATGCAAGACCCGGAAGATATCTCAGAAACCACTCCCAGGTTTCAAAAAGATGATGTTATCTATGGAGAAAGCTAAGAATCTTTATGACCACCCGCTGTGTGGGTCTGGAGTGGCAATTACAGAGAAGCAAACAGGGGGACAGTGGCTAAATATTATCATTATTTTTAGCTAGGCCTGTGCCTTACTTTTAGCTAGGCCCTTACCACAGTTCTCGCCTTGAACCCTTTTTTCAATTTGTAGATGCAGATTCCAGAACACAGCAGGATGTCAGTGTTAACAAGATTGCTGTTTCTCAGATGGGGTGAAAAGCAAAGTAGACAATGAAACACTGGCAAGGATATGTGACAAGTGTGGCTTTATGGCATCAGAAATGGCCAAGGTGAAAAAGCCTAGAGTTACAAAACAGATAGCAAGAAGCCCTTTATTTAGGAGGGATCCATTATCCATGGCAGATGCCATCTCTCAGAAACACTGCAGGCGTGGAGAGTTTCTTGGTCATGGGTGGGGCTGTAGAGTAGGCACAGTGGCATGCAAATTTGGGAAGCCACATCAGAGACAGCATCCCAAAATAATGTAGATTGTTTGGACAGATATAACAGGACCTAGAGGCCAGAAGCCCCTGGAAATCATAGAAGACATAGAGTTTGGTATTTCAGATCTTTTTCCTCCATATCTGACTAGAGAGAAAAATGTAGACAATTCTGAATATTCCACAACTTTTATAGAAAGAGTAAATCAACATTTTTATTCATACTATAGTGCCATGGTTCAGAGACAAAACTAAGACAGCAATTTCAATATATTAAGTGCTAAGCAGGTCTTGAGGATTGAAAGTGTCATAAGAGAGTTGTAAGGTGTGAAGGTGGTAGATTAAGGCAATGAGCTAAACTGAAACTAACAGTCAAGCCTTTTTTTAATTTACTGAGATAGTTTTAGCAAGGAAAAAAAAGGTGTGGGCTCCTGGAGAGCTCCATATGTTGCCACAGAATTTCAGTGGGCAAAGGTCAGCAGGAGCAGATGGGAGGATCAGCTCACTGCTGGGGAGGCTGGACAAGAGGTGCCTCCCACCTAATTGGACCTGAGAGCTTGGGGGAGGGAGAAAAGGAAGGGCTAGGATGGAAAAGTACTGAGTCAAGTGAATAAAAGTGTCTTCCAGACTCCTCAATAAGAAGGTCTCAGAAGAGATGCCTTGGAAGGGCCTCAGATGAAAGCATCTTGACAAAAAGTCCCATGAATGGAAATGTTTGGGTTTGGAACACAAATATGCATAACACTATGTCAGTCCTAGAAGTCCTGAGTCCTTGACTGCAACTCACTCTAGACTGTGCATCAGTTCTGAGTGGAGAAGGCAGATTTCCACTGTGAGGTCTGCCAGGTAATGCCTTTGTAACTGCCTATGGTTGGTCCTGAAAGATCTCACATAGGATTATGACCTAGAGCTGGACTTTGCAAAAAATTTCAGCAATATTTTCCTTGACCATTCCATAAAAATGCATTTAAGATCAGCAAATTCATTAGAAACTTAACTGGAATTAAAATGTGTCTAGATGTGTTTTCAATGCCTTGAAACACATTTTAACTTGGAATGAACAATAGAGTAGCTGAAATTTTATAAGTATTTAATATTGTCTATAATATTTTCCCAAACACAGATACAAGAATAAAGTTGACAGGGTATATTATTAAAGTTGTAGAGGAAAGGTCTGGTGTTTGTATTATATGATGTGCTGAATAATTAATATGGACAATTACTTACAGAAAGGCAGAGTAGAAAGACATTCAAAAATCAACTTTTACATTAAAACAATGAGGACAGTAGTATAAAATATCAAATCTATTTTTTCAGAACACTGGAAACTAAGCAAGTTTTTCAGCAACCTGAAAAGATATGATTGAAGAAAAACTACTAAATTTTGATAAGAGCAATGAGATTTGTAGGATTTTAACTTGTCTTATTCTCATCTCCCTCTCTACTTCTCTGTGATAACCTTGAAAGCAACAACCTTGAAACTGTTAGTTATGAAAAACAGTAGCTTAGCATTCACTTGAAGAGGAAAAATGAGTGAGGCTCCCCAAAAGCCCCAGACCCAGATAATTGTCATTATGACTTTCTTTTTGTTCCCTGTAAATTTTCATACTCTGTGACCTGACTTAGAACTCACATTTTTAGCAACCCAGACTAACAGCTGCGTTCTTGTCAGGGACCTCATGGAGTTCAGAAGGCAGTGGATGACAAAGTCAAAGTAATGAAAGAAAAAGACTGTTAATCAAGAATTTTATATCCAGTAAAACTACCCTTAAAAATTAAGGATAAATTAAGGCATCTTCAATTTAATTTTAAAGAATGAGAAAATAAATGGCTATAAGACCTATTCTACAAGATATACTATAAAGAGTTCTTTAGGCTGAAGTGAATAGATACTAGAAATTAAAATATCACAAAGAAGTAAGAAATAACCCTGATTAATACAAATTTGGGTAAAAAGAATGGTTCTAGAGAATCAGAATCTTAAGAATGTGTTTCTGAATTTATTTGGGGATTTTTAAATTTGGCTATCTCTGATATGATTAGATTTAGAGACACTAATGACCCTATTTCCAGTAGTCATGAGAGCACAGATAGTGCATGGTGTGATGTGACAAAAGAGATACACAAAATATTACCAGTGGATGCTGGTTTAACTAACACAAGGATCATGTACATATTTTCAAGCAATTTTGTCAAACTAAGGAGATTGATTGGTTGCTCCTTATGTTGCTGGAAAATAGGAAAAGAAAAGAATAATCTCAAGGATTTGAATTGCTAGCTACAGTGCCATATAAATGACCTGCAAGCTTCTATGCCTCTCTAGAAGACATAGATCCAGGGATGAGAGTACTGAAAACCAAAAGCAAAATCTCATCTTAAAAATGGACGAATAACAACATAAATTGAATTCTCAGCCTCATAGTGTGTTTACTCTTAAAGTGAGGGCATTGACTGGGAAGAAATGGATCTTAAAAGTTGAAAAGGGGATGTGCAAAAATACCCTGATGAGGTTGGGGACATGAGACCCTAAAACCTGATTAATCTCCTTTCCAGGAAAAGCAGCCTCTCCAACCTCCATCTGAGATGAGGAAACTGTAATGGCCTCCTCTGAGGCAGTTCCCTTGCAAGATCGTGCTGATTCTCCTCACCCGCCACACTTTTTTCCCCCTTTATACTTATAATTAGACTCAAGTCCCAGCAGGCCCTTAAAAGTAAAGTTGAAAGTGTGACTTCAATGGACTGAATGTTTATTGCCCCTCTCCCATTCATATGTTCAAATTCAAACCCCTAAAGAGATGATATTAGGAGGTGGAGTCTTTGGCAATTGATTAGATTATGAGGGTGGTGCCCTCATGAATAGAATCAGAACCTTTAAAAAGAGAACCCCCAGAGAGATCACTTACCCCTTCTACCATGGAGGACATAACAAGAGGATAGCCTTCTATGAAACAGGAAGGGGAATTCACTAGACAATGGAATATGCTAGCACCTTAAGTTTGGACTTTCCAGCTTACAGAAAGTGTCAGAAATATGTTTCTGTTGTTTATAAGCTACCCAGTCTAAGATATTTTGTTATAGCAGCCTGAATGGACTAAGACAGTGACCAATGAGGAGGTTTACCACATCACAAAATAACTACTTGATTTTTCTAATGTATACAGACATAACTCTGGGAAATATGTGTGCAAGGGACATCATCGATGTATGATATTGATGGAAGAAACATAGAAATGGATTAATCCTAATTTATTAGTATAGGTTTCATAAGCCGAGATTTTGCATTTAAAGTTTTAGCTCAGGGAGTTAGAAAGGTCACTAACACTTTGGTCGTTAGGCTGAAAGATGGAGCAAAAGGTAGACCAGGGTAACTACTCAAAATGTCAGACCTGCCCTGTGTAATGTAGAGGAAGGGATTCAAAGGCTTAGAAATAATGGGATGTTAGAGTGGACTTATCATTTGCTAGCTACTCATCCAACCTGGAAGGGTCTAGAGGACACATTTTTTACCACATCATGACAAAAAAATCTGTGAAAAGAGCAACAACGTATTTGAAAAGTTCTGTGATCTCTCCTCTCTTTAGCGTGACACTTACAGCTGGAACTGCTGCCACTGAACTGGGAATCCTAAATCCAATGGGAGTAATCAGATCCCAGTGTGATAGGAACAAAATCATGGGACTCAACTGTCAGAGGCAAGGTGAGCACAGTTACCATGACAGACAACAGAGTCAAAGCAGCAATTGGAGCAGCCTGACTTACACAGACCTACAGTTTTGGCTAGGTAATCATGGTATTCCTAGAAGTGAAATAGATAGAAATCCTACCAAACTATTACTTGATCAGTATAAGCAGAAAAGTTCTAGGTAATGTGACAAAAAGTCTAACTTAAACCATGAAATGAAGAGTTGCAGGCCATCAATGAATTCCAAGACTTAAGAGTTTATAGACCAAGAGCCCCTTGAATGAAGAGGAGGCCAACTCAACTTGAGGAAGATCTCAGTACACTGTCAACGATTTATACTGTTAAGTTTTCTCTCAGCCTTCTCCAAAGGGACCTATAGACTTTTACCAGGATGACTGTGCATTGAGAAAAGGAAATGATCAGACATTTCAGAGATTACTGGACACTGGTTCTGAAGCAACACTGAATTCAAGAGGCACAAATCATCACTGAGGCCCAACACTCATAGTAGGGGCTCATGAGGTCAGGAGATCAGTGAAGTTTAGGTAAGATCTGTCTTACAGTGAGCCCACTGGCTTCCCTAATCCATCTTGTGATTATTTATCCAGTCCTAGAATTCATCATTAGAACAAACATAGTCAACAGCTCCCTGAATGGTTTCATAATCTATGGAATGAGAGCCAATGTGGTAGAAAAATACAAGCGAAACACACTATAAATGCTTATACCTACAAAAACAATAAACTGAAAGAAGTACCTCACATTTGGAGGGATTACAGAAATTCGTGTCACCATGAAGCACTTAAAAGATGCAGGAGCAGGGTTCCCACCACATCCCCATTCATTTTGTCTATTTGGGCTCCGTAGAAAACAGATAGGACTTGGAATATGACAGCAGATTATCATAAGCTTAGCCAGGTGTGACTCCAATTTTAGCTGCTGTACCAGATGTGGTTTTATTACCTGAGTAAATTAACACAAGTCCTAGCAGTGGTATGTAGTTGCTGATCTGGAGAATGTCTTTTTCTCCATCCATGTTCATATGCCCACCAGAAGCAGTTTGCTTTCAGTTGACAAGGCCAGCAACACACCTTCACTCTCTTACGTCAGTAGTATTCCAACTCTCCAGCACTATGTCATAATTTAGTTTGCAGAAGTCATGCTCGTCTTTCCCTTTCACCAGGAGCACTGGTCCATTACATTGATGATATTTTGCTGATGGGACCCAGTGAGCAAGAAACAACAGTTACTCTACACTTACTGATATGATATGTGCAAACCAGTGGGTGGGAGATAAACCTGACAAAAATTTAGTAGAATTTTATCTCAGTGAAACTTCTAGAGGTCCAATGGTGTAAAGCATGCCAAGATATCCCTTATAGGGTATAGAATAGGTTGTTGCATCTTGCCCATTCTACAACCAAGAAAAAGTCACAATATCTAGCAGGAATCTTTGGAATTTTGAAGTTTACATATTCCTCATTTGAGAGTACTGCTCTGACCCATTTTCCATGTATTCCCGAAAGACTTCTAGTTTTGAATGGGGCAGTGATAGGAGAAGCATCTAAAACAGGCCCAAGCTCCTGTGTAAGCTACTCTGCCTCTTGTGCTATGTGATGCAGAAGAACCAGTGGTGCTTGAAATGTCAGTGGCTGATAGGAATGCTTCTTGGCATACACCTGCAGGTGAATTACAGTGCAGGCACTTAAAAATGTGGAGCAAAGCCCTTCCATCCTCTGCAGATAACTACCCTCCTTTTGAGAAACACATTTTCCCATGCCACTGGGCGCTATAAAGACTAAACACTCAACCAGGGGTTACCAAGTTACTAGCAAACCTGTGTTAACAATCATAAATGGAGTGTTATCTAACTCACCAAGCTGTAAAGTTGCGCAAGCACAGTAACACTTCATCATCAAATGGAAGTTGTGTATGGGAGATCAGACCCAAACAGGCCCTAATGGCATAAGTAAGTTACATGAAGAAATGGCCCAAATAGCCATAATTCCCACTGCTGTGACACTGCATTTTCTCTACCAGCCTGCACTTCATGGGGAGTTTCCTGTGATTAGTTGACGAGGAAGAGAAGAACATGATGAAGGGAAATCCTCTCAATGGTCAGTACTTGAAGCATCGTGCCTGGTTGTTCACCTTGATTGAAAGAAGAAATAGCCAGATGTGTAATTACATACTGGTTCATGGGCGATGGCTGGTTAGGCTGGATGTTCACGGACTTGGAAGACATGTGATTGAAAACTTAGTGACAAGGTAGTCTGGGGAAGACGTGTGTCGACAGACCTCTCTAAATGAGCAAAATGCATGAAGATATTTGTTCCACATGAAGGCTCTAAAAGTTGACGTCATCAGAGGAGGATTTTAATAATCATGTGAATAGAATGGCTCATTCTGTGGCTACCACATAGCCTTTTTGCCTGGCTATCCCTGTTAGTACCCAGGGGCTCATGGTGGCAGGAATGGAGCATATATGTGGGTTCAGCAATGTGGACTTCCACTAACCAAGGTCAAGCTGGCTATGGCCACTGCTGAGTGCTCAATCTGCCAGCCATGAAAACCAACACTGCGTCTGCATATGGCACCATTCCCTGGGATGATTAACCAGCCACCTGATGGCAAAGTGATTACATTGGATCATTTCCATAATGAAAGGGGCAGTGTTTTGTCCTTACTGGAATAGACATGACTCTGGATATGGATTTGCCTTCTCTGCAGCACTCTACCAATACTGCCATTCATGGAATTTAAAAATGCCTCCTCCTCTCTCATAATACTCCACAAACATTGCTTCTGATCAAAGAATTCACTTCATAGAAAAATAAGGGAAGCAATGGGCCCAGGGTCATTGACTTCACTGGTCTTACCATCTTCCCTGTTATCCTAAAGTAGCTGGCTTGAGGAAATGGGCAATGGCCTTTTGAAGACTCAGATACAGTGCCAGTTATGTGACAATACCTTGCAGAACTGGGGCAAGGCTCTACAAGGGGCTGTATGGTCTCTGAATCAGTGCTCAATATGGTATTCTCTGTCCCATAGCCAAGATTCACCGTTCCAGGAATCAAGACATGAGAATAGTACAGTTACCACTCACTGTTACCTTCCCTGACTTGCTAGCAAAATTTTTCTTCCTGTCCCTGTGACTTACACTCTGCTAACCTAACCTAGAGAATTTAGTTTCAAAAGAAAGAATGGTCTTGCCAAGAAACACAACAGTGATTAGAATGAACTGGAGGTTAAGACTGCCACTCAGTGACTTTGTAATCCTAATGACTCTGAATCAAAACACAAAGAATAGAGTTATTGTTCTGGGATGGGTGATTGACCCTAGAGGTAAGGCAAAGTATGTCTGGGGGGGGGGGGAGATCTCTTAAGGCTTCTTTTATTATATCATGCCCCATATATAACATCAATTAAAAACTACAATGACCCAACCCAGCCATGACTATAAGTGGACCAGAGAATTCAGAAATGAAGGTTTTTGTCACTATACCACATAAAGAACATAGTTCTCCAGCCTGAGAATCAACCTTGCAAATTTGAGGTCTTTCCAGCCTCCATAATTGTGTGAGCCAATTCCTTGAAATCTCTCTCTCTTCATACATATATGGTTTTGCTTTGGTTTTGTTTTCTTAAAGAACCCTGATTATTTCACACAATTTTCCACATAAGGAAGTTTTGTGATGAAAATAGCCATTAGCTAGAAAGTACAAGCGAGGGAATACTTCTTAACTCATTTTAGGTGGCAATAAAATACCTCCCAAATACCAAAACCAAATTAAGACATCACAAGAAATGAAAACTAGAGAAAAATAACTCTCATAAACATAACATACAAAAAATCCTCAACAAAATGATAGAAAATTGAATACAATAATGTATAAAACAAATTTTACACCATGATCAGATAGGGATTATTTTTAGTAGGTAAGGCTGTTTCAAACTTCTAAAATCAATGAATATATTTCATCATATCACAAGCTAAAATATAAAGTTTATGTAAAAAGTAATTGACAAAGTTCAACACCTACTCATGATAAAAACTCTCAGCAAACTAGAAACAAAAGGGGAACTTTCTAAACTTGATAGTGAACATCTATGAAAAACTACAGCTAACGTCACACTTAATGGTGAGAAACTGTGTGTTGCTTTCCTGCCATGAGTGTGTGGGAAAAGCAAGGATATCCACACTAACCATTTCTATTAGTGGTTGTATTGGAAATTCTAATTAATGTAAAAAACAGCAAAATAAATGAAAGACAGATTGAAAAGGAAAAAGTAAAATGATTTTATTTGCAGATGACATGATTCTCTATGTAGAAGATTCTAAAGAATCAACAATAATGACAACAACCTTCTAGAAAACAATAAGCAATTATACCAAAGTTACAGTATACAAGGTCAATATATAAAAGTAATTTGCATTCTTATGTATAGAAATGAAAATTGAACTTAAAAACACAATAACATTTACATTAGCATCCAAAACTTGAAACGCAGTTGACCCTTGGGCAACACAGGTTTGAACTGTGTGTTCAGTGTTCTTCCGCCTCTGCCACTCCTGAGACAGCAAGACCAACCCCTCCCCTCTCTCCTCCTCCTAATCCTATGCAATGTGAAGATGACTAAGATGAAAACCTTTATGATTCATTTCCACTTAATAAATACTAAATACATTTTCTCTTATGATTTTCCAAATAATACTTTCCTTTCTCTAGCTTAATTTATTGTAAGAATAGAGTATATAACATGTATGACATACAAAATATGAATTATAATATTTGACCAAAATAAGCTATAGAGATAACAACCAAGCATATCAAGAAATGCTCAATATTACATGATTAGAGAACTGCAAATTAAAACAATGAGATAACACTACATATCTATTAAGATGATGAAAATACAAAACATTGACAACACCAAATTCTGGTGCGGATGTGAAGCCAAGGGAATTCTTTCATAGCTGGTAGACTTGCAAAATGATATAGTCTGGAAGACTGTTTGGCAATTTCTTACAAAGAAAATATACTCTCACCACATGACTCAGCCCTCGTGGTTGTACAGATAAGTTGAAAACTTATGTCCACACCATAACCTGTGCATCAATACTTATAACAAGGTTATTCATAATTGCCCAAACCTGACAGCAATAGAGATGTCCTTCAATAGGTAAATGGATAAACACTACGGTAAACCATAAAACAGAATATTATACAGGATTACAAAGAAATTATCGGGAGAATGGTTTCAGAAAAATGGCCTAATAGGAGGCTCCAAGTCCCATTCCCTTATGGATACATCAAAAAAGCAACCACGAGCAGGCTAAAATAACCTCATAGGAGCTATAGACAACAAAGATCTGTAGCAACCAAGTAAACACCCAATCAAGGCAAAGCCAAACCGAAAATGGTAGCACACTTCACAGAATTTAAACTATGGTGCAGTCTTGGTTTGGAGGTGACAGCAGGGCAGTTACTAATTCTTTCCTTCAAACCAGAAGCAGCAGATCAGACTTCAGTTACCACATTTTAACCTGTCCACAGGCTTCCTGAAGGACAGGTCTCTGCCTCTTCTAGATCTCAGATAAGCAGTGGTTACTCTCATAAAAGCTGCCACAGGACTAAAGACTAAGAGCTACCTGGAGTGAGAGTTTATGTGTGGGGACATGCAGGGGACCATGAAATGCCTGGGGAGAACCCGGGACAAAGTGCTGTAACATTAAGATATTTCAAAGCAGCCTTGAGCATGGGGGATAAAAAAGCCACACACAAACCCCAGTGAGATGTGTGCTCAGAAAAGAACTGAAAAAAGACCGTGAACTTTTATATAGGGCTAATCCCTAAGTGCTTGGTAGGCCAGGGTAATTAGTGAACGCCCCTGCACTGAGCTGGCCAATGCACACATCATCAGAGCCCCAGGACAAGAAGGAAGAAAGGAAGGCTCAGAGGGATTATTTGAAGAAATAATGACTGCAGACATCCCACATTTGATGACATATTTGGATCTACAAATCCAAGAATCTCAACAAATTCCAAGTAGCAAAATCTGTAGAGAACAACAGCAAAACATGCTCCAACCCCACTGTTGGAAGCCAAGGACGAGAGACTCTTGAAAGCAGCACAAAAAGAGAATCATTACACATGAAACATCTTCAATAAAATCATCTGCTGATTTCTCAGCAGAAATCTTGCAGATTAGAGGAAGTGGGAGGATATATTCAAAGTGATGGGAAAAAAAAAAACCCTGATGACTGAGATTTCTATAGTCAGTAAATTGCTCTATCATAAAAGAGGGAGAAATTAAGACATTACCAGGTAACAAAAGCTAAGAGACTTTATTATAATACTTCTAGATGTACTCTGCAAAAAATGGGAAAGGTGACCCTCATGTTGAAATGAAAGAACAGTAGAAAGTAACTTGGAGTTTTATCAAGATCTAAAGATCTCCAGTAAAGATAAAAGCACAAACAAATATACAAACTAGCATGACTGTAATTTTCATTTGTAACTCCACTATTTGCTTTTTATATGTGTGTTCTATAAAACACAAGTAAATAAAAATAATTATAATCTATGTCACCGATACACAATGTATAATGATGCAATTTATGACATAAATAACAAAGTTGGGGAAGAAAAAGTTTAAAGAAATAGAATTTTTATGCAAGTAAATATAAGTTGGTATCAATTTAAAATAGATTGTTATAACATGAGGATTTTATACGTATAATCCCCAAGGCAATCACAAAGAAAATATCTATAGAATATACATAAAAGGAAATGAGAAGGGAATAAAAATGTGTCACTACAAAAAAAATCAAATAAACACAAAAATGGAGAAAACGCAGAGAAAAAGGGCACAACATATAGAAAAAACAAGTAACAAAATGACAAAAGTAAGTTTTTCCCTATTGGTCATTAACTTAAATATAAATAGTGTAAAGTCCTCAATCAAAGGGATTAATTGACAGAATGGGGAAAAAAAAAAAGATCCAGCTTCATTGGTCTACAAGTGACTCATTTCAGATCTAAAGGCACACACAGGTTGACAGGAAATGACAGAAAGAGATATTCTGTGTACATAGGAATAAAAAGAAAGCTAGGGTACATTTCTAACAACAGACAAAATACATCTTAAGTTAAAACTTTTACAAGAGACAAACAAGGACATTACACATTGATAAAAGAGTTAATTCTCTAAGTAGATACAACAATTACAAACAGGAATATACCAAACATCAGAGCTCCAACGGACATGAATCAAACACTGACAGTATTAAAGGGAGGACCTGCCAGCTCTGCAATAGAAGTTGGAGACTTCCATGCCTCACTTTCAGTAAGGGAGAGAACAAAGGGACGGAAGATTGATAAGCAAATAGAAAACAAGAGAAACCCTGTAGACCAATTGGACTCAGTATAGACAGGAAGAACACCCCAGCTAACAACAGCAGAGCACACATTTTTCTTAAGTGTACATGGAACATTGTAGAGGACAGTCCATATATTATATTAGGCCATGAAAAAGTCTTAATAAATTAAAAAAATTAAAATCATACCAAGTATCTTTTATAATGACAATGTAATAAAAATAGAAGTCATTAGCAAAAGGAAAACCATAAAATGCACAAATATGTGGAAATTAATCAACACACTCTTAAAATAGCCAATAGATCAAAAGAGAAATCATAAGAAAAAGTAGAAAATATATTGAGGAAAATGGAAATAAGAACTTACGGGATGCAGAGAAAATAGTGCTAAGAGGGAAATTTACAGCTAATCATGCTTACATTAAAAAGAAATATCTCAAATAAATTTTCACCTTAAGGACCAAGAAAAAAATTTAAACCCAAGTCAAAAAAAGGGAAGTAAATAATAAATGTTAGAGTGAAGATAATTGAAATATAAAATAGAACAATAGAGAAAATCAACAAAACAAAAAGTTGGTTCTTTGAAAAGATTAACAAAATTGACATTTAGCTAGACTATAAAAGAGAGAGAAAGAAGATTCAAATTTCTAAAATCAGAAATGAAAGTGAAGATATCACTACTGATCTTACAGAAATGAAAGAAGTAAAAGCACTATGAACCATTCTACACCAAGGTATTGGATGAGCTAGATGAAATGGAAAAATTCCAAAAAATGCACTGTCCTCCAAGATGCACCATGAAGAAATGGATACCCTAAATGGTATGAGTCGATCTCTATGCATTATATACATGTAAAAATTTTTCAAGTACCCCAAATATTAGCACAAATTTAAAAAAGAAAAAGAGATAAAAGGCATCCATATTGGAAAGAAAGAATTAAAGTTATTTCTGTTTACAAATGACACAATCTTACATGTAGAAAACCCTTATGAGTCAGTCCCCTTCCCCCCAAAGAAACTGATAGAAGTAATAAACATATTCAGCAAAATTTCAGGATACAAAATAAATACATTAAAGTCAGTTATGTTTCTATATGCTAACAAGGAACAGTCTAAATAGGGAATTAAGAGAAGAGCTCTAGTCACAATATAATGAAAAAGAGTAAAATATTTAGGAATAAACTTAACCTAGGAGACAATGTGAATTTATACTAAAACCTGCAAAACACTGCTAAAGGAAATTACAGATAACACATAGTGGGAAGACTCCCCTCATTCACGGATTAGAAGACTTAATATTGTTTAGATGTCAATGCCACCTAAAGCCGTCTACAGATTTGATGCAAAAACCTCTCAAAATCCCAAGCATGTTTTCTGCAGAGGTGTAAAAATCATCCTAAAATTCATATTGAATATTAAGAAATAACTTAAACAATCTTGAAAAAGATGTTGAATCTTTAAAAAGTTGGGGGATTCACACTTTCTGATTTCAGAACTTATTTCAAATTTCCAGTAATCAAAAAGGTGTGGTACTGCTATAAAGACAGACACATAGACCAATTGAATAGAAAGACGCCTAGAAATAAACAATCACTGATGTGATCTAATGATTTCCGTCCAGTGCACCAAAACCACTCCATGGGGAAAAGACAGTCTGTTCAACAAATGGTATCGGGAGAACTAGATATCCACACGTGAAAGAATGAAGTGGGGCCCTTATCTTATACAATATACAAAACAACCTGAAAATGGACCAAATAACTAAACATAAGAGCAAAAAATATAAAACTAATTATAAAATTCTGAAACAGAACATTAAGGGAAAGCTCATTCTTTGATATTTGGCAATGATTTTTTGAATATGACACCAACAGTATAGGCAACAAAAAGAAGATATATATATATATATATATATATATATATATAATTGCACTTCGTCCAAATTAAAGACTTCTGTGCATTAAAGGATACTATCAAGAAACCGGAAAGGCAACCCACAGAAAGATAGAAAATATTGACAAATCATATATCTGATAAGGATTGTTATCCAGAATATATAAACAATTTCTTCAATTAGACATTAACAAAAATACAACCACTTGATTCAAAAACAGACTAAAGACTTAAGTAGACATTTATTCAAAGATGATAGACAAATTGCCAACAAGTGCATGGAAAGATACTCAACATCAGTAATCATTAGGGAGATGCAAATCAAAACCAAAATTATGTGCCACTCCACACTCATTAGGACAGCTATTATAAACACGCATGCACACAAGACACGCATACAGTAGTAAGGGAGGATGTGGAGAAACTGGAACCCTGGTGCATTGCTGGTGAGAATGTGAGATGGTGCAGCTGCTATGGAAAACAGGGTGGTGGTTCCTCAAAAAATTAAACATGACTTGCCATGTGATCCAGCAATTCCACTTCTAGATATATAATGAAAGGATTGAAAGCAGGGACCCAAACAGAGATTAGCACACCAGTGTTCATAGCAGCATTATTCATAGTAGCCAAAAGGTGGAAACAACACTAATGTCCATCTACAAGGGAATAGATAAAATGTAGTACATACATACAAGAAATTTTATCCAACCTTAAAACAAATGAAATTCTGGTACATGCTACAACATGGATGAACTCTGAAAATACTATATTAAGTGAAATAAATTAGACACACTTTATATGATTCCACTTCCAAGATGTTCCCAGAATGATCATATGTAGGATCATATTCATAGAGATAGAAAGTAGAATAGTGGTTACTGGGGGTTGGAGTGAAGGAGGATTTATTGTTTAATGAGTAGAGAATTTCAGGTTGGGATAATAAAAAAGTTCAAGAGTTGAATAGCAGAGATAGCGCAAAAATGTCAAACTTAATGCCATTTAATGGTACATTTAAAATGGTTACAACTTTATGTCATGGTAAAAATGGCAGGACAAAAAATACTAAAAGTAAGAAAGAGATGGCCCCACTTTTTTTTCTAGATAGGCTCATATGTAAATATGGAACTTGAAACTGCTGCGATCATTGTTCAGCCATGGAGGGTGCAGGCCAGCGGCGAAGCCATCGCACAGAGAACGGAGACAGAGAGATGGGGACAGCCCAGAGCCCTTAATGACATCATGCAGCTAAACCCTGAATATCCATTACAAGAACTAATAAAATCCCTTTTTGTTTAAGAAAAAAAAGAAAAGAAATGAGCTACCAAGCCACAAAGAGACACACAGGAAGCTTAAATACATACTGCAAAGCAAAAGAAGCCAATCTGAGAAGGCTCCAGATGATTCCAACTGTATGACTTTCTGGAAAAGTCAAAACTGTGAAGACAGAAGGAAGATCGGTGGTTGCCAGGGGCTTTCAGGGGAGAGAGAGACTGGAATGAACAGGTGTAGCACAGGGCATTTTCAGGGCAGAGAAACTATTCTGTATGATACTACAGTGGCAGGTACACGTCATCATACATTTATCAAAATCCGCAGGACTGTGCAACACAGGGAGTAAACTCTGATGTAAACTGCTGGTTTCAGTTAATAATAATGCAACAATATTGTCCCTTCAATGTTGACAAATGTACCACTCTGATGCAAGATGATCATGAAAGAAATGAGGGGGTAGTGAGCAGGTGAAGGGGAACTTTCTGTATTTTCTATTCAAATTTTCTGTAAACCCAAAAACCTCCTCAAAAGAAAAGTCTATTAATTTAGAAAGTAGATATTAGTGACATTTATAGCATGATAGTGGCTGAGGAGAGCCAGTTGAAGACGGAAAGTTTTTCTCTGAATCACACACAGCTGAGAGTCACCACTCCTGCCTCTGAATGAGGCCAGCCCATTAAGCATCGAGAGATGGTTGTGAATGACTCAGCTCCTGGTGATGTGTCCGTGTGCAGACACAGAACTGACACATCACACTCATTGTCCTTAGACTAGCCTTGTCTTTGGGGTAAAGCACGTGTTGCAAACTAAGAATCATGGTTGAAAAACCCTCTGGGTACGCCAGGAGCTCCGGGTTTCCTGCACTTCACAGCTGCACATGACACATGCTCACTAGTATCTGTTGATGACTTTTGTCACCAATTCTGGAAAACTGTAACATCAGTTTCTGTACCTCAGCATGATTTATTTATTACATTTATGTAAGCTTGCTTCCCAAACTGATTCTCAGAATCCAATACTATAATATGGTTACCTTGCCCAATAACAAATAATGGCAAAGGAGAAGAAACTGAGAAATGCAGAACTTACTTTCAACTCAGGTTTAAAATGATATGGAGAGCTGGATATGTGTCATAGTGTCCCAGGGAGCAAGTTTCTCACAAACACTCCCATCCCCTGAACCCCCCTACCCCCCACACCTGAATTCTCAACTCATTTCAGCTATCTTTCCAAAAACTTAGAGTTCTTACAGATTTGAGGATTGGAAAAATTTTCACTGCTGGTGGTCGGCATGAACTGTGTTCTCTTTGTCATTTTTGATCCAGGTGTGGTATATTATAAAGATAACCAGCATTTGAAATCAGACAACTTGAGTTTCGGTCTTGATGTAGCCATTTAATAAAGCTGTGTTCTTTAAAATTTAACCTGTACTCTTTACTTGCTCTCCCAGATTGCAGGTTCTTTTGATGCACGCTGTCTAGGGGATGGACATGCTTGAAGCTCTGATTCGGGGGGCGAGGGGCAAGGGAGATATATGTAACCTAAGCTTTTGTACTCCCATAATATGCTGAAATAAAAAAAAAAAGGAGGCTAAGTATAGCTTGTAGACTATTAATTAAACTCTCTACAAGTATATAATACACACCAGGAAGCACCCTGAAAATTATAACTCAAATGTTTATGCAATTGTGATGGGTTTAAATTGAAAGAAATTCAGAGGCTTTTTGTTGCTGTCTTAAAAACAATAGCATGATATAGTCAAGTGAACTCAAACTTCTTCCTTTCTGTTTGTTCTTCCCTCCTTTCCATAGGGATAATAGGAATATAAATTGGGCAGTCACCTTTCATCGGCAAGTTAATGTAGCATGCTCTGTGACGTGAGGGAAACCAGAAGAAGTTCAAAGCAATTTAGCATACAAAATGTAACAAATTAGTAACTCCTAAAAATTGTGAATAGAACATTAGTAATTTCTTAGGTGGACCCTGAAGGAGATCTTTGAGGTAACTTGATTTATGCTATGAATAGTACATCTAATTTTGGGCATTTTAGTGGAGAATAATGTGAAATCTTATTTTAAAGATATCATTCTTTCCTTCCACATAAGATCAATGTATCACTTTTGCCCCTGACCCAAATTCATGAACAGTCATCACATGAGTACCTCCACCTAACAGCAGGGTATGATACGGGTGCAAATTTGATTTAAAAACCAAACGAAAACAACAACTACTGAAGAACCCAGATGTTGATGATGTCTGAGGGAAGGTCACAATGCGCAAGGAAACTGGGAAAGGCAGGATTTCCTAAAGCCAGAGAAATGATTACTAGAAGATCAAGGGCAAGAAGAGCCTTTCCTTTGTCCTTACAACGGATTTGATCTCTCCGATGGAGTCTCGTTGACATACGTTGACATGTTTGAGAAAGCCGTTTGTTCCAGTTCCTGTCTTCTGGACCAAGCAAGCAGCATTCCATGGAGATTCACCAGGAGGATCTGTGTGACTTCTGCACATACAGGTGTAGAGACTGTGGCATACGGTCACTGAAGGTCTTGCCCAAGGACGTGCAATGATGAGTTTCCCAGAAGGAGCTGAGGTCTCTTGCCAAGTCTTTTCTGGTGTGTTGCTCAGTGTTTCTACAGAAAGGTCAGACAATCAGTGGCTTCTTTGTGTCTGAAAATTGTGCACAAGAAAGAAAGTGCCATAGAGGCTACAGTCTAAAAATAATAGATTCACCGCAACCCTCACCAGGCTGTCCAGTCCAGTCTGATTTACCTATTTTAAATAGATTATCTATTTTTAAATAGAACAAAGAATTATCCCTCCCATTTGCTTTAAAAGGAATATTTGATTAACTCTCCAAAACAAAATTATTCAAATAAAAGAGGAAAAAAATCAAGTAATTATATTTTTTTGTATCCTAGACGTATGCTGTGTGAGTTTCTTTCTCTGAATGAAGTATCCATGTTCAATAAGCTAAATAAACATTGACTTACTGGTATTGTTAGCCTATTGAGCTCAGGAAAATAGGTTACATGAGAAGTAAAGGGAAAAATATACATGCATATAAAAAATTAACCTAAAAATACAAAAAAAAACCCCAAAAAGTTAAGTAGATTGGTAAATTTTTAACATAAATTTAAAAAATCACCCATCAGAAAACCTTCCTGATTTTTCAAATTAAAATGTGAATTTCAAAAATATTTTCAGTTTTTCATCTGTCTCACAAATTTGAAAAAATACCTTTATTCTGAAATTTAAATCATTGCTATATATTTTCAATTTTTTACTAATTTATCCACTTTCACTTCTGAGAACTGTTACAAATATAATGCTATATAAGCATCAGGTAGAAAATATATGTATTATATATGGCAATATATATAATATTTATATATTCATATTATAAGGATATACTAATCTATGTATATCATATATAGTATATATACTTATCATGTATATACTTATATATTTATGTGTGTGTATGTGTGTATATACCTAGGTATAGATATAGATACAGGTACGTGTGTGTGTGTGTGTGTGTATATATATATAGATATAGATATAGAGGAAAAATAAAACTAAACTTTTTTATCTTTTTTCCTTTTTCTGGAATTACATACAAAATTATAAATTATTAATTAGGTTAATTTAACATTTAAATTATAATTGAAAAGCCTAGAAAATATTTTTATGCCCAAACACTTTTGAAGTCCGGATATATTTTAATTTGCTTAATAATCCAGCTTAATTAGCATATTTAGCCAGTTTCCAATTAAGTAATATATTTTTAATACTTAATGTCAACATTGATTATATAATTTTAATTTAGTTATTTCTTGTTCAAAAATTATATAAAATCTTTTAAAGTGCAAACTTTATGTGTTCATAGAACTTGCTGGAAAGAGCTTAAACACTTTAAATTTGCATGAAAAAGTAATTAAGATATGTATACGATGGACCTAAGAGGATGTTTTTATCATGATATATGATTCCTATTCTAAATAAAAAGTAAAATAATAAGCATTCTTTGCTCTTTTATGCATCAGAAATTGCTTTTATTCAGATCAACAGGAGATCAAATAACTCTATGAGGAAGCTGAGTCCTGTCTTCATTGCCGCAAAGTCCTGAGCATAGTGGTAGGTGGAAAGCTGCTGATGACTCACTCAGTGCAATTGCAAAACAACTGATGGTGGCTCACATGTTCTCCACCAGCTCTTCATCTAACCGCCATACATCTAAAATAAGTCAGTCACATTACTTGTACATTTCTCCATTTAGAATGGGAACAAGAAATGATTTCAGACCAAAGGTCATTCAAAATGAAACAAAACCTGTGAGTAGGGATTTAAATTTAATTCTTTATTACTTAATTTAGGAGTAATCCTTGAAGTATGAGATTTTTCCTGACTGTGCTCATTCTACAAACTAATTTGTATTATTTAACCCAGCTCCTCTTCAAGCCCAAATTATAGAACTTCTTTTATTTAAATCAGTATCAACCTCAGATCAATGCTCTAGGCAGGATTTTGTTTTTGTTTTTTTATTGCTTTTTAATTTTTAATTGTTATGGTTATAAATAGTTGCATATATTTGTGGGGTGCATATAAGTTTGATACAGGTGTACAATGTAATAATCAATTCAGGGTCATTGGGTATCTATCACTTCAAACGTTTATCATTTCTTTGTGTTAGGAACATTCCAATTCCACTCTTTTAGTTATTTTAAAGGATACCCTAACTTATTGTTGACTATAGTCACTTAGTTGTACTATCAAATATTGTTCATCTATGGAACTACGTTTTTGCACCCACTAACCATCCCACTTTATCCCCCTTGCCCCCTGCCCTTCTCAGCTTCTGGTTACCATCATTCTACTCTCTATCTCCATGAGATCAACTGTTTTAATGTTTAGCTCCCACAATGAGTGAGATCGTGACAGATTTGTCTTTCTGTGCTTGGCTCATTTCACTTAATGTAATGTTTTGTCGCTGTCCCTGCTAATCCCTTTCAGAGAGAATCATTTAAGTCAAAAAGGCTGTCTGTCACAACATCCCTTTGGAGTAAACATTCACACATATTCCAACTGGGACTATTACTCTTATTGGAAAAGGAAGGATATATGCAAATATGGAAGAAAATACTACACACTGCCCAGAGACTGAAACTGAAGGAGTGGACAACAGAGAAGAAAAAGGGTGAAGGAAAACAGGGAACACGAGACATGCGATGCTAAAGGTGTGTCCTACGTACAGTATCAAGACAAGGCTTTCTGTTCCTCTTTCTGCCCCCAACTGAGCCTAGGATGTCATCACTTTGAGGGGGGAGGGTCATTTGTCACTTGTGAAAATAGCGGTGAAAAGGTTTATAATTTTACCATTTTCCCTCAAATACCTGAATTTTTTCCCCTGAATTTCAAGTTCCTTTTAGGCTCTTTCTGAGCCAAGTCACATGCTCTGCTTTCCTTGCAGTTCACACACTTAATTCCCCTTAATCACGCTGTTCACTTGGACATTCATACAGGTGGACAGGTCACATTTCAACAGAAACGATACAAACTGACTGCCCAGGAGCTGTTCTGCAGGTGTGAGGAAGGTGGAGGGTATGAAATATGGAAACACCGAAACACAGGGCAATGGGATAGATACAGGATTCTTAGCAGAGGATGCAGAAGACTCAGTCCAAATCTCTGGAATGGTGTTTTCCAAATAATTGTACAGCTATTATAAAAAATAAAAAGAACTTTCTCATGTTAATGTTAATAAATAAATCAATGTAAAACATTATTTTCTGGGTGTGGATAGTAGATGTTGTGTAGGTAGAGATTAATTGGGAAGATTAAATTTCAGCTTCACCAAGAAAGTACTAGACAAATTGCAATAAGGATTTTGACAAAAGTGTCAATGTAATGTTTAAAATCAAGTTTGGCAAAACTTAAATATACCTTCTAGCTCAAAAGTTCAGCTAGCTGACAACCCAGGCTTTTAAGAGTGAACTTTAGTTTAAAAAAAAAATGAAATTTGGCAGAAAAGTGATGAATATGGATGAGATAATGATTTAAAATAATAAAGGAACTTCTAGAATGGTCAGAAGGGAATTTATCAGTGTATCTCATAGGAGAGAGAATGACAAAATAATCTACCTATCAAATTAGGCAACTGACAGGTGGCCTAATTATGCCAGAGAAACTTATAATTGTTTCAAGCTGGAATTTGGAAAAAGAAGGCAAGAACCCTGGAAGTAAGTGAAGGGGCAGAGCCTATTTGAAGAAAATGCCACTGTTCTACAGCTCATTCTCTGGATAAAAGGAAAAAGAGAAGCAAGTGGAAATGTCCTGCCACCAAGAGATACCATATATTAATGAATAAGTCATTCATGAATGGGTCAGTTTTGTGCTCTTTTTGAAAGCTACAGCACTTAGACCACCTCCCATGTGTGAAATCATGTTGAAAAACACAATTATAAACCTCCAGAATAGCTCTATTTAAATGAGTTTCAAGACAAAGTTAATTTACAACAAAGTCTTTATATGTCAAATTTTATTTCATTAAAAATTCCCTATTAGTATACCACATTTATATTAATTTTTATTAATTATATATAGTCTCCTCCTCCCTTTTATCAACAGACAAAATGTTCATCCTTCTTTTATTAGCCAATCTTTGGATATTATACTTTCTTGAATTTCTAAGACTTTGGTCTATTATTCCATCATTCTCTTGCACCATTAGCTTTTGAATTTATTGAATGGTTGAATGATTTATACACAACCATTTGTACTGTATGCCCTATAAAATGAATCCAAAAAATAGAAAATTTATTTCTATAATCATATGTCCCTCTCTAGCTGATACAATTTCATTTATTTACTTACTTTCCAGCCTAGACATTCAGAAATTTTCTGCCCAAATTGTCTTCAGTCATTTATTTTCCATTTATTTGGATAGCCACATGTAGAAGACTGAAACAGGATCCGCACCTTTCACCTCTCACAAAAATCAACTCACGGTGGATAACAGACTTAAACCTAAGGTGTGAAACTATAAGAGTTCTAGAAGAAAATGTCAGAAAAACTCTAATAGACCACATTGGCTTAGACAAGGAATTTATGAAGAAGACCCCAAAGGCAATCACAACAACAACAAAAATAAATAAATGGGACCTGATCAAATTAAAAAGCTTCTGCACAGTCAAGGAAACTATCATGAGAACAAACAGACAACCTACAGAATGGAAGAAAAAAAAAATTCTCTTTACTTCTTAAATTCACTTTGTTCTGGATGGGCAAATTGTTAACTGTGGAGCTTGATAATTTGTCACTAAAAAAATATCATATATCCAACTCCTTCAAAAGGAAATATTAGTATGTTACAGCACTCCAGAATTCTCTAATAACGACTCATCCTCCCAAGGGTAACTGTCTTGCTTTATTTTTCTTGTTTGTATAGGTATGATATACAAATGAAATCATCATATACACATGTATTCTTTGACTTAATTCTTTTCTTCATAATTATGTTTGAGGCATTGACCCCTATAGAAGTATTTAAATTATTCTTATTGCTGTAAACTAGTTCATTATAGGAAGCCTATTTTTCATTTATCTATTCTTTTAATAAATGGTCATTATTTTGTTCCCAGTGTTTACCTGATGCAAATAAGGCGGTTTTGAACATTCCATTACACATCTCTTAGTGCACCAATATATGCTGAGAGAGAAAGTACTGGGTCATAGGAAGGAATCTATTCAGCTATAATAGATATGACTATATTCACCAAACATTTAATACTTCCTGTTCTTTCATTTTCTTTGCTCTGGGTAATGTATGGAGATTTCACATTACATTATAATTGAATTTCCCTGATATCTAATAATGTTGAACACCTTTTCATTTTTTTATTGTCAGTCTGGCTATCCTCTTTTTTAAAATACATGTTTAACTATTTCATTCATTGTTATTCGTTTGTCTTCTTTTTTTACTGGTTTATTTGAATTTTTTATATATTATCAGTATGAACTCTTTGTAAATTTTATATATGCAAATGTTCACTCCTACTTCACTCTGCCACTTGCTTTTCAATTTTATGCTTTTTATAATAAATGTAGTTTCTTGATTTTAATTATCATTATTATTCTTTATGGTTAGTAATTTTGCAACCAGTTAAAAAGTCTTTATCTCCTTCACTGGCATTAATATATTTCTCTTTGTTGTCTTCCAAAAATGGTCTCTTTTTACCTCCTTTATTCAGGTATACAACACATCGGAAACTGATTTTCATGTATGTTGTGGGTTAGTAATGAAGATACTCTTTCAATATGAACATTCGTTGATTCAGTATCATTTTTTTTAAAAGATCATCCATTTCCATTGCCGTTTTGAGGAAGGACTTATTTCTGAACTCACACATCCCTTTCTAGCTGATACAATTTTATTTATTTGCCTACGTTCCCAGCCAGACATTTAGAAATTTGTCAGGGCTTTTGTACTATATTGCTCAGTCTCCCTAAGATAAGTCTAGGCAACTAACAGATTCTTTCATTTTTTAAAAATATCAGGCATCTCTCTATGCCAGTGTCTGAATCTAGATTATATTTGAATTCCTTTTTCTGTTTTTGCTTCAATATTGCTTCAATATTGTAATATTCAAATATTACATCTTCATGATAATTACTGATATTCTATATTTTTATTCTTATTAATTTGCTGTTTAACTTGGTTTATAGATCTTTTGTGATCTAGGAATATTATTTTTGAAGTGGCAGCATTTAGAGAATGTTGCTTTATTTATATAGCTCAAAATCATGTATTACATATTATAAATACTGTTTTGTGCACTTTATATATACTAACACATTTAATATCAAAAATAACGCAATGAAGTAGGCACTATCACTATGCCCATATTATGAATGAAGAAACATAGTCACAGAGGTACAGGCACAAAGAAGATAAGAAGAATACGAATGCCAGTTACCTAACACACAGGTAACATCTGTATTCAAATCCAGGCACCTGGCAGCACAGCAGATACTTTTAGAGACGGTGTTTTGCTTATTCTCCTTCTTTCAGAGCTGTTTTTCTTTTCCTTCTTGGAGTACTGCAGGAGAGAGTTGGTGGCTGAGACTAGGTTTTAGCTGTAAAAATTGTAAGAGGAGCTAGGTTTAAGAGATTTTTATTTGGCATAATAAATAGAATTAATTGTCAGATTAGGATATAAAATGAGAGGAAAAGAAAGAATCCTGAGTGACTTTGGAGCCTGAGTGAACAGGTGGATGGCACATTCAGGTGTGCAGGTAGGAAGCACTGGGAAGTGCACCTGTGGAATGGAAGGGAGAATTATGTTAAGTTGGAGATGCCTAAGAAACAATTAAGTCACAAGTTTCGAGTAGGAAGCCTGAGGTGTATAAATGATACTGAAAACCATGAGACTGAATGAAATCATCTCAGAAGAAAGTATATGCAAAGAAGATAAAATAACTAAGAATAAAATTTGAGGGGGCATGTCCTTTAATTTATATGGAGAAAGGGTGGTGTGGATTATCACACTTCGCTCCCTCTTCTGGGATTCTAGGAGGGATACAATGAACAAAGTTAGTAGAGATGGTGGCATCAAGCTCTCTGATAAAATTGTATTACAGCCCACTACTCCACAAAACCTGTATCTAAGAGATT
This sequence comes from Eulemur rufifrons, assembly GCF_041146395.1. Classification (NCBI taxonomy): domain Eukaryota; kingdom Metazoa; phylum Chordata; class Mammalia; order Primates; family Lemuridae; genus Eulemur; species Eulemur rufifrons. The sequence goes on along the minus strand of NC_091011.1, from coordinate 3,790,643 downwards.
ATTGGAGGGAAATTGTATAAGATCGACCAATTTCAAAATATTTAACATCACTGGAGTCATAGGGACATACACAAGGAAAAAGGTGATAAATTGAGACTAACCTTCAGAATCCTGAGTGTTTTGTATGGAAAATGTCTGGCTATTAAGCTGGTTTAATACAGCATTAAAATGAGTAATTTATACATTTAGATATATAGGTAAAGAACTAAGCTACCAGCAGTAAATTATAGAAGTAAAGTAGTATGTTCATGGAGCATGTTTTAAAATTCTAGTGTATTTAGGGAGAGCATGATGCCATACTCAAAGAACACACATCAATAACAGAGCAAATATTATAAAGTAGTAATGAAAGAATAATTTTACAGTACATTCCTAAATGTAAAAAGCGCTATATTACAATGCCTGGCAGTTCATACGTATTTTAATAATGACATCAATAGAGATGGCATATTTCCACAGGTATACAGCACTTAAGCTTGGACATTGATAACATTTTCAGTATCGAACATGTTCTTAAATAGTTAAATTTCACTCAGTGGTACCTTGGAATAGTTGGTATATACTGCAGCTGCTTTAGCATAACATATAATCATATAATCATTCTCCTTTGTCATTTTCATCCGTGAAAGCAAAGAATAGAAAGTAAAAAAAAAAAAAAAAAAAGTTTGAGGGGCATGCCAAGTATAAAGTTCTAAGGAAGGAGGCACAACACCCAGATCGTGGGGGAAGACTAGGTAAATGTGGGGTCACAGACAGGTAGCAAAGAGAGTGATGGGGGGCACCCACGCCGATGTTGCTGAGAAACCGGTTACATTTAGGACAGCGTCTTGGACAAAGTCTTTGGCAGACTGCCGGGCAATAATAACCTACTTACAGAGAATAGATTCCAGGCAGTAAATGGAATGAAAGATGATTGAAATGAATTGAAGAGTAGACGGATGCTGAGGAATTGAAGGCAAAGATATAGAAGACTTTTGAAAATGTTATACTCTAGTGGGAGAAGAGAATGAGGGGATAACAGACAAAGGGATGGAAGACTCAAGGGAGGGTATTAAACATGTATAATCTGAGATGCATGTTGATAATGAAGGTAATATTCCAGCAGGAGAGGAGAGTTTAACTGCAGTAAAAAAGTCTATAAACACTTGATAAGTCACTGGAGCAAGGACACAGCTGAAGGGCTGACCTTCTGTAATTACACTTTTTTTTGGACGATTTCCTTTTCATATTTAGATTTTTATGTCTTCTGAATTTATTTATCTGAAAGGGATGAGTTATGATTCATATTCTATTTCTTTTTCAAATGAGCAATGTTTTAACACTGTATATGGAGGAATGTTTCTTTTTGCCACTGGCCTAAAATACCTTTTAATCATATTAATGCATGACAATATATACATAATATTACATATAAACATATACAATTAAACTATGTCTATTTCTCAGCCATAAGAATTATCTTAATTATGATATTTTAGCAATATTTGGTTCCACACATTCTCTCATCCTTTTAAAATGTCATGCTTTTCTTGTGTATTTGTTCTTCCCTATTAATTTTAGAATCTTACATTGCAATTATAATTTTATCAATATTTTACAAAAATATGAATGAATTTGACATTTTTACAGTATCAAGTTTTCCCCATCCATGAACTTGATATATTTCTCTATTTAATCACATCATCAGAAAGGTCCATACTACTTTATTACACCAGATGAACATAATTATAGCACATCAAGGAGCTGGTGACCGGGTGTGGAAGAGTCTATAAATCATGTCATAAGGATAAATTAATGTGTTTAGTCTGGAAAATAGTAACTTAAAACATTTATAATAACATTCCTAATTTTTGAAGGGCTCTTTTATAAAGAAAGAGATTAATTTTTTTAAATTCCAGAAACAGAAATTATGGAAAAGCTACATTTTTTCAATCAAAAAGAAAAATTATATTGAAATTGGCTACATAGTTATGTGGTAAGTTCTTTATCCCTGGCAAACACTGGGATTTGGAAAGAATACAAAGCAGTCCTGCCTTAGAGGGACTGGTGCTTTCTGGGATCAGAGGAGAGTGGGAAAGAAGGATGAGGTCACATAACCAGGGGAAAAAGAGCAAAAACATGGGGATAGAAATATGCAAAGCATACCCAGGAGACAGAACTAAGTAAATATGAGGTAAGTGTAGGTTTTGGACATCAAGGGCATTTGGGGCTACCTTGGGAAGGAAGGTGGTAGCAGTGTTGCTAACCTTCAGTAGTAAGTCATCAATTTTTGAAATAATTTTTCAGTTAGCTATAAACAATGCAAGGTTGAGTATTAGGTAGAATTTTGACCATCTTATTTTCTAATTTTTATCTTTTTAAAATAGGTGAAATGCTAATAAAATAAATGGATGTTTTTCATTTTTTAGGCTCTAGAGAATTAAATCTTTACAGTACAAATGAAGAAATATCCCTGATTATGCATAAATATCTTACATATCAGTATATGCAAGGCAGTAGCAAACAGAATTCAACAACTCATTAAAAGGACTATATGTTATAACCAAGTGTGATTTCTTCCTGGAATGTGAGGATACTTCCACATATGAAAATCAACCAATGTAACACACCACATTAACAGAATGAACAACATTCTATTAAAAAATACATGATCAGCTCAATTGATCAGAAAAAAAAAACATTTGACACAATTCAACACGCTTTAATGATAAAACCACTCAACAAACTAGGAATAGAAGGAAACTCCCTGGAATAATAAAGGCTATAAATTACCAGCCCACAGTTGCATAATTATCAGTGGTGAAGACTGAAAGCTTTTCCTCTAATAGCAGGAAGAGGAGAAAAATGCCTGCCTTTGCCACATTTCCTCAATACAGAGCTGAAAATCTTAGCCAGAGCAATTAGACAAGAAAAAGAAATAAAACTTATCCAAGTAGGAAAGAAAGAAGTAGAATTATCTCCATTTGCAGATGATATTAACTTACATGTAGAACATCCTAAATGTTCCACACAAAATAAAAAAAAAATGACTAGTGAATGAACTCAGCAAAGTTGCATGATACAAAATCAATAGTCAAAAATCAGTTATGTTTCTCTACAGTAATAAAGATAGAAATATAGACCAGTATAACAGAAAGGAAAGCCAAGAAATAAACTCCAGAAATAAACCCTCTCATGTATATTGACGTGATTTTTAATAAGTATGTGAAGACCATTCAATGTGTAAGGACAGTCTTTCTAACAAAGGGCGCTGGCAAAATTGGATAACCACATACAAAAGAATTGCTAGACATTTATCTTATACAACATACACTTATAAATTAAAAATGGATAGAAAGCTTAAACATGAGGCCTAAGTTTATCAAACTCTTAGAAGAAAACATAAGAGAAAAATATCACATTGGATTTGGCAATGATATTTTTGATATGACACCAAAAGCAGAGGCAAGAAAAGTATAAATAAATAAATTGGATTACACAAAAATTAAAAACTGTGCATTAAATGACACAAATAACAGTGAAAAGTCAACCTACAAAATTAGAGCAGATATATTCAAGTCATGTATCTGATAGAGGGTTAATATGCAGAATATTTTTAAAACTTCCACAACTCAACAAGAATAAAACATATAGCCTGATTAAAAAATGAACCAATGATTTGGGTAGGCATTTCTCCAAAGAAATACAAATGACCAACAAACATTTGAAAAGATGCTGAAAATCACTCACCATTAGGGAAATACAAATCAAAACCACATTGAAATATAATGTCACACTCATTGGGAGGCTACTATACATTAAAAAAAACTAAAAGCAGAAAATAACAAGTGTTGGAAGCAGAATACCAAACTGTCAGAAGCAGAAAAACATTGGAAGCAGAAATCCATCCATGTCCATTGAACCTGGAATGGCAACAAAAACATTTTAATGGGCCGAGCATATATTAATAGTTTGGGCATTTATCAGCTAACACAGTGTGTTTCTAATAATGCACGCATCTTCTCCTAGAGTCCTTTGTGCACTCTTTGTGAGAATTTCAAATAGTGCAGCCACTTTGGACAACAGTATGACTGTTCCTCAACAACTTAAAAATAGAGTTACTTACATAATCCATCAATTCAACCTATGAATGTGTATCCAAAAATTGAAGGCAAGGTCTTAAAGAAATGTTTGTATACCCATGTTCATAACAATACTATTCACAATAGCCAAATAGTGGACTCAATTCAACTGGCCAATGATGAATGAATAAATTAAATAAGGCATATCTATATCTAGCTATATCTATACCTATCTATAGTGATAGTTATCAGCCTTAAAAAGGAAGGAAATTCTGACACATGCTGCAACCTGTATGAAACTTGAGGACATTGTACTAATTGGAATAAGTCACAAGGAGGCACATACTACATGAGCTGTGCAGAGTAGTCAGACTCACAGAAGCAGTAAGTGGAATGGTGGTGGCCAGCAATAGGGAGGGGAAACAGGAATTTGTGCCATGGGTATATAATTTCAGTTTTATAAGATGTAAATTTTTTGGAGATTGGTTGTACAACAATATGATTATACTTCCGATTAATGAACTGTAAACATAAAAGTGGTTAAGATGTCAAATGTTATCTTATGTGTGTTTTATTACAATTAAAAAAAAAAAAGAAAGCCCCGAAGAAGCAGTGAAATCTTAAATTGCATTAAAATTTGACCCTTAAAGGTAGAAATATATTTTGCAGTTTAAAAAATCATTGAAGATAATCATTAAATTATTATTTAATGCATTTATTGAGTTCCTACTATGCACCATTGAGTCTTTAGGTACACTCTGTAAGAAATACACTTCAATAAAACTGTATTCTATGGGGATGATGTTTGTTAGATCAACCACCTTGAAACACAAAATTGTGACTGAAGTTTTCCACTAGATTCCACTGTTCTAGATATCTACTTAGAAGAATAATACCTAGAGATATTTTAATCCTTATTTTAAAACTGAAGAATACTAAGAAGAGGAGGAGGAAGAGGAGGAAGAGGGACAACCATTTGAGACACACACATGGTTTGAAAACAAATGACAATTTATTCTACATATATCTGAAGCATAATATATATTTGGAATGAATAATACATCTTGTTAATTTTTATTCTGATATTAATATCCAATCCCCTTTTCCTAATTAAAACTGTTAGCTAGGTGGGGGGTGGGGGAGGGGATGGGGGTATGCCTACACAATGAGTGCATTGCGCACCGTTTGGGGAATGGTAACGCTTGAAGGTGCTGACTCGGGAAGCGGGGGTTGGGGAAGGATATACCTACACGATGGGTGCAACGTGCACCATCCTGGGGAACAGACACGCCTGGAGCTCTGACTTGGGGGGAAAGGCAGTACATGGGCAACGTATGTAACCTGCAATTCTGTATCCCCCATAACAATAAGATGAAATAAAAAAAAAAAAAAGAATATCTCTTTTGCATTATTTCATCTTTAAGTTCAGCATCATATTTGGTAATCAGCCACACTTAATTTTATTAATTAGAGGGAATTCTCAGTCTTCTATTATGCAATAAATCAAATTTCAGACTTTGTTACAGGCCCACCAGTTTCAGGTCTGTTGCGTGGTAATGGACCAACACACTGAAAAAGTGGGTGTTACATCACAGAAGAGTTTAATAATTGGAGGAGGCAGGAGAGAAATCTCAAGTCCGCTTCCCCGAGGGGTCTTGCAGTCGTGCGTTTAGGGGAATGTTGGTGGGTAAGGGACTGAGGTCCCTGCTTGTTTGGAGCGTGGGGGTGGAGTCGCGAGCCTGCGGAAACTGCACTCTGCGCAGTCATTCCTCAGAGGGGTCTTCAGACTGCCTGGTCTCGGCAGACCCATGGGAATCTTGGATCTGGAAAACATCGCACGTGCAAACTTGAGGTTCCCTAACGTTACAGAAGCAAGCAAGTAAGGGAAGTCAGTGCTTGTGACAGGGTCTACGGCTTTCTGGCAGTGAGCAGCTCTGAGGACGGGGCTAAAGGGCAAGCCGCAGGCAACTGGAAGGGGGGGATAAGGGGTGAGCCAGCCCTTGTTAGCTGTGTTTCTATTTAAAGTCTACCTCTTGTTTTTATTTTATATTTATTTATTATCATTTGCTTTTCATTAGGATGGTTTCAACATCAAATAAAGAATTTTTAGAATTTTTTTTTTTTTTTTTTTTTTTACTTTTCTCTGAAGAACCACGAATTTTCTATCACTTGTAGTTTATTATCCCTATCCTTTTGGAAAGAAAGATGTAAAACTGTCTTTATTTGCAGAAGACATAAATTGCTTTTGTAAACATATACACACTCACACAAAGAACTTACAAAAAATATTCTGGAATTAATAAGTGACTATAACAAAGTCACAGGGTCAATATACAAAAGTCAATTGTTTTATAATATTTCATCAATGAGCAATTAGAAGTTGAAGTTTTAAAAAAAAATTACAATAGTGCCAAAATATACTTAGATATAAATTTAACAGTTTATGGATCTCTATGTGTAAAATTAAAAACATTGATGACTCAGAGAAGATCACTAAATTAAGAGATAATCCATATTCATGAATTGGAAAACTTAATATTGATCAGATATCAATTTTCCTCCAAATAATAAATGTAATTTTAAAGCAATCTATGAAATAAAAATTTATATTTTATTCTCATGTGGTTTATTTATTTTTAAAAGAAATAGTCATACTTCTTTATTAGGGCACTAAATAACAATATAAGAGATATAATTGCAGAATAAGAGGTATAATTTTTTTATTTGTATATCCGTGGGGTACAGGTACAATGTTGCAGTTGATCTACTGCATTGGGGCAGTCAGGGCCTTCCATGCACCCATCACTGCAGCAATGCCCACTGTACCCCCCAAGCAACTTCCCATCATCTACCTCCATCCCACCTCCCCACTCTCTGAGTCTCCATCGTTCATCATCCCATAATGTATTTTTCTAGATATTTACAAATTGTTTCTAAAATTTATGTATAAAGCTAAAGGACAAAGAATAACCAACACAATACTAAAGGAAAAAAAGAAAGGTAAAGGATTGCCACTACCTGACTTTATGAATTATTATAAATCTACAATAATCAGAAGAGTGTGATATTGGCAAAAATATAGACAAATAGATAAATGGGACACTACGGAGATCCCAGGAATCAACCAGCAAAAATTAGTCAGTAGTCATTTTTCAAAGGAGCAAAGGCAATTCAATAGAGATATCATATAAAACAGATGGTGCTGGAAAAATTGGATGATCTTATGCAACCATAAGCAAAAAAAAAAAAAAAAAAAAAAAAGAACCTAGATCCAGAATTTACACCTTTCTCCAATATTATTTCAAAATGAACCATAGACCTAAATGTAAAGATAAAAACTATAAAATATCCAGAAGAAATAATATGGGAAAATTCATATGACTTTAGGGTGGGTGATGTGATTTAGATTCAACAACCAAAACATGATCAACTAAAGAAAAAAAATGATAGGTTGGATTTATCAAAATTAAAATGGTTTGTTATGTGAAAGACATGAGTAAGGGAATTAAAAGAGATTGGGAGAAAATATTTTTAAAACATACATATGATAAGTGATTTGTATCTAAAATATACAATGAATTATTAAAAATTAACAATAAGAAAACAAAAAACCCAATAAACAATGGATAAAAGGAATGAATAGACACTTTGCCACAGAAGCTATACAGATAGCAAATGAGCATATGGACATTTGCTCAACGTCATATGCCATTGGGGAAATGCAAATGAATACAACAAGATACCAGTACATAACTATTACAATGGCTAATATCTAAAACACTGACATAATAAAATTCTGGCAAAGGTGTGGAGTAACAGAAATTTTTATTCATTTCTGGTGGAAATGCAAAATGGTACAGTTTGTAAGGTAGTTTGAAAGTATTATACAAATCTAATCATAATTTTATTATGTGACCTAGTAATTACTCTAATTTACCTAACTGATTAAAAAACTTATGTCCACACAAAACCCAAATATAACATTGCATAGCTGCCTTATTCATAGTTGCCAAAAAGTAGATACAACAAAGATGTCTTTCAATAGATGAAAGGATATACTGTGGTACATTCATATAACTGAATAATATTTAAGAATAAAAAAGGAATGTTTAACCATGAAGACATAGAACAATCTTAAAGGCATATTTCTAAATGAAAAAGCCAGCCTGAAAGGCTTACATACTGTATGACTACATTTTTACCGATTCATGAGAAAGGAAAAACTTGAAACACAATGAAGACAGAGATAGCTGTTTGTCCAAGTTTGGACTGTGGGGAAAGGGAGCACAGGAAATATTTAAAAATAATGAAATAATTCCTGACACGTATCTTTGTGAAAATTATTTATAAAACAAAGAATCAACCTTAATGTAAGAAAAAAATGCAAGTCATATAGGAGGTCAGGGGATCTCAGCATAAAATATTCACTGTGACAAAAGAATCTAACTAAAGGAAAATGCATGAAATAAGCTCACTGAAATGAGTGAGAGCAAAAGTGACTCTGAAAATGAGTGGAGTCCGGAAAGCCACAGACACTGTGCACAGGCACTGTACTCTGGTTGATAATGCTGTTTCCCTCAGGATTATGAGTTAACAATTCTGAAACCACGAAATATGCATTCTGGGATTAAATAATTAAGAAAATAGAGGTTACATGGCAGAAGCCCAGTTTCTCACTGATGGAGTGGCAGTTCACAAATGAGAGGAGAGGACAGAATGAGCATGCGGTAACGGTAATGCCTTAGAGTTGGAGACAGGATTCCCCAGATACAGTGCTTGGGCGTGCTGAATGGCTTTGAAAATTGAAAGGCTTCATAAATAAGTCTCAGAATCAAGGTCCCTCTAATCCTGTCTTGTTCACCCTCCCCCAAGGGCAAGAAGGACTCACTCAGGAATTTCCTTATCTGACCAAGAAAGCTTCTTAACAAAAGAATAGCAATGGCCTTCTATCCCCTCTTCTGCCTCAGAATCTCTTGCATAAAAGAAGGCTGAAGAATGCAACCTCACCTACATGGTCCTTTCCACCAGGGCTGCCTGCGACTGGGGCTCATTCAAACCCCAAAGAGAATCATTAACAAGTTAATTTGTGTCTCCCTCTCCCTGAAAATCATTTACTTTCCCTCCAAAGAGTTGTCTAAATTCCCCATCTTCTCCCTCCCCTGTGAAAAAGGGTTTATAACCTTCTGTACCCCATTGGGACAGTGATTTTCCCCCAAATATTAATCAATTTATATGCTTTTTTGTAACAGAGCTAAAAGTCTGAAAAAAGGCAAAATATTTTATGATTTTTCTCCTTAAAACCCTACCTTTTTTGGGAATTAAAACCTGTATTCCTGCCTGAGGCCAGTAATCAAAGGGGCAGAAAAATGATATTTAGAATTTGTTTTCTAGTGCCTCAAACCACAGGAGATAGCTCAACATAAGAATTGTCCAGAGGGCACTGAGATCACCCTCACCAGAGATAAGGTCCACCAAAACTACCAACCGTGGTTGAACAACAGCCCGAAGCCACAACATGTGACGCTGGTCACATAGACCTGAGCCCAAACGCCAAAACCTCCACCTTTAAAAAGCCCTGTATTTCTGCTTAAAGGCAGGGTGGCAATCTTTTGAGATGTTAGTCTGTTGCCTTCCTCATGTGATGGCAAATTAATAAACTTCTCTTTCATTTTCCTCAAACCACTTGTCCTCATTCTTTGTTCTCACTGATTCAGCCTCATGGACAAGTACCAAACTTTCAGTAACATTTTCTCTTATTAATCTATTGTTTGTCAGTTAATTTTCAGAGAATCATCAGAGGGTGAAGGGGAAGTTTTCTCTTGGCCCTACATGCGCTTAACATAGATACAAATACGTATATATTTAGAAATATTTGTAGGTGTATATAAATATGTGTATGTGTGTGCATGTGTATATATGTATATGTATATGTATTTGTGTTTGTAGCACATATGTACTTGCTCTGTCTGTCAGCATAACCTAGGAACAACATCACCCCATAACAAAGACAATACCCAGCTCCAAGATCTTGTTTTTTAAAATCCTACTCCAATAAGTGTAACCAAGTCCTTGGAGAAATGGTTGGTTCAAGGACTAAGGCAGCAGTATATAATACAAAATGATATTGGAGTATCTTGTAGAGGCCAAAAGCAAAACAGTGTTCAAAACCAAAACAATAATGAAGGTATAATGTATGTCAAAAAGGCAGAAGGGGTAACAACAATACTCCCAAAGGCCAAAGCTGGAATGATTTGAACAATACAATAAATAAAGTAGTATTAGATAATACTTCAAACATAAAATAAATGTCCATGAATCCCTACTGGAATAGTTATTGAATAGATAAATAAATGTATTAGAATAGACAAATAGCTCATGTAGAATTCTAAATAATTCATATAGATAGTTCCCCTTGAAGGAGTTCAAGAGAACCCCCAATTCTTACTGAACAGAGCACCCTAAGTTACAGGCATAATTTGGAAAAAAATGGATTCTCTCAAATATTGCTGGAAGCAGAAATGCATCCACACCTCCTTGTTGATAAAAGAATGACAAGGCGAGAATCACATTTTAGTGAACAAGCACAAATTTGGGCATTTATCAGATCACATACTGAGAGTTGTAAGTGACTCTAAGTTATAAGTTGTAAGTGACTCTTCTAAGTCTTGTTTAGAAGCCAAAAGAAATCAAGGTCATTTGCAATTTATGCTGAGTTGTCAGAAAATAAACCAAGTGTCCATGGTTGTTTCAGTGATCATCGTGGTTATTCCTAGATTACGACAAGTGATAAAGCAGTGGCACGTGCCATGTCGAATCTAAGAAAACTTTTCAGAATCTCATTTCAGAAACTGTTTTTCATGTTTAAAATTAGTGCTTATGAGATATTTATGAAACGTGTTTAAAAGCTAATTTACTAAATTTAGGACAATGGTATTTTGCAAGATGCTATGGAAAATTGCCAATGGGCTGAGTAGTCTTTGTTCCACTGGATGAACACTCTTACTAACTGGGAGAAGAAAACACATATGATGTGACAAGGATTCTATAGTTAAATTCTGTCATAAATATGTCATTATATTTAAAATATAAAACACTTAAATTTTAAAGAAATTCAAAGGAACTATACTTTTAAAATTAAGAAGAGCTCACCTAGTTTGGGCCACCATAGGATATCATAACTAATGACAATCTAAGCAAAATTCATCTGGGTATACATGAAATATGGTTCGTGAAATAGGGATGTGTAAATCAGAGTCCTGTAGAAAAAGAAATGACAAGAAACATGCCAATATTTGTAATCAGAATAACAAGGATGTTGTTATAATAAATGATTCAAAGAGAATGAGAATAGTCAATGAACTCACTAATGAATGAGGAAACAAGTAATGATGCCTCTGAAACTGCTCTGAGATACAGAATTCATGTTTTTAAAAGACTAATGTAAAGAAGAGAAATTTGAAGAGTTTTTGCAACTAAGAAGTGACATAGACAATATAGACAAGTTTAATGGAATGAATTATTAGAAGTGCCTCAAATATTATCGCATCAATTTCAGTAAGTCAGTGAAATTCCATATTGCAAGTTGTACATTATCTGAAAACTGTATCAATCTCCCCCGTTCTTATTAACTTCCTTCTTTCCCCATTTCCCTTCTACTTCTCTTCTTTCCTTTCACATTCTCTTTCTCTATTTAGTTCAACATTGCTTGACAAGCTGATATTTATGAAATACTGTATATGATGTTATAGGCATAGTAAGTGAATGGTTCAAAGATAACATTCTCCTGCCTGGGCAACAGAACAAGACCCCATCTCTAAAAAGAATGAAAAAAACTGACCAGGCGAGGTGATATGCACCTGTAATCTCCTCTACTTGGGAGGCTGAGATGGGAAGATTGCCGTGTGCCAGGAGTTTGAGGCTGCAGTGAGTGATGATCACGCCACTGAACTCCAGCCTGAGTGATAGAACGTGACCCTGTCTCTTAAAAAAATAAAAGTGTTCTCAATAGGATAAAAACTTAAATTATTATACATAATACAATGTCTCAATAAGGCGTATGTCTTGAGGCATAAACTGAGAAAAAAAACTGTCAAAATATAAAAATATGTTTTAATATAATTCAAGAATACTTTCATGATATGAAATGAACCTTCTGAGAGAGACATGGTGGGGACAGCACTGAATTTCACAGCAGACACTTTTAATTTTCCCAAGTGCTCTCACAGAACAGTCAGCTAGGAGAGCAGGAAAAAAAAAAGAGAAAGACAAACAAAAATCATAAAAAAGGTAACCTCTTCAACAAACCTAGGTCAAAGAGGATCCTCATAGATGTTAAAATATGAAAATGTGTAGCTAAATTGCAGCCACACAGGAGTGAGCATGGACATTTCCAGCATGTTGGCAGCATTTTATTTATTTATTTATTTACTTTTGAAAGTTATATAAATTTTCACTGAAGATGACATAGTGCAGAAAGCTAGAAGTCTTTGTTATGGGGTTTTCCTACTGGGATTGCTATTAATTCTGCATGGCGTCTTCTCCCGCCGCAGGTATTTGGAGACCGCGGGATCTCCCAGGTTATGTGGCCCAAGAGGCGAGTCAGCGTCCACTGCAGCCCGGACCTGCAGAACAGCGTCTTGCGCTCGGGGCCCCATTCAAAGCCAGCAACCTTTGCATCACCTGATACACTGACTGGACAACATTCCCAGGTTGCATAATAAATATGCTGTGTCCACAATCCAAAGCCTACTGAGCGTAGCGCTTCCCTCCTAGCAATTGAGCAAAACACGCAAGAATACGGCGTTTCCTTCGGAGGCGAATTCCCGGATACCCAGCCCTCCGGCCTCGTTACAATTTTGCTGACCTAACAGTCCCTCGACTCCTCGGGTGACTTCTCCTCCCCCGGAGTGTGTCTGCTTCCCGAAGGCTTCCAGCTGACTTGCCACTCCTGCTCCCTTCGGGCCACCTGATGTCACCGCCGCAGGTAGCAGCGCGCTGTCCCCGCTCTGCGGACAGTCCCGCCCGGGCTGCATCCTGGCTTGGCGCGGCGCTCGGCCAAGACCGCACGTGTAAACTCTTCCTGTTGCGTAAAAAGCGAACCGTTTTTTCTTCTTTGTCTCTGTCAGTGTAAAGGAGCGCTCAAGCCAGTTCAGGGAGCAGACATTCGCCACTGCGGTCGTGTTCACCTGACCCGCAAGGTCGCGGTCCGCGCAGAGCCCGGCTGGGCTGCTCCTGGCGGCGTTTGCGGTCCGGCCTTCCCCCAACGACAGACGGACGAAGGGACCGACGTGAGGGTCCTGCCAATGCGCTTCCTCATTCTGGAGACTGGACTTGACCGCTCTCTGTGTCCCCTTCGGAAAGCGGCAGTGACCCCTGCACTGCGGTCTCCTAACGGGCAGGGTCTCGCCGTTGCCGTCCCTGCCCGACGCGGACGGAGGCGCCGGGGACTCTGCGCTGTCTCCCTGGTGTCCTCCACACGTGGACGGTGACTAGTCCTGAGGAAATTTTCAATAAATATTTGTTAAGCGTTTGAATAAGTGTCTCTTCTCCTCAGATTTGATGATACTGGTGCTATGGCAAGACTTACCTCGGCATTTTCATATGTGCCTCTTTCCTATTTAAAATCAGATTAGGATGTGTGGTCACAACCAGTATGCCACAGATAATGTAACTCCACCTTTCTCAAAATCCTTTCGAGGAGCTTAAGAAATTATAAGGAGAAAAGTTGCGGGCAGCAGGGAAAACTACAAAAGATATCTTTAAAGACATCCTGAGAAATTTCTGTGAACACCACGCCTACTGGAATGGGTCTAACGAGGCATAATAGGATGACATGCAATTTTTTTTTTCTTTTGTGAAAAAAATCTTTGAAGTGGAGGAAACTCTCACAAAAGCCTTTTAATTGAAAGGGGTGAGGCTGGATTTTGGAGCAAGAGGAATCAGTAAAACAGACCAACACAATGAGACCGTCTCCCGAGAGAAGAGGCCGCCGGGAGTGGAGCTGGCAAGATTCCTCCAGGATCCGGGGGCCTCGGGGTGGCGGCCAGATGGCTCAAAGAAAAGGCAGACACTGATGGCCTTTGCCATAGGGACCCTTCTGGAATGTGGAAGAACAGGAAGAAAGCGGGCAAGGAGATGCTTCCTTCTGCATCGCCGTAAGAAGCATGTTGAAACGCTCCCTGGAGGAACTTCCCTCTGAATTTGGCAACACAGGATCCTTATGACCTGCGGTGTCTTGCAGCTCAGAAGAAAGGACAGAGAACTACTACTCTGGTTTACACTTCTTGAAATAGATAGCAATAAAAATAAATGAATGCCTGACCCGTCAGCATAACACTATCTGTAGGATATCTCATCAATGAACCCAGAGCCTTCAGTCTAAAGAAGCAACAGCAATTGGACGACAAGAAAGACCGCAATGAAGCAAAGCCAGAATTTTCTGTTTATATTTTTTATTTTAGCTGGGTTGTGTTTCTTACCTGGCCACTTTCTCTCTGAATCCCAACTATTCTTTATTCATCTCACGGCACATCCTACTCTACAACGCCGGCTGCTGTCGGGCAAGGCAGAGCTTCCCACTCTGTCCTTTGTGGGATCGAGAACCCACGAGACTGCACCGTTGCAGTCCGCCCTGGGACGCGGCTCCCCTCCTGTGACTCCGTCTGGGTCAGAGCACAAACTCAGTGAGGTCAAAGACAATGTTTTTCTAGCTTCCATAAATCTAAAGCAAACTACGCCTCATACTCCATAGATATCTAACAAACATGTTTTGAGGTCCCCCCCCCACCCCGAGCTAGAATTGTTAGAAGCAGATGTCATTACAATAGGACTTTCAAGGGGCCAAAGATGTCAATAGTGATATCTGCTGGTAAAGGAATTTGAAGTGGCTCCTTTTATGTGTTCAAAGGAAATGTGAGCTTTGATAAATCTGAAATTATACATGTTGCTACCTCAATTGTTACTCTTTTGGGATTAATGCATCTTAAGTATCTTAAGTACGCATATAGTCATTCAATGTAGGGCAGAGAGCTGGTAAATACCACAAGTAACAAAAACCCAAGACATAAGAAAGTAAAGAGAGGAAACATCCGTTGGTGGATAAATGTGTCCACTTTACAAGGATAATATTCTTAAAGCAGAAAAAAAATCCTTCTAGAGGGGAAAATTAGGCTTGGTCACATTAACTTATACATTCTGTAGGCCTAAGAAAATGTAGAGCCCTGTTACTCCCTGGCTTTGTCCCCTGCCACTCTGGTCGCCCGGCCATGGCGCCCTGCTGGTTTTCAGCAGCAGGGACATTCGCATCTGCTCTCCAGCACGTGCTGCCTCCTCCTGGACTGTTCTCACCTTAGGGTGCTCCTGGCTCCCTCATCCTCTTCAAGTCTTTGTTTGTCACCTTCCCAGCAGACCCTTCCCTGACAGCCCTTCTTAAATTTCCAACGCTCATCCTGCTCAGTCATTTCTACCCCTTTTCCTCTTTCTCCTTGGATAGCAGTTGCCATCACATGACGTGCTCAGTGACCGAGGAGGCTTGTAGGTTTTCCTGTACTCAGCTCTCTCTTCTGTCTCCAGAGCCTGCAGTGGCGTCCAATGCGGCTGGTTCCCCACTCCCTGTATATATCTCCACATATATGCAAACATGCATGTGTGTACCACCCATACACACATACATATATACATACATAATTTGTTAAATGCATAAATAAATGGCTGAGTGAGATGAAGAGTGGTTAAGAGACTTGCCAAAATTGCACACCTGGTAGATGGTTCTTTCCACTGTGCACCCTTCTCGTCATGAGCGATGGGATGTAACCAATGTACAATGTAACCAATGCAATTGTGCTGTGATGTGTTGGTAAGCAATGTAATTCACATTAAGGATTCAGGTCAGAAAAGGAACAGTCTCTGTTCAAAGACTTAGGGTACCTAAAACCTCTGACAGAGAAAAAGAAGTTACTGGAAATGAAGACTGACATGTGTGATTGATGAGATTTCTATGTCTAATCTCAGGACCAGGACATCTGAAATGCATCTTATTCCTAGCACTCTTCTTCATAGCATTCTGTGTGCCTCAGCCTTATAATTTTTCAAAAATAGCAATTGAATGACTCTTTCTTATTTGCTAGTGACTAGTTTCTACAGAAGCAAGGAGGACAATGGACAACCTCAATTGAATGTAAGAATAATCAGATTCGGTTTTCTCAGAAGGACATTAATTTTAAACTTGAATTATTTTAAAGATTTATCACACACCTTTCCTTTAATGCAAGTTTTCATGAATCTGAGCCTAGTAAATTTTTGTAACATCACAGAACCAGTGACAAATGACCTTGCATAATTATAGCTACATGGCTAAGTGGTTTTCTCCTATTCTCCTTAATGCCAAATTTTAATTGGGTAAAAAAGAATTTTCCAACTTACAGTATAAATGTTCTACTCTTTTTCCTTTAAAATTAGGGATTAGTTTTATACCTAGTATTATATAAACTTCTTATTGAATAGAAAGCATTTGATTTTTAAGTGGATTTTATTGCAAGCAACATTGAATTAAAAACAAGGAATAGCTTATTGTTTAAAGGATGGAAAACTCCTGTTTTCTCTAACTCATAAATAAATTTCAAGTGATTTATGAAAATAGTCTGTGTGCTCCGTAATACAGTTATAAGTTTAATATCAATTGGAGCTTCTGTTTTACTTTGCATATTACCACAAAGATTGGGCTTTTTGCAGGTTTAATTTAATAAATATTTGATTTCCATTGAAACATGTTAAATTGTGATATAATATTTTCAAAAGTTGGTGCTTTGTGCTTCCAGCCTTGGGTAAGAAATGAACAGCAATATAACAGTCCTTTATTCATATATATATTTACCAAGTGGCCATTGTCTAAATTATCAAGCTCTCACAGTTTTTAAAAAATAATTTCTTCTAAGAAGTTTCTAGACCACCTTTCATAATTTAGAAACTTTTTTGAGAACCAGAGATATGATGGTAAATAAAATTGGGAAGGTATTAACTGAAGAAATACAAATATTGTGTCCCGTTCATAGCATGTAGCTTAAACAACAACAAAAAAAGCATTTGAAACACTGATGAAAATGTTTTCTCTTTCATTACACAATTCCAGATCATTTTAATAATAATGAAGATGACAATTATAATAAAAATAGTTCTTGGTATTGTAGGATCCTTTCAAAAATATGTCATGAGAATTTGTCTGAACTGCCTCTCAAAAGACTGGCGATGCTCTGAAAATTGTGGTGGGCTTATGATGCATTTTCCTCTTTATTCTATTTAAAAGATTTTTATACATAATTTAACATACCCTGAGTTTTAGTTTTGTACTAAAACATTAAAATAAACAATATTTTAAATGTAATAATGATTAGAGAACCCATGGATCATTCAGAAGGCCTGGGTTCTTTTTTAAGTTTCATACCAACATGATTCTAAGGAACTTTGTGGTCCTCTACTCTGTAGAATATGGGGGCAAAAAATGAGGGTGTATGTCTTCTTAACAGCTCTTTGATTCAGAACATAGACAATTGGCATTGTTTTAATTTCTCCCTCCCCAAATACTTACTGGGAATTGGAGTGAAATACTAAGAAATCATACATAAAAAATAAACAGAAAATAATAACATTAGACCTTCCAAAATATTTAGTGAATCTAATTATAAAGTGTATTCAGAATTCAACCTTCCTCTAAACAAATAAAAAATGGAAGATAAAAAATATATCTGCAGGGAAAAAACTCTTAGTATATTACTCCAAAAATGTATAAATTCAAATCTGAATTTATCAAAGACTTAAAGGTGCAAAAAAAAAAAAATGAGCTTCATGGTTGTAAAGAAAAGGCTTAAAAGTTGGTTAGTAACCCATTTCCCATTCTCAGGGACACTGAGGCAGGTTTGACCCTCAGCAAAATCTCTTACAGATGTTTACTGATGGAATTTATTGGTTAAGAGATAAATGAGGGTCTTTCAAAAATTTCTATCTACTGATTACTTTTTTAGAAACACTTGAAGTTTTTATATACTTTGTGATGGAGAAAGTTTGCCTAAGTATAAGACCAAAGACAAAAACTAGAGAGTAGTAGGTCAATTACTTTTGACTCCATGAATATTCAAAACTTCTAAATGTTAAATCATACACACACAAATGAACACATACTTAACTACAAAAGTAAAACAATTAGGAAATATTCTAACATTTGATAATCAAAACCTCATAGAAAGAAGTAAAATATTTTAACATTTTTACCATTAAATAAGAGAAAATTAATAATGGTTATATTAAAAAGTACAATTTTACTAGTAATCAAAGATATGCAAGTGTAAACAATACAACAATATCCTTTTTTTTTTTTTAAAGATACCTCATGTAAATGGAATCATGCAATATTTGTTCTTCAGTGCCTGGCTTATTCACTTAGCAGAATGCCCTCCAGGTTCATCCATCTTGTCACATATGACAGAATTTCCTTCCTTTTAGGGCTGAATACTATTTCATTGTATGTATACATCACAGTGTTTTTATCCATTCATCATGGACATTTAGGTTGTTTCTATATCTTGGCTACTGTGAATAGTGCTGCAATAAAGAGGAGAGCGAAGACATCTCTTGACATCTTGATTTTAATTCCTTTAATATATGCCCAGAATGGGATTGCTGGATTGCATAGTAATTCTATTTTTAATATTTTAAAGAATTGCTGTGCTGATTTTTATGATAGCTGCATCATTTTATATTCCTACCAATAGTGTACAGGCTTCCAATTTCCCCACATGTTCACCTACGTTTACATTTTGTCTTTTAGATAATAACCATCCTAATAGGTATGGTTTTCACTTGGCTTTCTGTCATGATCAGTGGTGTTGAGCCTCTTTTCCTATACCTCGTGTCCATTTTTATGTCTTTTTCGGAGAAATGTCTGTGCCAATCCCTGGACCATTTTTTAATTGGGTTATTTGTTATTTTTCCAATGGGGTTATGGGAGTTTCTCATATATGTTTGCAAACCATACATAAGGACACCTTTATCAGATATTAATAAGTGGTTTTCAGGTGATTCTTTCACTTTGTAATTTGCCTATTCACTCTGTTGTTTCCTTTGCTGTGTACGAGCTTTTCCACTTGCCTGATTTTGATTTTGTTACTTGTGCTTTTGGTGTCATATCGAAGAAATAATTGCCAACTCCAATGTTATGAAGCTTTTCCCCTATGTTTTCTTTCAGGAGTTTTACAGTTTTTCGTTTCTTAAGTTTGTCATTAATCAATTTTGAGTTGATTTTTGTGTATGGTGTAAGATAGGTACCCAAATTCATTTTTTTCCGAATGTGGCTATCCAGCTGTAGTGAATTCTTATACTTTTATGTCGCCACAGCACCCGTTTTGAATATAAGTTGGACTTTCTGATACCAGAAGCAGGGCTCAATCACTGGGTTGGCTCTGTGAGGCATGATGTCCTCTTCTCTCTGAGATACGTAAATAATGAAACAGTTTCTGATAGTTCATGTGTTTCATTGAGCTGCCTCCTTTGTGCCTTACCTGGCTGACATACCTGAGCCAAACTGTTCCTGGTCAGGGCTCTCCTAGAAAGTGGCTGTCTTGGTAGGATTAAACTGGACACAGGTCAGATGAGAGCCACAACGTGTCTGCTGGTACGAATAAGCTTTTTGTCAGAGGGTTGTCAGGTCATGAGTTTGACACTTAAGCATGAGGCCACCCACTGGGATAAAAAAGTATCCTGTGAAAGGCACATAGTAAGTATCCACAACCACGCCCCACGAGCCCTGTCAGGGCAGGGCTCGAGTTTATAGCTATTCTCCAGAGAGAGAGATCTCATGACCAAACTAGAAAATAAACACACCAGTTTTCCTAGTACCATTTCTTGAATAGACTGTCTTTTCCCCATTGTATATTCTTGCACTCTTGTAGAATATCACTTATTGTATATGTTCGGATTTGTTTCTGAACTTTCTATTGGTCTATATATTTGCTTTTATTTCAGTACCATGCTATTTTGGTTACTGTAGCTTTGTTCTATATTTTTAAATCAGGATATATGATGACTCCAACTTTATTCTTCTTTCTTGAAATTGCTTTGGCTATTTGGGGTATTTTATGGTTTCATATGATAGTAATTTTTTTTCTATTGCTGTAAAGGTTTTTGTCCTAGTTCATTCAGGCTGCTATAACAAAATCCATAGACTAAGGGGCTTCTAAACAACAGAAATTTATTTCTCACAGTTCTGGAGGCTGGGAAGTCCAAGATCAAGGTGCTAGCATATCTATTGTCTAGTGAGGGCCCACTTCTTTAGAGATAGCCATCTTCTCACTCTAAATTCACGTGGAAGAAGTGACTAGCTAGTTCCCTATAGCTAGGACTATAAACATGTGCCATTATGACTGGCTAATTTTTATTTTTTGTAGAAATGGGATCTTGCTATATTGCTCAGGCTGGTCTCAAATTCCTGGCCTCAAGTGATCTGCCTGCCTGGGCCTCCCAAAGTGCGGAGATTACAGGCATAAACCACCACACCTGGCCTGTGGTCTCTTTTATAAGAACACTAATCCCAAGCCTGATGGCTCTGTTCTCATAATCTAATCACGTCCCAAAGGCCCCACCTCTTAAAGTCATCAACTGTGAGGGTGGGATTTCAACATAGGAGTTTTGGGGGAACACAAATATTCAGACCATGGTAGAATGCCACTGGAATTTTGATAGGGATTGTATTGAATCTGCAGGTCACTTTATATAGTATGGACACTTCAGCTACATTAAGTCTCCCAATCTTTCCATTTTTTGAAAACACAAGATATCTTTCCATTTTTTTAAAAATGTCCTTTATCAATGTTCTACAGTTTTCATTGTATAACTCTTTTACCTCTTTAGTTAAGTTTATTCCTAAGTATTTTATGCCCTTTGGTACTGTTGTAAATAAGATGGTTTTCTTAATTTCCTTTTCATATAGTTTGTTTTTAGTATACAATGTCTTTACTTTTTACCTATTAATTACTTATTTTCCAATATTTTGTAGATATATTCCATATTACTAAGAATGTTTAAAACTGAGTTCTGCAAGTACTGCTCTTGTTTTATTTTGTTTGTCTGTATTTTCTACATTCACCACAATGAATATTTATTTTCTTTTGTAATCAGAAAATCTTATTTAGACAAATAATTCAATTTACACCTTGCAAACATGTTAAAGTACTTATCAAATATTGTATTTTGTTTCCCAGTGCTTTATCATGGTATAGTATGCCCATGGAGTGAAGTTAATGAACATAAACATTCAAGAAGGTTTTAATGTTTCCAGTAGGAATGAAGGAAAGGCATTTTGACCTATGACAAATTGCTTTGCCACTTATTTAAATTTATATCAGTCCTCAAACATTTTGCTAATAAAAGGTGATTCTGAAGGCTATGCTCTCTGAATTGAATGTGATGGAAATATCTTATATGCCAACTACTATACAGCTTTTCAATCTCATATCCTCTGAATTAGTCATGCAATTTCTACACCTGTCATCTAAATTTGCTTAGGAATTTCAAAAGAATAGGTAGTTCTGATTTTGTTATTTTCTACTTGAATTAGGACATTAGGAGTTGAATTGAAAAGTAGTAGAAACCACAGAGCACATTTAAAATAGTTGAAACTGGATAGCTAACTGCTAAGGAAATAAAATAAGTATAAAACATCAAGTTAGAATACAAATGTTGCCTAGATTACAGTGTTTTGTGCCAAATTATCACTGATTGTAACTCAGTTCTAATGTAGTTGAGATTCATGCAAACTCTAGACATGTATTTCACACTGATGTTTGCAAAAATACTAATTTATGATACATATTTTACTTTCACATTGGTGGTATTCCTCTAGAATTTAGGGTAGGTCGTAGGGTAGAGGATACAGAAAGATTATGTTTCTTTTGTATTGCTGCATAAAAGATCATTACAAATAGACTGGCTTAAAACAATACACATGTATTGCCCCACAGTTTCCGAAGGTCAAGAGTTCAGACACAGGTCAACAGGCTCCTTTGTTCAGCTTCTCACCAGGCTAACGTCAAATGTTGGTCAGGACTGCAATCTCATCTGGAACCAGGGGTCCTCTTCCAAGGTTATTCAGGTTGTCGACAGAATTCATTTTCTTATAGTTCTAGGACTGAGATTTCTGTTTTCTTGCTAGCTTTTAGCTGGGGATATCTCTCATCATTTAAAAACCTGTCTCAGATCCTAGCCACATGGACCTCTGAGAGTATGGTGACTGACTTCTTGAAAGTCAACAGGAGAATTTATTGCATTATACTTCAATAGAGTCTTTTTTTTTTTTTTTTTTTTTTTTTTTTTGTTGTTGTTGAGACAGAGTCTCACTTTGTTGCCCAGGCTAGAGTGAGTGCCGTGGCGTCAGCTTAGCTCACAGCAACCTCAAACTCCTGGGCTTAAGCGATCCTACTGCCTCAGCCTCCCGAGTAGCTGGGACTACAGGCATGCGCCACTATGCCCGGCTAATTTTTTCTATATAGATTTTTAGGTGTCCATATAATGTCTTTCTATTTTTAATAGAGACGGGGTCTCGCTCAGGCTGGTCTCGAACTCCTGACCTTGAGCAATCCACCCGCCTCGGCCTCCCAGAGTGCTAGGATTACAGGCGTGAGCCACCGCGCCCGGCCCAATAGAGTCTTATGTAACATAATCTAATGCAGTGCCTATAAAATTCCTGTCCAGTGGACCTGCCCACACCCAAGGGGAGGGGATTATACAGGTGTGTACTCTGGTGGGTGATGACCTTGGGGCCATCTTCACAAAGATGGAGCTTTCTGTGGGCTGAGAGACAAATTATATCTTTCCCAAAGTCAGAACAAAGAAAGCCTACATGAGCATGGAATTAAAACTGCTCCATGTCTCATAAGGTGTTTTATACTCAAATAAAGGAATATCCAACTTAAATTACATTAAACCATAATAATATCTGTGAAGTCATGCTGCAAGAAATTTGGAGGTGGAGTGGCTGTAATGTTGGTGAATGCAGCTACTCACTGACGGCAGGTGGGTGAAAATGCCTTCCACCTGTCTCTTGTGCTCAGCGTGAGAGTTCTCCATGTGAGACTCTTTGCAACTGGAATTTGGCTCACTTCATTAACTCTGCTTATCCTTAGGGTCTGGATACATCCCACATAGCAGGTCTTAATGAACTGCCCCTTGCGGATGGATATTTTATAAGGATAGAAGGAATCTGTGTCTGATGCAGGACAAAATGCCAATGGGTGGGACCAAATAAGGGCATTCATGGTTCTCCACCCATCTTCTCTGGCACAAGTCTCAGATGCTCAGATGCTCAGAGGAAGTGAACAAAGACAAGAAATATAATCCTGTCCTTTGTTTTGTTTTCTTTGATTTTGGTAGGTGAATGGATACTTACATATGGATGCCTGTAGAGATAATGTCTCAAAACTGGGGTGGAAGAATAGGCAATGAATATGAATTTGAGTGGGATATTCATAAACTCTATTTAATCAAAACTAGAAAACATAGTCTCCAAAGAAAAAGGAGTAGAAATAAGTAAATTCTCCAATAAAAAGATGCAGTTTTTATAAGCCTCCAGCTTTAGGACATGGAACCGCAATGCACAGTGCATGACTGGGATTGTTTGAAATGGCACCAGGTGTGCCTCTTCGAGGGATGAAGCTGGGAAACACCTCCGGTAGGAGGTGAAATTTTCAATCTCAGCCTTCCATGAAATCACTAGTTAAATGATATGTATAGAATACTTGTCACAACAATCGAATTTATGTTCTGTTCAAGTGTGCATACAATGTTCATGTAAAACACTACTCAGTATATTTTAAGAAATTGAAATCAAGGAGAATATGTTGTTTGACCCAAATAAAACTAAACTACAAATGAATAACTAACAACACAAATATATCAAAAAATCTAAAAATATTTAGAAATTAAGCCATATACTTCTGCATAACCTGAGGGTCAAATATATTAGAAATTACTTAAATCTAAATAAAAATAAAACAGAACATCTCAAAATTTTTGAGATGCAGTACAGGCAGTTCTTAGAGGGAATTTTTAATCTGAATACTTAAGAGAAACAGAACCAACTGATATCAGTGATGCAAATTTCAATGTGACAAAAAGAAAGATGATTAAAACTCTAAGAATTGTTAGATTAATAATAAAGAAAACAAAATAATGAAACAGAAAATATAAAAATAATTTTTAAAATTGATAAAAATTTTCCACTTCATGAAATTTCATAAAATTTTTCACCTTGGCTAGAATAAGATGTCTTAGGATGAAAAAGTACATAAGCTTAAGATGAAAACATTGATGATTTGTACTCCATCAACATTTAAAAATTCTGCCATTCAGAATACAATTAAGGAAATGCAAATGCAAGTCACATTTAGTATTCTCATCCTGAGTATATATATTTGACAAAAGACTTGTATACCCTATATTTAAAAAACTCTTACAAATCAATAATAATACAAATAACCCAACAAACAGTTACATAAATATTTGAGTACATATTTCACAGAATTCTATGAAATGGTTGGTAAACACACAAAAATATGCTGTTTAATTAGTCATTAGCAAAATGAAAATTAAAAACATAATGGAATACCACTGCATATCTACTAAAATGTCTAAAATTAATAAGGTGATACTATCAAGTGTTGATTAGAACCTGGAGCAACTTGAACTCGAACACACTACCAAAATCAAGATGCAGAACTGCTGAGTTGCCAGAAAGGGATGCTCTCAACCTTTTCTTTCATAATCTTACCCCATGTTCCCCTTCCCCCATAGATAGCCTCAGACAATCACTAATGTGTTCTCCACCTCTGTAATATAAAATATTACCTAGATACATTTATATCTAGTAACAACTTCCATTTACTCTTATACATTATGATATATATTTTTTTCTAAATATTTTCTTTTTGTCATAATATTTTTTTTCTCAAAGCTATGAGTGCCATTTCTGTGTGTTTTGAAGGAAATATATTTTGGTTCACTAAGAGTACTTCATCCTAAAATACAACTTTGCCTAGAGCCTTAATGTTGCTGGTGTGCTCTGTTTTGCATTGACAAACTGAACACAAACACCTGAGAAGTAGTGGGATAGGCACCAGTGGGTATGATATCACTACTAATCCAATAGTAAACTATGTAACCATTACATCAACTTCAAATAAATATGGATTGTCTTATGTGCTCAGAGAAGACTAAGTATAACATTATTTTTTATTCCTACTCAACACTCTAATTGTTGTTTTACTTTTTCTTCTTATCATGTATCACACTGAATTATTTCAGAGATTATTTTCATTAATATTTTTCTCTCCCAGCAGGTTAAAATCCCAATAGCAGCGAGAATCATAACTATTTTATTCACCAATTCTATTCTCAGTGCTTGGAATATGGAGACTTTAAAATAAGTTGAATAAGTGGATTAATTGGAGAGGTTACACTGCAAACAGAAAATCATTTCACAGTTAGCAATTTTATTAATTTTCTATTGGATTCATGACCAAATAATTGGATCAAAATATGATTTAATTTAGTGATGTACATAAATTACTAATTTAATAAGTCATTATTTTGGTATTAATGCATAAGCAACCATACTACTTGAAAGGCACAATTAAGATTTAGAATGAGGATTAAGAATTCCTGGATACTGTCAGTATCTGGTAGGTAGAATGCTATTCCCAGAGGAGGATGTTACTAGTTTGGGGTGTAAAATAATTTATAATGCTGTCATAAAGTTTATAGGATTTCACTTGTTGACATTTTCTGAACTTAACCTTATTTAAAAACGTTAAAAATAAAATATTACACATGGCTGTATTCTCCAGTGTTACTAGATGATCAACTTGAGAGAAGGGAGCCCAGTCACAGCCTGGGGGCTGGAACAATTTGGCATATGATACGAT
This sequence comes from Eulemur rufifrons, assembly GCF_041146395.1. NCBI lineage: Eukaryota > Metazoa > Chordata > Mammalia > Primates > Lemuridae > Eulemur > Eulemur rufifrons. Next base: position 3,764,620 of record NC_091011.1, on the reverse strand, counting down.
TTTACTCCCTTCTCTTCTCAGCTGGGGTCTCACACTGGCCTTTCTGTGTTTATTCCTGTTCCTAGCTCCATTGACTGGGATGGTGGTTCATCTTCTGTAGTACCTTGACTGGGCTAAGGGGTGCCCAGATGGCAGGTAAAGCCTTATGTCTGGGTGTGTGCCTGTGAGGGTGTTTCTGGAAGAGATTAGCATTTGAATTTGTAGACTGAGCAAAGAAGATCACCCTCAGCCATGGTGGCGAACACTACCTATGCCACTGAGAGCAGAATGGAATAAAAAGGTGGAGAAAGGGAAAATTCACTCTCTCTTCTTGAGCTGGGACTTCCACCTTCTCCTGCCCTTGATGCTGGGACTCAGTACCTCCTACTCTTGTTCTCAGGCCTTTGGACTCAGACTGGATTACAGCTCTGCTTTCCTGGTTCTCCAGCTTGCAGATGGCACTTTGTGGGGCTTCCGGGCCTCCCCAATCAGGTGAGCCAATTCTCATGGGGCCCGTGCACACACAGGCACACACACGCACACACACGTGCACACACACACACACACTTGCACACGTCAAGATATATGTAATATCTTACTGGCTCACAGGAGAACCCTAATGCAGCAGGGTGCCTTTGAGGCATTCCACATGACTGCTGTCTGTACAGTGCTCCTTTGTAGGCATTTCAGAGCGAATTCTCTTCCTAGAGACTCGAATAGACCTTAACTTTATATACACCCAAATTGCTTAATTCTGTCTCCTCCCGGCTTCTTCTTCTTCTTTTTTTTTTTTTTTTTGGTATGAATCCATAATCTTCTCTTCTGTCTGCTTATTTGAGTATATCTCAGACACATTGGTTACTATCATTTTCAGTTTCAAATCCTGATAGGTTTTTTGTGCTAATAATATCAATAATAGCATAATAATGGGAATTTTGAAAAAAACATGTAGACTAATATTACCCACAAGAGACAGGAAGTGTAGAATGCTCCTGTTTGTGGTAAACTTCATACTAAACATATTGTGTTAGTATAATTTGGACTGACACTTCCGGTCAAGATTCTAGTCTGTAGATCTCAAGATCTAGACTTCAGAGATTTTCCTAATCATGAGTCTGAAGTAAAAATATATATTTAAAAATTTAATGAATGTTTTTCAAACATATTACTATTCTTGTGGAAAGAGCACATTCATTTTGCATGCCCTTAGGTGGGGGCACGAAGGCCTTAGTGGTCCCTCTTGCATAGGTGGCCTCCTCTCCAAGTCTGTGACACTGCATTAGCTCAAGCTTTAGTCAACCCCTATGGGATTGCATAAGAGCTTCACGAAAATCCTAATTTTGGCAACTTTTTTCTGTCCTGGCCACCAAAGGGTTAACTGAAACTTCCCTATTATTCATAAGCACATGCCCCAGATATTATCTTCATTGGATGCATCCCTTGAGCTGGTGTGAGACCTTGCCTACTGTGTACCCCAACTTTGTTAAATATCAGCTACCTTTATGCATTAGCCAAATTGGTCTACTCATAATGTGTTAATCACCTCTTTTGTATTTCTGTCTGAAAACTTGACGTGGGTTACCTGTTCAATCCTCACATCTGCCTCTAACAATTCCTCCTGTTCTGTAAGTCCTACAGCCAGTATCATTTCTCTCAAAAATGTCTTTCCAATTATCAAAGACAGAAGCTATGTCTTTATTCCAACTCAACTGAGTTGTGTACACGTTACAAATATTTGTCTTTACCTATATTTGATTACATCTTGAATATATAGATGATATATTACCTTTAAAGCCAGGGACATATTTTCAAAGAGATGCTTTTCTATGAAATTCTTGTTAAAACAACAAGAACCACCAGAGATGGGAAAAAGCTATTCTTTTCTAAGAAATGTTTTGGTTCACCACAGTTTTAGGCAAATGGGCTTCCTGGTTCTCAGTGGACCCTGGCCACAGGGCATGTCTAATGTCTATAATCTGGATATTTTCTATCTTTTTCCAAGGGTAGACGTCTTCCTTCTTTGCCACCTTCCTGCCTTGCCCTCTCTCCCCTCTGTCTGCCTCTCCCTCTCGTCTGCCCATCTGTTTCTCCCTTTTCTCTACCACAGCTGCAGTGGATGTCCAGCGGGAAGAACAGGGCTGCAACCCGCTCTGGACCAGCTTTTGCCTTTTGTGCCATAGGGGAGAGGAGGGAAGGCCCTCAGTGGGCCTGTCGGAGCTGCTGTTCTCTCCCTCACGCTTGCACCACAGAGGAGGTTTTCCCTCATCTCAGCCTGCCTCCAGCCTCCAGTCTTCTCAAGAGGTCTGTGGAGAAAAGTCGTGAGAGGGTGTGAATCCGCTGTGTCTTCAGTGCCTAAGGGCCTGCACTCTCACACTTGCCCACACTTAGCCATAAGTCACTCAGAATTTTAGCAAAATTCTTTTTATCAGCTGTATATTCTCCTGTGCTTGTCCCAGTAAGTGCTCGCACCCTTGTCTCCTTGGGGGTGCTGTCTTTCCTTATTTGTTGTCCTGTCCTCACTTCTCTGGTGGGTTGGAGAAAATTGTGATTGTTTTGTAGGTTATCCAGCATGTTTTTGTTGTGCTTGTTGTGAGGATGGAAACAATGTTCCTTCCAGCTTTCTGTATTCTAAGTAAAAGCTAGAGGTGCTACATATGTTTAAAGTCACGAAGCAGAATTGAGTTAAGTCTCTTGTCAGAGAAAAATCACAATTTTATATTATTTGCATACATACACATATAATCTCAAACTCATTCACTTTCTGACATATCAAACACTGACATTTACTTGGTTGCTTTTTAGATCTAGAATTTTAAAGTTTTGGTTTGTTTCTATATGCTTCTCTATATTTGAAAGTTCACCCCCCAGGACATCCCCCACCCCTGGTGTACACTCCAATGTCCTGTGTGATGGGTACTTTGGGTAGGACACTCCGGTGTGGAAGCTGCAGGTATTGTGCTGATAGAATTTAATTTTTCTGCAGTGCACGGGGATTATTTGGTCCCGGTCCTAGGCACAGAACTCCCATGGCCAGGTGGAGGCACGGTGGAAGAGACAGCCACAGTGGGAGGGGACCCTGATCTCTTGCGTCTGTGAGCCATGGAACATAATCAAGCGATGTAGTGATTCTCAACCTTGGCCCTGGGGGAAGGGTGGCATATTATCCTTTCTGGGATAGAAATAGTTGGACACAGAAAGACATTGCCATCAGTGGCAGTTCTTGAGTTCGTTCCAGAAAGCCTGGGAGGTACTTGCATCTAGAAAAGATGTGGCACAGCGACTGTGATTTACACACCAAATTCGCAGTCAACAGAAGCAACGGGCTGCCGGTGCTCCTTCATTTCACAGGGCTCCACTGGCCTAGACCCGTGGAGACCCAGCTGCATCTAAGCAAAGTTTGCACAACACTAAATTATAATGAAGCATGAGCTAGTTATAAACACTCATGAGGTGAATTGCCCCTGCGAGAAGGCAGGTATATTATTTGTTCTCATTGTTTAGGACTGAGTGGAAAGCGGGAACAGATTTAGTAGACCACGAGGGGGAAAGAGCAATTAATTAAGTCCAGGTAAATGGTGCGTGGGAGCTCTGGGTGAGGCAAGGTTAAAATAAGTTTCTTTTATGCCTTACCAAAAGTCCTTAAGGAAAGCAGGTACATCAGAAAAGCCATATTCTTAAATGGAAAGGAGATGATATACCAACTAATTTTGTGGAAACAGGAGAACATAGATTCCCATGGTGTTTGAAATGCTACAGTGTTAGAGAAAAGATACTATTTTATTAAATGTCGATGTTGGCTAAATAATTAAAATACATTATGGACTGAATATTTTATGTATATGCAACACACTGGAACTAGACTGTGAAGGATATTGTGTATTTTTCTTATTTTTTTTTGTTTTGTTTTGATTTATTTTTTTGGCAGAACCTGGAATTGAGAAAGGGACCTGGTGACTAATGTCAGAAAAAGAGGAAGGAATTTTGGGCTTTAATTAAAAAATCCAAGGCCGGAAAGTTGGTAAGAACTGCCATCTTAAAACACCTGTTCCTGGCAGATGAGGCTTTGGGAGATGAAACTGTGGATATTAGAAATCTGTGAGGCCTGGATACACAGTCCAACACCCAGGCAGCACTGGAGCATAAACTTTGAGACTTAAACCCAAGAGAGTTCCAACCTCAAATTTCTTAGTAAATAAAGAGAATAAACGAAAGGAAGGCAGTTCTGATTCTTTTACCTGAAGTTTCATACTTGCTTCTGTGCCAAATGTGCTCATTTATGTAATATAAATTTTAGAGGGACTCTTTACAAGTTCTGCAGCTAATGGAAATACAAATGCCAGCTTGCAGAATCTTAATACATATGCTACCTGCATTTCAATGACTTCATGTGTACACTGTAAGTGGTTATATATTCACTGCAGAACTGTATTGAAGAATAAATGGAGTAATATTTGTAAAGCACTCAGTAAAGCTCCTAAACATAGCAGATGATCAGAAAGGGATACGGAAAATATAAATTTTTATACTAAATAAGAGCAATTCACAATGTATAGAATAATTAGCATCATTTTTTGAATTTGAACATAAGAGCTAATCAGTATTTGTCTATTAGGAGTAAAGATAATTGTCAATGAATTATGTGGAAAGGACATTTAAGACCCATATATGTATAGGCTTTGAGGGGCATTACCTATAATAGAAAAGGAAATTATAGCAAGACAGCGGGGATAAAAGTTCTAGTGTTGTATAGCACTGTAGGATGACTAGAGTTTCAAATAGCCAGAAGGAGGATATTGAATGTTCTCAACACAAAGAATGATAGATGTTTGAGATCATGAATATGCTAATTACCCTGATGTGATCACTATACATTGTATGTATTGAAACATCACTATGTATCCCATAAATATATGGCTATTATATGTCAATTTAAAAAAAAATAAAAAATAGTTGAGAGAAATCAAGAAGTCAGAGAAGGAAGCTAGGGATTCTGAATATTAATTTCAGCCATATTATAACTTAAACTAGGGCAAAATCCTGTGTGATGAACTTAAACTTATTTTATTGAAAAGGAGGCTCCCTTTAGAATAGCCTTGAGTTGTCAAGGAGAGAGACCTGGGCCTTGGCCATCACTGAGCCTGGACAGACCCATATGTGAGGGGGCGGAGGTGTCTGGGAAGTGTTTTAATGTTTCTGGCCTTTATTTTCTTCATAGTTAAAATGAAGAAATTTACATGAATTATAAAACTCCTTAAAATAATTGTTTCTACATTCTAATGTTTCCTTTGTTACTACTTACAGGTAGTTTGACAATTTAATTGCCTAGAATTGATAGCGTAAGAAATATACATGAAAATAGATAAATGTACTTTGTGCAGTGCATGAAAATTTCAATCAACCAACCTTAATTTTAATAATTTAAAAATGATTATTTAGAGTTTGGATTTGGTTGTTTTGTCATTTTCAATCATTCATGTGTTAAACAAATATTTATTGGCTACCTACAATACCAAATAATTGTGCTGTGTACTAAATATATCATTGGGAGCAAACAGATACAGCCCTTCATGGAAAGTCTGTCTAGGGGAATGGATAGCTACTATTTAAAGTATAATAATAATATATCCTGTGATTTTGAACAGTGATTAGTGCAGGGAAGGAAAGCTATAAGGATGTGAGGAGCCAAGTAATAAAAAGTTGTGATAGTATTTCTCAACTAGAATGACTTATGATCTTATAATGATCTTCAAGTGTAAAAAATGAAGAACTTTCAGGTTCAACCCAGAGACCTGCAGTATCTGAATTTCTACATGTCTAGCAGGGAAATACACATTTTTCATAATTTTCTCAATTGTTGGATTCTTATGTACTGTGAAGTTCAAGAACTAGTGCACCAGGTGAAGTGTAATACTTTTACCAGTGGCTGGAAACCTCTGATTGCTTTTCTAGACTACAACTTACAAGTGTTCAAAAAAAGATTTTTGTTTGTTTGCTTTTTACAATTTATAAGGATGTGATATTTAAATGTGCCAATTTGCATTTGGAAATCAAGTCCCACAAATGTTTGCTACATAAACATGATGAACAATGTCAGGTGTTTTAAGTATCCTGGTTAAATACATGTATAATAGGAAAACCCACGTGGCACGATGGGTATCGTTCCTACCACAAAATTCTCATTTGAGAAGAAAATGGTTTCATTCTGTGCTATTCATAGAGAGGAACTTAGACAGAATTTGATATTCCCACAGGAAGCTAAGAGGTGAAAAATTCAGGTCTCTATAGACATTCTCCAAAATCAGGTAGCTCAAAAACTAGAACACAGAAAACCATTCACACCCATGAGCAGACCAGGAGGCAGGAACTACTCCAAACTTCATTTGCATGTCAGTGTGCAAAGATACGGCAAGCAAGCAGGGCCAGCTCCACACTGCACACGAGTAAAGTCAGGCAGAGAGACATTGGTAAGGAGGAAGCACGGCTGGTTCTTAACGGTGACGGAATAGATAGAATCATTCAAGAAAGAACATGCCCCGCTCTCAATGGGGACATGTTGAGAAAAGATCTGAGACATGGAAGGTCACAGCGCTCACTGTCGGCCAACTAAAGGGAAGGGACTCAGAGGTGTGAGGGCCAGTGGGGCAGTCTGGCAGCGCGAGCCTTCTGGAATAAGAAGCAGCAGCTTGAAGGGGGTGGGGCCCCTCAGGGTCTTGGGGATGAAGTGAGAGAAGAGAGAAAATGATGGAGACTAAGAATTACACAGAAACAAAAGCATTCTGATGTCACTGGACATACCACCGCCCTCCCGGTGCTCTTCCTGAGCCAACGGAATGGGCGTTTTTGCACTAGAAAATGTGCTGACTCAGCCAAGTACCTGACACTGCCAGAGAAATGCTTGTGGTTTCTGGTCAAGTAACATCTAAGAATGTTACTTAAGAATGTTAAAACACCTGTAAAATGATAGTGATATCTGTGTAAGCTACCATGAAAAGAGGTGAAAAATTAAGAATGAATTTTTCAGCTGATAAAGATAGTTCCCAAAATAAGAACTATCAAACAGAGGAAAGTGACCACAAAATACTCCAATGAAAATTAAATATTAATAAATAAGCATTTGAAAATATGAGAAAAAGAACTCAGATCAGAAACGTACAAATCATAAAATTAGAAAATTTCCATGGAACTGTTTTCTAAGCCAGGCCTCCTACCAAGCAGACCACCTTATTTATAAAGGGATGAAATCAGGATGGTATAAGATATTTTTTCCATGGCAAAAATCAAAACATGCTGACAGTTAACATTTCCAAAAGGACTCTGGGAAGGAACTTATGGGCCAATGATTTTTTATTTAGTTAAGTCATCTTTCAAATTTGAAGAGTATAGAAGACATTGTAGGGAATTTGTGCTCAAGAGCTGTTCCTGAGAATTGGCCCTTTGCTGTTCAATCACCATCTCTCTCTCTCTCCTTCTCTCCCACACCCATAATATCGAGTTGTTATTTTTAATTAATCCTAAAGTAACTTTTTAAAGGAGTAGTACCAATTGTTTTTACGGTGCAAACTGCTTCCATGAACAGACTGTCATCGTCTTTTTTTCTCTTGAGTCTAAGCAAACCTCCTGCGGGGCAGGGATGGAGAAGGGAGGTAGAGAGAATGACAGTAAGAAACACAAGAGTAAACTGCTGCTGTGGATCCCAAGTTGAGGGGACAGTTTTGAACTGAGGGGGAATAAAGGGCACAGAAGAGTGATAGAAAGAGTGATATTGGGAAAATCGAGAATGGGAAAAGGGAAAATATTCAGTTGAAGGACATAAAGTTAGACAGATATTTTTACTTGAGAATCTGTCCAAAAAGGTCAAAGTAACCTGCAGGCAATCACGATTTTTGCCGACCTTTCGAAGGCTCCCTGGAGCCTGTGTAAGTCACTGTCCCAGTGCCCCAGCAGGGTACCCTGACATGATGGCGTTTCACATTAAAGCAAAACAACGGGATCCAACAACCATTAAAAATACAACATCTACTTTTGTTTGTAAAAATAATATACATCTCATGAAAAAGACAAAAAATATATAAAAGGTATACTAAAGAGAATAAAAATAAAAGATAATATCACTAATTAGAGACAATTATTAGTAGCATTTCAAACATCTGATTTTAAACCATGTGGTAAAGTACTACAAAGTAGCATGATTTTTATCAAACTGGGCATCCTCTTGGTAAATAATGTAAGTATTAAACTCCATAACTACATCTTTTCCACATAACACGTTATTTACAAATATTAATATGCCCATAAACACAATTCTATTAAGTCATTGTTTTTCTTCTTTTTACCAATCATCTGATAAAAAGCCTCTAGCCATTACATATAGGCTTCAGTACAATTAGTGACATACTTTTACCCATCATGAATTCTTGGGATTCCTGTCTATTATGAAGTAAAAGTATGATCTATTGTCCAGTATCTAAGTATCGCTATACTGCTTTGAAAAATAGAAAATAATCTTGATCCTTATATACTTCTTAAGCTGTTTATTTTATATTTTGATACATTATAATATCAATAAAATAATAAACAAATAGACAAATGGAGGACAATAGAGAACTTAGGGACACAGCAATGTATGTTTGGAAATTCAATGTAGAATAAAGTTAGTAACATAAGCATATGGTGAAAGAATGAGTTGTTTAACATGGGAAACTGCATTTGAGTCATATAGACACAAATAAAAATGTAGAACCTAAGTAGACTAAAAAATGATTTGTAGAACACAGAGCTATGCTGTTAATATAAAAATGTATTATAGAATGTTTTCTTGAATTTGAATAGGTGATATATTTTAAGCAAAATATCTAAAGCATAAACCTTTAGACAAAATTGCATTAATCTGGTTACATAAAAGTAATAAATTATCTTCAGGAAAGGGCACCATCATCAAAGTTAATAGACAGATGGCAGATTGAAAAAGTGATTTACAATGTCTAAGACTGAGAAGAGATTAATCAGAAATTCTGCATCCCATGAAAAGAGAGACAGCAGCTGCCATGGAAAACTGGGTATGTAAGTGTAATGAACAGCACAGACAGCCCTGCAAGCTAACTGGCCAAAGATAGGCTTAAACCCATTAGGAAAATGACCAAATAAAAGTTATACATACAAAATATCATATTATTATTATTTATATATAATATATTATTTTTAGTCTATTAGGCTCAAAGAAATAGCTGGCTATTGTGAAACTTTGGCAGAAATGTGAACACAGAGGAACTACCACGTTAGTGAAAGTGAAGACTGGCACAGCCCTGCATCCAGCCATTAGTTGAAGAGTATGATGAGCTCAATCTTCTGCACTTGGAGTCCAGATCAAACAAGACAAAACAGCATGACAGCCCCAAACCTCCTGCACAGTAACTTGCATAACCCCATTGTCTTTTTCGATGACTAAAACAGACACGTAGCCCAGGGTACTTCTTTAACTCTGCGGCTTTGATAACATAACTATAGTCATTTAACATGAGTAGAAAGACACAGACGTGTGTTTTGTGATAAAAATGTAGAAACCTGGTTAAAGCCAGAGCTATATGAGAATGTGAAGGAAATGAATCAAACGGAAGGAGAAGGAGGAAGGTGGGAAGGAGAGGACGTGGAAGGGAAGGAGAACAAGAGCAAGACCAGGGGAGAGAACAAACGCAGCAAAGGATGGTTTTCTCCTTTCATGTTCCGAGGAATGATTATCACTTATCTCCTCAGCCGAACCTGTATCTGTGGGGTTGCTCAGTTATGCTGTTCATGCTGCTACTCACCGGGAGGTGTCTCCCAAGGCAGGCCCCAGGCAAGTGCTGGGAGGAGGTGCCGGTGGGCAACCCCGCGCTGCCACAGGGCGAGGTCTGCAGGGGATGCCAGGAAGCCACAGGGCTCTAACAGAGCATGGATATCTCCAGCTGTGTTGAGAAGGATGATGCACACTTTCTAGAATTCCACTAGACCATGTGCCAAATTATTATGTCCCTGATAATCCAATTAGTTGTGCCTTCGCATTGTGCCAGACATTATGAAAATATAAATCTAAATAGTTTATTTGTGCCATTGAAGGGTTCATTCTTAAGTAGGAAATATAAAATGTGCTTCTCTAACTGTAGCAAAATGAAAGTTAGCTTTGAGTTGAAATCTTCATGCAAATGAAAGAATGAAAGAATTTAATGAGGAGATGATATTGGAACTGGAGCTGAACCCTGAGATTTACCCAATACTCTGAGAAGAGGGAATAGTTCATATAAAAGTATCATAAGATAATTACTGCAGTTATTTTTTATTGAACAAATACTACGTTTAAAGCTCTGATTATATTATCTCATTTAACCTACACAGTAAAACTTCAAATTTGCCATTGTTATCCATCCTTAAAAGGCAAGGAAACATTAAGTCAGCTGCCAGGAGTAGCTTAGCTAGACCCTGACTGAGCTGCCATTGTCTAACTGAAATTCTACACTCTTTAGACTTCCCGGATTTTTTCTCAATAGAGAAAATTAAGTAATATTTTGAGGAAAGCAGAGTTATTGCAGGGCTAGAACACAAAGGAAATTATCAAAGTAAATATCTAAGGAAGATAAGTCAGGGCCCGCTTAAAGGGCTTTAAATGCCCAAATAAGGAAATCCTATGTACAGTTGGAAAACAGTATCAAAGAAAATTTTATTTTATTTTGCTTTATATTTGCTCTTAATTTTATTTTTTCATTTTGTGTAATTACTTTTTTGATATTGCTCAGCTCTGGTTACTCTTGAGAAGAGGATTCCTATCTTACCAGGGAATGTGAATTCGATAGACGAGTCAGAATACCCATGAAAATGACCTTTACCATGGTTTGGGCAGGAGAAGATGAATCCCTTAGTAAGACCGACGCTTCCTGGAGATTGAAGGCAGCAAAGGGAAGCGAGTCAAGAGCAGGGCCTTGCATAGAATCAATCGAAGGGTCCCCTGGCTGAATTCCAGCGGCCAGGACGAAGTCCCCTCGGAAGAAGCACCAAGGGTCTTGCTCTTGTCCCCTTGAACACTGGCGGTCAGAGCCGGCCACAGGGATTAAAGGAGCTGGCTTGCACTGACTGCCCAGCACGCTGTCACCTTCCTCCCGGTTCCCCCTCACCCTCGCCGTTAAGAGTCCTCTCTCTCTCTGCCTGTGAAGGGTTTCTGGTGGGTTCCACCATTTTTCAGTCACACACAGGCAGTAAATAGCCTTTTGTTACCTGGCTGCTCTCAGCTAAAGACAGGAATAACCACGTCACTCCGCGCTCTCCTGCCACCCAGTGCTCCCCCTGCCCCGAACGCCCCCGCGGGCCTCAACCCTCTCCTGAAGCGCAGCGGTGGGGGAAGCGCAGCGGTGGGGGAAGCGCTTCCCGCTCTGCCTGTCAGGACTGCGCCTCCCCTGCTGTGAGCGCCTGTTTCCAGTTTCCACGCTCTCCAGACAATCCTCCCCTCTCTCCACGAAAGACGACGAGAGGCGACAGTCATGTGGGTGTCACTGGACACTTGCAGTCTGACCCCCTGCCTCTGCAGCATGGCAGTTTCTTACCGTTTCCTGCGGTAAACCATATAGAAGAAATCTAAATAAATATGATCCTCAGATAGATGGAACTGAGCCAGAAGAAGTGAGGTGAGGAGAGAATCTTGAGTAACACAGTATTGCTGAGACGAGACCAGGTGTTCCAAACCTTGGCGGTTTAGGGCTGCCCTGGCCATCCGGACACGCCGGTCCGTGCTCACCACCCGGCTGGCCCTGAGAATCTTGTCTGCAGGAGCACAGTGCAAAGCCGAAATGTAATCAAGCAAGGGCGGTGTATGCTATGATAAAATGGCCTCAAATACAGTTTCATATTTTCTTTTGCATTATGGTTCAGTCACACCGTGGATTGTTTATGGATTTTTTGTTTTGTTTTGACTTTTTATTTGTATGGTTGATATGGGAATCAAGCATCGTTGTAAAGCTTATCTTTTAGGAAAAAATGGCTTCAAGCCCCAAATATTCAGTTTACTAAAACAATCTTTTGTAATGCAACCTATCTGTGAATTAAGGAATGTTCATATATGATTATCACATCAAAAAGTAAAAGAAAATGTTCTCCAATTAAAGATAAAAGAAGACTTGTAAAGCAACAATTCCAGGCAACCAAACATTAATAGAACATATATGATTTGGACATTTGAATGATTTTCCACACAATATTAGAATATGAGGTTGGAGCCATGTCTTTGGTTTTTTCCTCTTTCAGTATCTCTCTTTCTCCTGGAAAACTGTAGACTGATGCAGTGACAAGTGTTCTAGTTTCAACTTTCTTTTAGCTATACCATATATACCACTTAACTTGATTTTACTTAAATAGAAACAACCTCATTATTCTCATAAATTCTATAGTAGGAAATTATTTCAAATTGCCATAACTTTCTTTTTTTTAATTTTTTTTTTTTTTTTTTTGAGACAGAGTCTCACTGTGTTGCCCCGGCTAGAGTGAGTGCCGTGGCGTTAGCCTAGCTCACAGCAACCTCAAACTCCTGAGCTCAAGCGATCCTCCTGTCTCAGCCTCCCGAGTAGCTGGGACTACAGGCATGTGCCACCATGCCCGGCTAATTTTTTCTATATATATTTTTAGCTGTCCATATAATTTCTTTCTATTTTTAGTAGAGATGGGGTCTCGCTCTTGCTCAGGCTGGTCTCGAACTCCTGAGCTCAAACGATCCGCCCACCTCGGCCTCCCAGAGTGCTAGGATTACAGGCGTGAGCCACCGCGCCCGGCCTCTTTTTTTTTAATATCAGCTTATTGTGGGGGTACAAAAATTTAGGTTATGTATATTGCTCATATCCTCCCATCCCCCCGAGTCAGAGTTTCAAGCGTGTCCATTCTCCAGACAGTGCGCATCGCACTCATCATGTAGGTATACACCCATCCCCTCCCCCCACCCCCCATGTCTGTCCAACCACCGACTGGGGTTATTCCCAAATGTGCATAACTGATTTCTAATGCAACACTTATGCAGCTTTCAGGTGCCAAGAAACTACCAATTTTATAAGAAAAAAAAAAACCTTTTTAAATAGTTAAGATCAGGAACAAATTGAAATGTTCCTGATCTTAACTAAATAAAATATTAAAATAGTTAAATAAAATGAAATATTGTACCTACAAAAGAATGATATTATTTCAGAGAAACCAAACTCTTGATAACACAATTATCAACCAATTACAAATATTGAAATATGATCAGAAGTGGTATGTGTGTGGGTGTGTGTGTGTGCATGCATATGGGTGCAATTTCCTTAATCTTAAATCTGGGGTATTACATTGCCAATACATGCTTTATCATCTGTCATAGTTGTATTTTGCTTTTGAATTGACAATACCCATGTGTGGGGTAACTGAGAAATTGGGTTACCCTGAAAATATTGTGAAATGTGATGACATATGCCCAGCTTATAGTAGGGCTTCAATATGTGCTAATGACACTTCCTTTTCCTCAATCTTTTATTTGGGAATGAAAAATTCACAGATTAAGTTCTGCTCTCCAAATATAGAATTACTCTAAAAATTTCCATAGTAATAGTCACTACAGGGCATAATTCTCAAAATCAAAACCTACTATGAATTGAGGAAAGAAAATTATGTGAGAATAGAAAAGTATCATACTAGAATATTTACTACAAACCACTTAGCTTCTATGTTTTGTCCAAATTTAAACCTCCCACTACCTCTAAATCTCCTCTGACAACTGCTTTCTTCAGTTTCTCATAAGTGGGCTACATGACACTTAAAACCAAATACTCTTGCACATCTCTCTTGGAATCCAGCACTTTCTGAAAGCTTCAAATAGAGGAACAGCCACCTACAAGTAAAACTTTTTTGTGTCTTCTACATGAAATCCATCCTTACAAGGAGGTTATAAAATGATTGCCCTTTAGCATTGAGTCAGTCAACATTAACCAGAGAAACAGAACGAATAAAATGTAATGTATAAGATCCTTACTTTAAGTTAATAGATTGCAAATGTTAAGCACATCTACAAAGTAACAGCAACATCTAGATTACTGCTTTATAACATCACTTGGTGGTATAGATAGTCATCACATAAATCTAATTATCACAAATAGTATCTAAAATTGAACCTTTTTCATTGACTTGACATAGATTTTATTGATTGATTTTGTTTTGTTATAAGGTAGTCATCTGATTTCAGATTTTATATAAAAATAAATTGACTTTGTTCATTTATTGATTCATCCACTTTTTCTTCCATAGGCATGCTATATAAAATTTCTCAAATATAAAGATTTCGTACAGTGGGGCCTCTTATTTCTGGATTCTTTGGTCTGTTTCATTTCTCTGACACCAAAATAACTAATATCTTTTTCTATAATAAAAATCTTCAGCTAAAAATATTTTGCTGTAAATCAGTTTTCCACGCACAGGTATATTTTAATTAATTTTGCCCTAAAATATTTTCATATTTTTACTTTAATATATTTTCTATCAATTTGTTTCAAGTTTTACTTTAAACAGACTCTAACCCAAATTCAATTTCTCTTTTTTGTTGGGTGTTTTAGTCCATTTATATTTATAGTTATTGCTAATACATTGAGATTATTTCATCATTATATTTTGTTTTAATTTTTGCTCATTTTCAGCTATTTTCTTATTTTATGCCATTCCTTGAATATATTATTTTATTTTATTTGGTTTTTTCCCTTTCTTTCTTTTCTTCTTCCCTTCCTCTTTCATTACTTCTATCTTTCCCTTTATGCTACTAGTATTTTGCATGTTATTCCATTTTATCCTCCTACCAACTTGAAATTTATGTACTATATTACTGCTATTTTACTGGTTAATATGAAAAAGTCAATTTGTCCATTAAAAAGTATGAAATGAGCATAATATTTAATAAAAGGTATATAGTACATTTTAGTATACTGTTTTACTTTGGAGTATAATAGTAAACTCTATATTTTAATTTTACTTTTATTCTAACTTCTAAATTTAGCATTAAATGTATTGTTGTATAAATCAATATTTATTTATTTTCCCACTTTTATTATTTTTTTCACCCCTTCCTTCATTTCAAATTTTTGTTGCAATTTTGTTACCTCTTTTTTTTTTTAATTTCAACATATTTTGGGGGTGTAAAGTTTAGGTTACGTATATTGCCCTTGCCCTCTCTCTGCCCCCCAATCAGAGCTTCAAGCGTGTCCATCCCCTAGATGGTGTGCATCACACTCATTATGTATGTATACACCCATCCCCCCCACATCTGCCCGACACCCGATTAATGTTATTCCTCAGTGTGCTCTTAGGTGATGATCAGTGAAACCAATTTGATGGTGAGTACATGCGGTGCTTATTTTTCCATCCTTGGGATACTTCACTTAGTAGAATGGGTTCCAGCTCTAGCCAGGAAAATACAAGAGGTGCTAAATCACCGTTATTTCTTATAGCTGAGTAGTACTCCATGGTATACAGATACCACATTTTATTAATCCACTTATGTATTGATGGGCACTTAGGTTGTTTCCATATCTTTGCAATTGTGAATTGTGCTGCTATAAACATTCAAGTGCAGATATGTTTTTTTATAGAATGTCTTTTGTTCTTTTGGGTAGATGCCCAATAATGGGGTTGCTGGATCAAATGGTAGGTCTGCTTGTATCTGTTTGAGGTATCTCCATATGGCTTTCCACAGAGGTTGCACTAGTTTGAGTCCCACCAGCAGTGTATGAGTGTTCCTGTTTTTCTGCATCCATGCCAACATTTATTGTTTTGGGACTTTTTGATAAAGGCCATTCTCACTGGAGTTAAGTGATATTTCATTGTGGATTTGATTTGCATTTCCCTGATGATTAGAGATGTTGAGCATTTTTTCATATGTTTCTTGGCCATTCTTCTGTCTTCTTTTGAAAAATTTCTACTTATGTCCTTTGCCCAAATTTGGATAGGATTGTTTGATTTTTTTCTTAATTTTCCTGAGTTCTGAATAGATTCTAGTTATCAGTCCTTTATCGGATGTGTAGCCTGCGAAAATTTTTTCCCATGCTGTAGGTTGTCTGTTCGTGACAGTTTATTTGGCTGTGCAGAAGCTTTTTAATGTGATCAGGTCTCATTTATTTATTTTTGTTGTTGCTGTGATTGCCTTTGTGGTGTTCTTCATAAATTCTTTGCCTAGACCAATCTTTATAAGAGTTTTTCCCACATTTTCCTCTAGAATTCTAATACTTTCGCACCATAAGTTTAAGTCTGTTATCCACTGTGATTTGATTTTTGTGAGAGGTGAAAGGTGTGGGTCCTGTTTCAGTCTTCTACATGTGGCTATCCAGTTTTCCTAGCACCATTTATTGAATAAGGATTCTTTTCCCCAGTGTATATTTTTGTTTGCTTTGTCAAAGATCAGATGGCTAAATGAGGATGGTTTTACAACTGGATTTTCAGTTCTGTTCCACTGGTCTGTGTCCCTGTTCTTGGGCCAATACCAAGCTGATTTAATAACCACAGTCTTGTAGTATAGTTTGAAGTCTGGTAGATTAATACCTCCAATTTTGTTCTTGTTGCCTAAAATTGCTTTTGCTAAACAGGGTCTTCTCTGGTTCTATACAAAGCATAAAATTATTTTTTCTATATCTGTGAAAAATGATATTGGTAACTTAATAGGGATTGCATTGAACTGTAGATCACTTTGTGTAGTATAGACATTTTAACAATGTTGATTCTTCCAATCTATAAGCATGGTATGGTTTTCCACCTGTTTACATGCTCTGCAATTTCCTTCCTCAGTGTTTCATAGTTCTCCCTGTAGAGGTCTTTTACCTCCTTAGTTAAATATATTCCTAGGTACTTTATTTTATTTGCTGCTATTGTGAAGGGTACTGAGTCTTTGATTTGGTTCTCAGTGTGACTGTTATTGGCATATATGAATGCCTCTGATTTGTGTGTATTGATTTTATATCCTGAGATTTTACTGAATTCATTTATCAATTCCAGGAGTCTCTTGGTTGAATCCTTGGAGTTTTCTAGAAATAATATCATATCATCAGCAAAGAGTGAGAGTTTGATCTCTTCTGTCCCCATTTGGACACACTTGATTCTGCTCTCTAGCTTGATTGCTCTCACAAGGACTTCCAGCACTATGTTAAATAGCAGTGAGGACAGTGGGCAACCTTGTGTGGTTCCAGTTCTAAGTGGGAATGCTTTCAATTTTTCCCCATTCAGTATGATGTTGGCTGTGGGTTTGTCATTCATGGCTTGTATCATTTTTAGGTAGGCCCCATCTATGCCTATTTTGTTAATATTCTTATCATAAAAGGGTGTTAAATTTTCTCAAATGCTTTTTCTATGTCTATTTGGAGGATCATATGGTCTTTGTTTTTGCTTCTATTTATGTGGTGAATTACATTTATAGATTTGGGTATGTTGAACCATCCCTGCATCTCTGGGATGAAGTCCACTTGGTCGTAATGGATAATTTTCTTGATAAGCCCCTGGATTCGATTTGCTAGGATTTTATTGAGAATTTTTGCATCTATATTCATAAGGGATATTGGTCTGTAGTTTTCCTTTTTTTGTTGTGTCCTTTCCGGGTTTTGTTATCAGGGTTATGTTGGCTTCATAAAATGTGTTGGGGAGGATTCCATCCATCTCAATGTTGTGGAATAACTTTTGTATTGTAGGCATCAGTTCTTTGTAGGTGTGGTAAAATTCAGGTGTGAAACATTCTGGTCTGTGTCTTTTCATTTTGGGAAGGTTTTTTTATTGCTGTTTTGATTTCAGTTCTTGATATTGGTCAGTTCAAGAATTCTGTTTCTTCCTGGTTGAGCCTAAGGAGTCTGTGTGTTTCTAAAAATTTGTCCATTTCCTCCACATTTTCCAGTTTGTGTGCATAAAGGTTTTTGTAGAATTCATAGATGATATCTTGTATCTCCGTGTCATCAGTTGTAATTTCTCTTTTCATGTTCTTTATGGAGCTTATTAGAGATTTTTCTCTTCTGTTCTTAGTTAGTCTAGCCAAAGGCATGTCAATTTTGTTTACCTTTTCATAGAATCAGCTTTTTGTTTTATTAATCTTCCGTATAGTTTTCCTGTTGTCAATTTCATTTAGTTCTGATTTGATCTTATTAATTTCACTTCTTCTGCTAGGTTTGGGGTTGGTCTATGCTTCTTTCTCCAGCTCTTTGAGTCAATTCATTAGGTTGTCTGTCTATTTGTGATCTTTCTGTCTTTTGTATATAGGCATTTATGGAAATAAACTTTCCTCTCAGGACTGCCTTAGCTGTGTGCAACAGATTTTGATAACTTGTGTCACCTTTGTCATTTAGTTCAAAGAATCTTTTTATTTACATCTTGATTTCCTCATTTATAAAATGATTGTTCAAGAGAAGATTATTTAGCTTCCACAACTTTGAGTAGAAATGAGAATTTCTGTTAGAGTTGATTTCTACTTTTATTCCACTGCGATCTGAGAAGATGCATAGTATAATTTCTATTTTTAAAAAATTTTTTAAGACATGCTTTGTGTCCTAGGATATGGTCAATCTTAGAGAATGCCCCATGAGCTGATAAGAAGAATGTATATTCAGTGGAGTTTGGATAGAATGTCCTGTAAATGTCAGTCAGTCCCATTTGTTCCTGCATTGTGTTAATCCTTTATTTCTTTATTTTCTGTTTTGAGGACCTGTCCTGTGCTGTCAGCAGGGTTTTGAAGTCTCCACCTACAATGTTGTTGCTGTTTATCATTTGGTTTAGATCAAGTAGAGTTTGCTTTATGAATCTGGGTGCACCTATGTTGGGTGCATACATATTAAGTATAGTTATATCTGGTTGTTCAACTGTACCCTTCACCATTATATAGTGACCATCTTTGCCTTTCATTACTTTTGTTTTGATTTAAATACTAAGTTATCTGAAATTAAAACTGCCACGCCAACCTTCTTTGGGCTTCTGTTTGCTTGAAATATTGATTGCCAGATGTTTATTTTCAGTCTAAATGCATCTTTGCAGGTTAGATCAGTTTCCTAGAGACAGCAGATACTTGGCTTGTATTTTTTTATCCATTGGGCCAGCCTATGTCTCTTGAGTGGGGAATTCAAGCCATTCACATTTATTGAGAGAACTGATAGGTGGGGCAAATTTGTGTTCATCCTGTTGGGTAGAACTTCATTGCTATGTTTCCTCTCTTGAGCCATGTTAGTATCTGGCCTTTGATATTTAGCTCTTTAGTAGTTTTACATTCGTGAGTGTTTCTTGTGCTGGTCCACGTGCAACTCTGTTTTGAGTACTTCTTGGAGGGCTGGTCTTGTCTTGGTGAATTCCCTCAGTCTTTGTCTATCTGAGAATGTCTTAATTTCTCCTTCGTACACAAAACTTAACTTTGCTGGGTACAAGATTCTAGGCTGGGCATTATTCTGTTTCAGAAGAGTGAGAATGGGACCCCAGTCTCTTCTTGCTTGTAAGGTTTCAGGTGAGAAATCTGGCGTTATTTGGATGGGCTTTCCTTTGTATGCTACTTGTTTCTTTCACCTTACAGCTTGAATAAGGGCCTCTTTAGTGGATATCTTGGTCAGTCTGATGACTGTATGACGTGGTGTCTTCCTGTTTGCAATGAATCTCCCAGGGGTCCTTTGGGCTCCCTGAACCTGTATATCTAGATTTTTAGCAAGGCCTGGGAAATTTTCCTCAATTATATCTTCAAATAGGTAATCCAACTCTTGCGTATTATCTTCTTCACCCTCAGCAATGCCCATAACTCTCACGTTAGGCTTCTTCACATAATTCCACATTTCTTGCAGACTTTGGCCTTTTTTCTTATTTCTTTACTCTATCTCTGTGACTGACTTATTTAATTGGAAGGTGTTATCTTCGATCTCTGAGATTCTTTCTTCTGTTTGATCTACCCTACTCTTGAGGCTTTTCATTGTGTTTTATAGTTCTCTGAATAAATTCTTCATTTCCAGGAGTTCAGTTTGATTTTTCTTTAATATTTTGATTTCTTTAGTTAATTTTTCTTCCAAGTGTTGGATTTTATTTGTGGTTTCTTTGTGTTGATTATCCATTTTTTCTTGCATATCATTGAGTTTTCTGATGATCTATATTTCAAATTCTTTTTCTGTCATTTTAGTGTTCTGAATTTGGTTAATGTCTATTGCTGGAGAGCTGGTGTTCCTCTTTGGGGGTGTGCTTTCCGTTTGATTCTTCATACTTCCAGAGTCCTTTTGCTGATTCCTTCCCATCTGGATCAGCTTTTGCTTCCTACCTTTAGATTTTCATTTGGATGATGACACACCCTGTTTAGTCTCTGAGCCAGTAGGTGGTGTTTGTGGGTGAGATTTGACCACACCCTATATGATGAGTCAGTAGATACAGTAAAATTATGTGCAAAATGACCTCCCTGTCAGTAGGTGGTGCTTGCTGGGAAGGGCAGGCTGCAGTGTTATTTTTGGGTCCTGTAACCAGCTCTCATTCCTCTGGAGAGACACCCTGGTGCCTTATGTGGTGGGTGGGGCCCTGGGACTTCCCACTGTGTCCTTATCCTGCACCTCAGTGGGGGCGGGTCAGGGAGTGAGGCTGGGTGGGCTGGGTTGGGTAAGCCTGCCCTCAAGCTCCACAAATGCTGTTAGCAGGGGTCAAAGGTCTGTTCTTTGCCTCTGGGCAAAGCTGCTAGGGAGGGGCTGGAATGGCCCCACTCAACAGGAAAGTCTGTGTAGGGGGGTGGGGCTGTCTGAGACCTGCAGTCTAGAGCAAGCCTTGCTCCTTTCCACCCTCCCTTATTCTGCAGTTTCTCTGGGGCTTCTGCCAGCAGGCAGGACTTGTTACTTCTTAAAATATATTTCTGTAAGTTTTTAATAAGATTATTTTAAACATGTTCTCTTACTTAATTTTTCATTGGACATTATCATTTTCGTGCTTTTATCTTTAAAATATTGTTTTGGTACACATTTCTTACTTGAAACTTATTTTCCATCAACATACAGTGAAGATATTTTCCCACTATCTTTTGACTTCCCATGCACACACACACACATGCTTATATATTTTTCTACCTTAAAAGTAGTTTCTGTTCCTCGCTCTTTCTTACTTTCAGTCACTATTTTTCAATTTCACATGGGTGTTCTATTTATTCTACTGAAATTGTTTTCTGTATCTGTAAGCTCAGTCTCTGAATTCTAGAAATTTCTCTGTCATTATGTTTCCAAAGCTTACTCTCGTGACTTTCTCTCCCCTCTTTCTGTAGATCTGCGCAGACTTCTACTCCTCACCTCCACATTTCCAACCCTCTGTTTCTCAAATGTGTTATCTCCTTAGACCTCAGTGTACATTGTATGTAATTTCTTTTGATCTGTAGTCTAGCTCAACAAATCTCTTTTAAATTAGGTATACTCTGATATTTAACCTTTCTATTCAATATTTTAAAATAATAATTATTATTTAATACAATATTATCTGTGATTGCCACAATTGTAAGTTAATATAAAATTAAATCAAAGATTTATGCTAAAATAGGCCAATAGTTAAAAATTCTATATCTAGGTAATAAAACTAGTAATGCTAGCAGGGAATTTGCATTCTTCACTAGGAAATGGGGCACATTGGTTGTTTAGGTGTTTGGTCTATTGATTTGTTGCCGTCCACCTGTTCCTTCCTCTGTAGGGTGCAACCCCTTCAGGTGCCACAGATTTGGGTGGGGGTGTTAAGTCTGGTGATCATTCCCCTGTGTTTTTTACTGTAACAACCAAAACTCTATTCTTTTTGGGAATTTGTCCTCAAGAAATCTGGTATCTGGTTTTGTATTAGTATTCATCTCTGTAGTGAATTCCTACAATTTTATTATCTCAGTATCGTTTTTTTTTTTTTGGATATGAGTTGGACTTTCTCATATCAGAGGAAGGGCTTTGTGACCTGTGACAGGGTTTCCAGTCCTCTGCCTTCTCCCAGCTCAGCACAGGGTTTGGCCTCAGATATCTGACTTATGTGGCCCCCTGGTTACCACCCTGGATGGGACAGACAGCTGGACTCACCCACTGACCCCCAAACTTCTCAGGGTGGGGCAGATATACACAGTGACCCCCGCTCAGTCACAGCGTGACTCTGTGGGGCTGGTGTCGCCTTGCTCTAAACCCACCAGTTAGAAGTCCCTGTGGGAAACCTGCTTGGGTAACGCCCTGGGCCCTATGGAAGCTTCAGCCCTCAGGTCCTACCTGTCTTTCTCGCTGAGTGTGCATGTTCCAGACAGATCCCCCCGCTTGTTGTGTTCGATCTGGTTCCCCTAGACCCTCGGAACAAGGAAGCAGAGACCAAGGTTGCAAACGGCAAAGGAGTTTATTTGCTAGCTTGAGCTAGGGTCCTGGTCCCAGAGCACCAACGCAGTGGCCTCTCCATGGACCAGGACCCCGCCTTGTGGCACAAGGTGAGTTTTTATACTCTGGGCTGTTTACAAGACTCTGTCTCTGGTTTATAAGCGATATTGGGAAACACACGCCTCACACAAGCTGTCCACACACTGATCATGCCTTGCCCTTTTTATCTAATTGGTCGGTTGGAGCCCCGGGACCCCTGGTCCTTTATCGGGAAGTTTGATAGGCTGGAGCCCCAGGACTCCTAGTCCTTTATCGGGAAGTAACTTGCGGTCACCTCCCTGGTGCCTTGTTTTTCTCAATTTTTCTGAAGCCTGTTATGCCAAGCTAAGCATCAAGCAAGCAAGCCATGGATACAGAAGCTGAAATAGGATGTTAGCCCTTTACAATATTTTCTAGTTCTACAGTTGGCCTTCAAGGAGTGCTGTCCTTTTCCCTCAGGGATGCATGATTTATCTATACTTGTGTAATATTTACTTAAATTCTGTAAGTTATGTAGGCACTACACTGCTTTTGTTATTTCATGTGTTTTATTGAGTTGCTTGACTGACACACCCAAGCAAATTTCTTTTCCACTCAGGGCTCTAGAGAGTGGCTAACTTGGTAGGAATAAACTGGACACAGGTCAGACAAGATCCACCAGGGCATCTGCCAATATAAACAAGTTTCCTGTGAGAGGCATTAGGTTGTGTGCCAGGATAAAGAAGTATCCCATGAAAGGCACATCGTAGACATCCATGAACAAACCCCTGGGGCCCATCAGTGCAGGGCTACAGTTTATAGCCACTCTCCAGGGACAGGCCATAAGACCAGAAAAACAACCAAAAAAACAGATTTCAACCCATTCTGACATATGTCTTATCTTCTTGCAAGTTCAGCTATGCATGCAGTCATATTTCTTGTAATTTACATAACATCTAAGTATTTTTCAGCAGAAAACCTTTTTGGTTATGTACTTTACAGTGCTGTTGGAAGTAGAGGGTCATGGTTATTTTTATAAATTAGTTATAGACCCTGGTCATTAGGGACTTAGCAACTTAATCTTTACTATCCTAGATAAGCAGTAAGAGACATTATTATGAGTGCAAACATCCAAATGTAATTCTAAAAATATAATATCTGAAATCTTTAAAGAGAAATAAACAATGAGGTCAATGTTTATTATTGTTGGTCCAAGGCTTCTTCACCACTATGTATACATGTTGACATCATGCACCTTAGAAGAAAGTTCCTGAACTGTTTTTAAATACAATTTGCAACAGAATGAACATGAGGTGGCTGTGCACTTTCAATTTTTGCAGGAAAATCAATTTCAGTCTGTACATGACCAAGTTCCAGTCTTATAAATAATGTAATGAAATTAGAGACAGTGAATCTAAGTTTAGATCCAAAATTTCATGATTAAATGTTGCTGGTAATAGGAAATATGAACTATTTTATCGTTTCCTGTAGCATAGTCTAATGGATTTTGCAGAATGTACATTTTAAAATTGGCTTTTATGTGGGAAATTTCTGAAATCTTTAAGCAAATGCACCTCAAAAGGAATGAATACATTTGATAAGGACTTCAACTATTTTAGATTTGGCTAATGGGCATGACATTTTATTAGAAGTCGCCCCTTTAGTATCTGTGAATCGTCTTACCAGTTTGGGTCTCTTCTCTGACTAATATAAATGCTCAAAATAATTTTTTTTAGATTTTTTTCACCTCTTAATATTTTCTTAAATTTTTAATTGAAAAATAATAATTGTACATGTTCATGGAGCACATAGTGATGTTTTGAGATTTTTGATTATAAATGTCTATCATAAACAGTAAACAATGTAAGCCAATCAATGCTTTGATATGTCATCTAAGAATTCTCTAAAATGGAAGTTTGGGAACAAGGGTGGCAAACCATGCAATAAAATAGTAATTCCCTCATTAGCTTGTTGATTTCTGCATGACATATAAATCTCTGAGCAAGGATGATGCCACCTTGGGAAATAATTTACAGTAGCCTAAGAGATTCATCAAATGTCTCAGGCTATGAAGCAACAGGAACTTGGCATACATAGTCATATCATGGTCTAAGTTTGAATTGCACTTACAATATAAACTATTCATTTTTATATACTTCAAAAGATGTATTAAAACATCTACATATATTATTTAGTTTTAAGAGGGAAGGAAATCCTGCCATTTGTGACAACGTGGATAGACTTGGTGAAAGTCATGCTGAGTGAAGTAAGCCAGCAGTAGAAGAACGAATTCTGTGTGATTCCACATAGATAACTGCAGTGGTAAATCTCTTCCAAACAGAGAGCAGAATGGTGGCTGCCAAGGGCAGAGTGGAGGGGGAAGTGGGGAGTTGCTGCACAAGGGTACGAGGTGTCTTTTATGCAAGATGAATAACTTCTAGAGGTCTGCTGCACAACATTGCACCTACAGTTAGCAATACAGTAATGTGTGCTTTAAAATTTATTAAGAGAATAGATCTCATGTTAACAGTTCTTACCACAATAAAAACAACAGCAACAAAAACAAAAAACACATGCATATAAGTTGGTGCCAACTCTCCACATATACCCACAGGTTCCTACATTAGCGCTAATTCTACCCAAGTGCCATTCTGTAGATAGCATAGAGCCCATCCATCTCATGTGTGGAAATATTTAGGCTGTTAATGAATGAGTGTACGATAAATTACAGAAACCTGCTCCAGTCTTTCCTTTGGATTGTCATATTTGGACATCTCTAGGGTAGATCAGACTTGAATTCCTCTCATCACAGCTTAAAAGCAGACGGTCTCACATTATTCCTCTTGTATCTCCAGTGCCAAGAACTCCCAGGTATCACCTGTTCTGATTGTAGCTCTTTATATGGAGTGTCAAAAAAAAAAAAAAAAAAAGGAAATGTTTTAGGGAAAATCTTTTTAGACTAGGCAGATTTGGGAAAAGGATGAGAAATGTAGTCATCATTCCTATGAGCAAGATATATTGAAAAAAAATCTATATAATTATTTTTATTTTCAAATTTCTAATTACTGATGAAAGATTAGAATAACTAGGGTTAAATAGTCTTAGCTTTAATCATTTTGTTTCTAAGTGTAGAGAGCTCACAATGATGGCAAAATAAAACAAAACCTGAGGAATACTAATTATATATATTTAGGTAATAAAATATGAAGCATATGTTTAATTTACAACTTACTATTGAGTTATAAGAATCCATGAATTGGAGCAAATACCATAAAAATATAAAATAATAAATATGATTTCTGAGTAAACTGTATTTATATGAGATTACATATAGTTCTCTTTCTACATTTTTTGGGAACCAAAAAAAATTTAAATATTACATTTTAAGAAGTCTCTTCTTATCGGAAAAAGGATGTTTTCATAGAGTTTAAGGTCCCTAGCACAGTGCTCGCCCCCGCAGCACGCATACTAAAGTTGGAACGGTGCAGACATCAGCACGGCCCCTGCGCCAGGACGGTAGGCAAATTCGCGAAGCGTTCCATGTTTTTAAATGAAGATCCTTAGCAGGGCATAGTAACAGTTTTGCACCCAAAGTAAAACACTCTCTCAACTTGACTTTTTTATGTGTGCATTTTATTCAAGCTAAAAACAATTTTGGGAAGAGAAAAGTAATTTTCAAGGAGGTGCCATCTCCTTTCACACTTATAAATACGGGCCAATCAAGTTCAAAGAAGAGCCCACAGGCAAAAGTTAGACACCTTAGTAAACAATAAATGCTACAATTATTTTCTTATAACAATTAGAGTTAAGCAGAAAGCCGAATGTTTCTTTTTACCCCTGCTTCAGGTTTTGAAGTGGAAATAAACTGTGGGTTCAGGTTTTCTCTACTAGTCCACGTTTCCCCCGCAGGTGTAATCTCCCTGAAGGCTCACCTGCAGGGAGAGCCCACGGAGGAGCGAGCCCTTCCGCCGAATCTGCCTTCTCCTTCTGGGAAGGACGCAGGGAGGGCGCCTGCACAGGCAGCCAGGCCCAGCCCGCCCCGTAGGCGCTGGGCTTCCAGTTCCCCCTGCAACCCATGCTAGCCCTGAACATGCCCTCGGAAGGAGAGAGCTTGGGATGGGCTGATACGACCCCAAATTGAAAAGGAGAAATGACTGGATATAGAAAGATGAAAATAAATCTCTGACACACTAGAGGGATTTGAGGACTGCTCTGTGTACTTTTGCATGATTATGGCCAGGTGCAGCTACAGAAGCTGACACAAGAGAGACTCATGACATCAAGTCTGTGCTACTCTCAGGTCCGAGAACCAGCAGGCAGGCACACCCTGCGAGGCCACGTGGCTGGCAGCAAGGCTGGCCAGGAGTGGAGGGCGGAGCCAAGGGACAGCCCGGCCAGGCCCCTGTTGGAGCTTCTGCAGGAAAGTCGCGCAGGGCAGGTGGACAGCTCAGGGGGGACTCGTTTGCATGACTTTAGTGGGCCCTAAACTAGAAAGGGGATCTCTCGTTCGCTGGGACTTGGCCCTGGGATGAGTCAGACAGACGAATATTGCAACCTGAGGTGCAGGGACCCGATGGAGGAGGTGGGGCTCTGGGTGGGTGAGTTCCCGCACCAAAGACGCCGCTCCTGGCTGGGCCTCTGCCTGCAGGACTTGGCCGGCCCAGGGAGGGCAGTCTTCCCAGCAGGAAGGCCGCTAAGGTGCCAAAACACCGCGACATAGAAAAAAATGAAAGCAATCCAGGGACTTGCTAATTTTTATTGGTTTAGAGGGGGGATTATTTTTATGTCTATTCTGAAATAATTCTGATAAGCACTGTGCAAGGTAGAGGGCAGAATAAATGCTATTTTATTGTGCAAATCATCTTCTAGGAAGTATATAGAGGTGTTAGTGAAGGAAACCAGGAGACTGCGAGTGTAGACACAGGCCTTGGTGAGGAAAGTGCTCAGATTGAAGTGGTGAATGTTCGCTGTAATCGAGACAGAGACATGCGGGTAGCTTCTCCAGCAAGAGTTTATGGAATACTTGTCTAAGGGCTGAACCCTCACAGCTCCGAACGAGAGAGAGGCACAGTGGCCCCTGCTGCTCGGTCCCTGGGCATGCTGTCATGTAAGAGGGAGGTGATGAGGCAGGCCTGTCCCTGGCCAAGGGTGCCATCTGGCCTTGCTTTGTCAATACGTTCAGAGAGATTCCTGGGGCACAGGAGGCCTGGAGAGAGGGAGAGAAATGTGCAGGAGGGAGCACAGAAGTCGCCTGTCCAGCTGCTTCTGGATTAAGTGATCCATATTTATCGTGAAGATTTGTCATCACCTACCCGAAGCTCTGCATAGTGTTATGAATCACAATTATGTTTTGTGACAGTAACAAATGTGTAACTCTGGGACGGGAGATTGTTAGTAATGAGAACTTTTTTCATTCTAATTGTCCCATGATTGTGTTCCTGAGCAGTGTCGGCGAAACCGTATGGTTGGGATGAATACAGTCCGTTCAGGCCTCCCAACTGTGCGGAGATGGAACAGGCCCCGGCACAGTCCGGTTTCAGCAAAGCATCGGAGAACCATTGACCAATAAAGCGTTGTAATCACAGTAGATAAGAAATTACTCTGATTCAAACACTGATTCACTCATGACAATTACCCTGAAAAATACGCATTTTGAATTAGTCTGTCAGAACATGAGTATATTTAATATGATCAGTGAGAAGTCATTGAGCTACAAAAAGAGTTAAATCAAACTCAGGTGAAAATGTATTATTCTCTGTTTCCTTACATCCCACTGAAATATTCATGGCAATATACAAAGATTTAGAAACCACTGCATCTATTAATATTAATTGGTGATACATCAAATTACTGTAATACTTCCATGGATAAAGGCTTGTATGCAGTCCTCAGGCAAAATAAGAAAGGCACACAGTGGGAAATGGTAGAAAATTTGTACCCAGATGCTTCCTGTAATCAAAATATGATGAAATCTCAGTTATGGAATTCTTACCATGTGCCAGAAATTGTATCAAATGCATCATCTTACTTAATCCTCTTTCAACACAAAGGTAGGAACTGTTATCATACCCAACTTACCAATGAGCAAACGGAGGTTAAGGAACTCACTACGGTCTCCTAGAGAGTAAGTGATAAAAGCAGAAACTGAGCATCTAATTAGCCGCAGAGCCTGTGCTTAACCAGAAGCCTGACTTGTAGATACACGTCCTTTGCCCACCAGAGTTTTGACGCCAGTGCTCCAACAGAAATGCACACTTCCTCTGTTGGCCACCTCAACCGTTCCTTTCATCCCTCAAAGTGTAACCCCTCCACGGTAGCCATGTGGAAGGAAAGGTGGCGGCTCTCGAAAGCAAAGTGAGGGGTGGCAAGTGTGCAGCTGGAAGCAGCACATCTCCAGGAACACAGAGAGAAGATATCCCTGGAGATAGATTGGGTGTAATTTCTTCAAATTTAATACACCTGGTTGATAATTCTATTCCGAATAGACGTGGAGAAGAGGGTAAGCAAAGTTCACTCTGGTAGGAATGATGGGAAGGTGTCAAGGATTCTGAGACCGCAGTGGAGGGTGTCTTTGGGGCGCAGTGCACATCCACCGAGAACACAGTGCCGCCCTGGAAGCTAATGCACCGGTGCAGAGAGCAGAAGCAGTGAACTTGTCCATGGCCCTGTGATTTTTATATTTTAAGTGTCCACAGAACTTCTAAACCTGAGTCACCGAACCAGCCAGGGCTTCCGTTAGCAACCCTAATACGCATATTCTCTGCTTTAGTTTGTTAGAGTAAATATTTTTCTTTGCACCACAATATTCTAATATTCTTGGCCCACCCAAGGAGAAATTTCTTCACTTATAGTAAGGCATGTGTCCATTAAGTAATTTGCAGAGAACTTGCTGAACACCCACTGTGCGCCAGGTGCATTAGTGTGCTGGTGTGAGAGGCAAAGGGGAATGGCACCATTACTGTCGAAACAATCTGGAACCTAGTAGGAATGCACACAAAGAACCATTTGTAGGACACCAAATTCAAATGTAATTCAGAAAAAAAATAAACAAACAGGGTTTTTATGTGCACATACAGGGGGTCAGAAAATCAAGTCCTGGAAAAGGGAGTTTGGAATTAGAAAATAAACAAACAGAAAACCCAAAGCATCACGGGAGAAGTGACAGTGTGTTGAGTGAATGTATGTTTTAATCAGAAGTGGTAGGAGGAGAATTTCAGTCAGATAAAAACTCACGCGCACATCCACAGAGGTGAGAGGAATTGTGGGACTTTCAGGGAGCTGGTAATGGCTCCAGAAGGGCAGTTGCTAGACAGTGAGGGGACTGCAGAGAAGGGGCCACAGCGCTGCGTGGCGGCCAGAGGATGACGGTCCTCATGCGTGTTGGGGCAAAGGAAGAGGAAAAGAACCTTATCAGACCAGGGAGCAGGATTAGCTGACGCTCCATGGTGCAGAAATATATAAATTAAATACAAGGTATGAAGCCAGCAAAGTCTTGGCTACATGCTGTGCACATCAAATATAATCTCAAATTAAAAAGTAGGAAGATTGAATTTTCTCAGGAACAAAGGGAAATTTTAGAATCAGCTCATTTAATGCCAAAGTCCAGCACTAGCTAACTCTATAAAAGGGTGAGTAAACAAGGAAAAGTGATATTATTAAGAGAACAAAATATGATAAATTTGAATTAATAAAAAGATAAAGAAAATCTTTCAATATAGAGGTTTTCTTCAGGGAAAGGAATTACGTTATAGAAAACATCCACTTTGTAATCTGATAGAATTCAGGGAGAAAGTAACTCTGTCCAACATGATAAGAATGATATGGTAATTTCATATATGGGTGATTTTAAATATATAAAAAAATTGTATATTTTATATACATATATAAATAACTAAGAAATATACGATGATCCTAACAGAAAAATGGTTTTTCAGTGACTTGGGGACCAGAGTGTGGGAATATTAGATTCCCCATTGTTTTTTTTCCCCAACAAAAAAGTCAAAAGTCTGGTCAGAATTTCAAATACTTATAGAGATAAACCAGATAACATTGCCTCCAAACACCAGCAATCAAAGGCATTAACACTCAAAAGAAGATGATGGTAATTTTTGTCCCAGTCTGTAGGAATCATAATTTCCAGGAAAATAACCTTTCTCGTACACTTACTGTTGCTAGTAAGAGCTTAAATAGGCACATTTGAAAAAAAAATTGTCACTCATTACAAATGTTTTTTCTTTTAAAAATATTTGAACAATCTATAATATTTCACTTGTATGAATATATTAACAAAATGCTTTCTATAAGAATGTTCACCAGTGTAGCATTTGAAATTATAAAAATTGGAAGCAATCTAAAATTCAACAACATGGAAATGGATTAAATAATATGTGATATATCCTTCTAGAAGGATTACTGAGCAGCTCTCAGGACATAGGAGGTGAAAGAATAGAATGTGCACTCTTCATGCCCCCTGGATTGTCGGGTGGGAAGAGCAATTTCCAGTCATGTATGCAATGTAATTTCAGTGATGTAGAAGTCCTGTGTAACTGTTAATACTGACTTCATCTAGGTGTTTTATAACTGGCAATTTAAAATTTTGTCTGATTTTCTGCATATTTCTAATGTAAAGACACAGGTAGAAAATATTACACACATATTGATTTTTGCATATGTTTATTAAAGTCAAAGAGCATATTACCCAGAAACTTTATTTGACAACATTTGATCACCTTTTTCATCATTTTAGCAAAATATTATTTTATGGAAAATAATGACAATAAGAGTTACAAGGATTCCATCACCATGTTTTTATCACTGAAAAGAATCTTGAGTTTTCCAACTGCTACATCTTCCAACAAATTCTGAATTACATTAAGAACATCTTATAGAAACTTCTGTGTCTCACTGCAGTTATTTCATTTCATGCCTTACAGGGAGATGTGAGATGTCTACTTCCCTGCCAACAATCTCCCACCAAGGAAGAAATAACTGATTATCTGGCGTTGTTTAAATAACATCATCTTTAGAAACCTCCCTCTTTCAAATCAAATGTTCCATTTACTGCCAATAATTTATGCTGGAGGCATGCACAATTATTATTAATTTTAAAATGCCCCCAAGAGATGGAATATCCCTCTCCTCTCATTTTCCTCTATTTAATGTGTTCATGGGAGATTCGGAATCAGACACCTGGCATGAAGATTACCACAGATGGTTCCTCTTGTGGAAAAACATCACAAAAGATGAGGTAGAACAGAGGAAATTTGACTGGGATTTTATTTTACTTTCATAGCTGAATATCTGGATTGCTTTTAAAAATTATTATAAACAAATGTTTATGGAATAATAATGAAACCTAAAGGATGATTGGAGCCAGAATATTATTTTGAATAATAGCCTGAAATATTCCAAATCCTACAAATTCTTGTCATAGAGAAAAGTTAATATAATAAAACAAATCTGATGACTTATAATGGAAGATTAAAAATATTTTACACAAAATGTCTCTAGATGGTATAGTAAAAGGCAACATTGACAAGACAGCTTTACAATTTTCAAGATTATGTTTTCCTGATTCCTTTATGCTCCCAGTCCATTCAACCTCTCCTCTTTTCTCTCTCTTCCAGCCCTGAGGCTCCTCACCTTCCTTAGTCTCCTCTTCATCCAGCCAGTTTTCAGCACACCTCTCCCATGCAGCGGTCCCCGCCCCCCAACTTAGCTCCGCTAAGACCAGCCCAGCACCTCCTTCATGCACTAGGTTCCAAACCTTTTTGCCTACCCAAAGCCATGGCTTCAGCAATACCCAAAGGTACCACCCCCCTTCAGCGGCACCAGTTTTTACCTCTTTACTTTTAATTTCCATCAGTAGGTAGATCAACATTTTGCTATTTCTTCCATCATGAGAAAAAGAAAAAAAATCTCACTTGACCCCACTGTCAGCATCCACGTACCACCTTGTTTTGCGGACCTCCTTTTATAACAAAAAATTCCACGGCATTGTCTCTTTGTGTCCAAACCCACTCCTTCTCTGTCCTCTCCACCCTATTAAAATCAGTGGTTCAAAAGCACCATCTGCGGACACTACCTCCACCTGGCTGGAGTCGGAAGCAGCAATTCTCAATCTTGTGACTTCATTTGCTGACAATGGTTGGCCCTGTTGATCATCTTTTTTTCTAGAAACGCTTTATGCACTGGCTCCCAGAACACCACATTCTCCTGGCCTCTCTTTGGTCTCTTTCTCTGATTTCTCCTTATGCTCCAACTGTGATTGTCCTAGATGTCAGTCCTTGGAACTCTCTTCTTCCCGGACACTCTCTAGGGGAACTGATGGAGTCCCGGGCTTACAATATCAACTCTACTCTGAAAGGTTTGTTTACAGGCCAGACAGCTCCACCGCACTACAGGTCCCTATAACCACACACTGTCCCTGAAGTGCCACTCAAATGGCAGACACCTCAGCCTGAACATAGCACCAAAATCTGTACCTCCCATTGTCTTCCTCTCGGTTTATTTAAACTAAATGCTCCCAATTGCTGACGTTGAAATATACAAAGAGATTTCTGACTCCTTGCATGTATTTCTTTTTCTCTCACATACAGCCATCCCATCATCTTGGTCTCACCTCTAAAATCTAGCCTGCATGTGGTCACTTTTTATGACTTGCAATGAACCCCAACCCCTTTTGACCCATCATTGCAGTGATCCCTCACCTGGGCCCTCACTTCTACCCTTTCCTCTCCACAGGCCTTCTTAGCACAGCAGCAGAGTGAGCCTTTCAAAATACATGCAAATCATAACAACTCTTCGCTAAAAACAATCCCAGAGGAAAAGGCAACTCATCTACAATAGACTGGAGGGCCTTTGGCAAGCCGGTACCCCAGTATTTTTCTGACCACACCTCTTGCTGCTCTCTGCCTTCCCAACTCTCTCAAAGACGTCAGCCTCTTGGCTCTTCCGAAAGCATGCCTGCCCTGCGTCTACCCCTGGACCTTTGGATTGCTGTTCCCTCTTCCAGGAACAGTATTCTTCTGAGACATAAGACACACAAGACCTTGCTCAAATATCACCTTTTTAGATAGATGTTTCCAATAATCCTTATTGCAACTCTTCCTGATATGTCTGTTTCATCTTACTTCATAATACTTATCACCTTTAAACACCTCTAATTTACTTATTCAGCTTGCTTACCCTTTGCTTCTGCACTATAATGTAAATTTGATGAAAGCAGAAATTTTGCATTTAACTGCAGTCATCCATGCCTCAAATAGTATATAACACCTAGTGTGTGCTCTACACGTCTGCTGAATGAATTAAGAATGTGGGTTTTAATAGTCCTTCTCTAAGTATTTATGCTCTTGTGTGTAAATGTTATGGTTCACGTGTGCTATGGCCTGGTTACATGGGAAGCTGGGACACCGTGGGGTCTGGAGTCAGAGCCCTGGGCTCCAATCCCAGCTCTGCGAGCCACAGCTGCTGGGCCTCAGTTTCCTTCTTTGTACAGTAGGAATATTCACTGGACCTATTTCATAGGATTGTCAGGAGAACCAAAAGAGTAACTCCAAGTTTTATTTTCTCTGCCAAGTGTGCATGGAGGATGCATGTTTGAAAGAGTTTTTTTTTTTTTTTTTTTTTTCCATTTTTCTTGGGGGACTTCATGTAACATTATAACATCAGGTTTTACCCTACACTGATGTTGTTACTTTCACAATCTCTTGCCATGAGCAACTATTGCTTCCTGGTTGCAGAAGTTCTATATAGATTTGGAAAGACAGGGAGGAGGTGGAGCCTCTCTGAGTGGAAAAATTTAGATGCAACTGGCTAGTAGGAATGTGATCAGAACTCATTTGCTTAGAGTTCCTCCTGCAAGGAGCACTTACATTAGATAATTACCTCTGGGTTTAAACATCTCAAGTAATGTCTAGTGGAAGAGAATTCGAGGGAACATGCTGTTCTAAGAATTAAATAAGGCTGCCAAAATTTTAGGCCTTTGCTCTTATGTTGCTCTTAGCCTCTTTCTCTCTCTCTGCCTCTCTCTTGAATCCCTTTTCTTAATTTTCTAAGTGTTAGATATCTGTGTGGCCATCTTCCCCTTTTATTCCTAGAGAAAATAAAATTAAATTTCTTAATATAACATAAATATAAACTTTTGGATTAGGTGCCATCTGATTGACAGCCCCTGGTAGGACCTCGTCAGCTTCAGCACAGTACAGGAGAACAGAAAAGAAGATAAAATTCTGCAATAGAGAAAACAGACACTGAGCCCAGTTTGCCCCACTTAGCTCCATGATTATTAGCAAATTACTTAGCTTTTCCTTATCTGTGAATGGGAATTAAAGATACCTATGTTTTTATGAAGAGGGAAGAGAGAATGTATGTAAAGCAATTAGTACAGTACTCAATAAAATATAAGAATGTATAAGTTAAAGTAGACCTACCTATAAATATATACGAATAATCTATTTGGAATCACGACTAAACAGAAGGCAGATGGAGTTACAGTAACCACAACACTCACTGAATTCCACAAGGAAAGAAAAGGACACGCTCTGTCCTCCGGTGATGTCCACCCACCCACCCAGAGAATGGGTTTCTTTCAAAGCCAGAAAATGTGACAGCAATTTGTTATTCATGCTTAATTTTTTTTTCAAGCATATGTGGTATATTTAAGTCATGTTTTTGTTGATTATAGTATAGTATGGGCTTCCAGTTAAAATGGAAAAAGAAAGCCTTTTCTCCTCCAATCTTCCCTTCAGAACAATAAAGAACAGAACTTGGAGAACAAAGTCCATCTTCAAGGGCCAAAACCATAGATCCCAGACTGCAAAGAATAGCTGCAAAACTGGTGAAACGTGGCCCGTAAGCGCGGCTGGGGAGTAAAGCTCTTGCAGCTCAAAGGTCTGCATAGATTCGAAGGCCTGGCTTTGGGTCTGGGGCTTGTAGCCCGCAGGGATGGGGGAGCAGGGGGCGGAGAGGGCAGCCAGACTGAACACACAGCGCGTCCTGCTGTGTGAGAATCAGGCTGCTGGTTTCCAGGGTTGTGGGGACGTTGAAGACAGTCATCTCAGATGATACCTGCAGTCATCTGAAACAGTCAAGTTCTGACTGGGGGGGATGGGGGTGGGGGAGGGGATGGGTGTATACCTACATGATGAGTGCGATGTGCACTGTCTGGGGAATGGACACGCTTGAAGCTCAGACTCGGGGGGGATGTGGGGGCATGGGCAATATATATAACCTGAACTTTTGTACCCCCATAATGAGCTGGGAAAAAAAAAAACAAAACAGTCACCGGTAAGGGGCCCCGGCCCCTGGAGCCAGGCTCCCCCCGCGGCGGGGCGGCGCTTGGTCCTGGGCCCCAGCTCTGCACCCAACGCCGCTGTCCCAGCAGCCCTCCCTGCCAGGCCCGCCCGCTCGCCCACAGCTTTTTCTTAAGTAATGTTGTGAGCGAAGTCCCCAAACCAGGCTTCAGGCCTGTGAAGAGACCTGGTAAGAAAAGAGCAGATAACGAACTTCATTTAAAATAAACAAATAGCAACAGAAAGGAAAACTCAGAAAAGGTGTTGGACAAATGCTTTCCTGGGGTGGGAAAGGGTGCATCAGAATCAAAGGTTCAGAGAAACAGAAGTTCAAAGATTTCAGACCACAGGAGAGGAAAACAGACTTAGAGCTGTTTTCCTCTTAAAGCTGAGAGAGTGAGCAGGAGACAAATAAACCCATCACAGAAATGAAAGGGACATTGGACAAGGAGAAACAGAAAACAGAAAACCGACGTGGCGGCAAGCAGGGTGCCCAGTTCAAGCCGGGCAGGGGACGCAGGGGCCACAAGGGCTCAGGGAACTGCCAGAAGGCGCGAGAAGGGGGGGCCGACCCCTGTCTCCCAACACGTGTCGCCTGTCCCAAGGGGAGAGCCACAAAAGCGACAAATGCAAAATCAAGGGCAACACAAATCGTTCTCTAAAGATATCATCTTCCATCAGTTTGTATTCGCATCCCTGAAGTATCAATAGTGAGATATATCCTAGTATTGCTGTAAAATTAAAAAATAATAGTAATAAAATAAGGAAAAAGAAGAAATCCACAGAAGAAGGAACTTCAAGGGGAAAAACACAGGATTTTCTCAAATTTTCATGGAGTAATGCTCCAGTTTAGATTATAATGTAGTAATGTTTACCAACTCCACTAGTTAAGAAAATGTGACCCACATAAAACAAATAGCCTTGACAGGATAGACTTGAAAAAAAAAAAAAGATGAAAATCAGAAATGTATAAAACACTAAAACATTTGTTGGAAATGATATTGGAATTGTTAAAAATTTTATATAAAATGTAAGAAAAGGACAATTTATAATACCTAATTTTGTATATGCCCAAATGCTCTAATGTCAATGGATTTTAATGAAGAAAATTTTAAGATTATTTTGAGCAAAGTGACTTTTCAATAATCATAGATACATATTTTTCCCTTTGGATACAAAGACTTAACATGGCAGAGCTGTCACATCTCTTTAAAAATATGACAATCTAAAAATGCAATTAATTAAGTTCCAATAAAATGACAACAGATCCTCTTAATAATGAGAACTTTTTTCTGAAGGTCATATGAGAATTTAAATGCTTGAGAATATCCAAGGACATTCTTAAAAAAAGTTAAGCAATGATACAGTACTAACGTCAATTATTGATATGTGTTAAAAATTACTGTAAGAAAAACACTTTATGATTGGCATGTTATTTAAAAAACTGGTCATAGGAACAGAATAGATACAAATAGCTCAATAATTTAGTCCACGATGACAAATGTCATCAGAGGGCAATATGCTGTTAGGTAAACAGAAACGTTTTTAAAATGCAGATATTATTTTTATACAGTAAAATTACCCTCTTTGGTGCACAGTTCTATGAGTTTTAACATATAGATATTGTCATGTAGTAGCCACCAAAATTAAGAGAGGACAAGACCCAGCCTCTCAAAGGTTTTGCTCACACCCCTTGGCAGTCAGCCCTCTCCCTAGCCCTGCCTCCGGGGCACAGCGGACTCGTCTTGTTCTCTAGTTTTGGCCTCCCAGAGTATCTCAGACGTTGAGCCCTATAGTATGATTCTGACAAGATTTATTTTTTTGATGCTTGATGCAAATAATCACATCATCTGTAAATAGCGATGGTCGTAGTCCTTCCTTTCTCATCTGCATGCCCATTATTGCTTTTTCTCGTCTTCGCATGCGTGCTAAGCTTCCAGTTGGGTGGGAACGGCGACAGCGTACACCCTCCACCTGTTTACACTCTGAGGGGACAGTAACTCAGCCTTGGACCACTAAATACCACGTCAATTATCAGTTTTTGGTAGCTGCCCTTTTTGGTTTGGTGACATTCCCTTTATTTGCAGTTTTCTGAGAGTTTTATTTATCATGACTAGATGGTGAATTTTTTAAAATGCTTTATCTCTATCCATTGAGATGATCCTGTAGATTTAATTAGTTTGTTTATATGAACAATTGCATCAGTTGGCTTGCTTTTTCTTTTCCTTGTTTTTCAGTATAAATCAGAGTTCATTTGTTTACAGTGAATTCTGTATAATGATGGACATATTAGCTGCTTCAAATTTAAACTCTTAGAGAACTACTAGAGACAGTTCTGACACCGCTAAGCACGTACCTTTGTGCACACAGTTGGGCATTTTCTTAGGCAGCCCTCAGTGATACCAAAGACGTGACAGATGCAGGTTCTGCCTGACATACTAGATACAGCCAGATCATTCTGCAATGTGTGCACAACAGGTAGGAATTTGGGTGGGTTCCTATTTCCCCAGGTTCTCTCCAATACTTGGTATTTTAAGACCCTTTAGTTTTCCCTGACTGAAGGGTATGAAATATTATCTCTTTAATTGTATTTCTGAATAACTAGTGTGATTGGGTTGATTTTCATCTTTAATAATTACTTACTTACATCTTCCCTTCTGGGAGTCGCTGTTTTATATGTTTTTCCCATTCTGTCTGTTTATATATTTTGTACTTGTAGACATCAGTTATACATTCTGTATAATAGTTCCTTGCTATTAACATGCACTGAAAACACTTTTTCCAGCTTGTGACTTGCCTTTGTTCTTATACTACTCTTCTTTGTACAGATTTTGAAAGTTTTTAATATAATGAAATTAATAATTCATTTTATGATTTTATTTATCTAATGATTTGCTATTATGGTTTGTGCTGTTTGTATTTTTATTGATATATCATAGTTGTACATATTTTGGGATACATGTGATATTTTGATGCATATCTACAATATGTAATGATTAAGTCAGGGTGATTGGGATGTCCTTCACCTCAAACATCTATCTTTTCTTTGTGTTGGGAACACTACAATTCTTTTCCTCTAGCTATTTTGAAAGTTCAACCCACCTTGCATTTCTGGCATAAACTCCAGTGGGTCACAATATATTATCATCTTTATATATTGCTGGAACTAATCTGTTAATAATTTTTAAGAATTTTTTCCTAAGGGATATTTGTGTCTATGTTTATTTTTTTGTAATATCTCGTTTTGATGTTTGTTGATTTTGATCCATAATGTTGGTGCCATTAAAAGTGCCCCTAATCTTTAACATTCTGGAAGACTTTATATAGAATTGACATTATTTCCTCTTTTAAATGCTAAATTTGACAATAAAGCCATCTTGAATTTATCACATAAAGGTTTTTGTATTGTGTTTGTCATTATTTTAAAGATAATACACAATAATGACCCAATTGTAGGAAGCATTCACTATTGTTCATTTTTGTTGAAACTCTAAGTTGTTATACCCTCTTTGGAATACAATATTAGAATTTAAAAAGCACATGCTCTTCAGCTTCACAGTCACCCTATTAGGAAAGACCCTGCTGTCCTAAAGGAGCCTTGGCAAAGATGTTTTCTACACTATCAGTCGGTTACTATTAAAATAAATGATGGAACATTTAAGTAGTGTGCAATGAAGCCATTATATAATATTTTGGTTATATATTTGGAACACACCTAAAAATAGTTTTATAAATAAAAGCATACACTTGTTTGTTTTTAAAAAGTCCTTTGGTATATGAAAGTGTGTGTACACACATGTTTACAAATGACAGATTTCTGGGAGAATAAAGGTACACTTTGCATTTTAATTCTGGACTATAGTTCTGAGAAAGTGGGAGGCATTTTTGAACTCTTTGATGTTTTATAGTTTTTCCCCAGTCCATACATTATTTTCATAAGAGAATAATTTCTTAAAATAAAGAAAATATACACGCATTATGAAATAACTTGAAGATAAAAAGATTAGAAAGAATTTGTAAATCACTTACAATCTAGCTGCCTAGAACTAACTAGAAATTAACAAAATTTTAGTATGGTGCACAGTCTACCCTCAGTATTCATAGATTCTGTATTTGCAAATTTGCCAACTACTTAAAATTTACTTCTACCACAAGATCAATATTCATAGATATGGAAAGAGCAGTGAAAAATTTCAGTCTCTTGACACCCACGTTGAGGTCAAACAAAGTGGTCCTCTCCCTTTTTGCTTCAGCTTATAATGTACACAAGCATTATTTTAGAGCTCTATTCAGTGCCACACCTTTTTCATTTTTGTGCCTTTTCTCTTGGTAATTTCACTGTTTAAAATGGCCTCCAAACACGTGCGGAGTGTAGAGCAGCCTGGTGTTCTTCAGCACCAGGGGCTGCCGCGGCCTTAAGGAGAAGACGTATGTGTTAGAAGAGCTTTGTTCAAACTGTTGGAAATGAATTCAGTGTTAATACATATAATGTGTATATACACACTAGTTGTTTTAAAACAGAAGCATGCATAAAATATGGTTATGTATTGATCGCTATGCAATAATGTTGTGACCAGCGACATGTAGAAACCTAATTCTGCATTTCATTTTGAAGCAATGAGTCCATATATACTATTTCAGTATTTATAGACTTTATAAAACATAACTACCCCCAATTATAAGAGTTGACTGTATTTTAAAATTTTATCATGGACACTTTCCATATGATAAAATGTAATAACCTTTGTCAAAACAAGAATTCTATGCTTAAAATACCTTTCCTTGGTGTTTATAAAACAACACGGAATAATTTCTCTACTGACATACATATTTTTTTTTTCAAATGTTCAAAGTGAATGAGCAATTTCAAGGCAATTAATGTAAAGGTCAAATTTCTTTCAATTTTCTTTTAACAGCCATGACCCTGTTGTAGCCATGAGATCCTATGCCAAAAAAAAAAAAAAATAAAAATAAAAATAAAAGCTTGAGATAAACTTTTAATGGTAAAATCATGGTGAGCCTTAGTAGGACTGGGCAAAGAACACTTGTGCGTCCAGTGTGCCAGGGTCCCCAACGCTGTCATCAGGATCAATGCTTCCTTCCAGGGATTCATGGGAATCATGGGATTCAGAAGTTGCCATGCTCATTGTCACAGCTGGTTACAAGAAAGGGAAACAAACTAAAATGAGCAAAGGGGAAGGGAACATGGTGGCCATGGGTGAAGGCTGGAGGAAGTCAGGTGTCAGCTTTTAGGTGTCCTCTTCTAGAGGAGTTGCATGGGACCTGCTTAATTCTTCCAATAATGATATGTGACAACACATGCAAAGTTTTGCCAACTAGAGAGGCTCACTTGAGCCTTGGTATCAAGGATTTGCACTGGGGTCAGCCATATCAGAATATAACACCTGTATGATTTACTTCAGTGACCCAAGCTTCAGACTCCCAGAGAAGAACAGACACTCATCATAAACCACATTGTTACCATAAATGACCTGGACAAACTGATGTAGTGTGGCACAAGGCTTCAGGCATGTCAAAGCACTCTTAGTAGACAGAACTTTCCAACAGCTTGGTTCCTGGGAGCCAGCCAAGGGCCAGTTCAGAAAACAGGCCTCTCTTGGAAATGTTCAGGATTTGAGCAACTCAGTCCTGCTGAGTTAACTCTTCCCTGCACACCACACAACTTAGGGTCCCATATTCTACTCTGAGCTCATCCACTAGCATGCACACAAGCTTCCTTGCTTTCCATATGCAACCTCTCATTTCATGTTTGTTGTGCCACTGGCATACATGACAAAATAAATATTCCAAAAATGTGAGCATTGGGCAAAAAATCCTAGATTTATATTAACTTTTTTATAAAGTCCTTGTATTTCCCCAGTATGAGTTAACATTCTGCATAAGTAATATCTTTTTCTCTGAAATATTAAAAACTGTATTCAGTGGAAAACGTCATAAAAGATAACACTTTGTTATTATCAGGATTGAGAAAGACTTGAAAGAGCATGCCACAGTGTGCACTAGATAGTACAGGGAAAAAAATGAGTTTGCACAAATTCTTCTCCCACTTCAAGCTGCCTCTGCATGATTTCTTCTCATTTGAAAACAAGTCCAGAAACTGCACACCCTGGATTGCTTTACATGGATGTTACTTTTCAGTTTGACTGGAATAAAACTATGTGACTGGTAACTTAAATATTGTATTTGGACTTAGGAATCTAGATTCAGTTTTTAGCTCATATTTAATTCCATATCCACAGTCACTATGATTGAACAATTTAAGACATTATTAAGAATTTCAATATAAAAATTTTTAAAACTGGTGACTTCTCACTCAAATAAGTATCATATTGTTGATCGGCCTACATATGGAGTTAAGAGGGACAATAATAAATTTGGAAACACACAGAAATATGTGTTTGATATTCTACTCATAATCTAAAATGCCTAGCAAAATTCTCTGGAGAATAAATATCATTTTGCTTCACGTTAAATTTCTCACAGAACTAGATCAACTGATATGCAGAATACTTAATTTCATGTATAAATGAGCAGTTTTAGTTTTTTAAATAACTTCACTTAGACTACAGATAGCTCTAGTCCCAGTGAAGGCTTTATGAAGCCTGTGATGATTCAGAACTATATAAACATTTTTCCAGTACTAGCACTAACTCTGTAAGAGAGACCTATCTATCTACACACACCTGCATGTATGCACCTGTGTGTATGTATGTGAAACATGCACTTTTCCTGGATTGCTCCTACCACTACCCAACAGAGGACTTCTCTTCAATAATTACCAATTTAGTATTTTAAATTAAATTTATTAAGGTCTTGGTGCTTATTTTTCCACTGTTAATAAAATGTTCAAGTTTTAATAAATAGACTAAATGAACCACTAGTGTTTCAATAAACAGCAATAGCCAATATCTAATAATTACAGTTTAAAATATATCAACCTTTGCTTTCTTTAAAGAACATTCATAATTTCTCATAAAACAAAAGAAAGAATTTTTCTCCAAGAAATTTCATGCCCTGTGGTATTCTTATGATAATTCATACACTTGGTTCTCTCAAGTATAAGAAAAGAAAAAAGGTAAATTTGTTTCATGGCTTGGAAGAAGGAGTCATCTTTGTTCCCAATAGTCAGTTGTATTAGATTTCTTCTAGTGACACATGCTTATTCCCTCAGCCCAGGAGGAGTTGCTAGGAATGGCCTGGCAGAATTACTGTCCAGCTATGGAGCATCAGAAACTGATAAATCCACCTCTGTTGCTGTTCTTACTGCTGCATCTCTGCAGCTGTCTTCCCTGTGCTATTACCTCTGAAATGTGCCAATCTCACCTCTGACCCAGGAGAGGGCCAGGGGAGCTGCACTAACTTCAGGAAAGTGTCCAAAAAAATTATGATGTCTTTGCTTAAATGTGGAGATATAATATGCATATGAATAGGGAAATTTAGCATTTCATGTAAACATGCAGTTTGTAGGAATATAACATTTTCTTAAGGTTAATTAGGAAACTGACATATTAGCTCATATAATTTTTAGAGATAAGTTTTAGAATGACTTTTTGTTATAATCAACATTCCAGAAGCACACATGTACACACACGCACACATACACACAGACACAAACTTGAAAAACATAGTACCACCTACGGCTTGTTATACACATTTGAGGAAGGGAAAGCAGACTGTTAAATTTATATGACATAATATGTGCCCATTAAAAATGACTACATGAGTCTAGGTTGTCATAGAAATATGTTCACAAAATTATAGCTGTGATGATAATGTCTTAAAAGAGATGCCTATTATAATTTCATTTTACTAAATACATATATGTGTAAATACTTACAAATGGGAAAATCAGGAAGAATTTTAACAATGAAATTATTCTTAGTTTGTAAGAGTTTATGTAATTTTTTATTGTTAATTTCTTAATGTGTTTAATGTTTTCTTTACAAGAGCATGTAGCTTCCTAGATTATAAAAATAATAATCTGAAAGTAAAAAATAATTTTTAAAGAGAATGAAGTGTTAAAATTAAAAAGAATGTCAAAAAATGAGTGGCATATTTATATGAGTGTGTAAAATATATTATTAATATAGCATAAACTCTATAAATCTACGATCTATTTATCATATATATATTTATCTTTATCTATCTAACTATGATCACTTCCCCAAAAATGGAAGAATACACATTCTTTTAAGTGCACAAGGGACATAATTAAATTTAAACAAATTATGAGCCATATGATGCAAGTTTCAACAAACTTGAAAGAATTGAATGAATTTACAGTATTTTATATGACCATAGAGACAGTAAGATAGAATTCAATAGCAGAGGTAACTAGGAAATTCTGAAACATTTCAATATTATTCAATAGATCATATTTTTAAATAATTCAGTATAATGTTTTAAGTGCTAGTTGCTCAATCTCAAATCCAGTATAAAATGTCAGTGCACTACCCACTTGCTCAGCTAAAAGCCTGAGGGTAAGTGGAGATACAGCAGCTGGGCAACCTTTCCCGCAAGCCATGTGGGCAAATGGCTATCTCTGTGTGGTCAAGAGGGAGGCTCCATTCAAACTCCATACCCAGGACTTTATTTTCTAAATGTCTGTCTCTTTATTTTTTTAATTTATTTTTTTGAGCTTTTTATTTCATGAAATTATGGGGGTACAAACGTTTTGGTTACATGCTATGACTGTGCCACATCCCAACCAAGATTTGAGACGTGCCCTTCCCCCACAATGCTCACCACGTCCATTAGTTGTGAGTTTACACACCCCAACCCCCCCACCCCTAAAGAATATTGCTACTGTGTGAGCACCTTAGTGTTGATCACTCAA
Organism: Eulemur rufifrons; assembly: GCF_041146395.1. NCBI lineage: Eukaryota > Metazoa > Chordata > Mammalia > Primates > Lemuridae > Eulemur > Eulemur rufifrons. The sequence goes on along the minus strand of NC_091011.1, from coordinate 3,720,158 downwards.
TGCCAGTTTGATGGTGAGTACATGTGGTGCCTATTCTTCCATTCTTGTGATACCTCACTTCAGAGGTTGGGCTCAAGCTCTATCCAAGAAAATATAAGGGGTGCTAGATCACCACAGTTTTTTATAATTGAGTAGTATTCCATCGTATACATATACCACATTTTATTAATCCACTCATGGATTGATGGGCACTTAGGTTGTTTCCACATCCTTGCAATAGTGAATTGTGCTGCCATAAACATTTGAGTGCAGATGTCTTTATTACAGAATGACTTTTGTTCCTTTGGGTAGACGCCTAACAGTGGTATTGCTGGATCAAATGGTAGTTCCACTTGTAACTCTTTGAGGTATCTCCAGATTCTTTTCCACAAAGGTTACACTAATTTGCAGTCTCACCAGCAGTGTCTATCTCTTCACATCCTCACCAGCATTTGTTGCTTTGGTATTTTTTGATAAAGGTCAATCTTACTGGAGTTAGGTGATATACCACTGTGGTTTTGATTTGCATTTCCCTAGAGATTAGAGATGTTGAGAATTTTTTAATATGTTTTCTGACCATTATTCTGTCTTCTTTTGAAAAGTTTTGATTCATGTCCTTTTCCCATTTGTTGACGGGGTTGTTTAATTTTTTCTTGTTGATCTTTTTGAGTTCTAGATAGATTATTGTTATCAGCCATTTATTGGATGAGTAGAGGGCAAATATTTTCTCCCATTCTGTAAGTTGTCTATTCACTCTAATGATAGTTTCCTTGGCTGTACAAAAGCTTTTTAATTTGATCAGGTCCCATTTATTTATTTTTGTAGCTACTGTGATTGCTTTGGGGGTATTCTACATAAATTCTTTGCCTAGGCCAATGTCCAATGTCTGAAAGAGTCTTCCCTACATTTTCTTCTAGGATTCTTAAGGTTTCATGCCTTAGGTTTAAGTCTTTTATCCATCTAGAGTTGATTTTTGTAAGAGGTGAGAGATGGTGATCCAGTTTCAATGTTCTGCATGTAGCTATCCAGTTTTCCCAGCACCATTTATTGAAAAGGGATTCTTTTCCCTAGTGTATATTTTTGTCTGCTTTGTCAAAGTTAAATGACAATATGTAGATGGTTTCATCTCTGGATCCTCAGTCCTGTTCCAAAGGTCTATGTCTCTATTCTTGTGCCAGTACCATGCTGTTTTAGTTACTATAGGCTTGTAGTACAGCTTGAAATCTGGTAGACTGATACCTCCCAGTTTGTTCCGAGCTCTACCAAACATTCAAAGAAGAACTCATACCTATACTACAGAAATTATTTCACAACATTGAGGAAGATGGTATCCTCCCTAACTCATTCTATGAAGGCAATATCACATTGATACCAAAACCAGGAAAAGAGACAACAAAAAAAGAAAACTACAGACCAATATCCTTCATTAATATTGATGCAAAAATCTTCAGCAAAATTTTAGCAAATCGAATCCAACAGCATATCAAAAAAATAATTCACCATGACCAGGCGGGCTTTATATCAGGGATGCAAGGCTGGTTCAACATACATAAATCTATAAACGCAATTCACCTCAGAAATAAAAGTAAGAACAAAGACCATATGATTCTCTGAACTGACACAGAAAAAGCATTTGACAAAGTCCAGCATACCTTTACGATAAAAACTATTAGCAAAATAGGCATAGACAGAACATACCTTAAAATTATCAAGGCCATTTACAATAAACCCACAGCCAATATCATTCTGAATGGGGAAAAACTGAAACCATTCCCACTGAGATCTGGAACCAGACAAGGATGCCCACTATCCCCACTTCTGTTCAACATATGCTGGAAGTCCTTGCTAGAGTGATTAGACAAGAGAGAGAAATTAAGGGCATCCAAATGGGGGCAGAAGAGATCAAGCTCTCACTCTTTGCTGATGATATGATATTATATCTAGAAAACCCCAAGGATTCAACCAAAAGAATCCTGGAATTGATAAATGAATTCAGTAAAGTCTCAGGATATAAAATCAACACACACAAATCAGAGGCATTCTTATACGTTAATAGCACTCAAGCCAAAATTCAAATAAAAAACGCAGTACCTTTTACAATAGCCTCAAAGAAAATTAAATATCTAGGTATATATTTAACAAAAGGGTTGAGAGATGTATACAGGGAGAACTACAAAACACTAAGAAAAGAAATTGTAGAAGATGTAAACAGATGGAAAAATCTACCTTGCTCATGGCTTGATAGAATCAACATTGTTAAAATGTCCATACTATATAAAGTAATCTACAGAATTAATGCAATCCGCATCAAAGTACCAGCATCATTCTTTACAGCTTTAGAAAAAACAATTCTATGCTTCATATGGAGCCAGAGAAGACCTTGTATAGCTAAAACAATCTTAAGTAAAATGTCTTTCTCTTGATATTTATAATCTTTTCCCTAGCCAAAACCATTTCTGGGAAATAATATTCTTCTACAGTACACATAAACATATGCATTCTTGTGTTCATTGGGTGATTACATGGATGACACATGAATATTTATTTCACCAACCACAAAATTATAGAATTTAGCCAGAGCACCAATAAGTAAATGAATCAAAGTTTGTATTTGTGTATATGCAATGGACCTGGAAGTTACATATGCGAATGGAGGAATAACTGTATACTGTAGAAAATGTCAGTGTTTTATTTGTACTTTTGAATTGAGATCTCATTATTCAATTTATTACAAAATTATATAGAGCATATATGTTATACAATAATATATAATGCAATATTACTGTATAGTACCCATGTATTTCTCATGCTTGACTCTTCTACATATATACAAGGTCCATAGAGCCAAAGAGTCATCGAGTCAGCTACAAAGGAGGAAGTAACATCAGACGTGTAGCTTGAGTCACACAGTCCATAGCTGGGAGATATATGGCCCATGCAACAAATATCTCAGCAATGTCTCATATGTGTATTCTGGTGGTAAATATACAAAATATTCTGGTAAAAATTCTTTGTTACCTTCAGTTTCATATTTGGGGAAAGACTAATTTTAAGGCCTTTTGTAAGAGGTCTCCGTCATTTATAGTCAGCACAGAGAACATCATCTGTGGTTATAACATAGATATGACATGTTTCAACTTATTTAAAAAAGGATATGGTGATTCACTGGTCAGTAGTATAAAAAATTGGCCTACCAATTAAATGCAAGATAGCTTTAAGTCTATTTAATAGACACAGTATAAATGAATTACTACCAAAATCTTAGAATATTATACCTTAAGTATGCACTGAATAACTGTGCCAGGCAAAATTAATTCTTATGCAACTGAAGCCAACAGGAGTAAAACATTGGCTAAAAGTCAATTTGCGTGATATAGAGGAAGCTGGGAAGTCCCAAACAGCTTTTAGTGATGCTTTCTCACTTTTGTTCCATCACTGCTGAAGCCAAATGAGCAAGAGATAAAAGTCAAATATGCGCAGACTACACTTTCCCATGCCATGCTATTCTTTGCTGAAACTAATATCTTAGACCGTGAGGAGTGTTTCTGAGGTTATGTCTTTACTCATAAGAATAAATGAAAGAAAAAGAAAGAAAATCCTCCAAGTTCAGGCCAATTTGCACAGGAAAGAAGGGTTTCCTTTTACTAATATTAATGATTCGGTTGCCTGTACTGTTTATATTTAGTAACATTACAGAAATTCATCTATCAAATTCACAGTAGTTTGTGAATTAAAATAAAAACAGATTAATGTAAAAGGACTAGACAGGCATGGATTAAAGGGCAAAATTAAATGCATATATCTATTATACATGTTCATGAAGATTAGGGTTTCTCAACCTCAGTGCTGTTTATATTTTGTGCCAGATAGTTCTCTGTTGTACGGGGTTGGCCTGTGCAGCATCCCACTAAATGCAATCTCTTCCTCCCAGTTGCGACATCCAAAATGTGTCCAGACATTGTCAAATGTCCCTGGCGGAAGGGACAAAACTGCTCCTGTTTGGGAACCATAGCCCTAGATGGAGCCAAGTGAAACTGCTCTTGCAAATTGGTAAAAACGGGTGCAAGATGAGAACTGTGGTAAGGGCCTAGCTAAAAATAATCATGATGATTAGCCATTGTCCCCCCTCCCCTTTGCTTCTCTGTAATTGCCACTCTGGAGCCACACAGCTGGTGGTCATAAAGATTCTTAGCTTTCTCCATAGATAATGTCACCTTTTCGAAACCTACGGGTAGTTTCTGAGATATCTTCCAGGCCCTACATTCCAGTAGAACTGCTGACCCACCCAGGCCAGCGGCTCATACCCAGGAACAGACTCAACTGGTCTTGTGACGCCACCCAAGAACCTGGTCAGCAAAGAGGACAATTTCTACACCCCTATGGTTCCACCTCAACCCAGCCAATTAACAGACTCAATTGCCCATGCCAAACTCTCCTTAAAAACCCTTGGGAAGGCGGATTGAGAAATTTCTCCCATCTCCCCTCTTGGTGCTATGCAGAATAAACCCTTTCCCTCCTGTAAACCCTGCTGTCTCAGCGTATTGGCTTCCTCTTGGGCAGTGGGCAAATGAATCTGGTTGGGCGGCAACATAAACCTGGGTTTGTGATATTTTTAGCTGTGCCTCATTCCAGTTTTATTTGTTTAATTGTTTTTTAGTATAATTTTAATTGAGATTGAGTTTAGGATTATCTCCATTTTAAGCTTTCTTCCATGCCCTGCTTGTGCATGGAAGAGACCAACCCTTACTTTATTTGTGTGTAGTTTTTTTTTTTTTTCCTGCCCAGTATACACCATCTGTGCCATTGTCTCTGGATGCCTCAATTCTCCCACCAAAGGCCAGTCTCTCAAGTGTCTCACCAGTCCTCCGGCCTGCACTGGTTGAGCTCTGCAGAGGACACGCATCTTTGCATGTCTTGCACACAGAGCCTTCTAGATCTAACGTGGTGTCAGCCTCGGATGCCTCCCAGATGCCTTGCACAACCACCCACTTGCTATTCTTTGCCACATATCCCTCTGGCAGGGGGTGATGTTCAGGCCACTGGTTCTCACATTTTAGAGTGACTCAAATCAATGGGAGGACTTGTTAAAACAGGGATTCCTGTGCCCCAAACCCAGATTTGCCGATTCTATGGGTCTTGGATGGGACGGAAGGTGTGCATTTCTAATAAGCTCCCAGGTAATGCTGCTTGTAAAGAGCCACTGATTTAGTCAAACCCTTTGAGGCAAGTGGACAGGTTATTTTTCTTCATAGAGAATGTGCACATCACTTTTAATGGTTAAACTCATCAATGGTTAACAATAGAATAGAAGTTAAATGTTAAATGTTATAGCTCCCCTAATCTTTGTGAGGCTACGCTGAGATTTTGATATAAGAAAAGGTTGGGGTTTTCTTGTTGTTTGCTAAGAATTACAGAATTATACAATGGACATTAAATTAGCAATTAGTGAAGATATCTTATTCTGAAATCTGAGGTCTCATGTCCTAGAATACTGCTGAGCTTGGAAGCGAGAGTGGGTCATCCATAGTGTTCCATTCTCATTGGGTGGCATTTCTCATGTAGACCGTGAAATTAACATGTTTAGAAGTGCTGTGATTCCACAAAGAACTTGCTACTCTTGCTATTGTAACTGTAACCAAGGTGCTTATGATCATTGCAAAAAACTAATAATGTCAGTACAACTTATATTTAAGAACACTTACTACATGCCAGGTGCTTTACAATTGATTATTTTAGCAACAGAATGTGGTAATGATAATATATTTTAGGAAATTTTGTTTAGAAATTACCACTTCCAAGGTTAATCTGGTCTCTAAAGCTCAAAGTAAATAAATGGGAGAATATGGGTTATCACCATACTCTACGCTCATCATATTTTTCATGGGATCAATGTAAGATCAGAAAGAATAAAGTAATGTACTTGAATAAACTACTCACTTTTCCTGGTATATTTGTACAAAAACATCTAGAGATGGAATAAACTGTCCAACTAAATAAATGACTGAGGCAAAAGTCTCAACCAAAGGAGGTTTATTAAGCCAAGATACGCCCAGGGAAAAACAGGAAATGCAGACACGCTGTGGCTGTTTTTCCAAAGCAGAAGATGGAACTTTCTGCATTTTAAAAGTGCACAGAGAGAAGGAAAGAGGTGGGGGTCGGGGGTGAGTTGCTGATGAGGTGGTGGTTACATTCTTGTGAGGCCCAAGTAATCTATATTTTACATAAAATAAGGGAAAGAAGGAAGCATCAATTATGTACATGTCCCTGGATGGGTGGAAGAAGGTCTGAAAGTCTGATTCTGTCTGGTCTCCAGTTCTGTTACCTGAAAGTTAAACTTGTAATTCATTACAGTGTAGAATCCATCAGGCTTTGGGTTTAGGTGCTAGACATGTTGCATGTCCTTGCATATGGGCGCTTAGCAAGAAATTTCCTTAAAGAATGATCTCTGGGGCCAGTTTTTCACAGGTGCCTGAGGCTTTTACCTTCTCTTTTGCATAAGGAGTTGGTGGTGTCCCTGAGACTTTGATTTTCTTGTTACAAAACTAAAATCATCAGGTTTCCCCTCAGATTTTCAAGTGGCTTTTCATATTGAAAGAGAAGAAAAGGAAAAGAAAGATGATTTCGAGAGAAAGTGATATTGGTAGTTATTTTTGTCATGCAGCCAGCCTCCCCAGGTGACACGCACTAGCACACCTGTCCTCTGCTTTGGTTGTCCCTCCCTGATGACAATGGCGGCAGCATTTGCTTTCCTGCCAGGGATGTGCCTTCCCTTTCCCCCCAGGTCCACAGAGCACATATTCTGCTGTTGTCCGGAGTCACAAGACTAGCAATGTGCAGTTTATTTCTAAGACATCTTGAAACCTATATCTACCACTCCTCGAGGGTGGGGGTGTAAGTAGTCTTTATGTCCTGTATGATATTTGCTTCCACCGCGACGTCTTGACAAAGAAGTGAGCTGTGGAATGCTTCGTTTTTATTATTGCCTTACTCTGTGTATCGCTGCTATTCTTAGAATTGTGTGTGTGTGTGTGTGTGTGTGTGTGTGTATGTATTTATACATGTATACAAAGCCTTCGATTTCAATAGCCAGGTGAATATACCAAAGAAAAACATTGAGGAAGTTGTCAAGTTCATTCTGAAAACAAAGCTATGTTGTGATGGCAATAGATCATTGACAGGAGGGAAGTTCCAGACTCATCTAGAGCTTTGTAGACTTGAACATTTTGAAGAGTGGAAAGATAATGAGGCAGACAGGAGAAATGCCGTGGGGGTGGCCTCACCATACGTCACCCCAGAAAATATCTGAGCAGGCCAGAGTCCCATTTCAACGCGTAATGTCCTTTGATTCTTCCTTTTCTTACTTCTTTCCCTAGCAAACAGCGCTTCTGTCTTTGAGGAGATCACACGGCCTGACGAGACGCCAGCACGCTGACCTTTCCCGCACAGCCCGGGAGACCCTCGGCTGCTGGGTCTCTCAGTGTAGCTGGGGACTCTTGGGTCCACAAGAATTCTGCTAGGGTAGAACTATTTTCAAAATAATACCTTTCAATTTTTTTCATTCTCTCGCAAGTGGACAGTGGAATGTACCAGAGATTGTGACCCATAATCTTACAGCAGATCAACTGCAGAAGCTGATGTGGCCACCAAGCTGTTTTGCAGCAAGCCAGAAAGCATAAAGCATAAAGCAATGCAACCTTCTCAGTATAGTTTTGCTTTGGAAAATACACTATTTTCACAAAATATTTTATTTGTGATAAACTTCAATGAGTTTATTAGTTTAAAACAAATTATTTAATACATACATTTTAAACTTCTCATTTTAATTTTTAATATGATTAACATTGATCGACATAACTCTGAATTTTAAGAAGGCAAAAGATTCCTGACACCAATACAAGGCATCTATGAATAGATTTAGATTTTCATTGTTGTTTTTTAATGTGTAGGATATTTTCTAATTTTTAAAATAAATGCATTAATTTGCAGAAATTGAAAATCTTGGCAGCTACTTCTCCAGGACCTAATCCCGAGTATTTGTTGCTTCATAATCAGGTAAATGTGACTTGTTGCTCACTTAGAGCTTCAAAAATTGCCTGCCGGAGACTATCTCCCCACTGCTATTTCTTACACACAATTTGCTTGTTGGCTTTCAGACTCAATTCCTCAATTTTTAGTTACCTGATTATCCTCCTAAGAACCCTTCTGCATGTTGGTGACAAGCTTCCAACCAACTTCCTCAGTCCAAACAGCAGAAATCAGCCATTGTCATGGGGAAAGCAGTAAGCACAGATAACCCTTCACCTTATACCTACTGCATAAAGGACTCCTGGCTTCTAGAAAATACAATGATTTCAGAGATGCCTTTTTAGAAATGACAAGTACAGAAATGAGGAAGTGCACTCTCATATGTTGCCAACCAATTGTTATATTATAGGTCTCACTGAAAGCTCAGTACAACCATATGAAACCAATTCTTTCATCCCCAAACGAAAATAAATAATAAAACTCAGAGAGGTGAAATAACTTGGCTAACTTTTCTATCCATGCACATTGTGAAGTTAGAATGTGTGTCTAGTTCTGGCATACTTTCAAATCCACTTGCTTTCCAGTATACAATGATTTGATTATATTGAGGAATGAAACCAACTAATCAATGGGAAACTATTCCTCTAGTGGTAGATAAACAAACACTGTTTGTATGTTAATATAGAGCATAGACAGGCTGTTGAATAATAATTATAAAGTACTTACCCACATAACCACAAAGGTCAAGAAATATATTGCCAATAGTCCAGAAGCTTTGCATACGTCTTGCCTCAATTCCAAACACTTCCCTCACCCCAAAAGAATGGTCATTCTGACTGCCTTTTTCATGATCATATTCTTCCTTCTCTTTATAATTTCACCATCTATCAAATTATATTAAATGTGTTTGATTCTTACTTTTTTCACTCAATCTATCACATTTTTAATTGTCATTGTTCTACAGTATTCTATTTTATGAATAAACTACAACTTATTCTATCCTTTGTTGATGGATGTTTAATTTTATTGAATTTTCATCTATTATAATGAATATTACTATGAACATTTATGTTCATTATTACTATGTATCCTGTTGCACAACTGCATGAGCTTGTCTAAAATAGCAGTTCTTAAACATTTTGTCAAGACTTTTTTATAATTTAAAAATTATTGAAGACTTCAAAGACTGTTCATTTAAAGTCTATCTTATCATTATTTGCATATCAAAAATTAAAAGTATTTAAAATACTTCATAATCCACTTAAAATAACAATAATAAACCCTTTATGTGTTAGTATAAACAATATGATTTTTTAAAAAAATATGTGCACTTCCATGTTCATTGCAGTATTATTCACAATAGTCAAAATATGTAATGAACCTGAGCATCTATCAACAGATGAATTCATGAAAAAAATGTGGTATATATACAAAATGGAATACTATTCAGCTTAAAAAGGAAGGAAATCCTGTCATTTGCAACAACATGGATGAACACGGAGGACATTATGTTAAGTGAAATAAGCCAGGCACAGAATGACAAACACCAAACGATCTCACTTATGTGGAATCTAAAAAGTTTGAACTCGTAGAAGTAGAGAGTAGCATTATGCTTACCAGAGACTGATGGAGGGAGACAGATGTTCAAAGGATACAAAATTTCAGTTAGAAAAGAGAAATAAATTAAAAAGATCTATTGTATTACATGTTGACTATAGTTAATAACAATGTACTGTATTCCTGAAAATTGCTAAGAGTAGATTTTAAGTATTCTCACTACACCAAAAAAAATGATAAGTATGTAAGATGATACATACCCTAATTAGCTAGATCTAGCCATTCCACTGCATACAGCTTACTGCATATATCTCAAAACAACATTGTACACAATAAATATATACAATTTTTATTTGTTAATTTAAAACAATTAAGGATATGTATCATAATCAATGTCATATTATAAGTGATAACAATATCATAGTTGTAGGAAAGTAAACCATTACTAATATCAAAGTATCATGTTTATTTCTGAATAGTATTTTTGTATTACTTTACTTTGCCTAATAAAACAAGTTTGCTTAAATAAATCAGTAAATAAATTAATAAATGTGTTTTTAGTGAAAACTATGACTATATTCCCAAAGGAACAACAAAATTATTGAGAAAATTGAAATTATTTTACATTTTTATAAATTTCCTTAATGTTTGGCTTAATAGAAGAAACTGGATTCTGATATTTGATTATTCATTAAATTTGTTGCAATATGTTGTTTTCACTGAAACGAAGAAAACTAGGTCTCATACAGATATGTAAAGTTAAAAGTGGAAGATTATTTAAATCCTTTTTCTGATAAATATGGATATTCTTTAATACTACACTAAACTCAGCAAATGGTAATGTCTTAAAATTTACTTGCACTGTGTGAGATTAGAAAACATTTTAGTTTCTGTTATGTTAAAATCCATTAATCTATCTTGAAATTTGAATGGACTTTTCACCCATTCATGACCTTTTAATTTCATACATTGGTCATTTGAAAAATATTCATTCTCTAGGTTTTTAAGATCTTACAAGCAGTAACACTTTTCATTAAAAAATATTTTTAAAAATCAAATTTGATTTTACATTTACACAAACATCAAATTTTACCTTACATAATGTGAGAAAAGTCTCACCAATCTTCTCATAAGAAAAGTTTTTAAGATAGGGAAACTATCAAGCTAATGATGATGGATACATGCTTTTCAAAATTCTAATTATCATTTGAATGCTCATGTTTTATCATTGGCAACAAGTACTGTCAAATGTTTTTCTTGAAAAGACTGGCTCACTGTATTTATTTTTATGAAAATATCTGCTAAAGCAGTAGTTTACCTGTCAGTCATTGCAAGTAAAAATAATGTTTCATGAAAAATTGGCTAGTTCAGCTTGCAACTCAAACAGGTGAAAATAATACAAACTACCTGTACAGTTTGATGGCAATGCCTTCATTTTTGAAAAAAATGCCGGTAATGTTACCTACATTGTATTTGCACCATCAGTGCAAATGCCAACACAGTGAGAGAAGTACAATAAAACATGGTATGAAAATGTGAAAATAGCTTTGAATACGTAGTCCCCTTAAGAAATCTTGGGTATTTACAGTGGTACAAAGGCCACACTTTGAGACTCCCTGCTCTAGGTTACACACTTGTAATTAGCCCTCATGCTTAGCAGGGTATATACAATTTCAGATACACAAAATTGTCCCAAACTGTCTTTTTCAAAGTGATTATGTATTAATTTATATTATCTTCATTGTCCACATAAATGAGCATTCCAACATAATAAATTTCTAGTAGATGATTTTGCTGTTTAAAAAATATATATCTATTTATGTATTTTTAAATATTGCCAAACTTTCTTGAAAAACTAGATTTCCAATACAAAGTTTTATCAATAATTTTTGAATGATTGATTCTCCACCTCTTCTTCAATGCTATTTAAAATCAATATTTTTTTAAAAAATTGACTGATTAAGGAAAAAAGACCCTGATTTCTCATTGTTCTAGCTTGAATTGCCTTGATCAATGGAGAGGTAAATGACTCACCTCATCTTAGCCACTGTTTTTTTCCTTCCATGAATGACATAGCTCTATCCCTTGCCCACTCTTTTCTTGGTTGATTATTTTTTCATACTAATTTGTAAAGCCTTTTTGAATATTTAGTGTATTAATCATTTTCATGGATTTTCCTACTGCATATGTTTTTTCCTAGTCTCTTAAATTTGTTAACAAGTCCTTCTAACACAATTTAAATTTGTCAATAATTTTGCTATTTCTCCTCAGCTTTGTCCATGGCTTCAGAAGGCTGTATGCACCCATAGATTTAAAAAAAAAAAATTCTCATATTTCCAACTAACACTTTTATAGCTTTTTTTCTCCTTTTTATTAATCTACCTGGAATTTATTCTTAAGTATAGTGTGGACTATCTTTAAAAGATAGACTGTCACACTTTTTGTTGAAGCATCCCTTTTCACGCATTTTCCCCATGATGTTCTGTTTAGTTATATTTTATCTTAATAGAGAAGGGAGGCGAAGGGGATCCTATAAATCTGGAAACTTCTGAAAATGAATTAGTTCACTTGAAATGCTAAATTTAAGCTTTCTTCTACCACGGTATAATTTGGATTCGAGCGGCAACGAATGAAAAAGCACCAATTGATTCACCAAGGAGGCCTGTTTCTTTTAGTAGAGAGTGATATTTAGAAAGTAAGGTAAGAAACAGAGACTGTAGACACATTGAATGGTGCTATGATGTCTTGTCTATTAGTTCCTTTGGGTGAGTAGTGCAAGAAAATAAATATTAAAAAATCATGAGTTCATATTGATATTAACCTTTTGATTTTTTATTTTCTAGTTTTTTTCTTACAGTGAGACCTTGGTTTTTGTGAACACTAATACATTTCCCTATGTGCTTTATCATTCAATGTAAATAATTTGCAATACTAATATAACTCCTAACAACAAACCTTCTGAGCCAAGCGTGGCATTCATTTGCCCTTCTTTTTATTCTGGAAGCGCATCCATTAAGAATGGATATGGCCGGGCGCGGTGGCTCACGCCTGTAATCCTAGCACTCTGGGAGGCCGAGGCGGGTGGATCGCTCAAGGTCAGGAGTTCGAGACCAGCCTGAGCGAGACCCCGTCTCTACTAAAAATAGAAAGACATTATATGGACAACTAAAAATCTATATAGAAAAAATTAGCCGGGCATAGTGGCGCATGCCTGTAGTCCCAGCTACTCGGGAGGCTGAGGCAGTAGGATCGCTTAAGCCGAGGAGTCTGAGGTTGCTGTGAGCTAAGCTGACGCCACGGCACTCACTGTAGCCTTGGCAACAAAGTGAGACGCTGTCTCAACAAAAAAAAAAAAAAAAAAAAAAAGGAATGGATATTATGTTTGTTTCATTTCCTTGAAATGATTCTTTTCTCTGGGTAGACATATTGCTGATTTCAAATGCTATTAGGATCATGTGTTTCTGTTTTCTTTCAGGATCTGCTGTTTATATTTTTGAACGTGTCATAAATTTGCAAGGTTCAATAGGCGAACTCCTACCAACGGGTACGTTCAGAGAACTGCGGCTCTATGCCCGTCACCTCCGTTTCAGCTCCCAAGTCTGTGATCTGGGACTTTAGTGTTTATAAAACCTTCATTATTTCTAGCAAAAACAAGTGAATAGAAATAAGAGCATTTTAATTTCCCGTTGTTTCTTATATAAAGGTAAAATACCGTTTACCCGAATCCTGTTCCTCACCTGGTGTAATTCACTTAGCCAGGCGTCCTGCGTAGCAATCGGCCTCGCGTTCCCAAGACCGTGGAGCGCTTCACTGCAGGAACGTGCGCGCTGGTCCCGCAGCGTTTATCGCGCGGCCTGTCGGGCTCTTCCCAATATTAGCTATTGCGAATCTGCTGCAGTGGGGAAGAGCTGCTGTCACAGGTCCCAGGACCCTGCGTTTGCCGGGCCCTTCCACCCCTGCGAGAGGCCCTGAAGGCCTGGCCCGCAGGCAGCTTCTGAGCGCTGCGCCTCTACAACGCGAGCTCTTCACTCCTCAACAAGACTGCTGGCCTTATGACTGAAAAATCAGCTTTAATCATTTTTAATATAATTTGGTTTATTTATCATGATTACATAGTTTTTTGAACAAAAAATAGACACTACTTACTGTATCTTCTTAACTCTTATTTAAAACAATAAACGTCTTCCTGACCCACGTGGAAACTTTTGAGTTGGGCTTATTTTGATATGTTAAATCTGTACCTCTTGGTTAAAATCATTTTTTCATGTATTTAGAAAATATTCTTACAAAACTTTACATTATAAATTCATATCAGTTATTGCTATAACTTTCTGAGTTAGCTTGTACACACATTTATTGCACGTTTACTGTTTAGAACTTTTACCCTCATTCATTTGCAATGGATTTACATTGGGTTAAGATATGCATATTGACCTATCCAACCATAGTAATTCTATGAAAATGTAAGTGTCTTCCTGATTATGAAAATTGTGTTCTATTCCCTTGCTGTTTTCACTGCAGATTCATTTAAAAATATATTGCAGGGCTAGTGTGTGTCTCAAAATTATGCCATACTTTAGTACATTTCTGTAGAGCTTTAGTTTCATTTGTAAATGTTAAGAATTATCCCAAGAGGTTAGAGGTAGATTCTGAGAACTCCAGCTGGGAATGGAAATTTCATTTTGTAGCTGTCTTTTGTTCACTTTAGCTTTTATTTATTAATGATTATATTCTCTTTTTTTCCCCACAGACTGGAGGAAATTTGTGAAAAACAAAACAAAGTCTTTGTGACAAGTCGCCTTCTCGGAGTCCAGTTTTATAATTTTTTCTAAGCAAGTGTTGCCCTAAATGTTATTCTAAGAAACACTGTTATTCAAGAACTGAACAAATATCTTTTTTTAGGTTTAGACCAAGGGTGGAGCCTAAATATCTTTTTAAAAAAGGTTTATTTTCAAAAAACCTATGAAATACTGCTGTTCAAAGATTTATAATACTCTGGTAATTCTAAGAAGTCCACCAATAAAGGCCTTTGTTTACCTTTGTTTAACATAGCCTTTCTTAAAATGTTATGAGCAGAGTGCTTCCTTTCAAAACACAACTACACAACTGCATAGACATTTGCTTATTTGAAGTACATTTATTGAGTATTTAATTTGCATACTGTGAACTAAAACAAAATCTTAAGCCTCCCAGCTGACTGAATGGATCCCCTCTTGGCTAAGGGGATCCCAGAAATACCCTAAAGCTGAGCTGCTGGCCATGGGAAGATAGGTCAGACAGGCCTCTTCATGCCCATTTCCCTTCTTGGAGATGTCCTCCGTAGCTCACTAACAGGCCTAGGCCATGCAAGACCACACCTGCACGTCCTCAATTTACCCAACAGATCACTTGAGTCTTGGTATACATCCAGTGGCTTGTCTGTGATCAGCAGACTTCCTAATCTTAACTTAAAACTTTCCAAGCCCTTAGACAAAGCTTCATTTCTTTAACCAATTACAAATCAAACAATCTTTAAGCCCACCTATAACTTATAGTCCCCCACTTCAATATGTCCTGCTTTCTTAGGCCAAACCAATGTATGCCTTCCACGTGTTGATTTATGACTTTATGAGTAACTCCTGACTCCCTGAAATGTATAAAACCAAACCATAACCCAACCACGTTAGACCACTTGCTCAAGGCTTCTTGGGTGTGGCTCTCCCAGCCACGGTTGCGCATATTTGGCTCAGAATAAACCTCTTAAAGTTATTATACAGAGTTTGGGTTCTTTTCTATTTACAATATATTCTCTACCAGGGCCCTGTAAAGTCCATGGCAGGCTGAAAATCAGATTCAGATCTCAACTTCACTGGGCTTTCTGTTCCTTTATTTCACTGTCTATTTTAAAATACTGATTTTTCTTCATGTCAGTGTGATATTTCATAAAAGAATTAATAACAAAAGCAATCATAAACATGAAAAAAGAAAATGAAAGTCTTCCCAAATATTTGACCTTAAAAAATTAGAAGTTTGAATTATTAATTAAGATTTTAAACCATATAAGGGTTTATAATTTGTCTCAGGGTTTTCAACAACAAGGAGGTTGTCTTTCATCAACCGTACTTACGAAAATGCCTTTCTGCTTGACGGATCATGAGGTAGAGTTCTATAAGACTGATGATACTTTTCCCAGCAGCTGTATGTATTTCTTCTGACATCTGTAAAATATTGCCTAAGAGTTGGAGGGATTCTTTTCCTTGACTTCTGGAATCAGATTTTCCTCTTCTGCACTGAGAGAGAAAAATATCAAAATATTCAAAGATTTTCCATGTTTCAAAGTTCTGAAGAGGTGAAATATTCCAAGCTGGTAGTTGTGAATTAGCATATCAAAATATGCAAAAACAAATTGTAGAGTTTTTTTTTTCCTGCCTGAGGATAAAGAAGGAATTTTAAAGTGAAAGCTTAAATAATATGGTTTTTATTCATTATTATTGATAAATTCCATTATGATCTAGCTTTAGCCACCATTTCAAAAGAAAAAAAAAAAAACAAGACTGAAAGATATATATATATATGTATATATATATATATATAACCTGAACTTTTGTACCCCTATAATAAACTGAAATAAAAAAAAAGGATGGTTCAACATCAATCAATGTAATACACTGTATTAGCAGAATTAAGGGGAAAACCCCACATAATTTTCTCAACTGATGCTATACAAGTACAAAATTAAAAAAAAAAAAGAGTGAAAGAAGTGCGTATATGGTTCGTAGTTAGAACTCAATTATGCACCAATATACTTTTTTCTGTAACTAGACTGGTCATCAGCATGCTTCCATTCTTTCCGAGGCCCAGAATTGTACTTAGCCTTTCCTAAGTGAATTCATTCAAACTCAGAGATCCCTCAGCTATTTTAATCATCCGAGTATCCACCTGCATCTCCCGTCTCTCTGGGTGCGTGCACACATACCACCTCCCCACTGTGGGCAAGGTCTCGTTCACTCTGTCTGAGATGTCTCAGTCCTTTGGTGCCTCATTCCTCCATACAGAACTTGTCCTATGTGGTCCTAACATGTATCGCCAGTGTCTCTCGAAAGGTAACTGAGTCATTAGAATAAATTTATAATCCGTAATATTTCTCCTGATTCCATGTTCTTTTGTACACAGCTGCACCTGAGCTAATCCCCAAGTTACAAGCCTAAGAAAGGAAACTTCCAATATCTTCCTGCATTAATTCATGACCAGAAGTAAATGAGAGAACTGTCTGTGGGTGTCACAGGCCTATACCTCTATACCACCACTCTCACATTATGTTTGCAATGCCACGTGCTCGAGAACTATCTCTTCTGCATATCCATGTCTTGGGGCAACCCAGTAAGAAAAACATCTCACATATCCCTAAACCCAAGGGGACATTTCTGCCATGCCTTGCTCTAGGACTCACCACTAGTGGTGGCAAATGTCCAGGGATCTCATTCTGCATGTATATTTAGCTTTTTCCCCATGTTCTCCTAGTTCCTTCTCTAGTAGGTACAGTCTTTATTTAGTTCAGAGAATTTGAAAGGGAATGATTAACTTTTTTATTTTATTTAATAATATCACTGCTAGTTCTTAAATTGCTTCATTATGCAAATAAACTCACAGATTGGAACTTCAGACGTAAAACATTTGGGGCCTTTTTCTCTAGCCACATTCTTCCATCTCCTTTTTTACAGCGA
The DNA here is from genome assembly GCF_041146395.1 of Eulemur rufifrons. Classification (NCBI taxonomy): domain Eukaryota; kingdom Metazoa; phylum Chordata; class Mammalia; order Primates; family Lemuridae; genus Eulemur; species Eulemur rufifrons. The sequence goes on along the minus strand of NC_091011.1, from coordinate 3,702,894 downwards.
GTGGTGGCCCAATGTCCTACCACCTAAATGAAAAGGAAGAAAAAAAAAAACAACAAATAAACAAAAGAAATGTTCCTCTTCCAAAAGCACTAAAAAGACAATGAAACAAAGTATCTCCAAAGAGTGGCAAAGAAGGGAGCAAGATTGGGTCAAAACTCTCACTGGACACACCTTCCAGAGTGTGCTCTTGCAGGGTGATGGGACTCCTTTTGCAAATATCCTCCTGAGGACCATGGAGTTCAAATAGCTTAGGAAGAAGAAGAAAAAAGAAAAAAAAAAAAAACACTTTCTATTAAAAATCATTGCAGTCATAGAATTAGATATTAGGAAATCTTATATTTTTTATTGATTCTTCATTTTTCTAACAGTAAACCTTTGGTGGTTTACCTGCTCTTAACTTTATCACCCATAAAATAATAATATTCACTTCTGATTGTTTCTATGTACTGAGTTTGTCATCTTTATGCCATTTAATCCTGTAAAAAACTCAGTGAGATGAGTGTGATTGCCCTCATTTTATGGTATATATTAAATAATTCCCATTAAGTGCTTTATTGGCACAATATAGAAGGCATAAATGTTAGTATTCATAAGATTGTTGAAAAACAAAACTTGACAAGAGATCATTTGATTCTCAAAACACATGTATTTGGACAATGTGTATTTACCTTGATACATTCTAAAGGGATAATATCTATTAAAATATATAATAACTTTCTGGACATAATCATATCTATAAATGAACTATAACATAATATTTCTTTTTTTTTCTTTCTTTGTTCCTCTTTTTAGACCATTGTGGTTAAGGATTCGTTAGTATTAGTGTACAGAATAAAAAGAAAATTTTATTAGGAATCACTCATTAATTATTTTCTTTTTCTTCTGCCATTTATATTGGACAATTTATTTTTCCCAAGCTTTCCTGGTGTGGAACAAAGTTATTTCTACATTTTCAAAATATTTCCCTGAGCCTAAAGTCATAGACATTTCTGTGATAATCATAGTATGATTCCCCAACCCACCTGTGCTGAGACAAACACAGACATTTAGGGCTCACCCCCATGGGTTATTCTAAATCTGGAAGCAGTCGTTTTCTAGGGACCGTGCTGTTTATCAGTGCTGCTGTGAAGACCTGAAAGCACTGAGCAGGATGTGGGGTGGTGGTCAGCTAATAGCCCGTCTAACTGCGTGTGCCAATACGTTGGGAGTGCCGAGGAGGTTTAAAGGGTCTGTCATTATGCACGAATCCAGCACCCTGCGGTTTATCTGCAAACCAGAAGATTCAGTGGAAATCAAAGAGAGCCGGAAGAAGTGACATCAATAGTTGAGTGTTCAGCAGGTATATTTCAACTCTTTTTTAAGGGTTCCCTCCAGATTACTGATAGAAACAGCACTTTAGGGAAGAGGACCATGAAATCCAGGAATTAGTGGTTGTGAGGTCAAAGGAGCCTGACCCTTTCTGACCATCTCCTCTGGTCCAGCACTTTTGCTTACATTACCTCCACTTCTTTTTGCATTTTGTGAGTGGCCTTGAGGAAAATAAAGAGTATAAGGGAAAGTGAACACTCGACATTTCAATTCTTTGGTCTGATCTTTCTGCTTACTTTCTCCTGGTGATTGGGCTTCACCAAGCCTCATTGAGCAGTCCCATTTTGCTAGCTACCATTCCTCTATAGCTGGAAAAAAAAATCATTTCTTACTATCCTAGCATGGCAGTATTGAGAGGTTTTCATGGAAATAGAGTTAATTAAGCTTAGCCTCTTGTGCAAGTGGCTTGTAATGATTTCATTAGAGTCCATACAAAAACCCCTAGCAAGTAATATTTCCAATATGAATTCCCAGTGCAGACTAAGTATTGCCAAAACTGACAGCACAGAGTGAAAAATAGCAGTGTGCTATCTCAGTGTCAGAGTTTGGCTGAACTGAAGATATATTACAGTTTTACTTTCTTCTCTTCTCTACAGTATCAAACAGCAGCACAGAAGTCATGCTAATGGCATTGCTACAATCAATCATAAAAGATAGGTTGGTTCCTAGTAATGTTTCTAAATGTTTCAGTCTGTACAATTAAGACCTATGGAAAAATTATGTTTTCTTCGTTCAGACTTCAGATATGGACTTTATTAAGAATCTGATTTATTGTGTGACAATGTTATTTGCTTGACAGCTGCTTAAGAGTAGCACCAAATAAAAACACCTATTTCTTTTTTTCAGTTGGGATTGGAGCCAAGTTCTCTACCAAGTAGGTAGAGAACATCCAATGTATGTCTGAAATGTGTTTCTAGAAATGTCTTGGTGAAAGATATGTTTGTGTCTTGAATAGCTGATGTTCAACTGACAGCCCTACCTGTGAAAGTTTTAATTACACAAGATGTATAAATTAGAGTCAACATAATCTGCAGTCTTTCTTCAGGTTAGAGAATATGTTAGAAGACAGCAAGAATTATGTAGAATATACTGAATTTCACCATTTTCACACTCTTCAGTAAGAAGAAAGAAAACAGCAAATAAAAAACAAATTATAAAGAAACAATCAGGTAGGTTATTTTAGAAAGAGTCATCCTTAGGTTGCCATGGTCCAGCCATAAGCCTGAGATTTTAAAACAGAAAGTTGGTTAAGATAACAACAAAGTCAATAAATGGAGTAATAAGTACTTACATTTTAGGAAGATTCTCAAGCCAATAAGCTCATACATGGAAACAATAGAGTTTATTGACTTCTCTCCGCATCCGTGCCAGCATCTAAAGTTTTGGGACTTTTTGATAAAAGCCTTTTCACTGGAGTTAGGTGATATCTCATTGTGGTTTTGATTTGTATTTCTCTGATGACTAGTGACTTTGAGCATTTTTTCATATGTTTATTGGCCATTAGTCTATCTTCTTTCGAAAAGCTTCTGTCATGTCTTTTGCCCACTTTTTAGTAGGGTTGTTTGATTTTTTTCTTGCTGATTTACTTGAGTTCTTTGTAGATTCTGGTTATTAGCCCTTTATCAGGTATATAGCATGCAAATATTTTCTCCCAATCTGTAGGTTGCCTATTTACTCTGTTGATCATTTCCTTGGCTGTGCTGAAGCTTTTTAGCTTAATCAGCTCCCATTTATTTATTTTTGTGGTTTCTATGATTGCCCTTGGGGTCTTCATCATAAATTCTTTGCCTAGGCCAGTATCTAGAAGAGTTTTTGCAATATTTTCTTCTAGAATTTCTAGGACTTCATGTCTTAGATTTAGGTCCGTTATCCATCATCATTTACTTTTTGTGACTGGTGAGAGGTGTGGATCATGTTTTAATCTTCTACATGTGGCTATACAATTATCCCAGCACCATTTATTGAATAGGGATTCTTTTCCCCAGTGTATATTGCTGTCTACTTTGTCAATGATCAAATGGCAATATGTGGATGGTTTTATATCTGGGTTCTCTGTTCTGTTCCATTGGTCTGTGTCCCTATTTTTGTGCCAGTACCATGCTGGCACATGGTTACTATAGCCTTGTAGTATACCTTGAAGTCTGGTAATGTGATGCCTTCAGATTTTTTCCTTTTGCTTAAGATTGCTTTGGCTATTTGGGCTCTTTTCTCGTTCCAAACAAAGTGTAGAATTATTTTTTATAGATCTGCAAAAAATGACATTCATATTTTGATCAGGATTGCATTGAATCTGTAAATCACTTTGGGTAGTATGGACATTTTAACAATGTTGATTCTACCAATCCATGAGCATGATATGTTTTCCAATTTGTTTACATTATCTGCAGTTTCCTTCCTCAGGAACACTTACACGCTGTTGATGGGACTGCAAACTAGTGCAACCTCTGTGAACAATAGTATGGATAGTCCTCAAAGAACTAAAAGTAGACCTACCATTTAATCTGGCAATCCTACTACCAGGTGTTTACCCAAAGGAAAAAAAAGTCATTTTGTCAAAAAGATGCTTGCACTATAATGTTTATTGCAGCACAATTCACAATCACAAAGATGTAGAATTAACCCAAGTGCCCATCAATTCATGAGTGTATTAATAAAATGTGGTATATGCACATCATTGAGTACTACTCAGCCATAAAAAAATCAATTGATACCTTTTGCAACAATCTGAATGGAATTGGAGACCACCCTCCTAAGTGAAGCATGGCAAAAATGGAAAAACAAATACCACATGTACTCACTTAATTGGAACTAACTGATGAGCACTCATGTGCACAGATGGAAGTAAAACTCAACAGAAATCATGCAGGTGGGGGGAAGGGGGATGGGTGAAATCATACCTAACGGTATAATGTACACTCTCTGGGTAATGGGCACACTTATAACTTTGACTCAAACAGTACAAAAGCAATCCATGTGACCAAAACATTTGTACCCCTGTTATATTCTGAAATTTAAAAAAAAAAATTAATGGATTTATGTGTTATGATGGGAGGAGAACTTTTGGCTTTGTGAAAAGAGATAGACAGACCTGAGCTATCACATTAGCATATTCTATCCCCATCGCCAACCCCACCCCATGATGCCCTGTGCCACACTGGGACTTTTCAGAATGCCCCACCAACAAGAAGGCTTTCACCAGATTCAGTCCCTTGACTTTGAACTTCCTAGCTTCCATAACTGTAAGAAATAAATTCCTTTTCTTTGTATATTTCCTCGTTTCAGATATTCTGTTATAAGCAACAATAAACAGACTAAGAGAGAAACTATAAATACTAAAATATCTAATATCTGGACCTTTAGCAGAACAAATTTGTAGACTCCAGTGATGCATAAAAGCTTAATTCTCATACATGCAAAAAAGAGTCTATTTATTGGATTTTCTGTCTAAGACAGAAATTTGGGCACAACCAAACGCAAAATTGGCTTAAATTTGAGACACTTGGGCATTTAATTTATGCTCCTAGAATGGAAAGACACCTTGTCACCCATAAAGTCAGCACGTGATGCAGAGCCAGCTTGGTGGCTTGTAGCACAAATGGGAACCCAGTGACCTCGGCTGCCGAGAAAGGAGAATCCACAAGCTGATGGCTGAATGGATGTGACAGATGGGAGTTAAAAATGAATGTTTGATGACTTTGAAAACATTGATTTTAATTTCATATATGAACTATAAGTTACAGAGCAACATAATTCATTAATAAGGAGTTTGATTTGGATCAGATAAATTAAATTATGGCTTTTGGAGTTATCTTATAAGAAACCAATGGTAAGTAAGCCTATATGTTACCATATTCAAACCCCAAATTAAAAAATCAACTGACTTAGATTATCTTGTCACCAAATGTGTAAAAGATACATATGACCTCTAAGGGGGAATATGTACATAATAGATTCAAATCTAAATACATAAAATATATCCAATAAGTTAGCTAAGTTGAATTACATAGTATGTACTAATGGAGGTTGCTGTGATTTAATAATCAGTTGTATTTTATAATCTCTCTCTAGTGAAAGAATCAACATATTATTGTATCTAAGCCAATATTTTTATCACTGGGTTTTCTAGTTTATAAGATTATCTGGAGTATTTATGAATGTTTTTGAACTACACATTTCTCTTTTGTGTCCAATAGTTAACTTGTCACATGGTCAACCAGATAACAATCAAAATAATTTTAAATGAGTGTGTTATTACCATCATAAAATGAGTATATTAGGATTGAGAATAAAGAATAGACATGTCAAGTAGCATTTTATTTATCCTGTAGTGCAACTTTTCTGAAATGTGAGCACACTTTTTTATTACGCTTACTTTTACCTTTGTTTACTGAGAGTGTCTATAACGTGGAATAGCATGCCGGCACTATTAAGTCAACTAGTTGGTGTTCTCATCGTTTCCATTTCTGAATTATAATGAGCACATTTAGAAAGCAGAGAGGACAAAGCACATATATTTCAATGTAGCACTTGGGATGGTGTCTTCAGATTTTAAGAAAGTCACATCTTGTCCCAGAACTGTAGCTTAGCAAAAGAGCTTTAGACCTTCCCTAAAAGAATGTTTACAGCCGACCTGACATCAGTTCGTCATGCAGGGTGCTCCGGGGACCACCACATCTGAGTTCCTCATTCGTTATTAATATCTTGGGTGAAGAGTAAGGCACAGAGTGATAAAACATGTCAGCGCTTTACAGACTGGCAAGAGACGTGACATCACCCAGTCGTGGGTTTGGAGAGCTCGCATGCTCCGCAGGGACCCGAGTGACAATGAAGTGGATGGAAGTCTCAGGGGCTTCTGTGACAGTGCTCTCTGCCCTGCCAGCAGCACACCTGCCAGAGCTCCTCACCTCCGGCCTCCCAAGCCTGATGCTTCTGCAAATCTAAGGTCCTGTCAATGTGATCTTTGCTCCCGTATTTGTCCCACAGGAACATTTGATTTTCTCAGCCATTGTTTATTCTTTTGATATTTTTGACCTGTGCAGGTTAATCAAAGTTAGTCCGAAGTGAACACTTTTCTCAGGGGGCAAGTTGTAAGCCATTGCGAGGCGGCAGAAGACCAGCTTCAGCCCAGACGTTATTCCTTAGAGCGAAAGGTTTCAACCACATTTGTCTGTTACACCCTTGGCAAGAAGCAGAATTTAACTTTAATAAATTAAAAAAAAAAGTCGATCCCACAAAGCTTATGTAACACTCCCAAAACAGGTATTATCCTTGTTTCTAAAACGTCATTTTCTCCATCTTTCTACTTGTTGATAAAGTAAGTTCTCATTTTGTTCCTCTGTTTGGTAGAAGTTCCCTAAAAAAGAAATTCCGAATCTGAGTTAGAATCTGTTTGCTATTATAGTAACAAACAGGCTTTGTGGTTTCTCAATTATAGTAGGGGCTATGGAATTTGAAAAGAGGAGATCATTTCAATTGTAAGTATTTAATAAACACTAGTACTGCGAATAGTTGTTAGCAAAGAACATCACTCACAATCAGGTATGGAACTCTGACGCTCAATTTCATTGAAAAATTTCCATTCGTCTAAATGTATCACATAAAATTACTCATTTTAAAATGTTTGAATATTAACATCATTTAAATATTCCTTATTTGCTTTTTTAACCCATTCTAGGATAATAAATTAGCAGTTGCAGTGAAGAGATATTCCATTGTTTCCTGAAACTTTATTTTTAATATTATATATTTAACTGTAAGATTAAATTATATACCATATGATTGTAAACAATTTCTGAATTACAGTCATACAACATTATTTTTTTCTTACTTCAATGTTTACAATCTCTATGACCTTGAACAAGCCAAGCATTCCTTACTTTCATAATTTTGCAACACATGTAGACAAATTGGGAGTGAGCACAGCAGTCATCTAGCCAGTTCCAGCATATAATCTCTTTGAAAAATCATCTCTCATTTCTTCCTTCAACAAGTTCCTACCCTCATAGGATTACAGAGTGCATAATGTATATAACATAAATACTTATTTAATAATTTGTTTGGAAAATTGAATAAAAACTAAGAAAATCATAATGTTCTTGCTTTGCTTTCAGTGAAAGCCCCAAATGAATTAGAGATAACTTACAGGGTTGAATTGATTTATAAATGAAGCAAATAAAGAAACCCTAAGTTATTAAAGATTTTCTCTAATACTTACATAGCTTGTCTAATGTCATGAAAGAGAAAGTGTTTTAAGAGTAAGATTTATATATTGTAACTAATAAAAAATTAAAATTTTGTTTGTCAAAACTAAGGCAAAATTTAAAGGCAAGATATGCAATTTTGTGGAAATTGGCAAACTGTTACGAAAATTAATATGGAAATAAAAATGGCTAAAAATGGTCAAGTACATCTTGAAGAATAGATTTGGAGGATTTACACCTCTCTTATCAATGTTTATTTGAAGTTGAAAGCAATTAAAACAGTGGGGTATTAGTACAGAATAGAAAAATAGAATAAAATAGAAATTTTAGAAATAATCTTACACATGTACATTTACTTAATTTAGTGAACAACTATAACAACACGGGAGGGCATCGCTGTGTTGCGTTGAGAAAGGATTGTTGTTCAGGAGATGTGCTGAACAATTAGATATGCATAAGAGAATTAAAAGTGAATATTAGTGCCCTACCTCACGATTTGAGATGGATCATGGAACTCAACTTGAAAGTTAAAGACACAGGATTGAAAAAGACATTTTCTCAAATAACTAATATCTCAAATGTATAACTACTTTTTTCACATGAGTAAGAGAAAGGCAAATGATCCAAGAGAGGGAAAAAGAGTTATCCGCGTGGCTGATTAACACAGGTGGGCGTGCGAAGCAGTGTGCGGGGAGTTAGCTACGCTCCCCGCAAAGAGGTCCTTTTCTCTTTGTTCTGATCAGATCTCTAAGTTGACTACGCCAGTTTGCAGGGAGTTAGCTACGTTCCCTGCAAAGAGGTTTTTTCTTCCGATCAGGTCTCTCAGGCAGGGGTCATCACAAAGGATGAAAAATATAGTAGGAAACAGAAATAAAAATATAAAGTAATGGCAATAATAATACACAGAGCCAAAGATATAGTTTATAAAGTGAAAGTTTATGAAAATAGATAAAGGAGGGTATCCGGATGGAAATATTTTACCCGCATCAAATATCTCCCCGACTGAAACTCCACACAGGTATTATATAGGGTACATACAGGCTCCGGTTGCCAAGGGCAACGGGATTTTGATACTAACAGGCAGTTTGCTTTAGGGTCAAAGTCTCCTAAAAGTCTACTACAGATCCTTTAACTAACTCTAACTAGGGGAACAATGGGTTATAAAATCTTCTTGGGGCAAACTTCTAAGTTTTATGATAAGGCTATTACTTTAGCAACAAACAGAGACATCTTGGCTCTGGTGATTGTGTTCTTGGAGACAGAGATGATCCCAGAAGTCAACATGGGCTGTGCTTTGTGTTAATTACTTTAACCACATGGTTCCATCTGGGCCTGGCTTGGGCAATAGCATATCTATCTGATGAGCTCTCATCTCCGGGGGTCCACCTGTCAGCAGCACCAGTAACCTTTGGTCCTAAGGGAGGCCTGCCTTGTCTTTCAAAACAGGTGAGAACCAAAGGCTCAGTTTACAGCTGTCTCCTTGAGATGCAGCTTCTACTGACCAGCAAGACGCCCTCCTGAGACGAGGCAGCTCTTGAACTAACACATTTATCTTTTCCTTAAGGCAAAGCCTTATTTGACTTCTGAAATCAAATCTTGTCTCCAGAAATACAGGGGGCATTTCTATAATTCAGTATTCTTAGGCTCAACAGCAGTGCTAGTTACTCATGGAAACACAAATGTAAGTCAGCAGCTGATACCACTCTCTACCCACCCAGAGGTTAAAAACTTATAGTTACGCATCAAGTCTTGGTGAGGGTGTGGAGAAGTGAGACTGCTAGTGAGAGCTAAACTTGATACAGCTGTTTGGTAAAACTGTTTTGCAGTATCTACTAAAGCTGAATATGTGCATATACTCTGTGGCCAGAAATCCCACTCCCAGGTACACACCCTAGGAAATGCACACACGTCTTCACCAGAACACACGTGCAGATTTCGCGATAGCATCACCATTTGTAATATAGCCGTCAACTGGAAACAACTCTAGTACAGCCAACATACTTTCAATACCCACTGTCATTGCTTATTGTTTACGTATCTGCTTCGCGCAGAGGAGAACTTTATGTGCCCTAAGCAAGCACTGTCAGTTTCTCCCCCAAACTTTCATCATTCCCAGGTCTTAATCACTGTTACTTAAACCACTATGTCATGTGCTTTCCATACCCCACAAAGATTTAGTGAATTACATTTTGAATGTTGCCATATCTCTTTCAACCCCCTCTTTGTAAGAGTAAGGCTTTATTCTACCTGCAATTCTCTAGGAAGATCTCAGAGCAGGAGCTCTCACACAGATCTCTGAGGTAAAAACAAGCACGTTTGCTTAGTGTAAGTGTTTTCTCAGGGGGTATCTGGTTTGTTGTCCCCCACACCGCTGGGTAGGCTCCCGGAAGTCCAGCCCACTGGCGCTTCTGATGTCTGCTTGCAGATGCAATACGTAAGTTCAAAATCATTTTTGTATTCTTAATTTGCAAGAGAAAAATAGCAGATAATCATTGTATATGCAGTTTTAAAATCAAGTATTTTTGAACATAGTTTGATGAAAAGTATCTCTTAATTCCTTGAGTTAGTTTTATACTAACATGCAACCCATACAATTATCTATTGGAATTCCTATCTATATGAATGAGATACAAGAAATATCTTAAGAACATTTATGTGGTACTTGCAGATATTATCTTTCCAGTGAATACCTTTTCTTTTTGTTTAAGTGTCATTATTTCATTGCTCACTCTTAGTTTTGCCTTGTCTGTGTCGTTATATTTTAGTTATGAAGTAGTTAAGTTTTAATGCTTATTCACTCTATTATATAGGAAAGGCCTTGAAATTCTCTGTGGCATTAACATAATGAGCAGACAAATCAGAGTAGGCTGGCATGTTCCTTAATATTTAATAAGAAACACAATGAAAGGAAGACAGAAAAAAGCACTAGGACAAGAGCAAATAAAATCCTCTGAGTTTGGAATCATCATTTAATCTGAAAAAATGTTCCAACTTATTATGTGTTACCCAAGTGCATTACTCAATATTTGTTGATTTTTAACAGCATTATCCTCAGAGAACTAGTTGTAGTATTAAGTGATCTAGGGACTGAATAGTTGGGTAGTTTCATTCACCAGATACCATCTGTAGCAGTGAATTGCAAAGGAAGGTGAGCAGGAAAATTGCAATAGAGCAAGGAAAGCAATGCTGTTCATCTCTGCCCGTGCCCTGGCCACATCCAAGAGCCCTGGAAAATCTATAGGACTCAGCCTTGGTGAGTATGACTAGATAAGATACTCCAGGAAGGAGACGAAGGGCCTGTGCAAGGTGGCTAATTGCCTTGTCCCAGGTCACACTGTGAATTAGACCCAGGAGGAAAGACGTAATTTCTAACCCAATAGTCTATAGGCTTTTATGGTTTGTGATTTGTTTGTTTGGTTTCTTTTCTACTAAATCGTGCTAAAATTATCTCAACTGCCCTAGAAAAAACATTTTGAGAAATCAAGTAACAATCACAGATTTTCTAGTGTTTTTTTTTTTTAGCTGAAATGACTCTATTATCCCCCACAAAATCCTGAATAAATTTCCAAGTTTCATTTACACAAATTGCATATTGTCATTTTCTGACCATTTGTGTTTGTTTATTACCACTTCACTTACAGGTACTTAATAAAAATAGTCTTAGGCAATGTTCAGCCTGCAGTTTTGACTGTTAAAGTAATAATGATGAAAAGACAGCTCTCCTTAGCATCGTAAAGATTACATACGAGCATATTTCAGAGATATCCAGGGTTGCATTCCAGACCACCACAATAAAACAAACATAGCAATAAAGCGAGTCACATAATCTTTTGGTTTCCCAGTACATGTAAAAGTATGTCTACACGGTACTGTAGTCTATGAAATGTGCAATAGCATTACTTATGTCTAAAAAGCAATGTACATACCTTAATTAAAAAATACTTTATTGCTAAAAACTGCTAATGATCATTTGAGCCTTCAGCAAGTTTTGGTAGCTGCTGACTCATCAGGTTGGCGGTTGCCAAAAGTTGGTGCAGCTACGGCAATTTTTTAAAATAATACAACAATGAAGTTTGCTGCATCAATTGACCCTTCCTTTCACAAAAGATTTCTCAGTGGCATGTGATGCTGTTTGATAGCATTTTAGAACTTTTTTCAAAATTGGAGCTAATTATCTCAAACTCTGCCACTGCTTTACCAACCAACTTTATGGACTATTCTAAATCCATTGTCATTTTGACAATGTTCACAGCATTGTCACCAGGAGTAGAATCCATCTCAAGAAACCACTTTCTTTGTTCATCCATAAGAAGAGAAACTCCTCATCCATTCAAGTTTATCATGAGATTACAGCAGTTCAGTCACATCTTCAGGATCCACTTCTAGTTCTAGTTTTCTTGCTGTTTCCACATCTTCAGTGACTTCCTCCACTGAAGTCTTGAACCCCTTGAAGTCATGCATGAGGGTTGGAATAAGCTTCTTCCAAACTCCTGTTAATGTTGGTATTTTTGACCTCTTCCTATAAATTGTGAGTGTTCTTAATGGCATCTAGAATGTTGAATTATTTCCAGAAGTTTTTCAATCTACTTTGCCCATATCCATCAGAGGAATCCCTATGTATGGAAGCTATAGCCTTTTAAAATGTATTTCTTAAATAATAAGACTTAAAAGTCAAAATTACTCCATGATCCAGGGGGTACAGAATAAATGTTGTGTTACCATTAGGTATGAAAACAACATTAATCTCCTTGGACATCTCCATCATAGCTCTTGGGTGATCAAGTGCATTGTCAATGAGTAGTAATATTTTGAAAGGAATCTTTTTTTCTGACCAGTAGGTCTCAACAGTAGGCTTAAAATATTCAGTAAACCATGCCATAAACAGATGTACTGTCATCTAGGCTTTGTTATTCCATTTCTAGAGCACAGGCAGAGTAGATTTAGCCTAATTATTAAGGGCCTAGGATTTTCAAAATGGTAAATGAGCATTGGCTTCAACTTAAAGTCACCACTTGCATTAGCCCCTAATAAGAGAGTCAGTGTATCCTTGGAAGCTTTGAAGGCAGCCATTGACTTCTCCTCTCTAGCTAAGAAAGTCCTAAATGACATCTTCTTTCTATAACACTGTTTTATCCACATTGAAAATCTGTTGTTTAGTGTATCCACTTTCATCAAGGATCTTAGCTAGATCCCTGGATAACTTCCTGTAGCTTTATATCAGCACTTGCTGCTGTCCGTTGTACTTTTATGTTATGAATATGACTTTTTCCTTAAACCTCATGAACCAGCCTCTGTTGGCTTCAAACTTTTCTCCTACAGCTTCCTCACCTCTCTCGGCCTTCATAGAATGGAAGAGAGTTAAGGTGCTGCCCTAGATTAAACTTAGTCTTAAGAGAGTGTTGTGACTAGTTTGTTCTTCTATCCATACCACTAAAACTTTCTCCATATTAGCAATAAGGTTGTTTTGTTTTCTTATCATTCATGTGTTCACTGGAGTAGCACTTTTAATTTCCTTGGAGAACTTTCCTCTTGCATTCACAATTTGGTTGTTTGGTGTTACAGGCCTTGCATTTGGCCTGTCTGGGTTTTTAATATGCCTTCTTCCTAAGCTTAAACATTTCTAGATTGTAATTTAAAGTGAGAGATGTGTGACTCTTCTTTTCTCTTGAGCACTTAAGATGCCATTGCAGGGTTATTAATTGTCCTAATTTCAATACTGTTGTGTCTCAGGGACGAGGGACGCCAAGGAGAGGGAGAAAGGTGGGGGAACGGCTGATGAATGAAGCAGACAGAACACACACAACATTCATTCATTAAGTTTGCTGTCTTATATGGGTGTGGGTCATGGCACCCCAAAACAATTACAATTGTAACATCAAAGATCACCGATCACAGATCACCAGAGGAGATATGATAATAATGAAAAAGTTCAAAATATAGAGAGAATTAACAAAATGTGACACAGAGACATAAAATGAGCATGTTGCTGGAAAAATGATGCCAATGGATTTGCTCAACCCATGGTTGTCACAAACCTTGAGTTTGTAAAAAATGCAATATCTGCAAGGCACAATAAAACAAAGCAAAATGAAATGCCTATAATGAAAATATTTGCTGTCATATTTCTACCCTTTGTGTAAAGAAAAATTGGTATTTGAAACATTACTTTAATGTTTTCCTATTCCTGCCTTCCAAATTGCAAAGTCTCTGGAATAACACTCTAGGGTACAAAACTCTGAGCTTCAAAAAAATCAATCCTTCATGATCTTCAATACTCAACATCTGGCAAAGGACAAAAAAAATCACCTTCCCTGCTCCACTGCCACTCTGGGCTGAGGCCACAGGACACCTGTGAAACCCACCCGCAGTGGGGTAGCCAAGCTTTCAGCTTCTCTCCCGGCTGCACAGCCTACCCTGTTCTACTCCTTTTTTCTGTAACCTGGTGTCCTTGAAACTCATCTTGACTTCTAACTCTGTTCACTTCTAATTGGTTAGATGAGACATTTTTATTTCTGTCTAGAAAGCACACCAACTTGGACAGCACATGAGGAGGAAGTTGCACAGGCAGGAAGATGAAGGACCAGCTGTCAATGGGATGCAAAGAACATGGGTTCTCTCCTTCCTGGAGTCCAGTGAGGCCCTTGGCAGAGCCGTGCAAGTCCACTGTGTCTGCCACACTTGTGCACGTTGAAATAATGGCAAACATTCACACATACTGAAGGAGTAGAGCCTTCAGGCTTTCAGGGGCATGATCTCCCTGGGAGAATGGATGCTTCCGGCACAGATTCTGTTTCTAGCAGCTTCTAGCTCATAGTAGACCTGATGTTTGAGATTGAAACCTCTGGAATCTTCCTCCTTGAGATGAAACCTCATGCCACGTCTCACTGCTTGCTATCTTGTGTACTCATCTGTAAAATGGGGATAAAAACAGGACCCCATTAAGATGAACACCTAGTTCAGATCCCACTGGTGTGGGAAGACAGTCTTTGCTCTGTGGAAGCCTCCATGACCATGGTGTCTGAGTACAGGGTGGGTGAGAAGAGGTGGTTGTTGCACGGTTGTGCCTGTAGCAGCTACAATGGAAAAAAATGATGTCCTGTGTGCCAGAAAAGCTTTAAAAAGTCCCTTATTATAAATAAGCAAAGTAACCAACTTAGAAAGATTAATTAACTTTATATTAGCTAAATAGCTAGGGAGAGGCAGATTAGGATACTGACTTCCTAATCAATATCCCTTTGGTGATAGTGTAGTAATGTATTGTTGAATAATTACAGACAAGCATCTTTTGTCTCCGACTGGATCAGACTATTCCCCAGGCAGTTGTAGTGTCGAGCCACTCTTGCAAACCTTAGGCATCTTTCTGCAGTGTCCATTACATTCCATAGTAAGTTACTATATTTTGAAAAATAGTTATATGGTAGAATTACAAACAATCTCTAGAACATCTAAGATAACTTAAAAAGCTTGAAAGATATTTTGCTTTTGCAGACACCAGTATATATTTTAAAATTACTAACTGCCTTTATGAACTAAAGTTGTATTAAGGAAAAGGAAATATACTGAAAATACTGTTCTCCCTCCTGCATAACTGCACTTACGTCAGAGGTAGATAGCACAGAACCCAGGTGTCAGAATCACTAACAGCCAGAGCTTAACTGAGAACCTTTCTTAGCTACAATATATATTTAGAAATATTTAGGTTGCCTCAAGTATTTCTTCAATCCTGTCTTCTTGGGGGAAAATGGTTTTCCATTCAGCGCACCATTCCACCCCCCTCTGTTGTAGTAAAAATGAAAGAAATCTCCCCACTGTCTCTGTGTGCATTTGACATGCATTCTCATCTCTTTTTATATACCCTTGTTTTACTCTGTGATTCCCTTGCCCCTTTTCTCCTTAACTATGATGCTAGGTTCTAGCTCTTTCAACGCTGTATACACTAAGATTTTACATCTGCCTCTCAAGATATTTCTTCCTATTTTCCTCAGTTTTGTATTCTGCTCTTTTGGTCATTTATGAGAGCCTTCCTTTCCTTCCTTCTCTCTCCCCCCATCACACACTCGTACCCGCACACACATACACAGACACACACATGCATTTACATCTCTCTTCTTTTAACCTTTCCAGCTCGGCATTTTCCACATTTCATTCCTGCCCAGAAGAAAAGTCAATATATTTACCAGATGGTGCTATGGTTTGGCATTAAAGCTTTGTTCTTTATGCGTTCCTTAAGTTTCATACAGTAGACATTTGGCCATGATGGGCCAAGGTTAAAAAATTGCTCTCGAAACTTGTCAATCCGATTTCCAGGAATCAACACAAAATTCCTCATACCCTCCTTGCTCTTGGTGCAGCTACGACCTGCAGGACATTTTATCTTTTGCTGCCGCCTGCATTGCTGTGTGAGGTGCACCTTCCCAGCACTCCTGTAAGCCACCTGGAATGGGCAATCCTAGCTTCGTAAAATTTTAATTTCTTTTATCCATTCCTGTACATCATTTTATAGAAATGCATTAAATTGTGACCCTAAAATATAGTTGGTATAGAAATTCTTCTTTCAGACTAATCCAGTGATGCAAAGCATCCCATCATTTTATTGTTGGCTGTCATTCTGTTAATATAGAGATATATTCATATAAATCAATAGAGATAGCTGTATTAGGTCATTAAATATGAAATGTCGATTTTGAGCAAAAAATTTAGTTTATTATATCTCAAACAAGAAGCAGTACAATTAATCAAAGTATGTGCCTAAACTGTTGACACGGTTTTGCCATCTTAACGGTAGCTTGTTTATGCCAGCAGCAAAGAAGGCTGGAGAGCGAGTGGCGATGAAATCAAGAAAGGAGTTTTCCACAGCTCATTGAGAATTGAATATTTTTTCTTGCAAGAAGTGGTCCTAAACCTGGAAGAAGTGGTAGCCAGTTGGTGCAAGGTCTGGTGAATACGGTGGATGACAGAGAGTCCAGCCTCTGTAGTTTGAGCAGCGTTGTGTGACATGTGGTGGAGCATTGTCTTGCAAGAGGACTGGCCTGTCTCTATTGACCAATCTCAGCTGCTTAATCGCAAACATCCTCATCATTTCGTCCAACTGGTTGCAGTAGACATCTGCTGTAATCGATTCACTAGGTTTCATGACGCTGTAGTGGATAATACCAGCGCTGGACCACCAAACAGACATCATTAGCTTTTAGCTTTTTTTGATGAATATTCGGTTTTGGACTGTGTTTCAGTACGTCATCTTTATCCAACCATTGTGCCGTATGCTTGCAATTGTCAAAAAGAACTCATTTTTCATCACACATAACAACACGGTACAGAAATGGTTTGCCTTTATGTTGTGACAACAGACAAAGGCAAGCTTTAAGATGATTTCTCTTCTGATGATCATTTAATTCATGCAGAACCCATCTGTCCAGCTTCTTTACCTTGCCCATTTGTTTCAAGTGGTCCAATATTGTTGGAATAGTAATGTCAAACCTTGCTGCTAATTCACACATAGGTTGAGATGGATTCGCTTCCAATACAGCTTTCAGCTCATCATTATCCACCTTGGTCTCACCTGAGACCACGTGACTCATTTTCAAGATTAAAATCACCAGAATGGAACTTCTCAAACCATTGACGTACTGTGCGTTCATTAGCCACATCCTTCCCAATCACTTCGTTGAAATTTCGAGCTGTCTGAGCTGCATTGGTTCAACGATGGAGCTCACATTCCAAAATAACTAAATTTTTGACTTATCTATGGTTTCACAAAAATTGCTCTAAAAAAATTTGAAAGATAATCACATACCAAACTATGCATTTCAAAGAATGAAAATGAATCTTCACAATAAAAATAAAGAAGTGTCAAAGTGAAATGTCAGCAATATCAACTGTCAAACTTAGTACTTAAGGAAATCAGACATTTCATAATTAATAACCTAATACATATGATAAAATTGGTACTAGGTCAAACGAGCAACTTTTCTTTGTCACTGATTTACTTTGCCCAAAGCAAAATCATCTGTGTTATGATACAAATGCATTGAGCTAGAAAAGAATCATTTAAACCATTTTTTATTTCTGGTGTGTATCCTCTTTGTTTCACAGTTTTTCCATCTCCCAGACTGCTTAACAGATTGTATGGTAAGCCACATATTGAGTACTATATTTATTACATTGGAGCACTGAAAAACTTCACTAGATTTTAGCAAGAAAAAGAAGAGTACATATAATTCACCTAAATGGTAGAATACAAATGACATTTATTTTTAAATAAAGCTCATTTTATGCAAAAGCAAACACCAGTAAAATGATACATTTCTTGAATTTGTCAAATTAGAATACAAAAAGCAATATTTTCATTTGCAATTGTTATTGTTGTTATTCAGTCACACATCCTTAGAATGTTAATCTGTAATGGAAGTAGAAAACCTCTTAACTTTAAACAGGCACTGGGATAATGTAATTACATCTATAAATCTATAGTAAATATTTTGCTTAGTTCTCCTCTTATGTAGACAAAACTCTGAATTTTGATGCTTAAATGTTTTAAATACTAAATCAGATCTGCTCTGATTTATTTAAGAATGACATCTGCTCGCACTCACATCTTCTCCAGATTGACTGCTGAGAAGTAGATCTCAGTGAACAGAGGAGCTAGGAGGGTCTCCCCAGCCCTCAGAGCAGACTGTTCTCAGCGACTGCATGAAAAGGCAGCTGGTGGGATGATACAATTTCAGAACTTATAAAAAATAAAGTTATTGATCCCAATTTTGTTTCCACCAGCAATCTCTGAGTGATTTTTGTCGTGCTGCTGTGGGTTTTACTGGTAGTTTCCTACAGGGTAAGCATGCCGCAGGTTCAGGAAATGTCAGGTTCTGGGGAGACATACTGACAGCCCCTCTGTCCCTTTGTGGCAAAAATGGAAGGTACTCAAGAAAGAATCCCGGCTCACATGAGATTAAGTGCTTTGCATCTGTCAGTGCTCCAGAAAGTGCAGACACTGGGTCCTTTTCCAACTAGTCTGCATAGATCCTTATTCCATTAACTGATCCATTCTCTGATGTTCTAGAAATCAGCCTATTTCTGTTGGCCAGAGATGCTTAAGACCCAAACCTGAAGCTTAAAAAGAAAAAGAAAGTATAAATATTATCCTTTAATTGGATTTACATCATTTGTTTTGTCATATTTCATTCAGAAATGTTGAAGTGAAGACGAGCCCAGGCGGTGGACGTCCTCCCCTGGGAGGGAGCCTTTCCACAGGCAGTAGGAGGATGGGAGCTGAAGGATGAACAGAAAAAGCCCAAGATTGATTCCAATTAATTGTGTCATTGATTGCCTTTGCCACTATGTATTTAGCAAATATGGATGGAACTCTCCAAAGGAAATAAATGTTGCCAGAAGGCAGGAGATCAGCAGGCTCAGGTGCATTAATATTCTTCTCCATTTCTCATTTAGAATGAACATGAAAGAGAGTGTTGGAAAAGCTAATGAGTTAAAAGTAGAAAGACATGGAGGAGATTAGTTCTGAACATATAAGTGTTTATTAATAACTCTTCATTGTCTATGCCTCACAATAGTCAAATCACCCCGAGTCAACAAATATTTTCTCTGCATTAAATGTTTATTTTAGTATCCTTTTCTTCTCTCAACAGAAATAAATCAAGTGCCTATTATGTTCCAGACACAAGGATAAATGCACAGGATATACAGAGACTAAAGATACCATTTTATTAGTCTCATTTTTTAAAGAAAAGCATTTTAAATATGAAATTATAAGCAACTAGCTTATTTTACTTAAGGCCACGGTGGGAAAAGCAATGTATCTGTGCTTTAATTAGACAATAGAAACCCAGGAGGCTGCCTTCCCTTGGCTTCCAGCGGTTTATTTTGCGTCAGTAAAATCCATAGACTCTGAAGGAGAAATCAACCATAATTAAAAGTGTTATTGAACTAAACACAATTACTAGTGTTTACCTCATTATATAATATTATTGGCACCAGAAGCAGAGTTCAAACTAGTTTTCTTCTCTGCACTCTTGTTAGGCATGGTTTAACAATTGTCTAATTCAATTTAGTAATGCCAAGTACCAAGACCAGATTTGGAAAAATTGCTGACTTGCAGATAAAAGGCACCAGGACTACATTACTATTCATCTACTATGCCCAGTTCCTGTGCAAACAGGGAAACTTCTAGTTTAACACTGAAACATTGGTGCTCTTCAGTTATGTTTTAATCAGAGATTCTGGTTGTTGAAGCCTTATGTTTGCACTGCAATGCTGGACATACTTCTTTGCACATGGTAGGTAGTTAATAAATGTATGCCATATGAGTAAACATCTACATGTACACAAGCATTAATTTAAATAATTTTATTTAATAAATAGCGACTATGATGTATCTGACACTCTTTTAGGTACTGGTGAAATAGTAGTGAACAAAACAGATAATAAACTCTGCCCTTGTGGTACTTACATGAAACTTAAATTCAAAAGTGTTACGTACAATGCTTACTATAAACATGATTAATCTAATTGTAAGTTATAAGACCTCCTAGATTTTTAGAAACAACAACTGAATATTGGGGATTCTATTAAGAATTAATTATTTATTCAATTAAGGAGTATACCTGTGGTCCCTTTCTATGAATATTTAAAATAAAGATGAGTGTTGGTTGATTTCCACACTGTGGGGCTGCCTGACCTAAGTTAGGAACAGAACTTGTGCTACTGGTACTGTCTCCTGCATATAGCTCAGCAGAATTTTTGGATCAAAACTTGATTTATATTTGGAAATATTTAATCACTAGATGTAAGTCTCTATGGATTGTAAGCATATAAAACTCAGGGTTTGAATACTCCATGGATTCTTCTAAGATTTTGCAAGCTGTCATGATGTGGTTGAGCATTATTAACAAGGACTGAGCAGTCCTTCATGCATGACTATAATTTGCCTTATGTGCAGTAAATTATATTCTTGAATATGTTAGGCCAGAAATCAAAATGGATTTGACTTCCCTAGTTCCCCAAAGACCAATATTTCATCAGACATTTCATCCTTCTCTCCACTTTTTGTTCATCTCACCATTTGTTATTCTTTCAACCATAGTGACTAAGCATCTACTGTGTGGTGGTTACTGTGCTGATCAGTCCATCCGGTGTAGAAAACAAAAGAACTTGTAAACAAAAGAACAAGATATTGAATACGTCTACAAGATATTGAAGCTATCATAATAAATGCATAACTATTCATTGAGATAAGTTCTATGAAAGTATAAACAGAATTCTGATCAGTTTGGAGTGATTTTGGGGTTTTTCAGGGGTGGCTTTGTTAAGGAAATGATATAAACGAAGTTAGGAAAGATTTATAGAAAAGATGTGAATGGTGTTATTAGAAAAGAGGAGAAGGACATAATGTTTATTAGAGACAAAAAAAAAATCTATGAAGAGGGCACATGAGAAACAAAAAAAGTGCTTAACAAAATAGGCTTAGACGGGACTTAGCTGCAAATGATAACAGTCATATATAAAAAACCCACAGCCAACATCATACTGAATGGGGGAAAAATTGAAAGCACTCCTGCTTAGAACTGGAACCAGACAAGGTTGCCCTCTATCACCACTTCTATTCAACATAGTGCTGGAAGTCTTAGCCAGAGCAATCAGAAAAGAGAAGGAAATCAAGAGCATCCAAATGGGAGCAGAAGAGGTCAAACTATCACTCTTTACTGATGATTTGATCTCATATCTAGAAAACCCAAAAGATTCCACTATGAGACTACTGAAATTGATAAATAAATTCAGCAAAGTCTCAGGTTATAGAATCAATGTACAGAAATCAATAGTATTCCTATATGCCAATAACAGTCAAACTGAGAACCAAATAAAAGACTCAATACCCTTCACAATAGCAACAAAGAAAATAAAATGCTAGGAATGTATTTAACTAAGGAGGTAAAAGACTTCTACAGGGAGAACTACCAAACACCGAGGAAGGAAATAGCAGAGGACGTAAACAGGTGGAAAACCATACCAAGCTCATAGGTCAGCATAATCAACATTGTTAAAATATCTATACAACCCAAAGAGATCTACAGACTCAATGCAATCCTATTAAAATACCAACATCATTTTTTTAAGATCTAGAAAAAATAATTCTATGCTTCATATGGAACCAGAGATGAACCCATATGGCAAAAGCAATCTTAAACAAAAGGAAAAAATTGGGAGGCATCAATTTACCAGACTTCAAGCATACTACAAGTTTATAGTAACTAAAACAGCATGGTGGTACGGGCACAAGAACAGAGACATAGACAACTGGAACAGAACTGAGAACTCAGATGTAAAACCATCCTCATATAGCCATCTAATCTTTGACAAAGCAGACAAAAACATACACTGGAGAAAAGAACCCTTATTCAATAAATGGTGCTGAGAAAATTGGATAGCCACATGTAAAAAACTGAAACAGGATCCACACCTCTCACCTCTCACAAAAATCAACTCACGGTACATAACAGACTTAAACCTAAGGCATGAAACCATAAGAATTCTAGAAGAAAATGTTGGAAAAACACTTATGGACATTGGCATAGGTGAAGAATTTATGAAGAAGACCCCAAAGGCAATCACAACAAGAACAAAAATAAATAAATGGGACCTGATCAAATTAAAAAGCTCTGCACCCCCAAAGAAACGATCAATAGAGCAAACAGACAACCTACAGAATGGGAGAAAATATTGGCATGCTACACATCCGATAAAGGGCTGATAACTGGAATCTATATAGAACTCAGGAAAATCAGCAAGAAAAAACCAAGCAACCCCATTCAAAAGTGTGCAAAAGACATGAACAGAAACTTTTCGAAAGAAGACATCTAATGGCCAAGAAACATGAAAAAATACTCAACATCTCTTATCATCAAGGAAATGAAAATCAAAACCACAATGAGATATCACTTAACTCCAGTGAGAATGGCTTTTATCAGAAAGTCCCAAAACAATAAATGTTGGCATGGATGCAGAGAGATAGGAACACTCATACACTGTTGGTGGGACTACAAACTAGTATAACCCCTGTGGAAAGTAATTTGGAGATACCTCAAAGAGCTACAAGTAGAACTACCATTTGATCCAGCAATCCCATTACTGGGCATCTACCCAGTGGAAGAAAAGACATTCTATAGAAAAGACATATGCACTAGGATGTTTATAACAGCACAATTCACAATTGCAAAGATGCGGAAACAACCCAAACGTCCATCAATACATGAGTGGATTAATAAAATGTGATATATGTTTACCATAGAGTTCTCAGCTACAAAAAACAATGGTGATCTAGCCCTTCTTGTATTATCCCAGAGGTAGTGGAGCCCATTCTTCTAAGTGAAGTATCACAAGAATGGAAAAACAAGCACCACATGTACTCATGATCATATTGGTATTAATTGACCAACATTTATGTGCACATATAGTAGTGACATTCATCGGGTGTCGGGCAGGTGGGAGGGGGAAGAAGGGGATGGGTATACTCGCACCTAATGGCTGTGTTATGCACCATCTGGGGGATGGACACGCTGGCAGTTCTGACTCCAGTGGGGCAAAGGCAATGTATGTAACCTAAACATTTGTACCCCCATAATATGCTGAAATAAAAATAAAAAAGAAAACACACAGTTATTTGTCAAGTTAGGCTGGAGGTATATTCATAGCTAGACTGTATAGAACTTGATGCCTCCTATGAATCGTTTTGACCTTTATACTTAATCAACTGGTAAGCCCTCAAAAGTTTGCAAAGAGAATGATTATCGACGTGTTTCTTAAAGTTCACTCTTGCTTTGAGCAAGTTAAAAGGCCAAAAATAGACATGAATAAACCAGTTGATAAGGCATGACACTATCTAGGCTAGAGATGAGAGCAATTTCAACTAGGATGTGAAAGAAAGTAAACAGACTTAAGAAATTTTAGTCTGTAAAATCTAGAAGACTTGTTTAAATATGGTCATAGCAGGTGAAGAAGAGACAGATATCAGGCAGAAGTCCCAGAGATGTACTTTACACAATGGATGGAAGATGGGACAATTCACTGAGATAACAGCACCAGATGAGACCCAGATTGTGTGGAAAATCATGGCTTTTCTTGGAAATATTAATCTTTGAAGCTTCAGTGATACCTTTGTCAAAAATGTTAAATAATTAGAAATATATATCTGTAGCCTATAAAAATTTGATGGGAAGATACAAATGTAGATGTCATAGGTATAAAATGGCACGTCCATATGTGTTTGGACATGTGTACATGTATATTTTTAAAGCTACATGCAGAGATGATATCCAAAACCTTGACCTTAATGGAAATCAGTGGAGCTAACAAATCAATAACTTGAGGAAATGGGACAAGAAAATTTTTGTTTGGGTACATTAAAAAATGTGAACAAACCGTATTTTCAGTTTGATGCTTCACTGCTCAAAAATGCCATGTGTTCTGCAAACCCTATGATATAGAGTCATAATTCTTTACTGTCAATGAAAACTCTACACAGACTATGGTAACCAACTTACCAACCATTTTAATCACTGCCAAAGGCTTCTTCTCAGGTCTTGACACATTCAGATTATCTCCTTTCTCTTTCCCACACAAAATCTCTGTCCTTAATGTCTCCTTTATTTCTCTCTGTCAGTGCAAAGGCTGAATTTCGTGGGACCAGCTAAAGGACTACTTCTGTCCAGATGTTCTTTTTTTAACTTTTCGCACACCTCTGTCCATCTCTAGCCTACAGAGATCATGGTCACGGCAAAATTCTCAGAATTCAGATGGACTTCATAATTTTTAAGTATCTTATTTTATAAGAATTGAAAGCAATAGGAAGTTATGAGCAGTTATACACAAACATTTTTAAAACCTTTAATTTTTATTTAGCACATATCTCTCATTTTATTTCTATAACTGTATACAACATCTAATAATCTACAAAGCAAGAACTGAAATAGAACCAGAGTGAGAATAAAATTGGGAAAAAAGCACAATGTATCCTAGCACAGTGTCGCCATGGCACGTAGCACAATCTATGAACAGAGTGGTCTACACAAGCAATGTACTATGAGTGTGCAAAATGACTTTTGAGGTGGTTTTAGAAAGCCCAGGTATCTCTACTGCAGTAATTTTGGTGATCTTAGAAGTAATTATCCTTTTTTATCTTGTGGTTTTGAGGTGATATAGCTGATAAGTAGAGTGAATATCTGGCATCAAATGGTTCTAAGGAAGATGTTTCTCATATTTATGTGGGAAGATCTTCAGAAATGGACAAAAGGGGCTCAGAGTTTGTCCCTGTATATACTGCAGAACTATTTGCACATGGCCTACAGCATTGTTTAGAGTAAGAGAATTTTTTTTAATTCAACTCTGCAGATGATGACAATGAACAAATCTTACAGCATACTGGGAATTTGCCATCATGATTACCAAATATGATGTAAACTACCTTGACAGTTTCTGGATGAAACTCTAATAGATTTTGAACATCATGAACTCCTAAAACAGCCTTTTATTATGATGAATCTGCATGAGACAACCTTTATCTTTTAACAAAATTTTAATTAAAAACTTGGCAGAGCTGTGACTGGAATAATCAGCTGTACAAGGTACTGACCCTCATTCTCCTTAAAACACAGGAAATAAAAGATGTTTGTGTTTATGTAGTAGACAAACCGCATGTTGCAAGCTTTTTGTTTTTTAATTTTCCCTACTGAGACTTCCAACAAAGTGACAAAATTAGGTGGGGTTGGTGTAAATATTTAATCTCTGAATAATGACAAATGTACAGTATCTTAAATAATCCCATAGCATCAGGAAAGGCATTAATCTCATAGAGAAAGGGAGACCGAAAAAGATCCTATTATGTTGTTTATATCTACTCCAAAGATGATGTAGAATGAAACAAGTTTTCTCAGGACTTGTAATCTTGTTTTGCTGCTGTTGTTTGAAGTCACATTTATCTATTGCCCTCTCCCCGATCACCCCACCACTGGGCTGCTATCATGTAAACACCCATCCTTAAGGCCATAGCAGTTAAAATGTAGAGATAATCCCCTAAAGGTTCACGAGCTTTTCCCAGCTTTTCCCTTAGGACCACGCTGTATCTCACAAAGATGTAGCAACTCAAGGATTTACAGCGTAAGTGTTTCAGTCCAAGATCCTTCAGGGACCTGCTCCTGCACTCAGAGCCTACATCCTTTCTGACTGAGATGTGTCCATGCCATTCCATGCCAGTTCACTGCTGTTCCTTCAAACAGCTGCTGGAATTACATTTCCAAATGGCAGATGTGATCTGTTCCTGTTATTCAATAATTTAACAATTTTCAATGGTATCTTAAATGGTAATCTAACTTTTATTAGGCAGTGACTGAGGAAGGGCCTAACACAAAACAGGTCCTTCTCATCACAAATTCCAGGTGGAAATGCATATCATTTCATGAACTGGAAAAAGAGGAAAAAATAATTGCCCTCCTGTGTTAAACTACAAATTTAAGACAGAGTAGATCAGCAGATAAAAATGAATAACCACCCTGAAGGATTAAATGACTTAAAAATTGAATATGTTAAGAATGGATTCTGTAAACCTAAGGCTGGAGTATATGCATCAGAGAGTGGGAGAGTGGTTCTTTAGAATTATGAAAAAGGCAAAGATTGGAAAGTATGATTTGGTAGTGGCTATGTCCAGGGCAGAGTGAGTTTTGGCTATGAACTTCAGGTGTTCACTTCGGTATGGAATGAAAAGACAAGACAAGGAAAAAAAAGAAATATTATTATCTGAGGTCTTAAAACTAGATGTCTTAATCATTCAAATCAAATATATTCAGGGCTATGGCAATTAAACGGTTATACACACAAATATATATATATATATACACACACACATATAGATATATATATACATATATACATATGTATTGAGAGAACTCGTTGAGCTTCCCACAGAAGGAGAGAATTCACTGGTCATAGAAGGTGACAGATATCTTTCATTGAAAATTAGTAAGTTATTTATTTAACTTCCCCATCCTGGGCTATACAGAGAGAATGGACTGATATTGACAATGTGAGTATCTTAGCTCTTTTGACAGGTAAATTTTTCACTGTGAATTAATAAATCATATAGTGGTTTAGACAACTCTGTAGTGATCCACACTCAAACTGCTGACAAAAGAAGGTTTTTATTCTTCCAAGTCTGAATTTCAAATTCTTAAAAACATAAAGAGTGTATCAGAGAGGTCACTGGGGAAGCAGCCTCCTCAACTTCCCTGGCAAGGGCATGCCCAGCTTGGTGGTGCAAGCATTTAGAGCTCTTCTCCTGCGTTGTAACATTTTATATTAAAAGCCACTGTCACCTATCTCGCCTCACACCGCATTGGGACACTAACACAGGGCCCTGAGTGCAGCACTCAGAGGTTCTTGCCTCAGTAACAGAGGGTAAGTAACCTTAAACTAAATGCTGAACTAAACCCACCTACAAATCTTAAAAGCAGACCCTAAAGGATCAGACTGTTTCCACCTGACTTAACTGTGTTGCAGGAGGAAAAACCTCAAGAACATAAGGAAACAAAATTGTGCAGCACCAAGAAAGGGAACATTTACAACACCTGCCAACAGAACAAACATCACAAGACATGAAAGAAGGAGGGACATGTGACACATAAAAAAAGGAGAAACATTTCTCAGTCAAAACTGACACAATTGTGAGATTTAGCAGCAAGGGACAAAACAGTTACTGTAAATATATTACATTTGTTCAAAAAGTTAGAAAGAAACATGGAAGATAGAAGAGCCCAATCAAACTTCCAGAGAAGAAAACTACAATGGCTGAGGTGAAAATTATCACTGCATGAGATTAATGCAGATTTACTTTGCAGAAGGAAATAAAAGTGAATTTGGGGACCTATCGACATATGAACAAACTGTCCCAAATAAAACACAGACAGAAAACAGAATTTAACAAAATGAAAGGATTTTCAATGAGCTGTGAGCTAACTTAAAAGGTCCTGAAATTGGGGTAATTTGAATCTCTGGGGTGGGGGTACAGGGAAAATATTTTTAAAATCACGGATAAAATTTTTCCAAATATGGCGAAAACTATAAACTCAGCCTCAAAAAGCTCCACAAAACCCAAGCAAAAGACATCAGAATAAAACTACACAAAAGCACATCATAATAAAAATGCACAAAAGTGGTGAGAAAAAAATCTTATAAATAGCCAAATATTGGGAGGGGGGAGCATATTCCATACAGAGAACAAAGATGTGGATGAGAAAATATTTCTTTTTGGGAACAATGCAAGTGAGAAAAGTGAGTAAAATCTTCAAAATACTGAGACAAATCAAAAATGAATATAAACTTTAAACCTAGAACTCTCTACACAAAGATAATATCTTTCAAAATGCAGGTAAAATAAAGACTTAGACATAAAATGTTAAAAGAATTTATCATCAGTACAATTTCACTGCAAGAAATTTTAAAGAAACTCCTCAAGTGAAAAGATTACACCAGATGTAAACAGAAAATTACACAAAGAAAGATCAAGAAAAATACAAAAATTAGGAAATAATATTTTCGTTAAAATTTAAATATTTTGAAAGAATACTTGACTAATTAAAATAATAAGTGCATTGTGGGATTCATGACATATAAATAAGTAAATTGCATGAAAATAACAGCAGAAAGCTTGGGGAGAAATGGAAGTGCAACATTGTGAGGTTAGTATACTGTACAGAAAGCGGACATATCAATTAGAGGTAGACTGTGAAAAGCCTTATTAAAAGAGCTAAAACAAGTAAACAGATAAAATGTGTTCAATTAATCCAAAAGAAAACAACAAAAAAAGAAAATTTGGTATAAAGAGTATATAGAAAAAATAGGAAACTAATAGATAATAGATATCCCTAATCACATATATCAAATATATATCATAGAAGTATCCCAATTAAAAGATAGATTAGATAAAAAGCAAGGCCCAAATTATTCTATTTATGAGATACATATGTTAAATATAAAGACACAAATGGAATAAAATAAAAGGTTAGGAAAAAATATATACCCTGCCAGCACTAATGAAAAGAAAGCAGGTCATTCCCAGAAGAATGGTCACCATCCAAAAAAGAAGAAAACGTTTTGTTGAGGATATGAATATACTGAAGGCCTGTGCAATGCTGGTGGGAATGTAGAATGATGCAGCCACTGTGGAAAACAGTACAGCATCTCAGAGAAAGTAGAATTTGATATGATCCAGCAATTCTACTTCTGGGTATGTACTCAAAGAAGTGAAAGCAGGGACATGCAGAGACATTTGTATGCCCATGTTCACAACAGTGTATGGAGGGGGAAGAAGTTTTCCTCCACCCTTCTGTATTCCTAGCTAGGACCCCTGTAACAAAAGGGAGATTTGCAAGAGAAAATCAGACAAGTTTATTACCTACATACCTCACATATACATGGGCGATATTCCGGTAATGAGTAATTCTCAAAGAGGTGGCTTAGAAATCCAGCTAAGACAGCATCTTCTACAAACAACACTAAATTTAGAGAAATGATAAGACAAAGGAAAAGTCTCGAGGAGCAGCAAATTTGGGAAGGTAAATATATGGGAATCTAATGGTAGTTAAAAGATGAAGTTTGTTTGCCTTTCAACTATCTCATGCCATCTCCAGGCTGACATAGGTCTAAAGTCATCTCCATTGATCAGTTTGTCCTTGCTAGCAGAGAGGGGAGGAGAGACACCTTTGTGAACATATTCCTTGCTTTCAGGCAAATAGGGGAGGGCAGAGGGCATTTCTGTATCTGCTTCTTCTCAGTTGCCTTCAGCTCAAAATTGTCTCCATAACTTACAAAAATTTATGAGATGCACCAAAAGCAGTTCTAAGAGTGATGTTTATAGCAATAAATACCTACATTAAAAGAGATCTCAAATTAAAGAAAATCTCAAATAAACAATTTAACTTTATACCTCAAGAAACTAGGGAAAAGAACAAACTCACCCCAAAGTTAGAAAAATGAAAAAAATCACAGAAGGAATAAGTCAAAAGGGAATACAAAAACTATTTAAAAATTAACAAAACTGAGGGGTTTTTTTTGAAAAACATTAACAAAATTAACAAAGCTTGAGCTAGACCAAGAAGATAAATGAGAAAAGACTCAAATACATAAAACCATAAATGAAAAGACACTTTACAATGGATGCCTCAGAGATATAAAGGATGATAAGGGACTAAAATAATTATACAATAATAAATTGGATAATCTAGAGGAAATTATAAATTCCTAGGAAAATACAACAAACCAAATTGAATCAAGAAGAAATAGGAAGATTGAACAGGGTGGTAACAAACAACGTGATTGAAGAAGTAACCAAGAATGCCACAACAAAGACAATCCCAGGACCAGATTGCTTTACTGGTGAATTCTACCAAACATCTGAAAAACAATTGATACCAATCCTTCTTAAACTATTCTGAAAAATAGAAGTGGAAGGCATACTTTCAAACTTATTTTATAAGGCCAGCATCACCCTGATACAAGAGCAAGGCAAAGGCACCACAAGAAGAGAGAATTATGGCCAATATCTCCAATGAAGATAGCTGTAAAAAATCCTCAATAAAATACCAGCACTGTGTATTCATCAAAAATGTAATACACCATGACCTGGGATGCACAGTTATTTTAACACACACAAATCGATCAATGTGATATACCACATTAACAGAATAAAAGACAAAAATTATATGAATATCTCAATAGATGCAGAAAAAGCATTTGAGAAAGTTCAACATCCTTTTGTGGTAAAATCTCAAAAAAATAGGCATAGAAATATTCTCAACATAATAAAAGCCATTTATGAACAGCCCACAGCTAATACCATAATCAATGAGGAAAAACTGAAAGCTTTTTCTCTGAGATCCCTTACAATGCAAAAGATACCCACTCTCGCCACTTGTGTTAAAACATAGTACTGAAAGGACTAGCAAGAGCACTCAGATGAGAAAAATAATAAATCATCAAAATTAGCAAGGAAGAAGTAGAATTATCCCTGTTTACAGACATGATCCTAAAGTCTCCACAAACAAAACAAAACAAAACACTGTTAGAACTAATCAATGAATTAGTACAGTTCTTTGAAAGCTACAAAATCAACATACTGAAATCAATTTCATTTCCTTACACCAATAACAATCTATCAAAAAAATAAATCAAGAAAACAATACCATTTATAATAGCATCAAAAAGAATAAATACTTTGGAATAAATTTAACCAAGGAGGTAAAATATCTGTACACTGAAAACTATAAAACATCAATCAAAAACATTAATGAAGATACAAATAAAAGGAAATGTATCCGATATTCATACATTAGAATAATTAATGTTGTTGAAATGTCCATGTTACTCAAAGCAATATATAAATTAAATAAAATCTTGAACAAAATTGCAATGGCATTTTTACAGAAATAGAAACAATTCTAAACTTTATATGGAATCACAGAGACACCAAATAGCCAAAGCATACTTTGATTTCTTATGTTTGAATATGATATGATTAGGTGTAATTTTGTTGGTGTTTATCCTGCTTAGTTTTCTCTGAGCTTCCTGGATCAGTGGTTGTGTTACCCACCCATTCTTACATGTTGTCTATTTTTTGCATTAAAGCATTTAATATGTTAATCATAGTAATTTTAAATTCCCTAAATGATAACATCAAAATATATGTCATATTTAAATCTGCTTATGCTACTTGCTTTGTTACTTCAGACTGTGTATTTTTTCTTGCCATTTGTATGCCTTGCAGTTTTTTATTCAAAGCTTATATGATATATCAGGTAACAGGATTATCAGACATCACCACTATACAATTCATGCATGTAACCAAAAACCTTTGTATCCCTAAATCTATTAATAAAAAAATTTAAAAAATTTAAAAAACTCCAAAAAAAAAAAAAAAACCAAGAAAATTGCTATAATCTGTAAAATATGGTCAAAGAATTTGGGGAAAACTTTGTAGCACTTACTGTATGATTAGAAAGGAAAACAGCTTAATTCAATTAATTCAGATTCCATATTAAGAAATTAATTAAACAGTAAAGTATTAAGGCTTTTAGTGACAGGTTTTATGTTAATATGGCTAGGAGCTTTGTTATGTTTAATGTTTGCTGTAGCTGTAGGTACCAGAGGCTCTACTTACCCCTCATTTCCTTGCTTTTGTTTATTTTTCCTTCACTGTGGTCTATGGGTTTCCCTAAGAACTACTTCTTAAATAGAGTCAGTGTCTTGCAGCTCTCTTGGCCGTGATCCACTGCTATTGCACAGGAGCCGTGTTGATTTGGTGGTAAGGTGCTGTGAGGGAAGTCTTCTATAAGACAGTGATGAAATCCCATTTTCAAAGTGAGCCTGCAACCTTCAGAAGTATTTCTTGGCCTTATTTTTTTCTCCCCTTATATGAGACAAAAATGTTAGAAGGGTTGAAGTTTTTTTATTACACTTTATTCATGTCAGATAAGGTTTTGATAGAGAATAGTTTTCTTTAGAGGACAATTCTTTATCATGGAGAAAGCTCTGAGAGTATTTTAAACAATTATTTTCCTCCTCCCCCCTTCCCAGAAGAGGAGGGGATTTTTTTTTCCTGATCTTTCCCACAAGAACCTAAGGGGAGTCCTGAAGGTCACATCCATGGAAGTGTGCCCCTCGGCCACACCAGACGCCAGGGTTTAGTTATCAGGCCAGCCCACACTCAGTCTCCATCGTTCATGAAAGTTGTCACTTAAGTGTCCGTACCAGTCACTGTCTCCAGCAGCTTATGCTCCTGGTAAGCTGGTGTCGCATCTGTGAGTCTGTGTTTAACTGTACTTTGAGCTTTGTAGGTGGCAGTTTGCCCAGTGACCTCAGTTCTATGATGGGACTAAGAAAAGTTGTGGATTTTCAGTTCTTTTTCTTGCTATGAGGATGAGACAACTTTCAAACCTTGTACATGTGGAAGCTGAAAATGCCCTTCCTTGATTTAATGTTTATTGTACAAATTAAGCCTTGCTCTTCTGGGCTGCCCACCCCTCCCATCCTTAAGCGCACCGTGTTTTATTACACGTCTCTGTGATGTTCTTCAGGTCAGCGCCCCCTGGCTATCTATCACTCAGGCCTTGCGCTCATTATGATAACTGTGTCCACCTCTCTTCCTACAGTTACGCTCTGCTCCGGGCCCCAGTGTTTCTGGGTGCCTGTGTTTTGGGGAGCCCAGTCGTGTAATACCATCCCCCTCCATCATCCCCACAAGAAGCGGTCAGTGACCACTAAGTCTCTCAGTGAGTACAGTGCTTTCTTACCACAGCATTCTTTGTAAGCAGTGTGCTCTCAGGGATCTCCCACGGGGCTTCGTCAACTTGTGGGGTTTCAACCTTATGTAATAAAAATATGCTGACAGGGTAACTTCCCTTAGTCTTTGGATTCTTCTCCTCTGCTATTTTTCCTAGAAGTTCTTACATTTCTACTTTATTTAAGTGGGGTTACTGCTTTGAGCAGGATTGCAAGGGCCACCCTAGCATGCACTAGGAACATCTAAGATTCTTTGCGAAGGTGTTAAATACTCATCTTAGTCCTTCTTCTCCTTCTGTAAATTCTCCCTCATCTAAATGTGTATTTTCAACCCTTGCTTTACCATCCTCAGGACCAGTTGCATACGTGTCTGACCACTGGTGGTACATGTTAGCGACTATACATGCTACTGTACATCACAGTGTATGCACCCTTTTTATTCCCTTAGCAAACACAGCCCTTCTCGGACTGAATTAATTAGTTTTGGTCTGATGGGCAGAAGCTGAGTGGGCAGTAGATGCCATGTGGGGTGCTCAATGTCTTGCAAGTTTCTTTATCATCTACCAGGAAGCTAGAAGCAGTGGCATTTAACAGAGAGGAGTGAGCTACTTCTGCAGGAACAGAAATTTCAGGGCACATCTGCAATTCTGAAGTCCTCAAGTACATCAATCCATATATCACAGTCAAGGTTGTCAGATGACATTCTTTCCAACTCACAGGTCTGAATTCCATGTAGGGAATGTGCTGTGGTTGAGAATTCGCCTTCTTTGGGACTTACCTACCCTTGTAATTAAGTCGTGGGTTTAACACTCAGCTTATTCTTTACTCTTGCTGCAGAAGAGAAGAATATCTTTTTAAGCTTCTAGAGAAGCCTTAAATTGGTAATTAACTACCCTCAGCCTTATTCTTTTTTACCGAGTGTCAATAAACCCCACAACAGATATCCAATTCCGTAATATTTACAAGAACCACTGCCCCATGCCTCTCACACACCTGAGATATTATACCAGCCACAGGCATCCTGTCACCCTGCACCGCCAGTGAAAACGTTATCAGTTGTGCTACCGCAGTATCCAGAGGGCTGTCTGCACTTCATCTCCCACCAGCAGTGAGGGCCAGTTAGCCAGGGGGTGAGAGAACTCCAAAACACTATTTTGGAGGTTTCTTCCTAGCGTTTTCTTCTGTGGGATGAGGAAAGCATCACTGAGCAGGGGGATAGTACCAGTGTGACTGGACTGCAGAAGAGGCAACAGCCGATCCTACGGGGAGCTTTGAGCAGGGACTCACGCTTTCAGCATGTCTTGAACTGAGGTGCAAGGAGCAGCCGTCATAGCCCATGTTGACCAGTCATTGAAGGGGTTTGACCCAGGAGTAAGTCGGTCTCCTTGGAAAATTCCCAGAGAGGAACACATCCGTTCCGGTGGCAGTGGGAGAAAAACCCTTGATCACGCAGAGGGCATCCGTGTGACACAGCACAGCATCCATCTACTAATCCCTCCCAGAAGAACCTGCTCTTGTCTTAAAACTGCACCTTGCAAGCACACATTGACAAATAGTAAAACCTAATTTTAACACATTTGGCAATTCCATGATGACTCATATTTTTCAAAATCCTTTTTTCCATATCACGTTGATGGTTTCCTTAGCAACTTCTACCCAGCTCTGAGGTCCCTGAAAGAGACCTCTGAGCCCACTATAAAAAAATAATACAGGACCAAGAGAGGGGCTCTGCATCCCCAACTGTGTAGATAGTCTTAAGATTTTATGTAATTTTTTATTTGCTGCTAAACAAATTTTAAGAAACGGCATTATCTGATTTTCTAAGCAGCCCCATTTCCAGAGCCTGAGACAGATATAAGGAGGATAAATATATTTCCCCAATTATACTCGGCTAAGAGGCCACATGGTACAAATTGAAGGCCAGTCATTCTAAATTCAAATTCAGTGTTGTTATCACACAGCTTTTAGTGATGTTGGAAGAAGTCATTTATTTGAATTCCCTTACTAATAAAAGTAATTAATTAGATAAGTTCATTTGAGTTTCTACCATTGTACTCCTAAGTGGCTTCTACATTGGTCCAAGAAACCTAGATATCCATATTTCCTGTTTAATATTCTGTGATGGAGTTGAGGTTTTCTGAACTACCCATACCATTTCCTTGATTAGATCTGTATTTTGTCTGCAGCATCACTTTATTTTTACAGAGCATACTATGTGGCTTTCTAATTAAATCCGAAAGTATTGAGTATTAAGAGACTCTATTCTTGACCAGCATAGATGTACACCACTTTCCTTTCTGGGTAAGTGCCTGCAGAAGAGCATTACTGTCAATTTTAATTTCAAGTTGCTTCAGTGGATAAGATAAATGAGATGCTAAGCAGATGGTTGTCATCACGTAATACAATCTAAAACCCTGGAAACGGACACAACACTTGCTGTAGCACTTAAAATCTATGCGTGGATCTCAGGCAATTGCAAATAAAATAAGGACAAGAAAAAAATCAGACTTCTATTGCTAATTTGTTGTTAAAGATTAAAACATAAGATTAGGACTATCAAGTTAAAGGTAAATTCATTAAATAGAAGAGAATTTAAGACTCTAGAAAAATTAATGTACTCTAAATTCATGTCATCTCCTTCCTTGGTGTTTTCTTGGTTCAACTGAGGAGCACGGGTTAATCCAGCTGGGAGGATGTACATCCAAAAGACTGTGAATCACATCCACTTATTCATTGGTTTCATTCATATGTGTTCTATTGTGTCACAAATGAAAACTAATAGACATATTTACACTAAACAAGTAAAGCTATATTCTTTTGGTTTATGGGAAATTTTTTTGTTTTTTTTTTAGTATTTTATTCATGTATCTATTTCCTTTTATTCTCATTTCCCTCTCCCATCTCCACATAATCAATAATTCTAATGTGTTTGATGTATATATTTGAAATATTTTATGCAGCTTTCACTATTAAAGTAGATTTTTAAAATCAAACTAAGTTAAATCTCCACTTTTTTCAATGATATTATTCTTGTTCTTCTAAAAAATAGCAATTTTTCTTCTTATTTTGTGGGTGGCTATGTGCTCTTGCTTTTTTATATTTTTTTAATAGAAAAAAGTACATTATCTTGGTTAAGAATCAGAGAAAAATAGATGACACATAATTCCACTGACTAAAGATGGCCAGCTAACTTATTGGATTTCTTTCTTTCAACTTTTTTTTTTAATTTCAGAATATTATAGGGATACAAACATTTTGGTTACATGTAATGCTTTTGCCTTGCCCAAGCCAGAGCTACAAGCATGCCCTTCCCCCATACAGTGTGTTCTGCACCCATTAGTTGCGAGTTTAGCCACCTCCACCACTCCCCTCCCACCTGACCTGCACCCAATGAATATTACTTCCATGTGAGCACCTTAGTGTTGATCACTTAGTACCAATTTGACAGTGAGTACATGTGGTACTTGTTTTTCCATTCTTGGGATACTTCACTTAGAAGAATGGGCCTCAGCTCCCTCCAGGATAATACAATAGGTAGTTTGTCATTTTTTATGACTGAGTAGTATTCCATGGTATACATATATCACATTTTATTAATCCACTCATGTATTGATGGGCACTTGGGTTGTTTCCACATCTTTGCAATTGTGAATTGTGCTGCTATAAATAATCTAGTGTAGATGTCTTTTTTATAGAATGTCTTTTTTTCTTTTGGGTAGATGCCTGGTAGTGGGATTGCTGGATCAAATAGTATTTCTATCTTTAGCTCTTTCAGATATCTCCAAATTACTTTCCACAGGGGTTGTACTAATTTGCAGTCCCACTAGCAGTGTAAGAGTGTTCCAATCTCTCAACATCCATGCCAGCATTTGTTGTTTTGGGACTTTATGATAAAGACCATTCTCACTATAGTTAGGTGATATCTCATTGTGGTTTTTATTTGCATTTCCCTGATGATTAGAGATGTTCAGCACTTTTTTATATGTTTGCTTGCCGTTATTCTGTCTTCTTTTGAATAGCTGCCATTCATGTCCATTGTCCACTTTTTGATTGGGTTGATTTTTTCCTGGTTAATTTTCCTGAGTTCTATATAGATTCTAGTTATCAGTCCTTTATCAGATGTGTAGCATGCAAATATTTTCTCCCATTCTGTAGGCTGTCTATTTCCTCTAATGATAGTTTCCTTGGCTGTACAGAAACTTTTTAATTTGTTCAGGTCCCTCTTATTTATTTTTGTTGCTTCTGTGATTGCTTTGGGGGTCTTCTTCACAAATTCTTTGCCTAGGACAATGTCTATAAGATTTAGACATTTTCTTCTGGAATTCTTAAGGCTTAATGCCTTAGGTTATCCACTGTGAGTTGATTTTTGTGAGAGGTGAGAAGTGGGGATCAGTTTCAACCTTGTGCATGTGGTTATCCAGTTTTCCCAGCACCATTTATTGAATAGAGATTCTTTTCTCCAGTGTATATTTTTGTCTGCTTTGTCAAAGATTAGATGACAATATGAGGATAGTTTTACATCTGGGTTCTCAGTCCCATTACAAAGGTCTATATCTCTGTTCTTGCACCAGTACCATGCTGTTTTGGTTACTATAGCCTTGTAGTAAAGCTTGAAGTCTGATAGACTGATGCCTCCCAATTTGTTCTTTTTGCTTAGGATTGCTTTGGCTACACGAGGTCTTCCCTGGTTCCATACAAAGGGTAGAATTATTTTTTCTAGATCCGCAAAGCATGATGATGGTATTTTGATAGGGATTGCATTAATTCTGTAGATCACTTTAGATATTATGGACATTTTATGAATATTGATCTTCCAATCCATGATCATGGTAGGGTTTTCCATCTGTTTACATCTTCTACAATTTCTTTTCTTAGTGTTTCATAGTTCTCCCTACACAGGTCTCTCACCTCCTTCACTAAATGTATTCCTAAATATTTAATGCTCTTTGATGCTATTGTGAAAGGCGTTGCATCTTTGTTTTGATTTTCCACTTGACGGCTATTGCCATAAGAATGCCACTGATTTGTGTGCATTTATTTTGTATCCTGACACTTTACTGACTCATTTATCAATTGCAAGAGTCTCTTGATTGAATCCTTGGGCTATAATATCATAAGGTCAGCAAAGAATAAGAGTTTGACCTTTTCTGCCCCCATTTTGACACCCTTAATTCCCCTCTCTTGTCTGCTTTCAATTTTTCCCCATTCGGTATCAAATTGGCTGTGGGTTTGTCATATACGGCTTTGATAATTTTGAGTTATGATCCATCTATGCCTATATTGTTAAGAGTTTTTATCATAAAAGTGTGCTAGATTTTGTCAAATGCTTTTTCTGCATCTATTGAGAGAAACATATGGTCTTTTTTCTTGATTTCACTTATGTGGTGTATTACATTTATAGATTTGCATATGTCGAATCATCTTTGCATCTCTGGCATAAAGCCCACCTGGTCATGATGAATTATTTTTTTGATGTGCTGATGAATTTGGTTTGCTAAGATTTTGTCGAGGAATTTTGCATCTATATCCATGAGGTTTATTGGTCCATAGTTTTATTTTTTTGTTGTGTCCTTACCTGGCTTTGGTATCAAGGTGATATTAGCTTCATAGAATGAGTTGGGGAGAATACCATCCTTCTCAATATTGTGGAATAATTTCTGCAGTATAGCTATGAGTTCTTGTTTGTAAGTTTGGTAAAATTCAGGTGTGAACTCTTCTGGTCTGGAACTTTTTTTGTTGGAAGATTTCTAATTGCTGCTTAAATTTTTGTGCTTGATATTGGTCTATTCAGGAATTCTATTTCTTCCTGATTGAGCCTAGGGAGGTTCTGTGTTTCTAAGAATTTGTCCATTTCCTCCACATTTTGTAGTTCTTGGGCATATAGATTTTTATAGTATTCAAGATAATGTTTTGTATTTCTGTTGATGTCTGCAGTGACCTCTCCTTTTTCATTTCTAATTGAGCTTATTAGAGTCCTTTCCTTTCTAGTTCTTGTCAATCTAGCAAAAGGGCTGTCAATTTTATCTTTTCAAAAAAACAACTTTTGGTTTTATTAATCTTCTGTATCGTTCTTTTATTCTCAATTTCATTTAGTTCTGCTCTGATCTTAGTTATTTCTTTTCTTCTGCTGGGTTTAGGATTGATTTTCTCCTCCTTCTCCAGTTCCTTGAGATGGTTTATTAGTTTGTTTATTTGTGAACTTTCTGTCTTTTGGATGTGGGCATTTAATGCTATTAGATTTCCTCTCAGGAATGCTTTTGCTGTATCCCACTGATTTTGACAACTTATCTCTCCATTATCATTTAGTTTCAAGAATCTTTTGAATTCCATCTGGATCTCCTCCTTGACTCAATCAATAGTCATTCAGCAATAGATTGTTTAATTTCTATGACTTTCTGAAGTGGTGAGTGTTTCTCTTGGAATTGATCTCTAATTTCATTCCACTGTGGTGTGAGAAGATACATGGAATAATTTCTATTTTTGTAAATTTGTTGAGATCTGATTTGTGACCTAGGATGTGATCGATTTTAGAGAAGGTTCCATGAGCTGATGAGAAAAATGTATATTCAGTTTTATTTGGGTGGAATGTTCTGTAGATACCTATTAGACCGGTTTGTTCTAGAGCTCTGTTTAAGTCCATTGTTTCTTTGCTTACTTTCTTCTTGGAGGATTTGTCTAGTTCAGTCAGTGGTGTTGAAATCCCCATTACTATGGTATCACTGTTTATCATGATATTTAGATCAAATAGGGTTTGCTTTATGTATCTGGGCCCTCCTGTTTTGGGTGCATAAATATTAAGAATTGTTGAATCTTCTTGTTGGATTTTTCCATCCACCACTATATAGTGACCATATTTTCCTTTCTTTATTTATGCTGTTTTAATGTTTATGCTATCTGATACAAGAATGGCTACCCCAGCTTTCTTTGGGTTTCCATTTGCCTGGAAATTTGCTTTCCAACCCTTCGCGTTGAGTCTGAAAGTATCTTTGTGGGTAAGATGCTTTTCCTGGAGACAGCAGATACTTAGCTTTTTTTTTTTTTTTTTCACTCCACCTGTCTATGACTCTTCGGTGGATAGTTTAAGCCATTCACACTTATTGAGAGAATTGATATTTGGGGTAGATTTCTTTTCATATTGTTGGATAAATTCTTATTGCTTTGTTTTATCTCTCAAGTCATTGTGGAATCAGTGTTGTGGAATTTAACTCTTGAGTAATTTTACATTGGTGGGTGTCTATTGCACTATTCAGTGTCTAATGCAGGTCTGAGTACTTCCTGCAGGGCAAGTATGGTCTTCACAAATTCCATCAGTTATCACTTGTCTGGGAACATCTTTATTTCTCTCTCATATAAGAAGCATAGTTTTTCTGGATAAAGAATTCTAGCTTGGCCATTATTGTGTTTTAGAAGATTGAGGATGAGTCCCCAGCTCCTTCTGGCTTGTAAAGTTTCAGTGGAGAAGTCTGCAGTTAGTCTGATAGGTTTTCCTTTGTAGGTTACCTGCTGTTTTTGTCTTACTGCTCAAAAGATTGCCTCTTCTGTGTTTACTTGGTCAGCCTTTAACTATGGGACATGGTGATTGCCTTTTCACATCGAGTCTTCCTGGAGTTCTGTGTGTTTCTTGTACCAGAATATCTAGATTTATGGCCAGGCCATTAAGTTTTCCTCCATTATTCCAAGAAATAGATTTTCCAGCCCTTGTGTATTTTGCTCTTCTGTCTCAGGGATGCCTATAATTCTTAGGTTTGGTATCTTTACATAATCTCACATTCCTTGTATGTTTTGTTCATGTCTCTTGCTTCTGTGTTGTTTTTTCATCTGATTTATTTAGCACATAGGCTTTATCTTCAAGCTCTGAGATTCTTTCCTCTGCATGATCCACCCTATTCTTAAGGCTTTCCACTGTGTTTTGTAGTTCGTTGAATGCCTCTTTCATTTCCAGTGTTTCTGTTTGGTTCTTTTGTAATAATTCAATTTCTTTAGAGAATTTTTCATTTATTTCCTGTATTGTTCTTGTGGCTTCTTTGTGTTGAGTTTCTATTTTCTCTTCAATTTAACTGAGTTTTCTTACAAACCACATGTGGAATTCTTCCTCTATAATTTTAATCATTTCGTTTAAGTTGGTATCCATTGTTGAGGATGTAATGATTTCTTTTGGGGGTGACTTTTTTGCTCTGATCTTTCATGTTTCCTGTGTTCTTTTGCTGATTCTTTCTTATCAGGCTTCTTGGTTGAGAACCAGGGGAGGTAGGACTGGCTATAGCCTCATCTCTAAGTCCCAAATGTTGTTCCTTGATAGTGCTGGGGAGGGGCGTTCTGGTCCTGTATTGCCTTAGGGGTATTTTAGTAGGTTGGGTTACCTTTGACCTATTGTCTTCACCTCTTGCCAATGGAGACTAGTGAGTTTGGTCCCCTAGCTTAAGTTGCCAGCTGGTGGATTGCCCTTGTAGGTATGACTCCACTGCCCTCTTATAGCTTGAGATGGAGGGCACTGTGTAAAGCTATGGGGTTACACTCTTTATTGTTGATTGTAGTCTGTGTGGAGGAGCCAGTTATCAAGATAATCTGATGTCTCTGTGGTAGGCTCTGGTCACCCTGATGGGGTATATGAATGCCCTGATCTTTGGGAGTGGTCTTGCCTCTCCTGAGGGTTGCTTGGACACTGTTCTCCCTTACAGTGGTGGTAGGAGCAAGACAGATCGCAGCTGGTGAACGCAAGCCTGGATGTATATGCTTCTATGATTGCTTGACCTGAAACTATGGGGGGCCACTAATATGCTATTCAGGGCTCTTTTACCACACTTGGAGGGCTGCTCCTGATGGGAGGGGTCAGTTGGTGCAATTGCTGAGGTCTCTGGCCAGGTTTTTCCTTCCCTGTCCACAACCCCCAATGCTGGAAGCCCCCTGGACCTGGAGAACAAGCCCTGGAGTTATGTTCTTAGTAGATGGCCTAAGT
Source organism: Eulemur rufifrons (assembly GCF_041146395.1). Lineage (NCBI taxonomy): Eukaryota > Metazoa > Chordata > Mammalia > Primates > Lemuridae > Eulemur > Eulemur rufifrons. The sequence goes on along the minus strand of NC_091011.1, from coordinate 3,661,041 downwards.
CTGGCCCAGAGGCAGGCCAAATCAACAGGCCACTATTTTTTCAGCACAAAATTCCCACAGATTCATACCAGCTTCACAGAGAAAGCAGCTTTTCTCACTTCTCCCCATATCCAAGGGCGGAGTCCACTGGCCCAGCACTAAAGTCCCCAGGTTGGGGGTGGAGTGGTGCCTGAAACTGCTGCCGCTGCAGCATTCTGTACCGGAGACCCCAGAGATGGCTGCCTTCAACCCTTGGAGAGCTAGTGCTGGGAGCCAACAATCAAGAGGCCGCCAAAGCCGGTCTGGCAGGCTGAATAAACAGGCTGCCAGCTGTTACTTCGGCATCAAAGTCCTGCAGACTCACATGTGCCTAGTGGAGGGCCTGGCTCTTTTTTCCCCCACCCTGAGCCAGCAGAATCATCAGTGGTTTCCATGGGCAGGGCCCCCTTTTAGCATTGACCTCGTGTGCTCTCCTCCTGCTGACCTCCAGGGACAAGGTGCCTGTCCCCAAGCTCCCTCAGACCAGTCCTTCCCCCACCCAGTGTGGACCCAGCACAGAGCACTGGAGAGTCTAAAAGGTTTCCCACAATTGTCTCCTCTCCACAGAGCCTGTCCTCCCGTGACACAACTTTGCACTGACTTCAGGCGTGTGAGTGTGTGTGGAGTCTGTGGGGGAGCCAGGCGTCCTCCTGTGGGTCACATCGCACTGTGTTGGCTGGCAGGGCAGGCGCTGCTCTCTGTTCCCTGTTGTATTTCTTCTACTCTCCAGTCTTTGCGAATGTATCTCTCTTTCACCTTTTTTTCTGCGCTGCGTGTCCCGAGCTGTTTCTGGCAGATTCACAACACTGTTCTTGGGCTGGGAGTGATCCGCTCGTGTGCAGCTGTCCGGGTTCTTCACCTCCTCTGGGAGCAGCGAGCCAGGCGGCCATCACTAATCCACCATTTTTTTTAAGAAGAGAGAAATTTTAAAAACTATTTACAGTTTCTGTTATTTGTAGTTTATTTCTGTTTTGCAAAGTCTGCTTTCATTAATTATTTTACAAATAAAACCTTATTTTACAAATAAAAATATTTCACATGTACAGTGTAGGCTCCTAAGAATTTTTATGTTGACAGTGACAGAAAATTCCAATTGTTATTAAGAAAATAATTAGGATAAAATTGACTCATTCTCTCCACAAACCCTCCCAAGAAAAAGGAATGGCCTTTTACTAAAAAATCTGTAGATTATTTAAAGTGGCACTACAGAAGTAGTGTTATCTGTGACAATAATTCTCCAAACTCATTTGCTATTTTCCCAGCTTTCTTTCTTCTTATATATCATTTTCCAAATTTTACTTCCAACTCATTCTGAACCAATCAAAACTAATCCCCAGAAATTTCTTCCACTAGCTACTGAAGATTACTTATTTTTCCCTACAGTTCCCTCAATTACTTTTACATTTAATGTTTTAAGTTAGCAGGAAAGAGCAAAAAAACAAAGGTAATTATGACAGAAATTAATTTTAAACATAGAATGAGGTATAATAAAATAATTTTCAAAATAGTTTTCTTCATTCTCTGATATCCAATGCAGGTATTACATCAGAGTTTTTTAATTTCCCCTCCAAGTCCTAGGCTTCTCTTCCACTAACAGGTGCTAAGGAGTTTCCAGTTCTGAGGCAGGGGTATCTGCCACTGTACGCATGCGTCTGATCAAGAGGGGAGGGAGAGAGAAACTGCAGCTGACATTTCTAGCTGGTCTGACTCGAGCTGCCGGCAGCTATTGGTAGCCCATCCACAAGCCCTCAGCCTCCGTAACCCGTTCTGTCTCACTACTTTTGGCCTGAGATGACAAATCTTCATCTCTGTTAGCTCGGAAACCAGCTGGGTTTGGTTATGTTGGGACAGCCCATTTACCGGCAGCAGCATGTGCAATTAGATGACCACTCTTGGGCATTTTTATGGGAACTACCACGGAGAACCATTAGCCGCCTGGGGAAAGAGATACATCTCTGAATACACCGCTATACAGCCAGCTCCAGCTTGCCCTCTCCCAGTAGGAGGTCCTCTGTTTAGGTATCTTGCATTATCTCTCCTTAACTTCCCTCATGGTGGAGTGACAGAAATAAGGAAGCTGCCAATACAAGATGAGATTGGAAGGGTAGGGGGACAATAGCATGCAGGGCTTGCAAGGTCTTCTTAAGGTGCTAAAATTTAATTCTAGTGCACAGAAAAAAAAGTGATTGAGGTACCTTAAATAAATGTGATAGGACACATCAATTTCTAAAGATCATTCTTGCTTCTGCACAGAGAGGAGCAGATGAGTGGAAGCGGGAAGAGCAGCAGCTCAAAAGAAAAATGCTGGTGTCGTACCAGCAAGGTGGCGATAGAGAGAGAGATGAAATGAAACATGGGATAAATATATAAAGGCGATTCAAGGGGACAGTAATAAGGCAAAAGGAATGAAGGAGATGAAAGGACCAAACATGGCTCAGCAAATGCTGGTGGTATTGGTGCCTTGTAATGATGGAAGGTCGCAGGGAGCAGGGAAGGAGTGTCGCTCTGCGGGCCAAGAGCTGGAGTTCAGGAAGTCACAGCGAGGCCTTCTACTCACATGACCTGGCAGCCTTCTTATAGCGGCTCATCGGATACCTGGAAAAATACAAATTTGTTGAGGGGGCAGTCAAATGTTTGAAAAACCTTAAAATAAAGATTAATTCTCTTTTTTTGGGGGGGGGCTGGGGGGACAGAGTCTCACTCTGTTGCCCCGGCTAGAGTGCTGTGGCGTCAGCCTAGCTCACAGCAACCTCAAACTCCTGGGCTCAAGCAATCCTCCTGCCTCAACCTCCCGAGTAGCTGGGACTACAAGCATGTGCTACCATGCCCAGCTAATTATTTTCTATATATATAATTTTAGCTGTCCAGATCATTTCTTTCTATTTTTAGTAGAGACGGGGTCTTGATCTTGCTCAGGCTGGTCTCGAACTCCTGACCTCAAGCGATCCTTCCGCCTCGGCCTCCCAGAGTGCTAGGCCTCCCACTGTGCCTGGCCAAGATTAACTCTTATAAGGTCAATATTACATTTATTTGGCAAGCACCACCCATGTTAAAGTTCTCTAGAATTTTCCATTTTGTGATATTTTCTTGGATTAAAAAATAATTTCACGAATTCTTTTTATTTAATTGAAATTTTAGAAACTGTAGAAACAGCATGAGAAAATCACCAACAAAAGGCATAATACTTTGTATAATTTTGAAGTATGTTTTTAATATTTTCCCCATATTTTTATGCAACTTTTGTGACACTGTATATGTGACTCCACAGACTGTAGAGCAATACAACAAAACCTGTGTTTCATAGGTGATCACAAGACATCGCTTTCTAATCCTCCCCTCTATCTGCATTTCATGCCAAGGTTTTAAGAAGAATCATCTCATGAAGTGTTCACTGGAGATCTATTGATAATAGAAGAAATAAAATGCTGTTTTCTTCTGTTTCCTTTCTGATTTATTTAGGCTCTTAGTTTCTGCACAGGGAAAAAGTGGCCCAGCCTTATATCTGCATTTTACATACATGTGCTCCCATTGAGCAGAACAATGACAAATAAATGCTCCGATCCCAAACAAGATCCCACTAGACCCCTGCACAACTTAGTAAGATGCCCCGGACTGGAACACTGCATTCTGTTCACGTATGCCAAGGAACTGCTTTTCTACATGGTCACCTGAACGGTTTGTAATCACTCAGTTATTATCCATGGAAAGGATCTTCCAAAATCTTATCACTAAATATTCACAACATCATAATTGCTTTGCCTTTTTTTTTATTATTTTTTTATCATTAATAACAATTTAATTTTACAGGATCAAAGAGTCTAACAGTATATCTTGTTAGATACAGTATGTCCTCATAATGTATACATTATTTCTTGTACAATGATATGAAATAATATGGGAAATATTCATGATAAATTATTAAGTGAACAATGCAAGTTAAAAACAACAGTTTCATATTTTTTCCCCACCCCCCCCTTCCCGAGTCAGCACCTTCAAGTGTTACCACTCCCCAAACGGTGTGCAATGCACTCATTGTGTAGGCATACCCCCATCCCCTCCCCCACCCCCCACCTCAGTCTGATATCCAATTGGTGTCGTTCCCAGATTTGTATTTAGGTGATGTTCAGGGAAACCAATTTTCTGGTGAGTACATGTGATGCTTGTTTTTCCATTCTTGGGATACTTCACTTAATATAATGGGTTCCAACTCTCTCCAGGAGAACCATAGAGATGTCGTATCTTCGTCATTCCTTATAGCTGAGTAATATTCCATGGTATACATATACCACAGTTTACTAATCCAATCATGTATTGATGGGCATTTGCTTTGCCTTTTAAAGAACAACAGAAAAAGATATCACTGAAGCTATGAGAACAGCTAGTTCATAAAAGACATACATCTCAGTAACTTTATAATAACTTTGAGTTAGGAACAGTGTGGTTACCTTTTTCTACAGATACAGAAATAAATATGAAATACTTTAGCACATGTGGGAAAAGATCCTGACACAGACATAGAAAGAGAAGCAACCCAAGGAAAAACAAATAATGCAACAAAATCAAAAGTTGGTTTTTTGAATATTGTAAGGGCAACGTCATTGTTAAGAAGCACATGCCATCCTTCTCTGAAATCTTCTTTGTAAAAATTTTCTGCCTTTTATTCTACATGGAATATTTAATTGTTTATAATTATTTAATTATGTAAATAATACATGTTAATTTTATGTTATTCATGCAATACCTTAAAGTTCAAAACAAACACAAAAGTAAACTTTCAAGCCATCACTGTTGGGTTCACGCACACACATACGCAGCTCATTTAATTTTCATAGGCAGTGCAAGCGCTGGAGCTGTCTCAGCCTGGTCAGCACTTTGTCTCTGATGTGCAAGGCTGAGAAAGAGCCCGAACACCGTCACAGAGAGTGCCGGTGCAGAACCCAACTTGGGTGGTTTATTATTATGTAGTTTCACAGTTAATGGCACTGGGCTTTAATAATCCCATGTGCTCATCTTCCCAAAAAGGAAATCACTCTCAGTAATCAATAATACTGGAAGTCACAGGCCTGAAAATGACACGTTCCCCTGTATCTTTGGGTTTGAATTTTAAAATGCTAGGCTTACCTTCCTTCTTCTCTTACTGACACTTTCCCAAATAGTCTGACACAGTTGGTTAAGCTTTTGCTTCTTAATTCCAGAAACATTCTGGTATATCTTTCTTGTTTTATTCCTAGATCAATCTAACTGAATTTTTTGATGTTAGCACTCACCATGTTCCCAAACGGCTCTGGGCTGCCCACGGAGAGCACACGCACCACCACCGTGTGGCGGTTTGGCTGCTTGTGTTTACCTTGGTCTCTGTCTCAGGCACCTGGGGAGTCACCTCGGCTCCAGTCCGCGGACCCCGAGTTTTATCTGACCTTGAGGAAGGCAGCGCTGAGCAAGCATAGCGCCTTCTGTATGTCTTTCACTATCTGTTTGCCAAACATTATAATCTATTTCATTGTTTCAGCTTCTCCACCCGCTTCTGCAGGTCGACAGGTTAGGGTGCTGGGATTCCATGTAACTGGGAGGACGTAACTAATGTAGATCAGGATCAGAAAGAGGACCCAAAATAAGCGTAAAAGAGATTAAAATGTTAGCCGTGGTGGCGTGCTGAACAATGGACCCCAAAGGTATCCATGTCCTAATGCCTGGCACCTGTGGCTCTAACTTTATATGGCGAAACGGGCATCGTAGATGTGACCAAGTGAAGAACGTTAAGATGAAGAGATTATCCTGGTTACTCGCTGGGGCTCGATCACAAGTGCTCTGGCGAGAGGGAAGCAGAGGGAGTCCGGACGCCAGAGTAGCCGACATGGGGACGGGAAGAAGGGGTCACCGGCCCGGGACGCAGGTGACCTCTAGAGGCTGAAAAAGAGAAGGAAACCGACTTTCCCTACAGCCTCCGGAAGAAATGCAGCCCCGGAAATCCCTTGATTTCAGCCCAGTGAAATTGATTTCAGACTCTTGGCCTCACAGCCTGTACGAGAATAAATACGCTTCTGTTGTTTTAATTTGTCAAAATATGGTAATTTGTTAGAGTGGCCTCCGGAATCTGACACAGCCCCCTGTGAGGCCAGAGCAATGAAGGCAGAAGGGGCCAAGCCGCAAACGATGAATGTGGAACGGCAGAGTCGCAGAGGCGGCTGGTGTGCGTGCTAGTGTCCGAGGGCTGCCACTCAAGTGACCACGAACCTAGTGTTTCCAAACGACAGCACTGTGTTCCCTCCTAGCTCCGGAGGTTGCAGGTCCGCAGTCCCGGGTCCGCGGGGCCACGCCCTCTTCGAAGTCCCCTTCCCGGTCTCTTCCGGCTTCTGCTGCCCCCGGGGCCACCTTGGCTCGTCCACAGACCGCGCCAACTCTGCGTCCATACGCACGGTCGCCACTCTGCGCCTGTCCTCTCCTCTTCTTGTAAGGCTGCCAGTTATTGGCTTGTGGATCACCCTAAATTTCTTCAGGATCCGTAACTAATTACATCTGCAAAGACCCTATTTCCAAATAAGGTCACATTTTGAGATTCCACTTGGATGTGGATTTGGGGAGGACAGTATTCAACCCTTTAGAGTGTATGTTCTGTTTTGTTAATTAAAAAAATTCATGTCATATTGAATGTAAAGAGGATACGATGTGCTGAGGATTCGGTAGTGTATTAAAGCTTTGCACACGTTATATAGTTTTATTGTCACAACAGCTCAGTGAGGTAGATAAGTGTCCCCATTGTACAGTTGAAAAAGTGAAGCTAATGATCTTACTGTGACGTCGGAGCAAGAGATGTTTCAAAACAATAACGAAATACTACAGTGTAACTCTAGTTCACCTAATAATTGGAAAATCCTGACAATATAGCTAGGATTTTTTAAAACTGTGGTAAATTATCAATAGAAAATCTCCTAGAGACAAGTCCTCAATAGGGGAGAAAGCAGACCTTGTCAAACAGAATATCACAAAATAGTCATCTGCCGCCAACCGATCAGTAAAGCCAAGCATGTTTCCTTTCCATCTTCCTTTTCCTCCTCTTCCCTCTCTCTTTCTTCCTTCTCTGTTTCCTCTCCTCCTTCATTTTCCTCTTACTTTCTCTTTTTTTTTTTTTTTCTGTCTGGACTTCAAAGTGTCTGAATGTATACATCTTCAATACCTTATATTAAAAATCATAATTGTATCAAATATATTATATTAATAATATATTATTACGTTATATTACCCTGACATATGTTGTATTAATAAGAAACTTAGAAGCAAATAAAGCTAGAATGTTGGCCAAAAATAATTTCTGAATCCAAGATACCATTGTTTGTAATTGTCCTTAAAACAACAACAAAACCAAAAGACCCTTATTAAGCAGTCCTTCTCTGACTAAAATTTCAGACATTTATATAATTTTAAAACTGTAGCTCGAAAATGTGGTCTCCTGACCAGCAGCGTCAGCCTGACCTGAGCACCCATTAGAGACACACGTTGCCGGGCCCCATTGCCTCCTGGCTTCAGCGAGATGTGTAAAGCCCTCCAGGAGTTTCTAGTGCACCTAAAATTTTAAAACACTATTTTAAAACATACTGTTGGGCTCTTGGGGGAGTTCAGGCCATTTTCTACAAAAGTGCCCCCATCTGAGAAGTCAGGATTTAGCGTCTCAAGAAAGAGAACAAAACTGTATCGCACGCCACAGACAGAACCTTACTGGAAAGACAAGAAATAAGATCACAAAGGGACCTTCTCTTCTTTGGAATGCTTTTCTTGCTTATCTCTTTGCTTCATTTTATCATTAAAGTGGGAAAGGGATCACTCAGCCTACCTTTATTCTATACCTTATTCTATGCCTATAATATGAGATAAGTGAGTCTTTACAGCCATATTTCAATGAGAGATCCACACTGTAGCATGAAACCATAAATCAGGTATTCCTTGGAAAGATGTATGCTTCTTAGCTGTTATACTAACTGGTCACTCTGCTTTCATTCTTGCTTCCTGCTTTCTGTTGTCCATCAGAAGCCAAAGTAATCTGCTATTAACTCCTATTCCTATCAACGATAAAGTTCCCTTTGAAAACCCTTCAATGTTTTCCACCATTCATTAAGTCCCTTCCCAATCCTGCTCTTCCTGCTTTAACACCGAGCCCTGCCCTACTTGGTAAGAAAGCATCATTCACAATGGTTTCCTTTCCTTTTGTTTTCTTTTTCTCTCTCTCTCTTCCTTTCTTTCTTTCTTTCTTTCTTTCTTTTTTTTTTTTTTTTTTTTTGAGACAGAGCCTTGCTCTGTCACCCAAGCTGGAGTGCAGTGGCTCTATTGACGTTCGCTGTAGCCTTGAACTCCTGGGCTCAATCCTCCTGCCTCCGTCTTCCTGAGTAACTGGAACTACAGGCACACACCACCGTTCCTGGCTAATGTTTTAAAATTTTTTTATAGAGACAAGGTCTCACTGTGCTGCCCAGGTTGGTCTTGGAACTCTTGGCCTCAAGAGAACCACCTAGGCCTCCCAAAGTGCTGGGATGGTAGGCATAAGCCACTGTGCCCGGCTGGTATCCTTTTCTTTCCCTCATAAACCAAACTGTCTCCCATCTCAGAAATTTTGTAATTGATATATTCTCCGTCAGGAATGCTCTTGGCTTTATGATGTAAGGGATTATGCAGAACCCATATTATAAAAATAATTCACTCTGTTTTTAAGAATCCTCAATGCTAAAAGCAGTACCTGTCACTTTGAAAGCATCGTATGATTTTCTGTTAAATGAATGAGCCCATGCATGAGTGGATGAATCACACAAGAATAAATGATGACAGCCAGAGTCTGGAATAGAATTTGCAATGCTAGGTTCCAGCCAAATATTAAGTTCATGACTCAGTCATACATCTCTCTTTACATGAAAGAACATGCAAGAGAATCAATTAGTTGTGAAAGAGATCTTAGACACATCCCCCTGGCCACACAAGACTGAATACGTGCAATTTATAAGTTGAAGTTTATAAAGCATGGGTTGATTAACACATCAAGATTATAAAGAGTCCATTATTTTAACATTATTCTCCATGATTAAACCTCCCACTTAAATACACATGAGAATAAAAGTCTAAGTTTAAGTGAGAAGCTATTCCAAATAACATTATATTTAATATGCAACATACCTACTTTTTTTGTCTTCCTACTAGGTTGTGTGTGGGTTCTTGAAGTCATTTTAGATTATCAGCCTTTTTCTGAAACTTAAAATGTTATTGTCATCAATTATAACAAAGGCTATATCTTTTACAGAACTTTCTATTCCTAATGAACCAGCAGAATGCATAAGAAAATTCACCTAGGCAGTCTACAAACTCCTAACAAGCAACAGTGTAACACTCGGTAAATGAACTGTGCCTGTATTATGTAAGAAGTTAAAGCTTAATATTAACTTCTTCCTCATAAATAAAATGCCTTAAACCATCCGCAAATACCTAAGCACACAGAGCTGTTTTCTGGGGGGTTCAGCCTTGGGCAGGTTGATGCAGGAGTCGTGCTCCCTATGGGCTGAACTGGACACGGCATCGAAAGGAACGACCAAGTCTGGGAACTTAGAGAAGAAATGAAAGGCAAGGGCAGAAAATGGCAAAGCACCCTTAGAAGGGGTAAGATTGCCCAACTTCATCTCTGAGACAGCCTAAGTAAGAGTTAATAAAAAATTTAAGCAGAAGCTGGGAAGTGAATTATTGCCCCAAAGCAAAAAAAGCCTTGTGGACTTAGGACAAACAAATCAGTGAGTGGCCCACTGTGACATGGAGTGGACAAGGCCCTAGCATGGGTAAGGGAGGTCACCACCAAACCAAGACCACGGATCCAGCTACAAATTCCTAAGTCACAAAATAGTCAACTAAATGGAGGAGAGACTAGGAAAAGGTACCCCATAATATAATAGACCATATAGAATAGACTTCAAAATGCTGCAAGGAGACTTTTTTTGTCCATTTGTCTGGTTACCCAAAAAGTTATTTCATCCAAAATACTCATTAATAATACACTCCTTTTTAATTCTTTAAAATTAAGGAAACACCAGCAAAGAAAGTGTACACGTTTTCACACTCTTCTCCTCTTTTGTTTTCTTATTCGGTAAACAGAAATAAATAAAAGAAAGAATAAAAATGCTGTATATATGCAAAATCTTAGACTTTGTGATGGTTCATGTTTATGTAGATTTGGACAAAATTTTGTGCTATGGAGAAAAATAAATTTACCTTAATTTGATGTTTTAAAATTTAAATAAAGGACCACCTTTCAAAATATAATTTGCTTTTTTTCAAGTGTGCTATGAAAAGGCCACTGGACCTAGGGGTCAAATATATTAATAGAAGCATTTTCAGGAGAACAGAGAGTATGAAAGTAGATAGTAGGGCTGACTGGATGACTGCGTAAGGAGTCTGGAAAAGTAATGAATATCAATTAATGCTTCTAAAAAATAAAGGAATGCCTATATAGAGGTTTTCAGAGTTGAGAAGAAATTATGAAAGGAAATCTTAAAGCTCCTCTTTACAGAATAAGGGATTTAGAAGGAATAAACATTAAAGATGGGTTCTTTTGTTGTATTATGAAGATGAGTCCCCAAAAAAGTAAAAGTAGGAAAGGTTAGGACTGAGATGACAGGCTGGAGATTCTATGTCTAGATAGACCATCAGCTGAGGCGGGGGAAGAGTTGTAAGGGGTAGAAATAATGATTAATCCTCTTGACTAATAGTCCATAAATGTCACCACTGTCGGTGGATCTTGTCAAAGAACACTGAGCTTTATAACCATATTCTTCTCATAGACCACAGTTGTATCAGGATTTATTTTCTAGAAGAAGCAACATTTGAATAAATGAAATAATACACATTAGCTAGATGGTGATATCAAACAACTGCATTGGTCATAATAGGATGGCCTTTGTTGATATACAAAATCGGAATCCCAAGGGTTTAATATTAAAGGCAAATACAGCCTGAGCAGTCCCTTTCTGTCACTATAATTAAGAATAAGGGCCCTTCAAGTATGCTGCATTAGGGGACAAAAAGGCGGGAGGAGATGCATGGTCTCTCCACAGCCTTGGCCTGAAAATGACACATCTGCTAAATGCTCTGCAGTGGAAACTGGGGAATATAGAACAGCAAACGCTCATTTGGTGAGCACTAAATATCCCTACCACACGACCACACAAAATATTTCCCAATGGTAAAATTGTATATACAGAAACCTATTTATTTATGTAATATAAAAATGTGTGTATATATATATATATATATAAATATATATGTGTGTGTGTACTATTTGACATGAACAGATATTGAGCATGTTAGAAATTTAAGGACTGAAGAACATTTACTCCGAGTTAATTGAGCACCTTCCATTGACAGGCATCTTTGTAGGTAGATACAGCAGTTACAAACAGCTGTACCTGAAATTATCCCACAATTAATGTAATATTTTAATACTCACCAAGGCTGATGACGAAGACTTAGATAATGTGTGGGTGGGTGTGTGAATGCCATTAATAGGTTCTCCCTTCGACTTCACCAATACTTTTTGTTTGTTTGGGGCCATATAAGAACTTGATTTTTTCTTGAAATTGTTTGATTTCTTCAAGTTTATTTCTTTTGTTAAATTTGTCTCTAATTTTTTCTAAGACATATAATGAAACTTTTAATTAGACTATTCAACCCAATACACTGTTGGCATATGAATTAAATTCAAATTATCCAATCGCTGAAGTGGATAAAATATTTATGCTATTGCTCTGGTCACGCCAATACTTTCTTAAAGACAAGATGACTTTGTTATTGATCACACTTCTAAATGTTTGTCTGACTCATTTTGTAACTGAGTATTTTTTAATTTCACAACTGCTTCTACATCTTTGCAATACAACATCTTCACAATGTATTTTTTTCAAAATTACTAGCCATGGAAAAAAGCAAAACTCTTAATATCAGTACCTTTCGCAGTTCAAAATGTGATGCTTTCTACAGAGAGGAGTTGCTTCTCAGCCAAATAATCAGCCGCGATGAAGATGCAGTGCGGGTGCCGTGGACGGCACAAAGATGTGTGGAGTCTTGGTACCTGGAACACGCCGTGAGCACAATTCTGCTAAGCGACCTGACCTGTCAGTGCTGTTCATGGATGTCATAGTTATTTCTATCGCATCTGTATCTTCACTGTTTAAATTTTCTTTGGTGCAGTAATTTTTCTAAGAGTTTATTTATGTACTGATAATATAAACTCTTAATTAATGCTTGACAACTAGTGAAAAAAATCAACCTGTCTGAGTACCGAACAAATGTTTACAAACGATGTAATTACCTCAATTAGCTCCTGAGAGAAAATTCCAGGAAGACCGCCATTCATTTCTGTGTGACCCTCGGACAGTCTCCAGCACGCTGCACTGTACTTTACATAAAATATGAGAGGGATAAAACCAAAAGCCTGTAGCTAGAAATTATGAAATACATTGTAGGGACAAACGTGTTGTCTTCAAGTGTTACAGAAACTGGCTTACTGTGGTACTTGGAGAACACTATTTCCCTTTACACGAACCAAGTGTCAACAGGAGCCCACTCCTCGTAAACAAATTATGCTCTATTTTTAAAATGCAGCATAAAAGTTTAGTACTTAGAGTCCTAGTTGAAATGCCCAGAAAGAATAAAACAGTCCTTAGAATATATAAATCCACTTAATAGGTTTATAAATAATTGTGTATCTATGTGTATATTTCTTCCCTATCATGCGCTAGAAACAATTTTATGTATGGTATTATAAAGAAAGAAAGGCAGATTTAAGCCCTAGAAGTCTATATTAGAACAACTGAAAGTACAGTAAGGACGCAAATACCAATTCTATTTGCGCACTTCTTTCAACTTCGGGCCATCCCTCAGTAGCAGTCATTCTCAAACTTGGGTGTCCATGAGAAGGGAAGACATACAGATTTGCTTCCAAAAAGCTAAATAAATCCTCCCACAATCTGTACATTATTTGAGATTTTTTTTCTTACATTATTAAAGGTAAAAAATAAAAGGGGTATGTGACAGAGACAATTGAATCTTAATGATGTGCAAAGCCCAAAATATTTACTCTCTGACTGTTTACAGAAAAAGCTTTTAAACTCCTGCTTCAACTTAGGGCAGCAGTTTCCCATGATCCATATAAAAGGTTTCTTTTGCAAGGGTGAAGAAAATTACTAAGAGATATAAAATTTAATTCAATGCAGTTTATTAGAGTTTAATTCTATGCAACAAATTGTTTTCAGTTACTCACAATCCGTATGGTACCTAGGAAACCCGGACACTACAGTAAGTCCAAGGTGAGTGGCCGCATTCGCAAAGTGTGCCATTCAGAAGGGAGAAATGAGACAAATGGAATCATAGTACTAATCATAAAGGCATGACATAAGTGATGAAAATAGGTATAAAGAGCCACTGGTAAAAAGAAGACAGAAAAAAATGTCAGTCTGTACCTAGAGACATTAGGAAAGGCATCTTGGATTGAGCTATTACTTGACATGGACCTGGTAAAAGAGCAGCATTTTAGCCTCCAGCAGGTGAGGAGGGGAGACATCCCCGCAGAGACACCCCAGGGGACAAGGAAATGTGCGGAGCACGGGTCGGGGCACGGACACGTAGTAGAGTTCTGAAATAAGGGATCAGTGCTGTGGCGCACAATGGGGCTGCCAGACTTCTCCTGTAAAGGCACAGAGAGGGACCATTTCTAGCTTTGCAGACCTTACGACGTTTGCTGCAAGAAATCAACAACGCGGTTACAGCGTGGATGTTGGCACAGACAGCATGAAATGAGTCAGTGCGCTACGTGCCAATGAAACGTTACGCACCACAGCAGATGGGGGCTGGATTTGACTTGTGAACCGCAGTGTGATGAACAGATCCAAAAAAGGATATAAAGATTTTTTAGGCAGTAGGGATTTTTTGAAAGTTTCTGATCAGGGCCACGATTCACATTAGGAATGCGCATAGTTGGTGATCCTTACAATTAGGCACACAGAAGTGAACGATCTATGCTCTCTCGCCCAAGCTACCATGCAGGAGCTTAGTCCTAAAATAGTTTAATCTCACAAGGGACTCATAACTGGGTATCAGTGTAATTGACAATTATTTAGTTAAAAACAACACAATGAGCACTGAATGTTTCCAGTAACAAGAAAAATCTCTTGTGATGGTTAATTTTAAGCATCACCTTGGCTAAGCTATGGTGTCCAGTTTTTGGTAAAACACCAGTCTAGATGTTGCTGTGGAGTTGTTTTTTTTTTTTTTTTTTTTTTTTTAGATATGATTAACATTGAAATTCATGGACTTTGATTAAATCTGATTACCTGCATCGGGTGGGTGGGCCTCCTCCAATCAGTTGACGGCTTAAGAGAAAAGCTTGAGGTTCCCGAAAGAACACGGAATTCAGCTCAAGACTGCAGGACAGAAACTGTCTGGCTCGCCCCGTGGAGTCTGCACTCAAGGCCGCACCACGAGCTTGTACTTGGGTTTCTGACTCTGGCTCGCCCGGCGGGTTTCAGGCTTGCCAGACCCCACCCAATGGCACGAGCTTCGTGGACGGAAGAGCCAAGGCAGGGAAGTGCGGGCTTGGAACCGGTGCGTGAGTCCGCCGCTAACGACAACCACCACAGACCTTGACAATGCAATAGGTCTAATGCATAGATGCTTTCAAAAATATTCTTGCCTCAGATCAACTAGAAATAAGTACCATATTTAACAGTTTGTAAGGATTAATCTGGCTGTGACTGTCACGGAAGGTGAGTTGACAGCACTTCGTTCAAATGCTTCACACGCCTGGGCCACCTGGGCCGCGGTCCACGCGCCGGCCCCACTCCGGCTTCGCCAGACCAGCCGGGATTCTGTCATGCGCCCTTGTTTTCATACTTGAGGAATCCAGACAATTGTTTTTCATATGAAAAGAAAGTGGTTTTTTCTTTGCAATGGTATTCTTTGTAAATTATTATAAAATAGGTAACATTTTGAAATAACCCAAATAGCCAAACCAAGAAAATGGTTGACAAAAATTTTGTGTATTTTGTAGCAGAATATATTAAGCAATTAATATTTTTGAAGTATATTTAAGGATAACAGGCCGGGCGCGGTGGCTCACGCCTGTAATCCTAGCACTCTGGGAGGCCGAGGCGGGTGGATCGCTCGAGGTCAGGAGTTCGAGACCAGCCTGAGCAAGAGTGAGACCCCGTCTCTACTAAAAATAGAAAGAAATTATATGGACAACTAAAATATATATATACAAAAAATTAGCCGGGCATGGTGGCGCATGCCTGTAGTCCCAGCTACTCGGGAGGCTGAGGCAGTAGGATCGCTTAAGCCCAGGAGTTTGAGGTTGCTGTGAGCTAGACTGACGCCATGGCACTCACTCTAGCCCGGGCAACAGAGTGAGACTCTGTCTCAAAAAAAAAAAAAAAAAAGGATAACAGAAATTAAAATAACATTAACTAAAATATTCTTAACCTGAGTTTTAATATAAGTATTGATATATTTATATGTACACATACAGAAAAAACTTGGGAATATATTCACTGTGGTCATAACATTGCAGGATTATCTACTGTTTTGTTTATTTTTCATATAATTTTATTATTTTCAAATTTTCAGTAATGCAAAGGCATTGTGTTATAATCAAAAGAATTAGCAAAAACTGCATATTTAAGATTTTACAAAAAAGATATCAAAGAGAAGTAGAAGAAAATACCAACACAACTACAGCTAATACTGACAATAACAATACAACAAAATAGGCTTTGAAACAGAAAAGTTCTGTGTCTGAATTTTTGGTTTGGAAATGACCGGCTATGTGTGCTTGATCACAGCGGTCTTAGGCCCCTCCTCAGTGACGTACACGCCGGGATCCCTGCGCTCAGAGCATATGGTCCCTCACACGGCAAAGGGGACTTTTCAGGGGAATTAAGGCTACAGACTTTGAGATAGAGCTGGTAGCCAGGAATAGGCAGGCAGGCCCAGGCATATCGGCCTCTAATAGATGAGAACTTCCTCTAGCTGGAGACAGAAGAGATGTAGCAGAACAAGAAGTCAAAGATTCAAAGCCCAGTGATTTGATTCACCACTGCTGGCTTGAGGATGGAGGGGCCAGGGACCAATCCTGCTAAGACAAGGACGTGAGTCCTGCAGCGACCTGAGGAGAGTGCAGGCAGATTTTATTAAGAGCCGCAAAAGAAACACAGCCCTGTGGACACCTGGATTTTAGCCCTGTGAGACCTGGAGCATAGAAACCAGCTGCGCCCACCCAGACTTCTGGCATATGGACATGTGAGAAATGAGTTTGTGTCATTTTAGGCCTCTAAGTTTGTCACAATTCATTGCAGCAACAGTAAGAAAAAATGCAATATAAACTAATCCCAGTCTTTTTTTAAATCAAAATTTATTTGCAAAATTGATACAGTATCACCTCCCATGTAAATGTGTATATACGTAATGTCACTTCTCATGACATATTTTAAATTGATCTTAGGTGCACATAATTTATATATTTCCATTATGATGTTTCTTATTATTACAACTCAAAAAAATTACTAATAATAAATCTCAAGACTCTAGAAAATATAATCAATAGAAAGAAAAAATTTAAAAAACCTATTAAATTTTAGTATTGTGTAATAAAATTTAATGTATTAATTGTATATCAGAAATATAGGCATATTTATATGCATGGATAAATGAAAACATTAATGAAATGAATAATTTTCAATAGAATTAAAAGAAGAAATTCAAAAGTTAATTCAAAAAAAAAAAAAAGAACCATGGGCGGGATTCATGGTTAGGGTGGAGAAAGTTGGCAAAATCTTGTACGCAGTAAGAACAGTAAAGTTGAAAAATATTGACAAAAACAGAAATTTAACACTCTGGAAAGCAAACACTGGTGTTCAGTGATGGACAGAGCTGTGGCATTACCAGTCTGAGGTTGTTTCAGTGACAAGAGAAGGTTCCACGCAGCCACAGACTCCCCGGCCGCACCGGCACTGCCACTGCAAACGCGAAAGGGCCCGGCCCGAGTGTGGCTTGCGCAGCCCGAGCCGCCCTGCGCCCGCCACCCGCGCACCGGCCCGCAGCACGGAGGGTCACGGGATTAGTGGAAGGATCACGGCCCCTGGGGATGGAAACTGGTTCTGAGGAGTTCGCGAAACCTCTGCCAATCACTGGCTGAGCACTAAGCCAGCTGTGAGAGTGGACGCCCTGGGAAGCCAGGCTGCAAACTAAAGCAAGACAAAATAAACATAACCGAAGAGATACGTGAATGGTTGCATGCTCTAGGGAAGACAAATTTCAGATACAGCCTGGACAAGTTACCAAATTAAGAAAGGCCAATATTGCTAATATCAATAAAATGACCAATTTTCAACCACAACAAAAACGAGACATGCAAAGAAACAGAAAAATGTGACTCATGTGACCCATATATTAAAAAAAAAAAAAATTATAATCGTTCTAATTTCCAGCATGACAGCTTAAGGATCTTTGTTGATGATCCCCAGTGAAACTGGTGAAAATTATTTAGACAGAAAAAAAGTAAGCATCTGGGAATGGTCTTCAGGGCATACGGCAAATAAAGGAACACCTATTAAAGAACTCTACTGACACGTGGTTCTGTGAAAGGTGCCCAAGACTGCACCCTCTCTCCCTGCTCCAGCTCAGCGAGCTGGAAACTCCACTCCAGACTGGCGCAGCCCAGACTCAGCTCCCCTTTGGACGGTTTTCTTCTTGGGAGCCCCAGGACATTAGCATTTCTCCTCCTGCCTCAGCTACCTTCTGAGCAAGTGCTCCCAAGAGGTGAGGGCTGTCTTCTGGCGAGAGCACCCCTGTGGGAGGGAGGCCCAGTCTTAGGTGAGTTACTGGGTATACCAGGGCCCCACTTTCCCTCGGTCTGACCAGTAAGGCCGAGGCAGCGGGTCCATGTGGGCAGAGACAAGCAGAGAAGACCTAAAGCGGCTGCTCCCGCACCACCACAAAGCCTTCAGCTCCTGCTGCAGGATTGCTACCGAGAAAAGCTGGCCATTGTCTCCACCCGCATTTCTAGGGCCCTGGCTCAGAGAATTTGCCTGGGAGGGGAAGCAGACTGCAAAACAGCTCCTAATCTTTTCCCAACAAACTGACTTTATTTACAACTGGGTATAGAGAAGTTCAAATCTAAGAGCATTCTCAAAGTTAGGGGATTGCGGTAAAATGCAGCTGGGAGGAATTGGTAGATTCAGTGAAGATACAGGTTAAACTGTATAATGCAGAGACGGTCGGGAAAGGAGACAGCTAGAAGTCCTCTAGGAGTCAACACAAATATCAAACACTGACCTTGGAAGTATTCCTTCAAAGGCTATCAAATTTGATTTGATTAATCTGCACAGCAATATATGCCACTGCACATTGTTAAAAGCAATGGAGCAACTAGCCAGAAACTAGTGGAGCTTAAAATTTGGTTGTCGTTAGGGAGAGATGCAAAGAGAGCCCGGTAAACACAGAGTGGTGGAGATTTTGCAATCTAAAGAACAGAGGGAAAAGTATGAAGAAAAATGAACAGAGCCTCAGAATGGTGTGGGACACCAGTAAGCACATCAATATACACATAATGGGAGTGCCAGAAAGAAGAAAAGAAAAATTTTTAAAGAAACACATGTTGAAAGTTTCCCAGTTTTATTGAAAAACCATAAACCCATACATCCAGGAAACTAAACAAACTCCAAGTGGGATAAACACAAACAAATCCTCAAACAGACACATTATTTAAAAAGGCTGAAAGTTAGAGCCAAGGAGAAAATATTGATTTCAGAAAGAGAAAAATGACTTGTTATTTAAAAGAGTATTCCAATTAGATTAACAGCTAACTCATGATAAGAAACAGCAGAAGCAGAATGCAGTGATATAATATATTCAAAGTGCTCAAAGAAAAAAAAATTAACCAAGAATCCTACACCTAGCAAAGCTATATTTAAAAAATTAAAGGTAAAATATAGAGTTTCTCAAATAAAGAAAAACTGAGAGAATTTGTTGGTAGCAGACCCACCTTACACAAAATACTACAGGAAGTTATTTAGGCTACCAACTAAATTGAAAAACCAAGTTAGACTGACTAATGAAACAAAAATAGAGAAGACTCAAATTACCAGAATCAGAGAAATGAAAGTGTGACATTACTATGGACTTTACAATGCTATGAACAACTGCATGTCAATAAATCAGATCACTTAGATGAAATGAAAAAATACCTAGAAAGGCACAAATCACTAACTCAAGAAGAAATATATGATGTGAATAGACCTATTATAAGTGAAGTGATTGAATTAGTGACCAAAAAATTACCCACCAAAAACCCCAAGCTTGCACGGCTTGACTACTGAATTCTACCAATCATTTAAAGAAAATTAATATCAATGATTTACAAAATATTATTAAAATATGGAGATGAGGGAAAACTTACCAATTCAATTTATAAGGGCAGTATAAACCATATATCAAAATGAGACAAATATCTCACTAGAAAAGCATACTACAAACCAACATCCTTTATAAATATGGATACAAAAAATGCTCCAAAAAATACTTGCAAATTTAATTGATCAGCATGTAAAATAGTTATACATCTTGGCCAAGTGGGATTTATCTCAGGAAGCAAATTTGGTTTAGCAGCCAAACATCAATTAATATAGCATATCAATAAAATAAACAAGAATTATTATCTCTATGCAGAAAGAGTATGTGACATTGCAACACTCTTTCAGGATACAAATGTACGACAAACTGGAAACAGAAGGAACCACCTCAACCTCATGAAGAGCACCCTGAAAAACCCACAGTTCACTTCATACTAATGGCGAAAGACTACATGCCTTCTCCTGTGAGCAGGAACAAGGCAAGGATGTCTGCTCTTTTACTCAGCCTTGTGCTGGATGCTCTAGCCAAGGCATTAGCCAAGTAAAAGAAAAAGGTAAGGCAGAAATAAAACTATTTCTATTCATAGATAACATGATGCTGTATGGAGAATATTCTAAGGAACCCACTAAAACAAGCTATTAGAGCTAATTAATGTGATGATCAAGGTTGCAAGATAAAAGATACAAAATGAGTTGTGTTTTTATATACCAGCAATGAACAATATGAAAATGGAATTAAGAACAAATCCCATTTATAATAACTTCAAGAGTAATAAAATAATTAGAAATAAATATAACAAAAATGTAAAACACGTATTTTAAAAAATACAAAATGTTGAGCATAATTAAAGAAGATCTAAATAAATGGAAAACTATCCCACACTGCAGAAAACTTACTATTGTTAGGATGACAACACTCCCCAAACTGATCTGCAGATACAACTCAATTCATGTCAGAATCCAGCTGACTTTTTGCATAAGTTAACACAGGGAGTATAAAAATTCATATGGAATTTCAAGGGACCCAAAATAGTACAAAACAATCTTCAGAAAAAAAAGAACAAAATAGGAGGATTGAAACTTATATACACACATGTATGTATACATACACATATATATTGAATAGAATTGAGAGTCTAAAAATAAATCCATACATCCATGGTCAAGTGAATTTTGACAAGAGTGCCAAGACCTTAGAAGATTTCAACAAATGGTATTGGGACAACCGGGTAGCCATATGCAAAAGAATGAAGTTGACCTTTATGTCACATGATACACAAAATTAATTCAAAATGTATCGACATCTTAAATTTGAGAGCTAAAACAATAAAACTTTTAGAATATAATGTATATGTTTTCGTCACTTTGAATTTGACAACTGAATTTTAGATATGACATCAAATCCTAAGAGCAAAGGAAGGGAAAAAATAGATAAATAAGACCTAATCAAAATAAAAATATTTTGTGCTTGAAATAGGCCACTATTAAGAAAGTGAAAAGGTATAATATCTAAAACCATAAAACTCCTAGATGAGAAAGAGGGAAAAAGCTCCTTGACATTAGTGGCAATAATTTTGGGAATAATTTTTTTTGGATATGAACCAAAAGCACAGGAATCAAAACCAAAAATAAACAAGTGAGACTGCATCAGACTAAAAGCTTCTGCATAGCACAGGAAACAACAAAATTAAAAGGCAATTTACAGAATGAAAGAACATGTTTGCAAAACACATATTTAATAATAAATGATATCCAAAATATTTAAGAAAATTGCAAAATTCAAAGGAAAAAAAAAACTCAATTAAAAAATAAGCAAAGGACCTGAATAGATATTTTGCTAAACAAGACATACAAATGGGCAACAGGTGTATGAAAAGGTTCTCAGAATCACTGATCATGAGAGAAATGCAAAGCACAACCATAACAAGATATTACCTCATAACAGTTAGGATGCTATTATCAGAAAGAGAAGAGATAACAAGTGTTGCTGAGGGTGTGGAGAAAAGGGAACTCTTGTACACTGTTAGTGGGAGTGTATATATTAGTACAGCCATCATGGAAGACAGTATGGGGACTTTTTTAAATTAAAAAATATAATTCCAATCCAATCCAGCAGTCCCACTTCTGGGTATATATGCAAAGGAAATGAAATGACCAATCTTGAAGAGATACCTGCACACCCATGTTCATTACAGCACTTTTCACAACAGCCAAGATATGGAAGCAGCCTAAGTGTTCTTTAACTGATGAATGGATAAAGAAAATTCAGTACATATATACAAAGAAATATTATTCATAAAAAAGAAGGAAATCCTGCCATTTGCAGCGACATGTATGAACCTAAAGGACATTAAGCTAGTGTAATAAGGTGGACATAGAAAGACACATGCCATATGAGCTCATTATAAGTGGAATCTAAAAGAGTTGAACTAATGGAATCAAAGAGTAGAATGGTAGTTGCTAAGGGGCTGGGGAGTAAGAGAAATAGGAGGATGCTGGTCTGAGGGTACGGGTTTTCAGGTATAAGAGTAACAAGCCCTGGGAGGCTTATGTACAGTATGGGTGGTGACTGATGTGCTAACTAATTTGAGTAATCATTACACATATATAGTGTGTAATGATTATCATAGTGTACATCTTGAAAACATGCAATCTTTATTTCAGAATTAAATATTTCTAAATTTAAAAAAGTGAAAAGAGTCCACAGAATGGGAGAAAATAATTGTTAAACATATATCTGATAAGGGACTTATATCCAGAATTTTAAAAAGAATGAATACAACTCAATAACAAAAAGATAAATCATGCAATTAATAAAAGGACAGAGGATATATAAAGGCATTTCTCCAAAGGAAAAATAAAACAAATGAGCACATGAAATGATGTTAATAATCAGTAGTCATTAGGGACATGCATACTGAAACCACAGTAAGATACTACTTCAAACCCACTAGGATAGCTAGAATTAAACAGTCAGATAACAACAAGCATCGGTGAGTATACGTAGTAATCAGAGCCCTTAGGTACTGCTGGTGAAAATGTAAAATGATGCAGCCACTCTGGAAAACAGTCTGAAAGATCCTCTAATGGTTAAACATAGATTTGACATATGAAACTGCAATTTCCCTCTCAAACTTATACCCAAGAGAAATGAAAACATGTTCGTACAAAAATTCATACATGTATATTTATAACAGCATTATTCTTACTAGCAAAAAGGTAGAAACAACTCAGATATCCACCGACTGATGAGTGGAGAAACAAATGTGGCCTGTCCACACAGGAGAGCATTACCCATCCACCAGAAATGCAGTTCTGCCACGTGCTGCCACGTGCCTGGGCTTGGAAACAGCACACCAAGTGAGACACCTCTCACAAAAACAGCTTATTGTGTGATTCCGTTTATATGAATGTCCCAAGTAGGTATAATGTAGATTAGTGGTTTCTTGGGGCTGGGAGGGAGGAAGGAGGAAATAAGGGCTGATGGAAAGGGTGCAGGGACTGTTTTTGATGATGAAAATGGTCAAAAACCGAAAGCAGTGATTCTTGCCCATACCTGCACATGCGAGTCTGAGAGGCCGGCCACACAGACATCACACCCTGGATAGCTTAAGCAACAGAAATTCATTGTCCATCAGTGTTGGAGGCCAGAAGACTGAGGACAAGGTGTGGGCAGATTTGCTTCCTTCTGAGGGCTGAGCTTCCACCTTGCTTTTGTTGGTTTGCTGCCAATCTTTGGGGTTCCTTGGCTTGTAGAGGCATCACCCTGATCTTTTCCTCATATGCACCTGGTAATCTCCCTATACATTTGTTTTCAATTTTCCCCTTAAAGACACCAGTCTTATTAGATTAGGGCCCATAAATTTATTTTAAGTTGATTACCCCTGTAAAGAGTCTATCTCTAAATAAGATTACTTTCTGAGTTATTGAGAGTTAGCACTTCAACTTATAAATTTTGGGGTATATAATTCAAATTGCATTACTATACATACACACACACACACACACACACACACAAAGTAGTCATTAGTCTGCTTTATAATTTTATGAATTCCAGTATGTATAGATGTATAGCCAGGGAATTTTTTGTGGTGTGGAGACCAGGAATTCCCCTTCACTGTCCTGCTAGAGATGTACTATGGGTGGAATTGTGTCCCCTCAAAAATATAAGTCAAAGTCCTAACCCCTTTACCTCAGAATGTGACCTCACTGACAAAGAAGGTTGCTGTAGATGTAATTATTAAATTGAGACGAGGTCACACAGAGGCCATGTGAAATCACAGCACAGAGAGAAGGCCGTGTGACGATGGCAGTGGAGACGGGCCGGGCTGGGCAAGCCCCAGCACACAGACTGCTGCTGGCACCAGAAGCTCAGAGAGGGGCATGGATCTGCCAACACCCTGACTTTTTACTTCTAGTTTCTAGAACTGTGAGACAATTGATGTCTGCCATTTTAAGCCACAGAGTTTGTGGTACTTTGTTATGGCAACTTTGGGGCACAGAAAAAGGATGCTACTTTGCCTTCTGGATATGATGGTTCAACTCCATCAGAATTTATAAAGAATCCTAAACACAGAAGCCAGATAGATAGACCCAGAAAAATATTGACTGTTATTAAATTGTGGCAGGATTAAAGCCATTCAACATTTGAAATTAAGAAAGCTTTACGTGTGGTGCTTGTTTTTCCATTCTTGGGATACTTCACTTATTAGAATGGGTTCCAACTCTCTCCAGGAGAACAAAAGGGACTCCATATCACCGTTATTTCTTATAGCTGAGTAATACTCCATGGTATACATATACCACAATTTACTAATTCATTCATGAATTGATGGGCATTTGGGTTGTTTCCACATCTTTGCAATTGTGAATTGTGCTGCTATAAACATTCGGGTACAGGTGTCTTTTTCATAGAATGACTTTTGTTCTTTTGGGTAGATGCCCAATAATGGAATTGCTGGATCAAATGGTAGGTCTACTTGAATCTGTTTAAGGTATCTCCATAATGCTTTATGGAACTTTCTTCCCTGTATGGCCCCCAAGCCTGGCTATAGATCCAGACCTGGACACTCAACCATTAATTTTTACTCTGTAATTAAGCTTCTTGATGTGTCAGTACATGAGACAGAGTAGGTTCGTTTCACTGCTCCACCCAAGAGCTTCAGATTCCTACACCCTGCAGGTCCTACAGACTTATCTGGATTTGCTCTAAGAAACAATCAGTGCCATATTGGTTCACTAGACTGATATGGTTAAATAATGAACAATTTTAACAGTGTGTCTGACATTTTGTTTTGGTTTATTTAATTAAGCAACTATACTTACTATCAGTGCTTCTGGAAGCACTGTGGCCTACAAGGTTATGAAGGTCCTATAATAGCACTTTGTTGGCTCAATAAAACGGTGCTACATAGTGGGTGGAGTATCATCCTGTGACCCCGAAGGAGCAGGGTGCTATTTTAGTTTATAGGTCATGTTAATATGGAACTGCCTGGCATGGGAATCTCTTATCTTGCACTCCAGAGCATGTTAATCCAGCAAGGAGAGTCTATAGCATTGTCTGTTATGTAAACCTACCGTTGATACAAAAACATAGTAGTGACAAACGTAATACTTCTGAATGACAGTCTCTGAGCTATGGGCAGAACACACCCATTCCTATAACAGAATCAGGGTTGCTGTTTCCTGTATTATATGGTTGCTTACCTTGAAGGAAATATCCCCTGCTTTCATTTTACCTTTCACAATGGAAAAAACAGAAGGGTTTCCATGACTTAGCGAATATTGTACCCATCTGTTCCCTATCGAGAAGAAAAAACAAGGGGTGAAATTTTCCAGCAAAGAGCAACTCTGCCTAAAAGAACAGAAAACTCCATGTAGCAAAAGCAATTTCAAGCAATAAAAACAAAATGAGAGGTATTAATTTGCCAGACTTCAAACTATACTACAAGTCTGTGGTTATTAAAACTGCTTGGTATTGGCACAAGTGCAGGGACACAGACCAGTGGAACAGAACAGAAAATCCAAATATAAAACCATGCTCATATAGCCATCTAATCTTTGACAAACCAGACAAAAACATATTCTGGGGAGAAGAATCCTTATTCAATAAATGGTGCTGGGAAAATTTGATAGCCACATGTAGAAGATTGAAACAGGACCCACAGCTTTCACCTCTCACAAAAATCAAATCACAGTGGATAACAGTCTTAAAACTTAGGTGCAAAACTATTAGAATTCTAGAAGAAAATGTAGAAAAGACTCTTACAGACATTGGCCTAGGCAAAGAGTTTATGAGGAAGACCCCTAAGGCAATCACAGCAACAACAAAAATAAATGAATGGGACCTGATTAAATTAAAAAGCTTCTGCACAGCCAAGGAAACAGTCACGAGAATAAACAGACAACCTACAGAGCGGGAAAAAAATTTTGCTTACTACACATCAGATAAAGGACTGATAACAAGAATCTATTTAGAACTCAGGAAAATCAGTAAGAAAAAATCAAACAACCCTATCAAAAAGTGGGCAAAGGACATGAACAGAAATTTTTCAAAAGAAGACAGAAGAATGGCTAACAAACATATGAAAAAATGCTCAACATCTCTAATCATCAGGGAAATGCAAATCAAAACCACAATGAGATATCACTTAACTCCAGTGAGAATGGCCTTTATCAAAAAGTACCAAAACAATACATGTTGGCATGGATGCAAAGCGACAGGAACACTCATACACTGCTGGTGGGACTGCAAACTAGTGCAACCCCTGTGGAAAGCATTATGGAGATACCTTAAACAAATTCAAGTAGACCTACCATTCGATCCAGCAATCCCATTATTGGGCATCTACCCAAAAGAACAAAAGTCATTCTATGAAAAAGACACCTGTACCCAAATGTTGATAGCAGCACAATTCACAATTGCAAAGATGTGGAAACAGCCCAAATGTCCATCAATTCATGAGTGGATTAGTAAAATGTGGTATATGTATACCATGGAGTATTACTCAGCTATAAGAAATAACGGTGATATAGAATCCCTTTTGTTCTCCTGGAGAGAGTTGGAACTCATTCTAATAAGTGAAGTATCCCAAGAATGGAAAACTAAGCACCACATGTACTCACCAGCAAATTGGTTGCCCTGATCATCACCTAAGTGCACATTTGGGAATAACACCAATTGGGTTTCGGACTGAGGTGGGGGTGGGGGGAGGGGATGGGAGCATACCTACATGATGAGTGCGATGCGCACTGTCTGGGGAATGGACACGCTTGAAGCTCTGACTCGGGGGGATGGGCAGGACATGGGCAATATATATAATCTGAACTTTTGTACCCCCATAATAAGCTGAAATAAAAAAACAAAACAAAAACAAAAACCCCAAAAGCTTACCTATTTGGCATGTAAAATGGGAACATATGGACACAGTAAACAGGCACTGGGAGTGCATGACACAAAGAAACCTAAGCAAAGCATAATTGCATGAGATAGTTTATATGAGTTTAACAAATGGAAGAAATTAAAACATGAAATCTTCTCTAGTCTGCTTAACTTGCATTAACTGATGAGAGAACATGATTGTCCTGTTCTAATATCTCACTTAGACCTGACTTGGCATGTACTGAATGAGAAAGAAAATGTTGCTATTGAATAGAATACTGCTTGTGGATATTTCTATTACCTATTGCTGCATAAAAAAATACTTCACAACTTAGTGGCATAAAATAGCAATTATTTATCCCTTCTTGAAAGCCAGTGGTATTAACTGTGATTATGTGGGCAGTTTTTTGGCGGCATGTGGAATTGCCAATGTCACACCTGTATTTGCGTGGAGCTGGGAGCTCAGGTGAGGACATTTCAAATCCAAGATTCATCTCTACATAGTTTCCCCACAATTCAGGAGTCTAGTCCAACTTTCTTTACAACATGGCTACTGGACCCAAGAGGGAACATTCTAAAAGACTAAGACTCGATTCACAAACACCTCTCAAGCCTCTGCTTATATCACTCTTGCTAATGTCCAATTTGCCTAAGTAGGACACATGGTTAAGTCTGGGGGCAAGGTGGGGGTGGACTACCCAAGGGCGAGGATCTGGGGAAGTGCAGCTCACTGGGGTCACCGGTGAAAACTGCATTCCCCGAGCAGAGAATCAGTGACCTGATCCTTTCTCTCAGCTTTTCTTCTTTGGGGGTGGGCTCCCTCAGTTCTGCATGGACTTAGGAAAGAGCCCAGGAAGACCTTCCTCTCTAGCAAGTGAAGAAATAGTGTCGGTACATCTGATTGTACCTTAATGTGATTTTAAATAGACAATAAATGAACTGTGTAAAAAATGCTTTCCATCTGATATGTCACTTTTGGCATTTTGAATCTTTCCCTTTCTGACTTATAGAAATTAAGGGGGGTAATTAATTATTTTATGCTGTTACAAGAAGACAGGATCTAGAGGAATCTGCCACTAGCCTCTAGAAGCTGAAAAGGGGAAGGGAATAGATTCTCTCCTAGAATGGCTGAAAGAAATCAGCCCTAAAGACACCCTGACTTTAGCCTACAAAACTGTTTTTAGACTTCTGGCCCCCAGAACTTTAAAAGAAGAAATTTGCGTTATTTTAAGCCACGGAATTTGTTGTAATTTGTTACAGCAGTAACAATCCTTTAGAAGCAATCAGCTCAAAGGTAGTCTGGACACAGGTGTAGATGTTATTGAGTTGCAAATGAACTCAAAACAATGAAGAGGTGGAAAATGTGAACCTACTTAAGAGCCAGGGAGAAACGTGCTGGGTCTGCCACAGTGTCATGACTGCCCTGGAGCAGCAGGGAGTCGAGGGAGTAACAGAGAAGTGCCGAGTGAGAACATGAAAATACCAATGAAGCAAACACAATAAAAAAAAAATATAAATTGGAGGCCTGGTGCGGTGGCTCACACCTGTAATCCTAGCACTCTGGGCCAAGGCCGAGGTGGGAGATCGCTTGCGAGTTCAAGACCAGCCTGAGCCTCAGTGAGCCCCCGTCTCTACCAAAAACAGAAAAAATTAGCAGGGTGTGGTGGCACACACCTGTAATCCCAGCTTCTGGGGGGGCGGGTGCTGAGGCAAGATCATCAGTTGAGCCCGGCTGTCCGAGGTTGCAGTGAGCTGTGATGACACCACTGCACACTGTCCCAGGAATCAGAGTGAGACCCTGTCTCAATAAATAAATAAGCATAAGCACCTGGTTATAACAGAGTGAAACTACAGAACAATAAGGATGAAGAGAGCATCTTATGAGATCGGGAGCAACACACAGGTGTCTATGAATACATGGTAATTAGGCCTGTAGCGGATTCCCCAATAGCAGCAAGAAAGATTATAGGGAAATTGCACGTATATATGTGTATATATATTCAAAAATATCATATAAAATTGTAATCAATAGTTCATACTCAACCAAATTATGATTTAAAATAAAACCACAAAAAGTCTTACCTCCTGGTTATTGATGAAAAAGTACTAATGGCAAGATGTGAACTCAAAGAAATAAAACAAAAAAACAATATTTGGTAGAGATATTGATAAAATGCATTTATAACCCTTATTACTGAATGAAAAGGAAATAACAAAATACAAAATGACTAAATTATTAAGTTAAAAGTGAATGAAAATTTACTGTAGATAAAAACAAGAGAGTTAGAAGAAACAGCAAATCAGGTGGAGTTTGTTATCTTGCTTATGAAGAGCAGAGACGGTGTACATGTCTTCAGACCTTACTAAAGGATAAAATGGACACGGAATTTTGTTTTGATAAGTAAAATTTGAAACAATTTTAGAATATGATTATTTAATGATGATCTGTGGCAATAGTTGAGCTCTCTGTGAAAACAAACTAGACATTTACCACACATCTTGTAGCAAAATAAAATCCAAATGGGTCAAATCCACTTAACTATCCGGTTAATATTTATTGAGTACCACCTGTATGCCCCACACTTCAATGTAATTGGAGACACAAGAGAGGGTTTATGCCATATGTTACAGAGTTGGAAAGAGAAATAAATGCAGGGCTATATTGCAATAGAATGTAATAAAATGACAAAATATGAAAAGATCACAGGTACATATTTTGAAGAAAAATAAATCAGCCTTAAAAGCTAAGAAGTGCTTGGGGATGTCACTTACATAAGGTATTCAGGAACATTATCTCTAGAGAGAGACATTTGGGCAGAAACCAGAGTGAGGTGATAGAAAGAATAATGAGATGACCAGGACACATTCGGGAGGAAGAGCTAGAAATGCACGAGCCCTGCGGTGGAAGTAAACTTGAAGCTGTCAGTGGAACCTGGGAGCTCAGTGTGGCAGAGCGGTGGGTGCGGAAGCCTGTGGGCGTGAGTGGGGATCAGACCATGCCCCAGATCACAGGGCGGTTGGGGGACCGTGCAGTACATCTGAAAGCAAGAGGTGGGCACTGGAGGGGCGCAGAGCAGGCCGGTGTCGTGCTGGGGGTTTTGTCTACGTGGCCGGCGAGGCTGTCGCCTTGCATGCCTCACACAGCTTCTGGTTTTATGGGCCAATCTCTGCTGAGACAAAGTCCTCAGGACTTGAAACCGTCTCCCAACGCCTTCCACACTGGTTGAATGCCAAATCGCCTTACCCTGGTCTCGGAAGAGGCTTCCAAGGCAACAAGGGCCTGGCCATAGACTTCCCTCCAGGAATGCATCCTCTGCGCGTGCTTCTCCTTTCCGAAACGTTTTCTTATTCATTGTCAGCTCGGCCATGTCTACAAGAGTCTAGTGAAGTTTTTGTCACTAAGAGTGTAACCATTCTCCCAAGGCTGGGTAGTTTCAGGAACACAACACATTTTTTCCCTTCGTTTATTGAATGAAAGAAGTTCAGTCAAGAATTCGAACTATTTACTTCTATTACACTTTGGCTTGGAACTTCCTTTTTTTTATTAGACTTTATCATAGTTGCAGAATTCTTTTCTACTTAATCTTGTTGTAAATGTTTTGGGTTTTCTTTTCTAATGCAAATCATCTCTGTCTTTGAAACGATTTTCTTGGGTTTGGATTGCCTCCTTATTAACTAGCTCAACGCCATATTTACTGACATGCTGGGTAAAGTCGCTGAACTCGGAGGTGGGGACTATTGAGGAAGAGGACGCAGGGCAGCCCCTGTCCTCACTGTGCTCCAGTCTCCGAGCAGAGGTGCACGAGGGCTGTGAGGCTGATTGCTCGCGTGGACCAGGGAGGAGAGAGAAGCGCCTGCCCTGGTCTGGGTTCCAGGAAGACTCGCCTGCCGATGCGAATGGCCAGGTGGCAAAATGGAAGCCCAGTTACGGAGCACGAAATACAGCCTGTGGAGGCAGGTAGGAAGCAGCAGCACGGGGTCGTCAGGGAATTGAAAGCAGGCTGCTGTAACTGTGCCAAAGAAAATTGTGCAGGTGGAGGGCAGAGTTCTGAGCTGGACCATTGTACCACTGAGGCAAGACACAGGATGTTGGTGGACAGAAGATATATAATTTTGTCATCTGTGAAAAGATTTGTATTTGAATATTTAAATAAATGAAATGTTTACTTTTCTAATCTATGAACATATGAAATATATGAAATACATATGAAACATATAAAAGGAATTATTGTATACATTTATTTTTATTTTTTAAAGTATTTCTATTTTTTTCAAGAAAAATTGACAGAACTGAAGATGGATATTTACTTCTAAATGCTATAATAGTGTATGTTATGGAGAAATGATGACTATGATTATTCAATCTTCCATTTGTATCCTTATACATTCATAAATTTCCGTTCTAAATAAATATCCACTGGAGAAAAGTACCAAATTAAAATAACCAGACTAGTATATATCACTAAGTGTTAAACTAACATCTAAAAAAAATTTATATTCAATCACCTTATTGCCATTAAAAATAAGATTATTAAAATAATACTAGTGTAAAATAAGTGTTTATCATTACTAAATTGTAAAATAAAATAAACTGAAATATACTTCCATAATTATAAATATATTTAGTATGTTTTTTATAATTTGCACAATATATTATGCAAATTCATGTGTGTGTATATATAAGGCATCCGAATTATACATGTATCTATGTATATACATAGAACATAGAAAAATAAGGTAGATGGATTTTATCTGATTTAAATGATCATACATAAAGATGAACTCTAATAAACAGAAGGGGCAGTGATGATATTCTCTGTGGAAGTAATTGAAATGAGTCTCCTTTGCCTTTCACGATTTCAGAGACACTGGGCAGCGTCTCTCTTCTGTGGGCTCTGACTCTCACGGCCACGGTGGAGGGTCTAATGGGTTTCACTTCACCTGTCTGTCTACAGGAGCACTGCCAAGGACTCTAGCTTGCCCCCCAGCCATATGTTTCAGTATGTCTCTATTGCTGTCGAAGCCAAACTCTGATGTGCTTCATAAATTTTTGGATGAACTTGCAGAATGTGAATTTAAAAATTAATGAGCATGGATTAACACTCTCCCTGGGCAGTCTTTGTTTATGTGCTTAACACATTAGACCTATGACCCATTCAAATCATTTTCATTGCATTATTGCAAACCTATGATCCAGACAGGTGCAGTGCAATTGGATAATGCACCATAATAAATAACACCATTGTCCTAGCAGCTTCATTTCACCAGTCTGAAATGCATGAAGCTGTGGGACTATGCAGAGATAGAGGCTTACCACATTTTCTCAGTGGAAATTAAAGTATACCATCAAATTTAAAAACTATGTTGAAAGTGATTACAAAATACAGAAGATACACTTTAATATTTCAAAAATAATACAACAAACTGAAACTAGGCAGAAAGAGTAAACATATTTTGTAAATGGGATGTAGATATAACATCTCATATTTTTTCTTGGTGTTTAGGGGCTGAGAGGAAGAAGGAAAAACACCCAGAGTAAGAACATTTGGAATTGGACACATAGCTGGACACCTTAAAAAATGCTTCAGCACAAAGTGAGTGTGGAATAGTCATCAGGCACAAGCCAAAGGATTGGCCAACTGCACGAGCTATTATCTAAATCTTACAAAAGAAAGCTAAAGCCAGAACTGTCTGTTTTTTAATTTATTTATTTCAGAATATTATAGGGTTACAAATGTTGACGTTACATAAATTGCTGGTTATTCTTTGACATGTCTATTTCCAAGATATTTGTATAAGTTCACACTTTCAAGAACTACTGGGAATTGTAGTTTACTTGAATTTTAACAATATCATCTTTCAAGATCCCTGAGAATTTATTCGTGCTCATACTTGTGATAGAAATAAAAAATGGATAATCACAGTCACAGAACAATGAGTAAGAAAATAATGCCCAGTGAACCGGATTCTCTATGAAATGATTTATTTATTTATTTATTTATTTTTTTTTTGCTTGGAATGCCTTTCTTTTTTTTTTTTTTCTTTCTTTTCTTTCTTTTTTTTCTTTTTTTCTTTTTTTTCCTTTCTTTCTTTTTTTTCTTTCTTTCTTTTTTCTTTCTTTCTTTCTTTCTCTTTTTTCCTTCCTTTTTTTTCTTTCTTTCTTTTTTTTCTTTCTATTTTTTTTATTTCAGCTCATTATGGGGGTACAAAAGTTCAGGTTATATATATATTGCCCATGCCCCCTTATCCCCCCGAGTCAGAGCTTCAAGTGTGTCCATTCCCTAGACAGTGCACATCGCACTCATCATGTAGGTATGCACCCATCCCCTCCCCCCACCCCCATCCCGATCTCATCTATGAAATGATTTATGTCAACACCCTTGATCATATTCTGTTCAACATTTTCACCCAATCACAGATAGCATGGATGGCATGCTTATCTAATTGTAGGAGTTCCAACTGGCATGTAGTTAAACTTAAAATATCTAAACAGTGTGTAATGGTGTTCACAGCAAGCAAGCTTTGATTTTTAAACAGAATGCACCCCTCAAACTAAATAAAAACAAGCACTACTCAACACTAAATACTGTCCACGTTTCATAAGCAGCAAATATGCAGCTGTGTGAAAAGGACTAATCAGGCAACTGAAACTATCTGGGCAATTATTTGCTCTTTGCTTAGATAATTCTTTGATCTTATGTTGCATTAATTGTACTCCAGATTTAAGAACAGAGTGATAATGATCCATTTATTACAAGGCTCCTGGGTGAGAAGGTTGAAGAAGACAATCAGTGCTGTTAAAGCACATATCCAATGCCCTAATCACAAGTGCATGCCATGCACTCTCTCATTCTAAAACCTTCTAGTTACTGCTTCCTATACTTATTCCTCAAACTCCTCTTTATTGTTAGAACATGTTGTTTCTAGGTTTGTATTTGCTCTGTGTTATTGACAGGATTGGTCTAGCCTACTGACCCTGGAGCATGATCTTTAAATAAGTCACATTTGTACTGTTGTTAACTTGTGAAGGTTTTGTAAATGAACATTTCTACCTGAAAAATTAGACACTTGAAATTAAGGCTTGTGTATAGGACTGCTTCTTTTCCTTCATGTATCTCTTCATGTGTAAGGCACTCTATGTATGAATGTTCAGTTCTGAGCTATCTATTATATTTTAAGATACCATGAAGAAAACATAATTTTCATCTTAATTTTTCTTGGAAGATATCAATTTTCCAAATGCTTAGCTGAATATCAAAACATGAAATTTCCTTTAATAAGCAACATAAAATAATTGCTTTCTAGTTTGGGTATAAAATAGAACATCAAAGTTGCTAATAATTCTTTTTTTCTTTATGGATAAATGCAGGTAGAAAAATGTGTTCATTTTCTATTGTCTAATAACAAATTAGTACAGCGTCAGTGGGGTACAACTCCCATTGATTACCTGGAAGTTTCCGTGAATCAAAAATCCAGGCACAGGGTGGCAACACTTTCTGCTCAGGGTTTCACAAATTTGAAACCAAGGTGTCTCTTCTCTCATCTGGAGTTTTTAGTCCTCTTTCAGGCTCATTTGGGTTATTGGAAAATTTGTTTCTTGTAGCTGCAGTAATGAGATCCCTGTTTTCTTGCTGACAGGTGGGGCCCACTCTCAACCCCCAGAGGCTGCCCAGGTTCTACCCCTGTGGCATTCTCAGAATGTGGTAGCTTATTTCTTGAAAACCAACAAGAATCTCTGTTCAGTCTTCTAAAATGGAGTATTATATTAATATAAAAGGAGTGACTATCTCATCTCCTTTGTCTCATAATGTAAACTCATCAAAATGACTATCCCATTATTTTCAAGGTCTTGCTCATACTCAGAGGGAAAGGCACATATACCAGTGACCAGAATCTCAGTGACCATGTTGGAAATCTGCCTACACAAGAAGAAATATATACACTTTGCTTGAAGACCCCCATTCTTTCTGACAGTTTAGAGACTCTGTCTTTAATTCATTCATACGTTTATTCATTCCTCCAGTAAAGACTTGAAAGTGCCCGGGTGGTACTGCACTGCAGTTCTGTGCTAAGCACCTGCAGTCAGCGCGGACTCCAAGTCACAGTCCCCAAGAGACTGCCGTCACTCAGATGCCACATTTGGGCTACACATTTGGTTCTGATCTACTGGCTACACATTTGGGCATTTCCACAATCCCTTCATGTTTGATAACTTGCTAGAGTGACTGACAGCACTCTGGAAAGCACTGTATCTATGATTACAGTTTCATTTTAAAGGACAGAAATCAGGACCAGACGAATGAAGAGACACATAGGCAAAGCCTGGGAAGATCCCAGACGCAGAGCTCTCAAGTCCTGTTCCCTGTCAGCCTTCCAATGCATCAGCATGTACATGAGCCAGAGAGCTCAGCAATGTGGCTTTTCACGGGGTTTCCTTACCTAGGTGGACTTGGTCGAATCACTGGCCATGGGATGTAACTGACCTCAATCCCAGCTCCCCTCCCTTGACTGGAGGTTGGGCTAATTCCATGTAGCTGGGATCCTCCACCCTGCAGTCACATGATCAGTTCCTCTGGTGTGACCAGACTCCATTCTGAGTCATCGCTGTACATAAACTCAGGCGTGGGCCACAGGCCTACCAAGAATAACAAAGACATGCCTATCACCTAGAAAATCCCTAGGGTGTAGAAACTCCTTCTAAGAAACCCAGGACAAAGACCAGAAAAATTTTTTATTATACAACAGGCTCTTATGTGCCTGTGGTGAACATGTTAGACAGAGGTTTTGTCCTTCCAAGGGTAACAACTAGTGAAAGAATTAAAAAAAAATTAAAAACATATTTAAAAAGTGAAATAGAGGATAGAAAAAAAGGAAACTATGAAAAACTATTTGATCTCGGCTCGAAGATTGCAGATTTGAAAGCAGCCAGGCAGCTTGCATCTGAAATCACCTCCAAAGGAGCATCTCTGTATGACTTGCTGGGCAAGGAGGTAGAGTTGAGGGAAATGAGAACAGAAGCCATTGGCAGACCTCTGGAAATAAATGAGACTGAAAAAGTGATGCGAGTTGCAATCAAAGAGATTTTGGTGCAGGTTCAGAAGACCAAAGACCTGCTCAATAATGTGGCCTCTGATGAAGCTAATTTAGAAGGTAAAATTGAGAAGAGAAAATTAGAACTGGAAAGAAATCGGAAGCGACTACAGACTCTGCAGAGTGTCAGGCCAGCCTTTATGGATGAGTATGAGAAGATTGAAGAAGAATTGCAGAAGCAGTATGACATTTATCTAGAGAAATTTCGAAATTTGACTTACCTGGAACAACAACTTGAGGAGCATCACAGGATGGAGCAAGAGAGGTTTGAGGAGGCTGAAAATACTCTCCGTCTGATGCAGAACAAGCTAAAGGAAGAAGAAAAGTGACTGCTCAAGAGTGGAAGTAACGATGGCTCAGACATAGACATCCAGGATGATGATGAATCCGACAGTGAATTGGAAGAGAGGCGGCTGTCCAAGCCGCGGACAGCCATGGAAGTACTCATGCAAGGGAGACCCGGCAAATGAGTCATGGGCACAATGCAAGGCGGAGACTCCGATGATGATCATGACTCAGAGGACAGTAAAATTGACATGGAAGACGATGAGGAAGACGATGATGATTTAGAAGATGAGAGCATTATGCTCTCACCAGCTAAGCCCAGTCGAAGAGTCCGGAAACCTGAACCCCTGGATGAGAGTGACAATGACTTCTGACCCTCTGGCCAGGGGACCCATGCAGATTAAAACCCTCAGATTTGTAGGTAAATGGGAAAAAAGAAGGTTACGAAGGTAACATATATTTTGTTCACTCAGCCAGATGGACTCATTGTTACTGAAGCAATACTTATTTCTGCTTTGGCCTCCTATGTTTATTTCCCATGAAGCTTAAATAAGAACCAAAGCAAAAAAAAAAAAAAAAAAAAAAAAATAACCTCTCCAAGAGGATAGAAAAAGTCTTCCTTGAGAAGTGGTATGAAAGTTAAGGTTAAAGGGAGACAGATAGTAAGAGAGAACATGGTAAAAGTAAAGTTTTTCAGGAAAGAAATTACCATGTAAGAAGTTTCCATACAAAATAAAGCATGAACCAAGAGGGGAAATGAAGCACTAGTATCCATTAGAAACATAGTTTGCAGGTGGGGGGGTGAGATACAGCCTGAGGAGGTAAAAAGGCAAAGACCGTAGAGAACTCTACAAGCCATTCAAGGAAAGAGGAACTTAACTCAGACAGTGGAAAATCACTGAAGGATTTTCAGTGGTAGTTCTGTGGTCACCAATGTAATTTTGATTGGTCCACTTCAGTCCTGGTGAGAAGCGATGTGCACGGCGTGAAAACGCAAATCTGAAGCGCTGCGTCTGGCCTGCCTGCTGGGGACCACGTCACAGCATCATAGCTGGGTGCAACTTATTAAATCTCAAGAGATAAGTGAAAAAGAAATAGATTTAGGAGAATGATTAGCATACACAAGATGATAAAAGTCTCTGGAGTTGATGAGTTCGTTAAGAAAGTACATAGAATGAAAGAACAGCAGATCCAAGACAGAATTCTGAAAAATGCCAGAATTTAAGAAAAAGTATTGAAGGAAAGCTGGCTCAGATCTAAGTATCAAAGCTGATCAAGAGACAATATCCAGAGAGGCGGGAGGAAATCGGGAGGGTGTGGTCATGAAATTCAAGGGCATTTGACGCCAGTGTTTAGATGAGGCTAAGTGAGTCTGAGAGATTGGTTCATTTGATTTGCAGACTTTCAGGATGCATTTAACTGAAAGTTATTATTTTTTCTCTGGGGTAGGAAAATTGATGACTAGAGGGAAGTGAAAAATAAATGATCTTTCATCTGTTGTTGGCTAGTGAGAATGACAAGCCAGATCATCAAGCCAGATCACCCACACGGAGGAGGGGCGGCGGCTGTGGGAGGAGGCTTAGCCCCACGTGGTGCGCTTGTCCACTTGCTGCACGGTGCCTGCAGGGATCATTCCAGACTCCTTTAGTGGCCACTTTCCCATCTCTCAACCTTGAGGAGAGAAATCAAGTAAACATCTGTGAACCAGAGGTCAATAGATGAGTTTAAAGGGGTATAGGGATCTACTGATGATTCAAGGGAAACAAAGGGGAAATGCCTGCCTCAGAGTAAGCAAGGGGGCTATTGCGGGGTAAACACTCTGTATTAAGTGGGAATCATATAATCTTGTTGTCATTTATGATGTGTCCGTTCTTTTGCTCTCAGCTGTTTGCAAAAATAAAATAAACATTTCCATTTATAAGCTCTAGCACAGTATACATACAAGTTTATTTACTTGTATATAATGTGGGATAAAAATTCAAGGGATGGGATTAGGAGAAAGAATCTCAGAGCTATAAATGAAGAGCCTCAAGAGGGTAATCCCACTTATTCTGCGGAAGCAATGAATCCACACGGGCAGAGTCATAGCCACCAGAGACAAGGACACCAAGGGGGCGTCGGCAGAATCCTGTGGTCCGCAAACGCATGACTTCTCTTTACAGACCGATCGCTTCTGAGAAAGCTCGATTGCGCGATTGCACTGAACACGGTGGGCCATGATGCCTCACTGACCCCTCAGTAAGCATCGGCGGCTCTCACTGGGCGGCCTGTGGGACTCTGCCGGGACCGCGGTCGTCAGCCTCCCCGGTCTGCGGACGCTGTCCTCAGCCTTCGTCCCCATAGACCGTGACTCGCGGCTCGGCTTCCTCCACCGGCGCCGCCGCCCACGCGGGACCCCGTCCCTCCCGCCCACGGTCCGCGCCGACCTTGCGGGCAAGGCAGAGGTCGCACCCGGCTCCCCGCTCCTGCCGGGCCGGTTTCCTGGACCGCTGGCAGTTTGGCTTCCCCACAGCGACGCACCTTCCCGGCTCTGCTCTAGTGCTTCCTAGTCGGCAGTCGGGGTGAAAGCAGTTTCTCGGAAAGGATGTAAAATTTATTTTAATCCATGTTGGAAAATGCAAAAGCTGAGACAGAGCGAAGGATGTGAATGTTAATCCAGTAATCCCACGTACAGTAGACGTGCGTTCCTGAGACAATCACGTAGTGCGGAGTGACACACAGCACGTGGCGTATGTCACAGCGCTGGGTTCCGCCGTGCGCCCTGGGTCTGGGCAGCCTCACACGCCAGCACGCACGGAGTAAAACGGTCAGTTGTCATTTTTAACCTCCCACCAACTCGGAAAGAAAGAGATTGTGAATATCTTTCTACAGAAAAATAAATTGATAATGACACAGATTTAGTAACTTCTCAAACTGAAAAAATAATTCTGCCCTGTTTGTAAAGTGTCTGTAAACCATACTACATGTGTCACTTCGACTTGTAACTGTGTGCATGTGATTAATATGCCATAATAACTGGATTAACTAATAATTTTTTAACTAACAAAGAGAATTGGGGACACTACATTATCTCAAAATGATACCACAGCTTATTTTCTATAAATGCCAGGCGTGTTAGTTTGCCTCAAGGGGAAAGTGTGTCACTTGTATTCAAGTGCTGACTGTAAATCTTCCAGTCACACTCAGCCCTTGAAGAAAGTCAGCAGATAGGACGCATGAACCCATGCTGAAAGCCACAAGCCTATGGCCTTTTTCTTTCCATGTTGTATCTCTTAATCTGTAAAAAACATTTTTCTAGTCATTCTGCACTCATCTTACAAATATGACCTTTCTTTAGGACATATATTAACCTCAAGCATAAACTTTATGGGATGTCATAATAATATGGCAGGATACTCATTTCTAGTACTTCCCAACTGTTTTAATGAAAAAGCATGAACTGACAAATTATAATAGACCAGGAATTGAAGTTGTTAAATATGCCATAAATTATGACCAACACAGAGTTTGGTCTCGTAAATTTAGGAGAAAGCAATAACAACAATATTATGTATATAAAGATCTTATTTTTGCTCAATATCTTTGTTTTAAAGTGTATTAATTTAAAAAAGCAGAATTCTCTAACTATATATATATATATATATATATACACACACATAAATTATTCTGCCTCAAATATGGCATTGATGTAATATGCCTATGTGCCCTTTATAAATGATTCAACACAGTGCCGGTTACCTTAAAGGCAGCTAGGAAGAGGAGGTTCTTTTATCTCCATGGGATAGGATTTATAGCTCTGATGTCCTAAAACTGTCAGAGTGGTTCTTTTGAGCGACATAACAAATAAGCTAGTGTCATTGGCATTTTGCCATAATATGCATAAAATTATAAATTTATCTCTCTCGAGATCCAAATTTTAGTTCTGTATGAGCTGATACAAAAACTGGAGAGTTTGAGAAATGTTCTGTGTGGACAAGCTCCTATTTGTTCCAGACAATGCTCATTCCTCTTAGTTATGTCACTGATTGGATCAGAGATGTGAAAGGACTTAGCGTGTTCATAGGCACCTGTATGGCAAGCATCTGGGAAACTCTGCTGGTTTGTACTCACCAAACGCATTTCCTGGACACTCTTTTGACCATCTGTGCATAATGTTCTAATTATGTTATTTTATTTTCACGATATTTGAAGCTGCTTCACAGCTTAGAGCTAACATTTGGAAAGCATCTACGTTTAACTTCAGCCAATTTGAAGCGTTTACAGAGATAGTACTTGAAAGGCTCTGGAACATGTTTCAAACCATGTAAGCCAAGGAATTACCTGAGCTTGGTTAGACTTACTTTTAATTTAAAGGAAAATCATCTAAGAATTATGAACGATCCACAGTAAAATGACTGGTGAACTGTCCATCTCCAAAAGCATTTGAACAGAGACCGAAAGGCTATGCAAATCATAAGTGATATTGTTACTTTAAAATAGTGTGAGATGAATGAGGAGAATTAGTCAGTCATCACAGCAGGACACCAGAACTGCGGCCACAACCATTTCTTCTTGGGGCAGCGGGGGGAGTAAATCGATTGGAGCGAGAAGAAAGATGAGTTTTTCAACTTACTCTTAGAAAATTATGTTCAGAAACATCAAATGAGATGGAGAATTTTCAAAAACTAGTATTGTAATAGAAGTTTTTTGGGGAAAACAGTTTTATAATTACAAAAAAAAATTGTGTCCTTAAAATGAACTCAAATACACTGATATGAAAATACTAGTGCTACAATGATTTTCAAAGATGTCTGTCTCAAAATTTTCTCATTGTTTCTATGGAAAGCATGGTTAAATTTAGTACAATTAAGAGGCTTCCCCATGGACCATCCTGTTTTATTCGGACGTTATTTCCTGGGTAACTCCTGGTTCCATTCATCACACAGACCCTGGGCTAT
Organism: Eulemur rufifrons; assembly: GCF_041146395.1. Lineage (NCBI taxonomy): Eukaryota > Metazoa > Chordata > Mammalia > Primates > Lemuridae > Eulemur > Eulemur rufifrons. The sequence continues at coordinate 3,619,906 of NC_091011.1, read as the reverse complement.
GGTCTCTTGAGTAGGACTGTGCTCTTGGCTTAAAGTGTAATCTTTATCATTTGGGGTCTCCCAACAAAAGGCCTTGAGGCAAGGATGCAATTTCATGTAGATTATTTAGGAAGTACAGATAACACTATTTGAAAAGGAAGTGAGGAAATAATACTACAATATTCCAGATAAAACATGATAAGGATATTGAAAAATTTTTCAAAAAATTTATTACTGACATTTTTTCTACTTTGCTATAGGTATATGAAAACAGTAGTATATATTAACTTATATGTGGGTGTCGGGAAATTGCTTCTATTTCACATTTTAATTGATTAAAATTGACCTTGTGTGCAAGAGGCTGAGGAGGGAACATTGCTTGAGCTCAGGAGTTTGAGTTTGATCCAGCCTGGGCAGCATAGTGAGACCCCTTCCCAGCAGCTGCCGCCCACAAAAAAGAAAAAATGACCTTATATGACTTTGTTTTATAATTCATATTCTTATTTTATTTTATACTTTCATTATAAATAATAACTTTCTCTGAAAAAGGTGCACTTCAATTTTGCTTAAAACAGAACAGAAAAAAATGAATAAGAGCAGTGTATTGACTATTAAAATAATTTTTAGCATGACCATTTAAGATGATAAAATAAATATTGTCTAAACAAAATTATGTCCTGAGGAAGATCAATTTTCTAGAGACTGTATAACTTTCTGGAGCTAAATTATTTCTAAGATTCATCTTTAAAAGTGAATATTTGCTGACGAGTGTCTACTTGGGCATAACTCAATCATCAAAATCACATATTATTATAATAATTTCTCTAAAATTATCTACCCTCACTCTCTTTTCACCAGTTAGAATTTTTAATATGTTATTTTTATGTTTCCAAAACCTAACTAGTACCTATTATAAAATCAGAACTCAAGGAATATTTGTGAAATGATTATAGAACTCAGGTACACAATTTAACGCTAATCACTAGTTCAAGAAAATCTGCTATCTGTAGTCTATTTGTACTTATTTTTCTCTCTCATTCTTTTGTGTTTTCTTTATTCATCCTTATTAAAGATAATGAACACTTTGTATCTATGCCCAACTTACAAGATAGTCCTTTGAAAAAAATATTTATGTGAACATGCATACTTCTTCCCTATACCATTCCATTTTTTTTTCTTATGGGGAAGAATAGAACCAAAATCAAAATATCAGAATTATACACACACACACACACACACACACACACACAGAATGTTATGCACATGCAAATATGCACACATTTGCAAATTCACAAATTGCATTGCACAGATTGTGGGGGGGAGACAGATTAACAGCCAGAGACTAAGGACCACCACATACCATTTCCTTGATACATCGAAGTGACAAGTTTTCTTTTATACCTGAGTCAAGTGTCCCTCCACAGTTTGTCTGAGGGTCAACAGAGAGGCTGGCCCTTGTGATACTACAAGGAGAAGATGAGCCCTGGTGACTCAGCAGAGGGGAAAAAGCCACTTATCATTGACTAGAAAATGTCAAAAAGGCCATTTAAAAGAAGTGATAATGATACACATTTAAAAGAGGTTCCAGCTTTTTCCAGTAAAACATTTAGGGTGTATAAAAGGGTTACAGTATTTTCTTCTGAATTTGAAATACTGAATATCTGCAAAAGGCATATAGTGAGTGTGCAGAGAAGTAAAATATTAGGAGCCTCTTAGGTAGTTCAGATATTTCAATTTTTTAGATTATGTGGCATGCATTTTTATTGATGAATGAGAAGCTGATTTCCTCAGCTGTTTCCACCTTAGTAATTAATATCCTTAATTTTTAAATTATTTTGATATATATACATATTCACATATATATGTGTATGTACACAAATATGTATATATATCTATTATAGATATCAATGTGTGTTCAAATAATATGAAATTTAGTTTTAATTGCATTTAATTTTTATAAAAAGAATATTGTGTATTTTTTGTTTTCTTCTGGATTTTTTTCACTCAATATCCTATTGCAAAGTTATTTATCATTGTCATTACATGGAGATGGAGATCATTCATTTGGAATGGAGTGTGTTATTCCGGCTATAAATGATGATTTAATAATCTTTTGTATTATTAATGGGCATCTGGATTGTTTCCACTTTTTTGTTATTTTAGGCATTCTGCTATGTACATTATCTTAAAATCTGGTAGAATGTGCAGTAATTTTTCTTGGATATTTGCCTCAAAATGACATTGCTGTCTTATGCAGTGTGTGAATTTCAATTTTAGTAGGCAATGCCAAATAATTTTAAAAAGTCATTTATAAGTGATTCTGTTAGTCCACATCCTCTCTTATACATCATTTTAATAGGAGTTTTCATTCTTGTCATGTTTACCAAGTGTAAAAGTGTTACATTATGTGTTTTGTTTGCATTACTCTGATTAAAAAAAATAAATTGTTTTTGGTTGCCTTATGTGTGTATTGAACATAAGTGTTTCTGTTGCGGAGACAATAAGAAGAGGCATCTGACCTAATTATATATGTATAGGCTTTGCCTAATTTTGCAAGAAGATGTAATATCTGGTATATAGCAAGAAAGGCAAAAAGACATAGATTAATCAATATACAAGCACTGTCATGAGGGATTTGTACAGGACTAAAAGCAAGAATATTTGAGTTTACATCCACGCCATGTGACGGTAAGATATTTCTTATTTTCATTTAAAAAAATGAGACGTTTTGTTTTATTATATTCATTATATCTTTATTATATCCATTCTATAATCTAAGAATCTACCAGTAAAATACAGTGTATATTATTATACTTAAGAGAGCAAAGATCATTTTCTATACTTATTCTTTTGATAAATATGAATATGATCTCTACAGTGTATTACGTAACATCCATTTCTTATATTTTTAAGGAGCAGAGATTACTTTTTATGCCTATTCTCCTGATAAGCATAGAAATATGCTATATAACACTTAACATCATAAATTAATTCAACAGAACGAGAGATGACTTTCTGACGCGCAGATGGTGAAGGGCTTATGGAGACGCGCCTCCCGCGGAGCGGCCACACGGATGGCGCCCGGCTGCACAGACAGGGCACCGCGCTCGGCCTCACCAGGGGCCCAGCCTCGCGGATTATCAACAGGCACGTACTGAAAACAATGAAAACCATCCTCCATCTGTTCACTGCAGCAGTAGCCACAATAGAAAATTGCATAAAATTTCTAAATGCCCCAAAATAGGAGAAACATTTTATGTTACAGCCTTCGTTTTGGGTGAGATATTCTATTTGTAAGTGAGTGAACAAGAAATAATTGAGAAATGGGGAAAACACATGTTTTATTTACTACGAGAAAAAGTGAACTTGTAGAAATATAATTAAAACCACAAAAATAGGGAAGCCTAGAAAAATGAGTAGAAAGAAATGCACCTTAATGATTAGGACAGCAGGCCATGGTGACTGTTCCTTCTTTCCTTGAAGACTCCTAAGGCAATCACAGCAACAACAAAAATAAATAAATGGGACCTGATCAAATTAAAAAGCTTCTGCACAGCCAAAGAAACAGTCACGAGAGTAAACAGACAACCTATAGAATGGGAAAAAATTTTCGCATACTACACATCAGATATAACAAGAATCTATTTAGAACTCAGGAAAATCAGTAAGAAAAAAATCGAACAACCCTGTCAAAAAGTGGCCAAAGGACATGAATAGAAATTTTTCAAAAGAAGATATAAAAATGGCTAACAAACATATGAAAAAATGTTCAACATCTCTAATCATCAGGGAAATGCAAATCAAAACCACAATGAGATATCACTTAACTGCAGTGAGAATGGCCTTTATCAAAAAGTCCCAAAACAATACATGTTGGCGTGGATGCAGAGAGACAGGAACACTCATACACTGCTGGTGGGACTGTAAACTAGTGCAACCCCTGTGGAAAACAATATGGAGATACCTTAAACAGATTCAAGTAGACCTACCATTTGATCCAGCAATCCCATTATTGGGCATCTACCCAGAAGAGCAAAAGTCATTCTATAAAAAAGACACCTGCACCCGAATGTTTATAGCAGCACAATTCACAATTGCAAAGATGTGGAAACAACCCAAATGCCCATCAATTCATGAATGGATTAGTAAAATGTGGTATATGTATACCATGAAGTATTACTCAGCTATAAGAAATAACGGTGATACGGCTTCTCTTTGGTTCTCCTGGAGAGAGTTGGAACCCATTCTATTAAGTGAAGTATCCCAAGAATGGAAAAACAAGCATCACATGAAATCTTAACAGAATAAAATCTAACATTCAGCCCAAATTCCACCATTAATCTTAATTGGTTAACAATTGATATTCTTGCCCTACAAAGACATTAAAAGAATCACTCTTATTATTCCTGTTATCACACATTGTTTTGAAGATATTACCCAAACAGGTAAACAAAATAAAATTAAGATATACAAATTGGAAACGAGGAGGTAAATTTATGACTAAATAAATGATGTGTTGGTTTACCAGGAATATATAAGAGAAAAAAACTGAAAAACTATTTTGAACAATGAATGAATTAATATGGTAGTAATGTACAAAATTAATAGACAGAAATCAGTACCATTTATATATACAACAAACACATAGTTCAAACATTTGTTTTTAAAAGTCCCTTTATAAGATACCAAAAAAATTATAAAATGCCAACATATAAACTTAATGAGCAGTGTAAAGTTTAATACTCTCAGGAAGACTCTAACAAAGACCACTGTAGTCCTTGTACATAAACACAGACCAGTGGAAAAGAAAATAGACTGTAAGAAGACGCAAATAAATATACGAAGTTGGATTACATTAAAGCTGACATCTGAATCAATGCAAAAAATCATTTACTTTTTACATATTTGTTTGGATAATTGAGAACCATTTGGAAGGCAAGGAATTTTGATGCAAGCCTCCCACATTGATTGAAGAAAAATTTCAAATAAAGCAAATTAATCTATTATTTTAAAAATTTGAAAAATACAACCATAAAAATCATATTTTATTAACAGAGCTACAGATTGAGGAAGAATTTTGTAATTATTACTCAACTCAATAGTTTATAAATAAAAGATTGATTAATTTCTGCCACAGTAATAAACCTGCTAAAAAGTATCATAAAGCAAGTGGAAAAAGCAGGTTTAATTCAGAAATAAACATAGACAATGCCCATTATAGACAAAGAGATATTTCATTTAAGTTGCATAATGTATTCCTGCCACTAATTTGAAAAATCACCAACAGAAAAATGGGTAAAGGAAAGGAAGTTGTCTTGCTATACCATTTTTCCCCAAACATACCAGCAGAGATCGGAAAGCCTGACAATATCCTATGTTGGGGTATGTAGGGAAAATGTCCTGGGATAAACCGCATATGCAGCTGGTGGGAATGTACTTTGTTACATTCTATGTGCATGATTACTTGTTAAAATGCATAAAAAATTAAAACTCAGTCATTAAATTTCTAAAATTTATCTTTCTAACACTTGAACACATTTGCAAAATGACTTATGTTAAAAGCAATTCATTATAGCATTGTTTATAATACCAAAAGCAGTAACCATAGCTAAATGCCCATAAACAGGGGTCTGGCTTTAAGATATATCAGTAAAAAGGTATTTTATGCCTAAGACAGAATAGGGACTCTCATTACACATGGTAAGAAAATATAGTCAAGAAATTACTCATTGGGGGGGAAAAAGCAAAGTACAGAATATTATGTATAGTGTGCTATCACTTTTTGTAGAAAAGAGAAAAAAGATACTATCTCTAAATTTTCTTTTCCATGCATAATACATATGTGGAAGGATAAATTAAAAAAAATTAATAGCAGTGGTTATTTGTGCTGAAGAAATGTGTGGCTAACAGATGCATAAGTCTCTATACTTTTAATCATGTTATATATTAAAATATTTAGTAACCCATGTTAGAACTATGCATGTCAGATTAAAATTCTTAGGCTGTGCTGGCTTAATAAATGATATTTCTTTAGATTAGTAGTTTATTCTTTAGAATGTACAGCACATTCCATTGAGCTGCAGAATTCTATGATTTTAGGATATGAACCCATGAGCCGACACGCTTAAAAAAATCAGCACAGGATTATTGGATTTTTAGTAATAATAATACAAATGGAGTTCTTACATCAATAGTGAATAACCCCAGGGCAGAAGTAAAGCAGAAGACAGCGAACAAAATCAATTTAACTTCATAAGGAGAGCTCTGGTGAGTTCAGAACTGAAAGGCCATCAAATCATCCTGCCCCTTCAGTTTCCTGATGTACATCTCTCATCGTCTCATTGGATCACGTGCAAAGTGGGACGAGGGGCAGCAAACCCACAAGGATTCAGAGTGTGGGTGAGGCAATCAGTAAAGAACGCAGAGGTGGAAATCTAGAGTGATCTAAAGCTCAGAAAATGCAAATCAAAAAACACACTGTTCTCATTAGAAAATTGCATGAATTAGTTATAAGTAATTTAGAAAATATAGAAAGATAGAGAAGAAAAATAACATTCTTTAACCCACTATCCATGAATAAGTATTGAGTAGAAGTAATATACTTATTAGAACCATGAATTTATAAATTGTGATGTTACTTTTTATTTTAAATTATATAACAAATATTTTTGATGTGACTAAATATTTTATAATCATAATGTTAGTATGTTTTCCATATATGTACAACCATAATTGAAATAATTTACCTCTTATTTTTGGCACTCACACAATGTTTAGTTTTTTCTATCAAAATAAAGCTTTGATGATAACTCCTTATAACTACAATCACAAAAATCTAACTATTCCAATATTATAAATGTTTCTAAAGATTTTGATATAGGCAGGCTACAAATTTTTTTAAAATTTATTAGAGCAGGCCGGGCGCGGTGGCTCACGCCTGTAATCCTAGCACTCTGGGAGGCCGAGGCGGGTGGATTGCTCAAGGTCAGAAGTTCGAGACCAGCCTGAGCGAGACCCCGTCTCTACTAAAAATAGAAAGACATTATATGGACACCTAAAAATCTATATAGAAAAAATTAGCCGGGCATAGTGGCGCATGCCTGTAGTCCCAGCTACTCGGGAGGCTGAGGCAGTAGGATCGCTTGAGCCCAGGAGTTTGAGGTTGCTGTGAGCTAAGCTGACGCCACGGCACTCACTCTAGCCTGGGCAACAAAGTGAGACTCTGTCTCAACAAAAAAAAAAAAAAAAAAAAAAAAAAAATTTATTAGAGCAGTTTTAGATTCACAAGAAAACTGAGCAGAAAGTACAGAATTCCCACGTATTTCTGCCCACCCTGCCAGCCTCCCCTGCTGTCAACATCACACACGACAGTGGTGCATTTTTAACAATTGATGGGCCAACATTGACACATCATTACCACCCAAAGTTTATAATTTACATTAAGGTTGGCTCTTGGTGTCATTATGTTCTATGGATTTAGACAAAAGCATGATAATGTGTTCACTGTTATAGTAGCATACATAAGAGTTTCAAAAATGCCCTAAAAATCCTCTGTGCTCCAGCTACGCTTCCTTCCTTCTTCTCTATATCCTGGTATCCACTTATCTTTTTACTGTCTCCATAGATTTATTTTTTCCAGAATATCATATAGTTGAAATCATATATGATATTGCCTATTCAGATTGGCTTCTTTCACTTCGTAACATGCATTTGTATGTCCTCCATGTCTTTTAATGGCTTGATATCTCATTTCTATTTAGTACTGAATAATATTTCATTGGATATAGCACAGTTTATTCATTCTCTCACTGAACAACATCTCGTTTGCTTCCAAGTTTTGGCAATGATGAATATAGCTGCTATAAACATCTGCGTACAGGCTTTTGTGTGGGCACGCGTTTTCAGTGCAGTTGGGTAAATTCCAATGAGTACGATTGCTGGATTGAATGGTAAGAACACGTTTAATTCTGTAAGAAACCGCCAAGCCATCATCTAAAGTGGCTGCGCCATTTCCCTTTCCCACCAGCGAGGAATCAGAGCTCCTCTTGCTCCGGGAGAGTCCTGTCCATCCTGGGAAACACTTGACAGAGTTCGTGTCTGGGATTTTGGTAGTGTAGCGGTATTTCATTGTTGTTTTACTTTACAACCCTGTAATGACATATGATGTGGAATGCCTTTTCATAGGCTTATCTGTCATCTGAATATCTTCTTTGGTCTGTTCACATAGCTTGCCTATTTTTCAATTTGGTTGTTTATTTTCTTATTGTTGAGTTTTAAGAGTTCCTTGTATATTTTAAATAGCAGTCAGTCCCTTATCAGATATTTACTTTGCAAATATTTTCCCCCATGGCTTGTATTTTTAATCTCTTGACAGTGTCTTTCAGACCAGAAATTTTTAACTTCAGTGATGGCCAGCTTACCAATTGTTTCTTTCATTAATTGTGCCTTTAGTATTGTATCTAAAAAGTCATCACCAAACCTAGGATCATCTAGATTTTGTCCTAAGTTATTTTCTAGGTGCTTCATAGTTTTACTTTTATATTTAGGTCTAAAATCCATTTTAAGTTAAGTTTTGTGAAAGGTGTATAATCTGTGTCTAGATTCATTTATTTGCATGTGGATGTCCAATTGTTTCAACACCGTTTGCTGAAAAGACTCCTTTTCCCACTAAATTGCCTTTGCTCATTTGTCAAAGATCAGATGACTATGTGTATGGGTTTATTTCTGAGCTCACTATTCTGTTCCATTGATCTGTCTTTTTCACTAATATCACATCGTCTTGATCGCGTAGCTTTTGAATAAGTCTTGAACACTATGTGGGGGTGTTAATCCTCTGACTTTATTCTTCTCCAATACTGTTTTGCCTATCTCGGTCTTTTGTCTTTTTATATAAAATTTATAATCAGTTTGTCAGTATCTACAAAATTAATAGTTGGGGTTTCATTTACAATTTCATTGGACCTAAAGATCAATTTTGGGAGAACTGACATTTTGACAATATTGAGTCTTCTAATCATGAACATGAAATGTCTTTGAATTCATCCATCAGAACTTTGTAATTTCTTTCTTTCTTTCTTTCTTTCTTTTTTTTTTCTTTTTTTGAGACAGAGTCTCACTCTGTTGCCCCGGCTAGAGTGCTGTGGCGTCAGCCTAGCTCACAGCAACCTCAAATTCCTGGGCTCCAGCAATCCTTCTGCCTCAGCCTCCCATGTAGCTGGGACTACAGGCATGTGCCACCATGCCTGGCTAATTTTTTTCTATATATTTTTAGTTGTCCAGCTAATTTCTTTCTATTTTTTTTTTTTCAGTAGAGACAGGATCTCACACTTGCTCAGGCTGCTCTTGAACTCCTGACCTCAAGTGATCCTCCCACCTCTGCCTCCCAGAGTGCTAGGATTATAGGTGTGAGCTACCACGCCTGGCCCAGAGCTTTGTAATTTACCTTATATCTATTTTGCCAGATTTATATTTAAGTATTTCATTTTGGGTGTTCTAATGTATTATGTCGTAAATTTCAAATTCCAGTTTCTTATCTCTGGCATACAGGAGATGGACATTTTTACATTAACCTTCTATGTAGCAACCTTGCTAGTTGCAACCTCACTTACTAGTTTCAGGAGATGTTTTGTTAATTCTTTCAGATTTTCTGTATAGGAAATCATATCGTCTGTGAAGAAAGACAGTTTTATTTATTCCTTCCCAATCTGTATACTTTTTCTTTCCTTTTTTTTTTTTTGGTCTTATTCATTAGCTAGGGCTTCCAATATGATGCTGAAAATGAATGCTAACAGGAGTCCTTACCTTGTTCCTGAAAAAAGAGGTTTTAATTTTCCCAAATTCTTGTTTATAGTTGATATTAATTTATTTAAAAATCCAATTACAGACATAAACATTTTTTTGATCCATTTACATTTCCTGAGTTACCAGTGAAGTTAGGCATATCCAGATGTGTATACCTGCATTTTAGATTACACCTTTTTGTGAATTGTTTTTTCATTCAGCTCTCCATTTTTTAACAGTGGCCATTGGACTTCTTATGAGTTGCTCAAAAATAATTGCAAAAGCCAATATATGTTATATTTGATAATTTTAATAAATATACACACATAAAGAGAAAATATAAAAACTATAATTTTACTGCCTAGAGTAACCATTTTAATATATTGGTACATACATATCAATCTATAAAATTTATATCATATCATACATGTTTCATATAAGCTAATTTTATTTAAACACATGATATAACTAAATAATCTCACATATCCCTGTATCATTAAAATTCTAAATCAAGCAGAGAGGCTCCAGTAATATGGTAAATTATATTATGATAAATTTTATTATAATAACACAAGAAAATTTCAACATTTAAAATTACTTTGGCATAATTGATTACATAATCAGGCAAGAGGAAATAATTAATTTAATCATGAGTCTTCTTGATCAATGCCCAAACATAACATTCACCCTCTACAATATTTTTAATGAAAAATCCATGACAGACATGAAGTAGAAGAACACTTTCTCAATTCAATAAAGAATATCAATTTCAAAGAAAAGTCCCAAATAAGGATTCTCAGTGGCTAACACAAGGTCTGGCCCCTAACAGGCATTTGGCAAGTTGACAATTGCTTAGATAAGCAATAAGTTAATTGCTAGAAAATTGATATATTCTCATTAAAACCCAGGCATGAGTGACCTTTATCACCACACTGATAAACTTTAACATTCTACCAAGGTAGTTGGTTGAGAAAAAGGTTAAGTATAAACATCAGCTGATACGAGGCAACATTATCATTGTTTGCTTATGTTAGAATTGTTTAGAAAATCCAAAAGAATAGACTGACAAACTATTAGAATTAAATATTGATTTATGTATATTGGGAAGTGATGCATTGATGAAAATACATCCGTAAGTAAGAAATTAACCAAATAGAGTTCATGTTGAAAAAGAAAAATTGAACAATTGAAATTATTTAATAAAATATAAAATACTTGAAGTTAACCAAGAAGGAACAGCTACAGGCAATAAAATCGTCTTAGGAGATGGCTTGCAAAGATACCGACTTGTATAAACTCTTTCCTAGGCATGTAGATAAAACTGCTATATGGAAATGTGTCCGAGGATCCTGATTATATTAACATATCTTTGCATCTTCAACTAACTCCATGTTATTACTCCCTGCAAGTTTCTTAAGCTGTATATGTGAGGTTAGGTGACAAGGCCACAAAAACACACTTTACTGGTTGGAGGCTTTTGCCCAGAAGACAAAGTAATCTTTTGAACTCTGAACTAAACCCCTTTTGCCTCCCCAAGAAGCTGACAAAATTTTTACATCTTACTAAAAATAGTCAGGGCTACATTCTATCCATCTGTCACCATCAAACTCATACTCCACACCCACCATGGTACTCAGCTGGCTAAGAAGAGAAACTATTATTACAGGAGCAAACCTGTGAGAGAGAGAGAGAGAGAGAGAGAGAGAGAGAAATTAAAGACAAAGTTAGCTTTGCAGCAGCCTCAGAACTTAAGTGATATACAAACAGAACATTTCACGCATCATCTACCATTTACTACAAAATCCCTTTGTCTTTTCATCCACCTGATTATAACATTTAAACTATGCAACTCTTTAATTTGCTTTCTTTGATACCGTTGGAATTCCCCCCAAAAGGACTAGATTGAAATCACCCCCACTTGCCTTGTGCCTTCAGAAAGGAGGCCTCATTCTTTGTCATGATATTAGTTCAGAGCAGATTATCTTAAATTTTAATTACACGAAGATACACAGTAGACATTCAATAAATATCTTTTGAATGAAAAATAAATGCACAATAATATGAGATGTCACATTGGGAACATTTATAAGGGTCACCCTTGTTCACTTTTCCAGTGTAGACAATTGCATAAAAACAGAAAACAACTAACACTGGTATCTTTAAAATGAGGACTCTAATGGGGCCTTTTTAGTATTGTTGTCATAGGATTAAAGCAATTATTATTATCAGTATTAAGAAAGGAAGAGATGTCATCCTCTATCAAGGCACTCTCCCCTACAAGGAGAAGCAATGTCAAAAAGGAAGCGAGAAAAGAATTTAGCTGTCAATATTAAAACAAAAGACAAAGGACTGCAAATTAAATTAAAAAAAGAACTTCAAACTTTTTTTTGGATTAATATTTCAACAAATGAGTGGTTTTTATGCCTTCATACATATAGGGAGAACAGGGAAGAAATGAGAAGCAATTGTACAATTATATATAATTTTAGAGAGAAAGAGATGTCAAGTAATCTTGTATTATTAGAACTAGCATTATCAAGCAAACAAGCAGTTAAAGACTTTTAAGAGATTCAAGATAATTGTGCAAATAATAGCAATAGTAGTTGAGCTTAAGAGATTCTTTCTATAAATAACATTTCCAAGTACAATTTTGTAGACACACATACCCTCAGAGGTGATAGATACAGTTGTTAGAGTGAGCACTTGTCAAGGTTCCAAGTCTCAATTTCTCTCCAACAATTTTGTAGTTCTCAGCACTTGATATTTAAGAAATAATTCATATTCATTGTTTAGTTTCCCCTAAAATCTTTTTGAATTTTAGATTTAAAGTGTTTCATATTAATAAATTAAAGAAAAATAACATTATTTTCAATTTAATTAGTATAATTTTAAATTATGCTTCTTATGCCTCTTAAGAATTTAGAGGCCTTTCATATTTCTTGTTAAACTTCTTCATGATATTTTTTCCAACTGTGACGACAGCATTTTTTCTCTTTTAATTTCTATCTAATCTTTCCAGTTATAGAAAATCTACTGATTTTAACATATTAACTTTTTATTTAGCCATAGTCACAAAAGCTTTTTATATGCTTTATTACATTTAAAAATAATTTAGGAGTTATAAAAAGATAGTACTAGGCAAATTTGCAAATAATTATGTGCTTTTTTTTTTTTTTTTTTTTTTTTATACAAACCCAGATTCACTTAGGGAATTTGGGGAGAGAGTGTTGAGTAATTTTGAAAAAAGCAGAGTGAGTCTCTTGTTTTGTTTTGTTGTATTCTTTTCTGGATGGAATATCTCTGTTCCTTCTCAATTTTTCTGTGAACCTACAGCTGCTTAAAAAACATAGTCTTAAAAAAGTCAGAGCAAACTTAATTTCTTGAATTAATTTCAATACTTTATTTCCTATTTACTGAATTATTTTGTATAACATAGAAATTGTCTGGATCTTTGATTCTAATGAAATAACCCAATGATATTTTAGAAAGTATTAAAATCTTTCTTATGGCTACGGGTCCTTTATATAATATTTTCCTACCATTCATTGATATGAGCTGAGTTGTGTCCCCTCAAAATTCATATGTTAACATATTATACTAACCCCCAGCACCTCATAATGTGGCTCTATTTGGAGATATGGTTTTTAAAGAGATGATTAAGTTGTAATGAGGCTCTTAGTTGTGCCCTAATCCAATCTGATTGGTGTCCTTATGAAAATGGGAAGTGTTTTCACAGGCGAGACCCCAGATGTGCCAGCACACAGAGGACAGGCCACGAGAGGACACAGCAAGAAGGCAGCTGTCTGCAGACCAAGAAGAGAGGCCCCCAAGGAAACCCACCTGACTGACACCTTCATTTGGGACTTCTAGTCTCCAGAACTGTGAGAAAATAAATTCCTGTTTTTAAGCCACCCAGTCTCTTATACATAGTAATGTTAGTCCTAGCAAATTAATATAACCAATATGTGTTCTCTTAGAGGTATATATTATACTGCCTTTTAAATAGTAAGTCTCTTGTTTGTTGTTAATCTCATAATTTTATACCAAGAAGTGAATAAAAGTTTAACAATTCTGATAGTAAGCAGACTGTTCGTATCCACAGTAATTGAATGACTCTGTAATAGTCACAACTGGGAAAAAGCCACTATTTACAGATCTTGGTGATGTGAATTATTGAGTTGACACAGAATTGTTCTCCCGTTGGTACTGGGTTCTCTGAGTTGCTTGCAGGGGGCCTCCCTGGAGACCTCTTCACGCTCGTGAATTATTGCTTCCTAGGCTACCACAAGGACACGCAAAGTCTCTTCTCACCGTGGTGGGCTCCATAGCTGTAGATTTACAGTGCAAGAGAGAACCTATCCAGGGGTGTCTTTCCTGATTCCACCTCCTAAATCAGCCTTACATCCAGCCCACAGTCCAAATCAGTGAAGGCCAGTGGGGCCTTCTAGAACTTCCTACCAGTTATCTACTGTGGTAGCCTCTATTTTGTAGACAAGGGAGACTGTTGTTAGTTTTCATTACTGATTTTTTTATTTATAAATTTATTTTCCCCTTCAAATGGAAATTTAGACAGTAATGACCCAAAGCCTGAGCTTAAATTATGACATGTAAAAATGTAAGGCACTTCTTTAGGGTATTTTTTACCGAAAATAATGTCTAGTAATTTGTGATGCTGCTAAGAATAGTAACAACATCACTGACATTATTTTTAGAGCATATCCCCAGAGTTTTCCCTATTCTTTTATGTGCACAGATTTCACAAAATCTTTGCCCATCTCACTTTTGCTCTTTCATCTGATGTATGGTCTAGTTTATTTCTAGTATTAATTATTTTTTTTTCCATAGTCCTGCTCTCAAAAGAACTTTCTTGGTCCACATTTATTCCCTTAAAACTTACAATTCAATAATAAAATTTCTCATTCTTCATCTATAACAAAAATAGGGCCCAAGTTTTGTATCTTAACAAAAACAAAACCATTTTCATGATGAAGTTTTAGAATGCTAACTTTCACCATCGTTTGTTCTACTCCATCTGTTTTAAATAATAAATAATGTGTCATATCGCCTGTGAGACTGGTCTGCTGTTGCTTCTTTAGCAAACAGGAGAAAAGCAGTACTCTGGAAAGGAGTCCAAGGAGAGATGGAGGTGCCGGTGATGCTCTCCAGGGTGTTTAGAAGATTGTGCTTCCTGGCTTTGAAAATCCAAAGATGTTCTTTTGTTTATGCTCAGGGTTTATTAAAGTCCTCATTGCCATTATTTTCACTCCTTAATGTGTATCTGAGGCTGGGATTGATATCAGCATGTTTATTTAAAACAGTCGGGAAGTGTCTTTCTAAGTTGGATATGGGAGGTCATTGCTATGTTTGCGTTCTTTTCAGTAGGGAGATGTATTTATAAAAGCAAGAGGACAGTCAAAAACTATTTTGAAAATTGTTTAAAAACACAGATAGTTGGATGCCCCAAATATTGAATGACTTTCACTATACAATTTCACAGTAAAGGTGGCCTTAAACGTTCACCTTTTCTCCACAGAAAGAATTTGCCCTGGGTCTCGAGTCTAAAAGTTGCATGCATGTAAATGTGTGAGCATTATAGATTGACATAACCATTACCATTCCTTTAAAAATGAGTGCATACATAGTTTTATTAATTTATTTTTAATATGATACGAGTGTATTTTAGTAACAGCCAAAAATAACAAACTGTGGCACACTAATAAGACATTTCAAGGGGACACAACTTACACTATTTTTAACAGGATAGGCAATGTTCAGCCTAGTGGATGTTGTTCCATTAGTGATTCTTCATTGTGTACATGTTCCAATAAAGATAAGAAAAAAAGTCTTTATTACCAAGACAGGGTGACAGAATTGTTTTCCTGTAGGTGTCAACATAACCTGGTCTGCGGGGCTCACAATAATCTTCTGTGTGAAGGGTTCCCAAACCACGGTGTTACAAAGACTCAGTTGTTCCTATGACAATGCCCTGTTGAAGCACAGCAGATCCTGTTTGAAGATTCAAACTTTGTTCCTTTAAACCTATGATTATATCCTATGATCTCCTTCCCAATATGGATGTAGAGGGTCTGATTACAAAGCTTCAATTTGCAATGCTAGAGCTTTGGAAACACTACACAGACTCTATTGTGCACACACCTGCCTCTGTCCTAGGGTTCACTTATTCCTTCTCTATTCTCATATCCTAATCCTTGAATAGATATTCCTGTCTTCGAAATAGGAATATGAATTGATATATATTATCCATTAAATAATAACAATATTAAACATAAATGGTCATGTATAGGTAAGTATGTATTTTTATTATATGAAAAATTTTTATAATAATTACATAGATTTTGCATACATGTTTGTATTCATTTTACATCCTCGTGTAAGAATGGCACAGAAGAGAACGTGCGCCCCAGGCTGCAGTGCTAAGACTGACACCCGCTGCATTTCTTAGTATCTGGGCTTCAGGTCTTTGGCTTCTTGGTCTTTGAGATGGGTGTCACTGCGTCTGTCTTACATTTGTTCTGAGAGTAAGAGGTTGGTGTTGAAAATGTGTTTAAAAAGTATAAACATCTATTCCAATGCAGGTAGCATAGTAAAATATCAGAATATCATTAATTCAGTACCATGAATGATACACCCTATAGAGCCTACAGCTAGCTAGTTCATGTTTAACCACTTTTCTCCCCTTCTTGACAGAAGTTTGCAGGAACCATGGTAGCATGATTTATGCTTGTGATTCAAGCAGTATATGCTATAAAAATTTACAAAGATTTAGAATAGAGATTGACCATTTTAGAGGCCTCATGAAGGCCTTTAAAGCCTATTCTTTAAATGTAATGCTAAGATCATTTTCATATAAAAAACATTTACTATTTTAAGTATAAAATTACATAGTTAGATTTGAGTTAAGTGAAAATTTCTGAATGCTGTAATAACTGAATTTCATAATCCTATTACATACAGATAGAGAAAAAGATAAAGACAGATGTGTATAAACACTCCTGGGAGTTGTAGGACACCAACAGTGTTAAGAAATCTTAATAATGCTTCATGTGGAGTCCAACCCTTAAGTAGCCAGTAATGTTATTGCAGCTTATCCAAAATTAATCAGCAAAATCCCCACTGATGCCTGCTGATTCCTTTACAAATTCTATCCAGTAATATGGTTCTTTGCACAAAAAGAAAAGAAAATTGCACTTTTAAACTTCTTCAAAATGTGGCAATTCTAGATAATTTGGACAAAGAATGCACTGACTTCCACTGATGTATATTAAAGATGAACTTTCTTAACTAGCTAAAATTTCACTTTTTTTCAGATATTTCATTGTTCACTACTTTGCTCCTATGGTTAGATGTTGACATGAGGTTGAACTAGAGGTTTTCTTATTCCTCTTCATATTTCTTTATACCGTGCCATGCTACTACTTAAATGTGGATTTAACTAAACTAAATCAAAAGAGCAAGAATCAATATTCTTTTGTACTACAAACCTTTCCCTTTGGAAAGTGCAAGTCATTAATCATTGGAGGGGCAGTAAAGGGTACCCTTATTAAAACACAGGCTTTGAAGTCAGACAGGATCAGGAATATGTCTTAACTTCATCTATGTTGACTTGCAAAAGTTCATAATCTCTTTCAAACTTCATGTTGTTTTTATTTCTTCTGGGATGATCTGATATATTATTATAATAATAAACATGTTGAAGACTACGGTATATAAGTAAATGACTTTACATAAGTGCTGGTACATAGTAAGTACTCAATAAATGACAGCTACTATTATTTTTATTACTTTTCAAAATAGTTTAAATTACCAATGATAAAAGAAAAAACATATGCTACATCATTAATTATTAGCTGAGTCCATAACAATTAATTAATCTGATAGTCAAGAATCTTGGCCGGGCGTGGTGGCTCATGCCTGTAATCCTAGCACTCTGGGAGGCCCAGGTGGGCAGATCGTTTGAGCTCAGGAGTTCGAGACCAGCCTGAGCAAGAGTGAGACCCCATCTCTACTAAAAATAGAAAGAAATTATATGGACAGCTAAAAATATATATAGAAAAAATTAGCCGGGCATGGTGGTGCATGCCTGTAGTCCCAGCTACTCGGGAGGCTGAGACAGGAGGATCGCTTGAGTTCAGGAGTTTGAGGTTGCTGTGAGCTAGGCTGACGCCATGGCATTCACTCTAGCCTGGCAAACAGAGTGAGACTCTGTCTCAAAAAAAAAAAAAAAAAAGAATCTTATACTCATCCAAGTGGCTTTTTTATGAATGGGTACAACAAATCATTCTTAGGTATACGTAGATATAGAACAAACAATACTAAATAGTTATACTATAATAGAAGAAAAACTAATTGTGATTAAAATAAAATGATGAAGTCAATAGATACTATTTTATTCTTAGGACTGAATATTTTTTAAAAAGCACTGTGTAATATAGAAAGTAAATATAAAATCCTATTTATAAATTGAAAAAGTTACCTTAAGCAGAAAATGTGACCTTAAATCAAAAATAGTTTCCATAATTTTCAAAGGAATAAAAAATATATCTGGAAAAAAACAAAACAAAGGAAATATCAAGGAAGTCAAACAAATATAGCATGAAATAAAGTAACAAAATTAATCAAATCATATTATAAAAATTATTGATATCAGACAAAAATATACTTTACGATGTCCAAGTAATATAAAGTGCTACTAACGTGAACAAAGAAAAGAGATTTTATATTAAAAAAAAAAAAAAAACAAAAACAAAAAAACCACCCTAGCAGGGGTCATTTTGGGACCAGCAGAATAAGGACATTCAAGAACTGAGAACCCAGATATAAAACCATCCTCATATAGCCATCTAATATTTGACAAAGAAGACAAAAATATACACTGGGTAAAAGAACCCTTATTCAATAAATAGTGCTGGGAAAACTGGATAGAAGACTGTAGAAGACTGAAACAGGATCCATGCCTTTCAGCTCTCACAAAAATCAACTCATGGTGGGTAACAGACTTAAACCTAAGATTTGAAACTATTAGAATTCTAGAAGAAAATGTTGGAAAAACTCTTACAGAGATTGGCCTAGGCAAAGAATTTATGAGGAAGACCCCAAAGGCAGTTACAGCAACAACAAAAATAAATAAATGGGACCTGATCAAATTAAAAAGCTTCTGCATAGCTCAAGAAACTGTCATGAAAGCAAACAGACAACCTACAGAATCAGAGAAAATTTTCACATGCTACACATCCAATAAAGGGTTGATAATTAGAATCTATTTAGAATTCAGGAAAATCACCAAGAAAAAAATCAAACAACCTTATCAAAAAGTGGCCAAAGGACATGAACAGAAAATTTTCAAAAGAAGATATAAGAATGGCCAACAAACATATGAAAAATGCTCAATATCTCTAATCATCAGGGAAATGCAAATCAAAACCACAATGAGATATCATTTATCTCCAGTGAAAATGGCCTTTATCAAAAAGTCCCAAAACAACAAATGTTGGCATGGATGCGGAGAGATAGGAACACTCATACACTGCTGGTGGGATTGCAAAGTAGTACAACCTCTGTGGAAAGCAATATGGAGATACCTCAAAGAGATACAAGTAGATCTACTATTTGATCCAGCAATCCCATTACTGGGCATCTACTCAAAGGAACAAAAGACATTCTATAAAAGAGACATCTGCTCTCGAATGTTTATAGCAGCACAATTCACAATTGCAAAGATGTGGAAACAACCCAAATGCCCATCAATACATGAGTGGATTAATAAAACGTGGTATATGTATACCATGGAGTATTACTCAGCTATAAGAAACAATGGTGATATAGCACCTCTTGTATTTTCCTGGATAGAGCTGGAACCCATTCTACTAAGTGAAGTATTCTAAGAATGGAAAAATAAGCACCACATGTACTCACCATCAAATTGGTTTTAACTGATCAACACCTAAATGCACATACAGGAATAACATTCATCAGGCATTGGGCAGATGGGAGGGGAGAGGAGAGGATGGGTTACACATACATAATGAGTGCGATGAACACCGTCTGGGGGATGGACATGCTTGAAGCTCTGACTCGGGGCGGGGGGAGAGGGAGGCAAGGGCAATATACATAACCTAAACTTTTGTACCCCCACAATAGGCTGAAATAAAAAAAAAAAACCTCTATTCCTCCATAAGAGCAATGAAAACACCGGCAAAAAAATCAAAATGTCAAAACTCAAAATTAACCAAAGGCTTGCATCAAGCTGAAGAAAGTATGTTTAAGAAAAATGGCAGGATCTTGGTAATAAAAGAAAAGGAGATTTGTGGCATTGTTAACTGGGCTCATTCCCTTTTATCTTCCTCAATTGTGTGGTAGCCTTGAAAACCAATGACCTCCTATGGTTGTCAATTATGGTAGTCAAGAAAACCAGCTACCTCACCACCACTGGGAGGGCTGAATGAGTTTGGAAACTCTGAGGAACCCACTATCAGATAATTCTCACCATTTCACCTGGCTGCCCATTCCTAGAAACTCCCAACACAAGGATTTTTTTTTTTTTTTTTTAATGTTTTTCCAGCAAGTGATCAGTACATACTGTTCAAACAAGTTTCTTCTAGGCCGGGCGCGGTGGCTCACGCCTGTAATCCTAGCACTCTAGGAGGCCGAGGCGGGTGGATCGCTCAAGGACAGGAGTTCGAGACCAGCCTGAGCAAGAGCGAGACTCCGTCTCTACTATAAATAGAAAGAAATTATCTGGCCAACTAAAATATATATAGAAAAAATTAGCCGGGCATGGTGGTGCATGCCTGTAGTCCCAGCTACCTGGGAGGCTGAGGCAGTAGGATCCCTTAAGCCCAGGAGTTTGAGGTTGCTGTGAGCTAGGCTGACGCCACGGCACTCACTCTAGCCTGGGCAACAAAGCGAGACTCTGTCTCAAAAAAAAAAAAAACAAGTTCCTTCTCAAGTACTTCCATTCACTAAAAGAAATCATGGAAGGATGTGTGTTTTGGTAGGTATGCTTGCATTTGTGTTTTAGAAGCAGATACTGTACTCATCCTTAAAGCTACGAGCAGGCGAACAAACATGTTTTTGCAGTAGGTAGGATAGGTAACAATGGAATGATTTTTCTTGGCAAACATTTCAATTCACTGAAAGAAAACAGCTAGTTGTTCATT
This sequence comes from Eulemur rufifrons, assembly GCF_041146395.1. Taxonomy (NCBI): domain Eukaryota; kingdom Metazoa; phylum Chordata; class Mammalia; order Primates; family Lemuridae; genus Eulemur; species Eulemur rufifrons. The sequence continues at coordinate 3,598,970 of NC_091011.1, read as the reverse complement.
TCTTGATATGTATGCTTTTTTTTTCATATATAAAAGCCACTTTCACCGCATCAAAATTTGCAAGGCTTGGTTTTACTTGACCTGGTCAGGTGTTTTATCTTAGATGTTTGTTTTAAAAGTCAAAGGCAATTGTCTAACATGACAGTTGCCTCTGGTGACAATAAGACCTGGGGTGAACAAAAAGCTTATGAATAAAATTAAAGGGAAAAGTGGGGAACAATTCAAAGTCCATAGGAGAATTGAAAAAATCTGAAATATTCCTGGGAATCTAGAAGGACTCACACATGTACAGGGTTGTATGCCTAATAAGGAAAGAACTGAGAAGGCACTAAACTCTCATGACTGACCTTGAAGTTCAGCACAAACAGGAAGTGAACGGTGAAGTAGAGTTGAAATGCCTGCAGAAACATTGAAGATGTGCCCCAAACACGCATGTAGCCCCTCATCAAAGACTAGGAGACTTACAGGCGTCAAGTATTTAGAAAATCTTCATACCGTCACTGGCTAACCAACAAGCTACCCAAGTAGAGATTTCAATAGAGATATATGACAAAGAATACGGAAGTTACAGAATTAGTTCAGGAAAATCACTAAGCAACAATAATACTAGCAGTAACAACAGCAGCAGCAGCAACAATAACAAACCTTGGGAAGGAGAGAGTGAATAACAAACTTCAGGGAGGAAGGGGTAATCTGATTTCCAAAATTGCCATATTTTATTATTTTAATCTCCAGTTTTCAACATATAAGCAACACAATTATTAGACATTCAAACATGCAGAAAAGTATGGCCCTTAAAGAGGGAAAAAGCAAAGATTTTTAATTATCCATATTTCTATTATAAAAATAATTTTATTGTAGTTATATGCTCATTTAAACCACGCCTAAAAAACTGAATAAAAGTATGAGAATGAAATCTCACCAAATAGTATGAATAATAATATAGAAATTGCCAAAGAACAATTCTTTATTTGAAAAGTATAATACCTGAAATTAAAAATTCACTACAGGAGATTAATAGCAGATTTGAGCTGGCAGAAGAAATAATCAGCAAACTTGATGATAGGTCTAAGATGACTCAGTCAGAAAAAGAGAAATAGAAATGAAGAAATACTAGCAGACCCGCAGAGACACATGTGGAACCATCAAGCATATTAACTTACACAAAATAGAAGTCCCAAAGACAGACAGAAGAGGGCAGATAGAAAGTTTAAAGAAATAATAGGCACACTTAAACAGCCATGACTCAAGCATTACAAAAATGATCCATGTAACCAAAAACATTTGTACCCCCTTAATATTTTGAAATTAAAAAATAAAAAAAGAATAGTATGTGCAAAAAGTAATAATGACCAAATTTTTCTAAATTGATGAAAAACATTAATCTACACATCCAACTAACTCAACATATTACAAATAGCGTAAGCCCAGCGATTCATGCTTAGAAAGATCATAATCAAGTTCTTTAATCGAAGGATAAAGAGAGAATCTTTAAGCAAAAAGAGGAAAAAAAGAAACCCATTAATCATGTACAAGGATACTCAATAAGACTAAATACTGAATTCTCATTGGTAGCTATGCAGTGCAAAATTTAGTGGGAAGATATATTCAACTGTTAAAATTAAAGACCATCAACAAAGAATTCTATGTACAATAAAACTATACTTCAAAAATAATGATGAATTAAGCCATTCTTGTATAAATATTAATTGAGAGAAATAATTACTAGAAGATACACCTGACAAAAAATGCTGAAGGGAATCCATTAGTTTTAAATGAAAGCACACAAGACATGAACTTAAATTCACGCAGAAAGACCATTTGTGTGCATAACAACCTAGCTAAATATAAAAGACAGTGTAAGTGTATATTTATTTGTAATTCTTTTCTAATCCTATCTAATTTTAAAACAGCTGCTAATGCACTAATGATGCTGTGTTGGTGAGTTTATAATATATAAAGATGTAATTTATATGAATATAATGTCATAAGGAAAGTGGCAGAAAAGGAGCTATATTGGACCAAGGTTTTGGTATACTTTTGAAATTCAGTATTAATTTTGTTTACTTTTGTATACTTTTGTATAATTTTGAATATTTTTGAAGTTTAGTGTGAACCCAAACTTGACTGCTTTAGTTTAAGATGTCAGTTGTGTTCTTCATTACAACTGCTAAGAAACTGAGTGAAAAAATGTAAAAAAGAAACATAATGGTGATTAAAAGGGCACACTGGAAAATACCTATTTAACACAAAAGAAGGGAACAGTAGAGGGATAAAAAAAGACATAAGACGTATCAAAAATAAGTGGCAAAATGGCAGATGTACATCCTCCCTTATCAGTAATTACATAGATAAATCCACAGTGAGACACCAAAATGGTATTCCCTAGTACAGCTACAGTAGAAAAAAACAAATAAAGGAAAATACTACGTGCTGGTGAGTATGTGGAGATATTAGAATGTACATTTATTGCTGGTGGTAATGTTAAACAGTGCACCCACTGTAGCAAACAATTTAGAGATTCCTCAAAAGTTTAACAGAATTACCACATAATCCAGCAATCGTAGACATATCCATAACGTGGAATATTATTCAGTCACAAAAATAAATGATAAACTGATAAGTGCTATAGCATTGATGAACCTTAGAAACGTCATGCTAAGTGAAAAACAGCCAGGTTCCCCTACCACAAAAAAGGGGCCATGCATTTTAAGACTCCATCTATATGAAAAATGAAATACAGGCAAATGCAAAGAGACAGAAAACAAATGAGTGGTTTTCAGGAACTATGGGAAGAAAGAATAAGTGGCTGCTCAATGGGTTTGGGTTTTCTTTTCTTGGATGATGAAAATGTTCTAGAACTAGATAGCTGTGATAATTTAACAGTGTAGTGAATGTTCTAAATGTTGCTGGAATGTACAATCAAAAGTGTTTAAAATGATAAGCTTTATATATATTTCAAAAAGAAATTTAAATGGATTAAAAACTGTAGCCAAAAGGCAGAGATTATCAGAATGGATTAAACAACATGAAACAATTATATGCTCTCTAAAGGCACAAATAGGTTAAAATTAAAAGACATGCTATGCAAACTGAAATAAAAAAAACATGAGTAGCTGTACTAATATCAGACAAACTAAAGTTTAAGAAAAAAAGTGTTACTAGCAAGAAAAATGGACATGTCATAATGATAAAAAGTGTCCATCTATAAAAGAGATGTAAGCATAAACGTACAGACACATAACAACAGAGACTTAAAATACACGAAATAAAAATGAAGGGAGAAGTAGGCACTAAATAATAGTTGGAGATATCAAAAACTAACTTTTAATAATGTATAGAAAAACTAGGTAGAACATCAACAAGGAAATAGGAAATGTAAACAAACAACAGTATACCCACCAGACCTATGAGATATCTTGAAAACACTGGTCCCAGAACAACAGAATACACTCTTTACAAACACACATGGGACATTCTCTGATTAGACAACCTGTTAGGACATAAAATATTTCTATAAATTGAAGAGGACTGAAATTATATAAAGTATGTATTCTCACTACAATAGAATGAAATTTAAAAAATCAATAACTGATGAAATATGAGAAATTATCAAATAAGTGGGAATTAACAAATACACTCCTAAATAACCAATGAGTCAAGCAGAAAATCACAAGGAAACATTACAAATATTTTGATAGGTTTGAAAACAAAAACAACAAAATTTAGGAGATGCAATAAAAGGAGTACTGGGAAGAAAATTTATATTTGTAAGAAACACATTAAAATTAAAAATGTGATTCTAAAACTGGGTGTCAGATAAAAACAAAACAAAAATAAAAAGGAATAAGTAAAAAATTAAAAATGATTTCAAATCAAAAGCCTAACTTTCCAACCTTAAGAAACCAGAAAAAGAATAGTAATTTAATCCCAAAACAAGCAGACGGAAGAAAAATGATGTAACAGAAGCAGGAATCAGTGATGTAGGCAATGGAAAAACACAGAAAATCAGTGAAACCAAACTTTAGTTCTTTGAAATGATTAACAAAATTGATAAATCTTAGCTACATTGATTTTAAAACATATTTAAAAATCTTAAATTACTAAAACCACGAATAGGAGCCATTACTATAAACAATGAATAACCAAAAATAAATAAACAAATAAAAAATACAAGGGAATGCTGTGAGCAATTGTACGCCAAAGAATTAGGTAACCTAGATAAAATAGAGAAGAATTCCTGTAAAGACACAAATTATTGAAACTGTTAAGAAAAAATAGAAAATTAGAATAGACCTTCAACAAATAAAGAGATTGAATTAGTATTCAAAAAATATCCAAAAAGATAAGCCCAGACCCAGATACCTTCACTGATGAATTCTACTGCATGCTTAAAAACAACCTAAAACAAATCTTTCACAAAGTATTTCGAAAACTCACACAGTATACCAAAACTCACACAAGAAAAAATAGATGATCTGAATAATCCCGTAGCTGTTAAATACTTTGAAATAATAATTAATAATCTTTCCAGCAGAAAATGCCAGGTCCAGATGGGTTCACATGTAAATGTAGACCACTTTAAGAAGGAAATAATACCAATTCTCTACAATCTCTCTGAGGAAATAGAAGCAGAGGGAATACTTTGTAACTCATTCTATGATGCTAGCATTGTACTAATACCAAAACCAGACAAAAACTTTACAAGACAAATAAACCATAAGTCAATATCTCTTGTAGAACATAGATGCAAAATACTGAACAAAATATTACCATATCAAATCCAACAAACTATACAAAGAATTAAACAAATCAAAGTTCGAATTATGTCAGGTATTCATAATTGGTTTAACATTCACAAATCGTTCACAGAGTCTATCTTGTCAACGTGTTAAAAAAAGTCAGATGATTATATATAAAGATGCAAAAAAAATTAACAAAATGCAATTGCAATTTATGCTACATTTGCTAAAACCTCTTAGCAAACATAAAAATAGAAAGGGAATTTCCTCAACTTGTAAAACACAAATTGATCAAATGCCTACAGCTGAAATCATACTAAATGATGAGAAACTGGACAATTTCCCTTTGTGATTGTAACACGGTAAGGATATTCCCTCTCATACTCTTATTAAATTATACCAGAAGTCATAGCTTCTGCAGTAAGACAAAACAAGGCAATTAACACCATAGAGATAAGAAGGCAAAATAAAATGATCTTTTTTCACAGATGACAGTTATATGTGAAAAAAAATCACAATAAATCAACAGGTGTATCTCTGGAACCAATAAGTGATTATAGCAAATTTTGAAGATATAAAGTTAATAAACAAATGTCAATTGCCTTCATATATGTCAACAGTTAACAACTGGAATTTAAAATATAACACAATAACATTTACACTAGTGCCAAATTAAAAAGTCATATACTTGAATATAAATCCAAAAATTATATATAGGATCTAGATGGAGAAAATTATAAAATTCACATAAAAAATCAAAGAATATTTAAATAAATGGAGAGATATTACACAATCAGGGATTAGAAGACAAAATATTATAAAGATATCAATTCTTGACAACTTTATCTATGGAATCAATGCAATCACAAAAAATCTCAAATTATTTTTCAGATATTGAAAAATTATTTCTAACATCTATATGAAATGGCAAATATCCTAGATTAGCTAACACAATACTGAATAAGAATAACAAAGTTGAATTTTTACCCTATTTTAAGACTGACTATAAAACTACAGTGCAGAACACACAGAAGTCTTGGTGAAAGAACACATGAATCCGCAGAACAAAATAGGGAACTTGGGAATAGAACCACATGAGCCATTGATCTGTGACAAATGTGCAAAGTCAATTAATTGGAGGAAGTACAATGTTTATAGCAAATGGTGCCTGGATAATTGGACATTCACATGCAAAAAATGTGTAAATGAACCTAGACACAGACCTTACATCTTTTACAAAAATTAACTGAAAATAGATCAAAGAAATAAAAATAAAATGCAAAAACATAAAACTTCTAAAGGAAACAGGGAAGTATGTTTGAGACTTTGGGTTTGGTAATGAGTTTTCCACAAATCACCAAAAGCACTATTCATGAAAGAAAATATTCACAAAACACCATATCCAATAAGGGACTTGAATCTAAACTATAGAAAGTACTTTCCAAAGTCAACAATAAAAAAGCAAAGAAATTTGATAATAGGAACACCTTCTAAAGAGACACCTCATCAGAAGATATATGTGTAATACATATGTTATGTATACATGACAAAGAAGCATGTGCAAGATGCTAAACCTCATTTGTCGTTAGAGATTGCAAAATCAAACAACACGAGATACCACTAGACATAAGAATGGCTAAAATAAAAAGTTAACAATAGCAATTACTGGCAAAAATGCAGAGTAATAAGAAGTCTCTTTCATTGCTGGTGGAATGGAATACAGTGCAGACAGTGTGAAAAACAGTTTAACAGTTTCCTACACTTACCACGTGATCTATCGGTGTGGTCCTGGGTATTTACTCCACAAAACATTTATGTTCACACAAGAACCTGCAAGCAAACATTTATGACAACTTTATTCTTAGTCACCAAAAACTGGAAGCAACTAAGGTGTCTTTCAAAAGATGAATAAAGTAAACTTCATTAAAATCATACAATGGAATTCTATTCAGTGATAAAAGTGACAAAAATAGTCTATGAAGCCATAACAAGAAATAAATAGACCTCAAATGCATATTGCTAAATGAAACAGCCAGTCTGCCAGAGGTTCAAGGTGCAGACGAGAGGGCTGAAGAAGTGAAGTACAGGGGACTTTTTATGACTATGAAACCATTTCAAATGATATTTTAATGATAGATGTTTGACACCATGCATGTTTCAAAACCCAAAGAAGTTTACAGAATGAAGAGCAAACTTTAATATATGCAAATTAAAAACAAATCATTTAGGATTCCACACAGAATGGAATGCAAAATGTGACAAAAATTTAACTGTTTATAACACCCTCAACAAAGGACAGGGGAAAAAGGGTGCTGCTCTAAGTAATCTTGCAAATGAGCGGAGCCCGTACGATTGAACGCTGTACTCCAGTTGATAAAGATTCCCCCCCACAGAGGGGTATAGGTTAACGATTCTAATAACACTATATATGTACACTGGAATTGAATAATTAAGTAAACAGAGAGATGGAGGCTCGCTGTTGCCCAGGCTGGTCTCAAACTCCTGACGTCAAGCGATCCTTCTGCCTTGGCCTCCCAGAGTGCTAGGATTATAGGCATAGGCCACCTCACCTGGCCTAAAAACAAATTGTTATTGAAAATAATGAGGATTATAGATCAAAAGATGGCGGAGTGGTGGTGACGGCCTGAATCTGCGCTCCCGGGGAGGAAGGCATCGATCCGGACCTGCCACAACGCTAGAAGACCGCTCCCACACAGGAACAGCGGTGTGAATCCACGGAGAATCAGCATGGGACAAACAGAGCGAGTGAGGTCTGAGGTGAACGAATATTAGGAACGCGGGACAGACACTAGCCAGCGGAGCGCCGGTCGGATACACCCGCCCCCAGCCGGGGCAGGTGCAGCCTCTCGGGAAAGCGGCTAGCCCTCCGCTCCCAATTGAATAGAGCCCTGACCCAGGCCAGCGCAGAATCACTGAGGGATACGTGGCGCATTGCAGACAGGAGGCTTTTTTGCGAAATTACCTTAGAACGGGGGGGGGGGGGGGGGGTGGATCTCAGCTGAGACAGCACTTGGCGAGGAGGGACGGATCTGCACCAGGGCGGAAAAACACAAAAGATTCCCGGACAGCAAATAGTGTTGTACCCCGTGCTGCCTTTTTCGGCAGTTCTCCAGCCGGTCACCCCCGGTGCATGTCCTTGCTGGCCAGCCCCTGGGCAGTGGCGGTCTCTGCCTGCCGGGGAGCCGGCCCCCTGCAGCCCCGGAGCTCGGCAGGCGCCATCTTGAAAGCGAGGGCGAAACCGCTCAGGAGCCATAAAGTGCCGAGCGGCTCTTTCTGCCCGGCGCCCTCCGCTGGTCTCTGAACCAACGCCAGGAGTGCGGGATATGCCGGGGCCGCGCTCGGGGTGAAGGGGCAGAGCTGCACTAAGGCATAAAAAAAAAACAAAAAAAAAACAAGAAGAATAGGCTCGCCGAACTGTATATTTTATTCTTGGTAAATTTCTTCTGGGTTTTGTTTGTTTGTGTTTGTGTTTGTGTTTGTTTTTGTTTCTTTTGGTTTTTTTTTTTTTTTCCTTTTCTTTTCTTTTTCTTTTTTTTTCCGGCGGCTCACGAGCCGGACAGCCTCGGCGGGCACCTTTGCCCTCTGGGCCTCTGGCTGCCGCGCCTTTTTGAGCGCGGAGGTTGGACCCCCACCACCCTCGGAGCTGTGCGGGCGCGCAGACGCCATCTTGAAATCCACTGCGAAACCGCCCGGGACCAGCCGGGCGGGCGTGAAGGGGCGGAGCTGCGCTAAGGCGTAAAAACAAAAACATCTAATGGCCGCTCCGGACCCAGCCAAGCGGAAGTGAAGGGGCAGAGCTGTGCTAAGGCGTAAAAACAAAAACATTTAATGGCCGCTCCGGACCCAGCCGGGCGGGCGTGAAGGGGCGGAGCTGCACTAAGGCGTAAAAACAAAAACATTTAATGGCTGCTCCGGACCCAGCTGAGCGGAAGTGAAGGAGCGGAGCTGCGCTAAGGCATAAAAACAAAAACATCTGATGGCCGCTGCGGACCCAGCCAAGCGGAAATGAAGGGGCGGAGCTGTGCTAAGGCGTAAAACAAACAAACAAACAAAAAAACATTGAGTCGCTGAATTATATACTTCAGATTTGTGTATCTTTCTGCCTTGCGGTGTGGTGAGGTGCTATGTAGTTTGTTTTTGTTCATTTTTGTTGGCGTTTTTGGTGTTTTTTGGTTTGGCTTTTCATGTTTCTTTTTTTTTTTCTTTTTTTTTTTTCTTTCTTTCTTTTTCTTCTTTTTTTTCTTTTCTCTTTCGTTTTCTCCTCTTTCTTTTCTTTCTTTCCTTTTCTTTTTTCCTTTTTTTTTTTTTTTCTCTTTCTCCTCTCTTTTCACCTTCTAACTGGGGACCCACAGTGAGCTTCGGAACGGGCCAGGTCCCTGGCTCTGGTACATACCGGATCCTGAGCAGTCACCCCCAGGGCCGGCGATCTGCGGGCACGCAATCGCCATTCTAGGGCCCACAGCCAAGTCACTGCGGAGCAATAGGGTACCAAGAGGCTCCCTGGACGGCCCTCTCCCCTGGTCCACGGACCTTATATAGGGTCCCCGCCCAAGTGTAAATACTGAATACTTCTCCAGAAGCGAGAGTGTGGAACCTGATCCCTGGGGACATTGGGCCAAGACAGACTTTTGCCCGTGGGTGCTACAGCAACTGGGGCGCTGAGCAAGCGAGGTCACCGTCCTCTCCCCATAGCTAGTATCTTGCCTGCAGATAGAGTCAGAAACCTCCCCTATAGAGGAAGAACCAAAGGGAAACAAACAAACAAACAAACAAAGAGAATTTCGGTCTACTATTAGTGTGGACCCTGCCTGCCTTCTGAAAGACCACAACACAGTGTCCTAACTCACCAAAGCGGTCTTGGATCACTCCAATCCTCTAGGATTGGACCCATCGGAAGCAGTCCCCCAACGGAAACAGAAAAATCTCTAAACAATACACAACAGTCTCCCCCTCTTGCCAAAAGAAGCAACATACCTAGACTGTTTCACAGCCTAAGATAGAGCACAAAGAGTCCTGTTAACCAGACTAAATCTTTAAGTAAAGATCCAATGATAAATCTAGATGGGAAGGGCCCAGCGAAAAAACACGGAGAGCACAAAGAATCAAATGGAAAGCTCATCCCCAAAGAGAAATACCAGCTCCCAACCATTTGACACAAACCAGACTCAAAACACCAACATGTCACAGGAAGAATTCCAATTATGGATTATAAACAAGCTGAATAATATACAAGAATCAATGGATAAACAACACAAGGAAAACACAAAAAAAATACAGGATTTGGAGGAAAAATTCACTAAAGAAATTGAAATATTGAAGAAAAACCAAACTGAACTCCTAGAAGTGAAGAATTCACTCAGAGAGCTACAAAACACTGTGGAAAGTCTCAAGAGCAGGGTAGAGCAAACAGAGGAAAGAATCTCAGAAATTGAAGATAACTCCTTCCAACTAAATAAATCAGTCACAGAGATAGATTGAAAAAGTAAGAGAAATGATCTGAGTCTTCAAGAAATGTGGGATTATGTGAAGAAACCTAACTTGAGAGTTATTGGCATTCCTGAGGGTGAAGAAGATAATAAGCAAGGGTTGGACAAGCTATTTGAAGACATAATCGAGGAAAATTTTCCAGGCCTTGCCAATACTCTAGACATACAGAATCAAGAAGCTGAAAGGACCCCTGGGAGATTCATAGCAAATAGGAAAACACCACGCCACATAGTCATCAGGCTGACCAAAATATCCACTAAAGAGTCACTTCTTCGAGCTGTAAGGAGAAAGAAACAAGTAACCTACAAAGGAAAACCCATCAGAATTATGCCAGATTTCTCAGCTGAAACCTTACAAGCAAGAAGAGGTTGGGGCCCCATTTTCACGCTTCTGAAACAGAATAATGCCCAGCCTAGAATCTTGTACCCAGCTAAGCTAAGTTTTCTATACGAAGGAGAAATCAAGACATTCTCAGATAAACAAAGGTTGAGGGAATTCACCAAGACAAGACCAGCCCTCCAAGAAGTACTCAAAAGAGAATTACACACGGATCAGCACAAGAAAGATCCACGAATGTAAAACTACTCAAGAGCTAAAGATCAAATTCCAGATACCACAAGGTATCTCTCCTGGCCCAGGAGAGAAAACATCACAATGAAGTTCTACCCAACAAGCTGAACAAAAAACTGTCTCACTTATCAGTTTTCTCAATAAATGTGAATGGCTTGAACTCCCCGCTCAAGAGACATAGACTGGCCCAATGGATAAAAAAATACAATCCAAGTATCTGCTGTCTACAAGAAACTCACCTAACCTGCAAAGATGCATTTAGACTGAAAATAAAAGGATGGAAATCGATATTTCAAGCAAATGGTAACCAAAAGAAACCTGGTGTGGCAATCTTAATTTCCAATAACTTAGCTTTCAAACCAACAAAAATAATAAAAGACAAAGATGGCTACTACATACTGATTAAAGGCACCATTCATCAAGAAGCCATGACTATACTCAACATATATGCACCCAACCTAGGTGCACCTAGATTCATAAAGCAAACCCTACTAGATCTGAACCAAATGATAGATAACAATACTGTAATAGCTGGAGACTTTAACACCCCACTGACAGTACAGGACAGATCCTCTAAACAGAAAATGAACAAAGACATAATGGACCTAAATAGAATGCTAGAACAAATGGGCATGGCTGACATCTATAGGACATTCTACCCAAAGTCCACAGAATATACATTCTTCTCATCAGCTCACGGGACATTCTCTAAGATGGACCATGTCCTAGGACATAAATCATGTCTTCAAAAATTCAAAAAAATAGAAATTATGCCATGCATCTTCTCAGATCACAGTGGAATAAAAGTAACAATGATCACAAACAGAAACCCTCACTCTTACTCAAAGTCATGGAAGCTAAATAACCTTCTCCTGAATAATTATTGTATAAAAGAAGAAATCAAGATGGAAATCAAAAATTTCTTTGAATTAAATGACAATGGAGATACAACTTATCAAAATCTATGGGATGCAGCTAAAGCAGTCCTGAGAGGAAAATTCATATCCATAAATGCCTATATCAAAAAGACAGAAAACATGCAAATAGACAACCTAACGAATAGACTCAAAGAGCTGGAGAAAGAAGAACAGAATGATCCCAAACCCAGCAGAAGGCGAGAAATTACTAAGATCAAATCAGAACTAAATGAAAAGGACAACAAAGAAACTATAAGGGAAATTAATAAAACAAAAAGTTGGTTCTTTGAAAAGATAAACAAAATAGACACACCCCTGGCTAGACTAACCAAGAGCACAAAACTAAATTCTCTAATAACCTCCATTAGGAACATGAAAGGAGAAATCACAACCGACACTACAGAGATACAAGATATCATCTATGAATTCTACAAAAATCTTTATGCACACAAACTGGAGAACGTGGAGGAAATGGACAAATTTTTAGAAACACATAGTCTTCCCAGGCTCAACCAGGAAGAAGTAGAGTACCTGAACAGACCAATATCAAGAACTGAAATCGAAACAGCAATAAAAAACCTTCCCAAAAAGAAAAGCCCTGGTCCAGATGGGTTCACACCTGAATTTTACCATACATACAAAGAAGAACTGGTGCCCAACCTACATAAACTATTCTCCAATATTGAGAAGGATGGAATTCTCCCCAACACGTTCTACCAAGCCAACATAACATTGATACCAAAACCTGGAAAGGACACAACAAAAATAGAGAACTACAGACCAATTTCCCTCATGAATATAGATGCAAATATTTTCAATAAAATACTAGCAAATCGAATCCAAGTACTTATCAAAAAAGTAATCCACCACGACCAAGTGGGCTTCATCCCCGAGATGCAGGGGTGGTTCAACATACGTAAATCTATAAATGTAATTCACCACATAAATAGAAGCAAAACCAAAAACCATATGATACTCTCATTAGATGCAGAAAAAGCATTTGACAAAATTCAACACCCTTTTATGATAAAAACGCTTAACAAAATAGGCATTGATGGAACCTACCTAAAAATGATACAAGCCATATATGACAAACCCACAGCCAACATCATACTGAATGGGGAAAAACTGAAAGCACTCCCACTTAGAACTGGAACCAGACAGGGCTGCCCATTGTCTCCATTACTTTTCAACATAGTATTGGAAGTCCTTGCGAGAGCTATCAGGCAAGAGAGCAGAATCAACGGAGTCCAAATAGGGAAGGAAGAGATCAAACTCTCGCTTTTTGCTGATGATATGATGTTATATCTGGAAAACTCCCAGGATTCAACCAAGAGACTCCTGCAATTGATTAACGAATACAGCAAAGTCTCAGGCTACAAAATTAATATACACAAATCAGAGGCATTTATATATGCCAATAACAGTCAATTGGAAAACCAAATTAAAGACTCAATATCCTTCAAAATAGCAACAAAGAAAATAAAATATCTAGGTATATATCTAACTAAAGAGGTAAAGGACCTCTATAAGGAAAACTATGAAACACTGAGAAAAGAAATAGCAGAACTTGCAAATAGATGGAAAAATATACCATGCTCGTGGATCGGAAGAATCAACATTGTTAAAATGTCTATACTACCCAAAGTGATCTACAGATTCAATGCAATCCCTATTAAATTACCAACATCATTCTTTACAGACATAGAGAAAATAATTATACACTTTGTATGGAATCAAAGAAGACCCCGTATAGCAAAAGCAATTTTAAGCAACAAAAACAAAATGGGAGGTATTAATTTGCCAGACCTCAAACTATACTACAAGGCCGTGCTTCTTAAAACAGCCTGGTATTGGCACAAGTGCAGGGACACAGACCAGTGGAACACAACAGAAAATCCAAATATAGAACCATCCTCATATAGTCACCTAATTTTTGACAAAGCGGGAAAGAATATACTCTGGGGACAAGAATCCCTATTCAATAAATGGTGCTGGGAGAATTGGTTAGCCACTTGTAGAAGACTGAAACAGGACCCACAGCTTTCACCTCTCACAAAAATCAAATCACGGTGGATAACAGACTTAAACCTTAGGCGTGATACAATCAGAATTCTAGAAGAAAATGTAGGAAAGACTCTTACAGACATTGGCCTAGGCAAAGAATTTATGAAGAAGACCACCCAAGGCAATCACAGCAGCAACAAAAATAAATGAATGGGACATGATTAAATCAAAAAGCTTCTGCACAGCCAAAGAAACAGTCCAGAGAATAAACAGACCACCTACAGAATGGGAAAAAAATTTTGCATACTACACATCAGATAAAGGACTGATAACAAGAATCTATTTAGAACTCAGGAACATCAGCAAGAAAAAATCAAGCAACCCTATCAAAAAGTGGGCAAAGGACATGAATAGAAATTTTTCAAAAGAAAATATAAAAATGGCTAACAAACATATGAAAAAGTGTTCAACATCTCTAATCATCAGGGAAATGCAAATCAAAACCACAATGAGATATCACTTAACCCCAGTGAGAATGGCCTTTATCAAAAAAACCCAAAACAACACATGTTGGCGTGGGTGTGGAGAGACAGGAACACTAATACACTGCTGGTGGGACTGCAAACTAGTGCAACCCCTGTGGAAAGCATTATGGAGGTATCTTAAACAGATTCAAGTAGACCTGCCATTTGACCCAGCAATCCCATTACTGGGCATATACCCAAAGGAAAAAAGGTCATTCTGTAGCAAAGACACATGTACCCGAATGTTTATAGCAGCACAATTCACAATAGCAAAGATGTGGAAGCAACCCAAATGCCCATCAATACATGATTGGATTAGTAAACTGTGGTATATGTATACCATGGAATATTACTCAGCTATAATGAATGATGAAGATACGACATCTCTATGGTTCTCCTGGAGAGAGTTGGAACCCATTATATTAAGTGAAGTATCCCAAGAATGGAAAAACAAGCATCACATGTACTCACCAGAAAATTGGTTTCCCTGATCATCACCTAAATACAAATCTGGGAACGACACCAATTGGACATCAGACTGAGGTGGGGGGTGGGGGAGGGGATGGGTGCATGCCTACACAATGAGTGCATTGCGCACCGTTTGGGGAGTGGTAACACTTGAAGTTGCTGACTCGGGAAAGGGGGGGTGGGGAAAAAATATGAAACTGTTGTTTTTAACTTGCACTGTTCACTTAATAATTTATCATGAATATTTCCCATATTATTTCATATCATTGTACAAGAAATAATGTATACATTATGAGGACATACTGTATCTACAAAAAAAAAAAAAAAAAGCATAGTGGAAGCTCTATAGCTCCATAGCATAACTGTACTACCAGTTAAATGTTTGGATATGTTCCTAAACTTTTGTACCCTCATAATAAGCTGAAATTTAAAAAAAAGAAAAAAAAAGAAAAAAAAAAAAGTAAACAACTGGCAGATGCTGGGAGCCAGAAATTTTACTATTGGAGAAAAAGGTTTCAGATTAGCCAGGAGATGAGGCTTGAAAGACGTGTGGTAATGAGATAGTGTTGGAGACCTCACTATAAACTTTTGTGTGGCTTCATATCGATACACATAGTTACATGTAGAAATACTGATGGCTGTGTTTACATATATGGGTTCGAATACTCACATATATTCCCTTCACTCTGTTAGCAGACAGGACTCAAAAGCAACAAAGTCCCAGTAGCAATCAGAACACTTAGTGCCCACGTATCAGCATCTAATACCATTCTCCATTAAAAGTAACCTAGGCTTCTTCAAGAAATGCCTGATTCTAAGGCTCGGGCGGAGCTATACAAACTGAGTCTGGAGCACCTTACAGTGCATGAAGGTGTCCTAGTGATGAAAAGCCCACACTGACGGGCGCAGGCCACAGGGACCCAGGAGTCCACTGAAAGGGCCGCCATGGCCAAAGCTGGATCTATTTGAGCAATGAAATACGTAAAGTTGTGCTGGATTACAATCCATTATATACAAGAAATATCCTCGAGTCCACATCTATTTAAATAAATGACTGAATAAATAAATAAACGGGGGGGTGAAAGTAAAACTCCGGCATAGAGAAGAAATGACTCCAATGTGTCATTTGAGCTCCAAATAATATATCTAGATACTCTACTCTCAAGGAGATTGAGAATAATTCCTTGCTCTTCAATTGTTTCCTGTACATGGTGAATGAATGCTCTCCAAAGAGTCTAGCATGGAAAAAGGAGAAAAGATTAACCTTACGCTGTGGAAGCCTTACAAACAACTCTCTCAACCAGATGAACAAGGTTAATGCCAACAGTGGTAAGTCCTGTTGGTGCCACATACCCTTCCTCTGACGTGAGAATATGGCAATTTATCTTTGTGGTCTTCTCCCCCCTAAAACCAGTAACCCCATTCTAACCATGAGATAAACAAAAAAATTACTGTTAAGGGACATTCTGTACAAAATAGCTGATCAGTTCTCTAAACCTGTCAAGTTCAAGTTCATCAAAGAAAAGTAAAATCTGAGAAATTGTCACAGCCAAGAAGAGCCTAAGTAGTTGTGACTGCTAATTGTGATGTACTATCTTGAATGGGATATTGGAACAAAAAGTCAAGGTAAAATCTAAAATAAATCTCAATAAAGTATGAGCTTAATTTAAAATAATGCACTGGTATTATTTTGTTAATTGTAACAAATATACCATATTAATTTAAAAACGATAATAACAGGGGAGACTATTGTTGAGGAACATCGATGTCCCCAGCCTTCCCTCGCTGTGACAATTCACTCCTATAGTCTGTGTTTCTAGGGCACATTCTCTGTATAGAACTTCCCTGTACTATCTGTGCAACTTTTCTGTAAGTTTGAAACTGTTCTCAAAACACTACTTATTTAAAATTATGCACAATATAAGATAGTTAGACTCAACAGTAAGTTTGATGCAGATGAAGATAAAGTTAGTAAATGGGTGTTCCAGGGAATCACAATGCATTTTGATGACTGGAAGTAAAATATGGGTGGCAGGATGGACATTGGGTGCACTGACCCATTTCCCCTTTGAGGACAAACTTTGCTCCAATGTCTGGGAATGCACTCAGAAGACAGACCGTAGCTGTCATCCTTTCAGGCATTGCCTCATCCGAGAGCGGCCTTATTCAAGGTCTTTCTTAGATGACTCATATGCAATGACTGATTGCAGTCACAAAGATCTGACCATCTTGACTCAGTTCAGGACAGCTCTGATGGGCCGTTTTAGCTCTCAAACTCCTCATTTTCTTTGGCCAGTGCTGTTGTCAAGTCTGAATCACAGCTCAGTTTCCCTCTCTGCCTAATCCTGCTACTTCATCTCTTCTGCAGGGATGGGTCCCAAAGACACTCCCATGTAAATATCCTGCACATTAAACTGTGACTTAGGGCGTGCTTTCTAGAAAAGCTAACCTGTGGCAAGGGTTCTGATTAGCAGAAAAAGCACATTATTTTGGTTTGGGAGATGATTGGGAAAGCAAGAATAACCTGGTGCTGGAAAAATTGATTTGTGCATCTTACGAAGAAAGTAAAGTCATGAGAATAAGTGATAAAATAAAAAGTATAAACAGCTGAAGAAAAGTAAGTGGTAACAGTAGAAACCTTGGAAATGTGAACATTTCAAATGGAAAAAGAGAAGAATCTCTCCAAGAAGAATGAGGATGAGTGGGGCAGAGAAGCTTCACAAGCAGAGATTTGGAAAAAGCAAAGGAAGAGAAAGACGGAAGCAGGTGCAAGCCATGTTTCACTCATTCACTTCCACATTCTTCCCATGTTTGGACTTGATGTGTCCTTAACAAGGAGATGTAAAGTCAAATAATATAGTAACTATTTTAATGTATTTACAGTCTCATTACGGTCTAGTTAAGATGACTGAACAGAAGGCTATACTAGGGGCTACTGAGATAAGAAAAGCTAGCATTTCACAATTAAACTCTGGGATTCATGGGAAGATTTCTAAATTTCTTTGAGAATTAAGTTTTGAAGTAAGAAACTTCTGGATACAATTGGGAACAATGTCAGTGGCAAAACCATAGGTGGAAATTACTCATATAAAACGCGTAATGATGCCGAGGAGGGGGAAGTGGAGGCGCAGAAGAGGGCTGTGGCCAGGAGTGAGGACGAGTTGAAGGGCTGACGTGGGGAAGCGGTCGCCTGGCGGAAGTCGAAGTTTTCCCAGAATTCCAGTTGCTCAGCTGACAATTTTTTTCTTCAGAGAATTTCAGATTACTCAAAATCGTACAGCACTCTTATTCTTGCCTCTGTAAAATTAGGTAATCACCTAACTGTTCAAAAAAGTGGAAGCTAAAATTAAAAACATAAAAGTCAAAATAGATTTGGCCACAATGATTATTTGGATTCTTAAATTTATGACATTTTCATGAAATGGAAATAGTTTCTATGGTAAAATTTGAACATTTCATTTTACAAAAACTACTGGCTGTATTTTATGAAAGAAAATGTCATTTGTTCATCCATTTAGTTCTAATATTTTTCATCAGCATTAGGAGGTATGAGGTATAAATTCTGATTAATGGCTAGTCATTACTTTCTAGCTAATAATGAATGCAAAGTGAATTTATTTTCTAGTGCCATACTAATTTTAGCACTACCAAGATATTTTATTCTACAATGTTATGAATAAATTGATGAGCTCCCCATAGCGTTCTAAAAGTATATGTTGTGAGTGAAAGCATAAAATATTTGCCAAAAAGAGACTCCTAATGGCATTTTTAACCTTCCCGTTCCTCACTATGCATAATGAGCATAATATGTCTTTTCCATAATATGTCATAATTTTATTATAAATGTGTCATTTACTCCGAACATATATATTAATATTAAAGGAAAGTACCTGTTAATACAATGTGTTTTACGGTCAGTTCTTAAGTGATGATGCATTTAAGTGGAATATGAGGTTTGGAAAATAACTGAAACTCTATATAAGTGAAGATTCAATACCCTTTCCCAGAATCTTCCAAAAGTGGTCATTCAAATTAAGCATAAAAGTCAATAATTACAAACAATTAAC
This sequence comes from Eulemur rufifrons, assembly GCF_041146395.1. NCBI lineage: Eukaryota > Metazoa > Chordata > Mammalia > Primates > Lemuridae > Eulemur > Eulemur rufifrons. The sequence goes on along the minus strand of NC_091011.1, from coordinate 3,580,167 downwards.
TATTTTCTAATTTATGATAAATAATATATTTTAATGTATTTTGGGAAATAAAATATGGCTATCATGTCAAATAAATTACATAATTTAAATTTCTTTTTATGACTTTCATATGCTAATCATTTTGGATATATATGGACTTATTAGACCACGTTCTTTATTGCTCATTGTTTCTGTAATTAATGATGTTTACTGTTGCAAAATGAACATCTGAGGTTGATCTTGTTTTCATTCCTCTACAATTAGCATCTGATTTTGATGAGAATATCCAATTTTCTTTTGATATTTTAAAAGGAGTTTTCAGGTGGTGATTTCTGAATCTTTGCCTAGAACATATATGTGTGTGTGTGTGTGTGTGTGTATTGCCTCAATGTAAAATATCAGGTTTTGTATTTATACAATTATTGAAATTATTTCATTATACCATTTGTAATAAAGATCTCATTTTAAACCAAAGCTGTGTTCCCTGGAATATTTATGACATATCTGGTCCGCGGAAGTTGGGAGAATGTTTGGAGATGTTCAGCCCCTACAGATGACCAGAGCTTATGGGAGCAGGTTCATACCCACCACAAGAGATAAGATTTGGATGAACTCTTTTATTTAAAGGTTAAAGGGAAGAGAAACAAAGTGTTTCTGAACACAGTATCAAATGTTTGAAATTTCCTTGTGGCATAGTCACTTGTATTCATGTCTGAATCAGAATGAGGTGTTTAAAACAAAAATTAAGTACAAATTAAAATAATATTTGACTGTAATTTTCATAATCTTTGGTGCCTCAAGAATTTGTTGTCAAAGACCTTATCTGGTTAGCTCAATACCTTTACCTAGAGCCTAAAACATGGCTGATGAATGCTTATAAGTATGTGTTAAATAAATTGATAAATAATTGAATGAATTCATTACTTGAGTGATTACTTATCATATCTGGAAAACATGGAGGCACTTTCCATGGACATTCGATCACGTGACACGAACATCAGGGAACCGCAGGGCAGTGCTGGCGTCAGCTCCCAGCCCCAGGTACCGACCTTGGCTGGCACCGCGGCCAGTGCTTCCCTGGACCAGGACGCTCACTGTCCCTCAGGCCTGGGCAGCAAGAGGAAAGAGCCCTGCTGCTCATTGACTCAGGGGAGGACACAAGGCAGCAGTGAAGAGACAGAGTTCAAGAACTTCTCAGCATTTCCAGAACTGCTGAGGGATGGGGTGATAGGGGCTGGGGGTCTTGTGAGAGAAAGCTCAAATTCATGTTATGATTACCCTGTTTTTAATCCCAAAATGGAGTTTCAGCAGAGGACACATGTGGTGGTCACTCTGGTTGTCTTTTTTATATTCTATTATTTAGTTGCTCCAAACATTTACAGGTTGACTATTTATGCTCTCCCTCTGATGTCTCTCTCTTATTCTGATTATTTTGTACCTACTCGATGTTTTGTTGGTTTATCTCCTGCCTCAAGTTTTCTTTAAGTCTGTCTTCAGGTCTATGGATGCCATTTTATTTTTTTGTTACGTTTAATTTATTTAAACTAATATTATGTGATCTATGCTTATTTTAATTTTATTGAAATATGGAAAATAATAAACAGGTGAAACTTAATCCACAAATGTTTTCTTAAAAATTGTTATTGTTGTAAGTCACTGCAATTTTTTTCCCTTTGATTCAGATCATTATATGGAATGAAAACTGAATAATAGTTTTCTGGGGTTTTTAATTTTAATATGTTATGGATAGAGTAGTTTTCTCCCCATTTTCTTAAAAACAATGAACTGCACAGAGAATAATTTTTGTATATCAACTGACATCATAAACTAATTACTGTTATTTAAAATAATGTTTTAAAATTTCAGACTGCTACAGTTCTTTCTAATCTCTTGCTCTCCAGTTACTACATTTTGTTATTTTCAACTTTTCCTGGCACATTTTTCTTTACTTACTTTTAAAATGAACTTTATTGAGGAATCATTTTTGTTTGATGCACACATTTTAATGGATGGGTTTTGATGAAAGTCTCTAACCATGTAACCACTATTCCACCCAGTCATTAGGACCTGTCACCACCACAGTAGCACCTTCCTGCCGCCTTGCAGTCGGCAAAACCCTCGGCCCTCAGCCTCAGGCAACCACATCTCTGCATTTTCCACCCAATATTCATTTTTTCTGTTCTAGAATCTCACATACACAGAATTGTATACTATATACCCTTTTCTCTCCAGTTGTAGGTTTTCCATAGATGCCCTTTGTGAGAAACTCTTGCCTTCCTTCTACATTCTTGAATTATTTATGTGGAATTGGTATGATTTATCTGCCCCTATTTCTTTGTGCATCCTTCCAGTTCTGCTGGACAGAACTCATGCAGGTGTCACTAATGTCTTCCTGTCCTCTATGTCCCCCACATCCATACCATCACCCTGTTATCCCAATTTACCTCTCATCTGTACATGAGCTGGTCCTCTGCTCCGTAAGTCTCATCCAAGGCACACATTTTTTCCTACAGGACTAATGCAACAGCATGTACCACGACGCCTGGCTAATTTTTCTATTTTTAGTAGAGACGGGGTCTCACTCTTGCTCAGGCTGGTCTCAAACTCCTGAGCTCAAGTGGTTCTCCCGCCTCGGCCTCCCACAGTGCTAGGATTACAGGTGTGAGCACCGTGCCCAGCCCAGGAGGTGTTATCATTTTTGTAATAAGTAAATAATCGTGTCTGATTTTCAGAATCAGCCTAAGTGTCCCTTTTTCCTAAGCACAGCTTCACCTTCCTGGGCCAGTGTGCATTCCCTTCTTACTTACTTCATTGCCACACCATACTCTTTATTCATAGCACTGATACGGATCGCTTATTTGGTATTCATTGGTCTGATTATTTGAATAATGTTTGCTCCCCAATTTGGCGATAAAACTCACAAGAGAAAGATCATATGTGTTCGTTCTTTTTTTCTCTAGTAGGTACCACAGGGCCTGCCAGCCATATAGTTGCCGTTAACTTAATATTTGATGACTGAAAGAATGAAAACAATGATGGTTTTATACAGCTGTGATCACCACAGAGAGATTATCATGGCTTAGATTAATATAATGACAATACAGAAGATAAAATGGTTATTATGAAAGGGATTGAAAAGATAGAAACAATGAGACTCAGTGTTTCATCACTGTTGCTTTATTTATTTATTTATTTATTTTTATTTCAGGATATTATGAGGGTACAAACGTTTTGGTTACATTTTATGTCTTTGCCTCACCCGAGCGAGGATTAGAGGCTTGCCCTTCCCCTAGATAATGCTCACTGCATCCATTAGTTGTGAGTTTATCCCCCCAACCCCCTAATACCTGGAGAATATTACTACTGTGTCACTGTTGCTTTTGAGAGTAAGAGAAAAGAAACTACAAGGATTTTGGTTTGGGTGACCAGATAGTTGGTGGTGTCATTTTTATTGCTTTATTTCTATTATCCTAGGTTAGTTTTACCTGTTCTTGAGTTTCAGGAAAATAGAAGAATTATAATAAGCAAACATAATATCTAACTTTTTATACCACGCTTCTTTTATTCAAAATAATGATTTCGGGATATATTTTTGTACTGTCATTGCTTTTACATTATTTAACTTGAATTTGCTCTTCCTTCTTTAGCTAAAGTGAAAACTTAATTTTGATGTAATTAAAACCTAATGATTAATTTTAAACCTTTCTTCTTTTAGAATACTAACATTTAAATGTGTACATTTCTCCTTTAATGGTGCTTTAACCTGTATCATTTAATTTTTTGATAAATTTCACTGAATTTTACTATGATTTATGAGTTATTTAATTTTCAAATATTTACATACTTTTCAAATATTCTTATTGATATTGTAATTCCATTTGTACAGAGAATACACACCATAATATTTTAACCCTTTGGAAGTTACTGAGATTTCATGTGCATTTGATAAATGTGTGTACTGTGTAATTATAAGGGCACAATTTTATATAAATGTGAATTTCATTTACTTCACTGATTGTGTTAATTATGTTATACAAATATTGTATATCCTACTGAATTTTGTTTATTTGCCTTATCTACTGTTGAGAGAAAAGTAATAAAATTTTAAACTATGTGTGAAGATTTGTCTGTTTCTCCATTTATTCTATCACGTTTTGCTTCATTTTGAAATTATTTTATTATATAGCTTATCATTCTGATAACTCTTTTATCATTATAGAATATTCCTCTTTATCACTACACTGTCCTTGTCCTAAAGTCCACTTTGTCTTATATTAATAGTCATACCAGTTTTCCTATACTTACAATTTACATTATATGTCTTTTTTTTAACTTTTTGCTTTTAACCTTATCTGTGTCTTCACATTTACAGTGCATTTCTTAAATGCAGCATATAGTTGTATCTTTTTATTTTTTAACCCTTTCTGACAATCTGTCTCATGACTAAAGTTCATTTACATTTAGTGTAATCATTGAAATAGTTGAATTTAAGTATACTACTTTCCTATTTATCTTCTATATATCCCATTTTTCCTTCCGTTTCAACTTTCTTGTGGTAGTAGGCTGAATAATGTACCTCCACTACAATATATTTACTTCCTAATCTCTAGAACCTGTGAATATGGCCCGATGTGGTAAAGGTAGTTTGCAGATGTGAAAAATTCAGGATATTGATTGGGGACATTCTGGTTGATCCATCTGGGCCTGATGTAATCAATCACAAGGGTCCTTATGAGGTAAATGCAGGAGTCAGAGTCAGAGGGAGAAAATTATGTGACGACAAAAATAGAGATTGAAATGATGTGACCATGATCCAAGGAATGCTGCAGCCTCTAGACGCTGAAAGAATCAAGAACTAGGTTGTCTTCTGAAATCTCCAGAAAAAAAACAGCCTAATACTTTGATTTTAAAAGCTCCTTAAGACTTATTTTGGACTTCTGACCTCCAGAACTCTAAGAGAATTATTTTATGTTATTTGAAGCCACTAACTTTGTGATAATTTGTTATATATGTGTATATAGATAGATATAGATATAGATATAGATATATAGATAGCAGCAAGAGGAAACTATTAAGTTATTAAGTATGAAATGTTCGATTTTCTTAAGTACCAAGTTAGACAGTTGATATCTCTGACCTTTCATTTTGACACTTCTTGTTGTATGTTTATTGTGAAAGTGCATCCTCATTCTTTCAAATGCATGTTTTGGCTTGTAATTATCTTTCAATTTTTCTTTATAGCAATTTTTGTGAAACCATGGATAAGTCAAAAATTTGTGTTACTTTCAAATGTGAGTTCCACTGTGAACCAATGCAGCACAGACAGCTCAAAATATCAATAAAGTGTTTGGGAAGGATGTGGCTGATGAACACACAGTACCTCGATGGTTTAAAAAGTTCTGTTCTGGTGATTTTAATTTTGAAAATGAGCCAGGCAGGCAACCTGATTCCAAGGTGGGTAATGATGAGCTGAAAGGTGTCATGGAAGCAAATCCATCTCAACCTACCATTTCTACACCATATGGTTAGGTGTGATGAAAAATGGATTCTTTTTGACACTCACAAGCATTCGGCCCAATGGCTGGATAAAGATGAAGTGCTGAAACAACAGTCAAAAGCCAGATATTCATCAAAAAAAAGCTAATGGTGCCTGGTGGTCAAGCACTGGTATTATCCACTACAGCATCATGAAACCTGGTCAGTCGATTACAGCGGATGTCTACTGCAACCAGTTGGATGAAATGATAAGGATGCTTGTGATGAAGCAGCCGAGATTGGTCAATACAGACAGGCCAATCACTTGCAAGACAACGCTCCACCACATGTCACACAAACAATGCTGGTCAAACTACAGAGGCTGGACTTGGAAACTCTCTGTCATCCACAGTATTCACCAGACCTTGCACCAACTGACTACCACTTCTTGCAGGCTTTGGACCACTTCTTGCAAGAAAAATATTCGATTCTCAACAAGCTGTGGAAAACGCCTTTCTCTATTTCATTTCCACTCACTCTCCAGGCTTCTTTGCTGCTGGCATAAACAAGCTCCCGTTAAGGTGGCAAACCTATGTCGATAGTTTAGGTGCATAGATTGGTTAATTGTACTGCTTCTTGTTTGAGACATAATAAAATAAATTTTTCATTTGAAAACATTTCATATTTAATGACTTACTATTAGACTTATCTTTATTTGGGGTTTATTGAATATTTTAGTATTCTAATTTATTTAATTCCCACCTTTTAGTTATAACTTCTTTTTCATTGTTTTCTATTGCTGCTCTAAAGAGTAAAGTGGCTTTACTTAAAGTATTATAGTTTACTTAGAGTTAATATTGTATCACTTCATGGAATAATGGTATTATGGTATTTAGGAAAATGCCTTTCTATTGTGGAAGTACATACTGTAGAAACCAGGTATACATACATATACCAGGTATACATACATGCACCAGGTACACATACGTGCACAATACAAACATACATATATGTGTATACAAGACAAACATGGAAAAATGTGCACAATTGTTTAATCAAGAAGATATAAAATACATTATTTTCTCTACTTTTCTGTACGTTTGAAATTTTCATAATAAAATCTTTAAAAAGTGAAAAAATGTATCACTTCATATAAAATATAGGAGACTCACAACAGTGTAATCCTTTTCATCTCTCATTTTATGGTTGAAATATATTTTATATGTACACATGTGCATCCCACAATGTTACAATTGTTTCTTTAAACTGTTTGCTATCTTTTTTTAAGACAATTTTTTAAAAACTGTTATATTTACCAACATATTTGTCATTTCATGTTTTCTTCATTTCTTTAGATCCAAGTCTTATCAGATGTCATTTTCCTTCTGACTGAAAACCTTCTTTTAGTATAGATTGCAATATAGCTAATGAATTCTGTCAGTTTGGTTTATCTAGAATGCCTATTTTACCTATGTTTTTGAAAGACACGATCACTGGATAAAGAAGAACTCTGCATTGACGTTTTCACTTCCTTTCAGCTATTTATATGTACCACTACGTTATCTTCTGGGCCTTACTGTTCCCAAATAAAATTCACTGGAATTCTATTCATACTATTCTTCCTTCAAATATAATATATTTTTCACTGATTGCTTTTAAAATTTTTTTGGCATGATTAGTTTACGGAAGTTTGAACTACGGCGTGGATAGTGGATTTCTCTTTTTCCTACTTACGGTTCACTCAGGTTGTTGGACTTTTAGGTTGGTATATTTCAACAAATTGGGAAAAATTTTGCTATTATGTCTTCAAATATTTCTTTTTCCTGTTTTATTCTCTTACTCTCTGTCTTCTGAAACTAAATTTATAGCCATGAAAATCTTTTCTTATACTTTCATAAGTTTAAAATACAGAGAGTTCTGAGCAAATGGTTCTATGAACAGGATATATTTGATTGCCTAAATTAGTATTAAAATAATTTGCCACGATAAATAGACATGCTCTTTTTACAGTAATCATTTTCAGTAAATATAGGCACTGGTTAATACTTAAGAATGACTTAGAATATTTACCTTTTTTGGCTCACCTTTATAGCTGTGGCATTTGTTATTTATTTTTGCCTCTTTCTTGACCTTGTTTGTCTCTAGTAAGATTAAAAGTGCAAGGAACACTTGTTCAATATAATAACCATGTTAGGTAATATACATAAAAAACATTTTCCAATTAGCAATGACATAAGGATCACAAACTATTGCAATGGATGTGAAACAATGAGCCCGTGGGAGTATTTTTAAAATGCTGAATTTTGCCGAATGCCCTTTCTACTTTAAAAATGACTGTCAATTTTTTTTAATGTGCATTTTGCCTAACCCTAGAGCACATAATTAAAACCATATATTATTGATCTTTGTTACTGTCCTCATGGTGCTCAACATGTTCAAATCAAACCCATTACTATCCAACCAGCTGTGCAAATCTATTCATTGACTTATTCATTTTTACAAATCTATTGAACAGCTGGTATGTTCAAGGCTGTGTGACATAAAAACAAGGTTAAGGAGACACATGCTTTTATTGCTTTCGTAGTCTACAGTGAAAAGACTCAAAAGCATTAAAACTTCATAAATAAATCAAGAGCTACCTTTAAAATGTAAATTGAATTATTCTAATTCCAACTGCTTCATCATTCAGTGGCTTCTCATTGTTCACATGATAAAACTCAAATTTCTAATGGAACATCTATACCATGTTCTATACATCCCTCTCCAATCTACTGACTCTCACTATTGTGGTCAAATCATCTGAACTACTGGACATTTCCAACTATAGTCATTCTCTCCTTAATCCTGGGCCTTTAACAAGCTGAGAGGAACTTTTTCCCCCTCAACTTTCACTTGACCAACTTGTCCTGTCATGGTGTGGTGGATACCAGAGTTGTGCCCACCAGAAATCCTTGTAGAGATGACTGACTCACTTCCCCAGTTCTTGGACAATTCCAGCAGAAAACCCTCAGCTGTCATTCCCTTCAGAGAGTGCCTCAACCGAGGTGTTAGGCCTCACCCAGATCCTCACCTTCTCCTAGAAGGGCCCATATTCAATGACTAAACCATGTGGGAGAAACACGCTCTGGCTCCTTTGCTCCAACTCAGGGGTTCTCTTTCCAGTCCCCAGTACATTTTGCCAAAGACTCATTAGGACAGCATCACACATCAGATTTATCCTCAATTCCCTTCTGCAGATGTTAATTCTAACTATATCCTCTAATAAGCTTCTTGATGCCAATTTTCCTCTCAGAATCAGCTTCCCAGAGAACACAAATTGCAACATGTAGTATTACCAAAGTGTACCTAATTTGCACTTTTCTCATTTTTTTGAACTCTATGCTCTTGAATCTATGCATTTTTGTACCTCAAAGTATTTGATGTATCTAGCATTTCTTCAATAATTCTTACTTTACCCCTTTCCATTTCTAGTGTGTAAAGACTTTGTCATCTAAGAGATGAGATGGTGCTGGAAGAATAGAAGATTTTCAAGAAAACATAAAGAATCTGAAACTCCCTACCTTGTGTTTGACATTGTGTGACACTGCACAGGAGTACTTAAGATAAAAGGAATCTGTACCATACCCAAGTGACATGTGATCTGAATTGGCTCTTTAGGTGACATACGCAAGAGGTGGGGTTTGTAGTTTTCCTAATACGTCATAATCGGAGACTGAAAAAAGGTGGTAGCCTAGGAATAAGTAAAGTGGGGGATATTACATAATTTAAAGCAAAACAATTTGAAAACAGTCGAAGAAATGAAGCAAAGATTATCTTAGTCTTACTTGTGGTGTGAAGAAATACCATAATTAATTGTCATTTATTTGTAGCTGGGTTATCCTCTGTACGTTCGAAACCAAATGCATTGTATTTTAGATGATGACATAAAATAGTGATTGGGTATAAATAGAAAACTAATTCATGCCCTGCTAGGATTTAGCCCCATCTGAAAGTGTCCCACGAATATTTCTCAGAGTTTCCCAGACCTCTTTGTCATTTATGCACTTCACAGGCATCCTTGCAATTTCTTTTTTCTTACTGCCTGACTTCCTTCTCCGATGGTCAGGCTGCTCATGAGAGCCCCGCTGTCCTGGCCAAGGCGCATGTGTTAAACACTGCTGATGCATGCATGGGACGGCCTCATGCAGGGGTCACTCTACTCCCTATATCAGTTGTCCATGCAGATCTCTAGTGGAGCTGAAAACCAGACCTCCTCCCAAACCACCTTTCTTGAGCTTGAAATTGGTCATTGTTAGTGCTGCTGAGTGCTGGTTATTTGGCCCATTTCATGCTAGAGATGTGGTTTGAATCCTAATCAGCCTCCATGCAGCCATGGGCAACCCAACCCCACCAACTGAGCTATTTTCACATTCACCAAAGAGTGGACATTCTTCACTCCTAAATCAGCTGGTCCGTCTCATTCCCTGCTCCAGTGGAGTAGCAATGTTCATGGCTCCCCTTAAGATTAAATATATCCCCCATGTAACAAAATGAAGTTCACCCCATGTTAACAAAGCAATCACAAATTTGTCAGATACAGCACCTGGCCTTTTTACACCATTATACAACTTTGACATAGATCGGCGTGTGAGGAAGGAGCAATGAGTTCAATATGTCAGTCATGTCTCTTCATGGAGCACATGCACACAGATGCACTTGGGCCACCAATGAAGCCGGGAGCAGACTTGGTCTAACCTTTATTTTGCATAAGAATAACTGAAGCTTCAGATATAATGTGTGGTACATAGGGACCAACTAAGTATGTAGAAATAATGAAGAAATGAGACCTAAGGGCATTTACATGACAGCAAGAACAGCGACCTTTTGATCTAGACACAATATTTAACAAATGGTAAGTTATTAGCTTACATAAATAACAAAACTGGGTTCCTAAACATTTGAATGTAAAAACCCTGAGCCCTGGGACCAACATTGCACCCCAGGAGGGGCATGGAAGAAGTCCACTCATGTGTAGGCATTATGGGAGCATGTCATCAGCAGTAAATGTACAAATAATAAAAAATAAAAAGTACTCTGCCTTTCATGATAACTGCATGCTGGTCTTTCTAAATGATGTCAGTGATAAAATATCCATTGCTCAAAAAATTATGTGTTTCTGTGTTGATCTAAGTTTTAAACAATTACTGTCATTACTGTTGAGCTTTGTTAATAATAATATGCATTCAGGTTTCAAAATATCACATTTTTATTAGTTACTCTTTAATAAACATTATGCTATATCTGGAAATTAACGTGGAAGCCTCCAAGTTGAACTACCAGCTCCCAATAAACACAGACTGAGCAACAAACCTTGCTCAAGATAGGTTCTTAAGGCCTTTGAAACATCCAGGTTTAATGTCTTCAGCCCCTGTGGGTACTGTGTGCGTGTGTGTGTCTGTGTGTGTGTGTGGTACAATTAATAATGGTAGCAGAATAATGATAAATACAAAGCAAAATAACTCAAATTACACCAAATATGTCATAGCATACAAAATCATTTATTTTTTTTTACAAAGTATTATGAGGGTACAGATATTTTTGGTTACATAGATCACTTTTATGATGCTTGCATCATGGTTATAAGTGTGCCCATAACCCAGGTAGAGTTCATTGTACCTGTTAGGTAGGTTTTCATTCATCTCTTCTTCTTTCATTCCCCCTACCCAATGCTTGATTTCCATTAACTTTTACTTCCCTCTATGCATCTGTGTGCTCATTAGTTAGTACCAGTTTAATAGTAAGTGCATGTGGTGTTTGTTTTTCCATTCTTTAGATAAATCTTATAAGATAATGGTCTCCAGTTCCATCCAAATTGTTGCAAAAGGCATTAAGTCATCCTTCTTCGCAGCTGAGTAGTACTCCACAGTATACATATCCCACATTTTGCTAATCTACTTATGAATTTATGGGCACTTGGGTTGTTTCCACGCCTTTGCAATTGTGAATTGTGCTATAATAAACATTCGAGTGCAGGTGTCCTTTTGATAAAATGACTTCTTTTCCTTTATGTAAATACCCAGTAGTGGGATTGCTGGATCAAATGGTAGGTTTACTTTTACTTCTTTGAGGTATCTCCATACTGTTTTCCATACAGGTTGTACTAATTTGCAGTCCCACCAATGGTGTAGAAGCATTCCTTTCTTTCTGCATTCAAGCCAGCATTTGTTATTTTTGGACTTTTAATAAAAGCCATTCTAACTGGGGTAAGGTAATATGTCATTGTGGTTTTAATTTGCGTTTGCCTGATGATTAGTGATGTTGAGCATGTTTTCATATGTTTTTGGCCATTTGTCTATCTTCTTTTCAAAAGCTTCTGTTCATGTTTTTGCACAAATTTTGATGGGGTTGTTTGATTTTTTCTTGCTGATTTGCTTGAGTTCTTTGAAAATTCTGGTCATTAGCCCTTTATCAGATGTATAGCTTGCAAATCTTTTCTCCCATTTATACATTGTCTATTTGTTCTGTTGATTATATCCTTGGCTGTGAAGAAGATTTTTAATTTGGTCAATCCCATCTTTTTATCTTTGTTGTTGCTGTGATTGCCATTGGGTTCTTCTTTATAAATTCTTTGCCTAGGCTAATGTCTGTAAGAGCTTTTCCAATATTTTCTTCTACAATTCTTATGGTTTCATGCCTTACATTTCAGTCTTTTATATATCTTGAATTAATTTTTGTAAGTGGTGAGAGATATAGATCCTGTTTCATTCTTCTACATGTAGCTATCCAATTTTCCCAACACCATTTATTGAATAGGGATTCTTTTCCCCAGTGTATATTATTGTCTGCTTTGTCAAAGATAAGTTGGCTGTATACGGATGATTTTTTACCTGAGTTCTCTTTTCTGTTCCATTGGTCTATTTTTGTGCCAATGCCATGGTGTTTTGGTTGCTATATCCTTGTAGTATAGTTTGAAGTACGGTAATGTGATGCCTCCAGATTTGTACCTTTTGCTTAACATTGCTTTGGCTATTTGGGCCCTTTTCTGGTTCCAAACAAAGTATAGAATTTTTTCCCCCTAGATCTGTGAAATATGACATTGATATTTTGATGGGGATTGCATTGAATCTATAAATCACTTTGGGTAGTTTGGACAGTCTAACAATGTTTGTTCTACCAATCCATAAGCATAATGTTTTTCCATTTGTTTCTGTCATCTGCAATTTCTTTTCTCAATATTTCATAGTTTTCTTTGCAGAGATCTTTCACCTCCTTGGTTAAATATATTCCTATGTATTTTATTTTCTTTATAGCTATTGTGAATTGTATTGGGTCTTTGCTTTCATTCTCAGCTTAGCTGTTATTGGTGTATAGGAATGCTACTGATTTGTGTACATTGATTTTGTTCCCTGAGACTTTGCTGAATTTGTTTATCAGTTCCAGGAGTCTCTTGGTGGAAGCTTTTGAGTTTTCTAGGTATATAATCATATCATCAGCCAAAAGCAATAGTTTGACCTCCTCTTTCCTGATTTGAATATCCTTAACTTCTTTCTCTTGCCTGTTTCTCTGGCTAGGACTTCCAGCACTATGTTGAATAGAAGTGTTGACAATGGGCATCCTTGTCTTGTTCTACTTCTTAATGGGAATACTTTTAGCTTTTCCACATTCAGTACGATGTTGGCTATGGATTTGTCATATATGGTTTTATAATTTTGAGATATATTCCACCTATGCCTAGTTTTTTGAGAGTTTTTATCATGAAAGTGTGCTGAATTCTGTCATATGCTTTTTCTGCAGCTATTGAGATAATCATATGATCTTTGTTTTTGTTTCTGTTTATGTGGTGAATTGCATTTTTTGATTTACATATGTTGAACCATCCTTGTATCCCTGGGATAAAGCCCACTTGACTCAATACATAAACCATATCCTGGAAGCATTATCCCAATATGAAAAGTATGGTGGCACCTTAACAGAGGTTTTTGTAGGGCTTTCTAATATTCTCTGAAGTCAGCTTCTTCCCATGGATGCAGTACAAAATTCAGCATAAAAACCACAAAAAAAATACAGGATTTGGAGGAAAAATTCACTAAAGAAATTGAAATATTGAAGAAAAACCAAACTGAACTCCTAGAAATGAAGAATTCACTCAGAGAGCTACAAAACACTGTGGAAAGTCTCAAGAGCAGGGTAGATCAAATAGAGGAAAGAATCTCAGAAATTGAAGATAACTCTTTCCAACTAAATAAGTCAGTCACAGAGATAGATCAAAGAAGTAAGAGAAATGATCAGAGTCTTCAAGAAATGTGGGATTATGTGAAGAAACCTAACTTGAGAGTTATTGGCATTCCTGAGGGTGAAGAAGATAATAAACAAGGGTTGGACAAGCTATTTGAAGACATAATCGAGGAAAATTTTCCAGGCCTTGCTAATACTCTAGACATACAGATTCAAGAAGCTCAAAGGACCCCGGGGAGATTCATAGCAAATAGGAAAACACCACTCCACATAGTCATCAGGCTGACCAAATGTCCACTAAAGAGTCCCTTCTCCGAGCTGTAAGGAGAAAGAAACAAGTAACTTACAAAGGAAAACCCATCAGAATTACGCAGATTTCTCAGCTGAAACCTTACAAGCAAGAAGAGGTTGGGGCCCCATTTTCATGCTTCTGAAACAGAATAATGCCCAGCCTAGAATCTTGTACCCAGCTAAGCTAAGTTTTCTATACGAAGGAGAAATTAAGACATTCTCAGATAAACAAAGGTTGAGGGAATTCACCAAGACAAGACCAGCCCTCCAAGAAGTACTCAAAGAGAGTTACACACGGATCAGCACAAGAAAGATCCATGAATGTAAAACTACTCAAGAGCTAAAGATCAAATTCCAGATACCACAATGGCTCAGGAGAGAAAACATCGCAATGAAGTTCTACGCAACAAGCTGAACAAAAAACTGTCTCACTTATCAGTTTTCTCAATAAATGTGAATGGCAGTGGGTGTTCCAATTACGTATGAAACATTGCACTTCTTTCAGCATAAAATGCATATCTTGGATGGAGGCAATGTTATGTAGGATACGCTATCAGTATATCAGGCAAATCTTAGGTCTTGAGATAAAGGTAAAACTAGAGAAAAGTCCAATAGAATAACAAACCCACATTTAAGGCCTAGCTGTGAATTTCACTGGGTGCTTAGAGTCTAAGGCCTCCAAAGTGATCAATCTGCAACTAAGTGACTTTCTAGTTCCTCAGGGGACAGTTGTGATCATAAATAGGTCATGGCCAGCCTTAGTAAGAATGAGCCTTTGCTGTGAGGTGCATGTGTCATCTCTTTCACCATGACTACTCTATTAATCAGCATGTTTTCAAGCACTAAGGGGCTAAAGACAGAGTTTGGCTGACAACCCCTGGATGGGATGGGCACTGAATTATTGATTTCCTACTTCGTGGGCATTGGCTTGTGACCTAATAACCACACACTACAGATCTGCTTTTCAGGCCTATCCTCAAGCTCTTTCCTTTATCTTAGACCTCCTGATCTAGTTCATTCCAGGCCACTAACCTAATGACCAAGTTATTTACCACAGCCCAGAAATCCATGTGTATACTTACCACAATACATTTGTTGCTCCATGCAAAGTAGGCAATCCCTACTTACTGCTCACCATTCCACCCACTGGGAATGTCCTCCCTGACCTTTAAACTCTCTATTCCTTGGGTGGGGGTTATTACAGCATCAGTCCATAACCAGATCAACACAGGTTGAGCTAACATATCTCTGAACTGATCCTGGGATTATTTCTCCTCTGTGTTCTGCCAATCACCTGAAGCTGTAGATGTGATCTTGGTGTCCCTCACTAGTGCAATAGAGTAGGTGACATGGAGATATGAGTCACATGGCCACATCATTCAGTTGTGCCTAGACATAATACCTCTGAGAATTATCCATATGAAGAGAAGGAGGATGAAGCATTTATCTATAAATTATTGAATCCAAGAGTGTTACCTCCCCTCGTTTTTGTATTATGCTTGTAAATGGACTGAACATGCTTCATAGAAGGTCAGAGATGGTTATGGGAAAAGAATGACAGTAAAGTGCGGTACTCTCAGCCTGAGGCTGAGTTCTAGAAGACTGTTCTCCACAGCTACAGCTGAACTCAGCTGAGAGGGTTCATCTCAGGGATTTATAAGTGCATGACATATTTCACCATTCTTTTCTGCTGAAGAATCTATTAAAATTACAGTTTCTTAACAGAGTTATGTGAATAAATGAAGCTTGGAATGTGAGACATCAGCAAATTAAAGATTTGGAGTCAATTTTAATAAGAGAGAGAAGAGTAGAGAAATACTATGGGATTTGACTGGTGCAGAGGAAGGCACACACCTGAGTGTCTGAAATGGGTGTATGAACCCCACCAATCTGCAAAAGAAGCCCTGGAAAAGTTGAAAATCGGAGGGAGTGAAAGAATCACCAGAAAAATGGAATTGTCAAACTCTTGTCTGAAGGATGCCTGTGACAACTCTGCCCCATATTAGTGTAAAACAGTCAAGCTTCTCTAAGGATTGCAAGCAAAGAAATATTATTTAGAATAATTTAGTTACCTACGTGGAAAAAATAGGGCTCTCAGCTTAGAAATCAATGCCAAGATACCACATGATATTGGTACTTAGTTTTGTGATGAGTGCTCAAGTGTACCTTTCTATGATTTTATTATTTTAAAATGTGTTCATATATTTGAATAAATCTCTAGTATATATCTTAATTACTTCTAAATTAAAATGATTGATTTTAGTATTGTTTTTACTGATAGTCTCGTTAATCTATATTTGTTTCCTTGTTTTACGTTTCCATAGCTCTCTAGACCTCAACTTTGGAAAGGATTGTGGTAATAAAACTACATGAGAGGCACCATCTAGATGACTCAAACTGTCCCAAGGCCAGTTACCGGATTCTGATTTGGACAAAATCTTTGTAATTTGTTGATTGCTGCCTCGGGCAGTACTCATAGCAGCAGGTGTTTTCTGGGAAAAGGAACCTCCGCACCTGATTCTCTGTCCAGGAGAAAAACCTTGGAGAGTGTGTTGTGGGATCCCACAGATCTCGGAAGTCGGACTCAGACTGGTGGCAGCGTAAGAAGAGTTTTATTTTAAGCAGAATGGCAAAGTTGAACAAAAATTCCTGCCTAGGGGGACACATTTGACTCTGACCTATATGTTAATGTATCATTTAATTTCCATGAATTAGTCCCAAGAGGTAATGGACCAAAAAAGTGGTTGGGCACTTGAAATTTAATCAGTTAGTATTTCACAGGCAGTTGCTGGTATGCATCCTATCCCAACACACTCTGGTTTGTTTGTATTCATAGATGACATCCAAGGGCTTTCAGCCTCACAGATGAGAGTGGGAACAACACAGAAGTACCTATTATTGGGCCACCTAATGAGGAAAAAGAATTTGTAGCAATGTGAATTAAAGGTTATTTTTTAAATTAATGTTTTTAAACAGATTCAAGGAGCTGGAGTTTATCATACTAGTTCTGCCACCCTGAAGACAGCTATTTACTTTACGTACCTGAATAACCTTTTAGAGACTCGCATTAGCAAAAGCAATAGATCCAATTAATCTAGACATTGTGTTCCTGTGGGATAACACAATTAAGGAGACATGAACAGCAGAAACAAATAGTTTAGAATCACAGTATAAAAGTACTACAGATTTCTTAAAAAAGACTTTAAAAACACATACTTATAAATTTATTATATCAAACTCAGGACCTTAACAACTCAAGGACCTCACATTTCTGATGCTTACCTATTTATTTCATTATAGAATCTATTATTTTAATATATTCAAACTTCTCATTTGCTTCTCCAAACTCATCTCTATGAAAATACATTTCATTGAACCCAAATGCAAATGCATACATTTGTAGACATAATCACACTTGCACATCTCATTAACTTGCTCCCATTGTAAAAAGTAGCTTAGAAGCTACTTTTTAGTGAATATGTGTTTGACTTCTACACAGTACTGGTTACACAATTTGTGGGGCTCAGTGCAAAATGAAAATCCAGAACCTCAGCTGAAGAAGATAAAGTCAACACCCCCTTCTCAAGAGCCTACCATTCCAATCCATGGAGGCATTTATCTAAAGGCATTGCAACCTCAATGTAACCTCTCTTCTTGATGCTCTCAGTACCTGAATTGTGGGTAGGTAGAAGGCCATTGTGGAATTGTCTAGAAAATGCGCTAATGGCCACATCAACCAGGCATGGAATGGTTGCTACCTTGCTCAGCCCAGAGACACCCACACCCGTCCCCAGAGCTCAAGTCCCCATTGTGGGCAGAGACTAACAGTTGAATGTGCCCATCCATCCCCCAAATCCTTAAATCTTGCTGATGCCCACTCCAGGTGGAGGGCAGTGGTGGCCGTGGGGCAGGAGCTGGGGCAGGGGAGCCCGGCAGGCAGGTGAGGAGAGCTCAGACTGCTGAAGCTCCAAGACCTTCGCACATGCTCCATTGTTTTATAAGACTTAAGTTACAGAACATAAATTGAATAACAAAATTATTAAGGATTTCAGAACAGCAACCACAGAGCATTAAACCTCTAGCAAGCATGGGGCCCTACGTGACCACACAGGTGGCACCCTATGAAGCAGATCATGCTTCTAAATCTGTGTCTTCCATTATCTTGGAAACATTAAAATACCCTCAGAAACAGCCATCTGAACATGGAGATCACAATTTAGTCATGAATGTCTTGCTGCAAGCTTAAGCACACGATTGCTCTTATTCCTACTAATGCCATCAGACAGCCTCAGACTTAGGGGAAACAAATATTTGAGGAAACCCACAATGGCTACTGAACTACTGACACAGTTTCCTTATACATGAAAATTGAGATCACACTGTTATCTCTGGCAAAATTCAATGCAGGTTTTGAACAATATAAGCGACTCTCAACCTCTTCCAGTCCCTGCAAATCACTCACAATGCAGCACAATCTTGTGAAATCCTGGTGCAGTTCACTTACTTCATAGATGAATGGCCTCTGCATCATCTCTCCACTGTCCTTGTGCAGCTTCTGATCGCGGGAACCCACACTCTCCTAAGCTCTGGTTTTCCATGTCTAGACATTTCTGACTTTTAGAAGGTACTTCATTGTATTCAAATTAATTTTTCTTCTTTATAACTTTCACTTTCAAATCCTGACTCTGCATTGCAAAACCATACAATGAAGTTAATTTATTTTTCATGTAAAAGCTATTTAAATGTTTAACAAGAGTTAAAATACCTTGTTTAGATTAACATGTACATTTACTAGCTGAGAAAAAATCAGTTAATTCACTCTACTAATAATTATTATCCTAGTTTGTAAAAATAAAAATGATATACAAAAGAGGTATTACTCTTGCTCTCAGAGAGACTGGAATTTTGTTGGTTTCAAGCAAAACAAGTAATATAAATGAGGGTGGGGGTGGGATACTGAGTGCTGGAGAAGAGTGCAGAACAGGACTACCTGATCCACACGTATCTGAGTGTCACTCGGGTACCGTCTGGCTGTGAACTGGGATGGCTGAGAAGGGTTCAGAGGGAGGTGGAGATATTCTGGCAGATAGAACTGTACATAAACATTCCCAAGAATAAATGAAAACATGACATGCCTGAGAACCAAACTGATAACTTAGTTTGTCTCGGGGAATCCAGGCAGAGGATAAAGTGATGGGACAAAATCTATAAAGTAAGATGAAGCTGGACCTTATAGACAAGTTTGAATTTCAACAAGTCAAATTTGACTTAAAGGTCAAAGAAAATCATTAAAATGTTTTAAAAGTGGGCCGGGCGCGGTGGCTCACGCCTGTAATCCTAGCACTCTGGGAGGCCGAGGCGGGTGGATCGCTCGAGGTCAGGAGTTCGAGACCAGCCTGAGCAAGAGCGAGACCCCATCTCTACTAAAAATAGAAAGAAATTATATGGACAACTAAAATATATATATACAAAAAATTAGCCGGGCATGGTGGCGCATGCCTGTAGTCCCAGCTACTCGGGAGGCTGAGGCAGTAGGATCGCTTAAGCCCAGGAGTTTGAGGTTGCTGTGAGCTAGACTGACGCCACGGCACTCACTCTAGCCCGGGCAACAGAGTGAGACTCTGTCTCAAAAAAAAAAAAAAAAAATGTTTTAAAAGTGGCCTGTCTGTTCATGTTTTGGTTCAAGATACATTACTCTGGTTCCTCACTCTGATGAACTGGGGAAGACGGAGGAAAGACTGAGGCCATGGGACCAGTGTTCAGTGTGTCGCAGACATTTAGGTAAGACGTGGTGGTGTCTGTTCTAAGGAAGAGCTGGAGGGGAGCAAATGAAGTGGATGGTTGTGAGCATTTTTAGGGTGTAGACACTGCAGAGCATGTTGATGATTGTGAAAAATGGGAGGGGCAAGTTAAGATAATAACTGTTTCTGGTGCTAATTTGGGCAAACTATAGATTGTGATGCCTTTGGTTACAATAAGCAACCTCAGAAGAGTAGACTTTAGGGAGAAGGTGAGTTCAGTCTTGAGCAGGTTATGGTGACTGTGATTCATGCAAGTGTGAGAGCCTCACAGGTGGTTGCAATACACAGATCAGGGGCTCTGCTGAGAGAGAGGATGGAGATATTTATTGGGAGGGTGTTATTTACAGATGGTGGTTGAAGCTACCGACATGAACAGAAATTATGCTCAACATCACTAATTATCAGGGAAAAGCAAATGAAAACCACAATGAGATATCACCTTACTCCTATTAGAATGGCTTTATTAAAAAAAACAAAAACAGTGGATGCAGAGAGAAAGGAATGTTTACACACTGTCAGTGGGACTGCAGACTAGTACAACCCCTAAGGAAAACAGTATAGAGATTTCTCAAAGAAAATAGAGAAAAATGGAAAAAGAGATATTTAAAGATGCACTCATAGGTGATAATGTAGTTTTTCAAGGTTTTGCCTGAAGATTTTGTTTTCATTGCATAGAACTGAAGGTCAATTGGTAAGAATGAGGAGGGAATGTTTGCATGTGAGGAACAAGGATGTGTAACACAGCTGCTGAGGAGAAATGGGGTGAGAGACAACTTGCAAAATAAAGGTTGCTGAGCAACGGGTGGCCCAGATGAAATTGTCATCATGAATTTACAGTTTCTCTTGAGTGAAATTCTGCAAGAAAAATCACTAGCCTAGCCTTAGGAATACAGTCAGATAAACCAGAATGGAAGTTTTGTCAACACTCTGTAGAGAAATGACCAAAGGCCTTAAGATAGAGAAAAAGATGAAAAATCAGAAGGTTGTAATTTCCACAATGATATGGGCTGGAAAAATGAAAGTAAACTATATATTATACACACACACACACACACACACACATATGTATATGTGTGTGTGTGTATATAAATGCTGTGATAAGATTAGAGTATCAAACTTTTATTTTTATTTCAGAAGTAGAAAACTTCTGATGGATAAGAGACACAGGGTATATCCAAGACAGTGAGCAATGCTGATGGACTGCATAGGGTCACTGGAAGTGGGCATGCCAGGGTTCAAGGGGAAACTGATTATGGCAGAATAAACTGGAATCTCTTCTATAGTCATTCACCAATGAAGCGATGTAGCAACATGATCCGACTTCCTTGCTAACAGGATCCCTCTGGATCTTGCACTGGGAATGCGATTGAACGAGGCAAGCAAGGAGAAAGACCAGTTCTCCAGCTGAGGGTTCAGCCTTCACTGGAGTAAGTAACGTCCAAGCACAATGACGAGACAGCAGCCAGAGCCTATGGGCAAACATCCAGGAAGGTACCATGGACATCAATTTTTCAGTGAAATAAATAGTAAGATTTTCAACTGAGTACAGATGGGGGAAGTAGTTTTGTAGGTTAGAAGAAAAGAAACAAGATGTGAAGTTTTGGGGAAGGCATGGAAGAGAATTATAGCACAATTGTTAGACAGAATTAATGACTCAATTCAGCACAGTGATTGTAAATTTAAAAAGATACTTTTCAGTGTGGTTACACATTTCTCTCTAGTCACAATAGCTTTGAGGTACTGGAGATGAGGTTGTCATAAAGATACGAATTTAACAAGAATTTTCATTGCCTTATCAAGGGGTAACGGTAGTCTTGGTTGGAGGCAAGGGAAGTGGTATAAGGATTTAGTATCTAATTTAACTGGAAAAATTAAATGAGACATACAGAATAAATGGTGTGGTGGTTAGTAAATGATGGCAAGAGCAATGCCTTGAAGACTTCATATTTTGTACCAAACTTTTGGTAGCTTTGCAGTATGTGAGAAAGTGATATGAAAAGATGGGAGTCAGTAGCAGGAGAGTTAAATTTTAGCATTTACAAATAATATTCAGAAAGACTTGAGTACCAAGGCATAACTACTGGAATGAGAGGCTGAGGCAGAGAAGAAAGCAAGTTCTTTGGAGAAGATGAGCTGACGGACCCGGGAGGTGAGGTTTCAAATGTCCAGCTACGTGGATACATAAATAATGAGTTATGAACCATGCCTGGCATGGCTTTAGAGAGAGTAAGAGCGAACTGAAATGGTAAACTATTCTCTAAGTTTATTTGAAAGTCCTGGTACATCTAGTAGAATATATAGATCTTATAAAATGTGTATATGTTGAATTGAAAATTTGGTTTCAAGTGAGGTGGTTGGTTAATACAGGCCAAATTCACACACTTTCCAAGTGAAGCGGTATTCTCACTTACTGAGAACCCTGCAATTGAGATTGCGCTGCACCCTCCAAGCTCAGGGTACTAATTAGATCTGACTATCTATCGATTGTGAGTTACTGTTGTGCAACGAAGGTGCATGATTATAAAGAAACTGGCTGCTCATGTTGCTCTGAGTTTCTTTCTGCATCAAAGACTATAAATTAATTGTGTCTGATTAGTTGGGCAGTCCATTAAATGAATTATTACTGACTCAAACTATGTTTTTAGAGATCAGCTTCAAATTAGCCTCAAATGTTACATGAATTTTTTTTCATAAGTGAAACATGAACACTGCAGAATGAAAAAAGTCCTGGCCCAAACTTAACAAGGAAATAAAAGTTTTACCAAAATTCTACTTACTAGGAGGCTTGTTTCAAGATTTCTAACTTAAAACTGAAAGTGACCAACAAAGCAAGTTACATGTGATAGTTTCTATGTATGTAAATCACAAAAAAATATTAAAATATAGGATTCAGACAAACTAGTTTCCTATACAAAAATATTATGAAAAATTGTGTCAAGGGAAAGAAATGATAAGTGCTTAAGGTGAATGTGATTACCCTGGTTTGAACATTACATATTGTACATATACGTGTATTGAAAAATCACATTGTACTTCATAGTTGTGTACCATTATGGGTTAATTAAAAATACTACTACTACTAAAGAAAATCTAAATTTTTTTTTCAGCTCGTTATGGGGGTACAAAAGTTCAGGTTATATATATTGCCCATGCCCCCCCATCCCCCCGAGTCTGAGCTTCAAGAATCTAAAATTTTTAAAGACTGAAGTTGAAGAAATTGAAAAATACATCAAGGGAAATGGTAAATATATACATAGAAATGTCTATGGTCAATTTTGTAGATTTGAATTTACTTCTTTAATAATGTTTTGTCTCAAATTTAAATCCAGTGTATGCTCAATAAAGTTCTAAAATTAAAAAATGGTTTTGAAAATTTTTGGGTGATCATCTATAGATAGCTACAATTTGTATCTAAATGCATGTTACTGACAGGTTTTGTTGTTGCTGTGATTGTGGTAAAATTGCGTGTGTAATCGTCTGTCATGCTGTACCCATTTAACATAATAGCATCAGCCAAAGTCACATCACTAAGATACCTCATGGTAGCAGAGAAGGCCTACTAAGTCATTCAAATGTAATATTAAGTTATGTGAAGGGCCCCTTATTGTTGACACAAGCATAGTTGGAAAGACCCGTGGGAAGGAACAGAAAATCCAGAAATGATTTCAACCTACATGAGGCTTTTTACATGGTAGTGTCCTCCTTTCCAATCAGTAGACAAGTTAGCAAGATTATTTTAGAAAAATATCTCAGATTCACTCTTTACATCAAAATGAATTCCATAGGAGTAAAAAGTTAAAAAGTTAACATGAAATTTCTTAAAAAATTAGTTTAACATTTTAATATTTTGGAGATTGTCCAGGCATGATACAGAACCTAAGACTTAAAGGGAAAAGGTTTATAAATCTACAATGTAAATTTTAAAAATTCCTTTCAATCAAAAATGTTAAGAACAATATCTAAAACAAAGAAGTAACTGAGAAAATATTTTTTCACAGTTGTAGGAAAGGACTGGTTTTCATTCTGCAAAAGCCACTTTTATCAAATAAAAAAAGATAATTGAAAAAATATATTAAAAATTAAAATACAATAATGTCCCCAAATTAACATGGTCATAATTAAATAGATCTGAATTTATTAGTAACAATATTCTTATTAATCTGCCAAAAAGTCTTAGAAAGAAGATCTTATGCAGTATTCAGCCAGTATGTAGATATTGTTCTCACTCACTACTCAACAGTGTAAATTAAATTTCCCTTTAAAAAACAAACTGGAGCTATGTATCATAATATTTACTACAAGTAAATTTGACATAGTAACTCCTCTTGTAAGAAAGTATATTATATTCCAAATAGAAATGCTCAATTTCATATACCCAAAGCTGTTAATGCATGATTTTTATATAAGATAAACCTGAATTTATATCAAATAATTAAAAGTACAGGGAAAATGTTTTATATATATGCACATACTTTATATATGCATCAATAACAGATTTCTAAGTAGATATTAAAATAAGATAAAAATGTATTGGGTATTGAAAATAATATATTGTAAAGAAAAATAAATTCAGAATAATGTACATTATTTTAATAATATAAATATAAATCTTACTGTTCAAGTAGGACCACCATGACAAGTATTCTGCCATTGAAGAAAACAGAAAAACATCTGGTTAAAATTTGGAAATGAGTGGAATCTATGTGAGTAAGGTAAAAGAAACTGTTTAGGCACTGTATTTTCAGTGATAAAGTTGTTACCAGATGTACGTGTTAACAAGTTTGGTACTCCAGTACACATATCCTAATTTTAATAATAGGTGGCACATAATGAGCTCCTTGCTTCCTTTCCTACTGTTGGAGTGGAAATGTATAGATAAGAAGAGGAAGGAGGCTGGAATGATCCATATGGTAATAGATTACAATTGGAGACATCAGTATGAATTATATGTGTAAATACACAGGTCAGTGTAGACTCACATATTTCCTTGCTGCAAGCTGAGAGGGCCTCGAAGCAGTGACACCACTGTAAAGATGAGCACACCTAGCACCTAGGTCTTGAGATCTAACACCATTATCCAATAAATAGAAATCGTGACCTTGGAGAAGTGGTAAATTACAGGGCTCAGCAAGACGTATATAGGATGAGCCTAGAACAGCACAACACAGCAGAAAGTAAGGAAGTGCTAAACTCACACACACACACACACACACACACAAACACACAATAATGGAGTATGTCAAAGGGACACGAGAGCCCACTAACAAAACTAAAACAAACTAAACAATAACATTAGTAGAGTAGTAACATATTATTACCAAAAGTATGAAATAAATATTCATGAATTCATACTAATATAAGTAGGTAACTGAATAAATGAAAAATTTTAAGAAATGGGGAAAAGGCAAAAAATTTCCCATGTGGAAGAATTTCAAATAATTTATTTGGATACTTCACACTCAAGAAGATGAAGCATAGCTCCCCACTCCTTAAGTACGGGCTGTACACATTGACTTCCTGCCAAAGACTATCGTGTGGAAAGGGTGGCAGGATTTCACAGTGAAAACATGACAAACATAGCCTCAGCCAGAGGAGCAAGGTCAACATCAACCATGAAGTCAGGTTGATCATCTGTATCCTTAATACGATGTGATAAAAACTGCACATAATCTGTCATCTTTCTCCCAGAAACACATAACTAAATGTAATGTGGTATCTTAAAATAGAACAATGACATTGGATAAAAATGGGGGAAATCTGAATAAAGTGTAGACTTTAGTTACTAATATGTCAATATTGGTTTTTTAATTTAACAAATGTACAATACTAATATAAGTTGTTCGTAATAAAATTGGGTGCAAGTCAATGGAAACTCTGTACTTTCTTTGCAAATATTCTGTTAATCTAAAGCTATTCTGAAAATATAGTTTACTAAATACTTGATTACCCATGCACCCATCTCAATAAGCAGACAAATAAAATAGAAACACCTAAATAATAAATTTAAGAGAATACCTGGTTGATCCTGATGATAATAAATTAATGAATTAATGTGATATAAAATATGAGAGTAAACAAATGTAAAACACAGTTAATATGATCTAAGTTTGTCTTTTTAAATGATAATGAAATAGAAATTCTTATGATCAGATTGACCAAAACAACTAAACAAACAGAAACAAACTAAAAATTCTTTAGTTGATAATAAAAATAAGAATGGGAACATAATCACAGCTCATGTAGATAATCTGTAAATCATAAAAATACAATGAACTAGTTTAAGGCAATAAATTTGAAATATCACACAAATATAAAAATTATAGAAAAAACATAGGCAATGCTTAAGGATGTTCCAAAATAGATGAAATATATCAAACCAAATTTCAAGAAAATAGGAGACCCCAGAAGATGACAAGGCTGAAGAAAACTTCATTAGGAACATACTCAAGGCCAGAGAGAAATCTTGACAGGACCTATAATCTAAATGAATTGACAGCAATATCATTAGCTAACTTCTCAAAGAAAATGTTGGAAGCAAGAATAAATTGAATACCACCCTAAAGTCTGGAAAAAAATAAACTGCTAATCTAGAGTCAATGTCCGGTAAAAATATATCCCCCTAGACTAATTAAACACACAGAGAAAATAAATAAAAATAATGTCAGACATTGGACATTAGACAATTCAGGACAGCGATCTCTGAGATGGGGGAGCAAAGTGAGCAATTTAATTTTCCCAGCTAACATTTGGGAGAGAGTGTCCAGGCACAGACCAATGAGGGGCACTGGCGTGGGAACTGCTGGTCTCCCTGAGTTGAAAGAACGAGCTGAGGAGACCAGGAGAGCCACGACAGCTCAGTCCACAGGGAAGGACACCAAAGAGCAGAAGCTGCACCGTGACCGAGCCCCAGCGTTCTGCAGAGGGTCCCACGCGAGTCTCAAGAATGGGACAGATCAATGCACAGGCAGCCTCCTCAGGCTGGGGACAGAGCCCCTCATGGAGGGCAGCGCGAACACCTCTGAGAGCTCACGCCAAATTATTGCTGTTTGCTCACCAGCTCGGAAAGCTTTGTAAACTAAGCACACTCAGATAGATGCTCAGAAGTGTTTTGCCTTAGCACTGATGTAAAATTATCCCTAGACAAGAGGTGTCCTTTGTCCTGCCTAAAAAGTTCCCAATAGGGTAAAATTCACATATTTGGCAACTGATGAAAAAATAAAGTCATTCAAATATGGCTTAAAATATGAACCACAATGAGGAGAAAAATCAATCAATAGAAGCAGATCCAGAATGATGCAAATGATAGAAACAATAGAAAATGGCTTTAACATAGTTATAACTTAATCCACACCTTCAAGATAAATATTGGGCATCTTAAGCAGAAATATAGAAATATGAAAAAGAGCAAACTGGGAGATTTTAGAGATTAAACGATACAACAGGACACAGGAAGGCTGACTGGATGCACCTAGCATGTGCCTCTTCCACAGAGAGCAGCCAAAATAACAAGTAGATATATTTACACTCCAAAATGGTTGTAGAGGGTAAGAGAGAACACTGGGATTCCACAGAGAAGCCGCAGGAAGCACTGAAAGCAAAGGAGAAGGAAGTGAGGCAACTTGCCTGGCCAGGATGGGCTGGGAATCGGGAAAGCTCCTGGAACCAGGCATGGAGTGAGTGAAAGAGCCCCAGGGCTCCACATGCCAGCCAGGGACTTCTCTCATTCTAGGTATGGAAGAACCTCTCGACCCGTGCAGGCCTCCAGACTCACTCAGGGAGCCCCTGCGCAGTCCTGGAGCCGGGGAAGGCTGGGCAGAGCTGTGCTGGGCAAGGCCATCCTCGGGTTTCCCTGAGTCCAGCACAAACACTGGCCCCTGACTGGGCTGACAGGAGGGGTCCTGGTGCAATGTGGCTAGGTCTCTGCAGGGGCCGTGGGCTTCCCCAGTGTCTCAGCAGGCAAGAACATGATCCGTGTCCCTGTCATGCCCCCATCTCAGTGCTTGGGAAGTTCGGATCAGCCAGGGGCTGCTGTCTATCTCCGGGGAGTTGCCTAGAGACCGTGCGGAGGCACCACCGCGCAGAGGCAGCTCACGTGGACTCCCACGGGCTTCTGGGTCCCGAGCAGCTTCAGCACGGTGCCTTTCTGAGAGCCCAGCCCCGGGGTCTGCATCCCGTGCTGGGCCAAGGCTGCTGCCTGCACACCACTGCACCCAGACCAGGGAGAGAGTTGGGCCCTTGGGACAAAGGAACCAGAGAGCGCACTGTCCTGAGTCTGAGTGCCTTCACTTGTGGTTGGGAGCAGGGACACAGCTTGAACAGAGACACAAAGGCTATTCTGGGCTCTGCTGGGGAGGGGTGTAAATCCATCCCACCAACTGAGCTGCATCAATGCTCAAGCCCACATATGGAGAGAGGGACTCCCTCCACCCCACCCCCTCACCCCCCGCCAACCCCCACCCCCGCCTCACTTCTACAGACTTCTACAGTGGCTGTTCCCATCAGAAGTTGACACAGGTGCACCAGAGGACAGCCTTTCTGGTGCTGACAGGGACCACTGAGTCCCCATGGGCAGTGTAGCCACTGGTCCCAGTGTAGCCACTTGCCCAAAAGGGGAGGCCTCACTCTCTCTGCACAGAGCGGCCGCATCCCGGAAGCAGGAAAGCCAGGGAACTGTGCATTTTGGGCTGAGGGAGGAAGCTTTGCACTGCAGCAATTTCAGTGGGGAGGCATGGGCCAGGCATCTGCTATGACTCTCGGGAACATTGCGCCTGGAGATAGGCAGCAGCCCCTGACTGATCCGAACTTCCCGAGCACCGAGATGGGGGCATGACAGGGACACGGATCATGTTCCTGCCTGCTGAGACACTGGGGAAGCCCACGGCCCCTGCAGAGACCTAGCCACATTGCACCAGGACCCCTCCTGTCAGCCCAGTCAGGGGCCAGTGTTTGTGCTGGACTCAGGGGAACCCGAGGATGGCCTTGCCCAGCACAGCTCTGCCCAGCCTTCTCCCAGACTCCAGGACTGCGGAGGGAGCTCAGCTCACTGTGCATCCCATGGACAGCCTATTGCCAGCAGCAACTGAGAGCCTCACACAGCAAATAGAGTGTAAATTCTATTGCCACTGCTGCAGCCAGCTCTTTCCCGCAAGTGCCACTTCCTGGCTGCAAGGTCAACCCTCACACCCCGATACAAAATCTGCCTACACAGGTGCACAGCATGTAAGAATGAGAAAAGCTACTTGAGACCTCCCTCAACCTCTCAGGAAGCTGTGAGTCTGCTCGTGTGTCCAATACTTCCCTACTACAAGTGGCATTTGAGAAAGCCACCACACTTAGGCTATCTATAACCAAGGAATGTATGCAGAGGCTTCACCACTGAAAGCACCCAGGAGCAAAGCCAGATGATAATATGCAACACACTTTACAGTCATATTCTCAAGTGGAAAAAAATACATCCAAATAAAAAAACAATCATAAGTAAGGAAAAAGGATAGTTTCTCCAGATGAGAAAAAGTCATCTTTCTCCAGATGAGAAAGAGTCAATGTAAGAACACTGGCAGTATGAAAATCAAGTGTTACAACACCCTCAAGGGATCACACTAGCTCCCTAGTGTGGATCCTCACCAAAATGAAAATCCTGAAACACCAGATAAAGAATTCAAAATATGGATTGTAAAGAAGATCAATGAGATCCAAGAGAAATCTGAAAACCAATACAAAGAAACCAGGAAATCAATTCCTGACATGAATGATAAATGTACCAAAGAGATAGATATTTTAAAGAAAAACCTAACAGCAATTCTAGAAGTGAAAAATTCATTGAAAGAATTACAAAATACACTTAAAAGCTGCAACAATCAACTATACCAGACAAAGACTCTCAGACTCAAAGACAGCTCCTTCAAATTAATTGTGTCAGAAAAAAATAAAGAGAGTTTTAAAAAATTAACAAAGACTTGGAGAATTATAAGATTATATAAGGGTCTAAACCTACAAATTATATAAGGGTCTAAACCTACAAATTATAGGTATTCAATATAGAGAAGAAAAAGCAAAAATTTGGAAAATGTATCTAAAAAATAGTTGAGGAAACTTCCTTAGTCTTGTTAGAGACTTTGACAACCAAACACAAGAAGCTCAGAGAACTCTAGGAGAAGACACTGCCAGAAGGACTTCATCAAGACATATCATCATCAGATTATCTAAAGTCAATGTGAAGGGAAAAAAATCCCAAAATCAGCAGGAGAAAAGCACCTATAAAGGAAACACCTTCAGACTAACAGTGGACTTCTCAACAGAAAACTTACAAGCCAGAAGAGATCAGGGTCCTAGTTTCAGAATGCTGAAGGAAAGAAACCATCAACCATGAACTTTGTATCCTGCTAGAGTAATCTTCAGGAGAAAAAAAAGTCCTTCTGACACAAGCAAATGCTGATGGAATTCATCACTAGACCAGTCCTACAAGAAATGCTCAAGGGAGCTCTAAACATAGAAACAAAATACCATTATAAGAACATATGAAATTATAAAACTCATAAGTGTTATAAAACAATGCACAAATGAAGCTACAAAGCAATTAAATGACAACACAATGGCAGGAACAAAACCATAGGTATCAATATTAACTTTGAATGTAAATGGATTAAATGCATCACTTAAGAGATTTAGATTGGCAGAATGATTTAAAAAAAGATCCAATGTATGCTTCTTATAAGAACCACTTTACTGTTAAAGACACTTAAAGACTGAAGGTAAATGGGTGGAAAAAGATACTCCTCACAAATGAAACCAAAAATGAGCAGTAATTGCTGTACTTGTATCAAATAAAACAGACTTTACACCAACAACAGTAACAAAAAACAAAGGAGGTCATTGTAAGTGGTAAAGTGATTAATTCCACAAGAAGATACAAAAATATATATACCAAACACCAGAGCACCCAGATTGATGAAGCAAATATTAGTAGACCTATGAAGAGATAGACAACCATACAGTAATAGTGGGGGCCATCAAGACCACACTCACAGCACTAAATAGATTATTAAGACATAAAATCAACAAAGAAACCCTGGAAGTAAACTGGACTTTAGGCCAAATGGACCTAAGAGACATTGAGGGAGCATTCTACCCCAAAACTGAAGAATATACTTTCTTCTCACCAGCACATGAAACATTCTTTAAGACAGACCATTTGCTAGACCACAGAACAAGTCTCAGAAAATACTAAAACAATGAAATCTTATCAAGTATCTTGTCAGACCACAATGGAATAAAACTAGAAATCAATTCCAAGAACTCTAAAAAATTATACAAATAGATGGTAATTAAAGAGCTTGAACAAACAAATGGAAAAAACATATCTTGTTCATGGATTGGTAGGATAAACATTGTTAAAATGTCAATACTGTCCAAAGTGATTTATAGATTCAGTGCAATCCCCCTCAAAATACCAATGTCATATTTCACAGATCTAGAAAAAATAACTCTATGCTTAGATTGGAACCAGAACAGAGCTCGAATAGACAAAGCAATCTTAAACAAACAAAAATAAATAAAACAGGAGGCATCACATTAATAGACTTCAAACTATACTACAGACTGTGGTAACCACAACAGCATGGTATTAGCACAAAGATAGAGACACAGACCAATGGAACAGAACAGAGAACCCAGATATAAAACTGTCCACACACAGTCAACTGATCTTTGATAAAGCAGACAACAATGTACACTGGGTAAATGAAGCCCTGTTCAATAAATGGTGCTGGGACAACTGGATAGCCATAAGAAACAAGAACCACTCACAAAAATTAATTCAAGAGGGTTAAAAGACTAAAATATAAAGCATGAATCATAAGAATTCTGGAAGAAAATGCTGGAAAAACTTCTAGATATCAGCCTAAGGAAATAATTTATGAAGAAGACTCCAAGGGTGATCACAGCAACAACACAAATAAATAAATGGGACTGTATTAAATTAAAAAACTTCTGCACAGCTAAGAAAGTAATCAACAGAGCAAATAGACAACCTACAGATGGGAGAATGGGAGAAAATATTCACAAGCTATGCATCCGATAAAGCTGCAGTCCCCAATCCCCGGGCTGTAGCAAGGTACCAGTCTGTGGCCTGTTAGAAAAACAGGGCTCCACATCACTGCCTGAGCTCTGCCTCCCCACCTTGCCTCCCACCGCCACCACCCCATCTGTGGAAAAATTATCTTCCATGACACTGGTCCTTGGTGCCAGAAAGGTTGGGGACAGCTGCAATAAAGAGCTAATAACAAGAATCTACAAAGAACTCAAACAAATCAGCAAGGAAAAAACCAACAACTCCATTAAAAAGTGGGTGAAAGACATTAACAGAAACTTTTCAAAAGAAGATAGACAAATGGCCAATAAATGTATGAAAAAAATGCTCAATGTCACTAATTATTAGGGAAATGTAAGCTAAAAGCACAATGAGATATCACCTTACCCCAGTTAGAATGGCTTTTATTAAAAAGTCCAAAAACAATAGATGTTGTTGTGGATGCAGAGAAAAAGAAATGCTTGTACACTGTTAGTGGGACTGCAAATTAGTACAATTTCTATGGAAAACAGTATGGAGATTCCTAAAGAACTAAAAGTAGAACTACCATTTGATCTAGCAATCCCACTACTGACTATTTACCCAAAGGAAGAGAAGTCATTTTATCGAAAATACCCCTGCACTCAAAATATTATTGCAGCACAATTCACAATTTCAAAGATGTGGAATCAACCCAAATTCCCATCAAATCATGAGTAGATTAACAAAGTGTGGTATATGTATACTATGGAGTACTGATCAGCCATGAAGAAGAAAGACTTAATGTCTTTTGCAACAATTTGGATGGAATGGGAGACCATTACCCTAAGTGAAGTGTCTAAAGAATGGAAAAACAAGCATCACATGACTCACTGTTAAATTGGAACTAACTGATGAACACACATGTGAACAGAGGGAAGTAAAACTTGATGGAAATTAAGCATGGAGGAGAGGGGAGGAAGGGATGGGTGAAAACCTACCTAACAGGTACAATGAACACTATCTGGGTGATTTCCATACTTGTAACCCTGACTCAAGCATAACAAAATTGATATATGTAACCCAAAACATTTGTACTCCCATAATTAAAAAAAAAGACCAGAACACATCAACAGCAGATAAGTATACTCATCATTCCCAGCTTAGTCAACCTTTTTTCTAAACATTTAGCCAATGCAATAAGAAAAGAAGAAATAAGAAATGAAAACATTAAAAAGAAAAACAACAGCTTGCTTCTGAATGATCTTAGGATCAATAACAAAACTAAAATGGAAAAGGGAGACACAACATAATAAACACTTCTGGGATATAGAAAAAGCAGTACTAAGAGGGAATTTTACAGTATTAAATGCCTACATAAAAAATAGAAATATCAAAAATTAACAATCTAACTTTGCGTTTCAAGGAACTAGAAAAACGATATACAAAGCTGGCATAAGAAAAGAAAATAACAAATATCAGGACAGAACTGAATGAAATTGAGGCCAAAACATAATACAAAGGATCAAGGAAATGGAAAGTTGATTTTTTGAAAAGAAAAAATCAATACCCACTTGCTAGAATAACCAAGGGAAAAAAGAGGGAAGATTCAGATAAACATAATCACAAATGAAAAAGGAGACATTACAACTCCTACCACAGAACTACAAAGGATTCTGTGACTACTCTGAATAACTCTATGCTCACAAACTAGAAAACCCAGAAGAAATGAGTAAATTCCTGGAAACATACAGTCTCCCAAGATTGAACCAGGAAGAAATGGAAATCCCGAACTGACCAATAATAAGTAGTGATGTTGGATCAGTAATAAAAGAAAACTTCCCAACAAAGAAAAGCCCAATTCTACCAGACATACAAAGATAAGCTGGCACCAGTCCTACTAGAACTGTTTCAAAAAAATCAAGGAGGAGGAGGAGAAGTTAAGGACATGTATTTTAAACCATAAGACAGTCACTGTCTTACTTCATTTGTGCTGCTATTAAAGAAAACACAGACTGGATAATTTATAAATAATAACAATTTATTTGTCACAGTTCTGGAGGCTAGGAAGTCCAAGATCAAAGTGCTAACAGGTTCAGTGTTCTGTGAGGGCTGTGTTCTCTGCTTCCAAAATGGCACTATATTGGTATATTTTTTGGATGGGGAGAGGGGGACACTGTCTTCACAAAGGAACAGAGAAAGGGACAAACACTGCTTCCCTTCAACCCTTTTACAAGGTAGCTAATCCCATTCATACGGACTTTTCCCTCATTACCTAATCACATTCTAAAGCCCCACTTCTCAATACCATCCCCTGCGTGACTAAGTTTCAGTGTATGAATTTTAGGGGACACATTCAGATGATAGCAATCACTAAATCATCAACAATAAAAAAAGAGGTGCAGCAAATATATTTTAAAAGAGATGAAATGACATTTAAAACTACTCAATTTTGTTAAAACTACCAAAATACATATGCTTCATTTCTAATTTGTATAGCCCTGCTTGTAATACATACATTTTGAAATAACTAAACTGCCCATTAATGGAGTATCTGTTGAATGAACCCACACAATGGACTATTACACAGCCCCGAAATGCTAAAAAGACATGAATTTCTTGTCTATATCCTGTTTTGAACTGGTCTCCAAGCATAAAAGCAAATTGGGTAAAAATGTATAGATCATGCTACTGTACATCTGAAAAGTAAAGAATATATGTATATATACAAATGTTTATATTTAAAAATAAAAGAAAGGCCAAAATATTTGGAATAATTATAAAACAATTAAGATAACAGTATTGAGTAATAAGGGTTACAAGTTGATCTTTTTCAAATATCTTGTTTCATAGATTTATTTTTGAGCCATGTAAACATCTATATATGTAAATACATATCTTAAAATCAAAAACAGATTAAACAAACTAAAAGCATATCAATTTGGTGGCAATACCTCCAGGGTGGAACTATTCCAAGTACTTTTAAAATGCCATAACTGGAATGAACAATGTAAGTGAGATGCAACCTGAAAACAAAAGAATGCAGAGGACTCTCTAGCCCATGGGCCAGGCAGCATAGGTACCATAGAGTCTGGAAATTGACCTAGAACAACTTGCACGTGTAGTAATGCAGCTCCCAACTGTCCAATTAAAGTGATTACATGGTGATGTCTGAGCCACTAGGGAGGTCCCAATCCGGACACTGTAAAACAAGACTCAGACCATAACCAACCCCCTTTGGCTCCTTCCTTTTGCTCTCCCTTTGCTGCGACAATGGGTCTGGCCGTCATCTGTGGCCTACATATCATGCTCTGTAAACCTACATTTTGCTCTTGCCCTATAATCCTATCTTTCTCTCCTCAATAAACCTCATTTTCTTGTTTGCCTTCAAAAAAAAAAAAAAAAGAATTACAAAACCTATCTAAAACTACCCCTTTTCAGTGATCACTTTGGTGGTGGCATTTTTATATAGTTATTCTAACATTTTCAGATATGGGATAGAGAATCATGTTGTGAAACAGAATTTTCAGCGTGGGAGTGGAATACATTTATCTAAGTTGGATATTGGAAAAGTCAATTTATGCTGATTGTCATTGGTGCTATATGTCGATAAGTTTATTTCATCTTGTGACTTCTGAATTTTCTTATTTTATCTTTCTTTTTCTTGTCTTGGCATCTATTCCTTGATTGGTGACTTTTTAAAATTTTGTCCTATTTCTCAAAATACTTTTCTTCCTTTAGATTAGTAGTTATTCACCTTATATAGGCTAACTAATGATTCCTTTAGAGTTTTTTGCATGCATTTTTAACTTAAATTATATAATTCATAATTTTCTCTTTTTTCTAATACAATAAAGATGCTCTCACTTCTAATATTATGAGTTATTACCATTCAAACTTTTATTTTTGTCTTGCTTTATACTAATCAAATTAATCATTATTAATATCATTTTATACAGAAATTTTCTTTAATTTTATGCTTTCTAAAGTGTGTTGATTATTTACAACTGTAGTTTTGTATGTCTGAAGTTGAATAATCATAATATGGCAAGAAATACTCTACATATAGGCTTGTTTCTAAACAATAAGGTTTTGGTTGTAGTCTGCTGGAAATGACACCAATTGACAGAGGCTGTTCACACCAACCATGGCCAGAGCGCTGCTTTTGGAGCCACATATTCTTACATTCAGTAGGAAACAGAGCAAAAGCCCAGCAAACTATCACATGAGTGATGAGTAGAGATGAAAGAGTTATAGACCAAAATTATGACATATGAGTGAGTTGCAAATAGTGCAAATAAAGTATCACTGATCAGCAATAATTTATTTAATAAGCAGAACAGCCCTCAAATGTATATTTTTAAAATTTCTCCCATTTTTTCAAGGATGTGTGGGCCCTACTTGGCTTCAACCACCATCAGAAAGTACCACAGACTGGCTGGCTGTCTTAAACAACAGAATTCTATTTCCTCGCAGTTTTGGAGGCTGAAGTCTAAGATCATGGTGTGGGCCTGAGACCCCTCTCCTTGACTTATAGATGGCCATCTTCTTCCTTTGTCCAGACAGGGTCTTCCTATGTGTGTGTCTGGGTCCTAATTTCCTTTTTTTTAAAGGATACTAGACCTCATTTTAACTGAATCATCTCTTTAATTACCCTGTCTGCAAATACAGTCACATTGTGAGATACTGGGGATTAGGATTTCAACATAGGAATTCCAGGAGACACCATCCAGCCCACAGCAATGCATGCCAGGCTAAGTGAAGTAGGCAGCATGCCTAAGGTCAGACAAGCCTCTATAAACTAGGGGCTAACCAAGCTCTCTGTCTGCAGGACCCGTGCTTGCACAATGGAAACTGCCAACGTGA
This sequence comes from Eulemur rufifrons, assembly GCF_041146395.1. Taxonomy (NCBI): domain Eukaryota; kingdom Metazoa; phylum Chordata; class Mammalia; order Primates; family Lemuridae; genus Eulemur; species Eulemur rufifrons. Next base: position 3,543,495 of record NC_091011.1, on the reverse strand, counting down.
TAGGACTCTAATATCTTAGAAAATCATAGTAGCATTCCGTGGGTAGTACAGTATTATTAGAATATGTGTTCATCTACATTTCTAATAATTTCTTTATGTGTTTATACTCTGAAGCAAAAATATATTGTGTTACTTCCAATGGCAAGATAAAGCTTACTAAAATAAATATAAAAATAGCAGCAGAAAAAATTTCCCAAATATTAGTTTTGTGGAAAGGATTATTGTATAGGTATTTCATTTTCATATATGAAGTACAAGTTTATACATATTTATGTAGCAAGACAGAGATAAACTTCTTTTGAGAAACTAAATTTATCTGAAATCAAAATGGTTTACATTTATGGGTATAGTTTATTGCTACTAAGCATTGCTTAGATGTTTTCTTACTCTTATTGATCAAAGGTATATACATTTACTTTCCTCATTCAATAACTTTTACATAGTCATTTTTCATACGTCAACTCAGTTATGGGTAAACCTACCTGCAAATCAGATCTGAACACACGGGGCTTACCTACTGAAACCTGTCACGTTTTCCACGACAGGTAAGAATTTGGATTTAATGTTCCTCCCTTGCTTCAAATTGCAAGCCTGCAGACTTGCTCAGTGTGCACTTTCTCACAGAGGCAGCAGAATTTCCTTTGAATATGTATCTATATATGTAATAGGTGGTATCACATAGTCCAGTAGTCCATAACATTATTTTATGTTCCCAAATGAAGAACTCACATCAGATGTCATTCATTTTGATACTTCCATTACAAGTCTCATAAAACAATAGTATTGAGAACACAGTTTGTTTAGGACACTGAAATTAAGGAAAAAATTTGAAAAAATAACATTTTTACAGAAATGCATACTCAAAATAGATATGGATTTATACAACAGGGAAATTATCTTTTAATAAAACCATTGTTATCTCAAAATATATAAAATAAAGCTCCATATAAGGTGTTAGTGGCAGTGATGAGTTAAGAAGGTAAGAAAACACAGGTCACAGCTAAGGTTGAAAGATGAGATGATTTCTCAAGTGCTTTTATTCTTGCTGCCAGTATGTTTGTTTGTCCCTGGGGAAATTGTGCAGTCTTAGATTTTTTTCCCTCTGAGTCTCTAAAGAGCAATTAAGGACATATGAACATGGATCGGCAATGTGTTGAGTCAATATTTTGAACTTCATGGTCCTAATGGGTGAAATCCAATATTGTTTATACTTTATACATGCCAGATATTTCTATTTGAGATAGGCACTCTTAAATTGAGATAGGACCATCATTTATGAATGTTTTGAGCTTCATATATTAATAAGTTTTTGTACAACTTAAAGGATTACATGATTACAATTCAATACCTTTTAAAAAGGATTTATTCTACTAACAGTTCTTAGCATTTTTTATTTAGAATAAATGAGAGAGAAGAGTGTAAGTATTACTTCCAAAAGCTTATTGGATTACTGAGCCCAATGTACTTACACCTATATTTCTCTTTAAATGTATATGAAATTTGACTGTAAATCTCTTCCATTTTTAAACTATCTTAACATATCTACCATAATACTCAGTATGCTGGTGCATATTTACCCTTTGTACATTTTATAAGAATGCATTTTAAGAATTACACAGTATGATGCAAGACTTCTAAATATTTTTGGAATGTTTTTAAATGAATTCTGTACATCACGGACATTTATTGGGTTTCTCCATGAAAAATAAAATATTTATAGAGTAGAGCATTCCCTTTGTAATTTATTTTTACTGATTTAACAAATGAATAAAGGACCTACCTAAGATGTCTCACCCAAATGAAATTTTTATAACAAAGTGTGGACCTCTAGTCACTAGATGAGTCCTATTCACAGCTACAGGGAGACCCTTTGCCTACCTACCAGTTTGGGGGAAGATGTCTAGACTCCATATAGACACTGCAATAGCTGACATGTGATTGTGACCTGTTCACTGGGGATAAAAAGATATCTCCTAAGTGATCCTAGAAGACTTGTAAATACGTAGGTGGTTGCAGTAGTGTCATTTTAGTGTGAAACAACCAAGTCACTGACCCAAGTAGAGATGAGTGAGTTTCAGGAACAAACAATATCCATTGGAATGCTGCCAAACATCAGAAAGTTTTTGTAGTAAATACCTAGAGTGAGTACACTTCAGTTGACAGCAGGTGTGGGATATACATAAACAGGAAGCAAAAAGCAGTCCTGCAACTGAACCAAATGACAATGTGCCCTCATCCGGATCACACAAAGGAACAGAAAGGAAAACAAGGACAAGAACTGTCAGAGCCACAGGACTGAGTGACGGTAGAAGTGACATGGATAACCATGTGGGTCTGATTCAGACCCAGATGTTTCAGGAGCTGAAAACCACGGTGCTTAGATGCCTACACCTACCTCCCAAAAATCCACATCACTGATAAATAGATTACATTTCGTAGGACAAGTATTGACCTTACTCACCATTTTCAAATTCTTTGTATTTTGTTCACTTTGCTAAATACTAATCAAAGGACAACTTGAAAGATAATGTTTCCCTTTCAAGAGTGTGGCATAAAAGTCAATGCAGTTTACAAAAATTGCCAATTCCATACACACATTGTCTTATAGTATTTAAGCTGACATAAATTTATTATTCATTTGACTAACATTGATTTTTCTTTATAAATGATATTTCACCAAATCATATTGCATATTTTGTAGATTGTTTCATATCTCAACCTCAGTTTTAAAGTATACTATATACACATGGCATTTATACATTAATATTCTTATTTCCATAGTGGGACTATGTTTCAATCAAAGATACCTATTAAGAAAGTCTCCTGAGAGCACCTTGTCTTGGGAAATGTCATCTCCATATTTGAGACATCTTTTGGCATAATGTTTAATCTTATGTGAGAAGGTTGGAGAAACTACATCAGGGCACTAAGGAACATAAAGGTCAAAACAACAAGCACAGAAAGACAAAGCCATCATGTATTTTGATCTTTAAAAATACTGCATTATAACATCAAAAAATTACTGCCACAACTTTCAGCTTCTATTGATGATGCAGAAATCTAGAAAAAGTGTCTTCATCATGAAAAGTATATGAAAAAATTATATGGAAAAAAATGAATGACATTGAAGTTTGAACTTTCTGAACCAATCACAGAGCTGGGGTTTCAGGGCCATTAAATAGTCTGAAATTAAGAAAAGAGATATGCCTCCTAACAGACCTGGGATGTGAGCCCTTGCTGACCTGTGGCAGAGCATGAAAAGAAGACAGGGTTGACAACTATACATGGGTAAGGAGAACCTAGCTAAAACTATTGGTAGATTTCTAAAGACCAAACGTAGCTTAGCATGGAAATATATTAATACTACCGCTAGTAGCCACAGAGACAAGGGAAGTTTGCTTGCTTTTGTAGAGTCATCTCCCTGAACCTGCTCCAAGATGTAGATGTAGAGTTGATGTGAATGGTTATGAGACTTGATAGCCACTATCATGGAATGAGGCTTATGAAGTTCTCAGGAGGAGGTGAACACACTTTCCGTTTAGAAGAAATGAGAATCCCTGAGGGATGGAAAGTGCTTCTAAAATGGCTCTCAATGGTCCACCTCTTGATGTTCACTTCCTTGTGTCATCTCCTACCCCTTTGTGTGGGCTAGACCTGGTGATAGCTTCTGATGATTAGAATACAGCAATAGTGATGGCCTGTCAATTCTAAAATTAAATTATAAAGGAAGATCATGTCTGTCCTGTTTGCTGGCACTCTCTCTATCTCTGGCTCTTCTCCTGTCCTCATTCTGAAGAAGCAAGCTGGAGAGATCCACATGACAAAGGGCTGATGGCAGCCACTGGTCACCTGCCAGCAAGGAACTAGACCTTCAGTCCAGTGGCCTGTAAGAGTTGAATCCTGCCAACAGACTTGCAAGTGAGCTCCATGGTGGATCTATCCCAGCTGAGCCTTCAGATAAATCTGCAGCCCCAATCAGAAGTTGATTGCTCATGGCAAGAGATCCTGAGTCGCAGGCCCTGCTAAGCCGTGGCTGCGTGCCTCACCCGCAGACATGGTGAGATAACATGTGCAGCACTGCAAGCTCCAAAGCTTTGGTTATTTGTCATGGAGTAGCAGATAACTAGTGCAGACTGAAAGGGCAAGGCAGGGCAGCTGAGAAGGGCTCCCACAGTGGCCACTGCTGTAGAGTACAACTAAGTCCTCCCTGGATTCTTCTGCCGTAGAGAGGAAAAGCTTTACGTCACCAGGAAAAGGGCAGCAGACACTGTACCCCTTAGTGCACACATAAAGATAAATTAAGGCAGGGGAAAAGAAAGGAAAAAACCATCTCCCCTAGAAGACTTTGGAAAGCTAAAAGAAAAGCAAAATCAAAACAAACAACTTCCAACTATTTAAAAATAAATGAAAAATAAATATCTTATCAGGTGAACCAAAAACTAAAAAGAGTTTATTATCAGTAGATGTGCACTCTAAAAAAGCTTAAAGGATATTCTTCAGGCAGAAACTGGTACCAGACAGAAACTGGGCTCTACACAAAAGAGATGAAAACCTTTGAAAAATAAAGTATAGGTAAATATAAAAAATATTGCCTTATTTTAAATCACTTAAAATATAATTGCCTAAATCAAAAATAGTAGCAAACTTTTGTGGTTTGATAGCATAAAAAGAAGTAAAGTATATGACAAAAGGACATAAATAGATAGAAGAATTGGGAATATACTGCAGTTAGATACTTATACCATGTCTGAAGTGGTATAATATTACTTGAAGGTTGACTATGATTCATTGGTGTCTATATTGTAAATCCCAAGGTAACAATTAAAAATTCTGAAATAAAGAAGCATAAATAATAAATAAACTTGTAGTGGATATGAAATTAAATAATAAGATTACTCTATCTGAAAGCTGTCAAAAAAGGGAAAAAATAAAGAGATTTTAAAATACACAAAACAACATGATCATAAATATTTTATCCAATAAACAAAAAATTCTACTAAATAAAATTATTCAAACAGACCAATTTAAAAACAGAAATTGCCAAATGTATTTTTTTAAAAAGATCCAACTATATGTTGTTTAAGAAAAATCTACTTTGAACATAAAGACATAAGTAAGTTAAAAGGGTGGAAAAAATATGCCATGCAAATGCTAACCATGAGACAGTAGCTCTGTTGAGATAGAATAAACTTTAGAATAGAACATTTATTAGAGATAAAGGAGGACAAGACCTAATGATACAGAGATCAATTCTTCAAGGCACTGCAATGCTCAATGTGCATGCACCTAACAACAGAACTTCATGATATGAGTCAAAAACAGATAGAACTGAAAGGAAAGACAATTTCCCAAATATATATATATATATATTATATCATGCCCAAATGTGATTTATCCTGGGAGTGCAAGGTTGGTATTGATGAAAGTATATCCATATCAATCAGTGGAAAATAATATAGAGTCCAGAAGTGGGTCAATGCATTTATGTATGGCCAATAGATTTTTAACAAAGATGCAAGGTCAATTCAATGGAGAAAAGATACTCTTTTCAACAAATATGCTGGAACATTTGGACATCCATATGTGAAATAATAAACTTTGATTCATACCTCAAACATAATACAAAAATTAACTCAAAATGGATCATACACCTGATTGCAAAACCTAAAGTTATAAAATTTCTACAGGAAAATATCAGAAAATCTTTTCGCTCTTGTGTTAGATAAGAACTTCTTTATTATAATATCAAAAGCATGATCCTTGAAATAGAACACTGAAAAACTGAATTTTATTAAAATTATGGTATTCTGATCTTTAAGAGGTACTAATAAAAAATAAAAACTAAGAGAAAAATATATGCAAAACACATTTCTGATAACAGATTTCTAGTCACTATTAAAAAAACTCACAATTGGGAAAAAAGATGGCGGAGTGGTGGTGACCGCCTGGATCTGTGCTCCCGGGGAGGAAGGCATTGATCTGGACCTGCCACAATGCTAGAGGACCGCTACCACACAGGAACAGCGGTGTGAATCCACAGAGAATCAGCGTGGGACAAACAGAGCGAGTGAGGTCTGAGGTGAACGAAAATTAGGAACGCGGGACAGACACTAGCCAGCAGAGCACGGGTCGGCTACACCCGCCCCCAGCTGGGGCGGGTGCAGCCTCTTGGGAAAGCGGCTTGCTCTCCTGATTGACCTCCGCTCCCAATTGAATAGAGCCCTGACCCAGGCCAGCGCAGAATCACTGAGGGATACGTGGAGCATTGCAGACAGGAGGCTTTTTTGAGAAATTACCTTAGAACCTGGGGGAATCTCAGCTGAGACAGCGCTTGGCGAGGAGGGACGGATCTGCACAGGGCGGAAAAACACAAAAGACTCCCGGACAGCAAATAGCGTTGTACCCCGTGCTGCCTTTTTCGGCAGTTCTCCAGCCGGTCACCCCCGGTGCGCGTCCTTGCTCGCCAGCCCCCGGGCAGTGGCGGTCTCTGCCTGCCGGGGAGCTGGTCCCCTCCAGCCCCGGAGCTCTGCAGGCGCCATCTTGAAAGCGAGGGCGAAACCGCTCGGGAGCCATAAAGTGCCGAGCGGCTCTTTCTGCCCGGCACCCTCCGCTGGTCTCTGAACCAACGCCAGGAGTGCGGGATATGCCGGGGCCGCGCTCGGGGTGAAGGGGCAGAGCTGCGCTAAGGCATTAAAAAAAAAAAAAAAAAACAAGAAGAATAGGCTCGCCGAACTGTATATTTTATTCTTGGTGATTTTTTTCTGGGTTTTGTTTGTTTGTTTGTTTGTTTTTTTCTTTTCTTTTCTCTCACGAGCCGGACAGCCTCAGCGGGCACCTTTGCCCTCCGGGCCTCTGGCTGCCACACCTTTTTGAGCGTGGAGGCTGGATCCCCACCACCCTCGGAGCTGTGCGGGCAGGCAGATGCCATCTTGAGATCCACTGGGAAACCGCCCAGGACCCAGCTGGTTGGGAGTGAAGGGGCGGAGCTGCGCTAAGGCGTAAAAACAAAAACATTTAATGGCTGCTCTGGACCCAGCCAAGCGGACGTGAAGGGGCGGAGCTGTGCTAAGGTGTAAAACAAACAAACAAACAAAAACATTGAGTCGCTGAACTATATACTTCAGATTTGTGTATCTTTCTGCCTTGCGGTGTGGTGAGGTGCTATGTAGTTTGTTTTTGTTCATTTTTGTTGGTGTTTTTGGTGTTTTTTGGTTTGGTTTTTGGCGTTTCTTTTCTTTCTTTTTTTTTTTTCTTTTTCTTCTTTTTTTCGTTTCTCTTTCTTTTTCTCCTCTTTCCTTTCTTTCTTTCCTTTTCCTTTTTCTTTCTTCTCTCTTTTCGCCTTCTAACTAGGGACACACAGTGAGCTTCAGAACAGGCCAGGTCCCTGGCTCTGGTACATACCGGATCCTGAGCAGTCACCCCCAGTGCCGGCGATCTGCGGGCGCGCAATCGCCATCTTAGGGCCCACAGCCAAGTCACTGCGGAGCAATAGGGTACCAAGAGGCTCCCTGCACGGCCCTCTCCCCTGGTCCACGGACCTTATATAGGGTCCCCGCCCATGTGTAAACACTGAATACTTCTCCAGAAGCGAGAGTGTGGAACCTGATCCCTGGGGACATTGGGCCAAGGCAGACTTTTGCCCGTGGGAGCTACAGCAACTGGGGCACTGAGAAAGTGAGGTCACCGTCCTCTCCCCATAGCTAGTATCTTGCCTGCAGATAGAGACAGAAACCTCCCCTATAGAGGAAGAACCAAAGGGAAACAAACAAACAAACAAACAAAGAGAATTTCGGTCTACTATTAGTGTGGACCCTGCCTGCCTTCTGAAAGACCACAACACAGTGTCCTAACTCGCCAAAGTCGTCTTGGATCACTCCAATCCTCTAGGATTGGACCCATCAGAAGCAGTCCCCCAATGGAAACAGAAAAATCTCTAAACAATACACAACAGTCTCCCCCTCTTGCCAAAAGAAGCAACATACCTAGACTGCTTCACAGCCTAAGAATAGAGCACAAAGAGTGCTGTTAACCAGACTAAATCTATAAGAAAAGATCCAACGATAAATCTAGATGGGAAGGGCCCAGCGAAAAAACACGGAGAGCACAAAGAATCAAACGGAAAGCTCATCCCCAAAGAGAAATACCAGCTCCCAACCATTTGACACAAACCAGACTCAAAACACCAACATGTCACAGGAAGAATTCCAATTATGGATCATAAACAAGCTGAATAATACACAAGAATCAATGGATAAACAACACAAGGAAAACACAAAAAAAAATACAGGATTTGGAGGAAAAATTCACTAAAGAAATTGAAATATTGAAGAAAAACCAAACTGAACTCCTAGAAGTGAAGAATTCACTAAGAGAGCTACAAAACACTGTGGAAAGTCTCAAGAGCAGGGTAGATCAAACAGAGGAAAGAATCTCAGAAATTGAAGATAACACCTTCCCACTAAATAAGTCAGTCACAGAGATAGATCGAAAAAGTAAGAGAAATGATCAGAGTCTTCAAGAAATGTGGGATTATGTGAAGAAACCTAACTTGAGAGTTATTGGCATTTCTGAGGGTGAAGAAGATAATAAGCAAGGGTTGGACAAGCTATTTGAAGACATAATCGAGGAAAATTTTCCAGGCCTTGCCAATACTCTAGACATACAGATTCAAGAAGCTCAAAGGACCCCTGGGAGATTCATAGCAAATAGGAAAACACCACGCCATGTAGTCATCAGGTTGACCAAAATATCCACTGAAGAGTCCCTTCTCCGAGCTGTAAGGAGAAAGAAACAAGTAACTTACAAAGGAAAACCCATCAGAATTATGCCAGATTTCTCAGCTGAAACCTTACAAGCAAGAAGAGGTTGGGGCCCCATTTTCACGCTTCTGAAACAGAATAATGCCCAGCCTAGAATCTTGTACCCAGCTAAGCTAAGTTTTCTATATGAAGGAGAAATCAAGACATTCTCAGATAAACAAAGGTTGAGAGAATTCACCAAGACAAGACCAGCCCTACAAGAAGTACTCAAAAGAGAATTACACACGGATCAGCACAAGAAAGATCCATGAATGTAAAACTACTCAAGAGCTAAAGATCAAATTCCAGATACCACAATGGCCCAGGAGAGAAAACATCACAATGAAGTTCTACCCAACAAGCTGAACAAAAAACTGTCTCACTTATCAGTTTTCTCAATAAATGTGAATGGCTTGAATTCCCCACTCAAGAGACATAGACTGGCCCAATGGATAAAAAAATACAATCCAAGTATCTGCTGTCTACAAGAAACTCACCTAACCTGCAAAGATGCATTTAGACTGAAAATAAAAGGATGGAAATCGATATTTCAAGCAAATGGTAACCAAAAGAAAGCTGGTGTGGCAACCTTAATTTCCAATAACTTAGCTTTCAAACCAACAAAAATAATAAAAGACAAAGATGGCTACTACATACTAGTTAAAGGCACAATTCAACAAGAAGCCATGACTATACTCAATATATATGCACCCAACCTAGGTGCACCTAGATTCATAAAGCAAACCCTACTAGATCTCAACCAAATGATAGATAACAATACTGTAATAGCTGGAGACTTTAACACCCCACTGACAGTACAGGACAGATCCTCTAAATAGAAAATAAACAAAGACATAATGGACCTAAATAGAGTGCTAGAACAAATGGGCATGGCTGACATCTATAGGACATTCTACCCAAAGTCCACAGAATATACATTCTTCTCATCAGCTCACGGGACATTCTCTAAGATTGACCACGTCCTAGGACATAAATCATGTCTTAAAAAATTCAAAAAAATAGAAATTATACCATGCATCTTCTCAGATCACAGCGGAATAAAAGTAACAATGATCACAAACAGAAACCCTCACTCTTACTCAAAGTCATGGAAGCTAAATAACTTTCTCCCGAATAATTATTCTATAAAAGAAGAAATCAAGATGGAAATCAAAAATTTCTTTGAATTAAATGACAATGGAGATACAACTTATCAAAATCTATGGGATGCAGCTAAAGCAGTCCTGAGAGGAAAATTCATATCCATAAATGCCTATATCAAAAAGACAGAAAACATGCAAATAGACAATCTAACGAATAGACTCAAAGAGCTGGAGAAGGAAGAACAGAACGACCCCAAACCCAGCAGAAGGCGAGAAATTACTAAGATCAAATCAGAATTAAATGAAAAGGACAACAAAGAAACTATAAGGGAAATTAATAAAACAAAAAGTTGGTTCTTTGAAAAGATAAACAAAATAGACACACCCCTGGCTAGACTAACCAAGAGCACAAAACTAAAATCTCTAATAACCTCCATTAGGAACAGGAAAGGAGAAATCACTACCAACGCTACAGAGATACAAGATACCATCTATGAATTCTACAAAAATCTTTATGCACACAAACTGGAGAATGTGGAGGAAATGGACAAATTTTTAGAAACACATAGTCTTCCCAGGCTCAACCAGGAAGAAATAGAGTACCTGAACAGACCAATATCAACAACTGAAATCGAAACAGCAATAAAAAACCGTCCCAAAAAGAAAATCCCTGGTCCAGATGGGTTCACACCTGAATTTTACCATACATACAAAGAAGAACTGGTGCCCATACTACATAAACTATTCTCCAATATTGAGAAGGATGGAATTCTCCTGAACACGTTCTACCACGCCAATATAACATTGATACAAAAACCTGGAAAGGACGCAACAAGAATAGAGAACTACAGACCAATTTCTCTCATGAATATAGATGCAAAATTTTTCAATAAAATACTAGCAAATCGAATCCAAGTACTTATCAAAAAAGTAATCCACTACGACCAAGTGGGCTTCATCCCCGAGATGCAGGGGTGGTTCAACATACGTAAATCTATAAATGTAATTCACCACATAAATAGAAGCAAAAACAAAAACCATATGATACTCTCATTAGATGCAGAAAAAGCATTTGACAAAATTCAACACCCTTTTATGATAAAAACGCTTAACAAAATAGGCATTGATGGAACCTACCTAAAAATGATACAAGCCATATATGACAAACCCACAGCCAACATCATACTGAATGGGGAAAAACTGAAAGCACTCCCACTTAGAACTGGAACCAGACAGGGCTGCCCACTGTCCCCATTACTTTTCAACATAGTATTGGAAGTCCTTGCGAGAGCTATCAGGCAAGAGAGCAGAATCAAGGGAGTCCAAATAGGGAAGGAAGAGATCAAACTCTCACTTTTTGCTGATGATATGATGTTATATCTGGAAAACCCCCAGGATTCAACCATGAGACTCCTGGAATGGATTAACGAATATAGCAAAGTCTCAGGCTACAAAATTAATATACACAAATCAGAGGCATTTATATATGCCAATAACAGTCAATCGGAAAACCAAATTAAAGACTCAATATCCTTCAAAATAGCAACAAAGAAAATAAAATATCTAGGTATATATCTAACTAAAGAGGTAAAGGACCTCTATAAGGAAAACTATGAAACACTGAGAAAAGAAATAGCAGAACTTGCAAATAGATGGAAAACTATACCATGCTCTTGGATCAGAAGAATCAACATTGTTAAAATGTCTATACTACCCAAAGTGATCTACAGATTCAATGCAATCCCTATTAAATTACCAACATTGTTCTTTACAGACGTAGAGAAAATAATTATACACTTTGTATGGAATCAAAGAAGACCCCATATAGCAAAAGCAATTTTAAGCAACAAAAACAAAATGGGAGGTATTAATTTGCCAGACCTCAAACTATACTACAAGGCCGTGCTTCTTAAAACAGCCTGGTATTGGCACAAGTGCAAGGACACAGACCAGTGGAACACAACAGAAAATCCAAATATAGAACCATCCTCATATAATCACCTAATTTTTGACAAAGCGGGAATGAATATACTCTGGGGACAAGAATCCCTATTCAACAAATGGTGCTGGGAGAATTGGTTAGCCACTTGTAGAAGACTGAAACAGGACCCACAGCTTTCACCTCTCACAAAAATCAAATCACGGTGGATAACAGACTTAAACCTTAGGCGTGATACAATCAGAATTCTAGAAGAAAATGTAGGAAAGACTCTTACCGACATTGGCCTAGGCAAAGAATTTATGAAGAAGACCCCCAAGGCAATCACAGCAGCAACAAAAATAAATGAATGGGACATGATTAAATCAAAAAGCTTCTGCACAGCCAAAGAAACAGTCCAGAGAATAAACAGACCACCTACAGAATGGGAAAAAATTTTTGCATACTACACATCAGATAAAGGACTGATAACAAGAATCTATTTAGAACTCAGGAAAATCAGCAAGAAAAAATCAAGCAACCCTATCAAAAAGTGGGCAAATGACATGAATAGAAACTTCTCAAAAGAAGATATAAGAATGGCTAACAAACATATGAAAAAATGCTCAACATCCCTAATCATCAGAGAAATGCAAATCAAAACCACAATGAGATATCACTTAACTCCAATGAGAATGGCCTTTATCAAAAAAACCCAAAACAACACATGTTGGCGTGGGTGTGGAGAGACAGGAACACTAATACACTGCTGGTGGGACTGCAAACTAGTGCAACCCCTGTGGAAAGCATTATGGAGGTATCTTAAACAGATTCAAGTAGACCTGCCATTTGACCCAGCAATCCCATTACTAGGCATATACCCAAAGGAAAAAAGGTCATTCTGTAACAAAGACACATGTACCCGAATGTTTATAGCAGCACAATTCACAATAGCAAAGATGTGGAAACAACCCAAATGCTCATCAATACATGATTGTATTAGTAAGCTGTGGTATATGTATACCATGGAATATTACTCAGCTATAAGGAATGATGAAGATACGACATCTCTATGGTTCTTCTGGAGAGAGTTGGAACCCATTATATTAAGTGAAGTATCCCAAGAATGGAAAAACAAGCATCACATGTATTCACCAGAAAACTGGTTTCCCTGATCATCACCTAAATACAAATCTGGGAACGACACTAATCGGATATCAGCCTGAGGTGGGGGGTGGGGGAGGGGATGGGTGTATGCCTACACAATGAGTGCATTGCACACCGTTTGGGGAATGGTAACGCTTGAAGGTGCTGACTCGGGAAGGGGGGGTGGGGAAGGGAGGGACATATACCTACATGAAGGGTGCAACGTGCACTATCTGGGGAACAGACACGCCTGGAGCTCTGACTTAGGGGGAAAGGCAGTACAGGAGCAACGTATGTAACCTGCAATTCTGTATCCCCCATAACAAGATGAAATAAAAAAAATAAAAATAAATGGATAAATATTGAAATTACAAAAAAAAAAAAAAAAAAAAAAACCTCACAACTGAATTACAAAAGATCAGTAGTTACTTTCCATGGGTCAGGGGGTTGACTACAAAAGGCCACTGGGGAATTTATGTGGTGAAGGAGCTAGTCTTCATTTTGATTATGGTGGTAGTTACATGCCTGTATGCCTTATCAAAACATATAGAACTATGAACTAAAAAAGGTTCTATTTTACTGCATGTAAATTATACCTCAAGAACCCTGAGTGCAAAAATTAAAAATAAAATAAAACTACTGCCATAAATTTGTCACGTATAGTACAGCAGAAAACATACTATATCTTAACAAACTTACAAAAACTAGAATACTTAATTTCTATCTTTAGGATCCACCCACATATTAATGTTTCCTCTGATTTGAAAATAGAAAGTTTTCACAAACAATAAAATGAAATTTTAAAATTTATCATTCGATTTTTGCTAATAAAAGAAGGCATGTTTTGTTATATTTCTTTCTGAATCATTTTCCTTACTTTCACGGAACAATAATTCTGTGTATTATGCTAGTCTATGGCAAACAGTGATCTTCAAAATACAATGATTCCTAGAAAAGAATTACGCTGTAATTATATTTTCCATTCTTATGTACCATTCCCACTACAATGAAAAATAAAAACAGGATTTTGAAGTCAAGCTCATATGATTTTAAATTCCCATTCTAGTTCTTTTTCACTCTTATAGTTTTAATAATAATTTATATACTATCTGTGAAAAGGTATATTTATATTATATTAATATCATATGTCATTTGTGAGTGTTCATTGTAATAATACACAAGTAGAACAAGTTTGCCACCCTATCATATATTGCCAGTAAATGACAGTTCTTCTTTATCTTCCAGGAGAAAAGTCTGATCATCTGCCTCTTTACATGGTGTTCTACTCTTATTCTGTTCCCTTGCCAGCTTAATCTTTTTTATAAGTTGAAAAAAGGAATGAATATGGAAACAGAAGGCTTAGTCTACATGATGTACAAAGCAATTATCTCTGAGACTTGTATTTTATACATTTAAAATTTTTATAATATTTACTATATAGAATTCTGTAAAAATTAAAAATACAATGCTTGGTGGAACAACTTTTAAAGTTCATAGTGCTATTTGCTGATTTGTTATTACTATTTTAATCAAACCAATATTAAAATGTAAATAACACTAACAACAAAAACATTTTTATTCATTCATTATTTATTTAAATTTTTATTCATTTATTTACTTAAAATTTAAGCTCTTCTACATCATTTAGTTTATTTAAAAAATAGATAGAAATAAGTGGCATCCTAAATGAGGATATGTGAATAAATAATCAGAAAATATAATTAATATTCTAAGTTACACTTCTGTTCAATGTTCTCCGGTTAATAGTAAGTTCAGCATTAGTAGGTGCTAGGAGACTTATCCATATCTAATAAGAGAAGTTTAAGAGTGAATATATATGTGTAACTTAAAAATAAAAGAGTCATTACGACCTCCTTTCCCAATATGCTCATGAAAACCCAAATCTTAGCCTCAAATTTTGTTCCATGAATGAACTAACCAAGATGGCAAAAACTGATGAGTTGTTTCAATGACAAAGACATGGTTATATGTGGTGATTAACTTAAAAGAATCATGACAAGTGGAATATAGACTCAATCATTCATGCCAGGGAGAGTCATTTCCCTAAGAAAGACATTAGGAAAGATTTATATTTATTCTTTCCCCTAGAATGAGCTCAGAAGGGGGAAAAAGATTCTGTGTAAAGATTAGAAGCAAAAGAAGGCAGGGAGGGCACTGGAAAAAGGTAGAGTAAAATAAAGAGGCCCAGAGAGACAGACTAAAATAAATAGGTCTCCATATTCTGGGGTTATTTAGATAATCAATGGATTAGCCTAGATTAAATGAACAAGGAAGAGGAACATAACTCCAGACTCTCAAAAAGCTACTAGAGCTAATAAATGATTGCATTAAAGTTGCAACATACTAGATCAATATAAAAATTGGTTTTACTTCTATACAACAGCAATGGACCACCTAAAACTTAAATTAAGATAAAAATTCCATTTAAAATAGCCACGAAAGGAATACAATACTTAGGAATACATTTAACCAAGTAGATGCAAATTTTATGAACTGAAAACTACAAAACAATGTCGAAAGAAATCCAAGACAAGCTAACTAAATGGAAAGACATCTATATTCATGGACTGGAAGACAATATTGTAAAGATGATAATACTCCCAGATTCAATGCAATTCCTTCCAGAATTCTAACTGCCATTTTGCAGAAATTGATAACTTGATCCTTAAATCCATGTGAAAAAGTAAGGGGCCTAGAATAGTCCAAACAATATTGAAGAAAAAAAAAATAAAGGACACAGACGGAGGACTTACACTTCCCAACTTTCAAAACAATACAAAACTAATGTAATAAATACAGTGTGATGTGATATAAAAACAGACATACAGAACAACAAAATAGAATACAGTCTAGAGATAAGCAATATATCTATAATTTTGACAAAGTTGCCAAGAGAATTCAATGGAGAAAGAAATATCTTTTCAACCAGTGTTGCTGGGACAACTGAATATCTACATACAAAAGAATGAATTTGGGCCTCTACCTCACACTGCATTCAAGAATTAGTTCGAAATGGATTGAAGACCTAAATGTGAAACGTAAAACTATAAAACTTTAGAACGCATAAGTATAAATATTTATGACATTGGGCCAGGCAATGATTTCTTGGATATGACAATAAAAGCATAAGCAACCAAAGAAGCAATAGATAAATTAGACTTTATCAAAATTAAAATATTTTTTCATGTCAATGAATATTATCAAGAACAGGAAAAAACACCCATGGAATGGGAGAAAATATTTGCAAATTTTACATCTAAGGGCCTAGTGTACAGGAAAGGTAAAGAATGCTTACAACTCAACATTAAAAAGATAAATATATAATTATAAATTAGGGAAAGAATTTGAATAGACATTTCTTCAAAGAAGATGTAAAACACAATATGCACATGAAAAGATGCTCCACGTTATTAGTCTTTAGGGGAATGTAAATCAAAACCACAGGAGAGACCAATTCACATTCTGTAGGATGGCTGTTTTTTGTCAAAGGAAAATAACAAATGTTGGGAGGATATGAAGACATTGAAACTAAAACGTTGAGGGTTGTGGGTAGTAACGTAAAACAGTTCATCAAAAAGGTAACCCTACAGTTACCATAGGGTCCAACAATTCCACCCCTGGGTACGAATTCTAGAGAGTCAAAACACGTGTGCCCAATAATATGTCCATGAGTGTTCATTGCAGCATTTTAAATATTAACAATAGCCAAAAAGCAAAAACAGCTCAAACGTTCTCTGTTGCTAAATGGATAAACAAAATGTGCTACATCCTTGAAGGGAATAAAACTGAGCCATAAAAATGAAATGCTAGTAGATGCTACACTGTGGATGAACCTTGAAAACATCGTGTTAAGTGAAAAAGCCTGACAAATAAGGTCATGTATTCTATGATTTCATTTACATACAGTGTCCAGAATAGGCAAATCCATGAAGACAAAAAGCAGATTAGCAGATAGCAGGGGCCGGGGCAGCAGGGAGATTGGAGAGTGACTTCTGGTGGGTACAGAACTTCTTTGGGGGTAACGAAATGGTCTGGGATCAGACACTGGTGATGGCTGCACAACCTTGCAAAAGTAACCAAACCCACTGTATTGCACACTTTGACATGGTGATGGTTATGGTATGTCAATTTGAAAACACTTGAAATTCAGGAAACCTGCATGATTCTGAAATCTGTCTACTTCACTGTAGTTCGGAGATCCGCTGGGAAGCTTGTGAACATACCGAAAACACACTTCTGAGAAGTGAGAGTTTCTAAGACTTTGAGGCCCATCTAGCTTGATTTGGAATCCCTCTTTATGTCCTGGAAGGCCTGTAGTAACTGAAAAAAGGGAATAAAAAGAAAGAGAGAGAGAAAGAGAAGAAAAAAGAAAAGCTGCTGTCAGTTTCCTAATTTAGAGATATTAGCCCGTTATACTTATGTCCTGCCCCCTCCGTATTCAGGTGTTAAAGCCCTAACCCCCGCTGTGATGGTACTGGAAGGTGGAGGGTAGTTAGGTTTAGCTGAGGTCACTAGGGTGAAGCCCCCAGGATGGAATCAGTGTCCTTATAAGAAGAGAACAGGACCCTCATACAAATGAAATAAACTGACACCCTGATCTTGGCCCTCCCAGCCTCCACGACTGTGAGAAATAAATGTCTGTGGTTCAAGCCTCTCAGGCTATGGTAAGTTGTTATGGTAAGTTGCAGCCCAACCTGAGTGAGACAGCCCAATTCATCCTTTATCAGAGTTCTTGATTCAGTTAGGTAGCCTGATTCTAGATGGTCACTGGTATTCTCTCTCTCTCTCTCTCTCTCTCTCACACACACACACACACACACTCACAGCCCTCACACAGATATCACACGTACAACCCAATTTCTTGGTCATTAAGAGTGCTAACTTTAGGGTAAATCATTCTACCTTAAATGGCATGCGCCTATATACTGATTTTTAACAATGGATCTGAAATTTATGTGGGAGAGTTTTACTTTTTAGAGTTGCCATATTAGATAATCACCGAAGCTTGCCCCAGACATTTGTTTATTTATTAATTTTGTTTGGGGTTCCCCCAGAAACCAACTCTAAGATGTGGATTAAGGTAAGTAGTAGGTTGGTGCAAAAGTAGTTGCAGTTTTAGCATTGTTGAAATTTGCTGTTTGATTTTGGAATACATTCTTAAATAAATGTGGTTATGTTATGCACCATTTTAATGCCCATTTCTCTCTTTATGTCTTTTTGCTAAGGACTTATTACTTGCTGTTTATTTTACATTTACTTTAGACTATAGAAGTGATGTTAGACAAAAAACAAATTCAAGTCATTTTCTTATTCAAATTCAAAATGGGCCGCAAAACAGCTGAGGCAACTCGCAACATCAACTACACTTTTGGCCCAGGAACTGCTAATGAACGCACAGTGCAGTGGTGGTTTAAGAAGTTTCACAAAAGAGAGGAGAGCCTTGAAGATGAGGAGTGCAGTGGCGGCCACCAGAAGTTGACAACAACCAATCGAGAGTAATCATCGAAGCTGATCCTCTTACAGCTACACGAGAAGTTGCCAAAGAACTCAAGGTCCATCATTCTGTGGTCATTCGGCACTGGAAACAAAGTGGAAAGGTGAAAAATCTTGATAAGTGGGTGCCTCATGAGCTGACTGAAAATCAAAAAAATTGTCATTTTGAATTGTCGTCTTATTTTATTGTATGTAATAACAATGAGCCATTTCTCAATAGGATTGTGATGTGCGACAGAAAGTGGATGTTACACAACTGCAGTGACCAGCTCAGTGGTTGGACCAAGAAGAAGCTCCAAAGCACTTCCCAAAGCCAAACTTGTACCCAAAAAAGGTCATGGTCACTGTTTGGTGGTCTGCTGCCAGTCTGATCCACTACAGCTTTCTGACTCCCTGCAAAACCCTTACATCTAAGAAGCTATGCTCAGCAAATGGATGAGATGCACAGAAAACTATAACACCTGCAGCTGGTCAACAGAAAGGGCCCAATTCTTCTCCACAACAACGTCTGACTGCACATCGCACAACCAACACTTCAAAAGTTGAATGAATTGGGCTACAGTTCTACCTCCTCTGCCACATTCACCTGACCTCTCGCCAACCGGCTACCGCTTCTTCAAGCACCTCGACAACTTTTTGCAGGGAAAATGCTTCCACAACCAGCAGGATGCAGAAAATGCTTTCCAAGAGTTCATTGAATCCTGAAGTACAGATTTTTACCTTACAGGAATGAACAAACATATTTCTCATTGGCAAAAATGTGTTGATTGTAATGGCTCCTATTTTGATCAATAAAGATGTGTTTGAGCCTAGTTATAATGATTTAAAATGCATAGTCTGAAACCGCAATTACTTTGGCACAAGCCTAATACATTATTAGGAGGTGAGGCATGGGAAAGCGAGGTGAGGAAGAGAGAAGAGCTGATGAGAATGTGGAATGTGCTGTCTATACCGTGCAGTGCCCGTCAATCCTGCTG
Organism: Eulemur rufifrons; assembly: GCF_041146395.1. Lineage (NCBI taxonomy): Eukaryota > Metazoa > Chordata > Mammalia > Primates > Lemuridae > Eulemur > Eulemur rufifrons. The sequence goes on along the minus strand of NC_091011.1, from coordinate 3,524,039 downwards.
GGGACTCTGGGAGACATGGCTTAGGGCTATTCCAGCTGAGCGTTAAGGGGGTTTGGCAATTTATGCTCCATCTCTCCATCTCTCATGGGCTGTGGGCTGCTTTCAGGAACATAAACCCTTACACTCTAGCTTATGCGTCCCTACAGAAAGGAAAAGAAGATGATGTAGGATCGCAGGTGTTCACTGTGTGCAGCCTGTTGGCGGAGGAGGTGCATCTAAAAGCATATAGGCAGGGCGCTGGTGGCACCTGCCACAGCACGTGTGTCTGTGAGTTTATGCACACACGCAGCCCCACGCAAACTGGAGAACCCATCAATGAGCAGGTTCAGCACTTGAACTGAGATACAACAGAGAGTTGAATGAAAGTTTGTGTAAAGAATCTGAGTTCGCCCAGCTACCCCAGGTATCCCAGTGAGGGTTTATCAGTAGTACCTCCTTTCACTCACAAAGATGTCTCATTTTAGAAAATAATTATAAAATAATGTATTATATACATGAAAATATATACTATGATCAAGAATAGGACATTGAACATATACACTATATATATCAGCAAAAACAAAAAGTGAAGTCGTTAGAGTAATCCACACAGTCTAACTTACTGTTTGAGCCTCCAGTGTCTCCTTTGGAGAATTCGAGCACCAGGAAACCGGAAACTACTACGCTGCCGTTGAAAGGTATTTTATTCCTCACCGGCCACAAGATTCATGGCTGACATCCCCATAACAAAAGAAAGATTTATAAGAGAAAAATATGGACAGTTATTTAATGATATGGGAGCCTTCAGAAATTAAGACCCCCCAAAATGGGTAAACCTTTGTATTTTTTACCCTAGTTTTAATCAAGAAGTCGATAGCCATGGAGGAGAGGATTGGGTAAAACAGTGTGACTTAATGGTAATGAACTGGGGGAACTCAGCAAGGCCTATTTCTTCAGATTCTTCTCTGTGCACTTGTCTTCAGAGATAAGCATGTTCCCCTCCTCCGGCTTCGGGGAGAGTACACCCCGGGAATGCAGTTTTTATGTCCCACTTCAGGGAGGAGGGGTGAGGGGGAGGTGAAAGTGACTTTCCTGCTTCTGCTGTTTTCTCAAATGCTAAGGTGCCATATTTTGGGGCAGAATGTCCCAAATTTGATCTCCATGCAGGAAAAGAAAAAGGTTTTGCTCAAAAGAAAGTATTCAATTTATTAAACAAATGATTTCAGCACCTTGATCAACAGTAACTAACCTATTGCTCCTTGTCATCGTCCCACGACAGCATGTGACTTTCTGCTGTGGCTGCGGAGACCGGCGAGTGTAGACAGTGTGCCCCTGCTTGCGGCCCAGGTGCAGCGCCGCTGGGACAGGCTCACGGCAGTCTGGTTCCTGGGCCCTGGCTTTTAAGCCTGGCACGATGCGGCCTTCATACAATTAGCTGAAGCATTAGATTCCCCCCAAATTGTTAAGCCTTCTTTCATTGGCAACAAATGAAAGTAACTCTTCAAATTTCATTTTTTATTTGTATTATTTAAATTTGTCTATATAAAACATTGCATTTTTATTTTCAGCATGCTGATTTTGAATAATGGCCTTATTAATAATAGAATTATTAATTTACTCAAATGAGCCTGAGCTATAAGAAATATTTATTTAAGCCAGAATAATTATGAATACCTTTGCATATTTATTTATTTATTTATTTTATTTCCTGGAACTTTCTCTTTTTTTATTTCTGTTTAATGACTTCATTTAGATTTCCCTTCTAACTGAAAATTTAGACATTAAAAGATTGTATTGATCTGGAAAAACAATTTAGGGCACTTTGAACTTTAAAAAAAATGATCATGAGTTGGAGAAGCAAATATATTAGAAGGAAACCTGAAGTCTTGCTTTCTTACTAATTTACACATGGGCAAGTCTATAAAATTGATTTTAAAAATGTCTTTGGACTATCCAACTTATCAAAAGAGAAGGGGAAGCTTGCTGGTGCCGGGAGGTCAGCTGAGCTGGGGAGAGCTGAGATGTCAGGCGGCAGAGCAGCCAGTTAAACAAGGCGGAAAGGAAAGCGCTAGCCTTTGACCACTCCCTGGGAGGGAACACCTGAGTCTAAACTGCAGGAAGCTCCCCCATGGGACTGTGTCCCGGGCCAAGCACAGGTGTTCTCACTATTGAGGGAGTCCCAAGCAAAAGGTCTTTGTGGTTTCCTGGACCCTGGGATCAGGGTAGGGTGATGGGAGGGCTAAGTGTGGAAAATACCAGTGCAGAGTCAGAGTGGGGCAAAATGTCCCCAAGTTCCCCTTCCTGGCCCCATCAGGCACCTGAAGAAGACCTTTGTCCAGAATGTCAGAGAGTAAGATCTAGGGAGGAAGGGCTGGGGCGAGGCATGTAAATATGCAGAGAGCAGGGCCAGCCGGGGTCCCAAGCCCCTCACTACAGCTTCTGTGTGCGAGGCCCAGTGTGGGAGGGTGGCTGCCCATGACAACTGCCGGGTAAAGCCTTCCGGATCACCTGTGCTCAGGCCAGGAAGATCACACATAGATTCTTAACCAGGAGCCAGGCTCCTCAGGTAGAGACCAGCTTTTCAAATAGCTCTTGATGTCTATTTGACTGTTCACTAAGATCTTGTGAATAATACTCCACATAATTGTTTTCACGTTTTATATTAATGTGTTATGATTTCATTTTCTCCAGTCGTGAATATGAAGCCACTAAAACACAGAAAAGTAATGGCTCTCTGTATCCATATGGTCACTTAGAACATCTGAATGAACTTTAAACGTTCTGCAGGTTTATTAATGGGAAAATGTGGAAATAGAAATGTGAGCAATTTAGCCTCAGTCAGCCACAGGAAAATCAATGCTGCTATAAATATTATCATCTTAAATTTAGAGGAGATAGGAATTGGCTATCTCAAGGTTTGTGCACACAGCTCCAAATCAGCTATAGGGCCCTGATTGCGATGCATGGTGTGGGAATGAGCGGGTCCCCCAGCACTAGGACTTGCATGATGGCAGGATGCAGAGATGAGGAAGAGCTGGCGACTGGAATTCCAGGGACGACTGGAAAAGCACAGGTGAGATGAAATCACACCGTTAGGGTCCAGTTCCCCTCATACCTGCACCCTCCACTGGAGACCCGTCTCTCTGCTCGCCGGGACCCCATTCCGATAGCTTCAGGTCAGACAGGGAGGGACTTACGCCTTCTAGAACATTCTGAGAAACGGTTTCATAGGTGTGTATTTCAGGATGGGGCCCACAGTCCCGCTGGTGGCCAGTCTGACGGCGCGGGGGACGCGCAGCAAGGAGCGGAGGACACGTGTCCGCGCAGACCGCCCGCGGCCAGCCCGGGTTCCCGGGCCTGAGACTCCCGCCCTGCGGCCGGCGTCCTCTTAAGAAGATGAAGCAAACTATAAACACGAAATTGTGTGTAGAGACTTGAAAGGGGTCCTCGCCCACGAGGAAGGGCTGAGGGGGGCTACGCCGTGCTCACCCCTTGGTGCATCTGATCCCGAAACGTCAAAGATGCATCCGACCCGGGATCCTGCCTGCGAAACCGCTTGTCTATCACCCGTTATTCTCCTACGGAAACCACCTTTCTTCAAAACTGCCTGTACACCTAAAACACCAGTGACACGGATCCAGAGGTGCAGCGGAAGGAGTTTCTAAATCGACATTTGTTCTCATCGGAAAAGAGAAAAAGAAACTAGAGTAGTTGCGTGCTGATCTAAATCGCGTTCTTCCTGTGCGAGGCACACGGCAACACGCTTTTATACTGACTCAGGTTCAGCCTCTCCAGAGCCCGTGGCATTTCGTTTCCCTCCCACGCAGATGACAGGACCAAAGCTGGAAGGTGCGAAGTGATTTATCACCGCGGGGCTGGACTTGGACTCCTTTCCGGTCGGGAAGCGACGACCTTCATGCAAACCGGTGGGCGCCTGGGTCCTTCAGGAAAGAGGGGGTCCTGGTAATATCCTATAAACCTCAAAGCCTGGGAAATGCCGGGAGAAAGGATATGCCAAACCATGACGGGGAATTGGGAAAATTTTAATCTCATGTGTTCTAGGGAATAATCTGATCCATGGTCAGCAAAAAAGGGAGAACTTGGTTAGACGACGGGCCACAGTCTAGGGCTCCTTCCAGACGAGCGGAGTTTTCGCTCGAGTACTTTAGACGCTTTCCCTTCATCCATCCTTACACAGCCTGAGTGCCTTTAAAGCACGTATAAAATATCTCTAAGTTCATTAACTGAGCATACCTATAAATAAAATAGTGAATTGAATTCCAAAGGCCACTTGAATAGCTAAATCCAACATTTGGTCTTCTTCATAAAGTTAATTTCTCCCTTGAGATTGTACACACACACACACACACATATATGTATACATACAAACCCACGTATAAGGATAGAATAAAAGACAGGAGCAGCATTCTTGGTCAATTATGAGACAGATAGTTGCCACTGGTGTACGTTATACAATCATGCCCATTTTGGCTCTGATTAGGCCTGGCTCTAAGTAAAAAAAAATACATTAAATTATATAAAAATAATAAAATATACCTTTTTTAATATCATATTTAACCTCTATGTTGTGTCACATGCAGTGATATATTCTTCAGTGCTTTTGAAATCCATTGGAGGGAGGTGCTATTACTCTTTTTATAGAGGAAGAAACAGTGGCTTAGAGAGAAGAATTAGCATGTCCAAGTTCACACAATTACAGAAGCAGGGAATGTGACAAACTATGGCAGAAACTCTGAGACAAACATATTTGTACCAGAACTGAATTTTCTTTAATGTATATAAGGCCAAGAAGAACCAAGGCATCCCAAGAACATCTTTATAAAAATAAAAATGAAATGCTGGCTTCATTTGAACTTTAAATACCCCAAGGCGAATTGCAAAATATATATCTCATTATTGAAAAAAATTACTACTGTACTATTTTTCATTTAAAAACTATTAGAATAGTAGAAGTAAACAATATTATAACAGTTTGCAAAAAAATTCAATATCAGTAGTTCTTAGAGTAAATATGCACTACCGTATTTCACATGGCAAGGTTATCACAAGATTTTTATAGTTTGTTTCTTAATCAGTTGCTAACATTTTGCTTTTCTTCTTGGCCTTAGACCAATGAGCCTCCCATAGATGAAAATTATAACCCAATAGACTTGGAAGAATAATATTTATTCTATTCACCAGTGCTGTTAGGAATTTTCTTAGAATCCAACTATGAATGTTTATGTTTCCTTTGAATATCTGTTTTTATATATCCCAAACAAAAATGTTTGGAAGTGTAAATCACCTCTGTTATCAGATGTCAGGTAAATGGTTACTTGGCCAAACATGGTGACCGGGAGGGTAGGCAGGAAGCCTCCAGGTTGCTACTCATGTTCTGTTTCTTGATTTGCTGCTGTTTACATGAGTGAGTTCAGTTTGAGAAAATGCATCCAGAAGCATTCCTGGTACATTGAGGTGTATGATGATATTGTGACTTTTCTGTATTTATATTAAACTTCAATTAAAAAGTTAAAAAAAACCAAGTCTGAGAAAGTAAAAAGTATCTCTTCAAAAGTTATTTTGTAAATGATAATTTTGATATATTTTAAAGAAAACTATGAAACTCACTGGAAGGAAGATCTAGCAGTTATTTTGACATATAACACTCAATAATTCACTCAAATTTTAAATATTTTCAGTTTTTAAATCTAAATGTGAACTGTGTATGGCTTGATTTAATTTTCCCAAATTTATTTATTTGCTCCCAGACTTTGCTGATCCCTAATATTCTCACAGTAAAAATTAAATCAATATACATATATATGTATATCTGAAATGACTTTAGGATATTACAGTTATGTTTCAAAGTCTTTAATTGGAAGTGATTGGTGGTAGCTGTGAGTTCATGCTGCGATAGACCACACGGAGGGAGGTCCCGCATTCTCCATTTGAGGCCTGAATCATGACTGTCACAGCAATATCTTTCATAGTCTCAGATTATCTCTGGCACAGCCCTCTCTTCTGAGATTCAGAACCCTGTGTCTAATTTTCTCCCTGATACTATGTCTGACTACCTCACAGTTAAAAAAAGTTAAAAACAAATTTCCAGTCTGGTCCCTACAAACCTATCTTTTTTTTTTTCCCCCCCATTTCAGTAAACAATGCTGAGGACCATTCAGGTGCTCATTCCAGACACATAGTTCTTTTCTCATCTCTCAACCTTCACGTCCTATGCTGGGGCTTCTCTCCCCACTTACGTAGATACTTGTCACCTTTTCATTCCTGGAACACTCCAAGCTCTTTATCACCTTAGGATTTTCAGGTACACAATTATCCCTGGAGGTTCTTTCTTTCCATTCTCTGTAAAGTTGACCTGTTCTCATTCTTTATAAACCAGGAAGTATTTTTTAAGGAGGCATTTTTAGACCACTCAGATAAAAGTTAATTCCCCCTCCTTCCTCCCATGCCGTTATTCTTTCTCATAACAAACTGTTATTTTTTTTTCCCATTGCAATTTGCACCATTGCCAATCTCCAGGTTTGCGGAGGTCAATGCATGAGCCAATTCTTTAAAATAATATGTATACACTATACATGTATTTTTATAGAATATATGTGTATAGGTTTATATTATAATATAAGTTATAGATATAATTATTATTGCATTAGTTCAGTTTCTCTGGAAAACCCTAATTCAATTATTACGATCAGAAACCTGTTGGTTTTGAGTTTCAAGTTGGGGCACTAAGGTTTTTACTCAGATTGCAAAATCTGTGGGGAGAAGGCTCTGTTCCTCAAGAAGAGAAGGACAAGAGTCATATTTGGGCTGAAAGGAAGCGGGCCTTGTGCTGGTCACACAACAAAACCCAGCTTTGGAGGCTGTATAGAGTGCGTGAGACAGATGTTCGCACGCTGACAGTCCCTCTGAAGATCAACAGAGCTGCCTAATGGTGGGTATGCAGCCACCCAAAACGAAGGCCTGGTGCATTAGAACAATAGTGAGGCTGCAGCTTTGGGGCCTCAGGCTTTTAGCACCATCTGCATGCTTATGTGTGCTTCAGTGTGCTCTGGCCCTAAACACTGGTTTCCTTGACAAACGTTAAAATGAATTCATAAATCCAGAGCACACGCTAACTTATCAGCAGAGTGGCAGTGATATATCAAACTCAAATTTAATATTTTCTGTGATATGACTATTAGAGTGCTGGGAATATTTAATAATTTTATTCAAGAAGTGGAATATAAAGGTATAGTAGTACATATGTATTGCATCATTTAAGAAGTTCTAATAATTTCATAGCCATTTTGAAGTACTTAAAATTCATTTTTAGTTGTAAGAAAAGGTGACAAAGAATTGCTAGCAGGGACATTATCTAGTCCTATGGGGAAAATATTAAAGTAGCAATATTAAAATTTCATTTATATGTCTTACCTTGTAAAGTAAATGGCAAAGATGAAGACTTTCATCATACAAGTAAAGACATAAAACAGAGAAGTTCAAGTTCCTTATCTAATGTGAGCCAACTTGTCAGTGCAGGGGCTGAAGGACAAAAGACACATTTCTTCCTGAAAGCGGTGATTGGCATTCCCCATGCTGAGTTCAGTTATGAGAAAAAGAGCCAATGACTGCAACGGCTGGTGGAGATGCAGCAGCAAGGGATGTTGCAAATGATGTTGGTTTTGTCTGAGACCATTTACTGAGCATATCATTTTCACAGATGTCCTTAAACTGGTAAGTGGGCTGCTTCCCACAGACAGGCAACATCTGTTCCATGATCACTTTACCTATTCAGGTAAGTGAAGTAAGTGCCCCTTTTATTGTTTGGTCTGTCAAAGCCTGAACCCCACATCTACAGTTTGATGGGAAAGACCAAAACGGCATCTCTACATCATTCCTTTCCAGGCGCTAATTCCAACTACTTTATTGGAAAATAGATGTGCGTCTCAGAATAATTCACAGTGGCAGTTAAAGAACACATAAAAGTAAGAACCGACTGAAGTAAGCCAGAGTATGTTAAATGCATCCGTTTTTTCATCTAATTTGACTCACTGTAACTAACGGAACAGGATCAGAGTGAACACAAAGAGTTCTAGACAATCTTCTGCTGAAGTAGCAGCTTTAGTATTTGTCATGACGGAGATGTCCTAGGTGCATCCGTCTCCACTGTCCGGATGCCGGGATTACTGCTCTACAGATAATTCAGACTGCTGGTCTAGGGACATTGCTTTGAAACATGACAAGGATAGTAGAGTGTGTTTTAGGGAGAACCAAGTAGTTTTGAAGATGGCCTGTACTTACTTTTGGTGATGGAAAAATACAGATTAGAAGAATTTTCCTCATTTCTTCTTTTTGTTCCTACTCTGAGAGCTTTGTCACTTCTAGAAACATGATCTTAGTTTTCTGAGTGTTTTTTCTATCATGTTATTTTTGAAACTGATGAAATTTCATAAATATTGTATGTTCGGCCAACTGTTTAATATTTATACATTGAATTAGTCCTATAATTAGTTTTTTCTTGTAATTTTTAACAAGGGGTAGTGTGCAGGAACAGGGACTAGATCAGGTTCAAAAAGCTGGAGATGTTCAGTCACAGTCATGCAGGCAGAATGCAGGGCGTGGGGCAGAGTGGACAATAGGCAGACAGGGTCTTGCCCCCATGGAGGAGGGTCCCAAGGACAGCTCCTTGGAGGAAATCCCCCATTACTAGTGTCTGTCTTTCAAGAAGCTGGGGGCAGGTGCTGAGATTTCAGTCTTAGACTGGGGGAAGGAAGGGAAGCAAAAGTCGAGACGCCTCAAATCCTCATGCAAGAAAGGCAGCTTGCTGGAGCAGAGCTCACAATGACCCCTAAACACAAGCACAGCCAAGGGAACTTGCACCCCTGGTGGGCTGGGGCCATGATGGGAGGAAAAGGTCTGACGCAGGACTGGGGCCCAGGAGCCTGGGAATCAGTGTGCATCTCTGAAACTAACCCAGAGTCAGCCTGGAACAACGTATTCTGGCCCAGGTAGATACCAAGCATGACTCACTCAGAACTCGAAGCAGAGGTGTCCCATTGTCACAAACCGTGCTGCAGGGGCAAAGATTCAGGGGATGGTAGAAGAGCTCTGCAATCACCCTGGGGAAATTTTACCAAGGCCCAACTGCTACAGAGGCAATTTAACATTTTGCTTTTAAATTAGGATCATTTGGGGGCAGGTTTGGGATGCTAGGGAGATCCGTGTGTCCAGATGCAGTGGCGGGAAGTGAAGAAGCTCACTCCTGCCCCTGTCCACCCTTCCTCTCCTTTGTCCCCACAGCACAGGCTGAGGAACCAGAATATTGGTACAGTGATTTGGGGAGCCTTTTCAACTTTTTAAATTTATTTTACCATTTTTTTTTTTTTCCACATAGACAAAGGCAGATGCTCAGGGCTTTTTCTGGCTGGTGAGAAAAAAATGATGCAGATTTCCTGGTCCCTGCGTAGGTCCCAGTGCTCTTAGGTACTCTCCCCTCCCCACCTCTACAGGACAGAGAGCTGAGGAGGCTGAGGCAAGGTTGTCATCTGGAGGAAACGGGCTCTGCCCACGCAGCAGCAGGCTGGCGCTGACACGGCTGGCTGGGGAAAGGCGCTTCACCCAGGGTTCTCAGGGTACTTCACGGTACTGATTGTTCTGTTCACGTCTTTCTCTACTACTCTGAAGATCATTCAAGGCTTTCATTTTGTTTAATTATTTGGAAATGTTTATTAGAAGTAATTCTAGATTAGCCTATTGATTACTATTCACTTAATTTGGCTTCATATATTGAACACAGGATGTATGTCTCTAGGGATGAGTCCGTTGAGACCTTCTCAGACACCAGCATATACCGTCCCAAGTTTTACATCTTTTCTTGGGCATTACTACCTTTGTGGTCTTCCCGGTGTTAGGTTTACTTACAATTCTCTTAGAGAAGTGTCAACACCATCTCAGTAACCTACTGGGTACTCTTTAGTGGAAACTAAAAAAGAAAAAAAAAATCCTAGCCCTGTGCTAGCTCTGGGTCTCACTCTGTTTGCTGTCTTTATCTTCCCTTGGGAAATGGGCCACTTCCAGGGTGACATCTTTTTAACTACATGTTTCCAGAGATATCAGAGAGAAACCAATGATAATCCCATTGTTTTCAGTTTAGTGGTTACAAAGTCAGGCTAGCATGTTTTCTGTGTATGCTGAACTCTACAGGATCCCATTTATTCGTGGTTAAAAGGCTTTCCTTTGGAAACAAATATGATGATTTCAGGCAAGTAATAAAACCAGGGGTATATGACAAGTATCTACCATAACGCATTCAGGGGTAGCTGTCTTTTGCTGTATTGGTTCAATGTGAGTTTAATCATTTATGGTCTCTTAACAGCAAGGAGTTCTTTTTTGCAGAGTAGTATGTGTGCCAATTATCAAGGCTGGAACAAATTGATGGCCACTTGTTATGGTTAATAATAGTGGTACTGGGTCAATCTTATGTAATTTTAGGAAAGTATTGGCTATCAAAATTATTTTGACAACCAGGGATAAAATGTCCATCCCGTTTCATGTCTGAATGCACGTTGGGACCACAACCGAAGCAGAGTGGAACCATCGGTCGCACTTCTGAAGCTGCCCGACAGCCTGCTCACCTCCTCCGCTCTGAACGCTCTCTCCTCGCCCGGCCTGACGCAGGGCCACTTCAGACCTCAGAGCCACATGCTGAATGTGGTGGCGCACCAGACGTCAGAAGCGTCACTCAAAGGGAAGCTTTCTACTGCTCTGAAAGGCAAGTTTTATATTTTTCATGAGAAAGAAATGAACTTCCGTTGTACTAAGACACTAGGTCTGGGGGCTTCGTTGGTTAAATAGTGAGCAGTTTCCTAACTAATACATCGGAATCCCACTTCCCCACCAGGGGAGCCATGGGACTTAGAATTACTTCGTGAACCACGTGGGCAACAGGGACAATGGGAGTGGGTGGTGCATGTATGTGATTACTGAAAACACTCCAGATAGAATCGTCTGTCTTTCCCTGCAGCTGCCAGGCTGCTCGGATCTTCCAGGCAGACTGTGTTCTAGCTGGTGTACTCAGGTGCGATCCTCCAGGTAGATTTCATCTCAGTGGGCAGGGTCTGTGACTACTGTGTTCACTCAGCATGAGGGTGCTCTGAGGCAGAATTAAATAAAAATATTCATCATTGCTCTCTAACTTGCATCTTTAATATGCCTAAATTTAGGATAATTGGCTAATTGAATATATTTCTCTATACACACACACATTCTCTCTCTCTTATGTAGCACATAAGTTACATGATACAAGATGTTCCACAAACCAGAAAATAAGCAAAAGAAGGCAAAATTTTCGTCATTCCTGGTGGTTCACCAGGTGCCCTATTGCTGTGACCCGGACTGGGTAACCCGCGTCAGTCACCAGGTGCAGCCCTTTGGGAGCGCCAGTCCTGGTGGAAAACCAGCCCTCGCCTCACAGCGGGGAGTGTTAATACACAATATTTCAACAACAGCAATATGTGAGCCTTGTAAGTATTAGCTCAAAAGTCATTTGTTAGAAAAAGGAAATGAAGAATTCCCTCCCAACGTTGTAATTTTAATACGGTGCTTCCTATTCGCCCAGCTGCCGCCGCCGCTGACCTGGCAGCTCCCGGACCGCGCGGCGCGTCGTCCTCTGCTCCGCGGCGGCTGCAAAGGGTGATGAGACCCGGGCGGCCCTTCCGGAGTTCCCCGGTCCTCCAGCTCTGCTAGCTTTGGCTGCGTTTTTGTTTTGTTTTGTTTTGTTTTTACTTTTCCTTGGGTTAGTTATGGACGAGTCAAAATTAAGATCTTCAAGGACAGAGTGGGAAGAGATAAAATTCATTGTTTTCCTAATGTTCAAGAATTTTAATTAAATAAGTGTTTTGGGAACTGTGGAATGAGAATTTACCAGCCCTGTCATCTCTCTTATATTGCTAAAGATGGTTTAAACTTCGCTATATAACATTAATAGATAAATATTTATCACTTTCCGATACATTATTACTATATCACCATAGATTATTTTCTAAGGTGAATTGAAAATAATCCTGTATAGATATGAAACAAGTTGTGCTAAAAATCACTTCCTACAGAATGGTATTAATAATAGTGAGAGAAATCAATGTATAAGAAAGGGGGAGTGTAATTATAGAATCCAAATATATTAGTTCAGAAAGGAAACTTACAAGTAATTTAAAATAGTTCCTTTTTTCTATAGGTCAAATCTCAAATCTAATTCCCTCAGTCCTCAACAACATGTCTTGACCTTATTTGTTCAAAAATATGTCATTGGTTACTAGCATTTCTACTCCATTCTAATCCATTATTCTCATAAAGCATTTCAAGATTATTTTCAAATTTCAATCTTATTTTATTTTCTTCCACCAACCATAAAATATCTTCATTCCTATCTCAAGCAATAAATCTTCCTAGCCCCTTTTTATCTTATTTGTTCTCATACAATTGATATAGTTTCAATCACATAACTAGAACAACATAAAACATTCAGACATTTATTTTCGCAAGATTTATATCTAATTATTGTTAACATAAAGCGTGACTCACACAATAAAAGACTGTCTAATTTTTTACTTGATCCTATTGACACTAGATATTGGGATTTATAATAAAATTACAATGAATGAAAATGGTTTAAGTTCTTAAACATGTCACATGAAAAAGTAATAATCTATTCATTTATTCATGGAATATGAATACATATACTTATTTTCTGAGTACCTACTTCATGGCAAGCATTAAAGTTATCAGTAAGACTAACGATTGGAGGGAGAAGCAACAAAATAGTTTAAAAAGAAAATAATAAAACTTTCTTTGCTTTTATAAATTCCTGGAATTATTAAAGATAGCTTGTAACAAGTTAATAGCATTATAAAATAATATTGGTGATTATTATTAATGATAAAAATAAATTTTTAGTAAAACCATAATCTAAAAATATATTACTAGTAATTTCTATAATATTAAGATCAATATTAAACTATAAACTATAAATTTCATAACCTATAAATTTGTTAAGCATCACTATAAATAACTAACAATGACACTTAATTGGGCTTTTATATTCAGAAGAAACAGAAACATAAATTGATTAGTCCACGTTTATAAAGCATTTAACAGATTTAAAGTGCTATTATTATTTGAAAAAGTACATGATCTTTATGAAACAGGCATAGTCTCATGATATTAATATTTTAATAGAAAAAAATTATTTATATGGGAACAACAAGAAATCTCATTCATCGCTAGTAAGAAAGCAACATCATACAAACATCTTGAAAGGTTGTCAATTTCTTGTAAAATATGACAAGCACTTATAATACATTCTAGCAATTTATTCCTAGGTATTTACTTAAGTGAATTGAAAGCTTATGTTCCTTTATAAACTCGCACATGAATGTTTGTAGCAGATTGATTCATAATCATTAAAAAAATAAGGTATCCTTCAACAGATGAATGGATTAGCAAGCTGTCATATATCCATACAATGGAATACTTCCTATTCAGAATAAAAAGAAATGAATCCATCTTAAATGCATTTTGCTAAGTGAAAGAAACTAAACCCAAAAGGCTACAATGGTGCAATTTCATTTCTAAGAAATAAATCAAAATGATAGGGGCAGAAAATAGTTTAATGGTTAGTAAGAATGAAATGGTTAACTATAAAGGGAATTTTTATGCTAAAAACATGTTCTGCATAATATTGTGGTATTAGATAATAACTATATGTGTTTGTCAAAAGCCACTGAAAAGGATGACCTTTACTATGTGCAAATAAAATAAAAAAGAGAAAACAAAAAAACAATAGGATGTCAGTAGATCCAAAGTTGGAATGTTTACTATGATAAATGAGCCAAAATACACTTAAAATGTCACTGAAGAGAGTGTGGAGAAAGGAGATAACCTAGGCCCCTTTGGAAAACAGGGTTTTGACTGGACACCAGGAGATTAAGAATAAAAGAAACTGGACACAAATACTGTACTCTAGTTGATAAATTGTTTCTTGCAGAGATATGGGTTACAAATTCTGAAACTATTTTACATACATAGTAGTGTTGAACAAAGAAGGAAATAAATCATAAATAATAGGGGCTACAATTCTCACTGTCAGAGAAAAAAGGTACTGATACACATTCACGGATGAATAAAATGAATCTGTAGTGCTGAATTTGCTTGGGAAAATATCAGTATGAGCTCAATTATCTTAACATATATTCAGATAAATACAGAAATAAATACAAATGTGTACGTATACACAAGTTACTTATGCATACACATATGTTATAGCTCTGTTTGCCAAGAGTGCCTAGAAGCAGTGGGTCCCCAGCAGCAATAAGCACACATAGTGCACAGATTGTGGCTTCTAAATGCCATTCTCCAATAAAAAGAAATGGAAACTTTGGAGAAACAGTTGATTCCAGGGCTGAGACAGGGAAAATGCAAGATGAACTTGGCACCAGTTTGTTTTGCCAGACAGTGAGGCATGCTTTCCTGCAACCAAAAAAAAAAAACAGACAAAAACAAAACAAGAAAATAAAAAGAAAAAAATGATAGAAAAATATCTAAAGGACAGAGAAGTCAACCTGAAAGATCTGTTAAAAGAAAATCTTGAATTTAAACAAACAAATAAATAAATAATGATAGTTTTGGATAAAACCTAAAGAATGAAATAAATATTCATAAGCTTATATCACTATAAATAAATGATTAAATAAACAAAAGAAAAATTGGCAAAAGGTGCAAGTCTTCTTTACAGAAAAATTCCAAATAACATAAGAAAATACCCTCACCCCCCTGAGGGGTAGCTTAAATCCTCTCCCCTTGGGTATGAGTTTGACTTAGTGATTTTCTTCCAAAGAATAGAGTTTGGAAAACTAGAATAGCAACATTACAAACAATAGAGAAAATTGGCAAAGAACAGCTTAATCAATTGATCAAGCTTAATGTTCTGTGATAAGTCCTGTTGTATTGGTGACACAGAAAAGTCCACTGCAAAATTGGAATCCAGCCTGAAGGCCAAGTGAGCTCTTGGATTCATGCAGGAAAGAATTCAAGGGCGAGCTGACAGTAAAGCAAAAGCCAGTGTATTGAGGTAGAAACAGAAGGAAGCCTTTCTCCATAGCAGAGCAGCAGCGATCTCTCAGGGCAACAGAGAGTAGCACCTCGTGAGTTTCCGGGGTCTTATTTTATACCTTCCATTTAATTTTATGTTAAGCAGAAGTTTATTCATAAGATTTCTGGGAAAGGGTTGGGGAGTTCCCAGAACCAAGGGTTCCTCCTTTTTTGAACCATCTAGGTTCTGGAAGTTGCCATGGCATTTATAAATTGTCATGATGCTGGTAGGAGTTTCTTTTAGTATTCTAATGTATTATAATTTGCATATAATGAGTAGTGAGGGTAATCTAAGGTCATTTTTTCCTTACCATCTGGGATTCAACTGGTTTTGGCCAATTTCTCCAAGCCTCCTGTTTTATCAGAGACCTTGGTTTGGGTCTTATGACTCCTTCTCCCTAGAAGGCTTGCCAATTATCTATCTCAGTGGTCCCCAACCTTTCTGGCACCAAGGACATGGAAGACAATTTTTTTTTCTCCACAGACAGGGATGGGGAAGGTGGAGCTCAGGTGGTGACAGGAGCAATGGGGAGCAGCTGCAAATACAGATGAAGCTTCGCTAGCTTGCCTGCTGCTTACCTCCTACTGTGTGGCCTGGTTCCTACCAGGCCATGGGCTGGTACCTACCAGGCCATGGGCTGGTACCAGTCCACAGCCCGTGGCTGGGGGCTGCAGCTCTGTCTCACTGGTGTCATCTGTTTCCTGATTTGATGGTAACGACACCGCCTCTCTGTGATGTTTTTCGCAACAGTCTATAATCCCAGTCCAGCCATGATAAAACATCAAAAAGACTCAAATTCAGGGACATTTTAAAAAATTTGTAGCAAGTACTCTTCAAAATTTTCAAAGTGGTAAAAACAAAGAAGGATTTAGAAATGTTCACAGACTGGAAACGAAGGAGACATGACTAAGTTCAATGGGGTGTCCTAGATCAGCTTCTGGAAAAGGAAAAGGAAAAGGAAAAGGACATTAATGGGGAAACTCATGAAATCCGAAGAGTCTGTAGTTTAGATAATAGCATTGTGTCAATGATAATTTTTTAATCTTGATGATTGTGTCATGGTTATACAAAATGCTAACATTAGCGGAAGGTGTGGAAAGGTACATGGTTTAACGTTTTGTACTGTCTTTGAAATTGTTCTGTAACTCTGGCATTATTCAAAAATTTTAAAATTTTTAAAAAGTGTATTTCTTATATAACAAGTACCACATGTTTATAATTTGAGAAACTTTAGATATGGAGTATGAAAATGACCTGAAAGTTGATTGTCATCCTGCATGTTCAGGCTTTCAACTTGAGTTTAGTTTATGCATTACATCTTCTTCAAAAAAGGACAAAAATATTAATCAAAACTCCTCTCTTACCTATATCATAATTTAACATAACGTCTTAAAGTTTAGAAGAGAAATGTAATCAATTAATTTCAAAATTCCTTTTATTATGTTGTAAAATATTCTCCTCAAACATGCCTGGATTCAGGTATGTTTCATTACCATACATGTAACTCAGAAAAACTTGTTATTGAGCTAACATCAATATAAATTTTATTTTTATCCACTATGTCATTCTTTGCCTCATATTTTGACAGAAAATAAGCCTAATTAATTATCCATAGCTCTTTTCTGTTCACATCACAAGAGTAAGTGATCCCAAGTCTGTCACCCTTGCCACTCTTTAAACTGTACTTAAAAGCCTGTATGTACTCATCATAGTACCTTAGAATTGGAACTGGATGCATCATATCTGGTGTGGATTGATCAACAAAGATTTAAGAGGAACCAGAAATCTCTTATCAATACATTTTCATCTGACAGGGACACAGACCAGTGGAACACAACAGAAAATCCAAATATAGAACCATCCTCATATAATCACCTAATTTTTGACAAAGCGGGAAAGAATATACTCTGGGGACAAGAATCCCTATTCAATAAATGGTGCTGGGAGAATTGGTTAGCCACTTGTAGAAGACTGAAACAGGACCCACAGCTTTCACCTCTCACAAAAATCAAATCACAGTGGATAACAGACTTAAACCTTAGGCGTGATACAATCAGAATTCTAGAAGAAAATGTAGGAAAGACTCTTACAGACATTGGCCTAGGCAAAGAATTTATGAAGAAGACCCCTAAGGCAATCACAGCAGCAACAAAAATAAATGAATGGGACATGATTAAATCAAAAAGCTTCTGCACAACCAAAGAAACAGTCACGAGAATAAACAGACCACCTACAGAATGGGAAAAAATTTTTGCATACTACACATCAGATAAAGGACTGATAACAAGAATCTATTTAGAACTCAGGAAAATCAGCAAGAAAAAATCAAGCAACCCTATCAAAAAGTGGGCAAATGACATGAATAGAAACTTCTCAAAAGAAGATACAAGAATGGCTAACAAACATATGAAAAAATGCTCAACATCTCTAATCATCAGAGAAATGCAAATCAAAACCACAATGAGATATCACTTAACCCCAGTGAAAATGGCCTTTATCAAAAAAACCCAAAACAACACATGTTGGCGTGGATGTGGAGAGACAAGAACACTCATACACTGCTGGTGGGACTGCAAACTAGTGCAACCCATGTGGAAAGCATTATGGAGGTATCTTAAACAGATTCAAGTAGACCTGCCATTTGACCCAGCAATCCCATTACTGGGCATATACCCAAAGGAAAAAAGGTCATACTGTAACAAAGACACATGTACCTGAGTGTTTATAGCAGCACAATTCACAATCGCAAAGATGTGGAAACAACCCAAATGCCCATCAATACATGATTGTATTAGTAAGCTGTGGTATATGTATACCATGGAATATTACTCAGCTATAAGAAATAATGAAGATACGACATCTCTATGGTTCTCCTGGAGAGAGTTGGAACCCATTATATTAAGTGAATTATCCCAAGAATGGAAAAACAAGCATCACATGTACTCACCAGAAAATTGGTTTCCCTGATCATCACCTAAATACACATCTTGGAATGACACCAATCGGATATCAGACTGAGGTGGGGGGTGGGGGAGGGGATGGGGGTATGCCTACCAATGAGTGCATTGCGCACCATTTGGGGCATGGTAACGCTTGAAGGTGCTGACTCGGGAAGGGGGGGTGGGGAAGGGAGGGATATATACCTACATGATGGGTGCAATGCGCACTATCTGGGGAACAGACACTCCTGGAGCTCTGACTTGGGGGGAAAGGCGGTACATGGGCAACGTATGTAACCTGCAATTCTGTATCCCTCATAACAATAAGATGAAATAAAAAAAAAATACATTTTCATCTGGAAACAAAACCTAAATTCCTATAAGCTGATCACATTATTGACAAATATTGAAGCTATATCCTCAAATTATGTTCATGTTTCCTACGTGTTTTTGATTCTGTACTTTTCAATTTTTTTCTAGACTGAATAAAGGATTTTACTTATTATACAATTAATCTTAGAAGAATTACAGTATTATTTCTCAAAACTACTTTGAATACTTACATTCCCTTTGTTTTATGATCCTTAAAGATAGAATGTTATCAGTGTCCTCAGCTGAACTACCAATAATAACAATAACCATGGGTGGAGGACAGAATTAAAAAATATAACTTTTGTAATTGTCCTCCTGGTTCACTAAGAATGAATCAGTGTAACAATATATGTAGCATTATGACTCCATCTTGTTCATGAACTTAAGAGAAATATTATCCAATCCTTTGGTAAAAGTCAACTTAGTCTACCAAATATGTCTGTCTAGTACTGATTACAAGTTTATAAAAATGTAAGGTAAATGTACTTTGTGTCAGAGAATCCATGTTTGTTTCTAGTGATGGAAAATGTTCATATATGTATGTATGGAAATATTTTAATACCCAAAACTAGATATTGAGAATGGATTACATCAAACTGGTCTATAATCTATGCAATCTACTTTCAATCTTTTTAAAAACATAACTAATTTGTCTTTTTTAGGCTCAAATTCTCTCTTATCTATTATTTTTCAAGATCGTTGACATTGTTTCAGAAATATATTTCTGTGGCACTATTTTCTTCTAAGTCTTATAAAATACATTAAAAAGTCTTGAATTATTTTAAGATGAACATGCACACGTTATAGACAATAAGAGAGATAAATATAGATATATATAATTAGATAGTATATAGATATCTGTTACTTAGAGATAAGCTATTGGTATGGGCTGATTTATATCTGCCTAGAATTCATAGGTTGAAGTTCTCACAAGTGACTGTATTTGGAGAAAAGGATTTTAAAGAGGTAGGTAAGTTAAAATGGTCCCCTTAGCATGGGCCCTAATCCAATCTGACTTTAACCAGAGGAGATGAGGACACAGACCCACAGAGAAGGAAGGTCACACGAAAACACAGGGGACAACAGCCGTCTGCATGGCAGGGAGGGAGGCCTCAGGAGAAACGAACCGCTTGGCACCTTGTCTCCGACTTCCAGCCCCCACAACTGTGAGAAGGCAAATTTCTGTTGTTGATGCTGCCCAGTGTGTGGTATTTTGTTATTGCATCCCCAGCAAACTCATAAAATTATATATAAAACTAAAGATTATTTAGTTCTCATTTTACAAAGACGGCAGTAGTTTCGCTGGGAACCACCACACCTACGTCTCAAGCATAGTTCGGTGTAACAGCAGGCGCGGAGGCACGTAGGCACGTAGGCACGTAGGCACATAGTCATAAGAGACTGGCGGGACACGCAGGTGGATCTGTCGTAAATTCCCGGTTCGTCTTCCAGGAGGGGCAGACCTGAATCCAGCATGATGCGGGAGCGGCCGCTGCTCGGTCCACAGATCCGCGCGGCCCCGCCCCGCTAGAGGCCCCGCCCCCGCTAGAGGCCCCGCCCCACCGGAGGCCCCGCCCCCACCAGAGGCCTCTGCTACTCATCGGAGACTCCACCTGAGCTTTTAAAGCCATTTCTCAAGGTAGCCCTTAACAGCTGATATTTTGTGGGGTTGGCTTTATTTCCAATATATTTTGTAGCGTTAGCTATAAATTGTTTCTTACTTGAAGAAAATAAGAGCATGATGTTCTTGTTTTCTCTAGCTGCTGTATTTTAATTTTGTATATTAACTTGTTCTCTGTTTCACACCTTTCATTCTCTGCCTTTACCAAGCTTTTGCTGCCGCAGGGCCACAGAGGTTGTTTCGCACCTCCTCTGCGGTAGGCTTGTGTTTCAGTCCGAGCCGGGAATGGATATGCCACCCACCGCATCAAGACATGCCGTTGAGACATCAAGGACCAAAGATTCCTTAAGAACCTTAAACTACCTAATTTGATGACAGCCTTTCAGATTACTTTTTTCAAAAATGGTTTAATATCCATACACACTGTGTGTATTTTGTCCATCTCAGAGGTCCAAGCATGCTATTTTTAATGATGGATTCTTTTCCTGGTAGATGAAAAGGGAAGGTTGATTTAGACTAGCATGAGACTGTCTTCTGATCATCAGTAAACACTAAGCAGAGGCATTTTATTACCTTGAGTCACCCTTGAAAAAAAAAATATATATGTAGTATAATCAATGTAGTAAGTTGACTATAATCGTAAACTGGATGTTATTTAAACTTAAAGCCAAATTAAAAATAAAACATATAAATGATGTACTGTGGAGTGTGGAATTGTTTAAAGCACTGATGGTGAAAGAGAGCTTTTTTATGCCTGCTAACAGAAGTAAAAAGTGGGTTGGTGATGGTTGCTCTAGCATCCTTGGAAATTTGTGGTCCTCAATATCAGAGGAAATGCATTAACTTTTAACATAGAATATTTTGGAGTTCTTTGAGAAATGAGGGCATTAAATCAGAGTTAGAATTTTGTCATTACTTAATGTGATTCAATATATATTATACTACATTATAATAATATATCATGTAAGTATATATATTTATCATATATATGTACATATATGAAGTTACATTGTATAACATATTGTATGTTATATAGCATATGTTATATATAATATAATGTGAGTAACATTTTTGTTCAAATAATCACTGTAACTTCACTGAACCAATACGTCTGTGACTGAAAACACGTCAACTCCATGGAAAAGGTCACACATGGGACAAAGTGCAGAGAAAGGACTAGAGATACACTCTGTAGCACCTATATTTTTGTAATCTTGACGTTAGCCTGCTTGCCAAAGCTGGATACGGAGAATAACACTTAAGGTTCTTCTCTGCTTGGGAGCCTTACACCCAGAAGGGAGGCTTCAAATACCAACTGGCTCAGTATACACCAAGAGCCACTATGCCCTCGCAAACACTCTGAACTGGATCTCTGTGTCCTGACTACATCTGAGTCTCCTACCCTTGATGATTTTTTAGTCATTGATTTTGAGCTATGCCTTTTGATTTTGCTGGAAGTGAGATGATCTTAAAAGGGATGTTGATGTGCAATAAAATAGAGCTGTTTTATTCACATGCACTAAATAAATAAGCAGAGTTGAACTTGAGCTGAACTCTAATAAATGCTCATCTGATTCTGGAATGAATTATGATGAATCATGATGCCAGAAAATAACAACTTCTATAAGAATGCCAATTCTCTGACTCAGTACGTTGTCCTGGCAACTCTGGGAACCTGCTGAGGTAGGTGTGGGAGTGAGGTAGTGCACAGACAAGGACCCATTCCACCCTACGACATGAAGCTACCCAGAGGAGAAAAACGTTCTTGACAAGAACGCTCTTGGATGTATCTATGCCATGCATTTTGAATGATGTTTTGAACAATGATGAAAATGCTATCTTATTTCTTTTTATAAAATAAGTTTTCCTAATTGATTTCTATCTATATTTAAGTTAGTTAACATAAAATTTATATCTGAATTTTCTACCATCTTAGATGTTAAATGCACTGGTGGCAGAAACCATATTATCTCAAGGAAAAAGTGCTCTGCAAGGCTCTTGTGGATGAGGGATGCTTGAGCATGGTAGTTGGGTTCTTTCTTTAAGCTGTAGTCACTTGCTGAAATTTGTAGACAAAAAAATACCAGTCAAACATGCTAATAATTATATTTGCAGTGTATTTCTGAAGTTTTTATGTCACATTCTTATGGTAATCTATTAATCTTTCTGCTTCATAATGCCAGAGATAAATTGTTTGCATCTCATAATTTTAGTTTGAACAGCTAGACTTTAGAACTTTCTCTTTCTTTTAATTCTGCAACAAAAAACCCTTTTGTCAACATGTAAAAAAATATAATCTCATTGAGTGAGAACTACATCAGTTCATATAACTTAGCAGAACACACAGTAATACCAAATTCAGGGAAGCTCCCTTCTATGTCTCTCTAGTCTTACTTTTCTTTTTAAGTGAAATAACAACCAGAATTTTTTCCCAAGTTCCTGCAAGATTAGCTCTGGCCACACTGGGCCATTTGGAAGAACCCTCCTTTCTCCTCACTGATTAGTTGCCTGTTTTGGTTTTCTGGACAACAGCAACTTTGTTTACACTACTCAAAATTTTGCCTTTGTGCAAAACTCCACCCACATCCCCAAATCCCCCCGACCTTGTCCCATGGCTCCGTATGCAGAGGGGCCAGTGCTAGGCAGTGCCCCTGCCCTTGCTCACTCAGGCCCAGCTGCAGCTGCAGCAAACACGTGTGCTCTCCCTCCATCCCCTTTCCCAGAGCCCGGGCAGCTGAGACCTCACCTTGTCCTGGTGCCTTCTCTGTGCTTTCTAAAACACAACTACAAATAGCAAATTCACAAAATTTCAGGGAATTAAGGAGAAAATGAAAAAACCTGTTGCAGATTTTTTCCATTCTGGGTATTACTGTCTTACATGAAATTAGAAGTTGTTTAGAAATTTGCTTGAACATTTTTTTTAATTTAAAAAAATAAAAATTTAGTCATCCTATTGTCTTCAATTTTAAGGACTCAAGTCTTTAAATTGCCTATTGAAAGGCAATTAATGTAAGTTTAAGATGAATTATTAAAGAAAACATCCCTCCACATTTAGGGAATGTGTACACTGACTGGGTATTTGATTGTATTAAGGAATTATTGTTCAATTTTCAGAAGTGATACTGATATAATGGTGATGTTCAGCAAAAAAAGTCTATCTTTTAAATACAAATAATATGGTACCTAAAGAAAAATAAAAATATATGTGTAGAGGTGTAGAGTTTGCTGCAAAATAATATGGAGGATGGGAATAAAATGGGTATTTAGACAAAACAAAACAGGGTGTTATATGGTCAAATTTTCCTAAATGCAAATAGTTTAGGAAAAGAAAAAAAGCTTTCCTTAAATATGACCAGGCAAAGAGACTATTAGAAGGAAAAATGGCAGGCTGAATTCTTGCATGAACTTCACCTTTTAAAAAGGTAAGTTATTAAACACAAATTAATAGCAAAAACATTAGTCAATGTGTAAAAAGCTTAATATTAATACACCATCTATTATCCCCATTTTTTTGCATCTATCCTTGTTTCTAAGTGTAAAAACTCCCCTGCCTTCTATACAATTTGACCGGGAGTTAAATTTCTGCTCTGCTCCCCTGAGGAGTTGATCTAGTGATGTGTCAAATGCAGTGCTAGGCCACGTGGCTCCCAGTCATCCACACCTCGAGTGGCAGACTGAGCCTGGGCAGGAAGCACCGTGCAGGCCAGATGGGCAGCCATGGCCGGGGCAGCACTGAGGGCAGTGACCCCTCAAGCTGGCTGATCCCTTCTGGGAACCTGGTGGCCACCCCTGCGCGCCTAGGGCCTTTGGACAGAGACACTGGCCCTTTGGGGAATGAGAGTTTTACGTGAAGGTGGCTCCCATATTCCTATTCCCCACACAAATCCCGTTTCCTTGCCTCTAAACTGCACTGCCCTGTGAACTGTCGCCAGGTCTTGTGACAACTGTGGCTTCTATTTTGGTTGGTTAAGAAACACAGAGCATGTTGAACTTATAACAAATTATATGTGTGCAACAACCAATTCTTACTCCATTATTTTCTTCCTTTAGTAAAGATACTGTTTCATTATGCTTATTCTTGAACTTTTTAAGTAAATTTAAAGTAAGATTCACAAAAATATCTTATACTATACTTTTGACAGAGTGAATTTCCAAAATGGTCCTTTAATTTTATAAATGGAGTAAAAAAATATTACAACTACTTTTGGAATTAAGTTAGCTAATTGCCTACGTGCAGCATCAGGTGAGACTGATTTACAACTGGCAGCTTAACTGTTAGTGATACTCTTCTTTCACCAACAGAACGAAGGTAGCACAGAGCACAAGAATGGCACGTCAGACCCACAAGACTCAGGTTTACTCAGTACCAAAGTTTACTGATTCAAAGGACAAAGATAACTATGAGATACAGGTGAAGCCTGAGGAAGTCTGGGACTGCCCAAGAAAACTCCCCAGGTTTGGGGACCGACCTAGAAGGTTCAAGGCCAAGACCGAATACGGGAACTGTGATGCCTGCCGGCCCAGCCGGCCGTCCTTCCGGCTCCTGCCTCTTCATCCTCCATGGATACACCCTGCCTTAAATCTCTTGCATATCTAAGTAGGTATTGGTGTCTGCTGTTCAGAAAACTCAAACACACACACACACACACACACACACGTGCCAAAAGTTGTCTTAGAAAATGATTTGTGACCCACTCACTCTCCACCCAGGGCAAAGTGGATGCCACCCTGGATCATCGTTTGGATGCCTCCAACCTGTGCACGAGTAAGAGACTCCCTGGCACTGGACAGCCGGACGATGGCTGGTTGTTTCCCCAGAGGGGACTTGGGGAAGCGTCCTGGTGAGGGCAGTGTGCTGGGTTGGGGATCCCGGCATTTGACCAGCAAGCGGGTGGGAGCCGCCAGTGCCGGAGAAGGTGCACTGACGCCGGCAGAGAGCACACGAGAAACCGAGCAACAAGCAGGTGAAGGCTAAGCACAGGAGCAAGGGCCCTCTTTGGGAGCTTGCAAAGGGGCTCTTATTTCCCACACACAGTCAAGGAGCAAATTCAGGACCCGGCTGGGTCGCAGAGCTCCGCAGCCTCATGCTGACTAAGGTACATGAGGGTCCACATCAGGAAAACCAACCAGGATGGAACTCTTGAAACACAAAGACACCTGCATAAATTCTGCTGAATTTGCAAATACCCTGTTCCCTGCAGCCCTGGGAGCTCACAGAGACAGCCCGTCCTTCCCTAAGCAAAGCCAGTGTCTGCTTCAAGCTGGAAGTTGCTGCAGAGGCCCGTACCCCACCAGGCAATAGGTGTCCCCCTCAGGAATGGCCCGTTTCCTCCTTGGGCTGCCAGGCCCACAGCCAGGTTACCCCCGGCCCCCACACCAGCTGGTGAGGAGCATGAGGGACGTGAGAGAAAGACAGGGGGTGTCTGTCTGTCAAAGGAGAAATGCGTGGCCAGAGGGGATTTTAGAAGAGAAGGCCAAGAAGGAAAAAAAAAAAAAATAACCCAAGAATGGAGAAGCTGGAAGCTGAGGCGATGGACCCAGTGAAAGTCCTGACTCCTTACTCAGCTCCTGGATTGAACCAGCCTCCTCTGGACCCACGCACTGAAGAAAGAGCCAGTTTTCTTGGAGAAAAGACCCTACAACTTTCACAGTCCTTCCCCAAAGGGCCTGTGTCCGTCTCCCTGGCTGAAGGCCCACTGCAGATACGGAGATAGGCATTTTGACAAATAGTACACCCTGGGCTTCAGCAGACATTGATACCAGGAGATCCAAAGAATCATCAAGGGACCAGGAAATAAGTGGCTAAAGTCTGGCTCACCTTGGCCTACTGGACTTGTAGACCCACCCAATCGTTATTTCTCTGGTCTCCAAACTGCAATTGAAGGTGATGCACTTCGCAGTCAGCATCAGCCCCATGCTGGGTCTTACCCCTGTGCCATAAGAGCTAACATAGAGGGGTAGGGCAAGTGGAAACTCCTTACCTGTGCCCCCACCAAGGCAGCACATCAGAAACAACACTGCTTCCCCACGGGGTTGGAGCTTAGTGCCACCACCAAATGCTAAAAGATGCAGGGTGGCAGCCTATCCTATCTCGATTTGTTTCAGCAGTGTGGCCCTGGAAAATGGCATGTGTCCTGGAGGAGTGGCTGACACCAAAGGTCAACCAACTGGCAGCCCTGCTATCCCAGGCAGGATCATTTTCTCAGATGCAGGGTGAGTGGCCACTGATTTGGTAAATGTATTCCTTCTGCTCCTATTAGAAAGGAAGGCTGGAAACAGTTTGCATTTACATGGGATGGACAGGGCTGTGCTAACTCACCTGCTGTCTGAGATAATACAGCCCTGCGAGACCTGTGGGGTCTGTGGATCCTACAGAGCATCATGTGAGCCCTGCATCAAGGGTGGGCCACCTACAGCATGTGGACCAAATCTGGCCACCATCTCTTTTTGGAAAAAAAAAAAAAATATATATATATATATACATATATATATACATATACATATATTGGAACCCAGCCACATCCATTCATTTAGGTTTGGTTTATAGCCTCTTTTGCATTACAAAGCAGAACTGAGTAGTCGCATTAGACACCCAACAGAAAGACTGAAATATTTACTGGCCGATCCTTTAAAGAAGAAGTTGGCCAACACTTCTTCCGCACTGTATCTGTGACATCATGCTGGTGGCACAGGATGAGCACCAGGTGGCCAGTAAGTTAGAGACTTTGGTAAGATGTATCTATTCCAGGGGATGAGAGATAAATCCTCTGAAAATGTGGGGACCTACAACTTCAATTAAGTTTTTGAGGGCCCAGCTGGGAAGTGTGTTCTAGAATGTGCCCCCCAAATGAAAGACAAATTGCATAAGCACAAGGCTGTATTACAAAGGAGAAAGTGCAAGAACTGAGAGGTCAGATAGCTTACGTTATAGAGGCAGCATGTTCCACATCTGTGAGCCAGGTGACACGGAAACATGCCAGCTTTGCGTGGTACCTGGAACAGGACGGGGCTCTTCAGCAGGCCCTGACTGCAGTGCAAAGGGCCTGTTGTATGATGCAGTTTGACATTTAAACTGCATCACGCAACAGGCCCTTAGTGCCGGAGGCTTTGGTGCTGAGAAAAGTCGCAGTGTAACTGTGCAGCAGCCCCAGTGGGGACATCCCCACAGAGGCCGGTGGGACTGTGGAGACAGGCATGTTCTCTACGGCGAAGGATTGCACACATCTTGAGCAGCAGGTCCTGACATGCCACCGGAACCTGGTAGACATAGAAGGCTTGGTGCAGCACGGTTGCCCATACAGACAGAATGACCTTCTAAAGGAACAGCTGATGTACTTACAAAAATAATATTAATAATACTCTGAAGTGACATGGGCCCTCCCTCAGGCTGAACACTTCCACCTGGCTCGGTGTCAGCCAGTAGGAAGAACGCTCTGTTCCAGGAACCAAAGGGTGAAACCAGGAGTGGCACCATTTGCCGTCACTCTCGCTGACCCACTGGACTATTTCATTTCCCGTCTCTACAACCCTATGCCCCGCAGGCCTGGAGGCCCACACTCCTGTCAGAACAGCAAGGTTTCTATTGACAACAGATTCCTTGTGTCCAGGATCAGACAACAAGAGGAGTCATCCTACTGATTCAGAGGTAATCAACCTTGATTTTACAGAACACAGTGAGGGACGGGTATGCGTAGACCCCAAGTAAAGCACTGGGTGCCCCTAGCGCCCATCCACCCCACTGTAACTTTGAATGCAAATGTGTACAGCTCTACCCTGGGAAGGGTGTGATCACTAGGGGCTCACGCCTGTCAGGAATGATGGTTTGGGGCAGACCACAGGGTAAGCCACCAAGACCTAAAGAGGTGATGGCTGAGAACAAGTGAACTGAGAAGGAGGAGGGGATTAGGGAGAGCAAGAATTGAGGCCCTACCACCAAGTGCAGGCATGGGACTGTGTCTCTTCCCACTATGTCCCTCTTCTATGTTTCTCTGCAGGGACAGCGAATGATGGAGGGTCTGCTCCCCGCAGCTGGATGGGGACGCAGACCGGTGAGTGGGAAGGCGTGGATTCTGGCAGCCACAGAGGCATGCTTATGGTCACCTGCTGCGGGGAGAACAATTTCCTGACAGCTCTAGCAGTTGCCACGCTGGATCATCTACATCGATGTGTGCTTATGGGCCCTCCCCACCAACGGCTGGCAATGCGCCGTCTCCTCAAAGACTTGGGTCGATGGCTCCACCTGAGACATTTTTCACCCAACTTTCCTGTCCTGCTGTCTCCTTCACAGGTGCCAGACCTGCATTGTCTTCTGAGGGCTCATTCCTCTTGTTCTGTCTCCTTCCTCCTTATTTTTTCCTGGAAAGTTCTCCCAATAAATCTCTTGCAGGTCGGAGTCCATCCTGGTGTCAGCTTGTCAGATGATCCAGCTGACACACAAGGCCGTTCCCTGCCACATTAGGATGCGCTCTGGTCCACACATACACATGAGATTTGAGCTGTTGCAGAAAAGGAATCACTTATACAAAGCAGTCATTTCATTTGCAAAACATTTCCTAGAGAGCCATATTCTATAAATAAATATATATTCTTGATTTGTTGACCTCAAGAGCCAGGGATATTTATGATGACTCTCCTTTATCTCTCTTACCTTTACACTATTAAATCATCTCAGGATGGGAAGCAGCCTGTCTGTTGAGACGCTCCCTTCCAGACAGAGACGTCTCACCTCTGTGGTGCTGGGTTCTGTGGGTTCCACCTGCTACCTACACATACACAATTCACTTGCACAGGTGAATTAAGGATTCTTGGGGACAACCCTTGAACAATAGGAAATGGACACTTGTGGATGTATTTCTCTCATTTTCAGACAGACTATCCAGATATGTCATTTATGCAACTTCTTGGGGACAATCTTGGGAGATAAAACAAACAGTTGCATGTAGCCGCAGCCAATTCAACAATATGTTCTCATCTTAATACTCACCCTTAACCATGACATAGATATTGGTGTGGTTGTAAAGCTCTGGTAGTATTAAATTTCTTTACCTAAATGCTATGTACATAGTAGGTTGTTTTATTTATTTATTTTAAATATACATATTTTGATGTCTACAATATATGTGATATATTTCTCCACAAAATTAATTTTTAGAAGTTGTTCTGACCTCAAAAATAATGTTACCTAAAAATAAAATCTAACCAAAATTTATTAGATTTATGAAAAAAATATAAAACTTTATTGAAAGACATTAAAGAACACATAAATAATGGAAAACAGCTGTTCATTTGTAGGAAGACTTAATATAATAAGGACACCAATTCTTCCCATATTGTTTTATATATTCATTGCAGTTCAATAGTTATCCCAAGAGAAGTTTTACTGGAATTAGAAAATTAATTCTATAAATTATAGAAGAATTCTACAACTCTAGGTCAGGCAAGACAATCCTGAAAAAAGGAGAAAAACATAAAGGCAATAATGACAATAGATAGAAGGACTTATTTGAACATTATAGTGGTTAAAATAATGTGTTTCTTTGGCACAAAGGTAGAAAATTGGGGAAGAATTGATAGAGTAGGCACAGACTCATGCACGTGTGGGATATGGTATGCAGCAGTCCCCAGCCTTTTTGGCACCAGGGACTGGTTTCATGGAAGACAATTTTTCCACAAACCGGGTTTGGGGATGGGAGGCAGGCGCGGCAGAGCTCAGGCGGTGATGCGTGGTGGCCACGGCCCAGTACCAGGCCACAGCCCAGGGGGTGGGAACCACAGTGGTATATGATAGGGTTAACTACTCAGCTCACCTGAGATAACTGATTCCAGATGTGGAAGATGAAGCTGTACCTCTACATAAGCCCACATAGAAAAATAAATTCAGAACAAATTAATGAAAAATTTTCAAAATTTTAGGAGTAAATGTAAAAATTCATTTGGGGCCTAGGAAAGACCCTTAAATAAGACATAACCTATAATCAGTAAATAAAACTTGATAAATAGAAGAAATTTAAAACTAGTAACTTTTATATATCAAAGTCATCTTTAAAAAGAATGAAAAGATGCAAAATTAATGAAGACATTCAAGATATGAATAAATATAGATATGGATATAAATCTCAAGACACAAACATAGCTAATAGCATGCAACATCCATCACAACATATAATTAACAAAGTATTAGTTTCCAGAATATAAAAGAATTTAAGCTAATTAGTAAGGGACAGAAAATACTGTTAAAAATGATCAAAAGTTATAAATGAGCATTTTCTAGACCAGGAAATGTAAATGCCCAATAATCATATAATATATACATAACATATATACCAGGAGAGAAGAGTAATGTTTTAAGTACATTCATTTTTAGAGAAAGTTGAAAGCACATAAAAATTTTTCAGAGAGAAAAAGATAAAGGCAATAAATAACATTCAGAAACTGATCAAATAGAGAATAAAATACAAAAATCTTATCATTTAAAATGGTGAGTTAATCATATCTCCAGAAAAACGGACAACTGATTACATAGATAAATAAATGTTAGGTGTGATAGGTAAGAGAAAAATAGCATATAGACAAAGAATATCAGATTTTTTAAAGGTGGAACTATAGCAGAGATTTTTAAAATGATGAAACTAGATTATAAATAATTATATGCTAAAATATGTATCACACTATACAAATGGAAAGATTTCTAAAATATCATAAAATGTAACATAATTACACAATAACAGTAATAGACTTCTCCTTTAGAGAAACGCTCCAGGCTGGCCAGGTCTTCATATGCACCCGACCAACATTCCAGAGAACAGATACTATGTATATTAGTAATAGTAGTTGCTTCAGGAAATATGAAAAGTTGCCTAGCTCATTTTATAAATAGCTCAAATATTAAAACCAAAACTGAATAAGGATATTACCTAAAGGTAAAATCATAATCCATTTCACATGTGTATCTAGATGTAAAATTATAATCTAAGCATGATATTCATCTCGAGTTCTTTGTTTTAGCAGGGAGCAGGGAGCATCTAGATTTCCATTATTAGTGAGTGAATAAGCCAAGTGTGGTGAATGCAGACTCCACAGTATATGGCAGCAGCTAGAAACAAGAAATTAGTTCTATGCTCAGAAACGTAGACCTAGTGTATAGGAGATACATATATCCTATATGTATATATGTGTGTGTGTGTGTATGTATATATATATACATATATATATATATAAAACCAGGAATGGGTTCCCCTCATGGAGCCTGAAAAGCCCCGAGAGGCACAGCAGGCAGGCTGGGGACCCACGAGGACCAGTGCTGTAGTTCCAGTTTGAGTTCAAAAGCTTCAGAACTAAGAGCCAGAACTAAGGTAGAGTCTGAGGTTAAGAAAGAACTGATGACCAGTTCATGCATTCGTGTAGGCAAAGTTTTCTGTTACTCAGCCTTTTTGTTCTATTTAGGCTTCGGTTGATTGCACGAGGCCCACCCACATTAAGGAGGACCATCCCCTGTACTCAGTCTACCAATTTAAATGATAATCTCACCCAAAAACTCCCTCACACACACTCCTCCTGTGTTTGACCTACGTCTGGGCACCCGATGGCCCAGTGGAGTCGACACATAAAATGAACCAACACACCTTGAGCATTTGAAGATGTACATATCCTATGACCCAGAGTGTCCACTGCTAGATTTATAACTTAGAGAAACCTTTGCATATGTGCACCAAACAATTCAAATACTCAACAACAGGGAACTGCACTAAGATACTAGCAAACAATGGAATGTTATAGGCAGCGGAAATGAATAAATGGATTACCTCAATCAGCACGAATGCATTGCAAGTATCAATACTGAGAGGGAAAAGGCAAGTCACAATATAAGGCATTCAGTATGTTTCCAATTTCAAAAAAAAAAAAAAAAGGATCAAAACTAAGTTCAGAAACAAGACTGCCTGTGTGAGAAAGGGAAGGGACGATGCAAGTCGAGACAGGCCCGGGGCTGTTGCTGGAGTGTCGTAACCACACGCTGCTCAACCTGAGTGTCAGGAACATGATGTTCTTTTTATTATTCTTTAAAATATGCATCTGTTTTACAGGCCCTTATGAGCCTTTGCTATGTTGTATAAAACTTTTACAAAATGGCATTTGGAGCACCATGTTAGATTATTGCGGGGCTTGTTTAGACTCAAAACTTGTAAAAAGTTCCATGTAATATTTTTCTGCTTAGCTTTAAGGAATTTTATACCTAAGTGCTGCTACATGCAGGCTACTCACTAACCAGGACAAAATTAAGGTTCAGTGGGAGATATATGTGACACAATTTCCCAACCAAAATCTGCAGGTCACTCTTTCTGAGCTTGGCCCTGTGGTTTGCTGGAGGAAACGCCAGGACAGCGAGGCCTTCGGTACGCTTTCCTCCTGTGCAGACATCGGTGCTGAAATTACATCATCCTGCCCGTGCCAGCCATGGCAACACACTGCTCTCTTTCCACACGCATGATTTTAAACATTAAGTCTCACATAAAAATGGGAATAGTGCTTATGTGAAGTGCCTCTACAAGGCTAGAACAAACAGCAACTCACCAGTAGCAGAGAGCGGCGAAGGCTCGCGGCTGCCAGGAGAGAAGAGCTCCTCTCCTGCACCCGCGTCCTCGCCTGGGCTCTAGAACACGAGCTGTGCCCCCGCAAGCACTCTGGCGTTATTTTAAGGACCATTATTGAACATATGCACACACATGTGCAAGTCTTTGGGCATAGAAATGTATTAGGAGTGGTGGGAGTGGCATTGATGGAAATGCATGTTTACAAATGTAGACTTTTTTAAAACAGAGATGTCTGGAAAGATATGTATTTTATAATCCATAAATACATATAAAATTGTTGTTTTAAATAATGTCCACCTAGTTTTGGGCACTCTGCCCATTGAGAGGCGAGGTCTGTTGTTACTTGACCAAACAGAACAGGGCAGAAGTGCCATTGGCATCTTGTGGTCCTGGCCCTGACGAACTTGGCAGCTTTTCCTCTCTCTTTTGGTTGATACCTCCTGGAATACCAGCCACCATGCCCAGGGCAGGCCCAAGTGCCTGGGAAGAGCCCAAACCAGGATTCAGAGCTGTGTCTTTGTAGTTCCAAATGTACCCTTTCTCCACAGTCCTATCTTTTTCTCTGAGCTACTGTTCTTCTACTGGATCAAACCTCAAAATAGCTAAAGTAGGACTCGTTAACATCTTTTGTTCTTTCCCTTGTCAGAACTTACATGGTGTTGACACCACTGTCCAGTCCGTCATTCAGACCGGAAGCCTGGGCGACGTTCTCAGCTGCCTCTCACTTACTCTGCCCGCCTGTCAGTCAGAGTGCTGCGGACCCTTCCCCTCCTCCACACAGCGCAAACCTCTCTTTTCTGCTGCTCCCCACTATTATCCTCAGTGTTCTGTGGTGATATGTTTTAACAACTCACCTCCCTTCTACTAATTTCTAGAATTAAAAAAAACTACTAGATTCATTTCCATTATTAACATTCTTCAGGCCGGCTGCGGTGGCTCACGCCTGTAATCCCAGCACTCTGGGAGGCCGAGGCGGGTGGATCGTTTGAGCTCAGGAGTTCGAGACCAGCCTGAGCAAGAGCGAGACCCCATCTCTACTAAAAATAGAAAGAAACTATATGGACAGCTAAAAATATATATAGAAAAAAAAAATTAGCCGGGCATGGTGGTGCATGCCTGTAGTCCCAGCTACTCGGGAGGCTGAGGCAGGAGGATCGCTTGAGCTCAGGAGTCTGAGGTTGCTGTGAGCTAGGCTGATGCCACGGCACTCACTCTAGTCTGGGCAACAGAGTGAGACTCTGTCTCAAAAAAAAAAAAAAAAAATTCTTCCATGTTTATGTATCTATTTCAGGATAACAACCCAATCTTTTTGGTAGCAGCAATACAAAGCAATATAAAATATTTCAGAGAAAGAATCGAAGATAAAAGCTTTATCCCAGACTATAGACAAGGTTAGATCTTGGCGCTGTCGGCACAAATGGAGGCTGCTGGAGAGGAATGGTCTGAAGGGTGCGCACGCTTGCAAGAAGGGAAAGTACTAAACAAATCAAATGCAGAGTGACTGACAGCATCAATAATGCTTGTAAGATAATGCCTGTAAGGTAGTGGCATATTTCAAGACAGTCTATTGTTTAGCAGAACACTCTGATGGACCATTTCTTTGAGGAGAATTGTACCACAGAGCCTAATCAAAGATTAGTAAAGAGATTACTTTCCAAAGATCAAGTTTTGAATAGCTGGTCCTTAGGGGTCACTGGTAATCAGGGGAGGAAGGTTAAAGGGTGAAGTAAACGTCAGGTATGTTTCCTGGGAGGTGCCTTCTGCAGTTGTCCAGAGGGACCTGAGCACCCACATCCAGCTCTCCAGTAGGAGGCGTGTGTGGGCAACAGAGTCTGCCCACGTGGTTTCTCCTCCACGGGTGGGCTTAGATCCCAATAAGTATGTAGTAATGCCATTCAAGCAATAGTTTGGAATAATTTATGCATCCACATGAAAAATAACTTTTGGGTCAGCCAGTGTGTGTACAGTTTGTGCTGAAAGCTTTGAGAAAACCCCCCAAAAATATGTTCATGCATTCTCTATAATTCTTGTCAAAACCAGCAATCTATGGTTCTACCTCCACCTTGGCCCTTCCATAACTGTTTGACAATAGATTTTATTAGCAGATAATCACGAGTTAGGTGTTACATGGAGGAGAAATGGATTTTGGTGATTTTAACTGTATTTTCTGAATGAATTTCCAAATGCAATTTTTCTACATATATGGTTTCTATATAAAAAATGCATGCATTAATGTTTGTCAGCATGTAGTTTGAAAGCTGCTTCTTTTACAGAGGCATTTTTTATTGATTTGGTTAATTTGACAAGTCTTGAAATGTCAAGGAATGTATCCTTTAGTTGAAAAGACCTTCATAAAGCCATAAAAACTAGCAAGATGCCTTTACCTGGTGTGCCAGGGTTTTCCAGTGCTGAATTTTAAACGGTTGTTAAGATTGCTGTTAGAGGAGGTTTTCTCGTGCTACCTAAAAATAGATTATCTACATTGCCTCTTCAAGTCCTGAGCATATTATATTTCCCCCAAGAACTTAGAGGACAATCAAATTCAAATAAAAATCTAAAAAGCACATCAAAAATCATCTTGTTCACTGATTCTCTTTGTTCTGAATAAAGGACATTCTTGTCTATTACTTCAGCAGAGATTTTAACATAGCCTATGAAAGACTCCTTTTCAGAGAGGGGAAAAAACCCAACACCTAGTATATTCCCCCATACTTTTGTAATATCTTTTATCTTTTGCTTATTCATAGAGTTTTACATTTGAACATCTCTGAAATAGAGATAAGACATGCAGCCAAGGGTGCCTAACAATCATGTTTGCAGAGACACATTTTCCAGGTACGGTTACACCCTCTGAGACATGTGGCCCAGGCTGTCCACCCCCGCTCCTACTGGTAGGTGGGAATTGGGAAGACTGCCTGAGGAGTGGGCAGCGCAGGTCCGGAGAGGGCAGCCTTCCCGCACAAAGGAGTTTCGTCGTGGGGCTGCACTCCGGACTCGGACTCGGCCGCAGAGAGGCGGGATAGTCACCACTGACCTGAGGGCTCAGCGCCTGCCTCCTCCCAAAGCAGGGCTGCGGTCAGGGCGGGTATGCCGGTGAAGCATCCCTAGTGCACCTGGCTGCCTCTGCAGAAGAGGAATAATGAAAGTGTCACATCAAAAATTCTGATGGTGTACATGCATCTCTTCTACAGTGTTGGACAAAGACGTCATATGCTGTCACAGTTGTCTTGCAGAAAGATCACTAACCGTATGGCTCAGTTTTCTTCATTGAGAAAGGCCCTCTGTGTGCATATGCTTCTCTCTAACACACAGAATCACAAATTCGTAGCCTATTGGAGCATTTCCATCGCTGTTTCCAGCTGCCAAAACATCATCCAATCCCTTTAATCTCTGAGTGTAAATTTTGGTTTTACTTTAACTCTGTGATCTTGACAAGTTACGTAACCTTTTCATCCCAATGATTGCTTATCCATAAAATGGAAATAGTCACCCTAATAGCTCATGGGGTTTTTTTTTTAGCTTTCTGGCATAAAGCAGATTACCATTTTTGCATAGTGGCTGGTACATAGTAAGGGATAAAACAAGTTATTATTACCATTTTTTTGTTAAAATTACTGCTATGAAATTTATTTTTAACCAAGAAATCAAAAATTATCTTGAACATTGTCTTTCATAATATCTGCTTTAATGACTTCTATACTACTATTTCTTCAAACTCTCTAACCATGAAGTTTTAATACCGCAGAAGCCCATCAACAGTACATGTGAATCTCTGAAAATCGCTTAAAAGACTCTCTCCTCCAGTGAGCCAAGTAAGAGTAGTAGGAGTTCTGTGGCAAGGGATGGGCGCAAAGGTTGATGTCAGAGTGGAAGTTTTTATTTGGCCAAATACAATGAACAAATGACTGATCTTTGACAGAATATGCAGGTAGCCAGGGCCTTTGAGATGATGAAGAAGAATAACCTCATTAACGTGCTTGCTGTCTGCTCCCCAGCAAATAGACAAACAGCCCATTTTTGTTTACTTGGCCTCAATTTCTCTGCTTTGACATCAGAACTTTCAGACTTCCAGAAAGTTCCAAATTTTCTTTCAGACGTCACAAATTGAACATTCAGTTTGCCTCTCCTGGCACCAGTCCTATCTCTTACATAACACTTTGCTCCATAACACCAGCTAAAGAGAATTAAACAGTTCCTGCAAGCAGTAGTACAACCAGCACTGTATCATAGAAATACTAATCTGACTTCTTATAAAATGTGCTGGAGGGCAGAGATAATGGAAACAAACATATAAATTGGGACACTGTTTCAATAGTTTAGCCGATATGTACTGAATTTGTTACCATAATGAATATGAGTATTGAGAGATGGGCTCAGGTATGAGAACTATTCTCAGGTATAATAATTGGTATTTGTTGATTTGAGAAAGGAAAATTATAAAATCTAGAACTGGAGTTTGGAGAGTGGTGGAGTTAACATAAAACACATTTTAGAATTAGGAAATGATTTAATAGATCTGGAACATTCTGGCTTTATGAGAAGTTTATGGGGAAGTGAGTAGGAAGAAATTAAAGTCGAGACTCTCACCTGGAAGAGAGAACAAACGTGGAGGTGCTGTTAAGGAATTGTCCGCAGAGAGGGTGGTTTGAAAATAGCAGACAGCCCAGAGTCAAACAAAGAAGCTTGGAAACGTGTTTCCTAAGAAGTCTGGTGAAGGAAACTAAAGGAAGACCCAAAGAAGTGACAGAAACCTGGGACTGTCCCATGTTAGACAAGTCAAAGAAAGGACAGAGTTTAGAAAAATACCCTGGCAATAGAGAGTGCAGTATAAAGAGGATTAGATGCTATAAACCGAGGAAGGGACAAAGCTACTGGATTTATCGAATAGGTTCACTAATGGTTTTCCAGAGAGCAGTTTTGGTAGACAGGATAGAGCAAAGGCCTGGCCAAAAGGACATGAGATGTGAAAACAGAGAAGGAAATGGAAAATCGAAAGATAGGATGGGAAGGAAATAAAAAATGCCACCTAAAAATATGCCGGTTTGGTACACTGATACTCTGACCTGGGGCACCTGGGGAGCAGCAGATGCTTTCTCTGGGCCCTCGTGTGTGCCTAGAGACGGACGCTCCAAAGGAGCTCGATTGTCGCTCATCCTAGCAACTGCCTTGCGAATCTTATCAACCAGGACAGACTGAGGATCACTGGAGAGGAGACTAAAGGTTGGCACCATACCCAGACAATCACCTGTGCTCCTGAGGGCTGCTCCCAGGCCACTTTTATTACCTGAGAGATGTTTATCTGCATAGAGAGATGGCGTCATTGCCTGGGCTTGTTCTCCCCTCACCCCCCCTTAACTGTGTCACCTCCACCGTCAGAAGCTTCAAGCTCTGTTCCTTTCTGTAGCTCAGGATGCTATATTTAAGCTTCAAACATCTGACCCTCCTTCAAGTCTCAGGTTTTGTGGAATTCTCATATGTGCATAATTAAAATGTATTTTTGCTGTTAAGCTGCCTTATGCCGATTTAATCTGTAGCCTAGCCATAGAACCTATAAAGGTAGAGAGAAGCATGTTTTGCCCCCTACACATGGCATGCCTCCATAGTAGTAAAAGTAGCACATTACAAGAAAAGATCTCCTGAAAAGACATCTAGATAAGGAGCAGAAGGCCAAAACAAGAGCAACAGTGATGTTTTACAAAAGGAAATACATGATGAATCAAGGCCTGCAGAAGTTGGTGAAGATGCTATTTAGCAAATACATTATGGGCGACCACTCAAAAAAAATCCTCAGATACAAAAGGTAAAAATTAAAGGATCAAATAGATCATTTGAATAGGCCTATATCTATTAAAATTGAATAATCAATAACATTTCAAAAGAAAAAAACTAGGCATGGATGGGTTCTCATGAATTCTACCAAATATTTAAGGAGGAAACTATACCAACTCTGTACATTCTTTTCCAGAAGGTAGAAGCAGAGGGAACACTCGTAACTGATTCAATGAAGCTGGTGTTACCCTAATAACAAAATCAGACAAAGACTTTACAGGTTGAATATACCTAATCCAAATTCCAAATGCTCCAAAAATCTGAGACTTTTTGAGTGCCAACATGATGCTCAAAGGAAATGCTCATTAGAGCATGTAGGATTTCAAATTTTTGTATTAACGATACTAAACCAGTAAAAATAATGCAAATATTTCAAGATCTGAAAAAAAATTTGAAATCTGAAATACTTTTGGTCCCAAAAATTTCAGATAAGAGAGTCTCAACATATACGAGATCAGAAAATCTATAAAGCAATATCCCTCATGAGGATAGATAAAAAAATCCTCAACAAAATATCAGTACATTTAATACAACTATGTGTAAAAAGAATTATACACCATGACCAAGTGGGATTCATACCAGGTATACAAGGCTGGTTTAATATTTCAAAATGAATTAATGTAATCCATCCCATCAACATGTTTAAAAAGAAAAATCACATGATTACATCAATAGATGCAGGAAAAGCATTTGACAAAATCCAACACCTATTATATTTATGATAAAAAACAAAAAACTCTCAGTAAACTAGGAGTAGAGGGATATTTACTCAACTTGACAAAGAATGTCTACCAAAAACCTAGACCTGGCATCATGCTCAATAGGGAGAATCTCAAAGCTTTCCCACCAAGATTAGGGACACAGAAAGCTTGTCCCCTCTCCCCATTCCTTTGTCACATCACACTGGGTGTCTCTAGCTAATACAGTAAGACAAGAAAAGGATAGAAAAGGTATAGAGATTGGGAAGGAAGAAATAAAATTGTCTTTGTTTGTAGATGACATAATCATCTATGTAGAAAATATAAAAAAAAAACAGAAACAACAACAAAATCATCCTGGACTAATAAGTGATTAAATCCAAGTTACAAGACATGGGATTAATATATGAAAGTCAATTGCTTTTCTATATACCAGCAACGAACAAGTGAAATTTGACATTAAAAGCACAATGCCACTTGCTTTAGCACTCCCAAAAATGAAATATTTAGGTATAAATTTAGCAGAATATCTACAAAATCTTTATGAGGAAAGCGACAAACTCTGATGAAAGAAATCAAAGAAGAATTAAATGAATATTAAATATTTTATGTCCATGGATGGGAAGACTCAATATTGTCAAGATGTCAATTCTTCCCAGTTTGACTTATAGATTCAGTGCACTCCCAATTAAAACTGGACATCCACATAAAAAAAATAATTCTGAACCCACATCTTATACCATTCACAAATATTAATTCAAAATTGATTGCAGACCTGAAAGTAAACCACAAATCTATAAAACTCCTAGAAGCTAATATAGATGACCCAGAGTTTGGCAATGACTTTCTCAATGCAAGAACGAAGTCACAGTCCATGACAAAAATAGTTGATAAGGTGGACTTCATCAAAATTTTAAAATTCTGCTCTGTAAAACATACCATCAAGAGAATAAAAAGAAAAGCCACAGACTGGGAGAAAATATTTGCAAATGACACATCTGATAAAGAACCCTTATCCAAAATATACAAAGAATTCTTAAAAACAAACAACCCAATTAAAAAATGGGCCAAATACCTTAACAGACACCTCACCAAAGATATACAGATGGCAATTAATATTATGAAAAGATGTTTCACATCATATGTCATTAGGGAAATGAAAATTAAAACAACGGGATACTGCTGCATAGATGTTGATAGCAACTTCATTCAAAATTGCCAAAACTTGAAAGCAACCAAGTTGTTCTTCTGTAGGTCAATGGATAAATACACTGTAGTACATCCAGACCATGGAATATTATTCAGTGCTAAAAAGCAATGAGCTACAAAGCCATGGAGAAACCTTAATTCATGTTACTAAATGAAATATGCCAATCTGCAAAGGGTGCATACTGTATGGTTTCAACTACATGACATTCTGAGAAAGAAAAAGAAATGATGGAGACAGTAAACATATTGGTGGTCGCCACGGTTTGGCAGACGAGGGAGAGAGGGATGAATAGGCAGAACACAAAGAGAAATGGTGCTAGAGAATATTTAAAGAGTTTAGAAGGCATGTGTTTGGAGAGAAACCAAGTCCTTCAATTTCATTCTGGTTAAAGAGCACAAAAATTAGATAATGGATTCTATTCCTTTGAGTAATTAACATAGCAATAAGGAGGACCAAGTGCTAGGTCAAATGAAGTCTTCCACCTTTTTCAGAAGACAAGGGCATTGCATGTCATCTAATTCTAAGACAATATTTCTGCAGTGATTTGGTTGTGAACAGTACCATATTCTGCTTTGCGCTGATCCATGCGGTGCTGCGGTGCAGGGAGCAAACCGCAGACGGAGGTGGGTAGCTCAGCACGGCGGATGCCTTGGAGTCCATGCTGCCAGTGCCTAGTCGAATAGCCACGAGACCAGAGGCAGGCACGTGTGCTTTGAGTGCTTTAGCTACAGACAGAAAGCAGACCTGACAGTCTGTTGTAAAAACAGAAGAAACCTTGATCATGTTCTTGGCCACGTGAAGGCCCCTTAACTACTACATGTGGAAGAGAGCCAGAGAGTCAAAAGTGTTTCATCGATGTTTCTAAGCCTAAATAGGGAGTACAAACCAGAGCAGAGAAAATAATTAGCAAAGAATAGCCAATTAATAAATACTATATTTTATTTAACATTCTGGTCCCCAATTAATGGCTTTAACATTAGTCAAAAATTAATATCAGTATCAAAAATGTAACAATCATTCAAGAAACACTGAATTATATAATGTTTGTTGGATAAATACATTCTTTAATTTTAGTTAAATATCATTTTAAGACTTTTACTGCCCAGGTTATATTTACTACCATATAAAGAGATTAAGCTACCTGTCACAAATCTGGTTCCAAAATGGAAATTTTTACAGATGGATACATGAGGTTCCACACAAGTCAAAATTATAATAACAACATCCAATCTCTTCTCAATCCCATTCATCTACTGATGACCCTGTAATTTTTAAGTATATTTCTTCATCTTAAAACAGTCTCTTACAAATTATGCTATATATACTATCGAGAGTACAGAAAATCACCAAATGAGGTGGCACGTGCCCATGGTCCCAGCTACTTGGGAGGCTGAGGTGGGAGGGTACTTTGAGGGCAGGAGTTTGAGAGCAGCCTGGGCAACAAAGTGAGACCCCATATCTAAAACTTTTTTTAAAAAATTCACAAGGCATGGTGGTGTAGTCCCAGCTACTCGAGAGGCTGAGGTGGGAGAATTGCTGGAACCCAGGAGTTCGAGGCTGCAGTGAGCTGTAACCATTCCTGTGAGTGGCCGCGGCACTCCAGCCTGGGCACACAGTGAGACCCCCCTGTCTCAACAGCAACAACAACAAAAAAAGAAAAGAGAGAAAGAAAAAAAAAAAAAACCAAAATGATTTTAGGCAAGATACAGCAATTTTTATAAGCTTATAATTTAATTGTGATATATTTTTTAAAAATGATTTAATGTGTATTATTACTTAAGGTGAGTAAAAATTGAAGCACTGATTAATTAAAAAATAAATATTGATAAAAATAGTAAAGGTTGGGTAGGCCACCAGTGAGATGAGTGACATAAAGACCTTCAAAACTCTGTGCTTCCTCAAGAGCCGCAATAACATTAACAACAATTGTAAAGCCAACTTCTTCAGAACTCTGGAAAACCAAGGGCTCACAGCAATCAGGGGAATGTTTATTTAAGACAAATGTCTGAATAATTGTAAGAATAGCAAGTTTTGTGGCATTTTGACTAATCCTGTACTCAGCTCCCTAGATCCACATTGACTGTGAAAACCAGCAGCCTAACAACCACTTGAGGGGGCAGAACATGTTTGGAGCAACCCAAAAACCCCACAGTCAGAGAATTATAGCTATTTGATTTGTCTAGTAGTTTCAGGGAAATCCCCAATGATAAAGCTTGTGTTCATGTGCCCTGGTTCAGGGCTCACTTAGTAGGAATAGCCTTTTCTCAGAGATATTTATAAAAATAAATTATTGGCAATTGTTTAATGTCACAGCTGCCTGAGGCAGTGATAGCAATTATGGCAAAAAAAAAAAAAAAAAAAAAAGAAGAAGAAGAAAAAGAAGAAGAAGCTGACTAAAAATTTAAAAGAACAACCTGGGGAATGAGCTGTCTATGAAAGACTTTGAAAACTCCAACATATTACTGGGAATCTTGAAGACCATATACACAGGCAGAGCTGCTCACGTGCCTGGAAAAGATCTGAGCAGGGCCCAAGCTCTCACCTCTGGCTGAACACGAGGCTCTGCACACGCAGGAGGTGAAGGTAACAGCAGAGTTGTAAACTGCCTGCACTGAAGGATGGCCTGGTACACACAAAGTCCCACAGACGGGCTCTGATTTATAGCATTGACACAGTATTTTATTTTTAAAATGTCAAGTTATTAACTGAAAATTACTAGGCAGGCAAAGAAACAAAAATCATGGCCTATCCATTGGGTAAGAAGGGGTCAATATAAACCATACTTGAGGAAGTAAAGGTGTTAGACTTGCTAGACAAAGACTTTAAAAAAACTCTCAAATTCATTCAAGAAACGAAAAGAAACCATGACAAAACACTAATGGAGAGGATGAGAATGATGTCTCACCAAATACAGAATATCAATAAAGATACAAAATATAGCAAAGAACTAAATAAATATTCTGGAGCTAAAAAGTTCAACAAGTGAAATTAAACATTCATGAGAGCTCAACCATCTATTTAAGCTGATGTAAGAAACAGCCAATGAACTTGAAGTCAAGTACATAGAGATTATCCAG
The DNA here is from genome assembly GCF_041146395.1 of Eulemur rufifrons. Taxonomy (NCBI): domain Eukaryota; kingdom Metazoa; phylum Chordata; class Mammalia; order Primates; family Lemuridae; genus Eulemur; species Eulemur rufifrons. The sequence goes on along the minus strand of NC_091011.1, from coordinate 3,480,585 downwards.
TCTAAGGAAGAGAATAAAAAAAGAATGAAGAAAAATTAACAGAGCCTCAGAACACCATCAAGCACACCAAATTATGTGTTAATGGGAGCCACAGAATAAGAGGAGAGAGATAAGGGGACAGACAAAATGTCTGAAGAAATATTGGCTGAAAACATCCCAAGTTTCTTAAGTTATGAACCTACAAATCCACAACTAGCAGTAAATTCCACATGAGATAAACACAGAGATACATACATAGCCAAATCATAGGCAAACTATTCAAAGACAAATGTTAAAACAAGACAGAAGTGACTCATTACGTAAAAGGCATTTGCAATATAGTTTATCAGCTAAGTTCTCATCAGAAACTATGGAAGTCATAAATCAGTAAGATGGCATAGGCAAAGTGCTAAAAGAAAAATACTTCCAGTCAAAAATTCTGTATACAATTAAACTGCCCTTCTAACATGAAAGAGAAATTAAGACATTCCCAGTTATGGAAAAGCAGAGAATATGTTGCTAGAACATCTGTCATACAAGAAGTAATAAATACAGTCATTTGGCTAAAATAGAAGAATACTATTCAATAACTCAAATCTCCACCAGGAAATAAAGAACACATGTAATAGTAATGACATATATGAACATAAAAGACAGTATAACCATAATTTTTCTGGTAACTAATTTTTGCTCTGATTTAATAGATACCTGCATAAAATAGTTACTATAAAACTATATTAATAGTCTTCTAATATATAAAGATAAATTTTATATGACAATGTAGCACAAAGGAGAAGACAGGGAAAAAATCAACACCACCAAAAGTTGTTTCTTTGCAAATATCAACAAAATTGACAAAATTTTAGGTAAACTGACCAAGTAAAAAAGAGAAGACTGGATGATTAGAATCAGGAATAAAATAGAGGGTATTCCTATAAACCTTACAGAAATAAAGGAATTACAAGTAAAACAATGAACAATTCTGTGCAAATAAATTAGATAAACTATAACGACACAAAGTATAGATAACGTCTCATGAGGAAATAGAAAATTTAAGTAGATGCATAAAAAGTGAAGAGATTGCATTATTAAATGTAAATAAGTAAATAAATAAATTCTCAAAGAAAAGCCCATTCCCAAGAAGCATTCACAGGTGAATTCAACCAAACATTTAAAGAAGAATTAGCAGCAATGTTCACAAATTGTTACAACTCATTCTACGAGGACAGTATTACCTTGATACCAAAAGTAGATGAAGGAATTGTAATAAAAGTATACACCAATATCCTTTGTGAATATAATGACAAAAATATCTAACAAAATGCTTACAAATAATCCATCAATATATGAAAAATATACCATAAGTAAATAGGATTAACCCAGTGATATAAGGTTTGTTCAACATTTGAAAATAAGCCAATGTAATACTCGTAATACAATAAATAATAAAAACAACACATACAGAAGAAAATTTGACAAAATCTAACACACTTACTAGATTAAAAACACTAAACAACTAGTAATAGAAGAGAACTTCCTCAACCTGAAAAAGACATCTGTAAGAAAATAGCACATAACATCACAATCATGAAAGCTTAATAGCTTTCTCCTTTAAATCAAGAACAAGAAAAGATTTTCCATTCTTGACACTTCTACTCAAAATTGTGCTGGAGGTTCTAGTGAGAGCAATTAGGGAAAAGGAACCCAGTTTGTAAAAAAAATATATATCTCTTTGCAGATGACATGCTCTTATATATAGGAGAGCTTAAAAGATACACACACACACACACACACAAACTTTTAAAATTAATAACTAAATATATCAGGTTTTAGGATACAAGATTAATATACAAACCTTGATTGCATTTCTATTCCGTAGCAGTGGATGATTCAACAATAAAAGTAAAATACCTCCATGGTCAAAAACATAAAAAATAATAAAATACTTATGAACAAATTTAACAAACGAAGTGTAAGACTTATATGCTGAAAACTACAAACAGTATTGAAAGAAATTAAATAAGTCCTAAATAAGTGGGCAGATTTCCCATGATTGTGGACTAAAAGACGTCATATTGTAAAGATGAAAGTATTCTCCAAATTGATCTACAGATTCAATGTGACCTTTTAAAAGATCCCAGCTGCCTTGTCTTCAAAAATTGACAAACCAATACAAAAATTTATATTGACAAATAAAATGCAAAGAATTCTGAATAACAAATATATATATATATTGAAAATATATTGCAAATTTGTTCCATTTTAAGAATGAAAGACTTTCATCGTTAGAAGACTTATATCTCTCAAATTTAAAACCAACTTCAAAGCTACAGCAAGCATGACAGTGTGGCACTAGTATAAAGATGAGAGATATGAAAATCAATGGAAAAGAATTGAAAGTCCAGAAATGAATTCTTAAATTTACAGTCAGCTGATTTGAACAAGTGTGCCAAGACATTTCAATAGGGAGAGAAAAGGTTTTTCAACCAATGGTGCTGAGACAATTGCATATCTTCATGCAAAATAATACGTTTGGACTACTGCCTCATACCATACATGAAAATTAATTCAAAAGTTGTCAAGAGACTAAAGGTAAGAACTAAAACTATAGAACCCTTGGAAGAAAATATAGGCATAATCTATGTGATCTATGTGATCTGTGATTAGTCATGGATTCATAGGTTTAACACCTAAAGTACAAGCAACAATAAAAAATCTATACATTGGAGTTCATTAAAATTAAGAACTTTTGTACTTCAAAGGACATCATGTCATAAATAAAATGGATGAGGAAATAAACAGATTGTTTTAAGAGAGGTAGAGTAGGTACCAGGTCTTAGACAGAAAGTTTATAGAAATTCAGACTGCAGGAAAAATACACTAGAACATTCATCTAGAAAAATGTTTTTAAAATGGAGGAAGCTATCAGAAAGTCAGAAAAACCTCATCGTTTACCATTTAAGGGCTTATCCAATTCAGAAAGATTTTCTATTGGAGAAGAGAAATGTATTTTTAAAACCATCTACCATTTAATTATTTTCAATCTGATTGTTAAAAAGCTTGTTTTCTGTACTACTAATTTGGGCTTGAAGAAAAAATACATAATTTTAAAAATGATTATCCCCAATTTTTTCCCATTTTTGGAATAAACATATGAACAGATAATACAATTCTCTATTAATGTTATGAGATAAATTATAAATGCTGAGACTCTGATGTTTTAAAAGTAATAGCATGGACATTTTAACAATGTTGATTCTATTGATCCATGAGCATGGTATGTTTGTCCATTTGTATCATCAGTGATTTATTTCCTCAGCTCATGGATCGGTAGAATCAACATTGTTAAAATGCCAATACTACCCAAAGAGATCTACAGATTCAATGCAATTCCCATCAAAATACTAGCATCATTTTTCACAGATCTAGGAAAAATAATTCTATATTTCATTTGGAACCAGAAAAGAGCATGAATAGCTAAAGCAACCTTCAGCAAAAGGAACAAATCTGGAAGCATAACTTTACCAGACTTTAAGCTATATTACAAGCCTATAGTAACCAAAACAGCATGGTACTGGCACAAAAATAGAGACATAGACCAATGGAACAGAATAGAGAAATCAGATATAAAACCATTCACATATACCATTTGATCTTTGACAAAGCAGACAAAAACATACACTGGTGAAAAGAAGCCCTACTCAATAAATGGTGCGGGGGAAATTGGATAGCCACATGTAGAAGACTGAAACAGAATCCATGTCTCTCACCACTCACAAAAATTAATTCAAGGTGGATGAAAGAATTAAATGTAAGTCATTAATCCATAAGAACTCTAGAAGAAAATGTTGGAAAAATTCTTCTAAATATCAGCCAAGGCAAAGAATTTATGAAGAAGACCCCAAGGGCAATCACAGCAAGTCCCAAATAAATATGACTTGCTTAAATTAAAAAGCTTCTTCACAGCTAAGGAAACAATCAACAGAGCAAATAGACAACCTACAGAAGGGGATAAAACATTCATAAGCTATATATCTGACACAGGGCTAATAACCAGAATCTACAAATAACTCTAGCAAACCAGCAAGAAAAAAAAACAACCACATTAAAAAGTGGGCAAAAGACATTAACAGAAGCTTTTCAAAAAAAGATAGACAAATGGCCAATAAACATATGAAAAAATGCTCATTGTCACTAATTATCAGGGAAATGCAGATTAAAACCACAATGAGATATCACCTTACCCTAGTTAGAATGGCTTTTATTAAGTGCAAAAACAACAGATGCTGGCATGGACGCGGAGAGAAAGAAACACCTATACGCTGTTGGTGGGACTGCAAATTAGTACAACCTCTATGGAAAACAGTATGGAGATTCCTCAAAGAACTAAAAGTAGACCTACCATTGGATCCAGCAATCCACTACTGGGTATTTATCCAAAAGAAAAGAAGTCATTTTATCAAAAAGACATCTGCACTTGAATATTTATTGCAGCACAATTCACAATTGGGTTGATGTGGAATAAACCCAAATGCCCATCAATTCATGAGTGGATTAACAAAAGTGGCAAATGTCTACCGTGGAGTACTACTCAGTCATGAATAAGGATGACTTAATGCCTTTTGCTGCAATATGGATGGAACTGGAAATCATTATCCTAAGTGAAGTACCTAAAGAATGAAAAAAAAAAAATACCACATATACTTGCTATTAAGTTGGAACTAACCAATGAGCACACATGTGCACAGAGGGAAGTATAACTCAATGGAAATCAGTCAGGGGGGATGGGGGAGTAGGGGAGGGGCAAAAACCTACCTAATGGTAACATGAGCACTATCTGGGTGATGCCACACTTATAACTTTGACTCAAGCATTACAAAAGTGATCCTTATAAACAAAAACATTGTGCCCCCATAATACTTTGAAATAAAAAAGTAATATTATATTTGACATACTTGAGGATATAAGGAACGAAGGAGGAGGGAAGTGGTGAAATAAAGGAGAACTTAATTTCTTCTTGTTCCTTAAGCAGCTGAAGGAACGTGTTTGAGAGAACCACTTGCAGCCAGGCCAGCCAGTCTCCTAGACATGGTAGGACTCCAGTGTGCATGGAAATAGCAATTAAACAAACAGGACCCATTAATCAAAGTCATAAAAGCAACTTATTATAGCCTGCTGCCCTTTAAAATAGTGAATATATGTCCTCTTCTCCTGCCTCTGGATGAAACTGTGGGTGGGATCCTTAGCTTTGCAGGCCAGTCTTAAATTGAAGGTCAGATTGTCACTTCATATTTCAAGTTCCTATTCGGACTAACTTCATAAATTAGAGTGGCATTAACATCCCAAACTTGCTTCCTCTTTAAAGACTTTCCCCTTCCTGAGAAGGGGCAGACAGCAGTGGTCACCTGGGATGGGTGTGGGCAGTGAAAGCCACGGTTCTCTCCCTCTGTTCACCAAGAATATTTTCTTCTCTCCCTAGCTCATTAGCTCTGCCAAACATGGGAAGGTGAAGGAGCGGTTTAGTAAGAAAAATAAAAAGAGAAGGAAATTTCTTTCTTAAACAAATTTATTGAGGTATGATTGACATACAATATACTGCAGACACTAAAATGTGTAGATAAGTTTTGACATATGTAAATGCCCATGAAGTATCACCACAACCAAGATAATTATATGTTGACCATCTCTGGCCACCGCTGTCTCCAGGTGAACATTGACCTGATTTTTGTCACTATTGCTTAGCTGGAATTTTCTAGAGTTTCACAAGAATGGAATTATATAATATGTACCAATATTTTACCTGAATCCTGTTACTAAGTATATTGTGAGAGTCATCCGTATTGACGTATCGATGGTTTATTCCTTTTTATTGCCAAGTAGTATTTGTTGTATTGGTATTCCAAAATAAGTCCATTCATATTCTGATGGATATTTGGGGTGTTTCCAGTTTTTGTCTATTACAAGTGAAGCAGTTCTGAACATGTGAAGGTAAGTCTCTCTGTGGACAAATGCTTTCCTGTCTCTTAGGTTCTGAATACAATAGCAGGACTATTTGGTGGATATGTGTTTCACTTTTATAAAATTATCAAACTGGTTGTGCAATTTTCCTTTTCCATATAAATTTTTGAATCAGCTTGTAAGTATCTGTACTGAATTCTTCTTGAATTTTGATTGCAATTCAGTTACTTCCATAGATTCATTTGGGAGAGTGACGTTTTAACTGTATGGAATGTGCAATCCAATGAATATGGTAAGTCTCTCCATTTATGAATGTCTTATTTGAACTTTCTTCAGTGTTTTGTAGTGTTCAGCATATAGGTCATTCATAAATTTTGTTTGATTTATGCCTATGTACTGTATTTCCCTTTTTTAACTATTATAAATGGTATATTTTTAAAAATTTAGTTTCCAATTGTTCATTGGTAGTGTGTAGAAATATGGTTGATTTGCAAATGTAAATCTTTTAACCTTTAAATTTACTAAAGTCATTTTTAGTTCAAGGAGATTCTTCGAGATTCCTTATTTTCTGTGTACATACTTGTGTCTTGCATAAATACAGATAGTTTTAAGTCTATCTTTCCAATCTGAATTCCCTTTATTTATTTATTCACTTTTTTCATTAATACATTTTCTAGGACTCCCAATATGACGTTTAGCAGACACGGTGAGAGAAAACGTTCCATCCTTGTTCCTGATTTTTGAAGAAAGCATTTAATGTGTCGCCATTAAGTATGATTTAGTCTATTACATTTACTTGGCTCTTGGGTAGATGCCATTTTTTCAGTTAAAAAAATTCCTTTCTATTCCTAGTTTACTGTGTTTTTATCAGAATATTTATTTACTTTTTCTCCATTTTTTAGTTGATTATTTGGATTTTTATCCTTAGTCTGCAAAAATAAACCTTTTTAGAATTTTCTACATAAAAGATTGTCCCACCTTTATGTAAAGACAGTTGCACATTTTTCTTTCTAATTTGGACAACTTTTATTTCTTTTTCTTGCCTGCACATGTTACATCTGGCAAGTGGCTTTTCTACATATATTGATCTGATCATGTGTTTATTCTTGTTAGGTCTGACAATAGAGCGAATTACGCTGATTGATTTTAAAGGGCAAACTGTATTAGGTCATAATATATGATCTTAATACTGATGGATTCTGATTTAATATTTTGTTGAGAATTTTTGCCTGTATATTAAAAGGTGATATTTAATATAGTTCTCTTTTCTTGTCCTCTCAGTCTGGCTTCAAGATGAGAGTAATTCTGAGTTCGTAACATAAATTGGAAATATTCTCTTCTCTTCTATTTTCTGGAAGATATTGTGAAGAATTGTGAATAATTCCTCAAATATTTGGTAGATTGTGCCAATAAAATCATCTGGGTATGATAGGTTATTTTGTTTCTTTGTTAGTTTCACTTTTGAAGATGTCTGAATTCGAAGACAAATTCAATGTCTTTATTTTGTGCCCTTCATAGAATCATTCATTTATTTGATTTCTTAAATTTATGTGCATAAAGTTGTTTGAGAATTTCCTTATTTGCTTTTTAATGTGTTTAAATTAAGATTAATATCGATATTCTCTACTTTTGTTATTGATTTTGTCTATTGTTTTCTATTTTCTTTGATTTTTTTAGTTTGTTTTCATGGATTGCTTCTCTGATTTTCATTAGCTTCTATCTTCTGCTAACTTTGGTTGACTTTTTTCTTCTTCTTACCCTAAGATAGAAGCTGAGGTTGGTTATTTGAGACATTTCTATTTTCCTAATACATGTGTTTACTGCTTTCATTTTTCCCCAAATATTATTTTAACTTTATTCACCTAATTTTGACATGCTATTTTTCATTTTTATTTAATTTCAAATACATCATCTTTCTCACATCTTTTTATCCTTAGTGAATTTTCTGTTCATTGTCAATTGTTGAAAGAGTAATATTAAAATCATTGACTATAATTGCAGATTGGTTCATTTCTCCTTACGGTTATGTCAGCTTTTGTTTCATGTATTTTGAAGTTCTGTATTTAGGTACATAAATATTTAGGACTTTTTATTCTCCTAATGAATCAAACACTTTATTATTATGAATTATCTTTATTTCTGGTAATGGTTTTTGCTCCAAAATCTACTTTTTAATTTTTAATTTTTATTGATACATAACAGTTCTACATATTTATGGAGTGATTAGCATGAATATATATACTGGCTCTGTTTCTCTGTAGAGCTCTGGAACCCTAACTGATACCCTGCATGGATACTTCCTCCTGGAAACTGTGTTAAGAGTGAGACATGCCTCGTTCGTTCCTCGTCTGTCAGGGATTCCTGTGCTTGTTGCCTCATGTCCAGTGTCTTGAAGCTCACTGTTTTGCAGATATTGCCACATTTTGTTTCGTTTCAAGTGAGAAGGTAAATCTGGCTCCTGTTACTCCTTCTTGCTGGCAGTGGAAGTCTTCAGCAAAGTTCCTGGTCATTACTCTTTCTGAGACAGCTTTACTCTCCTTGGGCCAGGCAGGTATTTACATCTGGCTGATGTTTTTCTCTTTTCAGCCCTCGTTGTGGGTCCTCTGGATGCTCCCTGCTGAGCTATTGGCTTTCACTCCATGAACAGGGTCCCAGCTCCGCCTTGGCTTCTGTTTGATCCCAAATACTTGGTCTTTCCCACTTCCCCTTCCATCCTCTCTTAACTCCAGTGCCTCCCCCATCCCCACACTGTGGCAGGCTTCTCTCTTGGGAAAAACGTATTTTAAAAGGATGATAAACCCACATCCCCAAATAAATTTATTACCTGATTACCAGGATTTACAGATTTGGATGGACAGAGAAAACCTTCTTCACTTTCACACACATCTATCAGCAATACGTGGCACTTATTTGTCTAAGGGCATGTGTCAGGGTGGAAAAAAGACGAGTGGAATACCACTGTGGTTTGGATGTCTGTCTCCTCTAAATTTATATGGAAACTTGGTCCCTCAAGTGGCAGTTTTGAGAGGTGGGGCCTTTAAGAGGCGATTGGGTCATGTGGGCCCTGCCTTCATGAATGAATGAGCCCATTCATGGATTGGTGAGTTATCACAGGAGAGCAGCTGGTGGCTTTATAAGAAGAGGAAGAGAGACCTGAGCTAGCAGCTCGGCCCCCTACCCACATGATGCCCTGCTCTGCCTCAGGACTCCATGGAGAGCCCTCACCCTCACCAGATGTGCCCCCTTGGCCTTGGACCTTCCAGCCTCCAGAACTATAAAAAGTAAATTTTGTTTCTTATAAATTACCTGGTTTCAGATATTTTGTCATAAGCAACAGAAAATGGACTAAGACAAGTATCACGTGTTATTTCTGGCAATAACTCACAGTGTGAGCTCAGGTAGTTCATTTTAGCCTTATGTGTCTTGGTGTCCTAATGTCTTCTTTACCTTTTATGGGCTTTTAGAAAGAGGCTATCTGTCTGTTTACATATCATCTATCTATACGTGCCCATCTTTCTATATTTAAATATCTAAGAGAAAATTCATCTACCTGTAATTCAATGGAGAGTTTGGGGAGGAACTCAAGAACACTAAAATGAAAAGAAAGAAGGAAAAACAGACCTATCTAACCTGCAGACCAGAGATTAGGATGTTTATCCAAATTCTGCTTAAAATGTGTTCTTTGAAGTTTTAAGAAGCCTTTTGATTGCTAAGTAAAATGTTTTTATTGACTTAGGTGGTCTCACTGGAGTGTACCGCCCCAGTTGTCCAGTCTGCTCAAGTGCCCAGTAGCTTTGAGTCTTCTGTGCTATGTCAGTGCTAGTTGCCTGGTAATTTGTGCCATGCCTAATGCAGTGAGTTACTTATCAACAGTGTGGTAGGTGCCAAGTTCCTAGTAACTTTCTGAGGGTCGGATATTGAGGTTAGCTTTGAATAACTTGAGGAAATGAGAGCAAGTAAGGAGAGAAATGCTGGGTCAGACCTTACATTTAAAAATATCTTTCACTGAGAAAAACATCACCATCATGAAGATGGAAGCAACCACAAGCATTTATGGAATGTCTAGAAAACTACTATGAGATAACCCCAGGGTCAATGGAATGCATTAGAATGTCTCTACTTCTAGAGAAGAAATAAAAAAAAAAAAAAAAAAATGTTTACCAGAAAAAAGAAGATAGGAGATGAAGCTTCCACATGTAGTATTTTAAAGAAATATAATTTATTTAAATCGTTTTCGAAGCCTCTATTTTTTACAAGTCTAAAAAAATAGTTTGATTAAATTTAAATGTAATTTTACCATTAGTATCTCTTTCATGCCAAATGTATAATGGCGTTCAGGGTATTTTATGTGTTCTTTTTGTATTCCCCCGTTTACAACACAAGATACAATACATGGATTCAGTATATTGATGTCCTTTGAATGACACTGAGAGAATAATTCTGTGTTTGTTTTCAATCTAATCATTTTCAGCATTTGCTATAATGATACATATGACAGTATCTATCACGCAGAAATTGTGAGTATGTGGTCAAAACTGAACCTCAAATATAACTCTGTATTTATGGGAAATTTGATGTTTGATGATTCTCTTCAATAATTGCAATGATCAGTAGGAAATTGAATGCACGTGTAGTGGGGTGAACAGTGTACCTCCAGAATAAATCTCCCTGTGGAATCTCAGAGTGTGACCTCTGAGAAACAGAGCCTTTGCAGAAGTCATTAGCTAAGATGAGATCATACCTGTTTAGGGTGGTCCTTAAATCTTTTTTTTTTTTTCTGTCAACCCCCTGGCCAATTTGCAAGGGTAGTTTTTAAACAATACTGTCCTCCTTATGAGAAGAAGGAAGCCTACGCAGAGGTACACACAGGCAGGAAGGCCAGATGACAGCAGAGGGAGATGAGGGGTCACCACGGCCAGGAAGCGCTGAGGACTGCCGGCAGCAGCTTGGAGCAGGGCACGGAGCAGGTGCTCTCCCAGAGCCCCTACAAGGAGCCAACCTTGCTGACACTTGAAGTCAGAATTCTGGCCCCCCGAGCCATGGGAAAATAAATGTCTGTTATTTTTAGTCACCCAGTTTGCAGTCATTTTGTTATGGCAGCCCTAGGAAACTAAAATAGTATATTGGTGAAGTATCCCAAGAATGGAAAAATAAGCACCACATGTACTCACCAGCAAACTGGTTTCCCTGAGTGCACATTTGGGAATAACACCAATTGGGTATAGGACAGAGGTCGGGGCTGGGGGGAGGGGATGGGTGTATACCTATGTGATGAGTGCGATGCGCACTGCCTGGGGAATGGACACGGTTGAAGTTCTGACTGGGGGGGATGGGGTGGGGGGAAGGGATGGGTGCATACCTACATGATGAGTGCGATGTGCACTGTCTAGGGAATGGACACAATTGAAGCTCAGACTTGGGGGGATGGGGAGGCATGGGCAATATATATAACCTGAACTTTTGTACCCCCATAATGAGCTGAAAAACAAAAAAAAGTTAAAAAATTAAAAAAAAGAATTAATTGAGTCTACCTCTATTTTTCCCATAAACTTTGTATAATCTAATTTTTAAATCAAGATAATATAATGGATTTAAAAAAAATTATCTCCCCAAGCTACATAATTAGTTATTTCCCCCCAAATAACATTACTCTGTGTAGTTTTGTTTTTCCTAATGGATAAACATACAGTAGAGGATAATTTTTAATGTGATGAAGTCAGTTTCCTTTAGTGTCTTACTCTTAAGACAGGAGACGCTGTTTATCAAAAGCACCATTTCAACAGCGTTTGCCCCCCGAGGGCTCAACACTCCCTGCCCGGCTGCGGGAGGGCGGATAACAGCCGGCCCTGAGACTCCCCGGGCTGAAGAGAGCCAGAAACTCTGCCCCCGACAATGCCTCCTTCTGCGGAGCAGCCCACCTGACCAACAACGAAAGGGATCAAGGCTGGCGCTTCGCCTGCATTGGCAGTGCCGCAGGGCCTGCCAGCGTTGGAGCGAGCGGGCTGGGGTGCGGGGGTGAAGGCGCCATGGTCACTGTGGGAGTGCTGGACAGTTGGGTTCTTCCCTCTGCCCAATTCTTCCTCCTTCCCTACCCAAGATAAGTTCACCCCCAAAGACCCCCAATGCCTTTCTTGCACACAAACATCATCAGTCGCACGGATCGCTTTCCCTGGAAACCCAGCTGCATCAACTAGGTATCAGGAAACGGGTCTTCAGGTCCTGAGTCACCAACTATCACATTTAGAAAAAAATTGATAGAATTTCCTACTGCAGTTTCCTTCCCTACAGAAAATAAGAAGTTTGTACCCACTGGTTATTTGGTTTTGGTGTCCTCTAGCTCTAAACTACTGAGAAATTCCATAGCTGTCCCCGGACAACACACGCTCAATATAGCAGCTTGTCGCCGCTGTGAGACGTGGCAGGGCTGAGCTGCAGACCCAACAGCACAGCAGTACTCACTTTCTGACCAAAAACCATGCAATGGTCAGTCTCTTGGTAAAATAAAGATACACAAAGTGAAGAGACGGGTTAAACATAAGAGACATGAGCGAGACAGAGAGAAAGAAACATGGACACAGAGAGGAGAGAGACTATTTCGAGAGGAAAACCTAATTTTTATTAACTTTGAATTTTAACACCATGATCAAACTTTTGTAACTTGCCTCTGTAGCACACAATATTAGCACATGACTGATAAATAACTCACCTAAAACGAAGCTTACCTTTTCTTCCAGTCTTTCCACTCTAATTTTGAAATAATGGGGAGAACATAAGGCAGTTTCTTGTAAACTCACTTTTGTACTGCAAACTAAGGATCCAAACCGATACTAGATGCAAATTGTATAAGCGATGCTGAATTTTGAAGGAGATTGTGACCTGGACCTTTCCTTCCAATTTATCACAAATCTTCCAGAGTAAACTTACCCTCAGTACAGATTGTTGAACAGCTAAGTGAAGTAATTTGCCTGGTACAATCTTGGCTCTTAAAGAAATAACTCCCTCTGGATGAGATTTGTATAACAAGACTTAGCCCCACAATTAGCTTTAGGATGCTGCCTTAAAGGTGACCTTGATTTATTTAGCTGGTTAGTCAGTAGACACTTTATGGAGTTCAATATTCTAAAGATTGATCAGAAAAGGAAAGTTTTAATGTCCTTAATAGGGTCATTAGTGATATTACTGGATGAAATTAAACTGAAGGACAATCTCAACAAACCCTTTTTTAGTTCTAATAGCATACCCCTGGGAAAGTTAATCTCAAGTATAAATTGATGCCTATTTCCTGTATCTCATTTTCTTTATCTGGCTTAAATAGATAACAGATGATTACATTGAATATAAATTAGAAGCATTTCACGTTTTCTAAACTTGACTCTTATAAAAATAAATGCATAGACCTTTATAAATTCAAGGAGAATTTTTATGGACATTCAATAGTACTTTTGAAAAGTTGATACTTTTTTATGGTCAATAATAGAACTGTGACATTTTGTAGTGTGGAATGGCAGCAGCGAATGCATGATTCAGTCATTGATTTCAGCTTTGATTTGTGAATAATTGCTCTAGATGATGAAGTGTGGCTTGAGACTCTCATCAGGGAAAGAAAGCATCAGCCAGGGAGACAGCTTCCCACACGGTGGGCAGGAAGCACTGCCATGTGCCAGGCCTCAGATGAAGCCCTTGATGCCACAGACAGGCCCAGGGGCAGCCAGTCCTCAGCCTGGCTTTGCCGCGTAGGAGGAGCAATAACCTTCTGAGATTTACTCTGTGGCATTTTCCACTGGAGAACAATTAAACATGCCTCGCCTCTTCTGTGTGGTTCAGGTAAGAATCAAATCGGATAATACCTGCAAAAGCAATGTAAAAACTATAAAACAATACATAGACAAAGCTATGTGAGTGACATTAGTACTTCATATTCAAACTTGGCGTTATCTTGTCTGTCTAAGCAGCAGGAAGAATACTTTGGTCTTCGTGCTCTCTTGCTTCTTGCTAAAGTAAATAAAACAAACGCAGGATGTTTAAGCATCCCTTATAGCTAGGATGTGTGGGGTGGGGAATAAACTTTAAAAAGCTTACATATAAGAAATGTGCAGAGAAAACTGGAGATTAGAATGTCCAATGATAAATCCAATATAAATTTATCGTGATACGTATTAAAAAGAAAATAAATAAAAGCACCAAAAAACCTACTAGAGATTATAAACAAGTTTGCAGGGTCACAGGATAAAAACGAACATACAAAAATAAATCCCATTCACAATAGCATTATAAAGAATAAAAATGTTTGTACCCCCATAATTTCATGAAATAAAAAATTTAAAAAATAAAATAGTTAAGAGTAAATTTAACAAAAAAAGTTAACACTTATGCACTGAAAACTACAAAACTAGAGAAATTGGAGCTCTAAATGAATCAAGAGAGATTCTATATTCATGGTTAGAAGACTCAATATTATTAAAATATCATTTCTACCCAAATTGATCAATAGATTTCAACAGAGTCCCTATCAAAATCCCTGTGAGCTTTTTTTGTAGAAATTGAAAGTTGGTCCAAGAAATTTATATGGAAATGAAAGATACGTAAAATCAAAACAGTTTTAGAAAACATGAATAAAATTTAGGACTTACATTACCTAATTTCAAAGCTTTTATAAAGTTGCAATAAATACATTATGGTATAGATGAAAAAATATGTTAGGTGAATGGAGCAGCGTTGAGAGTTCAGAAATTTACTTTTACTTTCATGGTTAATTGCTTTTTGACAAAAGTGCCAATACAATTCAATGGGTGAAAAGATCATCTTTTCAACAAATGTGACAGAAAAATTTGGTATCTATGTGAGGAAGAACAAGAAGGAGAAGGCGGGGGATCTCCTCATGCAACACACACACGCACACACACACACACTCCAGATGTATTATAGACCTAGATGTACGATCCAGTAATGCAGAGCTTCGAGAACAAAACACAGGAGACAATCTATATGACCTTGGGTTAGACAAAGACTTTAGATGTGACTCCAAAAACACAATCTATAAAAGAAAAAATAAGGTAAATTGTATTTCAATAAAAGTAAGACATTTTGTACTTCAAAAGATACCATCAAGAAATGAATAGACCAAGCCATAGACTGGGAGAGAACATTTCCAAATTATATATTTAATAAAGTACTTGTAGCCAAAATATATTAAGAACTCTTTCATCTCAGTAAGACAACTCTTTTTAAAAATGGACAAAAGACATTTTTTAACAAAGAAAACATATGTATGACTAATAAGTACATAAAAAGGTATTAAATATCATTAATCATTTGGTTATGCAAATTATAATCATAATGATATATCACCATATGCCACTAGAATAGCTAGAATCCAAAAGACAGATAATACAAATTATTGGTATGAATTTAGAAAAACTAATCCTCATACATTGATGAAGGGGGTGAAAATTGTTGTTACTAATGGAAAAACAGTTTGGCAGTTTCTCAAAAAGTAAAACATAAACTTATCATAGAACCCTGCAATTTTTCTCCTAAGAATCTACTCAGTGAAAATACTTATCCACACAAAGACTTGCACATCAGCATACATTGCAGAATTATTCACGATAGCCAAAATGGCACCCTTCCTGCTATCTAACAGCTACCGGATGAATGAACAAAACGTGGCATATCCATACAGTGGAACACGACTCACACTAGAATGGACTGCTGACATACTCCATGACAGAAATGAAGCCAAAATATTTGAAGCCAGATATTGGCAAATTTTTCCTTAAAGGGCCGGATAGTAAATATTTCAGGCTTTGCAGGCCATATGGTCTCTGCCACTGTAGCTCAATTCTGTTGTGCACAAAATAGCCACCACAGACAGATAAGTCAGAAACCCATGGTCATGCTGCGTTCCAAGAAAACTTCATTTACAAAAAGAGGCAGCTCACCCGCAGGCCAGAGTTTGCTGATAGACTGTGCTGAGTAAAAAGAAACCAGATATAAAAGTACACATATTGTATAATTCCATTTACATCAAA
Source organism: Eulemur rufifrons (assembly GCF_041146395.1). Classification (NCBI taxonomy): domain Eukaryota; kingdom Metazoa; phylum Chordata; class Mammalia; order Primates; family Lemuridae; genus Eulemur; species Eulemur rufifrons. Next base: position 3,464,617 of record NC_091011.1, on the reverse strand, counting down.
TATCCAGAAAAGGCATATTTATAGTGATGGAAACAGTGGTTTCCTGGGATTGGATGTGAGAACTAAGATTGACTGAAAATGGACTTGGGGAAATTTTTAGGGAGTTATAATGACCTTGTACACCTGGATTGTGGTGATTGTGGCACAACTATATAAACTTACTACATGTTATTGAATTGTCTACTGACAATAGCTAAATTTTACAGTATGTAATTTATACCTCAATAAAGCTGTAATGAATAAACAAACACAAAAATTAAGCCTAAACATAAGTGACTTATTCAATGCCTAATATTGGAAAGTTGCAAAGTGAAAAATTATCTACAGCAAATAACTTGAATGCCCATCCTCTTTTTACAGTTGAAAAATAGCAAGTATTGGCCGGGCGCGGTGGCTCACGCTTGTAATCCTAGCACTCTGGGAGGCCGAGGTGGGCGGATCGTTTGAGCTCAGGAGTTCAAGACCAGCCTGAGCAAGAGCGAGACCCCACCTCTACTAAAAATAGAAAGAAATTATATGGACAGCTAAAAATATATATAGAAAAAATTAGCCGGGCATGGTGGCACATGCCTGTAGTCCCAGCTACTCGGGAGGCTGAGACAGGAGGATCGCTTGAGCTCAGGAGTTTGAGGTTGCTGTGAGCTAGGCTGACGCCACGGCACTCACTCTAGCCTGGGCAACAGAGTGAGACTCTGTCTCAAAAAAAAAAAAAAAGAAAAGAAAAAAAGAAAAATAGCAAGTATTTGCAGTTAATTCTGAAAATATTTCTCATGGACCCATGATAAAGATGAAGAGAAGATTCAGAAAATTTGCCTTTCTCCCTCTGATTAATTTTTCTGCTTAAAAGATTCCCTTTGCTGTTCCTTGATAAGTAACAGGATTTAGGCCAAGCTGTTCACCCATGTGCAGAATATTCAGCACAGTCGGGAGACCCTGATCTTTCCACAGTGGAAAGTGTTATGGGTTTTCAATAAGTAGGTGTTGGAAACTATTGGAATGACTATAATTTAAAAATTTGGTTAATATTTGTAATACTAGTGACTGTACTGTCATATTCTGTCTTGAAAGCATGTACAGAGATATATTTATAATATATGCCTTTGATATACAGTTGGAAGATTCCAAAAAATAAAAGGCTGAGAGAAGTTGGTAGATAGTAAATATATTTCAGATCATGATATGAATGTCAAAAAAACTATTACAGTTTTAGAACATAGTAGGCATACTCTCTCATAGTATCAAAAGAATAAAGGATTCATCTCACACTTCTATGAACTGGTGAAACTGCACCTAGTCTAAAGCATTTTGTTCTGGGCATCACACTTTCATAAGGGCATAGACAATAGAACACAACATGTCAGAGGAGGATAGAATACATGGTCAGACGGAATTACAAGTGTTCATGATGGACAGTATGGTGATGAGCCCAGGAAACTTATCACATAAGGAGAGTTGAAGAATTCATGTATGCTGTAACAGGAGATGAGATTCAACTGTAAAACATTTGGCTGAATCGTAAGGGGTACTGGGCATGTGAAAGGGTAGGCAGGTGTTGCTCAAGAAGTTGTAGGGAAGTTTGTGACCATGAGAACCATCTAAAGATGAACTGAATTGACTCTAAATGTGATGAGTTTTCTTACACAGGAGTTGTGTAATTAATAATTTATTCAGTGTTGCAGGCACAGTAATAAACATTAAAGAAACAGAGATAAATGCTGCTCCTTGCCTCAAAGGAGCTCCCAGTCCAGCGGTGAAGGAGGCAGGTTAAAGGACAGTTACATTGAGTCATGATGCAAGTTCAGAACAAAAGGCCTGTGATAGTCCATAAGAATTGTACAAAACTGAGACCTGGAGTTAGGGAAGGTTTTTAGGTTTTACAACTGAGCTGACGTTTTAAGGATGAACAGAATTCACCTAAACAAAGAAAGGGGGATAGGATGTTACAGACGAAAGCAGGTGCCAAGGCACAAAGACATTCAAGTTCAGAAACATTTATTAAGCACAAACATGTATCATTCACAAACATAATTATGCACTCTCCACCAAATGTTGTAGTTGCTGGAATTACAATGGTGAACGAACAATGTATGTAAGCTATTTACAGGCAGCTTACTTGAAAATCAATGCTAAATGAGGAATAAAGCAGGGGAGGGAGTAGGAAACATAGTGGGGGAAGGTCACGATTTTAGGTGGGCAGACTGGGAAGGTCTCACCGAGAAGGGGAAGTTGAGCAAAGACCTAAAGGAAATAAGGGAGCGACGCTGTCCAGCAGTGCATTTGGGGTGGAAGCGGCAGCGCTGCAAAGGTCCTGGGCAGGAGCGCGCCTGGTGCTCGCGGAGTGGAGCGTCCAGCTGGGCTGGGTGACAGGTGAAGGAGGAACCAGAGATGAGACTAAAGAAGCAATGATTTGACCTAAGACGACAGATTGTGTCAGCCTCGCACAAGGTTGAGAAAATGGTAGGAACAGCTCTTTCAGGAACTTGAGTGTGTCCAGAACACATAGACAAAGGGGGAAGAGTTGCAAGGGATAAAGCCCGGGGGGCCGCATGCCTGATGCGGTCCCGGAGACCCCCGCAGATGGTGGCCGCATAGCCAGGTCTGCTCGGAACAGGCGCAGCTATTCCTGTCGTCCTGCTGTGATTTTCCCTGGTGCCCATTCACTCTCAGAAGTGTCCTGGTTCGGAGACTAAATCTGGTTGCCCTCCCACATGAAGGAGCATGCTTTTTGCCTTACGAGGCGTGAGGAGCTCGCGGTGGAGGCCGTGTGTCGCGGAGCCGCCGAGGGGAGGCGACCGTTCCGCGAGGCGGCAGCGTCTGCCCGCGGCTTTGGTCGGGCGGCGCCGCCAGCACGGGGCTGACCCCAGCAGCAGAGGAGCTGTGTGCTTGGCGTCCGGTGACTCTTTTCTTACCCCTTGTCCTCCATGGAGCCCTGGGAAGAGAATTCAGTCACAGGTGTTGGTGACTCTTAACTGGGCAGTGATTTTTTTTCCTTAAAAAGGTAATTTATTCTCCAAAGCATTGGTACCCAAACTTTTTGGCACCAGGGACCAGCTTCACCAAAGACAATTTTTCCCCAGACGGGCGTTGGGGGATGGTTTGGGGATGATTCAAGCGCATTGCATTTATCATGCAGTCAAACCTCTCTGATAATGACAATCTGTGTTTGCAGCCGCTCCCCAGCGCTAGCATCACCGCCTCGGCTCCACCGCAGACCATCAGGCATTGGATTCTCATTAGGAGCCACAGCCTAGACCCCTCGCATGCGCAGTGTGCAGCAGGGCTGGCGCTCCTGTGAGCATCTAACGCGGCCGCTCATCCGACAGCAGGCGGAGCTGGGGCGGTGATGCGAGCGGTGGGGAGCGGCTGTAAGTACAGAGGAAGCTTCGCTTGCTGGCCCGCTGCTCACCTCCTGCGGTGCCCTCTGATTCCTAACAGGCCCAGCACCGGTACCTATCCGCAGCCAGGGGACGGGGACCACAGCTCTAAAGAAGGCTGAAAGCGCTCTTATTTTAGTATCCCCTTCACGCTTTGTGAGCAGTGACACTGACCTCAAAATTCACAATGTTCAGAAATTATGAAATGTTCGGTTGAATATTTTGGAATGCTATGCAAATACAAAACACCCTACTCGAAAGTGCTTAAATCTGCTGAATGCCTCTGAAATGCAGCATAATTCACTATTAGCACTATAGTTTTATGCCACAGCGTCTGTTATGTAAGTAACTTCAATCTCATAAAAAATTCATGAGTAATAATACTACTCTAATTCTCAGAAACTCCACCAGACAGCTGAATCGACTAAATAGCCAAAGAGTCTGGCTTCTTAAGCAATTTTAAAATCAAATAAATTCTAATTTTTGTTTTTAATAAACTTTATATTAGAGAAGACTATGAATCATGTGCATGGTGGGGGAAGCAATTAGCATTAATTAAGCAACTATAATGTCAGACAACATTTATATGTTATCACCTTTTTTATTTTTAATTATTGATTCATAATAGTTGTGCATACATATGGGGTAGATGTGATATTTTGATATATGCATACAATGTATAATGACCAAAGCAGGGCAACTGGGACATCTGTCACCTCAAGCATTTATCACTTCTTTGAGTTAGGAACATTCCAATTCCACTCTTCTAGCTATTTTTAAATATACAATAGATTATTATTAGCTATAGTTGCCGTATTGTGCTACCGAACGCCAGACCTTATTCCCTCCATCTGACTGTATTTTTGTACCATTAACCATCCCCTCTGCATCACCCCCAAGCACTGCTTTTCCTGGCTTCTGGTACTATCATTCTACTGTCTCATATTCTGAGGCCACTGTGATGATAACATTAGATAATAATGTCCTCAGAATTTGTCTTATCTAGTTTAAAGATAACAAAACTGAGGCCCTGGGTGGTTAAATCACTCGCCCAAAGCATTGAGTAGTAAGTGGCATAAACTACACGCAAAGCGAGTCTTCCAGATGTCAAAGCCCCATTCATTTCACTAAAATCACTCTGTCACTGTTTACAACAAATACCACACTGTGTACTCAACAGATAAACAGTTAAATATTTTTTTAAAACCAGAAAATACATTCCATTAAATGCACTGGTATTTTTATTCATTTTATAAGCAACTGTATGGGCCATGGCCTGGGATGATAAATGTGTTTCACAGAATAAATTGGTAATAAAACTGATGCAGACAGACTTTACTACATTCAAGGAACTTTCCGACCTGCTCTGTATATTAATTCATGCAGTCTCCTTAATGGTACGTGGTAACTGGCACCATTCCACAGATGAAGACAATGAAGGATTGTGATGCAAAGCGCAGAGTTATCTGCAAACGATTAGGCTGATCACCGGATTGCCTTGGAGCCTGGATCATTGGGCCCCTTTCCTCAGTGGCTGAGCAGCCCTCCAGCAGGGACTCTGCACCTCCCTGGTGTCTCTAAGGTCACAGGTGGCAAGCCAGCCCTATCCCCAGAAAACGTGTCAGTTAGGGCCCAAATCTGCATGACTCAGGAATAAGCAGTCCTTAAATTCCCCTGCTTCCAGGCTGCTTTCTCACACTTGCCCTGCAGAAAGTGACGTCAGAGAGCTGTGGTTGCTCCACAGGAAGGTGGGCCCCTAGGACCTGTCGCTCTGTGGGAGGAGGAGGAAGGGAGTGCGGAGACCCATCTCTTCTAGTGTCTGCTGATCCATCTTTAGAACTTTGCTCTTTTTCTTTTTTAACTTGAAACGAGGTCTTGCTATGTTGCCCAAGCTGGTCTCAAACTCCTGGGCTCAAGCGATCTTCCTGCCTCAGTCTCTTGAGTAACTGGAATTGCAGTTGGCTCAGCCTTACACCTGGCTACACCTTGTTTTTATTTGTTAATATCATTATTATCATTATTTAGAGACAGGGTCTTGTTCTGTCACCCAGGCTAGAAGGCAGTGGCCACAGCTCACTGTAAGCTTGGACTCCTAGGCTCAAGTGATCCTCCTGCCTCAGCCTCCTGAGCAGCTAGAACTATAGGCACATGCGACTATGCCTGGAGAATATTTTTTAAATTTTAATTTGGCCTTAGTTAATGAATACTATTTGTTTTAAGAGGCTAGATATCAGTCCCTACTCCATCACTTAATAACCACATGACCCTGCAGGGTCTTGCTATGTGGCCCAGGCTGGTCTTGAAATCATGACCTCAATGGATCCTCCTGCCCCTGCCTCCCAAAGTGCTGTAATTAATTACAGGCATGAGCCATTGTAGCCAGCTATTTATTCATTCTTCCAGTGTTTTAAAATCCATGCGTATGTCACTGCACAATTTATTCTGAGCCCTGGTATGTGACCAGTGGTGATGTCTCTTGCACAGCAGCTACAGGGTCAAATGGTTATTAAGTGATGGAGTAGGGACTCAAATCTAGGCTCTTAACACAAACTGTATTCATTAATTAAGGCCAAATTAAAATAAACTCATATGACAATGCCAAATTCAAGTGTGATGACATCAAGGTAATATCCCTTTAGATGCTGGTCTCTTCCTCGTCAGAGCACCTGGTTCGGTGGGGGACACCCCCTAAATAGCTCAAGGGACCTTGACCTTCAGAAATTACACTGGATTCTCATGGGACTTTGTTTTTGGCTCTGATTAAAGAGGGCTCCATGTCTGTCTTTGTCTTGTCACATCTGCACGGGGAACACCCCAAAAAATCACTGGCAGAAGCTCAGCAGGCCCAACTCGGAGAGGGGGCACCATTTTGTCTGTTTCAGGTTGAAACGTGGATACTGAGTGGAGTAACTGGGGTTTGTGTCTTTGTTACATGTGTAGCATATTCTGTTTTGGCCAATATGGAAAATGGTTTTCTTTTGCAACCAGCAAGGAAAGTGATCAAAATCTCTGTCCGCTGAAAGCTTCAGTGATGAGAACCCAGGAACCTGACCTGTCGACAAAGAGTAGGAATCTCTTACCAGCCAGGATCCCGGCCCCGCCATCTGTGGAACCCAGTTGAATGGGTGGAAAAATCACTATTAGTCTGTTCCACCCCTTGCCTCTCAGGAACGGTCTTTTCCTCTGTTCTGTCTCTCTGCCTTGTCCTGTGGTAAAGAGAGCTGGTGGTAAAGTTCTCTCTTATCTTTTTTTTATGTCCTTGAGAGCTTGGTCAGTCGTGTCTACATGGGAGTGCTCTTGTTACAAAAAGTTCAGTACTTGTCCCCAACACCTCATCAGAAGAATGAAGACAAGTGGTTTGAGGAAAAGGAAGAGAAGTTTATTAAATGCTGGCAACTGAGGAGGACAGCAGACACTCGTCTTAGAGGACCGTCATCCTATTTGTAAGCAGAAATACAGGGCTTTGAAAGGGAGCGTCCAGCTTTGGGCTATTGCTGTTTAACAACAGCATCTCTGGTGAAGACAACCTCATCACCTCTGCCTGGATGATTCTGCTGGCCATCTCCTGTGGTACAAAGAACCAAGGACACTCCCCTGCCCCTCTGATTATGGGCCTCTGGCAGGGGTACAGGTTTCAATTCCCAAAAGGGGTGGGGAGGTTAAAGGAGACAGCTTGTCAAACATTTTACCCTTTTTCAGACTGTTCCCTCTGTTATACTCTCTCTTGGTTTCTGTCATCCGGGCCGGGGGGTATGAATTTGGGGGTCATGTCCAGACTGACATTGTAGACTGCTAAAAAGTACTGTGAATCTGCGATTTTTGTTTCCTAACGTATCAAACTCTTGGGAGTGTTTGTCATAAGAGATCCCATTTATAAGGGATTTTTGTCATTTCAGCCCTTGTTACCCAGTTAGGATATGGCAACAAGAGTCTTTTTGCTGTCTAAGTCCATTTATGGGAGTGTGGGGGGACGTTTGAGATTGGTTCTTCTATGTGCTAAAATTATATCCAGGGTTTTAGGTGAAGAGGTTTTTGAAGTGGGTCACTGTTAGAATAAATACACCATTAAAAATCCAAATTGTCAATGGCCAGAAAAATCAGTCCTTAAATTAGACTCCTAAATTTAAAAATATATAGAGAGATAGATAGATTTTTAAAATCTTTTATTCTAAATAATTGATGGAAAGATCTAATTAAAAGAAAGACACATGATAATGTCATAGCTAGTCTTAAACATTCTCTTGATGAAATTAAAGAACAAAAATCAGACCTGAAACAAAGTTTAAATCCTTCATGAGTTCAAACTGCCGGCTTTGAGCTCCACGCGGCTCCCCGTGAAGGCCGCTGTGGTCTGTGCTTTTGCTGCTGCAGACCGGGCGCGGAGCCGGAGCAGGTCGTGGTTTTGGTGTCTGTGTGGCTTCTGCCCTTCCCCTTTCATGGACAGCTTAGATTTCCTGCTTCTTCAGTCTGGGGGCTTGCTGGGAGGGGCACTGAGGCTTTTGGACCTTTGGTGTAGATAGATGGTCAGACCCTAGAAAACATGGGCTGTACCCCATTTGTGGATAGCAAAACTTTCCTTTCTTAGAGCTGTTTTTGGGGCAGTTCTAAATCTCGTAAAAACTGTTTTTCACCTCTGTGGAGACACCTTGTGTGCCCTTGGTGAAGTCATCATCCCAGTGAAGACTTACTGGTTTCACTGTGAAGGGTAGCTTTGGTTTAAAGGAAAACAGTTCAAAAGTCAGAAATATCAGCTGTTTGTCCCGGATAAAATCTAGTAACACTTGAAAGGATTTGTTTAAAAGATCTCTATAGTCAAAAGTCAACTTAATTAATTAAAATGAATGTTTAGGGTATATACATGTACAGATACATTGTTTTAAGCCCTCTGCTCGCTCTCTGTAAAAATTTCCCATTCAATTAAATTCCTCTCTTCTTACCTCCCAGCTATCCACATGTGCTACCTTTGTGTTTCTCCATTTACTTCTGCTGCTCCCTCCTTTCTCATGCCACAATAGGGCACCTAGAAAAAACATCGTAACAGCCTGGAATCCCTTAAAGACAACAGAAAAGGTACCATAGAATCCTTTTGTGGGGAGAAACTTCTGTTTTTCCTCATGGAATCCCAAGAGTTGTAAGTAGATAGATTTCTCTCAGGTCTGAAACTCTGCTCTTTTGTATTGCATCACCTGATCTCTTTGGCTTTTGTGGACACCAGAAATTACTTTGTAATGTGAAAAAAATTGACCTTGGTGTGTATAAAGGCTAGGCAAGAATGACAATATTAGAGGAAGCTGAGTGCAGTTGTTTAGTAGTTACTATTACAAGGGCTGTCCTTTGTGCATTTGGGTTTGAAAAGGGTGGTGTGGGCACCTAGAGGCTCGGAAACACTTCACATGGAGGGAGGAGACTCCCATTGAAGACGAGCTTGTTACTGGAAGCTCAGCACTTGTCCCTGAGGCAGCATCAGAAGAGCCAGGACAAGGGGTTTGAGGAGAAGGGAAGATAAATTTATTAATTTGCTGGCAAATGAGGAGGTTGTCAGACCCCCATCTGAAAGTACCAACATCTGCCCTCTCAGCAGGAACACAGAGCTTTTAAAGGGGAGGTTTTCAGCTTCAGGCTATTGCTGTTCAACCATAGTTGATAGTCCTGATTTGTCCCATCTTCAGCTAAGACAATCTCAAGACCTCCAACCAGACAATTCCCTGGAGCCACCTCCCATGGTATAAGGAACAAAGGACACTCCCCTACCCCTCCCGACCACTGGCCTGGAGCAGGGATGCAGGTTTCATTATAATTCCCAAAGGGAGTGGAGGAGGTTTTAGAGAGACGGAAAACATTCTTACCCACTTTCAGGCCATTCCCCCTGTTACAGTATGGACACTTTTAAGTGTCTGGATATGTCAAAGTTGTGTGCTGAATGAGATTTTTACATTTAGTTTTGGAGGAAACTAGTAACTCTTCTATTTTAATGATTTTATATTTCTGATTTTTCAGAGAATGTGCTTCTTTCCTCTAACAACATAAGTGTGCACAGATAAGAAGAAAGGGAGAGAGCAAAGTCACTATTTTCTAAACCCTTCCTATAGCCTGGTTGTATAGCTGCCCCTGCAGGAAATATTTACTGAGCACATTGTTAAAAATATTATTTCTGAAAATCTCAAACACTTTAGAAAAACAATCTATTTTCTTTGGTAAGTGCCACTAAAAATTGAATTTTGTTATATGAAGGAAGATTTTTATAATTCACAAGAAAATAAAATGATATTAAATTATTCATAGTTTCGTCAAGTGGAGCCTGTTAGAATGCTCCTTTTCTGACCATAGGGTAGACACTGTATAACTGCTCCCCACTGCACAAATTTCAATGACTCCTATATAATCCTCTGCCTTAACTTCTTGACTTTTTGAGTTGTTTCCCAAAAATGATATATTTTCTGCAAGACAAAGGACTTTACCTTCAGAAGTCCCCAGGGCAGCCTTCCTGACACCAGGACTGACTCACCTGCCCTTCGACCTGCCCCAAGGCCCCTCCTTGAAAAGCCCATGATCTCTGTTAGTCAGAGAGACAGATTTGAGGCAGCTGCTCCCTCTTCTCCCAACAAGACATATGTCATATTAAAAAATTCCTTTCTTCCTTGGCAATCCTTGTTGTTCCAATAGTTGGATCTTTGTGTGATGAGCAGCTGGACCTTGTGGTTTTGACAACACTTGGAATGCACATCACATATTGTTATCCAACCACGCTGGGGCCTGTTCACTCAGGGCGGTAAGCCAGACACTGAAGCCAGGAGTTGCAGGGGCAGAAACTCGCTTTATTTGCAGGGCGACTTGCCAGGAGTACAGGCAGCTAACACTTCAAACCCAAACTCCCAGATGGCTTATAAGCCAGGATGTCAAAGGCAGGGGTACGGTGCGGGCGGCCTCACCCAGAAAGGCAGGATGCCCTGCAGCAGAGGAGCCAGCGAGTCGCAGGCAGATTCAGAGATTCTTGGATTGTGGAAATAAATGTTAATGTGGGTGTCAGTTCCTCCGTTCCGCCTTACCTGCCTTTTCTATCCAGCGGGGGTTTCTGACAAACAACTCAAGAACATATGTCAAGATGTCATATTTTGGTTTCCGTTGGTTTTGCTGACTCTGGCTCCCTTGGGGGTCCAGCGTTCTCATCAAGTTGCCCATTCACTCTTCAAGACAGCCAGGTGCCCAGGACGTCCCCCGAAGGGACTCGAGATTCTTCTTCATGCCTGTACCTGGGGGTGCGGCAGGCCCTGGCTCAGTGTGACCTGGTGCACGCACACAGGCTCGCGTTGAGCAGGAGTGTCACAGCTCTTCGGTGACTGTCCTCTCCTCCTCCAGTTTTCTTCACAGAACACATCCAATGGATTCAGTATGTAATGATCCATTTGTTTATTGTTCATCGTCTTCCCCCAAATTATAAATTCCATAAGAGCAGATATCTATGCTTACAAGTGAATATTTGTTTAATGAATGAGTATTTAATAGTTACAATCATTAATAGTGTGTGTCGTAACAGTGTTCCCTTGACGTCCCAGTTCACATTCTCTCATGAATGAATTTGTAACTATTTTTGTATGTGCTAAGATTTTTAGATAACATTTATCCAAACATCTTCTTCAATATACTGAAGGTAATATTTTTAATTTCCTCATAGAGATACTATGAGAATTAATAAAATAATACACTTTTGCATTAAGTCTTAAAAAATCATAGAAACAAGTTAATTTCTTCACTGTGTGAGAAGTTCACTAGAATTTGCATAGCATAATGCAGCGGAGTTTAATATAATAATGACTCTGGATCAGAATTATTGAAGCAAACAGGTTTATTTATAGATAGATTCTAAGATAGAACATTAGCTTCAGGGTGACACAAGACTGTAGCAGATTATTTGGAATGGCAATAGGACTATTATGGATCAGCTGTCAGACAAAATATTCTACTATTTGGATTGTTTACGATGTTTCATTGTGAGTGCTTTGTAAACATCTTTGCTTAATCATGATCAGCTGCATCTCAGCAACTAGCTCCATCCCTACTCTAATCCCAATCCTAATCACTGTATGATTTTGCCAATTATTTAATCCTTCTGTGCTCAATACCTTCATTTGTAAGAGGGGTATAAAAGTATCTCACCTGATAGAGTTTTGTGGAGGAAGTGTATTAATTATGCAGAGGTGTCTGACATATAGTCAATATTGTGAGGGTATTATTATTGTTAGGAGTCTATCTTGATTATAAAAATTAAACAAATGAAGTATCTTTATTACAAAGCAAAACTGGAAAGTAGTAGGCACTAAGTAAATCCTACCTTCATTGTGGATAGTAGGACATCACTTGTCACCTTTAGAAAATTACAAAAACATTGATAAATTTAAGAAGAAAGATGAAAGACAAAATGAAACAATATGTATCAACCAATAACCATGGAATATATTGGGATGAAAAAAGTTGATTTTATTAACTTTTATGACCTAGATCATCAATTTGTTTTCCAGTTTTATTTCTTTGCGGTGTAACGTTGCATGGATATATTCCTATCTATCCATCAGTTCTTCTACGGGGGAGGCACAGCCTTCTTTGTAAGTGAAAGTGTGCTCTCCAAAGAAGAAAGGGAGGGTCTGGCTTAAATACCAATCAGGTCCATTTATGCAAATAAAGGATTCAAAGTTGTTCAGTTCTAATTGGTCAAAATAGCTGCGCCTCAACTGGCTGGTTTCCAAGCCCCACCCCAGGAGTCTGTCAGAGGTATCTTTCAAAGGGCTGGTGTGGACGGCAGAGGGTCTCTGGCTGCAGTTTGCCTTGGCAGCGAGGAGAGGAGCTGGTTTGGCTCGACTGTGGAAAGGGAGGTCCCGGGACACCTTTACATCTTTCCAAGAACACAGAGTAGGTGACCCTCCTTCACCCAGCTACGGCCACCTGGTTCTGTTTTAACTCTCAGTGCCTCAGACACTGGGAATCTATTTTTTTTTCTGTCAGCCGAAGGCATACGTTAACAACTGAGTTATTAATACATTTCTAAGATTCCACCATTTACCTTCCTACCTGGAAACTTAATTCTAGCTGTGTAGTTTTGATTCTATGATTAAATGAACTCAATGCTTATCATCTTTGTCATCCTGCCAAAGTTTCTCTGTCCCTGCAGTTTTTCTTGTAATGTATTTTGTATTGGCCGGATACTTTTTGTTTAGTTATTTTTTGTTTGGTTTTAAAGAAGTGGACGTACCATTTTGCCAGATTTATTTGATTCTTGTTACTTGTTTTTTTTTTTTTTTTTTCTTTGAGGATCTCTGACTATGGCGTTTATCTGTATATAGCAACCTCGCTGGAAATACATACTACTAAATAATACTTTATTTTCTGAATTTTTTGGTAAATGCAATTCACTATTCTTCTCGCACTAAATTTTCTATGAGGAATTCTGAGGCAAGAAGGAGTTTCTTTCTGTATCCGTAAGTATCCACCTGCACCCATAGGTGACTTGCTTTTTTCTGCCATGATGCTGTTTAAAGGTCTGGTTCACTGATGTCCTCCTCGCGCAGCAAGGGGCGAGCTCGGCCTGGTGGGACCTATCCCCAGTTCAGCACGGGCTTGGCAAAGGCGGGCGGCCCGGCCACTGCGCCTCCGCGGGCAGCCCGCTTGCCGTGCCGGCTTCATCGCTGTCTCCAACCTGCTCAACCATTTCTTAGCCTATTTCCCTATGGTTTAGTTAATATTAATGAGACTATTTTTTCTGACTGAGTCATTTTCAACACTGCTTGAGGAATGCAGATATAAGTGAGGTCAGGAGCCAGGTCACCTTGACAGTGAATATTCCAGTCCTTGCCTTGCCTGCTGTATTTCAAAGGACAGGGCACCGGGCTTCGTCGCGTTTTCGTGTGACTATCTTCTATTGTTACTTTCAAGTGGTAGATACTAATTTGGCTTCACTTCTCTCAATGTCTTATCACTTCTATTTTTAAATTAAGCAAGAGGCCGAAATTTAGGACAGTTGCACTATATTGCATTTTACAGATAGAAAAATAAATGACGGCATGAAAGTATTTACAGGTAAAATCATGCTGACCTGGGTTCAGCAGACATTTTCTACAAAAGGCCAGACAGTAAATAACTTCAGCTGTGTGGGCCAAACCATCTCACTCTGACACTGTGGGGATACAGCCGCCACTAGGACAGCAGGGGACACACAGGTGTGGCTGTGCCAATAAAACTTTATTTACAAGCCCATAAATTTGAATTCCAGGTAATTTTCACAGGTCACAAAATAATATTCCTCTTTTGTTTTGTTTTTCTTTCAACTATTTAAAAAAGTAAAAGCTATCCTCAGCTCGAGGTACAAAACTAGGCAATGTGTTGGATTTTGCCCATAGGATTGTAGTTTTCCAACCCCTGATGCCAGTGGCTACATTTTGGAAGTTTAGCTGGAATGGCTCTTCAAGACATGTCTTATTCATACCAAATAGCAGGTTAGGATGCAGATGAGTAAAAATACTGTGTATTCTGACCAGGATTTCCCCAGGAGAAACCGCAGACAGACACTTTCCTAGACCGCCTAAGATAGAAGACATGTTATGCTGGACAGCTAAATGCTGCCTTGAAGTTTCCATTCAATGGAAGAGACTTTAAACGCGTGATACCCAGAAGATGGAATATTCCCCTGAGAGTGTCTCCTGCTGTCAGTCGCTGTGCTTCGCTCCTGGTTAATGTTCCCTGCTGAACCCTGAGAGATCTGAGAGGCTGGAATTACAGAGGCAGCGCTGTGTTCATCTCCATCTCTTTTTATAAGATTTGTAATGATATCTCTTGTGCTAGAATTTAATCTCTTTTTACAGCATCCACAGCTACTAAAAAACTCCCTCGTGACATTTTCAACGTGTAAGGTTCGCTCAAGACATGACTTCTCTGTTCTGGTACTGTTTTGATGGCAGATATGACGATTTATTACACTTTCTCACATCTCAGTAGGACGCATTTTTGTTACCAAAGCGGCCATGTTTGGTTGCTGTGTGCAGAGGCTTCCAGGCCCTCCGAGCACAGCAGGAATGGTTCCCGGTGGAGGCCGGAGCCCAGAGCTGCTCGGGGAGGCTGCGCTTGGCAGAAGCAGGTCCGAGCACCCCCGCCCCCCCCCAGGCCTGCAGTGTGCCCTCGTCTGACCCCGGGCAGGGCTGCTCCTGGTTTATTCATTGTGCTTATGTAAATCAGAATATCTGTGCTTTGTTATAGTAACAAATCAGTCCCTAGATCTCAGTGATCTGACACACTAAAGGTTACCCTTTACCTTTCTAGACATTTCGATATTTATAGATTGCTAAAAATAATTGTCATTTTTAAATGCTGTTTTATTTTCCCACAAAATATTTTGTACTTTTTTGGTTTGAGGTCTGCAAGTGTTTTTTTTACACATATTTAAACTGATACATATATATATTACTTTTGGAGTTTTTAAAATGTCTCTGTGTCTATAAAAGCTTTCAGTTTATAGGTATTACTCTAGTGTTACCCTAAATACTTCCTGTCTTTTTTATGATTTCAGTTTTAAATAATATGTTTCTGATAACAAAACTATTGTATGCTAATTGAAGGACTATGGGAAGTGCCAAAAGTCCAAGGAGAAAGTGAAGAGAACGGCTCCAACCACCACAGAACGCCCTGCTCACGCGTCGCCGTGTGTTCAAGTCCTTGGCATCACCATTTAGAACATGAGCCGCTTTTACAGAGAAAGTAGTTAATGTGCTGTAATTGTTTTAATCTTCATCTTTGTAATTACTAATGCAGAAAGACCATTTATTAAAGTAATCTGGAGTTGCTTATGTTGCATGTTCATCCCATTGTGAGACTTTTGTCTGTTGGGGAGGTAATCATTTTATAAGTGATTTTTGTGAAATTTTCATGTTATTGATTTTAGCCCTGTCATATTTTGCAATGATTTTTTCAGTTTATCATTTTAGTTATAAGTTTATCCATTATGTTTGTATTAGAATCTCTCTGCTTTGATACGGTAACAAATCAGCACCCAAATATCAGTGGCCCAACACACTGAAAGTCTGACTGTGGCTATGGCCGCGCAGCACAGGTCTTGCGTGTTGTCACAGCAGGGCAGAGAGGAGCCCAGGAAGGACAGCATCCTGTTCAGGGCATCAGCTGGGAGCTGCACACTCTGTGCTCTCAGTCTAGCGGGAGGAACCAGCCCCAGGACCCCTTTGGGGCAAGTTGCAGGAAGAAAACACATGAAAACACAGGACTTGGCTACAGTATTGTGCAGCAGAGATTTTGATTTTATTTTGAAGCAAATTTATTTGGGCAATTGCATTGTTAGGTCATGTGCCACACCCGTCCCTTCCATCCGCCTGCTCATCTCTGGTCTGTCCGCTCCTTCCTTCCTACTTGAGGCTGCTGTCCATCCTGCAGGTCAGAGCAGTTGTCACTCCCCCTTTTGTGCCTTCTTGATGCCCAGAGCAAATTCACCATTGTGCACTTCCGTGCAGCCATCATACTGTGTTTCTAAAACATTTTTTATTGTGTCCATCTCTTCTGTGGGTGGCTTGGAGGAAGTGGACGCAGCGTTTCTATCCATTGTCCAATTCAGTAGATGCAGCTGAGCAGCACACTGTGCAGCGGGACAGCCAGACACCGCTCAGAGCAGTGATTGCTAATGCAGCTTCCAGTAAGTTGCTAGCCAGTCGGTTTTTTGTTTTTTTGTGTTTCATTACAGAATGTTATGGCCACTCGGTTTTGTTATCTCACCTTAAAACTAAAAGTTCAAAAACAAATAACAGAGTTTCATAGGAATTACATGAAATGGCTTATGCAAAATATAAACTACATATAGCATCCAGTATAGATTAGAATGTTAAGAATTTTATTTTTTTAAAGTTCTCCTTCCTCCTCATTTTTGCATAGTTTTATATGTGATAGAGCACTAGAATATTTCAGTCTTTATTGTATGATGGAATACTTCCCAAACTTCATTTATTTATTTACCGTCTTGCAATAACTGTCTACAACATATATTATAACCTACCTAATATTACTTTGCTTTATATTGACTCAATTATTAGTTACAAGATATGTTTTAAGTGAAAGTTTTATATCGGCAACATTAATGGAAAACCAATAACACTTGCATAAATAAAGGTAACAAAACAACCTTATTAAATTAAAAATTAAATTGTAAAATAAAATAAACAATAAATTGTAAAACCCATTAAAATGATTGTGAAAATGCTTGTTAGAAAATAAGTTCTTTAATGAGAAGTCTTGAAATATTTATTATTACTCAAAAAGAAAGAATATTTGGCTCATTATTACCTGGGTAAACCTGCCACCATGGTTCTATGTTTAAAAGAAAATTACTTTTTAATTTTTCGATATTAATCTGCACTGAAAGAGTCCAAACTCAAATGTGTAACTAAGCAGAAAACCAAAATCATTTAATGATTTTTTTTTGAGAGATCTGAACACTGAGACAAAATAATCGAAATGAACTTTGGTGCACAAATTTTCATTTCAACATGCTGTCTTCTTAAAACAAACTGTCATATTGAAAGTTCAGTTAAAAAATAATTGAAGTTCACACAATGTCAATAAAATCAGAGACTTTCCTTTAGTAAATCAATGAATTTCAAAATGAAACGATAATCAATTTAATCTCCACCCACATATTTGTAAAACTGAAAAAAAATAAAAATATTAAATAATCTGCTCTTTTTCTTTTCCTTAGAGACAAAGTCTCACTCTGTTGCCCAGGCAGCAGTTCAGTGGCCTGATCATGGCTCACTGCAGCCTTGAACTCCTGGGCTCAAGCGATTCTCCCGCCTCAGTTTCCCAAGTAGCTGGGACTACAGGTGTGCACCAACACACCCAGCTAATTTGTTTACTTTTTGTACAGATAGGGTCTGGCTATGTTGCCGAGGCTGGTGTTGAACTCCTGGACTCAAACAATCTTCCTGCTTCAGCCTCCCAAAGTTCTGGGATTACAGGTGTGAGCCACCATGCCTGGCAATAACCTGCTCTTGATTGCCTACCTTAATAAATATATCTCCTAAATTTTCGCACATAATCAACCAGAACATCCCTCTTTATATTACACTATAATATGTGGATGAAAGCCTTTTCTTAAACAAATCTTCCCATTTTCACTCTTCTTGTTTATACAAAGGTATTGCCACCAGTGTATGTTATTGTTCACAAATCTCATCTCCATTTCTATAAATTGTCAAATGTTGGCAGAATACTCTGAGTTCAGGGTTTCTTTTTCTACTTCTGGGCTGGTGAACTCCAAAAGATTTCCTGAGTTCACAATCACAGTAGTTCCATCAATGCATAATGGATGATACAGATTTCATTTTTTAAACAGAAATTACAAGTTTATATTTTTGGCTGCATCTCTAATTCTCTTGTGCACAGTATTTTTGGGCAGAGGTGCCTTATCAATCAATTTCATGCTTTATTCATGATTATCAGTTTTACCATTTCTTTGACAAAATTCTTGCTATGTGTCTTTCCAATTATTTCAGCATCTCTGGCTCTTGAAATTAAATATGATGGTATAAGTAAGACTTCACGGAATTTCCATGTTCAGTTCCTGTTGCATTGAGCATTAGTTTCTAGGACACTAGAATATTCCTCTACTTTGCTTTAAAAAATTCAATTAGTTTTGCATGAAATTCTTTGTGTGTTTTAAATGAGCCTTGAGGCCTGATGCTTTCACTACAGAATATGAGCATTTGCAAACATAAAACACAACGGGATTCAATCACATCCTTAGCAAGTAGAAACAAATTTGAAACAATAATCATGTTCACATTGTTGTTACTTTTTTATAGCCGGAAATGTACTAGGGTATACATACACACATATATCACTCATTTAATCATTTTCACCACTAAAACATATATTTTTATCATAATCTTCAATACTGTACATTAAAATACCCTGTTTTTAAATTTTGAGCACAGAATATGTGTGCATATAAATTTGCATGAAATTAAACCATTTAATTCTCTTCATCAAAGAGTCTATCTTCTTACTAATATTTTGTCTGCTTGATCAATTTCTAAGAGAAATTTATTAAAATTTCCCCCTTTTCATTGTGTAATTATTAATTTTTTCTAGTTGTTTAAATAAATGTTCGCCCTATAAATCTCATACGAATATGTATGTCATGATTTTATTTCTTCTTGTTGAGCTGCTCCATGTGTCATTATTGTGGCACCTATGTTTCCGTATTCAGTTTTGCTTTAAAATGCATTTTGTCTGATATTAAAGTATCCCTTCTAGATTTTGAATTGCACACATGTTTTTCCCCTACTGGAATGCTAGTTAATGTTTAGCAGCTGGTCATCGGGGTAAAAAGCCCTGGTTTGAGGCATTTGCTGATTTTCATGGTGTAAATACGCCCTCCAGGGAGACCCGCATTTGCTTTCCTGGGACAGTACTTACCACCGGCACACAGCTGGGTCCATCCTTTTCTTTCCTAGAAGAGGTGCTTTCACTGCTTTCCTTCTGCTATGCCCGAGGCCTTCCTAGTCAGTGCTAACCCAGGAATCTGGGGCAGTTGCATTCCAGCCTCTGCCTTCACCGCTGACATGCTCCAGCTTTGCTCCTGTGCAGACTGGGTTAGGCTTTCTCTCACGTGAGGATCTGCTGCCCCTTCTGCCTCTGCCTCCTTCTGGTCCTGAAATTCACCACGCCCCAGGCTTCAATCCTTACTCATGGTTTTGCATCTTTGACCACGGTAGCTTTCTATAACAGCATGTGTAAAATAGAAACGTCACTATTTTAGCCACAGTTTTTGCTGAGCTTTAGCTGATGTATTCAGGAATTGGGTGTCAAATAGTAATATTCCTTTCAGAAAAAGAAAGGGCCTGAAAATTACTGCTTTCAGTCCTAACTGATCCCCACCTTGTAAAAGAGTTTGGAGAGACTGAGCAAATACAGAAAGGTGAGGAGAGTGTATTAGGAGAGAGCTGTCAGCATGCAGTGAGTCCTGCCCTTCCCCCAAATGGGGTGAGTCTGTGAGTATCTATTGAGGGGGGATATTTGACTTTTGTTTGATTTTTAGAAATGTCAAGGGACCACCCAGGGAGCGCATGTGTGTTCCTGGGAGCCTGGCACACCGAGTAGCCGTAGCCGTTGTCTAACAAATCTGAAAGTGAAGGAGTGAACTCGGACTGGCTTCCTGCAAAAGAGATAAAGCTAAAATGGGATGGGCTTGTGCTGCCAGAATTTGTTGGACCCGAGTGTATGCACCAGTGTTTTCCTGGGCCCAGAAATGGGTCACAGATGAGAGCGAGCTGAAAGGGCTGTCTTGCGGTTCTGTCCAAGAGGACCAAGTAGAGGGTGGCCGGGTCTCAGCAGATGACTGGAAGGGACACCACGAGATGTCTAGAAGCCATTGAAGAGGCCGTAAGTGATCAAAGGAGAAGTGGTGTATTTGTTCTATTTAAATATAATGAGATGGGAAATCTCTAAAGAGCCCATAAAGGCACACCATGACAGAAAAAGGCATCTTCAATGCCAGCTGAGCCCAGAAAGCCCTAGAACCCACCAGGGTACTGGTCAAAAAGTAACTTCCTATTTCCCTTTCCTGTCCCCCCTCCCTTCTTTACTCCCAGTTCTACTTGGGACGCGTCTGAAGCAGCCCTGGTTAGAAAAACACAGAGGGGTGGTAGGAGCACAAGGCAAGGAGAGAGAGGAAAGGCTGGTCACTCCTGTCTTTACCGCAGTGGGAACTGGAAAAACGTTACCTAACTAAGGTTTAGATTGTAACATGAGAATGAATGTGTCAGTTACTGAACTGAGACCATTTTGTGACTAGATGACATTACAGGACTTCTTATAATTTGAAAGTAGCCACTGCCCCAAATTTTGTCCACAGATGTAAAAAAATTTATCCTTGCAAAGTGAGCTCTTACAGAAGTGGGAGTATGGTGGAGGGAGTTATTGAGTCGCTTTCTGATTTCAATGCAGGAATTTTAATTGTTCAGTGTATCATTTTCTCTGATGGCTCTGCCTTTGAGTAGAGAGATGTTCAAACAGTATCACTGCAACACATTGGCCACAAGGCCCAGCAAATGTAGTGGAGAAACAGAAAACAGCAGCTACACATCTGCCTGTCTGTGTGTGCCTTTGGCAGAATACTAAATGGAAAATTAAAAATGAGTAAATCAAGACATATTGCCCTACTGTCATCTCAACTTAGAAGCCACACTAGGTGACTTGAAATATGGAGCATATATTTGAAGTTGTTAGTTATCTGAGTTAATGTTCCTGGATCTAAAAATGGACATGGAAGCCCACCTTGAGTCCTCCTGAATTCTTACTAGAGGCGGTTTCTCACTGTTTCTCCATCTGAATGTCTTCTGCATCTATGAATGGGTAGGCCAATGTTGGGAGGCATGATAGATACCACTAAATCAGAAAGCTTTGAGTTCACATGGGAGACAAACAGGTGCAGAGCGGTAAACTGCATGGTGATTCACATATTTCTGTCAACTGTATTAAACTGGCTTGAATAGATCTAAGCCCTTCTAACTTCTACCGTTTCCCAGGTGTACTACTTGCGGAAAGGCATGCGGTGTAACAAAACCACCATTTTCCTACTGTAGAAGAAGGGAAGTGCTATCTTTCTGTCTCACAGAGATGTGTTCTGGTTGGGATAATCGAAACATGTGCATCGATTGGCAAGCCTACACCTTTAATGAACTGTCAAGGAAAATAACAGCTTCCATGCTACTAATTTACAATTTATTAGCTACCTACTTAATGATATCCAGAACAATAGTATTATTTTTCCAGATAAATCTCCATCCCAGAATTAAGGGGAGCCCAGGAAGAAGATGCTGGCTAGAGAAAGCTGCCTGCCTATAACCATGACACGCCTTCAGCGGGTCTGAGAACTGCCACTGGAGACAGTTCATGTTATGTATAAAGAGAGGTTAGAATTCATCCTGATTTTAATTGTCTTAAATATTTACCACCTACTTTTTTTCAAGAGTTCACTTGTTAAAGAAAAGAGTCTAAAATGTAGTCCTTATTTTTGACAATAAAACCCCTGACACCAGAGATATTTCTTAAGTCAACAGGATGGATGGGAGAAACCTTCTGTAAAACCTTCCCAGTAGCAACACATTCTAGAATATGCTTTGAAGAGTAAATTAAAGGTTGGGCCAGGTTAGAGATGCTCTCTGACAGAGGACCAGAGAGTTGGAATCTTACTGTATGGGCACCAGGGAGGGGCTGCACAGCTTCCATCAGGAGGGAACTTGGAGACTCCCTCTTAGGGCTTACTTAGAGCTTTGACCACTTAGATGTGAGCATTCAAATCCCCATAATATTGCTGAGCAACTTATTATAAAGAAATTTGAAAATAGACTTTAAGCTGGCCATCTTGAATGATAACAGTAGTGGCAACTGAATCATTATGTTATACGTTATTTGGAAACATTCATTGTTATCTGCACCCTCTTCATTTATTCAAATTACAGCAATTCTAAATGGGGATTTTATCATTGTTTACAGGGAAGTGAATATAGTATAACTATAGAAATATGTTACTATAACAAAGTATAAAAGAAGTAACAGATGGATATCTATTATAGAACAATTTTGCCTTTCTTTAAATGTGCTTATAGTAAAAGAAAGAAATGCAGATTTAAAAATACATGAGTGAAGCATCTTTAAGAAGAATGTTTTTAAATATTTCTCCATTAAACATCAAATGGTCTGTTTTGTTTTATTTCTGCAGAACATTAAACTTATGGGTTTTTTATATCTCCAGATCAGATTCCCTGGTTGAATATATTTCTTGCTGTAAGTTACCATACCAATCACTTTGTCCAACCTGTTTACTTTGCATATTACTAAGCAGAGGCCAAGAGAAGATTATGCCCACACACAGTTTACAGTTAATTGTTAGGAAACGTGTGTGGAAAGCCCAGAAATTTTGGCCCCAGACTTTTTCTCATTTTCTACACTTGATATGTTGATTCTACTCTTTATTTAAATGATTCATTAATTTTGTGAGTTGCAGGTGATTGGCACCACAAATAATGTCAATTTTCTGATTACACTCTATTCCCGACAAAATTTGGCATATGTTTTTCCTCCTAAGCTCTCCAGTATTACTGTTCTGTAACAAAAAAGTAATGAAAAACTGCTCTCATAAAATGAAACATTACATGAATAGTGCCATCCTTGCCCACACGCAGGGCTGAGGTAGCTGTATGGTTGTCTCAAGGAGAAAGCAGCAAGTTTGAAATTGACAATGAGGCTTGGAAGAAAGTCCTCATGGGGAAAATTGAAAGATTTTGGGGTAATATTGAAAGCTCCCTTCAAACCAGTAACAGGGAGTTTGCCATGGGATTACTCTGCAAGGCGATGTGGTTTTCTGCCCAGTTTTGCTGCAGCCTCATCAATGGCGAGAGATGTGGCTGAGGAATTGAGCTTCTGTAAAAGTGAGTAGATCGCAGAAGTGATCGCAATTGTTTACTGCTCTCTCACCGCACATCCCTGGAAACATAACACCGCACACCTCCTGTTACGACATGGAGTCTCTTTCTCCTCCCTTCGAATCTGGGCAGCCCTTGTGGCTTGCTTTGCTCAGGAGAATGCAGCAGGTGGGCACGTGCAGGTTCCATGCCTAGTCTCTGGGGAGACCGGCATGTTTTCTCTCCTTCTCTCTTGGGATCCCTGCTTACACCATGAGAACAGGCCCAGGCTACCCTTACCGAGAATGAGGAGCCGTGTGGACAAGACCCCAGTCAGCCCAGCTGTTTCTTCCGCTCCCGCTGAGGGGACAGCACAGCCACAGTTGGGAAAGCCACCTGTACACCGTGCTCTCAGGTAAGATGCCCACGCAATGGCCGAGGAGTAGATGCACGATAGGTCCCATCTGAGGCCAGACACAATTACTAACTTGAAGAATCATGAAATAAATAAATGATCGTAGTTTCAATCCACAAAGTTTTGGGTGGTTTGCTACACCACTCCTTGTGGGGTTCATTGGGGAAGGTGTTTTGGAGGAAAGGAAAGTGAGCGGAGCATAGGGTGCTAGACTTACTGGAGATGCCGCAGTGTTGTTAGAGGGATACTGAGGCAACACGCTGAATACAAGACAAAGGTTAAAACTCAGGGCCTTCAGGGAGCGTGGTGCAGAGAGACCTGAGGAGCTCCGCGTGGGCGATCGTAGGTCATCACTCTTGTGATCCATCATTCCATCACTCTTCAAGTCCCTGTGACCCTTAGTTCAAATCTTCAGGAAAGCAAATCTATCTTCCACTGATGTGGCAATCATTTGGCTCCTCTTGAGTCAGGAGAGCGCTGGGATCCCAGCCCGCTCGGCTGTGAAGAGCGTGCAGACCGGCAGTGCCCGGCAGCCCTCGCTGAAGCTGTGCAAATGCTACACACAGAGCGCGGACATGGCTGCAGTGCCCGAATGCATTGTACTGTCTAAATAAAGACCTACATAAAGGAAAGATGGCGAGTTCAGGAATGCCAAAAACATCTATTTTACTTATTTAGAAAGCATGAGAACGAGGAGGAAGGCATAGTTAGCAGCACTGGTTGGCCTTGTAGGGGCCAAGGTAAAACTTCCTCTTCAACCTATGAAGTTTCACTAAAAAATCGACTGGCGAAAGGCAGACTAACAGGAGAAGGCGCACAGGCTCACCGGGGTGCCTGGGGGAGGCAGGGCGACTGCCCGCGCACAGCCAGGCACAGATGTGCATCCTTCTTATCAGGGGCAGGGCAGGTGGGGAAGTGGGGATGATTTTTAAAAGGTAATAAATGATTCTCAGGGGAAGGCAGGGGCTTGAAGAACAGGCAGTGGCCTGGAACAGAGTCTGCTGGGCCCGCAGATCACAGTTTATGACAAAAGTCTGTCCGGGTGTGTTGACAGACACCAGTCTTTATTCCCGTGATATGAGCTCAGTTAATGAAAATTCAGGGAAGAGACCAAGGTCATTGTTTTCTCCTTTGGCGGGTGCGGGCTTCAGGCAGAGAAGGGGACTTCCCAGAGCCATCTCCCCCTGTGCTGAGGGAGGGCTGGGTGGGGGGGGAAGGTCAGCGAGACCGGGGCATCTGCTTTAGCTCAGCATGTCACAGCGCCATCATTTGGGGCACTGGTTTTTGAGCCTCAACAGCTTGAAGTTTGAAGAAAGAAGAGTTTCGACGCAGGGGTGAAGAAACTATGGTCTGCAAATGGGCGGGATTTGGGCGGATGAATCTGCCAGGACGGGGTGGCAGGCGGAGGAGTTGGGGT
This sequence comes from Eulemur rufifrons, assembly GCF_041146395.1. Lineage (NCBI taxonomy): Eukaryota > Metazoa > Chordata > Mammalia > Primates > Lemuridae > Eulemur > Eulemur rufifrons. The sequence continues at coordinate 3,439,963 of NC_091011.1, read as the reverse complement.
GACGAGTCGTCTCTGTCCGGTGTGAGCTGACCCCGCCGCCAGCGAGCTGTCGCCAGCCTGGCCCCGGCAGCACAGCCGCAGGGTCGGAGGCTGATTCTGGAACTTGTTCGACCTCAACGTGCCAAGCTGCCTATGGCCACAATTTCTTATTTCCTCCTTATGTAATATCGTGTTCATTATTGGAAAAAATGCCGAAATAAGTGTTTATATAATTGGGAAAATATCCAACTGGAAATATGTCTGGAACTAATAACGACAACAGGTAGCACTGGCAATTACGCCTGCATAAACATTTAACTGGAGCCGGACCACGGACAATTCTAAAACGCACACAGATGCGCGCACACACGCTATTCCATTCCCATAATACCTATTAGGAAGTAATACTACCTGATATTATTTTTATTGCGCAGTTAAGCTAACTGAGGGAGAGACAGTTTAAGTTTCCCAGTTTCCTACTAGTGACCGGGCAGGCAGGACTGGGCGGGTGAGCTGTGCAGCCAACAGTATGCTGCACCCTTCTGGGGAAGCCAGTGCGGCTCTAGTAATAATCCAGTATGTTACTGTGTGGAAGGCAAGAAAGAAAAAAAAAAAAAAAACACAAAAATAAAAACAGAACATGGATTTTGGCAACACCAATAACCTAGTGAGAGAGAAAAATTGTATAAACCATATAAGAAACAGTGTGATGTGCTGGGCGCCAAGAGAGAGGGACATAATGATGAGCGGCTTCATAGTTCAGCACGCAGGATCTAGAGAGGAAATGCTTGCGTTGGAATCTATATTCTGTCCCCTGCAAGGTCTATGATGTCTTGAGCCTCAACTTCCTAATTTGCGGAATGAGACTAGTAGTAAAAAACCCACCGAGCACTATTGGGAATTAACTTAGAATACTTAGCACAGTTCCTGGCGCATAGTGGGCAGTCATAAATGGTAGCTTTTGTTATTACATGCAAAGCCAGAGACTTAATTACAAATGCATGTTGCATAATTAAGATCTGCACAGGCCAACAGCATTACTAAGGACTGAAAAAGAGAAAGTTTTAGGAACTACCGCAAAATCATTTGAAAGTGGATTTTTGGGGAAGCATGTCTGTTTAAGTACACTAACATTGGACGGTGGAGAACACTGAGTCACGGGCTATGAAAGTTAACGGGGGTTTTGATATTTTTTAATTCAGGAAATGAAACTAATTAAAATCAAATTTTAATTTTCAAATTAACGCTAGCACAGTCCCATGGTGGAAGACAGGTCTGGAAAGTGGGAGACTGGAAGGAAAAGTCTATTGCTACAGGGCTGATGTGAATTAACACATTAACTGCCATGTGGGTTGTACTTAACTCATACTACTTTTGAGCCCGGGCCTCATGAAGCATATGAAGACTCAGTTCTCTGAAACAAATTCAATAAGTCTGTCATAGTCACATACAACTCAGTTGGCTGGTGTGCAGTGTAAAAATTGATTCTGGCACCGCATGAGTTGCATATAACTTACGCACAGAAAACAATGAAAAATAACACACTTGTCATTAAATTAGAAAAGATCGTTTTGCTTTCAAAACTCTTATTGTATTTTCATAATAAAATACCATGGCCCCAGGGGAAATATTTTTGTTCTAGTGTGGCCATCAATGTGTTAATGAAACCCCAGTTAGGGCTGAAGAAACAGGCTTCACGAGACAGTCAGTTCAGGAGGACTGTGGTGCAGCACCCGTAGGACACGGTGCCAGGAGGGCAGCTAAGAAGAAAGAGGAGAAGAGGTGAACGTGACTCCAGACTTGCTGCTCTGGGCGTGATGAAAGGGCAGCCCCAGCCTGGAGGTTTAGAAGGCGACACAAGGTACCAGCGCGTGGTGGAGAAGGAAAGGTGAGACCCAGAGGTGGGCAGTTGAGGAGTTTGACAGATGACGTGGAGATGGCCAGAAGAAATACTTGCCCCCGGACAGGTCAGACATCATCTGAAGTAAAGCTGCCCTGAAATAGTATCTATTCCCTTGGTCAGAAACAATCATGGGCTTCCGATTGCTCGTAGGATAACCCTTGACAAACCTGAAGAGGTAAGGCAGCTCTGCCTCCTCACCTGGCCCTGCCCCCCTCCTCGTGTCCGTCCACGCCCAGGCCACACACCGTCTTGCACAGAGATGGCAAACTGTGCTTCCTCCATCCCAAGCCCATTCCCACGTTCTTCCTGCCTCCTTCTCTTAGCAAGAGTTCCATTCAGGTCTTGCTTTCATGATATGTTTACAAAGAAATCAACCTTTGAACTTCCTGATTAGGTCAGTTCTCCTCCTTAAATGATTTCTTAACACCTTATAGAAGTTTTACCTGGTTAATTCCTACTCTGCATTTTTCCTGGCATTTTTTTCTCTTTCCACTGAATACCCATGGGCATATGCATGGGTGCGTGGCAGAGGGCTTTAGTAAAGGCTGGAAAAAATCACATATTTCTTCAAAATGAATGAATGGATAAATAACTAAATGAATTGCTCTTTTAAGTGCATGTCTTCTGATATTATTTATAATTTCATCCTGTTTTCCAACGATTTTAGAGAAGTGAAAATGAATAGCAAGTTGATTCTAATATAAAATAAACTTGTATAGCTCGAAGTTAAGCCAGTTTGTTGCAGCAGAAGTGAGTTTCCTTGGTAACTACTTATCTTCGACTCTCAAACGGACCTCTATTTGAATCTTCTCCAAGATGTGAGACTGTTTTTCTCATCAGGATAGGTGTTCATTACAATCACAGTGTGTTTGGAGCAGAGTGGGGAGGAGAGTGGCATTTTTTCCGGGGTAACAGCTGTGAAGATGAGCAGATGCGGTTGATTAGCTGCGCGGTGTTGCTGATTCTAAGTAATTGTCACGAGTATTGAAATGTGGCTGAAATGATACGCTTGGCAATATCAATTTCTGTAGCATCTTACTCCTATTCATCACATTTGTAATTCTCGTGTTTATCCAGTTCATGGGAATTTTCCTTTTATGACTATTTAGATTTCATTAGTCATCTCTTCTGTTAACATACAAAACCGTGGCTCTGTTTGTTCGTAAATGATCATGAAGGAGAAATGTGAAAGGAAATCAGCCTCTCAAACCAGAGAGGCAGAAAGATGAGACTTGACGCATTCTTACCCACATAGATAGATGCAATCGTATCTATATGGCGTCTGGTATTGAATGATAGAGTTGCAGAATACAAGTATTAAATTAATAAATACTCAATTCACAATTACTCATTGGGATTGGGGTTTCTTAAGTTAGTTGGCCAATGCTGCAAATGAGAACAGGCACTAGGTTAAATCTCTATATGGGCCAGAGAGCTTGGAACCGTTAAATGTGTTGTGTTCTGTGTTGAAAACACCAACTGGCTAATGTGCTCGTCTTTGTCCCATCACAAGAATGCATCTTGATGTGCATGGCTATGTGTTGACAGTGCAGTCTTCGTAGGTAAAGAACGTTGCAATTTTAATCTCAGTAGAGGGAACAGCGACCGTCTACCACCTCTGGAATAAATGAATGTGAATACTGATGTATCTGATATTAGGAATTCACTTTTCAGACCCATTCCAAAACTCAAGGGAGAGGGACATGGCAATGTACGAACTTGACTTTTTGTAGCTTTTCAACTGCCTTCCTTCCCCTATTTTTTTTTTCAATCCACTATCTACTAGTGATGTCTTATAAAATGAAGAGACTTGTTGGTTTTGGATTTTAGAACTTGATAACTACTGAATTTAATGACATATTAATGCAGTTAATGGGTAATGGTGTTGGTTCATTGGTTCATGATTGCTTTTCTATCTTTTTATGTCTGTCCCACAGTTTTTTGCTTCCTATGATGTATTTTTTATTGCTATTTTATAGAATTTTAAAATATACTGCACTCAATATATGATAAGAATCATCTCCATATGGAGATTAAATAATAGCTTTGCTTAATAAGTTCTATGAAGGAATAAAATTAACTTAGATTTTGTATATCTTACATGTGTGAGATATTTTGGAAATATACAGAATTGAGTATTTAATAAAAGCAGGGAATGTAAAAATTCACTTTTTACAATGTCAGTTTAATGAGAAAAAAAGGTCAGGTTGATTGATTTAAATGAGGAGTTAATTGAAAAGCCTACATAGACCAACCAGAACCTGGAGTCTGAGAAGCTCTTTTATATTTTATTTTACTCTAGTATAATTGCATTATGCCACAACATCCTGGTGGTACTAAAGAATAGTTACTGTTTACAAGCTTTTGATGTGGATTTAATTTCAAAAAATTCTGAATCTTGCGCTATGCTACCATAGACATTATTATAGCAATGTTAACATATTTAGCTAGAGTACACATTAGAATAAAAGGAACCTATATGTGTAAGGTTTTCACCTAATTTTTTATCACCTTAGTTCCAGAAGAACACACTAGAATGTGCTGGTGACTTAGAACAACATGGGAAATCTCAGGAGGTCATAAGTTGAAGACTGTTTCAAAAAATATGTCAAAAAACTTTAAGAAAAACAAGAGAAATCATTGTGCACTCTAGTGGCAGAAAATTCAGATTCTACCACAGTGACCTAATTAACTTCCACAAGTTATAAGACCAACACTGGATATCTGAGAGTGATCTCAGTCTAAGTCTAAGTCTACATGAATGACAGTTATGAGGCTCTGTCTACAAGTGGTCCCTGCCATTGTGTTCAGTTGCAAGAGAAGGGTGTTATCACAATATTCAATAAAACTATTCATGTACATCATACATTTTAATTTCAAACGAGGTAGCTGTGTGACCTGCAGTAATTTTAGTTCTGGAGGAAATATTAACGTATAAAACAATAGTTGAGTATTCAAGAAGTATTGTTTTGTTTTGTTGTAACTATCTAGTCAAAGAAATCTTTAGATCTGGAAAAAGTGAGACAACTGAGTCATGCCTTAAACCATGGTGTAGCCTGGATGTGACCATATCGCCACGTGTAATGACAAGCGGTGAACACCCTGCTCTTCTTATTCATCCTGCCACAGCCCTACCTTTAGCAGCAACTCCCTTTATTATCAACAATTAAGAAATTTTTAAAAATGGTAGCATGAAGATAGCCTATTTGGTAGTAAAACCTGACATGAAATGAAGCTACTTGCATTTGTCTCCCTCAGCATGAAAATTCATACATTTCTCTACAGAAATATCAATATCTGATTAGAGCCCCCTTCCACCAGCTTCCACAAGAGATGTTTATTATGTTTCCATAGTTGAAACATTCTTATCTTCTAAATGGATTTGGTTCCAAGTGTTTCAGATAAAGTATACACGTCTATACCTGCTACCTCAATGAATATTGATGCACACACACAACTTCCTTCCAGTTTTGGATTGCCTTGGACATTCCCTGGAGCAGGAGTCTCCAACCTATGGTGAGTTGTACAATTATTTCATTATATGCTACAGTGTAATAATAATGGAAATAAAGTGCACAATAAATATAATGCACTTGAATCATCCCAAAACCATCCCCCTCCCCCCGGGTCCATGAAAAAATTATCTTCCATGAAAAGAGTCCCCGGTGCCAAAAAGGTTGGGGACCCTGCCCTAGAGAACCACATTTCCCCCAACCATGTTGGGGAAGAAACGACCTAACGTGATTCACAGCTGCCCTGATGGACAGACCAGAACGTGTAGGCACAGCTGCCGGGCGATCAGGGACTCTGCTCCCAGCTCTGGCTGTTTCTAGCTGTGTGACCTGCAGGATGTTAGCTTCATGTTTGTAAAATGCACAAAACAGTGAGTTAGCTTAAATAATGGAGGTGATAGATCTATGTATATAAATCTCATGAGGCATGGTAAGTACTCTATAAATGGCAATTTTCAATATGAGGTAAGTCACGAAGTGAATAGGTCACAGAAACTTTTTTGGAGTTTAGTAATTGATAGGAGGGATTCCTGGAAGTTAAGCCGATCACTCCAAATGTGTGCAATAGTTTTAAATAATTCTGTCATCCTTCGGCACATTTGAATGGTTGCATAATTATATGGAATTAGTTCTCAGATCTCTGAAATTTGGATCTTTTGCACGTGGTAGAAACAGATACATACACAGAAGCAATCTTAGAAACAATTTTCCATCTAAAACATGAACATTACAATTCATCAAGAAGTGTTAAAGCCATAAGTCTCTTTTAATTTTGAGTAAATTAAATGCACACATAAATATTAATACAAAAATGATGATGGAAAACACTTTAGTATAAATTTCTAAAGCCTATTTTTCAGTGTTCAGTGCCAACAACACCAATAAATAATAATCCTGTAAAAATAAACCTGTCCTCAATTTAGTAATTTCATATCCACTTTGGAAATTAATATATTCCTTTATAACATGAATTGAGAATTTTCTATGGGTAAAAGCAAAAAAACCCTGACAATATCAATATTAGCATTAAATTGTTATAATTATTATTTACTTAAATCTAACCCTAAAACTTTGGATTTGCTTTTTTTAACAAAGAAGATTTGTTTGTAATGTCATCTTAACAAGTGAATTTAGTTATTGAAACTAAAATGAGAAAAAAAGTAATTATTGCAAGTGAAATTGTTTAAGTTTCAAATGTACAACAGATAATTAGTATCTTAGTATAATTTCATCACATAAGTGCTTTGCGTTGTAATTCTAGAGTCAGTAAGGAATTAAATTCTCTCCATAATGGATTCACTTGAAGAAAACTAAAGGCTCTGGAAGTCAGTCTTAATGTTTTTCCTTTTGGGGATACTACTACCCAAGAAATTATTATATCAGCAAGAAAATGGCTAGCTTCAATAGTTATAAATATTGCCAGCAGAGCAGGGGCTCTTAATGAAGGCCAAAGTTAATTATTTAGCCACCACTATGGAAGATGCTACAGCAGTTTCCACTATAATTTTAGTAGGGGAATATATACATATTTTATATATATATATATATATATATATATATATATATTTGTGTGTGTGTATTTATACACACACGCATATAAAAATTCAGTTCAAATTGAAAAGTTCTGTTTCACATTAAGACAGCAATATGTTTATATGTATATAAATTCAGGTTGGTGCAAAAGTAATTGTGGTTTCAGACTATGCATTTTAAATCATTATAACTAGGCTCAAACACATCTTTATTGATCAAAATAGGAACCATTACAATCAACAAATTTTTTCCAACAAAAAATTAGTTTGTTTATTCCTGTAGGATAAAAACCTGTGCTTTGGGAGTCCACGAACTCTTGGAAAGCATTTTCTGCATCCTGCTGGTTGTGGAAGCATTTTTCCTGCAAAAACTTGTTGAGATGCTTGAAGAAGTGGTAGTTGGTTGGTGAGAGATCAGGTGAACGTGGCAGAGGAGGTAAAACTTTGTAGCCCAATTCGTTCAAAAGTCAGAGGAGGTAAAACTTTGTAGCCCAATTCGTTCAACTTTTGAAACGGTTGTGTGACGTGTGGTTGGGTGTTGTCATGGAGAAGAATTGGGTCCTTTCTGTTGACCTATGCTGGCTGCAGACATTGCGGTTTTCGGTGCATCTCATCCATTTGCTGATCACACTTCTCAGATGTAACAGTTTCACTGGGATTCAGAAAGCTGTAGTGGATCAGACTGGCAGCAGACCACCAAACAGTGACCATGACCCCCTTTTGGCACACGTATGGCTTTGGGAAGTGCTTTGGAGCTTCTTCTCAGTCCAACCACTGAGCTGGTCATCACAGTTGTTGTGTAATATCCACTTTTTGTCTCACATCACAATCCAATTGAGAAATGGTTCCTTGTTGTTACATACAATAAAAGAAGATGACAATTCAAAAGGACGATTTCTTTTGATTTTTGGTCAGCTCATGAGGCACCCACTTATCGAGCTTTTTCACCTTTCTAGTTTGCTTCCAGTGCCAAATGACCACAGAATGGTCGACCTTGAGTTCTTGCTCTCAATTGGTCAATGTCAACTTCCGGTGGCCGACGTTGCACTCCTCATCTTCAAGGCTCTCCTCTCCTTTGCAAAACTTCTTGAACCACCACCGCACTGTACGTCCGTTAGCAGTTCCTTGGCCAAATGCGTCGTTGAAGTTGCGAGCAATCTCCGCTGCTTTACGACCCATTTTGAACTTGAATAAGAAAATTGCTCGAATTTGCTTTTTGTCTAACATCATTTCCATAGTCTAAAATAAATATAAAATAAATGGCAAGTAATAAGTCATTAGGAAAAAACATAAAGCAAGAAATGCACATTAAAATGGTATATAACATAACTACATTTATTTGAGAATGTATTCCAATATCAAACGGCAAATTTCAACAACGCTAAAACCGAAATTACTTTTGCACCAATCTAATATGTATCTGCTACTTTAGACGTATTTATTAGCTTTCAAAGCATGATTGTCTAATACGTGCATGTACTGTGAGGTATATATATTCTGTTCAATTATTTAGAATTTCCAAGCTTAGGGGATTTTAAAAACTATTTTCTGGTTTCCAAATGATATTTGATACACAAAAAAGGACACTGCGTGATGACGCACCCTGACCCCAGACGGCGCTTCCTCTCTCTGTCCCCATGCAGGGGAGGAGACCGTGGAGCAGCAAGGGCAGCGCACGGGCTCCCCGCACTGAGCCGCCGCAGGGAGTCCACCTGCAGGGTGCAGGGAGGCACAGGTCACGTCCAGGGTTCCTTTGCCCCTACTTTTTCAGTTTTTCAAGCTGCATTTGCACTTTTCTCTAGCATCAAGCAAAAGGGTCTGAATTCAAGAACACACCATTTTCATAATCCACAATTAATGCCATCACAAAATTTGATATTTTAAATTTGAAAATTGATGGTCTTATTCATGATTAAACCGTTACGCAATTCGGATATACAGGAATATTCTTAATCAGAATTTACAAAGAAGGGGAAAATGTTTCTAGAACATGTTCAACTTTAAAAACATGTAGCCATTGAGCCTAGGTGATAATTTACTGATGTGGATTATTATATTCAGCTTTTCTTTTCTGGAATCAAACAAATCATCCTTGGCATATATGAGAGGAATAGAAAACATCTAAGTGCCCGAGGCCTCTATGAAGACCGCAGTATACCGAAAGCAAGGAGACTTCCGTATTGTATGGCTAGAGGAGGGGGTTCCAGGGTCTGTCTTTCTATAATCATTATACTGTTGCTGTTGCTTTTACTATCTTCATCATGCAGCATTGATATATCATGGTGACGCATAGATCTTTGTATTCCCTTCACCTAGTATACGAACCTTAACCTTTTGCCTTATCAATCCTTTAAGACATATAGAAATGGAATTATTGGTCATATCTACCAAAAATGTGATCTATAGTATATTTTATCTTCTCTGTATCTTAGTATTATCGACCATAAAATGTTACCAATCATATTCCACTGTTGATCTTTGTTTCCCTGCTTGCTGTTGAGGTTGAACAACTTTTCATCTGCCCGGCAGCCATTCTGGCTTCTTCCATGATTAGCCTGTTGATAGTCTGTGCCTCCTTTTCTCCCCCATTCTAGTCTTTTCCTTGCGGATCGTATCTATCACGGCTTCTGAACATGCGTCTACTGTCAGTCTATTCTCTGTGCACATGTGCTGCTTCTCTGTGGCTTGGCTTTTCCCTGTCCGTGTGGCCGTTGGGCGGCGCTGGACATTGATTTTTAATACAGTCCTGCAGAGCACATCGATTTTTATTTCACTGTTTGCTTTTCGTGTCAAGTTTAAGCAGTTAATGCCCACCCTACTTTCATGGACTAGTCTCTTATATTTTCTTCCAACAAGTTTGTACTTTTCTTTCCTCGCCTTATAAATATCACTTTAATGTCTTTTACCATCGGTCACAGGCTTTTAGATATAAATTAGATTCCAGACAGTAAGTGAATTCATGTGAGATTATTAAACAAAACTGAGGCAGCAGCAGTGTTCCTGCCCCTAGTGGTGCTGAAAAGAAAGGTTGGAGAATCGAGAATTGTTTGTGACTCCCCTCGAGGCTCCAGTGTCTAAAGGAATCCCCAGATATTCAGGTGAGAGACCGCGGTGGCCAAGAGACCGGGCTGCAGACCTGCACACCTGTGGCGTGAGGGGGCGCGGCGGCCGTGCGACTTTGCTGGGAGGGTCCTCCCGGAACAGCCTCCCCTGCCCCAGGGGGAGTCAGTTTCAGGGAGATACCTGCTTCCCGTGTAGAGAAGCTTTTTGCTGCTCGAATTTGGGAGCATATAGGTTGCTTTTTTAGGCCAACCTCATCTTTTTGGGTCATATAATTCCTGCAAAATACAGAAAGATTCTATTTCTGAGTATTGTGGTAATAAGGAAATTCCAACACCCAAATTTCTTTCCTTATTTTGTGTTTTAAACTGCCGAAACTCCTTTATAATTTACTGGCTTCTGTCTATACCCAGTGAGTGGCTAATGAGAAAGAAAAGAAACTTTTATCTGAGGAATGCCCCTTTAAATTACCTAGCCGAGAGGCTTTGGAATGTACCAGCAGCCCCGTCTCACTTTCCCTGGAGCTAAATAATCACCTCCACTTGCTGTGCTGGCTCTGGCCTAACTGAGGCCAGGTAGCCATCAGATGGCATGGGCTGGATACCGTAACTCACACGCTACAGTGCAAGGACGTACAGCCAATCCCTAACCAGTGCTATTTCTGTAGACCCGGGGGAACTGCTGTAAGACAACCTGTGTCAGCCCACTCCTTGTTTCCTTTGCCTTTGAAACCCACTTGTAACACAGGCCCAGTGCAGCACTCCATGCGGCTCCTGGAAGTGTGTCCGAGCAGCTGTCCTCACTTTGGCTCAATTAATGCTTTAGAATTATATTTCATACTTTAGCTTCTTCCCTTAGTTCAGCACTGGCTTAGGACCCTGTGAAGCAGTGGATGGGGATGACAGAGCTTTGGAGAACTCTGCCCTTGAGGCCAGAGGCCGCATCAGAAGAATGAGAACAGTGGTTTGAGGAGGAGGAAAGAAGAGTTTGTTAGTTTGCAATTTGCCCATGTAGGGGTGAAGGGAAAACTTGTCCCTTTCCCTGAAAGTTTGCTGAAAGGCAGATTAATGAGAGAAAAGATTTATTTACTGTGTACACAGGGAGAAATCACAGACTGATTACCCAATGATGTCTCAATAAAGTTCAGATATATTTATACATGCCTTTCAGAGGGGATGGGGGAAAATGAGGAGTGTAGGTAATTCTGTTTAAGGGCCATAAATGGTTGCTAAAAAGGATGAATAGTTGGGGAAACAGATTGATTTGTAAATTATTCTCTTTGCAAATTAAATTAACCTGAGAGACAGGTATTGTGTTTAAAATACTTTGGGCCAGTTTTGCTTGCATTCTTGATCTGCCTTCCTGCAATAAGGCAGTGAGATGACAGGCAGATGAAGGGCAGCCCCTCGTCCCCTTTAATCTTTTGATCAGGTTAGTCCAGTTGTGCAGAGAGAGGGAAAGCCCCCTGCAGTGCTTCGTGGCAATTCAAAATACTCTCTATACCAAGGAGTCATATTTTGGGGTGAAAGTTCCTGAGCTCCTTCACCAGCAAATGAGGAGGATGGAGACTCCTGTCAGAAATGCCACCATCCTCATAATAAGCAGAAATACAGAGCTTTTAAAGGGAGGCCATTTAGCTTCAGGCAATTGCTGTTCATCTACAGTTGATGATCCCGATGGTCCCATCTCCACCTAAGACAGTCCTGTGACCTCCACCCCCCTGGGGGGCCCACCCAGACCTCCAGGACCTCCAGGACCTCCACGTGCTGGTCAGCTCAGTGGGGATGGCCGGCCAGAGACACTCCCCTGCCCCTCCCAACCACCGGCCTGAGGCAGGGAGGCAGGTTTTAGTTCTCAGAAGGGAACGGAGGACATTTTAAAGAGACAGAAAATATTTTTGCCATTTTTTTCAGGCCATTCCCTCTGTCACAAAAGGACCTCATCCTTGTCTTAATTGGTGGAGGAGAAATCTTGGGGAAGGCTCTGAAGTCAGTCTTATTTTCTGTTGTTTAGAGAACAGAAACAAGTGATTCATAATTATATAAGGCCTCACCTTCGTGGGTTCTCAGAAATTTACATTTCATGCCACACAAGGTGAGCCTCCCTCGTTGGCAGAACTCCTTTCATTCACCCATTTGTAGACTGGTACCCCCACCTGGGATGGTCTCACTTCTAGCATCTTCCTCAAAGCTGCAAAGAAGCGTCTCAACCCACCAGAATTCTGCTGTTATAAATCTATTTCTCCATAGCTTGAGGCTTTTGAATAACCTGATCTGTCTTCCAATCCTAAAAGAGACAGTTTTAGGAAACCTCTGCTACAATTTGACAAGGGACAATGCTTTTCCGGGCCTCAGTGTCTGTTTCTTTGCTGTCTACTGCCCAATCTCTACAAAAATAGATTATGAGTATCTATGAGTCCAGCCCTAGCCCTCTTGAGAAAGAGAAAAAAAAAAACACCTTTGATGGGAGAAATGTGAGCCCTTGGAAATGATCAGGCCCAGAGGGGCATTTCAAACGTACCTGCAGTCAAGTCCCTCCTCCTGGAGCGAAGCAGTGACTCCGGAAGCCACTTGCTGTGTGGGCTCTGGACTGACTGGTGCCACATAGAGACAGTGCACAGCCCGTCCCTGATGAAGTCGTTTCTGGGAACCAGTCAGAATTCCTGACCAACAACTCTCGTGCCTGCCTCCTCTCCTCGTTCATCCTTTTTCCTTTAAAAACTTGAGCCTCTACTTTGCCCTCCAGAGCACTCCCCAGGGCAACTTGAAGTGTGTCCCAGGCTGCAGTCCTCAACCTTGGCCCAAATAAACTCTCTGCATTAATTTTGCCGAAGCTGCTGCTTTTAGGTGACGCTCCGCAGCACCTCACATCCACATCCTCGGGAAGAGCAGGAAACGTCAGGAGGCCAGAATACGGGCTTCTGGTGGAAACTGCCACGTGTCCCCCTGCTTGCCTTGCTCTTGCTTCCCTTGAGAGACAGGAACCCCCCTCACACCCAGCCCACCCGGTTTGGGCTCAGTCCTTGGCAGCCAAGCCCCAAACCAAATTTACGTGTAGGGAAGTGTTGGGGCTCGGAGAACAGTACCTCAACATGAAGGCTTCAGAAACAGCCTCCGAAACAAAAGTTTCTCTCTGAATCTCTCCTGCCCTCCTGCCTCTCAGTCCCATTCTGCCCAAACCTAGACACAGAAACTAGAATCCCTCTTCCCCAAGGTAGGTTGTAGAAACCAGAACCTCTTTTCCCCAAAGCCACCCTTAAAACATAAAAATATTATTCTAACTCCCTGCTCCCATCCTTCTGTGTAAGAACTGGCCATAAAGAAATTATCTGCCCTATCTTGTTTGACTGCAGGTCACAAGACCCCCATTCCAGAGAGGGTCCTGCCCACACCCAGCAGGAAGGATGCCGCACATGGAGGCCAAGAAGAATCTAGACAGACGGGCCTTGCTGGTTTCCCCACTCAGTCTGTTAGGATTTTGTCCAATCATATTTCTCCGTAACTGTCCATACTTTTCTTCCCACACGCTTGGCACTTGTTCTCAAGAACACATCAGAAGAACGAGAACAGGTGGTTTGAGGAGGAGGAAAGAGAAGTTTTATTACTTTGCTGGCAAAGGAGGAAAAATGGTAGACCTTCTTCGCTCAAAATCCAAATTTCCTGCACATTAGCAGGAATACAGAGCTTTTAAAGGAAGGGCCCTCAGTCCTAGGCTACTGTGGTTAACTACTCTAACAGTCCCATCTCTGCCACAGACAAAGCCCGTGACTTCTGCCAGCTGCCCAACCAAGGGGCTGGCTCCGGCCTGCAATGGCTGATCTATCTCTTTTAACAAAGGACTTAACCTGCCTCAGGGTTGCAGGCCAGGCAGCAGTTCCCGAAAAGAGTGGGGGAAGTTTTAAAGAGACAGAAAATGTATTTTTTTTTTCCCTCTGGGCCGTTCCCTCTGTTGCATACTCCCCACTCTCAATTGTATGCGTCTTATCTATGGGGGAGGGGCGACCCCTCTGTCACACTTTGTTAAACCTAAGCATAGCAGTGGACAGTGTCACCTGTATCTTTGTGTCCTCATTATGAAGGCTCCCAGGTATACACATTAAATAAATCTGCATGCCTTTTTCCAATTAATCTGCCTTTTGTGAGTTGAGTTCAGCAAACCTTCAGAGGGCCAAGGGAAAACCCTTGCAGAAGTTTAGATTTTCCCCATGGAGTTTTGATAACTTGAATCTATAAAATATACTAATAATACACAGATTAATAGGGAAAAAGTTTACAAATTTTATTACATGCACATGTGTGTACTAAAGTCATACTATACATATATTTATATATTATGTTATATATTACATAGGTTATGTAATATATATTAACATAATATAATATAAACATAATATAATATATTAACATAACATATATATTATATATATGTGTATAACATATATATGTGTATATACACGTGCATATATACACGCATATATATAAACTAAAAGAAAGGGCCAGATGGTTGATGCTTATATATCATCTTGAGGTTACAGAAAGACTGGGGCTCAGAGCATGGCCCAAAATAGGTTGTAGTGATGAGGTTATGGTGGTGTCCACCTAAAGAGAGAAACTGAGGCAAAATTAATGTAGAGTTTACTTGAGCCAAGGCTGTGGACTGTATCGTAGGAAACAATGGGAAGTTTTTTGGAGAATAAAGGAGAGACTTAAATTTATAAAGAAAAAAGGACATATCAGGAGGGGGGTAATTCTTGTTTGTCAGGAATCTTTATTGGTTTATAGAAACATTTGATTAGTGATTGGCTATATATTATTGAACTATAGAGTATAAGTTAAAATGTATGAATGAACAATTTTTTATGTATTGACAAATTGAAGGGATTTCTAACTTACTAGCTTTACATTTAAATCAATAAGCGGGTAAGAAACTAGTGAGTGTCAACCTGAAATAATCGAAAAGGACAGAATCTAGTTTAAAGGGAGTTTATTCAAGTGCAAAGATTGAGGATGGCCACCCAAGAACAGAGATTAAAGTTTTCCTGGATATAAACTCTGATTGCAACAGTTACAAGTGGGTTTTTAAGGGAAAAAGGAAAAGGTACTTTCTAAGTTGTTTACCAAACATTTACATTACAGTAACATGAGCTACTGATTGGCTATACATTGTTTTTGTATAGAGAACATGATGGGTGAGGCAGCTGGTCAGGAGCAAAGCCTCTTTGAAAAGTTGCCCCCAGGCCTGGAGGCTGGGGGGGCAGGTGTGTGACCGCAGGCCCACACTTGCGTCTGTCTGGGCCGGATTGGTTTTGCGTACCTCACCAGACTGTTCTGAGCTACTTCTCTTTTCTAGTGTTCCACGTAGGGAGAACTTGGAGGACTGCAGAAGATCAGGGTGCTCAAGCTATGCTTACAGGCTCATCTCTGCCTGATGGGACTATATTTTCTTTTTCATTCTATTTCCATTTCTGCATACTGCGTATGCATTACTTTCATAAGAAAACTATTAAATTGTTTTTGATTTAAAAGAAATATCTAGGAAGTTATTTAATAAGTGTTTTAAAATTTTGCTATAAGATTAACAAAAAAATAGGCTGGTATGATAAAGATTAAATACTTGTCAGCTCAAGTATCATCATTTTCCTATGTAATATTATGATTTCCTCCTGTTGGAAGAAAAAATATAAATGTCTTAACAAGTTTAGGTCAGATGTTATTTTTGGATTGCCAAATCAGGCCAGAGGGAAAGCTTATTTTGTTTTGTTTTTTTAATATTGACAAGCACAATCTGTCTTCCCAAATCGGATTATCTGGTGATGCAGTAATGATTAGGCATCCTCTCTCCATTGCCTCTAACTGGCTTCTCATCTGAAAGATCACCAGGATGGCTAAATAGTAGAAAGGAGAGCTTGAGGGGCAATATCGACTCATAAGCTGGGAAGAGCCATCTCCAGTGTGTACCCAAGATGCTCTTTGAGGAGGAGAAGGACAGGCTGAGTTTTATGCCTCACACGGCCGGTATCATACATATTCAGCAGGTTTAGGGGAAAAGCTGTACGTATGTCGGAGGGGGGATGAGTGCAAGTGCAAGGGGTAATCACATATGTGACATACATCCCAGGTTCGCTTTGGGACAGAGTTTTAGCACTAACATGTGGTGTGCTGGGCACTGTGGCTCATGCCTGTAACCCCAGCACTTTGGAAGCTGAGGTGAAAGGACCACTTGAGCCCAGGAGTTCAAGACCAGCCTGGCGACACAGTGAGACCCTGCCTATAGAAAATAAGAAAAATTAGCCAGGTATGGTGGTGAGGGCCTATAGTCCTAGCTACTGGGGATTTTGAGGCAGGAGGATGGCTTCACTTGAGCACAGGAGTTGGAGGTTGCAGTGAGCTACGATCATGGCACCACACTCCCGCCTGGGCAACAGATGGAGACTCAGTCTCAAAAGAAAAAAAAAAAGAGGTAGAATTTGGCTCTTACCTCAAAGGATGAAATATAGGACACAAAGACAGTTTGTGCGTAGGCTCTAAAGTGGCTGAAACTGTCAGTAGCTTATTGGCAAAGAATGTCCGTCAGGCTGGTCCTCTGTTTAATTAGAGCTGTAGTGGTTTGGGTTGTAACTCAGCCTGATAATTTCTACTGTTAGGCAGTTTAGCAGAGGTGTGGTTTTCTTATAGCCATAGACATAAGGGCCCTGAACCCTCAATCAGCAGGCAACTTTTGCTTCCTAAACCTTAGGGCTTGTCTTAGTTGATAAAAGGACATCTATTTTGCTCTCAGATCACAGGCTCATCGAATAAAAGAAAAGAGTGAAAGATGGCTTACTGCTTTGGAGATGTCTCCGCAAGGATAGTTAACAAAGGAACGTGCGTGGAATATATGTGGGCATGCACTAGAAAGAGGATGGGCGGCAGGCCGCCACTGGTGGTGGCAATGAGTGGCATTATCTTTGTCCTCTTTTTACACTGTCATGAGACCCAATCCTATTTTTCTGCTTTTTCGTGAGAAAAGAAGGAAGGGGAGCTGCCACATTGAACCAAAGTCCATGAAGAATGATCAGCACCTCACCCTTCATTAGTCACATTCATGACAAGAGGAACTGTCCAAATAAAGTGACAATAATCAACATGTAGTTGGATCAAACCATCTTGGTTTAAATCAGTCAATTAAAGTACTTGTCATTTTTTTTTATAAATTGTAGTATGAAAAGTAGTTTGGTCCAACCAAATGTGTTTGCAGAAAGAATTGAAAGAAATTAAAAATGTTCTGGAAATTATTCAAGCTGGTCTTAATGCTGTTTTGCAAACCTATTTTATATAATGTGTTTGCATGGATTCCAGGATCAGATGGAGGATGGTGATGACTCTTCTCTGTGCTGAATCACAGCCAATGGCATAGATCAGGAGGGAAGCTCCCCAGCTTGGGTGGACTTTGACAGTATTGCCGGGTATTTTTCACCTTTGAAGGTCTTAACTTACTGCCAAATAAATGATCCCAGCCCCTTTAAGCCTGGTAGTGGGTTTTCTGTTTTTCTTTTTATGGTATTTTTTTTCTTCTCTTTTGTTCATTCCCAAAATAGAGAGCTTCGAAGAGGACAATTTACTCTAGAATCACAGCCCCGAAAATTACCTAACATATTTGAAATTATATTACTAAATCTTTTTTAAATAGTCAGGAGGACATTATGTTAAATGAAATAGTCCAGGCACAAAAAGGCAAATACTACATAATCTCCCTCACATGTGGAATCTATTATAAAAGGAGAGAGTAGAATGATGGTTCCCAGGTGCTGGGGTGGTTGGGGGATTGGGAAATATTTAAAGGCTATAAAATTTCAGTTATCTAGAAAGAATAAGCTCAAGAGGTCAACTGTATGGCATGGTGACTATTGTTAATAATATATTCTATTCTTGAAAAACGCCAAAAAGTAGATGTGGAGTGTTCTTACCACACAAATGATAACTATGTTAGGTAATTCATAGGTTAATTAGCTAGATTTGGTCATTTTACAAAGTATATACTTCAAAACATCATATTATACACAATAAATACATAGAATTTTATCATCAATTAAAAAAATAAAAACAAACAAAATACATTCACCTCTGTGTAATTTTTTTTTGTTTTTGTTTTTGCTTTTTTGGGTTTTTTTTTTTTTTTTTTTGAGGCAGAGTCTCACTCTGTTGCCTGTGGTGTCAGCCTAGCTCACAGCAACCTCAAACTCCTGGGCTCAAGTGATCCCCCTGCCTCAGCCTCCCGAGTAACTGGAACTATAGGCATGTGCCATCATGTCCGACTAATTTTTTTAATATATATTTTTAGTTGGCCACCTAATTTCTTTCTATTTTTTTAGTAGAGACGGGGGTCTCGCTCTTGCTCAGGCTGGTCTCGAACTCCTGAGCTCAAACGATCCACCGGCCTCGGCCTCCCAAAGTGCTAGGATTACAGGCATGAGCCACTGCGCCCGGCTGTAATTTGCTTTTATAATGCACATTTTTTAAAATGTTTTTATTTTATTTATATATTTTGGGAAAATATTTTTTTAACACACAAGTAAATTGTTACATTATGCATAATATAAAATACCATTCCATATTTGTACAAAGAGAGTTCAGCAATATGTAAAACATATATTTTTTCATTTTCTGTTATAAATAGAATCCATACTAACAGAATACTTACAGGAAGAACTTACCTCTGATCTCTCAGTGCAAGCTCGCTGTATTATTTTCTTTTATAAACATTTTTTGGGCTAACTTAAAAATATTTAAAATACATAAAAGTTTTTGAACATAAGAAATAATAATTATTATGGAAAACCTGATTTTGTATTGAATATAGTAATATTATTGTGTCCTAAAAGACTTGATGTACTTTCATAATTGCCTAAATAAACTTAGGGCATAATTCAGTGCGGGAGAGTTCCCTATTTCTTATTTTAAAGGCTAGATTTTCTGTTACAATTTAATTATATGTAAAGGACACTCCAGTAGACCTCAATGTAAGTTTGCAACTTGGAAGTTTCTTTCTTTTCCAGTCTTTCCTTCAGGGCTTTTACTTTACGACTTTCACCTTTTAGAGTTGAGATTCTCACACATTACACGGGCATCGGTGCTAACTGAGGTATCACACAGCCCTGTCATTGAACACTACAGCAGTGTGATTTGCAATATACCAGGTAGCTCATGGTAGGAAATTGTTTCTGACTTTTATCAGCAATTCTCATTTCTATTGTTTTCTAAAACTGTTTTGCTACTGTGTAATTTTTTTCTCTTCTGTAACAAATCTATATCTGTTCTCTTCCATAACAAGACAAATATCTGTTTTTCCCTATCCAGATGCATATTTTTATTTGTTCTTTTAAAGATACTAAAATGCTTTATTTCAATTCATTTATAAAAAAGAATCTGATTTATTTGTTTGCTGTTGTTTTGTTACTGTTTAATATTTGTTACTGCTCTGTGGGAAGATTATTGCAAGTCTTTTTTTCAAAAACTGTAATTTTTTTCTCAGTATAGAATACTCTAGTTGAAGAAAAATACCTGGCTCATATTCTATTAATGTCACCAATGTTTTAAAGATTCTTAAAAATTAGAGCATTCAACTTACTTATATATCAATACTTTTCAGTTTTATTAATGACAAAAAATAAAGTACCCCAATAGATTTATCGGGAATTTACAAACCCAAAATTTTATTGTATATGGGATTTATGGAATGTCAGTACAGGAAATTCAAAGACCATGAGGCAAGAATACACAGCATGGGCTTGAGGGGCAGAGGGAGTGCTGTGCAGTGGGAAAAGAGAGTTAGGGGGTGAAGGAGCTCAGGAAATTTCACCCCAAAATAAGAATTCTTGGTATAAAGAGTATTTTGAGTTAAAGGCGTTATAGATCAACAGGCTCTTGGAAGGGCTTTCCCTCTACCTGCATGACCAGAGGGACCCATCAAAACAACAACTGCGTTCCCTTCCCCTCCCTGTCATCTCAATATAGTGCAGGAAGAATGATCAAGGATGCAACCAGACCTGGCCCAAATCATTTTAAACATAAAACCTGTCTCTCAGGTTAATTTACATGCCATCTGTTTCCCCCATCCATCCATTCTCCCAGGTATCGCTTCATCCTTCCTAGCAACCCTGTATTGCCCATAAACAGAATTACCTGTACTCCTCCTCTCCTACTGCCCCCTAAAAGGAAGGTACAAAAATATCTGGATCCCATGGGGATATCAGGTGATCACTCTGTGATTCTCTCCATGCGCATGGTAAATAAACCCCTTCCTCTTATTAATCTGCCTTATTGGTGAGTTGATCTTTCAGGGAACTTTCAGGGGAGGGGGGAGTTTCCCCTCAGCCCACAAGGGTTATAGGAGATGGATCAATGCAGATCTCAGTAAGGGATTTAGCTTTTGTTCTCCAAGTGGAGAGGACTTATTGAAGGGTTTTGAGGAAGGAGTGATAGGATCTGACGTGCAGTTTCAAAGATCGTTGTCTGCCATGTGGAGGAAAAACAGGGAGAGGGGCTGGTGAAGCAGCGGGGAGCCCGGAAAGGAGGTCCCGGCGGGGTTCAGGGAACGTACAGGGATGGCCAGGCCTTGAGTCCCAGAGGGAGAGGTGAGAGAAGTAGGCTAACGGGGCTGTGTTTTAAATACAGCCATGGCAGAATTTATCAAGCGTATTTGAGTGATGATATGATATGATAAGTAAAAGTAAAAATCACTCCTGGAATGTTTGGCGCCAACAAGTATGAAGGGTATTAGCCCGTAGACCGCAGTCCGAGACCCTGTGGGGAGTGGGTTTGGGAAAGGGGTGAATAAATGAAGTGTTTTGCTATGGGCTTGATAAGTTAGAGGTGTTTTTCAGATATGAAGTGGAGAAATCAAACAAGCAGTTGGATATATGAGTCTGGAGCCCAGGGAAGTAGCTGGGGCTAAAACACACATTTGTGTGCAACCAGTGCTAGCATTGCATTTAGAGCTTTGCCGAAGCCCCTGAGTTCCTGTCATCTCCCAGGACAGAAACCAAGGGAGATGACCAGACAGAGCAGCAAAGAAAAAAATTCATTTAGCCTGTGCACAAGGGACCCAGCACCGAGGAAGGAAAGGTCTGAGCTGCTCCCTGAGGGGATTGGTTTTATAGGGCTTTTTTAGAAACCCTTTAGAGGGAAGGGCTACATCAAAATATGCATGGGAGGGGTTTTCCTAGCACCTGCACAGTAGCTTTACATACTTTTTCATGTGCTGTATGTAGCATTAGCATTTTAAATTTATACCCATGGGCATGATTTTTACTATTAAAATGAAGAAAAAGTCACCATAATTTGGAGCTTAAGCCTAACTGTGCGTGGGGCTCCAGGGAAGTCCCTTGCCGCCTAGACCAAGATCTTGAGGTCAACAAGTTTTTGAACTCTTGTTATTAATTGGCTAAAATTAGGTAAGCTGTAATCTGTGGACCACATAAGAACTAGAAGCTATATCCAGACAGGAAACCGATTAGCCAGCCTGTCTCAGAGCTACTCGATGACTGAGATGCTCCAGAGAGAATGCACACTATGGGAGACAGTAGGTGTGGAGACTAGACCCTGTGTGTGATGTTCACTTACATTTTCTTCTACTGCTTTTATGATTTTTATTTTCCCCATTTGGTACATAATTAAGTTGTAGGGAAAAGATCTATAAAGTCAGCTTGTTTTTTAGTTCAAAAAAGCATTTTGTTTTACTGTTATATCACATCTGCTCTGATTTAACACTCCCCTTGGGAGTAACTAAAATTCTTAGGTTGAATTTTCCTTTATATTCCTTAAGTTTGTCAAGTAAAAGCCAATCTGGACTTAGATAAGGAGAGAATTTATTCAAAAAGGTTATTGCAGTAGAAGGAGAGGATTACTGCAATAGGGGAAAGGTGATCTTGCCGCAGGGAGAGCACTGCAAAGGTCAGACCTCAGCGTCTCAAAGGTGACGCAGAAAGGGATTTTCTTGCACCGAGAGGGGCAGATGAGGCCAGAAAGGACTGGGCGTGTTGGCATGAGGGGAGCAGGTGCAATGACAGGCAGGGTGATCAGGTAACTTGTTCCCTGAGGTCAGTTGATTCTTGGGAGGGGTTGTTAGGGAGAAGTTGGCTGGCTCTCTGTTGCTGCTTCAGCTCAAGTTGGGATCAGAGTCCAGGGACCTGGAACAAGAATGAATCCTTAGTGAAGTTTGGTCAAATGAAATTAGTAGGCATTTTGTCCATTGTAGAGAAAACAGTTTGACTAATTACTTATGAGACAAAGAATGAGGATTTAGAGGATCTGTGTCTGGCCTTGTGATAGATAAACAAGGGGGTTTTCGCCAAGTCTTATGGGAACGGGTGGTTCTTTGCAACAAGGTAACAGCAAGGATGAAGGGGGTGTTTCTTTCCAGGAGCACAGACTCAGGTAAAGTTCAGCATTGTCAACTTCAATATAATTTTTTCATACATTTTTTTCCATTTCCATCTTTATTCTGGGAGAAAACTCTACATCATTCTTGACTCTGCTGATTATTTTCCATACTGTTCAATTTGTATTTTTATTCTGTTTCTAAGAATTTTAAGTTTGTTATTGCATTTTCTATTTCCTTGAGGTTTTGGGGGTGACATAATCATTGATATTTGTCTTATCCTGTTTTAGGCTTTGCTTTTTGATGTGCTTTCAGTGAAGCCTTCCTGGTAATGTACCCTACTGTGCGCACCAGGACACTGTATAAATTTTATTCTCACGTGTCCAGTAGACATTCAGAGCTATGCCTTTTCTCTGACTCTCCAAGATGAAGTTTGGGTTTCTCTAGTGTTTTATAAATCATCTTGTTTATTTTTAAAGCTTTTATTATGCTTCTTTTTCCCTTTATTCAGCTGGTAATGAATGTGCCTGCATACTTGCTGTTTCTCGTCATCAGTGATGACGGCTTTGTGCCGTCAGAATCTTCCTTATAAATCCAAGACTAGAAAGTAGGTGTGTTTAAACACACACTTCAATTTCACCCTGTAGCCTGCTCGCACAGAGTAAGGCTTAGCTTATGCCTGGTCCTCTGACACTCTCAAACATTGACACATATATAGTAAGTTTCGAAATGCACCTCAATTATTGATTTTCCTTTCCCTGTCTCCTCAGTGGGTATTTGTCAAGATGTGATTCTTCACTGATACTAAATGTGCCAGATTTCTGACTTATGAGTTTTCTGTGTGTGGCAGTCCGTGGGTTCCACATGCCAAATTTATGCCCCAGAGAGATTACTGCTTTAGGTTTGGCTGGTAGAGACCATGAATCCCACAAGCCAAGGATACTGTGAGAAACAAATGACTGATGAAACCACCTTCTTCCAGGTGGGCAAAGCTCAGATAACAACACTCCCATCCTTGCTGTATTATAATTCTAACTTCAGCTCTTTTGGTCTTATTAGTAGGTTAGGTTCCTTTCAGATTCTAGGAGTAGGTTAAATTATCATTTTAATTTCTGGTGTTATGCCGTTTCTTTCCATTATACTCTTTTTTTTTTTTTTTTTTTGAGACAGAGTCTCACTCTGTTGCCCAGGCTAGAGTGAGTGCCGTGGCGTCAGCCTAGCTCACAGCAACCTCAAACTCCTGAGCTCAAGCGATCCTCCTGTCTCAGCCTCCTGAGTAGCTGGGACTACAGGCATGCACCACCATGCCCGGCTAATTTTTTCTATATATATTTTTAGCTGTCCATATAATTTCTTTCTATTTTTAGTAGACATGGGGTCTCGCTCTTGCTCAGGCTGGTCTCGAACTCCTGAGCTCAAACGATCCGCCCACCTCGGCCTCCCAGAGTGCTAGGATTACAGGCGTGAGCCACCGCGCCCGGCCCCATTATACTCTTTAACATGTGGGGAGGAGGTAGGGATAATGTTTTCCGGAGGCAGGGACTGGGTTGAAGACTGCCACTGTTCTCCCTTCCGCACAGACAGCCAGTGTTTGCCCAGCACGGACAGAAAGGAGCGGTGGGGCTGCACTGCAGAGCGGTCCCCCAGGGCAAGTCAGACCAGATCAGAGTTAATGCAAATCATGCCAAAAATTTTACTGTGTTAAGATATTATTTGGAGCATGCAAAAGCCAAAAAAAAAAAACAACAACAACAACAAAACAAACAAACAAACAAAATACACAAAAACCAAAAAAAAAAAAAAAAAAAAAGATATTATTTGGTAGCAAATTAAAACTTAAAGAATATGTTTTAACAACTTTTAGAACTATTTAGTGAATTGCAGTAGCAGCATGCTCCAGTTCTATCTACTCACTCAAACTAAAATAAAAGAATTGGTGAAATTTGTAAAGCATTCAAGCAAAGCAGTACCCTTCCAGAACAACTAGCATACACATGCTTTGCATCACCTTCGGATCCAATGGATGAAGACATCATTCAGTCTTGGCCATTCCCATTTTTATCTCTTTTAAGATTGTCTCAATAGGACTTCTTTTTCAAATATCTCACTCTCACATTCCATGCTGACATCAAATTGCCTAATAGAAATAAAATGCTTTCACGGTATATAACCGATATTGTGGCTGAATTTTCTAAATGCTTTTGAGTTGTACTTTTCATGGGTTAAGTTTAAGACAACTCTTCTTATCCAATTAAAGCAAATGAGTAAAAATAATTTAATATAAATTTAATGACTATATTTTAAATAATTGATTTACAGCCTTCTGAATATGCTTTTTCACATAAAGATAACTATTAGATTGATACTTAACCAAATCCAAGAATTTTGTTTTTTTAATCATCAATGCATTAATGCCTAATACAAGTTCTGTTTGATTTGAAATTTACATAGAAGTTGTGTGTTTAAAGACTGTCAACATGATAAACAGAAGCCCTTACAGGATTTGTTGTCAGCAACACCACTGTAAGACAGCCTGACTTCTTATGGTGATTTTTAGCTAATATCCACCCCAAATTTAAGTTATGTGCAATTCTTGATGATTTTTTCCCCTTAACACTGTGTTTCACTTTTGCTTATATTTCCATAGTAACTAACTAGCTAGCACAGGAATGTTTGAACAGTTCTGCCAAGTTATTCTGTAGTATAGGGTGCTCGCGTTATTATATATAGTGGCTCGGTTTTCTACTGAGTTATGTTTCTGGTTGGTATTTTATGTCCTTCACCAAATTTTATATTCTGGGTTTTATTTTTATTTCAAAAGACACCATATTAAAAATTTAACAGTTAAACCTATTTATTATATCAGCTAATTATATTTTTCTAATTTAAGTAATTTTTTAATCAAGATAATTATGTTTCATTTAGTCTTTGAACACCTAAAATATTTTGGAGTGCTAAGTTACAAGCATATTTAAGGTAAGATTTTTGTACTCTAGAAATCATATTTAGTGGGAAAAAAGTCATGAAAATAATCATTTTAAAATGCAGATTATATAAATTACTACTGTTTTATAAAAGGGAGGATAATTTATTCTGATTGGGGAGTAACCTCTGCATAAATGAGCATTGGACAGAAAAAAAAGTTAGGGGAAGATACTTAAGAAGAATAATAGAGTCACAGGAGACAGAAAGTTGGGAAAAGACCTAACTGCTCATGAAAAATAAATAGCGTAATGTGCCTAAAGCAGAGAGTAATTGGAATGTTAGATTCTTGAAAGTAATTTAACATAGATACCTAAATGAAAATATAGTTTGTGGAGAGAATATTATACTCAAGATGAAAAACTGCCTGAATTAGGCGATAGGAACCAAAACATTCCTGAAAAAATGAATTTGGGTATGTCTTTTTAAAAAAGTTTTTCAATGTATTGTGTTTTTCAAATAGAGTTTGGGTCTCACTGTGTTGCCCAGGTTGGCCTTGAACTCTTGGGCTCAAGTGATCCTTCCAAAGCCTCCCAAAGTGCTGGGATTACAGGTGCGAGCCACTGCACCTGGCTAGAAATCAGAATATTTCAACGTTTGTTTTGAAAAAAAAAAAAATTGCTTATGACAATGATGTGAAGTCAAGGGAGAGAAAACTTTTGGAAACACGGGTGTGGTGTGAGGGAGAAGTGATGGTGGCCAGAATTACAGAATTACAAGCAGACACGAAGAAGAACAGATTTGAAAAATATTGTATGTCCATGACTCATATGCAAATGTGTAAGGAACAAAGAACCAAGAAGACACCAAGCTAGGGAGAAGTATTTAAATGCCCACTGGGTAATGCTGCTCTCTGGGCCCCTCAGGAATACCCACCTAGAAGGCAGGCACAGGAAGGAACGTTTAACTCCAGGGACAATATTTACCAAATAATCCACTGAAATTTACGCTCACTGCAAGTCACGGGTTGGGGCACATGTCCAAACGTGATTCAGTGGGTTTGAGAACTGTAACATTTTAGAGGGATGTGAACCAGGATGATGAGGAGGAGGAAGGCATTTTACATTTATGAGGATGATGAATGAGATCCAAGCGTGAGATAAAAAAATCTAGTCTACATGGTATTTTGTAAAAGCTTATACCAGAACGTAGGCATGTGATGGCACTTTGCCCTCGTCAGAGCTGGCACGCGCCCCCTGCTCAGGAAGGTCGTTCAGAACTCAGTGAGGCCTGTGCATGTGTCTACTCGCCGGACCACCCCAGGGAGCGGAAAGGACCGGGGTGAAGAGAGCCCTTCTCGTCTTACGGCTCTTGTTATTTACTGTGTGAGGATTTTCCTGGAATTACGAGGGACTTTATAAAAGTCCTCAGTCTCTTTGCTGATCACCAAACATAGGGTAGTTACTTCAGACGCTACTGTTGGAGCTTCCAAGTGAAATCTTAGCTTCTCTGATACCTGCAAGTTCTTCACATCGCTGGTTATGAGAATTTACGTGAGACCACACTTTTTACTACCCAGGTAACTTTAGTTAATGTAGCTCCAAAGGACATTAAGTTCCCTGGGGTAGCTGCTGCATTGGGAAAATCACACTGAGAGTGACTATAATTTGCAGAGGTTTTACAGTGACTTTTGGAAAATTAAATTAAAAAGTAGATTTCGATTACGTTTTGTGACTTTCAAACCTTAAAGATCTTATCAAGAATTAAATTAGGCCAACTTTTTTCTTTTTCTTTTTTTTCCTTAGGGAACATACATTGAAACAGTTCTTTTCTTTAGTGGTTGGGATAAAAATATCTTAATTCAGGTGTTTTAAAGCATGATAAAACTGACCCTGCATGTTATAGACTCACCAACTTCATTAATACTGCAGTTAAATTGCACATGAGAATTTTATTGCAGTAGTTGGAATTGATAAAAAAAATTTAAAAGGACAGATATAATATGCTAATGTAGTTAGGTAATTTGCCAAATATCCCAAAGCAATGCAATTTTTCTTACTGAAAATTGATCTTATCTTTGCTCATATTTCAGTATATTTATCCAAATCAGGATGACGGGCAAAATATAACTTGTTAAACTGTTGTAGACAGGACTCTGCTTCCTTGGGGGCCTCAGCTACTTACAGTGACCTCTGGTTGCTTTCTGGTCTTTACCCTCGGCTTAGGACAAGATATTAGGAATTTACAGCTTTAGTGAACAATAAAATATTACGTGCAAGGGATCTGAAAAGCTCTACTTCCACCTTATTAATGTGTACTTAATTTACTTAAGCAAGTATACTTATATACGTGTATACATACATGACAATACATATTTGTCCATGAATGAATTCAAGTAGAGCTACTACTTATGCGTGATTGCAACATGTCCAGCATTGCCTTAATCACTCTGCATACATTCCACCCCTCCTGCTCTCCAAACAAAGCAGCTTCTATGAGCATGAACCCATGTACAAATACATAGTTTGTGAATGTATGGGACTGTGAGCATGGGCCCCAGACACCATACTCTGGAGTGCACGTATACCATCTGCCAAACTCATGAAGACCCAGGCCCCACGGCCCACCTGCCTGGGCATCTCCAGGGTGAGGTTTCAGCAACTGTATTTTTAAAAATTTCTCAGGTGATGATGGTACTCACCCAAATTTATGAATCACTGCCTTATACAGACATTGTCTTGTTTATTTTATATTATTTTAATAGGGATTCTAAAAAATGGCAATTAAGAGTTTTTGTGTCATGACATTTTGTGGCTCCAATTCAATCTTTTCTGACAGTTTCAATAGTTCTCAGACTTACTCTGCATATAGAAATTGTGTCTTAAAGATTTACCAGTCCACACTATAGAAAGTTCTTATCTCTGATAATATAATGTACTCCCACTATGGAGCAACGTTCTTTTGAACCTTTGCAGGTCCTTCATTGCATCCCCTTCCAAGGATTTCCTTTCCTCTCTATGATAACATTCTGCATTGCGTGGTGCATTCTCTTTGAAGACCACATTCCTTTTCTCTTGTCATCAAGATAAAAGGGCCAGCCAGCTCCCTTGCACCGCAGTCCCGATGGGACACTTGCCCCGCCACGTGAGCCTGCAGTCGGTAATACTTTTCTCACGGTCGCTCTGGGAATCCTGCTGCTTCATCACCGGTCCGCTTCCACTCTGTCCTGCCTGACAGTACTGCCCTGGTAGAGACTGGCCCATCTGTTCTTCTGAAGAGGTAACTGGGATTACATATCTACGGGTTCTTTTCCGTCAGGCTGGATCATGGAAAAAACTACTCCTCTGTTACCTCAAGTACCTGCTTCCCTTCTCCCAGCTGGCGAAGTGCACAGCTGCACTCTGATGCTCAGATGAAACCCGTCTACGCAGGCAGTGTCTCACTTGTCCCAAGGATCTCCGGCTCTCTCTTCTCAGCACCATGCGGTGCAGTTTACTTGCCCTTCCAGGTTCCGGAGAGGATGAACAGCTTCCAGGCAGATTCACCCCTAGGAAATACTAGCAGACATTTTCTCTGTGATCTTTTTAGTTTCATTTTCAGATTTATTTTTACAGACAGTTTCATTGTATCATCCTTGGAACTAACTTTCAACTGAGCGGCACAAAAAAGTGTTTATTACATTTTTATTGCTAGGTATAGATTTTTAGAAGCATATATTACAAAAAAAGAATTGGACTCCAGCTCCAATTCTTCATTTCCCCGATTCCATAATGTTAAGTGGGGCTAGATGCACACACACCTGGCGGCTGTGATGTATGAAGCCGGAGAAGCCGCGTCAAGGTCATGCAAGGGCATAGTTGTCCATAATGGGAGTCATATGGGCCATGCTCTTGGAGACATCCCTACCTGGACAGTAAGTCAGTTTATGTTAGAGTGTATCGCAGGATGGTAGGACTGGGAGGGACATTGTACATCTTTATTATCAAGATAAGGAAATAAAGTCCAGAGAAATTATATTATTTGCCCATGGCTAGTTAATTACCATTTTTGTAAATGTCATAAATCTATATGTGGAGCGAGCATTCATTTTCCCACAGAGAGACCATATGCAAAAGCAGTCTATAATCCATAAAGTAGACAATACAGGGAGGATATGTAAAAATGAAAATTGTTGCTGGAGAAGATTGAGGACACTTTCAAACTCATCATTACCAGTGCTCTTTTACCCTTTTGTAATTTTAGAGATGTGAATCTTAAAGAAATCATTTACACACCTCTGTGCTGGTACTCAAGCAGACAGATTATCTGTGTAAGAGTTATAGTTGACTGTAGATCTCATTCTCTTGCTCTTTTTGTTGAATATAGCAGGGTGACAGGGGGAATCTGAGAGCTGGCGATAGAGTTTCTGAGAAGTACTTATCATCACAGTGGGATAAGGGAAGCTGGCCATAGAGCCGCAGAACGAGATTTCCATACTGCTTCTAAGACTCTGAGATAAGGTGAAATGGGAACAATTTGTCAGAATTTAAAGCTTTTTCTAGCAATCTTTCCTTCATGAAATTAAATAAAAACATGCCTGTAAAATTATCACCTGCTTCTTCTGTCTTAAAAGACAATTTCCCATATGCAGTTATTTATTTTAAGTTTAAATTGTGTAAACCTCAGCAAATGATCCAATTTCTTTGAGTCTCGATTTCCTCATGTAAGAATTAATTGAATAAATGCAGATAAGTCATTCAGAGCAATGCCTCACAAACCAAGTGTGAGCTCCATCGACTGTCATAGCAATCATTAGTGGAAGCCTTAGCAGTAGCAGAACTGTTCACAGGCATAAACTCAAGGAAAAATTAAGTTCCTTGAAGAAGAAATACTGAAAACTGGCTTGCATTGGTTGTTTTCCATCCCATTTTACTTCACTTATAGTCTACTATTTTGGCAGAGTCTCTCAGCAATTTTCCCTAATTTGAATTCTCATCTCTGTCCTCCTGCATTCACAATAATGATGCCTGGAGCTTCCTGGACTGTTCACAGTGGAGTATTCTGTGACATTGACAAAGCAGGTATCACAGGAAGAAAGCAGGTGTGCAAGTTGATAGTGGCAGTAGGTAGATAAACAGTACAGTTCTGAGCATGTCAAGCTGAGAAGCTCACTGCGAATTAACATGGGATTTGTTGTCCTAAAGGTAGTTTGGAAGTCGGATCTGTGGTTCAGGACAGAAATCAAGATTAGAGCAATAACTTTGCCTCAAACACTGCAATATTTTAATTTGTACAAATGAACAAAATCACAATTTGTAGAGCATAGACAGAAGAGAGAAAGCCACCAAACGTAAAATGTTAGGATTAAATTTGTCAAGCAGGTAATATACGAAAGAAGATAGTGCAATGCATATCAGAACGTAGGGAGTGGACCACAGGAACATACGCCCAAGAGACTGACAGGTCAGAACGTAGGGAGTGGACCACAGGAACATAGGCCCAAGGGACTGACAGGTCAGAACCTAGGGAGTGGACCACAGGAACATACGCCCAAGAGACTGACAGGTCAGAACGTAGGGAGTGGACCACAGGAACATACACCCAAGAGACTGACAGATCAGAACCTAGGGAGTGGACCACAGGAACATAGGTCCAAGGGCCTGACAGGTCAGAACATAGGGAGTGGACCGCAGGAACATACGCCCAAGAAACTGACATTTCAGAACGTAGGGAGTGGACCACAGGAACATATGCCCAAGGGACTGACAGGTCAGAACGTAGGGAGTGGACCACAGGAACATACGCCCAAGAGACTGACAGGTCAGAACGTAGGGAGTGGACCACAGGAACATATGCCCAAGGGACTGACATGTCAGAACATAGGGAGTGGACCACAGGAACATACCCCCAAGAAACTGACATTTCAGAATGTAGGGAGTGGACCACAGGAACATACCCCCAAGAAACTTACATTTCAGAATGTAGGGAGGGGACCACAGGAACATAGGCCCAAGGGACTGACAGATCAGAACCTAGGGAGTGGACCACAGGAACATAGGTCCAAGGGCCTGACAGGTCAGAACATAGGGAGTGGACCGCAGGAACATACGCCCAAGAAACTGACATTTCAGAACGTAGGGAGTGGACCACAGGAACATATGCCCAAGGGACTGACAGGTCAGAACGTAGGGAGTGGACCACAGGAACATACGCCCAAGAGACTGACAGGTCAGAACGTAGGGAGTGGACCACAGGAACATATGCCCAAGGGACTGACATGTCAGAACATAGGGAGTGGACCACAGGAACATACCCCCAAGAAACTGACATTTCAGAATGTAGGGAGTGGACCACAGGAACATACCCCCAAGAAACTTACATTTCAGAATGTAGGGAGGGGACCACAGGAACATAGGCCCAAGGGACTGACATGTCAGAGCATAGGGAGTGGACCACAGGAACATACGCCCAAGGACTGAGAACTCTCACCCAGATTCTGCTTTGGGGATGAAACTGAGAAAAAATTTTATAATTGTGTAACTTTTGTAAGGTTTTACAGACAGACAATAAATTTATAGAAAGGCTGAGCTAAGAAATGTAAAAAATTTACACGTGTGCCTGAGAAGGAAAAGAGATGTTAGAAGTTGCACAGTAGGCCGGGCGCGGTGGCTCACGCCTGTAATCCTAGCACTCTGGGAGGCCGAGGTGGGCGGATCGTTTGAGCTCAGGAGTTCGAGACCAGCCTGAGCAAGAGTGAGACCGCATCTCTACTAAAAATAGAAAGAAATCATATGGACAGCTAAAAATATATATCGAAAAAATTAGCCGGGCATGGTGGTGCATGCCTGTAGTCCCAACTACTCGGGAGGCTGAGACAGGAGGATCCCTTGAGCTCAGGAGTTTGAGGTTGCTGTGAGCTAGGCTGACGCCACGGCACTCACTCTAGCCTGGGCAACAAAGTGAGACTCTGTCTCAAAAAAAAAAAAAAAGAAGTTGCACAGTATTATAGGAAACGGAGAATAGGCACACATCAGGTGTTTATTGCCTTGAATTTATTTATTTATATAATATCTTTTCAATTATACAGTCTTTAAAACCTGTGTATTTCCATATCACCTTCTGTGCATAATATAAAACTTATAGTGCTCAGCAGCCATTTTGTGAGTTCGTTAGGGTCACTGGAGATTAAAAACAAATAACAAACACAGCCAAGTGAGTGTAAACATTAGACCCCTCCAGGTCCTGCTGAATGTATTCATATTCCTTCTGTTGTAATTAAATGGATATGCTCACATGTTTGCTCTCATTCAGAATTCACCCATTTACTCTAGTCTCCATTTTCTAAGGATTTATCAAGCATTTTAGAAGCATTTTTGAACTTTTGCTTCCAGTGAGGGAGGAATAGATAACTCAGACCAATTGCCCCAATCAAATAACTAAAAATGCTGAAAAAAATACAAAGCCATCTACTGGATTGCACGGAGGAGCTAACCAGTTATGGAGACAGTGCTGGCTGTGACCCGGGGCTGGATGAGTGTGTCCGTGGTGGTGCCTTGTGCCTGATGCTTTGGTTTATGCTGGAGTGGACAACACAAAGGGTAACAGGTTGAATAGAATTTTTGACAACTCTGCAGTCTAGGAGGAAAGAGACTGGAACCTAGAACCTGCTCAAGTGTGAGATGTACAGTTAAAACTCTTCACTTTTGGCCGGAACCTGAATGGGGAAAAACTTCTGCCTTAGCGTCCACAGCGGGAAGGAAGATCCATACAGAGATCATAGCTCAGGATTGAATAGTCTCAGTTCCTGAAATGTGACTGAGGTGGTTCCGGACTATTGGCTGCCCAGAAGCCTCATGGGAGCAAAGAAAAATTCTCTTGGAAGGAATAAAAAGTCATTCTAGAGGTTTCAAATTATTTCGAAAAGCAATTTTGGAAATACAATGTCTATTTCAAGATAAAACATATCCAAGAAGATGAGGAACTAAGACAACGAAAACAGAAGCCAAACAGAACAAAACTGAAAGCAGATAAAGCAGACCCAAGCCTCAGGAACTCGAGAAGGGAGTTATTTGATACAGACTTTTAGATGTATTTGTTTAAACAAATAAATATAAGAAGAAGGATTTTTGTAAATAGTAGGAATCTATAAAACTATGAGTGAAAATAATAACACTAAAAAATAACTAAAATTAAGAACTAATGGACAAATTTCACAGCAGCATAGACACAGCTATAAAATAGTAAATTGAAGAATATGTCAGAAAAAATTGTTTATAATGTAATTTAGCGAACAAAATAGTGAGGAAGAGAGTAAGAAACCTAGAAAGAGTGTAATAATTGTAATATGTGTTTTGCTGGAATCCTAGAAAGAGGAGACAGACCATGGGGTAGAAACAAATATCAGAAATATAAGAACCACTAACTTTCTAAAATTGAAGAATGACATAAAATCAAATATTCAAGTAGCACTATGAACAGCTAGGTAAAAATATGAATAAATATACACTTAGATAATAATATAGACACTGTGGAAAAGAGGAAGAAAATATTTAAAGAAACAGCCAGAGAGAGAGAGAAAACATTACCTTCAAATGTCAAACAACCTGATAGCTATAGTTTCACAGATGGAAATTAGAAGGAAATAGAATGATATCTATAAAGATCGGTGGGGAAATTGCCTATCTAGGATTATATTGCAAGTTGATTTATGCTTTCAGAATGAGGTTGACATAATGGCATTTTCAGACTAACAAAAGCTAAGAGAATTCATCACCACTTGACCCACAATAAAAGAAATACACATGCATTTCTTCAGGCTAAGGTAAAACGATTATGGATGGAAGGCCAGAGATTTAGCAAGGAATAAATAAATGACAATAATAAACAGTAAATCTAAATAAAAATTGAACAAAACAAAACAAATTTCTGAAGGGATTTACACACACATGCACACACTTTCTCTTTCTCCTCACATGCCGAGGAAAGACTTACAAAGGACTTGGAACATACAAAGCACTCTTAGACTCAATGAGACAAGGAATATAAAGAAAACAGTGGGCAAAAGATTTAAATAGACATTTTGCCAAAGAAATACTAATGCCTAATATGCACATGAAAATATTCTCAACATCATTAGTCATTAAGGATATGCACATTAAAATAACAATGAGATATATATTCATTTTATTGTATGTCAACTGTAGCTCAATAATCCTGTTTAAGGAGAAAAAAAATTAAATGGCCTAAATACTGTTATTTAAAGACAAAATAACGTGACTAAATAAGAAAACCAAACCAAACTATATATTATTTAAATAAATATATCCATAACATAAAGATACACAAAGAATGAGAAAAAAGTGTGGAAAAGCTACTACGTATAAATAAACAAAATAATTTTAAGAAAGAACTACCAAATGAGCCCAAGTAAAATAGAAGAAAGGAAATAAGAGAAATTCATTTTAAATTATATTAATTCTAGAAAAGGAGAGTTGATATAACATTTAAAAGACAAAAAAATGTATTTCACTACATTATTGAGTATAACATTGTCATTTCAATAGATGCAGATACAAGATATAATAAAATTCCATACTATCCATGTTAATGTGCAATGAAAGAAAATTCTCTCCGTCTATACTAAACCTACAATAAATATCATGTTTAATGGTGTAACATAGAAAACAAGGCAAAAATGCTGACCATCTCCATTTTTATATGCCATTATATTAGACAGCTTAGGCAATACAGAGAAAGAAGAAAAAAGGTATAATATAATAATTACTAAAGAAAAATTAAAACTATGATTTTTGCAGATGAACTATTGTGTACTTAGATATCCAAACTTACCTATAGATCCAATTTTAGAAACAAAAAAGAATTAATCCAAAAGTTATTGGATATAAAGTCAATATATAATGATCAATTGCATTTCTATATATGTGTGTTATGGACCAAATGCTTGTGTCACCCCAAAATTCATATGTTGAAATCCTAACACCCAGTGTGACAGTATTTGGAGTCGGGCCTTTGGGAGATAATTAGGTTTAAATATGGCCATGAGGGTGGAGTTCTCATAATGAGGTTAGTGTCCTTACAATAAGAGAAAGAAACATCAGAGGTTTCTCTCACTCTCTCTCTCTTTCCTCTCTCTCATGCAAGGACTAGCAAGAAGGCAAGCATCTACAAACCAGGAATAGAGCCCTCACCAGAAACTAAATTGGCCAACAATTTGATCTTAGACTTCACAGCCTCCAGAACTGTGAGAAATAACATCTGCTGTTTGAGCCACTCAGTCTATGTTATTTTGTTACAGCAGCCTGAGCAGACTAGGACAACGAGCAACAAACACTTAGAAAATACATTTTTAAAAGATAGATTTAAATAGAAACAAGTCTATTATATATCTGGATTAAAAGCTAAATAGCTATATGAAACTTAAAATAGAAAATTATTGTCTACTGCCCTACCACTCTGAACGCACCCGATCTCATCTGGTCTCGGAAGCTAAGCAGGGTCGGTCCTGGTTAGTACTTGGATGGGAAAATTATTAAATAATGGTGACAAAAGCTATATAAAACTCAAACAAATTGAGGAATATTCAAGATTTGTGGATTAGCTTATTCATTCTAATAAAGATGTTTATTTTCTATCAAAGATATCTGAATCAAATCAATCCAAATGATAGTAAAAATCCAAGTATTTTTGAAACGGTCCAGCTAATGTTAAAATTTATATGAAACTGCAAAGGTCCCCAAATAGCCACACCATTCCTGAAGAACTTAAATTTCAGGTCCCATAACTTGTGACATAAGGCTGTAACGTGTGATTGGCCCTGTGTTGGCACATGGATAGAAAAATAAACAGAATAGAATAAAGAGTCAAACATAAGACTTGCACATATATGGCATATATGGACACCAGATTTAAAACACAATAACAGTTGAAAATTTTAATATAAATTTTCAATAATGAATGAAATAAGTAGACAGTTGGGATGGATACAGAGGACTGTTAAACAAAGCTACAGTCAACTCTATCTAATTGTCATATATAGAACAATACCTCTAACAGTCAAGAACACATGGGATATTACTGAATAGGTCATATGATAGCTCATAAACAAGACTTAATAAATTTAAAATGGTTAAATCATACCAAATAGTTTTCAAATGATAATGAAACTTAAGTAGAAATCACCAAAGGAAATTCCCCAATAGTGGGCAATTAAAAAAAACACATTTTAAAATAAATCCTGGGTCAAAAAAAGGAATAAAAAAGGAAATTAGTCAGTATTTTGAAGTAAATGAAAACAAACAGAAAATATGAAAACGTGTGTTATGTAGCTAAACCAGTCCTTAGAAATTCACAGCTTTAAAAAACTGTATCAGGAAATAAGTAAGGTCTCAAATCAGTATTTTATCCTTCCACTTTCAGAAACTAGAATAAGAAGAGCAAATTAAACTCAAAATAAGTGGAGAAAAGGAAATAAAAATTAGAGCAGGAATTAAAGGAATAGGAAATGAAAACTATGGAGAAAAATCAATAAAACAAAACATCATTTCTTTGGAAATATCAACAAACTTGACAAATGTTTAGCTATATTGACCTAGAAAAAGAAAGAGAAAAAGAGAAGACACAAATTTCTAAGAAGTAGAAGTAAAGGAGACATTGTTACTGAGTCTACAAATATTAAAAGAATTGTAAAAGAATAATTTGAATAATCTCATGCCAAAAAATTAGATACTTAAAATAAAATAGATAAATTATAAGAAAGACACAAATTATACAAACTGACTCACAAAGAAATGGAATATTTATGTCAGCTTGGATAATTTGTGCTTGTGTGTGACCGTACCCATGCATGTACATATTTGAGACAGTGAGTGCATGGGTCACTGTAAGTGTCTGTAACATTTTACGATGCATGTCTTTGTTACAAAGACAGACTAAAAATTGCACCAAGGACATCAGTGAAATTTATCCATTACTTATTTGGGTATGCATGGATATATTCTAAAAGCTCCCTCCATTTGCCTCAACAAGGAAGGTGAAGAAGAATGGAGAGGTTCCTAGCAAGGGCTTTGGAGTCAGAATACCTTGGCTGGACTTCCAATGCTACTGGTCCCAAGAGTGACATTGAGCAAGTTATTTAAATTGTTAAATCTCAGAATTCATGTTTTCATCTCTACAATGGGATGAATGTTACCTGTTATGTAACTGTAACGATAAATGACGTATGCATTAGAAACACCTGGCACTGCAGCTGGCATTAAAGTAAGTGCTTTACAAAGGGCGGGTATTTGTATAAATTTAAGCTGATTTTAGTTGAAGTGTTGAATTAATAATTAAAATTTTTCCCACAAGAAAAGTCCAGGTCCATATGCCTTTACCGGTAAATATTATCAAATATTTAAAGAAGAGATAGTAACAATCCTTTGGAAATTCTGTCTAAAAATAGAGAAGGGAAC
Organism: Eulemur rufifrons; assembly: GCF_041146395.1. Taxonomy (NCBI): domain Eukaryota; kingdom Metazoa; phylum Chordata; class Mammalia; order Primates; family Lemuridae; genus Eulemur; species Eulemur rufifrons. Next base: position 3,402,249 of record NC_091011.1, on the reverse strand, counting down.
ACTTCCCTACTTATTCTACAAGGCCAGTATTACCCTGATACTAAAGCTAGACAAAGACGTCATAAGAAAAGAAAGCTACTACAGACCCCTAATGATAACAAAGATATATGCAAAATCCTTAACAAAATATTAGCAAATTAAATCCAATATCTTATAAAAAGATTATGAAACATTACCAAATGGGACGCATCTCAGGAATGCGGGCAGATCTCACACCTGAGAGTCACACACGGAAATGCATGACACGCGCAGCGATGCAACAAAGAGCAGACACTGCACGGTCATCTCAGTAAATGGAGAAAAACCATCTGGTGAAATGAAAGGCCCATTTATGGGGAAAAAACCTCTCAGCAAACTAGTAATAGAAAGAAAAATTCTCAGCTTCATAAAAAGCATCCATAAAAACACAGCTAACATCATGAGAGATCAGAAGTGTCAACACTTTCCACTTAAGGTAGGAAGCAACACAAAGATGCTCTTTTTCATCAAAAAATTAAACAAACAAGCAAAAACAAAAACAAAAAAGACTGTACATTGGAAAAGAAGTCATGAAATTGATTTCATTCACAAATGACATCAAACTGAATCATGTAGAAAACCCTGGGAATTCACACCAGACACACACAGACACACACACACACACACAAACACACAAATAATAGAACTCAAGCATGAGTGCAGCAAAGTCTCAGAGAACAATAATTTGCAAATATCAATTGCATTGCTATGCACTGTCAATGTACCAACACAAAATAACATTAACAAAACAAAATCCATTCAAAATACCGTCAAAAAGAACAAAATATATAGGAATAAATTTTTAAAAATCAATGCAAACTGTATAATAAAAAAGGCCAACATTACTCAGAGAAACTAAAGATTGAAATAAACAAAGAGATAGTACGTGTTTATGAATTGGATGACAACATTTTCCCCATAAATTAACAATAAATCAATGTAATCACAATAAAAAATTCCAAGAGGCTTTTTGTTCATAAAAATTGACAAACTGATCATAAAATGTAATAAAAAATGCAAAGAATCCCAAATAACCAAATCAATTTTGAAAAAGAAGAATGAAATCAGGGGATTAAACTATCCAATTTCAAAACATGCTCTCAAGCCACAGTAATCAAGAGAGTGTGGTGCAAGCACAGACGCCAATGAGGCAGAGTTGAGACTTCAGAAATAAATCTTCATTATTATGGTCAATTGAATTTTGACTAAATTCCCACGAAAAATCAGTGGGGGAAGGCCAGTCTTCACAAACAGTGCTGAAGCAGCTGGACAGTCACATTAAAAAGAAAAAAAAAAAAAAAAAACACAAAAACTTAGGTTCGTGTCTCACATCAGGCACAAAGATCAACTCAAAATAGGACATTGACCTAAATGTAAAAGCTAAACTTAAAGAACTTTTGGAAAAACAGAAGAGAAAATCTTAATGACATTGAGATGGGCAAAATTTTTTCAATATGACAACAAAAGCATGACCCATAAAAGAACAAATTGATAAAAATGACTTCAGTAAATGAGAACTTTTGTGCTCCAAGCACACCATTAATAGAGTGAATAAAAAAGTCAAAAACTATGAAAATATATTTGCATTTTATATAGATGATTAATGACTGTATCATGAACCTATAAAGAACTCTTAGAACTCTATTACAAGACGGACAACTCTAATAAAATATGGGTAAACGATTTGAATAGGCATTCATTAAAGAAGACACATAAATGGCTAACACATATGAAAGAAACACTCAACATCGTTAGTAATTAGGAAGATGCAAATTAAAACCAAAATAATAGACTACTGCACACACTCTATAGTGGATCAAATAAAAAACATGGATGATAGTGAGTATTAGTGAAGATATGCAGAAAATGGGAACCTCATACATTGTTGGTGGGGATGTCAAACGGTATAGTCACTTCAGGTAACAGTTTAGCAGTTTCTTATAAACTTAAACATAAACATACCATATTACTTGGCCATCCTACACTGGGAATCTTTCAAAGAGAAATGAAAACATGTGTCTATGCAAAAACATAGTCAAATCAAACATTCATAATAAGATTATTTATAATATTAAGAAACTGGAAATAATTCAATTGTCCATCAGTGGGGGAACTGACAAATTAAATGTGTATTCTTTCAATGGGCTATTTATTCTTCAGCAGCACAGAGGAAGGAAGTATTGATACATGCTACCACATGGATAAAACTCAGAAGTGGTATGCTAAATGAAAAAAAAAGATGCCAAAAATTATATATCATATGATTCATTTACATAAATTATCCAAAAGAGATACACTTGTATAGATAAGATAATTAATGGTTACCAAAAGTTGGGGTGGGAGTGAGGATTAAAAATGAGCAGAAAGAACTTTCAGGAATGATGGAAATATTCTAAAACTATATTTTAGTGATGTTTGCACAACTCTACAAATTTACTAAAAAATCATTCACTTTACAATAAGTGAAATTTATGGCCTATAAATGTACCTCAAATGTATCTTAATAAAATTGAGTTAAAATTATTTGAATTAAAGTTAAATATGTAAAATAATTAAAAATATAAAAATACAAAGGATTAGACTAGGAGAAAAGTAACTGCCACATGAATAACCAAAATACCCTCTATTCAATATATTTCGTTCTATATACAAAAGTAAAAATCAATGAAAAGGAAACATCATATAAAAATGTACAAGTGACTTGAACAGGTACTTAACAAAAGATGGTATATAATTGTTCAATAACCATAGAAAAAGCTCTCAACTTTATTCTGATCAAAGAAAACAAAATTAAAAGCACATTAAGATAGCATTACTTTCACACTCGAGTGGCTAAAATTTTAAAGTTTGAAAAATCATATTGCTTTTGATGCCATCAAACATTTGGAACTTTCATACACTTGTGGAGGAGGTGTGAATTGGTACGCCCACACTGGAGGCTTAAAACATGTAGCACACTTAAGAGATGTATGCAAAGAGACACACTCATGAGGACCTGCAGAGCATCATTAGCAATGTTCAAGACCTGGATAGAAATCAAATGCTCATCGACATGATAATGGATAAATAAATCATGGGATATATATTCAGTGGACCACAGGAATAAACACAAATAGTTTACAAAGGTCAATCTAGAAACCTAACGTTCAGTGAAAGAAGACATACATAAAATATATATTGTATGATTCTACTTTCAAAGCTTAAATGTTCAGAAAATTACACTTTAGGGTTCAAAAATACAAGTACATATAGTAAAGTTATAAAAATATCAAGTGAGTGGTTAATAAAACTCAGACCAATGGAGGGGTGGAAGGGGTATTGATTGTCAAAGATACAAGGGAATTTCTGACAACTGTCAGTGCTCTACTCTTGTCATGGGTGGTGGTTACCTCAGTCTTAGCTTTGCAGAAAATTATTCATCCGCACATTGATTCTTTTGTGCCCTTTGTCTGTCTATATGTATATAGGATATGGAAGATATGATAAAGAAAAATAAAATAAGGATTTTGATTAGTACAGTACTTACATTAAAGTAAATTTCCTTTGAAGAAAATTTATTTTAGAAAAGGAAACATTATTTCTGGCCAGAGTGACACCTGACCATATTTTAGAAAATGGTAATCATTATTACATCCATAACTTACTAATATGGCTCTCAAAAGTTTTCTGTGCAGCAATATTCTTTAAGGAGAAAATGGGTTATGGAAAAAAGAACAACAAACTTGCTCGGACAGTCATCCCGCAATGTGTTAATTATCTTCAAATTTTTTACGGGTTGTCACATCCCTATTTGGGGAGGGGGATTGGTGACAGGTAAACAAAACTACACTATTGCTCAGATTTATGATGTTTTGGTTTAAGTAATTTACATCGTGGTATTACCAATCAATGTCTCCTAACAGCCTAATAAATTGGAATGTACCCTATTATTTTACCATGCTTTAGGGATCAACCCTCAATCTCTCAGGTTTAAGAGTGTGACTTTTCTTCCCAGGTCTTTCCCTGTCTCTTGAAAGGCTGGTATCTCCACTGATATGAAGTAGCGCCTGACTGCTCACTGTAACAGAGCCCTGTTCTTCTACTGAAGACAATCAATATTTGGACTTATTCATGTATATATGCATTTATTTTATAACTCTCTTCTGTATAAAACTGTAAGCCCCAATAAAGACCATCCGTATATAGGTCACCACTGTACCAGCAACAGTGACAACACTCAGTGGTGCCTGAGAATACTTGTTCTGTTTTTGTTTTTGTTTTTGTTTGAGAAAGTCTCGCTCTGTCACCTTGGCTAGAGTGCCGTGGTGTCAGCCTAGCTCACAGCAACCTCAGACTCCTGGGCTCAAGTGATCCTGTTGCCTCAGCCTCCTGAGTAGCTTGGACTATAGGTGTGCACCACCACAACTGCTAAGTTTTTTCTATTTTTGGTAGAGAAAGGGTCTTGCTCTTGCTCAGGCTGGTCTCAAACTCCTGACCTCAAGTGATCCTCCTGCCGTGGCCTCCAGGAGTGCTAGGATTACAGGCATGAGCCACTGCACCCGGCCATATTTGTTGAATTAGTAACTTAATTTCAGTGCTCTTTCTCAGTCCATGCCCGAATAAAAAGAGTCATGATAAAAACAGATAATTGTAAGTTTGTCTACTTGGCCTTAACATTTATAAAAAAGAAATTCTCTCCAACAGTCCTATGTTGCCTCAGAATTTTATAAAACATTTTTCTCTTGGTTTGTGTCAAGAACGACCATTAATAAGAAAGTCGCTAAATCAATGGCATGTAGTAAATATGATTGCAAGCAGCCAAAAATTCACTCCACCGTTTATAGTGATATATCTCAGTAGTGTAACCAGTTATCCATGTTTCCTCAGTTCACATAAAATCTTATGTTTTTGAAGAAGGAACACATGCAAAGGAAAAACAAAAGGAAATATTTCATCATTAACATATTGACAGTTCCTATGTTGACTATGTCAGAAAACTTAAATTGTATAGCAGCATGATCATTAACAATTTTGACTCCAAAGCCAAACCTTTCGGAACCACTAAAACTCATGGATGTTTGAATAAAATAGAGGAAATGTTCCTTAAGATGTAAATAGAGAGACTGCAGTATCCCAAACAAAAGAATCTTGTATGTAGGGTTCTGGAAAAAAATTGTACTTAATAATTTAATTTTCCTGGCAATTTAATCACCTGCAATTGATTGGCAACTCAGTGAAATGGATGTTTGAGATACAACGTGTCTCAGATAATTAAACATACAATTATCATATAATCCAGCAATTCAGCTTTGGAGTATATACTCAAAGGAATTGACAGGAGGGTCTCAACAAGATATTTGTTCACCTATATTTATAGCAGCTATTCATAATAAGTAAAAGGTGGGACTAACCCAAGTGTCCCCAGATAGGAGAACAGATGGACAACATGTGGGTGTACGCATACAGTGGAATATTATTCAGGCTCAAAAAGGGAAGGGAATTCTGACATATACTACAACATGTATAAATCTTGAAGACATTCAACTAAGTGAAATAGGCTATACAGAAAGGAATAAATATTATATATTTCCACTTACATGAGGTCTTTAGAGTAGTCAAATTCAGAGAGGCAGAAATTGGAATATGATTGCCAGCAGCTGGGAGGAGGGGTATTGGGGAGTTGTTGTTTAATGGTTACCAAGTTTTAGTTTGGAAGATAAAAAATTTCTGGAGATGGGTGATGGCGATGTAAATATTTAACACCAATGAACTGTACACATAAAAAGTGGTTAACATGGCAAATAATACGTTAGGTGTATTTTGCCACAGTGAAAAATTCCCATACATAAGTTTGCTGCTTAACAAAATATCATAGTCAATGAGTGCCTTTTGGGGGCTTCCAACTCTGGTGTCAGTGGGCTTCTTACACCACATATCCATCATGATCTATGTCTTGTTCCTGAATATGTACTCGTTTATCTTCTTTCCAGGCACACAGGCATCTTTTATTTCCAGTTACTTTGAATTTAGTTTTGAACGTGCTACTTACATTAGCTAGTAGAATGTGATCATCACTTGCAGGAGAACTGACTTGCTAGGGTTTGGTTCCCAAGCTCTCTCTTCCCCTCTGCAGGGAGTGTGGAAGCACACACTGGCATCGGGAAAAGATTGGAGTTATCGCATAGAGAACAGGAGCTTTGAAAACCAGAGAAATTTTAAAGTAACTGCACATGCAAGGAACAAACTTTTGTAGTTTGAGGCACTTTCTGACTGAGAGAGAAAATTCAAACACCCATCATGTCATCAAAAATTAAAACATTTTATAGTATCATATGTGAGAAAATTTGGTAGGAAATGAATGTCTCCTCCTGTGCTTTACTGGTGGGAGTAAAAATAGATGCATATAGGATGGAGGCCAATTTATATTGTAATATTTAAAATGCATATATCCCATCAGGGAGTGGTTTCACATCTTAATATATGCTGTGAAAAATTATTCCCACTTGGCATAAAGATGTACATGTGAGGCTGCTGAGTGCAGCATTGTATTTAACATCGACACACTGGAAATAAATTAAATGTCAATTAAGTGGGCAGTGACATAAAATTATGATTTATAAATAATATAAAACACTGTGCTGCAACTTATGAAGCATAAAATAGCTCTACATGTGAAACAATGAATTTCAAGACATGGTGTTGAAAAGTTTCATAATAATTTGAGCTCAATGATACAATGTATGTAAAACAAGTTCAAATTCCAGTTATTTAACAGGAATGCATATGTAAACTCTTTGGTGTTGGTCTAGAGAGGGTTACACCAAGAAAACACAGAGCTAACATCAGTGAAGGGAGGAGGAATTAGAAGTGCCACCAAAGGGGACCGTGGCTTCTTCCGTACTGCCTGGTTTACTGTGCCAGGTAGACAGTTCCTGCTGCTCAGGTGTTCACGACATAACACCTGCGAGCTCCCCTGTTGGTAATGGAAGATTAAGTAATCCAGACCAACCGGGCTCCCGAGAAAAACTTTAAAAATCGAAAACAAATAAATAACTGCTCTTAAAATAGAGTCAAAAGAAGTGAACAATTTCACAGTCAAGATCCAAGAAAGCAAAATGCTGAGGTGAGCTGGGCATTTGGGTTCATAACCCAAAAAGACACTAATTTAAGGTTAAAAGCTGAAAACCTGAACAGGTTTGGAAGCTTTATCTGGTGTAGACAAACAAAAATTGAAGCCCAAGAAGCCACCGATTTGAGGAAGGGCTCGTTACCCCGTAAGGGCAAACGCATCTCTGCGGGCAGCAGGTTTCTCAGGCCGGACTGGGATGACCGCGCGGTGTTTTCCCGCCCGCCCGGCGAGCCGGCCTTGGCCTTGGGGAGGCGAGTCCGCTCACTCCTGTAACCGCGGTGCCATCGCCTGGGTGAGCCCACGTGGCCACCTTGCCCATGGCTCGCTGCCACCGCTGTCCAGAGCCACACACAAGTGCCCGCCGTGTCCCGGCCGTGCTCCCGCCGCCGCTGCGTCCCGACAGTAAAGAGCAGGTCTCACCTGCCGCAGCCGCTCGCCTTTTCTTGCAGTTTCCGCAGCCCGCGCCGGAGCGCGCGCCGGCCACAGAGCTCCCGCCCCACACACCCCTGTACTGTTAAGGTTGAGATGCTGAAGGCTACACCATAAATAAGCATTAGCCAGAAAATAGACGGACCCTCACAGCTACTTAAATCTAGCTTTAAAGCCCTATGGGTTAAGGTGATAGCGGACTATAAGTGCCTCCAGGTGTCTTCTAGAAGCAAAAACAAACAAAAGATAAACTGTTTCAAGAACTATAAATTCATACTGCTCTTCAAGTTATTTTCATGAACATTCATATACAATATCTGTCATGTAATTAAAAATATCTAGGTGCACAAGGGGTGCTTATGAATAATAGAATAAATTAGATAATAAAAATAGCTCCATAAAAATCCAGATAATTAAGTTTTCTGGCATAGCTTTAAAAATGAATAAATTAAAATGTAAAAGAAAATTAAGGAAACATTTAGAATTTCAGGAGAAAACTGGGAAAAAATAAATGAAAATTCTAAAATGGAAAATTAACTGAAGGTAAGGAATGAATGGAACAGCTCATTAGACATACAAATGAAAAGAACAGTGCACTGGAATGAGAAATGGAATCAGTACTCTACAAACTATAAGAAGAAATTTAGATATAAAATGGAAACTAGAAAACTAAAATCAGAGTGGATACAACGAGAATGCCTGCATTGGAATCTCAGCAGGAAAAGGGTGAATAGCACAGTGGCAATATTAGAAGATATGATACCTGAGGATTTCCTAAAATTGACAAAAGACATCAAGCCAAGATAGAAGATGTACTGTGAACCACAAGCAGCATACACCAAAACCAACCAAAAACCAAAAACCCAGTCACACAACAATACTATAGCTAAAAGTCAAAGATCATAAGAAAATCTTAAAAGTATTCAGAGATAAAGGACAAATTATTTTCAAAAGAAAACTGGCCTCTTAAAAAAATAGAAGCCAAAAACAATGATATGATATCAACACATTTGAAAGGAAATGCTTGCAAACCTACTATTCTATGCCAAGGATAAATGCATGTCAAGAATGAAGCTGAATCCCATCCAAGTGCCAACCAGGCCCGACCCTGCTTAGCTTCTGAGCATTAAGGAAAGTGATCAGCGCAGCCACAAACATGTGTACCCCCATAATACCTTGAAATAAAAAAAAAAATGAAAGTGAAAAGGAAGAAAATAATAGTGACCAGAAGCCCTGTACTAAGAAATTATTCAAGGATTTTCTTTTGGCCGAAGAAAATGTTAAAAATAAAAAAAAAAAAAAAAAGGCAATCTCATATGTAGAATAAATTCCAGGATGATTATTGATGTTGAGAAAAATAAAATTGAAAACAATAGTGCTTCTAAGAGGTATTAAAGCCTCATTTCAGGGTGAGAAAGGATTATCACAAAAGTATTAATCATAAATTTTATAAAAATAAACTACATTAAAATTAGGGGCTTTCATTCAGCTAAAGATGCTAGGATGAAAAGCTGCCCTCACGGTTAGAGAATGTATTTGTACACAAATACATGGCAAAGGACTTGTTTCCAAAATAAATAATGTTTATATATCAGATAAAAAAAATAAAATGCAAAAGAAAAACAGTACAACACAAACAGGCACTTTTCACAGTAGCTCTCTGCGGACCGCAGCTCCCGGGACGGTGCCGAGTCATCCGCGCCCCAGTATTCAGGCCCCACGTAGCTCCTTCCTCGTGGGTTTGGACTGGACCTGGATACTACTAGATTCTGACTAATGGAATAGAGCAAAGGGGATGGAAAATCATTTCCAAGATTCGGTTATAAAGAGATGGTAGTTTCCAAATTGGGCACCTGCTCTCATCCTCTTTCAGGTCTGTCAGAGGGAAGCCAAGAAGCACGTGTGTGAAAGGCCCAGGCAGAGCCCAGGGGTAACTGCCCGGGAGCCCCGGCTGCCAACGGCGATGGGCCTGAGCTCGGGATGGGATCTCCCCCCCCACCAGCCCACCCCCCTTCCCCGCCCCCCGAGCCCTGAGGCTTTGATTCCAGCGGACATATGACTGTGGCCTCGTGTGAGACCCCACAGAGACACTTGCTAAGCTGTGCCCAGGTTCTTGACCCAAGCAACTGTGAAATAATAAATGTATGTTGTTTTAAACCCCTACATTTCCAGTAATGTATTATGCACCAATAGATAATTAACACATTGCTACACTGGGAAAAAAAATTTTCCTTGAGGCCACAGTGTTTTATTATGAAAATAGAATAAAAACTTCGAAAACAAAATGATCCTTTCTAATTAAAAATTTGTTATTTTTTATTGTTTTCTGTGTGTGAGTTATATGCAACTGAAAAATAGTTCATGCGGCTCCCAAGGTAAAGAGACCTGTGAGTTACATATGCTTCGCGAGGCCCTGGGCTCAAACCTAGCTTGAGTTAAATACAACTCGCATGTCAACTAATGTGTTTAATACATTCCCAAGTGTTCAATAAATATTTGAAAAGGAGCTCAACATCATTACTTATTAGGAATAACCAAAATAAGATATCCCTATACACATATCTGAATGGCTAAAATTAGCAATAAACTCTTGATACTACTACACATTGACAAAGTTTTGAAGCAATAGAAATTGCCATACATTCCTAGTTGGAACATAAATTGGCATAAGCACTTTGGAAAACAGAATGAACACGTGTATATTCCATAACCCAGCAATTCCACCTAGCCATATGGCATATATGAAAGAAATGAGCATTTGCAAAGAGACATGTAATATTGCTTATGTCAGTATTGTCTTTATTCATAATATCCAAAACCTAAAAATCTCTAAATATAGATCAAGGTTAGAAAAGAAAAATTAATAATGTTATATGAACACAATGAGATACAGTAAATCACCAATGAAAAAATAAAGATACCGTTATATGCAAGGGCACAGAGGAATTCAGAAAAAAATAATCCACAGCATAAAGGAAAGATTGGTACAAAAGAACTTAAATTGTTTCATAAGATGAAGTTTAAAAACAAGCATTTAGGGATTATCTAATGCATTGAGGGCCCAGATAGAACACAAGGTGGTGGCAGGGTGAGTTTGCCCTCACTTCTCGAGCTGGGACAGGGGTCTTCTCCGCCCTCCCACTTTGGCCTTCAGACTCAGCCTAGACTTAGCCAGCAGCTCCCGGGCTCTCAGGCCCCTGGGCTTCCCGGGCCTCCCACCTGCAGACAACGGATCCCAGACTTCTCAGCCTCCACAATCACGCGAGCCAATTCCTCAGCACAAATCTCTGTCTATGTATCTATATATCCTATCGGCTCTGTTTTTCTGGAGAACCCTGACTAAAACAACCCGTAAACATCAGCACCACGGTGCCCTTGGGGAGGAAGCTGGTTAGTGGACGTCAGGTACTAAGGGGCCGGCTAAGGTCTTGGAAGTCAGGATTTCTATCTCCGTGGAGTTACATGGTGTCTTGTGGACATTTTGAAGAACAGGAATTGATAGTAGGAAAATGTGTGCTCTCTTTGATTCTAACTGATGCTATTCGCTTCTGTGACTATGCTTGCTTTTAGTTGTTTAATAAATATAGTTAATCAGAATGAAAAACAGAGATAAGAACAAAGGTAACTCCATGATAGGCTAGGCTTCCTGGATGTGAGAAGCCTAGTTCTGCTTCTGTATATATGGCTTGCTGGCTTGGTGCTTAGCGTAAGTGGAGCCATGGCAGGCTTCACTAAAGTAAAGGAAAACAAAGCCCCAGGGAGGTAACTGCAAGTTGCTTTCTGATAAAGGGCTGGAGAAGCCAGGTGCCCTCCAACCAACTAAGTAGATAAGAAGAGCAAGACATGATCAGCGCATGAATAGCTTGTGCAGGGCGTGTGTTCCCAGTATCGCTTGTAACCAAAAACTAGAAGGTATGCAACAACAGCCCCCCTCCCCCCGCCCCCGTCAGAGACCCTCCTCTTCCCCTGGATGACGTTAACTACAAGTGGCGCCAGTGCAAAAAGCCCAAAACTTAGAGTCAACAAACCTGAAGCCAACGCGATCGGCCACTTCTAAACAAAAGGAACAAATAAACTGAAGGGGGATGGAGTGCAGACTAGTACGTCATGTGCAGACTAACGTGTTGTGTGCAGAATAACGTGTCGTGTGAAAACTAGCATACGGAAAAGTATAAAAGCCTAATCTTTACCCCAGGGCGGGGTCCTAGTTCCTGGAGAGGCCACTGCGTTGGTGCTCTGGAATTTGGACCCTGGCCCGGGACTAGTTAATAAACTCCTTTGCCTTTTTGCAGCCTCAGTGACTCTGCCTCTCTGTTCCTGGGGCCAAGGGGAACCGGATCTAACAATTTCTGTGTCTTATACTTCCAAAAATCAAAAAATAAAAAGTAATACTTAAAAGATGAAGAAAACCTTTTCTTTCACCTTCTGCTTCACAGAGGGAAGCTTGTTTTCACTGCCAAGAGTATATCTAAGTTGAACTCTATCTGTATTTCTAAATTTCTCCCAGATTGTGACAATGCGTTGATGGCATGCTTGTTTCACTGTCAGCTGTCACATCTCTGTTATTAGAGATAGTTTAGTAGAAACTTGGGAGAAATTTTATTGGAAGCCACTAGCTTGTTAAGAAAATAATTATTATCTTTCTAAAATCTTAATATCTTCTTTTAGATCAAGGTTACTGAAAATGAATAAAGGAATAAAGTCAATAAAAATAAGGTACCACTATTTCTATATATTAATAAAAGTTCTAAAAATGATAGAATGCATATTTTTTAAGATACAGTAAAACTCATGTTACATTTAGAAATTTGTGGTAGCAATAAAATTGGTAGAGCTATTTGTGTAAAAAAAATACAAAATGTATCTTAAAGGCTGTAATGGAGTCTATTTTCTTCACAAAATAATAAAACTTTGAGAAATTTATCATGAGAAATTACTATATTAGTAATATCAGCAAAGAGAATTTGAAAACAACTCAATTTTAATAGATTAGTAAGTAATTAAATTAACTATTTACTTTAAAAAATTGAAATACTAACAGAAGACTAAATGGAAGTGTGGAAGATGTTAAGTGAAACCAATAAGTCAAAATTTAAATGTATTAATATAAAATTATTGAATTTAGTAAAATACAAAAGGGGAAATTATTGATAGAAGTAAAGGAGTGGTGTTGAAAAAGAGGAGCGAATGTATTTTGGGGGTTTGATATTTTAAAGATTTGCACATTCCACTGTTCATGCAGAAACGAGCCTCCCACTACGGTGAGGTGGGGAAGTCAGCACACCAGCTCTCCCGACGGCACTGACAGAGACAGAGAAGCTGAGAGGTGAAGATTGGGATCAGGATCAGAGGGGTCAGTTAAAAATCTCCTTTACTGTTACTAAAACGCGACTGTTGCTATAACTTTGTTCTCTGATTGGACTCGTGTCTGCGTGACTGGCCAAATGCTGTCTTTGGACCATTTCTGTAGCATAAGGCAAATACCAGTCCCAGTTTGTTTTCAAGCAGGTATGAATGAGGTGTAAACTTGCACGAGTTTTGCCCTGTTCTGGCCATACGACCTCCCCTATAGACTTCTTACGTCGTCCTTTATTTCCTGAAAAATGAATGTATTAGAACAGTTCATTTTACAGTTCCTTCACACTTCAATTTTTTCTGGACTGGTGTAAAACTTCACTAGCCAAATAAACTTGTGGTATTAATTATTTTTATAATTATCTGATTCTGAAAACTTTTTTTCTGGTTAATAGCAAGCCGGAGCTTATTTGCAATTGTGACAGTAGTTATAATGGTAATTAGCACCACAGTTTGAATTAACTTTATCATTTATTATGCAAAAAGTCAACTAATATGCTAACATTTTGATGATTTACTTTCCGTAAAAAGTCAACTAATATGCTAACATTTTGATGATTTACTTTCTTTCTTATTCAGGCACATTTAAAATTAACATTGTGCAAAACAGGGTCTTCTCTGGTTCCATACAAAGTGTAAAATTATTTTTTCTATATCTGTGAAAAATGATGTTGGTAATTTAATAGGGATTGCATTGAATCTGTAGATCACTTTGGGTAGTACAGACATTTTAACAATGTTGATTCTTCCGATCTATGAGCATGGTATGGTTTTCCACCTATTTACATGCTCTGCAATTTCCTTCCTCAGTGTTTCCTAGTTCTCCCTATAGAGGTCCTTTACCTCCTTAGTTAAATATATTCCTAGATATTTTATTTTCTTTGTTGCTATTTTGAAGGGTATTGAGTCCTTAATTTGGTTTTCCGTTTGACTGTTATTGGCATATATGAATGCCTCTGATTTGTGTGTATTGATTTTGTATCCTGAGACTTTACTGAATTCATTGATCAGTTCCAGGAGTCTCTTGGTTGAATCCTTGGGGTTTTCCAGATATAATATCATACCATCAGCAAAGAATGAGAGTTTGATCTCTTCTTTCCCTATTTGGACTCCCTTGATTCTGCTCTCTTGCCTGATAGCTCTCGCAAGGACTTCCAATACTACGTTGAAAAGTAATGGGGACAGCGGGCAGCCTTAACAAAATGGGAGGTATTAATTTACCAGACTTCAAACTATACTACAAGGCTGTGGTTATTAAAACTGCTTGGTATTGGCACAAGTGCAGGGACACAGACCAGCAGAACAGAACAGAAAATCCAAATATAAAACCATCCTCATATAGCCATCTAATCTTTGACAAAGCAGACATAAAACATATTCTGGGAAAAAGAATCCTTATTCAATAAATGGTGCTGGGATAACTGGATAACCACATGTGGAAGACTGAAACAGGACCCACAGCTCTCACCCCTCACAAAAATCAAATCACAGTGGATAACAGACTTAAACCTTAGGTGGGAAACTATTAGAATTCTAGAAGAAAATGTAGGAAAGACTCTTACAGACATTGGTCTAGGCAAAGAATTTATGAAGAAGACCCCTAAGGCAATCACAGCAACAACAAAAATAAATGGGACCTGATTAAATTAAAAAGCTTCTGCACAGCCAAAGAAACAGTCACAAGAGTAAATAGACAACCTACAGAATGGGAAAAAAATTTTGCATTCTTCACATCAGATAAAGGACTGATAACAAGAATCTATTTAGAACTCAGGAAAATCAGTAAGAAAAAATCAAACAACCCTATCAAAAAGTGGGCAAAGGACACGGATAGAAATTTTTCAAAAGAAGACAGAACAATGGCCAAGAAACATATGAAAAAATGCTCAACATCTCTAATCATCAGGGAAATGCAAATCAAAACCACAATGAGATATCACTTAACTCCAGTGAGAATGGCCTTTATCAAAAAGTCCCAAAACAATACATGTTGGCGTGGATGCAGAGAGACAAGAACACTCATACACTGCTGGTAGGACTGCAAACTAGTGCAACCCCTGTGGAAAGCATTATGGAGATACCTTAAACAGATTCAAGTAGACCTACCATTCGATCCAGCAATCCCATTATTGGGTATCTACCCAAAAGAACAAAAGTCATTCTATGAAAAAGACACCTGTACCCAAATGTTTATAGCAGCACAATTCACAATTGCAAAGATGTGGAAACAACCCAAATGCCCATCAATTCATGAGTGGATTAGTAAAATGTGGTATATGTATACCATAGAGTATTACTCAGCTATAAGAAATAACGGTGATATAGAATCCCTTTTGTTCTCCTGGAGAGAGTTGGAACCCATTCTATTAAATGAAGTATCCCAAGAATGGAAAAATAAGCACCACATGTACTCACCAGCAAATTGGTTTCCCTGATCATCACATAAGTGCACATTTGGGAATAACACCAATTGGGTATCGGACAGAGGTGGGGGATGGGGGGAGGGGATGGGTGTATACCTACATGATGAGTGCGATGCGCACTGTCTGGGGAATGGACACGCTTGAAGCTCTGACTTGGGGAGATGGGGGGGACATGGGCAATAGATATAAACTGAACTTTTGTACCCCCATAATAAGCTGAAATAAATAATATAAATATATATATATATATATAGTATGCATGCATCAAAATATCACATGAAACCCATAAATATGTACAAATATTATGCATTAATTTAAAAATAATTAAAAATTTAAAAGAAAAAAATAAAATTAACATTGTGAATTGTGTAGGATTTTTTTTTTTTAACAACTTTGTAGTTAACCTAATGGAGCATGTTTTGATTTTAAGTTGTAACTAATTGAGAGAAACATGATTATACTCCTCATAGGAAGTTCTCCATAGGACTTCTCTAAACCACGTTATTCTCCCTTGCTGTTTTCAGTCCCAGTTCTGTCTCATTCTCTGCTAGTTAGCTTACAGTGAAATACAATGCATGTGTGTATTTACCTTTTCCCCCTTTGTTCAGTTCTGAAACAGACATGCAACATGACAACATGTTTTGCGAAGCCATTTCTTTCCAGAAGTGTTTTGCGGTAATGGGACACACACTAACGTTATTAGACAGGGTTTGTAATCAAAATGACAGATACCGTGTTAGGGTCTAAAAGCATAATCTGTTTTCTAGAGTTGTGATCTCTGTATCAGATTGGTCCCTTTAAAGACTTTTGCTCATATTTTAAAAATATGCTTTAACATATAAACACATTTTCTAATCACCTAATTTTTATAAAGTTTCTTTTAAGGTCTTCTGTGTATGTTGCCTTCTTTGGATTAATCAGGAAACCTGAAGAAGACAAAACAATTTAGAGATAAAGATACTGTCTGAGGCTGTGGGTAGAGGCAGAGCAGCTACGGTCGCCAGGGCCCTAAGTCCAGGTCAGATGGACAGAGGGAAAGACATGGTCCTGCGTGGGTCACAGGAGCTGGAAAATATTTGTGAATTCATTCTTTCCAGGTGTGTTCTTTTTTGTATTTTTTTTTTTCATTTAGGAGCCTTATGATTCCTAACTGATTAAATGAAAAACTTTACCTGAAAGTTTATTGTTTATCCGTCATCCATTCATTCAGAATACACCATCACTCAGGGTTCTAGTAGAACCCTAAAAGAAAGGGTCATAATACACAGGCAACTAAGACCCCATTTTATTTCTGAGCCAGCTCAGAATGCAGAGAGGCAACAGATTTGAAATCGACAGGGCCCTGGGCAGCGCCGGCTGCCGGCACCCTGGGATTCAGGATGGCAGAATGAGCAGCTCTCAGCTCAGACTGCTCTGCAGGGGGAGGGTGGCCCTGCATGCGGTGCCTCTGCAATCAGCTGCAATGACACTGTCAACCTATTTTTAGGTTCCTAAAAGTGGTGGTGATAAAAAGCAAAACCAAAAATTAGAAAACTATGTATTTAAAATGGGCCAAGTATGCATGCAACCAAATATAACTAAAATATGTTATCTGGCTTCCTACATTAAAAATATGTTTGGTGGGAAATAACATTTTGTTCCAAGGAATAGCTATTTAAAAAATAAGGGATTGCTTAAAAAGAATAAAAATTATGAATACAATTGAACAATTTTTATAAAAGTGAATATTCATTTAAAGTTTTCATTACTTACCAGAATAATGCACAGGAGAGACAAATATAAAGTCCCCTGTGGTCTCCCTGCATAATGACATTTCTTTATTAATATTTTTTGTATTCTGTTTAAAATGTTCTTGTATTTTACCTAGTTGAGAACATACCTTATATATGGTTTTACGGCTTCCTGTTTCAGCATTTATAATATAAAGTATTTCTATGTTATAAAATTCTTGTGAACATGTTGAAAAATTATTTTTTTACCTATTATGCATTTAATAAATTGAAGAATTTAAGGAATATAGTCAACACCAGATTAAAAACAAAATTTGGAAATGATGCCAACATAAATAATCAATTTGTTCTAACACCATTTCCATCTTTTTTTTACCTCATAACTCAAGGAAACTTAAAATCATTAAGTTATAATCGCTCCCCAGTAATGGTCCGTGGCCTTTAGGAACTGGATGCACAGCAGGAGGTGAGCAGCGGGCGAGCGAGCCAGCAAAGCTTTGTCTGTATTTACAGATCCTCCCCATCAATCGCATCACCGCCTGAGCTCCGCCTCCTGTCGGATCAGCAGCGGCATCAGATTCTCACAGGAGCGCAAACCCTACTGTGAACTGCGCTCGGGAGGGATCTAGGTTCCGGCTCCTTAGGAGAATCTAAGAGCTGATGATCTGAGGTGGAGCTGAGGCGGTGATGCTAGCGCTGGGGAGAAGCTGCAAATACAGATCATCACCAGTAGAGAGGTTTGACTGCACAATAAATGTATTGCACTTGAATCATCCCAAAACCGTCCCTGCCTCTAGTCCATGGAAAAATTGTCTTCCATGGAACTGGTCCCTGTGCCAAAAAGATTGGGGCCCACTAGTCTATAGTCTGTTTTTATCCACGAACATGTGATATTTTATTCTTTGTAACATGGTGACCCACTATGAATACTATTTTGTAACCTGAATCTTTTACCCCAAATGTGTATCATGATTATTTTCCAATTTCCCTAGTCTTATAAATACATTTTTTTATTGCTGAACATGAGAAAAATACATATGCATGCATATAATTTCAAATATAATATTCCTTAAATGTTTTCTACATGGTTATAAATATGCTGTAAAGATACAGTATATTTCAGAGCTAATAAAGCCAACTCTGATGCCAACCTACCTGGGTCCCAATCCTTCCTGTGCCCCTTGCAAGTCGTATGACCCTGGGAATGTTACTTAGCTCCTTTTGCTTGAGTTTTCTCATCAGTGAAATGGAATAAGGATAATACAGCGACACCCAGGTTACAATCAGTTGAAACCAGTCTGTGTATATCCACCTTTGGACATCTAACATGGAAAATTGGTTATTCAGTTACTGGAAGGCTGGAAAATCGATAAGTCAGTGCTGAAATTGTCCAGAGATTAATCGCATCAGGAAGCACCTATCCCCTTCTATGGCTTGGAGAATAAAAGGGCCTCCAGTTGGCCGAACATAGCAAGCAAACAGGTGTGGAAGTATGAGATGTGTAGTTTACAGACTTCCAGGACAAGCCTCCAAGCACGTAATACAGGATGGCCTCGGAGCTGAGAGACTATAGATAAATAACCGGCACAAGTCCACCGCGCAGGGCTGGTGAAGGAGTTCAATAAACTGATACACACAGAGGATTTGCAGCAACACCTAGCAAAATGAAATAACTGTCAGCTAGTTTTATTGTTAATAATTAACTTAAACCCAAATATCTCACTATTTCTTGTCTTGGTTTTCTTCATCTTAAATTTCAAAACCCTGTAATGAATTAGCCAGAAAAAGTTACACTGTAAAAGCTTTGACCACAGCAGTCATTTAATTTGATTGTGTTTCCCTATTCTGCTATAAGAATATGCTCCCAATTTAAACTTTATCAAACAAGCTCTCTTTGTAAACTTTTCCCCACTCTCTCTGGGGTTAAGTGCTTTCTTTCTACAGCAGTGCTTATAATTCTGAAATGGTATTTTTAAAACAATAGACAGGAACGTAATTTCTATGCACTGCAATGGTGGCGGTGTGGAAAGGAGTCTGGAAGTGTGCACACGAAACCCACGGGAGAGCTGGACGGTGGGTGGACGATGGGTGTGAAGCAGACCGAGCAGCACAAGTCCCTTACATCACCCCAGGGTTCTATCAGATAACGTCTCGATTTGACTTCTATTTATAACGATCACTCTGGCCTCTGTTTTCAGACTTATTGGATGAGAAAGACAAGTGGAGAACCAGGGTGAGGATTTAGGAGTCTACTGAAGGAATCAGGTGAGGAAGGAGTGTGCCCAGACTCAGGTGAGGCCATGCAGCTTGATAGAAGAGCAAGGTTCAAAATATATTGCTGAGAAATATGCATAATAAGTAATAATTGCTTTAGAAAAGAAAGGAAATTATTTCATCAGTACCTCAATTTTTATATATTTTCATTGCATATTTTACACTGAAGGTTCTATTGTCTATACAGAGTACCTAGTTTTATTTATCATTATCTGAAAATAGAAACAAGTGACCACTTTGATTTTATAAATAATGACACATAATATACATTAGTTCTTATTTTTTCATATTCCTAAGTATTGAAAAGCTCTGCTACTATGCTACCGAAAATTATTTTGCTTCATCATAGTTTAGATATGTTTACTAAATAATCTTACAGCTTGGTTGGTTATTATTTTACTTGACTGGAATGAAAGAAAAGTCTGAACGTCTTACCAAATGAAGTATTAGGGAAAACTAGCATAAATAAATTCTGGTCTTTTCATTTAGATCATGCTGCAGCATAAATTTTAGATATAAAATTGCCAATTTCAACTCATTTCATTGCATTTCCATATTTATATATTCAAGAAAGAGAAACCTGTATTAGAGACATTTAATAACTAAGATACTTAAAACTTGAAATAGATTGAGAGGAACTGTTTGTTTCAGGACAGCAAAGGCTACCTCCTTTTAGAGGCCTGAAATATTCTGAAATGTAACATTCACAAGCAAGGTAAGCAATAGAAATACTTAAAGAAGAATGTTGAAAGACACCAGGAAGTTCTTACTTAAACAAAAGACCCTGGTCTTACACTTTGGAAATTAAAAGCAAAACAGAAATCTAACTCTTGGTCATTTTAGAATCAGCCTATGATTTGGAAAAGCAGTGTGACAAATAGCCTATCACACTGTGGCAGCAGCTACTAACCAGAAAGCAGAGACTAGAGTAACTTGCTTTACAAAAACTGGTCAATCAATGATCTGTGCTGCCATCTTTGTAAACAGCAGCAGGGGGAGTGACCACAGCAGTCTCTCCCACATCTGAGCACTTAGAAAATAAACAGAAATGGGAGGATACAGCACTCAGGAGCATTCCGTCTCAGTCCACTTAATGTTGCTATGAAGGAACACCTGAGGATGGGTAACTTATACAGGAAAGAGGCTTATTTGGCTCGCAGTTCTGCAGGCTATACAAGAAGCATGGTGCTGGCAGCGGCATCTGGTGAGGGCCTCAGGCTGCTTCTACTCATGGCAGAAGGCGAAGGGGAGCTGACACGTGCAGAGACCACATGGCAAGAGAGGAAGCAACAGAGAGATGCGGGAGGTGCCAGGCTCTTTTAAGCAATCAGATGTCATGGGAAGTAATAGAATGAGAACTTGCTCATTACCATGAGGACAGAACCAAGTCATTTGCAAGGGATCCACCCCCATGACCCACACACCTCCCACCAGGACCCACTTCCAACACTGGGGATCAGATTCCAGCCTGAGATTTGAGGGGACAAACATCCCAATTATACTACATTTCTTTCAAGATATAAGCATATTAGTTCATTTCTAGGGTCTGCTATTGTACAGGTCATTAAAATACTGTAATAATATCTCTAATGCTTTATTGTCTAGGAATATCAGAGAGAAAAAAACAAACTAATTCAGATCAATCCATTGCACTAAATAATGAACATATTACAATTTGCGCATAAGTATTTGTGAATAAGTTGATACAGTGGCTTTAATATGCCAACTTGAAATAAAAGGCTAACAAATTGCTTTATTTCATGTTATGTATAATGCATTAATTGATTTACTTCCAACAATAACCTAATTGGTCCAATCTTTCAAATGAGATCAGAAAATGAGATTGGAAATGAAATTCCAAATGAGTTTAGAAAACTTATGCAAAATAGGAAAAAAGATAATTTGTTGGAAGATCAATGTGGTTGTTATGTGGGCATTTCCTTGGTGCATGTGCTAATTTCAGAAGAGAGTGCTGAGAAGCTGAGAAGCTCATCAGAACTTTTGACAGACTCACAAGCATAATGTGGCAAGCCCTGGGGTTCAGGGCCTTTGCAGGGAGCTCTGTTACTCCTTCTCACGTGCAGGGCTTTGGGTTAAGCGAAAACCAACTCTTACAAGGATAATGTTTTAAAAACATCTCAGAGAAATTCTTACATGTACTACAACACGGATGAACCGTACGGAGACTATGCTATGTGAAATAAGCTAGTCACAGAAAGACAAATACCATATGATTCCACCTATATGAGGTGTCTAAAGTAGTCAGACTCACTGAACCAGAAAGTGTAGTAGAAGGGTGGTTGTCTGGGTTGGGGTGGGGACGAGGTAGAAAAATGGGGAGTTGGTTGTTGGGCACCGGCTTTCAGCTTTACAAGATGAAAAGAGTTCTGGAGATGGATAGTGCTGATGGCTGCACAACATTATGCATGCACACTGAGAATGGTCAACATGATAAACTTCATGTTTCATGTCTTTTATCACAATAGAAAAAATTGAGGTAAAAAAGTAAAAAACTAAATTCTTGATCAAATTAAAGTGATCTCAGTTTGCCTGAGTTCCTGATCTACTTTCAAAAGGAAAGTTAGATTCTCTCTGAAGGAAAATAACATCATCTAAGGTTTCTAATGATTTATAAAATTGTAATAATCATTGACCAGCAAAAATGATGCATAACCAGAAATTGGAGGAGACAAGACAGTCTGATATTCTGACAAGAATAACAACAGAAAGTAGGAACACACAGGCATCCGGATAGAAGCATTATCACACAAGCCTGGAATAACTACGCTTAATACACGGAGGAAATTGAAGATAAAATTGATAACTTAGGCAGAGAAATAAAAAACAAAAGGAACAACTAAATGGAAATTAGAAAACTGAAAGGTAGAATAGCTTAATTAAGAAGTATATGGAGGAGTTTAACAACAGAATAGAAATAATGAAAAAGAGAAGTAGAAAACTGGGAGACAAGTTAGAAAAATGTTCAGAATGGATCAAAGGGAGTAAGAACATGGAGAATATAGAAAAGAGCAACTTAAACACAAAGTACCAGTGAGGGAGTCTAAGTACTTGTAATTCACGTTCCCGAGGAAGAGGAGAAAGTATGTACAATTCGCAGGCATGGGGGTCACTACAAACCCCAGACTGGGTAAATAAAAAGAAAACCATATTTTCTCACATAGAAGTAAAAGTGGTGGGGAAGGGGCAAAAAATAGAAAAAATATATATAACTTCACAAAGTATGGATTATCTTTAAAAGACCAGATACTGGAGTGACACCTGACTTCTTAACAGGAACAATGTAGATCTGAAAACAGTGCATGAAATCCCCACATGGAAGGTCAGAGATGCTTGGATGGAATAAAAAGAAACAAAAGTGGAAAACAGCAATAATAGCATATATGTCACAAGTGTATAAATGTAGAAAAGGCCATGAATTTTCTGGGAATAGGTGAAAGAAATAACTCATGTTAGTATTTGGTAAGTCAAGGGTTCATATAGCAATTTCCAGGGTAACAGCTATAAGAATATTTGAAAAGCCTGTTATTAGCAATATCATAGAAGATGGATGTTAGAATTACAAACAGTATTCTGTCAACCAAAAAGAAAGTGATAAATAACAGAAAATAGACATAGAATAAGTGGAAGAAGTAAAAGAAAATCAAATGCAAAGAGGATATATTAAACACACACAAAAATATGAATTCTCACATTAAATATAAAAACTAAGATTGTCTGATGATAAAAAACTATATGCTGCTTAAAATACTTAAAATGCTTACAATTATATGGATATAGAGATGATAAAAGTAAAAGAATGAAAATAGATATATCAGAAAAACACAAACCAAAAAAAAAAAAAAAGCTGGAGGCACTATACTAATATACTGCATGAATATCAAACAAAATAGATGCTAAGTTATAAAGCATTATTAAAGATAAAGATGTACATCATCATAGTGATAAAGGTTCAAATCACTAGAAAGAGATAACAATTCTAGGCTTTGTGTGCTCCTGATAACAAACTTCATAGTATAGAAAGAAATAATCTACACAATTCAAAGGAAAGATTTTAAAAATTCCCTAATCATACAGAGAGATTTTCACATTTCTCTCCATATCAAACAGTCTAATCCAATAAAAATTTCAGGAGCCCCGAAGGACTTATATAACATGATTGATAAATCAGACTAGTTGATATATAAAGAATACTATGCCCCTAAACTGTAGAATACACATTCTTTTCAAATGCACAACTGACCCTATGTTGGATATTAAAGCAAGCCTCAGCAAGATTGAAATCACATAGCGTATGACATCTGACAACAGTGGATTTAAAGTAGAAATCAATCATTAAGAAGAAAGATGAAGAGGAGGATGGGAAGGGGAAGGAGAAGAGAAAGAAAAGAAAGCAGGTTGCGTCTCATTTTCCCCACGGACTTCGCCATCCCATGCTCCAGAGGCGACACCACCGACTGCTTTAGCTTCGCTTATTGTTCTCTGAACCTGGAGCTCTGTTTCTTCCACACCCTCTGACGGATGTATGCGGGAGCTCGCACTGCAATTCTGACACAGTCAAATGTGTCAATTCCTCGGAGAAATGACTGATTCCAGCGCAGGGACAGAGAAAATGCAGGATGAGCCTGGAGCCAAAAGCTCGAAAGGAAACACCGCTCCAGGACAGCTCGAGAGAACAAGCGTGAGGGATATGTTCAAAAGGACAGAGGAGCTGAGCTGAAACAGGTCCTAGTTTCCTAAGGACAGAACTGGAAAAATTTGAGCTACACAGTAAGTAAGACTAGTGGATTTTAACCAAAAGAATATAAGATGTGTCGCCTGAACCCACGTGGATATAAATAAATACTGGCATAAAAAGGTGTGAATGAGGGGAGGAAGGGGCACATCTTTCTTATAGAATATCAACCAATAATCATGAAAGGAATGGTGGAAATATTAGAAAATCACCATCTCTGTGGTATTCTCACCCCAAACCACAGCCCCAGTCTAGTTATGAGAAAACGTGAAGCAAATCCAAGTTGGGAAACATTCTACAAAATATCTGACCATTACCCTTCAAAAGTTTCAAGGTCATGAAAGACAAGAAAGGACTGAGGAACGGTCACAAAACTGAGAGGAGACTATGGACGTACAGCAGCTAAAGGCAATATGATGTCTTGGGTTGGATCCTGGAACAGAAATACAAGTCATCAGTGAGAAACTTGGTGAAATCTGAGTAAAGTCCATAGTGCAGTTAATAATATTGTACAAATGTTAACTGCTTAGTTTTGATAAATATACCATAATTATGTCATGTGTTAACATTTAGGGGACGCTGAGTAAAGATCATACAAGAACCCTCTGTGCTTCACTGGCAACTCTTCAGTAAATCTAACATTACTCCAAATAAAAGGTTTAAAAATAAAAATCAATAAATAAAGAGTCAAAGGTAAGATCATAAATAATCATGCAATGGTTCCAGGAGTGTCATAGTAAGGGTTTGTCACGGGATTTTCCGGTTAAATTTCTCATTCTCTCAAACCTGTAGTTGTAGATGGAAATTACTCTCCATAGCCCAGAAAAACCTGAGCAGAATATGCTGCAAAATTTGCACATTTAAAAGTTATACATGGTGCTTATACACTGGAATTAATTTTTTATAATATATTTTATATGCTGATTAGTGAAAATGATATGAATAGACTTAAAATATAAAATGCCTTATATTTTGATGAGAAAATATAAATGCATTTATATTTTCCAAATTATTAAAACACAAATGAAATAGTATCTACCTAAATTTCTCATTTGCAAATGCCAACATTTAATGAATTTATGTATTAGGTCGTGAACTAATATATTCATCATTCTAAATGCCTATTCTTTTCATTTATATAACACATAGATTATTCTCTCTAGATACTCAGAGAATATATTTGTAATGTCTTGTATTTAATCAATTGTTTTTTAAGTCTATTTTTTGCAGTTGAAAAATTGAACTAAAATATTGATTCTTATATAGATAAAGATTATTTATTTTCTTAAATATATTGGAAACAAACTCTCTATAATGATGATATGGGAAAAATTACACATATAAATGGGGAAATTTTTTTTATTAATCAAAATACATCAGAAAGAATGAAATTTATATTTTAAGGTTTATAAGGATAAATGAACTAATTTAGTCTTTTAGAAAATAACAATTTCAAATATGACTATTTTCTCACAAGTCATTTAAGGAGACCAGTAATGTAATATCAAAAATCATTAAATATTTAAGAACTTGCATTAAAAGCTTGACATGCAATATTTTTTGAGGGACCATATTTTTGCCATATTTTCCAAAGTATATACATGTACACACACACAGATATGGGCTATTTCAATTACATATGTATTTTTATGCTATTTAAAGATAACCACTAATATAAGTGATATGTTGACAATTTGGGGAGCCACTCTCCAAGATTTAACTTTTTAATAAATCAGAGAATATAGATGTAAGTTATTGCTTAAAAAGTTTCAATACAGGGGTTCAAACATAAGCACTAATAAAAAGACTGCATTTTTAGTTGTGCATTCTGTGGTGCACGCACAGTGAACACAGACATAAATCACTAACGGCCATTGTTGAGGGTTTCTCTGGTTGAAGTTTCTAATAGCCTCACTGTGTCTGGGACGTGACATTGCCACACAGGAACCAAGCAGGCTATGGAGATGTCTGGCTTTCCATAAGTGCCTGGTCACGATCACTGAGTCATTTGATTTGTTATGTGTTTTTGACTACTTTGGAGTTGATTCCTAGGGGACTTCTCTCTAAGTGATTCCAGAATTTAATCCTTAGATGAACTCTTTGTCTGGGTCCCTTAGTAGTACTCGTTCTTGTCTTGTGTGTCCAGCTAGTGTCTATGTCCCGCAAGAGGTACAGGAAGAATGGGAGGCTCCCACACTCCCACCACTCACCCTCTTGTAGTCCTCGGCCTCTGCAGGGGGGGAATCCGCACCATCCAGCCTCACTGTGCAGACCCAGCTGCTGTGCACACAGGGCTCCGGGGACCGCCGGGGGCTGGTGTTGCACAAACTTTGTAATGAGACCAGCTCCTGCCTTGCCCACTTTGGGCACAGCTTCAGTCTCCCAAACTCCTTGTCTGGCCCCAGGAATGCACTGCCCCTTTCTTCTCTAGCTCCTGACTTTAAGTACAGGACCTGGGACATGCTACCCTCTGAGCCATCTGTCCCTCTTCAGCCTATTCCTGCTGTATACACTACTCCAAGTTTTCCTGTGCTGGAGCTCTTAATACTAAATTCACTAACTTTTATAATAGATTTTTTTTTATTTTATACTTTTCGCCCTTACCATTATTCACAGAGGGGTGGGAATCTGGAAGAACCTCCCTCAGGGATTCCTGCTTCAGAAGCAGTAAGTCAAGATTACAAATTGAGCTAAACCAATTCCTTTAAGACTTGGAACTTGGAAAAAGCCGAAGTGCAGAGCTTGATTGCCCTGATCTGACTGTAAGAATTCCAGCTTAACCTGCACTAACATTATTCCTAAAGTAGAAAAGGCAGTTCTTTAAAATTTTAATTACATTGTATCAACACAATATAATATGAATGTCTCTGGGAAATATAGATCACCTTAAGGATGATAAAACTTAGAAATTCCTCATACACATTTGCTGCAATTGTTAACCTGTTTTAAAAGACCAGTCAATACATGGAAAAATAATTATTTTACTTGCTTTTGTTGTACACATTAATCACAAAGATCAGTTACAAAAATTTAAATAACATTTTTCTCTATTTTTTAAAAATGATGGTTTTAAGTCTAAAACTGTTCTAGTTTTCTCTTTGAAGGACATTTAGTCCAAGTAAGCAATGATTTCTGCACCCTGTCTTTAAACACCATTTTTTAACATTTTGTAAGAAAATAATGCCAGTCTGATTATTAGAGACACCTGTAAGAAGAAATATTTAGAGTACACAATTTAAAATATGGAGTTGCTAAGTTTTTATATAGATATGGCATATTGCTTGTTTGACTTTTTATTAGGTAGAGTATTTTTGCATTTCTAACAGTAATAAAACAAATTTTAGCAACATTATCATCACATTCAAAGAGTTATTACTGGTGTTATAAAGATAATTTTAAATACTATTTTCAATATACCACTTTCCCTGGACCATAAGGCCATAACTTTATTTAATACAATTTGGTTCGGCTGAACAACCCCAGATAGCTACCCAACTTCTCTTTTTCTTCGTTTTACTGTCTGGGGAAGGAAGGCAAAAGCACCTGTAGCAAAAGGCTGAAGTTAAGGAAAACTAGTCAAAATATAAAAAGCTCCAAGAACAGCATCCAGCACACATCACGCTTCAAAGAAATGTTCATCTTCATCATTGTCATCATCATCACAATCATTTATACTCTAAAATTCCATTTACCTTCTATCAGTGAACAAATATTCTGAAAACAGGAAGACTTTATAATGCTGAGCATAGGGACTGCTTCAAATACAACGAGGACAGGTGGGGATTTATAGCCAAGGAACAGGGTGGGGGTGGGTGGGTGGACAATGGCTAAGAGGAAACGTCGGGGGGAAGAGGGATTATGGCTCAACCAACCTAACAGGATTCTTGCTGAAGGCAGGCCAGCAGATGCCACCTGGGGATGGGGAGGGGATGAGGAATGGATCAGATATCCAGGGTGATCAGCTATCAAAGATGTGGGTTCTTTCTAAACTGACTTATTAGGATTCTTCTAAAACTGGGCACCGCAGGTCTGAGAAGGACAGACACTGGGGGCGGTGGTCCAGGGGGCTAAGAGTGGCCTGACTAGTGTTAGATCACAGAGAGTCTTTGTCACTTCCTGGTCAAAACTGGGTTTCTTAATACAGCACCTACATTTAGTTTTAGAGGCTGCCATAACAAATTGCCACAAACTGGGTGGTTTAAACAACAGAAATTTATTCCCTCACCCTGGTGGAAGACAGAAGACTGAACTCAAGGTGTCAATAGGGCCACCTGTCCTCTGGGGTTGTGGGAAACCATTCCTTGCCTCCTCTAGCTTGGGGAGGCTGCCTGGCACTCCAGGTTCCTTTGGCTTGTGGTCACATCCCCCCAGTCTCTGCCTCCCTCTTCACACTGCCTTGTCCTCTCCTCTGGGTCTCTCTATTCTGTGTGTGCTATTCTTATAAGGACACATGTCCCTGGATTTAGGGCTTACCTGTATAACCCACTACAGCACCTCTCCGAGTTCAAAACAGAACTAAATTATAAATTCTATGCTGCATTTTTCCCACTGTGCAAGCTTTCCTTTTTCTTTTTCAATGAGTTAACAAAATTTATTAAGATAACTTTAAAGCATTTTACCAAATGCTTTAAACATAACTAAAGTAAATTCACAGCATCCAATGGTAAAAAATATTTAAATATAAATTGTTTACAGAAGCCTAAATGATATAGTTAAAATATTTTTTCTGCATCCATTACTCCTAATAGTGGTTTAGATTGAAGAAGTCCAGAGCTTTTGGATGTTCCATTTCAACCTCTTCCATATTCATCCAATTATTAACTATTTTAGATTCTTTTTTGTTTTAGAGTCAGATATTTAATGTTATAAGGAATGACAGTCATGATGCAAATTAAACCATTTTAATTGAATTAAACGATCCAGTTAATGGAAATTTTGAATGGAATTTTACGAGTTAAAGAAGCACAGATTGTTCAAGTACTTGAAATTATTTGTACTTTAGCTCTTGCATGGAGCTCTTTTTTCCCCCAGTTTCTTTGTTGTATCATTTCCCTTTCTTTCAACCTGCTGTAGTGGGAGCATAATTCCTTATTTAGTAGGAACAAGGAGTGAATTCATGTCAGTTACATCATGGGACATTTTTCATGTTATCCTGAAGAACAGTTACAAAATCTGCCTTTTCGACTCAGATGCATTTCCTGCATTTCTGGCTGAACTCCATAACTCATCTGTTAATCAGGCTAAGGGGATTCCATTTCAGGCTTAAACTGAGTGTAAACAGTGTGCATGGATTGCTTTTTTTTTAAACCCAAGATCATGAGTGTGCAATAGAATGCA
Source organism: Eulemur rufifrons (assembly GCF_041146395.1). Taxonomy (NCBI): domain Eukaryota; kingdom Metazoa; phylum Chordata; class Mammalia; order Primates; family Lemuridae; genus Eulemur; species Eulemur rufifrons. The sequence goes on along the minus strand of NC_091011.1, from coordinate 3,372,822 downwards.
GATTTCAACCTGGGTTTTTCTGACTAGAGAGTTAGGTTGAGTGTTTGCTATGTTCTGTGTTATTTGTTTTAAAAAATAAATATTTCTAAATTGAATTAAAATATAAACAAACCCACCTATGTACTATTTATGAGAAATATGCTTTAAGCAAATTAGAACAGAAACATAAAATAATATCTAATCTATACAAGGTAGGCAGAGATAGGCAAGATGGCAGATGAGAAAATCCTCCAGCCAGAGTGTCTCTGCAAGAAGGAAAGATTTTGGATGAAAGTGAAAAAAACAAACAGGCGGACAAACATAGATTGGATGAGGGTCGGAGGAAGGGTGCCTGAACCTACAGGAGACTCCACAGGAAGAGGTTGCAGAGCAGAACTGGAAGGAGAAAGGCCTCGGCAGGCTCTAAATGCTGAGAGGTTGGAGACCAGCCATAGGGGAAGGTGGAGCAGTTAAATTTTCCCTCCCTTGCATCTTAGACTTCATGTGGGCTCCCAAGCTGCTGGAGACACCTGCTGACACCAGCCCGGGGACAGCTGCTGCCAGTGAGCAGTGAGCCTCTTGAAGACAGGGCACTGGGCTCACAGCTCCCTTGGGACACATCCCACCCCACAGACCAGAGCACACGGGCAGGTGCCATATTGCTTCAATCTCCCCTTCCCCTCCCCTACCTATGGCTACTGAGAGAGACACTTTAGCCACCACCTGGAGGTATCCACAGGAAATGGGACTCTCTTTTTGGAGCCCTGCAGTGGACTGAGGGGTATTCAGACTGTGAGCTCCCTACCCACTGGCCCTCCGAGGTGCTTCTTGCCTGGTGACTCCAGCAGAATGGGCCAAACCCAGAGACAGAGAGACATTGATCCAGCTTGGGTACTCCATGGGTGACTTGCAATCAGCACTCTTCTCCCTGGCAGAGTCAGGGATTGATCTCCGGGGACTGAGGAACAGGCCTGCAGGCCAGATCCTGTACACCCAGGTCTCAATCACATTGTCCAGGGGCACAGAAGATATACTTAATTAGTCTGCCAAGGTGTATGTGCCTTCAGGGGCAGATCAGAGTGGGTCCTGGATGGAGCGTGCTCAAGGGGCAACCCTCCCCCAATGGGAGGGCCATCCTCCCACCTCAGGCTGTGATCCTGGGCAGGGAACCTCCTGGCTCACATCACAGTCAGGAGAGCTCCACAGGCTTGAGGTCCTGCCTGTTGGCAGAGGCCCTGCCTGTTGGCAGAGGCCCAGGAAAAACCGAGGAATAGAGGAGGGGGGAAAGGAGGCAGGACTGCTCCAGACTGCAGGTCTCAGACAGCCCCACCCCTACATGCAGACTTTATGGATAAGTGGGGCCATTTTAGCCCCTCCCTAGCAACTTTGCCCCCTGCTACCCCCATTTGTGAAGCTTGAGGGCAGGCTTACCCAACCTGGCCCCACCCAGCCTCACTGCACCACCTGCCTTGGCTGAGGTGGAGAATAAGGACACACCTGGAAGTCACAGGGCCCCACCCACCACCTGAGGCACCACAGTGCCTCTCCGGAGGAAGGAGAACTGGTTCCAGGACCCAAAAACAACAGTGCAGCTTGCTCCTCCCAGCAAGTGCACCTACTGACAGGGAGGTCAATTTGCACACCCTTATACTGCATCTACTGACTCGTCAAATAGGGTATGGTTAAATCTGACCCACAAACACCACCTACTGGCTCAGAGACTAAACTAAGCATGTCATTATCTAAATTAAAATCCAAAGGTAAGAAGGAACATATGCTCCAGAATGGAAGTAATCCATGAAAGAACCCTGAAAGTATGAAGAATCAAACTGAAAGGACACCCCAAAGGGGAACACCAGCTCTCTAGCAATGGCCATCAACCAAATTCAGAACACTAAAATGACAGAAGTTCAAACATGGATTGTAGGAAAACTCATGATATGAAGAGAAAATGGATACCCAACACAAAAAAACAACAAAAATATCCAGGACTTGGAAAAAAATTTACTAAAGAAATTGAAATATTAAAGAAAAATCAAACAGAACTTCTGGAAATGAAGAACTTATTCAAGGAATTACAAAACACAGTAGAAAGCCTCAAGAATAGGGTAAATCAAACAGAAGAAAGAATCTTATGGTTTGAAGATAACACCTTTCAAACAAACAAGTCAGTAGCAGAGATAGAACAAAGAAATAAGAGAAAAGAGCAAACCCTACAAGAAATGTGGGATTATGTGAAGAAGCCTAACGTGAGAATCATAGGCATCCCTGAGGGTGAAGAAGAAAATACACAAGGGTTGGATAAACTATTCGTGGATATAATGTAGGAAAATTTCCAAGGCCTTGCTGGAAATCTAGACATTCAGGTACAAGAAGCACAACAGATTCCAAGGAGATTCATTGTAAACAAGAAGACACCCTGATACAGTTATAAGACTGAATAAAATAAACACAAAAGAGCCCCTCCTACAAGCTGTAAGGTAAAAGAAGCAGGTAACCTACAAAGGAAAACCCATAAGACTAAATGCAGACATCTCTACTGAGACCTTACAAGCCAGAAGAGCATGGGGCCCCCTTTTCACTCTTCTCAAACAGAATAATGCCCAGTCTAGAGTCTTGCATCCTGCAAAACTAAGTTTCTAATATGAAGGGAAAATAAAGATCTTCTCAGACAAGCAAAGACTGAAGGAATTCATCAACACAAGACCTGCCCTCCAGGAAGTACTCAGAACAGTGTTACAAATGGATCAGCATAATAAACACTCACCACTGTAAAATCACACAAAAGCTAAAGGGCAAAGGCCAGATACCACAATGGCTCAAAAGAAAAAACAAAGCAACAAAGTTTAACTCAACAGAATCAACAGAAATCTGCCCCACTTATCAATTCTTTCAATAAATGTGAATGGCTTGAACTGCCCACTAAAGAGACATAGGCTGGTTGAATGAATAAATATACACAAGACAAGTATCTGCTATATTCAGAAAACACACCTAACCCACAAGGATGCATTCAGACTCAAGGTGAAAGGATAGAAAACAATATTTCAAGAAAATGGAAACCAAAAAAAGCTGGTGTAGCAGTTCTGGTTTCAGATAACTTACTTTTCAAATCAACAAGAGTATTTTTTTTTTTTTTTTTTTGAGACAGAGTCTCACTTTGTTGCCCAGGCTAGAGCGAGTGCCGTGGCGTCAGCCTAGCTCACAGCAACCTCAAACTCCTGGGCTCAAGCGATCCTCCTGCCTCAGCCTCCCAAGTAGCTGGGACTACAGGCATGCGCCACTATGCCCGGCTAATTTTTCTATATATATTTTTTTAGTTGTCCATATAATTTCTTTCTATTTTTAGTAGAGATGGGGTCTCGCTCTTGCTCAGGCTGGTCTCGAACTCCTGACCTTGAGCGATCCACCCGCCTCGGCCTCCCAGAGTGCTAGGATTATAGGCATGAGCCACCGCGCCCGGCCTTCAAATCAACAAGAGTATTGAAAGACAAAGAGGGTCACTATATAATGGTTAAGGGTACACTTCAACAAGAAAGTATAACAATTCTAAATATTTATGCACCTAACTCAGGTGCACCCAAATTCATAAAGCAAATCCTACTTGATCTAAACAAAATGATAAAAAGTAGCACTGTAATTTCTGGGGACTTCAACATTCCTCTGACAGAACAGGACAGAACCTCCAAACAGAAAATAAACAAAGAAACAATGGACTTAAACAAAGCTATAGAACAAATGGGCACAACAGATATGCACAGAAAATTTTACCCAAAACCACTGAATATATGTTTTTCTCATTGGCTCATGGGACATTCTTTAAGATTGACCATAACCTAGGCCAAAAAACATGTCTCAATAAATTTAAAAAAATAAAATTATACCATGCATCTTCTCAGACCATAGTGGAATAAAATTAGAAATCAAGTCTGACATAAATTCTCATCTCTACACAAAGTTATGGAAACTAAACAACTTTTTGCTGAATGATTATTGGGATAGGGAAGAAATTAAGGTGGAAATCAAAAGATTCTTTGCACTAAATGACAAAGGAGACACAAGTTATCAAAATCTATGGGTCACAGCTAAAGTAGTCCTGAGAGTAAAATTTATATCCATAAATGCCAAAATCCAAAAGACAGAAAGATCACAAATCAACAATCTAATGAATGGTCTCAAAGAACTGGAAAGGGATAAGCAAACCAACCACAAACCCAGCAGAAGAAAAGAAAAAATAAAGATCAGAGTAGAACTAAATTAAATATATAATAAAAAAAACTATATGGAAGATTAATAAAACACAAAGTTGCCTATTTGAAAAAATAAATAAAATTGACATGCCAATGGCTAGATTAATGAGAAGCAGAAAGGAAAGAAGTCTAATAAGCTCAATCAGGAATGAAAAAGGAAAAATTACAACTGATACCTTGGAAATACAAAATATCATCTAACAATACTATAAAAACCTCTATGCATATAAACTTGAAGACATGGAGGAAATAAACAAATTCTTAGAAACATACAGCTTCCCTAGGTTCAATCAGGAAGAAATAGAATTTCTGAAGACTCCAATAGAAAGTGCCAAAATTATAGCAGCAATGAAAAAACCTTCCTAAAAACAAAAGTCCTGGACCTGATGGTTTCACATCCAAATTTTACCAGACACACAAAGAAGAACTGGTGCGTATCCTGTAAAAATTATTCCACGATATCAAGAAGGAAGGAATCCTCCCCAACATATTTTATGAAGCCAATATCACCCTGATACCCAAACCAAGAAAGATTGCCACAAAAAAAGAAAACTACAGATCAATATCCCTTATGAATATAGATGCAAAAATTTTCAAAAAAATCCTAGCAAACTGAATTCAGGGGCTTACCAAAAAAAAAAATAATAATAATCCATCATAACCAAGCGGCTTCATAACAGAGATGCAGGGATGTTTCAACATATGCAGATCTATATATGTAATTAACCACATAAATAGAAATAAAAACAAAGACCATATGATCCTCTCAATAGATGCAGAAAAAGCATTCGACAAAATTCAGCACCTTTTTATAAGAACCCTTAACAAAATAGGCATAGATGTGACTTACCTGAAAATGTTAAAAGCCATATATGATAAACCCACACCCAACAGCATACAGAATGGGGAAAAATTTAAAACATTCCCACTTAGTACTGGAATCAGACAAGGTTGCCCTCTATCGCTGCTTCTATTCAACATAGTGCTGGAAGTCCTAGCCAGAGCAATCAGACAAGAAAATCAAATCAAGGGCCTCCAAGTGGGGGCAGAAGTGGTCAAACTAGTGCTCTTTGCTGATGATATGATCTTATACCTAGAAAATCCCAAAGACTTTGCCATGAGGCTACTGGAGTTGATAAACAAATTCAGCAAAGTCTCAGGTTACAAAATCAATGTACAGAAATTGGTAGCATTCCTACACACCAACAACTGTTGAACTAGAACCAAATCCAAGACTCAATACCCTTCACAATAGCATCAAAGAAAATAAAATACCTAGGAATAAATTAAACTAAGGAGGTGAAAGATCTCTACAAGGAGAACTATGAAACACTGAGGAAAGAGATAGCAGAGGCCATAATCTGGTGTAAAACCATACCATGCTCATGGGTAGGCAGAATACACATTGTTAAAATATCTATACTACCCAAAGTCATGTACAGATTGAATGCAATGCCTGTTAAAATACCAACATCATTTTTCACAGATCTATTAAAAGTAATTGTACACTTCATATGGAACCAGAGAAGACCCCATATAGCAAATGCAATCTTAATCAAAAAGAACAAATTGGGAGGCATCAACTTATCAGACTTCAAGCTATACTATAAGGCTATAGTAACTAAAACAGGATAGTAGTGGCACAAGAATAGAGGAATACACTGATGGACCAGAACTGAGAACCCAGGTATAAAACCATCCTCATATAGCCATCTGATCTTTGACAAAGCAGACAAAAACATACGCTGTGGAAAAAAATGCTTATTTAATAAATGGTGCTGGGAAAATTGGATAGCCACATGTAGAAGACTGAAACAGGATCTACACCTCTCACCTTTCACAAAAATTAACTCCCAGTGGATAACAGACTTAAATCTAAGGCATGAAACTATAAGAATTCTAGAAGAAAATGTTGGAAAAACTCTTATAAACATTGCTGTAGGGAAAGAATTTATGAAGAAGATCCCAAAGGCAGTCACAGCAACAACAAAAATAAATAAATGGTACCTGATCAAATTAAAAAGCTTCTGCACAGCCAAGAACACAATCAATAGAGCAAACAGACAACCTACAGAATGGGAGAAAATATTCGCATGCTACACATCTGATAAAGAACTGATAACTAGAATCTACGTAGAACTCAGGAAAATCAGCAAGAAAAAAAATCAAACCACCCTATCAAAAAGTGGGCAAAGGACATGAACAGAAACTTTTCAAAAGAAGACAGACTAATGGCCAACAAACACATGAAAAAATGCTAAACCTCTCTAATCATCAGGGAAATGCAAATCAGAACCACAATGAGGTATTGCTTATCTTCAGTGAGAATGGCTTTTATCAAAAAGTCCCAAAAAAATAAATGTTGGTGTGGATGAGGAGAGATAGGAACACTCATACACTGCTGGTAGGACTACAAACTCGTGCAAACTCTGAGGAAAATAATATGGCGATATCTCAAAGAGCTACAAGTAGAACTCCCATTTGATCCAGAAATCCCATTACTGGGCATCTACCCAAAGGAAAAAAAGACATTCTATAAAAAAGACATCTACACTAAAATGTTTATAGCAGCATAATTCACAATTGCAAAGATGTGGAAACAACCCAAGTGCCCATCAATACATGAGTGGATTAATAAAATGTGATATATGTATACCATGGTGTACTACTCAGACACAAAAAACAATGCTGATCTCACACCTATTGTATTATCCTGGATAGAGATGGAGCCCATTCTACTAAGTGAAGTATCACAAGAATTGAAAAACAAGCAACACATGTACTCACCATTAAATTATTATGAACTCATCAACACTTATGTGCATATATGGAAGTCACATTCATCGGTGTTGGGCAGGTGAGAGGGGGGAGAGGGTGGGTAGATACACACCTAATGGGTACGGTGTGCACCGTCTGGGGGATGGACACACTTGAAGTTGTGACTCACATGGGGCAAAGGCAATATATGTAACCTAATTATTTGTACTCACATACTATGCTGAAATAAAAATTAAAACAAATAATCTATATAAGGTAAATATAAACTTTTAACATTGTATGGATGAAAATAATTATATCAGAAAAAAATTTTAATTGGACAGTGTTATATTTTATTCATATTGTTTACAATCACAAAGATGAAAACAGTATACATACATATTTTTGTGATGAATAATGCAATATCAGTACATACAAAATGAAGTCTGCAATAAATAAATGTAAGAACACCCCAAATCATACTCCCCATTTAAAATACTAATATAATTACTTCAGTTAGTAACTGATAAAACAGGAACAAAAAGGTGAGTTTCTGAAATTATTTAGTCATGAACTCTAGTGTAGAATGAAAGACCTCTGTGGGAAAAAATTATATTAACATGATTTTTGTATACTCTTTTATGGGATCCAAGATCTACCTAAAGCTCCAGTTTTAGAAATTCTGATGAGTTGGCTACAACTAATATATACTTACACTTTTGAAAAACTAAAGCCTGTGAATGTCAAATTTTGCATCTTGCTTACTTTTCTCATAGAACTTATCACAGATTTTTAATTTATATTTATTTTTAGGTATATATTTTGGTAAGTCTCTTGAGGATAAATATTTTATCTATTTAACTCATAATATTGCAAAAATTATTATGTAGTATATATCCATTCTTATTTATTAACAGTTTTTTATTTTTTATATCAACCTAGATATTTCTACAAAAAGTCTTAAAAACAAGGACCAACACAGCAAAGAGCATCCACAGCATCTAGAAGACAGTCTTTAAATGCCATTTCTCACTGATGGTCCCTAGAGCTCTTTGGAGAAAGTTCAGCCCATTCTGGGGCAGGAAGAGACATCATAAGCCTGGATGACTTACAGCAATAAGCAAGAAAGCTATCAGCCTTCCAGAAAGCTTCCTGTGACCAAAACTAGAACAATTTGAGACCAATAAAGATAATTATGATGCATTCTAACTTCTCAGATTTGTTTAAATGCATTAACTTATAAAGATACAAAATATACACATACACAAACAAACCCCAGAAACATTCACACACATTCACTCACACCTCTAATTTTTCCCATGTTGATGATATTTACTAATCATTTCATTATCTAAGTAAACAAAAAAGTATTTATTTTGATTTTCATGTTCAAATCTTGTCTCAGACAACCAAATAGTTGATGAGGAAATGCTTCTTCTACAGCATATTTCAGTTTATAAATAAAGAAGGAATCAGAATATTCCCATTTGCAGTTCCAACTGAATTAATGAATTTAGTCAACCGTCACATGAAAGGGTGATAAGCAGTTATCAGCTGCCTCCTTTGTAGACATACAGATGCTAACTATGAAGTGCTCTTGTGAAGATAATGAACCTGGATCTGATTGAGATGTTAGATAAAATCATGAATTTCTAAAAAAGTGCAGGAGTCAGAGGAACACATGATATGGCACCATAGTGACTCAATCAGCAAAATCCAGGGTGAGAAAAATGTTACAGGACCATAAAATGCAGGTCCTTCCATGAATAATTTGAAAAGAAATGAATACATATATTATAAAAGATTTAAAAGACATATCAACTAATTTCAATATATGCACCTTATTTTGATTGCTTCTTGATTCAATAAATAAGCTATGAAAAGAAATATGACATAAATTAAATTTGAAAACAATGTAATTATATTAAGCACTTTTTAATTTTTAGGTGGGATATTTTAGGTTACTTTTTAAAATGAAAACAAAATTTGAGGTATATTCTGAATTTTTTACTGATTAAACAACACAGTATTTGAGTCAAAATAATCTAAGGGGAGTAGAGAAGTTTGTAGGAATATACTTTAAATATGATTGTTCATGAGTTGTAATTGTAAAATCATGAGAATTAAGTGTGAGTAATTAGGGTAAATAGTTTATTATATTATTTCTCTACTTTATAAATGCTTGACATATTTCTTAATAAAAATAGTTTTAAAAAATCTACCCAGAACCTAATGACACTTTTGAAATAATTTGAATAAAGAATCTGAATAAATTTTTATATTACTTAACTAATTTGTTACAGTTTATTTGCTCAAATATAGATTTTTTTGATGAGTTATATGTATCAAGTTCTTCTACATTATTTAAATTAGTCTTCATGAAATCATAACTATTGCCCATTATTTAGAAAGTTAATTTAACTGTATAATTATCACAAAAAGTACAAGTGACATAACAGATTTAAGAATAAATACAGTTGACTTTTAGCAAGTAAACAGATCAGTTGCTACAAAATATGTGCCAAATTTATAGGATATCCTATTAGTCACTCACTTGCTGGGCATTAGTCAGTGTAATTTCTAGAGGAAATAAAGATAGTTAATTTGGTAAATGGATTCAGCACAAATTGCTATTATCTCTTCCTTACAATACGTCCATGACATTGTCTGGTACCCTTCTGTGAGCATGACCTCGCATGAAATTACAGGGTCCTTTGATGCTGGAAGAGTCCAGTGAAGTGTCATTTTCAATTCTTCCCTTTGTTTTCACCAATAAAATATAATATAAAATAGCCAACTCTTATATTTGGGGAGCACATCTGTTGGGTTTATCTTTGATTCCTGACTTCCCTCTGTGACTTATTTGCCCATTAGTGGGCTAGACTCTCAGCTAATTGATTATCATCAAATTCATAATTCTTCTAGGCCCAGCAGTTGATATAGAATAAACTAGTGTTAAGAGTTATTTCTAAAACAAACAAATAAACCAAAACCAGTTATAGGGAGGTCAGGACAGAAACTTTGCAATGAATTTCCCAAGACGATAAAGGTCTATAACCCCCTGGAACATACATACTAGCAGTGCAGCTTTAGACCTAGCCTATAAGCAAGGCAGCAAGAATAATCCATCCCAACTCCAAAACAAGACTTGTAAAGGAAAACATCACCCAGTTATTTTAAATGCTTTCTTGCTGATGTTGCCCACTGAGTGAGCAGCATGCTGGCAAAATGAACCTGCTTAGTATGTGATCAGGTGAGCACATAGGTGCCAGAAAAGAGAAGTGTAAAGTCTGCTAAAGGAAGTAGAAGAACACATATCATCCTCTAAGTGCAGTGGGTATTGGAGGTATACATTTCACATCCTCATGGATCCAAGGTTAGGAGGTACATGCTTTTGTACCATTAGTGAGTTTCCGTAGAAACTCTTGGGCACATCACCTTTGAACGTTCTACAAAAATAATGCATACGCATCACCGTTATAGTCATCGTGATTGTTACTCTGTTACTTGCAGTCAAATGTATTTCTATCAACTGTACAAACTGAATCACCAAAAATATGAAATAAATTATAGGACAGTAATATTCTGTAAATATAAGCAGTTGTTAAAAATAAGCTGAATATGAAACTTGTCCATATTATATAATTTATGAAAACAGCATGTTGTAGAATATGGATTTCATGATTCTATTTTTTTGTAATTATCTGTATCTGTTCTAATATCTGATTATTATGGCATAGTATATATTTTATCAGATTATGAAAATTTGAAATGTCATGCCATTAGTAGACAAAGTTGCTAATAGTGGTTAATTCTAGGTAGAAGGATTAGTGGAGTAAGGAGGCATTCATTGTTTTTACTATATTTATACTTGTTGATTATTTTACAATAAATAAAGATTATTAATGTGATGCTTTAACAATAAAAAAACAAAAGCATAAAATATTTCACTCACTAATTAACAAATAAATGTAAAAATAAAAAATAATTTAGCATTTTCATACTACTTAGGAAAAAATACTAAAAGCATATTATTGCTACATGTAAATTTTTGTAAAAAATAAAATATTCAACTGTAACTGTTATCTTTTAGAAACAAATTTACCAAAAAATATTTTTAAAATGCACTTTTCAAGCAATTTTATTCTTCAGAATTTATCTTGAGAAAATAATGTGATACTTAAAATAGCTATATTTATAATTATACTAATTGTAACATATAAGAAAAAATTGATAAAATTGAAAACAAATCATGTATTCTTTGTGAGGAAGTGGTCATAGAAATTAAGCTTTAAAAACCAGATGTTGTTAAAATGTCTATACTACCCAAAGTGATCTACAGATTCGATGCAATCCCTATTAAATTACCAGCATCATTTTTCACAGATATAGAAAAAATAATTTTATGCTTTGTATGGAACTGGAGAAAACCCCGTTTAGCAAAAGCAATTTTAAGCAATAAGAACAAAATGGGAGGTATTAATTTACCAGACTTCAAACTATACTACAAGGCTGTGGTTATTAAAACTTCTTGGTATTGGCACAAGAACAGGAACACAGACCAGTGGAACAGAATCGAGAATCCAGATACAAAACCATCCTCCTATAGCCATCTAATCTTTGACAAAGCAGACAAAAACATACTCTGGGGAAAAGAATCCTTATTCAATAAATGGTGCTGGGAAAACTGGATAGCCACATGTAGAAGACTGAAACAGGACTCACACCTTTCACCTCTCACAAAAAATCAAATCACGGTGGATAACAGACTTAAACCTTAGGAGTGAAACTATTAGTATTCTAGAGGAAAATGCGGGAAAGACTCTTATAGACATTGGCCTAGGTAAAGAATTTATGAATAAGACTCCTAAGGCAATCACAGCAACAACAAAAATAAATAAATGGGACCTGATTAAATTAAAAAGCTTCTGCACAGCCAAAGAAACTGTCATTGGAGTAAACAGACAACCTACAGAATGGGAAAAAAATTTTGCATGCTACACATCCAATAAAGTACTAATAACTAGAATCTATTTAGAACTCAGGAAAATCAGAAAAAAAAATCAAACAACTGTATCAAAAAGTGGGCAAAGGACATGAATAGAAATTTTTCAAAAGAAGACAGAACAATGGCCAAGAAACATATGAAAAAATGCTCAACATCTCTAATCATCAGGGAAATGCAATTCAAAACCACAATGAGATATCACTTAACTCCAGTGAGAATGGCCTTTATCAAAAAGTCCCATCACAACAAATGTCGGCATGGATGCGGAGCGACAGGAACACTCATACACTGCTGGTGGGACTGCAAAGTAGTACAACCTCTGTGGAAAGCAATATGGAGATACCTTAAACAGTTGCAAGTAGACCTACCATTTGATCCAGCAATCCCATTATTGGGCATCTACCCAAAAGAACAAAAGACATTCTATGACAAAGATACCTGCACCTGAATGTTTATAGCAGCACAGCTCACAATTGTGAAGATGTGGAAACAACTCAAGTGCCCATGAGTACATGAGTGGATTAATAAAACGTGGTATATGTATACCATAGACTACTACTCAGCTATAAGAAACAATGGTGATACAGCATCTCTTGTATTCTCCTGGAAAGAGCTGGAACCCATTCTACTAAGTGAAGTATTCCAAGAATGGAAAAATAAGCACCACATGTACTCACCATCAAATTGGTTTCACTGATCATTAACTAAGAGCACATGTAGGAATAACATTGATCAGGTGTCGGGCAGATGTGGGTGGGGAAGGGGATGGATATATACATACATAATGAGTGAGATGCGCACTATCTGGGGGATGGACACGTTTGAAGCTCTGACTCGGGGGGGGGATAAGGGGGCAAGGGCAATATACATAACCTAAACTCTTGTACCCCCACAATATGCTGAAATAAAAATTAAAAAAAATAAAATAAAATAAAACCTAACTTCTGAGCCCTTCTTTACACAGGAAACTGTGGCATCACCAAGAATGGGCTATTGTGCTATAATAATATTTCAGCACAATATTATTTAATTATAATATTGTTATATTACTATTAAAAGCAGCATTGATCTCACTTAAAAAATAAAATAAGTAAAATAAATAAAAGAAAATAGAAACCAGATGAGCTGTTTTTAATAATAAAATGATGACTGTGTGGACTAACAAAGCTAACATTGAATGAGGTCTTATTAAGTGTTATGTACTTCTCTAGACTGTTTAATGTTATTGTTCTTATTTTACAGAGATGAAGTCTGGAGTTTAGAGAGGTTGACTTGCCTGCCCAAAGCCACTGGGGTAGTCAGGAGCAGAGTTTGCATTTTAGACCCATCCTACTGAATCCAAGATGTTGCAAATATATGTTTATTAAAAAGTAGAGAAATAATTTGCAAAATCAGTAGCTGGATAAAGTAATTTAATTTTTGTATGTTCAATCTAATTGTCTTAGGTTGGGTTGCAATAACAAAATACTAAAGATTGGGTTTTTTAAACAACGGACATTTATTTCTCACAGTTCTAGAGGCTGGGAAGTTCAAGATCAAGGTGCTGGCTGATTGAGTTCTTGGTGAGGACTTTGCAGATGACTGCCTTCTTCTGTGTCTTCACATAGAGGGAGAGAAAGCTCTAGTATCTCTTCCTCTTCTTATAAGGGCACTAATCCCACCATGGGGACCCCACCATCATGACTTCATCTAAATCTAATTCCCTGGAGGTAATTACTTCCAAATACCATCACATTGGGGGATAAGGCTTCATCATATGAATTTTGAGAGCACACAAATATTGAACCCATAACACTTCTCTCTCTAAATGCCAACATAATTTTAATTGTTGCAAACTTCTGTATTATATATGAAAAAAGAATGTCAGGGTACAGTAGTTTTTAGACAATTGAAAAATAAAAGTTTCAGTCTGAATCTATTCCTATCATGCCCTTGCATGGAACTCTGAATCTTCAAATTAATCTTTGGATTATAGAATCAATCCAGAGAACATAAAGCCTCTCTTTCTGTGTGCAGTTCTAGCTGATTACATGTTCTCTGCACAGGGTTCCTATAACCAAGCCACTGAGAGAACCAAGAGTACTAGAGACTTCTTTCAAAGTGCAGATGTGAAAATATATCCTTAAATGTTAAATATTTACCTGAAGTTTTATCATATGCGTGATGGAGCATAATGAGGACTTTTTTTTTTTTATTTTATGTATAATCAAATTTGGAAACCTTTGATTTTTGGTCATTTCCATGTGAGGTATGATAACTTATATCTTGCACTGTAAACAATCAGAAGAGGCACATGGCAATGATATTTTCCCCCTGGTTTTGTAATGTCTTTAGTTAAGAAAATTTCACCTTTAATTAATCTCTGAAACCTGTGTCAATAGAATGTTGCTCTTTTTGCCTTACTCTCTGATGAATTCAAATATAATTCCACTTAATTATAGAAACTTTCTTTACCTTTGATTTTAAACATAATTATTCTGCTATCCATCTCCCCTTTCCTACTTGACTCTTTCAACTTCATTCTTGGGTTCCTGGGTTCATTGTTTTTAATTACATTAAATATTTACTGTATCCTCAAGTCATCTTGGTTCATTTGGGAAATCTATATGATATGTTTTTAAATTCTTTCTGTTTTTACAGGATCTTGCTATGTTGCCCAGGCTGAACTCCTGTGCCAAGAGGTCCTCCTCCCTCAGCCTCCTTAGTATCTGGGACCACAGGCATGTGCCACTGGGCCCGCTATTTTCTGAGCATTATTAAGATAGCTAACTCTGTATCTTGCAAATACCAGGCTTAAAAAGGTACTTCATTTCATTAGTTTGGAAAACAGAATATGAGTTATTTCTAAGTATCATTTTAAATGTTATACAGATTTCAAACAAAATTTAAGTATCAAGACTTTAATGATAAAATAGTTGGAGTCCTGGTTATGCCTAACTGGCAGAATTTGTATGAGCAACCATCCTCTTTTAAAGCGATTTAAGTAAACACAGACTTTCCTTCTGCCCTTACTTCCTGTGCTGACTGATCTACGAGGGGCATGAGGAATATGCACACACCAAGCCCCCAACACACCGCCCCACTGACATGTAGACGGTGCTGTGTCTCACCCGGACAAACTTCGCAACCTGAAGAAAGTAATCTGAAGGATAAGAGGATTTGATTATAAATAAGGAGGCCCTTGTTACATTCTTAAGCTTAGTTCCCTGAGGCAGGGGCTTCTCTAAGAAACCCAGGCCCACGCCATGTATACTATAGGCCGTACTGTCAGGCACAACATCAAAGCCTGACTCTGCTGCTCGCTTGAGGCAGGTTAACATCCCAAATCCTACTTTTCCCATCTGTAAGAAAGAAGGGATAGCACTTGCAACACAGTATTGTTGTGAGGACTCAATTTTGCAGCATCTGTAAGAATGTCTAGAGAAGGTCTTTCACGTGGTGAGTGCTGAATAAATGTTATTTCCATATGGCATTTATTAATCTCTTTTTAGTACAATTTGAATTATGTTTGTGTTGCTTAATTGTGAATCTGTATTGTAACATGGGCTTTTTGATTTTATTTTTTGAAAATCAAGCATTCTCTACTGTTCAGTGATGGAAAGACAAGTTGTGTATAACTGAGCAGTTGAGTTTCCATCTAAACAGAGGGGGAAACCCTTCTAACGGGACATCAAGCCTTTGCAGTGGGAAAGAAGCATGTGTATGTTTTGCCTGTGAAGGGTAAGGAGTAGGGTCTGGTGACTGGCATCATCTTGGACATGTGCAGACATGTCACAAAAGCGGTACCAGGGTGATTAGATGCAGCTACAGCAACCTGGCCAAGACGCTGCAGGAATGCCGGAGAGCCTTGCGGGAGCAAAATGTCTGCCACCCGCGCAGTCATGACACAGGTCTGAACTTCACTCCAACAGCACTGGGAGACCTACTGACTGCGTGTCAATTACCTTTGCAGGAGCAACATCCTATGCATGAGCCTTTACCTGCCATTGATAACCGTTCTCAAAATTTCCCAGGACACTGAAACAAAGGGGGCCCATGCCCAGCGGGTTATGGAGAGAGGCCGCCCACTCTTATTGTGGGGTTGATTAAGCATGGAAAGAACATTTTGAACTGGGATAAAAAGGAGAAGACACTACAAGAATTAAAGGAACCCATTAAACAGGTATAGATCACATACAAAGGTAACATTAATAACAACCAAGTCATAGATACTTATACATTGTAACAAATGAATGCTACAGGCTTCTCTATTTCCTTTTTGTTCCTGTAGACCTGTCATTATGGCAAAAGATGGATATACACACGCATACACACACACACACACACACACATGTATACTGCATCCTTTGTTGCCAGGGCTTTGTTTTTCTTCCTACATGATAATTTATAATAAAATTTTGCTATCTCAGCAGGAAGATTCTGCTTTGATGGCTCTTGGGGACTTAACAGATTGCAAATTATTTATCCTATAACTTCTTCAGAGCTTACTATTTCCTTTAAACTCATACATACCTATATTGATTTTAAGATAACATTGGCCACTGAAAGTTTTAAAATATGATTCAATTTAAAAATCTGGGATAATTTTAACCTGTCTACAACTCATATTGTTGAACAGTTTTATAACTGCCCACTGGTTATAGCCTAATATGGTCTGTTTCCAGGGGAGAGTAAACAGCCATTACCTTCTCATCTGTTTCAATTTTCTATTCTTGTCAGTTACCTTTTCATGGCTAGCCATGGAAATTCCTAAACAACAAAGTTGGTTCATTTGTATTCCTGTTTCCAAACATCAAATAAAGTCATCCATAAATTAATTTTATGAGCAATTAAGTTCTTCCAAGTCAATACTTTCTAAATTGATTTCTCTTTTATAATCAAGACACAGTTTAGCTTCATTTTACAACATTAGGCACAGCTCTCAGATAATTTGCCATTTTCTTTTTGGTGTCTACATTCTTTTAAAATTTTTTTTTAATAAAAATAAAATTGACAAAAGAGAGAAAGAGAAAGAGAGGGAACAGACTTGAAAAGTTCTGGGGAAGGAGACGGCTGCTGCTGTCACCCAAAGAAGTGAGCGGTTGGGGCAAAGGGACCAGGCACGCTGGGGGCACACAGTGTGGAGTTCCAAGTCAGCCAGTAGCTTGGGAGTTAGACACAGGGCAGACGTGTTCAGTGTAGTTTAAGGATGTCAGAAAATGTACTTTTTGGATAAACATTTGGCTTCTCCATAAGTCTTCTTGCATTCATTTGGAAGAAATTATCACAAAACATTGACAGCTTTGATTCTAAGAGTTTTTGAAACAATGCCAGGAAAAAAAGAAGAAAAGAAAGTGGGTAGTTTCCTTCGAATTGTATGTCTGCTCTAAACAAAAATAAACAGGGTTAACCCAAGGAGAAGCAGAAAGTCAAATATGACTTCAAACAGTTACTGTGCAGATCAAACAAAGTGAGAAGATGAAGGGGTTAGCCCAGTGCCTGGCACCTAATCACCACCAGTGTTAATTAGATAGTGTACTTTGTGGTTATCATTGCCACTTGTATCAAGATTTAGCCCTTTCTTTAGTTAGATTTCCATTCTTGTTCCATCATATACCTGCTATTCACTTCTCCCTCTTTTAGGATATTAGTGATTACTAAAGCTTTTTGTGTGATTCCCAGTGAGGGAAGGTATGGTGCAGATTCAAGGAATAGCTCGACTGTTGGAATTGGACTGTGTTGCAATATAAAGTCCCCCATTGTTGTCAACTAAAATGAGGTAGCTGTGTAGACCAAGGCAAGAGTAAGTCAAAAACTTTAGATCAATTTTCTGTGGGGAAGCCTGAATCCCTTGTCAAAACAGAGTCTCAATGGCACATAATAATGGTAAGAAAGGAACAAACCAGATACTTGGAAAAGAAAAACAATACCTAAGTATGAATCCACAGGTGTCATTAAACAGAGTACGAATAGCATGCAAAGGAGCTTGGGACAGCCTGGAGCCAGGAACAGCAGTAAGAAGTGAGACTATGTCTTCTCTGGAGTCGCTGTTCTGTGTGTGTTATCGCATGATATCTGGCATGGAGCATAAAGCACCCTAAGTCTATTTGGGCTGCTATAATAAAATACCTTACACTGGGTAATTTATAAACCACAGAAATTTATTGCTCACAGTTCTGGAGGCTGGGAAGTACAAGGTCAAGGCAAATTTGGTCTCTGGTGAGGGCCTGGTCCTCATGGATGGGGTCTTCTGTGTGTTCTTACATGGCGGAAGGGCAAAAGGGGCCAACACGTTCTCTCGTGCCTCTTTAAAGGTGCACAAATCCAATTCATGAATGTTCCATCCTCATGGTCTAATCACCTTTCAAAGCCCCCACCTTCTAATACCATCATCTTGGGGGTTATGTTTCAATATATGAATTTTGGAGGGACACAAACACTTAGATCATAGCACAGTTCATTTTTCTTGTGCTCTTTATCCTAGATGGGGCAAGGCCACTAATTGCCTGGGTCCACCCTCTGTAGCTGCACTATCCAACTAAAGAAGGTCTGGCCACAGGCAGCTAGTGAACATATGAGAGCTGTGAGTTCAAAAAGTATATGTTGCGAGTGCAAAATACACAGGGTAGTTTGGAGACTTAGCACATAGAAAAAGAATTAAAAACAATTTTAATATTATTTACATGTGGAAATAATATTTTGGATGTTCTGTGCTGAATAAAATATATTATTAAGTTCATTTTATGTGTTTAGAAGGTATTTTGTCACATATTTAAATGTGTCTACTAGAAAACACAAAATTGTGTTCATGGCTAGCATTATATTTCTGTTATGTAGAATTACTCTAGAGATCTTGCTATACTCTGAGATGTTCTTAGGCAATGACCCTCCTCACCTTGAGGAGATTCATAATATTTGCACAGTAATTTATAATTTACAATATTTGCACAGTAGTGGGGTTAGCTAGCATGTCATCAGGAGTGCAGCATTTGTCTTGTCACATCCACGCTTGGGTGCTCTGCCTCTAATTTTTAAGGTAGTTATGAGGGTGTGGTCTTCAGAGAAGGATGTGAATAAATCTGGGAAATTGACACATTTAATTAAAGACATTTAATTAAAGTTACACAGATCATGAAAATTCCATTAGGAAGTTTTCATCATTAACTCAGGCATATATTTTTCTCCAATTTAAATTTAATTCTTATATTCAGATCCCAAAGCACTGTTATGAGCTGGATACTATTAACTTTATTTTACATATGACAAAACTTATACTTTCAGAAGTTCAGTAACTTGCCCTAAATTCCAATTTAGGTAGTGGAGTTGGGATTTGAATAGTGTCCTGTGCTGACCTCACTGCCAGAGATCTCTATAAACGCTGACTGCACCTTGCTCAAGAATCCAAAAGAATGAAACTCAGGAAGTGAATAGCTGAAAATTTATTCTCAAAAGAATTATGTAAGGACTCAATAGTTCTCCAAATCCATTTATGGCTTTATTTAGACTTAGACTATCTCCTGACACTAAATTTGTTCAGGATGTTCTATTAAATGAAAGGATCAAGGATCTCTGGATAACTTCTGGTCTTCAAGAAAAAAAGTATACACATTCCAACAAATTAAGTATTCCACTGAAATCAATCCAAGTAAAACTCAATACCTAACCTTGTTTTGAATATTTTAATTTGAATAGTTGTAAACAAATTGTGATAGCTATACTCCATCGGCAAACATTAAAAACATTAAATGATTTGTGCATAAGTGGTAAGGAAACAAAAATAATTAAGAAATAGTTTTTGTTCTCTTAGAATAAACAGATTATAGAAGAGAGAGAGAACGCAAGAAATTATTGTAATGGATTTTAGTTAATACCATATAATATGTACATGACAGAGAAGTGACAACAAATTAAAATATCTATTTGAGGAGGATAAAAAATGCTTCATAGAAAAGTTTTTGTTCTGGGACTTGAACAAAGAAAGGGTATATGAAAAAAGACACAGACGTGTGAAACAGCAATGTACAATCTGGAAACCTCAGATCCTGGTAATGCCTTTTTATTGCTTCCAGTAACATCTAGTTGGAGAGAACAGGATGGTGTTAGAGTAGGAGTTTTGAGAGAGTATAGAATATTTCTAATAATAACTGTGAGGATGGGAGACAACAATGACCTCGAGGAAAGAAACAAGAATTAATGGATCACTGAGCAACTTAGGGTTTCTAATCCTATTGGTTGTGGGCTTTTCTTTGCTCACACTCAGCTGCTGAATTGTAACAGCAAGAAAGGCAGATAGATGGGTAGTCAATACTCTAATGTCAATTTATACTATAAGAGTAAGATACAAATAAGAGCCTAGGAGTTTAAGAGTTTTAGCGAAAGAGTAGTTAAACTGGCATTCCAAGGGGTTAAAACTTGATAAGCAGTAAAGCTAAGAAAGAGTTGAAGAAATAGACAATGAATGGCTGGGAGCGTTAAAATGGGTTATGTCCAAACAGTCCAAGTATAGTGAGTTAAACAAGGGACAGAGCTGAAGATGGGTGGATGGGTTAAAAAAATTGGCTAATGGAATTAATACTATATCAGTTTATAAGTTTTTAATTTGCATCCCTAAACATTCATAAAATGGCATTACTTAAGTAGTATAATACTTAAAATTCAAAAGGTTACACAACTAATGTCTTTCTGTAAATTTATCCGGGAAAATACAACTTAAAAGTACAAATAATAGTGATCTGGCATTGGGATATACCTCTGCAGAGAGTATAACATGGCACTATACTCTTGGTTGACAATTAAGATTATCAGAACATTCTTAAGGATGGTGTTCAAATTTAATATACGAGGTCTCTCCGGAAAATATCCAGCCATGTAACCATTCTCATTTTATTAACAAAGGCTGGACACTTTCTGGACAGACCTTCGTCTATTCTAACAAAATATCCTAAAGATTTCAGTTCCTATCACTTCATTCCTCCAACTGTTCAGACATGAGCAAATAATCTATGCTTTTTAAAAAAAGAGAAAACACTTGCTTTTTAAGCTTAGCGGAGCCAGTGCAGAGGCGCTTGCGCGAGCGCTAGGCCCCCCGCAGCGCTGGGCTATGGCCCACCCGGCCCGCGCCGCCCCAGGGGGACCCGCTCGTGCAGCCCGGGGGTGGGGGGGTGCGGGGACCCGCTCCCACTGAGGATTCCCGCGTCCCCCCATCCCAGCAGCACGGGCAATGCCCCCGGGCCTGGATTCAAGAACAGAGAGTTTCAGTAACTTTTCCAACCCCCAGATTCCAAGGACCCCCCCCTAGTTCTCCCATCTAGTCTCCCAGGATGGACGGGGCGGGCGCCCCTGGTCTCCCCGGTGCCCCTCATTTTGCGGGTCCGCATGCCCGGCCGCGCCCGGCGTCCCGCTGCGGAGGGGAATGGAGACCGCGACGAGCGCCTCGGTGCCCCCATCTCTCCCTCGCGTCGAGCTCTTACAGGTTTGCAAAAAAATACAAATCTCACGCACGAATCCCGCCGCCTGACGAGGTCCTTCCACCCTTGATACTTTCCCACGTATTTTAGCCATCTGTTAATAATAGAAGGCACAATTTTCAAAAAGGAAGGAGAAAGAGAAAGTCGCAGTAAGGAACAGAAGTAACTACCTGGCACGATGGGGATCCAGGGACCCAGGCGAGGAAGGTGAGCGCCGGCGACGCAAACCCGCCGTGCCGGTGCGGGAAGGGCTGAGGGTCGCCTGACTGCAGTGTGCTAGCGGCAGATTAAAGATCCTAGAATTTAACAGATTTTACTCTATTTCTTACTGAGCATTCAGTCTCACTGGGCCTACCGAGCATTTTCTTCCAGATTCTCTGATTTAGACAATATTGATAAAAAGGTGGTATTCCAAAATCAAAATATGAGCAAAGCCCTCCATCTGTATAAATATATCCATAAAGATGAACTGTGAGCTTCTGAAGTTTATTAGGTAATAAAAATTGAAGAACACCATTAAGTCATGTATTGGCACATTTTGTTTGTTGACATAGTAATAAAGTGTGCTTTAAACTGTCAGCAAAATTGATTTTTGAGATCTGTTCATAGAGTACAGAATAAAATACTTTTCAGGAGGCGAGAAGTCATTTAAAATTAAATACAGTGGACTCTGCAGAGGACACCCTCTGTCAAGGACCCGGTAGTTATCACTGTCCCTAAAATAAAGCTTCTCATGTTATAACGGTATTGAATTTCATAGACAGGACACAATAGGAGTTGTTACAGTAAGTATTTTGACAAATCATTCAACACTTCAACTAAAATCAGCTTAAATTTATACAAACACCCGCCCTTTGTAAAGCGCTTACTTTAATGCCAGCTGCAGTGCCAGGTGTTTCTAATGCATACGTCATTTATCGTTACAGTTACATAGCAGGTAACGTTCATCCCATTGTAGAGATGAAAACATGAATTCTGAGATTTAACAATTTAAATAACTTGCTCATTGTCACTCTTGGGACCAGTAGCATTGGAAGTCCAGCCAAGGTATTCTGACTCCAAAGCCCTTGCTAGGAAACTCTCCATTCTTCTCCACCTTCCTTGTTGAGGCAAATGGGAGGGGGCTTTTAGAATATACCCACGCATACCCAAATAAGTAATGGATACATTTCACTGATGTCCTTGGTGCAATTTTTAGTCTGTCTTTGTAACAAAGACATGCATCGTAAAATGTTACAGACACTTACAATGACCCATGCACTCACTGTCTCAAATATGTACATACATGGGTACAGTCACACGCAAGCACACGCAGCTCCACTTGTACACTCAGCTTGTGTGATAAACTTACAGCCCAGCTGAAGTCTGAGAGTGGCCTGAGGAGAAGGAAGAGGCTGTTTTTTTACTGTAAATACCATACGCTTTCCCAGAGCAACGTCGACGTGAGGTTTCTCACATACCTCCCTGTGGTTTGCACAAGAGTCCCTGTGTTGTGCCTTTTACGGCAGATTCATCTTTTTCTTGCTAGTTTTGATGTTCTGAGGTCCCTGATGCCATCCAATTATCTATGTAGATCAGGAGGGGGTCTCATCAGGGGGTCAGGTTTGTAACTGTTTTCTTTCTTTCAAGTTTTTTTGGGCCTTTTACAGAGAATCATACTTGAATAATTGTTTCTGTTGAAACCTTATTGTTCTAGACGTTCATCTTGCAAGTGTAAATTTGCACTCCTTTTTCATACAAGTCTTTTTAAATCTTTTCTTCTCTGGCAAATTATAATGTTAACAATAAAAAATTAAAAAGTAAATTATTATGTTATTGTTTTAGTGATCATTGCAAGTATAACATAAATTTTTGAACATTAAGATCATTATTTTCCTTTCTTTCCTCTGTAATTCATGGCGTTTCTTACTTTCTCATTTTCTGTGATTTAAGATTAGCTAGCAGGCTTTACCTCCTGGCCTTCCTCTGACATTAAATCTTTCCCAAAGGCTCCTGTATCAGTGACCACTTTGTCTTTGCTCTTGTAGCACTTATAAATGTTATTGCTCAATGGGATCTTAGGTAGAACTAAGTGTGTCTCTTCTTTTCCAGTAAAGTTGTAAATCTCTCCTACCAACAAAGGCTTGGTGAGACAAACCAGGAATCTGCCATTGCTGAAGTTCCTTCTCTCACATAGAATAATTTCGTTCTAGTTGGATACTGCTTTTTCTAAAGGTGTCTTTGAAGATGCTGCTTTTTGTTATTATAACACTAAATGCAATCAGTGATTGTGGTTACTGGGATTCCATCTTTAATGTCACCAACATTAATGAACTATTCATCTTAAAGACTTTCTCTTTGTTGGTAAGAATTTGGCCTACTCCTCAAAGACAATGTCAGGATATATAGGAAGTATACTCACCAAGAGTTTCTACTGAATTAATAGTTAATAAAAGATTAATAAATACAATATATCATTCTTAGAAAAATATAATCTTCTTAATATAACAAGACTTTTTATATTTTACTCTTTATTTTGATAATCTAGAATTTTTATAACTTGCATTAAAGACTAAGCTTCTAAAATATTATTCTTGTTCCCAAAGCATTTTATTTATTTAGTTTGATGTCCAATGCATATATATTTACCATTGTATATCTTCCTGATGGATTTAACCCTTTTATCATAATGTACTTACCTCTTATCTAGAGACAGTTTTTGACATAAAATCTATTTTGTCTGAAACAAGTATAACCAACTATGCTTTCTTTTGTTTGCCGTTTGTGTGAAATCTCTTTTTTCATCTCTTCATTTGCAGCCTGTTTGTCCTTAAATCTAAAGTGAGTTTCATTCCTGTAGACACCATATAGTTGGACCTTGTGTTTTTTAACCATCCAGTGACTCTATGTCTTTTGTTTGGAGTTTAGTCCATTTACATTTAAAGTAATTATTGGTAGAAAAGGACTTACCATTGGCATCTTGTTAACTGTTTTCTGTTTGTCTTGTAGTTCTTTTGTCACTTGTTTTCTGTCTTTTTTTTGTATGTCATTGTTTGTTTCTTTGTGTGTTTTTTTGTGTTGATGGTCCTTGATTTCTTTCTACTTTTTGAGTGTGTATTACTTCTATAGGTATTTTTCTTGTGGTTACATGGGGCTTACAGAAAATACAACAGTCTATTTTAAGCTGATAATAACTTTTCTTGCATAAAAAATCTCTACAATTTTACATCTCCCTCTCCACCCATTATGTTATGTAACAATGTTTATATTGTATTAATATATCTATTAATATAGTTTTACTGATAGTTATTTTCAATATTTTTGACTTTTAACTGTCATAGTAGAAGTAAAAGTGATTTACCACCACTGTTAAAATAATTTAGCATTTTATAGTTGTCTATATGTTTACCTTTACAAATGAGTTTCATATTTTCTTGTGCTATCGTGTTGCTGTTTATTGTCCTTTCATTTCAACTTGAAAAACTTCCTTTAACATGTCTTGTAAGGCAAATCTAATTGTGATGAATTTTTTCAGCTTTTGTTCATATGAGAAAGTTTTTAACTCTCCTTCATTTTGAAGGACAGCTCTTCTGAGGATAGTAGTCATTGTTGGCAGTTTTTCTTTTTCTTTTTTTCTTATTTATTTATTTTTTCCTCCAACACTTTGATGGTATCATCCTACTCCTTTCTGGTTTGCAAAGTTTCTGCTGGAAAATCTACTAATAGACTTGTGGAGTTTCCCTTGTGTGTGACAAGTCACTTTTCTCATGCTGCTTTCAAAATTCTTTGTCTCTGACTTTTGATAATTTAATTATAATATGTATGCATATTTTTTGGCTCATATCTTTGGTGTCCTTTGGACTTCTGGGATCTAAATGTCTATATCTTTCCCAGATTGGGAAATTTTCAGCCATTATTTCTTTGAATAAGCTTTCTTCCCATCTCTCTCTCTCTTCTCCTGAGATTCCCATAGTGCATTGGTCCCCTTGATGGTGTCCCATAAGCCCCATACACTTTCTTCACACTTTTCATTACACTTTCTTTATTCCACTGAATGGATTATTTTTAATGACCTTTGAGTTCACAATCCTTTCTTATACTTATTGTATTCTGCTCTTGAACCTCTCTATTGAATTTTCAGTTTAATTATTTTATTCTCTAGCTTTATAATTTCTTTTTGGTACTTTTTTATATTTTCTATCACATTGTTGAAATTCTTATTTTGCTTATACATTGCTCTCCTGACCTCAATGATCATTTTATGTCCATTATTTTGAATTTTCTATTGGGTTAATCATATATCTCCTTTTCATTAGTGCTGGTTTTAGATTTATTTATTTATTTTCAATTTGGAAATCACTTTCCTATTTCTTCATTTTCTTTGACAGTCTATCTTGATGTCTGTGTATTAAATAAAACAGCAACCTCTCTCAGTCTTCATAGACTAGACTTATATAGTAGAACACCCTTATCAGTCAGCCTAGCCAAAGATGCTGGGTGCCTCTCAAACCTTTGTTGTCATCTAAAATACCACCTTTGTTTTTAGAAGCCCCCCAGAGTCTAGAGTATTCAAAGTTCCATCAAAGACCTGAGACAAGTGAAGTAGAAGCCAGTACTATAAATAGAAGCCAGAAAAGTTGGGGCACTAGTGTGTGATCCAAAACCTTTTCTCTTCAAAGAGAAACTGGGAGCTGAAGTCTTATCCATTTACTTTCTACTAAGCTGGAGAGGGTGCTGTGGCAATGTCTGTATGCTTGCTCAGACTGCTCTCTCTTGCCAACTATTGCCTTGCTCTCTGTAGCTCCCAAAGGCCTAGCCAATGCTGAGGCCCTTCAGCTCTCAGGGACAGGCAGGTTAGAAGCTAGTCCTTTGGGTGTCACCCAGAAAATTTTGGGGAGGGGGCTGGATACATAGTAAAACTCCTTGTATGGGGAACCTAGAGGTTTGATTTTATTACTAGAGCAAACTGAGAGCAAGCCACAGGAAGTGCTCACACACCTGTTTAAGCTTCCAAGGGACTAGTGACTGCTGGCCCATTAGCTCCCAGAAACAGGTGAGTTAGAAACCAGGTCCTTGGGTGTCAGCCAGAAAAGTTGAGGCACTAGATGTGCAATCTAACTCCTTAAAGGCAGAAGCTGGGATTTGGGTTTTAATGTCTGCTTCCTCTGAGCTGAGCTGGGGGAAACAGATGCAGTAAATGCTTGCACTCCCATTCAAACTGTCTTTTTGTTCTTTGTAGTCTCTGGGGAACTAGTGAATGCTCAACCCCCTAGCATATAGAGACACGTAAATTAAAAACTAGACTCTTAGGTAGCAGTGGGAAAAGATGGAGTGGTGAATGTGTGGCTCAAATCTTTTGCTCCTCAGGGAGACACTGGGAGTTGGGGCCTCTGTCTTGATTGTATAGTTCTGTGCCGAGGATGGATTTTATTGTGAGACTGTGTCTCAACTTCTCCTACCAATTTCTGTGTGGGTATGAGACAGGGTGTGCAGGAGTCCCTCTTGCAGTTCCTGGATTTGTCACATAAGGTATTAATGTATGTCCACTTGTCAATCGGTGTGTTTTTGGCAGGAGAGAGAGTCTGAAACCTCATATTCAGCCATCTGGAGAAGTCTCTCTTCTCCCCAAAGCATTTTAAAAGTGTTTTACTGACTTCATTTAACACGTGACATCCTATGAATTCTTAAATATCATGTCAGTTTGCTTGGGTTGCAATACTAATGGACCACAGACTGGGTGACTTAAACAACAAACATTTATTTTCTCATAGTTCCAGAAACTAGAAATTTGGGATCAAGGTGTCAGCAGGGTTGCTTTCTTTTGGAATATCTCCTCTTAGTTTGTAAATGGCCATCTTGTCCCTGCATTTTCACATATTTGTCCCTCTCTACATGTTTGCATGTTAATATCCTTTCCTGATAAGGACAGCAGTTGTATTGTACTACAGCCTACCCTAACGAACTCATTTTAACTTAATTGCTTCTTTAAAGATCCTATCTCCAAATGCATTAACATTCTGAGGTACTGGAGTGTAGGGCATCAACATATGAATTTTGGGGGGGACACAATTTAGCTTATACAACTGCATCCTTTGACCCTACAAAATCCATATCCTTCTCACGTGCCAAATACATTCTCCCACTCCCAGCAGACCCAAAAGTCTGAACCCATTCCAGCAACAACTTTAAGTCCAAAATCTCATGTAAGAATCATGTAAATCAGCTATGAGTGATACTCAAGGTATTACTCACCCCCAGACAAAACAACTCTCTGGCCCTGAACCTGTGAAACAAGACAACAAATTGGTGAATTCCAAAATACAATGGTGGGACAGGCATACGGTAAACATTCTCATTCTAAAATGGAGAAATCAGAAAGAAGAAAAGAATCACAGGTCCCAAGAAAATCTGAAACGTAGCAGAGCTAATTCTATTAGGTACTAATGCTCAGTGTAATCCCGTTGGCTCCACATTCTGTTTTCCAGGCCCGCTGTGGTGTTTCTGCCTTCTGGGCCCACCAGGGGCGTAGCTCCATCCCTTGGTCCTGAGCATGGCCCAGATCCTTCTGGAACTAAGAAGAAGACAGTCTCACCTCACCCCTTCCCTCATGGTGCCCTCTGGGACCATGGTGGTAGAAGCAGCCCTGCTGATATCGGAACCACCTTTGGCATTATTCCCTCTCTTTCTTGAGAGATAACTCATTGTTCACAGCCAACTAGCTCTATTGGCCCATCTTACAGAATCCCAGAAATGTGACACCTTTCTTTGATCTGCTGTGTAAATTCAGCGTCAGAAAGGAAACCAGGAGCCAAAATGGATGCAGGCATGTATTACTCACAGCACAACTTACTTACATGGGTTCCCCTTACGCCCAGGAGTGGTGTGGAGTGGGCCGGCAGGTTCTGTCCCAGTGGATGCTGCCCACATGAGTCCCTGTGACAGCTGGGGAAAACCAAGTTTAACAAGCTGGTAATTTTCAAAGCGGGCACCAGCAAACCTGCTTGTCCTACCTTCCTCAGGGAGAGGTTAGGTGGATTACCCTGGAATGTAAATAACTAACTCTGAGAGAAAGGAGGGAGATTGTATCATCTTGGAGTGGACTCCAGGACTCTCTGTCTTTAGGGAGACATTATCTCTGGCTTCCAAGGCTATTGTGCAAATAATTTTATAGTTGCCCAGAAGATTTGCAGAAACACCAGGATTATGATGAATGATGTCCCTCCAGAAAGGATAGCAGATTTCATATTTGGAGAGTTCAAATTCCCACTTTCAAAATGCCAAAGCCTATTTCTGATAATGTCTAACCTCAATTTTTGCATTCACAGCCACTCAGAGAGAAGTGTAATTTAGTTTTCCCTTTAGGGCTGCCCTACAGTACTTGAAATAATTTTTTAAAAAAGCTATTTTATCTCCTTTACGTAGTCTCCTACATCTTCAATTATTACAACACACTTTGTCCCTCTCCAACATAGATTTCAATGAACACACCCATTTTAATTTTTTCTTCCAGAGGTTAAATAAGCTATTTTGATTAGAATTAAGGAACAAAACATTGTTTGATACTATTTGCAATAAATTATTTAAAAGAAATTTTAAAAATATTTTTGTGGTTTCTATATTATGATTTATGCTTTAAATTTAATCCTATTTAGTAGAAGTTGTTCTCTGTATTGTCAAGCTTATCCACGTGTGTTTCTGTGCAAAATAGTAAAACAATAAAAAAGTAAAAGAAAAGTCAAGAGTTTTTTATTGGAAAAACAAACAAAGCACGTCTGATGATTCTCTCTATAGGACTAACATTTCTACTCACAGCTTTTCTTACCTACAAATTTTTGTTTTAATATCCACATTTGAAAAAGAAATAATGTAAGTAGGCCCAATATGAACTGAGACCTCTTTGAATTCTGAAATTCTGTAATTTACACAATGATTTCAAAAATAAATTTTATATTATTTTACAAAACAACATGGATTATATTGGAATTAATTTATATATGTATATTGTTATGGTCTGAATGTGTTAATTCCAGATTTACGTGTTGAAATTTAACCCTCAATGTGATAGCATTAAGAGGTGGGGCCTTTGGGGGTGATTAGGCCATGAAGCCGGAGCCTTCACTAATGGGATTAGTGCCCTTCCAAAAGAGGCTCTGGAGAGCTGCCTTGTGCCTCTGTTATGTGAAGATGCAGCAAGAAGGTACCATCTATGAAGGCTGGGCCCTCACCAGATACGAAATCTACTGGTGCCTTGATGTGGAACCTTCCAATGTCTAGAACTATAAGAAATGGATTTCTGTTCTTTATAAGCCACCTAGTTTATGGTGTTTTGCTATAGCAGTCCACATGGAGTAAGACAATCTCTGTACTTTCAGTTTCTACAAAACAAACCACAACCTAACTGAGGAGTATATTTTTGTAAAAAAAAAAAAAAAAAAAAGCTGGGTTTTTACCAATCAGAAATGGTCAACCTTCAGCCAATCACAAGCAGACAACTGATCAGACTTTGCCCAACAAGGCGAATGTTTCATCACACGGTATTGGAGTAAGGCAATGCCTCGCTGAAGCCAGTCTACTTTGCTTCTGTGTTCACCTGTGGAAGCTCACTGCTCACGCTGCTGAGTGTAGCTCTCTGAGCCTCTTCTGGTTCTGAGCGCTGCCTGATTCATGAATTGTTCTTTGCTTAAATAAATTCTGTCACATTTATTTTGTCTAAAGATTTTCATTTAAGAAATGTCAAAAAAACTCCAGAACTGGACATTTGTTAAAAGTGGGAATACAGAATTTATTCAGGCTGTTCTAGTAGCCCAGAGAGACTTCAGCAAAACTGAGCTCACCTTCTCAGAAACAGAAGACAAGAGCCTTTTCAGAAACACCGGGGTATGCTAAAAAAATAGTCCTGGCAGATGTTAAGTGGGGAAAGTTACTCAATGCGATTGGGCATCAATGTTTGCCGATTGGCACTTGTCAAAGTCAGGCTCCTACCGTCCCACAGAGACTGGGAGACAGGGGTTCCAGCCTTCTCAGTGATGGATTTCTCAGGAATGCATCCCAGGTCCTTGAAAAGAAATTTTGGATTGTAGGGGATTTACATCTCAAAAAGAATAGAAATGATTTACAATTGCAAGTTTTCTAAAGTAAATATTCTAAGAAAAGGGAGGTCAGGGGCCTATAGTCAGGTTTTGGCTGGAATAAACAAAAAATCCTTCTGGCAGGATTAAGCTTCCTCAGGCTGGCCTGTTAAGGGAGCTGGGGTCACCCCAGGGCATGGTCTTGGGCTGGTAGAAGCCACACTAGAGTTTGAGCAAGTCTTAGTGTGGAGCAGTTGGAGTCATTTGTGTTGGGAGTGTGCAGTTCTCAGTAACAAGAGACTAAATAAAAAACCATAATATACTGATAAATTTGGTAAACAATTTTTAAATAAATGCATATTTTATTATATTATACATTGTCAAAGAATGAATAATGGCAAAGTACAAATCACATCACCAAGTCAAAATGAAAAAGGTAAATAACTGTCGTTAGAGGTAGATGAGAGGTACAATCTCCACACTGGTTTATGAAACAAGGATGCTGTGTAAACAATGATTCATCATCAGTGTCAGTGTGAAGATTTTCTCTTACATTAGTCTATTACATATTCAGTGGATGGTGGAAAGTAAAATTTACTTTTCTTGAGAAATTATTAAATCATTATCACATAAGATTGTGAAGGAAGATTTTTGACAGCTGGCGTACTTGGAAGATAATCCTGTTTGAAAGTATCAATTTTTTTGAGTTGTCTTGCTGGCAGGAGTATGCACTTACCTAAACCTTGAGACATTGAATCTTTATTGTTTAAAAGTGAAATACAAAGGCATCAACCCAGAAAGTATTTGTTATGTTTAGGAAATATAATCCTTTTGGCTTTAAAGGAAGTTGGTCAAAATACTTAATGTTTCCTAAAAACATTTCCAACAAGTGGTTTCATTGTTATATGTCATCTTAAGCCATTTAAAGAGCCTATAGGAAATTTTATGTTGGAGCAAGAGAAGCATGGCAAGGAATTATCACTAAGTAAAGACAGAGAATCTTTGATTTCCTGGCTGTAAGTGCCAAGGAATTCTAAGTACATATGGAAAATATGGCTGAAAAATATAAATTTAAATTATTCTTTCATTGTCCAGCCTCTGAGTCTTGGTATGATCTGTTTCAGCTATGGCCCAGGTACCTGAGCATAATATGTATATAGTGGCATCAGCACTGCTACATTTTATTTTGTAAGAAAGTTTGTATTTTTCATTGTAAAAGAGTATGTGTAGAAATTATAAAATGTACAAAAGATATGGAAATTGAGAAGAAGAGTAACATGATCTTATCTATCAAAAGTATTCATTCTAATCATTATATTATTCACATGTTTCAATTTAAGTATAAATCCTAGAAATATGCAATTTTATATGATTTTAAGTAGCTCTTTTTATATCAAATGTATGTGCTATTTTGGAAAATTTGAAAAATAGAGAAATTAAAGGGCAATAAAGCTAAAAATCATTTAAAACTTACCTTTTAGAAACACACACAATTAGCATTTACATTGGGTGTATTTAATCTTTTTTCTATGAATAATTACATACCTGAGAACATACATGCATTAACTTTGGGATTTTAATGTAGAAATCTTTCAGAATTGTCAAATAGAATAAAATAAGTAGGATGGTTTACTAATAGCTTATATCAGTCATCAACTTGGGTACAAATGGTGTTCACTCTTTCAGTTATGTCTAATAATTGTCTGCATATGTTAGGTGAGGCCTTTTCTGCCCTTCTTTCCCAGCTAAATTATATCTTAATCTCAGGACCTCAGTTAATGTAAAGAGAATGTATATTATATCCAACTGCCTAGAGGGAAGTGTAAGTAAGATAAGGTCACTGTTGCATCGGCAGTATTAATCAAAAGGAGAATTTATGAAGCTGCAGGAGGGAAACATTGGTGCCAATTAGTAAAATTGAAAGGTGTGAAGTCAGTCAATTTAGATGAATGGGCATGCTGGCGTCCCGCACAAGGTATGGGCCAGGGAACTTTGGCTACAGGAAAATAAAGTAGGGATCAAAAAAAAAGCTACACTGTTGCCTCAGAAACAAGAACCCACTTCGTGATGATGACTTAAAATGTGCCCCTTTGTGAAAGTTAAGATCCTTTTCTGCTAGCAGATCTTGATGAGGGCCACCCCAAAAGTCTTCTTAGATTTCTATTCTCAGGGACAAGCAGTTAGGTTCTTAGTGGGATACTCATGTAGATGAATCCAATTATGCCATGGGAATGCTTTTTCCACTAAGAATTATTTCAAAAGGCGAAGGCTGTAGGAATATTTTAAATTCCTCTATGTGCATGAACAAAACAGCAACCAAGTGACTCTTCTCAGAATTTGGTTAATTTTTTTCGAGATTAGTTTTTTGGGGGGCTAGTTTTAAGAAGGTAGAGAAGTGAAGGTGGGATATTGGGGATCAGTCACTAGTCCCTTATTAAATCAATTTGTTTAAAATGCCTTTTTCTGAAGGAAATTTTAAATTATGCGAAACATCATTCCTTGATGATGCAGGGACCCACTCAGAACCCGAGAGTCATATTTTAAGCTGAAGATGTGTGGATCTATTTAAGTTTATCCTACTCAAAGTTTTTGGAGCTTTGAGGATGTTGATTCATGTCTTTTATCAAATTTGAAAAGTTTTCTGCCATTATTTCTTCATGTGTTCTTTCTGTCCCTCGGTCTCTTTCTTATCCTTCTGGGACTAACAACGCACATGTCGGTGTCCTTGGTGCTATCCCACAGGCTCCTCAGGCGCTGTCCATTTTTCTTCACTCTTTGTTCTTTCAGTTTCTCAGACTGGATTATTCGTCCAGTCTTCATGTTCACTGAGTTTTTATTCTTTCTATTCAAATCTTCTATCAAATACCTCTAGTAAATTTTTTTAATTCATTTATTACACTTTTCACCTCCATAAATTCTATTTGATTCATTTTATCATTTCTTTATGGATAATCTCATTCTGTTCATACATCATTTTTTTCATTTCTTTTAGCTCTTTGTCCATGGTTTCCTTTAACTCTTTGAGCTTAAGACAGTTGTTTTAAAGTTTTTTATCTAGTAAGTTCAATGTCTGTTATCCTCAGGGCCAGTTTCTGGTAGTCTACATTTTTTCATTAATGGGCCATACTTTCATGTTTCTTTGTATGACTTTTTATTTTTTGTTGTTGAAAACTGGGCCTTTGACTATCATAATGTGATAACTCTGGGTATCAGATTTTTCCTCTTCCCCAAGATTTGCTGCTTCTGGTTTTTGTGGTCTGTAGTCACCTGTTTGGTTTTTTGTTTGCTTGTTTGTTTTTGTCTGAAATAGGGTCTCCCTCTGTTGCTTTTTTCAAACTTTTTTTTTTATGAAGACTGTGGTCCTTGTCATGTGTGGTCACTGAAATCTGTGTTCTTTTATCTCAGTGGTCAGTCAGTGACCTGAGAAAGGTTTTCCTAAATGTCTGGAGCAAGAGAGAGGGGGGCGGGGGAGAGAGAGAGAGAGAGAGAGAGAGATTGATTCTATTCTATTCTCTTGGTCATTGCAGCCTGGTTCTAGCACAGTTTAGCTAGCGCACTACTTCAGTACTAAGCAGGCTGCCTACAGCTCTCCCTTTGCCTTCACCTCCTGCTTCAACAGAGCCCACAGATCTGTCAGAACTGCAAGTCTAGGGTCCTCTCAGGTCTTTTCTCAGCAGGCAGCCTATCCTGGACATATGAATAACATTCTTTCTTCACAGTGCTTACTCCTGTAAGAGACTTATTCCTTTGCCTTCTCCTGCCCAGGCTTGAGTCTGCATACCACTTGCTTCATATGTCATCTCTTGGCCCAGATGGGCACAGGAAATGTGTGTATTTAAATCTTTTGATAGACACTGCCACTGCCCAGAAAGCTGCTCCAGCCCAGGGTAGAAAGTGAGTAGTAGCAAAGCAAGTCAGCCTCTGTGCTAATTCCTCAGGGAAACACCAGCCAGGTCAAAACGCACAGCCACAGTATTTTAAGAACAAAGCCATGTTCACTGCCCTGGTACCAGCAAGCTGCGCCAAAGTGCAGGAAGCCATCTCCACGGTTGCAGCCACTGCACTGAAAAATGAAAGATAGTAGGTAGGTGGGTGAAAATGCCACAGCACTGTCTCACCAAAAACCAGTTGCCCTTTTCTCTATTAAGCAGTTTTCTTATTGCTGTTAAGTTTTGCATTCGATTCTTGAGTCTACAAAAGTTAATGCTATCAGTCTATGCCAGCCCTTGCTGTGAGTGCCCCACTCTGTTATAATGTTTTCCTTTGCCTTTACTTTTTATGTCACATTTTAAAAACATTCATTGCTGGTATATTAAGGATGTCATTTTTCTGTTTTTAACATGTTTTATTGCCTATTCTACTAATTCTAATATGTCCAAGTACTTGGTACCTTAGTTCTTTTATCTTTTTTTTTTTTCCTTTTGACTTTCCCCAGCATGTCTTTTTCTTGTTTTGTAGTTATTCACTGTGGACCTTAGTCAGTGACGTGTCTTGTGTGAATGGTTGGGGGATCTTACAGCTAGATTTCAGGAGTATCTTCTGCCTTACCATTGCTTGACTTTAAGTCTTATATAAATCCCTTAGTTTACAATTTTTCTCTTCAGATATGTAATAAAAATTCAGATTTCACACCAACTTAATGTGCAAGACCAGAGTTTGGATTTTATTTATTTATTTATTTATTTATTTTTTTTTTTTGAGCTAGACTCTCTGTCTGTCACCCAGGCTGGAGTGTAGTGCTGTCATCATAGCTCACTGTGACCTCAAACTCCTGGGCTTAAGTGATCCTGCTGCCTCAGCCTCCCAAATAGCTGGAACTACAAGCACACCACCACACCAAGCTAATTTTTCTTTTTTTGTACAAACAGGGTCTTGCTCTTGCTCAAGCTGGTCTCAAACTCCTGAGCTCAAGCAATCCCCCTGCTTCGGCCTTCCAGAATGCTGGAATTATAAATGTGAGCCACTGTGGCTGGCAAGAGTTTGGATTTTTCATCACACACTTTTGTTATTTTTAACCTATAGCATTGAGAATAGCAAAAATCTTTATTGCTTTTTTGTTTTTTTGATTCATCAGGAAGACTTTTTTCTAGATTCCTCTAATGGTTCTATCTTTTATGCAGGTGTCTCAGTTTAACTTTAAGCCATATATTTTCTTTCTTTCATGGGTATTTAAAGTCATGATACTATGTATGATACCATCCACGTTTTCCTGTGTGACTCTCAATTCTCTTTGTTTCTGATAACTAGGGACTTCCTTTTCTTTTTTACAAGTTTCAAAAGGCATATTTAAAAAGCTTCCAGTTGGATAACATTTCTGGGGATTGATATAGCCAAAATTCAGCATAAACTTGTCACATTTTGCCTGAACCTGAACTATCATCTCTGATTCTTCTACCCAATTCAATCAGTGTTTATCCCTTTACTGAATCATCAAATTTAATATCTTTTATATTTTTATTTTACTGATCTCTTGTCATCAACCTGGTACAATGAATCAATTTCTTCTTCTTGAACACATTTGTGTTTATCTTCTGTGCCAAAATAGTCTATCTCTTTTCCTTCTGATTTTTTTTTCAGTATTTTCACTAGATGCTCTTTTAATAAACTTTTTTTATTAAAGGTTTTCTACAGTTTATTAGTGCATTCTCTGCATTTCTCACTCCACAATGTATTCTTTAATATTATCAAGCATACCTGTAGCTTTAATTACCATATATACAGACATAATTTTCCTTTGTTTTTATTAGCAGAAATGCCCACATAACATTTACGCTAAATGCCTGAGGAATTTAAACCAATTATTCCCAAATATTAACATTTATTTTCCTTCCTAAATCTGTAATTTCCTTTCTTCATTTTAGTAAATACCAAATCTTATCTACTCAATTGCTCAAGTTTGAATCCTGGGAAGAATCATTTAGATTTCTCAGTGCTTTATCTTTTCATTCTGTCTTAATCACCAGTAAAACTTATCTTTTCTGTGTGTGTGTGTGTGTGTGTGTGTGTGTATATATATGTATATATCTTGGTTTCATATACTTTCCTCCATCTTCATTGTTACCATCAGCACCCAGTGCACCATCTTTCCTCACTGAAGTAGTACAATATCTTCCTAATTGTCCTCATTATTTCATTCTTATTTAAGTAATAAAATGCTGCAAAGAACCAGAAATACCTTCCTAACATAGAAACAAGGTCCTGCCACTTGTCTGATCAAAATTTATCAGTAGCTTCCCATAATGTAAGATCAAAAAGGAAACAAAATGAAAAATGAACAAACTGAAAACAGTAAATTGCCCAGTTTAATTCTTAATATAACAATAATTACATTAAATATAAATAGTCTAAACACATCAAATAAAGACAAAACATGGCAAAAGAGATTTTAAAAATTACCAAGCCATATGTTGTCTGTAAGAAACTCACTTCTACTATAACAAATAATCTTGAAACTACCAGATATCAATATATGGAAGATGAACATTGGCTACATCTTCTTGCCACATTCGATGTCTAATTAAAGATTATCATAGTCCTAAATGTAAAAAGTTAAAACTATAAATATTTTAGAGGACAACATGTAAGATATCACAATTTTGGTGAATGTAAATATTTCTTAGACCACAAATAGCATTAACATAAAATAAAAATGATAAATTTGGCTTTATCAAAATTAGAAATTAAAAGCAATAAATGAAAAAATAAAAAGACAAGCTGCATATTCAGAATATATATTCTGCACCCCCACACAAATTTAGATTACCTATAAAGAATCTTGAACAAAGACCATTTGCCTAGAATATGCAAAGAACTCTTACAACTCAATAATAATAGGACAAAGAATCTATTAAAAATGGGCACACAACTTGACAGACACTTCAAAAAAGAAGATATGAATGGCCAATATAAACAAGAAAAGGTGTTCAACTTCACCCATCAGAAAAATGCAAATTATAATCATACAGATACACCACTGAAAACCCATTAAAATGACAATTACAAATTATAAGGAATTCAAATGTTGTCAAAATGTGGGGCCAAGTGGAACTCATGTATTATTGGTGGGCCCATAAAATGGAACAGTGAATTTATGGAAATGTTTGACAGTTCCTCCTATTGATGAATCTGTGTTAATCATATAGCTCAGGAATTCTTTTTCTAAGTGTCTCACTCCTGCATTATAAAGAGGAATGAAATCATACATCCACACAAAGATTTGGAACCAAATGTTCATAGAAGTTTTATTCATAGTTGTCACAACAGCCAAACACTGGAGGCAGCCTACATGTTTATCAGGAAGAGAATGGGTAAACAAACTGTGGTATATTTCTACAATTAATACAGCTGAGCAGTAAATGTAAAATAAACTACTGATATACACAATCACATAGATCAATCTTTAAAAATTGTGGTGGTTGGAAAACGGTAGACATAAAAATTTATGCTTTATGATTCCATTTATACAAAGTCCAATGAGTGGCAAACCCAATCTGTGGTGTTAGAAATCAGAACATGGGCAGAGAGATTAACTGAAAAAGGGAATTTTCTGGGAGACGTAAATATTCTATACGTTGACCGTGATGTGGTAGTTACATGTGTGTACACATTTATCAAAAGTCATCATATGGTGCACTTAAGAGCTACTTCTCCATGTATAAATTTTAGATAGAATACATAAATACTAAGGTTATTTTTCTATCAAATATCATGAAGTTTAAATAGAGGCAGTCCAAATCCGACACGATAGTCCATGCTATTTTCTATCTTTCTGTCTTTAGCATCCACTGTCAAGGTGACCCAGTGGTCACTTGATGGTCCTGGGAACTTCAGACATCACAGTCCCTTTCAAGTTAGAAATATAGAGTAAAGGGAAAGATCAGAATGATGACTCTCAGGATATAAGCTCAATTTTAAAATTTACCTGGGTGTTTGATCCAATAACTATCACTTACATGTAATTGTACATTTTTATATTCAAGAGAGCTGAGCGAAAATAAATTTTAAACATCTAAACACAATGCTACTCCCAACAAGATAGGAGTTCTATTAGCAAGAAAAAAGAGTTGAATAGATAATGGGAAGCAAATGCTAGTCTTTCTCAGAGCCTTTCCATTAAGACTTCCAAACTTTCATGGACAGCCTTTTCCTTTGTTCATGCGCGTGTGTGCATGCATGTGTGTGTGCGTATGGTTGTGTGTGCATGCACATGTGTGCACATGTGGGTGTGTGTGCATGTGTGTAATGCAATTTCCCTGTCTCCAAAGATGATAACTCCAAAGCCTTATCTGGTTGTTGCATTCATCTTTGAGAAACAGTCCAAAATATCTGGGTGATACAAAGATCTCTCTCCTGTGTACAGTTGAGAGTAGCTAATGAGTTTTAAGTAGCTAATAAGTGTACAATTCATCTGTTCCAAACACATTCAATAGAGAGAGGTTGAGCATAAACAATATGAACATTATAAAATCTTCATTTGGAAAATGGAAGAGTGAAAAACTCACAGCAGTCACTGGCTCATCGCAAATATTACCGTTTGGGAAGAAATAGCAAACACTACCTTGTTCAATACTTTTTTTTTAAAGTTATGATTCACATTTGGAAAAAAAAAAAGAACAATTTTCAAAGAAGATTATGGATCAAACAGATTGTGAGCTTAGCTAAGCTTCTGATGGAATCATCTGGTCCTCTACTCTAGTAGCAATTTTGGGGATTTTTTTTTTCTTTTTCTCCTCCCCACCCCTCCCCCCTCATTTTAGCATTTCCTTTCTTCCTCTGCTTTCTGTGTGAAAATATGGTGATTGTTATACTGCCTTCTTCATGCTACTTTATCTCCTCTGCCCCTTGCTGGTCACACCTACTCAAAATGGGGCATTGGACTTATTTCTCTTTAAGTTCTACCTTTCCTTTGGTTCTTACTGGCCTTCTCTACTTTGAATTTTGTAGGATCATATGCTTATTTCAATATTCCAATTAATAAATTGTTGAATGGAACTTTTAAAGCAATGCTATTCATTTTATGAGTCAACCTTTTTCTTGAGGTTCACAATACTAGGTATCAACTCAAGCTTCCTCCTGGACTCAGTTCCAAGTTAATCAATATTTTTAGCAGGGTTTATTTCACTATTATTGATATGGGGCTTTGTTTCCCATTTTTGCTTAAGTCTATTATTTATTCTTATTACTTTTGATATTTTGGGTTAGATTTCCAAGAGGAAGGAAAAAAACTATTTTATTGTGTCAACTTTAAATAAAAGACATGAAAGAATTTTTACACTATCTAGACTTTTGGATGAATAGGCTTTTTATCTTAGTAACAGCAGGTTGCTGATTGATCTGAGGCATGTCCATAGATTTAAAACAAGTTCACATGTGTCCTAATTGTGCCGTGCTTGTGGTAATAGCAGTATGTCAAGTAAGTAACAGAAAATCTCTTCCAAAATATATTCAGTTAAATGTTTTAAAGCACCTTATTTCCTCAAGAAATCTTGAGTAAAACAAATTCTGGTGGGAGTCTCTTGGCTTACTTATTAAGACTATTAATAAATATAGATTCCAGGCCAGGGCTGCCTCGTGGCTATCGTGAGACTTGGCTGTGGAAGCGCAGATTCCCACTGACAGCTGGTTGACCTAATTCTAGCTTTCGAGAGGTGACCAAAGGGAATTTTCAATAGTTGAATATTTCTCCAGGATATACCTCATAACCATTTCTGTGAACCTAATCATGTTTATAAATTTCAATTGATTAAACTTTTTTATTGGAGAAAATCTTATTAAAGTGACATTTTTAATGGGTTTTCACAAGTTTGCCCTTTTTTATGCTAAACAATTCTGTTTAATTAGCTTACAAGTTTTGTTACCCTCTGTAAAAACTTCTATTTCTTCAAAATAAAAGATTTAACAAATGTCTTCTTCCTTCCAAAACTTTACATGAAGCTTATGAATTTCACATTTGCATTTCTAGGGGAAACACATTTTTAATCCATAGCACTCAAAGATTCTGATAGAAGGAATGTTAAACTTTCACAGCCCTGAGAAGATATGGCTAGAGCCATCTTCCGCTGCTAAGAAAGAGGCTTAGCCAGATCCCAAATCATGTTGGATCCAGGGATGGGGTGAATTTCCTTCTCATTTTATAGAAGTATGAAGGGCACAGCTTAAAGATTCTCTTGACAGGGTCAAGAATAACAGCATCCTTGTTCCAGGGAGCTCTTTATGTGATCGAGAAATTGAGATAGGCTGTAACATATTGCAGATTTGTGAGGAAGACTGCAGTTCAGAGTTCAAGGAGACCCTCTGTACCAAACCTCAGATCAGCTTGTTGTACATTTTAGGGTCTTTACCCACAACATCCCACTCCTGGCTCCAAGTTCTATATAATTCAGGATGTTTTCAGTTGCAGATATTACAAGTCTACATTGAACTACCAAAAGTTTCTAAACAGGGTGGATGGTCCGTTAGAGGTCCAGGTAACAGAAAGAAGGCAGTGGTTATGAGAATTATGGCAACTCCCAGGAACCTCAAAAGCAGGAACTAGAAACGCAGAGCTGCAGTCAGTCAGCGTCAGAACCACAAGGGTGAACCTGCAAGAAGCACAATTGTCAAAATAAAGTATTAATCTTTCCATAGAACATGGTGCTGATGGCCACGTACGAAAGAGGCTTTCACAGTTCCATTGCTGTGTTATCAAATTCCCCAAAAAAGTATGTGTCAACATGAGTTATGTAAAAGTTTAGTACTGTCTTTAAATACAATGTATTATACTTTTTTGCTTACTTAGGAAATTAGAATAAACTTGGTAATTAGCGTGTGTTACAAGAGCGTGTGCTGACATTGATGGCAATTGAACTGAATAACTGGTTACTTCCCTCAAGACTTTTTTCAGAACATATCAGACACGTTGCTTTTGGGAGTTAAAAGTAGGTAAGACGTCAAAATAAAATGGGTTTAGCTATGTTTATAAGCTACCCAACGATGAAACGGGTATACCTAGCATGTCGGTGGTGAGACCACTCTGACCTGCCTGAAGTCCAGAGCCCGATGGCAGACGTGTTGCTGACAAGTCCACGTCCGTGCCCCCTGCAGCTCTTACCATCAGTCACTCTGAGGACTGTGAGTGTCTGCAGGGTGGTGACGCGTGTTCCTGGGCCCTAATAAAATTCTCTTTGTTGGATGAGGAGTCAGCCAAGGCCAAAGTCGCCAGGAACTTGAAAGGATGTGGAAAGTGGAAGTGATGTTGGAATAAAAATCAACACTAAAAGAAATGATTTAATGAGGCTTTCTGCTGCTTCTTTTTCTATATTTATTTTATTGTCTCATCTAGATTTGGTTTGGGAGAGGGTGGAAGATAAAGATTGAGAAATGCCTGGATGCAGTCCTTGACTGACTGCGTCTAGCTTTGTAATCATAAGCAAACTATGCAATCTGACTTATATTGCGGGATTCTTCTTTAATACCCCCATCGTTCATCCCTGAACTGCAGGAGAAAAGCCAATGGTAACTCGGAAGGAGGCGCTTCTGCGTTTTCTTTTCTCCAGCGCAGGGACTAGCAGGACACCACCGGGAGATGCGGTCTGCCATGGACCTTGAGCGTCCTTGCACAGTCTTCCTGCGTTCTCCAGGAAAGCAAGACCTGACTGCTTTTTACCTGGACTATTCCTTAGGGTTGCGTTTTCCCTGAACATCCTTGAAGGATTAGGTAAGCAAGAGAAGGCATGTTTTCACGCCCTCTGTGAGTGGCGAATCCCCGGCTCGCTGTTCCTCTCCGGAAGCCCTGTGCACTGTGTGTGTAGGATGGGCCCTTGTGTCACACGTGGGGACTGAGGGACCACCAGGCGTCAGGCCTGTTAGCCAGCCGCTGCTCCTGCTGCGGGGAACAGCCCTGTCTCTGACAGCGATCGCACGTCTTCCCGCAGCCGTGCGTGGCAGGCTGGCTTGTCAGCCTGCGTGTTGGGGAAAATGTAATGTTCTCACACTCATCACAATTATTAGCAGCCACACATCCCTGTGGAGGCAAGATAATTAATTTTCTTTTTCAAAATTGAAAAGGGAACATATTTAACATGATAGAAGTTGAACAATTTACAAGGGGTAATTCTGAAGTGCGCATAGCGTGACCTGGAAAAATATGGTAGGACAAAACAGATTTGGGGATGTGTTTCTAAAAGAGCAGAAAAGAAAGGTTAGCATTTGTCAAGGAGGGGTCATGATGTGGGGAAATCTGAAGGCGTGGACATTCAGGTTCGATGTTCCATTGTGCCTGCGACACTTGGCATGATGCTCCCTGGCATGATGCTCCATGGCATGATGCTCCATGGCATGATGCTCCATGGCATGATGCTCCATGGCATGCTACTGTCTGGCTACTGCAAAACCCTTCGAGGTGAAGGGCCTTGATCGGCAATATGTACCGAGTAATAAGTAAAAAACTAGATAAGATATGCAACCAATGGTTCATACTGTGAAGAAGTGGGACGATCTTTAAATTGCTTCATTTTAGAGAGAAAAATTTTGCTATTTTAAAAAGATTAATAGAAAAAAGTAAGCATGTTCTATAAATCCATTTAATATCATCATTATAAACTATTTACAAATTGGCAAATTTGACCTATGGCTATGAACAAAATAAATATGGTTACACGAGTTCAAGGAATATATCACAGAAAAAGATAAATGAATACCATTGCAGTATATCTTTTAAAATTAGAAGACAGACACAACTTTCCAATTAGCATGAGTAACACAAAAACATTGATTAAGCTTCTGTATATGGGTGTAATGGAATAGTTTATGGAAGGTCAACGCTGGGTAATAAAAGCTGGGTAAATGATGAAAACCATAAGTTTAAAGTCCTCTAAAAACTTCAGAAGAAACTAAAGAAGGAGAGAATCTTTTATAGGTGAACTGAGGATCTGCAGTTATCCCCAGAGGTATTTACCAATTCAAGGAAGGGCTGGAGTCTGAGAATTTAGGCGTGGCTGAGGCCAGCAGATGTTCCCGGAAGACACAGAGATGAGGTGGTACCACAGTAAATGTTCGTCACCACCAGTGCAGTGGCCTTGTTAACCCACCTTGCTTGGCTGCCTTCCTTTCTCTGGTCCATTTTCTAACTTCTTCACCTTCCAAACAATTTACTTACCCTGAATCCTTGTCTCAGAGTCTGCGTGTGCAAAACTGTGGTATTTATACCATCCTACATTGAGGACAATCTAAGTATTGTTGGTAACATGACAGCCAACATGTCAACGTCAGCCACAGCAGTGTGATGGGATGCTTGTGTAGTAGGACTTGAGGGGTCTTCTGTCAAGCAGGAATTCCCCAGACAGCTTTGATGATAGAATCAACTGTGAACACCATCCTTAAGCTACCCACGCTGCACCTGAACCTCAAGGAAGACACACCATAAACAAAGCATACATAAACATTTGTGTAAACTTTCACATATCAATTGACATCAATCAAAAGTAGTAATAACAAGCTCCTACGAGATGGATTTATATATATACATATATGTATGTATATATCACATATACATATATACAAACTATGCTGAAATAAAATAATTTATTAACTTTTAATTTCAAAAATAATGTCATTGTAGAAAATTTATAATCAAAAAGGAAAAATAGCAACACACACAAATAGGAAAGATACATATTTCTGTGATTTGTTTTTCTACTTAAAGTGTATTGGAAGTATACCTGTATCACTCATATCCTGCAATGTTTCATAATGCAGGCTACTACCTTGGGTAGCTTGTATTGATCTGTTATCATAGGGCATTTAGGTTATTATTTGGCTCTTCTGAACAATGACTGTAAAAGATTTTTGTGATTAGATGAAAATATATTGCAAAATATTTCCACAGGATATTTGTTTCAAAGGTAACACATATACCTACATCTTTTGCTAAATTTCTCTTCATGAAAAATGTAAAATTTACATTTTTTTCTAGAATATTTGAGTATGCCTTCTTCCCCAAACATAGACCTATATTGTGATTTTTTCATTCTTTTTCTTCATTACTAATCTGATAAAAGTGACAAAATATATTTGTGTGTTACACATTTCTCAAATAATTATTGGTCACATATTTCTTCTTTTGTGAATTGTTTTTCATTTCATTGCAAATTATTAAAGGCTTTTCATATGTACAGATATTAGTCCTTAGTCTCTTAAACAATTTTGCAAGTATAAGTTCACATTTTTCATAATATTTTATCAAAATTGCTATTCTTCATTTTCTCTTTCCTATTTATATCTTTTTCATTTTCTTCTTTCCTTACTACTTTCCTCACTCCTTCCTTTTGTTCCTTTCCTGCTTTTTTTGGTTTTTTTTTTTGTTTGTTTGTTTGTTTAATTTTATTTTGCTTCTTTCTCTTAGAGGAGTAATATTTTATTTATTTATTTATTTATTTATATTTCAGGATATTATGAGGATACAAATGTTTCAGTTACA
The DNA here is from genome assembly GCF_041146395.1 of Eulemur rufifrons. NCBI lineage: Eukaryota > Metazoa > Chordata > Mammalia > Primates > Lemuridae > Eulemur > Eulemur rufifrons. The sequence goes on along the minus strand of NC_091011.1, from coordinate 3,327,880 downwards.
TTTTATGTCTTCGTCTCACTCAAGCGAGGATTAGAGGCATGCCTTCCCCTCTGCAATGCTCACCTTGACCATTAGTTGTGAGTTTGCTCCCCCACCTCCCCAATCCCTGGAGAATATTACTACCATGTGAGCACCATAGTGTTGATCAGTTAGTGCTAATTTGACAGCGAGTACAGGTGGAGGCTATTCCTCCAATCTTGTGATACCTCACTGCGCATAATGGGCTCAAGCTCAATCCAGGAAAATGTAAGAGGTGCTAGATCACTATCATTTCTTACAATTGAGTAATATTCCATTGTGTACATATACCAAATTTTAATAATCCACTCATGAATTGATGAGCACTTGGGTTGTTTCCACATCTTTACAATAGTGAATTGTGCTGCCATAAACATTCGGGTGCAGATGTCTTTATTATAGAATGTCTTTTGCTCTTTTGGATAGATGCCTAATAGTGCTATTGCTGGATCCAACAGCATTTCTATTTTTAACTCTTTGAGGTATCTCCAAATTCTTTTCCGTGGAGGTTGCACTAATTTGTAGCACCACCAGCAGTGTAAGAGTGTTCCCGTCTCTCCACATCCTCACCAGCATTTGTTGTTTTGGGATTTTTTGATAGAGGCCAATCTCACTGGGGTTAGGTGATATCTCATTGTGGTTTTGATTTGCATTTCTCCAATGATTAGAGATGTTGAGCATTTTTTTATATGTTTGCTGGCCATTATTCTGTCTTCTTTTGAAAAGTTTCTGTTCATTTCCTTTGTTCATTTATTGATGAGGTTGTTTGATTTTTTTCTTGTTAATTTTTTTTAAGTTCTATATAGATTCTTGTTATCAGCCCTTTATCAGAAGTTTAGCATGCAAACATTTTCTCCCATTCTGTAGGCTATTTGCTCTAATGATAGTTTCCTTGGCTGTGCAAAAGCTTTTTAATTTGATCAGATCTCATTTATTTATTTATTTATTTTTTTGCTGCTGTGATTGCTTTGGAGGTCTTCTTCAAAAATTATTTGCCTAGGCCAATGTCTGAAAAGGTTTTCCCAACATCTTCTTCTAGAATTCTTAAGGTTTCATACCTTAAGTTTAAGTCTGTTATCCATCTTGAATTGATTTTTGTGAGAGGTGAGAGGTGGGGAGACAGTTTCAGTCTTCTGCATGTAGCTATCCAGTTTTTTCCAGCACCATTTATTGAAAAGAGAATCTTTTCCCCAGTGTATATTTTTGTCTGCTTTGTCAAAGATTAGATTACCATATGAGGATGATTTCATTTCCAGATTCTCAGCCCTGTTCCAAAGGTCTATGTCTCTATTTTTGTGCCAGTACCATGCTTTTTTAGTTATTATAGCCTTGTACAACTTGAAGTCTGTTCTTTTTACTTAAGATTGCTTTGGCTATGCGAGGTCTTCTCTGTTCCATACAAAGCATTGAATTATTTTTTCTAGATCTGTAAAGAATGATGATGATACTTTGATAGGGATTGCATTAATTCTGTAGATCACTTTAGGTAGTATGGACGTTTTAACGATATTGATTCTACCAATCCATGAGCAGGGTAGATTTTTCCATCTGTTTACATTTTCTACAATTTCTTTCCTTAGTGTCTTGTAGTTTTCCCTATATATGTCTCTCACATCTTTCATTAAATATATTCCTAGATCTTTAATTTTTTTTGAGGCTATTGGAAAAGGTATTGCACTTTTGATTTGAAATTCAGCTTGACTGTTATTGGCTTATATGAAAAGGTCAAATCTATCAAAATATTAATTTACAAAATTTACCCTTGGAAGCAGGCTTAGAAAGTCCTCAATCATGTTAAATTATATAAATTTCTATCTGCGTCTTATTCTATTTTTACATGTTGGCTTCTTAATTTATTTTGAATGTGCCATGCTATGGCGCTTGCTGCATTTTACAGGGTGATAATAGAATTAGTGATTATGGAAATAATGCACTTTAAACCTGGAGGAGTAGTTTGAGGAAAGCAAGAGACAGAAATTATCCAAATAATTATTTTTAAATGAAAGAAGAGAAATGATCATCTCTGTAAACAGATTATGTGGGAGTGTGAGGTGACTCCTGGTGAGCCATTAGGTAGCTAGTTTGTGGCCAAAAATGATGAGGGTGAGAGGAGTTGGTGGGGCAGACTCCAATCTGAGCAGAAGGGCCCAGCCGCAGGACAGCAGGGCCGGCTGCGTCTAGGGAAAGGCGGGTGCTGTTTGGGCCTCCACTTACTGAAACGTCAGCTATGTTTCGGTGGTGCTGCTAATGTGCATTTCAAGTTTACTTTTCTAAGTTATAAATTTCTTCCACGCTCTCAATTCTTCTGTCAAGTGTATTGTACAGCATCAACCCGATGCCAGAGTCCTGTGAGTTTGTTTTGGATTGTGAAGCAGTAGAGGAGTACGGGGTGAAGCAGACGAGATACAGTGATGAGACTGTCTGAGAGGACGTTGGAAAAGCCTGAAGCCACAGTCTGGACCGAAGGTTACACTTGACAATACAGACACACACGTGTTTTCCGGAACTCTCCTAGGACACACTGAAAGGCACTGAGTTATTTTAGCAGCGAAGGAGGCTGTTGCCGTGAGGGAAAACCTAGATACCATTTCAGGACTCGCTGGGCCGGGGGCCTTTCTTTCCCCTCCTCGTGATATTTATGTCACAATAGTGTCTATTTTTCTAGGTAAATTTTAAGATCTTTTAGTCATATAAAATACCTCTAGAGTTTTCATTTAAAATGTATTCTACTTAAAGGTTAATTTGGGGATGATTTACCCGTTCCATAAACGGGAGGGCGGTCTCCCTTTCTGCTCAGTGTTCGTGTTCCCCGGTGGCAACTGGTCACATTTCCTTGCAGGTCACGCAACTTGTTTTCCCACGTACGCCACAAAGGAAATACATTTCACTTTGTGTTTTGTACTTCACAACATAATTAAGTCTCTTTTTAGTTCCAACGTGTTTCAGTAGATTTGCTCGGACTTTTAGTTACAAAATCTTTCCACTGGCAAATAATTATAATGGTGCTTACTTGATTTTTATGAGTAGGTTTAATTACTTTGTTCATACCCTAGTCCAATGGCTAAAATCCAAGAAAAATATTCAATAGTAGTGGTGAAAATGAATAACCTTGTCTTCTTAAAGCTTTACTGGTAAAACCTACAGTGCTTCAGCATTTTTATGATGCTTGCTATTGACAACGTACAATAATAAGGAAGTAAAATTCTATTATTATTGTTCACAATGTTTTATTTCTAGTAATGAGATGTTAAATTTTCAATGATTTTTCTATACGTAGTAAAACATTAGAAAGTTTTCCCTATTGAAAATTTAATTATAGATTAATACTGTATGATTACTCTTGCAGTCTTTTAATGAATTTTATTATCGTAGTGTATTACTTCTTTCAGTATTTCAGTATTTCTTTCAGATCCTTTACGATAAGATGTATGTGTGCCATATGCATCATGCTTGAAGGCCATTGTGGTTTTATGGTGTTTTGTTTTTTGGTTTTTTTTTTTTTTTTTCACCTGTTCCCATCAGGACTGTGTTGGCGTTATAAAATTAATTTAGAAAAAATTCTGTTGTCTGTGCCCAGAAAATCCAAGCAAATCAACTAAAATTTATTATAATGGAAATCATCTGATCATAAAAATGTTAGTTATTCTGGTTCATGTAACCATCTTGCCAGTACTTTTCTAAGAGACAATTTTACAACTACCTTTTTTTGTCTGTTCAATTTTTATAATACTTTGAGATAAATTTAGAAATTATTAGTTTTTATGGGAACTAACTACAGAAAATCAAAATTGAAAAACATAGGAATGCAAAAATTAAATTTTGTGAGCTTCAATATGTAAGAATATATGGGGTCTTTCCATATATTCTATTTTTTCCTTTCATTCAATGTTTTGGTTCTGCTTATTTTATTTATTTATTTTAAAATAGTCTTTGATTAGATCATTTATTTTCACCAGGTTTCAGTTTTCTCATCTAAAAATTTACATTTATTTTTTCTTATTTTCTTTTCCTTACTTTTCAAAGGTTGTTTTATTTTAGATTTTCAAGCCCTCTTGGTTGAACCTATAATTTGTTTTCCTTCACTTTTAAATGTGAAACACTGAGGCATCACAGGTTTTACCAATAAAAGCTTAAAGACGGCCGGGCGCGGTGGCTCACACCTGTAATCCTAGCACTCTGGGAGGCCGAGACGGGTGGATCGCTCGAGGTCAGGAGTTCAAGACCAGCCTGAGCAAGAGTGAGACCCCGTCTCTACTACAAATAGAAAGAAATTATATGGACAACTAAAATATATATATACAAAAAAATTAGTCGGGCATGGTGGCGCATGCCTGTAGTCCCAGCTACTCGGGAGGCTGAGGCAGTAGGATCGCTTAAGCCCAGGAGTTTGAGGTTGCTGTGAGCTAGACTGATGCCATGGCACTCACTCTAGCCCGGGCAACAGAGTGAGACTCTGTCTCAAAAAAAAAAAAAAAAAAAAAGCTTAAAGACAAGAACTTTTGTGATATAAGCATTCTTCTTATTTGCCTTTGGCTGAATAGGTTCTTCACATTTCATTCAAGTTTGTCCACTGACTCTCGAGAGTTATGTTTGTTTACAATATTATTAAATAACCTGAATTATTGTTTTTGCCAACAGTTGTGCCTGGAAGGCTTTAGGATGTTTTGTGTCCTGATCTTGCCCTGCGTACCACTAATACAGTCCTTTCTGCTCCTCTGTCCTTAGACAGTGTTGTGCTGTCATAAGATGCAGTCTCCCAAGTGGATGTAGAAAATGAGATGCACCATCGGACTCTCTGAGAAAGGAATGCCGAGGGGAGAAACACAAGGCTTTGTGTTGTATTGCCAGGCCTAATTCTCTGATATAAGGTGGAAAGGTGGGCAGGGGTCGAAGCTAATGATATTTTTCCTTTTTGTTCGAAGGTTTATAAATGAGTTGGCTACCAATTATCACTTTCTATATCCTATTCTGCAATTGTGATAATTCTTCATGAGACTTGGTAAATCATTGAAAAATGACAATGATATTTCAGCATAAGCGCTTGTTTTCTTTTGGGTATGCTAAATTTAACAGGGAGATCAGAAAAGATGAATCAGCCATGTAATTAACCAAAACTGCATTCCACATATTTCTGGATAGTTTCTTTAGAAGGCTTATCATAAACATTGAGGTAAAGATTTTTATTAGAGTTATGCCATAGGATATTATATTAGTATTTTTCTAATTCTCTAGTTGAGAAATGTCTCAAATAGGTTCAGTAAGAGAGATAAAAGTCTGAACAAATAAGTATATTCATCTGGACTAAGGAGACTGACATAAATTGAGAAAAAATCTGCATTCCATGTGGTGCTATACTGGCAAATGTTTAACAATCAGTTGTTGAAAAAAACCCACACATACATATTTATATGTGAATACTTATTTATTATAAGTTTTACTAATATAAAGATGTGTAACACAATTTACAAATAACAATAAAATATTTTTTGGTAATTCAAGTTAGTCATTTGAGTCTCACAGAATACTTTCACTGATTTTTGCCAAACTTTTGGTATTTGTAGCTAATTTATGGTTGAAATTGGGACAGATGACTATAGTTCCAACATGAATGTTGATTGATACAGCTTTTATACACCGATAAGAAAGATGAACATAAAACGATAAAGACATACATATGCTGGAGCTTCACGAATTTGTTGCTGATTGAAGTGACTTTATTGAAGTAGGTATTAGATTTCTAATACTAAAAAAAATTCTAATTGTTTCTATGCTATTTATAGTGTAATGGTCATAGACTTACCACACTTTTAAGTTGACATTATTGCATTTCTTCATTACTTTCTTAAGTCTAGGTAGTCAGTGCAGCAATATATCAAGCTCTGATTTGGAGAGTTTTCTGATTTCCATGAAGTAACTAATACTAACATGGTTAATTTCAAGCTAAAAAATGTAATATGCAGTGACATGCTATTGTACATTATTTCTACCACACAAGTTCAATAGGTGGATATAACCACAAGATTGTAGATAATAGTAAAATGTAAAATAACTAGGAAGGAAAGTTTGAATATGGATTAACTTGCTTTTCATATATTTAATTATGTTTCTTTAATTGAATCTTCGATAACTGCTGTGTTTAAAGCTAGTCCGTAGCATGTCTGAACACGCAGTGATTCGTACTGTGAGCCCACGTGCGTCTGTCCTGGCCCATGGCTGGTTCCACACGTGTCCTGCCGTCTCAGCTCAGTTCATGGCGGCCCACACCTGCCAGCCGCGCCTTCACCAGGGGCTCAGGACTGCGGTCAGTGCGACTGCTCGGGTAAAGTAATTCGCAACAAGAAAAAAATGTGTCCGATTTTTTCACTGTTTTTTATAGGAAACTTATTAACCCAAAGGTTGAATAAAAGCCATTTGGGGAATGATTTTGAACAGTGATTTCCTCCAGTCCAGGATAAATCTATGCCAGTAAATTCCCCTTAACAAAAAAGTAAATCCCATAGCTAGCTTGTCTGTATACAGAAAAACACGGAACAAGCTATAAAGTCAAACAATCATCAGCTCTGTCTTCACACAGGAAACTCTCCTCTCAATAAACACAAAATCACAAACATGGAAAGTGCTTTTCACAATGTTGAATAAACAAGTGGAGTTAAACATGAGGGAAAGTATATATGGGGATTAGGAATATAAAAATGTAGGAGAATTTAAAATATATTCCAGTATTTTACATAAGCATTTACTTTATGTAAACTCTTCTTTTTCTATTTTAATTAGCTGTTATGGATATGATTGTGCAAAACTGGACGGTGATTTGTCAGTCAAATGTAAATCAAATCACAATAAACGAACACGATTATAATTATATTTCAGTACAATCACACAATTGAGGTTCCTCAATGCTTCATTAACTGAATGAACTGAATTTCAATGCGAGTAAATTTATTGCCATGAGGATTGATTTGTCACCATGTGTATATGTGAGTTACATACTGCTTGTTACGTGCTGACAAAATTGTCCTTGACATATCTTTGGATAACCAATAAAACAACATACTGTTTTCTTACACGCGACCAGATTCACTTTGAGAAAACTCTGATCAGGATAGTAAGACAGCTTTGGAGGTTTGGTGCCTCTTTCTTGTCCCAGATAATGAATAAATTTGAACATTCAGCTTTAACTTACTGACCCATCAAGGTCTCTACCAAGTTTAGATTGTACAAGGCTTGTACATTTTAAAAGTTTTCTACCTAAGGAGACATTGTTCCTAGTGGTTTCTTTTATCTTTTAATTTGACTTTTTATTTTCTCTTTAAAATAGGATAATCCTCCTTCTCTATCACTAAATTCACAACTTAACCTTAATTGTCATGAGAGTATTGCTTCTGCCTTACTGCCGTTTCCTTATTAGAGATGTGTATTTTAGATATGTTATACAAATTGCATGGACTCCACATAACTCTATTTTTTGTGATAGTAAAATTAAATGTTATTAGGAAGAACATCTCTCCTACTATATTCCTACTATAATATATCTTTCAGTGCCATATTTCTTATAAGGCATATCTTTCAAATATTTAAATTGGATTATTAATTTATTCTTATGGCCCAGGGGCAGAGTTTAAATTTATATGCAAATGTCACAACTTCTAAAGGTCTATATTCATCCGGTTTGTTGAAGTGTGACTTTGCATCACAGATAGTGTGCATATAATCTCCTGGAATAGAAATGACTTTCTCCAGTTATCTGTGGTATAATAACTGAACAGGAATATTTGAATACTTATAAATGTATAAGATCTACTTTATAATTCCATAAATATTTTATATAAGAGAGCCTTACAATATGTGTTGTCATTCATTTTCAAGTAGATATCATAAATATCAAGTCAAATAAATATCTCCTTGAACTTATTGTCCAGCCCTAATAATACTAAAATTACAAAATATGCATAAAATAATGTACAAAGGAAAAGAGTATTTCCATACAACTCCTCACAGGGAAAAAAAAAAAAATATATATATATATATATATATACACACACACACATACACACACACAAGTTGATTCATCCTTATTTTGAAATAGCAGCAGAAATAATAATTGTGCACCCTATGTTAACCTATTTTTTAATAGAAACTATAGAAACATATTCTTCATATAGTGTTTAATAGTCTTTCTAGCTCTCCAAAAAGACTGAGTGCAGTTTAATGCATCTCCTTTTCTAACCTTAATATGATCACACTCTGTTATTAAATCATCCCTAATGGTTCTGTTTTTCAGGCTAAGTGCATCCAGATCTTTTTTTTGTAATAAATTTTTCCTGCAGGTCAAACTGCCTCAACCACTGGGCTGTGGAACCACCCCAGGGCAAGGACCGGGTCTTATTTATCATCACTCTGTCTCTCCTAACTCACACTGTCCTCTACATTTATAGTAGACACTCAATAAATGTTTGTAGAGTGAAAGATTTCCACATTAAAATTAGCACATTGCTTAGCCCCAGTTACGTATTGGGAAAATGTATTAGAGATAAGCATGATTTAACACAGTCTTCACAACCGAGGAGATTTTAGACACAGACAGAACAAGTTTATAAACAAAATTATAAATAAAATACTGGAACACTATTCATGTTGCCGTGGAGCTTTGGGAGGGGAGAAACCTTCAATCCCAGGGAGTCGGAAATGACTGGAAAGATGGGATGGACTTTGCAATGTGACCAAGGCGGGGATCTGAGGCAGAGGGACTGCCGCAGGCAATGGCCTCCAGTCCGTAGTTTTCGGAGAAACACGGGCAACTGAGTATTCCTCGCAGTCTGAGTTCAGGAGGGGTTTATCTGGACATAGACAGGAGAGTGGCGTGGAATCATTTAGCGTGTCCACAAGGTGCATTGTGTAACCCGCCTACCACCCACTGCTGTGAAATGCCACCTGTGTTTTGTATGTATTTGGTTCTATATTTTGGACTTTGTATTAAACTTAATTAATTTATTGTCTATTCCTATGCTACTGTACACATATTAATTCCTCTAGCTTTATAGTTAATTTGATTAGATTCTATGATAAGACTTTTCTTTTATTTTCTGTTTTTAGCGATTTTCTGAGTGAAAAGCTGTGGGAATGGATTTGGATTTTGAAGAGAATAGCACTGTTAGGTCCGGAGCCCAGAGAAAGAGAGAGAGAGAGAGGGAGACGAAAGCTCATGTTAGCAAAATGCTGTTTACTTTGAGCATGGGGTGCAGACGGCTGGAGGTCACAGAGCGTCCACCCTGAGGGAGGGGACAGCCTTGGGTTTTATAGAGGGTTCCTCTGGGGGGAGTGAGTACCTGGGCCAGGAGAGCTGCTGCAATAAAAAATTTTTTTTTAAACAACCAATTTCTGGGACCCCTGCATCAGTCTCATGCTGTAGAGATAAAGGGGAAGAGGACAGTTCATTCCTTATCAGGAACGCTGGCTGAAGCTGTCTGTTTGGTTTCCAACCTCTGGGGCTCTGCAGACCCCTGCGGCTACCATTTCACAGACCTCCGTTTTCCATTAACCACATTCCATCCCATGCATACTTTTCCAGTTCCCACCTGGAACAAACCTAACAGGGACGGTACTGAATAACTTCTGCAGGGCATAAAAATTTTCTAGATAAGCTTACTTAACTATTTTGCTGGTCAGCATCAAGACCCCAGCCAAGATCAAATGCCACAAATCTGAAAATGCCTTACTCTTAAGCCATGTGGCTTCCTCCCTCAGCCCTCAGAATTCTAGGTGTAGAACTCAAAAGGCAGATGGTCACATGTATCCAGCTATGAGTTGTGGCAGTTTTGAATGTTAGGAACATTGGCCATTGGCTTAAAGCTTTGTGAGAGTGAAAATAAGGTCACAATTGAGGTATTGTATTTGGTGAACCAAAGGAAACATCTATGTTTACAAGATAGAAAGATTAGGAGTAACAGAGTGGAAAGGAGGAGAGATAATGTTAAAAGAGTTGACTGTTTCAGAATTAGTTTTCAGCTTAAAGTGATTCGTAGCAAGGAAAAGATGAAAGTGTGTTCATGAAGGTCTGCTGCAAAGTATATTAGATTTGGTCATATGAATTCAGTGGGTCTGAAAATCAGAGGTTAGAATTTTACTTGTCCTCTCTTCATAGATGCTGAAAAACTCCCCCATGGTGAGAGGTTATGCTCTGAAAAATGAGGCTCTTTTTCTTTTTTTTCCAGGAAATACTATAGGCAGTGCCCCCAGGAGGAAACCTAGGTAAGAGAATTGGGGAGGAAGGAGTGGAGAGGCTGTCGGGGTAAGAAGGAATGTGGCGGTTCAGTTATTTCTGGAATTACCTGAGCTGTTTGTGTAGCTTCCTTGAGGGTATTAAGATGACACAGAAAGGATTATTTGAATGACTGAACGTGCACTCAACAGAGGAATTGCACCTGGCTTGCTACAGCCAATCACGGCCATGCAAGTCATATACAGTGGGGCTGTAACCGTGATGTCTAGTAAGGATGAAGGAAGGAGTGGCTTGATTTTTTTCAAGACATTATTGATTAGCTGGTATTGTTCTGTGTCATGTTTTCTTTCATGCCATTCTAAGCTGGAATGATTATTTCTCAAACTTTGCTTAGTACATAGTAAAACAATTTATATATTAAGAATTGATCAGCTTCATTTTAAAGAGTCTTTAATTTCCTTCATATATTCTACAAAACCCTCACCACTGGTTACTCAAAATTAAGCCAAAGTGTTCTTGTGTGGCCACACTGTGCGCTCCTTTCTCTAAAGACAATGCTCGCTGAAGGACAGCCGGCACCTCTCACTCCTGCTCTCGCTGTGCTGTGGGAGGGATATGGACATTTAGGTTTCATACGTGCACGAGTACATGGAAGTGCTGAGATTCGAGGCGGTGCGGCCAAACACCCCAGGCAGCAGGCACCCACTGTGCTGCTCACGCCCACCTTTCGTCATTGGGGCTGATGTTGCGCGTATAACATTTGTCACTCTCTGAATTAGTATGACTTTATTTCTATTTTATTTCTTTAATTTTCTCCTTAATGTTGTTGTGGGCCACAGAGTATTGGAGGAGGAGGAGGAAGTGAGATCACTTTGCTTTTGTTGGGATATCAGTTAGGTTGCTAGAAATTCTGTGAGTACATGCAAAATCTGTTTATTTTTCTGACTCCCATAGCTTAGCAACTGGACAAATTTTATATAGAGTTCACCTTATAAAATACTTTGTCATCTATTAAGCAAATATTAAGTACTTATTCTGTGTACAACCCTCTTTACTGGGCTTCCAGTCTGCAGGAGGCTCATGCTGCATCAAAGAGTTATATGGACTTTGGATTTTGCCTCTTGGGCTTGCGCAGACTTCTTAAGAATTGGTCGTTTAATTATTAATACATGAATGCTTATGTAGAAGGCAGGTCTATTTCAGAGGAAGAGCAGGGCAAAATATTCTCTCTAGATGAGAAAGCTGAAATGGCATCTTGTTATTTAATTCAATTTGTTCATGGATTTATTGAATGCTTATATTATCTTTTTGTGAATTCCTTCTTTTTAAACTAATTTTTAAGTATTTTTTCAGAATTAAATTTTTAATGCTTTTCAACAATATGCTCATTGCGTATGTCATTATAAGTTTACTGAAATTTTAAATTGAATAATTAGTAGAAAAACTTTTGTAGGCTTCCTTTTTTTCTGTTAAAATGTAAAGCTTATTTATTTATTTATTTATTTTCCTTTTTTTTTTAAAATTTTAGCATATTATGGGGGCACAAAAGTTTAGGTTATGTATATTGCCCTTGCCCCCAGTCAGAGCTTCAAGCATGTCCAGAGGGTGCGCATTGCATTCATTATGTATGTAGACACAGATCCCCTCCCCACCTCCACATCTGCCTGACACCGAATTAATGCTATTCCTAAATGTGCTCTTAGGTGATGATCAGTGAAACCAATTTGATAGTGAGTACATGTGGTGCTTATTTTTCCATTCTTGGGATACTTCACTTAGTAGAATGGGTTCCAACTCTATCCAGGAAAATACAAGAGGTAGCTAGATCACCATTGTTTCTTATAGCTGAGTAGTACTCCATGGTATACATATACCACATTTTATTAATCCACTCATGTATTGGTGGGCACTTGGGTTGTTTCCACATCATTGCAATTACGAATTGTATTGCTATAAACATTCAGGTGCAGATGTCTTTGTTATAGAATGTCTTTTGTTCTTTTGGGTAGATGCCCAATAATGGGATTGCTGCATCAAATGGTAGGTCTACTTGTATCTGTTTAAGGTATCTCCATATTGGTTTCCACGGGGGTTGCACTAGTTTGCAGTCCCACCAGCAGTGTATGGGTGTTCCTGTTTCTCTGCATCTATACCAACATGTATTGTTTTGGGACTTTTTGATAAAGGCCATTCTCACTAGAGTTAAGTGATATCTCTTTGTGGTTTTGATTTGCATTTCCCTGATGATTAGAGATGCTGAGCATGTTTTCATATGTTTGTTGGCCATTCTTCTGTCTTCTTTTGAAAAATTTCTGTTCATGTCCTTTGTCCACTTTTTGATAGGGTTGTTTCATTTTTTTCTTACTGATTTTCCTGAGTTCTAAATAGATTCTAGTTATCAGTCCTTTATCAGATGTGTAGCATGTGAAAAATTTTTCCCATTCTGTAGGTTGTCTGTTTGCTCTCATGACAGTTTCTTTGGCTGTGCAGGTATAGAAAAAATAATTTTATGCTTTGTATGGAACCAGAGAAGACCCCATTTAACAAAAGCAATTTTGGGCAATAAGAACTAAATGGGAGGTATTAATTTACCAGACTTCAAACTATACTACAAGCCTGTGGTTATAAAAACTGCTTGGTATTGGCACAAGAACAGGGACACAGACCAGTGGAACAGAACTGAGAATCCAGGTATAAAACCATCCTCATATAGCCATCTAATCTTTGACAAAGCAGACAAAAACATACTCTGGGGAAAAGAATCCTTATTCAATAAATGGTGCTGGAAAAACTGGATAGCCACATGTAGAAGACTGAAACAGGACCCACAGCTATCACCTCTCACAAAAATCAAATCACGGTGTATAACAGACTTAAACCTAAGGTGTGAAACTATTAGAATTCTATGGGATTCTATAATTTAAAAATTTCAAATGAATTTTGCAAACCATTGAAATTAAACATTGTGCATATTCAAAATGAATCAAAGACCTAAACTGAGGAAATAAAACTATAAAACTTTTAAAGGAAAACATGGGGGAAAACTTCATGGTGTTAGACTTAGCTACAATTTCTGGATTATGAAATCAAAAGCAAAGGAACTCAGGGAATGCTTCTTACCTGTGGTTTATTATTTTTCTAGGAAAAGATAGTTCTAGTGGCCTCCACTTGGCTTTTCCAACCATAATAGTTCCTGCTCCCCAGATCAGGAACCCAGTGTGGGGACTCTGCCAGCTGCAATCATGCATCTGGACGTGAAGAGTAGCCACAGGAGGGCTGAGGACCCACTGGACCCATTTGAGATGGATCTGAGCTAAAACCCCACTGATGGCTTGGCCCGAGTAAATACCAACTTTCCCTGGAGTGCCACGGTGATGTCTTGGGTCTCTGGAGATTAGTGTAAGGCAGAGCCAGTGTCCAGTATTTCCTGAAAAGTCTGATTATTTTTTTCCCCAATTCATGCTTATCCTGATAAAAGACTGTGTACCCCTTTAGGGAAAGCTGCAAGAAAGATTAACTATAAATTTTTGTCAGCATAGTGACATCCATCCTCAAGAGGACCCTGCATCCTCTTCAAAGGGCTTTGAGCCTGTAATCTGAACCTGAGGATTTCTTGAGGGCCCAAACTCTTTGCTTTGAAATTCAAGTTAGAAAATTCTGTTCAATGGACCTGTAACTCTTTTGCTCATACAAATCAAATATGAATTCAATAAGCTTCTCTTCTATTTCACCTACAGGGACACCATGACCAATGAGCCAACACCATAGGTTTCCACAAGTCAGACTTCTCTGATCACTGCTGGACTCTGCTGTCCACCCTGTTAACCACATCCACATTGTCCTGGGCGGTGATATGTCACCGCTTGGGGCCTGCCACCTGGGGATCCAATGATTCCCGTTGTATTTATGGATCCCAGGGAACAGCAGGTCCTATTGCAGTTTCTGAGAGGAGTGACCACAGAACTCTTCAAGGATGATGCAGCTCCTGCCACGTCTTTGTTCCTCACAGACATAGAGGGAAAAACATATCTTCTGGACCTTCCAGGGGGCTGACCAGGTATCACATGATAAATCCATGGTAACATCCCAGTTTCACATGCTATTGGATATGCTCCTCTACAGTGTGCTGTGACAGTCCCTATACTCATTGTCATGCAGTGGCTGCCACCTCTTAGTCCATGTTTTAGCCAACCAAACAAACTAAACCATTTCTAACCCTCAAGGTACAACATTAGATTCAGAATTGCTGTTTAGTTGGCTCATATCAATAAATTTGGCCTGATCCAACTTTATGTTCTCTCCAACATTAATCCACATCCTTAATATTCATTCCCACATCTCTTTTTATACAAATAGATTGATTTTTTGTATATATTGGGAAAACAATGCAGTTCTTTTAGAATATAGCGTATCTCTTCATGTGTCACACTTCATAACTCATTTTTTAGGCCTTGCTAAGACCTGAGCTTAGTTATAGGTCTAGAAGCAAACAAGCACATGGGGGTTGGCCCTGAGGAGAAGCAGCACAGTCTTGCATGGCAACTACTTGCTGGTAACTATAAGAATTATAGAAGAAAATGTTGGAAAAACTCTTATAGAAATCAGCCCAGGAAAATAATTGATGAAGAATACCCCAAAGGCAATCACAGCAACAACAAAAATAAATAAATGGGATCTGGTCAAGTTGAAAAGCTTCTGCACAGCCAAGGAAACTATCATGAGAGCAAACAGACAACCTACAGAATGGGAGAAAATATTTACATGCTACACATCTGATAAAGGGCTGATAAATAGAATCTATATAGAACTCAGGAAAATCGACAAGAAAAAAATCAAACAACCCCATTAAAAAAGTGGGCAAAAGACATGGATAGAAACTGCTCAAAGGAAGACAAACTAATGGCCAACAAACATATGAAAAAATGCTCAACATCTCTAATCACCAGGGAAATGCAAATCAAAACAACAATGAGATGTCACTTAACTACAGAGAGAATGGCTTTTATCAAAACATCCCAAAACAGTAAATGTTGGCATGGATGTAGCAAGATAGGAACACTCATACACTGCTGGTAGGACTGAAAACTAGTGCAACCTCTGTGGAAAGTAATATTGAGATACTTCAAAGAGCTAAAAGTAGAATTCCCATTTGATCCAGCTATCCCATTACTGGGAATCTACCCAAAGGAAAAAAAGGACATTCTGTGAAAAATACATCTGCACTTGAATGTTTGTAGCAGCTCAATTTGCAATTGCAAAGATGTGGAAACAACCCAAGTGCCCATCAATACATGAGTTGATTAATAAAATGTAGTATGTGTGTACCATGGAGTATTACTCAGCTACAAAAATCAATGATGAACTAGCACCTCATATATTATCCTGGGTGGAGCTGGAGCCCATTCTACTAAGTGAAGTATCACAAGAATGACAAAACAAGAACCATGTGTACTCACCATCAAATGGGTACTAATTGATCAACACTTAATATGCATATATGGTAGTAACATTCATTGGATGTCAGGCAGGTAGAGGTGGAGGAGGGGATGGATATGTTCACACCTAAGTGTAGCAGTGCACTCTTTCTGGGGGATGGGCACCCTTAGAGCTCTGACGTAGGTGGGGCAAAGCAAATATATTAATATTTAACCTAAACAGTAACAGGCATATGTCCCAGAAATTGCACTCCTGGGCAATTATTCCAGACAAATGAAAACTTATGTTCCTGCAAAAACCTCTACATGGATGTTCACAACAACTTTTTTTGTAATAACCAATACTGGAAACATCTCTATGTCCATCAACTGGTGAATGATTAAATAGACCATAATACATTCATACAATTAAATATTATTCAGTAATACAAAGTAACAAATTATTGAAATCTACAGCAACGTCAATGAATTTCCAAAGGATCATTCTGAATGAAAAAAAGCCAATTACAAAGTATCAGAGATGAAATGATTCTATTTATATGGCATTTCTGAAATGTCAGAACTGCAGAGAGCATCGGTGGACAGGCAGCACTCTACGTGTGCCACAGGAGGCCACATGTGGTGAGGGAACTGCTTTGTCTTTTCACTGTATCAATTTAGATGTCCTGGTTGTGATATTTGTGTTTTGCAAGATGCTACCCATGGAAGAATGTGGGTGAATTGTTCATGGCATCTCTAGGTACTATTTCTTACAACTGTTTGAAAATCTACAATTTTCTAAAAACAGAAAGTTTAATTACATAAGATAAGGTGAATGGAAAGAAAAAGTTGAAAACCGTTATTGACATTTCATTAGATAGCTGTTCCTCTATGAAATATATTTTACTTCTAAAAATATCATTGTGACCTTCTCTATTTCCTTAAACCTCCTAACACCCTTTCAGAATCCTATCAATGTCTTGTTGCCACTGTCCAGTGCTGACGTGTGCATAAGTTATCAGCTAATACAATCTGTTCTGTTTGTCATGTGCTTCCCAGTTCCCGCCTCACCAGCTATGCTACTGGTAAACTTTTCTAAACATTTCTGTTTAGAAGTGTGACATGCAGAAAATTAACAAATTTGTGTGGTATTTATCTCTTTATAGAATGGAGCAAAATAAACCATTTTGTAACATTAGTTAAGCAACATGACAATATTTTCTCCACAGTCATTTAGCTGTGACTTCCAACTGTTCGGTTCTCTATGGCTCCAATCATAATTCAACTCCTTATTACAAGCTAAACTGAGCAGTTTTCTATACATTAATAAAAAGATAATAATAATGACAACATTTAAGGATGACAACCATGGAATTAACTCTGAATTGTTTACACCAAAGAGAGATAAGGATGTTATTATATTCACTGGGGAACAGAAAATAATGGCTATCTATTAATTATCTTAGAGGTTTTTCGAATGCTTGCAGTGTCTTTTAATATTAACAGAGTAATATATAAAATAGGCCGGGCGTGGTGGCTCATGCCTGTAATCCTAGCACTCTGGGAGGCCGAGGCGGGTGGATGGCTCAAGGTCAGGAGTTCGAGACCAGCCTGAGCGAGACCTCGTCTCTACTAAAAATAGAAAGACATTATATGGACAACTAAAAATCTATATAGAAAAAATTAGCCGGGCATGGTGGCACATGCCTATAGTCCCAGCTACTCGGGAGGCTGAGGCAGTAGGATCGCTTAAGCCGAGGAGTCTGAGGTTGCTGTGAGCTAAGCTGATGCCATGGCACTCACTCTAGCCTGGGCAACAAAGTGAGACTCTGTCTCAACAAAAAAAAAAAAAAAAAAAAAAAAAAAAAAAATATTAACAGAGTAATATATAAAATAATGTCAATCCCTTTTGTATGAAAACTGTTAAATATTAAAATATTCTAGAAATGTAAAGGGCTTTTCTATATGTTGATATTTCCTTGTTTTGAACTAAAATATCTCTACAAACCTCCAGTTTAAAATGATATCTAACGTAGTCTTTGGTTCACTTTTTCCTGATTTTCTACTGAAACACTTTTAAGTGGAGAGGTATGAAAAATCATACCAGCAAAATCAAGTAGCAGCTGATTGACAAACTGATCAAATTCCCCGTAAATGCATGACACAGTTAACTAAAACCATCACAGGCAACAGCTGTTGCTGACAACATCTTAGCCACTTGGAAGTGAACCTGTGCTGATGGGAACGTTCCGTGTCTCCCTGTTCTGGGTCCTTGCTGTATCAATGTACATATCCTGGCTGTGATAGTGTAGTATAGCAAGATGTTGTTATCTTTGGAGGAAACTGGATCAATGAATAGTTCATGGGGTCTTTCTTTCTTTCTTACATTTTACAACTGCATGTGAATCTTCAATTATTTCAAAATTAAAATTTTAAATTAATTTTTATGAATATATATGTTTTATTATTTTTCACACTCCCTTTATATTAATGACTTGGTGGAAATAATTAACTTCAATTGATATTACATGTGCAAAAGCAAAAGTTGCTCTCCATTCTAAATCACGACCTTGCTTCATTTCTATGACCAGTGACAATGTCCTCATCTTGATGAAGCCACTTAGCTGACTTTGATCCTTACAATGCACAAGAAAAACATTTTCATCATTGACATTGATTTGGTATGTATTTGACTTTTTGATGAAGTAGAGGGATAAACCCTCCTTGTTCCCTTAGTACGATGGCATGGCATTACAAATTATATGTTTTTTTTTTTCTTTTTTTTTTTAAATTAAAAAGCCATGTTAATAATGCAGCTTGGTATTTTTCTTCTAATCAGACCTTCAACTGAATGGATGAGGCCCACCACATTAAGGAGGAAGTCTGCTTTATTCAGAGTCTACAGTTTAAATGTAAATCCTATCCAAAAACACCTTCACAGAAACATCCAGAATAATGTTTGACCAAATATTTGGGTGCCATGATCCAGCCAAGTTGACACATAAAATTAACTATCATGGTCCATAATGCACTTTAAGTTAAGTTTTTATAAGGCGTGAGTTATACATTAAGTTTCTCCCTCCAAACCCCCATGGTTATCCAATTACTCAAACATCATTTGTAGAAAAAGCCATCCTTCCTACAGCAAACTGCTTTGGCACCTTTTTCAAAAATCAATTGGCATATTTATTTGCGTAAGCTTGGGGTTCTTTATTTTGTTCTGTTGACCTTTGAGTGCCAATTTAATACGATATAGAATAAGCCTTGATTTCTGCCATTTTATTTTTATTTTTCAAAAATTGTCTTAGCTATTCTAGGTACCTTGCTTTCCATATGAGTCTTAGAATATTCCTCTATGCCTACAAAACACAGTTTTAATAGATGCTGCATTCAACCTCCATAACAGTTTGGGGAGGATTTCTAACTGCCTTATGGTGATCTTCCAACCCATGGACACCGTATGTCTACTTAGATAGGCCTTTTATTTCTCTCATTCACCTTTTGTGAATTTCACCATACACATTCTATATTTTTTTTAATTTATACTTAAGTATTTCATAGTCTTCGGAGGAATTGCAAATTGTGTTGAGTTTTTTATTTTGTTTCTACATGTTCATAATCTATTTTTTAATTCTAGAGCTTGGTGATTTTTATATTCCCTCTTTTGATTTTTATCACTCTTGCTAGAGGTTTATGAAATTTAATAAAATATATATATTCAAAGAGCCAGCTTTTTGTTTCATTGGTCTTTTTCTATTATTTTCCAAATATAGATATCATTGATGCCTATTCTTATTTTTTATTTTTATTTTTTAAATTTTTTATTGATACATAATTGTACATATTCATGGAGTACATGTTATGTTTTGATACAAGGATATAACATATAATGATCAAATCAGGGTACTTGAGACATGATTCACCTATTCTTACTTTATTTTATCCTTTCATCTGCTTATTTTGCAGTTAGATGGTTCTCTTTTTCTATTTTCTTGAGGTAGTAATTTAGATAATTTATTTGTGACCTTGCCACGTTTCCAATGTCAGCATTCAGTGCTGTAAAATCTTTCTCAGAACTGCTTTAGCTGCGTTCAACTTTTTTTATTGTATTTCATTTTCATTCAATTTTATGTATTTTTAATAATTTCCTGTGTGACTTCTTTGTTGATACATGGACTACTTAAAAGAGTATTGTTTAATTTCCAAGTTTTTGAGGATTTTCTTGTCATCTTTCTATAGTGGTTTATAGTTTGATCCCATTTTGGTCAAAGAACATATCATGTATGATTTTTGTGCATTTAAATTTGTGGAGGTTTGCTTATGCCACAGGATGTAGACTGTTTTGGTAGGTGTCCATGGATGTTCAAAAAAAATATGTGGTTTCTGCTATCTTGGAGTTATCTGTTCACTCACTTCTTGAGTCTATAGGTTTATGACTTTTGACAAATTTGAGTTTCCAGCCTACTTTTTAAGAAAACTTTTTCTTCCCTTTCCTTCTGAATATTTGATAATATGAACGTTAGTGCTTTTGTTATTGTCCTGTCTGTCCATGTGATTCATTTTTTTAATTTTTTTTTTTTTTTTTTTTTTTTTTTTTTTTTTTTTTTTTTTGAGACAGAGTCTCACTCTGTTGCCCAGGCTAGAGTGAGTGCCCTGGCATCAGCCTAGCTCACAGCAACCTCAAATTCCTGAGCTCAAGCAATCCTCCTGTCTCAGCCTCCCGAGTAGCTGGGACTACAGGCATGCACCACCATGCCCGGCTAATTTTTTCTATATATATTTTTAGCTGTCCATATAATTTCTTTCTATTTTTAGTAGAAATGGCGTCTCGCTCTTGCTCAGGCTGGTCTCGAACTCCTGAGCTCAAACGATCCGCCCACCTAGGCCTCCTAGAGTGCTAGGATTACAGGCGTGAGCCACCACGCCCGGCCGATTTTTTTAATTTTTAATGTTCATTGGTTGTATCCTCTGCCGGTTCTTTTCTACTGTTGAGAATATCCAACGAGTGCTTTATTTTGGTCATTATATTTTTGAACTTCAATTTGGTTCTTTGCCATAACTTCTTTTCTTGAGAGTTTACAATTAATCAGCTGATTCAAGAGAATTCATAATTACTTGTCAAAACACCTTTATGCTGACTGCTTTAAAGTCCTTGTCAGATAATTCCAACATTTAATTTATCTTGGTGTTGGCATCTCTTGGTTGTCTTTTCTCAGTTATTTTGTCATTTTTCTGGTTCCTGATATGTTAAGAGACTTTCATTTCGATCTTAGATATTTTGGATAATATGCCATATTGTGAGACTCTGTATCCTCGTTAACGTTATTTTCCTAGCGGGGGTGTTTCCCCATCCCCTGCTGAGGGGCAGCGTGAGAGCCAGGTGTGCGCACGGTATTCGCTTCTCTCCGGGCCCCACCAAAGCCACCTCCAACGTGGAGCATTGACTTAGAACAACTCTTTGCCTTCAGATGAGTGTAAGATCAGTTCCTTCCTGCATCCCAGTGCCACCAGAGAAGGCATGATTTACACTGATGTGTCGCTGTACTCTGGCACCAGAAGCGCAACTACCCTGTGGGCCCTTCTGACTCTCGAGGAGAGATGGGAGAGCCCCAAGTACTAAGTAGCTCCTCCCACCACCCCGGCCTCATTGATGCTCATTGGAGGTGGCAACTCAGTTGTCTACTGGCCCTGCTGTCATCAGGGAAGGCTGGAAGCTGAGTGCTGATTATCCACCGGGGTCAACTCATTCTGCCTGCTTGATACAAGGTTGGGTTGGGGACTCAACTTCCTTCTTGGACCTGCTGACATTAATGTTTGAAGGAAAGGACAAAAGCAATAGTTACCACTGTTATGTTCTGCTTCCTTCAGTCTTGTTGCTGTCGGCTAGGTGTGGAGGTTCAGGTTTCCCCGGCACTCACTGACACCAGCGGTGGGGAAACAGGGGGGCTGTAGTACTTCTAGCCCCTACTTGAGCCACCTTGTTCAGTCTCAGTTACCTGCAGGGCTGGACGACATGGCAGTGGGGAGAAGAGCGAGCAGTGAAGCCTAGTGGTGATGAACACCACCTTACACCACTAAAGTTAGATCTTATTGCTGATTGGAGGTAGAGACTCAGCTTGAGGCCGGGCTCTGCTGACACTGTCCTCCTGGGATGCTCTGAGCACCACCTGCTTCTTCCAGGAGGCATTAGAACATCAGCTTCCCGCTCCGCGCGCCAGCACTATCCCAGTAGAGGAGTAGGTGCACCTGGGTACTGTCTGTAGCGGCTGCAAAATCGGCTCCCTACCAAGCACCGACACCTCTCTGTGGGAATCTCAGCACTGCTGCCCGCTCCTTAGGAGACAGGGATTGGGGGCTGGAGCAAAAGGTCGGGGAGTGAGTGGGGGGAGATCGATGTGCTGCGTCCACCTGAAACCTGGAGAGCGGGGATATCTGTCCGTTGGTAGTCCACCGAGCTAGCGCTGGCATTGTCAAAACATCTGTCCCGTTGTCTCAGGGAACGGGCTCTCTTGGAGCTCTTCTCATCCATCCCTGTGGGAGGGACCGCACCGGAGGCTTCAGCAGAGCCTTCTGGAAGGGTGCTGGGAGCACAGACATTGTGCAAGTCCCAAGGTCCCTGGGCCATTTCAGGTGCTGACATGCGTGTTTTCTGTGTTATCAAGGTTCTTTGGCTGTGAGGGGGAGCCCAGGAGGAAGGGCCAACTACATCTTGTCAGAACTAGAAGTCCTAAAGGTAGCTTTTTAAATTCATCTGATATATTGTACCTACCTTTACTTTTTTCTTCTTTTCAAGAGGATCTTGCCTATTTTTGTCCCTTTTGTTTTCTCTGCAAGCTTCAGAATGAGCTAGTAAATTTTTTCAAAAATATCTATTTGGATTTCATGGATATTTAATTTAATCTGAGAGGACTGAAAAAAATTAACATGTTTAATAATGACAGTTGTGTGTTTTTCTTTCTTTTCTTTCTGTTTTATTTTCTTCCCTATTTATTAGTAAAACGTCTAACACAATATTTTATTGAAGTGGTAATATTAACCTTCATTGTTTAAAAAGAAAGGCTTTCAGTTTATTTAAATTTAAGTATACTCTTTTGATTAAAATCTACAATATTGTTTTGTTTTTGTTTGTTTACTTACTGAGGGTGATATCACAGTGATAATAAGTCTTATTTTTTGTATGCCTGAAGATACATTTCCTTGTTTCTTAAACATAACAGTGCCTTGGAATTATAATTCCAACTTTGTAATCCATTTTTGTTTTCTGTAAATGTTGTTCTATGTTATTATAGCATTAAATTTTCTTGTTTTATATGAAAAGACTGTTGTGAATCTGATTCTCCTTTCCTTAGGAGTAGCAGTTTTATAAGTTTCTCTGGTAGTTTTATAAGTTTTCTTTTTATCAGTGCCATTCAGAAATTCCATGAAAGTGTGCTATTGTGGTTATTTTTTTTTCAGTCACTATTTCCCCAAATTAGGAATCAGGTTTTTCTTCAGTTGGTGACATGGACTTCAGCAGATCATTACCGTCCCACATTCCCTTCTCTTTCTTACCACTCTTGCTAGCCGGCACTGCCTCCTCTGGCTTTGATCTTTTTGTGTTTCCCCTCACGTGTTCCTGCCTTTCTGTGGCTTTAATCTGAGAGGATAGTACAGTTAGCATTTGCATTGTTTTTCCATGCAGTGTTTTCTCCTTTGTTCACATTAACACTTTCAGAGGTGCCCCTTACTCTGCTTTCTTGCCTTGGGCTCTAGAGGCTCATCCTAAGTCTGGCGATTGTTTCTCCCGTGCAGTTGCTATGGACGCTCCTCCATGAATTCTGTCAACTCTTAACTGATGTGCTTCTGACACTCCTCTGTCACAACGTGGCAGGAGGCTGCTGGGATCTCACAGGCTGCCCACAGGCTGAGGCTCAGCTGGTGACCGGCTGCCCTACGGAATCTGCCCCTTTGCATCGTGACAAGTCACCCCAGGCCTCCACTTCCTAATCACAGCACGTGGACAAAGCCAGGATTCTTCTCTGTGTCCAGACAAAAACAAACCTCATGGGATGGTGGCAGGGACCAGTCAGGAGACTTTGCTTCAGAACAGTGATAATTGCCGCGAGAAGATTGACATTGCTACCCTGTTTCTGCTTCTTCTCAAAATTCTCAAGTTTTAGGTATTTGAAAGGGGCTCCTTTCTAATTACTGCAATCCAGCCAGACAATACGCAAACCAATGCACGTGGCTGTGCTTCATTTACAACTCATTACAAGATAGGACCCTGTGTAGTTCACCATCTCCAGTGTTAAACGATGAATTAGAGACTTTACCCAACAAAATCAAAAGACAAGAAAAGCCTAAAAATGGAAAAACATTTAAATTGTTTTTGCAAATAATATGATTTTGTGTAGAGAAAACTCAAAATAATCTATAGAAATAAAAACGACTCAAAATAAGACATTGCGTTACTGACATTGTTACTGACAAGTAAGATTGCTGAGTGCATAGAAATCAACAAAATTCATATTCCAGTAACCAAAAACCATGAGGCAATATCAATCTTTTGAAAGGCTCACTCACCATAGCAACAAAATGCTAAACTTTTGAGGAATAAATCAAATAAATGAGGTTAAAGAACACCATAAAGAAATATATGATACATTGTTTAAGGACATAAAAGTAAATTAATTAAATTTGGCGGTAAGAGTGTCCACTGAGGGAAAAACTGTGTACATATTAGAGTTAAATTTTTCCAAAAAATGTACTTAAAATTCAATCAACACTTTGAATACTATTTTTTCACTTGAATTTATAAGCCAATTTGAATATTTTTGTGAATGAGCAAAGGATGGTCAAAAAGTTTTGAAGAAAAGTAAAGAAGGAAAACTTGATTTATCAGGTGTCAAGACTCTGAAAATAAAACAGCATGACTTTGATGCAGAAATGAACATGTAGACTAATTAAAACTATTGATTCTTGAAAGAAACCAATATTAATATGGGAATTTGAAATATGATAGAGCAATATTTTGCAGTAAGCAAGTAAATGATGAACTGTTTAAAAAAAGACCACAGCAGGATATATTAAAAATATACAAAGGAATACTATAGAGCAGTTTTCCTCATGGTACTGTGTCACATTAGAAGGATTTTGAGAATGTGTGTACTGCCCTGGATGTTTTTCAGTTGATAAATAATATTATTTCACCAAAAACGTAAAGCATCACAAAGGATGAAATTTCCAGTATGATTAACATTTAAAAAACAAACTGCCACATTATTCTTTGAAATCTTTTCAAGAGTCTAAACACCAAAGTGATTTCCCACCCTCTGTAATGCGCAAGCATTTCTTTTAAAAGTCAGATATTTTACGTCGTCATGTTACCTTTAATGTGATTCCATTCCATTTTTCCCACAAAATTTTATCCTAATGTAATCTATTTTATGCTTAAAATTATTTTATTAATAATTCCATTATGTCTCCACCACCAAGTATGAAAGATGATTTTTAAAACTTATTCCTGATTGTGTATTTCTAAGTTACTAGCTTTTTAAGTATGAAATGCCCAATTTCCTTAAGTATGAAATTTGACAGTTGATATCTCTGACATTTCACTTTGACACATCTTGTTTTATTTTTATTGTGAAGGTACACCATCACTCTTGCAAACACACATTTTGGCTTGTGATTATCTTTCAATTTTTTCAGAGCAATTTTTGTGAAAACTCACATAAGTCAAAAATTCATGTTATTTTCCAATATGAGTTCCCTCATGGAACAAATGCAGCACAGACAGCTGGAAATAGCCAAGTGTTTGGGAAGAATGTGGCTAATGAATTTACAGAGCATCTATGGTTTGAGAAGCTCCATTCTGGTGATTTTAATCTTGAAAATGAGCCAAGTGGGTGACATGAGACCAAAGTGGATAATGATGAGCTGAAAGCTGTAGTGGAAGCGAATCCATCTCAACCTACTTGTGAATTGGCGGCAAGGTTTGATGTTATTATTCCAACAATAGTGGACCACTTGAAACAAATCAGCAAGGTAAAGAAGCTGGATAGATGGGTTCTGCATGAATTAAACAAGCATTAGAAGAAAATTGTCTCAAAGCTTGCCTTTCTTTGCCGTTACAACATAAAGGCGAACCATTTCTACACCATATTATGTGTGATGAAAAATGGATTCTTTTTGACAATCACAAGAGTTCGGCATAATAGTTGGATAAAGATGAAGTGCTGGAACACAGTCCAAAAGTGAATATTCATCAAAAAAAGCTAATGGTGTCTGTTTGGTGGTCTGGCGCTGGTATTATCCACTACAACTTCATGAAACTTGGTCAGTAGATTACAGCAGATGTCTGCTGCACCTGGTTGGAAGAAATGATGAGGATGCTTGTGATTAAGCAGCTGAGATGAGTCAATAGAGACAAGGCAGTCCCCTTACAAGACAATGCTCCACCACATGTCACACGAATAAAGAAGCTCTCTGTCATCCTTACTATTCAGAAGATCTTGTACCAACTGGCTACCAGTTCTTCCAGGCTTTGGACTACTTCTTTGCAAGGAAAAATATTCAATTCTCAACAAGCTGTGGAAAACACCTTTCTCGATTTCATGGCCACTCGCTCTCCAGGCTTCTTTGGTGCTGGCATAAACAAGCTTCCATTTAAATGGCAAAATTGTATCAATAGTTTAGGTGCATACTTTGATTAATTGTACTACTTCTTGTTTGAGATATAATAAAATACACTTTTGATTAGAAATTGGATATTTCATGTTTAATGACATGATATAAAAGTCTTAATTGATGTATTGCAATGACAGTAACTGCATCTGCATATGTTAATGAGCAACATCAATATTTATTTTAAATTATGTTCCCATACTTCTGAATAAATACTACATACTGCTTGAATCAGTCAAAGTTCAGCATCATTTCTCTTGCTACAGCCACTGTATGTGTTCACACAAACAGAGTCAAGCATGGCAGGAGTTTTGTCAAAGCCATGTCATTCAATTCTCTGAACTCCTTCTTAGTCATATGCCCCAAATGACATGGTGGTTTATCATCAATCATTACTTTTAGTGATCTCATTGCTGACAGCTTGATTTTTTCCTTCCTTGATGTTATTGAAAAGAAAGAAATAAAAACAAATGACTCAAAAAAGTGCTGTTTTTTTTTTCCTGCACAGTCATTTTTAACTCCTTTGTAAAATAGGAGAAAGGTGATTGACAAAGGAACACTCTGATTTTTAACCAATAATTTATTCCCAGAAAGATTACTTCAGGGAAAAACAGCATAAAAATGATATTGATGACCTGGAAACATATTCTTTCAAGAATATTTATGAGCCACAGTTTGAAGACTTTTGCTACAGATGAAGAAAATGAGTGCTAAAGGACTTGTGTTGGATATATCTCAAAGAAAATGTGGGTTTTCTTGGTCAAATTACAAGCTATTAATAAAATGTACTGTCTCATACCATTTATATAAATTTTTAAAACACACAATACCGTATTATACATAAACAGCTACACACACATACATACACACAATATAAAATTATATTCCATATAAGATAACATTATAAAAGAGACAGATAGGTTTCAGGATTTTGATTACCAGTGAAGGTGGTTCAGGGTGGCTTCTAGTCTTTCTTTAAATTTATCTCTCTTCTAAAAGGAAATAAAGCCTGAAGCATGGAAAAAAGAGGGAAGGAAGGAAGGAAGGAAAGAAGGAAAGAAGGAAGGGAGGGACAGACTAAGTTATAGAGGAAGGATTGATTTTAATATGACCTCAACAAAAAACTTAAGTAATTAAATATTAATTCCTGGGAAAATAAAGAGAACATATTATATAAAAGATACACTAGATATATGCAAAAAGGTAGAAGAGAAAGAAAAATTAGCTGCTCTTCTAGATGTGAGGATTCCAGCTCACACTGAGATATGTCAAACTACACATTCATAAAAATACAGAAAATTCAAAGATAATTAGAATGGAAAAGAAACATATTTTGTTAGTTTATTTGTTTTAGAAACTTCAGACACCCATGATCAGAGAATAAGGACTAGTTCCATATAAAAAAGAATTTAGAATTGCTCTACAAAATGAATACATTGTCATGTACAATTTCAGTCCATTTTACTAATTCTACACTTAAGTGTTCTAACAGCATTAATCTCTATATTTCAAAGTGTCATGCTGATAGTGTGTGTGTGTGTGTGTGTGTGTGTAGTATTTAATCAATTGTGCTATGGTCAAAATCAGTATAGGAGTTGAACAAAAACATTTTAATAAGAGAAAAATAACGAAAGAGATAGCACACATAAAACTTTGACCTTTGGAATATCCAGAGAGATATTTGAAAGCTCATTCCCTTAAGAGCCTCTGAGAAGATGGGTTTGCCTGACTAATACTTGCTCCCTACTGTGTCTATGTACTATTAACTATTTTTCCCGGAATAAAAACAATCACCAAGGCTATTGGTTATGCTAGACTGGATAAAATAAGGCCATTAAGATAACCAACTGTTTCTTTATATTTCTGAGCATAGGAGAGGGTGGGTGTCCAGCTTCAGCTTTAGTGTGGCTTAAATACTGTAAGCCTTGTTTCATAAACAGGACAGATTAACCATTCTTCTAACGTCTAAAATAAAATTCATAAACATAAATGAACATCTGGTTTACTAATTTTCACAGTCTGGTCATTTTGTAATTTTACAAAATAAAGGAGGAACTGTAAGCTTAGACTTTTGAATTAACTGCACACAGTGAAATCTGGTTCAGGTGGCTGTGAGGACGGCTTATGTGATGGAGAAGTAGAGGCACTCGTCCTCTCTGGAACTGGATATTGTTAATACAATTGAGGAACTCTTTTATATTCTTTCCACATTCATTAACTAGTTCCCCTATCACAAAGCAGAGAAGACAAAGCATCTGAAAAAATTTTTTTGGTTTACAGCTGAGTCTACATTAGAAAACAAAAAACAACTCTAAAGTTAAACATCTTTTCAGATGCTCTCAGTGTTCAGACGGGACTTCTATTCCTGAAATTCTTTGTCATATGGTAAGATCCACAGACATAGGAATATGACTAGTATAGTGCCTCATAATCTGTGGAACATTCAGTTTTAAGTCCATGCAGTGTTGAGGTAGATTCACAGAACTACCAAACCACTTCCAATGTACACACATTGAGAATGTTACCATGCTATATTTTTAGGAGCGACAACTCTTTAAATTCCTGGGATTATATTTGGGTAAATATGATAGATCTATAAAAGTATAGTGCAGCTATTCATTGTGTTAGTGGAACCATAACTATGGATTTTTTATACTCATTCTACTGGTAGCAAAGTATCACGGAAAATGTCTAAAATTCATTTACCTATCATATAACATCATGGACGGAATGTCATTAGTAACTAAAGAAAAATGAATGATATAGCATTCTATGTAATTATTGTTTTATTTTGGGTTGTTCCGTTATGTATTAAGCATACTAGCTGGGTAAAAGGGTTAGTATGGAATGGTCTGTGCACCTGAAGTGACTGTTAGAAAGTATAAAGCAGTTTGTAGAGAATAGAATTTGGATTCACCCGCGGTGAAAGAAGCATTATCACTCCTATTTTTACTGCTTGAAGTTCTGAGTGATTATTTTATTTATGAATCTGGCTTGTAAATTACAGAGAACATATTGTTTTGTTGGGTGTCTAAACTCAGAAAAATATAGGTTAATAAATAAATAATCTCATAGAAATATAAAATGTGGTCCAAATTGTGATTGAACTATAAACTCCATAACTACCTATGGGACCTAACAGCCTACAGAGGTTGTTCACATAAGCAAGGGTAGAAGAAAAGAGTACAAAATAGATTAGTTGAAAATTGAATCTGCACTTTTCAATTTTGACAGTATGTGGTTCTACTTTTAGTAATAGCAGTAGAGTTAACTTGGATTAACTTTCTATCAAATAGATAACAGTCTTAAAATATAACTGTATGAGGGCACTGGAAAGCTACCAGCACATGCAGAAATTGAAGGGCAGTATACACTTAAGGGAATAGCACTGATAATTGTATAGACATATTACATATTATATTGTAATATATTATATTAACTGTATATACATATTTTATATATATGTTATATATATATAATACACACACACACACACATCCCAGATGGTGCACTCCAGTTTTCATAGTTGGATCGATGAGTTGGATATAAAAAGTATCAGCCTTGCTGGCTTGAGGAGTCAGAGAATAAAGATCAAGGCTGACAGAATGGCAGAAAATAATGGGAGAAATTCCTGAAAGGATGATGTCACAAGGGGAAGTCCACAATCTGAATAGAAACCCCACCAGTATATTTGACCCCTATACAATGCACACATGGGAATGGCATCACCAGTAGAAGAATGAGAAATGGAAGTGATTTGGCTACTTCCCAGCACAGAAGAGACAGAGTTTGGAGTTAAAGCTTAACCAACTAATTACCTGCTAGAACAAAAATTAACACTCTTCAGAAGAAAATATTGGAATCCACAATGTATAATCCACAAATGTTCTGTGTGTACTAAAAATCATTACAGAAGTAAAGATCCTAGAAAATATGACCAATTGTCAAAAAAAAAAGCAATCAATAGAAACGAAACACTAGATTATCTAGATGTTGAAATAAGCAAAAAAAAAAAAAAATCACTTTTAAAAAGCTACTAAAAGTATGTTTAGGGTTAAAAAAAAAAGTACAGCCATAATGAATGAACATATAGGGAAATCAGCAGAGAATGACAAATTATAAAACACAACTTACTGAAACTTTAGAACTTTACTAGATAGACAACATTGGAAAAGTAAATGGAAATGGAAGAAAGGGTTAGTAAACCTAAAGAAATGTTCATTAATATTAACAAACATGAAAAAGCAGAGAAAAAGAAGAATGACAAGAACAGAGATTTAGGAACCCATGCAAGAATCTCAAATGATCAACCTAACATGTGTACAATCATAACTGAGGTCCCGGTAAGAAAAAAGAAATAAAGTAATCCCCAAAATTAAATAATAATGGCAGAATAATTCCAAAACATGTTGAAAAACCTCAAATTATAGTTATGAAAAGGTCAACAAATCTCAAGTATAATAAATAAAAAAATACATCTTCATGCATGCATCATGGTAATATGATGATTTGTTAATTTTATATATCAACTTGACTGGGCTAAGGGATACCCAGATAGCTGGTAAAACATTACTCCTGAGTGTGTCTGTGAGGGAGTTTGCAGAAGAGATCAGCATTTGAATCTGTAGACTAAGTACATAAAATCTTTCTCACTAATGTGGATAGGCATAATCCAATCTGTTGAGGGCTTGAAGAAAACACAAAGGCAAAAGAAAAGTGAATTCACTCTCTCTACTTGAGCTGGAACATCCACCTCCTATCTTCTCCTGCCCTCAAACATCAGCATTCCTGGCTCTCAGACCTTTGAAATCAGATTAGAACTTACACCATCAGCCCTCTGGTTCTTGGGCCTTTGGACTTGGACTGGTATTTACACCATTGACTCTCTTGGTACTCAACCCTTCAAGATTGGAATTAGACCAATGGCTTTCCTGTGCCTCAAGCTTGCAAATGGCAGATTGTGACTCCATAATTGCATGATCCAGTTCTTCATAATAAACATCTTTCTATATATTTCTATCCATCTATCATCTATCTATAAAAAAAAGAGATAATTTATTGGTTCTGTTTTTTTAAAGAAACGCTAATACATTGCTGAAAACCAAGGATAAAAAGAAATTCTTGAAAAACGATTTTAACAGAAGACATATTAAATGCAAACAACTAATGGTAAATGATGGATGACATGCTGTCAGAAACCACAGAGACCAAAAGAAAATGGGAGGATAAGTAAAAAGTACTGGAACAAACAAATCCTGTCAAAATGCTTCAAAAAAAATGGATTGAATAAATAGAACTCTACAGTTGTAAGATTCTTGTACTCCAAGTAATATGGTATAATATTAACTCCAAGATTATTGTGATAGGTTAAGAATGTCTATTGTAATTAGTAAAGTAACCACTAAAAAATTTTAAGAGGTACAGCTGTGGGTAAACTATCTGAGGTCAAAGAAAGAGTCACAAGGAATGATTAGTAGTAAACATACCTGGCACTCAAACAGGGTTTAGGATACTGCCTGTTCCTACCACTCAGATTGATAAAATTCACATTCCTGGGGCACAATTGGAAGACTTGTAAAGATACAGGAAACACTGCCCAAATAAGAAGACTAGTCAATCAATCAAAATTAGCCCAGAATTGCCATTGATGATAGAATTTAAAAAGAGAACATTACAATTTATTATAACTGTATTTCTTATATTCAAAAACTAGAGACAGGATATATATTAAATTTCAATAGATGAAAATTGTAACATCTGAAATAAAATATACTGTTTGAGATTTATAGTCAATTAGACATGGAAGAAGAAAAGATTGATGAACCCAAAATTTTAGAAAGAAACTAGTCAAATTAAACACAGAAAGAAAGAAAAAGAAATCTGTATCAATAAGCTATGGGACAACTTCAATTGTAGTAATATTAGGTCATTGGAGTTCCTAAAAAATGGATATAGAAAAAGTATTTGAAGAAATAATGGTGTAAAATTTTCCAAACTTAATGAAAATTATTAACCCACAAATCCAAGATGCTCAATAAACCCAAGTATGAGAAATATGAGAAAATCTACAGCAAGGTATATCATAATAAAATTGCTTAAAAACAGTTATGAAGGGGAAAAATTCTTGTATCCAGTACAAATGTCATGCTATATACAGAGAAAAAATATAAGAAGGACATCAGACTTTACATTAGAAATTATGTAAGTGAGAATGCAGTGAAGTAACACCTTCAAAGTACTGAAACAAACAAACAAAAAACGCCATCAGCCTAAAATTTTATACTCAATAAAAATAACTTCATAATAATGTTGAAGATATTTTCAGACATTGAAACGGCTGAAAGACTCAGCAGCAGCAGATCTGAACTACACAAAATATTGTGGGATATTTTTCTGACAGAAGAAAAATAATACCTGATTTAAATCTGGATCACCAAAAAGGAGTGGAAACCACTGAAAAGTGTAACTATAGGAGTAGTTAGGTTTTTTTTTCTCTCTTATTCTTTTTCTTAGCTTCCTATTGTAACAAATTACATAAATTAAGTGGCTTAAAACAAATTCATTATCTTATAGTTCTTGAAGTTATAATTCTAAAATGGGATCATGGGGCTATGTTTCTTCTTAAAGATCTATGGGTGAAGTACCCCAAGAATGGAAAAATAAGCACCACATGTACTCACCATCAAATTGGTTTTAACTGATCAACACCTAAGTGCATATATAGGAATAACATTCATTGGGCATCGGGCAGATGGGAGCAGGGTGGAGGGGATGGGTATGTACATACATAATGAGTGCAATGAACACTGTCTGGGGGACGGACACACTTGAAGCTCTGACTGGAGTTGTGGGGCAAGGGCAATACATGTAATCTAAACATTTGTATCCCTGTAATATGCTGAAATAATAATAATAATAAAAGATCTATGGGAGAATATGTGCCTTTGCCTTTTCCATGTTCCAGAAGCAACCTAAATTCTTGCCTTTGGCTCTTCTTCCACGTTGAAAGTCAACAGTATAGTATCTCCATTTCTCTCTGACCTCTGCTTACTCCTATGTCTCCTACTGCTCACTTTGATACCCCAACTCCCTCTCCTCATGTCCCTTGTGATTTCACTGGGGCTATCCAGATAATTTAGCATAATTTGCCCATCCTTAACTTAATCACATCTACAAACTCCCTTTTACCATGTAAAGTAATATATTAATAGGTATTAGGGATCAGGATATGGAAGTCTTTGAGAGGTTCCATAGTATGAATGTTTCTGTCCTCTAAAACCCATATTGAAATTTAATTGCCATTGTAACAATATTAAGAGGTGAGACCTTTGAGAGGTGATTAGGCCAATGGGCTTTGCCCTCATGAGTGTGGAGCCATTATACAAGGATCACTTTGGCCCTCTCTTGCTCTTTCTCACCTCTTCCCTTCTTTCATGCTCTGATTTAGCAAGAAGGCCCTCACCAGATTCTGGCACCTTGATACACAACTTCCTGGCCTCAGAACTGTGAGCTAATAAATTTATGTTCATTATAAATTACTCCCCTCAAGTATTCCATTATAGCAGCCCAAAATGGACTAGACAGGAGGTCCTTATTCAGTCTACCACATTATTTGAATAATCTTCTTAAAAGATGATTGGCTAACTAAAAACATATATAATGAGCAATTTATAACATATATAAGACTAAAATTATCAGCAATTAGAGAAAAAAGCCTGAAAGATATATCATAGGATACATTTGCTATGTAAAGTTATATGGTATCACTTGATGCTAGATGTGATAAGTTCAGGGTATTAACCTTTAAGTAGACAATAAAATAATAAAACAAATAGTGATAGCTAATAAACCAATAAAATAGTGAAAATGAAATTAATACAAAAGCTCAATTAGTTCCACAAAAGGCAGAAAGGGATAATAAAGGGGAAAAAACCAAATGACACAGATGGAAAATATATAGCAAGATGATAGAGTCATACTTAGCCATAATAAAAACCATAATAATCACATCAAATATAAATGGCCTAAATACCTCAATGAGCACATTTAGGACTAACACTGATCGGGTGTCGGGCAGATGTGAGGGGGAAAGGGGATGGGTGTATACATACATAATGAGTGCGATGTGTACTGTCTAGGGAATGGACATGCTTGAAGCTCTGACTCCGGGCAGGGGGTGGCAAGGGCAATATACGTAACTTAAACTTTTGTACCCCCACAATATGCTGAAATAAGATTAAAAAAATAAATAAATAAACAAATAAAACAAATGCTTCAGGTGATGCTGAAGCAGGTAGTCTCAGGGCCACACTTCAAAAAGCCCTGAGCCACAGGGTGTCAGGTAAGGGTGGAGACAGGTAGGGACCTTGTAGACAAAATGCAGAAATTCACATAAACTGCAAAGACCCCCAGAACATAAAAATAAAGGCAAATATTACCAGAGTGGATAAAAATGAAAGACCACGTGTGGCCTACAAGAAACACTCTTTATTTATTTATTTTTTGTTTTATTTATTTATTTTTTATTTCAGTTTATTATGGGGGTACAAAAGTTCAGGTTACATATATTGCCCATGCCCCCCCCAGCCCCATGAGTCAGAGCTTCAAGCATGTCCAAGAAACACTCTTTAAATATATGAACACAAATAGATTAAATGTAAGTGTACCATGTTAACATTAGTCAAATGAAAAGTAGGATGGTTATATTAATAATATAGATTATTAAACCTATTAAAAATAGATTTCAGAGCAAAGTATGTTTCTAGGAATAAGTTCATTTCATGATAACAGGGTAAATTAATCAAGAAGACATGCCAATCATAAGTATTTATACACCTAATAATACAATTTCAAAATACACAAAGCAAAAATTAACAATACTGCAAGAAAAAATAAACAAATCCATATAGTTGGAGATTTCAAAAACTTTCCGTAAATATTTTATAGCATACATAAACAGTCAAATCTGCAAGGGTATAGTGGACTTGAAAAACACCATAAACCAATGTGCAGTGACCTATAGAACACCCAAACTAAAAATAGCAGAATGAATGTTCCTTTAAAGGGCACATGCCATATTTTAAAAATAGGCCATAGCTGGACGCACAACAAGTCTCAATAAATTCAAAATGATTCAAGTCCTATGAGCCATGTATTCTGAACACAATAAAACTAAATAAATAGAAATTACTTGGAAAATCTCTAGGCATTGGTAACTAATGAACACATTTCTACATAATCCATGGATCAAAAAAGAAATCAAACATATTTAGAAAGTATTTTGAACTAAATCCAAATGACACAAACAACTACTCAGAATTTATGGATATATCTCAAGCCGCACTTAGGGGAAAGCATACAGGAGTAAACACCTCCATTGGGGGAAGAAAAGAGAATGGACCTCGGAGTCCACCTTAAATAACTAGAAAATACAAAAGAAAACTAAACTCAAGCAAGCAAATAATACCTATTACAGTGGAAATGAATGCATTTAAGACAGAATCTGAAGTACAAAATAGGAAATGATAGAAAAAATTAACAAAACCCAAAGTTTGTTCTTTGAAAAAATAAAAAAAAAGTTGGCAAAATTTTAGCTACATTTACCAAGAAAAAAGAGAGCACACACAGATTATCAAAATCAGGAATGAAAGAAGGGAATCCATACACACCTTACAAGAATTAAGAGAACTATAAGGGGAAACTATGAACAACTTTGTGCCAGCAACACAGTTAAGACACGTAAAATGGACGAATTCCTAGAGAAACAAAAACTTCTTCAAGAAAAAACAGAAGGTTTGAATATATTTATAATACCATGAAAGAAATTAAATTAGTAAATAAAGTCTCCCAATAAGGAAATCCCAGACCCATATGGTTTGGCTGGTGAATTCTGTCAGTCAATCAAAGACGAAATAATATTACCATCACAGACTCTTCTAGAAAATAGACGCTGAGGCAACATTTCCTGACTTATTCTCTGAAGACAGTATATTCCTCTAATATCAAAACCATACAAATACTTCACATGGAAAGAAAATTACAGACTAAAAATTTATCATGAATTCCTCAAAAATACTTGCAAAACAAATCCAGCAACATATAAAAGGATTAGATTCCACGATAAATTTGGACGTTTTCCAGGAATGCAATGTTGTTTGAACATCAAAAATACATTTTTATAATATATTCTTGGGGGAAAATATGTAACAAAAATTACACAATCACCTTAATAGATATACAAAAAAGCATTTGACAAAATTTAATACCCATCCATGAGAAAAATAAAATCCTTCAACAAACTAAGGATAGAAGAGAATTTCACTAATAAAAGCCTTCTGTAAAAAAATCCTACAGCTCATATCATCACATTTAGTGGGAAAAGATTGAATTTTTCCCCATTAACAAGATTAAAAATGTACATTAACCTGAATTTTATTTAGTACTGTACTGGAGGTGTTACAATTAGGCTAAATAAATAAATTAACCAATTAAAAAATAAAGTAAAAATAAACTAAATAAAGTCATCAAATTGAAAAAGAAGTTAAATTGTTTTTATTCACAGATAATATGATCATCCATGTAGAAAATCCTAAGTGAGAAACACACACACAGAGATACACACACATACATACACACACATACACACACACACACACACACCTGTTTCTAGAACTAAGAATTGAGTTCAACAAGGTAGCAAGATGAAAAATTAACATAAAAATAAATAAATTGTATATCTGTATGATAGCCATACATAATCCAAAAGTTAAATTCATAAAAACATCCATTTAAAATATTATCAAAAATACAAAGTACTTAACAATAAATTTAATAAAATGACATGAGACTTGATCCCTGAAAACTGAAACATTGCTAAGATTAATTAGAGAAGCTCTAAATAAATTGAGACATATTCCATTTTTATGAATTAGAAGAACGAACATTGTTAAGATGACAATTGTCTCAAATTGATCTATAGATTTGCCAATCTCTGTCAAAATCCCAACAGAGTTTTTGCAGAAATTGACAACTGATCCTAAAATCTACATGGAAATGCAAAGGATCTAGGATAGCCAAAACAATCTTTAAACTATTTGATCAGATTGAGGACTCAGACTTTCTGGTTTCAAAACTTACTACACAGATACAGTTACCTAGAACACGTATTGCTGGCATCAGAACAGACATGTAGATCCATAGAACACAATTGAAATCCCAAAAACAAAGCCTCATGTGACCAACAGATTTTCAATAAAAGTATCAAGGCAATTGAATGGGAAAAGAATAGTCTTTGTCAGCAAATGTTGCTAGGACCATGGGATATCCAGGTGCAAACAGATGTATTTAAAACACAGGTCAACAAACCACACCTACAAAATATTTCCAGTCTACTGTTTGACTTTTCAAATAAAATTTTATTGGACTATAGCTATACCTATTTGTTTACATATTGTCAATGGCTGCTTCACACAACAGCACAGTTGAATAAAGGAGGCAGGTACTATGTAGTCCACAAAACCTAAAATATATACTATCTGGCTCTTTACGGATAAAGTTTGCCAACTTCTGACTTATATCCTATACCATACAGAAAAATTAATGCAAATGAATAATACACCTAGTTGCAATTGATGAAAGTATTAAACTCTTCAAAGAAAACATAGGGGTAAATCTTCATAACCTTGGGTTTTGTAAACATTTTTATATAAGATAGCAAAAGCATAAGTGATGAAAAAGAATAAAATGAGCAAATTGAACTTCATAAAAATAAATCTTATACTTTTCAAGAGACATCATTAAGAAAGTTAAAAGACAAGCCGCAGCTGGAAAGAGAATATTGGCTGATAACATATCTAATAAAGGCCTTGTGTTCAGAATATGTAATGGACCCTTTCAACTCATTAACAAGACCACCCAATTTTTTAAAAAATGGGCAAAATAAATATTTGAATAAACATCTCATCAAAGAAGACATAAAAATGGCCAATAAGCATATGCAAATATACTAATGCCATTAGTTATGAGAGAAATTCAAGTTATAACCATAATAAAAGTGTTACTTTAAACACACTAATATGGTTATCATAAAAAAGCCACATAAGAACAAGTGTTAGCGAGGATGTGGATAAACTATAAACCTCATATATTGCTGGTAGGAATGTGAAACACGTCAGCTGCTATGGAGAACATTTTGTCAATGTCTTATAAATATAACTATATACTTATTTTATAACCTAGCAATTTCATGCCTAGGTACTTTCCTGAGAAAATGAAAACTTCATCAAAAGCTGGAAACAACCTAACTGTCTTTTGATTGTGAGGTAGATAATCTATTGTACATTCACACAATGGACTATTATTTATCCATAAAAAAGTAGGCACTATTGGTACATGAAACCCCATTTATCCTTAAAAAGTGCATTGTATGTTGTGACAGAAGCCAGTCTCGAGTCTTCATATTTTATCATTCCATTTATATGACATTTTGTAAAAAGCAAACTATAGGAAGAAGGAATAGCTCAGAGGTTACATATGAGAGATTAAGGATGGAAGCGGAGTGAATTACTAAGATGTAGCACAGGGGTGGGAACTTTTTCCTGTTGGAAGGCCCCATTATTTAGCTGTAATCACATAAGGCCACATTCAAGAAACTTCAATTAGTTGTACTTAAAAATGTACATTATTTTGTAAAAATCTAAGTACTAGGTACTTAATAATTTCAAAAAATGAAATCTATTTGTTAATTGTAAAGTTAACTAACCTTTTAATAACTTTGTTGTGTCTGATTTTCGTTGGAAAACACTTGAATATTTGGTTGTAGCATGGAGGTCCACAGTTTCAGTTGATCCTCTAGATGAGTATCAGTCATTTGTGACCTTTCAGGTGTCTTGATTTGGGTTAGGTAGGAGAATGTAGATTTGCAGCGATAAGTGGTTGAAAAGCAAGAAAGCATTTTTTGGCATGTTGCTGAGGCATGGGTATTCTACTACATTTTTCCATATTTCAACAGGATCTTTCTTAGTCAAACAATGATTTTAATATGTCATCTACTGAGAGCTCAATCAATTCCATCTGTAGTTCTTTAGATGCTTTGTTGATATCAAATAGGTGAGGGTGAAATGCTAATTTGTGTGTGATGTCATGATTCTCACAGTTAGTGAACCTTTCATTGTATTCTCCAATTAACAGGTCTATAACAGCTGTGTACTATTCAAATGATCCTCATACATCATCCTGCTAATTAATGACCTTGGGTAACTGGGGAAAATGTCCATCTGATATTTCCTTTTAAAGAAGTGTTTTGAAAAGAGACAGTTTTTGTCAAAATGCTTAAACTTTTTTGCCACATGTCATATATAGGCTTAGTTTTATCTTCCAAAGAAATATTCAGGCTGTTTTGATTTGACATGATATCACACAGAAATGCTGCATTCCTATAGAAATCTTTTAATAATTCACATCGCTGATTCTCTTATTCATAAAATTTAACTATCTATTCCAACAGAGTGATAGCCAATGCACTTTGGAAAGATATGGCAAATCCACACTGACTACTTCATCATTTAACTTAAGCATGTTATGAAACTGATCATGTCATGTTGAATTTACATTAATATAGATAACAATACTTAAAACTTGTTGCAAAGTGTCATTTAAAATAGTAGATTTAGTACAAAGATTTTGTTGATGCGAGATACAATGAAAAGAAATGAGATCATCTGGATCTGTTAATACTTTTTTCATCTGTGGAATAAACCCTTCATGTTTTCCTGTCAGGGAAGGTGCACTGTCTGTACACTCACTAAATTTACCAAGTTCAGTCCAACTTCCCACTTATCTTGAAAGTTCTTGAAGATATCTGTTCCCTTTGTTCTGTTTGAAAGAGTGCCCAAAGTGAGTAATTCCTCATAGCAAAGAAAATCTTCTATTATGACCCGAATGAAGTATAAAACCTGTGCTGGGTCAGTAGTATCAGCTGATTCACCCAAAGCAATTGAACAATATTAATATATATTTTCCTTTTGAAATACTGCATGAAGTAGTTAAGTTGAAAGCTAATTCACGCTGTTGATCATTTATGGTTCTCCTTGAAAGAGGCAGTTGTTTGTATTATACTTTGAAATGCTGTTGAGGTCTAAACACCTTACAACTTTGACAATGCATTCTTTCACAATATCTACTCACTGAATGACTTCCCTTTTGTCCCAAGTATATAAGCTACTTTATAAGTTGCTTCAGTGGCATCATTTCCAGGTCTTATTTCTGCTTTAAATAATTATCTTAGTTTTTGCTTTTCATCTTTTAATTTCTGCAATACAACCTTTCTTACCTCTCCCTCTAATTTAATATATTTGTGATCTTTAATGAGTGTTTTATTGCTAATGAGCATTGAATTTCTTTAATGTTGATAACTGCAGTATCACAAAGCAAGCAAATCATCTTATCTTTAGCAGAAACAAGATAATATTGGAATTCCCAGTTCTCATTAAATAATTTGTTTTCTGCCTTCAGCGTTCTTTGACATGACAGGCTGTTAAGCAGACAGAATGAAAAATTATTCACAAATTTCACTTCACACAAAAACACAGTGCACTGTTGTCAAAAGCTGATAGCAAACTGATGTACTCAAGCCCTGTAAACTCTTGCCAACCACCCTTGTGCAGGAGTGGCACCAGTCAGGCAGGGGAAGTTAGAACAAAATCATGAGTGTAGCAGCCGTCAGTTTAGCCCTTATGGCTGACTAATGTTCTAATTGTACCAGTCAATCTGGGAGGATTATTTCATTGGAACTTATTTTATTATTTGGTATTTTAAATATGTTCATTGTAAAAATAAAATGAAAATTAAAAAGGTAAATAAAAATGTATTAATGTAAATAGAAGGACTTGTTCTGTAAAATTTGGATTCAATCAAAAGGCCACATTCAAAGACCTAGAAGGCCACCTGTGGCCTTAAGGTCACAGGTTCCCCACCCCTGGTGTAGCATAAAGAATTTGAGGGGAGAATGATGGAAATGTACATGGGTTGTGATGGCTGGTTTATGACATTATGCATTTTTCAAAAGTCATACAACAAAAAGAGTGGATTAACCTATATGTAAATGATAAAATAAATTTTAAACAGAAACAAATTATTTATAAGTTTAGAATGCTAGGAAAATACATACTTAATCCAGAAGAAGGCAGACAGAGTAGGAAAAGTGAAACACAAAAAGAGATGGAACTTAGAGAAAACAAATAGCAAAATAATAAACATAAATTGAAATATGTCAATAAGTGAAATGTAAATAGACCAGACACTCTAATTAAACTTAGAGATTGTCTAGCTGGGTAAATAAGTAAGATCTAAGACATGCCATCTTCAAGAGCCATCCTTCAAATACAAAGATCCAGGTCAATAGTGAAAGGCTGGAAAGTTCATTTCATATCAGTAGTAAGCACGATGGAAACCGGGAATATCTGTATTAACGTCAGACCAAAGAAACTTTGTCTCAGCTCATTTTGTGCTGCTATAAAGGAATGCCTAGGGATGTTTTATTCAAAAAGAAAAGAGGTTTATTTCACTCACAGTTCTGTGGGCTATTCAAGAAGCATCATGTAAACATCTGCTTCTGGTGAGGGCTTCAGGGAGTTTCAAGTCAAGGTGCAAGGCAAAGAGGGAACAGGAGTGTCACATGGTGAGAGGGATCAAGAGAGGCACAAGGTGGTATCAGCCTCTTTTAAACAATCAGCTCTGGTAGGAACTAAGAAGTCAAAACTCACTCTTCATCACAGGAAAGGCACCAAGCCATTGAGAAGGGCTCTGCCACCATGACCCAAACACCTCCCTCCAGGCCCACTTCCAACACAGGGGATCAAATTTCACCATGAGATTTGGAGGGGCCAAACATCCAAACCATATGATTCCTCAAGACTTAGATACAGACATTTCATAATAACAAATGGAATGATTTAATAAGAAGACACAGCAACTCTAAATTATGTGCATCTAACAGCAGAGCTTCAAAGTAGATGCAGCAAAACCACCACAATTAAAGGGAGCAACAGAGAGACTCACAGTCATAACTGGGAATTTATATACTCCTTTATTCAGAGAAGTGGTTAATCTTGGTGGGGTGGGTGGATTCCCTGCAAAGTTGATCCAGAGAAATTCCCAGGTTAAGAAAAGGTTCTATAGCTTGAGAGGATTATGGATTATTTAAATCTAAGCATTAGTCCAAATAAATCAAATAGTACATTTAAGATGTGTAAAATTTCAAACATATTAAGTATTCATTTAAAAAACTACAAAAAATATTGAACTTTTTTTTTCTTTTTTAAAAAGTTTCTGATTTTTAATTATTATGGGTACATAATAGATGCATGTATTTATGGGGTGCATGTAATGTTTTGATACAGGCCAATTTATTGGCATGTAGTTGCTCATAGTAATCTCTAATAATTCTTTGAATTTCTGTGGTGTCAGTGGTAATATCTTTTTATCATCTCTGAGTATTTTATTTGCTCTTCTCTCTTTTTTCTTAGTCTGGCTAAAGGTTTGTCAATTTTATTTATCTTTTCAAAACACCAAATTTTTGTTTTGATAAACTTTTGTATTTTTTGCTTAAATTTTACTTCTGTTCTAGTCTTCATCATGTTTTTTCTTCTGATAATTTTGAATTTGGTCTGCCTTTGTTTTTCTAGTTCTTTGAGATGCATTGTTAGGTTCCTTATTTAAAGCTTTTCTACTTTTTTGATGTAGGCTACTTACTGCTATAAACTTTCCTCTTATGTTTTCACTGTATGCCATAGGTTTGAGTATGTTGTGTTTCCATTTTCATTTGTTTCAAGAAAGTCTTAGATTTCCTTCATAATTTCTTCATTGGCCCATAAGCATATTATTCAGAAGCATACAATTTAATTTTCAGTGTTTGTATATTTTCCAAAGCTCCTCTTGGTGTTGATTTCTAGTTTTATGCCATTTTTTTTTTCTGAAAAAATGTTAATATCATTTCAATTTTTTTGAATTTTTTTAGACTTGCTTATCTAACATAGGGTCTATACTTGAGAACATTCCATATGCCAAGGAGAAGAATGTGTAATCTACAGCTATTGGATGAAATATTTTGTAAATATTTATTAGGTCCATTTGGTCTATAGTACAGATTAAGTGATTTTCTGTCTGGATGATCTTTCTAATACTGAAAGTTGGATATTGAGGTTTCCAGATATTCTTATATTGGAGCCTGTCTATTTAGTTCTAATAATATTTGCTTTATAATCTGGGTGTTCCAGTGTTGGATGCATATATATTCACAATTCTTACATCCTCTCACTGAATTGACCTCTTTATCATTATATAATGACCCTACTTGTTTCTTTTTTACAGTTTTTGTTTTGAAATCTATTTTATCTAAAATAAAGATAGCTATTCCTGCTCTTTGTTGTTTTCCATTTTTATGGAATATGTTTTTTTCCATCCCCTTATTTTCAGTCTATGTGAGTCTTTATATGTGAAGGGAGTTCTTGCACACAATATAAGTTGGGTATTAGGTTTTATGCCCATTCAGCCCCTTGATATCTTTTGATTGGGGAGTTTAGTCCATTTACAATCAATGTTATTATTGATAGGTAAGGACTCTGTGTTGCTATGTTTCTATTTGATTTCTGGTTGTTTTGTGGTCCTCTTCTTTCCTTCCTCTCTCCCTCCTTCCCTCCCTTCCTTCCTCCCTTCCTTCTTTTCTTCCTCCCTTCCTGTCTTCTTTTGTGTAAAAGTCATTTTTCTCTGTGGTATATTTGAATTTCTTACTCTTTATTTTTTGTATATTGTATCTGTTGTAGGTTTTCC
The DNA here is from genome assembly GCF_041146395.1 of Eulemur rufifrons. Classification (NCBI taxonomy): domain Eukaryota; kingdom Metazoa; phylum Chordata; class Mammalia; order Primates; family Lemuridae; genus Eulemur; species Eulemur rufifrons. The sequence continues at coordinate 3,283,738 of NC_091011.1, read as the reverse complement.
AATTTGATATTACCATGAGGCTTGCAGAAGACATAAGCAATTATTTTAAACTGATGACAACTTAAGTCTGCTTACAAAACACAAGCCCATAAACAAGCAAAGAGAAAGCTAAAAAAACAAAACAAAACTCTACACATTTACTTCATAGTCCCTGCTTCTTGACTTTTTGTTGTTTTCACTTATATATGTTTATACTATCTATCTCTTAAAAAGTTGTTGAAGTTTATTTTCATTTTTTAATTTTTTTATATAGCTATAAAGTACAAGTGATTTTTGTTTACATGGATGAATTTTGTAGTGGGGATGTTTGGATTTTAGTATACCCATCACCCAAAGTGTATATTACACTCAATAGGTAGTTTTTCTTCCCTCACCTCCCTCTCATCCTCCCCACTTCTGAATGCCCAATGTCCATTGTACCACTCTGTATACCTTTGGGTACCCACAGCTTAACTCCCCCTTCTAAGTGAGAGCGTGTGATATTTGGTTTTGTATTCCTGCATTACTTCACTTAGGATAATAGCTTCCAGTTCCATACAGGTTGCTGCAAAAGACATCATTTCACCCATTTTTATGGCTGAGTAGTATTCCATGGGGGATATATATATATATATATATATATACATATATATATACACACCACATTTTCATTATCCACTCCTCAGTTGATAGGCATGTAGGTCAATTCCATATCTTAGCAATTGTGCATTGTGCTGCGATAAACATATGAATGCAGGTTGTCTTTGATATAATGATTTTTTTTTCCTTTGGTTAAATATCCAGTAATGGGATTGCTGGGTTGACTGGTAATTCTATTTTTAGTTCTTTGAGACATCTCCATACTGTTTTCCATGGAGGTTGTACTAACTTACATTTCCACCAACAGTGTACAAACTTTCTATTTTCTCTGCATCCTCACCAATATTTATTGTTTGTTGACTTTTACGTAATGTCTATTCTAATTGGAGAGAAGTAGTATCTCATTGTGGTTTTAATTTGCTTTTCTTTGGTTATTAATGATGTTAAGAATTTTTAAATATGTTTTTTAGCCATTTCTAAATTTTATTTTGAAAAACATCTGTTCAGATCAGTTGCCCATGTTTATTAATGGGACTGTTTGCTTTTTCTTGCCAATTTGAGTTCCTTGTAGATTCTGAATATTAGTCCATTGTCAGATGTATAATTTGCAAATATTGTTTCATATTCTGTAGTTGTCTATTTACTCTGTTGCTTATTTCTTTTGCTATGCAGAGGCTTTTAGTTTAACAAAGTCCCATTTATTTATTTTGTTTCTGTTGCATTTGCTTTTGGGGACTTAGTCATTAATACTTAGCCTAGACCAATATCCAGAAGGCTTTTTCCTAGGTTTTCTTCTAGAGTATGTATTGTTTTAGATCTTACATTTAAGTTTTTGATCCATCTTGAGTGAACTTTTGTATATTATGAAAAAGAATGATCCTGTTTCATTCTCCTGCATATGGCTCTCCAATTTTCTCAGCACTATTTATTCAATAGGGTGTCCTTTCCCCAGTGTATGTTTTTGTCTGCTTTGTCAAAGATCAGTTGGTTGTAGGTATTTGAATTTATTTCTAAGTTGTCTATTCTGTTCCACTGACCTATTTGTCTACTTTTATACCAGTACCATGCTGTTTTAGTTACCATCACTTTGTAATATAATTTGAAGCTGGGTAATATGATGCCTCTAGATTCTTTATTTTTGCACAGGATTATTTTTGTTCTTTGGGTTCTTTTTGCTATTCTTGTTGTTCCATATAAATCTTAGGATTTTTTTTTATAATTCTGTAAAAAGTGATGGTATTTTGATAGGAATTGCATTGAATATTGTAGGTTTCTTTGGACAATATGGTCATTTTCACAAAATGGATTATTCTAATCCATGAACATGGGATATTTTCCTATGTTTTATTTTTTTGGCTTCATTGACTTCTTTCATCAGTGTTTTTGTAGTTCTCTTTGTAGCAATCTTTTTCCTCCTTTGTTAAGTATATTCCTAGGTATTTTATTTCATTTTTTTGCACCTATTGTAAATGAGATTGAGTTCCTGATCTGATTCTCAACTTGCTCATTATTGGCATATACCACTGCTACTGATTTGTGTACATTGATTTTGTAACCTAAGACTTTAATTCATCTATCAAATCTAGGAGTCTTTTGGAGAAGTCTTTAGGGTTTTCTAGTTATAAGATCATATCACTGTCAAACAGAGATAGTTTGACTTCCTTTTTTCCAATTTGGATGGCCTTTACTTTTTTCTCTTTCCTGATATCTCTGGCAAGAACTTCCAATACTATACTATACTATATGGTAAATATGTATATATGTACTATATTCTGTATTTTTCTGTGTACTTACTGTTACCAGTGAGTTTTATACCTTCGCATGATTTCTTATTGTTAATTAATGTCCTGTTCTTTCAAGTTGAAGAATTTCTTTAACTTTTCTTGTAGGACAGGTCTGTTGTTCATTAAATCCCTCAGCTTTTCTTTGTCTGGGAAAGTCTTTCTTTCTTCTTCATGTTTGAAAGATATTTTTGCAGTATATTATATTCTAGGATTAAGGATTTTTCTTCAGCACTTTAAATTTTTCAGCTATTCTTTCCTGACCTGTGAGGTTTCCACTGAGAAATCTGCTGCCAAATGTATTGGAGCTCCTTTATATGTTATTTGTTTCTTTTCTTTTGTTGCTCTTGGGATCCTTTCTCTATCTGTGGTATTTGGGAGTTTGATTATTAAATGCCTTGAGGTAGTCTTATTTGGTTTAAATCTGCTTGATGTTCTATAACCTTCTTACATCCAAATATTGACCTCTTTCTCTAGATTTTGGATGTTCTCTGTTATTATTTCTTTGAATAAACTTTCTACCCCAATCTCTTTCTCTACCTTGTCTTTAAGGCCAATAACTCTTAGATTTGCCCTTTTGAGGCTATTTTCTAGACCTTGTAGGCATCCTCATCCTTCATTCTCTTTTTTTTTCTCCCTTCTTTCCCTTCCAATTATGTATTCATATAGTCTGTCTTCAATCTCACTAATTCTTCTGCTTGATCAATTCTGCTGTTGAGAGATTCTGATGCATTTTTCAGTTTGTCAGTTCAATTCTTCAGCTCCAGAATTCCTGCTTTCTTTTCTTATTTCAATCTCTCTGGTAAATTTCTCTGATAGGATTCTGAATTCCTTCTCTGTATTGTCTTGAAGTTCTTTGAGCTTCCTCAAAGCAGCTATTTTTAATTCTCTGCTTAAAAGATCACTTAGCTCTATCACTCCAGGACTGGTCATTGGTGCCTTATTTAGTTCGTTTGGTGAGGTCATGTTTTCCTGGATATTCTGGGTGCTTGTGAAAGTTTGTCAATATCTGAGCATAGGAAGGTTAGGTATTTATTCTAATCTTCATAATCTGAGCTTGTTTGTATCCATCCTTCTTGAGAAGGCTTTCCAGGTATGTGAAGGGAATTGAGCCTTGTGATCTAAGTGTTTGGTCACTGCAGCTGTATCAGCACCTGGGGATGCCCCAAACCTAGTTGCACTGCATCTCTAGTAGAATCTTGGTAGTATTGCGTTGGTGGGCTTGGGTAATACCAAGCAAAGGCTCTCATTCTCTTCCCTTGCTTTCCCCCAAACAGAAACTGTGCTGGGGGGCCTGGAGTTGGGGGAGTGGTGATGTGGTGGTGGCTACACCTGAGTGGCTACCACTACAGCTGGAACTGTTTTGGGTCACATTTAGAGCTGGCACAGTACTGGGTCTCATCCAAAGCCTAAGGTGACTATTGCCTGGCTACTGCTGATGTTTATTCAAGGCTCAAGGGAACTTCAGTTAGCAGGTAGTGAATCCTGACAGGACTTGGTCCTTCCTTTCGGGCCAGGAGTTTCATTTGTGGCCCAGGCTTGGTCTAGAATTGCTGTCCAGGAGCTAAGACCTGAAACTGGGGGCTTCAGGTATCTGCCTGGTGCTTTATTTTACTGTCACTAAGCTGGTACCCAAAGTTTCAGAACAAAGTTCTCCATACTTTTCCCTTTCCTTTCCCCAAGTGGAAGGAGTCTCTCCCTGAGCTGCACTGCCTGGAGCTGGAGGAGGGGCAGCACAGACACCCTGTTGGCCACCACAGCTGGTTTTTCACTGGGTCACATGCACCCCAAGTCCACTTGCTGAGCCCAGCATAGCACCAGGACTTGACCAAAGACTGCAGTCTTTGTGGCCTGACTTATTTTCAAATTTATTCTGGGCCCTGGGCTGATTTTCAAAGGCAGTGATGGAGTGAGCTAGAACTCAGATTCCTACTGCTGGGACAGAGGATTCCCCTCTGGACAGGGTTGGTATGATGCTCCCTCCATGGCACTAGTAGAATTCTGGGCTGCGTTGTGATTCTGTGTGGCAGGGAAGCCCTGAGTTCCAATGGAAAAGTCCCATAATCACTTCACTCTCCCTCCCGCAAGCACACAGATTCTCCCTATATCTGGAACTGGTGAGGAGCTGCCAGAGGATGGAGGTGGGGTGGCATAGGCAATGCAAGACTATCTTTTCTACCCTTTTCAGTGTCTCTTTAACATATGATGTTAAGACCAGGTGCGTGGTCATTCACCCCATTTTTGGCTCTTATGAAGGTGAATGGATAGTTGTTCAATTTGGTGCTCTGATTACTGAAGCCTTCTAATTTGGCTGTCTTGCTCTGCCTCCTCCTCAAAAATGTAGGACTGTAGATGATAGGTTTGCTTTTTTAAGTGTTTTTTAATCAGCAGGTCTGAACCTGAATTCTCTGTGTCTAGCCTTGAGCAAATGTGTAAATATATCAAAGATAAATAAAGGAAACCAGCTTTCTCACTTTGGAGAATGGAATTACATTACAAGGGAAAAGGCAGTCAGAGGGATCAATGAACAGGGTAAGATTAGCTGTTTCACAAAGATGAAGGTCATTGTCTAGGTGCTAAGGGAAGCTCTGGGCATTGACTATAATCTGAAATTCATTAATTACTTTTATCTTTGAGTTTTTCTCCTCCTAAACAATGAATCACCACAGGCAGTCCCCTATGGACAGAAAAAATTGGGAATCCCTTCAAAAAGCTAATTCAACAGCAAAAAAGGCATTCATATGTTAATTTCCTGGCTCTCATAATTGTACCTTAGTTTGTAGGTTCGGTAACATTAGAGGACAGAGGAGAAGCATATGAGTGAACTCTCTATACTTGCGCCTGCAACATTTCCTTGAAAGATAAAATTATTTCCAGAACAAGTTTTTAAAAAGTCTATTCCCTGGTGCCAGAAAATGTGTTTTCATCTTTCCAATGTCTGTGGATAATTTTCAAGAAATATCTGAATTTTCTCATGGATTGTGAAAACCTTCAACAGTTTAGCTGTTGGTTAATACATTTTCCCTAAAAATGGATTAAGGGTCATTATCGATAAATCTTGGTTCATAACTTTGAAATTCCTCTTTAAAAGAAAAAAAATCACTTAGTTTGCAAGCTCCATATGGTAACTGCTGGTAGGCATCTGTTCCATTGAAGACATTTACATGTTTGTAGCTGTTAGGATACTGATGATTTGTTTTTACCATGAATATGATGTTTAGTAAATGGAAACACTTAAAACAGAATGTGCACCAAGAATGTGTGCTTTGGTAAGGCAGGGAATAAGGCTTATTCATTTCTTTACATCCTGTGCTCTATCACTGTGCTTCAAGAAAATGATCTCACACTTCTTGTATTAAAATCAATTGAACTGTCCAAATACATCTCAGATCATGCATGCGGTGATGATCTGATCTTGCAAGTTTCCTTAATATAAAGCTAACTCAGATCTTGAATACTACAATCAACATTTTATTTTATTTTTATTTTTTTATTTTTTGAGACAGAGTCTCGCTTTGTTGCCCGGGCTAGAGTGAGTGCCGTGGCGTCAGCCTAGCTCACAGCAACCTCAAACTCCTGGGCTTAAGCGATCCTACTGCCTCAGCCTCCCGAGTAGCTGGGATGACAGGCATGTGCCACCATGCCCAGATAATTTTTTCTATATATATTTTAGTGGGCCAGATAATTTCTTTCTATTTTTAGTAGAGACGGGGTCTCACTCTTGCTCAGGCTGGTCTCGAACTCCTGACCTCGAGCGATCCACCCGTCTCGGCCTCCCAGAGTGCTAGGATTACAGGCGTAAGCCACCGCGCCCGGCCAACATTTTAATTTTTTTTTTTGGTGAATATGCTTTTTCTTTACATAAAAGTGGCACATGTTAACTATAGAAAATTTAGTGAAAAAATGATGAAAATAAAATTCACCAATAACTTTGCCACCTAGGTTTACCATATTTAATATTTTGCTTCATTTCTTATACTTTTCCTGTGACTGTGTGTATTTTACAAAAGGGTGGGTAGTTCTTTAAACTGTACAAGAGGATTTACCTTCAATCCCTAGTAGTATGCTATTTATGTATTAAATAACTATAACCAAAATCTTTTTCTTGTATAACAATTTCTTACAAAATGTTCATATGCAAAAATACCTTTCTCCTAACCTCTAAGCTGTCAAGTTGGTAGTCTCAGCAGATATCAGCCCTCTCCACAGGTGAGGATATTGGAATTTAGAAGGGAGAAACTGACTTGTCTATGCTACACAGTCACAGAAAGTGAGAGCAGGACATACCAGTTCTAGGCAGTGATGCTAGGATAATTATCAGAAAATGACTTTTTACTTGAATTCTTAATGCATTTATTCATGGTCCAAACACTAAATATATATATACAAAATATATATATGCATGTGTGTATGTGTGTGTGTCATTGGTTGGAACTTAATTCCAACAATGCCTATTTTTTATAAGTTTCCAAAAGACACTTATTTATAATTAATCAAGAACTAGTAGATAAATATGTTTTCTTAGACAAGAATAGTTTTATTCGTTCAGCTGCCACAAAACCCTGCTGTGACTATATCCTTTCTGCAAGAAGAGAGAAATCTTCCTGTCCATTTTACTCAGAAATGGAACATGCAAAGCAAGAAAGCATGTTACTTAGCTGAGCCCTTCACTTGCTTAATCCACTGTAATTGTGGATAATCATGTGCTAAAGTAGTGGCAAAGCAAAAACAAATCAATTAGTCTAACATTTAAGTCCACAAGATTAAGATACACACAGTTATGAAAGGATAAATAGGCATATTGTGTTAAATGAATTATGTGTCTGAACAAACAATGAATTCAAGCAGGGGAGTATCTTCAGAAAATTAGAAAATTCAAGATTTGAACTTGATTATAAAAGAATTGCATATATTACCTTAAATAAAGAGCCCAGTTAAAAGAAGAAATATAGGAAAGCATTCATAGCCACAAAGCATTCACACACATTCTTCGCTATGAAGAACAAAAGCCCTGTAAGAATCGATACACACATTTCACTACCTGACCCCTTCCTGCCTGTATTCCTACCCCTGCTAGGAAAACAAATTAATTAATGAACAATAGAATGATAATAGGATTACAAATGCAGGATTACAACTTCAGGTCTGGCAAGATGACTAAGTTTTCCTAGTAAATGTGTTCTTCCCTTACCTTCCAGGACTACGTTACGTTATAGTTTAACACAACTGCCCTCTACCCCTTCCTTCAGAAAATAGTTCTGCCTGTGCTTTACAGAACCAGAACTATTAGTATGCCAGGATCTCCCTTACCTCCCAGCCGCCATGTGTATGTAACTTACATGGCACTACTCTTTTCCTCCTTTAGACCTTGATATGCTGGAAGAGCAAGCCTTCCTGCTGCGGACCAGCACGCCCCTCTGTGGGCAGCATCCTTCCCCTAACCCACTTCCCCAGGGCCTTGTCCCAAGGGACAATCCACCCCCACCAGTCCGGCACTTTCAACCTCTTTCCCTCTCCTGGCTCATTTTCGTTAGAATCCAAACAAGTGCCCCACAATTCCCTATCTTTAAATCCAAGGAATGGAGAAAATAAATCCAATACTTTGCTCTGCATCCTCCCTAACATCAAAAATATACTTCGTCTCTACCCTTGCCCTCGGGCGTTTCCCTAACCCAACAGTCTGTGTGCTCTTGCTCGTTTTTCTTCATTTTGAGTGATGAAAAATTTCATTCATATAGCAAAGTCCAGGTGATTGTAAAACCACCAACTATGCTGCCACTACTTAGATTTCATAATTGTTGATATTTTGCAGATAGTTGCTTCAGATCTCTATTTTAAAAAATAAAATAAATGTTTGCCATTAAAGATGCCAGGGCACCTTTCTCAGATCCACCACTTGCTCCTCCCTGTCTGAAGTTAACTAATATTTTCAAACTTTAGTCTAACCTTTATATTTATATTTTCACTGTCTTTGATTGGATCTATACACAGTTTATGGTAATATGCTGCAAACTGTCTTTATAAGCTTTCGAGATTTATCCTTACCAATTGACGACGTAGAGTTATATCATTCATTTAAGATGCTCTGGGATGTTTCATTACCTGACGCTATCATGTTTTGGTTATTCCTTTTGATGGAAAGTGAGGTTGTTTCTATTTTTCCTTATTCCAAGCCATGCTGTGATAAAATTTTCCCTGCCTGTCTCTCGAAGTACATGTGTGGCCAGTTCCCCTTAAATATCTAAGATAGGAATTACTTACTCATTCAATATGCTCGTTCCCAATTTAGGTAGATACTGTCAAATTGCTCCTCAAATTGATTGTATCAATTTACATCACCACCAGCTCACTTTCCTCCATCAGAGCAGCAACATATGCCACAGTCAGACTTTTGAAATGTTTTACAGTCCAGTATGTGTGAAACGCATTTGCATTTAACCTGATTATTATGACTGACATGTTTTCATATATTGGGGATTTAGGTTTCCTCTTCTGTGAATTACTTTTTCACTGACTTTGGCACTTGTTGGATTATATATCTTTGTCCAAAGCTAGAACTAATTTACATATTTTGGGAATTAGTTATTTGATGACTATGGGACTTGAAATATCTTCTTGCAGGCTGCACCCTTGCTTTTAAAATTAATCTGTGTCTTTTTTTGTATAAATGCTTTACATTTTCATATAATTACATTTATTAATATATTCTTTAAAATTCTTTCAAACCTTTTTTGCTAGCTCTGTTTTTCAGGTTAAAATTGTTAATTTATTTAAAATTAGTTAATAGGAGAAAAGTTAAAGATAGAGATTGATTTTTTTTTTTGGTCATATGGATACTCAATTGCAGCCATTGTTAAATCTTACCCCTAATTTCCCCCTGGTTTGCAATGCTGTCTCGCTCACATGCAGCTCTCTGCTAGGATGGGTTCACTTCCAGACTCTGTGGTAGGTTCCACTGATTTGCTAGTTTACCCGGACCCAGTACATGCTGGTTTAGTTATAATAATTTTTGATACCTAAAGAGATAGATTCCAGTATCCTATGCAGTTTTTAAAATTCATAGGGGCTATTCTTGCCCTTTTAAAAACTTTCCTATTGTATTTTCCTGTAAGTTAGTGATAGTATCTGCTCATCTTGAATTCAGCAAACTTGTACCCTTCAAACACTCTGCCTTCTACTTCATGGCTACTCTTCCCTTGGAACTTTCTGCATAAGAAATTATATCATGTGCCAATAGATAAATAAATTTCTAATTAGTATTTTAATATCCCGCAAGTATTGACATGTATTACTTTATTTATTGTGCAATTTTTATAATTTCATATTTCTCCTTTTACCCAATTGCTTACATAAGGCCTCCTTTTTAAGGTTATGAACACAAAGGTTTCTTTAGTCAGTTTTATTGACTACAGTTCACATAGAATAAAACTCACCTTTTTTGGGCTATAATTCAACGAGTGTTCCCAAATGTCTACTTATGAAACCACCACCACTTTTTGTAGTCAATCTCCTACACCCATTCGTGAGTTACTTTTAGTTTATGTTTTTCTTAATGGATTTTTTTTTTGTTAATTTTACTATAACTGCATTGAGATCAAAAAACATAGTCCTATATTTTACATGGTTTCTGAAAATAATAAATAATTACTTTTAGATATAATGTTGATCAGTATTCATGAATTGTCCAGTTACATTACAGTAGAATCTATATTCTCTTTTTCTTGAGTGGTGTGTTATGTTACACACAAATATATGCACATATGTATAGATCTTTTATATATTTTCATAAATATATGTCTTTAGATCAAGTGGTATTTTGATATATGAAATATTGTGTAATTTTGATATTGTATATGGTATACATATATGTGTGTACACGTGTGTGTGTATGTATATATAAAATGCATCTTCAATACCTGGTGGGAAATTGGTTTATTAGGGCTTTTAGAACTGCCCAGATAAAAGACACTCAAATGGTAGCTTAGGGAAATTGGTCTTTAGGAACTCCCTGGACTGAGTTTGAGTCAAATATTCAGGAAAACTCAGAACTGATCTGGGATTCATCCGGCTCACAGTCAAGGCCGTGCTGCGGTTGTTAGTCACGCTTGCATTTGCCCACTGAGTGGGGCGTGAGTGTAAGGGGCCTGACTCGCTGCAGCTTCATCTGGGAAATATGCCATGGCCCCGGCTTTGCGGAGCCAGCTCAAACACTGGTAAGTTTTGCTGCTTTTTATTCTCGGCCAGTAAGCATATACTTCTCGCTATTATTGGGGGCTGCAGCCATCTTTTCCGCTGGCATTTTTCCTTGTGAGCACTGCATAGGGGATCACTGAAAAGCTCCCAGGCCCTGAGAACCACCATGATTTAAAGGAGAGATTGGGAATGCACAGCTGCCAATGCCAAAGGCAGACACACCCTTTTTATTACAAAGTCACAGGAGCATTTCGATTGCTAACCTGGTGGAAATTGGGCAGCATATTCCCTGACCCTTTCCTTCTCGGTGTCTGGATTTGGAAGGCACAGGCCTGTTGGCTGGTCCCCCTTTAAATCAGGGCCAGCAACACTGAGGGAGCCTTATGCGACCCAGCAGTTGTGTTACGTTCCCCTGACTGTCAAAGACAACCGCATGTGCTAGTTACTGTGTCGAGGACGGATGTCAAGGTGGCATACTGCTACAATAGGGAGAAATGTCCAGCATGGACTGAACTCAAATGATATTTGTAGAGGTGACTGGGCATTTTAAAGGGACGATAAAGGAATGGGAACGGGAGGGCGGGACTCAGTAGAGTCAGAGAAGTAAAAAATCACAAAAGGCAGGAAGAGGCTTTGGCCCATGTGAAACCCGCCTTTATTTGCCAACTGGTGCTTGTAGAAGTCAGGCTCCTGTCTTCGGGTTCTGGCTAGACTGAACAGTGAATCCTGTCGTCAGCCTTTAGTTTTCTCATACAGCCACCTTCAGTGAGGATAGGGTCACCTAGGGACTGGACCTCAAGGTTGGGGCCTGGCTGGGGAGAGGGCTCAGAGGAGCCCGGCTGGAGTTTGGCCGGGGAGAGCGTCTTGTCTCTTGCCGGCTGTGCCCGGCTTCTCTCCTCTCTGCAAACAGCCACTCCCTCCTCGCCGTCCTCCCTCTGCGCCGAGGGCCTGGCTTTGTGACTTACTGAGGCAGGAGAACTCATGAGAAGAGAATGAGTATGGTACCAGTAAACCCACATTACTGTGGTTGAAACAGTCAGGATTTACTTTTCTAACAAAATAAAACGTTCGGCAGCAGACAGACTGGCCCCGGCGTGTCTCCTCAGAGCCGTGATCAAGGACCCCCTGTAAGCCTGGGGCTTTTCGTCTTCACATCTCAAAGTAGTTGCTGAGCCTCCGGCTTTGCACCAGCATTCCAGGCACGGAACGCAGAAGGGACAACAGTCCGGAGTCATCAAGATGAGGGGACTTCATCTTGGGAGACTTTTTCTTTTTGTTTGGAAAGGGAAAAAATATCCTCTCAGACACTTCAGCTCTTCCTCCTTTGCCTGAGTCTGCCACGCGACCACCGTCCCCACTGTATCTCGTCACCCCGGCTGCGCGGCTCCCCACGTGGCTGCCCACGTGCTTGTCTTGTGCTCATCTTGCGGGACAAGCAGCGGCTGCTTTGCCTTGGCCGGGGTCCTCCTTCAGCGTCCTGCTCCTGGGTCAGGCGTGCGTGTTCAGCTCCAGAAACGTGAGTCCGACTTCTGCCCGCACCACCCAGCTCGGGGGAGGCCGCAGGACCTGGTGGCTTCTTGAGCCCGTCGTCCTGAGGCCCCAGCTCTTGCTTGCAGGATCCAGCCTGCTCTCGCTCTCCCCAGCTTTACAACTGCCTTCCCGTCCGACTCCCTGCCCTGCGGGCTCCGAGCTCCAGCTTCAGACTTGACGATGACAGCCTTAGACACACGCTGTAACCAGCTCCCACGATTGCACGAGGCCAGATCCCTGCAGTTCATCTCCTTCTCTCATACGTATGTGTGCGTGCACACACACACATGCACACACACACACATGTACACACGTGTAACAATCGGTCTTTTTTTTACTGAGGCCTTTACCTAATTGCATGACGCCCACCCCACATCACAGAGGGTCACCTGCTGTACCCAAAGTCCTGATGTCAATGTTAATGCTATCCAAAAACTCCCTCACAGAAACACCTAGAATTATGTGGGCATTGTGGCCCAGCCAAGTTGACCTAAAATTAACCATCACAGTTAGAATTTTTCTGATGTATATTTTTCAATCTTTAATTTTTACATGTTCAATATTGTTGATTAGTTATGCCTCTTGTAAATATTGTTCAACTGCTTTTAAATTTTTATATAATCTGACTTTTTTAATTGATGAGCTTGCCCAATTCGTGTTTGCCCATGTGTTTACAGTAATCTCCAATGTGACAGTCTGTGTGTGTTTGTTTGTTTGTTTGTTTCATATTTCTTGACTTCTACTTCTCTTGCTTCAGGTGGGATTGATAAAGTTTTCATATTTTGTGTTTATTTTTTTCTCCTTATTTGGAAGGTAGAGAGAAATTTTCAATTATTTATCTGTTACCTTTAAAATTTTAACACATTTAATTAATTTTTCAATGTTTCTAACACAGTCTAAAATTATTCAGCAACTTTTTCTTCCTCTTGAATAAAACAAGAAACTTAGTAAAATTTAATTTCTTGTAGACATCTTCTCTGCCATTATTTTCTTAGTTATTGCTGTCAAGAGAGATTTTGCCTTTTAAAACACAAAACATTAGTCAAGTTTTTACAGTGAATAGCTGAATTAATTTATGTGTATGTTGTATTTATTGTTTCTTGCACTAGTCTTTAATATTTCAAAGCCTTGTCCTTGGGAACACTTTCTTTCTTTACTGAAGTAGAGTCTGCCAGCACATCTTTTTAGTTTCTGAATAACCGCACCCCCTTGCTATGTCACGATGCTATTTAATTACTCCTGTGTCATCTTGCAGGTCCAGCTGTCTCCAATCCTGCGTGCATTCTGCATGCGACAAGTAGCTGTTTTTTTTAAAAAAAATAATTCAGTCATTATAATTTACTAAAATTAAAGAAAATAATATTTATTGCATGACTTCATATTCCCTTTCTTATAGATGATTTTCCTTTATTTCTTTGAGAGTTCTGAACATGTTTATTCTAAAGCTGTCTCTGTTTTTTTTTTTTTTCCTGTTATTTCATTGGATCTAGAGTGAATTCATCTTGTTATTGTGGATACTATTGGCTTTCTTCTTTTTTTTTTTGTTACCACATTATTTCCTTTTGTGTGCCCATGCTTCTACAACACAACTTTTCAAAAGTTTTCATCAGAGGTTGAGTCTATTTCCTATACCTTGATTCTGGGCTGACCTTGTGAAATCCTTGTGTGGTTGTTTTTTGTTTTTTGTTTTTTTTTTCCAGCTCATTATGGGGGTACAAAAGTTCAGGTTATATATATTGCCCATGCCCCCCCATCCCCCCGAGTCTGAGCTTCAAGCATGTCCATTCCCTAGACAGTGCACATCGCATTCATGATGTAGGTATGCACCCATCCCCTCCCCCCCACCCCCATCCCCCCCAATCAGAACTTCAAGCATGTCCATTCCCCAGACAGTGTGCATTCTCTAGATGTTTTCAAAATTTGAAGATACAACTTGAGTGAGCATTATTATTTGCTTTATTTTTGTTTTTTCATTTGGTTTTTAAACTCCTTTTCTGTGTTTCCATTCTATTTTGGTTGCTTTATAGATGTCTCCACTTAATCCTGGGAACCAATTTTTTATGGGTATCTTGAAACTTTAGCTAAATGGTTCTATTGAGGATGGTATGGATTTGATAGGAAGCCAGAGGTTTATACCCCATCTGAGAGGATATCTGTGCCGTGCAGTCTCCCTGGGGCAGCGGCATAAACCTGGAGCTCCCGTTCAGCTTGGACAGGGAGAGAGCTCTACAGCAGCATCTGACTCTGCAGAGAGAAGTTGGTTCTCTGTTTCTGCCTCATCAAAGGAACTTTCCTGCCTCCTATGCGGAAGGGAGGAACTTCCACCTGCCCTGCTCCCCTGAGGGTGTGGCGGACTCTTATTCCTGACATACGCTCATTTGGCCTTTCTTGGTAGCATCTCTTTTGATTACTTCTTAGTTTGGGGTGATCATTTTTAAATTTATTTTGTAGGTGCTTCCATTTCCAATTATGACCTCCTTTTCTTTTTTAAAAAATTTAATTTAATTTGATTTTGGTTGACAAGTAATAATTATATATATATATTAGTACAATGTGATGTTTTGATATATATGTACATTGTGGAATGATTAAAGCAAGACAGTTAACATTTTGAGCACCTTCCTATTTATTCTATCACACTTAAAAATCTATTCTTTTAGCAATTTTGAAAAACACAACACTTTATTATTAACTATAGTCACTGTGGAATAGATCACTAAAACTTACTCTTCCATCTAATTGAAATTTTGTACCCTTGACCAACATCTCTGCGCTTCCCACCAACCTCCGCCCTGGTATCCGCCGTTCTGTTCTCTGTGAGCTCCACTGTTTTAGATCCACACATGAGCGAGATTACACAGTATTTGTCTTTCTGTGCCTGGCTTATTCCACTTAGCATAACTAAGCCTATGACCTCCTGTTTCTGAGTAGCGCCTACATGCTGACAATTCACTGGTTTATATCCCCAAGACCTCCCTTCTGAGATCCAGACAGCCATGCCAGGTGACTCTCCGATGCCACACACTAGCCAGGCCAGAACGAAGGGCTTGAGAGGACGCTGGGATTTTGTCTTCACAGTCACGTACATTGTCCTTGCCCAGAATGTTAATTCCAGTATTTCTTTACTGGAGAGATTTAGCGATTGTGGTTAGGGTGGTTTGTTTTTTGTTTGTTTGTTTTTTAATGTGACACCTTGTGCTGTGATGGTGTGTTTTTATTCTATCACTGCATCCTAAATTTCTGCTCCTTGACAGCCTTATAAGGCTTGGATCCTGGCTCAGAGTGACCAAGATGCAATTAAGCTAAGGTATCTTCCTAGAGACTGCAGAGTTGTCCTATGAGAAACTCAACAAATTGTTTCATGTGTCAACATTTACCACGTGGCCCACCCCAAACACCAAGTCCTGTGCTAAATCCGTGTCTCAAGAATCACATGGCTGTGGCGTGCACTGGTCCCCTTTCCCTGGGATGTGTGGAGACCCAGCCCGGACGCCCTGGCTCCTTGCCACACCTGAGCTCTTGGGGGGAGGCGGGGGGCAGCTTAGGAAGACCTGAATGATCCAGCAGCAAACCACTCTGTTCCCTGCTTTTAGCCACACTAGTAAATATTTAAGCCACATTAAAGACACACAATACTTTCATTCTCAGGGGAAACACTTCTCCCAGGGACGGAGTGGCAAAAGATAGAACAACATGCTCATCTTCCCCCACCTCAGCCCTGGTCTAGGATGGGGCGTTTTCACACTCTGAGCAGGACCCTTGCAAAGGTGATGGTGGGGGATGGACGTGCTCACCACGGTGCCCGCGTCCCCACGGCTTGGCGGGTCCTTCGGGCCCTGGAGTAGTGAGAGGGCACTGGGCATGCAGGCGCTCCCTGGAAAATCGGGATTCGGAAAGTCAGTTGTCAGTTGTTATAGTTCCCCCTGGGCCTAGAATTCAGCCTTCTTTTTTTTTTTTTTTTTTTTAAAGTCTTTCTCCATGTATGTCCCCAACTACAGAGGAGAGAACAAGAAACTTAGTCATCCCAGAGTCATCCTACACGGGTTGCTGCTTCAGGAAGAGTGTCCATCTGCAATGAAGTATTTATAATTGAGGTTACCAAATCAGAGAAGGGATCGCCACTGCTTTTAGTTCAACTTCATCCTAAGTAGGGAAGATTTGCTATTGAGGATAAGATTTTCACAGTAAAATTTTATACAATACAATTTATTTCAAAAATGAAAAAAATTATTTCTTTACTGGTAGCATAATATATCTGTTCTATAATCAATATGGAAAGTACAGCATGTCCTCAAATAAGGTCATTTCGTCCAATGTGATGTTGTTAAAAATATCAACTCCAGCCAGGGCTGCTCTCTTTGTGGAGTTTGCTCGTTCTCCCCAAGTCTGCATGGGTTTCTGTGGGTCCTCCAGTTTCCCCCACATCCCAGAGACTTGCACGTGAGGCTCAGCAGCGTGTCCATGTGGTCTCAGTGGGGGTGGTGTGAGCACGCCCTGCCAGGGGGTGGTGGCCTGGCCAAGGCCAGTGCCACCTTGCACCCTGAGATGCTGGGATGGCTCTGGCCGCCCATGACCTTCAACTGGAATCAGCAAGCTGGAAAGTGAATGAATGAGTTATTTCACAATGTATTGAAAATAAAAATTTGTCAAGTCTATGATAACCATATAGAAGCACAACAATAAACGATGCAGAAGGAAGCCTTAGGCGAGCCTGCCATGTTTGTCCTGGTTTGCCTTTGAGCTACGCAGTAGAAGGGAAATCCTCACAATTTTTGGTTTACAAACATTTATTCTTTGATTTAACTCACCACCACTATAGCTGCTGTTACTCACGGATTCACCAAAAATTGGGTAAATAATTATCTTAATTGTTTTTATTAATCATTCTTAAATGTATGTAGAGCTGACAGTTATTTTGATGTTTAATATAAGAATGATTTGGGTCTTGATTTAGAAGTTTGATGATGTTTTTAGTGACCATAAATATGCAGTAAGAATTTAACTCTTGTTTATATCAATTAACCTGTGGTAGAATTGGTTTTGTTATATGTTGTTCTGCTTAAAGTCCCAGTTTCCAAGAATTTATTGAGGATGTTAAGTGAGGATTCACAAGTGAGGATTCACTGTATTGATCTAAGAGTTTACGATACTTTGTTTTCTATGTGGAATTTCTCTCCAGCCTGAAATGCAGAAGCTTGAGTGTGACTATCATCCATCTACATTGAATGTGTCAAAGTCACATTTTCACCTCAATGTGTGGAAAAAAATACCCTCTTGTCACATCAATATAACATGTGACATCACCCCCACGCATTTTTCCCGTCATATGTCTTAACCCTTCTACAAGTAGTAAAGACACGGTTTAGGTATGTATGTATGCATGTGTATTTTGTGTATAACATGCTTACTAAGAATCTAGGTTACTTTTTTTATTTTACTTATTTTCTTTTCTTCATCTCTAAGTCATTTTTTCTATATAAAATTCACGTTATAACTAATATATACGATTTGTCACCACTTCTTCAACTTCTATTTAGTGTGAATCTATTTAATCACAGCTTCATCCTCCTCAAGGAATAAACACCACTCTGTCAAGGACATTATCAATTTCTGTGTTGCCAGCTTCAATTATCATTGTCAGTTCTCCTATACCTTGATCTCTCAACATCTTTGACAGAGTTGGCCTCTCTCTTCATCTTAAAGTCCTTTTTTTACATGACTCCCAAGATCCTCCCTTGTCATCCTTCACATAATTGGCTGACAGTTTTCTGTCTTTGTTGCTAAATCCTCCCCCCCTTATCTCTAAATATTGGGGTGTCCCTGGCATATGCATTCTTACCTGTACCTTCCTTAATGTTGGTTCCCCAATCTCACGCAGTCCTATCACGTTTAATCCTATCGATTTGCTAATGCTTCTCAAACCTACACCACAGCATTGAGCTTGAGGTTAACTCCAGACTTTCAAATGTAACTGCTTACTTCTCATCTTACTTGAATGTTGAAGGCTGATGAAATTTAGTTTTCTTTCCCTCCAAACAAATAAACAAACCCAAAACTTGCTTCCATCTTTCACCCAGTTTTATACTGCTAAGAATGTGGCATTCCATTTATTTAATCACTCCAGACAAAATCCTAGAAGACATTCCTCTTTCCTTTTTCTCTCCTCTCACATCCCACATTCAATTTATTGATAGGTCCTGACCCCTGTCCCTGTGATCAGTGACTAAGGCTTTACCATCTATTCAAGTCAACACCAGAACATCACTATTGCAACAGAGCCCAGCTAGTCTCTGCTCTCACTCCCGCCCTAGGATACAATATTGCTATTCAAGAACTAAAGTTATTATTTGAAAATGTAAATCAGATTATCAAATATCCTGTTCAAAATATTCCAATGGTTTTCCATCTCTCTCTCAAAAACATTATACCGTGCGCCATGGTGTACCAGCTTGATGTCAGCTGCTGATGCCAAGGCCACAAAACATTACTAGCTCAGATCTCGTTCTGCTGCCATTGCGCTCCAGCTTCTGGGGCTCTGCACTTTCTGCCACTCTGTCTAACATGCTTTGTCCCCAGGTCCCTGCAGAGCTCTTTACTTCACCGAGGCCTCAATTCAAATGAAGACAGTCCTATAAAGTACATTCCTTTTCACTTTCTCCACCAAGTAGTTTCTAGCAGGAGGCCAATAATTATTTACGAGATGAATGAGTGACAGACTGTGTGACTCTGGAGTCAGCTTGGTTAGTTCCAGAGGGCAGCGCTGCCTGCAGGCTGTGCAGGGATGTAACCAAATCTGTTTTTTGTGTGGGACTTTTGTCTACAAAAGACTTTTATTGAAAAAAAATTAAAAATTCATAGACTTATGAAAAGCATAAAGATTTATTGATGAAGATGAAAATAAAGCATAGAGAGAAGTACTTGCAAATTTGTTTATCATCCAGTTAGTGCAGATAAAGCGTCTCCACGAACCACCTCTAACCATTCAGGTCCTAGGACCATCTCTTCACGTTCTTTACTGTCAAAAGAAACATTTCTTGCTAATTATCTCCCATCAAGACAAAGGTGGCCACACTCCCGTTTCTCATCCCAGGGCTCACTGGCCCCTTAAACAATACAGATCTTCTTGCCTTTGTGGTTCTCTAACAGCACATCTTTAATGCCACATCCTCCGTCGTCACCGTGCATGTGTAACACGTGTGTGCTCCATGTGGAACGTGACTCTCTCAAAGTTCTTTGTTGACGATAACCCCAAGTACAATTCTTACCCAGAATATGCAGAAAAACACTACTGGTAATTTGTTTTCTTCTCATGTTAGTTTTTCCATTAACAGTTCTATAATTCCATTATATAAATGTAGAAAAACATTTTCCCATCATGTCTTCTCTTGAACTCTTTAGGCTGCGATAACTTCCTTCCATGAGATCTCTTTCAATGCTGAGGACACTCAGACTTCTGTGCACCGTCAGAGTGGGGAGGATGGGCCGACTCAGGGGCAAGAGCCAGAGGAGGGGGCGGCTGGCTTTGGCACCGCATCACCATGGCGGCACAGGCAGAAGAAAGGTGAGTGAGATCCTGCATGCTTGCCCACGTATGCAGCTCCAGCCCTGCCTCCGAAGTCACCGAGTGTCCTCCCAAATCAGTGTATCAGTGCCATTCTGGTGTCCCAATCACATATCATTGTTTGCCAGACTTGTCTACCTGGAACCTGAACACCCCACGTGGGGCACCAACCTGTGGCTGCCGGTCCCCTGCTCTCCTGAGTGTCTGGAGTCTCTGAGAGCAAGGGGGAAGGGCTGGGGAAGGAGGGCTGGAGAGAGCGCCTAGGGGGAGAGACAAGGCCTGGGACCAGAGCCCCCAGGAGGTGCTTGAAGCACTCTGCCCCCGACACCTAGGGGCTTGGAAAAGTCCTTGGATTCCTTGCCAAGGCACAGGGCCCTCTTTCCTGGATATAAGGAGAAAACACAGTTTCTGTTTAACCCCTACCAGAAGCCAAATTACAGCATTTTAACAAAAAATTCTCATTTTAATATACCCTCAAATGTGGCAAATAGAAATCCCTAACAAAATGGACAAAAGTTCATGGTTGAGAAACTTGGATCCTATTTATTATTCTTTCCAAATTGTAAATTCAAATAATGAGATGCTCATTATTGTTTAAGTGAGAACTGACTCTAAAGGCAATTTCTGTAAAAGAGATGTGAGCTTGTTTTGGGGAATAGAAGTATCATCAGAGTAAGTGTTCCACCTGATGTAACTACTTCAAAGGATAGCATTTTTCTGGTTGTACATGTGCTGTTGTGATTATTTAAAAATCAAGTCTTAATAGTGCTCAAAAAAAGGAAAATAAAGAACTCTCCAGTGATATTAGGTAGGCTATGTGCCTCATCTGCATAGTGTAGGCAAACACTAATGCAGGCTAAATTCACTGGTTAATTTTCCAATTTTAAATAGGCAAAAAAATAAATTGGAGGAGTAAAGCAAGCAATAAAAATAATTGAAAGACTAGGAGCTGTGAGTAGGATTTGATTTAGTTGACTGAAAAAAAAAATGCCCATGGGATAAAAGGAATATCTCTATCACTCTTCTGGAATAAATGAGAGGAAATGCTCATTATAGAGCACGTATACACAGAAATAATTTCTTTGGCAAGAGCATCTTTGTACTGCATATGCATTTTGCTTTCTATATACACCATAGCCCTATGTCAACTCGCAGTATACATCAGAAAGCAGCACACATACACACACACCTTCCACACACACCCATACATACACACACCCCACACACACACACACACCCCACATACACACCCCCCCCACACACACACCCCACACACACACCCCCCACACCCCCCACACACCATCCACACACACCCCCCCCACACCATCCACACACACACCCCACACACACACACCCCACACACACCATCCACCCACACACCCCCCACACACCATCCACACACACCATCCACACACCCCCCCACACACACCATCCACACACACCCCACACACACCATCCACACACACACCCCCCACACACACACCCCACACACACCATCCACCCACACACCCCCCACACACGCATCATCCACACACACACACCCCCCACACACACACCCCACACACACCATCCACCCACACACCCCCCACACACGCATCATCCACACACACACACCCCACACACACACACCCCACACACACCATCCACCCACACACCCCCCACACACCATCCACACACACCATCCACACACCCCCCCACACACACCATCCACACACACCCCACACACACCATCCACACACACACCCCCCACACACACACCCCACACACACCATCCACCCACACACCCCCCACACACGCATCATCCACACATACACCTCCCACACACACACCATCCACACACCCCACACACACATCATCCACACACACACAGGCACACACACATAATTAACCTTAGGTACTTAGGCTTAGGACCAACATAATAGAACACTGAGATTAATTGATTCAAGATCAATCTATAATATTTTGAAATTTTTGTTCTAGAGAAATACAATCCCTACACATGATCAATCAAAAAATTAATTTGGGGATAGATGAGACTGGCAGCGCAGTGACCTCATTTTAGGTTCGAGGCTCCTTTAACTCAGCCTTATGCACTTGAGTTTCCTCTGTCTTGTCGTGGCCTGATAGCTCACTCCTTCCTAGTGCCGAGTAGATAATATTCCGCTGTCTGGATGTCTAACCACAGTTTAGTATCTGTTCTTCTCCCGAGGGACATGCTGTTGCTTCCAAGTTTGGGCAACCATGAGTAAGTCTGGTCTCTGCACATTTTACAAGATCGGAGTTTTAATCCCTATCACTGCCCTATATAAGAAACTGATACCCCTTAATGCTGCTGCAAACCGTGGCCCATTTGGCGTCATTGTATCACTCACACCACAGGACCCGAGCCTGGAGACGCCCTGTGACGAGAGTGTCTTGTTCCGTCCTGCCCATGGGGCTGTTGCTATGTTATTCGGCTTCCGGGTCCCTAAGTCCTGCTGCCTTCTTGAAAGACAGGCTTAGTGATTGGTGGATTTATTACCTTATATCCCGATAGCTAGACCCCATCAGACAAATCCTAGTGACACTAAATGGCTTCTCACTACACCGCAGACATGTTGGGAGCATTTCAGACTGCAAGACACGTCTGGTTGTGAGGAGCTACCAGGCCACTTACATATGAGGAAGCTGAGGCTTTGGAAACTAAGTATCTTTTCCAAGATGACATAACCAGTAAGAATGGAGGTGAGATTTGAGTCTTTCTGACCAAAATTCCGTGTTACTTAAACCATAGCCTCGGTACTGCAGCTCCAGCCCGGTATCGGGCCAGTGTCGCCGTCCGTGAGCACTGGCCGCCCCGCTGGGTTCGCAGGCCTCACCCCACAGGGCCCCGGCAGTGCCCGCCTCCGCTACAGGCGCAAGTGAAGCGCGGGAGGGTCCCTGGCTGCCGCGCCCCAACCCCCCTGCTCCTTCCTCCCACGCCAGCCATCCCCGGCTTCGGCCTGCAGCTTGCGAGACACACCACTCTGTCCCTGACTTTGTCCTAAAACTGGAGAGCTCGGTTTTGACTCTCACCCTGTGGGCCACCCTCGGCACAGTGAGCCTTTGGATTCACAGGGGATTCGGACGTCACATCTTTATTGACCCCTACAATTTTAGTCTAAATCTCAGTTTGAGTTTTTACCAATCTGGCCCAATTTGCTCATTTCTGAGCCCATGGTAAAATGCTGTCATTGTGTTATGTTTGTCCCGATGTGCCACACGTAGGAAGGGGCCAGCTACTGAAAACATCATGGGCAAAAAACTGACACATGGAAGACAAGAAAGTAAAGTGTGCCTGTGTGTCTCTGTCCTCAAAGAGAGCACGCCCTACTAGAGAAGATTTCCTCACAGCGAAATATTTGTTGTACGAGTTGTATGTCAAATAAAAGGGTCCTTGACATTCTGTAGAAAAAAACTTATTTTTGCAGCTTACTTTTTTCTCATGTTTGCTTTTTAAATGGCTTATGGTTAACAACTTTATAGAAGTATATTAATATACTATAAAATTCCTATCTTTTAAGTACGCCAATCAGTGATTGTTAGTAAATGTACTCTGCAGCCAGCCCCACTACCCGGCTTCAGATTTAGATTTCTGTCGTCCCAAAAGATTCCTCATGTCCCTTTACAGGCCTGCCCTGCTCCCCCTCTGCCGCTGGCCGTCCCAACCCACTTCCTGCGTCTACAGATTTTCCTACTCAGATATCTTGTGTAAATGAAATAATTTAAACCAGATCTTTTGCATCTGCTTTCTTACATTTAACACCGTGCTGTAGCCTGAATCACTGCTGTTTTGTTGTTTTCATAATGTCCGTTATAGAGGTATAAGGCATTTTATTTATTCATTCACCAGGTGATCGACATTTATATTATTTCCACACTTAGGCTGTGTAAGTTACGCAGAGTCGAAGGTTTGGAAACAAGTCTTCGCAGGGCCGCCTGCTTCCCTCACTCTTGGGTAAATGCCTAAGAGTGGAATTGCTGAGTCACACGGCGAATTTAGAAGTCGTGCTCTGAACCACTTGAAATGATGTCTGGCTAGGCAAACCTGACGATTTCTATGAATGTCCCTAAAGTTTGAATGAAAATTCAGGGAAAAAAATCATACAAAATTTTTAAAAACAATGATTCATCAAATCATTGCCCGTGTCTGGAAAAGTTTTCACTAACTACCTCTCTGAGAGAATTATAATGCATAATGCAGGTTCATCGATAGAAGATACACATCTAGAAAAAGGGAAAAAAAGAAACATCTTACTGCTTGAAAGTAAACGGTGAGACCGTTAGTTGCCTCGCCCGTGCCTCCCTGATTCAGAACTGCGAGACATTTGTGCGCAAAGGCCCTGGGGCGTCACCCACTGCCGAACACGCGTCATTGTTTATGTAGGTGGAGACACCCCTGGACCACTTTGCTGTTGATACATCCGTCCAGAGACAGTAAGGTAGCAGAAAACAACCACAGACAGAGGTGCGTGGCCCCTGGGCCCAGCGCACTGAGTGCTGGCAGAGACCTGCGGGAGGCAGAATCAGAGGCAGGAACCTGTGGACTTGGCTTTTCACTTGCACGAAATCCATTTACCGTGTCAGAATGTAATGTGTGGCGGTAATAGAATATTTCATCTCCAGCTAATAAATGGAATTAAGCAAAAATTTCCAATGCTGTTTTCATCATGGGCTGCAATTAGCAGCGCGTACGTAAGGAACATCTCACTGGTGTAGATTAAGCGAAACTCTTTGTTGCTGTTGTTTGTTTCCTTGTTTTGCATAATGGAAAGACTGAGTTGGACCGAGACGGGCTGGGGAAGCATCTTCAGGACACCATAAGAGGCCCAGATTTCCATTATTGGCCTCCTTCTTTCATTCCTTGGTGACCACACCTTTACAGGTGAGGCTCCACCCCAAGGCTCCCATTCCAATTTCAAGCAGGAAGAAGGAACAGATGAGGAGATAGATCCTCACCTATATTGGGAAAGCAATGCCAAGTGAGTTTTATTGATTTATTGAGTAGTTTTCTGTTGGTCTAGTATAAAATCCATTTTTACAAATATCCGATGCAAATTTTTAAGTTTTTGCTAAAAGTGAAAATATGGTAAAATTTATCTTTCCTCTTTTATTTCTGCATTTATTTTATGCGTTACATATCCATTTAACATCTATGCATTTCTCCTTTTCTTTACATTTCAAAATAACTCTTACAACACTTGGCACACATATATTCTTGTTGGAAAATTATTCATTGGTGAGTATTTTCTTTTCTGTAGTAAATTTATTTCTTTGTTCTATCTTTTTTGTATTTCTTTGCCCTGACATCTAATATTACTATTTTACTTTACCTGTCATTTAATCTTTTATCTGGCTATATTTAATTGATATATCTTTATACTTTTACAATGAATATTTCCCTATTTTTATATAAGATATTTCTCAGAAATAATTTTGTTTTAAAAGCAGAAATTAACCACACTTAATTTCCTAGAAAAAATGTACACATTTATATTTATTTTCCTAACTGAAGACAACACTGGTTTTAATTCTACCATCTTTTTGAATCTTTCTGTGCTATATATTCATTTTTTTGGTACTGTGCTATGTAGATTATTTAATTTGCTATTTTCTTAGTCATTTTGTGATTTTAAAATTATACATCTTTTACTATCAGAATAGTTTAAATGTTTCAGTGTTCCTTACACATATGTGATCCCACCTTACCCTACATACAGTGACTGCCAAGAATGAGCCATTGTGTATTTACCTACAACAGAGTTCCGCAGATGACAGCCTGTCCTGCCAAATCCATCCCCTCTGCCTGTGTTTGTGAATGAAGTGTTATTAGAATACTGCTAGGCCTGCTTGTTTACATATTGTCTGTGACTGTTTACTCACCATAATGGCAGAGAAGAATAATGGAGACAGAGATCTTATGGCTCGCAAAGTCAACCATATTTACTGTCTGTCCCTTTGTATACAAAGTTTGTCAACCTCCGTCTAAACACATGTACACTCCCCTTTGACATGTAAAACAAATTTAACAAGATAAAGTATCGACAGTTTACTGTTATGTACTATGGGTCTAACACTTAAAGATTATTTCTAAACAGTATAAGAATAAATACAAGGTATCTCATGAAATCTGGAAATTTATACAGTTTTTGAAAGAGAAAAATATTTTTCACAATACAATAGGGGAATAATACATTTAATTACACAGAGTTGAAATTCTTAATACACAAAATACTTATAACAGGATATAATCCTTAAAGGGATCAAATAAGATGACCTTTCTTAAGGGTATATTTTCCCCCGACTATTGTCATTTTAGTTCTTTGTCAAAAATAGTCCAAATTATGGAAACAATAGTCTTAGCAATTATAGAACAGTAACAACATATGCATATTAAAAAGCATTTCCATTTTTCTTTATGTATAAGTCCATTTTAATAATTTCTTATTCTTTGTAAAGCAGAACTAACTCTATTTGAATACATGCATTTCATTTCACATCAATAACCCCCGAGGGTGACATAAAATTTGACAGTGATATAAGTGGCAAGCCACTATCTATTTCTTGCATGTCTATTCTAGAGTATTAATTGTGCTGTTGGCATTTAAAGGGTTGCAATGAACATTCCCATTGGTATTCTATAGCAATTTAATCACAATACTATTCATCATTAAGTGTTACCCTGTGGATAATATCATTCACCGTAGGGCTGATATTATGATACATGGGGGGACCACAGAGCTTTGTCTTCATTAGCTGACTTATGTAGTGACTCGTAAGATTAAATGTCATCAATGACCTCGTAATTGCCAGAACCCTTGGCCTCCTTCGAGTTCTCCTGTTAATCGTCCTTTCTGCAGTGTTTGACCCTGCTTAACACCACATTCTTTTTACACCCTTTTTTCTCTGCTTCCTTGGTACTACACACTCCTGGCTCAGCCTTCTCAAAATGTTCATCTTCGGTCCTTTTTAAGGACTTCGTTTCCTCTGCTATGTCCTGCATAACGGCATTCCCAAGATCTCTCTGATGAAGAGCTTTTCGCTTTGCCTCCCTCTCTTAGGGATCATTTTCACCTTCCTGAATTTACTATCATGTCTGAGAGCAGAATCTTTTTGTGCCGTCCAGAGCTGTGGTTTGAATTACATGGTGAAGCTATCTGGGTTCATATGGAGAGGGTGTGGAAGAGAAAAGGAGTTAAAATAAAAGTCTTTTATTTTACATAATTAATTCCTTCACAGTCTAGATTTTAGGCCCAATATAAAAACTGATTGTGGCCACTTCTTATGATAAAGATTTCAATAAATATCACCCAAGCTATCTTTGTACTATCGAATGTCAAATTATAAGGTATTTCTCCATGCTGAGAGTTGATCCTTTGATAAGAAATATCAAGTATATATTTAGTTTAAATATAATGAGTCATTTTATGATTGACAATGTCCTCTATCAAAAACTGTGCATGATCTGAGAATTTACCTTACTTGCAAGCTAATACCTTATAGCTTTGCACAGCTTCCTGGATGCTGGAATAAAACTCGAGACTTCTCGGTTAGAGACAAAGGGCAATGTGTTATTCAAAGTAATAGTGGTGGCTAAAGTATATCGTCATTTCTCCAGTTTTCCAAGCCCCCAGTTCCACAGGTGGTGAAGAGTGTTCAGCAATGCCCATGCATGAAGGCATGTGTTAGAAGAGAGGAACTTCCATTTTATGAAAAACGATTTCTCACAGGAGCAGTAAGCCTGCCCGACCTTTGCCCAGAGGAAGGCATTATCTTTGTTACTCTGAAAAGTATCAAAGCTACCCTCTGTTCTGGGGCGCAGGAGTATAGGGCTATAGAGAAGACCCTGTCTTCTAAGGTACAAACATCTTTAGAAAGAGTAGTCTGGAACAAGAGAGTCCCACTCCCGAGACACAGCAGGAATGCAGCAGACCCATGGGGGATTTTCTCTCGGTAATGTGTACGCCCTGTCTCTACACTGCCTGGACCTCCGCAGAGCTTCCCGTGAGCTCATGCCTTCTGCAGTCACTCTCATTAATCTGACAGGCAGAGGCTGGTACCAAACTCACTCAATGCATCTCAGATATCATTTCATTTCAGTTAAGACTACTTGCAATAAGACTCCACGTTGAAGGATGAGTACAGCCTAAACTATTGACTTCATTTATGTTCCCAGAGCCATTACCAACTAGGTGAAAACAAATCTCAGTGGACACCAGGATCTACTTGAGAAAGCAGGTGCCTTGCTCTTTAAGTTTCTGAGTCCCTCCTTCTGTTGGATCTGACCCAGTAATCCAGGGAGAGGAGGATGTGTTTTTGATTCCTCGGCCTCTGCCTTGACTCAGCAGGTGGAAGCCCAGAGCAAATCTGTCATCTATAACTCTCATGGCCAAGGAATTAAGGTGGGCCTGGGACCTGAATGCTGTCCAAACTTACCACAATGCCATCGATTGCTTCAGGTAAAGTCAGTGCAAAATGTGGGACCACAATTTCTAATAGGGCAATTCCCCTCAAAGGAAAACTGCCAACAGTGTGGGCTTAAATAATCAATTAGTCATTCCTCTTGGAGGTTCCCCTGCTAACCAGGGTTGGCCTCATGTTGGAGAAAAGTCTGCAGTGAGGGCTACATGACTTGCTGGTGGGATTTCCATAACACTCAAAGATTACATGCAGCCACCTCTAACATGCAGTTCATCAGTTGGTGGTGTTTTTTTTTTTTTTTTTGAGGGGGAAGGTAAGTTACTTCCTTGTTTCATACTAATAGTACGGATTTGAGGATACACATGGTTCCCCTGGAGAAAGAGTGTTTACAACTGTTGGGACCCCCCCCCCCAAGCAAAACCTAGATCAGTTAGGGGAACTGACTGATGGTGCCTACAATGTAGGCTGCCAGGAAGCTGGTAGCTCTAAGAGTAAACTCACCTACCTAATTCCTCTGTTAACAGATAATAGAGACTCACCGCACATATGGCAACACAGTTCATAAACGTGTTCATCACTGATTTTCCTGGACTCACCTCCATCATCCCTTTAACCAGCCCATGAAGCCTTCATTTTTCCTCTTGCATTAAGCCATGTCTGTGTCATCATCTTGTCCCCTAAACAGTCAAGAACTATGAAGCGTTTGAGACTGTGCTCTTCTAGCAAGCTAACAAGTTAATCTGCCTTACTTTTATGGAGCCAAACAGAAGATCTTATGAATCATAGAAAAAAGACCCATTAATACTCAAAATAGTAGCAGTTGCATGGGTTCCTCAAAGCCCAAGTCCCACTGGATAACATAAGAGGGCTCAGTATACCTTCCCCTGCAGTGAATGACATGGGAGAGGGACTCCCAGTTTGGGAACCTGAATCTTTCAGACTGGAGAGCAGGCCTTCCTGCCTTTGTCCTGGAGGAAGGTGTTATATTAATATTTATTACACTGGAGAGCCAACAAACCTGGCTTTTCTCCACTCAATTCCAAGGCTATTAACTGTGCAAATGTCCTTGAAGAGACAGACAGGAGCAAGACAGGCTGGCACCTCTGCTCACAAGATGTGAAGACACAGGAGGCCCCTCAAAAATCATCTACAATACTCTCTAATTGAAATAATTAGTAGAAAAAAATCAGTAACAGCATTTACAGAGACCTCCCAGAAAAGAGATGTGACACAAATAAAGCCTTCTTTAGACACTGTATCTTAATGTTGGTCACCTTGAACACTTTTTTAAAAAATCAAAGTAATTTATTCCAAATTCATTTTAAATTATTTCCTCTTATTGCTAGGAACAAGGAGTTTCTATCAGTGAACAATTTAACATTTTATAGTTACAAATTATCTCCTGTTCTGAGATGGGCATTCTAGATAGCCTTGAAGAACGTGCATTCTCCCCCACGTCCATCTGTAACAGGAATGGTAAGAATTTAAATAGTAGAGATTCATGTGGACTGAAGTCCCTCAAATACCACTAGGAAATTTCGAGAAACCTGAGAAGATAAATTGGTTCCACACATGTTGTTTTTGTGGTAAACACCCACAAGGTATAGATTAGCCAACACTGGTTGATGTGCTGCCCTGGGCACCCTTTCTCCACGTCTGGAAGCTCACATTCTAGAAAACAGGACAGACATAAAATACTGAATAAAACAATAAACAAAACAAACATAAAAGCAGTAAAAACATAATGGATACATGTGATTATAGCAGATTTTGGACATGTTTAAACAAGTAAACAGTGGGTTCTGTGATTTTTTTTTAAAAAAATCTCTTACCAACTCTGGGTATTTTCATTATTTTTAATCTTTCCCAAAAAGACAAATAAAACATTCAATGTAAATATTTTATTCTTATCTTTGTTTCATATGTTGTATACCATTTTTACAGGGTTATTATCTGGTTAAATTATCTTTTCAATCTGTGAAATGCTTGTTAATATCTTTTGCTCACTAATCTGCAACTATATTTGTATTTTTGTTGAAAAACTTTTAAATTAAAGGAAATTAATGCCAAGTATGTCATACGTGTTGAAAATAACCTCCCAATGCCTTTTCCTCAATAGAATTCATAAATTATTCATCTGTCCAGAATTTAAATGCTACTTTATTATATCCTAAATACTTATGTCCTCATAAATTTAGTTTTATTTATTTCATGTCATTGAAAAGGTCACATTTGATTATTAGAAATTTAGATTATATTTTAGTATACAGTAAGGCTTTCCTTTTTAGGAAGGTGTTTATAGCTGCTTCAATTTCAATATTTGATATTGGTCTATTCAGGAATTCTATTGCTTTTTGACTGAGCCTAGGAAGGCTCTGTATTTCTAAGAATGTGTCCATTTCTTCCATGTTCTCAACTTTATGTACATAGAGGTTTTTATAGTATTTTACATAATATTTTGTATTTCCACAGTATCAATTGTAATTTCTCCTTTTTCATTACTGAGAAAGCTTATTAGAGTCCTTTCTTTTCTTCTTTTCATTATCTAGCAAGAGGCATGTCAGTTTTTTCTAAGAACCAACTTTTTGCCTTATTAATTTTCCGTATAGTTTTTTTTTTTTTTTATCAATTTCATTTAGTTCTGCTCTGATCTTTGTTATTTCTTTTCTTCTGCTCTGTTTGGGGTTGGCTTGCTAATCTCTTCCAGTTATATAAGATGATTCATTAGATTCTTGATTTGTGATCTGTCTTTTGGATGTAGGTATTTATGGCTATAAATTTTCCTCTATGGACTGCTTTAGCTGGGTCCCAAAGATTTTGATAACTTATGTCTCCTTTGTCATTTAATTTAAAGAATCTTCTGATTTCCATCTTAATTTCCTCCTTAACCCAATAATCATGCAGCAGAAGGCTACTTATTTTCTTTGACTTTGTGTAGAGAAAATAGTTTCTGTTGTAGTTGATTTCTAATTTTATTCCACAAATTCTTGGAAACACAAAGCCTCCACAGGCCCACTCAGGAAGAAATAGAATTCCTGAACAGATCAATATCAAGTACTGAAATTGAAGCAGCAATAAAAACCTCCCCCCCAAAAAAAAGTCCCAGACCAGATGATTTCATAGCCAAATTCTACCAGACTTACAAAGAAGACCTGGTGCCAATCCTGCAAAAACTATTCCACAACATTGAGAAGGAAGGAATCCTTCCCAACACATTTTATGAAGCCAACATGACACTGATACCAAAATCAGGAAAGGACGCAACCAAAAAAGAAAACTACAGACCAATATCCCTTATGAATATGCATGCAAAAATTTCCAAGAAAATCCTAGCAAACTGAACTCAGGTGCTTACAAAAAAAAAAAAAAAAAAAATCCATCATGACCAAGTGGGCTTCATCCCAGAGATGCAGGGCTCAACATACACAAATCTATGAATGTAATTCACCACATAAGTAGAAGTAAAAAACAAAGAGCATATGATCCTCTAAATAGACACAGAAAAGGCATTCAACAAAATTCAGCACCTTTTTATCATAAGAACGCTTAACAAAATAGGCATAGATGAGACTTACCTAAAAATGATACAAGCCATATATAACGAAACCACAGCCAACATCATACTGAATGGGGAAAAACTGAAAGCTTTCCCACTTAGAACTAGAACCAGACAAGGTTGCCCTCTATCACCACTTCTATTTAACGTAGTGCTGGAAGTCTTAGCCAGAGCAATCAGACAAGAGAAGCAAATCAAGGGCATCCAAATGGGGGCAGAAGTGGTCAAACTAGCACTCTTTGCTGACAATGTGACCCCATATCTAGAAAACCCCAAAGATTCTACCATGAGACCACTGGAATTGATAAACAAATTCAGCAAAGTCTCAGGTTACGAAATCAATGTACAGAAATCAGTAGCATTCCTAGTCACCAACAACAGTCAAACTGAGAACCAAATCAAAGACTCAATACCCTTCACAATAGCAACAATGAAAATAAGATACGTAGAAATATATTTAACTAAGGAGGTGAAATACCTCTACAGGGAGAACTACAAAACACTGAGGAAAGAAATGGCAGAGGATGAAAACAGGTGGAAAAACCATACCATCATCGTGGGTTGGCAGAGTCAGCATTGTTAAAACATCTATACTACCCAAAGTGTAGAAGAAAGAAAATGCTGGAAAAGCTTTTGTCAAGATTTGTAGAGGCAAAGAATTTATGAAGAAGATCCCAAAGGCAATCACAGCAACAACAAAAATAAATAAATGGGACCTGATCAAATTAAAAAGCTTCTGCATGACCAAGGAAACTATTATGAGAGCAAACAGACAACCTACAGAATGGGAGAAAATACTCACATGCTACACATCTGATAAAGGGCTGATAAAGAGAATCTATATAGAACTCAGGAAAATCAGCAAGAAAAAAATCAAAGAACCCCATTTCAAAGTGGGCGAAGGACATGAACAGAAACTTTTCAAAAGAAGACAGACTGATAGTAACGAACGTATGAAAAAATGCTCAACATCTCTAATCATCAGGGAAATGCAAATCAAATGCATAATGAAATATCATTTAATTCCAGTGAGAATGGCCTTTATCAAAAAGTCCCAAAACAATAAATGTTGGTGTGGTTGCAGAGAGATAGGAACACTCACAGACTGCTGGTGGGACTCCAAACTAGTGCAAACTCTGTGGAAAGTAATATGGAGATACTTCAAAGAGCTACAAGTAGAACTACCATTTGATCCAGCAATCCTATTACTGGGCACCTCTCAGAGGAAAAAAAGACATTCTTTAAAAAAGACATCTGTACTAGAATGTTTATACCAGCACAATTCACAATTTCAAAGATGTGGAAACTATCCAAGTGCCCATCAATACATGAGTGGATTAATAAAATGTGGTATATGTATATCATGGAGTTCTATTCAGCCACAAAAAGCAGTGGTGATCTAGCACCTCTTGTATTATTCTGGAGAGAGCTGGAACCCATTCTACTAAGTGAAGTATCAGAAGAATGGAAAAACAAGAACCGCATGTACCCACCATCAAATTGGCACTAACTGATCAATACTTAAGTGCACATATTGTAGTAACATTCATTGGGTGTTGGGCAGGTGGGAGGAGGGTGGAGGGGATGGGTATCTTCACATCTAATGGGTGCAGTGCGCACCGTCTGGGTGATGGACATGCTTGAAGCTCTGTCTTGGGTGGGGAAAAGGCAATATATGTAACCTAAACATTTGTGCCCCCTTAATATGCTGAAATAAAAAATAATAATATACAGTAAAGCCAGTTTACCCTATTTCAATCTCTTCTTCAAATTTGTTTCAGGTTATTCTCACCTGTGTGTATTCACATGGTTTTTAAAAGAAAATATTTTGTTCAATTTCACAAAAAAATTGATATTTAATTATAACTTTATTTTACAGAGATTAGAATTTAAAAGAGAAAGTTTTCTTAAAGGTAAACAGAACAAATCAAAGCATAGCCATTTAAGCATATAAACATAACCAGTTAAGATTGAGTGTTCCGGAGTATAAGGATAAACACTCACTCGAGTCCAAAAATAACTCAGATGTTTTTTTTTTTTTTTTTTTTTTTTTTTTTTTTGAGACAGAGTCTCACTCTGTTGCCCAGGCTAGAGTGAGTGCCGTGGCGTCAGCCTAGCTCACAGCAACCTCAAACTCCTGGGCTCAAGCGATCCTCCTGCCTCAGCCTCCCGAGTAGCTGGGACTACAGGCATGCGCCACCATGCCCGGCTAATTTTTTCTATATATATATTTAGCTGTCTGTATAATTTCTTTCTATTTTAGTAGAGGTGGGGTCTCGCTCTTGCTCAGGCTGGTCTCGAACTCCTGAACTCAAACGATCCGCCCACCTCGGCCTCCCAGAGTGCTAGGATTACAGGCGTGAGCCACCGCGCCCGGCCAACTCAGATGTTTTGTCTCTCCTGATATCACAGCAGATGATCCCACTTTGTGTGCATGTACTTCCTCACATGGCTCACACAGTGTAAGTATTTTCAAGTAGTTGACTAACTAAACACTAGCCTTTCTGGTCTTTTAGCCTAGAAAGTAGGATATTGGCTAGCCCATTTTTATATTGCGTAAGGTGATACTTTTCTTTAAATAAACAAACACAAAAATTCTCTTGGTAAATGATTTCTGCCTGAATCTATAAAACCAATATTTTTCCATTGATCTCTTTGTTCTTCTAATACCTTTTTTCATTGGTCCATTTTCCTGATCATTGAGCCTTTTGCCAAGATATTCTAGAACTCTTTCCTCTAGCAAAGCAGGCATATTCAATTACATTAGCACATTTAGCACAATTAAGTGGCAAATTCTGAGCTATATATTTCCGTTATTTTTAGCATGGTTTATTGCTGCTATTTGATTTAGGCGTGTAGAGGTCAGGGATTTATACCATGCTGGCTACCACTTTGTCTCCAGCCAAAGACCTTTAACAGGCCTGCAAAATGATTGCTAAGTGGCTAATCTATTAGCAATTTTCTCAAAAATGTAATTGGCCTTTTGTTGAGTCATCATTTTAATGGTCACAGAGAGGTCAGATACGGAAATAGAATTAACTATGATCTTAGAAAGAACACTAAACTTTCAAACTTTGCAACTTCCACCATTTCAGGGCCAGCAAACACCACAAAACAGCAAGCTATGTGTAACTATTTATCTACAAAACAGCTTATCTTTCTTGCAATTGACTTTGGACCAATTACTACGTTTTGTAAAGAAAGCCTACATGTGTGAAAAGCAAGAAGGTTTATTGTCTGTAAATTTATAATTATCATGGTTTAGCCGGTAGCATCAACATATCAAGTAGTAGCTACAGATTTCAATATTTATGTATAGATGATGACGATCATAAAACAAGAAATCTCAACTGAACAAGAAGGGATCAGTGTCCTCTAAGGAAAAACGGGAAGGCAGCCGTAGCCGGCTTTTCTCACCGTTCCTTTCAGGTACCCTAATCATGCCGATTTTGATGATTACTGTGTAGAATTAAGAAGAAGACAGGCATGACTTTGTGTAATATTTGTTCTTGAACTCACAGACTCATTCAGAAAGCCACGTGGAGAGTCAGGCTTGGGTTAGAGCCTGGCGGCGACACTGTAGCCTGTTAGCTGGGCACGGGCAATGCACGGCCTAGAACAGCGCTTAGGATCCCCCCAGGCAAAGCCACGCGTGTCACGCGTGTCAGTTCACAGCACTCATTTCTCCAGCAGCCTTGACAATGCATAATGTGTTGGAACATCCTTGATTTCTCTGATTAGATTTAAACCCTAGATCATCTTCCAAGTTTATAGTGATAATGGGACCGTATTAGTATTCTTCTACTGGAAAATCAAGTTAACATGTGTTTGTCAAGTACCTTGAGTCAGGTACAGTTTCTCTGAGACAATAAGGCAGTATAGTCAATACAATAGGAGGCAGAAATAGACTTTGTGGTCAGAACCTAAGCTTCAGCCAGACACAACCAATTTCGATGTTTTCACTCCCTCAATCCCACGGCCGAATGTCTACGAGCCCTGTCTCAGCTCCCCACGCTGGCACCGGTGGGCCCAGTCTTCCTCTCAGGCCCTGTCCCCTCCCCGAGTGCTGTCTCGTGACTGGCCTGGAAACCACTGGAAGTCAGCTATGCTATCGCTGGACGTCTGAAGAAAATAGCCTGACAATACCCTCTCACGTGTCCCCACAAAGGCCAATGGGGTGATCGGTTCTCTTCTTTGTGCAGAATCGAGGGCAGCTAGATTGGCTGACCAAAGAAGACAGCCTCCACCAGGGAAGTGAACTTCCGCAATTTTGGCTGACTTTGTTCTTTTGGATATATCTGGGAAATTCAAATGTGTTTGCTAATAGTTGCCCAATTCACCTCTCCCTTGAAGACCCTTTCTTGTCTATGCAGCAGCCTAGATCCCCGTGCTTGTGCATCTAGTGTGCACGCAGAAATCAGGGTGCCTAAAATGTCATCTTCCTTAAACGAGACCATTCACTAAGTACCTCAGGCCTCCGACCTAGGATTCATTCCTGAATCCTCACACACCAATGGCGTATATTTTCCCTCTTCTCAACTGTCATTATTATCACCTGTGAAGCCACATATTCCAGCCAGGCCTGTGTGCTTCCCGGATGTCAGCTCTCACACTCGATCAGTCACCCACTAGCCTTTTAAAAATATGAAACAGATCCATTATTTTTCTGCTTACAGCCTTCCATTGGCCTCTCAATGTACTCTTAGAGGAAAATCCAAATTGTAACATATAAAACCTAAAAATATGAGGACCCTGCCTCTTCTCAGACCTCAACTGCCTTTTTGTTTATTTCTTAAATCCATCAAACTTGGAGGTTTTCAGATTTTATTTCCTTTCCATGGATACTCTTCTCAATCATATCCACAAAGGAGGCTCTTCCTCATCAATCAAGCCCCCTCTCTCAAAGGGACCCTTCTCAATCACCCATGATATCTGAAGTTAACATGGACCCTCACACACTTTCTAAATAACTCTGCTTTCTTACCCTCAAGACGTTGTATTGACTCAGTTTATTATTCTTCCATTTGTGTACTTTCTTACTAGAATGCAAGTTCCATGAGAGCAGAACCTTTGCTATTTCCCTCCCTGCCCTTCCCCCAGAGCCTAGAAGGGCCTGGCATGCTGCAGGGACTAAAGGAGTGTTTGCTCGAATGACAGTGAAAGAATGGCCGAATGAAAGATCCAGTGTGAGTTCTGGACTGCAGCCCACTGTAATTTCCTTCCCATTTTTCACTTTTTAAAATGGGAGCTTGTTTGAAGACATGCTGTGTTTTATCTGCCATTTTAAATGGAGAATGTTCTGAATAATCAAATTTTTCTGTTAGTCCATAGTTTTCAAAGTTGTGTATGACGAGTCACATGAGGTTCAGAATGAGAAAAATAGAAAAGATTTAGAATTTAAACGTGAATTTAACTCTATTGGCTGGCTGCGGTTTTGAAGTAAGTGCTCCTTTAATTGTATGTAACTTTTTTGTATTATGATAAATAATAAATTTAAATTATATTTTATTAAGAAAAGCATTGTCGCCTGTGCATGCCCCAGGCAGCCAGGAATCGACTGCCTTGGGGTTTATTGTTCTGTGTGTCTAGAGCGGAACATAGAGCATCCTTGTTTTTTTGTTTGTTTGTTTTTAAGAAAACCACTTTTCATTCAAACTACAACAGCACGTACTCTGGTCCGAAGGTGGAGAAATGGCAGTGACACACAGAAAACGTGATTTTCTAAACCACGTTGACAGGCAGCAGTGGTTACCCTGGGTCTGGGCGGTCTGTGGTCTGCCCATCCCAGGGCGCTGCTCCTAGTCCCGGGCCCACAGAAGCTGAGAGTGTGAGAAGAGTAGAGATGAGAAACAGCCAGGAAAAAGGGACTCCCTGCCTTGGTTTGATCTCCAGCCTACATCTCTTGGGCTTCCCTTATTTAAACCAATGAATTATTTTATGCAAGTGAGTTTAATTTGGATATAAGACTTTTGCAGCCTAAGATCAGTGAATAACTTAGAAATTATTACAAAGGCTCTATGTGTGCTCTAAAAATCTAGATTAGCATTTTGTCCAAGTGGCTTTGCATCTCAGAGTATTTGTTTACCCATTTATTTAAATGGTAATAACAACATCTACCTTGCTTTTTTTAAAAGATTAAATAATGAAACAATATATATAAAGTACTTACCAAGGCACTTACCCACGCCACTAAGAAAACAAAAAACAAAAAACAAAAACCACCATTTATACCCCTACTACTCCTACCACCACCCCAGCACCAGCACGGCCACCTGCCTGCGTCATTGAGACGATTTATCCAAACACACCCTGACTTTCTGGCTCTTCCACCACTAGCCTTCAATCCTCGTTTACTATACCTCTCCCACATTTGTATGCAAAATATAATATTTAACAGATTTGACTTTATCAACAAGAGTTAAACACCAGGTGTTTATTGTGCTGGGAAAGCCAATGTTTGAGGACAGAATTGTCCATCTCTTAACCTGATATTATTACAGCATCATAAATAGAAGGAATAAGAATATGACTTTTCGGGTGAAAAATGCCATGAATTTCTTCCTCATAATTGTTCATTCCATCTATAATTATTTCAATTTGGTGAAGATATACAATAAATATCCACGAATTAATGCCAAAGTATTCTATAAAATTATTTTTCTCTCAAAATTTCTCATAAAAATGTTAGGTAATTTTCAAGTGTGTTGGATAATTAGTGAAATGTATCTGCAGATAAATTCAAAATCAGCCATGTGGAAAAGCATCATAAGGTAATAAATCGACTATTTCCATGAAAAGATGAAGTCCACACTTCCCCACTTCTCAAAATATTCATTACATGTTTATTCCATCTTTATTTACTCATATTTTCTTGGACCTATAACAGTAACTTAAAAATAGGAATCAAGAAAATATTATTTGATACTCTGAAATACACTGTTTTAACAAGAAATTGTCATCCGATTTACTCTGTACCCTTATTGAGATACAGTTTAACTTTTCTGCCACACAGTTGAAGATTGTTGGCTTAAATTCACATATTAATAAGTACTGAATTTATTAAAAGATGTATTGCTTTACATTATTCAGCTAATGATATGATGTGAGATATTCCTCTTCTTCTAAGCTAAGGAAAGTATGCCACACTCATTTTGTGCTTATTTAGTTAGTACCAAGTGCATTTAAACGCATCCCACATTTCTCTCTTCAAGGATATGCTTTGACAGCGTATTATAATCTACCAAAACTTGGGAAAACAAAACAAGCAAAATGACAAAGTACTTATGAAATAAAGACTTCAAAGTAACTGATTCATGGCTTAGGAGAGTAAATTGATATTTACATCTAATTCT
The DNA here is from genome assembly GCF_041146395.1 of Eulemur rufifrons. NCBI lineage: Eukaryota > Metazoa > Chordata > Mammalia > Primates > Lemuridae > Eulemur > Eulemur rufifrons. The sequence goes on along the minus strand of NC_091011.1, from coordinate 3,244,747 downwards.
TCTGAAACTACCTTTTGTTTCCACTTACTAGAAGATTCTAAGCATGGTAACAACATACATTGACAAAGTTTTATTTGTCAATGATCTTAACAGTAATCAAATACCTTGCTGAACAACTGACAACTGGTCACAAGAGAGGACTGCTAAATGAGATAGCATCTGCATTAAGAACATTAATGTCAGCTCTGAATTTTGTGTTTGTTTGTATTTTGCTGGTTTAGGAGTTAAAATGACATTCAGTAAACTAACTTAGTACTTTGGCTGCATCTTGAAATCTCAGTCATTTTTAGAAAAGCAGGGTTTATTGTCATGAATGTGTTGAGGATATATCAAGATTTTGCTGCGTGGTATGATCAATAATAGACGCACTGTTCTAACCTGTTAAAAAAAACATAACATTTATACTGAGACCCTTAAAATATGCCATTACTTTGTCTATTAAAAATGCTTCCTTTCAAGAAAATAATTATACATTCATTAATACAGCATTTTTTAAAGAAAGTTTTCTAGCAAATGAATATAAATAAGAACTGAGATATAGAAATCTTCTGGCAGAATTATCATAATATTTAGTATTTTTAATTCAACAAATATTTTAGAGCACCAACTAAGTTCCCAGCACTGGCCTAAGAAACAGAGACCCGGCAAGGAAGGCAGTGGGGGCAAGGCCCTGCCTTAGGGGGCTCACGCTCCCTGTCTCAACAGCGGCTATTTGGTTTGCCCAGAGCATCACATTGAATCTTGAATGATGCATCAATAAGTAAACCCCAGGTAACATAGATTATTTTAGCCACTATGGCTATATCTAAGATAACAATAAATAAGAAACCGATGTTAAAACTAGCAAATCAATAACTCCATATCATCAAAAAAGTAAAATATCTACTTGTATGTTTGATTAAATTAATATTTATTCATTGTAATTTAGATTCTATCCATTTAAGTACTTTAAATAATTTATTTTCGCTCTTACCCTATTTTCATTTATCTGACCAACATAAAACAATTATTTTTTTTAGTACACATACATGAGGTAAACGATAATTAAAAGTCTAAAACCATATCAAGAAAGAGTAAAACAAATATGTGAAATAACAATAATGGTGAAGATTTAAAATCAAGGTATATAAATATGTCTGATTTTGTTCCCTGACTTTTATCCAACTGTCCCATGTCATATGACACATCTAAATCAACTGTTTCTTTTAGGACATCATTTAAGAATGCAACAAAGTGTATAGAGGGGTGGGGAACCTGGTGCCTCAAGGCCACATGTGGCCTCCAGATCCCCAAGTGTGGCCCCTGGATGGAATCCAAACTTCACGGATTTGTTCTGTAAAATTTGGATTCAATGGAAAGGCCACACTCAAGGATCTGGAAGACCACATGGGGCCGCGAGGACGCAGGTTCCCCACCCTTTGATGGGATTAGCCTAAGAATTTTGATTAGAGGAGATTATCCGGGATTACCCAGGTGGATCCAGTGCAATCGCCCTCCAGCCACGCAGGAGGGTCGCAGTCAGAGCGGGACGCGCCACGGGAAGCTGGAAAAGGCGCAGGTCTCCCTCAGGCTTCAGGAGGACGCAAATCTGCTGGCTCCGTGGTTTTGGTCCATAAAACCCACTTCAGACTTCTGACTTTCAGAGCTGTGACATAAATGCGCATTGTGCTAGGCCATTAAGCTTGTGGTAATTTGTTACAAAAACAATAGGAAACTAATATACTATTTTTTTTTAATTTGTACTCCAAACACTCTGCATTGTAATTTTCACTGCTCCAATTTGTTATTTGTAATCTGCGAGGTATACGACTTTTAGATAATTGTGAATAGTTGTGTTCTCCTTTGCCTTGTTTATCTAAATCATGTTTAGTTATCATAGGTGTACTATTAATGAAACATTCGTTCTATTTATTTCTTAACAGTATTTGCTGTGAATAATTTCCATTTTCTTATCATAAAACGAAAATGATCTTTGGAGAGAATATTTGAGGAATAGAAGAAAATATGAAGCTGTAGAAACATGAGCCTTCATCACCTGTAAAACGAAAGCAAAACTGTCAGTCTGGTAAGAGACAGCTTGTGTCAAACAAGGCAAGGTCCCAGGGTAATTGACAAGGATAAAAATAGCATTGAAACTGATCACAATGTTTGATAGGATCCTTTTGTACTCCAGTTTCAGTTTAAATAAATAATCTTGACCTAATCTTTTCACCAAACATGACTACATTTTTTATTATGCTTAAAATACCCCTAATATCCTAAAATTCACTATATAAATGTTGTTATTTTCATTTCACCTTGTCTACATTGTAAGGGATCATTTCCCATAATATCCAATAGCAATTTTACTTTATTGGAAAAGCTAAAATTGATATTGAACTATGAGCTACCCACAACTCCTTAATGTTCTTTAACTTTCACTTTGATATTCAGAATCCAAAGACTCTGAGAAGAACAATGATTTATTTCAGCATACATACTAAATAAAAATCCCACATAAATTATTTTGTGTTAAGCAAAATATCTAATATAGCTAAATAAATCCAGAGTCCAAGGTGTGCCAGGTCAGTTTCAGGCATCCCTGGCCGGTTGTCAGGATGCACTCGGAGTCCCCGAGGCAGCCTTTCTGACTGCACCACAGCAGCTCTCGGTGTGGACCTAGGGCGATCCCAGGAAGAAGGCAGAACCGGAGGCCAGGCATCAGGTCAATTTCAGTTTAAAATGTCTTGTTAAAGAGAGATCGTCTCAACTTCACATTAACATATATGCAGGTTGATAAACATAAAAGACAAAAATTGCAGTAATACTGGGAAAGTAAAAGAATGGAACAGGGTTAATGAGAGAGATCTGTGATGGACATGTGGGCACCCCAATCTTCCAAATTACACCAAGAAGATATTGAAACACACTAACAAGGGGAAGAAAAATACAACAATTTAACTAACATCTGCATTCGTCACAATTCAGATATAAAGGAATTTCTGCATGTTTCCCAAAATAAAAAAATTGTACTCTTGTTGTGGAGGAAAATATTTTATGGTTGGTTCAGTCATGCAGGCAGCTACCTTCACCTTCATCACCAAAAGAAGATTATCTTCTCAGTTGTCTCATAAAAACTGGTTTGGGATATTCTAATTGTGCAAACACCCTCATGGCTGCTTAAGTGACAGTTTTTAACCCAGGGGCATGATCTGTAGACCAACAAAGTCACCAGCTCTTTTGAAGTTAAAGGCATTTCAGGTGTCGCATGCATGGATTATTGAAGAAGAAATTTAAGGAGACATTCAAACATGATAGAGGCATCTAGAGCAGAGGATAGATTGAAGCATCCATCTTACTGTCAAATGTGGAGCAGAGAGGTGAAGAGTTATGGCCTACAGAGTCAGAAAATCAGGTGTAAGACTGAACATCTGACCAAATATTCAGAAGAGACAAGATCCATGTTGCGTTTAATGACATTTTCCCAGCCCTAGAACTGGCTGGAGGCACTGCCACGAGTCAGGGAGTAATCACCTTCTGGAACAAGGGTACAGTTGCTAGGGGGTCATTACAGAATCTTTGGAAAAATGATTCCAAAGCAAAGACTTTCATATTTTCTCAAGCTGAATATTAAAATTATATCAATAATGAAACTATAATGCTGAATAAAAACATACTGACAGAGCAAGCATGATAAATTAATTCTATAGACAATTGCATTTATGAACATAGATGCTAAATATTTTTTTAAAAACCTACCAAGTCAAATCTAGAAAAAAGTTGAAATAATTATCCACCATGCCAAATACATTTTAATTGTAGTAATACAAGCTTGATAACTTTGGGATATTTTAATATAATAAGCATCATATCAGATGATCCATACATAGATCAGCTTCTAAATAGAAGTGTGAAGTAATTTGATACAATTTTTAAAAATTAATGGTAAAATGCTTTTCAAAATGTGAAATACATATTTCCTGAAAATACATTTGTTTGAAAATCATACCATCTAACCACATTTGACTGTCTGAATAAATGTTATTTTAAAATTTCTAGTTAAGACATAAGGAAAAGAGACAGAAACAAAAAAGCATTTTCACTCAAGAAGATCTATTGAAAGAATCATTTAATGTTTAATAATGTACTAATTATTTGTCAAATGCAATAACTTTATCTTAGCAATAATTGGGTGAGAGCTATTGTTAGAAGAGTTTTCATGCTGATAAGTAAATAAGTAGATAATAAAATATACAAAATAAATGGACTGTATAACAAAATAATCAAATATCGGCATAAATGAATAATAAATTTTAAAACAACAAAATAAGTGACATGTATAAGAAATATATACAAGTTTATTGAGTGTATGAAAAGAGATAAGTAAATAGAATGACAAACTATATTCCTAGGTGGAAATATTGAATACTAAAACTATGGGAACTATTTCTAAATTAACATATGAATTTACAATTATTTATATTAATTCTCAATATTATAAGATTCAAAGCTTTCATCATACTAATATCTTCCCATATTTAGCCATTCTTTCAGGATTTAGCCAATTTCAAAATCACACTTTAATATAAACAAGACTTTGTTGAACATTTTTTAGGTTAATTGTTTTCCACCTTAATTCAGAATTAGACTCACATGAGAATTTTTACAAGTCCCTAATGAAGGAATGGGCCCAATCAAATTATTAAATAGAATCTCAAGCATCAACAATTTATAAAAGTTTCCAGCTCTACAGTCATGGTTAAAGGTCAATTTCAGAAAATTTTATTTATACAATCATTTTTATTTTATTTGGATGAATTCCTAGGACATAAATTTGTTATGGGAAGAACATATTTATTTTAATGCATTGTTAGGCCTTTTCAAGAAAATGTGCTGATTTATAATGCCCACAGGCAGAGACTTAAAGGACGCCTTCTCTTGCATCTGATAAGGTGTTTTATCATTTCTTTTAGGCCTTGACAATTGGCTAGAAGAGCACTGCTAAACTATATAATGCTCATATATAAAATGTCTTCATTTGAGATATCTGTATTTTTTTTTGTAGACTTGTTCAAAACTATATATTCCTTTTTTACATGCTGCTGTTAAGGCTTCCTATTTTAATAAATCTTCTTAATTTTTGATTTTCTTTTTCTCTCTTGTATTTTAATTTTACTAAGATACTTTTTTATATCTATTTTTAGAAATTAGCAATATTTTTCATAAAGGAGTCTATAAGTTTGTGATTACCTCTACAACACAATTTTATAATATTTTCAGAGTGTTTTATTATATTTCTGTTGTTTATTATATTAACCTCCCTACATTTTTATCTTTACAATTTAATTTTTAGTTCACTATTTAATACATCAGAAATTTAATTCCTTGTGTTTCAAATGTGAGCTGCATATCTGTATTTTTTACTTTAAATAATAAACTTTTCTATTTATATCATAGATTATTACATAATCTATTCTTACCCATTGATTACCAATGCCACTTCTATAATATATAAAATTCTTATGTGTACTTACATTTATGTATGCAATTTTCATTTGATTCTATTGAGTAGTTGATTATTACTTTAATATTGTATAATTTTAATATTTATAGCTTTATTCTATGTGTACTATTTGGTAACAAAAATTGTCTCTCTTTATACTTTTTTCCAGAGAAGACCTTGCAAGTTTCATATATCTCTTTTTACAAGTGTATTTTAGAATAATTTTGACTTATTGAAAAATTAAAAACCCTTGAAATTTCATTGACATATATAAAATATATATGCATTTGTACAAAAGTAAATATTTTCATTCAGTAATTGGTATGTCTCTGCATATGTTCAAGGCCTACTTCCAAACAAGTCAAAAATTACAATAAGGTGCTTTGGGTTTCCTTTTGTAGAGTATTATATATAAATATGAATATGAATATATCATATATGCTATTAAAATATACACATATATAATTTTAGTTGCTATGACAAATTGAATATTTTTCCTATTATAAACTAATTGATGATTTCTGGGTAGTAACGAAGGTGTTAAGGTTTGTATATTTATTTTATATAGGTGACATTATTGGGTCTTTATAATAGCTCTAATAGCATTTCAATTGTTTTGGTTGTGGCTGTTTTTCAGGTAGAATATCATATTTGCACACTGTATTTCCTCAAGAGGACTGCAACAATCTTTCCCATCCCTGGGGCCTTTTCTACAATGTGGCCTTGGTATTCCTCCCAGCAAGAAGCTGAGTCCCTGTCTTCCCCCCACGATCCCGGGTGGGCTTGGGACCCTTCCCAGAGGCGAGGCTGCTGATCCCTGAGGAGGTCGTGAAGAGGGCGCAGCTCCCCTCTGGCTCCAGGGTGCTGAGTCAGAAAGGAGCTAGCTGCTCCGACGCTGCCGTGCTGTGACCACACAGGTGAGACCTGAGAGGACACTAAGAAGAGAGAGGTGCCAGATCAGGCCTGGTTTTGACAGCCACTCCCCTCACCACCAGGGGATGGTTTGGGGACTATTTGTTGTGCAGCAGTAAGAGGCAGAACACATATTGTCGGAAATAATAACTTTGTTTCTTTCCTAATATTTTTATATCTTATTTTTAATTTTTATATTTCATTATCCCATCTTATTTGCTACAATCTTTGGAACAGCATTAAATGATATCAGTGATAGTGGCCTTCTTTTCTGTGTTCTGCCGAAATGATAATGGCAAAAATATTGCACTGGTGAGCATGACGCGGACTTAGGCTAAGGGGGTTTAACAGTCGGTAAAACTTCCTGGGGCATCTGAGCCACACGGCCTAGGAAAACCAAGCACAGCGAAGGGCGAACTGGAAGGCCTTGTGTCTTCAGGTGTACAGCAGGCCGGCATGACGTTAAGCAGTCTTGCTGGACAACGTGTCCTCAAGTCCCCGTGTGCCTTCGGTACTGGATGGTGCATTACGGTGGAGTCTCACACGCTGCTCACAGTGACCAGGCTCCCTGCAGATGGAAATGTGGACAAGTGCCAGTAAGAGCAGGGTCCTGGGATGGGAACCCAGGGCTGTCTAACACCAGAGATCAGGATCCTTTATGCTAGACTAATGAAAAAGCTGTTTAACAAAACTAAAAACACCCCAAATTTTAGTTATATGAATAATTTTGTCACTATTTTTTTGTTCCTTTTCTAGAAATTGTATTTGCATCCAACATGCTAAATTATGCTCAATTTGTTAATTTAGAGCACAGAATTATTGTTTTGTTCTTACTCTTCAAAATGTAGTTAGAATGATTTAAAAACAACAACAACAACAACAGCTTCTGGGAAACTAACCTTGAATATCTAAGCCCATAAAGTTAAAGCGAATGTCATTGGGTCATTAAACATAGCCATAGGGAACTAAATTAACTTCTCCTTGATGAGAAATTTGACTTGTGATTTCCTCAGAAGAAAAGTTAATTAGCACAATCTTATTAGAATGTGTTCTGATTCAAATGAATTCAACGGTGTCAACATCTACCCAACTCTATCTAATTATTCATTTATTTTTATAACTCACCTTTTAACAAATGTGGATCTGTGATGATTTTCAGATATAAATGCAAGTAAACAAGATAAACTTTAATAGACTACATGAAACTGGGGTAGGAAAAAGGAAGGCAAAGAATAACGAATTCACATAGTAGTGAGAGGATATATGAATTTGGTTCCAAAATTTGTAAATGTAATTTTCGTTTTGAAAATTGTTGTGCTAAAAATCCTAAATAATATCAATATTGGAGTTATTGTTTTTGTCAAAAATATGAGTATTACTTTCATCCTGAGATTTGCAGACAGGCCAGCGTGTACCGAGGGTTTGTGCTGGGAGCTTGAGAGGCACTGGCTAGTGATCAAAAGGACATTCATAGTTTTTATTCAGTCTGGTTTTGAGATGTGACAAAATTAATTTCATATTAATAGAGATTTTTCTCATAAATAAAAGAGCCTATGTGCATCCAGAAAAGGATATTATTAATTATGTATTGATGAAAAATAAACTACCTTAAACTGGGTGTGATTCCTGCCAGTTATGTGGTATATCAGGCCATGATTGTCTCCAAACTGAATTGTCGATTTCACTGAAAATGAAGATCAGAGTCAAGGTAAGTCATAGCAAGAAGTTTACATAATAAAGCTAGATCGCGTGGTCCATATCCCTGCACTAGAAAGAGCTGTATTAATTTTAACACCACTACTCACGCGCACAGCAACTCCTAGTGAGTGTGTGGGCCAGGAGACAGAAGCCGTGCCTGAGGCCACAGTCTGAAATATTGCTTGAACAAATGACAGGAGCTAGGCTAAAGAATTCATTGACTGATGTCTTTAATTATATTTATCAAATATTTATATAGCAACAGTCCTTGATCAACTGCTTACTTTGTTATGTCTGTATACTAGTAATTGATTTCTATTAATATTTCAAATATATCTCTTTCTAATGTACATTTTAAACGTTATTTTTTATTCTATTTTCTCATTTGAGACATATTGTCACTTTCTAAATTTCAAATTATTTCTGACAGTGTTAAGTTTTAAATTCTTCCTGAAAAAATTCCAAAGATTAAAAATAGTTCAATACTGTGTATTTAACAAATAATTAGTAACAATTACCATTGTTCAAATGAAAATTCCCAAATAATTAGGATCCCTCATGTAACTGTCCTAATAGCTTATAAACTAAGTTCCTGCTTATTGAGAGACTGGAGATATTGTTCAACTTTAGCATTGCAGCTTATCTTTGTACTTTCTTGGAAAGAATTTAGAAGCAAATAATTCTTTGCTACATTGTTTAACCTACCAAAGTAGCAACAAATTCAAAGTTTTGATTCAATAGTAATAATGTTTTATACTATATAACTCACACTCATATATATGTTTTCCTCCTCATTTCTGTATGTCCTAATTGTAAAAATTAATAAAGTCTAAGAAGAGAGGTGACAATAATGGCAAGTTGCGAGTGTAGGCAGATACTGGCTAATACACAGGCTGTGAGGCGAGGTGGGTGGCACATCCGGGCCGGCACCACGCCAGGGGTGAGGGGTGGTGCTGGAGAGACGGCCACGGCCAGGTGAGTGCAGCTGTGGCTGTACGTCCCTGCGAGTCGGAGCAGAAGGCCAGGTGTTCTAAACCTTCCAGAACTCCAGCTCAGGTCCCGTGAACTCCTCCTACATTTGTGTCTAGCATCTGCCTGGGTGGCCCCCATCTTTTTGAAAAAAGAGTAACTTGCAACTAGCCAATGTGTCTATCATGCCGGCAGCAAGTGGAATTTGACTAGGTAGGAACTGAATTTCATTTGCCTGGTGAGGTCCACACTGGCTCCCATACTAAGTCAGCCTTTCTCGCTGATAGAGTTGATGCCACCATCCTTCCACTGCATGTGTTCTGGTGTCTGTGTATTTTCTTGCTGTCATTTGTTTTGTGGGGCCTCAGTGGTGTCAAATGACTTGGAACAGACCTTGCCTTGCTGAGGAAGCTTCCAGAGTGCTCTCTTGTGCTGTCGCTGATCTGGTGGAGAGTTTTCTCTGCCACTAGGTTATAGTGGTGTTAAATATTACACTATTTATATGTACCGTGCAAAAACTATCTCAGGTATGAACAACAACAACAACAAAAAACAAACAAACAAAAAAACCAAGAAGCCAAACACGCTCCAAATTTCTTTATAACTGAGAGAAACCCTGGAGCCCCATTCTTTCTTGCTAACTGACAGTTTAACAGTTAATGGGAACCCTGTGCTGTAGGAACTGTGAACTCCCCCATGGCACAAGGGACTTGCCCACTCTGTGCTAAGAGACTTAACCTGTCTTCTGCAGCCCCCACATGCAGGAGGCCGTGTCCCTAAGATGGCCCGTCCCCTGTGCTGAGTCTTTGCTCAGTAAAATGCAATTCTGCCAAACCACAAAACTGACTTCATCTCAGCCCACATTTCCAAGCCATTTTCAGGAATCCTCCACTTGCCCCGTTCTGTAACCTGTGCCTGCCCATCCCCCCCGACCCCCCGCCAGGCCCTTCTGTGCTTCCCCCTTCTCATTACCCTGAAGCCCCTTTGTGTGCCCCCTCTGCTCTCCTCTTAAAAACCGCGGCCACCTTCATCTTGGTTGGAGTTGAGATCAGTTTGTGTTGGAGTCTCTCTCCCCTCTGACAGTGACCCGAATGAAATCTGTTTTTTCCATCTCTGACAAGCTCCCCGTGCTGTTTCTCTTTGATACCTTCTCCACTACTATTTTGAATTGCTGGGTAGTCAATTCGGGTTCTCCCTTTCTCTCTCTTGCCCTTCTCTTTTTGCCTGGTTGCTTCTTATTTCAAGAGAGGTTTACTCAACATAAGATTATTTTTTTTTTCTCTGTGCACCTTTAAACTAAAAGAAGAACATTTAAAAAGCCCTCTTTGCTAACTGGATGGTTAAAGGTAAAAACTAAAGGAATTTGGAAAAAATCACAGAACTAACATATTTTATTAGGCAACGTGGCCTAATTTGTTGTTTCCTTGTGGTTCTACCTAGAAGAACTTTGTTAAAATTTCCCTAATGCTTGAAGGGCATGCATTTAATTGGTGCTCCCGGGTTTGCATCGTAAAGTGTCTCAGGAGGAGCCTGGATCTTCTCTTTCCTATCTAGAGCACATCTTTATGTGTTTAAAGGAAACTTTGCTTTTACTTGTTATTCAAAATTGTAATCTCCATAATTGAAGTCCAGTGCCTAATTCCAAATTTCTCTTTAATCTTTTTCTTTTCTTTTTTGCTGGCGATCCACCAAGGTCTTCACATTTAAGTCGAATCCTGGTTCCTCTTCTCATATTCCATAATTCCAAAGGGGGATTACAGAATCAGTTCCCCTTCCTTAGTGAGCAGCCTCCAAAGAAGAGAGCGTGGGAAGTAGAAAACCGCCGCTGTGCAGCCGGGAAACTGCGGAGGCACGGCCTTAGCTGGCCACGGCGCCAGACCAGCGACAGGACACGCTGTTATCTCGTATCCCCCGTACGATGTGATGAGAAAAGCACTTAACTTCTGTGGTTTCTTCTCCAAAACACATAGCCTCAGTCTAACAATGGTGAAATGCTAGACAAATTCGAAATGAAGGACATTCTACACAATATCTGACCAGTAGTTTTCAAAAGTATCACAGTAATAAAAGACAAGGAAAGACCAGAGGAGTCTGTTATGGACTGAATATTCCTGTCACCCCAAAATTCCTATGTAGAAATCCTAAGCCCAGTATGATGGCATTAGGAGGTGAGGGTTAGGGAGCTAATGGGGGCATGAGGGTGGAGCTCCCAGGAAGGGATTAGTGCCCTTATAAAGAAGAGGAGGCGTGATGAGATCTTTTTCTCTATCCAGCATATGGGGCTACAATGAGAAGATAACCATCTGCCAGCCAGAAATGGACCTTCACCAGACACCAGGTTGTCTAGGGCCCTGATCTTGGACTTCCCAACCTCTAGAACTGAGAGAAATAAATATTTGTTGTTTAATCTACTCAGTTTATGGTATTTTTGTTATAGAAGCCTGGATTGACTCAGGCAGAGACGAAAGAAAGATAGCAGGTAAATACAATGTTTCATCCTGAATTGCATCCTGGAACAGAAAAGAGACATCAGTGGAAAAACTGATATAGGAAGCAAAGCTCTAGTCTCACAAGTGTATTGTACCAATGCTAATTTCTCCAGTTGACAAACATACCTTGGTTATGGAGAATGTTAACAGCAGGAGGCTGGGTGAAATGTTTATAAGAACTCTGTACTATCTTTGTGACTCTTCTGTAAATCCAAAATTATTTCAAAATGAAAGTTTTTTAAAATGTCCATTTAAACTTGACATTTCTAGCACTGAATTTTCATCTTTCTATTTGACATATCCCACTAGATATCTCAGATACCTAAAAGTTAGAGTGGTCCTGAATAAACTCTTTTCTTTTCTCCAGAATTAGATGCTGTGCAAATAAATTCCTGTTTCTCAAACTCATTTATCTCATGGTTTTTCAAACTTCTTTTTCTTGGTTTTAATTCTACTGCTCTTCTCTCTCCATTGTGAGGTCTTTTTTCTTCTTTCAACCAGTGTTGCTGTGCCAGTTACCTCCGGATCTTGAGCCATCTGTGCCTCTCACTCTTGTGCAATTCTTGGGTGAACTTGCCGCCCCCGTGAAATGAAGCCCACTTCGCTGTGCTGCATCTCAGCTGTCCACGTGCAGCTATCCGTTGAGCAGATCCAGTTCACTACGGTGCGTCACCACTGGGACACGTTAGGTACCATTAACTCAAAACATCGAAAAAAAGTCCAAATCTTTCCCTGGAAATGCTACTGAGACTGTGACTCCACCCCCGTGAGTGGTGTCCCCAGCAGCTCCACAGAGAAATCAGAAGACTGCATGGTGCTCTCTCCACTCAAGCTCACCAAATTGTAATGATTCTGACTCCACCCTTACAATGATGATCGTTTTTAGTAGATTACTTTTTAGAGCAGTTTTAGGTTCACAACAAAATTGCGCAGAAGGTACGGAGATTTCCCACGTGCCTCCTGCTGCTACGTGTGCGTCCCCCCATTCCCACATCCCCGGGCAAAGTGTACAGTTGTCACAACTGGTGAACTCACACTGACACAGCGCTACCACCCAAGTCCCTAGTTTACATTAGGCCTCACTCTCGGTGTTGTACATTGTATAGATTGCGACAAATGTGCCCATCACTGTAGCGTCATACAGAGCAGTTTCACTGCCCTAAAAGTCCTCTGTTCTGCCTATTCATTCCTCCCTCCATCCCTGGCAACCACTATTTCACTGTCTCCACAGTGTTGCCTTTTCCAGCACGTCATACAGTCGGGGTCACATGGTATGCAGCCTTTGCACATTGGCTCTTTCACTGAGTAATATGGACTTAAGTTTCCTGTATTTCTTTTTATGACTCAATAGCTTATTTCTTTTTGTGCTAAATAATATTCCATCATCTAATGTATCATACATATTTTAAAATTTTTATCTATTCATCTATTAAGGCACATCTTGGTTGCTTCCAAGTTTTGTCAATTATGAATTAAGCTGCATTCTATAAAAAAGACCTCTGCACTAAAATGTTTATAGCAGCACAATGCACAATTGCAAAAATGTGGAAACAACCCAAGTGCCCATCAATACATGAGTGGATAAATAAAATGTGGTATCTGTATACCAAGGAGTTCTACTGAGCTACAAAAAACAATGGTGATGTAGCACCTCTTGTATTATCCTGGATGGAGCTGGAGCCCATTCTTCTAAGTGACGTATCCCAAGAATGGAAAAACAAGCACCACATGTACTCACCATCAAATTGGTGTTAAGTGTTCAACACTTACATACACATATAGAAGTAACATTCATTGGGTGTCATGCAGGTGGGAGGGGGAGGAGGGGATGAGTAAATTTACACCTAATGGGTGCGGTGTGCACTGGCTGGGGAATGGGCACCCTTGTAGCTCTTACTCAGACGGTGCAAAGGCAATTTATGTAACCAAAGCCTTTGTACCCGTGTAATGTTCCAAATTTTTAAAACTGCTACAAATATTCATTTATAGGTTTTGGTATGGACATAAGTTTTCCTCTCCCTTGCATAAATAGCAAGGAGCATGATTGCTGGATCATAGTGTACAAATATGTTTAGTTTTGTAAGAAATCAAACTATCTTCCAAAGCAGCTGTACCATTTTGTATTGTACCATCAATGAATAAGAGTCCCTGTTGCTCTACATCTTCAACAGTGTTTGGTGTTTTCAGTGTTCCACACTGGCCATTCTAATAGGTGTGTAGTGCTTCCTCATTGTTATTTTACTTTGCATTCCCCTGATAAAATATGATGTGGAGCATCTTTTCATGTGCAAATTTGCTATTTGTATATATTCTTTGATGAGGTGTCTGTTGATGTTCTTGGTCCATTTTTTATTAATAAAGTTGTTTTTCTTATTGTTGAGTTTTAAGTGTGTTTGCATATTTTGGATGATGGTCCTATGTAAGATAGGCCTTTCAGAAATATCTTCTCCCAGTGTGTATCTTCCCTTTTTATTCCCTTGGCAGTGACTTGTACAGAGCTATAATTTTTAATTTCAATGAAGTCCGGTTTATTGGTTCTTTCTCTCATGGATCATGCCTTTGGTGTTTTATCTAAAATGTCACTGCCAAGCCCTAGGTCACCTGCATTTCTCCTACATTATATTCTGGGAGTTTTATAGCTTTGTGTTTTATACTTAGGTCTGTGATCCATTTCGAGTTAATTTTTGTGAAGGGTGTGAGTCTTGTGTCTGCATTCATTATTGTGTGCTTGTTTCAACACCATTTGTTGAAAAGTCTCCTCCATTTTATTGCCTTTGTTCCTTTGTCAAAAATCAGTCTGATGTGGGTCTATTTCAGGCTGTCTACTCTATTTCAATGATGTATTTGTTTATTATTTTGCCAATATTACATTTTCTTGCTTACTATAGTTTCAAGTATGTTTTGAGGTTGGGTAGTCTCTGTTATTCTCCTTCAATATTGACTTAACTATTCTGGGTCTTTTTGCCTCTCCATGTAAACTTCATAATGGTCTTGTGGATATTTACAAAATAACTTGCTCACACCTTGACTGAGACTGCAGTGACTCTATAGATCAGGTCGAGAAGAATAGACATCTTGGTAACATTCAGTCTTCTTAGTAACATGGAATATCGCTCCATTTATTTAGTTCTTCTTTGATTTCTTTCATCAGAGATTTTTAGTTTTTCTCAAATACCTCTTGTACATATTTTGTTAGATTTATAACTGTTTCTTTTTGGATGGATGCTAATGTATATGGCATCATGTTTTGAATTTCAAATTCCATTTGTTCATGCTAGTATATAGGGCAGATATTGACTTTGTGTATTAATCTTGTATTCTGCAGCCTTGCAATAATGGCTTATTAGTTTCAGGAGTTTAGTTACTGATTTTTTTCAGATTTTCTACATAAATGATCATGTCATCTGTGAACAAAGACAGTTTTATTTCTTCTTCCAAATTTGTATACTTTTCATTTCTCTTTCTTGTCTTCTTGCATTAGCTGGTACTTCCAGTATGGTGTTGAAAAGAATTAATGAGGAAGAACATTCTTGACTTGTTTCTGATCTTAGCAAAAAAGCTTTGAGTTTGTTACCATTAAATATGAGGATTTTTTTTAGATATTCTTTATCAAGTTGAGGAAGTTCCTTGTATTCCTAGTTTACTAAGACTTTGTTATCATGAATGCGTGCTAGATTTTGTCACATGCTTTTTCTATATCTATTGATATGATATATGATTTTTCTTCTTTAGGCTGTTGATGTGATGGATTAGATTAATTGACTTTTATGGGTTAAACCAGTCTTGCCTGGGTACAGGTAAGATAGTCCTTCACATATGAACTATTAATATTTATAAATCTGTGTCATGATAAAAAAGATTAAACTAGGTAGGGGGATTTAAGTCAAAAATGTTTAGGACTACTGGCTGAGAAAACTATCAATTCAGAGAAGTCATAAAGAGTAGATAAGTATGTGCAACTCAGACTGGGAGTCATAAATTTATAGTGGCCCAAGCTTGAATGGCTATTCCAGTTTCTCCACAGTCATTCAGCTATTGAAAATTTTTAGGTTTTTGAGACACATGTCATAAAATCATCAAAATTGGTAAAGGCAAGAGAATGGTTATTAATAGAATATCAAATATTGTAATCCCAATTTGTGAAGGAAGGCAGTGAGAACATAATGGGGCAATAGAGTGGGTGCCTTAATGAAATCATGGTACATGTTAACATATGATTATAGTTTTTTGAATGTTGAAGGAAGAATTGGGAGACTGAAATACTTAGGAATTTAACAACTAAGAGGTGGACCAAAAAGTGGCTAAGAGAATGGGTTTCAAAAGTATGATTTGAGGAATTCTGAAAGTTGGAGATGTTGGATACTTAAGTCAACAAGTGTGTTCAAGAATAGAAGTGGAGGGTAAAACTGGATATGGGAAAATGACTAAGAGAAAAACAGTGTAAGGAAAACAATGGGTAAGGGAAAAGGTGATATTTCTACATGAGTTTATCTGGTTAATCCCAAACTGTATCAAGGATCAGTAAGAACTTTTTTTTTTTTAATTAGACAAAGGAAACAGGTTATAGAATTAAAATTAATACATCATGTAATAATTCCATTAAGAGCAAATTAATATTTTAAGAAAACTTTGTTGTTTTAACCAAAATTTTCCTTTATAATTATAGCCAACTTGATCACATACAAAATTTCTTCATAAATTCCCTTCTATGAATCATGCACACACCATCTATAACATTCTTATGCTTTCTGTTTTGTCTTAAATTTTCCTTTTCTTAAATAACCAGTTATTTTATTTTAGTAAAAAAAAATTTACCATACAATATCTTTTTTCATGCATATTATTCTCCTTTCTGTATAACCATTCTTTTTCCCAAAAATATATTTTTATATTCATAGTTTTGTTTATAGCTCTCTCTTTTCTACTTATTAAGTCCTCCTTTTTTTTCTTACCTTCTCTTTGGTAAAATGTGTTATGGAAGGGGAAGTTCACAGAGACCTCGAGCCTTCTTTATGCAGTTCACCGTGTCAAAATGCCATATGTCAGGGTAAAATATTTCAAATTTTTTCACTGTTACATATCAGTATGTTATAGTTGAGAACAATCTTGTAATTGTTAGACACATGCTTTCTTATAATATAATTTTTTGTTAATTGGAAATGACCCAGTCATTTAATAAACACTTTTATTTATTTAACCAACTTTAAGGTCCTAAATTATATTCAAATTTTATTTTTAGGTATTTAGCCAACTCACATTTACCTAATTTATTTATGTATTTGGGTAATTAACTTGGATCCCAGTTATCATTTTAAGTTATTTTCTGTTAACCATTTTACACTCTTTGAATTAGATATATAACACAGACAAAGAAGAAAATATAATTTAAATTATACTTTTAAACTCAAAAAATCCTACCAAGTAAACAAACATAAATATTCTAGTAAGACTTTCTATTTTAAATAATTTAACATATTTCATAACTTTTATAAACATAGTAGAAGTTTTAGAATGCATCATTTTCAAAAGTGTTAACTAATATAAAAGGAGTTGGGGAAGATTCCTTCCTTCTTAATGTTGTGGAATAATTTTTGCAGGATAGGCACCAGTTCTTCTTTGTAAGTCTGGTAAAATTCAGTGTGAAACCATCTGGTCTGGGACTTTTCTTTTTAGGAAGGTTTTTTTATTGCTGCTTCAATTTTGGTACTTGATATTGGCCTGTTCAGGAATCCTATTTCTTCCTGACTGAGCTGAGGGAGGCTGCATTTTTCTAAGAATTTGTCCATTCCCTGCACGTTTTCAAGTTTATGTGCATAGAAGTTTTTATACTAATCATAGATGATATTTTGTATTTCCATGGTATCAGTTGTAACGTCTCCTTTTTAACTCCTGAAGGAGCTTATTAGAGTCCTTTCTTTTCTGTTTTTCATTAATCTAGCAATAGGTGTGTCAATTTTGTTTATTTTTTCAAAGAATCAACTTTTTGTTTAGTTAATCTTCTGTATAGTTTTTTTATTATAGTTTTTGTTTAGTTCTGCTCTGCTATTTGTTATTTCTTTTCTTCTGCTGGGTTTGGGATTGGTTTGATCATCTTTTTCCAGTTCTTTAAGCCGATTTATTAGATTGTTGATTTGTGATCTTTCTGTCTTTTGGATGGAGGAATTTATGGATACCAAAACAAGGAAAGGATACAACAAAGAAAGAAAACTCCAGACCAATATCCCATATGAATATAGATGCAAAAATTCTCAAGAAAATTCTAGCAAACTTATTACAGGTGTTTATCAAAATTATAATCCACTATGATCAAGTGAGCTTCATCCCAGTGATAAAGGGAGGGTTCATCATACCCCAATCTATAAATGTAATTCACCACATAAGTAGAAGTAAAAAGAAAGATCATATGATGCTCTCAATAGATGCAGAAAAAGCATTCAACAAAATAATACAGCACCCTTTTATGATAAGAATGTTTAACAAAATAGCCATAGATGTGACTTACCTAAAAATGATACACGCCATATATAAGAAACCCACAGCCAACATCATACTAAATGGGGAAAAATTGAAACCATTCCCACTTAGAACTGGAACCAGAAAAGGTTGCCCTCTAAGACCACTTCTATTCAACATAGTGCTAAAGTCCTAGCCAGAGCAATCAGACAAGAGAAGGAAATCAAGGGCATTCAAATGGGGCCAGAAGTGATCAAACTTGTGCTATTTGCTGACGATATGATCTTAAATCTAGAAAACTCCAAAGACTCTGCCATGAGGCTAATGGAGTTGATAAAAAAATTCAGCAAAGTCTCAGGTTACAAAATCAACGTACAGAAATCAGTAGCAATCCTATTCACCAGCAACAGTCAAACTGAGAACCAAATCAAAGACTCAATACCCTTCACATTAGCAACAAATAAAATAAAGTACCTAGGAATATATTTAACTAAGGAGGTGAAAGACCTCTGCAGGGAGAACTACAAAACACTGAGGAAGGAATTGGCAGAGGATGAAAACAGGTGGAAAAACCTGGGGTTGGCAGAATCAGCATTGTTAAAACACTGATAAAATATCTATACTGTCCAAAATGATCTACAGATTCAATGCAATCCCTATTAAAATACCAACATCATTCTTCACAGATCTAGAAAAAATAATTCTACACTTCGTATGGAACCAGCAAAGACCCCATATGGCAAAAGCAATCTTAAGCAAAAAGAACAAATCGGGAGGTACCAATTTACCAGACCTCAAGCTATACTACAAGGCTATAGTAATTAAAACAGCATGGTACTGGCACTAGAACAGAGACATAGACCAACGGAACAGAACTGAGAACCCAAATATAAAACCATGCTCATAGAGCCATCTAATCTTTGACAAAGCTGATAAAATCATACATTGGGGAAAAGAACCCTCATTCAATAAATGGTGCTGGGAAAATTGGAAAGGCACATGTAGAAGACTGAAACAGGATCTGCACCTCTCACCTCTCACAAAAATCAACTCATGGTAAATAACAGACTTAAACCTAAGGCATGAAACTATAAGAATTCCAGAAGAAAATGTGGGAAAATCTCTTATAGACATTGGCCTAGGCAAAGTATTTATGAAAAAGATCCCAAAGGCAATCACAGCAACAACAAAAATAAATAAATGGGACCTGAGCAAATTAAAACCTTCTGCACAGCCAAGGACATAATCAATAGAGCAAACAGACAACCTACAGAATTGGAGAAAATATTAACATGCTACACATCCAATAAGGGGCTGCTAACTATATAAAACTCAGAAAACTCAGCAAGAAAAAAATCAAACAACCCCATTAAAAAGTGGAAAAAGTACATGAAGAGAAACTTTTCAAAAGAAGACAGAAGAATGGCCAACAAACATATGAAAAAAAAATGCTAAACATCCTTAATCATCAGGGAAATGAAAATCAAAGCCACAGTGAGATATCACTTAACTCCAGTGAGAATTGCCTTTATCAAAAAGTCCCAAAACAATAAATGTTGGTGTGGATGCAGAGAGATAGGAACACTCAAACACTGATAATGGGACTGCAAACTAGTACAACCTCCGTGGAAAGTAATATGGAGATACTTCAAAGAGCTACAAGTGGAATTCCCATTTGATCCAGCAATCCCATTACTGAGCATCTACGCAAAGTAAAAAAAGACATTCTATAAAAAAGACATCTGTACTAGAATGTTTATAGTAGTACAATTCACAATTGCAAAGATGTGGAAACAACCCAAGTGCCCATCAATACATGAGTGAATTAATAAAATGTGTTATATGTACACCGTGGAGTACTACTTAGCCACAAAAAAACAGTAGTGATCTAGCACCTCTTGTATTATCCTGGAGAGAGCTAGGGGCCCCTTCTACTAAGTGAAGTATGCCAAGAATGGAAAAATAAGCACCACATGTACTCACCATCAAATTGATTTTAACTGATCAACGCTCATGTGCACATATAGTGGTAACATTCACTGGGTGTTGGGCAGGTGGTGGGAGGGAGAAGGGAATGAGTATAGTCACACCTAATTATAAAAGACATGCTTCAAGCTCTGACTCTGGTGGGGCAAAGGCAATATATGTAACCCAAACATTTGTACCCCTGTAATATGCTGAAATAAAAAATTTAATTTAATTTAATTAAAAAATGTGTTAATTATTAATAGATCCTTCCAAAACACCAACATCGCTAAACAAAATCTATTGACATTGTAGGAATCAAATGTATTTTACCCCTCAATATTTAGCCAAAGTGTAGGGAGTAAAGGCCCCTGTCCCCATAAAGTTTCACTGAAAGTCACTGACATGATGCAGATTGATTAGTAGGAGAAAAATTACAAACTTGCTTTTGCTAGTATACAAAGAAGACTTCAGAATGAAAACTCAGAAATACAGGGTAAATTGTTTATTATTATGCTTAGGGTCAAGAAAATATGGATATCCATGCAGAAATATGATTGGACAAAAAGGGTATGATCTCATGCTAGCAGGTTGAGTGGTGGATCCCAGCAAGGCCTTTCTGTCTAGATTCTCTTTGGCCTCTCTAAGCATGCATTCCTTCCTTCTGGGTGTGGGTAAGGGCTCTGTCTGGAATGGAGGTCTTATGGTCAAGCAAGGTAGGTCAGATAATTATTTTATGGCCAGGTTTTATACAGAATATTTTTGGGTTTTATGGCTGGATTTCTAGAAAAGCAGTTCTGGCTTTTATGATCCACCTTGGGGAAGAGGGATTCTGGTTTCTATGGCTAGCCTCGAGGAAGAATGGGACCAAGAGGCAGGAGGACAAGGGAAAGTCAGAGAACTTTTGCTTCTGAGGCCTTCATTTTAGGTTAGTTTTTTTTTGTTGTTGTTGTTGTTGTTTTTTGCCCCATCAACATGATATCACCTGATTGTAGACCAAACAAACCTTCAGCACCAATTCTTAGTACCTTAAACAATGTCACAAACTTGTAACTCTTTTACATAGGGATCAAGATTAAGCTATTTTAAAAACAACCCAAATAATCTCAGAGTATTTTCCATCTTGAGTATAAACTTGAGTATGTGTCATACTTCCATAGAGTAAGATAGTTTTGAGAATTTCCTTGGAATCTAAGAATAAACATCTTGCTTCATGTTAAAATAAATTACTATATAAAAATTAAAATTAGTTTAGGGATTTTATTCAAATTTTCCTATGCACAGGACTTTGCTATGGCAACACAATGTACATAACTGTCTAGCATGCAAAGAGAAGAACAAATGAAGAATGGGGGAATAGTGAAGCGACTGGGTTTAAGCTCTTGCAACTACAGCTTCAAGGGCAGCTATAAATCTCTAGCAGTCCTGTTAATATCAGGTGATAGAAAGAGTGAGTCAGAAACAGATTCTGCGCATACATTTCCACAGACATTGAAATCAGTGGAAGAAACTGCATCTGCAACTAGGATTAAGAGACCAAAAGCAAGATATCTTCATAAATCTTTGACCATAAGTTTCTATTTTTGTGCTCCTATTTAATTTATGTGTTACTTATTTTCAATTATTGACATTTATTTTTGTTTAGGCATACCTACATTTTTACCTAAATAAATATCTTAAAGTTTACCATAGGAGTGTATTTGTCAATAACTCAGGAGATTTAGCTGTTATAATTAAACCAGCAATATTAGTCTTATTTATCAAAAATCACACAAACAGGTCATTTGGTTTTGGCTGGGTTTATAGTTTTATAGCTTTTGTGTCAAGACTTAACATCTCAAACACATAAAAATGACAGCAAATCCAGGCAAAAATGTAAGCTGACAATTTGAAGACATTTTTATTTTTACTTTATTAATAATATTTTAACCCAGCTTATTTACCAAAGATTACTAAATTCATGTGAACTCTAAAAGTGTATCAGTTTATTTAATTAATTTATGAGTGCTCTCTCATTTATAAGCCAGTCTGGTATCATGTAGATACAAGTACACACAAAAAACACATATAAACACATGCACACACATGCACATGCACAAAAAGTTCCAGTTGTGTTTTACCTCAGAACTCTAACCCTGAGATGGTAACACAAACTCACCAGTTTACGCGAAGACTGGATACAGATTACCTCTGACAAAACTGGAACTTTTTAACATGGCTAAACTTTTGTTGCCCTGGTAAAGCCTGTGGTTGGGTAAAGCAGCTTTCATGGCAGTTTGATGTTTAAGAAACTTTTACCCTTTATTTACTTCAGTTTAAAATGAGTTTTCTTTTTTATTTCTTTTTTTTATTTCAGCATATCATGGGAGTACAAAAGATTAAGTTAGGTATACTGCCCTTGTCCCACCCCATTAGAAGTTCAAGCATGTCCATCCCCTGGACGGTGCACGTTGCACTTATTATGTATGTATACACCCATCCTCTCTTCCCCCAAAATCTTCCCAACACCCAATTAATGTTATTCCAAAATGTGCTCTTAGGTGATGATCAGTGAAATCAATTTGATGGTGAGTACATGTGGTGCTTATTTTTCCATTCTTGGGATACTTCACTTAGTAGAATGGGTTCCAGCTCTATCCAGGAAAATACAAGAGGTGCTATATCACCATTGTTTCTTATAGCTGAGTAGTACTCCATGGTATACATATACCACATTTTATTAATCCACTCATGGATTGATGGGTACTTGGGTTGTTTCTACAGCTTTCCAATTATGAATTGTGTTGCTATAAACATTCGAGTGCAGATGTCTTTTTTATAGAATGTCTTTTCTTCCTTTGGGTGGTTGTCCAGTAATGGGATTGCTGGATCAAATGGTAGATCTACTTGTATCTGTTTGAGGTATCTCCATATTGCTTTCCACAGGGGTTGCACTAGTTTACAGTCCCACCAGCAGTGCATGAGTGTTCCTGTCGCTCCACATCCATGCCAACATGTATTGTTTTGGGACTTTTTGATACAGACCATTCTAACTAGAGTTAAGTGATATCTTATTGTGGTTTTGATTTTCATTTCCCTGATGATTGGAGATGTTGAGAATTTTGTCATATATTTCTTGGCCATTTTCTGTCTTCTTTTGAAAAATTTCTATTCATGTCCTTTGGCCTCTTTTGATAGGGTTGTTTGATTTTTTTCTTGCTGATTTTCCTGAGTTCTAAATAGATTCTAGTTATCAATCCTTTATCGGATGTGTAGCATGTGAAATTTTTTCCCAGTCTGTAGGTTGTCTGTTTGCTCTCATGACAGTTTCTTTGGCAGTGCAGAAGCTTTTTAATTTAATCAAGTCCCATTTACTTATTTTTGTTGTTGCTGTGATTGCCTTTGGGGTCTTCCTCATAAATTTTTTGCCTAGGCCAATGTCTGTAAGAGTTTTTCCCACATTTTCTTCTAGAATTCTAATAATTTCACACCTTAGGTTTAAGTCTGTTATCCACCGTGATTTGATTTTTGTGAGAGGTGAAAGATGTGGATCCTGTTTCAATCTTCTACATGTGGCTACCCAGTTTTCCCAGCACCATTTATTGAATAAGGATTATTTTCCCTAGAGTATGTTTTTGTCTGCTTTGTCAAAGATTAGATGGCTATATGAGGATGGTTTTATATCTGGGTTCTCAGTTATGTTCCACTGGTCGCTGTCCCTGTTTTTGTGCCAATACCAAGCTGATTTAATAACCACACCCTTGTAGTATAGTTTGAAGTCTGGTAAGTTAATACCTCCCAATTTGTTCTTACTGCCTAAAATTGATTTTGCTAAATGGAGTCTTCTCTGGTTCCATACAAAGCATAAAATTGTTTTTTCTATATCTGTGAAAAATGATGTTGGTAATTTAATAGGGATTTCTTTGAATCTGTAGATTACTTTGGGTAGTATAGATATTTTAACAATGTTTTAACATTGCTGATTCTGCCAATCCCAGGTTTTTCCATCTGTTTTCATCCTCTGCCATTTCCTTCCTCAGTGATTTGTAGTTCTCCCTGTAGAGGTCTTTCACCTTCTTAGTTAAATATGTTCCTAGGTACTTTATTTTCTTTCTTGCTAATGTGAAGGATATTGAGTCTTTGATTTGGTTCTCAGTTTGACTGCTATTGGCATATATGAATGCCTCTGATTTGTATGTATTGATTTTGTATCCTGAGACTTTACTGAATTCATTGATCAATTCCAGAAGTCTCTTGGTTGAATCCATGGGGTTTTCTAGATATAATATCATATCATCAGCAAAGAGTGAGAGTTTTACCTCTTCTGTCCTCCTTTGGACACCCTTGATTCTGCTCTCTTGCCTGGTTGTCTGGCCCAATGGATAAAAAATATAAGCCAAGTATCTCCTGTCTCCAGGAAACTCATCTAACCTTTAAGAATGCATTTATACCAAAATAAAGGGGTGGAAATTGACATTTGAAGCAAACGGAAGCCAAAAGAAGGTTGGCATGGTGGTTTTAATTTCAGAAAACTTAGTTTTTAAATCAACAAAAGTAATGAAAGACAAAGATGGTCACTATATAATGGTGAAGGGTACAGTTCAACAAGAAGACATAACTATACTTAATATGCATGCACCCAACTTAGGTGCATCCAGATTCATAAGGCCAGCCCTACTTGATCTAAACCATATGATAACAGCAAAATCATAATAGCCAGAGACTTCAACATCCCACTGACAGCACAGAACAGATCCTCCAAACAGAAAATAAACAAAGAAATAATTGACTTAAACAGAACACTAGAACAAATGGGCCTGACTGACATTTACAGGACATTCTATCCAAAATCCACTGAATATGCATTCTTCTCATCAGCTCATGGGACATTCTCTAAGACTGACCACATCCTAGGGCACAAATCATGTGTTAAAAAATTTAAAATAGAGAAATTGTACCATGCATCTTCTAAAATCACAGCAGAATAAAAGTAGAAATTAACCCTAACAGAAATTCTCATTTCACTCAAAGTCATGGAAGCTAAAAAACTTCTCCTGACTTATTATTTTATAAATGAAGAAATCAAGATGGAAATCAAAAGATTCTTTGAACTAAATAACAAAGGAGGCACAATTTATCAAAATCTGTGGGACACAGCTAAAGCAATCCTGAGAGGAAATTTTATTTCCATAAATGCCTACATCCAAAGACAGAAAATTTACAAATAGACAACCTAATGAATAGACTCAAAGAGCTGGAGAAAGAAGAACAGACCAACCCCAAACCCAGCAGGAGTGAAATTAATAAGATCAAATCAGAACTAAATAAAATGGACAAAGGGAAAACTAAATGGGAGATTAATAAAACAAAAAGTTAGTTCTTTGAAAAGATAAACAAAATTGACATGCTTTGGCTAGACTAAGAGCAGAAAAGAAAATTCTCTAATAGGCTCCATCAAAAACATGAAAGGAGAAATTACAACTGATGCCACAGGGATACAAGATATCATCTATGAATTGTACAAAAAAACCTTTATGCACACAAATTGGAAAATGTGGAGGAAATGGACAAAGTTTTAGAAACACACATCCTCCCTAGGCTCAACCAGGAAGAAATAGAATTCCTGAATAGATCAATATCAAGAACTGGAATCAAAACAGCAATAAAAAACCTTCACAAAAAGAAAAGCCCTGGACCAGATGGTTTCACACCTGAATTTTACCTACCACGCCTACAAAGAAGAACTGGTGCCTATACTACAAAAGTTATTCCCCAACATCGAGAAGGACATAATCCTCCCCAACACATTTTTATGAAGCCAACATAACTCTGATGCCAAAACCAAGAAAGGACACAACAAAAAAAGAAAACTACAGACCAGTATCCCTTATGAATATAGATGCAAAAATTCTCAATAAAATCCTAGCAAATCTAATCCAGGTGCTTATCAAGAAAATTATCCATCACGACCAAGTGGGCTTCATCCTAGAGACGCAGGGATGGTTCAACATACACAAATGTATAAATGTAATTCACCACATAAATAGAACCAAAAACGAAGACCATATGATCCTCTCAATAGACACAGAAAAAGCATTCTACAAAATTCAACACCCTTTTATCATAAGAAGACTTAACAAAATAGGCATAGACGGGGCCTACCTAAAAATGATACAAGCCATATATGACAAACCCACAGCCAACATCATACTGAATGGGGAAAAATCAAAAGCATTCCCACTTAGAACTGGAACCAGATAAGGTTTCCCATTGTCCCCACTGCTATTCAACATAGTGCTGGAGTTTTCAATATTTACATTTTAGCTAGAATTGGCTGCAAGATCTCCAGCCAGCTTTGAATTAGTAATACCAGGATATACATTAGGTTTATCTCAACATTAGTAGAAAAAGTTAACAGGTTCAGAGTAGGCAGAAATGAAAATAGAGAGATAGAGATCTTAAGAGACCTGACATTTTATAATAACTTTATAGGTCAACCACTTGAGCTCTGAGATTTCATGGATGTTATTTGCCCATCAGTTAAAACATGTGCACAAGAACTGGTCATTACCAGCTGGAGTCCTAGAAACCCAGCATGCCTTTGGACTTTTCATTTACACAAATACTCTCAAGTAGATGCACCATAAACTAACTGGGGTGCCCAAAGAAGCCCCCTGTCTTTCTTCATTTTTAGAGGATTTGTTTCCCATTTTATTTAAAAGAAGAAATCAACTGTAGTCTAGGGTTTAGTGTATTTGATCAATGTGCCAATTGTGGGTGGGACTCCACAGTGTTTCACCACTGAATCATTCCAGCCCTCTCACATGTCTCACTGCCTTTGAGAGGGCTCAAAACACTAAGTGATCAGCTCTTACATGGGTTTCCTAGATGACCCTTCTTTTAATTAATTTTGTGAGGGTTCCCTGTAAGTCCACTTTGGGCCATGGGTAGTCACCCCAATTGGGTCCCCGGTCACCCAGAGGTGCCTTTTAGCTGGGAGGAGCAAATGCCCTTTCTCTTTAGAGGTGAGGAACTCAGTCTGTCATTTATCTACGAACAGAACTGTTCATTTTCTTCTTTTGCCAATGTGCAAAAACCCAATTGAGATTAATTTGGGGAGGAAGAAGCAATGGAGAAGACCCTTTAGAATGCACCTCCAAACCAAAATTAGGGTACCAAATAACATCTTCCTAGGAAAAGAACTGACATCTCAGAATAAACCAGGACCATCAACCAAGAGTGGGATGTTCAGGGCTTAGGAGGACATACCAGTTCCACCCAAGCAGAACCTGGGAGTTAGGGGGTGCTAAGGGGATCACCGCAATACCTAACACCAAGTTTGGGCTATTCCTTTGGTGGGTCCTGAGTCATCTCTGACTCCTATTTTGGATGCCATCTTGTTAATGGAAAAGAACACAAACTGTGTAAAATAATTTAAAGATATTTATTCTGAGCCAAGTATGTGCAACCATGGCCAGAGATCCATTCCCCAGAAGCCTTCAGCTGATGTTCTTGCCACAGCTGGGTTATAGTTTTGTTATATGCATTTTAGGAATACAGGAATTACATATAAAGTCATAAATCAATACATGGAAGGCATACATTGGTTTGGCCCAAAAAGGTACGATATCTCAAAGTGGGAGAATAGAGGTTATAGGTGGGTTTAAAGATTCTTGGACTTGGAATTGGTTAAAGAAATGGAGCTTTGTCTAAAGACTTATGTTTTCAGTTAACATAAAGACATCTGTTAATCAGAGAAAAGCCACTGGACATATACCGTACATATATTGAGACTCCAATAATCTGTTAAGTAAATTGATGAGCTGCAGGTGTTATTTAAGCTTTGCGTAACATAGCCTTAGGTTTGTTAATGATTTTGTATTTATTGTTACAAAGAATAACTCCAAAGGGACAGGGTATAACTAGGCATGTCTGACCTCCCTTCTCCTCATGGCTGGAAACTCAGCTTTAAGAATTTTGGGGGTAGTCCCCTTGGCCAAGAAGGGCTATTCATCCAGGCAGCTGAGGGGCTTAAGATTTTACTTTAGTTCACAAGGTGAAAGTTCGGAAAAGTTTGTTTAGAGTAGAATGACCATTCCATAGGGCACAATAGAAATTGAGAGTGAGGTCTACAGGAGGGAAATGAGAAAGAACATTATAAATTCAGATCAATATGCCAATAAAATGACTAGTCCTTGGAAAGTATTTAATTTGTCCAGTGCCATAGTTTACAGGCATAGGAGGCATGAACTAAAAAATCCCACTTGGGTGAATTTTGTATTTTTTTCTAAGCTCTATGGATTATCTCTCCTTTGTCCTGTGATTCTAATCCTCAGGCTTCATGCAAATGCTTTTCCTGGGCTATAGCAGTGGCCCAGACAGCTTTGATATCCCAAGGGTTTCCATGGTAAAATTTCCACTGCCTAGTGGTGGTGTCAAGGGCTGGAAGATCAGCCAAGAGATGATTTGCGTGATACCTCTGCATGATTGGGGGCGGGTGACTGAGGGCAAAGAATATCCTTAATCCCAGGGAAATACCGGGTAAAGAACTACTGCTGACATCATCTCTTTCTTGCTCCCATCTTCCTCTGTTCTGCTGAAAGCAGTGTTTTTATGCTCCAAGAACAATGCCTGATATTTGCATTACTGAACATGATTTAGTCAAATGTCCTTATGCTGATTTCTTCCACCTTGCTGTCTTCGGATTTTTTCAAAACATTATTCTGTGACTTGCACCCAGACAACAACCTCAAAGAGAGTTAATTCCTCCTTCTGTGCTGCATCTATAGCTTGTAGAAGGATTTGGCAGCCTTTCCCACACTGTCCTGTGCTTATATGTTTACATGACTTTATAACATGAGCTGGGGTGATGCTGTCAAAGAGAGTGTGGAGATTGGTGACAACTCACACTGGTGTGAGTAAAGCTATGCACATATTTTCCATTGGAATTTTTGCCTTTTGTTCCAAAAGAATTATAAAGCAGTGCACAGAATTATTACCTATACATGAAAGAAATGTCTTATCAAAACCTATAAAAAGAATTTCATTTTTTTCTTTCTCACATGTTGTAGATCATTACCCATTTAATGATAATTGTTCTTCCATTATAACATGAAGCCATCTGTTCAACTTCTATAGAGATCACTAAAAATACCACAATGATAATAAAAGTCAAACACATTTTGGTAATTCTGAGCTACTGCAAATTTCAGTTTGTGTGTGTGTATGTGTATGTATCATTTTGTAATGCTATTAAGGATTTTAATAATATTTTCTTAGTATACCATGTGACTTTGGATTTCTTTTTTACTGAAAAAGAATCCACTTATAAAGAAAATAGCCACAAGAAGCATTTGACCAGTTGTCCAAGGATCCAAAACTCCTTTCACAATGGTGTGAACATGAGCATTTGGTGGCAAAAATCATTAGAGCCTCAACTGTGAAAAGAATCTTGATGTAGGAGACCAAAGAAGGACAGATACGTGTGTGGAATATCTCCCCAGAAACATCCATTGATTTCTGAAAGTGACAAAACAATCCACCACTTATCTGAACTAGTTTATAGGCTATTGTACAATAATCAAGATCAAATTCCATGAAACAAAATCCTATGAATTCTAAATATAAAAGGGAGGTGGGGGCAACGTGAACATAGTGATGAGAATCTCCTGGTGCAGAGTGGATGCAAAACATAATTTTTAGTGAGATCACTGCAAAGAAAGGGACAGGCTCTGTCTATTAAAAGCTATATAGTTTAGAGAATTACTTACAAAACCTCTCTTTTTCTAATTAACCTGGCCCAAAATGTGTTCTGAAATCTAATTTTAAATACATGTCACTAGCTTGTGGAGTAAGATTTAATTGATCAAAGCAAACACTGTATAAGATTTTAAATACCATGTATAATTAAATGAAATGCATTTTTGTTAACTGCTTTTTGTACATACACAGGTTCCTCTTCTACTTCTTCTGTGTCTGATTCAATAAGTAGAGAACCAGAGGAAGAGCAGATTAAGCATTTATAATTTTGTCATATTGTAAAGCTGAACAGTTCCTGTACTGGAAATTTCCACTACACTTCCCATGTGGTTCTCTGAGGATAGGAGTGGGAGGAGAGAGGAAGGATCATCTCCTTTTCCTCTCCTTATGATAGTGCAAGGTAAATTGATGCGATGAGAACACAGTCAAGACATTAGAATATTACATAAATTATCAATTTCACTTTATCAAAATGTACTTTTTCTAAATATTAATTACATTTATTTAAAAGCTTACCTATAACTTCTAAATAGTAGTTGAAAGATGGATAATTGAATTTTTAAACTTAATAACCAAACTTCTTACAAATTATATTTAAATACTTAAGTCTAATAGTAATGGAGATGGATTATGGTGGGGCTACGTTGTAAAACCTATATGTGGGCAAAAAAAAGAACATTGAATAAATTCCTTTATTCAACAAACACAGGAAATAAACTGACTTCCAAGACACATGACTGACATCTTCTAGGCATCATGGTTCTGTATACTAGATGATCTTAAACTGGGGAGACATGAAGCTTTTTGAATAAGATATTTAATTGAAGAGCTACCTTACCAGAAAAATACACATGACATTTTCAGTAAAGTTTCCTGGCACTCAAAGTCCCATGATGCACATGCAAGGGCTCCTCCAAGTTGACAGACCACAGATTAATCCTCCCCAAGGTCTTCTGTCTCTCTGGAAGACATACATGTAACAAAAGGCACTCCACGTGTTTTGGTACAGAAATGGTTTTAAAAAGAAGACATTTTAGAAAGTGATGCAGAGGAAAATAGAAAGGAAAGGTCTAGTTACCCACATCTCCTGATTCCTGGCAAAGAAGCTTCCTCGACATTATCCATCCACCAAGACACAGCAAAGATACATCATGGTACGACAGTGTGTTCCTCAGGAAAAGCTCAGCTTGCTATGAGTGGGGTGCACCCTCACAAGCAGAAGCTCAGCTTACTACAAAGCCAACCAACTCCAAGACTTGGAAAAGCCATGATGGGCAGTAATTTCCCTCCACAATGGAAGGTGGAGTGAAGAGAACAATCACACCAAAAGATGGGATGGGATCTTCAGGGCAGGCCACATGCAGGTGAGGCACAGATCTGCACCCACCTTTAGCACTGTAGGGCTCCGGCCCCCAGGGAAGTCAGAGCATTTCAGCACAAGAGAGGAGAGGGGTTCCACTTCTGTTCTAATTTGGGTATTACTCTCAGGGATTATGTGCATGCACTTACATACTCCCCTGTAGCATATCCACAAGACAAACTAAGATATACTGACTCTGGGAGGCCAAGGCGGGCAGATCGTTTGAGCTCAGAAGTTTGAGACCACCCTGAGCAAGAGCGAGACCTTGTCTCTACTAAAAAAAATAGAAACAAATTAGCTAGACAACTAAACATATATAGAAAAAATTATCCTGGCATGGTGGTGCATGCCTGTAGTCCCAGCTACTCGGGAGGCTGAGGCAATAGGATTGCTTGAGCCTAGGAGTTTGAGGTTGCTATAAGTTGATGCCACGGCACTCTAGCCTGGGCAACAGAGTGAGACTCTGTCTCAAAAATAAAAAAATAAGATATACTGAAAGCATTCATGTTTTTATTACCAAATATGTTTAAGGTACACCTTTATCAAGACGTAAGGTACATTTTTAACAATATTGTTTCTCTCTTAAGAAGCTCTTGCATATAAATGGGAACCACTTTTCTATCACCTAACATAGGAATTCTCAAAGAGAAGATTGTTTGTATCTCAATAGGTCTCCCATCCTTATGAACACAGAGGAAAGGCAGATAAGGATTTAACAGCTGTAAAGGGTACATGTCGGGTTTTGAATACATACTTGTATGTATTCATGTTTATGTGTATGAATGTAAATATAATGAACTGAACAAAAACATGCACCCAAATTGCAAGTGTCTTGGAGTTAGACATTATGTCTTCATTGTCATTGTGCCTTCCATGCCTGACACACAAAATAGTAATAGAAAATAAATGAATCATCATTGAATAATTAAGTTTCTATGTGCCTAAATTCATGTTCCAATAGGAAATTATATATTACATGTGATTTAATGGAAATATTTATATGTAAGGGCAGCACTGATGTAGGAGAAATATAAGAGTCTACAGAGATGTATAACTTGGCTTTACACCAATCTAACAATTGCTAACTGGATGACTTTGGTGTAGTTTTGTGTATTTTGTAATTTTTAAAATGTTTTTGTAACTGGAATACATGACTCTAAATAGTAAATATTAAATAGAATTCAGCTGATTAAGTAGTACAGTTTTTGGGGACACAGTAGATTCTTAATAAATCACTGATTTTAAATTTCTTTTGTATATGCTGATCACATATAATATAGGTAGTGAAAAAATTTAGATATAGGTATATTTGTTGCTATCCTTCCAACTATTTTTCTCTACTTTGTGTGGATTTAACTATTTTTGGTAGGAACAACCATTAGGGAGAGTTATCAAGGCACAACTTTGCTACACGAGCTAGTAGCCAAATCAATACACACACACACACACACACACACCCAGAAGAACCAGCTCCACCATTTTTGTGTCTGTAATTTTCTCAAGGTAGCCATACCACCAGCTAGAATAACGGAGACAATGTGCCTGCAAGGACACCTAATTTAGTTATGCAGCCTTTGACCACAGCAGGAGAAAGGTCTGTGGACCTCATGAAGCAACTGCATCCCTTGCTTGAAGCAGCCACTTACCTATAACATAAATCCATTATCTCACATCCCACCTTTTCTACTGCACCAGCTTCTCCCACACTCATCTGACCTTTCCTCAAGGAGAGGCTGACTCTACCAGGTGTTGACTACTACAAATTATTATTTAATTTGTTCTCTGTGTTGTTGCACATTATATGGTTAATGATATGAGGTGCAGGACATGCATCCATGGCAACTGAAAGTTTGCCATTATAATTTCTTCATGGAAGGGCACTCTACTCCATTTGGCTGAATATCACCTGGGGTCTTGGCTATACTCAAATATGCAGTTGTAAAAATGTTAATACAATTTGGCACCCCCTTCCACACCTGGTTTATTTAGGGTAAAAATGTATGCTCTGAATTATTTAAGTTATATTTCTACCTAAGGAATATACACAATATTCCCAATGACATATAGATATCATTTATTTAAATTTTTCCTGATCCTCTGTCTTATGTGAGGCAAGTCCAATCAGTACCTCTATGTCTGGAGGTACACTTGACTCATACTTTGTAATTTGTTAGGCATGAAGACCCCCAAAGAAATCACAGAAGCAATAGAATTAAATAAATGGGATCTGATCAAATTAAAAAGCTTTTGTACAGCTAAGGAAACTATAAGTAGAGCTAATAGATAGCCTACAGAATGGGAGAAAATATTTGCTCTCTACACATCCGATAAAGGGATGATAACAAGAATCTATCTAGAACTTAAAAAAATCAACAAGAAAATATCAAACAACCCCATCAATAAATGGGCAAAGGACATGAACAGAAACTTTTCAAAAGAAGACAGAATAATGACCAGAAAACATATAAAAAAAATGCTCAACATCTTTAATCATTAGGGAAATGCAAATAAAAACCACAATGAGATATCACCTAACCCCAGTGAGATTGGCCTCTATCAAAAAATCCCAAAACAACAAATGCTGGTGAGGATGTGGAGAGACAGGAACACTCTTACACTGCTGGTGGTACTGCAAATTGGTGCAACCTCTCTGGAAAAGAATTTGCAGATACCTCAAAGAGCTAAAAATAGAAATACTGTTGGATCCAGCAATAGCACTATTAGGCATCTACCCCAAAGAGCAAAAGACATTCTGTAATAAAGACATCTGCACCCGAATGTTTATGGCAGCACAATTCACTATTGCAAGGATGTGGAAACAACCCAAGTGCCCATCAATTCATGAGTGGATTACTAAAATTTGGTATATGTATACAATGGAATATTACTCAATTATAAGAAATGACAGTGATCTAGCACCTCTTACATTTTCCTGGATTGAGCTTGAGCCCATTATCCACAGTGAGGTATCACAAATTGGAGAATAGCCTCCACATGTACTGGCCGTCAGGTTGGCACTAACTGATCAACACTATGGTGCTCACATGGTAGTAATATTCTCCAGGGATTAGGGGGTTGGTGGGGGGGGGTGGTAAACTCACAACTAATGGTAACAGACACGGTGAGCATTGTAGAAGGGAAGGGCATGCCTCTGAACCTTGCTTGGGTGAGGCAAAAACACAAAATGTAACCAGAAGATATATGCACTTCAGTGTTTATTGCAGCATTATTCATAATAACTAAAATGTGGAATCAGCTTAAGTGTTTATCAAGTGACGAATGGATAAAACAGATGTGGTGTATGTACACAATGGAACATTATTTAGCCATGAAAAAGAAGGAAATTTTGTCATTTGCAGAAACATGGATGGATCTGGAGGACATTATTTTAAGTGAAATAAACCAGGCACAGAAAGACAAATATTGCATTTTCATACTCATATATGGGACCTAAAAAAATTGATCTCAAGGAGGTAGTGAATAGAATGGTGGCTACTAGAGATAGGTAAGGGTGGTGGGAAGGGGTAATGAAGAGGTGTTGGTTAATGGGTAATTCTGTTAAATAGAAGGAAAAAGTTCTAGTGTTCAATAGTGCAATAGGGCAACTATAGTTAACAATAATTTATTATATTTCAGAATAGCTAGAAGTTTTCAAATGTTCCCAACATAAAGCAATGATAAATGTTTCAGGTGAATCATGTCCCAATTACCATGATTCGATCATTATTTGTTATATGCTTGTATCAAAATATAACATGTACTCTATGAATATGTACAACTATTATGTATCAATAAATTTTTTTTAAAAAGACATAAAAAATAAATCTTAGGAATAGTATCTGAGTTATTTCCAAAAGATGTTATTTTGGAATCTTCATAATATTCTATTATTTTAGTCAAAAATTTAGGTATAGGTATGTCTGTTGATGTCCTCCCAACAATTTACTTGTATTTTACATTATTTTAGAAGAGTCCAATAAGATGAGTAATCAACAAATATGTTGTATATTTTTTCTCCCTTCATATTATTAAAGTGGTGCAATGAACATCTTTATATACCCACTTTTGATTGCCTTATAGATCATTTTGTTTAAAAAATAATTACAGAAACAGGATTAATGAACTAGAGTATATAAACATTTTTAATGATCCAGATAAATATTGCCAAATCGCTTGCCTCAAATCTTGTAGCAAATTAAACTCCCACAAACATTATATCCATGGGCCTTTCCAGCCATTTCAGTATTAATGAAAAAAGAAAAGAACAAATTAATGAGTTTTGTTGGTAAAAATATTTTTTATTATTTGATTTCTATAGAGAAAAAAATGATTTTTACATGCATTTGACTTGTTTTTTGGTAAATTTTCCATTTGTGTGATTTGTTTCCCTTTCTGTTAATGTATCAAAATTCTTTGAATGATAATAGCTAATAATATATTAGTAATACTTTTGTCAAACTACCTTTGGAAATTTATCCTCTTGTTTATTTTTATGCTTTATATTTAATACTATATTTTGAATAATTTTAAAATTGCAAAAAAACTTCAAGTTTAGTACAGAAAACCCTTTACCCAGGTTCACAAAGTTTTAATATTTTGTTAAATTTGTTTTATCATCTTCTTTAGATAAAGAGAAAGGTACAGATGATAAATATATACATAGACTAAAATACATATTTATAACATTAAATAATGAAACATACATATTGAATCCTTTTTATATGTAATGAGCAGCTTTGTTTACATTATGCCCTTTTCCTCTCAATATTTCCCTTGGTGCTCTCTACTATCTTTTATAACTATTATACATAGCAGCTATCAAATTCAAGAGACTTATCGTTGACATAATACTTGCCCCTAATCTACAGTCCATATTTTAGTTTCCCAAAACTGTTCCAGTAATGTCTTCTCCGGCGTTTTCTCCTGCGATAGTGGGTGCAGCCCAGGCTTATGCAATGCATTTAGTTTTCCTCCCCTTTGAGATCTTTTAACCTGAGACAGTTTTTAACCTTCCTTTGTCTTTTATAACGTTGGTACTTCAAAAGAATACAGGACATTTATTTTGTAGAACATTATCACTTTGGGTTTGTCTGAGGTCTCCCGCATGGCAGATTCAGGGTTTGAGCCCTCGTGGTGCAGTGTGAGCGGCGTTACGTTCTTCCAGCATCCAGAGGACCATGCGATCCTCTGCCATTGACTAGTGATGCTACGTTTGATGATCTGTCAAAGCTTGTGTGTTGTATTTTTTGTTGTTGTTAGACTTTCATTTACTATATTATTTATCATAAGTAATATGCAATCCATATTGAGACTATGCAAATTTCTTTTAGTCAAATCAAACAGCTCCCTTGCCTCAGATTTAGCATCTATTGATGATTCTTGAATGAGTTCATCTTTACCATAGTTGTTGCAAAATGGGGATTTTTCCACCTCCAGCATGCCTTTGTATATATCAGTAAATGGCTGAGACTCTACTATGTGAAAGACGTTTCTCTTCTTCAACATATACTTATTTGTGTGCTTATTTATTTATTATTTATCTATTTGTGTGCCATTATCTATTCATTATAAATGTAAATGCATGGATTCCTGTTTTAATCAATGACATAATTCATTAGTTATTTTTTGTAGATAAGCAATGCTTTATGCTTCAGGTGCTTCTTTGCAAAAAGAAATAATCAGATTACTATAAGAAATAATCAGATGACTATACTCAAAGGTTTACTTAAACCTTTTGTTTCTTAGATCATATATAATATGGCACAAACTATACATTCTTTTGCAATTTGCAAATATCCTGCACATCTCCTCATATGCATTCTAGAGATCTTCATTCTCCTTATAGCTACACAGCAATACATTATATGCATGTGTCACAATCTTCTATGTTTGGGCCTTTAGGCAGTTATCAATATTTTGCAATTACAAATAAACTTATTCATTTTCATATTTTTGAAGGTATATATTCAGGATAAATTCTTAGAAGTGAAATTGGTGGGCCATAGGTAAATGCATGTACAAGTTTGTGTATATTCTGAGTTTACTTCCATAGGGATTTTACCATCTTTCCTCACCAGTAATATAGGAGAATAAAAGAGGATTTCCCCAAAGCCTTGCCACAAAGAGTATTGGCAAACTTTAAAATTTTTGCCAGTTCTCCTTCATGTATTTTCCATTTGACTTATTTCCTAGTTATTTTTCTATGATTAATTTTCCACATAAACTTTAGTGTGAAATTATCTACCTCCAAAAAAGCTTCTTTGTATGGTTATAGAGATTGCACTAATTTTTCAATTTAATTTATCAAGAATTGATATTTTGGGAATCCTGAGATGCCCTATCAAAGAACAAGGGATGACTTTCCATTTGTTCGATTCACTTTGTATTTTTCAGAAGTAAATTTTAATTTTTTCACATGGGTTGTTAAACTTTTCTTTTCTAAAATTTTCATGTTAAATTTATTTCTAATTGGTTATTTGAATATATGACAGGAATTGATAATTGCATATTAATTATTTTTCCTGCCATCTTATTGAGTAATTTAATTTTTTGAATTATTTCTATTATTGATTAGTTAGGGCTCCCACATATATTATCAAGTCATCTGAAAAAGAGACACATTTTACTGCTTTTCAATTCTTATGCTCTAATTATTGTCTCCAGTAGGAGACTAAATTGATAATGGGGATAGTGAACATACTTTCCTTGTTCCTGACCTTAAGGAAAATGCATCTGGTGTTTCCCATGAACTAAGATTCTGGATTTAAGATAGGGAAAACACACACACACACACACACACACGTTCACTTATGCTAATGTGTATGTTATGTTGTATATGTTATTATACATATTGTATAAAAGGCCACATACTCCCATATATGTTAAGGAAATATCCTCCATTTCTATATTCTTGAATGTTTCCTTAAGAAACTTTGTTGAATTTTGTCAAAGGCTTTTTAAGTATTTATGGGGATAACCATATG
Organism: Eulemur rufifrons; assembly: GCF_041146395.1. Lineage (NCBI taxonomy): Eukaryota > Metazoa > Chordata > Mammalia > Primates > Lemuridae > Eulemur > Eulemur rufifrons. The sequence goes on along the minus strand of NC_091011.1, from coordinate 3,206,698 downwards.
ACTTTATTTAGTTCTAATAATATGGTGAATTATATAAAGAGATTTCCTAATGTTGGAACTTTTGGACATTACTATTGTATTACCCAGTTAGTTGTGATGTATTATTCTAAAATGTTGAGTTGGAATATATTTACAGTGTATTTTATTTAGAATTAAAAACTTTTGCACTAATATTTATGAGAGTTGTTCATCTCGGAGTACTAAGTTTATCCAGTTGGGTATCAATATTTTATTTAATTTTTCAAACAAGCTTAGAGATTTTTGTTATTTTTCTATTACTTGAAATTATGTGGCATTACAACTATTTGCATCCACTTTTTCGTAGAATACATACCCCTGTGATGCGGAGGCCACTTACTTGATTATTTCCTCTATTCCTTAAATGAAAATTGATTTATTTAAGTTTTCTATCTCTGAAGGAATCAATTTTGATAAGCCATATTTTCCTAAGACATCACTAATTTCATGTAAATTTTCAAATTAATTTGTACAGAAGTGTGGTGTGGCAAAATACATTCAAGGAGTTTTTTAATTTAAATTTTTTATATAGAGAGTTAAACACTCCTTATCATTTACTAATTTTTATAGTTGTGTTTTCTCCTTGATTAAATTATGATTTATTAATTTTATAATATTTTTAATGAAGTTTTGATGTATAACCTTAATATACTATTTTCTTCATTCTCTGCCTAGTTTCTGCTTTTACGTTTATTATTTCCTTCCTTGTGCTCTATTTTGGTTTATTTTTGCTCATTTTCTAGCTCTTTACATTGGGAATTTAAATTCATTTGTTTTGTTATTTTATGCTTATTAACATGTTTTTAAGGCCATGATGTCTTCTCTGCTATTTTAAAGCTCTCTCTTAACCTGATATATAGAGTTTTTAATATCACTGTTAGAAATTTATTTCTGTTCATATTTACCGTCTGATCCAAGAGTTTCTTTTTTTTTTTTTTTTTTTTTTCTATTTTTTCTATTTTTTTTTTTTAATTTAATTTTACAGAATCAAAGAGTCTAACAGTATATCTTGTTAGATACAGTATGTCCTCATAATGTATACATTATTTTTTGTACAATGATATGAAATAATATGGGAAATATTCATGATAAATTATTAAGTGAACAGTGCAAGTTAAAAACAATAGTTTCATATTTTTTCCCCACCCCCCCTTTCCCGAGTCAGCACCTTCAAGTGTTACCACTCCCCAAACGGTACGCAATGCACTCATTGTGTAGGCATACACCCATCCCCTCCCCCACCCCCCACCTCAGTCTGATGTCCAATTGGTGTCGTTTTCAGATTTGTATTTAGGTGATGATCAAGGAAACCAATTTTCTGGTGAGTACATGTGATGCTTGTTTTTCCATTCTTGGGATACTTCACTTAATATAATGGGTTCCAACTCTCTCCAGGAGAACCATAGAGATGTTGTATCTTCATCATTCCTTATAGCTGAGTAGTATTCCATGGTATACATATACCACAGTTTACTAATCCAGTCATGTATTGATGGGCATTTGGGTTGTTTCCACATCTTTGCTATTGTGAATTGTGCTGCTATTCTGTAACAAAGGCACGTGTACCCAAGAGTTTCTTAATAACATTTTTTCCTTGATTTCTAGGTGTCAGTACTTTTTAGTTTCTGATTTCATGGAATTTTAATGAAAGAATATGGCTTCTAATATTTTAACTTCTAACTTATCGATGTTTTCTAGTGATCTATTATATGATGAATTTTGTGCCAGTTTCATGTACACCTGAAAAACAGGAAATTTTTTTTTTTTTTAATTCTGTTAATCTATCCTGAAACGTTTATTGGATCCCAACTTCCTGCCAATTCTTATTTCAGATTCCAAGGACACAAAAGAAAAAAATAAATAGACTTCATTTTCTCATGGAACGTATTTTTGATTAGGAAGATGCAGACGGTGCACAGGGATCTACGGAGCCCTCGGTGGAGGCGGGAGGTGGGAGGTGGGAGCGGCGCACACGAGGGACGCCCGGGAAGGCGCGAGGCAAGAAAAGCATCTGCGAAGGAATCCCTGCAAGAGAAGAGGCAGGCCGACTCCATCACGGAGCCTTTCAGAATATCCCGGGGGTTAGTAAGGCCCTCGACGTGGGCGTGGGAGGTGGAGCCCTCAGCTGAGGGACCTAACCTGCGCAAAGGGTCCAGCGCGAGCCTCAGAGGGCTTCTCCCCCGAGTCCGCGCTGGCCGCGTCCCCTCCCTCGCTCGCGCAGAGACAAGGTGACGCCGTCCTGTCTCTCTGGCCTTCCTGGAGCCTCCCAGCTCCCGCCCTTGCTGACTGGAACACCCACCTCCGAACGACAACAAGGTGCGAGTGCCAACAGTGCACACCAGTGGCCAGAGTGACAGTGAAGGGGTGGGACTCCTGGATTCCCTCCGGGACTACACAAAGGCTTCGGGGCAGCCGGACTCCCCCGCACGAAGTCATGCACTGGGCTCACACGGACAGGGCCCCGCCGGGCCGCGCGGGCCGAGGAAAAACAGCTTCGGGGGAACCATTAGGGGCCACCCCCAAGGCCTAACGTGCTCAGTCAAGCCTAGCAAAGTCAAACCCCAACAAGCTTGGGAAATGTTAGAAACGCCGGGGAGAAGCACAAGAAGCCGGCAAAGGTGAAAAGAAGTTTATTGCCACATCTGCACACAAGGGCTAAGGAGAAGATGGCGTCACCCCAAAATGGCGGGCATGTAGGGCTTTCACAGCCGGCTTGGGGCGGGGCCTCGCAGGGGCGGGGCCTCGCAGGGGCGGGGCCGGCGTAAAGGGCCCTTCCGCGACCGCGGCCCCTCCCACCGGCCTCTGGGTTCAGCCGCAGGAGGAAACTGACCGGCGGCGCCCGGGCTCCGGCCCACAGGACTGCGGAGCCAGGGCGGGAACGTGCTTCAGCACTGATACAGGCTGGATTCTGAGTGTTCCCTTCCGTAAAAGAACAGTGGAGAACTAAAAAATTTTTTAAAAGCCACTATTGATTTAGTCATTAGCATATGCTATGCAGGAAATGGTTTCTAATGATTTTTATTGTCATTCTGAAAATTTTTTATGTTAGTTATGTTTAGTTTCTTTTAGTTTCAATAAACCCATTTAGCACTGAAAACCCAGTTTGAACAGAGACTGAAGAAGCGAGAGGGCAGAGGCCGGGGACATTTGTGCCAAGACGTCGCCCGCCCGAGCAAGGGGCCAGCCAGGGCCTCGGGTCTCGGACAGGAATCGCTCCCATCTGAGACACCTCCGAGAAGCTACCGAAGACAGTGGTTGGAGAGGAGATGGCAGAGGTAGCAAAGAAACTAAAAATTAGCATAGATGCTGCAAGAAAGAGAACAAAATACACAGTGGCTCAAATAGAGCAAAGTGTGTTTGCTTTTCACATAAGAGCCCAGAGACAGGCAGGCGTTGCAGGTGGTTGGGCAGTTCCTAACCAGAGGTGCATCCAAGACCCAGGTTCTTTCCACCTTGTTGCTCCGTTATTTCTTAAGCTCTTGCTCTCATTTCATGATCAAAATGGGACGCACTGAGTTCCTATTCCAAAGTTTTAGCCTAAAGAGAAGGGAGAAAGAGAAGTGGAAGGCAAGGAATTTCCTTTTTTAACGGTGTGGCCTGTTTCACTCCCCGTGGTCTGGCATCCAGCTTGGCTAAACTGAACCGGCTGCCCCTCCGGGTGCGTGGGGGCTGGGACATTACAGTCGCAGGCCCAGGCCCAGCAAAACCTTCAGGAGTTCTGTTGCTAAGGGGGAACTGTGCAAAGTGGATCCTGCAACCAAGGCTGAGGGAGTCTGACAGATGCCGAGATGATGGAGGTCTTTGTAGGCCCTTGTAAGACTTTTATTAATATTTTAAACAGTGAGTGAGACAAGAAACCATGAGGAGATTCGAGCAAAGGAGTAATAAGCATTTATTTAAGAAAAGCACTCTGGCTGGTATCACATATGTACCATGCTCAAATAGCACTAATCTTTAATGCTTCTTTTTGTATACAATGTGTGATTTTTATATAAGTGGTTCTGTTTCAAGAACATCTTTTCTGCCCATCAACTTAGCACTGCTACGGTTTCCACTCTTCATTATTGCAGCTCTATACAGAGAGAGAATATAATCTACAGGGGAGGAAAACGAAACAAATCAAAACCTTTTCCTTTACCCTCCTAGATTCTATGGCCGGGGGCTCTGCAATTTAGACAGAAAAAACATAGATTAACAAGAAGAAAATAGAATTTGTTAACACTGTGCAGCCTAAATCACGCAGGAAAAACCTCAGAGAGACTCAAAGGGCACTTGAGAACGGTGGAGCTGGGGCTTACGTATCAACTGAGCAAAAGAACAATAAATTTGTAGAGAAGTGAGGAGACAAAAGGAGTTTTAGGAGTGGTCAATTGTGGGAAGGTAAATATTAAAGAAATGGGGGAAACAAGTGAAGTAAAAATTTTGGGGGCAGGCCCATCACAGCACCAACTTTCCATCTTCTCTGTGGTCCCTAAACTTCCCTGGGATCGGGGATGTGCAGCTGTCCTCACTTCTCAGAAGTTTCTGCGTTTAGTAAGATGGCAGATGCTTCTTTCTGCATGGGTTGACTCTTTATTGCTATGAGCTGAAAATAATCCTTATACAAAATGGCGTATTTTAGGGTGGCATATTTTAATGTACTATTAGAGGTAATAGGTACATAATGGGTTCTGGAATAAATTATCTGTGTTTAATCTTGCATAATTCCATCTGTAGTGTGAAACTTTGCTTTAATTTGTTTATCCTGCTTGAAAGTTTTTGTTAAGAAAAAATGTATTCCATAGTTAAATAGCTCCTAGAACATCATGCTCACTCAAAATCTAGAAGCAGTTAATGTTTTTATCATAGCATATTTTAATCTCCCCCATTTATTTTTGTTTTTAAATTGTATTTTAGCAATTTTTTCTATTTCTTTATTCTGTTTAAGGCTCCTGTTTCTGTTATAAATTGTAGAAAAATAGTTTGTAAAATTTTTACTGTTAGAATATTCAGGTAAAGACATAAATACTCAGACACAATTTATAGTTCTTCTTGTTAAAAATCTTTTCTGTAACATTTACTAGTTTTAATCATATACCTGTGGCGTATTCCTTATGAGGTTTTCCACAAATTTTTCTTCTTACTTATTTTCTTCTTACTTATTTTTTCTTCTTACTTATTTTTTATAAATATTTCTTTTGTATGCCTTCCTAAAAGTCATATGCAAAATTATATTTTAATGTGTTTCTGTAAACCGTATATGTTTAGATATGTTTTCCAGAAACTACTCCATGGCTTTTATGGACTTAAGAGAACAAACTCCAAATCCATGAATATTTTATCTCAAATATTTTATGTTATACTTTCCCATATAAAATCTCACAGTGGGCTGTGTTTTACAATAGAAACTACACTGTGTTCTCCTTGATGCTGTTGCCTTGAATTCAATTTGGCCTGAAAACAAATAAATCAACCAAGAAACAAAGCAACAAGAAACTGTTATATAATTTCTGTGTTCCTGATAAAGTTTGCCATAGCAAAGTGCACTCTACATTAACATATAATCTAGATACTGAAATTTTAGAACAAAACCAGTTTCATTTTTTATCCCTACAGTAAAGGTGTCAGAATAAACCATAAACTTAAAAATGGCAGCATTAGTTAATGCATATATATATGTATGTATACATATATATATATATTAGATCTAGTGTTAAAATTTTCTGAAATTGTGCTTCCATTGATTTTTAAACTTAAACTTTAGTCCCACGGGTTCTTTCACTTTAGCATAGCCTATGGATTCGCTGGGACACATACATTTCTTTATTGCTGCACTTTAATTCAGCTGATGGATGGTTACTCAACATTCTCCTGGGGAATAGACGGCAGCCCCAGAGAAAAATGTACTCGTGGTTTAAATCTTTACATCTTATCCTTGCCAAAATGTTCTTTGATTGATTGAATGACTAGGCAAATGAAGCAACACTTGACCTCAACACACTGCACAGTTTCAATAATTTGTTACTCCTCTCAAGAATAATTTTTCTTTAAAATAAAGTGCTTGCTAACAACATTTTCATGATTACAAACTATCATTCTAATTATATAAAATATGCTTGTTGTCACAAACCTTATTCCCATAGCATAGCAACCTACATAGCACAAAATAAAGGAATTCAATAAGTGGGATGCTTCCACATTTTTTGCCTCATTCTTAAAACTTTTGCACAATATGTATTTGATAAAATAAAAATGAATATATGATAATTATCTCTTCAGACAGCTGAACCATTCTGTGTAAACTTAATCATATCTTGTTTTCTGCAAAGTTTTGAAAATATTTTAACTGTTTTGTAGGAATATTTATATCTCATTTATATTTTAAGCAATTTTTTAGATTACTTTACATCATCTTTTTATTATTTTGAAGGAGTCAGGAATCACGTCCAGTAGAAGATTTGATTCTAAGACTCCTTGGGTGAACTCTCCCAGTGTCTGTCAGTGTGTTTTGAAATTCCGGTCCTGTCATCTCTCCAAGGGTAAGTGAGCTGGGAAGGACACCACAGTGTTCTTCTCTTCCTGCTCATGAGATGATTGAAATGCCCCAAGGCAGCTCAAGGCTGTGGGGTACTTGGAGGGCCGGAAGAGGAGGAGAATGTGCTGCCCTACAAATCATACACTTCACATTTCCATTCTATTACATTCTTCATACCAGCTTGAAGGGTACTTATTAAGTGTGCAAAGTACAGTGCAACGGGTAAGTGACTCAAAATTGGAAAGGAGTTTTGCCCTATGTTGGTTCTTGATGCAGTCAAGCAAATCAGAGCCCTAAGTGCAACCTGGATGCTACTCAAAACCCCATGGTAGTATGTCCCCAAACCGGTACAGTTTTCTAAGCAGGGGTGTTTGGCTTCCTGCTGTCAGGTCGGAATGCAGAAATCTTGGCAGGAAATCTCAGCAGAGTTCACTTTTTTCTGGCCTCTCAATAACAAGGGGTATATTTTTCTTCCTCAGAAATATCATAAATAAAATACAAAAGTACTCAGTTGAAAACAGCTAAATCTGCATTACATGATAAAGCTCAGACCAAAGCATGTTTAACTGTTTGGGATAGGAAAGGGTTCATTTTTTGCTTGATAATAATTAAATTGATTTGGATATTTTCGTTTAAAATCTAGACTAAATATTAGGAAAACAAAATATATTGTATGATCTCTGAATGGAACCCACGCTGTGGCAGGCACTTTGCTCTACGCTTCATATATAAAAATCAATTTGCAAAATCTCAACATTATGCATTCTAACTCATCTAGCTTTAATTGCAATGTTATTCTGCGGTTTGTTTCCGAATTTGCCTTACCAAGTAATTAGAAAGAACTTTGGAAGGGTACTTAAAGATAGTCGCTTTCAAATTTGTACACTAATCGTGTCTTATGTAATTTTATAAGCCATCACCCACACTGTTCCTTTACTAAGTCCAAGGAAGTTTATTTCATTTTATCTTTTTCGTTAAGTCAGATTAACTCATTTTTATTGCACTGATATTAAATCTTGTTTTTTAACGATAAACAAGATTTAAAATTGTTCAGTTCATATTTTAAACTGCTCATGTTAATGATAGTACATTACATAAAGACTTTCTTCATATCAGTACTGTTCATTAGACAGAATGTTAATTCTACTCCACAATCTTGACTGTCAAATGGGATGTACTTTCTATAATAATTTAATAGCAAATTTGGGTCTTACTTTTCAGCACACTTAAAAAAAAAGAACAGATGTCTAATTGAGGAAATATTATTTGAAACATTTAGCACCACATGCATTAGCATTATGTTAGTGCATACTTATTCCAAGCTATAAATTTTCAATTAATTCACTCAGAAGAGATTTCCTGTTTCATTGCATGTATTTCATAGTAAAACTGCCTATCACTTTACATTCTTCTCATAGCATCAGTAATGAAACAAAGATATGTCAATTATGTTTCTTTAAGGCAAGTTGTTTTAAAACATTAAGAAACAATTCCTCACTTAAGGGAAGAATTTCTTCTTTTTAAACCCATTAAATTTGTTAGAACAATCCTTTCCATCAATCGTCAATGTGTCTGTGGCAGGAGAAAATTACATGAAACACGGGACAAGTTGTTTTGTAAAAGCGTATTTCATACTAAATATCGGGTGCCCTTTTCATGTCACGTGATAGCCTTGAGGACGTTTGAGCCACGCGGCAGGGAATGAGATAAACGAGTTCCATAGCACTGGAATTGGCACAGGAACGGGAGGGACCGTCGGTGGACAACTTTAAAGAAAAACAGTGATAGTGGGAGAATCTATTATATCACTCAAGTTTTCATAATACAATCTTTTAAAACCCAGGAAAGTAAAGACTTTAGTTATAGAAAAAGTACCGGTATGATTACTGTTTTAAATCAATCTGTACCATAAAAATATGCGATACCTTTCCACAGGGGCCTCTGGGAATATTGGTGAATGTATTTGTATGCTGGGCCAGAAATCAAACGACTTTGAGAGATTTCAGAATGCAGATAACATTCTTTGAGAATAAGTGAAGTAAGAATAGCATAGAAAAAGCTGCAAGTGGTACCACTATGTATGGAGCATCGTGTGACATTGAGTAAGACACGTGGATGGAGCCAGCAGCAGCCGTCAGAACCCGAACGCGGATCGGTCACGCAGCGTTTGCGTTTGTCACTGGAATAATAATGTAGCTAAAAAGTTTGAATAAAATAATTTCAACAAGTTGAATAAAAAGCAACATTAAGTGCTCAGTACTTATGAATCTTGAACAAGGGTATAATCACATGCAAAGAAAAAAACCTAAATAATTTTATTATTTTAAAAAGAAAAAGGCAAATTAAAATAAATAAATGTAATCCAAATGTTAAACTTTAGTTAAACAACCATTACTAAGATAAAAAAAGAAGTAAAGACAACTTAATTTAAAATAGACAATTTTCTGGAGAAATATCTCATTAAAATACAGATGCAGAATAAAAATAGGAAAAAATAATTTAGGAAATGGGATTGTTTTCTTTGGTTTTATATTTTTACTATGCATGATATATAATATATATACATATCAATCACTTTGAAACTATCAATGAAGGTGAATTGTTCTAAATTTTTTTCTAAATTGAGTTTCTAAGAAACAGTAATGATTAGTGAATATAGAAAAATTTACTTTATAAATCTAAAAAAGCTCTGATACTAAATTGAAACAAATATAGAACAAACAGCAGCAAAGATTCATTTTACACGTGACCATAGTGTAATCTTTAAAAAAAATTAGCTATTCTGTTCCAGAAGTATATTAAAGGAATTAATACATCATTATCAAGGCAGATGCTCTTTATCAGTTTATCAAGATATTAGACAAATGTAGAAAAGATAAAATGGGCACATTAATGGATTTCAATAAAATGACTTGATAAAATTCAATACCTACTGATTATTTTAAGCAACTGTTCTTAAGAAACAAAGAAAGAATTATTGATCCAATAAATACAATCTCATACCAACCAAAATATCAGGATTATTTATGATGAAACTTGAAAAACTGATCCTAAAATTTATTTGTAAAGAAAAACTGCATAAGAATATTCATGCCTTACCTGTTTTTTGTCTAATATATTGCCTAAGCTCCATGTTTTCATTTTCTCTTTTTAACAGGTAACTCTTTAAGGATATAAAATCCTTGATTTAGCAGCCTTGATCTAGTTCTAAGACTTGAGCTATAAAATTCCTCTATTAGTGCAGAGAAACAGAACCAATAGGAGATATAGGTAGACAGATGGATGATTGATAGATAGATAGAGATATTTAAAGAGATTTATTATTAGGGATTGGTTCACAGCCCATGTGATTATGGAGACTGAGAAGTACCATAATCTGTCATCCACGGGTTGGAGAGAGTCAGTGGTGTGGCTGCAGCCTGGGTCTGCAGACCTGAGAACCAGGAGCACCAGTGGTGTAAGTTCAAGGTCAAGTACATAATCTGCTTGTCCCCACTCTAATAGTCATGTGGAGAGAGAGGATTGTCCCATCCTCCACCTTTAAGTATGAAATGTCCCATTTCCTTAGGTACTAAGTTTGACAATTGATATCTCTGACATTTCACTGTGACACCTCTTGTTTTATTTTTATTGTGAGGGTACAGCCTCACTCTTGCAAACATACATTTTGGCTAGTGATTATCTTTCACATTTTTTGAGCAATCTTTTGTGAAACTGTGGATAAGTCAAAAATTCATGTTATTTTCAAATATGAGTTCCGTCGTGGAACCAATGCAGCACAGACAGCTGGAAATATCAACCAAGTGTTTGGGAAGGATGTGGCTAATGAACACACCACATGTGGATGGTTTGAGAAGTTCTGTTCTGGTGATTTTAATCTTGAAAATGAGCCCCGTGGGCAACCTGAGACCAAAGTGGATAATGATGAGCTGAAAGCGATAGTGGAAGTGAATCCATCTCAACCTACGTGTGAATTAGCAGCAAAGTTTAATGTTACTATTCCAACAATATTGGATCATTTGAAACAAATCAGCAAGGTAAAGAAGTTGGATAGATGGGTTCTGCATGAATTAAACAAGCGTCAGAAGAGAAATCGTCTCAAAGCTTGCCTTTCTTGGCCGTTATGACATAAAGGAGAAATATTTCTACACCATATTGTGATGTGTGATGAAAAATGGATTCATTTTGACAATCACAAACATTCGACACAAGGGTTGAATAAAGATGAAGTGCTAAAACACAGTCCAAAACTGAATATTCATTTTAAAAAAAACCTAATGGTGTCTGTTTGGTGGTCCAGCGCTGGTATCCACTACAGGTTCATGAAATCGATTCATGAAATCGTTCATGTCAATCGATTACAGCAGATGTCTACGGCAACCAATCGGATGAAATGGTGAGGATGCTTTCAATAAACAGCCGAGATTGGCCAATTGAGGCAGGCCAATCCTCTGACAAGACAATTCTCAATCACGTGTCACACAAATGACGCTGTTCAAAACAGAGGCTGGACTTGGAAACTCTCCGTCATCCACCGTATTCACCAAACCTTGCACCAACTAACTACCACTTCTTCCAGGCTTCAGACCACTTCTCGCAAGGAAAAATATTCAATTCTCAACAAGCTGTGGAAAACGCCTTTCTCTGTTTCATCACCACTCTCTCTCCAGTCTTCTTCACTGCTGGCATAAACAAGCTACTGTTAAGATGGCAAAACTGTGTCAGTTGTTTAGGCACATACTTTGATTAATTGTACTGCTTCTTGTTTGAGATATACTAAACTACACTTTTGATTCAAAATAGGATATTTCATATTTAATCACCTACTATGGACTGGGTAAGCCTCACCCACGTCAGGGAGGGCAATCTGCTTTCCTCAGTCGACAGATTCAAACACTATTGTTTCCAGAAACACTCTCACAGAAACATCAGGAATAATATTAAGCAAATATTTAAGCAAATATTATTATCTGAGTAGTTCACGACCCATGCAAGTTAACACATAAAATTAACCATCATAATTCCCATGTTTTTATTTTTGAGAGTCTTTACATGCATTAGTAATAATTTAACTTCAAATTTACCATATATTTCTCTTTAAATTATAAACTCCAATCTATCTAACCATCTACTTTGTAGCTGGGTATTTTTATAAATTAATGGCTTTCAATTGCATTTGGTCAAGCAACGTGTCTGACAAAATTTGTGTATGTCCCTAGACCAATTCCCATTTCTCTCCCACTGTTATTGACAATTTTATTCCTGTACCATTTCTACTCCACCTTTCATCATTTTAATACTTACAGGGATGTGGCAGCTGTGTGATAAATTACTGGGCATGGGACTGAAAACTCAGGCTACCTAGTGAAGTTATTTTTTTTAATAAAAACATACATGAAGTGGCTTTTAACTACTCTAAATTTCACTTGCTTTACCTAAAAATTGAGCTTAAAATAGCTGACATATGCCTTGCATGCTAAGCAAACTGTTGGTTAAAACTGCTTGTTTGCTGTGTCAGGACCATAAGTTGAGGTTGCTTTTTAACTTCTCTTACATATTTTGATTTTGTAATCCATAATTTGGCTTAGAAATAAGCAGCTGGAATAACCTATCATAAAATAAACTAATAAAAACAAACACCCAATAACAACACTCCAGGTCAAAAGTTTAATAAAGCCACCAGCCAGCTGCCAATCTCTGTAGAAAGGCCAAAGCATATTCTCATAGCCCCTCTCTGAATCCTACTTTTCTGACTTTCTAATACATTAGTTGCACTGTCAAGAAACCTAGATTTGTTGCTGATTTTTCTCTTATATTTATTTTTCTTTGAGCCATAAATATGGAATCTTCATATTTTAAAAGTAAGATTCTTGTCAAATACAACTGATGGTTTCATCGGTTATCAGAGCTACTGTCACAAATGACCACAACTTGGTTGCTTAATCCAAGCATTCTCTCAGAGATTTATAGATCAAAAGTTGGAAGTCAAGATGCTGGCAGGTCCACCCTCTATCTGAGCTTGGTGAAGAATCCTTCCTTGCCTCTCCCAGAGTCTGGTGGCTCCAGGCTTCCTCCGTCTGTGGCAGAATCACTCCAGTCTCTGCCCCATCTTCATATGTCCTCCTGCTCTGCATCTGTCCTTGTCTTATAGGGATAGTTATCATTGGATTTAGGGTCTATATGGATAATCCAGGAAGATCTTAACTCAATATCCTTAATTATGTCTGAAAAGACCCTTTTTCCATATAAGTTCAAATTCATAGGTTCTGTGTAGACATTTCTATTGGGAGCCACCATTTCAACCCACTACAGTTGCTAAGAAAAAAGAAAAACTTACTTTCAACACAATATGTGCAAAGTTTCATGTACTTAATGCAGCCACACAAAGCCACGCTCACATTCTGTGCTGTGGTGGAGTTACGGGGAGGTTGAGAGAAGGAGGGGACGTGCGGTGAAGCGATGGTAAGTGTTGTTTTTCTTATTTTTAAAACAAAGCAAAACAAAGATTTTCAATATGAAATTGTATTTACTTAAGTAAAAACTGCACTAACTTTGGGTTTGAGATTTTTCAATCACATGAGCTTGATGGGAAAATAAAAAATATGCTACTAATTCCTGGAAAAACCTAAAACAACTTATCTCCTTCTACCACATCTTACCCTGTGGTCTTTAAGGGGAAAGACTTTTCAAAATTGGAAAACAAAAGGGACCACCACTAAGAATCAGTCTTGATTTTTAAATGATTTGTTTATCAAATATAAATTCTTGCTATTTATTTTTATATATGTATTTAGATACCCCTTAAATTCAACTATAACTTGACTTTCACAATGAATCCTGGAATCAAAAGTTTTAAATTTTAGACCAGGCACTTTGGGAGGCCAACGCAGGAGGATTTCTTGAGGCCAGGAGTTCAAGACTAAGCTGAGAAAGAGCAAGACCTTGTCTCTACAAAAAATAGAAAAATCAGCTGGGTGTGATTGTATGCACCTGTAGTCCCAGCTACTCCAGATGCTGAGGCAGGAGGATCCTTCAAGCCCAGGAGTTTAAGGTTGCAATGAGCTTTGATGACACCGCTTCAGTCTCCTGTCTCAAAAAAAGAAAAAAAAGTTTTAAACTTAAAAACATAGTATGATACTTGAATATTTCATTATTAGCACCCATATGCGGACTCATACACAACTTTCTAGGAGTTCATTCTGAGTAAAATATATTTGTATCCTGTGTAGATGTGTCAGGAAAAAGTTTCATTTTGGGAGTATCAGGAACTCCTATGACTCTAAAATAAAATCCATGAAAATGACACAATTAAACGTGTATTTTCCAGTCATACTCAGGGTTTTAAAGACCTTCAAGGTGCTAGGTGATATCTGCAATCGCCTTTCACACTAATCACTTTCAAGTCCCTTCCCTCACTATCCCTGAACTCTTTCAACTACTTTGGGAAGTTCAAATTACAAGGAAATCATTGTTTTTGGAATCCCTTTAGTATTGGATTAGATCTGGCTTGATTAGTTCTTGAGAATTCAGTACAGGCTGCTTTTGATCTAGGTCTAACCTGGGGGCCAAACAACCTTTTGCATAAGGTGGTCCTTCAAATACTCTACTCTCTAAGTTTCTGCCTACATACTTTTCTTTCCCAGGCCAGCTACAGCCAGATCCGTCATTATCCTGGCTGTTTGTGTCCAAATATATGTCATGTTAATATTCTCTTTACAGAATAATGTTGAGGACAGAAAGTCAAACTCCAGCCGTAGAGAACTGTAATTACCTAATTCTAAATTTGACTTGTTTACACTTCTGCCAATGGCAGTAGCTATTTAGCAGCCATATTGTTTTGTTGATTTGTATTTTTCTTACTGCCAATTACCTCTTCTACAGTTTCTTTCTGTAAGTTTTATTGTTATGTGACCTCCTGTCTCAATCTGTTCCTGTTGCTATGGCAAATTTATAATATTTATAAATGTATAACTTATGAACAACAGAAATTTATTTCTCATATTTCTAGAGGCTGTGAAGTCCAGGATCAAGGCACTGGTGGATTTGGTGCCTGGCGAGGGCTCTCTGCTTGTTGCTGCGTCCTCATGTGGTGGAAGGTAGAGGGAGAAAGGAAAGAGCAGCTTTCTGCTTCCTCTTTTATAAGGTCACTAATTCCATTCATGACGGTTCTACCTTCATGACTTAATCACCTTCTAAAGTTCCCTCCTCTTAATAATTATCACATTGAGATTAAGTTTCAGTATATGAATTTTCAAGGAACACATACATTTAAACCATAGCACCTCCTCATTTTGTTCCTCTATACTTAGTTCTGATGTTCATCTATTGTACAGTTTATATTTTTCTTGCTAAATTCCCTCTAATGTTCTTGCTCCTTGAAATTTTATAAAGTCCTCATTCTGTCACCCCGAATTTGGACTCTTCTACACATCTTCAAATAGTGAACATATTTCTTAAGCATACATTGAATATCTTAATCTAACTCATTTAAAAAATGCTTAAGAAGGTAGGGTTGAAGATAAAGTTTTCTTATGTAACAAAATTGGACAATAACTTTTAGTTTAAGCATTTCTATTAGATATTAACTCCCCTAGCTGAACCAGAAGCAAGCCCATATTTCATCTTTCCAACAAAAATATTATTTAATTTCATACTGTATTCCAACATCGTTAAACTTGTCCATTTTTAGCCAGACAGTAAAATTGTCAGATTAAAAAAATAAACAAGGTTAGTGTCACATAAAATTGTTCTTAGTGAACCTGAATCCATTTTAGGAGAAACAACATTCTTTTAATAATTTCTTAGATTATTTTTCCAAATGTCAATGTCAAGCTTATGGGCTTGTAGTTTTTACACTAGAACTACTGATAATTGGAAAGCCATTGCCTTTCACTTGTCATAATTGAGAAAATGTTGTCAGTTTGTTATTCTCCAATTGTCTTTCCCATTGTATATTAATCTCAAAAAATTACATATAGTAATTTAATGGTATTATTAGTATTTTGAAAAACTTATGTAGACTAGCATCTTTGAATACATTTTTGTGTGATCTTGGACGGTTTTGCTCACTTATTTTGCTTTAGTTCCCACTAGGTTCCACTCTTGCAAGAACAGTCAGTAACCTCTTAGCTGAGACGAGGAAAGCGACGCAGCAGAGGGGTTCTGCCTGTTTCGTACCACACAGCCGCAGGCGTCGTCCTCCTCAGCAAGGTGGTTGCACTGTGTCGACTGGATATGACTGGAAATCAGTAATTGTTTTATAGAAGGCACTTTGATGTTAACTAGAATATTTAAATTGCTAGAATATTTTATTTTCCTACTCTTGAATAAATGGCCATTTCCTGTAATATACCCTGGTTTATTATAAAAACCCATATGACTTATGAAACAATTTTATACATTGATTAATAGAGAATACTTATTCCTACTATTAAAGATCATAAATTATTGTTTAATTTATGTTCCCTAAAGTACTGCATGTCAATGAGGTAGAAAAGAAAGCAGTAATGGTTCATACTAAAATGGATGAAGAGAATATCCGCTGTGCTCTAAGGAAAACACCGAATAGTCTTCAGCCCATAGAGGCAAAACAGTCCAACCTCCCCTTCACTGTGAGTTTGCAGTGTTACATATTCTAGCAAAAACATGTGTATTGTATTTTTCCCATTGAGATCAGGTTGTCAAGTTACTTTTCATTCTTACTAAATATATGCTGAATGCATCTTTATAAATTTTAGTTTTGAAGAATTTTCACCACATAGACATAGGTTGAAATGCTAAAATATGTTAAAGGTCAAAAGCGAGCTAGCATTCCTACATAGTGAAAATACAAAAGCTATGCTGTCAGAGATACATCATTATATCTTATTCTAAAGTAAAATAATTTACATTGAAATTTGGGAATAAAATAACTTAAAATTTAAAGTGTAAAATCTCTTATAGGATAAATATATGTGTTAAGCATTGGGGGAAGATGTACCTAAAAGGTCAGAAAGCTCATTCTCCTGTGCCTTACTTAAAACAGTGCTGGAGACAATGCACTGAGTGTTATATTTTATATTTTACATAGAAGAGTTACTTTCTGAAAATAAATGTGATCTTTTTCATTTTGTAAGAGTAACGTGTACATCACAGAATATGAGAAATATACAAAACATTTAAAAATATCATTAGAAATTAGGAGCAGTTATAGCTTTTATTCTTCTTCATTCACTTATTTTAGGAAAGGAAGCACCATTAGAAGGCCTCTTCTCCCTCCTTTTATATTGGTTTTTGTCCCCTTTGTGCTGCTATGACAGAATACCCAAGACTGGGTAATTTATTAAAAACATACATTTTTTTTGGCTTATAATTCTGAAGGCTGGGAAGTCCAAGATCAAGGGGCTTGCATCTTGCAAAGGCCTTCTTGCTGCAAATGCCTGTGGTGGGAGGGCAAAGAGAGGGCAGGAGAGGCAAACGGGGCTGAACACTTCCTTTTATAAGGAACCGCTCCCAAGAGAGCAGCATGGATCCATTCACTCCAGGCTCCTTGCTTAATCACCTCTCATGCCCCGCCCCCCAACACTGCTGCATTGGGGATTAAGTTTCCAACACATTTTTTGTGGGGCACATTCAAACCATGGCAATAATTTAGCCATAATAATAATTTAGTCTTGAAATGAAATGAAAGATTTAAATCACTGGGGTGCCATATGATAATTCATCCTGAATATTGAGGAGGACTCAGATGATTGTTCTTGATGTACAGAAGGCTGAGAAGGTCTGAGAACATTGTAAAACCTGTGGTGCTGCTCTTGTGTGTCCGGTGCTCTGTGTCCCCTCGGAACGCTCCCACTGCTTCTCATGGTCTTGAAACTGGCAGAGATTTTCAAATAATATAAAATTTAGCTTCCATATAATAACGTCTTATAAAATTATTTCAATTTATTTTAATTAAAATACAGCAAAATTTATTCCTTTTGGTCTTCACAAATACAGGGTCATGGAACTGCTACTGTGCCAAGACATAGAACGTGAATCACCCCAAAAACTGCCTCATGCTGTTCCTTTGTGCTATCTCTCAATAGCACAAATAGTTTTCCCCTGGCAACCTGTGTCCCAATACGTTTGCCATTTTTCAGAATGTCATATAATGGAGTCACTCGCCATGTAGCTTTTTGACTGTAGACTTCTTTCACTTAGCAAGATGCATTTGCGACTAATGCACCTCGCAGCCCGCTCCTTGTTACTGCTGATAGGAATCCCTGGCAAGGCTGCGCCAGGGTCTGTTCACCCATTTCCCCACTGAAGTGTGCTTGCTTGCATTGCTTCTGGGTTCTGTCATGAAGCTGTAATAAATAGTCGTTATAGGCTTTTCATTTCTTTTTGGGAAATATGTAGAAGCAGGATTGATAGGTCATATGTTAAGTGTATATTTAACTTTATAAAAACTATTATCAAGATATTTTCCAACCTGGCTGTAGCAGGTTTGCATTTCCACTAGAAATGTGTGAGATTTCCATGTGTTCTGCACCCTGGTCAGCACTTTATCAGTATTTTTTATTTTAACCACCCTAAAAAGTGTGTAGTAGTGTCTCATTTTGGTTTTAATTTACATTTTCATGATGACTAATGATATTAAGCATCTTTTCACATACTTATTTGCAATCTGAGTATCTTCTTTGATGAGATGTGTGTTCAAATCTTCTGCCCAATTTTTTATTTGTCTCCTTAGTAACCTTTGGAAGTTCTTTAAATATTCTGTTTATAATCCCTCGATCAAATGTGATTGATATATCTTTATTGAAGATCTGAAATATGTCTTCTTTTAGCAACTTATGAACAAATTATTTCTCTGCTTGAAACTAAGAATTGTCATTCATGTTTGTACCACCAAGAATCTCATACAGTGTCATTCACATAATAAATATTTGAAAGAAATAAAAGGAACATTAATTTTATTGCAATGAATAATATTCATAAAGTCCCTAGGTAAATCAGATACATAATTTTTGCTCAAAATTGTGATTGCCAACAACATGATATTGCTACCACAAAGAAATGGATAATGTAAAAACAAACTAATGACCATAGCAGGCCAAATGGGCATTTTTTTCCTCCAAAGGAGACTTCTTAGTCTGTTTGTGTTGCTATAAAGGAATGCCTGAGGCTGGGTAATTTATGAAGAAAAGAGGTTTATTTTGCTCACAGTTCTGTAGGCTGTACAAGAAGCCTGGTGCTGACATCTGCTTCTGGCGAGGGTCTGAGGTGCTTCCACTCAGGGCAGAAAGGGAAAGAGAGCGGGAATGCAGAGAGAGGGAGCCGGTGAGAGGAGGGAGGTGCCAGGCCCTTTTAAACAACCAGCTCTTGTGGGAACTAATAGAGCAATAGACCAAAACTCACACATTACCTCAAGGAGGGCACCAACCTATTCATGGGAGACCCGCCTCCATGACCCAAACACCTCCCACTGGGCCACACCTCCAACACTGGGGATCCAATTTCAGCATGAGGTCTGGAGGGATCAAACATCCAGGCAATAGCAGGAGACTGTTACTGACTTTGAATCTCAGAGAAACTCAACTAAATGGTGAAGAACCACTTCCCTACACTAAAAAGAAGACATGTTCAGATACAACATGCACGCAGATATATGTGGCTTTCTTCTTTCCTTTCTATTTTTCTGTATGAGTTTCTGCTGTGAGGTTCCTCATCCTCAATTTGACATGTACAATATGTTTCTGTTCTCCCAGTCACTACCCTCTGGTCTCTGCTCTTTTCACTCTAGCACTTTACTGGGTGACCACCTACAAAGATACAGTTTCAACAAAGTTTATGATGCTCAAATCTGCATTCCTAGCTCCAATACCCGTCCTGAGTTTCATACACTTATCAGTAATTTTCTGGTTGATAAATCTAACTCAACTCCACATATACTACACTAAGTTTACATCTCACTGCAGACAAATGCCTCCTTGTTTTCTTGGTAATGATACCAACTTATAGTCTGTTATCTCAATTATATACCTGGGGTTGATCCATATTCTTTTCCCCCATTTTTCACCCATTCTGTTCTTATTAATGGCCACTTGCTTTATTCCTGGTGTCATTGTCTCTGTTCTTGCTATTATAACATTTTTAGAAAATGTTATTTTATTGTGGCAAGAACACTTAACATGAGATCTTCCCTATTAAGAAATGTTTAATTGTACAATAGGTAATTGTTACTTGTAGAGACAATATTATACAGCAGATACTAAGAACATTCATCTTGCATAAATGAGACTTTGTGCCTCTTGATTGGCAGCTCCCCATCTCCTCCTCCCACCAGCCCTGAGCAAACACCATTCCACGCTCTGATTCTATGAGTTTGACTGTTTTAGATACCTCGTATAAGTGGAATCATGCAGTATTTGTGCTTCTGTGACTGGCATAATTTACTTAATATTATCTGTTTATGGGTGATCATTTATGCATGGACTAATTCCTGGGCTCTCTATTATGTTCTATTGGTATGTAAATCTTTTCTTTTCCGTTACCATGCTGTTTTAATTACTGTAGTTTCCTCATACATTTTGAAATCAGGAGGCCTGATGCTTCCAACTTGTTCTTCTTTTGCAAGATTGTTGTGGCTTCTCAGGTTTGTGTGTACGTGTGTATGTGCGTGTGTGTGGCATTTCACACAAATTTTACCATTGTTTTTCCTATTTCTGTAATAAATGCCATTGGAATTTTGATAGGGCTGTACTGAATCTGTAGGTTGCTTTGAGTCATGAACATATTAACCATATTCAGTCCTCCAACTCATGAATATGAATTGTATTTCCCTTTGTGTCTTCTTTAATTTCTTTTATTAATGCTTTGTAGTTTTCAGTGTACAACTCTTTCATCTCCTTAGTTAAGCTTATTTGCAAGTATTTTATTCTTTTTGTATCTATTGTAAAAGTTATTTTTCCTCAGTTTTTTATCACATAGTTCATTGTTAGTGTATAGATACATAACTTACTTTCTATGTTGATTTTGTGTCCTGCAACTGACTGAATTCCTTCATTAAACTGTTTTAGTAGTTTTTTGGTGGAGTCTTTAGGGTTTTCTGTAATAAGATCATGCCACATAAAAGCTAGGACAATTCATTAATAACTTCTTCCTTTACAATTTGGGTGCCCTTTCTTGCCTAATTTCTCTTGCTAGGACTTTCATTGTTATGTTGAATAGGAGGGCATCTTTGCCTCCTTCCTGACCTCAGAGGAAAGGCGTTCAGTGTTTCATGATTGAGTGTGTTACCTGTGGGCTTTTTATATATATTCTTTATTGTATTGAGGTAATTTCCTTCTATACCAATTTGTTGAGAGTTTTTATTACAAAAGGGTGTTGGATTTTGTCAAATGCTTTTTCTGCATCTATTGAGATATTCCTGTGATATTTAGTCATTCATTCTGTTAATGTGCTTTATTTATTATAACACATCAATTGATTTTTGTGTATTGAACCATGTTTGCATCCCAGGGATAAATCTCACCTGGTAATGGTGTATGATCCTTTTACTATGCTGTTGAATTTGATTTGCTAGTTTGTTGGGGATTTTTGCACCAATATTAATCAGGTTTATTAACCTGTCATTTTTTTTTATTGTGGTCTTTTTCTTAAATATTTGGTAGAATTCACCAGCGAAGCCATTGGTCCTGGGCTTTTTGTTGTTAGGGGTTTCTGATTACTGGTCAAATTAAATTACTCATTGTTCTCTTGAGACTTTCTATTTCTTCATGATTCAGTCCTGGTAGATTATATATTTCTATAAATGTATCCATTTCTTCTAGGTTATCCAGTTTGTTAGTGCAAAATTGTTCATACTAATTTCTTAGGATCCTTTTCATTTCTAATGCATCAGTTGTAATGTCTCCTCTTTCATTTCTCATTTAATTTGTTTGGGTCTTTTCTATCTCTTTTTTTCTTAGTCTATCTAAAAGTTTTCACATTTTGTTTATCTTTTTATGATACCAACTCTTAGTTTTGTTGATTTTTAAAATTGTTTTTCTAGTCTATATTAGTTTTATTTTTGTTCGAATCTTTATCTCCTTCTTTCTACTGACTTTCTGCTTTGCTCATTTTTCATTTTTTGTTTTTTTTTCCTTCCAGTTCCTTGATGTGTAAAGTTAGGTTGCTCATTTTAGGTCTTTCTTCTATTTTGATGTAGTCATTTATTGTTATCAACTTCTATCCTAGTGGTGCTTTTGCTGCATCCCAGAAGTTTAGGTATGCTGCTTTTCCTTTTTGTTTGAAGGTATTTTCTCATTTCCCTTTTGATTTATTTTTCTTAGGTGTTCAAAATTGTGCTGTTTAAATTCCTCATACATGTGAAATTTCCAATTTCCCTTCTGCTATTGATTTCTAGTTCCATTCTATTGTGCTTGGAAATACTTGGTATCACTTCAATTTTCTTAAATTTGTTAAAGCACTTTGTGTTATCCATCCTGGAAAATGTTATGTATGAACTTGTGAAGAATATTTATTCTGTTGCTGTTGAGAAGCCTATTCTGTGTATTTCTGTTAGATATATTTGTTTGATAATGTTAAGTCCACTGTGTTTTGTTGATTTTCTGTCTGGCTGTTCTATCTTATATTGAAAGAGGAGTACTGAGTATCCCACTATTATTGCATTGCTGTCTATTTCACTTTGCAACTGTGTTAATATCTGTTTTAGCTATGTAGATACTCTGTTGTTGAGTGCATATGTATTTATAACTGTTATACCTTCCTGGTGAATTCACACTTTTATCATTATTATAATCATTTATATAATTATTCATAATTATTATTATATAATTATTAATATAAATAATTATAATTATATTAATTTTCTTTATATATTATATAACATTAATTTTAGTGTCTTACACAATATAATAAAATTAATAACATAATTATATTAATAATCATATAAATAATAATCATCAATTAATTATGTAATCAATCATTATATTCTTTTCTGTTTTTTGTGATAGTTTTCCCACTTAAAGTCTATTTTGTTTGATATAGGTATATCCACTGCTGTTCCCTTTTTGTTGCTATTTGCATGGAAGATCTTTTCCCATCCTTTTATTTGCAGCCTATTTGTTTTCTTAAATCTAAAGAGAGTTTTCTGTAGACAGCATATAGTTTAATCTTGTGTTTTTATACATTTATTCACTCTATCTCTCTTGAATGGAGAGTTTAATGCCTTTCCCTTTTCAGTAATTATTAATGAAGAAGGATTTACTATTGTCATTTTGTTAATTGTTTTTGTTTGTCATAGTTCTTTTGTCCTTTTGCTCTCTGTGTCATCCTTTGTGTTTCAGTTTTTGTTTTTGTTTTCTTATGTGTTGATTTGCTTTGATTTCTTTCTCTTTTTCTTTTGGATAAGTTCTTTAGGTATTTTCTTTGTGGTTACTATAAGGCTTACATAAAATATCTTATAAAAATTTGTTTTAAGTTAACAGTTTAACTTCAATCACATACAAAAACACTATGCTTTTATTATTTCGCCTAACTTTATATTATCAGTGTCACAATTTACATCCATTTGTATTGTTCATCTATTGACATATTTCAGTTACATTTATGAATACTTTTATCTTTTGATTTTTTATTAGAATTAAAATGATTTACCCACAAACATTACAATAATAAAATTGTGTTCTTCAATTTCATAATTCTTTTTTGGTACTTTTTAATATTTTCTCTTTGTTGAAATTCTTACTTTGTTCATGCGTACTTCTCCTGACCTTAGTAAGCATTTTTATGATGGCCAATTTGAATTTTCTTGTAAGTGAATAATATAGTTCTGTTTTATTACAGTCAGTTTCTGGAGATTTATCTGGTTCCTTTGTTTGGAATATAGTTCCTTTTTTTTTTTTTTTTTAATTTTCTTGGACTTTGTTCCAGCGTCTGAGCATTATACAAAGCAGCCACCTCTCCCAGTCCCCATGGACTGGCCTCAGACAGTGGGAGATCAGCCAGAGATTCCAGAGACCTCTCTGCCCTTCATGTGGGTCCAACCTGCTTTCCTTGTGAGTAGCCCCAGGTGTCTAGATGGTGCTAGGTTCCATCAGTGCTCCAATACAATCAAGACTGAGGCCCGTTCTTCAGACAACCCCTAGAAAATTCAGATTATTGGATGCTATGATTCTTCCCCAGAGTGCTGGGATCTGGGATATTTTGCATATTTGCTAAGCGAGGAGTGAAACTGTGGCAACTAGTTGCATACTAGACCAGACTGCCATTTCTGTTCTCAGTGGGCCCCAGCCAGCGGGATTATGGCAGTGCTCTGAGACAGGCCAGACAGAAGCCAGTCCCCTAGGTAGCCCCCAGCAAAGTTGGAGCATTGGAGGCATAGTTCATCTCTTTCTCTCCTCAGGGAGAAGCTGGGAGCTAGCGAATTTTCTCTGATTGAGTTGTGTTGTGCCAGGCATAGGAATTATGGCAAAAGGGTGCACCTAGTTTCTCTAGTATCTTTGACGTGGATGCCTTATGGTCACCTGGGGTACAGGAGCCTCTCAACTAGTTTTTGTATTTTTCCTAAAGGAAATATTCCATGAATTGTTGTCCAACTGGTGTGTTCTTTTGAGGGAAGGAGGGTCCAGGGCGTCCTGATCTGCCATCTTGATCAATAAGTCATTTTTAATAGTATCTACTATGTGCCTAATGTGCTGATCACTGTATACATTCTTCTTTCATTGCCCTTATTGCATTGAGCTCTAATTTATAAATTACTTCATTTTTGTCTAACTTAAGCAGGTACCAAATATCATTTGCTTTTGTACTGCTGGCACCTAGTATACAGTTAATGGTATCACTATAATAAAACCTGATAAATTTTATATTTACTATATAAATAAATAAGTGGATTAATACATTAACATTACATAAGAAATTTATTTTATTGCCTGCACCATTTTTTTTGTTATTGGAATGTTATTTTCCCCCATGTAAAATTTAATCACTAAAATTAACATTAATTTTTTTCCAGTGTGTGTAAATCCATGGAAAGAGCACATTTACAACTCTTAAGTTGGAAGGTGGCCTATTCATCAAGTTTAAGTCATATAGCTTAAACAAAAATAAACTAGAGTTAAAAAAAAAAAAAACACTTCAAACAAATATTAAATGACCTAAACTATTTCATTCAAGAGAAAATTTTACAAATGTTCCAGTTAGTTAAAAAGTGCAAGTATTTGGTGAATCTGTAATTGAGTACATTAAGTTTTGACCAGTAAATACCGGTCATTCTGGCTGGGCACGGTGGTTCACACCTGTAATCTTAGCACTTTGGGAGGCTGAGGCGGGAGGATTGCTTGAGCCCAGAAAGGAGTTCGAGGATGCAGTGAGCTATGATGATGCCACGGCACTCTAGCCCAGGCAACACAGTGAGACTCTGTCTCAAAAAAAAAAAAAAAAAAAAAAAAAAAAACACAACACTGATCATTTCTCATTTTGTTGTTGTTGTTCAGTTGTGCTTAACTTGGGAGGTGAGTTGACTTACTAGAATCACTGAATTCACAGAATTAGTAGTTAAATAGGTAAAACAGTCCAGGGCTTTTCTTACAGGCTGTGTAGTGTCTTTAAGTCTACAGTCCTAGGAATCACCCACCGCTCCACCCATGTCCTGTGGGAGTGGTTTTCAGACTCTTCCACACCCCAGTCGACTGGGAAGCTGGAAGTTTTCAGTGCTCAGGCTGTACCCCACACCAATTGCATCTGAGTTTTGTGGGTATAAATCATTTGCACTCATAGTTTTTAAAACCTCCAGATAATTCCAGCATAGAGCGAAGTTTTAGAACCAGAGCCTAATATAATCCTCCCTGCATGTGTTCTAACTCCTTCTAACTTTCTCCAAGCTCTAAATACACCCTTCGAGAGTATGGCCCCTTCGTGCTGCAGGGCCGTGTGAATCGAAGCCCGCTGACCTGCCAGGTTAACACACTTCACACGCAGACCCGGCCGCGTCACAGGGGTGAAGAAAACACCAGAGTCCGTGTTTCCCAGAAGTTTACAGCCTAATGAAAAAGGCAAGGGAAGAGAGAGAAAAGGAGGGAAAGATTCTTTGTGAGAAAATCGTAAACAATAGGTAAGAATTTGATGGCCTTGAAGCACACAGGAGGGAAGACCCAGTCTTTAGAATCCAGAAATTTCTTCTTGATTTAGGTGACATCTGAGGTGGAAGCTATGCCTACAGAATTGCCGTCGACTTCCTCTGACGCAAGCGCTGAGGGGCGTGGCCTGTCCAGCGGGAACTTTCCCGCCCAGACCGGGAGACCCGGGTGGGCGGCGCCCAGCGAGGGCGCGGAAATGTGCGGCTTTTTCTCAAGATCAAACTCCTGTGTCTTGAATCCTGTCAACCAAAATAGAAAAGGAGGGGAGGAGGAAGAAAAGAAGGCTGAGAAGAGCAAACTTGTAAATGCGAAGGCCAGGACTGCAGAGCCTTGAAGACCAGCCGCGGACCGCGCGGCCCCCGCAGCCTTCTGCACGTCCACCTCTTCCGTGTGTTTGTTTCCCCCGGCCCGGGACCGCCACTGAGGATGCGGTTCCTCCTCAACGGGCAAAGAGCGCAGCTCCCGCCGGCCCACTGCCGTGGTAGATCTCGGGCTCGCTCCATGTACGTGTATCTGTACACTCCTGTCACCTATCTGATTGTTTCTAATTACTGTTACTTACGAATCATACATATGAATTATAAACGGAGGTATAGATGATTACCAACAAGCAAACTAAAACAAACACTGCTGAGAGGATTCTGAGAGTAAAAATTGATTCTGTCTTTCCAGGGAAAGCAATTTGGCAGTGCATAGCAAATATTATGCGAAAGTCCATACTGTTATGCTTTGTAATTTCATTTCCAGAAATCCATCCAGTTTATAATCAAAGATGTGAACAGGATTTATATACAAGCTTTCACTTCAGCAAGATTTATTTTAAAAAAGGTAGGAAAATCAAGAAGAATTTGAATAATCACAAATAGAGAAATGGTATTATAAATAAGGTACATAAATTTAAATATCATGAACCTAGTGAACCTTTGCAGTCTATAACTTTCCATATGTAAAATCAATGACATATAAAAAATATAAGAGAAAATGAAGTTGTGCAAGAAGTATTTGGTTTATGATGTATTATGTGAGTGGTACATATTCTGTAACCCATCATCTATAAGCAAACATGCACACAAAAACACACATGGAAGAAAACTCACGAAACTAAATCGTTAGATAATATTAGGAAATGTAAACATACTAGCCCAAACCTAGGAGAACTGGGGTGGACTCATGCCTCCACTGTCCTAAGTCACTGATGCTGACTCTGAGTTGGAGATTTGCATGCATGAGGTTTATTGGGGGCAACTCTTGGGAACAGTGCCTGTGGGGGAGGGAGTAGGATTGGGCACCTGGCATAATTAAGCTGCAGTGCAACAGGCAACTGCATCAAAGGCTCGGCTGGTCCCACCAAAACTGGGAACTGAGGACAGCCCTCAGAGACAAGTCCTGCGTGGAGACTTTATGCCCTGCATCCGCCTGTCTTTGGAGGAGAGCTGTCCCCCAGAGGGGATATGCCGGTGCTGGAGGCAACTCCCTGGGCCAACTTCAATTCCTAGGGGGAGGGCTTCAGGCCAGAAGCCAAGGCTCCTGGCAGTTGCAGGCCTGTGCGCCTAGTAGGAGTGTCCAGGCAGTGTAACAGCACCCACTCCAGGGCCACCGCCTAGAAAGTGACAGTGGCTGTGAAGAGAAAGGTGGGGAGGGCAGGAGCCATGTGGCAGACGCTTAGTGGTCAGGCCAGAAATCTTTCGCCTAAGAACATGAGAGCTGCGCGGCCACAGGGCAGTGAGTGGCCACAGTTGAGATCTCTGTGTCTAGAAAGGGGTGACCTGCTCAGCTACTGCACAAAGGGATAGGACTTCTATAAGAGACAAATGCGCTTTTAAAGAAACAGATGGAAAGCATGACAGTTTGTGATAACTTTTAATACAATTTCTTATCCCTGTGCTAATCAGAAATTATATTTTGATTTGAAAAATATAATTTCTTGTATTTTGAGAGGGAAAAAACACTGGACTAAGAAACATAAGACTTGGTCCTTGGCATGCATAGCACAATCATTTTATTTTGGATAAATTTTGTGAACCTTCATATCCCATTTTAAATAGTTGGACTGCTGTAAACTAGCTTGTCCTCACTCAAAGGACTGGCCAGTGATCAAAGTAAATATTGCATATGAATACTCTATATCAAGCCTTAAGCAGAAAAGGAGTGTGCACTATTTATGTGTTCAGGAGAAATGGAGACATACATAGAAAAATACATTTTGTTGGAATCAAAGTCAGGCAAAGCCATAAAAATAAAAAGAAATTTAGAAATTATGATCTACCACTGACTCAGCTGCATACATTTATAAAACATTATATAATGTCACAAAGGTTTTTTCTTTCAGTTTTGCATATTCCCCAGTCTGAAGGTGGAGTAATTCATGTCCACCTGGGAAGCCCCAGGCCTTCTACAATACTTAGTGGAGAGCCCGGATCTCGGACTCTCGAAGTCTTGATCATCCATTATATTTTCCAGGTAAACATGCTCACCCCAAAATGCACACATGCCGGCACACATGCACAGACACACACACCTGAAACTCTGAGGTGAGGGCTGGGCTGGGGAGAGGAGTCCCACAGGTGGCTTCTGATAAAATGTCTACTCTCTCAGGCTCTTTGTAATGTTTTTGGTTTATAGTATGACAATTTTCTCCTTCATATGTCAAATAATACTACAAGTAGTAAAAATGGGTTCCTCATTTTTCTATCTTTGTTTTATCCTCAGTGGAAGAAGTAATACGCAGAGCTGGTAAATACCTTTTAAGCTTTAAGACCAGTATTTTTAAAAAATACAAATAACTAGTCAAAAAGTTCAGACAAGTAAAAAATGGACGTAACATCTGCATCCCACGCCCCAGACCTATGCGCCGCTCCTCAGAGAGAGTCTGTGTGTGTGTGTGGGCATCCTTTTGAGCAATCATTTTTAATGTCCGTAGAGAACAGTGGCAGCAGCTAGGAACTCCCAGACAGCACCTGGGCTCAGGCAGGGCAAAGCGGTGACCTTGTTCCCAAGGAGGCCCGCAGTTGAATCCAGCTCCAACTGTCCCCTTGGTTTCTGACCTTGAATAAGGGACTCATCCTCCCTGTCCTTACTGTTTCATGAACAACATAAAGATGACCATTGTGTATACCTTATAGGCCGACGATGAGGAGCAAACGCGTCACTGCATGGAGAACGCAGGGCCCGGCACAGTGGAAGCTCAGTGTGTGCAGCCTCCTGTCAGTGTGCATGTGGAATCATTACTGCATGTGGTTATCAGGAAGAATTATAACCCTAACATTGCTAGTTTTTATATTACCATGTATAAATCTAGCTTGCGCTTTTTAGGGACTACTTAATATTTCATTATACGGATTTATCAAAATTTATTCCACCCGTCCTGATTTTGATCTACAATTAGGTTTCTGTTTCTTTGCTTTGGTTGTTCATTATTCTAAAACAAAATTCAATTTTGTATGCATTCCGAAATGTGTCTTTATAAAGCCCTATGTGTATATTTGTATAATAAATATCATGAATTTTTAATTGCTGAATCAATGGGTAATGACATAGATGATGTCAAATTACCTTCCAAGATATTGCACCACTATGCGCTGGCCACAGTGGTTCGCCAGGGCACGTGTGCGAAGGATGCACAGTGGTGCAGAGGCTACACTGAAGACGTTTGGAGATGCAGCAGATGCACAAAGAAGCCTTTTCAAGCTTCCCTTATCTGACTAAGGGCAGAGTCTTCTGAGAGCGAAGCTGCCATAAATCCCCTCTGCAGGAGAAATTCCAGCTAGGAAGGGGACTGAGCATTAGCACAGGGATGAGAAATTGTATTTAAAAAAAATATCAAAAACTATATTACCTTCCATCTGTTTCCTTAAAAGCTCATTTGACTCCTATAGAAGTCCTATCCCTCCTGTCTCTCCTATATTAAGTTACTGGATAAATCCTCATCCCTAGCTGTTCAGGGAGCCTCTTCCTCTGCGTGATCCGACATGCATAAGAAACTGCTCACCTATTCAACCATCTATTGCCAATCAAATCCTCAGGCCCCAGTCCACTGGGATCCAAGCTGGTAGAGAAAAATTTTCCCTCCCATGATATCTATGTGAGTAGGGTTGCCAGAGTTAATGAATAATACTTAGGAGGTAAGCAACAGTTTTTTTGGTATTAATATGACATAGACAATATTTGGGACATTCTTATACTAAAAAAGAAATCATTAGTTTCGTGAAATTCAAATTTAACTGAGCATCCACCAATCCTAATTGGAGGGCATCAGAAAATCCAGTCTTTTAAGAAGAAGTTTTAATAAATAATACACAACCTCAGCTGTTTTTGTTGTTGTACTAAAATAGTAAAAATCTATGTTTTCACTTATTTTCAAACGGTTATTTTAACGAGCAAACGCAACGTATTGGTGCAGGAGCCTTGCTCATTTTCTTTGAAGCAGTGCTGAGGGGCAGCCAGGGCGGAGCACAGCGTGGGGTGGGCAGGCTGCCCCGCATTTGGCTGCAGGTTATAAAAGCACACACGTTTTACTTCCTGTGAGCGTTTTCCACTCCAGCTTCCCAGGAAACTGCAAAACGCATGAAGTTGTTCATGCCCTTGATATCAATTACCAAGACTAGCAGGGTCTCAAGAATTCAACAAGCTACTTTTAAAAGAGTAAGTAGTATTTTAATATTTCAGACTAAGATGAGCCAACTATGCTTCATGCTTTTATTTGCCTCTATTTTTTTTTCCTTTTAGAATGTGGTTATTACCAACTATCACAAAAAATAGTAATACATATGAAACAATTAAAAGATTACATAAAAATATCTTTCTAAACATTTCAAAATAAGATTCTATTACCTGTGAATTAGAACAACCAATACAACAAAGGTGGCAGGCCATGTACCAACAGTATCAGAGGGGAATCTATGTAAAAAGTGGAAAACAAATTTTGCCATTCTTCTTTAATGTGCAAGATGCCACAAAGCCAGATAAATGCCAAATCTAAAAATCTTAGAACCATGAGGTCTGATGGGGTGATGCTCAAGGATGGGGACTAATCTGAAGTAATCCCAGTGCGCCAGGAATGAGGCTCCACGGGGAGTTCTGACCAGAGGGAATCTCTAAGTGTGGGGGACCTAAAACCTCCTATCTAGGTAATAATATGTCAGCAGTACCCACCTTACTATGAAAAAGGCCTGTTGCCACTTACTGTTTTTCTCCTAGGGGAAACATCTGCTGTATTATAAAAGGGCCAGGTCATCTACAGCAGTGGTCCCAACCTTTTTGGCACCAGGGACAGGTTTCATGAAAGACAATTTTTCCACGGACTGGGGTCAGGGGTGGGGGATGGTTTCAGGATGATTCAAGCACATTACATCACATTACACATTACATTAGCAGTCACACCTCTCTGCTAATGATAATCTGAATAGTCTTAATCAGTATAAAATAAATTGAATTCGTAGTTTAAAGCCTTTCCACACAGAAAATCCAAAGCCTAAATGGCTTCACCAGAGAATACTTCCAAATGTAATAACAAAGAATTAACATAAAATTTACACAAATTCTCCCAAATTATACATTAGAACAGTGGTCCCCAACCTTTTTGGCACCAAGGACTATTTTCATGGAAGAGAATTTTTCCACAGACCAGGAAAGGTGGGATGGTTTTGGACTGATTCAAGCACATTATGTTTATTGTGCACTTTATTTCTATTATTATTACATTGTAATATATAATAAAATGATTATACAGCTCGCCATCACACAGAATGGAATGCCGCCGATGATCTGCCAGGAGGCAGAGCTCGGGCGGTGACGTGAGCGATGGGGAGCGGCTGTGAACACAGATGAAGCTTCGCTCACCTGCCTGCAGCTCACGTCCTGCTGTGCGGCCCGGTCCCTATGGGCCACAGACCAGCACCAGTCTGCAGCCCTAGGCTGGGAACTGAAGGTTTAAATCTATCAATGTCTTTTTCTGAGTTATTCTTACTTTTTAATTAATTTAAGAGTTTTAAGCACATCAAGCAAATAATAAAGCCATAGTGATAGATGGCAGGATTTAAAGAAACAAGATGTTCTTGGTGTTTTCAAAATAACAACCACAACAAAAACTGCCATTGCCAGAGTCCAAATACTCAGATATCTTTTTAAAAGGTGTATTGCAATGTTTAGAATAAGCTTAGGGGGAAAAAATCTCTAAAGAGAACAAAGCATTACATTTCAAATTTTAGAGCTTATTGGATTAGTAATTTTTGAAAAATAATCTTACATTTTGATTCTCAAACATTGTATTATAAAAATATGATAGGTCTAACCATAGATGTTGAGTTGTAACATAATCATGACCAGGCACGCAGGAGTCTGGAGGAAAGAAGTTGCACAATGACCGTCTGTCGTAGGGCCACCAGATCTGTTGATAGGGTGACTATATCACTTTCTGGTATGCAAATAAACCAGTCAGAAATGTGATAACTTAGACAACCCTGTCTGGGAGATTGATGTAGTCAAAAGCCAGCTGTGGAAAGGTTTTGCTTTGTATTTGCATATGCTTAGCCAGATGTGCGATGAAAACACTATTCTTAAAATATGTGCTTGTCATGTCCTACACTTGTATTTGTCCTCGATATGCCTGTGTTGACTCCTGACTCTAAAGGACACAGTTTGAAAAGCAACTGACTTCCAGAATCACCTTTGGTTTTGCCACTAAAATGTCTCGTTGCTACTGGACTTTGCTGGAAGTCTGCTAAAAATATTTTCTTACAGTCTGTTTCCTGCCCTACAGAAGTGTCAATGGTGTCGTAGCTGTGGCAAGTTTTGACTTATACCTGCCCATCCACCACGAAACACACCACACAGCCTCCTTCCAAGAGCCAGCCTCGGCCTCCCTGGCTTGCCCCTGCTTCAGTGGTTATCTTGCATTCAGCTTCATCCTCTGACACTCCACGACCTGCCGAGCCCCGGCCTCTTGTCTGTAATCCTATCTCCAGCTTTGTACTTACCTCAGGCATCTGATCTCTAGTACCACGCTTCTAGAACTCTCTGGAGGTCCCTCCTTCCTCTGTGGTTTCTGCTTGCTGCCTTTCAAAGTAAACATTCCCTGGAAATAAATTTACAGTTCCGTGGAAGCTTGAGGTGGTGTCCAGTCACTTTGCTGCCACCTACACATTTAGTCTTAACTACCATGACAACATTCCCTCCTCCTTATTTAACTTCTTTTTTGTGCCACTTACTGGGTACTTACTGGGCAAATTGTTCATGTGTATTATCTTGTTTAATCTTTGTAATTATTACCATTATGTTAGTACTCTTATTTAAATTCAAGAAAAGTAAGACTTGAAGGCCTAAATAACTTCCCTGAGGTCCCACACTCATGGGTGGCATAACAAAGATGCAAACCTTGGTTATTCGGACTCTAAAGCTCTTACCATGGGGCCATGGTTTGCAGTCAAAATGCACTGGACATCCTGACTCTCAGAACTCACATTGCGTGAGAGAGGCAGAGTGGATGGAAGGGGATATAAGATGAGTGGAACAAGGAAAACCTTCAGCAAAGAATGAGAAATACAGGTTATTCCTATATTAGTCTTCATCAAGCTTCTGTTTTTTTTTTTTTCCCCCCTTAGGTAGACTTTCTAGGGGAAGAAAAACACTTTTCCAAGAAAAGGTTGCAAGTGTTACTTGATGTTAGTAGTTTTACATGTACGTCGGTCCTTCCTACAAAAGAAATGAAGAGCCCCAAAAACAGATAGGACTGAGGATGCATAAACCATTTTTAATGAAGGGTGATAAAACGTGGAGATGTGCCAAAACAAAGGAAAAAGTGTTTAAACTCTATCACATGCAAACTGTGGGAAGGCAAATAGATGGAAGATGAGAGTTACTTTAGTAAGGTTTGTTTGTGGTGGTCCATCTTGTGCTAACTTTCCATCTTCTTTGTGGCCATAAAGCTCGCGTGAGGGAGGGTATCTATGGCAGTCCTCATTTCTCAGAAGTTTCTGCTTTTAGGAAGCTCTAGGAAGACTATTTTCTGCATTTGTTGATTCTCAATTATCTCCAGCTCAAAGTAATAAACATGCCAAAGTGCCATATTTTGGGGTGGCATATTCTCATCCCTTTTGACTTTCTAGATAAGGGAGAGAGATGAAGACCCCCCTAAAGGTCGAGTTTAGCCTGAAGTAGAACACAACTAGCAGAAAATTTCTTAGAAGTTTCATATTCATCTGAAAAATAATCATATAGATTTTGCATTTTAGTCATTTTAGCAATAGTTAGGTGGGCAGATAGATAGACCTAGACATAGACATAGTGACATGTAGAAACTCAGATATGGGAATACCTTTAAGTGAGCAAGTGGATAGGCCATATTCATACTGTACGTGTGTGGGTGTTTATAGACACCATATCTTGAGCGTATCTCAAACACCCTTGGAGGATTAAGTCAGCAGTAATCTCCAGATTTATAAACGTGGGTCCATCCCATATTCTGAGGCTCATTTCTTCCTTTTTGCAATGAGGGATCAGGACCAGAATATTTCAAAAGAAATTCTCTCTTAATTCTGAATTGAGTGATCACACAATCAATCTTTCATTACTATATTAGCCTGTCTAATGTTAGCTCCTAATGTTTCTGAAATACTCTAGGGAAGTACCATCATTTGCGTGGGATGAGGTTACCGAAGTCATGCACAACCTGAAAACATGTTCTGGATGCTGAGGTTTCCAGAAGTTCCCTTGGGCCTTGTTAGGTTTCCATGCAAGACGCGCCAAGTGACGGGACTGGTGCTGGGGCCCGGGAACTGGAGTGGGGGCTTAAGAAAGAGATGGAGACAAAGGTGGAAGGAAGACAGAGGGACAGAGAACATAACACAAAAAATCTAACCTATTTACATTACAAAGGTTCCCAGAGTTCAGCAGCTGAAAGTCAATTGACAGCTCATTCAATTATTCTTTTATTCACCTTTTCCACAATTATTTACTCAGTGAGAGTACTGGGCAGAATGCCAGGTGTAGTGTTAAACAAAACAAAACTGGTCCCTGCTGTCAAAGGTTTTCTGTTTTGGTGAGGGGGGCGGCGTCAAGAGCCATGAAGTGTCTGGGACGTGGCTTTGTGTACAAGCCAGGGCAGCCCACGCAATCCCACGGACTCTGGCAGATTTGAGACCCATGGGCCGGAAACGAACATCCGCTTCTCGCAGCCACAGCTGCAGGAGTGTCAGCCTTTGTCCTGGTCCCCTGAGGCCCGGTGCGCTCAAGCCGGTGGTCAGACGACTGCGTGACGCCTGCGCACACCGGGGTGATGTTCCCGGAGAGGAACCCACACCCAGGAAAAACAAATGGTTTATAAAGAGCAGTAAGTAAAGTTGCCAGATAAAGTACAGGGTGCCCAGTTAAGTTTGATTTTCAATGAACAGCAGACAATGTCTTAGTATATGTCCCAAATATTGCATGGAACGTATTTTATCTGAAATTCAAACTTAACTGGACTCCCTGTGTTTTTACTTAGTAAAAATGGTTAACTGTAGGCCTGTCCGAGGTCTGGCCTGTGGGAGGCATCATCTCTTCCAAGGCTGTTCACTGTACAAACATCCTTGTAAAGATAGTCTGGGACAGAGAGTAGAGTTGTAAAGGCCATGGAAAGTCACCTTCCTCCGTTAGATATGAACCAAATTAACGCGAATATACAGTTTTACTTTGTGATAAGTGCACGAAGGGATTTGGAGAGTCCTGTTAGAAGGTAGACGTGATATACCCTGAAGGAATATTCTTAGATCTATCAGCATCAAATAGAGCTGCACAGTTGCGAGTTCCTCCAAGCAGTTCTAGCTAAATACTCAAGAGAATCTCGTCGCCGCGGCTGCGCTCAGCACAAGCCTGTATGAACGCGCTGTTCTGACTCCACAGCTGCGGGATTGCGTTCATTAACTATATCTTAGAGCTAAAATCTGATTCAAAACGTTCTTCCTTTTCAAAAAGTTTGATTGATTTGTTGGTTTGCTCTTTTCTGTGAATGGTTGATTTCTCTGAGGCGAATCACGCCCTTATTGTCAGAGCGAAATGATAACTTGATTACTCCTTGCGTTTCACAACGGAAACCGGATGCTAGAGATGAACCAGAAACTTTGTGCTTATGGCCTATTTGGCTTTTAATCTACGAACTTCAAAATTTACCAACTGTGTTCTTTTGATATCACTTATAACTGTATGGTTATTGACATAGATTGGATGTTTGTCCTCTCCAAATCTAATGTTGAAATTTGGCCCCCAGTGTTGGGAGTGGGAGGTGTTCGGGTCAAGGGAGCAGAGCCCTCGGGAATGGCTTGAGGTCCTGCCGGCGGTAAGGAGCGAGGCCTCCTCCACCAGTGCCCACGAGAGCCGGTGGCTTAAGGGGCCTGGCACCTCCCCTTTCTCTTGCCCCTCTCGCTGCGTGACGCACCTGCTCCCCCTCGCCTTCTGCCTTGGCTGGAAGCTCCTTGAAGCCCTCACCAGAAGAAGATGCTGGCACCATGTTTCTTGTACAGCCTGCAGACCAATGAGCCAAATAAATCTCTTTTCCTTATAAATTACCCAGCCTTAGTATTCCTTTATAGCCACGCAAAGCAGACAAAGACAGTTATATTTTAAATACCTGGGCTGGCCATGGTGACATATTCCTATAATCCCAGAACTTTGGGAGGCCAAGGTGGGAGGATCACTTGAGGCCAGGACTTTGAGACCAGCCATCATAGTGAGAACCTGTCTCCACAAAAAAAATTTAAAAATTAGCCTGGTGTGGTGGCATGCACCTGTCGTCCTGGCTACTCAGGAAGCTGAGGAGGGAGGATCACCTGAGCCCAGAGTTGGAAGCTGCACTGCAGACTGGGCCACAGAGCAAGACCTTGTCTCTAAAAATATTTAAAAATAATAAAAAAAAATCTGACCAAACATACTAAATTATCTAATTAGCACATCAAATATATGGCAATGAGGTTTTGAGCTCAGCTCAATTCATTCATTGCATTAATTTTTAAGCAATTCCAATGACTTCAGTGTTCAATGATTATGACTAAACCACACATTCTGATATACATAAAGACTATGTACTAATTTTCTTTATTTATCATGAATCCACTTCCTCTACTACTTATTACCAAGCAGTGCTTCATTTTGATTCCTCCCTCAAAGATTTCTGCTTCCTGCAGAAAGAAAGAAAGAGAGGTCAGTCCTTCCTCCAGCCTGGGAGCACCACAGAGGAAACTGTGCTTCTATACACAGGTTTACATTTTCCCTATTTGTCAGATATTTGATACTGGAATTTGAAATATAGTTTTAGTATGTAAATGTCCCACAACTTATAAGGAGACAATCGACGTAGCCAGGACATTCCCAACAAAGTGAGCACTGAGCCCGTCCCTCCTGGACAATTCGCGCCACTCTCTGGTTTTGCCGGATCAGACCATCAGGCCTTCTCCCGGCAGGGAACCCCTCCTCCCCGGCCCATCTTCAGCCTTCTCTGTGGTCTGTTTTGTGCACACAGCACCCCACTGGCTGCACGAGCATCGAGACCCCAGTGATTTCATAACGATTGTCCTGGTCTTCCTTCCTGTGTCCTCTGCCATTGTGATGTCATTGCTTCATTTGTTTCCCCACTCTTCCCACAGACACCTGCTGGTGCCCTATGGCTGCCCGATGTCTTCTCAGAATAGAAAGATAAAAGTTGTTATTTTATATTCCTCTTAACTTCTGTTATTAGTAATTATAGATATTTTAAGAGAATGTTCTAGGATTTATGCTCTACATCTTAGGGCACCATTCCTTCAAAAATACTATACCACTTCACCTATGCTGTGAGATACAAAAACATTATAAAATGTTAAAAATATTATACTTTTATTTTCTTCATACCATTCTTTGTTCTATTTTATTTCTACATATGTTGTGTGTCTCCTACATTTATATTTCTAGATAAGTTACAAATCTCAATATAGTTGCACAATTTTTCTTTAGTCAATTATCATTGAAAGTGATGAAAGATAAATTAAGAATTTCTCTTGTATGTATCCTCATATTTGCAAATCAAATATCTGATAAGGAACTTGAATTATGAATATATAAATAAACTAAACTTAAAACTAAACAATTAAAATGTTAAACAATTAAAAAT
The DNA here is from genome assembly GCF_041146395.1 of Eulemur rufifrons. NCBI lineage: Eukaryota > Metazoa > Chordata > Mammalia > Primates > Lemuridae > Eulemur > Eulemur rufifrons. The sequence continues at coordinate 3,168,945 of NC_091011.1, read as the reverse complement.
TGGACAAAAGATCAGAATAGATATTTCTCCAAAGAAGGCATACAAATGGCCAATAAACACATGAAAAAGATGCTCAACATCATTAGCCATTAGAGAAATGAAAATCAAAACCATGAAATACCAGTTCACATCCACTAGAATGGGTACAATCAAAAAGATTGAGAATAACAAATGTTGGAGAGGATGTGGAAAAATTAAAAATCTTACATGTTGTTGGTGAGAATACACCAATTTTTTTTGAAATTTAGTTTGGAAGTTTCTAAAATGGTTAAACAAAGATTTACTACACAAGACAATTCTACTAGAAGTTAACATACCCAAGAGAATGAAAAAAAGTGTCTACACAAAGACTTGTTAATGAATGTTCATAGCAATATTATTTGTAATAGTTAAATGGTGAAACAAGTCAAATGTCCATCACTTGATGGATGAATGAATAGAATATAGTATATAAATATATACATACAATGGAATATTATTAGGCAACCAAAAGGAATAAAGTACTGATCCGTGCTACAATATAGATAAACCTTGAACTCTGATTCTGCTTATACAAAGTTCCCGGAGCAAGCAAACGGATAGGAATAGAAAGTACATTAATGGTTGCATCAGTCTGGATGGTGGGTTGGGTTGAGGAGGGGTGGGGCTTGATTGCTCACAGGTATGAAGATTTTTTAGGGGGGTGATGAAAAGTTTTCAAATTAAATTATGGATATGGTTGGACACTTGCAAATATACTGTCATATGTTTGTTGAACGGTGAGTTTTACCCTTTAAGTTGGTGAATTGTGCGTTATATGAATTATTTCTAAGCAGAGTGGTTAAAGAAAAAGAGGCCATTCCAAAATGACACGCAGAACTCAACAGGCACACAATGTGAACAAAGCAGACAACAATTCCCGTAGCTGTTTTGCCGTGCGTAACAAAAAGTTGTAATTGCTTAGCTGGAAATAGAGACACCTCATTGTCAGGTACACCTTAGACACAGTTAATTTCATGTTCCGTCGTTTGCATTCCTTACTCGCAGGTACCTCTATTTAGACAGGACACTTCTTGTTGCAGATTGTAGAAATTCAATTCAAGTTATTCTAAGAAAGAAACATTCATCTGCTTATGAACGTGAGGGAGGTTTGCCCCGCTGGCACCCACAGCTCATCTCCCGCAGCGCGGAGGCCGCGGGAAAACTGCCTTCTACCCAAAAGCTTCGCTAAGTTCCCGGTGGGATTTTATAAAGTTACATACCCACTTCTCAGTCAAAAACTTTAAAAAGGAGAGCTACTAAGAAGGGAGAAAGCCCATCTTTGTCCACTGGCGAGGTTGAGTGCCAACGTCGCTCTAATAGCTTGGAATTAATTGAGAAGCAAAGCATAAGAATCATAAAAATAAAAAACAAAGTAACAGCTTAACTGAAAGGAAAGCTAATTGGAAAGTGGGGCTTAGACCGGTGGTCCCAATGGCCTTCATATTACAAGTCTCAGAAATTAGAGCCAGGCCGAGGAAGCGCAGCCGGTGCGGGAAAGCGCGCTCTCGGGGGGCCCCCCCGCCCCTGTCCTCTGGGGAGGAGTCAGGGAGGGAACAAGAGAGTTCAAAACAACGATCCTCATACCTTTATCTTCTGAGGATGGGGGTCCCTTTCCCTTCATGGAAAGGTGAGGGAGTCTGACGAGTCTCGGCAGTGCAGTCTGCCCTCCTCACCCCTGGGCTCCACATCCGCAGATCAAACCAGCAGGGGATGGAAAATACTCAGGAAGGAAAGTGGACGGCTGCTTCTGTTCCGAATATATACAGACCTTTTATTCTTGTCATTATTCCCTAAACAAAACAGTGTACAACTATTTACACGGCATTTACGTGGTATTAGGCAGAATTAATAATTCAGAGATGCTTTCAAATATAGGGGAGGATGTGTGTAGGTTATACACAAATACATTTTATATCAGGGGCTCTGGTATTCAGGGAACAGCCCCCACGAATACCAAGGGACGACTGTCTACAAAAGCTGGGCTCAGCTAAGGGACGCCCAGGTTGCGCGTCCAGTCCAGTCTGCAGACGCGCGCACATCACTGTCACTGTCACCGCATCTCATCCGTGCGGAGCTCGGAGCTCGCGCAGAAACAGGACGCGCACTCGCGCTTTCCTTTCTGTTTGAACGGCTGCTCTGGAGCAAAGGTTTGAAACTGACACAGATAGCTAACGCTGAGTAAAGAGTTTTATTAACCACACTGATGATGTTTGGCCATATATTACTGTATCCTGAAGCCATGACACAGACTGTAATGTGGCTAAGTCAAACAATCATGAGGAGATGACTAAGTCTCAGTGGAAGGTAATATAATAGTGCTGATTTAAATTGAATTATAGTGGTCTCAGAATTAAAAATCAACTATGCTACCATATTTTAGAAGAGTGATTAGCTTGTAATGAATACACAATTAAAGAGCTCTTCTTTTTAAGTGGTTTAAATGCCTTTGATATTAAAATATATTTTCCACTCAAGAAATAACTACTTCCTTAAATAGTAGTTATAAACTAGCCATTAATTTAAAGTGAGCACTAAAAGATACCATCATTGTCATTATTTTTTTTATTTTCTGATATCTCAGAATGTGTTGAAATTTTGTGAACAGTGATTTTCCTCATTCCTCAAAGTATATAAATGACAGAAAGACTACAAAAATACAAAACAGAAAAACATGAATTTCTGTAGATAAATATCTCTCTAGAAAATGGATTCACATATTTAAGGTCCAAAATTAATGACTTTGTAGAAACATTTTGAATAAATTTTGTGAATTTACGTTTAAAAATTATAAATTACAAATAATTATGTCTGTAAGTGATTAAGTAGCAACATAAAGGAAATTAATAACAATATGTTCTTTGCCAGTTCAATAATCCATTATTTTGATTGTGAAGTTAATTCAATCTCAGTTATTCAATAATCAGTGATTGAGCAAAGTATATTCCCAGTTTCATATCATAAATATATTTTAAAATATATAAAATTAAACTTTTTAAATTGAAAACTATGAAAGTATTTAAAATGTGACCTAGGAAGTTAAAAGAAAAAAAAACTACTGACATTTTCTCCAAACACCAATTAGTGACATATTAATATGAAAAATATCTAATTTTTGTATTCAATTTATGTCATTGTTGACTCTTCTTGGCTTTTTTATCATTAGCATATTTTAATTCTAACTAAGGATGGGTAGACTACTTCCCAACTATTAAGTAGACATGTGGGCTAAATCCATGGCTCACCAACCTCAGTGTATATAATCTACTTCTTCTTCCTTCAGTTCTCCATGTGCTGCTCTCATTTCCCCTTTCCTGTCCTCACATCCTATATCAACTTTATATTAACAAGAACAAGATGCTTTATATTTCCCATTTACATAGTACTTTAAGGCAGGTTACATAATTTTCTCATTGCTACAGCAATCTACAATGAGAAAATTTTTTTTTTCATAACTTTAAAGAACAAAGTGTAACTCAGAGACTCTTATGACCTACCCAAACACAGAACTAGAAAATTTGGGGGTTAGTCCTAGGCCTGACCCATTGGACACATATTCAGTGTTCTTTCCATGACAAGGCCTATCTCCCCTCTTTAAATGGATGGAACACATGTACGGAAAGCAATGTAATATCTAAACTTTAAAACACCTGCTTTTCTAGTCTAATGTGAATTCAGCAAATAAACTGACTACAAGAATGACAAGGTGAAAGAATGTCTGTTTTCGAGATAATCTCAGTTGTGACTGGAAAACACATAGCTTGGGTTTGTTATGTGGATGACTGACAATGAGAAAATGAGAGTGCAATTTCTAGAATTATTCTCAGATAAAGACAAACAGAATGACACTATTAAGAAAGACTTTGAGACCTGGGGCAGTTGAAATAAATTCTAATAGCACACATGGCTACTTTGAAAGTCTACTAAAGCAGATGGCTTATAATACTATCGAATTACTCAGATAATTTGCAAGTGAATTCATCAACACAGTCCTGAAAATATTTGAGGAAACTTGGCAAAATTTACAAGTTTTACAAGTTCATTGAAGTTTGACAAATTAAAATAATTGCACTTTGAAAAGTTGGACAAAGATTCTGCTTACTACTGATGTGTATAGCACAATATTGCCTTCTTGTCTAAGGAACACATCGTTAAAGTTGAAGGATGGTTCCTCAGAGGAGGAGGTGAATATAGACCCACAAAGAACAAATCATGTCAGACTAGGCATTTGTGGACAAGATTTAGAAAAGTGCAAGATAAAGATGATGGATTAGCAGCTGATTGAAAAACTCAACCCAAAGAGGTGATTAATGGATAGGTGTCAATGTAAAGGTGGTTTCCAGTAGGGTGCCCCAGGCTTTATCCTTGGCTATGTCCTTTTCAAAATTTTATCAATCATTTGGGTAAAATATAAAAGGCATAACTATATAATCTCTGCATGACCAGTAGCAAGGATATATAGCAAATGTGTTAAATGGCAAATTAAACAATAGGGAGTTTAGGAAACTCTTTAAAAAAATCAGTTCCACAATGCAGTGAACAAAAGGAAACAAAACAAACAAACAAACAAACACCAGAAGTGAATGTATAATCTGCAAAGAATAGAAGAGCAGTTATTTAAGATGAGGAAATAGTAGCCCTGTTCAATTTTATAGTGACTTAGGACACCTAAAAATATGTAGTCAGTTTGTGATGCACACTTTAAAAAAAGGTCAAATTAGAACACAATGAAAGAAGAACAAAGAGGGAAAATATGTTAGATGAAAATACAGTTTTAGTAGCTACTGTTTCTTTCCAGGCAAAATTATTGGTTCATAGTAAAAAGGCAGCTGACTGGTCCATTACGGCTTATCACAGTTTATATTTATTGTGTGTATCTGTACAGGCAGAGGAAGGGTGGCCCATGGAAACTACTGGAAGACAGATTTATAATCTAGAAGCTGATGAGTATCAAGGTGAGTGAGTAGATTCCACAAGCTCTGGGACCTCCCTATCCATGTTTAAGTTCAAATATAGACCAAAGTACCATTTGGGTCAGGAATAGTGTCTCTTGAAAACATCACCTGCAGGATTTGATTTCCTAGTGCTTTTCATATGTTATTTCTAGAAGCAAAAAATAGTCACATGTAAAATGGAAATGTAAAAGGCAGGTGGAAACAGCTATTAAGGTGAGTGCATCAGGGACTCTATGTAAAAGAAAAATATAAGCTCCATCCCCATGGTAGATGATATATACCTACATGATGGGTGCAACGCGCACTGTCTGGGGAACGGACACGCCTGGAGCTTTGACTTGGGGGGAAAGGCGATACATGGGCAACGTATGTAACCTGCAATTCTGTATCCCCCATAATAATAAGATGAAATAAATAAAAAAATAAAATAAAATAAAATAAAAATACTTGCTTCCTTTTCCGGGAAAGGTTGAGCAAACAACAAAGTCTTTGACCCAGTTGTATTTCCAACAGTCATCAGTTAGGGCCTAAAGAGAGTTTGACTGTTCAGAATTTAAAATAGGCATTGGTTTGTCCAACTTCCAAGGACTTGGAACAGACCAAGGAGGTTATCTGGCCCCCAGGGAGTGCATGGTTTCAATGGGCCTTTTAGACGTGACAGAATAAGATGATAAATAATGGAGAACATCCCCAAAAGTAGAGCCAAGGACTATGGGGGGGGTGTGGGGAGGGAAATACTGGGAAGGGTGTGTCTGCCCCCAGGTTGAATAATCAGGGCCTGAAGAGTATTTCCTGCCCTAAGGGTTGGAGCCTCTCAAAAAATCTGCCTCTTGGAATATCAGCAGGTTTTCTGGACTGCTACAGATTGGTGACCTCAAGTGGTTTCCAATTGTTCTCTTTTCCCAGTGGGAGCATTTATGGCAGTTGTATTGTTCCGGGTGCTCCACTGACTATGCAGACTGGGGGAGGCAGTTAAGTTGGTTTTAGTTCGCAGGCCTCCTTATCCAAGAGGAGGCAGCTGCAGACCCGATGCAGACAGGCATGTGGTGGAGGTGTGGTCAGGGGGTTGGGCTTGTTGCTTGGAGCAGGGAGTGTGTATGCCCTCTATGAGGGTAGGAGGGGGACACAAAATTAATGTCCAGAAAGATAGACTCCAGGGTGTTATTGCACCAAAAAGTAGTCCTTACCCCTCACTGGGGAAGAAATGTACAGTTGTCCCTTGGTCTTTGTGGTAGACTGGTTCCAGGACCCACCTCGGACACCACAATCCCCAGATGCTAAAGTCCTTGTTATAAAAATGGCACAGTGTTTGCATACAACCTGCACACATCCTCCTGTGTACTTTAAATCATCTCTGGATTACTTACATTAGTAATACCGAATATAATGCCTACACGTCCCTTCATTCACGTGAACTCAACATAATACTCAGTGCATGGCAAATCCAAGTTCTGCGTTTTGGAATTTTGTGGAATTCTTTCTAATGAATATTTTCAATCCATGGCTGGTTGAATCCACAGATGCAGAACCCACAGATGGGCAGGGCTGACTGCGTTTCCCCATCTCAGTGGCATCAGCCCTAGCCCTATCACTCAGGCCAACAAAAAGAAATGGAAGTAACATAGTTTCTTCCTGGGAGAAAAACAAAAATACTTTACAACCTCTCTTTTGCCTCTGCAATAGACTGAGGCTGCTTCAAAACCTGAGCTGATGTCAAAATGATGAGAAACAGAGTTGTAGCCAAGCTGTTATAGATACACAATGTGAGTGAGAAACAATGTCTCATTGGAGGCCACTGGGACTTTGAGTTGCTTGTTACCAGTGTAACGTACACTAACTTGACCATCACAGTGTACGAGAAAGGAGAATCTTCTACTGAGAGGCCAATTTGCTACAACTGAAGAAACACCATAATACCGTGAAGCAGATCACCTAGCCCTGTAACATGTATTTCAGATGCTATGCTGTAAAATGCATTATGATGAGCAAATAAGGCCACTGGATATTATATCAAATTTGAAAAATAAGGAAAAAATTAAGGTAAAGTAAAAGCGCCTATTCGCCAATTTATGATAAGTAGAAGCAGTGTAAGTAAGATTATGCTCTGTTGCCTGTCAGGAGAAATGGGTATCTCTGCTGAACACACTTAACAATGCAGAGTAAAGTAGTAAGAATCACTGGTTGTAAAATTGTTTCAGTTAAAAGACCACCTGTACCTATATGACGCATAAATCTCCACATTACATATAGTGAATGTTGGTAGAGGAGAAAGTTGAGAACATTATGGAATAGTGGAATAAAAATTTATTATAGGAATTCGACCTTATATAGTTGCAGGTGGATTGGATGAAATTAAAGATCTACAAAGGATCAGAGACAAGATACCCACCAGCCCCGGTAAGGAAGAGCTAGTTGAAGAAGGGGGCCCTTCCTGCTGCTGGAGTGTCATGGTCCAGGGGGCCGGCATGGCTCTTCCTGCTCGCTGCAATCAAGGTCAAACTAACGAGTAGTTGGGGAGAATGACTGGAAAAGTGAAGACACACTGGGACCCACAAGCCCCACCTCCCCTGTACCTGATGGCCTCTACCCAGTAATAACCCAGCAGGGAGGGGGATTCTGGGCAAAGCCATTCCAGGGTACTTTTCTCTTTTTTGTGAATAGCCCTTCAGTATCCAAATCATTCATTTAATTTGGCACATATAGCCATAATTTAGTCAAATTTGATCAATTAAGTCCTAACAATATTCCATAAAAAATTAGAAGGCTATGGTTAAATTACAAAAACAGTATTTTAAAGCAATTTCATTTAATCAAAATATATTCGTCCCTAGCATAAAAGAAATAGCCTTATAGTGTAGCATAAGCTATAAAAGAACATTTTAATTTGTGAATGCTATATAATAAAATATCAGTTAAAAGAGGATTTGGGAGAACATCTTTCTCTTCTGAGTTTTAAAATTTGATGTTCACCCTTTGGGCTGAATATTCTTATCTACAGAAAAGAGGAGCAGCAAAATGTGCAGGTACTTGTTTCACTGGCTTTTTAATTCCCTGGATATTCTTCATGGCTTACCAAACCAGGAGTTGAGGTGCCCCTTCCCCAGCAAAGGTTAGTTTCTGAATTTTTTTTTTTTTTTTTTTTGTCTAGGTATGGCCTGTGACATAGTTATGGCCAGTGGGAAAAGAAGTTATGTGTCCAACTTCCAGGAAGTGTCCTTACTGTTGCTTGCAATGTGGGTAACAAGATTGAAGCTCCAGAGGCATTGGGGACATGTGGCCCACACTGGAGCAAGGGTGGAGAAGGCCGGAGGGAATGCAGGATCCTGGTTCCCTGTGTGTGTCACAGAGAAAAATCACCAAATTGGCCCTCAATTGCCTTGTGCTCAGATCAGACATTGGACATATCTTAGTCCATTCACATTGCAATATAAAATACCATACACTGGGTGAATTATAAACAACAGAAATTTGTTTTTTATATTATAATAGTTCTGGAGGCTGCAGTTTCAAGATCAAGATGCCAGCTGATCCAGTATCTCCTAAGGGCTCTTTTCCTGGTTCATAGATAGTAAGTTCTCCCTGAAGCCCCACACAGAAGAAGGGGAGAGGCAGATTTCTGGGGTCTCTATTACTGGAGTACTAAGCCCATGCGTGAGATAACCCAACCATCTCCCAAAGGCTCCACTTGCAAATCCCACCACAGTGGGGATTAGATGTCAAAATATTAATCTGTGGGAGGGACACAAACTTGGCATCTATAGCAAAAGGGAATGAACTTCCACAGTTATTTTCTTCTTTGGTCACATCAGGCATACTTAATGCTAACTTATTATGGCTACTTAACATGGTTTCTAGAATTTTCTTTGGGAATTTTCTCAGATTATTGGAAGTAAATCTGAAGATTGGAAAACTGAACTAAATCCTAGTATTTGGTTGATCAAAAAATGTGTACAGGGAGTGGGCAGAAAAAAATGTGAACAATTGTTTTTACTTGATTTTGCTGAGTTTTAATTTACAAAGATATTCTTTTCTAAATAGGTAAACACTTTGTTTTTCAAGGGTTTTAGTCATCTTTTCAATATGTACGTCATTACAGAAGTCAATTCTAGTTTTTTCAGGATAACTTTATTCAATGTCTATGTAAATTTACAAATTTTTAATAATGTTTTAATCTCTCAAATACTTCAGGCAATCTGAATATGTGTCTGAATATCCAATTCACTAATATTTTCCTTCCTTCAACTAAATTACCATCTGCAGTGATAAATACCAAAGTGATCACCTTCCTCAAGGCCATTCTTTTTTCTCCAGATTCATAATTTCCCCTCATATTTCTAATTTTCCTTTTCTCTTTTGCATTATCAACTCCCTTGGTGTTGTTTGTATCAACTTTTAATTTAAAACCATGAATTTAATTAGAGCATATAATTATTCTTTGAGCTCAGATATTGAATTGGGCTCTTTCCAGCAGTAATTCAGAGTTTACACCATCACTGGATTCCCTACCTCAAAATAAAACTGCACCCTGTAGGTTTGTTTTTCAAAGCTAATATTCAGGTCATTTTGAAATATTGTATTTAGCTTATTAATTTAATTTAATAAGTAATTTATTAGTTTTTCACATTTTATATATTTTAAAGAAATTTGTGAACGTTTTTATAATATTGTTCTAAGAATACTTGAACATTATGATTAGAAATAAAGTGCTAGTTTAACTAAATGGCAACGAAGACACATTAAAATGTTTCATGATTAGTATTTGGCAGTTTTGCACGAGAGGAAATCAGAATTTTCTTACAAGGCTTCTAAAGTCATTTAAAACAGAATTTTTACTTTCAATAATGGCACAGGTTGTTTAAATAGCTATTTTAATTTATAAACTTGAAGGATAGTTATTCTTATGAATTTGGATGCCAAAAACAGCCACAAGGATAATTTGTCCTATATAGATTTTAGGATATAGTTGAAGACAGCTGAAGAGACATTAACAATCTCTAGAAACACCAGCTGTGAATGAGGAATTGACATTTAGGTAGGAGCCAGAACTAGCGAAAGAGTAATCGCCCGCTTGAGAACACACCTTCTTATCGCAATGCTCTCCTGCCCTCCTGCCCCAACCCTCTCCAGCTGCCCTGTCCCTCCGGGCCCCCCAGTGAGGACGCCGTGCCCGCCCAGGCAAGGCCGTCTGTCTGAGGCTTCTCTGCCCGCCTCCGTGGTGTCTCCCATCCAAGTACCACCCGGGCTGGCCGTGTCCAGCCCGCTGCGAAGGGCTGAGCTGCACCGGGCACGGGCGGAGGACAAGGGCTCCCTCCCCGCCTTGCGCCCTGTCCCGTCTGTCTGTCTCTGCACCAGGCCAAGGGCACCTTTCCTCATTTCCACAGAGGCACGTTCGGGGGACTGGCCAGTCCCTGGAGACCCGGGCTGTCCCCCATCATTCACCTCCTGTCTGCCAATCCAAGCGCCGGGAACAGGAGCCCCGCTGCTTCCCTGCGCCTTCGGGCCGGCGGCACCGGACATTCCCACCTTCCGTGTGTCCCGTGAGGTCTCCGCACGCGCTTCCTTCCTGCAGCGCATTTAGCCGTGGGCGGGTGACCGAACCAGTGCAGCCACTGCCATGCCGCCTCTGGGGAGTGGGAGACATAATACCTATCTCCTAAGGTTACTGTTAGGTTTAAATTATTTACTCCCTGTATAAAAGAGTGCGCTATTCTTTTTTTAAATTTAATTTTTAATTTTAATTGACAAATGATAATTCTGTATCTTTATGGGGTACAGAGTGGTGTTTTGATACATGCATACGCTGTAGAATGAGTAAATCAGGCGAATTTATGTATCTATTACCTCACACACTTATCATTTGTTTGTGGTGAGAATTTTTAAAATCCACTCTTCTAACAATTTTGAAATATCAATGCATTGACTAACCGTAGTCACCCTACTGTTTGACAGATCACTGAAACTTACCCGAGCTGAGATTTTGTAGCCTCTGACCAACACTTCCCCCTTCTGCCTCCAGCCACCGTCGGCCCTGGGAGCCGCCACCACACTCTGCTTGCGTGACTTTGACTTCTGTAGACTCCACACGTAGTGAGCTCAGGTGACATTCGCCTTGCGGTGCCTGGCTTATTTCACTTACTGTCCTCTAGATTCATCCATGTTGTTGAGAATGACAGAACTTTTTCCCTTTGTAGGGCTGAATAGTGTTCTTTTGTGTGTATACCACAGATTAATCCATTCAGTGTTGATGGACACTTGGTTTCCACATCGTGGCTGCTGTGATTAATCAGCAATGAACGCGGAAACACAGATCCCTCTCGGACGTGCTCACTGCGTTTCCTTGGCTACACGCCCAGAAGAGGCCTTGCTGGGCCACGTGGTAATTCTCTTCGTGATTTTCGGAGAGAACTCCGTGCTGTTTCCCATGGTGGCTGCATGAATTACCTTCCCGCCAGCGGTATGTAAGTTCTCCCTTTTCTCCACACCCTCGCCAACACTTGTAACCTCTTGTCTTCGATGACAGCCATCCTAACGGGTGTGAGGTGGTATCTCATTGTGGTTTCGATTTGCATTTCCTAGGTGATTAGTGATGCTCTACATGTACCTTTTCATATACCTACTGGTCATTTTTATGTTTTCTTTAGAGGAATGTCTATTCTGGTATTTGCCCAATTTTAAGTTAGGTTATTTTGCTATTGAATTTATGAACTATAATATATATAATATATTTTGGATATTAATCTCTATCACATATCAGGCGCAGAAATATTTTCTCCCATTCTGTAGCCTGCCTTTTCATGTTGTTGATTGTTTCTTTTTCTATGCAGAAGCTTTTTAGTTTTATGTTTAGTTTAGATTTATTTACTTTGATGTTTATTGTTTATGTTTGTTCTTTTGTCTGAGCTCTTGGTGTAATACCTAAAAAATAATTGCCAAAGCCAATGTCAAGAAACATTTCTCCTATGTTTTCTCTTAGGAGTTTTATGGTTTCTGGTTTTATATTTAGATCCTTTATCCATTTGGGTGGATTTTTTGTGATGGTATAAGTGTCCAATTTAATTATTTTGCATGTGGTTTTCCAGATTGCACAACATGATTTATTGAAGAGAATGTCCTTTCTTCACTATGTCTTCTTGGTGCCTTTGTCAAAAATTAGTTGACCACATATGCTTAAGTTTATTTGGGGGCTCTCCATTCTGTTCCATTGGTCTACATGTCTGTTTTTATGCCAGCATCACAATCTTGATTATTATAGCTTTGTAATATAAATTTGAAATCAGGAAGTATGATATATCCAAATTTATTTTTCTTTTTATAAATTTGTTTTTAATTGACAAATAATAATTGTATATATATATATATATATGTATGGGTACAATTTATGTATACATTGTAGAAACAGCTAACAAAATTAATTAAAATATCCATCACCTCACAACTTATAGTTTTTTTGTGGCAAGAATGTTAAAATCTCTTGACAATTTTGGGATATATTATATGTTAAAAACATGGCCAGAGAACAGGAACATTTTATTTTTAATACTTTAATGCAAAATTTCAGAATTTATGTTACTTAAAAGTACTTTTGGAAGTTACTAATTTATATGTTTTTAAGATGAATTTTAATATCTGTTTAAAAATTGAGTCCTAATTAAATTATAGAAATATCTTCATAATATATTTTCTGAATAGCTAAGCTTTACTCTTTCCAACCTGGAAGTCCAGTTATTTATTTATTTTTTGGTTATCATTAAACTTTGATTCACACAGGGATATCACTGCTTTAAGCTGTATTATTTCAGAGAAATTTATGTATCTTGCTATCTGAGTTCAGTCTCATCTCTTACCTCTTTCTATAGTTTTGTATATATCTGTTTTTGTTCATTACAGTAGCATTTTAAGTTGTTTTAAAGTTTCATAATATTTATGAAATTTATATTCATTAAATTATAATTTATCATAAATAAATCCAATTGGTAATTTTAAAATATAATTTAATTGTGTCATATAATTAATGCTGAGGCTAAGATTTAAATATAAGTTGCTGGTTCTTACCAGGTAAAAGAAAGTGTAGAAAAATATTCAATGGAGTATAGAAGGCCACACATTTACTTTTATTAAAACCAATAACATATATTTAATAATAATATTTTACAAATGATTCTTTCTCCTTGAACCCAATGCTTTATTTGTATTGTATGTTTCCTTGCCATTTGATTGTATCATACACCATTGTCTAACAGGTACATTAGCCAAATACAAGAAAAGCCAGAATTGTTTTTTCCAGTACTTCTTTAGAGATGTCACTTACTGTGACATATGCCGTGAATGGGAAGGGGCTGATGGTAATCCAGGTAGCAAGGGAACATGAGAGCACGTGGGAAGAATGGTATTTTAAAGCAGCTCTGTAATAGAAAAACACTGTGGGCACAGAGCCAGGCACAGCCCATGGGAGGAGGTGGCAAGTATGAAGCACCTGGAGAGACAGGCAAGTGATTGTCCTAAGGGAGTCTACACAGAGTGGAAATGGAATTCTAACATCTGTGGCTCTAAAACCAAGAATCAGTAGCATTCAAAAATCTAAACAGAAGGCAGGCAGTGATTGCTGGGAATAGCCTTGCCCTGTCCACGGGACCTCAAGCACTAGACAGGAGTGTAGAGACGGATTCCTGACCATGGAGCTGGGGATGGGGACTGGAGTGTGTGCCAAGAAGCCTAGAAAACAACTCAGATTCAAGGAATGAAAAGGGAACCAATGTCCAGAAATGGATTAAAATTTATGGATTGTGATTTCTGAGTAAGACAGGAATTGTTACAGAAGGTCAAAAGGGACACGCATCAAGATCGACTGAGACCAAAGCCCACAGTGCTGGGTTGGACTTCCTCCAGGGTCATTCCTACAGCTGGGAGTGTCTGATGCAGGTGAGGATCTCACCAGGAGGCGGGGGGGGGGGGGGCGGGGGGGGGGGAGGCCCAGCGAGCTCCGCAGTGACCCCACAATGACTCCCTCGGGAGCCCTGCCTGCCCGCCAGTGCACAGCTGCCCTCCGCGAGCCCCTGCTGCTGTGTCTTCACACCGTTTCTGTAAATTCTTCTTTAAATGTGTTGGCCACGAGGTTTTCATTCTGAGAAGAATGTCCTTGCAAGTGTTTTCCATTTAACAAAATAATCTTATTTCAAAAATTTACTGGCTCTCAATTCAATTTTTTATTCTATAATTCAGATTTTTAAAGTTGGACTGAAAATATTTCCAAAGGCTTTGTGATTTGTATAAATATTTCTGAAATACTAATAACATAGCCCTTTATTCATAAAAATGGACCTGTAGGTATACTCTAAGATAAAAAGAGAATTTTATCTTTTAATATGTTGATATTAAAATTTTGGTAATTGAGCGAATCTTTAATTCTATTGTACTTTTGTATGTTTTTAACTGATTATTTTATTTAGTGACATGTATTGACTGCCCACTACATATGTAGCTTAGTAAGTAGATACAATATTAGACATCATAATAATTAATATATAGCCTAGTAAGATGTCTTAGTTGGCTAGGACCGCCATAACAAAATACCTCAGGCTGGGTGGCTTAAATACCAGAAATTGATTTCTTACGGTTCTGGGGACTGGCAGTCCAAGATCAAGGTACTGACTGACTCAGTTCTGGTGAGGGCTCTCATCCTGGCCTGCGGGTGGCTGCCTTCTCGCTGAGTCCTCACACGGCCTCTCCTCCGTGTGTACATGTGAGAGAGAGAATGCACGCAAGACAGTGCACACAAGGGAGCTCTGCTATCTCTGCTAATACGGATACCAGTTCTGTTGGATCAAGGCCCCACCCTTATGACCTCATTTAATCTTAATTACTTCTGGGAAAACCCCATCTCCAAATACTATCACATTGGGGGCCGAGGCTTCAATGTATGAATTTTGGGAAGACACATTCCGTCCATAACACAAGAGCAATCATATGTCCTAGTTTATCCAAGAAAATTCTAAGTGTTAATTATTAAAAGAACCCTCTCCCATTTCACTATTAAAATTGACCTGATGTGCATGACAAACTATATGGGCTCTGCAGAACAAGGACTGAAGGATTTCAAAGGGTAAGTAGAGACAATAAACCACGCATCAGTAGTCTTAATAGAAGTTTACTCAAAATGGTGCAAGGAGGTTACATTCAATGCATGGCCTGTCACTGAGTAAGCTCAGCATTTCTGAACACGCCCTTCCCATTGGCAGTTGGGATTAACTTGATTTCCTGGTCTTGCTTTGAGGACTAAGTTAGGAAACATGAAAGCTCGTGGAGTGTTGACACACAGTGGCACAGAGCATGCCAGGTTTTTTTTTTTTTTTTTTCTTAAAAGAGAGTCTTTTCAGTCAAGATGGATAAAAGAAGTCTTATAAAAGACGAAGCTTATGCTGAGGCCTGAGGTCTGAGTAGACATTTACTGAGCAGAAAATGAGCAAGGCAGAGTGGCAGAAAAGAAAGAATGGGGTAATACCGGAAAGCAGGAAAATTTTAGCAGGAATTCTGGTGCCATCAAGCAACCTGGTGCACATATTGGCACAGGAAGGAGAGAGGGCACATTAGTCAGAAAGAGGGAGATCGAATTCTGAGGGCTTGAGTGTCATGCCCGAGCTGAAGCTTTATTCTGTATGAAATTAGGTACCATCTCAAGGTCTTATGAAGGAAAATTAGCGTGAACAAATTCAAATTTATAAAAAAAAAAATCACTCATCCAGAAATGTGTTGAACAGATTAGAGTTGTGAAAATCATGAGTGGAGAGAACAATTGTAAGGTGATTCCTAGTTCTCTTTCTCAGTTTTGATAATCGCTGCAAAGTTTTAAAACAATTTTTATTTTTGAAGTATTTGTGTGGTTTTAAATTTCAGAGAATCTTTTCTCAGAGAACTGTATCATGAAGAGTGTAAAAGGCAGAAATGGTATAAAAGCACACAAATCGTTACTGAGATTTTCTTACATGTGGATGAAATGCAATCTAAATAAAGGACCTAGCATCCTTTACGATCCACTTCAGTACGGTAAACTCTAGTCTACAACATCATGGTCTCATCTTGAGAACTTAAAATGCTAAAACAAAAAAAGAAAAGAAAAAGAAAGAAAGAAAGAAAGACAATATCTCATTCTCACATATCTTATGTTCTATAAATATCAACTTTGGAAGGAATCATGCTATTAATGCATGATAAAATAAATATTAGATGGTCATGTATATTATGCAGTATAAGAAATAAAATATCTCTATTTTTATATATGCATTTTTATGCATAAAAATACTAGACATTTATATACCAATTTGATAGTCAAGATGAGGGATTTGGGTTCATAGGCTATTTTTCTTTTCCTTTTTTCTTTTTTTTTTGAGACAGAGTCTCACTCTGTTGCATGGGCTACAGTGCCATGGCATCAGCCTAGCTCACAGCAACCTCAAACTCCTGGACTCAAGCCATCCTCCTGCCTCAGCCTCCCGAGTAGCTGGGACTACAGGCATGCGCCACCATGCCCGGCTGACTTTTTTCTGTATATTTTTAGTTGTCCAGCTAATTTCTTTCTATATTTTTAGTACAGATGGGGTCTCGCTCTTGCTCAGGCTGGTTTCAAACTCCTGAGCTCAAGCAATCCTCCCACCTCAGCCTCCCAGAGTGCTAGGATTACAGGCGTGAGCCACCATGCCCGGCCTATTTTTCTTTTCCATGAAGAGAATTTCACTTGCTTTATTTTTTCATTTTCTTTTTTTTAATTTCTTTTTTAATTTTTATTGTTAAATTGACAGATAAATTTGTATTTATTGTGTACAACATGACATTTTGAAGGCTATATACATTGTGGAATGACTAAAGCTATCTAATTAACATATGCATTACCTCACATAGTTACCATTCTTATGGTCAAACAGTGTACATCCACGCTTTCAGCATTTTTCAAGAATACGTTATTAGCTATAGTCACCATGACGCACAGCAGATCTCTTGAACTTCCTCTTTCTATCTAACTGAGATCTTGTACCCTTTGACTAACATCTTCCCAACCCCCCTGCCTTCACCTACCCCAGCTTTTGGTAGCCACATTCATTCTACTCCGCACTTTTATAAAGGCAACTTTTTTAGATTCTCTATATGAGTGAAATCGTGCAGCATTTGTCTTTCTGTGCCTGGCTTATATCACTTAGCAAAGTATTTTGCTTCTTTGTGCTTATCTGTCTTTTTATCCCAAAGTGGATTTTACTAATAATGCATTGCTATGTAATAAGTGCTATTTTAAAACACAAATCTGGAGATCTACTCAGCTACTTCTTTTTCATAGAAATTCAACATGGTAAATAAAACCGTTTCTGATAGTAAAATTTGTGCACATTTTGAACCCAAATAACCAAATTATGTTTTTGTTCAATGTTATCATTTAGACAAACATATAGTGGAATATAGGCATAAACAATTTTCCTCCATTTCTTCTTTTGGCCATTGTCAGGCATAGGAGCCAATAGAGGAAGTCCAGGCATGAGGAGATTTATTTTTACAGGCACTGGTGAGTGAGCATATTTGGAACCAAGGGTGGTATTCTGAAGTTCTAAAGATGGCACATGATGTTAAAATAGGAGAGTTTTCTACACTGACACAAATCATAAAGGATGATAGATCATTTATTTAGCTTGTATTTCATCCATATGTAAACAAATATCAATAAGAGTTTATTAAACCATTTTGATAGCTATAATAAATATTTTTGAGAAAAATCTGTGAAACAGATTTTTCATTAAGTTATAGAATTTAAAATGAGGAAGAACCATTAGAGAAGAGAGGGTTTTCTTTAGAAAGTCAAAAAGCTGAAATTATTTTGGATAAAACTTTAATTCTTCTCTATATTTAAGCTTTGAAAGATGATAAGTACCGAGTTATACTCTATTGCTGCACAGGTTGTTTGGAATTAGAGGAAATTTGTGGGATTGTAAGTGAATTACATTAGACACAGGGATGGCAATGAAATCAGATTTCAAGTGTTTGGAGGAAGTCACATTATCTTCTATAAAGTAGAAACAAAGAAATTAGAGAAGGAAGAATGGAACAAAGGGAGTAGCGGAGGGATTGCAGGAAGATGGGAAGATGGAAGGTATAAAGGAATATGACTGTCTCCATTAGCATTTTGCTCTTAGAATTTAGTGTAAATGATGTGTGTGAATCCAAATCTTTGGATCCCACAAAAACAATCAACATTACAATGCATTGTGGTTCTACTTAACCTTAATTCTGTGACAGCACAGTTGCAGAGCAATGGCATAACGAAGATGACAACAACCCTAACGTCATCATTTGTCGTAGCGTAAAACACTGTGTATCCAGAGAAGCTTCCAGGAGCTCACCTTGGGTCTGTGCTGCTCTCGATACCTTACCTGGGGCCAGCATTATGAATCACACGCAGGGGTCCTTGTCAACCTGAAAAGGTGCATTTGAAGAAAAGTTTAATTAATAAAATACTTGCTCAAATGTGCCATAATGTACTGAGCATACCAGCTTTATCTGTGTTGTGTCGTGCAGCTGTGTGTGCAGCACTGCTCTCCTGCCTGTGTGCCCTGGTGTTCACGGCAGACCAACTATTTCCTTTCAACAGCAACCAAAGCATTATTCAGGAGAGTGTGTTTTGTTTTAACTTTTTTATTATTTTGTAAATCTTTACAGAGTTTTTTGTTATCCTTATAGTAACAACTTCCACTTTTATTCATTGGGGTTAAGCATAATTTCTGTGTTTGGGATGTTTGAAGATTACTATTATTGGGAAATAATTAGTTTCGTAACCCATTTTGGCATTCAAATAAAATATAATAGAGTGTTTTTTTATAGAATAGCTAGTAAACTACTAGAATTAATTAGCTGATTTTTTTAATGATCTGTTGGAGATATATAAGAATGTTAACATCTGACATTATTATTGGCATTCAAGCCAATATTTCTACGCAATGAAAGAGATGTGCTATATATTTTAGTAGTCTGCTTGAAGGTGCTCACATTTTCATTGCAGGCTCCCTGCTATCAATATAAAATAACCCTTTTGTCCCCTTGATTTTCTTTTGCCTTAAATCTTTCTTCAAGGGATATTAATATGACACCTTTATTTCTCTTTTCATTGTTTAGCAAAATTTAGTCCATCCTGGTTTTTTATTAAAGATTGATTTTTATATCATAAGTATGTGTGTTTCTAACTTTTAAAAGAAAGGAAAAAGAAAATATTATAATCACATATATTTTCAGCTCCAAATATTGACTATTAAATTTGTATAAACAGCCCTCTAAGCTGTAGGGAAAATGATAAATACTGAAAAGAAGTGACAATGTGATTGTTTTCTGTCCTTCAGATGATTGTTTGTGTAGGAAAGTTCAGTGAGATTCTAGGATAAAGAGCTTTCCCTTAGGCCAGCCAGGCCCACCTGTTCCTGCCGCGCTCTGGTTCCTGCCCGACTAGGCGGTCCCATGCGCAGAGATGCGACATCCCCCCCATCACCACCTTCATTATATCTGGGCAACCCTGCGGCCCACAGTGCGCACAACGGCCCTGAGATCTGCCATTTAGGAGGAGCGAGGCCATGCTGGTTTTAGAAGCAGAATGGGGCCAACTTGTAGGGAAGGATCTCTGGTGGGGAATTTGCAGGCGCGCTGGGCCAGCCTCCCGGAGCCAAGACCTACAGCCTGAAGCGCCTGGCCCGGAGCAGAGGTGGCTCCTGCCACTGTTCTCAAGGCATCACTGATGCCGATGACCAAAACATAAACAAAAACACAACTTTAAAAGTATAACGAATAATTGGCAGCTTTAAAAGGACAAAAAAAGTATAAACTTCTGGATAACACATTGAATAAGAAATATAAACTTTTAACAGTATCTTAAATCAATAGATAGCCCTTGTATTTTTTTATAGTGATAGTTAATAAGTTAATATTTTAAAGATTGGCAGATAATTTCCAAAATATCTATTGATTTTAATTATTAAAAAAATGTTAAAAGGGGAAGTTGAATCTTAAACAGGGATATCTCTTTTAAATTAATCTGGAAGTGATTTGTATTTTTGTTTTTTTTTATTTCAGCAAATTATGGGGGTACAAAAGTTTAGGTTCCGTATATTGCCCTTCCCACCACCCCCCCGCCCCGAGTCAGAGCTTCAAGAGTGTCCATCCCGCAGAGAGTGTGCATCGCACTCATTATGTATGTGGACACCCATCCCCTCCCCTGCCACATCTACCTGACACCCGATAACATTTTATTCCTAAATGTGCTCTTAGGTGATGATCAGTGAAACCAATTTGATGGTGAGTACATGTGGTGCTTATTTTTCCATTCTTGGGATACTTCACTTAGTAGAATGGGTTCCAGCTCTATCCAGGAAAATACAAGAGGTGCTAGGTCACCATTGTTTCTTATAGCTGAGTAGTACTCCATGGTATACATATACCACATTTTATTAATCCACTCATGTATTGATGGGCACTTGGGTTGTTTCCACATCTTTGCAATTGCGAATTGTGCTGCTATAAACATTCAGTTGCAGATGTCTTTGTTATAGAATGTCTTTTGTTCTTTTGGGTAGATGCCCAATAATGGGATTTCTGGATCAAATGGTAGGTCTACTTGTATCTATTTAAGGTATCTCCATATTGCTTTCCACAGAGGTTGCACTAGTTTGCAGTCCCACCAGCAGTGTATGGGTGTTCCTGTCTCTCTGCATCCACGACAACATTTATTGTTTTGGGACTTTTTGATAAAGGGCATTCTCACTGGAGTTAAGTGATATCTCATTGTGGTTTGATTTGCATTTCCCTGATGATTAGACATGAGCATTTTTTTCATATGTTTGTTGGCCTTTGTTCTATAATGGGGACAGAAGAGATCAAACTCTCACTCTTTGCTGATGATATGCTATTATATCTAGAAAACGCCAAGGATTCAACCAACAGACTCCTGGAATTGTTCAATGAATTCAGTAAAGTCTCAGGATACAAAATTAATACACACAAATCAGAGGCATTCATATACACCAATAACAGTCAAACTGAGAACCAAATCAAAGACTCAATACCCTTCACAATAGCAAAAAAGAAAATTAAGTACCTAGGAATATATTTAACTAAGGAGGTAAAAGACCTCTACAGGGAGAACTATGAAATACTGAGGAAGGAAATAGCAGAGGACATAAACAGGTAGAAAACCACACCATCCTCATGGGTCGGCAGAATCAACATTGTTAAAATGTCTATACTACCCAAAGTGATCTACAGATTCAATGCAATCCCTATTAAATTATCAACATCATTTTTCACAGATATAGAAAAAATAATTTTATGCTTTGTATGGAACCAGAGAAGATGCCCATTTAGCAAAAGCAATTTTAGGCAATAAGAACAAAATGGGAGGTATTAATTTACCAGACTTCAAACTATACTACAAGGCTATAGTTATTAAATCAGCTTGGTATTGGCACAAAAACAGGGACATCGACCAGTGAAACAGAACTGAGAACCCAGATATAAAACCATCCTCATATAGCCATCTAATCTTTGACAAAGCAGACGAAAACCTACTACGTGGAAAAGAATCCTTATTCAATAAATGGTGCTGGGAAAATTGGATAGCACATGTAGAAGACTGAAATAGGACCCTCACTTTTCACCTCCCACAAAAATGAACTCACAGTGGATAACAGACTTAAACCTAAGGTGTGAAACTATTAGAATTCTAGAAGAAAATGTGGGAAAGACTCTTATAGACATTGGCCTAGGCAAAGAATTTATGAGGAAGACCCCAAAGGCAATCACAGCAACACCAAAAATAAATAAACGGGACCTGATGAAATTAAAAAGCTTCTGCACAGCCAAAGAAACTGTCATGAGAGCAAACAGACAACCTACAGACTGGGAAAAAATTTTCGCATGCTGCACATCCGATAAAGGGCTCATAACTAGAATCTATATAGAAATCCGGAAAATCAGCAAGAAGAAAATCAAACAACCCTATCAAAAAGTGGGCAAAGGACATGATTCGTGTTTTTACTGCAGTGTTCCACTAACAGTATTACTAATAAGGTTGATGTATGTAACACATGATATTGGGAAATATAAACTGATGCACATAATCTAAAGGAAAATTTAGAAATGTGCATTATAAGCCTTAATATTTTAAAATGATTTATAATTACATTTCCACTTATAAGAATTTATTTTAAAATGAAGGACATATATCCAAGGAAAAGCATTACAATGTGTTTCTTACAGAAAAGTCAATAGGTATTTAAACAATTATGCAAATTTATTAAGCCTTATTAAAAAATAAGATCATGTTACTATATATAAGAATTCTGTGTTTATATGTTTATGACCTATTGTTAATTTTTTAAAAGTATATAGTTTTGCATATGTAATATTTCAACTCAATTTTTTCTCACCTTCCATTTTTACTTTCTCTAAATACTTCCACAAATGTTCAATCTTAAATTTCAAATACTTTAGAAAGCCAGTTTTCTCGCTGCTCTTTCAGGAAATGTGGATGTGTCTTCCACGCCCACAGTCTGCCTCTGGGAAGGATTCTCAGTGCTGGTTTTTCCCGGGCAACATTTGGCCTCAAGTGCAGAACAGCTCTTTTCTCTGTCATTCTTGAAGATACTAATAACAAGACTGTTGTATGAGCAAACTTGTAAATGTCTGGGCATAATAGAAGGGGATTAAAGGATAATGCAAAACGGGAAAAAAATCTACATTTGAATAGCAGTCATCTGAAAGTTTTTTGGCACATGCCATAGCAGAGGTTTACCATTTACCATGTTTCTCTTAAGGTCAAATTTGCTGCATATTCCATGGAGTTTTCCTTCCCACTGTGGCTTAATTATCCTCAGGCTGACAGTTCAAGACTGCAAACTGTTGTAACCTTTAAAAGGTACATAAATCTATCCATTAACCTGCAACAAGACCAGGTCTAATATACAATCTTGATTATCCAAGAAGTTCACTGATGAGTTGATCTAAGAACATTATTAATAGATGTCAACCACAATCATATTAGACTAATCTAGTACATTCTAGACTACAGTTGAATGTACTATATTTATTCCTATTTTTCATTCAAAGTGACTAGAATATCATATATCAACATATTCTATGGATTGTGAATAGTTTTCTTCATATTCCATGTTTTCTGAAAATTTTGATTTACATTATAGTATTTTTGTAACTATAGATGAAAATAAATAATTGCTACATTAGGAAGGAAGGAAGAAAAGAAGGAAGTAAGGAAATAAAGTAATTCCTATGCTGAAAACCTTATCAAGGTCAGACTATTTTGGACTTGCTTGGATTCTTAAGTCACATTCTAGAAGGTATGGTGAGTAAAAATTAAAATCATAAGAAAAGAAAAGCTGGAGAAAACTTAAGAGTAACACCTGCTCTATGTTAATCTGGAATTGCCTGGCACATTTTCTCAACTTTCCACAAGCACGTATAAAGCTACCCGAGACTCAAGCTGGCACTGCGCCTAAAACAAAGGGGGAAAGAACCAGTACCAAGCATGAAGGAAGCTCCCCTGAGTTCATTATTTATGGGAGGCATTGGGAAAATACATTCTAGAACTAAACGGGATCCATCATCAGAACCAGACATGCACAGGCAAACTCACAGGGTCTGCACGGTGGCTCTGGACGCGGGACACACGCGGTCAGAGCACCTCGGCCAGGTTTGTGCCGGACACGGTGCCAAATCTCCCTCATGCCTTTGCAGGCAGACACCAGCCTGCAAAACTGTCGTAAGGATGAGCGCTGTGTCACTCACTGGGGCTCATTTCCTGGGATCGTAGTAGTCGCAGAAATAACCGTGCTAGAGATAGCCCCTACCCACAGGACACATTCTGGGGGGTCCCAGATAAAGAAATAAGGGCAATGGTCGCTGAGGGCGGACAGAGACGGTGAGGCCTGCGCGTCCTGCGTGGCCTCGGTCCAGCCCCATGGCCACCCCGGGACGACTGGTCACCGTTCATCCCACCCCTTCCAAACTGCCAGAGAATGGGATAAAAACTAGAGAGTCCTGTCTCAATAAATCCTATCGCTATTAAAGAAATTAAAAGCAAAATACTAAACAGAATCTTCATTGCAGGACTGGCAGCACCTGACGGTGACCGTGAGTGATGTGCGCTGCCTGGGACTCCGGCCTGGAGCGCAGCCGCCTCCTCCCTCTCCCTCAGACACACCCCGCTCGCGGGACAGGGCTGTCCCAAAGCCCTGGCCCGGTCCCACAGAGTACAATCAGTTTATACCCGAACAGTACAACTACTATGAAAGAAATACAGCCAACTAAACTACATAAACCAGCTGAAACAAGGTTATTAGACAGATACTGAATTGTGCAACAGACTACTGAATATATTTAAGGAGATAAGGGTAATATATACTATATATGTTGCAAATAGAATTACATGTATTAAATGAGAGAAGAACATAGGGACTGGATAAACAGCAGGATGAATACAATTAAGAAATACAATTAATGAATGGATTAGTGTCAGAGAGTCAGACTGCAGAACTCTCCTAAAAGGCAGCAGAAAGGAATAATGAAATAGAAAATGCAAGTGACAGGAGGAGAGTTGCCAAACTCCAGATAATAAGGCCCCCATAATAAAATTAAGAAAAAGAAAAGAAAACCAAGTTGTGGGAAATATTTGGGTAGATCCTGAAGATTAACTTTTCTGTATTAAAGAGAGATGAAAATATTCAGATTGAAAAGCTGTATGGAGTGCTAAAATGTGAGTGATAAGAAAAATACCCAAATAAGATAACCTATGATGTAATATAATAATTACAAGGAAAAAGCACTAAATGTAAAATCACCATAGAAAAAGAATAGATCATCAACAAAGTCAAGATAATCACATTAATGTAGGACTTCTCAATACCAACACAGGGTAAGAAGACAATGGACTTATTTTTAAAAATCAGTTTTAATGAGATATGATTTATGTACTGAAAAATACATTATTTAGAGTATACCATTCAACAAATGTATCCCATTAACAAATGTATACATGAATTAACCTACTGTCAGAAGGAAGTTACAAACATTTCCATCACCCTAAAACATATTTCATGCCTCTCTGCTGCTCATCTCTCCAGCTGAACTGGTCAAAGACAGTCACTGGTCTGTGTATTCTGTCAGTATGGATTTGCTGGCATTTTCCAGAATTCTATATAAATGGGATCATAAAAAATTGTAAAAATTTATATCTGGTTTCTATTGCTCAACATAATGATTTTCAGACTCATCTACATTGTTGCTTGTATTAGTACATTAATTTTGGCTTTTGCAGTTTTGGTTTTTATTAATAAATAGTATTCTGTTATATAGACAATTTATTTATATATTTACTAGATGGTGGACATTCCAGTTTTTTACTAGTAAGAGTAAAGCTATTATGATCATTTGTGTGAGTATATGTTGTCATTTATCTTGTGTAAATTATAAGAGGAAAATGGCTAAGTTGAGTGTTAAATGTATGTGTAGCTATTTAACAGAAACAGTTAAGAAAGAAACAGTTAAAAGTCTTCCAAATTAGATGTGCTATTTTACTTTCCCATGAGTAATGCATACGATTTCTAGTTGCTCCACATCCTCACTGACATTTAGTATTGTCAGTCTTTTATAATTTTAGCTATTTCAATGGGAGTATAATAGAAAGAGCTCTAGTAAGATGGATCATGAAAAAGAAGAAAGAAAGAAAAAGAAGAAAGGAGGGGGATGAAGGAAGGAAAGCAGGAAAGAGAGAGGAGTTAGACACCAATGAACTGCTGAATGGAAAAAGAGAAAATAGTTATAAGACATGAAAGGGCATCAGCAATAACAAGACTACATTACCAACAATTGAATGCTAATTTGAAAACCTAAATAAAATGGTTAGTTTTTAGAAATGTATATAATGTCAATATTGGCACAAAATTATCTATAGAACTTGAACGAACTAATTAAAGACAATAAAGGCTATCAGCAACCTTTCCATGCTCCCTAAATCCTCAGGCCCTGATGATTTCACAGGTGAATCTTAACAATTAGAACATTAGTTCTTACACTACGCAAGAAAGAACCCATTATATTAAGTGAAGTATCCCAAGAATGGAAAAACAAGCATCACATGTACTCACCTGAAAATTGGTTTCCCTGATCATCACCTAAATACACATCTGGGAACGACACCAATCGGATATCAGACTGAGGTGGGGGGTGGGGGAGGGGATGGGGGTATGCCTACACAATGAGTGCATTGCGCATCATTTGGGGAATGGTAATGCTTGAAGGTGCTGACTCGGGAAGAGGGTG
Source organism: Eulemur rufifrons (assembly GCF_041146395.1). Lineage (NCBI taxonomy): Eukaryota > Metazoa > Chordata > Mammalia > Primates > Lemuridae > Eulemur > Eulemur rufifrons. Next base: position 3,142,624 of record NC_091011.1, on the reverse strand, counting down.
TGGGGAAGGGAGGGATATATACCTACATGATGGTGCAATGCGCACTATCTGGGGATCAGACACGCCTGGAGCTCTGACTTGGGGGGAAAGGCGGTACATGGGGAAAGTATGTAACCTGCAATTCTGTATCCCCCATAACAATAAGATGAAATAAAAAAAAAAAAAGATAGAAAGTGGAAAGACCCATAACTGTCAATTTCATTTTGTGAATCTAGTGTAGTCTAAAAAGAGGTAATGGCCAAAAAAATAATTATCATTACAACTATGAAAATAGATACGGAGCACAAAAAAAAATTAGCTAAATAAATACAACAGCAAATGAAATAGAATGATTATAATCAATTAGGGTTTATCCTAGAAATTTCAAGATGGTTTATCAAATATAATTTACCACATTAATTTAAAAGAAAGATATTATAAATATTTTTACCAAGGAAGAAGAAAATCAGAGTCATCTAATAATATTCAATACCTTATTATAAATCACATCAACAAACTAGGAATGGTAAAGAGCTTCCACAGATTTGTACAGATTTTCAAGACAAAAAAAGTAGGTAGATAGAAGATAGGTGATAGATACATAGATGGATAGATAGATAGATATATAAATGATGGATAGATAAATATGTAATAGGTAGATAAGACAAAACCATATTTATATGCTTATTAAGGAATCATTAGAGGAATTTCCTTTAAAATAAGGAACAATATAAGCATCTACCCAAAAGAACAAAAAAGACATTCTATATAAAAGGCAGCTGCACTAGAATGTTTATAGCAGCACAATTTACAATTGCAAAGATGTGGAAACAACCCAAGTGCCCATCAATACATGAGTTGATAAATAAAATGTGGTATATGTATACCATGGAGTTCTACTCAGCCACAAAAAACAGTGGTGATCTAGCACCTCTTGTATTATCCTGGATAGAGATGGAGCCCATTCTACTAAGTGAAGTATCACAAGAATGGAAAAACAAATACCACATGTACTCACCATCAAATTGGTTTTAACTGATCAACACTCATGTGCACATGTAGTAGTAACATTCATCAGGTGTCAGGCAGGTGAGAAGGGAGAGGAGGGGGTGGGTATATTCACACCTAACGGATGTGGTGCACACCCTCTGCGGTATGGATAGGCTTGAAGCTCTGACTAAGGTGGGGCAAAGGCAATATACGTAAGCTAAACATTTGTACTCTCATAATATGCTGAAATAAAAAATAAATTTAAAAAAGAAAGAATGACCACTATGTCCTCTTTTACTTAATCGAGTGCTGAAATTCCTGGCAAGTGTTATAAGAAAAAATAAATAAGGAGTACACAGCCTGGAGGAAAATAGATTGAACTCCCATTATTTTGAGATAATATATGATCTAGCTAACTGAAAAAAACAACAGAAACAACAGACAACAACAGGAACTAATCAGTGAGGTCAGATATGTTCCCACTTCTTTAACTATAAAAAAGTATGCATGCTGGTAATTTTAATTCAGAAACAGAAGATACTCTTTAGAGAAGCAATAGGAAGTTATTAACCAAGAAGATGCATGAAATCCACAGAACAGGTTTTGCAGCTGCAACAATGAAAATGGAAGTAGAAATGGATAGATGAGGAACTATTCCACTGATTATTTTAAAATGTAAGCTCTCAGAAAATTAATCTACAAATAAAATCCCAATTAAATGTGGGTTGGATATTTTGAGTAACTCAGATGTGTGTGTGTCCATGTGTGCTTGTGTGTGTAAAGAGCGACAGGGAAATATTTTTAGTTTTGCAATATTCATTGAATTGAAAAGATTTTAACAATTTATATATTATATATTTTCAAGACACTTATATATTTTCAGAATACTTTGGACATCCAGACAGTTGAATCAAGCATAGAAACAAATGTATTAGATTGAACGATACGTAGGGATTGGAGCCAGCAATAGATTATGTTGTCAACTAAGGGGGCCCTGTAACAAGTGTGCATACCTTGGGACGTGGTTCTGGTCCACTAGGAATATTAGTGAAGACAATGGAAGACTCTAGACTTGAAAGAATTAATATGCTTGGTTTGTTTTCAAACAGGGATCCACTCTTCAGAACTATGAGTGGATCATAAGAGTACCATTTGATGCTTTGCTCTAAAATAAAGCGATAAATGGGAACCAAGAGTATATGAGGATAAGCAGCAAGATGGAAGTCCACGAAGCTCTTTGAACCCAGTGTACTGCAGTTAGTTCTGGTCCCTGCTGACAGTCATTTGTTAATAAAGCAGGTAGGAACACAAGGTTGCTGATTTCCTCCAACTTGCTACCTAACCTTCAGGAAGTTAAGTAATCATGTCATGGCTTGAGTCCTTTATTCTTTTGATTTTTTTTAAAAGTTAATTGAGTTTATTTTTAGAGCAGTTTTAGTTTTACAGAAAAATTGAGAGCAGAAGGTACAGAAAGTTCTCACATAACCTCCTTTCTACTGCTCAGAGTTTCCCCTATTATTAACATTTTGCATCAGTGTAGTATATTTGTTACCACTGGTGAACTAATATTTAAACATTTTGTAACTAAAATCCATGGTTTACACTAAGATTTACTCTTTGTTTTATATAGTTCTATGGATTTTGACAAATGCATAATGTCAAGTATCAATCATTACAGTATGACACAGAATGGTGGCTCTGCCCTGAACGTCCCCTGTGCTCCCTGTGTTCATCCTTCCCCTCTCCCTGGGGTCCCTGGCACCCACCCAACTGTTAGTCATCTCTGTAGCTTTGCCTTTTCCAGTGTGCCAGATGGTTGGAATTGTACAGTACGTAACCTTTTCAGACTAGCTTTCTTACTTAGCAATGTGCATTTAAGTTTTCTCTATGTCTTTACATGGCTTGATAGCTCCTTTCTTTTTATTGCTGAATAACACCCTTTGTATGATCATACCACAGTCGCTTACCCATTCACCTTGAAGGACGTCTGGGCTGCTTACAGTTCTTGGCAATGGTGAGTAAAACAGCTCTAAGTGTTCACATGCATGTGTGTGTGCACACACGTCTTTAACTCATTTGCATAAATCCCAGTGAGTGCTGTGCTTGGCCATATGGTAAGATTAACTTCATATGTGTAAGAAACTGCCGAACTGTTTTCCTGAGTGACTGTGCCCTTTCGTATTCCCACCGGCAACGAATGAAGCTCCTGTTGCTCCACTTCTTTGCCAGCACTTGGTCTGGTCAGTGTTTTGGTTTTTAGCCATTCTAATAGGTGTGTAGTGATGTCTCATTGTTGTTTCATTTGCAATTTCCTAATAACATGTGATGTTGAGGATCTTATCCTGTGCTTATTTGCCGTTGATAGATCTTCTGTGGTGAGGAAGATGTTAAGACTTTTGCCCAGATTTTCATAGGTTTGTTTGCTTTCCTATTGTTGAATTTTAAGAGTCATTTGTACATTTTGGATATGTGTTTTGCAAACATATTCTCCTAGTCTGTGGCTTGTCTTTTCATTCTCTTAAGAATGTCTATCACAGAACCAAAGTCTTTAACTCTAATGAATCCTCTATCTCAATGATTTTTCTTTAATAGATTGTGCTTTTGGTGGTGTTGTATTTAAGAACTCATTGCCAAACACAGGCTCACCTAGATTTTCCCCCATGTTATCTTCTAGAATCGTTATAGTTTTGCATTTTACATTTCATTCTATGATTCATTTTGAGTTTATATCAGTAACATTTCTCTATCGATATTTCTGCTGGCATGGTATTATTTATCTAAATATATTTCTAATCAATTCCAAAAATCAGGTGATAAGTTGCTATGTAAAGTATTAAAGATGTCAACTTTAGTCAGATTACTTTTAAATGTTATAAATGAAGAAATTTTAATATTGTCCACCCATGTTAGAATATTTCTATTTGGATCCTAGTCCAACAACAGAAATAAGTTTGAAAAATAGATCTGTATAAATTCTAAAATCCAGGGTAAAGTATGACAGTCTCCTTTTTTCCATATTTGTTGAGCTTACCAGAATACTTAAGTGTTCTAAAACAGCTGGGTAATCTGCATGGATATGTCCTTGTCAAACAACATCCCGCACTGATTTTACTTAGGATTGTAAAAATTCTACCAAAAATATCTGCTCCACTTTTTCATTATAATAACGCATGTGACACAAGTATGCATGCAAGAGTAAAATATCTCTTTATGGGGTTGCAGCCATTCTTATGAATAGGTAGTATAAACTACTTCTTCAGCTAGCTGCCTGATTGACAGTGAAGTGAGTTAGATGACTGCTCATGATTCAGAAAGCATAATTAATGTCAGCTGGCTTTCACCATTATTAAATTTTGCTTTAAAATTCTACATTAAAAGAGAAAAATATGATCAAAGTATGATGAAGTCATGAAACCATTTATACTTTGAAATTTCAATGTTTTTAATTATTCTTTGAAAAAGAACTAGGCACCATCATAGAATCGCTGCACTAATGATCATAAATGCTGCCCTGAATTAGAACAGAATATCCTACCCTGTGTGAGACGTTTCAACTCATTTGTGGCTGTTTATCCTCAACTTATGTTTGAATTAGCTTGATGAGAACTGACATTAAGCACATGGTTTCATGGCATTTTGTGTTTCTTTTTTCTATTCATTATACTTGGGGAGAGAGGACATATATTAGGCAATCTAGATTATCTCTGAGGAGTTACTTTTTTATGCTGATTTTTTGAGAAGTGCATTCCCTCCAGAATTTTATCTTATCAACCCTATTTCTACATTATGAGAGTGTTAGGGAAACAAAAAAGACCTTTGCATTGCAGTAATAAAAACACTCTGTGACTGAAATCTTGTTATATAAAACAGTATGTTTAGTCCTTCATATGCAGTAAGTAGATAAAATAATTGTTCCCACTCGACATTCAAAGATTCTGAATATGGACAAACTAAACTTTCCTAGAAACTCACACAGGAGGTCAATGTCATTCCAGGCCTCACATACTGATCTATATGACTTAGAAACCCTCAGTTTCATACACTATCTTTTTCTTTCTCTAATCACAACTACTTTAAATAAGAATATTTACTACTGATAATGTTAGCAATGATGACATTGGTGATTGTCATTTTATAGGATCTAAATATTAATGCATATGTATGCAAACATACACACATATATATTCATGCACAAATGCATGTATTATATATGATATAATATATTACTGAGCTATGTGTTGATATACTGTCAGTAAAGCCCTAACCTGGAATGTGTGTGTCTATTACTGGATATACATTCATGCACACACAAAGGCTTCTTCTTGAAGAGATTTTTGTTTATTAATATCATTATAGTTTTTAAAGTTTAAAACTGACTTAGAGGAAAACTTAGTTAGATGAATCTACAGGTTCCCTCAAAATTGAACAAGTCTAGTTAAAAAAGAAATAAAGTGACAGTTTCAGCAATATGAATACATTTCACTGACAGTCCTACTGAATTTTAATATGAAAGGGATATATGTAGGAAAATACTTTAAGGAAAGCTCAAAAACACTTCTCAAAGCAGTCATCTTGAAGGAATGTCCATTCGTTCAAACACCATGGCAAATAATGATTGTTTCTTTTCTTCTTAAATGATTATCACATGTTGAAAAATATTTATTAGATGTTTGCCATGGGTAAGTCATTCTCCTGGAGACTTTCACAAAAAATAACCATTAACACTTACTTGCTTTCAGGAAGTTTACACTCTAGCTGGGGACACATATGGTAAACAGGAAATTGCAGACAAGATCACCATGTCACCCTGGAAATGTGTTCTGTGGGCGACAGCCCTGCCCACACTGGAAAGTTCATTTCCTTTTTGATTTTTATACCATCATTTCCACCAAAACTTACTTGCAATGTTCTTCTAAGGGCACAATTTGGAATCTACAGTTAGATGTTCAAATAGATGGCACAATTCACACTTAGGTATTCTTCTAATGGCAGTGCAGGACGCTTTCTAGTTTTTGGGGTTTTTTTATTTTTTTATAATTCTCATAGTCTAAGACTCATTTGGCATTTGACCACTACCTATTTTCCAATGGATTGACTTATTTTGTAGAAGACTATTCCATTTACAGAAAAACTGAGCAAATAATAGCTCTCACACTTCCCACACACGTTGTTTTCCCTATTATTAAAATCTTACATGAATGCGGTGCCTTTGTCACAATTAATGAGCAAATATCCATATATCATTAACTAGCATCTATAGCTTTTTCAGATTTGTTAGTTTTAACCTAAATCTTTTTTTTTTTTCTTTTTCTAGGATTGCATCCAAAATATCACATTAAATCTTCTTGTTGTGTTTTCTTGGGCTTCCTTGGGCTATGCCATTTTCCCAGACTTTCTGTGTTTTTGAAGACCTGACAGTTGTGAGGAATATTACTCAGGCATACTGTAGGATGCCTCTCTATTGAAATTTGTCTAATACTTTTCTAATGACTGGACCAGGTTTCTGGAAGGAAGAACACAGAGTAAAGTGCCATTTTCATCACATCGTAACAGGTTTGCATATTATTAACCTGATTTATGACTACTGATGTGGGTGTTGATCAGCTGGTGGAGGTAGGGTCACCCAAGGGCTCTGCTGTTGGATAGCATTTTATTCATAGAATAAATTCCTTCAAAATTGGATTCACAACACTCAAACCTTTTGTCCTTTTGATCAGAGCTATCTTTTTTTTTTTTATTTCATCTTATTATTATGGGGGATACAGAATTTCAGGTTACATACGTTGCCCATGTATCGCTTTTCCCCCCAAGTCAAAGCTCCAGGCGTGTCCGTTCCCCAGACAGTGCGCATTGCACCCATCATGTAGGTATATATCCCTCCCCTCCCCACCCCCCCTTCCCGAGTCAGCACCTTCAAGTGTGACCATTCCCCAAACGGTGCGCAATGCACTCATTGTGTAGGCATACCCCCATCCCCTCCCCCACCCCCCACCTCAGTCTGATGTCCAATTGGTGTCGTTCCCAGATGTGTATTTAGGTGATGATCAGGGAAACCAATTTTCTGGTGAGTACATGTGATGCTTGTTTTTCCATTCTTGGGATACTTCACTTAATATAATGGGTTCCAACTCTCTCCAGGAGAACCATAGAGATGTCGTATCTTCATTATTTCTTATAGCTGAGTAATATTCCATGGTATACATATACCACAGCTTACTATTCCAATCATGTATTGATGGGCATTTGGGTTGTTTCCATATCTTTGCTAGATCATAGCTTTCTTTCTTTTTTTTTTTTTTTTTTTTTGAGACAGAGTCTCGCTCTGTTGCCCGGGCTAGAGTGAGTGCCGTGGCATCAGTCTAGCTCACGGCAACCGCAAACTCCTGGGCTTAAGCGATCCTACTGCCTCAACCTCCCGAGTAGCTGGGACTACAGGCATGTGCCACCATGCCCGGCTAATTTTTTGTATATATATATTTTAGTTGTCCATATAATTTCTTTCTGTTTTTAGTAGAGACGGGGTCTCGCTCTTGCTCAGGCTGGTCTCGAACTCCTGACCTCGAGCGATCCACCCGCCTCGGCCTCCCAGAGTGCTAGGATTACAGGCGTGAGCCACCGCGCCCAGCCCTATAGCTTTCTTAAAAAGTGTAAGGTGCTATCACATTGTGGTTTTTATTTGCATTTCCTTGAGGATTAGTAATGTTGAGCACCTTTTCATATGCCTATTGGCCATCTAAATTTCTCCTTTTGAGAAGTATCAATTTAGGTACATTGGCTATTTTTTAATCAGGTTATTTGTATTTTTAGTATTGAGTTATATGAGTTCATATATATTTTGGATATTAATCCCTTATCAGATATGGGGCTTGAAAATATTTTCCCCATTATGTAGGTTTTTTTCATTTTGTTGATTTTTTTATTTGGTGTCATATCCATGAAATCACTGTCAAGATCAACGTCAAGATTTTTCCCTGTTTTCTTCTAGGTTTTACAGTTTCAAGTTTTATTTGTAAGTCTTTTACCCATTTTGAGTTGACTTTTGTGTACAGTATGAGATACAGATCAAATTTAAATTTTTATGCGAATGTTCAGTTTTCCTAACACTATTTTTTGAAAAGTGTGTTTTCCTTTTTTCATGGCACGTTCTTGGCACCCTGCCAAATAACAGTTTCCTGTAAAAATGTGTTTATTTCTGAGTTTTCTATTTTCTTCCATTGGTTTATGTGTCTGTTTTTATGCCAGTATTATATTGTTTTGATTACTATAGCTATGTAAAATAATTTAAAGTCAGGAAATGGGAGGCCTTAAGCTTCTTATTGCCCAAGATTGCTTCGACTATTCAAGGTCTTTTGTAGTAGCATACGAATTTTACGATTTTTTTTCTATTTCTGAAAAGAATGTCATTAGGATTTTGATAGTCCTGATTACTCTGGCAAGACTTCCAGCACTATGCTTAATAGCAGTGGCAAGAACAGACATCCTCGTCTTGTTCTGGATTTTAGAGGAAAAGTTTTCTCCATCAACTATGATGTTAGCTGTAGATTTTTTATATAAGGCCTTTCATATGAGGCCTTTCTTCATATATGTTGACATAAGTCCCTTCTATATCTATTTTTAATGGGAAGGAAGGGGAAGAGTGCACAGTTGCTTTGTTTTTTTTTTTTTTCAATTTCTAAGTATACAATGTATTTTTCTTAACTATAGTCACCATGATGTACAAAGAATCTCTTGAGTTTATATCCTTTAACCAACATCTCCCTAATCCCTCACCACCAGGCTCTGGTAACTATCATTCCATTCTATGCTTCTGTGAGTTTGACTGTTATAGATTCCATGTATAAGTGAGATCATGCAGTGTTTGCCTTTCTGTGACTGACTCATTTCACTTAACATATATGTAACTTGTTGAGAGGCTTTATAATGAAAGAGTGTTAAAGTCTGTCAAATGCTTTTTTCCGTACTTACTGAGATAATCATGTGGTTTTTGTCTTTTGTTCTATTAATGTGATGTATCTCATTCATTGAATTGCATATGTTGAGCCATCCTCACATCCCAAGGATAAAGCCCATTTAGTTGTGATGTATGACCCTTTTAATGTGCAGTTGAATATAGTGTACTGCCATTTTGTTGAGGATTTTCACATCTATGCTCATCAGAGATATTGGCCTCTTGGGGTTTGTTTTGCCCTTTCTCGTATTGTTTTTATCTGGCTTTGGAACTGGGGAGACCTTGGCCTCATAAAATGAGTTTGGGAGTGTTCCTTCCTCTATTTTTTGCAAGAGTTAAAAAGGGTTGGTATGAGTTCTTTGAATGTGTGGTAGAATTCACCTGTGAAGTCCTCTGCTCCTGGGATTATTTTATTGGAAGCTTTGTGAATACTGATTTAATCTCCATGTTTGTTATTGCTCTATTCAGTCTGTCTGATTCGTTTTGATACAATCTCAGAAGATTTATGTTTCTAGGAATTTATCAATTTCTTCCTGATTATACTATTTGCTGGCATATGGTTGTTCATAGTAGTCCCTTCTGATCCTTTTTATATCTGTGTCATTTATTGTAATGTTTATTCTTTCATTTATAATTTTAGATATTTTAAGCTTCTAGCTAGGGAGTTATCAATTTTGCTTATTTTTTTAAAAAACAACTATTAGCTTTGTTGATTTTTTTCTTTATTTGATATATTTATGTTGTAATATGTATTATTTCCTTCCTTCTGCTAACTTTGGATCTAATTCTTCTTTCTCTTGTTCCTTGAGTTGTAAAGTTAGGTTGTTTAATTGAGGTCATTCTTCTTTTTTAATGGAGACACTTAACACTACAAATTTCCCCTTGGGACTACTTTTACTGTATCCCATACATTTTGCTAAGCTGTATTTTCATTTTTGTTTCTCTCAAAGTATTTTTTACATTTCCTTTTGATTTCTTCTTTTACTCAATTGCTATTCAAGAGTATTTTATTTAGTTTTTATGTGTTTTTGAATTTTCCTGGATTTTTTCCTGTTACTACTTTCTAGTTTCATTCCACTGTGATTTAAGAAGACACTTGGTATGGTTTCAATATTCTTAAATTTATTAATACTTGCTTTAACGTGTAATCTATTCTGAAGATTGTTCCGTGTGCCCTACAGAAGAATGTGTACTCTGCTACTATTGGCTGGAAACTTTTGCACCTGTCAGTTAGGTTCATTTCGTTTATAGTGTTGCCCGAATTAGCTGTTTCTCTATTGATTTTCTGCCTGGACATTCTATCCACTATTGAAAGGGGGTATTGATGTTTCTTATTAAATCATCTTGTTGAATTGAAATTCTGCCATTTTATAATGATCTTTTTGTATGTAGTGATAATATTTGACTTAAATTCTATTTTATCTGATATATATTTAGTCACCCTTGCCTTCCTTTGGTTACCATTTTGGATAAAATATCTTTTTTTTTCCAGCCTTCATTTTCAGTCTTTGTGTGTCTTTATATCTTCAGTGAGTCTCTTGTAGACAGCAATGATTTTTTTGTTTTGTTTTATTAAATCCATATAGCCACTCTTTGTCATTTTATTGGAGGAGTTTATTTACATTTAAAGTGTTTATTGATAGGTAAGGACTTACTACTCTACTGCCATTTTAAAATAGCTTTTTGTCTCTTTTATATTTCTTTTGTTCATATTTTGCTGTCTTCTTTTGTTATTTGATGATTATTTTGTGGTGGTTTGGTTTTATTTCTCTCTCTAATTTTTTTTTTTTTTTTGGTTATCTACTGTGAATTTTTCCTTTTTGGTTACCATGAGGCTTATATGAATCTTATTATAGTTAAAACTGTTTATTTTTATGCTAATATAAATAGTATTGTGTTTTCAATTTCATATTAAAATTTTTCATTGCTTATATAAAGCAAAGCAATTACCTTTTGAACATTAACTTTGCATTTTAGATGTTGATGAATCACTTTTTAGCTCCAGATATTTAATTTAATCTTTGAGATTTTTTAGGCAATTACATAATCTCCAAAGAAATGTTTATTTCTTCCAAATGTATATACTCTATTTCCTTTTCTTGTCTTATTACTTTAGCTAATTTTTCTAATACCATGATAAATATGAATGATAAGAGGAGACATTTTTGCCTTGTTTCTGATGTCAGAGGGAAAAATATTCAATTTTACTGATGAAGTAAGAAGGTAGCTATAGGTTTTTTGTAGATACTTTTCATCAAGTTGAAAAAGTCCCCCTACATTCCTAGGGTGCTGAGAGTTTCACTGTAAATTGTGTTTGATTGTGTCACATGCTTACTCTGCATCAATTGATATTATCTGATTTTTCTTCTTTAGCCTGCTCCTGTGGTGGGTTACAATAATTGATTTTTTCTTTTTATTATTTCAAAATATCATAGGGGTACACATGTTTCTGGTTACATGTCTCGATTTTGTTATGCTTGAGTCAGGGTTATAAGTGTGCCCATCACCCAGATAGTGTGCGTTGTACTCATTAGGTAGGTTTTCTCCCATCCTCTCCTCCCCCCTCCCCCTTCTTGATTTCCATTGAGTTTTACTTCCCTCTGTGTATGTGTGCTCATCAGTTAGTTCCAGTTTAATAGCAAGTACATGTGGTATTTGTTTTTACATTCTTTAGATACTTCACTTAGGAGAATGATCTCCCATTCCATCCAAATTATTGTAAAAGGCATTAATTCATCCTTCTTTATGGCTGAGTAATATTTCATGGTATACATGTACCACATTTTGTTAATCTGCTCATTAATTGATGAGTACTTGAGTTGATTCCACATCCTTTCACTTGTGAATTGTGCTGCAATAAATACAAGTTGATGTAGCCTTAAATACCTGAAATAAGTCCCAGTTGGTTAAAGCATATAATTTTTTTATACATTGTTTTATTTGATTCAGTAATATTTTGCTGAGAATCTTTACATCCAACTTCACGGGAAATAGGAATCAGAAGTTTTTTTCTCTTTTGTAATGTCTTTATTTGGTTTTGTTATTAGGATAAAGCTAGCCTTATGAAATGAGTTAGTAAGTGTTTACTCTGCTTTTATTTTCTGCAAAAGATTGCCAGTAACTTAATTTGATTATGTAATGTTTTTATTTGAGTTTGATTAGTTTGTATCTTTCAAAAAATTGGTCCATTTCATCTATTAAATTTGTGAGCACATAGTTGTTCATAAAATTCCTCTACCAACTTTTTAATGTTATTGGATAAGTAGTGATGACCCTTCCTTAATTTCTGATTTTAGTTATTTTTTAAATCTCACTTTTTTCTTGGATAGGATGTCTAGACATTTATCAATTTTATTAATATTTCCAAAGGCCCAACTCTTAGTTTTTTAAATTTATCTATTGATATCCTGTCTTCAATGTCACTAATTTTTACTACAATTTTTATTATTTTTTCTCATATCCTTCCTTAGGCTTAAATTGATCTTCTTTTTCAAGCTTCTTAGGGTAGAAATTTAGATTATCATTAATAATATTCAGTATTTCTTCTTTTCTGATATTTGCATTCAATGCTGTAAAGTTTTCTCTATTCACTCCCTTCTCTGCATCCCACAAACTTTGTAAGTTGTAGTTTTGTTTTCATTTAGTTAAAAATAGTTTAAACTTTTCTGTAGAATTCTTTGTTTACTCATTTGCTATTTAAAATATGCTGTTTAATCTCCAGTTATTTGGGAATTTTTTTCAAGCTATACTTCTGTTGGTAAGTACTAGTTTAATTCCATTGTGATCTGAGAATATGCTTTTATGATTTTTTTATTCTTTTAAATTTGCTAACATTGGTTTTGTGGTCCAGAATGTGGTTGAGCCTGGTAAATGTTTCATGTGAGCCTGGTAAGAATGCATATTTTGTTTCTGTTGGATGGAGCATTCTATATATGCCTATTAGATCCAGTTTATTAATGATACTGTTCAAATCAACTATATCCTTGATGATTTTCTGCCTGCTTTACCTGTCAATTATTGAAAGAAGGGTGTTGAAAAAATCTCCAACTATAATAGTGGATTTGTCTATTTTTCATTTCAGTTTTGTCAGTTTTTGACTACTGTATCTTGATTATGTATGATTAGAAGTATACACATTAAGGATTCTTACAACTTTTTGGAGAATTGCTCCTTTTATCATTGTGTAATTGCCCTCTTTATTGCTAGTAATTTTCCTCTGAAGACTGCTCTGCTTAAAAATTAATGTAGCTGCACTCACTTTCCTTTGATTAATGTTAATATACCATATCTTTCTCCACCCCTGTTCTTTTATTCTATCTGTATCTTTATATCAAAAGTGGGTTTCTTGTAAACAACCTGTAATTGGATCTTGTTTTCTTTCTTTTAACCACTCTGAAAACCTCTTTTTTAATTGATTTATGTGGACCATACATATTTAAATGATTTTTATATAGTTGACTGAATATCTGCCATGCTTGTAATGATTTTCTATTCATTGCACTTGTACTTTCCATCTTGTTATTTAATTTTTTTCTTTCTTATATAAAGCATCATAATTCTTTCAAATAATTGAACTTTGCTTTTTCTTCCAGATTTTAGGTTATTTTATATTGGTCATGTTAAGTGAAATTTTGCTGTAGTAACAACTCACACCAAGCTCTCTGCAGTTAACAACGAAAGTTTATTTGCAATTCACCCAAATTTCTCCATGAGCCTGTGTAATCAGCTCCGGCAGTGGTCTTCATGTGTGATTCCTCAATTTAGGCTGTTTCAGTCGTAGCTTGTCATAATCTCAGTACATGCATACACATTTGACATGCAAGATAAGACAACATGAAAATTGCACACTGGTTCTTAATTTTCTCATTCACAGATGTGAGAAAAATCACTTCTGCTGACATTTTAATGGTCAATAGGCAAGCAACCTGACCACATTTAACGTCCAAGAGGAAGGAAATTATAACCATCTCTTATGTCCAGGAATGGCAGAAATAATATCAAGTTTACATCTTAGCCTTTTTATCTTCACCAATTACCATACTAAAATGACTGACCAATACAGTATTAAAATTACTTTTAATAATGGTAATCCTTAATTTTTGTCTTTTCTGACAATAACAGAATTACATCTAATATTTCATAATTAACTATAATAGTCAATTGCTCTTAAAAATCAGGAAATTCACTCTTATCCTTGAGTTCTAAGAGTTTTTTAATTAATGTTTATTTAAATTTTCAAATATTTTTTATGTAACTATGCAACCATTGATTTTTTTTATTATTGTATTTGTTAATGCAGTGAATTACATTGACCTGTTTTAAAATGATAAAATATTATTTAGTGATATAAAACTTTCTGGTTTATTTTATTTAATTCATTAAAAAGTAAAATATTGTCATTAATTCATAATTTTTGGCATATCTTTTTGTAATGTTATCTTGCAGTTTTCTTAAGGTGTCTTGTTTTTAATTTAATAGCAGTTACTCCAGACTCTTAATATTACATTGAGAGATTATTTTTTTGTGTGCTGGGGACAATTTCAATGGGAATTATCTGTCTTTTAAAGTATAAATGGTAAATGTCGCTTATAAAACTGAGCTTCATACATTTTCAATGGTACATGTTCTTTAATAGTATTTGTCCTAGTTCTTTTTATTCCCACCAGAAATTTTGGTAATTTTTAATATACTAGAAAATATTTTAAACCAAATTCTACTTCTTTGCCCCAGAATAAGATTTTAAAACTTAGCATAATTTTATGTCTGCTTATAATAGGTATTCTTCTCAAACTCTCTTAATGATAACATCCAGAATTTTAGTTTCTCACTGTTGTAAAATATTCATTTTAACTCTATATTATTTAGGCAACTATACATTCTTTCATCATCACTGACTTGTGCATCATTAGTACTATGCATATATTTAATATTTTTCTCTGATGAAGTACAACTTTAGTAAATGGAACCTGTAGTTGACAAACTTTTGAGCCCTTAAATGTCTAAAAAATATTTATTTCATGTTCAGATTTAAATGATTATTCAGCTGTTCTGGGTTAAATGTTGATTTTCTGAAACATTTTTCAAATATTGTTTCATAGTCCTTTTACACATGGTGTTGCTAAAAAAAAGTCAGAAAATAACAAACACTGTGTACCACACTCTCTAATAATCTTACAAATATTACCTAATTTAATGATCCTAACTGCCTAGTAAAATGGGTAGTTATCATCCTCATTTTACAGATAAGGAAGCTGGAGCACAGGAAGCCGAGTGAGTTGCCTAGGGGAACAGGCAGGAGCGGGGAGCAGGTGCACCGGCCACGCGCCCCTCGGCCACGCGCCTGACCGGGCCTCAGGCTGCACCACGGCTGTGCCTGTGAGGTTCCGACTGCTTAGTAAGGGCATTGATTCTCCCCTTGTTGGTGTTTAGAATATTTCTTTTTACAAGCTGGCCAAGGGGTTGAAAATCAAACAAACAATAAATACATTTAAAAAGAATAGTTTTTAATAACTTACATTTTGACATTTATCTACAATTTGTGTAAGTATAAGTTTCTTTTAATTCATTCCATCCAGAAATTGCTAATCCCCTTTCAAATTGTTCTGACCAGTAAATTAGACATTCTGTTTTATTGATTTGGTTCTCCCTCATTCAGCCTGTTATTTCCTCGGGAACTCCCTGCTGACTGTGAGGAATTTTTACATTTTCCAACTTTTGATTTGTGCTGTGTTCCGAGACAATCACTCAACTTTAATTTTTGGTTTAATAATTTACTGTTCAGGAGTGCTTAGTCTCCTGTTCAGAAACATCTACTATTTTTAAATAAACAAAATTAAACTTTGTTGTTTAATTGTCTTTAACTTTCTCTTTCCTACTCCATACTCTTAATCATACTGTCCTATTTCATATATATGGATGAAATGACTTTCTTTATGTCCTAGATTTGATTCACATTCCTGAAAGCTTTTCTCTTGCTGTCAAAGTTGTTTAAAGGAAGAGACCTCATATTTGTGGAGTCATGATATATCCTTGTGGTGTCGCGACCTCAAGCAGGAGCTCGTCGCTGCAGGTCCGGTCCTGTCCCCGCGTCCCACAGCCCGGAGGGGCAGGACGGAGGTGACCACCGACAGTTCTCCGCGCTGTTCGGCGAGGGTTGGACATGGGAGGGCCGGATTCAGATTCAGGCACCTGGAGAGCCAGTCTGTATTCATCTACTGTTCCTCCCATGCATTGCGACCTACCCGGGCACTGTTTGCCTCTCAAGTGCAAATTTGGCTGCTAGATTCAGGAAAACCCATTTTTGCTTCTGACTTACAGGGCTAGGGCAGATTCAAGATGCTCACAAATTATTTGAAACTCTTCTGATTGAGAAGTATGGTTGAATTTCCTTTTCTTTGAATCTGGGCTGCTCTGTGACTACTTTGGCTAAGGGCATATAGTGGATATGATAATATTAATAGTTTAAAACTTTGATTCTAATTAGATGGGTTGCTTTTGTCTTGATGTCTTGGAAGTCTGAGCTGCCATGCAAGGAGCCCCGGTACCCTGCTGGGGAAGCCACGTGGAGAAAGAGAGGCCCGGCTGAGTGCAGCTTCCAGCGGTCCCAGCCACGCGGGACCCTACACCCCACCCGGATGCCAGCGGCACGCATCGAGCGACTCCACCTGAAGTAGAATTGCCTAGCTAAGCTTCTCTTGTAATCTCAAACCACAAAGTATAGTGAAATTGTTGCTGCTTAAGTTCTGGGGTAGTCTGCTATGTAGGCATAGGTAACAGAAACAGGGGTGATGAGAGAGTTACCCAGATCGTGCATGTCTTGCATTCTCCTGCTGGAAAACCATAGCCGACGTTGCCTTCCACCCTCCTGCTCTGGAGTTTGGCGTGTCAGGATGTGGAGCCCCGGAGCTGCGCGTGGTTTTGAGCTGTTGCTCTTCTCCCTAAGTACCTCTGCTCACATCGGGCTGGTGCTTTCCTCGCCAGAAAAATCCACGTGGCCATCCTTCGGTTCACCACATTGACGCTGCTATTTCATGGCATGTTTTCACCAAGTATCAGGAGTACTTCTTTCCCTTTATCGAGTGCCAACTTAATTGTTTAATTTATATGACTGATCAAAGAAGTCAGAATTATTAAACACATACATTACCAATATTTACTTTGTTCCAAGAAATTTCTTGTATGTTCTACGCAAGATAGAAACAATTAGGCACTGTTACACCCAGTTCATCTCCTTTTAGGGGTGAACTTTCTTTTGACTTTAGCTCAAAGTTCCTAACGGTGAAGACTCACATTAGGGAGGTGGTCAGAGAGACCTTCACCCAGGTGTAAGCTCCCAACGTGTGACCTGTTCACTCCTCATTTATAGCCATCGTGAAGGAGTAAGATAATATCGCCAATGTTTGATTTCTCATTTGGAACACTGTGTCAGGTTTCTTCATTCTCACAGAAGAAAGTTTCAAGAACACAAAATTTTTCAGGGCAGAGACCAACATATCACACTCAGGTGAAGAATGCTCGCTTTTCTTCCTGTCACTGTGTCATGTGGAACTTGGCGGGCCCAACATTTGGGACATACTCTACCAAGATTAATGAGAGTTGAACAAGAACACATTTTCCCAGTTGAAGTAAAATTTGTTAAAAGGTTATTGCCAAGTATTTGGATCTGAGAGACAGGATTTTCTAAGAGTTTTCTGACATGAGTGAATTATCTTTGTAAAATTCACTTCTCTTAACATCACACCCCCTTGATCTGTCGGCAGACTAAAAACCTGCCTATGAGCTTTCCTATTGGCTGACCTGACCCCGCAGGATTTTCCCCGGCGGAACGCTCAGTTTCACCCGCCTCTATCAAGCCATGCAAAGTTTGCTCCTAACACGTAAGAATTCCAAAGAATTCTGAAACTCCAAACTTGTCACAATTCATTGCCGTTGCCTTGAATTTTCCCCTCATGCCTAGCACACTGGTACTCCACCATCCAGATTTCACATAAATATGACAATATTTTGGAAGCATATTTTCACTCAGATATTTTGTTTTAGGGCCCCCACTTCTATATTTCTCATATACATAAGCAATGTATGTTGGGTATATTTCAACCATAGGAGGTATCAATATATTTTGTGATGTAATATTTTGCTATGTTTCCTAAGAGATGAGTCCTAGTGATTTTTTTGACAGCAGGAATAAATCTTTTAACTTTAAAAGGTTCCTAGAATAATATACCAAAGTTCATGTATATACTTTTAAGAATTTATTCTTGTTCACATTATATCATTTTGTTTTAGATTGTCTTATTAATGTTAAAAACATTTTAGACAAGTTGAAGTCTCTTTGGTTCACCATCTCAGTTCCCCTTCATTCCCTGTCACATGCAAACATATCTTGAGTTTAGTGTACCCCTCCTTCCATTCTGTGTGCGTATTGTCTTTACATAAACACACACATTATTGTGTATAAACTCTAGATAAACTTTTGTTCACAGATGCACAGTCATGTAGAAGGACATTTACCATAGTACTATTTGTGGGGGCAAAACTTTTTGGGAAACTGTATTTTTATCGAAGTGAAAAAACAAGTAAATGATGCATACACTGTGATACCATTCAATGGGAAGAAAAAACTGAAAGGAAAGGCCACATATAACTAAATGGAGAATATTATCAATATAATAGCAAATGAATAATATTAGAAAGAAAATTACATTTATAAGATAGGATAATTAAGTCAAACATAAAACACATGAAACACTGTTAGCCATTCTCAATGGATAAACATGTATGAGAAAAACGTGTGGAAAACGAATTGGAGTTACACACATTGAATACACAAAAGTGAATGGCAGTGAAGAAAAGACAATGGGACAGTTTGGGGTAACAAACGTAAATAATTGATAATCTCATGAAGTAAAAGGAGAGACACTCTATGAAATTATGATAAAATGATGCCATGAATTGAGGGGTGAGATGGTCTCAGTGCTATAGTTTGGATTTTACCCTCCCACTACCCCTAAAAAGAAAAGATGCTTTCATTTGTTTACGTGTTTGGATTTGGGCAAGTCTAAAATTATGAAAAATTAAATTTGCCAGACCTCACATTTTATGCACATTAGATACAATTCCAAAAAATTTAATTTTCAACTTCATATTTTATAGTGGTGTTTACAGCAAAGATGCTCTATAAAATGTAACAATACATCAATATAACTAAGAAGAATTTTTAAAATATGGCAGTGATTAAAGAGAACACAGGTGATTGGAAGGAATATGGGACATTAGCATGTACAACCTTTCAGTATTTTAGCCTTCTAGCTTAACAATATGCAAATATATAGAAATGATTGTACCATTTTTCTCAAAGGAAAACAGTCCTACTTTGTATTATTAATAAACACAAACTCATTTTCTCCTAACCTTGAAACAAGAGTGTGATAATCTCAGTCATCATCATTATCATCACCATAATCTATTTACATTTGTGTGGATTCCACAGGGTTCACTATATTTAAAGAAGGGTGACTATATAGAAGTGTGAAATTAGAGAACATTAAAAACATATGACCAATACCCATTCTTGTCTGGTTTAGATAAAACAACAACAAAAAAACCCATCAATATTGTTTCCCTGCCCTGCACAAAAAGTCTTTGCACAGTCTGTTGTGGAGTCTTTGTCCTACCTTCCTCCTCTACCTTCTGCTGGGATTCCCATGTAGTCAATGAAGCTCAAACATCATAGACAGTTCCAAGACCTGTCCTTAGTCAAAGGAGAAATGACAAAAATCTCATAATTGGAGATAACGTCAGTAAAGTTCTCCCTCGAGTTGCTCATCCTAGAGCAAAGGAAATGAGACACGCCTACTCCCCATGAGCACTTCCTGCGAACCTCTGGCGCACTCAGCCCAACACATGGTTTCTCATCTAACTCTTCAATCCTCACAGCAGCCCTCAGAGACCATGACTATTATCATTTCCACTTTTGATAAGAAACTGAAGTTTAGAGAGATTAAGTACCTTTATCAAGTTAGACAGTTGTTAGACAGCTGTTAGTAAGTATGGAAAACAAGAAGACATTTGTATGCCTCCATAGTAAACATTCTGAATTCTTACTTCAAAATGAAGAAAATGGGAATTGAAGAAATTAAATACCAGTATAAGTCATATCACCAGACAATGCCATAATAATTTTTATTACAAAGGATACAGTCTATTGACTGTTAACTGAAATCAACTTAATTAATTAATACCCTGAACACATCATCTGTTATAATCCTCATAATTATTCTGGAGATAAAATATATATAATCTATTGTGTATATATGTGTATAAACATACACACACATACACTCAATTCTAGAAAATAGAAGCAGAAGGAATATTTCTTAACTCATGCTACAAGACAAACATTATCCTAATACCAAAACCATGCAAGGACATTACAAGGAAAGAAAACTATAGACAAATATTTCTCATGAATATAGATTCAAAAATCCTCAAAAATGTTAACACATTTAATCCAACGATGTATAAAAAGAATTATTCAGTGCAACCAAGTGGAATTTATTCCAGGTATTCAAGTCTGGTTCAATATTCAAAGCTCAATTAATATAATCCTTCACATCAACAGAATAGAGAGGAAAAATCATATGATTATATCAATAGATGCAGAAAAAATTTTGAAAAATCCAATGCCCATTCATGATAAAGACTGTCAGCAAACTAGGCCAGAGGGGAGTGTCCTTGCCCTGATGAAGGACATCCACAGAGAACATTCAGCTCCCTGACACTGCATGCTGAGAAATGCAAGCTTTCCTCATAAGGTCAGGAGCTTGGCCAGGATGTCTCCTCGCACCACTCTTAGTCAGCATCATAGAAGTCCTAGCTAATGCACTAAGACAAGAGAGGGAAATAAAAGTAAATTTTAGGAAGAAATAAAACCGTCTTGGTTCATACATGGCGTGATTGTCAACATAGAAAATACCAAAGAGTCAAGAAAAAATAATCTCCTAGAACTAATAAACCACTTTGGCAAGATTTTGTGAGGGTTACAGGATTAACATACAGAAGTAACACTGTTTTGTGTACCAATGAACAATTAGAATTTCCTGTATGGCAATGAATAATTTGAATTTGTAATTAAAAACACAAATAAAAGAAGAAAAATTTTTTAAAAAAGGAAAAGAAATGTTTAGGTATAAATTTAACAAATTATGTACAAGGTCTTTGTGAGGAAAACTACAAAACTTGGATGAAAGAAATTAAATAAATAAATAAATGGTGAGACATTCTATATTCATGGTTAGGTAGACTCAATGTTAAGTTATCAGTTCTTACCTGCTTGATCTATAGATTCAGTTCCATCTCAATCAAAATTCCAGCAAGCTATTTTGTGGATGTCAATAAACTAATTCTAAAGTCCACATAGCAAGGGAAAGGATACAGAATAATGAACACAATATTGAAAAACAACAAAGTCAGAAAAATGAAACCATCCTACTTAAGCAATAGTAATCATGAAAGTGTGGTATTGGTGAAAGAATAGATAAATCAATTAATAAACAGAATAGGGAAATAAAAATAGATCTATGCAAATGGAGCCAACTGATCTTTGACAAACGAGAAAAGGTAATAGAATGAAGAAGGGAAAACATTTTCAAAAAATGTGCTGGAACAACTGAATAGACACATAAAAAGGATATCCACATACTAATCTTATTCCTTTTGTAAAGATTAATCCAAAATGAATCATAGAATTAAGTGTAAAATACAAAACCATAACACTTCTAGAAAGATAACATAGGAGAGAATCTAGGTGCACCTGGGTTTGGAAAAGAATTTTTTAGATATAACACCAAAAGCAAAATTTATTAAAAATTTTTTTTGATATGATGGAATTTATTATAATTTGAAAACTTTTTTCTCTGTGAAAGACATTCTTAAGAGAATGAAAAGGCAAGACCTAGGCTGGGAGAAAATATTTGTAAAACACATATCTAAAGGACAAGTATGCAAAATGTACAAAGGACCCTTAAAACTCAACAACAGGAAAACAAATGAACCTATGAAAAAGTGGGCAAATGATCTTAACATACTCCTCACCTAAAAAGTTTATATGGATGAAAAATAAGCATATGTGATGAGATAATCAGCATCATGTGTTAGTAGAAAATTGCAAATTAAAATAACAAGGAGAGATCACTACACACCTGTTAGAATGGCTAAAAGCCAAAACACTGACAAGAACAAATGTTCGCAAGGATGTGGAGCAACAAAAACTTTTACATTGCTGGTGGATTACAAAAGGGTGTAATCACTTCAGAAAACAGTTTGGCAGTTTCTTGCAAATGTAAACATAGTCTTACTATACTACTAAGTACAGTAGTTGTAGGTATCTACTCAAATGAGTTAAAAATTTATGTCCACACAAAAACTTGCATATGAATATTTATATTAATAGCTGCTTTATTCAACATTGCCAAAAACTATAAGCAGGCAAGATGTCCTTCAATAGGTGAATGGGTAAACAAACTGTGGTATATCCATACAATGGAATATTATTCAGCAATAAAAAGAAATGAGCTATCAAGCCATGAAAAAATGTGGAGGAAAACTAAATGCTTATTGCTAAGTAAAAAAGCTAGTCTGAAAAGACTATATACTGTACAACTCCAACCATCTGATGCTCTGGAAAAGGCAAAGCTACAGAGAGGACTAACAGCTGAGTGGTTGTCAGGGACCCCAGGGCGAGGGGAAGGGTGAACAGATGGAGCACGGGGATGTTTGGGGCGGAGCCACCATTCTGTGAGATACTGTAGCTGTCCATACCCGCATTTCTCAACCCACAAAGAACTTTACAACACAAAGAGTGTATCCTAATGTAAATGGTGAATTTCAGTTAAAAAATAATGTACACATATAACGTTACCAATGGTAACAATGTGCTACACTAATGCAAGATAGTAATAATAGGGGAAACCTTGATGGAGAGGATTTGTCAGAACTTTGTGCACTTTCTGCTCAATTTTTCTGTAAAACTAAAATTGCTCTAAAAAGTAGTCTATTTTTAATAAAATTGAAAATGAAGAACTTGAGCCCAGACATGATTATTTAACTTCCTGAAGTTTATGTAGCAAGTTTTCAGAAGACTACAACCCTGTGTTCCTACCTACTCCATTAACTAAGGGCTAGCAACATTGCCCAGGACAACTTTTACTACATTAAGGTTAAAGAGCTTAATAGAGCTCCATCTTACTACTTGTCCTCAATTGTTCTTGATTTACATTTCTCTCTTGATTTTAGGACAAAAAATCACATTGTACTCCAATGACCCATTCTCATATTTCTGAAGAATGGATCCTCGTTTGATAACAAGCTAAGCATACTGATTATTTCAACTCTAGAGCCCTCCATTGTCTGCACCAAAGCTCCTAGTGGACCAGAAGCGCTTCCCAAGGAAAATGCACTTGTTACCTGGCTCACCTAGGTGACATAACCTATGCACCAGTTCTGATCTCCATGCATTGCTGGATCTAATAAGCTTGCTCCTATGTTTAATTCAACTATCTGTATTACCAAAGTGTCTTGAAAATATATAATAATGTGTAAATTGTTGGGATCCATTCAATTAATATTTTAGAAAAAAATCCTCTTTTCATACATAAACACACCACACACATGCACACATATACACAGACTGATAGAGACAGAGAAAGAAGGAGGGGAGGAGCTACAGAATGTTGCTAGGTTGCTACTGTTGTATGAAATTTTCCTACTTTTAAGTGACTGCATATTGTGAGGGCCAGGAAGTTCTAAGTAGTAAAAATATATTTTAGGATGCAAATCGTAGAGCAGTAGAGAATCTCTTACTCCCCGTAATAGACCCAAGGGTGATGCAATGCAGGGATGGTTATTACAGGGGGTGTGCATGTGCATTCCCACAAGGAAAGCTAAAAGAACACTGGGTGGTGTGTGTTCCACAGTGTTACCGGAGCGATGTATCCAACAATTAGGTAAAGGGACATTGCAGGAGCATTAAGGACCTGTGACATCATTTTGGATACCCTTTAAACTACAGGCTGGAGAAGCTCCTAGGTTGTTTACTCAGAGTGAATATGACACTCTTTGAAAGGGAAAGTTGCATTAGAGACAGAGAACTTTGAGTTATCCCTAATGCAATAAAACAAACAAACAAAAAACAAAAACAGATTTTTAACAACATCATACTATCAGCAAGCAATTGAAGTCTTAATTTAAAATGAGAGTTGGTCATTTTATCAAAAAGACACCTACATTCAAATGTTTATTACAGCACAATTCACAATTGCAAAGATGTGGAATCAGCCCAAGTGCCCATCAATTCATGAGTGGATTAACAAAATGTGACATATGTATATTATGGAGTACTACTCAGCCATAAAAAGCATGAATTAATGCCATTTGCAGCAATTTGGAAGGAACTGGAGACCATTATCCTAAGTAAAGTTTCTCAAGAATTAAAAGACAAATACCGCATGTGCTCCCTAATAAATTAGAACTAAGCGATGGGCACACAAGAGCACAGAGGCAAGTCAAAGTTACTGGAAATCGAGCAGGGGGCAGGGATGAGGGGAGGGACGAAAATCCACCTAATGTGTACGATGAACACTATTCAGATGATGGGCACATTTATAGCCCTGACTCAAGCCATGTGACAAGAAAATTTGTGCCCTGTAATATTTTGAAATAAAAAAAAATAAAAATAAATAAAAAGAGTTGTTTATAAAAATAAAATCTCAGAAAATCTGTACTATGATAATTGAATACTGTCAATTATCCTTCATGTAAAATTCATAAATTAGGACACTGGAAAATATTCAGAGAGAATTTGTTGTGGAAAGAGTGTTTGAATTTAGAGATGTGGAAATAAGAAGATGGTCAGGAGTTTTCTATCATGTGTTTGCTTGTGTTCACACTTAAACTTTACTGAAATTTTCAGAGAATAAAACTATGAATGTTGAAATTCAAATCTATAACCATAAGACAAAAGCTTTAAAGGAAGATATTTAAAATATGTCTATTTTTCTAATACTGTTCAATATTTATCTCATACAAATTCCGAGGTACAACAAATGTGTGACATTTGAGTAAATGAATAAAATCTATTCATGTTATATGTACGTGGAAGCTCATACAGAATGTCCTAATATATGGTGGTAAATTTACTGAACAAACCTCCGTGTCGTTAGAGATAGCTTCTGCGGTTCTATCCATGGATGTATATTGAAGAGGTGACAGTCCACTCCCTCACCCAGTGTACGTGGGTTCACATACACGTATACTCGCAGCGACTCGGAAGTCAGGAAACTAAGATACCCTTCTGCCCAGGGAACAACAGAACATGCAAATACTTGAATCATAAATATTTAGATTTATCTTACGAAAACAGAGTAGTTTAGAGGCCAAAGCAAGACTAGCACATCATCTCGCTGACAAATTTTGGAAAATAATAGACCAGTTAAAAGCAAGGATATTGTCAGCTTGGAAAATAAAACAGTTTTCATAGAGTTATCCCATATAAGCCCACTCTTGGGAAGATGTTGCTGTCGAAAATCAGACACCAATATTACCTCTGCTTCAAGATCCATGTTGAGAACATAGTTACAACTGATTTTCATAATATGATGTTATAAATATTTAAATTATGTCAAAATAACCTTTCTTGCTTAAAATTTATACTCACCAAATTCATAATTAATTGTCTTGCTGTGTATTTTATCTATAAGGAGAGACTGTATTAGTGAGGTTAAGACCAAGATAGTTACCAGTTAATCTTTCCAGTTATTAATTTTAAAAATTAATAAATTGACATGCATGTTTATGTAATTTTATTAAATGGAAGTCTCTATATCATAAATCATGAATTCACTGGAATGCAGGGAATTCACTTACAATATTTTTATAAGACATGTAGCCAGATGGTGTTATTTCTGGTAACTCACCTAAATCACTCTATCTCTAATTACTGCAGTTGCCATTGGATGTTTCTATATTTGATGGATTAGTTGGAATTAACAGGCCATTGTAGACAATGAAATGGAGAATTCTTCCAAAGAAATCTAACTCAAATGTAACTTCATGAGTAAAATGCATTAATCAACTGAAATAACCATGGAATATATTTTATCAAGTTCTAATAAAATCACTACACTATCAGATGCAGCATGAAAAACCCAGCCTATCATCCCTTCAAGTTCACTAATATAAAATCCCAGATAGAGATTTGATCAATAATACCTGCGGAGACCGAGCTGGAGAATATTAAATCTAATGTTATTCTCTAGATTACATGTCTCGATGACACACTTGGAAAGTGTGTTTCATTTAATATTAATAATTCCCTCAAATATTTGCTCTTTCAAGAACTTATATTACTTTCATGGGTCTTATCAGACTATCCAGGGAGAAAAATATATTAAGATTAAAGATATGCTGAAAGTAATAGCATTTTCATAAATCTGATCTATAAATCTCATAAAAACCTGGAAAGTAGACCCTTAGTCTTTGCCATATCATTTATAGATGGCTTGTTATTTTGAATGAAAGTTGTAGAGTCTCATTAATGCTAGTTTTCTTTTAATCAACAATTCTGAGTAGTAAACATTCATTTTTCTAGATATCTTCATTAGTATCTAATACACCTCTGAAAATATTAGAATTTCGTATTTTATGGAATTCACTTGTAAATTTTATACCTTAAAATGTAAAATGACAGTTGTGTTTATAGGACAGAACCATGTATTAGAAGAGAAAAATGGTGCCAAGCTGAGTTGGTTATTCATTTATTTTTGTTGTTCCACAAATGTGGTCTCAATTTGTTGATCTTTTCTCTGCTGGCCAAAGCCGTTTGCTTTTCATCTGAGATAATTTACACACATATTCTGTTTTCAACTCACTGGTGTGAACACAGTCCACTCCCATGAGTGCCTGCCGTGACCAGGCTGGGCAGTGACACTGTGGCACGGCTCTGCCTGTGCTTTTCACAAGGCCCCTGTGATTAAGGATCCTATTCTCTGTCATGCTTGTTAGGCAGGCTGGAGATACAGAAGTGACTAAGACAGGCACATTCCCTTCCTCAGGAAGCTGAGAGTACAGTGGCATAGGTCATATGTCACAGAAGCAGGAGCAAAAGCAGAGCTTGTCGGAATAAAGTCACACACACCAAAAATAAAATCAGGGCAAAATTATTGGTTATATTCTGCCTAGAAATAAGCAAAAAACATTTTTAAATGCTTGTGTGAATCCATATTCTGAGATTAAAATACCCTTTATAGGATCAAAAGTATGCTTTCCGACTTAAGATGTAGGCAAGGCACAGAAAGGCAGATAAGCTTTTGTAAAAACCGAATCAGAGAATAACAGGCATTACCTCTGTAAAAAATAAAATGAAAACTGTAAAAAAAAACCAAATGAATCTTAGAAGATAATCAAGCTCTTCCTCATGTGTGATGAGAATTATCTGAGCAAAGAACAGATCATCAGAAAAAGATAAATAAGGGGAGACACGTGGCCGTTTAAGGCTTTGTGCTCCAGACTCAAACACTGACTGACCTAGTTACCCCCGAATTAATGAATGAAACCCACACTTACTGAATTTCTAATTTACTCACATAAGTAAATCCCATTATGCACTTACACATAAATCAAGAAATACATTTTAAAAATCAGAAGAGTTTTAGATTTTGACACAAAATGACTGAATAATAATGAAATAACATATACAGAGCTTTGTGCAAAGCAGGTTATTGACAAATGCCCTATACAAAGCCAAGTTGCTGAGTATGACTAAGAAAAATCAAAAAGAAAAACTATATATCAATGTTCTTAGGAAAAATTCTTCTTACATACACACATGCATATCTGAAATTATAATGTAGCTGACCGATAGACAAGTCAGATACGAACTCACAAATACGGACGATGTGGGGAGACAGAAGTATCCGTCGTGAGACACATCAAATAACAGAAGGTACCGAAATCTAATCAAATACTTAATATGCTTTACAACAATGTAAAAGTCAGAAATAACCTAAGATTAATAAAATAATTGTGTATTTTTTGCAGATACATAGTTTTTTTTTTTAATATATTTTCAGGGAGTACATTTTTTTGATTCAGCATATTATGAGGGTATAAATGTTTAGGTTACATTAATAACAACTTTAAAATATAGATTTGAAAACTAAATTATATTTTTTAAAATAATTAGTTTTGTGGAAGAAAGAAAGGAGAAAGTAAAAGCAAATTAAAATGATTTTATATATGTGAATTTAAAAGATGCTATTCTTTTCTACTTGCTAGTAAGTAGGGAGAAATAGTTGAACATACAATCATAAACAAGTCGCAGAATAAAGCCATAACATGTTAATAATATATTCAAATAATCGGAAAAGAAAAAGAAATAGAGGTATGCACTTCATCGTGAGAATTCTTGTCTAGGAGATGTCAAACAGCCTGTGCGTTAAATGAGCAGGACATTCAAAGAGGAGGGCGCCTGAATCGGGTTTCCTCAGGCGGTCGTCTGGGGACAGACACCGGCACAGCAGGAGTATGTGATGTGCGCAGACCAACATGCTATGTCATAAGTTGTTATATAAGCCTGGACCATGCAAAGACATGCCCAACAGCACTGATGACAGATCCAGATCCCAGACCTGCTCAGCTTGTGCACTGTGGAAACCAATGCCGCTCTGAGCCTCTGTGTACAATCACTAAGGAGAAAGTAAAAGCATATTAAAATGATTTTTTATATGTGAATTTAAATATTCATATTGTTCAATCAATATGAATGTGACTTTGATTTCTGGGTATAATCAATTAAGGTATCTTCTACATCCAACTATCAAAAAAAGATATAAGAAAAAAGGTGAAAATGTAGAAAAAAAGGTGAAATGTAGGAAAATTTAAAAGAAATATAACAGTATCAGGATACATAAACTCAGCTATTGTCAGAAAGCAGAATCTCTCCTATGAGGCACATAGTCTCAACTGTGATACACAAGTGACGTGAAAGCGTAGAAATGTGTTTCATACAACATTAAGGAAGAAAACATACATGAGCAATAAAGCAAGATTATGAAAATTACACATATATTTGCCAGTAAAGAAGATATGTACAGGTCAGGTGCGGTGGCTCATGCCTGTAATCCTAGCACTCTGGGAGGCTGAGGCAAGAGGATTGCTTGAACCCAGAAGTTTGGGGTTGCTGTGAGCTACAATGATACCACTGCACTCCAACCTGGGTGACAGAGTAAGACTCTGTCTCAGGAAAAAAAAAAAAAGATATGTATACATATATATACAAATATATATTTATAAATATATGAGAAGAGTATATGACATATATGATTGTATATATAAATATCTATATCAATATAAATATATTTTGTGTATGAAATATGACCATATATGCAGTATATATAAATTTTAATATCAGGTGACAAGATTAACTTGATGTTTATTTTCTTTCTTTTCCTTTGTATTCCCACTGTGACTATTTTACTATTTGGTTAAAGAAAAATATGCCTGTTAAAAACAATGGATCTAATATGGCAACGAAAGGCCACCGGCTCCTGTTCTCCCAGTGAGACTCACTGGCTTGTCATCAGACCAGCACCTTACCACTTTGCTAATGAGTCTGAGTCCTTTGCAACCTTCCCACCTCGGCTACCCAGACCTGCAGTCAGCCCGTTTCCCCTCCGTGGGTCCTCAGCCGGCTTTGGCAGACGACAGCCGGTCACCGGTCACCGTGCGCGCGGCTCTCCAGGCGGCGCCCCCGAGGAGCAGGTTTTTATGTGTTACAGGAAGGGTACGCAGGATGGCATCTTTCCCACTCTGACCTCCTGAGAGCCCGTCCCTAGAAGAGACAGCGAAAGCTGTCACCGGGCGCCGGGCCGAGCCGCGCTTAGCCCCTCACTAGGGCTCACCACGCCGGAACGCCAGGCCTCCTTCTCAGGTCGCAACGTAAGCCCACGGGCTACTGAGACGATGTTTTGCACCCTGCTCTGGTTTTTCCAAGTGGCGGTGGCCGGAGTCTGTCCCTCTCCCGGCCCGGCTCCCGGGCGGTGCAGACAGATTGGAGACAGGAGTGTGCTCGGACTGCACAGGAGCCATCGGCAGGCCGCTGACTTCACAGTTGTGACCACTGACATCCCTCCACGCTGGCTTCGATTAGGAGAAGTCGTTAGAGCTCAATTGCGACGTTCCTAGCGATGGACCTGGCGCAGGCCGAACTGGTCTCCTCGACAGCGCCTCCAGCGTCCCACGGCTCTTGACTTCCGTGTGCTGAAGTAATATATGGTCTTACTTTCGCTTCTCTTCAGCAGGAGACACAGCCACACCCTTCCTCTGCGGGGCCCAGCAGCCAGCGACAGGACGAGATAAAGGACAGCTTCCCCGAGCCCACGGCCCGGGCGTGACCCGCACCAGATGGGTTGAAAGATTAGCCTCTTCTCAGCCCTGTGGGTCCAGACAAGTTGCTCAAACATTTGGGGCTCAGTTTTCTCATGGATGGAATGCAGATAGCACTTACGGCTGACTCTGGAACATTCCAACCGCGTCCCCTGAGCAGCCCCGAGTCCCCTCAGTCTGCACAGGTGCTCCGGCCCCCCGGGCTCCGCAGCCCCCAGGCAGCGCGGGCTGAACGTGCCGGGAGCCAGGGCTCCAGGGGCAGGTCCCCACATTACAGACGTTTGCTGGCGGGTGTGTGCTGCCTCAGTTTACTTGCTGCTGCGGGCTCCGAGCCTGTTCCGGGTGGTCTCTCAGAGGCACCCAGTAAACCCCGCTGTCCCGGTGGTAACACACTCAGCGCTTTATGATTTGCTGGCTTCCCGTCCTTTCTTGTTTTCCCTCCCCGTTCCTTCAGAGGGCTTCCTGGACCCCCTTCCACATCACCAGACGCTTAAATCCTCGTCTCGGGCCTGTGCTGGGAACTGAGGGATCAAAACTAATACAGCGCTGGAGGCAAAAACATTGTCAATAATGACTAAGGAACTAGAGCATGCACGCATGCGTGGCCCAGAGCTTAACGCGGCGCCGAGCTCTAACAAATGCCAGTTCCTGTCACTCTCGCCCGCAGGCTTGTGTGTTGGACATTCCTTTTCTCCTGCCGGAGTTAAAAAAAAAAAAAAAAGAAACAAAAAAAGCATGGAAAGCCAAATGAGTCAAGGGATGGAGAGCTCTATTCCTCTGAAAGAAACTATAAACATGGCTTAGGTCGTAGCCACAATTTGTTTCCCCAACCAGAAACCTGTAATTAGAGCCACGTGCCTATCTTACCATAGGCAGCACCGGAAAATGGAAGGACTCAAGTGCAAGGGCCGGGTTTGTGAGCCCAGGTGCACACTAATACAGGGGCACAGCCCCACCTCCCCATTTCCTCTTCCTGAACACACTGTAGAAATGGAGTCACGTTTCTCATTGTCAGAGAGAGAGGCTGTAAATAGGCGAGAGGGAAGTTTAGAAAACACCCTGTCATGCTAGATTATAGCAGGAGGTGTCGATACAAATTCATGTTTATTTTAAGGGAAGCTGCTGCATGGGTAAATAGATAGACGATAGGTAGGTAGTAGATGACAGATTGATAGGCGATAGCTAGATTGATAGAAAAACATAGGTAATTAGAGTCCTGTACCTATGCATGGCTTAGTGCATATACAAACACTAGTAGCCATGTCCACTGAGAAGGCCTAGGAACAGTGACACCACAGTAGGAACAAGCATGACTGGTGGTCATATTTACTTTCAAAATACCATTGTCCAACAAAACAAACCCTGGCTTCCTAGATAAATGATTGATTCTGGGCTAGGGCAGGGAAAACACAAGATGAAGTATGACATTGTGTACTGCCAGAAAATAATGAAGCACTTAAAAAATAAATAAATGGAAAATGGGAACATGCCAAAAGACACAGGAGCCAGTGTGAAAGAGCTCCCAAAGCCAAAGAAGGAACAACTGGAGCAACGGAAGAAATGACAATAATAGTGTGCTATATTCCATACACCAAAGAGTAGAATCAGCACCCCAAGTCCATAGTGACATAAAAAGATGATTAAATAAGTGAATAAATGAGGATAAGAAACAAATATTCTTGGATAAGAATTTTAAATAATAGATAGGAATAAGGGAGCAGGAAACCACCACTATAATGCCATAGCAATGAGTGCTACAAGCCACCTATATAGAGAATGCCAAAACTAGTGGGCAAAATTTTAAAGAATGACAGACACCTGCACCCGAATGTTTATAGCAGCACAATTCACAATCGCAAAGATGTGGAAACAACCCAAATGCCCATCGATTCATGAATGGATTAGCAAAATGTGGTATATGTATACCATGGAATATTACTCAGCTATTAGAAATGATGGCGATATGGCATCTCTTTGGTTCTCCTGGAGAGAGCTGGAACCCATTCTATTAAGTGAAATATCCCAAGAATGGAAAAACAAGCACCACATGTACTCACCAGCAAACTGGTTTCCCTGAGTGCACATTTGGGATTCACACCAATTGGGTATTGGACAGAGGTCGGGGCTGGGTGGAAGGGATGGGTGTATACCTACTTGATGAGTGCGATGCGCACTGCCTGGGGAATGGTCACGCTTGAAGTTCTCTCTGGGGGGGATGGGGTGGGGGGAGGGGAGGAGTGCACACCTATATGATGAGAGTGATGTGCACTGTCTAGGAAATGGACATAACTAAAGCTCAGACTCGGGGGGATGGGGAGGCATGGGCAATGTATATAGCCTGATCTTTTGTACCCCCT
The DNA here is from genome assembly GCF_041146395.1 of Eulemur rufifrons. NCBI lineage: Eukaryota > Metazoa > Chordata > Mammalia > Primates > Lemuridae > Eulemur > Eulemur rufifrons. The sequence goes on along the minus strand of NC_091011.1, from coordinate 3,109,912 downwards.
TAATGAGCTGAAAAACAAACAAAAAATAAAAAATAAAAAAAAAAAAGAATGACAGACTATTTGCATAGCCTAAAAATATATATTATTTACTAGAGTGGTTTTAACATATGACCTCAAATTCCTTGATGGCAGGACTTAGTGACTTGCTTCTAACAGAGTGTGGAATGGGAAGAAATAGAAACTGTACCATGGTGAAAGAAGCTGGCAGAAACCACCTGAACAGAGTGGCAAAGGTTAGCATTCATGCGGCCCTAATATGATGGGATGAGAGAGACACATCACCTGCGTATTATTCTTCCCAAAATCGTAGTGCCAGTCTACTTACAATAAACCATGAGGCAAATCCCAGTTGAGGGACATTCTACAAAATACCTGAGCAGAACTCTTCAAGAGTGTCAGAGTGGTGGAAACTCAGGACAGACCTGAGACTCTCGTGGTCGGCAGAGACTAAGAAGGTGGGATATCTGAATGCACTCTGTGTTCATGGATGGGTCCTGCAACAGAATAAGGACATTGGAGAAAAAACTGGCAAAATCCAAATAAAGTCTACAGTTAAATTTAGTGTAAGAATATTTTCCAGAAAAGAGAAACACTTTAACATTCTTGCTTTCAGAACTGTGTATGGAGCTAGCTTGCCACTTTGCTTCTTATGTTACCAAATCTCAAGTTCAAATTTGGAAATAAAAATAAGCCTTACTAAAAAAATTATTTTAAAAAATGTATTGGTACATCTCTTAATGAACTTCCTATTCTGGATTCCAGAATTAAAAATTATCAACGTTGGATCCACACCAGTGACATTTAGAAAATAAGTCAATGCCCATTTCCTAAAGCAAGACTCCCAGGACGGGTTCTGTTCCCTCGGCACAGTGCTGTCAGAGACCATTGTCAACTCTCGGTAGTGTCTAAAGGAATCTGGGATGAGCCCTCCTCATTCCTTCCTTTACCCTGCGTGTAGTCAGGCTACTGTAACTTACCTCTGACTTTGCCTCAGTCTTGTCTGAGATAGGAACCTAGACTCTACCTGAGTGGTTCAAGGTCAAGATACAGCAGTCTGTGCCTTTAAGCCACTACCATTTGGCTAAGGGATGCTCAGCCCCACATCCTTGCCTGTATAAAAGTAGCTGTGCACATTTGGACAGAGCTGCCATAAACTGCGGTGACCCGACAAGGTCAAAATCACATGTGCTTACGTGTCAAAGTCCTGCCGAGCTGCACGAGTTAAAGCCCAACAGTGAAATGGTAAACACTTCTCGGGGACCAACATGGGCTACTAACCACCACCACAATCAAAAGTTCTGTGGCTTTGCCCCACTAAAAGCCTCAATCAGCAATTCTTATTTTTCTTAACAAATTCCACTCAGTCTTTGTCCAGTCATGAGATAGAAACCTCACAGTGGGTAAAATGGAAGTTTAAAGTAAAGAAGTATGAAATTCATGAAATACTGATTTAAAAAATAATTATAAGATACCAGGAAATTATATGGCATCCTACAGCTAGGAGAGAGTACATGAAGTTGGATAAGCTTGGAAGAGAGGATGCTCTTCCAAGGGGGTTCGGACCTTACTGTAGAAGGGGGTTCAGCCCACTAGACAGCTAGAAAGCTTATTTGCCCGGGCTAGAGCTGGCCTGCATGTCACTTAGCAACCAAGAGGCAGCTCTGCGGCATGCGGGTGTCCTGACGCAGGTGATCACCAACTGATGATGTGGGTTTGCAGACAGTGCAGAGGCCCCCATCACAGGTGAGCTGTGCCCAGGACTTCAGAGGAAGCTGTGGCTGCCATGAGCAGTAGGCTGCCAGGGTGCTGGCTCCACATTTAGACGGCTGCAGAACGGTTACCACCAGGCTGGGCTGCTGAGGGACCAGCCCCGTGGGCTGTCCTCATCCCCACCCCTCCAACCCGCTCTTGGGCAGCCTCAATGTCTTTTCAGTACCTCTTACTGAGAAAGCTTAATATCTTGCTCACTGTAAAGGAGAGATGCTTAAAAGAATTCTGTCCATTATGGCAGGGCATATATTGAAATTTGGCTCTGAGAGGCAGTAAATTGATAACTGACACATTCTTCTTCTAAACGTTCCCATTCCAATGCCCAGATCTTTATATAGCACGGAATTGACAGCAGATTGAAACTAACAACCTTTCAAAACAAAGCTGCATTTCTACCTCCGAAAGACACTGAGAGAAAGAACCAACCTTTTCTTCCCCAACTCATCCTTCCTTGCAGCAGAGTGAACTCGGGATGGACAAAGTACAGGACTGTCACTCTAGTGAGTGTCTGTCCTCACAGACACAGAGATCTGGGGGACGATGCCCCTTCCCAAAACAGTGGGGGACAGTTGAGGGAATCAAACCTTTCCTTCAGGGGGAGGGTTTGCAATGGCTCTCACAGACATGTGTTCCTAAGAGTCTATGGAGATTCCAGTGCTAGAGGTTACCAACGGCTTCAAAGGAAAACGGAAGCTTTAGTTGGTGATCCCCTAATCCACCTCACAAAATAATTAGTGGCCTGTCCCATTTTGTAAAATATCCCTGTCTTTCTACCTTTGCTTCTAATTCCATCCCTCTTGTATTCCTTGAGATTTCTTCCTTTGATAGTTTCTGTATGTTCTGTGTTGACATCTGCAGGTTGCAAGGTATTGCTCTTAGCCAAACTCAGATTATCACAGATAATTAGGATTTATTAGGAGTGAAAACATGTATGACTTGTTTCATGAATTTAGCATGCAAATACAGTTTTGTTTCTTTTATCTCTTCACTTAATTGCTTTGCCCTTCATATGTGATATATTAATGCTATTAATAGCAGGAAGCCCTATACTTTACAGTTTTTATTTATGCCATGTAAATTATCCAAAGGTCTCAAAAATTTATTCAATCCCAAAGCAGCTGATGTTCAGAAAGACCACAGAGGCAGGGTTTTGGTGATTCCAAGCTGTTGCTGCTCACAGACGTGTTTCAAGGATGGATCCTTCATGACTCAACTGCGAGGATATGTTCACCACTGAGATTCCCGCACCGGAGCTGGCACCTGCCTTGACAACACAGGCGCCCAACGCCGGGCCCCACACCTTCCCCGTTCCCCTCCTCTCCACCGGATGTCCTCTTTGGTGGGCAGTCCCGTGCTCACAGCTCTTCCCCAGACACAACCATCTTGCCGTTACGGCAGGGCTAGAAGCTTCAGCATCAGTTACACTCTGTACAAACCCAGATCCACCAGTGGAAGGCAAGTCTCCTGCCCGTGTTAAGCTTGCCCTCTGACGAACTCCCATCTGAAATTCTAAATGCACAAAGCTCTGGGCTCCTCTGCTTGGCTCTCCAAACTCTGCTCTCCAAGGGGAATAGCACCTTTGCTAATCCTACTACACAAAATGTCCTACCACACTCCATGCTGGGATAATGGAAATATCTTTGCTTTATTTTATTGCTCAAGAAAGGGCAGCTATTCAAGCAATTTTTTTTTTTTTTTTTTGACAGAGTCTTGCTCTGTTGCCCGGGCTAGAGTGAGTGCCATGGTGTCAGCCTAGCTCACAGCAACCTCAAACTCCTGGGCTTAAGCAATCCTCCTGTCTCAGCCTCCAGAGTAGCTGGGACTACAGGCATGTACCACCATGCCCAGCTAATTTTTTTCTACATATATTTTTAGTTGTCCAGATAATTTCTTTCTATTTTTAGTAGAGACGGGGGTCTCACTCTTGCTCAACCAGGCTGGTCTCGAACTCCTGAGCTCGAGTGATCCACCCGCCTCGGCCTCCCAGAGTGCTAGGATTACAGGCATGAGCCACCACACCTGGCCAAGCAATTTTTTTTTTATGAAAAAATTATCTACACATTGTCTTTTTGCCTGACCTGGAAAATTATTTATATCAAAATGATAAACAAATATAACACAAGTTAACAACAGCAGCAAGAGACCACCCACATGAAGAGAGAACCACAATAGGGCGCAGCATGTGGTGTCCTTCCAGCGGTGCAGCTGAAGGTGTGCACCTTGCTTCTGTTGTCACCTTGCTTCTGTTGTCACCTTGCTTCCGCTGTCATTTCTGTCTTCTGTGCATTCTCCGTTATCCTCACGACTCTGCCACCTTTACTCTGCCTTTCTCTAGCATTTCTTTGTACTTTGCTTACTTTCTACCAGCCTTAACTGAAGACTGAATCTCTCTTTGCTCTTGGTATATTCGTGGTTGTATCTAAGGTGGAGTTTTATATTTTTTTTGTAACATCAGTTGGTCTCTAAACTGTCATCAATGTGGTCTGGAACTCTCTGAGCCTCTCATTGAAACTCCATTTGAACTTACTCGATCCAGAGATTATACATCCACATGAGCAGACCTCTCCTGTCAGACCCGTGTCTCCTCTCAAGTGGCACTGGCCAATCTACACGAGCTCGAGTTGGCCCAGTCCCTTCAGTTCTGGCCACAGCTGCAGGATGTGGCTGCGGCTTGTGACTCAGAAGCAGCTGTGAGCATATGGGTACCCAGAGTGTCCCTTCTACTCCAGGATGTCACCTGTGATGTGATTTGCTATGCCATTTAGGAATATCTGCAAGAACAATTAAGTCAAATGGAATGGATAAAACCCTCTAGCTCTGTGGTCAGTCGAGAGTAAGTGAGCAGCTAGCTTGTGGGACATGTTAGACACAGACATGTAAAGTGGTACATATATGTCCCAAAAGTAGGTATGAGAGACCAACAAAGTGACAGATATTCCTGGGGCACAAACTGTTCATGACAGTCCTTGCATCCATAAATTGGCCACCCATTAGTGATACTCACATGATCCTCAGTGTCCCCTGCTTGAGACAGGCATGTAAAAGAGAAGCCGCTCAGCACACTTTTGTAAGTTACAGCTGTGGCCAGATATCCCTGCTCCTGTATCTTGTCAATAGAACAGAGGCTCACAGGGTCTGTGTGCTGAGCCTCTCCACCCTAGGAAGCGCCACAGCCATGCATGGGGAGGCGAGGCCAATGCAGCAGAGAGAAGCAGGGCAATATGCACTGAGGATCATATAGACGCCTACATGCAGTTTTATCAGTTCGCATCAGGGATCCTTTGCAATGATAGTTACTCGCCTTTATAAACTGAATGATAGTTAATCCAGGACTTAACCAGGTGTTCAGCTGTGCCGAAAAGGGACGGCTCTTTCTCCTGGTTGTGTTAGCCTTCCTCATCTGTGTCCCTCTGCCTCTTGCCACCCAGTGGCCTATATGCTTAGACACCTTTCCTGTGCCTGTGCAGGAAAGGTGTCTTGCTGCTGTGTGCTCCCTGGAAGGCCTGCCTGGGGGTCCACCTGGAAATCATCACAGCCACCTGCTTCTCATCCTGAGAGTCCCCTGCCCACTCACGACATTTCCTCTTCACCCCGTCTTCCTTATCTACAATCTGTTTTCGTCTCTTCACATCAAAAACTATGCATTTTTTCATGAATGACAGCCTCACTCTCTTCCATTTGTAACATTTACTAATGTTCTTTATATCCTACACAATGTATCATGTAAATGGTGTATCAGCCATTTTACACATGTATGCACATGCACATGCACACACATGCACATACACACACGTGTACACACACACCAGTTGAACAATATATCAGTGTAAGTCAGGAATCAGTATGTCAGGAAGATTTAAGCAACTGAAAAATATTAATAATCAAGCCAGGGCTTAACCACCTTTTTACTTTTCCTTGATGGTTAATGAGATTTTAGTGATTTAAACTTATTCAAGGGTAGATGTTTTAAAATGACTACAATGATGACCTTCTTGCAAGCATAAATGCTTTAAAATTAGTTTTAGTGCTCCGGTAATTGTGAGCTCTGCATTCTGCCATCTTCACACTCTTGCTCAATCACTGAGAGACTGCATGCTTCCCAGGGGTATATCTACAACACATAAGTGCTTCTCTCTTTCAATTTCCAATGTTTATTTGTTGCAAATAGCCAATTTAAGGAGAACTACATGGAGCCATCGAGATTCCACATGAACACTTACAAGGACTAATCTGTAAATCAGAAACATGCCAACAATTTTAAAATACCCTAAGCAAAAATTCCTAACATTTACTTTGCTATATCCTTCTGAAATATGACTTTATAAGGAACATCCAGAAAAATAAAAAATGCATGTTAGTTACACTGAGAAACACAGAAAAATTAATACTGTATATACACATAAAAAGAATGACAGTGAATCAAGGGATTAAATAGTTGAATATTAAATTAGGAGATGGACTGTGCTTATATAATGATCTTACAATTTTAATTTTACCATAAGGACTGCTGTAATTATAGATATTGACAATAAAGTCACTACAGGCTGTGCTATATTTGCTGAATGAGTAGAAAATTCCTGATCCTCTGGTTGAAATTCTATATTTCAGGATGCCCAGGACAACATAGAGTGTGGTTTTCACCCATGCAAGTTGCACCTTTCTGACAGACTCTCTATTGCTGGGAAAGTCAGAAGTAGTCTCACCTTCATGGAACCTGCAGTCTCCAGGCAAATCCTACAAAAACAAATCTTTGCTTATTTTTCCTAATAAATACTTGTTCCTTGTAAAAATAGGCAAAATGTGCACTATTGTGTAGAGAAAAAAGTCAGAATCTCCACGAACTGATCCTCCAAATAAAAATATTCTCATATGTGTGGTAAATATGTCATCAGATAAATGCAACTTTTATTCATTAACCAACTGTTAGTAATAATTTTGTTTCCACTGCACGTCTGCCAGGTCCCGTGTTGAGGGAGGAGGATGAAGCGGTCGGCAATACCCGATGTAGGGTTCTCCCCTGAGGGAGTCTGTCATCTAGCGGGGCTGACAGACGTGCATCAAATAACCACACACTCACAAAGCGACAGCTACGGTAAGAGCTACGGTGGGGAGATGGGTGACCTATGAAAGTTCACAGCTAATGCGGAACTGTTCTCTGCAGTACAGCGGGAATGTGCTGTTCCCTCGCCCAGTGGTGAAAAGCCCTGGATTCTCACCGTCTTTGTTTAAGAAAGTTCTGGATTCTCCTGGCCAGCGAAGTGTGCTATTGTCCTAGAGCTGCTCAGCATTAACTCCCTGGCATTTTTCCCACCCGTCCATACGGCCACGCTCCGCGCCTTGTTATTACTGGGAACTATTTTTTTGCTTCAATTCTAAATGCCAACATTTTATTCCCTGACTCCAACTCCTTTGCTTAGCATATGTGTCGTAGTCACTTACTTTCATCAGTATAATTACATATTTTACATATTAAAAACTGATTCACAAAGCAATGACGAAACTTGCCTAAAGTTATACAACTAGTAGATATGCTACAATGGTATATTTCTTTAGAAAAGATATTTGATAAAATTCAAAATTGACCCATAATTTGAAAAATCTCTTATTGCATGAAAAGTAAACCCTAATGTAATAAATATTGTGCAATAATTAAAATCACATTTTATTGTGGAATTACACAATGGTCCCATTAAAATGAAGGATCAGAAAAGTCTTGATGGTGACAGCGTAACTACTTTATGATGTTCTTCAAGGCGTCTCAGTCAATGAAATGAGAAAGGTAATTTAAAAAAGGATAACAATCATAGATTAGGCAAATAATCATTTGTTAATGTAATTAACAATAGTTAATTTACTGCTGAATGCCAGCCCTGGGCGGAGCACTGCAGCTGCAGTGATGAGAGACAGATGCGTGATTTGTTCCCTCCTGGTTCTTAGAATCTCTTGGTCAAAGTGCTCTTAGCGCCATGTTAGGGAAAGTTCAAAGTTCACGTGAAAATGAATACAAAGGCAGAACTATTCACAGACAGGGCCAGGGAAGGCCCTTCCAGGTCCTGCGGTTAGGGGAAGGATCACCAGCCACAAGCCAGGTGACAACACAGCATGAGCGTCCCAGGAGAGGCAGTGGCCGCAGTGAGCATGGTGAGCTCCTATGGACACAATAGAATACTAGGTGGAGATTAGTACAATCAAGGTTGTAGTAATGAGTCGGAACTCCTGAGTAAAACTTGCAAATCAGTAATGAGTATGATTTTTACCTGAGAAGTGGAAGGGCCCTGTAAGTCTTTAAAAGGTGAATTGTAACATTAAAATTTTCATTTCAAAAGAATCATTTTGACTACTTTGAAGATTATCAATGGGAAGGAAAATGGCCCAAGGAAAAAACTGATAACGAAGATTTTACAATAAATAGGAGGGAGACGATGGTGGGCCAGCTCGGAGGTATGGATACAGCTACATAAAGAGAAACGGCAGATTAGAGAAATACTTGGTTGGTTCAATGGCCAAAACTTGGTGGTTGCTGAGATCTGGAAGAGGAAAGAGAAGGTGCATGATGGGAGCTTCCCTTATGGTGGGAACCGCGGGACGATGAGGAGATTCAGGAGGTGGAGGAGGACGGTGAGTGCATCAGGGACCTGATGAGTTTGAGGCATGGATGAGCATGTCCAGGAAGCATTTGGAGCCCAGGTCTAAACTCAGGAAATTGTGTCTCAGATGCCAATTTAAGGTTCATCAGTGTTTGATGAGTGCAGAATATGCAGCATTGAATGAGATAGCCAGTGTGTACTTTTTTTTTTATTTCAGCATATTACGGGGTCACAAATGTTTAGGTTACGTATATTGCCTTTGCCCCACCCGAGTCAGAGCTTCAAGTGTGTCCATCCTCCCCCCCCCACACACGGTGAGTACATGTGCTGCTTGTTTTTCCATTCTTGTGGTACTTCACTTAGCAGAATGTGCTCCATCTCTATCCAGGATAATACAAGAGGTGCTAGATCACCATTGTTTTTTGTGGCTGAATAGAACTCCATGGTACACAGATACCACATTTTATTAATCTACTCATATATTGATGGGCACTTGGGTTGTTTCCACATCTTTGCAACTGTGAATTGTGCTGCTAAAAACATTCAATGCAGATGTCATTTTTATGGAATGTCGTTTTTCCTTTGGGTAGATGCCCAGTAATGGGATTGCTGGATCAAATGGTAGTTCTACTTGTAGCTCTTTGAGGTATCTCCATATTACTTTCCATAGAGATTGTATTTCAGGATATACTACAAGGTTATAGTAACTAAAACAGCATGGTACTGGCACAAGAACAGAGACATAGACCAATGGAACAGAACTGAGAACGCAGATATAAAACCATCCTCATATAACCATCTAATCTTTGACAAAGCAGACAAAAACATACACTGGGGAAAACAATCCTTATTTCAATAAATGGTGCAGGGAAAATTGGATAGCCACATATAGAAAACTGAAACAGGATCCACACCTCTCACCTCTCACAAAAATCAACTCACAGTGGATAACAGACTTAAACCTAGGGCATGAAACTATAAAATTTCTAGAAGAAAATGCTAGAAAAAAATCTTATGGACATTGGCCTAGGGAAAGAATTTATGAAGAAGACCCCAAAGGCAATCACAGCAACAACAAAAATGAATAAATAGGACTTGATCAAATTAAAAAGCTTCTGCATAGCCAAGCCAGTGGGTTCTTACAAACTGAGAACAGGACCTAGGAGAGAGCTGTGAGGAACACTCATCTTTTGATAGGATGAAAAGGAGCCTGAAATGGAGGCTGAGAAAAAATAAAAGAGAAGAAAAAAGAAAAAAGGAAGAAGGAAGGAAGGAAGGAAGAAAAGACAGACCAGGGAGAAGACTAGGAGCGTAGAGTCCCTCAAAGCAAACCTACCAGGTACTTTTCACAAAGGAGGGTGCACTTGAGAGTCTCACCTGCTATTATCACATCAGTGAAGAAAAGGCTTAAAAAGCATCCACTGAAATTAGATACAAGTAGCATGTGGTTGACTCTGGAAACAACTGTTTGAGTAGTTGATTGGAAACAGAAAACAGACAATCTTGATTAATCGTGAAAGCAAGTGAGGAAAAGAAAACTTTGGAAGTAGAAAATCATTACCACAACTCAAAGGGCCAAGGAGTACACAGATATGGAATAGATGGAACAGGATTTAAGGCAAATTCTATTTAAGACGGGAATAAACTGAAAATATTTCATTGATATTATTATGAAGCAAATAAAAAGGGATTATTAGAGAAGCAGAAGAGATGATGCTCACAGAAGCCAGTGGGGCAAGGACAAGAGGACTTCAGCCAAGGATGTCACTGCATTAGTCAAGTAACTCCTCTGAGTAACTGGGTAGTTTAAGTTACTGAATTAGGAAAAAATAATTGCATGGAAGGGGTGCCAATTGTGATTTTTATTTTGAAAACACTACATTCAAGGTGCTGGTGAAACTTCCAGAAGACATTTGGGAGCATTTAAGTCCAGAGCTCAAAATAACAAAGTATGTTAGGGAATTTTCAGAATGTTTAGAGTAATTAAACCATAAGATTGAATGAGAATGTCTAATGTCAAAGATATACAGACTTACAAATTGGTTCAGAACTGTCCAAAGCATTTTTATTTAATTCAGTCTTGCAAAAATGTACCGGAACACAAAGACATTAGCAGCTGTGCCAGGCACAGGAAGCTCGACCGGGCTCTCAGCGAGAGGGCAGAGGGTTCGGTTCCAGGTGGGCAATTAGAACAGCAGCCACCTCTCAGGGCGGACTTTCTTCACTTAGGACCTCTTCTCCTCCTGGTTTCCGTCTGTCACTCACTTCACAGCAACCCAGCGAAGTAGATGCAATTCTCATCGCCATTTCACGTATTAGAAAATCAGGCCACGGAAAATGGCTCAAGGTCACAAGGCTAGTGTGTGGGGAGCCAGGATTGAAAGCCAGGCCGTCTGACATGGGAGCCTAAACTGTGAAGCGCTGCGACACGGGGAAGGAGAAAGAAAACTCACAGCAAGCTCACTGGGAGTCCAGTCAGATCAGGGTGACGCCCTCACACGTGAGTTGTGAATCATCACAACACCCCACACTAAACCTGTTACAATTATCAAAAACTGTGTCACAATGCTGACATTCTTACAAGCAGAAATCTATGTTTCCTTTCAGAAAGAGAAAGACTGGCTCTGAGCCCCACAGTGTGAAAGGCCAGGACCCCTTCTCTCTTCCCTCCGAGCATCGGGGCACACCCAGAGAGCGCTGTGACAAGGAACGGAGCCTGATCATATTTAATCTTACTTTACTTTTTCCCGCTCAGTCAGTAAAGGAATTCATTGTTCAGCATCCTACTTTATAAACAACCTATTTCTTTCCACTTCCTTATTTATACAGAATATGATTTATAACCCAGTATTAAATAATATTTGGAAACTGTGATGGTTTCGTGCCGTGTCGTCAGCTGGGCTGGAACCACCTTCCCCGCACTCCCTTCCCTGCGATGTTCTGGGTTCTGGGTCAGGGTTTGGCGGGAACAGAAACGAAAGGGCGAGAGATTTGCCAGGCGAGGAACAGGGACCCGGCATTGCTGGCTGCTCTGAAAGTGCACGTGGGGCGGCTGTCTGCTCTCCTGGCGGATCCCGCTCCCGCCCGGCCCTGTGCTAGGTGTCGGGAGGGGACACCGTTCCTGCCGCTAGTCCTGCGAGTCGCACGTATAATGTGGGATTGGAAGTGCTAAGAGGCAGATGGGAGTCTGGTTTATCCTCCCAATTTCCAGCTTGTGCTCACTCTGCCCTCCTTCCTCCTGGCTCTTCCTCCTGACCGCAGGCCCAGAGTCCCTCGGTGACCTCGGGCCACAGAAGGACGGGGAGGCAGCGTCCCCCACAGGCGCCCACCACGGCGCCCACCCCTGCGCTGGGCACAGCCGCCCTGATGGTGCCCGGACGGCGGGACGGGCTGAGGCATTCAGTTCGTAATTTTCCTTTCATTACATACTACTAACTTTTTGAAGGGATAGTCACGCATTTATTTAAAGTGTCCGCATTCTCAAAAAGCCGTGTGCGATATCATGTTTCTTCAGCAAGGAGACAGTGTACTGAGAGAAGCGCTGATCTGCACGTTCAGCATTCGCATAGCAGGTAGAGGAGGGAGCACAGAGGGAAACCGAGGAAGAGTAGACTGGAGTTTCGAAGGAAAATCAGGAGATAGGACACCAAGGAAGACGAGGGAAAAAAAGCATTTCGAGTCAGAAAAAACTTTTGAGTGCATCTTTTCAAATACAATGTGTGTGTGCATCCTGTTTTTCATCCTGCCTTTACAGTGAAGCTAAAAGCATAATGTTTCTTCATGCCACAAAATGTTTTCTTGGAACATAATTTGTAAATAAAACTAAGGGCCCTATTGCGGCTTCTCTGCCTGCGAAGAACGGAGAGCTCTGGTCAGGGCGCACGAGCTACCGCGAAGGACTGTCCCAAATCGCAGCGCCCACACCGCAACGTTTCTTCTCCCTCCGGTGTCGGACTCCAGCGACGCTTCTCTGACATATTCAGTCCCCGGGTCATTGGTCCTTGTATTTTCCTTCTCCTCTTCCTTAAATATCTGCTAGTTTTTGATTGTCCACTCATGCTGAAAAATATAATCTATTTTGACTTCTAGTAGGTGGCACGCATGTCTTTTTCCGAGTCCGGGCTCTGCGGCAGGGTCCCTGCGGGTGCCGCCCTCATGACTATCCTCTTCCTGGGTGCGACTGCCCCGCCCCGTGAAACCAAAACGGTTTTGTCCTTTGGTAGCCATGAACTAATGCATTTTCTACACATCGAACTGTCTCATAGCCTGTATTCTTTTATTTCATTCTTTTTAAAAATTTTCTTTATTTAATTTGGGAAAATTTGGAAATTTTTAAATATGTACAATAGGTACAGTCACTCTGCTTCTCCCTCAGTTGTCAACATCTAAGAGTCCTCAAAGTGTTTTTATTATTATTATTATTCGTTTTTTCTGAGAGAGAAAAAAAAATGTGCCAAAAGGGGGAAGAGGGTGAGGTGGAACTATTGATGGACCAGGTTCTGTGTCAGTTAATTTTATACTCCTGTGTGCGTGTTGGGAAACTGGACACAGTAGAATGATCTAGGGACCCAAGATGGGGAAAAGGGGAAAGTCATTCCTATCACTTTCTACCTTCCAGAAATTAAATGGTGGACTGCAAATTTCTCTGACCTTTGTTATGTACAAATACAATATGTAGAACAAATGAAAACCACTCAATAAAGAAAACACAAAGTCTATTTATTCAGAGCTTTTTATAGCAAAGGAATCACTACCTGCATTTTCTTTTTTTTTTTAATTCAAGATATTATCAGGGTACAAACATTTTGGTTATTTATAATGTTTGCCTCACCCAAGCCAGGGCTATGAGCGTGTCCTTCCCACATACAGTGTGCCCCGTTTCCATTAGCTGTGGTTTTACCCCCCACTCTCTCCACCCATCCCCCGCCCCCCGCCACCCCAGTCCCCCTATCTGACCGGCACCCAATGAGTATTTCTACCATGTGAGCACCTTAGTATTGATCAGCTAGTACCACCTGCATTTTCCAGAGTAGGAAAGATCTACAGCTAATTAAAGGAGGGGTGAGCCCTCAGAAGTTATCAGAAGTCGTTGGCAGGGCAAGTTGCAGGTAACCAAACAAGAAAGAAGGCACCTTTTGAGATTGATTTAGGGGTATATTTGGCTTTCTCTAGTTGGTCCTGAGATAGAAATGTGGACAAAATGCACCAAGTCTGGGCCAATTGCTACAGAGGTTGCAGTCTGACTTTCCCAGCTGATTTCTGTGGAATTTTTTGGTCCAGGTTCTTTTGTCGTAGGTGGTCTAGATATTGTCCATTTTTAATGCCACTCTCTCAAATGCCATCAGCTTTTCATTTCCATGAAATTTTCAGAATTTCTGGTTTAAATATTGCACCTTCTCTTTCTTTCAGTAATGCTTTGAATTTATTAATATTTGTAAATTTTTATCATAATTTCAATGGCATTTTGGAATTATGATAGGAAAATATATTAGCTTATTTTGTCATTTTAATTAGATGTTGGGTGAGAATATATTCCTGATATTCTGTCTTTTAATTATGAATATATAAGAGAAATATATTATTGTTTATATAATCCATATGTACATTTACATATGTAATTCATGTATATATAGTTTTAAAATGTTTATGTTAAAACAGATCATGTTTTGCTTCATTATTTTCTCAGCTAATTCTAATGATAAATTTCCCTATTTTTTCAAAATTTTTTCATATTGAATTCCATGTCCCCTTGTAACTTCTAAAGTTTAATATTTATATAAATAATTCTCTAATTTGTCCTGAATTTATTTCATTTTGCCTTTTTGTTATTATTGTTTGTTTGCTTTTTGGTGTGAAGGTAGGGTCATGATTTAATATCTTATGTAAAAGTGCCAAGTTGTCTTAACAATAAAGAGTTTTTCCCCCTTTTAGTGATTTGTAATATCCACTTCCCCACTTTCATCATTTTAAAATCTAACATTTTTTAGTATAAAAGAAAATAACTTTCACTTATTTTCCTCTTTTTAAATTTTTATAAACTATTTAAATGTTAAGCTTTTATTTCTTTTTAATTTGGTGTAATTAATTTCCTGATTTACTTTGAATATAATGTTTGCATTTTATTTTTTTCATTTTCCCAGGGGCATTTCTAAAATCCATTTTAGGAATCAAATTAAAATCCTATCAAAATTTTAAGGAACTTTCTGTGTATCTTCCTCAGTGATGATTAGGAAAGAACTGAAATGTTTGCAGTATTCAATCTTCTTCACCAGTACCAAGACTAGTGTTTTCATTTTTTCAAGTCATATCTACTTCCATCCATATTGACCTCATTCTGTCATATACACAGAACAGCCACATGTTTTCAATTGAGTCTTGATTGACACAAAATCACAAAGCACAGAAGAAGGAAAACTATAACAATCAGAAGACCAAGATTAAATGTTTTTCAGTATATAATATACTTTCAATTTCCAAAATTCAGTTATATACACGGTAAAAATTTGCCTTCCAAATCTATTATACTAGCCATAGACTTCATTCCTCAAAGGCAACCAATGTTCTTGGTTCCTTGTGTATATTCTTCTAGGAAGATAGAAGAAAAGGTGCATATATATGTATATATACACTCAAGTTTTCTTTCTCATTTTAAAAACAAAAAATATATAAATAAAATTAAAAGTGATACAATGCTGTAGGCAATATTGTTCCCTTTGATATATCTTGTTAATGATTCCAACTTAGTCCATAAGGTGTTTTGTTTTTTTTTTTCATTGTGTGACAATATGTATCCACATCATTGCATATTTAACCAGCCCCTCTTAGTGACCACTTAGGAAGGAAAGTGTAAGTCTTTGGCCCATTCAGGCACCACTACTCAGCTCCTTTGGAGGACCCCCAAGGAGAATACAGGATCGGGTTGTTTGTTCTTTTGCTGTTGAGTTGTCTGAGTTTCTTATATATTTTGGATATTAACCTCTCATCAGATAGATGGTTTGCAATTTGTTTCTCCCATTCTGCAGGTTGGCATCTCACTCTGTTGATTGTTTCATTTTGCTGTGCAGAAGCTTTTTAGTTTGATGCAGTCCATTTATTTATTTTTGCTTTTGTTGCCTGTGTTTTGGGGGATTTATCCAATATATCATTGTCCAGACAGATGTCAGGAAGCCTTTTCCCTGTGTTTTTGTTTCAGGTTTTATGTTTAAATCTTTAATCCATTTGAGTTTACTTTTGTGTATGATAGAAGATAGAAGTCCAATCTCATTCTTTTGCATGTGGATACCTAGTTTTCTCAATACCATTTGTTGAAGAGACTGTCTTTTCCCCACTGTGTATTCTTGGCACCGTTGTCCAAGATCAGTTGACCAAATACATACATGTGAGTTTGCGCTTTACCACGATATTTGAAACAGCTGTAAATTGATCAAAATAAAATATGTCAGTCTGTTGAAGAATAGTATTATTATAACAGACCACTTAAGGTTTTCTTTGCTCCAATTAGGCCCACTTGAAATCTTCTTTGACGTTTGAAGTCTTAGTGGCCTTTTCTGACTAACAAGGAATGCCACTGAACCGCTTTTGTTGTCGTTACACCTAAAGGTACCCATGTCTACACCAGTCTGCCAGGGCCTACACTCTGATTAGGGTGTTAATTAGTTTGTTTGTCTCTCTCATGGTACAGTGTGACTGACTAGCCTTAGGGGTTGGGAACCTGTGGCCTTGGGGTCACATGTGGCTTTCTGGATCCCTGACTACAGCCTTTTGACTGAACCCAAATTTTACAGAACAAATCCTTTTACCAAAAGGGGTACAGCAGAGAAAGATCCCTTTGGTGCTTAAAGAAGACTATCTTAAAATCAGAAGGCCCCAGGTTCCCAACCCTGCCTGAGTATGACCCAACATAAACGTGTTTTAAAAGCAGAAAATTTTTTGAACACAGCTACACAAACAACGATAACTAGGCATTTAGAATAAGTCTAAATCTGAAAGTATCCAATGTATATCAATACTAAAAATGAATAAATTATGATATGTTGAACAGCATAATACTCTTCGTATACAGCAATGAGAAAAAACAAAAAATCTTGCTGTGTTAAACAACATGGATAAATCTGACAAGCATAAACTTGAGAAACAGAACCAGAGGCAGAATATACATACCAAATTATTGCATGTACACCCTCTTCTCTAAATGTAGCATTTCAATAAAACTATGCTTAAACATGTTGAAATAAGCCACAGCTTCACACTTTTGACAAAGGATTGATACAGCAATCAACTTAGAAGATAGAGCTAAAGTATCTGTCCTGAAGCTATAATTTCAAAGCAATTTACATAAACTTGAAAAATACTGTTTTCCATTTTAAAGAAAGAGGGTGGCAGAGGTGGTGGAGAGGAGCTAAAGAAACCTATTCTGAGTCAAGCTCGTCCCGGGACCTCCCCGCTTCGCGCACTACGAGGGGTATGAACGAGCCCAGAAGTACCTGAAACTGTGCGTGACGGGCAAGGACAGGATGGAGACTAAAAAGAGAAACAGTAAATCCTTGTTCTTTGTCTTGACCAAAGACTGTGTCCTTGAAATTTTTCCGTACGAAATCTGATGGCTTTTTAATTCTGAAATGTACACATGCTTTCAGACTACAATAGGCTTTTTGGACCAATCTAAAAGTTTAATCTACTCTACCCAAAATTTCACCCTTTTTGTTAAAATCCTGGGTTGATATAATTGTTATAATTAAATCAAATAGCAAGTGGAAAGGGCCAACGGCAGTACCTGGCAGGCATCCGGGCTAACTGTCAGGTCCCTAACCAGGTTCTGTGTTTGAAATAGAAGCCCAGCTCTCCCCGGGGTGCACGGCCTGCAGGAGAGGCGGTCTCCGTCCGTGCTGGGGTGCTGCCTGCTCGCCCAGGCGATGCACGCGGGAAAGCGGGGCGGCAGCCCGCGAACCCTTCCCAGACAGCGGGCGCGCACCCTGCGCCCCTTTCCTGCTGCCCTGCCCAAGAGCCACCGCTGACGAGGAGAGTCAGGGGCGGTCTCCGGTGGCAGGACAGAGAGCAGAGGGGAGGGAGCCCGAGTGCCTGGGGACCTTGAGGAGCCCCACACCGGTGCGACATGGGGAACATGCTTGGTTTGGTTTTTTCAACCTCCACTTCGCCCTTGCCTTCTGTTTTTGGACTGAGAAGCTCAACTCTGCACCATCGCGGAACCCCGTTAGAGGGGACAGGGACAGGAACTCAGTTCTGACGACCTAGGGCGCGGGCGTGCTACCTGGAAGCCAGCACGGTCTCCCCGTGGCTCCCACCTGCCACAGCGCCTGGCAGGGCCTGTGTTTGGTCCCAGCTGTGTTGAGCACGGCAGCCTCCTGCTCTGACGCCCGGCCGGACCGCAGCTGCCGGTGGCCAGTCCCCCGCTGCCGCGTGGGCTCTGCTGGGAATCCTGTGGTTCTGCAGTGTCCTCCTTGTGGGCCGGCTCCATGTGGCTCCCACGCTGCTCTTCAGCCTTCAGCAATTCCAAGGACATGGTGAGAACCGGAGCCCCTGAACAAAACCTTTGCCTGCTTGAGAATGCTGTTCTCTGCACTGAACTCTAGGACAGAATTTGTTTGATGTGGATGATAAATAAACTTTCATCTTATTTGGGCCACTTATTTTCGGCTTTCTGTCACTTGAAGCCAAATACAATTCTAACTGGTAAATCACCAGATCATTAAACTGGAAAATGATTTTTGCAAATCTGGAAGATGAATTTTGCAAAGTGGACCTTTAATTTTCTATACATGGGCCCTTTAAAAAAAATCGAAGTATATAGGTGGAAATTCAATTCAATAACCTCAATGGAATATTTGTGAGTTGAGCACTGTGGTAGAGGACACAACCATGAAGAATAGAACAGCATTTCCTACCTCCTTTAATTTAAACTGTTGCATAACTTCACAGACAACCTTGGAAATGGTCCATACAAACATCTTTATTTTTCCTTAATTTAGATTTAAACAACACAATTTGTGGTTGTGTTTCTATAATCTCTAGTACGTTTAAATCAGAATAAATTGAGTTTTTGGAACTATATTGATTTTAAAAACAATTCTGGAAAATAATTTTTAAAAATATTTTCCTTTCAGGTCTATTCCAGAGCTATTGTAACTTGCATCTCAATATTTCTACATTCTGTCCTCTATATTTTTAAAAGGAATTTACATAGCTGCTTTACTGAGATAACTAGGGGAATTATGCAGTGTGGGGCTAATTTAACACTTTGAGCTTTGGATGTGCTAGTTTGCTTCATCACTTGATATGGACTAAACTCCCAAATTCTGGCTAAACATTGTATTATTTATTGATGCAAGCCAAAAAACATCCAGGCAAAACGTGGAGATAAGCACAAAGGTGTTATCTGCCGAAAGATCACAAGGCATGGATTCTACTGAGTGGAAGAATGAGGAAAATCCCATTTGAATGAATGATATACAAATTGTTATGTGCCTAGAATTTAAGTGCTTGAGTACTCAGGGCAACGATATCACTGGGAGATTGTGCCTATTTATAGTAGCGTTTAATGTACTCTTCTGTATGTATGAGTCTGCAGACCAATCTTAATATTCACTTCAGAAACTTGAGGGAGAATGGGATTCTTTTTCTATTTTTATTCCAATTTCATTCAATGTACTGTAATTAAGAGCTGGTTTGGTCATGAGGAAACTCCAGATGGGTGAATGCTGAAATAACATTAAACCTGTCGGATATTTGTCATTTACTCAGTAAAGTTAGAATTCACAGAGGGGAAAATTGTGTGTCAGTGGAGAATAGTTCAATAAAAATAAATCGTTAAATAAAATATGACAGTAACTTTGCATATATAATTTTGCAGTAGAGTTTTTAACCTGTAAAACAGACTGCATATTAGTTTATTCAAGGGAGAAAAGTTTAAACAGTTCCTTATACAACATAAAAAAATCATTAAATATTTGTTCAACTGAATTTCTCTATGCTACCAATTGGGGAAGATACCTTGATGAGTGTGTGGTTATTATTCTCAAACCAATATTTAAATGAAGAGTAAAGATTGCTGGTTTTCTTCTTTCCTCTCAGGTTTTACTTTAAGTCAATAACAAAATGAGAAATCAGCACTTACTTTCATTGGTGCTATCCTGCATATTTTCCTTATTATTTGAGGCTCTTGGACTCAAAGGGAACTTTGAGTTCATATTGTTAAAGTCCTCATGTAATAGTTCAATTTTACAAACAGGTTTGCTAGTACCTGGTTGAACATATTCAAATATGTAGAACACACTAATTTTCCTGGTAGCCCCTTCTTGTATTAGTTATTTTATTCCCTAGAAATTGGATATCTTTTGACTATTATAAGTTCCCTAATTTTGTTTCAGATAACAAGAGCAAATTAAAGTATGCAATTTGAAATCATGATAAGTGGTTTGCTATTATTACCAATAACTTCATCACAGTGAGAGCTACAGTTGTAGTTATCATGTTAGAGGACCTATTATATGCCATTGGCTAATAAGCATTTTATTATTTGTCCCTCCACTGCTCTGTGAAAAAATGTCAGTTTATCCAGAGATACCCAGCTATTAAATATCAGGAATGGGGTTTAAAACCAATTTTAACTAGCATTCTTATTTATATTTTTATCACAATGAACAGTATGGTTTCTTCAATTGATTAAATTTCCCACATAAATGCATGAATGGTGATATATGAATATTTATGATTAGAGAAATTTGTGTAATACATAATTTACATATTACATAATGAATTTATATAATTAGAGGAATAAAACCTTTTAAAAAATATAAAAATAATAGCACAACTGAAGTGAAACTTAATAAAATGGGAATAAACAATCATGGAATATTATTATTTTAATGTGTTACTTCATTTTATTTATTAATATTTTATTTAGCATTTGTTCATAAATATTCATAAAAGAGATTGCTTAGTAGTTTTTGGGTACTATCTCTGAGCTTAGTATCAAGTTTATGGTGCATGGACATACTTTATAAACTCCTTTTTCTATATTCTGAAAAAGAATTATTCATCCTTTGATGTTTCTAAAAGATTTCTTTTTTGAAATAATCTGAGCATACTGCTATTTTGCAAGATTATTTTTTGAGAAATATCTCAGGTATTCTATGACAAATGGATTTGTTATATTTTTAGTCTCTTTGGAGACTTGATAATTTATTAGCCAGCGGATCATTCATCTTATCCATTTCAAATTTATTAGGCTGGAATCTAGCAAACAAGTCTGTAATACTCCTGCTAATTCCCCTAGTGCATTTGCTTGTTTCCACATAGAATTTCTTATTTTGCGTATTTAATATTCCAGGCCTCCTTTTTTTCTTGATTAGATTAGTTGGCAGAATAAGCTATTTAGTTATTTTCCTCAAAGAAACTGCTGTTGCATTAATTTATTAGTTATGCTTTTTTCTGTTTTCTTATTTATTTATTTCTCTTTGTTTTCTATATTTGCTAACTGTTGTTTCTCTTGGGCATATTTTGTTGTTCTCTTTATTTGAATTGGACTATTAAATTGATTTCACTCTTTCTTGCTTACCAATTTCTGCCTTTTATCTGAGAACTGAATAACTGAATATTAAAATGTTATAATATGTTATGTAGTATCTCTGCACAAGAGGAAAGAAGAGATTTACAATTGTCTACATATTCAGCAATCTAGATATTTGTGATTTCTTTTACTCAAAAATTCTTTAAGAAAAATTTCAAAAAAAAAAAAAAAAAACCCAGATGGTAAGATGATTGCCTAGGTTATTTTCCATATCTAGTTTTATTGTAATGTGATGAGTAGTAACTTCTGTTCTAAAATTTGTTGACCTTACATCTTTGGTCTATTTTTTCCATATTCCATGGGCACATGGACTCAGTAGGAGCCCCTGATATATTTTTCAATCAGATCTACTTGGTAAGAATGAAATTTCCTCAGAAAACTTTTTTTTGGTAAATTTATTTTGACTTCATTATTTTTAAATAAGTGTTTTCATTTTTCTCCTTGGAAGGAATAGGATACCACTCCCAGATAAAATTAACTTCTAAAACACATTGTTGTTTAGGAGCCATGCAAGGGAATACCATGGCCAGTGAGAGAGTGAGGGAGACGTGGGGGAGCCCGGGAGAGGTTGAAGGTGCACAGAGGGAAGGGAAGAGGAGCAAAGGCAGAGGAGATGGTGACATTCTGGATGGAGCTGGGGCCGGAAGAGCCGGCAAGGCCCGTGTGCTGTGTGAACTCAACAAGACACTGCTGTGAATTGTGACGGCACTCTAAGTTATTCGGTTCATCCAACAAAGCTGTTTTTAATTGGCACAAAATCAGGAATAACAACAACACAGAAACTGATATACTCCCAGAGAGAATGTTAGGCATGATGTTGATAAGATAAATTCCCAGTTAATTACATGCATGACAGATAATATATTTTAAGAGAAAGTTAAAGAGATTTTGAATTGAAAGTCTTGCAAGTTAGCCACTATGACAGCCTCTAATCTGATTCCACAAAATCATTAAAAAATGAAGAGACTGACAGTATCAATTCAGTCTTGAGAAATTTGTGTGGCTTGGAAAATCTACTGCAGAAGGGAACAATTTGCATATAAACAGAATTTATTGATGTGAATTTTATTAACTTGTATTTGCAAAAGTAAAATATGTCTTTTATCAGCAGAGAAGCCACTAGGACAGAAGGCCAATGAAAGTGGTCACAGGGAATGCAGGAGGATGGCAGCTTACCACTTGCGGGGCTGCTGACTTCACAGAGAATGAAAACACGCTGCAGTGTCGTCAGAAACATGTGAAGTCCATGTCATACTACATTTACCTACAATAAACCCTTCAGCTGTACCCGCGGAAGTGCAGACACTAAATGTGCCTCTCAGATTCTCTTGGGGTCCCCATCTCCAAACCCAGCTGTCTGCTCCCCCTTAGCCACTGCCGAGCCCTGGGCTCTGCTCGGACCCCAGGCTGCTGACAGGCCGCCGGCCTGAGAGAGCCCTACCATGGCCTGCCGAGGCGGGGGCCCAGCTGCACGCCCTCGGTGTCCGCTGTTCCCGTCACTTTCAGGCTAGATGAAACACCACATCGCAGGTAGGGACAGTGAAGAGTCTGGCTTCCTGAGAATCTGTCAAGCTGGTCAAATGCCACCGTCTTGAAAAGCACTAAATTAACTCCAAGGGGACAAATATTGGCCAGTGTGAGACCAGATAGGGGAGGGAGGATGTCAGGCAAATTAATCCCCTTGCCTCCCCCGCTGGACTTTCCCCAGGCGTGGTTTCTCCGCACAGTCCATTTAGAGAGACGCCCTGCGTGGTTGAGGGGCGCGAAGACAGCAGAGGGCTCTGTGTCCCTTGGCACTGGCCAACCTACTCACCTTGCCCCGGTTTCCTCTCTTTCCTTTGATTCAATTTCCCTTTCCCTCATTCTCAGATCCTAGGACTGCACCTTCTAGATAAAACAATCTCTTTTAATTCTCACCTTGGGCTCTGCCTTCTATGGGACCTAGGCTAAGACAACTACCAATTGCATAGAACATAATGATCACAGGGTTAATCATTTATGTCTCTATTACTCTGACCTTCACTGGACAGTGAGAAATGTAAGGGAATAAATTGGAGTTAGATCAAATAAGACTCCTGTGTGTCTTAGATTATGGTGATTAGATTATAATGATTTATAGGTGAGGCTTACGAGCATATTTTTAAATAATAGGAGAAGGATTATATTTGGAAGGAGCAAAGAAAACTCACCTCAAATTTGGGACTTGCAAATAAAAAATAAGGTCCAGCTAATATTTTGCACAATGGCCACCTTACAATATTAGAAGCCAAGAAAATCAATCATGTAATAACTAATATATTTTATTCTCCATAAGTCAGACTGTTTTTTTCTTTCATTTAAAATCAGCATCTTTATTCTCAGAGTTAGGCTTACAAGTCAGAACTGCTCCAAGTTCCTCTTTTCCATTTAGCAGTCTGATTGTGCTAGTGTTCAAAGGTAGTTTCTGCTACCCCCGAAACAATGAGGTGGATCTGAATTTACTGTGCACAGTTTATAGAATGAGGGAAATACAATGGTAAAAGGCTAGAGCTGTATTACTTTAGTTAACTCTTCTCCAGCAATCGTATTCCAATGAATCAGCATTCTTTATATAAGACATTAAAAAAACTAAAAGCAAAAACACTACAAAAAACTTTGTTTGAAGTCAACGAATGCTGTGAGCAAGAACAAGCAGCAAAACCTATTTCTTGATTCACTCAACCCTGTGTCTAGTGGGAGATACTACCAGGATCAAAGATACAATTTAGGGACTAAAGTGGCTTATGGTGTTAATATAAGGAGCATAAATATCTAATTCTTTACAAAGGCTCAATATAAAGTTATTTATGTTGTCTCTTATGTTCTGCAAGGGCCTAAGGAGTTGGACTAGAGTTCAGGATATGGCCTGAAATTATGTGATTAAAAGTATAATTGTAGACATTTAAAACATTTTACAATGCAATGCTAATGAAAACACAGTTTTAAAATCTTATTTTTGTAGAGGGCATGCATAGCCCTTGTAAAATACAAAAAAAATGCCAAAATGAATTATCAGAAGTAGCAGAAATATATATTATTCTTTATCCTTTATTCATATCTGTAGCTTCCAAATTTTAGATACCAAATCTATTCCACTTGTGTTATGAAGTATTTCAATGTCTTTAAGTATGTCCCACAGAGATACAGCACTTTCTTTGCTCAGCACTGGTGTGGGATTGGACTCCTCAGTAACCATCAGACCTGCAATGGGGTATGCAGAATAAACTTTAAATGATCCTGGAAATGAAGCCACGTATCAAACATCCCCACACAAATCAGCAGGGGAATGTAAGTCTGGAGAAAAGTCACATGCAGCTTGCCAGGGAACCAGTGTGAAAACTGGCTGAAAAAGAAAAATGCGTATGAGCCATGCAGTTCTGTATAATTCATTTCCCTTATTTCTTCTAAAGCTTTTTCTTCCTTCTGATGGCCATATAGATAAAAGGCCTAAAAGTACGAACATGGGGAAAGGAATATAAAATCACGATTATGAGAAGAGATAAATGTTCTAAATCCCACGTGTCATAAACCTTAACAACCTCAAAGACCTCAAGAAAATCAATATGATGGTGCTCTTATGGCCAGGGCCTCACCGGGCTTGTCCCTGAATAGGGATCCTGGTAATTTTGGAATAAATTCCAGAAAATCTAGCATGCTGGAATAGTGTAAAAGAATTTAAAGGAATTCATTGTCTTTAATGAGAGTCTTTTTATTCCACAGAGCTGTTATTTCCCCATGAAGTTGCATATTTCAAATGTTGGCAGCCCCTTCGCAGGATAAGGGCAGTCTGTGACCATCAGCTGCGAGGGCGGAGGTTGCTGTGACGGCAGATGTGAAGGGTCAGGATGGTCAGCTGTGCAGGGGGCCTTTGTAGAGCCGGGCTGAACAGTGCACAGAGGCTGTCCTCAGTGCAAGAATGTGGCGCACAGCAATGCTGGGTTTGGAAGAGGGGGAAAGAGAAATAGAAGACACGATTGGTGAGAATAAACTCTCAATTTAGAAAGGGTTAGGAAAATTAGAACCCAGTCCCTGAATCGGAGTGTAGGTGGAAGAGGTGGGATTTAGGTAAGTGGTAGAAAAGAAAAATAGAGTACTTCTTTACTAAAACGTTATGTAGAGTACAAGGGAATATTTGAGAGGAGAGGCTGGGAAAAGTCGAGACGTAAACACGCCTGGTCCTTGGTATCGGCAGGTAACCCTTGGAAGAGTATGGTCTCCCCAGGAGAAGGCACTGCTCTTCCTCGGAGGTCAGGAGAAAGGCTTAGAGCAACTGCTTCTAATTTTAAAGTATTAATTTATCAAAGTTGAAAATAAATACCAAAAAGGATACAAATTGTGTGTTCCACTCTATAAAATTTCAAAACATGAATACACACATATATGGATACAGGAATAGAAATGAACAGTCCCTCCGAACATCTCCTTGTTGCTTCCAGCCACTAACTGTCCCCATTTCCCAATGTCTCCACTGTCCTGAGTTATGTTCATGAATCAGATTTGCCTGATTTTTAACTTTCTACAAATGGGAGAACACAGCGTAGGATCTCTGGTGTGTGACTGACATATTTTGCCCGTTGTAATGCTTGTGAGATTTATTCATGTTGTCTCACACAGCAGTAAATGGGATATGCTTTTACCGTATGCATGAATATTCTGCTGTGTGCGTATTCCACAGTTTATCCATTCTAATGTTGTTACACATTTGAATTTTTCCCCAGTTTTCAGCCACTATGAATAGAGCTGCTATAAACGCTTTTGTACATCTACATTTTCGTAGCAATCCTGTTGGATGTGTATGTATGATACATATGTTCAGCTTTAGTAGAAACTGTCATATATTTTCTCAAAGTGTTTGTGCCAATTTGCACTCTCCCGGCAGCGCAGGAGAGTTCCAGAAGCTTCACCAGCCAAGGCGTGGTGCGGCAGCGACCCCGACGCCGCTGGGCGCGGGAGCAGCGTCTGCCTGCGGCTTGAGCCAGCGTGCCGGTGACCAATAAGCCCAGCGTGGCTCCAAACCCGCTTCTGTCGGGGGTGCCCGCACTGCTTCGCCCTTGGCCACGCGGCTCTCTGACGGCAGACGTCCCCGCGCAGCCTGGGCAGCCCTCGCTGCGCGCTCCTCCACACCATGGCCGGCTCCGCGCTGACCTTGGCCAGGCCGTAGTCAACAGAAAGATTTCAGTCATGGCGTCTGACTTGCCTATTTTTCCCAGCATGTATGGTATATTTTTGAGATTTTTTTAAAAAAAAAAAAATATTCCATACCTCAACATTCAGAGAAGGTCCTCTTATGTTTTCTTATTAATGCTTCATTGTCTTACTTTCCCACTAGGTCTATAGCCATAGAATTGATATTTGTATATTGTATGAGATTGGAAATGCTTATTTTTCCCCACAAGGCTATCCAGTTGACCCAGGATTATTTAATGAAAGACCATGCTTTCCTCCCCGGACTGCAGTGTCACCCTGTCATAAATCAGGGGACCACACATGTGTGGGTGTACACCTGGCCTCTCTGTCTCATTGGTCTACTTGCCTATTCCCGTACTAATGCATCACTCTTCTAGTTAATGTACTTTTCTAATTTTATGTCGTAAGATCTAGTAGTACAATATAGTAATGATAATTAAGTCATCAAAATCATCAATGGATGCAAAAACCAGTAAGTGAAGTTTCAAGGAATAGGCATATTGACATTTCCTGCCTCTTCATAGGATGCACAGATAACCATTCTTGCCCAAAGGCACAACCTAGATTTATTTAATCATGAGAACACATCAAACTCAAATGGAGAGAGTCTACAAACTACCCGGTACTCTTCAAAAAGGCCTATGTCATCAAAGACAAACAAGACTGAGGAACTGTTTAAGTTACGGGAGACACAGTAACTGAAAGCAGCACGTAATCCTCTTACCATGTCCCAAGAGGGACATCCTCTTACCATGAGGACAGCAATAGGACAATACGTGAAATATGAATCAGGCTTTCAGATTAGAAAAAATGCTGAATAAACATTATTTTAATAACTGTGGTTATTTATGGTAATATCTTTGTTTTTAGGAAATACACCCTGTTTAGCTGTGAAGAGGCATTGTGTCTGCAAGTTACTCTCAAAGACTGAAAAACAAAATATCAGCATGGATATTGATACTGTACCATGTTGATGCAAAAAGGATCAAGTGAAAAAGGTTTTGACAATTGGGGAATTTGTATGAAAGATATTTGAGAGTTTTTGTATTATTCTTGCAAATTTCCAGCAGGTGTGAAATTATTTCAAAATTAAAAGTTAAAAAAAATCTTTCTTTTTCATATTCCTTTTTCTGATTGAGGTGCCCAGTGTTCCTGTAATCACCTGCGTGTTTGTCAAAATATGATCACTAGAATCCACATCATTAATCTTTGAATCTGTACAATTTGCTATTGTAAGCAAAGTAAACTTTTCACTTATCCAACTTAAGTTACGAAGTTGATACTGTAGTGGTTTTCAGAGGTTTATTGTTTCCTCAAGGAGATTATAGGCAAGATTTAAATTCAGAAAACAGATCCACGGGTTGAGATATGAGATCAGAAGAGCAGAGTCAAAGGCAGAGCATCCAAGCTCTTTTCCCTGCAAGAGAGCACTGCTTACTAGCAAGAAGGAGAGGACATCGTAACTTCAGTTCGGATACTAACAAATAAATACTTATCATAAATTTGTAGGCAAATAGTTTTTACACATTTGGGTCTTGGTTATCATGTGGGTAAAACAAGGATATTGGACAAATTGAATTCTAAAACATCTTCACGCTTTCTAGAATTGTTAATATTTGCCAGCTACAGAGAAGAATAGATAAGTTGAAAGTGCCCCTGAGTTTTTGAGCCTGGCTATGTTCCAATGCTATTTCTCAAATGTAAGCAGGCTAATAGGGAGAAAGGTTTTAGAAAGCAAGATGGCAGTTTTAAAACTTAGAAAGAGATTATAGTAAGAGTTCAATGCATACATGTATATTCCTTAACGATGGAGTTGAGTCCTGATAAACCCCTCATAAGTTGAAGATACGGCAAGTCAAAAATGCATTCAATACAGCTAACCTGAGTATCATAGCTTAGCCTAGCCTACCTTAAATGTGCTCAGAACACTTACATTAGCCTACAGCGGGGTAAAATCATTTAACACAAAACCTGTTTTATAATAAAGTGTTAAGTATCTCATGTAGTTTATTGAACACTGTACTGAAAGTAAAAAACAGAATGCTTGTGTGTGTACTCGAAGTTTTGTTTCTACTGACTGCAATCACTACCGCAACATCGTAAAGTCAAAGAATTGTTAAGTTCAACCATCAATAAGTCAAGGCATATATATATATATATATATATATATATATACACACACACGAGTGTCAGGAAAAGGCCTGGGGATTCTTTTTAGGTAAAGTACTAACTAATGCCGACTAATGTTTTGACTTTTTTGCTTCCGCTAACTCATTCTCTGGAGCTCTCTGAACATACCCAACTGCAGTTTAAAGTTTTGTCATTATACTGAAATCTATACAAGAGCCCCAGGGTGTCGCTGATCAGGTCTAGTACTGAGTGGAAAATAGATAATTATTTCAAGGAGTATGTTGTTCAAAACTATTTGTTTAAATTCTGCAGCCCCTAAACTGATTTTTGTGGGTGAATAGTTGTTCAATTATATCTGAGCTCATATTGCAAAGATGCATTACCCTAACATATCTTCCATGTTTTGTTTCCTTTGTGGTTTTCCATCATTTGAAACAAAATTGCCCTTTGGTTTCACAAAATGAAAACGTTTTCTGTATGATGAAATTTCAATGTTGCTGGGAAAATGGTTTAAAACGAGAACATTATGTTTCATTAAATTATTCAAATTGAAATGCTTCTAATCTAGTAAACTTTTTTGATTTATAGCAGAGATTTTTATTTTCTTATTTTTAAGCTAAATCTCATCCAGAGATAATTGAAATCCAATGGAAAATCCAGTTTAGATAAAAAATTTAACGTGAAAAGACAATCCTGTAGGGTGTGTCCTGAGGAGTAGGTACTTGTTTTGAGAGCAGTGTGCCAATTTAGAGGAGACTTTGTTAAGATTTGTATCCTAGAAATGTCTGAGTATAGATTGTTGCTTAGGTTACTGTAAAGTAATATCTTTGGATTGCTAAAAACAAAATATGTCAGGAACAGTGAAGAGTCTGAGATTTTACTCAATGTTCAAGCTATTAAATAAAAAGTTATCTTGCCTCAGTTTCATGGATTCTGGCAGAAGAGAGTGCCGGGTTTTAGACAAAGGACTTTCTTATACATAGAAATAATAGCAACATGTCAACATTTTCACATTGGTTCTTTGATCCCAAATTCCCACAGTGGGGCACGTGATGATCTTGAAAGAGAGGCATACTATATGGGAAGATTTTCTTTTTTTAGAAGCTGTTTTGTTTCCAGATTTACTAGTAGTACTTAAATGACTCCATGTTTATTCAATTATATATTAACAGGTTGATAATTTAAAAAAAAACTATTGTGTGATCGGAGTTAGAGTCACATATGAATTCTGATGATACTTACTCTAAACCATCTGTTGTTGGGAAAAATCATTGCAAGTAGAAGTTATGTGATTTGTAGAAAGCATACTTTCATAACATAGCATATTTAAATAGCTACAGGTATTCACATATCAAAATAGAAAGGTATTTTATTGGTTTGTTTTTGGCTGTTGATGTATTTGTTACAGTGGCTGAAGCTGAAGCTATTCAGCAGTAATATGATTCCAGAAGTACTTACATTATCAAAAATTATTAGCTAAGAGTACTACTCTTTATGAATGTAATTCAATCATTTTCAGAAAACTATACATTATCATAGATGAAAACTTACAGTAGCTTTTTCTTGGCATGAGTGGTAAAGCAAATTAAATATATCCACTTTAAAAATGTTTTAAAATTGTATTTTCTGATAAAAAGGAAAATTTTAGGAAATTACAGAAAAATATAAAGAAGACACATCACTCATTGATAATTCCTAACTCAAAATTGCATTGCATTTTTGTGCATTTCCTCTCTATAGGTGAACTCACACACAGACACACACACGCACTCAAAATTAGAAGATTTTGTATTCTGTATGTTTACTTACCAATTTAAGAGCATATTTATTATTTCATTATTAATTATTTCATTACCTCCTCCACTATTCATTACTAAAAACTTGAAAATTAATGTCTATGTAATATTACATCATATGATTGCACCATAATTAATTTAAATATACTCTAAGTATTAGGAATTGTTTGTTTCTAAGATTTCACTGTTAGAGAAATGCTGCTTTAAAAATATTCCAATTATAATATTTAGATTAGACACCATATACACAACTTATCTCAGTTATACAATGGCATAAATTTTCTGTTTTACACAAACATGAACCATTTTACTTAAGGCAGCTAGAATCTCCGTTATTTAGGAAAAACTATGTAATTTTTTCCATAAGATCCTTGCCTATAATTCTCATAGTAATGTGATCTCACCTATAATTCTAGTCACAACATTGTATAATCCAGAGTCCCAAATGAAGAAAAACTATTCTCTGGCCTCTGAAATGAAAATTGCATAACATTTTTCATTGCATTTATATCCCTTTCTAGGATTTACGCTATGAATTTAAAGTACTTCTGCTTCTGAAGTCCAGGTTATAGATTTTGAATGAGTCTATAACTTATTCACACTTATTTCAAAGTGGGCAAATATACTTTTTAAACCTAAGCATATGTTAACCGACTTTAATAAACATTCACCTGAGTACCCTGCAAGTCATTCTGCCACCCAGTCAAAGGCAGACAGACAGGCTTTAGACAAAGTTTCTGCCTTCAAAGGGCTTTCCTGTTATTGGTTGTAATACATGGTGCTAAGAACAAGGGAAAATAACCATGTGACCAAGTAGAATTGAACTGACCTGATACAAAATGGAATAACAACGAGTTTCACAACCGAGGTAGAGAAAATACATTGTAGGAATCAATGGAGGAAAGCTCGTATTTACCTGCTGGGGGAAGATATTATGAAGAGTTCATAAAGGACTCACACGAAAATACTCTCCAACAGAATAGTTCTACTCAAATAAGGTAAAACTTTAAAAAAAATCCTCTGTTAAAGTTACTTACTTGATTTTAGAATAACATAGTTTAGTATTAGAAAATTTAGTATTTGGTCAAGTTTTCATCATGCTCCATGGTATGGACTGAGAATAGCACAGGTATGCGTAAGTATCGCAGTTGATATTTAATGATTCAAAATACAATTCATCTTATAAATCACAATCTTATAATGCATTTTTTTTTTTTGGTCTGGACCAATAGATGCATCTAGCTTGAAAGAGCCTTTTCGTGTACAAGAGAAGTTGAGTAGTAGATGAATCCTGTCCCTGAAAATTTTTGTGACAGATGTAGCACTGCTTAGGTCTTCCCTCTGTCAAACCACAGCCCTATAATCGGTCTCCTAAGAGATTAGATAAGAATTCCACAAGTTTATGGAATCTACTCTAATGTTTGCTCTATGTTAATCAATAGCATTTCATGCTTAAGTGGACTATGAAAGTTAGTTAAAGAAGGCTCCTGAAATACTTACACACATGGCTGGAAAAGATATTTAGACTTTGTTAAGTTCTACCTGCAAATCATCGGCAGCAGGATGTATTTCGGTTCCTTTGTTTCTTTTGCCTTGTTGAGACCACAGAATCCCGGAGGAGCATCTGAAACGGCCGGGCCTGTCCCCTGCCCTCTGAGCCTGAACCCTGAGCGCTTCACCTTCAGCTGCATTTTCACTAACATTCCAATCTACTCTTACGTGTTGCGTAAGCTGATCAAATTGTGTATTTTACATTGGAATGACTCCCGTCAGGTTCTCTTTCTCCTGAGATGATCTGGTTTAGAAAGCCGAAAATGTATTCTATAAACAGTGATTTGTTTTGAACTTTCCCTAACTCAATTTTATGGATATAATTCTGACAGGCTATGACACCAACAGGTGAAGATGTATAATCATGAAATTATATGTTCCTACCAACATAGCCCTGAAACATGAATTAAAAACATAGTGAATGGAATTTGTATATTATTTTTATTTTTAAAATCCATTGTGTTCACAGTTTAGCATGTCATCATTTTAAATAATCAAAAATCATCTCACATTATCACCTGATTTAAGAATTACAGCATAGTTTATAATAGTTATGAATAATTTAAGAAGGTTTCAATCTCTTATTGTTTATCATGATTTATTAATACTTTATTACCATGAAAAATAAGAAACATTTCCATGAATCGACTTGAAGATAATCTTTGTGATATTTGTAATTATTCTGTAAATAGAATTGCCCCATCAAATGTATAAACAAACCAGAGAATTTTAAATTGATTTGAAAAAATATCCTCTGCAAACACTAATTTATAATAAAAATAATATCCTAGTATGTGCAGTTCCTCATGTAAACTATAGATAATTTTAAAATTTCATAACTTTGTCATTAAGATTAGAGATTTTTCATAGGATGGGTAATTTTGGGGAGTGAATCTACATTTGTGCCTGTTGACCACTTGTATGGTGGTGTTCATCTTTTCCTCCTTGCTCTGCAATGCATCCAGATGTAATATATATGGTAATCGACTCTCTGTCATATATGTTCAATTATTTTTCCATCTGCTCTTCCACACAGTTTTGCATATGTGCATATTTAAAAGGTAAATGTTAAAAAAATTATTTTGTCTTTGAGTCTTGGTAACTTCATTTTGAAGAGAAGTTGTAGCTTAAAGAGACTTACATAGTTTTGACTTTCTTATTCCCCTTTTTAACATTGGTGTAGAAAAAGGTGTCCAATTTCCACGTCAGAGCCTGAGGATGTTTTTGGCACCATTACTGTGCAGACAACACCAAGTATTTCTTGGCATATTCATGCTCCATCCATTGGTTTGGCCTTTCACTTTCAGGCCATCACTGCCACTGAAATGTTTGGGTTTTGAATGTATTGCATAGAAGAATAAGGCAAATTCAGAAATTTCACTGAAAATACACAGGTTCTCTAGTCTTCTCTCAACTGAAACGACGCATCTGTAATGCAGCCCCTGAACCACATCATCCATTTGGCTTGATATCACGGAGACTTGCATATGCATGTGACCAACCAGCTGGCACTGTGGCTCTCTGGAGGGCACCTGCACTTTGGATGTCACCTCACCCTGCCGTTAGTTTATAGGTGTCTCCAAGTCTTGTAGCCAATAAGAACCCAGGTGCTCCCAGCTGGGGCTGCGGATGTCGGAGCTAGGACAGGCACACAGTGGGATGCCTGCTTGCTCTTTCTTCTCCCAGTGTCTGTGACGCAGAAGCAGCCATCCTCAAGAGAGACCCAAAGAGGTCACCCGGCACAGCACAGAAGTGAATGACGCCAGAATGCCGTGCATAAGCCACTCTGCTGGAAGGGAGTGTGACTTGCCGCAGTTTTAGTGTTAGAATCATTCTTCTCAATGGAATTGACTCACACAGGAAAAGATGTGCTTGATTAAACCAGGTGCTGAATGGAACATCACTACACCATGATTAAGCACTCTCTGCCTTCCCCGTATGACCTCTGCTTCCTTTTGTCCTGTTAACTTTCTTTTCTTGGTTATTGTTTAACAGGATGAAAAAATTCTGAAATGTACTTAACTGTAGCTATTGCTTTTAAAGATGTAGAAATTTTAATCATGTTGACATTTAGGGATTAATCACATTTTCAAATGAATTATTTATACAGTTTATTCTGGTAGTTTTGGAAATCATTCAGCAGTATTTAATGTGGAGCATATCATCTTTTCATATCATTCTGTAATTTGTTAGATTAATTTTCATGATGTCTAAATTAAGAATTTATTTTTTACCCCAAAATATCACTAATTAATGCTTAAGTTCTAAGAGGCAGATAAGGTCCAAGTTTTCCAGGCTAAGGCGGTAGAGAGAGCCCCGAGCTAGCGAAGTGAGAGCCACTGGGAGTCCTGGCCCTGCCCCAAAATGTCACTTAACTTGTGTCCCGAACCTGAGGATCACAGGAAGCACAACAGCAGGACTGGCCTGAATGATCTGTAACTTTCTAAAATAGAGATGCAAGTTTTAGGAAAAGGGGTGATGTTGCCCAATCATGCAGGGAGTCACATGGTATCAGCAGGTCATTTTATTTGCTTGTATGCATCAAATGCAAACAACAAAGATAACAGAGGTCAATTTCGTAACTCCACTATCAGTTTCCTACAAGCAAAAATGTTGAGATAGGTAAAGTCTGATCCCATGAGTCCCTTATTTTTCTGTTGTCTTTTCTCTCAAATGCATAGAATTCCCTAAATTCGTGTGGACATCAGTCCCAGTGGCGCACTGCCCTCTGGGGAAACACACTTGTGCTCCCGGCGGCCTCACTCTGTCTCCA
The DNA here is from genome assembly GCF_041146395.1 of Eulemur rufifrons. Taxonomy (NCBI): domain Eukaryota; kingdom Metazoa; phylum Chordata; class Mammalia; order Primates; family Lemuridae; genus Eulemur; species Eulemur rufifrons. The sequence continues at coordinate 3,075,514 of NC_091011.1, read as the reverse complement.
CCAACCTCAGCAAGAAGGAATATGGACAGACAGGACTTTTCTTGAGTCTCTTAGTGCTTTTAAAGCACATTTGGAAATAGCCCTAACACACATTTTAGAAAATTAATAAAATAAAAACCAATCCCCATTATTTAAACCACCGCTTCCCCAATTCCCAGGGTTTTGTTATCCATATTTAAAAGGAATCATAGAATTAAGTGCTCATCACAAATGTCCTAGGTAAAGATCAAGGAACTAGTAAGTTGAAAATTTAGGGAGCTTTACATTTCAAAATGTTATCAGAAATCAAACTTGAAGTATTTCATTCGCTCCAGACCACGGGGAAGGGACAAAAGCCCAGCAAGCTGGGAGCAGGTTGGATTAGTTTGTCTCTCTCCCAGGCTAGGGGAGGGGGCAGAGAGTGTCCCTTCGACTAGGGTATAGCAGTTGCTGGGAAGGTACATGGCCCACTTTGCTCATCTCACTTTTAAGCTTGTACTGTGCCATTAAACTTAAATAATTGTGTCATCTGATTCTCATAAGTAGTAGGAAACACAGTGACCTAACTTTAGTTTTAAACTCAGTAGAAAGAATTGCAGGAAAAATTTCCAAGATGAGTCCCAGTCTGAGGCTGGACGCCAGCGAGGTGTACATTGCTGAGGTGGCCTCACTAATTACACTTTAGGAGGAGGAAGACACCACTCACCTATTTTTCACTGTTGATTTTATCTTCAGACCTTTACGAGATCTGAAATTGAAGTCAAAAGGGAGGGATGTTAAGAAATTTCTCTCTTAGGATAAGGAACAGCTTCTAGCTCTTATCAGGGAAATCAGAAAAGACAGAAACAAGACAAAACCAGTGAAGATGACATAATAAATCTTTTATCATGGTTTTGGCTGGTTCATCCATTCAAACTCTGCCTCAAAAGTGATGGACTCTAAAATGTTTAATTTGTGTTTGTGTGTGGTGGGGGTGTGTATGTGTTTGAAGACCCCCAAGTAAACCGGGCTGCTAGTACCCGCGCAGTTAGCCGCCTGCCGGACTGGAAAGAGGGGCAGGGCCTGGTGTTCCCGGCGTGCCTCTCACCGGGCTCGCCTCTCACCTGGCCCAATGCCAGGTGTCCCACCAGCTACCAGGGGTCTCCCACCCAGGGATCTCGGCCATGCTGGCGGATGCCCTGCGGCTCTTGTCTGACCGTGTCCTGCTTGTGCCTGCCTGACCACGGGAGCCCGACCACCCCTCGCAGGGAAAAGCCAGCCCCGAGCAGCCCCTGGTTCTTCAGGTAGGAGGCGCGACTGCCAAATGGCGCCACGATAGGCAGCAAGTCCAAAGAGTTGCACTCACAGATCCTGGACAGGGAGGGCACCGTGAGAGGAGAGGACAGCCCTCCATCCCCGGTCACTGAGGCAGCAGTGAAGGGTCAGGCAGAGGCGTGACTACTAGCAGTGTAGGTAAGGGAAAAGGCTGTGGTTCCCTTTAAGGTCATGGGCAGATGCCTGAGTGGTCCCTTTAGGGGAGGCTGCGGGAAAGGGGGAGCCCAGTCTGCTGGGGGGACAGATGCTGCTAAGTTTTTATCGCTGGCCACCAGCTTGAGCCATTTGAGTGTGTGGAACTGGAACCATGTCACGGGCGACTCAGCCCTGCTTCAGGTGTGAGTTCAATGTGTATTTAAACTGGATGCCAAAGAAACATGAAATTGTAAGAATACAGCCTGTCTTTCCTAGCACCAACCAAGAGGAGACTTGGACTCCGTGTTGCCCTAGTTAGGATGGGGTGACGATAATCGGACACATACACGTGAAGAAACGTGTCTGAGCACCTGGAACTCGCTGCAGAGAAACTAAAGGACAACAAAAGATGCTTTAAAAATATTGGCAAAACTTTTAGATATGTTATTGGCATAAGAATTTCATGTGTAATGAACAAAATATCTATTCTCCGGACTTATTAATAAGCTACTTGCCCTCTCCCCGCGTCCCATCTGCTGATGTACCGGAGGGGCAAGGGCAGGCAAAGCAGCAGTCCCGGAAGGAGACTGGAGATCACAGCGTGGGCAGCAGGACAGACGGGAGCAGGACAGAGGGGGTCGGCAGGGGAGGTGCTGTCCAGGCCAGCTCCCTGCCAAGGCTGGGTCACCCGCAAGGGACGTACGAAATCAGAGGGCACCTAGGATCCCATTTGAGACTCTAGGGAGAGACAGGGAGGGACAGCTCCACATTTCCCTGAAATAATTTGGAGGAGCAGAATTAGGCAGAGACTATGAAGAGGAAGCAGGAGCTGCCCCTGTATTTACACGGGGCGGAAAAGAACCGAAAGTTCCTGCGTGTTGCACCACAGGGAGCTGAGAACCGGGCTTGGGAGTGAGCCAGAAGGGTGTCAGCAGCAGGGACAAAGTGATCCCGTCAAAAAAGATACCAGGGCCATTACAGCCCAAGTCACCGGGAAGTCCTCACCAGAATTTAGGCAGCTGTCAGCCCCCAAAAGGTGGCGGCGGAGGGAGCAGAGGCAGCAAGGGGACCAAACACGTCCCATCCCCGAAGCAGAACCTGCGGCCCACCCTGCGTCCTGCACGGGCCGCAGAATTATTTCCTAGCAAAGCCCTGAAATAATTAAGAAACAACCCAAACAAACTCTGTTTGAGCAAAGTGATTTATACTATGTGATGGGATGCTAGACAGATACTAAAATCACAGACCTGGAGAATATGTATGAACAAATAAAAAGACAGTTACCGGATTTTAATTCATAGCTAAATATATATTTGTATGCAAATGAAGACAAGAAAAGAAAAACATGGAAATTTTTATGAAGCTTTGTTGTTGGGAGATGGGAGTGTAGATTTTCTCTTGAGGGTTTTCTGTTTTGTTCATGGGCTGTGCACTAAACGTGCATATTCGTCAGGCTACACTATGTCGTGGCAAGAGAGAGACAAGAATTTACGTGACCTAGCACAGAGACAGCTATTCCACCTCACGCTACGCCGGCAGCGTGAGCCAGCAGCAGCGCCTGGCGCTCCGAGAGGTCCGAGACTGGACAGCTGGGCCGCAGCCAGGTGTGGACAGTGGCTCTTTCCGGCTCCATCTCTCAGATGTCGGGCGAGGCTGCTGGCACTGCCCACTGAGGTCACGAATTGCACTCGGAAAAAGTGAAGAACTGGCTGTCAGAGAGCAGCACAAATCACTATCTTCCTTCTAAATAAAAAGTGTATAAAATTTTAAAAGTTAGATTTGTAAGAATTTTCCTAGCCTAGTTCTAACGCCATAAAAACTTGAAAATACCATAAATTTTAAATGATATGCTAAAACACTTTCAAAAAATGTTATAAGTAAAGACAGAAAATCAAAATTACAATTTGGAGTATTTTAGAATGTTATTCAGGCTTTCTTTTTCTTTCTGTTTAATGAATTATCTCTGATTTCATTCTTCGTTGCTTTCATTGCGATTGTTCATTTTTTATGTCTACAAATATATTGCTAATTTGGATGTCCACTTCCCTGGCTTTAATATCTGTCACCTTTTCTGTCAGCATTTTCCATTGTTTTAATTTTCTTCTGCTTTCTTAGAGGAATTTTTAAGTTTTTGATGTATTCAAAGGTTATTTTTTCACATCAAACCTCTATATATTCTATCACAGTAAGGATTTCGATCTTGTTCATTAACATTTCTGCTTCCATGAAACCTATTCTTTCCACACCAGACCCATTTAACCTGAGCTTTCAGTCTCTGCCACCCATCTGAGTCTTCTGTTGTACTACACTTTCTTTTCATTTAAAGTTACTCTCTCCTTGCAGTTTGGGGTCTTGTTCCAAGGGGCTATGCCTTCTTCCACTCATTAAGTAATTCAAATAGCTTGCTGAAATTATTTTATGATGTCTTGGATTAAATTATTTTCAGAGAAGTGTTTTTCTCTTCAGTAGGGAGAAAATCACTCCCTTTAACTTGTTCCACAGCATTTTGTTTCACACATTTCAAGACTACTGTTCTCTCCTTACATTTACCAGGGAACAGCTATCCAAACAGACATTGGATTTGCCTGAGACGCTGGATTTCACATAGCTCTGTTCATTTTCCCTATGTGAGTGGAACTTCGTTTACTTGAAGAGCTAGTTTATAGATGTGGATCTCACAACTGAGGGAGTCTGGCCAACGTTGCTGGGGCACAGTTCCATCCCATAAACTGTGTGCCCCGACACACAGCCGATGAGAATGCACAGTATCGAGCCTGCACGAGGAGCCCCTTCCTGGTCCTTCCTCTTTACCTTCTGCTAGTGCAAGGTTTTCTCACTGGGAAACACTCATCCCTGCATCACCCACTCTGTGTGTTATGCAAATGCCTGTCCCTAACTTCGCATTCTGTTTCCTGCAAAGGATGCTTTCCACAAGGGTGGTGTTCTAAAATACTCAAAATACAGTCCCCATATCATAGAGAGGTTTGCTACTAATATGCCCAGCCATGCAAGAAGGAAATTGTGTCATCTTACCTTCTCTCTGTTACTTAGAGCTTCTCTGGTAAGTTCTGTAAAAGATATTTGCTCTTTTTGTGACTTTAAATTAATTTAAATAGCTAAGCTTTTTTTCTCAGTCTTCTATAGAATAATTTAATTTCAACACATCAACCCTAATTTTAATCTAAAATTTGTGCAACACATTTTTCTACAATAAATTATATTATTTTTTAACTACATTATTTTTGCTTTAATAAAAATATGTAAAAGGACTCAGGAAGGGGGGGTGGGGAAGGGAGGGATATATACTTACATGATGGGTGCAATGCGCATTATCTGGGGAACAGACACGCCTGGAGCTCTGACTTGGGGGGAAAGGCGGTACATGGGCAATGTATGTAACCTGCAATTCTGTATTCCCCATAACAATAAGATGAAATAAAAAAAAATATGTAAAAGAAATGCCTATTTTTGAATTAGGTTCAAAAGTTGACATCCTGTTTTGCTGATGTTGAATTATGAATGAGACATTTTAGTGGTTTAATATATATTATAATAACTCCCATGGTATTTATCTTCATTGTGTTCTGTAACTTTATCAAGGACAAAATGTAGCCATCTCAGCATATACTTGGCTCAAAATGTTTCTTTGTTTAATGTTAATTGAATTATTTCCAAAGGGTTGAAGTTCTTCAGGAGCTCTTTCTGACCCACGCTGAGAGCAAACCAAACACTGAAACATGGATAAAATGCTGACAGTAAGTGGAGAGAAAAAACTTTGCTATTATTAAAAAAAGAGACTGCAGATATAAATGAAACCTAAGTGGTTAGGAGTCTGTAGGTCAGGTTTCTAATCCTTGCTTGCCATAAATATGTGAGCTCAGAAACAGCTTTTTCCTTTCTCAGCTCCACACGGAATCTTTTCCTCATTGCACAATATGCCCACTCTCTAAAGACCCACGCTGAGAACCAGGTGGGAGGCTACACAAGCAGAAGCAGTGCCCCTCATAATGCCACTAAGTGGGTGCGCGGAGAGCACCACTGCCCTTCCGAGGAGATGCCACTGTGCTGACGTCACCATGGTGCTGCACCTGCTGTCCCAGGAGGCTCAGTGGCCCTGTGACCCCTGCCCCCAACTGCCACAAAAGAGAGGACTCTGGGTGTAAGGGTTTTTTGGATTGGCCAGTGCCAGAGAAAGAAAGATGAGCAGAGTTGAAAGGGATAAGTAAAGAGGATTTATTGGAGCGCTCCTGAGTGGGGGTAACGAGTCCCAAGAGAGGGACCTGGGCGAGCCTCATGGGTCCCACAGAGTGGTACCAGGGAAGTCGCCCCGCCCAGAAGTCTGAGTGGGCTTATATATGTTTTTAGGGCTGGGTGATGGGGGTTTCTTCTGCGGGAAGGTTTCGGCACCAAGAGTGAGGAATTTCTTTCCTGCAGTTTTAGGGCGGGTATTGAGGAATAGGAGGGGCTTCTTCCTTTTTTCATTAGGGAAGGGAGGGGTGCCTGCCACCAACCAGCCTTACACTGGGCTGCAACGCAAAGTCGGGGCGTGATCCTGATGTCTGAGTAACCAGCTGCAAAGGAGTCTGGGAAAGTGAGGACTTACTTCCCATGAAGACTCATGAGGAGAAACAGGTGGGCATCAGGGAAAATGGCAAACTTTCACACGAGGAGAAGCTGTCAGAATTAGGGCTTGCCCTGCTTTGTTTCCTTGCAGCTAGAGACAGGGAATGCCTCTGCCCCACTGGGAGGAGCTGGCCTGAATGGAGCCTCCTGTAGGCAGCCTCCCCACCACCTGGGGGCTGTAGTTTCCTCCCAGCCCCAAAGGATTTTATGTGCTGGGCAGCGCTTTACTAGCCATTATGTGATTAACATGATTGATGTATGTTCAGGTTGTCTGTCACCAAGTATGCTGCTTGTACAAGGGGACTGTCACATCTACACCATCGAAAAGATCACAGGGTACTGGTGCCCCCCAGTTGGAGCAGAGCTTCACCCTGCCCCAAGCGAGTCTCCCTGTGGGATGCTGAGAGGCTGGGCACTGGTGCCCCCATGCTCTCCTGCCTAGAAGTTCCAGCTTGAGCCCCATGTTTCCTGCGTTCTTGGGCTCTTATAGCATGACAGCCCAACGTGCAGACAGGCACACACCCTACTCACAGACTAACACTTCACAGAGGCTTCCTCCCGGATGCTCTGTGTGCCCTGGGTCTTTCCAAAAAACCTTAAAAGATCAATGAAATTATTAAAAATTAACATTAAGAAAAGCTTAAAATTAAGAGTTCACCCACAAGACAGTACATCAATTTTGTTCTGTAAACTTAAAAAAAATGCAAAGACTAAAATCCAGAAAATATTTTAAACCACTGCAACCATCCAAAGCCACATGGTCTTTGAATTAAAAAAAAGAAAAAAAAAATGAAAATTTGCACCAAGAGTTCAGTAACAAACATTCTACCCAGAAATGCAGTAGTGAAACATCTGAACATCGTAGAGTTAGGGGGAAACAATGTAATTCTTAACTCCAAATAGAATGACTCAGTTCTAAAAAATTATATTGATAGGATTGAGGAAACAAGAACCAACAAAAAGAGCATGTGACGGTCTTCCTGTCCAATCCTGCCAGCTCGGAGGAAGACACTGACACCCGGCAAGAGGGAGGGACCCTGAGGTCTTCATGGCCGGCTGAGTGTCTTGCAGGAAGGGGCACTCCCTCCTCCAAAGGCAATGCAGACTTCTGGCTTTAGCTCCTACACATGAAGAGCTCGGAGCCTCACTCCCACCCTTACATGAAAAAGCTGGTGAACCTGAAAATCAATGACTTTTCTCGAGCTCAGTAGAGAACTGAGGATGCAGGGAGAAATGCCAAACCACAACCTGAAGAGACAGACGCACCCAGACAGACACAGTCAAGATTTGCATCCCTGGAGTAGAAGCTGCTGGGGCACAAACAGGTAGAAAAATATAAATGGCAATTTTGATGAATTGCTGGAAATGAGTGTGGACTAGCTTGAGGCTGAGAAACTCAGGACATATTTCTTCCTTAGAAAAGAAAATCTTCTGGAAGAAGTATTTATTCAAAAAGACAAATTTATTATTAACTTAGAAAATTTGCTTACCCAAGCGCATATGATACTAGTGATGGCGATTCAGACACACGTTCAGTAAACAAATGCATCATTTCTGAAATTGAGTACAGCTAATACAAAATGCTTAAATGTAGACATGAGAAGAGCTGAATAGATTGGGACCAAATTAATCTCATGCACTAATCACTTCAGCTATTCTATCTGACACATTCACTTTCTAGCACACGCCAACCAAGAAGGCAGGTAAAATTGTCAGGAAAATCAGGGACACAACATCTTTGGGGAAATACTTGCCATGGTCCTTAGCTTACACCTTACCACAGAAGATATATTCCTTGTTTGAAGAATTCCAAGAATCTCCACAAGAGAGTTGGTCATTAGAAAGGAAGGCAGAGTCATCGTCCACCCTTCCATACAAGAAGCTCATTTCTTACACTGTCATTAGATTCATTCCACCCCAGTGTTACTTAAAGTGCCTGCTTTGTCACTAAAAATATGGCCATTTCTCCATTCTTCAAATTTGTGAATTTCTTTTTCACTTATGCTGTTTTTAGATTTGTCTTATCCTGTGTTTTTTTAAATATAGTTTCTTTAACAACCTTCTGCAACTTTATATGATAATTTTAAAATTTTCTTTCAGATATTAAGTCAACTCAATTTTATCCTCTTTGTTCCTAACAAGGAAGACAGATTTTATAACAAGGTCAAACAGTCAAGCATAATAACAAGTATGCAAACAAACTAACAAAACCAATGATCCTCAGAGGTGTGGAGCATAACATCTACAGCAGTAGTTTCCAACCCTTTTAGCACAGGGACCAGTTTCATGGAAGACAATTTTTCCACAGATGAGGGACGGGGATGGTTTGGGGACGATTCAAGCGCATTACATATACTGTGCAGTCAAACCTCTCTGCTAATGACAATCTGTATTTGCAGCCGCTCCCCAGCACTGGCGTCAGGGCCTCAGCTCCACCGCAGACCATCAGGCATTAGATTCGCGTAAGGAGCCGCAAGCTAGACCCCTCGCATGCGCAGTGTGCAGTAAAGCGCGTGCTCCTGTGAGCATCTAATGCCGCTGCTGATCCGACAGGAGGCGGAGCTTGTGCGGTGATGCGAAGCAGCTGTAAGTGCAGACAAGCTTCACTAGCCCACTGCTCACCTCTAGCTGTGCAGCCTGGTTCCTAACAGGCAGGCATTGGGGGTGGAGTGGGGGGCTTTGGGGACCTTAGATTTAGAGGATTTAGAGAAGTCTGGTGATAGAACTTTTTGGCAGGGATTCAATTGCATTTGTTTTTATGTGGATAGGCAATTGTATTTTAAATTCTATACTCTCTCTCTTCCTCTTTCTATACCCTTTTTTGCTGTTGTTTTTTCTTTTTTGTTTCTGGGTTTTTTTTTGAGGGTTTTTTTTTTTTTTTTTTTTTTTTTTTCCGACAGAGTCTCTGTTGCCCAGGCTAGAGTGCTGTGGCATCAGCCTAGCTCACAGCAACCTCAAACTCCTGGGCTCAAGCAATCCTACTGCCTCAGCCTTCCCAGTAGTTGGGACTAGGCGTATGCCACCATGCCCAGCTAATTTTTCTATTTTAAGCAGAGACAGGGACTTGCTCTTGCTCAGGATGGTCTCGAACTCCTGAGCTCAAGTGATCCTTCTGCCTCAGCCTCCCAGAGTGTTAGGATTACAAGCGTGAGCCACCGTGCCCGGCCCCTCTTTCTATACTCTTCCAGAAGAGGCAGAACAGTTCCTTTTCTAACATGAATCAATACCTATACAGGATAGGAGTCTTTCTGCTCTTTTTATTTCATTCTTACTCATTTAAAGGTATAATCTTATTTTTCTGTCCCCAGTGTAATTACATTTTCTTTTTGGTTAGTCTTGTGAATTTGAAATTTTACCAGTACATGTGGATCATTTTTTCATTCCCTATGCTGGTTCTACCATAGGCTTTCACACCGAAAGCTCCATGTGCTTCTCTCTAAGCTGTCATGAGGTGATGATGATGGTGATGATATTTCCATCATTCTTTTCTTTCCTCTTCTTCTAAAGTGCTCATAGACAAACACTTCATTTTCTAGCTTCTGTGTCCAGTTTTCATACTCAAATTTTCCATCACTTCATTATTTTACTCTGTTTAAATCAATTCCCCTATTTGACTCATTGACTTTAAAAATATTCTGGCATCAATAGTTTAAACTTACAAGAATTTCTTCATATTTTTTATTCCAATTTCATTACATCATATTTTGATATGATACATCATAATTTTGACTCTGTGAATGCTGATTGGAAAAAATATTTTTAAGGTTTTTGCTCGATGAATAAATTATCTATTTTTTCTGATGTTAGTTTTTCTGCTCATTCATTTGTAGAACACGCCCCCATGTTCTGAATGTATTTGCTATTGAACAAGGTATGTTCCAGATCAGGGACGGAACAGAGAGTGTGGCTAGTTCTGTGTGTTTGTGGGCCTGTGGAATCAGTTGTGCTGCTGGTCTACACGTCTGTTGGCATGGTCCCTAAATCTGTCAATATGACCAATCGTGTCCTGCTTCCTAGAACTGAGAACAGGAGTAAACCCAGAACGAACTATCTTTTCGTAGGAAGTTAATAAATGTTCTGTTTATTTCTCTGTGTACTTTAATGTACTTTGCAATCATTACAGCTATCGTCTCCAACAAGATTTCTGGCACGCACCTGAACCATGTAAAATGACCCTCCACATATAATAAGACCAGTATAGTTACAAAATGGGTGCAGACGCGTGTATATAAGGCTGATCCTAGAAGGAATGGTGGAACACCCTGAAAGTCAAACATAAACCTCATTCAGGTGATCACCCATAACTGAGCATCTAGAGAGAGTTTTGAGACTGGACGTTTGTTCCACCCTCTGACCCGCCTTTTAGCATGCCTATGGCCTGTTTGTGTTGACTTCCTTTTATCTCCTTTAGGTAATAAAATAAGGAGACACCCCTTTCTCTAATATTTTCATTAAATCTGAATCTACTATCGATAGTGGGGGGGCAAAGCCTCCTTGGTCCATGGGCATCGGGCACTGTGGACCCCATGGGTGTCATGGGCATCTTTATCTACATGGATTGGAAAGATGCTGAAAGGCCTCACCCATTCAGCAGTATTTTTAAAAATCATGGACAGGAGTACTGAGAATAGCTGTGTGGTTGTGTTGTGTTTTGGTGTTTTTTTTGTTTTTTTTTTCTGTCTTGTTCTTGTTCCTTGCAACGTCTGGATTTGCCCCAGGCTCTGTTTCTTCTCTCTGAAGACCTCAAACCCACATTAAAGGCCTGCTGGAAGCAACTGCTGAAATGTATTTAGAAATCAATGCATTCAGCTTTTTTTAGATGCTTCCAAGATAATCAGGACATTAATTCCGTAATGATTTCCCTAGGACATCTGCTGGCCCTTGCAGCTGTTGACTGGGCATTCGTAATTTCCCTGGGTCCCGTGGGTCAGCCCGGCCTGCAGTGGCCCCTCATAGCCAATCTTCAGGTTCCGATATGTTCTATTCTTGTTTTTCTATTGATTTGATAACATCTTCCTCTCTTATTAAAACCCCTGGAAATGTTTGGTTTGCTCAGTTGTATCCATACTTGTTTTCCAATAGTTGTGCTATCATCATGAAAAATACTTTTTCCTGCTTTCTTAAAATCTACATGGAGAGTGAAGAGAAGTGAGTGTGTTGGTTAAATCTATTACCCTGAGCAGAAAACTTGTTTAGACAATTTAAAATTATCTCTATATAGAGGTAATTCACCATTGCTTTACCTACTTGGTACTGACATGATTATTACTTTGAGATAACATTTGATTTGTGGGAAAAGGATCAAGTTGTGAAATGCAAAATTGTGTAGAATAAAATGAGAACCAAAAATTATGTGCCACGAAAAGGCTTAGTGTATACAGCTGGCTGGGGTGACTCGACGGCAGCGCAGACCAAGGCTGAGCAGTTAGACACGGAAGAAATGCTGATAGAAAGCAGGGTCCTCACAAGTAGTGAAGGCAGAAAACTCTTTTATGCTAAAAATACAGTAGCATTTTTTTATTTAGGTATCAAAGCATTATTTTACTCCTGCCGTGAATTTTGGTTCTAGTTCAGTTTGACCCACTTGCCAACAGCCATGAGCGGACCTCCCTGCCCCTCCCTAAGCCAGCCAGCGCGGTGGCCTCACGTGTCCTTGGTCCCGTCTACTCGGTGACATTTGGGTCTAGCTTAATTCAGCCTCACCCTTTTAGAGGGTCATCCTTGACATTGGTATAACCACAACCATTTCATCACTAAAGTACAAAATACTATTCTTTGCACGCACCTTGGAATCTGTCACAATAAGCAGACTTTTCAGCTTAAAAGAACTTTTAAAATTCTTGTGAAAAATAAACAAAATTACATATTTACTGTCCCAACAGAAATGACTGATAGGCCACAGGTTCTCAATGTTAAATCCTTTCTCTCCTCACCCAGGGTAAATTCAACAGTCCATCATTCCCCCCAGTCCAATCTGCAGTCGGCTTGGAATTCCTCCCTGGGAAGCCCGGTTGCAAGAGGGAGCGCTGCGGGCGCGGGCGCCGGGGCAGACACAGCCGGTCTCTGCGAGGCTCTGCTCTGGCCGCAGCTGCATTCCGTTAGCGGAGAACAGAGTCCAGGGTCAAGTTGGCTTTAAGGGAAGTGAAATGATACTTTACCCAGCAAAGGAAAGAGCGGCAGAGCATTCTTGTCACCTTTATTCCATGACACGGGCCAGGCCATTGGGCTGGACTTAGTATGCATTAAATGAATCCTTCTTAAATGCACGTATGATTGAACGAATAAGTATTCTTACCTCAGCCTGGACAGGCTTTTACCCACCCTGCCAGTGGGAAGAGTTTTGTATTCCTCCATTAGAAATCTGGACTTTTACTTCATTTTAATTGCATTATAACATTTTTCATAGCCAACATCATACTTGAGATTTATGTTCACTTCTTCATGACATAGTAAGCAAGTTGAAAAAGAAATTATATTTTATTCAGAATTATCTCCAAGTGACTATCACTGTATATATTGTATAAGCTCTTAATAAATAATTATTGAATAGTTGATGATATTGAATTACCACAGGAATTAAAATGAAATTTAACAAAAGAAGCTTTGTTCATTCATGGAATTAAGTTTAATATTTATTTTAACATGTATTTTTGTATATTTCTTATTCAACTCATGTAGAAAAATTTGAAAATAAAAATGAAAAGAAAAAGTTCATAATTTTTATCTTTCAGATAATCACAACTAAATTTTGATAGACATACTCTACTTTTAATATATATTCCTATTTTTTTAAAACACATTTGACTCCTCTGTGTTACAAATTATGTTTTCACTTCTGACATTTGAAGGTAGAATACAACTCTGATACATTTTATCAATTTAGTGTCCAGAGTCACTTTGCAGTTTTGTCTCTAGTGCTCCTTCTGTTATTTGAAAATGATTAACCTTTGATGTCTCCAGCTCTTCTTCCCAAGTACTGTGACAAAGTTTTCCATTTATAAAATTATAATAAAAATGTATCTCAAATTATTAGCATGAAATATTCTCAAATTATAAAATTCATTGGATGTTCTTATATAATGTAATTTCCTTCTTTAAAGATCTTTTATATTATTTAAAATATTTTACTATTTTACATAATGTTGAAATGAATATTGCTTAGTTAAAACTCCTTGTTCACCAAAGGTTATTATTACTATATTTTGGATAAATTTTATGGAATAAAATGGCTGGGAAAAACACAAAGCCTATGTTAACAGTATGTGAACTTTTAAAAAAGAAGTACTTATCTGTATTTACAAATAGGTATTTCTCTTCGGTATCATTTTAGCAGTCCATTTTCTGTAATAATGTCTTCTGATGTCCTTTTCTTTGTGGTACATTTATGTCAACGTCCACATGTTACTTTTCATAAGTGTTCACAATTTGCTTCAAAATTAACAATTAAGATTCACCTTAACTTTTTCACTTTCAATGTGATGAGCAATTGCTTGGAAGTCAGCAGGCAGGAAAATTCTAAAATATATAGAAATGCTCGATGATTTTAAATTAATATCTTAAGAGTCATAAAATATGTAAAACTGTTGATGATCTCATGGTACCTTAGGTAAAGTAACTCATAGTTGATTTTGACAATGAGATCACAATAAGGGAAAAAGAACAACTATAAACTACTTTACTTGATCTATTCAAAAATAATGTAAAAATATGAGGTTTAATGCAATATCAATTATTTGTGTTTTGCTGCTTTGTTCAAAATTATGTTTGTGAAATTCATCCATGTTTTGCACTTAACTATAGTTTGTTCTCTTTGCTGTGTAGCAATTTAATTTATGAATGTGCTACATATTTTTATCCATCAGGAAATATCATTAGGATTTTTTATTCCAGTTTAGAATTATGATATATAATACTGCTATGAGCATTTTTGGTGCTCACATGTATACATTTGTGTAGGTACATAGCAAGGAATGTTTACATCAAAATATATGACTATTATGAGGAGATAATGAAAAACAGTTTTCCAAAATTCTTGCACAATTTACATTTCAACCAGCAATCTATAAGCATTCCATTCGTTTCATATTCTCACCAACACTCGACATCACTGGTCTTTATAATTTTAGACATTTGGCATTCATCTTATTGAAGATTTATTTGCATTTTTATATCAAAAATAATGACTTTTGCAATTTTTATAAAGTGACTAAGCAGGTAGTTCACTCATATTTCTTTTTGGTTGTCTGATTTTTTTCTTATTGATTGGTTATTCTTTATATGTTCTGAATATATGACTTCTTTGTTGGACATATGTATAAATAGTAATTTATACCATCTTTGGCTTAAGTTTGAATTTCTACATGGTAGATTCTTTTGAAGAGAAGATTCTTGTTTGAATGTGATCCAATTTGTCAGCTTTTATTATATTAATAGTGCCTATTGTATCCTTTGAAGGAATCTTTTTCTATTCTAAAGTCAGTAAGATCAACTGTGTTATCTTCTCTAAGCTTTATTTTACCTTTTATATTTATATACATAATCAGTCCTGTATAGATTTTTGGGTACGATGTAAAGTAGATGCAAAATTATTCACTTTCTCATGAATATTCAAAGGGGGATAGTACTTTCTGCACTGCTTTAGTGCATATTTGCAAAAGTGAGTCAGAGTGCAACCCACGTGTGCTTTGGATTTTCACAAGTGCTTCAGACACGGGGCATAGATGCTTCTGATCTTCTTGTTAACTCACTGGCTCTAAGAATATTGTCAAAACTCTATCCATCCAATATTTTGAGTTTGTTTATGATTTACTCGTTTTGTTCCTTGGTCGGTATGTCTATTCTGGTGCCTGTCTACACTGTCTTAGTTGCTGCAGCTTTATAACGAATGTGACATGACGTCTTTCCACTTCATTCTGCCTCAAATTGTTTTCACTATTCTTGAGTCTTTGCATTTCCACATAACTTTTAGCAATAACTTGTGAATTTCCACCAAACAACCTGTTAAGCATTTTGATTGTGATTATACTGAATCTTTAATCAATAAGGGGATAATTGACATATTTAAAATATGAATGGTTATAATTAATGAATATGTTATATCCTTCCATTTCTTTAGGCATTTAAAGAATTCTCTTACTAATGCTTTATTGTTTTCTCTGTAAAGTTTCACATAATTTTCCAGATTCTGTTAACATACATCATTTTCTATTTGTCATCCTATACCAGAAATTATTTTTGCTCATAGTAGACAGGCAGTCTGTGCATGAATCACCTTAATCGCCTGAATCCATATTCTCTATGAATTACTCAAATTAGGTTTTAAATGTACTCCTAGAGAATAGTCCTTTGAGTTCTCATCTGAAATCCCGGGAATTTCACTGGGGCCTCTTGTCCTTGGCATGTCCTAAACTCCACCCCCATAGGCCTGCGGAACATTCTGCTCACCTTAGCATCTCAGATGCCACTTGCACTCGAGCAATCAATTACCTTAAAAGGGAAAACAGCCTCCAATACCATACTCACTCCTCACCACTTCCTCTTGTTTTCTGTGATCAGATGATTGGCCCACAAACTCCCACTGCCCTAGTCACCAGCCAAAGTGATCATATATTTCATTTTGTCCTGTTTCTACTAAGGGCTTAAAAAAATTTAAGTATTTTCAGAGAGCCAATATTATGCTTTGCTAATCAAATTATTACATTTGTTTTTCATTGTATTAATTTATTTCTTATCATTTTCATGCCTCTACCTTTTTTCTGATCATGTGTTTCCAGGAACATCTTTGTTTTCATTACTAAAATTATAAACATCTTCTGTTATGACCTTCGTGTTGAATGCACAGGCTACCTTGGCTGGTAGTGTCTCTACTCTCAGTACTGGCACCAACAGTATGGGATATTTCCCACGCCAACCAATTTTTCAACTTCCCAGACACTGAGTGTCCCACAACTCAATTCACTTCTGACACTACTGCGAGTTAGTGCAGACCTCGTAGGTGAAACGCTCAGTCCCATAAAACTGCCCCACTTCAGGTGCCAGTCTCAAGTATGGGGTGCCCAGCAAACCTACACTTGGGCCTGATTTAACCACAGAGTTGGAGATTCCCAAAACCTTCTTCTCAGGTTCAATAATTTACTAGAATAGCTCACAGAATTTGGAAACACTGCACTTCCTATTTCTGACTTATGATAAAGGATTCCATGAAGCTTACAGATGAAGAGGTACCTGGAAAGAGGTCCAGAAAGGTCCTGAGTAAGGGCACTTCTGTCCCTGTGGAGTTGGGGTAGGCCACCCTTCCAGGAGGTGGACGTGTTTACCAACTTGGAAGCTCTCTGAACCCTGTCATGTAGGGACTTTTATGGCGGTTCCATTACATAGGCAGGTGTGATTGATTATATCATTGGCCATTGGTGATTAACTCAATCATCAGCCCTTCTCCCATCTCTAGAGATCTGGGCATGAGGCTAAAATTTCCTATCCTCTAGTCATGCCTTGGTCTTTTTGGATCCCTGCCCCTGAGCTGAACTGTCTACAGGCCCCAGCCACCAGGCATCCCCTTAGCATACAAAGACAGTCTTATCACTTCAGAGATTCCAAGGTTCTCAGAAGCTCTTGTGTCGATAACTGGGGACTAAAACCATATAAAATAAGTTCCTAACACCTAGCACTCAGGAAGTTGGAAGAGTTTTAGGAGCTTGTGCCAGGAACGAGAGAGAAAGATCAAGCGTATATTTCTTAAAGTATGTCAAAAATAACATCAAAATAGCATCTTGTCAGAGAAAAAGTCTTATAATTGTCATTGAGTGTTGAGGATAAGGATGGCAGCAGCAAACAGACAAATGTCACATTTATGGGAAGTCTTACCTGGCATTTCTCTGAGTTTCTTCAATGGGTGCAGATTTCTATGAAGAGGCTAACTTTCAGATTCTCAAAATAAGGATGTGATGCGGGTGTGGGTGTGTGTCAGCCTATTAATATGTCATACTTGACAACTGTATTTTCTAACATAACTAAGAAAACATACATTAGCACTTTATCATTTATATAAAATAATTTGGAAGAGCTGATTGAAAGCACTAATTCTTATACCTGCAGTGATTTGGATTTAGTAACAAAAGTGGACTCATCTATCCCTCATTACAAGTATTGCATATTTGCTATAATTGGGCTCATATGTTGCATTATTTTTGCCAGCAAAATAGGTGATTCTGATATTTGTTTTGAAGACCATATTTAATAAATGCTGCTTTAAAGTGAAAATGAATCATTATGATGTTAAAAGAGAATATATATTTTGCATTTTTCAGATGTAGATGTCATACTACAAACAATTCTAACCTTTTCTTTCATTCAACAGAACTCATCGCTATTATCAAATTCTTTCCATCCAATTGTGCATTTTTAATAATGATAATGGAGAGAACAACTATGCCGTCGCCAATATGAACAAGTAACACATATGCCTTGGCACATTCTTTTTAAGCCATAAGAAAAAGTAGTAACATTTGCATTTATTAATAATTCACAACATATTGACAGTGGGATTATATGAAATATTTAAAATACAGAATATGTAGCAGTTCTCCAAACTTGGATTCTTCAATACACTTAATTGTTGTACATTAAAAATACTTCTGGACAGAAGCTATTGGTATGTTTATATTTATCACGAGATTTTGCTTGCCCACAATATAATATTGAATCTTCTAGTTTTGCAATATCATAAATCATCATTTTAAGACAGTGAAGGTAAGTTAATTTGGAGTGCTCTTTTTCTCATTATGATCTCACTTCCTCTTAACTAAATAAATCCATACAATATGATGTAATGTCATCATCCAAGTCATCTATTAATTAATTGAGGTAAGGTAAAATGGAATTATCAGTGTTTGACTATTCCATGGCTCTTAGGATAACTTTTTTGATGTTAATTTCAAATTATTTTTTATTTCTTCCACTTTCATGACTGCTGCTGGCTTCTAAATTACCATAATACATTTGTTTTTATTTGAAGTCAAAAGGTGAAAATGAATCTTTTCTATTAATTTAGAAGCAAATTACAATCAATTATGAAAGCAACATATGCACATTGTCATAAATGCACCACAAAGCATATAACATTAGAAAATATATTACAGAAAACTGACTATTAAACTATCAAGCAGTAACTGTAAATAAAAGTAAGCACTCCCTATTTTAAATATTTTGTGAATTATTAATGCAGTCTTTATGTTTTTCTCAACCATCACAGTCCTTATAATTTAAGCCCCCAAATTCAGTGTATATACAGTTTTACATAACAGTGGTATCATCCAATATTGGGAATAATTGTAAAAAATTATTTTAAAATAAAAAATATCCTTACAATAAAGAACTATAAATCTCATTAAAATGATGTCAACTAAGATCATTTTTTTGAAATTTGAAGAAAGATTATTTTGTAATTTGACATAGTTTTATTGGAATTTTATAAAATGATATTTTTAAGTTTTAACATACCACATATTTCACAAAGAGCTAAAGACAAAAAAAAAAAAAAACCTTAGTTATTTTCTAAGAAATTATTGAATACTGCAGATTAAACTGAAGAGTTGCCTCCGTCCCTAAATATCAGTATAAGATTTTGGGTTCCTTAGCTGTTATTAGTGAAAAGTGTTAGAGTTGTATAAGTTAAAACAAAATTTGGAGTGCAAAAGTTCCATATATCATATAGGTTGTTTTGAAAAAGTTAAGATGTACATAAAAAGAATAGTAAACAAAATTTTAAGTGTGATTATCTCTGAATGATAGATTATGGATGACTTATTTTTTCCTAGTATTGATCAGATTTATTTAAATTTTGTATTATATTGATAGTATGTTTTATTTTTTCATATTTTTAATCTCACAAGGACAGCAGATAGTATATATTTCGAATATATTTATCATATAATATAGTTCTATTTTATTTGTGATAAACATATCTGTTGTTAAGATAAATATTAAAATATGTCTTCCCAATTTTGCACTCTCTTAGAAAGCAGAACAGTCTTACCATATGAGCCAGCAATTGCCTCTTAGAGATTTACCCTTAGATTTGAAACTTAGGTCCACATAGATCTGAAACTTATTTCCACACAGAAAGTTGCATGCAAATGTTTGTAGGAGTTTTATTCATGATCACCAAAACCTGTAAGCAATCAGCCTATCCTTCAACAGGTGAGTAGATAAAAAAAACTATGATACAATGTTGTTATCATATGATTCAGAAATGAGCTATCAAACTTCAAAAAAGCCGTGGGGAAGCAAATGCATATTACTCAGTTAAAGAAGCCGGTCTGAGAGGCTATAAATACTGTGATTTCAAGTACCTGACTGACGGCTGGCTACCAAGGTTCAGGAGGAGGAGAGTGGAGTAGGTGAAGGACAGGTAATGTTTTAGGGCACTGACGCTATTCTGCATGATACCGTAAGGATGAAAATAAGGTATCGAGCATTTGTCAAAAACCCATAGAAACTTACAGGACAAAGAGTAACCTTAATGTACCTAAATTTATTTATTTATTTATTTATTTTTCTGCTTTAAATCCTACTTTATTAAGGAAGAGGTTCAACTTTTTTTTTTTTTTTTTTTTTTTTGTCCTTTGCCCATTTTTTTTTTTTTTTTAATTTCATCTTGTTATGGGAGATACAGAATTGCAGGTTACATACGTTGCTCCTGTACCGCCTTTCCCCCCAAGTCAGAGCTCCAGGCGTGTCTGTTCCCCAGGTAGTGCGCGTTGCACCCATCATGTAGGTATATCATTTAGGAGGTTGGGGATCCCAGGATGGCTGCAGACTGTCACCAAACCGTATAAACACGTGTCAGAGGTGAGGAACGACCTCTCCGAGAGGGCAGAGGGAGCCGCTGCGCTCGCTCGTGTCTGCGGAGGTCGGCGGGGCCTTGAGGCCACAGGCACGGGCAGCTGTGAACAGCACCGGACTCCGGCGAACAGAAGTGTCTCACACGGGCAGGCGGACAATCCCGAAAGCACTGTACGAGGATACTCAGTTGCAGAATTAAGTAAATGCGTGTCAGGTGGTGGGAGCCCAGTTTCCTGCCGTGGCGTTGGAGGCCACAGGTGAGCAAGGGGAGGCTGCCAGGATGACCCAGCGACAATGGATTAGCGTTGGCGACATTCCCGTGAAATCATGCTTATATTAATATAGACACAGAGGGTCACGTATGGAAATACTTACAGATATGTGCGTGTATGCAGATCACACACATTTTGCTTTGGGGGCTGAGATGGCCTGGAGGCAAAGACAGCGGGTGGCAACATCAAGCCTTCAGATTTGTTTTTTCTCTACTGTTCTTCAGTAATAGGACCCACGGCTCCTCAGAGAAATGGCTGATTCCGGGACTGGGACAGAGAACGTACAAGATGAGCCTGGAGCATCTTGTAATGCCAGAAAATAAGAAGTGACCAAAAAGAAGTTTGGTCCTTTTCTGGAGCAGAAAAAGGATATTAGATAAAAACTAGGGTTATCTGATTACGCCATTGGCTTTAATCAGTAGCACCTCAATATCAATGAATTGTAACAAATGTATCCTACTAATGTAAAATGTTAAGACCAGGGGGAACCCACATTGGTTATAGTGAAATTCTCTGTACCATCTTCAGAATTTTTCTGTAAATTTAAAACTTTTTTAAAATAAATTTTTATTTTAAAATTCATTCCTAGCAACAATTTTTTCCCTAAGTTTTAAGTCTATATTTAAGTCATGGTTAAATGTCAGTAATTTAAAACATCAAATCTTCAACAGTTACCTATTAAGGATTAATATAAAAGGGCCTTGATAGGCACTGGTGAAAACATGTGAGTAACATGCAGTCCTAGTCTCAGCTTGCTTGCATTCCTGTGAAGATAAAAAAATAAATATATTATTCAAGTGCAGCCCTGGGCATGAACAGCATTATAATTTATTTAAAATGAAAAGAAAGCCATTATCTGATAGATGAATTAAAAAGGCTTCCCAGAGAATGGATAATTAAAATAAATCTTGAACTATTAGCGCTCTTTCGAGTGACAAAGTGTGAACGAAATGTATTTTTGGCCGGGACAAGAGCATTCATTCTTTCATTTATTCATTGTTTCAAAAAAATATGTATTTTCTACAGATTTATGCCAACATCCAATTATGTAGACTTGAGGTGGATCTATTTTACCACTATTTCAATCCACAGGTGGAGACTGTTTTCACTCCTCTCCAGTCTGGGTTGACTCCAGAACTTGTTTTGATTGGGAAATGCAGTGAGACTATGGTAGTGTAATTTCCAAGAGACTTTAGGAAATCTGCAAGGTCTTCATTTCTTGGAATGTTCCTTTTTGGAACTCAGTCATGAAATGAGAAGCCCGAGCCACGGGGTTTGTTCAGGTGGAGGACAGCTCCTGCCCCGGGCAACAGCCTCACCACGCCCCTCCCAGGGCAGGGCGGCACCAGCAGCCCGTTCTTGGTGCCCCACTGGGATGACATCTGGGAATACTGGGAGCAGCTGTGTGTTTTTATATGGGAAGAATGCAAACAAGCCACAGAATTGTAAGATATTAAATGTTTTAAAGCATTAAGGGTGGAGTTTTGTCTAAAAGACCACTAGGGTGACTAAATACTAGAAAGGAAAGTTTTATCGGTGATATTGGTTTGTAAACCAGGAAGAGAGAGTCTCTATCATGGACTGGAGGTGTTTTCTCTTCAAAGAGGGGAAGGACAGGCTGTGTTTTATGTCTTATAGGACCAATATACATATAGAAGGTTTTGGGGAAAAGCTATGTATAATTAGGAGGAGAGTAGAGTGCATGTGTAATGAGTAAACATGTATGTAACACATAGTTCATGTTTACTGCAGGGCAGGGTTTTAGCATTAAAATGAGGTGGCATTTGGCTCCTTGCACCAAAGGTGAACTGTAGTACACAGAGATAGTTTGTATGTAGTCTCTGTAAATTGGCTGATATTGATTAAGGTCTATAATAGCTCATCAGAAAAGAATGTTTGTAAGGCGGATCTTTTGTCTAATCTGAGTTGTAGCGGTCTGGGTTGTAAACTAGTCTGATAGTTTTTATTGTTAGGGAGTTTAGCAAGGGTGTGGTTTTTCTTATAGTCACAGGATTTTAGAAATTTGTCATTCCTTCAGGGCCCTGAACTCTTGACCTACAGGTAACTTTTGTTTCCCTAACCTTAGGGCCTGTCTTAGTTGACAAAACGGCATCCATTTTGGCCTCTCAGATCGCAGGGTCTTTTGTCATACAGCAACATAACTGACACAGAAATCAGTACTTGTGAAGTTGGCTTTGAGGCCAGGCAGAAGTCTGAGACCTGAAGGGTTAAAAGCAGGCTGTTTGTAAAGGCTAGAAAGGAAGGGAGAGATTTACTCATAAAATGCTATTTAAGTCTGCAGAAAAGGAATCCCAACTTATATACTGTATAGCTTATAATTAAATGTTACCTTCAGTAAGATGCAACCAAGACAATGTATAACAGGAACTTGTGGATCTGAATAATTAGGAGATTTCCAGCTGAAATGTTGAATGTGCCAACCGGCTTCCTTGAACTGACTGAAAATTACAGGACCAAACAAAACCAAAAAAACCTTAAAAACAACTTTCAGGTTTGTTTTTATGCATTTTTATTTATTCATTTTTAATTGACACATTTAATTGTATATATTTAGGGAGGACAGTGTGATGTTCTGATACATGTATACATCATATAATAATTAAATCAGAGTAATTAACAAATCTATTATCCCATACATTTATCATTTCTTTGTAGTAAGAACATTCAAAATCCTGTCAGCTATTTTGAAATATACAATAAGTTACTATTAATCGTAGTCACCCTACTGTACAATAGAACACCAGAAGTTCCTTTTTTATCCAACTCTACCTTTGTACATGTTGACAGCTCACAGTTGCAGAGGCTGTAAATCCAAGATCAAGGCATTGGCAGGTTTGTCTCCTTCCCGGGCCTCTCCCTGGCTAGCAGACGGCACCTTCTCACTGCATCCTCATGTGTGGTCATCCCTGGTGTCTCCTCTTCTTCTTCTTCTTCTTCTTCTTCTTTCTTCTTCTTTCTTGTAAAGATATTGGATTAGGGTCTGTCCTAAGGGCTTCAATTTAACCTTATCACCTCTTTAAAGGCCCCTTCTCCAAGTACAGTCTCATTCTAATGTACTGGGCTAGGACTTCAACACATGAATTTGGGGGCAACACAATTCAGCCCACAGCACCTCCTTTCTGAGCAGCAGTGTCTGTTGTGGTTATCTGGTTTCTATCACCCCATTTTATATTGGGAAAGAGGGAGTGTTGAGGTGGCTACATATCTACCCCTAAAAGAACACACATGTAAAGAACTGCCATCTGCGATTGAACCTGATTAAAAAAAAAAAATCTCTACTCACATTTCTGACACCATACGTTTGTGTGTCTCTGTGTTTTCCACCAACAACGAATTCTCCAACCCTGTGGACACCAACTGGGTGTCCCATGATGTAATTGAATTCTGACATGATCCAGAGTTAACACAGACCCCACAGTGTAGGGGCTCAGTCTCACAAGCCTGCCTCCCATTCCAGACACCAACCTACAAGCAGTGGTCTCCAGGTCACCCACACTTCTGTCCTACTTAACTGCAAATCGAGGGTTTTCATGATCCCTTCTCCTCACGTTCAGTAATTTGCTAGAATGGCTCATAGAACTCAAGGAAACATTTTATTTACTATTGCTATTTCATTATAAAGGATACCGTGAAGCATACAGAGGGACAGCCCGATGGAGAGGTACATGCAGAGAGGTCCCGAAAGGTCCTGAGCAAAGGCACTCTGTCCTCATGGAGCTGGGGCGTGCCACCCTCCCAGCAAGTGGACATGTTCACCAACCCAGAAGCTGTCCAAACCCTGTCATTTAGGGACTTTTATTGAGGTTCCATTGTGTAGGCAGGATTTATTAAATTATTGGCCATTGGTGATTAACTCAATTTCCAGCTCCTCTAGGGAGGTCTGGGGGTAGGGCTGAAAGTTCCAGCCTTCTGTCCATGCCTGGGTCCTTCCAGTGACCATCCTCACACTATCTAGGGGCCACAACTTCCAACCATCTCATGAGCATACAAAAAGACAGTCTTATTATTCTGGAAATTGCAAAAGTCTTAACAGCTCTTATATCAGGAATCAGGGACCAAGATCAAATTTTATGACAAAAGATGTTTCTATCACCCCCTATCACTCAGGGAATGACTAGGGTTTTAGGAGGTCTGTGACAAGAACAAGGGGAAGAGAACAAATATACCTCTGTGTGTGTGTGTGTGTGTGTGTGTGTGTGTTTCTTACTATGTCACAGATGATGAAATCCTGGACCTTAAACCTCAGCATGATACCACATAGGCTGGGACTCACAGGGTTTTAGAAGGGATGGATGTATTTTGCATGTAAAGGGAATATAAACAGTTTTGATCAGTGGGCGGAGTGGGGATTAGCGTGTCTCAGAACATGGCTGTTGGTCCTATTGAGAGGTGAGCCTGTTTCCACTTCCCTAGACGGAGGCCGGCCCTTGGCCTTGCTTTACCCATAGAATGAGGTGTAAGTGATCTTGGGTGTCTTCTGTGCATCTGTCTTTGGTGTTATGGGTGATCCTGTTAGGAACCCAGTGGAAATGCTGAGACAAGCCTAGGTCATCTAGAGATGAAATAGGGAGGACAGCAGAGGTGTCCCAGCTGGTAAACCTGGCTGCGTCCTCAGCCAGGAGCCAGTATCCACAGCAGCGATGTGACTGAGCCATCTTGAATGCTTCCACCCAAGGCAAGCCTTCAGGGGACTGTAGCTCTATCCGACACCAAAGGGAGCAGGGGACCCGCCTTCCTGTGCCTGGTCAACCCACACAGCCGGAGGAGGGAATAAAGGTGGGTTTTAGCCCTTATGTTTTGGGATAGATTGTCACACAGCAATAAATGATTGAAACTGTCCTCATGTCCATTACCATCTACTGTGGAGATTTTAAAACATAAACTAATTTTTAAAAATGTTAATGGCTAGGAAAAACAAAGAGGTATTTAGATACAGAAAAATAAGTGTTTCAGGGAAACTATTTTAGATAGTTTCCACACTGAATTTAAAGTGGAAATAAAGATTCCAGTTTTGGACTTGTTAAATTTGGCATACTTATTACATATCCAAGTGGGGTTGAATTAATTTAATTTAGTTTTTAATTTCGTATACCCTAGTCTGGAATTCAGCAGAGGAGTTCCAACTGGAGATAAAAATTTTGGAGACATTTGTCTATAGAAGGTATTTAGGTCACATGATAAACATTGAGCACCTTGAGTGAGAATTCTGAGCGAGAACAGAGTAGAGAGCAGCACAGGGGCTAAGAGAGGAATTTGCAGACAGAAGCGCAGAGGGCCCAGGAGGATCAGGACCAGTGAATGCACAGTCCGATGCCATCAGAGCAGAGGGCTGGGCAAGGAGCACAGCTGTCATGCCCTGCACAATAATGGCAAAAGGTACAACATATATATTTTTTTACCTTAAACTACTATAAATCTAGTAGATTCAGCAAGACTGAAAAAAAAATAAGAAACATGTTTTACTGCAAGGGAACAAGTTATAAAGGAGAAGAATTGCAAGACAGAAAATACTTTTCTTGTGGCAGCTGGAGGTTGCTGCAGGCAGGAGGTGGGACAGCGGAGGCAGGAGGGTCTGTGCATCTGACCGACGGGGATGGCCCTCACTTCACACAAGCTCCGTGTCTCAGCATCTTTCCAGGAACGAGACTAAATTCTGTGGTTGTGGGTGCTGACACGATATGACGTATGATATGGTATCATCCAGTGAAAATCAGATCTTAAAGACTCGTAGAACACTAGGTCTACCCTCTCTACTCTGTAATGAGAAATGGGCTTTTCCTTTGAAAGCGAGATTATCATGTCCTGTCATATCATATCATCACACACAAACACAAAAAATTTAATCTGTTTCCTGGAAAGATGTTGAGATATAGAAGTTGTGCCAAATATGAAGGTGACTCATCACAGTCAAGTGACTTTGGCTAACCGTTATTGACACCGCAGACCTGATTTCACATCTATGAGGTATCTGTAATAATCCAACTCACAGAAGCAGAGACGAGGGGCTGGGAGAACCGGGAGTTGTTCAAAGAGCCTGCAGTCTCAGTTGTGGTATATGCATATGGTGTTGTGTCCTTAAAATTTGTTAAAAAGGTAGATATCACCCACACTTAGTGTTCTTACCACCGAGAAAAAGAACTATTGCTAGGCCACTTTGGACAGTGTCTGATACTTGGATGGGTCTGTCACCTCGATCGCGGTGACGGTATCATGGGTGTTTGCGTGTGTACAAACTCACCAAATTGTGCATATTAAACATGTGAAGTTCTTTGTATATTAATGTTACTTCAATAAAGCTATGAATACAAACAAAACAAAATTCACAGTATTACAAAAGGGCTCATTTTTTCCTACTGAGTAAAAGCTGCAAAGTTCTACCAACTGTGGAGAATTCAAACTCACTTTCATAGCTCTAGGCTGTCTGCCGCAGGCCTCAGCTTCTAGCCCGCCTTGCAGACGGCACCTTCGTGTGGACTTAATGCCAGCCCAGCCTCCCGCCTCGTCTCTCAGGCTCTGTCCTCCAGTGCACGTCTGTCAAGACCCTGAACACTCCTGAGACCCACATTAAGTCCATTTCTGCTCAAGCAGCGTCAAAATGACTGAATGGATTATTCTCTTTCTCTGCAACTACCTGTGGCACTTAAATATATGATTTGAGTATATATATATACAGTAAATAGTTAGAAATTTTAATAGAGGAAAGGATCCCCATTATAACGGCAACAATGACAAAGAAAATACTGGGAATGTGCTTAAGAAATATGAAGTGATATATGAAAATACTAAAATTCTATCATGGGATGAGCTGGTTCCTTCTGTGGGTAAAATGGTGTGTCATGGCTGATCAGGACGGGGAGTGGGAACCGTCAGATCAGGACAAAGAAGGAGAGGGCCCCAATGCACACATACCTGTCTGCCACACTGAAGGTCCGAGGCTTTGTGCTAAGGACAATGGAAACCGCTGAAGTCTTTCCAGATCGCGGTGGCAGGGTTTGATTTTCATCCACGAAGGAGAATTCTTTTGGAAGATAACAAGGTGGGCTGCATGGGGTGAGTACTGGACATGAAGACAGACCTACCAGAAGGCCAGTGAGATACACTGGTGAGATCTGACAATACCTGGAGTCATCAGTCAGCTGGCACAGTGTTTTCTGGAACTGGAGATACCCAGCAGAAGCAGGCTTGGTGGGAAGATAACATGATTTGTTCTGTGAAATTTGATGTGACTGAAATTCGTCATGGACATTCACAGGAGTGCTGTTGAGCTGGCCCACGGCAGGTCCGCAGTAAGTCTATGCTGACTGTATACATGAGTCATTGGCATATGATTGGGCATCGAGGTCAGTGGGAAAGGTGCTCATATCCAGAGCACGCGCGCAATGAGAGAGGAGGAGGAGAAGGCTGATGACAGAGGCGTGCGCCACTCCGAACTTGAAGGACAAGGGAGCAGGAGAAATGCCAGGCGGGACTGAGAGCGGCCGGGCCGCCGGGGCACTCCAGAAGGGCCAGCCCACAGAGGCCACGGAAAGGCCATGCTTCAGATACTGAATGGCTCACGATGACACGTGCCATGAAGAAGCCAAGCTTGATAAGACCTTAAAATCTGTCCTATTTAAAGACATCCAGGTAATTGATGACGTTAGCAAAAATTTCTCAGTAATGTGAGAGGTCACGAGTGACTGAGTCAAGGAAAACAAGGACTGGCTGGAGGCTGGCACTGACGTTGTGATGCTTGGAAATTGTTTGGGTTAAATTTTAAATCAGACACTCTCAGACGGTGCAATGGACAAGAAGGAGCCAGCAGAGAAGGGAGCCGCTGAAGGGCTGTGCTAGTCGCGGAGGAGGCGGAGGGTTCGCGGGCTGCACTGCAGTCTGGGGCTGGGCCTGGGCCTGAGACTGGAAACGAAATCTGCAGTTTTTTCTCCTCGTTGTCTAGTTCCCATCCCGAGAATTGCACAAGTCATCCACTGTATAACTGATTTTATTCCCGCAGTTTGAAATGTATTCTTCACATTTTTAGCCTGGATTTCATGGCAATTATATTCCTCTTTACCTCGTGAAATGTAATTTAAAAAGTAAGCTGTTCTGCTTTAGCCCAGTTTCCTCTTCCCCTCACAATGCAGTGGCTTTTCATAGACCAACGCATCCTAAAACGAGGCAGTATCACAAAGACACAATCAGAGGATAAATATTTATTACAGGATTATGGAATTTTCCTATTATGTTTGTGCAAGTCAAAGATACTAGTATTACTTATTTTTATAAATACCCTGCAATTTTATCAGCTAATTCACAAAGTGAAATGATTAAAAGATAAATTGTTTGATCCATGTATCCTTTTCTCTTGAATTCTGTGCACTGATACATTATTTTGTATCCAGAGGCATGTTCTGCAGGAAACGGGGCCATCTTGCCGAGAGGCAGCACGACGTGGAAACCAGGCTGTGGCATCGGCATTTAACATTTCATCTGCTCACTAGTAGTTTATTTTTGCACAAGTTGTTAACTCAATTGTAAGCTTTCTCATCTGACAACTAGGTATGTAATATCTAATTCACAAGTAGGTTGAGAGATTTAAATGAGTTAACCTGGCACTATTAAGCTCTGGATAAGCACTGAAAATGGAACACTATCATTATAAATGAAATTAACATATAGGGGGGTGGGGGAGGGGATGGATGTATGCCTACACAATGAGTGCATTGCGCACCGTTTGGGGAGTGGTAACACTTGAAGGTGCTGACTCGGGAAAGGGGGGGGTGGGGAAAAAAATATGAAACTATTGTTTTTAACTTGCACTGTTCACTTAATAATTTATCATGAATATTTCCCATATTATTTCATATCATTGTACAAGAAATAATGTATACATTATGAGGACATACTGTATCTAACAAGATATACTGTTAGACTCTTTGATTCTGTAAAATTAAATAAAAAAAAAAAAGAAAAAAAAAGAAATTAACATATAGACATAAAAATTTGTCAACTCATTACCACATAAACCAGAGTCATGTGGTCAAAACATAAAAATTTGCAAGTATGCCTGAGATGGAAATTATAAACAAATCTCAGTTGCTGGCTTAAGCTACGCTGCCTATGGTGAGGTATCAGGAGACCACCGAGTGACAGGACCCCCGTCAGTCGTGCACCGACTTCAAGCATGCCCGTAGTTTCCTAAAGAGACAGCATTCAGAAGTTAAGAAAGGGCAATGAGTTCTCTATGAATTGAAATCTTATAAAGCAGTGTTTTTATTCTAAAATCTGATGGTATTGTCATCTAGTTCTCTTGCTAGCACTTGGCCTCACAATTACTGCTGTATTCTCTGAGTAAGTGCCGTAGGTCTGCCAGGAGCTGGGTCTTCAGTTCAGCTGTATCTATTCACTGTTGTCACCATAGACAGTGTTATCATTATGTAATGGATAGAACCTTCTCTTGGGGCTGACAGTTTCCTCCCTACTCAGTTATTGCAAGTCAGAATTTATCTGCTCTTTCTTTACTCATTTATGTGTAAGTTACTTAATAATAAAGTTTATTGAATTATTAGTAACACCAATGGATGGTCTGCATGTTAGCCCGCCTGCTGCTCTGTCATTTCTTGTCACCAACATCAGTAGAATCTGACAGTAGATTCAGTTCTGTGGAGTCTCTTTCACAAAGCCGTGCCTTAAGATATAATTAGAAACCTGGCAATAGTACCATGATAAATGTTCAGTATTCTAAAATGATCTTTTCTCCCCACATCAATAAGCTTTATGCTGCATCTAAAGGCAGTCATTCAAAATTTCTTAATGATGGTGATTGCAGCATTTTGCTGACTATTCTGCAGTCACTATAGCTGTAAGAGCTGACAATTAACTTCAAAGAAACTGAATTCATGTCACAGTCTACACTAAGCATAATCCACACGCTGTCCAAATTGCATATGGGCAATTCAGATCTGAAAGATTACTCTGAATTTTGCTGTGTTGGCAGCAGTTCTAATAAACAAGTAACTCAAATGCCAAATAAGAAAATCAGATTTGACAACATCTGGTGTAATGACATATTTACAGGGGGTACATATAGAAGATCCAAAGAAAGACAAAGACAAAAAAAAAAAAAAAAAACAAACATGGAGAACAACTTATGGGAGTGTTATTGACAGGTAAGGAGAACAAAAAGTCCATAAACTGACCATTCTTCCTAATAGATCATATTATCCTATATCTGATCTTTTGCTACTATTCTGGTAAAATATATTATGACAGGAATCGTTAGATATATAACAACAGGACAATGCTGGAACTACCTGTGATACCTGCCTGATAACCTGCAAGAAACTAAAATAGAATCATAGAGCCTCACAGTTGGAATGGCGATAGGTATATAATTGATGTGAAAATCTCTTCTATGCAGCCTTGATATATGTTTATTGATGAGTGCTTGAATATTCCCCGTTTCAGGGAACTCATTATACAGAAGGTAAAGTGATAGCAGGAAAAGAACAGGGTCTTTTGGGTTTGATAGACATGAATTTGAATCTTTGATCTACTTTTATACTAATTGATCTTGAGAGGGTTAAATAAAATCTCTAATTTCCTCATTTTAGAATAGAGAGGTAATCTCAAGCCAAAGATCATATTCATTATTTTTCAAAAATCATGTTTTTTTTCTTCTTTTGCCAGCTGTCTTGGCTCTAAGCCAATTTTGAATTATACAGTTATTAGCATATCAATGGTTTATGTGTCCTTCCTACATTTAAAATCATCCCACCCTCATAGATACAGATATCAGTGACTGAGTACTGACTCAAGCTTATCTTTTATTACTGCCAGTTACACCTAGAATTCACCAACCTCTGAGAAACTAGTTTGGCAGGATACTTTTGATCTTAAGTAACAGAAAACTAATTTAAAGGTAAAATGATTAAGTTCTGACTGCTATCATTGTAAATTTCAGAGAGAAATGGAATGTGATTCTTAAGGTAGGTGATGTTACCGAACACCTACTTCTTCTATGTCTCTGTTCTGCCTTCTAAATTATCAGTTTCATTTTTAGATTATTGCCCCCACATGGCCACAGGATAAGTGCTAACAGGTCCTAGGATGATATGTTCAACACCTGTACAAAAGCCACTAGCTTTACTCCAGGCTAACAAGGTATATACCAACCCTGAACCAGTCGGAAGGTCCAGATACTTACTGATAGTCTGAGATGTGCATTGGCCACTCAGCCTAAACCAAGCATTGTAACTTGGGAATGTCAAAAGGGAAATGGGATTAACCCATTTAAACTACACTGCTGTTACCCAGTGGTATCGCATGGACATCAGGAAGGGAATTAGACTGCTGGCCACACCTGTGCTGCCACCCAGACCTCCGTGTTCTCGTGATGCCCTCCTGTGTTTCTGCATACTCACTTTCATATCGCACACTTAGAGGATGCCTACGGTAAATTCCCTTCCGCGTGTAGGTAGCCTAACGTTGATGTTTCTACTGCTAGTACTTTATCCTATTTACGGAATATTTCAAAAAGTCCTTACTGCTAAATTAGAAATCGATTTTTAAAGGTACCATTAATAAGATGCAATATCAAAACCCAAAGTGAGTTGTGAGACGGACCACCTTTTGAAATTTGCCAAAATAAGATGATAAAACATCAGTTCTGCTCTTTATAACCCGTAAGCCCCTTCGTCTCATCACGGTGAAAGGAGAGTGGAGGTTGCAGGGGACTCTAGGAGGAAGGTTTCTCTGCAGCGATCTGTTGGCATCCTGCAAATGCCACTCCCACGGACTCACACGAACTCTAGAACTCGTGAAGACATTTCTGAATATCTCAAGTCAAGGAGGGGGGCCTCGTGGAGATTCATCTAAGGGAGTCCTATGTGTCTTTTCGTGTGCAGCTGGAGCTAGGGGCAAAAGGCAGACATAGTTGACTCTTGTCAATCTCACTCCTTAAAAAGCAAGAGGTGGACTGGTCAACTCCCAGTATCGGTAGCGAGGAAGTGCCAGTGTTGGATGGCCACATTGGAAGAGCTTGCACCAGCAAACATAAGCTAGACTTTCATTTGGGCCAGACGGGGTCGAGTCAGCTGGTATAGGGATCTATTCGGAGCTGAAGAGGCCTTCAGTGATAATTCTCACTTCTTCCCTGTGGCCACAGGGACGGACAGGCTTTTGTAAATCCGCTTTGTCTGCATGTCCTCTAGCTCCGCCTCTTCTGCCCTTTGGAACCAAACTGAGTCCAGGGAAGCCTCGGTGCCCGCTGTTGGCTCCCACTCCGTTACCGTGAGCGAGTCCTTCAGACGCCGCCTCCGGGCGTCCGGATGCCGGGCCGGAGCCGCCTGTCTACCCGCCGCGCCGGCTCCTCCGACGCCTCTCAGACACGCTGGCAATTTCCGCGGCTTGTGGCAGCTTTGCTCATTTAGCGCTTGGAATTTTAAATGTTTCCTGTTTTAACAGTAATTGAATCGGTGTTTTTATTTCACATTATCTTTATTGCATTCAAATGTTATCCAGGAAAAAGGTGGAAATAAGAGTTTTATGCCATCACCACCACACCAGAATTTTCTCTTTGTCTTTTAACGGAGAATTTGGTGCACTAAATCGATCAAACATTTCAATTATTCCTTATATGCTCTCCTCACATCGTGCACCGCCTGTATTACCAAGTCGTCACACAGAAAGGTTGTGCTATTTAGCTATTTCACTGACTTTTTACCATCAAATTATACATATTTTTCAAAGATTGATGATTATGTCTTGTGTATAGCAGCTTGTCTTGTTCCACACATGCGATATCCTCTTTATTCTTTTTTTTTTTTTTTTTTTTTTTGCTATTTCTCGATATGAATCTTCATTTTAATTTTTTGTTATGTGCATTTAGTCTTTTTCCTATCATACTTTTCATGATGTTTGTTCTTTTCAACTAGCTGCAATTTGGGGGCATCTGTTCACACTCACAGTGAAGCTTCCCTGGGGAGCGCGACAGCTCCCGTGTGCCCACTGTGCTCACACACAGCTTGCTCTTCGTCGCCGGGACACTCACTCTGTGTGCGCTTCAGGGAGTCTCACTGCGCCCCGTGTCAGCGAGCGTCTCTCCGGTCTGGGGGTGGCTCCGCGCACACTGACCAGGGCTGGCTGAGTCCCTAAGGGGCTTCCACAGAGCTCGGAGAACTCTCCGCGCAGCTATCTCCTCTCTACGACTCGGGCTCGTGAACTCCAGCCAACTTGGTCTTCGTGGACTCCAGCTCTTAATTCCTTAAGTCTTTCAGGCTTTTCCAGGTTTCCATTCAAAAGGGATTTTAGATGCTCATTCAGTAGGGAAAAACATATTTAGTCAAGTTACCTGATCCAAATTCAAGAAATGCTAAGACAGGAGAAATATGCATTGCATTTATAGCTAGATGTGGGGAATTTCCATATAATTAGTAATCTGTACCTCCAGACCCACAAGAAAGAATTTTTAGACTCAACACCCTACTCCTTTGAGAGGGACCCATGAATCATAACATCAACTATACATAAAAAGAACACCTGGATCATGGGAAGTGAATTGTCAATTTGTTTCTTCTCAACGTTGACATTATAGTGTGGATCAAATGTCTTTTATGTTCAAATTAATAACTTTCAGTTGAAAATAAAATTTTGATTTTCTACTGTATATGTCAAGTTTGACAACTTTTTAATGGTCACTATATGTAACTGGCTAAAAAATAACCTTTTTATTTATTCTGTTTTATGAACAGCCCCAGAATCCAAATATGGCTTATAAGATTGTTTTTAAAAAGTCCCAGACTAAAGATTTAATGTGTATGTTGTTCATCTCAGCCAAAGGGAAATTATTTTACTTAAGTCTCACTACAAAATCCTGAATTGTGTCTAATACATCTGCAGATTTACTCACAATGCAGATCACCCATAATCCCTTTGCAAGAAAGATGAACATGATAAAACAATTAAATTAGTATGTCATATTCATTTTAAAAGTATATAAGAATCTTAAGGTTTTTCTTGACAATCTCTAAAGTATAACTCCATTTTCAGATAATTTTATTTTCTTTTAATTGTGATAAAAATAATGCCCAGTTTAACACTGATAGTGGGCATTGTATTTATATGGATTTTTGTCAAGGAAATAGGAAGAGGACAAAACAAAGAAAGAAAGAAGAAAGCAAAAGGAAGGAAGGAAAGAAGGAAGGGAGAGAGAGAGGAAGGGAGAGAAAGAGAGAGAAAGAAAGAGAGAGAAAGGAAGGAAGGAAGGAAGGAGAGAGGGAAGGAGGGAGGGGGGAAAGGGGAAGAAAGGAAGGGAGAGAGGTATTCTACTTTTCCTGAGCATTTCAAAGATGTATGGGCCCATCTTCAGTATGTGAGAAAATAGAATCTCATTGCATCTGTCCAAGAATACTTCTGTTTGGACTCCGCATGAAATCCTCAGTTTTAACAAAGTGGAAATTTGTTCAATAAAAAGAAAACATTTTCACTTTTGGAAATGAATGTTTCTAAATACTATTGATGCAACTGAGTTCACTTGTCTGTGTTCACCAGTATATGTGAGTTTGAGGACTGCCATCATTGGTGGTCTTTGTGGGCCCCAAGCCAGCTGTCTTCGATGATCATCCATTTCTGAGCTCACTCTCTCTACTTTTCTCTACCACCTTATCCTTTTGTCACTTAGAATGTGTATGTGTATTCAAATACAGCACTCCATAAACCTAGAAATTCGTCATCTCCTGCTATGCTTTATGCATGTTTACCAAAGACAACAAAAGCAACGGCTGTGTTCTACATAGAGAATGAAATGAAATTAATAAGAGTATCATCAAATAGCAGAGAAAAGAGAACAAAGATTCTTCGTGAAGAGATTTTGCCAGATAAAATAAGAGGCAAACTTGCATGATACACACAAATAATTATCTGTGTCTTATCTCAGCAATTTACTATAGGTATTTTCAGTTGTTAACTTTCTTTCTCGTTCCTTAGTTTAAGTATTATGGTAGAACTATCTCAGCTGATGTTGATGAATCCTACTGAGTCTTACAGAGATGGTTATAGAATTGGATTCCTGCCCAGGAAATTATTACCTTTAGACTGACTGTGGCTGTGATAGAGAAAAAAAAATCACAACCCCTGAGAAATAACAAATGTCAGAAGCTTTGAAGTTAAATTGGTCTGGAAGTTGAGGCCATCCTTCATGAACGGTCTCTTACCTGCACCCCTGAGAGATTGATTGCCTAGAGGAAAACAAAGATTATTGTGGAGACATGACATTATAATTTTAACATCTTAATTTTTCTCAAGATAAGATCTCTGTAATATTACTGATTAACTATTTTATTTTTCATGAGTTATTTTAGGAACTTAAAATATATATAAACCAGATTGAATTTTGTGTATGTAGTAAAGAAAACACAATGTTTGAAATGATAGCAAAGATTTCTTTTTAATGCCCAGCAAAATATAACCTGGTAGTGCAGACAACCTAAAGTAATTGATTATGGTATTGATATCATGCTATTAGAAGTACACACAATGACCCATGGGAACAAGAGGGGGGCTCAAAAACACAGCCCATTTCTTCAGAGATGGCTATCCTCTTGAGATCAAGGGATGACTGAGTCTTAAAGGATGAGGAGAGTATTCTGGAAGTGGGGAGGGACAACAAGAAATCAGCATGCTAGACAAAGACCATATGGATATCACTTCACACCATGCATACTAGTCACATAGATACTCAGAATACTGTACAATAATTTACACACATATATACATATAAATGTCAAATAAAGTAAATTTCCAGTGTCAGAAAAAGAGAAAATATGTCAGAAGCTAAGAGAAAAATAGTCAGAGATGAAGCCACACTTCTCAGAGGTATATTGAAAACCGAAATAGCTCAGTGTTTGGGGTTTTCATGGCCATGTAGAATATTAGTAATCCAAATTGCATAATCCATGCATATTAGAGAGTCAGAACTCAGGTTTATTTTTCTTTCACACAGCTAAAACTTCTGAAGAGAGAATACTGAAAATAAGTATATTCAAGAAATGTAACTAGGATTTTTTTTTGAATTGAGGAAACAATATATTCTAATATAGAATAAAGCACAGTGTTTCCTGGAAAAGATAAATAAAACCAAATCCATCCCTGGATGCATCTAGTAACACCAAATAACAGCAATAAATAAATAAATAAATACGATTAAAAGTCCTAGAAAGATAATATAGGCCACTTAAACAGGAACAGATATCATAATGAGAGTACCTCACAGGCCAGGGAATGCAGAAGCTAGAAGTTATTAATATATTTGAAATAGTAGGATTAAGTAACAGTTCATAAATATGTATTCAATAATTAATTATTGAAGAGTGACAATAATATTATGGTAGTTTAATAACTACTAAGAGAGCTTATTAATATACACACTCACTATAGGACATTCATATGTATTCTTTGGAGAAATGTCTATTGAACTATTTGGCCCGTTTTTAAAATTGGATTATTTGAATTTTTATTATTGCATGGTAAGGGTTATTGATATATTCTGAATACAACTCTTTCATCTGATACATGATTTGCAAATATTTCCTCCTGTTCCATGGGTTGTCTTTTCATTTTATTGATGGTTACTTTAGAAGAATATTTTTTTTATTTTGATGAAGTTCATCTTTTTTGGTTTTACCACTTGTAATTTTGGTGACATATCTTAATTTCTTTTTTTTTCTTTGTTTACCACTTCAGATCCACTGAAATCAAAAAGTGTCATATCTAAAACAAAATTATCCAATGTAAGGACAAATACTTTACTTCTATTATTCCTTCTAAGAGTTTTATAATTTTATCACTTACATTTAGGTCAATAATCCATTCTAAGTTCATTTTTGTATTACTTGAGGTAGGAGTCCAACCTTATTTATTTTGCTCATAGATATACAGTTGTTCCAACTCCATTTTTTGAAAAGATTACTCTTTCCCTAATGAATTATATAGATGCTCTTGTCAAAAATCAGTTGACCATAAATGTAAAACATTGCTTCTGGAATCTCAATTCTATTCAATTTGGGAAGCTTCTTAACATCTTAACAATTTTAAGTATTTTGATTCATGAATATGGGATGTCTTTCATTTATTCATTTTATTTTAAAAATGTACTCATAAGTATTTTATCATTTTGGATGCTATTGTAAATGGAATTGTTTTTTTAATTTTATTTTTGGATTGTTTATTGATAGGATATAGCAGTATAGCAAATTTTTAAAATTGGTATTCTATCATGCAACCTGGTTGGTCTTTTGAGTTCTAGTAATGTTTGTGTTTTCCTTAAGATTTTATATATACATTATCAGAACATCTGCAAAGAGAGACAGTTTGACTTTTCTACAATTTTGATGTTTTTTATTTATTTTCTTGCCTAATTTCCCAGGCTAAAATCTCTAGTTGACTATAAATGGAGCAAACTGACATCTTTATCTTGATCCTGAATTTAGAAAAAAATGTGTTCAGTGTACAATGTTATTTCTATTACTTTTGTAGTTTCCCTTTATCAGGTTTAGGGAGTTCCTCCTTTTTACTAAGTAGTTCAGAATGATTATTATCTAAGGGTGCTGTATTGTATCTAAGGGATTTTTTTGTGGCATCAACTGTGATGACTTTTTCCTTTATTCTCTTACTATAGTATATTGCATTCATCAATTATTGTATGTTGAAACAATTTGGTATTCCTGGTCTAAATCTTACTTAGTTAATGGTTTATAATCATTTTACTTGGTCCTGGACTTGATTTGCTCTTATTTTGTTGAGGATTTTGTGTCTATTTTCACAAGAGACATTGGTGTTATAGTTGCCTTTCTTTGTGTGTCTTTGCAGAATTTCCTCTCAGAGTAATATTAACTGACTTCATAGAATGAGCTAGAAAGTGTTCCTTCCTCTTTCAGTTTTTCAAATATTTTTGTAAAAATTCAGTGTTAATTTTTTTATAAACATTTAATGGAATTAATCAATGAAGCCATCTGGACCTGACCATTTCTTTTTGGCAAATTTTGAAATTTATTACTAATGAAATCACTTTGTTTTCAGTCTGCTAAAATTTTCTATTTCTTCTTCACTCATTTGTGCTACTATATGTATTTCTAGAAATTTTTAATCTATTTTTTCTTTTTGGGGGGAAGAATATATAAATTAGTCTTTTTTTTCTTTTTTATTTATTGAATTAAAATGTATTTCATACTACTGGGTAAATAAATCTTATAAGAATTCTTTTTGGTTGTTGTTTTGTTTCATTTATTTCAGAATATTATGGGGGCACAAACATTATGGCTGCATATAATGCCTTTGCCTTGCCCAAGCCAGGGCTACAAGCTTGCCTTTTCCTCATACAGTGTGCTCTGAATGCACTAGTTGTGAGTTTACTCACCCCCCAAACCCCCCCCCACCTGAGCAGCACCCAGTGAATATTACTCCCATGTGACCACCTTAGTGTTGATCGGTTAGTATCAATTTGATGGTGAGTACATGTGGTGCTTGTTTTTCCATTCTTGTGATACCTCACTTTGAAGGATGGGCTTAAGCCCTATCCAGGATAATATAAGAGGTGCTAATTCACCATTAATTTTTGTAGTTGAGTAGTATTCCATGGTATACATATACTGCATTTTATTAATCCACTCATGTATTGATGGGCAGTTGGACTGTTTCCACATCTTTGCAATTGTGACTTGTGCTGCCAAAAACATTCGAGCGCAGATGTCTTTATTATAGAATGTCTTTTTTCCCTTTGGGTAGATGCCTAGTAGTAGGATTGCTGGATCAAATGATATTTCTATCTGTAGCTCTTTGAGGTATCTCCAAATTACTTTCCACAGGGGTTGTACTAATTTGCAGTCCCACCAGTAGTGTAAGAGTGTTCCTATCTCTCCACATACATGCCAGCATTTGTTGTTTTGGAACTTTTGGATAAGGGCCATTCTCACTGGAGTTAAGTGATATCTCATTGTGGTTGTGATTTGCATTTCCCTGATGATTAGAGATGTTGAGCATTTTTTTATATGTTTGCTGGCCGTTATTCTGTCTTCTTTTGAAAAGTTTTGGTTCATGTCCTTTGCCCACTTACTGATGGGGTTGTTTTATTTTTTTGTTGTTAATTTTCTTAAGTTCTATATAGATTCTTGTTATCAACCCTTTATCAGATGTGTAGCATGCAAATATTTTCTCCCATTCTGTAGGTTGTCTATTCACTCTAATGATAGTTTCCTTGGCTGTGCAGAAACTTTTTAATTTGATAAGGTCCCATTTATTTATTTTTGTTGCTGCTGTGATTGCTTTGGGGGCCTTCTTCATAAATTCTTTGCCTAGGCTGATGTCTATAAGAGTTTTCCCAACATTTTCCTCTAGAATTCTTAAGGTTTCACACCTTATGTTTAAGTCTGTTATCCATCGTGAGTTGATTTTTGTGAGAGGTGAGAGGTAGGGATCTACTTTCCATCTTCTACTATGGTTAGACACTTTTCCCAGCACCATTTGTTGAAAAGGGATTCTTTTCCCCAATGCATATTTTTGTCTACTTTGTCAAAATTAGATGACAATATGAGGATGGTTTTATATCTGGGTTCTCGGTCCTATTCCAAAGGTCTATATCTCTGTTTTTGTGCCAGTACCATGCTGCTTTATGTTACTATAGCCTTGTAGTAAACCTTGATGTCTGGTAGATTGATGTCTCCCAATTTGTTCTTTTTTCTTAAGATTTCTTTGGCTATATGAGCTCTTCTCTGGTTCCATATGAAGCGTAGAATTATATTTTCTAGATCTGTAAAGAACAATGATGTATTTTGATAGGGAATGCATCAATTCTGTAGATCACTTTAGATAGTATGGACATTTTAACAATATCGAGTCTGTCATTCCATGAACATGGTAGGGTTTTCTATCTGTTTACATCTACCATTTCTTTTCTCAGTTGTTTTGTAGTTTTCCCTGTATAGGTCTCTCATGTCTTTCATTAAATATACTCCTATTTAATTTTCTTTAATGCTATTATGAAAGTTGTTGCATCTTTTATTTGATTTTCCACTTGACTGTTATTGACATATATGAATGTCACTGATGTCTGTGTACCGATTTCATATCCTGTACACCAATTTCATATTTCATAATTTACTGAATTCATTTATCAATTCCAGGAGTCTCCTGGTTGAACCCTTAGGATTTTCTGAAAATAATACCACATCATCAGCAAAGAGTGAGAGTTTGACCTCTTTTGCCACCATTTGGACACCCTTAATTCCCCTCTCTTCTCTGATTGCTCTGGCAAGGACTTTGAGCACTACATTCAATAGATGTGGAGATAGTGGGCAATCTTGTATGGTTCCAGTTCTAAGTGGGAATGCTTCCCATTTTTCCCCATTCAGTATGATATTGGCTGTGGGTTTATTATATATGGCTTTAATAAATTTAAGGCATGTCCCATTTGTGCCTATTTTGTTAAGATTTTTTATCTAAAAGCATGCTGGATTTTCTCAAATGCTTTTTCTGCATCTATTGAGAGGATCATATGGTCCTTGTTCTTGCTTTTATTTATGTGGTAAATTGCCTTTATAGATTTGCGTATGTTGAACCATCCTTGCATCTCTGGGATAAAGACCACCTGATCACGATGACTTATTTTTTGATGTGCTGTTGGATTTGGTTTACTAAGATTTTGTTGAGGATTTTTGCATCTATATTCATGAGGGATATTGGTCTGTAGTTTTCTTGTTTTGATGTGTCCTTTCCTGACTTTGGTATCAAGGTGATATTAGCTTTTTAGAATGAGTTGGGGAGGATATCATCCTTCTTCTCAATGTTGTGGAATAATTTCTGCAGTATAGGTATGAGTTCTTCTTTGTAAGTTTGGTAAAATTCAGGTGCGAACCCATCTGGACCTGGACTTTTTTTGGGGGGGTTGGAAGATTTTTAATTG
This sequence comes from Eulemur rufifrons, assembly GCF_041146395.1. NCBI lineage: Eukaryota > Metazoa > Chordata > Mammalia > Primates > Lemuridae > Eulemur > Eulemur rufifrons. Next base: position 3,034,396 of record NC_091011.1, on the reverse strand, counting down.
CTTATTCAATTTCTGTGCTTGATATTGGTCTGTACAGGAATTCTATTTCTTACTGATTGAGCCTAGGGAGTTTGTGTGTTTCTAAGAATTTGTCCATTTCCTCCATGTTTTATAGTTTTTGGTCATTTAGATTTTATAGTATTCATAGATAATGTTTTGTATCCCTATGATATCTGCAGAGACCTCTCCTTTTTCATTTATAATTGACCTTATTAGAGTCATTTCCTTTCTAGTTCTTGTCAATCTAGCAAGAGGGCTGTCAATTTTGTGCATCTTTTCGAATAACCAACTTTTGGTTTTATTAATCTTCTGTATAGTACTTTTCATCTTGATTTCATTTAATTATGCTCTGATGTTAGTTATTACATTTCTTCTTCTAGGTTTAAGATTTATTTATGCTTCCTTTTCCAGTTCCTTGAGCTAGTATATTAGTTTGTTGATTTGTGAACTTTCTGTCATTTGGATGTGAGCATTTATGCTATTAGTTTTCCTCTCAGGAATGCTTTTGCTGTATCCCACAAAGTTTGATAACTTGTGCCCCTGTTATCATTTAGTACAAAGAATCTTTTGATTTCCATCTTGATCCCTTCCTGGACCCAGTAGTCATTCAGCAATAGACTGTTTAATTTTCATTACATTGTGAAGTGGCAAGTGTTTCTGTTGGAATTGATCTCTAAATTTATACCACCGTGGGCTGAGAAGACACATGGTATGATTTGTATTTTTTTTTAAATTTGTTGAGATCTGATCTGTGGCCTAGGATGTGATTGATTTTAGAGAAAGTTCCATAAGCTGATGAGAAGAACATACATTCGGGTTGATTTGGGTGGAATGTTCTGTATATGTCCTTTAAACCCATTTGTTCCAGAGATCTGTGTAAGTCCATTGTTTCTTTACTCATTTTCTGCTTGGAGGATCTCTCTAGTTCAGTCAGTGGGGTGCTAAAATCCCCAGCTCATATGTCATTATTGTTTATCATGTTATTTAGATCAAATAGGGTTTGCTTTATGTATCTGGGCACTCCTGTGTTGGGTGAATAAATATTAAGAATTGTTAACTTTCCTTGTTGGATTTTTCCCTCCACTATTATATAGCGACCTTCTTTGTATTTCTTTATTTTTGCTGTTTTAAGGTTTATGTTGTCTGATGTAAAAATAGCCACCCCAGCTTTCTTTTGGTTTCCATTTGCCTAGAAGTTTGTTTTCCAACCCTTAACCTTCATTCTGAAAGCATCTATGTGGGTAACAGGAATTTCCTGGAGACAACAGATACTTGGCTTGTGTTTTTTATTTTTATCTCCTCAGCCAGTCTATATCTCTTCATTATTTATTGAAAGAATTGATATTTGGGATAGATTTCTGTTCATACTGTTGGATAAATTTTTATTTTTTTTTTTTTCACCTCTTGAGCCAATGTGGAATAAGGTTCTGGACATTAACTCTTGAGTGATTTTACTTTGGAGGGGTGTCTATTGCACTGTTCAGTATATAATGCAGATCTGAGTACTCCCTGCAGGACAGGTCTGGTCTTCACAAACTCTATCAGTGATTGCTTATCTGGGAAAGTCTTTATTTCTCCCTAAAAAGTGAAACCTAATTTGCTAGGTAAAAAATTCTAGGATGGCCATCATTCTGTTTTAGAAGATTGAGAAGGGGTCCCCATTTCCTTTTGGCTTGTAAGGCTTGAGTTGAGAAGTCTGCAGTTAGTCTGATAGGTTTTCCTTTGTAGGTTATCTGCTGTTTTTGCCTTACTGCTTGAAGGATTGCCTCTTTCTTGTTTACTTAGGCAAGCCTAATATCTATGTGACATGGTGATTGCCTTTTTACATTTAATCTCCCAGGAGTTCTGTGTGCTTCTTGTACCTGGATATCTAGATTTCTGACCACGCCAGGTAAGTTATCCTCCATTATTCCAAGAAATAGATTTTCCAGGCCTTGTGTATTTTCTACTTTTCTCTCCAGGATGTCCATAATTCTTATGTTTGTTTTCTTTACATAATCCCACATTTCTTCTATGTTTTGTTCATGTCTCTTGCTTCTGTGTTCTTTTTCTTCATCTGATTTGTTTAGCACATAGGCATTATCTTCAAGCTCTGAGATTCTTTCCTCTGTGTGATCCACCCTATTCTTAAGACTTTCTATTGTGTTTTGTAGTTTCTTGAATGCCTCTTTCATTTCCAATATTTCTGTCTGGTTCTTTCATAATACTTCAATTTCTTTAGAGAATTTTTCATTCATTTCCTGTATTGTTCTTGTGATGTTTTTGTGTTGAGTTTCTATTTTCTCTTCAATTCCATTGAGTTTTCTTATAATCCATATTTAGAATACTTCCTCTGTCATTTTAATCATTTCTTTTAAGTTGTTATCCATTGTTGAGGATCTAATGATTTCCTTTGGGGTGACTTTTCTCTTTCATCTTTCATGTTTTCTGGATTCTTTCACTGATTCTTTCTCATCAGGCTACTTGGTCAAGAACTGGGTATGCCAGGACTGGTTTATCGCCCTTTCTCCAATTCCTAAAGGTAGTTCCTTGACAGTGCTGGGGAGAGGCATGCTGGTCATGTATTGCCTTAGGGGTATTTTAGCAAGTTGGTCTACCTCTGACCTGTTGTCTTCACCTCTTGCCAATGGAGACTAGTGAGTTTCGTTCCCCATCTTAAGCTCCCAGCTGGTGTATTGCACTGTGGGTATGACTCCACTGCCCTATAATAGCTTGAGATAAAAGCTATTGTGTTAAGCTATGGGATTACTCTCTTTGTCATTGATGGTAGTTTGCATGGCGAAGCCAGTTATAGAATTAATCTGATGTCTCTGTGGTAGGGTCTGGACCCCCAGATGAGGTATACAAATGCCCCATTCTTTGGGAGAGGACTTTCTACTCCCAAGGGTTACTTGTACCCTATTCTCCCTGTGGGGGGTAATAGCAAAATAGATCACAGCTGTTGTGTGCAAGCCTAAGTGTGCATGCTTCTATGGTTGCTTGATCTGCCACTAGGGGTAGCCGCTAATATGTTATTCAAGGCTCTTTCACCATACTTGGAAGGCTGCTTCTGATGGACTTGGTCAGTTGGTGCAATTGCTGAGGTCTCTTGCCAAGTTTTTCCTTCCCTGTCCACAAACTCCAATGCTGACAGCCGCCCAGACCCAAGGAGCAAGTCCTGAAGTTATGTATTTATTAGACGACCTAAGCCAGTCTGGTGGACCAAATCAACAGGCTGCTGACTATTTTTGAGTACCAAAGCTCTGAAGATTCATGGCAGTCATACGGAGAAAGTGGCTTTTCTCATTTCTCCGCACCTCCAAGGGTGGAACCCGCCATGCTCACCACGAAAGTTCTCAGGCTGGGGGAGGGCTGTTACCTGAAACCGCCAAGCACCACAGCATCACTGGGGACCCCAACAATGACAGCAGCTGCCCCTGGAGAACTAGAATTGGGGGTGAGCACTCAAGATTCGCCTGCTGACACCAGCCCAGGGAAGAGAACCAACAGGTCTCCAACTATTTTTTAGCACCAAAATCCCACAGATTGTTGCCAACCATATAGAGAAAGTGGAGTTTGTTTCTTCTCCCCACCTCCAAGGGTGGAGCCTGCCACATCTGCCACGCACCTCCCCAGGCTGGGGGAGTGGTGTTGCCCCAAATGCCATGCACCACAGCATCTCCAGGCTGGGGACCCCACAGTGGTGGCCGTCTGCCCCTGGAGAGCTAGCACTGGGGGCAACCACTTAGGAGTTGGCAGATGCCAAGATCCAGCAAGCTGAATCAACAGGCCACCACCTGTTACATCTGCATCACAGTCCCGCAGTCTCAAGTATGCTTTGCAGAGGGTCCTGCACTTTTTGTCATGCCCTGAGCTGGCTGAATCATCAGCAGTTTCCAGGGGCAGAGCCCCCTTTCCAGCATTCATCTCATGTGCTCTGGTCCCACTGACCACCAGAGGCAAGGTGCCTGTCTCCAAACTCCCTTGCACCGGTGGCAGTTGCAGGAAGTAAGCACTCAGACCAGTCCCTCCCCTGCCCAGTGTGGACCCAGCACAGAGCACCAGAGAGTTCAAAATGTTTCCCACTATTGTCTAGTCTCCACAGAGCCTGTCGTCCTATGCCACAACTTTGCACCAACTTCAGAAGCATACCTGTCTGAGTCGGCATGGAGGTCTATGGGGGAGCCAGGCGTCCTCCTATGGGTCAGATGCCACTGTGCTGGCTTGCCTGGTGGGCGCAGCCCTTCCATGCTCTATTCCCCATTGTATATCTTGCATTCTCCAGTCTTTGCGAACATATCTCCCTTTCACATTTTCTTCCTGTGCTGCGTGTCCCATACTTTCTCTACAGATTCACAATGCTGTTCTTGTGGGGGAGTGATCCACTGATGTGTAACCATCTGAGTTCTTCACCTCCTTCTCTGGGAGCAGTGAGCCAGGAGGCCACCACTAATCTGCCATCCCTCCCCCCTACACACACACACATCTATTTTTTTTCTTATAAGGTCAGTAATAATGTTCCTTATTTCATTCTTGATTTTAATAATTTGAGAAGACTCAAAATAATGTGGGTATTCTCAAATTATTTAATTCATTTTCTTTTAGTTAATCTAGTTACATGTATGTCAATTTTGTTGGTTTTATCAATAACCAACTTTTAGCCTTCTCTATGTACTTTATTGTTTTTCTATTCTCTAATCATAATTGCTAACTTCTTTCTGCTTGCTTTGGATTTATATTGTTCTTTTCTTTCTAGTTTCTTAATGTGGAATGTTAGGGATTTTCTGTAGACTTTTAAAATATACTTGGCTTATGGCTATATATTTGTTAGCACTGCTTTTGCTACATTACATAAGCTTTGCTGTGATTTGTTTTCATTTTCATTTATCTCAAAATATTTTTGCAATTCCCTATGTGATATATTCTTTGATTCATTGGTTATTTCAAAGTGTGTGAGTTTTTTTAAATTTTCACAAATTTTTAGTACCACAAATTTCTTCTGTTTTTGATTTCTAGTTTTATTTCACTTTGGTAAGAGAACCTACTCTTTATTATTAAAATTATTTTAAATTTATTGAGACTTGTTTTTTAGCCTAACATTTTTTCAATACTGGAAAGTTTTGTTACACAGTTAAGAAGAATTTGTATTTTGATATTTTTGAGTGGAGTTTTCTATAGATGCCTCCATGAAAAATTGGCTTACAGAGTTGCTCAAGTCTTCCTTACTGATCTCTGTCTAGTTAGTTGTTCTATCCATTACTGAAAGTATGGTACTAAAGTATCCAAACATTTTTCTTAAATTGTTTATTTCTTCCTTTATTTCTGTAAGTTTTTGCTTCACTTATCAGGCCTCTGTTGTCAGTACATACATGTTTAAAATCATTATGTCTTCCTCATGGATTGAACTTTTTATTATCATGAAAATATTTTATAGACAGACAAGATGGCTAACTAGAATCAAGGCTTGTTGGACCTTCCTGATAGAGGAGTTGAGGTTTGGACTGGGGCAAGTGGAAGGTGATAACTGATCAGGAGTGGACCACAGGGTCTTACACCAGTGGAATCTAGGAAAACACTAGCAGAAACCAAACAGCTGAGCGAGAGGAGGATAGAAAGGAGAAATCGGCATGAACCAAATTAGGGGAGTTCGGGAGCCCAGGGAAAGCGTAAGGGATTTTTTTTCCCTTACTCCACCCAGGTTCCTCAGGCCTGCAATGGGACACGGGGCTCTAATCCCATGGAGGAGTGTCACAAAGAACAAGACAATCCTCCCAACAAGTAACTAAACCTACCCTGGGCAACAGGTAGTGCATTCCTGGCCCAGGCCATACTGAGCGACTGAGCCTGCCTCAGGTTGGGAAGCACGTTTCTGGCTGAGCCTGCCTTGGACATGGTGGCTGCTGGCACAGCTGCGGAAAAGACAGTGGATCAGTGCTCCTCCCCATCTCGAAAGCGGTATGGGAAGTCCGTGACCCCTTCCTCCCAACCATACTAGCTGCTGGAGTTCTCTGGCTGAGTGACTCCCTTTCAGCAACAGGGGCATGTCTCTGCCCCCAGCCAAGCTAGGAGGTCAACCTCAGTTGGTGACCTTCCTGGCCCCTGGCATTTGGCACGCCTTCCTGATGGTGGCACAGGCAGCTGGGTGGGGAGATATGTGGTACAACTCCTGGACTCACAATCAGGTGGCTAGTGAGAGCTTGGGCCCATTGGGAGAGTGTGCAGGAGCACAGGAGAGCAGGGGACACTAAGGGCGCCCCCTCCCCAGCTACCCTGGAAAACAGCCATATTGGATTTTACTGAATCTGGGAGGCTCAATTTGCATAAGTACTAGTTTCCATGGCAACCGCGTATTTCTAGTGCCTCGGGCTGAATCAAGTACTTGCACCACTACCACTCACTTTAATAGGGAGTTCAACTTGATCCAAGAGTTCCTAGAACTGCCACTATTCCCCTGGTGGAAGCATCCTCCTAGGGTAGTTTTCTGGGATTAGAGAGCAGACTCTCTGGTTAAGTTGGGGCCACTTCAGCCCCTCCTGGGCACTTAAATCTCTGCATATACCTTACTAGCATGTGTGGAGGTGGATGACAGGCTCACCCAAACTAACCCCACCCAGCCTAATTCCCCCACCTTCCTCTGCTGTGTTAGTGAATAAAGGACTCACCTGGAAGTAGCAGGGCCCCACCCACCAGGGCCATTAGAGAGCTTCTCAAGAACAAGAGTGGGTCACAGAATCCAAACACAATAGTGCAGCTTGTTCCCTCCAGCAAACACAACCTACTGACAGAGAGATCAACATACATCCTAGTTATAGCATTTACTGACTCAATAATAGAGGGTGTGGTTGATTCTCACCCACAAGCACCACCTACTGACTCAGAAATTAAACTGGGCATGTCATTATCTAAACAAAAGAAAATCCAAAAGTGAGAAGCAATATGTGCTCCAGATGAGAAAGAACCAGTGAAGGAACCCTGGAAGTATGAAGAATCACAGTGAAAGTCACCCCCAAAAGGGAACACCAGCTCCCTAGCAATGGATACAAACCAAAAGCAGAATATTTAAATGATGGATGAAGAATTTCTAACATGGATTGTAAGAAGGCTTAATGAAACACAAGGTAAAATAAAAACCCAACACAAAAGCAATGCAGGAAATGAATGAAAACTTCACTAAAGAAATTGAATTATTAAAGACAAATCAAACGGAACTTCTGGAAATAAAAAATTCATTGAAGAAATTCAAAACACAGTGGAAAGCCTTAAGAACAGGTTAGATCAGATAGAAGAAAGAATCAAAGTGCTTGAAGACAACAACTTCAATATAACAAGTAAGTCATAGAGATAGAGCGGAGATATAAGGGGAGGGAGCAAAGCCTATAAGAAATATTGGATTATGTAAAGAAGCCTAACATAAGAATCATAGGCATCCCTGAGGGTGAAGAAGAAAATAAACAAGGGTTGGATAATCTATTTAAGGGAATAACTGAGGAAAATTTCCATGGCCTTTCTAGAAATCTAGACATCTATGTACAAGAAGCTCATGGGACTCCTGGAAGATTTTATCACAAGGAGAAATACACCATGACATAGTCATCAGACTGGACAAAATAAACACAAAGGAGGCACGCCTATAAGCTGTAAGGAAAAATCAGAAGATAACCTACAAATGAAAACTCTTCAGACTAACTGTATACTTCTCATCTGAGACCCTATAAGCCAGAAGGGATTAGGGCCCCATTCTCAGTCTTCTCAAACAGAATAATGCCCAGCCTAGAATTTTGTACCCTGCAAAACTAAACTTCATATATGAGGAAGAAATAAAGTCTTTCTCAGGCAAGCAAACACAGGGGGAATCCATCAAGACAAGACCTGCCCAACAGGAAGTACTCAGAACTATGTTATTCATGGATCAGCACAATAAACACTTACCAATGTAAAATTACCCAAAAGCTAAAGGTCGAAGGCCAGATACCACAATGGTTCAAGATAGAAAACAAAACAACAAAGTTGAACCCAACAGGATGAACAGAAATCTGCCCCACTTATCAATTCTTTCAATAAATGTGAATGGTTCAAACTGCCCATTGAAGAGACAGAGACTGGCCGAATGGATAAATATACACAAGGCAAGTATCTGCTGTGTCCAGGAAACACATCTAAGCCACAAGGACACATCCAGACTCAAGGTAAAGGGATAGAAAAAAATATTCCATGCTAATGGAAAGCAAAAGAAAGCTGGTGTAGAGAGTACTCAAAGCAGATAACTTAGTTTTCAAATCAACAAAAGTAATGAAAAACAAAGACGGTCATTACATATTGGTAAACAGAAAATTTCAATAAGAAGACATAACAATCTTAAATATTTATGCACCTAAAATAGGAGTGCCCAGATTGATAAAGCAAATCCTACTTGATCTAAATAAAATGATAGACAGTAGCACCATAAAAGCTGGGAACTTCAACACCCCACTGACAGAAATAGACAGATCCTCCAAACAGAAAATAAACAAAGGGGCAAGGGACTTAAATAGAACTCTAGAACTTATGGGCCTAACAGACATTTATTTATAGAATATTTTACACAAAAACCACCAAATATACATTCTTCTCATCAGCTCACGGGACACTCTCTAAGACTGATCACATCCTAGGCCACAAAACATGTCTCAAAACATTTTTAAAAAATAGAAATTATACTATGCATCTTCTCAGACCACAGTAGAATAAAATTAGAAATCATCTCCAACAGAAACACTCATCTCTACACAAAGTCATGGAAACCAAACAACCTAGTGCTGAATGATTGTCAGATCAATGAGGAAATTAAGACAGAAATCAAAAGATTTCTTGAACAAAAAGATAACGGGGACACAAGTTATCAAAATCCATGAGACACACCTAAAGCAGTCCTAGGGGAACTCATAGCCATAAATACTTACATACAAATGTAGGTATTTGTTGATCAGAAATCAACAGTTTAATGAATTATCTCAAAGATCTAGAAAAGGATGAGCAAACCAATCCCAAACCCAGCAAAAGAAAAGAAATAGCCAAGATCAGAGCAAAACTAAATGAAATTGATAATCAAAGCACTATAGAGAAGATTAATAGAACAAAAACTTGGTTCCTTGAAGACAAACAAAATTGACACACCTCTTGCTAGATTAACCAGAAGCAGAAAAGAAAGGACACTAATAAGCTCAATTAAGAATGAAAAGGAGAAATTACAACTGACACCACAGAAATACAAAACATCATCTTTGAATTCTATAAAAATCTTTATGCACATGAACTTACAAATGTGGAGGAAATGGACACATTCTTAGAAACACACAGTTTCCACCACCTCACAGCCTCACAGTCTTCCTGAACAGACCAATATCAAGTACAAAAATTGAAGCAGCAATACAAAACCTTCTTAAAAAAAAGAAAGACCTGGACCAGATGGTTTCACACCAGAATTCTATCAGACTTCCAAGGAAGAACTGGTGCCAACCCTGCAGAAATTATTCCACAACATTGAGAAGGTGGGAATCCTCCCTAACATGTTTTATGAAGCCAATATCACACTGATACCAGAGCCAGGAAAGGACTCAACTAAGAAAGAAAACTACAGACCAATATCCCTTATGAACATAGATGCAAACATTCTCAATAAAATGCTAGCAAATAAAATTTAGCTGCTCATCAAAAAAAATAATCCATTGTGACCAAGTGGGCTTCATCCCAGAGATGCAGGGATGGTTCAACATATGCAAATCTATAAATTTAATTAACCATATTAACAGGAGTAAAAATAAAGGCCATATTATCCTCTCAAGAAATGCAGAAAAAAGCATTTGACAAAAGTCAGCACCCCTTTATAATAAGAACCCTTAACAAAATAGGCACAGACAGGACCTACCACAAAATGATAAAAGCTATATATGACAAACCCTCAGCCAACATCATACTGAATGGGGAAAAATTGAAAGCACTCCCATTTAGAAATGGTACCAGACAAGGGTGCCCTCTATCACCACTTCTCTTAAACATAGTGCTGGAAGTCCTAGCCAGAGCAATCAGAGAAGAGAAGGAAATCATGGGCATTGAAATAGGGTCAGAAGAGGTCAAATTATCACTCTTTGTGGATGATATGATCTTATATCTAGAAAACCCCAAAGATTCTGCCAAGAGACTACTGGAATTAATAAGCAAATTCAGCAAAATCTCAGGTTACAAAATCCAAGTACACAAATCAGTAGCATTCCTATATGCCAACATCAGTCAAACTGAGAACCATATCAAAGACTCAATACCTTTCACAATAGCAAAAAAGAAAATAAAATAGCCAGGAATATATTTAACTAAGGAGGTGAAGGATCTCTACAAGGAGAACTATGAAACACTGAGGAAGGAAATAGCAGAAGACTCAAGTAGATGGAAAGCCATACCATGCTCATGGATTGGCAGAATCAACATTGTTAAAATGTCTGCACTACCTGAAGGGATCTACAGATTCAATACCATCATTATTAAAATACCAACATCATTTTTTACAGATATAGAAAATATAATTCTATGTTTCCTGTGGAACCAGAGAAGACCCACATATAATGAAAACAACCTTGAGCAAAAAGAACAAATTGGAGGGCGTCAATTTACCAGACCTCAAGTTATACTACAAGACTGTGGTAACCAAAACATCATGGTATAGACACAAGAATAGAGACATAGACCAATGTAACAGGACTCAGAACCCAGATATAAAACCAACCTCATATAGCCATCTGATCCTTGACAAAGCAGACAAAAACTTACACTGGGAAAAATAATCCTTATTGAACAAATGGTGCTGAGAAAATTGGATAGCCACATGTAGAAGACTGAAACAGGATCTGCACCTCTCAACTCTCACCAAAATCAACTCATTATGGATAACAGACTTAAACCTAAGGCATGAAACCATAAGAATCCTAGAAGAAAATGTTGGAGAAACTCTTATAGACATCACCTTAGGCAAAGAATTTCTGAAGATACCCCAAAAACAATCACAGCAAAAGAAAAATAAATAATGGGACTTGATCAAATTAAAAAGCTTCTGCAAAACCAAAGACACTATCATTAGAGTGAATAGAAAACCTATAGAATGGGGGAAAATATTTACATACTACACAACTGACTAAGGGCTGATAACTAGAATCTATATAGAACTCAGGAAAATCAGCAAGAAAAAAATCAAACATCTCCATTAAAAGTGGGAAAAGGACATGAACAGAAACTTTTCAAAAGAAGACAGAATAATGGCCAAGAAACATATGAAAAAATGCTCAATATCTCTAATCAGGGAAAGGTAAATCAAAACCACAATGAGATATCACTTGTCTCCAGGGAGAATGACTTTTGTCAAAAAGTCACATAACAACAAATGTTGTGGATTCACAGAGATAGGAACACTCTTACAATGCTGGTGGGACTGCAAACTAGTATAACCTCTATGGAAAGTATTATGGAGATATCTCAAAGAGCTAAAAGTAGAACTACCATTTGATCCAGCAATCCCATTACTGGGCATCTACCCAAAGGAATGAAAGACATTTTATAACAAAGATATCTGCACTTAAATGTTTATAGCAGCACAATTCATGATTGCAAGGATGTGGAAACAGTCCAAGTGCCCATCAATACACGAGAGGAATAATAAAATGCAGTATATGTATGCCATGGAATAAACTAGCACCTCTTGTATTATCCTGGATGGAGCTGGAGCCCATTCTCCTAAGTGAAGTATCATAAGAATGGAAAAATAAGCACCACATGTACTCGCCATCAAATTGGTACTAACTGATTAGTGCTTATGTGCATATATGGAGGTGTCATTCATTGAGTGTCGGTCAGATGGAAAGGGGTGGGGGGGGATACATATATTCACACCTAATGGGTGCAATGCGCACTGTCTGGTGGATGGGCACACTTGTAGCTCTGACTTGGGCAGTGAAAAGGCAATATATGTAACCTAAATGTTTGTACCCCCATAATGTTCAGAAATACAAAAAATATTTCATCCAAATTTGCATTTGGTTATAAATATATAAATATTTTAAAATATAATTATTTTTTATTTTTATAAAATATTCCAAAATATTTGTAGAATATTATAATAAAATGTTCAATCCATGAGAATTCCTTGTTTCCAGAAGCAATTTTGTAGTAAAGTATATTTTGTCTTCTATTAGTATAACTTCTCTAGCCGTCTTTTGTTTACCACTTACATGGTATATCTTTTGCATCCTTTTATTTTAAAACTACTTTTGTCTATGAATGTAAAATGTGTATTTTGTACACAGCATATAATTGGATGATGTTTTTGTATCGTATGCCAATCAATTCATTTATATTTAATGTAATTATTGATAAGGCAGGATTTATTTCCTGTCACATCAAAACGTGCTGTTTGTTTTTTTATAAGTGTTATTCCTTTTTGTTACTGTCTCTCCATTTCTTTTTGGTTAAATTTATATTTTCTAGTGTACCATTTGAATTCCTTCTTTTTTATGGTATTTTAGTTATCTTCTTAGTGGTTGGCTTAGAGTTTACAATAAGCATCTTAATTTATAACAATGTAGTTTGAATTATACCAATTTAATTTCCATACTATATGGAAATTAAATTCCCTCTCTTCTCCCGTTTGCTATTATTGTCATACAAATTAAATGTTTATCCCTGATAAATCCATCAACACAGTTTTCCATTAATTGGCTTATGCAGCTGTCTCTTAAATCAGCAGAAGGAAAAGTTGTAAATAAATACATTTATACTGACTTGTATAGTTATCTTTGTTAGTGCAGGTATTAGGTTATCAGGTATGAAATGTCCGATTTCCTTATGTATGAAGTTTGACAGTTGATATCTCTGACATTTCACTTTGACACTTCTTGTTTTATTTTTATTGTGAAGGTACATTCTCAGTCTTTCAAACTCACTGGCTTGTTATTATCTTTCCAATTCTTTTTAGAGCAATTTTTGTAAAATCATGGATAAGTCAAAAATTCATGTTATTTTCTAATATGAGTTCTGTCATGGAACAAATACAGCACAGACAACTCAAAATATCAATGAAGTGTTTGGGAAGGATGTGGCTAATGGACACACAGTATATAAATGTTTTGAGAAGTTCTATTCTGATGATTTTAATCTTGAAAATGAGCCATGTTGGTGATCTGAGACCAAGGTGGATAATGATGAGCTAAAAGCTTTAGTGGAAGTGAATCCATCTCAACCTCTGCAGGAATTAGTAGCAAGGTGTGATGTTACTATTCCAACAATATTTGGCCATTTGAAACAAATTAACAAGGTAAAGACACTGGAAAAATGGGTACCACATGAATTAAACAAGCATCAGAAATTAGTCTCGAAGCTTGTCTTTCTTTGCTGTCACAATATAAAGCTGAACCATTTCTACACTGTATTGTTACATGTGATGAAAAATGGACTCTTTTTGACAATGTCAAGTGTTCAGCACAATGTCTGGATAAATATGAAGTGCTGAAAAACAATCCAAAACCAAATACTCATCAAAACATAAAAGCTAATGGTGTCTGTTGGTTGGTCTAGCACTGGTACTATCCACTACAGCTTCATGAAACCTGGTCAGTCGATTACAGCGGATGCCTACTGCACCCAATTGGACAAAATGATGAGGATGCTTGCAATTAATCAGCCGAGATTGGTCAATAGAGATAGACCAATCCTCTTGCAAGACAACACTGGACCACATGTCACACAAAAAACACAGCTCAAACTACATAAGCTGGACTTGGAAACTCTCTGTCATACACCATATTCACCAGATCTTGCACCAACTGGCTACTGCTTCTTCCAGGCTTTTTACCACTTATTTCAAGGGAAAATAGTTAATTCTCAAGATGCTATGGAAAATACCTTTTGCAATTTCATGGGCATTTGCTCTCCAGGCTTATTCACTGCTGGCATAAACAAGCTACCATTAAGATGGCAAAACTGTGTTGACAATTTAGGTGCATAGTTTGATTAATTGTCCTGCTTCTTGTTTGAGATATAATAAACTAAATTTTTGATTCAGACATTTCATATCTAATGCCCTAAATATTTTTTCATGTGATTTTGCTAGTATTGTTCCATTTCAGGCTGAAGAACTCTCTTTGGTATTTCTTGTAAACCAAATCTGCTAGAGACAAATCCTCCTAGTTTTTGTTTATCTAGGAATGTCTTAATTTCTGCTTCATTTTTGAAGAAAATAGTGCTGGGTATTGAATTCTTGTTTGGCAACCATTTTAAGCACTTCACATATCCCATTCCACTCTCTTTCACTCTCCATGGTTTTTATGAGAAATCAGCTGTTGTTCTTATTGAGGATTCCTTGTACATAGTAAGGCTATTTCTCTCTTACTTCTTTCAAGATGTCTTCTTTGATTTTTGCCTTTGGACAGTTTGATTATGATGTGTCTAGGTGTGAAACTCTTTGATTTTATTCTACCTGCTATCTTTTGAGCTCTTTGGATGTGTAAATTAAAAGTTTCCATCAAATTTTGGAAGTCTTGGCCATTATTTCTTCAAGTATGTTTTTCTCTCTCCTCTCCTTCACATGTTGATATGTTCAATGATGGACCACAGTTTGTTGGTTGATTTTTTTTTTTTTTCTGTTCCTCAGACCAAATAATTTTAATTAATCTATCTTCAAATTCACTAAACCTTCTTCAAGTCTCCTGTTGAGTCACTGCAGTAAATATCTGATTTTATTTATTGCACTTTTCAACTTCAGCATTTGTATTATGTTATTTTAAAAGTTTATATGTCTATATTGATGTTCTTTGTTTGATTAACATACTTCCCTTCATTTTTTCATGGTTTACTTTAGTTATTTGGACATATTTAAAATATCTGATTTAAAAATTTTATCTAGCAAATTCAATGTCTGGAGATTCCTCTTGGACTGTTTCTTTCTTTTCTTTTTTCTCTATATATGAACCATACTTTTCTGTTTTATTTGTTTCATAATTTTTTTTGTTAAAAACTGGATAAAACTTTAAATTATATAAAAACTTTAAGTTATATAATGTGGCAATTTTGGAAAAGATAGCCCCCCGGTTCATTGTTGTTATTATTGTTTGTTTTATTATTACTGTTTATTTGCTTAGTGACTTTCCTAAACTAATTCTGCTATCACGTGTCGCCGTGGAAGTCTCTGTTCAGTTTAATTATCTGACCACATTGCTTTTCTAGAATAAGACTCCTGAGCTGTAACAGAAGTATGTGTGTGTTGGGGCATGCAGCTGATGCTCTGGCAGGCACTGTATAAACACTGCCTTAATCTTTACTTCCTACTTTTACAGACCCTGAAGATCAGCCAGAGGGATCTCTATGGTCATTTCTTAGCATGAGTCCAGGTCTGCACATGTACGTGGCCTTCTAGAATCACAAGAATATATCTAAGCTTTCAAAGCTCCTTAAGGCTATCTCATTCCCAGCTTTTCCTTTTATGTTTTTCAGTCAGTTTCTTATTAGACCCACCTACATCACTGCCTCAGGCAAATGTGATGTTAAACTGCTTGTCACTGATTTTTCTTTCAGTAAACACCCCAGGGAAAAGGCCCTTTGTAGTGCACAAGCCCTGGGTCAGTTCTTATAAAGACAAGCCCTGTGTGTGGGGTTTGTAGGAAACTGCCAGGCAGGTCAAATGATAGTTCTCTGGAAATGGGGTGGTTGGGAGAACCTCAAATTCACTCTTCCCTCTGCAGTGGCTCATTAGCTGGAATTTTCAAGGCTCCCATAATTATAAGACTGTTGGTTTCCAAGGCTTCCTTGGAGCTGGGAATAGCAGAAGGGAACAAAAGTAAGTTAAAATGACAAAAAAGCTCAATCTTACCGAGATTCAACTGTTTTTCTTGATTAAGCATTTCTTAGAGTATTGCCTGTCTTTAATTTCTGGAGTTCTATAAAAGTTGATTTTGATGATTTTTACCAGTGTTATCATTGCTTTTACAGAGGAGTGAATTTTCGGAAGCTCTCACACTATCATTCCGGATGTGCTCTCCTATATACTGTTTTAACATTTCGCTACTGGCTAATAAATCTTCATTGAGGACAAAGACTTAAGGCTCTGACTAATATTTTTAGCATAAATACTGCCTTTAAATACAAACACAATGCTAAAGCCTATATACTCAGGTGAAGTTTGTAGCAAGATCCTAAGTAATGTAGCAACATAGAATATTTTGTGATATAACTGAAGAAAAAGATTATTGAAATTAAGTGGCATAAGTTTAATTCAAGAAGATACAAAAGAGGAAATAAATCCAAAGGAAATAGAAGAAAGTGAACGATAAAGGTGAAAGGAGAAATTAATAAAATAGTAAAAAATCAACTATAGATATAATAAACATATTAGGATACTTTGGCTGCAAATATCAATCGTTCAATTTAAATCGACTTAAAAATAAGGAAATTGTACAACTCATTGTATTAGCTAGGGTTCTCCAAGAAAACAATAAATATTTTGTTACATTTTATGTTTTATATATATGTGTATATATAGAGAGAGAGAGCTAGCACACAGCACACTATATATTGCTATATATACATAATGTTATACATATAGTTATACATATATATTTTGAAAGAGAGAGATTTATTTTTATTTAGAGGAAATTGCTCACACAATTGTAGGGGTTGATAACACAGGAAGAGTTTCTGTGTTTTGTTCTAGACTCGGAATTCCTTCTTCTCTGAGAAGCCTCAGTCTCTGTTCTTAAGCCTTCAACAGATTGGATGAGGCCTACCCATATTATAAGGGTAATTTGCTTTACTTAAAATAACTGATTCTAAGTGCTAATCACATTTAAAAAACCATCTTTACAGCAACATCTAAACTAGTGTTTAAGCAAACAACTGGCCGTCGTCGCCCGGCCGAGGGCCACATGGTGTGCTCACGGGTGCTGAGGGCTGAGGTGCTCACAGGGCTGGCCTGACTCACGCGGCTTCATCCTGTGACTTCAGGCTCTTTTCTCAGCAGCTCTCTTGGTTTTCCCCGTCCACATTCTGGCTTTAACTTCAGACAGACAGCTGGATATCACAGCATTTCTAGGCCTTACATTTACACAGGATAAATCCGAGAAGAAGATAAGGTGTCTTGCAATCACTAACTTAGAAAAGAGAGTGTTCTCAAATCCTTCTGCAAATATCAAGTGGCATCACATTGGGCCAAACGTGTTCACAGCTGATTTGAGATATGTCATGGAGTACTACCCAGTCATAAAAAGGAATGAAATAATGTCTGTTTTGTTTGTTTGTTGTTTTGTTATTTTGTTTTTTTGAGACAGAGTCTTGCTCTGTCACCCAGGCTGGAGTGCAGTGGTGTGAACATAGCTCACTGCAACCTGGAACTCCTGGGCTCAAGTGATTCTCCTGCCTCAGCCTCCCAAAATGCTAGAATTACCAGCACCATACCTGGCCTGAAAAAATATCTTTTGCAGCAACTTGGATGGAACTGGAGACCATTATCCTAAGTGCAGTATCTCAGAAATGGATAAACAAACTCCATGTGTTCTCACTAGTAAGTACCGGAGCTAAACAGTGGGTCCACATGGTCATAACATTGTGTAAAGGACACTGGAAAGTAAGAAGGGGGAGGGGGGAGAGGGAAGGGGGAGGGATGAAAACTTACCTGTCAGGTACAGTGCACACTATTCTGTGATGGGCACACTAAAAACCCGACTTTAGCATTATACAATTCATCCATGTAATAAAAACACTTGCATCCCCTTAATTTTTTGAAGTAAGAAAAAAAAAAAGAGACACGCAATCTCTATCTAAAAAGACAGAATTCCTCCTGATGTGCTGAGGCCCACCCTGCAGATGAGGCGGATCAGCTTCTCCCTGTCCCGGGGAGTGGAAAGGAAGATGTAACTGAACATACCAGAGCTCTTCGGGGCAGGATGGCAGGGGATGGGTACAGATCAGCGAGCAGTGACGCCCATCTACAATCAGAAGCTGGTTCTAAAAATAACAGCAAACAACTATAGCAGTAGCAGCAACTAAATTCAAAATTTGTCCAAAGGACAAACTACAAACGAGAATAACTAAGTAAGAAAGAAGGATAAATAAAAAATATGAGAAATTAAAATGGGCATGACTACAACTGAAATCTATTTAATTATTAAAAAATACTTTGAACAAATCATTAATGTAATTATTTTATTTTGAACTTGCAAGAAATTAATAAAGTTAGAGAAATTATAAATTATAAATATTTATATTTGTAAAAGGGGTGGAAGGTCTAATTAAAACAGCAAAATGAAAAGATTAAATTGTTAATCACTTCTCCTCTTTAGCCAAAGTAACTATTTATAGCTGATTTTATAAACTTCTACTAATCTTCAAGAAAGAAATATAAAAGTGACATAGAGAATATGAAATGAATTAAAACTTTCCATTTCTTTTCAGTGTAGTATAACATTATAAGAAAATAAAACAAGTAGAACCAAAAAGATTTAAAAAATTAAGATCTAATTTAACTTATGAGCATAAGTGAAAAAATCTTAAATAAAGGACAGCAAATTAAAACTAGCAAAAAATCATTACTAGATAAATTTGGTCCAGGTGTAAAAAAATATTTCAACATGATAGATCTATTAATAAAAATTATCACATAAATGGGTTTATGTGGAAAAATCATTATCAGAAGGATGCAAGGAAATATATAAAAATAAAATTAACATTCATAACAGAAAATTCAGAGACATTTAACACATGCTAGTGATAAAATGTTCTGAGCAGATGAAAAACAACGTTAAAATGAAAAACGTTATTTACAAAGCCTATAGTAATCTCATACTTGGAATTCAATTTTAGAAACATTCCAATGAAAGTCAGGCGGAAAACAATCATAGCCATTTTAACCCCAGTGTTTCATTGCTAAAGAGAATCTGAGCTGCACATGAAAGTAAAATTTAAAAACACAGATTTTTATTCATAAGCTATTGCAATAGAGGAAAAGCACCCTCAGTATGGAACCGGACGTAATGATGCACACAGCAAAGACAGCAAGCGTGGGTGGGGGTGGGGCCGGTGGATGGAAAAGTACCAAGCACAGACTAAGGGCACAACGGGGTCTGTGCTAGACTGACCCGGCAGGATTCCTGCTGAAGACAGCCTGTGGGGACCAGATATCAAGGGTCCGGAAATTCTCCCTAAACTGAGTTAGGAGGATTCTTGCTGAAACTGAGCTACGCAAGTCTGGCAGGGAAGGGCCAAGGTTGAAACCTGGGGGAACGGAGGGCTTAGCAGAGCCTGATAAAGAGAACATCTTGCAGTCCCTCCTCTTGATCAAGGAATGAAGAAGAGGGATTCTTCTTTCCTCTGAATGATATGAGTTCTTTTCTCATTTAGTCACCGTTTGTTCATCAAGGACCAGCAGAACCACCTGTTGAGACTTGGTGACAGTCGCCAGTTGCGAGCCATGTGACATCTACTGAGAGGGATATCTGTGACAGTAACCAGAATGACAAAGATTAGAGGCTGAATCAACCTCTGTGCCCAACTCTGCAGGTCTTCAGGGATCCACCGAAAAAAGTCCCAGGACCCACTGGCTTTCCTTGGTGTTAGAAGAGCAACAGCTGTTGGAAGAGCAGCGATTCGGTAGATTTCTTGTTTGCCTCTAGGACCTTCCTGATTATGGCAAAGATGTAAGATAGACGCCAGGACAAAGGCGCTGCAGTTGCTTCCAGCCACTGTTCATGCACCTGCTCTGCAGCTAGAACCGATGGAGAGCTAGGCAGTCAGGGAGGACAGCGTGCTGGGTTTCTTGTCATTGGTGAGTCGCTGATTTAAGGCCACTGGTAATAATACTGTGCAGGAACAAGGTGAGTTGTTTCAGCAATGAATAGATGACTCTGTCATTAAATTGAAATTATTCAGCCAGGTGACAGATTCCCTGGGATGGTGTCCAAAAGGTGGCAAAACTTCCACAAAAAGTAGTGAGATCATGGGTGGAACTTAGGCTCAATTTGGTAGCTGCTTTTTCTCAATCACCTCCCTAAGAGCTGAGATCACCTAAAAGGGGACTTGTGATGTCCTGGATATGTCCTTTGTTTCTACTGTGAGAGCAAGGTGAACAGGAGGGAGCGGCTGGTTGCTGTAGAAACAGTTCACAGAAAGAAGGGAGTTGGGGGGGCCTGGCTAGCAGGGAGATGGTAAGGTGACAAGATCCTGTCCAGTTGACCAGGGACAGCCAGTAGTCTGGAGTTCCACAGACAAAACAGGAATCATCTGGAGCTAGCCATGGGGTCACACAAATAATTTTCCAGTGGCTGAGGGTGCCCAAATGATGCAAATTTTGAGGGTGGAAAAAGGATTTGCCAGAGGTGGTCCATGTTTTGTTGGTTTGGGTCCAAGAAATTAGGTTCAGAGGAGCAATGCAGAGAATTCCATTGACTGGATGAATGTCGCAGGGTGTCTCAGGAATCTGTAGCTTTGGGGGCTTTATTTTGAATTTAGCAACACCTAGGTAAGCAAATGACAAATGCTTACTCCCAGAACAGTCATTGGCATGATTATGATAAAACGCACATGACCTTCGTGAGGACAGGCTGGCACACGTTCGGGGGTTTCCCACAGTGTGTGGCAGTCTGATATAGGAAGGTGCAGGGAAAGAGGAAAAAGGTCATAACAAAAAAAGGCATTTCAGCTGATCAAAGACATCTGGGAAGCTCCCAATGTGTCTGTGGGAAAGGGAGACAATGCCTGCCGTCTGTGACGTTGAGGGAGGCGGTGACTAGCAGGGCCCAGGCTTGCCACAGTTTCTGTGGGTCAAACAGTCTTGCTCGGAGGGAAGGAGAGGGGAGGGCAGGGAAAGAACAGGGTGACTCCTGTGGGTGGAAACGAGTCTTGCAGGAGGAGCTGGGAAGAGCACGAGGGTCTGCACAGAGGGCAGGTACCGGAGCAGGGCCGGGGGGAGGGGAGCAAAGGTGTGTGTGGCTCCCAGGTCTGGGCAGAAGCTGACGCCCCCATGACGACCTCTGCTCGTCCCAAGGCTCTCGGGACTGCTGGTGCCTCTGGCTGTCGACTGCTTCTGGTGGCTCCCGACAGAGTCTCGGTTTGAGGTCTCTGGTTGGGATACTTCTGCAGTCTTAGTAACTTTTGTGTTTCTCTAATTGTGAAACAGGAACACAAGATTGAACGCCCTGTCATTTGACAGCTGTGTCGGCAATGAGTAAAATGGTATAAAATTGCTTCCAACGTAGGCTCCAGTTTAGGTTTCCTGTGGTGGTGTTTCCAGAATACCAGATCTCTCGGTAGGCCGAGGGTCACACGGGAAGTTCTAGGGGGTAGACCGCTGCGAATCGTTGATTATAGGACTGAACGCGTTTCTTTCCCCTTGGCAGGTGAGGTCAAGTTGGAATCCTCCGCTGGCCAAAATGACTAAGGCGTTCTCGTGGGCTTGCCGGTGAGAGTTTCACAACAGGGCAGTTTCCGTGGGGACAGCAGTGAGGATCAGGCGGCCAAGGTGAGTCCAGCTCTTCAAGTGGCTTAGCCAGTTTGGTCTGGAGGATGGAGCTGGGTTTCCCTGTGGTGCTGAGGGTGGTAGGAGCAGGGGAGTGTTTGACTCAGGTTTACTGTCTTTTGAATTTCCTGTATCACTGTGACAATGAAACTTGATCCTCGGCCACTAGAGAAGGCACAGGGAGCACCTAAGTGGGGAAGATTCATTCTAGGAAAACTGGCAAGTAATGTTGCTGAAGGATTTCATCAGGGAAGAGCCTCTAACCATTCAGAAAGCATGCAGGTTAGAGTATATTTGTAGGCTTGCACTTCCCGTAACTGGATAAAATCCACCTGCCGGTGAGGGAGGGCTGGGGCGGGAGGGGCACACCACTCACCTTCCCTGCCCCGGCTTCACGGTTTCTCCGGGGCTATGTTTCTGGCAGATGAGGCAAGCGGCAGCCACTTGGTCCAAACAAAAGCTAAAGGGTCCAAACACGCCTGCCTGATACATCTCTCGGTTTGTTCTTTCACGCTGAGTCATGCTGTGTAACCCACACACAGTGACTCAGACGACAGGCTGACGCGCTAGCACATGGCTGCCCTGGGGCCTCCACGTCCATCTGAAGGGGTCAGACATCTGGCACTTTCACAGCCCGTTTTTTTCTGAGTCAGAAGCATTTCTATGAGCCACGCAGGAAGCAGAGGATGAAAATCCTGCCAGGGCTGCAGGGCGTGCGGTGGGATCCAGAGGCGTTGGCCCAGATCTCAGGAACCGCTCAGATGTCTTGGGTGGTTGGGGAAGAGGCTGCCAGTTTAACACACTTGTCACCCATTTATTTCCCAGGCCTCCCCTGAGTTCTTTGTACTATGCCCTTGCGTTTTAACACTGGCGACCTCCTGGAGTGAGAACAGGGCCTCGAGGAAAGTCCTGCTGTCTGGTGCTCACTCTCGGCTGCTGTGCGAGCTGCTGTCGTGAATCCTCTGTTGCTGTAACATACCCAAAGCACGGATTGCCCAAAAGGTGTGGTGGCTACAGCAGTATTCAAAATCTTACCCCTCACTCCCTCTGCTTTTCTGCAAGCCCAGTAAGAGCAATGAACTTGGCCACCTGGGCTGATTTAACGTCTGCCGGGCTTGATATTTAAAAGGCTTGTGTTGATCAGTAATGACATCCAGTCTGGAAGGTTCCATCCTCCCTCCAGAGGTAGGAGCCATGGACATAAAGATTAAGGTCCACTTCAAGGAGGGGTTTTCTGATAAATCCAGCCTGGAACGAGATAATGGTCTAATATTGATGACACAGTAATGAGGCCTCCCCCATCAGCAGGCAAAGAAAACAAGGGTTGGGAGGGTTACGGTTTTGACAGTGATGTATGGAGATAGGAGGAGAGAGCAGTAAGCTTTTGTAAGGGGTAATTTAAGAAGCAGAAGGGTAAAGCCAGGCTCTGTGGCTCATGGCTGTAATCCCAGCACTTTGGGAGGCCAAGGTGGGAGGATCACTTGAGCCCAAGGGTTTGAGGTTGCACTGAGCTATTATGACACCACTGCACTCCAGCCTGGGCAACAGAGCAAGACCCTGTCTCAACTAACTAACTAACTAACTAAATAACGAAAAAGCAGGGAAGCGCTGTGCGTTTGCACTAAGCAATGGAGTCTGCACAGCAGGAGCACATATGCCCAGTGGGTGACATAACGTTACATCGGTGGTAGCTTGGGCATGTTTGGCAGTTGCTGCCATGGCTCGGAGGCTGGAGGATATGCCTTAGCTACTGGGTCAAAGCCAGGCCTTAATACTGCAGAGCTCTCTGGTGTCCATCATGTTTCTGGAATAATACTCTAGGCATGGCCCTCTAATTCATGCACGAACAGGGCAAAAATCAGGGAGATACTGGGAAATTCAAGGGTGGAGGTGGCCATGAAGGGAGGGAGCCCTAAGGTTTGCAAATGCATCTTTGGGTAGCAGGTCCCAGACTACTGGGCCTGGGGGTGGCTCCCTGGTCAGGGCATCAAGGGGTGAGGCAACCATGGAGCAATTAGGGATCTGCATCCTAAAGTATCCTACAAGACCCCAAACCTTCTCAGTTTGTTTCAAAGAAAAGGAAGAACTGAATCATAGGGCCTTGGTCCCAGACACCAGATACACAGTGAGTATGAGTGAATTCTGTCTTTAGCTACCTGTGGCCCTCTCTTGCCCATGTCTTAAGAAGGTATTCAGTGTTCTGACTGTCAGAACATAGAAGGAGATCACAGATGAAAATGGTCTCTCCTGAGAAGTCCCCAAAATTCGCATTTAGGATGTGTGAGAAGTAGGTAGGGGCTTCGGTCAATCCTTAGGGCATAACAGTCCAGGTACATAGTTGGTTTTCTCAGGTGAAGGCAACCAAGCATTGGGACTCCTCATGACAGGGAATGCTACATATAAAAGGCAGAACACAGGTCAATGGCAGTGAAATACTGGGTGTTGGAAGTTACAGCAGACAGGACAAGTGGTAGGAGTAGGCACTAAGGCAAATCCAGGTGTGACAATTTTATTGATAGATTTTAGATCTTGGAATACTGATATTCTTTCTCATTTGGGTTTTTAATGGCTAAGATGGGAATATTGCATGAGCAGCAATGAAGACTAGAAGTTTTTGTTGGCTTAACCTTGGGTTGTTGGGTTCCCAACCTTGGGTTGGGAACTCTGAGGCGAGGCATAGCAGAAAACATTCCTACCTTAACGGGTTCTGCATCCCATATATATCCAGCATCAGTGGAGTTTTTTGTCCTTAGTGAAGAGAAAAATCTGTCTAAAGTTGACATAAATCTTTAGTTAGATGGGTGCCAGTTTGGAGAGCAGATGAACTGGGGGAATTCGGCAGTCATGAGGGGACATGGACATGAACGGGAGGAATCTTGCAGAAGAGCCCTTTGGGGAACGACGACTCTCGAGCCGAGGAGAAAATTGTGCTTAGCTTTAGCAGTTCACACAGGGATACTAAAAGGCTGATATAGAAGCAAATGCTGCCTCCAGGGAAGGAGAGAATGGTGTTGGGTGTGGGGCGTGCCGCCCCAGCATGGCTAAGCTCCCGTGCCTTCAACTTGCAGGGCTCCTGCCTTTCTCGAGTGCAGTGGCAGGTCAGAGCACTGGGCATCTACCTCCTTGGAGGGGTCAGTGACTCCCGGGGAGGAGGGGCTGGGCTTTTCCCTCCCCCCGAGGCCCAGGCAAACCTGGACCTAGTGGGCTCTTTCCTCCCATTTTCAGCGAGTCCCAATCAGTGGGAGCCCACCATTTTAGAGCTTACTGTTGATTAAAACTTTTCAGGATTGTAATACCATAAGCTTGTGTTCTGGATTTTCCTTTTCTAAAAATACTATCTTCATAATGCTGGGCTAAGGTCTGGAGCTTGACTATGTTTGTTTTCTCCAATTAATATTATTTTTCCATAATGTGTCATGGAGCTGCAGTCTCAGACCATTTACAAAGTTTGTGGCCAGAGAAGAAGCTGTTTGGGAAGTCAGTTCCAGCCCAAGTATTCTTTCTCTGTTGATGGCGACAGATACCCAGTTTCAGCCACGTGTGGCTTATGATTTTGAATGCGTTATCAATAGATTTTAGTGGGAGGGTCCTCAGGGGTGGTTCCTAGTAATTTTTCTCCTACCTCCCTAAGTTTCTGAAGGGAGTCAGGGATAATCTGAGACCTCTGGTAGTCCTCAGAGATAGTGACCCATTTGGCTTTGGCAAACTAAAGGGGGTTATATCTCCAGGCCCAATCAATATGTGCATAAATTGATAAGTCAGGGAATCTTAGAGAACATGTTCCCAGAACAATTTTAAATTGTTCAGTATTCCCTTCCCATTCCTCTTGGAAGCCAGGAGAGTCCTCGGTGACAGCATGCAATTAAATGTTATCTCTTCTGTTGGTCTCACTTGGGAGCAAGCATGGTCGGATGGGGGCTTCCCCTACAGGAGGTGGGGCTCGGAGTGCGCCACAGTTTCAGGAGTTGAGGGACTGGGTGTGAGACGCGTGGAGGGCGTACTGGGCAGGAAGGTACAGAGGAGAGCTGGGAGGGGGACATGGGAATATTCGGGGGCCCTCTAGAGGACTTACTGGGTTGAAATTTTTTTTTTCTGAAGACATTAAGACTCTCAGTAGTTTGAGTAAAGTTTGAATTACTTAGCCAGCTTTCAAATTCTTCATACCAAGCAGAATCAGTGGATTGTGCATCCAAGATTTTTGTTTCTTTTTGGTCTAGGGCTCTTCTAGGTGCACTAACGTGGAGACAGCCAAGGAGACCCAGAGGGAGCACTGTAGCTTGACAGAGTTCTCAGTAAAGTCTTGCCAGGAAGAAAGAAAGCAAACAGTATTAGAGCCACAGGGGCAAAACATACTGTCGGCAAGAGGGTGAGAAGCGGCGGTGCTGTGGTCTGAACGTGTCCCCCACAGTTAGTGTGTTGGAAACCTAATCCCAATGCAACACTGTTGACAGGTGGGACCTTTAGGAGGTGATTAGGCCATGAGGGCTTTGCCCTCCCGAGTGGATCACTGCCATGGGGCAGGGCGAGCTTCCAATGAAAGGCTGAGTTTGCCCCCCTGTTACACGCTCTCTCTTCCTCTCTCCCTCTCTGTGATGCAGCAAGAAGGCCCTTGCAAGACGCTGGCCTCTTGATCTTGGACTTCCCAGACTCCAGAACCACGAGCCAGTAAATTTTTCTTCATTACAAATTACCCAGATTGCGGCATCTGCTACGGCAGCACAACGTCTAGGACGGGAGGTCTCAATTGAGCGACTAGCACACAGTTCCTTTCAACTTAGAACAGAGGAACTTGGTGCTCTAACCCAGCCTTTGTTCCTTACAGAAATCAGCCTCTTACAAATAGGAGCCTAGGACTCTAACACAACCTCTGTTTGCCTGAGACTGTAACCCGCCCTCAAGAGTGCATTCAGAATCTTAAGAATCAAAATCTATCAACAAACATTATCCATAGCACTGGATTTTGGAGTCAGACTCACCAGTGCATACCAAAACAAGCAAGTAGACTGAAGACAGGAAGTCCCAGGGCATGCACTGAGAGGTCCGGCTGTCTTGTCCGAGAGTCTGGTGCAAGTTACAGCAGCAAAAAACTGTCAAAAAGAACCAGAGTTAGACATAAAGTGGTAAGAATAGATTGTGCTCAGAAACTATTGCAACTGGAATAAAGAAACCTCAGTAGAGAACTGGGATAAATTCCAAATACAGGAAACACAGCTAAGGTTTTACCGTCAAGGGGTAGAAAGCAAGTCAGCGATGGAAAATCACTAAGCACAGACATCAGGGCACAGAAGGGGGATTCTTGCTGAAGACAGCCCGTGGGGATCAGACATCAAGGATCAGAGGGATTCTCTCTAAAGTGGCTTGGCAGGATTCTTGCTAAAACTGGGCTATGCAGGTCTGGCGAGGATGGGGCCTCGTAGAAAAGAAGGCTTAGAGGAGCCCAACTACAGTTGGGTCAGGGAGAGCATCTTGTGGCCATGTTCAGCTGGAAAGTCAGCCAAACAATGAAACACACAAACGAAAAACCAAATAAACTATTTGGAAATAAAACGCTAATTTTTCCTTGTTTTAAAATAATACTCTCAACTATCCAGAAAATACCAAAGAACATACCAATAAATGCAGAGTGGGAGCATATTTGCTGGATAAATTAAAACACAGAAAACCAATAGTATTCCAATCACAGTAGCCACTTAGAAAAGCAAAGCCAGCAATAAAATATCTTACCTTTTTATATTAAAAAAATTTAGATTTAAAAATAGTTTTGAAAAAAGTTATAAAATAACACTATTGAAACACATAAAAGATAAACTGAATAAGTGAGATAGACTATTTCATGAATGAGGGAATTGAATTCTGATAACATTAATCATATAACAATAAAACCAACATTCACTGAACATTTCCTACATGCCAGGCACCTGTTCTAAATACTTTGCAAAAGGAGCAGTGGCAAGAAAGGAGCATGATCAGGACTCTTTGGCCACTCTTGCGAAGCAGGTCCTGATGGGTGGCTTATATTTTCCTGGATTGAGCTGAGCCCATCATCTGAAGGGAGGTATCACAAGATCGGAGGAACAGCCTCCACATGTACTGGCCATCAAATTGGCACCAACTGATCAACACTATGGTGCTCACATGGTAGTAATATTCTCCAGGGATTAGGGGGTTGGGGAGGTAAACTTACAACTAGTGGACACGGTGAGCATTGTAGAGGGGAAGGGTGCGCCTCTAACCCTCGCTTGGGTGAGGCAAAGACATAAAATGTCACCAAAATGTTTGTACCTTCATAATATCCTGAAACAAACAAACAAACAAAAACAAGAAGAAAGGAGCATGAGATCAGGAGAGGGGATGTTATCATTATTGTTTTTAATAAGATGTTTCCAGTCTTAGAGGAAACAGCCAGAAGAGAGGGAGGTTTAAAAAGAGAGCTAAATCAGAAGTTACTAAAACATGGGCAACAGTGGAACACCGCACGCTCTGTCACAGGTGACGTAACCTTTCAGGAGTGAAGCGGGTCGCACCCAGAGACCAGCAGCATCAGCACTGAATCAGAGTCTCTGGGGATGGGGTCCAGGAATCGGCTTTGTAACAACATCCCAGGGGACTCCTATGCACCTTAAGGTTTTGGAAGTGTCATGCATGCTTAGAGTCTTCACAAAGTGGCACAGGAAGCCCTTTTCAGACAAAATTTTAACATCCACAATTAAAGTCAAATCTGAGTAAGGAATTAGAGCACAAAGGAAGATAAGACAGGTATTTGATAAAATGGCCTTCTTGTTGAAAACTTTCATGAACGGAAGTAAATGTGAAATCACGGTTTTCTTTTCACATAATGTAAACTGTTATCAGCTCTACTGACTGTATTTTATAATCCCAATTTGCATATTGAATGTTTTTATATTTAAATGTATTAAATATTTATTTACGTATGTGCAACCTGATAAGAAAAAATTACCTTTCTTAGAAAGCAAACATCTCAAAATATTTCTGCAAGCCATATTGTGGAGCAGAATATTAAAAATTTAGAAGACTAAAATTATCATAAACGAGAAGTGACATAATTAAAGTATACTATGTACATCACATATAATAAAATACATACATAACATACAAATGAAATAATTCCTACCTATTGACCAGCTTTGCCACTGGATTTGACTCTTCGTGCAATGACAATTCAGCCTCAGAAGGCAGCACAGGATGAGCAAGATTAAGTCACCTATCAGCCTTTATGTAGCTTCTGGCTCTTTACTGCCCTTTACATCTTCCCAGCCCTCCCTCTGTCATGTCTTTCCTGGAGGTCACGTCCCTCCCGAGGCGCTCACTGCTCTGGAGTGATCCATAGTCAAGTCAGCCGAAGGGGCTGACTGGGAGGGGCGCTCACGGCTATGAAAGAAGCAACATTCGCAGCAAGATCTTCTATTTCTAACACAGGGTGTAGGTAGGCCAGAAATTGTGGAAACAAAAAATTATACTATTTTTTTCTTCCAAAGTTTTAGAAAAGTCCCAAATTTTTAAATTTGAGTCACGATTTCTGTACGACAGCAAACAAATGAATCCAGTGAAAGAGCTATGGAAGTTACTATAATTTCAAAGTTAGGAATTCTTCATTTCTGGTTTTTCCTTCCTCCAAATGATGACTCACTACTGGAGTCAGGAGTCTTCTCACTGCATCGCAGATGCCACCTGGTCTACGGTCACGTTGTAGCTTCACACCCATGTGCAGTGCTGGCTTCTGGTGTTTGCCTGTAGGCACCTCGCCCAAGTGTCCTCCTACCCACTGCAGTAGCTGGCCCTTCCCCACGTGAGCATCTACTGAGATGCATGTGTCCTCGAATTCCATCTCACACACCCCTTGCTGTTATCTACCTCTTCTCAGCAGGGCCACATCTGGACATCGACTTTGTCCCTCCACTAATTTCCACGACCTTCTCAGCAGCATGGTTGCCCAACCACATTATTCTAGGAGTCATCTCTAAGGCGCTATCTTCCTTAGAGAGCTTTGCTGCTTTGAGATATAATTATCTGAGTTGACATACTTATCTCTACTCTGTTTTCACAAAAGGTCTTATCTACCCCCGAATTCTGATGGGTTCGGTGGCAGGAACAGGCCTCCTGAAGCCAGCAGAGAGGGCTCCTCCCACGGCTGCTAAGTGACGCTCCCAGCCTCCACCCAACCAGGCAAGGGCAGGCGTCTGGCTTCATCTGCTCCTTTACTGCTGTTTGTTGAATGAAAACTTACACTCTGATTCCTTTGAGGGTGTAGCATTTTGAAACAGAGAAATTATTTTTCGCTTTCAAATTTATGATAAATATAAACATGTTTTATTCCTTAATCAAAAAGCAAATTTCCAGAGATGGACACCAACAAAACAAAAATTCTAGCTTGATGTCTTTTTAAACAAAAAAAGGCAGATATTATGGTATATGGGAAAACTGAGTAGCAAAATTAATTCCTTAGAAGAGAATTTCAGGCAAAAATTATAAAAATAAATCAAGTGAGATATTTTACATAATTATAGGCATAAAGTTTAACAAAAACAATAAATGGGCTTCAAAATAGAGGAAAGAAAACCTGATACAATTATAATAAGAAACTGAAATACCATTAAAATGAGAAACTGATGCATATATATCTCTCTCAGAAATTAAAATATAGACTAAAATATACAGGTCGGGCACAGTGGCTCACACCTATAATCCTAGCACTCTGGGAGGCTGAGGTGGGAGGATTGAGTTCAAGACTAGCCTGAGCAAGAGCGAGACCCCATCTCTACTAATGCAAGATCCCATCTCTACAAAAATAGAAAAAATTAGCCAGGTGTGGTTGCCTGCACCTGTAGTCCCAGCTACTCAGGAGGCTGAGGCAGGAGGATCGCTTGAGCCCAGGAGTTGGAGGCTGCGGTGAGCTAGCCTGATGCCACGGCACTCTAGCCTGGGCAACAGAGTGGTACTCTGTTTCCAAAAAATAAAAACAATAAAATAAATTTAATTAATTAATTTAATTTAATATATAATAGTAGAGGATTAGAGAAACATATTTAAGAAAATTTGTGACAATACAACTTGGAGCAATGAAAACCTAGACATAAATTTTGCTAGAAAGTCAAATCATACATCAACTTTACCAGACCCAACACAGAGTCCCACTTTAGCCAATATTTTGTAATGTGTGTTTGGACATTGACATTGAAATAGAATTCATTAATAATAAACTATCAATACAAGTTCCAAAATAATTTGTCCTCATTATCATATAAGGGTATTACAGAAAGTATTTTATAGGAAAAAAGGATATTTTATAACTAGAAGATTGAATAGTCAGATGCTTATATCTGTTTATAATGAGAAGTGTAGATGTAAGAGAAGCAAAAAGGCCATATTTCATTTTGTACAAAAATTAGAAAGAATTGAAAGAGGAAATATAACATTTAAATTAGATGTGAAAATAAGAATTAGTTACTTATGTAAGAATAAGCCACTCATTTTTGTGTCTGACAAGAGAAGAGGTAAATAACATTAAGTTAAATAGGGACAAGAAGTCAGGACCAATTACATTTTACAAGTTACATTTAAAGGAAAGAAGAGATATTCTAGCAAATGACCTGGTCCTTATTGAAACTGTGGTATTAAAATAAACTTCTACATCAAAAGGTGACATGAGGTAGTAACTAAATATTACAGAAAATGTTTGTTTATATTTTGTACTCATATAAACAGATACATTTAATCTTGCAGATGATATTTTTAAATGTGATAAGAAAGAACAGAGATAGTAAATAACTTAATAGTAAACCTTAGTGGACAACAGCACAATAACCCTGAAGAACAGCAAGCAACTCCAAGATAAATAAACACATTTAATATGCAATTTTCAGAACAGAGAGCTTTTTCATTCAGCTTCAACAACTTTAAAAATATACAGATTGGAAACAACATAATTTTCATTCAAGTTATTAATAAAATCCCTGCATTCATGTGATGTTAATTTGATATTAGGTATGAATATCTTACAAATGCTGTAAAATTGATTTTGTTTCTGCGTTCACTGCACAACTGCATTGAAACCCTTTTCAGCCAAATATGTAACTGGGAAATGCCATAATAAATAACTTAGTTTTCTTGGGCAGAATTTTAAAAGAATGTTAATTTGACTTCATTTATTTTGGGGGACTGCTTTACATGATGCACACTTAGAATTATTGTGTCTTCTTGATAGAGTTTCTTATGCTTGAAATTTGCATGGTATATATTTTTCAATCATTTAATTTCAACTTATGTCCTTATATTTTAAACACCTCTCTTTTCTTTTAAAAAACATTACTTGAGACTTGCTTTTTTTCTTGTAATCCAAGTTGACAATATCTGTCTTTTAATTGGAGCCTTTAATCCAGTTGCATTTAATATAATTATGTCTGTGGTTCAATTTCACTCTATCTTGCAGTTTGTTTGCAATTTGTTCTGTCTTTTATCTTCTCCTCCTCCCCTGCCTTGTTCTAGTTAATCAAGTGCTTTTGTTTCTTTCAGCATTCCTTTTTTATATTCTCTTTTTTCACTAACTATACCTGCATTTTTTAAAGTAAGTGCTGTAGAAATTGCAATATGTATCCTTAAATTATCACAATCTGCCTTGAATTAATAGTATATCACTCTATGTATAGTGCAAAAGCCTTACAACATTATAATACCATTCACATCCCATCCCATTCTTTGTGCTACTATTGTTATATGGTTTACTTCCAAATATTTTACAAACCCCATAATACATGTTTATAATTTTTGCCTAAAAATGTCAATTGTCACCTTCTATTAAAGAATGCTTATATGAATGGCCATAAACAAATTAAAATGATTTAATTTCTAACAAAAGTGATGATATAAACAATATATCAGAATCTATGTAATATATTAAAAGCGGTCAGAGGAAATTTGATTACACTATGTATAATACATAAGTAATAATTACACGACGCATATAAATGAATTACTTTTCCAGCCCAAAAACCTAAATAAAGAACAACAAAGTAAACCAAAAGAAGGCAGGAAAGGAAATAATTTAAAAAAATTAAAATGATACAGAATAAAAAACCAAAAGACCCAATGAATAAATAAAAATACTGGTTGTGAAAAATGTTATAAAATATACAAACCACTAACTAACTTGCTTCATTTCTTAAAAAAACCAACGAAGCACAAAAACAAACAAACAAAAACCAAGAATTAAACAAGGTAAAATAACCATTGATATGGAAAAAAATATTTTTAAAACCTTAAGAAGCTATTGTGAGACTTCTATGCACATACACTTGAACATCATAATGAAATTGATGATTTCCTATAATGAAATGCAGACTAAGACAATTAAACCCAGTATAGACAGAAAGCCTAAACAGCTACTTTCTATGAATGACATGGAAAATTTTACTAAGGAACTATAGATGATTTCACAGGGAATTTCTCCCAAATATCCAAAGACCAAATAGTACTGATGCTCTAAAACAGGGGGTTATAAACTGTCACCTGTGGCCAAATCCAGCCTAGCACCTCACTGGTAAGTGAAGTTCTCCTGAAATAAGCCAAGCACATTTATTTAGATATTATCCATGGCTGATTTTATTTTATTTTTTTATTTTATTTTATTTTATTTTATTTTTTGCTATAATGACAGAGTTCAGTGGTTGCAAAACAGAGAGAGAATTTCTAACAAAATGTAATATTGACATACAAAGACAGAGAGAGAGATGGTGGCTTGAGTACTGGCTCTAAAAAGTTATGTTCATGTCCTAACCCTAGGACCTGTGAATTTAACCTTATTTAGAAATAGATGCTTAGCAGATGTAACTAAGCTAAGGATAAGCCCTAAGTCCACTGACATACATCTTTAGAAAAGGCAGATGTGAGACACAGAAACACACAGGGAAAAAAAGCCACATTCGTGGGAGGCAGTCATTTGAGTACAGACACCAGCCCAGGAACGCCGAGGAGCAGCTGTCAGAGGTGCAGGATGGATTCGCTCTCAGAGTCCCCAGGGGAAGGAATCCTCCAGCAACTTGATTTTGGACTTCTGGCCTACAGACTGTGAGCGAATAAAATTCTGTTGTTTTAAGCCACCCAGTTTGTGGTCATTTGTTAATGGCAGCTCAGGAAACTAACCCAGATTTTGGCACTGGGAAGTGGGGTGCTGCTGTGACATCCTGAAGGTGGAGAAACAGCTTTGGAATCGGGTAGCGGGTAGACACTGGAGGAATCTTGAGGTGCATGATAGAAAAGCCTAGACTGCCTTGAAGATACGGCTGGCAGGAATATGAACATTAAAGGTGACGAAGGTAGAGGCTCAAAAGGCAGCAAGGGGAGCACCAGGGAAAGCGGTTCCTAGCGAGACCACGTGCGCAGCCAGGACGCGCTGCCGGTGGACACAGGACGCTCAGGTGACAGGGATGGAGGGCGGCTCACTGGCCTGGGAAAGGCAATCCTTGCTTTCATTACCTCCCCGCTGTGCGTTCTTTTAGTTTAAAGAGACAACAACTCGCTGAATTGTGTGCTGTTGTCTGGAAAGTAAAGTTGTCTGTGATGAGCCTGGATATTTGATTGAGGAGATTTTTAAACAAAATGTTGACGGCGCAGCCTAGTTTCTCCCCTATGCTTACAGTAAAATACTGAGCGGGAGAGAATGATGGAGAAAGGATATGTTAAGCAGAATGGAACTAAGACTTTACGATTTTAGAGATTCTCAGCCTATACCAATTGCAAAAGACGCCACAATTGAGAAATTCACTGTTCGGAATGTAAAGAGGTTGGGGGCGGGGGGCGGGGAGGGGTGCACACCTACATGATGAGTGCGATGCGCACCGTCTGGGGAATGGACACGCTTGAAGCTCTGACTCGGGGGGGATGGGGATGGGGGGAGGGGATGGGGGTATACCTACATGATGAGTGCGATGCGCACCGTCCGGGGAATGGACACGCTTGAAGCTCAGACTCGGGGAGGATGGGGGTGGGGGGAGGGGATGGGGGTATACCTACATGATGAGTGCGCACTGTCCGGGGAATGGACACACTTGAAGCTCAGACTCGGGGGTGATGGGCGGTACATGGGCAATATATATAACCTGAACTTTTGTACCCCCATAATAAGCTGAAATGAAAAAAAAAAAAAAAAAAAAAAAAAACTCCCGAGAGAGGTGGAGGGCGAGGCTGGGCCAACTTCTGCTGAAGAGATCAGGTGTGCGAGTCACAGATCCAGCTAATACCCTCGGCAGAAGCCAGGCAGAGAGCTGAGCCATCCAGAAAGGGTGTGTGGGTCCCCTTAGATACACAGGAGACCCACAGGGTTCTGACAACGCGACACCACTGAGAACAGGCCCAGCCTGGACAAGACGGACAGACAGGATGAAATACAAGAAGGCTGCTCAACTTCTAGATTCCACAGGCAGGTAATGGACTGACAGAGTTACGAGGCTGCAACATGTGCTTCTTACCAGGACAAAGAGAATAATTCTGAGGGGACAACTACAGACGACAGGCAGAGTCCAGAGAGCTGGGCCCAGAGCCCGGGGCCAAGGCAGCCTCCTTGGGCCCAGAGGGCAAAGCACTGAGCCAAAGAAAATTACTCTCAGGCCTTGAATTTCAATGAAGTTTGCCCTCCTGGGTTTCAAACTTGTTTGGGGCCAGTGATTATTATTTTTATTTCTTTAATTTCCTCCCTTTTGAAATGGGAATGTCTATCCAGTGCCTGTTGTAAAAAGCAGATAACTTGTTTTCTAGTCTCCAGAGAGCCACAGATGGAGTGGAATTTCATCCCCAAATGGGTCATACACAGAATCTCACTGATACCAGATTTAGGTGACTTAGAAGATGAGATTTTGGACTTTTTTGAGCTGATGATAGTTAAATGAGTTATTGAACTTAGAGTTAGTGCTTAATGGGTTTAGACATTTGTTGATTCTGAGATGGGTGCATGAATTTTGCATATGGTGCAGACATGAATTTTGAGGAGCCTAATGGCAGACTGTAGTGTGTTGAATTGTGGCTCGAAAAACATGTCCAGCTCCTAAGCACTGGTACCTATTAATGTGACCTTATTTGGATTTTCACAGTTGTAACTAATTTAAAGACCTTGAGATGGGATCATCCTATATTTAGGCTGGGCTCTAAATGCCATGGCATACATTCTTATAAGAAATAGTTTGAGACACGAAGACACACAGAAGAAAATACCATGTGAAGAGGGTGGCAGAGATTGGAGGGCAGCCAAAAGCCAAGGAATGTCAAAAATTGACAGAAGCTAGGAGGAAGGTATGAAATCTATTCTCGCTCAGAGCCTCCAGAAGGAATCAAGCCAGCCAACACCCTGAGTTTTTACTGCTGGCCTCCAGTGTAAGAATAAATTTGTTGTTTTAAGCCACTAAATTTGCAATCATTTGTTATGTCAGCACTAGGAAACAAAAATAATATGCATAAAGATGCATAAATATAAAAGTATCTATAAATGTGTATGGGTGAAGAATATAGAAAAACCTTTGAACTTTTTTGCAATGTTTTATGGGTTTGAATTTATGTCAAAATAAAAACTTGAAATATGAAAACACATTTAAGAAGTCAATTGACATTTACAGAAAATTATGATGGGCAAAGATAATCTTATACTTATATATGTACTTCCAATTTCCAGCCATCTACATGACAATTGGTGACACATTCTCTGAATTTTTATTCAGCTAAAACTTTCTTCATTTTATTTGCTTTAATTTTCTAAGATATTTTACGTGGAGATAAAATTGTAGGTTTAGAGTATTTTTTCAATACTTTCAAGATAACCATTCCATTGTATTCTGGCTTCAATTGTTTATTAAGAGAATACAAATAATATTCCTATTGTTTCTCTTTTGTATGCAATGTATTATTTTGTTTTTTCCTGGCTTTTTAAAAGATTTTTCTCTTTATCTTTGGTTTTTATCAATTTGATCTGCCAAAGTAAGTATTTCATTTTTATTTATCATAATTGAGGTTCATTAGGATTCTTGGATCTGTGGATTGTTCTTTTTCATCATAGTTGTAAAAATCATGTCTACTAATTTTTAAGTATTTTATTCTGCTCCATTCCTTCCTCTATCTTGTGAGCCTCCAATTACATGTTAGGCTGCCTGATATTATCTCGAAGGATACGGACTCTGCTTACTTTGTCAATTCTTTTTTTTTCCCTATGAGCTTCAAGTTGGATATATTCCATTGACTTAATCGATCTTTAAATTCAAAGATCCTTTTTCTTGCAGTGTTACACCTATTCCAATATTTTTATTTCACTTTTTCTTTTCTGATTTGCATTTGGTTCTTTTTAGAGTTTCCACTTCACTGATAAAATTCTGCAGCTCTTCACCCATTCTTTCCTGCATTTTTAAAAAACATTTTAATAGCTATTTTAAAGTCATTTAATGTTAACATCTGGGCACCTTGGGTCGCTTCCATTGGCTCCTTTTTCTCTTGATCACAGTTTGCATTTTCTTGTGTCTTCCTACATATTTTAAGTATGTATTTTATTCCAGATATTGTTTTTAAAAAGGACATTGAAGAATAAAATATATTTTTAAATTTTTACTTTTGCTTTCCCAGATAGTGCAAGCCCTGTCTTGTAACTGGCAGTTATATATAATGAAGGGCTGATCATTTTGATTCCTCTGAGGTTGATCTGAGCTGAGACTGGGACACATATTTATTTGGATTGAGTTCACGTCAGGTTAATCTCTGAATTCTGTGACACCATCACCAAAGGGCTGAACTTTTCACCTTGTAAGGTTTGAGCTAAGAGAGAGTTGTTCTAGTTTTAGATAGTTTTTGTTCACTTTGGATTCAATTCTATCATGACCTCAGAACCCAAGCACATTGGGAATGCATAGCGTCACATAAATTTTCTTTGATTTACGCTTCTTCTCTACTTCTGTGCCCCTGGTTACTGCATGATTGGAAGGTGACAGAGAATTACTGAGGTTTATCTACTTACTCTTCAATTTGTGGCTTTCCAGATGCCAGCCCATCGCATTAGGTGATACTGTCACTCAAAGCTTCATTTGTTTCTCTTCAATGCTGAAAAATAATTTTCAGTCTCCAGTCGGTGCCCAGAGGCCCATATTTCTGCCTACTCAATACATGGAAGTTTCCAGGGCCCTCTGTTCACATATGGAGCATGGGTACCACTCTGAATTCAATCAGCCAAGCCTGCTTTGCACCCATTGCTCTTCATAGCTACATAGAAAAATGTGATTTCATTTTTCCATTAACTTTTTTCTGCCTTTTTTTTGGAAGTAAAGATCATTAATATCTTTCTACATTCTAGCTAGGAAGAAATCTTATCCTTAATTTGTATTTCATGCAATAAAAATGTCATTAACATTATAATATAATAAACATATCTTTAAACAATTTTCTATAGAGATTTTATCTTCTATATAGATAAGGTGTTAAAATTCTTTTTCATCATTGTTGAAGTTTATGAAATCTGTCTCTTAAAGGGTTGATATTAAACTGACAACTGACATCATTATCCATATTTTTTCAAGTATATTACTGATTTTTAATAAATATCAGCAATAATGAAATAAATATTTATAATATTTAATGAGACTTCTAAAAGTGCTGTAAACCTATATTACAAACCAATCATAACTGTTGTTCCTATTTTATAGGAGCAGTGACATTGGTCTAAGAAATTTTTTTTCTACAAAAAAATTTTTAAGAAATATGCATACTGGCAATCTCTTTGTATCCATCCCTAGTAGTTATGTTAAAATAGCATTTCCTGTGTGACTTTTATATTCCTTAAGTAACTTATATATGCTAACATTTAAACTTCATTTGTCACATAGAATAATTTTATTGACTTGTAATAAAAATTTGTCAGACCATAGTCTGTGACAAGGCTTATTTTTGAAATGTTCTTACATCTCATTGATTTTTCTTAAGACAATATCATTGCTCAATTGGACAGAAGATATTATTTCATTTAGATTTTTTACTTATTGTACTAATAACCCCTTTACACATAGTAAACTTAGTTTTCCTCCAACATTCCATGACTTTTGAGAGTTATTACTTATGCTGTTTTTTACATAAAGTTGATGCCTTTTTCCTTCTGAATAGGAGGCTTTTAAATGTTCCAAAGAAAATATTCCACGATTGTCCTCTGTACATCGGAAGTAAGGCGTCCCTTTCGCATGTTTATCAGCATGTGTTGGCAAAATGTTCACTTAATCTTGACAGCTTGCTTACTTCCTTGCAAGAATGTTTTGGAAGAGTAAGAACTGTGCACAGGATATAAAAATAATTTCAATCATTCAACTGAATGTCAATGCTTAACCTTTTTTATACACAGGTGTTTTAAAAATATATTTGTACATAAATGCAGACTAATCACAAATGTGACAAGAAAAGTTGAAGACTCAAAAGGTGTGTTGAGTTGGTGGCTCAAATCCTATTAGTTATTGATATAATTTCCCAAAATAGTAAATTCTTGGAAATGTTCCAAATGAAAATATATTTCCCTGAAATTACAATAATTGTATGTCTGGACAATTCAGTGTATAATAAATACTCCAAAATATTATTTATTGATAACTAAAATGGATAGTCTAGGTTCAGGAAATCACAGTTATTTAACTAAATGAATATTCTATATGACATTATATTGTCATGTGGGATGCATGACAGTTCCTGAGCAAGACTTTTTCCAGTATCACGGGACACTTAGAAGCCCACGTCCATACCCTCTAAATGCATCTGCACCTTTCAGTCATTGGGACAATAAAGAGTAAAATAATGTTCCAAATTCTATTCTAGGGACAATAGGACCACTAGAAGACACACTAGCCGACTCACTAGCCTAAATAACTTCATAAAATAAAAATCACAAAAGCCAAATTTTTCAATGTAAAAAAAAAAGAACTATAAATTATTAACTAAGGGACATAACATTAGATATACTCTAAAATTAATATGATGTTGAGGAAAACCAGCTCATTTTCTCAGCTATGCTTCTACTACAGACATGTGAAAAATCTAGAAAAACATTAAAACTACATATCTGAGTTCAAAAATAAGAAAAATTTATCCTCAAATCCTAGAAACGAAGGTAGAACTTAAATTCAGGAAAATGAGATGGAGCTTCCTCTATAGCCACACACACACACACACACACACACACAGTCATTGTCATGGGTGTGTAGGGGGACATTGGATATTTATCAGAAAGGAAGATGGACAAAGAGGCAGATGGTATATTTTCACTGATAATTAATAGTGGGCAAATGGATGCCCAGAATTAAAGACAATTTTCTCATACATCTGAGTAGCATGAGAACAAGCTTATCAACAACTAGACACATTACAGTGAATTCTCCTAGCATCAAATATCAAGAATTTTTTAATATCATCTGAGAGATAATAAATATTCACAAAACAATAAGAATAATATATTTATAGCAAACTCTCAACAGATGCCAGTAAGTGGTGTTCTTATGTGTTAAATTTGCTGGAGAATGATAAAGCTAAATATCTATATCCAAATGAACCATATTCAACACAAAAGATGAAATAAAAGTACTTTGGAGACTGAATTTACTTCTCATAGTTTGTTAATTTAGAAAAATTCTAAGTAAAAATATTACTCGAGAAACTTGAAATGGATCCCCAAATTTGAGAGAAATAAGACGCAAGAAGCAAAGAAACAAAGAAATTTATAAAAAGTATGATTAGAATGATTATAGATTTGAGGACAAGATCGGTTGTTCCTAAAAGATTCTTTTTATTTTTATTTTTTCTTAAAACAAAAGCTCCTTCCTTTTTTTCCTTTTTTTTTTCTTTTCTTTCTTAAATTCAAAAGTTTTACTAAAATATGTCTCCTTGGCCGTTCAGAGCCGCCTTTCCAAGGAGGCAGTGTGCTCTTTCAGTCCGGTTTGTCCAGGCAGTTTCTTCCATTAGGTTTTGCCTTTGCCCGTCCCCTTCCCCGTGGAGTTTTGCCTTTGTCCCTTGTCGCGCTGGGAGTCCCACCGCTATCACATCGCGATCTCCTGTGCTTCATCCACCTCTTACCTCTCTTCCAGCATTGTGTTAATTCGCTCCTGTTCCTTCCAGTTTAACCTTCCCTTCTGAAATGATCTTTATTTCATTATCAATTCTCCCTTAGTCCAGTCAGCCCTTTTGCCAAATCCCCTCTTTCTGTAACCATCTTACTTAGGAGTATTTGTAACTTTAACATGCACTTTCATAAAATGCATTGGTTTTGAAATTTATTTTACCTCATTTTGAAATATTAGCTTACACACTGAGTCTTTCTGAGGTCATGTCTTTCTGGTATGGCCTTATTTAGCAGGACTGTGTACTCTTCGTAGTTTTTATAAAACCTTTATGGGATCTGACAAGAATATTTTCTCTTGCTCATGTTTAAGTGAGGTGAGTTTTCCTCCATTCTTAGCAGGGGAGTTGGGGCTCGGTGACTCTCCGAGCTTCACCAGAGCTCTAGGGCTCTGGCACCCCCACCAAGTGTCACAATACAGTTTTCAAAGCCATGGCACACAACTTGTTGAGATATTCCAACTCAGCTCCCTCTTCACCTTTTTTTCTGGATGCCCTTTCTCTTTTGCCTTTTCTGTCCCTTTTAATGTGGATTCTACAGAAATGTCCCTTCTGTGTGGGGCTTTTCCTTGGCAGGATCTTTGGCTACTCAAGTTAGAGAGTTCCTATGCTCCAGACTGGCTCAGCCCCAGCTGTTTCTAGAACATTCTTCTCCTGCACATGGCACTTGCCAAAGTCACAGCTGCTCTGTTGCCTTCAGCTGTCCCTCTCTCACACCTGCACACTTACCTGTTGGTTCATGCTGTGCTCTCTCCCACTTGCACGGTGACGCGTTGGTGCATGTTCTGCTCTCTCGCGCTTGCACGCTGACCTGTTGGTGCATGCTGTGCTCTCTCCCACTTGCACGGTGACCTGTTGGTGCATGCTGTGCTCTCTCCCACTTGCACGGTGACCCGTTGGTTCATGCTGTGCTCTCTCCCGCTTGCACGGTGACCCGTTGGTGCATGCTGTGCTCTCTCGCGCTTGCACGCTGACCCGTTGGTGCATGCTGTGCTCTCTCGCGCTTGCACGCTGACCCGTTGGTGCATGCTGTGCTCTCTCGCGCTTGCACGCTGACCCGTTGGTGCATTCTGTGCTCTCTCACGCTTGCACGCTGACCCGTTGGTGCATGCTGTGCTCTCTCGCGCTTGCACGCTGACCCGTTGGTGCATTCTGTGCTCTCTCGCGCTTGCACGCTGACCCGTTGGTGCATGCTGTGCTCTCTCGCGCTTGCACGCTGACCCGTTGGTGCATGCTGTGCTCTCTCGCGCTTGCACGCTGACCCGTTGCTGCATTCTGTGCTCTCTCACGCTTGCATGCTGACCCGTTGGTGCATGCTGTGCTCTCTCGCGCTTGCACGCTGACCCGTTGGTGCATGCTGTGCTCTCTCGCGCTTGCACGCTGACCCGTTGCTGCATTCTGTGCTCTCTCGCGCTTGCACGCTGACCCGTTGGTGCATGTTGTGCTCTCTCGCGCTTGCACGCTGACCCGTTGCTGCATTCTGTGCTCTCTCACGCTTGCATGCTGACCCGTTGGTGCATGCTGTGCTCTCTCGTGCTTGCACGCTGACCCGTTGGTGCATGCTGTGCTCTCTCGTGCTTGCACGCTGACCCGTTGGTGCATGTTGTGCTCTCTCGCGCTTGCACGCTGACCCGTTGGTGCATGTTGTGCTCTCTTGTGCTTGCACGCTGACCCGTTGGTGCATGCTGTGCTCTCTCGTGCTTGCACGCTGACCCGTTGGTGCATGCTGTGCTCTCTCGCGCTTGCACGCTGACCTGTTGGTGCATTCTGTGCTCTCTCGTGCTTGCACGCTGACCCGTTGCTGCATTCTGTGCTCTCTCACGCTTGCACGCTGACCCGTTGGTGCATGCTGTGCTCTCTCGTGCTTGCACGCTGACCCGTTGGTGCATGTTGTGCTCTCTCACGCTTGCACGCTGACCCGTTGGTGCATGCTATGCTCTCTTGCGCTTGCACGCTGACCTGTTGGTGCATGTTGTGCTCTCTTGTGCTTGCACGCTGACCCGTTGGTGCATGCTGTGCTCTCTCCCACTTGCACGGTGACCTGTTGGTGCATGCTGTGCTCTCTCCCACTTGCACGGTGACCTGTTGGTGCATGCTGTGCTCTCTCCCACTTGCATGGTGACCTGTTGGTTCATGTTGTGCTCTCTCCCACTTGCACGGTGACCTGTTGGTGCATGCTGTGCTCTCTCCCACTTGCACGGTGACCCGTTGGTGCATGCTGTGCTCTCTCGCGCTTGCACGCTGACCTGTTGGTGCATGTTGTGCTCTCTCGCACTTGCACGCTGACCTGTTGGTGCATGCTGTGCTCTCTCACGCTTGCACGCTGACCCGTTGGTGCATGCTGTGCTTTCTGGTTCACAGAGACATTTCAAAATTGCTTCACTTTCCCTCCACTTCCTTATTCACAGGTTCACAGTTGTTGAAATGACTCTGGTGATGTCCAAGGTGTGTCACCATGCTGGTGTGTTTGGGGGAAGATAGGGCTCCTTTGTCACCACATATGATTGTCATGTTGTCCACAGGTCATTGGCTTCGTGATCCTATAGATGGTGAAGATGTTTTGCCTGATATCTTGGGCAGGGGGGAGGGTTAGAGGGATCAGAAAGGATTTTTCATTATTCTGATGCTGCTACTCCTCTGCCCATCATCTCTACTATTCACCTTTTTTACAAATTTGATGGAAGTTTTTCTTGCTTTTATTTCCTTAAATATTTTAAATGCATTTATTTACAGTAATATTTAATTTTTGTTTGTTTTGTATCTATTATTTTTGGTGTAA
Source organism: Eulemur rufifrons (assembly GCF_041146395.1). Classification (NCBI taxonomy): domain Eukaryota; kingdom Metazoa; phylum Chordata; class Mammalia; order Primates; family Lemuridae; genus Eulemur; species Eulemur rufifrons. The sequence goes on along the minus strand of NC_091011.1, from coordinate 2,990,996 downwards.
TTTCTCCTGATTTGGGTCTTATGGGTGTATATATGTGTGCATATACATAATTTCAATATAGATATACCTTTAACATATGAGTATATAACATATATGTGTGATTTTTGTATGTAATATTTTGTTTATAAAATTGTAGTGGGAAGTATAACCTCGAGTGGGGTTTCTCTTCTCTTTTCTTCTTCCGCTCGTCTCTTCATTTCTGGAGGCTGAGTAGCTTCCTCTCCGCAGGTTCTTGGGATCGCTGATCAAGCACCAGCTGTCACGGTGGCAGCAGAGAGCTCCCATCCACCTGGACTGGCCTACTTTCCCACTTGGAGGCTGCCTCATTCTTGCTTGTCTTGTACTGCCTTTAGGACAGCGGTGTCTCAGCCAGGAGTGTGCCAAAGGGTGGCCTCTGTCTTTTCAGCCCCCATTCACAGGGAGATGGTCTCCACTCTGATGAGCCTCCCCTTTCACAGGGGGCCCCTGCTCGGCCCCCTCCCCTGTCAATAACCTGCTCTCTCCCAGAAGCTGAGCTCTCATTAAATTCCCACGCCAGGCCCAGATCCCAGAGGCCTGTGGTTCCAGCCCCAACCCTCTGCTAGGAACATCTAGTCATTGCTGTCCTCAGCAAGGTACATCTGGTTTTGAGCACAGCTATATCTAATAGGTCATTTATTTCTAAGTAAATGACAATGGATGATAGGAATGGTTGCTAGGGACATTTTTCCTGTGTGAGATCATTGGGCCACTTTTGTAAGAAAACAATATTAGGTGCCTTTATACAGTTTTATCAAATCATGTTAATTAAAAGTAATTATATTTCATTGTACTACTTAGCAGTCATTCACCAGGTACCCAAAGGTGAATCTGGTCAACAATTAATACTAAGTGGGACCACTGGCAGCATCACAGAATGAAAACCTCAATACGTAGAGTAGAGACATTCAGAAATACCATGAAAATATGCACCCAAACCCGTAAAGTATAAATGGACACCTACTAAAGAGAAACAAATTTTCTAGGTGAAGCGTTTACGGGATGGTATCTGGATGAAGTGCTTTGGGGAGATTTCCTGACAATTCAATGTTTTGTTTTGTTTTTTTCCAAAAAAGTAAATGGATCGTTTCCCATAAAACAAAAGTGGCATATACACCCCCCCACACACACACACGAGTCCTACTAAAGTCCTTTATATCTTTATAAATTGAAATCAAGCAATTAATTAGACAGGCATTGGCTAAAGCAAGGTGGTCTGTTCCAGCCGATAAAATTTGGATCAGTTTGTCTTCTGTGATGAAATTTAAGGGTGACCCAGAAAATTTCTAGAAAGGTTTTCACGAGGTAAACTCGTTAGAGGGCCAGGGAATCAGCGCAGCAATTACCAAGCGACCCTCTGTGAGCAGGCCAGGGCCACGTCAGCCACGGCCCTGGGCCACGCACGCCCTCGCCTACACTGAGTGCAGCCCACGAGGAAAACTGCTGTGCAGACCGTCCAGCCACCTTGCAAAGCTATTCAGTTCTTCATGTACTGTCGAAATGATTCAAGAAAATATTTGCCAATATCTATTTGTGACTGTGTATGCTCAAGTCAGGTTGTATTCTTATCTAATTGCAAAGTGAAACCCCTTAAACTTCTAAAGTCCACAAAAACTTTAACCATGCAATTATGGTATAGTGGTCCTGAATCTTTATTTTTCTTGTACTAGCACTAGCAAACTGGAGGGCTAGGACCCACACATATCAACATAAACTGGTACCACGTGGCAGTGATCCTTCCGTCCATCGTGAATCCCCGACCCACAACATGCTGAGAGAAATAATCCAAAGGATATTATTAAAATATATTATTAAATAATATATATTATTAAAATATATAATTAATATATATTAAAATATTAATACATGGTAGATGTGTGTGCTTCTGGGAATCCACTAAATTTATGCCCTTTAAACATTTGTGTACCCATTCCAAATATGGGGAAGGATATATTTCTTGATAGAACAGCTTATTTTAAATCCTTATTATGACACTCAAGGAAGAGATATTCCCATGGTAACTTATAACGAGTGTGACATAACTTAAACTTTATAATCACATGATGAGATATTTTACAAAGGTAGCCTAAAATATTATATGAAAGGTGACTTATTATGTTCATTTTAAAGCTATAGAACTTAGTTCCACTGCACATCTCCATTAATATTTAAAGAATGTAAATTAGACATTTATTTACTTTCTTATCTATAGTGATATACTTTAATTACATTTTCATGACTCTAAATTTAACGACTTTGCAAAGCTCCTACCTGCATAGCTGCAGAGGGGTAGGTAGAAAGCATTTAGGTGGTGAGTGACAATAACATAGTAGATGTTTGAAATGATTGATGGGCCAAGGTTAAGGACTGGAGCGTGTATCTCAGACCCAATAGCAAATTATTTCTTAAGGTTAGTTGTTAAAGAACAATGCTATCTCCATTTACAATGCACCAAAATGGCATATTTTCATTAGAGACATTGTTAAATAATTGAAACTTAAACGGATGATATGGTTTTTAAGAAAAATCATGTACTGAAATATAATAGTCCTCATTGTACAGGGAACTCTGCCTGTCAGTTTTCAAAAACTGAAAAGTTATATTAACCTACTTCAAACAGACATGTTACAAACAAGATTTGTAGCTCACAGCTTGAGAATTCTTTCCCTTCAGTAGAGCACTGAAAGAAGAAAAATACATTTATTGCACAGAACATTCAAAGGATAGATTTTAGTGACATATTTACTTCATTCATATTGGATACTTGGAGATTACCACGCTGTGTCAGTCCTCCTCAGTCTGTAAGATAAATTCCTCAAGATGGAGCATGTTTGCATTTTCAAAGGTTCTGAGAGGAGTTCTACTTCTAGCAATGGTAGACTGGGTCAATCAGACAAACCTTTCCACTGAGGACAACTAATAAACCTGGGAAAATAAATGTAAAATATGTGCAGAAGCATCAAAGCCATCAGAGAGCTAACTAATTAGAAAAGAATTATGAAAGCAAGATGCAGGATAAAGCAAAAGTTCAAAATAATGAACCCAGCATCTGAAAACACTACTTCTCCATAGGGGCACCTCAGAGGCTATGCAGTATCTTTGTCAGCATGGTGTGCTAAAGATACAAACGTTAAATTCTAGGGTCTGCCCAAAGAAGGAGATGGGTTTGTATCTTTTGAGTTAAAATGCCCAAAGTTTAAGCAGTATGATAAGGAAGAATTGAAAATAAAGCAGTCACTGCCTGGATTATATCCCTGATTCAAGTTGAGAGAGAGACAGAAATCACAGATAAACAAAGCAGATTTAAAATAAAAATATAAATATTTACATTGTCTGTAAAGTGGACTCAAAGTTCCAAAGAAAGGACAATATTGTGAGATTGAATAAAAAGGAAAACAAAACAAACCACTCTATTGTAATGAAACATGTCTAAATCATAAAGATGCAGAAAACTTAAAAATCAAAGAATGATAAAAGATATATATCCTTTAAACTCCAACCATAGGAAAGTACCTACATTAATTTCAGGGAAAAAAATGGATTTAGCAGAAGGCATGCTAGAGATTAAGAATGAAAAAAGGTTTTTGTTTTTTTTTTATACGCCAGATGAATTCACCAGAAACATTTTGCAATTCTAAATTATTATGCACCCAAAAAACATGGCCTCAAAATACAGAAAGCATATGAAGCACAGGAATTGATAGTAGGAAAATGTGTGCTCTCTTTGATTCTAACTGATGCTATTCGCTTCTGTGACTATGCTTGCTTTTAGTTGTTTGATAAATACAGTTAATCAGAATGAAAAACAGGGATAAGAGCAAAGGTAACTCCATGATAGGCTAGGCTTCCTGGATGTGGGAAGCCTAGTCCTGCTTCTGTATATATGGCTTGCTGGCTTGGTGCTTAGCGTAAGTGGAGCCATGGCAGGCTTCACTAAAGTAAAGGAAAACAAAGCCCCGGGGAGGTAACTGCAAGTTGCTTTCTGATAAAGGGCTGGAGAATCCAGGTGCCCTCCAACCAACTAAGTAGATAAGAAGAGCAAGACATGATCAGCGCGTGAATGGCTTGTGCAGGGCGTGTGTTTCCAGTATCGCTTGTAACCAAAAACTAGAAGGTATGCAACAACAGCCCCCCTCCCCCGTCGGAGACCCTCCTCTTCCCCTGGATGACGTTAACTACAACTGGCGCCAGCGTGAAAAGCCCGAAGCTTAGAGTCAACAAACCAGGAGCCAACACGATCAGCCACTTCTAAAAAAAAGAACAAATAAACTAAAGGGGGATGAAGTACAGACTAGTGTGTCGTGTGCAGACTAGTGTGTCGTGTGCAGACTAGTGTGTCGTGTGCAGACTAACGTGTTGTGTGCAGACTAACGTGTTGTGTGAAAACTAGCATACAGAAAAGTGTAAAAGCTTAACCTTTACCCCAGGGCGGGGTCCTAGTTCCTGGAGAGGCCACTGCGTTGGTGCTCTGGAATTTGGACCCTGGCCCGGGGCTAGTCAATAAACTCCTTTGCCTTTTTGCAGCCTCAGTGACTCTGCCTCTCTGTTCCTGGGGCCAAGGGGAACCGGATCTAACAATACATTTGACAAAATATAAGTAAAAACAAATCCACAATCATACTTGGAGATTTATTTTCCCTTTTATAGTAACTGATAAAAAAATCACAAATATTGCTGAAATGTATAAGATTTAAGCAACTGTTGAAAACAGTGTAGTCAACCTCATTTAATATATAAAGTATTGAATTCACAAGTATGAAATACACATTCTGTTCAATCATATGTAGAATTTTTGAATATATATTTTGAATTTTTGAATATATATTTTGGTCATAAAACAAGTCTCAAAAAATTGAAAAGATTGAAACTATAAACAGTACCTTCTTTGACCACAACTTAATTAAATTATAAATAAATAACAAGAAGAACTACACTAAGCATCCACATTACAGTAATGATTTGGCTCTTTCTCACTTATTTTTGTTTCTTAATCTTAAAAAAATCTTTAAAGGGCACCCGTTTTTCTTCAGTTAATATTAAACGTAAAAAAAAAATGCAGTGACGTGGCTAAATTCTCAGGACCCTCAGTTCTTTAGGGATGCACTAAATGGCTGTTACTGTCACTGACAAAAATGTCTTGACCTTAAGGGAGCTTATTTTGAAAAATAAAGTTATATTTTTTTATTTTTACCTTCTAATTTTATTTTCCATAAACTTTTAAAACTCCTCTCATACATAAAATATAAATATCTTCAAAAATGTACCTTCTTCAGACAGATAAGATGAATTTTCTTATACTTAGTCATTTCAATTTTAAACAAAAACCTTTACAAACACACACGCGTGCATATACATGCATGTACACACATGCACATATGCAAATACATAAACTCACATGTGTATATGCATATACATGTGTGTGGATACATGTACGCACAAGGCATGTACATATGTGCACATGCATGCACACGTGCACACACACATGTACATTCTCTAGTTTCCACTGGCTTCCCTGGCAAGTTCTACCAAACATTCAAAGACAAAATATGTTCAACTCTATATGATAGAGGGTTAAATGACCATTTCCCAATACATATTATGTTCATTTTTGTTTTGCAGTCTCAATACAAAAGTTAAAAAGAAAAGTACATAAAAGGAGAATGAAAGTTCACTCTTAGTGTGATTCTCCACAGAAACAAAATAAAGAGAATGACCTAATGATCACCTACTGCACATTCATTTGATAAAGCTAAATATTCATTCAACTATTTTATTGTGATTGCTCTTGGGATCTTCTTCATAAAATAAATAAATGGGACTTAATTAAATTAAAAAGCTTCTGCACAGCCAAGGAAACAGTGAACAGAGCAAATAGACAACCTACAGAATGGGAGAAAATGTCAGCATGCTATGCATCTGATAAAGGGCTAATAACCAGAATCTACAAAGAACTCAAGCAGATCAGCAAGGCAAAAATCAAACAACCCCATTAAAAAGTGGGCAAAAAACATGAACAGACGCTTTTCAAAAGAAGGTAGACTAATTGCCAATAAATATACGAAAAAATGCTCAATGTCACTAATCATCAAAGAAATACAAATCAAAACCACAATGAGATATCACCTAACTCCAGTGAGTATGGCTTTTACCAAAAAGTCACCAAATAATAGATGCTGGCATGGATGTAGAGAGAAAGGAACACTTATACACTGTTGGTGGGACTGTAAATTAGTTCACCCTTTATGGAAAATAGTATGGAGATTCCTCAAAGAACTAAAAGTAGACCCACCTTTAGATCTAGCAATCCCACTACTGCATATTTACCCAAAGGAAAACAGTCATTTTATCAAAAAGACCCTTGCACTTGAACGTTTATAGCAGCACAATTCACAATTGCAAAGATGTGGAATCAACTCAAGTGCTCATCAATACATGAGTGGATTAATAAAATGTAGTATATGTACACTATGGAGTACTATTCAGCCATAAAAAATGAATTGTCAATAATAATACCTTTTGCAACAAACTGAATGGAACTGGAGACAATGCTCCTAAGTAAAGTATTGCAAAAACTGAAAAACAAAAACCACATGTACTCACTACTAAATTGAAACTAACCAATCAGCACTCATGTGCACAGATGGAAATAAAACTCAACAGAAATCATGTGGGGGCGGGCGGGAGAAATCATCCGGAGGGGATGGGTGAAATCATACCTAGTGGGTACAATGTACACTCTCTGGGTGATGGGCACACTTAAAGCTTTGACTCAAGCAGTACAAAAGCAATCCATGCTTGGTTAAAACATTTGTATCCCCATAATATTCTGAAATTAAAAATAATAAATAAATAAATAAATAGTATATAATAAAAAAAATCTAAATATTCACTCATAATAAAATGTCTTAGGGGACTAGAAATAGAAAAGAACTTAACCTAACAAAGTCAATACAGAAAAACCTAAAATAGTTACCTCACTTATTGGTAAACTGTTGAAAGCTTGTCATTTGAGAAACAAGACAAGAATGTTTGACTACGTTACTTCAACTCCACATCATGTTTGAAGATTTTGCCAGTGCAATAAAATAAGAGAGAATGAGTGAATGAATGAATGAATGAATACTGAAAGGCGAGAACTAAGTGATCATCTCTCACAGATGATACGATTGCTTGTACAGAAAAGAAAGTGTGACATTCTTAAGGACACATTCTGAATGTGCTGACAAAATCACCTACAGATAAGCTAATAAAATTAGTGAGTTTCACAAAGCTACTGGATACAGGAATAATTTATTAATAACAACTACATACTTACAAGAAAAGTTGAAAAATGAGAATTTAAGAAACATATAACTTCCGGTAACTTCAAAATATCAAAATACACTAACGAATTGTTTAAAGTTGCATGTAAGATATACAGAAAACCACAAAATAACACTGAATAAATTAAAGACAATCTAAGTAAAAGGAAAAATAGACCATATCCATGCATTGGATGCCTCAGTATAGCAAAGAAGACAACTTTCTCCAATATGATCTATGTATTCAATTTATTCTCACCCAATATCAGGTTTTATGGTGGAATCTGAGAAGCTGGTTCAAAAATGTGTGTAAAATGATGAACGCCAAGAAGAGCTAAGGGACTTTTGATGAAAAACTAGGTGAGAGGACTCATTCTTTCCAATATCAAGTCTTATTATAAAACTACAGTAATTACAAGATCCAGGTGATAAAATTAGGAGAAACAAATGAACCAGCAGAACAGAATTGAGATTTCCAAAACATATCCAAACATATCTGAATATAAATTTATGAAAAAACTGTCACTGTAAAGCAGTGGAAAATGAATTGTTTTCATTACATGATGCTGTGACATTAGATATCTATTTATAAAGATAAATGTAAAATGATCTTCATCACACATCAAATACAAATAGCAAGTCCAAGGTGGTTATAGCTGTATATATTGAAGAAAAAAATAATAAAGCTTGGCAAAATAATGAGAAAGAATAGTTTTTTATCTATCAGTAGGTAAATATTTTATAGAACTAAAAAGGCAGAATATATTAAATTATTGATACATTTAGCTACTTTATTAAGAATTCTTGCCAATGCACACCATTTGGAAAGTGAAAATGAAGTTATGGAGTGGGAGAAGATATTTGCAATACAAAACAAAAATTGTCAAGTGGCTCATACTGCAATGTATACAAACTGATAAATACATTAAAAATCAGACAAACTAATTGGAAAAAAATGTTTAAGAAGCTTCATCAGTCACTTCATAAAAGAGAACACAGAAAAGACCAATAAATATGTGAAATGATGCTCAGTCTCATTTCTAGCCAGTGATAGGCGAAGTAAAGCTGCAATGAGCTATCACTGATGGACAGCCACCAGAATGGCCCAAATTAACAGGACTGAACATGCCATGATATTTCAAGAGTGTAGAATAGGAGGAACTCTCACTGCTAGTGAGGGTATAGATTGCTACTAATTTTGGAAAACCATTTGGCAGTACCTAATATGTTAAACAGATACATTACCTGTGACTCAACAAACCCATGGACATACGTCCAATAGAAATGATGGCAAGCGTATGCCAAAAGACATTCAAGAACGTTCTTGGCAGATAACACAAATGTTAGTGACACTAACAGTAAAATGTTTAAATAAAATGTGATTTTTTCATTCAGTGGCATGCAAGCAACATATACACCACAACAACATTAAGGAATTTCACAGATTTTTGAAATCAGCCACTTGCATGGTATGGTACAATTCAATTCCTACAAAGTCCCACAAATGGGCAAAACTAAATTGCAGTGCTCAGAGATTCATATGTTGGTGGTAAGAGTATAAGAAAGAGCAAGGAAGTGTTTACTATAACATTTGTACTAATGATAACCCTTAGGCATATTGGAAGGGCTTGTGGTTATGAAGGGAACGTGTGTAGCTTTTGGGGGATTGACGATGTGCTTTCATTTGATCTACTAAAGATTATACCAATGCCCCACTTATAATGATTAATGATGTCACACATTTATATTTACTGTAATTTTCAGTAAACACATTATATTTCATAATTAAAAGGTTAAAATATAAGAGCAAAATATAAAAATTCCACAGGGCACCCAGGATAAAGGATCAGTGTCATATTATGAACTTCCTAAGCCACAGTTTTCCTGACATTTGTGTTTCAACAACAATCCTACTATTCCTCTCCTATTGTGTAGCATTCTCTGTTTTTTATTTGTTTTTATCTTTGGGAGATGGGATTGGGAAGGGGCAATGATTTAGTTCCATGGTTGAGCACTGATTGCTGAAATCAAAGTAAGATAATATCTCCAGTTAGAATCTGAACTAATCTATCAGGAATAAGCCATTCTACACACAGAATTCCTATGGCTAAAAGAACTAAATTAGGAATTGGAATCTGACCCAATTAACTATGAAGGAAGATTTATTGAGTCTTTGGTGAAACAGCATATTTTGGTCATTTGAAAAACTGCTGGAAGTCATGAATTTGAAGCCTGGAACTATTCCCACATATGTTCCCAATATGTGTGAGAATCCCACCTTAGGAGGAAAAAAAAAATACCTGTCATAGTTGAAGAGAGAAAGAAAATGGGTCTTTGCCAAGCTATAGACACTAAATCAAAGTAAACCCAAAGCTTGCCCTACCTGTAGACTTCACGGATTTATGAATAATTAAATTAATTTTTCATTATTCAAGCCTGTTTACATTTTTGTTGCATTTTTTTATTATTTGTCAGATTAAAAAGCCCTAATTGACAAATAAGAACCACAAAATTGCATGTAATTGAAACACTATCATCTAATGTGATTGAAAGAATAAACAGATGATTGTTTTGAGTTAAATATGTATCCATGGGAAAGAACACTGCTCTAACATTTAAAGCTCTGTTAGACCCAGCTGTGAAAAGAATTAGAACAGAGTGTGAGGTGTGACCTGGGGCAAGAGCATAACCTCTCTTGGCTTTAGCTGTTTCATCTAGGAAATGAGGTTAGGATTAGAAAGCTGTCCCACTGGCGTTTCAGATAGCAGCATTACAGTTCAGCAGGTAAGTGCATGAACAAAGAAGCTGAATGAAGTTGGATTTTAGCTCCAGACATAAAATGTGTAAAATGTTAATGTTTAAGTCATAAGGTTTTAATGAAAATTAAAGGAGATATTTAATGCAAAGCATTTTGTAAACTGTCAAGCATTTACTATGTCCAACAAAAACCTGCTCTTGTTATTCATAGCAGTATTGCCTCATGTGTGGATGGAGGGGCGTTGGCTTATGTATATTCCAAAGTTTTATCCAACTTAAATTTCAGAATCAGTGATTTATGAAATCAATCATTTGAAAAGACAAAGAAACTAAAGGGAAAGCTCTGTATTCTATGTGAATTTGTCAAATGTATGTACTGATACCTACCAAGACAATAAAATTAAGAAAGAAATTCCCCTGTTGTCTGCATTCTCACCATTAGATTGAAAGATATAAAATTACCGTTTTTATCAATCAGATATGGCCAAATAGATTTCTGACCTATCCGTTTAGGTGTAGAAGGGAGATTGCTAACTTAAGGCTGACTGAGAAGAAATCACTGGGAAGAGACCATGCTGAAGTTAAATTTCCCACTCTGTGAACTGAGCTGGTTCAACCAAAACAGTGCTGCCTACAACCTCACCCAAGGTTCCCCTAATGTACTGAATGGTGCTGTGAATTCACCGCAACAAAAAATCTATTGTAACACCATATGTTAAATTATACGATCATAGGAGTCATTTTTCCTACCTGTTTTTTTTTTGTAGTAATTACTATATATATATATATTTGTTATTTTACTCCCACATGGAGTTTTGTACAATTTTTGGTGAGGAGGGAGTTCTTAATAAACATAAATATTATATTTAAGAAGAAGAAAGAAAGAAGATGAGAGAGTTGTCTATTCTCCCAAACTATTGAATAATCTTCTATTATGCTTCACATCTTATCAGATATATCTTATTTATTTATCTACCTCCTTCTTCTGGACTATTTTGTTTAATTCCCTAGCTTTCATATTATCATTTAAGGTAAAAATATAATGGAATGATGATAGGTTTTGACTTCTGTGACAAGTTTCCTTAATTTAGTTTAGAAACAAAATACGAACTTAATTCAAAAGGGCCTATGTTTTTCTAAATAATCACCAGTAAGAGAAGTCTGTAAAATAAGTCTCCAAAATCCCAATTTAATCTAAAATTCTGGCAATAGCAGTCCATTGAATTTGTTTCTCTGCTCATGAATTTCCCTGTGGTATTTGCTACTATGTTCGATTTTGCTTAGATTTAAAAATTATAGAAAAATTAAATGGTAAAAATATACTAATAAAAAATTTTAACACTCGTCACTGAAAAATAAATACAGCTCCTATGATGCCTTAAAAGAAATGTTACTATTGAAGAATGAAAATCTAAACTCAGAATCTATTTTAATCTTAAATCTTCTCATATTTATGGAAGAATACGATATTTCATTATCCTCATAATACATTTATTTCATGTTTAAATCAATGTTTGTTTATATATGTACAAAATACTGAACAGTCAATGAATGCTGAAATTGCATGGAAAGTGTTTAAAAGAATGACTAGAGTTTTCACTTTTCACCCAATCAATCTAGAGTCATTTACACACAAGCAGGAGAATATAAAAGTTCTTTAGTGAATTTAAGATACAGAACACAGAAAATTTAATGATCCATGGCTCAAAAGATGGGATCCTTTCTTTGTAGAAAAAGAATGGTCCCTTGAGAAACAGGGCAAACAGGCTTCATAGGATGAGTTTCTCAAAGCACTCTATTCATTTAAGAAGTCTTAGTAGAATATTATCCATTGAGTAGAGTGAACTTTTCTATTTCTGTCTGCAGTTCATGCAGTTTCAGAGATAATAATGCATTCCAGAAGGAGCTGAGAAAGTAGCTTCTGAATTCCTCTGCACATTTACGACTACTACTGCTTATCCATCTGAATGGATTCTTAACAATTCATTGATAAATGTAATATAAAATAAGAGTCAACAAATGTTATATAGGCATGAAGCTACATAGGTAAACAGGGCAATCTACATTTTCTAGAGTTTCACCTGAAATCCCTGTAATAAATAAGGCAATGGAGTAAGTTATACATGTTTGAAGATTATTAATGCTCTATATTATAGATTGCTGTCCAATTTGCATTTTTAACACTGTTTATATTTTCCATGCAGAAGTTTTGACTGTGCTTGTGTGTTTTTCTTTTTAATTTAATGCAATCAAATCTGCTCATTATTTCTTTTTTGATTTCAGCCTCTGGGATCATGCTTAGAAAGCCATCCATCAGTACACTGCCTCAGGGTACTTTACTTCATAGGAAATAGATCACCTTCCTGGATTTAGTTTGATTTATGGTATGAGGTAAATACCTAATTTTGTTTAAAAAAATCATTAGTCCACTGTACATATTCATTCATTGAATTAATATAGCATTTCTCCACTGATTTTATGTAAGAAACCTTTGTCAGAGGCTCAGTCCATTCATTGATGACGTATTTATTTTCAGCGCTGTAATTTTGGGGAACAGGATGGTGAGAAAACAGACAGATTTCCTCTCATGAACTTCACCATGTCAGGGCGAGACATGTCCGTCAAACACCACATCCAGGAATATCCTAGGGGCATTTAAAATGGCACCTGACCTAAGTAGGGTGTCAAGAAGTCTCCAAAGAAGTGATGTTCAGGGGCAATCTAGGGGATGAGTGGGAATTAAAATAAATAAAGAGGAATGTGGCCGCTGGCAGGTTCCAGGCACAGGGAGTGGGGGCAGGGGAGACTCTGGAGACCTGGACCCCCCTGAGCCTTGGAGGAGCACTGGAGGGGCCTCCTCTCAGCCCTGCAATCGGCTGGAACCCACTAAAGAGCAGTGATCAAGCCTTCGCTGATCAGCAATTTGCAGAGGAAAGGAAGGTGATTGCAGCAGCACAGTGAGGGACAGGTGGGCGCAGGATGGGCAGAGGCTATGAGAGGCTAGAGATATGTATGTGCGAGCTACAGGCAAGGTGATGACATGGCGGACTAGGACGATGACACTGAAATAAATACTGGTAGATGGATTCCAGAATTATTTAAGATATAAAACATGATAATAGATTGCATATAGGAGGTACTGGAGAGTGGGGTGTCCAGGTATAAGCATCAGATTTTAGATTTATACACTTGAGTGAATAATGATGCCATTCACTGAGATAACACGGTGTGGAAAGGTGGAAAATCCACACTGTGAATTCACTCCAAGTATATTGATTGTAGGAGACTTTGAGTCATCTAAAACAGGCTTTAGCTCCTTCAGGGTAGAGGAGGGGAAAAGGAAAATAAATAAATAAATAAACTAGGGTTTGGCAAACTGCACAGGGCTGGAGAATAAATATTTGGGGCTTTGCACGCCACAAATGGTGGTGGCTATTGCATATTTTTCTATTTATTTATTTACTTATATATTATGCATTGAGAATCTTTTAATAACATAGAAGCCATTCTTAGCTCCTGAGAGGTAGAGAGATGGGACAGGGCTTGGGCTGTGCTCCTAACTGGTCAGTGTGTCTGCAGCAGAAGGAGGCCACCAGGCGGGCGTGGTGAGCACTCAGGTGCAGGCGGCACCGTGGGCGGTGCGTGAAGCCGGGGATGTAGATGAATTTGCCCAGGGAGATGCAGAAGGAAAAGAGAAGAAGAGACTGTGCCTGACACTGAGAAACTCTAACACAGAACGGTCTCGTGGAGAAAGAGAAGCCTAAGAAGAGTCGTAAAAGGTCCCGCAGAAAGCGGGGAAGAAAACACCGAGAACGTGGTATCACGGACGCCAGTGGAAGACAGTGGACATCAGTTTTAAGATATGAGAAATTCTAGAAACGTAATTGCTGGTGACACTGATCAATTAAAAAAAAATGGTTTACTAAATACTGGAGAGAGAACTGATAACTGATACGAAATGATTTCTGCTGAACAAAAGGGAGTTTAATAACGGGACTTTATTTGGAGGCGACGAACCTCTCCCATTTGGTGAGAAGGAAGGAGAGAGGTGTGCAGATGGAGGCAGGTTTGAGACACAGCCACACAGAGCTCCCATCTGGTGGCGGAAACTGTCTCTATGACATGGCAGAGTAGGTGCTGTTACCCCGTGAGTGCCAAGGGACAGTTAAGGGGTGGGTGTAGTAGGTTTGACTCGAGAAGACAGAGAAAGCTAGTACGCTGTCTGGCTAAAGTTGAGGGCCTATTTGAGGTTGAGGATCATAAATTTATGGAAGTATCTATCTTGATTTCCAGGAGAATTTCTAGGCCAATGTTTCATGCTCTGATATACTACAAATACCAAGTAAAAACCAACTAGCAAAATGGTATATGCATTTATCCCTTGACCCAGCAAGCTCCCAAATAAACACTGGCAAAAATATAAAATGACATGTGAGTAAAAGCTGTTAATTGTGGCATTATTTTTAATATCAAAATACTGAAACTGTTCAGATGTCCACCCTTTGAGACAGGTGAAATAAATTTTAGTATAATTGTACCATACAATGTTATGAAGGTTATTAAAATGGAATTAAGGAAAACACTATATGCTAAGGTATCTCTAAGAAAACGTTTGCCCAGTGCCTATGGAGAGAGGCATGCAGTCTTGCTGGCTGGCCTCAGTTACCGCCCTGACAAAGTCCTCCCGCGGGTCCCCAGCCTCGGGGAAGTGCCGCTGTATGTCACCCAGGCCAGTGCACTCTCCCGGCGTCCGAAATCACTGCTTCGAGTTTCCTCCATGCTCGCAGGACTCCAACACTTCCACCCACTTGTTTCAACTGATGATTTTGCTTTTTATTTCACGCAGATTAAAAATTTGTGAGGAACGCACCTTTATATTGCCACCACAAAAGCTACTAGCATAATTATTAACACTCTGCTAAACAGGGGCATTCTCCGAGCATCCGTCTGAGCACTTCTCCCAACACGGAGCGAGGACTCGTCTCTCGGGCTACTCGTGGGTTTTCCCCGCGGGCTTCCCCCTCCCCACCCATTGCCTCGAATAATTCATTAACAGATACATAACATTTATGGTGAGCCAGAGAATGTCCTAAAGTCATTTACAATTATTAACTCATTTACTCATCAGATGTCTCTGCTGAATTATTCCTGCAGAAACAGCACGAGGCTCTCCTCCTAGAGTCAGGCCCTCAGCACGTCCTGCCCTCAAGGCCGTGCTTGTCCCCGGGACAAGCGCCACCGGACGGTCCCACCGGGACCGGCTCCTCCCCAAGGTCCTGCTCCTCCCCAGTGCCCTGCTCCTCCCCAAGGCCCGGGTCCTCCCCAGTGCCCTGCTCCTCCCCAAGGTCCTGCTCCTCCCCAAGGCCCTGCTCCTCCCCAGTGCCCTGCTCTTCCCCAGTGCCTGGCCACCCGGCAGTGCTGTCTGTGCATGGCAGGCGCGCCTTCTCCACCTTCTCCGTCCGGTTCTGTCTCCTGAACCCACGCCAAGCGCGATTTCATTCTTATCACTCACACAGCTCCTATCAGATCCTTGATAATCACCCCATCAGTTTCAGTGTCAAATCGGGGTCCTCCCGCTGACTCCCCGCTCTCAATCCCCTCCTAGCTGACCCGCGGAGCACCACCCCCTCGACGGTCCTCTCATTGCACCTCCTTGCCTGCGTGGAACCCCGCATTTCCCTACCTCTAAGCCAGTGGTCCCTACCTCGGCCGCAATTAGACTCACCCGGGAATTACTGTTTTCCTCGATGCCCAGGCCACACCCGAGAGCCATCCCGAAAGGGAGACAGAAGCCCGCGACAGCCCAGGTGACTCCAACGCGCAGCCAGGCCGCGAGCCCGCCGAGCAAAGGAACATCAGAGAGGTGCCCGAAGTGGTGGCCCCTGCCCACGACCTTGCTGACGCGCCCCACTTCCCACGGGCCACTCCCCCGCAGCCACGCCGGCCACCCGCCTGCACCTCAGGCACAGCAAGCTCGTCTCACCCAGGCGCCTGCACTTGCCTGAACTCTGTCAGCAGGACCCTCACTTCCTTCACTTCTCTGCCCAAGGGTCGCCCCAGCAGAAGGCTTCCCGCACTGTGCTGTGCAAACAGCACGCCCGGCCCACCCACCCTCGCCAGCACCGGGAGCAGTCGGAGCATCTGGAGCACAAGGAGCACGCGGAGCTCGAGGAACACTTGGAGCATGCGGAGCACGTGGAACACCGGCAGCACAGGGAGCACGCGGAGCACAGGGAGCACGCGGAGCACAGGGAGCACGCAGAGCATAGGGAGCATGCAGAGCACGTGGAGCACATGGAGCATAGGGAGCACGCGGAGCTCGTGGAACACCTGGAGCATGCGGAGCACGTGGAACACCGGGAGCACAGGGAGCACGCGGAGCACAGGGAGCACACAGAGCACAGGGAGCACGCGGAGCACCTGGAGCATAGGGAGCACGTGAGCTTCCCGGTCGCCTCCTTCCTGCGTTCTAAGTCCCGCGGGGAGATGCTTGTCTGTTTTGCTCACGGCTTAGTCCTTAATCAACAGTAGAATCCGCCTGAGTATGGTAGACACTCTGGAAAGTTTATGTAATAAATGCTTGAATTTCTCTTCACGTAACTTTGCTTCTTGTTCTGCTTATATTATCATAAGCGCAGTGTAAAGTTCTTATATTTTTCTTCTTGTTTGATAATATCATAGAATCAATCTTTCTTCAGCATAGTCCTGCTCCCATGCCATAAATTTTGTTCCTAAATGGTCTAGTTATTTTATTTTTCCATTATCAGTCTTTACACTTACTGATATGATGATCTAAGACTGATCTTAAGAACTCTCTAGTTAAAAAAAAAAAAAAAAAAAAAAATTTCTCCCTTCCTATGCCTTCTTCACCAATCATAATCATCTGATTTTTTGTTTTAATTTTACATGAGTCATTTCACATTATGAATAATTATAAGGAATATATTCTGTTCTATAGATTACTTAATTCTTCAATACGTTTTTAATAGGTTCAATCCAAAGCAACTGAAGTTAAGATACATGATTATGTCAGTATTTTTCACTATACAATCAAATAGTGGGATTGTAGCTAACTTTTTAAAAGACAACCACAGATATTCATAGGTTGAGGTGAATCTTGTAGGCATCAGGCTAATTATTTTACATAGTTACTAAATGCATTCATTTGTTCTAGGTCATTTTCAACTATCATTCTTTCTTGTATCTCACATGAATGAATGAGTCTTTTTTTCCTTAAGCCTATGTGGGTAGTAAATCTCAGCTTCTGCTCTCTCAACCCTTCACCAGGTTGGCCACCATCCTCTGTTCTTTCTGATCCTGGGAAATTTCCTTTTCAGTGTGTGTGTACATCTAGAGAGAGAGAGAGACAGGCAGACATAATGACAGAGAAAATGAAAAAGAAATATACATATATATGCACATACATATATGTGTGTGTGCGTGTGTGTGTATATACATATATATATATGTATATATATATGCGCTTGGATCCCAAGCCAAAAAGTTCAGACAACATGAATATTAAAATTAAAATTTTGGGCTTAAAAATATGAGCAAGATAAATCCACACAAATGAAAACTACTCAGTAATTTAAATGGGGAATAAGTCTATATTTTATTTGTTAAGATGTGCCCACAAAATATAGTTATATTAAAACAGCAGTGTAAAAAATAATTTAAATATTAAAACCACATATTTAAAGAGTCTTATGTTTATGGGCATCTCATGGAAAAGAATTGAAATCTACACATTGTTATGTCAATTTGGTTTTAATGGGCTTATAAGTAATATTGCTTTTCCCTAAGTAGCTTCTTGTAACACTTGAATCATTTTCCAATGAATATGAATTATTATTAAAATCAGAGATGAAAATAAAAGTACTTTCTTGAGAGTAGAATAAGACAGATACTTAAATTATTGATGTACAAGTAAAATTCCAAATCAATTTCTGACCAAAGCACACTTAGTATCCAATGATTCAAAGTGTTTCCCTAAAGTGTAAAATAATAATTCAAAACTGCCATTGACCTTACACTTAACCCCCAAAATCCCCAAAGATTTCCTCCAAAACAAAGGGTACAAAAAGACTCACTTGTATCATTTTGTAATTTTCTGGAAATTACAGCAAAGCAATATTACCAAATATAAGAGAATATCTATTGAAAACAGGAAGACAAATTGGTCATTGCTTGTACACAATATGACGGGATAACCAAATACCAAAAAAATAGGAAACAAAACATAATAGAAGAGGTAAGAGTCCATTAAGGGGGTTAATTGTAGAATAAATATGCAAAAATCAACTATTTTCCTTTAAACAAGCAAATGCTTAAAGTTAGTAAAATTCATCTATAGTTTATTCTAAATTTTGAAAATGAAAAATAATATTTTCCCCCATTGGTTAACCAATTATCTCAGTAAAATCATTATAAAAATCCATATTTTCCCTTCCAATAATATTCAGCTACTAAATATAAGAAAACATTAAAAATATCCCCGTGGCCAGGTGAAGTGGCTCACGCCTGTAATCCTAGCACTCTGGGAGGCTGAGGTAGGAGGATCACCTCAGCTCAGGAGTTCCAGATCAGCCTGAGCAAAAGTGAGACCTGTCTCTACAGAAAATAGAAAAAAAGTTAGCCAGGTTTGGTAACTCGCGCCTGTATTCCCAGCTACTTGGGAGGCTGAGGCAAGAGGATTGGTGGAGCCCAGGAGTTTGAGGTTGCAGTGAGCTATGATGGCAGCACTGAACTCTAGCCTGGGTGACACACTGAGACTCTTGTCTTAAAAAAAAATAAATCCCCACTAGAATCGTGCTATAGATTTCACCGACATTTTTCTTTTTATAATATATAACTGAATAGGACTGTGCGTGTGAGTGTGAGTACACTTTATATTAATAATGTACTATCAGAAAGTTGAAACATTTCTTCCAGAAAGTTGAAACTAAGCTATCATATTAGTGTGTCATAATCTGTTAACCAATTCCAAATGAGAGACACAAACCAAGCTTCAGATTGTTATATATAAGAAAAAATGTTGACATAAATGTTTTCATGTTCAGAATCCAGGTTATTTTCTTAAGATAAATTCATAATAATGGTGAAAGGGAAAACATAAAATAAAACACATTGTTAGTTTCTGACGCAATCAATTAATTGTTGTTACTATGATGTTATAAGTGCTTCCAGTAATTCCAATTACACTACTGTATGGATATACCGAGATTTACTAAACCACAAATATCTACAAGAGTACATTAAGATAAATTCCTGGAAGTGGCTCATGAGAATTTTTATTTTAGTACCCTCTGCTATATAACTTGTGGGAAAATTAACAAATACTTGTGGCCATTGGCAGTTTATGAGAATCCACGGTCCTCACACCTCTGTCTCTCCTGGGCATGTCCTTTCTCAGGGGTATTTGCTATTTGAATAACCTGTGAATAAAGTTTTGTTGTTGCTTTAAGTTGTTTTCCTTTAGTGACAAAGGAATTTGAATATTTATTTTAAAAATTTTACCAGCTTAATGTGCTTTTTTAGTGCATGACTTGTTCATGATTTTGCCCGTGTTTTTATTTGAGTTATTTATCTTTCTCTAATTTTCATTAAGGATGCTCTTCTTGTTATATGTGTTGAGTCTCCCCCAGGTTGTCAGCTGATTTTATGTTGTGCTAGTGGTGTTTTCCAAAATATAATATATATGGTTTCACTTTTAATATTCTTAGAGAAGCTTCTTTTGGCTTCAAGATTATAAAAGTATCAGTATTATCTTACTTAACTGGTATGGTTTACTGTTACTTGCTTTTAACTCATTTTCTGTATTTGAAAGATGGAGTGATTTAGCTACTTTTGTTTCTCCTTTTCCAAGCAACATTTTAAAATAGGACCACTATTTTCATAATGAATATACTGTTTAAATTTAATAATTAATTCACTGTTTAAATTTCTCCCTGCTCATAAATACCATCTTTATGGTATAATATATAATAGTATCTACTTTAATCAAGTTTATGTATTTAAGGGCACTTTCAAACATAAGAATATTCACTATTTTCTTTAGCTCACTGGCAGTTTGATTAAACAAGTAAATAGATAAATAAGCAGATTTGGTACCTTGACACACATTTTAAGATAGGACTCCATCTCAGGAGCCACTATAACTAATTAATAATGAAAAGGTACTTCCTTACTGATTTTGCCCAGAGAGGGACTTTGAAGGTTGATTCTACTTATCAAAGAGGATACATTTTATCTAATATAGATCTGTATTTACTGAAATGTGGAAGGTTATTCTACTCAGAATTGTGAAACATGAAAACAAGTGGAGACTGAACACCCACCCTGTAATGAAAACTACAGACAATTGGTTACAAAGACACATGAGGATTTAAGGTCTATTAAAACACGTGTTTTCAGTTCCTTCTCATTAAGGAACTAATGATATTTCTTCATTACAGTGGCTGGAATATTCCTCAGTCTAAATTTCTTTCTTTTTAGTTCCTAATGGTGAAAGATACAAGTTTCTTCTTTTGGGACCTTCATTTTCAATGTCAAACGATTCTTAGCTTCCTTCATGACAAGAGGAAAGTTTAGGTAATTATGCCCCACTCTGCCTTCTCTTGGGAACTGTATTTTATCTATGGGTTCAGCAGTTCACAGTGCGGCTGGGGTGGGGGGTCAGCCCCTTTTTGCAGGTTTAGTCACTTCCGGTTTGTTGTTTCAGGCTTGTCTAGGTGCCTGTGGCTTTGCACTTAATATGTATGTGGCATGACGAAATTACCCAGGCATCAACTTCTCTAAGAGTTTATATTACAACACCAGGTTTTATTTTTGCCTGCAAACATACCAGTTTTATTATTTAAATCTGAGTAGTCGGCTTAGAAAAATATAGCTTCTGTCAGAACCCAGCACTGCCCTAAACCATCTTGAGTGAACAATGAATCCTCAGGGGTCAGTGTTGGTCTGTGTTCTCTGACAGTTCACATTATTAAAGAAAATGTTTTTTGTTCCTTTCTGTCAAATCAAAATGTTTCCTAATATGTCAAGCAATTGCTCATTTCGGGTATCTGTCAGATTTGCCATTGCTGCTAGATTAAGGTCAAAGTTGGCAACTGAGCAAACATTGATAACATTTCCCAATAAGCAGGGGGATGATCCTGACAGCCTATTTCAGGTTGGAATCTTATTCTAGAACCTTGTTCTATTTTAGCCACTTAAATATTATACAAAGTTGGAACATATCTGCTACATGTATGAAAGACAAGTTAGACATTTATCAAAGATTAAATTATTTAAAAACATTCTGTCTACTATGTTTGTGTTCCTTAGTGCCATTACAAATTCAAACCAAGTGTCTACAAATATTAATCCATGTGCATCTAGCAGAGAAGAAGAGGTTTCCAAAGTATGTTTTTTATAAGCACACATCTGTTGCTTATACATGACTAGTTTATCCTGTTTTGTGTCTGATTATGTAGAAATACTTGCACCATCTGTTATTATCCTAGAGTATTTCTATGGGAAAGTTCATTAAAATTTTAAGATATTCTTTCCTAAAAAAGTAATAATAATTTTATATCATTAAGAGCAATGTTATTTAAAATAATTGCATGTACATTGTGACCATAGTATTTGTGGATTATGCACTGATGCTCGCATTTGGAGTTATTCAATGGAAACTTGTTCAAAGTCACCTCTAAGATGCTACAATTGATTTTCACACAAATGTCACATTATAAGATTTAATAGCAAAAGGGAAATGTTTCACAAATTAAAGGAAGAAATTCATTTCCAAGTGGTTCAACAAATTTGTTGATTAAATTATTTTCAGTGGGGTGACTTTATTTTCAGGGTCAAAGGATTTCCAGCAGAGTAAAAGGAGTCCCTTCCTCCCAAATGATAACTATTAAATACCCACATTTATTACTAGAAAAACTCATCATTTGAGGTTATAACATACTTTATTTTTATTTTCATAGTATGAACTTGTTAAAAAACAATTACAACAAAGTTAGTTAAATGATCTAAGTGGCTTTGATTTTCAATTCATGAATCAGGTAGCAACTCATCTAAAAATAAGTGTGACACTGGGCATGAAGGACAATGGTTTCCACAAGGTATCTTGAACAGGAAGAGGAAACAGCACAAAACAAACATTGGATTGGTTAGTATCAGCTTACTTTCTCTGTAAGAGTTAAAACAGAGGGAACTTCATTACCATGCTAGTTAAAACTGGCCTGTATGAAGATTTGGCTATTATCTCTCTCTTCATTTTCCAAAGATCAGATAAACAATTTAGTTTCGGTTTGATGATGTGGAATTTACCATGAGTGACTTCCTTTTGATTTGTTCCACTGGGGCATAGTGCATGAGTTCAGTCCAAATAAACAGCCTCCTATAAAGTTTAACAATTTCATATATACTGGTAAGCACATTTCCAAAGATAGCCTTATAAAAAACTATTATTTTTCTTTACTATATTTTTAAGACATAAAGATACTGAATGTTAATCTGAAACTCCCCTTGTATATTGGTTGGATACATTTGTTTTGTTTGCACCTGAAATAAAATATGTACATTCAACCCTAAACACAATCACAGTTTGAATCTACAAAAGTGTTCACACACAGTAGTTTCTCCTCTAAAGCTTCCCAAAGGCTGCTGAGCTCACAATGACCCATAATAGATAACAGTTCCTACATTATGTTCTTTCTCTTTGATCAAATACCAGGAGAATCCCTGGATAGCAAAGGACTAAGCAGGTAGAGCTCTGTCAAAAGGAATATGCTGCCTGGCAGTACATTTTTGAAGTAACTCTAGTTACGGCTGAGAGAGTTCAATTTTCTTGTATTTGTAAAGACAGCAACAACATGCTTTTTTTTCCTTCCTTTTTCTTTTCCACTTTTCCAAAGTCTTGCATATCTTCCCACATTGTGTGGGGATTCAGAAGAATTATGCAATGGGTTTCTTTTATACCATTTGACTTACTGGATGTGGTAACTAGTGGGCAGAAATATCTTTAGAATTAGTGAATCAGCACTTCCATACCAGGTTTCATTTTTTTTAATTTAAAATTACTTTAAAAATTTAGTTTCTCCAATTTTATTCTACTCTTTAAACATGTAGGAGGAAAATCTACTGACACTTTTGTATTATTATAGTATCATGCATTAAAACTATTTAGAGAAATTCATAGATTATATCACTTAGAATTATTTGTACAGGGAAAAACTCTTACTTGAAAGATAAATTATAGTAACAAAATTAATTTATTGCTTTAAAAAGTGATTGAAAAGTATTTTATGTTAATAACAAAATTTCTTTGTTATAATAATTTCCATTTAATGGAAAGAAATCATTTTCCTTTTGAAAACTTATAATACCCAGAATGTCACGATATATGGGTACTATCAAGAACATAAAAAAGACTATAAGAAAACAAATTTTTCTTTGAACTACTTTGTTTGGTCTCTTAGCACATTTTTATGTAGATAAAAGTCACATAACAGACAATTACCCATTTTAAAGTGTACAATTCAATGGCATTTTTTGCATTCAAAATGCTGTGCGATCGCCACCTCGCTAGTGTCAAATGTTTTCGTCACCCTAGAAGAACACCCCGTACACATTTTTCCCTCCCTCCATCTCCTGGCAACCTCTGATATGCTGTCTCTAAGGGTTTGCCCATCCTGTATATTTCCTAGAAAGGAACCATATAGTAGGTGACCTTTTGTGTCTGGCTCCTTTCACTTAGCATGTTTCTCAAGTTCATCAGCAGTTCCACACTTAACGTTTTTGGAAACTGTGAGAGATCCTCCAGATTCTCCACATCCTTCTCAGCACTTATTATTTTCCTTACTTTAATTACAGCCATTCTACTAGGTGAGAAGTGCTGTCTCACGGTGGTGGCTATGACTTGCATTTCCTTAGTCACCAGTGATCATGAACAGCTCTTCATGTACTTCTAGGCCATTTGGATATCTTCTTTAGAGAAATGTCTATTCAAGTTCTTTGCACAATTTTTTCTTAAATTCGATTGTCTGCCTTTTTTTTGTTGAGCAGCCACTCCCCAGCGCTGGCATCACCGCCTCAGCTCCCCCTCAGACCACCAGGCACCTCCTCTCATAAGGAGCCCAGCCTAGACCCCTCACATGCGCAGTTTACAGTAGGGTCCGTGCTCCTGTGAGCATCTAACGCCTCCTCCGATCCGACAGGAGGCGGTCAGGCACTGATGCCCGCGATGCGGAGCGGCTGTAAGTACACATGAAGCTTCACTCGCCCACCTCTCACCTGCTGCTGTGCAGCCCAGCTCCTAACAGGCCACGGACCGGTACTGGTCCGCGGCCTGGGGGTTGGAGATGCAGCTTTAAAGCATACATTTGGCTAAAATTATATCCAGCGAAGAATAGATGCTATGGAAACGTCAGCCCGAAATTAGCACTGCCCTGGCTAATTGTGAACGCCACAGCAGATGTGCAGGAATATGGGCGGCAGGGTCTTGCACTGAAACCCTTGACTGCGGCTGGAACCCCCTCCCCCAGGTGCCTCCACACGGGATCCACGAGCCAGTAAATAACAGGAATAAACTAAAAACATTCTTCATATGTTATATCC
This sequence comes from Eulemur rufifrons, assembly GCF_041146395.1. Classification (NCBI taxonomy): domain Eukaryota; kingdom Metazoa; phylum Chordata; class Mammalia; order Primates; family Lemuridae; genus Eulemur; species Eulemur rufifrons. The sequence goes on along the minus strand of NC_091011.1, from coordinate 2,966,307 downwards.
AGGTTCCCTTATCCTGGATTCACACCAGTCCAGACCATCTAAATTTCAAGTATGGGATGAGGACAAAAGGCTATGCAAAGTTCAGAAAGAGGGAAAAAAATTCATATATTAGGAAAGACATTGCAATTTGGGAAGACAGGGTCACTCTAAGAAGTAAGACTAGATTATTCTTTTATAACAATTTCTTCAAGTAAAATGAAGAATTTTTAGAAATTTTGCCATAATGGAGAACAGCTGACTATTATAAAAAAGGAAACAACCCAAGAACAAGAGAATTACATAATGGTTTTATATAAAACTATGTAGGGCCTACGGACCTGGATGCTAAGGAACAAGTCAGAGGAAAAATTCAAAAAGTTAAAGATGTCAAAAGAAAAAATATAATAAATTAATGAGTGGATGGTTAAAACATAAATCAAGTACCTCTAATCTGCATAAAATAGAAATATGAATTAAAAGGAAGAAAATGACAAAAATAGTAACAACTTTGCAGAGCAGGAGAAAATAATAAATTTGTAGATTGAAGGAGATGAGTAATCACTATTAAGTAAACTAAGACCAACACACGACTTGGTGAAAATTTTCAATTTTAAGAGTAAAGTGAAAAATCTAACAGAAAACACAGTGTTTATTTTGTTCACCCCCATATTGGCAGAACAACACCGTGTCTGCAATAGTAGGTGCCCAATAAATATGATGAATATTTATGAATAGATGAATACATTTATGAAATTTGAATTTATGAAATGTATAAATATGAATAAATTAATATTCTTAATATTTGTTTGAGCAAATGAATGAATGAAGGAGAAGTCAGGAGGGCATTATACTTAACACAAATCACTGTAAAGTCCAAATACAGAGATTTGAGAATTGTTGTGACCCTATAATTATGTAAGCAGGTAAATACTAGGTGAGGGGAAAGGGCTTCCCAAGTCAAAGGTATAAACTCATGACGTGTTAGCCAATGAAGCTGCCTGAGAAACTAAGCCGAGAAGAAACTTCCTGAAAAATAATTTACAAAAAGAGACACAGGGCCACCTGAAGGGAAGAGTGACAAAGGGATAAAGCTTTAGAATGAAAGACTTTGTGATTGAGCAAGCTAAGAGTTGAATTAAGTATCTTAATTGAAGTAAAATGGTTTGTATAATGGACGAGGGCACCAAAGGACAAAAAATTAATAATCGGGAACAAATGTCTCATATGGATATCAATATTAAGATAAAATTTAAGTTTTAAAAATAGTGGTAAATAGGAAAAATTGGTCATGTTGCCATGAAGGTCTGATTATTTGGCCCCATTCATATCTCTCTTGTCTCCTTTGATTTGAAACAGTTCCCGCGTCTTACCTGCCTGTAATGACCCGGGCGTCACTGAAGAGTGCCGGCTGGGCCCCGTGCAGGCTGTGGCTGGGCTCAGGTCTCTCTGGTGCCACCTCATGATCAGATGCAGGTCTGTGCTAAGCTCTTGTCAGGGCATCGCATCACCAGGCACTTTCTCCCCGGGACCAACCACGTGAGCTTTGATCGGCTTCGTTCAGGTGGTGTCTGCCAGATTTCTCCACTATGAAGTTATTAACGAGTATATGATAATTAATGACTATTCATTATTTGTGGGTGGATACCTTGGCGTGACTGAGAGGCCGACTCCCAGACGGAGGTCTGCCTGCACCGAGGTGTGGGGAGGGGACTGCCCAGGGCGACGGGGAGCTGCGAGGCGGTCAGGACACAGGTGGTCCCACCCACCGGCTGGGAGGCTTGTCCACTGTAGTTGTCCCCAACTGGATGGAAGGGCAAGCCTTTCTCCACCCCCTGCTGACACGTCACAGGAGGGGGGCTGCCTCTAGGCAGGGGGTCACCTGGGCTGTGGCAGTTCTTATCACTGTAGGGTGACCCTCTAGCTTGCAGCTGTCAACACTGCCAGGCCCCAGCCTACGAGTGCTCAGTCCGGGAGGGAGTGGGGAGGGTCTGGTGTCACACCCCAGAGGCGGCTCCACCGGTAGGAACACTCCTTAACAGCCAGAGAGAGAACGCAAGCGAAGGGCCTCCAAATTGGCCCTACAGGGAGGGAGCATTGTGGACACAAATTCACTGAAGACAAGTCACACTTGTCAACTTTAGCTGAATCTAAGTTCTAGATTTCTCTTAATGGTAACCTATGACAAAAGTACCGTTTTGCTTTAAACACTTATTTACAAAGGGCTGACACCTGAATTTGTTATGTTTGTTTTAAAGTAATTTATCTATGGTAAGGGGAAAAGATTTGAATAGAAAAATCTCAGATGAGCAAGTTTTTTAATACATAGAGGAACATTCAGGAAGAAAAACTAGTGCCCAGGAGGTCTAATAATTGCAGTCTTCCTACAAATTGGCTTGAGGGGTAAAATGTCATCTTCCTGCATAATAAATAAATGAAATATCAATATTTAAGTCCTCATCAGAGAGATCTGTCACTGAGTCATTAACTTCTGTGCTGCCTCTAGGATAGTCTGTTTTCTATGGAGGGTCTCTGACTGTTAAATGGTCAGATGAACTAAATACGTGTTTATGAAGTCTGCAATTTCCAATCAGAAAATGAGACAAAGTTTAGCATGACATCTTGGAAATAAAGGCCTGCTATGGTTTCTGCTTAGAAATATTTAAAGATCTGTGTTTAAATTAAATGCTGCTACAATGTTTAAACCTCTGATTATTCTGTCTCATATTACATTTTGGAAAGGATAATACATTTTAAAATATATTTATACAATTCAAATGAACTACTGATTGAATATATGAGCACTGACTAATGTCTAATGCAAAAGATATCAAAGCTTACGCTGTTTTGACTCCTTTGAACTCTTAGGTTTTATCTGTCATTATTTATTGCATTGGAAATAAAAATAGATATATTTTCAAAATATTTTCATAATTTATTGAAATTAACAATAACAAAATCATTATGTGTTGCCATAAAAAATATGCATATAGAAAATATGCATATTTTCTATAAAATATTTTCTAAAAAATAGACATATACTCATAACAGCATTATTGCTCTACAGTTTTTCAAATGTTTTTAATTGGCTTAAGAGAAGTCATCAGGATTTTCATATCAGCTTCTGCCTTGAATAATTTGCCATATGGTGTTTTGGTTGAAACGTATGAAGAAAATTCAGCCTCATACAGGTATAAATTGGAAAGGGATAATTTTTTAATTAAATCTTTTATTTTATGATAATTGCAAATTCACATGCAGGTGTTAGAAATCATAGAGAGACCTGTGTATCATTTGCCCTGTTTCCCTCCAATAGTAACATCTTGCAAAACCATAGCACAATATCACAGCCTGGATAGTGACATTAATTAAGTCAAGACACAGAATATTCTCCACCACCACAAATATTCCCATGTAGCTGCACCCACTTGCCTCCTTAACCCATGGCAACCATTTAATCTGTTCTTCCTTTGTATAGAATGCCATTTTAATGGTATCATATAAATGGAATGTAACCTTTTAAAATCAGCTATTTTCACTCAGCATAATCCTCTGGAGATTCATCCAGGTTGTGTGTGTACTAACAGTTTGTTCCATTTTATTGCTGAGTGTTAGTCAATGCTATGGGTGTACCGCAGTTTGCTTTGAAGAACATCTGGACTGTGTCCAGCATTCTGCTGTTATGAATAAAACTGCTAGAAACATTAGTGTCCAGGTTTCTGAGAGAACTGATAAGTCATACGATAACTGTATGTTTAGTTTTTTAGAAGCTGCCAAACTGTTTTCCAGGGTGGCCATACTATTTCTCACTCCTAGCAGCAATTTATGAGTAATCCAATTTTCCTTAATCTTCATCAGCATTTGCTATTTTCACTATTTTTTATTTTAGCTAGGCCAAGACGTATGTAGGAATTGTAGTTTTAATTGGCATTTTTCTAATGGCTAATGATAGTGGATATTATTTCATGGGCTTATTTGCCCTCTCTATATCCTCACCATTCAAATGCCTATTTGTGTATTTTTGCCATTTTCTAATTGGATTGGATTGTTGTTTACTGATGAACATGGAGAATGTTTAATATATTCTACATACTATTTCTCTGTTGGATATGTGGTTTGCAAATACTTATGCTTAGTCTGTAGCTTGTATTTTTATCATTTAAACATGGTCTTTTGCACAGCCAAACTTTTTAATTTTGATGAAATCCAATTCATCAATTTTCCTTTTATGGATTCTACTTTAGATGTTAAACCTAAGACTTCCTTATCTAGTAGATCCTAAAGACTTTGTCTTTTGATTTTTCCCCTAACAATTTTATAGTTTTAGATTTTACACCTAAGTCTGTGATCTGTTTTGGGTTTGAGTTAATTTTTGTATACTAATTTTGTGAAATATTAACTTTGGTATAAATTCATATGTGACTTAGATAGAGAGTTTTTGTTTTGCTTTGTTTGTTTGTCTTTGGATGTCCAGTTACTCCAGCTTCATTTCTGAGGACGCTCACTTGCCTCCATTGAGTTGCTTTTGAACCTTTGCCAGAACTGGCTGGACTATTTGTTTCTGCGAGTCTCTCCTACCACTAGCACCACTCAGGCCTCATTTCTATAACTGCATAACACATTGTCATGTCAAGTAGACTCATTCCTGCCACTTCATACTACTGTTTTGAAAAACTGTTTTAGCTATTCTAGTTCCTTTTCCAATTTTTTTTTTTTTTTTTTTTTTTAGCCGTCCTGGTTTCTTTGCCTCTTCATACAAATTTTATAATAATCTTATCTTTACTTACAAAAAGCATAACTGGCATTTGGACAGGAATTGTGTTAAATCTGTACATCATTTTTCTATGAATTAACATCTTTACTATGTTAAGTCTTCCAGTACATGATCTTGGAATTGTCCCTATTTATTTAAATCTGAGCTTTCTTTCATCATTGTTCTGTAGTTTTCAGCATATAATTTGTGTACGAGTTTTATTAGATTTGCACCTATTTCATGTTTTACATCATTGCAAATGATGTATTATGTTTTTAATTTCAGCGTCCATGTCTTCACAACTACTCTATAGAAATATTGTTGAACTTGTATCCTATGACCTTGCTGAACCCAAGTAGTTCTAGGAGGTATTTTGTAAATGCTTGGTATTTTCTATGTAGACAAGCATGCTATCTGCAAAGAGGGACAATTTCGTTTCTCCCTGTTCAATCTCTGTGGCTTTCGTTCTGGGCCTATTGCTCTGCCTGCTCTACTCTCCACTCCTCGCTAGGTCTCCTCTGGCATCGCCCCGCAGGAGGCTGAGGGTGCTCAGTGCACCTCTCTAGGGTGAAGGTTACCCTCCCCGTTAAGCCTCTGTTGGCACAGGCAGGGGTGGGGCTGGCATGTGTTCTAGGTGTTGAGCTGGAGCAGAGCTCTTATTGTCTACAAGTTTTCTGTCTTGCTAGGCTGCCCCTTTCCTTGTCCTTTGGCTAAAGAGAAGAGGATTTTTTTCCAGGTGGATAGCGGGGAGACTTTGTTGTCTTTGCTGGTTGCCAGCTTGTCCAGCATAAAGAGGCAAAAATAAAATCCAGGAAACTCACCCCATGTCGCTCCTTGAGTCCTGAGGTCCCAAGCCAGCCTCAGCCTGGGGTCTTCTTAGGTTTTGTTCTTTACATAGACTCCAGGACTTTTGTCGGTACTTAGGGGGAAGGGATAGGGAAAAATATGTCTACTCCATCTTCTCAGAAGTGGGGGTCCCAGAATCGGGGATATTTTGAAGATACTGTCTTAGAATTATATATACATATATTTTTTTCTCATTACTTTTCCTCAAAGGTGAAATCATGTAAAATACCCATTTGGCAAATAATTTAGTGAGTCATTTTGTATTAATACAAACAGAGATGCAGTAGCTTATATTACGTGATTGCAATTTGAATTAATTTTGGCATATATCCTTCCGATAGCACTTTAAATCTTATTTTTGAACTGACTAAATAATATGTGTATTAGAACAGTTTCCCAAATCTTTGAATTTTGTGCCTCGTCTTGTACTTGTTACCCACATTACAAATGGAAGGGCAAATGTCCTGCTAGGATTTTCTCCTCATCCGAGCTCCCCAAGGGGAAGAGGTTGACGCGACAAACAAGGGCAGCCCCTGTCCCTGCACCGTAATTATAAAGTCTCTGACTTTTGTGTTCACAGGAAGACGGAACACCCTGAGGAAACATTACAAACAGGGAGAGTGTGGGCAGGACAAGACAGCTGTGGAGAACCAGAGGGAAAGCGAAAGTGAGACGGACAGAGGGAAGGACCTGGTGGGCCCAGGAGACGGGAGGAGATGGGGCCGGGGAAGGGACCATACTTGTGACCTGGGAAGGAAACCGGGAAGCCAGTCCCGGCAGCTGAGGGCTCGGAAGGAACAGAGGGAGAGTGATGTAGAGGAGGAAAGAAAGGGAAGAAATGACAAGGACAAGCACCTCATCTTCATTTATGCCCTACAGTGACAGGCATGCAGCAAAATTGTCTCTTTAGGGTGCCTTTCTGAAATCACATCCTGGAGTACGGTTGCCAAAGTGACAGTCCTCCCTCACACCTCCTAGGAGAATCACTGACAGAGCCTTTCAAACCCAGTAGACCCCCAAACCTCAGTTCCACGCTCTCTAAGCACAGGCAGCCACCCGCCAACTGAGGCATGCTGCCACTTCCACAGCTCCCTGCGCATGACAAGTGCCAGGCATCAGGACACCAGAAAGAGAGAGACCAGTGGTGATTTAGTCCACCCTGAGATATGTAGTCTAGTGGAGTGGGAAGGGGGCATACACAGTGTATGTAGGTTTTCATGCCCTGAAATTTGTAGAAAAACTAAAGAATCCCTCATATTTTTAGTACATTGATTGACATTCTTTTTTTTTATCAATGAACTAGGTGGTAAACAAGAGAATATTTTATTTTAAGGTTGGGCAGAGCTGTATTCTACACCTGAGAGACTAAATGTTGTTACAGGCTGAAACACCGGGACAGAAGGAAGACATCTGCAAGCACGTAGTCCCTGTTCTCTTCGCAGTCTGTGAAGAGATGGGCCTGGTCGCAGCCCATCAGGACTCCCTGTGGACGCGCACGCCATCAGAGAGACACCTGGCTTCTCTTTTGGAGGGGCATGCTTGATAGTGACCTGCAGAGAGATATTAGACATCCCGGGCTCAGGTGCCAAGCAGCATGATTTCAGCCGGCCCCAGTGGCATGGGAAGTTACAGGGAGGCCACTTCACTTCTTCTCCTTTGCCCTCAGCATTCTTGGTCCATCCAGAGGTGTCTAAGACCTAGGTTCCCATGTCACCCTCCACAATAACCACAGTCAGTGCCCTGGCACATGGGGTCACAACAGGAGCATAGAGTAGGGCACTGGCTAGAGCACTGGTTTTTCACCCTACCTAGAGGGCACTTGGATATGAGGACTGGAATTCTGCTAATGGAACAGGATTTTCCACCATGGCAAAGCCTCAGAGAATCCACTTAAGGCTGAGAGGAAGGCAACGGAGTGGGAGCTTTGGAGATGCCACCAGCCCTGACACAGGAGATCCTTTCCCCGTCGCCAGCCTTGCTTCCCAGGGGCACAAGAGCTCTGCCGGGGCAGAGGGTGTGCTGGGCACCAGAACCGAGTCAGAGTGGGGAAGAGGTCTGACCTGATGGTTTCCTTTCAGGCATTTTACGGCACAGCAAGAGTGCATGCATTTTACGAGCACAGAGAAGACAGTGGTTCGGGGGCTGGCAGAAAAGAGGAGCTGGCTAATGTGTTGGGCTGCCCAATCGTTTGCCCTTCCTTAGACTCACCCGATCCTTTGCCTTCATCCAGCTCCTAGCAGCTGGGCCCTTGATGAGCATGGCTGGCGATTAATATCTGCAACAGGCCAGGCTGACCGAACTCTGGGGACCACTAGATATGCACTTCTGTGTCCCCAGGCTCTGCAAAGCCTGTGTTCCCATCTGGGCTGTGTTTATTCCATCTCTTTCCTTCTGAGCAAATCTGAGCCAGAGGTACAGTATTTGACATGGAAATTTCACCAACCTCTTTCTTTGTCTTGCTTTGCCTTCTGCTTTTATTTCTTGCCCCTTTGCTCAGATGCCTGAAGTGTTTAGAGTCCACACTCACACATAAAGCTGCCTGCAAGCGCTGCAGTCTCACCATGGGAGCTCCGGGGGCTGCCGTGCCCACCAGTCATGACGTCCAGTCTGGATTGTTCGTTCTGCAGCAAGCTGCCCTGTAGTAACGCTACACTACCCACCTCCGACCCCATGCACCACTTCTTGGTAGACACTGTTATTAAAGAACAAGAACTCAAGCTTTGACGAGACTGTACAGGTCTCTGCAGGAGGCCAATGCCATGTCCTGATTCCCCCGAAGCCCAGGTGGCATCAGAATCGCTGGCTGCTGCAGCTGCCCACTGGCAGCCTGGAGGTCCAGGGTCTTGTACCTTCCTCCTCTTTCTTAGGAGAGTCAGAAAGGGGGCATCAGATACATGAGAAGGAGTCAAGGGACAAGTACGTGGAGGCAGTCTTATCACTCGGTCCCCCTGGCCCAGTAAATCCACTGCTCTGGGGTTGCTGCGGGCCCTTCACTCAGGCATGGGAGGGCTCCATGGGAGACATTGGAGCCAGACTGGCACCGGTAACCTGTCCATTCTCAGATTTAGTGACCTTCTGTGACACTCAGGGGTGATGTCCCTCACTCCTGGGGTCACACATCCTTCACTCCTGGGATCACACATCCTTCAGGACTGTGCTGCTACCCATCCTGCATTCTTCATGACTTTGTCCGACAGTTGGCTCAGGGAAACGCTAGAGACATCAGCTGGTGCTGCCTGGACTCCCCAGACACAAGGTGGGCAGGTGCAGGTCCCCTGTCACGTCAGCCACCTGTACTCTAAGACAAAGCCAGAGCATCTTGTGCTGCACCACGGCAGCTGGAGCTGGGTCTGCAGGGATACGCCTGGAAGCAGACTTACAGGGATGGAATAAACATGTGGGTCTCCAGTGCTCAGCACTCCGAGTGTAGGTGTCACCTGTTTAAGAGCCTTACCTTAAGTTGGGCTCCCCAAAAAGTAGAGCCTTTAGACAAGAGTTTAAACCTCTCCAAGTAATTTACTTGGGAGGCATGGTAGCTTGTCAGCAACATGGCCACCAATAATTCTCTGGACAGACATGTGACTGTGCAGACATGCCCCTCCTGTCACCGAAAGATGGAGCCTATTTCTGTCCTCTTTGTATCTGGGCTGGCTCTGTGACCTGTTTTGGCCAACACCAGCTAGCAAAGGCGGTGTTCTGAAACTTGTGAGCCGAGCTTTAGGAGCAAGACAATAAGGATTTCTCACAGCGTTTAATTTCTTAACCTATTATTTTTAATTGACAAATAAAATTGTACATATTTATCAAACACAATGTGATGTTTTTAAATATATGTGCTTTGTGGAATGGCTAAATCAAGCTAATTAACACATGCATTACCTCACATAGTTATCATTTTTGTGGTGAGAACACTTAACATTTACCCTCTTAGCACTTTTCAAGAATAAAATATGTTGCTATTAACTATTGTCACCGTGATGTAATAGGTATCTTCAATTTATTCCTCCTAACTGAAATTTGTATCCCTTGACACACTCTCCTCAACCTCCCGTGCCCCACCAAGCCCGCTAACCATCATTCTCCTCTCTGCTTCTGCGGATTTTAAATTTTTTTGACTTCACATATATGAGATTATGCAGCATTTGTGTCCCTGTGCCTGGCGTGTTTCACTTAACATAATGTCCCCAGTTTCGTCCATATTGTTGCAAATGACAAATTTCCTTCTTTTTTGTAATCTTGGGTCACATAGCTGCTCTCTTAATCCTGCTGGGCTCCAGCGGCCCAGTGAAGAAGTTTGGGTGTCGAACTCCTGCGCTTGCGACAGCGCTCAGTCCAAGGCCGGGTGACAGCGCAGGTCCAGAGAGGCTGCCCGGCAGAGCCCAGCACACACGGGCGTGCGACTGTGGAGGCCACCGAGTTCTAAGCGATGTGTTAGGCAGTAAGAGCTGACCGGCACAGGGGGAGATGAGCAGCACCGGAGGGAGGAAACGTCGATGCGGGAAGAAAAGGCCGGGAAGCGGGCCGTGAGCGCTCCCGCTGCTGCCACCGAGCCCGGCAGCCGGCGTGGACGCGCCCCGCAGCTTTCCGGCCTGCGGAAATGGGGAGCGGAGCGATTTTCCCGCGAACTTCTCTCGGTCATTGAGTGGGACGCTCCCTGGGGGGTTCCCTGCGGTGCACGGGGACAGGGCGACATCCTGGCCCAGCCACGGCGGGCGGGGGTGGGAGTGGACCCGGGCCGCGGACGCGGAGGCAGGTGCCAGGCCTGGCACGGAGACCTGGGGTGAGGCCACGAGTGTGTGTGCAGCAGGTTCCCAGCGCCGCCGTCGGCTTCCCTGCCCCGCAGAGCCTGTGCAGAGCCGAGGGGGGTGCGGTGCGGTGCGGCGGGCGGGGCGCTCCGAGCGGGAGTTGGGTCCCCGCACCCCGCAGACTGACAGACGGCGGGCGCCCCGCACCCTCACAGCGCGTCTCCACGGCTGGCTAGGAAATGAAAACATACCAGCAAAATGCCACGAGCCCTGCCGAGAAGAATCCGGGACCGCATGCAGCCGAGGGGCCCCCGAAACCCGGCCCAGGGCTGCTGGGCACGGAAGCCGGTACCGCGTGGCAAGACGACAGACTGAGGCACGAGCCGGAAAGAAAGATAAAGGAGCTGAGTTAAGGGAAGATAGTAGCAAACTAAAACAATTTTTTTTAAAACCTGAAAATCCAAATTAGAGGTAGTTTACAATGTATATGATCTAACAAGCCTGTGACGGAAAACGTGAATCAAGATCCACAGTAATTCATAATAATAATTCTTAAAAAGATGCGGAGAAAGTTATCGATGTGGCAAACAGAGACTATGAGACCTGCGGAGCAGCCGCACTTCCCCAGAGGGAAACCTGCGCGAGGAGACAGGACAGGCCGCGGGTGCCCAGGGCGCGGGCCACCAGCTCGCTCTCCGATGGCCGCGCCGCTCCCCCCCCCCCCCCAGCTTCTTGTCCAGTTACTAACAGATTCACAGCAGCTTATTTCCTGAGAGAACGTGGAGAAAGAGGCGCTAAGCTGGGGTGGGGTGCGGGGATTCTTTCAAAGGGCCGCACAGGCTGGGTGCGGCAGCTCACCCTGAACCCCAGCGCCTGGGGAGGCCGAGGCAGCAGGATCACGTGACCCAGGGGTTCCAGGCCGCAGGGAGCTGCGCTCCGCTGCACTCCAGTGCGGGAGACAGAGGGAGACCCTGTCTCTCTGAAGAAGGAAAAAAAGGCAGCACAGAGGACCAGTTAGAAACACAGGCTGTGGCTTCCAGGGTTTGAACTAAAAGCTCCTTCAGTTTTTATACATGATGGCCTGGGACAGGTTCCTTTTCCTCTTTGTCCCTCTGTTTCCTCATTTGTACTGGATATAATTTCAGTCTTCTTAAATGTGCCAAGACTTATCCTGTGCTTTGCCTACGCTCTGTCCCGGAGCGTGTTCCACGTGCACTTGAGGAGCGTGTGTACGCTGTTGGTACCGGATGGCGAGTTGTAGCCATCTGTGACGTCCACTGGCCTGAAGTGCTATCCAAGTCCCATGTTTCCTTACGGATTTCTGTTTAGATGCTCTGTCCATTATTGAAGTCCCTGTTGTTGTTTGCTGTCCATCTGTCCCTTCAGACCCTTTAATATTTTGTTTATATATTTAGGTGCTCCTATGTTTGGTGCTGATGTATTTATGATTGTTATATTCTCTTGATAAATTGATCCCTTAATTATGTAGTGACTTTCTTTGTCTCTAGTGACAAGCTTTTATTTAAAGTCTCTTTTGATTACTCTAAGTACAGATACCCTTGCTCCCTCTTGGCTTCCATTTGCCTGAGTCTCTTCTTACATCCCTTTGCTGTCAGCCTGCATGCGGCTGGAGCTGGTCTCCTATAGGCAGCAGACAATCATGTCTGGTTTTTATCAATTCAGCCACTCAGTATTTTTTAATTGGAAAATTTAATGCATTTACATTCAAGGTAATTATTGATAGGTAATAACTTGTTACTGCCATTCATTATTGTTTTCTGATTGTTTTGTAGACATGTTATTTCTTTCTTCCTCTCTTGGTATCTTCCTTTGTGGTTTGTTGGTTTTCTCTAGTGGTATTCTTTGAATATTTCCCAGTTTTGTTTTGTGCATCTACTAGAGATTTTTGCTTTATGATTATCACAAAGCTTTACACAGAACATCTGATAACAGTCTATTTCAAGCTGATAACAACTTAATTTTGATTGTGTACAACTGTACACTTTTATTCCCTCCCCCAAGATTTTATGTTCTTGCTGTCAGCATTTACATAATTTTGTAATATGTATCTCTTGACACTTTTTTTTACCTATAATTGTTATTAACAATTCTGTCTTTTAACACTCATACTAGAAATAATATTTCTTTAAACACCATTATTATAATTCTAGAATATTCTGAACATAGCTTGTATTCTTGTATTACTTATACCATTGAGTTTTGTGGATTCTTTAATTTTTATGTTATTAATTAGCAGCATTTTGATTCAGCTTGAAGAAATCCTCTTAGCAATTCCCGTAAGGCAGTCCTAGCAGTGATGAATTCTGTTAGCTTTTGTTCATCTGGGAAAGTTTTTATTTCTCCTCCATTTGGGAAACACAGATTTGCTGGGTAAAATATTCTTGATTGGCAGGGTTTTCTTTTTTTTCCCTTCAGCTCATGAAATATATTATCCCGTTCTCTCTTGGACTCTCAGATTTCCTCTGAGAAATCTACTCATAGTCATATTGGGACCCCTTTTTCTATACTGTGTTTTGTATCCATTGCTATTCTCAGAATTTTTTCTTTGTCTCTGATTTTCGATGGTTTTATTATTATGTGTCTTGGAGAATTCCTCTTTGAGTTGAATTTGATTGGAAACATCTATGCTTCTTATACCTTGATGTTGTTACTTTCTTTAGATAGAAAAGTTTTCAGCCAGTATGTCTTCAAATGTACTTTCTTGATCTTTTGCTTTTTCTTCTCCTTCTTGAATACCTATTATGTGTATATTAGGTCTCCTGATGGGGTCCCATAATTCCCATAGTCTTGCTTCATTCTTTTTCATTCTTTCCTTCTTTTTGTTCCTCTGATAGGATAATTTCAAATGTTCTATCTTCAAGCTCACCAATTCCCTCTTGAGCTTGCTCAAGCCTGCTGTTGAAGTTTCCTACTATTGTTCAGTTCAGTCACTGTCTTCATCTCTAGGATTTCTATTTTTTGTTGTTTCTATTTCTTTATCAAACTTTTCATTTTATTATTGTTTTCCAAATTTCATTTAATTTTTAAATCCATATATTCTTATAGTTTGCTGAAATTTTTATGAGGATTCTGAATTCCTTGTCATTTCTTAGATTTCCCTTTATTTAGAGTTCATTTTTGGATCTTTGTCAGTTTCTTTTGGAGGTGTCATAATTTTATGTGTCTTTGTAACCATTGTGTTGTTGCATTAGTGTCTGCACACTTGAGGAGTATATACTTTTTCCAGCTTTTGCAAATGTTTTTTGGCAGGGATAGACCTTCACTATTTAGTCTAGTCTAGTGATTCTGGCTGGGCCAGCTGATAATGGCCCCGGGCTGGTAGAGCTTGCTTTTAGGTTCTCTAGATGCCTTGGCCACTGTCTTTGCTCAGAGTTTGGGTGGGGGAGCTGGTTGGGCTCCGCTATTGGGCACCAGTGTCTGAGCTCTGCAGTCAGGCTGAGTTGCTGGTTAGGCCCTTCAATCACCTCTGATCTGGCTGGGCCACAGTGTGCTTTCCCAAGCCAGGTGGTACCAGTTTTTGAGCTCAGCATCTGGACAAGTCTTCAGGAGGATCCTGGAGGTTAAGTGGAATTGCTGATCAGCATGGATGGGACTAGCTGCTGGGCTCAGTAGGAATATATGGTTGAGGTTTGCCTCCCTGCCCAGGTGGGAACTTGGGGTCGGCTTTGAAGCTGATCTGAGCACCGTTTAAACTCCTAGCTGTGGCAAAGATATCTAGCCTCTGCTCTTTTCTAAATTTGCTGTGGCATCTCTCTCCCTGGGTAGAGCACCAGGGTATGTCAGAGGCTTGTTCTGGAAGTTGGCCATGTAAGATTTCAAGCCACATGGAACTTCCCTTTACTTCTGGAAGTGACCAGGTCAACTCTGTGGGTGGGCCATGCCATTAGCTGTAGGTTATGCAGTTAAACCTCTGACTGGGTGCCAACCTTGCCAAATACCCGGAGTTACCAAGATACTCGCTGGTGCCTGTGGGCTCGACCTCCTTGGCTTTGTTTCTTTGATCCCTCCTGTGTTTCCCTTGAGGTTAGAATAAAGTGGGTTCCTGGGAAGCATCCCAGAATGCAAGGGAAGCCGGATGGCAGCCTGCAGTTCTCCTTTCCCTCTGCAGTAACCGTGGTCCCTGGGGAGTCATCTCTGGCGGCACTGTGCTGACTTGGAGGAGCCCGAGGCGTGAGATGATCAAAATGAGACTGTTCGTCTTACCCTTTCCGGGTGGTTTTTATGCTGCTCTGTGGACCACACAGGTGACCCAGGCTTATTTCCAATTTTGAGAGTTTTCACCAGAGTGTTCTTGTTTGTGGCTAGTTGCTACTGGAAATTTCTGTGGCAGGTAGTGAAACTGGCCCTCTTATCCGGCCACCCTGCTTACATCCTGCTTCCTAATGTGCAAAAAGCACATCCACCCCACAGATACAGGCTAATACGTGTAAATATAATTATAACAGGGCCTGACACATATTAGCTGTTACATAAATACTAGTCCTCATGATTTGGTGGGCATCAAAATTCTGTTTCAGAGGAAAGTGCATATAGTTGGTAGCCTTACTAATTTTAGTATTCCATTACTATCACGTTAAAACTGGTGAGTATTCCAGCTGAGATTTGGCCTAAAATATTCTCTGTACATTGTGGTACTGTTACTATCTTTAAAGTAGTGGTAATGATTATTATTATCATTTTCATGAATATTTAATGGCAAATTCAGGAAAAGTAAATGTAAAATATAGTGTCTACTACCAGGCTAATCTGGACCTCTCAAGTCAAGTTGGCAGCAAAACCATTAAGTAGGAAATACTTGTCTTCCTCTTGTTCTTTCACAATCTCTTCATTAACATTTTTAATTTTTTTTATTTGTTAGAGACCAAGTCTCACTATCCTGGGCTCAAGGGGTCCTCCCACCTCAGCCTCCCAGGGAGCTGGGACTATTGGCAGGTGCCACTGCCCCGGCTATACCCTCATTTCAACATCCCTTCCAGACGGCATTGGGATAAACGACTTCTCCTCACAATAAAGAGCCCTTTGTTCTGCTACATGACTGTTAATCAGTCAAGCCAAGTCCTTTCCGCATGATTTCCACTTAAGGCAGTCACCCTTATGTACCAAGGAATGGCACAAAGGAAGTAAACATTTCCAGCTTGGAACATCTAGGACGGGACACAGGAAAATGGACACTCAGGTTAGTGGCCTTCACAGTCAGCATAGCTGACAGGGCGTCTTAATCTCAGATTCCTCCCTTTGGGATCTTTCATGACCAAATTTCTTTTCATGAATATATTGACTTCTGTTCACATTTCAACACAGCTCACTTATTACAATCTATTTACCAGCACTTTTATCAATGTCTTAGTTAACATAAACCTTTATTATTACTCATAAAATTACCAAGACTCATATTTACTTAGCTATCTTTCTGTGGCTATGAATTTTACAAGGTGACTATCTGTTGCATAAAGAAATATTTATTTACCATGCTTTAAATTTACTACCCTCTTAATTTCCCTTAGTGTCTCTATGAGAACCTTTATACCCGGGCATTTGGAAAGTCCTATTCATTTATCCTGTTGCTCATAACTCATTTAAAACCATAATAACATTTACACTCTCGCCAATCACTGGAGTGTGCTGCCCTAGACCTTAGCAGGTTTAAATGCCAAATTTTAAAACCACAATTAAAATATTTCATCAACTCATGAGGTCTATCTCTTACTTTTTCATAATTTCTTGAAATATTGTGGATGTTTTTGCCATATTCTGCATGTGTTTAAACACACTAACACAAGATTACTCAAATAATTCTTCATTTAGATGTCAAATTGTGCTTAAAATAATCAAAGAAAATACATTTACACTACATTTTAGAAAAAATGTACCTATGCAATTTATATAAGTTATTCTCATATTGGCTTCACTTAATATCTTAATAGCAAATAAAAGTTATACCCTAATATTTGAACTGTAGCTGTTTCTTGGTGGTATTTTTTCTCAGTTATTTCTGTCATCTTATCATAATTCCTATGATTGTTACTACGTTGTCTTATCAGCATTCCTATAATTTTTATTATGAACTTAAAATATTTATGAAGAAAAAATAAAATTGTAAATAATAACAATTTTGAATTTTGTGAAAATGCTATATTATGGAAATTGATACTCATTTGTATTTATCTAAAGATATTATTCATGTCAATGTCCTTTTTTTTTTGTATTTTTAACAGCTTTCTTGAGATATCACTCATGTATCATACTATTCGTCCATTTAGAGTACACAATTCAAAGGATTTTAGCGTATTTGGTGTTGCATAATCACCACCATAATCCATGTGAGGGAAATTTTATCACTCCAGAAAGAAACCACAGCCCCATTTCCCCGCAAGTTCCCAGGAGGGAAAGAGAAATGAGATGGAGGCAGAGGCCAGCGTGAGCAAGGCAGGAGCCGCGAGTCGAGGACCACAGGCGGCCTGCAGAAGTTGGGAGAAGCGAGGAACCAAATCATTCTGCGAGCCTGCAGGCAGGAGCAAAGCACTGCTGACTCCTTGACTGTAGCCCGTTGAGCCCCGTGTCACCCTGCCGATCTGCAGAACTAAAAGATAATATATTTATTTTATCTTAAGCCCCCAAATTTTTGGTAATCTGGTATAGCAGCAGCAGCAGAAAACTAATACACCAGTGTAAAAATAAAACTGATTTTTGTATACTGATCTGTCTTGTAATCTGCTGAAATACTATTTATAATACTTTTTTAGTGGCTTCCTTAGAATTTTCTATATACAAGGTCTTCAAATAAAGATACTTTTATTTCTACCTTTGCAGCCTGGATGCCTGTTACTTCTTTCTCTTGACTGATCATTCTGTCTGAAGTTTCCTGCACAATTTTGAATAGAAGAGGAAAGACTGGATATCCTTGTCTTGTTTCTGATATTAGGGGACAAACATTCCTTCTCTCAACAATAATGTGATGTTAGCTGTGGGTTTTTCATAGATGTTCTTTATAAGTTTGAAAAAGTTCTCATCTGTTTCTAGTTTGTTGAGTAGTTTTATCATGAAAGACTGCTGGATTTTTTCAAGTGCTTTTTCTCTGTCTATTGAGACAATCATGTGGCTCTTCCCTGTGTTTTAAGGGAACTCAGGATTTTTAAAAATCCTATATAGTAAGACACACATACAAGGAAATGACTGTTATGGAGGAAGAAGGTTACTCAGAGTTCCCCAGAAACAGGAGATGTTTCTGCCATGCAGAGCCATGCGAGGAGCAGCAGGGTCTGCCAGAAGACAGAAGGACCCAGGGAAGCAGTGGGCAAGGGCCTTTGCTGTAGTTTCCGTGGGGAAAAATGGGCAGGGCAGGTTAAATTGGCTTGGGTTTGGCTAGCTTTAACAATTCCAGCTGGCTCTGAGGCTCTCCTAGTAGTCTACCTGTTGGACGCTTGACCCTGGGGAACGTATCCCTGAGTGTGAGAGCCCAGTAGAGGAGGTGCTTGGGTGTGTGGGCTCTGGGCGGGCTGGTTTATGCATGAAAGGTGTTCTTGTAGGCAAGTTGTTTCCTACGTCTAGGAATTGACTAGCCCTGCAAGGAGCAGTTGCTCCAGAGTCTACAACGCTCAGATGTGAAAGAATCAAAAATAACAAACAAATGAACAAACAAAACAAAAAACATTAAGAAAAAGACATACTTAAGGACAGGCATGGTGGCTCATGGCTGTAATCCTAGCACTTTCGTCTCTACAAAATTAAAAAAGTTAGCCAAGCATGGTGGCCTGTGCCTATAGTCACAGCTACTTGGGAGGCTGAGGTAGGAGGGTCACTTTAGCCCAGAAGGTTGAGCTTACCATGAGCTACGATTGGGCAACTGCACTCCAGCCTTGTAGGAACTCAGGAACTCAGGGCAACAGAATGAGACCCTGTCTCAAAAACAAAACAAATAAGCAAAAACAAAACAAAAGTCTTAATACACTCTTCATTCTATTGAATGATATATTATATTAATTAATTGGGGGATATTAAACTAATATTGCATTCTTAAGATAAATCTCACTTGATTAAGCTATATAATCCTTTTTACACATTGCTGGAATCTGTTCTATTGGATCATTTTGTATCTATATTAATAAAACCTATTGTTATGTAGTTTTGTGTCTTTTTTTTTTTTCTTCTTTTTATCCCCTTGTGATGTCTTTTTCTGGCTTTGTTATCAGGGTAATTATGACCTCACAGAATGAGAGTGGAAGTGTTCACTACTCTTCTATTTTTTGAGAAGAGACCCTAGAGAACTGGTATTAGTTTTTCTTTAAAAGTTTGGTAGAATTCACCCATCAAGTCATCTGAGTTTGGACTTTTTTATGGAGATGTTTGAAGTTACCAATTCAATCTCCTTGCTTGTGATAGATCTATTCACATTTTCTGTTTATTCTTGATCCAGTTTTGGTTGTCTGGGTCTTTCTAGCTATCTTCCCATTCTAAACCATTCTGGGCCATTTTTTAAATACATAATTTCATGAAAATTTTCAAATTCATTAGCAGTTATATAAATATCTCTTAATAAGTTATATTTCTTTTATATTTGATATTTATTTTATTTTTTTCTGCAAGCAGAAAAGACATTGAGATACATTTGATATTGTATCTCCATTTTCTTCTACTATTTTCTCTTTTCTTGGTTAGAGGTGTCACTTTTATTGTGTCTCCTTTCATGAATCCTAAGCAAAGAGTTCTTGGATTTTAAATAAATCTCACTATTTCTGCTTTCTAATTCATGAATTCCTACCTTCATATTTATTTCCCTGCTGTATTAATTAGAATATTTTAACAAGTCTTGTAGAACTGTGAATTTATAACAGAACATCGAGCCATAGTTGGAGACTAGGCAGAGGGACTGAGTTTGTGGGGTCCTTCTGAACATAAACGCAAATATTTATTAGCTTATTTCATATGAAATTGCCTTTTATAGAGATAAAAATGTAACTGGCTCCATGAACAAAAATGTCTTTTTGCAGTTCTCTTATGTTTCAAGTTCCCGGGCCAGTAAGATTTGCTGACCAGAGCTTTGTGACTTTCTGTTTCACTTATCCATTCCCTTTTGAGTAGTTTTTCAGAAACAGTGAACCTCCTTGCAGCCACAAGGTAACTACAAGGCTTCACACCACTTCAGTGAAGTCAAGATAAGTGGCATTCCACCACAAATCTTGCCCAAGGACCCACTGAGCAATCTAATCCCCAACACCTGCATGTGCACAAGACCAAAATGATGGCCAGCATTAACCCCTAGCTCATCATACTACTATTAATAAAATCTCTACTTTCGGAGGGGCTTATCTGCCATTTTTTGAGCATGCCATGTATGTGCCAATGTGATTTCTCACTGTGTTTGCACGCCCTGGACTCCACCTGAACATGTAGTGATGCTCACTCACTGCATGCATTATTCATTTCACCTCTAGAAAAACCCCTGGCCCAGGGAGGAGGATTTGAGGCAGTCCTCCCACCTCCCAGTTGACATCATTCACAATAAACTTCCTTTCTTCCTTCACAATACTCCTTGGGTCAGTAATTGACTTTCTCTGTGGTAAGCAACTAAGCCTAGAAAATAAATAAAACCTTTTGTGGGTTCATTAACAAAAATGGTCAAAGATTGTCAATTTCATGTGGCTTAAACTTTGAAGTTGGTCACACATATCTCAAGCTTGGTCTGTTCAAATGAAACATTATCTTTCCATTCCTACTTACTGTTACTCTTCTATTCCCTACCTTAATCTGCAAATCCACCCAAATATGCAAGCAGAAACAAAATGCAACTTAGAGACCTTAGCTTCTTACTGTTTAACCTCCTTCCAAACCAGGTCTTGTGTTGCTGCAGATTCTTACGTGTTGGGGTGCCCCGTATCTTATATGCAGCTCCTTCTCTTATCCACATTGTGGTCTCGGGCTAACTTCACGTTTACTCTCTTTTGGATTACTGCCTCTAGTCATTCCCTTCCCCCTTCCAAAATTCATTCTGCAATCAGACTTTTTCTTAATATAAAGCTTATGTTTTCCTCTGCTTTAAAATTTTACACTGACTACAGGATGAAGTTCAAAGTTATTTAACAATAGTTTATCTTCCTCTTCAAAGCCTTTCCCATTCCTAGACCTTAAGATGTGTTTATAATTATACCTTTTTTATTTTCTAAATTTCAGTTATCCCATATTACTTCCAGTGCCTTGATTCTTTTATGATTTCACTGCTTGGACCTTATTTCTGCCTGGAATATTTTTCATTGTTTAGTAGCCCAGTAAATGTCTGTTTATATTTTAATTCTTAGTGCAAATATCTACAACCCTATGTAGGCTCTTCTGTTATCCTTCCTACCCCATACCTATTAAAATATATCTACACTTACATGTTTTCAACCTTGCAAACATTCTGTCACTAAAATTGCAACATATTACTCTTGAAAACACATAGGTACACATGCACACACACAGTCCGCATCCGTCTGTCGGAGTCTATGGTCCTTGTGGGCAGCGCCATGTCTTACTGGCACAGTTGTGCCTGCTAATTATTGTACTGGAGCTCTTTCAGAAAGAGTTGCCAAAAAAGTAAGAAGAGACAGATTTATATATGTGATGAGGTAAAAACATTGTTTAGCAAACAAAATATTTCAATAAACAAATTTGTCTTAACTTAAATGTGGATTTCTTAGGACACAGCAGAAGCAGCAAACAGAGGGTTAAGCAAGAGCTGTACAAGGAGCAAAGAAATGACGGCTGTGCAGGGTTTGGAAATAAATGAGAATCAGTGAATAAGATGCAACAATTTTCACCAAGTAGGTCAAGATTTGACATAAATATACATTTATTTTGTACCTAAAATATAGCGGGTACGTAGTATTTTTTAGATTTATTCCAAATAAAATTCTTATAGCATGAGTAGATTTTTCTTAGTCCACCTCTATTTGTGCAATGATAATAATTCAGGGGTTACTTTAAAAAGAAAAAAAAAAACCCAAAACCTTTTCTCAGCTCTCTTTGTATCTCAGTGAGGCTACTACTCATAAGGTATCTCAAAGCAGGCACTTTTGAAAAGGTTTAAACATCTCTTTTCTATATTTCTTAAATTACAAAGGCTCAGAATATCATGAGAAATTTTTATATATTAAGGTAAGTGACCTTCTCAAAGCCGGTTATCACATAGAAGGGAAAACTGAGTGTCTCGTTCCAGATTCTGCACTGCCTGCGCGGCGCTGCCCTCCTCCCGGCGCCGTCTGCGGGCCAGACCCACTCACCAGCCACAGACGGGACAGAGGGACCGACGCGGGCCAGACCCACTCACCGGCCACAGACGGGACAGAGGGACCGACGCGGGCCAGACCCACTCACCGGCCACAGACGGGACAGAGGGACCGACGCGGGCCAGACCCACTCACCGGCCACAGACGGGACAGAGGGACCGACGCGGGCCAGACCCACTCACCGGCCACAGACGGGACAGAGGGACCGACGCGGGCCAGACCCACTCACCAGCCACAGACGGGACAGAGGGACCGACGCGGGCCAGACCCATTCACCTGCCACGGACGGGACCGGCCTGGGCGGAGGGACTGACGCGGGGCAGCCCCGAGCCGGCTCCGCACCGCTCTCCTGCCCGCCGCTCAGAGCGCTGAGTGTGCGCCGCCCGAGCTGTCCATGCGGACGCCGATGGGCACGGACAAGGCTTCGGGTACTGGGTTAAAGAATCACCACTGAGTGATTCTTTAGCATGTGATTCTCTGCAGAGTGATTCTCGGCAGCGTGTCCGCCCACCCGGGTTCCAGGACGGCTTCGTATTGTAAGCTATCGTTATTTTTATTTGTTGAGTAGAAAACTAGAGGTTAAGCAATCTCCTCAGACTGTGAGACTCTCTCCTCTCTCTTTTCTTCTCTGTTCCATGGGAATATTTTTGTTTCCCAAGGAATTCAGGCAGGTTACGCTGTAGCAGTGCAAATTTTGTGATGGCTTGTAAGAAGGTGAGATGACCTTTGTCCCTGACATCCAAAGGTCTAAGTGTCTGGGTCCCACCAAGTGGTAGTTCCGCGTCCTTGGACACTGTGGTTGGGCTTCCTCATCTCTAGAACAATGAGAATAATGCCCACTTTACCTATGCCTCGGAGCAGTTGGGAAGATAAGTAAGAAGTTAGAAATAGTGTCTGGTGAACTAAAGAAGTCCCTCCAATAGGTGCTATTATGTAGAATAGATGAATAAAAAGAAAAAATTGATTTTTAGTAAAGACAAAGTCAATCACACAACATGAAGAACAGGCAGCTGTAAAAGATTATATTAGAAAAAGAATACACCACATGTTTTCTCTAGATTAAGTATGGATTGCATTTTAAACACCTTAAGCATCATTTAATCCCTCCATATTTTAAATAAACTGTTTCATTTTAAAAATAATTGTTCTTTGAAGAGAACATGAAAGATAGAAAAAACTTACATAAGAAAATAAAAAGCATTTGTAACTTAAAGCTGATTTAGAATATCAAAGCTGCCCATAATTTATATGCATATTTTTACATATATATACTATTTAGCTTTTTTATGCCTTTTTAAACATATGTCTACACACCTTCGAGATCCTATGTAAATATTGATTTAACGAATATTCTCACAATGCGTATTTTACTTTTCTTTTAACTTTTGTGTAGTACCAGTCCTCTCTCATCTTAGCCAGCTCAAATGACAGGCAACTGTATTCGACCTCAGCCCATTGTTTCTCATTCCAGCCTGTTCTCTCCTTATGGCTCCTTGTTACTGATGAATGGAGAAATATATTCCTGTAAGTGCCAACGCCTGCCTGTGGCCTGATTCCCTGGGATACAGAGAGGGACTGAAACCAGTGGGCAGATGCCTCCAGGTTAACGACGGGGTCTCTGCTACCCACTCACTTCCTGGGGAACCAGCTAAGACCAATGCTGTGGCTGTCCTCTTCCAGCTGCTCCTCTGGTCTAAAGCTCCCAGGGAGCTCTGGGTCCCTGGCTGCATTGGGCAGGTCCCTTTCTCTCTGCCCTCCTCTGTCCCTGGACATGGATTTCCCACAGGTGTGAGAGGCTGAGCGTGAGGGGAATACTGGACTCAGCAAGGTGGGATCCCAAACGCAGAAAGGGTGTGGCTGCCCCATCTTAGGAATCTTCAAGCTGGAAGGCTGGAAACAGGGAGGCCTGTTTCAGGCCTCCTAAGCCTGCCTATCCAAGACTACTTGGGGCAGCTGCCGTGTTTGTGCTTCCTCTCTCATTGGCCCTTTATTTGGTAGAAGTCCTTTCCAGAGTCTGGTAATAAGTACACTGGTAAACTATGCATTCTTTTTTGTTGTGACTTTGTGAATTTTTTCCTATGCCTTTGCAGGTGGAAGAACCCTTGGAAAAGCTGCTGCTGTCCAGACACATCTCATCCTGGAGTCTAAATCATGCTGTTTATATGTGGGGGAAACAGATTCATTTGGCTGGGAGAAGAGATGAACTGTGACACCAAATGTTTAATATGGTGTGATTTTTTAAAAGCATAACAGCAAAATGAATAATTTCCTATAATAACTTTTGCTATGTCACAAATAATTGGGCACAATGACATAAAGAGCAATTCAGAATGATTTTTAGAAAATTGATTAAATACAGTAGCATTGCATTTTATTGAAAAGATAATTATCTGCTTTAAATAATTACTGATTTATTTTAAATGTAAATTCATACAACATTGTACTGCAATTCTTACCCTTACCATTAATTCACAAATATTTCAGCTATGCATTCAAGTATTTTACTTCAAGTTCATACCAAGATCATAAGCATTCATTACCAAGTCAAAATAAAAATGAATTGGTACCAGGAAAAAAAAAATCTTCCAATGGGTTTCATAAAATTTGCTTTAAAATTTAGCACTCAGAAGATAATCAAAAGAACTAGCACTGTATATTCAGATTCCAATTCCTTTGTCTATTTGAAATGTGGGCAGATAAAATGACTGCAAGGAAATGTTTGTAATTATTGTACTAACATGTTTCAATATTCGTCATGTTAAGGGAATGCAATAAAATCTTAAGTAATAGAATTTCAAAATCAAAGTTACTCTTCCACCATTATCAGCATTCTAATGGTCCCTTGCCAACAATATACCAGCACATTCTAAAAGCTTTGCACATAGAAAAGGAAATGAATACTTTTTATCACTACTAAAAAGAAACCCACAGAAAAAGGTTTAAATATCCAAGGTAAAATATATATAAAAACCCTGACTTCCAAATAACTCTCTTTATTACAAAGGTTTATGAAAACAGTGTATTTGGTATTTTAGGAGGAATAAAAAAGTTCAAGCAGTTTTTGGAATTTGAACATAAAATATAGCTTTTATAGTCATACAACAACTCTTTGTTCTGTGATTTTTTTAACTTCTAAATTCTTAAGTATTTATTGAGACAAATTTTAGAATGACTAATATTTTATATTTATTAAGATTGGTTATTTTAATATTAAGCTGTTTAAAAGTTTGTACTGGCTTATTTCTTATTTTACAAATTATTGTAACTACCTAGATGTGATTATATCTAGTAACTCAGAAACATTTCCAAAGACGAGGACATTTATGGTTCAAAGGCTGAATGTATTTCCTTCTATTAAACTGTAGCAACAGAGTGAAGCGAAAAATAAAATTTATTCTATTACTATCTCTACAGTCTATTCTTCAATTCAATAGTAAATTTTTGCAACCACAATGTGAACTGTTGTGTTCATGTACAGGTTAATATGGAACACAGACATACGTGTTATTTTTGTTGTGATTTCCCCATTCCCACCCACCTGCATCCTCCCGTGTTGCAATGTTTTGGGCAAATTGAAGAGGAGTCACGTGCTGCCATAGGAAAGCGGAGGGCCGGCAAAATGGTGTTAACTGATAATAAAATAATCAAGTTTACTTCAATACTTTCAAGGAAGAAATGGAGCCAGGTTGTCTTCTCCCCTACGTCACTGCCGCATCCCATCGGGTCCAGACACATTCAGTCACGTCGCACGTCCTGACCGCCCTTTCCCTTCGCTCCCACAGACTTGACTCGTGGCTTCTCCCTTGTGCGCAAATCACCGCAGCGGTGTAACTGGCCCCTCGGAGGCTCTTTCAAAACACATGTGTCATAACACTTCTTAATGCATGTTTTCTTAATTGCACCCTTCCCTGCTGAGTAGTTTATAGTGACTCCCTCTCCCCCAGAAGTTGTTTATTAATAAAAATAAACAACAAATTTGTCACAGCTGCTATCCATATTTTCCACAGTTTTAAAAACTTTCAAAAGCAAATTTTGTACAAATAGATTTATGATATTTCTTGAGAATTACCTGCTTACAATTTGACAAAGTGTAGTGAAAACACCATCAATTCCACGTGGAGAGATGATGCTTTAGTCTGTGCTGCTATCAAGGAATGCTGAGGCTGGGTACTTTGTACAGAAAAGAGGTTTATCTGCAGGTGGTACGAGAAGCACGGTGCCAGCATCTGCTTTGGTGAGGGCTTCAGAAAGCTTCCAATCAAGGCAGAAAGCAAAAGGGGATCAGGTTTGTTGCGTGGCCAGAGACGGAACAAGAGAGAGGAGGAGGTGCCAGGCTCTTTTAAACACCCAGCTCTCCCATGAATCCATAAGGCGAGAACTCACTTATTACAGCCGGCGGAGCACCAAGCCATTCATGAAGCATCCGCCCCCTTGACACCAACACCTGCCACCAGGCCCCACCCCCAACACTGGGGATCACATTTCAACATGAGATTTGGAGGAGACAAACATCCAAACCATATCAAGGACGCATCCTTTAAACATTCTTACCCAAAGCACACATATCATGTGACTGAGCCACGAGTTGCCCTCTGGCTGGAGAACCCCAGCCTGTTTGTCCTTCTGATCTGCTCGCGTTGCTGCTGCCTAAACTCAGCTGGAAGCCAGAGGGCAGAGCGCCCAGCCGTGAGGCACACAGAAGTCATCTTCCAAGGACAAAGGTTGGGGCAGAAAAGGACAGACAAGTGGACCAAAATGAGCAAACAGAGAATATCCAGTGCATAACCCCGGTGTGGAATTCCACCTGGATTAAAAATTTTAAGGCCAGATTACCTAATTACATTTTCCTAGCATAGTTCATGGAGAATGTAAACATATGGGAAAGACTAATTTCAAGCCACACTTGCCAAAATTTAATATTACACTTTATAAAACTTTATTTACAATATCTCCTAATGACACAGCAGGTTCAGGGGACTCCTGTCACTGGCCCTTGCGGTTTCAACTTCAGAGAAGGAGCCCACTGATTCCGTGCACAGAGCATTGCTGACACCGCGGAGACTGTGCCCTCTCTAGTCTGTTACCTCTCAGGCTTCCATCCTCTCTTAGCATTTTCCCCAACTTAGCCTCTTTCCAAAGCACTTGTCAGGACTTTCTTATAGATGGAATTTCAATTATGAATGTTTCCTAGTTTCAGAGAAGGAATTTTCTGAATCTTTTGATGCTTACAGCATGTGGTTAGTGTGAGGAAGAAAGAGGAACAGAATTACTGTCCTCCTCTGTCATTATCTGGACAGTCCACTATTATATATGTTTATTGAGATACAACCCAGGTTTTATTTGCATAAGAAAAAGGAAGCAAAATACCAATTTGTATGAATTGTAGTATTTGAGTATAAATATTATAATTGACTGAGATTACATGTTTGTTTCAAGAGGTACATATGCCGTGTGTTATGCAAATAAAATGTCTCAAATGTGTATATACCATGTGAAAATTATACAACAAAAAAAAACAATAGCTAAAAAGGCCAATAGTTATCTACAATAGAGAAATACACTTTATTAATTCTGAATTTCTAAACTCTTTTGTTGATTATTTATAACTAAGGCTGACATCTTCATTTCTGATTTTTAAGCCAAATTAAAGTCTTATATTTCATTTCTAATATAATTTAACTATCTCTGTAAAAGCCAACATAGTTCTTTTACTAAAAGACACCAAATTTTATTCAGTCTAGCAATAATGATAATAAAATGAAAGTATTATACATCATAAAGTCTTAAATCTTGTTACCTGTTATGGGCATTGGCAAAACTTTGTGACTACTTGCATTGCTTTGAATCAAGAACCATGTACTCAGAGACATTCAGTGTTTTGCACTTACTGGAAAATTGAAATGAATACAATCCAAAATCATTTTTTCTCCTAAATATAAAAAAAATTAATGGAATACTATGATACAAATTTTATAATCAGAACACCCATAATGTAGTGTATAATCTACATACTTTGAAATACAACTTCATAGTGCTAAGTGCTGTTGGGGCTCAGAAAGTGACACCCCCAGATGCGGTGCTTTGACACGCTGGACCGGAGCAGCAGCCTGGGGCTCCTTGATCTTCCCAAACCCACCCTCTCTCCCAAAGCACGGGGTAAAGCTGAAGTTCCTTTATCTGCATAAAATCCAGACCTCCCAAGGAGAGCAACTGTTCTTTCTTCCTCTTCTTGTAAGACTGCAACCACACTTTTCACAAGATAACCCACAAGCTAATCTGTTTCCTGACCCATTCATTCTCTCTAGCAACTCCTCTTCTCCTGTCTCTCATAACGTATTCTGCCAGGATGGTATATAAGCTTCTAGACCCTATTGAGGGGGGCAGTAATCACTCAGTGGTTTCCCTATGTCCACATTAATAAAAATGTGTGTGCCTTTTCTCCAATTAATCTGCCTTTTGTGGGTTGATTTTTCAGTGAAACTTCAAAGGACAAAGGGGAAGCTTCCCTTTGATATTCTCTTTGATATTAAAATGAATAATTGGACTTCTCCTGTGGATAGTCAGGACACAACCCTGGGCCCCTGGGCTGTGGCTTGGGACAGCACAGTTGTTAGGGTCCTGGGAACCAGCATTTACTTGATCTGGACTAGCAGGCAAGACATCCCGGATTTCCTGAGTCCTATTCTCCAGCAAAGCCCTTTCATACTACAGAAAACTGTGCACTTTGGGCTTTTCCGTAATCCCACTGAGGTCTTACTGGGAATATCATGGTATTTTGTTTCCTTTTTTTATTTCAGCATATGATGGGGGTACAAATGTTTCGGTTATGTATATTGCCCTTACCCTACCCTCCCCCACCCTGAGTAAGAGCTTCAAGTGGGTTCATCCCCTAGACGGTGCACATCCCACTCATTATGTATATATACACCTATCCGCTCCTCCCCCCCATCTGCATGACACCCAATTAATGTTATTCCTATATGTGCACTTAGGTGTTGATCAGTGAAACCAATTTGATGGCGAGTACATGTGGTGGTTTTTCTTCCATTCCTGGAATACTTCACTTAGTAGAATGGGTTCCAGCTCTATCCAGGAGAATACAAAAGGTGCTAGATCACCACTGTTTCTTATAGCTGAGTAGTACTCCATGGTATACATGTACCACGTTTTATTAATCCACTCATATATTGATGGGCATTTGGGTTGTTTCCACATCTTTGCAATTGTGAATTGTGCTGCTATAAACATTCAGGTGCAGATATCTTTTTTATAGAATGTCTTTTGTTCTTTTGTGTAGATGCCCAGTAATGGGATTGCTGGATCAAATGGTAGATCTACTTGTATCTGTTTAAGGTATCTCCATGTTGCTTTCCACAGAGGTTGCACTAGTTTGCAGTCCCACCAGCAGTGTATGACTGTTCCTGTCTCTCTGTATCTGCACCAACATTTATTGTTTGGGGACTTTTTGATAAATGCCATTCTCACTGGAGACAAGTGATATCTCATTGTGGTTTTGATTTGTATTTCCCTGATGACTAGTGTTATTGAGCATTTTTTCATATGTTTATTGGCCATTATTCTGTCTTCTTTTGAAAAGTTACTGTTCATGTCCTTTGCCCACTTTTTGATAGGGTTGTTTGATTTTTTTCTTGCTGATTTTCCTGAGTTCTAAATAGATTCTAGTTATCAGCCCTTTGTCAAATGTGTAGCATAGGAAAATTTTCTCCCATTCTGTAGGTTGTCTGTTTGCTCTCGTGCTAGTTTCTTTGGCTGTGCAGAAGCTTTTTAATTTGATCTGGTCCCATTTATTTATTTTTGTTGTTGCTGTGATTGCCTTTGGATTCTTCTTCATAAATTCTTTGCCTAGGCCAATGTCTATAAGAGTTTCTCCAACATTTTCTTCTATAATTCCAATAGTTTCACACCTTAGGTTTAAGTCTGTTACCCACTGTGAGTTGACTTTTGTGAGAGGTGACAGGTGTGGGTCCTGTTTCAGTAGTCTACATGTGGCTATCCAGTTTTCCCAGCATGATTTATTAAATAAGGATTCTTTTCCCCGGTGTAAGTTTTTGTCTGCTTTGTCAAAGATTAGATGGCTATATGAGGATGCTTTTATATCTGGGTTCTTAGTTCTGTTCCACTAGTCAATGTCCCTGTTCTTGTGCCAGTAAAAAGCTGTTTTAATTACTATGGCCTTGTAGTATAGTTTGAAGTCTGATAAATTGATACCTCCTATTTTGTTCTTATTGCCTAGAATTGCTTCTGCTAAATGGGGTATTCTCTGGTTCCATATGAAGCATAAAATTATTTTTTCTATATCTGTGAAAAATGATGTTGGTATTCCAATAGGGATTGCACTAATCTGTTGATCATTTTGCATAGTATAGACATTTTAACAATGTTGATTCTGCTGATCCATGAGCATGGTAGGGTTTTCCACCTGTTCACGTGCTCTGCAATTTCCTTCCTCAGTGTTTCATGGTTCTCCCTGTAGAGGTCTTTTGCCTGTTTAGTTAAATATGTTCCTAGGTACTTTATTTTCTTTTTTGCTATTGTAAAGGGTATTGAGTCTTTGATTTGGATCTCAGTTTGACTACTATTAGCATATATGAATGCCTCCGATTTGTGTGTATTCATTTTGTATCCTGAGACTTTACTGAATTCATTTATCAATTCCAGGATTCTCTTGGCTGAATCCTTGGGGTTTTCTAGATATAATATCATGTAATCAGCAAAGAGGGAGAGTTACATCTCTTCTGCCCCCATTTTGACGTCCTTAATTCCCCTCTCTTGTCTAATTGCTATAGCAAGGACTTCCAGCACTATGTTGAATAGAAATGGAGATAGTGGGCAACCTTGTCTTGTTACAGTTATAAATGGGAATGTTTTCAATTTTTCCCATTAAGTATGATGTTGGCTGTGGGTTTGTCATATATGGCTTGTATTGTTTTTAGGTAAGCCCCATCTATGCCTATTTTGTTAAGCATTCTTACTATAAAAGGGTACTGAATTTTGTCAAATGCTTTTTCTGTGTCTATTGAGAGGATCATATGGTCTTTGCTTTTGCTCTTATTTATGTGGTGAATTACATTTATAGATTTGTGTATGTTGAACCATCCCTGCATCCTGGGATGAAGCCCACTTGGTCATGATGGATTATTTTCTTGATAAGCACCTGGATTTGGTTTGCTAGAATTTTGTTGAGAATTTTGCATCTATATTCATAAGGGATATTGATCTGTAGTTTTCTTTTTTTGTTGTGTCCTTTCCTGGTTTTGGTATCAGGATTATGTTGGCTTCATAAAATGTGTTGGGGGAGGATTCCATCCTTCTCAATGTTGTGAAATAATTTCTGCAGGAGAGGTACCAGTTCTTCTTTGTAGGTGTGGTAAAATTCAGGTGCGAAACCATCTGGTCCAGGACTTTTCTTTTTAGCAAGGTTTTTTATTGCTGTTTCAATTTCAGTACTTGATATTGGTCTATTCAGGAATTCTATTCTTCCTGGTTGAGCCTAGGGAGGCTGTGTGTTTCTAAAAATTTTTCCATTTCCTCCACATTTTCCAGTTTGTGTGCATAAAGGTTTTTGTGGTATTCATAAATAATATCTTGTATCTCTGTGGCATCAGTTGTAATTTCTCCACTTTTTTCCTGATTATTATTTTCCTGATAATTAGAGCTTATTAGATATTTTTTCTTTCCTGCTTTTCATTAGGCTAGCCAAAGGTGTGTCAATTTTATTTTTTCAAAGAGCCAGCTTTTTGTTTTATTAATCTTCTGTATAGTTTACTTGTTGTCAAATTCATTTAGTTCTGATTTGATCCTATTAATTTCACTTCTTCTGTTGGGTTTTGGGTCAGTCTGTTCTTCTTTTCCCAGCTCTTTGACTCAATTCATTAGGTTGTCTATTTGTGATCTTTCTGTCTTTGGATATAGACACTTATGGAAATAAACTTTCTTCTCAAGACTGCTTTAGCTGTGTCCCACAGATTTTGATAACTTGTGTCTCCTTTGTCATTTAGTTCAAACAATCTTCTGATTTCCATCTTGCTTT
This sequence comes from Eulemur rufifrons, assembly GCF_041146395.1. Lineage (NCBI taxonomy): Eukaryota > Metazoa > Chordata > Mammalia > Primates > Lemuridae > Eulemur > Eulemur rufifrons. The sequence goes on along the minus strand of NC_091011.1, from coordinate 2,934,654 downwards.
CCTCATTTATGAAATAATCATTCAGCAGAAAGTTGTTTCCATGACTTTGTGTAGAAGTGAGAGTTTCTGTTAGGGTTGATTTCTACTTTTATTCCACTGTGATCTGAGAAGATGCATAGTATAATTTCTATTTTTTAAAATTTTTTAAGACATGCTTTGTGTCCTAGGATATGGTCAATTTTAGAGAATGTCCCATGAGCTGATGAGAAGAACATATATTCAGTGGTTTTGGGGTAGAATATCCTGTAAATGTTCTAGAGTTCTGTGTAAGTCAATTATTTCTTTGTTTATTTTCTGTTTGGAGGATCCGTCCTGTGGTGTCAGTGGGGTGTTAAAGTCTCCAGCTATTATGGTGTTGCTGTTTATCATTTTGTTTAGATCCAGTAGGGTTTGTTTTATGAATCTCGGTGCACCTAAGTTGGGTGCATACATATTTAGAATTGTTATGTCTTCTTATTGAACTGTACCCTTCACCATTATAAAGTGACTCTCTTTGTCTTTCGTTACTTCTGCTGATTTATAGACTAAGTTATCTGAAGTCAAAACCACTACTCCAGCCTTCTTTTGGCTTCCGTTTGCTTGAAATATTGTTTTCCACCCCTTTACCTTCAATCTAAATGCATCCTTGCAGGTTAGATGTGTTTCCTGAAGACAGCAGATACTTGGCTTGTATTTTTTTATCAATTCAGTCAGCCTATGTCTCCTGAGTGGGGAGTTCAAGCCATTCACATTATTGAGAGAACTGATAGGTGGAGCAAATTTCTGTTCATCTTTTGTTGAACTTCATTGCGTTGTTTTCTTGAGCCATTGTGGTATCTGGCCTTTGATCTTTAGCTTTTGAGTGGTTTTTCATTCATGAGCATTTATTGTGCTGAACCATGTGCAACTCTGTTTTGAGTACTTCTTGGAAGGCTGGTCTTGCCTTTGTGAATTCCCTCAGTCTTTGCTTATCTGAGAATGTCTCAATTTCCTCCTTTGTATACAAAACTTAGCTTAGCTGGGTACAAGATTCTAGTCTGGGCATTATTCTGTTTCAGAAGAGTGAGAATGGAGCCCCAGTCTCTTCTTGCTTGTATGGTTTCTTTGAGAAGTCTGGCGTTATTTGGATGGGCTTTCCTTTGTATGTTACATGTTTCTTTCACCCTACAGCTTGTAGAATGGCCTCTCTAGTGGATATTTTGGTCAGTCTGATTACTGCATGACGTGGTGTCTTCCTATTTGCAATGAATCTCCCAGGGGTCCTTTGAGCTTCTTGAACTTGGATATCTAGGTTTTTAGCAAGGCCTGGGAAATTTTCTTCTATTATATCTTCAAATAGCTTATCCAACCCTTGTGTGTTATCTTCTTCACCCTCAGGAATGCCCATAATCTCTTACATTAGGCTTTTTCATATAATCCCACAGTTCTTGCAGGCTTTCCTCTTTTCTCTTATTTCTCTGCTCTATCTCTGTGACTGACTCATTTAATTGGAAGATGTTATCTTCAAATATCTGAGATTTTTTTCTTCTGTTTGATCTACCCTATTCTTGAGGCTTTCCACTGTGTTTTGTAGTTCCCTAAATAAATTCTTCATTTCCAGGAGTTTGGTTTGATTTTTCTTTAATATTTCAATTTCTTTAATGAATTTTTATTCCAAGTTCTGGATTTTTGTGTGTGTGTGTGGTTTCTTTGTGTTGGTTATCCATTTTTTTCTTGCATATATTGAGTTTTCTTACAGTGCATGTTTAAAATTCTTCTTCTGTCATTTTAGTGTTCTGAATTTGGTTAATGTCCATTGCTAGAGAGCTGATGTTCCTCTTTGGGGGTTTGCTTTCCATTTGATTCTTCATACTTCCAGAGTTCTTTCACTGTGTCCTTCCCATCTGGATCAGATGTTGCTTCCCACCTCTCAGTTTTCATTTGGAAAGTAAAATGCCCTGTGTAGCCTCTGTTCCAGTAGATGCTGTAGGAGCAAGGTAGATCGCAGCTGCTGCCTACCAGCCTGGATGTGTGCGCTTCTACGGTTGTTTGATCTTCTGCTAGGAGGAGCCGGTAATATGTTGTTCAGGGTTCTTCTACCACAGTTGGGAGGCTGCTCCTGGTGGGAGGGTTTACCTGGGGAGCCTGTTTTGGCCTTTTGCCAGGGTTTTTGTTCCCTGACCATGGACCCCACTGTTGGCAGCTGACTGGAGTTATGATCCTACAGGATGACCTAAATCAGTCTGACAAGCAAAGTCACTGGGCTGTCAACTGTTGATCTGCGCCAAGGCTGCACAGATTCACACTAGTTGCTCATGGAAAGTGGCTTTTCTTGTCTCACCCTACCTCCAGGGTTGGAGCCTACCACTTTTGGCCTGAAAGATGCTGGCTAGGGGTAAGCGGTGGTGCCCCAGTCTGCCTAGCTCCCTACCACCTGTAAGTCTCATAGGTATTAGCCTCCCACAGCTATGGAAGCACTCAGAATTCACCATCAAAATGGGCCTGGCTAGTTGACCATAGATCGTGTAAGGAGAGAGCTTGTCGCTAGAGTCCCTGGGCTGGGGGAAGGGAGCCACCTCACACGGTATTACACTGCAGTGGCTGGGTTGTGGACCCCAAAAATGTTGACCGCCGCCTACAGAGTGCTAGCCCTGGGGGCGACTGTTCAGGGGTTGGCAGGTGCAGGGTCGGGGGGCTGAGTCATCAGGATGCCCCCTTGTCTCTTTTATGTCGCCCTCCCGCAATCTCTTGCCTGTCTAGCAGGAGCTCTCGCTCTTTCTGGTCCACCCTGAGAGGGCCTATTCGCCTGCGGCAGTTTCCAGGTTAGAGTCCCCTACCCAGTGTTCACCTCCACCAATCTGGACCCGCTGAGTGCCAGAGGCAAGTTACCTGTCTCCTAACTGCCTCCAGCAGCAGCCCAGACCAGTCCATCCCCTGCCCAGTGCAGTCCTGGCACAGAGCTCGGGAGTCCAAGATGCTTCTGGCTAATGTCTCCTCTCCACAGAGCCCCACATCTCCCACGGTGATTTTGCACCGACTTCAGGCAGATCCCTGTGTGAGTGGGTGTGGAGGTCAGTGGGAAAGCAAGACGCTCTCCTGTGGGACTGATCCCACCTCACTCGCTGGCCAGGTGGGCACAGCTGTCCCATGCTCCACTCTCTATTGTCTGTCTGGCACTCTCCAGATTTTCAAGATCTTATCTCTCGTTCACCTGTTCTTTTTCCTGCTTTTTGTGTCCCATGCTGATTCTCTGTGTGGATTCACAATGCTGTTCTTGCAGGGGAGCGATCCACTCATGTGTCTACACCTCCCTCTCTGAGAGCCGGAATGCAGCAGGTCACCTCCACTCCGCCATTTGTGTCTCTCTCCAATATCATGGTATTTTGAAGTGACACCAAAATATCCAGAATGATTTTGCTGTAGATTGGATTGCAGGACCTAGGTCTTGTTTAAATTTCTAAGGTTCTTTCCTTATTTCTTTTCTATTCTCTAGGCTAGTTTTTCCTCACTCCCTCTTTTCCAAACTTTATGTGTGGGGTGCAGGGATAAAAAAATAAACTTTATGCTTATTGACAGTACATGGCATCACTGACCTCTGCTTCATAATGAAGAGAGAAAATCACAGAAATGTGAGTTCTCTTGATGATTTCTTGTTTTAAACATTAAAAACATATGCAGGCTTGAATGTAAAAGAGCTAATTTAGTTAATCCAATTAACTTCATAATGCAAGTGCAACATATCATTAATGCTATTTCCTCGCATTTGTTTAATGGATTATCTAATTGGTTTAGTATAAAAAAAAGTAAAGCAGAATTAGAGTCAGATGTTGAAGGATTTTATTGAGAGATTGTGGGATAGAAAAGAAACAACGTGGAATTCTGTAAGGACAAAGCTTAGGCATGGAAGAAGCCTGATGCATTCCATAAGCCTTTAACTAGATTTAATTTTAACAGAACTGAATCGAGCCATTTACATAAGCTGGTACCAGGGCTGTTTCTGCCTCGCCAGGTGCCCCTTACACATGGGCTCCTGAGGCCTTAAACCCACCTTTCCTTGCAGCACAGGAACCTAAGCAAATCCAGCCCCAGGTTATGTGACTAGACATTCTATCAAATTGGCTTTCTTTGCTACATTTATACTTTTCCTTTGATCCATTATCAAATTGCTGTTGAATTTTGAAAACTATGCTGTTTGGAAGCCTTCTCCCAAACACACACCAGTGTAACTGAGACTCTTGCACACCCTCCCCAGCTCTGTTTCTCTTCCTTTATTCCTTATTTCTTCATTTTGAAAATGGAAATAGGTACTGATGCAGGTTAGTTTTAGGCTCTTAGAGTACTAAATGTTTTAAGTAGAAAGAAAAAACACATTTCTATATCCTGACAAACCAGAGAGAAGTTCTCTTAAAACTTTGAAGCTAAAATATAATCCTTTTGTTTTGCTTTGTTTTGCTTTATGGAAAAAATAATACAGGTGGTTTATTTTCTGGGTCTTTACATACCAAATATGCCCTTTTATCTTCTTACTTTATTGTTCCTATGGTTTAAATATAACCATTGCATATAGTATGTGACTCTTTTTTAATTCAAACAGAAATTCTTTGTCTTTAAACAGAATAATTATGCACATCTTAATTCTGCTCTTATTTTAAATCTTACATATATTTTGTAGTTTTTCTTTCCCCATGCCTCAGCTTTTGCTAGACTACACAATTATTTTTAAACTAATTTTTGCCTGTTTTGTATGTTATTTTTATCCTCCTAGTGAAATCCCTCATATTTTAATGTTATTTGTAAAATATAGACGATTGCCTGCATTTTTCTAACAACTTCAAAAATTAGTCAGTGGCAGCAAGAATAGAAGAATATAGAATTATTTCCTTCCCTCATGTCATGTTGTGGGTTTGTTGAAATCATTCAAAATTTGAGTTACAGGCTGTTGCTTGTGTTTATGTTAGTAAATTGTGCATCATGCCCCTTCCACTTCACAAGTCTCCTTTACAAATGCATTGATTGTCATACTCATATTATCGCAAATCTGTTTCCAGTACTTTTTTTTAAATTAACTCATGTTAGCTAATGTGTACTGCCATTGGGTTCAAATTCATTCAAAATGAACCCTACCAAGAGCGGTGGAAGGAATTTGCTGGACGTATGGGAGGCAGAGACGGGGCCCGCAGCTGCCCCGGTACTCCTGGACCCGAACTCACCTTGTAGGACTCACCTTGTCAGTTCAAGTGCCACCACAACTCTGCATCATCTCAAACACCACTGCCACCAAATCTCTAAAATGAGGTGTTGTATGTGTAGTATGCTTTGCTAATTCTTTCAGTTGACGATGAGTTTTAAACAGCCACAAAATACAGCTTAAACACCCAAGTATACACGTCTTCTCCATCTCAGCCTCCTTGTGTTGTACAGAACCGCCACTGTGCCCGGCCTGCTTTGCCTAAGTGTCTTATGACTGTACTTCAGAAACAATCCATACCAAGTCCTGCCCTTCAGGACAAGGCACAAACCCGCAGAGGTTTCTAAGTTTCTGTGTTCTCCTTCTCTTTTTATTCTAGTATGTGCAAGGAAAAATTGCAGGATTTATGTCATAACTCATCAACTGTGACACACCTTTCTATAGTTAGATGTAAGAGACGAGTATAATCAGTTTGAATTTTTTCTCTTTGTTAAAATTGTATCTCATAACTTTCCCCTTATTTATTTTTAAATTTATGTTTCATTTTGCTTATTATTTATGTTATTATTGAATTGAGAAATTTATTTTTAACTTCAAATTTTGTGCCTTGTGTACTTTTTGAGTCATTATATGACAAACTTACACTTGAAGGAAAGTTTGGCTAGGGAATGTAGAATAACAAATTAAAATTGTGTATTTTTCCCTACAGGGTCTATATAATGTTTTCATTGCCTTATTACATTTGTCCTGTGCCAAGCTGGCTGTCTTTCTTTGCAAGTATCTATTTATTTTCTTTCCTCTCTAGAAGTTTGTAGAAGATCTCTTGGTTCCCTTTAGCCTATCAAAGTGAGACTTTCCTTTGACATATTCCATGTGAATACTAAATCTTTTCTTAGGTCAGTTAAATTTTTTCCTCTGGTTTCTTTTGTCTTCTTTGTATTCTGTCCTCTCTGTTGTCTTTTGTATTTTCTACAACATAAATTAGAGCACTACTGCTACATATCTTGCATATATCCCAAATTGCTCTTTAAATTTTGCCTAATTTCAAGCTCTTTCTCTTATTTCAAAGTCTGGTAGAATGGCTATTTGATTTTCCGCATTTCTAATACAATTTTCAGAAATATCAGTTTTGTTATTTTTTTCTTTTTTTGCAATTGATGTTCTTAATATGTACTGTGCTTTTCCTTCTCAGTATTTTTTAACAGTATATTATTGCTTTTGAGTACAACGTCCTCTCAATATTTTGCTGATAACACTATTTGGAAGATAACATGGGAGAAAATTTAGATGACCTTGGGTATGGTGTAGACTTTTTAGTTATAACAATGAAGACACAATCCATGAAAAAAGTGATTTATAAGCTGGGTATCACTGAAATGAGAAACTTCTGCTTTAAGAAGGACAAGGTCAAGAAGCCGCTGCCTAGGAGTGGCTTCTTTGGCTTTTGCAAAAGACACATCTGATAAAAAATTGTCATCCAAAATACACCAAAAGCTCTTAAACTCAACAAGAAAACAAGCTGAATAAGAACTGGCAAAAGTCTTTAATAGACGCTTGACCAGAGAGGACGAGCAGGCGGCAAATTGGCGCAGCAGAAGCCGCCCGCCGGGTGCATCTTCAGGGGACGCCAGTTAGAGCCACGCGACGCGACAGCTCCGGGTGCGGAGCGGCCAGGCCGCAGCGCGCACAGTCCCAGTGCGGCATCAACGTCGCGCAACAGGAACTGTCACTCTTGGTTGACGGGAATGCAAAATGGCACAGCTGCTGTGAAAGTCAGTTTCGCAGTTTCTTCCAGACCTAAACAAGCTGTTACCATACAATCCAGCAGTCACGCATTGGTATTTACTAAAAGTAGTAGAAAACCTATGCCCACTCGAAAACCTGCACACGGATGTTTAGAACAGCTTTATTTATAAATACAAAACACGGAAGCAACCAAGATGTCCTTCAGTAGGTGAATAGATAAGTAAACTGTGGTACATCCAGACAATGAAATATTACTCAGTGCTAAAAAGATATGAGCTATCAAGCCATGAAAACACATGGAGGATATTTAAATGCATATTATTAAGTGAAAGAAGCAAATCTAAAAGGTCTACATAGTGTATGATTTCCATTATATCAGAACCGTGGGAAAGGCAAAACTGTGGAGACAGTACAAGAATCCGTGGGGCCAAGTGTTGTGGGGAGGGAGGAGGAGCAGATGGGAGGCAGGGAGTGTTCACAGCCAGGAAGGTCACTGTGTGACGTTGTAAGGATTGGATACATGTCATTATGCTTTTGTCCAAACATAGAATGTAAAGTACCAGAGTGAACCTGGTGTAAACCATAGGTGTTAGGAGATCACTGTGTGTCAGTGTAAGTCTATGGATTGCGAAAATGTACCACTCTGGTGGGGATGCTGATCATGGGGAGGTTGTGATGGGGGGGTGGAGTATGAGAGAAACTCTGTATCTTCCTCTGAATTTCGCTGTGAACCTACAACTTTGCTAAAAAATAATAAAGTCTATAAGAAATAATAATAATTTTAAAATAAGCAAGCTGTGAAAAGACGTGGATGGGTCTTAGTGCATATTGCTTAGTGAAAGAACCGGTCTGAAAGGCTTCACACTGTCTAATTCCAATGATATGACATTCTGGAAAAGGTGACAGTATAGCGACAGCACACAGATCAGGCATTGCAAGGAATCTGGGAGGGTGGGTTGAGAATGTGACATCCAGGAGATTCTTTGAGGTGATAAAACTATTCTGCTTCCTGATATGATGTTGAATATAATGTATTGAGCATTTATCAAAACTCATAAATATTTCTGTTTTTGTTTTCTTCACTAACTTTTATTTATTCACATTTTAAAAGTTTATTTTATTTTTTATTGTGGTATGAACACATAACATGAGATCTACCCACTTAAATTTTTAAGTGCACATGTAGTATTGTTGACTACAGGCACAAGGTTGTACAGAAATTCTCTAGAACTTATTCCTCTTGAACAACTGAAACTTCATACCTGTTAAAACAGCGTCTCCCCACTCTCCCCTCTTGTCAGCACCTGGCAACCACCATTCTGCTCTCTGCTTCCGCCAGTTTGGCTATTTCCCACAGCTCCTGTGAGTGCAGTCGCCAGCATTTGTCCTTCTGTAACTGGCTTATTTCACTTAGAATAATGTCTTGCAGGTTCTTCTATGGTTTGCAGATGGCAGAATTTCCTTTTTATTTTAAGGCTGAATAATACTCTTTTCCATGTATGTACATTTTTATCTATTTATCCATCAGTGGACATTTACATAGTTGCCATAGCATAGCTATCGTGAATTTCAGTTCTTTTGAATATATACCCACAAATGGGATTGCTGGATCAGACAGTAGTCTTATTTTTAATTTTTTAAGGAACCTTTATACCATTTTCTGTAGCAGCTGTACCATTTTACATTTCCACCAATAGTGTACAAAGGTTCCAATTTCTCCACATCCTTGCTAACACTTGCTATATTTTGTTTGCTTGTTTGTTTTTTATAATTTCCATTCTAATAAGTGTAAGGTGATACCTCATTGTGGGTTTGATATCTAGTTGCTTTTCCCTGATGATTAGTGATATTGAGCATCTTTTCATATACCTGTTTTTTGGTCATTTGTATGTCTTCTTTATAGAAATGCTTATTTACATTTTTTCCTCTGTTTTAATTGGGTTATTTGGGTTTTTTACTATTGAGATGTAGGACTTCCTTATATATTTTGGATATTAACCCCTTATTATATATAGAGTTTGTGAATATTTTCTCCCAGTCCACAGGTTGCCTTTTCACTCTTTTCATTGTCTTGTTTGCTGTGTACAAGTTTTTTAGTTTGATGAAGTTTCACTTTTCTACTTTTGCTCTTGTAAAACCCATAAAACTTCACAGAACAAACAGTAACCTTAACATATGCAATTTTAAAAATCACTTCAGTAAGAGCATCCCAGGATGGAAGACAGAATGTGACAAAGGATTCTAAATTCATTAAAAATATATGAAATAACTTTACTTCTGAATGTTTTGGGGAATAGGTTGCTAACCTGAGTAACTTTGGAAATAGGGTCTGTAAGACTATAGGTAAAAGCAGATGTACATGAGCACTGTACTCTAGTTGATAAAATTGTTTCCCAAAAAGGTACAAGCAAACAATTCTAAGACCACTAGACATGTAGACGGGTATTGAACAGGTAGGCGCACGGTTGCAGAGGGTGGAAGCCACGTGTCTCGCTGTTGGAGGTTACAGGTAAGCAAGGGGAGGAGGCGGGAATGGTCCATACAGTAATGGATCAGAGCCAGAGACATCAGCATAAACTCTTGTTTTGCTTAATGGAGACACAAATGGCTACATACAAAAATAGACAGAGATGTATGTACACATGGGTTAACACACACGCACACATATGCCTCGATCCTGTTGACTGAGAGAGCCTAGAAACGTCAGCACCCCAATGCCAGTCTAGTGCCCTGGTCTTGGTTTCTAACATTTTTTCCCAATAAAAAGAATCAGGGATCCTTGGAGAAACAGCTGATGCTAGAGTACTTGGGTAGGAAATATGCAAGATGAGTCTGGAGTATCTTGTGGCCGAAAGTAAAGCAGTGGTGAAAAACAAAGCAAACAAGCAGAAAAAAACCATGGTGATGCAAGCATGTCAGAGGGACTCAGAAGCTAACTGAAGAGCTCCCAATGGCCACAGCTGGAACCATGTGAGCAAGAAAATAAAGTAGTATCTAGATTATAACCCAAAGTATTAAATAAATACCCCATCAATATTGATATAAATAAATGATTGAATAAATAAAGAAGAGAGAAATTCCAAATAGAAGAGAAATTCCAAATAGCATACTCTCCACTTCTTAAGTGTGGGCTGCACATAGTGATTTCTTTCAAAGAATACAATGTGGAAAATTAATTCTTTAAAAAAGAATTTTTTTCTTCTTTGCAAAGAAGAAAACTGATAACTACCTCAAGCCAGATGATAAAGTTTAATATTAATAATGATGTGTCATATTGATAATATGTGCACTTGATATAATGTGATGAAAATGACACTTTACCTCTGTGATCTGCCTCCAATAAACACATTACCCCCAGTCTACTCATGAGAAAATAGCACATTGAAAGAAATAATTTAATAGCATTAAAAACATGAAACATATATAAGACTATTCTTTTTCTGCATGTAGTAATCATAAAATACTTGTCCTTGAATTCCTCTGGAAGGTAACCTTTAATCATCGTAATATTTGAATTTCTAAATTTATGTATATGATTTTTAGAAGATGTATAAACAACAATTCCTCTTTTTTTAGTCAAAAGAATCTTATGTTTCCTTCTGTTCTATTATGCCAAAAGAGAAATAAATTGATGCTGTCTTATTTTAAAACAATGGGTATACATGATTATTGCCCCATCATCTGTACACACAGGAATGAACAGCTTCAGACACATCATTCCACGTGGCCATGCTACGTGTACAAGGAGCAACACTGAAGTACCTGTCATATTGCTGCTTTTTACTCACCTGTGATTCCATGGAAATTTATTCCAACAGCATCTCTCCATATGTGGACTCCATACTGTGGGAGGAGTCTATGAACAAACCGACTAACTTCTGCTCAGATAAATTATTGCTGATATTATGGTATCATCCTCTTTTCTTTATAATTTATTTCTAAATCACCTGATAATCTTTTGAATGAAGGCCCACTGAAACATTAAAAGATAGAAGTTATATGCAAATTTTATGTCCAAATAATAGAGAAGCCCAGCACAGGTGAGTCTGAGAATTGTGCACTTAGCTCTTTAGTTTATGAGCTCTTGTCCTATGCTGTGACACTTTCTAAACACCAGTGTTGTTGGAGCAAAGATTCAGGTCAGCTGGGTGTGAGGAAAAACAAGTGGCCAGCTAGTTTGTCTGTTGGCTAAACTCCTAGGACACCTTTACTTTAGTCAAAAAGCCTTGTCCACTCACACAGTCCAATTCATTAGCTCTATACTGGAGTCTAAAGCCAAAGCCCAGCTATATTTTAAAAAAAATGTTTATGTTCTGGCTTTCATCTTGTGTACATGCATTTTCTTTCTGGACATGAAAAGGATCAAATTCAGGTGTTTTTGAGCTGTAAAATACTTTCTTAACATCACTCTTTCCCCTGAGCTTTTATAAAAAAATCAACCCTACATACAAATTTACTCTGTGATTCCACTGAAAATATAGTGTATAATCTCCGACACACCGCCACTCATTATTTAGCAAAAGCTCGTCTGAGACACACTTTTCAAAGAGAAGTTTTTGGAAAAAAATGCAAGCCACCTGCACTTGTGGTATATACAAAAATTTACTTTTTCACATACCTGTCATTAAAGACCAGAAGCAATATGGATAGTTGGAACAAATCACATAGAACTTCTGGACAATTAATTTTATACAATCACATTTTGATTTGTTTCCAGCACTCTATATTCATGATTTTTAAAAGAAACCACCCAATAAAAACTGCTTGTATCAACAATAAATATTTATAATCATTAAGAGCTTCTTTAGGAAGACTGCCATCAGAATTCCCAGTGAATTTCTGTTACTGTCATCACAAATCGCATCACCTTAACGTTGCCCCATGCCCTTCACTGGGTTTGCGAAGTTTAGGACCAAATTAAGGCCCATTTGGCTAATGGGCTCATTAGACCTAATTTCTAAATTCACTGTGTCCTGTCACTTTTAGCGTACAGTAGAGGTCACTTTTAGTGTTCAGTAGAGGGAGATGAAATGACTGATTTCTTGATGAAATTATATGTTATTATGTGTGTGTGCATGCGCACATGTAGGACAACACGTTAATATGTATAAAAGTTCTTAAAAATGTTCATGCACTTTGACTCAACAATTTAATATCTCTGGATATAGCCTAAGAGTATAATCAGATATACACAGGATGATTTATGAACTATTATTAATTTCATATAATTGAAAGTAGTTAAAATTATGAAATTGCATCAGAATACAGTAATAGGAGAATTGTTAATTAAATTCTATGCTAATAGTACAAAACTAGTGCTCATAATACATTTAAGGACAAGGGAAGGTCCTCATGCTACGATGTTGGATGAACTAAGCAGAATAAAGTTACGATGCACGTGGGAACCACGTTTACTTTAAAGGAAGAGAAACTGAAGAGCCCCACACCAGAATGTTCTCAGAGGTTCTCCGAATGAAGGGATTTTGGATAATATTGTTAGCTTGTTGTATTTTTTTCATTTTCTAAACTTTCTAAAATAAATGTGTATTATATTTTATAAACAGAAATAAGAGTATATTAAAATGATGATTTTGCAGGGCCAAAGAAAAAGAAAATTACATGGAATATCTAGAAGAAATTTGGTTTTTGTTTTGTTTTTTTTGCAATTGCCTTTCCAATTACCAAAAAATAAAACATTTAGCAGTTGTCTCGTGCATTGAATGATTACATTCTTATGAAAGAGTTAGATAAATTATTTATGAATTTTGAGTATATTTTTTACTGGGAGCTGTACAAAAATTCAAAATATAAAATCAACTATATTTAGGAAAATTATCAAGAAGAAAAGAGATAGGATTGAAACATTACATTTGGAAAACTGACCAGGAGGACAAATAAAGCTAAAATAGTATGTTTTTGAATTGGAGATTAAGAACTGACTTTAATGGGATCAGTAAAAAATAGCAAAAATAAGAATTTCTTAACTCTGTCTCTCTCAACTGTGGGAAATTCACTGTGTACACATTAAGCGGTTTGTCTGGAAATAAAGCAGGTGGTGTTCACAGGCCCAGCCTGTGCCGTGTGCTTGTGGTCACACCCACTTCCAGGTTCCTGCCCTTCTTTCACTCGTCCCAGTCTGAAAAGCTTCCCCGCAGCACGCAGGACGCTGCATGAAAGAATATGTGAGAATAAAGTGATATCACACACTACATTCTGTACTTCAGCCTCTTAACAGCTAAAAACAATCACAAACATACAAACAAAAACTTATGATAGGTTTCCTATAAAGACAAACGCGTGAATATCCACTCTTGCAAATTCAAGATATTTTACAAATAATGCATTTTCTTTGATTTCTATTTTCATGTGTTTCATAAATAAATGGCTAAAGATGGAAATAAAATAAATGTACAAAGCCTCTTTAGAGGTAATATAGTACTTTCGAAAAATATTTTACAAGGAAGATTAAAAGAATTCACTTTATGATCCATAAACTCACAAAACAACTTCAAAATATAAGAAAGAATAAAAATAAGGCAAAAGCAAAAATTATTTTCTTTTTTTATCTCTATTTTTGAATCCATATATTTTGTTCTTCACCATTTTTAAACAAATCCCTATTGGCATACACATGGTAAAATTGCTTTATTACACAGCACTAAACAAAGTTATAAATGTAGTCATAGATTAATATGCAAATTATTCTGGCATAAAATTTGCTTTAGTATAACTAGAAATCATATTTATTTATTTATTTGTAATATACAAACTGCAACTAATTAAAATGTGATCTCTATTAAAAGACTGATTTTCAGTTAAAGCTCACTTATAATAAATGTGATCTAAAATACTCTTGAGTAACTGACACTTAAAGATTTTAGTTGGTGCTAAATATTTCTACTGAGGGGTTAGATTCAATAGTTTAGGAAATACACCCTAAATTAAAATTCATTTTAAATGCATTTCTGTGCCATGCTGGTCATGCCGCTTTCTCCTGGGCATCTGATCAGATGCCAGCAATATGCTCCCTGGAAACTGAAGACATCCACACCATGCCTGTCCCTGTCCTTACAATTATTAAAATTGTTGTTTGATGAAGAGAACAGATTCTAGTTATTCTGGTTTTTAACCACAAATTTCTCTGAAGTAAGTGCGTACATTCTTAGATGTCCTTATATTCATACATGTAACAGAAACCCAGGGAAACGCTCACAACGCCTCTCTAACACCTGTCTAGATGTTGAAGGGACGGAACTCGGTCGCCTGAGACACCGACAGGCAGAAGACACGCTGGGTGGCACTGAACACTTTTACATAGAAGTGGTCTATAGTTGACATTTAACGTATTTCGGGGGGTTGGAAAAACTTATATGAAAGATTCCAATGAAATAACACATTCACACATTGATGGTAAATTAATTCTGAAGAAAACAAAAGCAAATTTTTCCCGCTACTTTATTACACAATCACACGAAACTCAATCCTTCACCTTCCGTCACTACAGCGTGTGGGACTTTCACCCCGACACGAGTGGTTCCCCAGTGAGCACCAAACGGGTGTCCTGCAACTCAGTTCGGTTCTGACACCGTCTCCCTGGAGGTAGTCAGACCCCGCAGGTGAGGGGATCGGTAGGACAAGACGGTCCCCGCTCCAGACGCCAGGTCCACACCGCCGCAGACCGGTCTACACCGGGGCTCCCACGACCCCTGCTCGGTCCCGTGTGTTTGCTAGAGCAACTCTCAGCACTCAGCATAACACACTGTGACGTCTGCTCGTTTATTACAAGGGACATTGTATGGGACACAGACGCACAGGGCAGGGGCGTGGCGCACCACCCAGTAGGCGCCTCCAAGTGCTCAGCCACCGGGAAGCTGTCTGAACTCCCTGAACTTTCCTGTTGGGTTTTGATGGCGGCTTCGTTAAGTAGGCATGAGGGTCACCTCATGGCCACTGTAGACCGCGTCTACCTTCAGCCAATCCCCACTCCCCAGGTCTAATCACAAGGCTGGTTCCCCTGGCAACCAGCCACCACCCTGAGGCCACCCAGGAACCCGCCAAGAACCCCTCCATTAGAACAGAAGAAGCTCTTGTCACTCAGGAAATTACAGAGGTCTTAGGGTGCTTTGTCAGACACTGAGGTCAAGAAATACACATTGGAACGGAACATCCCTCCAGCACCTACCTGCAACTGCTTTATGAGCTATGTCCCAGGAGAGGGGGCCAAGATGGCTATGTATATTTCTTATTATCAGTGCCAATGAAATGACACAGTAATGGTAAATTAATGTTCAATATTATGTAAAATAGTCACTTTTAATATATTAACGTTAGAAATGTAGAAATAAATATAAACATAATTAAATATATATATAAAATCTTTAGCCTGAAGAAAAATTGTAAGATATTTTGTATTAAACATTTATTTTCATGTATTTACATTTGTTATATATTTTGTTTATATCTATGTTTATATGTTTTATATAACATTTTATATTTATGTTACATTTTATAATTAAAAATAATTTTATTCTGTCATGTACACATAAACACGCACATATATTCATATTTGGAAATCTATATACAGGAATCTACCTGCAACATTTGAAAAACATTTTCTAATTAAAGTATTACAAGCAGTAGAGTTTAATAATTTAAATAAATAAAAAAGATTTTCTTCCACAATTTCCATACTAAAAAGGATCCAAATCTTCAATTTTCTCTAAATCCAGCTAGGAAGAATTATTGTTTAATAGCAAAGTGTTTTGAAGGTCTGTTTGTAATGTTAAGCAGACTCAGAAGTTACTTTGGAAAATCAGCTGAGGCTGTAACAAGCTGACTACAGCTGTCTTCGTGGACAGATGATAGCCATTTGAACACACAAACAAGGCCTCTAGGCAGCTATCACAGTCGACACAGTAATCCATTAAATTATTTTAAGATAAAACCATAGTAAATGTTTCAGGCCATAGAGTGCTCACATGAGATTTCTTTTATTTTATCTTAATCAGGAGAAAATTACATACTTTAAGTCATCATGTTAAGGACATAGTTTTCATTAAATCTTGGTTTTATTTTGAACCAGTTAGCAAATTGGAAAGCAGGAAACGGAGCTAAGTGCTGGTTGTGGAAAAATTAATATATATTAAAATGTTCAAATTCTGAAACTAACATTTAAATTATTAATACAAATATTTTTGTGATTTTATAAGCATACCATGTAAAAATACAAAACAAAATATTCATTCAAAATCTGCATCATATCATCAATAATTATTGGCTGATAATACAAAAAGTGTACTACATTTTTCTTAGTAACTTGTCATATGATTCTATTCCAAGAAACTTTGAGATCCTATCATTTAAATTACAGGTGGGAGAGCAAGCTCTTATTGTCTCGCCCCACCTTAACCTACCTTGAAGCACACATATAAAACCAAATGATTACTTGGGACATTTCAAACTAAACTGCCCCCACTCTAGGTATTCTCTCAGGAATACCTCATTTATTACTCCATAACTCTAAAATCATTTTAGAAATTGTCTTCTGGGCAATAAGAATAAAAAAGGAATGAAGTCCCATGAGCCCCAGATAGTTAACATATAAATATGCTATTTATAAGCAACAAACTTTTGCACTCTGGAATTTTAAGGTAGGTAATGGTTTATGATAAGAAATAATACATATAAGCTAAAGGACCCAAATGCTTTGAGGGACATAATATTCCAGAATGTTCTGCTTCAGAGAACGCTGTTTCTAAAAATCACTTTCAAGGAAACAGTCTATTTTGGCTCAGTGTTAAATGACTGCATTTCTAGTTCATTCATTTGCTATCCACTGGAATTCTCTGCAGTGTCAGACACTGAAGCAAGCTTCAGTTAATATCTCAGAAGACATATAAAATGTGGGTGTCAATTGGGCCCAATCATATAAATATGACCAGGAATGTTTGGAAATTGTCTATCATGCCAGGAAAGATAATAGCTTTCTGAAAGCAAAGAGGCAAAGAGTTTAAATACCACGTGGAGGAAATATAAAGGAAGTATTTATCTGTGGGAGAGGACACCATTAATCCACTGAATTTGAATTTAAATTAAAATTTCTCTGCAAAGGTATTCCAAAATTTTAAGGCACTTCTATAAGAAAAATCTTTTTTATTTGTCTTTACATTTAAATAAATTAAAACTCCAATTAATTTTCAGAATATGAATAAGAACCCATGGTAATATAATAAGGATGTTATGGAATAATAACCTCCATCAAATGGCTTCTAGATTTAATTGTTTTTTAATTATAAATATATCAAACATATAAAAGACTACATCCAGTATATTTTAAGCTGAAAGGAATAATGTTAAAACCAATGTGTCCATCTTAAGAAACAATGTCACCAGTTCCTTCAAAACCTCCTTTGTGCCCCTCCTGCCCACCCCAGTAGCAAATGACTGCTGTCTTAGATTCCTGTAAAATATTCCATTGGATTTCTCTAAAATTTTTAACCCCTATGAATGATTTTCTAAACCAGTGGTCCCCAACCTTTTTGGCACCACGGGCCGTTTTCACAGAAGACAATTTTTTCACAGACCAGAGGTGGGGGGGATGATTTTGGATGATTCAAGTGCATTACATTTATCATGCACTTTATTTCTATTATTATTACATTGTAACATGTAATGAAATAATTATACAGCTTACCATAGGTTGGGGACCCCTGCTCTAAACAGCATGTTGTTCAAATTTGCTTAGTTTGACCTCTACATTAAAGCAATCATTTTGTGCTTATTCTTCTATGACTTGCTTTCCCCCCCCCCATCAATGGGTTTTTGAGTTCATGCCATCTTTACTTGTGATTCACCATTTTCCATTTTGAATTTATTACATGAATAAGCCAAAACTTATTCTTTTGTGGATGGGCATTTGCATTGTTTCCACTTGTGGCCATGACAACCAGTCCTATCAAAAATATTCTTCTTATATTTCTTCTGGGACACAGACACAATACCTCACAGTAAATGTCTAGGAGCGGCATCTTTTATACTCATAAAATTGGTGAGTAATTTTATTTTTCTATTCTCTGAAAGAATTTGCATAAAATTCTAAGGATTTGTTCTTTGAATGTTTTAAAAAATAAAATCACGTGTAAAACCATCTGGGCTGAGTATTTCCTTGGGGAAGAATTGTAACTACTCTTTTTATTGTGGTGACTGTGCTGCTCGATTCTAAAGCTGAGGTTCTTGCAAAGTAGATGCAGTTATATTCCCATGGCCTCTACCTCTGAAGTTCAACACAACCGAGTTGGGCAAACACCAGTGCTGCAGCATTAAGGCCCATTTCCCATCTCAAGTGTGGAGCACACACTTCTCACTTGACCTCACTCTCTTCTGAGTGCCGTGCAGGCATCACTACCTCATAACAAACCTTCCCCAGGGCCAGGGAAGGGCACGCTCTCAGCATGGGGCTGAGAGCAGCCACAGAGATGGCTTGATTTAGCCTGCATTGCCTCTCTCCCATCAGAATTTCTCAGATGCTCTTCTCATGTTTCCATATAGTATAATATTTTTTGTAATATAGCTTTTTCAAAAAATATCAATTTAATTCTTTTCTGCAGAACATTAATTCACAATTTGACTGAATTCTACCTCTGTTAGTGATTTGCTATACAATTATCTCTTCTAAAGGCTAATAGAACCAATTGAACAATTCTTGGGGAAATCTGTGGCTTTTTCTTTTTTTATTTCAGCTTATTATGGGGGTAATAAAAGTTCAGGTTACATAAGTTGCCCATGTACCGCCCATCCCCCCGAGTCAGAGCTCCAAGTGTGCCCATTCCCCAGACGGTGTGCAACGCACTCATCATGTAGGCATACACCCATCCTCTCCCCCCACCCCCACCTCAGTCTGATATCCGATTGGTATCATTCCCAAATGTGCATTTAGGTGATGATCAGGGAAACCAATTTTCTGGTGAGTACATGTGATGCTTGTTTTTCCATTCTTGGGATACTTCACTTAATATAATGGGTTCCAACTCTCTCCAGGAGAACCAAAGAGATGTCGTATCACTGTTATTTCTTATAGCTGAGTAATGCTCCATGGCATACATATACCATAATTTACTAATCCATTCATGAATTGATGGGCACTTGGGTTGTTTCCATAGCTTTGCGATTGTGAATTGTGCTGCTATAAACATTCGGATACATGTGGCTTTTAAATAAGATTGTTTTTTAAAAGAAACGACCTTTTTATCAGTTATTGGTTCTTTTTTCTCATACCTCCTTTTTGCAAATATATTTTCTATATTTCACCTTTTGGTCTAAATACTGAATATACATTTGCTAAGTTAATCATCACAGCATTCATTTGAGATATGAATTAATATCACCACATACAGATAATAAAATTAGGACTCAGAATGGTCATGGAATTGTTCAAAATCACCTTACTAGGAAATGGGAGGGTTCAGTTCAATTCTTTGAGCAGAGCTTGTGCACAAGACTTTACTCTGAGGCAACTGAAAGGATATTGTATTTTCATTGTACCCACGGGCCTTTCTTTGGGGCTGAGAAGATTGTAAAGTCTTTCAATGATGAATTAGAGAACTACAATAATATTTCTTAATATAGTTTTAAAAATGAAAGCGGTCTTGACTAAAACTGAAAATTGGATTAGGCATTGAGCCTAGCAGAATGTTTAAAAATACAATAACTAAGTTAAAGAGCATGTTAGATAAAACTGGAGAGAACATTACAGAATTGGAAGATAGATATGAAGAAATTATCTAGAAGGCAGACTGAAAAATAAAGAAATAGAAATATACAAAAGATGTTAAAGATACAGGGAAGGAAATTAAAAGGTCAAACATATTTCTGATTGGAGTTTCAAGAGGAGATAGTGAGTGGGGGTCGGGTCATGTTCTTAGAGATAAGAGTTGGGGATTTTCTAGAAGTAATGAACAAAAGAAATCTTCAGATTCAGGAAAGCTAACAAACATCACACTAGGTACAGAGAAAGAGTGGAGTAAAACTATAGAACAGGAAAAGTAAAGAAAACAATTTAAAACAACCAAGAGAGCAGAGATTTTCCATAAGAGAATGGTGATTAGGCAAACACCGATTACTAACATACTGATGGGACCCAGATCCAGTGGACTATACCTCCAAACTCCTGGAGCACACAGCTGCTGGCTGACTATTGTTCCATAACATTTCCTAGGGCTGTTTTGTACAATGCATTGGAAACATACGCCAGAGTGTTTACTGCAACATGGATTTGAACAAGATACTATATCATTTAAAATACAGTGAAGAAATGTGAGAACAGCTAAATGAGAAATTTGAAAGATGACAAATAGAGAAAATTCAAAGATATTGCCAGGAATTCAAGAAGTTTAGAACAGGTGGTTCCTTGGCATAAAATGAGGCCCGATCACTGATGGGAAAAAATGGGAGAGAACCTTGAAATAGAGTTTTAAAAAACAGATTCACAAAAAAAAAAAAAAGGAGTCGATCCCAAAGATAATCTAGAAAGAAGCACTGTACCTAGAATCTGCACTTCTGAAATTACTACCAAACTGGAAGTGTAGTAATTTTGTCACAGGAAGAAGGATTCGTTATCATTACTTTGTGATAAGACTTAGACATGCTCTAGAATCTTAAAATTCGATCTTTGTTATATGATTCTTTTATGCCAATGTTATAGTAAAACTAATATAGCTAGAAATTTACAAGACAAGAATAAAAATTCTGTTGATTTTACGTCGTGTGTATGCGTGTGTAACATCTGTACAGAGTTCCAAACCACTGCTGACCACCGAGACCAAACCCCCACCCCCTCCCACAGGAACTACACAGCTGCTTTCATGGCTCTGTGCTTTCAGTCTTGCTTTTTGACAATTACTCACTACTCTGCATAACAAACATAATTATTACTTGATTATTACCCCTGATCAAAACTGTCTCCTGAAACCCAGCACATCAGCCTCCCCTCGAGCCTGCAAGGCCTTGCGTGAGCTGGGCCTGCCCCCTTCGCCAGCCTGCCCTGTGCTCCTCTCCTCTCTCCCAAAGCTTCATACTATTTTGGTTTTCCAGACCTGGCAAGATACCTGGCACTGGGGACGTTTTCTCACCTCTATTCACAACACTCTTCGTGCCCTCCAGCTGGTTGACTCTGACTCATCTTCAAGTCTCATCCTAAATACTTTTCCTTAGAGAGGCCTTCCACAACCACCCAATTTAAATTACTTCTTGTTTAACTCTAACACCCTGCACATTTGCTTGTAATATTATATTAGGAATATTGGAATACAGTGATATAATATTCTATATATTTTATATGTATATCATATTACAATATTATATCTATAATTTCTTCCTCCCAGTCTATGAATCATTGCTTTCATTCATTTCACTGATATATAAGCTATAATAATTATGTCATTGCTAATTTTTTTTTTTTTTTTTGAGATAGAGTCTCGCTCGGTTGCCCAGGCTAGAGTGCCGTGGCATCAGTCTAGCTCACAGCAACCTCAAACTCCTGGGCTCAAGCAATCCTCCTGCCTCAGCCTCCCGAGTAGCTGAGACTGCAGGCATGTGCCACCATGCCCGGCTAATTTTTTCTATATATATTTTTAGCTGTTCAGATAGTTTCTGCTTTTAGTAGAGACAGGGTCTTGCTCTTGCTTGGGCTGGTCTCGAACTCCTGACCTCGAGCGATCCTCCCGCCTCAGTCTCCCAGAGTGCTAGGATTACAAGCCTGAGCCACCAAGCCCGGCCATGTCATTGCTATTATTAGTTTGAGCAAACTGTTATCTGTTAGCTCAATTAAGAATAAGAAAAAAAAAGATTTTATCTTCACTTATTCCTTCCCTAGTGCTTCCCTTTCTTTATTTATGTAGATCCAAGGTTCTCACCTAGATCATTTTAAAGAACTTTTTAAAAAACATTTCTTGCAAGACAGGTGTACCAGTAACACATTCTCTGAATTTGTGTTTGTCTGAGAAAGTTTTTATTAGGTCATTAAATCTGAAATGTCCTATTCTGAATCAAAAGTGTGGTTTATTATATCTCAAACAAGAAGCAGTACAATTAATCAAAATATGCACCTAAACTATCAACACAGTTTTGCCACCCTAAGGGTAGCTTTTGTATGCCAGCAGCGAAGAAGCCTGGAGTGCCAGTGGTGATGAAATTGCAAAAGGCGTTTTCCATAGCTCCTTGAGAACTGCATATTTTTCCTTACAAAAAAATGGTCCAAAGTTTGGAGGAAGTGGTAGTCAGTTGGTGCAAGGTCTGGCAAATATGGTGTGTGCCAGAGAGTTTACAAGTCCAGCTGCTGTAGTTTGAGAAGCGTTGTTAGTGCGACATACGGTCGAGTGTTCTCTTGCAAGAGGACTGGCCTGGATGTATCGACCAATCTCAGCTGCTTAATCACAAGCAACCTCATCATTTCATCCAATTGGTTGCAATAGACATCCGCTGTAATTGATTGACGAGGTTTCATGAAACTGTAGTGGATACCAGCGCTGGACCACCAAACACACACCATTAGCTTTTTTTGGTGAATTTTCGGTTTTGGACTGTGTTTCAGCACCTCATCTTTATCCAACCATTGTGCCAAATGCTTGCGAATGTCAAAAATGATCCATTTTTCATCGCATGTAACAATACGGTGTAGAAACGTTTGCCTTTATGTTGTGACAGCAGAGAAAGGCAAGCTTCGAGACGATTTCCCTTCTGATGCTCGTTTAATTCATGCGGAACCCATCAGTCCAGCTTCTTTACCTTGCCCTTTTGTTTCAAATGGTCCAATATTGTTAGAATAGTGATGTCAAACCTTGCTGCTAATTCACGTGTAGGTTGAGATGGATTCACTTCCACTACAGCTTTCAGCTCATCATTATCCACCTTGGTCTCAGGTCACCCACATAGCTCATTTTAAAGATTAAAATCACCAGAGCAGAACTTCTCAAACCATCCATGTACTAGTAGTTAATGCATTAGCCACATCCTTCCCAAACACTTTATTGAAATTTCCAGCTGTCTGTGCTGCATTGGTTCCACAACGGAACTCATATTCGAAAATAACACGAATTTTTGACTTATCCACGGTTTCACAAAAATTGCTCTAAAAAAATGTGAAAGATAATCACAAGCTAAACAATGTGTTTGAAAGACTGAGGATGTACCTTTGCAACAGAAAAAAAAAAAAGAAGTGTCAAAGTGAAATGTCAGAGGTATCAATTGTCAAACTTAGTACTTAAGGAAATTGCACATTCCATACTTACTGATCTAAAATATTTCTCCTTCATGTTTGAAGAGTACGTTTGAAGAGTACAGAATTCTAGGTTGGTGGTTTTTCCTCGCAAAATTTTAGATATTTCCCTCTACTCTCTTCTTGCTTGTCTCATTTTTGAGAAGTCAAATGTAATTCTTATAATTACATCTCTATAAATAAGGTGTTTTTGGCTTCATTCAAGATTTTTTCTTTATCTTATATTTTCTGCAGTTTGAATATGATATGCCTAAGTGTAAGTGTAAGCACTGGGTATTTTTATTTTATTTATTTATTTATTTTTGCATTTATCTTACTTGATGTTGTGTCATCTTCCTGAGACTCTGCTTTGTCATCCGCCATTAATTTGGAGAAATTCTCAGTCATTATTGTTTCAAATATTTCTTCTGTTCCTTTTTCTCATTCTTCTCCCTCTTGCATTTCCTGTGGGTGTTTGTTACACATTTTATAGTTGTCCCACAATTCTTGGATATTCTATTCCATTTTTTCAGTCTTGTCTTTTTTGGGGGTCTTTCAGTTTTGGAAGTTTTTATTGACATGTCTTCAAGCACATGGTTCCTTCCTCAACCATGTCCAGCCTACTAATAAGCCCATCAAAGGCATTTTTAAAAAATTGGGTTACTGTGTTTTTCATTCTGGAATTTATTTTTAATTCTTTCTAGAATTTCCAGCACTCTGCTTACATTTGTCCATTTGTTCTTGGATGTCGTCTATTTTTTCCCTTAGTGTTAATCACAGTTTTCTTGTATCCCCAGTCTTACAATTCCTACATCTCTGCCGTATCTGAGTCTGGTTCTGACGCTCAGTCTGTCTCTTTAAGTTGCACGCTTTGCCTTTTGTGAGCAGCACGCCTGTGCTCCTGGTTGCAGGCCCAACAGGAGGTGCCTCACGTTGTTGCCTGCAGAGCATGTGCGCCTCCTTATCTGCCTGTCTCTTCAGTTTTGGAGGCAGACATTTGTCCTGTAACTTCATTTCTCTGATGGGTCTTAAGAGTTGCTGGTGTTCAGGTTATTCGGCTGTTCACCTGTCAGGGTGGAGGAATGACATCCAAGCTCATTCTGTGCAGGCCCAAAGGCCAGAATCACGTTTCCTTCGAAGCACACATCTTATATATAAATCATTCCTTTGTGGCCTTATTTTTTATGTCTCTCCTAGAAAGCTAAAAGGGACAGAAACTGTGACCCTTATGCTTAGCTACTTATCCCTAGTATTAGTTGCAAATGCATAGTAGAAAATCTGTCAGTATTTCCAATCTAAGGAAAAAGAAATTAGGTCTTAGATCTAGTTTGTCACTGCAGCAGATAAATACTGCTACTTTTTTGGTCATTATTTCTACTTAAAGATTTTCTACTGAGCTGCAGCTTTTAACATACTACTAACTGCTCATTTGTACCAAGAAACACTTTCAGTACCAGTTTGTGCTCATGTGAATAACATAGAGATTTTTGAAATGTATGTGCAGAAATCCCTCTCTCCTGGGTGGTGTTTACGTGTCACAACACCAGGCAGTGTGTTGTAATCATTGCCTTAAGGTTTGCAGTAAACCCGACTCCTATTAGCATTCATGAGAATTGCTCAGTTGCCTCAGTGCATAAAGGACTAGAATCCTGTCCCTAGGTCATGTCGCCTTTGGGTTTGTATGGCTAATATACGTCATTAAGCCATAATGGTAAACATAACTACTTCGAAATTACTTTTCGCCTTTTCCTCCTGCAGATCCCAAATCAAATTGCAAGCAATTAACTGTGCTTATAACACTATTGGGAAGTACTTTTGAAAGGCAATATATGAAGATAACCTGTACCACTTTTGAAGTTTCAACTGAGGGGAAATGAATTCTTATATGACAGCATACTTATAAATCGACAATGTACAAAGGTAGGAAATGTAAATATGACCTCATTATAATTAGACAAATAAATTGGCAGGTATATTTAACTCTTAAAAATTCTGCCAGGACCCTAGGTTTAATAATGGCAGAGTAATGTAAAATGTTTAAATACAGCTTAAATTCCATTTTCATGATCTGTTTTCAGCAGATACACTTTTCCTAAATAAATTAAATTATATTTGTAGAACACTAAAATATTATCTCCTTTACACTTTTCCTAAATAAATTAAATTATATTTGTAGAACACGAAAATAGTATCTCCTCGTTCCTCATGACTTTGGTGCATTCTGGGAGCATCTGATTAGCCAGGGAGGAAGAGGAGATATGTGAGTGGCTTGGACCTGGCATGGGAAAATGACTCAGCTACCAGCTGGACAGAAGCCGCTGGGCCCGTGGGCCATGATTTAATGGGGTCGGTGAATTCAAACTGGATTTGCAAGCAGGGACAGCCAAGGAAACACTTGTCAGTGCTATTTGCCAAGCCCTGTTCAACATGAGGGAGACAAACGCCTGGGCATAATCGGGCAAGGCCTCTGTTCTCATGATTCGTACCTTCTAGAGGGGAGAGACAGAAAGCAAATTAGTGAGCATTGCCCAAATTTTTTTGGTATGAGGACCCCTTTATACTATTAAAAACTGGGAACTCACAAAAACTTTTGTTTCTGTGAGTTATATCCACTGATATTTACTGTAGTCAACATTAAGGCCACGTCTTTTAAAAATAATATTTATTTATTTATTTATTTATAAATAATAAAGTCATTATATATTAACTTTAAACTATTTTATGAAAAATAATTATTTTTTAAATAAAAACAATGAGTGTCATTATTTTACATTTTGCAAACCTCTGTAATATCTAATTTTATACAATACAGCTGGATTCTCAGATCTATGGCTGCATTAAATGCTATAATATGTTGTTTGGAATGAAGCATATAAAGAAAATTTACCTTGGAAAAGGTGGGCATATTTTAATAGAATTTCAGATACTCTCCTTTGATACTACCCTGAAACTCTTTACAAGAGGGAGCTTTATAAAGATTAATTGCAATGTGGAATCTATAGTCATATCAATGAACTTTCCACAGTCTGTTACATACATATCATTTTATCTTGCACTTTGAATGGATCTTTTACCCATTGATGATTCTGTAAAATCATGAATTAATTATTCAAAAAATAACAAATGATGGATTTATGCAGCTCTTCTGAATGTTAACACATTTGATTACATTTTTTATATATGAGTATCTTTAATCACACTTATTAATATCACCCCAAATATCAATGAAAAGACTTTAAATGTTAGGAAGCTGTCAATAGTGGCAGATATAAATTTTCCCAAAGTCTAATTTTCACCTCAAAGCTGTAATTTTATTATTGGCAACAAAATACCGTCAGTTGTGTGACATGCTCTCTTGGTTCATTTTCAAAAAATACAGAGTCTTCACTCATTTAGTCAAGTAAAGATAGTTGTTTATAAAAAAATCCTCTAGTTCGGCTCACAACTGAATTTCACAAGTGCTTTTCCTCAGGAATTTCCTCTTGCTCCAGAAGGCTGCCGAAGTGCTTGATGTGGACTTCCCATTTCATAGCACAGCATATTAAAAGTACATGGACTAATGGCTCAAAATATAGTAAAATTAATGTAAAATTAATTTTTTGTGCTTCATCAAGAGATACTCTTAAGTCAAACTAGCTTTATTTTATTTCACTTTTGATTGCAAGTGTGCAGCAAAGAAGAATTTAATGCCCTGCTAGTACACAGCTTGTGGACGCTGCCTTGATGTCCGCGTAGACATCAACAGCATTACCTATAATTGCTTTCGCACTTTGACAGCAAAGGCAATACACTTGCATTTACAAATAACTGCTTGGTTATTATGCTGAGGACAAATAACATGTTAGTATTATTAAAAATATATTTTTAATTTGGAAACATGCACAAAGGGTTGCGGTGGGTCCATGTACCATGCTTAGGGAACCACTGGAGTAAACACGTGAATTATCAAGATCGTTACAGAGATGATGAAGACTGTAATTATAATAAAATATAATATGGGGGGGGACTGCTCACTGAGCTGTATTAAATTCATTTAGTGATCTAGGAGCCTGTCTGTAAAGGTGACATTTAAGTCAAAATCTCACCCAGCCATACAAAATCTGCCAGAAAGATTCGAAATACATAGGTCCTAAAGTCAGCAACATGACTTGTTCCAAGAAAAGAAAGAACACAGTGTGACCAGGATCTAGCTAGAGAACCGGACAGCCAGGACGCTGGAGAGACAGGCCGGGAGGTAACTTGGAAGTTTGTGAGCCATGGGAACAGACTGGAATCATATTTTACGGCCATAGATACTATTAGAGGATTTTATTTATTTATTTTTTATTTCAGCTTATTATGGGGGTACAAAAGTTCAGATTATATATATTGCCCATGTCCCCTCATCTCCCCGAGTCAGAGCTTCAAGCGTGTCCATTCCCCAGACACTGCGCATCGCGGTTGGGTGTATTACCTATTAGAGGATTTTAAAAAGAGAAGAATATAATCTAATCCTTCATTTTAAAATGATACTTTAAGAAGTGTAGATAACAGAGGGCAAGAGTGGAGATGGAGAGACCAGGTAGAAAATAAACGATGATGAGCATTTGAACTCGGTGGCAGCAGTCAAGGCGGAGAGAAGCACACACGTTTGAGACCCGCTTTGTGCGCCTCGCCTGTAGATGTCCATGGATTGGAGCTGAGAGGGGAAAGTAAAAGGAAAGATACCAAGAAATTCATGGAACATGGTGCTGTTTATTAAAATTTGAATAAATGGAAGAGAAAGAAAGAGGTTTGATGAGTGTGTGGAAAATTTTTGGAGGGAACCCTTAGGAGAAACCAAGGGGCCTGTTTTGAACATATTCATATTAAGTGTGAAGCACTTGAATTAGGCTTTCAAGTAGAGCTAGTAAATGCAGTAAAATAGCACAAAGAGAGAAAAGACTCAACACTGAGCTCTAAGTTTGACAACACTTAAATTGACTTTTCGCATATTATAAGTTATTTTCTTTATTATGGATATCCTATTGAACTAGCATTGTCTCTCGATGTAATTGGCATGTCTTCATGATCTGTACTGCTATCTTTATCATAAATCAACCTTTCATATATGTAAGACTCAGTGTCTGGACTTGCTACTTTATTCCTATCAGCTATTTTCTATTATTGTATCCTGTGTTGATTACTGAGTTTAGTAAACCACAAGATTCTGTAAATCAAGCTTTCTCATATTTTTCTTCTTCTAAATTGTCTTGGTTATTTCTTGTCCTAATTTTAGAATCAGCTCATCAAACTCCATAAAACAATATAAAACAGAAAGCAAAAATGTTGCAGCATTTTAACTGGTATTGCATTGAATCAATATATCAATTGAGAGATGAAATGTTTACAATACTGAACATTCCTAACATAAACATGGACTATCTCTCCATTAATTTAAGTTTTTTTAATTTTCTAAATATTATTTTATAGTAACGTGCTTAATAATCTTGCAAATCTTTTGTTAAATTATTCTGATATATTTGAATTTGTGAAGCTATAGAAAATGGCATCATTTTTAATTTTATTTACCATTTATTGCTGTTATATGTGGTCTGAATAGAACTCATATAAAATAATTTATATTTTTTGTATGTTGAACTTGATTTCCACAAATTTGCTAAAATAATTTATCAGTCTCATAATTCACCAATTTTCGTATTGTTATGTACACATATTATCTGTGAAAAATTACTTTTGTACATTTTTCTTTCCAGTTCTTAAATTTTTTGTTCTATTGCAATGGCCAAGAAGTATAGTACAATAGCATTTACTTTTAGCTTGCTGTAGCCCATTAATTTTTTTTAAACTATGTGCAATTTTATTGTTCATACCAAATTGACATCTATTATAGAATTTATCATCATAAATTTAAATAGTTACTAATGTGTAATTCCCAGCCTATGTGAACATTCCCATTTAAATATAAAACTGTATTACCTATCTTTTAAATGAATCAAATGTTATTTATTTATTTATTTTATTTCAGCATATAATGGGGGTACAAAAGGTTAGGTTACATATATTGCCCTTGCCCCCCCACTCCAAATCAGAGCTTCAAGCATGGCCATCCCCTAGACGGTGCGCATCGCGCTCATTTGAATACCATAGCAATTTTATATTTTGCATTTTCTATTAAAAATATACACTTTAAAAGTCTGTCATTTCATATCCTTTCTCCTCCTTGAACTTATATTTCTGTTTCACTTCCTTCTCAGAATTTTATTTTCATGAAGCATTTTTTTATTCTTATAAGTCTTTTATTGGTCATCTTATAATAATAGTATTCTGAAGTAAAAATGACTATAAGCTTTAAAATTTGTCTTATAACCACAGGACAATAGGAGTTAAAATGTTATCAATTATTATTATAATTACTATTACACAAACAAAATACATAAATTACAAATTTTTATTAAAGAGAGAAAGAGAAAACATTAGGCCATTAGTAAGTGCTAAGCCTTTGAAGGTATATTAGTGACTTCCCTAAGGATACCAGGATAGAATAAAAAGTTGAAAAGAATGAGAGAAAATTTAAAATACATATGCCATTGTCAAGAGTCTAGGAACACCAGGAGAAAAAAGAATAAATTTTACCAAAAAAGAAAAAAAAAAGAATGAAAATAAGAATAATGGCTGAGAATCTCCCAGAAATAAAAATGATACATATAAAACCTTAGATTTTAAAGCTTATTAACATGATGTGCCAAAGAGAGCTCAAAAACATGTCAGTAGAGCCACACAATAATGCACAGGCAGAGGAGACAGTGGCATCCTCAGCCCCTTCCCGAACCAGCTTGGAGCAGTGGGCTGGATACACCAGGAAGAGGAGTCCAGTAAAAGAGATAGGCCCTCATAATCTCACACACATGTTTAGGCATGAAGGAGCAGGGAGATGCAGGCAGCAAAAACAATGGGAACTTTCCACTCAAGGTGGGCCTTGGGGAAGTGATTTCTGTAGCACACGAAACTGGAAGCGGGCTGTTTCTCCACTGAGTTAACTCAGATGCCACAGTGAGCTCTTTGGTGAGCTACCGAGCTGGGAAGAAATAAGCTTCCAGGTCTGTCGAGGTTCATGTCTCATCATTATGATTATAATTAGAATAGTCATTATTGCTTTCCAGATTAAACACACTTTGGTCATAGAATGTGGTCTTTATTATACTGATTCTCAGAAATTTCTTAGTAAACTGAAACATGGTGAAATTTCATAAATGTTTTATAGGTTTAAATTTCTCCAATATTGTTCACATCTTCAACTGTTACCTTCATTCACTTTCTTCCACACAAATCCTAATTATCTTCTAGAACTCAGGTTGAATATGATGCACGAAAAAGTTCTTCCTTTGCTTCCCGAAGTATACCATGGAGTGCTGTTCAGCTATAAGAAACAATGGTGATATAGCACCTCTTATAGTTTCCTGGATAGAGCTGGAACCCATTCTACTAAGTGAAGTATCCCAAGAATGGGAAAATAAGCACCACATGTACTCACCATCAAATTAGTTTCACTGATCAACACCTAAGAGCACTTTTATGAATAACATTGATTGGGTGTCGGGCAGATGGGGGGGAGGGGATGGGTATATACACATATAATGAGTGCGATACGCACTGTCTAGGGGATGGACAGGTTTGAAGCTCTGACTCAGGCGGGGGGGGGGGTGGCAAGGGCAATATACATAACCTAAACTTTTGTACTCCCACAATATGCTGAAATATGAATAAAAATAAATAAATAAATAAAAATAAATAAATAAAAACTAGTTCCTGATAATATGTCTGCTAAGTACCTGGGACCATCATTTTTTTACCTCGGTTAGGCTTGATTAGAACTCCCCATATTTCAAATCACTTACCAGAACAGTGATTGATAATTTGATTTGTGTGTGCAAATGTGTGTATTAAAGTTATATACTCCATGAATGCATATTTTGTCTTGTTAAACTTTTATTCCTAATGCCTTACTCTGGATCTGACTTAAGTTAGAGTTTATATATTTATATATATATATAGATAGATAGATAGATAGATAGATATAGAATGAATGATTTATTGAGACCAGAGAGGACATAAATTTGAGAGGGAGAAGTGGACACAATGAGTTCTGTTTTCCACATTATCAACATGAACTGGGTCTACATATCTACTTGGAAAATGGCTAACAAAAGGTGGATGTGTGAGCCTGCCCCTTAGCAGAGAATTCTGTGTTAGAAATATAGATTTGGAGACTCAGCTTATAATTGGCAATTAAGATCGTGGGACAGAATAATCTCACACTAGACTTTGTAATAGTCTGGAAAGGGGAAACAGCCAGGGATAAAATCCTGAGGCAAACTGACATTTGGAGAGAGAGTGAGAAATGCAAACAAGAAATTGAGAAGTGTTCCCCTACACACTTGGCTTAAGCCAAAACAATCACTTTTCCTACACAGTAATTATTTTGTTTACATGACTGTCTCTTCAAAGAGCCATATTTCAATCATCTTTGTATCCCTAGCAGCTAGCACCTAATATCCATCAAATTCAATCCATTTCAATGAATATGAGCTTATCATTTAAATTTTGTTCTTTTTTCCCCCACACACATTTTCTTTCATTCCATTAGGAAACATGGAAAATAAGATTGCTGTTGTAGTAGGATTATCTCCAATCTTTTGACTGCTTGAATGTTCTTTCACCTGTTACTTGCCCTGTTTCTTGAAAAATATCCCTTCTTAGAACTTGACTTTTTGATAAAGAACAGATTTTAGTTGGTTAGCAATATAGGAATATAAGAAAATGAGTCCATCTTTGGCTGACAAGTCAATAGGATTTTGCTGCTTACTTATTTTTTCAATGCAGGTAAAACTTTTATCCTCAAAATGCATGGTAATAAGCCATTTAAAAAGTGAGTCACTAACAGCTTCACTTAGGGCTATGTATATACATTCTTGGTAAAATTCACCCTGCTTTTCAAAAAGTTTTATTGAATTCCAAAATCTGGTTCTCTAAAAATATATGGTAAATATTAATAATTTTCATATGATATCAAGAAACATATTTCAAAGATGTGAATAAAGTCATTACCATCTTAATTAGGAAAATTAAATCTAATTTTCCCTGATCTAAAACTAAGAAACAATAGATCACAAATATAGAACTAAGTTTGCATAAAATACAAA
This sequence comes from Eulemur rufifrons, assembly GCF_041146395.1. Taxonomy (NCBI): domain Eukaryota; kingdom Metazoa; phylum Chordata; class Mammalia; order Primates; family Lemuridae; genus Eulemur; species Eulemur rufifrons. The sequence continues at coordinate 2,902,331 of NC_091011.1, read as the reverse complement.
ATATCAAATGTACAAATCAGCCTGATGTAATGAAGACCTGCGCTTTCATGGAACTATTTTAAAAACCACAGGCGTACATGCAGGTAAGTCAGCAAAGACTCAAGTTGTACGATGCAGACTACAGATGTGTGCACACGCACACGCACGCACACGTACAACAATGCCCCAGAGAAAAATACACATTTGATAAACAGCAAACTAAAAATTTCGTTTTCTTTTTCAGTAAGAAATGAAAATATATAGACCTTGAGAAACTGAGAAAGTTGGAAGATTCTTGAAGAGGGCTTAGTACTGTCTTTTGGAAATGAATCACCTCCACAAACACATGAATACAGAAATATCCATGGAATCTTACTCAGTTTGCTGACCACACAGTGAAGGAGGAGACAGGTGTTCATAGGATATTTGCAGGTACCAAACTTGTACAGATTGAGCATCCCAAATATGACCATCAGAAACCTGAAATGCTCCAAGATTTGGAACTTTTTGAGTGTTGCCTTGACACTCAAAGGCAATGCTCATTGGAGCATTTCAGATTCTGAATTTTCAAATTTAGAATCTTCAACTGGGAAATAAAATGCACATGTTCTAAAATCCAAAAATATCCAATATCCAAAATACTTGTAGTCTCAAGCATTTGGGACAAGGAATATTCATCCTATACCTTTTTAAAAAAATCAGTTTAAAGCTTTGAATTTAATAATGGAAAATAAAAGTTTTCATCTAAATTACCCATTTATTTCACATAATTTTAAATTCATCACTTAAATATTGTGGCCTCAAATCCCCAAGCCAACGTTGATAACAATGTTAAATATTAACTTAGGTTACGGAATAGTTTATATATTGAGTCAACATCAGTCTCAAGTCTCCGTGGAAGCAAGCTGTTAATAAAGCACATGGGGGGATTTCTGGACCCTGTGAGGCTATAGTCCAACATTAGTTGCTTTATACTTAACCCTAAAAATACCACTTCCTTTGCAGACACATGTACCCAGGGTTGTATTCGGGTTTAGCAGGCTGAAACTTACCCAATTTAGGAAAAATATCTCAAAATTGGTAGATAAAATTATGAACCACATCTTAAAATTTCAAAAGCCATCTGAAGGCTGCATGTGTTTCCAGCCTTGTGGCTTCCCCATGCCACATGCTCCTAGTGCCTGGCACTGCCGGACACACCTCACCACCACACCACCTGCGGGCCTTGGCCTGGTCACACCAGCTTGCTCACTCTTGGCCGTCTTGTGTCTTCTTTAATATGGCCTCAAACATACACAGGCAATTCTGGGCTTCCCGATATTTGGCTTTTAGGATTTTGAACATTGAATGCACTGATGCCACCAGCCTACCTTCCATTCACTACTATTGATTTCATCCTACTTCCTGGGCTGGGACCTCGCCCGCCAGTCTCTCTTCTGCTGGAAAGCATCTGGCCTTACCCGACTGAGCAGAAATGGCTGCAGCCTGGCATTGGGGAGCATGTGGTCCAATGCTGAGCACAGTCTCCAGATGTGCACTGTGAATAGTGATGTTTGTGATCCCATCTACTTACTTATTTTTCCTAATGAATACATGCAGTTTCCTCTTTCTCTGAACTTAATGTCATTACTTCCCAGCCATGACTTTACCTGGCTGGCTCCCTCCTGTCACACTGCCCAAAGCAGTGGTCACAATGATACATTTGGACTATAAAAAACTCAAGGCCTTGAGCAATTGCCCCATTTGCTAAATGTTGGGCAAGACTCTCTCCCGGGATCTATTGCTAAAGAATTGTAACACCAACCCCTCTTTACTTAGGTTTGAAAGCATTCCTTTGCTTGTTCGTTTTTATCACTATTTAATAAAGATGTTTCCCCAAACTGAAAAAAAAACAACTCATTTTTAACCATCTGTTAGGAATGAATACTGGTATACTTTTAAAATATAGCATTCTTATGGATCAGGCAATATTGAAAAGTGTGTGTCAATATAATGAAATATGTTCTTTAAAGCATTTTAGGAAAGTTAGTGGAGCATACAAAGAAATGCTATTTTCAATAACATTGTAATGGAAGGTCCACGGTTTTATAGTTTCTTTTTTTTCTAATAATGATTCCACCAATAACCTCCATGTATATTATCTCACTTAATCTTCATCCCAACTCTACGAGTCAGCAGAGGGTGGTAAAACCCCCAATAACGTCATTCTCTTGATGTTTCAGGAATCATATTTTGGAGGTATTACCTGTGCAGTTCAACAGCTTTAGCAAAGATTTTTCTCTGTCAGCAGGGCAGAAACTGAGCTTACCGAAAGCGGGGAGGTAGAGAATCGGTGTCGAAGATGTTCCCTTTTCCCTTTGTCAGTTTAAAGGAAGGGTCACAGAATACAGGACTGAATGAAAGTCATAGAGTGTTGAAGTTCATATGGAATCCCAGACACCACAAGCTGTATACCCTTCTATCAAAATGAAAATTATAGCCCTGAGCTCCATTTCTATCAGAGAAAAGCAAATGTTGTGGTTTCTGCACTGAAATCAAATTTAACTGGAATGATTCAATAAAATGATGGTGTCATTATGAATGTTGCACTCTTTCTTACAGCGTGATTAGTCTAGACACCTGAGTTGAGAAATGACTGATGCTTAATGCTTCAAAGCATACTTGGAACTTTGATTAAATATTTATGTTAAATGTAGATGACTTAAAATAAAATGTGTTCCAATCAAGACACCAGCAAGCTGAACACGTGTACTTGTCAGTTTTAGAGTGCTGGTTTCAGGTGGTATAATGTGAGTTTCAACCAACTCCAAAGGTGCAGCCCTCACAAGCCCACTAGTTCAATGAGGGTTACTGCGGTCTGTGATTCTCGCGATCGTATCTAAGCAAGTCAGTATCTATAATCACTCCAAGCTTTCGAAAAGAATAAAAAGTAAATGAGGAATGCAGCATGTTGTTTTCTCTCTTCCTTCTTCCCATATCACAACAGAATCCCCCCATGTATACTATCTAGTAAGCAAAATTTTAAAATATCTCCTATGGCAACTCTAACTCTTAATCTTTAGTTTTAAAAATGTTTTCGATTCTCATTCTTATTTCTAATAACCTGATAATTAATATGTATTTGTTCAAGTAAAAATAATCCTATTGCATTTTCTTCTAAAGTAGACTAAATCCAGAATATATTTGCACTTACATTCTGAGGGAGAATATTAATATCTGCTTAATTGCTTAAGTCAGGAACCTGGAAGCCATGTTTGGTTTTCCTTTTTCATTCTTCCCACACCCTATCAGATACTGAGCACTGTCCAATCTACCTGGCCTGTTTTGTGTCTGTTGTTTTCCCGCCCAGCTGTGCACCCACACCGGCTCTCCGTTGCCCCTGCGGCAGCTCAGGCTCTCGCACCCCCAGCCCTGACCACTGGGCGACCCTCCCCGGCCGGCTGGGGCGCTCCTGTGTGCATCTCAGGTGGGCACCACAACCCACCACGTGCTTCCAGAGCTCTTAGGTCAGTCAGTCTGACATTTTGCTCGCTTTGAACCCACATTCAGATCTCTGTTAATTCTAAAGGTACTTTGTACCTTTTTACAATTCTACTGTTTTTTGGCTTTTTAATTGTGTATCATATGTTACAGAAATGTGTACATAATCTTTAGTTTCATTGTATTTACCAAAAAAAAAAAAAATGCCTTCTTTACAAAACTCAAACAATACATACTTTTAAAAGTGAAGACAGAGTGACCGCTACACTTTTCTCTCTGGCCCCAAATTAACCAATGGTAACAATGTATTATCTGCCTCCCTGGAATTAGAATTTCTTCAGTGGCCTCTCCTTGCAAACAGCGTAAATTACACACTCCTCAGAATTCTTCTTTGGACCTTCCCTCTCTTTTTTTCTCACAAATCGGGGTTCCAACTGGAAAGGGAGGAGGAGGCACAATGTGTTTGAACTTTTGCCCCGGTTTTGCTGCACCTGTTAATTAAGATTAAGCAACACTTTCTCTAGTAAAATTTTCTTACTGGCTTTTCTTTAAGTTAGGGCTTTTTGTTTAAAAAAAAGATACGTAAGCCAACCTAAATTGGGCATTAACAGTTACTTTTCAGAATATATCAGGTTATTTAAAAATAAAAACTTCAGTTCTGATGGATCTCATGGAAGCTGGAATTAGAATTGAGGCAGCATCATTACCCTTTTCATATTGTCTCCATTTTTATCTTAGGTCATTTCTTATGCTCTCTGAAACCAGGCCCTTCTTTCAAATAATCGAATACCCTTTTTTACTTCCTCCTTATGATTTTGATTTATACATAATTTTGATTGTCTTGGTCCTGGCTTAAAGTTACACAAGCTTCCACTTTTTGCCTCTCAGGTTGTTTATGCCGCTTTCATATTTTCCAATGGCAAATTATTACAATAAAAATATGTTTGGTACAATGAATTTTTTTCCGTCTAGGTCAGAAGACATAAATTGCTCTCTAGGCCATATGAGATTTTCCCGGGGCTGGGTGCCCGCTGCTAGCTAGGACAAGAGACCACAGGGTGAAACAGACACTCATTGGGACAGTAACTTACATGTCAACCAAGCTAGGACAGGGTGTCCAGTTGTGTGCCCAAACACTAGTCTAAATGTTGCTCTGAAGGCATTTTGTAGATGTGATTAACATTTGCAATCAATTGACTTTAAGTAGAGGAAATTGCCCTTGATGTGGGTGATCCTCAGGCAGCTGAAGACCTTAATAGCAAACACCGAGGTTTACAGAGAAGGAGGAATTCTGCCTCCAGACTGTGACACCGAAACCCCACCTGAATGTCCAACCTGCCAGCCTGCCCTGCAGATTTCAGACACATCAGCCCCACGACCACATGAGCCAGTCCAATTCCTTAAAATAGATCCATCTCTATCTATTGATCTATCTGAAAATCACATGTGTCCTACTGCTTCTGCTTCTCCGGAGAGCCCTGACTGGCACGGGGAGTCATCTCCCTTTAGATGTGACGGCGGGTTGGCACCACAGGGCATTTCTTGACAGTGCTCTGCCGGATCATTGGGGTAACATTAACTGCCATTACACATTAATCCCACATTTCAGCTCTGACAGTGGAAATGAACACAGCCTGCTCACTCAGGCCCACACATGTGTTCCCCTGCGCAGTAGGCTGGAAGGCACACGGCCTCTCCCAGCCGTGGCTTTGCCTCCACCAAAGCCTGGGTGTCCCCTCGTCCAGCTGCTGGGTGAGGAAAGGGCGGAGCAGGCACCTCTTCATTAGGCTCCTTGCTTCAGAAGTGGCGTGCGTCAGCTCCCTTCGTGTTCCATTGCTACAGCAGGTCATGGGTCCTCCCACATTTCCAAGGGAGTCTGGGAAAGGGATCTCTGGTGGGGTCGCCAGTCTACAGGGGCAGGCCTGTGGTGTAGAAGAGAAAGGAAAACTTTGTGTGCATTTACCCTCTTTAACACACTCACCATATATGATAGTTTAGCAATGGCAGCTATAACACTTTGGCTTTTATATATAATATGTATGATATATAAAATATATCATGTATATGATATGCAAAACATTTTCTTTGCTAGCCTATATGATTTTAAGTGCCTGGAACAATAAATAATTTAAGTCATTACCCAAAGGTATGGCTATAAATTTTAATATATTAAAATATATATTGCCAAATAGTTTTTAAAATTGTGATTTTATTGGAGGCCAAATTATGTACATATTAGTTTGTCTGATGATTTGGGACAAGAGAAAACTAATACAATCAATTCTGAGCGACAATACAAATATTATGTCGTGGAACAGGAATATTACGCTCCATTTAGCACACTGCTGCTGACCTGCACCTAGAACACTCTGTTCTAGCTGATGACACAGATGTAAGAATGATGAAGTGAATTCGGTAGAATTAAGAGAACAATGAAAAGGACAATAGAGTTGATGGGATGTCATAAGAAAACAGCAGGAGGAACTAAATAATAGCTGCCAAGCACTGAGGACAGGGATCTAGAATGATGTGATTCTACTCTGACCACTGCTTATGCTTGAACTTGATTTCATTTTTCAGTACTTTCATTTACTAGCATATCCTTCATTACATGTGAACAACACTCCAGGATTGTAAATCATGAAATGGAAATAAAGCCTATAATTTTAATTAACATATTTTAAACTGTTTCTAATTTGTATGCATTTGATCAAATTTTCATTTGCAGTGAGCTATTTTTTTCTTTCTCATGTAATGTTTGACATTACCATTTCTTTCCTTAATGAAATACCAATATTTAATAAAATATATTCCATTCTTAATATGACTTGTCAGGAATTTTTCTTCCTCAAATATTTGTGTAATGGAAACTAAAACAGCCAGATTTAATCTCAGTTGACAAGGGAAAGCAAGGATTATCGATGTCTTGTTCCCTTCCTCTTACCTCCATGTGGTCAGAGCCACTCGCCCTCACTCCTGACTCCCTTCCAGGGCCACGTCTGTAATCAGCTGCTCATCTGGGGAAGTAGGGATGGAATATGCAATACAAAAATGAGGATTAAAACTATATAACCTGCAGAGACACTTTGCAAATATGTATATTTTTTCTTTTAGCCAGATATAGAACACTTTTATTTGCTTAGTTCATGGCAAATAGCAAGTCTGATTGGTCTGGACTCTGCCCTGGACGCACAGAGCCATTCTGCGCTCTTCTGCGCACGCGGGTTGTGAACCGTCCCTCATGCATTCAGGCGGCCAGCGGGCATGTGAACACACAGCTCACAAAACAAAAACTGTGCCCAGTAAGGAATCCCTAATAAGAGCAAGGATCATGTTTAATTTTGTTAGTACTCCCTGGACTTATTGGGCACTCAATAAATCCTTTTTTGCCTTAAGTGGAGGTTAATAAACGTGTCTGAAATTTCAGTATGAAAAAATAATATTCTCAGGCCTTCAGACATGAGCTTCCTCAACATCCTTTCCCTCCCATCCGTGAGTTCTTTCCTCCATTCCATACCTCCCAGAGTGTGGAAGAAAAAAGAGACCCACTAATCGCCACATCCAAAAGTCTCCCCTCCCCTCGAGCTTCATCTCAACTAACCTTTCTGCAGAGTTTGCCAAATCCAGGTACTCTCTTTTTCCAGAGGCAGGATGGCAGAGGGGAGGTGGGGAGGTGGCAGGGGGGAAGATCCTGCTGGTGGGAGGCTGTATTAATGTGAAACCCAAACAAATTGGTTATTACAGGGCCTGGTACATAGTAATTTCTCAGAATATGTTACTGTTATTATTACTTTGTGATCATTAAAGATGCCAAAAACATTTATGCCTCTGCGCTTTTAGCCACGTAGTTATTAGTGCTTAACATGTACCTTTGCTTACATTTTTACTTGTCAAAGAGATGCTTATCTTTAAAGGAGTAATTGAAATGTCACTTCCTTTGATTACTTCCCTGATCCTCTTTATGGGGAAAATTATTGGTTCCTTTCCCAACTCTGCTGTTTCCAATGGAAGTATTGCTAAACTGCAGCAGTGAGAAGTGAGGTGTAAAGTCAGGGTGTAATTTACGCATCTGTCCTCTATGTGAGCATTCCTTGCAGGAGGGAACAAGTTTGGAAGGGGGGCAGGCTTGGTCTCCTAGGTTCTAAAACACAGAATATCAAGATAAGAGCACAATTTTTTTATCTTAATAAAAACAAACTAGATCAGAATTTTGCTTTGGTTTTACATTACATGGATATTCAATGCATAAATAAGAAAAATACACAAATTTGATCTTCAATTTTTTGGTTTCTTTATATTAATTTTTAATCTTACCACAGTTAGCATATTGGCATATGTACTAAGAGCACCATCTCTACATATCTGCATGTGCTTTCAAAAATTTTTCATGGCATAAATCAGTTTTGTATTCATTTTCTAAATTAGCAATGTACTATGAACATTGTCAGCAGTCAGTAAGTATTACTCTACGATATGTATTTTCATGACTTCACTGTGTGATGTTCCATGTTCCAGATGCACCAGATATCTAGGGATTAAATTTGTATTTGGCTGGGTGTCATCACCATCCCTGCATGGGTAGAAACACATTGTACTAACAGTGAAAATTTGTGGAAACACAGAGAAAAGGAAATAATAAACACTTATAATGGTATGTTTTACTCTCTCTCTCTCCATAAATATATGTCTTCTTATTTATGTACTCTATATGTATAAAGTTGTTTGTATCTTTTTGCTTATAAACAATGCCAAAACACATATTCTATACACAAAATTATGGAAAATTACTGGGAGAGGAATCATTTCAGCAAAGCCTCTGCAAATTGTGAAGGCGTTTTTAATACACATTTCCAAACATCTCCATAAAATATTTGTACTGCATTGGATCCCACCAATAACTGCCTCTCAATCTAAGCAAGACTGTGCTCTTTCAAACTGTTGCAGATTTTGCAGGGTAAAGGGAGCAGACTGTGGGATAGAGTTTATCTTTTATTTTTCGACTTAAATTTCTTTAATTGCTGCTGAGCTCAAACATTTACGTACCATTTCAGTTGGGGGCGGGGCTGAAGTGATTAGTTAATAACCTCGGAGAGTTTGTAAAGTTGTGGAGACTAACGATTTGTCCTAGCTTACCTGGCCCATAATTTATCTAGCACTCATAAGAATTTTAAAGGTATGTTTGTGAACCACCATGTTAAAAGTACATATCATTTCTCATTTCAAATTCATTCTTTAATTTTAACTTCATTCCCAGGAAACTGAAGGACAACCTCATGTAATATTTTTTCAGAAATATTCTTTGATAAAATTCAAGATTGGTGCTCTCAGGAATAATTTAGGCACCTGTTCAAATGATACATTCACTGATAAAGAGAGGAAGGGACAGTGTCAGCTCTACAAGGGCCTGCCCTGCCCGTCAGGTGACAGAAAGGAGAGCTCCCACCGCGGACTGGCGGAACGCCCCGCCAGTGTCCCCGAAAGAATCAGCGCTGCGCCCGCTGCACGGAAGCGCCAGGAATTCTTCTCTCAGTGAGTGACTTGGGATCATTAACAGGAATGTGACTTTCTCTTCATTTGCTTCTCAGCTCTCTGGCTCCTCTTCCCACGTCCCTTTCTCAGGAGGAAGTGGCGCAGGGTCCCCGCGGCCCGGGGGCGGGTTCCCCCTTCCCCCAGGTGCAGGAGAACCCGCGGGCTCCTTCCTCGCACCTGGGCCAGACGCCTTCGCCCTGGCGAGAGCCCGACATGTGCCCGCTTCGTTTTCATTTTTGGAAGGTGTGTTCCTCGAGACTCGTGCCTCTCACCAACGGGCTAGAAGCTTCTGCTCTGCCGCGGGCTCGCGCCATTCCCTGGCCGCTGTGTCCGGCATCCCTCCGAGGGCTCCGTGCTGTCGCATTTTTCTGGCTCTGTTTCATGTGAGAATTACCTGAATTCTGTGCAGGCCTGGTGGCTGAAGCAAAGGCAGGCGACGTGGAGCCCCATCACCCACATTCCTGCTCCTTTTGCACTTGGGCATCTTGAGATCATGCTGCCCACTCTGACAGGCCAGGCGTCCTGAGATTGTGCTGTCCACTCTGACAGGCCAGGCGTCGTGAGATTGTGCTGCCCACTCTGACAGGCCAGGCGTCCTGAGATTGTGCTGTCCACTCTGACAGGCCAGGCGTCCTGAGATCGTGCTGTCCACTCTGACAGGCCAGGCGTCGTGAGATCGTGCTGTCCACTCTGACAGGCCAGGCGTCCTGAGATCGTGCTGTCCACTCTGACAGGCCAGGCGTCCTGAGATTGTGCTGTCCACTCTGACAGGCCAGGCGTCCTGAGATCGTGCTGTCCACTCTGACAGGCCGGACGTCGTGAGATTGTGCTGTCCACTCTGACAGGCCGGGCGTCCTGAGATTGTGCTGTCCACTCTGACAGGGCGGGCGTCGTGAGATTGTACTGTCCACTCTGACAGGCCGGGCGTCGTGAGATTGTACTGTCCACTCTGACAGGCCGGGCGTCGTGGGATTGTGCTGCCCACTCTGACAGGCCGGGCGTCGTGAGATTGTGCTGCCCACTCTGACAGGCCGGGCGTCCTGAGATTGTACTGTCCACTTTGACAGGCCGGGCGTCGTGAGATTGTGCTGCCCACTCTACAGGCCAGGCGTTGTGAGATTGTTCTGTCCACTCTGACAGGCCGGGCGTCCTGAGATTGTGCTGCCCACTCTGACAGGCCGGGCGTCATGAGATTGTGCTGTCCACTCTGACAGGCCAGGCGTCGTGAGATTGTGCTGCCCACTCTGACAGGCCAGGCGTCGTGAGATTGTGCTGCCCCCTCTGACAGGCCGGGCGTCCTGAGATTGTGCTGCCCACTCTGACAGGCCAGGCGTCCTGAGATTGTGCTGCCCACTCTGACAGGCCGGACGTCCTGAGATTGTGCTGCCCACTCTGACAGGCCAGGCATCCTGAGATTGTGCTGCCCACTCTGACAGGCCGGGCATCCTGAGATTGTGCTGTCCACTCTGACAGGCCAGGCGTCGTGAGATTGTGCTGCCCACTCTGACAGGCCAGGCGTCCTGAGATTGTGCTGTCCACTCTGACAGGCCGGGCGTCGTGGGATCGTGCTGTCCACTCTGACAGGCCGGGCCGGGGGTCCGTGGACTGAGCAGAGGAGCTCAGGCAGGCCTTGGTCCTTTCCGGACATCTGTGTTCTCATGGTTTCCCCGTGAAGGTGAACATATTTGTAAATCAATCTTCTACTGATCCGTTGATACTTATTTGTTGAGCTTTATTCTCTACATTGAAAAATCAGTGGTAGATAAGACAGAGAAAGTCTCTTCCTACAGGACTTTGGTTTGAGAAGGGGGTAGAGTGAAGACTGTCAATAAATGTAAATTAAAAAAAACAATATCATTGTAGATAGAAGCAAATGCCAGGAAGAATATTATCTCAGGGATTACTATCACTTCATGATGATAAAAAAGATGAGGACTAAAATGTATTGAGAGAGAGTGTGTTTTAAATAAGATATTTAAAATATACATTTTTAGGATAATTCTACTTGTTAGGTTACAGCTTCCTTTGAAAACCAGGTGCAGAGAGCAGAAGAGAACCCAAAGAATACCAATAATACAAAAAGGAAGTGATGTTGAACTTGATGGAATGTTGGTGAGCAGTCTGGTTAAATGAGGCCAGTGTCCCCTGGATTTTGCACCATGCAGGACACGATGACCTCACCAAGACGGGAAACTGAGGAGAGAAAGGTAGGCACCTAGTCACACAAGGAACAAACATTACTTCAGTAAGATGACTTAACGTCTGTCACTATTGAAGCATTTTGTACTTGTTTGTTTTTGTATATTTTAACCAAAAGTAGGTCACTTCCAATATACTGATAGGTGATCAATTTATCTTGCCTTTGAACAGCAGCCCCCTCTCTTGTAGCTGCAGTTAGTCCTTCTTTTTAAGTTTTTGTGCTTATTTAAGTTGCTATGGGGGAGATGAACTTATGTTACCCCACTGCTGTGGAGCTTGCTTAAATCACAATATCCAAAGAGGTCTTGAACATTGTGATGATAATGCATGTCCGTTCAAGTTTCTAAAGGCAGCTCAGTATATGTAAACTCTGTGACAAAAAGATATCAGCCTCCCCCTGGCTTTCATGCAGGCAATAAGCTCTTTATTTTGGATTTAAATTCCTGTTTGGGAAAATGTATGTATTAGGTTGAACCATGTGAAGTTGCTGTTACTGTAGATTAAAATCAGTCAAATATTGGTCATTTCATGTAGTTCAACCCAATATATTTTGCATTAGAATGCTACACTGCCTGCTCAGAATGGTGCCTCTTAGCAAAGGGTGAATCCTTTGGCTTCATGAGCACAACTTTATATTTTGTCTTTGTTGCATATTTTTAAAGACATCACTAGATAGGGCTGGAAGTATGCAAAATTTAGAGCTAGATACTGAAAGCTTAAATCATTCTTCATTGGACAGGAAGAAGAGGGGTCTAGAAGGCTTCAAATGCTTTTTGCCTTGGAGGAGAACTGACAGCTCAGCGGTTCAGTCTGCGTGCTCCATGTGGGTGTGTGCTCCTGGGGAGGCCTGTGTGTGGAGAGTGCTCCCAGGATTCAGAAGACAGCCTCACAACCTTCTCATTCTTTCTTCTTCCTCTCATTTTTTTTCTTTGTCTTCTCCCTCTTTTATACAGAAACAGACACTGCTATTCTTCTAAATTCTTTTTTGGCTTTCTTATCTTTTATTTCAGAATACTATGGGGGTACAAATGTTTCATTACATAAATTGCTTTTGTACCATTTGAGTCAAAGTTATAGGTGTGCCCATTACCCAGATAATGTGCATTGTACCCATTAGGTGTGAATTTACCCATCCCCTTCCTCCCCCCACCTGCTTGATTTCCCATGAATGTTATTTCCATATGTGCACATAAGTGTTGATTGATTACTTCCAATTTAATGGTGAGTACATATGGTGTGGTGCTGTTTTTCTATTCTTGTGATACTTCACTTAAAATAATGGTCTCCAGCTCCATCCATGATAATACGAGAGGTATTAATTCACCATTTTTTGTGACTGAGTATACTCCATGGTATACATATACCACATTTTATTAATCCACTCATGTACTGATGGGCACTTGGGTTGTTTCCACATTTTGCAATTGTGAATTGTGCTGCTATAAACACTCCAGTGCAGGTGTCTCTTTTATAGAATGTCTTTTTGTTCCTTGAGTAAATACCTAGTGGTGAGATTGCTGGATCAAATGGTAGTTCTACTTTTAGTTCTTTGCGGTATCTCCATACTGCTTTCCATATAGATTGTACTAGTTTGCAGTCCCACTGGCAATATATGAATGCTCCTGTCTCTCCTTATCCATGCCAACATTTGTTGTTTTGGGACTTTTTGATAAAAGCATTCTCAGTGGAGATGGGTAATATCTCATTGTGGTTTTGATTTGCATTTGTCTGATGATTAGAGATGCTGAGCATTTTTTCATATGTTTGTTGACCATTAGTCTATCTTCTTTTGAAAAGTCTCTGTTCATGTCCTTTGCCCAATTTTTAATGTGGTTGTTTGGAATTTCTTGCTTGTTTGGTTTTTTCAGCCCTTTATCAGATGAATAGCATGCAAATATTTTCTCCCATTCTGTAGGCTATTTGCTCTATTGATTGTGTCCTTGGCCTTGCAGAAGCTTTTTAATTTGATCAGGTGCCATTTATTTATTTTCGTTGTTGCTATGATTGCTTTTAAGGTCTTCTTCACAAATTCTTTGCCTAGGCTGATGTCCATAAGAGTTTTGCCAACATTTTCTTCTAGAATTCTTATGGTTTCATGCCTTAGGTTTAATTCTATTATCCATAGTGAATTAATTTTTGTGAAAGGTGAGAGGTGCAGATCCTGTTTCAGTCTTCTCCATGTGGCTATCCAATTTTCCTAGTACGTTTTATTGAATAGGGATTCTTTTCCCCAGTGTGTGTTTTTGTCTGCTTTGTCAAAGATCAGATGGCAATATGAGGATGGTTTTATATCTGGGTTGTCCTTTCTGATCCATAGGTCTATGTCTCTGTTTTTGTGCCAGTACCATGCTGTTTTGGTTACTATAACCTTGTAGTATAGCTTGAAGTCTGGTAAAGTGATGCCTCCCAATTTATTCTTATTACATAGGGTTGCATGGCTATTCAGGATCTTTCTGTTTCCATATAAAGTGTAGAACTATTTTTTCTAGATCTTTGAAAAATGGCTCTGGTATTTTAACGGGGATTACATTGAATCTGTAAATCACTTTGGGTAGCACAGATATTTTAACAATGTTAATTCTGCTGATCTATGAGCATGAAGTGTTTTTCCATTTTCTAACCTCTTGTACAATGAAGAGTTTTATACACGAATGTTTTACAATCATTTGTTTTGTTTTTTGCCAGTTCCAAGGAAATAAGAGAAAGTTGTTGATGATCTGGTCATTCTTTAATGTCAGTTTAATCATATTAACCAGTGCAGAGAGGTTTTAATCAGGGCCATTTGATTATGAGGAAAGGGTCATCTACTCTATATTCAGAGGCACATTTATTTTACTTCCCCACTTGCAATTGCTATTTTTGAAAAGGACTGATAATCTTAAATTATTTCTTGCATTGGAGAAAGATCAGTAATACATAATTGTTCTATTTAGCAAACGGCATTTAAGTTTTTATATAACTTGAAAAGTAAGAAACAGTTATAAGAAACTCTTTATATGTGCTGTTTATATCACTGATCCTAGAGAGAATATTCCATTAATTCAATAACTACAACACCTTACTACATACAAAATGCTATTAATCTTCATTAAAAATTACAGGCCGGGCACAGTGGCTCATGCCTGTAATCCTAGCACTCTGGGAGGCCAAGGCAGGAGGATAGTTTGAGCTCATGAGTTTGGGACTAGCCTGAGCAAGAGCAAGACCCCGTCTCTACTAAAAATAGAAAAAATTAGCCAGTGAACTAAAAATAGAAGCAAAAAAAATTAGCCAGGTGTAGTGGCTCATGCCTGTAGTCCAGCTACTTGGAAGGCTGAGGCAGAAGGATCACCGGAACCCAGGAGTTTGATGTTGCTGTGAGCGAGGCTGACGCCATGGCACTCACTGTAGCCTGGGCAACAGAGCAAGACTCTGTCTCAAAAAAAAAAAAAAAAAAAAAAAAAATTGCAGAGTGTACTCAGTTGAAAGTACTATCAATTATCCTTTGGAAAATTTGGTTGCAGTTACCAGTATTTTTGAGTGTGACAAGGGACCAACTAGAACGTAAAATTTTAAAATGTGTTAATGTCTGTTAGTTAAAGGAAATGTCAAATAAAATAATTTTCTCAACAAGTTTGTCTAAGTGAATTAGGCTGAAAGCAATCCAATAATCCCTGGAAGTTATATATTCTCTATTTATTAAGGAATTCACAAGTTCTGATATTTAAGAAAATTTACTATGATTATTGACATTTTGATGACATACCTGCATTTGGGTAGTTGTATATCAAATGTATTTAGACTACTTATCAAATAATTAAAATATGCTCCATGAGTAGGGGTTATTTTAGGACTTAATATACTGGTTTGAAAATGCACACATATAACTACTATAATCTCTAAAATCTATAATAAAATATTTAAATACTAAATCATTCAATCATACATACATTCAATGTATAGAGTTTACTAGATACTAAAGAAGCTACAATAAACAAAATGTATATTGTCTGCCTTCATAGCGTTTCCAGATTTATTATAGAGATAGTGATCTAAAAAGTGCTCTAAATTGTACTGCTACAAAAGAGAAGTATATGGTGCTACAAGAATGTATAATGTTACCTCCTAAAGTCATGAAATTCAGCTTGTCAGGAATCTCAAGCTTAGCTACAGGAGTAAATCTTTAAATTTCATATTGGAAAAGCATATACCCATTGCAGTATTTGTCACCGAAACCTCCTGGTTAAGCCAATGGGGTAACAACCTATATATATATCATCAGAAGCAGTGGGAGAATTGTCAGAAGAATCCTTAACAAGTCTGAAACCTTGACTGGCACCTGGGAAGCAATTGTAACTGGAATTTCCAATTATAGGTTTTGCCATGATCTTGAGGGCTCTCAGAACCTTAAGAGTTGCAGCATTTGTCCATTAATACTGGGAAAGTCTCTAGATGGATCCTAAATATGGCATAAATCTAAATATATGTCACTCCAAATGCCACAAAAGTACACAAATTTGAAGAATACCAGCTTAGAGTATAAACCTCATGATCTTTGTAAATGGAAGTTACGGAATGATTAAAGACAGGAAAGAAGCATGATACTGCTGGGAGACAGATACCAGAACCATGATGAAGGCCCACCTCAGAGACAGAGCGGAGGGAAGAAGGGGGATGCCAAAGTAACTAAAAACACACTCGAGACCCACCTTCCTCAGTGGGACACAGTAGAATGCACTGAAATTCTACTTGAGCATTTTCCTTACCTACCTTCCCCCACAGAAAGTGCTGTTCTG
The DNA here is from genome assembly GCF_041146395.1 of Eulemur rufifrons. Lineage (NCBI taxonomy): Eukaryota > Metazoa > Chordata > Mammalia > Primates > Lemuridae > Eulemur > Eulemur rufifrons. The sequence goes on along the minus strand of NC_091011.1, from coordinate 2,886,369 downwards.
GGAGAACACGCCACAGTCATTTTTCTTTGCAGAAGACATCTGCCAAAGGTGGACCTTGTCAGAGGCTATATTCTGAAAAATAACTTAGATAAGGAAAGTTTCTTCCACTTACATAGAGATAGCAAGTAAAAAATTCGTGCTAAAATTATATGTTGCTGATCTCTTCTTCTACCAAATTAGGCCATTAGTGTATTTACCACAGAAATATTTTCCCCCATTTATCAGATTGTGTGGGCAGGCATAGGGAGGTGCTGTGTCAGCATACCTTGTCAGTCAAGAAGTTTTACTCTCAACTCAGAGGAGTTCCAAACATTGTAGAGGTTTATAGAGAAGCAAATTAGTTTTTTGGCCTGAGAAGACTCTCTGGGTTATGTTACATGCAGAGAGGCAAAGCAGGTGCAGAGTGATTGATTAGTTGGACACTACAGGGGCACTTCTATAGTACAAACTAAGACAAGAATCTTCCTAGAATGACAGGGAACTTGTGGCTCAATCCATTGTCAGAAGTCCTCCTGGATTAAAAGTCATCACAGACCAAAGAATTCCCAGGACCAATTCACATATGTGAATTTAATATAAATCATTAGAAATGACCATTGGATCATTTGGTTTTATGGGTGACATGTTAACTAGTAAAATAGGATTTGGGAGAAAGCTGAAAGTATGTATAATCTTTCTTCAGATTATTAACAAAACAAGGTTTTCCAAAAAATTATAGTATTTGATATTATATATTAGTTACTAAGTACCCAATAAAAGACAATTTGCAAAAAAATACTTTATATAAATTAAAACATATTTCTTTTAGAATTATAAAATACATAAGTTTTGTTCATTTGTTTTTTACCAGGAAGTATGTATCATTAGTTTTTAAAGCAAGCATTTAAAAATGTTATGTATGGTACCTACTTTCTCAAAGTTAAACATGTTTGTAAGAAATACACCATTTATTAAGCAGGCCCTAAAGAGTAAAATAAAACAAATAAACAACTCATAGTTATGTTGGAAAATAAAAGACATCCAGTAAAAGAGAAGAACTAGGTATTATATTCAGTCCTATTCAAATCAGTGAATAAATATTAAATATTACTGTTTTCAATTATTCAATGATATCATAAAATAACAATTTTAATTATGTGTGTTTTACATGGCATTCAAATAATATAAACAATGACAGAGTTAATACACAAGTCTCTTTCACATTATGCTTACTGGAGATAAAGAAATAGGAATAACAAGTTCATTTATCATAACACTCATGAGATTAAATTCTTCAAGCCCTAAACCTACTGCAAAAAGCCCTTATGTTTTATTACTGGGTAGTTCAAATCAATTAAACTAGTGGATAAATAATTAATGCTTCCTGTAAATAATGCAAGGAGTTTCTTTGGCCAGTACCACCTTTCCTCTTTGTGAGTGATTCTCTGTGGTGGATATATGACCAAATTCTAACATCTCAAACGAAAACATTTCCCAAGATATACCTATTAAAAATAATTCAAGAATTATTTTGCCAAATAAGTAAAAGCTGATATATATTCCCTCATTAATATATTTATGAAGTTAATACATCTTCACATATGAATGAACAGATCTAAAGACAAATGCCTATCTATAGGAATGCACCTGTAATTAATTTACTTCAAATATGTCTATGAAACTTTCAGTTATACTTAGGTTTTTATTTTATTTGTGACTAAAAAAATCCAACCTTATAGATTCCCCCCAAATCAACTTTTTTACATGTTATTTTTACCATATTTAAACTTGACAAAACAAAATATTATTCAACTCACTAGATAAATCAGATACACACTTGGATTTAGGCAGGTGGAAACAGAGAAAACTGCAATCCAGGAAGAAGGAGTTGTGTGAACAGCCATGTAGGAGAGTGATGTAGGGGGTGCACCCGGGAATTACCGAATAATGAGCACTCCATGTTCTTGCGTCCTCCATGGGCTCTGAGGCCTCCAGAAGGATGCACCAGCCTGGTCCCTTCTGACAGCTCTATGAATGCTCTTGCTCACGGGAAAGCACCCAGAGGACCCATCAGTCATGCCTCAGCTCAGCCTGGGAGAAGTGGTGCAGAAGGTAGGTTCTATGAAAGAGGCTTTGACGTTGGCCAAAGGGAAGCCAGAAGGACCCAAGTTAGGTGGACTTTGACATCTCAGGGCTCAGGTAGGGAATCTGATTTAAGAAAGAAATAGGCACAGCATATACTATAAAGGCTTTTCCAGGAGTGAGTGTCTCTGTCTGCAATTGTAGTTACAAAAACCAAAAACAGTGATTCTTGGTCTTAAAGGGAACAGCTTAGTTAACATGGAAGACACAGTTGCTTGTCCACATAATAACCATCTCCCCCTTTTCTGCAACAACTGAGCTCTGATTTTCTTTGTCCTCCCAGAGTGTTCATGACCTTTGTGGAAAGCTGCTTATTAATCAGCTTAGGTCAGTTCTGAATGTCTAATTCTCCTTCCCAGGTGTGTGAGTTTTCTCAAACGCACTCTGCCCAACAGACACTGAAGAAAGTTTGCTGGAAGGTCCAGAAAAGGTTTTTCTCATTCATGAAAATAGACAGATGGTGGGGATTTTCTCTGTTCTGCCTCTGTCTGCATGTGACAATTTGAAGGGCTGCATTCATCCCAGGATTGTCAGGGGAATGCCTAGCGAATTGCAGAAAAGTGAACTGGGCCCATAAGGAGACTGAGATTTTTAACTAAACAATCATTGCCCTCTTACTTTCCTACTTCCTTTTTGTGATTTAATAGGGTCTTTATTGTTTATGCTACTTTTAATATACCATGTGTGGCTTGTAGGCAAAGCACGCTCAGATGTATACTAGGAGGTTGGTTGCAAGTTGATAAGGCGGTAAAAGCAGGTGGAGACAAGATTGCCAAGGAGGCAGAAGTCAGGCCAAGGGGTGGGGGCTGTACTTCATCAACAGTGGGGAGCCACTGATGGTTTTTGAGCAGGAAGAGACATGATCAGTGCTGTGCTTTGAAGGATTAATTTAGAAATTGTGCGTGGGAAGGATTTAAGACAAGCCTTGGAACATTTCGGCATTTTGAAGGCATTGTTAAATATTCATAAAAAACTAGTTTATGGCTCAGCATAAATAATTTTTAAATACAAAGTAAAATACAGTATGTGTTGCCATGGAAGTGACAAAGCCTAGGAAGATAATGACAAGGAGAAAAGATGGCACCATTGTAATTTAAATTATTATAAAGCTTTCTAGAGTTTAAGCACATTTTCGGGCAGAGTATTTTGAATACACAAGGAAAAGATTATCGCTATTTTACAGTTTTATAGTTCTTACTAAGAAAAAAACAACAAAAGAGGTTTTTGTTGTGTGTGCCTTTTTTTTTTCTTTTTTTGCACATGAGACCTATAAAGCTAAACAAAATAAAATTCACAAAATCAAAAAGCTGACTAGGGTTTGGAAGAATGAATGAGTCCATCAATAACAAAGACCCCGTGCAGGGCACTGTCTGGTGACGATGCCATTGTTCCTGTGGTAAGCAGGGCTGAAAGGCATCGATTCCGATGATGGGCGGGCTCTGCACAAGACACCCAGGGCGCACAGCGTCTCTTCTCCCTGCCCGTCACTCCCACGCACCAGTGACGATGGTGTACAATGCGTGTAAAGAAGACATCTTTGCTGAATTCAGAGATACAGCAAACGCAAGCAAATGAGAAATAAAGCCATATAATATATAAATGGTTATTGTCAAAATTTTTGAAAGCATGAATTAATAAATGATTGAAAAAGGATGATGGGCATATGGATATTAATTTGAAGAAGATAAATATTTCAGGGTTTAAAATTGAAGAAGTTTTAAGCAATTTCTTAAGTGCAAAATTACGCTAAAGAGAGAGGTTATAAAATTTTTAAAAAATTCCTCAAATAAATAATTATACTACAAATGTTATGTTAAGTCAATGCAAGTGGGAGTTGAAAGCAGATAGAGGAGAATAAACACACCAGAAAATCAAACTTCTTGAACATATAACTTAAGACAGCAACTTCACAAAACTTGGGCACGATATCGTGGCAAGCAGTCTCCGTTTCTCAGATTCACCCACTACTGTTTTGGTATGGAAGGCACTGTGGGTACACACTGGCATGTCTCTCTTTATTAGACAGCAATAAGTGAACTAAAGAAATTAGGAATGGACACGCTTATAACTTTGACTAAATCTGTACAAAAGCAAATCATGTAACCAAAATGTTTGTACCCCCGAAATACTCTGAAATAAAAACAAAATTAAAAAATTAAAATTAAAAATGGAGAAGGAGACTCCATCGGTTATGAGGGTGTTCATTGGCTATAGTTTATCTCCATAAACCTTAAAGAATATTCTAGAGCATTGCTTCTCTAGGCTCTGCCCCCAGAGGTTCTGATCAGTGGTTTAGAGGCAGGGCTCAAGAATCATGTTCCCACACGTTTCCAAATGATCTGACGCTGCTGTTTCTGCCACACTGAATCCACTGCATGAGATCGGAGGGCTCCCAGATGCCCTCCCGCCGGGCTGCTCAGGGCCGTCTGAGGGCAAAGCGTGCCATTCCCTGTTCCCCAGACACTCCTCAGGCCACTCGCATTTGGCTTCCACTTCAGGCGTGCTTCGGAAGCAGGTAGTTAAGGGTCACCACCCCTCCAACACCTTAGCAGACCTCTCAACTTCGGGGTGCCTTACTGCGCCCTGGACTTCCCGGCTTTCCGTGATAGCACCCTCTTCTTGTCTTGTTCCGCGACACCAGTGCCTTTCTTCTCAGTTTCCTTCGTAGACCCAAGCTCTTCCCTAGTTTCTACGTCAAATAGAGTAAATTAAGGCCCTGTTTAAATCCTCAAATTTCTTCCCACCTCTCTGGGGGTTTCTTCCACCTGACTGCATGCACAAGACCACTACGGTTCATGACTGGTCATTCTTCACCTCAGTCCCCCAAGGAAAGCAGTCCCCGCCCATTGTACTTTCTAAGAGCACCTTGAACTTTGTGTAAGTTTGCTAGGGCTGCCATAACCATGCACCGCGAACTGGGCGGCTTGTAAACACAGAAGGTGCCACCGTTCTGGAGGCTGGGAGTCCAAGATCAAGGCGTTAGCAAGTTTGGTTTCTCCCAGGGCCTTTCTCCTTGGCTTGGTGGTGGTCTTTTCTCTGCGTGTGAACATCCCTGGGTCCTATCAACTCTTTCCATGAGGACGCCAGTCAGATGGGATTAAGGCCCATCCTAAGGGCACCATTTTAACTTACCTACCTCTGTAAAGCCCTACATCCAAACACAGTCACATTCTGAGCTATTGGGAGTTAAAGCTTCAACATACGAATTTGGGGGGAGCACAATTCAGTCCATAAAAAAATCTACATTGCAGTTTTTATTAAAATTGTGATCAAGGTATTGTTTAACTCCACGGCTAGGGTGCTCAGTGTGGGATCTGAAGCACCTGCCGTGTGTCTGTCACAAAGAAGGGTCCAGGTGAGCTCCTCTGCTATTGAACGAAGGAACCATGGTCAGAAAAAACAGGGACACGATGAACTTGGAGCAGCTTTCCCTCCGCTTGACTGGAGGTTCCCACACAGACCCACCAAGCAAAATGCCTGTGATCCACACGGCTTTGCCACAATCCAACCTCTCACCAGGAACTAGGGGCTCAGTCACATGCAAAGGACAATTCCCTGCTGTTCCTGGGATAGATGTGATTCCAAGGCAGATCAGTCAGATTCAAAAGAAAGTGTTCAGAATCTAAGAATCCTGTCTGTAGGCTGCATAAAGTTGGTGACCAAGCACAGTTCCCTCCCCGGTTCTCCTTGTCCAGCAGCTCACTACACAGAGTGAGAATAATCAATATCCAATGAAGTTCTCATTATTGAGTCCAATAACACCAAAGTAAACACGGTATGAGGGAAATCTGTTCTTTCTGTCCTGCTGCACCCTTTCTTCTGCCCTTGGTCAGGCAGAACAAGACACACTTCCTTAGGCACAGGCTGTTGTCCAATGCCAGATTCTCAGACCTTATGTAGCAGTTATATAAAATAAAGGTAATACAATCTTTTACTTTATTGTAAAGCATAATTACTGTTCTTTGGAAAAAGAAATATATGTATATATATATATAACTAAAAAATATCATTCAGAAGGTAGCTACCATGCACACAATTTCCATGTGTCTAATTTATATGCATATATTAAAATATGCATGCATGCTTTATGCAAACATGCATATTAAACAAAAAGGCAAGTACGATATTCAGTGATTTTTTTTCAGGTGTTTTATCTTTATAATGATCCTAATTTTGAGAAAACCTTTAGACCTTTTGGGTTTCACTTATTGCATCTCTCTCTCCTGTCCATATAGAACTGGTTTTGGTATATTCTATAATGTGAGATATAATTATTCTTGTTTTCTTTTTATTTTAAAATAAAAAGGTACTTTTTCTTCCTTTAAAAAATTTAAAATGGAGCATTACTCACTGATAAACAAGTGATTCTGTGCAGCTTTGAGTGAAATGGACTGGTAACCCATTCTCTCTCCATACCCTAGGCCCACAGAGCAGAGGTTGCTACAGTTTACATTTTCCATGTAGATTTCCAGACATTCTTCCTGTACATGTCGTTAGTGGGCTAGTGTCTTAGTCCCATTCTGGCTGGGCTGCTATAACAAAATGCATTGTATTGGGTAAATTATAATCAGAATTTATTGCTCACAGTTCTGGAGGCTGGGAGTCCAAGGCCAAGGCACCGGCAGATTTGGTGTCTGATGAGGGCTCTCTGCTTTGTACACAGTGCTTCTAGCTGTGTCCTCACAGGATGGAAGGAGTAAACAAGCTCCCTGGGGCCTTTTATAAGGGCACTAATCCTATTCATGAGGTCAGAGCCCTTAGGACCTAATCACCTCCAAAGCCCCACTTCTTGATATTATTGCATTGAGAATTAGGTTTCAAAGTATGAATTTTGGGTAGACACAAGCATTCAGACCATAACAACTAGTTATATCTCTTCTTTTGTAAATCAAATGTGGTCAATAAGTTATACTACAACCTGCTTTTACATACATAACATTTACTTGGTCATTTCATGTTTCCAAAATAATTTACAACATTTTTCTTTAAAGTTACATGTGATTCCAGAATGCCATAATAAATTTAACTGTGCCACAGATCCGTATTTTTTTCTAGGTTTTTTCTATTGCAAATAATATTGAAACAGATATTTCTGTACATACTCCATTTTATACAAGTGCAATATGAATGTAGGACTAAATTCTAAAATTTAAATTGTCAATTAAATTTTGACAGACTTCCAAACTGGCTTCAAAATTTTTTCATCAACCTACATTCTCACCAACAGTGTATGAGTAATCTTTTCTTCCCACATCACAACAACTTGGCATATATAAAGCTATCTTCATTTTTTCACAACTAATGGACAAAAAAATTGTATCAACTTTATTATTTTGCATTCCAATACTTTTCTGTGTAGAGAATTTTTTTCTTTTTATATTTGTGTTATGTATTTGTATTTCATGTTTTTAAATTGGGGTTTCAACTTTAAATTATTTTTCAAATTATTTGAAGTTTTTATCTTCATCTGTTTCCCTTTTGCTGAAAAATAAAATCTTTTTCCTGCTATATTGATGGCAAATACTTTCATCTGTCCATTGTTTCCTTTTTACCTTTCTTCATTTTCACTTTTTATGTAGTCCAACTTCTCAATTTCATGCTTTAAGAAGTTCGCACTATAAGATATAGATACATCGCTACATACTTTTGTCTAGTATTTTAAAATTTTGTAGCTTAAGTTTAGACCTTTCATCAAGTTGGGTTTGGCTCTCTGAGCCACGTCTGGGTCCATGTGGTCCATGCGGCTCGCACAGACCTGCAGTCAGGGCGTGTTCACACCTGCGGTGCCTACGGCCTCTCTTCCCATCCCTTCATGAATCCACTCCAGTCAGGTTTTTGTCTCTTAGCTTCTCTGAGAATCTCCACATTACAAAATCCAGTGGTTATTTTTTAATGTTCCTCACTTTCAAACTGATGGGCGTGTTTGATACTGACAGTATTCCTTTTTCTTGGCACATTTGCTTCATTCCATGTCTGGAGCTACATGCTCTTCATTCTGGCATGGCCCCTGGGTCTGCCTGAGCAGTCACCGCCCCGACCTCTAACCATTAGTGTGCCTAGGGCTCAGTCCTGCACTTCCCTCTGTCCACATTCTCTTCCTGTGTGATTTAATCCAGCGACATTTCTGAGTTTGGGCCTGTCCAAAAATTTATTTATTTTGCCCTCACATTTGAATGGTAGTTTCACCTACATAAATGCATTTTCCTCAAGCCAGTCCGAGGCATAGCCTCTGCAATTAGGCTTCCTGAATTTGAATCCTTTTCCATCACGTATTAGCTGCATGTCCTAGGCAAGTCTAAACCTCCTTCCCTGAAAAATGAGGCTAAAAATAAAAACCCACCTCATCAAGTTCTTAAGAAAATTCAAAGAGAAATATGTACCAAGAAGAACAAAGCCGGCACTAAATGCATTAACTATCAGTATTGTTTGATGACATTGTGCATGAAAATAGCTGGTGTTCCTGTGCCTTGATGCTCTATCAGTAACCTTGTCAAGAGTTTCCACTCTAAAGAGTTGTAGGATTTTCTCGTGGAATACAGACATTCCCTAGGATGGCTCTAAATGTGAATCTTCTTTTCTCCTAATATATTTCCACCTTAGTGCTTGATAAATATTTGGATCCCAAAACCTGTGTCTCAGTTCTCGAAATGTTTCAACACTCAATTCCTTGATTTGATTTTTGTGGTTTTTTTCCCCATTCTTGTGATTCTTCCTACAGAACTCCTGTTGTATAGATAGTGAAGCTCCTTGATAGACGTCCCATGCCAGTTATCTCACTCTTTCACATGGTTTCATCTCTTTTTCCTTTTACACTATGTTCTTTCTCTCCTTTCGACTTAATCATCCAGATCACTAATGTGTTAGTGTTTTGCATTGTGTTCTTTTGGAACTGACTTGTAATTTACTAAATAACTTAGGTTGCTTTTTTTTTTTTTGCATATATGAGCGTTACCCTGTTCATTTCTCATATAGAGTAACACTCACATTTTCATTAAAGTCTTCTTTTTTCTGTTGTCAAAAATACACCGGATAATTAAGGAAATGACTTGATTCAGACTACTACAACAGAGAAAAATGTTCATTAGTGAGGAATGTCTCAGAAAACAAGAAAGGAGATTTGGAATTTTATGGGGACAGGTAAACAAGTGAGTCTTAAGAAACGACGGAGGCAGGTCTTATCTCAAAACATAGAGTGGTCTTCTGAGGTTTCCAGGGCACAGGAGTCAGGGGAGCAGTTCTCGACCTTTGCCGCTGTTTTCTGGGACCAAAGGACTCAGGTAACACAATACCGTCAACTGTACTGTCTGTTTTTTGTTTGTTTCATCTGGTAGGTGAACTTGGTACCTTACTTTCACACTCCTGAGTTGCCATAAATTTATGATAATTCTTTGTTTTATATTTGTTCTGCTACTGAAAGTTTGGTACTTGTCCCTGAGGTGGAATCAGTGAGAAAGAAGAATGAGGACAAGTGGTTTAAGGAAAAGGAAAGAGAAGTTTATTAATTTGCCAGCAAATGGGGAGGGCAGCAGACTAGCATCTCAAATTTCTGCCTTTAAGCAGAAACACAGGGCTTGGTAAAGGGGGGTTTTCAGAGGTTGGGCTTAGGTGCCAGTGACCAGTGTCACATGTCGTGGCTTTGGGCTACTCTTGTTTAACTGAAGTTGGTGGTTTTGGTTGACCTTATCTCCAAGGAAGATGATCTCTGATCTCATGACCTCAATTCTGTTGATCCATCTCCTGTGGTTTAAGATACTAGAAAACAGAGCAAACAACATTTTTCTACCCCTTTTAATTACTGGTCTTAGGCAGAAATGCAGGTTTTAATTCCCAAAAAGGGTGGAGGTTTTAAAGAAACAGCTTGTAACACATTTCCCCTTTGCCAGACCTTTGCCTCTGTTACAGTTGTGTGCATTCATGTGAAATGAGAATGCTTGTAACGTTACATCCTTCAGCTGTTTTCATTAGTCACACAAATCATCATAAATGCTACCATGCTTTTAAATAGAAATAATATGGCTAGCTAGGATTTAAGAGCAAATTCATATATCAGTATTATTCTCAACTTCTTTATTTCTTAACTGTGTTAAGTTTTTTTCTTGCTGAGCCCATTCTAGTGTTTCCGTGGCAAGCTCTGGTGTCATATAAATTGTGAGGATCCTTCTCTTCCTGTTTCCTTTAATTTGAGTGGCCATATGTTGCTGCTGAAGTGGAATATAAGTAGAATTTTCCAGATGTCTTTTTAAAACTACATTAGAAAGCCATACACAGGGCCCTATTAGTAGTATTCATCAAGCTGGTTGCAGGAGCTCTATTGTATAAATAATTGTCCCAGCTTGGTTTCCAGATCATTTTAGTATTCAAATAAAGACTATCAAAGATCTCAGGGACTCATCCTGCCTAATTGCCTGATTTGAAGGACAGAGATTGCAAGGATCTCCGAATGTGGTTAATCTCACAGCAGTTTTAAAGGTTGTACTTGTTTAAAACCATCATGACCAGGAGCGTACTAGGTGTTCATATTTACAGATGGGAGTCCCGACAGTCTCTCTGAAGTGAGTTAGGGAAATCACACTGCTTCTCATAGGCCAAGGGTCCACCCGGGAGCCCCCCGGGGTCAGAGTACCCATATTCATGTTTTCGTTGTAGCAGTCTAATGATGCTATTGAAAACAAATTTAAAATGCAGAGAAAATACCTAGAGAACTTGTTTGGAGGCTTGGAGGGATACTGATGTAATCAGCACTGAAAGGCACAAAATTCCAGAACAGGAACCTCCCAGAGAGATGGGTCCACATTCCCTCAGGGCCTTTGCCAATTCATGGCCTAGAGCAAAAAACAGAGATCCATGCAGAAAACAGAACAAGAACCAGAGAAATCTGAAAAACTTTTACAATCTTGCAGGGGTAGAGAGGGAGGAGAAAAAAAGGATATCTGAGAGGTCAGGGTTCTAGGAGGAGAGAGGAAGGTGGGAGAATTCTCGAAACTCACCAAGCCCAAAATCCCTTTCTCATGTCATTCACCAAGTTCTGAAGCAGCTTGGAACAGAAAACCAAGAGGCCAAACAAAAGTCGGACATTCTTATTCTCGAGAACTAAGAAAACAAAGACAAGCATTACTCAGGATCCAAACCCCAGGACCCACCCCAACTCCCCGCACCCCTCTCCCCCCGGAAAAAGGAGTCCTTAAGCTCTCAGTACAATTGAGGGTGACAAACCCTAGAAACCGGGGAAGATTAGCGTGTGGTAGAGCCTTACACAGCCATGAGTTAGCTCAGCCTTGAACTGGATTAGGGTAATTAGCCCCATTCTATCTGCAGGAAGAAAATATTTTATAAATATCTGCAATTTTTCTAATATAATGCATAGCATTTAGTGAAAAATTACAAGTCACTCCAAGAAATAAGATCAAAGGAACAATAAAGAAGTACAAAAAACAGTTTCAGAGGAGTAATTTCAGAGATGGTCTACTTAGCAGAGCTTCAAACAGGATTTAAAAAAGCTGTGTACAATACATTCAAAAAATAGAGGAAAAGATTTTAAAATTACTTTAAAAATATATAGTTAACAAACTAATGGACAGAAATGTTGCATAAAATATGTTTTAATGAATCCAACAGAAGAAAAGTAAAAATAAAAATGACAAGTGGTTCAAATAGAAAATAAGTATAATTTTTAAAAACCCCAAATATATTAGTAATTATATGAAATGAAATGCTCTAAATAGTTTAATGAACAAACTAATACTGTCATACTAGAATTAAAAAATAACTATATGCTGCCTATAAGAAACATACTTTAAATATAAAGATAAAAGTTTAAGCAAAAGTAAATTTGAAGTAAAAATAAAACTACACCATGCAACAATGAACCAGAAGAAAGCTCATGATGCTTTACTATTGCCAATAAATAGGTATTTTAATGACAAAGGAATCAATCCATCAGGAAGATACTATAATCCTAATTAGTATAACTTCCCCAAAATATATATGTTTTTTATATATCTATATACATAGATAAGATAGATGGAAACCTACTAGAATGCAGGTAAAAATTTGCTTAGGGGAGAGAGAAGTCTTAAATACAATATTGGAAATTTAAAAAAGCTAAAAATTAATTATCTAAGTTTACATCTCAAAAAATTACTAAAGATAAGGAAATTCAATCCAAAGGAAAAATTTTTAAATTGTTTTTTAAGAAAAGAAACACACAGTTAGAAAAATCATTAAAACCAAACCTGTTCTTTCATAAGACTAATATAATGCCTAGCCTTATAACAAAACTGATAAAAATAAGAAAAGCGGAGTTTATCAATAACAAGAATGAAAAAGAATACATCATTAGAGATCCATAGACATTACACAGTTAAAGAGAGATTATTATGAACATTATTTGAGGAAACACAATTTACCAAATCTGAAACTAAAAAATTTGAAAATGTGAATAGGTGTGTTTCTTTTAAACTAATTAAATCTATAGTTACAAACCTATCCATCTCATGAGGAAATCTGTAGGCCCATATAAACTCACTGGTCCATTCTTTCAATCATTTAAAGAAAAATTAGACAAGATCTTAAGACAATGAAAATGAAGGACATTTCAGCATTGTGTGAGGCTAGGACAAACTTCATACAAAATCTTATTAAGGACATAACAGGAAAGAAAAAGATCAATTTTTGTTATGAACATAGAAGTAAAACACATATTATATATAAAATATTATACATGAAATTTAGCAATGTAAATAAAGGATAGCACATCATGACCAAGTTGAATCTATTCCAGGAATGCAAGGTCAGCCAACAGTTGAAATTCAGTTTATTTCCACATTGAAAGTGAAATAAAAGAAAAACATTATATAATTATCTCCATATATATGGAAATATTCATGGATAAAATTCAACATCCATTTATGACTTTTTAAAGAAAGTAACTCTTAGCAAACTAGGCCTAAAAATTAACCCTTAATTTGAGAAAAATATTTATAAAACATCTTCACAAATGTACTTAATGGTGAAGTATTGTAAGCTTTTCCTCTGGGATTAGGAACAATTCAAGGATGCTCACTGTGATCACTTCTATTCTATTCTCCTGAAGAGTCTAGCCAGTACAATATGATAAGAAAAATAAATAAGATATATAACTTGGAAAGAAGAAAATAAGCTGTTGCTATTTGTAGAAAATTTGATGATGGATATATTTAACACAAAATTCAAAAGACATTGATATAAGCAATTTAAATTAATAACAAATGTGGCAAGGTTGCTGGATACAAAATCAACACACAAAAATCAATAGACAAATCAATTTTTATATATTAGTGACAAAAAATAAAGTTTTAAAAATATTAATTTCAATAACATAAAAATACCAGAAATACCTATTAAAATTATTTTTAAAAAGTCTAAGACCACCACTTTAAAATTATAAGACAGTATTGAGAGAAACTGATAAGATTTAAGTAAATGCAAGGATATGCCATATTCATGTTTGGAAGACTCAGTATTATAAATATATGCTTTCCCCAAAACTTATCTATTAATTCCTCTCAATTTTAATTACAGTTCCAGTAGGTAGTTTTTTTATTTTTATATTTTATTGAGGTAAAATATACAAATATAATTTATCATCTTTACCATTTTTAAGTGTATGGTTTAGTGATGATAAATACATTTATATTATTTTTTTCACTTTATTCCCCCACTCCTCCTTCCCGTCTGCCAGCCTCTGCTAACCACCAATCTACTCTATCTTCCTAAGAGCCACTCTTATGGCTCCCACATATAAGTGAGAACATGTGACATTTGTCTTGCTGTGCTTGACGTATTTCACTTCATGTAATGTTCTCCAGTTCCGTTCATGTTGCTGCAAATGACAGGAATTTATTCTTTTCTACAGCTGAATAATATTCCATTGTGTATATAGACCAACTTTTCTTTATCCATTCATCTGTTAATGGGCACTTAGGTTGATTCCATATTTTGGCTATTGTGAATAATGCTGAAATAAACTTGGGAGTGTGGACATCTCTTTGATATATTGATTTCCTTTCTTTTATACATACACCAAGTAGTGGAACCCAGCAGGTAGTTTTTGTTGAAGTTGACATGCAGATTCTTAAATTTATATGGAAAAAAAAGAGCAAAGAATACCCAAAACAAATATGTGGAAGACGAATAAAACTGAATGTTTTACAATGCCAGATATTGAAATATTATAAAGTTACTAAAATTTATAAATCAATACTAAATTATACTTTATATTATTGGCGCAAGTACAGATAAAATCACCAGTGAAACAGAACAGGGAGCCCAGGGCTAGAATTTGCATATATATGGTCACTAGATTTATAACAAAGTAAACCTTCAGTACACTGAGGAAAGGATGATTTTTAAAAATAAATGCAGCTAGGTCAACTAGATATTAATATGAAAAGAATCTTTATTCCTCATATCATACACAAAGGAAATAGCAAATAAAATGTAGATCTTCAGGTAAAATATTTAAAAATATAAAGTTTCATAAGAAAAGGGGAGAATATGTCATTGGAGTAGGCACACATTTTTCAAACAGGACACAAAAAACACTGAGCAGAAATGAAAATCTTGACAAATTACATTACACTAAATTTAAGAGCACTTAGTTATCAAAAGAACACTATTAAGAGAGTGAGTTTGTCAAGCAAATCACAGAGTAGACAAAATATTAGTTAAATGGATATTGAACAAAGAACTCATACCTATAATATACGTAAAATATCTATAAAAGAATAAGAAAAGGAAAGAAAACCTAATAGAAAAAAAATGACAAAAGATTCAAATAGATTGTTCACAAAAATGTATACCCATATGGACAATAAACCTTAAAAAATGCTCAACTTTATTAGTGATCATTAGTAGCCACTAGGCACCCACCAGAATGGTTAAAATAAGAAATGCAGGTAATACCAAGTGGTTTGAAGGATTTGCAGTGGCTGGAATTCTCATGCACTCCTTGTCGGAGGGTGTATTGGTACTTCTGTGAATAGCAGTTTGGTCATAGCCTCTAAACTGAGCATGTGCATATCATGTTATCCAGCGATTCCTCTTCTGTGTTCTCAACAAAACATATATAGTGCTTCTTTAAAAGACCTGCATAAGAATGTTCATTGTGACATCATTGAAAAAACACCCAAATCTGAAACATCCTAAATGTTCATTAGTAATAGAATAAATAAATAGGAATTTTCATTCAATAGACTCTGTAACAGGAACACTATAATTGACAATTTATGTCCTATAGGCCAAATCTGGCCCACAGCCTATGTTGGTAGGGGCCACAAGCTATGCATGTTTTTAAAAATATTTTTAGAGGTTTGCTTAGAAAATAAATTTTAAAAAGATACTTGACAGAGACCGAAAAGTCTAAAGTATTTACTACCTGGTACTTTACGGAAGTTTGCTAGTCCCTATACAGCACTGACCATAAGTAAACTATTTGGTACATATTATAATCTAAGTGAATCTCACTGACTTAATATTGAGAGAAAGAAACTAAATACCAAAGTGCATACTATATTCCATATACCATCTTTATGAGGTTCAAAAACAGGAAAAACTAATCTATGAGAACAGAAGGTCATGACAGTGGCTAGCTAGCTTTGTGGGCAAATCCTTCCTGGGAGGAGGTATAGTGGGGTGTCTGGACTGGCAATGTGCTAATTTTTTATCTGGAGATGCTTACACAAGTGTGTTCACTCTGTGAAAATTCATCGAGTTCCAAACTTTGCTTTGTATACTTTTTGTAGCCCGTTTTAATGAAATCAACATTTAAAGTATATCCCTAGAAAAATAATGAAACCTGAATCTCAGAAAGTAGGGAATTTTTGGAGCTTCCCACAATTACCACTGGTATACCCCACACTCCTCTGAACACGGCCTTCTGAATATTGGGTTTTTCTGTAAAAGCACTCTTCTTGGAAATCCTTCTCTGTTTTGAAGATTTATTTGTATCTATTTAGGATTGCAGGTTGTTCAGCTATTTGGGCTTCACAATAAATTTGGTTGCATCTGATTTATACCTTTTATATTTTTAAAAAATTTTTCATTGACTTGTGGGGTATGTGTGCAGGTTTGTTACATGGATATATTGCATAGTGGTGAAGTCTGGGCTTTTTGTGTAACCCTTACCCAGCTGGTGTGCATAGTACCCATTAGGTAATTTCTCACCCCACATTCCTCTCCCACCTGCCCACACTCTTGCCCTCCAAGTCTTCAAATCTACTGTTCCACTACCTGTGTTCATGTGTACTCAAATATTTTTAGCTCCCTCTTATAAGTGAGAACATGTGCTTGAATTTCTATTTCTGAATTATTTCACTTTTGATAATGCCCTCTAGTTCCTTCCATGTTGCTGCAAAAGACACCATTTCTTTCTTTTCATGGCTGAGTAGTATTACCCAGTAGTGTGTGTGTGTGTGTGTGCACGCACACACACACCACATTTTCTAGTCAATTGATGGACTAGGTTGGTTCTGCATCTTTGCTATTGTGAATAGTGCTGCAATAGATATATGAGTGCAGGTATCTTTTTTATATAATGATTTATTTTCCTTGAGGTAACAACCCAATAGTGGAATTGCTTGGGTTGAATGATAGATCTATTTTTAGTTCTTTGAGGAATCTCCATACTGTTTTTCATAGAGGTGGTACTATTATAATTTACATTTTCACCAACAGTGTATAAATTTTCTCTCTTTTTTTTTTTTTTTTTTTTTTTGCATCCTCACCAACATCTATAGGTTTTTAACTTTTAAATAATGGCCATTCTAACTGGAGTAAGATAGTACCTCATTGTGGTTTTAATTTGCACTTCTCTGATGATTAGTGATGTTGAGTATTTTTCATATGTTTATTGGCCATTTGTATGTCTTCTTTTTAAAATGTCTGTTCATGTCCTTTGCCCACTTTTTAATATGGTTATTTTTTTCCCTTTGTTCAGTTGTTTGAGTTCTTATAGATTCTGGATATTAGTCCTTTGTCAGATGTATAGTTTGCAACCCATTCTATAGGTTGGCTATTTGTTGATTATTTCTTTTGCTACATAGAAACTTTTTAATCTAATTAAGTTCCATTTGTTTATTTTTGTTTTTATTGCATTTGCTATTGGTCATAAATTCTTTACCTAGGCCAATGTCCAACAGAGTTTTTACTAGGTTCTAGAATTTTTGTAGTTTCAAGTCTTAAATTTAAGTCTTTAAACTCCTTGAGTTAATTTTTGTATATGGTGAGATATAGGGATCCAATTTCATTCTTATGCATATGTCTATCCAGTTTTCCCAGCACCATTATTGAATAGGGTATCCTTTCCCCAGTGTATGTTTTTGTCTACTTTGTCAAAGATCAGTTGGTTGTAGGTATGAGGCTTTATTTCTTGTTTCTCTCTTCTATTCCATTGATTTATGCATCTATTTCTGTACCAGTACCATGCTGTTTTGGGTACAGTAGCCTTATAATTTGAAGACAGATAATGTGATACCTTCAGATTTGTTCTTTTTGCTTAGGGTTTCTTTTGCTATTTGGGCTTTTTTTTTTAGTTCCATATGAATTTTAGGATTTTTTTCCTAATTCTGTGAAAAATGATGTTTGTATTTTGATAGGAATTGCACTGTATCTGTAGATTGCTTTGGACAGTATGGTCATTTTAACAATATTGATTCTTATAATCCATGAGCATGGGATATTTTTCTATTTGTTTGTGTCATCTACAATTTATTCCATGTTTTTTGTAGTTTTCCTTGCAGATATCTTTCACCTCCTTGGTTAAATATACGCAGTCCTTAGGTTATGGATGACCGAACTTATGGCATTTTGTGCTTACAAACAGGTTACCAAGGCTCCCCATAATGATAATTTATAAATAAATAATTAATACTTACAAACTAGTTTCTTCCACATATGTAAAGAAACCCACATGGCATAAGTGGTACCTTGGTACAACATCTTTATGTTAGCAGTCAGTCTCATTCATAGAGAAGCAACTGATGGCAGCATAAGAATGCAAAAAATCAGAAGGTTCAAAGCTAAGACAGTTTACAGTAAAAGAATTAGCTGAAGGCTTTCATCTCACTGAAGCAGGACTTGCTAAGTTTGAAGAGCAAGATCCTAACATTGAGCAGTTTACAAAGGTTTAACATTCAGTTAGTAAGAACAGCAGCTGCTACAAGACCATTTATGATGTAAAAAAGAAAAAGACCTGCAAACAACCCTAGATAGTTTTTCAAGAATGTGACCTCAGTGGTAAGCTCCCCACTTCCAGCATCAAAATCAAACCCTGACTTTCCAGCACCATCTCCATCATCATCTTCTGATTAATGTCAGCTACCTTCTTGCCCTCAAAATGTCCCTTTCAGGAAGCAAGACACTGATGCAAATTAGGTGTTAATTTTAATATTCTTTTTTGAAATTTTTCCCTTCTCCTATATAAACTTCTTGTATGTTTGTTTTTATGTTGTTTGTTTGAATTAAAAGAAAGAGCACAATAGTTTTATAACTTACTATTTTAGTACAGAGATACTATATTTATTAAAGTATTACACTGTATTATTATTTCCACATACGAACCATTATAGCATTATTATTATTGTATATGTGCTGTTCATCAGGTATCTGAGTTACATACAAATCCAACCTAAAGATGTTCTCAGGAATGTATCCCATCTGTAACTAAGAGATCGCCCCTTGAGCATGCTGCAGCTAGGACTCCCTCTGATCTGCCTCTGAAGGCACACACACCTCAGTAGACTAGTTCACAAATATCCCTTCTGTGTCCCCCAGCAATTTGATCAAGACCTGGGTATATGAGATCTGGCCTGCAGGCCTGTACCCCAGGCCCCAGAGATCAATCCCTGACCATGCCAGGGAGAAGAGTGCTGGTCTCAAGTAACCCACAGGGTACCCAAGCTGGGTCAATGTCTCTCCACCTCGAGATTTGTCCCACTCTTCTAGCATCACCAGGCAAGCAGCACCAGGGAGGGCTGGCAGGTAGGGAGTTCACAGTCTGAGTACCCCTCAGTCCACTGCAGGACCCCAAAAGGAAAGGTCCTGTTCCCTGCAGACACCTCCAGGTGGTGGCTTAATTGTCTCTCTTGGTGGCCGCAGGTAGGAGAGGGGAAGGGAGAATGAAGCTATATGGCGCCTGCTTCTGGGATTGGTTCTGTGGGTTGGGAGGTGCCCTGAGGGAGGTGAGAGCCTGGTGCCTTGTCTGTGGGTTGGGAGGTGCCTCGAGGGAGCTAGGATCTCCGTGCCCTGTCCACAAGAGGCTCATGGATCACTGGCAACAACTGTCTCTCAGCTGGTGTTGGCAGGTCTCTCCAGCAGCTCAGGAGCCCACCAGC
Source organism: Eulemur rufifrons (assembly GCF_041146395.1). Classification (NCBI taxonomy): domain Eukaryota; kingdom Metazoa; phylum Chordata; class Mammalia; order Primates; family Lemuridae; genus Eulemur; species Eulemur rufifrons. Next base: position 2,866,879 of record NC_091011.1, on the reverse strand, counting down.
AGTCTGAGATGTGAGGGAGGGGAAATTTAACCACTCCACCTACCCTTTTCACTGGTCTCCAATCCTCTCGGGGTTTAGATCCTGCCAATGCCTATCCTTCCAGTTCTGCTCCACAACTTCTTCCTGTGGAGTCTCCTGTAGTTTCAGGCGCCATTCCTTCTGACCCTCATCCACTCTGTTTGTCTGCCTGTTTGTTTTTATTCTCTTTCATCTAAAATCTATCTTTCTTGCACAGACACTCTGGCTGGAGGTTTTTCTCATCTGCCATGTTGCTTCCACTCCCCTCTTTAGGGTTTTCTAGCTATAAGATGATGTCATCAGTGAACAGAAATAATTTGACTTCCTCTTTTCCAATTTAGATGCCATTTATTTCTTTCTCTTGCCTGATTGCTTTGGCTAGGGCATCCAGTACTATGTTGAATAGGGGTGGTGAATGTGGGCATCCTTGTCTTGTTCCAGTTCTTAAGGGGAATGCTTTCAACTTTTCCCCTTTTAGTATGATACTGGCTGTGGGTTTGTCATATATGGCTTTTATTATTTTTAGGGAGGTTCCTTTATCCATACTTGAGGTGTCCTGAATTTTATTGAATATATTTTTGCATCTATTGAGATGATCATATGGTTTCTGTTTTTAATTCTGTTTATGTGGTGAAATATACTTATTGATTTGCATATGTTGAACCATCATTGCATCCCTGGGATAAAACCTGCTTGATCATGGTGTATTATCTTTTGGGTGAGCTTTTGGATTCAGTTTGCTAACATTTTGTTGAAGATTTTTGCATCTATGTTCATGAGAAATATTGTTCTGTAGCCTTCTTTTTTGTTGAATTCTTTCCTGGCTTTGGTATCAGGATGATACTGGCTTTGCAGAAAGTTAGGGAGAATTTCCTCCTTCTCTATCTTTTGGAACAGTTTCAGTAGGATTCATACCAGGTCTTCTTTGCATGTCTGATAGAATTTGGCTGTGAATTTGTCTGGTCCTGGGATTTGTGAGTGGGGAGATTTTTCATTACTGATTCAATCTCACTACTTATTATTAGTTCATTTGGAATTTCTATTTCTTCTTTATTCAAGCTTGGGAGATTGTATGTTTCCCAGAATTTATCCTTCTCTTCTAGAATTTCTAGTTTGTGGGAGTAGAGATGTTCATAGTGGTCTCTGATGATCTTTTATATTTCTGTGGTATTGGTTATGTCTCTTTTTTTTTTCACTTTGACTTATGCTTTTTAAAAAATCTTCTTTGTTACAGTTTTCTGATGGCTCTAATACAGACTTTCCAAGTTTTATGTATTTCTCTTCTTAGTCTTTATCTTGAGAAAATGATTTTTAATATTTTTCTACCAATTAAGTCATTAAAGTCATTTGAAATATCTTATATTTAAATATATATATATCTTGCATTAAATAGTATTTTAAACTTTACAAGCTGCTTCATATTCATTATGACTCAGAATTCAAATAAAACAGAACATAGTTAAAAATAGCCAAAGCAGTTTTAGGGAAAAAGATTGAATTGTGTGTGAGTGCGAGTAAGAGGGCTTGGACTAACATATGGCAAAACATGTTAAAAAATTATTATAATAAAAACAATGTGGTACTGGCACAAGTACAGGAAAGTGGATCAACCAAACAGAATGAGAGCTCCAGATGAATTAAAGGCAAAAGAAGAAGAAAAAGCAATGCTAATAATGTGTTGGGAGAATTGGCTTATCAAGTTGGAAAGGGAATTTTTTTCTTAAACATAATTCCAAAGGCTAAAGTACTAAACTAAACTTAAAAAATGAAAGTGACTAAACTTAGTGACACAGAAAGATACCATACATAAAGTAAAATACAAGAAATAGATTGGAAAAAATTCATAACATAAATATACGTTTACATATACATATAAATCATAAAAGATATGTGCTTAGAATATATAAAGAAATGTCAAAAACATCAGATCAGATACCATGCTCTCCTCTCCTCATCTGCTGCAGTCTAGGCTCCTTGGCACACACAAGTCCTCCTTTTTCTCTGTCTTCCTTTCTCTCAGCTCCCCAAACCCTTCCAATGTTCCCTATAAAATTTATGGTTTGCTGTCAGCAAAATCCTTTATGTCCTCAGTTCTATTCTCTGAATGTTCCATTCACCTCTTGCTCTAATAGAATCTTGACTCTTCAAGACTCTGAACCTTAAATATTTAAACCTTTCAAATATTGGCTGTCCTTTTATTCCTCTCTATTCTGACCTTCATGTTACTAAACCTGTAGATAGAGTGTCTTCTTGATCTTTCCTTCATTTTAGACCCTTTTTCTTTCGTTCTTCAAACACAAGGCATAACAAACCAAATCAAAACAAAACAAAACAAAAGAAAAACAGTTTTGGATATTGTATGATCAGATTAAATTACCCATACCCCTTCAAGGTGGCCCTCCCCCACCATGTCCAATAGCATCCCCTTTGTTTTCCTGGATCACTAGTTCTATTGAATTCTTGGTGATTTCAGTATCCGCCACCCAGAACACTCAGTTCCTCGTCCTCGTTGTCCTCGTCTCCCCTGGTAAGCATGCCTCCCTCCCTGTCACAGCCGTCACTCCCACGACCTTACCCCAGTGCTTTCCATTGCTGCAACCCTCCTTAACTATGAAGTCCACTCTGTGAACTCCATCTGCTATTTGTCAAATATTTCCGCCAGTAAACTGAACTCAACAGCCTTCCAACTCCATGGGAACTTTCTTTCTATTAATTCCACCAACATTTTTCCCTGGCAATTACTCTTTTAATGGGCTCACTTACCTCCCTACTCAGCTTAAATTCTGTAGTCAGTCATTATAACCACGCTGTCCTGATCAGCCCTGTCTTCATCTGTTTCCGTGACCACTCCTCACTTGAGCTTTCGTGCTGAATGTGGCTGGAGGAGAAGAAACAACCAAAATTAAGTAGACGTGCACTAAACTCATGATCATCGTCAACTGTCGTGTTATGACTCCTTAATCTTCTCCCGTTCTCTTGCACATCTATTTTACACTTTCTCCTCTCTCCTCAAATTCCCAACACCTTCTTCCCCCTCCTTACTCTCATATTTTCTACTGAGAAAATTTGAAGAATCTTAAAAGAACTTCCTAAGCCTCATTTCCACATCTACCTGCCCACCAGCACCTCCACCTGCATCCTCCGAGGTCCTGCCGATTGCCAAAGAGTTGCCCATGGTCCTGTCTAAAGCTAATCCCTCCGACTGACCAGGAGTCCCATCCTTCCAGCCTCTTCATCAATATAAAATTATCATTGTTGAATCATTTCCATCGAACATATGCTTTTGTTTCTCCTATAAAGCAAAAACCCACTTTTCATTTCCACACCAGCTTTCCTTTCTCTTTTACCCTCTTAAACACACACTAATATGACCTTTAACCCATTACTTTACCAAAACTTCTTCTGTCTAGTTTATTGATGGTCTCTGTGTTGCTAAATGTGTTGTTGATACACGGACATCATTGATGTAATCTATGAAGGGTGTTCGACACAGTTTCTCTCTCTCTCCTTGAGACATTTTCTTCACCTGCTGTCTGAGATACCACACTCCCCCAGTGTGGCCTCCTGCCGCTGTCTTTCACAGACCATCCTCTCTACCCAGATTCTTCCCAGTGCAACACCGCTGGGCTCAGTCTTTGCTCTGCATTCCACACTCACCTCCCTGGCAACCTCTTTAAGTTCCAAGACTTTAAACATCCTCTCTATGCCAACAACTCCAAAATGTATATCCACAGTCCTGCCCTCCCTCCCAAATTCCAGATTTATGTATCGAACATCTACTTGACTTACCACTTGGCGGTTTAATAGACATCCCAAAGTGAACACTTACATTACAAAATCATAACTGCTGCAAAATAAAAGCAAAGAGAGTTGGGAGAACCTGGAATGAGACCTGGGGTGTGGCGGAGATGTGCTGTTGTGCCACTTAGGGCATCGAGGGGAAGCCTCGCTGAGCAAGGACTTGGAGCAGGTGACGGCTGGGCCAAGCATACTGTGTTCCTTTCACCAGGATTATGGCATGACATGGTTTGCATGCTGGTCCCTCCAAATCTCAGGTTGAAATCGGATCCCCAGTGTTGGAGGTGGGGCCTCCTGGGAGGTGTTTGACTCACCTGGGGTGGATCTGTGATGAATGGCTTGGTGCTCTTCCCAGGATAATGAGTTCTCACTTTATTAGTTGACGCGAGAGCTTGAGAACTTGTTGTTTCAAGAAGCCTGGCACCTCCCCCTCTTCCACCATAGGACGCACCTGCTCCCCGTCACCTCCGCCTTGATTGGGAGCTCCCTGAGGCCCTCACCAGAAGCAGATACTGGCCTGACGCTTTTTGCACAGCCTGCAGAACCCTGAGCCAAATAAACCTCTTTTCTTTATAAATTACCCAGCCTCAGGCATTCCTTTACAGCAACACAAACCTGACTAACAGAAAATTAATTGGTTGGGAGGGGTGGGGCGTTACTATAAAGATACCTGAAAATGAGGAAGAAACATTGGAATTGGATAACGGACAGAGGCTGGAAGAGTTTGGAGGGCTCAGAAGAAGAAAGGAAGATGCGGGAAAGTTTGGAACTTCTTAGAGACTTATTAAGCCGGTTGTGCCGAAAATATTGATAGAAATGTGGGCAGTGAAAGCCAGGCCCATGAGGTCTCAGCTGGAGATGAGGAATGTATTGAGAGCTGGGGCAAAGGTCACCCTTTTACATCTTAGCAAAGAACTTGGCTGCGCTGTATCCTTGCCTTAGGACTTCGGAAGGCTGACCCTGAGAGTGATGACCTAGGGTATCTGGCAGAAGAAATTTCTAAGCAGCAAAGCATTCAAGGGGTGGTGTGGCTGCTTCTAACAGCTTACAAGCAGATATAGGAGCAAAGAAATGACTTAAAATTGGAACTTATAATTAAAAGGAAAGCAGAGCATAAAAATTTGGAAAATTCACAGCCCGGCCACACAGTAGAGAAACAAAGAGCACTTTCAGGAGAGGAATCCAAGCAGGCTGTGGAGCAACCACTTGCCAGAGAGATGAGCAGGACTGAAAGGAGCCAGGTGCTAATTAAGACTCTGAGGAAAGGTCCCCAGAGGCATTTCAGAAATCCTCCAGAGGCTGCCCCTCCCTGTGCAGGCCCAGAGGCCTAGGAGGACTGGATGGTTTCCAGCTGCTGGGGGGTGGTGGGGGTGGGGCCACTGTGCTGCACCACCTGGGAATGCTGCTCCCCCATCCTGGCCACTCCAGCTCCAGCTGGGACTCAAAGGACCAGGTACAGCTCAGGCCTCCACTCTGGAGGACACAAGCAGTAAGCCTTGGTGGTTTCCACGTGGCTTCCACATTCTGCAAATGTGCAGAATGCAAGAGTGATGGAGATTTCAGAAGATGCCTGGGTAAGCTTCGGGGTCCAGGCAGAAGCTGCCGCAGGGACGGACCCCCTGCAGAGAGGCTCCACTAGGGCAGAATCGAGGAAAATGTGGGGTTGGAGCCCCCACAGGGAGTCCCCACTGGGGCACTGCCTAGTGGAGCTGTGGGTAGGGGGCTGCTGCCCTGCAGACCCCAGAATAGTAGAGCCACTGGCTGTGTACTCTCAGCCTGGAAAAGCCGCAGGCACCGGATCCCAAACCTTGAGAGCAACCCTGTGCTTTGTGCCCAACCAAGCCTAGGGACAGAGCTGCCTCAGGCTCCAGGGCCCACCCCTGCACCAGCCTGCCCAGGAGGCCAGACATGGAGTCAAGGGAGATCATTTTGGAACTTTAAGATTTAATGTCTGTCCTGCTGGGCTTTGGACTTGCACGGGGCCTACTGCCCTTTCTTTTGGTCAATTTCTCCCTTTTGGAATGAGAATTCCTGGACCACCCGCTGTATCTTGGAAGTAAACAACTTGGTTTTGATCTTACAGACCCATAGAAGGCAGGAATTTGTCTTGAGTCTCAGATGAGACTTTGGACTTTTGAATCGATGCTGGAAGGAATTAAGACTTGAGGACTATTGAGAAGGGATGATTGTATTTTGCAACGTGAGAAGAACATAAAATTTGCCGGGCAGAATGATATGGTTTGGACATTTGGCTCCACCAAATCTCATGTTGAAATTTGTGATGGAGGTGTCCGTTGTAGTGGTCTGTTCTTGGTTCTTGGTGTGCTCTTGGCCAAGAATGACCAGACACACCAAAGTCAGGCAAACACGAGGTGAAGTTTATTCCGTAAAGTTAAGATATGTTCGCCACAGACAGCAAACAGACCCCCTGTCATAACGAGAGGGCCCTGATTATGGTCTGGGGTCCTGTTTTATATTGCCTAGGCTGGGCCTCCTCGTGATAGATGTCACCATCGAACCACTTTGAGGGACAGTTGGGAGTTATATGAGCTGAGTCTTACTGAGCATTCGGATCTGCCCTCAGCCTCTCTGAAAGCCCTTTTGGGAGAGTGAAGCACAATGTAGATTTGAGCTAACGACGTGATAATAGCCTTAGGTTGTTCTAGGTCACCTTCCTTTGCATTTGATGCATTTTGTTCTGATGGGCAGGTGGTAGGGTGTTCCCTCCTCCCCCAGGAGTGGCAGTTGCTGAGGTGCCTGCCTTTGTCCCCAGGAGGGCTGGAGGTCCCTCACTGTCGTCTAACAGAGGTGGGGCCTCGAGGGAGGTGTTTGGGTCCTGGGGGCAGATCCCTGGTGAATGGCTTGGTGGCCGCCCTCTGATAAGGACTGCATTCCCACTTCATCCAGGTAAGAACTGGTTGTTTAGGGAGCCTGGCACTGCCTCCCTTTCTCGCTCCTTCTCTCACCTGGTGACACACCTGCTCCCCCTTCACCTTCGGCCTTGAGTGGAAGCTCCTTGAAGCCCTCACCAGAAGCAGATACTGGTGCCATGCTTCTTGTGAGCCAAATAAACCTCTCTTCTTTACAAATTAGGTAGGCTCAGGTATTCAGTTATAGCAACACAAAATCAATAAACACATCGCAGTGAAAGGAAAAGACAAAAAAACCCTACTTTTTTAGAGTTTACATTCTAGGTCAACATTTGTTGTCAAGTCATTTAAAGAATTACTCATAAAAATAATAATAAAAATATAAATTGCAAACAAGAGATAATGGGTAACTAAATATGCTTATTAAATTAAACATAAATGAGTTTTTCAAGATACTATTTTAAGAAAGCAAAAAAAGGACTTTTCAGCAGAAAAGTGCTAGCTTCTGGAGAGTTTACATTTGCTGCATTAAGAAAGATGGATGCAATTTGACTAAAGGGAACTACACTCTTACATCTGCAGTATAAATGTTATAAAAAAAAAAATAGACTTATAGGAAATAAGCTCTTCTTTCTGAAATATTCCTGCTCCTTGAGCAGAGGCAAAGTCAGACAGGAGCCCGGAGCCCCAGGCCCAGGGCAGGGTGCTCTGCCACACGCTCTGGGCCTGTGTATTCCCCCTTCACCCTGAGCCAGTCCCTGCAGTGGGCCCCAGGTGCGACGCATCACGGTGCAAGAGAAGGCACTGCCCTCCTATATCCATACAGCAGGCGGGCACTGAGACCCTGGGAGTCCTGCCAAGAGTGCAGGAGCAGCAGATCAGGAAGTGATGGCGGCAGGTATTGGCTTTATCACATCCTGTGCCACGATGACAAAGAGAAACAATCCTCTGCAGAAATGCTGCAGAGCGGACCTGCAGAGGGCTTCACCGTGAAGGCGGTTGTAAGTGGGTGAGGGAAGACGAGGATGGACTCTCTCCCTTTAGGGTCATGCAAAATACAGCTGTGAGTAACTTCTTATCTGTCTCACTATGTCATTAAAAGTAGAAGAAAAACTCAAACACAGTGCTTAGCTCTGAGTGATGGGTTATCGGAAATGATTTTTATGTTCTTATTTAATAGTTTCTGAATATATCAAATTGTTTATTTCATATAAATAGCAGTACGCATTCCATTATAACCAGAGAAATAAACTGTACATTTAATATTTTTAAAATAGCAATAAAGTCTTCTTGTCTTTCCCTAGCATCAAAATGAAGTTCATCAATATTTTTCCTCAAAATCAATCTTTTAAAAAAAATCCCCACCTAAATTTTATGTAGATCTTTATATTTTATCTATGATAATGAGTAACAAATTACAGATCATATTTATTTTTACTGTAGGAACAGGTAATTGAGACATATAAACAAGGTCATTTAGGAAGCCAGACCCCTTTAACTAGCCTCTTGTCTATCTCCAGGTTCAATTTCACTCAAGCCATGACCCATTCACCCTTTTACATTTTAAACTTGCTTTACAGAGAAAGAAGCAAAACACAATTTGAACACCATGCTTCCTGATTTTGTAAGACATTGTCAATTCATACTCAGATTAAAATTAAAAAGAGATTTTATGCTCCTTAAATTTTTTTCCTCAAGCCTTAGTTTATTCTTAGACTTTATTTTCCTGACACCATTATTATAGGTTGGCCCCACTCTTTTGAAAACAGAGGATGACTGTACCATTCCATATAGTTAAAATTACATTATATGCTTATTTTGCTTCAAAATTTTAGCAAGAAGACTAAAACAAGTATTCACGGGTAGTCTGTAATTATGTCCAGACACCAATTGTTTGTCCATCAGATAAATGCTCTTCTAACTAGATATGGAGAAAACTGAAAATACACACCAATCTTTTTTGCATTTACTGAACTTTTCTTCTTTCTATTTGGAACACATCATCATTCTGCAAATGAGCATCCATCTGTTACAGCGGGAAGAAAATGTAACCCTTTGCTCTTTAGTTCCTATGTTCCCATTAGGCCATACAAGGAAAGGAAATGAATTCTAGGCTATACTTTTGATTTATTGCAGAATTGAACACATTTACACAGAGAAAAGTGCTATTTTAATTTTACACACTTCAATAAACACACATACATATGTTCAACCTTTAGATGTAGTCATAAAAATGAGGATTCTGGAAATAGAGTGAAAACATATATTAAAGTTTCACTTTTAATAGTATTGTTCAGAACTCTATTCAAAATTAAAAATAATTTTCTAATATTTTTTAAAGTGCACATTCTTAAATTTAGCCTTTCAAAACTATTTACATATTACATTGCAGTATCTTTTCTTCATTAGAGTATTTAATGCTTATCACATTGGAACCATATGTTATAGATTTTTTTCAAAAGATTTTATTTTTTCAGAGCAGTTTTAGGGTCACAGAAAAAGGCAGAGGAAGGTACACATACATGCCAGAAATCTCCCGCCCCTGTCTGTGCATAAGCCTGTCTCGTCGGCAGAATCTCCCACTGGAGTTGCACGTTTGTTACAACTGACGCGTCATTATCACCCAGAGTCCAAGCTTCACATTAGGGTCCACTCTGGGTGTTGCACTTCTTACGAGTTTCAAAAGAAAATGTATAAAGACAGGTGTTCGCCATCACAGTATCGTACAGGGTGCTTCCACTGCCCAAACATCCTCTGTGCTCTGCCTGGGCATCGCTCCCCTCAACCCCGGGCAACCCTGATCTTTCACTGTCTCCACAGTTTTGCTTTTTCCAGAATGTCAAGTAGTTGGAATCATGCAGTATGTAGTCTATTCAGATTGTCTTCCTTCAGTTAGTAATATGCATTTACGTTTCCCCCATGTCTTTTCAAGGTTTCATAGCTCAATACTTTTTAGAGCTGAATAACATTCCGTTGTCTAGATGTACCACAGTTTATTTCTCCATTTACGTACTTAAAGACATCTTGATTGCTTCCAAGGTTTGGCAATTATAAGTAAAGCTGCTATAAACACCCATATGCAGGTTCTGTGTGGACCCCTTTCAGTAAACACCAAGGAGTGTGATTGCTAGGTCATATGCTAAGAGTACGTTCAGTTCTGTAAGAACCTGCAAAACTTTTTTCCAACACAGCTGTACCATTTTGCATTCTTTTCAGCACTAAATGAGAGTTTCTGTTGCTCTACATCCTCGTCTGTGATGGGATTTGATAATGCATTCTGTCTGTGCTTGGCCATTCTGACAGGTATATAGTGGGATATAATTGTTGTTTTAATTTGACTTTCCCTGAATACATATACATTTGAATATCTTTTTATATGCTTATTTGCTATCTTTATATCTTCTTTGATGAAATATGTTACATTCTTTGGCTCATTTTTAAATTGTGTCATTTTCTTATTGTTGGGTTTTAAGAACATTGTATATTTTTGATAATAGTCCTTTATCAGATACAGCATTTGCAGATACTTTCTTCCAATCTGTGACTTGTCTTTTCATTTTCTTGACAGCATCTTAAGAAGAGCAGAAGTTTTTAATTTTAATAAAATTCAGCTTATCAATTATTTCTTTCATGCATTATACCTTTGGTGTTATATCTAAAAAGTCATCGCCAAATCCATGATCATCTCTATATTTTCCTATGTTATCTTCTGTGAATTTTGTAGTTTTGCATTTTATATTGAGATCTGTGATCCATTTTGATTTAGTTTTTGTGAAGGGTATGAAGACTTTGTCTAGATTCGTATTTTTCCATATGGTTGTCCAGTTTTCCTAGCACCATTTGTTGAAAAAACCATCTTTTCTCCATGGTATAGTCTTTACTCCTTTGTCAAAAATAAGTTGACTGTGTTTATGTGGGTCTATTTCTGGGCTTTCTATTGTATTCCATTAATCTGTTTGTCTGTTCTTTCACCAATACCATGCTGTCTCGATACTGTAGCTTTATAGTAAGTTTATAAGTCAGGTGGTGTCCGTCCTCCAGCTTTGTTTTCCTCCTTCAATATTGTGTTGGATAGTCTGGGTCTTTTGTCTTTCCATATAGACTTTACAATACTGTGTCAGTATCCACAAACTGTGTTGTGGGATTTTCACTGGGATTCCACTGAATCCATGGATCAAGTTGGGAAGAACTGACATCTGACAATATTGATTCTTCCTATCTATGGATACAGAATAGCTCTCCATTTACTTAGTTCTTCTTTGATCTCTTTCATGAAAGTTTTGTAGTTTTCCTCATATAGATCTTGTACATATTTTGTTAGATTTATATCTATTTCATTTTTTGTTATGCTAATATAAATGATACTGCATTTTTAATTTCAAATTTCTTTTGCTCTTTGCTAGTATATAGGAAAATGGTTGACAATTGTATATAAACCTTGTATCCTGTAATGCTATAATGGTTTATTAGTTTCAAGAGTCTTTTGTCAATTGGTTCACATTTTCTGCAGAGACAATTCTGTCATCTGCATTTAATTCTGTTCGTGGTCCTACAATTTTGCATGAATGACCTCCGACATTTTTCTTTGTAATCAAGTTCTTGAAGACATTATTGCTAAGATTTCAAATCGGATCAAACATAGGTTTTCATGAATGCTTCTCTTCAGGAAATTCTTATTCTTAGCATTAAATTTTTTAAAAAAATACATTATTACATTATGTTTCTCTCATATTTGTCAATACTATTTTAGCTAAGACGTACATTTTGAATGACAGTGTCCTTATCACACCTCTCCCCCAAAGTTCTAAGATACACCCGGAACTATTAATATGTACCCATTGGTAAAGTATTTTTTTTAATTTTGGAATCTTAACTTTTTCTTTGGCTTATTGCTATTTTTTCCTCTTACTTATTTACTGATTCTTCTCCACCTAAAACATCCTCATATCTCTATAATATTTATCACACCTATTATGAAGCTCTTGCCTATTTTTCCAATGACTTTTGTCTGTTTGTTCACTATATTTATCTCTTCATTCTTTATGTATAAGTTTCCCAGTCTCATGTCCATTATACTTGTCTACCATTGTATTCAGTGTGTTTCTAAATACACTCGTTATACTTAATTTTTTGGAAATTACATTTTGTAATCTCATGTTGTTCCCTCTAAACTAATGAAAAGCCTGCTTAGATATGATATTTGGGGAATGTTCTGTACATTCAAAACACTGCCCATTTTCATGGGAGTCTCAAAAACAAACAATACGAAATAACTTCTGGAATAACATGGTAAATCAATTTATATGTCATCTTTCATTTCTGCTAATTAACTTGTAAAATGAGCACTCTGGCTGCTGTGTGGAGAATGAACTGGAGGGGGCAGAATTATAGGTGGGAGTCAATTAAACCAGTTGTTAAAACCATTAAAGTAGAGGGTGATGCTGATTTGGACTACAGAGGTGGGAGTAGAAATAGAAATGACCTCATTAAAAAAGGTAAATAGAACTGGTAAAACTTAGTGAAGGATTGAACCAGGGTTGAGAAAAAATAAAGCCAACATGAAGAATGTCTCTGTGTTTTTGGATTTTAACACTGGGTTGAGAAAGTTTCCTTTTACTAAAACATAGAAAAGTGGAAGGGGAGTAGGTAGGTGAGAGATCAGGGGTTCAATCCGAACACTGAAGCTTGAGGCACGTGTTGCATGAGCAAGTGGGTATGTCAAACTGGGACTGAGAAGGAACATTCAAGATTTCAAAAGAGAAATTCAGGCTGGAGTTATAAATCTGGAAGTAACCGGCATGTAGACGATATAAGCAATAAAAATAATTGCTAAAATTTATCGAGTACCAGTGCACTGTGCTCAGTGCTTTACACGAGTTACCTCAATTAATAATCAAAATACCCTTTCACCTAAAATCAGTATCAAGATACTCCATTTTACAGACGATGAATTTGAGACAAACGGTAGTTAAGCAACTTTTCAAACAAAGATGACACAGCATCTAAGTGACCATCGGGATTTGAAACTTTTCACCCTAAAACTCTGCAGTCGTCACTACGACATTACATCCATAATCCAGCACGAGAGGGAAGAAAACAGAGCGCGAGACTTACCGCCAGGTAGCTCAGCATTTAGAAGACAGGTGAATAAAAATAGCAAGTAAAGGCCACTAAGAATCCCTGACCAGAATAGTATGTCATGTAAACCAAGAAAAAGAAACTTCACGGAAGGAATTAACTGTTTCAAGGAGTGCCACGGTGCGCGGTAAGATGGGCGCTGAGCACCGCGGGACCTAAGAGACGGTGCCCGGCCAGGGTCGCCCCGAGGGGCGGAGGGAGAGAGAGGGGTCGGCAAGGCGAGCGTGTTCCCCCTGGGCGGATCCTGTGCTTCAAACACGCGCAAACGGTGAATTAAATTTAAAATAATAAAAATAAACTAAAATAGTAATAATAGAACTGAAGAGGCATACTCACGCTCAGAAGCAAGAACAAAACAGAAATGCAAACGTCAGGGCGAGGCTGTGAGCCCGCCAGTCCTGGGCCGGGGTAGGGACTGCAGCTGCTCCTGGGAGTGGGGAGAAGGACCCGCCGCACAGCAGAGCCGGTGACAGGGGGACAGCCGAGCGCACAGGCGCGCTGTGACACGGGTGCGAGGCATCACACACACATGGACACGTACAGATATATGTACATGAATTCATTTCAAGTATTCATAAAACACTGAAAAAGTGAATATATACCAGAGCATAAAGTAAGCCCAACAAAATTTCAGAGATCCAAAATCATGTTGATCATATATTTAATTATAAAGTTGTAGAAACCAAGAGAAAAATTCAAATTTTAATTTTTCAATTTAATGAATAATAGCAAAGGCACATAATTGATCATTTAACAGATGGTACAGTAGAAGGAGGAAATCATTTTGAAAAAGAATAGAAAATAAGAGACACAAAGATAAAATGTGTGTTTTATTTTTTTTTTTTTTTTGAGACAGAGTCTCACTCTGTTGCCCGGGCTAGAGTGAGTGCCGTGGCGTCAGCCTAGCTCACAGCAACCTCAAACTCCTGGGCTTAAGCGATCCTACTGCCTCAGCCTCCCGAGTAGCTGGGACTACAGGCATGAGCCACCATGCCCGGCTAATTTTTTTGTATATATATATATATTTTAGTTGTCCATATAATTTCTTTCTATTTTTAGTAGAGACGGGGTCTCACTCTTGCTCAGGCTGGTCTCGAACTCCTGACCTCGAGCGATCCACCCGCCTCGGCCTCCCAGAGTGCTAGGATTACAGGCGTGAGCCACCGCGCCCGGCCTAAAATGTGTGTTTTAGAAGATGAAATAATAATAAAATTTGTTACAAAACTTCAAAGATTCATCTCTGAGGCCACTGATAAAATAGAAAAGAATAAAGAGCAAATTCACATATACATTAAAAGTGGGACTAAGGGTCAAGGGCAATATACCTAAACTTTTGTACCCCCATAATATGCTGAAATAAAAAAAAAAAAAAAGTGGGACTAAATGTCACTATGTCCAATATAGTAAAATAGCAGTGAAATAGAAGGAATTCTAGGAATAACATAAATTACAAAAAATAAATTGAGAGAACTTCTTACACTACAAAAAAAAAAAATCAAAAGGCAAACAATGAAAGGGAATAATTTTGTAATTATATTTACATATATATATATGAGACAAAAAATTCAATATACTATGGAAAATAGAAAATCTCATATATTGTCATAAATATGGAAAAGAGTGCAGCCACTTTGAGGGTAATTAGACAATATTTACCAAAATCTTAAATGTTCATATCCTTTGAATTAATGAGTTAAATATTTTATAAACATGGGGGAAGTATGCTCATTTTAAACATAATAAAGCTCGGAAGTCACAAGAGTGGTGTTGTGTCATCAATCTGAAATGAGATCTGTGTGCTGTGTTCTCTGAATCTCAGTCTATAGACGAAGGAGCAGTGTCGGGTTGACCTCCACTCCTCACCATGCACTCATTTCCCCAGCACGGTGTGAGCAGGCCTGTCATGCTACCTCCTATCTGGCAGTGACACTGCTGTATCCCTCAAAAGTTTGTCGTTTTTCAGTCGTGGATGCTAAGCCTCCCTAATTAACATAGATAATAGGGGTTTGTTTGCTTTTTGCCCTATTTTTATATGCAACGGGTTGTTTCAATGTAAAACGCCTGTCCTCACACTTCCACTTCAGAAATATTTTCTTGGTGATACTTTGAAATATTGCCTACATTTTTATATTTCATCTAGATGGTTACCATCTCAGAAACGTAACGTTTATCTCCTCCCTTCAGATTTATGCATGCACTATTTTCAGTGTTCCACTAGTGTCTTTTACTCTGGTGAACATCAATGTCATCACTGATATATTTAATTTCTTAGTCCCCCAGTTTACTACTGTATAAAATGGGATGTTGGACTATACATACATATAACTAAATAATTTTAAAGGATTCATCCACCTACAAAAAAGGGATATGGACATGTCCTCTTCTATGTTAATTCAAGAAAGCCATTAGTTTCTCAATATGGAGAAAACAAAGAAGAAAAAATTTACAGAAGTTTTGAGAAGCAAAAGTTGCTTGGGTTTTTACTTACTCTGTTTTTGTTTGTTATTTTTAATTCCAGCTTCCTTTTTTAAAATAGACTTTATTGTTTGTGGCAGTTTTGATTCAAGCAAAATTGAATCAACAGTGCCAAAAGTTTCATATATCCCTTGTTGTAACAAATGCCTAGTGGCATTAACAACATCCTGCACCGTCGTGTTGCATTTATTGTACCTGATGAACTTGCACTGACGCATCATTATCATCTAAAGTCCACCCTTTACGTTAGTTCACTCTTGGTGTTGTACATTCTATAGGTTTGGACAAATGTATAATGACATGAATCCACCATTATAGTATCACACAGAATAGTTCCACTGCCCTAAAATCCTGTGTGCTCTACTGATCCCTCCTCATCCGTGGTAACCACTCATCCTTTTACTATCTCCATAGTTTTGCTTTTTCCAGATTCTAACTATATGTTAAAATCATGCAATATGCAGGAGCCTTTTCAGATTGGCTTTTTACACACTTAACAACATGCATTTAAGTTACCTCCATGTCTTTTCATGGCCTGGTAGCTCATTACTTTTTAGCACTGATTAATAGTCCATAGTCTGGATATATCACAGTGTAGTTATTCATTCACCTACTGAAGATTGCTTCTTTGTTGCTTCCAAGTTTTGACAATAATGAATAAAGCTGCTATAAATACTTGTATGCAGGTTTTGACATAGACATAAATTTTCAATTCATTTAAAATAAAGAAGCCAATTGCTGGATTATATGGTAAGATCATGTTCAGTATTGTTAAGAAACTGCCAAACTGCCTTCTAAAGTGGCTGTACCATTTGCATTCTCACCAGCAATGAATTAGAGTGTCTGTTGTTCCACATCCTCATCAGCATTTGATGTTGTCAGTGTTCTAAATTTTGGCCAGAATGCTCTGGATTTCACAGAGCAGAAGGTTTTAATTTTAATGATGTCTAGCTTATCAAATTTTTTTCATGGATCTTGACTTTGATATTGACCTATGTTCATCTAGATTTTCTCCTATGTTATTTTCTCAATATTTTACAGTTTTGTGTTTTACTTTTAGGTCTATCATTTTTTTTTTTTTTGAGATAATCTGGGGGAAGTGGGTAAGGTCTGTGTCTAGATTCTTTGTGTGTGTGTGTCTGTGTGTGTGTCTGTGTTTGTGTGTGTGTGTGTGTGTGTGAGAGAGAGAGAGAGAGAGAGAATGTGGCTATCCAATTGTTCCAGCCCCAAATATTTATTTGCTATGTCAAACAATCCGTTCTTGCATTCTACATTGATGAAACACCATAAGCAATTGCCCATCTACATTTTATTTTACTGTTCTTTTTTTGAGAAAACTATTCTTTTTCCTATTGCATTGCCTTTGCTTTTTTATCAAAGATCAGTTGACCCACTTTCAAATGATGTGCTACATGCTAATAAACAATTTGAACATAAATAAGGGATCAGAGCACATGGTTGGTGATGTGCTAAGGTGAAAGAGAAAAAAAAAAAAAACAAAAAAAAAAAAACAAGAAGTAGAAAACAAGCTGAGTGAGCACCTGGAAAATAAGAAGGTCAGAACATGTCGTCTTGTCCCAAATGTTGAAAGTAAGGTGGATGGAATCACCTCTGAAAAACAGATTCAGGACTTGCCATGTCTGTGAAGGGATGATGTGAAAAATATTGGGATTTTCCTGGCTTGCTTTTCAATTCCCAACTGCAATCTGTAAGACTTATTTAATATTAAACTGGCATTTTAATGACTAGACATTTATTGTGTTCTTTATACCTCTTTCTGTAATCTTGTCTTGAAAAGGCACTGGTGGGAATAGTGTGTATTTTCAACATAGTTGCAATTCTCAGCCGTAGTGTTGATCTATGACAAGATGCAAGTGACAGTCCTACATTAATCACCTGTTGTCATGACAGTTCATTCTTGGCATAGAATTCTGGTCTAGGTTCAAATATTCAGATTCATTATTGTCCTATTCCTGCTACCTTACTGATTTCTCTGCAGTATTTAACACCAGAGTAAGACATTGATTCTTACTTTCCATGACTTAGTTGGTATAACTCAAAGAATCAAGGAGACACAGGATTCCCTATAAGAAATACATAAATTAAGTATATGATGCCATGCAGAAGAGCCAACTGTGCCAAATGGGTGGCATAATTCACCAAAAGTGACTTTAAAAATACCGACTAAGATGAAGACAAAAAGAACTGAAAGAGATCAATAGTATTGTTGCTAATATTAATATTACATTTGTCATTTTGAAACTAGTAAACTTATATTTTGGAATTAATGTAATTAGAAATAAATATTTTAGTAATAAAAAAGAGAGATAAAATTATAAAGTCAAAGAAATTAAGTAAACTTCCTCTAATCTTAAAGTTGATTCAAAATATTGATACAAACTCAAACTTTATTCTCCTTTCCAAAACAATACAATTATTCAGCATAAAGGTCTAGAAGCAAAGACAACTCAGTAGCAATAAATATCCCTAAATCCCTGAGTGTGGTCTTCAAATATTCCATTCCACTAAAATGAACATTCTGGAAAATGTGTGATTGTGAGAATGAACAAGAGATGAACAAGAAGACCATGGGGAAGCAAAGGGATGATCAAATGCAGTCATGTCAAAAAGACATGAATCTCATTTTCTGATCAAACATTTAAAAAAGCTTGGAAATAATCACTCCTACCCTTGCAACAAAGAAGAGCTGAACAAACTGATCATCAAGAACTCTTCTTAGGTACACGGAAGAATTGAAGTCCTAGGGGAAAGCACTGCCCAGGGGAGCTAGAGACGGCAGAGACTGAGTCACCGCTGTCCCGGAGCAGAAGCCCAGGGCAGAGCCCCCACGGTGGCCGCACTGGCAGGATGACAAACTGTGACTGAGGAGCTGCTGAAGGCTCAGCGTGGACAGGTCTGAGAGCTAAAAACTCCAGGAGGGTCCAGCCATGAGGAGCCCCACACTGTTGAGAGTTTTACCTCCAGGAGCCTCACCGGGTTCTCGGGGCGAGGATCACAGAAACATCCCCGGGTCATCCCATGACGGGGAGGAGAAAAGTAGCCATTGTGGAATATGCCTGAGCTCTCTGCTCGCTCCGCAAAGTGCCGTCTTTGATAGAAACTAGTTTACCGAAGTCTACCTGACCTTGGACCAAGCCACCTCTGTCCTTGGACCCAACATTGGCCCTCGGGCCTCACCGTCCACCTAGCGGGCACAAACCCGGACAAGCGCTTGTGCAGGTCCAGCCACGGGCACAGCGCCCCCGCGAGGCTGGAAGCGGAGCGTTTCTGTCGCGTGTAGGCATGCAAACCCGTGTGCTCGCATTTGGCAAGGTCATTAAACCGTTACCATTTCTATCAAGATGCTCCTTTTTAAAAGTTATTTCATTTCTTAATTATTTTTTTTTCTAGGTCTACATTGAAGTGGCAGTTAAAAATAATGTCACTAGATAGGGTAAGAAGTGTCTGTATTTCAGTCCTGACGCTGCGTCGTAACTTGGGCCAAACCGCATGGCTCGGGTCGGAGTCTGTTTTCTCATCTCTAGCGAGGCTTTAATGCTGACTTTCTAATGGCAGTTGGATGGCCGCTGTAACAAATGACCACGAATTTAGTGGCTTGAAATAACACAGATTTATTATCTTACAGTTCTGAAAGTCAAAAGTCTGAAATAGGTTTCAATGAGCTAGAATCCCAGGTGTGCAGGGCTGCGCTCCTGCTGCAGGCTTGGGGACAACCTACTCCCTGGCCTTTTCTGCTCCGAAAGGCTTCCTGCGTTGCGTTGCAGGGCTCACATTCCCGCTCCGGGCTCCTTCCTCCGTCTCAGCGTGAGCAATGGCTTGGGGAGCCTCGCAGGCTGCATCCCTCTGACAGTAACTCTCCTGCCTCCCTTTTGCTTGTAAGGACCGTTGTGATCACATCCGACCCCCCTCCCCCAATAATCCAGCATAATTTCCCCATCTCAAGCCCCTTAACTGAATTAGATCTGCAAATTCACTTTTGCTGGGTAAGCCAACATATTCAAAGGTTTCAGGAATTAGGATGTGGACATTTGTGGAGTCATCATTCTGTCTACTATCGTTGGGCAGCTTATGAGAGAAAATCCACAAATTAAAATAATGCTATGACAAAATGATTTCCTCTCTCTCACAGACACACACACACACACACACACAGAGTCTTTGGATCCTCCTCCTCCCTTCCTTTTATGGGACTATATATTTTAAAATTGATTTTTTTCATCTTTTATTTGAGAATTTAATCTCATTTTTATTTACTGCATTTTTTCCTCCTTCTCATTATTTTCTACCCTCTACCTGTCAATATTTATTTCAGCATCCTTGAGTCTTACAAAAAGTAATCCTGTTTGACAGTCAATTTCTGCTTGGTATTCCCTTGTGATTGGCTATTTCTATCTCCCTGCTCTATGCAGGCACCATCCACACGCTCTCTATGCAGGCTCTTCTCTGTCATGTCTTAGGATGCATCATTTATGAACCATTCTCCTGAATGTTTTGGCTATTGTGTTACCTTTAGATGAGCACTTTTTCTCTTGAGATACTAAATACACTGACAGTTCATACATGTGCAAAGCTTGGATACATACTGGTTGCTCTGTTTTATCTTGCTCTGTTTTAAGGGGCATGTTTTTTGGTAGTTTTCCATATTCTAAAGTTTTCCTTGCATATTTGAAGAACTATTAATGGAGAAACAATTTCATCAACTTTATATCTGAGTAGTACAGCAATGTAGAACTTCAACAAGTATCTAGTGAGCAAGATCAGTGCAGACAGCTAATATAACACAGTACACAAGATGACATTAATGTTAAATTGAATTTTAGAAATGTATGCAAAAGAACAGTAAAATAAAATGTAGATGGGCAATTGCTTACGGTGTTTCATCAATGTAGAATGCAAGAACGGATTGTTTGATATAGGAAATAAATGTTTTTGAAGCAAGATTGTCCTGATGAATACCCTTTTTTATTCAACTCATTACACAGTATACTTTGACTCAATTTAATATTGTTTTCATGAATGAAAATGGAGAGGCTTCTGTGCACCTATTGACTGTGTCCTCTTCTCTTAATTAACTGCAAATAGTAACATTTAGGTATGCTGGAGCTAAATATATTCTATTTATTTATGTACTAATAATATAATTATATAACACAATAAGAATATTTATATACAAATCACTAAAATTATTTAAAATTATCTGTTTAAGGTATCTCCATAATGCTTTCACAGAGGTTGCACTAGTTTACAGTCCCACCAGCAGTGTATGAGTGTTCCTGTCTCTCCGCATCCACGCCAACATGTATTGTTTTGGGACTTTTTGATAAAGGCCATTCTCACTGGAGTTAAGTGATATCTCATTGTGGTTTTGATTTGCATTTCCCTAATGATTAGAGATGTTGAACACTTTTTCATGTTGTGATGTAAACAAAGTCTCTGTCTAAAAAATGCCAACAAACCAGAAGAAAAAAAAATCCCACATTTTAAATTTGGTTGAACAAGTATTTGGAAATATCCAGTTAACTTAATGTATTTTTTCCATGTTTATCTTAATATTTGTCATTATTAAAGCACACTTTCCAGGAAATTGCTTTTGTCTCTCTGTAATTGTCATTTGATACCTAGACAATATTCCACTTGGATAAAATAATATACTAAGTTATAGTAGTGCATTTTTCTGGGTAAAGACTCTCTATTAGTAGTATAGGTATATCAATGCTGATCAGAATTACATATATGCTTTGCATAATATCATAATAGAAATAAAATTAAGACAAAAATTATCTCATTTGTCTAGAACACAGGACAAGAACCCAAAAGCATCACTGCCATTTTGTTGTATGACACTAATTTTTTTTTGTTTTTTTAAAGTGCTTACATCTATTTTTAATTATAATATATAACATTTTTCTGTGTTAATATGGTTACTTTTATTATTTTTTTTACCTAAAATTCACCATTTTATTTTATTTTATTTTTTAGGATATTACTGGGGCACAAACATTTTGGTTACATGTTACGACTTTGCCTCACCCAAGCCAGGATTAGAGGTGTGCCCTTCCCCCATATAATGCTCACCACGTCCATTAGTTGTGAGTTTACCCACTCCCCACCTGCCCAACCCCCAGTGAATATTACTACCATGTGAGCACCTTAGTGTTGATCAGTTAGTGCCAATTTGATGGTGAATACATGTGGTGCTTATTCTTCCATTCTTATGATACCTCACTTCGGAGGGTGGGCTTAAGCTCTATCCAGGATAATATAACAGGTGCTAGATCACCATTGTTTTTTGTAATTGAGTACTATTCCATTGTATACATATACCATATTTTATTAATCTACTCATGGATTGAAGGGTGCTTGAGTTGTTTCCACATCCTTGCAATAGTGAATTGTGCTGCCATAAACATTAGGGTGCAGATGTCTTTATTATAGAATGTCTTTTGTTCCTTGGGGTAGATGCCTAGTAGTGCTATTGCTGAATCAAATGGTATTTCTATTTGTAGCTCATTGAGGTATCTCCAAATTATTTTCCACAGAGGTTGTACTAATTTGCAGTCCCACCAGCAGTGTAAGAGTGTTCCAGTCTCTCCACATCCTTTCCAGCATTTATCATTTTGGGACTTTTTGATAAAGGCCATTCTCACTGGAGTTAGGTGATATCTCACTGTGGTTTTGATTTGCATTTCCCTAATGATTAGAGATGTTGAGCATTTTTTATATGTTTGCTGGCCATTATTCTGTCTTCTTTTGAAAAGTTTCTGTTCGTGTCCTTTGCCCATTTATTGATGGGGTTGTTTGATTTTTTCTTGTTGATTTTTTGAATTCTATATAGATGCTTGTTATCAGCCCTTTATCAGATGTGTAGAGAGCAAATATTTTCTCCCATTCTGTAAGTTGTCTGTTCACTCTAATGATGGTTTCCTTGGCTGTGCAGAAGCTTTTTAATTTGATCAGGTCCCACTTAATTATTTTTGTTGCTGCTATGATTGCTTTGAGGGTCTTCCTTATAAATTCTTTGCTTAGTCCAATGTCTGATAGAGTCTTCCCCACATTTTCTTCTAGGATTTTTAAGGTTTCATGCCTTAGGTTTAAGTCTGTTATCCATCGTGAATTGATTTTTGTAAGAGGTGAGAGGTGGGAATCCAGTTTCAATATTCTGCATGTAGTTATCCAGTTTTCCCAGCATCATTTATTGAAAAGAGATTATTTTCCCCAGTGTATATTTTTGTCTGCTTTGTTAAAGATTAGATGACAATATGCAGGTGGTTTCATTTCTGGGTTCTCATTCCTATTCCAAAGGTCTATATCTCTGTTCTTGTGACAGTACCATGCTGTTTTGTTTACCTTGCAGTAAAGCTTGAAGTCTGGTAGACTTATACCTCCCAGTTTGTTCTTTTTACTTAAGATTTCTTTGGCTATATGAAGTCTTCTCTTGTTCCATACAAAGCATAGAATTATTTTTTCTAGATCTGTAAAGAATGGTGATGGTACTTTCATAGGGATTGCATTAATTCTGTAGATCACTTTGGGTAGTATGGACATTTTAACAATACTGATTCTGCCAATCCATGAGCAAGGTAGATTTTTCCATCTGTTTACATCTTCTACAATTTCTTTGCTTAGTGTTTTGTAGTTCTCCCTGTATATGTCTCTCACCTCTTTCATTAAATATATTCCTAGATATTTAATTTTCTTTGAAGCTATTGTAAAAGGTGCTGCATTTTTTATTTGATTTTTGGCTTGCCTGTTATTGGCATGTATAAATGCCACTGATCTGTGTGCTTTGAACAGACCAATTACAAGCACAGAAATTGGAGCAACAATTAAAAACCTTCCAAGAAGGAAAAGTCCCAGACAAGATGGGTTCACACCTGAATTTTACCAAACATACAAAGAAGAACTCATACCTATACTACAGAAATTAGTCCATCACATTGAGAAAGATGGTATCCTCCCCAATTCATTCTAAGAAGCCAATATCACCTTGATACTAAAGCCAGGAAAGAACACAACAAAAGAACAAAACTACAGACCAATATCCCTCATGAATACAGATGCAAAAACCCTCAAGAAACTCTTAGCAAACTGAATCCCACAGCATATCAAAAAAATAATTCACCAGGAGCAGGTGGGCTTTATCCCAGAGATGCAAGGATAGTTCAACATGCACAAATCTATAAATTCAATTCACCATATAAATAAAAGGAAGAACAAAGGCAATATTATTCTCTCAATAGATGCAGAAAAAGCATTTGACAAAATCCAGCACACATATTTATGATAAAAAACCCTTAACAAAATAGACATAGATGGGACCTACCTTAAAATTATTAAGGCCATATATGATAAGCCCACAGCCAATATAATACTGAATGGGGAAAAACTGAAAACATTCCCTCTTAGAGCTGGAACCAGACAAGTTTTCCCACTATCTCCACTTCTATTCAACATAGTGCTGGAAGTCCTTGCCAGAGCAATCAGACAAGAGAGGAGAATTAGGAGCATGCAAATGGGGGCAGAAGAGATCAAACTCTCACTCTTTGCCAATGATATGATATTATATCTAGAAAACCCCAATGAGTCAACCAAGAGACTCCTGGAATTGATAAATGAATTCAGTAAAGTCTCAGAATATTTGTTTTGTTTGTTTGTTTGTTTGTTTTGAGACAAGTTCTTGCTCTGTTGTCCAGGCTGGAGTGCTATGGCATCATCATCATACCTCACAGCAATCTCAAACTTTTAGGCTCAAGAGATACTCCTACCTCAGCCTCCCAAGAGGCTGGGACTACAGGTGTGCAATCACAATGCCCAGCTGTAAGACCCTAAATTCAATTGCTGTGCCATGGACCAAAAACAGTTTAGTGATGTGTCAAAGTTTAGGTATTATCCATGAAATCTGATTCTTCTTCTTTGGCACTCCTTTTACTGTGGCCAAATCAAGCTAGCCAAGACTGGGCCATGCAAAATATGTTTACATCAGCAATTGATGGCTATAATATTTAGTCCACTGTAAAGTATAAAGAAATAGAAATTTCAAGTATGAGAGTTGACTTAGGTTAACAAAACCAACTGAACTTTAGGATATATGGTTTGTCAAAACATGAAAAATTAATAACTTACAAAATGCTGAAGTATGATAGGAGGAGTTAGAAAAGATGGAGAAATTTAGGGTACTCTGAAGTCACAGAAGAAAGGAGGCAAAAAAGAAAAATGAACTGACTTTCTTACTTGGGTTTAGATTTGTGGATGGAATAGATACAAAAAAATAACTGTTATTTTGCCTGGTGCCTAGACCAAATAATAGACATCTGATAAGGGTTTTGGCAATACAAGGAGAAATTAAAGGAGGAAATGTCAACCACGTCTCATTCCTGGACTTAGATGATAGTGTCCAAGCAACAACATGCAGATGCCTTGGAGGAATGTGGCAATGATCCCAACACCTCTGGGTTCAGGCTGTGGCACTGACTTATGAATAGATAGCAAGTCATTGCTCTACAGGAATTGAAATGGGGCTGGTTACACCTTGGGGAGTAGAAGACCAAGAAATCAAATAGAAAATAGGCAGAAAAACTGATCTTAATAAAATACATTAAAAAATTACTTTGACCTTGAAAAAACAAGGCCTTAGGCAGATAGCAATTGCACGGAATCTTTTTGTGAGCCTGGTCATGGGATGATGCAGACTTTTTGTTACCTGAGATCATGACTGAATTATTGGCCAGTACATCCTGGAGAACTACCTACTACAACTGTAAATGTGCACACACCTATTCAGCACATGCTATGTCTTTCACATTGTTCAGAGGACTTGAGATACTTTGTCTAATTTAACACAACAATCACACCAAAAAAATAGTCTCTTTAATTCTACAGATAAGAGAACTGAGTCCTGGGAAGGTCAAGTCTCGCTGAGCCCCGTCTCAGTGCTACCCAAGCTTGTGAGCCAAGGATGCCTGGTTTCATCACATTTCCATTAATCATGTCAAATCAAAAATTTTAGATCAAATTGAGAAATAAACAGCACCACTTCTTCAAAAGTCTTCTAGCCTTTAAGAATAGATATCACTAATATATAAGTGTATAATAATTTTTAGTTTCAACATAAACCATATAAAAGTAAGAGGGTATCATTTCCATTTCTGAGCAAGATTAATGTTTTCTGTAGCTCATTTGCAATTGAAGAGGATATACTGTGCTCAGTTTGTTTGATCTGATCTTGGCAAAACTTAATCCCTACAGAAGATGAAATGCTACATAGGCATAAATTTTCCAGAGAATTCAATTATATGTGTAAAATCATACAAAAGAGGACCTGAATTGTGTGTGTATACATACACACATACCAGTAGTTGGGAGTTGGAGAGGAAGACAGGACCATAGAATAGAAGAACATTCTATTCCATTTGCTTTTTATGTGTGAATTTACCCTTCTCTGTCTGGTTGGCTGTGAAGCAGTCACAAATTTCCTTCCACCTTTTACTTCCTCTTTTTTCTCTAATTTCCTTAATTTTAAATTGTCTGTCTTTACTCTCCTGTTTCTCCTTTCATCTTTCCACAAGGGATGAAGTTCATAGAGTTAGCTGAGCTGGAGAAGAATAAATATATTGCAATTCTTTACTTTTCCTCTTCAAGTCTTGATGGAGACAGTGAATTATTTGACTGGCTAATAACCATCTACAATGTAACATAGCACTTTAAAATGTTGTGAGTTACTACAGTAAGGTTTTTTGTTGTTTTGTTTTGTTTTCACTTTTAATACCTAGTGAAATAGGTAATATTCTACTATTTGGAAACTTCATTTTTTGTGTAAGAATTGCTTTCCTCTAAAAAATTTAGTTGCCTTAATTGAATTGATTTAATTAAAGTAACAGTCTGAAGACATCCAAAGAAGTGTGTTGACCTAAAAATAGTTTTAAAAATTAAAGAACAATTGTCAATTGACATAAAATCGAGTGATTGGTTAATTCGTGGAAATTAACTATTGAAGTTAATGAATTGTAACACTGAATTAGAGTTGTCTTGGTCATCACAAATAAATTTTTCTGGTGTCTGTTAAAGCTTAGGAAGAAAGCAATTATAAAATTCTTTACAATTCTATTTAGTGAGGCAAAGATTACTTATCCTTTCTAATACACTTAATTTGTATGTTTAAGAAAACTATTTATAGAGAGGCTGAAGTGCATTGGGAAGATCAATACTCTACTAAACTTGGGATTTTTCAGCATTTTCTTTACTTGATGATTAACAAGATGCCAGAAGCACCAACAGAATCCTTAACTCTTTGTTAGGTCTCTATTTCCTCTAATTACCTACATTTTAATTATGGTCAATTGTTATACAAATTAAATAATGCTTCTGGAAAGTTCCTAAAGAGATTCTAAACCAAATTATGGTGGTCAGGCAGTTCATTCTAGTCAGTCTGGAATGGAGTAGCCGCTGTGAAAAAAAAACCTAAATTTAATGGCTATTAGTATTTAAATCTTTAAGTACAACCTTTCACATACTATGATCAGAACTTATTGAAAATATAATATAAAATGAAATTTAAAATTAAAAAATCTACTAAACAGTGTTAAAAATTCAAATACAGTATTTAGTTTAATAGTTTTATAACTAATGAGAGAAAATGCTAAAACAAGAGAAAAAGAGTTTTCACATCTGAATAAATACAAGTGCGTATAATACCAATATCTAAATTAAGTAATGACATACATTATTTAAAAAAACAGTAATATAAAAGTGGACACAATAGTATATCAAATTGCACAGCTACTCAAATTAAATGTGATATCATTCTCATATCTTTTATAATTATCACGATGAATTTATAGTAAAAATATTCTCTGGGGAAAAAATGGAACTGAAATCCTGAACTCAATAAGTTCAATAAAACATAAAATAAAACCATATTTTGACCAATAAAAATATTCCTAATCATCAGTTGCATTTATAATGTTTTATTATGATTAATTCCTGTGACATGATTAGCATAGAATTGAAAGAAGGTCATGATTTAAAATACATTACTGACTTAGCCCAATGTAGTTCTATCTGTTTTTCAAAAATTGAGTGGGGAAAAAAAGATGTTTTTGCTAAACAGAAGAAAGAGAAATTCATTTATGTGAATACCCAACCCTGACTCATGTTCTTGCCCTTGTGAGCATCTATGTTCTGTAATGGAAATGGACCACCTTGTGGGCAAGAAGAGGTATATGCCCTGTTACAACATCCTTGATAACTTTCATTCTATTCCATTTTGGCAATGTTGTTGAAGAGTTTCAGATTGATAATATGAAAATATAGATAATAGTGATTACTATAATGATAATAATAACATTCCCTAAATATTATCTTGTAGAGAACACTTAACAACTTTAAAGAATTAATACTAGTGTATGATTTCAGGGCTGGTATGTCTCCATTTAACCTATGAATAACAAATAAACTCAATAAGATTAAATAACTTATCTAAAGGCACACTGCCAGGAGGTGGTAAAACTTGGCAACATTCAATCATCAGATGTCAATCCTAAGACAATTCCATTATCTTGTAGCTACCTTTACAACTGATTCTGGATGTACCACTAAGTAGCGTTCTGATCAACAGTTGGCCAGCAAGCTTGTGGTGGCCCTAAGCATTGGGTCATACAGTAAAACATATTTAATTTAATAAAAAATTACTAACTGCTTTCCACAGTGTCTATAACATTTTGTATTCTTACAAACAATGAACAAAAATATTTCTAATTGCTCAATGTTCTCACTAACACTTGGTATTATCATCACTTTTTAAAAGTATAACTCATTCTAATAGGTTTATAGTGGCGTCTCATTGGCATCAATGAATGGGTCAAAAAAGAAATCAAAAGGGAAATAAAAAGATATCTTGACACAAATGAATATGGAAACACAATATACCAAATGTATCAGATATAGCAAAAGAACTTGTAAGAGGTACATTTGTAGCAATAAATACCTACATTAAGAAAAAAGAAAGATATAAACAAAAACCTAACTTTACATTTCAAGGAACTAGTAATGAAAGACAAACTAACCCCAAAGTCAGAAAAGAAAGGAAATAGTAAAGATCAGAGCAGAAATAAATAAAACAGAGATGGATAAAACAATATAAAAGGTCAATGAAGCTAAGAGGTGGTTTTTTTGAAAAGATAAACAAAATTGACAAACTTTTAGCTACAGTAAGGAAAAAAAAGACTCAAATAAGTAAAATTATAAATGAAAGATGAGACATTACAACTGATAACACAGAAGTACAAAGGATTATAAGAGACTACTATGAACAATTACCTACCAGCAAATTTGATAACCTAGAAGAAATGGATAAAATCCTAGAAGCAAACAACCCACAGAAACAGAATCAAGAAGAAATAGACAACCTTATCAGGCCAACTATGGGTAAGGATATTGAATCAGTAATCAGAAACCTCCAAAAAAGAAAAGCTCAGGACCTGACACCCTCACTGGTGAATTCTATCAAACATTTAAAGAAGAAAATAGCCTCAATTCTTCTCAGACTTTTCCAAAATTTAGAAGAGGAAGGAATACTTTCAAACTCGTTTTATGTGGCCAGAATTATCCTGATACCAAAGTCAGACAAGCAAAGAGAATTACAAGCCAGTATTGTTGATGAGCACATATGGAAACATTTTCAACAAAATACTAGCAAACTGAATTCAACAGCACAATAAAGGATCAAGTGGAGGTTATCTCTGGGATGCAAGAATGGTTCAACATACACAAATTGATAAACATGATACACTACATTAACAAAATAAAGGATAAAGATCATAATAATATAATCATCTCAATAGATTCAGAAAATATCTGACAACATTCAACATCATTTTATGGTAAAACTTAACAAATTAAGTATAGAAGGAATGTACCTCACTATAGCAAAGGTCATATATGACAAATTCACAACCAACATCATACCCAATGGTGAGAAGCTGAAAATTTTTCCTCTAAATCAGGAACAAGACAAGGATGCTCACTCTTGTCATTTCTATTTAACCCAGTACTAGAAATCCTATCCAGACCAGTTAGGCAAGAAAAAGAAATAAAAGTCACCCAAAATAGAAGAGAAGAAATGAAATTTCTTTCTTTGCAAATGACATAATTTTATATATTTATATATATAACCCTAAAATCCCCACCAGAAAACTATAAGCAGTAATAAACAAAGCCAGTAAACTTATAGGGTACAAAAACCAACATACAAAAACTATCTGAAAAAGAAATCAAGAAATCACATTTGTAATAGTATCAAAAAATAAAATATATAGGATTAAATTTAACTAAAGAGACAAAAAATCTGTACACTGAAATCTATAACATTAATGAACAAAATTGAAGAAGACAACAATAATAAAAAGATATTCCATGTTCATGAATTGAAAGAATTACTATTGTTAAAATGTCCATACTACCCATGGTAATCCACAGATTCAATAGAATCCCTATTAAAATTCTAATGATATTTTTCACATAAATAGAAAAATATCCTAAAATTCATATAAAACCACAAGAGACCCTGAATAGCCAAAGCAATCTTAAGTGAAAAGAACAAAGCTGGAGGCTTCTACTTGATTTCAAGATTTATTACAAAGCTATAATAGTCAAAACAGCATGGTACTTGTGTAAAAGTAGTCATATAGACCAATAGAACAGAATACGGAGCCAAGAAACAAATCCACGAATTTAATGTCAATTGACTTTTAACAAAGACATCAAGGACACACTATGAGGAGAAGACAATTTCTTCATTAAATGATACTGGGAAAACTGGATGTTCACATGTAGAATAATGAAATTAGACCTTTATGTCACAGCAGGTACAAAAATTGAGTCAAAGTAGATTAAAGACTTAAATATAAGACCTGAAACTGTAACAATACTAGAAGAAAACAGTGGAAAAGCTCCATGACATTGGTCTGGGCAATGATTTTTTGGATATGATCCCAAAATCACAGGTAACAAAAACAAAAATTGACAAATGGGATTGTATTAAATTAAAAAGCTTCTGCACAACAAAGGAAACTATCAACAGAAGGGGAGAAAGTATTGAAAACCGTATATCCAATAAGGGATTTATAGTCAAAATATATAAGGAACTCAAATAACTTAATAGCAAGAAAACAAATAACCCAATTTAAAAATGGGTGAAGGACCAAAATAGACATTTCTATAAAGAAGACATGTAATGGTCACCAGGTATATGAAAAAATGCTCAACATCACTAACCATCAGGGAAATGCAAATCAAAAGCACAACAAGGTATCACCTCACACCTGATAAAATGGCTACTATCCAAAAAAAAAAAAAAAAAAGATAAGTGTTGGTGAGGATGTAAAGAAATTGGAATCTTTGTACACTGTTGGTAGTAATGTAAACTAATTCAGCCATTATGGAAAACAGCATAGAGATTTCTCAAAAAATTAAAATTAGGACTATTATATGATCCAGCAATCCTCCTTCTGGGTATATATCCAAAGGAAATGAAATCAGTACATTGTTGAGATATCTGCACTCCGTTGTTTATTGCAGCATTATTTACAATGGACACTAGAGTGTCCATGGACATATTAATGGATAAAGAAAATGTGATACATATAAGAGAGAATATCGTACACACACACAGACACATGCGGGGAGTTAGCTACGCTCCCAGCAAAAGTTTGGGTCCCTCAGACAGGGGTCGTCACAAAGGATGAAAAAACAGTAGGAAACAGAAATAAAAATAATACACAGAGCCAAAGACATAGTTTATAAAGTAAAGATATATGAAGATAGACAAAGCAGGGTGCCCAGAAGGTTACATTTCTTCCTGCCGAAATGCAACCAAGACTGAAGTATTACACAGATATTTATAGCGCAGGTACAGTTTTTCGTTTGCCAAGGGTAACATGATTTACATAATAATAGGTAGTTTGGTTTAGGGTCAAAGTCTTCTAAAAGGCTACTACAGATCCTTTAACTCTATCTAGGTGAACAATGAGTTATAAAATCTTCTTAGGGCAAACTTCTAAGCTTTATGATAAGGCTATTACTTTAGCAAAAACAGAGACATTGTGGCTCTGGTTATTGTATATTAGAACAGAGATTTCAGAAGTCAAGCATGAGCTGTCCCTTATGCTATTTAACCACATGGTTCCATCTGGGCCCAGCTCAGGCTGCATATCTTATGATCAGCTCTCATCTCTGGAGGCCTGTCTTTGTTGATTAGCTCTGGCATCCCATGGCTCTAGGCAAGACCTGCTTTGTCTTTCAAAGCAGGTGAGAGCCACAAGCCTGGATTGCAGGGTCATCTTGGAATGCAGCTGCTACTGACCATTGAAATGCCCTCCTGAGGTGAGGCAGCTTTTGATATGCGAACTAACACGTTTACATTTTCCTTTAAGGCAAAGTCTTGCAAGACTCCTGAAATCATTTCTGTCTCTAAAAATATATGGGGCATTTCTATAAATCAATATTTCTTAGGCTCAACAGACACAGAGGAATATCATTCAGTCTTTAAAAAGAAGGATATCCTGTCATCTGGGCAACCTGGATGAATCTGGAGGACATTATGCTAAGTGAAATAATCCAGGCACAGAATGACAAATACTGCATGGTCTCACATACATGTGAAACATAAAAAAGTCAGACTCAGAGGTAGGGAGTGGGATGGTGGTTGCCAGGGACTAGGGTGATGGGGAAAGTGGGGCGCTATTGGTCAAAGGCACAAATTTCAGTGTGCAGGATGAATCTGTTCTGGAGAGCTGGTGCATTGCATAGTGACTATAGTTAATAATATTGTATTCTATACTTGAAATTTGCTGGAAGTAAATTTTAAATGTTCTCATGGCACACACACAAAAAGGAAACTATGTGAGGTGATGGATATGTTAATTAGCTTGATTGTGGTAATCATTTCACAGTGTATACACATATTAAAACATCATGTTATATACCTTAAATATACACAATTTTGTCAATTATTTTCTAAATAAAACTGGGAAAAAAAGGAAAACTTCTTTCTGTATCCTTTTATCCAACAAAACTGCTAAAACACTGATTAGTTTTTAATATTTTTTCCCATATTACTTTAAGTTTTTCTGGTGGAAAATTATATTATTTTATAGACACTTACCTTATTTATTCCTTTACTGTTCTTAATTTTCCCAGATTATATTTTTACTTGTGTTTTCCATTAGCTAGGACCTTCAATGACCCATGTATTGTTTTATGCTCATTGATTACATAGTGGACATGGGATAGACGAGAGTTCACAATCCCCAGTAGTGGCTTGGAAGGGGTCCGCAGAGGACCCTGCAGGCCTCAACCCTCAAGGCACTGTCATCTTCTGCTTCCCTCATTCACCTAACTAAATGCATCTGAGATACATGTGCTTTTTTACCTAATTATGTTAGGTAATGATTTTGGTTGATTTTGATTTCCACATGGTAACAAATGACTGTGTAAATGTTCTTTATTTTTTATACTTTACCTGATTGTTTTGGTCATGTGCTGCTGCTTTTGGCGTCAGGTCTGCTGGACTCCACGATCGGAGTCCTGTAAAAGACCGGTTTGCACTCACATTTGGATTAACAGGAACATGGAGGTTATTCTATATAAGGTAAAAATAAATTCTAGAATATTAAAAAGAAGAGCCACTCTCTTACATGGGGACAGCATGATGAACCACGCCAGTAAAGGACAGCAGAACAGAGGACCTACTGGATCTGCAGTACAGGAAAAAGTCTTTCAGGATTAACTCAGCAAATTGATGTTGTTAATGTGACTGAAAATTCCTTCTCTTAGAACAGCAAATACTTCCTATAAAATCTTATTTATACTTAACTTTCGTTTCAAAATGGTTTATCTCTAAATTGCATAAGTAGCACTTTTTCAAGTTATCTTAAATGCTGTATTAATGACTCTAAATTAATAAGGCTTTGCAATATTTCAGCTATTCCATAATTAAAACAGCATTTTTATCAGCCTAGAATTAAAGTCTTTTAATCTTGAAAGATAAACTAAAAATAGCAATAATTAATACAACATAAATTACATTACAGCATCACTTTCCTGATTTTTTAAAGCACTATGATAGAAACAGATATTAAAAAATTTTGTTATATATAGAAAATTTGCTATTTTATGTTGCTTCTCAGCAGGTAAACATCTTCAAGTGAATGTGCAAAGTAAATAAAGTAATGCTTAAAATCATTTTTTAAACTTAACCCTTTCCATGGGCTATAAATATAGATGCTAATCATATAAAGTGGTATGAAGTGGTGGTAATGTAAGATTATACAAAAACACCAAAAAAAAAAAAAAGTCTCAAGTGTAAACTTTCAAAAATGTTTTTAATAAATTGTATTATTTTAATTTGAAATATGTGTGTATAATTTTTTTAAATACTTGCTAGTTATAATCATACATAAAAATGGGCACTCCCAGGCATTTATTTTGCCCATATATATATACTTCTTTTTTGTTTATGAAAGCAAAGTTTCTGATTAGCTATTTTCAGGAGATTTGGCTAAATTTACATCAGCAAGTTGAAAGAAATTCAAGCAAAGCCTCCTAACATATGAATACACAGGGCAAGTGTATGTGCACATTCACAATTGGATTCTCCCAGTTAAGAAATAAAAATATTTGAAGAATTTGGAGGAAAAAGGCTTTTTCCCCTGACTATTTAAACTAGGTCAGGAGTTTTTACCCTGGGGTCCATAAATAGGACTTATCCTGGGAAATCTCTGAATATGTCTCTCTCTCTCTCTCTCTCTCTCTATATATATAGTTTTCTATCTTTAAGAAAGAGAATTCAGTGGCTTCATCAGAACCTCAGTGGCGTCGAAGCCCGGGGCAGTGCAAGCGCTCCGTATCCAGGCGGAGGCTGGAGGCCCCCCGAGCCAGCTCTGGCCAGTCAGAACAAAGCGCACTCCGCCTGCAGCCTGCGAGAAGCTACGGAACTTCTGTTCCAATGGAAAAGGAAGGCATCTCTCCACGTCACCTCAAACCCTAGGCCATCTTTAAAAATGTTAATATTGAAGAGTATTTTGCCTATTTGTTCTGTATTTTTGACAAATCTCAGGAATTTCCAAATAGGAAAAATAAATAAATTATGGCTTTTTATTTACCAACAAGTTTAACCATGGTTACAATATACATCTTCATTACCGAAATGTCCAGGAAGAAAATTCCCTATCTGTTTAAAGTTCTGCATATTTAAATGTCTAAATAAAAAATTGTAAGGTGAACCCACATTTTAACTTTCTGATTATTCCTGCATTAAAGGTGATAGCAAAACTTTGTTCAACATGAAATAGAAGGAGATCTGTTGCCAGTATTAGCAGAACAAGGAATTTGAACAGCCCTTCCAGAAGAACAACTGGATAAGCTAAGGAAGATATTTTAAACATGTATATTAAGGCAACATAGAGTGAAA
Source organism: Eulemur rufifrons (assembly GCF_041146395.1). Lineage (NCBI taxonomy): Eukaryota > Metazoa > Chordata > Mammalia > Primates > Lemuridae > Eulemur > Eulemur rufifrons. The sequence goes on along the minus strand of NC_091011.1, from coordinate 2,832,094 downwards.
GAGATAGTGAGGAACTATGTAGCTGAGGCTCCCGAGAAGAAGAAAATCCAGAGATGTGAATCTTGTTTTTCGGTGTTTCCCAGGGGAATCTGCTCATCACAGAGGCCAGAGAAAGGCCAAGAAAATGAACACTGTGTCCAGCCACGTGCCGGGCCAAGAAGAAAAGCAGCCAGAATTCAGGGCCCACTAAGAAGGGGGAAGTGACTGGAATTTTGAAGAGTAGCACCACAGGAGAGCAGTTTTCAAAGCATGGTCCACGCATCCTAGATAATTTCTCCTCACCTAAGTTCCAGAAGGAAGTGCAGAGAAACAAAATGATGAAAAACACAGAAAAGATCTAGCACATGTAAATTGGAGTCTTGGAGTCCATATAGGTAAACAACCCCTTTCCTCTTCTTGGCTGAGCACCTCACTCCAACATCCCGTGTTGGCGGGGGCTGGGGGGTGACAGGAGAGTGTTTCTCACACCAACAAATTCTCCAACTCTCCAAACACTAACTTGGTGTCTTCAATTCAATTATGGCACAAAATATCTGGAGTTAGTGCAGACCCTACAGGTTAAGGGATCAGTCCCACAAGACTGCCCCGTACTTTAGACACCAATTACAACTAGTCGGTCCCTACATCACCTGCATTCTGCCTGACTTGGCTAAAAGTCAGAGGTTCCCATGACCCCTTCCTCGGGTTCAACATTTGGCTAGAACGGCTCACAAAACAATGAGCTCACAAGAACAGAGGTCCTCCCTTCTTCTAGCAGGAGGGGCTGTCCCCAGTTTAACTTCCCACTGGACATTAGAAGAGAGGTGGCCTTGCAGATAGTAGTGAGGCTTTGACCCACCTGGGAATCTTCTGGATGTTTGGGTCCACAGCCCTGGCCAAACCTGGAGCCACTGCCACTTGTGGGCCATTCCTTCCCTCTGGCAGAGGAATTGAGCAAACCTATCACTCACCCTTTTCCACCCCAAAACCACTGCTCTGTGGTTTCCCAAGGACCAGCGAGTACTAACGTCCCATTAAGAGGCTGGGACTTTCCTGGTCTGTGGCCGCAGGAACTGTCCACTCACCCGAGGGCTATTAATTAAGCACTACATGACACAGATTTGGGCACCAGGGAACAAAAAATAAAAACCCCTGCCCTGTGGCACTTCCATTCTGAAGGACAAGACAGAGAATCAACAAAACACATGAAATGAAGCAATCCGGGTAACACTGCAGGGAGACGAGAGGCGGGGAATTAGCGTGGGTGGGATGTGGTGGGCCGGGGGGAAAGATGGAAACGTAAATCATTTAAATGCAGTTGCCAAGACAGAGCTTGTTGAGCGGGTGATTAGAGCCATTTGACTTTTTAAAGTCCTGAAAGTCATAAGTCCACACCTGACTTACAGAACTTCTGAGAGGATAACAAGGGGTAAAAATACACTTCTAACTTCTCTGAAAACCTGAAATCCCAGACGTGTTTAAGCTATTGTTTCCAGGTTTTTTGTATGGACATTAATGCCAGGTAAATAAACTACCTTCATAGTTTCTGTTCTTTGTGTGTCCTTTGAAACAGTATAAAGTGAATTAGACCACCTAGAAATATTTTATTTTAGTCAAACAAACCAGCTGTTGTAATTTCTATCTTCTGATGACTTTTTGTTACCATTTGTAAGAGGTTCGTGCAAACTGCAGTTCCATCCAGCTCATAATACTGGAAGCCCATAGGTACCCATAGAGTGACAAGTCTCCACAACATAAAGTTTCTGGGTATAGAAATAAATTTTGGTGAATGGAAAATTACTTATCAGAAAATCGAGTGCACATTTTCCCCATCAGCTAAATTGTTCCAAAACTTTACAAATACAAAATGGTATCAGCTTTTAGCAACTCTAATACATTCCTTTATTGCAGACAGCTTTTTGAATCACATTAAAACCACAGGATTGGAGTTGTCATGAGTTGCATTTTATCAGCACAAATGAGGGTGCTTTTTTTTACCATACAAATTAGGGCGATTATTTCAATTCAAGCTGTGATAGTTCTGGGGAGAATGATTGCACATATATTATTCAAAAAAAGAAGAGGAAGAAAGAGAAAAGAAAAGCTCACAGTAGGAATCTGCAATGCAGTGTTTAGTTTTGTTTGTGTTTGTTTTTTTTAATCCAGCTACTTAGCAGTAATTTATTGCCCTATTACTTCCGCACTTTGCTGCATTCAGAAAGTCTATGCTTGTCATGTTTACAACTAAAGATACTCATAATCCTTTTTTTGTACTGAAACTTTAAGAAAGCCATAAACCAAACTAGACATCAATTAAAAGCTGCTGATTTTTAATTTAAAAGACATTAAATAAAATTTTTTAAAAACTGTTCTCTAAGTTTTCATAGAGTCCAAAATTATACATTTAATAAACTGTTCAATCAGTGCTTATCCAGGTAGCACAGCTTCCTGCTCTTTGCTGAGGGGTTTTCAAAATACGTGGATGCAGAAATTTCTGTAAAATGCCTTTCTGCACCAAGCTCCTGCTAATATTTTTCAGCACAAAATCAGATTAAAGGGAAGTTCAGGAAGACCTACAGCCTACGTTGAAATTTCTGAATGTAGGATAGAATGTGTAAAATGAAATTTGTTCTCACTTTTTTACATCTAAAAGAAAGTTCATTTTTTATAAACCTCAATAATTAAACACAATTTTGCTTTCAAATTTTTGAAACTCATCTTCTTTCTGTTAATTAAATTAAAATTTTCAAACTTGAAATGAAAACTCTACCTATTCAAAGGTAATTTTTACTCTTGCTTCTGACCCTATTGGAAAACTGAGGCGGAACCAAACCCAGCACATGGTGAAGCTAGTGCAAAGCCAGGTTAGGTAGAGCGTTGGGTCACAAATGCAGTGGGAGCGTGGAAGGGGAGGAATTCAGCCCTGGATGGAATAGTGGACAGTGGGGAGAAGAAGACTGGATGGGTGGCCGTTAACTCAGGCAAAGATTTTTGATTCTTCCAAAGAGCAGTTTTTCTGGGGTCACTGCTGGAGATTCACTTACAATGGGGTACTTTTGGGTTTCCAGTAACCCACAGTTTTACATGTCTAGGGAGGGAAAAAAGCAAAAATATGTTTTTACTGCTGGTGAAATTAATAGAATTTGTATATAAATGTCATTTGGAAATCGTTTATCTTATGCAGGCTATCCATGTGTTGTTTGATGTGTGTGGTTAATACTAATTGGGGCTAATTGATTATAACTTAGTGGTTAGAGGATCAGTACTGTATTAATGGTGTGACCAGCAGTGAGTAGAAAAAAAAAAAATGCTACTGATCAACATCCCTTGAAAATAATTCCTATAGGAATTAATGAAATTTTCATGAATGAATTCCCCAAGTGTGAGTCTGTGAAATTCCAGAGTCATTTTTCTAAGGACTTATGGTTTTTCCCTTGCAGTTTTAAAACCAGACTGCATCCTGGCAATACTTGTTCATGCTGCTATGTGAAAGAATTCCTTGAACCTACTAGAAATATAAATCAAGTTTAGGTATTAATAAAAAAGAGTCTCTTTCAAAGTTATACGAGATTCTCTCATATTTGAGAAGAATAGAGGAGAAATAAATGCTATGTATTTTATTTCTCACTCTAGTTTGTGTCTTTTGATTTGGGTATATTAGTACTTTTTCAGAAAAAAAAAGTAAACTGAATCTTAAGAATAAAACACTAAGTATTAGGGACATTCTCATGGGGCAGAAAGATATATCAAAATAATTAAAGACACACCTTATTGACATCCCTTATATGATAAACTAAACTTAGCTATCTTTAAAAAATATAAGGTATTTGAATTCATTCTTCTTGACTCAACTATCAGGAGGTATCCCAACTTATTGGAAAAGTAGCAAACATATACATTATTCCACCTAAGGCATAACTAGTTGAAGGTGCCCTTCAATGTGATGCCATAAATTACATCTTGAGTATGAGGGAAATTGCAATATGAATATACATAAATCATTAAAAATACAATCTGTCTTTCAAGCTATGTATGAAATGGAATGAGATAAACTATAGGACCATATTTCAAAACTGGAAAGAAACCCAGAATAATTTCCACTGGATGGAGAAGAGTGACATGCTATTATGATAAAAATTTCCCCAAACTATCATTAATGTCTAGTACAAAGAAAAGATAGCAATTATTATTATTAGGTTAAATAAGAGAAATAAAAATGGCTGATTGTATGGTAGAGAGAAGATAGATTAAATAGAAGGGAGTACATTTTAGTTATAAGGCAAATTAAGCAATGAAACAGTTGGCAAGGGAAATTTACTTTCATTGCTATTAAAGCTGGCTTCAGATCTAGTAAGAAATTCTTTTAGAAAGCTTTTAAAGGACATTGTTTACTAATTTGCCAAGTTTCTGGTAAAAGACAACATTTGAGATTTCCTTGTAATACAAGAGCTATCATAATCTTGTTAAATATGTTTTGATATAAAATTAACTAATCTCAAGGGTTTTCCAACTCAGTTCCAAATGTCTAGAGCTATCCAAACATAGCTCTAGAAAGCAAGAGCTTTAGGAGAAAAAATTTGACTATTTAAATTAATAGTCAGGTGTTTTTAATTTAAAGTCTTTAAATTAATACTTTAGGTGTAGGGAAAACATGATACACATGTAAGATATTAGAGCAGAAGGCAGAAAAGTCCACTAACCCACAGCCAATTATGTAATGACAAAATTGCCTACACAGGGGCAAATAATATATGTGCTCATTTCAATCCATTGCTGAAATAAAGGATTTATCATATGTGGAATACATATGTACGTGTGTATGTATATGTATATACATATGAAGAAAAAGGGCATTCATTAATTAAATATAGAGAAGAAAATAATTATCACTAGAGAAAAGAATGACTTAAAAGTATTTTAAATCTGTATGAGCGGGTCATTCCCTTTGAATCTTTCAAAGATTTTTTTGCCTCTATTTCAATTTTCATCTGTCATTTCAATTTATAATTATAAAAAGAACATTGCTTAGTGGTTATCATAATGGGATATCATAATTGAAATCATTAACAGAGGAATTTGAGACCTTGAGATGAAAAGAAATGTAAAGCACTATCTTTTAGTAATAAATGTCATAACTTAGATTGTGCCTACAGCAACTAAAGGTTTCAGTAACTGGGGACACAAGAAAAGAATCTATTATCTGATGCTTCCAGATGCCAGGTCCTCTGCTAATTGCTACAAATAAAAGACAAGGACAGATACAGTGCCTGTCTTTAACAAGTGGAGGAGGCAAGCAGTAAAACCACATTACTGATTAATAACAACTGGTATCAGGGCCTCAAAGGAAAGATATGTGGAGCAAAGAGAGAATATGACTTGAGGGCTTAATGTAGCTCAAATAATGATGGAAGGCGTTCCTCAGAAGACTGAAGTACTAGGAGCAAACCAGGCAAAAGGATGGGAGGAAGATATTCTAGGCAGAGAAAACTGCGTGAGCAAAGGCCCTGAGCTGAGAGATACCTTAACATATTAGAGGAAAAGAAAGAGGGTCTGGGTGGTTGGGCATAAATCCACAGAGAAAGTGGAGCCAGATGAGGTTGCAGAGCTAAGCAGGACCTAGATCACACAAGCTTTTAAGACCGCATTGAGAATTCTGCAGTTTATCACTCAAAAGTGTGAAGCAAGGAAGTGGCAGGATGACTTTATGTGTTGTCTCAATGAGATGTTCACCGCCAAACCATCAGGAAGTTGGCCAGAAGTCTGAATTCCAGTGGCAAGAGAATAAAACAAATCCAGGCTCAATTTAATTACAAGTTAAAATTCCCAAGTTTCTTAATCTGAGAGGTGAAATACAGTAACGGGAAGATTTACATGCTTTGCTAATATTCAGACTGATTCTGTGATAAAAGTAGGGATCCCAGGCATGTTCCCTTGAATCAAGTCCTAAGTTAGCGAAGGGGAGTCTGAGTAACACGATCTATTAAGTTCTGGGGTTAAGGGTGTGCAAAGGGCAGACTGCACTGGAAGAGGCTTGGTCAAGGGGAGAAAGGTCTGGACTGAGGCGTGGTATAGGCCCCTCCGCCTGGGCAAATGAGGGCACACGGTGAGGGAGGCTGGGGCACAATGAGCAAAGCACTGTTCCACACACAGATGTTTTGCTTCCCTTCCTGAAAGAAGCAGTTGAAAGTTTGTTTGTTCTGTTAATATTCTGTTATTATTTACAAGATTATAGATGAATGTATTCATTTCCTATTGCTGCTATAACAACTTACTGCAAACTTACTGGCTTAACCCAGCACAAATTTATTATTTAACATTTCTTGAGGTCAAACGTCTGTAATGGGTTCCTCTGGTTTAAAATCAAGGAATGCATCCCTCTGGAGGCTCTAGGAGAAAACAATTATCCTTGCCTTTTTCAGCTTCTAGAGATTACCACATTCCTTGGCTTATGGTCCCTTTCTTATATCACTTTCACCTCTGCTTCTATTGTCACATCTCCTTTGCCTCATGCCTCCTTCTTGCACTTACAAAGACCTCTGTGATGACACTGGGCCCACCAGGTAATCAAGGATAATCCCCCATTTCAAGATCCCTAGCCACATCTGAAAAATCATCTTTTCCATGTAAGGTAATATAGTCACAGGTTCTGAGAATTGGCATGTAGACATCTTTGGAGGACCATTACTCTGCCTACCACAATGACTTTGCCAAATTTCTTGGAATAATGGAAACATTTTACTAAGCATTCAAACCTCCCTTCTCAAAATAATTGAAATGAAAAAGGCCCTCAGCAATAGTAGAAATTGGGAATATATATTAATTGTACTTTCTTTTATATAGAATAGAAAGGAACAAATTAAAGGAGGACACAAAGGTTCAACTCAAGATTTCATCTTCCAGATGAAGCACAGATTTATTTCAAGGAGTCAATAGGTGAGATCTAGACAGGACATTCTCAATACAGTCTGAATTAGAACAGCAGAGTTGTCAAGAAAGGGTGTACCTTGGAAAAGGAAGAAGCTGAGCCACATGAAATCCCACTCCCTACTGTAGGTTAGTATGTGCCTAAGGAAACAGTCACACCAAACAAAGTTTCTCTCTAATTTGCAATCAACATAATGCTCTGAAATTCTTTTTCTGTGATTCATTCATTCATTGATCTACTCATTCAACAAATACTTAATAAGTACATCCATACCTTTTATAAGTTCCTGGGATACAGCAGTGACTAAAACAAAATATCTCCTTTCATAAAACTTGTGTTCCAGATAAGAGAGAAGGAAAATAGAAAACAAATAACTTGTAATATAGTATCAAGTAGCACTAAGTTTTATAAAGGAATATAATACAGAATAAGGTAATAGGGAGGGAGAAAAGAGAGTAAGAGACATTTGAGCAGAAACCTAAAGGACAGAAAGGGAGTTACCTAAGTGGATGGATATTCCAGGTGTAGGTAGAGAGGAAAACAAGAACCAGAAACCTCTCTTTGGCACTTCCAGTGAACAGTAAGGAGCCAGTCTATCCAGGGAAGAGAAAGTAAGGGGACAGTTGGAAGGTAATGAGGTTAGGAAGGTGTCCTAGGGTCTGATCATGTAGGTTAAGCCTCTAGATTTTATTTTAAGGCTAAAGGAACAGGGGAATGAGGAGATCTAATTTACATTTTAAAAGGTAAAGTGCAGTTTTTCAGCTACCAGAGAGACAGTAGAGCAAGAAAAGATAATAAAGATAGCACTTTGTTGTTACAGGCTGTAAATAGAGCAGCTGTAATCAGAACTTTACTTGAATTCTGTAATATGGAAAGGGAAAGAAAAGAAGTTTCCTTAGTCTATTTTTTCTGCTATAACAAAATACCATAGACTGGGTACAATAAAAATTTATTTCTCATGGTTCTGGGAGCTGGAAAGTCCAAGATCAAGGTTCTGGCCAGACTGGTGTCTAGTGAGGAAAGCTCTCTGCTTCCAAGATGATGCCTTGTTGCTGAATCCTCCACAGGGTAGCAACCCTATGTCCTCACATGGTAGAAGGGATGGAAGGACAAGAGAGAACTCCCTTCAATATTGAGGGCTTTTATGAAGGTGCTAATCATAATCACAAGGGTGGAGCCCTTATGACTTTGTCACCTACCAAAGGCCAGACCTGTTAATACTATTGCATTGGGAATTAAGTTTCAACGTGAATTTTGGAAGGAAGGGACACCATGATAGGGGACACCATCATTCAAACCACAGCAGAAGTGATTATGTGCTTCTGGAGAGAGTGTGGCATTCCTCTTTAACTCTGTCCATAATCTGGAGATTTTTGTATCTATAGCATTGTTTAGCTTCATAGAAATGGCCCAAAGGTATCAATGACCACACATGCAGAGAGATGGGCTTCCCCCTGACAGTGGTTCTCTATGGGGCAGAGAGGCTCTTCCCTGAGATGGGGGGGGGGGGGGAGACAAACCAAGTTAGAAGCAGTATACTGTGAGTAGAGGCCAGACAAAGAAAGATGACTCGCTAAAAAAGGACTCTGACAGTATTCAGATGTACAGTAATGTACATGATCATCTCAATAGATTCAGAAAAGGCATTATATAAAATCCAGTACTCTTTCAAGGTAAAAGCCCTCAACAAATTGGGCATAGAAGGAACACACCTCAAAATAATAAAAGCAATATATGACAAACTCACAGCCAATATTATGTTGAACAGGGAAAAGTTGAAAACATTCCCCCTAAGAAGTGAAACAAGACAAGCATGCCCACTGTCAGCACTTCTATTCAACATAGTATTGGAAGTCCAAGCCAGAGTAATCAGGCAACAGAAAGAAATAAAGGGCATCCAAATCAGGAGAGGGGAGGTCAAACTATCCCTGTTTGCTGATGTTGTTATTTGGTATCTAGAAAACCCTACAGACTCCACCAAAAGACTCCTGGAATTGATAAATAAATTCAGCAAAGTCTCAGGCTACAAAATCAATGTACACATTAGTAGCATTTCTTTATACTAATAACAGTCAAGCTGAGAGTCAATCAAGGACTCAAGACCATTTGCAATAGCTATATACCTAGGAATATCCTTAAGGTGAAAGATCTCTACAATAAGAACTACAAAATACCGATAAAAGAAATTGCAGATGACACAATCAAATGGAAGAACATCCCTTGATTGGTAGAATCAACATCATTAAAATGTCCATACTGCCCAAAGTAATTTATAGATCCAATGCAATCCTTATCAAAATACCATCATATTTTACAAATCTAGAAAAAATATAATAATCCTAAGCTTCATTTGAAACCAAAAAAGAGCCCAAATAGCCAAAGCATTCTTACACAAAAAGAATAAATCTGGAGGCATCACATTAACTGACTTCAAATTATACTTCAAGGCTATAGTAATCATAAAAGCATGGTACTGGTATAAAAGTAGACCAAAGAAACAGAATAGAGAACCCATAAATAAAACCATGTACCTACAACCAACTGATCTTTGACAAAGCAGACAACATACACTAAGGAAAGGAAGCCCTATTTGATAAATGGTGCTGGGAAAATTGAATAGCCACATGCAGAAGAATGAAACAGGATCTCTATCTCTTGCCATATAAAAAAATTAACTCAAAATAAGACTTAAATGTAAGGCATGAAACCATAAAAATTCTAGAAGAAAATGGAGCAAAAACTCTTCTAGACATTGCTGTAGGCAGAGAATTTATGACTAAGACCTCAAAGGCAAATATAGCCACAGTAAAAATAAATAAATGGGACTTAATTAAATTTAAAAGCTTTAGCACAGCAAGGAAATAATCAACAGAGTAAATAGACAACCTGCAGAATGGGAAAAAATATTCACAAGCTATACATCCAACAAAAGACTAATATCCAGAATTACCAAGAACTCAAAAAAATTAGCAAGAAAAAAACAAACAACTCCACCAAAAAGTGGGCAAAAGACATGAAAAGAATTAAAAAAAAAAAAAAAAAAGATAGACGAGTGACCAACAAACAAGAAAAAGTTCTCAATGCTCAACATCATTAGTTATCAGGGAAATACAAATTAAAACTACAGTGAGATACTGCCTTACCCCTATCAGAACAGCCATTATTAGAAATTCAAAAAATAATAGATGCTGACATGATGCAGAGAGAAAGGAACGCTTATACACTGTTGGTGGGACTGCAAATTAGTACAACCTCTATGGAAAACAGTATGGAGATTCCTCAAAGAAATAAGTGTAGACCTACTATTCAATCCAGCAATACCACTGATGGGTACCTACCCAAAGGAAATGAAAAGACACTTGCACTCAAATGTTTATTGCAGTACAATTCACAATTGCAAAGATGTGAAATCAACCTAAAGTTTCTTTATCAGCTCAATTAATCAGTAGTTAAAGAAAATGTGGTATACATACATATACACCATAGAGTACTACCCAGTCATAAAAAGGAATGTAATAATGTCATTTGCAGCAACTTGGATGGAACTGGCAACCATTACCCTAAGGGAAGTGTCTCCAAAATGGAGGACCAAACACCATATATTGTCACTAATAAGTGTGAGGTAAACGAAGATTACATACAAAAACAAAGCAACATAAAGGACATGAAAAAACAAGAAAGGAGGAATGTGAGATGGAGTGTGGCATAAAAACTTACCTGTTGGGTACAATGAACACTACTTTGGTGACAGGCATACTAAGAGCCCTGACTTAAGCATTATACATGGTATTCATGTAACAAAAACCCTTGTACCCCCTTAATTAATATTTTGAAAACAAAACAAAAAAAGAAATAAATGTGTACTTAACACAGTTCCTTTGTGGTACTTTCCTACCCTTTGATACCCATGTGGATATCGATGTAATATTTTTTGAGAAAACATGTACAAGATAAAAGACTATTTATGCTGACATATGGACATTAACCACTGTAGTATCCATATAATAAAGCAATAACCCCTTATTTGAAATGATCATGGCAGCACTAAATAGCAAACCTTAGTAAAAATTGCCATACCCCTTAAAATTTTATGACTAAATAGGAAAGAATAAAAACAGTGCCAACAATAATGATCAAAAAACAATTACAAAATGTAAGACCTATAAAAGAGATTAGTTGATAAAGAAACTATAAATTCAGAAATTAAAAACCAGAAGGGGAGGAAAAAAATGGCGCAGTGAAGGTAACCTCCTGGATTCCTGCTCCCAGAGAGGGAGGCGTAGATCTTGGTCTGCTACACTTGAGTGGATCGCTCCCCCCAAGAACAGCATTGTGAATTGGCAGAGAATTAGCATGGGACACAAAAAGCAGGAAAAAGAAAAGGTGAATGGGAGATAAGATCACAAAATCTCGAGACTGTGAGACAAACAATAGAGAGTAGAGCGTGGGATGGCTGCGCCCGCCTGGCCAGCGAGTGAGGTGGGATCAGTCCCATGATCAGGAGAACATCTTGCTTCCCCACTGGCCTCCACACCCACTCAGACAGGGATCTGCCTGAAGTTGGTGCAAAATCACCGTGGGAGACATGGGACTCCATGGAGAGGAGACATTAGTGGGAAACATCTTGAACTCCCTGAGCTCTGTGCCAGGACTGCACTGGGCGGGGGAGGGACTGGTCTGGGCTACCGCTGGAGGTTGCTAGGAGACAGGTAACTTGCCTCTACCACTCAGTGTGTCCAGATCAACGGAGGTGAACACTAAATAGGGGACTCTAACCTGGAAACTTCTGCAGGCTAATAGGCCTGCTCAGGGTACATCAGAGAGAGCAAGAGCTCCTGCTGGACAGGTGTGAGATTGTGGGAGGGCAACATAAAAGAGACAAGGGGGCATCCTGATTACTCAGCCCCCTGACTCAGCACCTGCCAACCCCTCAACAGTTACCCCCAGTGCTAGTGCTCTGCAGGCGAGAGGTCGCCATTTTGGGGGTCTACAACCCAGCCGCTGTGGTGTGACATGGTGTCAGGCAGCTCCCTTCCCACAGCCCGGGGACTCTCAAGACAAGCACTGCCCTTACACAACCTACAGTCAACTAGCCAGACCCGTTTTGAGGTGTGAACACTGAGTGCTTCCCCAGTCATGGGAGGCTAATGTTTGTGTGACCTACAGGTGCTGGGTCATGAGAGACTAATGCCTGCTGGACTTACAGATGCTGGGGTGCTGGGTGGACTGTGGCACCAACCCCTCCCCCTAGCCACCATCTTTCACGCTAAAAGTGGTAGGCGCCACCTGTGGAGGTAGGGAGAGACAAGAAAAGCCACTCTCCCTCTTTGAACTAAATGAAAAAGGAGACACAAGTTATCAAAATCTGTGGGACACAGCTAAAGCAGTCTTGAGAGGAAAGTTTATTTCCATAAGTGCCTATATCCAAAAAACAGAAAGATCACAAATAGACAAACTAATGAATTGATTCGAAGAGCTGGAGAAAGAAGAACAGACTGACCCAAAACCCACCAGAAGAAGGGAAATTAATAAGATCAAATGAGAACTAAATGAAATTGACAACAGGAAAAGTATATGGAAGATTAATAAAACAAAAAGTTGGTTCTTTGAAAGGATAAATAAAATTGACACACCTTTGGCTACACTAAGAACAGAAAAGAAAAATCACTAATAAGTTCCATTGGGAACATGAAAGGAGAAATTACAACTGATGCCACAGAGATACAAGATATCATCTATGAATTGTACAAAAAACCTTTATGCACACAAATTGGAAAATGTGGAGGAAATGGAAAAATTTTTAGAAACACACAGCCTCCCTAGGCTCAACCAGGAAGAAATAGAATTCCTGAACAGACCAATATCAAAAGCTGAAATTGAAACAGCAATAAAAAACCTTCCTAAAAGAAAAGTCCCAGACCAGATGGTTTCACACCCGAATTTTACCACACCTACAGAGAAGAACTGGTGCCTATCCTACAAAAGTTATTCCACAACATCAAGAAGGATGGAATCCTCCCCAACACATTTCATGAGGCCAACAGAACCCTGACACCAAAACCAGGAAAGGACACAACAACAACAAAAAAGAAAACTACAGATCAATATCCCTTATGAATATAGATGCAAAAATTCTCAACAAAATCCTAGCAAACCAAATCCAGGTGCTTATAAAGAAAATAATCCATCACGACCAAATGGGCTTCATCCCAGAGATGCAGGGATGGTTCAACATACAGAAATCTAAAAATGTAATTCACTACATTAATAGAAGCAAAAACAAAGAACATATGATCCTCTCAATAGATGCAGAAAAAGCATTTGACAAAATTCAGCACCCTTTTATGATAAGAATGCTTAACAAAATAGTCACAGATGGGGCTTACCTAAAAATGATACAAGCCATATATGATAAACCCACAGCCAATATCATACTTAATGGGAAAAATTGAAAGCATTCCCACCTAGAACTGGAACCAAACAAGATTGCCCACTGTCCCCACTGCTATTCAACATAGTGCTAGAAGTCCTTGCTACACTGATTAGACAAGAGAGGGGAATTAAGGGCATCCAAATGGGGGCAGAAAGAGATCAAACTCTCACTCTTTGCTGCTGAAATGATATTATAACTAGAAAACCCCAAGGATTCAACCAAAAGACTCCTGGAATTGATAAATGAATTCAGTAAAGTCACAGGATACAAAATGAATACACACAAATCAGAGACATTCATATACACCAATAAAAGTCAAACTGAGAACCAAATCAAAGACTCAATACCATTCACAATAGCAAAAAAGAAAATTAAGTACCTAGGAATATATTTAACTAAGCAGGTAAAAGACCTTTACAGGGAGAACTATGAAACACTGAGGAAAGAGAGAGCAGAGCATGTGAACAGGTGGAAAACCACACCATGCTTGTGGGTCAGCAGAATCAACATTGTTAAAATGTCTGTACTACCCAAAATGATATACAGATTCAATGCAATCCCTACTAAATTACCAACATCTTTTTTTACAGACGTAGAAAAAATAATTTTACATTTCATACGGAAGCAGAGAAGACGCCCATTTAGCAAAAGGAATTTTAGGCAATAAGGACAAAATGGGAGGTATTAATTTGCCAGACTTCAAACTGTACTACAAGGCTGTGGTTACTAAATCAGCTTGGTATTGGCACAAGAACAGGGACACAGACCAGTGGAACAGAACTGAGAATCAAGATATAAAACCATCCTCATATAACCATCTAATCTTTGACAAAGCAGACAGAAATATACACTGGGGAAAAGAATCCTTATTCAATAAATGCTGCTGGGAAAACTGGGTAGCCTCATGTAGAAGACTGAAACAGGACCCACACCTTTTACCTCTCATAAAAATCAAATCACGGTGGGTAATAGACTTAAACCTAAGGTGTGAAACTGTTAGAATTCTAGAAGAATATGTTGGAAAAACTCTTATAGACATTGGCCTAGGCAAAGAATTTATGAAGAAGATCCAAAAGGCAATTACAACAACAACAAAAATAAATAAATGGGACCTGATCAGATTAAAAAGTTTCTGCACAGCCACAGAAACTGTCATGAGAGCAAACAGACAACCTACAGAATGGGAGAAAATTTTCATATGATACACATCCGATAAAGGGCTGATAACTAGAATCTATTTAGAACTCAGGAAAATCAGCAAGAAAAAAATCAAACAATCCTACCAAAAAGTGGGCAAAGGACATGAATAGAAACTTTCCAAAAGAAGACAGAACAATGGCCAACAAACATAAGAAAAAATGCTCAACATCTCTAATCATCAGAGAAATGCAAATCAAAACCACAATGAGATATCACTTAACTCCAGTGAGAATGGACTTTATCAAAAAGTCCCATAACAACAAATGTTGGCGTGGATGCGGAGAGACAGGAACACTCATACACTGCTGGTGGGACTGCAAACTAGTGCAACCCCTGTGGAAACCAATATGGAGATACCTTAAAGATGTACAAGCAGATCTATCATTTGATCCAGCAATCCCATTGTTGGGCATTTACCCAAAAGAACAAAAGACATTCTATAAAAAAGACATCTGCACTCAAATGTTTATAGCAGCCACAATTCACAATTGAAAAGATGTGGAAACAACCCAAGTGCCCATCAAGACATGAGTGGATTAATAAAATGTGGTATATGTATACCATGGAGTACTACTCAGTTATAAGAAACAATAGTGATCTAGCACCTCTTGTATTTTCCTGGATAGAGCTAGAACCCATTCTGCTAAGTGAAGTATCCCAAGAATGGAAAAATAAGCACCACACGTACTCACCATCAAATTGGTTTCACTGATCAACACCTAAGAGCACATACAGGAATAACATTAATCAGGTGTGGGGCAGATGGGAGGTGGGGGAGGGGATAGGTGTCTACATACATAATGAGTGCAATGCGAACTGTCTGGGGGATGGACACGCTTGAAGCTCTGACTCGGGGGGAAGAAGGGGCAAGGGCAATATATGTAACCTAAACTTTTGTACCCCCATAATATGCTGGAATAAATAAAAAAAATTAAAAAAAAACAAAAGGTACAAAAACTTTTAAAAATACTTATTTATCATGACTTTTTTAGCTCTCCTTTTAAAAATGTATTCTAAGACTATACCACAATATTAATGAGCATTGTATCTCAGAAGACTCATTATATATTTTTTTAATTTATATTTCTCATTTTCATTCTATTTCCTTTTTTATATGATAGATATTCAATACATGTAAATTTGAACAATACATGAAAGTTTCTGTTTAGGATGTAGAAAAATGGAAAGAGGTCACAGGTTTGGGTACAGTTTCTTTGTCTCCACCAAAACTTATGTTCAAAATTGATCCCCAATGTGGTAGTTCTGGGAGATGGCGCCTGGTGGGAGGTGTTTGAGTCATAGGGCAGATGCCTCTTGATTGGCTTGGTGCTGTTCTGCAATTGTGAGTGATTTTCTCTCTAGTGAGACTCAGTTTCCATAAGAGTGGGCTGTTACAAACCCCAGAACTCCCTCAAGTTTTGTCTCTCCACACGTGTTTGCTTCCCCTTTGACCCTCTCCACCATGCTGTGGTGCACGTGAGAAGCACTTGCCAGACATTGACCAGGTGCTGGTGAAATGCTTCTTGTACTTCCCAACCTGCAGAACCATGACCAAAATAAACCTCTTTTCTTTATAAATTACCCAGCCTGCGGTATTCTAAAACATCAAACAGACTAGGACATGGGAAACCAATTAACCTTTAATCTAAAGAAAAACAGGCACTTCCTAGGAGAGATGAGATATGAGCTTTGGTTTACCAGGGCTAGATGTTGGTGGATACTGGTAAGAATTCATCCAAAACTTGTAATGAATTGCAAGCCTGGCTGTGGGCTGCAAAGAGAATAGAGAACCTCTGGAGACTAGAGACAGAAAGGAAATTCAACTCCACCTGCAGGCTGTTCTCCACACACCTCACTGGGTGCTCTCTCACACACCCACACACAAAGACTAGCAATGATCCTGAGGAAACGTCCCTGCTGGTGCAAATATGACAGAAGGGGATAGCAGGTGTGCAATTTCAACTGGATCCTTATCCTTTCACACTTATGGAAAAAAAGAAAAAGTTGCACTGCTTGATAAAAGGGTAACAAATCCTTTTGCTCTTTAGGCACTGGGGAAAACCTACTGTATATGGGACAGAAGGAGACAGGAAAGAATATCTGAAACAATCAGACCTACAGCTGGAAGTAGGCAGGATGACTGAGAGGGCCACTCACAGATCTGAGACACAGTGGAGGAAGGAATCAATGAACCAAAAGATAAGTCAATAGAAACTGCTCAAATGAAACACAAAGAGGAAAAAGAGATGAAAAAGAAGAGATGCATGAAAATATAAAATGCTAACAAGTGTGTAATTGTAATCCCAGAATGAAAATGAAAGACAACAATGCACAAGAAATATTTGAAAAAATAACAGCTAAGAACTTTGTGAAATATTTAAAAAAACATCAAACCACAGATTCAAGCAGCTCAGAGAACTAACTAGGATATATACCAAATAGATACACAGTGTGCACAAAACCAAATTCACACACACACACACGTGGTGGCATATGATATTCAAACTGCCAAGAAGAAAAGACAAAGAAAATCTTAAAGGCAGCAACAGAAGAAAAGACATTATAAACAGAGAAACAAAGGTAAGAGTAACAGCAGACTTTGCATCAGAAAGTATGTGAGTGAGAAGAAAATGTAATGAAAAATTGCCAATCCAGAATTCTATACCTGGACAAAATATTTTTCAAAAATAAAGGAGAATTAAAACCACATGTCCACACAAAAACTTGCACATGGATGCTTATATCAGCTTATTCTTAACCAAAACTTGGAAGAAACCAAGATGCCCTTAGGTAAATGAATGGATTAAAAAAATAAACTGAAGCAATTTAATAATGAAAGGATTGTTTTTTTCAATGAAAGGTGCTGGGACAATTGTATACTCACACCCAAAAACAAAGAAACAAGTGAACTAAAACACATCAATCCATACCACACACTCTATACAATAATCAACTCAAAATGAATCATAACCTAAACATAAAACCTAAAATTCTAAAACTTCTAGAAAAAAAAAGGGAGTGAAAATATTTGTAATTTTGAGTTAGAAAAAGATTGTTTAGATACAACCAAAAGCATAATCCATTAAAAAATAATGTAAAATGATAAATTGGACATCATCAAAATTAAGAATTCCTTCTTTGAAGGGCAGTTTTAAGAGAGTAAAAAGATGAGCCATAGACAGGGGGAAAAGTTTGCAAATCATACATCTGATAAAGGACTTGTAATCATTAAATACTCAAAGACTCTCAAAACTCAGAAATAAGAAAATAACCATTTTCATACTATATTCTAAATATCTGCAAATTCACACACAAGATATGTTTACAGCCAATAAGCATATGAAGAGTTGCTCAGTATCATTCACCATTAGGGAAATGCACATAATTATAATGAGATACTACTATTCACTAATTTTAAACGAAGTGCTGTCAGGGATGCTAACTGGACACTCATACATTGCATTTGGTAATGCAAAATGGTATTAATATCTTTGTAAAATATTAATAGTTTGGTGGTATCTTATAAAATCAAACTTATATTTAACATAGTTACCACTTTTAGGTGTTTGCACAAATGAAATAAAAATGTGTTCACAAAAAAAAAAAAAACCTGTATACAAATGATGATAGTGGTTTTGTTCATGAACTGGAAATAGTCCCTATGTTCTTTGACCACAGAATGTGTAAACCCACCAGAGTGCATATACACAATGGAGTACAGCTCAGCAGTAACAAACAGTGAACTACTGATGCACACAACAGATGAATCTCCAGTGGATTATGCTACATGAAAGGAGCTGGGCTCAAAGGGTTACATACTACATTATGCCATTTATAGGTCATTATTTCAAAAGCAAAACCAGGGCAAAAAGTAGATTAGTGGATGTCAGGGCTGGGAACAGGTGAAAGGTTGACTACAAAGAGTTTATTAGGGTGATGGAGCTGCTCTAATTCTTGATTGTTGTGGTGTTTATATGACTATACATGTTTGTCAAACTCTCAGAACTGTACACCAAAATAGGTAAATTTTACTCTATGTGGCTATGCCATAATTAAAAATGGGAAAAATTAAATACTATAAAACAATCATATAAATTATCTTAATAATATAAATCAGAGATGTGAACAAAAAATGCACGTGGAAGAGGTTTAAAATCATTTAATTTACTTTCAATAAAATTTAGTAATTATCTAGATATCACCAGCTTGAAAATGTCAAAAGTTGTTACACAAGAAAAGAATGTTTTTTAAAAAGGAAATCATAACAATTACAAGAATAAATGTTAAAATATATTGAGAAACAGTCACACACACACACATCAATGGTATATCAAGATACTTGAATATTTTCTACTATTTCAGTAATATCTTTATACACTGATTCTTGGGGGTTTATAACAGCTTAATTCAAAAATGTTTTTATCTTATACCTGCACAGACACCTAGAAGTTTCAAGTGAAGAAAACTTAAAACACTTTTGCAATGTAACTTCTGGGAGCACCTCTTGTGTTATTGCTAAGAGATTGGATAGGTCATAGTGGTTTCACCATAAAATGTTTAGAAAAGCAGAACAAGGGCCTCACTGCCAGTGTGGACCGCAGTGTTCACTGAGAGGCATCTTTTCGCAGTGGATCCCGTGCAGAGCCAAGGAACCCTTCTGTGCATTTCACTGTGGCTAATATGGTACAATCACCAGCTTATTTGTTGTTTGCGTTTAACAGAAACCAACCGGACATGGTAGGTTTAAAGGTAGTTGAAACAGAGTATAACAATTGGGTTGGGGGCTGTCGGGTGGACCTCAGTTCAACTGCCAGCGCCACCACACCTCAACCGCAAGACCACAGAGGGATCACTCACCTTTTTGGCTTCTGTTTTCTGATTTAAGAAATGGAGATTGGAAGAAGACAAGAATGGAAACTGTGGTTCATTCACTTGACAATTGTATGCTGAGTAACTACGTGTCATGCACTGAGCTGGAACATATAGGTGCAGGGATTTTCTGAAGCTTCCCACAGCCTTGTAAAAGACATGTTAATCCAGTGATAACAGTAATTAGTAGATAAATGCTCTAAAGAAGCTCCAAATACTCCATGAGAGTTACGGGAAAGACTGGCCTGGCCTGGACTGGGATTGAGGCTGGGGAAGGAGGGCGGGAAAGGTTTCTCTGAAGACAGGGTGTGGAGCTGTGAGCACAGAGATGAGGCAAGCCTGCGACAGAGTCTGCTACCTGCCGTCACGTGTGTGTTGGATAGAACTGCCCGGGGAAAGAAGCAATAAGCCTACGCACTAGCGAGATGCCTGCGAAGTTCGGAGAGACACCCGGGAAGAGCAGAGGGGCTTGCTCGGGGGGCACCTGCAGCCCTGCTGGGCCAGCCTCCCCGTAGCCACCGCCGGCTGCCACGGGAAAAAGTCATTTCCTGAAAGTTGAGTCTCCTGCTTGCCTAGCTGTCTCCGCTTTCTAGCCATGCAAAGCTTTTGGCAAAAGAAATTTCTCAACATCTAACTGGCTTCAATCAATATGATCCACATCCCCCTCCGTGGTGAGGACTATAAAAATAGATCTGAAATTTAGGCCTGGACTCCGGGGAACAGAAGCACACATAAGTAAGGGAAAGTGTTTCGCTTTGAATTCTGATACTTGACATTTAGACCTGAGAAGTCAGTGGAAATGACAGAAAAGTAAAGCAATGTAAGAAATGGGAGCCTCACAGGGAAATGATGTCATTAAGATTTTTCCTATTTATTTCCCTTCTTCTCAAACTTTGACCTGCGGTTATGAGAAGACTTCCCAGAGCTTTTTAATACAATTTGCTGTGGATAAAAGAATTTTACAGGAAATGCTTGTCTTTGGAGCTGCTCGTCCCTGGGACTGCTCTGAACAAAGGCTGAGCTTCACGGAGTTGGGGCCAGAGGACAAGGCACAAAGCCAATACTCAGCAGTGTGGTGTGTTTGTTTCATTTCCCTATAGTTTCCCTCAAAATTGGTAAAAGAGCCAGGTCATCACTTGCTGTCACCTTCTAGCAACCTCAACACTTAGGTGATTTTCATCTTTACATAAGGGAGAGGTTTGCCTCCTGCTGACTTAGATCTATCTAAAAAACAGAGCTTTAGAGTGGGAAGAAGGCTACAGAGAGACTCCTTCACATTCCACTTTTTAAAAGTGAAAAACCGGAGGCCCACACAGATTCTACGACTTTCTTAAGACATTACCATTAGTGTCGTGGACACGACCCCTAGTCTGCTGTTGAAGTGGGTGCTGGCTGGGGGGTCTGTTGCCCCAGTCTTGGGTCATCAGCCACTGCTTTAAATTATGACCTCTCCAGTAACTCAGACCACGTCAGTCAAATCTTCACGAAATATTCTTCCAGATAGGTGTGGTTCTCTCTACACATGGCCCGCTTTCTCTAAGCACCCTTCCTGCTGCGTCCTGGCTCATTGACGGTACCAGAGCAGGCCGTATTTCCAAAGGATGTCTGCCTCAGACCTCACACCACACACTGTTCCGCAGTGTGACCTTGCCACCTTCCCACTCACCGTGGGTCTGCGTTCCCCTCCCTTAAACGTGGGCAGCCTGCAGTATGGATTTAACGCTGTGTGACTTCCAAGATTGGGTCATAAAAAGCCATGCAGTCTCACCAAAGAAGTTATAAATTTGCAAATAAGTATATGAAAAGATACTTCACATCCTATGTCATCAAGAGAAATTAAAACAACAATGAGATACCACACACAGAACATCTATTAGAACAGTGAAAATCCAAAATACTGGCAACACCAAATGCTGGCCCAGATGTGGAGCAACAGGAACCCTCCTTCATTGCAGGTAGGAGTGCAAAGTGGTATAGCCACTTCGGAAGACAGTTTGACAGTTTCTTACAAAACTGGGCATACTTTTTACTGTATGACCCACCAATCGAAAATGTGTGGGTACCCAAAACCTGCACAGAGATGCCAAACTTTGGAAGCAAACAAGATGTCCTCCAATAAGAGTGGGTAAATAAACTGTGGTACATCCTGACAATGGAATATTGTTTAGTGCTAAAAAGAAATTGCCCATTAAGCCATGGAAAGACCTGGAAGAACCTTAAATGAACACTGCTAAGTGAAAGAAACTATAGCAGCAGGAAGAGCAATAGGTAAGACAGGTAAATGGTACCTGGGAGGTGTTATACAGAGAAAACTCTCCAGGGAACCTCCCTCTGGTCTTCAGCTGAGTGTGACCAACATGCGTGCAAGGAAACAATGCAAGGCTGGGGAAAGAATCAGCAGAAAGGAGCAGAGACGGAAATCCCTGAGCTCACCCAGTGACAAGAACCGTTTATATTCCTGTTAGCCAGCCTGGGCGTGGAGCACTGGATGGAGCATTCAGGAGGGTCTTGCTGAGACTGGGCAAAGCAGCCCAAGATGGAAAGCCACTCTGGTCCCACCATGCTTGTTAAGCTGACTCTCAAAAGGACCAAACCATTTCCAAGCCACTTGGCAGCATCCTAGACCTAAAGATGAGAATATTTATGGGAATATAAAGATAAATAGCATCTAAGAAGATAAAATACACAATGTCTGGCATCCAGCTGAAATACCCAGACATGCAGAGGACAATGTAACCCATACTGAGAAGACAACTCAATCAATCAAGACAGACCTGCCTGTGACACAGATGATAGAATTAGTAGACAGGGACATTGAAACAGTTACTATAAATATAATCCAAATGTTCAGGAAGTAGAGAAATACCTGTGCATTTTTAACCAGAGATTTAGAAGACATTTTTTAAAAGACCCAAAGTGAACTTCTAGAGATGTAAAATATGAGTGGGATGAAAAATATACTATATAGGATTAACTGCAGGTTGAACATTCCACAAAAAAAAAAAGATTAATCAACTTGCAGACATAGCAATAGAAACTATCCAAAATGAAATATACAGAGAAAAAAGACTGAAAAGAAAGAAATAGATACAGAGGAAGGTATATAGAAGGTACAGAGAGATCCTACGTACAGTTTACCCAGTTTTCCCAATGGACACATCTAACATAACTATAGTACAATATTAAAATCAGCAGCTGACATTGGTATTGTGTGTACAGACCCGTGTCATTTAATTACTTGTGTAAATCAATGAAAGCACTGCTTCAAAAGGCAGAGCCATCCCATTACCACAAAGACACCCTTTGTGCTACCCCTTTATTGTCACCTCTCACATTCCCCTCCTTCATCTCTAACCCCTGGCAACCACAAATTTGTTTTTTGTATCCATAATTTTGTCATTTAAAGAATGCTGTAGAAGTGGAATGGACAGAATGCCACCTTTGGAAATTGGCTTTGTCACTCAGCATGATGCCCTTGAAATCCACCCAAGCTGCTGCACGCATCAACAGTTCATTCCTTTTTATTCCTGAGTACTATTCCATGGTAACAATGTATCACAATTTGTTTAACCAGTCACCTGTTGTAGGGCATCTTGGTCATTTCAAGTTTTTGCCATTGCCAATAAAGCTGCTATGAAAAATCATAAACAGGTTTTTGTTTAAGCATAAGTCTGTTTCCCTGGGATAAATGCCCAGAAGGGCAATAGTTGAAACTGCCGAATGATTTCCAGGGTAGCTGCATTATGTCACATTTTCCCCAGCAGTGAATGAGAGATTCTGTTGTCCACACCCTCACCAGGGTCGGGCACCATCGCTGTGTCTTATTTTAGCTGTTCTGATAGGTGTGTAGTGTCATTGCAGGCTTAATCTGCCTTTCTCTGATGGATATTGGTGTTGAACTTCTCATATCCTCATTTGCTTTCACTGATTCCCTCTACAAAATGTCTTTCCCCATCATTTACCCATTTTCTAACTGGGTTGTTTGTTTTTACTGCTGAGTTTTGAGATTTCTTTATGTATTCTAGATGAGTTCTTTATAAGATGTATGATTGACAAATATTTTCTCCCAGTCTTTAGCTTGTCTTTACATCCTCTTAACAAGATCTTTCACAGATAAAAATTCTTAGTTTTGATGAAGTCCAGTTTGCTGATTTTTCTTTTTATGGATTGTGCTTTTGATGTCATATCTAAGAACTCCTCACAAAGCCCCAGATCCCCGACATTCTTCTCTTATGTTTTCTTCTAAAAGTTTTATAGTTGTACATTTTACATTTAGATATATGAGCCACTTTGAGTTTATTTTTGTATAAAGTGTGAGGTTTAATTCAAGGTTCTTTGTTTTGCCTACAGATATCTGATTGTTCCTACACCATTTAGTGTAAAGACTACCCTTCCTCCATCAAGTTGTTCCTGTACCTTTGTCAAAAATCATTTGACTGTTCTTGTGTGGGTCTATTTTTGGGTCTTCTATTCTGTCGCATTTATCTATGTGTCTACTTTTCTGTCAATACCACAATCTTGATTACTGTAGCTATATAATAAATTTTGAAATGAAGTAGAGTGATTCCTCCCACTTTATTCTTTTTCAAAATTGTTTTAGCTATTCTAGTTTCTTTGTCTTTCCATATTATTAATAGTTTTAGAATAATCTTGTTAAATAAAAATCTTGCTGGGATTTTTCATTAAGCCTGAATATTAATTTGTGGAGAATTAACATCCTTATTCTGTTGTGTCTTTCAATCCATGAACACCCCATGTCTCTCCATTCATTTACATTGTCTGAAATTCCTTTACAGCCTTTGATAGTTTTCAGGATGGAAGTCCAGTATGTGTTTTGTTAGATATACACCTTGATGTTTCACTTTTTGAGTGATGGTAATGCGATTGTATATTTGATTTTGGTTTCCACATGTTCATTGCTAGTATATGTAAAAATTTTTTGTGGATTTTTTTCTGGTATTCTGTGATCTTGCCAAGAACTCACTATTCAGTTCTAGCAGGGTTTTTTGTTTGTTTTGATGGATTCCTTGGCACTTTTTATGTAAATAATGAGTTCATCTGCATATATGGACAGTTTTATTTCATCCTTTTCAATCTATATGTTTTTATTTCCTTTTGTTTCCTTATTGCATTGACTAAAATTTCTAATATTATGTTGAATAAAGGTGGTGAGAACGGACATCCCTGATTTGTTCCCAATCTTAGAAGGAAAACGTTGAGTCTTTTACTATTAAGTAGAGTTCTAGCCGGAGGGGTTTTGGAGATGCTATTTATCAAATTGAGGTAATTTCCCTTATTTCTAATTTTTTGTTAGATTTTATCAGGAGCTGTTGGATCATGTCAAAGGGTTTTTTTTTTTGCAAAAACTCATATGAGCATGTGATTTTTCTTCTCTAGCCTGTAAATAGTGGTTTATATCAATTGATTTTTTTTTGAATATTGGATCAACTTTATTCACTCCATCATGGTGCATAATTCTTTTTATGTATCATGGAATTCTATTTGCTAATATTTTGCATCTATACTTATTATTTTGCAAATAAGGGTTTTAAAATCCATATTCATGAGGAATACTGGTCTGTACTTTTCTCCTTTTCTACTGTCTTTTTATGGTTTTGATACAGTGAATACTTATATTTCCTGAATTTAGGCATGTTCCCTCATCTTTTATTTTAGGAAGACATTGCGTAGAATTAGTGGTGTTAATTCATCTCTAAATATTTGGTTGAATTCTCCAGTAAAACCTTCTGGGCCTTAAGAGATTTGAAGGAATTTTATTTATTTATTTATTTATTTTTTGACGGAGTCTCACTCTATCACTCAGGCTAGAGTGCTGTGGCATCAGCCTAGCTCACAGCAACCTCAGACTCCTGGGCTCAAGCGATCTTCCTGCCTCAGCCTCCCGAGTAGCTGAGACTACAGGTGTGCACTACCATTCCCAGTTATTTTTTTCTATTTTTAGTAGAGACGGGATCTTGCTCTTGATCAGGCTGGTCTTGAAGTCCTGACTCTGAGTGATCCTTCCACCTCGGCCTCCCAGAGTGCTAGGATTACAGGTGTGAGCCACTGTGCCTGGCCTGGAGGGATCTTTTAAATTACAAATTCAACTTCTTTAATGGATGTAGGAACAGTCCGTTATTTATTTCAAATTTTCTTTCTGGAAAAATTATGGTAGTTGTGTTTTTTGAGGAAATAGTCCATTTCTTCCACATTTTACAGTTTATGTGTGCAGAGTTCCTTCTGGTAAATCCTTGTTATCCTTTTGACTTCTGCAGTGTCGGTAGTGATATTTCTGTTTCGTTCCTCAGATTGGCAATTTGTTTCTGGTTTTCTTGTCAGTCTTGCTGGAGGATTGCAGATTTTATCAACTTTTTCCAAGACCCACTCTTTGATTCTTTGCTGTTCTCATGTGCTCTGTCTTCAGTTTCATCGATTTCTGCTCTTATCTTCATTTCCTTCCTTCTGAGCGCTTTGGGTTTATTCTGCTCTTCTTTCTCCTCATATCCTGAGGTGGGACTTTAGATTCCTGATTTGAGACTTTAGCATTTTCTAATGTACTTTTTTTTAGAATCCAACTACTCAACATGGTATAAGCTTTTACTTGTATAAGTTTCCTCCTTAGAACTGCTTTACTCTCACAGGTTTTAATATGTTGCATTTTCATTTTCATTCCGTTCAATATATTTTTTAAAATTTCTGTTAAGCCTTCCTCTTTAGCCCATGGATTACTTAGTAGTGTACTGTTTCTAAATGTTTGGAGATTTTCCTATTTTTTCTATTATTTTTTCCTACTTTGAGTTCCTTGTAGTCAGAGAACAAGCTCTGTATTGTTTCAAATGTTTTAAATTTGTTGAGGGTTTTTTCCCCCCAGTCATCCAGAATATGGTCTATTTTGGTGCATATTCTGTGGGCACTTGGAAAGAATGTGTACTCTACTGTTGTTGAGTAGAGTGTTCTATACATGTTAATTAAAATCTGTTGGATAATGGTATTGTTGAGTTCTATATGTGAGAAATGGTTTTTATATAATTACTTTGGAAAATAGTGGACTAAAAACTAACAAAATTAATTATAATAAATCTGAAAGACAAAAAAATATAACCTTAAAACATAAAAATTTGTTCCAATGCAAAAAGCAAAACATTAATTTATCATGGGCAAAAGATAGAAAGCAACATGTCATAGAGCAATAAATACAATAACAAATAAAGATGAAAAATTTTTAAGCAACACTACTAGTTAAAACTAGAGATTAAGAAGAAATACTTCTTTTTAACTCATTAATGTAATAAAGATAAAAAGGCAATATTAATTCCAGTGATGATTTGTTGAAACTGAACCCTTCTTAATTGAGTAGAAATTTAAGTTGTGAAAAATTTTTAGAGAAAATTTTGACTTTTTGTTTATAATTTTTATGTGGAAAACTTCC
The DNA here is from genome assembly GCF_041146395.1 of Eulemur rufifrons. Taxonomy (NCBI): domain Eukaryota; kingdom Metazoa; phylum Chordata; class Mammalia; order Primates; family Lemuridae; genus Eulemur; species Eulemur rufifrons. The sequence continues at coordinate 2,805,259 of NC_091011.1, read as the reverse complement.
TAAGGAATGTGTTTACCATCTTTCTTTGTTAAATAATGAGGGAGGAAATACTCAAGTTTATTTATGAACCACAATGCTGTGAAAAAAAAAGACCTTGAGACCAGGCTTAGTGGCTCACACCTGTAATCCCAGTAGTCTGGGAGGCCGAGGCAAGAGGATTCCTTCACGCCAGGGGTTCCAGACCAGCCTGAGCAACACAACAAGACCTCACCTTTACAAAAAATTTTTTTAAAAAATTAGCTGGACATGATGATGCGCTCCTGTAGTCCCCGCTACCCAAGAGGCTGAAGCAGGAGGACCACTTGAGCCCAGGAGTTTGAGGTCACAATGAGCTATGATAACGCCACTACACTCCAGCCCGGGGGAGTAGTGAAATCTTGTCTCAAAAATAAATAAATAAAATTTAAAAAGACCTTGAGGCCTTGACACAAAAATATTATAATCATAATATTAGTAAACCTTTTCTTACTAAATAATGTAAAATAGTTGAGATAATAGTAATCAGATACCAGACTGAAGTGTAATATTTCAGTGAATATTAAAATTCTGGTATAATAAATTTTAAGAAGATAGATTGGTGAGGAACAGGCAGTGATCAGAGCATTAACAGAAAATACATTGAAGAGGCTGAATCCTGGTCGACATGTGGGGTTAACTCAGTGCACTTCCTGCTTTTGCACAGCACGCTGAGCCTCTCAGCCTGCACCTTCCTCCTTTGAACAAGCGTCTGTGAGGAGTGCTGTCCACCAAGGGCTGTTAGCCTGTTCTCAGCCATCAATCACATTCATTTTGAGGCCTAAACCAAGAGTGAAAGAATGAGTGTTAAAAATATTTTTTATTTTCCCATTATGTCCCATTTTAAGACTGAAGAATTAGATATTTAATTCAATTTATGATGATTGATTATTAAATTGTTTTACCCAAATTTTTGTTCTTTGTTTTGTTTTTGTGTTTGGTCTTTACCAAGGATGATATTTTCATTTTAGCATTACCTTTATGCTAATTAGTTTATGTATGTGCCTATTGTTCTTTTTTTCTTTCATAAGCTTCTGCTATTTAGTTGACAAGCTTAAATACCACCTGATCCTCACCTCTTACCTACTCAGTAAGCTTGTTCGATTTTCCCATTTCTATATTCTTTGAGCTTCCATTTTTTAAGTTGGTTATTAACACCTCACAGATCATATCACAAGTATATATTATACTTTCAGCCCATCTCTACTTTAATTTAGTCTTAGATTTACAATTCAATATTTTCAATTCTCCCTGCCATTTTTCCCCCCATATTTCTTCCATTATCTCTTGTTTAAATAAAGCTTTTTTCTAGCATAAGCCTCAGGAAGGGTTTCTGAATACAGGATTCCCAGAGCTCTTGTATGTTTAAGTTGTTTTTCTTTTGCTTAAAGAAACTGAAAGAAACTCAACTGGATATAAAATTCTTGACTTGCACTTTTCTTCCTCAAACTTCTTGATTATGTTGTCCCACTGCTGTTTACCTGAGACAGCGGGCACCATGCTGATTGTCTTTCCATTTTAAGTGAGTGGACATCTCGCCTGGAGGCCCTCAGGATTTTTTTGAAATATTTATGTCTAATAATTTTGCTAGGATAGATTTCAGAATTGACCATTTTGACTCAATTTCCCCGAGTACATAGTGGATTCTTCTCATAGGTAGTTAAGTCTTTTTTCTTTTTTAACAGAATTTTTTGTGAGTTTCAGCTTTAAATATTAGTTCTGTCTTATTATTTTTCCTCTTCATTGACTCTAATCATATATTTTAAGTCATCTACCCTTATATGCTATATACGTCACAAAATTTCTATTGGATATTATTTCTTTCTTTTTTATTGTGTTTTCATTTCCTTGGTTCTTTCAATTCCTAGTGTTCATGCCCTTATGGTACCTTTGGTCATCTCCATTCTACCTTGGGGTCTTTGCAATTATTATTTCCGGAATGATTTCATCTGCTTTGTTTTTAATTTATGGTAAGAATTTGGCTGGCTCGCTTTTTACTTCCTCCTCGTTGTCCATTTCCATTCTGAATCTTGAAATTTCAGATACATGGTATTCTTTTTCATGTGCAATTGCTTTATTTAATTAAATTCGAATCATTTTGGTATCCTGCATTATCATTTTTCTCTATTTGGTGGTTTGACGGTTCTTCTCTTTTCCAAACCTTTCGGTCATTGCACTTTTTCGTTACTTTGCATGGATGTTCGTGATCTTTTCATGATTCCTAAGTGAGATATTCCTGAAGCAGCAATCACAAGCCACCCTGGGGTGGGGGTCATGGTTCTGTGGCTTCCCTGGTTTCCTAGTTCAGGAGTGCCCTCTCCTGCTGCCGCTGCAGGTGCACTTTCTGTGACGCAAGGAGCCTGGCGCTGCTGCTGTCAACTTAGTCTTCGTTCTTCTGGTGTTTGAGACTAATCTGATGCAGGAGGGCCTGCTTCCTTCTCCTCCTTTATGAGCAAGGCTCCAAAAGTGTCTCCTCTTTCCGAGTAGCTCCCTCCTCCTGAGTGCTGTGTCTTCTCACCGCTGCCACCCTGCACACACGCCCTTTCCCAGCCACGGCCTTTCCATTCCCCAGTGGCCAGTGCTCGGGACCACCGAGTCTCACATAGGCTTTTAGCATGTTCCTTTCAGAGCAGACCCTTCCCGACTGCGGATGGACTCTGGTTACTGCTGTCCGTGTTCATCACCAGTAGGACCCGACACACCCTCCTCCCTTGCGCTCCCGGTTCTCAGGTCTAGTGTCCGCTAAGGCGTCTATTGCCACAGGTTTGCCTTATTCTCTGTCTCCTAGTTCTACACTAACGTGGGTTCTGGATAATTTCATTCCTCCTCCCCGCTGGTCTCTATGACTTTCTCCAGGGCGTAGGGAGAGAGTCTCCCTTCACTCCACAAAGCCAGGCAGTTCACTTTTCTCAGGCTCCCTTCCTCCATGCAACCTAAAATTTAGCTAAAGACATCTGATATAGTAACTTCATTTCTAGAAGATGAAACTAAAGAAAATTTGGAATTCAGATAAAAATTTATGTGAGGGATACTAATGACAATTTTAATTATAATATCAAACTTGAAAATAAATAAATTGACCAAATAAATGAAAATAACTTGCTATAGCCATAGTCTAGAATAGATTTTAGCTGTTACAAATTATGTTTGTGAAGAATAATTAATGATGTCAGAAAATACTCTCATTAATTGGAAGATTAAGACACAATGTTTTATATCCAATATAACTTCACTTTTAGTATTTCTGTGTGTATACACACAGAATGGCAAGAGGGAAGTACTGAATTCACAGCCCTTCAGTGGGATGTTGGGTGATCATGTTTGTTTATATGTCTCTATAAATTTTAAAATTCCCTCAATGAGCGTATATTTTTCTATGCTTCTTTTTGCACTTAAAAATATATATGTAATGTATGACCTTTGTAGGAAACTTAAAAACTTCAAAAGGACAACAATAACAAAAAATGGGAACACCACCAACAAAAAATGTTCTTGTGTACCAAAAACACTCTTTAGATTATAATGAAGGAACAAATCCTGTTCATAGCGGCAAGTAAAAAGCTTTAAAAAATCAAGTATTAAAGTTAACTGGACTCATCTATTATCAAAAATTATAAAACTTTACTGTAGAACATAAAAGAATAAGTAAATTTTGAATAACTGGATTTATTAGCTGCATTTGTAGCTAAAAATATTAAAATTATAAACATTCATTTTTCCCAAATTCATCCATAAATTACACCATGAAATCACATCTATGTGTGAAATCACATCTATGTGTGTGTTGATATCCATAAAGCTAAAGTCACAAATGGAAGATACCTGAAGAGTACAGAAAAATAAGGACACTCAAGGGAAACTGCCCTTTCTTTTTTTTTTTTTTTTTTTTTTTTTTTGTTGAGACAGAGTCTCACTTTGTTGCCCAGGCTAGAGTGAGTGCCGTGGCGTCAGCTTAGCTCACAGCAACCTCAGACTCCTCGGCTTAAGCGATCCTACTGCCTCAGCCTCCCGAGTAGCTGGGACTACAGGCATGCGCCACTATGCCCGGCTAATTTTTTCTATATAGATTTTTAGTTGTCCATATAATGTCGTTCTATTTTTAGTAGAGACGGGGTCTCGCTCAGGCTGGTCTCGAACTCCTGACCTTGAGCAATCCACCCGCCTCGGCCTCCCAGAGTGCTAGGATTACAGGCGTGAGCCACCGCGCCCGGCGAAACTGCCCTTTCTGATACTTAAATATATTCTGTAGCTTCAAACATTAAAAATGCTGTTGGCATAAATAAGCATAAATGGAAATAAAGGTAAATGAAAGAAGAAAAGAACAAATATGAAAATTACATAATCATAAAATGGTATTGTAAATCAGTGGGGAAGGTGTGGAGTATAGTGTAAGTACTTTGGCAGTAAATGGACATTTATTAAGAAAAATTAAAAGAAAGGTAGAGTACAGGGACTCTGATTTTCTGTATTTTGAGTAGCAGAGGAAAGATAGTGTTTGCCTCTTCTTTTCTTAGTAATCTTTACTTGGAAAAATAAAGAAAAAAAAGAGAATAAAAACTAGAAACCCAAACTCTTATTTTCAATGACACAAGCTATATCTGTAACTATCCCAACCCACAAAATATAAGACTATGCTGCCAGGCGCAGTAAAGGTCAGCAGGTGTGGGCAGGTTCCCGGAGCGAAGGCTTTTAGTGCAGATCTCAGAGAGAGTCGCCTGGGTCAGTGAGCTCTCGTTCAGATAAACTGGGGCAGCGATGAGTTCTTAGCTGGGAGACCATTCTTCTCAGTATTGTCATCGTGATGAAGAAAGCTTCTAGCAGATGGCAGTAGGGTGTCTTCTAATTGCACCAAGCCACCACCTGTGTTGGTGAGGCTGGGCTGGGCTGCCGTGACCCCTCCCAGTGGGCTCACACCACTGCCAGCTGCCCCCAGATGGGAATGGAAGGAGAGACGTCTCTCTCCAAGGAAGACTGAAAGACGCAGATCACCAAGAAGTCCAAGAAGCAGTACCAGGCTTTCTCTAACAAGTGATAATGATACAGGTTTGGCTGGGCATAGTGGTGCTTGCCTGTAATCCCAGCGAGGTGAGAGGATTGCTTGAGCCCAGGAGTTCAAGACCAGCCTGAGCAAAATGGCAAGACTCTATCTCTACAAAATATATATCTATCTATCTATCTATATATATATATTTTTTTTTTTTTTAAATGAGCCCGACATAGTATACTTGTAGTCCCAGGGGGAGGACCACATGAGCCCAGGAGTTCTAGGCTGCATTGAGCTATGGTCACGCCACTGCACTCCAGCCTGGGTGACAGAGCGAGACCCTGTCTCTGAAGGTCACCTGTTACTCCCCTCTTCAGCAAGTGGCTCTTCCCCATGGCAGGGTCACCAGTAAAAGCTTCCTTGTGTATTTTGTTGTGACACCCACTGAGAGAGAGAGAAAGAGAGGAAGTTACTTCTCTTAAGTTAAAAGAAGCTACTTTAAAATAAATGCTGTAAACACATACTATATACACAATTAAGACATTTTCTCCTAAATTTGATTCTATTAAATTTTTAAACTATAATTTTGAAATTTAAAAAACATGACAAATCACTAAATCTTAAAACTCATTAAAATATGACTTTGGGAGTGCTTTATTTCTGAAACAGTTGTATCCAGCCTTCCTTTTAGTGTCGTGGTGGCCGACGGCTGCGCAGCCTGACCCGGCTAGCAGGGAGGCAGAGGGTTCCGGCCAAGTTCTCCGGGACAGGCACCCAGGTGTGATTCGGATGGGTGTGATTACTATTGTCTGAATCACTGGGTATTTTAACAGAGAAAATAGGGAAAGTATGCTTCTGGCAGATCTTCCCAGGAAGTAACATCTCCTCTTCCATGGGAAAGTTTTCAAGATATGAGGCAAAACTAATTTCACATATTTACTATTTGTCTAGATCTGACTAGATAGGCAGTGAGTAAATATCCTGAAACAGGATTAATCTGATTTCCCTAGTTTGCTTTTAGAAAGACTGACAATTTTATGGCCAATTTGTAATACTAAGGTATAGATCTTTAAAATATTCAGGAAACAAAAATAGTAAACACGGAAGTCAAATCCCCCAGACGAAGAGTGTCCTAAAATCTGTGTGAACTCGGTCATTTTTAAAGGCCTTGCTACTCCAGGTGTGGACCGCAGATCCACAGCATGGGCAGGGACTGGGAGCCGATTAGATTGCAGAATCAGAGAAGTGGTAAATGGTGCAAACATCATGAGTATCATTGGTAGAAGGAAAACCTGGTCAAAAATAATGGACAAAGCTCTTAAAGTTTGTTGGTTTCCCGGACTGGGATTCCAGATGGGTGACTGGCAGTTCGATGCTCTTTCCATGTTACAAGCTACTTGTGCAAATGCCTCAATCAGTTACCAAAAGGTCTTAAATGTCTATATCCAAACATATAATTTTATTTGAAAATATCACTAGTATAATACCAAACTAATTTTTAATAATCTCTCTTATACCTCTCCTTTTAAATATTGAGATCTCTACTATTAAAAAAGCACTTATTTAAAGTATAAAATTCAAATAAGTGAATTAGTTTCACCTCTGTTTCTTTTTAAAATCAAGTTTAATAAAATTAAATGTATAACCTTACTCAAAAATAAAATGCAGCATCAATTTATGTAAGACTAAGAAAGGAAAACTGCCAATTAAATGGTGACACAGTGCTTCCTTATAACTCAGCATTTTTATTTTATACTTACAGAAAGACTTCTCTTAGATAAGTTTTTATCCTAAATCACCCTTGTACATTCATAAGGAAAATATAAGCAAAATGCATTAATGGATGTATTCCCCAATTTCTTCATCTCTAGATGTCCATTCTTCTGAATATGCTTTGGTTACTCTCTATTGATATTCTCCTATTTCCACACAACACTGCTCTTTGTGCGAGAAAGGGCATTAACCCTGCAGCACTTCATAAAACGGCTTCATTATCGTCTCTGGGAATTTTTCTCAAGGCACAGGTGTCTTTCTGCAAGTTTTGATGCTCTCACCTTCTTAATCCTAACAATTAACAGCTGGGACTCAGAGCCCTTCTTCAAATGGTTCTTAAAAGTTTTGCTGACTGACACCCTGCCCCTGACACATGTCCCCAGGAGAAAGAATGAGCTCTGTGCAAGCCCCCCCCACGCCACACTCTGGGAAACAGGCTTTGTGAGACCTGTCAATTGCAACGCACATCCTGATTTCAGAGATGCAAAAAAAATGAAAAATTGTGTACTTTTAAAGCTTCTTTCTCCCTCCTTTTCTCCCCTCTTCTCTCTTTTCTTTCCTTCCCTCCTTTTTTTATTTGTTCTTCCTTCGAATTCCTTTCTCCCTCTCATTTGAATGTAGGAAAACCAGCTCAACGAGAATAATACAGAAGTAATTTAAAGTGGAAACAGGCACTGGCTTTTTAAATTTGCTTTGCATTTTGATAGAATGGTAACTTTGAGAATTCAAAAATATAGAAAACACAGCAAGTCTCCCATTCTAGGGAAATAGAGCTGTACTTGGAAGTCTTCTAAAACACTTTTAAATTATATTATTTAAAATCTGTAGGGACTTATGAACTCATAAAAGGAGGTAAAAATGTTATCCAAATAGGCATACCCCCATACAGGAGGTCTCTGGGTTTTATTAATATTTCCTCATTTTTTCAATTGTTTGGAAGTAGCACATAGTGGAACATATTAATATTATTGGACAAAACTTGAGAAATTGTTTATGCATTTACAGTTTGACTTAATGAGAGACTAGAGGATTGTAAAATTTTAGCAATACAAGAAAACAGAAACAAGTTTTGGTTTTTTTTTTTTTTTTCATTTCTTTATTGCATAGCCCTCAGCTATCTTTTATCTTTTGGCATGAAAAAAGTCCCTGTCCTATTAAATTTTCTGCAGACTCAAATGGAACGATGATATAAATAAATACAAGAAAAGAAGCTTAAAACTTGAATTAATTTTCAATTTGGTTTGTTTTTATTAATATTTTTAAAAAGATACATTGGTATCTCAGTAATTACAAAACCTCAATATAATAATTATAAATTAGACCATGATTACAGTAAGATTTCTAATTTGACTTTTCAAAAATGTAATACACACACAAAAAAAAAATAAAAAAAACAAAAATGTAATACACAAATTAAAATTTGAATATCAGAAAATTAAAGTTCTTTAAAATTGACACTATGCTTAGTATCTCACATGTGGAATAAAAGCACATAAAATACAAAGTAAATTTCAATTGTTAATTCAGATGCGTGTGTGCATTTCAGTAGCTGAATGCTTACTGGTCTACATGGCCATGAGAGACGGCGGTGGCCCCCGTGTTCTGTGCTGTAACCTGGTGGGTATCTTCAAATCTTCAGTGCATCTAGGCTGTAGTGGTTACATTGACTCTCTTATTTTAATGAAGAAATTTCCTGCAAATTAAATAATAAAATGGTTTAATTCATATGTATACAAAATGTTCTCAGTTACAACTAAAAATTTCATTTATAAAAAAGTAATACCTAATAACTAAATCCACAAATAATGAATCTAAAAATCCAATGAAGTAGTAAATACCTTGCTAACATCTGTCAACACAGAAGATGTGTGCCTAATAAACCTTTTTTTTTTTTTTAATGACACGGATGTGAACTCAAGGACAAAAGTAATTAGGAACTAGAAAGAAAAATTAGAGGATAGAATAATGGTAGACCATGAATTATCGTGCTTTTCCTGGAATTGCCGTGCAGCCTTGTGTGTGCCTCGCAGCCGTGGGAGGAGCGCTTGTGCGCAGGCGCGGGCTCTGCGCTCGCAGCCTGGTCACGGTGCCCACGTGGCAGCCGCCTAGTGTCTCCAACCTCAGTTTCCTGGTCTATAAAATGGGGAATTAGTGACTTTTCTTAAGAATTTTTGTGAAGTTTGTGAGAGTTGATGTAAATAAATTCACAGTGCCTGGTCTCTTTAGAAATGGCAGCTCTTACTAACGGAGATGGTAGTAAAACTCCTAGTACCACTGAAGTGGCACTTTGACTTCAGGACATGTGTGGGGTAATGACTGTGAGTTGTTGGGGCTGAGAAAATAATACCCTGAAATGCGGCGCTTTGACCCCTGAACGAAAGCAGCAGCCTCGGGGTTTCTCCGGCCTGCCCTCCTTTCCTGGCTCCTCTCGAGTTCCCGAGTCTACCTGGAAACCATGTCCCCAAGGAGAAACCAAACTGCCTTTGGTCCTTTCCATGACATTTCACTAACCACAGGAGATTAAAACTCATATCACAGAGGAAGAGACAAAATTAAATACCACACGTGGAGGCCTGATACACTTTGTCCCAAACCATTGTCATTCTCAGGTGCCATTCAGTATACAAAAGGAATAATTTACAAGCTCATTTCTGTCTCCCAGATTGATTCAATTCCCCTAAAAATCATTTCCTACCTCTCAAAATTGCCACATTACCCGCATCTGCTCTTCCCTTGTGAGGAAGGCACGAAAGCATCTGGACCTGATGGGGTCACTGGACAATCATCTTCCAAAGCCACCCCCCACCCCCCGCAGCTCACGCACGGTAAATACAGTTGTAAACTTCTGTCTCCTCGCAAGCTGCCTGCTGTCAGTTCATTTCCCCGTGAACCTTCAGAGAGCAAAAGGGAAGCTTTCCCTTGGCCCCTGCATAGCCTAGCATGTTCTGCTTGTTGAAAGCAGAATTCGTTCTTTTGGAATTCAAGTTAAATCTTAGGGATCTGCTATCAGAGCATCAGGGACCAGTCTAATTCAAGACACCAAGGAGTTTGTTTCACAAAGATTTTTTACATTGAAAAATGTTAAAATATGATCTCCAAACTTCTCTAAATTTGACCTCGTACCATCACCAAAGCTTATATTGCATAATACAGGAAGAAGAGGAAAGTTGTGCTTGTATTTCATTTCCTAATGTGAGTGGTCTACAACACTGTTGATTTATTATCATTTTAGACCACTCACATCTTACAATATTTTCTCCCCGACAGTATTCTATCAAAATTGCAAATAGTGGACCAAAAATGTCCAGATTCTTAAGAAAATGACCGCAATGATACAAAGTATAAGGAAGGTGTTCTAAAGTAATTAGCTGTGAACACAAAGGGAACACAAGAAAAGCCATTATGCAAATAGATAATCATTCAAAACTAGTCTTCTGGAAGAAGTACAAGATCCTTGGTTTGGATCTCAAACAGAGCACTCCTTTTTAAATCCTCTACCCTTCAAACTAAATCTTCATTTTATTGCACTTCATTTCTGAAATTTCTGCTATAAGACAGACCACAGAAAAGAGCTCTAGGTATGGAATTATAAGTTTTCTGCTCCAAAGGAACATATAGTCCCTGAATTAGTCAACTTTTGCTGCAGTAACAAACTCAAAATCTCAGTCCTTTGCACCAACGTTAGTTTCTTGCTCATGTCACATGGAAGTGGTAGGTTGTTCTGAGTGGTTGATCACATTTCTTCTTATACCTGGATGAAGGAGCTGCCCTTCCTGGGATATATTGCTTTCCTAGCAGAGAGTGAAAGCCCAGAAATGCTCAGCTGAACCCCATGGTGGCATTTAAAGCTTCTAGGCAAAGGTAGCCTATGTCATACCAATTTACATTCCTCTTTCTAAAGTGTATCATTCCATGGCCAAGCCCAACATGGATGGGCTAGGAAGTATACCCCTCCTACTGTGGGAGGTGGGAGTGAATATTTGTTACACAAATAAAAACCACACTATAGCCCCATTGATGGTACATTATATATAAGAGAGAAATAATATAAACCAAATAGTCAAAAATAGTGTGAAAAACAAACATATCACTAAAAGGAACTAAAAACGTAAGCCATAATTATCTACAAAGATTTCATAGAAAGAGAACTTAACATTTTGGAAACTAATGGATCATCATATTTACCTTCCAACCCTATCCATCCATAAATCATGTCAACTCAATCTCATAGAAAATCTCATAATTCAACCATTTCTCCCTCAATCCTGTGGCCACTCTCCTGGTTCAGGGGGCAGTATCTCTTCCCTGGTCTGTTAAAATAGTCTCAGTGCTTCTATGAGTGCCTTTCTCCAAATTTTTATCCTATTGTTTCCCTGTTGATTTTTCCATTTAAAAAATCTGAAAATGCTACGCCCACACACCAAATCCTTCAATATATACATTGCTTGCTGTTTAAAATCCAAACTTGTTGCACCAAAGTGCTTCATGCCTTGGCACCTGCCAACCACTCTTGCCTCACTTCCTGCCTTTGCTCCCACTCACATTTCCTGTTCCAGGGGCACTGAACTACCAGTAGGTCTGGACTATACCTCGTGTTCCTCACCTCCTTAATCCTTATTAAGTTAAAAGGCACAAGATCCATAAATTTGGAAGGAGCTCTACTTCTTATAAAGGGCTGCAGGCTGCAAGGTGGCCATTCTGACAGGCTGGGAAGAAGAGCCCCTGGCAGAGCCCACAGATGGGTCCTTTGAGGAAGGAGGGTGAGAGAGAAATGGGAGCTGAATGGTCTGGTTAAGTATACATATTTAATAGGTTACAGGAAGAGCTATGAGTATTCTTAAAGGTGGTCCTGACTCATGCATATTGAATACACATGCATGCTACATATGACCCATGTCCAGTGTGGAGTGGAGATGTAACATTTAAATATATCACAATAGGCCCTATGCATCAAAAGCTCTTTTCAGAACTCAACGACACTCAAATGTGCAGACTCGATAAAACTGGTCAGAACCAGTCCATGGTCAGTGAGCTCTTATCAGGAGAAAGTTATGGAAATCCCTCTCTTGTCTAGTCAAAGCTATAGTTTTGGGTTACAGAGCAGGGGATTGTGGTCAGCGTCTGGTGGTGGAGCTGCAAATTGTTTCCATATTTCTCATCTGGGGGCCAGTGCTTGTTTAGCTGTTATTAGAAAACAAAAACCTTGTGGCAGTTAGAGCAGGGTTTATTCTCTAAGTGTAGAGGTCCATGACGTAACCCTTGCCTTAGGTCCTGTTTATGATTTGGTATCTTATTGTCACAAGAAGTCTGTTCTGTCAGACTTATAATCCCTATTTTAACATTAATGCTGGTCAGTTGAAGTGTCTAAATCCCAAAAGGGAGGGGGTATAATGAGGCGTGACTGACCTCCTGTCCTATCGTGGCTGGGAACTCAGTTTGTCAGATTTCTCTGGGATCCCCTTGGCTGAGAGGTGGTCTGATCCATCAGGGGGTAGGATTTTATTTTTAGTTTGTACCCAGAATATGATCATCTACACTTCTTGTTGGGAATGACCTGTCGTACTTTTGCTTTTGTGAATTTTTGTTCCTCTTCCAAATCTCAACTCAAGTACAGCCTCCCCTCTGGAGTTCATCCTGATTCTCTGAAACAAATGGGGTGCTTCTTTTCTGTGTTCCCACTGACCTCTGTCTATCCATGTCAACTTATTATCACAGCAGACTATGAATCTATGCGTATTTGGATATACTCTATTTACTGCCTGTCGGATTCCTTTACTCTTTTACTCTTCCTTTATTTTTTTATCATATAGTCATATATGTTCCCATAGCCTTTTGTCAGCCTAACCACACCCTAAATGTTATTACCTTCTCTCATGCTTTCCTCTGAGAACACTCATCTAAATTTACCTTTGAAAGAAAAAATAGTCCCATTTGTTTACAATCAAAATCTTTATTTGTGTTACAATTAATAAGTGCTTTCTGCAAAGAAATTAGCATTTCTAATTAAATTCTTAATCAATTTTCAACATAGCTATATGTGCTTTAACTGCTCTACATTTTAGTACCAGGAGTGTGGGAAGGCATACCAAAAGAGAGAGAGAGAAATTATAGCTGGTACTGAGGTGAGCTTGACGTATACAGAAAAGAATTATCTCTGGTGGCCAGTAGGTAGTTACAAGAGTTTACATATATTTACTTATTGCAGTTCAGAGATATCATTATAGTTTCATAAAGCAAATGACATTTTTATCCATATCAAAGGAGTGAGTTTATCTCCTGTAAATTTTTGAATAAACACTTTAAAATTGAAATGTGTCCATCTGACTACAATAATTTTTTACAGAAAGCAATACTACACTGCGGGGAGTTAGCTACACTCCCTGCAAAGAGGTTTTCTCTTTCCGGTCAGGTCTCTCCGGCAGGGGTCATCGCAAAAGATGAAAAAATAGTAGGAAACAGAAATAAAAATAAAATAATAATAATACACAGAGACAAAGATATAGTTTATAAAGTAAAGGTTTATGAAGATAGACAAAGGGAGGGTGTCCAGATGGATATATTTCTTCCCACAAAAATATATCAAATAATGAAACTCCACACAGGTTTTTTTATAGGGTAGATACAGGCTCCCGTTGCCAAGGGCAATGGTATTTACATACTAACAAGCAGTTTGGTTTAGGGTCAAAGTCTTCTAAAAGGCTACTACAGATCCTTTAACTAACGCTATCTAGGTGAACAATGAGTTGCAAAATCTTCTTAGGGCAAACTTCTAAGTTTTATGATAAGGCTATTACTTTAACAAAAAACAGAGATATCTTGGCTCCAGTGATTGTGTTCTTGGAGACAGAGAGGATCTCAGAAGTCAACATGAGCTGTGCTTTGTGTTAATTACTTTAACCACACGGTTCCATCTGGGCCTGGCTTGGGCATTAGTATATCTATTTGATTGGCTCTCATCTCCGGCGGTCTTTGTTGGTCAGCTCTGGCAACCTATGGTCCTAGGTGAGGCCTGTCTTGTCTCAAAACAGGTGAGAACCATAGGCTCAGTTTACAATTGTATCTTTGAAGTGCAGCTGTTACTGACCAATGAGATGCCCTCCTGAGGTGAGGGAGCTTTTGAACTAACACATTTATCTTTTCTTTAAGGCAAAGCCTTATTTGACTTCTGAAATCAAATCTTGTCTCCAAAAATACAGGGGGAATTTCTATAACTCAGTATTCTTAGACTCAACACTACACATTCAGTTAAGAAATTCAACAATCTACTAACTAATATACTATGACTGAGAAGGACTATTGTCTCAGTCTATTTATGTAGCTATCACAAAATGCCCAAGACTAGGTAATTTATAATGAACAGAAATTCATTTCCTCTGAGTTCTGGAGACAAGAAGTCCAAATTGAAGATGGAGGTGCTGGGATTCTGTGTCTGGTGTAGCCCATTTCTCATAGGTGACACCATCCAGGAGTCCCTGCATGGCAGGAGGGACAGAAAGGGCAAAGGGGGAAGAAGAGATGGAATAGGGAGAACCCTCTCCCTCAGGCCCTTTAATAAAAGCCCTAATCCCATCCATGAGGGCTCCACCCTCATGAGTGAATCAACTCTTAATACTACCACGCTGGCAACTAAGTTTCAACATATGAATTTTGGGGGACACATCAGACCACAGCAACTGTCCCTGTAAAGTGTTTCTCTTTCCTTTGCTGATGTGCTAAGGAGGCTCCTGGGTGCTGGGATCCCTCCATCTCCCTGCGGCCACTTTCCTTCCAGTGTTGCCCAGGACTGGACCTCTGTCCTGGACAGAGCATGGGATGGGACAGCTCCTGGGACAGCACTATTGGCATCTCTCGCTTTCCCCAGCTCCCACCACCTGTTGGTGAAAAGTGCAGCGCACATGTCCACACAGAGGCTGAAGAAAGACAAAGGTGCCTTCTGGAGCTGTCTGACTGTCCTTGGTCACATGACACTACGAATTTGGTAATCACCCACATGTTCATGATTTCTCTCTTTGCATTTCCTACTCATAAAATTAATGTCATCAGTGTCTCAGAGTTGATAAGATTTCCAGACACTTGCTCATGCTATAACAGTCATATGAAACTGATTGACAAACCAATTTATAATTTAAATTTCAAATTTTAATTATGAGGCAGACTAGACATTTGTGTCAGTTCAACCAGTGCATACTCTCTCCAAAGTAAATTTTTATGAGGTTGTACTATAAACATAGTTTTGATGGGGAATTAAATTATATGATTAAAATTTAATAGTATTAGTCTCCAATAGCTTTGTGCACCTCTTTAAAATAGAAATCTTACTGCAAGGCTGAGTGAAGACTCTAATTAGTCTGGCAGGCCACTTTTTCTCTTATATAAGTTCTGGATGGCCATGGTCAACTTTGCCACCATAATTCTCCATTTGTCAGTCTTCCTTGGCTAATGACTTCCATTTCTTTTGATGTAACCTTTCTTTATATAAGTCATTATTTTATCTAAAGAATGACTTGAGCTGACAGACATGTTCTATTGACATTACATAGATAACATACATAATCTTTTAAATTCACTTTTCAGTGGCCAATACTATTTCCAAGTACAGTGCATACAGGAGAGAATGAAAACATGTCTCTTCCTGTAGCTTTAGCCTGTTAGTTTTCTCATTCCTGTGGCTACAACAAAAAAAAAAAATCCCACTTTTTTCAATTGACACCCTAGTCAAGTATGTGAAGATGGTTTTGCTGGTTTTCTTGAGCCAGTCTGAACACCTCCTTAGTGTCTTGAACTCTTCTCTAATTGCAAGCTTCAATCCCCATGCCATCACTTGAATGCTCTCCAATTTATTTACATATTTCTTAGAGAATACTATTCAGAAGGAACAATATAATCCAAATGTGAATAGGAGTACCTGTGTCAGTGCTCCCTTCTCTTTTTCTATGCTCATTCATTCATCAGTCAATTTGGATAGGCCACATGCTGTGCACTGATGACATAAAGTTAAATGTGCTGGGTAGGAATTGAGACATGTAATACACTGCACACACTTGCTGTGTAAGAGTGGTACTCAACTTCTTATCTCTTCCCCTTGAAGGAGCTTGTTCCAGGGTCACATTCCAGAGGAGGAGAAGAGAAAGGCCTCCTGGAGAAGGTGATGGTTGTGTTGTTTATTGAAAGATGACAGAGAACTTGCAAATTAGAGAAAGACCTTAGAAACGGGAAGGAACACGTGAATGTTTCAGGTGACAGGTATAACTGGGAAAAGCAGACAATCCGAAAGACAGGAAGGTGAGATGGCTACGCAGAGCCTGTTGATGTCAGAAAAGAAAGGTAAACCGTAGAGCTAGGGCTAAGAATAAAGGGATCTTTATGTCTTGCTAAGGAATTTGGTCCTTATAATTGAAGGCAATAGAAAGAACTTACTAGATTAAAAAAAAAAAAAAAAAAAAGGAATGTCATGTCATGCTGGTTGATAAGCTACCAAGCGAATAAGTCCAGTGTGTGTGTGTTCAGAGAAGAGAATGAAAAACCCCTGAGGGCAGGTGTGAAGACACATCACAAGGAGACGGGAATCGCTTCGCCAGACGAGATGAGGCCCACAGTCAGGCAGGTCTGGCAGCAAGTTGAAGGCGGAACGCGCTGAACTCAGAGGCGGTTCTGGCGGCCAGCAGGGCGAGGACGCGCCCCACAGACTCTCTGTGCCGGGAGTAACTGAGGGACCTGAGACGCCGAAAGTGGAGACAGGGACCCCAGCAGGAAGAGCGGGATGAAAGAAGTGAAGAAGTTGAGTTTTAGGCAAAAACAGAGAAACCATTCTGAAAAAAAAATCAGATATATTTTAGAAGATAATTTTAAAAGAAGTTTTAATAATTTCTTATATAAAATATATTTCTAGATGTGAAATGTGGGAAGTACCTAGTGAGTGAAATCAGATAACTTATGAAAACGCAGAACTTATTGTTTATATCTTTTATATAGTATATAAAGGCTTTTAATACACAAATTCAATTTCTATTCCTAGAAGTTGAGAGCCCTTTTATAAATGTTTAAGTTTGATTATTTTAATATAGATTTTGCTTTAAGTAGTTTCCTCTCATGACTAATTTGGAGAAAAATAATATTTGAACATATTAATAATTAAGAGCCTTGTAGGGGCTTTTTTTTCATGTGGAGGAACTGAATTAATGCGCTTTTAACATATTTGATAAGCATTCTTTTTTTTTTTGCAAAAAATGGCAATTTTAATGGAGTTAATTTTAAATGTTAAAGTTTTAAGTTTAAATTATAAGAAAACAAGTATAAGTTAATAATCCATTAATTACTAATGTTAACCAACAATTTTGAGTAGCCTGATTCAATTTTGTCATGTCCACTTTTATTGAGCTGATTCATGTAGCACTTTATTTTATCTTTTTTTATTTTTTTATTTTTTTATATTATTTATTTCAGCTTATTATGGGGGTACAAAAGGTCAGGTTACATATATTGCCCGTGTCCTAGTTTCAGTGACCTCTCCTTTAACAAGTGTTGCTTTATTTAGACTGTCCACTCAGTTTTCTGTAATTTCAATTATTAATCTCTATGAAAGAATAAAGTTTTATTTTGTTATTTCAAACTCAGGTTATACATGGAGATTGTTAAATAAGGCTTCGTCACCAAAATGACCCTTTCGTCTTTTGTTCTCAAATAATAATGTAAACAAAGCAGTTGATTATTTTATCTTCTTTATAATCTTGACATTGAAGGAAGGGAAGCCCGCCTCCAGGGACGAGAGAGGAGCAAGATGGGAAACAGCACTCGCCACCCGGACGCCCTGCTCGGGCTGGGGACGCAGCGGGAGCCGCCCGCCGGCGACTGGGCGCGACCCTCCCCGGAAGCCGCCGCCCCAGCAGCCCCGCCGCGCGCTCCGGGCCGCCGAGGGCCTCCCCACCGGAGCCAGCACGGGTGGGACGGGAACGAGGAACCGGCCAACTGAGGAGCCCGTGACTCTCACTGTCACAGTTGTCTTGTATTTTCTACCACTACGGGCACGTGTGGAAACACTCCAGGTAGCAGGCGAGAAAGAGACAAAGCACAGGCTCTCAGCAGCTTGTGAGCAGTTTCCTCGGCGGAGCTCCTGAGCGCCACGGCTTCCACGTGCCCGAGGAAACGGTTTGAGGCAGCTTCCCAGGGACGGCGACGTCCCATCGCCACCTGAGGTGGATCATCCTCTTCCCAAGGCGGGAACCGCTCCTCCAGAGCGGGTGCGTGTCCACCGAGAGGGCTCCTTCCTCGTCCTGGCTGCCTGCTTTCTGCTGCTTCCAGGCCCCTAAAGCCAACGGTGGCCCCCGGTCTTCCTCCTCTGATTGCTCCTGATCCATCTTACTTGACCCACAAAGTTGTAGTTAACGCCTCTCATTTTTCTCCTGTTAAATTTCTTTCTAATTCTGTTTCACCAGCTAAGTACAGAGAGGGTCTCAGCACCCCTTCCAGGACCACAGTTTGCACTCCCCGCCCCCCCGCCACGCCTCTGGGTACCGCTGTGCCAGACGGGGCCCTTCCCATCCACGGAAGCCCCTGTCTGCTGGGCAGTGGGTAGTAATTCCTGGAGAAGGCGGTGTTGAACACCCAGCCTGCCCATCCCTGCCTGTCCGGACCCGACTCCGTGAATATGAACTCCTACGTGGCAACAACGGCCCACAGGTGGCTGCCCTGCACCCCAGGCCCTCCCTCTGGTGCACAGTACAGAGTCTGAGCACGACAGCCTCTTGTCTAGAAGGGTCCTGCCCTCCTCCGAAATGTAATAGTAGAGTGGGTACTTCTGCTCTCCCGAGTCCCAGGGCACACCTCGGGAGCATTGCCCTTTGGGAGGTGAACACCAGTCCCTCCCACAGCCAGGATGACCACTGGTGTCCCTGGTATCACACCCTAGGTCAGTGGTTCTCGCAGTATGGTCCTCCATCCCGCAATATCACATCACCTGGGCAAATTCTCTGACCCCCTCCCCCCAGACCGATGGAATCAGACACTGCGGTGGGCCTGGCAGTCTGGGCTTAGCAAGCCCTGCAGGTGATTCTGACGCTGCCGTTCTCAAAGTCTTGGGAGTTTGTTGGAAATGGAACAAACCCTTGTATGGATCTCACCCTCACCTACTGACTCAGAATGTCTAGGGATAACGCCCAGGAAGGGAGTCGTCACCAGCCCTGCAGGTACTGCTGGTGCCCATTGAAGTACAAGAACGACTGCTCTGCGTCACTGAGCTGACGGTGGCAACTGTCTCCCCAGTCCTGCCTTGTCCGGAGTCTGCCCCATGCAGACGGACACAAGCAGGTAGCATTTCAACTGAGGACTGTAATTCTGTTTGTGGCCACCTGCTTTCATATATAAAAAATGAATGGGCCTATCGTCTCGTCTGGGCCCTAAAACTCTCTGGAAGGCCAGATGGACAGGACT
Source organism: Eulemur rufifrons (assembly GCF_041146395.1). NCBI lineage: Eukaryota > Metazoa > Chordata > Mammalia > Primates > Lemuridae > Eulemur > Eulemur rufifrons. The sequence goes on along the minus strand of NC_091011.1, from coordinate 2,786,061 downwards.
TGAACACTTTTGGATCCCAGCTGACTCTGCAGTTAGTCCTGCCACATTCGAGGCTGAAACTCTGTGCTATTAGCTAAGAAAAAGATAACTTACTGAAAACTTCCAGGGTGTTTCATATCCCCTGTCTAGGCAGAATATTTTTGGTTGTGTTGTGATCACAATTCAAAATTGCTGGTGCGGTTCAGGTGTAAATCGCCCTCGTAATGCCTTGTTGCAATTGAGCTGGGTCCCATGTCTCCCTTTGATAGCACTTTACTGAATTGCCCTTTGCAAAATCCCTCTAACAGCACATTTTCTGATTCCTGTTGTCTTTTATGTTATTGCCTAGACAGAAATTTGGCACACAAGTTTCAGCTGTTTTCTACACTGTTGGCAGGGCCTGGGCTATGTATCAGAGACCTGCGAGCCCTGGAGGTTTGCAGGCCCTGCTAACCCACCTCGGTTACCCTGCTGGGTCTCTGAGCTGCAACCCTAAGCATTTCAGCAACCTCTTCCGACCACATCTCTCAACTGTTCTGAGACAATCTCTAGAGTCCATTTGTGAGTGCCTGGGAAAGAGCTCAGTGTCCGCAGACAAAGCGGGAAAGGGACTTTTGACCAATCCTGGCTTGTGTCTCTTGACTCTCCTTTCTCTTTGCAGAAAAGAGTTCATTATTTTTAATATATCAGTTGAATCTGGCTTATACACCAATATCCACCTTCCACCTTGTCGCTATAGCATTTCAATATTTGTTGCCTGATAAAAAAGACCTTAGAGGCAATAAAATCCAACCCACTAGCACTAAACATGTTTGTATTTTTTCTGTAACACCAAAGAATACCTTCCAAGCAGTAGTTAATTCCCTTGCAACAAATCTCATCCTGTTTTCGGACAATCCTCGTGATAAAAACAAGTCTTGTCTAAAATCTCTCTGCTTTTCAGAACTTGACACAGGGAGCTGTACTAGGAGTTACATCTTTGGCTGACACGTCTAGGAGCTAAAAGAAAAATAGGCTGTTTCTTCCCTGAAAATCAGAGTTAAGCATTTTCAATCAGTGACATGTGATTTTACCAATCTGTGCTTTGCTCTCCCTCTGGAAATTAGCCAATCATTATCATTCATATTTTAAAGTTTAAAAATTTTAATTAGACTACACAATAAGGGAGCAATTAAAAAATAACCAAGGAGAAATACAGATATTGAACGAAATATAGATTTTGGAAATATGTACTGCCTAATACACTTTTATAACTAACGAGATTTACCCTTTGAGGGAAATATCAAACAGAGAAGTGTTATTTATTGCCCAATATACACAGTTCTAAGTATTTTTATTATTCTTACTATACTGTGATCATTTACTATTTCTTGGAAAATGCTAATTTTCCCTTTTGCAGATGGTGTATTATGGTTATATTTATCTAAATATAGATGGAATTTGCAGAAAAAAAGACCTAAATAAGTATGAACAATAATTCAATGTTCCTTAGTAGAGCATTGTAAGCAGCATATTTTTGGGGGGTATATAAATGTTTATGTCAAAAACCTTCTTGCATATTGGAGGAATAAAAATATGCTTTTTTATTTACTCTACAACACAGTAATCCCAAAACAGTTTGAAGATGAAATACATGATAAGATAAATTGAGCACTGTATCTCACATGCTGTAAGTATTCAATGAATGTTTTAATGGATAAATGAATGAATCAATTAACATGTTTAGTCAACAATTCCCCTCTTCTGAACTTAATATGGGATGTACTTTAGCAAAATTTTGATACTGATTTAATTTGACTTTTTCCCACCCTTGTTTGAGATTTGCTTTCCGATTCACTGGTTATTAAGCTAATTATCAGTCCTGGTAAATCAAGTCTAAGCGCCGCTCAAAACACAGCCTCTTTGTAAAGAAGATCTAAGCCACATCAAATTGTCATAAGATGTGCACGTGGGTCACCACTGTCCCCAGGTTCTGAGGTGGAGTTATTGAATCCTCGGTGAGCTGGAAATCCAGGAAGGTAGGTCATGAACAAAATATGTTTATGAGTAAAATTATGCTCCCACAAAATCAAGCATTTTATCTTTTCCATTCCCCTTTTATTTTTTAATATGGGAAGCAATTATTGATTCAATAAAACCAAAAACTTTTTTACTTTTGTTAAAAAAAGTATTTATGTGTAACAAAATTACCACTAAAGGATACATTGAAAAGGATAATAACAGGCAAAAGGGGCAATGATACATACTTCACTTCCATCACTAGAATACTCTCCTCCAGGGATACACTAAGCAAAAAAAAAAAAAAAAAAAAAATCATTTAGAAGAATTCTTTGGCCGAATGTAGAAAACCTAATTAAAAATTAATTTACTTTATCTTTGTTTCATAATTTCAAAACATTTTCACTGAATTGAGAATAGTTGGTCATAAATAATTAACATAGAATTAACAACTATATTAAAATACATACATGTGTCTTAACATACACACGTCTATGGTGGCAAATAAAGTATTGAATTAAGGTGATTATTCAGATGATTAACAATCAAATCTACTTCTGTTCCTGGTCCACACTATTAAATGAGTTTCCATCACCTATGAAATAAAGTTCAAACTCTTCTAGGCTACACCCACTAAGACACAATTGTTTTAGTTGGGATTTGTCTATTTGAGGTGTACTGATGAAATATTGCTGTCTGATTCCTTCATCTTTCACATTCCCCCAAATAGCATTGGAGTGCCTTTGTTTGGAAACATTAAGAAGTAGACTTTCTTTTTTATAGAATGACTTTTGTTCTTCTGGGTAGATGCCCAATAATGGGATTGCTGAATTGAATGGTAGGTCTACTTGAATCTGTTTAAGGTATCTCCATATTGCTTTCCACAGGGGCTGCACTAGTTTACAGTCCCACCAGCAGTGCATGAGTGTTCCTGTCTCTCCGCATCCACGCCAACATGTGTTGTTTTGGGACTTTTTGATAAAGGCCATTCTCCCTGGAGTTAAGTGATATCTCATAGTGGTTTTGATTTTCATTTCCCTGATGATTAGAGATGTTGAACATTTTTTCGTATGTTCAACATCTTCTTTTGCAAAATTCTTATATCTTCTTTTGCAAAATTTCTATTCATGTCCTTTGCCCACTTTTTGATAGGGTTGTCCTTTATCTGATGTGTAGTATGTGAAAATTTTTTCCCATTCTGTAGGTTGTCTGTTTACTCTCGTGACTGTTTCTTTGGCTGTGCAGAAGCTTTTTAATTTAATCAGGTCCCATTCATTTATTTTTGTTGTTGCTGTGATTGCCTTAGGGGTCTTGTTCATAAATTCTTTGCCTAGGCCAATGTCTGTAAGAGTCTTTCTTATATTTCCTTCTAGGATTCTAATAGTTTCACACCTAAGGTTTAAGTCTGTTATCCATCATGTTTTGATTTTTGTGAGAGGTGAAAGCTGTGGGTCCTGTTTTAGTCTTCTACATGTGGCTATCCAGTTTTCCCAGCACCATTTATTGAATAAGGAATCTTTTCCCCAGAGTATGTTTTTGTCTGCTTTGTCAAAGATTGGATGGCTATATGAGGATGGTTTTATATTTGGATTTTCTGTTCTGTTACACTGGTCTGTGTCCCTGCACTTGTGCCAATATCAAGCAGTTTTAATAATCACAGCCTTATAGTATAGTTTGAAGTCTGGCAAATTAATACCTCCCATTTTGTTTTTGTTGCTTAAAATTGCTTGCACCCGAATGTTTATAGCAGCACAATTTACAATTGCAAAGATGTGGAAACAACCCAAATGCCCATCAATTCATGAAAGGATTAGTAAAATGTGGTATATGTGTACCATGGAGTATTATTCAGCTATAAGAAATAACGGTGATATGGCATCTCTTTGGTTCTCCTGGAGAGAGTTGGAACCCATTCTATTAAGTGAAGTATCCCAAGAATGGAAAATAATCACCACATGTACTCACCAGCAAATTGGTTTCCCTGATCATCACCTAAGTGCACATTTGGGAATAACACCAATTGGGTATTGGACAGAGGTGGGGGCTTGGGGGGAGAGGACGGGTGTATACCTACTTGATGAGTGTGATGTGCACTGTCTGGGGAATGGACATGCTTGAAGCTCAGACTCAGGGGGGATGGGGGGCATGGGCAATATATATATAACCTGAACTTTTGTACCCCCATAATAAGCTGAAATTTAAAAAAAAAAAAAAAGTAGACTTTCATACTATTATACCAATATTTCATAGAAACAGAAGAATTACAACTGTGGAAACTTCTATCCAACTGTCTTCAGACCATGATCACACAGATGATTATTAGGTCTTAGGTTCATGCATCCCTACAATGGTCCCCTTAAAGCTTGATTGCGCCGATCTTCATCCATTAACCGTGATTAGATCAAACATCCTTGATTGGAGCCTCCTTGTCTCAAACGAAGCTTCAATCTCATTGATGGACTCAGCCCTCCCTAAATGTCCTCGACCATCATAGGAGTAACTTTCCTATAAATAATTCACCTATTACTTGTTTTATTTATTTTATATTTATACTATAGAAACGGTTATAAATGTGGAGATACGTAGAGGAGAAAATAAAAGTCTAAGTCATGTGCACGAAGGAAAGAGTGCTCAGCTGTGTCCGGTGTTCACCCTGAGTGGGCATCGGAGCCCCGGCCCTTCACCTGTGTCTGCACGTCAGGAGACTCTCCCGTGCCCCTGCTACCTTGCCATGCTCTATGACACATACCATGCACAAAGGAAGAAAACATAATTTATTTTATAATTCCATCCTCAGGTTAATGAATATTTACTGAGTTCCTACCACAGCACTGTTTTAGGCCCTGGGCTTATATCTGAGAACAAAAGACCACACTTTTGTGGAGCATACACCCTGAAGCTTGGTGGGAAAGTCAAAAGACAAACACATGTGATATGTGTGGTATAAATATGTGATATGACAGGTAGGTGATAAATGCTGTGGAAAGGATGCAGATTAAGCTAGTGTTGCTCTGTTATCTCTGTGTAATGGAATTATAGGTAATTACATTATATCTTTGTCCTTTTTCTTACATGTGTTTAATACGTAAGCCTTCAGCTCACCAACTTTTAAAATATATATTTTATATAGGTACGTATATAAACACGTGGGTATATATGTATATACAAATATGCATATATATTCTAGTAGTCTTTAGCAAAACTTAATTAACATGCTGTGCTCCCCTCCCCGAGAGAAGAAGAGTTTGAGGTCTACCCCCAACCCAAGTCGTTTTCCCAAGGCTAACACCACATTCTAGGAAGCTCACACAGTGTCAAGCCTTCATTGCAGGAACTTAACCAATTCCTTGCTGTAGTCACTTTACTGCATACTCTGTCCCCATGAAACAGGGATTTGTTATAGCACTATTTGTCTAGAAATATCTCCCCTTAGTTAGTGGTAACTAACTAAGGTTAGTTACCTGAATGGTAACGTTCAATCTCTTCACCCCAGTGGTGGTTGCATATTTTTGTTCCCTTTGATAAGTCTCTGAGCCTTATGTCTGGATATTGGGTTTCAAGAGACCAACTCTTTGTGTACTTTAACGCAGGTAATGCGCTAGTCCCCGTGTATGGCTCATGAGGAGACCCAAAGGCGCCCACAGTCCAGGTCCTTTGGAGTCTGTTTTCTTTCTCTCTCATGGGGAAAATCAAATCAAGCACTGAAAATGTCCATATTATTCAAATAAATATGACGCAATATCTGCAGATTTAAGAGCACACGGATTTTCCTGAACCACGTCCCGCCCCGCCCCCACGTCTGGGCTTTCCTCCCGGCGCAGCAGCAGCAGCGCCAGAATTGACCAAGCCCCTCTGGGCAGTGCTCCGAACCGGAGTTTTCCCCGGCAGTTGGGCCACGCCGGAACCGCTGGCATCACCGCGCATCCTGGGAGAGGATAAAGAGACAAGTTCTGACGCCTGGCGCTTTGTGAACAGGAAGCAGTTACATGAAGAGACCCAGTGACGGTGCCTAAGACTGACCACCGTGCATGTGTTTACCCCTTCTTAGCTAATGTTCTGCGTTCACTTTCTAATTATGGAGGCCACTTTCTGGAAAGCAGTTTCTCTTCTCGTTGTTCTCCAAATCATGAGAAAGCAGAATACCTTTAAAAAGCTCTATGAGGTCAGAGACCTTTGATTCTTGGATGTTTCCCAAGTGCCTAGAATAGTGCTGCTTCATAGTAGATGCTCACTCAATATTTATGGATTGACTGAATAAACGATGACTACCACGCCTCAGCACAGAAAACCATCATACTAGTGTAATAACGAAAGCAGTCAAGGCTGTGAATTCTGACGGAGAGTAGCTTTTGCCTCTTCCTATAGATGCTGAACCATTGTTATTGCCAATACAGTCTTCTTATTTCCATTTTCAGTTACACAGGTGAATATTAATTGTAGAAAAATGTGGAAGGACCATATTTTGATATCTCTATCATATTAATCAATGTCATCTATCTGACCACCTGCAACCCCAGCCTATCTGTTACCCCAAGACTCTCCCGTGGGGAAGCCGGACCACCCGGCTTCACTATTGCTGCTAAGGAGGATTTTTAATATTATAGCATAACATAAAATGTAAACTAGTCAGATTCTTGGCTTTTGCATTTTACATTCCAAGGTGCTGCCATAGACCAAAAATTTGGATGAATGTATGAAGTATAACAGAATAAGAAGGATTCCATCAGATGACAGGAAAAAAGAAAAGAAAAGCCCAAGAAGAAGCAGTAAGTAGGCACTGGAAGTGTTTCCTCAGGAAAGAGTTTTTCCGCAGTCCATCAGGTTCCCATCCATGGACTAGGAATGAGAGAAATCTCAGAGAGGTTTCTGGACAGGTAACCACTGCTCACAATTAGTGTTTATCTTTTTTATACTTCATTTTCTAGGCACATAAATTCAAGTTTTGTTTGTTTAGCCAACATGTGTTTTATAACTTGATTTTTAAGATATAAACAAAGTATCAGTTACATTTTTTGGTGAATAAAGTTAATTTTTATAAAATCCTAACTTCATTAATATAATATAAATAACCAGAGTTGACATAAACAGGCTCCAGGGTATGGACATCACCAAACTGCCCTTCACAGAGCTGGTGTCAACTTAAACCTTCACCAGAAGACGAGAAGCATCTACTGCGCTTCCAGTCGTCAATCCCGGATACTGCTGATGTTAACTCAGGTCTAGGTAAGACAAATGCAACCTGATCGGATTTCAACTCACATTTCTCAGATCATATGTGTGGTTGAATATTTTTATATGCTAATTAAGCATTCACATTTTGAAAATTGATTGGTATTGGCCTTGCATTCTATGTTGTATCAGTTTTCTGAATGATTTCAAAGAAAGCTGAACCATTGGAGATATTAACCCAGGATCTGCCACTTACCTTGAAATGACTTCTAAAGATGTAGGTAGTTAGTCTTTTAACTTTATTAATGGTATTTTTGCCATATTTTAAATTTTATGTATTCACATTTATTTTTTTAAAGATGTGTATATGTGTATGATTTTTGCCTTTGGTGCTTTGCTTTTAAAAACCTTCCCTAGCCAATGATGATGCACAAATTCAGTTAGAAATGCTCCCATTTTTATAATGATATTATTAGCTTTTGTGTGCAGGATTTTAGGATTTAATTTTATCCTTTTACAGTTGGTAATTCCATTATCACAACACTCATTTAAGCTGCCATTCTATCACTACTCAATTTTATTTGTGTCTGGAATTATTTCCCAAAGTTCTGTCCTATTAAATTAATCTCACTGTTTATTCCTGTTCACATTAATTATTTGAGTTTTATTACACATTTCAATATCTGGTTAAACAATAACACCCCTATATTATTTTTAAAATATTCTTTCCTCTCTTTTTTATTTATCCAGATGAACTTTAGAATTCCAAAATTATTTCTTACAGTGTTTTGTTACTGTATTATATTAATCATACAAGCTTATTTGGGCAAACATATTTTCCTAATATAAAGAATATGTTGTTCCATGTATTCACATCTTCTCTTATATCTCTCAGCAAAATCCTGTAATTTTTATTTATTTATTTTTTTAGTTTTTCAACAAACATTATGTACCTGCTGTATTCTAGGTACTGGACTAGGCACTGGTATGAATCCATGGGCATTGAACAAGAACAGCTTGGCTTTTTTGTTTCAAGTATATAGATTACTGGGCAGTAAAGACACTAAAGAGTGTGTTATAAATACAATCAAATGGCATGAGTATTAGTAGAGAGTGTGCAAAAAGATGCTATGAGAACAAATGGTGAAGAACCTAAGCTCGCAGCGGGAGGGCCAGCAGGGCCACACTGAAGCTGTAGCCTGCTGAGACATAGTCCAGGAAAGGGGCAGAAAGGTGCTCTAGGAAAGAGGGTGTCAGAGGCCAAAGGTCTGTGAGACCACAGAGCAGGGAGGGAGGGAGGGCTGCAGCGTGGGCAGGAGGGAGCAGGGAGATGAGGCTGGAGACCGGGCCAGCGCCAGAGTTCAGAAACTGCCTGCAAGTCAGAGTTGATTTCATGGCATGGTCATATTTACATTTTTGAAAATTTTCTCTAGTTATGGTATTGACAATGAATCTGAATGGAGTAGGCATAGAGACAAAGACCTCTGAAGAAACTGTTATTAATAAATAGACTCAGGCATGGAACGAAGATAGACTAGAATAGAGCAGGGCCAGTGGGATGAGGACAAGGCAGTGCGACTGAAGCCAACGCCTAGTCAGAGTCACAGGCTGAGCACACATCAGCAAAAAACAGTGTTTATTCCCACAAGGTAATAAGTAGGTAATGACACAGCTAGTGATATGCTAAAGCTGCTCATTCCCCGGAATATTATTAGCTTGGTAAGCCTAGATTTTTGTACTTTCTTATAAAGGACTTTGGAATAATTTTTAGATGGAATCCCGCCATCTCATCCAGTGGGGTTTTGTGGGTTTTTTTTTTTTTTTTCTTATCATGGGGAGGAAAAAATGGGATAAAATGTACTCTGGCAGGAGATTTCATGAGACCACACCCACTGACTTAGGGCAAATCGTACTATTTCTAGCACACCAATTGGGATAATTTCTTTCTTTCTTTTTTTTTTTTTTTTTTTTTTTTTTTTTTGAGACAGAGTCTCACTCTGTTGCCCGGGCTAGAGTGCCATGGCATCAGCCTTGCTCACAGCAACCTCAAACTCCTGGGCTCAAGCGATCCTCCTGCCTCAACCTCCTGAGTAGCGGGGACTACAGGCATGTGCCACCATGCCAGGCTAATTTTTTCTATATGTATTTTTAGTTGTCCAGCTAATTTCTACTTTTAGTAGAGACAGGGTCTTGCTCTTGCTCATGCTGGTCTTGGGGAACTCCTGACCTCTGGCGATCCTCCTGCCTCGGCCTCCCAGAGTGCTAGGATTACAGGCGTGAGCCACTGCACCCGGCTGGAGTAATTTCTTAATAGTCTGGAGTCAGAAAATACTTGACTGCTTTATTTAGACTATAGTCTAATTGTCTTTATTTTCATGCAAATGCAAAAAAAAATTGGCCCAAGCAAGAAATAAAAAAACTTGAATAAACCAATAATTATCAAATACATATTTTAAGGTTTGTAATATTTCTATGGCTTTGTTAAATTTTTCATTTTAAAAATAATCAGCACACACAATAAAGCCCAACAGAGATAGCCCAAAAAAAGAAACACATATCACTTACTAACACAGATGCATAAACCCTAATTAAATACTAGTAAAATGCCTAAGCATTGTGATTAAAAAAAAAAACTGTAATGACCAAAAATGTTTTAGAAATGGGTTAAAATTAGGAAACTATTACCATAATATATATGACCAACTGAGAACAGATAAAGTATGCAATAAAATTCAAACATCACTGGAGAAAAGTAAATCCTCGTGATACCAGACTCTAACATAAGATTGAAAGGTACTAGCAGGATGACTATGGTTAAAAACAGTGTACTGTATTTTTCAAAAGAGCTGGAAAAGAAGACTTGAAAAGTACCAGCACACAGAAATGGTAAGTACTTGGGTGATGAACAGTCTAACAGCCCCAACTTGATCATTACACATTCTATGTATAGAGCAGAACTTCACATGTATCTCATAAATTCTCACAAATACAATGTATCAAAAAAAGTTACATGAACAAAGCAGGACACATAGTAGTAAGGTCTTTGTGCCTTAGCCAAAGTAAAATGCATCATAAAAAAACCTGTAATGATTATAAAATTTATTAATATAATGTTGGTCTCTCAACAACAAAAAAGGACAATGTTGCATAATAAAAACTAAAAACTCAGCATTAGAGACAGACTTTTCTCAAAAGACTTTTGCCAACTTCACTCTCACATCTTCTCTTGTCAGTTTGATTCTGCCAGGCCAGCCCTGGGTAATCAAGTGTCCCCGTAGTGATTTATGGCCAGTTTTTAACACCGCCAGCCTCCCTCAGCAAGACCACTTTTCTGGACAGGTGAGTTAATGGGGAACGGGCCACGCAGAAACTGCACACTCAGCACCGGCTGCAGCCGCCCTCAATCCCCGGAGCCTGAGGCCGCCCCAAGGCCCTGGCTAAAGAGGGCCTGACACGTGGCGGTGACAAATGAGCAGCCCGGGTGATTGCCCATCAAGCGGTGAAAGGCACGGGAATCAGAACTTTGGCTTACAGAGCTACTGCGCGTAGTAACACCTTTATAGCAGTCGCACCCGCTTTGTGGCGCAGGATGAGGGACATTCCCGCAGCAGGGACAATCCTCCCCTCGCCGTCCACGGCAGAGGCCCCGCACCTGCGCCGGCCGAGCTGCCTCCGCGCAGGCCCTGCAAAAGACGTTGATAATCTTCTCTCGGTTTAAGTTTTTATTCTAATGAGATCCTACCTTGAAATATGAAATAGCTGAAGTAACTAATTTGCAATGCTTCAGCAAAAAGTTTGCCAACTCTTATTAATTCCTCCAGTCTCAGATTTTTCCTTGGCCCAGAAATACGTCTGTAAGAGTTGTGAAGAGAAATTAAGCCCAATTAGTGTCACACGTGGTAATGAAGAGGCAAGTAGAAAAATCAAACCTTTACCAAGAGTGAATGTTTCAACCACGGCTGAAATAAAGGTTGTGTACCCAAATATCACTGCCATTTGCCATTTATTATCTCATGTTGCATGTACGTGTTTTTGTTCTTGTATATCACATTTTAATTTGTGAGTTTTCCAAAATGTTTGAAACTAAAGATAATTTTTAAAAGAGGCCTTTGAAAATATTTTCCCAATGAAATATTTAAGTGAAACAGCATAAGGATTTGTTGTTTTTCCTCCTAAAATGTGATATGAAAACTAAAAACAGAAAGAAAAAAGATATGTCAAAAAATAGTAACATCCTCCTTTCTGTCTCAAATTACTTAATAGTCTTCTCCACCATTCAATTGCATGTGCACCCCAAAATGAGTAAATGTTCCATATTCATTTCCTCTACCAATTAAATAAAGTTAATCCTATTTGACTGAGAGTTGCAGAAATACATTATTCTTTAGAAATAACTATTTCATCCTCTGTTCTTAGAGTCACTAGACTTTCACTATAAACCTTCTGTTTTCTTACAGCATTTCATATGACATGAAATTTCAATTCCTAGTAGCAAACAATGATGCTATTTGCAATGCCATTTTAATAAATGTATCTTTACAAAATAATTGAAATGATAGAAAAGCCTTAGCAAAATTCAAACTGTCAGTGTCAAATCTGGAAAAGGAAGAAATTATCTTTCATCTGAGGGACACCCAAAGGCTGTGACTTCTGCTCCAACCACCTGCCATGGCTGGTGCGTCTCCTGGGGCTCCATCCTGTCTGGAATGTTCGGTTGTCCTGACACTGAGAAGCCCCAGTTTGACCAGGAATTTGATACTCTTATCCAGGTTGCATAAAAATTTTCTTCTTTTTAAAGATTGCTATACTATCTCATACTTTTTGTGTTCAGGTTTGTCCTACTTTACATTTTGTTATGGATATGATGTATATGTTTTATTTTAGAGTCTGAAATGATTAGAAAGACAAACATCTCATTTTAGATTGCACAAGTTGTTCCTAAGTATATTTTATGTGCATTTAATAGCAAAGTTAAAAAGTAGTACTTCTGGCTCCCTTTTAATCCATTTGCTCCCAAACATACACCTCAACCTTGTTTTGGTCTAAAGTAACTTAATATTTCTTACACACCCACTGTTCTAAAAATGCATTTCCGAGAAGGACTATATTTCTCAGAGACCACAAATCTCTGTTCCTGTTTACATGTCATGGACTTTCTCCCCATCAGTTCTGTATTGAATTATTTGAAACAAGATGGTAATACATCAAGAGGCAACTCTCATCCTTTTAAAAGTTCCATGAGCCATGGAGGTAGGGTGAAACAAGAAAAGCCACTTTCCCTCTGCAACTAGCATGAACTCATGGGGCCTTGACACAGATCAATAGTTGACTTTGCTTGTCAGAATGGTTTAAGTCATCCAGTAGGATCATAACTCTGGGGCTGGATTTCTGCCTCCGATAGGCTGCCAACAGTGGGGTCCATGGTCAGGGAAAAAAACCCTGACAAGAGGCCAAAACAGGCTCCCCAAGTAACCCCTCCCACCAGGAACAGCCTCCCAACTGTGGTGGAAGAACACTGAATAACATATCAGCAGCTACCCCTCGCAGCAGATCAAGCAACCAGAGAAGCGTACACATCCAGGCTGTTGGGCAGCAGCTGTGATCTGCCTACTCCTACAACATCTACTAGAACAGAGCCTACACAGGGCATGTTACTTTCCAAACGAAAACTGAAAGGTGGGAAGAAACAACTGATCCACATGGGAAGAACTCAGTGAAAGAACTCTGGAAGTATGAAGAATCAAATGGAAAGCACACATCCAAAAAGGAACATCAGCTCTCTAGCAATGGACATCAACCAAATTCAGAACACTGAAATGACAGAAGAAGAATTTCAAGCATGCACTGTAAGAAAACTCAATGATATGCAAAAAAAGTGGATAACCAACACAAAGAAGCCACACACACACAAAAAAAAAAAATCCAGGACTTGAAAACAAATTCACTAAAGACAATGAAATATTAAAGAAAAATCAAACCAAACTCCTGTAAATGAAGAATTTATTCAGGGAACTACAAAAAACCATGGAAATCTTCAAGAATAGGTTAGATCAAACAGAAGAAAGAATCTCAGAGATTGAAGATAACATCTTCCAATTAAATAAGTCAGTCACAGAGATGGAGCAGAGAAATAGGAGAAAAGAGCAAAGCATACAAGATATGAGGGACTATATGAAGAAGCCTAATGTGAGAGTTATGGGCATCCCTGAGGCTGAAGAAGATAATATGCAAGGGTTGGATAAGCTATTTGAAGATATAATAGATGAAAATTTCCCAAGCCTTGCTAAAAATCTAGATATACAGGTACAAGATGCCCAAAGGACCTTGGGACATTCATTGCAAATACGAAGACACCACAACATGCAGTCATCAGACTGACCAAAATATCCACTAAAGAGGCCATTCTATGAGCTGTAGGGCAAAAGAAACAAGTAACATACAAAGGGAAGCCCATCTGAATAATGCCAGACTTCTCAAAGAAACCATACAAGCAAGAAGAGACTGGGGCCCCATTCTCACTCTTCTGAAACAGAATAATGCCCATCCTAGAATCTTGTACGCTGAAAAATTAAGTTTTGTATATGAAGGAGAAATAAAGACATTCTCAGATAAGCAAACACTGAGGGAATTCACCAAGACAAGACCAGCCCTCCAAGAAATACTAAAAACAGAGTTTCACACGGATCAGCACAATAAACACTCATGAATGTAAAACCACTCAAAAGCTAAAGATCAAAGCCCAGATACCACAATGGCTCAAGAGAGAAAACAAAGCAATGAAGTTCAACCCAACAGGATGAACAGAAATTTGCCCCACCTATCAGTTCTTTCAATAATGTGAATGGCTTGAACTTTCCACTCAAGAGACATAAGCTGGCTAAATGGGTAAAAAAATACAACCCAAGTATCTGCTATCTTCAGGAAACACATCTACCCTGCAAGGATGCATTTAGACTGAAGGTAAAGGGGTGGAAAACAATATTTCAAGCAAACAGAAGCCAAAAGAAGGCTGGCGTAGCAGTTTTGATTTCAGATAACTTAGTCTTTAAATCAACAAGAGTAATGAAAGACAAAGAGGGTCACTATATAATGGTGAAGGGTACAGTTCAACAAGAAGACATAACAATTCTAAATATGTATGCACACAACTTAGGTGCACAGATTCATAAAACAAACCCTCCTGGATCTAAACAAAATTATAAACAGCAACACCATAGTAGCTGGAGACTCCAACACCACACTGACACCACAGGACAGATCCTCCAAACAGAAAATACACAAAGAAATAATTGACTTGCACAGAACTCTAGAACAAATAGGCCTCACTGACATTTGCAGGACATTCTACCCAAAAATCACTGAATAAATGTTCTTCCCTTCAGCTCTTGGGACATTCTCTAAGATTGGCCATATACTGGGACACAAAGCAAGCCTTAAAAATTTTCAAAAATAGAAATTATACAATGCATCTTCTCAGATCACAGTGGAATAAAAGTAGAAATCAACCCTAACAGAAACTCATTTGTACACAAATGAGTGGAAACTAAAAAACCTTCTGCTGAATGATTATTTCATAAATGAGGAAATCAAGATGGAAATCAAAAGATTCTTTGAACTAAATGACAAAGGAGACACAAGTTATCAAAATCTGTGGGACACAGCTAAAGCAGTCCTAAGAGGAAAGTTTAATTCCATAAATTCCTATATCCAAAAGACAAAATAGAAAACCTAATGAATCGACTCAAAGAGCTGGAAAAAGAAGAACAGACTGACTCCAAACCCAGCAGAAGAAGCCAAATTAATAAGATCAAATCAGAACTATATGAAATTGACAACAGGAAAACTATACAGAAGATTAATAAAACAAAAAGTTGGTACTATGAAAAGATAAACAAAATCGACACACCTTTGGCTAGACTAAGAACAGAAAAGAAAAATATCTAATAAGCTCCATCAGGAACATGAAAGGAGAAATTACAACTGATGCCATGGAGATACAAGATATCATCTATGAATTGTACAAAAACATTTATGCACACAAACTGGAAAATGTGGAGGAAATGGAAAAATTTTTAGAAACACACAGCCTCCCTAGGCTCAACAAGGAAGAAATAGAATTTCTGAACAGACCAATATCAAGAATTGAAATCAAAACAGCAATAAAAAACATTCCCAAAATGAAAAGTCCTGGACCAGATGGTTTCACACCCAAATTTTACCACACTTACAAAGAACTTGTGCCTATCCTGCAAAAGTTATTCCACAACATCAAGAAGGATGGAATCCTCCCCAACACATTTCCTGAACCCAACAGAACCCTGACACCAAAACCAGGAAAGGACACAACAAAAAAAGAAAACTACAGATCAATATCCTTTATGAATATAGATGCAGAAATTGTCAATAAAATCCTAGCAAACCGAATCTAGGTGCTTATCAAGAAAATAATTCATCACGACCAAGTGGGCTTCATCCCAGAGATGCAGGGATGGTTCAACAGACACAAATCTATAAATGTAATTCACCACATAAATAGCACCAAAAACAAAGACCACATGATCCTCTCAATAGATGCAGAAAAAGCATTTGACAAAATTCAACACTCTTTTATGCTCAGAATGCTTAACAAAATAGGCATAGACGGAGCCTACCTAAAACTGATAGAAGCCATATATGACAAACCCACAGCCAACATCATACTGAATGGGGAAAAATTGAAAGCGTTCCCACTTAGAACTGGAACAAAACAAGGTTGCCCACTTTCTCCACTGCTATTCAGCATAGTGCTAGAAGTCTTTGCAAGAGCAATCAGTCAAGAGAACAGAATCAAGGGTGTTCAAATTGGGGGAGAAGAGATCAAACTATCACTCTTTGCTGATAATATGATATTATATCTAGAAAACCCCATGGATTCAACCAAGAAACTCCTGGAATTGATAAATGAATTCAGCAAAGTTTCAGGATACAAAATTAATACACATAAATCAGAGACATTCATATACACCAACAGTCAAACTGAGAACCAAATCAAAGACTCAATACCCTTCACAATAACAACAAAGAAAATAAAGTACCTAGGAATATATTTAACTAAGGAGGTAAAAGACCTCTGCAGGGAGAACTATGAAACACTGAGGAAAGAGAGAGCAGAGGATATAAACAGGTGGAAAACCATACCATGCTTGTGGATCGGCAGAATCAACATTGTTAAAATGTTTATACTACCCAAAGTGATCTACAGATTCAATGCAATCCCTATTAGATTACCAACATCATTTTTCACAGATATAGAAAAAATAATTTTATGCTTCGTATGGAACCAGAGAAGACCCCATTTAGCAAAAGCAATTTTAGGCAATAACAACAAAATGGGAGGTATCAACTTACAAGACCTCAAGGCTATAGTTATTAAAACAGCTTGATATTGGCACAAGAACAGGGACATCAACCAGTGGAACAGCACTGCGAACCCAGATATAAAACCATCCTCATATAGCCATCTAATCTTTGACAAAGCAGACAAAAATACACTGGGGAAAAGAATCCTTATTCAACAAATGGTGCTGGGAAAACTGGATAGCCACGTGTAGAAGACTGAAACAGGACCCACACCTTACAACTCTCACAAAAATCAACTCACAGTGGGTAACAGACTTAAACCTTAGGTGTGAAACTATTAGAATTCTAGAAGAAAGTGTTGGGAAAACTCTTATAGACATTGGCCTAGGCAAAGAATTTATGAAGAAGAATCCAAAGGCAATCACAGCAACAACAAAAATAAATAAATGGGACCTGATCAAATTAAAAAGCTTCTGCACAGCCACAGAAACTAGCACGAGAGTAAACAGAAAACCTAAAGAATGGGAGAAAATTTTCACATGCTATATATCTGACAAAGAGCTGATAACTAGAATCTATTTAGAACTCAGGAAAATCAGCAAGAAAAAAATCAAACAACCCTATCAAAAAGTGGGCAAAGGACATGAACAGAAACTTTTCAAAAGAAGACAGAACAATGGCCAACAAACTTATGAAGAAATGCTCAACATCTCTAATCATCAGGGAAGTGCAAATCAAAGCCACAATGAGATATCATTTGTCTCCAGTGAGAATGGCCTTTATCAATAAGTCCCATAACAACAAATGTTGGCGTGGATGCAGAGAGACAGGAACACTCATACACTCCTGGTGAGACTGCAAACTAGTGCAACCCCTGTGGAAAGCAACATGGAGATACCTTAAAGAGATATAAGTAGATCTACCATTTGAATCAGCAATTCCATTATTGGGCATCTACGCAAAAGAACAAAAGACATTCTATAAAAAAGACATCTGCACTCGAATGTTTATAGCAGCATAATTCACAATTGCAAAGATGTGGAAACCGGAGGAAAAAATGGCAGATTAGGGGTGACCTCCTGGCTCTCTGCTCCCAGAGTAGGAGGTGAAGAATGTGGACAACTACATTTGAGTGGATCGCTCTTCCACAGGATCAGTTTCGGGAATCTGCAGAGAAGCAGTGCAGGACAAGCAGCGCTGGCAAAAAAAAAAAAAAAAAAAGTGAATCAAAGAATTGACCACAAAGTCTGGAGAGTGCAAGATAATATAATAGAGAATAGAGCATGGGACCGCCATGCCTGCTGGCCAGTCTGGGCAGTGTGATCTGACCCACAGAAGAACGACTCTTCCTCCACCAACCTCCACACCCATGAAGGCAGGGAAGTGCCTAAAGTCAGTGCAAAGTAGTAGCATGGGCCGAGAGGCTGTGTGAGTGGAGACAGGGGTGGTAAACATTTTGAACTCTCCAGTGCGCTGTGCTGGGTCTGCTCTGGGCAGGGGAGGGACTGGTCCATGAGGACATTTCTTGGTTCCACAGGAGAAAGCTTAGAGAGAGGCTTCTCACTTCAGGAGGCTGCCAGGACCACAACAAGGGAGGTGAACACCAAAAACGGGGCTCTGCCCTCGGAAATCACCGAAGATTTGGCTGGCGCAGGGTGGGACAGTGTACAGTTCCCTCCCACTGAACAGTCGTGAGTCAGGGGGTTAGGGAAGCGGTGGGCTCAGCAGGCGGCTCTTAGAGACAGCGCCAAACCCAGCCCCGCTACCCGCCATACAGTCGCCTTCAGCGTTGGCTCTCTGTGTGGGCAGCCACCATTTTGGGAGTTTATAGCCTAGAATCACTGTGGAGTGTTGCCCAGGCAACGGACTCTGCCAACGCCCCTGCCCCTGCCCGTCAGAGCAAGTCCCGTCCTTGGAGGAGAGGAGTAAGGAGAGAAGCCACTTTCTCTCCCAACCCAGCCACTGGCCTTTTTGCCTTTTTGCTCCGGCAGGTCAAACCCTGCCTTTGAAGGGGCGGAATAACGAGAGAAGCTGCTTTCTTGGCTGAGTCACCAGGCAGTCTCTGGTGCCCACCCCCATTCCACTGAGTCACCTGTGTTTCATGCCAAAGGGAAAAAGCCCACCTCTAGAAGGGCAGAGTAGCGAAGGAGGCCATTTTCCAATCTGAGACCTGCTGCAGGATTGCCAATGCCACTTTTCTGCAACTCTGCCCTGTGGTGCTTCGCACCAAAGGGTTAGACCCTGCCCTGGAAGGGCGGAGTAGTGGAAGAGGCCGCTTTTCGAGACCCCGCGGTAGATCACGACCACCCCTTTGCATTGTCTCTGCCACTGGGCTACTTTGCATCAAAGGGACAGACCCCACCCCTGAAAGGGCATACTAGTGAAGGAGGCTGCTTTTCGAGCTGAAACCTGCGGTCACCTCTTTGCTGCAACTTGGTCGCCAGTGCCTCCAGCCAAAGGGACAAACCCCACCCTTGGAAGGGCAGAGTGGTGAGGGAGGCCGCTTTCAGGGCTGAGACCCACAGGGGTGGTGGCGGAGGGCCCTGGGCTGCTACCAGGCTGCTGGTATTTTACGCTGAAGGGACCCACCCCGCCTCTGGAGGTGGTGGGCTACTGAGGCAAGCCCCTTCCAGGTCTGGGTCCCTCAGTGGCCTTGGGCAGGGCTTCTCCAGCAGCCTTGAGGTGTGTACTTCGTACCAACTAGACAAACCCTGCCCTTGGAGGGGCGGAGTAATGAGAGTAACCACTTCCTGGACTGAGACACCCGGAGGTCCCAGGAAATGGCCTTCCCGCAGTCCAGCGGGTGATCTTCCCCTCTGGCAGGGAAGATCCCGCCTTCGGAGGAAGGGAGAAACAAGAAAAGACATTTTCCAGGCTGGATCTTGCAGAAGTCTCAACCAACGTTCCTCCCCAGCCCATCAGGACAGACTCAGCCCTTGGAGACAGGGAGAAAGGAGAAAAGTAGCTTTACCTGTGTGACTGGCTTGAATCTGTGGGACCTTGGAACTAAGCAAAAGGGGACAGATAGCGGTCTTGATACAGTGGGTTGGTTTTGATCCTCTGATCAAATCATAACACAAGGGCTTGCCCTTGGCGCCCAGGCTGTTGCCAGCTTAGGGGCTTGTGGTCTGGGAAGGAAAATCTTGACCAGAGTCCTTAGCAATTTCACCAGTTGACACCCCTCATCAGGAGCTGCTTCGTAAGAGTGGCGAAAGAGTCCTGAATAACATATAAGCAACTCTCCCCTAGTTGCAGACCAAGTATCCTGTGAGGAACACACTCTTAGGCTCACCAGTGCCTGTTGCTCTTCTCACCCCACCTAAAGTGGTAACAGGGCTCAAGTAACCCTTGGTTGTGGCATGACACTCCTCAAAGACCGAGGCACCTGTATATCCCATTTGGGGGGTTAGAGCTCAACACAAAGGTATTAGAATACCTTGATAACAGGCTCCTCCACACACACTACAAGCAACAAAAGAGATGGTAACTTATAGCCCAACACTGTGTCTTCCACCTCAAACTAGTGGTCAGCAGCAGAGTCACACACACAAGAGTGATCCAACTCCTGGGAGTCTAAGCAAGGCATCCAAACTGACTAATCTCCTTAAGTAGGAGGTGAAGACAACAGGTCAGAGATAACCCAACAGGCTAAAACACCCCTAAGACAATACAGGACCAAAGCACATCTCCCCAGCATTGTCAAGGAACATCCTTTTGGGGACCCAGAATTAAGTCCATAAACCAGGCCCAGTACCCCCAGTCTTTGACAAAGTAACCTGATGAGAAAGAATCATCTAAAGAACACAGGAAACATGAAAGATCAGAGAGAAAAGTCACCTCCAAAAGAAAATATTTGATCTCCATCAATTGATACCAACTTACATGACATGATTAAACTGACAGAGGAAGAATTCTGAATATGGATTGTAAGAAACAATGGAATTGAAGAGAAAATGGAATCCCAACATAAAGAAACCACAAGAGAAATTCAGGAAATGAATAAAAAATTCTCTAAAGAAATTGAAATACTACGGAAAAACCAAACACAAATCTTGACAATGAAGGAAGCATTCAAGGAACTACAAAACACAGTAGAAAGCCTCAAAAATAGAATGGATCATGCAGAGGAAAGACTCTCAGAGCCTGAAGATAATGCCTTTGTGCTAAACAAATCAGATGAAGAAAAAGAACACAGAATCAAGATACAAGACCAAACTATACAAGAAATGTGGGATCACATAAGCCAAATATAAGAATCACTGGCATCCCAGAGGGAGAAGAAGAAAATTCACAAGGACTGGAAAACTTATTTCATGGAATTCTGGAGGAAAATATGCCTGGTGTGGCCAGAAATCTAGATATCCTGATACAAGAAGCACACAGAACTCCTGGGAGACTCAATGTGAAAAGACAATCACCACATCACATAGTTACTAGGCTGACCAAAGTAAACACGAAAGAAGCAATTCTCAGAGCAGTGAGATGAAGGCAACAAATAAACTACAAAGGAAAATCTATCAGACTAATTGCAGATTTCTCATCTGAAACTTTACAAGCCAGAAGGAGTTGAGTGCCTATCCTTAATCTTCTAAAACAGAATAATGCCCAACCTAGAATTCTTTATCTGGCAAAATTAAGTTCCATCTATGAAGGAGAAATGAAGTCCTTCCCAGACAAACAATCACTGATGGAATTTGCAAAGACCAGACCAGCCCTACAGGAAGTACTCAGACCTGCATTACACACCAAACAGTGCAATAGATACTTTTCAAAGTAAAATCATTCAAGAGTTAAAGGCTAGAACTTGGACTTGATGATGGCTCAAGGAGTAAAACAAAACAATAGGATTTCACCCAACAATATGA
Organism: Eulemur rufifrons; assembly: GCF_041146395.1. Lineage (NCBI taxonomy): Eukaryota > Metazoa > Chordata > Mammalia > Primates > Lemuridae > Eulemur > Eulemur rufifrons. The sequence goes on along the minus strand of NC_091011.1, from coordinate 2,764,711 downwards.
ATGAAAATCTACCTCAAATTTCAATCCTCTCAATAAATGTGAATGGCTTAAACTGCCCTCTGAAGAGACATAAACTGGCAAAGTGGATAAAAATCCACAAGCCTAGTATTTGCTGTCTATAGGAAACACATCTAACCCACAAAGATGCCTTCAGTCTCAAAGTCAAGGGCAGGAAAACTATCATCCAGGCAAATGGAAGTCAAAAGAAAGCAGGGGTAGCTATACTATTTTCAGATAACATAAGCTTTAAAACAGCAAAAGTAAAAAAGGACAAAGATGGCCACTATATAATGGTGAAAGGGAAGACCCAACAAGAAGAATTAACAGTTCTTAATATTTATGCACCCAACTCAGGAGCACCCAGTTACATAAAGCAAATCTTGTCAGATATAAATAGCATGATAAACAATAATGCCAGGGCTGGGCATGGTGGCTCATACCTGTAATCCTAGCACTCTGGGAGGCCGAGGTCGGAGGATTGCTCAAGGTCAGGAGTACAAGACCAGCCTGAGCAAAAGTGAGACCACATCTCTACTAAAAAATAGAAAGAAATTAACCAGACAACTAAAAATATATATAGAAAAAATTAGCCAGGCATGGTGGTGCATGCCTGTAGTCCCAGCTACTCGGGAGGCTGAGGCAGTAGGATTGCTTGAGCCCAGGAGTTTGAGGTTGCTGTGAGCTAGGCTGATGCCACAGTACTCTAGCCTGGGCAACAGAGCCAGACTCTGTCTTAAAAATAAATAAATAAATAATGTCATACTAGCAGGGGGCTTCAACACCCCACTGAATGAACTGGACAGAACTTCCAAACAGAAAATAAGCAAAGAAATAAAAGACTTAAATAGAGCTCCAGAGCAAAAGGGTCTGACAGATCTCTACAGAATATTTCACTCAAATAAAGCTGAATATACATTCTTCTCATCAGCCCATGGAACTTTCTCCAAAACTGATCACGTACTAGGCCATAAATCAGACCTCAACAAATTCAAAAAAGTAGAAATTATTCCATTTATCTTCTTTGATCATAGTGGTATAAAATTAGAGTTCAATTTCAACAGAAATAATCACCACCTCACAAAGTCATGGAAATTAAACAATCTATTATTGAATAGCTATTGGGTCAAGGAGGAAATACAGAGGGAAACAAGAGTTTCTTCAAACTAAATGATAATGTAGACACTAGTTATCAAAACCTGTGGGATACAGCAAAAGCATACCTGAGAGGAAAACTAATAGCAATAAATGCTCACATCCGAAAAGCAGAAAGCTCAAAAATGGACAATCTAATAAACAGTCTCAAGGAATTGGAAATGGAAGAGCAAATCAATTCCAAACCTAGTAGAAGAAAAGACATAACTAAGATCAAAGCAGAACTAAATGAAATTGAGAACGAGAGAATTATACTGAAGATCAAGAAAACCAAAAGCTGTTTTTTTCGAAAAGATAAACAAAATTGACACCCCTCTTATGAGACTGACAAGAATTCAAAGGGAAAGGACTGTACCACGGAAATACAAAACATTATTTTTGATTACTATAAAAACCTATATGCCCAAAAACTACACAATGAAGAGGAAATGGACAAATTCCTGGAAACATACAACCTCCCTAAGTTCACCCAGGAGGTTACAGAATTTCTAAATAGAACAATCTCAAGCTCAGAAATTGGAACATCAGTTAAAAACCTCCCAAAACGGAAAAGTCCTGGACCAGACGGCTACACTTCAGAGTTTTACCAAACATACAAAGAAGAACACATAGCTATACTACAGAAATTATTCCACAACGTGGAGAAAGATGGTATCCTCACTAACTCATTCTAGGAAGCCAATATCATCTTGATACCAAAGCCAGGAAAAGACACAACAAAAAAAGAAAACTATAGACCAATATTTCTTACGAATAAAGATGCAAAAATCCTCAACAAAATTTTAGCAAATGGAATTCAGCAGCACATCAAAAAAAAAAAAAAAAAATTCACCATTACCAGGTGGGCTTTATTCCAGTGAGGCAAGGCTGGTTCAATATACACAAATCTATTAATGCAATTTGCCTCATAAATAAAAGCAAGAACAAAGACCATTTGATTCTCTCAATAGATGCAGAAAAAGCATTTGACAAAGTACAGCACACCTTTATGATAAAAACTCTTAAAAATAATAGGTATAGACGGGTCATACCTTAAAATTATCAAGTCCATTTATGATAAACCCATGGCCAATATCATACTGAATGGGGAAAAATTGAAAACATTCCCTCTTAGAACCAGAACCAGACAAGTTTGCCCACTATCTTCACTTCTATTCAACATAGTGTTGGAAGTCCTTGCTAGAGCAATTAGACAAGAGGTATTAAGGGCATCCAGATAGCGGCATATGAGATGAAACTCTTTCTCTTTGCCGATGGTATGATATGATATGATATCTAGAAAACCCCAAGGACTCAACCAAGAGACTCCTAAAATTGATAAATGAATTCTGTAAAGTCTCAGGATACAAAATTGATACACACAAATCAGAGGCATTCATACACTCCAATAACAGTTAAGCCAAATTTCAAATCAAAAACACAATACCTTTTACAATAGCCTCAAAGAAAATTAAATATCTAGGAATATATTTAATGAAAGATGTGAGAGACATATACAGGGAGAACTATGATACACTAAGAAAAGAAATTATAGAAGATGTAAACAGATGGAAAAACATACCTTGCTCATGGATTTGTAGAATCAATATCATTAAAATGTCCATACTACCTAAAGTGATACAGAATTAATGCAATCCCTATCAAAGTACCATCATCATTCTTTACAGATCTAGAAAAACTAATTCTATGCTTTGTATGAAACCAGAGAAGACCTCATGTAGCCAAAGTAATCTTAAGAAAAAAGAACAAACTAGGAGGTATAAGTCTACCGGACTTCAAGTTGTATAAGGCTATAATAACTAAAACAGCATGGTACTGGCACAAGAATAGAGACACAGACCTTTGGAACAAGACTGAGAATCTGGAGAAGAAAACATCCTCATATGGTAATCTAATCTTTGACAAAGCAGACAAAAATATACATTGGGGAAAAGAATCTCTTTTCAATAAATGGTGCTGGGAAAACTGGATAGCTACATGCAGAAGATTGAAACTGGATCCCCACCTCTCACAAAAATCAATTCAAAATGGATAACAGACTTAAACCTAAGGCATGAAACCTTAAGAATTCTAGAAAAAGGTTTTGGGAAGACCCTTTCAGACATCGGCCTAGCCAAAGAATTTTTGAGGAAGACCCCCAAAGCAATCACAGAGGCAACAAAAATAAATAAATGGGATCTGATCGAATTAAAAAGCTTTTGCACAGCCAAGGAAACTATCATTAGAGCGAATAGACAGCCTACAGAATGGGAGAAAATATTTGCTCTCTACACATCTGATAAAGGGCTGATAACAAGAATCTATCTAGAACTTAAAAAAATCAATGAGAAAAAAATCAAACAACCCCATCAATAAATGGACAAAGGAAACAAACAGGAACTTTTCAAAAGAAGACAGAATAATGGCCAGCAAACATACAAAAAAATTCTCAACATCTCTAATCATTAGAGAAATGCAAATCAAAACCACAATGAGATACCACCTAACCCCAGTGAGATTGGTCTGTATCAAAAAATCCCAAAACAACAAATGCTGGTGAGGATATGGAGAGATGGGAACACTCTTACACTGCTGGTGGGACTGCAATTGCTGTAACCTCTGTGGAAAAGAATTTGGAGATACCTCAAAGAGCTAAAAATAGAAATACCGTTCGATCCAGCAATAGCACTATTAGACATCTACCCAAAAGAACAAAAGACATTCTATAATAAAGACATCTGCACCCAAATGTTTATGGCAGCACAATTCACTATTGCAAGGATGTGGAAACAACCCAAGTGCCTGTTGATTCATGAGTGTATTATTAAAATTTGGTATGTGTATACAATGGAATATTACTCAATTATAAGAAACGACAGTGATCTAGCACCTCTTATATTTTCCTGGATTGAGCTTCAGCCCATTATCCACAGTGAAATATCACAAGATCAGAAGAACAGCCTCCACATGTACTGGCCATCAAATTGGTACTAACTGATCAACACTATGGTGCTCACATGGTACTAATATTCTCCAGAGATTAGGGGGTTTGGGGGGTGGGTAAAATCACAACTAATGGACACGAACATGGGGAGCATTGTAGTGGGGAAGGGCACGCCTCTAAACCTTGTTTGGGTGAGGCAAAGATATAAACTGTAACCAGAAGATATTTGCACTTCTGTGTTTATTACAGCATTATGTACAATGGCTAAAATGTGGAATCAGCTTAAGTGTTTATCAAGGGATGAAAGGATAAAGAAGATGTGGTATACATACACAATGGAATATTATTTAGCCATGAAAAAGAAGGAAATTTTGTCATTTGCAGAAACGTGGATGGAACTGGAGGACATAATATTAAGTGAAATAAACCAGGCATAGAAAGACAAAAAAAAAAAAAAAAATTCCATGACTTATTCAAAGTGTTTAAAAAATAAATAAAATGAATAATTATGAAAAAATAAAAAAAGATGTGGAAACAATCCAATTGCCCATCACTACATGAGTGGATTAATAAAATGTGGTATATGTATATCATGAAGTAGTAACTCAGCTATAAGAAACAATGGTGATCTAGCACCTCTTGTATTTTCCTGGATAGAGCTGAAACCCATTCTACTAAGTGAAGTATCCCAAGAATGGAAAAATAAGCACCACACATACTCACCATCAAATTGATTTCACTGATCAACACCTAAGTGCACATGTAGGAATAACATTTATTGTGTGTCAGACAGATGGGTGGGTGGAGGAGGGGATGGATATATACATACATCATGAATGCAATGCACACCCTCTGGGGGAAGGACACCCTTGAAGCTGTGACTCGGGGTGGGGGGCAGGGGAGCAAGGGCAATACACGTAACCTAAACATTTGTACCCCCGTAATATGCTGAAATAAAAAAAAATTCCACCAAATTGTTAATATGTGCAAAAATAGTGGAAACAGTATTAGCACTGGAAACCAAGTGCTTAATGTGGTCTTTTGTGCGTACTGTTGGTGTATGTGGGCCGCCGCACGGTCCTTCCTCCTAACTTGCCGCAGAGTGAGGTAAGGTGTTCTCAGAGCGTGAAGCCCACGCACACTTGGCAGCATTAGTCATCCGTGGGTGTACGTCAAGATTCTGTCAGTGTTTGAAAACACCCAAACCCCGGTAACTGTGACCCAAGTCTAATCTCAGAAAACTTGCCCGGGATGTGAGTGCAATGTAATATGTACAAACCTAATGAATTATAGCAGATTATGTTGATACAAAAGCATTGCGCACATAGCAAGGTAGTCGCATGGAACAAGGAAGGCAGGCGGCCAGCATCCGCGTCCACAGGACCCTCTGCATGTGCTCCTAGCAAAGGGAAGATGTCCTCACACAGACCCAAGCCCACGGGTCCTGGCGTCAGGCACGTTCCTCTGGTGACCTTTGAATACGCAGCCCTTTTCCGCATTCTGTGTTCACAGCGAACGTACTACCACTGCTCTGTTTCTGTCTAGTTGACTCACTTCACAAATGTGCTCCTGTGTCCCTCAGTGTTTGCCTGACATGCAGTTCTCATCATGAATTCACAGGGCGCCACTTTACCTATCACACCCTATCAGCTGCCTTACTGTGAGCCTGAAAGTGCAAACCGGCAAAACCAGAATGCTGAGGGTGGAAGGCAAGAGCCAGACCTGTGCAGTGGCAACCTCGTCCTTGCGCAATATTTAAGACCTCTCCACTGGACTCGGTAGCCAACATCTTTGCTTTCTACCCCTTAACTACCACCTCTCTGCTGCCAGACAACGCCACTTAGCCTGCAATGCTGAGCAGATGCCTGAAGTACTGTTTGCGCTATAGAGTGCCAACAGGGCAAGACTAGGAAAATATTTTATGTGTTTAATGATATCGAGTGAATTCTGAGCAAAGTCTTGTGCAAGAACTTTGCACTGAGATTGGTAACCACTCTGAGCTACTCCGTTTTGGCAAGCACCTTTACCTGAGAGGCGATTTGGGGCTCCCTTCCCATCCGATCCTTTCTGTGCCACTCTTGGCCACCCTGACAAGTCTCTCTAAATTCAGATCTTGGGCCAACGTCTTAGTCGTTTCTCTCAGGGGCTTCCAGTATAGCTAACTGTTCTTTTAAAAAATAAATAGTGGCCGGGCGCGGTGGCTCACGCCTGTAATCCTAGCACTCTGGGAGGCTGAGGCGGGCGGATCGCTCAAGGTCAGGAGTTGGAGACCAGCCTGAGCAAGAGCGAGACCCCGTCTCTACTAAAAATAGAAAGAAATTATCTGGCCAACTAAAATATATATAGAAAAAATTATCCGGGCATGGTGGCACAGGCCTGTAGTCCCAGCTACTCGGGAGGCTGAGGCAGAAGGATCACTTAAGCCCAGGAGTTTGAGGTTGCTGTGAGCTAGGCTGACACCACGGCACTCTAGCCTGGGCAACAGAGACTCTGTCTCAAAAAAAATAAAATAAAATAAAATAAATAAATGGTGGCTCCTCCTGGCACACAAAATAAATTTTTATTTCTTTGGCATCTTCAATACATTATTTGATCATTTTGACCCTGAGGAATTTTCCAAAATCATCTCTTCCACTACTTACCGAGCTTCACCATTTAACAAAACCAAATGACAAAAATTCCCTGAGCATATGAAGATGTTTCGTAGCACTTCCCCCCCCCCCCCCCCCCCCACACACACACCCTCCTCCCTCCGCATAAACATCTTCTGGTCTCCTCGTCCTCTTCCGGGCAGACACTCCGTGGGTTCCTGATACTCAGCTGCAGGGTTAGCTCTTCTCTGCTCCCTTTTGAACTGCATTTTCTTTGCGCTTATCCGACCACGCGGGTTTGGTTGCCTGTCTGTACCACACTCAGACTGTGAAATCCTTGGGCAGTGCCCCCAGATCTCATTCCTGCGCGTTTACCTAGATTTTGCCGCCACACCGGCATGCGAACTCGCTTCAGTGAGCACGCGTGCAACTGAATCGGAACACTAAAGTCTCATCCTCATTACACTTCGGCTCCCACCTCTGCAGGGGTGACTTCAAGAGCTCCCGCTGTTTTTCCCCTTGCAAACCACTGATGGAAGCCCTTTGTAGATCATTGGCAAGGCACGTGTATGTTGACTTTTTGGTTTGGGGCATAAGGGTTTCAACTGGTGAGGCGAGTTTAAGTGCTGTAAAACAGACTGAGGAGGCGGGTTACTGACATGACTTCTGGCTCTTACTTCACAAAACCGTAGGCTGCGCTGTTTCAGAAAAGATACTGTCTGATGGAAAGAACACTGGCCAGCAGGTTTGAAGGGCGGGTTCCTGTCACTTCTCTGCCACCATCTAGTTTTATGAGCTAAACACTTGTTAATCTCTCAGGCTTTTTTAAATTTGTAAAACACATGGGGAGTTGCAATTGATTATGCTTTATTTCTCTTCTGACATACAGTTGTCTGACTCAATAATAATTAGGGTAATAATACCACGTAAGGGATTATTTTATGTTCAAATCCAAATTTCTCTTCCTTGACCTACTGAAAGTGGCAGAATTGAATTAATGGCCTGACTTGCAAACTCTCACTCCAGCTTTCCTCAGTAAAGCATAGATCATCTTTTAATAATTTTGAACAGAACTCAAAGCAAAGCCTACTTAAATCTTTTATAGACAACTTTCTTTCCTACAAATTTTAGAAAAAGTTTTTCAAACTTTAAATAAACCATAGAAGAGCGAGAGCTTCTAGGTGGCTTTGTCTCCTTGGCTACTGCAAGAATAAATGCACACAGGACAGATGCCTCCCTGTTTAATTCACGTCTTGGTGCAATATATGTGATCATCAAATATAAATAATTTTCCACACACAAAGGAGCCTTAACCAGGTAAAGATTTAGTTTTAATTAATCAAATTATAACAGTGTTAATACAGAATGCCGTTTCACAAATTGTAACCAAATTGGACCAGTAGGTAAGAAAGCAGACTGTTTTTCTTCCCAGGGATGTTAGCTATAAGCACCATTTAAAGAAAAAAAATCCTCTTTCTTTTGAAGTAATAATGCAGAATACAAAATAATATGAAAAACAGAGAGAAACCCGATAACTGTAGTCCCTAGGGAGAAACTGGCTGATAAAAGTACAAGTTAATTTAAGCCAAAACCTGCTTTTACACAGGGTTTAGAAGAGGAAAGAAAAAAATCTAAGAAGTAATGTCTGAGGAAAATAGACAAAAGACAGTAACTTACCTAGTAGTGAAATGTTTTAAAATATAAGAGGGCATGAGTCTAAGAAGAAATCCCTTGTCACAAAACCACAAGACGGTTAGAAGCCAGGAGAGATAGGAGAAAATCTAAATGACCATGGGTATGGAATGACATTTTTATTACTATTAGCACCACGCTCTAACCAACTGAGCTGACCGTCCACGCTGATTGTTTTAGATACAGCACAAAAAGCACAGTCCACGAGAGACTGTACCTCGTTCAAATTAAAAATTCTTGCTCTTTGAAAAACACTGTCAAGAGAATGAAAAGATAAGCCACATACTAGGAGAAAATATTTGTAAAAGACATGTAAGATAAAGGACTGTATTAGAAATATGAAAAGAACTCTTAAAATTCATCAGCAAGAAAACAAACAACCCAATGAAAAACTGGACCGAGGTCCTTAAAAGCTGTCTCACCAAAGAAGATACACAGAAGGCAAATAAGCACGTGGAAAGCCGCACCACAGCCTGTGCCTCTCCTCAGGGACACGCGAATTCACACCAGGAGACCCCTGCACGCCTGCACACCCCTGAGGACATGGACCTTTATTTTGTGAAGGTTTAAAAAGTACAGATTTAATCTCTGTGCTAGTTATAGGACTAGATTGAATCTGTTTGTGCAAGTTTTGGCAAGCTCTATTTTTCTAAGAGTTTTTCCATTTTATCTAAAATTCAAATGTATTAGCATAATATTGTTTAATGCTGTTTATAATATCTTCTGATGATCTTTTTAACGTCTACCTCTCTACACTAAAAAAAAAATTTTTGTATCTATATGACTTACCACTTGCATATGAAGATATTCTCAACCTGATTTCCAATTCCCTAAGCTTTTCTTCAATAAAGTACATTCTGTTATTTTTCTCATGTATGTTCTTTATGTTAAATATTAAATTTTCATAGCTAATATATCCTCTTGACTTCTCTTTATGACTCCTCAAAAGCAAAAATCTTCTTTTGTCTTACAGCGCACATGTATCGTGCTTGTTTAAATTCCTAACGTTTTTTGTTTCATTCATGCTTCCCCACGTGGGACTGGCCTTCCAATGTGTTCTCTTTGGCTGCTTCGCTGGTCACACTGCTCAGGGTGAACACCCCTCCCTGAGAGATTTAGTAAATGTGCCTTTTAAGAAGGGGAAGGGAGGTGCAGCGAAGCCTACAGCCAGAGGCACAACCTACTGCCATTGCGGCTCCACCCGGGCCTCCCCATAGACCGCCTTACACGATATGTAAACTCTGACGAAAACAGCCCAGGGAAATGGTGACTTCCTTTTCTTGTCATCCACCAGTCCTGGAGGCATGAAGCAGTGAGGAAATGTGAGAGCAGCAGACGCTTGGAGCTGGTGGCTGTGCTCGAACCTGTTCGTGTCTGTCCCTTGCCTAGGCAGGTTGACAGCACTGCCCCACACTTCCCCCTAGTTAACTTGCCTGGCTCCCTCTCCCGCCTCATTTACAAGGTCGCTAATACCGTTCTGGAGGGCTCTGTCTCATGATCTAGTCACCTCTCCAAAGCCCCATCTCCTAAAACCCTCACCTTGTGGGTTAGGATTTCAACACACAAATTTGGGGGTAGGGCACACATTTTTGGGCCATAGCAAGTATTATTTATAATAGCAAATATATTGAAACAACATAAATACCCAATATAGGAAAGACATTAAATAAACCATGCTATATTCTAAGCAAAGTGACATTAGATAAGCTTTAAAAATCACATTTTAATGACATTAGAGAATTATTAATGCTATATATAATGAAAAGGACAATTCTAGAAAAGTGGGAAATAAATTTCCACAGCCAAAGAAAGAAATTATGCCCTATAGTTTTAAAAGCAGACACGAAGACTGCAAACAAGTAATACATCCCTCTCCAACCACACAGAAACATAGATTTGTGATATATGTGGGGAATACGTATATTATATTTTTTATATATTAATGTTTAATACTCACATATGAGATGTGTAACATATCTATGATATTGAAATTTATCAAACATGAAGTGAGAGGGGTTTGGATTCAGATATCTGAGCTAGGTCTCTGCCTGCTCCCTTGAAAATTACTTTTCCCTTTGACACTTGTCTAAAAATGGCAGGTACTTATCAGGTTTGTTGTAAGGATTGACTAAGATAATGAGTAAAAAGCAAAATTCCTGGCAAAAAGTGAGTGGTATCTTACTAAGTGTTCATGAAAAATTGTTAGCTTTCATCATTATAACATACCATTTTTAGTATTATTTTAGTTATTACCTTATATTATTGTTACTGCTACAATATGACTGCATGCCCTATTGCTCTTTAAATGTGCATTCATCATCATTATTCTGCAGAAAATGCAATTAGGAATCATGCTTTATACGGTGTCTTTAATACAGTAGTCTATCAGAAGTTATTTGTAAATATGACATTTAATGGTTGTACAATGCTTTGACAATGATCGTGTCACTATCTATTTAACCATCTCAGTATAACAAGAAGGGTGTCATTGGATCGTCACCCTAGAGGTGAAATCAGCATTGCCCACCCACCGGTCTGTCTCTCTGCTCCAAACCCGCCCTTGCCCACTCTGCTTCGCGAGCCTGGGGCAGGGACGCTGCAAACCTCATTTCTGTTTTGCTTCCTGGCTGTTGGGTAAGGCTCTGCCAAAAGGCATCAGAAGGATCCTGAGAGGGGACAGGAGGGGCCAGGACTTGCCCATCCTGTTGGCTTTCTGTTCCCACTTTGCTTGTTTCCTGGCGAGGCGTCCCGCCCCAGGCTGTGGCTGTTCCGAGTTTCCGACACTTAAGAACAGAGACGAGATCAAAGATGGCGGAGTGGTGGTGACGGCCTAAATCTGCGCTCCCTGGGAGGAAGGCATCGATCCGGACCTGCCACAATGCTAGAGGACCGCTCCCACACAGGAACAGCGGTGTGAATCCACGGAGAATCAGCGTGGGACAAACAGAGCGAGTGAGGTCTGAGGTGAACAAAAATTGGGAACGCGGGACAGACACTAGCCAGCGGAGCGCGGGTCGGATACACCCGCCCCCAGCCGGGGCGGGTGCAGCCTCTCGGGAAAGCGGCTTGCCCTCCGCTCCCAATTGAACAGAGCCCTGACCCAGGCCAGCGCAGAATCACTGAGGGATACGTGGCGCATTGCAGACAGGAGGCTTTTTTGCGAAATTACCTTAGAACCTGGGGGATCTCAGCTGAGACAGCGCTTGGTGAGGAGGGACGGATCTGCCCCAGGGCGGAAAAACACAAAAGACTCCCGGACAGCAAATAGCGTAGTACCCCGTGCTGCCTTTTTCGGCAGTTCTCCAGCCGGTCACCCCCGGTGCGTGTCCTTGCTGGCCAGCCCCTGGGCAGTGGCGGTCTCTGCCTGCCGGGGAGCCGGTCCCCTCCAGCCCCGGAGCTCTGCAGGCGCCATCTTGAAAGCGAGGGCGAAACCGCTCGGGAGCCATAAAGTGCCGAGCGGCTCTCTCTGCCCGGCGCCCTCCGCTGGTCTCTGAACCAACGCCAGGAGTGCGGAATATGCCGGGGCTGCGCTCCGGGTGAAGGGGCAGAGCTGCGCTAAGGCAAAAAAAAAAAAAAAAAAAAAACCACGAACAAGAAGAATAGGCTCGCCGAACTGTATATTTTATTCTTGGTAAATTTCTTCTGGGTTTTGTTTGTTTGTGTTTGTGTTTGTGTTTGTTTTTTTTTTGTTTGTTTTCCTTTTCTTTTCTTTTTCTTTTTTTTTCCGGCGGCTCACGAGCCGGACAGCCTCGGCGGGCAACTTTGCCCTCTGGGCCTCTGGCTGCCGCGCCTTTTTGAGCGCGGAGGTTGGATCCCCACCACCCTCGGAGCTGTGCGGGCGCGCAGACGCCATCTTGAAATCCACTGCGAAACCGCCCGGGACCCAGCCGGGCGGGCGTGAAGGGGCGGAGCTGCGCTAAGGCGTAAAAACAAAAACATCTAATGGCCGCTCCGGACCCAGCCGAGCGGAAGTGAAGGGGCGGAGCTGTGCTAAGGCGTAAAACAAATAAACAAACAAAAAAACATTGAGTCGCTGAATTATATACTTCAGATTTGTGTATCTTTCTGCCTTGCGGTGTGGTGAGGTGCTATGTAGTTTGTTTTTGTTCATTTTTGTTGGCGTTTTTGGTGTTTTTTGGTTTGGCTTTTTGCGTTTCTTTTCTTTTTTTTTCTTTTTTTTTTTTTCCTTTTTCTTTCTTTCTTTTTCTTCTTTTTTTTCTTTTCTCTTTCGTTTTCTCCTCTTTCTTTTCTTTCTTTCCTTTTCTTTTTTCTTTTCTTTTTTTTTTTTTTCCTTCTCTTTCTCCTCTCTTTTCGCCTTCTAACTGGGGACCCACGGTGAGCTTTGGAACGGGCCGGGTCCCTGGCTCTGGTACATACCGGATCCTGAGCAGTCACCCCCAGGGCCGGAGATCTGCGGGCACGCAATCGCCATTCTAGGGCCCACAGCCAAGTCACTGCGGAGCAATAGGGTACCAAGAGGCTCCCTGAACGGCCCTCTCCCCTGGTCCATGGACCTTATATAGGATCCCCACCCCAAGTGTAAACACTGAATACTTCTCCAGAAGCGAGAGTGTGGAACCTGATCCCTGGGGACATTGGGCCAAGATAGACTTTTGCCCGTGGGAGCTACAGCAACTGGGGCGCTGAGCAAGCGAGGTCACCGTCCTCTCCCCATAGCTAGTATCTTGCCTGCAGATAGAGTCAGAAACCTCCCCTATAGAGGAAGAACCAAAGGGAAACAAACAAACAAAGAGAATTTCGGTCTACTATTAGTGTGGACCCTGCCTGCCTTCTGAAAGACCACAACACAGTGTTCTAACTCACCAAAGCGGTCTTGGATCACTCCAATCTTCTAAGATTGGACCCATCGGAAGCAGTCCCCCAACAAAAACAGAAAAATCTCTAAACAATACACAACAGTCTCCCCCTCTTGCCAAAAGAAGCAACATGCCTAGACTGTTTCACAGCCTAAGAATAGAGCACAAAGAGTACTGTTAACCAGACTAAATCTATAAGTAAAGATCCAACGATAAATCTAGATGGGAAGGGCCCAGCGAAAAAACACGGAGAGCACAAAGAATCAAATGGAAAGCTCATCCCCAAAGAGAAATACCAGCTCCCAACCATTTGACACAAACCAGACTCAAAACACCAACATGTCACAGGAAGAATTCCAATTATGGATTATAAACAAGCTGAATAATATACCAGAATCAATGGATAAACAACACAAGGAAAACACAAAAAAAATACAGGATTTGGAGGAAAAATTCACTAAAGAAACTGAAATATTGAAGAAAAACCAAACTGAACTCCTAGAAGTGAAGAATTCACTCAGAGAGCTACAAAACACTGTGGAAAGTCTCAAGAGCAGGGTAGATCAAACAGAGGAAAAAATCTCAGAAATAGAAGATAACTCCTTCCAACTAAATAAGTCAGTCACAGAGATAGATCGAAAAAGTAAGAAAAATGATCTGAGTCTTCAAGAAATGTGGGATTATGTGAAGAAACCTAACTTGAGAGTTATTGGCATTCCTGAGGGTGAAGAAGATAATAAGCAAGGGTTGGACAAGCTATTTGAAGACATAATCGAGGAAAATTTTCGAGGCCTTGCCAATACTCTAGACATACAGATTCAAGAAGCTCAAAGGACCCCTGGGAGATTCATAGCAAATAGGAAAACACCACACCACGTAGTCATCAGGCTGACCAAAATATCCACTAAAGAGTCACTTCTCTGAGCTGTAAGGAGAAAGAAACAAGTAACTTACAAAGGAAAACCCATCAGAATTACGCCAGATTTCTCAGCTGAAACCTTACAAGCAAGAAGAGGTTGGGGCCCCATTTTCACGCTTCTGAAACAGAATAATGCCCAGCCTAGAATCTTGTACCCAGCTAAGCTAAGTTTTCTATACGAAGGAGAAATCAAGACATTCTCAGATAAACAAAGGTTGAGGGAATTCACCAAGACAAGACCAGCCCTCCAAGAAGTACTCAAAAGAGAATTACACACGGATCAGCACAAGAAAGATCCATGAATGTAAAACTACTCAAGAGCTAAAGATCAAATTCCAGATACCACAATGGCCCAGGAGAGAAAACATCACAATGAAGTTCGACCCAACAAGCTGAACAAAAAACTGTCTCACTTATCAGTTTTCTCAATAAATGTGAATGGCTTGAACTCCCCGCTTAAGAGACATAGACTGGCCCAATGGATAAAAAAATACAATCCAAGTATCTGCTGTCTTCAAGAAACTCACCTAACCTGCAAAGATGCATTTAGACTGAAAATAAAAGGATGGAAATCGATATTTCAAGCAAATGGTAACCAAAAGAAAGCTGGTGTGGCAATCTTAATTTCCAATAACTTAGCTTTCAAACCAACAAAAATAATAAAAGACAAAGATGGCTACTACATACTGATTAAAGGCACAATTCATGAAGAAGCCATGACTATACTCAATATATATGCACCCAACCTAGGTGCACCTAGATTCATAAAGCAAACCCTACTAGATCTCAACCAAATGATAGATAACAATACTGTAATAGCTGGAGACTTTAACACCCCACTGACAGTACAGGACAGATCCTCTAAACAGAAAATAAACAAAGACATAATGGACCTAAATAGAATGCTAGAACAAATGGGCATGGCTGACATCTATAGGACATTCTACCCAAAATCCACAGAATATACATTCTTCTCATCAGCTCATGGGACATTCTCTAAGATTGACCATGTCCTAGGACATAAATCATGTCTTCAAAAATTCAAAAAAATAGAAATTATACCATGCATCTTCTCAGATCACAGCGGAATAAAAGTAACAATGATCACAAACAGAAACGCTCACTCTTACTCAAAGTCATGGAAGCTAAATAACCTTCTCCTGAATAATTATTCTATAAAAGAAGAAATCAAGATGGAAATCAAAAATTTCTTTAAATTAAATGACAATGGAGATACAACTTATCAAAATCTATGGGATGCAGCTAAAGCAGTCCTGAGAAGAAAATTCATATCCATAAATGCCTATATCAAAAAGACAGAAAACATGCAAATAGACAACCTAATGAATAGACTCAAAGAGCTGGAGAAAGAAGAACAGAACGATCCCAAACCCAGCAGAAGGCGAGAAATTACTAAGATCAAATCAGAACTAAATGAAAAGGACAACAAAGAAACTATAAGGGAAATTAATAAAACAAAAAGTTGGTTCTTTGAAAAGATAAACAAAATAGACACACCTCTGGCTAGACTAACCAAGAGCACAAAAGTAAAATCTCTAATAACCTCCATTAGGAACATGAAAGGAGAAATCACAACCGATGCTACAGAGATACAAGATATCATCTATGAATTCTACAAAAATCTTTACGCACACAAACTGGAGAACGTGGAGGAATGGACAAATTTTTAGAAACACATAGTCTTCCCAGGCTCAACCAGAAAGAAACAGAGTACCTAAACAGACCAATATCAAGAACTGAAATCGAAACAGCAATAAAAAACCTTCCCAAAAAGAAAAGCCCTGGT
Organism: Eulemur rufifrons; assembly: GCF_041146395.1. Classification (NCBI taxonomy): domain Eukaryota; kingdom Metazoa; phylum Chordata; class Mammalia; order Primates; family Lemuridae; genus Eulemur; species Eulemur rufifrons. The sequence goes on along the minus strand of NC_091011.1, from coordinate 2,748,810 downwards.
CCAGATGGGTTCACACCTGAATTTTACCATACATACAAAGAAGAACTGGTGCCCATCCTACATAAACTATTCTCCAATATTGAGAAGGATGGAATTCTCCCCAACACGTTCTACCAAGCCAATATAACATTAATACCAAAACCTGGAAAGGACACAACAAAAATAGAGAACTACAGACCAATTTCCCTCATGAATATAGATGCAAAAATTTTCAATAAAATACTAGCAAATCGAATCCAAGTACTTATCAAAAAAGTAATCCACCACGACCAAGTGGGCTTCATCCCCGAGATGCAGGGGTGGTTCAACATACGTAAATCTATAAATGTAATTCACCACATAAATAGAAGCAAAAACAAAAACCATATGATACTCTCATTAGATGCAGAAAAAGCATTTGACAAAATTCAACACCCTTTTATGATAAAAACGCTTAACAAAATAGGCATTGATGGAACCTACCTAAAAATGATACAAGCCATATATGACAAACCCACAGCCAACATCATACTGAATGGGGAAAAACTGAAAGCACTCCCACTTAGAACTGGAACCAGACAGGGCTGCCCATTGTCTCCATTACTTTTCAACATAGTATTGGAAGTCCTTGCGAGAGCTATCAGGCAAGAGAGCAGAATCAAGGGAGTCCAAATAGGCAAGGAAGAGATCAAACTCTCACTTTTTGCTGATGATATGATGTTATATCTGGAAAACCCCCAGGATTCAACCATGAGACTCCTGGAATGGATTAACGAATACAGCAAAGTCTCAGGCTACAAAATTAATATACACAAATCAGAGGCATTTATATATGCCAATAACAGTCAATCGGAAAACCAAATTAAAGACTCAATACCCTTCAAAATAGCAACAAAGAAAATAAAATATCTAGGTATATATCTAACTAAAGAGGTAAAGGACCTCTATAAGGAAAACTATGAAACACTGAGAAAAGAAATAGCAGAACTTGCAAATAGATGGAAAAATATACCATGCTCGTGGATCGGAAGAATCAACATTGTTAAAATGTCTATACTACCCAAAGTGATCTACAGATTCAATGCAATCCCTATTAAATTACCAACATCATTCTTTACAGATGTAGAGAAAATAATTATACACTTTGTATGAAATCAAAGAAGACCCCGTATAGCAAAAGCAATTTTAAGCAACAAAAACAAAATGGGAGGTATTAATTTGCCAGACCTCAAACAATACTACAAGGCCGTGGTTCTTAAAACAGCCTGGTATTGGCACAAGTGCAGGGACACAGACCAGTGGAACACAACAGAAAATCCAAATATAGAACCATCCTCATATAGTCACCTAATTTTTGACAAAGCGGGAAAGAATATACTCTGGGGACAAGAATCCCTATTCAACAAATGGTGCTGGGAGAATTGGTTAGCCACTTGTAGAAGACTGAAACAGGACCCACAGCTTTCACCTCTCACAAAAATCAAATCACGGTGGATAACAGACTTAAACCTTAGGCGTGATACAATCAGAATTCTAGAAGAAAATGTAGGAAAGACTCTTACAGACATTGGCCTAGGCAAAGAATTTATGAAGAAGACCCCCAAGGCAATCACAGCAGCAACAAAAATAAATGAATGGGACATGATTAAATTAAAAAGCTTCTGCACAGCCAAAGAAACAGTCCAGAGAATAAACAGACCACCTACAGAATGGGAAAAAATTTTTGCATACTACACATCAGATAAAGGACTGATAACAAGAATCTATTTAGAACTCAGGAAAATCAGCAAGAAAAAATCAAGCAACCCTATCAAAAAGTGGGCAAAGGACATGAATAGAAATTTTTCAAAAGAAGATATAAAAATGGCTAACAAACATATGAAAAAGTGTTCAACATCTCTAATCATCAGGAAAATGCAAATCAAAACCACAATGAGATATCACTTAACCCCAGTGAGAATGGCCTTTATCAAAAAAACCCAAAACAACACATGTTGGCGTGGGTGTGGAGAGACAAGAACACTCATACACTGCTGGTGGGACTGCAAACTAGTGCAACCCCTGTGGAAATCATTATGGAGGTATCTTAAACAGATTCAAGTAGACCTGCCATTTGACCCAGCAATCCCACTACTGGGCATATACCCAAAGGAAAAAAGGTCATTCTGTAACAAAGGCACATGTACCCAAATGTTTATAGCAGCACAATTCACAATAGCAAAGATGTGGAAACAACCCAAATGCCCATCAATACATGATTGGATTAGTAAACTGTGGTATATGTATACCATGGAATATTACTCAGCTATAAGGAATGATGAAGATACGACATCTCTATGGTTCTCCTGGAGAGAGTTGGAACCCATTATATTAAGTGAAGTATCCCAAGAATGGAAAAACAAGCATCACATGTACTCACCAGAAAATTGGTTTCCCTGATCATCACCTAAATACAAATCTGGGAACGACACCAATTGGACATCAGACTGAGGTGGGGGGTGGGGGAGGGGATGGGTGCATGCCTACACAATGAGTGCATTGCGCACCGTTTGGGGAGTGGTAACACTTGAAGGTGCTGACTCGGGAAAGGGGGGTGGGGAAAAAATATGAAACTATTGTTTTTAACTTGCACTGTTCACTTAATAATTTATCATGAATATTTCCCATATTATGTCATATCATTGTACAAGAAATAATGTATACATTATGAGGACATACTGTATCTAACAAGATATACTGTTAGAGAAAAAAAAAAAATCCACATACACATTGATCCCCAAAGTCACTTCTTCTTTTATTGCTTTCTTAAAAAAAAATGTAACTGATCTAATTTTGCTTGAACCATATGGAAGGGACACGAGAAGGACTCTTCTAATCAGGGCTGCCAGGAATGCCTTGGAAAATTAAAGACTCAAGGGTCTCAGTTTCTAAAACGTGCCCACTCTTACATGTGTGGGTGCCAATGGGACAAAAACTGTTTGGCCTTGCTTGTTTGTATTTTTTGGCTCAAGTATTTATAATGTAACGTTTCTTGTTTACCCTCAAAAAAAAAAAAAAAAAAAAAAAGAACAGAGACGTGGAGCCCTCCCTTGCCACGGCTCTGGAGAGCTCCAGGCCCCCGCTCCGCGGCGCCACCCTGGCGTTCCTAAGGCTCCAGCCGGGTCCGGGCCGGCAGGCCCTGCTCGGATTCCCTCATTCCAGCCTGGCTGGGCCACCCTTCCGTGCCTCCGCCTTTGCATTAGCTCCGTGTTCCCAGTCCCAGGGATCCAAGTGTCCTTGTACCTTCATAATACATTAGCATTCTACTTCTCAGTCTCGAATACCTAATTCAAACCCCTTGTGTTAAGTTTTATATGCTACAATGGCTGGGTCGGCTCCTTCCTCTTGACTTGACCCCAGCCGGCGGGGCGGCTGTGCGCATGCGTGCTGCCCTGCTGTCGGGCGCCTCCGCCCCGCTGCCACCTGCCCGGCTGCCACCTGCCGCAGGTGCCCTTCCTCCGCTCCGCGCCGACTGCCCGTGATCGCAAAAGAGAATTTTGACGTTACGATGTGTCCTACTGTGCCTTTGTTTGATTTCTAGGTTGAAGAGTCCCTCCTAAAGTTGTGGGTTATCTGTTTCCTTAGATAATATTTTCATGTCTTTTAACTCTTTTTAAAATTTTCTTCCTTTGTATTTTGGATTTCTTCTACCTCTTAAATTGAATCTTGTTTTTTAATGCTTTGATCTTTTTTTTGAAACCGTTTTCTGAAAGGAGATTTTTTGTTTTACTCTTTATAAAGCAAGTTGGTCGCTCTCTGGTAAACTCCTAATTTGGTAAATACTTGTGTTCTTTAGCTTCCTGTTGGTCTACTTTCCGGTTCCTCAGTGCAGCTGCTGCACTGTGCTGTCCCTGTCTCTCTGTTCGCCCTGTCCCCTGCCTTCATTGTCATGGGAGCTGGGCCTGCACCCTTCCGACTAGGCAGGGACCCCCAACTCCTGTGCCCCCGGCCCCAGCTCCGCGGAAGCCGCCTGCGTCCCGCGCACCGATGACAAGGACCGGGTCTGCTCTGGGGCTTCACTCCCCTCACACCTTTGAAAATTAATTTTTTACTGAAAAAGTATTTATTAATTATCTACTTTATGCCATATGTGGTTCTTTGCACTAGAGACAGCAGTAAACAGAGATAGTGAGCAAATGCACACGCGTATATCTCAGGTAGGTAGAGAGAGAGAGAGAGCATTATGTGCTAGGTAGTCGTGAGTTCTGTGGTCAAGTAAGTTAGCGTGTTTACTGAGATAGTAATAGGGCCTACGAGTCGGGGCGGGCTTCGGAGGAGCCTGTGTGTGCAGGGGACTGGCAGGGTCTAAAGGAACAGGGAGTGAGCCAAGCGAGTTCGGGGGGACTCACAGACAAGGCAGAGGAAATAGCAAGCTCAAAGAACACGTCAGGGGAACACATTTGGTGGGGTTGAGAAGTGGCAAAGTGGCTGTGTGTTTGGCGAAGACTGAGAAAGGGCACTGCACTGAAAGACCACGTCAGCAGAGCAGTCCTCAAACATTTTGGTCTCGGAACTTATTTACACTCTTAAAATCATAGAAGACCCCACATAGCTTTTGTTTACATGGGTTACATCTGCCGATGGAGTGTACTGGAAACTAAAACTGAGAAAATATTTATCTGTTAAGTTACTAAAAATAATATTAACGTATCATACGTGAACAAAATCTTATGAAAAATAGCCATATTCTCCAAAATAAAAAATAATATCTGAGAAGAGCATTGGTATGGTTGTTTCCCTTCCAAAATTCAGGAGAGGCCAGTGTGATGGTGTTAAGAGATGGGGCCTTTAACAGGTAATTAGACTCAGAGGGCTCTTCCCTGGCGAACGGGATTCAGGACTAGGTGCGTTTTGTAAAGGGGCTTGATGGAGGGAGTTCAGCCCACTTGTTCCTTCCTTTCCTCCCGCTGCGGAATGCAGCATTCAAGGTGCCATCGTGGAGGCACAGAGCTGCCCTCACCAGACAATCCAACCTGCCAGCACTACGGTCTTGGACTTCCCAGCCACCAGAATGGTGAGAAAGAAATTTCTCTTCTTGATAAAGTACCCAGGCCCAGACACTGTGCTGCAGTAGCACAACCAGACTAAAACAGGTATTCTTTTTTTTTCTTTACAAATCTCTGTAACCTCGGGCTGAAGAGACATTCCCGTAGCTGCTTCCTCATGAGATGTCTTGCAACATCATGTTTTATTTATGAAGTATATGAAGAAAATATGGTCCCATAAAGATATATGGTTGGAAAGAGAGAACTATTTTAATAAACTTTTTAGGTAATTGTAGACATTCTTCTTTGTTACTCTACCAGAATAGTCCCAAAACAACACATGTTGGCATGGATGCGGAGAAACAGGTACACTCATACACTGCTGGTGGGACTGTAAACTAGTGCAGCCCCTGTGGAAAGCAATATGGAGATACCTTAAACAGATTCAAGTAGACCTACCATTCGATCCAGCAATCCCATTATTGGGCATCTACCCAGAAGAGCAAAAGTCATTCTATAAAAAAGACACCTGCACCCGAATGTTTATAGCAGCACAATTCACAATTGCAAAGATGTGGAAACAACCCAAATGCCCATCAATTCATGAATGGATTAGCAAAATGTGGTATATGTATACCATGGAGTATTACTCGGCTATAAGAAATAACGGTGATATGGCATCTCTTTGGTTCTCCTGGAGAGAGCTGGAACTCATTCTATTAAGTGAAGTATCCCAAGAATGGAAAAATAAGCACCACATATACTCACCAGCAAATTGGTTTCCCTGATCATCACCTAAGTGCACATTTGGGAATAACACCAATTGGGTATTGGACAGAGGTGGGGGCTGGGGGGAGGGGATGGGTGTATACCTACTTGATGAGTGCGATGTGCACTGTCTAGGGAATGGACATGCTTGAAGCTCAGACTTGGGGGGTATGGGGGGCATGGGCAATATATATAACCTGAACTTTTATACCCCCATAATAAGCTGAAATAAAAAAAAAGAAAACAAACAAACAAAAAAAATAAAATAAAATACATTCTAAGTGAAAAAAAAAAAAAAAGACTAGTTGTGATGTGGAATCTGAACCACATCAGTAAACTTTTCATACACTCTTACATTAAAATACACTGCTCTATCTTTTACTTTGAATCGATAATTTACCCATGTATGACATGCAATCACACGCATTGGTCATTGGGAAGATATTAATTCATTACGATCTTCCAAATGTTGATACATTTATTAATAACACCAACAATCTCATCAGAAAAGTCTTTAATGGAAAACTTCATGCTCACAATACAAATTTTTCAAAATTTTAATTTACACTAGTTCTAGTTGTTTTACTGAAAGTGACAAGTTCACCCCAATTATTTTTTTAAATTTCTGCCAAATACCAAGGATGAATAGTTTGTATGGTTTGTATAGTTTGTATATAAGTTGTTATTTCAAGTTAAAAAATAGTTTTATGAAAAACAGCTGGTTTAGCTCACAACTTGAACACTCGCACAGATGCTTTTCCTTGAGAAAACTATGATATTTTGTTATGTAGCAAAAGTGCTTCGTGTCACACAGAATGTAAAAACACTCGTACTCTAGGATTAGAATTTAATATAAATAATAATGTTACCTCTTTTATCAAGCACAGTCTTTTTTTTTTTTTTTTAAATTTCATTTTGTTATGGGGGATACAGAATTGCAGGTTACATACGTTGCTCCTGTACCGTCTTTCCCCCCAAGTCAGAGCTCCAGGCGTGTCTGTTCCCCAGGTAGTGCGCATTGCACCCATCATGTAAGTATATATCCCTCCCTTCCCCACCCCCCCCCTTCCCGAGTCAGCACCTTCAAGCGTGACCATTCCCCAAACGGTGCGCAATGCACTCATTGTGTAGGCATACCCCCATCCCCTCCCCCACCCCCCACCTCAGTCTGATATCCGATTGGTGTCATTCCCAGATGTGTATTTAGGTGATGTTCAGGGAAACCAATTTTCTGGTGAGTACATGTGATGCTTGTTTTTCCATTCTTGGGATACTTCACTTAATATAATGGGTTCCAACTCTCTCCAGGAGAACCATAGAGATGTCGTATCTTCATCATTCCTTATAGCTGAGTAATATTCCATGGTATACATATACCACAGCTCAAGCACAATCTTAAATAAAACTTTTTTAGAAAACGGTGTGCACAGTGGCTCAGAGCCCAATGGCCACTAGTACACTGAGTGCTGCTGCTGGTTTTTGATAAGGTCCTCACAGTTTTACTCACCATTACTTTGTCACCATCATTGCAGGTGTCAACACAGAGAAAAAGGCAAGTAATGTCTTAGTGTTACTGTGACAATATTAACAGTTTTGACCTCACTTGATCCCTTGGAAGGGTCTGGCCGCGAGCCTCTTGAGTGAATCACCCTTTCTGGACTGCTAAGCTAGAGAGAGAGTCAGGTCCAGGTTGTGGAGTAGGCCCTGGAAGGTGAGGCAAAGGTTAGTAATGGCCTGATGTGACTTACACTTTGAAAGAGTCACTATGGCTACTTTGTGGAGAATCTAAGGGGGTGGGGGGGAGAACTATAAAGTGGAAACGGGGGGCTACTGCAACAGTCCAAGAGAGAGATGACGGTTACTTGAACTAGGATGGTAGCCAAGGAAAAGGAAAGGAGTCAGGTGTGGGATGTATTTGAAGCAGAGCCAACAGGTTTTATTTCATGCATTGAATGTTGAGTATGAAAGGAAGAGAGCAGTCAAGGATGACGTCAAGGATTTCAGCATTAAAAACTGAATACTAGTGGCACTTGCTGAGATGAGGAGCAGTGGGAGAGGACCATGCTCGCAGGGAGAAAGCCAGAACCCAGCCCACGGTTCATGGCCTTTGAGATGCCTGTTAGACATCTGAATGGAGGTACAGTATGAAGTCTCAAGTTCAGAGCAGAGATTGAAGATGGAGTCACAGATGTAGGAGTCAACACCAAATAGATGTATTTGAGACTGTAAGAGTGGATAAAATCACTTAGGGAATGAAGGCACAGAGAGAACGGAAGGAAAAAGAAGACTTCCAAGAACTGAGCCATGGGAAATGTGACCACCTACAGCTTTGTTCTAACTGGTACAGTTTTCACAGTTGAAAGAAGGCACTGAAAATAATTCAAAATACAAACTTTAGCATACTTATTTCTAGACTGAAATGAGATTGGTTTAACTGATAGTCATACAAAATAGTTCTATCTATAATTATTTTTAAAATAAAATTATTTCCAAAAAATAAAAATAACATACCAGAGGTCCTTAAAACAAAATTTTAAAAGTTTTACATATATTGATCATCTGAAAATTAAAAATAGCACAAGCAGCATAATTATTCTTGGTAATTTTCATGTATTTGAATAAACTTCTTCCCTTCATTCTATAATATTATGACAATCACGTTTCTGAAAAATCTTCTGAAACTGTATGTGTTCAATCATCATCTTTCGCAATAGTCAAAGAACTGTTTTTAAAGTTCTTTAAAGAGTTCTTAAAGAATTTAAAGTTCTTTAAAATTTTTTAAAGTTTTAATTGTTTTAAAAGTAATTTATAATAAAAGAACTGCAAAAGTTTTGGGTCTTGTTGTTTTTATGAACCAACATCACCATACCACCTATGATTAGTAAATATCAGCATACATTTATGCACGTAACGAGTTCATCAACTTTCCTGAGACATGTAAATTCAGTATCTATTTGTCTTTGACTATGTACTTTTGTAAAGTTTTACTGCTACAAGGGATTATCACAAGGGATTAAAAAGTTACAAGACAATATAATTAATAATTTTAGATTCTTACCATGCAGTACATGACAAATTATTGTAGCAAGAGTATTCATCCCACTCTCTACAACTCTACAGAGAGCCTATCTTCTATTGCCCCCTCACGAATTTCTAAACCAGTTAGTCCTCAGAGGGATGCTGACTTCTGGTGGCCTGGAAGCTTTGTGCCTCCCTGGCGCTGAGGTCTGAGTTCTGGGTGACACGCCAAGTGACCGGCAGGTGTGGTAGCCTCCAGGGGCTCCCACCCATGGAGACCAGAAGGGATTAGCTTTCTCCAGCCACCTATGTCTGAATGCACTTGATTTCAGCACTGAGTGCCTCCCGTGCTGTTCTTAAAAAGGAAGTGTTAGTTAAGCTGTACCAGTAAAGGATTAAGAGAGAGATAGGTTATTACTGATCATCTTTAGCTTTAGTTACATGATGAAAGCAGAAACGTGTTCCCTGAGTGTGCATCTCACACACAGCCAGACAAGACCATGGTGGAAGGTAGAAGTACATAGTGAGGTCTAACAAACCTATTTTTATGAAATTATTAATAATAATGCTTTAAAAATGAAAAATCCTGGAAAAACGCTAAACCAGATAGGATACAAGAGTTAGATGCATAAACCAAGACTGTTTGGGGGGAATTTTTGGCAATGTTAGCCATGGGAACTCTAGAGAGAGACTGAGTGAGATGTCATGTTTTAGAAGCCAAGTGAAGGGAGTGCCTTTAGAAGGGCGCAGTGACCAATGCTCAACCACATGGCTTCCAAGAGGTTGTGTAAGATCCATTCTGTGGACTAGTCACTGAATTTGGCACTGTTGATCTATTGGTTGCTTACCAAAAACAGTTTTCATGAAGGTGTAGGCATACAGGTGTAATAGAAACACAGACAAATTCCAAATGCCCATTGGCAGTAACATAGATAAATTGTAGTATAATCAATGAAATAGTAGCAACAATAAAAATAAATAAACTGCAGTAACCCATAATAGTATAGAAAAAATTCCATAATATAATAATGAGTAGAAAAGTTGAGTCCTAAAAGATTACATAGTGCATGGATGCCAGTTTTATGAAGTCAAAATATATATTTTTTATTACACAATGAATGCAAGATTCACTGTGGCTATTACCCCTGGTGGGGGGGTTGCAGGGGAACAGAATGGAGAAAAACCACATACGTAAATGTAAGTTATTGTCAATATTCTATTTATATGTTAGGTGGCAATTTCAAGATATTAAATAAGGAAGAGAAGGAGAAGAAGAAAAAGGAAAAGAAGAAATTAAAGAGAAAACTGCTTCCCTTTCCTTCCTGAACAATGCAAGCTGCAATCCTTTGGGAAGGGCTGGTCAGGGCAAGTATCCACTGGGGAATGGGGAGGGGCGGCTACCGCAGCCCAGGAGAGGACACAGAGTGGCACAAGAAGGGCACATCTTGGCGGGAAGAGAATGGCAGGAGCTGGGCGAGTAAAGCATCAACGCAGGCAGCTCAGTGCAGGGTGCGGCCTGTGGAGTGAGCAACGTGTCCCTGTAGGTCGGTGGTCCATGCAGGGTACTGGGTACTCAAAGGTATGGAAGGTGCCTGCATGGGGATGTATGTCAATGCAGGTGAGAAAACCAAAGGGAGGTGAAGAGACTGTTCACACAGTGGGGGTGGGGTGGCTCTGCTCAGGGCGCCAGCGCCCGAGAGGGACGAGAAGCCTCAGCACTGGGGGATGGTCAGGGACAGAGTGTAGGCGGGAGGGCTTCTAAGTAGGGTGCAATGGGTGAATAGAGCATTTGCGGTTGAATCACGTCCCCCAAAAGACGTGTTCAAATCTCAGTCCCAGGCACCTGTGGATGTGACCCTATTAAGTGAGGTCATATTGGATTGCAGTGAGCCCTACTTCAATGACCAGAGCCCTTAAAGATGATGAAAATTTAGGCACACAAAGGCACATGCAAGAGAAAGGCCCCCCTGAAGAAGGCAGAAATTGGAGTGATGACACCCAAGACAAGGAGCAAGGCTGCTGGCAACTGCCAGAAGCTGGAAAAGGCAGGAAGGATCTTCCCCAGAGCCTTCAGGGAGAGTACAGCCCTGTTGGCACCTCGATTTTCAACTTCGAGCCTCCAGAACTGTGAAAGAATAACTTTCTGTTGTTTTATGCCACTCATGTTGTAATCGTTTGTTCCAGCAACCTTAACGGCAAATGAGGGAATGCAGTCATCAGTGGTCAGGGATGTTGGGTCCTGCCTGGACCAGAGCGGTCCCTGCAAAGAGGAGGACAGTGGTAGCCTAGCAGAGGGCATGGGGACTCCAGGGAGGTGAGGAAAGTGTCCTCGCAGTTGCAGAAGTTTCAGTGGCAGAAAATTGGCTACGTACTAGGGCATTGATCAAGTCAGTAAATATGTCAAAAATATTAGAAACCAAGATTCTCATAGTTGGAGAAAAAGTTACAAGAATGGAAAGAGATGCAACTAGAGTGAACCCTGTGGAATGTATCTCTGTGAACTCATGATGTTTAACACATGAGGGTGGATATCACAATTATAAACGTGTATGAGGACGAGGCTGCGAGCGTGTGGGTGTGCATGTGTGTACACCCAAGAACATGTGTACATATATACGTATCTCCCCTGGCTCTGCCCCCTGAGAGGGCCCGGGATCAGTAAATTTCCAATAGCAATGAGGCCACTACTGCCCAGATCTGAGTTTTTAAATGACATTCTCCTGTGAAAGGAATCAGAGCTCCTTAGAGAAGTGGAAATTACTGTGGCTAGGACAGGGAAAGTACAAGATAAGCCCAGAGCGTCTTCCCATTGTGCCAGAAAGCAAGGCAGTGTTGAAAAATGGATGGAGGTGTGATGAGGAGGCAAAAGACCAACTTGCAGAGTGTCCTGCTGACCAAATCTGGGATAATTGGAATATCAAAATTAATTGATGATAGTAAATAAATTATGATTACCCATTGCATAAAATTAGAAATCATGAGTTTGTATTTATGTAAATAAATGATGAATTTATAATGTGATGAGAAATATGTATTTGTACAGTTTGAAATGATCTCCTGTACTAAATACAAAAAGTAAATAGTGACTTTACAGTGGAGAAACCTGACAGACACCATCTTACCAAGTGATCAACACTAACATCAGCCATTAATAGGACACAGTGAAATCACGTGCCACCCAAGAGGATTCCGTGAGAAAAATGTATCATATGTTTTTGTGATATTCCTGCCAAAGATACATAATCAGAACACAGTTTGAGGGCACAACAGACTAAATTGAGGGTGTTCGTCAGAATAACTCATGTGACATCTTCACACTTGTAAAGATCATAAAAGTCCAGAAAAGAACAAGGGACAGCTCCAGATGGAAGTAGACACAACAACATGACATCTTGTTCTGGATTTGGTCCTCTTTTTGTCAACAACAGTATTTGAACAATTGGTGAAAACTGGCTGGAGCCTGAGAATCAGATGGATGTAGCATGTCACACTAATGCTGATGGTTGTGGTCATGAGGAGGATAGAGAGAGAAGGAGAGGAAATAGTGACAGCAAGTATAAATCAAACAGTAGCAAACAAATGAATAAATAAAGGATTATAGCTGGAGGGAAATGTGGAATCCAGGAAGATTCTTAAGGTGGATATACCCCATGTGTAAGTTATTGGGAATGATGCAATGGAAAATAAGTTTATTATTGGATAAAGATGAGTAGCTTTGCAGCAGCAAAGCCCTTGAGGAGGTGAGGGGTTGTATTCAGGCATGAGAGCAGGAGCTGCCACTATTTAGGTGCAGAGAAAACTAATCTATTGAAAGAAAGGAAAGACCAAATCCATCAGTATAGATGCAGCCAAGTTTGCTGATTTAATGGTGGGATCATAGGAAGGTTCCTTGTTCTATTTTGTTAGTGACATTTCCACTTGTCAGGGAGAATAAACTGAAAAAAGTTGCTTATGATATGGATTATGGAATATAAAGATTAGAAGAAAAATTAGTAGGTAATTAGCATGGTGGGCTGTAAGGAGGTGATGAGGTTTGGTTGGATGACAGTGTTGAGCTTGTGCTGGGGAGTAGAGGCAGGAAAGCCAAAGACAACTATTCAGAATGGATGTTTAAAAAATAGGGTACTTGTCCTGCTTAAGTGAGTTTCATAACATCAGAAATAACTTACTTTATTATCTTAGGACTGGAGATTTGTTGGTGTCACAAATGATGTGATTAGGTAAGAATAAAGTTTCTTTTGGAATGTATTAGATGCAGATTGTAAAGATGGTGACTGTTAGGAATATCATTCAGAAAAACACTGGGACATAGCAGAATCAAGCTTTGTCACTTTTTCGAGATTCGCATTTTAGTTAAATATGCAAGGAAGGAAAGCATTTGGAAAACATAAAGTGAGTAGGTCCAAAAGCACATCCATTAAATTTCAAAAGCCATATACAATATGAAAGGACTATATTTAGCCATTTTACTGTCTTTAATTATCTACAATTATTAGGAATGGATTTGTCCTACTGAGAAATGTCTGTGTCATAGTCTAATGATTGCTGAAGAAAGATAAACACAAATGAGAAAACTAAGTCATTTTGATAATGTCATATTTTGAACCGTTTAAAAGTATATTTGTCCTGAACTGTTACCAAAACCCAGTTAAGGTGTATTTTATCATTGCATAAATACATGGAAATCTTCATAACAATATGAGATAAGAAAGTTAATTTATATTTTATGATCAGTAATGGCAAGGGATATGTTTGATGGAATAACCTTGGGTTCTTTTCTGCCATTGTCTTGGCTTCACTTGAGAAAACATGTCACCGACGGGTCCTTCTCTGGTCTGTGACCTTAGTGGAAGGTGAAGAATGGATGGTCATTTTTGAGGAGAGCTGGGACTATATGTAAGTGGCTAAAGACATACGTATTTCATCTATTTTTTCAAAATAACTAAGTCACAGAAAGTTGATGAAGACATATGCACACTTTGAATGAGTCTCCAAGAGCTTTCCCCGACAGGCCAGCCTTTACCACATTCTCCATCCTGCCCCTCCCAACCGCCGGCCACGGGCCTTACACGCATCTTGCATTTTTCATAGAATTGTGCCCACCTTTTTTGTACAGAGCTTAAACAGATTTTAAAATAATTTCCATTTGTTCTATGACACGTTAGAAGAACAGAACTAAAAAATGTAAAGTTACTTTTTTAGATCATTTTTTAAATTAAATTTACGGCTTAAAGACGGAATTACAAAGTAGAACCAGCTGTTAGAAAAGACAAATGAAGTCCTGTGGACTTGTGTGGTGGTTTCCATGCTTAGGAGCTATCAAAACCATCTTGGAGACCAAAGATTGAGAATGAGAGCCTGGCAGTCAATATAGTACAGTCTCTAAAATTCACAAATTTAACTTAACAAAATTAAAAAATGGCCCAATCCAAGCAATAAATTCCTAGTGTTCTAAAATGTAAAGATTTAAAAAAAAATTTTTTTAATTATCTTATGTATAGTTTACATGTACATCAATAGAATCTGAATTACAATTTCATGAATGTTGACAAATGTGTACACATTCAACCAGGACTCCAATCATGACATGATACATCTCCATCACCTGAAAGACTCCTTGTGTCCTTTCTGATCAAACCTCTCCATGCCAGAGGTAATCATTATTGACTTCTACCGCCATAGATTCATTTTGCCTGTTCCTGAACCTTATATAAACAAAATTGTTTGTAACTAAGCTACTGTGTCTCACCTCTTTTGCTCACTATCACAACAGTATGATTCATTCGAGTTGTATTGTGCACCGGCAGTTTGCTCTTTTTCATTTTCAGTATTCCATTATACGAATACACCACAATTTATTTATCCCCAATTCTACATTAATGAGCATTTGATTTTTTTTCTATTTGGGGCTATTAGGAATAAAGCTGCCCTGAGCAGTCCACGGCAATGCTTTTAGCAGACATGTGTACTCATGTACACGGGGTATGTCTTGCCAGTGGGACTGCTGAGTCATGCAGCATGTGTGTGTTTAGCTTTAGTGACCCTGAAAGCAGCTTCCACTGCTTATACCATTTGACTCTCTTTCCTACAGTGCATGAGGATTCCCATTGCTCTGCTTCATAGCCAGAACTTGGTTTTTTCACTGTCTAATCATTCTGGTGGGTGTAAAGTAATATTTCCTTGCAGTTTTAATTTATATTTCTCTGAAGGCAGGGCCAAGACTAAGGTAAGGCAAGTGGAATTCCACCTTGGGCACAGCATTTAGGAGGAAGGACCCCAAAGAGCTCAAAAATCAAGATAAATACTATTGTAATACAATAATTAAAGAATAAAAAATTAATGCAAAAAATCCGTGTGGAAGAAAATTTCAAAATTTTAAATAAGTATATGCTATGTTGGCAAGGATGGGAAAAAGCCTTTATTATTTGTTGCTTAGTATAATATTAGCTGTAGGTCCCTGGTAAAAAGCCTTGTATGACCTCATCAGACCAATTTCTGTCTATTCCTAGATTTTGTGCATCTACTGAGATGAACATTTAAGGAATTAATATTCCTTAAATATTAATATTAAATTTTTAAACCAAACATTCTCCATTAATAAACCCAGCTTTATTGTAAGGTACTAACCTATTTACATATCATTGGATCCATTTTGCTAGGGTTTATAAAGTACTGTTGTCCCTATGTTTCTAAGAAGATTACCTGTGATTTTTATTTTGATATCCAGATTATATTGGCCTCGTAAAATATGATGGAAGTGTTCCCACTTCTTCTATTTATTGGAAAAATTTGTGTAAAATTGATATTATTTCTTTCTTAAATATTAGGAGGAATTCAACAGTGAAAACACTTGTGCATGAAAGTGCCTTCACAATCAACATATTTATAGATAAGATGCTATTTAAGCTTTGTATTTCTTGTAGTGGTGGCTTCAGTAAAATGTGTTTTCAAGGAATGTGTTTTCCATTTCATTTATGGTGTCAAATTTATTTTCAAATAGGTGTTCATAATATTTTTTACTATCAGTTTAATGTCTGTACGTTCTGTAGTGATTACCTTGTTTTATTTCTGATATTGACAGTTTACATTTTCTTTCCTGGTGCTGCTATGGGTTTATCAATTTATCTATTTTATTAATCTTTAAAAAAAAACTTTTAACTTCTTGGTTGAGTTTCTATATTTTATGTCTCCTTTCTATTTCATTGACTTTTTTTCATTCTCATATTTTATTCCATTTTGATGACTTAATCAATTGCTGTCTTTTACTAACTTATAAGATGAAAATAGATTACTGATTTTCAACATTTTTTCTTTTCTCCCATATGAATTTAAAATAACCCATAAACTTCCTCATAAGCATTCTTTTAGCTGTATCCTACAAATTTTATATGCCTTGTTTTTCTAAAACTCTCATTTTAAAATATTTCAAGTTTTTATTGTGATAAATTTTGTAATCTGTAATTTATTTAAAAGTATGTTGGTTAATTTCCAACCATCTGAGGATTTTTCTAATTACCCTTCTGTTGTTGATTTCTGGTATAATTTCATTCCTTTGAAATTTGTTAGGACTTGCTTTGAGACCTTGCACACAGTCTACTTTGGTAAATGGTGCATGCATCCTTGTGCACTGGAAAAGAATGAGAATGCCAGGGTAGTAGGAAATGGTGTTCTATGTGTGTCGATTCCATCAAATTATGTAATCATGTCATCCAAATCTTCTGTATGTTTAACTGATTTTAAGATTAACCTATCTGTTACGGGGGGGTGGGGTGGGGGGGTGGTGTTGAAATCTCTGATTATGGATTTGGCTATTCTTTTCTCTCTCCTATTTTCCATTTTATATATTTATTATTTTATTTCTTCTTGTTAAATCAAGGTTTTAATCATTATAAAATCCCACTGTTTATTTCTAGGAATAATTCTCATTAATAAGTCTGATTTTTCTGGTAGTAATATAACCACCATGATTTTATCGGTTAGTGTTTTCTTCTTACAGTTGATTCTCATTATTTCCATAAGTATGTGCTACAAAGTTGCTGAATTAGTGTTAGTTGTGAACACCGAATTAGCAAATACTAAACCATTCTCCTAGGAGAAATACAGAGTTAGGTTCCGGTGAGCCTCTGATCACATTTTCATCAATGGATCAATAAATAACTTTGTTTTATGTGTGTTTCTACATAAAGAAACCTTATTTTTTATATATTGTTGATTCATTAACATTGAGCTCACACCCAACAGCGATACACCTCATGACTGAATGGGCTTTATGGAAAGTGTGTTTTCTCCGTAGTGCACATAACAAACAGCCTTCTTGTGCTTAAGAACACTAGACGTCACCGTGGCACTACACTTGGGGCCATTTTAGACAGAACCGCCCACCTAAGAAGCACAAAAATGCAAAAACTGCGCCACTAACTAGACTGTGAAAAGGATGCTCTTTCATAATAGGAGAGCTGAAACAAGAAGGCGGAATGTGGCCTTGTTTGACCCCAGCTGGGAATGTCACTGTTAAGAGAGAAGGTTCTCACCAGCCTGTGCAGGTGTGAGAATGACTGTGACGGCCTTGGGAGCACTGATTTGGGGGTTACAGATTCATTTCTACCAGTCGGCGAACTTGGAATCTGTGAATAGTGAAGTTCAACTTGCTTTTTTCTGTTCTTCCTATTTAAATCTTTCTGTGTCCTTGTATCTAACGTGTGTCTCTTTTAAACAGTAATGATTGGATAATGCTCATTTCTAAATACCTATTCTTTGTCTTGGAACTGAACTTTTTAGTACATTTAAAATTAATGTAATTACTGATATAATTCACTTTGAATCCACCATCATTCTACTTACTTTCTAATTGTTTGATTTGTTTTGTGTTCCCTTATTCCATCTTTCTTGCCTTCTTTTGGATTACTTATTATTTATTTTACCTCCTTTTAAGTTATATTTTTTAAAAATTTTATTTCAGTGGTACTCTATAGGATTACAGTATTAGTTCTTTCCTTATTACAGTCTACCTTAAACAGGTATTGATCTGTAATAAACATCGTGTGTCTCATACGTCACCTAAGCGTCTCCTTCAAGGGAACCCAACCTGAGATGGTCACTTTCTCCAATCAGATTTATCAGTAATGAAGCTAATAGTTTGACCTCCAGTTGTCTGACTCCTCTGTCTTACTTCTGAACCCAGAAGTTGGGGAAAGAGGCGATTAATTATTACCCCTAAGACCCAAACAATTACAGCTCCTCTTGTTACATAATTTACAGTGGTACATAGTCTTCCATTGTCTGGGTATCTATCATTTCACGATTATCTGTTTTTAAAATGCCATGTGTTGTTTATCTGGAGAACAAGGGGCATGCCTGTTAAAACTTTTAAAAACTTCCCAAGCAGTGCAAGAATCTTAGAACAGTTCGGGGAAGAGGATCCTGCAACATCTCAATAGCACAAGCCCCTCTGGACATGGCAAGGTCATTTATGTTCCCTCCCCAGTTCATCACCAGGTCAGACAATGGTTGGTTATTTACAGAAAGGCTGTGTTTTAAAGAGATCAACTGAGGATGTTGTTATATTTATATGATATTGTGTTATGCAGCTTCCACTGTAAGAGATAGTGCTCAGACGTGCTTTCCTTGTTGTCCAACAGCTACACATCAAAGATGAGGTAAACATTAATATTACATAGAACCTACAAAACAAGCTCGTGCAAAGTTTAAAAATCTCCCTTAAACCATACCTTAATTGCAAAAGTAAATTATAAAAGGTTTGTATAATACTGGCAATTTCTGAAATTTAATTGTAGTAATTAGTCCTATAATTATACTCTAAGATTAGATTGATAAGATTTAGTTTAGCTTTAAAAAATTATTTGGATGCTTTTCAATTTTTTTTGCTCTCTTCAATAGAAATTTTCTGACTCTTGATACTCAAATAACAGACTAAAACTACCATGGTGGAGTGTCTATGAAAAGTACTGTGGATGAGAGGCAGAAGTAATGATTAACTAGTTGTTAATCATTACTAATATTTAAGCATTTCCTCTACGGTTCTTAACATTGTCTTCTTTATTTTGAGTCCATTTGTAATCCATAATTTTGTAAAAAATTATCTGTATCATTAGAATTTTCTCTTTTTTGCATAGGTTTGTACAGTTTATTTTCAAACATATATGAATTTGCATTTTATTGTAAGTGCAAAAAATCTTATTATAGAAAATTAGAAAATACATTAGCAAAAATAAAAACAAGTCATCATTAAGCTTAAATGACCAAAAAGAATCACTGTTAAATTTTAAGGGATATGTTTTTATCAATCGAGTTAAATCTATTCAATCTAATCATCTCAAAAGAGGTAATACTATATTGGTTTTCTTTTCTATTTTTATATTATAATGGGTTTTGGTTGATAAGTTGTAAAAAGATGCAGTCAATATAATAATACTTAAGATTTATAGAATAACAATGAAGCATATATTGTGGGTACATACATATAAAGGAAATATGTTGAAAATGAATAAAAATTACAGCCCTCGAATAGTATTTAATGAAAGGTAGAAATAGAAACAGGATGAGGGTATAGAGGCTTCGAACTCTATCTGTAAGTTTTCTTTAAAAACAAAAAGAGGACAAGAGTAGAAGCAAGTATGGCAAAATGCATCATGCCTTGCTGATGAGTATGTTGTTGATTTTATTATTATTTTCTGAGCCTTTCTTTGTTTGAATACTTTCTCATTAAAAATGTTAAATTAAGCAAATAAAAAGAACCAGGACTTGCATATAGTTATCAATTTTATTTTTCTTACTTTCTAATTCAACAATTTCTCCCTTTAAAATTCCATCCATTGTGCTCACTTTGGCAGCACATATACTAAAATTCCATCCATCCATTCACTTTCATGAAGCTTTGTGAGAATTTTTTAATTTAAATGTCTAATTAATTCATTTTTTGATTTCTTGACTAGTAAGAAAAGCATTTACGTCTAGACAGTTTCCTCTCAGCACAGCTTTTGAAAATGTCATGTATTTGGGCATGTAGCATTCTTGCTGTCTCACACACATGGACTTTTACAATTTTACATTTAAGCAAATACCTTACATCACAACCACTTGCTTTGGGATCATCCAATAAGCATTGATTATTGCTCAATCTCATTCAGTTTTTCAGAGTCTCTAGTACATATTCATATATTTTACCTTACTTAGTACTCTCCAAAATCCTCAAAAATATTTAAAAAAACAGAACCCCAAAATTTCTTCCCAATATTGTGACTAATTCATAGAGAATCCTTATGTAAAATTTCAAGTTGTACAATTTTGTAACCTCCAGTATTTTTTGGCATATAGCCTACTTTAAAAGGAAAATCAGAGGAAAAATTCAGTGAAAGCCCACACTAAAAGCTCACTTATTCAAAAAATAGTAAAATGTAAGTAGGATTTTTTGCTTTTTAAAATTTTTTCCAGTTGCATTATCATATTCTCATTATATCCACACATTCTTCAGCACAATTCAAGTATTTCTAGAACACCAATGGCAAGATCACAGTTTTTTCAAGAAAAACGAAGTAAACAAAGAAAATGATGTAGTGCCTCTCAGATTGTTGTTAATTCTATGTGAAGGCCATTGAAGTACTTCTTTCAAAATATCTACATTACTCACATGTTTAAATCATCCTACACCTGTTAAGGTAGCTGTAATATTGATTTTTATAGTGCCATACATCCCTACCATAAAAGAATTTTTAAAACTCACTAACTTTATTTCACACAAAAAAATAACCAAATTTTATCTGACTTACAACCCAGTGAAAGGAAAATATATCCAAAAGTTGAAGAGAAAAATGAAAGTGAATTATATGAATACCAATTTGTCATATGATTGTCAATGATATGGTATTATATTACAGTATTATGAGGTCCAATTTTATTCTTCTGCATGTGGGTATTCAGTTTTCCCAACACCATTCATTGAAGAGACTGTCACTTGCCGACTGTGTGTTCTTGGCACCTTTGTTGGAAATGAACTGTCAGCAGATGTGTGGATTGTTTCTAGGGTCTGTTCTGTTACTGGTCTATGTGTCTTTTTTTATGCCAGTACCACACAGTTTTGTTATCATCATGCTCCATAATAGTATATTTTGAAATCAAGTTGTGTGATGCCTCCAGCTTTGTTCTTCTTGCTCAAGATCGCTCTGGATATTGGGGGTCTTTTCTGGTTCTATATGGATTTTAGGATTTTTGGTCTGTCTCTGTGAAAAATACCATTGGAATTTTGATAGGGAGTCTATTGAATCTGTGAATTTCTTTAGGTAGTATGGAAATTTTAACAATATTAATTCTTCCAATCCATGAACACAAAATATCTTTCCATTATTTGTCTTCTTCAATTTGTTTCACTAATGTTTTATAATTTTCAGTGTACACATCTTTCACCTCCTGGGTTAAATTTATTCTTAAGAAGTTTATTCTTTTTGATGCTATTGTAAATGAGAATATTTTCTTGATTTCTTTTTCAGATAATTCATTATTAGTATATGAAGCACAACTTATTTTTGTATATTGATTTTGTGTCCTGCAACTTTATTGAATTCATTTATTAATTCTAACAATTTTGGGGTGGAATCTTTAGGGTTTTCTATATATAAGATCATGTCATCTACAAATAGAGACAATGTTACTTCTTCCTGTCCAATTTTAACACCTTTATTTCTTTTTTTTGCCTAACTATTCCAACTAGAACTTCCAGTACCAAGTTGAACAGAAGTGGTGACAGTGAGCATCCTTGTTTTTTCTGATCTTAGAGGAAAAGATTCAACTTTTGGCCATAGAATATGAAGTTAGTGGTGGGCTTATCACACATATATGATGTTGAAGTACATTCCTTCTATACCTAATTTGTTGACAGTTTTTATCATGAAAAGATGGTGAATTTTGTCAAAGGATTTTTCTGCAACTATTGAAAAGATCATATAATCTTAATCCTTCATTCTGTTAATGTGGTGTATCACACTTACTGATTTGCGTATCTTGAACCATCCTTGCATCCCAGGAATAAATCCCACTTGGTCATAATATACGATCTTTTTAAAGTGCTATTGCTAGTATTTTGTTTAGGATTTTTGCATCTATGTTCATCAAGGATTGACCTGTAATTCTCTTTTCTTGTAGTCCTCTTGTCTGGCTTTGCTGTGAGGATAATGCTGGCCTTGTAAAATGAGTTTGGAAGTATTTCTTCTCCAATGTTCTGGGATAGTTTAAGGAGAATTAGCATTAATTTATCTTTAAATGTTTGGTAAAATCCACTAGTGAAGTCTTCAGGTTGAGCTTTTTTTTTGGTGGGGGGGGTAGTTGTAATTACTAATTCAATCTCCTTACTTGTTGGACTGTTTGGGTTTTGTATTTTTCCTGATTTGGTCTTTGTTTCCAGGAATTTGGTCATTTCTTTTAGGTTAACCAATTTGCTGGTGTATAATTGTGCATAATAGTTTCTTATAGTAGTTCAAAAAATCCTTTGTATTTCTCTGGTATCAGTTGTGATTTCTTTTTTCATTTATAATTTTATTTATTTGAGTCTTCTCCCCTTTTTCTTAGTTATTATAGCTAAAGATTTGTCAATTTATCTATTGGGAAACCATCTATTAATTATCTTTTCTATTTTTTTCGTGTCTATTTCATTTATTTCTGCTCTGATTATTATTAATATTTCCTTATTTCTGCTAACTTTTGTCTTAGTTCTTCTTTCTCTAGTTCCTTGAGATATAAAGCTAGGTTGTTTATTTGAGATCTTTCTTTTTTCTTAATGTAGCCATTTACCATTATAAATTTTCCTTTACAACTGCTTTTCCTTCATCCCATAAGTTTGGGTTGTTGTCTTTCCATGTCATTTGTCTCAAGATATTTTTTAAATTTACTTTTTGATGTCTTTTTCAACCCACTGGTTGTTGAGAAGTGTGTTGTATGATTTCCACATCATTATGAAATTTCCTATTTTCCTGTTGTTATTTATTTCTAAATTCATATCATTGTGATCAGAAAAGATAGTTGATATTTCAATATTCTTAAATTTGTTAGGACTTGTTTTGTGGCATAACATACAACCTACCCTGGAGAATGTCTATGTGCACTTGCAAAGAATATGTATTCTACTTCTGTTGGACGGAATGTTCTGTACATGTCTGTTAGGTCCATTTGGTATAGTATTGATCAAGTCCACTGTTTTCTTTTTATTTTCTTTGTATTTTTTCTTATATTTTTTTGTCTGGATGGTCTACCCATTGCTGAAAATGGGGTATTAAAGTTCCTTACTATTAATATTAGTGTTTTGCTATTTCTGCCTTCATTTCTATTATAATTTGCTTTATATATTTAGGTGATCCCATGTTGGATGCATATATTAATATATTTAGAAATGTTATATCCTCTTGACGAATTGACCCCTATATCATTATATAGTGACATTTTTGTCTCTCATGACAGTTTTTGGCTTACGGTCTCTTTTGTCTGATATAAGTAGACCTATCCCTGGTCTCTTTTGGTTACTGTTTTGCATGAACTATATTTTTCCATCTCTTCCCTATCAACCTATGTGTGTTCCTAAACTTGAATTGTGTCTCTTAAGGGCAATATATACTTGGATCTTTTTTAAATCCATCTAGCCACCCTATGTCTTTGGTTGGGAGAATTTAACCCACTTACCGTTAAAATGATTATTGACAGGTAAGGACTTACTATTGCAATTTTGTTAATTGTCTTATGACTGTGCTATAGTGCCTTGCTCTATTCTTCCTCTCTTGCTGTCTTCTTTGTGATTAAATGATTTTTGTAGTGGTATACTTTGAATCCTTTCTCTGTTATCTTTTGTTTATTGACTACAGGTTTTTTTTCTTTGTGTTTACCATGAGCCTTATATAAAATATCTTATTTTAACAGACTATTTTAAGCCAACAATAACTTAACTTTGCATACAAAGACTCTATACTTTAACTTCTTCTACCCCTAAATTTTGTTAGTGATGTCACAATGTACATCTTTTTATATTGTGTATTCATTAACAAATTATTGTAGTTATAGTTATTTTAATACTTTTAAAACTTTTATAGGGTTAAAAGAGATTCGCACATCTCCATTACAGTATTAGACTATTCTGAATTTCACTATATTCTTATTTTTAGTGAGTTTTATATTTACATATGTTTTCCTTTTTTAACTAGTATATTTTTTCAAGTTAAAGAACTACCCATAGCATTTCTAGTAAGGCAGGTTTAGTGGTGACAAACTTCCACAGATTTTGTTTGTCTAAGAAATAAGAAAGTCTTTGTCTTTCATTCTTGAAGGACAGATTTTATGTATAGTATTCTTGGTTGACAGGGTTCCTCCCCTCACAACTGCCCAGAACTTTGAATACATCCTCCTTTTCTCTCCTGGCCAACAAGGTATCTGCTGATAGCCTTATTATGTGTAGAGGAGAGTTCCTTTAGATGTGATGAGTCACATCCCTTTTGCTGCTTTCAAAATTTTCTTCTTGTCTTTGACTTTTGGCAATTTTATTATAATGTATCACAGTGAAAATCTCTTTATGTTTAAGGGGTGAGTTCTTTGGGCTTCCTGGATCTGAATGTTCATTTCCTTTGCATATTTGAGAAGTTTTCTATAATTATTTTAAAATAAAATTTCTACCCCATTCTCTTTCTCTGCTTGGACTCCCAATAGGTCCAAAGCCTTTCCTCTCCTTTTTTTCTGTTTTTTCTTCTGAATCGATAATTTCAAATAACCTGTCATTGAGTTCACTGAGTCTTGTTTTTGATTGAGTCTGCTCCTGAAGCTCTCTATTGAATTTTTCAGTTCAGTCACTGTATTCTTCAGCTCTCAATTTTTATAGTGTCTATCTCTTTGTTGAAATTCTGTTTTGTTCCTGTATTATATTCTTCATCCAGAGATTCCTGGAAGGCTAAACTAGTGGGGTCTGTGGGTGAGTTTGCTGAGGAGTCAGTCCTGGGATGGGTTGTCTCGGTTCCTGGGTAAAGAGGCAGGTGGATTTGGTACCTGAACCCATGAGGGTGGATCTGAATCCTTGATCTAAGGGTAAGGGCCTAGATCCTAGGTCCATGCAGGCTTACCTAGTGCCAGAGTTCACCTGAGGTGTGCATGATGCCTGGATCTGTGAGGGAAGTCCTGAAACCTGAGTTGGTGGGGAAGGGCCTGGGTCTGTAGGGCCAGCCTGAAGCCTACATCTGTGAGAGCTGACCTAGAAATAGGGAAGTCCTTGAGCCTGAATCTGTGGGGCCAACATGGTACAGGGTAAGCCTAAAGCCCAGTTTTCCAGGGTCTGCCCTGTTGCGGGAGCCACCCTAAAGCCTGGGCCTATAGGGGCAGACCTGGAAATTAGATCCATAGGTGCCAGCCTGGGGCCAGGGTTCACTAGGGCAAGTCTGATGCTGGGATGCACAGTGAAGTCAGGGGCTCACTTGACTCTTCTTCCACAACGTGAAGGGTATCTTTGTGCTGCATGGTCTTGAGAGAAAGGTGACATGAATAATGTGAAGCTATACTTCCTATTTCCTTCAGTGTGCCTTTTCTTATTTCTGCATTCCTCCCAGATTCTGTAATCTCTCACATGGATCCCTTTGCTTTTATGAAGGTATTTTCATACATGGATGGTTGTTCAAATGCATGTTACTCTAAAGAGACATGTGCTGGAAACGCCTATTCTACCATTTTGCTCATGACATTCTTCATGTATTTTTAAATAAACTTTTTATTCCAGAGCAGATTTATATTTACAGAAAACTGCAAAGTTAGTACAGAGAAATCCTATATACTCTACAGCCAGTTTCACCTTTTATTAATGTTGTATATTAATGTGGTTCTTTTGTGACAGTAAAAAGTGCTAATAAATCACTACTAAGTAAAGTTTATACTTTATTCAGACTTACTTGTTTTTTACCTAATGTCCTGTTTCTTTTTTTTTTTTTTACTTTTTTTAATTGTTACAGGTACATAATAATTGTATATTTCTACCAATGTCTTGTGTCCTGTTTTTGTTCCAGGACCTCACCCAGTGTACCACAGTACATTTAGTCATTTTATTTCCCCAGGTTTCTCTTAGTTATGGTAGTTTCTCAGACTTTCCTTGTTTTTGGTGACCTTGACAGTTTTGAATACTACTGGTCAGGTGGCTATAAAATGTCTCTCAACAGAGGTTCAGCTGATGATTTTCTCACGAATAGACTCAGGTTATGCATATTTCCTTTTCCTTTAATCCTACAGACCCTACTCATTTCTAAAGCTACTTAGGTCAGCACCTTTTCCCCATCCCATTCAGTGAGGTTGTTTTAAATGTTTGCAGTAGAGCTAAATTCTTTTGTTATGTTCTGCATTCCATCCTGAGATCACCAAACTCCTAATCGATTCCTCAAAATTTGCATACATTAAGGTTCAGTCTTTATGCTATAAAGGTCTATGGGTTTTCAAAAATACATTATTTTTTTGTGTCAACCATTGCAATGCCATACAAAATAGTTTTACCACCCTTAAAAAGTCACCATGTTCACTTACTCAACCCCCTGGCCCCACAGACAGTGGCAATGTGCCATGTTTACAAGTCGCATAACTGAAATCATACAATATGTAGCCTTTCAGGCAGGCTCTTTTCACGTAGTAACATGCACTTGAAGTTCATCCATGTTATTGTATGAATCAATAGTTCATTCTTTCTTCCTGCTAAAGAGTATGCCATTGTATACTCACAGTTTATTTCTCCATTCAACAGTCCAAGGACATCTTAGTTGCTTCCAGCTACTATGAACGAAGTTTCTGGTAGCACTTTTTGTATATTAGTTTTGTGTGGACATACATTTTCAAGTAAACTTGGCAAATACCTAAGAGCATAATTGCTGGATCGTATAGAAAGACAAGGTGTAGCTCTATTGTGAGTCACCAAACTGTTTTCCAAAATTTCTGTACCATATTGTATTCCTAGAAGCAATGAATATGGTTTTATTTTGCTCTGCATCCTCACCAGCAATTGGTATAGTCAGGTTTTGGATTTTAGCCATTCTAACAGGTTTAGTGACTTACCATTATTGATTTAGTTTGCATCAAAAAACAGCTGATGCTCAGTATCTTTCCACATGCTTATTTGCAATATGTACATCCTTGTTGGTGTGAGATATCTGTTCATGTCCTTTTCCAAATTTTAACGTAGTTATTTCCTTATGATTGAGATTTAAGAGTTTTCTGTATGTTCTGCACACAAGGCTTTTATTAGTAAGTCTAACAACTATTTTTATTCTCTTTTATGAATTGTGTTTTTGGCATTGTATTTGAAAATTAATTCTAAAACCCAAGGTAACATTGATTTTCTTCTATGTTTTCTTCTAGAATTTTTATGGTTTTGAATTTTACATTTTTGTCTATCATCATTTTTGAGATAATTTTTGTGAATAATGTAATGTACATGTTTAGGTGCATTATTTAAAATCATGGAGGTCTGATGGTTAAAAACACTATTTTTTTAAAAATACTATCCTTCCTCCATTCAATTATCTTTGTGCCATTGTCTCTTCATGTATTTTTAATCACAGATGTGGAAGTATTCTAAAATCTCTTGATGCAAGAATAATAGATTTAGACCAGTTTCATTATTAAAGAAGCAATTATTTTTCTCAGCAATGGTCCAGGCATCTAGCAAAAGTACAGCCAACTTCTAAATGTTCAATTTTTATTGTGTTGTATTCATTCTCTCTTCCTAGGGACAATTTTTTACTGACAGACACTAAGCTAGGTACTGAAGGAAAAATATTGAGCAAAATAACTCAAATTCTGCACAAACAGTGCTAATTGTCTGTCATTAAAGACAGAAGATTAATAAGCAATTACCGAACAATATGACAAGTTTTATAAGAAAAAATACAGGTGAGGGGAACCACAGAATAGGTGTGTTCTAGTATAGAGTGATTAGGGAGGGTTTCCTGAAAGCATATTCAAGTATTATCTTTATGTTGATCCAAAGTAATCCCGGTGGAACCTAGAAATGGAAGAAGTGGGGATAGAAGTGTTGTTCAGGGAGAGAGACTTCCTGTGTGCTCACAAAGCACAGTTCTTTACCAGACATGAAAAAGGAACATGGAATTCAATGTGTCAGTGGCACGAGGTAAAGCTGAAAAGGTAGGCGGGAATCTGGTCGTGAAAGGTCCCCAAGACACAGCAACATTATTGTAACGATGGTGCTGAGAGAGTGGCAATGTCTGTTGTGCCGTTTGGAAGATCATCCTTATTACTGCAGGATGGACACGACAAGGAGCAGCGTGAGAGTGAAGGTAGAGAATCGTGTTCAAAGGTTACGCAGTCACCCAGGTGAGAGATCACAGCAACCTGGTGTCAATGGTAGGAGTTGAAATTCAAATAGTAAAGCAGGATAAATCCACAGCACTTGTTCACTCACTGCAAACAGGGAAAGAATAAAAGAAGGAAGATGGCTCAAAGCTCTCTTAATTGCAGAATTATTTACAATATAATGTCTTTGCTGAGTTAGCAAACAGTGAAATAAGTGCAGATTTGAGAAGTTCACAAGATAAGTCCTGGGTATGCTGAGTTTGGTGTGTCTGTTATATATTAAAGTGAATATTTTCAATAGTCAGCTGGTCCTAGATCTCAGGTGAGAAGTTTTGGGTTAAAGACACAGGCCTATGGCCTGGCGCGGTGGCTCACGCCTGTAATCCTAGCACTCTGGGAGGCCGAGGTGGGCGGATCGTTTGAGCTCAGGAGTTCAAGACCAGCCTGAGCAAGAGCGAGACCCCGTCTCTACTAAAAATAGAAAGAAATTATATGGACAGCTAAAAATATATATAGAAAAAATCAGCCGGGCATGGTGGAGCATGCCTGTAGTCTCAGCTACTCGGGAGGCTGAGGCAGGAGGATCGCTTGAGCCCAGGAGTTTGAGGTTGCTGTGAGCTAGGCTGATGCCACGGCACTCTGGCCTGGGCAACAGAGTGAGACTCTGTCTCAAAAAAAAAAAAAAAAAAAAAAGACACAGGCCTAGGAGCTATCAGTGATGTAACTGAATCCGAAGCAGCTGAGATTGCTAAGGCTTGGGTGAAGAAAGAAAAGGTGGGCAGGGTTCTTAGTACCAGAACTGAATGGAAGGTGCAGAAAGAGGGCATTGCAGGGACGGCACTGAGAGCAGCCGGGGAAATAGGAGGCCCAGTGGTCAGGAGAGTGTGGTGTCCAGAAACCCAGGGAACAGACGATGCGAGAAGCATGAGGTGAGCACCAAAGGTAAATTATGTTGAGAGGTCCAATTAGATAAGTCATGAAAAATGTCCCCTGGTTTTATTCTGAAAGGAAGTTTTTAGTCACCTTGGGGAAATAAATTTTGGTGAATTTTTATTGGCTGAATCCAGATTACACTGGATTGACACATTGACTGTCACACTAGGAAAAAAAATTTCCCTGGGGCCACGATGTTATATTAAAACAAAACAATCCTATCTAATTTGTTATTTTTGATTGTTTTCTGTGCATGAGTTTTATGCAATGCAATCCATGTGTTTAGAAGTAAATTATTAATATTAATTGTAACAATAAGAACATCAACAAGTAAGATTTGCAGGGTTTTGCTTCATGTGGCCTCGGGCTCAAAACTAGCCTGAGTGAAATGCAAATCACAGTGCAGTTAATGTGTTAAGCAGCGAGTGAAAATGGACATATTATTGGTGATTTCTGTATGTGCAATAAAGAGGGACCATGCTGAAATGGGTGAGTTGGTTCTATTGAAACCGGCTGTACTTTATAGAAGTTGTCATGGATAAGATGCATCACAAGTGGGAGAGAAAGCCGTCTTAGAATTAGTCTAAATTTGGCCGCGAGGACTGTCTGGGAGAGTAACGTGACAACCACAGAGTCCCTGTGGAGTGACCCACAGAACATCAGAAAAGCTGAAAGCCAGCTGTAGAGAATGTGCACTGCCCATCACAAGGCCTCTGTCACCATCATGTGACACCTATGTCCTTTGCTTTCTCCTGACCTGTTGTCTGGAATGTAGATGTGGCCATATTGGACCATGAGGACAAGGGCCACACCTTGCCTCTCTGGGGCCTCAAAGAGCTGGATGTCAGATGAGCCCTGAATCACTGACCTCCACATATTGTTTATGTGACAAATAAAATTGGATCTTGCTTAAGGTATTGTTATTTGGGGGGAGCGGTTATCACTCTACTAATAAACCTGTCTTGTCTACATAATTAACTTCAAGCCTGCAGGTAAGCTTGTGTAGTTGGTGACAGCAAGTTGGATGAGCTCTTGCTCTGAAAGCCTCTATTTCGTATTGAGAATGGCAATAGAGGTATTGCACATCATGAAAAGGGAGTTTTAAGGCTGAAAGTTTGAGGAAGCTGGCAAAAGTTTGAAATGGTAACTGTGGAAAATGTAGACTGAACTGAATAAGAAGATAAAAGATTTATAATTATTAATATGAAAATAATAGCATTATGAGCATCATTGAGGGCTCATTTGTGGCTGTTAAGAATGAATGTTTAATGACATCAGTTTAATGGTAATAGTTTTGAATTTATTGTTATTTGAATCTTCATTAAAGGAAACTGAAGAAAACATAAATATCCAGAGCAATAAATTATCACCCAGAGAACACCCCTGGAACCCATTTCCAGGTCGGGAAACAGAGCATGGCCAGCCCCTTGAGCCTCTTCCCAAACACCCCTTTCTCCATTCCAGTGTTGATGTCTAGCACCGTGGTGTGGTTCCACCTGCTCTTAAAATTGTACTGAATGGTACCATAGAGTACATATCTGCCTGTCTGAATTTCTCATCCTCAATATGCTTATAAAATTTATCAATTTTGTTGTCTACAGCTATATTTGTTAATTTTCTTTGATGTTTGATATTTCATTGTATAGGTATGCCACAATTTATTTACTTATTCTACTGTAGCTGGACATCAGGTTTATTTCCAGTTATGAGCTATTAAAGGTAATTATTGTGATATTCTTGCACAAGTTCCTTAGGGTACATATACACAAATTCCTATCGCACATATACTTGGGAATGGAATTAGAGTTCATAGTGTAAGTGCATCCCACACTTAGTATATATACTAAACTGTGTTCCAAAGTGCTAGTACTAATTTCGTAGTATTCCCACCAAATTGCATGAACTTTCCTATATTGCTTCATATCCAGGCCAACACTTGAAAATAACAATCTTTTAAATTTGGCTGTTCTAACGGGAGTGTACTGATAGCTCACTGTGCTTTTCATTTACATTTAAGTTGCTAGTGAAGAGATTAAACATCTCTTCATGTATTTATTCACCTTTTAGATACTCTCTTTTGTACAGTGAATGTAACATCTTTCTCTGATTTTAAAAAAATAGTATGTCTTTACTTATTGATGTATAGAAATTTTTTATATATTTTGCATATGAGCTTTCTGTGGTTGTATCTGTCCCAATTCTCTATCCCACTCTGTGTCATTCATTCTTTCTCAATTAATGGTGTGTTTTGGTGAACAGAATTTCTTACTTTTAATAGAATCAAACTTATCAGTCTTTTGCTTTGTGGGTAGTGTTTTTTGTACTCTGTTTAAGAAATATTTCCCTGTACCAAAATCAAGAGTATTTTCTCCTATATTGTCCTCTAGGAACTTTAATGTTTCAGTGTCCTCATTTAGATCGTAATCAACGTAGATTTTACTTTCTGAATGGAGTAAGTGAGGGATAATATTTTCCTTTGTTTCCATGCAGACATCCAATTGACCAACTATCATTTATAGAAAAGTTCTTTCTTTGACCACTTACCTCACATCTCACTTTTTTCACATATAAAAGTCCATGTATACATGGAAGATTTCTAAATTCTCTCATTTAATATTGTTTGTCCATTTGTCTGACCTCATGCTAATATGACAATGTCTTAAGAATTCTTTATATTATCTTGATACCTAGTAGACCAAGTCTTCATAGCTGCTATAGTCTGAATGTTTGCCTCCCCAGCCCCAGAATTCATATGTTGAAATCTAATCCCCAATGTAAGGGTATTTAGAAGTGGGGCATTTGGGAGATGATTCGGTTGTGAAAGTAAACACCCCAGGAATGTGCTTAGTGTCCTTATAAAAGAGATCCCAGAGACTCCCTCACTCTTTCCTCCATCTGAAGACACACTGAGAAGGCAGTCACATATGAACCAAGAAGTGCACCCTCAGCAGACACTGAATCTGCCAGCACCTTAACCTTGGATTTCCCAGCCTCCAGAACTAGGGGATATAAATGTCTGTTGTTGATAAACCACTATGGCATTCTGTTGTAGCAATCAAACAAAGACAATATCTCTTCTTCTTTTTAAAAGAAATTTGTTATTTTTTATTCTCAAAAATTTCTAAAATAAATTTAGAATTGCTTGTCAGTCACCACAAATGACTTCTTGAGATTTTGATTGGGTTGCATAAATACATATACTCATTTGTCTTCTAGTCAATGAATATGAGAATACCTTCATTTTATTTAGATATTCTTTTATTTTTCCCAGTATGTTAATAGTTTTCTATGTAGAGATGCTTTACCTTTTTCTTTAGATTTATTCTTGAATATTTGATAATTTTATTCTTATAAATTGTATCTTTTTAAACTATATGAATAATTAACCTTTGTTGCTAGAATATAGTACAATTGATTTGATATATTGACCACATGTCCAACAGTTTTTCAAAATTTTCTTATAAATTCTCACAATTGAGCTTTAGATTTTGTCCTTTCTACTTATATAATCATATCAGCTGCAAATATTGATGGTTTTATTTCGACCTTTTGATTTTTATATATTTTATTTATTTTTCTTGATTTAATGCATTAGCTACTATCTCCATTACAATGTTGAATGATAGCAAAAGTTGTAAGTATCTTTGTCTAAGTACCAAAACTCAGGGGCATACATCCACATTTTGCAGTTAAATGTGATATTTGATTTTGGTACTTAATAGATGTCCTTTATAATATTAAGGAAGTTCTCTTACATCCCTTGTGTGCTAAGAAATTTTTTATAATAATCATAAGTGGATATTTAATTTTGTTATAGTTTTATTAATTTTTCAAAGTGGTTCACAAAATGAGATTTGAAATTTAATATGTTAGCATGAGAAGTTAAAAATGGCTCTAAGAGTTTGCTTGGCTCAGTGGGTATAGCTTGGGTTTAAAGATGGCCTACATTTAAGGAAGTCACAATGACGAACTTCCACAGTGTGATGTGGAGGAAGATATCCAAAGACTCAGGAAGACAGGAATGCTGCATATATTTATTATGTGATACACTCAGATGATACCCCATTTTCTGAGACATTAACAGGCAGTAGATCTGATCAACATAAACATGACTTAGGTCATTATAAAAAAAAAAAAAAATCTTGCCATGTTCCCAGAAACAACTTAGATCACACGTGGGACCTCCATACTCACTGGAGCCACCCCACAGCCCTTCCCCCAAGCTAGAACATGGCTGCATCAAATGGGTAACACTGGGCTGCTTTGGCCCCTTCTCATACACATCGTGTGAATACGGTCTCAAGGCCCCAGTGTGTTTATGATTCAATCTTATTGTTTTAAACTAATTCCAGTTTGTCTCTCAAATATGAGATCTTTATTCCTCTGATCCAACAGATTTTAATTCACCACCAAAAAAGCCTTTGATTGGAGGAGTGTCCGGGTCCCCTTGAAAAAGTTTCCTGACACACCAATGCCTAGGGATTTGAAATACCACCATAATTCACCAGATTGGAGGCTTGTGGATATTAGGTCATAACTGGAGTTTTGGTCTATGGACCAACCCTGTGGTTACTTCTCTTGGTTCTGAATGAATGTTAGGATACATACACTCAGAAACTTGTGAAATCCTTATATTGGTTCTTTGACATAAGGCACGAGGCCAAGACTGGCTGAAGTGATAGCATGCTGACTCTTAAGTGTGAGAAGGAAGGAAATGAAGAAAGGGGTAAAGTGATACCCCTTGTGGAAATGTCAATAGAAAAGCTGGAATGTAGTTTGTGAAATAGTTGACCAACTAATGTCTTAAAACTAGTTTAATAACAGAATGGGAAGGATAAAATATTTTGGTAAGATTTGAAGTGTCTAAATGTATTATTTCTAAGGTACAATGGCTCTAGAAAAAGCCCATGATAAGATAATGGAAGTATGTGGCTGAAGTGGAATGAAAAATAAGTTTATTTTATATAAAACCTCAAGTCCGAAATGTCAGAATTTTTATAGCATCAGGTAACTGATGGTTGAAGTAACTCAGGGATGAAGGCAGGTCACAGGTTGGAGATGGAGAGATAAAATGCCAAATCCTCAATAAGTTAAGGAGAGAATCTATAAATACATAAGAAGAGAGATAATGTTCTAAGTTGATTGAATGACATGAGTTTCAAATGGACATAATGAAGTTCAAGGTGGAGAAACCAGGTTGAGAAATTCTGGTCTTTAGTTATTTGAAGTATGAGTGCTAGAATAGTCTCCATCAGTGAAGAAAGTTCCTGGGGATGTGGTGTCATCTGGAGAGAGGAGGTTTCTATCAAGGATGCTGTGTGTGCGTGTGTGTGTGTGTGTGTGTGTGTGAGAGAGAGAGAGAGAGAGAGAGAGAACATTGAGTGAAGAGGGTGAAGACGCAGTGAAGTTTGTTCATCTTAGAAGAGAGAGCTCTGAGGCGCGGTGGAGGCACCGACGGAGACCGCCCGGGCGGGCTGGAAGGCTGGCCGCAGCTTTCGTGAGTGTATCCGGCACGTGTCCAGTACAGTCATCTGGCTGAAAGACCGCAGAATTCGCGCCAGCTGCTGTCTCCCTTTAACCCTGCATCCGCTCCCTTCTCCCCTGGTCCACCACAGCCCTGCACATCACTGTCCCAGCGCACCATGCCCGTGCACTCACACACACACACACACACACACACTCTCTCTCTACTCTCAACACGGAGCAGCAAACACAACCTTCACAGTTAGTAATCAAGCCCTCCAAATATAGAACAAATCCCAGGAAATTCTAAAGACCTCTTTTATCTTTTTCTTTTCTCCTTCTTAAGTTGAAATGCAGTTTTCCAACATACAGTTTTCTGTACTCAGGTTCCCTTAAATCTAAAGCCTCTTCGCCCCCGCTTAGCGAGGACCCAGACTAACTGGTGATTCGCCCCGCGGTCAGGGCCAGGCCCACAGGGCCTGCAGGCCTCTCCAAGGAGAATGTGAGTGGCTCCGACTCTCTGAATTTAGGATACTCTGACTTGGGATCAAAATTTTCTTTTACCCAACCTCAAATAACCTCACAACTAAATTCTGACCATTTAAATCAGTCTTAAATGACCCCTCCTCTCGTACCCTGCCAGTTACCCAGTCCCAATCCTTCATTTGATATTGGATCTAAGGGCTTCACAATCCTCTTTAACTAGGGTGGTCTTATCATTTATCAGCCAAAGAGGGCTGCTTTTGAAACCAAAAGTGTGTGCTACCAATAACTGTGGTGGGACAGTTGATATGAACTAGGGCCATTCCACGGTGGGGTCGCCACGTTTTTAACCAACCCAGGATTTCCATGATGCTCCCTTAAGTCTCCGGCAAGAGTTCAGGGAGACATCAAGTTCTGTAAAGACTGGGATCCTTTATCTGAGTCACTGACCCTTTCCTGCTGCAGCCTGACTCCAGCAAAGCTTGTCACCATGCAGAGCCACTTAATAGCTATTTAATGACATGCCTGGCTTAGTTTACTTGGGGATGGGTGGAAACTCCATACATACTAGAGCCTTTTCCCCAGAATCTCTGCTAGAACATGGCTAAATCAAATACGGAACTCACTCCGGACCGTGGCCTTGGCCCTCTTCACATGCACGTCTGAAGGCCCTAGTGTAATTTTTATTTAGTCTTCTTGTTTTGAACTAATTCCAGTTTTTTGTTTTTCTTCTTTCTCAAATAGTAGTTCTCACTTCCTCCAAACCCACAGAGTGTAATTACCACAGGTTGCCTCAGGAGAAGCTCAGAATATTCTTATACTTTCCTCCTAAAAAGATCACTGCAGATCTTAAAGAGACTTCCCTTTTCATTCTGTCTGAACCTGACAAAACCTCAGGTTCGTGAGCCAAAGATAGATAGGGTAAATGAAAATAAAAATAAGTGCTCTTTTGTTGAGCACTTACTGTGTACCTGACACTGTGATAAAGCACTTGCACATATCACTTCACTGTGTCTGCACACGGCACGAAACAGGAGCTGTTATTGACAGGGGAAACGGGGAGGTCTAGAAAGGGCAAGTCACTTGCTTTGGACACATAAATAATAAACACAGAGAGGAAGCTTGAACCTAGGTCAGTGGTACTCAAAAACCACTTTTAATTGGGAAATGTATACTTTAAAATGTAAAGCTAGTTAAGTGTTTATAAGTTGCTTTGTTTCTTGAAAGATTTTCAAAAGCGTTATTATAAGTTATTATTTACTTTCATTCAAATTGTAAATATAGGCATAGAACCATGGACAAGCTTGGAAATGACAGACTCTATCAAAAATTGCTGCTCTTCTTGTATTTTTGTTTTCATTTTCTACATAATTATCTGTTTCAAAAAAGTTGATGTAGAAGGTAGTAAAAAACACAAGATTTTTTATGAGAAAAGTATATATGAAGTTAATAAATATCACAAATCCTGAGCTTTAATTGAAGCATAATTTTGAAGCAGAAAGAAACCTTCTTGAGACAGTAAGTAGATTCAGCTACAACAGCCTCAGTTTTTCTTATTTGGTGGCGTCAAGCTGAAGATTTTCTTTTTCTCTAGGGGATGGACACATAATATTCATGTTAACTTAGTTGGTAATGAAGAAATTAAGAGACACAACTTATATTTGATCATGAGCTCATTTTAATTTCTCAGAAGAGGAAAACAAAATGAATGCAAGGGTCCATGAGTTTTACAGAGGGCATCTAAGCAGATTGTGACATTAACTTTCACAGCAAATGCGAAGCTTCCCTTTGCCTCTAGGCCAGACATTGCAGTTTTAAAATGACATAACATGACCTCATGAATAATTTGAGGTCTAACTTCGTGAACTTCAATTACAAAGTTACATAGAGTTCCACAGAATAAAAGGCAGATCTAAGCAGTTTACATTTTAGTCATGGATTTAAAAAAAAAGATAAAAGGATAAATGCCATCTGGAAGATTAAAATGAACAGTGGGCCAGGATGAGTGGCTAGTCCACATAGGCCGCCTGTCTGTTTAAGACGTGTGGTCACTTCCAATAACCAGCAGTTATTCTCTCTCTACAGATTATCTACTTTAAAAAACACAAGACGTGGGACAACAAGAAGTTCTGTTGAGGAGTTTTGAGGACTATATCAGAGTCTGGACTTTCAAGTGGCTTGTTTACCAATGTCTCAGAAAGAGCTTGGGTGCAATTAATTTTGTTTTACGTGGTCACTTTCTCAAGTATAATTTGTAGAACCAAGGGCATGAACAACAACTTTTGTCTGCTTGCTTAAGGATACTTAATCCTCCACTCTCCCTTTGAAGCATTTTAGGTCGTAGGTCTTTCTTGAAGAAATAAAGTATGATTTGTTTTTGCGACACAAGTGACTGGCTATGACTGGTTCCTCATATGTAGCATGAGCAGTTTGGATTAATTGTTTTCTAAACTCCCCATTCCAGTTCTGAAATTCACTTATGTTGTGAAGACAGTGTGTACATGTATAGAAAGGGATGTTATTTATGTTGTTTCTTCTGTCGTTCTCATATGTCCTTGACTCTCTTGTATCTTAGAAATTGCAGCATGTGGAGACTGGTAAATCCAGCAGCCCAAGACATTGGCTTGTACAATCTGTGGAAAACAAATATGAAAAGCTCATCTTTGGTTACTATGAGTTAGTGGCTTCCTCCTGGACTCCTATTTTCTTCAGTTGAAATAGGATTTGTGGATTTATTTAATATTGCTTCAACATTTAAAGACTTCATAATATTCCCTTTTATTTCCTCAAGTGAGAAGAGAATTTAATCCAGACATGAGATTGTGAGTAAAAATTTTTCTCAATACCCTGACATATTCTCTCTTAGGCAGTTTTGATCATCTCCAAAGAAAATGTTCAAAAACACAGTGGGATGTGCCCCCAGGGGTGTAGATGGAAAAGCACACACAGCTCTCCTAACCCAGTGAGATGCCTGCCAGAAAGGTAAAGAAATGAAGTTTGTCTCACTGGATACACACGGATTATTTTCCAATTCTTTAAATGGCTATTTTACATATTTTAAAGCCTATTTCTAAAGAAAAGAACTAATTTCATGCCTAATTATTCAGAAAAAGATTTTAAAGTTTATATTTGGCACTTAAGCCTCAATTTAAGATAAATTTTGAAACTGTGATATGGAAAACCATCTTATCATGAGCCTATGGGAGTGAAATATGGTGATTCCCCTCAAGTTCAAGATGGACAAATGCCCCAAAAGTCCTCTTAGGAGAAAGGGATGATGTAGTCCATAGTCACAAAGCGTAAAAGCCCTCCCCCTCTAGTTTAGCTCTTGGATGGATCCATTGCTCTGAAAGCTTATATAAAAGCTTGCAGACATCACAAAGAAACAGTGTTTGGAAGAGAAAGTTAAGCAAGTTTGAATATGCAAAAAAAAATGAATAAATGTAATCTAAATGAGACACTAAAGGAACATAATGGAATGAACTCAGATAGATTGAATTATGTCTGAGGAAGGAGCATATTCAGACAAACATTCCTATTACAGTTTTTAGGGGGAAATGTTTAATTTTTTAAAAAGCAAAATAATGACCAAAAGCTAATTCAGAGAGTGAGAAAATAATCACAAAGTAAGATGGTAGACTTTTATTTTCAGAGCACTAGTTTATAAATAGGTATATTTTTAAGAAGAGATTTGCAGTCATTTTTATAGGATCAGGTATCAGCAGTTATTTGGTGGAAAGAGAAATGAGCAGGAAATGTTTCTCTTGTATCTGGATGCAGACAAGTTGTCTTTCCTGATAATGTAACTCTAATATTATAGGAGAATACAGTGTTTTACAAGAATTTGTAAAAATAATTAGACTTAATCTCAGGCCTATTTCATGTGATACGCTGAATATATTTACTTCTTCATTAAATTTTCTTATTTTAAGATGTTAATATGGAGATGTTTGTCTTTAACGAGACCAATGGCCTATAAGAGAGAATGCACATGTGTTTACTAGCACTATTTATAGTCCTTGAGATGATACAAGATGATATAATAGATATTTAAGAAAAAAATCTGGTCTACGTTGGCTAAAATAAAAGTGAAATGTCCATCAGGCACTTTTCCTAAGTAGAACAAAATGCTTTTTCAGTTTTTATCTTTCTTCTTCATTCCTTTCTTCCTTCCCTTTTTCCTTCCTTCTTTCTTTCTTTCATAGCTTAAATGTTTATAACTTTCTGTTTAAAGTAATTTGATGGTTTCTCTCTCCTGTGAAAGCTGTTCTCACACTTTTAAACTTATTTTCATTGTACCTTTACAGCTACAGTGATCAAGTTCCCCTTAAAAGCAGTTGAAGTACTTTGCTGAATTCATTCAGAACTTCCCTTGTTTAAAATGGATGCCTTTGCCTTTACGTTGAAATCTATTTTAACAGCAGATAACCTTGAAATCAGGTCATTTTGATGATGTATGAAACTCATGCTTATACTTAATGTTGAAATAAAGCTAAAATCTTATTATCCTGTTGAACACATCCTGTTAGGCATAACATTTAAAGCATATGCAATGTTTTGTTGTTTATTTTCCAAGTAATGTTTAGTATGGGGCAGGCGTGTTAACCTGGATTGTGTTTCTATGTTCAGAACACATTCTCCATGAGAGAATGAGCATAAAGAGACTTCTTTCTCAGAATGACAAACTTCGAAATCTTTTGCTGGATACAAGAAGGATATAGAGTCTAGTTGGCCTAAACATGAACAGATATAAAATATCCCCCATGACTGTCTCCAAATCTCATATTCTGCCCCGACCCAAAGTGAAAAATAAATAATACATCTTAAAAAATAAATAATATTGTTATGAAGTTATTATATCTTAGTTTTCTAATCTTTTAAGTTATTGCTGCATTCAGCAGTAGATGATAAGTGGTTTAAAAATCCAACAGCTATATTAAGGTTAATTTTTTCTGTCCAGTAAAAGCATTTGCCAACTACAAAATCTTTTCTACAAAAAGAAAATATATATACTGCATTGATTTCCTGATAGCATTGTTAAGACCAACTCATATTTCCAACTAATACTGAACACTTGTATCATAGTTGCATAGAAATAATAACCGAATAAAAAATGTGTACTCTGCTTTGATGGCAAATGATTTTAACTGTGTTAAAAATATTTAAATCCACTGACCAATAGTTGGATTTCATAAGGAGAAATAGAATTTTTAATGTGATATATATTGTTTTCTCAGTTCTTAATATAGAGTAGAATAAACATCTCAAATCTTCACCTGGTCAGATAAGTACATTTCATTTTTCCACATTCTAAAACTTACTGTGTTTTTTGGTGCCTAAAATAATGTTCCTTATTCATAAAAATCCCAAGAAACATTACATAATATTACATAATTATCGTGTTATGCAAAGGAAAAGCAAATACACAAAACAAAAACACATCATGTAATGAAGACCTTAATGTTATTCGAAACCTCTCCTCCATTCCAAAATGTACCTCACATAGAGGAAAGGAAGGCAGGAGGTATATAAATTTAAAAACAAGAAAAGTAAACATAGTATGGTGGGCTTTTATTTCCAGAAAATTCTCTCGGTCTGTGACTTTTTCTACTTTTCCTCTTCCCAGTTTGCCCGCTGGAGTGATACGGTGCCTGCAAGAGCTGCTTCTCTTCCACCGGAGGCTGCTCGGCAGTAAATTCGTGCGAAATAGTCGCATGTGACCGTTCTAGTGCGAACAGTTAATGACTGGTTGAGCCGCCCTTCCCTCCAACGCCTGTCCTCGGCGGGCCCGGGCGGCCTCCCGCCGCACCCCGTTGCTCCTGGCCCTCAGCGACGCCCCAACTCCCCTCGGACCCCGCGCCCAGCCCGGCCTCGCCGCAGCCCCGCAGCCGTATCGTCCGCTTAAGCACCGAGCCGGCCGGTGCGCCGGGGCGGGAAGACTCCGCCGATGGGGAAGGCAAAGTGGAGAAACGCGGGCGCCGCTGCCCTCCAGGGGGGACGCGAGACGGAGCCGCCCCGCCCCCGCCGCGCGGGCTGCGGCCGGTGCGGGCAGGTGCGGCGGCGTCCGGCGCGCAGAGAGTTAAAGGCATCATCGCGGCCATTAGAGGGAAAAGTTGCGGCGGCGAGCGCGGCGGAGTCCCCGCGCCGCCCTGCCCGCCCCTCTCCCGCGGGCTCGGCGCGTGGGGCGCGGATCGCGCGGCTGCCAGGGGCGGGCAGCAGCCAGCCCGCGGCGCACGCACCGGCCGGCGCCTCGCGGGTCCGCCTGGAAGCCGCCGAGCCGAGCCCGCCGCTCCAGCCTCCGCGAAGCCCAGCCCCGCTCCGCAGCCAGCCCAGCCCGGCCAGCGGCGCAGGGTCGGGCGCCGCGCCCGGGTCGGAGACCAGCCTGCCGATACGTTCGCACTCCTCTCTTGTAGGGTTTGGAGGCTGTCGGCTACACTGATGTGACCCCCCCTTTGGAATGATGGGGATCTTTTTGGCGTATGTTGGATTTGTTTTCTTTTCCGTGTTATATGTACAACAAGGGCTTTCTTCTCAAGGTAAGTCTGTGCTGGGTGGCACATGTACGTTTGCTTGCGGGCTGTGTGTGTTCCCTACATTCAGAGAAGGGACAGGCAGATGTGATAAGGTTGCTAGCGAGGGACCGTGGGTTGAGATTGCGTGAATAGTGTTCCATTTGGCATTTTTCTTTAAAGTTCATTAAACTGTCAGCATGCGAGGTTTGGGGAGAAAATCTAGCTGGTGCCTGACAATGAGGTGGGCTCCTCGGTGAGCACAAACACAGGGTTTTGCGTGTGTGTGTGTGTGTGTGTGTGTATGCACGATTTCCATCTGTGTGCATGCACAGGGTAACCACTCATGCATACATAATCATCACAAACAAACACAGAGCTGGATATGGGGGACTTTCCATTGCCAGTCCTCTTTGCTCCTGTAGGCAGACTGGGTTTAGAGTCTCTCTCTCTTTTCTGGGTCCCTGTGACTTCATTTGTATGTGTGTTTATCAAAGGACAGACTCCTCTGAGGACCCATAAAAAGGCACGACTTGCATTACAAGCAGCAGCGGCAGCCTGCTGAACCCAACTGTTCAGGACTTCCTAGGCTGCAGTGGTCGTTTCAGCACCATGAACAGATCACATCTCTGCTGCCAAAAGACTGCATCACTTCTGCAAGCAGAAATGCCATACTCTTCCAGCTTGAACAGAAAAGTCCTTTTCAGATAGGAATGCCTTCTTAATAGCTTCCCTTCCCTTTAAGTGTAAATATAGTTTCATTTCATTAGAGATCATTTTGGGATTTCATAAAATTTTGAAAAGAGACACTGATAATGTCCCTCTTTAAAAAGTGGAGGGACAGTGCACCCACCCTAAATCATTCCTGCAGTCCCCACAATCCTCCTTTCCTTAAGTATGCATTGTGGCTGTACACTTCCATCAGCCACAAATTTTTCCAGGACTACTTTTAGGGAACCATCAGCTCTTTGCAAAGTACCCCTTAGACAAGATAAGAACAACCATGTTGTCAACGAGATAAGAGCATTCCATGTTCAAGAAATGCCTTTAGGAGGAAGAAAACATTTTATTTTTGTGAGTTTTACTATGGCTCCATGAATCCTGCAAACTAGCAGTGTGAAGGTTGGTAATAAAAATGCTGGGGGAAAAAAATCTCCATAGTGACTTCAAAATAATCTTTAATCTGAACAAGCCTGGATGTGTGATTGTTACATCTCAAACTGTATAGCAATTTACCATGCAGTGGCTTGATGGGGACAAATAAAGGTTAATTTGGAGAGAAAGAAATATACACAGCTTGTAAAGTATGCAACTTGTTTCACTGCTGTAGCTTGTAGCTGTTGCCGATAACTATTTTCATACATCAGGAATGTGCATTTTGACAGATAATCATGATCCATTCTGTTACATGAAACATCCAGTTAGTCATAGATTGTTTAGAAACTTAGAGACCAGAGGCTCTCCTCATATTCCAACTTGACAGATTGTCTAAATTGTACCTCACCGAATTTCTCAGTAAGTTCTGTAGAATACTGCAATCTGACAAAAGGCATTTAGATCTAACCGTGGGCAGCCTGGCTAACGGAGAGTTACTGGCAAGCTTGTTAACCTGTCCATGGTCTGATTTAGGCACGAAACCAAAAGTAAGACAGGAAAGAGGCAAGGAAGGGGGCTTGGGGAGCCAGCAAAGTCAGGGATGTCACTGATAGAGGGGTTTGGTTACTGGGTTTTTTGTTATTTTTTTTCAAGTCCACGAAAAATTTAGCAAGCTCTCAAGGAAAGAGACGATGGCAAGAGTGGGGTAGGTATTTCCAAAGGATGCGTTTCTGTTTTCCAGCAAAATTTACCGAGTTTCCGCGGAACGTGACGGCAACCGAGGGGCAGAATGTGGAGATGTCCTGCGCTTTCCAGAGCGGCTCCGCCTCGGTGTACCTGGAGATCCAGTGGTGGTTCCTGCGGGGGCCGGACGACCCGGAGCCTGGGCCCGCGGGGGCCGGCGCACAGGTAGCCGAGGCGCGAGCCCGCAAGGGCCCCGGCGTCTCCCCTCGGCTGCCTGACCCTGCGAGTCCCCAGCCAGGGCCTGGGGCCCAGGATGGTGCCTGGGCCGCTGGGGACCCGCCCGGCTCCTCTAGGGTGAGCGGCCCCCAGGGGTGCCAGGGAGCGAGCTGGAATTTGTCCTGGTGACGCTAAGTTAAACCCGAAGAGGAAATCATGATGTTGAGTCTTTTTCAGTTAAAACTGGGAATAATCTACTCCTCTAAGTATTGGTTTTTATTAAGATGTCCCGATGGCACTGCAATGTGGACATACCCAGGACAGTGGGTGGCGGCATGGATCCTGTGGGGTCTCCAGCCCCGACCCCAGCCCCTTTCTGAGCCAGATCCTCTCGCTCTGCCTTTAGCAGAGGGGGAGGGGCAGAAGGAGGGAAGAAGGCAGGAGAGGAGGGAGGAGGAGGGAGGGGGAGGAGGGAGCGAGGAAAGAAGGGGACAGGGGACCAGGCGAAGGAGGGGGTGGAGGGTGACTAAGGAAGAGACCGGGCAGCAGGGCGGGAAGAGGGAAATGGGGGAGATGGTGGGAAGAGGAAAAGGAAAACAGTGGGAAGAGGGGAGAGCGTTGAGCAACAGCGGCCGGCACGTGTCTGAGCGAGTACAGGAAAACGTGCAAACGACAGCCCGGGAGGGACAAAGATGCAGACACTCGCCTGGGAAACTCGCTCTCGTCTCCGCCCACCCCCGCATCTGCCCCTGCCCGCCCGGGGACCCGCGTCCCGACCGACCGGGAGCGCCACCGCGCGGAGACCGGGGATCGGGGGCCGGGGTCGGGCGGGAGGCGGCCGGGCGGGGGCTGAGCCTGCTCCGCGTCCCCACCCACACGGCTGCGCTCGGACGTGGGGCCACCGGCGCGGCCCGGGGCGCGGGCGCGGGGAGCGCGCAGGGCTGAGCGTTGCGTCCTTGTCCCGCAGGTGGAGCTCTTGCCCGACAGGGACCCGGACAGCGACGGGACCAAGATCAGTGTGAGTCTCTCGGGCCCGGGCGGCAGGGGGCGCCCCGCAGGCCCAGGCGGACTTGAGACTGAAAACCTTTTAATTTACTGTCCCTGAAAAAGGCAATTTTGCAAACGCAGGGTGAGAGCCAGTGGCCTCTTTCTTACCTCACCAGGTATATAAAACCTGAAGAAAATTTAGAGTCCACAAATAAAAGTGTGCGTTTTAATCACGGAAATACCTAAACAATTAACTAGAGAATCATTGTGCTATGCAAAGAGGTTGTGTGACACTTTCTGTGCTTGTTCTTTGTAACAGTTACATAACTGTAAGAGTAAAGAGCTGCAATATTAATGTCTATTGTGGAAATAATTATCCTTTGATAGTAAGTAAAACACTAATATAGGAAAATATTCAGCGCCCAACAGGATGTTGAATTTGTAATGAAATAAAAC
The DNA here is from genome assembly GCF_041146395.1 of Eulemur rufifrons. Classification (NCBI taxonomy): domain Eukaryota; kingdom Metazoa; phylum Chordata; class Mammalia; order Primates; family Lemuridae; genus Eulemur; species Eulemur rufifrons. The sequence goes on along the minus strand of NC_091011.1, from coordinate 2,703,875 downwards.
AACTCAATTTTGAATGTCATTTATAATGCATGCAATGTATTTCCAATGCCGATGTTCAAACTCATATAAATATAAAAACAAAAGCTAATATAAAATATAAAACCATTATTGGAGGAGGTTGACCTACTGAAAATATAAACTTGTAGCTCTCTATTGGTTATTACTTTTAATAATTGTGTATAAAATGAGAAAAAATGAAAATCTTGTTTTTTACTATACCTGAAATGAAGCCATGTAGAATCACCAAATATTAATAATACTGCTTAATTTGATAAATAGAAAATGTTTTAATTACTAGAAATGAAATAGTTATATAATAAAAAGGAAGAAATTGGCTAAGCATAAATATATTATTATTATTTGTTTTCAGGAATATAAAAACCCAGTGACTTACATTTTAAAAGGAAATTTATTTTGAGGGCTCTTACATCATAAAATGGTACAAAATTGGGGTTACATCATAACTAAAAGTACAAATACATTGAGTACAGAATCAAATTCTGTGACCTAAATATGTAATCTCAACATGGAAAAAATAGCAAAGATAAAATATAAGTGGGAAACTCCAATTATAACTCATAAAACACTGACTTTTATGAATATTTCAATTTCAATTGTTCTGGTATCACAAACTTTTGTTTCCAATGTTAGAAGTTTTATTGATAAAATTTACAGTGTTTTTCTCACGTTTTATTTTTCATATGCACATGTAATTAGAGTGATTGTTGACTATTCATCTTCTACCCTTTACCCATCCCCATATTGTTTAAAGGCCAGTAGCAACAGCCTTGCACATCTTGACCTATAAAGACACAGGCAGATAGGTGATCACGCACATGACTGTTAACAGTATTACCTATTATCTATGCCAATAGTTCATAAAATCTGAGTTGAAAAGAGTTCTAGATACCAACTGAGGCAGAAAGAAGTTTGTCCCCAGTTTAGCCACTGTGTGACCTTGAACATATATTCTAAACCACTAGTTATTAACTTAGATTTTCCAGAACAGCTTTTGTAAAATACTGATATAAGCTCTACCCCCTGGGTGCAGACTTAATGTTTCTGCATTAATCACAGTGACAGTACTTTTTAATATCTCCCTAGATGATTCTAATGTACAATGTTGAGAATCACTGACCCAAAGCCCCCAAGCCTCAGTTTACTCAACTATAAAATGGGATTATAATTATAAAGAACAATAATGATAACAAATTATCTCAAACTTTATTAGGAGATTTAACCTAGAATATATTTGGAACTATTGATTTCCATTATTCTATATTATTGGTATATTTATATGTAATTTTGCATACACATAAAAACATACTTATGGCAATGGTTCAAATGTTGGAAATTATCTGTATATATACCACTATATTTAAAAGAAAAGATGAACACTTCTCAGGTTTTCTTAATTATTTATGGCCATTTGAAAGTGCAATGGCTGTTAGCAGAATAAATAACTTTCTGCCTCCTTGACTACTTTTCTCTATCTTTCAAAATTAGCCAAATCCTTAAATCCCAAATGTTTTATGAAATCTTTCATTCTGTCCATCATGGATAACATATGATTATATAACAAATCTAACTGTTGTGATAAAGATGTTTATATAAACATAATTATGTCATATATATTGCCTATAATATAGAATCATATATCTAACATAGTGTATTAACTGGCATAAAATTAATAATAAAATTAGAAAGCCAATTTCAGTTTTGAAAATCAAACCAGTGTTTTCTTGATGGCATCCCAAGTTCCTGCAGAATGAAGTCCCTCTAATGTCTGGAAGTGTGTATGTTAATCTGCACCCTGAGCCCTGCCACCCCATGCCTATAGGCTAGACTGTTTCAAAAATTTGAGAACGAAAATATTTAATATCCAACTATTTTAATAGTGTCTTTAGTAGCCATCCCAGTGTGGGGATAAAAGTATATCCCCACTCAAACTGTTAGGACCAACAAAATATTTTTGTGATCCCTCAGAACTGAGAGGATTCATTTATGGCCCACAGTGAAGAAAGGATGTGTAACCTGTAGAGTTGGCCTCACTGGGTTCAACCGAGTTAAGCAGACAGAAGCCAACCCTGTGATGAGAAATGACAGCGCTGCTACTGGAACCTGGGGAACAGGGCTGCATGGCTAATGGAATCTGGCACTGGCTGGACTGAACTAATTATCCCCAGAGTCTGTGAGTCCAGTTGTTAGTGGAATAGCATAACTAAGACCTTCAGATTTGACATTAAGGAAATAAAAAGCTCCTTGACTGTGGCCATGTGGCCATTAAGACCCTTTAATTTCCCAGCATTAGCAAGCTCAGGGTAAGGAATGGGAACAAAATCATTTGATGCAGTGCTTTATTTTTTACCTGCAATTTTTCAGACAGTGAAAGTCCAAGGCAATGACATCTCCCACAAGCTTCAGATTTCCAAAGTGAGGAAAAAGGATGAAGGCCTATACGAGTGCAGGGTGACCGATGCCAATTACGGGGAGCTTCAGGAGCACAAGGCCCAGGCCTACCTGAAGGTCAATGCCAACAGCCACGCGCGCAGGATGCAGGCCTTCGAAGCCTCGCCCATGTGGCTGCAAGACGCGAAGCCTCGCAAGAACGTCTCTGCGGCTGTGCCCAGCAGCATCCACAGCTCTGCCACCCAGCGAACGCACTCCACCTCCAGCCCTCACGCGGTAGCCAAAATCCCCAAACAAAGTCCACAATCAGGTATGGAAACCCATTTTGAGCCTTTCATTTTACCACTCACAACTCTCCATAGAAAGGTCAAATAGAGTAGACAGATTTATATATTCTGGTTTTTAAATTAGAGACATAGTTCAGTACAAATAGCTACAGGATGTGAGGCCCTGGGAGCCTGAGGTGGCCTGCTCAGAGCGTGTGAGTTTGTCCCATTAGTCACTGATGCTACTTCATGTCCAGGGCACCTAAGAGCTGGACTCTTTTTTTTTCTTTCTGTATTTACACATCATAAGAACAATAAATCATGTACTTTTGGTTACATTATAAATGCATGTTCATTTGCTCTACAGATTTATGTATTGATAATGACCCAAATTAAGAGGCTTTCACTTAATCTAAATGTACATGAAAGAGACATGCCACGTCATGCACACTGTCAGTCCCATAGCTTTGAGCAGGACTGTGCCCCCAGGGCTTGTGAGTCTGAAGGGGCAGCCTCAGCTGTGGGTGATGAAGGGGATGATGCTGAGTTGGGGGGAAGGCAGCGACTGGTGCCCTGAGCGGTGCTGCCCCTGCCAATGGGCCTCCAGGCCGCCGATTTAGCAGCTTAGTCACGTGGTTCCTAAGGCAGCTGTGCAAGTTAAAGCTGTTCTGAACAGCGTTAATTTATGCAATCATTCCGCCAATGGAAGCTCACTGAAGTTTTTTTTAACCTTGATGTGGGATAAAGCCTTCTTGCAATGAGCTGGGCCCTGCACAAGCCTGCGCTGTCCTGATTTTCTCAAATACTTGACATAATACAGGACAGAGGGAATACAAAAATATTTAATGTATCCTTCTTTAAGTTTTTCCCATTACATTTTATCATTAAAGAATTATTGATACCACTATGGGTAACAGAGAATTATATTGCTAATGTCTAAGGTCTCTTCAGCCATTAATTAAAAAAATCATCCTCAGGATGATTTCTGAGATCCCCTCTCATATATATATATATATATGCATGTGTGTGTGTGTATATCAAAAATTATCTTGACCAAATATATATATTTGATATATATATCAAGAACGAAATATGTATATCTGTAAAGATATACATATCTTTAAGTCCTAGCTTGTGAACAATGCTTTTACAATAATGTATGCCAACATAGGTTTTCTGCTAATGAGTGTGATTTGTAGATTTGCAGGGCCCTAGACTTAGGGTCTCTGTGAGTTTGCACTGCCTTTGGATGCAGATGTGTGACTATCCCAGCATGCCTTGGTCAGAGAAGTTCGTGTCAGTCTGAAGCATAGATGACTTAGCCTCTCTTTTATCAACTTCTTTGTTTCCCAAATTAAAATATAAAACCAACATAGCTAGAATATGTGTATGTGTGTGTGTCACACACACAGAAATGCCCACACACATATATACCTTACTGACAATTTTGTAACCATTCTTTAACAAAGGCTTGATGTCTTTGGAGGCATTGCTCCCTCTTCCTTCACACTATCAAAAGAAGAATCTAGACGCTGCATGTAAAATTACAGAGTAGCCTCAGCAGACAATTTACAACCTAATTAGTGAGAACTCCCGATCACAGATGAAATTATTAGCCTGCATAGACTATTCCAAGTTAGATATCATAAATCTGTTCTGTGGAATAAAATCAAACAGATTATCTATTCTAAATGAAGGATTCTAAGCATTGAAATGTTTTATCTATTTCTGGAATATTTTCATTACTGTTGGGGTTAAATAACACACTCCCAAATATCTCTATTTTATTTTAATATCTCTTAGCATTATGATTGGGTATATGTGGTACACTCTAGATATGTTATAAAAATTTACAAATAAAAATGACTGCTCATTTTCCATCTCATCACCAGCCTTGCTCTTAGATACAAAATTACTTTTTCTAGAGTTAAAGGTGAAAGGAGACAAGAAATGCTGACTCAGGAAAGCCAATATTCACTAAAAGCCCTTTTCACTAGAATTATTTGCATATAGAAAGGATTAATCTGAAATATCTCAAAATATTTAATTTCTATCTTTTCTACCAGTGAACTCTGGAAAATACTTTATATACTTTTGCGGACATTTTCTAACTTCTATTTCAAAGGCTGGGCAGCCTGGCCACCCATTCTATTCACGTGTAAGTTCCTACACTTGCACAACCATTGGTGGTAATACAATATCTGGGGTGGATATTTATATATTATATTCACTGTATTACCTACGTTCTGATAATTTTGCTTTACAATTTTCAGATTATATTCAAATAAAGCTTCTTTCAATACCCATGCTTCATCTATTCATTCATTCATTCACCTTCCATCCCTTCACAGAACTCTCACGCCAGGCACAGGAACACAAAAATGGGAGAGACACTTCCTCTCCTCTCCTTTTAATTTGTGAGAAAACAAAATATTTATAAATTCCATTTATCATGTATCTTTCTTTTGTCAGTCTTAAAGGCAAGACATGGTGAAGGCACAAAAATTAAAATCTTGTTTTTACAGAGCAAGAACTATTGTACCAGCCTTTTGTCGCTTATCATTCGATGCCAAGAGGCATGCTTTATCTATGGTATACATGACATTGCATATCAACCCCTGTCCCAAAAGCTGGTCTGTTTTGCTTTTATTTTCATCGTAATCTTTCACTTAGTCGACGAAATTATTTAGTCTGAAACACTCAACTCTTAATTTGTACTATTATTCTGTCAAAGAATTTCTGTCTCTATGAAGGAAAAACATTAGTTGAAAATAACTTTATATAAAATCTTCAAATTGTCACACAATTAACTTAGCCAGTTTTCCTAAGACAAAAATTTACACAAAAAAATAAGATAGAAGAGGTAGTCTATTACCATCTACATATCACAAGATAAAGCTGAGTTTAACTGTTATTTACGCTGGATAGTCCCATATTTTACCAGCTATTTTTCCAAAAGTTGTTACCGCCCAAGCAGGTTCCTTTGCCCGCTGCCCGAGAAGCCAACATGCTCGGTCAGCTGGTTTTACAAGGCAGAGAGAGAGTCTTTAACTCACATAACACTAAGTGGGGAGGTGGCAGAAATTTCTCGAATCTGCCTCCCCAGGAATTTGGGAGACAGAGTTTTTAAGAATAGTTTGGCAGGCAAGGGACTAGGCAATTAGATTTGTTAATTAGGGCAAAATTATAGAGGTATAGGAATCATCTTCTTGTGTTATGAAGTCCCTGGGGTCACAATTCCAGCTGAGTCAGTGCTTCCGTTTGGGCCGCTGGTCTAGGTGGGGCAGCCAATCCCCTGGAACATACCTTAAAAACTACCTTTAGGCTTCAAAAGGTGATGTTATCTATGGAGAAAGTTAAGAATCTTTATGGACACAGCTATGGGGAGAAGTTCAGAATCTTTATGACCAGCAGCTGCGTGGCTCCGGAGTGGCGATTACGGGAGGCAGTTACTAATTATTATCGTTATTTTCAGCTAGGCCCTCAGCACAGTTCTCACCTTGCACCCCGTCGCTGAAGGGTGTTTCAAAGTTAGTGAGTGTGTGTGACTGTGCCCTCCTGCTTGAAATAAATTAAAATTTTTAACATTAAAATAAGTTTAATTCTACCTCCACTTTGTAATTAACAGTGAAAAGTAAAATAATAAAGAAAAATGCTTAAGCACACAGATTAAAGTTGGCTTTTGCAACCCGGTCAGACATTGTCCTCTCCAACTTTGTGACCCTCCCCAGCTTTGTGTGCCTTTGGGACGTTGCTCATGTCCCGCACAGCCTCATCACAAGAAGCTTAGAGAGAGAGAGAAAATGCCAATAAAGACAATGTATGAGGAAAGCAATGCCTGGAATTGAAAGCTGAAGGACTGTGCTGCGGATGTTCTGCGCAAGGAGAATTCCCGAGTGTAGCTGGTGGTCAGGGAGGGCCCAGAGTGACAGGGGAAGCTGCGCATGGAGGCAGCTCGCAGAGCCCTTTCAGAGACGAGGGCAGCACCGGGTGTGAGAGATCACGGATCTCCCCGCGGAGGCGGTGTGGCTCCCTGTTCACAGACAGCACCGAAGTCCACCGCAGCCCCAAGCGTCCCGACACACTGAACCTGCCTCCCCCAACACCGCCAGTCCTTTCAGAAGCCAACGTCTCCCCACGGAGCAGCTCTGCTAGCCCTTCCTTTGCTCTCTGTCTTCATTCTTGTCTGCTGATTCCTCCTCCCACCCTTGCAGACAGACAGGCAGACAAGACTGTGGGCAGCACTCCGTGGGGCTGCTGTCCGGAGGTCGCGTGCTCCCCCACCCCCAGAGGGCCCTGTGTGCCGGCTCCTCCGTCCCCGCGTGTCCCTCTCTCCAGTCTCTTGATCAGTCCTATCCAAGTGCTCTCTTGCAAGCCGTGGGTGCCTCCTCTTCCTATCCCCACCCCCCGGGTCTCCTCCTCCCCAGCTCCTGGACAGCCTTCGTCCTCTGGCCACCCTTTCTTGACAGTCTTCCCTTTCTTCTAGCAGGCTGGGGCCCTGCTCACTGGCTCTGAGCACGCCCCTCTCTCCTTTGTTGGCTTCCCCACCTAAATTCCTGTCTTAAATGTGGTTCTCTTCCCATTCCTCACCCTGTGGTCTTCCCATCCATTTCCATGGTTTTGAAGGCTAACTTTTCCTTAAAAAAATTTCCCATTCATCTTTCTTTTTCTGACTTCTTTCTGTAGATCCAGACTAGAGTTCACTGTTGTCCCCAAAACATCTCCACATATAGGTCCTATGGGAACTGTGGTGGACTAAGGATGGCTGCACACTTGTCCACACTCCACGCAGTAAGAGCCCATGTCCCTTCCCCTGGAGCCTGGCTGGCCTGTGAGCACTTTGAGCAATAACGTAGGAAGAATTGATGCTGTGTCAGTTCCAGACATAGCCTTTAAAGACAGCCTCTGCCCCGACCTGTTAAAAGCCAGCTGCTCTACAAGGTACACATCGGCCTTCAGGCCACCTTGCTGAGGGAAGCCCCAGCCAAGGCCCTGGATGGGAGTAAGGAAGCTGCCTTGGCCCCCCAGCCCACCCCACCTGCATCTCCCTAAGCTCCAGCTGCTACTCACGGCAGCCTGAGGGAGCCGGGCGGCACTGCCCCGCTGAGCACGGACAACAGAAGAGTGAGAGAAAATAATCTGCCGTCCTTTTGAGGCACTGGGTTGCAGGGTGGTTTGTTTCACAGCAAAGATACCCAGATCAGGCACCCAAAGCTCAAAGATTCCAAACTGAATTTGTTATCTTAGCTTTCTGACCAAAAAGAAATGTTCTTCCTCCTGAATTCCCAACTCTTTTAATAACATCATCACAATCACAGGTCTTGAGGACACCTTGAAAATGTTCTTATCTCCTCCTCTGTCACCATACTGCATTGTCCTGGTAATTGCTGTCTCCCTAAAACAGCCTGGAAAACTGCATCTTTTCTGTTCCATCAACACTGGTTTCATTCTCAACATAAACCCGCTTTGCTTTCCTCAGCTATTCCAACAGTTCCTAGTCATTCCTCTGTTCTGAGTCTAATACAAGAAACATCACAACAGAGCACGCGGGAAGTCACTGGCACTTCCAAGCACCACCGCTGACCTGTGTGCTCCCACTTCCAGCCTGGTTTCTGCTGGGTCTCTAATCCTCACGCTTAGTCTTCCTGGGATTGCCTGAAGGTTGTCAGGTACTTTCTTAGCTCCCAAATGTCTGTTTTTTGCCTGGGTCTTTCCCAATTTGTTGTGTTCCTACTCAAACGCAAATTCCTTTATAAAGCTTACTCCTGTTTTCTCAGTCAGAATTGATTGTTTCCTCATCCAGTTCTGCTCAGCAACTTGTTGACGCTGACTTTGAAGCCTTATTCGTCGTGCCCTGTATTGTAGTTGTTCCTCCTCTGCTGCTCCCAGGCCCACGCTCCGGGAGAGCCCTCAGTCCCGGGCCAGTCCGGCTGGCGGAACTGCAACTGACTGTAACTTTGTGGCTACAAACGTCCTAACTTGCGTTTGCATTCCTCCAAGTGTCTCGAACAAGTAGAGCTCGTGTTTTTATTTTCTTTTTTGTGTAATTATGTTTTCGTAACTAGATAAGTTTGCCAATATTCCAGAGCTGATCAAGACTCCCCAGCAGCGTTTGTCAAACTGAGTAGTGCAGCCTATTTCTGTCAGACTCACCACGGAGCTTGTTAAAGATTCATGTTCCAGAACTCCACCCAGCGCCCACTGCATCAGCATCTCCATGTCCGAGTCCGGAACCAGAAATAGGCATTTTTATGGTCCATTACTTATAAGAATCATTAGCTTTAAAAATTTTTTCTAGGTGAGAGAAACAAATTTGTATCATTTACTAGGAGACGTGCCTGTATGTGTCATGCCAGCAAACACTGTGTTAGAGATTGCGCGCTTTCGCTATTATTTTTTCCAGTGTTGAGCTGGACTTTTTCAAAGCTGTTCGCTGCTGTGATCAACAGCTAGTATTTGTAAGAAAACTGGCCATGGTTAAGGTTCTTTCTCCCGGCGTGGAGTCTGCGGCTGCCCAGCAGGAATGCTGGTTCTCTGAACCCCGACGTGCTATTGCGGTGTTTGGCCATGATGTGAAACCGAGAGCTCACCGAAGCTCCTCTGCTGCCGGCAGACGTGGCCGCTTTCCAAAAGTGGCCGCATCCAGCAGGAATGATCTTAAAACAGAATTTCAAAGCTGTTGGGAGGAGGGAGATGAGGAGCTGAGGGTCTGTGCAGGGAGACTGTTTGCCTGATTTAATATACGAGTAAATGGTTCACTGCTTTGAGGTAGAGTCAGTCATATAACGCAGACCTTAATGTTGATTTTGGTTTAAATGATCCAGCTTGGCTGCTTACACAGGTTAAATTAATTTGATCACTATAATTCTATCAGTTAAATGGCTACTATGTAAATCAAGTGTCTGTGAATAAGATGAAAAATAGATTTGAGGCAATGATTTGGATTATGCAGGCCAAGGAATCTGCTAGAGCTATGTTTGACCCAGAATTATGTAAATTAAGAGTCTATACTGGTTAAATTCTCCTGTAAACCATATTTAATTTTACTCATGAAAATTCAGTAACAATTTGGGCCTACAATACCAAAACCCATTTGAGGCTGGATGGGCCTTTCCAGTCATGACTGGCCATGTGAACTTGGGACTCCTAGGTCCTCTGTCATTGAGCAGACAAGAAGCTGAACATGCCAGGGCTCCAAGCTTTTGTCTCGAGTGATTTCAGGGTCCTTGTGATTTCAGGCAGCTACCACGGGGGCAGCTTGCTGGATAGATGGCCACAGGGCTGGGAGATTGCTGGAAAAGACTTCACTCTGTTGGTCAAAATAACACACATCCTGAAAGGGAAAGGAAGGGCCAGAGCTCCTTCCTCCACGGACCCCTTCCACCGCGGGTAGCCGGACGCAGGGGACTCATCTCAGCTGTGAAGGGCACTGACACCTTCTGCCCCTGGCTCTGCCTGGTCTCCAGGAGAGGCAGGAATGCTCCACAGTGACAGAGAGAACTGGTTTCCATCTCAGCTCCGTCACTCACAGCTGTGTCTGTTTTCTCATTTCTTAAATGGAAACTACAGTGCAGTCCTCATAGAGTTTTGTGGATTAAATAAAGTTATATACATATAGGGCTCCATAAGCCTGCAATAAATGGTAACCAGTTGTGTTAATATGACTGTGGGCATGGGCTTGCATGTGACTGTTATCATCAGCAAGGAGATGACGAGAGCAAATGGTCTACCCTACCTGGCTCCTCTAGGCGAGTATTCTTGCTGGGGTGTGTAAGTGATGAGTTAAGGCAGGTCCTATGGTTTATAATCCTAGAGCTTCCTTTTCTTCTCTGTCCTCATGCCATTAATTGCTGATAAACTGTTCGCGTAACCATAACATACTAGCTACCAGCTGTCATGCCCCAGCTTGTCACTAGATCTTTATTGTAAAACACAATGAAATTCCAAAGGGTTTTCAGGAATTTAAACTGTGACCTGAATAAACAACATGTATTTAGAAGCCCTAATTCTACAACATGGCTGTTATCTTAATTAAATTCAAGCTCTTAAGAAAGATTTTCTGAATTTTTAAAGTCACAAAGTAATTAACAATACATCTGAAAACATAAACAAGTGAGAATATTTTTAAAAGCCTTACAAAGACAGAAAAATAAAATGGGAATAACAAGTAATGATGAAAATGTCATAGTTTGTGGTACTGGATAGGCACACAATTGGTTCCTAGATTCACCATGTACCAGCTTGTTATTTTGAATGAGCTGCTTACAAAATCTCTCTGAACCTAAGTCCTTATTTATAAGACTGATATGGTAATACTTATCATTTTCAGCATTAAGTGAGATAATGGATTTTAAACATCTAGCAGAGTAAACCCAGCACATGAGTGAGCTCAGCAATAGCTAACTTTCTTCCTCTTTACCTCTCAGATGTACGAATATGTTATTAAATAACCATGATTTAAAAGGATAATAAAGAAACATATATATGAATAAATATTAAAGAAAATAAAATAAGCCTGGAAAGCTCTCAAATTGTATAAAATAATATATTGTTTGATGAATTAAAAATAGAATATTAACAAAGGATTTATTTAATAAATGCCAAAAGGAAATATATTGTCACAATTGACCATATGTATCCAAATGAACTCTGATAAAATAGCTAAACAGTAAAGAAAAATTAAATGTAGGAAGATTAGCATAAACCAGAGGCCTGAGGCTTTGAAGGTTTAAAGTTACAAAATAATTTATAAATGAAAATAACATTTTACTGTAAATAATTTAAAATATTTGTTTAATTAGACCAAATGTAACTAAAAAGTGAAGCAACAGGCAAGGAAATATTTGTGTCTAATACTCAGGAAAATAAAAGTATCAATATTTGCAGATGCTATAGTTATGTAACCCCACTCCAAATCACTTAGACATATCAAAAGTGTTCATGTAAAATGAATAAAAACAAGGTAAAGGTAAACTTAAGTCAATCTTATATATAACTGCAATATCAAAATAGAAAGTATTTGGGGTATAATATAGAATCCTCAACAGTAGCAACAAGAAAAAGATATAAAATATAGAGTCTTTTAAAAAAGACAATAATAAGTAGTATGAAGACTACTAGAACACTTTATGGAGAGCCTGTAAGTTTGAATAAATGCATGAACATACTACATTTTTGGATGGCTAGTCTCAGTACTGTAAATATGTCAGAGTTTTCAAAAGTATTTATAAATTTGATGCAGTCACAGTCAAAATCACTTGTCATTTTTTAAAAATTTGACAGATATAACGTTGTCAAAGATTTTTTAAATCTGTAAGCATCACCAAGGTTACAGTGAATCAGGCATTCTGCTACATTATCACTTACACAGTGAAATGGTCATTGCCTTCTGAAGGAAAACTTGTCAGGAAAGATCAGTCACAGGGCTTTAGATTGTATAGCTGCCGGAATGTCCCTGAAATTATACTTCTGGGAGGAAATTCCAAGCAGATCAGTAGTGAGTCATGCACAGGGGTGTTCATCACAGAGTTTTTCATATAACTAGAAATACACAAAGGATCAAAAATAGGGAAGTTACCCAATGAATATGTTAAAACATACAGTGACTATTAAGCAGCGTCTAGAATCATGTTTTCAAAGAATGTTTAATGACATTACAAAGGACTTGATAATATAACATGAAAATACAGGATACAAAACTTTAGTTAAAAAATATAACTACAAAACTTTAAATTAGTCTGAGCTATGTGGATAGAAAAATAACAAGAAAAAATATATGAAAATGTACAGCAGAAGTCAAGATAAGGCATGGTATTTAATTTTTTTATTATTTTGCTTGTATTTATAAAACTTGCACAGTGATGATTTATTACTTTGTTATAAGAAAAAAAGGAAATTTAAAATTTTCCAGATTTAAAAATGATAGGCAGGTATGTGATGAGAGAGAAAATAAATTAGCAAACATATAAATTATTTCAACATATAAAATAAAATAATGGTGTATAATTATGGAGCTCATGGCAAAATATAAAAAATATATATACACATGTACATGTGTATACATACAGTACTGTTATGAAAGGCATATACATAAAAATTGCTAGTAGCATTAAAATTAGGAACATTGAATTTTATCATATCTCATTTCCTGGAGACTGGGTAGAGAATCTGACCATTCAATTATTCTTCTTGGTTTTCTAAGCAAATAGGTATGATCTTTACGAATGTATACTGATCAAATAAATCAAGCATCTATAAAGTTTATAAATAAAATATTGTGCAGTCATTTCTCCTCTCAATAGTCTGACTCACAACCCCCAACTCCAAGGGAGATCAAAGTGATGAGTAATGCATCGTTACTGGGAGTATCTAGGGACTTCAACACACGGGAAGATTTATAAATAAGAATTATGTTTTTACTTACTAGGACTGCTTCAAAACAGACTCTGAGAGAGCATTTCATATGAACTCAGAATCCTATGGGTATAAAAGAGGCCAAATATAGGTGGCACTCTTAGTGCTTGAATTAAAGCAAATACTAAAAGCTAGAAGTTATGATTTCTCAATCCATGAAGCTGACAACTATGGAGCTATAGAGAAAATAAAAAAGATGAAATTAAATTAAGCAACTGTATTATCTTCACAGACATAAACATTTTAATGAAGATTAAATAATGCAGTCAGATATTACAAATTTTAAAATATAAAGGTGTCATCCATAGTGAGGGGGTCTGTTGTGAGGGTAATTTTTTTCTTGCTTCATTTGGATGTCTTCTGTTGCAGACATCTCCTTAGCAGCATCTTCTTCAGCTATTTATAAAATATTTTATTTTTAATTTTTATGATTAAACAAATGCATATGCTATGAAGCCAATTTTTTCACTTCTATCATTGTAAATAGTTAATTTGAAAAATGCTAAATTTAGGGACCAAACAGGAGAATCATAACCACTAAATACAAAAAAACTTTAAAATTTAAAAGCTCACTATTTCAAACTATCTGAAAATATGTAAGGGTTTTAAAGATAAGAATTCTGTCCTGATACTTTTAGTGTTATGGCAACACCTAGCACTGTGTTAAGCATGTAATTAGAGTGAAATCCTTAGGGATTGAAAATTATGTTTTGGTTTATGTGTAGTACAAAACATTTATGAGGATAATATCACCACTAAAAATATACATGAATTTTTATGTAATTTGGTCAATGTTTAAAAATATAACCTCAGACCACCTAAGTAGTAATGGTCAGAGCAGATCAGAAAATAGCACTTGTACCATCATCCTGCGTTGCATACTCATGACAACAATATTATTGATCTATTTAAAATGATATTCAATGATAAGTTATGTGTAGGAAGTTTAATTAACAGTCCCCGGCAATGGCTTACTCCTATACTTTTATTTGCATGTCTTGATAAATAGGATTTGAATAAAAAATATTGCTTCAAATATTTCAAATTACTTAATTCTGGTAGCCAAGAAGATAATTTCCATTATAAAGATAATTTATATGTCATTCTAATTCAGAAAATTTTGAAATAGTTAGATTAAGAAAAAGAATAAAGCCATTGGCTCAAACTTTGAAAATATATAGGTAAATATCTTAAGATATTTTCCTTATCTGAAAACAAGTATATTTTCTAAGGCCATGTAATTGATGTCTTTGTACATCCTGTTGGCCTTAGGTCCTCAAATAATTCCTTCCTCAAAATCAAACATTACTGAATAATAAAAATTATTTTTTTTAATTTAGGCAAATTACTGCATTTATAAATTATGATATCTTTACTTTTTAATTTATATTATGAAGATATATGGGAATTGAAATCACATATTTACAGTTATGTTTCTTTCCTTCTCTTTCTTTTCCTTCTATTTTTTCCTCCACTGTCATTTCTTTAAAAATATAGGAAATTTTTCTCTCATGGCATTGCAGGTGGGGATCTATAACAATATGCATAAAAGGGTGTGGGTAAGAAGAGATATTCTCTATTTGACCAATTAGTGAGCAATTGCTCAAATATTCAGCCAAACAGACTCCTACTTCTTCAACTCAGGAGTTATTAAAATACGTTTCTCTGGGCTCTTCACTTAGTAGTCAATAATACTAGCTGTGGTGCACTTTACATCGGCTTTCTAATTCAGGGCAAGCTGTCCTGGGTGCTCTGGGGGAAGTGCTCTGGGTGCACAATCCCTGAAAAGAAGCCATTCCACTTCAGTGCTAATTGTCCTCAAAATTTCCCCTTTGCATTCCCCAACATGAATGTACTTTCTGAAGCCCTTGGTTAAATTCAGCATTATTCAACATCATCAGTGCAACAGAACTATGTGTGGAATTCCAAATATGGAATTTGTGATCAAATAGTCTGGATTGATATATAACTATGCATTATGAATAAGGAGTTTGCTAATTAATAATGAAAGCATACAAGCAGGAAGCATATTTAAACTCCGTGAGCAATACTTTCAAGCACTTTAGCAGCATTTATTTATATACCAGTAAATAGAGTGCTAATGATACATCATTTTTATTTATGCATTGAAACAGTTATTAAACGTATGTGATATTAAAACTTCATCCTTTAAAAACATTTTGTTTTTCTACCAAGTTGCATTGTTTTCCCTTCCATTCTGTCAAAACCACTCATATTTCCATACATACTTAATAGTCAGCATTGGGACATTATAGAGTTTTCAGGTATGAAGAATGGCCAGGTGAAATTATGATGCACATTCATGTGTAGCATCTTAGTTCTAGAGTCTACAGAAACTGCACTGGAATCTCAGCTAGACTCCTACCAGCTGGGTAAACTTGAACAAGTCACATAACCGCTTTCAGCTTCAGTTGCCCATCAGTAAAATGATTATTGTGACCCATGGGACTGTGGTCAGGGGTAGAGAAAAATGTGTTCAAAAACACAAAGTACTTCTATCATAATCATCATCCCATCTGTACAAGCTGAGTTCTTACTTGTATAGGTGAGTTATATGAAAATGTGCTGTTTTAAGATGCACTGTGGCCTCAGCAGGAGGGAGGCAGCATTGTTTTCACGTGTCCATTCTCCAGTAACTGCAGAAGGTAGAAATCCCAAAAGGCTGCAGAGACTGGTTATAAGCAAGAGGAGAGTCTGGAACATTCTCCGGTGAATGGAGCATCACACATGTGCCTTGTAGTGTAGACCATGTGTTCGTGGCAACTGAGCTTTTTCCCCCAGCTACAGCAAGAGGCCTTCCAACTAGAATAGAGCTATAAACTCGCTGACTAAAGGAAAGCGACAAAGAAAATTTAAACAGCTGCTGCCAACATGCTGAGGCATATTAAATAAGCAATTTATGTATTAGGTCAAAATGAGGCACATTTCTTTTCAAAAATGGATTTCTGGAAGAAATTGGCACTGGACCTGTAAGAATTCTAATAAAAAGGTATTCTTCTCAAAAAATCTTAGGATAAAATCATCCTATTATTTGACCTTTCCCCTTAAATAGTGATTTAGTATGTGCAAAGTTGAATGAAAATTGCATTAACAGTTAGCTCAGACTTTCCCACCCGGCGATTTCATTTCTGAAGCAGGCGTCTTGATGAGAGGGACTGTGCCGGCGTCTGTTGGGAGAGCTGCGATGGACGCTCAGCTCCTGGTAAACTGCACTTCTTCACACACAAGCGAAGTTATGGACTCTGCAACTTCTGTTGGCGGGTTTCCATTTTTAGGTTAGTTCTTGGGATGCGCCTCACACTACTGTTCACTTTCACAAATATTCTGGGGCCTTTCACCAGGGAGCCACCGTGGGAGAGAAATTGTTCTCTTCCTTTTTTCTTGCTCCTTTTGCTTCCACTAAAAACTCAAACAAGAAGATAAAGAAAAGCCTAGCAAGCAGAGGCCCTGTGTGCTGCATGTGCCCCGGCTAAACCTCTCATTTGCATAGGAAATTACACAGCAAATTAATCCATCAGAAAATATTCAAAGCCAAGAGAAGGTGGATATTTGGAGAACTGGTAGAGTTTACATAGGAGAAATTGCTTAGGTAGCTGTCTCCACTCTCCGCTTAGTACTTTGAAGCAGATAGCTGCACCTCCTATTTGGGTGGTCTTTCCTGATAGCCAAGAGCTCTAACTGCCATCACCTCCCTGTCACTAACTAATGATGGCACTTAGACCTACAACTTAAACTTTCTTAGCCCCAGGCTATCAAATTTGAATCAAAAGCTTGAAAAAGAGAAGTCCTTGGAAAGAAGAGGAGTGTCTGCAGAATGGCGAGCCAGGCCTCACGCTAATATGCAATTGAATTCAGAGGAATCTTTAAACTGTGAAAGTCTATAATATGGAAAGTTCAAAATATTGTTATATGATAAGACACCTGGCTCATCGTGAAGAGCAAAGCAAGCTTTATTTCTTATTAATTTTTAGGAAAACCAAGAGGCTGGTAATGTTTTTATATCCAATATTTATCAGCTCAGAATTGAGGAAAAGTTAAGTTTTATATCAAGTAAGTTTTTTTTCCCTGAAGTATGTTATATCTGGTGCATTTTCCCAGGAAAGATGAGTAGATATTCAAGTAATAGCTTCACACCGTGATTTAGCAGACGTGAGGACACTGGAGCAACGCTGCTTGCCTCCGAGATCCGTGCTCTGTGGTGGCCGTGTTGCTGTTTCATTTCCGGGTCATCGCTTTACTCCCTATTACCCATGGCATCTAGAAGGGGCTGCTCATGTGGCCACGCGACGTTTTCCTGACCTGTGTTTGCCCAGTTGTTGAGAGGATTCACTGAGACACCGGAAGCGGAAGCGCAGGCCTGCCGCACCTGGCGCGCACGTGGCCGGCTCCCCGCCCGTCCTGTCCCGGGGGAGTGAGGCGGCCACGGGCGGGAGCGGCCTTGCCCGGGAGCCCGGGGTCCGCGCTGCCCACGCCCGGCCGGTGGCCCGGGCTGCCGAGGACAGTCTCTCGGCTACCGTGCTTTGATTGTTTTTCATCTTGCTTTTTTTTTTTTTTTTTAAGAAATAGTTGGAATTTCTGTTACTCTCTGAAACAGTGATGATAGTGAAGATAATACCTTTAAGGCTTTTTCCATATTTCTCCGTGGTCGGACTTGCATTTGTCACGCTGTCGTGAGAAGCGCTTGCGCGACGCGGTTGTCGCGCGAGGAACGAAGGGCGGAGAAACGGCCGCGAAGCTTCCGCGCCGCTCGCACGTCTGAGGAGACTTCTTGACGCTTCCGCTTACAACGCGGAGAAAACGCCGCCTCCGCCGTGCGAAGACACGGGGAGCTACACCTGAGAGGGCATTACGAAATCTTTCAGCTTGAAACCAAATGAAAGGCGTCCTGATTAGATAGAAGTCTCGGATGCCGCGAGTGGCATTCTGATCCTGAGGCGATCTCCGGGTCCTGTCAGGCGACTCCTCGCCCGGGCGCGCGTTCACACAGTTCGGACAACAGCACCGCCTTTCTTCCTCACAGGGCACTTTGCGTTGGGTGCAAAGTTTTGAAACTTTCAAGGCCTTGTTTTAGACATTGAAAGTCATAAAAAAGAAATCACTAAAAATGTCACTCCGTCCTCGTAACGAGCTAACAGTGAGACCGGCGGGACTGGCACGCAGCGGCCCGGTGAGGGCCGCGGGACGCGGGAGCGGAACGCTGCGGAGTCCGGAGGACGCGCGCCGCCGGCCAGCCTGTGGGGACAGACGAGCCGACCGCGGGCGGTTCCAGGCAGAGCTGACGGCATTAGGGGTGTGACAAGTTAGTTATCCTGCTTGACTTGGACCTCCAGCAAGGAGCAAAAGAAACCAGGTAAAACAAAATAGGCGATCCCATTGTAACCCCATGCCTGGAATACTAATGTGAAAAAATAAAACAATAATGCATGGGCAGTTACGCCGCTCATCTTAGGAAACAGAAAAAGTAAGTATCTTATCTGAGACGTCAGAAGTGAGGGGCAGCCAAGGAAATTCGAACGCGGGGACCCTGGCAGCGACACCGACTCTCAGGATTGCACAAAAGTAAATCGTTCGCGTGTGTGGAAACCAGCACGGGGCGTGAGGAGGGGCCAAAATTTTTTTTTTATATATGGCAATAGAATAAATCATAGCATGTCTGATAAACAATAATGGTACTATGAAAGTAGTATAAGTCTGGATGAAAATGACTATGATGATTATTTGTTAAAGTTACACAGGACAGTTACAGCATCTCAGAGTCTCAGATTTCACTGTGCAGAAGTCTTCAGAGCTGCCAAGATAAAGGGGTGCATACCTCTTCATTCATGACACCCATAAAAAGCAGAAAGAAGAGAAACGCTATAGGGGACCTGATGACAATATATGTGCTTCAGCACTTAATATATAGGAAAAAAATGTATCATTGTCCTGATAGAAATGAATTTCATTTCATTAACAGTTTGCTAGTAAATTCATACCCCTAGGTGGATGGATGATTAGAATCTGAAGAAAATTATACTCTGTTGCAACAGCATAGTGCATATCTGGTGGCAACTCAAAATTTTAGTAACCTCAAAATGTCTTTACACTTTGGGTACCTTTTCAGTTATAATAGTCATGTAAATTATGCTTTAACTTGCACATGCTGGACGTACTATGATAGGGAATGTCAGGTTGAAATGAGCTGCTCTCTCAGTAGTTCACAGGGCTGACGGGGTCAGGTGTTTCCCATGCAGGGATGATTAACTGAGAAGGGGCCACATCAGACACAGCGCAGTTCCAGCAAATTTGAGCTAATCTGCAATGCCTAGGCTGAAAAGAAAACTGTTATTTCACGAAATATCTTTTTAAAGAGTGAACCGTTTTATTGCTTTCGTATTGTTTAAACTTTATTCAATACCAGACATATTTTGTATCAAATCAAGTGCCATTGGCTACTTAGGGAGCCATCTAATAATTTTGTTTTCTTTCTTTTTTTCCATCCATCAAATGAATCCCTGTCAAAGAATCTCTCATCAAAAGATAACAAGAATACGTGTTTAATTCTGGAAAGCTCTGATGCTAGTTGTTCTACATAGAGTGCATATGTTTTCCTTGCATGTTCTCTGTACTTAGAGCTACACATGGACTGAAGTATCACTTTTGCATTTTTTGAAGCTTGTCACCCAGCTTGAATAAAGGAACTCTTTCTAGAGACCCACCACTAACCTCTGGGTCTGCAGCCTAGGTTTCTGTGAGGAGAGACAGTGTTACATATATGGCCCACCTTATGTTGATTTGCCAAAAAGGCAAATCAATAACACTAAAGTAGCCTAACAGAAAAAACAATAACAAAAAACTAATGTGAGTCTGCAAAATAGTCACATTAAAAGCCCCAAATATTTATGCTGTGTATACAGAGACTTTTTGATAACAAGGGGTTCTGACACAATTATTATCTTTGCCAATGTGGACCTGAGCATGATTTGGCTGAAATACTCAAAAGATGGAATGTTCCCACTCTTTCCCACTCCAAACACCTTTAACTTTTCTCCAATAAAAAAAAAAAAAGAAATGTTTTGAGCCTTATCACATTTTAATTTTTACTAATAAATGTATTTAATATGTCATTTGTAGCCAGAAGCTTATTGCATAAAATAGATGAAGAAAAAGTGTAAACATACACTTTAATTTCTTCCCTTAGATAGTCTTGGTGCTCTTTTAAGAATTTCCAATTCTTAATAGCATTAACTTTTCCCCAGATCTCAAGGATAAAAAAATAAGAAAGATCTTACTTACTTTTTAAAACCTACCCAAGATAGTACTTCAAGAAAGAGTTTACTGTAAAAGTAAATGCCCAAACATACCCACCCTACCGCACAGTCTCCCCATTGTTGAGAAGCCTGCAGTAGTAAAGCAGGGTGTGTTTTTAGGTACCAATATAGGAACAACCAACGACTATAGGGAGTGATCCTCAAGGCATTACTTGAGGGAAAAGTATTTGGATTTGTTCCTCTCAGTGTTCCCAGCCATGGGATGGCAATGTATGAAAACAGACAAAACAAACACCACCAACTTCCCGGGACTGAAATCCTTTGTATGTGTTGTTATTTGCAGTGCATGCCAAGACATTCATGAGCACCAGAGCCAAGCTGGCGAGCTAATTAAATATATAATGTATGTGTTTAAAACAGCCTAATAAGGAGCATTGGAAATCTTCAAGATGAGCGAATATCTTATAACTTCTTCCGCAGGTGCGAGGATAGCTACAAGCCATGGACTTTCTGTCCTGCTTCTTGTTTGTGGCTTTGTGAAGGGTGCTTTGCTTTAATCTAAAGTGCTGACTTTTTTCCAATATCACTTTCTCTTCTTAAAGCAAAGAGCAAATCGCCTGTAAAATCTACGGAGCGGACAGCAAAGTTGACCCTAAACTCCAAGCACCACCCTGCACCCACTGTACTCTAATTAACTACACAAGGAGCGCCTGCTTCCGGAGGCATAAACGAAGAGGCTATCACACGCTTTGTTGATAATATTTTCTTTGGCAAATCACTGATCTTTTATTTCAAGAGAATTAGTGTGGAGTGATAGGACATTTTCTAACAGCGAGATCTATTTTTTTCCTTTTCTTTCGGCGACTAAAATCATCATCTCACTGACTGCTCAGGGGTTGGCCTGAACGTCCCTCAGTATACTAAATATTTACAATGGATACCACCAATTTCCTACTAAACGACACTATTATATCTGCAGGCAGCAAACAGAGATCAAAAGGCAACAGAACATAAACTACCATCAAACAAAACACCCTTTTGGGGGCAAGAACAAAATTATCAATATTGCAAGTCAACAAGGAAGACATTATTTTAAATAAGGAATAACAAAAGGAAGAATTTTTTTTCCCCTTTTTTCTTGGATTTTTCTTCTTTTTCTTGATTCCAGTTCTTGTTCAATGGTGGCAAGTGCTGATTATGGCCAATCCCTGTCAATCATGGGAGGTTTATATAAATACATTTTGAGTGTTCTATATTTCAGTGTATTTTAATTCATTTTGCAATTCCTGTATATGCAAACCTGAAAAATTCTGTAAATTGCTTAGAGTATGTGTGCTATAACTTCAAAGTAGATGTACTATGACCCTCATGCAAGCTGATTTTTATCATTATATATATAAATATATACTTACGAATATCTGTATGTTGAGCCACCAACCAACTTTTTTTGATAAAGCATTTGTTTTCCATTTATGCTTCACACATCGTGTGACTTCCGTAGCACGTTGCTTCACTGCCACAGTTTGGCAGCTGCAGGTCTCTGCTGTCCTCTGCTTCCTTCTGGAAAATGCACATTCACAGTTGCATCAGTCTCTGACGGATGGATTGACTTTATCGCGTGTGCCATGTTGGAGTTGGCTATGTTCCTTCACACACGGTGTTTGTTGAGATTTGAGGGTCTCCTGGTTCTGAAGAATGTACACGCTCTGGTTGTGACAGCTGTCCCTGTATTGTTACCATTATTACTATTGTTAAAAAGGATGTTGCTTCTAGAAAATTTGCCTTGCTGGTGAGTGTGGGGAAGGCAGTGTTGTTGCCGTGGCTCCCTAGATTCTGGAGGATCACTTCTCACTATGGCTGGAAATGCTGCTTCCTTTGACCTTTACAAATTTTCGTAGCTTTGTCATTCTGTTATTTGCTGCTAATTATATTTTAATGTCTCCTAATTAAAAATTAAAATTTGGTTGTTGGCTAAATACAATATGCAAAAGATGACTGCAGATCCCTGACTACAGAAGATTAATGTGTTCAGTTTTCACTAGTTAAGTGAATTATAATTTTAAATATTCCATTATTATTTTTAGATTTATGATAATTCAGATTATTTTATTTAGAACCTGTTTTCTGCTCTGGCAAAGAAAGACAGGTGGAACTATTGGCATGCTCCGCATACACTATGGACTCCATATGGCTTGTGAAAGAAGTGACCTCAGTTTTCCTTCCAGAGAGAGTCTTCCATTTTCTTTTATTACAAAACCAGAAGATGATCTGTGTGGAACCAACAGATCCCAGCCTACAGGCCTAAATGAAGCTCGAAGGCTAAGAGTACCTCTGCTTTTCAAAGGTAAACACATTGATTTTCTGCAATTCAGTTATAAGCAATGTGCATATTTTCATGATATTCTTGGCATTATCTTCTGAGGAGTAATGTTTCATGCTAAATCTTTTATTGCCATTTTTCTTGTTCATTTAGTTTATTATTTCAGCCTAATGAGAAAAAAATAAATAAAGGTTTCAATTGCACTATTTTATTAATCTAGAAATGTATTTTCTTTCAAACTCTAATACTTAAAAATGCATAAAATAATGGTAAGATAAATATCATCTATTAACTCTATCTGGCCTTAAAGATTACATACATTAAAGCATAATTTAGTATACTATTTCAAATTCAGTCAAGCTGGGAAAATCTACCATGTAATGCACTTTTACCCAAAGTTCAGGTCATGAGATTGGTCAGTTCTAAAGCAAGACGGATTTGTACCTGTACCAATGATGTTTATCAAGCTCATAATAAAGGACATGTGCTAGCACAGGAAGAACTCTCGTTAAACTCATTGTGTCAGTGTCCAAACCAATGAAGATTTGTCTGTCACTGTGCTACCAAAAGTCCAACTTGATGGCCGCTTTGAGAAAGAACATGGCACACTTTGCTCCAAACTCAAAAAGTTAATATGGATCCTTCAATATTGGAATAAAAACTGTGACACATTAAGGAGACCCTCTAGTTGTTTTCCCTTATATTGTGTCTCCCTGGGACTATAACTTTTTAAGTAACCATGTTTATGGAAATGAATAAAGATTGAAAAATATGTTATCTGATATTCTCAACGTTCCTGTTACCAAGGTTATATAATGTCTATCATAAGAGAGAATCATAAGAAGTTGAAATTGCTTTATTGAATTCAAGTCCAATACTTGGTTCTTTCTTAAAGACTTACAGATAGCTTACAAATGAAACAATGCAAGTGGAACACTTGAAGATAAAATAAGATAACAAAAATTACCTAAAGCAGAAGCTATCAATCGAAGTTAATAAATAAGCTGGGTGGAGTCCATGAACTCACTGAAATTACATGTATATTTCTGCATATCTGTATTTGTTTTATGGAGATGGTCATTCATATTCAATGACTTTGAAAGAGATTTGATGATGATTTGCTGGCCTAAGAGAAGAATGCTTAAATATAATAATTTTGAGCAACCGAGAGGTCTTAATTTATTATAATTATGAATTGGTTTGCCTTAAAGTTCTTCAACACAAGACATGTTTAGGAAAATATGTTAAGGTGCACACACATATATATAGTACATAGTATATAGTATATTATATATATATATATATCATATATATATATATTTGGCAAAGAAAACCAATTTTTGAGTCCAGAAATTTGTTATAAACAGCATGGAATAATAGATATGACATGATGTTCATTGAATTTTTAGAATAGGTACTAATATAATTTTGCTATGGGTACATAGATACCATTCAAATAAGTGACGCTGATATTGATCCTATATAAAAAAATAAAATATTATATGTAACTTAGTGTTAGTTTTTATAAGAAAAAATAATTGCAGGAGGTATATGTAATCTGTCTGAGATAATACATAAACTCTGGTGATTGTATCTTGCAATTAAGATTGTGAAGCTAAAAAAATATGTGTGCACATAATTTTAAATATTAAGCCCAAATAACATCATTTTTTAATTTTTTTTTTATTTCAGCATATACCAAATAACATTATTTTTAGAACTGCTCACTAACTAAGGGGGCATTCAGTCATTCACCAAGTGTGAAGAGGTCAGGGTTTCAGCAATGACGCAGATAAGGTCCTTTCCTGTATCTAGGGAAAGGCAGGCAGTAAACATTCAACGGCAAGAAAATATAAGATGCTGAGAAGTTCTAAGAAGAAAATCCAACACGAATAAAGGGGGATGACTAGAAGGTCAGAGGAGGCTGCTCTGAGGAAGTGACATTTCAGCAAATCTTGAATGACTAGAAGGCGGTGGAGAGAGGGTCTGAGAGCAGAGCCTTGGTCGGGGAGGTGGGGAGGGGCGGGGAGCAGCTTGTGCAAGACTCCTGCAGCGAAGCCATCGAGGCTGGATCAGGGATGAGAAAGTGGACAAAGTGAGGGGACAGCAGCCAGGGAGAAGAGCCTCAGCCAGGCCCAGGCCAGGGAGAGAACAGGCAGAGCAAGAGTGTGTGAAAGTTCATCGTGAGCTGTAACTGGGGACGCAGGCTCTGCCAAGCCCAGCCTCTCACCATGTAGTCTGACCGACTCATTAGCAAGACTCACTTGGGAACAACAATGAATCTTCCCAATGGCCAGGTTATGCCTTTGCGTTGACCTGGCAGGGATACAGGAGGCAGACTGCTACTCAGCCTTTTAATGCTAATTTACAGTTGATAATTTTGAGGAGCAAAAGGAAAGTTGAAAGATAATCAGGACTGCTTTGAGCATGGCACTGAACAAGTTACCGTAATTACAAATGTAATTTAAATTAAAAGCGTGAGTATATAAATTGAAAGAACAGGCAGACTGAAAGAAAAGATACTCCTAGATACTTGGTGGCAAAGCACTGTAATTAAAAAGGTGTAGAAGGTGGCGGGTGGGGAGCTACACGAGTGTACACACACACTCAGAGTTACCAAAAAATCAGAAAGTGAGATCTTAGAGTTCTCCATGGCACAGATACCAGAAGACATTGGATTAAAGAAGAGTACAGTGTTTTCAGGGACAAAGATTGTGATAAAATCATTATATATGTAGTTAAATTATATTTTCATTGTTAAAAAAAATAAAATCATTTTGAGGTAGGTAAGGCTCAGAGAAAAATAGCATGTGTGCTCTCTTTGAAAGCTATGCTTGTCTCCATGCCCCAACTGGGGAATCAAGCATGAGGTTAAAAATAAACAGGCATAATATAAGCTTTCTACCAGGTTGAGTTAGATCTAAAGAATATTTTATTGTATTTCACTGCATATGAAAAGGAACAAAAGTGTCACAAAACAATACTTAATTTTATGTTGTGCATGTAATGCATTCTAATATTTTTTATTTTGTTCTATTTCTTTATTTGTTCCTGCTTGTTGCAAAATATTAAATTGATTTTACAACCCACAATTTGAAATAAAAATCACAGCTGTATTTACTGCAAAGTAGAAAACAAATGGCAAACATAATTAAATGAGAATGTATACTATAAAACAATAACTTGAGTTCTAAACTCTTATGTCATTAAAAACCATGAAGTCAGAAATGATCCGGAGGGGGAAAAACTGCATGATTTATCCTCTGCTAGAAGTGGCTGTGATGCTTGTGGGGGCCGGGGCTGCTTTCATTTCTGTGCTCTTTGTGTTTTGCTTTGTTTTAGGTTTGTGTCTTTCTTTTCTGCCTTATTCCCATCCGAATCCCCTTCCCATTTTGAGATCTTCCCCGCCCCCAGTGACACCTGGAGGTCCTCAGCAGACACGTCCACCTTCGAAGCTCGGGAAAGGCACTGGAGCCACGGGCTGTCCAAGTGTGGGTCTAGCTCCACGCCGTCCCCAGCACCCCGAGAAGCAGTGGTGTTTAGTCACTGATCTGACCTGGTTTGAACGGTCGACTGACCATGGAGTCTCTAGAAAGGAAACAGAAGGGCAACCTTGAAGACACTCGATTTGTGTAACCTTATAAGAAAAATCCTCCATTTCTTGAGAGTAGAGTTGTGAGCCGTCACAGTGAAGTCACAGTCCCCATCCAAACCCACCACCACAGTTCTTCATGGACCTAGAACACCTTCACCAAAGAGACCACTGGTCCCAACAATAAGATCCATAAGATTTCGTGTGCTTTCTGGGAATATTACTCAAAGGGAGCACCTTGAGAGAGCATCAGAGAAAGAGGGATATTCACACCTTGCTGTGTCATCAGACCATGGCTCAGACCTAATATTATATCCTAGGGCCCCTGGGGTGCCCTAGTCAAAGACTTAGGGGGTAGGTGATTAAGAGAGTATTTATCAGAGTCCATAGTCCCAATAAGACCACTATACGCACCCGTAATTATTTCTCCAGCTCCGAGAAACACAGTTGAAATGTGTACTTTTAGAGGTGGAAGAAATTCTACCTTGGTTCTCTATCCTGTAGGGCAGTAGCTGTAAGTACATGAAGGGCCCTGGAATTTCTCTTCTGTACCAAAACAGTCAATAAAAAACAATGTTTTGTCCCTGGAGGAAAGGCAGAAATAGTGATGCTATCAGAGTCATGGATGAATATTTGCCTTTTCCTTAGACGGTACAGGAGGCTGCTGAGTCTTCAGTCCGGATAATCATTCACATGATCAGGTGCGTGTGTGGCGGCTGGTCCAGACGTGCGTTCCTTACTGGAGCAAATTGGCAGGGATCCCAGCACCTGTCCTGTAGTTAATAATTTGGTGATTTTTCTACTCTATTGCAATTAGAATTTTAAAAACAGGTTTTAGGTGAACCTGGAAGGAATGAAAATACTCCTTTATTATCTCACCTCCAAGTTGCATTTCTCCAGGTCTGAGCAACAATTTAGTCCATCTCATCAGCCCCCAGGATGTCCTATTGATAAGCTATGGCGATCAGGAAGAAACAGTACCTTGGAGGCCTTAATAAGATACATATGTATATACTCTACAGGATGGAAGATAAACTCTATAAAATATATGGGGCCATGGATGGCTTCAAACATATCTTTAAACATTCAAAGAAGTAATAATTCCAGTCTTTTATAAACTGTTGCGTGAATAGAAAAATATGTTACACTCCCCAATTCATTTTATGAGGCTAGCATTACCTTGCTAGGAAGCCTGACAATGACAGTGTGAGAGAAAGGGCAGTTACAGGTTAGTCTAACTCATAGATACAGCTGCAGAATCGTCCACAGAATCATAGCAAAGCAAACCTGCAATATATTCCATGTCACATGGAACAAACATGGCTTATTCCAGGAATGCAAAGTTGGAAAAATCAACAGTGAAATTCTCAATCCTAGGTTGGATTTCCCCCAAAGCAGACAAAAGACAAGAATTTGAGTCTAACTAATTTATTTGGGAGGTTTGGGAGCCACAGTAGAGGAGAAGGAAGTAAGACACATACAAAAAAATAAGACAGAATATGTTTTCAAACTAGCTATCACTGCAAGCAACTGGAGTTTGATGCCGTGGGGGAACTCTGCAAATAGTCTAAAACACCTACTTCGGGGTTATCCTCAACCGAAGGGGAAGCTGGCATATTTAAATACCAGCTCCTGTGGGTCACTGGTTGAGGGTTGCTGACCCTAGGGGGAAGAGAGAAGACTGAGGGTTGATTCCCGCGTGCTTCAAGCCTGCCTTGCACAGGGCAGGAACCGACTTCTGCAGCCTGAGACCGTCTGCTGGGGGAGAACTGCGGATGGCGGCAGCTGGAAATTGCTTGACTATATTGAAGTGCTAGGGCGGATATGGGCCACAACAATGCTCGCTACAAAAGAATAAAAAAGACTAAAAGAGAAAAGCAGATGTAGATCTCATTAGATGAAAGAAAGGCATTTGATCAAGTTTAATACTCATTCATGATTAGAAAACTAGGAGAAGAAAGGTCCTCTTAGAAAACTAGGAATAGAAACATCTCTCTTTACTCTAGCAAAGGGTATTTTTAAAAAATTTGTAGCAAATATTGTTTTTTACTATGACATGTTGGATGTTTTCCCTTTATAATCCGAAATGAGGAACAAGACAGTGATGAACATTATCACACACGTATCTTCCATACAAAAATGTTCTTAAAAGCATTTTAATAATCCATAATTGGGAAGAACATAAATGATCGTTAATAGTACAGTATACAAACAAATGGTATATTCACAAAAGAGAAGACTGGATACCAAAGACCATAAATAATCTAGGGCTATTTACAACATTATGGATGAATCTGAAAGCTGTAATGATTGATTAAAGGCAAAAGGAAATACTTATGGTAGGATTTCATTTACAAAAATTTTGAGAATGAGCAGAATTACATCAGTTGCTGAAGCATGCTAGAAAATTCCTTCCATACGGGAGAAAGAAGAGACCCCATTCTCTCTACCACTACAACAGAGGCACATACATCAGGGGTCGGCTTGGATTCTGGAAACAGCCCACGCTACAGTCAGGCACGCTGCTCTGGTTCATGTACTGAGTGACCTGAAAGTTTGTCACGTTCCAGTGCAAACCAGAGGGAAAGAGGCCTTTTATCTGGCCCGGGCCACAGGGGCAGCGGCTCTGCCTCCTGACCAGCACTGCCCTGCGGCCAGTGGAGCTCAGAGTATCTTGTTCATTTCTATGAGGCCTCCTGAAACCTTTATAGGAAAGTCCCTGAAGGTCACCAGACTTTTGCAGGAAAGCCACGCCTTCCGAGCACCGTAACTCACCTACATTTAAGAAACAGGATCCCACCATGCCGGGTGGAGACAAAGTGAAGCTGGACACCGGGCCCTCGTGCAGCGCTGGACTGCGTGTGATCTGCAGGGTCCAGTCAGCGACAAGAGTCCTCCACGCAGAGCAAGAAGGTACCTACGATGATGAAGGCACAAGCGGTCTGCACGGAAAGGCCACCAGCCCAGCCTCCCTCTGCCTGCGGCACCCTCAGTCCTCTGTCCCCACCAGAGTGCCACCAGCAGTTACTGCTCCATGAAGGCAAAGTTTGAACCTCGTTTATGGATGACTTTGAAACCAGAAAATTTCCTTCTTTTAAGATAGAGGACATGTAAAATGTGACTTGAAATATTTAACAGCAGATTCTCAACAATCAAAATTGTACATATACAAATTTGTACATATAATGCATATATCAGATAGCATGTAATGCTGGCGGCATTCCAAATTGCTGGGGAAAGAGCTGTTCTATAAGCCATCTCGGAATACTTAAAGGACATTTTGAAAAAAAAAAAAAATCAAAATAAAATCCAAGTGAGAAAATAGTAAATGACAGTATAAAACTTAAATTTTAAGTAGGGAAAGCTTCGAAATTGAAAAATAAACTAAGGAAAAAAAAAAAAACACTTCAGCATACATGATAGTCCAAAATCATGAATGAATTATGTTCCCTTGAATATTTAATATGTACCCTTACATATTAAATAAAAAAAATAAGCAGAGAAAAGAAAACCTATTATATAAAAATTACACAAATAATCATAATTTTTTAAGAGAAGAAATATAAATGGCCAACACACATGAAAATCTTCAGTCTCACTAAAAATAAAAGAAAGCAATTATTAAAACAAGACTGTGATGAGCTAAATGTTTGTGTCCCCCAAAATTCACATGTTGAAATCCTAACCCCAGTGGGATGGTATTAGGAGGTGGGGCCTTTGGGGCGATTAGGTCATGAAGGTGGAACCCTCGTGAATGGGGTTAGTGCCCTTATAAAAGGGACCCCAAAGAGCTCCCGCTTCCGTTGTCACCATATGAGGACGTGTTAATAGCAAGAAGACAGTGTCCGTGCACCAGGAGGCAGGCCAACCCCCAGCCTGCTGCCGCCTTAGTCTTGCTCTTACCAGCCTCCAAAACCATGTGAAATTCGTTGTTGGAGACACCCGTCTATGGCATTCTTGTTTTGGCAGCCTGAGTGAACTAAAACAAAGACTAATGCCTTGTACGTGTAAATCTCAATTTGAGAAAAATGGATATTCTTAAATATTTTATTATCAAACAAGACATAAATTGTACAAATTATATTTTCAACCTGAGGAGGTAAAATTACCATTTAAATGAACCACAGGACACCTAGTGGGTACAGTGCACACTATCTGGGGATGGGCACACTTGGAACTTTGACTCAAATGGTATAAAAGCAATTTATGTAACCAAAACGTTTGTACCCACATAATATTCTGAAATTTAAAAAAAAATAGAAAAAAAAGGATAAAAATAATGAACTACATAATGGGAAACATTAAAGAACAGATATAAGAGAAAGTTCTGGGAGCCTGGAGCAGTGGCTCAAGCCTGCAATCCCAGTGCTTCAGAAGGCCCAGGCAAGAGGATCGCTTGAGCCCAGGAGTTCAAGGTTATGGAGAGCTATGATCATGTCACTGCACTCCAGCCTGGGCAACAGAGTGTGAGACCTTGTCTCTAAAAAAGAAAGAGAAAGAGTTGTTTTTAACAGGTAATGATAAAATAAGCAAAACTCTGGGTAATAGATCCAAGAAAAAAGTAGAAGAAAACAAAGAAATTTTTAACACGTATAAGAAGATATGAGACACTAAAAGTTACACCAGGGTATAAGTACGTGTCATGATACTCTATAGCAGATTCAGAGATGTGAAAGCTCACAACGGCAGGTAGCAACCTCAACTTCCAATTCGGTGGAACAGTTCTTTCACCTGGCAGAGGCATGCCTTCCTTGGGAGCCGAAGCCAGCAGAGCCTGAAGGTGGCGGGAGGTGAATTTCCGTGAGTGAGAAGTTACATGTAATGTGAGGAACAGCTCCCACCTGATCCTTGGTTCCTGGTCCCACATGTTCAAGCTTTGGAAAAATCAGCACCCCATATCAGATGTTCATTCAAATCATCTCTTCGAGATGGGTGTTGATCGCAACAAGGGCACAACTAAGCCTTCACTAGGCCAGGCCGTTCTTTCATCAGGTCAGCTGCTTGTGGGTGACAAGGTCTATGGTAACACAGAGAGTTCTCTGGTCATAGTCCCTTGGCACCAGATTGTGTGGGGAAGGCCCAGTCATTGAGTCCAAGCATATATATTAATTTAAGATAAGATGAAATAAGGAAGATAGTACAAGATTGTCATATGGCTAAAAAAATAGTGATCACATCTACAGAAAACAAATGGTATTTGATGACATTTAAAATCCTTTAAAAACAACCAAAAAAAGTTCTTTATAAACTTGAATTGGAAAAATCCTTTCTCAGTAATGCAAATGGAATCTATCTTAAACTAACAACAAACTGCATTGTTAGCATTTAGTCACTATAAACACTCTTATTAGCTTGAGAAGCGTAACCAGAATCCCTGCTGCTGTTGTTTAATATTTAATACTGATCTGATCATCTAACCAGCACCAAAGACCGAAATAAGAAACAAAAACTGGAAAGATTATGATCATGACAATTTGAAAATAATATAATTATCTGCTGAAAAGTACAGCAGTATAAACTGACATTTTTAGGGCTAATAATTATAATACGATAAAAGATAAAATATTAATATACAAAAAGCTCTTTCTTCTATGTTAGAAAAACAATGGAAATAGAAATGCATTCACAATGAGAATACACACATGTACAAGTTAAACAAGAATAACAAGAAACAAGCCTGACCTAAGTGAAGAAAACAAACAAACAAAAGATACTGATGGCAAAAAGAAGATTAATTATTAAAAAATTATACCATGTTTCAGGACGTTTCCTTATAAAGATAACAATGCTTCCCAAAGTCATGCATTTTCAAATATTTCCTAGATAGTTTTTGGTTTTGTGGAGGGGTATTTATTGTTTTGTTTAGTTTGTTTGTTTTGCCAAATTACTTTAAACTTGATCTTGGAGAAGAAATGAAGGAAAATAGCCAAAGAAAATTTTTAAAGATAAATAAAAGGAGAATTAACCTTACAGATAATGAAAATAAAATAATTAAAATAATGTGCTAAAGGTCCAAAAATTGACAGAAAGATAAATGAAACAGTGAACGGTCCAGAAAATACTTGAGTGTATATAAACAGTAATCCTGCATAATAAAGGTGATATACGCAAGCATTGGGAAAGTGGGTTATTCAATCAGTGATTACACTTTAACTAAAAAGGCAGTTGCGTGGTCGCTGTTCACCATGAACCCATGCACATTCTAAGAGGATTAAACAATTGAATGGAAAATTAAGACAGATTAAAAATTGGTGGGAAAAAACTTCTAAGCATGAAGCATTGGAAATAAGCAATTATAAAAGGAATCAATAGATAAACTGCATAGACAGATAAAATTTCTGCAAGTAAAAGAAACTTCAAGACAACTTAAAAAACAGGAAAAAATAAACACACAAATAAATGGATTGTACCCTTAATGTTCAAGAAGATCATAAATATGAAAACAAGACACTAACACTCCAGTTGGAAAATTGGCTAAAGACACACCCAGCTATCAGACAAAAGAGAAACTTTCTAATTAAATATTTAAAATAGGAAGAAGAAAGGAATAAAAAAAGTGTTACAGAGGACATGAAAATTATAAGAGAATACTTTGTATAAATTTATGCAAATACATTGGAAAATATAAATGTAGTGGAAATATAGATAGTACATACTTTTTCCATCTAATCAATACCTTTATAGACATATATAGCCCAGGTGATCTCTGGTGTTTAACATTGTAAAGAAAATGTCTGAAGACAGTCTGAATTTGATCTCTGGGTTGGTGAACTGGTTTTGGTTTTTTCCTCCTTAGAAGCTTTTAGGATTTTTTTTTATCTCTTAAAGTTAAAAATTGTTATGAAGTTTTTTCTTTCTCGCTTGAATTATCTATTTAACCTTTGTCTAAATGTCTGCTATTTTTATTGCTGCAAGATGTAATGATAATTCTGAAATTTTTTTGATAAAAAAAAACTGCCTCTAAGAGTCTATATAATCATACTGCAAAACTATTAAGCATCTGTCTGAGAATGAACAATTCATAGACATTTCTCTTTAACCTGTTTTCACTCACGTTTCCAAAAGCGAATTGCTCAGGATCTGGCACAAGCAGATGAAAATAAATATTTCCTTCTGTTGTTACTCTTGATGACAAGATCACTTCAAGGAAGGGTCCAGACTTCCATTTTGCTGTCATCAGCATGAGGTACATGTCCGAGACAGAGGATAAACCCACCAGCTGGGAAGCATCACACAAATGGTGCAAAGGACACGCAAGTCAGCACCTGAGGAAGAACAGAGCAGAGGACTGGCCCCCTCAACCCAAGACTTGCTGTAGAGCTAGGATAATCCAGACGGCGTGGTGCTGGCAAAATAGACCAACAGATCAGAGAAATGGAATGGAGAACCCAGAAATAGGCCCAGACAATTATAGTCAAATGGTCTTTGACACAAGAGCAAAGGCAATTCAATGGAGCAAGATAATCTTTCCACCAGAGGTCTGGAACAACTGGACATTCACCTGCAAAGAAAAAATAAATATATAAAGTGAATCTAGATTCTGACCATACACCTTTCACAAAAATTAACTCACACTGGATCTCAGTATAAGACTTAAATGTGAAATACAAAACTATAAAACTCCTAGAAGAAAATATAGGGGAAAATCTAGGTGACCTTGGACTTGGTAATGAGTTTTTAGATACAGCACCAAAAGCATACGCCATGAAAGAAAAAATTAATAAGTTGAACTTCATTAAAATTAAAAATTTCTGTTCAGTGAAAGACACTATTAAAAGAATGTAAACACAAGCCATAGACAGGGGAAAAATACTTTCAAAATACATATCTAATAATGGAGCTGTATCCAAAATATAAAAAAAAACCTCTTAAAACTTAAAACTTAAGAAAACAGCTCATTTTAAAAGTGGTCATAGGATCTGAGCAGTCACCTCACAAAAGAAGGCATTCCAGTGGCAACTGAGCACATGAAAATCAGATGCTTAGCATCATGTGTCATTGGAGAATTCCAGATTAAAACAGTGAGATACACTACACACCTATGAGAATATATAAATCCTAAACACGGACAACACCAAACGCCAGTGAGGATGTGGAGCAACAGGAAATTTCACTCCCCACTAATGGAAATGCAAAGCGGTATAACCTCTCCAGATGATAACTGGTAGTTTCTCACAAAACAACCATATTGTCCCGTACAATCCAACAATCACACTCCTTGGTATTTACACAAAGGGGTTGAAAACTTACATCTGCACAAAACCCTGCACAAAAATATTTACAGAAGCTTTATTAATAATTACC
Source organism: Eulemur rufifrons (assembly GCF_041146395.1). NCBI lineage: Eukaryota > Metazoa > Chordata > Mammalia > Primates > Lemuridae > Eulemur > Eulemur rufifrons. The sequence goes on along the minus strand of NC_091011.1, from coordinate 2,669,300 downwards.
AGAATTAGAAACAACCAAGATGTCCAGCAGTAGGTGAATGTCTAAATAAACTGTGGTATATAAAGACAAGTGAATATCATTCAGCACTGAAAAGAAATGAGCTATCAGGCCATGAATAGACATGGAGGAAACTTAAATACATATTACTAAGTGAAAGATGCCAGCCTAAAAAGGCCACATACTGTATGATTCCAAATATATGACATTCTGGAAAAAGTTTTTACTTTTTACTTTACTTTGGGTAAAAGGGTCAGTGGTTGCCAAATGTTGGGGGGAGGAAGGAATAAATGGGTGGAGTACAAGGTATTTTAGCACAGTGAACCCACTCTGTATGATACTATATTGCTGGACACATGTCATTAAACATTTGCCAAATGTAACAATACCAAGAGAGAACCCTACTGTAAAGTATGGACTTTGGGTGATAATTATGTGTCAATACAGGTTCACTGATTTTAACACATGTACCACTTTGGTAGGGGATGTTGATAGTGAAGGAAGCTATGCATGTATGTAAAGGAGCAGGAACTGTATGGAAACTCTGTACTTCTGCTCAATTTTATTGTGAACCTATAAGTCAGCATATAAAAGGGATACCTGCACTCACATTTATTGCAGCACTAGTCACAATAGCAAAATATCGAATCAACCAAGTGTCCATCAAGGAATGACTGGAAAAAGAAAATGTTGTATATACACACAAAGGAATACTATTTGGCCATAAAAAAAGAATGAAATCATGTCATTTGCCACAACGTGGATGGAACTGGAGGTCATTATGTTAAGTGAAATAAAACAAGTACAGAAAGACAAATATCACATGTTCTCACTCACAGGTGGGAGCTGAAAGAGTTGATCTCATGGAGGTAGGGACTAGAATAATAGAAACCAGAAGCCGGGAAGGGTGTGTGGGGGGCAGGGAGGACGGAGAGAGGTGGTTAGTGGTCACAAACATAAAGTCAGATAGAAGATGTGAATTCTAATGTTTGCTTACAGGGTAGCGCTACTATAGTTAACAACAGTGTATTGTATTTTTCAAAGTAGCTAGAAGAGAGGACCTGAAATGTTCCCAACACATAGAAATGATAAATACTCAAGATGATGAATACCTCAGATACCTCTGCTTGATCATTACACATTCTATGCATGTAACAAATATTTACGTGTTATAAATCAATAAAGAATAAAGCCTATTAAAAAAGAAATGAGCTAGCAAGTTACAAAAAGACCTAGAGGAATCTTAAATGCATATTGTTTAGTGAAATAAGTAAGTCTGAAAAGGGTACATACTGTATGATTCCAACCATATGACATCTGGAAAAGCAAAAGCACAGAGATAGTAAAAGGATTAATGGTTTCCAGGGATCTGTGGGGAGGTGGAAAGAAGAAGGGGTGAAGCTCAGGGGTGTTCAGTGCAGTGAAGCTATTCTGTTTGACACTGTTGTGGTGCATACATGACGTTGTGCAGTTGCAAAAGTCCAAAGAACATACAGTGCAAAGAGTGAAGCCTAATGTAAACTATGGACTTTAGTCAACAACAATGCATCAATATCAGCTCATCGATTGTTACAAACATACACTAGGGCAAGATATTAATAATAGGAGAAAACTGAGTGGGAGGAGAGAGAGGGTATATCAGAGTTCCTTATATTATCTGCTAAATTTTCTGTAAATCTAAAACTGCTCTAAAAATAAAATCTATTAATCTTTCTTAAAAAGGTGACTCCAAATGCTTTAAAATATGTCAACACTTCACTGTGTTTCAAAAAAAAAAAATTGAGACACTATAACCACTCACCACGATTGAGGTCAAGGATTTTAATAGGGTTGTAACAATCACTTTGCTATTATTCTTATGTCTTTAATGTCAAATGCCAATGTTACTAAGTAGTCATACAGTCAGTATCTTCAACCAAAAAAAGAAACTCAAGCAATAATTAAATCTTCACACAGCAAGATACAAAATATACACTAAACCTTACACTACTGAAAATGTTATGATTATGTTGATTATGCAAAGAAAACTATAATAGACACAATGAGCCCTTAAAACACAACATTGTATGTATTTCCTACATCATGCCAAGTTAAGAATTCATTTGCTACAAGATTTCATTCTGCCTGCATCTCAAATTCAAAGGTGTGAAAACGTGAATCATAGGTCTATGGATAGAAGGTGGTGGTATATTTCATAAGTTCCTATGAGGTGTATCTCTGTATCTCTCGGTACAGAGAGCAGTGTAGGCTCTTGCCCAGGGTAGAAATGTAATGCATGAATATAACTAAATAAACAGTAAAGAATGAAGGGAGGAATAAAAAGAAAATAAATAAAAGAATGAAGATTCAGTAAGTTGTATGTGAAAATGCTTAAATTCATTGCCTAAGTTTGAGGGAGCTCTGAGTATTCTAACTCATTGCACACATGCCACAGAATTTAGGGATCATAAAGGTAGTCAAATTCTGTTGTATCTGACTTATATTTCAAATTTCTGAGAATATCAGAAAGTGTTAGCTGCACCATTGGTTGCCTTGAAACTGAGTTCATTTTCTCCTGTACCTCATGCAAGTTTTTCTTAAAGAATCTCTTTTGTGTATGTATTTGCTTCAAAAACAGTTACAGACAAGGCTAACATACCTAAAATATTTTAATACATGAAGACAGAAATGCCTAAAATGCTTCATGAGAGCCTGTTTCACTTGTCAACGGGCAGCAGCCATGCACAGTTCTCAGGTCTCCGGCACTAGCGCAGGCTGCTCCCCGGGCCAGAACAACTCACGGCTGGAGCAGACAGCGTGGTCATGCCATTGCAGGTGTTTATTGTGCTGCATCCTTGCATTTTGTTATTTATCATTTGGGCTAGTGAATTAAAATGATTTACACAAGCTTCTAAAGTCATACCTAACTGTAGAGATGTCAACTATGCTTTTAGGTGATAGTGATGCATCTTTTCATTATGTATTAATTTGATCATCTTTTTTCTTCTTCTTTCATCTTTTTTTATCCTCTTTCAGGGAGTGTGAGTGTGAAAAAGATAAACTCATAAATTTGAGAAGAGAGTGGGTATGGGCATAGGGAAATAAGAAATAAAATTGCAAAGATAGGAATATCCTCTTGGCATTGGACAATAGACATAGCCCTGAGAGAACAATCTTACAGCATTATAGGAAAGAATTCAATCAGAATCTCTAAAATCAAATTACTAATTATATTGATAGTAGGAGAACTGCAAGAGATGAGATTACTGATGTCACCATTGAGCTCTCAGCAAATTAGAATCTGAGCAAACAGTGATGCACTTCCGTTCCCTTAGGTCCCCACAGTATACAGCAGGGAATGCGCTGAATAGTTGAATTGAATAGTTTCAGGAACTATTGCCACATATTAGCCTACATAATCTTTATAATATCTATTAGTACATACTTCTCATAAATATCTAATAACTTGAGGCATATGCACACAATTATAGTAATATGCAAACCCTATAATGTAAAAAGTTTAGAATTTTAAAAAGTCACTTAGCTTGTTAAATCCAGCTGGAAGCCAATGAATGCCTTCCATGACGGCGTAGTAGGACTCTGTGCAAAGCTTTTCAGTGTCTCCCATTTATTCCCTGGAGCACAAATTATATAAACAGGCAGTCAGGAGTGTCCAAGCCCTGGACTCTCAGCCTCACTGCTTACTGATTCTGCCCAGATGCCCTCGGGTCCAACTGAAACCCTGTTCCTCACACTCCAATACACTTCAAGTTGTCATTAGTGATACAACCCAGAAACACATTACTCAAGCCTTGGGGCCACAAGTCTCAGGCTATTATATTTAAAGTGTCTCTTCACAGAGAACACCTGTTCCTCCAATACTTTTTAAGAAGTGGCAAATACTACGGAAAAAGGTCACAATTTCCCAGACAATAAGGTCCACACGTTCTTCACCACTAAAAATGTTTTAGGTCTTTAATCAATTGTATATCCAGATAAGTGTTTCAACAAAGGTAATAATTACAAATACAGTCATGCATCACTTAACAACAGGGATACGTTCTGAGAAATGCACAGTTAGGCGATTTTGTTGTGTGAACGTACACAAACCTAGACGGTGTAGCCTTCTACACACCTAGGCTGTATGTTCTGGCTGATTGCTCCCAGGCTACAACCCGCACAGCATGCTACTCTACTGAACGCTGCAGGCAATGATAACACAGTTGTATGTATGTACCTAAACATAGGAAAGCTACGGTGAAAATATGGTATAAAGGATAAAAAAGGGTACAGCTGTTTAGGACACTTCCCATGAATGGAGCTTGCCAGACTGGAAGTTGCTCCGGTGAGTCAGTGAGTGAGCGGCGAGTGAACGTGAAGGACATCACTGTGCACTCCCGCAGATTTTATAAACACTGTACACTTTGGCTACATTAAATTTATTTAAAACTTTTTTCTTTTTTCAGTAACAAGTTAACCTTAGTTTACTTTAACTTCTTTACTTTATAAACTTTTAATGTTTTTCTAACTTTTTGACTCCATTGTAATAACACTAAGCTCAAAACAAACATTGTACAGCTGCACAAAAATATTCTTTCTTTTGAGTTTTATTCTACAATTTTTCTATTTTTATTTTATGTTTTTACTTTTTAAATGTTTTTGTTAAGAATTAAGACATAAACACACGCACCAACCTAGGCCTGCACGGGGCCAGGATCATCAACCCCGCTGTCCTGCGCCTCCACTTCGTGTCCCACTGGAAGGTCTTCAGGGGCAGGGACACCATGGAGCTGTCATCTCCTGCGATGACAATTCCTTCTCTGGAATGCCTCCTGAAGGACCTGCCTGAGGCTGTCTTACAGTTAACTTTTTTTAATAAGCAGCAGGAGTGTACTCTAAAGCAATAAAAAGTATAGTATAGTAAGTACATAAAGAGAGTCGCTCATCATTGCCAAGTATTATGTACTGTGCAGGATGTCACGTGTGACACTGTCACAGGACTGGCAGCACGGTGGGTTCCTTACACCACAACGTGTGCGTGACGTGCTGCTCTGAGACGTCAGGACAGCTACGGTGTCGCCAGGCAATGGGAACTTTTCAGCTCCATTATAATCTTATGGGACCACCATCGTATGAGCAATCTGGCCTTGCTGTTGCCCGAAACATCGCTATGCGGCACATGTCTATGACAGTAACGAAAGTTGCCTTTCCTCTCCATTTGCAGCATTCTTGTCCCTTGCCTGTATTGTCGCCTTCCCTTTTGTTAGCCTGGCCCAACCCTTGCCTGTCTCACTCACTCTCGGCTCATCATTTTAAACTTCAGATGACCTCGTGGGTTTGTACTTAAGGTGCTGCTGTGGTCGGATGGGCTTCACTTTAGGCGTCTCATTGAAACACACGGGCTACAGGGGATGGAAATCCTGTGGCCGCGCCAGAACCAAGAGAGGGGAAGGCAGGATCCTAGGATGCTGTTTCCTGAGCCGGTGTCTTCCCCCCAGCGCACCCTCCTTTCCGCACAGCTGATGCCTTTCAGCAGGGAAGTCACAGAACCTCCTTGGCCCCCAGGTTCCTCGTGGCAGTGGGAGTTACGAGTTCTGCCCTGCGTGTCTCACGGGGCACCTGCAAGAGGCAAATAAGATACTATGTGTGAAGAAGTTTCTGAAGTGCTAATAAAAAATTAAAAGTGTCGGCCGGGCGCGGTGGCTCACGCCTGTAATCCTAGCACTCTGGGAGGCCGAGGTGGGCGGATCGTTTGAGCTCAGGAGTTCGAGACCAGCCTGAGCAAGAGCGAGACCCCATCTCTACTAAAAATAGAAAGAAATTATATGGACAGCTAAAAAATATATATATAGAAAAAATTAGCCGGGCCTGGTGGCACATGCCTGTAGTCCCAGCTGCTCGGGAGGCTGAGACAGGAGGATCACTTGAGCTCAGGAGTTTGAGGTTGCTGTGAGCTAGGCTGACGCCACGGCACTCACTCTAGCCTGGGCAACAGAGTGAGACTCTGTCTCAAAAAAAAAAAAAAAAAAAAAAAATTAAAAGTGTCATTTTATTATCTTCACATGGAAGATGGCTGAAGCACTGGGATTTAACTTCTTACTACCCGTGTTTCCATCGCAAATAACGAAAGCAGTTTGGGCCTAATGTTCTTCCAAACTATGAAACAAAAATGTTAAACAAAATACTCACCCAGTGCATACTAGGGACGGAGCCAAGGCTTGTAATAGACTGATGCTGACTCATGCCTTCCCAGCTCCCAATTAAAACAGCCTTTAAGACATCAAAAGAAGTAGCAAGCTCGTGAAAGATTAAGAGTGTTTAAGAATTCTTAGAAACACTTTTCCTAAAAGTACAATGCCTTAGGGTTTTGAGTAAGAAAACCCACTGTGCCTAAATTAAACTGAAATCTCATTAGAAAATTCCAAATTAGGGCCCATGGACACTGAGAAAAACTCATTCCATTTCCGAAAGCTGAGATGGGCAGTAAGTGTATCCAGAATTTGCAAGGATGTTGTATTAATTACAGCATCAAGGAGCTGGATTTAGAACTGTCCTTGGGGGTCCCCCAGACTGGGAGCAGAGCGAGCCCCAAAGCCGCCTTGCGGCTCCCGGATTACAATGGCCACGCCCAGGAGGGAGGAGCAGCCCGCGTCGGGGTGGAGAGGTGGACACCCCCACCCACCACCCACCACCCACCGGAGGACTTGGTCCGGGAAAGACGGGAGGAGGTCTGACGTCCAGGCAATGTGGGAGCTGGCGTTTTCATTACGCCACCATCTCCTCCATGCCAGTAAACAAGCCGGGCCGCGTTGAAGAATGACCGCGTTCTCATCCAGCAGAAACGCAGCGGAGCGATCCCGGGACGCTTGCTCACCTCGAGGCTTTGCTTGCTCAGCAGCTACGGATTGGTGATGGGAATTCACAAAGGGCCAGGCTGGATGTCGGAAGGGCTGAGACCAATCCACATACCGTGATAGCAAACGATAGCTCTTGACAGAGCTCTTTCAATTAGTTCATATTTTGCAAAAAGAGAAAATTCATACATAAATAAATTGAAGAATAAATGAAGCAAAAATAGTATAATTTAATGAAGAGGGTTCATGTTGCTGGCAAACACCAATCAGATGTATGTTACTGACATTTTGTATTTATTTTATTTTTTGTACAGATGGAGTCTCGCTATGTTGCCCAGGCTGGTCTCAAACTTTGGCCTCAAGTGATCCTCCCATCCTGGCCTCCTAAAATGCTGCTACCACACCTGGCCTGGTATTTTTAAAATAAATGCAATAATATATAAAGCTTTAAAATATTGTAATCTCTTCTCATAGCATATTCCAAGATAAATGACTCCAAACATGGAAAAAATAATTTATATATCAGTTCAATGGAAATATAATCAAAGCATCATGTTGATGTGTAAAAGGACATTTAAGTGTTTGTAACATCATAAAAAAGTTTTCATAAAATATCAAAACATGAAATTTTATGCAAATTATGATGATGCTAGCTAATATTAAGTACTCGCAATGTGTCAAGCACATTTCTAAGATATTTACATATATTATTTCATTCTCATAAACATATGAAATAGACATTACTATTTTCCCATTTCTTGAATGAAGAAACTTAGATTCAAAGAGGTTAAGTAACTTGTAAACATTCAATGTCACAGAGAGAGTGTACGGCAGTGTCGGAATTTGGAATAAGTCACTCTGGTTTCAGATTCCTCACTTGTAATGACAGTACTATATTAACAGCAGCAAAACACATACATTCAGTGTGTATATATACGTATGCATAGGTAATGCTAGACTATGTACATAGAAATAGTAATATGCATTAAGCTATGGGAGTCAAGGATATTTACAGTCTTTGACAACTTAATAATTTTTATTATTAAAAAAAACCTTGCTACTTCTAAAACGTTTAAATCTTTTACCTAATTTTTTTTTTACCATCCATCCCACAGTTGTGAGTGATAGGATGGCTAGAACAGCGGGAGCGAGACACGCCTACCTAACCGTGCAGCCGCACTGAGACGCCTGCTCCGCAGCGAGGAGCGCCTGTGGGTTCGGGTGTGCTGCTTCCAAGCCAACTCCACTTAGGCAGCTCAGTTCCCGTTCTTCTTACGTAGGGCTCCCTTATTCCTTTGGTCATAATTTTTAGATTGTCTAAAATAAATAAATAAATATACATATTTTAATACATTTTTTTAAATATCAAGGAAATAATAGTAAACTATGGTTTTAAACCAGATAGGGTAAAAAGGTAAAACCAGTAATAATATTCACATAAGTGGAACAGGCAGTAAAACCTGGAAGGAAGCAAACCGTGCACGATGCATCCAAGACTATGCAGTTAATGCGGGTGGAGACTGCCCTGGCCCAGAGCTCTGACGCCTGCAATGAGCACTGCTCAGGCAGCCGCACCGCTGACCACCTGGGAGGGGAGGTTTCCTGACCCCTGTGTCTCAGTGTCCTTCTCCATAGACTGCGGATAGTAGGACCTGCACCATAGGGTTGTTGTGAAGATTAAATAAAATGTAATGTTGCTGTGAGGTTCTTAATTAGAATAATACTTGGCATATAGTAAGTGCTCATGAGATGTTAACTACTATTCTTACTGAGAAAAAAAGTAACAGGCAATTAAAATAGGCAGCATCTTCCTAACAACGTTCTTATACATCATACAAAGGTCTTACATGAAAATGAAAGTGAGTAGACTAGAGCCTTCCTGCTCAAAGTGTGTTCCTTGGATCCTCAGAGTCTGCTTCACCTGTGAATGTTAGAAATGCATATTCTCAGCACTTCCTCCCCACCCCCCAGCACCCCCCCACACACACATAGGTTCCTGAATCAAAATCTGCATCTTATCAGGACCTCCCAGGGGGGTTGACTGCTCCGTCCTCTGGGAAGCACTGGTCCAGAGCACAGACATGGCTTATTTTGTGACTGTCCTAAACACCTGAGGTCAGAGACTTGGCCCACGGGCCTTGCCGCTCCGTGTATTCTTCCCCAGCCTCTAAGTTCAAGAACCCCAGCTTCCTTTGGCCAAACATGCCTCCAGCCAGCCTTGGCCTGGCCAAGACAATCACCTGTCGCTAATTCTCCCAGAGTTCAATTTAAATTCTAATGATTAAGAAAACATCTAAAAACAAATTGCTATCAGAAATCTTGATTCTATTTTACTTCTTTTGCAAATTGCTTCCAGCAGAACCTGACAGAAATAACCCCTGCTCTTTCTGGAAATGATCACTCGTCACCATAAGGGCACAGTGTGCCTCACTAAATTATGCTGTCAGCTGGAAATTAGCCATTGACCTGTGGATCCCTTTCTAATAAGAACATCCCTGCTGGTATTGATTTATAGGGAGCATTATTTCCTGTTGCAATATGAGTAGTAATTTTTCCTTGGAGGCACCTTAAGTTTTTAAGAGTTCCTATAACAAATGAGATTTTAACAAGGCAGGAGTGATTGTACGTGAGTGGAGGCTGTTTGTTACGCACTGGTGATTTGTTTAATTGAACGCGATGTAGAAGACTCCAGTAGTTCAAGAGCACATCAGCAGAAGCTGCTTCACACGAATCCGAAAACAGGAACAGAACACGGGATGATGAAAACGTCAAGGAACTTTTAAACACACGGACAGAAAAGGCACCCAATTTTAATTTGGAGCCATCTAGAATGTCCTAAAACATCTTAAGTTTCCATGATACTAGAGTCTTCCACGTGCCTAGTAAATATTTAACTTGCCTACGGACTGAGTGTTCCATGTGGACGTCAGCAGGCGTTGAGCTCCTTGGCGACGCGCCGTGTCCTGCCGCAGCTGTCCTCTCCTGCTGTCGTCAGCGAGTCAGCTCTTTGCTGTCACTCTGGTGGCCCTGACCACTTCGCCCACCTGTAAAGGAGTCTCACTGAAATGGATGAAGGTATATTTCCATCTGGGCATATGCCTTGTTGATCTCAAGCTGTCAAAAGAAAATATCGACTCCACCCACCAGTCATTAACCGTTTTGTCATGTGGCGTGGTCCCTCTTAGGGAACAGACATAGATACACCCAGGTAACTTGTCAGGGCACAAAACTTTCAGCTCATTGCTACCCACTATTTAGCAAAATCTTTGTTGAGGTCATCCACGTTTCAGGGGAAGGATTGCTGCCTTGCCCTGAAGGTATTTCTTCATCTCTAAGTCAAAGGAAAGCAGGCAGTAGGTACCTGGGCCATGTCACTCAGGCCACGAGAGTTCCCACTCTTATTCTAGTTCACTTAGCGTGATAGCACATACGTCTAATGAGTGTCGGTGTGAAAAGTAGAGAAGCTGTGCACACATTACCAGAGCTTAGGTAAATGATGCTGTCAGGGGTAATGTCGTGTACAGCATGCCTTGATTATCCTGGGAGGAAGTCCCGTGTGGTGCTCATAGCAAGCTAGCTACGCGTCTTCTGGAACTTTCGTTACTTTCCGCTCCTGGACATGGGTTTATATAGCCACCAGGTTTTCATTTTAGCTCTGTCTGGTGCCCTGTTCTTTCCACTCTGCCTCGGTTCTGGCACCATTTTCTATCTCCCTCTTTGGTCTCTTTTCGTTTTGTCACTTCCACTTTTAACATTTATTATCTACTGGGATTTTAGTTTGCTCTATAAGTTGCCATAAATCTTTGATGGAAAAAGATGTGGCATGTGTAAAGAGCAGGGCCAGGTGACTACTCAGGAGAGCGCTCTGCCCACCTACCGCTGGTCACACGTCCTGGGCACAGTCTTCTGCACAGTCCAGTCGGAAACCACCATCTACATCCTATTGTGCACTTTCAGTTTTTATTAAACAAAACAGCAAAATTGATAAAACAAGGGGAAACTTTGCTGACCACAAAATTTTTTATTACTGATATAAATAGGCAAGTGGGAAAAAAAGGAGTTTTAAATAGAGAAAAATAACTGTTCACTTGCTCCATTTACATGAATAAAGGTAATTCTTATTTATGAAAAATGGCCTTGCTTTGGCAATTTCCTAGAGGCACCTGACTCCTAGGGAATTTTCCTCCAAGAGATTTTACATTTGTAGAAACACCTGGAGATGGAGGATTAACTTAAATCACTCCCAGAACCCAAGTGAAGAAACTTTTTCAAACAAGAACAGAAGAGCAAGTTGTGTTACACGGTGCTGTCACATGTAGGAAGATGAGACCTGAGAACTGATGGTTGCTGGAATTGGCAACAGGGAGATCACAGATGACCTTGCAAATGGGTTTTTGTAGAATGGTAGGGGTGGGAGCTTATAGCAGAGGGTGCAAGAGGGAATGAGAGAATGTAAGCTGGAGAAAGGAAATGCTAGAAATGTTTTCAAAAATTTTTGTCTGAAAATTGGCACAGAAGTGGGGCATCACTGGAAGAGGACAAAGAGTTGAGGGAGTTAGTGTTTTTTAAGTTACTTTTTAGGCTTGCATGCATGATGGTGGCAATGGTCCAACAGATGGGGAATGTGTAATAACATAAAAGAGAGATGATTCAAGCGTGTGCTTGAGTCAGAAAGAGGGGCAAGAGTGGCTGCGAGAGTGGAGAAGCCAGCCCAGGAGCGCGCGAGTGCTGTGTGACGGGAGGAAGGCGGGACGTGCACAGGTGCAGGTGGAGTGTTGCCGGGCCCGGGGCAGTTTTTATTTAATATTTCTATTTTCTTGTAGAAATAGAGTGGGGGGCGGGGAGGAGGTTTTGGAGACTAAAGAGACCTCTGGAAGAGTGGGGGATCACAAAGATTAGGGAAATGTGGTGCAACTTTCACCAAAATCTCTCTGAAGTATATTGGTCATGAATTTAAGGTAAGACCCAGTGGTATCATTGTATAGTTTCCTCTGGTCTTGGGTGCGGGTGTAAAATATACAGGGACTCAGAATTAACAAGGTGTAACATTTTGCCAGCAGTAAAGGGCAGGAGTGGCAAGGGATGTGGAAACGATGACAGGAAAGGCCCAGGGACCCGCAGCTAGGAAAAGAAAGGACGTGAGGAAGGCCCGGGGCTGAAGGGCAAGACAAGGCCGTGGATCACTTGATTGGGTGGCCCCGTGGGATGAATGAAGTTGAAGTATAGAGATGGCAGATTGGGGTGACTTAAAGTTGGGGTTAGAGTGTAATATTTAAAATTTAGGTTATGGAAAGGTTGAAATTATTGGTAATGACAACATTAAAGGTAAAAACAGGGGTGACTGACCATTGATCATGGACAAGACTTATTGGAAGCAGAAAGCCCAAGGAAATGTGAGTGGCAGGGACTAAAACTATTTTCTGTGAGAATACTGGCTTAACCTAGAGAGTATGAATCATGAGTTGTTAGAAAAGGAAGTGACAAATTCGGAGCTAAAATATCCAATGGGTAAAAAGTAGTAAGAAAAAGGAGTAATGCATGATATCCTCTACAAGCCTGAGCCCCAGCAGTCTTGGGTTTCGGAGGGAGGAGGCTGGCATGATCACCTGGAAACAGTGATGAGAAACATTAAGGCCTCTATTAGTTATTTATTGTTGCATAACAAATTAATTCAAAACATAAAACAATAATGATCATTTGTTATCTTTGATAGTTTCTGTGAATTAGGAATTCAGGCAAGGCACAGCAGGGCCAGCTTCTCTCTAGGTCTGGAGCCCCACCCAGAAAACGTGAAGCCTGGGGCTGGGACTAGCTCGAGGTTCTTTTGCTCTCTGATGCTGGCTGGGAGCCGGGAGCCGCCGCAGCACCCACATGTGGCTCTCCGTGGGGCCCGGGCTGCCTCACAACATGGGAGCTGGGTTTCAAGGGCAAGTACCCTAAAAGAAAGCAAGCTAGGCAGAAGTTCTGTAGCCCTTTATCTCCTAGCCTTGGAAGTCCTGCAGCAACACCTGTGCCACATTCTGGTGATTGACGCGGTCACAATGGTCCACCTACTTTCCAGGCAAGTGAACACAGACCATCCCAGTGAAGATGTGTCAACATCATGTAGTAAGAAGAGAACATGAGATAGGACATGTAATGGTGTGGTCATCTTGGAAAACACAGTCCGCCACAGCCGCTTGCCCTAACTCCAGCATCAGTTGTAGGAGGAACGTGGAAAGAAAACACCTACCATATAAGAGGGCTCTGGGGAAAAGGCAAACGCAATGACATCGGGAAGCTAAAAGAGGAAGGTGAAGATGTGGAGCATTTTGCTGACTCCAGTAGTGGAAGGGTTTGTCAGGTTGAGGAAGACGACCGTCTGAATCACGCTGAGGGGTGGATAGCCAGAAAGGGTAAGAGTCTGAGTGACGAGGGACAGAATGCCACAGACTGGGTAATTTGTAAAGAAAAGAAATTTATTTCTCACAATTCTGGGGGCTGGGAGTCCAACGTCAAGGTGCTGGCATCTGGTGAGGGCCTCCGTGCGGTGCCATCCCACCGTGGGAAGGAGAAGGGCAAGGAGGAGAGGGAGAAGACCAAACTCATTCTCGCAGCCAACCCGCTCTTGGAGTAATGGGCCCACCCCTGCAACAGGGAGGCCGATCCGTTCGTGAGGGCAGAGTCCCCCTAACGTAGTCCCCTAATCACCTCCTAAAGGTCTCACTCTCGGTACCGTTGCTTTGGGGATTACGTTTCCAGCACATGAAACCTGGGGGACACATTCAAATCACAGCTAAAGGATGATCCAGAAGATTCAGCCTTCTTTTGTTAAAAGAGATCAACAGAGAGGTGGGGCAGAGTCAGTTAATCCTGAGGGTGCGCAGTGCCAGAGAGGGAGAGGTGGAGCCAGGAGCCTGGGAGCCCACAGTGCAGGGGCCCCGCCACGCAGGACCAGCACCGAGTCCCCAGGGAGATGTCAGCCAAGAGCACCTAAGCACACCATGACCATGAAGGTTGATTCCAGTATTGTCAGCATAGTTTCAATTAGAGAAACAATGTAAGCCACCTTGTTAACAGACACTGTGAGGAAAAGCTGTATATTCACTACAATAGATGCTGGAAAAGCCTTTGATAACATGGCACTCACTTATAATAAAAAGAAAGCTCTTAGCAAACTAGAAAGCAAAGTGAATTTTTTGAACCTGATAATGTATCTACCACAGACACCCAGCAGTCGGCTGTGTCACGTTCAGCAGCTGACGCACTCCCTTTAAGGTCAGGAGCGATTGAGGGACACCTGCTGTCACTGCTTGGCCATGGAAAAAAATGTATGAAAATGGATAAAAGGTTTATAATTATAAGAAAAAACAAAATTGCTATTCCCAGGTAATTAGTAATAATACGATTGATTATAAGAAAATCTAAGCGACTCCACAAATTATTAAGTTACCACTAACCAATTACATTCAATACCCTGAGCAACAGCAATAGCCAATTATAGGTTGTACTTTTAGTGAGATACAGCCCCAACAGGGGGGAAAAAAAGAATACCTAGGAATACATCTTAAAGCCATTCAAGAGGAAATTATAAAACATTTTATTGCAAAACAAAAGAAAATCTAAACAATAGATTTATTCTGTGTTTATGGATGGGAGACTAAATATTGCAAAGAGGGCAATGCTTCTCAAATAAGCCTATACATTCAATGTAATTATCATAAAAACCTTAAGAGTTATTCAAGGAACTTGGCCGGATTGAAAAATAAGTGAAAACATATCTACATGCAGGATCATGATTGTGGAATTTCAGATCAAGGACAAAGAGCAAATCTTAAAGCCTCCTAAAAGAAAACCAGGTCTCCTTGCAAAGGATGAGAGCTCAGGAGGCATCTGGCCTCTCAGCATTCTGCCACCAGAAAGCAGTGCAGCGGTGAGTTCAAAGTTGAAAATTTTCAAAACTAAAAAATAAATAAAAAGGAAGAAGAAGAAAACTTCCTATCTGCTCCTTCTCAGGAAGTTTGTAGAGATTATACTTCACTGGAGAACAGTAGAAAATAGACCAAGAAATTAGAAGACGTGCAACTTGTGGTGAGACAGAAGAAACACCTCAGGAAGGCAACTATGAAACGTGCCGTCAGTTTGGCTGCAAGAAAGAGCCCACTGACTATTTTGCCTAAAGCAGTGGTTCTCCAGGAGTAGCGCCCAGTTCATCTGGAAACTCGTCAAAAATGTAAATTCTCAGGGTTATTCTCAGGCCGACTGCGTCAAAAATCTCTGCGGCTGGGCCCCCCGCTGGCGTCGCCTTCAGCCTCCCTCGGCGTCTGACCAGCCCAGGTGTGGAGACCGCCGGCCCCACCTGCCCTTGTTCTCAGCAGTCTTTCAGATCATACCTGCTTCCCTGAATACTGCTGTCGGCTTCAAACATGGATGTTTATTTTTTAATGAGTTTCATTCATTATTTGAATGACAATAGAGACAATAATACATTGTCTCTATTGATACCTCGGAAAATACAGAAAAGCATAAGTGAGAAAGAAAACTCATCTACAATTCCACAATCCAGAAAAAAAAAGTAGTAAATTTATCTAGTACAGGGGGTGTGTGTGTGTATAAATACATGTATTTGGATTATGTGGCATATGCTTTTTGAATATTGTTTTTATTCAAATTTATATGAGTATTTCCCATGTTATTGAAATAGCTTCCAAACTCTATTTTACTGGCTGCACATTTCATAATATAGTAGTAGTATGATTTATAAAAATTCACTTCTAGCAATGGTTTTTCTAATTTTTTGAAAGAATAATTAATGCTACAATGAATTTCATGGCAGTTCTTGGTGGTTTTGTGCCAGGGTTACAGGCACAGACCTTGTAGTCAGAGACCGGGTGTCGCTCTGAGACGCGCCATTCGCTAGTTGCATAGTTTCTGTTAACTCACATCTCGGAGTTCCGGTTTCCTCGCCTGTAAAATGGGACGTTCGTATCTTCCGGCAGGACTGTCACGAGGATGAGCAGCGTGACGCACGCATGACACTGGTGCAGCCCTGCTCTAAGGCGAAGGCCACGCGAGCGTGAAGCCGCAGTAGGAGAAACAGTAATATCAGGAGAAATAATCATGTACCTCATTGTGAGTTCTTATAAATTAATTGTTAATAATTTATTAGGTCTTTAAAATAATTGGGTCAGCAACTTGTATCAGTTTTTTGTTTTCTCTCCCAGAAAATGTTTTATTGATTTAATATCCACCCATAATTTATGAGAATAGCCATCCCAGCAATCCCTCCCAGCACGGAGCATCTGCTATGACCATTTAATAAGCAAAAGACACCACGTTGTTTTAATTTGTTGTTTTTTCTGTTAACAGTATTGACCCATAGCCGACAACAATGCACTGCACACTCAGAGGGTTGTGAGGCGGGCAGATGTCATGTCACGTGCTCTTACCACAGTGAAGTAAAACATTTTGCAAGGATTATTTTTAGCACATATAGTGATTCTGTTTCCTAGCACCAATCTGCCCCGACCCTTCAGCTGAGCCCTGCGGGGACTGAGCCGCACGCGGGGACCTGGCGCGGGGACCCGGCGTGGGCGGCGCGGACGCGGCAGGGGCCCATATGGGCGACGTAACTCCGGGGGTGCGAGGGCAGAATTTCGGAGACGAAGACGGCCAAACTGATGGAGAGCAGGCTCTTTTTAAGGTATGGTAAGGGTTAGAAACTATGGTTACTGGTGATGAAATCAACCGATTTGCACGACTGGATTTTGTTTTAGAATAATAACTGGTAATCCTGAAGAGGGAGCATTAGAAAGGAGAAAGCTAGACATGAGGTTATCAGGCCTCTGGAATCTTCTGGCAGAAAGAGCGTGGCTGTTCAGAGCCAGCGGCTGTGGAGAGGTGGGGGATGGGCTCAAAGGTCCTTTCTAGGGAGAATCTAGAGGTTGGTGAGCAATTACATTTTAATGCTGAGGGGAACTTTAGCGCTTGATTTCTTACTTTGACCAAATAAAATGGGAATTTTTGTCCGAATGATTTATAGAATATAAGGAAAAGAAGAGAAATACACACACATTTATATTAGCACGTTATTTTGGAGATTTTTGCTGCCATTTTCCAACTTATTTATTTACTTATTTTTAAATTTCAGAATATTATGGGGGTACACACATTTTGGTTACA
This sequence comes from Eulemur rufifrons, assembly GCF_041146395.1. Taxonomy (NCBI): domain Eukaryota; kingdom Metazoa; phylum Chordata; class Mammalia; order Primates; family Lemuridae; genus Eulemur; species Eulemur rufifrons. The sequence goes on along the minus strand of NC_091011.1, from coordinate 2,652,309 downwards.
TAAATTGCCTTTGCCTCCCCAAGCCAGAGCTATAAGCGTGCCCATCCCCCAGACAGTGTGCTCTGCACCCATTAGTTGTGACTTTACCCATCCCCTCCTCCCTTCCCACCTGCCCGGCACCTGATGAATGTTACTTTCATGTGAGCACCTTAGTGTTGATCAGTTAGTACCAATTTGATGGAGAGTACATGTGGTGCTTGTTTTTCCATTCTCGTGATACCTCACTTCACAGGATGGCTCCAGCTTCAACCAGGCTAATACAAGAGGTGCTAGATCACCATTGCTTTTTGTGGCTAGTAGAACTCCATGGTGTACATATACCACATTTTATTAATCCACTCATGGATTGATGGGCACTTGGGATGTTTTCACATCTTTCAATTGTGAATTGTGCTGCTATAAACTTTCTAGTGCAGATGTCTTTATTATAGAATGACTTTTTTTTCCTTTGGGTAGATGCCTAGTAGTGGGATTGCTGGATCAAATGGTATTTCTATATTTAGCTCTTTGGGATATCTCCAAATTACTTTCCACAGGGGTTGTACTAATTTGCAGTCCCACCAGCAGTGTAAGAGTGTTCCAATCTCTTCACATCCATGCCAGCATTTGTTGTTTTGGGACTTTTTGATAAAAGCCATTCTCACTGGAAACAAGTGATATCTCATTGTGGTTTGATTTGCATTTCCCTGATGATTAGGGATGTTTAGCACTTTTTCATATGTTTGTTGGCCATTATTCTGCCTTCTTTTGCAAAGTGTTCATTTACTTTGCCCACTTTTTAATGGGGTTGTTTGATTTTTTCTTGTTAATTTTCTTAAGTTCTATATAGATTCTAGTTATCATTCCTTTATCAGATGTGTAACACACACATATTTTTGCATTTTCCAACTCTTATTATTTCTTGCAATCTCTCTTATCTGCTGACAATCTTTTCAAGCAATGTTCTGTGTCTGAAATTTTCTTTCTTTACCCCAAATTTTCCTTTTCTCTGGTGCTGGAGACACAGCTTCTATCTGGATGTCTTCCTTTCACTCCTCTAAACCTGATTTTTACCTTTCTCTATCCCATTACATGCCCCTGAAGGCTGATCCGTCTTGTTCAAGGGACTTCCTTGCACCCTGTCTTGTGGTTGGGTTGCCAATAAGGGAGAAGGAGCAGAAAGGATAGGGAATGGCTTCCCAGGCCCTGTCCCTCTCTGCAGGAGAGCTGCTGGCAGGGCCACCACATATGGCTCTCTCTGTTTTCTCTCTGGATGGGTTCTGGGGACTCCTCCCTCCTCTTCTCTTCTCACTTGTTCAGGCCTAGGGATGGGAACGGTGCCACCCCCATTACTAAATCAGGGGTACTGTCCTCTCCTTTTTGGTTTCCCTAGATTTCTCCCACATCTATGTAAATAGTGCCTTGATTAAACTGTTGTCAAATTGCTGAAATTGAGTGTAACATCTGTTTCCTGCTGGGATGTTAACTGATACAGAAATTGGCACTAGAAATAGCTCCAGGAAACAGACCCTCAGCGTGGGATTCTGGGATTGGGCTGCTCTCCTTGCCATCGGGCAGGGGGACAGGAGTGACCGACTGTGGGTGGCAGATCATGGCTCTCCAAATTAAAGTGGAGCAGAATGAAGGGCAAGCGGAGGGTGAGTTGCTGGGAAGTCAATTCGCTGTAGCAGTTAGTCCCTGTGGTGCCAATATGGATGAACAGACTGGGGCAATAGGTGGCTTTTTCTGATAGCTCTAGAGCAGTGGTTCTCAACTGGTGGCAATTTTGCCCTGCAGGAGACCTTTGGCAATGTCTGAAGATACCTTTGATAGTCACAACTTGGGGATGGGGAGCCACTACTATTGGCATCCAGTGGGTAGATACCAGGGATATGGTTAAACATCTTACAACGTACAACTGGCTCAATTATCCTGCCCAAAATGTCAACAGTAATGAGGTTGAGAAACCCTGCCCTACAGGGGACTGGAAAGCAGTGAATATCAAATTGAGGACATCAGTAGAAATCAGAAAGTCTCAGTAGCAGATGTGACGGAGTCTCTCATCTCCTGGAGCCTTGGGACAGGTGGGCCTATGGACCAGGCCAGGTGTGCGACCACAGGGCCACAGAGGAATGCTTCACCCTGAGAGTCTCATACGCACCAGCACAGGGGCCCCGCTGAAGAGGCACGGGGCCCTGAGACACTGGGCCCAGAGATTTGAACTCTCAAATCTTTCTGAGAGTTCCTTGACTTCCCCATGAGAAGGAGCCAGTCCCCATTGCATTAGACCTAACAGATGACTTCACCTAAATCACAAGTGGATGCCAGTTCTCTTCTGAACACTGTGCATGCCAACTCCATGCCCACAGCCCGTCGTTAGAGTGAAACTCCAACACAGCCAGGATGAAGACACACCAAGCCCGCCCAGGAAACAGAATCTATTAGAAATTATAGGATCATGCCAACACTGATTAGCAGGAGCCTGGGGAGCATGTGAGAGAGTGCAGTGTAGGGGTGGGGGCCAGACCAAGGAGGATTAGCCGTGAGGTTTGAGCCAGCATATTCAATAAAATGTCTGCACTCACTGCAGGATCTGGGTTTAACGTGAGTGTCAGGCTCGTGGAGATGGCATAGATCACCCGCTAGGTTGGCTAACGGAGGCTGGAACTCCACCGGGGTTTACAGTCTGAAGAGCAAACACTGCAAGTCCCCTGGCATGTTCCAGTAGAGACTCTCAGGTCCCGTCAGCATCTCCTGGGGAACTCAGGAAAGACGTAGAAGCCTGCTCTGCTCTTGCTCCTGCTCCTGCTCCTGCTCCCTGCCACTCTACAGCAGCTATTCTCAAACTCCAGTAACATCAAAGGCACTTGGGGAGCTTTCAAATTTCACAAAGCCTAGTCACATCCCAGACCGATTAAATCAGAATCTCTGGGGGTGGCGCTGAGCAGCAGGGCTTTGGGAAGCTCCCCAGAGGACTCTAACAGGCACACAAGGTCGACGGCCACCAGATGGAGTCCAGTGGTTCAGAGGAGGGGGCTGGGTTCTATCGAAAAGGACCCTGCGATGTGGACTCCAGAGCACGTTTTCAATCTTCCCCAGACTCCCCCGAAGACTGTGTCACCTTTAACGAGTCCTCTATGCAGGGAGCACAGGATACTGCAAGGCTTTTGGACTCTGGCTCTGACCTGACTCTAAGCCCTAGAGACACAGACTGGTGCTGTGGCCCAAGGCCTGCGTGACGCAGTGGCAGTCAGGTGACAGATGGAGCCGTGAGCTGAGTTCTTCCCACAGTGGAGCTACAGGGACTGTGGATCCATGCCGTGCTATTTTGCCCGTCCAGAAAACATACTAAAGATGAACATACTCAGTTACTGAGAGAATTTCCTTGTTTATTTCCTGACCAATGGATTAAAAACTAATATAGTAGAAAAGGCCAGATGGAAGCCCCGGAGTGCACCGTTCCCACTGAGCTCACCAAGAGAGTCAACCAAAACTGCCTGTCTGGAGAATCCAGATGCCCCACTGGGTACTCGGACGCTGCCTGGGGAACCTATCGCATCCCTGTCCACCTTGCCAGCTGGGCTGGTACAAAAGGGAAACGGGTGGCGGGCTCCTCCGTGCCAGTTGTAGTGCTAATCCAGCCGCCCCCACGGGGCACGTGCCATCCCACCACAGACTGTGACATCATGGCCAGGTGAGCCACCTGCTACCTGACAGCAAGGTGTGCACCTCCCTTTCACAGAGGGACTGGCAACCTCTCTGCACAGGGACAGACACATTGTTGGTCGAAATTGAGAAACTGGTCTTCATTGCCATCACTTCTGCCATTGCACTATTCACAGACTCACAGAATGTCTCATCCACCTTCGTGCGATCCTGCCCGTGTTCTGTTCCAGACACTCATGTTCCGGTGAAGGATGTGTGCAGTGCAACTTGCTGCTCGCACCGCCTGCTCTTTATCCCAGAAGCGGAAAGCCCAGTTATGCCAGCGGGGAGACAGCATTCTGCGAGGCTGGGTACTGCCCTAACCAGGGGCTGATATATGCTGGCATCTCACCGGGAGTCAGGTTCAACACCCAGGGCATGAAGGCAGTGGTGTTCCTGGTTACTAATGAAACCCTTGACAAATGTTTGACTCCAGTCCCCCAAACCTCAGCCTCATTGGATTTAGAGGTCTTATGCCCAAGGGAGGGGTGCTTTCATCTGGAAACGTAGTCATGATTCCACAATGTGGAAGCCGAGACTCCTCCTGGTCCATTTTGAACCCCTTGCATCACCGCACCAACAGACAGAGAAGGGGTAACTCCATTATCAGATCTGATTAATCCCGGTTGGGTTACGACTACACCATGAGGGCAGGGAGGACCATGCTGGAACCAGGAGATTTCTTGTCACTAGAGAACTGGGCCCATCCGAGACCTAGCCAATGGAACTAAATAAAAATAGGGGTCATCTCCACCGGGCAAAGGGCCCTACTTAGATCAGGTGCTAACAGAGCGTAAAGGGTTAGAGAGCCACTGAAGGAAGAAGACAGTGACGAGCTCCATCCCAGGGACCCTGGCAGTTCTGCTCTCTGTTGTTTCCCTTCCTTTCACTCTCTGCTTCCCTACCTGCAGACGCCTAGTTGTGGCGCATGCTCTAGGCTCTGGGCGGGAGTCTGTGTGGGCGTCTCCATGATGACATGCTAGCCTTTGGGATTTCCCGGGTTCCCTGCATTGAGGACCTGGGTTTCTTACGTGGAGGAAGCACAGCGGTGGAGGTCGAGGGATCAGAGGACTGGACGGTGTGAACACCTTCCTCTCGCCCCTCCGGATCCACAGACACTGTGTGCCCTTGGAGGGTGACCAGCACCAACCGCACCTGTGGCCTCTGCCTTCCAGCTGAGGTCAGGCAACAGGGAGCATTAACAAGAAATCAGAAGGAGGGAGGAGGGTGGGGAGCAAGGTCAGGTATTTGCTCCCCTGTTTCCGCCCTGTGGGGCTGTATGGACTAAGCACCTGCGTCCACCCAAGGTGACGGTCCCCCCACACAGCCCGCCCCTTCTCCAGATTCTGGTTAATCTCCTCCTCCACGTGCCGCACCCGCCCGGGGGTGCCCTGAGGCGCTACGCAGCTCCATACTCTGACCACACGTTTGTAGCAAGTCTCTCCTTTAACTCGCCTTGAATTACCCACTTTCAATGTGCCATCTGTTTTGCCAAGACCCTGACTGATACAGTTCCTCTTTTAATGAGTACTTTATTTTTCTGTGCTTTTTTCTTTCTATGCTACATCTAAAAAGATATAGGAATTTTAAATTAAAAGAAAATTTTCTAAAAAGAAAAAGAAAACTCATTTCTTTTTCTTTCTTTCTTTTTTTTACATTTTGGGATGATGAAATTCTAAAGAGCCATGATTTTGGATTGCAGTCTGCCAAATTACACTGTAAATAGCTTTGATTTGGAATTGTATGCCCCAGATTCAAGGTTATTTGCAAATTTATTTTGCCAAAATCAGAAACCAGGTTTGAGAGTCCCAATCCTCTTATTTATGGGAAATATTTTAACAAACTGAGCATAATTGTAGAAGGAAAGTATAGAAACATTTTTCTTGCCTGTGTATATCTAATTTGCAAACCACAAACAATATTTAAGCCATTCATTTGGGATCATTTTCTCAGTTATTGTGGTTCCTTCAATCAGAACTATAGTTCTCTCAGCGTGCTATTGCCCAGCTGACAATGTTAATTCAGCACCTCGTTCTTAGTGCACTGAATCAGAATTTCTAAAGAATATTTAACTAGCTAGCCACAGAAATTAACACATTCTATACCACTTCAAAAATATTCAAAATCAGCCAGGCAGTGGCTCACACCTATAATCTCAGCATTCTGGGAGGCCGAGGTGGGAGGATCACTTGAGGCCAGGAGTTGGAGATCAGCCTGAGCAAGAGTGAGACCCTGTCTCTACTAAAAATAGAAAAATTAACTGGGTGCAGTGGCACACACCTGTAGTGCCAGCTACTTGGGAGGGCAAGGCAGAAGGATGGCTTGAGCCCAGGAGTGTGAGGTTGCGGTGAGCTATTATGACGCCACTGCACTCTACCTGGAGCAACAGAGCGAGACTCTGTCTCAAAAAAAAGAAAAAAAAAAATTCAAAATCAAAACATAGGCAAAAATAAAGACATCTCAGGAAGGGAATTATAAAATAAGAGTTCAAAATAACACAATATTTAATAATAACGGGACTAAAATTATTTCTACTAGTTTTCCAGGTGCAATTTAGTTCAATAGTTTGTTCCTATCACTATACATATGTCTAAAAACTATATTTAATCACTGACTATATTCCTTCATGCTCATAATTTCAGGACAGTTTTTTAATTATCTCTACGTTTAAGTGTGATTCGTTTAGACTCAGTCATTAACGAAGCCCCAGCATTTTAGAACAAGGTGGGAGAGAGCAGTCAGTACTGGACAAAGGTGAGCACTTGCAGCCAGTTAGGAGAGTCACAAGATGACCCCCGGCGTGTCCACATCCATCCCCTCGGCAGTGGCTCTGACTTTCACTGTGATTCAGAATCTCTGAGGGTCTTTTAAAGTGTCTGCGCCTGGGCGGCGCTCCACACCAGCTGAATCAGAATGTCTGGAAATAGGAGCTAGGTAGCAGTATGTTTTTAAGATCCCAGGTGATTCTGAAGTGCAAAAAGTTTGGGAACCACTGCTTAATGTTTGAGAGAGCATAAGAACTAGGTATCATCCATCTTCGAAAAGACAAACTGTAAAATGTTTCACTTGCAGCTAATTAACTGAAGAAAGATAATTGTATGCAGAAGGGGGGTGACATGTGGGGAGGGAGGTGGACTCTGGACCCAGACGGGCTGCCACTCCAGAAGGAGCGGCCTGGGTCACCCTGTGGACGGACTCAGCGCAGCAGGGCTTCCACCCGGGGTCGAGGCAGCCTCAGGAGAAGGAGGCCATGCACAGCGGCATGCAGAAGCTGAGGGTGGCAGTTAAGTGGCTACCAGGGAAGCTGTGTCAAGAGGAATGCCAAAGCCACCCAGGAGACAGCGGCTGTACCTCTGCCCCTGACACTGGACTACAGTGGCAGGCAAGTAACACTCGTCCCACTTCTTTGCCTCTCTCCCTCCACCCTTCCGGAGAGGTCAAGAAAGCAGCAGGCCATGGCTACAGAGGAGCTGGCGGAGGACACTGCCCGCTGTCCCGCTGCAGGCTTCTCTGGGTGAAGCAGGTGCCAGCCAGGGCGTGCAGAAGCCTGAGCTCTGCGGGACGTTCGCAGCGACGGTTACTACATGTGATGGGCGTTTCCGTTACTGAGAAGGCCCTGCTCTTGGGACTAAAGATACGGGAGGGAATTTTATTATCTGAAAAGATAATAATAAGGTTTTCTTCTGTTTTGCACACTTTCATGCTAACTTGCTCAGTAAAACAGTTGTCACAGTGCACTTGAGGGTTCCAGAGGAAACAGTGCCCGAAGGCACCGTGTCCCGCGCCACCTGCCTGTCGTCAGGTCCCAGACTGAGGCCTCTCCTCTCTGCTGCACATGGCTGCTTACCAAGGAGCCGGAGTCCTGCTCTCTCCACCCAGCTGTCATTGCTGGTGACCCATGCAGAAACTGGAACTCTCAGCAACCAACAAAAAGAATAGCAGTGACCGTGGTCCTTCGCATCCTGAGAGATCTAAGCGCCCCAGGAGAAGCACGGAAGGCTGGAGCAGAAAAGGGAAGTGCCCTGCTACAAGTGCGTAGTGTTCACGAGCCCCGTGGATCCACTAGTCTATCAAAGGCCAGCTAATAAAGGTCTGTACAAAGCACTAATGTGTCTAAATGTGCAGGCGAGTCACACACTAATGGCAGAACACACATTTCATGAAATTTAACAGTTGTTGCTGGAAAGGGGAAAAACACCACATAGTGAAAGGTGGTCTTACTAAAAACCTATCTAACAGAGGAAAATAAAACCATCAAACAGAAAGTAAAAAAACTCACAACACAACTACCCTTTGTTTAATTAAAACACTGTGACCTAACCTGTCATCTCTGAGTTCTTTCTCAGCCTTGAGAACGTTTCCGAATAGACAGTAGGACCGAGAGCTTCCCTGCTTCCCCAAGAAGGGACAGAAAGAAGAAACTCATTTCTGCTATCAATCCGCTGCATGAGAAACAGAGAAAGCCCACACAGCGGTTTCTCAGCCCTCTTCTGCTAACTGGGCCGCGGGTACAACCCGCCCTCAGCCCGCCCTGACAGAGTCAGGCCCTTCGCTCCTGGCGCTGTGCCCTCTCTCCTGAGACAGAGTGAATAAAACTTTGCATTTCCATCTATCCCAAACCTCGTCTGAGAAATGTTTCTCACTCACGTACTGACTTCACACACATAGCAAAAGGGAGAAAAAAGTAAACCTGGTTAGAAATGTCTACAAAACACCTATAGCAATCACCATATTTTATAGTAATGAAAGTATTCCTTTTAAAAGAAGGAAAATGGTATAAAGAAATGAAATGAAAAAATAAAATTATAATTATTCTTAGATTTATTTGATTGTCTACATAAATAGCTCAAAGCATCTACAGGTAAACCATTGGGCTTAGAGTTTAAAATTGTAAGAGTTATAAATTTTAATTTCATAACGTAAAATCAATATTCAAATGGGGGATTTGCCCTACCAGGTGGGTGGACTTACACCATCAGACACTAGGAATGATGGCAAAGCTCTGGACACTAATCCAGGGCAGATTGGTAGTGGCATACACAGACAGGCACGTGTACACGCATCTTTTGGCATGGAGGAAAGCATGTTTTGGCATATAGGAATCATACAATGACAAAACTGTCCTTCAAGAAAATGTGAGGTCGAAACATTTCCAGGAAGACAGATTAAAAGAAGTTACCACCAATGATGCTTCATTTTTAAAGCATGTACTTCTGGCAGGTTGCAAACAGCCTGTGAATCAAAGTCTGAATGCAAGGAGAAATGAAGAAGAAAAGGAAAATATATGGCTGAATCAAACCCAGCTTTAATCATATAAAACAATAGAATAATTTCTGATATATGGGCTTTAAGGTTAAACAAAGAAGAAGAACAAATGAATTTATCCCAAGAATTCAAGACTGATTACCTGATTCATGCAACAATATGAATGAATCTCAAAGGCAACAGGTTGAGTTTTTTAAAAAAAAGACACAAAAAGCAATATATTTTATGATTCTATTTAAATGACATTTTGGCATAAATCAAGTTACAGTTTGTCTGCAGGTGTGGGAAGAGCTTGGGTAACTTTATGGGATAAAAAATAGTGTATGTATTGATATGCAGTGATGGAGATTGCATAACTATATATGTTTGTCAAAACTCATCAAATTGTATACTTGAAAAATGAATTTTACTGCATGTATAGCATACTTCAGTAAATCTTTGAAATAAAGCTCTTCTCTATATATCACATATATATGTGAGATTAAGAGATACACATATATCTACATATATATACACATACATACATATATCTACATATATATATAGAAACCATCTTCCTAATTCTATTTTAGAATATTTTGGAGGTTCTAGACTGTATACAATAAATTAAAAAGTGAAATAATAGTTATGAAACTTGGAAAAAGAAAGATAATTTCCATTATTCACACACAACATTATTGTCCATTTTGGAAACCTTAAAGTGTCTACAGAAAAATTATTAGATTACTAACAAAGGTTAGCAGCATTGCCAGATCTAAAATCAGTATAAAAATGTCATGTGCATTTTATATGCTGGAAACAAGCAGAAAATTAACTTTTAAAAGATGCATACTAACAAAAATTAAAGCTACCTAATGAAGAATTACTATGACCTTTAAATAGAGAATTTTAAAACATTACTTAAGTTATTTCATAAGATCCAAATAAGAATCACCAAGGTGTACTATGTTAATGGACAGGAAGACATGATATCATAAGGAGATCAATTTTACTCAAAGTATGGTACAACAAATTTATATGGTAGAACAAACAGATAGAGAAAGCTAAGAATTTTCCAAACAGCAAAATTTATGTGAGGGCTTTTGTCCTAATATTTTTTAAGCCATGTTATAAGAGGCAATTTTTATTAAGATAGTGTGGAGTTGTTACTGGGATAAATTTAAAAGGAACAGAATAGAGATCTTAGAAACAGCCCCATGCAGATATGGAACTTTAACAAATGTCACAATGTGGAATATTCTCAGTGTGGAAAGGATGCCTTAATGCCAGTACAACAGGTTTAGAAAAAAACAAAACTAGGATGTCAATTTCCACCATACACTCTACATCAATTCCAGGTGAACAAAAGAGTTAAATTTCAAAGTGAAACTTTAAAATTCTTAGAATAAAATATAGCAGGATATCTTTAAAACATCAAAATAAAGTATTTCTTAAGACGTTAAAATGGCAAACCAAAAGTAGATTGATTAAATTTGACTACATTAAAATTAAGAACTGTTCATAGAAAAATACCACAGAGTAAAAAGACAAATCATAAATTGAAGTTATTTACAACAAAAACTGGAAAAAAAATGGAGAGCTAGGATATACTATAATTTATTTTAATATATTGATAAACAGGTTATTTTTCTTTTTATGTTTTTTCTTCAATTTATGGTGATATACTAAATATCACCTAAATATCATGTGCCTCTCTTTTTGCTAAGAATAAAATTTCTATGTCAAAAGTGACATGATTTTCATTTATATAGATATTTCTCTACAAAGATGGTTTTCCAGTTAATGCTCTGTGGCAGGCTAGTAATGGCTCCCAAAGATAAGTCCTCTTGCCAGTCACCAGAACCTGTGAATGCTGCCTTATCTGGAAAAGGGGTCTTTGCAGATGTGATTAATTTAAGTACTTTGAGATTAAGAGGTGATCTAAAGGCTATCACAAATGTCTGTCACCAAGGGAGATCAGACACACACAGAGGAGGAGGATGGAACGTGAACAGGGAAGCAGAAATTGAACTGATGTGGCCATGAGTCCAGGAACACCAGCAGCTGCCAGGAGAGAAGGTGCATTTCTGTTGTTTGAAGCCACCAAACTTCTGGCAATTTGTTACAGCAGCCACCAAGTACTGCTCACTTCGTCCAGCACAAGTGTATGAGAATGCCTTTTTTCCTATGCCCCTGCCAACAAAATATACATTCTGATAAAGGGATACTAGCACACCATAGATTTAATTTGAATGTTTCTTATCACAAAAAAGATTGAGTATCATGCTTAAGACACATTTACATTTGCTTTCTCCGACCTGCTTTTTCATGTCTTTGTTCACATCCAACAAGTCTTTATTGGATTATTATTTTCCTAGGACGTCTGTGGACCCTTTTTACATGTTACGGAAAAGAATCCTTTTACTGATATGTGTAGCAAATATGTTTCTCTTATTTTTATTTGTTTTGTTTATTTTTTTCTATCCAGAAACCTTTCTTATTGTTTTTATGAAATGAGATTTATCAATTTTTTTTTCTTTATGGCTTTACCAAGTAAAAATTACTTTAAAGGTACCACTTTATCTTGTGGTAATATGGGGTTCATTTTATAATTTAACTTCTTTGACCCACCTTCAATTTATATTAATATGAGTCAGTAGAAATCAAAATTTATATTTTTTGAGTAGAATTCTGATCATTTCTCAATCAATCCATCTCTTTCCCACTGATGTGCCCAGATACTTTTACCAGCTGTTAGCTACCTTTATATATATTCAGGTCTATTTATGGATTCTCTATTTTATACCAATGACATGTTTACATTTTCATACAATAATACAAATTGCTTAACCACTATTGTTTTAATTTTTAATCTATTTTAATAGTAGTATTGCTAGCCCCACCTCCTCCTCTTACTGCATTTTAAGTACATATGTATTGGAAACATTAACTTTTGAATGAACTTGTGTTTTCCCCACATATTCCTTCAAATGAAAAAATTTGTGTGGTCACATTAACTTTATAATACATTAAGGTTGACATCTTTACAATATAAAAATTTACTTATAGCCTTAAATGGCATTGAAAGTTTTCCTCATACAAATCTTGCTCATATCACATAAATTTCACTTCTAGACATACCTTTTTTGTAGCTCTTGTAAATGTGATTTTTCTTTAAGATTTGATGGACTAAATTCTGAATCCAGAAAACTTACAAAATTTTTTATTACTTCTACTATTTTTTCAGTTGATCATGGTAGGTTTCCTATATTGTGCCCTACCAAAGATAATTCGTATACCTTCTTTCCATTTTATTCATTTATTTCTCCCCCTTCTCCATTTATATTGCCTAATAATTTCAGAATAATTTAAATTCTTATTAATTAGAGTTAATATCATTGTCTCATTTTTAAGTTGCATCTAGCAACTTTTAAGAATGCATCTAGCATTTTAAAATAAATATCATAATATATTCAAGTTCTATATCTATCTATATATGTTCATATTTTCATTAGACTTAATTTTTATAAGGAATGTCTGTTAAATTATTTGCAAATGTATTTTCTTTTTCAAAATTTTTTATTTATTTTTAAGACAGTCTTGCTCTGTTGCTAGAGTGCAGTGGTATCAACACAGCTCACTGCAACCTCCAGCTCCTGGCCTCAAGCGACCCTCCTGCCTCAGCCTCTTGAATAGCTGGGACTACAGGTGCATGCTACCACACCTGGCTAATTTTTTCTATTTTTAGTAGATATGGGCTCTTGCTCTTGCTCAGGCTGGTCTTAAATTCCTGACCTCAAGCGATCCTCCTGCCTCAGCCTCCCAGAGTGTTAGGATTACAGGTGTGAGCCACCATGCCCAGCCTTCAAATGTATTTTCATCACTAATGATGATGGAGGAAGATGATCGTATGCATTTTTCTTCTGAAATATTAAAAATTACAGGTTATATTAATATATTTCCTAATATTGACTACTTATTGCATTACTGTTGTAAGCTTCACTAGTTATGATGCAAAATTCTTTTGTTTTGCTGCAAATTCTGATTGTTAATATTTTATTTTGAAATTTTACATCAATATCAGCCTGTGATTTGATATAATTATTTTGATGAATTTATAAAAATAGCTTGAAAGTTTTCTTAATACATACACACACACATTTGTACTCTGGATAAATTTATGTAGCACTGACATTTCCAGTGCTTTAAATGTTTGGTCAGTTTCCCCAGTGAATATGTCTCAGACTATGGAAATGACTACTCATGGAGGTGGGGCTGCAATGTGGGTCTTTGACAACTTGCTCTCTTTTATAATATTTTATCTGTTTGCATTTTCTTTCTCTTCTGTGGTCAGTTTTGATAGTTTATATTAATTTATATTGTATTCTAACTCTATTATGATTTCGACTTTTCTCACCTCTTGTGTTTCCTTTTTTCGCCTGTTAATATTGGATTACATGAGTCACTAGGTTTTCTCATATAATAAACATGCATTTATGAGATAAACCCCAATCTTGGTTATGATGTATTACATTTATTATACATCGCTTCATTCAGTTGGTTAACATTTTGTTTGAAATTTTTGAATATGTGTTCATAGATGAGACTGACCTTTTTTTTCTTTTTTGCGTGTTCTTTGACACATTTTGATGTCAAATTCATTCTAATCTCATAAAATAGGTTGTGAAATGTTCTCTCCTTATCTGTTCTGTGAAGGAGTTTGTATAAACTTGGAATTATCTAGTGCTTGACTATTTGTTAGAACTTCCCTGAAAACTCAGAAGTACTGATCGAGTTTCTTTAATGATTATATGACACTGTCTATCATTTCTTCCTGAACTGAAACACGTCCAGAATCCGATCCCGTCTCGCAGCCCCAGTGCCACATCCCCGCTGGAAACAGCACCTCTCTCGCCCGGTGTCCTGCTGTCCTCTCTCCGCACTCCCGTTTCCAGCCGTCCGCACAGAGCAGTGCTGGCCAGCGTTCTCTGCAGGGACGAGAGGTTCCAGTACGGCAGCCACTTGTCACACACCAGGCAGCCACTGAGCACGTGGACTGTGGTCAGCGTGACCGAGGACCTGGGTAATTAAAGTTAAATGTCAGTGACTGCCTTTGGCTGCTCACTACAAACATGGCCATTTTATTACCCGCTCTGCACTTGGCCCACTTTTCCTGCTTCCCTCCTTTCTTTGCCTTCTTTTGCCTCAATTGAGAATTTTTAAAATATTGTTGATTTCATTTTCTCATTATATTTCTCCTTTACACCTTTATTTTTCTGTTTATAATATTTTGGTGATTATCTTACAGTTAACCAATACAGCACTTTAATCTTCCTCTTTAAAATTGAAGTATAAAAGCTTTAACAACAATCATCCCCTTTCAACTTACATGCTATTACTATCCGGTATATTAGTTTTTCTTTATTCCCCCCCTAAACAACAAAAATAGTTATTTTATTTTTGTTATTTTTACCAACTTTTTATAAATATTTTTGCTCATTATTCCGTTTTGCATTTTAAACCTTCAGGCAAACTTTCTTTCTGATGTAAATTCTTTAAAATTCCCTCTAATGGTGATCTGTTAGTGCACTTGCTCTGTGTTTTTTTCTGAAAATGTCTTTATTTTACCCCAGTTTTTTAAAACATATTTTTACTCAGTATAGAAATCTGGCAGTCTTAATTTCTTTTAACTTGGTGGAAATACTATTCTGCTCACTTCCAGTCCTGAGCTGTTTGTTGGAAGTGGGCCGTTCTTTGGCAGGTGAGACCCGTTGCCTTTGCAGCTGCTTGGACGCTTTCTTTCCCTTCGATATTGTGTAGTCTTGATTGTGGGGCAGTGACGCGAAGACGGCTTTTCACTGTGAACCCTCTCTGGAAGAGGTATGCATTCATCACTTGTGCCATCGTTTTAATTTTAGAAAAAAAGGAACGGCTTTTAAATTTTATGAGATACCTATTCAACATCAACAGATATGATGGTATTTTTCTCCTATAATTTATTGATGTAATGAATTATTTGACAATATGCTCATTTTTAACTATTCTTTTATTCTGTATTAAAAGGTACTTGGCATCGTGCATTACTCTTTTGATGTAGTCCTCGGTTCTTTTGCTAACATTCTATTTAAAATGATCTCAGCTTTACTTACTGTGATTTTCTATAATTTTGCTGTAGATGCTATCATGATTAAGTTTTATTATTAAAATTTTACTGAATTATATCTTCTTTATATTTTCTATAACATTGTCAGTCTTTTAAAGATCATTTAGAATTCAGCTGTGGAGAGACCTGGTCTGGGTACCCTTTTCGGTGGGACGTATTTTATGACCTCCTGAATTCCATCTACTGGAATTGGCCCATTAAAATTTTTCACTTCCTTTTGGGTAATTTTGGCGTCTTATATTTTGCAAGGAAATCATGCTAGTTATTTATCTTGATTTTCAAAGTTACTGCCTTTCACTTACATGTAGCAATGTTTCAAGACTTTTAAAGTTCTTTTCTTTATGTTACGTTATCTTTCTCATTCCTCCCTCCTCTTCCTCAGCAGCACTGGCAAGCTGCTCACCAGGCCATCAGGCTCCGAGGGGAAGTCTGGTGATGATTCATCCTTCCGATTTCTATTCTTTGCAATCTCATCAGTTTGTTTTTTCTATAATTCCTACTTTCTGATTTCTTTTGATAACTTTCACTGTTCTTTCAAAATTTCTTTCTATTACTTATTTACTTTAATTTTCTTCTTAGTTAATTATAAGGGTATTTAATAACACTAATTTTCCTGTTACTCCAGCTTTCATTGTGTTACATATGGTTTTATATAAAGTATTCTTTTTATTTTATTCTAAATTGTAATCCCTTTATGTGATCAGCCTCGTTAACACCCTACCAACCACAATCCTAACTGTTAAGAGGTCATGGCTTAGACTGATTTACAATTTAAAAACTTAAGACAACCAATAGAAAAAAAGCTAACAGTACGTTAAGTTAAAAACATATGCTTTGCAAGTTCTACTGTGCACTGATTGGAAAAGACACACATAGACAAATAATGTAGATAAAAATAAATTACCGGTGTAGTAACTTCAGACAAATCTGATTTCTCAAGAGTAAATACTAAATAAGACTTACTGTTTCTAATTGATAAATTTCACCCACATTTAAACAGTAATAGTCTTTCTGTGTTGAAAACATTTCAGTAGCCACATTTAGATCCAGGTGTACCAAACTAATATAAAATTTCAGGAAGTAGAAAAAAATGCTGTAGGCCTGTGACACTTAAATAGACCTCTCAATCCTTTTCATTGAATTAAAAGAAAAGAAAAGAAAGATCTTCAAAAATAGATGCATAGAGAAGATCTTGAAAATTGTGTGTTTGGATTTCCCATCAGTGCCAGTGTGTGGGAACTCAGAAATGGTTTTATTTATAAAAAATGAAAGAATATGACATGTTTGTATTTCTAGTGTAGTGGGTCAAATTTTTTTCCATGTATGCTTTTCCCTCACCGTTACGTAATTTCATATTGCTACAACACACTTACAAAAAAGATAACAATTATATTTACTATTAAACAGCATAGAATAATAATGAATTGTTAAACCACGGCTCAAGTTATAAAATGCAACTTCAAGGAAAGTAGGAGGGAGAAAATACATGAATACAAATAAAATACAATATGCAAGTTATTAAAGAAAGCAAATTGAAAAAACTTATTTGACAAAGATTTAAAGGCATGCAGATGATGGAATACTAGAAAAACTAATAAAATATTACTATCAATGCCCATGGAGGCCACATGGGATTTCCCTCAGAGACAGTCTGTGTAGAGGTGAGGAATAAAAAAGAATTAAATCATCATCTCCCCTAGTAGGAAGGCAGCTGATAAAACTCTAAACTGAATCATCGTGCAAGAGCAGGATAAGCAGGCTGTGTATTAATAGGAACACAGTTAAATGCCAGAGGGAACAGCTGCAAGTGTGGAATGCAGTTGCCCTCAGGAGCAGGAATGGAGAGTAAGAAGGAGTCAGTTAGGAGACATCTTTTTTTCTTTTATAAGCCAGGCAATTCAATTTGACTTTTAAAAAATATCTATAAATATTGCAATGATAAAAATTAAATGAAAAATTCCAAAAAACATATAAAGTACAACTTCAATTATGTATTTGTGGTGCATGTGTGTGCGTGTGTGTGTACATATGTATAGACACATGGACATGCATAAAAATGCTATCAGATAAATGATAAAATGCTAAGAGTTCTATCAAAGAGTAGTAGGATTATGGGCAAATATATTTCATTCCTTATACTCTTTGTAATTTCAAAATGTTCTATACTGCTGAAGACATTTATATTTAGAAAAAATTACAGATTAACTCTGTCAAACACATGCAAGTAGTGCATTAAGTGCTGGGGATGCCAAGAGGAATAGAACACACTCAGCAACCACCAGGGCTGCTGTCCTGAGTGAGGGCACCACAGTTGAGAGGCAACTCGGCTGCTCTCCACCTCTAACCAAAGTCTTTTAGTCAGTTTACTATCTTGTCTTTCCTTTGTCTGTTGCTACTCTGGGGTCGCTCTAAAGGAGGTAACAAACTCCACTGTCACTGGTGGAATCTGGGAGCAAAGGCAAAATGTCCCTGATCATTGCCACGTGTCATGGACATCAGAGTGTTCGTATTTCTATCTGATATCCATAAACCTGTGCCGATTGCCCATATAATTTGAAATGCAAGAAGATTGCATTATTTATCTGGGAAGCTATTTTTGTAGTCTTCCTTGGGCATTATTTTTATTTTATATGAACTTCCCATCTTTGAATCATTATATCCTTAAACATATGTATAACAAAATGATTGATTTACTATGAGATGCTGCTTATATTTGCTGTTATTTCTTAGGACCTGTAAAATATTTTTAGATAAATGTCATGAAAATTAAATTCTTACATTATAAAACAAAGGTATGTAATAGAGAAACAGATGGCTAATGAGCTGTGACTTGTCACAAATGGGTTCTAAGTTTTACAACAAGAATCTATCAGCAGATAGGAAAATGTATCTGGACAAAGACCAATTGCCTGGAGTTAGTACACAATCTAATTTTAGACCATTTTACTTTTTTTCCCTGAGAGACATGAACAATATGATTGAGTCACTTTGCTGAAAACAATTGAACAAGACTGACAAATGCCTAATGCCTCAGACCATGAAGTTCCAGTTGGTCCAATCACAGATGAATTTATCGCGCCTGCAGAGACATCACTGCAGCAACAAGTCACGTCCTCCCTCCACAGTGACCACCGAATGGAAGTGGGCCAGGTTTGCGGCCTACGCTACTCAAGCATGTGTCTTCGGATAATTT
Source organism: Eulemur rufifrons (assembly GCF_041146395.1). Classification (NCBI taxonomy): domain Eukaryota; kingdom Metazoa; phylum Chordata; class Mammalia; order Primates; family Lemuridae; genus Eulemur; species Eulemur rufifrons. The sequence continues at coordinate 2,634,025 of NC_091011.1, read as the reverse complement.
TTTTAATCAGCGGGTTCTTCTGTAATTTAATTTCTTTTCCTCTTAATATTCTGGACAGACACCATTACAAGGTCTCTTGACAAGAGATTTTATGCAGTATCTGGAGGTGTTTCTGCTGTAATTGCGAATAGTCGTATGGCAACAGGAAACACAACTGCCCACCTGTGGGGCGGGACAAAATGAGCCAGTGACGGCAGCAATACTGTGCATCGGTCATAAGTGAAACCCTTGCAGAACACGCTTTGAAAACGGAAGGTCATATAGAGGAATCACACCAAGAAGCTGAGAACAATTCCAGGGCAGAGGCAGGTGTTTGCTGTCCAACAGCAAACAGGTTGTAGCTGGGAATCACAGACGTGAGCACACCATCTACAGGACAATGAATGAGTGCAGGTGAAAATCAGCGGCTCTCACGCCCTCCGCACAGGATTTGTCTCCAGTTTAACGTGTAGGTCTCATGGCTTCCTTTTCCTTCTAACAAAGCCCACTTGCTACTGAAAATGGAACCTGGCCTCAGAGCTGGGTCATTTCTTCAATCCTTCATCTTCCTTAAGGTAACTTGTGCTTGAAGGGTGGCAAAATGGACTGGAAAACCTACTAGACTTGCTGTCTTTGCTCTGAGTGTGCAGTGGTAAAACGGGCTCTTGACAAGCCAAGCACATAATGACAGTAGGTTTCTCAAGAATGTACCTTCTAGGTGGCCAGGGTCTTCCAGGCTCCAGTGGTAGCAACGGGGTGAGGTGCGGGGTGGGAGAACGTACCTGCGAAGGGTCTCAGGTTCCACAGCTGAGTTCCCTTGGAGGAAAGCTGAGGAGTAATAGTCTGAAAACAGAGGCTTTGAGATTTCTCTAGATTTGGGATTTTATTGTTGTTACTGTTTCCTTTTTTTCTTACAATAGTAACAGATTCCCAGTTTAAAGCATGGAATATATTCTGAACGTATTAAAAAGGGAGTAACAGCCATTCATAAATGTGCAGTCTGGACGTGGTCTCTGCAAAGACTTCGCCACTCTTGAGAGACAACAGGCTGTCGTGGCCCAAAGCCCTGGGCCAGCTTTACAGGAGTCCACAGCCGCCGACACAGGGGTCCCACCTTACCCCTGAGGGTCTGGCTACATCCCACCTTTCCTATGCCTAGTTTCAGAAGAGCCAGAGAGAGAAGTGACCCTGTTGAATAACATTTATAAACGGAGCCCCCCGAAGCGGAGTAGCCTTTGGGGGTGCAGCACTGGTGTGAAGCCCGGGGCTAAGGAACCAGGAACGTGGATAGAATCATGTAACCAAGACAGCTTTTTCTACCTGTTCCTTTCCTCCTCCCTCTGACCAAGATGGTGCTGTTAAACTCCAGTCACAATGAGTAAAGGACAATTCTAAACCACTGGTCTTTACTCTGACAAACCCTGCACACCGCTCACCCTGCAGGGGGATGTTCACGGCACTCACCGTTCCTGCTCACACAGTGTTGCCGACCGGTCAGGCACAGTCTTTCCGGGATTCACTCTTTAATCCTCACGACAGTGCCATGAAGTAGGAACTGTGATTACCGCTACATCACAGATGGAGAAGGAGGGGCACAGAAAGGAAATGGCTCAAGGTCACACAGCTAGTGTGTGCTGAAGGTGGAACTCTATTCCTGACAATTCTCCTTCAAGGACCAAGCTCTTAATCTTTCTCCATACTTCACTCCAGCCAAGTGTTTTGGGTGCCCTCATATTTAGAAATTTAGAGTGGTATGTATGTGCCATTTTGTCCTTAGGATTAACAGGTAATATCTTTCAACACAAATCTCTGATTGAATTTTTAAATTATTAGGACAATTTTTAAAATAAATTTGCAGCAAAAAAAAATCTCAGGTTTTGTTGTGATTGATATTGTCTTCTCCTTCAAGGAAATAATATATTTTCCACTTTGTCACCAATTTCTATTTTATAGCTTGTGCATGTTTCTTTGTTCGATTCACAATTAGGATCTTACTGGCTCTTCTTTTTGCATGAAATCTTTATAAGTTATTATATAGTATTTAACTTTTCACAATATTTGAGGCAAATCTCTTTCCAAATGATTGTCTGTCTTCAATGTTTGGATAACTTCATGTATAGATAATTTTAACACTTTATTTAGGAAAAAAAATTGTCTTTTAGTAATTTTCCCTTTGCTCTTTCTAATTCAGAGGACAGACAGATAATCATTAATCCAGGCTGCCCAAAGTGTGGTCTACCAGACAATGCCAAGCTGAGGACTGGAGGTTACTAGTTGGCAAAATAAATTGAGAAGGGCCATTTAGAAACTTCTGTGGCAATATGACAGGGAAATTTTTTGTCTACTGAATTTAAAAATAAAAATGGGGTTGAAAATTTGTCTTTTTGTTCCATTTTTCTAATAATTCATTTTGAATGCATTTTTAAATGTATCATGACATGTTGGAGGGAGGGAAAACTGATTCTCCACCACAGAAAGTTTGAGAATCACTGGTTTATATTTTCTCTCCATTTTCAGCATATGGGGAAGGAGGTAGCATAAAGTTTGTTTTTGTTTTTGTTTTTTCATCTGATTTGTTTACGTGCATACATAATCTAAATACATGAGAAAGTTATTTTGATACATGCTATGTCATATGTTTAAACATTAATTAAAAAAACCAATTTTTTAGAGCAACAAAATGGAGGACTGGGAAACTCCAAGCTTCTCCACAAAAATATTTTTTTTAAAAAACCCCAAAAAGGAAAAAGCGCAGAAGTTGTCTGAACCACCTTTGAAGGAGCAGGTTTACAGCAAACAAATAACAGCCAATTAAAGAAAAGCCATTGTCAAAGCAGTAGGAGAGGTTCGTGGCATTTCCACTCCTGTCCCCTCTGTGCCCCGGGACAGCAGTGATCTTGGCCTTGAGCAGGCGGCAGCCAGGTTCCAAGATCCACCCCTCCTCATTAAATAAGAGGGAGCGGAGCAGACTTCCTTTACCAGTTATTGTGTACACCTCTTCCAACCTGTGTGGGTTACCTGAAGGGCTGACAAGAGACACTCACCTCTGGACACAGGTGACAGAAGTGCCGGCACTGCTCATACCAGCTACCAGGTGGCTAGATGCTCATGGACTCCGTGGCAAGGGGTTGAAGCAGAGGGGCACAAAGGCCGTCAAAGACCCAGAAGGAAACTTAGGTGAGAGGCTTTGGGTGAATTAGAACACTCAAAGCAGCCACGTATACAGGTGAATTTGGAAAGCCAGGTGTATGCCCAAGAACGAGGCCTGAGAAGACCTGAGCTTTGACTTCCTGCTGACCCTGAGCTCAGCACAGGCCTAGCCAAGCGATGAGGGAGTCCCCGGCACAGAGCCAAGGCCCAAAGACTGGAAGCTGGCTCTTCTCTCTTTTGCGTTTTGTTCAGATGAGATTTTTGGTTGGCCTTTGTTGGTTTGTTTGTTTCTGCTCTTGGCCTTTAAGAAAATCTCTTGTCAAAACACTGGCTGAACATGAGCTAAAGGAATAGAGACTTCAATGACCACTCATGACAAGAAACAATCTTTATAAAAATGGTTTGGAAAAGTCTCACATGGACTGCTACAACCTTCAACAATTAAAAAGAAAGGAGACCTGGGGAAGGAGAGAATCTGATTTCCAGAGTTATCACATTATAATAGTCAAATTCCCAATTTCCAGTAAAAACAACAAAAATCACAAGACATACTAGAAAACAGGAGAAGATGGCTCATTCAAAGTTTCAAAATAAATTCAAAATTAATTGAAAGAAACTAAAGAGAAGAAAAATAGAAGACTCAAGTTACTAAGTTCAGAAATGAAAAATGGAGACACTACTATCAATTTTGCAAAACTAAAAAGATTATAACAGTACTGTGAACAATTGTACAACAAATTGGATAACCTAGATGAAACAGACACATGAGCTACCAAACCTGAATCATAAAGAAATAGAAAATCTGAATAAACCTATACCTAGTAAAGAGATTGCATCAAAATAAAAAACCTCCCTACAAAAAAAAAGTCCTGGACCAGACAGCTTCAATGGTGAATTCTACCAAACTTTAATAAAGAAACACCACCAATCCTTTTCAAACTTTTTCAAAAAAGTTGAAAAGGAGTGAACACCTCCAAACTCATTCTTTGAGGCCAGCATTACTCTAATACCAAAGCCAAAGATACTACAGGAAAAGAAAGTCACACATTAATATTTCTTATGACTTCTGTGCAGAAATCTTCAACAAAATACTAGCAAACCAAATTTTAAAACATATTAAAAGAATTATAAACTATGACCAGTGGGATTTATTTCTGGAATGCAAGAATAGCTCAACAAATGAAAATTAATCAATATAATACACTAAAATAATAGAATAGAAGAGACAAATCACACAATCATCTCAATTGGTGCATAAAAAAGCATTGAACAAAATTCAAGAGTTTTTCATTATGAAAATGCTCAATAATCTAAGAATGAAAGAGAATTTCCTCAAAATGATAAAGGCCATATATAACCAACCCACAGCTAACATCATAATGGCTAATGAGTGAAGGTTTTTCCTTGAGTCTCAGGAACAAGACAGGATGCCTGCATTCACCACTGCCGCTCAAGACAGTTTTGGAAGTTTTAACAAGAACAATTAGACAAGAAAAGTCATTCAATTTGGAAAGGAAGAAGTAAAATTATATATGACATAATTGTATATGTAAAAACCCCCTAAACATTGTACACACACACACACACACACACACACAAAACTGTTACAGTCGGTAAATGCACTCAGCAAAGTTTCAGGACACAAAATTAACACACAAAAATCAGTTATATTTCTATACACTAACAATGAAAGGTACAAAAAGGAAATTTAAAAAACATTTTCAATTATAATAGCATAAAAAGAATAAAATATTAAGGAAGAAATTTAACCAAGCAGGTGAAAGATTTGTACACTAAAAGCTACAAAACATTGCTGAAAGAAATTAAAGAAGACATAAACAAATGAAAAGAATCATATTCATGGATTGAGACTTAATATTGTTAAGATGATAATGCTACTCAAGCAATCTACAGATTCAATGCAATATCTATCAAAATCCCAACAGTATTTTTTTGCAGAAATAAAAAATTAATCCTGCTAATAAAATCTATATGGATTTTCACATGTTTCCAAATAGCCAAAACAATCTTAAAACAGAAAACAAAGTTGGAGATTTCACATTTCCTGATTTCAAAACATACTTCAGTAATCAAAACAATGTGGTACTGGCATAAGAACAGCCATGTAACCCAATGGAATAGAACAGATAGTCCAGAAACAAACCCTTACATTGATTTTCAACAAGAATGCCAATACCATTCAATTCGTCTTTTCAACCAATGGTATTGGTTAAACTGAATTTCCAGTTGTAAAAAAACGAAATTGGACCCTTATCTTACATGATATACAATAGTTAACTCAACATAGATCAGAGATCTAAACATAAGAGCTTTGCAAACCATATATCTGGTAAGAGATTGATATCCAGAATTTACAAAGAATTTTTACAACTCAACAAACAAAAAACAAATAACCCAATTAAAAAATATGCAAAAGACTTGAATAGATATTTGTACAAACAAGATATGAAAATGGCCAATAAGCATATGAATTTTTTCTCTTGTGACTTACTGGTAGGAATGCAAAATGGTATAGCCACTGTGGCAAACAGTTTGGTGGTTCCTAAAATTTAAACATAGGAATAAAATATAATTTCACTGCTAGGTGTACACTTAAAAGAATTAAAAGCAGAAACTCAGACACTTGTACACTAATGGTCACAGCAGCATTATTAACAATAGTCAAAACAGGAAAATAACCCAAATGTTCATCAACAGATGAAGGAATAAAAAATTTGGTGTGTACATTCCGTGGCATGTTATTCAGCCTTTAAAGAATGAAATTGTGATACACACCTGACACAGTAGGACAAAGATACTGAGAATAGTCAAATTCGTAGACACAGAAAACAGAATGGAGGTTACCAGGGGCCGGGGGTAGGAAGGAAAAAGGAGTTATTTTTTAATGGGAGAGAGTTTCTGTTTGGGATGACAAAGAAGTTCTAGAAATAGTGTTTGCACAATATCATAAATGTATTTAATGCCACTTAATGCACGTCTACAGTTAAAATGGTAAATTTTATATAATGTATTTTTACCACAATAAAAAAGGAATAAAAATGTTTAGCAAAGCCCCATCATGATTTAGTTCATCTTGTCCAAACTAATTGCAATAATCCTTTGCCATCCATTATTCTTACATTGATCACTTAATTTTAAACTCTTTTGACCCCTTATTCTAATCAGATATTGTGGAACCAGTGCTACAGTCTTTATTTGACAGTTTTTTTTTCTCATGGAGATATTATTCTTCCACATGATTTTAATGATATATTATTATCATTATTCAGTTGTACAGATACAGTATAACGTATCTATTTTCTCAATGTAAGTTAAGGTATTTCTAATTTTGATATTATTCATAATGTTGCAGTGAATCTCGTTAGCCCAGGAATTTTTCAGCATATCTCTTTCCTTAGTATAATTTAAATTATCTCTCTACCTACCTGCCTGTCTGTCTATCATGAAAAGGGAGAGAGAAGGAGCCGGGGGGGGGGGGCCAGGGGGGGCTGGGGGGGGTGCGTGGAAGGGGAGAGAGAGACCCAGATATCCAGGAAGAAAGGCTTGATCTGTATGCCTCACTTCTGGTAAGATAGAAATGTTTTTATATTTTTACTAAACACTGGTATTTTTAAATTTTGTTAATTGCTTATCTATTCTTCTCTTAAAAAGTTGGCCTCTTTTAAACTGATTTGCAGAATTATTTTAAAATACATGTTTTGTATTGTGCAGAAAATGGTTAACATAGCAGATTTGAGGCTGCTGTCCTTATAAAGGCCTGCCTACAAGTACACCCTTGGCTGGCATCTTCTATTTGGGGAGGTTTCTCGCCAATCCCTAATTGATGACAGTGGCTCCCTCTGCTTCAACTTTTTGGACACCTGCTTTGCTTCTGGAAATCTGGATTTTGATACATACTAAGCAAAAGGTGGCTTCATGACCAGAACCCAGTAAAAACCTTGGACACTGATTCTTCAGTGAGCTTCTCAGGTAGACAACATTTCACGTGTTGTCACGATTACATTGCGGGTTGGAATTAAGCATGTCCTGTGTGGCTTCATAGGGATTGGGCTCTTAAAACCTTACACCTGGCTTCCTCTGGCCTTCTCCCTATGCACCTTTTTCCTTTGCTAATTTTGTTCTTATCCTTTCTTTGCAATAAATCTTAGCCATAAGTATGACTGTACACCGAGTCCTGTGAGTCCTCGTAGAGAATCACCAAACCAGGCTGTATGTGTGAGGACCTTCCCCTGACATCAATCTTTAATCTTGTAATTCATGCACATATTTTTTAAGATTTTCCATTTCCTTTTTCTATTCTTTATGGCTGCAGTCCCCAACCCCTGGACTGTGGACCAGTACTGCTCCTTGGCCTGTTGGGAGCCAGGCTGCACAGCAGGAGGTGAACTGCGGGGGAGCAAGCAAAGCTTCATCTGTATTTACAGCTGCTCCCCATTGCTCACCTCACTGCCGGAGCTCTGCCCCCGTCAGATCCGTCACTGTTCCCATCCCCCAGATGGGACCATTTAGTTGCAGCAAAACAAGCACAGGACTCCCACTGATTCTGCATTATGGTGAGTTGTGTAATTATTTCATTGTATATTACAAAGTAATGATAATAGAAATAAAGTGCACAATAAATGTAATACTCTTGAATCATCCTGAAACCATCCCGTCCCCACCACCATCCATGGAAAAAATTGTCTTCCGTGAAACCAGTCCCTGGTGCCAAAAAGGTTGGGAACCACTGCTTTATGGTGTTTCTTAAGCCAAAGAAGTTTGGGTGTGAGCAAATCAAAATTTTCACTCCGCAGATTTACCCCTCCCCAAGCACCTCCTGCTGAAATTCCTACCTGTTCCCGGCTTCATGAGCATCATAGTTTCTATTCTGCTCTCCTTAAGTGACAATCCAAGGAATACCTCAAAAATAGGTAGAAAGAAAATTATTAATCAAGGTGCTTTCTTGGATGATACCTGTAACAATGCCTAAGTTTGTACACATTATGTAGTTTTACCCTTTGAACCTGCAGAGAAGACAGAATTCTTGAAGTCATTCAGGCAAGAAGTATTTGTTGAGATCAGCTGCTAACTGTGTGTTCCAGCCTGATTCCATATGCCTTTTAAATGGTTTAAATTCCTCCCAGATCCTTGAAATACTTTGTTACTTTTACTTTTCAATGTTGTGAATTTTCATCTTTCTCTAGTTTTTGCAGGCAGGTTTTTAAATGGTGAATGAGAGAATGGAATCATGGGCTGCAGCCAGACAGGGAGTTTTAATGGCAAACATTTTCATATATTTCCCAGCAGTTATATTTTCCATGCAAATTTTTTAACAGAAATCATAATGTAAGTTCTAGATTACAACACTGTTAACACAGAATGTTCATACATCTTAGAGGGAAAATGATATGAAGAATGGCTTTTCGAAGGTAATGTCCCACTTTTAAAAAGTGGCTCAGGTAATTTAATACAAACACTTAAAAGACAGGAAAAATTATCCAAGTTAATTACAGGTAAAATGGCTTTTATATTGTTTTACGTAGTTCAGCTTCTGCAGAGTAAAATTAAATATCTTTATAAAATTAAGTCCCTTTGCACAAGCTGCCAACTATGCAAATAATTTTGTCATGTTAGAACATGCTGAAAAGGAACACCATTTGCTCTTTAAATGGATAAGAGAGCTTCAGAACGGACAAATTTTGGTTATGTCAGGAAAAAATGAATGGCATGTTCTGGAAAAGCCATAAAATAAACACAGGAATAAAAACTGTGTAAATGAAGCACGGGAGGGCCAGGTTCGTGCACAAGCAGAAACAATAATAACACAAAAAACTCTCAAGATGGGACGTGATACCACCAGACCCCTGAGTCTCATTTGCAGAGTAAGACAGGAAAGACACGCAACTCTGCATACTTCATGACTTCCGTGTTTGAGTGCTAAGCCTCGATGTCGCTCTTTTGGCTGGGTTATTTCCTGAAGTTACATAGTAAGTTATGATACACAGGCAGTGTATTTTCTAACTTATTTTCATGATATGTCTTTTTGTTCACTTTCCAATGTTTTTAAAAATGTGGCTTGTTATAAAATTCTTGCTTCAAAGCTTTTACTTCCAGCACAATGGAATATGTAGTTCAACAAATCCTCTCCCCTAGAAAGTTACAATAAAGTAGGAAAAGCTGTCATAAACATCCATTTCAACACTGGAAATTGACCAAAGCCACACAGCAAACTGAGACAGATTTATTGAGAAATAAAAGAGAAAACTGCTGATCTCCAGGTTAGAGCAATGGAGTCTCTGGGTTCTTGTCAGGGCTGTTCCCACCCATTTCCAGCAGAGAAAGGCAGGGGAACCAGCCCCACTGCCCACGGCCGGAGGCTCACGGGCTGGGAACGCTGGCACTCACAGCCGTGGTGTCCACAGCAACAGAGGGAGCCAGTTCTGTTTGGAGCTAGCAACAGCCCAGAAGATTAGCTGGGGATTTAACTGTAAGAGTTGGAAGTTACCTTATTTTGAGCTAACTATAGATGCAGATTCAATTGTATGAACTAATACAAAGAGATCATTGTGATTTTCATTTGCACTTCCCTAGTGGTGTTGAACATCTTCTCACATGCTTATTTTCCCATCTGTATGTCTTCATAACATCTTCAGTAAAATGTCTTTTTCGTGACTTTTGCCCATTTTCTACTTGAATAAATGTTTGCTTTGTTACTGTTGAGGTGTGAGAGTTCTTAGTATTCTAGATAACAATCTTTTGTTGGATATGTGGATTGCAAATATTTTTTCCCATTCTGTATCTTGTCTTTTCACATTCTCAACAGGGTCTTGGACAGAACAAAAGTTTTTAATTTTGATGAAATAGAATTTGTCAATTTCTCTTTTTATGGATCATGCTTTTGATATTAAGCTTAGCCCTAGTCCTAGATCTGGAAGATTTTCCGCTATGTCTTTTTTCCTGAGTCCTTTGCAATTGTACCTTTTACATTTGAGTTTGTGATCCATTTTAAGTTAATTTTTATGTAAAGTATTAGACTTGGATTGAGGTTCATTTTCTTGCCTATGGATATCCACTTGCTCCAGCACCATTTGTTAAAAATCTCTATCCTTTCTGTGGTTAGTTGCTTTTGCATCTTTATCAAAAGTCAGCTGGACATATTTTTGGGGGGTTATTTCTGGGTTCTCTATTCTGTCCCATTAATCTGTATGTCTGTCCCTTTATCAACATCACACAGTTTGATTACTGTAGTTATAACCAGGCCTTGAAATTAGGTAGACTGAGTCCTCCCGCTTTATTCTTCTTTTTCAAAACTGTTTAGCAATTCTAGTTACTTTGTCTTTCCATATAAATTTTGGAATAATATTGTCTATGTCTACAAAAAAGCTTGCTGTGATTTTGGTAGGAATTGGATTAAACCTATGCATCAATTTGGGGAGAACTGACATCTTTATTATGTTGAGTCTTCTAATCCATGAATATAGTATTATTTAAGCTTTCTGATTTATTCCATAGGGGTATGTGTGTGAAGAGGATGGATGAAAGTCCCAGCTCCCTGCACAGATGTCTCTGATGCTGGCTGGGGAGGGCAGGGAGGGTCACCGGACAGCCAGGGAGGGAAGCCTAGGCTGTCGCAGCCTTGGCTGGCTGGGGTGGGCATGGGGCCAGCTTTTCCTGTCATCTGCAGGAGGAGTAGAGTGGTTACTGACTTGAAGTTTTTTGTCTTAGTAGTTTGCTCTTTTCCTGGTCCCTTGGCTAGAGAAAGCAGACTTTTGTTGGGGCTTTTTATGTCTTTGCCTATTGACATTTCTGGGTTCTCTACTTCTTCATGCCCAAGTCTTGAATACATGAGGCAAAAAATGAAAAACAAAACAAAAAAGACCCAAAAACCTAGGAAACTCAACAAGGTGTGATTTCTTGGATCCCGAAGTCACGGTGTCACCCTCCAGGCTGCCACCTTCTCTCTGCCTTTCAAAGCCTTCTCATGTTTGTTTTATCTAAAACATCCAGAATTTTTAGTAATACTAAGCAGGAGGAATAGGGAAAAGTATATTCACCCCATATTTCTGGATGAGAAACAAAGTCTTAATTTAATATTAATTCCATTATCCTTTTATTTAAAATTCACCATTTTAGGGTCCCATTTAATAGGCCCCTCCATTCTTAGGGTTTATAATAATAGTTTCCTGTATTAACTTTCTACTGTTGTGTAACAAACTAACACGCATGAATTGACTTAAAACAACACATAGTTACTTATTTACGGGTTCCGTGGGTCAGGGGCCGTGGCGAGGCCCGGCTGGGTCTCGTGCTCAGAGCGTCACAAAGCACAATCAGGACGCCGACCCACCCCGCTGCGCTGCGCGGTCGGTCCTCGGCGCTCAGGGCTCTCGGGCTGGAACTCAGTTTCCCTCCACGGCTCCCTGAGGCGGTGCCACACACGGCCCCTGCGAGCCTGGCTGTCAGCTGCTGCGGGACCCACAGTCTCCCAACTTGGAATCTTCCCCTTCAGTAAAGGTCTGGGCCTTCTTTGAAGGGCTCACCTGATTAGGTGAAGCCTACCGGGAGGGAGCTTCCCTCTGATGAACTCCAGTCGACTGATTAGGGAATGTAAGTGGGCCTCCAAAATCCCCTCCCCTTTGCCTTGGAAGTACCTAATCACGGGAGTAAAACCCCATCCTCCTCACGAGGTCCCACCGCACTCAGGCCAGCGAAGAATTCTGCCTCTCGCAGTTCCTGTATTTTCTTCTGAAGTTCACACATCAGATTCGATTGATCAGAAGATGACGTTTATCTATGAGATGACACAGGCCGGCAACTTCCTTTCCCGCTTCGCCCTCCCCTCAGTGCCCCGCAGCGCCCGTCGGAGCGAGTCACTGTGACCTCGCGTGTTGGTGCTTCCGTGGTCTACTTATTTCACTGGTCAGTTTATCTATACCTGTGCCACCGCCAAATTATTCTGATTTCTCTCTTCATATCAACTCTGATCATTTAGAAAAGCAAACTCACTGCCTTGGGTTGTTCTCAGGCCTTTTGTCCTTCATATTCACCGTAGGATCAAAGTCACCTGAAAAACCCCTTGAGAAATTTAGTTGAAGTTCCAGTTTATCTTTAAAGGAATTTGAGAAAAAATAAATCTTTATGTTTGTGCATCTTCCTATTTATAAATATAGTGAATATCTCCATCTTTCTTTAATTTTCAATAAATCATTATAATTTGCTCCTTACAAATCTAGGCTGTATTTTATTAATTTTTTTCCAAGTACGCTTTCTGCTATTATTGTTGCTGTTATTATAAATGGCACTTTAGAAAATAAATTTCTAACTATATGTTGCTGACATATATTAATATTAATTTTGAATATTGATCTTGAATCAAACCAAATTATAAAACTCTTATTAATGTTAATAACTTGTCTGTATTTCTTAAATAAACAAACATACTATGTAACAACAGACAATTTTATATCTTCCTTTTCCAGATTCATACCATTTTTTTTTCTATTTTAAGGCATGACCAGGCCTTCCAATAAAATTGAAATAGTACTGATGATAATGGATATCATTGCCTATAGCTCTATTACTTCACAGAATAATGTTTTGTGAATTTTCAAATATTATTTTTAAAATTTAAAAAACTTTCTTTTATAGCTTGCAAAGAATTATTTTTTATTACGTACACATTTTGAAGTATTTTGCACATCCATTTATAAAATTAAATTACTTTTCTCCTTTAATTTGTTAATGTGATGAATTACGTAATTAATTTTCTGCCATTAAATCATTCTTGCATTCTTAAAATATATACAACTTGGTCATGACATATTTTGTTTATATTTTTCAGATATTTTATTGCTAATGTTAATATTTTATTGCATTTATGCTTATTACTGAAATTGATCTTTAATACTCTTTTTTTATGACTTTTCTGGTTTTGTATAAAGGTTAAGCTTGACTCTTAGAATGAATTGTGATATATTCTCTCTTTTTCCATTATCTGGAATTTTGTAAGGCATCGAAATTATTTGTTCCTGGAAAGTTTGGTGGAACTCTCTGGCAAACCATCTTCAGCCTTTGGATTCTTTTTAATTTTTCAAATACTGATCTGATATTTTTAATGCTTATTGACCATTCAGATTTTATATATTCTTGAGTCAGCTTTTCAAATTATATTTTCTAGGAATTTATCTACTTCATCTATCTTAAATTTTGTAATTCTGCTCTCTTCAGTGGGACCCATAATTCAAAGGAAGGTGCACACGATATAAATGGTTATACACTGAGAAGCCTCAGTCTTGTCGGTCAGTCCTCATCCTTTGTCCTGCACTCCTAAATAATTAATTTGATTAATTTTTTAAAAGATTAGTCCAGTGTTTATGTAAACACAACATATACAAATGCATATTCTTAATCTCTTTCCAACAAAAAGTATTTACAAACTCTGGACCCTGGAGGCGGGAGAGATGCAGAGAGGGCAGGCTGGAAGGCGCTGTGGGTCTGCTCTGGTCCATGCAAAGCGCAATTGAGGTTGCAGGTGGAATTCAGTTTGTTAATCAGCTGACTTTAAAATTGGAAGATCAGCCTGGATTGTCGGGGTGGGAGGAGTGTAATCACAGGGTCCTTAAAAGTGGAAGAGGGGCCAGAGGGAGGCAGAGAGAGGTGTGCCGGGGAAGATCAGCGTGATGCGATGTGAGAAGGACTTCAAAGCTGAGGAAGGGGCAGAGCCAGGGAACGCGGGCAGCCTCCGGGCACCGGAGCGGCGAGGACATGGACTGCGCACCGCAGCCTCCAGAAGATGCGGGACACGTCGGAGTAAGCCCAGCGAGACCTGGGCTGGACTTCCACCCGACAGAACTGCAACGTGATAAGCCTGTGTTGTTTTAAGTCACTAAATTTGTGGTAATTTGTTATGGTAGCAAGAGGAAACTAATGCAAAGTCCATTTTATATGTAGATATATTTTATTTTGATTTTGTTATTATTACACTTGAATCTTGAACGACAAACACAGCTTTGAACTGCTCAGGTCCACTTATGCACAGATGTTTTTAACCAAACTTGGATCAAAAATACATCACTTAAAGGATTTGAAATCCGCATACAGGGAGAGCCGGCTTTTCCTATGTGGATTCTGCAGGGCCAACCGCAAGGTCTGAGTGTGCAGGACTGCGGCACGCAGCAGGTCCTGGCACCCATCCCCAGCACAGGGAGGGGCGGCTGTATTTTTAAATCTTGACACAGTGTTTACTAGTCAAACATGATTGGCAACGACCTCTGCATCCAAACACGAGCCTCTGGTGCTCTAGCACCTCTTCTGCATTCTCTCCTTGCACAGATCAGGTGCACAGTGAAACACTTTTTGAAGTTTAATCATTATAAAAATGATATCCACTTCAGGTGAACATTTTTCAAACATGGAATATGTGATATGGAGAGTAAGAACTCCTAGCCCCCTTCCCGCTCCTCAGAGGTAACTACTCAACCTTTTTATATGTATCCAACTATTATACTTCCTCTTTGTACACAAACCTATGTGTATATTACCTTTTTGGGGGTAAATATACATATATGCCTGTTGGAATATACATGTGTAAAGTGTAAATAATTCCTATTTATTTATTTTAAATTGACAAATAATAATTAGGTCTATTTTTAGAGTACAATGTGATATTTTCATCTATGTATACATATATTTTAAAACAAGCTTCTTTATTTTGCATTTGCATTTTCACCTCTACTTCTAACTTATAAAAAAAATGTATCAATCCAAAACTATATCCATGTTTGGTCAGGGAGCATGCAGCATGAAAACTTGAATTTTGGGCCTAATGCTCTGTGTTAGGGTTATTTGTGTGAATCAAAACTGAGCTCCCACACACTTACCACTGGGGTGGTGGGCCTGACCCAAGTCTTCTCGAAATAGGAGGCCTCCCTGGAAGAATTAATTCTAGAAAGAAAAAGAGTTGATCAGAAACACCTACAAATCAAGCCATAGCAGGTGGTGAAGAAAGGCAATTTTGAGTTTTCATAGAATCCATCACAATAGTTTACCCAACCTTGCCCACCACGGAGTCCTCTCTGACTCCCAGGAGAGGGGGAGATGTAAATTAAAATGTAACAGCTATATTCACTCTATACTATGTAAAGCATCAGGGTTCAAGCCAATACCTCTTTGCTAACCCTCAAATTAAATAGCACAAATGCAAGAGAAAATTTTTTCCAATTCAGCACAGAGCACAGCACGGCTTCAAGTACATCGAAAGTTCCAGAAATACAGTGACAATGTTGGCATTTTGGCAAATTTTGGCATGCTGAGGTCTGTGCAGAGGCGTGTGATGGCGGGGGTGTCCTGGGCAGCGGTGACTGGCGAAGACCGCAGTGCGCGAGGAACACCAAGGCCGGGAAACGCGGCCTGCGGCAGGAGGCAGCCTGCAAAGGCCTCAGTGTGCGGCGACACGATGTCCCCGGGTTCTCAGGGCAGTGACTGGCACTAGTGGACAACGGGGCCAGGAAGGAGAGTGACAAACTTGACTTTTGCTTGGCAGAACAGCTAAGACACACCCTGGAAGTACTAAGAGTAACTGGATGCCATGCCGATGCTTCCGGGCGGCAGGAGCCCGGGGCAGCCAGGCCGGAGCGCAGCTGTCAAGCCGCCCCAGACCGACGCGGCAGCCACACGCTGCGGTCCGGTCCTCTCAAAATGACCCTGTTTGTACCCAGCCCCAGCTTGCTGGAGAAACATGGTTTACACATAAAGTTTCTGGATTTGTAGTGAATTTTAGTAACTATATCAGATTGCCCAAAATTGCTGATCTGTGACAAACTGTTAGCTTAAGGACTTCTTTCTGAATCCACCATCTTCTATTGCCCAAACCACGAAAGAAATGAGTTTAAGTGTCTACAGACTTCTCTGAAAGCAGAGTAACACTTCCTGTAAAGCAGGGAAGGTGACGCGCTGGCCAAGAGTGCACACGGGAGCCGATCGATCCTAACCAAGGTGATTTTCTCTCCCATGGCTTCAACAATTGCTTTTCACAGATCTGAATGCTTTATATAGTTTATCATTATTAAACTATTTCTTCTATTCTCTATGGGCAGAAAAAGAAATTGCCTGATTAAACTTCACCATACAACTTTCACGACATTATTAGTCTCCAAGTATCGTACCCTCTGGCATTCAGAGCTTCAAGAACCTTTTATTCTTACATATTAACAATTTTACTCTTGGCTTCACACAGACACATCACATCAGTTTTTTTGGATTAGTACTGTAGGTTAAAAGAATAAATTCAAAGACATGGAATCTGGGGACGCATTAGGTCTTTTTCCTCCACATTGCCAAATCCCACACTTTTGAAGAAAATGTGAAGAAAAAGGCATGTGGTCAAAAAAAAAGTCAAAGATCCAGAAAGACCAAAATACAAGATTAGCTTTTTCCCTACAAACATTATTTCTGTCTTGCCTAATTATGCATATGTAAATTATCCACCTTCTGTTTAATTGTTCTTATTATAAAATAAATGTATTTTCTTTAATTTCAAATTTGAACCATAGGAATGAAAATTGAAAGAAAAAACACTTAATAGCTAGTATCCAAAACCAACCATTCCCAATATTTTGGGTATATTTTTAAAATATTTCTCTACATTGTTTATATAGCTAGAGTCTATATTTAATATATATGTGTGTATGCAATTGCTTTTGTTATTTTTCAGTTAATATTATACAGCAGAATTTCTGCATGTTATAAATTCTTTGTAAACATTTCAAATGCAATAATATTCCTATCAATTGGAATTTACTTAATTCTCATTTGTTGAACATGTAATGTTTGCCCCAATATACATCTGCATTAATGTAATAATAATGCTAAAATAGACATGTCTGTGCATCAAACTTTTTTCTCTGTTTCACTTATTTTCTTCGAATACTTTCTAAGACATGAAGTTATGGAATAAAAGGATAGAGATATTTTTAAATCTCTTGCCCAATTGTTTTCTAGTGCAATTGAAATAAATCGTACTACTACCATGCATATGAATGCCCTTTTGTTCATCATATCCTACCATGACTCCATCACTTAAGGAAAATGAAAATAGTTTTCTAGTCTGATGGATTAAAAATGGTTATCATAGTTGTTTTAAGAACTTGTATGATAACCTGTGTCATAACTTGCCAATGAGAGCAAACATTTCCATAGAACTGTTCACTCGTTAGCTTGGCCCAGCCAAGGAGGGGGTGCTAACAGTTTATCTGCCTTCGGAAGGTGCGGTCCGGTCCAGGCAGGGCGTGGAGGCCTCTGCGCGCTGCACTGAAGTTGCTGCGAGGCGGAGCCGCGAAGGGGCACCGCAGAGTCCTAGGAAAGTCGATTAGAGACACAGAAAGTCTCCACTGCAAGAAGGAAAAGAACCTTGCAGGAGTCCATGGAAGCAAGAAAGGAGAGGGTTGAACTGCTGCTCAGGAAAGCGGCTCCCGGCCGCCGCTCACGGGGGACAATCCCTGCGACAGCCAGGTGAGCCACCCACCAGGAGCGCAGGGGAGCCACCCACGAGGAGCGCAGGGGAGAAGGAGGCCGCTGGAATCTGAAAAACACACGGAAATACCAGTCAGACTCTGTCTTTGTGATTCTGCTTGTATCCATCTCACCGTCTGTCTATCGGAATACTGAGAGAAAACAGATGAAAAACGTGCAACAAATAGGCTTGCTTAACAGTCCCTTTTCATGAGTCTAAACCCTAAAAGACAATGGCTACTATTTCTTAGAATTGGGAGGAGAAAATAATGTGAACCTGGAGTTCTTTACTCACTCAAGATTGTGTTATCGCGTGAAGGTAACAGGAAAATATTTTGAGTTATAAATAATCCAAAAAATATATCAGGCTTAGGTCCTTCCTGAAAAAATTATTCAGCCACTTAAAAGAGCACAGCATACAAATATTAATTAAAAGAGAAGTTTGACCATTTGCACTGACGTTCATTTCTGTGGACCCATGTAGGCTCTCCTGTCAGTGTCATTTTCTGGAATAACCTAAATAAAACATCTGCAATTATTCTAGAAGTTCCCTGCTCAGAGCCTCAGTCATTTTTAAATATTTTCCAGAGATGAGTTATTAGTCATTTCTCCTTCCAGTTTCCCAATTTTCAAACATTTAATTGGGCTTATACACTCCATTTTTAATTTTACAGATTTTTCTTTCAAACCGAAAATATTTTAGCATCAGTGCTATAGCTACATTTAGGATGATTCTTTGATATTTGTACATTTTGACTGATTTCAGTGCTCTTGGCTTTTTTATTTTATTTTATTTTATTTTTCTGGTCACAATTTCTTCATTCTTTTGTCAGCACATTGATTCATTTTTGTTCTGTAGAAAATACTTCAGTCGCTTGCTCAGGGGAAGCACGTGTGTATTTGGTACTCTGTTGGTGTGTGAAAATATTGCTGTTTTCTCCACAAGCAAACGTTTCCTGGTCTCACCTGGCTGTGCCTTCAAACACTAGCTGGTGTTTCAGAGAGTCATGAGAATGGTTTTCTGTTCCTTTATGCATAACCTGATATTTTTTTTCCTATTTTTCAGAAGACTTTAAGTTTATCTGTAATTTTTCCAGTGTACAATGTGATGCTCACTACCCCCATTGCAATTTTAAACTCAAGAATCATATTCTTTAACTTCATGACTGTAACAATCGCACTGTCATTTTCTGGGTACGCCCTGCCAAACCCAGGCACTGTGCTGTGGTCTGTGTCCAAGACCACATGGCCAGTGAGAAGAACTAACTGGGATTTTGAGACCAACCTTTCCAACTTTAAAGCCTGTGCTTTCACTACCTGGCTGTACGACTTTGGGTACCTGTGTCAGCATTAGTTTAGCTCAGACCATGCTGCATTCATGAAGTCTTTCTATAGATCAGTTGTGATGGTTAATTTTAGGTGTCAATTTGACTGGGCCATGGAGTCCCTAGAGATTTGGTCCAACATTCTTCCTGGGTATGTATTCCTGGGAAAGTGTTTCTGGATGAGATTAACATTTAGATCAGTAGACTGAGTAAAGCAGATTGCTCTCCTCAGTGCAGATGGGCCTCTTCCAAACCCTTAAGAGCCTAAATAGAACAACAGGCAGAGTAAGGGAGAATTTGCTCCCTCACCTGCCTGTCTTTGAGCTAGGACATTGGTCTTCTGCTGTTGAACTCAGACTCAAACTAAGCCTTAGGCTCTCCTGGGTCTCTGACTTTCTGCCTGCAGATCTTGGGACTGCTCAGCCTCTGTAATCATGTAAGCCAATTCCTTATAATAAGTCATATGTATGTGTGTGTACACACACACACATGCACACACACACAGTGAGACAAAGGTAGTGTATCTCTAGCTATACAGCAGAGAGAGATGCAGATATCAATATCAGTATAGATACATAGATACATCCTATTGCTTTTGCTCCTCTGGATTAGACTAACAACACAGAGCTAATATGGGATCACTAGGTGGCTTTTAGGGACACCATAAAGCTCTTAACATTGTATGTAATTACATCTATGTGTGCATGTTAGTACGTGTGTTTTTCTGGGTAGACATCCATAATTTTCATAAGATTCTCAAAGGGTTCTCACATTGAATAAATACTAAGAAGCAAAGTTACAGATGCTGTTTTCTTTTAAATCTTGTGGAGGAAAAGAATCTTGTATTTTCCACATTTTCCCCTTTTCCCTTTAGTAACTCAAGGCTATCAAGGACCGATTTTTTGGAGAAATGCAGCATCCTACTTTGAATGTGTTATGCTTCGCATTTTCCCCCCTTAATCTGTTGTCAAAAACACAGATTTGTACTTATCCAGTTTAGGCTTACAGGTAGTAGAAATTTAAAAAAGTTCTGAGAACATATTCATGGATCCCATACTGATTTTCCTAGTGTTCATGTTGTTTCTTCTTGCTCTGGGGGAGAAACACAGGGGAGCAAGTGGAGGTAAGTCATCATTGCTATCCAGGAACCTGAAGGGGCTATGGGGAGATTTTTATGGAAATTTTCTCTCCATGGCCGCTCAAGGGTGGTACAGATAAGGATACCACACCACACACATGTACTTTATGGCACAGTTTGTATGAGATGCTTCTCAGTGCAGGAAGGAGCAGGGGACGCTGCCGCCACCAGCCCTCGGGCCCTGGTCAGGGCCTGCAGGGGACTTGCCCCGGGGCTCCTTTTCAATTGCTCCTTGGGTTTATTATTTTTCTCTTAGAAGAAGCTTGCTCTTCAGCACTCTTGACTTCAATTTGACTCCATTGGCAGTAAATATAGCAGAAATTCTTTCCTTTCTTGAAATTAGATACCTATATCTAATTTCCAAAATTGGTGAAGATTTTTCCCCATATTAACAAATCTTGTCATTCATTTTAATGACCGTGTGGGAGGGGACAGAACCTGGACCTAGTCACGCTTTATGTCTTAAAACAGGCTTAGCTCTCATTGTTATCCAATCGTGGATCCTATAGAATACGAATTGCATTTATTCAATAAAGATTTCACTTACCTGGGAAGAAAAGTATGCAGTCGCTATGAAGGATTACTCGACAGCTCTTTTTTCAGAGTTCGTATTTCTTCCATAGAATTTGACCTCTAAGTAGGAAGACTCTCATAAAACTGGCTTTCCTCACCTTTGCTTGAGAGTAGTAGCTGTCTGAGTTAGGATTTGTTCAAGTAATGGAATCTTGACTGTCTTTTATGTTATCTTTGGTGCACAGGCTGGAGGCTTAATCTTTATCAGTGTCATGGGTCTGACAACAAAATAGCTCTAGATAACACATAGTGACAGGCAAATCATTTAAAAACAATTGTACAAAAGTTTTTTCCAGTTGTGATTATCTTTCTTAATAGTAATTCCTAAACCTGTCCATTTTAATGATTCATGAAGTCACTCCCTAATAGTATATAAAACATGTACTGTCAAGATTTTAAAATTTTATAGTGGTTATAAACATGGGGAAAAAATGTTCCCTTCCCTTTTCTCACCAGGTGAAGAAATAACAGTTCAGGTTTATGCTCTCCATAAAATAAATAAAAACAGAAAACCTCACACAATTGAAATTGATTGTTTTGTTATTTCACCAGTGTCAATAGCACCTGAATTCAGTGGAATGTCTCACAACAGAACTATTTGAAAGGGTTCAGTACAAACAAGGAAAAAATTTAAAACATTTTTCTCAGCCACACAATCATTTGATGTGGTTTTTATTAACGTATTTTTATTATTGTCATGCAAAACATGAATGGAAATGTGTGCTGGGGCAACAGATGCAGGCAGAATCATTCACAGTTATCACCTGAGATCAGAGAAACATTAGAGAAGACAACAATCTGATTATGTGTCTGAGGAAGGTCTTCCTGCCTCTAAAACTGTAGGTCACTGGCTTGACCAATCTCTGTTCTCAGTTTACTGTGTGTCAATTGCCCTTCAAGATTCCATAGATTTAAAAACCAGTAAGATTCTCAGTTTCAATGCAAGGAAATTAAAGAAGAGCACCAGTGACAGAGATGTGGATAAATAAGTGTCACAAGAATATGGCAAGTGAAATAATAGAAGTATGCAAATTCTATACCCATATTATGCAGAGATGAATAATTAGCTTTCTGCTGAGGAAATCACATGTATGTAACAAGGAGGCACGGGGAGAAGGCCTAGCAGTTAACGTGATTAGTTGGCAATGTGTAGATGACTTCAGGATGTGTAGAGTTCTTAGAATATGATTTAGAGAGAAGTGGTCAGGGGTGGCAGGTGACATTTACAGAGAAGTAGGCAAGGCAGGGTCACGAAAGTGACATCAGAAAGCAGAATTTCATTGTTGGGAGCCATCAGCTGGCTTTAAGTAGAGCCCTGATTCAGTCATACATGCATCTTATTGTAGCATGGACATGGAATTAAAGGCCAAAGAGGTGGAAGAAAAGGCACAAGAATCAGGCAAGAGGGCATTGCTATAAGCTAGCTTTTAACAGATCTGCAGTAAGTTAATAGCTATGAGGACAAAATGGAATTCAGCAACGACACGGCATTATGAAGGCAGGGCTGGCATGGGCTGAGAAAGAGAAGGGAAGAGTTTAAGAAGATTCCTAGGAGCCTTGGTTGAGAAACTGTGTGAACAGTTTCGCCATTCACAGAAGCTGGCAGTGTAGAAAGAGACGCTTGTTTATTCAGGGAGATAATAAATTAATTGGGAATTACAATAAGTAATCTGTGGCACAGCCAGGTACAGATGTGTTTTCTTTATTTTTATTTATAAATCTGAATGAATGTGTTTATTTTCTGAAAACTTACACTTTGAGAAAAATAATAAAGATACACTGAAAGCATTTATTTATAAATGACGACAAGTGCATTTTGCCTTTTCTGTGGAATTGTATGACAATACTTCCTATACTATCAAAACACTAATCTTATTTTAACTGCATTAATTCCATTCAACAGACATTTATTATGCATTTCCTATGTTATAAGGTATCTACTAAGACAGTAGAGAGGCAGAGATAATTAAGGAATAGTCTTTGTCCTCTAAGAGTGGGTAGTCTGGTGGGGGTGGGAGAACAGAAAAGTAACTGAGGCTTCGAGGTATTAAAAGAACCACAAAAGAGGAGCAAAGAAGTCACACAGGGCGGGGCCCCCACAGGCGGACTAAGGCTCCCTCTGGCCGCGCAGAGATGGGGACGCAGTTTTCCGAGTAACTCCGACTCTGGGCGTCCGCGTCCGGAAGCAGGTGGGGAGAAACCATGGAACCTCCGGGCCTGCACTGCAGTGACCCTATCCCGGCCCGCGAGAGGCCGGGCGCGCCAAGCGAGCTGCGGACAGGCTGCTTCGGCCGCCTGTCGTCTGGCAGCCGCGTCCCCGCACCGTGTCCCCGCACTGTGTCATCGCGCCCCCGTGGGTCGGATACAGCAATAGGCTTGCATCTGTTTTCTTTGCCTTCACAGGTGTTGGAAAGGCTGCTTTAAAAATACCATGTTTGACACTGAATACATAACTTTTGATTTTAAAACATATTTCCTCAGTGAAAATTTTTCTACACATAAAACTCAATGCGGAAAACATAAAAGAAAAGATCGATGGGTATAACTGTGTGAGCATTAAACATTTCCACGCCATCAGTTTAAAAGAGTATGGTCAAATTTTTTTTCTTTTTTCTTTCTTTTTTTTTTTTTTTTTTTTTTGTTTGTTTTTCAGCTCATTATGGGGGTACAAAAGATCAGGCTATATACATTGCCCATGCCTCCCCATCCCCCCAAGTCTGAGCTTCAATTGTGTCCATTCCCTAGACAGTGCACATCGCACTCATCGTGAAAGCATATTAATATCATTTATAAATAAACTTCTTTTGAGTCAACAGAAAAGAACAAATATCCCCGTAACAGAAAGTTCGGAGGCCGTGACTGAGCCCCACGTAGAGACCCAGAGGGACGACCGGCCGCGGCGGGAGGACTCAGCGCAGGGACGCACCAGACCCGCAGGGGACACAGCGAGTTCAGTTCTGTGCGAGGCCGAAGGCGCAGCTGCGAGGATCTTCAGCTACACGTGGACTCTTACCTGCAATTCACGAACTCCCGAAAAGGATCTCCGCTCTGTGAGGACGAGATGAACCAGAGACACCGCATAGACTCGGAGCGATAGAACAAAGACGAAACACTGACGCCGAAAAGGCCAGAAAGCGTTTGGAGACCGCTAAAGAAGCAGGAAGGAAACCCGGAGCAGTTCGGGAAGCTGAGAGAGCAAAGTCAGGAGGCCGCAGAGCCAGGCGCTCCGAGGGGTGACCAGGGACCGCACCTGCGCAGAAGCGGTGTGAGGCGGGCCTGGGAAGGCGCCGGTGACCTTGTGCGAACAATTTCAGTGCGATGCTATGATTATGGCGCAATGCTAGTTGGAAGAAAAAAGAAAAGTGAACACAATGGCATTGGCAAAGTGTGATTTCACATAGATACAGGAAAACGGCCTGGCCGGATTTATCAGGAAATGCTAATGATTACTATGTCTGAAATCAAGAGCTCTTTGTTCCTTTACATTTTCTCTATTTTAATAAATTCCATGGAACATATGAAATATTTTAAAAACATAAAATATTATACAAAGAGAAAAAAATGGACAAAATTGCTCCCATGAACCAGCAATCACCAGTTAGAAAACCTAGCCAACAAGAGAAGACAATAAATAGGTAAAAACAAGTCAAATAAAAATGTGCATTGCCTACAATGAAACATTAAACATCTTACTAAAAACACAGGAGGTTACTTGAACAAGAGAAAAATTAACAAATGATTAAATAATATTGGGTCAAAGGGCCAATAAAAATAATTGTAGAGCTGGAGTATTTGTGATCAAAATGACATCATATCCTGCAAAGAAAAATAACTGGGAAAGAAAGACAACGACTGGCAAAGCAATGACAGTTGCTGCAACTAGGTGAGAGACACATGGGCTTTCGATTCATGATTCTACCACTATGTAAAGTATGTATACAATTGTAAAAAGTGAAATTAAAAATATATATTGAGATACAAAAAGAAGAAACTGAGACCACGACAAATCAAACTCTCTGGGACATTCAGTAAATAAATAATTTTAAATAAACATTACTTAAAGTAATAAAATAACCTATTTGACATAAGAACTTGCAAAAACAAAGTCCAAGGTGATTGGGAAGAAGTAAATAATAAATGTCCGAGCATAAAAATGTAATAGACAGCAGACCCAAACACCAAAATAGGTCAATAAACCCAAATATTGGTTCTTTACAAAATAGAAAAACCTCTGGAAAATGTATAAAAATAAAAAGAAATCATTTAAAACAACTCAGATATTTTTAGTTTATCTGACATTTGCATTTTTTAGTTTATCTGTATAGTAACAGCACAAGAGGAAAAAAAAACAATACTCTAATGAAATTGAAGTAATCACTTTCATCAAGCAGTTATTATCTCCTTTCCTTTCATCTCCCTCAATAAGCATGCAAAACATATTAATCAGCCTGCTCATAGATTTCATAAAAAGTGGTTCATTATCTGTTCTAATAGCTGCCAGGGTTTTTGAATTGGGAGTTGGTTGCTGGGAACGATTAATATTTACATAGGTTGGTTTCTCCCAGTTGAAACCAAGATCGGAATAATAAATTGAGAGAATGCATATTAAAAAGCACAGGGAGATGACCATTTTTTGTCAACTGTGTTCAAGAATGTTTCTAGTTATCATGCAAGCAGTGCTATTCTAATCATTTCAAATATAATATTCCCCATTAAACCAATCTCTCTCTTTCCACCAACACTTTTGGTCCCTTCCCTTTAAAATTATCAACCTAATTTTTCTCAGGCTTCACTTTTTTTGCTACTGATGCAACAGTTTCTGCCCTTTACATAAGATGGGTTTCCTCTTGATTCCTATCCGCTTACTGCTCCACCTCCTGGAATAGTGCTGAAAGTGTTACGCAATCCTTAGCAATGGAATAAAGTCCCCATCCCCATAAGGATCTGCCTAGATCTCAGCTTTCTGTCTCCGCCTCCAAAACAAATAAACAAAAAGCAAAAAAACAAGGAATGGCCTGAGTTCCTTCTGTAGC
The DNA here is from genome assembly GCF_041146395.1 of Eulemur rufifrons. Lineage (NCBI taxonomy): Eukaryota > Metazoa > Chordata > Mammalia > Primates > Lemuridae > Eulemur > Eulemur rufifrons. The sequence continues at coordinate 2,608,319 of NC_091011.1, read as the reverse complement.
TTAACTTCATTAATTAGCAGATAAAAAGAAGTTAACACTTTAATGGAGATTATTATAATGGTTCTTATCAATTTACAGAAAGTCTTCAGATTGCTTTTTATAGTGATGTGGCTGATGTATAATGGCATTAAAGAAATGCAAGGCTTTGGTTTTGTTTTCTCTAATTTTGTTTGTGTATAACTTTTCTGTATATGCTGACAGATGAAAATAAACAATAAGTACCACAAATTACTAAGGGGGCAAAATCTGCTGTTCTGAAATATCCCAACTCTTTCTGAAACTCTCTCGCTATCCTCTTCTACTCCTGTGGCACCTGAAATAGACAGGGAAGAATCTGGAATCTCCTTACTCCCTAGACTTAAATCCATGAACATCTTTGGGTGTCTGCATTGTGAAGTGGGGGTGGAGAAGAAAGTTTTTATCTGAGGAATGGGCTCCTTTAAGTTATCAGGCAAGGGACATTGGCATGAAAGAACGATCATGTCACTCCCCTTTGAGCTAAATAATTATCTCTTGAAGCTACTTGCTATGTGGGTTCTAGACTAACTGACACCAAGTAACCTTTAAATGCCCTAAACTGGACACACACCCTATAGCTCAACAGTGTCCCACGTACAGCCAATCCCTGACCAGCATCGTTTCTGCAAACGGTGAGAATGCCTGTCAAGCCACTTTGTATCAGCCCACTTCTTGCCCCGCTTTCCCATTGAAAACCGGCTTGTAACCCAGGCCCACAGAGCTCACATCCGAAGTCAACTGGGTCCGAGTGAGACTGAGGGCCAGCTTTCACTGCCGCGGACGTAAGATGCTAAAGCCAGCCGTGCTTTAGGTATTTCTGGAGCCAGGACTGGTGTGAGAAGATAAAAAAGGCACCAAGGAGCCTGGTTAATCACCTTCTGTGATCTTTATTTCCTTTCCTTCTCCTCTTTCTGTTCCTGGGGACACGGAAGCTGTGATTCCAGAAGCCGTTCTACCCAGAACCTTCGCCCTTCTATACACCTATGCAACTGGGGTTTTCTCTTCCACAGCCAAGTTTCTGCGTTTCAGCACCTTGACAGTGTTGGTCAGATGGTCTTTATGTGGGAACATCCTGTGCATTGTAGAATGTTTAGCAGCATCCCTGGCCTCCACCCACTAGATGCCAGTAGCAGCCCCCAACACAGCTGTGGCAACCAAAAATGTCACCAGATATTGCCATTGTCCCCTGAGGGGCAAGACTAACCTTGGTTGCAAACTGCTGCTCTACACTTCATCTTCTGTACGTGTGAATCATCTCATGCTTTTGTCTTCTTAGTTCGATTGTTCTCCGGTATCTCTAACCACTTTCAGTATGCCAGTGACACCTGCAAATCAAATGAAGACTCAGAAAATCAAAGCAATCTTTGGATGGTTGCCTGGACCCCTGAGCAATGGGCCCGCGATGATTATCACTGCAAATCTAAACCCCAGAGAAAGCCAAGGAGGATTTGAATAAGGAGTTCCAATTATTGGAGAGTGAGGACCAGGTCTTCTGCCAACAAAGCTAGAAAACGTTTATTGAGTATCTACTGATGCAATTAAGTCATGAACAAGAAAAAAATCCATTTCCACAATTTATTCATACTTTTTAAGGAGTCATTTTAGTAGTTCATGTGGGTAAGACTTTTCTGGAGATGATAATTTTATTTATTATTTAATACCTGATGTAGCCATTTTGAAGCTGATTAAAGTTCTGGAAATGTAAACCAAGTAGCAAAAGAAATATGAAATATGACTAAACACACTGATTTCAATTTTTATCATTTGTGTCTAATTACTTTACTGCAAAAATAATTACTTTGTACATTCTTATGCATGCTTTAGATTAACTTTTTTGTAATTTAGTGAATTTTAATACAAGTATATTTAATCCTCACTGTTCATACCTCATGGTACAGGTGATAAGCTTAAAGCGACTAAGTATTACAGTAACATGCTAAGCTGGTGCCTCTCTCTGTTTAAAATGCATAGAGATCACCTGGGGATCATATTCACAATTCTTGCTGTGTAGGTCTGGGTGGAGCCTGAGATGCTGCATTTCTAAGACGCTCCGAGGAGACGCAGTGATGCTGGTCCAAACATGACTCTAGGAGGAGCGAGACCCGCGGATCCTTTGACCTAAGGGCCACGTTGTAGTTCTGCAAGAGCATCGCGGTGCTGCCCAGGTTTGAGAAAGGGCAACATTCATCTTTAGATTCAGATTTCAGATATTAAACACTCTTTTCAGCAAAGGATGTTGAACACTCCTCCCTCAGTACACAAAGAGAAGGAGGCTGAAGAATCCCAGCAAAGGAAAGCCAGTACTAGGGCACTGGGTGGGGCCCTGCTTGGGGACAAGCAAAGCCGCCACAGCTCTGCGTCCTGGGTGAGAGTAAGGGAGGTGGTGCAGAAGGACCATTCTAGCTGAAGCCGGAATACCAAGTACACGAGGGGTTCACGGAAGATGCACGTTAGACCAGCGTAGGAACAACCACACCGGTTGAGTGCAAAGGAACTGCAGAAAAATATTAAGAGCTACTGTCTATTCTTCATGTTTGATTGCATCCAACCCAACGTAGCAAGCAATATAGCTCACATTGCAGGGCATAGCTGTAGGTGCAAACGGTTTCAACAAACACCATTTTCATCAAGTTCCAAGGTAAGTAGCTACAACAACCATATAAAACATATAATAAAATAAAACTACATAAAATATGTAATAATATAATGGCATATATAAAATATATGTAAGAATAAAATGGTATACAAAACAACTATCTGGATTGTTCAGCTCTGTCCTTATCTGTTAGAGTCAAGAATTCGGTGTTCAAAGTAGGCTGAACCTCCTAAAACCACCTCTTGAAGAAGTTTCATCTTAATGTGGCTCATATTTTACTAAGAATTCTTAATGATACTTTCAACACATTCTAAAAATGAAAAAAAAAAAATTTATTCCTAGACGTGCATATCTTAATGTTTTCCACTAAGTCGTTACTTACTAGTAGCACGAAGCAAAATAACCATTAGCACAAAAAAGTTCCAGATCAATTCTGTGTCATTTTGATGTGATTAGGCAATTGTCGACAAGTTTTTCCGCTGCATTTATGCGTCTGCAGCTGGGGTTCAGGTGCACCTTGGTTGGAAGGCTGGGTGTGGACCGTGAGAACAGGAAGCAGGCGGGAGAGAGCGGAGGGAAGCGCTCGACCAAGCCACCAGGATGTGGCGATGCGAATGGATTCTGCAATCTGATGTGTGCACTTATTACCTCAAAGTGGAGAATGCATGCGTTCGACTTTCCTAAAGAGGGTGCACTGGGTGGGCGAGCCTCCCATTGGCCCTGCCTGCTGATCCTCAGAGCACGGGCCCCCTACCCTGGGCTTCCCTCCCCCGCTCTGTGCAGGAAACGCATTTGACAAGATGATTCCGAAAGTACCGGCACAGTTATGATTCTACTACTTTAATGCCTTTAATGTTGAAGGCAATGTACGTGATAATGTGTCCTCTCTGCACATCATCTAAAATAGGACATGATTAAATAATAAAATGTCAGTTTTCAACTGCATGGGTGTAATTTTTTAAAATACATTTTGAGACAAGAAGATTGTTTTAAGCTTCCATAGATGTTAACATTTTAAAAAATTATTCTTTGCTCACATAGTGCCAAAAGGAATAATTTATTCCTGGGATTTTTCTGTCAGTATCTATCGTGACCTTGTTGAAAAATATTACATCGTCAGCACATAGACACAAGTATCCTGAACATGGAAATCTAAAAATCAAGCAGAAAATTGACACTGAAAGAAAATAAAGACAACAAATTTTAAGTTCAAATTTCCACCACCTTGTTTTTAAAAAGTTTCTAAATATATATAAAAATTGATATTTTAGAAACAAACTATCCTTTCATTAGCTTATTTTTAATTTTCTGTCATATTACTCATAAAGTTGACAATACAATAAAATGTTATTAAAATGCATTAAGTTAGAAGATCAAATTCCAACTGTGCCAGCTTTACGACCCCCACCCTGTTACACTTAACATTTTGGTGCATTTCCATCTTTCTCTGTATGTTGTATCATGCTATCTGGGAGGCTGAGGCAGGAGGATCACTTGAGCCCAGGAGTTCAAATTCAGCCTGGGCCACATAATGAGACCCATCTCTCAAAAAACAAAAAAATATATATATACACACATACCATTCTGTACTCTAAAGTTTCATTTACATATCTGTATGCTTGAAAAAATTGGGTTGAGTTCTTACCAAGTTGTCATTCCAATAATATCCAACAGATAAGGACACACCAGCCTCTTACCTTCTTCAATCTTTAGGCATATTTAAGATCCACAGAGGTCTCAACTTGCAGGCATTTTGATGGAAAATGGGTGAGTCCTTCTCACACAGCTCATGTGCAGCCCACACCTGGCCACAGGGGAAAGCCTCGCTGACTCCCACACGCTGTGAGCAGCCAGCCTGGAGACAGGCCAGCTTGCCTCCACGTGAAACCAATCCTGATGAGGACACTTGTTATTTATAGCCACAAACCAGCACGATTCCGTATTTTGAACTAAACTTTTGGAAGTTTTTGTTTTGTTTTGTTTTGTTATTTTCACCATCCTAACCCCATAAGGGCTTCATGAAGTCCCTAAGTAATGTAGACAGCTGGGTTGATTTTTAATTTACTAGCATGAATTTTTAACATTTAGAAATAAGTATTACCCAACAGAGGATAAAAAATCATGTACAATAATGTGGCCTTTTATGCTTAGACAAATTTTAGGGGAAGTAGCTGGTTCCAATGAGAATATTTCTGCTATCACCACAAACCCAGTTTCTATGTTAACCACACAATTATATCAGGCCTGAGAAAAACTAAAAGCAGCACTGCTAAATGTTGACTTTAAATCACGATGTGTCTGTCTAAATCATGATGAACACAGTGATTAGAAATGGCAGTGTCGCTTGTGAAATGTCAGAAAGAACGCACTAATGAAGTTATGAAGGCAAGTATTATATAAGCTGATTACTGTGACTAGTAGAGCCAAAGTCCTCAGGCAAAAATTCCCAAAACTCTAAAAAATATAAAAGGAAGTATCTATGACTATATCCATGATAATAATAATTCACCATAACATTGACCTTGTTCAAAATATGTTTCCATGATGCCATTATGGGTATAAAATGCAATTTATCACTCAAAAGACAGTCATTGTGAGCCTGCCATGTGCACTGGATGCCGAGCGCGCCGCGGTGAGCACAGCACACAAGAGTCCTCACCTCCCCGCAGGAGGGTGGGTGGAAGAACAAGGAAGTACGCTGGTGCGTCCTTACGAAAGAGGATACCTGCTATGAATTAGGTGCGGAGTGCCCAGGTACGGGACGGGGTTGAGAAGGGGCCCAGACGAGAGGCCGTGGACCCGGAGCTCTCCAGGCAAAGGCTGAGCCGAGCAAACATGCTGAGTCGGAGGAATGCGGTTGCTGGAGGAGTGGAGACGCGGCTCCCCGGGCCAGGGCCTAGCAAATCCGGGCGGACAGTGTGAGCGCGGCCGGAGAGTCGTCAGCTAAGATCATGCAGGGCCTTGTATGCCACGCTGTGGTTACGGCATCCCGGCTACCTCTCCCGGTTTTTCAGGGCAAAAATCTAAAGGATGCTTTGATTTTTCCCTTTCTTTCACTTACCACATCCTTCTAACCTACCAGCACATCCTGTCAACTCCGCTCTGAAAACACAGCCTTGGTCTCTTCCCGTCTCCTTTGCAACCACTACAGTGTAAGTCCAGAATCACCTTTGAAAAACACGGCTTAGATCCATTCTTCCCTGTTTCAGTCTTGTCGATGACGTCCTGTCCCTCGCAGGAAGGAGGCTGGCCTCCCTTCCCCGGTTCTCGAGCCCCCTTCCGCCTGGAACGCGGCTCCCTGCCTCCCCCAGCCCTGCGGCTGCGGCTCCACCCGGACTTGCAGTCTGCTTCTCCCGCAGGGCGCTTGCTCCGGGAAGTTCCTCTGCCCGAATTTCCCTCCCGGCTCTTCACACAGCTGAGTCCTTGGCATTTCACTCAAATCTCACCCTGATGTCACCAGCCCGGCGACCTGCCACAGCCATCAGTGTGAATAGCCAAACAGCACAGTCCCTGTCTCTCCTCGGGCCGTTGAGTGCTGGCTCGGGTGTCCCGGGAGGACCTGGGGCTCACTGCCGTCCCACAGCACCCCGCCCACAGCACCCCGCACTCCGTGCCAACCAGAACGCAGCCCCGGCAGCGGGAGTGACCGCCGTGCGGTTCACTTGCGGCCCAGCTCCTGGGACAGGGCCGGCACATGGTGGTTCTCAACAGTATTTGCCGAATGAATCAAGGGCTGCAAGACCGCCCAGGACAAACTCCTCACGGTACAGAAAGAAGAGGGGAACGGAAAGGTGGCGAGATGGCGCCGAAAGCGCACAGGAGGCGGTCAGGGAAGACTACGGAGCAGTCAGCACTGTCCACCACGCTGCCCGCTCCTCCGGAAGTCGCGCTTCTGTGAGTCCAGTCGGTAAAGAGACAAAGAACCCGCATACATCAGGCCCTTGGCTGCCCTGGTACAGCAGGCGGTGTGAGCTGCACGTTAGCACTGGGCCCCTTCTCCCAGGTCCTCGGGTGCGGCAATGGGGAGGCAGACACAGCGGGTCTGTGTCGCAGCTGAGGAGCTCCGAGAGTAGGAGACCCTGGTCATACACAGGGCTGCCAGCAAGCTTGGTCCTCCGTCCCCCTGGAAAGACACACTATCTTTATTACCCTGGAACTTCTACAAGGAGAAATGTTTCTAAATCTCTCCAGAGGGAGTCACTGTCTTTCTGCCGCCAAGGCTGTCTGCTGTGCAGCATCCTTGACCATCCATTGCTCAGATGTGCACGCCACACCCAGACCGTGGAGGATCATCTAACAAAGGGATCCTGTGACGTGGCTTGGGGCAGGGCCCCTGGGAAGCAGAGAATTCCAAGACATATTTGGAAGACCTGAAAGAAGAAGAGATCTTCACCCCACTGCCCAGGGAACAGTACTAGGAAGACAAAACCTTGGGGACTTTAGAGCTGCACAGGGTGTCAGAAGCTGTGGGGCCAGGGACAGCCTTGCAAACTTTCTCTGAAAGGACAACAGACCGAGGTTCTAACGTGACTCTCAGGCGTTTACTCTGCAAGCAGTGGAGTCCCCAGCAGACTGGGAGACAGCAAGCAGAGGAGGACAGACAATGCTTCAGTATTGACTTAAAAGGGTCAGTTCCCAAGGGCTAGATGGAATGTTCTGGACAAATGAGTGAAGGGACAGAGGCGTCCTCCCAGAACCTCACACTGTGGAAGATTCCTAGAGGATTTTAGAGGGGACGTTTTGTCTTGAATCACTTTCAGGACAAATAGGGATTTTAAACACCTATTGTTTTCAAAGTCTGTTATTGGAGATGCTGATCTCTGGAGCCCATGAGCTCAGGCCCTGTCAGCAGCGGCTGCCCTGGAGTCACAGCTCTGGGGCTGCCCCCTTGTCCTGTCAGCTCAGCTACCACTGCACACATCTCTCCCTCCATAGTTTATTTTGTATTTTATCTCACAAGAGTGTCCATCGGAATGGACTGAAAGCAAAATTGAAAGGAAAAAACTAGCAGGTTCTTCAAGACAGATGGTTTGAGAAGTGCTGGTCTGAACCTGCCCTACCCACCAGAATGTTCTACAGCTGCAGAAACCTATTCCTGCCGGGACCAGTACAGGAGCCCTAGCTACACGTCGCCACGGGGCACTTAGAATGTAGCTATGCAACTGGATCTGAATATTTCACTTTATTTAATTTTAATTAAATGTAAATAGCCACGTGTGACTAGTGGCCACAGTGATGGACACTGCAGTCTGGAGTGCAGGCAGGAGCTTGAGAGCCCAGCTCTGCTGCCTGCTAGCTTTGTGCCTTGCCCTCTCCAAGCCGTGACCTTATTGTAAAATGTGCATAAAAGTAGAATCATCCACATAGAGGACTCCTGAGGCCTAATGAACTCATCCACATTGGGTGCCCAGCACCCACCTGGCACACGGCTAGCACTCAGCAAGACCCGATGAGGACAGGGACTATAATGATAGCGATGCTATAGTGACTCTCTCTGTAGGAGAGAGAGTCCCAGGACCCTCTGCAAGGGTTGGGGGAGCAGGTGCCTGGCTATTAGGATGGGCCACGTAGCTTGGGCCTGGAACATGGGTGACAATGGGGTGCTGGGGCCTGTGTCTGGCTGTATCTGAGAGCACAGGCTTGTGAGAGGCAATGCTGGGTCCTAAGGGCCTTGCAGAGGACAGTGGATGCTCAGCACCCAGGAGGGGCCCAGAGCACCACGGGCTGTCGGGCAGCTGCTCCCTTGGACTGTGCACAACACACACGGCCATGCTCTCTGAGGCTGTGTCCAGCATCCAGCTCATTTACCCCAATTGAGAACACATGCATTTTGGACATGTTTATCAAGTAATCTGGATCAAAGAATATATTTGTCTAAATCATCTGAAAGTTTATATCAAAAATATTTTCTTAACCTATATGTCATATATGTCTAGTTTCAGTCAGGAGATGCAAACCATGACATAATTTAAACCAGGAAGGTTGGTTTAATAGAAAGAAATATCAAGCTATTTCTTAGGAAATAGGACAGGAGCATATCTATTGAGGTAGAAAGAGCTTAGGGGCACCTAGAATTGTGGCTGGGCACTGAAGGAGGACATACATCAAGGGGGCCCAAGACCTCCATGAAGAAAGTATGACTGCACTGACTGACCCAATGATGGAGAATTTTGCTGGGTATCCCAGGTTAGAGTTGGTCCATGGTGGCTGGACAGGTGGGAACACCCTGTGTGCCACAGGAAAACTGAGGCCAATGAGCAGGCAGAGTGAGTAGGAGCATGCTGCAGGGGTGAGGCCTGAAGCTCTCTGGGACACAGGCAAGGGGAGGCTGACAGGCAGGGTGCAGGGTGGGTCGGGACCACCTTCTACAGGTGCCCAGCACACTTCTGTGCATGCCGTGGGCCAAGCATCTCTGGGCCCCTTCAGGGGGCAATGGTCCAGCAGTCAGACTTTCGGATGGCCAGCCAGGAGGGGCCACAGTGTACCTGTACAGAGAGCAGTGACCAGGGCCAGGTCAGGCACAGTCCTATGTTGTCTGCTGTCTCTGGCTACCCCAGCACTACCCACACCAAGAGCCGCAGAAATCACTGTAGCAATATGCTGGAGAGAGCTGCAGGCACCCTGCATGCACCTAACACTGGAGAAGCCACACTGCTGAGCAGCAAAGACACATGCTTGCCAGGAGCCTGGCAAGTGAGCCGTGAGAGCTGGGAAGGAAAAGCCCTACACTCTACAGTGTTTCCTCAGCACCACCTTCTACTGACAACTCTTAACATCAGACAGCTGGCAAAGGAAACTATGGGAGACACCCATCTCCATTTTCACAGGTCAGGCAATGAAGGGTGAATTTGGAGCTGAGAGCAAATAAATTGACAACTGGCAAAACATAGCCTCTGGTGGCCACCTACCGGCCCCACCTACCCATGATACTCTTAAAACATTTCCTGGGGCCTTATCTGTGATCTATGAAAAGCATTGTTTTCAAGGACAGGAGAAGCATTCCTTGGTAAATATCCTTCTCTGGATGAAACAATGTGCAATCATCACCTTGCCATCAGTGAGTTCTCAATAGAGCAGACTGAGCCAAAGCTGTGCAACCAAAGAAGATGCACTTCAAATGTCTTCCCTGACTGGGAGCTTAGCTCAGCATACTGTGGACTCAACATCTCCCATTGCCAAAATTTACCCTGTAGCAAAGAACAACCTGTAATGGGTTAAGGGAAGAAAGACACCCCTGTAGGGTTAACTTGTTGAGAAACTCTAATGAATGCTATCTGCTTCTGTACTAAGCTTGCTGGTCTGGGAACCAGGGAGGTGGGGAGGATGATTGCCCTGTCATGGGTTTAACATAGGCCTAAAAGATAATCAAGATAAATGTGGTATGCTTGATCAGTAGAATAGATGACCTTTTACGTCAGTGATTGCAACCTGTTTTGTGGCGCCAAGGGGTCTATAAAATCACCAGACCTCCGGACGGTATAACCTTAAATTGTTAATGATTGTCCTGTTTTTGTTCTCTTTGTTCTTCTTGTACATGTGTGTAGGCACGTAGCCCTCCTCAAAAAGGGTATAAAATCCCTGTACAACTTCAAGTCGGGGCCACTCTCTGTTATTGTTTGGTGGACAGAGGTGGTCGCCGGCCGGCTAATAAAGACTCCTAAACTGGCATTAAATTCTCTTGTGATCTGCTTGCGCGCTTCCACATTATAACATTTGGAGGCCCCAGCGAGATTCGAAGGGACTAGAGTGTGGAAGCGCTGTTTGGGTCCTTCACCGGAGGGAGCTCCTGGGAATACGATCTCAGCTCCGGGAAGGCTCAGACCCTCTAAAATTCTTGCAAATTTGCTGTAGGAGTCTTCCGTTTGTTTGCACCGGTGAGTTGTTTTGTTCTGTTCTGTGGGCCCTTTTGATTACCTGAGGGAGGCTGGACGCAGCTGACTCCCCTGGTTTGAGGCTCTAAAGGCGAGACGTCGCTTGTGAGCCAGGTTTTCTGTTTCTGTTTCTGGTTTTGCTCTATATATGTGGTGTTTGTCTATTATATGGTATATTTGTTTGTTATTTTGAATGTGCGCTTGGGCAACCTTCCTATTGTAACAAGCTGCAGCTGAGAGAGAGGTAAAGTCTGTCTGTCTGATTGAGTGAGTGAAGCATGACTGTATGAGGTTCCACGGCTGCGGCTACGGAATCTGAGTGGGTCCTAACCTGCGTTTCTGTGGCGACGTCGTACGGCATAATGGTGATTCACTCCCCGAAAAAGGAGTGACCGGGCCCGGGCTTTATACGGGTACACCTTAGCCAAGACGCGCCTAAGTTCCCGCGAGGGACGCAGCCAGGCGGACACCTGAGAGAAACTCCCTTCCCCGTTTCCTTTGTGAGCATGGGACAGACTCAGACAAAGCCTCTATCTATTCTCTGAGAAAGCGAAACCAAGTAGATCCGTTTGACGAGGAATCCAAGCGGTAGCCGGCGGCGGTAGCCGGCTAAAATCTGTTGTTTGTTGCTTCTGTGTTTGTCTTTTGTTTTCCAACCAGCGGGAGGCACCCCAAGAGGGGATAAGTCCGGGACCGCTGGGCGGAAAGCGTTTTCCAACCAGCGGGAGGCACCCCAAGAGGGGATAAGTCCGGGGCCGCTGGGCGGAAGGCGTTTTCCAACCAGCGGGAGGCACCCCAAGAGGGGATAAGTCCAGGGCCGCTGGGCGGAAAGCATTTTCCAACGGGCGGGAGGCACCCCAAGGGGATAAGTCCGGGGCTGCCCGGTGAAAATTCTGCTTCTATTTGTCTGAGTTTTAGATGGTTAGAACAGGACCGGTCTAGTATTGTCTGTTTGTGCCTTTGTGGATTTCTCTTGAGTGATATTGGCCAATTTATGAGAAAAAGACCAAGAAATGGGTCCGGACTCTTAGGTCAGGTGTGTGATTGAAATTAAATGCCTACTGTGTGAGTGTCTCTAAGTGTGACTATTGGTGAATGAGGTTCGTGAGTGAGTCTGCTGAGCTGAGTTGCTGCTGAGTGGAGCAGCCCAACAGCTTCTCCTTTTTCTACGGCCCTCTCAGTCTCTGGATTTACAATCTCCTGGTTACAGATTGTTTGGGGGCTCCCTTCCCTGTTGGCGCTACTGCTTGGTATTGGCTTGTCCACCGTGACCCCTCAATCCTGGGGACCTCTAAAGAAGGCTGCCTTCACACTTCTTTGCTGGTTCTTGGTGGGCCTTGTGTGGTTGCAAACTGCCACCTCCCCCTCTGAAGTGTATGCAACAACAATTTGAGCTTGAATTATACGTACAAATATAATTTTGCTGTGTGTTTCTTTACACAGATTGAGAAAGATGGGGCAGACGGCCTCACGACCAGCAGACTGTATTAACTGCTCTCCTCTTGAGTGTTTTATAAAGAATTTCACAGATTTCCAACAGAGGGCACGGCCTTATGGCTTTACTGTTAACTCTCTTGACTTACAGAAGTTTTGTGAACGAGAATGGCCAACTTTCGGGGTTGGATGGCCGCCGGAGGGTAGCTATCAAAGATCCCTAGCCGCCCGAGTGCAGACGGTGGTTTATGGAAACCCAGGTCACCCTGATCAAATTCCTTATATTCAAATCTGGAATGATATATTGGCAGATAATCCTCGGTGGTTGCGTCATTGTAAAAAGGCGGCTTCTCTGCCAAAGGCTGTCATGGTGTCAAAGATGGTAGGAGGGCAGAGGGAGGGACAAGCGGGGCGCAAGCTATATCCAGTATTGTCGGGGCAAGAGGGGGACCCCTTTTTGGAAGAGCCCCCTCCTTATGTTACAGCTCACTCTCGAGGGTCGGAGCACTCCGAAACAGGGTCTCAGAGCCCCCTTGATCCAGCTAGTCCCCCGCACACTCGTAGCGGTTCCCAATACCAACCAACGCCTGGTGGTCCCATATCTGAGGCCCCTATTCTTCCTTTACGACAGGCACCCATGAGTCCCGGGACCGATCATCCTCCTTTTATGGTATATGTTCCTTTTTCCACCAGCGACTTGTATAATTGGAAGAATCAAAACCCCTCTTTTTCTGAGAAACCTCAGGGATTAATATCTCTTTTGGAAACAATCTTTTTTACTCATCAGCCCACCTGGGATGATTGTCAACAGCTTTTGCAGGTGCTTTTTACATCTGAGGAACGAGAGAGAATTCGGAGGGAGGCTGCTAGGGCAATTCCTGGCCCAGACGGGCAGCCAACAACTGACCCTGTCCGAATAGAGCGTGTATTCCCCTCCCTGCGTCCTGACTGGGATCCAAATGAAAATGAAGGTAAGGGGGCTCTTGATCAGTATCGCCAGACTCTGCTTAGGGGTATACGGGCCGCCGCCAAGAAGCCGACTAATTTGTCTAAGGTAAGCGAAACAGTGCAGGGACAAAATGAGGCTCCGGCGGCATTCTTAGAACGCCTCTTTGAGGCTTATCGCCTTTATACCCCTATCGATCCTGAGGCACCTGAAAATAGGCGGGCTATTAATATTGCCTTTGCCACACAGTCGGCCCCTGATATTAGGAGAAAGTTGCAAAGACTAGAAGGGTTTGAAGGGAAATTGCTGTCTGAACTGGTGGAAATTGCCCAGAAAATTTATAACAATCGAGAAGACCCTAATGTTGTGCAGTCTAAAAGGATGGCCAAGATCCTGGTAACTGCTATGGGGAATTCTCAGAGTCCGTGTACAGAAATGAACAAAACCAAGAAGGGGAGATACCCCAAGAAGGGTCGCAGTGATCTAGCACCAAACCAATGTGCCTATTGTAAAGAAAATGGACATTGGAAGAGAGATTGTCCGCTCCTTTACCAAAAGAAGGGAGGCCAACCAACTCCAGTTTTGGTGGAAGAGACTGAGTGACGGGGCCCGGGCTCCATTTTGATGAGCCCCCAGGAGCCCAGGGTCACGTTGAATGTAGGGGGCACCCCAGTAAATTTTCTGGTAGATACTGGAGCCACGCATTCTGTTTTACAGAAGGCAATGGGACCTGTATCGGAGGAAAGAGTCTCCATACAGGGAGCTACAGGAAAGACTAAATCGTATCCGTGGACTAAGACGCGGATAACGAATTTAGGAAAAGGGACGATTACTCACTCTTTTCTAGTCATACCTGAATGCCCATACCCTCTTCTGGGCAGAGATCTACTACAGAAATTGAGGGCCACTATAACCTTCCAGGGGGACGTGACTGAACTTTCGTTTGGCCAAGGCCCCTCTGCTATGCTTCTCACCTGCCCCCTATCAGAAGAATATTTGCTAACCGAGGAGGTCCCTAAAAGGGTTAAGTTGAGTAAATACTTGCAGGAGCTTCAGTATAAAATACCTGGTGTTTGGGCAGAAACCAATCCACCCGGTCTGGCTTCTCACCGCCCTCCCATTATTGTGCAATTGACTAGTACTGCCACGCCGATACGCGTGCGGCAATACCCCATTAGCTTGAAAGCAAGGAAGGGAATTGCCATTCACATAGCAAGACTCAGACAGGCAGGAATTTTGGTGCCTTGTCAATCTGCCTGGAACACCCCTTTGCTCCCAGTTCAAAAGCCGGGAACGAATGATTATCGACCAGTACAGGACCTGCGGGAAGTGAACAAAAGGACTGAGACTATCCATCCCACGGTGCCTAACCCATATACTCTCTTGAGTATGTTACCTCCAAATCATCAAGTTTACACTGTGCTAGATCTAAAGGATGCCTTCTTTTCACTCCCATTGGCAGCGATAAGTCAGCCTATTTTTGCCTTTGAATGGATTGATCCAGAGGGGGAATATTCGGGACAGTTGACTTGGACTCGATTGCCACAAGGATTTAAGAATTCCCCTACCCTGTTTGATGAGGCACTAAGCCAGGATTTGGTCCAGTTCCGACAAAATCATCCACAGGTGACTCTTTTGCAATATGTGGATGATCTCCTCTTGGCCGCACAAGACCAAGTAACATGTAAAAAGGCAACTGAAGATTTATTGCTTGAATTGGCCCAGTTAGGTTACAGAGTTCCTGCCAGGAAGGCTCAATTATGTACTCCAGTAGCTACATACTTGGGTTATGAACTAAAAGAGGGAAAGAGAACTCTCTCCACTGACAGAATCCAAGCTATTTTAGGAATTCCACAACCCCAAACGAAAAAACAGGTGCGGAAATTCTTGGGGGCAGTGGGATATTGTAGACTTTAGATTCCCAAGTTTGCTGAAATAGCAAAGCCATTGTATACTAGCACTGGAGGAAAGGGAGAAACCTTAGTGTGGACTGAAACTGAGACCAAAGCTTTTGAAAGTTTAAAACGGGCACTTGTAAATGCCCCAGCACTGACTTTGCCTGATGTGACTAAGCCTTTCAAGTTATATGTGGCTGAAGCACGGGGAATAGCGAAGGGAGTGTTGACGCAGGAATTGGGGCCTTGGAATAGGCCAGTAGCCTATTTGTCAAAGAAACTAGACCCGGTGGCTTCAGGTTGGCCAGGATGTGTGCATGCCGTTGCGGCAACTGCCGTTTTAGTAAAGGAGGCCTTAAAGCTAACTTTGGGACAGGATTTATGTGTAATTGCCCCACACTCAATAGAAACTTTGTTGAAGAGTCCACCTGATAAGTGGCTTTCAAATGCTCGGATAACTCAATATCAAGTGTTACTATTGGATCCGCCCAGGATTCGGTTTTTGAAAACTGCTTCCCTTAACCCTGCTACTCTGCTTCCGGATACAGAATTGTCAGAACCTCTGCATGACTGCTGTGAAATATTAGAATCTTTGACAAGTTTGCGACCTGATCTTACAGATCAACCTTGGCCGGACCCTGAAGAAGAGTTATACACGGATGGGAGCAGCTATGTGAATGAAGGAACAAGGTATGCAGGGGCAACAGTAGTCACCAAGGACCGGGTTATCTGGGCACAAGCTCTTAACCCAGGAACATCAGCCCAAAAAGCTGAACTTATTGCCTTAACCCAAGCTCTTAGATGGGGAAAGAATAAAATAATTAACATTTATACTGACAGTAGATATGCTTTTGCTACGGCACATGTTCATGGGGCACTTTACCAAGAGCGGGGCCTTTTAACTTCAGGCGGAAAGGAAATAAAGAATAAATCTGAGATCCTAGCTCTCCTAGAAGCTATTTGGCTGCCAAAGAAAGTGGCCATTATTCATTGTCGGGGGCATCAGAATGAGAGTACCCCTACAGCGAAGGGAAACATGTTTGCTGATGTCACTGCTAAGGAAGCTGCCCGAAAACCAGTGGGGCCTCTCCATATTTTGCCTGTTCTGCCTGAGCGACTCTTGCCGCCCTCGCCGGTTTATTCAGAGGGAGAATTGGAACTGGGAAGGACTCTAAGAGCAACCACCGATCCGGGAGGTTGGAAAGTCCTTCCAAGTGGCAGGATCTTAGTCCCACAGCACCTGGGTCGCCGGTTAATTAAACAAATACATCAAAGTACGCACCTAGGAAGCACGAAGGTGGCAGAACTGCTTCAACGAGACTATTATATACCTAATTTGCATCAGATGACCCAACAGATTACGGCCGGATGCCTGACATGTGCGCAAGTTAATCCAGGTAAAAGATTGAACCCCCTCCCCGGAGTCCGGTTGCGAGGACAAGCCCCTGGAGAGCAATGGGAAACTGACTTCACGGAAATCAAGCCAGGCAAGTATGGATACCGCTACCTGTTGGTATTCATGGACACTTTCTCAGGATGGGTAAAAGCATTTCCCACGAAATCAGAAGCAGCACAGGTAATAGTAAAGAAGTTAGTAATAGAAATTATACCTAGATTCGGCCTTCCTTTAGCCTTGGGGTCCGACAATGGCCCGGCATTCATTGCCAAAACTACTCAATTATTAGCTCAGGCATTACAAATTAAATGGAAGTTACATTGTATTTATAGACCGCAAAGTTCAGGTCAGGTAGAAAGGATGAATAAAACATTGAAGAAAATATTATATAAGCTAAGAGCGGAGACGGGCGAAGACTGGGTGAGCCTCCTTCCTTTTGCACTATTAAGAACTAGGTGTACTCCATATGTCAGAGGTATAACACCATATGAAATAATGTTTGGCCGTCCACCCCCACTGGTTCCTAAAGTGGGAGAAGAGAAACTAGCTGAATTAAGTGACCACACTCTTCTTAAATCCCTGCAAGCCTTACAGCTGAGCACCCGGAAGATCCACAACTTAGTCAGGGCTGCACACTCTAGTCTTGCTAATTCTCCTTCTGATAAAGTTTCTCTCCAGGTACAGCCCGGTGACCTTGTTTGGATAAAAAAACTCCAGCCCGCTACTTTAGAACCAAGGTGGACTGGACCTTTACCGGTGATTCTCACCACCCCTACGGCTGTAAAGGTGGCAGGAAAACGCCACTGGATTCACCATACCCAGATCAAGAAGGCGACTCCAGTCCAAGAAGAACGATGGACGGCTCGGCCCACCGAAGATCCACTAAAGATAAGACTTTTAAGACATTCCTCTGGAGCATCTTGATGGGGATGGTGGCGACGAGCCCCCACCAGCCTTTAAATTACACTTAGATGCTCACGCACACAGTCGATAGGACAGTGATAACTCAAAATGTTACGGTCTTTTCTCCCTTGCTATATTTTGATTTATGTCAACTTTTAAGCAACACTGAGCCTGTGATGGGGTTATTACCTGAAGGGAGGTTCGGGGCCTATGGATGTGGCAATATTAACATAGAAGGAAACATGCAACGCATTAGGTATTATGGTTGCCCTACTACAGGCCCCTCGCATTGTCATGTAAATGGACAATACTGTATAAAGTGGGGCTGTGAAACTATAGCTAGTTAGATAAACAATGACCCTGATATTATATTGACAAAAGAAGCTTTTAAGTGTGTTTCTTCAAATACCTGTAACCCCGTAACTATAAGTATTAAACGGGGCCAGGATCAGACTTGGGCCACAGGGAAGACCTGGGAATTTCACCTGTACGGAAGAGGGGGAAAGAAGGGGCCAAAAGTCTCATTCACTATTCAGAGATTTACCCCTGTTCGTCAATTTAATCCTATAGGCCCAAACCGTGAGACTTATTTAGGACCTAAATTACCGGCACAAGCAATCCTAGAGCCCACAACACCAGAAAAGGACTTGTTGCCAGAGCCACGCCGAAAGCCTGTGTTAAATTTGTTAAGTTCAATGTATAAGTTTGTTAACCAAACAAAGCCTAATATAACTCGAGATTGTTGGCTCTGCCTTAATCCAGAACCTCCTTATTATATAGGGATTGGAGCCATCCGACCCTTAGGTCAAAATAAAAATAATATAAGAAACTTGACTGCTGAAGAAATATATAAGCAACATTTATGTAAATGGGGTCAAAGGCCCAAGCTGACTTTAGAAGACCTACAGGGACAAGAAACTTGTATTTACCCTGTGGGGTTCACTTTATCCCAGTCTCCCTATATGGCGTCATGTAATATTACTATTCAATTAAATAATTTGACAGATCCCGAACCTAAAACACTCTTGGTGGCCCCAAATGACACGTGGTTTGCGTGTACTACAGGTATCACCCCTTGTGTCAGACCCTCAATAATTATACAAAAGCAGGATTTGTGTATTCTATCTCATATCATGCCTCAAGTCTACTTTTATTCAGGAGAAGGCGGACGAGAACATCTTCAAGCTTCCATCCCTTGGCGGCTAAAACGAGCCATTCCAGTTTTGGTACCGTTATTAATTGGACTAGGCATTGCAGGTTCGGCTGCTGTAAGTACTGCGGCCTTAATAACTGAAAATCAAAATTTTAAAATCCTGAGTCACCAGATAGATTTAGATTTAAATGACTTGGAAAAATCCATTAGTTATTTAGAACAATCAGTTGATTCACTGGCCGAAGTAGTCTTGCAAAACAGAAGAGGGTTAGATTTATTATTCCTGAAACAAGGTGGATTATGTGTAGCCCTGGGAGAAACTTGCTGCTTCTATGCCAATCATTCTGGAATTATTCAGAATAGTCTTTCCCAAGTAAGAAATAGAATACGGGAAAGAGAAGAACAAATTAATGCTGAAAATAACTGGTATCAAAACTTGTTCACCTGGTCCCCATGGCTCACCACCTTGTTGTCAGCTATAGCCGGACCATTACTGTTACTTTTATTAATAATACTGATTGGTCCATGCATACTTAATTGTTTAACAAACTATGTACAAAGGCACATACAAGGTGTGAAATTAATGGTGTTGCGCACCCATTATCACCACATTTGTGAAGATGAACTGTAATAATTATCAAGGATTTGATATCTCGCTGAAAACCAGTGGGGAATGTAATGGGTTAAGGGAAGAAAGACACCCCTGTAGGGTTAACTTGTTGAGAAACTCTAATGAATGCTATCTGCTTCTGTACTAAGCTTGCTGGTCTGGGAACCAGGGAGGTGGGGAGGATGATTGCCCTGTCATGGGTTTAACATAGGCCTAAAAGATAATCAAGATAAATGTGGTATGCTTGATCAGTAGAATAGATGACCTTTTACGTCAGTGATTGCAACCTGTTTTGTGGCGCCAAGGGGTCTATAAAATCACCAGACCTCCGGACGGTATAACCTTAAATTGTTAATGATTGTCCTGTTTTTGTTCTCTTTGTTCTTCTTGTACATGTGTGTAGGCACGTAGCCCTCCTCAAAAAGGGTATAAAATCCCTGTACAACTTCAAGTCGGGGCCACTCTCTGTTATTGTTTGGTGGACAGAGGTGGTCGCCGGCCGGCTAATAAAGACTCCTAAACTGGCATTAAATTCTCTTGTGATCTGCTTGCGCGCTTCCACATTATAACACAACCCAGGACTAAATGCCCTATGACCTAAAAGTTAATAATTCTTTCTATACGATATAGAGAGGGGGTACAAGTTTCAGTAGTAGTATGGAAAGTACTGAAAAATCTTTGAAATAAATAAAACTAAACAGTTTATAAAACACTGTCATTTATATTTAGGTATATTCTTGCATATTTGCTGTTTCCTTAAATAACTAAAACAAATATCACATTTTCTGAAAAAGGGGGAATCCAATAAATTAATAGAGAGCATCACTATCATGACTCATAAAATTTTTTCGAATAAAAATATACTATGAATATTCATAGAAGTTGTTATTCTTGGATCTTCAGCAACATTAAATATGTAATATAATTACACCTCTATTTCCTTTTAATATTTCTCCCTGCTTCATTTATAAATCATTGACTTTTCCACAATTTACTCTTCAGTTATGTAAGTGGTACGGTAAGCTTGATTTCAGCTAGTTGTAACTAAAATATTATCTACGAGCACTTTCAAGCCAGATTGTCATCATCAAAGCAAAGGAAAGATGAGGCAGTTTTGGAGAAAGCTCAGTGCCCAAATTACTTAGATAAACGCTTTAATTTTACTATTTTTCTTCAGCTAACTTTAAAATATGTGGGTGATTATATATGAATTCGATTCGCGTGGTACAAAATCAATGTAAACACAAATAAGGAGCCAAGAGGAGACAGGGGAGAGCCCTGAGGTGGGTGCTTCCCGCTGGCTGACTGCGCTCTCTCCCCGCCCGGTGCGTGTGCTCAGCGCCCGCAGCGCAGCCGACAGTGCCCTGATCACTCTGGGTGGACAACATCCTGCGGCACACCTCCTGGTCTGGGAGGAGACGATGGTAAACAGTGAACAGTCAGCGCACAGCTGCAGGGCAGGGCGGGCGCTGTGGACATCAAAGGGCATGAGAGGGAAAGGTAAGAGTGTCGGGTGGGGGGCGGGGAGGGAGGTGGGCAGTTTCATGGTGATACCCACCCCGGGATCTGAATGACTGAACTTGTGAGATGTTCCAAGGAACCCAGAACGCAAAGGCCCTACTCAGGAAGGGGGAGGGCTCCCCACCTGTCAAGGATCCTTGGTGGGAAGGAGAGAATGGTATGACCTGCCGTCAGGGAGGTAGGCCTGGTGCCCTGCTCTCGCCAACTCCAGCTGAGCCCCATGGCTGAGGCCGGTCCTTGGGTCCAAAGGAATGTGCCCACCTTGAGCCTGTGACCATCCTTTTAGAGCATGCTTTGGTTCACGGACTTGGGAACTCCTGACCCAAAGAGTCCAAGCCTGCGTCCAGAGCCTTTAAAGATCTCTTCCCTTTTCTGCCCCAAGCACCAAGTGGGGAAAGGAAAGGGTTAAGGGCGCGGGTGGCAGTTGGGCAGCCTTTGGCTGTGCAGACCAGCTGCTGAGCTATCCATGGGCCCCCCTGCTCAGAGGCAGGTGGGGCAAGAAGAGGCTACTGGGGGCGTGGGTGCCCTCCCTGCTTGCCCGCCCGCGCCTGCCCAGTTCGGCCTCTCTCGCAGGGTCTTGTAGGAGCTGGCCAGGAGGATGTGGTGGCAAGCCACTGCTTATTTTCAGCAAAGACCAATGTGAGTTGCCTTGACCTTGAGCCTACACAAATTCACTCTGTAAACATGGCCTGAGCGCTCAGAGGCAGGAAGCATCACAGATAGTAAGGCGAGACAGCCTGGGTTCCCAGAGTTCAACACCCAGCAGGGAAGACAGACCCGGAAGAATCATTACACCTGTGGAGCCATCTGCGGAGGGCACAGCACGAGGGTTCGGTCTGGGTGGGGTTCAGGGATGCTTGGCTGACGTGGGGATGAGCGTGACAGCACAGACAAATGGGATCTGAACACGGAAACGGAGTCAGTTGTGGGGACGCCACATCCAGGTCTAGAACACAGCATAGCCTTGAAGCAGGAAAAACCTGAAGACTTCCAGAAGCTGAATAAAAGACAGTACCCCCATCCAGGAGGGTGGAGAGTGACATTAAGGAAGCCCGAGGGCGAGGGCGCAACACTGAAAGCGGATATTAGCACCAGCTAACTACTCTGCATTTTTAAAAGGTCACAGACCACGGAGTGTAAGGTGTGTAAGGGTCCGAAGGGGTAACAGCACAGGCAGATGTTCTCACTCGCACGTGAGAGTGAAACGTGCGTGCACAGGGCGCGGGGCGCGGGGGGCGCAGGTGGGGACGGGGGGAGGTATCGCTGGATGGTGCCATGCGCGCCTGCGGCTGACGGGCACCTTGTGGCCTGGCTTCACCACTGCGCAAAATATCCACGGGACAAAATTACATATGTACCCCACACATTGTACAAATAAAATTTTAAAAAACAAATGCAGAAAGATGGTCAGAAAGCTGTGCCAGGTAAAAAGGCAACCGAGGGTGCCAAGGCTGGGAGCGAGGGAGGTGCTCTCGGGGCGCCGGGCTGGGACATAATGGGCACGCCGTAGCTATGCGTTGAAAGGGGCGCTGTCACTCCTTTTTACAGCGGAGGAGACAGGCGTTTGAGTCCCACGTGCGGGCCGGGCAGGACTGTGCCCCAGGCAGGGGGCGGGGGGCCCCCCCCGGGCGGATCAGCAGGACGCCAGCACCCCGCCACCTGCCGCCACCTCTCCCGCGCAGCCCGCAGAGCCCCTGCAGCCCGGGCAGCAGCGGTCTGGAGGGGAGCCTTCCCGGTGGAAAAGATGTGTCTGGTCTGGGCGGAGGAGGAAGGTGGTGATGCGTCATGTGCTCCATCTGCCCACCCACCCTGGCCCTGTCAACCGCGCGCTTGGGCCCAGCAGGCGCCCTGTGATCACCGGGGTCCTGTGACCAAGACTGTGACAGTCGCCGCAGCTGGGGCGCACTGGCCCAGACACTCAGGCTAGCTGCTGCAACAACAAAGCCCCAGATCTCACTGCTCCACACAGCGCGTTTGTCTCTCACTCTCACACAACCAAGGCAGATGGCGGGACACTCTAAGACTGGATTTAGGGACCAGGCTCCTTCCCTCTTTGACCTCCTTCAAAATGAGCCTCCCAGTTTCCCGCCCAAGAGAGAAAGGGGCGAGAGATTTTGTTGTTCCGCAGTTAACCAGCAGTCAGGGACACAGCCCCGCCCAATGCAGAGGTGTGGGGAAGCCTGGTTTCTCCCGCACCGAGGGAAGAGGACAAAAGAGTATTATCGGAGCACTGACCGACTGGCCAGACACCTCGGGCCTCCAGAACATTCCTCTGTCGGTGCCTAGAGTACTCTCAGGCGCACCCCCCCGCCCCCGGGAGCCAGCCACAGTTCCACTAGTCACTGCACCCAACGCAAAGGCCAGAACCCCAGGCAATCCCACTCCATGGGCCAGATGCCTGCTCTCGGTGCTGCCACCTGCCAACTAGAGGGACAAGTGGTTACCTCCTAGCCAACATGCAAACCACAGGATGGCTGCAACAAATGCAGCCATTCCCAGAAAGAGGGAGAGACACACCCCCCCACACACACACCCGGGACCCACAGGGACGCTTGACTCCGGCAGGGCAGGCATTGCTAAATTCCTCTGCCCTGGGACTCCAGGAAGAGCTCACAGTCTGTTCATCCCAGGGACCCCTGGATCTGCCCTTGTGGGCGTTCTTCCCTGCTCCTCAGTCTCCATTATCTGAAGTGGGTGTTAGGGAGTATTCCGTCACAGGATCTACATAGCCTTGGATCTCTTTCTGCCTGCTATAGACTGAATGGTTGTGTCCCCCAAAAGTCCATATTTGAAATCCTAATCTCCAATGTGATGGTGAGTCCTGTGGTGGGTGATTAGGTCAAGAGGGTGGAGCCCTCATGAATGGGATTAGTGCCCTTATAAAGGGGACTTTGGAGAGGCCCCCTCACCCTTAGGCCGTTGAGGGCACAAGGAGAAGATGGCTATGACCAGGAAATGGGCCCTCACCAGACACCACATGTGCCAGCACCTTGATCCCAGCCTTCAGAACTGTGAGAAATAAAATTCTGCTGTTTATGTCACCAAGTTTATGGTATCCTGTTATAGCAGCCCAAAGTGACTAAGACAATGCCCATGCACCAAAGACTTTTTAGATGAGGTCTATAGCTTCTTTGGCAACATAATTTCTTCAGAATCTTTGAGGGGCATCTGATCCGTTTGCTTGCAAACAGTTCTGTATGCCTGTAACTACATCCAAAGCATTTTCATAGACAAAGTTTTCAAACCTTCTTTTTCTTTTCTTTTCTTTTTTTTTTTTTTTCACTTTCTCATGCACTTGCCTATCTCAGCTTAATAACAAACAACAACAAACCACACTTAATCTAATCATTGCCATGAGTCTGATTCATAATACGGCTTTGCAACCCAAAGCCTTTTATTTCACTGTCTTATTTCCTACTATTTGTGTTCCAAAAGCCGTTGGAATTTCCAACCCTTCCAGGATCCAAATTTCTGGACTTTATGCTCTTAAACCAGCCAGTTTTCTCCTGAGTTCTTCTCTTTCATTGAATAGCATGCTAACACATTTAACTGTAGCAAATGTGCGTTCACACTGATTTTTTTCCAGCTGCACATGCCAGAGTTGCTGAATCGTGAGACTCACGGTCTGTCTCCGCAGACACTGCGGATGGCAGTTCTACTAAATATTTCCACTGTGCATCACAGAGCTTCGTCTTCCTTGCCACCCACTTCCCCATTGAGTTGATGTCAGGCATTAGCTTCTTGTTAACTTTAGCACTCCCTTTTGAAATACCAATTTTTGTATTAGTCCTGGTAGTTTAATTGGTGTACAAATTCTCAAATCTCAGTATCTTGAGACAATAAATTTTTCTTTTGCACCCATATTACAGTCCTGCCAAATTTGGCTGGTTATCCCCCAAGCAGAGCCTCCGGGACCCAGGCTCCTTCTATCTGTGTCATCTCCTTATTCAACCCGCAGCCCCAAAGGTTGTCCTGAACGGGGAAGGGAGACCTGCGTGCCGGACGTGGATGCGCTAACATCGTGTCCGCCACATCCCGTTGGGCAGAACACGGTCGCGCAGCCCGTCTCACTGCAAGGGCACTGCGAGGTCATCAGTCTGTATTTCCAGGAAGAAGAAAAAGACAATATTGAAAAGTCTGGCGATCTTGGCTGTGCTGCTTACAATAATCAGAGATCACAGATGGGTTCTTTTAGTCCCTTTCCTCTAGAAGTTTACAGGTAATATATAACAAAGCAAATAAAATTAAGATGGGAATGAGAATTAATTTCATAGTCTCAAGAGGCCATTTAGATGTCAAAAAAGGCACTGTCTATAGTGCTGGTGTATAACAACACTGATAACGCATACGTGTGTTGAAAGGTGGGGGTGGTGGCTTGTTCCACTGAGGACTCTTTCTGATGCTCATTCACCAGTAACAATCATAACATGTCTGTTATTCAAACAACATTTCCTGGGGGCCCGCTAAATACTAGGCAGCCCGCTAGTAGCTGAGAGCACAGTGGTAAACACATCTTCAGTACCTGCTCTAGTGATAGTTATATTCTAATAGAAGAGACAATAAATCATCACCCACTTACATGACAATTGATTGATTTGATAAATGATATGCACAAAACATGCAGGACAGAGCAAGGAAGCAGAAGACAGACCCGGCTTGGGAGGGTAGAGGTCCGGAAGCACAAAGCTGGGACCTGAAAGGCCAGGAGTTAGCCAGCTGCCGATGGGAATGAGACACCACCGTTTCTGGGTTTCACCACTGGGTGGAGGATGATTTCACCCTGAGCTGGGGAACACTGTGCTTTCAGACAGTAGCCTTGGATGGGAAGCCCATAAATTTATTGTAGGATACATGGAGTCTAAGGTACCCATGAAACCACTGAGTGGAGACGTCAAGGTGGCAGTGGGTACTTAAGTACAGCGCTCATTGGAGGGGACCGGAATGGTGCTGTGACTTCAGGGATGCCTTGCTGATACTCTGCTCCATCCTCAGAGGTGGCCCTCACCACCCTTCCCCAGTGCCCCACGCAGGGGCAAACTCCCAGGACCCACACCTGCCATCACCCACCCGTGCCATCTTGGGGCTACACACCTCCAGGAGGATTGATTGTAAATGGGAGCGTTCTTACTGACACACTAAAGAGTTTGTGAAATCATGAATCATTAACACACAAGTAAGAGAACTTTCCCACTTTTAAGAGTCAATGCTCAGACAAAGACAGAGGACAGCAACAAACTCACAGATGCAGCCACGAAGAGCCCTTGGCCATCCTAAGGAGCCAGGATGCCATAATAACATGAAAATGCCCAGTGAGGAGGAAGACAAGACAAAAGGTTAGTTCTTCTATTTCTCTTTTGCCTTGTTTATTCAGTGCCTTAGGCAGCAAACATTGGTCTTAAATTCAGCTCTACATTGTTTTAAATATCTGTCTTTGCTTAAAAAATGAATGTTGATCATACGTTCTGAATATGAATACATTAGTAGGAGTGCATTTATTTTAACTCCTTTGAGAATCACTTTACTAAAGCTTAGGATCGGGTCATGTGTCTCTGAAAAAATTATTTGAAATGACTCTTCAGGTGAGTGCAAATACATGAAAAGAAAATCAGTTGAAGGTCATCGTACCAATGAAGAGCCAGTGCCACAGCAACAATTAAGAGGAGGCATCTATTTTAGTTTTTCAGGTGTGTGTTGATGAGCAGAGCTAAAACCATTTTAATTGCTAATCTCTCAAAGGAAGGAACACACCATGCTAATTAAATTCACTGATGATAGAAAATGCGGAGGTGGATTAATCACTTCTAATGGCAGAACAATTTTCTTTAAAAGCTAGTTTTACAAATAAGAACTGGAATTAGCCAAAAGAGAGCTGTGTTCTTTGAGAATGTGTGTGAGCACACACACAGCCTAACTCCCCCAGTGCATAGATTACAGGACGTACACTTTGAAAGTTGTTTTCATAAAGGTGCAATAATCATTGAAGAACAGCATCTCAAATTTACTCTTTTAACAAAGATGCACCAAGGACCTGCTATGCATATAAAACTGTGCTTTGAATAATGAAAAAATACAAAAAGAAAAGCACCTCTTCAAATATATTTTTGGACCATGGATGTTCCTGTACAGTTTTATGGGTCAGTCATTAGAAACCAAATTCATGTTTCTCTGGCACCTCAGTAAGGTAGCATCAAAATACCTTAAGGGGATGAAAATGTGGTGTATCATTTTATATTAACTGAAAATGCTTTAGATGACCAGGCATCTTAATAAGGAATGCATCTCTAGGAAGCATCTGAGTTTTGTCTTTATAAACAAAGAAGACGGAAAGGTGAATAAGGAACAAGTAATGACGATCATGTCATCAATAGAGCCTCTAAACACAAGATGGCTGCATCTCCAGACCCCTTGCTGAGAACATCACAAGGATCCAGATGCAGCGGCACTTACCAGGCTAGACATGGAAGCCGGCTAACACAGAGGGGAGGAGGGGTGGGAAGTGCGGTTTTGTGTGGTTACAGATGCTCACACAGTACAGTTTCTGCAAGTGCTGTGTCCAAAACAGGGCCTGAGACATAGGACACAAGCATGAGAACCAGCTACCTGTTTGTTAAAAATGAAAATTGTGCTTTATTGGTCAGTCTTCCTCCTGGCATCCAGAATGCCTAATTGGAATCAGCAAGTACAAAAAAAAAAAAAAAAAAAGCAAAATTGAGCTAATCAGTAGCCAAGATTCACAATTTGTATCGTCTACCTTGTATGTGTATATGTACGTGGTTCTCATCACAGTGGAAACTGCATAAAACCCCACTGTTTTTACTCTAGTTTCTGACATGTGGACACTCTACCAACACTTCTTACCTGCTCCCTGATCTTAAGGAATGCTGAAAAGAAAAGGGGTGATGCGCGCCTGATTTTTCCATTTCCTTCTTGTCATCATTGTCAGCATAAGTATTTGGCAAACATCGGGAAGTGACGAGAGTAAGAAAGAACATGAAAGGTCTCTCTGGTTGTTCACGTTTAGTACAATGTAAACACCTTCGTGTTGTTGTTGTCGTTGCATTTGAGGCAAGTTCTGGTTCAACAGAAAGTGATTTGATCCTGCAAGCCACCACCCCACGGAAGATTTGATGGATATGCACGTGAGCCCCCTGAGGGCCCAGAACTAAAGGATGACAAATATTATCCCTTTAAGGTATATAATGATGAAAATGAGCACCCCTTGTCTTTAAGAAAGGTCAGTTTAGGGGCCGGTGAGAGGAGGAATTGCACATTGTTGAGGCAGAGGCGGTTAATGACCACAGGAGGACAGTTCCCGTTAAAGTCACACCGGCAGCTTTGAAAGCGTCTTGCAGCAGGCAGCTTCCCTGGGCGCGGGAATGACACCGCCTGCGGGTGGCGGCTGAGTGCGGCTCTGGCCTGCCCTTATCGGGCAGACCCGGTTGCTGCGGGGCAGGACGCAGAGGATGATGTGAAATCCACCGTGTGTCTGGAAAGTCGTCTGCCGCTGGAGGTAGCAAGGCTTCACAGCGAAAAGCAGACCTTGCTGCTAACAAGATGATGATAATGATTAAGAAGATGATGATGGTTTTGATGAGGAAACCGAAGACAAAGCTCCACTGAAGAAATCTATACGAGATACTCTAGCCAAAAATGCACAAAAATCAAGCCAGTTTAGCAAAGACTCAATACCATCAACACCAACATAAAAAGATCAAGAATCTTTCAAAAAACAGAAAACTCCTAAAACACCAAAAGGACCTAGTTTTGTGGAAGACATTAACACAAAAATGAAAGCAAGTATAGAAAAAGGTGGTTCTCTTCCCAAAGTGAAAGCCAAGTTCATCAATTATGTGAAGAATCGTTTCCAGATGGCTGATCAGGAGGGTATGCAGGGTCTCTGGCAGTGGAGGAAGTCTCTCTAAGAAAAGAGCTTAAAGAATTTTTTAAAATTTTCCATCTTATTTCATTTCTGTTACAGTTGCTATCTGGCTGTCCTTTTTATAATGCAAAGTGAGAACTTTCCCTATCGTGTTTAATAAATGCCGTCCAAGTTCCATTGCCAAGAATGTGTTGTCCAAAATGCCCGTTTATTTTTAAAGGTGGAACTCCACCCTTTGCTTGGTTTTAAGTATATATGGAATGTTATGATAGGACATAGTAGTAGCGGTGATCAGACATAGATCTGGGAGGGAGACAAAAATATGCATGTGAAATAAACTCAGTATTTTAATAAAGTGGCACCATTTCTCTTTCTAAAAACTCATTGTGAGTCTCGCTGGAGACTCAGCCTGCTAGGTTCACTGAAATTCTGTGCTTATGGGAAATGTGATTGGGGTGGAAAGGAACAGAATGGAAGACACACAGATTGTACGTCTCTGCTCTGCTCACGAGTTCAGACATAAAGCTATTAATATGAATTTCCAGATGGTGACAGCACAGCATTGAGCCAAGCCCAGGACCCTTCTGAGAGGGGAGCCCTTCTGAGGGTGGGACTCTTGGTGGCAGTCACATGCCCCTAGAGCAGCCCCTTGGGGAGGACATTGTGCAGGCGCAGCAGAATTCTACCTTCCTCTTCACAGAGTTTCGGCTGGGCCCAAGAATCAAACTGACATAAGGTAGATTGACAGACGGAAGGCATACAAATTTATTTTATACGTGCTGGACATAGCACAGGAGCCCCATAATGAAATGAAGATGCCAAAAGGCAGTTAGAGTCCATCACTCATATAATGAGTTGGGCAAAGAGTAGTAAGTTGTGAAATTTGATAAGGCCAAGGGGCTTGGGCTACAGTAGTTAATTGGGTGGAAAAGTGACTAGGAAGGTAAGAGTTACTTTAATACAGTTTGTTTGCACAAATCTCCTTCTGCCCCAACTTTCTGTCCTGAATGATAAGAATGTTATTTTACAGGGCAGGTATCTTTCACCTGGGAATTACATCTCCAGCTTTAAGAAGCAGCACAAAGTTCTTGCACCTGCTGTTTTCTTAGTGCCTTTAACTTAAATAGTCAATATACCAGAATGGCACATTTTGGGTGGCATATTCTTAACACCTTCAATTACATCTTGGGAGGTGTGGTCCCTATAAGCCAAGTGTGACAGGTAGGTCAGAACAGAATGATGCCCTGTAAGAATTTTCACCAAGTATCGGAGCTTTTCAAGTTTTCCATCTGCTCGATGTGTCAAAGAACTGGGCTGTAGGGTAGGAAAATATTGACCCTTAGCAATAATAACAGCAGCCCATTGTTCAGTGCTTATTAAATTTCTGCTCCACACTGAAAATTGTCCATTAACCTACCCTGCACCCTTGGGTTGTGAAGATAGTTCGTCAGCACCCACTGGGTGCAACCCTTCAGACTGCATAACTACACAGTTTAAAAAAAAAAAATCAGGATTCAGAACTCTATCTGCAGAATGATCTAATATTATAAAAGACTGGAATGAGAATACCCATAAATTTAAAACTATAATTTTTATTTCCATTTACAAAGCTTGCATTTGATATAATGAGTAAAAAAAAAATGTTGCTTTTGGTTTTTTTTCTTGAAAAGCGGCACTAAAGTTTCTGATATATGGGCATTGTCTTTTTCCTTTCTCCAGCCTCTGATGCTTGTATTGTTCTTGCTGTGAATCAGTACAGCAGAATTCAATAGAATAACAAAATTCAGGCACACGTGGAGGGCACCTTCCTTTTTTTTTTTTTTTATTTTTGTCCTGGTAAGTCGGCTGACAATGATAAAATATGTTTGAGTGCAGGGAAGATTAGAAAACAACTTTTCTTGTAAAGAGCAGCTGGAAGTTGGAATTTAAGAAAAAATTCATTCAGCCTTCCACCTCACTTGTGGGAGGGGCTCAGTAAGTGTGTGTGAAATTACATCAAAGATTTTCACGTTTTTCTCTCTGTCTGCATCTGATTGGTTATAGACATTTTGCTTAACATATTAGAGTTGGAACACAAAAGGAATTTTGTTTGCTTCTTTATTTCCCTAGATCTATACCTGTAAGATTTATACTTTGTATATAATTTGAAGATTTTGCAATCTCTTTGAAATACATGCGTGCACATCTTTAGCAAGCTATGCCAGAGAATTGAAAACATAAAATAAAATTACATGCAAAGTGAAGGAGTAGCAATGATTTCTTTACAAGTGATTGTAGAATTATTTCCCAAGATTAAGGCTCTGGCCTCCCCACTAATCTAGGAACAGAATGAGTAATGAAAACAAGCACTAGAACTTAACATTCACTCCACCTACTGAAATTTGCAAATCATGGGCTTCTTCTTGATCTGACTTTAAGAATATTAAGAATATTCTAAGAATATAATAATATTTAGGAAAAGCTAATATGTATTCAGAAAAATGGATAATATCTCAATTGCTATTTAGAAAAATAACTCCAGCATGTCAGAATTCACATCTTTACCGCCCTTTGTTTGTCTATGTTTAACAACAAGAGTGGTCTTCTTCATAAATTCTTTGCCTAAGCCAATGTCTATAAGAGTTTTTCCAACACTTTCTTCTAGAATTCTTATGGTTTTGTGCCTCAGATTTAAATCCGTTATCCACCATGAGTTGATTTTTGTGAGAGGTGAGAGGTGCGGATCCTGTTTCAGTCTTTTACATGTGGCTATCCAATTTATGAAGAAGACCCCAAAGGCAATCACAGCAACAACAAAAATAAATAAATGATGCCTGATCAAATTAAAAAGTTCTGTACAGCCAAGGAAACTATCACTAGAGTGAATAGACAACCTACAGAATGGGAGAAAATATTTGCTTTCTACACGTCCAATAAAGGGCTGATAACCAGAATGTATATAGAACTTTAGAAAATCAACAAGAAAAAACCAAACAACCCCATCAATAAATGGGCAAAGGACATGAACAGAAACTTTTCAAAAGAAGACAGAATAATGGCCAGAAAACATATAAAAAAGTGCTCAACATCTCTATTCACCAGGGAAATGCAAATCAAAACTACAATGAGATATCTCCTAACTCCAGTGAGAATGGCCTCTATCAAAAAGTCCCAAAATAACAAATGCTGGCATGGATGTGGAGAGATTGGAACACTGTTACACTGCTGGTGGGACTACAAATTAGTACAATCCCTGTAGAAAGTAATTTGGAGATATCTCAAAGAGCTAAAAATAGAAATACCATTTGATCCAGCAATCCCACTACTAGGCATCTACCCAAAGGAAAAAAATGCATTCTATAATAAAAACATCTGCACTCGAATGTTTATTGCAGCACAATTCACAACTGCAAAGATCTGGAAACAACCCAAGTGCCCATCAATACACGAATGGATTAATAAAATGCAGTATATATATACCGTGGAGTACTACTCAACTATAAAAAATAATGGTGAACTAGCACCTCTTATATTATCCTGGATAGAGATTGAGCCCATCCTTCAAAGTGAGGTATCACAGGATGGAAAAACAAGCAGCACACGTACTCGCCATCAAATTGCTACTAACTGATCGACACTGAGGTACTCACATGGTAGTAATACTCACTGGGTGCCAGTCAGGTGAGGGGGTTGGGGGTTGGGAGGTAGAGGGGGTGAGGGGTAAGCCCACAGCTAATGGAAATGGGGCGCACTGTATGGGGGAAGGACATGCTTGTAGCCCTGGCTTGGGCGAGGCAAATGTGTTACCTGTAACAAAAATGTTTGTACCCCCATAATATCCTGAATTAGAAAGAAAGAAAGAAAGAAAGAAAGAAAGAAAGAAAGAAAGAAAGAAAGAAAGAAAGGAAATTTGACAATATGAATACATACACTCATTATTGCTGCTATTAATGTTATTCTGTAAGTTAGTTGATGCTAAAAGCCCCACCAATGAAAATATAAATACCCTCAAAGAAAGAAGCTTTACAAAATTTTCAGGTGATTCATTCGCACGTTTAGTAGTTTTGAGATATACGCCAGGTGCTACGATCATCAAGCCCATCATCCCAGAAGGAAGATGTGAAAATGTTTGTATCTAATGTGATGATTCAGATGGTAGCAAAATATAAAACAAAAACACAGACATCAGTTGTTTTCCTTTTAATATTCCAGAAAAGTAGCCAAGAGTAGAACGGAAGAAGAGACCACTCCGCACTCTATAGCCCCGCAGGCCTCGGCTGCTCTCAGAGCACAGGCCAAGAAGGCCGCAGAGCCAAGGGTCTCCCACAGACCCCCAGCCGGTTCTGCTCTCCCAAAGTTGAGATTCCCTGATGCAGTAAGTAAGAGGAGACATTGTGTGGATTTGAGCAAATTATTAAGCCAATTTAGGCTTCA
Organism: Eulemur rufifrons; assembly: GCF_041146395.1. Taxonomy (NCBI): domain Eukaryota; kingdom Metazoa; phylum Chordata; class Mammalia; order Primates; family Lemuridae; genus Eulemur; species Eulemur rufifrons. The sequence continues at coordinate 2,575,684 of NC_091011.1, read as the reverse complement.
GTTTGCTTACCTGCAAAAGAAGAGTAAGGGTAATGCCGATATCCTAAGGCACTTTGGAGGAAATGAAATAATGTAGTGTAGGTGAGGGGTTTGTGGTACTGCTTAGTGCAGAGTAAGTATTTATTGCTATTAGATATTAGTAGTAAATATTGAAACAAAAAGATAAAATATGTAAAAATAAGCTCAAGAAAGAATTTTCAGGACTTAAGAAAGAAAACAACAGAAAATAAGAAGGAATACTTTTTTAAATCATATAAATTGAGAGGCATACTATGTTTCCGTGGGGAACAGAAGGAGAATGCAAGATTACAAAGAGATCAAGTTTTTCAAAATTGATTTTTAAGTCTTAAGTAGCTCTGTTGCAAAATACCAAATGGACACTTTTCATAACTCACCAAATGACACTAAGGGTCCTCTTGAAGAACATGTAGAAAAAATTATCCACTCCCCGCCAAAATGCAGAAGGCAGCATCTGGAGGTCTCCTGCCATTGCTGGACGCACTGACTGTGCATTAGGCCAGACGTCACGGTGTACAGTTAGGACAGAGTTGACAGTGCAGAACTATCAGCAAAATGGCAGACACATCAATAAAGCTGCAGAGAAAATACAGGAATCTTTCTAAGGACATGATAACTTAGAATAGGATGAAATTGGCATTTCAGATCAATGGGGAAAATAGGAATTATTTAGTAAATGGTGATTGGATTACTGAGTGATTAGGACAAAAATAAGGTCACTCCGAATTCATTTCAAATCCCTCTCCCATCCCTCGCTCTTACTTTTTGGATTGTTATGATGGACATCTTCCTAGCGTATTTTTGAGTTATTTATTTCTTAGCTTGTGCCAAGCCAGACACGAAACCCTGTGTTCTGTTCTTTCTCTAACATACGAATCTGAACTACAACTAAATAACACAAAGGGAAATACAATACAATAGACTCTTCTTAAATGCAACTTAAGGTCTCATGCACAACAAATACAGGTAGATTTTTACTTTTCTCATGTCCAGAAGTTACAACTTACTGAGCCCATACTACACACACATATTTCTGTTACAAAATTTCAATCACTCCACTTTTAATGTTTTTTAAAGCAGTTAACTTGACTTTTATAAAACTGACAATGTATATTATGTATTTTTCTATATAAAAACCTTGATCTATGTCATAACTTTTAATGTCATAGTATTATATTTTATGAATATATCATAATTTATTTGGATCACTTTCTATTATTAGAAACACAAAATATTTCATTTTTTTCAATGATGAATAGTATTGCTATTACTACTCTTTCATAAACATCTTTTAAAACATCACTATTTTCTTAAACAAATTACTACAAGTGAAATTTCTGAGTCAAAACATATGCACACTGCCAAAATTGTTGATGTCCATTATCAAACTGACCTCCAGACAGGTTTCATCTATTCACTCCCAGTGGGAGATCTCTTGTCCTTTAGGAGAGTAGGCCTATCATGCGTGTCCGCCCACTCCCCCCACAATCATCCCTGAGAGCCCACGAAACACGGCCGCCTTCCCCAAGCTGGACGTGGGTATGAAAGCGTTAGGAACAGGGCACGTCTCTGATGCACACTGGCGAGGGAGGTGCTTTCACGGCTGTCTTTGTTGGCTCTGGGGGCTGATGAGACTACCATGGTGTCTGGTTTCAGGAGGTTCGAGAACACGCCAGGATGACCAAGGGCAAGTCTCAGATGCGCAGCAGTAGATAAGGAAGATAGATAACGCTCCCACAGTAGAGGGTGTGGCCAGTGTGCTGTCAGGATGGTCTGGCCCACAGAGATCTCTGGAGCCCCACTTGCCATTCTGTTCCTGATTAATATTTCCCACATTGGAATGATTTGAATGTAGTTTTGTTGATTATTAGGCCATTAGTATGTGACAGTATCTAGTAACCCAGGCAACCATGAGTGGTGCTGATGCATTTAGTCTTAGCCAGAATGCTTTCTCTACTTGATGGAATGTTCTTGGCTTCTCTTCTTATGTTCAAAAGATTGTAAATATTATACCACCTCTTCCTCTTTATTTTGCCTATTTCTTCTTACATTTGACTAATCAAACATGGCTTTCTAAAATCACTGATTTTATATTATAGTTTCTGTTTCTATTAACATAATATACAGAATGCTTCCAAACACTATTCTATGTACTCCAGTTTTCTTTTTTTTAATAATTTAATTTTAAATTAAACGGAAGAAGGAAGACACCTGCACGCCAGGGTGTCTGGGCACCGGACAGGCAGTTCCCGACACTGCACAGGTTGGCGCTGAGACTCCGGGGCCAGCACTGCTCCAGACACCTCTCCTTCGGCGCTGGGGACACTGGGGGAGCCGGGGAGACAGCAGCCGATGAGGGGGCCCTGCGTGTGCGCACGCGCTTGTGTTCACACGCCCGCGGGGTTCTGTGGTGAGCACCGTGGCACAGGAGCGAAAGACAGAGAAACAATTAAAACATATGCGTTATTTTCTCAAAATAGTGGAATTACTAGTGACTTTGCTTGCTTGTTTTTTTAGAGCTTATTTTTCTGTGTGTTTTGGAGAAAAGTTTGGAGTGATGCCAGCAACACTGTGGATCGCTGTCCCTCCTTCCCCTTGCATGCGGCACAGGTAGGAAACAAAAGTTAAAATTATCTTCTTAGAATCGGCTCATAAGATGCAGTTTAGGGGCAAACAGTTTGTATTGTTTGGCAAATACATTTCTTCTGTGTGTGTGTGTGTGTGTGTGTGTGTGTGTGTGTTGAGTATGTTTTTCTTTCTGCAGAGCTGTTTTGGAGGAATAGTCGCCATTTTTGCTGACTGGTTTTTGGACCTGAATCCTTTTGGAGCAGTCCCAGAGAGAGAGAAGCCTCTAGGCTTCCACTGCAATAAATCATACAGGTTTTGTGAGAATAGAGCCAGGACACCCACCCTGTCCCCGCTCTCGGGAGCGTGGGAGGGTAGTGCAGGGGAGAGACTTCCCGCGGGGCTCTTTGTGCCACTGGGTCTGTCTTCTGCCCTGTGTTTTGGAGGAGTCGGGTCTGAGGAGGACTGGCGGGGTGGGCGGCTGCTGTCCTGGACGCAGCAATGACAGAGGCCTCTGGTCTCTACCAGCCGTGCTGACTCCCATTTCCATTTCCCCTCCGTGTTCCTTCGTTTGGTTTTTCCTCTTTTACTGAAGATTTGGAAGGTACACAGAAGTGCTAAACAGTAAAAAAGTAAAGATAAACTAAAATAAAATTGGATTGTGAAGGGTTTATTCCCACTCGTATTAGCCCTGGGTCTTTGTAATAAAAAAGAGTCAGGAGAACATTGGTAAAAGTGGCAGACTACATTTGTATCTTTCTTCCTCCCCACGCTCTGCTAAAACGACAGTAAGGACAAAAATTGCAAGAGAGAACAGTAGGCAAGCGATTTCAATTCCTACTCTGAAAACTGAAAGTGGATAGACATGTGATGGTCAACCAAGGAGAGCTGGGAGCGGTCCACAGCCAGGTCCCCGCGGAGGGGGACTGTGGAACAGAGCGCAGCCACCCTTCCGCGCAGAGGCCAGGACTGCAGCGCCCGCGCCCTGGGTGCCGGGAACACAAAGGTGGGCGGGGCCGAGGGAAGGCGCAAGGGGACACCTGCCCTCTGGGTGCAGCGCAGCGTCCTGGGTTCTGCCTCCTCCGCATGCAGCAGGCGCAGGTCAGTGGTTTCTAATCTGGAAACACTCCACATCCACAGGAATCAGAGGAACTGGTGAACGTTCACAAATGCAGCTGTAGAAAACTCCCCGGCCAGGTGTTCTTCCCCCTCCTCACCCCCATCTCTGCCCCGCCCCTCTCTAGTCACAGAACGGACAATAAGGCCATTAATTGTTACACAGGCGGTAAGTGTAAGTCAAGGATACTTTTAAAAACTGACAGATGAGATAACAAAATATTAATTAAGAAAAAAGAATTAGGAGCACTATAAAGGAAACTTCTATTCAATTGAATGATCATACAAGTTTTGCTAAACACCAAATGCAAAAATTTTTGGAAAGTAAGGACACATCAAAGAGAAATAATGCAGCAAAATACACAGACATGTAACTGAATTCTGCCAACAATCACATGAGCTTGGAAGAGGACCCCGGGGCTCCGGAGACGCCGGCAGCCCAACCAACTCCGCGTGCCGCCGCCGGCCCTGGCAGGGGGACCCGGCCGCCGCTCTGTGCTCCTGACCCACGGAAGCCACATAGGAAATGTGTGCTGTTCTATGCCACAGAGTTTGTGGTGATTTGTTATGCAGCAGTAGAAAATAAATACAGACGTCTACAGGAACAAATAAAAACATAGAACTGATATTAAGTCCACAGAAAATACTACTAATATTCTTGAAGTGGAATATGTGGGAGGCAGTTACATAGAAATAGAAAAATCAATCAATTCATCAATCAGTAAATAAAAGGAGAGGGTTATTAATACCAAGAATATATTAAGAGTTTTATAAGAAAGGAGAAACGCTAAGCTCAAAAATACATTTTCATAATATTGCAAATACTGATATTGATTTAACTATAAATTATAATGTAACTGTGTTAGGCGATGTGTGTGTAGGAGAGCAACACAGAAAGTCAATAGATTATGTCTTGTATTACTAAATCAAGGAAAAGGAAAAAAATAAGACGTTTCTTAAAGTGTGGAAATATACCAGTTAATCAGCGGGAAATGTTGAGGCTGCTCACCTCTGGGGAGCGGCTTTGGGTGGGAAGAGGTGCAGCCAAGTGCGGTCGGCCTTCTGTGTCCAGGGTTCTGCACCCGTAGGTTTGACCATTTTAGAAATATTTGGGGAAAAGTTTTGATATTTTCAAAAATATTCCAAAATAGATTTTCTGTACTGAACACGTACAGACTTTTTTCCTTGTCATTATTCCCTGAGCGAGCCCGTATAACATGTGTTTACATGGCATTTCCCTGGTGTTAGGGATTCTGCGTAATCTGGGGAGGATTTAAAGTGTGCAGGGTGTGGGTGGGTCATGTGCCCACACTGCACCAAGCCCCGCGAATAATGAGGGATGATTGTACTACTACTTTTTTGTGATATGACATTTAACACTTCTTCTTTTACCATATGGAGATAAATTTCTCATTACTGCTGTGGTTAAATCGTAGTGGACTGGAGCTACCTCACAGTAGCTCGTTTTCATGGTTGACATTTTCAGAAATCTTGATGCCAGTTAGTAAAAGCTGTTATTAAAGGTGAATTATATAACTTTACAATTAAATAAATTATATTTAAAAGATAGTAAATGCTCAAAACTCACAGTGCTCTATTCCAAGAAATCTGTGGTCCCTCCTTTGTCTACTTCTAGAATTACATATATTTTACAATAAATTCTAAATAAATTGGCACCACCTCTTCCAGAGTTATAAAACATGAGAGTCCAGATAGAGTGGCCCCAAAAATCAAACATGATAATGAATGCTAACATAAATGTCTTACAGGCAACTTGCCTATGTTTCAAGAACCTTAAGATACTCCAAATTTTTATCAAACAATTTTACATTTAAAATTATTTCACAAAGGAATTTATTAGAAATATGAACACTATCTATACAATAAGATGCTCATATGATTTGTAAAAGCAAAAATTATGGGACATTAAATATTTAAAATATAATATTTAAAGTAATTATAATACATCTATGTGATAAAATACTTTATAACTAATAATTAGATTTTAAAATAATTTTATAACATTAAATGCATGTGTAATATATTAACAATGCATAAAAACAACAAAATCTCAAATATGCTAATAAAAATTAATTTTTGAAAAATATCAACATTAACTGTTGTTTTTGGAATGTATGATTATTTTTATTTTTGCTATTTGTCACATATCTGTGATTACCATATTTGTCCAATAGCACTTTCATAATGAAGACATATAAGGATAGAATAGAAAAATTATGAAAGGAAATTGAATAGAACACTATTTGACCTTTGAAGAAAGAAGTTGCTATATTTAGAAACCATGAAATGATGAAAGAAATTAGATAAATAGAAAAAGGACATAAGCTTTTTAAAAATGAGAATATGGTATAGTAAACAAGCATATGGGAAAATGTTCAATCATAGTAGCAGAAAAGAAAAACAGTATAAAATTAGTAAAATGAAAAATAAGATACATATGGACAAACTGAAATAAAACAGTAACTTAAAAATATTTAAATTGGAGTATAAACTGAAATACGAGGTTTTGAAAGTACATGTAAGCATTTTATATATATGTTATACACAGTGTTTATGTGTGTCTATCCATACATGTAAACACATATACGTGCTTTCTCATCATTACTAATCACTGATTGAACAACTTTAGTCCTAGATTTCAATACTAAGCACCCAATTCCAAAACAGATAAGGCTTTTTCTCACAATGTAAATTACCAGAGAAAAACAGGAAAATGGTAGCTTGATCACAGACACAAAGGAAAGACACATACCTACTGGCATACGATGGAAATATTATTGGCCCAGTTAAAACTGCATTTAAATTTATTTAAAATATTCATACCTGGATGGGAAAAGTATACAATATCATGTTAAGTGAACCAAGCAAAGTACAAAATTGTACAACCATGAAAATATAAAAATTAATATTTATTAAATACTGTATGTTGAGCAGTGTACTTTGTGCTTCATACATTTAATTTTGTTTAATCCTCACAACTCTATGAGTAGATACAAGTATTACCCTAATTTTATAGATGATGAAACTTCATAAATTAAAAGTTACATATGAAAAAATTGAAATGAGCAGTGGCTCATGCCAATAATCCCAGCACTTTGGGAGGCCAAGGCTGAAGGATCGCTTGAGGCCTTGAGTTTGAGCTTGCAGTGAGGTATGATGATGCCACTGCACTATAGCCTGGGCAACTGAGAGCCTGTCTCAAAAACAACAAAGAAAAGCAAAAAAAAAAAAAATACATATAACAAAGTTAACAAAAAATTATGTTTTAAATCATGGGTGATGTTTTTCTTTTTACTTTTCTGAATCATTTACACGTACTGTAAATGGGAACTACTGTTTTTATAATTGGATAAAAAGCAATACACTTAATTTTTTTAATTGGTCATTTGATAACAGAAACATAGATCAAAGAAACAACGAAAAAACAATGGGAAAATGTTTATTCTCAGTAGTAACAAAAGAAAAGAAATGGAGAGGTCATAAAAAGTGCAACTGTACTTAAAAATGTAGGATTTAATAAGATAGTATTCTTAGTGCCTAGCCATTGTGTAGAAATCATTAAGGTAAATCCAAACAAAATAATTTCCAGATTAAACAAAAAATAAAACTTTAAAAAGAAAATTTACAAGTAATCGAACATCAGATCTGTATCCTCAGAGCAATCTAGGCTTTGAAGCCATAGAAGAAATCACTAAGGGAGAAACAAACATATTTGAATATAAAATATTCACAACCAGTAAAGGGAAGAAAAAAATAAACTAAAATACAAAAGACTAGAAAAATAGTTTTTAAAATATTACAATTGGAAAATAGTCACATTTTTAAAGTTTAATTTTGCATTTTGATTGGATCTTTCCATTCACATCATCAGATATTTGGGAAAAGACTGAAATAGTTCACACAAAATTGTACAGAGGTTTACAAATAGTAAATGAGACATTAGAAGATATAGTCCTAAATAATAATCAAAATGCAAATTAGAGCAATAGCTGAGTGTCTTTTTCATGTACTTAACTAGCAAAAAAAATGGTACAAAAATGATATAAACACCCAATGGATGTTGTCGTCTTGAACTAGATTATCGTGAAACTATCATGGCTCACTGTAAATCTTACATTCTTTTTGGAAAAATGTCTGGCACAAAGCAATCTCACATCCTTCGACTTCTCACTTCCCCGTATGGGATTTTGATTTTATGAATTTATCTGAGGCCCAGTGAATGTAGTGAATTCTCACAGCCGCCCCAAAAATAGGGACTACGGTCCCCATTTAGCAGGAGAGAGTTAAGGCTCAGAGAGTTTTACTAACTTGTCCAACACAATTAACAGAACCTCATTTCAGCCCCGAAGATTTCGTTTCTTGCCCCGAGAAGCGTCGCTGCCACGCAGTCCATGGTCCCCAAGCAGCCACAGGAGAGCCGCCCGCCACGGCTTCCCGGTCGTAGGGACCACAAGCCCGGGGGACTCGCAGGGTTACTTCCAGCAGAGCCAAATCAGCATGTCCTCATTCCCACGGAGGGACGGAACCAGACGGCCAGGTGACAAGCAGGACGTGCGCCCGCCCGGCCGCTGAGCTGTTGAGCAGGGACGCTGGGCCTCAGCCTGCACTGGCACCAACGATGGGTGCAGACGAGAAACAGCCCCCTGGGACATGGGGACATGGGGAGGGGGACGAGCCACGTCCTGTGGCAGCTCCCATAGCCTAGTGAGATGCAGAGTGCCCTGCAGAGCCTCCGTGGGACATGGGACGGTGGCCAAGACCCCCGCGGGCCCTCCTGGAGACAGACAGGCTCTGCAGCCACAGGACCCCCGCTGCCCTTTGTCTTTCTTCCTGCCTTCCTGATCCACGTCCTCCGTGGAGATCTGCCTCTGCAGGGTGCCTCCAAAGTCAAGGGGGGACGAGTATCCATGCAGGACTTCAGGGCCTGACTCTGGCAGAGCCCTGTCGCTGGCAAGGTGACCGACCCGACATCCCCAGGCCCTGCGTAGGATGAGGAGCTACAGACTTGTATGAAATAGAATCACAGCACCCGAATGGCAATCTTCCACTTAGAACATAACTTGTGTTTTAGTAGAAGATTCTCCCACTTCCTCCACTACCATGACTGCATTCCTCAGCTTGGCAGTGGCCCCTGGGTAGGACGGGCTTCACCCAGGTACTGCCACGGGAGGGGGGGGGATGTTGGCACCTGGCTGGCTGCGTGCTCTCTGCCAGCAGCAACCGCCAGACAGCCGCAGTCGTCCTGGTCAGAAGGTCTCCACAGCAGGGGCCTCTCCAACACCTGACACCGAGGCTTATGTGGGGGGACATCTACTGGGATGTGCTCATGGCCAGATGCCTGGTAGACAGAATTCAAACAGATCAAGAGAAAAATTTTTAAAAAGCCTTGAACTTCCCATTTATTTTCCTGTGGGCTCTCATGATCAAACTCTTTTAACAGGGACCGACAAAGCTCACTGAGCAAAAGTGTTGTATTAGTGTCCTAGGGCTGCATCATAAACTGGGTAGCTTAGGACAACAGAAATATATTCTCTCACAGTGGCTCAAAGTCTGAAATCCAGGCAGGGTTGGTTCCTTCTGGAGGCTCCAAGGAGAATTGGCTCTGCGCCTGTCTCCGAGCTTCCAGGGGCTGCTGGCAATTCTTGGTTTTCTGTTGCTTGCAGATGTGTCACTCCAGCGTGCACACGGTGTGTTAGTCAGGGATCTCCAGAGAAAAGAGAGAGAGATTTATTATGAGGAATTGGCTCATGCGATTATGGAGGTGGGCCAGTCCCAGGATTTCCAGGGTGAGCTGGCAAGCTAGAACCAAGACAGACAACGGTTTAGTTCCAAGTTTGTTGGCTCGAGAACTGGGAGAGCCGTTGTAATTCTTGTCCAAAGACTGGCAGCCTCGAGACCCAAGAAGAGCCCCTGTTTCAGTTCAGGTCTGAAGACAGGAGAAAAGCTGATGTCCCAGCTTGAAGGCAGGGAGGCAGGAAGAATTCTCTCTAACTCTGGGAACAGCCAGCATTTCGTGCTATTCAGGCCTTCCACAGATTGGATGAGGCCCACTCATATTAGGCAGGGCAATCCGCTTTACTCAGTCTGCTTAAGTAAGTGTTAATGTCATCCCAGACACCCTCACGGACTCACCCAAGATAATGTTTGTCCAAATATCTGGGCACCCCACAGCCCAGTCAAGTTGACACCTAAAATTAACCATCACACACTCTTTCTGTGTGTCACCGTGTCTCTGTGTTCAAATCTCCCCTCCTATAAGGGCACCAGGCACTGGATTAGGGCCTACCCTACTTTCATATGACTTCATCTTATCCTGGATAACATCTGCACAGACCCAATTTCCAAATAAGGTCACATTTGCAAGTATAGAGGTCAGGACTTAAACATATCTTTGGTGGGACAAAATTCAACCCAAAACAGGTATTCATATTTGAAATCTGACTTGATTTCTGGCAAATTACATCTTCATGGAATAACAGACCTTGACTGGAATCAGTTGAAAATTTTGTTGAAAAAGAGGAGACAGAGGTCACCTAAGTCATAGCTGTCTAGCAGTGGGCTGGCATCTGTAGTGAGAGAGCTATCAGTTTTGAAGATGTTACACTGAATTTGCCAGGATGCAAAATGATTCATTTCCTAGAATGTGATAGGATGGCCTTCAGCAGCACAAGCAATTTCCCTTTCCTGACAAATCCAGGGTAGAAAAATGAAGGGGAAATAGCCAGTAGTTTTTGCTGGTCAGGATGTAAACTGGCACAGCCACTTTGGAATCCTGCTTGGCAGTTTCCCCTAAAGTCAAACATATTACTCCCTAGGGACTCTGCAGTCCCCTCCTGAACGTACACCCTAGAGAAATGAGTGCATTTGTCCTCTGAAAGACGTGTGCGAGAGTGTTCACAATTGCCAAGAACTGGAAACAGCCCACATTGCTATCCAAAAGCTGACAAGTACATGCCAGTGGGTTCATACAGCAAAACAGTTCCCAGCAGTAACAATAAAAGAACAGACCAGGGCACCGCAACAGCGTGGATAGAGCTCACAGTCGTGACATTGAGCAGGAGAAGCCAGACACGAAGGAACACAAACTGTGACCCTGCTGCATTCACTTCAAGACCAGGCAGAGCTGACCCGAGGCGACAGATGCCAGATCCATGGCTCCATCCTGGGGTGGGTGCTGTCTGGAAAGGGCAGAGGGAGCTGTCCCATGTGATGGAGACACTTTCTGTCTTGCTCTCAGGGGTGGCTGTGTGTGCACATGCATACATAAAAATTCAGTAAGCTGTGTGTAGTTAACACTTGTGCACTTTACTGGATATATTTCACACCTCAATAAAATGCTAAAAAATGAATGTACTGAATCCCTACTGCACAACAGGCATTATTCCAGGCACAGGTGGAAAATCAAACAGTCCCTGCTCTCACAGAACTTACAGTTTAGGGAGAAAAGACATTTTATAAACTAGTAAACAAACAAAATGTGTGCGTGTGTGTGTGTGTGTGTGTGCCCATGCATCTGCAAAGCGACAGAGGCAGAGACAGCGAGGGAATGTGTGAGAGAGGGGCACGGTGATAGAGACTGAATACAAATGAAGCGGTGAGGGGAGAGGTGCAGGGGACATGGAAAAGACTCACTATTAAGGTACCACTGAGGCAGACATCTGCAGGGAGTGTGGGCCAGCCAGGAGCTCTCTAGCTGGAAGGGCATTTCAGGCTGAGGGAACAGCAGGTGCAGAGGTGAGTGAGCGCAGAGCGTGACTGGACCACAGTGGGAAAACTAGAGCTTGCAAGAAGTGAGTGAGGTCCTGAGACCACCATGAAAACGGTAAGATTCTTTTTATTTTTTTTTAGGGTGTACGCTATATTAATTAATTAATTAATTAATTTTTATTTCAGGATATTATGAAGGTACAAACATTTTGGTGACATTTTATGACTTTGCCTCACCCAAGCAAGGGTTAGAGGCTTGCCCTTCCCCTCTCCAACGTTCACCACGTCCATTAGTTGTGAGTTTACCCCCCCAACTCCCTAATCCCTGGAGAATATTACTACCGTGTGAGCACCACAGTGTTGATCAGTCAGTGCCGGTTTGATGGCCAGTACATGTGGAGCCTATTCTCCCATTCTTGTGATACCTCACTTCTGAGGATGGGCTCAAGCTCTACCCAGGAAAATATAAGAGGTGCTAGATCACTGTCATTTCTTATAATTGAGTAGTATTCCATTGTATACATATACCGTATTTTATTAATCCACTCATGGATTGACGGGCACTTGGGTTGTTTCCACATCTTTGCAATAGTGAATTGTCCTGCCGAAGGAAATGGTAAGATTCTGGTAATATCGCAAAGACAGAGCAGCCAAGATTTGCTGACGTGTGTGATGTAGGATTTTAGAAAAGAGAGCAGATTTTTATTTTGGGTCTGATCATCTGATAGCCTAAAATTGTCTTTTACAGATGTGAGGAGCACAGCCAGATGCAGGCCAGGAAAGGACGATCGGGGACCTGCGATGCTGTGGAGACATCTAAGTGCAACGCTCAGGTGCAGCTAGACGTGCGTACAGAGTACAGAGGGGTGGTCTGTGCTAGAAATTTCCATTTGTAAGTTCATAGTGTGTATTTAATTTAACTTCTTCTGTTCTAATAATAGAACTGGATAAGATTGATAAGAGAGGGCTTGAGGGGATGGAAACTGTTGGGTTTACATTTTTAAAAAAGCTCTGAGTATTCTTTAATTCCTTAAATTGTCTTCATAAAATAAAAACTAAAAATAAAGGTAATAGTTAATTAAACTTACTGTCATAGTTAATTAACTTCTGTACACATTCTATCCATACCCACCCTCCAAGTTTATTTTTCTTCTTTTGCAATACACCTCGATAGGTTTCAACAGCTGTCCTCGCTCTTAGTCTTCTTATGTCTAAAAACGTCTGACTTATCCCGATAGTTTAGTTAGGATAGTAGGATACTGGCGGGAAACTTCAGGGCGCCAAGGCTCGCAGTGAGCTGTAAGACACAGCCGAGTAAGAGGGATACGGCATCCCAGGGACCGGCTAAGCCACCTGCTCAGTGTCCGCGAGGCACCGCGGGGAGCTGCTGTGTCGCGTGCTCATCCCCGCGGACGTGCTGGGCGCGGGCCGACCCTGCTGTCCGGCTCCGCCAGGACGACCTGCGCGGGCAAGTGCGGACGCGGGGTTGGCCAGCCACAAGCAGGACAGCTGCGGCCGCAGAGCCGGGGAGAGGCGGCTGTGTCGGGTCCGCAGCACCCCCAGAGTTCGTGGGGACAAAGAGGAGCAGTACTGTACCAGGGACGGGCCTCCTGCTGGGCCGTGGGGCCTCGGCACAGAGGCCGAAGCTGGACCGCTGGGCTCCCAGAGGCCAGAGCCGGGTGGGCAAGGGACGGATGCGCCACTCGGCGCCAGCTGGGCCCCTGCCGGGTCCCAGGCATGCGCCGCCGCCAGCTCCGGACATGCTCGGGGGACCGTCCGCCCTCCTTGGGCTGCGTCAGCAGCGACAGTTGTATGACTTTGAATGAAATGCACTTTAATTGCAGGGTGGGACTGGCCGAGGCTCCGGTTTGAAACATGTTTTGCATCCAGAGTGCCCGTGCAACTGTGTGTCAACCTGGGAGTGCTCAGGACCAACAGTGGCTGCTCATTTTGAATGAGGAAGAGGAGGACTTCCTTCGCTGAAAGTATTTTAAAGGGAGTGGGGGGGACCAGGTAACCGTGTGACGACGGCACCGTCCAGCCTGCAGGGGCTTTGGGAACACCAGCCCTGCGTCGCGGTGCCCGGGCTGCTGCCGGGTCACGCCCGCCCCTTTCGGATGACCGTCTATTCTCTCAACATGCACATTAGGATTTCTTTGTACCTCCCTGCTCTGCATGTTATTCTGTGTCTAGTGTGGGTTCCCTTTTTATTTATCCTGCTTGAAAAGCATAGGCTGCTCCCTGGATCTGAGGTCTCAAATTCACTTTTTATCTGTTTGTTTCAATGCTGAAAATTCCCTCTTAAAACACTGCCTCTCCAGCCTTCCTTTCACTCTCTGCTTCTGGAACTCTCACAAATACGCGTGGGAGGTTCTCGATCCATGGTCCACGTCCCAAAAGTGTTCTTGCACGTTTGGGCTTCTGGCTCTTCAATCGTGCTCTGGAGCCAGTTTCCCAGGATTAGCTTCTAGTTCACTATTTCACTATCCAATTTTGTCTAGTCTTTCCTGTCTAGCCACATGGTGGCCTGTGGTCCCAGCTCCTCCAGAGCCCGAGGCAGGAGGATTGGTTGAGCCTGGGAGTTTGAGGTTTCTGTGAGCTGTGATGACACCACTGCACTCTACCCAGGGTGGCAGAGAAAGACTATCTCAAAAAAAGAAAAGAAATATGAATCAGTGAATAAATCACCTCTTTTTCTAATTTTAAACATTTTTCAGCTGTTCTATATATACATTTCCCACCATATGAACCATGAAAGAAAATTCCCAAGTCATCAAAGTCTCTATTTATCTGTCCTTGGGAAGAAACACAAGAAATACTACCTCAGCAAGCCTCATAGCTGTTTCCTGTCTTTCACTGCTGACAAGATTCTGGCTAAAATTCCCTGTAGCTGACAGTATTACCAATAAAATAATATGAGATTTTTTAGTAACACGTCTCCACTCCATAATGTTAGCTTGACTTTATTTTTTCTCTATCTTATACATACTCTGCCAATTCAAATTGAGTGGAGAAATAAAGAACACTTCAGGAGACTTATTTACATCCATTTTATTGAATTCAAACTCAATCCACTAAGGCAGTCAAGAGGAGCCTCAGAGACAGAAGCTACTTGGGGCAAATTTCTCTATTTTTCCTATCGCGCGTTGTTAGATGCAGTAACAATGCATTGAGAAGCAGGTGGGGAGCGTTGAATGCATTTAAATCTATTTCAGGCTCCAACTTAATCTAATGAATGTGTGCCACTCTTTTGAAAGTGAACTAAACGTCAACATTTGAAACAGGCTCTGTGAGAGGTGCAGTGAAGGGCTGGTGGAGGAGGCCGAGGTCAGCACCGTGTGTCGTGTGAGCTGCTGGGGCTCTGGCATCTCCACAGTCCAGGCGAGCAGGTGAGAAGAAACGGAAGTCAGAACTGGGCTTGGCAAAGTTTGGAAGAGGAAACAACCACGGAGGTCTTCCCTCTAGGAAGTGTCTGATTCAGAGATCTGGTTCTCAAAGTGTGTTCCTGGAGCCAGAACACCAGTTTTATTTGTGAGCTTATTAGAAATACAAATTCATGGGCCCTTCCGTGTCCTGTTGAACCAAAATCTCTGGGGATAGAGCCCAAAAAACAGGGTGGCAAAATTAGATGTTAGTTAAAGAGTACAAACTTTCAGTTAAAAGATTAATAAGTTCTGGGGGTCTAATGCACAGCAATAGACCTGTGGCTATAGTTAGTAATACCATATAGTATACCTAAAATTGCTGAGACAGTAGATCTTAAGTGTTCTCACCACAGAAACAAATAGTAACTATGCGAGGTGATAGATGTGTCAATTGGCTTGATGTGGTCATCATTTCACATGTCTGTATGTGTCCAGTTGTCAGGTTGCATGCCTTAAATGTACACAAGTCTTGGCCGGGCGCGGTGGCTCACGCCTGTAATCTTAGCACTCTGGGAGGCCGAGGCGGGCGGACTGTTTGAGCTCAGGAGTTCGAGACCAGCCTGAGCAAGAGCGAGACCTCGTCTCTACTAAAAATAGGAAGAAATTATATGGACAGCTAAAAATATGTATAGAAAAATTAGCCAGGCATGGTGGCACATGCCTGTAGTCCCAGCTACTCGGGAGGCTGAGGCAGAAGGATCACTTGAACCCAGGAGTTTGAGGTTGCTGTGAGCTAGGCTGACGCCACGGCACTCACTCTAGCCCAGGCAACAGAGTGAGACTCTGTCTCAAAAAAAAAAAAAAAAAAAAAAATGTACACAAGTCTTGTCAATTATACCTCAATAAAGCTGCAAAAAATCTTAAACTGTATTTTGCAGTTTATTTTTGGTAATAGTATCAGTATTCTTATTTCAAAAACAATTATATAGATATACATATGGATGTATTATAGGGTGAGGAAATAAGCAATTTAGGTAATGACATGGGAGGCCAGATTTTCAGCATAGAGATTCAAAATCAAATGATCCAGTGTTGGGAGGCTGAGGAGGGAGGATCCCCGACCAGCCTGGGCAACCTGAGGAGACTCAGTGTCTAAAACAACAAAGCTCACCAGGAGACGCTTCTGCACACTCAGCCAAAGTGTGAGAGCTGCTGAAGCAGTAAGGGAAGAGAGTCCATTAGGCAAGCTGGGCAGAAGGATGAATTCGAGGAGTCAGAGCTAACTGTTGGGGGACACACAGGACCAGTCATCTTGGCTTCCGGGACTGGTGAGGCCGTAGCAAGACCATAGCCCATAGCTGGCAGAGGAGGCATCCAGGGAGGACGCACAGAGCTCTGGTTGGCAGAATTCTTGGCGGAATTGTGCAGAGCCTTAGGTTCTAAGCAAGCTAGATGGAGTACAGATTTTATTTTACTTCCAGCAGAAACTGGATCATTAAGCAGGTAAACCAAAATTTAAGTCCAATCATAAAGGTTAGAATCAAATTAGGATATACTTTAATTATTAGACAAATCGGGCAGGAAAAAATTGAACACTGCTGTGACAAATGTTGTGCAGATGTGCAGAGCAAAGCCAGCCAGGAGGTCTGTGTCAACAACACTTAAGTTTGGATCCCACTAAGGGGTGGGTTGAGGACCATGATTTGGTTTCTGCTTTGGTCAGCACTGATTTGAGAACTAGTTTCCTCATGACAATGCCTGGTGGGCAGGGGCAGGGACAGGATGGAGGAAGGACACATAGCGGAGGAAAATGGGAAGCCAATCTTCTGATTTTACCGCTGAAAATCCAAGATCCTAGCAAAACCCTTGATCCCTGGGAAACTGGGACAGTGGGTCACCCTGTACCCAAGTGAATAATTTCTAATTTTCTAGGGTGGCTATAATATTTTGTATACTCTCTGTTATCTCAGCGTCTTGTCAATGAAAAAATATTACTTCAATAATCATTTTTAAATAATTCAAGAAATTCACGAGATTTGAAAGCATGTATTTTCAAAAATTTGCATAACTGTGTGTTCTCTGTAAATGGTAGACCAAAAATAATTACAAGCAATGTGAAATTGTGTGCTATAGTTTTCTTGAAAAATCACTATTCAAAAAATTGAAAAGTTCATATTTTTAGTTTTCAATCAGTGCTTAGGAGGCAGATGAGTCTCTGAGGAGCTCTGGGAGACACCTGGAGTGACAATGCTCATTGAAACTCAAAGATGAAACTTTGGAGCAGGTGTGTCGTGAATGAATCCCAAGCAGACGAGTGAGTCACTGAATCACAAAACTACTGGGCACACAAAGAGACGCAAACAGGTGCAGGATAAAGCAATTGACTTTGATCTATTCTGTCCAGTCTGAGGGCTTATGCCATGTTATTTGGAACACTTACAAAGAAAACCAATTCCCCTTAACTTGAAAAGAATATTTCAGCTTTTATTTTACATTCTGTGATATACATCACTTAATATTAGAATTTTCTCTGGTAAATCTCTGAAAATGACTATATCTTTTTAAAAAATTATTGTGGATAATAATAGTTGCATATCTTTACAGGGTACATGTGATGTTTTGATACAGGCATACACCATGAATTAACCAAATCAGGGTAATTGGGTATCCATCACCTCTAGCATTTATCATTTCTTTGTGTTAGGAACATTCCAATTCCACTCTTTTAGTTATTTTAAAGTATACCCTAACTTATTGTTGATTATAGTCAGTTCACTGTGTTATCAAATATTGTTCATTCTAACTATCTAACAATATTTTTGCACCCACTAACCATGCCTACTTTATCCCCCCCACCCCGCTGCCCTTCCCATCCTCTGGTAACCATCATTCTATTCTCTGTCTCCATGAGATCAATTGTTTTTAATATTTAGTTCCCACATATGAGTGAGAACATGCAAGACTATTCTTTCTGTGCTTGGATTATTTCACTTAACTTAATGTTCTCCACTTCCATCCATGTAGTTGCAAATGATAGGATTTCATTCTTTTTGTGGCTACATAATATTTCATTATGTATATGTACCACAATTTCTTTATCCATTCATCCATTGATGAACACTTAGGTTGATTCCAAATCTTAGCTATTGTAAATAATGCTGCAATAAATATGGGCATGCAGGTATCTTTTTGATATACTGAATTCCCCTCCTTTGGATATATACCCAGCCATGGGATTGCTGGGTCCTAGGGTAGTTCTATTTCAGTTTTTTGAGGAACCTACAGACTGTTCTCCATAGTGGTTGCACTAATTTACATTCCCAGCAACAATGCATAAGGGTTCCTCTTTCTCCACATCCTTTCCATCATTTGCTATTGCCTGTCTTTGATTAAAAAAAAACAAAACAACATTTTAACTTGGGTGAGATGATATCTCATTGTAGTTTTGATATGCATGTCTCTGATGACTAATGATGGTGAGCATTTTTCACATACCCGTTGGCCATTTGTATGTCTTCTTTTGAGAAATGTCTCTTCAGATTCTTTGCCTATTTTTTAATCACCTTATTTGGCTTTTTCCTATTGAGGTGTTGGAGCTCCTTATATGTTCTAGTTATTAGTCCCTTGTCAAATGGGAGTTTGCAAATATTTTCTCCCATTCTGTGAGTTGTCTCTTCAGTTCGTTGATTGTTTCCTTTGCAGTTCAGGAGCTTTTTGTCTTCATGTGATCACATTTGTCCAATTTGGGTTTGGTTTCCTTGCTTTGGGGTATTACTCAAGAAGTCCTTGCCCAGAACAATGTCCTAAAGCATTTCTCCAATGTTTTCTTTTAGTACTTTCATAGTTTCAGGTCTTAGATTTGAGTTTTTAATTCATTTTGATTTGGTTTTTGTACATGGTGAGAGGTAAGGGTCTAGTTTCAACCTTCTGTATATGGATATCCAGTTTTCCCAGCACCATTTATTGAAGAGACTGTCCTTCCCCACTGTGTGTTCTCGGCACCTTTGTCAAAGATAAGTTCACTATAAATGTGTGGATTTATTTCTGGGTTCCATTGGTCTATGTGTCTGTTTTTATGCCAACACCATGTTATTTTGGTTACTACAGCTCTGTAGTATAATTTGAAGACAGGTAATGTAATTTCTCATTTTGCTCTTTTTGCTCAGGATGGCTTTGGCTATTCTGGGTCTTTTGTGGTTCCATATAAGTTTTAGGATTATTATTTTTGTTTCTGTGAAGAATGTCATTGACATTTTGATGCGGATTGCATTGCATCTGTAAATTACTTTGGGTAGTGTGGACATTTTAACAATATTGATTCTTCCAATCCACGGGCATAGACTACCTTTCCATTTTTGTGTGTGTGTGTTCTCTTCAATTTCTTTCATCAATGTTTTATAGTTTTCATTATAGAAAGCTTTCATTTCTTTCGTTAAGTTTATTCCTAGGTATTTCATTTTATTTATAGCTACTATAAGTGGGATTACTTTCTTGGTTTCTTTTTCAGATTGTTTACTGTTGGCATATAGAAATGCTACTAATTTTTGTATGTTGATTTTATATCCTGCAACTTTACTGCATTTGTTTACCAGTTTTAATAGTTTTTTTTTGGAGTCATTAGGTTTCTCTAGATATTATATCATCTGCAAACAAGAATAATTTGACTTTTTCCTTTCCAATTTGAATGCCCTTTATTTCTTTCTCACATCTGATTGCTCTAGCTAGAACTTCAAGTACTATGTTGACTAACAGTGGTAAAAGTGGGTATCCTGGTCTTGTTCCAGATCTGAGAGGAAAGGCTTTCAGTTTTTCCCCATTCGGTATGATACAAGCTGTGGGTCTGTTATATATGGCTTTCATCATGTTGAGGTGAATTCCTTCTCTACTCAGTTTTTTGAGTGTTTTTATCATGAAGGGATGTTGAATTTTATTGAATGCTTTTTCAGTATCAATTGAAATAATCATATCGTTTTTGTCCTTTATTCTCTTTATATGATGTATCATATTGATTGATTGATTGATTTGTGTATGTTGAAAAATCCTTGCATCCTGGGATGAATCCCACTTGATAATGATGAATAATCTTTTTAATGAATTGTTGAATTCAGTTTGATAGTATTCTGTTGAGGATTTTGCATCTATGTTCATCAGTGATATTGGCCTATAGTTTTCTTTCTTTCTTGTGTCTTTATCTGATTTTGGTATCAGGGTGTTACAAGCCTCATAGAATGATTTGGGAGTATTCCCTCTGCCTTGATTTTTTTTGAATAATTTAAGTAGGATTGGTATTAATTCTTTTTTGAATGCTCGGTAGAATTCAGCAGTGACTCCATCAGGTTCTGGCCTTTTCTTTGATGGGAGATTTTTTGTTGCTGCTTCTATCTTGTTACTTGTTATTGGTTTTGGATTTCTTCTTGGTTCAATCTTGGAGGTTGTATGTGTGTAGGGATTTGCCCATTTATTCTAGGTTTTCCAATTTATCAGCATGTAGTTGCTCATGGTAGTCTCTAATGATCGTTCGGATTTCTGCAATATCAGATGTAATGTCTCCTCTTTCATTTCTGATTGTATTTATTTGGGTCTTCTCTCTTTTTTCCTTAGTTAAAAAAATGACTACATATTTTAAATAAAACTAATTTTGTAAAATCCATTGATATGTGTGAGGGACTTACGACCCCTTCTTCTACATTGTCATTCTATCAGTGAAAGCTTTATGTTCTAGGTTCTGTAAATAAAATCAAAGGTTTATCAAACCTGAAAGATTTTACTAACATTATTTCCTGCAGAGAAACAGCTACATGGGAGTCAGGAACACAATGACTTGAAGCCCTTTCAAAGATGAACATTTTTATACAACTGATGTTTGAAAACCCCTTTCCACCAACTCCATTGCACAATCTTTGAGGCAGAGTGATTGCTGAAGAGGAGGACTTTTACGGTCCCGATAAATTGTAGTCTAATAGTTCAGATTTTCTCAACCAAAACTTGTCTAAATTTTATTTACTGAGGTCCAAAAGAACCTTCAAGAAACAAGTAAATGGGATCTCAGCAAAGTTATTCTGAGATAGCCAGGGAAAGGTCATAAAGGAAAGTCCATTTTTAACATCTGGGTCAAGCTATTTTGCTTTGAAACAACTTCAGTTCCTGGGACAAGGGAGAAAGACTGCCTGGGTTCTTCTACCCCCTCATTTTTTTAATTTTAATTTTTTTTTTTTTTTTTTTTTTTGTAGAAACTGGGTCTCACCCTGTTGCTCAGGCTGGTCTCAAACTCCTGGCCTCAAGTGATCCTCCCGCCTAAGCCTCCCAAAGTGCTGGGATTAGAGCATGAGCCACCATGCCTGGCTATTCCACTCCCCCTTAATTGATATCATGCCTCTGAATAATTCTTAACAACACACTTCAACAATATGTCATAGGACAGAGCAAAGAAATAACCCATAATTTAAATGTATTTTTGTCAATTATTTGTTTTTAACCTAGTTCATCACATGACAAAATGATGTTTTTTAATAGTAAATAATTTTCAACATGAAATTACCAGTTCACTATTGGTAATCTGTGGCCACAATATGTCCAACATGAGGATCTCCAGCAAATCATAAGACCACAGCCATGCCCAGGTGCAGAGTGCGTGTGCGTGAGAGTCACATGGGAGAGAGATGAAAGAGAGCCAGTGCTTGTGCGTGGGACCCTGAACTCGCCACGATACCAGTCTCCATGGTTCAGTCACAAGCAGTTTTAAATAACCAAGCACAAGATAGGGGCTCTGGTTTAAGATGATGAGTAGTTAACAAAGTTGACTTGCCCTTTCCTAACTCCCAGTTAAAGTGCTAAGATGGATGGATGGACGGTAGATAGAGAGATAGCGCTATTAAATAAGTAAATAATTATCCATAGGGAACACTTAGGATAACTTAGAAGTGGGTGCAGGTAGGTAATGGGACAGGTGTTTGATGGCCAGTGGGGAGGTAGAGAGTGGATGTGAAGCTGATGTGAGCGGCAAGTGGGTGTGAGGTGCGGAGGCAGCGAGTGGTGTGGGCAGGGGCCGTGTGGGGGAGGGGTGGGTACTAGGTGGGAATGGGGCACGAGGGGTAAATGAGTGTGTCTGGGGTGGGGTAGATAATGAGTGTGTGTGTGCTTAGGGGGTAACTACCTCTAACATTCTAGCCCTCCAGTGAGTAATTAAAGGGAGTTGGGTAGGTGGGTGGGTAATGACTGGGTGTGGAGCGGTTAGGCAGTGAGTTTGCAGGACAAACAGTGTAGCTTTTGAGTGGGCTTGGGGAAGATGTAGATAATGAGTAGAAAGGTAGTGAATGAATGTGGACATTAGACCTGGTCCATGTAACCAGATTTTTTCAGCTCATTGGACCTGACCTTGTGCACGTAACTTGGTGTGGGAACTGTACTTTGGACATGGCTCTTAGGCCAGAACTTTTGCTCTAGAGTTTGAACTTCTGCATTGGATGTGGACTTTGTGTGGGGTATTGGAAGGAGCACTCTCATCTCTGACAAGGACTTTAGCTTTGGCATTAGATCCACACCTAAACCAACTTTTATCATGGATGTTGGATCTGGACCTTCAACCACATGCCTGACCTAGACCTCAGAAGTGGAGATTGGACCTTGTAACAGAACCATGGGTGCAAACCTCAAACCTGGATCTTTGATGTAGACCTTGTATTTGGACCTATATCTTCCACCTGGACCTGAACTTGGACCTGGAAATTGGACTGCAACCTGGATCCTGAACCTAGATCTTGGACCCTGCTCTGATCCATACATCAAACCTGACCTTAAGCATAAAAATTGGACCTGGACCTGAACCTCAGAATTGGCTTTGGGGCCTTGGATCTGAACTTTGGACCTGGACATCAAATCTCATACTTGGACAATGATCTTATACCCTGGACTTGAACCTGAGCCTGAAATGGAAAGTGGTCCTTGGACCTGGATTTGTTCAGAATTTGGGATTAAAATTGGTTCTGGTTTGTGGACTCTGGTACTGTGCTTTAACTATGATCTGGAGTTTGCACCTTTTCTTGTGGTTTTCTTGAGTGAACACAGTATCAACTTTGGTTCAGATATCAACGCTGATAATGCCACACAGTCTCCAAGAGGATATAAAAGGTTTCTTACTCACACATTGAGGCTTTCTGGGGACGGCAACAAAGGCACCCTGGGTAGTCTCAGAGAGGCTGGGAGAGCAAGGAGGGGCAAGCGGCCTGGGGTTTCACTGTGTTAGGATGGGGCCAGGCTGAGCGCGGGCCAGGACTTGCATGGTTTGAGCACTTTGCCCGTGCCAGGGGCGGGAACACCTGGGCTTTCTTATTAACTTGCCACACTGTGGGTAAGGGGCAGAGAGAGGAACAGCTTGAAAGCTGCCAGTAGTCAAACACTAAAAACAGAGTCAGACTCTTCATTGCAATTCACCCCTGATAAATGACTAATGGCGGAAATATATCATATTTCACATAATTGAATTTAAACTTGTTTAAGTCAGCCATTAAGATGTTTTATGAGGCCCATAGCCTGCATTCAGTAAGGGAGATAAAATTCCCATTGAATGCCATGTTCAAGAACCCAACATTGCGTATTTTTAGAAGTGAAATGAGAGTCTCGGTCACTATCAATAATACCTCAAACTTTGAAGGGGATAAGGAGCACTTGAACTATAGAATGCTCTGTGCTAAGACATATGTGACCCTGGTCTATATTTTGGACAGCTGTGAGGCAAGAAACTCTAAGAGTTCTTTAACCCAAAACGGTGGTCTTAGGGAAGGAATTATTGTTGCCATTGGCTGGACCCCACGGCCAGGCCAGACGGTGCCCACCAGCCTGTAAAAATGTGCAGGTAGGGCTGGCTGTGGGGCAGGCTTTCAGCGCCCAGGTGACTTCTGAAGCTCAGCCAGCTGTGTGGAACCTTCCGTCCCGTTTATCCGAGACGCTGAGTGAGGGGTGGCCAGCAGCTCTCCAGCAGACGCCTCATGTGCGATGTCGGCCGTGCTGGCCATCAAGCTATCAGCTCCCCTTACTTACTCAGGGTCTCCAGGGGACAAACGAGTCCAGGAGAGACGTGATTTCCTCCAGTGCCATATGGCAAAGTAGTGAGGACAAGGGGAAGCCACTTTCTCCTGCAGAGGGTATATGCCAGAGGGCCTAGGTCTTTTTCATCCTAAAAAAAGAAAAAAAAAAAAAAGTCATTTTTATTTTAGCATGGTTTCAGTGGACATGCGGTACCTGCGGGGTGCTGTCTCCGTGACCCAGGGCGTAATGGTGCGGAGAGACACGCAGGAGAGAGACCCCAGCTCCAGAGGGACCCGTATGCAGCCAGCAATGCATCTCACGGTACGTGGCTCGCGGCCGGGAGGGCAGAGCCCATGAGCAATTCATAGCTTTCCCAGGTGGTCTTCAGAGTCCCGAAGGCAGAAAAGGAGGTTACTGAAAGCTCTAGAACGAAGGAGTCTCTGGGGCCACTAATGGGAATGCCTGTTATACTACCATTTGGACGGATTCTAGAGCCTTTTGTTGTAGAAGGCCTCATTCAAAGTGGGCCAGTTAGCAAGCACCAGAATAAATGGTCTTAAGTAAAATTGTAAATGAGGAATATGTTGCCTCCAAAACCCCCAAAAGCCTAAAAGATGCCAAACTGTTCTAACACTGTGGGGACTGACAGGGTCCATAGTTGTTTCTTAACAGTGTCAGGGATAAAGTGGCCCTCAACTAACCAAATAATGTCCAAAAAGTTCACTAAGGTGGCCTTGTGCTATGCGTGGGACATCTCTTTGTGAGCTCCTTTGTGAATGTGTGTATGTCCTGAACAAGTGTGTTGAGTGAATCTCCTAGGAGAAGGGTGTCCCGTGCAATGCCACACCCATGCTCCTGGAGAAAGGTGGACGAAGTTGAGCTCTTTCCTGCAAAGGCTGTGTGCTGGTCGGGCTGTTGACACGCCCCATGGGCAGCCAGGTGACGGTGCATTGTGTCCCCTTGAAGTGAAGGCAAACTGTTCTATTTGGTACCTGTTGAAATAGGCATAGAACAGAACATACTAGCAAAACCTATTACTGTAAAGTATTCACCAGTTGCTGATTGGTTAAAGTCAGTGATCTCAACAACACAGGGTTTGGGGATACTAAAGAGAGGCATTCAATAATTAATGGCATTAAATACTTTATTGTGAGGTACCATTCATTTTTTTCTAAGTTTAAGAACGGGCTAAATTGGGCCCAAATAGGACTTACATAATGAGTTTTGATCCTTGAAGGTCCTGACTTAATTTATTAAGGGCTGTGTTAACAATTAAGATGCCTGGGGGGAAAGCCCACAGGCTAACATTTTGTCAAGCCAAATATAAGTGCCAAAGACTTAATTTAATCTTAACTTATTGCTCATTGGGTCAAAGAGTTCATACTCACTATGGGACATCTTACAGCAACTGGAACTGTGACTGTGGGGAATTTAGACACAAGGCAATAGTTTCCATTGTTCGGGGGAGGCATACCTATGTTTCTTCAAGTTTATGTTTGCAGTTCCTCTAAAAGTACAGGTGTATCTTATTTAAACTTAGTGAGGTCCTCAGGCATAGAACAAATTATTTAAATTGTATGAGATCTCCAAATATAATAGTAATCTGAGCTCCAATATAGATTAAAGCCATGAACGTTTACTAGTTGGACCACTTCAGCAGAGGTTAAGGTTAATTTAGAACCTACGCTGAAGAGGCACAAAAACCAATCAGCACCCCTTTTATCTTTTTATTATTAATTTTTTAAATAAAATTAAATAAAAATTTTGTAAATAAAAATATTCATTTTTAGAAAATTTTAGATCTCCAATTGGATCAAACTGTGGTACAGAGTCCAACACCCAGCTCCAAAGTCTAAGTCCAGGTCTAGCACCAGTGTCGATGCCAAGTGAAAAGTATAAGTCAAAGTTTCAAGTTTCAGGTCAAGAAACTGGAAAATCCCAGGTCCAGGTTTCACGGCCAACACCTGTGCCCAAGCTCAGGCTCAGCTCCAGGTCTAAGGTGTAAGGTCTTTTAAACTTTTAAATATTTTAAAAAGACAGCTCAAATATGCTCTGGCACATGTAACAGAAGGACTTACCTCACAGTTTTTAATGAAATGATGCTTAAACTAAGTGATCTCAAATGGGACCCCCAGGAGGCATTTTGGAAATTCATGTGGGCAATTTTCATTGTCACAGTGAATGAGGTGCTTCCAACGTTTTGTGCATAGTGGATGTGGCGGACATTTTATATGCAAGATGCCTAGTCATTCAGTAAAAGTGAGGCAAAGCCAGATTGGAGACAGTGAGAGGAGTAAATATGAAAATAATAGGTAAAGATTCTTGGCATGAGCATGATGCATATCTAACATCAGAACCCAGGACAAAGCTATGAAAATTGGAATGTGCGGCACTGGCAAGGGAATAGGTAGGACAGTGAAATAACACCCAAATTCATAATGGATTGTTATAATTATAAAGGTGTCATTGTTAATCACTGGGGGAAATATGGATTGACCAATTATACAAAGATAGTTATCTAACAGTAGAGAAAAATTAAGATTTGATTTTTACCTTAGAATACTCATCCAAATGAATTTTAGATAGATCAGAAATTGAAATGGGAAAAAATAGATCACGTAAGGATAAGAATGTAGATAGGTATAATCAAATATTTTTAAGTCTTGAAGTAAAGACTTTTTAAAGTATATTATCAAAGAAAGAAAGTTCAAAGGAAAAGATTGGTAGTTTTGATGATTTTTAAAAGGTGAATGTAGAAAACAAAGAGAGAGAAGAGAAGATGTTGGATGAGAAAAACTGCCAACCAGAGTGTCTCTTCAAGAAGGAAAGATTTTAGATGAAAGTGAAAAATACAAACAGGCAGACAAACATAGATCAGATGAGGGTTGGATGGGAAGGTGCCTGAACCTACAGGAGATTCCACGGGAGGAGGTTGCAGAGCAGAACTGGAAGGAGAAAGGCATTGGCAGGGTCTAAACCCCAAGAGGCTTGGAGGCCAGAGACAAGGGCAGATGGAGCGGTTAAACTTCCCCTCCCTTGTGTCTCGGACTGCTGGTGGGCTCCTGAGCTGTTAGAGAGGCCTGCTGACAGCAGCCCAGAGACGGCCACCGCCAGTGAGTGGAGAGCCTCTTGCAGACAGGTCACCGCTCCCAGCTCCCTCGGGCACCTCCCAGTCCGCAGACCCGAGCCAATTGGCAGGCGCCATATTGCTTCATTCTCCTCTTCCCTTCCCTACCCACAGCTGCTGAGAGAGACAATTTAGCCACCACTGGAGACATCCCCAGGGAATGGGACCTTTCCTTTTGGGGTCTTACAGTGAACTGAGGGGTACCCATACTGTGAGCTCCCTACCCGCCAGCCCTCCCAGCTGCTTCTTGTGTGGAGACTCCAGCAGAGTGGGGCAAATCCCAAGGTGGAGAGACATGGATCCAGTTTGGGTGCCCCGTGGGTGACTTGAGACCAGCACTCCTCTTCCTGGCAGAGTCAGGGATTGATCTCTGGGCCCGGGGGACAGGCCTGCAGGCCAGATCCCGTACTCCCAGGTCTCCGTAGCATTGCCAGGGGCACAGAAGGAATATTTGTGAACTAGTCTACTGAGGTGTGTGTGCCTTCAGGGGCAGATCAGAGTGGGTCCTGGCTGGTGTGTGCTTGAGGGGCAACTCTCCTCCCATGGGAGGGAGGTGCTCCCAGCTCAGGCTGTGATCCTGGGCAGGGAACCTCCCGGCCTGCATCACAGTCAAGGGAGATCTATTGGCTTGAGGTCTTGCCTGCCAGTGGAAGCCTGGGAGAAACCGGGGAATAGGGGAGGGTGGAAAGGAGCGAGGCGTGCTCCAGACTGCAGGTCTCAGACAGCCCCATCCACACACACAGACTTTTTGGCTGAGTGGGGCCATTTCAGCCCCACCCTGGCAGCTTTGCCCAGAAGCAGAGAACAGATCTTTGACCGCTGCTAACAGCATTTGTGGAGATTGAGGGCAGGCTCACCCAACCCAGCCCCGCCCAACCTCACTCCCCCACCTGCCCCCACTGAGATGGAGAATAAGGACACACCTGGAAGTCCCAGGAACCCACCCACAACCTGAGGCACTAGAGTGCCTCTCCAGAGGAAGGAGAGCTGGTTACAGGACCCAAAACCAACTGCAGCTTGCTTCTCACAGCATGGTGAAAGGGAAGATCCAACAAGCAGAATTAACAATTCTTAATATTTATGCACCCAACTCAGGAGTGCCCAGTTACATAGAGCAAACCTTGTCTGATCTAAATATCATGCTAAGCAATAACGCCACAATAGCAGGAGACTTCAACACCCCACTGAATAAACTGGACAGATCTTCCAAACAGAAAATAAGCAAAGAAATAATGGACTTAGAGCTCTAGAACAAAAGGGTCTGACAGATCTCCACAGAACATTTCACCCAAATAAAGCAGAATATACATTCTTCTCATCAGCCCATGGAACTTTCTCCAAAACTGATCACATACTGGGCCACAAATCAGACCTCAACAAATTCAAAAAAATAGAAATTATACCGTGTATCTTCTCTGATCATAGTGGTATAAAATTAGAGTTCAGTTCAAAAGAAAGACGCACCACCTCAAAAAGTCATGTAAATTAAACAATCTATAGTTGAATAGCTATCGGGTCAAGGAGGAAATACAGAGGGAAACAAGAGTTTCTTCAAACTAAATGATAATGGAGACACTAGTTATCAAAACCTGTGGGATACAGCAAAAGCATACCTGAGAGGAAAACTAATAGCAATAAATGCTCACATCCAAAAAACAGAAAGTTCAAAAATCAACAATTTAATAAACAGTCCCAAGAACTGGAAAAGGAAGAGCAAATCAATTCCAAACCTAGTAGAAGAAAAGAAATAAATAATATCAAAGCAGAACTAAATGAAATTGAGAACAAGAGAACTACATGGAAGATCAACAAAGCCAAAAGCTGTTTTTTCGTAAAGATAAACAAAATCTCCCTCTTGCGAGGCTGACAAGAATTCGAAGGGAAAGGATTCTAATAAACTCAATTAGAAATGAAAAAGGAGAAGTCACAGCAGACACCACAGAAATACAAAACATTATTTTCAATTACTATAAAAATCTACATGCCCAAAAACTACATAATGAGGAGGAAAAGGACAAATTCCTGGAAACATACAACCTCCCTAAGTTCACCCAGGAGATAATAGAATTTCTGAATAGATCGATATCAAGCTCAGAAATTGGAGCAGCAATTAGAAATCTCCCAAAATGGAAAAGTCCCAGACCAGATGGCTACATTTCAGAGTTTTACCAAAGATACAAAGAAGAACTCATACCTATACTACAGAAATTATTCCACAACATTGAGAAAGATGGTATCCTTCCTAACTCATTCTATGAAGCCAATATCACCTTGATACCAAAGCCAGGAAAAAACACAACAAAAAAAGAAAACTACAGACCAATATCCTTCGTGAATATAGATGTAAAAATCCTTGACAAAATTTTAGCAAATCGAATTGAGCAGCATATCAAAAAATAATTCACCATGACCAGGTGTACTTTATTCCAGGGATGCAAGGCTGGTTCAACATACACAAATCTATAAATCCAATTTGCCTCATAAATAAAAGCAAGAACAGAGACCATATGATTCTCTCAATAGATGCAGAAAAAGCATTTGACAAAGTACAGCACACCTTTATGATAAAAACTCTTAAAAAAAATAGGCATAGATGGTTCATACCTTAAAATTATCAAGTCCATTTATGATAAACCCATGGCCAATATCATACTGAGTGGGGAAAAATTGAAACCATTCCCACTTAGAACCAGAACCAGCCAAGGTTGCCCACTATCTCCATGTCTCTTCAACATAGTACTGGAAGTCTTGCTAGACCAATTAGACAAGAGAGGGGAATTAAGGACATCCAAACTGGGGCAGATGAGATCAAACTCTCACTCTTTGCCAATGATATGATATTGTACCTAGAAAACCTCAAGGACTCAATGAAGAGACTCCTAGAATTGATAAATGAATTCAGTAAAGTCTCAGGATACAAAATCAATACACACAAATCAGGCATTCATATATGCCAATGACAGCCAAGCCGAAATTCAAATCAAAAATGCAATACCTTTTACAATAGCCTCGAAGAAAATTAAATATCTAGGAATATATTTAATGAAACATGTGAGAGACATATACAGGGAGAACTATGAAATACTAAGAAAAGAAATTGTAGAAGATGTAAACAGATGGAAAAAAATCTACCTTGCTCATGGATTGGTAGAATCAATATCGTTAAAATGTCCATACTACCTAAAGTGATCTACAGAATTAATGCAATCCCTATCAAAGTACCATCATCATTCTTTACAGATCTAGAAAAAATAATTCTATGCTTTGTATGGAACCAGAGAAGACCTCATATAGCCAAAGCAATCTCAAGTAAAAAGAACAAACTGGGAGGTATCAGTCTACCAGACTTCAAGCTGTGCTACAAGACTATAGTAATTAAAACAAGATGGTACTGGCACAATAACAGACACATAAACCTTTGGAACAGGAATGAGAATCCAGAGATGAAACCATCCACATATGGTAATCTAATCTTTGACAAAACAGACAAAAATATATACTGGGGAAAAGAATCTCTTTTCAATAAATGCTGCTGGGAAAACTGGATAGCTATATGCAGAAGATTGAAACTGGATCCCCACCTCTCACCTCTCACAAAAATCAATTCAAGATGGATAACAGACTTAAACCTAAGGCATGAAACCTTAAGAATTCTAGAAAAAGATGTTGGGAAGACGCTTTCAGACATCAGCCTAAGCAAAGAATTTTTGAAGAAGACCCCCAAAGCAATCACAGCATCAACAAAAATAAACAAATGGGATCTGATCAAATTAAAAAGCTTTTGCATAGCCAAGGAAACTATCATTAGAGTAAATAGACAGCCTACAGATTTCGGGTTGCGCGGCCTCTTGAAGTCCGGGCTCAGAAATGACAAGGTCTTACTGTCATCGCATTCTTTTGTTCGAAGCAATCACAGCGCCAGCCAAAATTCCGCGGAGCAGGA
The DNA here is from genome assembly GCF_041146395.1 of Eulemur rufifrons. Classification (NCBI taxonomy): domain Eukaryota; kingdom Metazoa; phylum Chordata; class Mammalia; order Primates; family Lemuridae; genus Eulemur; species Eulemur rufifrons. Next base: position 2,544,798 of record NC_091011.1, on the reverse strand, counting down.
ACAGAGTCCGCCTTTCGCTGGGAGGCGCAACAGAGTCAGGGGGCATGCGCAGAGGGTGAGAGGGGTGTGGACATCATCGCTGCAAACACGTTCCCAGTTTTTCATCTGACTTAGAACTTTGTTTGTTGAATGAATTAAAATGCCCAATATATACCACGCTGTATTTGCGCTTTCTTATTTAGTTGTTACACTGAGAAATTCCTATTCCAAATCAAGTAAACATTCACTGATAGTTTCTTTCAATAATTGTAATTGTTTAATTCAGCATTCAGCAAACTTTTTCTGTAAAGGGCCAAATAGTAATTATTTTAGGCTCTGTGAGCCATAGGGTGTCTGTGGCAATTCCGCCTGGGAAAGCAGCCATAAACAAACTTTATTTACAAAACCAGGTAATGGGCTGGGTTTGGACTTCGGGTAGCAGGATGCTGACACCTGCTGTAAGGTATCTGGTTTTGTGTTTGTGTATGTGATGGGAAGAAAGACAACCTTTTTCAACAAGTTTCATAGAATAATTGTTAAATAATCCTTTTCTTATTGCTTTGTTATGCCATATTTACCATCTAGTGAGTAGATTCGGTCTCCATGTTATCCATTTGATTTCATAATCCTTTTGTTCATGCACTTTATATGTTTATTTATGTTTGCCCTTAGATTTTTTTTTTTTTTTTGCCCCAAAAGTCAAATACACTCTCTTTTTTTCTTGTTTTGCAAAAGTATCTCTGCTTACCTTTCCAATGCAGTCTTGTAGGTGAACTTTAGGATAATCTTTTAAATATCAAAACAAACTTAATTTTTGTTGGTATTTTTACCAGAACTACATTAAAATTTAATATTTTTATATTATTTTACATTTTAGGAAGAGAAAATACATCTTTATAATATTAGGTCTTCCTATCCAAGATCATGGTATTTCTCCCTTACTTAACCCTTCCCTAATGTTCCTATGTCCAGTTCCACAGCTTTCTTCTACCTGGTGCACATATTTCTTAGCTTCCTACTAGATGTTCTCAGGTTCACCAATACCCATGCTGTGCCCCTTCCTCCTGGGCACAGAGGCCGACTGCATTTCCCAGCTTCCCTTGATGCAAGGTGGGACCACAAGACTGAATTTTGGTCAGCAGGATGTGGTGAAAGTAGTTGAGTCTCTGATTCTCCTTCTGTCTTCCTTTGTCTCCTGGATGGATGCGAAGACCCCATGGGAGATTCCAGGCCCTGGCACTGCCAAAGTGACTGGAGGGAAGGAGTCTGGACGTCCATAAACCAGGAGAAATGCTGCCTACCAAAAACTCATTTGCATCACGATGGGGAAGGTGAACCTTCCTGTTGTTCACCAACTGAGAGTCTATGTCTGTTTGGTTTGTTAGAGCAGTTAGTCTTCCCAGATTTACACAGTATTCTATATTTTTGTCCCTGTTTAAATGAATTCTTGTTTAACTAATGTGTCGTTTTTCACCTTATTCTCTTGTGATTGCCAGTTGGATATGAGCCAAATAATGTTACTTATAATGTTCCTTTTAGAATCATTATAACTCTTTTTTTTTTTTTTTTTTTTTTTTTTTTTGAGACAGAGTCTCACTCTGTTGCCCAGGCTAGAGTGAGTGCCGTGGCGTCAGCCTAGCTCACAGCAACCTCAAACTCCTGAACTCAAGCGATCCTCCTGTCTCAGCCTCCCGAGTAGCTGGGACTACAGGCATGCGCCACCATGCCTGGCTAATTTTTTCCTATATATATATTTAGCTGTCTATGTAATTTCTTTCTATTTTTAGTAGAGATGGGGTCTCGCTCTTGCTCAGGCTGGTCTCGAACTCCTGAGGTCAAACGATCCGCCCACCTCGGCCTCCCAGAGTGCTAGGATTACAGGCGTGAGCCACCGCGCCCGGCCTCATTATAACTCTTATTTCTGTTTCTTAATTTATTGGATTCTGGAAATTCTGCAATAATTATAAAAGAATAAAAAGAATGAAGAGCATCCTTGACTTGAGCTTGAGATTATTGAAAATGCTATCTTTTCCACTACTAAATATGTTTCTTTTAAAAAGGTCTATATTCTTTACCATGATAATTTTGTACCAATTTTTTCAAAAATGAGTTTTGAATTTAGGAAAATTGTGTACATTGTTTTTCATTGACCTATATTTAAATAAACCACATTCATTGATTTTCTAATGTTAAACTGTTCTCCTATTGCCTACTTCATTCCTGGGCTACAATATTGTTTTGAGTTTATGAGTTAAGAAATTTGTGAATCTATGTTTAAGGAGTTTATGTATCTTATATTTTAGATAATATTTGTAGCTTCAGTTTTGATTTGTACATATTAAGTTTTAGTGTCAATATTAGTTTTAGTTTCATTGAATTTTGGAGTTTTCCATCTATAATCTAGTTTGAAATCAACTTTGTTCCCTTCTTGTGGCCCAAGGATAGTGAAAAGCTGGGCTAGTATCACTGAGGATATGAGATAGTATAAGTAACAGTGAACAATTTTTCCCCTTTCTGCATGAGAATTTGACCTTCAATAAAATTTCTAGATTGATTCCCTGGAGACATAATAAAGGTATGATGTCTGCTAGTTTCAAGGCAACACAGCTTATGGTAAAAAATTAACTCCTAAATATTAATAGTAAAGATGATTTTGACTAGGAGAATTATAAATACCTAGAAAACCCTATGTTCAGGCTTCTCGGAGTGTAGTGACTCTTGTAACTGGACATCCGCCTTGCAGACTCCCTGGAAGACGATCTGTGCAAGTATTACAAGGGATTTCGGCTCCTGGGCTTCAAGAGGGTTTCAAGCCAGGGGCTCACTCAACTCAATCAATAAGTATCCCAATTCTTTGCACCTCAGGTGTTACCTGGGACCAAAAATATTTTTGCCAGATGACATTGTGGGCTGCTGCAAGGAATACCGCAGAAGAGAAGTACCTGTCGCTGCGCTGACGACAGGCTCTGCTTCCTGTCCTGCGTCTTCCTGCGTTTATGCTGCCAAGAGCAGCCCGTGGTCACCTGCAAGTCTGAACACCTAGTTGAGCTTAAGAAGACCCTTTGGCGAGTGCTGAAGCACTCTCATCAGCACAACGCTCTTCTTCACCAGGGTTCTAATGTAGCTCACTATTGGAATTACCACAGTAATGGTTCTAGTTTGGTGAGTCCAGCACTTAACGCGCTCGAGACTAGAGCACGGCACATCTTGCCGCCCCTTCCACGCTGTCAGCATGCGGTGGAGGCCAGACTTTGTGTTGGTGGACGTTTCATTTCAACTCGTATTCCCACTTCCGTGGTAGGGCTTTGCCGACCCACCTGGAGTACTTGTTGTAGCTGTCTGGAGAAATGCCCACCGCTCCACACTGACAGGAAGCTAACCACAGTTATTATGAAGTCTTTATTTGATAAGTTCAATGTCTGAACCACTTGTTGTTCTATTTTCATTGTCTGACATTACTCTTGGTTATCAGTCACTTGGTCTTGTTCCCAGACATGCCTGATGACTTTGTGTGAATGTACAAGTTTTCAGTTTAAATAACTATGTTTTCGTATTTCTAGAAATTCTATTGCTATGTTTAAATTGTGTTTTATGATGTCTTTTTCTTTCATTACAGTGCCTATTTCTTCTTTTATATTTATAATTATTTAAAAATAATTAGTATTTTCAAATAAAGTAATATTACCTGGTTGATACTTCTAGATTGTCTTTTATCTGAAGTTCTTTAAGCACAATACTTATGCTTTTTTGTTTGTTAACTCTCCCTTAAATTGGATCATTTCTTTGTGTAGTTTATCAATTATGATATGCTGAGTTATGCCATGAAAACAAATAAACTCCAAATTTGAATGTTTTGAAAACTCGTATCTGTTCACTACAGGTCCAAGTTTCTCTCCTCAGCAGTGTCTCCAGGTGAGGGCTGAGGTGGCTATTCGTGACCAACATGTTTCCACAATCAACCACCATGGTGGAGCAAGAGAAATGCAAAGAACAGCACACAGAGGTAAATGCGTCCACGGAAGTGGCACGTATCATTTCCAAGCACATTTCATTGGCCAAGCAAGTCTCACAGCATTAAAGAGGATGGAAAATATGTTAACAATGAGTCTCTAACAGGGGAAAACCCACAAATGTTGATGCATAGCTGCAGAAACTGCCACCCAGGGTCTCTAAGTTTTTACTGTGAGCTCAAATTTGGGGGGAACCATTTTTACTGTGGGCACTCTACATGCTCTATATTTGACGTGTCCTTACAGAGAAGATTTGTGTTAATTTCTGCCTGATACCACAAGGGTTTTAGAATTTTATAAATATAGCCAGTTTGTGTGTTAATTTTCAGCTTTGGTTCATCTACCTCATAAATTATTGTCCATGCCCATATGTTGCTCAGGTTTAGCGTTTCACTGTTTCACTGGATTTTTATAAAAATAAGCTTCTTTTTTGCTCACCTAGAAATTTTAGCCCTGCTACATGCAAGATACAGCAATCTCAGTTTCCACTTTCCACCTTGCCTATCCTATGTACATACAGGATAAAGCTTATACCCTATCTGCTACCTCACATGCACCACAGCATCACTTTACCCACTTGCTTAAATGAATATCCTCTTTATTTATGTCACTTGAAATTTCCTGGCTATGCGTCTGAAAATTTGATCAAAATTTATTCTGCAGTTTTGTAATTTGTCTCTGTTATTTTATCTGCCATGGTGCCAAAAATGCAAATGCTACGTACTTGTTTAATTGTGAATCTTCTCTACAACATTGTAACTGTCACAAAGATAGGAACTATGTCAATTTATTAGCTCTATCTCCATCTTGTATACAGCCTGGCAAATGTTTTATAACTGACAAATATCACCACCCTAGGATAACAGATACTGTCTAATGAAAGCAGCCATCAATTCTTTCTCTCCTTGTATAAGCATGCTTCTAATCCCATCAAGAAATGGAATCTATTTTCCCTCTCTTCAATCTGGGCTGGTCCTGTGACTTGTCTTGTCCAAGAGAAGACAGTGGGACTCCATGTCCCGGGACTTCCAAGTCTACACCCTAAAAGAATTACAACTTTCTTTTGGAGCTTGGCCATTTGGATACATGGAAGTCCAGACTAGAGTACTCAGTGAACAAGAACACATGGACAGAAGTCCTGTAGAATGAGAGGTCACCTTGGATATTCCAGCCCCAGTCAAGGTTTAAGCCGAATGCATCTGCACAAGAGGCCTCAAACAAGACCATCAGGAGAACCACTCAACTGAGCCCCAGGCAACCCATGAAATTTTGAGAAATAATAAATTTTGGTGTTTAGGTGACTAAATCTTGGGATGGTTTGTTGCCTAGTGAATAATTGAGACACTTAGCTAACGACCAGTAGCTGACTATGCTATGGAAAGAGACCATGGAGGAGCACTGGTCATTTACCTTAAAATTACATCACAATTTTTAAGGGAAAAATTCTAGAAGGTATAATGACTGTCTTTAAGCTGACAGGACTAAAAGAAAAAAATTATGTAAGCAATACTGAATGTTTTAAAAATTGATTCTAAAACTCAGATTATTGGTATTTGGAGACTGGTCTCTTCTCGGGTTAAAAGGTGTACAGTTAATCATTTTGACTTTGTCAACTAGTTTCTTCATTTGCTGAATTTTAGGTTAGTTTTCCTTGTATGTGCATCACATCTTGGTTTTGTACAGTGGAATTTCTGTATAACATCCTGAATAATAAACTATAGATTTCTGACTGAGGAAACTCACTAAGGGATTTCTTTTCACATTCAAATGAATTCAGCTCTTTACACATGGGTCTTTAAATCTGGCATTTTAAAATGATACCACTCCACCACTGATGCCAAACAAAGCCTTCAGCAATAATCACCATAAAGATTATAATTTTTCATGCTTTTGACATTTCATAAATTCTGGCTGTAGGTCATAGAGAAAATGGAACAAATTCTAAATTGTTAACCTATTTTATGACAAACATAAAATAACACATTTCGTATTATAGGACTATAATTTTTATTTTATGAACGTCCAAATCAAAGCAATAAAGCCATTTCCATGCATTTCAACAGAATTGTGCAAAAGACAAGCCAGGCTGCATGGAAGAGAACGGGGCGGGGGGGCGGGGGGGGGGGCGCGGCGCACCGCGCGGGACAGAGAGCGCGCGGCAGCTCCATTGCTGGCGACCACGGTGCTTCTGCAGCTGCTAGAAAATGAAGAACTGACGCTTTCTCTAGACCGAAAATTTGTTCATTTAATTGTATAGAAATGAAGTATATTTATCATTCATATCATTTATCTTGCCGACTAAGCATGAAATAAAAGAAAAGAGGAGAAAAGAGGGCCACTGCTCATTGCTAAGCACAGGTTAATGAAATCCCTGCCTTCTGTATGTGCTTTCGAATAAAACTGCCTTTTGGTCTTAAAGTAGCTCTTCCAACATTAGTTCTTCCGACATTATTCTTCCATTAAGTCATCACCTAGGTAATTATATCCTATTGATGAAAGAATCTATTGATGCTCTATTTCCTTTTTGTCAAGTAAAGGTCACATTAAGTGAAACTGGCTATTAAACAAACAGCAAATATATTGAATTCTGTAATAAATGTCTTCATCTGCATATATCACAGAAAGGAAAAATGAATGTGCAAATAATGTAAAAATATTGTAGTAACTTGAGAAAACACTGCATAAATGAAATTCAGATGGCTCTTAAGTGATGGACTTCAAAGTGTGGACAAGTTTTTATTGCTGTAGAAAACTTATTATTAGTCCAATAGAGCAATAGACATTGATACTTTTCTGCTGGTTTGAACAATACAGCCATGCAGCACTAAACAACTAGAAGAATAATGAAGGATTATACAAATTTTTTGTCCCTTATCCATAGTGTCATAATACATATTAGGAATTTTATTGGTACTTCAGTTATTAGCTAAGAATCTACACACAGTGATTCTTGAGGCTCAAACTCAATTAAATTCAAATAATTATACTTTCTATAAAATCATGAAAAGAAGTAACATATCTTCCCCTAAAACAAAACTATATTCACTAACTATAACCAAACCTAAATTTTTAACAAGGATAAGTGTTGAGTACCAAAAGAGTCTTCTAACCAAGTGTAAACCAAGGATGATTATTCCAATTCGCTGATGTAGGCTCAGTAACATAAAGAAAATAGTATTTTCCACTAAATATTCACAAGTTTCTCATCATATATGTAAATCTTAGAACCACAACACATATTCCACTCAATAAAGAGACACGGGGAAGGAGGCCGTATTGACAAAGGACGTGTTTGTGACAAACAGATGAGAAGAGGAGGCAGAGATTTCTCTCTTGCCAGAGTGAGAACTTTGTGAGAAACCAAAGCCCAGTTTACAGCACAAATGGTGTGAGGAGAGGGTCTTCTATCAAAGACAATGTCAGGTTTTCAACCCTAATGGTGGAAAACTGACTCTACAGGATTCTAGGGAGCCCAGGAATGCCTGAGCACTGGGACCACTTTTTCCCCCAAATGACAATGTGGTTTTAATGACACTGGATTTGACTCAAGAACCAAAATATATGGATGTCTGTAAGTATTTTCCTTTGAGACCACAGACTAATAGTTTCTGTCATACATAGTTATATATGCCTCAGTTATAAAAAGGTGTGTAACATTATATAAAATAAGGATTTTCACAACTGCCAAGACCCTTACCTTTCATGGACAATGTCACCAGCAGCCAAGTGCCCTGTAGAAACTCAGGGTCCCCAGGTAGCTGCACTGAGACTGGTTCTTCTCCTGCTTGGAGCGGTGGCCTGGTTTTCAGTGACGCATTATAGAAAGCAAGAACCTAATCTAAGTGTACTGGAAGTGTGGCAGGGACAAGGCCATTTCCAATAATCCTTAGGCCTCAATTGAAGCATGTTTTACCCATTGTAAATTAAAAGTATTTTTAGACTTGGTATTCAGAGTTGTAGGATTAAAATTTTAAACATAAAGACAAAAAATTCAGTTATCAGAGGATGACAACAAGAGTGGGTAATGTCCTATAGCAGAGTGAGCGCAGAAGCTGGGGTTCTAGGGAGAATGCTTGAGACTGGGCCATGAGCACGAGGAACACCGCCCCCACCTCCCGTCTGCTGAGTGGGCGGGTGGGGAGGGGAGTGGGGGAAGCAGAGGGCAGGGCACCACTTACTGTACACTTCACACTTACCGTAAGAGCGTGTCTAGCAAAACACTCTCAAATAAAATCGCATTTCACTTAACAGAGTGTCAGAATACCGGTGGAACAGACAGAAATTACGTAACTATCCACAGGTAGTACCTATTTGCTATTCATGAGCTGCCTTACTGGGGACTCTCCAGTTACAAGGAAGAGAGACCCACCTGTGCCAGCTCAAGTGAGCTATAAGGAGAGACCATGAAATTGCAGGGTAGTGGGAAGAGCAAGAGAGACCTAGACGGGCGCCACGGGAACTGAGAGCGGAAGCCAAGCCACTCTGAGGTTCCTACGTGTGCTGTTTCTCTGCTTCTCCCCACACAGGGCACCGGCACTCAACAGGGAATGAGAGGGACAGAGGACTCACCCAGGGAGCAGGGAAATCACACAAACACAACTGAACTTGCGTTTATAATAAATTATGTTGAGTGTTATGCTAAAAGAAACAAGAGTACTGGAGTAGTACACAGGAAAGGGCATCATTTAGTCCATTGGTCAGGAAAGTTCTTCTGGGAGAAGTGACGTTTCAACTGAGACCAGAAAGACAGCCAGCAGAAAGAAGAGGGAGAAGGCTCCAGGCAACAGAAGTCTCTGCAAAATGCTCGCTGCCCAGCCACTGAGACCCACGGACATTGTGGGCGGGAGAACGTCAGGGCCTGACGAGGACTCCAGCCCCTCTCTGCGAAACGTCCTGGGCTGCATGCACAGGCCCTTCTGCCCTTCCTGAGCTCTTACTGTCTTCTTTAAGTATCACAAAGTATTGTCTCCAACCTCCAGATGATCTTCATTTATATTCCTTGGCTTCACTTAGCGCCTAGCCCCTTGAGATCTTTGTGGCTACTGATGTAGTATTGCTTACTATGACAGTAGGAATGTTTTGGCTAAAATGATTTTCATTTCATTATAGGAAAGCTTTCATGTGCCATATATTTGAAGTTGCCTGCACTTCCCTGACCGGCCTCACGTCTCCCTACATGTATGGTTTGTGGCGACAAGGACGGATGCGCGACCTCACTCCCCCTCTCCTACTCTCCTGGGATGACCTTTCATTACAATCTAGAATGGCTGAAAATTCACTGAGGTATTTTTCAGTAACACCTTCTTCATACAGGAATTAATATAGGAACCATTTGTATTCATTCACTAATAAATATTTGAGAACCTACTATGGGTCGGGCACTATTTTATGTTCTTGGGATACATCAGCAAAAACAACAAAGATCTCTGCTATTGTGGAACTTACACTCTATAAAATTGTCTCCTTTTAATATGTTAATAGGGATTAATTTTATAACAACTGTCCAATCCCACCCAAATACCTGTGTTACCACTCTTTGCCCATCCCTACCGCCCCTACAGGGTACAAGGCCCCCATCCTGGAGGCCCTTTGCAGAATGAAGCTGTCCTCACCGAGCAGGCCACGCAGGGATGAGCGGAGTGTTAGAGCACAAAGAGGCAAACGCCTGCTGGCTGGTGCACGGGCAGCATGCGGGCAGCCATCCATGGAAGGCCCACACCCCACAGAGGAGGTCGAGCCATGTGGATTTTCTTCCAGAACAGTTTATGCTGTTCCCTTCAAATTCATTCTCTGCAATGAAATGGTCTACAGAGAGTGCTTAGCCATCCCTGGGTGCTTCCCTGGTGTGGTCCAAGAAGTGCTGGCCTCTAGCAGGGAGCCTCATTCCAGGCCCCACTTCCCACCAGGCCAGATCTCCTCCTCCCCATCCCCCACCCAACTCCTCTGGGATCCAACTGTTCCTTCCCAAACCCAAGCGCAGGTGAAGACAGAGGGTGGTCTCCTTCCTCTATATTCCTATGTTCCTTCTAATTCTACTGTCGAGCCAACACTGCTCTGTGCCTGCCTATCCTCCAGAATCACTCACCTTTGATTCTCAAAGACTCTATTTCATAAGTTTAAAAAAACTTCAGCTTTGACTTTGCATAGCCCTTTTTACTCACTCCGCACCAATCCCTTCTCTTATAAGCAACGTGTTGCCCCTGACTGGCTAGGGTAACTCTCAGGTGATCAGGAATGAAAAGCACAAAGTTGAATGTTTCTAGATATTATTATAATACCTTCTCTTGAAGCAAAGTGTGAAATCCAGGAAACTTTGAGCAGCAAAACATTTCTAAACCGTTTGAGAAGACATTCAGGTTCCCTCCAGTGTCTGCCTTTTGAAATCCAGTGCATCTTTAAAGCTTCCTGTACAACACATGCTTCTTAACGAAACCCTTCTCATCCCCACCCAGTGTATGCAAAGGACCCTGGAAGTTTTGTTATAAACACTCTGATGTTCCTTCTCCCTCCTCTACCTTGCTCCTCAAAGTAGCATCAGCGCGGCCTGGGAGCCTACGCAAACTCCGCAGAAAGGCAAAATCTCGGTCCCCATCTCGCACCGCCCGAACCCGAATCTGCCGCAAGGTCCTCAGGCGGCTCCTGCGCACACTCGTGCCGCCGGCAGGTGCAGGGACGCCCGCGTGCTCCGTGCACGCCCCGCCTTGCCAGCACGCTCATTAAAACAGGGGCAAAAACACCGTGCCCTTCACTCCAGCCGACTTCAGAACACGCAGACTCCCCGAGCCCCGCCGGCAGGCTGCTCTCCACTCCTCACCAGGCTTTCCCTTTCTCCGATTCCGTCTCTCGTCTCCTAACCTCCTGAGACCCTTCCACACTGCCCTGGAATCCACGGCCGGTCACGGCCAGTGTCCGGCGTCCCGCCTCTGTCCCGGAGCGTCGGCTTCACCCCGCGGCCCCAGCACCACCCGGCCCTGGCCGCGGGGGTCTCCCGCGCTCTCCCTCCCGCTCTGGGGCTGGGGCGGGGCACGGACTCTCCTGGCGATCACGCCCCTCTCACGCCCACCCTCCCGCCTGGATGTGTGTCCTCCGCCAGCAGCACCCGCCACCCTGCCGGGGCAGTCACTGCGAGTCATTCCTGCCCAACCTCGCCCGCCCGGGAAGACAGGTCCCGGCTCGCTGCCACTCTTTCCAAACTTACTTCTACTGTCATTCTTGGTGACTGAAAAGCCACAGACAATCCTTTGCAACACACTGGCTTCCCAGTTTCGCAACTTCCTCACCTCCAAGAATCTTGATTTTCAACCTACCTTGGTTACCTGAGTTACTACGATTCCCAAGGCCCAGAGTTACGTTACCATAACTACCACTTCCCGGTAATCTGAGCTCCAGCTCTCTACTTTCCAGACACCAATTCTCTTTCCAGTTCTGTCCCCTTAGTCCGCTAATGTCAACAAACCTTTATTTAACCCACCGGGACTCACCCAACTTTTGTCCTCCCCTTCTTGCTCAGCTTAGTTCCACAGTGGACCATTATATCACTCTCTGACATGTACCTGCAACCAAATGACCTCTTTTTTCCTTCATTTCCTCACTTGGGAAAAGTCCAGTTCTTCCCACACCCTCCCTCACGAGCAGGGATGAGCTACCCCACCGCCACTCGAGCAGTAGGCCCCGTCTCCGCAGCCCTGGATTGTCAGGGTCCCCCTCTCGGGCCATTTCTAGCACCATAAAACACATCGTTACTCCTCCCAGACTGAAAATAGACCCTCTCTTGACTCCAGTAGCCCTTTCAACTACCACCTCCACAAAAACCTCGAGTTGTGCATAGTCCTCATCTTGTGTTTCCACCCTACTATCTTCTGAACGTGCTCCAGACAGGCCCTCAGGAAACAAATAACCACATATGGCTAAATCTGAGTGTCAGATCTCAATCTCCATCTCACACAAGCTCTCCGCAGCTCTGGCTCGGCTGGTCACCGGCCCCTGGGAGCCCTGCCCCAGCCGGGCTCTTCCCCTCACTGTCTCTCCTCTCCCCTCCGACACACAATATTGCATCTCCCAGGACCTGTGGTGGGACTTCCTTTCTCCTCTTACTACACCTACCCCTTTGATGATCTCACACCTTCTCAAGGCTTACAGAACACCTTGACCTGGGTGATTCCCAAATGCATATCCCTGGCAGGAACATCCTGGAAACTACTCACCAGTAGATCCAACTGCCCACTCAACACCTCTAATAAACATTTCAAACTAGCATGCCCCAAACCAAACTCCTGATTGATTATCCTCCAAAATCCATCCCTCTCCTAACCTTCTCTTACAAACTTGCTACTTTTAGCAACTGCAACCTCACCAGGACTATATTGTTTGAGTGATTCCCCACAATTTATATACAAATTATTCACGAAGGAGGAATACTTTGATGCCTAGTTAATGTTCAGGTCCGTTGGGATTGAAATACAAAGTAAAATGGATATTTTTAAAGTTGGCAGGGGATGACCCATTGTCAGTTGGAATTAATTCCTCAGAGGCAGGAAAGATTTTGAGTAGATAATGCACTGGCAGTTGCCTTAAAAAAGAATCAGAAACTCAAAGATATTTATTTCCCTGACCTCTGCCCCATTCTACATGGTCACCTGAGCAGAGAATTTAATGAGCTCAGTGTGATAATTGTGCGGTCGTAATTGCTTTAAAAGCATTCTCATCTGGATATGGCTGTCCATGTTACTGAACACTTACAGGAGAGCTATACTTACCCGATCACATGGCTTTTATCTACTGCAAAGTCACAGTGCAACAGCTAGTGACCTCCTGCCCTGAGCTCTAGCTGGAAGGATGAGCTGCCAGGGTGGGGCAACGTTTCTGCCTTGACTGATGTTAAAAATCAACACCTAGGGGCATTTTTAAAAAGCACAGAATCCACGGCCCATCATCTACAGCTGCGGTCCCCAACGGTCCTCGGCCTGTTAGGAACCAGGCCACAGAGCTTCGCTTCCCTCCTCCCACCCCCGCCTCCCCCCTCCCCATCCGTGGAAAAATTATCTTCCATGAAACCGGTCCCCGGTACCAAAAAGGCTGGGGACCACTGACAGATTCTGATTTGGTAGATTCAAGGTAGATCCAGGATCCGTATTTCTGACAAATGCCCAGGTGAGTCTTGTATTTGGGAAAGTTTGGAAAGCACTGGTCTGTGAAAATTAGAGTGGATAATCCTGTAAGAATCCAACAATATTAATAATAGACACAAAAGTTATAAATGTTAAGTGAAAATATTGATATATTAAAAATACTAACATTAAAATTCCTTCACCCCAAAATACCATAAATGAAAACCCCTGGAAAAAACCAAAAGAGATAGTTGAAACATAACACCCAAAGAACGCAGAGCAGGGTCTCTCGCGTCTGTGATAGGAGTTAGCATATTCACTTCAGAAAAGGATGGACGTCACCGAGGTCGAAACATGGACGTACTTTTGACCCTGCAGTTTAACTCTTAGGTATGAGACCAAAAGCAACGCTTGCACAGGTATTCCAGAAGACAACCATAATCATGTTCTTAGCAGAACACTTAGAAGAAGAACAATTATTAACAGTAAATGAAAACTGAAAACAACTCAGATGTCCATCAATAGTGAAATGAATAAAAAAGTTGTGGAATAATTTTACAATGGGATGTGATACAGCATTGAGAAAAATGAACTACAGCAACTATAGCTATGTATCAGCTTACATAAATCTAAAAAATACTATTTTGAGTGACAAGGCAAGTCACAGATAAATATGAATGACATGACTGCAATTATATGACATTCAGAAACAGGTGACCTAAACAATATGTTGTCCATGCACACATACATGAAGTATACAACCTGAAGAAAAATTAGAGAAAACCCATGAGTTATAACTTCTGTGTGAGAGAAAAGGAGGGACATAGAAGTGGGAAGCACAGAGAGTGCTTCTTATATGATTTGATTTCTCACACTGGATAGAGGATACGTGAGCATTTGTTTTATTATTCATTAAAATGTTTTGTCACATTGCAGACAATCTTGCATATAAGATTAATATCCATTTATAAATAAAAATGGCTATTTATTGGACAATTACTTTCTTCACCTCACTGTGAAATGAACTTCTTGACGTAACCAGTTGAATATTTACAACCCTACGCAACACGTATTTTCCCAATATTTTACAGGTAAGAAAACAACTAAAAACTTGCCTCAGTCCTTCCGGCTACTAAGAGCCAGAGCCAGGATTTCTCCCAGTCTGCCTCCAAAGTCCTCTGCTACCCTGCTCCTCATATTAGTAATGTTCGTTATCCGTGTGCCTGGAACTCTCCCGAGCACTTCACATGTAATCTTTACAATCCCCCGATTTTACAGATTAGGGAATTGAGACACAGAGAGAATATATGACTGATCCACAACACAACTGCTAAGTGGTGAAGGTGTTTTATGTCCCCCTTTATCCTTTACTGTCTTCCAATTCTAAGCTTCTCAGTTCTCTGTAATCTATTAATATATCTCAACCTCCTCCTTCCTTCTACTAGTGTTCTTAATTCAGGAGCATCTCATCATCCCTTAGGGACATTAGACAGCAAATTATTTTCCCTGCTTTTAGCATTACTCCCTATTACTTCCCCACTCAATATGTCCTCCGCACTGCTCCTACTGTGGTCTTTCTAAAATAAGATTCTAACTAGTGCCACCTAATACAGACACCTCATACTGTAAATGGAAAGAACTACTGGATAATATATAATGAAAACAAGTTTAATACATACCCCAGGTTGAAATATAATGCTGGAAATAAACAAAGTCCTACTCCCCTTCCTCATTATATGCAGAGAATACTGACAGACAAGTGTTTTCTCTCCAGGAAAAAATAACAATAAAGTATTTTGCTCTAAAACATTGATTCTCCCCAGAAAGATACTTCCCATTTGGGCATTTTGAGGATGGCAAGCATAGTGGCCAGCTACTTGCCAATCATTCTGAAGTAAATTTTGTTATTCTACAAGCTCCAAAGATATGTCCGTAAGGGTCCAGTCAAGAAAAGAGAACATACTTTATGTAGCCCCAGACAGAAAATGCGATACTGGAAGCTAGTTTCAAAGGTGTTGAGAAAGTTAAAAAGGCAAAGAGGGAACGAAGAGAAAACCCCAAAATTAGCAAACTCAGGAAACCCCTCACATCTCTAGACCTGGAGGAATGAAGGGAGGTGGTGGTGTTCCCCAAGGCTTGGTGCCCCGGCCACCCGGTAGCAGCAGGGCCCAGGAACCTACCAGAAAGGAGGTGCAGGCACTGCTGGAAATGCTACCTGGAGCCAAGAGGGGACAGAAGCAATACGCTGGCTTCTCTCCTCCTCCTGCCAGCGCCTCCCCATAGCGGCACCAGTTTCTAAGAGCGTGGAGCAGAGTTGGCAGGGTCAGCCCCTGCAACACAGCACAGAGCAGGGGAGGGCAGGGAACGAAGCTAACAGCAAACAGGTAACTACCGGCCCAAGGAACTCTCATCCTATTTCTGTGCCTTATTCTTACATATGAACAACAACAACAAAACTACTGATGAGGGAAAATAATACAAAGAATGAAAACATAAATGTTTTAAACATCAGAAACAAAAATTATCTTCTCAATGAGATTTGAGATGTTATTGCATCCATGAAACAATGATGTGATGCTATTAAAAAAACAAAAAATTGAGCTCTTAGAAATTAAAAATGGTTACTACAATAATACATTAAATAAGAGGTTGGAAGATTAAATTAAACTCTCCCAGAAAAAAAGAGCTCCAGGCTCAGGAGTTAGAAAACCAGTAGAGAATTAACTGAGAAAGTGCATTTGACCAACTAGAGTTGCAGAAAAAGAACAGAGAAAATGAAGACAAGAATATTTCAAAGACAATTTCCTAGAGTTGAAGGAGGTAACTTTCCAGACGTAAAAAGCCCAGTAAATACTGAGCACAATAAACAAATCACATTAAGGCAATTCTTTGTGAAATTTATCAAAGGAAAGACCCTAAAAGCTAAACTAAAAATAACACTCATAATAAAAATAACAAAATCCATCAGCAAAGACTTAGAGTCTGACTGAAAATATAGTTCTTATAAGTAGCGTTGTATTAGCAAAGGCAATGAATTATCAACATCTTAAAGTTCTCAGGGGAAAATATTTAAGTTATTTACAACCTAGTTTTTTGAATATGCAGCTAAGCTGCTCAACTACCAGACTAAAGATAGTTTGACCTCTTACACATTTTATTTAGGAAGTTATTTGGTGATATACTACAGCAAAATAAGAGAGAAAGCCAAAAAAGCGAAAGACCTGGAATTTAGGAAACATTATATCTAACCCAGAAAATCAAGGGAAGATGGATCCCAGGATAACAGCTGGGATCAGGTCAAGAAAGTAACTCATCTAACACAGACGGTGGAGGACAGAGGGCTTCAGGAGGGAGGGTTGAGAGAGCTGCAGAAAAGGCAAAGCCCATACATTTGCTACTTCTTGAGAGACAGCGATAAAGGCAGACAATGATAAAAGGAAAAAAAGAGAGAGAAACAAAAACATAAACACCCAAAATACATAAAGCTGATCAAAAAAGGAATATAATCATAGCACATTGCTTGGCTGGGAAATTAGTAATATTTACTTTGTCATAGCAATGTAAACACCATATACTAATTTTTACCTTTTAGAATCCACCTATACACAAGCAAAAAATGACAGAAAGTAAATGTTATCAAGCCTTACAGTGAATAATTAAAAGTTCAGGTAACAAGAGCTGAGAGGTGATGGAGAGAAGCCAACTGAAGAGAAACCAAGTCCACAAATACCCTCATCCTCAAGGTTGGAAGTCAGGCATTGATTGCTACAGCTGTTAGAACAAGAAAAAAGGTGTGCACACATCATTAAAGTCACAAGGGTGGCGTCTAGTTAGAGAAATTAGGAATAGTGGTTTGACTATGTCAGGAAAATGGGATGAAAAGTGGCAGGTATCAAAGTGAGCTAAAGCATCACCTATCATAACAGGAAATCGATGGTTTATCTAAGAACATGCATCTAGAAATAATACATGACTTGGAGATTAGGATAATTACCAGAGGAAACAGCTATAATAAGAGCATGCTCTGCAGAGTGGGCGTATGAAGAGACAGAGCAGAAGGCTGCTGTTATGTGTAAGCCTCTGTACCACTCGACTTGAAAGCTTTGCTCCTTATGAGTTTGATAAAATGCATGTGTGTGAGGTGCAAAGATTCACAGCCACAGAATACACTAGGCATGAATTTTAGACCATAAAATTAGGATGCAAGAAATTCACGTTCCCTTTTTTAACTAATAAAAATCAAAGTGTTCTAATGCTCTATCCTGCAAGTTGTCAGGAATTTGACCTCATCTATTTTCAAAGACTCTCCCACCAGGCCCTGCATCATGCAAAGGCCCTATTGGCTGACTTGGTCCTGAGCATTCAGAGAACTGATGTTCAGTCCATGCTGGTCACCAGTGATCAAGCTCTTGATCGAAGCCCTCAGTCCTCTGAAGGCAGAAAGCAGTAACTGTTTGCCCCTCTGCCTCATAAAGTACAAGCTTCTGTTTTTTAAAAACTGAAACAGAATACAATTAACAGAAAATATAAGAAGGCACAACATGCAGTATGAAGTTGTTCCATGAAGTTTTCTGTATACACATGCATATGTACATGCATGTACATGTACTCACATCTATGAGTGTTCTTATGACAGGGAGGGGCAGGGCCTTTCAGTCTCATTAAAGAGAAAAATGCCAGAAGAGTTAAAGGAACAGGCAGTTTCTCTGGTGTTTCACATAGGTTTCTTTTTTTCATAAACCCTGGAAGGCATCCTGGAGATCATTCATTGCTAACCTGGCCAGTGTCAGAATCATCTTCTCCAAGTGTAAGTGCTTTCTGTCAAGGTTAACCAGTCCTGAGCCTTGACTGCAAGTGGCCCTCAGAACATCATGTGTGGCCCTTGAGCAGAGAAGAGAATCTTATAAATTGTATTTTTTTTTCTTTTTTTTTTTTTGAGACAGAGTCTCACTCTGATGCCCAGGCTAGAGTGCCATCGTGTCAGCCTAGCTCACAGCAACCTCAAACTCCTGGGCTTAAGCAATCCTACTGCCTCAGCCTCCCGAGTAGCTGGGACTACAGGCATGTGCCATCATGCCCGGCTAATTTTTTCTATATATATTTTTAATAGTCCATATAATTTCTTTCTATTTTTAGTAGAGACGGGTTCTCGCTCTTGCTCAGGCTGGTCTCGAACTCCTGAGCTCAAACGATCCACCCGCCTCGGCCTCCCAAAGTGCTAGGATCACAGGTGTGAGCCACCGCGCCCGGCTAAATTGTATTGATATATGACTAAAAGTAATCGCACCTGAAAAGACCAAAAATTATATAGCCATCAATGCAGGAAGAGATTTTCTACATAGGCCAACGGGAGGGAGAAGGCACAGCAAGTGAGAAGCCCAGAACTGCGAGTCCCAAGTTGAAGAGCTGAGGAGTATGCAAACCAGGACCTACGACTGTGATGCAGGGGTGTGTGTGTGCGATATATATGTCTGTATGGACACATACACGCACATGCATACACGTTTTCTGGTATTAGAGTACAATGGTTGCACGATACTAGGCCAGTGGTCTAAATAATCATCTGTACTTACAAACAAGGAATGATTAAACCAGCAAACACTTCAATGTCATTCACTTAGCAATATTTATCGAGTAGCTACAATGTGTAGACATTGGTTTAGGCACTTGTAGTGAACTAAAATAAAATCTTAAGCCTCCCCCCCCACCAGCAGACTGAATGGACCCCCTCTTGGCCAAAGGGACACCCTAAAACTGATTTGCCTGCCATGAGGAGGGAGGTCAGACATGCCTCATCACAGCCCCCTTCCCTTCCTGGGGACATCCTTTATAACTCATTAACAGGCCTAAGGCCGTGCAAGACAAACCTGCAGGTTCTCAATTTACACAACAAACACATGGCCCCGTAGCTAATCTCAGATTAACAGGCTTCCTTAAAACATTCCAAGCTTTTAGACAAAAGCTTCATTTTTTAACCAATTACAAGTCAGAGTCTTTAAACCCACCTATAACCTGCAAATACCCCCACTTTGAGATCCCCCACCTTTTTAGGCCAAACCAATGTATGTCTTCTATGTATTGATTTATGACTTTACATGTGATTCCTGTGTCCCTGAAATGAATAAAACCAAACTATAACCCAACCACAGCAGTCCACTTGCTGAAGGCCTCTTGGGTGTGACTCCAGGTCATGGTCCTCAAGTTTGGCTCAGAATAAACCTCTTCAAATTACGTTACAGAGTTTGGCTTCTTTTCAGTTGACAGAGTATAGCAGTAAATCAGACAGACAAAAATGTCTGTCGTCTGTGGAATTCATGTTCTAGTGGAGCAGCTAATCAGAGTAAACACCCAGATGAGATGGTGCAGGGGCAGCAGAGGGCATGAGAAGTAGTTAAACTGTGCATATATTTTGAAGAATATAGTGTCTACATTACTTGTCAAACAGGTGTTAGGTTTGTTCCAGGTGGGAACCCCACAAGTATGTATAGGACAGAATGTGGTTAATGCAAAACTTAGGCTTGCAAAACAGCCGCAGGAGTGTGGAGAGTCCCCAGACCTGTAAATCTCACCGACAGCTGCAGCCAGGACTCCTTCCCCCTCCCCATAGGGACCAAAGTTTACCCCTCCCTCTCTCTCCTGATAAGGACCACTCCCGAGCTGAAGGATGGACATGACTTGGGCAGGGGTCCCAGTAGCTGGTTGTTTGAAAAAGAATTAATTACAAGCAGCTGTTCTGGCCCACTTACTCGCCCCAGAAAAACCCTCTATAAAACCCAAGGCTCTCATCTTTTCTCTCATGGATGCTCTTTGGCCTCTACCCACGTGCACCCAGATGCTCAAAATAAACAGCATTTGGCCGCACCATGAGGCTTCGTGTCTCTCTCTCTGGGCTCCGAACCTAACAACAGGATTATTGTGAGGATAACCTGAGAAGAAATAGTTTGAAAACCATAAAACCCTATAAAGGTATCATTAACCCTTTAAAGCATATGATCTAATCTCTACTCAGTCAGTCAGCATTTGTAATAAATACTATTCACATAGAGATCCAAGAAGTGTTTCCTGAGTGCCTCACGAAACAATCAAGTAAGGACTTTCTGAGGGGAGATGGGGAGGATGGGAGGAGCATGCAAATACATTTTGATTAAATTGTAATTAGTGAGTTGTCTGAGGTTCTATTTTAACAATCTCTAAATCACATAATCAAGACACCAGAAGCCTTTTCTAGATGTATTCTACAAAGCCTAGAAAACAGTGCTAAAAAGGTTGATTTAAAAAAATTAAGCAAGCTAAAAAATTTTAAGGGAAATGCACACACTGGTGCCCATGGAGTGAGAGGTTATAGGTAGAACAAGTCCTGGAAAATAGGAGATAGCTACATCCAATGAATATAGAAATCCACTTCTTCTAGAGCAAAAATAATAACCACTATGTAACTTAGAACACAGATCATTTTAAGCAAAAGCTTTCTGACAAAAGGTGCTAGTTGCAAGCACAAAAAACATGGCATCTCCTGCACTCAGGTTAAATCAAGCACCTTTCTTTACAAGCAAAGCCTAACAAATGGGAGACAAATGCTGCAAGGACGCATTTTAGAGTAAGACAATGCCTTCCAGCATTAACAGCAAGGGCAATGGGAAGCAGCCTGTATTTCCCAACCGCCCCTGTAAAGGCTCTGCCATTCTCTGTTTGTTACTGTCTCCCTCCTTGATGTCTTTCTGTTGGTTTTTTTGTTGTTCGATAGATTTTTGTCTGGTGGACCAGCTCACCAAGGAAAGACTTGCTTGTAAAATATTAACAGGAGGATTCACAGAAAAGGAAGAATTGTCAAAAGAAGGGCATTGGTATGTTTCACAATAGGTATTTAAAAAACAGAAAAAAATTCAAGAAATTCCTTCAGGTGATTCGTATGCATGCTTAAGTTTAAGAGTCCTGTTTTACAACACAATGTACCAGCTCTTGTATAGACTAGGAGAAAATTTAATAAGAAAAACCTATTTATTCTTTTCTACCAAAGAAATTCAATTGTTGCTTGTGAAGGTTATGCTGGTCTATCATCAGAGTTCTTGGTCAACCCTTGTTATTTACTATTTACATGTATAAATACAAAATACATAATATTTTATCTACCTATCTGTCAAGAACGAGTTATCAAAATAAACAGCCCAAATGTATGCTATAAATAGGGATTTATAATTGTCTTACATCAAAAAGGAATGTTCAGAATCATTTTATCCTGCAACAAAATGCCTATTTGCCAGCAAAGTCAGTCCACATTTTAGAATAATTTATACCATGTTTAATAAATACATATGTATGAGCATATACTTGCATATGTGTATATATATGTGTGTATATATGTAAATATATATACAAATATATAAGCACAAACACATATGTAAGCACACAATTTGGGCCTTTAAGGAGCTAAATATCTATCTATAAAATGTGGCCATATGGTCTCCTTAAGATTAGAGATGGCAAAGTTTCACTCTATTTTTATTTCTTTGAAGACATCAATTCATTCAAGATTGAAACAATGTCTACATTTCAACACCAGGCAGAAAAATCTGTAACTATCATGATGAAAACAGACTTTAGTCTCTGAATCATGGATCCCAAAATTGAGGAATACCACCCAATCATACTAATTAGATACTTGCCTACGTTATTCACTAAAAATCAGAAAACATTTATCCAAATGTGTGCTTCTAACCAAGTTTGAAAAACATATTAGAACTAGGAAAATAAAGTTCACTAAATAAATATTGAATGAACAAACTAATGTACTGTTAAAGGGGAAATAAACTGTCTTATATTTAAATTACTGTTTTTTAAAAGGAGAAGAAAGATAAGTCCCCTTTTCATTTCAGATTCAATTATCAGTGAATTCCTCATAAATTCAGAACTCCAATGCTCATTCATGACAGAGTGACTAGTGTATCTAGGGAGAGGACTTCTGACTATGAAGTTTTAACCGTGATCCTCAGGAAGCTACTTCAAGTAGCACCTAAACTCCTATAACTTTGACTACCTGTTCACAATTTAATTACTTATGGATAAAACTCATACCCTACCCTCAAACTGTAGTAGGAGTTCACTACATCTACCATCTTTTACCTGCTGTTTTCTCTTCCACCACAGGAAAAACATTTATTTGATAGACGATGCCATAACTTGGCCAGGGGAGGTAGCTCACGCCTGTAATCTTAGCACTCTGGGAGGCCAAGGAGGTGGATCATTTAGGCTCAGGAGTTCAAAACCAGCCTGAGCAAGAGTGAGACTCCGTCTCTACTAAAAAAATAGAAATAAATTAGCTGGGCAACTAAAAATATATAGAAAAAAAAATAGCTGGGCATGATGGCACATGCCTGTAATCACAGCTACTTGGGAGGCTGAGGCAGGAGGATCGCTTGAGCCCAGGAGCTTGAGGTTGCCGTGAGCTAGGCTGACACCATGGCACTCTAGTCCAGGCAACAGAGTGAGACTCTGTCTCAAAAAAAAAAAAAAAAAAAAAAAAAAAAATTGTTAAAAAAAAAAAGATACTATAATTTGAATGTTTATAGCTCTCAAAAATTCACATTTAAGTTTGATCTCCAATATAATAGTACTAAGAGATGGGGCCTTTAGGAAGTGACTAGGTCTTGAGGGCTCCTCCCTTGTGAATGAGACTAAGAATTTCTCTCTACATATAGATGTGTATATACAGATTGATTGAAACAGGGTTTCGCAGTCGCCTGGGCTGGAGTACAGTGGAGCAATCATAGCTCACTGCAACCTCAAACTCCTGAGCTCAAGTGATACTTCTGCCACAGTCTCCCAAGTAGCTAGAACTATAGGCATGCACCAGCAAGCCTGGTTAATTTTTAAATTTTTTGTAAAGGTGGGGTCTTGTCATGTTGCCCCATCTGGTCTCAAACTCCTGGGTTCCAGTGATCCTCCCACTTTGGCCTCCCAAAAGTGCTGGGGTTACCGGTGTGAGCCACCACGCCTGGACAGATTAAGACCCTTATAAAAGAGGCTTCACACAGGGTTTGCCATTGGCCCTTTTTGCCCTTCCGTCTCTTTCACCATGTGAACACACAGCATTTAAGGCACCATCTTAGAAGCAAAGAGTCCGGCCCTCACCAGACACCAAACCTGCTGGTGCCTTGATCTTGGACTTCCCAAACTCCAAAACTGTGAGAAATAAATTTCTATTACTTATAAATTACCCAGTGTCAGATATTTGTTATAGCAACACAAACAGACTAAGATACAAGAGTACTCAGAAAGTGTAATATTTCACCAGGCCCTTTAATTTCTCCTATAAACCAAAACACTCAAAGAAATAAGGAAAGAATCTATTATTTCCTATCATGAAAATGTGATATTTATATCTATGATGGAAAAAAAAGAGATGTTTACTTCAAAATTATTTTAATTTAGAAATAGAAAACACCTTGGAAGAAAAAAACACAAACTCTATAGGCAAATGTTTACTCCATGAGCTTCTCAAACCCTCACTTGTTCACCAATCCCTAAGATGGAAAACACTCTTCCAAAACGTATTCAGCCACCACTGTAAAAGAAAGAAAAATGGTCATTTCTGAGCATTTATAAGATTTTCATAATTATTTGAAATGCAATATGATATAATTTTAAGGACTCAAGATAATTATTTGAGAATCACCTAACTTTATCCCAAGATAGCATAAATGAAAGGCACATTGAACTTTAAAATCTTGGAACTGAAAAGGTCCTTAGAGATGATGTGGCTACTGAACCAGGTGTATTTTAAAATTCACAATGCTCATTTGGGAAATGCCATTTTGGAACAGTCTGGCATAATGTCTCTCTGAACATAGACAAAAAAATATGAATTACATGACAGGATGGTAGAGAAGCTTTTCAATTTCATATACAGTCAACAAACCAGTTGAAAATAAAGACTGTACACAAGCACAATGATTCTCAACCAATATATCTTAATATAGTCATTCAAAAACCTGGTTTAATCATAAAAACAAAAACTACTTTTTCCACAGAAGAACTTCTAAGTTTGAAAAGCATAAACACTAAAATTGTATAGTCAGATATGTATTTTAATACTACAATGTTAAACAAAAATAATGCCAATACTAGATGAAAATTATAAAATTATTCCTGAATATATACTTTAATGCTAAGTCTTTTAAGTGCTTATGTTATTAAATAATATTGTTGTAATTAAACACAGCAAATGCATAACTCCTTTAAATTATGATGCTGTGGATATTAACTTTGACTGCTATAATTGTAAAGAAAAAAAGAAAAAAAATCATCATAAGAAAAAAATGTGATAACAATTCAATCTAATGAAAAAGAAGCCTGTGGTTATATTTCCCTTGCTATTATCTCAAAATGATTTAAACAGTGATTTGTGCTCTTTCAAGTAGGGAAAAAAAGATTTCTTTGTTTTATGGCTGTCATGGCGTAACATGAAAAGGGTAAATTTTCCGTAGCCTTTCTCACAAAATGTTTTAATTGGCCTTTAAGGTAAAAAATATCTAAAGATAGACTTTTCAACTCAAATACTGAAACAATTTTTTAACTAGAAGAATAGTTTTCTACGCAACTAGTTTCCAAAAGGTTTTATATGCTGCTCTATCACTTACTAGCTGCGCAACTTGAGTAAATCACTTAATCTCTCTGTGACTCAGTTTCTTCATGAGGGTTAAATGACTTGACTCACATACAGCAAGAACAGTTCCCAGCACATAGAAAAGCTCCCAGTAAATGTTAGCTATTATTACCCTGATCACCATTAGAAAAAGGCAAAGGACTGTAAGATGTTCACTTAATTAAACAAACACTTATTGCTTTTAAGGGATGCTTTTAAGGGAAGTGGACTAGGTTCTATAGGAGATACACATGATATAAATAATCAAACAGGTTTGCCTCAGAACTCAAAATCTAATGTGAAAGACAGGTATATCTAAGTATGACTGAAGGCAGACAGTGATGTCTGGCAAGGGAGACAAAAATATAGTGCTAAGTGAAGGCTGGGGAAAAAATTTGAAAGATACTTGTATATCAAAAAAATGGAAAAGACAGGCTTACATTTTGATCTGGAGGGTAAAACTGAGAACAATGAAGGGTGATTATCACAGGAAACTAATTTCATACCAATTTAAAGAAACACTTCATATCCATTAAACCTGTCCATGAAGGAATGGGAAAGAAGAGCAGAAGCACAGACTATGAAGAAGAAGGGACCTGACAGAGACTAAGCCACCCCTTCTTTCCACAGATTCGGTAACTGGAGCCCAGAGACAGTCTCGGGTTTCCTAAATACAATTCCACAATTCCACAGTTGGCACTTCTCACTAGTAAAATAAAAGAATTCCTGAACTGACAAAAGAATTCTGAATGACTGAGTCCTATCCAGCTCTAACTCTTCATGATCCTAAAATATCACTTTGTGGCATTTCTGCTTAATATAGTAACTATGGTAACCTACTTATGAAATTCCTGACAATATGCATTCAGTCACTTGTCATTGAAAAGACAAGCTTCACCAGTATCAGTGATAAAATGCCTACTATTTAAGAGATTTATAGTTTAGAAAGCTTTTTTAAAATCATCGCTTCAAACTTTACCATTCCCTAAAATAAGCCTAATAGATATTACTACCTCCAAATGGCAGATGAGGCTGAGAGATTAAATGAATACAAAATCAGTGTAAATTTTCCGAAACTCATACCAAGTCTTTATACTAAACTGAATTACCCGACTGTACTCTAACTGCTCAATGCCATAAGGTATCCCAGTAATTTGTAATGAATTTAAAAAAGCAAAAGTATTTGGAAAAGAATAAAGTGATCTCAATGTTCTCAGACTTTTCTTCTCCTCTCTAACATACTTAAAGGTTATGATATCTTCATATCAGTATCAATGGCTCATTACAATAACAACTTCCACTTAAGTTCTTACCCAAATTTATTTTTAGGGCTTTACATGACTTCAGTCATAATCCAAATAAGAACTATTATCCCCATTGAATAAAGTGGGCACAGAGAAGCTAAGCAAATTGCTCATGGCCACGACAGCCACTGACAAGAAAAAGGATGTGAATCTACACGATCTGATCCAGAGACAGAACTCTACCACAAAAGTGATTCTTAAATGGGGAGCATTTCCTTTACACCTTAAAAATCAATAAGATGCAGCATAAGGAGGTCTTGGATTTGAATATTGGGTCTGTCATTGAATATTTCCTTTGTGACATATTGAGTGCCTTTAAATTATTAATACTTTCTTGACCCTGTAAAATTTTATTTATTATAGAAAATAGTGCCTAGCTCACAGAGTTGCTGTAAAGATCTAAAAGCACTTTGAATTAGTAGGTACTCAAAACATATCAGTAGACTTGAACAGCACTAAAAAGTCAAGAGACATATCTGTGTAGTAATGGAATAGCAGGCTAACTGTCAACTCACATGGTTTCAAGTTTCATTCAATCTTAGGTAACAGTCCATTTCACAAAGTTTACTTACACAATGATGTTATTAATAGGGATATGGATCAATTTCACAAAGAAGCCAATGAATCCCATTATAGCAAATCCTATTGCTGTTGCCATGGCAATCTTCTGGAATTCTGCATTTAAAAACAGAAACTCACATTATTTTTTTTATACTGTCACTGAAAGTATGGGGAAAAAACCATCAGTAACATAAACAAACTGACTGGCATACATTTCTCCTGATAAGTAGATATATACTTTTTTAAAAAAGAAAAAGTGAACTACTGATAGTAAACAACTTGTTAGGTTTTGAAATTTCCATATTTTATTGATATTTAAGGAAACACAGAAGTAACAGTGTATGTCTGTGTTAGTGAATTCATCAATAAGCACTGGAAACGTTTGATCTTCTTAGCAAAAAACCAGAATTTAAAAAAAAAAAAGATCATGAATAGAAGGAATATGTAAATATTTCTCTTAAAAATTATTTAATGCAATGTAATTTTTATTGTTACATATAATAAAAGCAGAAACATACTTTTTTGGTACATTATAAACAATGGATCCAGTGTCATTAATATTATGATGAAGACAAAAATAAGGCTTAAAAAGTCAAATTGGGTTAAGCGCAATTTTATAAAAAGACTTCAGAGCCTGATAATGTTTCGGTTTTATGTTATTTCCTCAGGGAAGCTTTGCCTGACTTCCTGACATGGTTAGTCCTCCTATTAAGTGCTGTCAAACTTCCTTCTAGTTACCTTCCATAATACTTACCACAGCAGTAACTAAAAATATAATTGCAATCATTTATTTATGATGGTCTTCCCTGATAGATTCTAAGTTCCGTAAGAGCAAGGACTATTCTCTATTACATTTATTCATATTTAGTTACATATTACATATATTCTCTATTATATTCCTGACTCCGTCAATGAATAATAAAAGTATACAAATTCTGGTGTACCTTTTAACACATGAATCATGTGATATAACAAAATAAACTTTCTAGGTTGGCAACAACTATATTAACTGGTATCACGTTAAAGTTTTGTTCGCTGGGGAGGGAGCAGAGCAGGGAAGACTCTAAAGATTTCCCAAAGTAGAAATATGCAATATACTAAAAACTCTAAAATGATAAAATATGACTAACTCAAATCTAACATAGACAATAAGGCTGAAATAAATAATCTTATGCCATTTGGAAATCTGTAAAACAGAAAAATTTAGACAACAAAGAGTATATAAAATTTAGGAAGAAATGACAATTTTAAAAAAGTAATGAAGCAAAATAAACCAATAAAAATGTTGATGAATGTAATGCAACAGTTATTAATCAAGAAGATGTTAATTAAATAAAAAACTCAGAAAATGCTAACATTTAATTTTTTCTCTCATGTTCAAGCTATTACCTTTTCTATCAGGTTTGGTGCATCTTTTAACCAGCCGAATCGAGTCCTTTACAAACTGCCGACTTGGCTCAACAAACTGCATTACCTGATCCATGACGGCCTATTTAAAAAAACAAAAAAGGAAAAAAATATTCACTGGTATTAATTAACATATAACAAGGACTTGCTCAGTCATATCAAGATGTAAATGAGACTGGCCATGAATTCATGCCTGACATAGGTCAATTTCATCTCATGAAACAAAACAAAATAAAACAAAAACTCCAAAGCCTAAATTAACATTATTTTTGTAAATTCCAGTAAAGCATCAGATCAAAGGCAATAAGAAAAGCACAGATCTTACGCATATTATCCTCATTAACAAAGAATCACACATTCTTAATATAAAAGGGCAATCTCTGTTAAAAGGTTAAACAATTGACAATACATCCATGCCTTACTCACTCTGCAGTCCTTTCACTGTTCCTGATAAGAAACCAACAATGTTGGGATACAATTGTTTCCTGTATTTTAAACTATCCAGATATTAGTGAATGTACAGTGAAATGTACAGTGTAACTACAGTGAATGCCAACTGTGCTGCTGCAAAAGCCTAGAATAGAGGCAAATGTGGATTTTAACCTGAGTGTTCCAAAACATGCCCATACAACACATTTTGAGAACAGTGTACTGTGTGGGATTGATAAAGACATAGATGAAATTTTCAAAAACCACAAAAATTGGCTAACGCAAGATCCAGATTCTTAGAAGTTATTAGCTCAACTCCAGACTGTTAGGTTTGAACACATCTGTTAAGTAAACAGGTTATCATACAGGTTCTTTTGAGGAATCTATTATCCAACAGAATTGTCATCCAATCTGTTTTGAGAGCCATTGGTATAAGTAATGAGGCCAGAGTATTATTTGTATTTTACTCTATTTCCAGTGCTTAGAATAGTGGCCAGATGGTGGTTCAGATCACTACAATTCTGTAACATCCCGGGACAAAAACACAGGAATGAATGCCTGTTCTCTCAGTATTTCACTTAATTTTCTTCTTGAAACCCAAAGGAGTAAAACTTTTCGTAATTGTAAAAGTCACAATGAAAGCTAAGGACTCCTTCTTCAGGAAAAAAATGCACATTATCCAAAATACTGCACTCAATGTCAGGAAAAGACATCCAATGATCTCTTGATCTGGAATCAAGGCCAATCCTCTCACTTTACACCGCGAGAGTGCTGGCAAGCCCAAGGCTGAATACAGCTCTTTCAAGACAGGACTCCACACACAGACACCCTCAAAGCCAACCCCGAAGGGATCCCGGTGGCAGGCCACCGTCTGTGACTACAGCACAGAAGACACTGGAAGCCCCAGAGCGTAAGAGTCCACACGGAGGGGCAGAGGACGACAAGCAGGAGAAAGGCGAACCCCAGCCAGGACGCTAAGCCCTGAAGGACCACACGGGCCGTCGATGCCCTCTCCCTCGGGTGACTGCGGCCCCGCCTGGGTCTTTCTTCCATCAGAGGCCGTGCCGATACGTAGTCGGAGACCGGAGGGGCCGGACCCTGGCCTCGGACCTGAGCGAAGGGTCTCTGCCACCGACCGCCCCGCGAAAGCCGCCCGGGGAGACGGCCTCCGCGAGTCACAAGGGCCTGGCCGCCCCGTTTGCCCGTGCCCACCCGCAGAAGACCCTCACCTGTCCAGCTGCCACCTAAGATGCCAAAGACACGTAGCACAGGAACAGACTGACTGATGCCCACCGGAACCGGAAAACGGGGCTCTGGCAATAGCCCGCCCACTCCGCCCGTCCAATTGGTTCTTTACGCGAAGACCTCAGTGCGCAGGCTCAGCGCGACGTGCGCCTCGGCCTTGCTTCCCGGAAGACGCCCGCAGAGGCTTGCGGTTCCGGCGGCGGCTTTTGTTAGCGTTTGGGCGTGGCCTCCGCCCTGCGCTTGCCCGGCTACGTCCCGGAACTCCACCCAGCCGGCCTCACCCTATTCGCGTTCGCAGCGGGAGCCCCGTGCGCCCTTGCGCGGCGCCTGCTCGCTGCTAGCAGCTCGCTGGGTAAATGTCTGACAAGTGGACTCCGTTTGTTTGGCTGGTGGATTTCTCATAAGAGTTTTTGTTTCCTGCGGCCCAGGGAGGGGCGTGTTTCTCCTTTCTGTACAGACTTTTGTATGAATACAGTGTTGATCAAAGTGAGGCTTACAAACAATATGTTACGACCCAATTTATGGTAGTCTTCCAACCCCCCCCAAAACGTGGCCTTCCGCTGTCAAACATGGGAATATCGCGTCTTTTGGCGTGGCAAACGCTAGGTCTGTTTTGAGGAAGTAGTTAAAATGTATTATAAGCTTTGGTTGCGGTTTAAAAAGTAAATAAATGAATGTGTATATAGTATTCCCCCCTTTTCCCCACTGGGTGCCTGAAATCTCGGATAGTGCCGTACCCTGTATATACTGATATTTCCTGTACTGTATATACATACCTGTGATAAAGTTTAATTTATAAATTTAGCACAGTATGAGCTTAGCAAAAGTAACTAATAAAACAATTATTACAATACACTGTAATAAAGGTTATGTGAATATGATCTCTCAGGCTATCTTATTGTATTGTCCTCACCCATTTTTGAACCAGGTTTTCCTTAGAGAAAAGGGTACCACTGTAGGTGCTATGACTTCATGTGTTTTTCTGATAATATAAACCCAGACATCTGGGTGAGCTTGCCAACGTATGATTTTATGTTTTTAGAATAAATTACTGTTTTGACAATTAATATTGAGTACCTTCAGACTTTACTAGGTGCTGTAAAGAAGCCAAACATGTCATACCCTCTTGGAGGTTATGGTCTAATAAGGGGATTTAGAATGTAGAGAGGGAAGTAAACAAGTAAATAATTGCAAGTAAACGCTATGCAACAAATAAAGACGGTGTTGTGAGAGAGGGAAAAAGACTGAAATAAAGACAGGATTACCTCGGATGGGCACTATAGATCTTTAAGGAGATGACACATGGACTGAAATTAGGGAAGAATTAGTCAAACACACCTCATTTTTTTCAGAGTTTAAAAGTGACTTTTAAATTTAAGGCATACATAATGTGCCTACACTACCTACAGTAGAATGTATGGAGAATGTGTTAAAAATGTAGGTTCATGACCTCCAGCCCAGGCTCACTGAATCAATATGGAGGGTCAGGCCTTAGAAATTTACATTTAAAAACATTTTACCATGAGATTTGAGGTACTGAGGTTTAAGAAGCACTGGGAGTTCTGACACCTCTGTGCTAACTCGGTTACTCCTGAGTTATATTTGTCCTTCAGATACCTTTGTTGTGCTCCCTAGTTAGGATAAGAGAGGAGAAACAATGCATAGACCATGATGTTTTGAAATAGTTTTCACTCTGCTTCATATCCAACACATGTTGTAGTTAATAGTCCTGTGAAACAAGTATTAATAGGCTGCAGTGTTTTGCTTTGACATCACATATTTGGGAAACCTAGCATCTCATCTAGTGAAAAGTTATGACCTTCACCATCATGCAGATATACTACAAGACCACTGAGTATTATGGGACACCACATTGAATCATTATGTCCTTTGATATTTGGATGAGTTGTATCGATACATCTCCACATAGTGACTAGAATTTCTTCTTGAATTCAGAGCTTACAGACATTCATTTTATAAATGCTAAATGTCATATAGTCATAACACAGCCTTTGACCATAGAAGGGGTAAATGAAGCTATATTATTACAATATTCTTATATGTCTCCTTAAGTGGTACAGTATTAGACTATGTTAAGAATGCAACCCCTGCGGCCCCCCCAAAAAAATTATTGCAAACTGAAAAGCCAATAATATATTAGTATGGCATGCAAGGAAATACACAACCCAAAAGAAGGCAGGAGAAATGAAAAAATAAAAAGTAGTCAAAAAGTAATAATAAAATGGGAAAACTGAATAAAACTAGATGTATAATTTCATTACATTTGTTTCATGTAATTTTTATGTTAAAAATTCCCCTTAAACAGATGTCAAAGTGGATTTTACAGACATAAGTAAACAAAGATTGAGCTGTATGTTGATGGCAAGGATGCACTTTAAATATAATGACATACAGATTACAAGTGAATAGATGGAAATGGAAACAATGACAGGACATCAGAATTTGGTACCAGGATTTGTCGATACCAGACGGTATTAGATATATAGACTTTAACATGGGGGTATTTTATAATGATAAAAGATCAATTTATCAGGAAGACATAAATGTCATAAATTTACATGTTTCTAATTACAGCTTCAAAATATGTGAACAAAAATTAATAAAAAAATAGGCAAATCTATAAGCAAGTAGGACATTTTAACAGTGCTCTTTCAGCAATTGATAGAATTAAGCAAAAAAGAAAAATCAGTGAGGAAATAGAACATCTGAACAACAAATACCTTGACCTAATTGCTCTGTAATGAAGCACTACCCTACCCCACGAACTGCAAAATACATATTCTTTTCCAGTACATGTGGTAACTTCACCAAGATAGAACATATCCTGGGTGGTAAAACAAGTCTTAATAAATATAAAATGCTACTATAATGTCTAACAATCACACTCCTTGGTATTTACCCAAAAGAGTTGAAAACTGTGCCCACACAGAAGTTTGCACATGAAGTTTATAGCAGCTTTACTCATAATTGCCAAAACTTGCAAGCAATCAAGATGTCCTTCAGTAGGTGAATGAATAAACTGTGGTATACCCAGACAATGGATTATTACTCAATCCCAAAAAGAAATCAGCCATGAAACCATGAGAAGACATGGAGGTAACTTAAATGTATATTACCATGTGAAAGAAATCAATATGAAAAGCCTGTGTACTGCATTTTGCAACCATATGACATTCTGGGAAAGGTAAAACTATGGAGAAAATAAGAAGATCAATGGTTACTGAGGGTGGGATGAGATGAACAGAAGGAGCACACAGGATTTGGGGGCATCGAAAATGCTCCATATGATACTATAAAGGTGGATACTGCACAGGTTCCCAGGTACAGTGGGGAATTATGAACAAACCCAGCTGCCAAGGTGGAAGTCCTGTGAAACAGAGCACTCACACAGTATGTCAGGCAAAGTAAATGTTACTTACATATAAGCAGCAAGGATAAACAAAAGCCTAGAAGCCATGGTGAGCTCACGAAAGCTGCCCAGGGTGGATGGAGTTTTCATGTGCCCCATTTTGCAACACGGCTGAGGGACCCCAAAAGGCCTCTCCTCTGGGTTTTATACCCCAGCATGACTGGGCTTACTATGCACAAGTGTTGTAGGATTTCCTGTTCTAGGAGAGATGAGAACAGAGCCAGGTCTTTCCACACATTTTCTCCTTATCGCAGAATGTTGAATTCTGCCTAAGAATTTCAAGCAGGAGGGGGAAGAGCCAGGTAGGCCAAGGCCATTCAGAGACACGTCCTCCTGCAGATATGCAGATACATGTCATTACACATTCATCCAAACCTATGGAAGGCACAACACCAAGAGTGAACTGTAATGTTAACTACTGACTTTGGGTGATTCTGATGTGTCAATGTTGTAACAACTGTACACTCTGGTGGGAGATATTGATAATGAGGGAGGCTGTGCATGTGTTAGGCATATGGGAAATCTTTGTACCTTCCTCTCAATTTTGCTGTGAACCTAAACCTGCTCTAAAAAAAGCAGTCTTAAAAAAAGATTTGAATCATACATTGTTTTCTCTTACCACTGTTAAATTAGAAATCTATAACATCTAGATAACTAGAAAATTCCCAAGTATTGAAAATTAAGCAACATACTTCTATAATCCATGGGTCAAAGAAGAAATCACAAAGGAAATTATAAAATGAACTGAACAGTAATGAAAATAAAGTATATCAAATTTTCAGATACCCCCCAAAAATAGTTAAAACCATTTATTAATGGTTTTAATTTTTAAACACCAAATCTGCAAAAATATAGATCAAGGAGAACTCTCATACGTGGTTTGTAGGAGTGTAAAATAGCATAGTCCTTTTGGTAAAGGTTTAGTAGTTTGTTATAAAACTAAGGATATACCATCCTATGATTCCACAATTCTAATTCTAGGCATTTACTAAAGATATATGAAAATGAATTCACAAAAAGACTTGTACAGGAATGTTTATAGCAGCTTTATTCATAAAAACCAAAAAACTAATGTTATAATGAAGAAACATACAGGTATAGTCCCACAATGGAGTACTACTCCATAATTGAGGGCAAAAAACAATTTACAATGACACTGATGCACGAAAAACACATTATGGTGAGTGAAAAAAACCTAAGCAAAAGCGTGCCTGCAATGCAATGCAATGCCATTTACAAGAAGTCCTGGACAAGGTAAAACCAACGTATGGTGGAAAAATCGTAACAGTGTTTGCTTCTGGGGGTACAGCTTGAGAAGGGGGTGAGGGAACTTGCAGTGAACGCCATGTTCTGTCACCTAACAGGGGTTGCAGCTGCACGGGGCTCTCAGTCAGCCTGGGCTGCTGTGACAGCATACGGCAGACTGGGCGGCTTAAACAACAAACTTATTTCTCACAGTTCTGGATGCTGGAAGTGGGAGATCAGGGTGCCAGCATGGTCAGGTTCTTGGTGGAGGCCCTTTCCCTGGTTTATAGATGGCTGTTTCCCCACCGGATCTCACGTTGCCGGCAGGGGAGTAAAAAGGACTAGTTTTCTTCCTCTTCTTATAAGAATACAAATCCCATCGCAGGGGCTCCACCTTCCTGACCTAAGTACCTCTCAAAGACTCTGCCTCCAAATGCCATCACATTATGGCTTCAACATAGGAATTTGTGGAGGGGACACAAACATTCAGTTCACAGCAACAAGTGTGTGCATTTGTCATAACTCATCAAATGATGCCCTTAAGGTCTGTGTATTCTACAACAAAAAATAAAACACTGTAAGCAAATATTGAACTCAAGTTAAATGATATGACTGTTGATATATTTAGGAGTGAAGTGTACAGGTATCTACAACTTATTTTGATTTAAAAACGGATAGATTAATGGTTGGATAGCAGAATGGTTGAATGTGTGATAAAGCAAATATAGTAAATGTTAAATGTAGACTCTTAGTTGTAGGCGTAAGGGTGCGCATTAAACAATTCTTTCATAATCCATGGGTCAAAAATGATTTCTGAATATTTGAAAAATTTGTATAATAACATGGAAAAAAGTCTATATGCAGATCACTAAATCAAGTTTTTAAAATTTTGTTTTTACATAAATTATGATGAATATAAATTGTATACATAGTAGAAATTTTAAATTGCCCCTCAATTTAAAAATATCAGTGAAATATTAATAATGTCATTTGTAATAAGAATCTGAATTAATGTTCCATTTAAATTCTTGATTCTATGCTTGAAGCAAAAAAATGTTTTAAAAGATCTATAGAGAAACAAAGACTCCATAGTGCTTGTCTTATTGGTGTGTGTTACTTCATTTAAGTATCACAGCAAAGTGGAAAGAGCCGTATTTTTTAAAAAGTGAAGCTGACACTCAGACACTAAGCATAACAGATTCATAGTTGGAGTGGTATAAAAATATGGAAGTGTTAACAGGTCCCCATGAAAAATCAAAGATTGGACATAGATACAAACATAGTCTTTCAGACAAGAATATTTTAGTGTTAAAATGTAATCAGGTCAAACAAAGTTTTCTTCACTCCCTCAAATCCTTTTTGAAAACAGACGGGTTTTTAAGTACTGTCAAAAAGTTATTCTATCTTATTTTGCCAAAAACACAGTAAGTGGAATAGGGTGGTGAGGATGA
The DNA here is from genome assembly GCF_041146395.1 of Eulemur rufifrons. Classification (NCBI taxonomy): domain Eukaryota; kingdom Metazoa; phylum Chordata; class Mammalia; order Primates; family Lemuridae; genus Eulemur; species Eulemur rufifrons. The sequence continues at coordinate 2,508,989 of NC_091011.1, read as the reverse complement.
CTTGAGAGATTTAGATACCATGTACTTATCCACCAGTGACCCTGTGTCGTCAAGTTCAGTAAACGGTTTTGATTCACTACTTCCTCTTGAAACTCCCTATTCCCTTTACTTTGTGATAATTTTCTTTAAAACAAAAACAAAAAACTTGTCTGAGTCTCCATAATGGACTTCTTTCCCTCCTGGGGCCGTGGGGACACAGCGGGACAAGTTCCAAGGCACAGACCCAGGCCTGGTTCGCGGCGCCGGCTTCTCACCAGGCCGCGGTCCCCGCTGGCGCCGAGGCAGGATGTGTCTGTCACACGGTCACGGTCACGGTCACGGTCACGCAGCGTTCGGGCTTCTCGCAGCGTGAAGCGCGGCTCTTTCCTCGGGCCCTGGAGTCCTCCAGTGTATGTTCGCACCCAGGGAAGAGAGGAGGGAAGAGAAGGAGACGGCGGGAAGGGTCATGGGAGAACTTGGAGTCCGGAAAACAACATTCCCCTTCGGCCCGCGTTTCACCGCCCCGCGCCCGCTCGGTGGGCAGCACCGTGTCACCGGGCAGCCGTGTCACCAAGCAGTCAGCCAGGCTTTAGCAGTTTCTTAAACGTTTATGTTCTTTGGGGTTCCGCTCTCAAACTGCTTCTCTTCCCACATTTTAGACTTTTGATTGACTTTGGGGCTTCAACTCCTATGAGTAGATTCCTCTCAAGTCCGGGTCTCTGGCCAAGGTCTCTCTCCTAAAATTCCTATCTGTGAATTGAACATGTTCTTTTTGCCTTGAACATCCACACAATGGAGTAGTATAAACTATAATAAGGAAGGCCTCCCGGTAGTGAGCTGCAGCACATGTTGTTAAGTGAAAAAAATTAAAAGGAAGGTGGAAAAAAAGGGTCTACATTTTTAAAATCTCTCACTTCATATAGATAAATATATGTATGCTTATTTTTTAATGGAAACATAAACTTTTAAAATTACATAACTACTTATAGTTAAGACAGGGATAGAAGCTAAACTAACTTGAATATATTTCATTTGGTATATTTTATACGATTATTTTTTAAATTATTTGTTTTTTGAAAGCAATTACTAAAAATTGAAAATTACTGAAATACAGAGCAACTGCTCCAAATGACTTTAAAACACAGTAATTTGTTCATGGTATGAGGACAAAAAGAAAAGCATAAAAGTCTTAAATAGTTTTCAGCAATCATATTTTACTAGGATTGTTGTTGTTACTGAGACTGTGTTATGAGATAAAGTAAGTGAGTAATTATATTGATGTCATTGTGAACAAGGATTTTCAAAGAGGCTAGAAGGGGAAGTAGATAAAAGATGGATATGGTTAAATTAAAACCCTGTAATCCCTGGTTTGAATTGGAAATGGCATGATGAATCTATGAGACATTTTATCTGAAAACAAATAACAAACATGATTTCCTAGTTCTGTTCACTCAAAAGGCCTAGAAACAATGATCAATCCAGTAGCAGTGAGCTCCTGGCCCCCAGATTATGGTCTCTAAATACTGTTTTCTAAAAGAAACTAGATCTCCCCGGAGAAATGGAGGAGTCCAAGTCTGAGGCAGGAACAGACAAGCTGAGTCTGGACTGTTACTACACAGCAGACTCAGAGCTAACCTGGAAAGCTCCTGTTGGCCAAAAGGGGAACGATTTGACCATCAATAAGGATGATAAATGCACTGAAACACCATGAATGTATTTAAATCCTTGCATTTATCATTTACACCTAAAAACTTTATTCCTCTTTGGAGAACATAAAGAAAATGAGAAAGTGTGATTATTTTGAAAACTGGCCGATAGTGGGTAAGAATCAAGCATTCCTCCCCCATACTGGCTAACAAAATCATTGATGTGGGGTAACTTCTTTTTATAAATTTATTTTAGCTAAAATAAATAACAGCAATGAAATGATGTAGTTAGAATATTACCATTTTGTAATAAATTAATGAATCTAGGTTACAAGTCAGGTCAGTCAGCATTTGCAGTGAAGGGCCAGATAATAAATATTCTAGGGCTGGGGTCCCTATGGTCCTGTGTGTAAATGGAAACACAGCCTGCTGCAGCCATAGGAAATATGTGAGTGAGTGGGTGTGACTGTGTCCCAATAATACTTCACAGTAACAGAAGAAGGACCCATCATCTGCCAACCCATAATAATTCTAGGCAATGCTCCTCAATAGCTGATAACATCACAAAAAGCACACAGATGTGTGCCTCGGAACATAGCATGACCTATGATGTACCCTTGCCAAAAACGATTACAGTGATAGTAGTTGACCCTAGGCCCTATCAAAACTCATCAATTTACAGGAAATATAGGGACAGAGAGCATGTTAAACACCACCACTAGTGTGCAGTCAGCAAAATGAAAATTATGAAAAACTCTACAGGACAAATATCTAGTTTAAAAAAAAATTGCAAGACAAAAAGGGGAATCTATGAATTAAATATATTTAAAAGGCATATCAACCGATGACAATATATGCATCTTATGATGCATTCATTTATCCTGATTGCATAAACAGGCTGATGTTTATAAACATGAATCATATTTGATAATATTATAAATTCTTATTAGTAATTGAGGGTGATATGTTACTATCCTAAATTCTTAAGGAATGTGAAGTAAGAGTTCCTAATTGGGGAGTGGGGAGGTTGTTCTGCCAATTGGACTGCCTGGAAAAGTGGGTTCTGAATGATAATTAGGATTTGTTCTGTGCAGTTTTGGTTGGTGTGGCATTTTAATCCCTCATCTAGGGACAAAGGGGAAGCTAAGTCAGCGATTTATACCTAATTCCCCAAACTATGCAGTATTGCTTCAGAGGGCAGAACATGTGTAAACCAACATTAGTGTCAATATCTAACTAACTATAGAGTGTGTATTTAGAGCAAATTTCATCCGTATGGACATAGGGCTACTTCTTAATTTTCTTGTTGAGTGCCTCTTTTTAAAGAATTTATGACTATATTTTTGAAATAATATTTTAGTTAAAATAATACATTCTGATTATTTTAGAGATTGAGATAATACGGATAAGTACAAAGAAAAATGTCAAAAAGTCAACCACAATTCTTCACATAGTACATACCTTCATTCACAGGTAAACTTCACTCTGGTTCTCCATGGTATATGCAGACAGAAGGATATCTATGTAAACACCTAGAAAAATATACATAATAAAATTTGATCATATTAAAATTATGTATAAAATAATAAATTTATTTTTTCTTTATGTACCCTCATCCTCAGATTAAATTTATTTTATTTGGGTTTAACAGGAGAGAAATGAACTGAAATGAAAATGTAAGAATTCCTAACGTTCTGAATGTAAGATAAACATTTGCTTTCCACAAGCAATATTGCTCCTTTAATTATAACTCAGGTTAAGAAATTGTGAAAAACATAAAGATTGAAGTTATAAGATTTATTCTAAAAATGTTTTAATTTTAGATGGTGTTAGGTTTGGAGCCGAGAGAAAGAGACACGAAGGCTCGTGTGGAGCAAAATGCTGTTTTATTTTGAGCATCTGGGTGCAGACAGGTGGAGGCGAAAGCCTTGGGTTTTACAGAGGGTTCCTTGGGGGAGTGAGAACCTGGGCCAGAACAGTCACTGTAATACATTTTTTTTTAAACAACCAATTTCTGGGACCCCTGCATCTGTGTTATCCTACAGAGATAAGGGAGGGGGTAGGAATGCCAGTGCAGCTGTCTCTTAGATTTACAAGCCCCAACTCTCCAGACTCCTGCGGCTGTTGTTCTACAAGCCTAAGTTTTGCATTAACTGCATTCCATCCTATACATACTTTTCAGGTTCCCACCCAGAACAAACCTAACAGATAGTAACATTGGCACCTATCTATAGTGAGAAAATTAACATACTTCCTCCCTCCCTAGACCCCTTCCAATTTCTGTAAGTCCTTTGGAAAATTGCCTAAATTAGAGATGATTCTTTTATTAAAGCCCACTTTAATTCTTTTAAAACAACAAGGTATAACTTGTAATACCCCTACACTCCTATTCAACATCTTACTGAAAGTCTTAGCTAATGCAATAAAACAAGAAAGGGCAGGAGGCATATAGATTGGGAAAGAAGAAATAAGATTGTCTTTGTTCACAGATGACATGGTTGCCCATGTAGAAAATCCCACAGAATCAACAAAAATCCTCCTGGAATTAATAGGCAATTATAATGAGATTTATAGAATACAACATTAGTGTACAAAAGTCAATAGTTTTCATAGATAGCAGCAATGAAAAAATTGAAATTTGAAATAAAAGATGCCATTTTTATTAGTACCAGAGAGAGAGAGAGAGAAAGGAAGGAAAAAGGCAGGAAAGAGAGTCACTGAGATGTAGGTATAAATTTAACAAAATGTGTATAAAATCTGTAAGAGGTAAAACTCTGATGAATGACCAAAGAAGCTCTAAATAAATGGAGAGATATTCCATGTCCGTGCATAGGAAGACTTGTCAAGATGTCAGCTCTTCTCAACTTTTTCTTTAGATTCAATGTAATTCCTATCAAAATCCCAGCAAGTTCTTTGTGGTTATCAATAAATTGATTGTAAAGTTTATAAAAAGGCAAAAACTAACCAACACAATTACTGTAGATCAATAAAGATGAAGAACTGGTACCACTCAGCTTCAAGACACATTGTAAATGTATAGTAATTAAGACAGTGTGATATTGGTGAAAGAAAAGACAAACAGATCAGTTGAGCAGAATAGAGGGCCCAAAAATAGGCCCACACAAATGCATCCAACTGATCTTTGGCAAAGGCACAAAGGCAATTCAATGGACTTTGTCTTTTTGTCTTCTCAACAATTGGTGCTGGAACAACTGGACATCTACATACAAAAAAGATGCACCTATACACATACCTTACACTTTTCATTAAAATTAATCCAAAATGGATCACAGATCTGAATGTGAAATGAAAAAGTATAAAACTTTTATAAGATAACATAAAAGAAAACCTAGGTGACCTTGGTTTGGTGATGAGTTTTAGACACAACAAAAACAGAATCCATGAAAGAAAAAACTGATGTCTGACTTCATTAAGATTAAAAACTTCCACTCTATCAAAGACACTAAGAGAACAAAAAAACAAGCCATAGACTGAGAAAATATTTGCAAAACACCTATCTGATAATGGACTCCCATCCAAAATATGCAAAGAACTCATAACACACAACTATAAAACAACCCAATTTAAAAAGTAGGCAAAAGATCTGAACAGACACTTCACAAAAGGTGTACAGGTGAAAAATACACTTATGAAAAAGTACTCAACATCACATGTCATCTGAGGACCGCAAATTAAAACAACAGTGATATAATACTGCAAGCCTATTAAAATGACTAAAATCCTAAATATTGACACCAAGTGCTAGCAAGGATGTGGAGCGTTAATCCTCAGAACATCTATCAGAAAAAAAGAAAAGGATGTGGAGCAACAGGAACTTTCATTCATTGCTGGTGGGAATGCAAATAGTAGAGACATCTTGGAAGACAGGCTGGCAGTTCCTTACAAAGCTAAACATAGTCCACCATACTGTCCAGCAACTGCACTCCTTGGTATTTAAATGACAGGAAAATTTATGCTCACACAAAAACTTGCACACAAATGTTTACAACAGCTTTATTCAAATTTGCTAAGATGTGGAGGCAACCAAGATGTCCTTCAACAGATGAGTGGATAAACAAACTGTGATAAACCCAAGCAATGGAATATGCTAAAAAGAAAGGAGCTATCAAGCCATCAAAAGACATACAAGAACCTTAAATTCATATTGTTAAATAAAAGAAGACAGTCTGAAAAAGCTATATACTGTATGGTTCCAGCTATGTGACACTCTGGAAAAAGCGAAACTACAGAGACAATAAAAAGATAAGTGACTGCCAGGGACCCCCCACCCCCAAGAGGTGAGGGAGGGAGGAAAGAACAGGTAGCCCAGGGGTGTTTAGCGTAGTTGAAACTATTCTGTATAATGCTACAGTGGTGGACACAGCACACAATACGTTTGCCAAGACCCATGGAAACGTACAGAGTGAACCCTAATGTAAACCATGGACTTCAGTTAGTAATAACATGTGGGTGTTGGTCCATCACATGTAACATGTTCACTACTGTTAGACGATAGGGGAAACTACACAGAGGGAATCTGGAAAGGCTTATGGTGGTTCTCTGTACTTTCTGTTCTTTTTTTCTGTCAACCTAAAACTACACTAAAAAATAAAGCCTATCAGTAAAAAATTAAAATAACTTATAAGACCCCTGGAGATGGGGAAAAACTAGAGAATCTTCCCACTGCTTCCTTTACGCTCTGTCTATAGAATGCTAAGCAACTCTGAGATCCCAGCACTCTTTTCTCTATGACCAGGAATTATTTTTATAGAGATTCAGGGCATCCAGCACCTCTCCCAAGACACAGCGGCTGACAGTGATGGGTGAGACCACACACCTTGTTATAACAAATTGACTTATTTAAAAAAGGCAAGTGGTTCTGACACCTTTATCACCGTCCCTGGGGCTTAGGTAATGAAACACGATGGCATCCAGCCATACTTTCTTTAGATATTATTTGAGGTGTGGAGGATGTTACAGGCTGAACTGTGTCCCCCAACATCCACATGTGAGGCTCTAACCCCGGACCTCAGAATGCAACTGCATCAGGAGACGGGGTCTTTAAAGAGGTAGTTAAGTCAACATGAGGGCATGGGGTGGGCCCTATTCCAATATAATTGGTGTCCTTTTATGAGGACAGGAAATCTGGACGCCAATGTGTACAGAGCGGCTTCAGAAGAAACCAACCCTGATGACATCTTGACCTCAGACTTCCAGCCTCCAGGACTGTGAGAGAATAAACATGCTGTTCACGCCACCCAGTCTGTGGGTCTTTGTTAAGGCAGCCCTCATAAATTCATACAAAGAGCAAGGTTTTATTGCCTTTTTTTCCTTCCTGTTTTCCTAAAAGAAATATTAAAAGTTCAAGCAAGTATAATTTTTGGACACACACAATTTCATAGGAATATGAAAATCATCATGAAATGTTAATTTCTATTGTTGCAATGTAGAGTTAATCCTTTAGGAAGAAAGCTTTGTGAAAACTCATGTTAGGAAAAGGGATCACGGTTTTTAAACTTCATTATTAAAATTATTTGTTGTCAGTTAAATTTTACTGTCAAGCATTTTCTTTTTTTTTTTTTTTTTTAAGGGGCTTAGGGACATTGTATTTCCTGAGTTCGTGCATGTTTGAATATATTTGTTTTTATACTTTAGTGACTTGGATAAGTATAAAATTGGACATCACTTTCATTTCTTTACAACTTGGCTGAAATATAAGCATTCCATGATATTCTAGCACTAATTGTTCCTAAGTGGAAATCTGATGCTCAAATTTTTCCATCTTTTGTTCCCTCCCTGTGATTAAAGAATTCTTTCTCTAGCCCTGAAATTCAATGACAGATAGGATCTGCCTCAGTGAAAAGTAATACTCTATCATTTTCCCCCTAGACTATTAGATTCTTACTTCAGTTGAGGGAAATGTGTTCTTACCTCTTCTGTTAATGTTTTCTGTTTGATCTGTTGGGGTATCTGCGTAAGGAGACTATCCTTTTGTTAGCTTTTCTTTGTTCTTTATATATTTTCTTGATTGTTTTACCTTTCTTGTTCCTTCTGTACTTACTGTGATGAGCTCAAGGTTTTTTGCATTTTATTAATTCAGCTTTTAACTATTCTATTTCTTGCTATTTTAAATTTATTCTCTGATGTTATTTTGGTTCTCAATTTTTCTTTTAGTGGTACAATCTTCCATTTTATTCCATTCTATTTCTTAAATTAGTTCACTGATGAGAAATCATATTATGGAATTCATGTCCTTATTATGGTCTTTTTGTCACAAAAAGTAGTTGTGCAGAGTTTTCTTCTGTTTCTTTGAGTTACCTACTGTATTAGATTCTTTATCTGTCTTCTGTATGTTATTATATCTCGCTATGTATTTATCTTTCAGTAGTATATTTGTATAATTTAAATTTAAATGATCCTTTAAAAATATTTGTAATAAAAAGTTTAAAACTCAAAAATGAAGAGAATACTATAATCATGTCATTTTTTTTCTTCTTGCATATGCAGAACATGGGCAGCTTGTTCAACTTTCCCTTTCCTCTCTGTAGTGCGGCTGAACTCCCCTCAGTGTCCTTTGCATATTTTCAGAATGCTGTTTGCCTCCTAGAATTGTAGCTTGCAAGCTGTGTGCTGGTTCTGTTCACTTCTCTGCAGCCTGAGGATGCAGGCAAGGGCATCAGCCTGGCTCCAACTGTGTTTCCTTTGCTTAAGGATATGGATACTGTTTCTCCTCTGAAATCTGACCCAGTGCCCCCTTCTGTGATTCACTCGGCTCAAAGTACACACAGTTAACAGTGATGGCAAACCCTTGGTCTCAGACTATCTTGCTGTAGAAACTTCTGCTCTTGAAGATTTCTTTTTGAATTTGCCCAGGTTTCCTGCTCAACCACTCAGACTACTTTTCTCCAAATAAGAAATATTTATGGAAATTCTCAACAGTTTACTCACTCTGTTTCTGGGCATTAGGAGCTATGCCAAGTCATGCCAGAATTTTCTTTTTATTTTAAATTTCTTAGTTCACTATTGATTAAAGTTTATGCCATGAAGTTGCATGCTTTTCCTTATTTGGTTCTTGCTCTTGAAATTTTTGCCGCTGTTAACAATTATTTTTTACTACATTTGATGTTACAGGAGGTGAATTCTGGGCTCCTGTTTTACTTCACAATCATTGTCATTGTAATAACAAGATGGGAGATTAAACTATCAGGTCCTGTGATCCTTTTAACCCAGAAGTTCTTTTTAACTAGAAAATACAGAGATCTCTACATTATTACAAGAAGCTCTTTGATATGTTCTATTTTTATCTTCCACTCACTTCTTAGTAGCTACTTTGTGTCATTGGTACAATAGGAGTAATTTAACCCTTGAGAAGATAACTGTTCTAATCCACTGTGGCTATACCAACCAACATGGGATAATGCTAAGAACAATGGAGAGAAAACAAAACAGTAGCAAAAATGAGCAAGCCAGAAGGATTACTACAGGGTAAAGAGTTCAATTGCCTATTTTTATAGACAGAAATGGAAGCAAGTCAGGAAACCAAGCTTCCTAACTCCCAAGCGAAAATTTTTTTCCACTTTATCTATGTGTTTTTCTGTCACGTCTTACTGGCCCCCTGGATGGTTATTTTCTAGCCATTTTTAGAAATGAGAAATTTAATACCTCACCCTCAGTTTGTTTCACTCCAGTCTAAGAATTAAGTACCCAGGAAGGATGTAACTTAGTCACCACGCAAGAGGATCATCTGGCTGCAATGCTCAGTGTCCTCGGAGGTAGCTGGTATTGATCCAGTGGATTTCAATAACTCCTCCCATCTTATTTTTCATAACTCATCACATTTGAGACTGATAGTGCCGTCAGGAGCTCTGTCGGAGAGGCCAGGATATCCTCAATGAAGGAAGATCACTGGTTTGCTCACAAGTATACAAAGGACTTCAGCTTCCAGCTGTGGAGGAGAAACTGGAACAAGATTTGTCTTCCCAATATAAAAAATAACAAAACTGCACCAAATACATGAAATAACTGTTTGAGACACTGGGAAACAGGAAGTACAAGACCGTGATCCATAAGGGGAAGGTAAAAATAAATAAATAGAGTCCTAAAATCACCCCAAGTGCCCATCAATACATGAGTTGAGTGGATTAACAAAATGTGGTATATGTACACCATGGAGTACTACTCAGCCACAAAAAACAATGGTGAACTAGCACTTCTCGTATTACCCTGGATAGAGCCAGAGCCCATTCTACTAAGTGAAGTATCACAAGAATGGAAAAACAAGCACCACATGTACTCACCACCAAATTGGGACTAACTGATCAACACTTAGGTGCACACATGGAAGTAATATTCATCGGATGCTGGCAGGTGGGGGTAGAAGGGATGAGTAAGATCATAATTAATGGGTACAGAGGGCACTGTCTCAGGGATGGGCACACTTGTAGCTCTGGCTTGGCTGGTGCAAAGGCAATATGTGTCACCAAAATGTTTGTACTCCCATAATATTCTGAAATTTAAAAATAAAAAAAAAGACACGTCAATTGGTAGATGAAATGCCAATGAAAATCTCAGCTACCTATTTTGTGGAACTTGACAATCTGATCTCAAAACTAATAAGGAAATACAAAGGACTAAGTAAAATAATTGAAAATCAAGGACTAATTTGGAGGACATTAAGACTGACTACAGAGTGACAGCAGGCAAGAGAGTGTCATATTGGCCTAAGATTTAATAACTAGATAAATGGAACAAAGCAGAGAGTCCAGAAGTCAGCCCATACAACTATGGTCAGTTGATTTTTAAGAAAAGTGCCAAGGTAATTCACGGGGAAAAAATAGTCTTTTTCAACAAATGGTGCTGGTATGGTTATATATCCATATGGAAGAAAATAAACCAGAGTACTTTCTTCAAATGATACACAAAAATTAATGTGAAAAAGGATCATAGATGGAAATGTAAAAACTAAAACCATAAAACTGCTGGCAAAAAACATAGGAGAAAATTGTTGTGATCTCAGTAGAGACAAGATTTTTGAGGTAAAAGAAATCTATAACTATAAAAATTGATAAATTGGACTTTATCAAAATTAAAAATGATTGCCTTTCAAAGGACACTATGAAGAATATAAAAAGGCAAACCACAGAGTAGGAAAAAATAACAATACATATACGTGGCTAAAGACTTCTGTAGATCATATATAAAGAAATCCAATAACTCAATGATTAGAATACAACCCAATTTTATAAAGGGAGGGAAGCAAACAAATTAAACAGACATTTAACCAAAGAATACATACAAAGAATACATACAAATAGCCAATAAGCATGTGAAAAGATGTTCAGTATTATTAGTTAACATGAAAATGCAGATTAAAATCATCATGCATTACCACTGCACGCTCACTAGAATGGATGAAATTCAAAAGAATGATGATACCAAATACTGACAAGGATATGGCTCAACTGGAACTTTCATTGGTTGCTGTGGGAATATAAAATGATACAACTATTTTAGAAAATACCTTAGCTGTTTTTTAATGAAGTCGAACATGTACTTACTCAAAGACCCAGCAATCTACTTCTAGGTATTTACCAAAGGAAACGAGAACATTTATACACACTGGTTATGCATATTTGCTCATAGCAATCTTATTCATACTAATCAAAAACTGGGAACAACGCAAACGCCCATCACCCAGAGAATGGGGATATAATTGCGGTACATTCATACCAGGAAGTAGTACTCAGACGTGAAAATGAATAAGGTATTGTTAGCTGTAACAACACGAATAGATCTCAAACATGTCATGTTGAATGAAAAAAGCACATATTTACAGAAATACAAAAGAGTATGTGCTGTACCATAATTACATCATATAAGGTTCTAAGAAGTCAGAAGCGCTGTGCGGGGACAGGAAGCGGATCCGCGATGGCCCGCGCAGGGCCGAGGCGGGACGACCTGTACGTGGGCCCAGGGGTGTTTCCGGGAGGTCATGGAAATGTCCTACATCTTGGTTGTGTTGGGGGTTGACTGGGTGTGTATGCATTTGCCAAAACTTGAATTGATACACTTTAAAAGGGTGCGTTTTATTGAATGAAAGTTATGCCTCCATGTGGTTGTTTTTTACAAAAGGGTGTATAAGTATTTATGTTCTCTTGTTTGAACTTTGAAACAAAATTTCAAATTTCTTCTGTTAGAGAACATTCCGAAGTGTGCCAAGAAACGCAGGTTTTCATAGTTTTGTCCGAAGTACCTAGAAGTGACGCGAGATGGCGACGTTGCTCCGGGAACGCGGTGCGGCCCGCGCCCGAGTCGCCCGTTTCCACCCGCGGGTCCGCCGGGTCGCGGACGCTCCTGCCCGCGGGACGTTCTGTTCCACGCGCTTTGGGGAATCTTGCCCAATAAACGTAATCACTGTCTGCATTTAATAACTATGCCATAGATCCTCTAAACACCTCAAGAGCTTTTAAACAGCTTTTTTCTGTTGTTAATAACAGTCAAAAAGGTAAACAGTTCGCAATCAGTAAGATATTTTTTATTTAGGGAAGACTCACGTCTACTCTCATTTGTTTCTCCCAATTGAACTGTCTGAGAAACCGCCCCTCCCCCCCCCCCCCCCCCCACACACACACACACACACAGGGCCGTGCACTTCACGGTCGGCCGCCCCCGGGGCGGGGCGGGGCCGCAGCCAACGCTGTCACCGCGGGGAGCCCGGGACCGGTTCCTGCCCCTGGAGCGCGGCACCAACACCTTTTACAAAAGGAGACTGTAACCAGATTATTAGTGAGCTCCAAGAAACATTCATCCTAGCAAAACAAAAAGGTGAAAAGACAATGAATGTATTTCTAAAAACCACCTTTTGATACCGAATTTTTTGTTTAAAACATTATTTCTCAGTAATGACAAAGTTGTGACCATCAGACTAACGCTCCTTAAAATACTTACAGTCTCTGCACTCAAAATGTAAAACAACTATATGAAGACGGAGACAGAAGAAAAGCAGGCAGATCGTGCAGGGAGGTTGATACTCGGAAGAAGAGAAGGCGCCCAGTGGATTCCTCTTTATATGACTTGTACCCTCAGGGCAGATGCCAGTCTGTGCCACGTGGATGGCGGAAGCTCAGAGAGGAGACCTCATCCTGCTGGCTTGAAGAACCGGAGGACAGAGTTCCGAACAACCACCGTGGCTGGGAAGCGGAGGCAAAGCCCACATGTGTGGTCTAACTTCTAGCAGATCCCTAGACCACGCGTGCTCAAGGCAGGCTGCAGGCAGCCCAGGCTGGACACCGCAGTGTCCCTGAGTCTCTGGGTGGCTTGGCTGAGGTCCTGCGTGACTTGGGGGAAGAGCATGGCTCGTGGAGTGGGCAGCTCTGGGCCATAGCCTGGTTCTTCTCCCGACTTCTAGTCAGAATGCCTTGAGCTCGTTACCAAGACTCTCTGAGCTTAGGTTTGTTCTTCCAGAGAACAGGGCTGCTTTTGAGGATTAGCTGAGAGGATGTGTGTAAAGTGCTTGACACGTGGGATGTCACTGTGCGATTAGTTTGCTTCCCACTTCTACTTTGTGCTGTGCCTGGAATCTTGGGACTAAGGCCCACTCTCTGAGTACATGCTAGGGCAGACCCCCAAGTCCACTTTCGTGAATGTCTGCGAGCTTGCTTCTCACAAGCCATGGCTATCTTGCCTGTTCCCCTCTTACATCCAGGTTTGTAGAATATTCCACCACAGTTTTGCAGGGAGCGCTAGTTTCCTGGACCTTCCCAGGAGCCTGCAGAGGGCTGCAGCCTGTCACAGCCTGGAGAGTTACCAGCTTCTCTAGAATATTTCAGAATCACCTGCCTTTTGCAAACATTGGCCTTTCTGACTTCCCATCTACGGGAGACTCTCTGGTCTTTGTTAATTTCCATTTCCTATTGCCTTCTTTTTTTGTCAACGGTTACTTTTGCATGATTTTGTGTGGCCATGGACACCAGGTGTTAACAGGACTGCGATCTCTCTCTATCCAGGGTCACCCCTTCCCCTCCCTGTCCCTCCGGTTGGCATTCACCCGGAGGCCTGTGGGCTGGCCAGTCTGCTCCTCTGCCCCTCGTGCCTGCTGGGCTGTCTGCCTCCATTCATGGCCTTTCCGTGCCACTCTCCAGACCCAAGAGTTAGGGTTAAGCTTTTAAATGCATTTATTAATCATATAATCCTTCACTTTAGCTGCCCCCGTAGCTTCTTATTATAGTTATAATAAAACCTAATCTTCGGCTCCCCTGATTACCTCAAAGTCACCACCGGAGGAGCAGCCCTGGTTTGCCATGGTCTGTGGCCTCCTCTCCCACATTCGTGCCACACCCAGGCCTGGACTCTTGCTATTGCGGCACCTGGATCTTCCTTCTGTGCTGGGCTGCCGGCCTTTCACGGTTCCCGCTCGAGTTCTGTCACTGTCTCCTCCAAGAGGCTCTTTCCAGCTGTCCTGACTAAAGCAGCCCCCCAACCCCGCACACCGCCCAGCCTCAGTCCCTCTCCGGGCCATTGCACCACTTTGTTTCCTTCGTAGCACTAAGCACTATTAGAAATTACCTATTTATTTGTTGCAGCACCATAGAGTTCAGACATAGAGTTTGCTGGAGAAAAACATTCGGAGAAGTAGCAGAGTATGTGCAGTCTCCCTAACTCTTGTTACTTGTTGGGGCTTAGGCAGGACACAGATGGTCTGCATGCACCACGGCCAAGCTACCAGCAAGGAGGGACGGTGTGCCCATGACGCTTTATAAGCTTATGGTGTGTATTTGGGGGAAGGAGTGGGCTCAGGGGATATCCGTGAGATGACACAGGTTCCCTGGTTGGGGAAGGGGCCTTGCTGGAAAGGAAGATCCTCCAGGACCTGGCAACTAGTAGACAACCTGTCCTTCCGTTAGACTACTGCAGATCTGCACAGTCAGCTCTCTGCCGAGCTACCACAAGTAGGAGGAAATGAGTCTCTAGGGCCAGGCAGCGTTGCCTCTTCTCACTGAAACATAAGCACCATCAGGGCAGGGACTTAATCTTGTTTGCCCCTAGAATAGTACCAGGAACAGAGAAAGGCAACCAAAAATATTTGCTCCATGAATGAAAGAATAACAGAATGAGTAATGGTACAGTAAATGATAAAAGTGAAACTGAAATTCAGAAATAAAGATCATATTTGCTTGAAATTACATCTTGTTAGTGGACTGGGAGCTGATGGGTGAGGGGGTGTCTGAGTGTACTACAGCCTGTAACTGAGAATAGCAGCAGTCACCCACGTGACCCCAACTCTTTGGGGTTCTACCATTGCTTTTAAATACACACCTATGCTAACCTCGTGCCGTCCACAGCTTCATCTATGGAATTCTTTTTTTTTATTTTTTAGAGACGGGGTCTCACTCTTGCCCAGGCTTGTCTCGGACTTCTGAGCTCAAGTGATCCTCCTGCCTCAGCCTCTGAGAATGCTAGGATTACAGGTGTGAGCCACAGCACCTGGCTATGTACGGGATTCTCTCTATCCAATTGACATGTGCTGTCTCTTAAATCACTTTTTGGTATCAGAACAAAAAATTCATGTTCATTTTTGTCAGAGACACAGATTGGATTTGGGGGGAGACATGTTCCAATTGCCCTTACTACCAAGGAAAATCTTTTTTATTTATTCTGACTATTTTGTTCACCTCAAACCAAGATCACAGTCTGGCCTGGATTGGTTTTGGCAGCAAGAGTGCTCATGAAGTCCTGTCCACTGTGACAAGGTGGACATGGTAATGCTGGTAATGCTTACCACATCGTGACCAATTTGGGAGATGCTTCTAAATTAGAAAACTGAAAAATGTTAAATGAAAGAAAAGTATATGATGATCTCAAGCCTGAGGAATATGATTAACACCACCACGTAAAATACTCGTCAAGCACTGACCACATCGGTCTCTTGAGGATTTCTCATTATAAGACACTTCCCTGGAGATTAAGCCAGTGTTTTAGTTGCCCTAATTTGACAAATATAAATCCTTGGAAAAGATATTATTGACTTGTAAAATGAATAAAACTTATTTTTAAAATGTCAATAAAAACTGTACGGTAAACAAAACAAACCTTTAGCACACTCTACCATGTCACTTATTGGAACCATTTTTCTCCACCTGTGTAACATCTGTGCTTCGGGTCCCTTAGGAGCTGAAAAATTTCATATAATGGAGAAATTGCACAAATTAGGTCAACATGTGTTTCCACAAGTCACATATTCTGTTGTAATAATTTTAAAGCGATTTTCTTAAACTAATGATTAGTTTAGCTCAATCTTAAACTCTCTGAAATTTTCCGCTCTTGACTACTCTGTCCTTAAAATTCTCTTCAGCATCACCTTCTCCAGTCTTTATTCCACTCTCTTCCAGTTGCTTCTTGGGCTTTTTAATGACTTTCTGTCCTTTGGTCGCCTCCTAAACACCAATGATCTTCCGCAGTCCATCCACCATTCCTCTCATACTTTACATTTTTTTACCTCATCTGGTCATATAGCTCTAAATTTCACTTAAATAGAGGCTTTAAGTCAAACTTCGGAATAACTTGTGTAGTCACATATAAAACAGGACATGTGTCCCTTGACTGTCCTGCAAGTTCCTCCCACTCAGCTCCCTGCAGCGGCCCAGCCACCACCAAACGCTGCCTGTCTCCTTGATTCAGCGTCGCGACCAGCATCATCCACCTTTCCGTTTACGAGCCCGGGGGCCTTTCTGTTCTCCAGGCTTTTCACCCACCACTGCTTTCTGAGCCCAGCCATCAAGCCTAGGAGTAACCAAAAACATTTGTACCTCCTTAATACTGTGAAACAAAAAAATCTTTTCCTATCTCCTCCTTCCTGACATCTTCATTCTAGAAGCGCCCGCCTGGTCTCTCCCTGGTCACAGCGGGAGATGCGGTCCCTGGTCAGCAGGGCGCTCAGGATTCTCCTTCAGGCCTCCCAGGACCTTTTCAGTGTTCACAGGCTCTACACACATTACGCTGAAATTAGAGATTATCAGCATGAAATAAAAAATGCTAACAAATACTTCTATATAAAGAATGTATGAGAATTTGGAAATAAAAACCATGGAAATGAAAAATATAAATCCTGGCCTCCAGAAGGAGGGGAGTGAGTGAAAAACAAAGGTCAGAGTGGCCTGGGTTTCAATTTCAGCCCACTGTTTATTTGACACTGGGCAAGATATTTATATTATTTTAGCTTTGGTTTCCTTATCTGTAAAATGAAGATAAGAATCTCTCACTGAAAGGGACATTTTGACAGTTAAATAATATTGTACACACAGTTTCCATCCCAGAAATTTACCCATGGAAGATTCTCATCAAGTCATGACTATTACTACTTCGGAGCACAAGACTTTTATACTTGAAAGGTAAAATGTCAAGAATAGCTTAAAATAACAGTTTAAGGAAATAATCATAGAAATGCCAAGAAGAAATACACCCTGCCTACTAAGGAATGGTGCTGACAGCCATCCCTGGGGGAGCCCAATTGGAATGAAGAGAACTTGGAGACAGGGAACCCTTACCTAGACACAGCAGCACCACACACCCACTGTTCTCTGACTCCTCAGCTCCTAAAAAAGAAGATTTTGCTGCATGAAGCAAAAACAGTGAGGAACTGTTACAGATGTTTATGATCTTTAAATAAGATCAGTCTAAGGCTACCCTCTCCCCTATGCCCAGGGATTTCTAGGCTTAAAAGTACGTCCAGACACTGCCAGTTACCTGGGAAGCATTGGGGGAAATACAGGTGACTAAACCTTCCCTGCAGATGCACTCCCTGGACCACCAGGCTCAGCTGGGTGAGGGCTGGGTGGGGAGGGGGACGATGATTGGAAACTGCCGTTTATGTCTACTGCAGAGAAGAGAAAAGAGATTTTAAGTTGGCTTGGGATTTTCAAGGTTATTTAGTCCAACATTTCATTTACCAAAGAGGAAACCCAAGCCCAGACTGGCGGAGTTGGACAAAATCACAGGGCTGCTGGAAGGCACAGTGGGCCGATCTCCGTTCCTTGTCCAAAACTTTTTCCTCCACACCACAGCTGCCTCTTTGTAGTACTGACAGTTTGGAATTGTACTCATTCAAATGCAAATGTTTTGTGTGCTCCTTTAATAGGACATGTTTTGTCTTACTTTACTAAGCAGGGTTTGCAGTACTGAGTGTGAACTGGAGGTGTTAAAATGTCCGACCTCTTTTAAAGCACCATTATTTTTCCTTTGTTTCCACTAATAATGTGAACACTTGCTTCTTTTTCTACCTTACAGCTTGAATGGGATACAGCAGTGCATGTGACTGGCCTTACTTGTTCTAGCGGATGGTGCGAGTAGTGGGGATGAGATGAATGACATCATGGCTCACAGGAAGGCGTCCCGTTCCCAAGCTCACCAGTTCTTCGGGACGCAGACCAGCGAATTCGTTGCTATGAAACAGTGCTGCAGCTGGGCTCAGTGGGCTCTGGGTGGTCTCACAGAGGCCAGCAATAGCTACAGCTTTGAGAAGGCTAGAAATGTCACGGGCTAGCCAACATCACGCCACCAGGATAAGCCATGATCAACACATGTCTTCATACAGTCCGCTGTTCACCCATTCAAGTAGTCATTGAAATCACACTATATTCCAGGTGTTCCCTTAGGTTCTGGGGATGTACTGTCCCTACCCCTTAGTCGAGAGGAGTAGAAAGACAAGCGAACAAGTAACTGTAATGCGATGTCACGTGATAGACACTGGGGTGGCTTGAGATGAAGTGCAGATATTAACACACTAGAGTTGCATCTAACCCCATCTTCCAAGGTCAGTGAAGGCTTTTGGAAAGAGAAGATATTTAAGCAGAGACCTGAAGAATAAAAGAGTTTGAGTAGATGAAGAGGTGGAACCGAGAATGTTCCTGACAAAAGAAACTGTATGTCAAAGGCTCAGAGGTGTCGGAGAGCCTGCGGAATGCAGGGACGTGCAAGGGACCAGCATGTGGAAAGTACAGGACCAGACAGGGGGAGTTGTGGGGGATGGACTGGGAGCAGCGGAAGGGCCTTCAATGCCGTGCAAAGCCTCTTCCCATCTTCCCCGGGACTTTGCTCGTGATCACAGCACCTCCAGAAAAGTGATGTGCACCGCCTCCCCAGAAGTCTAGCCTCATGACTTTGGGGGCCTGGGGTATGGAATGGAGATGATACAGATTGGTCTTGTGAGGTCAGAGAACCAACCACTCTGGAGTGGTGGAGGGGGCATGGTTTTCTGACTTAGTCAGAGCCCGGGTGTTTGAGCAAGCAAGATGGCAACAGAGGTAAGATCAGCTTTGGCTAACAGAAAAAGACAGATTTCAAATAACAATAGCTTGAACAAGATAGGTGTTTCCTTTCCACACACGTAGCAGCAGCCTGCATACAGGCAGTCTAGGCCTCATCAGGCAGCCACACAATGTCATCTGAAAGGAGGTCTCGGGTCATCGCTTCTGAAGCATCATTCTCTGCATGGGGCTTTGACCTCGGGGCTCCTGTAGCTTCAGCCTTCACCTCTGCACTCCAGCATGGAGCTGGCTGGACAACTCGCCCCTTCCAAATGGTTAATACATCTTCCTGTTTCTTTCCGGGTTGTCAGGCTGTTTGATGTGGACCACAGCGTGCCTGCGTGCTACTGATTGGGTTCTCAGCCTTACTCCACAGCGCTGCAGCTGATGGGAGTTTCCACGGCCACCTTCATTAAGTAACTATCGTGTGCCTAGCAGTCACTTACTGTTCTTTCCAGTGCTGTTGTATGTGTTTGTCTTTTAAAAAATGATTCACTACTTTTTAACTTTTTATTTTTAAATGATTTCATACTTACAAAAAGTTGCAGAAAAACTACAACTACAAAGAATTCCTGTATACCCTTCTCCCACCTTTCTAAAATGTCACAGTCCTCAATAACCATAGAAAGAATGAACTTAAATTGACAGAATACTAGGAATGCATCCATGCACCTTATTTGAATTTCAGTGCCCTTTTGCTTTTTTAAAAAATTTCAAAGTATTAAGGGGATGCAAATGTTTTTGATACATGGATACCTTGCGTAATGTTTAAGCCAGCACTTTTAGTGTGCCCATCACCAGAACAGAGTTTATTGTACCCAATAGGTAAGATTTTGCCCTTCCCCCCTTCTTGGATTCCAATGTCCCTTACATCTCTTTGTGTCCATGTGTGCCCAATGTTTAGTTCCCAATTATTAGTGAGTATATGTGGTATTTGTTTTTCCATTTCTGAGATACTTTGCTTAGGATAATGGTCTCCAGTTCTATCCAAGTTGCTGTAAAAGACATTATTTCATACTTTTTATGGCTGAATAGTACTCCATGTTGCATACATATATCACATTTTATACACCACCGTATGTATTGCATATATATTTAGAATTGTTATGTCTTCTTGTTGAATTGCTCCCTTTACCATTGCATAATGACCATCTTTGTCTTTTTGTACTGTCGTTGATTTAAAGTCTATTTTATCTATTATGAGAATGTCTACACTGCTCTCTTTTGGTTGCCATTCTGTGGAATATTTTTTCCCATCCCTTTACCTTGAGTCTGTGTGAGTTCTTGTGAGTTAGATGTGTTTCTTGGAGACAGCGTATACCTGGGGTGTGTTTTTTCACCCATCCAGTTAGTCTATGTCTTTTAAGTGGGGCATTACCATTCTCACTTGTATTAGTATTGATATGTAGGATACTGTTCTGCTCAGCATGTTAGATGATACCTTGTTGTTTTGTTTTCCCTATTGTGCTGTTGTTTTATAACAGCTGTGAGCTTTAATTTTTGGGTGTTTTTACGCTGGTCGGTGTCTACTGTGCTGTTCCATGTACAATGCAGTTCTGAGTATTTCCTGAAGGGCAGATCTAGTAGTAGCAAATTCCTTTAATGTTTGTTTGTCTGGAAAAGTTTTTATTTCTCCATCATTTATGAAACTCAGTTTTGCAGGATACAAAATTCTTGGCTGGCAGTTCTGTTTAAGAAGACTAAAAATGGGTCCCCAATCCATTCTGGCTTGTAAAGTCTCTGCTGAGAAGTCTGCTGTTAGCTTGATGGGTTTTCTTTTGTAGGTTAGTTGTTGCTTTCATCTTGCAGGTTGTAGAATTTACTCCTTCATTGTGACTTTGGCCAGGCTGATGACAATGTGTCTTGGAGATGTCCTATTTGCTGTGAATCTTCCTGGTGTTCGATGACCATCTTGTATCTGGAAGTCCGAATCTCTGGCAATACCAGGGAAGTTTTCCTCAGTAATTCCCTCAAATAGATTTTGATGCCTTTTTTGCTTTTTCTTCTTCTCCTTCAGAGATACCTATAATTCTTATATGGATTTGCTTACCATAGTTCACTATTTCTCTGAGTGATTGTTCTTTTTTTTTTTTTTTTTTTTTGAGACAGAGTCTCACTCTGTTGCCCAGGCTAGAGTGAGTGCTGTGGCGTCAGCCTAGCTCACAGCAACCTCAAACTCCTGAGCTCAAGGGATCCTCCTGCCTCAGCCTCCCGAGTAGCTGGGACTACAGGCATGCACCACCATGCCCGGCTAATTTTTTCTATATATATTTTTAGCTGTCCATATAATTTCTTTCTATTTTTAGTAGAGATGGGGTCTCGCCCTTGCTCAGGCTGGTCTCAAACTCCTGAGCTCAAACGATCCGCCCACCTTGGCCTCCCAGAGTGCTAGGATTACAGGCGTGAGCCACCGAGCCCGGCCTGTTCATTTTTCTTTATTTTTTTTTTCTACATCTGTCACTGACTGGGTTAGTTTCAGAGCCTTGTCTTCAAGTTCTGAGATTATTTCTTCTGCTTGGTCTAGTCTGTTGCTGTAGCTTTCTTGTGTAATTTGAAATTCCCTAAATGACTCTTTTATTTAAGTTCTATTATATCCTTTCTTATGTTGTCTAGCTCTTTAGTGACTTTTTCATTTTTTAGTTGATGCCCTGAAATATACTTTGGCTTCTTTGTGTTGGTTTTCAACTTCCTCTTCAATCTCATTCATTTTATTTGCCATCCATACTCTGAATTCCATTTCTGACATTTCAACAATTTCCTTTTGGTTGGTGTCCATTGCTGTTGATTCACTGTGATCCTTTGAGGGTGTTGAACTAGCTTGTTTTTTTCATGTTGTCAGAGTTCTTTTGCTGGTTTCTTCTCATCTGAAAACTCTTCTCTCAGCTCAGGGCATATAGGTTTGCAGTGCTCCTGTTCTTGTAGGCTGGGAACTCTCCCAGTTAGTGAGAAGAAAGAGAGCTTCCTAGATGGTGCTTTTGGGATGTTGTCTGAAAAACTGACCTTGCTTGGGAGGGGTGGATGCACTGCGAGTGTGTTGTACAGCTGTTCTGTGTTGTCCCTTTCCCCTGTGACTGTCACAGTCCAAACTGGTGCTGGGTGATCTTTATGTGGAGTGGTGTGTTGGTCCCCATCGGAAGCTTGGGTTGGGGACTGCGCGATTCCCTCTCCACAGAGCCTGACCTTGCGGGAGATTACTCTGCCCTCGTCTTCCCTCCGCGGTGACCCTGGTAGCTGGGCGAGGCTATCTAGGTACTGGTCGTTGGCTCCAACTGGGTCCAGGTGCTGTGACTGCTGGAGGCTAGCAGGCCTTTAGCAGAGCGTCGGACCGCGGGGCTGTTCCCGCCTGGCAGCCAGGGAGAGGAGTGGGGATAGGCCCAGTTCCAGGGGCAACGCTGGCCTCAGGGCCCCGGCCATGGGTCTGACGACAGTGGGGGGCCTCGGAGCTGGGGCCAGGGCAGCTTGAGAACCACAGGCGCAGAGCCGTGGGGCCGAGTGGCAGCTTGTGGGTGTCAGAGGCCGGGCCACACCCAGGCCGCTGGACAGCGGGGCGCTCTCTGCCCAAGTCCCTCAGAGGCAGTCGCCACAGGGCTTCCCAGGGGCTTCGGTGGTGCCTGTTCTCAGATTCCCTGGGGGCAAGGGTGCCCCGGCTAGGGCAAGGGAGCAGCTGCAGCAAACCCAAGCCCTGTGTAGACCTGGCGCTCTGCACCTGAGAGCCCAGAATGGTGTCAGCTGCAGCAGCCCAGGAAGGGCAACCACCGGGCCCTGCTAAGCCCACTCTGCCTGCAGAGTCACCGCGCAGGCTCCAGGCAGCTCCAGTCAGTCCCGAGGTCTGGGTGATGCTGGGGCCTCACAGCTGGGGCACAGTGCCTGGGGGGGCTGGAGCCTCGGGGCTCCTCCTCCTGTCCTCCCCACATGGGGACGCCGCCCTCAGGCACCTTCCGATCTTGCCGAGTGCATCGTGCATCGCCCTGTGCCTTCTCCTTCACTGAGTCTCCTGTCACTTCTCCAGTGACTCACGGTGCTCTCTCCAGGAAGGCCCAGAGTAGGTGGCATTGCCTACAGCTTGCGGCCCCCTCCTTGGGAGCAGCGCACCGGCTGCCCCTGCCCAGGTGCCCTTTCCTGGGCTCAGTGTCCTGTCCACGTCCACAAGTGGCCTTTAGTTGTCATGTCCTCTCAGTCTCCCCCAACACATCACTTTTGTGCCTTTCAAATATATCATATCAGAAGACATATGATCTCTGTTTCTCCGCACTAATACTTTAAACTTTGATCTGTTGGTTAAGGTGGTATCTGACAGGTCTCTCCACCATAAAGTTCACTGGTTTTCCCTTTGCAAATGTTAAGTATCTTGTAGGCAGGTTTGCTGACACTATGCAAATATCCTGCTTCTCAGCATACTTTTCCCTCACTGGCTTTACCACCTTCTGTGGCTTTTGCCTGCAACAATTGCTACTGTGGTATTTGTCAAGCGGTGATTTTGTTTTGGTCTTTTAAAGTGCTATGGTGGGTACACAAGCTGAGGCTGGGCCTGGGAATATATGAGGGTTAACTCCTGTCAGACCACTGCCCGCTGTGGCCGGTCCCTGTTCCTTCGAGGCCAGCTGTGCCAACAGCAGACCACTCCCTGGCTGCGTTGTGGAGGCCAACCCCAGGGGGCAGCACCTGTTCCAGGGTTCACTTCCCGCTCCCACCTCACCTGCTGCTTTCACTCCTCTTTCTGGATCTGGATTCCGGGCTTTACTCCTGGAATAAATCTGCCTCTGAGGCTTTGCATGTTTTGGATTCAGGCCTCATTGTCCCTCATCTTTGGTTTGCTAAACTTGACCTCCTCCTAGGTTCTCAACCTTGTGCAATCCTCTGAGCTTCGTCCATCACAGCCTTGATCATGCAACTCCCTCATGCAGGTCCGGCTTTTCACATCCCAGCATCTGTCGAGGTGATTCCTAACATGTTCTCCAGAAGAGTAAGAGCCAACGTTGGACAAAGTATTCAAGTACTAGGGAATTTTGTGGATGTAGTCAAACTGAATAAGAGATACTTTTGCCAAAACAAACAAACTATGTTCACCCTCATTATCCACATCAGGGTGTGATGGAGCTAAGAAACAGGGTGATAGAGGCACATCCACTAAGGAGTGTGTCCAAATCTTCTTGGATAGCTGGCATAATGCTTTCATGTTGATCAAAAGCATGCGTGGGTCAAAAAGGCTGAGAAAGAGTGTCTTAGCACAAAGTAGGCTACTTCCAAATCTGGATGTGAGTATAAATGAGAAATAGGATTGGGGCAAAAGAGTCAAGCTAGCCTCAGCAGCTGCAGTATAGGAAAAGAAGCACTGTGGTGATAACAATAACAATGTGTTTACTGAGCCCTTACCACGCACCAGGCACCATCCTGGGCTCTTAACACAGAGTAACGCATTTAGTCTCCACCATAACCCATGAAGCAGGAGCAACCGCTGCTCTCCTTTGAGCGCTGCTGACTGCCAGGGCTGAAGTGACCGTGGGCACTCTGGCAGCTCTGGGGCAGCCAGGGCTCCTGCCCTCACAGCCCGACTCCAGAGCCACATCCCGGCCCTTGCCAAGCACACCAGGCCAGGTGTGAAACCAGAAGGGCATTTTCTCTGACACTTGGGCAGCCCACCTAGGTTCTACCATGTTGAGAAAGCGGGTGGTGAGCTTCCTGGGACAGTGTTGTTGGCCGAAACGTGGTGATTCCCACTGCTGGTTGATAAGGACGCTCGTACTGATGACTGAACTTACGCACCTGCAATGGAAATGCTTCTCCCCATCGGAATGTCCCTGCCAACCCTACTCTGCTACTGTGGGCGCCCGCTGGCGTCCTGCCCTGGGCAGGAACAGCCCCCGCCTCATTGGCAACAGAGGATTTTACTTCAGCTGTTGGATCCTGGCTCACCGGGCCTCAGCCTCACCTCACCAGTGAGGCTACCTGTGGGATCCCAGTCCCGACCACACATAAATCCATCGGGACAGGAAGCACACCAGGTGACCCATGAACAGAGGAAAGGCACTCACCCTCAACTGACAAAGACAGAACCAAAAAGGGGAAGAAGAGAAGAGGAAGAACTAAGGTAGATAACCGGTTAATAGTACCCATATGGCCATGCTTTTGTAAAAATACTGAGGTGTTTCCAACTGGTTGGGAGACAGCCACTGCCCAAGCCCACCCCTTCCCAGTGCCCTGTCACCCCCATCATCACCTTTCTCCTTCCAGTAACCAAAGGGTTAATGTGTGCTTGGTTCAGAACGATGAGGCCCTAACCACTTGATATAAACTTTAAATATTACCACAAGGGGAACTAATATTGAAAATTTGGCAGAAGTACAGGCTCATATCTGCCTTTCATTGTTTTACTCCAGAGAGGAATTTCCATGAAGCACAGTCTCTCTCTCTCTGTGCAAACACGGCCCCAGCTGGCAGCTTTCACGGCGCAGCTCTGCTTCTGAAGACCCTGCTTGCAAGCCCCCTCCTCGGCAGAAACACCCAGCGGAGAGAACTTTCGGCTCAAAGGCCCCTCAGCCACTCAGCGTGGCCTTGCTCCTTAGAACTTCACCTTCTCAGAACGAGAGGCCCGAGGGGCCCGGCCTGTGCTCCCGGGGCCACTGCGACGTCCTGGTGAGTGTCCGTCGGAGGAGGGAGGCGCCATAAACTCTGCAGCCCTGTGTGACTTTTTTTTAATACAATTAATAGCTCCTATAAGCAGCCACCAAACTAATTTAAAAGGTATTCCAGTCACAGTGGCAGACGTGATGATTTGATGTTCATTTACATTGCGTAATGGTTACCATAATCAAATTAATTAACACGTCCATCACCACCCATCCTTAGCGTGTGTGCGCGTGTGCAGGCATGATGAGGACACTGGAAATCTGGTCTATCATATTCAAAACCAAGAGCAGCCCTTCTCCACAGTCCCCTCCTTCAGTCCCCCATCGCTTGCACCCTAGCGTGGTTCTCCTGTGACGAACCCTGACACCCACCTTGAAGCCCCCACCCCTCCTTACGGCGGGGCCTGCTGCGGACAAGTGGCTGCTCACGGCCCTCCCCGCGTTCCTGCTTCCTCTCAGCTCCACGCCCTTCTCATTCCCCCCTTGTAGATGACTTGTTATCAGAAAAGGTTCACAAATTGCATAATTGAGGAAGTGAGTTGGCATGAACAGAGAGAGAGAGAGAGAGAGACCCTTGCTCTGTCTGGGCTCAGCGGAAATGATGTCCCCGCCGTCCGATGGGTGCTGCTCTGCGACTCTGTTTTGCTCTGGGAAAATTCAAGAAGGTAAAAAACAGACATTGAGAATGTTAGCTTTTACACTCTGAAGCAGCTCAGGGCTGACTCTTGTCAGCAGTGGTTGCCTAGAATAGGAGGCCGCGGGCCTGCGTTCCTAGGAGGGGCAGCCCCTAAGGGAGGGCACGTGTCTGGGGTCATTAAATCAGTCATCCAAGCAAACCCACTTCCTGTGAGCGACACAGGTTCACCTCAGGGTTAGTCAGAGAACTAAGGTAATAAGGAAATGGTCTTCCAGCCTCGTCCCTGTCCCCGGCCTCAGCCTGGTGACTTGCCCTTCCAGTTTCCTTATCTGTGCCTTCTCTTTGGCTTGTTCTCCCACACTTCTCTTATAAAATAATATGTTCAACTCTTAAATGAAATTGTTAGAAAAAAATCACCCACAATCCTAAGTCATTAAAACAATTGCTTTAACTTTTCAGTGTACTGTTTTTTTTTTGTCCATAGCCATAGAAATAATTACCACCATAACATTAAAATATTATCTCAAATAGTTTTCATGGTATTACATAGTATCCCAAATTACCATTTAAATAGCTAAATATGCCATGAGCTACTAGGTCCTAATTTCCCTAACCATTTCCTTATTGTAAGATATTTGATTTGTTCTTACTATTCTATAGTGACAGAACATCTTACAATCATGGACCTAGCTTTTTTTCCTTTCTACTCTTTTCTTAGGCTAAATCCGCAGGGGTTAAAATACTGGTCAAAATTATATGAATATTTTCCTAGGTATTTAACTTTTTATTAGGCTGAACCTTTTATACCACTTGCCTCATTATATGTATGTATTCTACCTGTATCTTACCCAATCTTCTTTTGCACTGTGATTTTAACCCTTCTTTTGCTTAGAATAACTTTGCATTTTTATGTAATTGTATGTGTTATTTTTTTCTTATCTTATATTGCTTTAATTATTAGGATGTTATCATCACTTTAAAGTTCTAGCAAGTTCTGCCTTTCTATTAGCCCATCCAGGATTTCCCTGATATCGAGTTCTTTGACATATTTGGAGACTTTTGAATATGGTTGTATAGTTATGTCTTCCAAAGCACTGCATAATTAACCCAATGTCATTTATTAAATTTTTGCTGTTTTAGCAATGTTTTATTAATCCCATACTAACCCAGGACAATTTCTGGGCTCTCTATGATTTTCTATTCTCATGTTTTTCTATTTTTAACCCATTTTTTTTTTTTTTTGCTTTAAGCAAGATGCTATGGTATGTTTTGATATCAGGTAGAGGTACTTATCCCTTTTTATAATTTTTCTAAAAATATTCTTCTCTTGCCTCCTGACAATCTTCCCTTCCATGCTATTCAAGCTATCTCTGCTCTTGGCCACTCCCTCACCCAGACCAGACTGTGATCATCCCACCTCCGAGAAACAGCAAACTCAAATCCCACTTGCCCTTTGCCTTCTCCACTGTGATTCCAAGTCAGGCTGCTCTCTGCACCATTTGGACATACATCAGCCTGGCTGAACAATATGGTCCCATCAGCACTTCACTTTTTGCACTTTCTTGTCTTTTCACCAAAGCTGCATTGCCAATTCCCAGCTCTGGGGACACCTGCCTGTCTGTGTTCTCTGTTCTCTAGACAGAACCCAAGTGCTGCTGGGTGCATCATGACAGGTGGCTGTTGCCGAGTGAGCACTTAGGATTTCTGTGAGGATGAAGACTGGAGTCAGCAAATGAAAACAGGGTGCACTCTTCGATCTGCAACGTTATTGTCGTCAGCGTTAAAGAATTCTAGACAGATGTTAAAAGATGTGTCAGTCTAGGAGTCTGAAATATTCAACTAGGAACATGGCGTATAAGAGCAAATTTCCTTTTGTCACAGTAATATTAGTTAAAATAGGAAACTATAGAAGGAAAAATATAGAAGGAGGGGTGAGGGAGAAAGAGAGAGACAGAGACAGAGAGTCAAAGAATCCTATCTCAAAAAACCCGATCTGCTGGAGTTTTTATACATTACCTTTTCCAAACCTGATAAAAATTCTTCACAGAAGTAATGACCCTGACTTGCAGAAGAGGGAGCTGAAGGTCAGAAAAGTTAAGTAAACTGCTCAGGGAATCTTCACTAAAGCCGGTGGCAGGTGGACCCCAGCTCAGTCTGTGTCCTCCGTCTGCTCCAAAGTGGCTTCGTGATGTTCTTGCAAGTGAGTAGAAGAATAAATGAATAAAACAGTACTGCAGCCATGGAAATTCACATTTTGTTGAATGAATATATGCTGCTACTGTTCCTTCACGCCTGATCCCCAAATCCATAAATCTAACGCCCAACCGGCCGCTCCTGCTGCCCGTGTACGCACAGGCACTGCCGACCTCATCAGTTTGCCTTGGCCACTAGCCCTGGCCCAGGGTGTCCCGTCTGGGGGAGCACTGCACCCCCTCCTGCTCACTCAAGTCCCACATAGGGAATCACCCTGACGTCCGCTCTGCTCTTTGCGCCTCTGCTCGCTCTCTTCCCTGACAACCCCTACTCCAAGCCATAGTGGCCCTTCTGGACCGTGGTTCCTGCTTGGCCACGTCCCTCTGACCTTCCTCCTGGCAATTCTCCTTTTGAGAGGCTGTTTTCATCTCTGTTGTATAAAGAAAAAATGAAATGGCTTCCTACTTCGGTGAGAAGAGGGGGTCATGATGTCCGAAGCTTGGCTTGCACAGCCCAGAGTGTCCTGGCCCCTAGGAGTCCCTGCGCTGGGCTCGCATCACTGTCTCTGGCTATCCACGCACCTGTCACAGACTAGCCTTTCCGGGCCCCCAGGTCTGCCACACTCAGAATAGGGGAATTTGAACAACTAATGACCCCCACCCTATTCTATTTTTCCTCCATAATACTAACCATTGCATACCTCATTGATGACATCATTGTTTATTGTCTGACTTCCTGCAGGAGAAGGTGAGTTCCGTGAAGACAGGTTATTGTTCATTTTGTTCACTGATTCCCTGTTCTTGCCAGTTATTTAACCATTGTTATAGAAATTGTCTCATTCACTATTCTTCGTGGCATATGAATGAATAAAGCATGTGCCCACCAAATGTTTGGATAGCGTGGACTTGTGCCTGCGAGAGGGTAGATGTATCCCGTGGCAGGAGCAGGGTCAGAGACGATCGGGCTGGGGCAGCAAGGCAGCAAATGAGCCAGGTACTGTAACAGGGACTGAATAAAAGCCTGTCTCTGGGTCCCAAAGGTCACAGGAACACGGGACTGTGGGGGGAAATGACATGGTAGAAGGGATTATGAAAACTAGTTTTTGTTTGGGTTTTTTTTGGACTATTTTTAAAATTAACATTTTGTATTGTTGTAGCACATTTGTTATAATCAATGAACCAATGTTAACTAACATCTGAACTTTAGGGTTCGTTCTTTGTGTTGTGTAGCTCTGAGTTTTGACGAATGCATAACTCTGTGTATCCACCATCACAGCTGCATGCAGAGCAGTCCTGCTGCCCTGAAGTCCCCTGGCCAGCCCCTCCCCTCAGCGCCCGTCCCTGGCAGCCACTGACCTTTTTACTGTTCCTACAGTGCTCTTCCTAGAATGCCCCGCAGCTGGAATCATGTGGCGTGATTCCAACTTTCAGACTGCAGACTGGCTTCTTTTACTTAGCACTATGCCTTTAAGTTTCCTCCCTGTCTTCTTCATGGCTTGAAAGCTCATTGTTTATCGCTGAATAATATTCTATTGTCCGTCTGAATGTACTGAAGTTTGATTACTGACTCAACTATTGAAGGAAATTTTGGTTGCTCCCCAAATTAACAATTATGAATACGGTTTTTAGTTAGTAGGAAACACGTGACGTCGTACTGTCCGTAGAGCTCCATGAAGTGCCAGCCCATCCAGGTACAGTGAGAGAGTGTCCGCACACGGCCAGCTGCTCCTCCCTGCAGACTCCACACCGGATCTCTGCGCTTTTCGTGATTGTCTATCAAGGAATCTGGTGTTAAATTCTGAGCCCAATATTTTGTGATAAACTGTCACATTCAGAAAAGAAAAAAAGCCACGAAGACAATTGAAAGACTCAAAATCCTCTCCTTTGAGGAAATGCTGAAGGTACTAAGTATATTTTGACTGGAGAAGAGAGAACTCAGAGACCCTGGCAGCCATCCTCAAGGATGTTAAAGGCAGTCATAGGGAGGGGGCTGACGCTGTTTTGCAGAACCGTGGAGAATGGAGCCAGGGGCAGTGGGTGAAAGGCTCCCTGGAGCTGGTCCTAAGTTTGGAGAGGGTGCTGAGGGCGCCCACCCATTCTGTGGGAGACACTCCCCTGTCTCTGTCATCAAAAACCAGAGGACAGTTGCCATCTGACAATCAAGTCTCAAAGTACTCAACCCCGGTAAATTCTCACGTATGCCTCACATGAACACTATTCCAAACCTGTCAATCAAAGAAAATTTCTGAGTACGAACTTTCCGAAACGACCTTGAAATAGAGTCGTGTCCAGTAACCCATATGATATAATTCTATATCTCAATGTCACAAGAAACCCTTAAAGGTGATTGAAATTGGTTTTTTTTTAAGTTAGTTTTCAAAACCCTTAAACGTGAACATCAACTGTAGCGTGGGGTGTAATCCCGCCTGGGAAAAGGTAGGCATTGCTTTCCTTTGGAACTCCTGAGTTTTGATGTTCAACATGTTGTCTGTGTCCTCTCAGCGTCAGTGCAGACCTCTCCCTGCAGCTCACGTCCGGAGCGGTACCCCCAGGTGCTTCCCGCTATGTGATGTGCGGACCCTGCTCTTCTTCTCCACGGAGCCAAAGGCGCCGCCACGCGCTGCCCTTGCACCGCAGCTCTCGCTCACCTCGTGAGTCACCTCTTCGGAGGATGGTTAGTGCCACATTGAGTCCAGCCAGGGCCAGTGGTTACAGCAACTCCTGAGAAAGAATCCTGGCTCTTCTGTGGAGCTAAGCTCTTCCGGACCTTAATCTTATGCCTGAGTCTCCCTTCATCTTTGAGACCCAAGTTATCTGGCATTTTCCCTAACTGAAATTCTTAAAATCACCTTGGTTCATCACCCCCCCACACCCTTTGCCACCAGTTTCTCTATTATTTCTACAGAAAAACAGACATCCAGGCATTAAAATACCGAAGTCCTAGACTTGGCCGTTCTCTGTTTTCTGAAGCCCAGCACAATCTCGCTGTGGCTGGAGCCCGGCCTGGGCAGGAAATAGTTTTCCGTACGTGAGGGCAGCGCCCCTGGACGTTCGTGGCCTTCAGAACTCAGCCTGGGATCCTCCTGCGAGAGTCCTAAAAGCTATTTGACCCAAGCTTATGTTACTTTTGGCTTCAAGGGGGAACTATAAAAACCCTAATTTGGCTATGCAGGTCAGGGAAGCAAAGATCATAGCAGGCCTTCCTTTAAGATTAGACTTTATATTTGACACTCTTTCTGTCAGAGCAAAGTACATAGAAATAACACGCCATGCTTATAATGCCATCCATTTAATTAGTTTGTACACACTAATACAGTATCGAATGTTGGCAAAGTCGCACCTGCTGACTGTGCCCCACTCACACGAACGCATTGCAGTGCTATCTTTCTAGTCTCACATCAAGATATTATTTCATCATTTCATACTCCCAAATCTTTTATTTGTTCAGTCAGCGGCGCCAAAGTCACTGAGGAAGGGAAGAGCAGACCGCGAACACAAAGCCGGCCTTTGCATTGCTGCGGATCGGTGGTCATTTTAACCCTGCACCATTGCTGTATCTTTTTGAAATTTTCCTAGGTGGCAAATTAAAGATCCTTGAAGAAAAGTTATTGTGTAAAGACCTTGAAGAGACAGAGGGAATTCCAAAATTTGTCCTGAATATTACAAGTCAAGTCCGAAACTGGGGCTCTGCGTGTGAAGGAAGCGAGGGT
The DNA here is from genome assembly GCF_041146395.1 of Eulemur rufifrons. Taxonomy (NCBI): domain Eukaryota; kingdom Metazoa; phylum Chordata; class Mammalia; order Primates; family Lemuridae; genus Eulemur; species Eulemur rufifrons. The sequence goes on along the minus strand of NC_091011.1, from coordinate 2,476,899 downwards.
GAGGAGAGCCACTGCGTCGATCCAGCCTGCTGGGCATTGTTCAGTTTGGTCCAGCAACCACGCTGAGGGTGGGGCCTCGTGCCCACTAGGGGGCCAGAACACAGGAACCCCCCACCATGTGGGTAAGCGCCACCAGGACGGCTGAACGGGCAGAGGAGAGAGCTGTCCACTGCCCGGGGGCAGGATGGATGCCCAAGGGAGTCACCTGGAAGGACTCTGGTTTAATGTGTGGCAGAAGTGGGAGGAGGAGGTCCCCTCAGCATTGTCAAAGACACTCGGGTGTAAGAGGTGACGGTGCTTTGGGGCCATCCGTGCTCGTGGCAGAGTCCCCAGTGCAATGGCTGGAGGGCCGATGCATGCTGTGAGCAATTTCTGAGTTTCATGGGTGTTGAAGAGACCCTGTTAGAAGCCTCTAGGACTGTATTTGCAGCCCAGCTATTGGGCAATCTTATTGACTCAATGTCCCCACTTTCGAAGAACCAGGGTTTGTGCTTTGCAGATTAAGACGTTTACAACGTGAGTGCTTGCTCACAACTTTGGGACCATGTGTTTATTACCACAGAAAACTACATTAATAAAAATCCAATTAAAAAAGGATTAAGCTCACGTTAATACTAGAGGAACCTGAAGAGATTAACGGGTTTAGCCTCTTTTCCTCCTCAGGCAGATATTTTTCTTTTTCAAACCATCACAGATGGATGTGCGTTCTCTTCCTGAGAATATTCTAATCCAGGAAGGCCATGTGCCAATATTTTTTCTCAAAGTGCTTTTACTGAATGAAATATTTTCTGTTGTATCGGAAGCCACTTGTTCTTCCTCAGTTATCTGTAAACACTGAGAGATATTGATTGGTGCTTCCCAGAAAAAATTATTTATTTGTCCCATGATCAATGGACTCTGAAGTACGTTTTGTGGGTAAAGACGAGAATAACAGCCACAATGATCATTTTCTCAACACTCTTTAATGTGGGCAAGGCATGCTCCCCAAGAGTGGTAGGGCCACCGGGCTGGGGTGACAGACCCAAGCCAGCACAGCTTTTCCTCCTCACCAGTGTTAAAGTCATGCTGCCTCCACCTTCCACTGAGATTTTTTAGGTTTTGACCTAAAGTGCATGCCCTTTACAGGTGATATAGTATAATTCCTAGAACCTTTATTTAATTTTCCATGATCAGAAAAAAACATTGATTTATATCTTCTAAAGCAGTAGCAAGCTAATTCTTGATGTTCTAGCAATTCTACTACTGGGGATTTACCCAAAGGAAAAAAAGTCATTTTATCAAAAAGATACCTGCACTCAAATGTTTATAGCAGCACAAGTCGCAATTGCCAAGATGCGGAATCAACCCAAGTGCCCGTCAATCCATGAGTGGATTGACAAAATGTGGTATATGTACACCATAGAGTACTACTCAGCCATGAAGAAGGACGAATTGAGGCCTTTGCAACATTGGATGTAACTGGAGACCATTATCCTATGTGAAGTATCTAAAGAGTGAAAAAGCAAACACTACATGTACTCATTATTAAATTGTAACTAACCGAGGAGCACACAGGTGCACAGAAGGAAGTAGGTAGTCCAGGTAATCTGGGTATTACACGATTAAACAGTAATTCCCTGAGCTACTTCTGGGTGGTGCTTTAACAGAGGGGAGGAATCTTTTACTGGTGTGACCTGCAACTTGCCATGGCGCACAGAAAGCAGAGGGTCTGTTTGCAGCCTCCAGGAAATTACTTTTCTCATCAGTATTGGACTGAGTAGCTTGCGGTGCTGTGCCTTTGGGCCCACACCACTAGTGGGCAACAGCACGTCACCATGGAAAGCTGCAAGATGCTGCCTAGTGTGATTCTCAGAACCCTTTCCGGAGAGTTCTGTGTCACTGGAAAGAGCACTTTGATAGGCCACCGGGCAGCACAGGCTCAAGTAACACCTGCTCACTGACCTGCCCACGGGGAGGCAGGTCTTGTCCCCACGGGCTCCTGTTTTGGAGAAAGACAAGAAGTGCTGACAGGGACCACGTTCCTTCCCAAGCAGCACTCAGCCTTCTCCTCTGGAAAGGCACTGGACAAGGACAAAGAATGCCCATTTGAGGGGACATCAGATGATTACTCTGCCCTCTACTAGACCTGGGTGAGCACCAATTTTAAGTTTTTCTCATGGTTAATGGCACCAGGACAAGGTGCTCCCACTGTCCAGAGAAGGCAGAGCCAAGGACACGAGTCTCTTGCAGAGTTCCATCTCAGCAGGGCTGTGTTGGGTCTGTGACATTACCTTATACTTACAGACTGGGGAAAAGTCCTGTATTGGAATTCATAGACATAAAATTAAACTTTCGCATGGAAGCAGGTTATAGTACTAGGATATGTATTTGGCCAATGGTGTCATATGAAATAGTTTTAGTAGACATCTATTCAGTCTTTTTGTTCACTGTAGGCACTAGGCTGTGTCTCAAATACTCTTCATAAACAAGATTGAGTTATTAAGGAAACATGCCAAAACATCTTTCTGGAAACTTTTCATTTTGTTTTTCCAGAATTCTGCAAGTCAGAGTGCATGTCAAAACCTCTAGTTTTCCATTTTTCCATCATCGATTATTAAAAAGAAAAAAAAGCTGCAATTCTACTTCTATCCTCAACCTAAGCAGATACCCAACCACTTCTACTGATGTCCTGAGTACCAAGGAAGTGGAGCTCACACTTAGGTAGAAACATGCATTTCCTATTTCCTTCCCACCAACCTTCTTGCCTCAATCAATGCATGGAGCAGTGACCCCCCCCCCCAGTCCAAATTCTGTGCCGAACTACAGGAAAGATACCAGCTACCTCCTCCAGATTCATGGACTGCTCTCACCAAGGCAAATGGGGATTATTGACACCACGACCTTTGCCCCCTCAAAGACCTTCCAGGGAAGAGGCCCTTGTCTGTGTATCTTTCTGCCCCAGGCATAGCACAGTGCTTGCTGGCGAAGCTGCAATTACTGTTTGCAAATGAACCGATGAGTGTGTGAATGAGCTATTAACCAGAAGAAGACACGGAAAGTTTACCTCATCTAGGTCCATATGTCTTTACCATGGTTGGCCAGGGAAATCCCAGACTTCAGGGAATGGCCAACCCAACGGTTGCTAAAGGAGGACTGATCAGCCCTGGAGGTACCAAGGCAGGACATGCTCCTGCACCAGACCCAGGTTGAAACTAACCACAGAAATTTAGGTCAAGACACAAGAACGTTCTAGGCTAAAAGCTACCTAAGTTTACCAGTGTGACAAGGGGAGGAAGTATTAGGAGTTCAGAAGGATTAAGGGTACAGAAAGGCAGTGTTCTAGAATTTTGAATTTTCACCCAAGGCCCTGCTCGTTGCTAGAGGGATGAAGGCTTGCCCGGTGCAAAGTGAGAGACGCATGAGAGTCGGTGTGTGACCACCTCACAACCTGGGCAGCCACCAAGGCCACTGGACAACAAAATGTTCAAGACCATTTTAGCTCCTGATGATTCAGCTTGGTTCTCTCATAGGTCCAAATTCACTTTTTTAAAAACAGTAGACTGTGGGACTATACCAACAAACTCCCACATTAAGCCACACACGTCCTCTGTTTTTAGAAGAATGAAAGCTCGTATCTCTACTTGATTCGTTCACATTGAGGTGCAAATGACTGGAAAGTTTAAACTTACTGGAAAATATTTGCATTTTAACAAATATTTCCCTGTGAATGAATTTCCGAATTCATGTGAGGTATTGCAGAGATACTTTTAGTAGCAGGACCTTCCCCAAACCCTGCAAGGGCAAAAGGCATCATCTTGGGATGGAGGTCTGAAAGTCGCTAATTCGTGTTCTGGAATCTGAAATCTCTAAAATATACAATATTTCCTCAGTCACCCTGTGAACTCTGAACTTGGTGTATTCCCTTCCCTGGCAACTGCTCTTTTGAAGCTTACTCAGACTTTTATTTAGAACTAAAAAGCAAGAGGAATTTCTTTCACAGAAGTTATACCAAGTGGGCTATTACACACCATGTAACCATAGCTCATAAAACATGAAATGGCTTGAATTAAATTATGATAATGTAGGATAAATTGCTAGAAGTCTTATCACATTCTTAATTTGGTTCTATCTGGTTGAACACATCAACCACTTCTTCAGAAACATTTTTGGTGAACAAGATAGAATAGAATTGTCATTGATGTGTCAGGGAACTTAGTGTTTGGAAGATAGTCCCAGATAAAAGGAAAATAATAATAGATAAAAGTAATGAAATAAGTGTTAATAAGTTCTTAGCTATGAATCAACTATGAAAAACTTACATAAGTGGATGTCAAATGAGAAGGAAGGGAGGAAGGATTTTCGATAGACTCGGCCAATGAGAAAGTCAGTCTGGGGCCGGGAGCGCTGCGTGCTAACCCTTCACGGGCACCGTCAGGTCTGGCCTGGCCTGTGCGCCTTCTGCACCCACACCCCACCCAACAGCCTGGCCTGTGCGCCTTCTGCACCCACACCCCACCCCACAGCCGCCTCCACTGCCCCTCTCTTGGTGCTGCTCAGCGCAGCCCAGCAGAACCCAGCCGCACCCACGCTGCCTCCTCGCTTCCAATCCGAGTGGCCGGTCACCAACTCGGGAAGGATAGGACACAGCATCGCAGAGCTGCACCAGGGCCACGGATGTTCTTAACGCTCAGCTGCCTAACAGTTTCATTTAATTCTTTCAATTGTCTTTGGTCAGGATTTTCTCTTTTTTTTCTTCTTTTTTAAATCTTTTTTTAAATTAAGTAAAACTTGTACCTATTTAATCCTCTTCTTCTCCTCAAGGCTCCTACTTAGTGACGCCTCATCGGCTACCAAGTTACTGCACCTACTTCTTCAAGAAAATGAGGACGTCAGGCGTGATCACCCCAAATGTGGCCCCTGAGCTTTCAGTGTGTCTACATGTGTGCATATTTGCTGATCATTTTATTTAACACCAGACAACAAGGTCCCTGGAGTGAGGCTGTATCCGTAGTTGCGTCCCGCCCCGTGGCACCTCACTCCACGGGCGGCTCCCCTTCCCCGGCTGCCGGCCTGGCCCCGGGTATCCCTGCCTTCTGCGGCTGCCCCGCGGCTGCCGCTTGCTTTACAGGTTTGGACCCAGAGTCCCTGGCTCCCTGCTCACCCCTCACGCGCTGCCCTTAGTTCATGTCGGGAACACGTCCCGGACTCCACCTAGCCCATTTCCGATGCCTCTCAAATCCTCTCTCCAGCTCTCCCCTCCCAAGCTTCAGATATAAGTACCTAGTTGCCCCCTGGGCATCGTCACTGCATGTTCCTTTGGCGTCACCTCTCTAGCCCCTGCCTCTTCCGCACGTTGCTGCAGCCGGCGGGGGCTATTGCCAGTTACCAAAGTTCAAACCCTAGAAGTTTTGTCTTTTCCATCACCTTCTCTACCCCGTCAAGTCGCTGCCAGTCCCACCCTTTTACTTTACAAATATTTCTCCGGTCTGCTCCTCATTCCACTCCTGCGCCCGCTACTGTTGTCCAGACCTCACCCTCTTACCTAGACAGCTCACAGCCTCCAAAACAATCTCAGACCTCAAGTCTTGTCCCTCCATCACCTGTCCCCCCTGGTGCCTGAGCACTCACCGTGGTGCCTGGCCTCTGCCTGCACCAGAACGCCCAAGGGTGCCCCCAGCAGGCAGGGCTCTGCTCGCTGCCCTTCTCCGGCCTGGCCTGGCCGTCCGTCTCACGTTTCTCCGGCCAGCAGCGCCGAACGGCGCGTGTCCGTGCACTTGCCGTGCCTGTTCTAACCAACGAACTGTTTTGTCCTGCTCTCTGGCCAGCACCCGTTCCCTTCCCTGGCCAACTCCTGTCTTAAGACTCAACAAAAATGTCAGCCCCCCAGGACACCTTTCCAATTCCACAGACTGTGTGAGGGTGCCCTCTGCATCCCTATGATGCTAATGTTTATGAGCTTTTAAAGTCCTTATTACTGTCCCTCCCAATGAGTTAGAGTTATTAAATAGTTATTTTCTCCATGTCTGATGACTAGCCCAGCTACAGCCGAGTGGCCCAGCCTTCCTCGGCGTGATCATAACGTGCATCAGGCCACTGCTCACCGCAGCACTGCTGTGTGACGGCCGCGAGTGTGGGAGCCTTTCCCCGTGTTCCCTTAGCGGCCCCTACGTCCTACGTTCATTCCGCAGGGACAGAGTGACTGCTGCAAGACGGGTGCTCCATAGGAATCTGCTGAATTAATGAAGCATTAACACCTTTTTCTCCAGCTCAGGGCAAATCTTTCTGCATTATGACATATGGAGATTGCAAGTTTTGAGCTTTTAGCCCAATAATTTGTCAGTCAAGGGATATGAAAATACGTTTCTTCATTTCCTCCTGGAACAGAAATAATAACATCGGCAAAACCCCATCCTTCCATCCACTTCCTGTATGTAAATAAACCTAACACCATTTAAAAGGGACTGTGTCACTTGAGAAGCCTTCTCTTAAAACTGGGACTCGACTTCAGTTTTACTGGCTCTGTTAGGCTGTGGGCTGAATATAAATACACACCCAGGCCCTTGGAATCAGCTTATTATTTCTTTGCAAATACAATTTGTAGTGGACTTCCTGGAGATGTTTCAGAGCAGGAATTAGCAACTTATTTGTTCCTTTTTAACTTTCCCTTTAAAATATCCAAGAAAATCTAAAAGGAGAGAGAGAAAATCTGCAGCAGCTCTGACAGCAGAGATCGGAACCATCCCAGCCGGCCCGGGGGGCTTGCTCTGACCACAGACCCCGCCGTGGCCCACTCCGCAGCAGCAGGCAGAGCGGGGCCAGCGGGCCGGGCTCTAGGTGGAGTCTGCGCCTGGTGTCCCCTTCACATCTGCATTGGCACTTTGCGCTCTAGTCCCTTACTGAATCTTTCCTTTGCACCTAAACGGAAGAACTTTTTTCCCCAGAATAAGTTTGAACCATTTTCTCACACATTGCTTAGTATGTAGGTTTCTGCCCAGAATAAAGTTACTTGAATAATTGCCCTAACTCTTCTTACGTCTGCCCTTGGATTGCAACTCAGGGCCTCTGTGCCCTCCCTGAGTGGCAGATGTGTGTCTTCCTTGCTCAGATAACTATTCTACATCTTCTTCTCGGTCTTCAGGCCTAGGCTCCATCTGGTGTTTCAACGTCTATAAATCAGGTTCATTCACGCCTTTATGTGGCATTTTGACGCCTGGGTCTGCTTGATCAGGTAACTCCTGAGATGAGCAGGAAAACTCCTATATGTGCCCTTGTGCCCAGATTCTCTCCCTGCTCACTCATACTTTGCTCTTGGCTACTTGGGCTGTTGTCTTAGCGCACCGTGAGTCAGTCAGGAGCACATTCCTGTCTCTCTGACTCACTCTCAGCCGGAAGCTGCGCTTTCCCTCCCGACCGGCCTGGGCCTTCCGTGCACTGCGCCGGTTGCCGGGCCTGCCCTGGGAGGAGGTGACTAGACTTCCTGCAAGGTCGCTGACAGACTTTCTCTTCCGAAACACATGAGCAATTTCCTGGCCGCTGCTTTCTGCTGCTTCTCCACTAGATGTGCTTAGGAAGCGTGTTAACCATTCAAGGAAAGCCTTTCTGAAATACAGGAAACAAAACATTGGCTAGTTAATCTTCATGCTGAAATTATTACTGTAATTTGAAATGATAATTATAAAAATATGCAGGATGTGGATCTTTTACAATCCAATTCAACTTTAAGAATTGAATTCTCAAATCCGTAGACTGAAACATGTTACTAGGCAGCTTTTTAAGTTTCAAGTGTGAGCAGCCTGTAGTAGTCCTCTGACTTTTCCATTCCTCCTCCTGGAGTGTGGCACAGGAGTGCAAACGGCTTTCCGAATGTAAAAAAGGACAACTTTGACTTGTGACATTTGCTAATTTCTGTGGTGTAAATGCTCTCACTACGGCTGATTTCAAGTTATAAACACTTTAACAGCTGGCTCAGAAAATTCCTGCACATTTACCAATTGGCGCTTTGGAGCTGGCAGCCCTTGCCTCCAGCGTAGCCCTGGCCGTGGTTCTGAGCTGAGCCGCCCACTGTCTCCCTTAGGCCCAGCCGACGACCAGCAATGCATGTGGTCACTCTGGAGACAAAGTGGTCTCAGCAATGAGCATTTCCAATAAACTCTCCTCTATGATTTGAAAATCACAACACATCACAGCATAAACAGGCTTTCTAATTTATGCAATAGGCTTTAAGTTTTCTGTATTATTTTTCTACTTGTATATAATTGACAAAGAGACAAGTTCATATGTTCCACAGACTTCTACAAAAAAGAGATATTTTGCTCATTTCAACACCTTTTGTGTCAATGCTGCGTGGACGGCAGCTGTGGTTCTGGCGCTGAGTCACCAGGGGTCTCGCGGACAGCGCTCTGAGGGAGTGCGGCCCACCTGCGCGGCCCGCTGGGCTTCCCAAGCTGTGGTCCCGGTAACTGGGAGGACCCCGTCAGTCCGGACAGAGGTTTAACCTGGGACGCTTGTTTGTTTCACTCTTGACCTAGTAAGAAAACTGAATAATTTTTTAACCGTGGGACATCCTTAGTGTTTGTGCACGCACTTCCTCAAAGGCCCTCTGAGGAGCAGCCTTTGTGAACACTGCCCGAAGGACTTGGTGTTCCTGCAGAGCGCAGCGGTCTGCTGGCCTGGCTGCTGAGGCGGGTCCCAGCTCTGCTATCATGGTGACGGTGTCTGTGATCCAGGGGCACTTCATCCAGACACCTTCTCTGACTGGGTCCTGACTGGCTGAGTGTGTTGGGCGAGGGGGGAGAGGGTTACACATCTTGACCTCTTTTGAATAAATCAGGTTTTGAAGTAGATTTATCAAAACAAGTTTGCCATAGCCTTGCTGAGTGGTGATAGTAAACTCTCCCACTGACAGTAGTAGTTTGGAGTATTACTTACAAGCAGTGTTATTTATTTAGTATTTCCAATCCCAATACATTTGGGGCCACAGCCCTCCAGTACGTATGTGTTTGTGTGGGAGAGGTGTTAAAGGAAAACACATAGCCACTCCTTTTCCCCCAACACATTTCTGGCGACTCTGGGAGAGAGAGGGCAGTTCATAAATGCAGAACAATGCTCTGTACCTAAAATAAACAGATAAAATCAGATGCGAGACAGAAGACTGGATCCCAGCTTAGGTATCCTGGACAGGAAGAGTGTTAGAGCCGGTTCCCCTCGGCCCACGGAGCAAGGAAGACACAACAACCAAGGCTGCAAAAGGCAAAGGAGTTTATTTGCTAGCTCGAGCTAGGGTCCAAGTCCCAGAGCGCCAACGCAGTGGCCTCTTCACGAACAAGGACCCCGCCCTGTGATACAAGGTGAGTTTTATACTCTCTGCTGTTTACAAGACTCTGGTCTCTGGTTTATAAGCGATATTGGGAAGCACACACCTCACACAAGCTGTTCACACACTGATCATGCCTTGCCCTTTTTATCTAATTGGTCGGTTGAAGCCTTGGGACTCCTAGTCCTTTATCAGGAGGTAACTTGCGGTCGCCTCCCTGGGGCCTTGTTTTTCTTAATTTTTCTGAAGCCCGTTATGCCAAGCTAAGCATCAAGCAAGCCAGCCATGGACCCAGAAGCTGAAATAGGCTGTTAGCCCTTTACAATATTTTTCTAGTTCTACAAGAGAACTGTCCCTGAGCACAAGAGGGCAGCCCTGGCGAGTGGCCTTGAGTGTCCCCATGCCCTGCAACCCTCGCGTTGCCTATGGGGCCTCTGCAGGAGTCGCTACCTGGGTGTGAAAGGTTGGGGTCCACTCAGAGCTGGGCAGTGTCACCTCCTGTGCATTGACAAATCATGGCTGGGCCTTATGAGCTAGGCAGGGAGTGTGGGATGCTTACACACCACACACACACACACACCAAAGACTAGGAGCACAAATCTATTACCCCAAACCCAAATCCCTGGGCTCTTACCCACCGTGTGAGAGCATGCCAAGGTTCCTCAGTTATTCCAGAAAAGACATTAAGAGTTAAAATCCTGAAACAATGATAGGGAAACAAAAGCAGAACTGTAAGCCAGAAAAAAAGTCAGATGTGAATATAAGAAGAAGACAAGATAAGAATGTACAACTTTCGGGGGTAGCAGAGAAAGTTTGATCTATTCAAGGGAAGGTCAAAAAAAGGAGGGAAAAACAATCAGAAAATATAATAAACTGAAAATGTAAAATAAGATGAGAGAAACAAATCTGTACATAGCGACGACTACAATGCAGGAAGACCCTACAGTTGGTGTAGACACCCCTGACACTGCTGAGTGGCCTGGGCCAGCGCATGAAGAATGTGTGTGGACATGAATGTTCCCCAGTGCCCAGATGTGTGCACACAGAGCCAAGGAGGGGCAGTGGGAGGGCGTGGGTCAAGGGCTGGCTGCCGTGCCACCCTCTCATCAGTGCCTCATTCTGTCAGGCAAATGCAATGACTCCCGGAGCTCCACAGAGCCTACCCTTCCACACCAGTAGGAAGGTGTTAGGTTGGTGCAAAGGTAATTGCAGTTTTAGCATTGTTGAAATTTGTCGTTTGATATTGGAATACATTCTTAAGTAAATGTGCTTATGTTATACATCATTTTAATGCACATTTATTGATTTATGCTTTTTTGCTAATGATTTATTACTTGCTGTTTATTTTATATTTACTTTAGACTATGGAAGTGATGTTAGACAAAAAGCAAATTCCAGTGATTTTGTTCTTTGAGTTCAAAATGGGCTGCAAAGCAGCGGGTACTATTCGCAACATCAACCACACATTTGGCCCAGGAACTGCTAATGAACGTACAGTGCAGGGGTGGTTCAAGAAGTTTTGCAAAAGAGACGAGAGCCTTGAAGGTGAGGAGCGCAGTGGCGGCCACCGGAAGTTGACAACGACCAATTGAGAGCTATCATCGAAGCTGATCCTCTCATAGCTACAGGAGAAGTTGCTGAAGAACTCAAGGTCAACCATTCTACAGTTGTTTGGCATTTGAAGCAAACTGGAAAGGTGAAAAAGCTTGATAAGTGGGTGCCTCAGGAGCTGACCAAAAATCAAATCAAAAACATCATTCTTTTGAAGTGTCCTCTTCTTGTACACAACGAACCATTTCTCAATTGGATTGTGATATGCTACGAAAAGTGGATTTGATATGACAACCAGCAATGACCAGCTCAGTGGTTGGACTGAGAAGAAGCTCCAAAGCACTTCCCAAAGCCATACTTGCACCAAAAAAAGGTCATGGTCACTGTTTGGTGGTCTGCTGCCAGTCTGATCCACTACAGCTTTCTGAATTTTGGTGAAACTATCACATCTGAGAAGTCTGCTCAGTAAATGCATGAGATGCACCGAAAACTGCAACACCTGCAGCCGGCATTGGTCATCAGAAAGGGCCCAATTCTTCTCCACAACAACGCCTGACTGCACGTCCCACAACCAATGTTTCAAAAGTTGAACTAATTGGGCCAGGAAGTTTTGCCTCCTCCACCATATTCACCTCACCTCTCGCCAACCAACTACCACTTCTTCAAGCATCTCAACAACTTTTTGCAGGGAAAATGCTTCCACAACCAGCAGGATGCAGAAAATGCTTTCTGAGAGATCATGGAATCCAGAGGCATAGATTTTTACACTACAGGAATAAACAAACTTATTTCTCATTGGCAAAAATGTGTTGATTGTAATGGTTCCTATTTTTATCAATAAAGATGTATTTGAGCCTAGTTGTAATGATTTAAACTTTTGCATCATCTAATACATTTATCAAGGAAGGATGAGAGAACTTTGTTTTTATTTTATTTAACATTTTGAATTTTTATTTAACTTTTGTTATTTAACAAATTAAAGTTTGTTAATTTGAGTTAAAACTTTTTAAATATTTAGAACGTGTGTGTGTGAGCTATTGGAGAATGCGGACGGGCCCGGCGGTGAAGGTGTGAGGAGGGACAGCTGCTGGCCAAATTTAACACTCAGTTGTGGTCATTTTACCCCTTCGTTAAGCGTTCAACAAATGCTAGTTAATATTCCTATTGACAAAGATTTTCAAGGAGTTAGCAGATAATTAGAGAGGAAACCAGCCCAACAGAAACCAGTGACAATTTGATCACTAATACATGTTAAAGTGATAAAATTTAATACATTTTAATGTATTAAATTGGATTTTTGTCTCTGTTTCATAGGAACCTGGTGGAAGACCTGGGGCGGATGTGGAAACAGTAAGAAATAAAGCCACTGCTTGGCGGGCTTTTTTTCGCCTTAGGCGAACTCACTTGAATCCTCGCAGGTGTGCGGAGCAAAGCCGCTCTCGCAATCCCAACAGTACATGAGTTTTAGAACAAAGACACTCTTAGGAACACAAAATAAAATCACGCCATTCTCCGAAGTTGGGTTGTCGTGTGGATGGTCGGTCCCAGTTCATGTTCTTACTGGAGAGTTCCGTGCCGAGGAGCACGGCGGTTCAGACTGAGGTGCTGCTTCAGAGGCGAGGTGGGGACCCCACGGCCGCCTTTTCGCAAGAACTGACCGTGTTGTCTCCTACTGGGACGCTCACGTTGCAAAAGATTATTTCACTTTCTTGCGCACGCCCCGCGGGTATTTCCAAGTTTCGGGAAATGTTTCTTTCTTCCTAAGAAAATGAGCTCTTATCCATCTTAAATATTTTCTTACCAATCCAGTGGGGCTACCAAAACAACAGAATGAATCACTGAAGAACTGCTCCTACGCAGACAGGAAAGCGTCTGTAACTCTTGCTGAGCAGAGTTCCTTTTCAGAGGAAGTCCCAGAGTACACATTAGTCTACAGAGTACTCCAGAGGCCTTCTACAGGGCTTTTAATAAAAAAACACATAAACAAAATGAAGCTAGGAAAATTTGCTTTAGTGCCTCTTACAGGTCCCTTGATTCACGGTATACAAATACCTTTTCACTGGTGTCCTTGTGTTGCATCATTACTACTGTAGTCAGTATCATTTCGTTTATGGTTTCTTATTATTTTGTCTTTTTTCACACATATACAAAAAAATTTTTTGTGTTGGTTAAAGAATTTCACAAAGAAGACAACACACACACACACACACAAATGTTGCTTGTTATCATAAACATGGTGGTTGAAGAATTGTTAGAGATCGTATTTTCTACACCCAGAGATTTACAGAAACATAATGAAAACCCAAAACAAACAGGATTTTTATATTCTGCAAAGAGGAGGTTCCCGTCCTATGAGGTCTTGACACAGTTATTCTATTTTCTTTCAAACGAATGTGAGTTTGTGTGTTTAAGTCCACCGTGTTGCTTTCCTGTTTCTCTTTGTGGAGTTTCTCTACTTCCATCAAATATGGCTTTTCCCAGGTTTTTACGTTGTGGTTTTGTGGGAATAAGATTCTTAATGGAGTACGTAAAGACAATTTTCCATGAAATTTCCTGGCTTCGTGCAGTTCTATATTTGAAAATAGATTGATAAATCTACTGTGAGAAACTGTCAGGCCCGTCGTCCCCACTTCACCCTAAACTCATTTCCTGCTAGGCAAGACTTGAAATAGTTCAAGCAAAATAATCCTAAGAACACAACAAACTATGCACTGACCTCATACGAGAGCATTAAGTCCGTGGTTTGACAGGAGTTCATTTCTGAGTAATGCTAAGATACACCACTTGCCAAAAAAATTGCCATTTAATGTTTTAGTTGAAGAGTGATTTATTTTCAAAAATATTTGTTCCAGATGTTCGAATTCACCTCACTTTAAAAGGCCACATTTTTAAAGGCGAGTGACCTTGACTTGCAGCTACTTCATCAAGTAATGCACTTCTGTTTAATATGTTGAAAGGAAGATGCCTATTTATTTTGCCTTGGTATTCTTAGCTCAGGAAATCCCCACTGCAGACGTCCACGGCCAGCGGTGAAGCAGGCCCGCGGGGCCGGGGGGACTGCGGCCACACCTGCTTCCAGGGCGTCCCCCTCGGAGGGGACTGGGCGCACACCTCCCATCGCCAAAGAAAGGAAACGGCCAGGCTGCCGAGCAGCACATGTCTCTGGGGGCGTGTGTGGCAGTCAGAGTGGCGCAGCTTGACGGCACTGAGGGGACAGAATGGGAGCGGGTACACATTCCACGGAGATTTAAACCTGGGCTCTGGCTGACACGTGCGACGGCCACAGTGGTGTGTTTATCCACTGTCTGCTTGTCTGGTGTAAGCTGGGGAAAGCCATTTTCTACACAGAATTTGAAAACACTATTTAGTTTATTTACACTGAATACAAAGAAAGTTTCATCCTCCCTCTGAATTAGAGGCTTATTGAACCTACTACTTGAAAGTTGCTTAAAAATATTTTGACATTAGATGTACACTCCTAGAAAAGAAATATATTTATAAAAAAATAAAATCTTCTAAAATGACCTTTCTCTGCAGAAAGCTAGCTAGAAATGGATATGCAGTGGGTTAATTTCATTACTGTAAATAGTATTCTAATTTATTGATGTCAAGTGCATACTGCTTTTGTACTAATATCCCAATAAGAACAGTTTCCCAATTAGGAGTCCTCTTCACGGGGCACTTCCTTATGTGGTCAGTGTGTTTGTGTGGGTCTTCTTCAGACTGTGGGCTCCAAGAAGCTTCTGTTCCCGTGCTTGTCTGAGCCAAGACTCTTTAGGAAGTTCGCATGACGAATACCAGTACAGCCCTCGGATCGCTGCTCAGGAATCCCAGCCAGCTCTGTCGCCCGCTGGCTGTGCACGGAGTCCCCGCCCTTGCCCAACGCAGGCCTCCCCTTCCCACTGCTGCGAGCAAGGAGGCACGCAGAGCGCTGCGCTTCCGACAGTGTTTGGAGCAAAATGAGTGCTCAGCATAGTGCCTTATTATTAATATTATAATTATTTCCGTTACTGTCACTACCAACTATAGGCCATCTTAATTATCTATGGTGGTATTCTACAGTAGTTCTCCTTGAATGAGAATTAATTATTTACAGGAAACAGTGGAGACAGTATTCTTCACCCAAACTATAGCTTTCATTCAGTCATTTTTGGAATGTCACCTTCACCTTAATCAGCTTGAGAACATACTTTTTCTATTTTGTTTGTGGATCTTTTTCATCAGGGACCTTCCACTATAGGATATGATTATCCCCTTTTTAGGAGCAGATGGAAGTCAGAAAGCAGGAGAGCCCTGCAGGGCATGGCCCTTCAGGAGACAGCGGAACGGTGCGGCTGGAGCGGAGGTGGTTCCCTTACGGCCGTGCTCTGGTTTCGTCCCTGTTGTACACGGCTACCCTAAATTCCCACCATTCCACGTGCAAGTGCAAGCTCACGCCCTGAAACTCTGTGGCCAGGACACGTGTAGCCGTGTTTATAGCAGATGCCACGGTGTTGAACAGCGGCGTGTCCGTGTTCAGCCCTGACGCAGAGCAGGAAGCACCTCCTCCTGGCAAAGAGGCCTCACACTTCCAAAGCCCTTCTCCACCTGCCTCCAGCTCGGCCTGTGTGCTTCTGTTGTGCATTTGTTTCCTGGAAGTTATGCTTTCCTGCATGTTTCTGAGGACTCCTCCGACAGGAGTTTTCCTGGCTGAGGTCATCATCTGTAGCCCTCCTTTGCCTTTGCTCTGCACCACCTCTTCTCCATAGGTCCAGGTTGCTTTATTTCTATCACAGATTTTGAATTGGGGAAGCTCTATCAGACACAGCCTTGGTTGGGTGACCATTTGTCCTGGTATGCCGACTGCACCTCTTATTCTGACATAACTAATAAGAGAACCACTTTTAACTGAAAAGTGATGCAGTTTAGAAAATACATTACATGCTCGCCCCGAGTCTCGGCCCCAGACAGGTAGGCATGAAGTCTTCAGTCTCACCGCTGCTCTTGGGCTGCCTCTCTCCCTCCTAAGCAGCCTTGCAGGAAGAGGCCAATTTGCATCTCCTTTTATGTTCATCCTTTAGTCTGTTTCCCCAGGGGGAGGATGCCAGCAGTGCAATGGGATCTTGGCCGGCTCCCGTTGTGCCAGTTCCCCTAACTCTGCTACCGATTGCAAGGCCATCTGCAGCCCTGTGACAAGGGTTTGCAGTGAAGACCGACAGCCCCAGCACGCAGCATCTCCTGCACTTTCTCACCTGCCCATGTCTAGAATTGTTGCTCCCGACCGTGACTGTCGGGAGGGAATGCACCCCCACAGGGGCTCTGCCAGCCGTCTCCTTCAGGTTCTGGCACTTCCGTTGTCTCAGAAAGATCTAAGCTGATGGGGGTACCCTGAGGGGAAGAAGCTACATTCTGACCAGCTCTGAGGACTGCTCTGAGCAGCTGGGGTGCCTGCTTAGCTTTCTGTCCAGTGCACGTGGACATTAGGGCCTGTAGTGCAATAGTAACATTTTTCACTACCAGCTGCGCCACTCTGCATGTTGTGTCAGGTCAGAGTCCAGCGTGAAACTCCGGGAACATATTTTCTGTATATACCCATTGCTGATGCACTTACTAACATTTCTCTGATTTGGGCATATGGCAGTCTCCATTTTCTAGTGACATTGCTGATATTTTTTTCTTGGATATGTTCACGGTCATACATCTTTTCATGGAACTTTGGTAGAGGATAAATCAAGTACCATTAAATTGACATCAAGTGAACCTTACATTCCCAATTCAGTTAATACCTGGTTGAGTTACATCTTCTGATATATTTCATTTAAGAGTTTTTGTTCTGTATTCAGATGTGGTTCTATGATTTTGTATTAATGCTGTTGATATGACCACTAATAGAAAGTGACTCTGGCTTAAGCAAAAGAGGACTTTTTGGAAATGTATTGGAATAACTCAGAGAATCAGGGAAGAACTCAGTAAACCAGGCTTGAAGGAGGGACCCAGGGCAGCCCTGAGGTTCTTGGCCCAGGAGCTCAGTTCCCCCCCCACTGGTTCTGCGCTGGCCGACAATTTCCACCTGTTGATAGGTCCCTAGATTCTCAGGCCCAGGTTTGTGCATTCCTGGCATGAAATCTGACTGGCCCAGTTTGAATCAAATACCTACCGACTCTAGCCTGGGGGCAGGGTCTTACACAGACATGACTCTTGGCAGCAACTGCTGTGTATTGAATTGGAGTCAGGCAGCCCCCTAAGAGGGATCTACCCCATTTTTGTATGTGTGCTATCTCAGTTACAGTTTTTATATCAGAACCAACGTTGAATATGAAATGTCTATTCTCTCAGTAGTTTCCTTGACCATCTACATTCATGCATTCACACCAGCTGTGCTCTTTGCCTAAGGAAAGGCATGGGATAGCTAAAAAGAGAGAAAAAATAGATCCTTTTAGGAGAAGGAAAGTTCTTACTGGATGGTAAGGAAATTATTAATAGCAAGACTTCTTCACCAAGAATATGATTCCTTAAATTGGAGAATGATAAAAGAGTTGGAAGAAAACTTTGAGATGAAAATATCTGTAGGTCCAAGAAAGAGTGACCCACGACAGCCACCCTGCTGCCCAGACCATGCTCCAGAGGGTGACAGAAACCCGGGTTTCCTGGAGAGACAGCGAGATTCCAGAAGAGCCCATTCCTATGCACATTAGAGCAGCATGGGCGTGGCCGAGAGGACCACAACACCCAGAGAGACCCTGCAGCCGAGGAGAGGGATGGCCCCATCCACAGCTCACTCACTGAACTGCTGCTCAGGAGGAGGCAGGGGCATGGCAGCAGCTGCCCAGAACGCAGCCAATGATGAATCAATGAATCATCAGTCAGTGTCATTGAGGGTTAAATAGTCAGCTGTGACTGACATTTAGTGAACCCCCTGGAATCTACACACAATCCTGGGGAAGCTGGGATTACACTGCTGCCAACTTGAATTGAAAAGAAAAACAAAAACAAGGAAAGT
Source organism: Eulemur rufifrons (assembly GCF_041146395.1). NCBI lineage: Eukaryota > Metazoa > Chordata > Mammalia > Primates > Lemuridae > Eulemur > Eulemur rufifrons. Next base: position 2,459,077 of record NC_091011.1, on the reverse strand, counting down.
TACATTTTTGCATGGTCTAGGTTGTGAACTGAGATTTATACTTGCAATATTTACTTGTTAAAACTGAATTGCTTGCTATCGTAACTGTCACTGTTTTGTGACACTGTTTATATTGATTGGGACTCATTCATTTCTTGAAAGCTAGAGCAAGTCCACCATCAATACTAATTGTACATGCAGACAAATATAGTTTTGGGGGAAATGAACAGAATTTTGTCCATTTAATAGTGCTTTATAGATTTTTTTAATGAAATCACATTATTTACACCATCTTCTTGGATAATAAATGCTATTTTCTTTTGTTAAAAAGTGATATGTATCTGTTGTAGAAAATTTAGAAAATTCAAGTAAAGCAAAGGAAAGACATTTTAAATTATCCATAATTTCATGACTTAGAAATACTGTTAAATAATTGGTATCCATTATCTATAATTCCTAATATATCATGCTTAACATTTTGATCATCTATATTTTTCATATATTTCTATTTCTTTTAGACATTTCAATTAATTATTTTATAATTATACATAGTATTTACTTGTAATTTGCATTTTAAAATAATTTATAATATTCTTTTTATAATTTTAATACTTCTTATTGTAAGATTTGGGAAATATACAAAAATATAAATAATACAATAAAATCACTTGTAATACCATCACACAGAAAGAACAATTGTTAATATTTTGGTGTTTTATTCTTTCAGTATTTGTGTATATAAATACACACACATAAATTTTGATTATATGATATCTTGTTTTATAATTTGTAGATTTAAAAATTTTCTTCATATATATACACACACCTTCATTCTTTTCTTTGACTGGATTTACTATGAATTTTTGTATTTCAGTTATCTTCTAAAATAGATTTTTTAATAATTTTTACTTATATTCTGTTTATTTGAATTATTTCTAATTTAGCTTTATTTTTTCCTTATTCCTGTTCTTTTAAGAACTTCTTTGGTGCCACATTTTTTTTTTACTGTGCAGTTTATTTATTTTCTCCCTTTTATTTGGAATAATGAATACATCTATGACCATGGCAAAGTTAGGTCTAAAAGTATATTATATTCCCATTATTTTTTAAATCCATATTCTCTTGATTTTTTTTCCCCCTTAACTCAGTAATTATTTGAGAGATTACACTGAAAAACTAGATACCCAAGTTGATTTATCTTTAAAGTAGCATTTTATATAATTATAACACTTTAGAGAAAAATATGACAAACACAATAAAAGTAAAAATTAACTGTATTCCATAATACAGAGGTAACTGTTATCAGTGTTTAGTCATATATCTTTTGATTTTTATTCAAAGCATATGTAAAATACATTAAATGAGATAATATTGTATATATTGCTTTGAGAAATGCCTTCCTCTGCTTCATAATACAGCGTAAATATTTCTCCACAGTATAATTTTATAGAATCTTACTGTATTACTATAAGATAATTGATATTAACTGACTCCATTTTATTGACTATGTGGGGTATTTACCCCTTTTTTCCTATGGCAGACACCTTTGTTTATAAAATCGTTATGGATATGTCTGATTATTTCTCTAGGAAAATTCTAGAAGTTGAATTATTGAGTCAATTTTTAGGGGCATTTTAAATTTTTGATTTTGTAGCAATTAGTCCTACAGAAATGCCACCCCAAATTACACTCTTATCAATAGCAGGTAAAAATATCTTTTTCCTCCTACTTTTGTCCACAATGAAGATAAATGTCCATCCATTTTATATGTTATCTTCATTCCATCATATTTTTATTTCCAGTATTTTTGTATTTGGATACCTAGCTGTATTTCTTTTTTATGAATAACTTCACATGTTTATTCACTAAAAAATTATTGATTTCATTTGTTTCTTATTTATTTGTTTTGGCTTTTATAAGTTTATTATTCCTTTGTAGACTGTATGGTTTCTCTCCTTGTCACTTATTTTTTAAATTTGCTTTTTGCTTGCTTTTTCTATTTTGAACATTTATTTATTAATTTCCAATTTTGTTGCATTTGGTAACTGTAAAAATATCATATGTGATAATTGCTGATACTGTTGTACACATGAGTATAACTGTCTTCTAGTGGTTTAGCACATCTCATCTTTTTACGGTCATCTTCCTGTTGTCTTGAGAAAAGTGCTTTGCTTAGTTCTTTGGCAATGTTCTTCCCTGTTCTTTGTTAATTCCATAAGAGCCCTTGCATTATTTCATTTTCTGACTCTGTCTCCTACTTGTCCCAGCACGTCAAATCAAATTGGTGTTTATGGAATGAATAAACCAAGACTACCAGAGATCGCAGTTTTCTGGAAGATGAATGATAAAGGAATTGTCAGTGTAATACTTGTATTAAAAAGTAAACAGTTGGTAGTCAATAAATTAAAGGGTAACTGCCTTTTTAAATAACTTCAAATTGTTGCAATTTCATCCTAGTTTCATCTACAATTATTCTTTCTTCTGAGTCGTTTCCTTTTTCTCTCTGTGAGATCATTCCCAGTATACACATGTGGGCTGGTATCTTCAATCTTAAAATGAACAAGCAAACAAAAAACCGGCAAATAAGAAATAAAGTCAGCCTCCCTGATTCCGTGTTAGTTTGTGCTTTGTATCTCCGCAATTCTTCAAGCAAAATGCCTGGCTAATGTGGAGAGCTTCCGCTTCCACTTCCTCCTTCCCGTCACCTCTGCAGACGTCTCTAGTCATGCTCTGGCCTCATCCTCCACTGAAGCAGCTCTTGCTAAGGTCACCGATGTGCCCCGTTTTGTCACATGCAATGGCTGCTTCCCTGTCCTATTTCACTTGCTCTTTCAGCATAGCAGATGAAGAGGGCCAGAGCGTCCTTCTCAGGACGTGCTCTGCTCCCGGTGTCCATGGGGCCATCCTCCCCAGGTCTCCTCCTGCCCCTCCAGCCGCCCTTTCGCAGACTCCTTTCTGGGATCATCTTCTTCCATGTGGCTCGAAAATACTTGCAGACTCTAGAATTAATATTGGGCTCATTTTCTTCTCTATCTACATAATCTCCCTTTAAGACTTCATCCTGTCCTGGGGATTAAAATTCCATCTAAAGGCTTTTTTATGTCTGGCTGCTTTCATTCAACAAAACGTCTGTGAAATTCATCCTTGGGATGGCGTGCGTTGTTTGTTTTCATGTTTATTGCTGGGTAGTGTTATATTGCATGACTATACTACAGTTGGTTTATTTATTCACCTGTTGGTGGATGTTTGGGTTGTGTCCCGTTTTTTGGTTATTGTAAGTAAAGCTACTATGCATCTTCAAGTTAAGTCTTTATGTGGATATAATTTTCATTTTGGGGGTTGGGAGTGAATGCTTTGGTGAGGAATGAGGGGGGCTTTTGGTAAGTGTATCTTTATAACAAACTGCTGAACTATTTTCTACAGTGGTTGTACCATTTTACATTACCACCAGCCGTGGATGAGGTTCTTCTTGTTCCACGTTCTTGCTATTATCTGTTATTGTTGTATTTTTTTAAATTAGCCATTCTAGTGGGTAGGTAGTGGTTTTAATTTGCATTTGTCTGATGAGTAATGATGTGGAGCACCATTTTATGTACTAATTGTCAGAATGTTTTTTCTCATTTTTTATTAGGTTATTTGTCTTCTTGTATTGAGTTGTACGAGTTCCAGATACATATCCTTTATCAGATGTGTGTTCCGGGAATACTTTTTTCCAGTTTATATCAGGCTGTGTCCCTTGATCTAAGGTCATAGCCAGCTCATGGAACAGGATTCTGCTTCTTTCTGGATCCAAGTAGCCACACTGTCCCCGCCCCCCTGCAGGCCTTCACAGGATAGGAGTGGGGACCCGGCTCTAACATCTTGGCTCTCTACGCATGCGCTTCCGTGCACACGTACAGCCTCAGGGTCCTTTCTTTTCCTTCTTCCTTCTCTCCACCCCCATTTCCTTCTTTCCTTCTTTCTTTCTTTCTTCCTTCCTTCCTTCCTTCTTTCTTCTGATCATCTTCCCCCACTGGAATATAAACTTCATGAAAGAAGTGATCAGTGTATCTTAGAAGTGACTCTTGTTATCTTTTTTAAAAGCCTTGCTAAATACATACTTGTTGAATGAATAAATACATGAATAAAGAGCAAAATTTTGCCCAGGAAGAAAGCCTAGTTTGATTCTACACTAATAGATGGTTTTAACAAGCCTTATGAATGACATGGAAGGAGAGTTTCTCATTCTGCAACACCAAAACATGGCCTTCAGGACGGCTTCTCCAGCAGGGCATTGTCAACATGAGGCTGGGTAGCTGGGTGTCCCCTTTGGAAGACTATCCCCACAGCAGACCTGCCCACAGATCATTTACAGACACAGCTTCCCAGGATTCACCCAGGACCTGCTGAGGTGGTGTCTCTGTGAGTGGGTTCTGGGAACCTCCAGTTTCCACAGTCTCTCCAGTGGTGTTAGCACAGCTGGCTGCGTCCTCTCACCTCACATCTCGCCGCCGTAAACGGCGTTCTCTGCAGCTCAGAGACAAAGGTCAGTATGGGCACAATGAGGCACAGTTTTAAAATGAAAGAGAAATACACTGAATGTTTACAAAAAATTCCAATAATGTTTGGATAAGGGTTCTCTCATCCTTTGTCCTTGAAAAACACATATCAGTCTATCACTGCATTCAAAGGCAGAATTCAGTCTTGTAGTTTGGCAAGAATTTCAAAACTTGATAACACTCTGTTATAATCTAAACAATTAACACAGTGTTCCTGAAGCAAGATGAATTGTTTTTACTTCATTCTGGCTAAGAAACTTTATAAGGGATTCTATCACGGTGCAAAGTGCTCCTTTAAGTCTAAAATAAAATCCTCATAGAAATGAGCCTGTTTGGAAGGAACAAGTTCCAAGTGCTGTATGCACTGTGGCCACCATGAAGCAGGAGTCAGCACAGAGCTTTTTCCTGCAGAGAAGCTAAATGCCAGGCGGTGCCCGGTAACTGGTGGCCTTCCCGATCCGTCTCCACATGACCATGACCTGGCGCCTGGCTGGTCTTTCTCTCCACACCCTTGTTTCTGTCCTAACCACCTGATTGCTCCAGGCAGCTTCCGATGCCTTTAAGTGACTGCGGTCTCTAGTACATTCTGAACCCTCCCTGCTGTAACTCCGTCTTCGCAAAGCACAGCTCCACTCATGTCCCTCTCAAAGTTCAAGGATCTCAACCTACTTTAGCAATGTCCATGACCTCATCATCCTCCAAAGACGTTTTTCAAATTCCAACGTCAGTGCCTTTGTTTTCAAATATCCCTACTCATTCATTAGCAGTTCCAAAATTTCTATAAAGGAGGGACTCTGGGGCAGCCATCTGATTGGAAGCACTGAGGGCTGCCTCCATGGAACTTTAAGATAGTACATTGGTTTTATTTATAACGCAGCTCCATTTTTTGGAGCTCTGGTGGGGTCATTATGGGTATCATGATTACAGAGTGTGGGGATGGGGATGCTATGTTCTTACAGACTTTCCCTTGGTGTGTGGCTGCTGATTTTTTAATCTTCCCAAATGCACTCCTCCTTCCCATGACCTGTCTAATGTCTACTCATTTTACAAAGCCTACCTCGAATCGTAACTCCTTACAAATTATTCTTGAAAATCTCTGGTAACTTCCTTAATGTTCTTTGTTCTAGTCCCGCATTATTCGTTATGCGTGGAAGTACATCTGGTCTCTCCAGCTACACGACAGCTAGGCTGAGCACAGGCAACATACCTTGTACTGACATGTATCGCTAGTATTTAACATGGTTCTGTTCAGGTAGCAAAAATTTGGCTGAAGTTTTCTGTCCATTCACTTAAATAACTAAAACTGTAATGGAAGCATAAAAACTAAGTGTGTGAAAGTAAGTAATGATCAACCCCGAAGTGTCTTGAAGATGCTTTGAGTCAGAAGACCTGGGATCGATGCCACTGCTGTGACCTTTCTTGAGAAACTTTCATGCCTGGTTTTCCAATGTTTGCAAACCACATATCTGATAAGGGGCTAATTTCCAAAATATATAAGGAGCTCTTACAACTCAATAGAAAAAAACTAATAATGCAGCTTAAAAGTGGGCCAAGCACCTAAATAAACATTTCTTCAAAGAAGACACACAAGTGGCTAATAGGTGTATGAAAAGATGCTCAACATCACTAATCATCAGGGAAATGCAAATCAAAACCACTATGAGATATCACCTCACTCTTGTTAGGATGGCTATTATAAAAAAAAGAAGAAGAAGAAAGAAAACCAAAGACAGCAACTGTTGGTGAGGATACGGAGAAACCAAAACACTTGTACATTGTTGGTGGAATGCAAAATGGTGCAGCCACTATGGAAAGCAGGAGCTGTCTCAAAAAAACTAAAAACAGAACTACCATGTGGTCCAGCAATTCAACTTCTGGACATTTATACAAAAGAATTTAAATCAGGATCTTGAAGAGATATTAGCACTCCCACATTAATTTCAGCACTATTAACAATAGTCAAGGTGTGGAAACAACCTAAATGTCCACTGAACACTATATACACGGTACTCAACAGTCGATCTGATCACTAAGACAGATCAGTGACTGACAGACAGGCAGGTGACACATGCACAGAGTGGCTGTGCTGGACACAGGGATGATTCACATCCCAGGCAGGATGGAGCAGGATAGCATGAGACTTAATCACCCTACTCAGAATGACCTGCAATTTAAAATTTATGAATTGTTTATTTCTGGAATTTTTCATTTAATATTTTTTGGTTGCGGTTGAGCACACATGACTGAGACTGAGGAAAGCAAACTACAGATAAAGGAAAACTACTGCACTTCAAAACATCATGTTATACATGACAAATACATACAATTTTCCCTGTCAATTAAACAAAATAATGAAAGGTAAAAATAAAATGTTTGCTGCCATTAAAAAAAATGTGGTATATACATACTATGGAATATTATGCAACCTTAAAAAGGAAGGAATTGAAACACATTGCTGCAACATGGATGAACGCTGAAGACATTGGGCCAAATGGACTGGGCCAGTCACAAAAGGACAAATACAGTGTCACTCCACTTAGACCGGGCAACTAGAGCAGCCATATTCATAGAGATGGAAAATAGGACAGTGGTTGCTGGGGCTGGAAGGGGAGGGACAGGGAATGACTGTGTGACCGGCACGGAGGATCAGTTTGGGAAGATGGGAAAGCTCTGGAGATGGACAGTGGTGACGGCTGCCCAGCAGTGTGAAGGTAAGATGGTACACTGTATGTTATGTATATTTTGCCACAATAGTAACTTTTTTAGAGACTGTGGGAGAGGAGATCCCGGGAGATAAACCCCTTTAACAGGCCTCTCTAATCCCTTTTTTTCCTTTGCTCTTCTAATGGAGCAGAGTAAAAGTCACAGACGACTCAGAAAGCTAAGCACAGTGGCAACAAGAAGCTCTCAGGACAGGCGCCGGAGGCAGCAGAAATAAAAAGAAAACAGATTACCAATTTGAGAAAGAGATCGTCTCAGCAGCCTCAGTTTGATTGACTTCTGGGGAAGATGGAACGTATTGAAGAGGAAGAGAAAGGACCCACCTGACCTGCAAACAATCCGAGGGGGAAAACAAGCAACTTACTTGTGGAAGCTTTTTGATTAAACACATATTATTTCTAAAAATGTACTCCACACCCATCAAAATACATCACACAACTTTCAAAGACTCAAAACATACATAAAAAAGTATAAAAGAGAAAAGATGTCAGGAGTTATCTTAGTATTTTTACAAAACAGTATTTAAAAGATTATAGCAGATGGACAACAGTCAAAGTAATTAAAAATAATTGCAATAAAGAAAGCTTTAAGCATCATAAAAAAGATTAAGTCATTATTGGTTTAAAAATACAATCATCTCTCTCCATGTGTATGGAGAGAGCAGAAAAGAAATACAACAAAATATTATCACAAATTATCTTTAGGCGTTGGGATTGTAGAAATTATTTTTGTCTGTGTACATACTTTTGTACTGTGTGAGTTTCAAGCAATGATATATTACTTTGATAATCTGAAAAGCTGTAATGCTATTTCAAACAAAGTAGAGGAAGCTCCCACTCCTGGTGCAGTTTCTCCGTCCGGACGCACAGAAGAGGAAGACCATCATAAGTAATTGTCCTCCTGAAAGGGTCGGGAGGCCACCTCCTCGCCTGTGGTCAGCGAGAGCCTGAGCGCATTCAGCTGGTGTCCGGGAGTCGCGTGGACGCAGGGACTGCTGCGGCCGCAGGTCTGCAGATAGGGGCGCCCAGGCGCGCAGCGTCGCCGAGCGACTTGGCCCTAGCGAGCAGAGGCAGCAGCAGGCCGGGCCGGTCGGACACTCTCATCCCCGCGGCTTCCAGGCCCGGCGGCTGGCCTGAGGAGCCCAGGAAGACCCTGGTCCGGTTCTGCGAGGATCAGGGCATGTGGTGAGTTTGGCAACCAGCGCTGCCAGGTCGCTAGAGGCACAGACTACGCGGCCATAGGACAGCAGAGTGTCACTGATGTGTTGCTTTTCTCTGAGCCTGAGTGAGTACGGGGTGCATTCCTTTTCCAGAAACAACATAAATCTTGCTTGAAGCTGGCACAATACAGCTGAAGCAGTGCGGGCTGGCGGTCAAGAGACCCAGCCTAGTGCTGCGAAACTCTCGAAGCTCACTCCACAAAGAGCAGTGTTCTTCAGCCCTTGGCAACCCTATGGCAAGACTGAGGTTACCAGTCCCTGACAGCCGCTGTGACGGTTGTTTCTGGAAGCTCCTGGCTCGATGACGCTGGCTGACCCTGGAAACCTCTTTTACCCTGGTGTGTGGGCCCTTTATTTCTCCTCAACTCCTGGTTTGAGCCTGTATAGATTTCTGGACATGCAGGCCTAGACACCTTGAAATTGGGTAGGTATTTCTCAGCAATGGGTTCAAAACATGCGCAGGGAAACCCTCCCGACGGTGTCCCCTGTCCCTGAGTCCGCCAGGTTCTCAGCCTGGCTGCACGGCACAGCGGCCTTGGGGAGCTGGGAAACTGCAGACGCTTGGGTCTCACCCAGAGATTCTGACCCTGGGTGAGGGTGGCCAGGGCTTTGGGGTTTTCAAAGCTCCTTAGGATTCTAGCGCGCAGTGAGGGCTGAGAGCCATGGCTCGACTGTGGCCTGCCATCCTCACCAATTTGGCCCTTTGGTGTTGAGGCCACCCTGACACTGCTGAGCTCCCTGCTCCTCTCTGTCAGGAACCATCCGAGCTGGGACTCAGACCTGTCAGCTTCCTGGGCTGACTGTCTGGTGTGAGGGGTCAGAGGGGCCACGATGGGTCACTGCGGGCAATGCTGGAAGATGAAGGCTCTGACCGATGCCGCTGTTGGGCAAAATGCGCCTGCTCGGGTGCCCCGTGGGGAAGGGCCAGGAGTCCTAGCAGCAGTCTCTGGGGCCGCTCCTGCCTTCCTGCACCCGGTCTCGTGCCCCCCGTAGCAGAACCTGACAGGAACCAGCCGGCAAAGGAGAAACTGAGTTGGCAGTTACATTACTGAAAAAAGTCAGGACAGCAGAGTACAGACGGAGGTTAGGAGCTGAGAGCTGCGGTTTAACAGCAGGCCGAGTCTCGTCCCTGAATCACTGGTATTAATGCCCTTTGGTCAGCTCGGAGCCCAAACCTAGCTGTGCACTCCCACCCGCGCTGGTCCCACCCCAGCGCGAGGAAGAAACGCACAACTCGCGCCAAGCCCCGCATTTGTCCTGCGCCCGCCGCCCCCAGAGAGCCCCTGCGCGTCTCTGCTCCTTCCCCCGCTCTGCTCCGCCTTCAAATCCCGCTTCCATTCTCAGCGTCCCCCCTCTCTAGGTGGACCCCTCAGTCCCACGGTGACACCTGGCCTGGCGCAGACGGCGTCTGTTCGTGCTGGTGTCCGAGCTGCCCCCTTTGCTCGCTCGCACACACGGCTGGTGCAACAGAGGCCCTCGTAGTGTCTGCTTCATGGAGCTTGCGCGGTGCACTAGGCAAGATTCTTGATCTAAAATATGTCTTTTTCACAGTCACAGAGTTTCTAGGGAGCTGAAACATCATGTCCAGGAGCCCCAGGACCTTTGCCTCCTTTATTCACTGGTGAAACCTGAGCGCACACCTGAGAAGAGCGGTAGGCTGTGAGGGACGGCGACACCCCTCTGAACACCCCTCTGATTTCTACACGGCATTTGCTTTCAGCTTCGTGGCTTCTGTTACCAGCGTCTCACTGCGCCACGCTGGCTGCCTCTGCCGCAGGGCCACGTTTCCCACGGGAGCCTGGAAGGTCTCTGCGTGGCTGGCGCCCAGACCCGTGCCGGCCTTAAACCCCCGCCCTAGCTTGAGCACCGAAATCCCCCTTGAGTGGAGCGTCCCGACCCGTGATGGCAGTCCCAACCGCCCGCCCTCTGGCTCAGCCTGGCTTTGCCATGTCTCCGCGGGAGACCGCGCATCTCCCGGCCCCTGCATCCGATGCCTGCGCGGGCGTCTCCGCTTTTGATTCCTCGTCTTGCTTCCAGGCTCCTAAATACGATCATTCCTGTTGACACAGTGAGAACAAGTTTTTTCATGATGATCTCTTCCTAGATAAATGGGACATGAAGAGGTTGTTCACATAAGAAATATCAATAATCAACAAACATAGGCAATGCATTTCATCCTTGCTGATCATCAAGGAAATGTTGTGGAAGCTACAATGAGAAACAGGTTTTCACCAATAAAATTAGGAAATATTTTTAAATATTAGTGCTAAGGAAAGTGTGGTAAGAAGAATAGTCTCATAGCCTGCAGGTGGAGTAGAAAGTAAACTAAAATGTCTGTAAAGCAATTTGGCGATGCCCAACAGGGCCTTAAGGTGTTTTCACTCTCATTTCCAACAGCTCCTCTTCTGAGAAAAATATTAAGAGAATGTAATCAGAAAGGCAGACAGAGAGTAAATACAAATGTAATTATCATTACTCGCAGGGAAAAAATTGGAAGCAATCTAAATACCTTACATTAGAGAATAATTGAATAAGCCATCAAATACTCCTTGATAGAACATTATGACTCCATGCAAATACTATCATCTGTGAATTTTCTTTTGACTTTGGAAGCACTTTATGATATGAAGATAAAGGGAAAATATAACACGCTATGTACTAAATGATGTCAACTGTGCAAAAAATGTACAGAAAAGAACCAGGAAAAATAACCAAATATTGGATGACTCTAGGTGGTTGGATTGTGTTTTGTTTTCTTTATCTTCACTTTTTGTGTGTGTGTTTTCCAAATTTTCCACAAATGTCACGCTCAGTAAATCAAAAACATCTAAAAACTAACGACCTTTATGTGAGGCTTGGGTGGATATCCACGCCTGGCAGGGAGTGAGAGTGCTAGCTACCACAGTATCCAGCAAGGACTGCATGCTGACAGGGTCACCGCTCAGTTCTGGAACCTACTAAAGAAATACAAACTGTTCTGAGGTCTCCCTGCTTGGGTGTGGATGAGCAAGAGCAAGCATTCTTCCATCACCCCTCGGATGTTCCAGTTGGGGACACAGATGCTGTGACTCTTAGTGGAAGGAGACAGACAGGACAGAACCCTGGGATCACGACTCACCATGCGGTGTCAGAAGCAGATGTCCTTGAGTGTATTGCATGCATCTCTCCCTTCCTTCTCCTCCTTCTGAGAAATCCATGGGGCAGAGTGTGGTGGAGGGACAGGAATGGATGCTAGCATGAAGGCAGAGACCACCACTGGGCCTCTTTAGTGGGAAACATGTCTATTAATAGATGAGACTTCCAGGGACAGGACAGCCACTCTGACACAAGGAAAAGATAAGCAACATCCAAAACCTTACCTGTCACCCTGTTTCCACTGGAATAGATTCCTGCTCTTATTACATGAAGTTTCTCTCTCTCTCTCTCTCTCTCTCTCTCTCTCTCTCGCCCACACCCACACCCACACACCCACACACACACGCAACACTCTCTTTCACTTTCACCTGAGGAACAGCGACCCAGGGGCCTGACCCAAAGCCTGATTCCTGTTAAGGGCCAAAAGCTTCAAGACTACTGACTGTTATAACTTTTGGCCATATAATGTTAAAGCTAAAATTTTAACATTGTCAAAGCTATTTCTATAATGTCATAATGTGAGTTTCATGCCAAAAAATCATTAACCTGCTATCTCGCTTCTGTAAAACTGCTTGCTAAAGACAGTGCCCCAAGTGTGGAAATGCAACACCCATGTTCTGCATGACCAAGCCCTAAACTGCTCAGTTCCTGTTGCACCAGGACATGAGAGTGATGTAATGCTGGTGTTTGCCCCTGTAATCATGCTTGCTCTGCCCCAATGATTTTTCATCCATGATAAAAGCTTTCTGCTTCAAAGGCTCAGTGCAGAGAGTAATCACTGGCCAGCTAATAAAGACTTCTAATTTGGCTCAATTAAGTCTTTAAGTGGTCATTTCTTGCGTCTCAGACCATAACAATTCCTTCACAGGCTCCTTGGCCCAAGCTCTGGGGTGAGAGGGAGCTCAGCACCCAAATACACACCTTCACCTGGGCAGCGACTTCTCAGACCTGCCTGGGCATGTCAGTTGGGCACTGGATACTGCATGATAGATAACCCGGAATGCACCTGGGCAATCCATGGGTGAGCATCACAACTCGGGGTTTACAATACTAATGACCAGTGGAAAGTTTGAACATATTTCTCAGGAAACAATCCCTGGCACGGGAACCCTAATTTAGGAATTTTGCACAACTCCAGCACATGATGAATTTTGAGTTTCTAGTATCAGATGTGCCAGAAAGTTCAGAGTTAGAAGGCCAGTCTTGCTTTAATTGTTTTCTTTGCCTTTTTATAATACTAAAGATTAAAGACAGTCAAATATTTTGGGATATTTCAGTTAAGCAGATCTCTATGTTTCAAAGCAAAAACAATAGTTAATACTTTTTACCAGTAGAGAGGAAGCTCACCCATCCCTGCTTCCTGAAGACTGCTCTTCAGCAGAACGGCAGCCCTGCGCCCTGCACACGCCGGCGATACGGGCTCTGAGTGGACGGAACAGGCACCCAGGCCACAAAGAACCCGAAGTTTCCAACAACAAATTCAGTGGTTGGTGTCCAGTAGAGTTTCACGAGTTTTAAGAAGGATCTTGGCCGAGGGTGCCCCCGAGTGGCCTCACACTTTCATGTATTTGTGATGTTACACTGATGCTATGACAGAGCTAGGTATTCAGAATAAAAGTGAACTGAGCCCACCTTCACGTGAACTCTAATTCTTGAATCAGTTTTGAGGTGTCTGCTTCGTTGCAATGTCCTTGATCCAAGCATTCTCCTCCAGTCAAAAGACCAATAGAATGCCAAGCATTACTAGGAAATTTTCTGGAAAAAATGCACACTGAATTAGCCTGTCATTGTACGAAATCATTGCACATCCACTCTTGGATAAAACAATATAATGCATGTAAAACACTCATCAGTGCAAAGAGCTATATAAATCTTAGTTATTATTATAGTATCATTGACAGAGCTCTGGTCTTGAGTCATCCAAGAAATAAATTATAAGTGCCTACCACATGCCAAGCAGCATTCTGGGCCCTGAGAATAAACGAAGGAGCAAAAGATACAAATTCCTCAACCTAGTGGACCTTATAGAAAGAGACAGTGAAAATAAACAAGATGAATAAGTAAAATAAATTGCACACTAGGGAATGAGAAGAGCAGGGAGAAAAATAAAGTGAGGAAGAGGGGTAGTTAGTCTGGGGAGGGTGGGAATGTTACCTAATAGATAAGGTAGCAAGGCGGCCTCCCCCAGGGGTGACATCTGGGTGACATTGAGGCCAGCTCAGCTGCAGCTCCTGAGGCGTCAGAAGGGAGGAAGTAGGAGATTCGTGAGGAGCAGAGGCCTAATGAACCCTCTAAGGGTGTGACCTTAGGGGACATTTTAAGGTCTTCAGCTCTTGCTCTGCGATGGGAAGTCACTGTAGGATTCCAAACAGGGAAGTGGCACACAGTGTAACTTCATCACTCTGTCCTCTTTCTAAGCCCTTTCCTGACCTCAGCTGTCCTGCATTTACAAGAGAAAGGTGCTAACATGGCTGTGAGCCAGGCCTACCATGAGCACGTGCCTCTGAGTCCTGTTGATGGGTTTCATGATCTCCACCTTTTTCTGGGGCTACCAGAGCTAATAGCCCAGAGTCACGGAGCTAGTGAGTAACCCAGCTGGGGTTGAAACAAATCTGTCATTTTCCATCCTAATAACCACACGGCCTGTCACAAAATAAATGCATCTGAAGAATTGTTGTCCAATCTTGGGGACATAAGGAAACAAAATCCAGTCACAGAAAGGTCTAGTTAAAATATAGATGACTTCTGGACAGTAAGTACAGTTCACAAAGGATTCTTGCAGCCATTACCTCCTTTGATGAGCACAAGGTAAGGAGAGCACTGTTGCCAGGCTGTAGAGAAGGCCCTTGCTGAGGCGCAGAACGCGGACGTCTCGCGGACCTGCCCAGGTCACTGTTCTGCACAGCCCTCCCAGTGCTGGGACATAAGGGCTTGGAGGGCGGCAACAGCGACAGAGCGTTACTGCAGAGCCTGCTCTGACATCACCTATAAAGGTAAGAATTAGAAATACAAGCTGTGCAGCCGGGTTTATGAGCTTCGTAAGGTGACCCCCGGGGAGAAAACCGGCGGCTCCGCCTTGGGTCCCAAATGCATCCTTCGGTCATCATCGTGCTGCTTTAATAGCTGACGTCTGCGTCAAATCTGGTTTCCTCTTCGACTTCTCGGCCTCCATCCAGGGCCCTGCTCCCACCGATCCACCCACACCCCGCGTCCCCGGCTTGACCCAGCTTCCGTTAGTAATTCGGACTCCACCCGGGCCGACTCTCCTCCGCAGGCTGCGCTGCCCTTGGCTTGGGACAGCCGCTGGCCGGGGCCTGCTGGGGTCCCCTCCTTGCCTGCCGCCTCAGCTGCCCTGCCCTTCACCTCCCTCTGGTGGACACAACGGTCCCTCCCGGCTGCTGGGCTCAGTCGTGTCCGAGAAGACCTGCTGGGTCAGACCCTTTGGGGCCTTGCGAGGGTCAGGATCACCCACAGGGCTTGTGAACACGCACGTTGCCAGGCCCCAGCCCCAGAGGTTTCCGTTCAGCCAGTCTGGGGCGCTGCCTGAGAACCTGCGTCTCGACCCGGTCGCTGTACAGGGCACCACGCCGAGGACACCACTGCTCTCGTCCCCGTGAACAGAAAGTGGCCTCGGGGTGTGAATATTTAGAAACTACTGGGACACAGACCAAAGCCTCTATTCCCTGAAACGTTGACTAAGAAGCCTGGGATTCCCTGAAGGGGACAGGGTTTATGGCACCCACAGTGCGGGGTGCAGCGCGGTGGGGACGCGAGGCGTGACCTGCTCCCCAGGACTTTGCAATCAGCGTCAAAAAGAGACAAAAGAGTGAAGTTTAAGCGGAATTAGCGTTACCAGCTGCCGGGCAGTATCTCTGAGGAATTAGGCCCCTCCAGGATTAAATTGTATTTGCTTTGGAAAAGTCCTCCTGCCACTGGTATACTTCCAAGTTCATCAATAAAACGCTTCAGTGATTTAGAAATAATAACTCAGCACAGCTAACATTTTCAGACTGGCTGGCCACGATGCAGGCGCTCCCAGCGCGCCGACCCCTCGCGCCACGCGGCAGCCCGCGGAAGCAGGTCCTGTCCCTTCCTCCACGTCACACACCTTAGCACTGAGATCCCCAGCGGTGAAGTCACTTGCTCAGGACCACCCAGGGAGGAAGTGCAGACGCCAGGACGCACACCCGGCAATCTGGACGTCACGGTCCATCCCACAAGGATCCTGATATATCTGAAAACCGAAATATGCTTTTTTCTGTTAAAAAAGTAATATAAAGAAATGTATAAATTTTGAAATTAAAATGTGACAATTAAAAAAATTGTATCAGCCATACCTTACCACACAGAGAGCTACTATTTACCTTTTGGTCTATCAAATTTTTTTTGGGGGGGTGGGAAGTGGCTACAAATATATGATACCTAATTGAGATATGGAAAATTATTGTAACACATGTTTTATATAATGGTGCTTGGAAATGCAGTCTGCATATTATTATACAAAATGTGTGTTCATTAAAAAAATGAAATAAAATCCAAAGAACAAAATAATAATAATAATTCAATATTTCAAGATTATAAACTCACACTCCAACAGCTTATGAGAATGAACACGTTATCTGCCACGTGAGCTGTATTCAACCTGGCCTCGTGAAGCACACGTAACGCACAGGTCTCTTCACCTTGGCTGCGCGAGAACTACTTTTCAAGTTGCATATAACTCATGCACCGAAAACTATAACAAAAACAAGTTTTTCGTTAAATTAGAAAGGATCGTTTTGTTTTCAAAGTTTTTATTGTATTTTTGTAATAAACCACCGTGGCCCCAAGGAAAAAATGTTTTTTTCCCAGCATGGCCCTCAGTGTGTTAAATGAAAACTAAACAGCTTCTGTAGAGCCGGGTGTGGTAGCGCCTGTGGCCCCAGCTACTCGGGAGGCTGCTGTGAGCTGGGGTGGCGCCACCACACTCCAGCCTGGATGACAGAGTGAGACTCTTTCTCAAAAAAAAAAAAAAAATCTCTGCAGATGCAAGATAACAGAAGATAACAGAAGGAAGAGGAAGGTATCTTCACGCTGACATCACGGAATTCCTGATTTTCCTAACTTGCCTCCCTGCATTGATATTTTTTCTTCGCGTGTTGTCTCTGAAGATGTGCCTGCAGACATTTCAGATATTCCGCTTTGTCTTGTAGCAGCGGTAGCACAGCGGGGACCCTGAGAAGCTGCACAGTCTTCCCCACTCAGTAATCTTCAACTTCTCACCCTAACGCACCACAAAAAGGCACAGAGTTTATGATATTAGAGACAGGATTTAACAGAAAATTGGCAGGTCTATGGATGTTAATTTCTCTAGAGGATTGCAGACAGATATTTTAAGTGAGTTTTTTACACTGTTACGCCAATATTTTGTTATACGTTTTGCTTTGACCATTGCATTTGGAGATTTTCTCTAACTTGCTGAAAGATAAACTTAGAGAAACATTTCTCTGTTGTTATTGGTTTGTGTTTAAGATCGTGAATTCTGATAATAGTGTTTTCTGAAGAATATTCCTTGGATGTTAGGCCTTCGTGATGTTCTGCAAAAGAAAGGCTCTGTATTCTAATATGTTTTGAGAAACGCCACAGATCTTCCTCTGGGTATGTGCATATCTGACATCTACAGAGGAAAAATAATTAAAGCCACTTCATAAATTTTGATCACTTTGAATATCTGAATTCGTTTTCACTCCATTAAAAAGTATCTCGTGTGCCTGTCCTACACATGCTGTGCGATTTGGAGATTTTAGATCACGCCATTGCGGATCAGCCACCGACACTGAAATGTGTCAGTCATGTCCCCTGGACGGTTGCAGGGCCAAATCTGGCTTGTCCATGGCCTTAGGTTGAAGCGGCATTAGCAGCGGTGCTTTGTTCTCTCTGCTTCCTTTCTTACATGTACTGAGGATGCAAAGTAAACCAGGATGTGTGCCGAGCTTGAAGGAAGCCAGGGGTCTGAGAAACTACAGGCTTCTCTGCACCCAGAGGGAGCGATTATTCCTGGAAATCAGACTTACTTTTTCAAAGGTTAACCTCCTAGGCGAGGGAAAATATTAAAGCTTCTCTACTCCAAACTGTTGGTCTTCCACAATGAGAAGAGCTTGGCCTCTACAAAAGGGCCAGGCACCAAGGTGGAGGGGAGGCTCGGGCAGACACAAAGCCTGGTTGTTGCAGCCCAGTTGACTTCGCTCACACCATGCTGAAATCCATGTGGTGAGGGGCCCATCATCCAAGCAAAACTGTTATGTGAAGAAACAGGATGCTGCATGCGATTGGATTGTGCAAGCATCGGGTTGCTGAGGTTTAGCCAGCTCGCAGGAAAAGCACTTTCCCGCCGACTCCCCACTCCCTTAGTGTCAGTATAAAGTCATTCCCACACTGCAAAATATGCCTGCAAAGTCCCATGCCCTGCGTGAGACCACATTCTTGGCTTTTGGAGGGCTTTCCCCACAGCCTGAAATTGATTCCCAACAGCAGTTCCTCTGTGGCTTTGTTCAAACAAACTTGGACTCTTTTGGCTCATGGCACCAACAGTAATTGAAAGAAGATCTCCACAGTCATGTTCTGCATGAGAGGGTCTCCTCAGCAGAAATGTGTTTTCTTTCCTGATTAGGATTTTACTGTGTGGCAATTATCTTTGGTCCCATGCGAGCATGTTTATCATTCATAGCCATTATTTTTTGTTGTTGTTTAGCTGTTTTACTTTTTTTACTTTTCAAAAATAATTTCAATAAATTGCTATATACATAATGGCATTACATGTAAACATGTGCACATACTGTATATAAATTATGTTACATCTAGGTATTTATAGCAGAGACATAAACATTCATAAATATATACTTGGGAAGTTCCAGGGAATTTCAAATTTTCAAACATATGTAAATATGTGGACTCAGTAAGAGTTTTCATTGTTGTTTCAGGTAAACAATATTTATGCAGCCAGAAAATAAAAGCTTTAAAAAATTTACAACTAATTCCAATATGAAGAAGAGTCTCTTTTTGCTTTGTAAAAATGTATTTTCTCTAGAAATATTACTCTGAGCTGACAAGGGTTTGAGAGAAGAGTACTTTCAAAAAGAAAGCAAATGTAAAACTAGGTAGAAAAGAATGAATTAGAAAATTATGTATCATCTGGAAGATATTCCTGTTTTTTTTCTATTCTATTCTATCTTGCCTTGACATTTACTGTAGATATAGGTGGAAAGGTGCTCTTTCTCCAGTATATGTAGGAAATAATCTTGGTGATAGGGAAATTTTTCAGATACAAATAAATGAATTGTAAGCACCAAAACATTTTTTCCTTGCCTTAGACAAAACACTGCTGAGTTTCTTAACCATAGCCATAAATTTTTTGGCTTGTGGCACTAATAGTGACTGAAAGAAGTAGTAATTGATCCGTTACTGCATTGATGTTATCCTATGCATTAACGGGGATGTTTTCCTTGAAATCTTTAATGTGGCCTTCTAATAACAACAGCATTTACTGTGCACTTGGCATGTGCCATACGCAGTATAGGGATAAGCTCACTTACCCTCAAAACCTGTAAGCCATGGTTGTTACTACTGTAATTATCTCCATTTCTCAGAAGGAGAAACCAAGACAGAGGTTAGATAATGTGCTGGAGGTCACAACTGGTAAGAATGGCATAAGAATTCAAACCCTGCTGGTATAACCTCTGGAATTTTAACCAACCACTACTTTTAACACTTTAAGTTATCTCTTAAATTGAAAATGCTCATTAAATTAATCCAAATATCTATCAGGCTCTGCTTTAAAAGCACTCAGAGCAAAGACAAACAATTAAATTAAGTATTTTCTTGCCTTTGAACAATCAACCTTTCTTTAGACAGAAGTAACAATTGTGGTTGGATTTGGGTAGATGCAGGAATTGCTGATAACTCAACTTAAAGTCCTAGGAAAACTGTTTGATCAGATTGGAGTGTTCCCTGAATCCTTTGGCAGCCAGGTGTCCTCAGTCATTCAGTCATTTGCTGTCGGGCTCAGTTGCCCCATCCACATACTCATTTTACTCCATGAATGATGCAGGTACTACCCACTGACGGCTATTTACCAATTCCTATAATTCCTGCTACGTCTAAAAATAAAACAATACAAATATAAAGAAGATATTTCACTTTAAGGAAGACGTCATGATACAAGGATGACTTTAGTAACAACCAATGATCTCTGATACCTGGAATTGTCCTTTGGTGAAACTTGGTGTCAGGCTTCCTCCACTCAAACATAGCCAGTATTCAACCTTTCTCACCCTTGCCTTTCTCACTACTTCTGAAATCAAAACCCTGGCTCTGAATTTGGATCCTACTCCAAGCCACCATCATGTCTCACCCGTATTTTGATAATAACCCAAACTGTTTCTGAGATTGCCACTCTTGTCCACGTTATTTTCAACAGGGCAGCCAGAGTGATCCCCATAAAATATAAGTGACATCATGTCATCCCCTTACTCAAAATCCTGCCCTTCCGCTCTAAGGCCTTACTTGGGCCGCAGGACAGGAAGTCGTCCAGTTCCCTGTCACGTCTCTGGCTTCCTCTCCTCCCACACTCCTCCTGCCCACGCTGCTCCAGCCCCACAGGCTTCTTGCTGACAAAGCACGCCAAGCCGACCTCACCACACCCAACCTACAATGTGAGTGGTCCCCTCAGTCTGCTCTGTTGTTTCCTTAGGATGCATAACTCCAGCATCCTATGTAATTTATGTATTTATTATTTTTTGTGTCGCATTTATTATTTATCTCACCTGATAGAATGTATGTTCCAAGCAAGCAGAGGTTATTGTCCACTTTGTCTGAACTAAACAGAACAGTGCCTGGCCAATCGTAGCACTCTGTGTATGCTATTGAATGAGCAAATGAAAGAATGGATGATTAAATCCTAAGAGTTGGACCCACGTTGCTATGGTCAAACATGATATTAAGTCATTCGATTCAACTGGTATTTGTACAAGGTATTGGTATAAAGGCAAATGATGATCATATGTAATGAATTAAAATACATAGTGAATAATGAAAGGCATTAAAAGTCAGTATTACTGGCTTCAAAGTAAGCTATGATAGTGGAAATGGGTCCTGGTTCTGAAGTTGACTAAACTTTACTCAGAATAAATCCCTGTTCCACCATTTATCAGCCCGGTGACCTCAGCCAAGCCATTTTAGCATTTTCCAATCCTCAGTTCTCTCGCACACACAGCAGTGAGGGCTGTGGTGGCCTGCTCTGCAGGGGTGTCCAGAAGAGTAAATGAATTTATATATGTAAAGTGCTTAATATGAAGTAAGTCCTTAATAAGTAATAACTACTAGGGGTAGTAATAACAAACAATAATTTTTTTAAAATATATAGAGAGCCTCAGAACTATCTGAAAGAGAAAACATCTTCCTCTTAGTTATTATAAGCAATTAGCTTTGAATCAATAAATATGAATATTAGATTTTAAAACATGGGCAAGAATTTGCCTTTGCTCTTTGAGAATCTCAGGGCTGGAAGTCGCAGAAGCATCTGTGACGTGGTCAGCACTGAGCTTCCACCCTGGCTCAGCCGTCCTCAAAGCCCTGGTCTCGGGGTTCCTGCACACTCTTAAAACTTGAGGACCCCAAAGAGTCTATTCATATGAGTTATACCTATTCATATTTTCTGTATTTAAAATTAAAGCTGAGAACTTGAAAAATTATTTACTAATTCATTTTAAAATATCAGTAATAAACCCATTAGATATTAAAATAAATAAATTTTTAAAAACTATATTTTTTAAAAAGAAAATTTAGTAAGAAGGGCAGCATTGCTTCATGGTTTTGCAAGTCTCTTTAATGTCTGGCTTAATAGAAGAAAACTGCGTTCTTTTATTTTCCTTTTCTTATTTTAATAAACTTAGGGTATACAAGTTGACTTCTGTTACATTAATATGTTGTATAGTGGTGAAGTGTGGGCCTTTGGTATACCACATCACCTGAATAGTGTACATTGTATTCCCTCGGCTTTTTTTTTTTTTTTTTTTTTTTGAGACAGAGTCTTGCTCTGTTGCCCGAGCTAGAGTTCCATGGTGTCTTCCTAGCTCACAGCAACCTCAAACTCCTGGGCTCAAGCAATCCTCCTGCCTCAGCCTCCCGAGTAGCTGGGACTATGTGCCACCATGCCCGGCTAATTTTTTCTATATATTTTTAGTTGTCTAGCTAATTTCTTTCTATTTTTTAGTAGAGACGGGGTCTCGCTCTTGCTCAGGCTGGTCTCGAACTCCTGACCTCGAGCGATCCTCCCGCCCCGGCCTCCCAGAGTGCTAGGATTACAGGCATGTTCCGTGTGCTTTTGAATTTAATTTGTTGTGATATCACATATTCTGCAGCCTTTAGAACCCCTGTCACCCACTCACGAGAAAATGAGAGTGAAAAAGACAAATTAACATATCAGTATTATAGTCTTGCATTATGTAACAGCGGGATACGTTCTGAAAAATGCACCGTTAGGCGATTTCCTCGTTGTGTGAGCATCAGAGAATGCACTTACCCAAACCTAGATGGTAGAGCGTACTGCAACCCAGACTCTATGGTATGGCCTATGGCTCCTAAGCTACACACCTGTACAGTAGGTTACCGTACTGAATACTATAGGCAGTTGTAACATAATGGTAAGTATTTGTGTATCTAAACATAGAAAATGCACAGTAAAAATATGGCAAAAATGATAGAAAATGGTACACTTATATAGGGCACTTACCGTGGATGGAGCTTGCAGGACTGGAAGCTGCTCTGGGTGGGTCAGTGAGTGAGGACTGACTGAAGGCCCGGGACGCCACTGCACACTCTTGCAGGCTTTATAAGCAATGAACACTTAAGCTACACTAAATTTATGGAAATATTTTTCTTTCTTTAATAACTAACCTTAGCTTACTGTAACTTTTTAACTTGATGACTTTTTAATTTTTTAACTTTCTGGCTCTATTGTAGTAACACTCAGCATAAAACACTGTACAGCTATAGAAAAATGTTTTCTTTCTTTACATCCTTATTCTGTAAGCTTTTTCCCATTTTTAAAACTTTTAATTTTTTTACTTTTTTAAACTTTTTTGTTAAGAGTTAAGACACAAACACACACTAGCCTAGGCCCACAGAGGCCCATCGACGTCACTGTCTCCCACCTCCACGTCTTGTCCCACTGAAAGGTCCTCAGGGCCCATAACACGCACGGAGCTGTCCTCTCCTGTGACAGCAGTGCCTTCTCTGGAGTGCCTCCTGAAGGCTGTTTTTTATAGCTACCTTTTTAAATGATAAGGAGTACGTTCTAAAATAATGATAAAAAGTACAGAATAGTAAATACACAAGCCAGTGACAGTTATTATTACCATCGAGCATATGTGCTGTAAACACTGGTGTGTGCTACGCCGTTACGAGGCTGGCAGTGCAGCAGGTTTGTTTGCAGAGCGTCACAGACGGGTGGGCGGTGCACGGCTCTGAGACACTGCAGTGGCTACGACGTCACTCGGTGAGAGGAGTTTTCAGCTCCATTGTGATCTTATGGGGCCAGAGCTGTATATGTCGTCTGTCATTGACTGAAATGTCATTTTACCGGCACATGACTGTATTACGAGAATTATTTTCACATTGTGGACTCTCGGAAGTGGTGTTAGAAATGCTCCCAACCCTGATTTCCTTGAAGCAACCTTTGAGAACCACTAGGCTATGTTATGGTCTTTTTCTTCTTCTTTTGTTTTCTTTTTCTTTTTTTAATTGTAAATTGACTATTTATAACTGTACATTCAGCCCTCAGTATCTGTGCATCCTGCATTTCGGATTCAACCAACCACAGATCACAAATATTTGGAAAAAAACAATGAAAAATAACAATACAGCAGTGAAAGTAATACAAATAAAAATACAGTATAACTATTTACATCACACTTACATTGTATTAGGTATTATGAGTAATCTAGAGATGAGTTAAAGACCATGAGGATGTGTGCCCATTATAGACAAATATTATGCCATTTCATATTGTAACAGAATGAATGGACTGAAAAAAAAAAAAAGGCAAAAATATTTTCTGACTCTTTAAAACATCCTCCACTCCTTTTTGAGAACCAAAGCCTGCGTCCCTGCCTCAGGCCAGTGCCTGGGAGGGGCGAGGCAATTCTTTTGTTATTTGTGCAACAGGAGAAGGCCCAGCCCCACCTGGTAAAGGGAGGTCCTGGCCGGAGGTCATGAGATTGTCTTCAGCAGAGAAGGGATGATCAGAATCATCAGAGGTAATTGAATAGCAATTGCCTGAAGCTGGATGGCCACCCTTTAAAAGCTCTGTATTTCTGATTATTAGGAGGATGATGGCATTTCAGACAGGAGTCTCCATCCTCCTCCTTTGCTGGCTAAGTAATAAAATGTCTCTTTCCTTCCTCCCCAAACATCTGTCTTGGTCCTTCTGATTCAGCCTCATGGACAAGTGCCGAGCTTTCAGTAACAATAAAGAGGACATGAGCGTCCAAGGATTTGGTATCTGTTGGGGTCCTGGAGCCAATCCCCTGCGGATACGAAGGGAAGACTAGATAAATTTATGGGGAACAAAGTCTTATAGTTTATGAATACAGCATGGAAATTAAATCAATCTAGTTAACACATCCATCATCTCAAACACTTAACTTTTTTTGAAGTGAGAACATTTGAAATTTACTCTTTTAACAATTTTAAATGTAGAATACTTTGTTATTAACTGTATTCAACTTACTGTGCAATAGAACTAAAAAAACCCCAAGAATATTCTTCCTGTCTAACAAATTTTGTACCATCACATCCTCATTTCCTGTAACCATTCTATTCTCTGCTTCTGTGCATTTGATTATTTTAGATTCCACATATAAGCTGTAGTCAGCTCCCCACAGAACAAATTTCAATGACCCCTACATAATCCTCTCCCTTAACTGACTACTTGACCTTTTGAGTTGTACCCCTGAAACGGAGGATCTTCTGCAAGACAAGGAGCTGAGACTCCGAAGGCCCCAGCAGACTTCCTGAGGCCAAGATTCACCACCCCGCAACCTGCTCCTAAGGGGGTAGCCCCTTGTTAGTTACACCTGCCCTGAGCACATGGCCCTGAAAAGCCCATGACCTCCGGGAGTTGGAGAAACTGACTTGAGGCAGCTTCTCCTGTTCTCCCAACAAGATGTCTGTCGTATTAAAAATCCCTCTCTTCTTTGGCAATCCTCATGGTCTCGATGATTGGATCTTTGCAAGGAGCAACTGGACCTAGACCAGAACCTCCTTGCAGTTTCAACAGCAAAGTGAGAACACGTGCTATCTGTCTTTCTGTGCCTGATTTATTTCACTTCGTATAATGTTCTCCAATTCCATCCATGCAGTCGCACATGACAGAATTTTCCTTCGTTTTTAAGGCTGAACAGTATTCCGCTGTGTACATGCACATATATCACATTTTCTTTATTCATTTGTTGATGGAAATAACTTGACTATTATTGGTTGGTTCCACAGCTAGACTGTTGTGAACAGTGCTGAAGTAAACATGTGAGTACAGACATCTCTTCAACAAACTGATTTCAAATTTTTGGTGTAAATACTCAGAAGTAGGACTGATGGATCATCTGGTGATTGTATTTTTAGTTTTTTGAGGAACTTCCATATAGTTTTCCATCATGGCTGTACTAATTCCCACCAACAGGGTACAGTGGTTCCCTTTTCTCCACAACATCACTAACACTTTTTACCTTTCATCTTTTTGATAACAGCCACTCTGACAGGTGTGAGATGGCATCTCATTGTGATTTTAATTTGAATTTTCCTAATGATTAGCAATGTTGAGCATTTTTCATATATCTGTTGACCATTTGTATGTCTTGTTCTGACAACTATTCAAGTTCCTTGCCCATTTTTTAATTGGGTATTTTGTTTATTTGCTATTGAGTTGTTTGCACTCCTTGTATATTTGGGATATTAATCCCTTATTAGATGTTGGGCTTCAACTATTTTCTCCCAATCCATAGATTGTCTCTGCACGCTGAATTATTTCCTGCTGTCAGAAGCTTTTTAGTTTGATATAATCCCATTTGTCTATTTTTGCTTTTGGGTTCAAATTCAAAAAAAATTTTACACAGACTGATGTCATGTAGTTTTTCCCCTATGTTTTCTTTTCATAGTTTTATAGTTTCTGGACTTATGATTAAGCCTTTAATCCATTTTGGGATGATTTGAATATATGGTGTGAGATAGTTTATTCTTCCACATGTGGAAATCCAGTTTCCCAACAGCGCCTATTGACAAGACTGTCTTTTTCCTGTTACCTATTCTTGGCACCTTTGTAGATAATCGAGTGACCATACATGGATGGGTTCTCTATTCTGTTCCATCGGTCAATGTGTCTATTTTTTTTTTTTTTTTTTTTTGCCTGTATGATGGTGTTTTAATTACTATAACTTTGTAGTATAGTTTGAAATCAGGTACTGTGACACCTACAGCTTTGTTCTTTTTGCTCAAGATTGCCTTGGGTATTTGAGGTTTTTTGTGGTTCCATATGAATTTTAGATTTTTTTATTTCTATAAAAAATGACTATTGCAATTTTGATAAATTGCATTTGATAAACTATTTGGTAAATAGCTTTGGCTAATATGAATATTTTAACAATATTAATCCTTCCAATCCATGAACACATGACATTCCATTCATTTGTGGCTTCTTCAATTTCTTTTATTGTCGTTTCATAGTTTTCAGTGTACAGGTCTTCCACTTCCTTGGTTAAATTTATTCCTAAGTGGGTTTTTTGTTTGTTTTGTTTTGTTTTATAGCTATTGTAAGTGGGATTGTTGGCTTGATTTCTTTTTTGGATAGTTTGTTTTTAACATAGAGAAACACTATTGATTTTTGTGTATTTATTTTGTATCCTGCAACTTTATTGTATTCATTTATTATTTTCAACAGTTTTTTGGTAGCACTTGTACAGTTTTCTATATATGACACCATGACATCAGCAAATGATAGCAATTCACTTCTTCCTTTCTTTCCTATTTGGATGCTTTTATTTTTTTCTCTTGCCTACTTGCTGGGTCAAGGACTCCAACATTATGTTGAGTAGAAGTGGTAAGAGTGGGCATCTTTGTCTTGTTCCAGATCTTAGAGGAAAACTTTCAATTTTTCATCATTAAATATAATATTAGCTGTGGGTTTCTCATATACAGTCTTTAAGTTTTTATCATGAAAGGATGTTGTATTTTGTCAAATGGTTTTTCTTTTTTCTTGAAGGTTAATAAACATAGAAAATTTCACAACTTTAGTACATATATCTTTTCCAACTTTTTTGTTTGTTTGTTTTGACAGCCAGCCTGATAGAAAAACTTAAAGCTGGAATTTAGGCCCTTTATCCCATTCCTGTTACTTTCTAACTGAGGGTATTAAGAGCCACAGAACAAAGATTAGAATTTGAGTTCCTGACTTAATGAGTAAGAGTCTTTCTACCACACATTCAACACTTATCTTCAAATGGTTTATAATATAGTTGTATGAAGCACTGAGAGTTCTTTGAAAAATATATACTTAATTAAAAAAAAAATTCAAAGCAGTTTTTTCCTTGTTGCTGAAAAAAATTTTTTAAGAAAAATATTTTTTAAAATCCTAGGAAATAAAAGTAAAAGGTGTCACCCAATTTTCATTAAACACTCTTTAAATCAAGTAGGAAAATGGTTGCATCAGTATTGGAAACTAAAGACAATAGTTAACACATACCAGAAATTGGAGGACATGTCACTAAATAAATCACCAGTTGGACCAGATTTTAAAACACCCTTAATGGACAACATGTGCTCTGTGCCCTGAGCCAAAGCAGTGCAATCAGGAAGTCAGGAGCCCCCAGTGGCCCCACTGCCCCCACCTCAGCTCCCGCAGCTCCCGCTGGGAGCAGACACTGAGGACTTGCAAATGGGTCTATTCCATAGCCCTCTGGGGCTTTTTGTTTTTTCTCTGCAAACCAGTGTCATAAAAACCCTGCCATCAAAATAAATGTAGCAAAATTTTTTTACAAAACCAAAATTTTGGGAGCTCCCTTGATACAGAAAGAGCTGAAGCAGTGAGTACTAGGTAGTGGGTGTAAAGAGAGGCCTGAGTTTAGATTGTTGGAGCTGCACTGACACAGCAGGGGGAAGGCTGGGGCTAGAGGCAAGTGGGGTGGGGGGTAAAGACCCAGGGAAGATCCGTCAAGCTCACTTCTGCCCTTGCGTGCCTGAGGGGCAAGAGGAGGGGTGGGCGCTGGTGGTGGGAGCAGCTGGAGTGGAGCTCTAATTGGGGCGTTCTGCACCCTGGATGCAGCCCAGACACCGTGTTCTCCTGACTTCCTGTCTCTCTGAGCCACAGTCCAACTGCAGGGAGTTGTCCCCTTTCCAGCTTGGACCTGAGTGGACCTGTGTGCATGGCTTGAAGGATCCTTTGACATTTGGCACCGGCCACATCCAGTGGTCTGTGCGGGAGCTAAGGAGACTGGGGACATAAGGACTGGTTTAAAAAGTGTCCTGAAAGAGTATCTGGTGCTGTAGGATAAAAAAGCCTAAGTAATCTGCATGCATGTGTAGACCAGACTGCTACTCCTGATGGCTCCCTTCCTGCCCTGCCAGGCCTGCCGGCCCTCTGGGAAGAGTCACTGCTGCCAGAACCCTTGGGCTCAGGAGAACTCCCAGGCCCTGCCATCCACTCATCGATGCTCTTTTGTCCAGCTGCTGGTTTCTGTCCCATGTGCTCACGGTCAGATTCTCCTCTCCTGGGGAACCCTGTGCATCATGACTCCCCACGTGTTTCTCCCGGTGGCCTCCTTTGGCTTCATGCACTGCTGTCTCTGCCTATGAGGGGTGCCTCCTGGGTGGACACCCACAGACTCTGATCTGTGTCTTGCCCAGGTCCAGAGCCGCAGAGCCCAGTGTTGGTAAGGCAGGGTCAGGACACGCAGAGCAGGCCGGTAAAGACAGAACTGCAGCCCCACAGAAAGGGAGCAGTGCTTAAGGATGTGAAGGGAAACTTTCTCAACAGAAGAAAATTAAAAAATATATTTGTTCCATATCCTTAAAAAGAAACCAAAAGTGTCGGAAAAAAGAAGAGATTGTATGAAAACCAAAATCGCAAGAGCCAAATTGAAATGTTTGTTGGAAAGAGAGAATAGCAAATTTGACACTGAAGATTGTCATATTGTTGGATGTAAGGAAGAAATTTGAACAAAAATTCCAGAATATGGGATGAATGAATGAATGAAATGATGACAGAGAAAGATACCAGAGAGGGAGTAACGTGTACACAATCCAAATGGTGAAGAGCTGGTCTTCCCAAAGGAGAATGCTGAACAAAAGGAACAGAGTAGATAATTCGAGGGAAAATAAGGGAAATAAGATAATGTGTTAAAGAAGAATCTCTCTTCAGTATGAATAACAAATCTGAGTGTGGAGACGTACAGTCACGATTTCCATGTTATGCGTAAATGGGAGAAGACACAAACCTGGAAGGGTTCTCTTTCCCATCGCCTGGGCCTCCTCTTCACAACACACCTGCCCACACCAGCATCATGCCCACGTTGCAAAGCCTGACTCAAATCCACCTCTATCATGAACAATTTCCAGATTTTCTTAACCAATTGTTGCATCTCCCTCTTTTAAACTCCCAGTGAAGTTTTATCATATTCTGCCAATATCAATTACAATAATGAAAGCTCCTTGTATTAGTATGTGTCATCTGAGAAGTAGATGCCAAAACAGGATTAAATGTGCAAGAACTTTATTATGGGGAAACATTGGTGAAAGAAACTGGACAGGGACAGGCTGTGGGCAGACCAGGATGCAAATCTTACCCCACGTGAGGGAGGGAGGGAGGGCAGGGCTGGAAGCATCCTCTCACCCTGTGCAGCATTTGGCAGTTTCCACAAGGCTGCTGGGGGGTCCTAGGGCCAGAGTGGGTGGGAGGAGGAGTCCTGCATCTCCCCGAAACAGGCCTGGCTGAGCACCCTTGCAGCACCGGGTGGTGGCGGGCCCTGTCTGTGGAGGGAGGTATGCCTCCGTGAGGTGCAGCGGTGAATGTCAGAGCACAGCAGCTAAAGCCTTTGGGTCAGTTGCACTGTCTGTAGTTGAAGTCTGTCAGACACAGCTTCCTGGCTGCTACAGTGTTCAGTAAATATTCATACAGCAGTCAGGTATGAGCAACCAGGCACCGTGTACCATGCTCGGCACACACAAAAGTACACATGCTCACAACACAAAAATGATAACGGCTGCATCCTTACATTAGCAGAGTTCAGAGTCAGAACTGGGAGGCTAACATGGGAAATACGCAATCACCCAGAGCAGGTAAGCGTTAGTGCAGAAGCACGTCCCAAATGCTACAGGAACAAAGAGGAATAAAACGCTTGACTCCACCTGGCAAGGTCGGAGATGTAGCAGCAGAGGAAGCCAAGGTTAAGATCGGCAGCCTAGGTGTTCGCCAGGCAGAGATAAGCATGGAAGGGTATCCCAGGCAAAAAGAACACTAACAGCTTTGTGTGGTAGCCACAGCTAGTCATCTTAAAGGCTGGCTCCCCCTCCTGGGGGAGGGGTTGCTTTCCTATCCCCTTACTGTTGGACTTCACCGCGCCACGTGAGCAGAAATGGCCTGCGGGCTTCTGGGAGAAGCCTTCATCGCCAGCCTACGCTGCGCCTCACTCTCGGTGTCCTCTAACTGGATGGGTCTGGAGAGGCGGCCCCATCAGCCTTTGCTCCAGAGCGAAGGCGACATGGACCGGAGCAGCAGCTGCCCCACGAGGGACATGGAACATAACCTTTGTTTCTCGCAATCCATGAAGACTACGTATGCCAGCAGGGCCTGCTACCCCCCTACCCTGACTGATGCTGTAGAAGGCACAAAGACGCCAGGGTGGCCACTGTGTCTGCAGGGACTCCTGCCCTCCAGCCCTGGGGCTGGGGTCCTGGCTGTGTTGGGGGCAGGGGTGGAGCAAGTTTGGGGAGTGGGGCCAGTGGTACAGCGAAGAGTCTTTTTGACATGTTAGAGATACAGGGAATAACCCACAGGCTGCAGAGCCCGTGGGTGCTCACGCAGGGCGTGATGTGCGCACTCTGGTCCGCAGCGTGTGGCTGGGAAGCCTCCACGACGCGCCTGTGGCCGTACAGAGAGGACACTGGGGCCGGGCAGTGACGGCAGTAGGGCGGGCAGGGTGGCCCAGCGACCGCGGCGGACAGGCGGCTGCAGGAGGAGAGCCGAGGGCAGCGGGGGCAGCAGCCAGGCACAGGCGCGAGCAGTCTGGGGGAGAGCTGGCGCGCTCAGACTTTGGAACTCCGGATTTGAGGTTCCTTCAGGAAGTCCATGTGACAACATCCAGTAAGTTCTTAGAAACGTGTGTCTGGAGCTGAGACAGCAGTGAATTGAATCATTTTAACAGCTGAATTTTAGGAACTTTTAATCTTCTTCTTTTCCAAGCATGGCCACTGTAAGTCTAGCCCGTTGAAAACGTGCACACGAGGATGCGAACCGGCGCACACAGAGCGGCACACGCTCCTAGCCGGACTGCGGGTCCCTCGGAATCCGCCCAGGCCTTCCCCGCACCCATCGGCCTTGTGCAGGAACTTGTTAGCTACTTTTTCCCCAACGCGGATGTCCCCATCATCATCCTTGTCCTCAGAAGTTCTCTTCTGTCGTGTTTCTGTAAGTTTCCTTCCCCTCCGTTCTCCACCACCAGCTCCCACCTCCG
Organism: Eulemur rufifrons; assembly: GCF_041146395.1. Lineage (NCBI taxonomy): Eukaryota > Metazoa > Chordata > Mammalia > Primates > Lemuridae > Eulemur > Eulemur rufifrons. The sequence continues at coordinate 2,427,731 of NC_091011.1, read as the reverse complement.
TCCGGATTGCACAGTCTCATTTGTTGAGCGGGTACATTTTTTTATATGTGTTCTTGCAAAATCTGTACAGGGGGCTCACGATTTCTAACTTAGGTAGGCAGCACTGAGTTACACTTCAGTGTGTTCCGTGGCACATACACAGCGCTTTCCTGTGTACTTTTCTGCCATGTCACCCGGGTTGCTCCTGCACTGTACTGTCACACTGATGCTGCAGTGACCATCTGCACACACTAAGCTTGTGCCAGTTTGCAATAATCTCTCTGGGCTTCGTCAGCGAGCACAGTGTGCCTGGTTCGCAAACTGCCCACCTGACCTGGCACCGCACAGCGCTCGGTGCACGGCTGCACCGCCCGCCGCCCTCCGTTCCCGTAGGAATGTTCCCACACCCACGTCTCCGCCAACACTTGGCATCGTGCAGGTTTTGCCAAAATAGTCACTAGTAAATGATATCTCTTTTAAAATGTTTCAATTTTACTGGTTCCTAATGGGTTTGAGCGTCTCTTTATGCGTTTGTTTAGGTTGTCTTCCTCTTCCACTATTTCTGGCTCCTATAATTTCCCCACGCTGCTTCTCAGCGTTTGTCCCTAATGTGAGACAGGAAGGCTAGAGGGAGGTGGTGTTGGGGGTCTCCCCTCCCCCATTTCGAAGGCTACAGAGGGCTGGCATTGGATTTTCCCCCTCACCCTATACCAGCTAGGCTCTGGCAAGCCTAAGGTGTTCAGGCTTTGTCAAAATAGTTTTCTTGAGGGCAGGTCTTTGCTAAGGAGCACAGAATGCTCAGCGTGTCAAAATGGTGCTTCTCCCCTCCTGTGCCAGAGCATGGGAGGGACTTTTCCTCCCTGGCCGCTGTAGTAAGCTGCTGGGGTGTCTGGACATAAGGCCAAGGTGCTCAGGAGCCTTTGCCACCCCAGGCGCCCGGAAGACAAGCTCCACCTCAGCAGTGTGGGCAATGCAGCTCCCGCTCCCAGACGCTGAGCTTCTCTGCGCCCACCTGGCTGTCTCTTCAGTTCCCAAAGTAGCAGTTTACTCTGTGACCTCAGTTCTCTTACGGGTCTAAGAAAAGCTGTTGATTTTCAGTTTGTCCACCTTTTTTTATTGTTCTGAAGACAGAAATGATGACTTCCAACATCTTTGTATGTTGGACCCATATCAGAAAGTGCAAATGTCGCTTCTAGATATGAATATCTTTCCTCATCCTGTCCTCTTTCAGTCACCGTCACGGCTGCCCTTTATTTAACAGAAACCCTTCATTTGTCTGTCATAGTGTCATCACTACTTCTGTCCTGGAGTTTGTCTTTACAATTTTGTTCAAGACTTTTCCTGTCCCTAGTTGAAAAGATATACTCCTGCATTTTTTAAATTAACTTTGTAATTTTACCTTTCACACTTGGTGCTTTAATCCATCTGGAATCCACCTTTTCATCTGGTATTCCATTTTGTTTTTCTCCAAATAGTGAGCCAGTTTTCCCAATGGAATTGGTGAAGTGGTTCATTCTTTCCCGTTTGTTTTATGGTATATTAAGTTCCCATTTATATATCCTCCCCTGTCCTAGGTCTCTGCTCAGCGCCATTGGTCCATTTGTCTGCTCTTGTGCCAATACTTTAGTGTTTTAATGCTAGGTCAATGTCTACAGGACAAATCCCTCTTCTTTCTTCTTTACATTGATTGTGTTATTTAAAAATGTCCCTTTGAAGTACATTTCTTCTGGGTTTATCTCTGTACCCTGTTTCTCCTACCTTTAATTAAAAAAAAAAAAAACCAAAAAAAAAAAAAAAACAGAGATTTCTTTTAGGCCATGTTTCATGCAAACAATCCCCTTCTTTCTTATATAAAGACACTGCTACAAATCCAGCATTGTCAGGCTGTTTCTGCAGAGGGCCCACCGTGAGCCTGTCACTGCCGTAGCTGGGGTGTGCACTTTTGCAGAGATGACCAAGCTGACTGCTGGGGAGAAGAGGGATCTTCTGTTGGGGACCACAGCGTGGAGTCGTCAGCATCATTCCTGACAAATGAGCCAGCCAGTCTGAAAAGACTCTGCTTGCAGAGACCATCGGTGTAACTGGTTTTCTGGGTGAAAACAGGGAGGCTCCACAGAGTGAGGTTATTTCCCGAGATCTCATGTTTCCTCTTCACAGACCAAGAATCAGACTTTCTCATTGACCCTTAGTTCATGGCTACAGCCACCAGCTACACCGCATGGCTTCCTTCAGCAGACAGGGCAGATGAAGGCTCAAGTAGTAAACTCTGAGATACATCTAAAGATAAGTGTGCTGTTCATTTTGTTTCTAATGGATGGATGGATGGGAATGCAATACATTCTTCAAGAGAATCATCAAACATGAGTTAAGACTTTACTTCCAGTTACAAACTGGAATTTCTTTTCTTGTTTACTGACAACTTTAGCCATCTTGGGTTTCAGCATTCATTCTGAGTTACTTAAAAATAAGGTAGATTTCAAGGTCTACTGCAAATATTTTGAGGACAGCAAAGCTGTGACATCAAGAAAGGGACTGAATTAGAAGCTGTAGTGACCTAAGTGCCCTAATATTGACAAATGACTAATTGATTCTGTACACACAGCTGCTAGAACCAAAGCGTAGACACAAGGCTGGCCACATTGTTAACATAAACCATGTATCATTAAAAGTTAATATGTGGTTTCCTTTAAACAATGAGGCTCCTCCTGGATGACAGAGATATTCATCAACTAGTTAGTTGTTGCAACAGAAAGGGGAGAATATCGTATTGCCTTCTATTAAAGAAAAAATTACAAAGAAATAACAATGCATCAAGATAATATATACAGTTGATCCTTGAACTCATGGGTTTGAGTGGTGTGGGTCCAGGTCCACTTATACATAGTTTCTTTTTCAAACAAATGCTAATAAAAAATACAGTATTTATGGGATATAAGGCTAACTTCTATATTTGAGTTCCACAGGGCCAACTGCAGGACTTGGGTATCCATGGATTTTGGTATATGCAGGGGTCCTGGGACCAAACCCCTGAGTATAACGGGGAATGACTCTATTGCTCTGCTGTATTTACTATAAGTAATACTGTTAGATTATTATTTATTTATTTTTATTTTTTTAAGAGACAGGGTCTCACTGTGTTGCCCTGGGTAGAGTGCAGTGGTGTCATCATAGCTCACTGCAACCTCAAACTCCTGGGCCCAAGTGATCCTCCCGCTTCGTCCTCCCAGAGTGCTAGGATTACAGGCATGAGCCACCGTTCCCAGCCTTAGATTACTTCTTAATGTCTTATGAATGATTCATCTCCCCTAGGAAAATAGCCATTTATGTTTTTCAGTTTTTCCTTGTTTACGTGAATACATATTTTACATGGTTGTGATCATAGTTTACATACTACTTTGGATTCTTTTTCCCAAACTCAAACATTGTTAGTAAGCATATTGCTCTGTGACTTCATTTTAGAGCTTTTTGAGTGTGTTTAAACGTTACTTGCATTGTGGTAAGATTATTCTTTTGAACTTTATTGGGACTGACCAGTGCCACAGAGGGGACGCGTGGCTGAACATGGCTTGGGCACAGAGTTGTGGTCTTGAGCCAGTGTGGGTACAGCCAGGAGGTCACTGTCCCGAGCTCTGGGCAAGTGCACGGGGTGGGGGGGGGGACAGGGGGCATGGAGGGCACAAGGAGCATCGGGGGCACGGGCTCCGCCCCATTCTGGGTGCTGGGAGTGAAGCCGCCCCCAGTCTGTGCCTGCGTCCTCTGCAGCTCCCCAGAGCGCTCCGGGCAGTGACTGGGAGACCAGGCATGCAGGAAACAGTGCCCTAGGGGAAAACATAGGGAAAAAAAGGAGTGTTGGTTTTGAAGAATTTTCCCTCTTAGGCAGACAGCTTTTCAAGTAATCAGCATGAAATCAGAACACCTGGCTGTCCTCATTCACATGCAGTGAAGCCAGGCAGGGAAGGGACCCGGGCTGTGGGCTCCCGTAGGGAGCAGGCCATGGTTGCCCAGCCTAAAGCCTTGGATGGGAAAAGTCTTCAAACCTGAATCCTAATGGTAAAGATGTGGCACATTCTACGTTTCACGATCTTTATTATTTATAATAACATAATAAATAATAAGAATTAATAACAAACATTATTTATAATAACAACTAGAAAACAACTTAAATATTCAACCATACAGAACATATTATTGTTCATTACAATGATATTTTAAGGAGCTATATAAACTGTTGTTTTTACAAATAATGAAATAAGGAAATATTTATATTGAACAAGTGAAAATATTGGAATGCAATACTTCATCCAAACAATGATTCTAGGTACATAGCAGATTCGATACACAACACATTTCTATCAGGGAATAAGTGACCGTCCATGCTAAGTATGTGTGTGCATATATGTATACAAAAGTAATTCCCAGGAGGAAATATCTAGATTTTCACATTATCTGGATTGTGAATTTATGGGCTATTTAAATTTACTTCTCTATATAAATTTTAAAATGCAAGGTTAACTAAAATCAGTATGTATTACTTTTAGAAGCAGGAGAAAAAAAGATCTTTAAAAAATCCTTAATTCCATCCTTTGCTGCCGAAGGGGAGCAGGCAGGCCAGGTGCAGGAGACCGGTTTCCATGTCAGGCAGGGCCAGGTCCTGCTGGAGAGGCCGCAGGGGAGCAAGTTCCCTGAAACCTGGCCCTGAGCAGTATAATTATTACAACCAACACACTAAAGAAGTAACAGGTTTAATGTACCTTGAAACTTCCTTACAAAGGATTATAGGATCACGTATCACCAGGCCTAGGTATCAGTACGAATAGAGGCCCATATAACATGTGTCTAAATTTTTTAAAGTTTCAGATCAAGCTAACTCTTAAATAACCCTTTTATCATTGCGTAATTAATATCCCTCTTTGTTCCAGTTAATAGTCCTTGCTCTGAAGTCTACTTTGTCTGACATTATATAGTCACTGCAGTTTCTTTTTATATGTGTATGGTATATGTTTTCCACCCTTTTATAGTTATTCTAACCTTATGTTACACTTATGCTCTTGTACAGAGCATGTAGCTGGGTCTCATTTTTTTTTCAATCAAATCTGACAGCATAATTTTAATTAGTAGGTTTAGATAATTGATATGTTTGAATTTAAGTGTACCATTTCTTTTTCTGTTTTTTCTTTTTTCTCTTTCGCTCCTTTTTCCATTTTTTTCATTATTTAAATATTTATTAGTATTTCATTTTAATTTATATATCAATTTGGGGTTCTATGTCATTTTATTTTAGTTGTTCTAGAAATTATAATATGCACACTAAACATTTCACAGACTACTTAATTCTGGGCATGGTGTTCTTGGCCTTATCCCACTTGGGGTTAGCTGGGCTTCTTGAGTCTACAAATTTATATATTTTATTAACTGTCAGACATTTTTATCCATATTTATTTAAATATTTTCTTGCACCAATCTCTTTCTCTTCTCATTTGGGATTCCAAAGACATAAATAAATCTTAGTTCTTTTGCTGTTTTACTCTAGGTTCCTGAAGTTCAATTCAGTTTTCAAAGAGCTTTTCTCTCTCTATTCTTCAGATTGGTAGCTTTTACTGATTTAACTTCAAGCTCCCTAAATTTTTCTTTTTTAAATTCCATTCTAATGAAAGAGGCCATTCAGTTTATTTTTTTATTTCAGATATTATATTTTTCCACTTTGAAAATGTTCACTTTGTTGCTTTCCATAATTTCCTTTTCTGTTCAAATAATGTTACCTTGTATCCTAAACATATCCAATATTATGTTGTTCAGACTCTGGGTCATGTTAATATCCCCTGGAGAATGCTGATTATTTGTTTTCATACACAGTCCATGAGGTTGTGTTTAGACTGAAAGTTCTTTGTCACCTTCTGTGGGTGATCCTTCCAACGTCAGTTTTCAAAGTCGTTGCTACACTGCTCGGCTCTGTCTTGCCCATGTGTGCAGTCTAGGGATCAGTCTGGGCCTTGCACCTGTTAGTACACGGAATTAGAGGATTCCCTTCTCCAGCTGTCTCCTGAGATCTGCACACACACGGGGACCTCTTCTCCTGGTCCTCCCTACAGAGAGCTGTGGCTTCCCTCAGAGTTTTAGTTGCTAAACACATCAGAGAAGGCAGTGTGAAAGCAAGACCATAAATCTCATTTAGAAAGTGCCCAGCTGGTAAGTTGCCATGGTTTGAATGTGTCTCCCAAACAGCACGTGTTGCAAAACCAACCCCCAGTGCCACAGAGCTGGCGGGAGGTGCCACAGAGGGGTGATCAGGCCGTGAGGGCCCCACTTTATACACGGATTGGCGCTGCCATCACAGGGGCGAGTTCATTACAAAGGGACAAGTTGGTCCCTTCACTGTCACCTGCGCGTGGTCTTCTGTCCTTCCGTCATAGGGAGACGCAGCAAGAAGGCCCTGGCCGGACGCCAGCTCCCGATCTTGGACTTCCCAGCTTCCCGAACCATCAGAAATAAATTTCTGTTCATCATAAATTACCCGGCCTCGGTATTCTGTAACAGCAGCACAAACGGACGGAGACACGGTCTTTGAGAAAGGCCCTTCTCCTTCTCTCGTTCATTGCGCAGATCTCTCCTTTCCTGACAAGGCTCACTCTCCAGAAGTTAAAATTTAATTTTTCTCCTCCTGTAACCTAAATACTGTATTTTACTTCTCTTTTAAGACCAGTCGGGCATAGCCTCCCGCAGAGTAACTCTGTTCAGGAAGTATCTCCTCTAGAGCGGCTCCCCCAGCTACCTCAGCAGAGGCCTGGGTGCCCCTGGCCGCTACACACAGTCAGTGGTTTGCGCGCCAGCCTGCTGCAGTTTGCATGTGCTCCACTGATGCATCTGTGGACTTTAAATCTGGTTTCAACTCAATGAATTCTCACAAAATAGACCAGTGACTTACAAAAATACCTCTGAAAAAAAAATGAATATTGAAGAAAATACTAGCAAAGAACACAAAACACCTACAAAATGACAAGACTGCTATTCCCAGGACAAATTTTCATCAAGCACATTAACAATGAAACATACCCTTAGTGGTTTTACCCTAAGTGACTCCCAGATATTATCCATCACATGTTATAGGACACTTTTAAAACTAGGCATCCAGAATGAAGATAAATTTATTCTATTTGATTTTCAACAAAGTATAATTCAAAGGTATTTCCATCCAGTAGTTTGAAAATTTTATTGAACTCTGATAATTGCTTAGAAGTCCTCTTAGGGGTTTCTTATTTCATAATGAAAGACAAAAATGCTACACATTCCTGGGTTAATATTTATTTTTGCTACTGCAATAAAAAGACAGTTAATAAATGACAGTAGTATTATAGCAAGCAAAATCTTACCTTTGTCAGCAAATAAATGTAAAAGACTGAAAATATGAAGTAACAAGAATTAGAACAAATGGGTTGTGAGAATTTTGTTGTGCAGTTGGATGTCAGCACCGATGTTTGTACTTGTATCAGATTTTTAAAATATTGCAATAGATTAAAAACTACTTTTTGTGAGTCATAAAGAAAGATGACTGGAGAAAAGCTATATATTCTCAATAGTAATTATTTTTTTAAAAATAAAAGCCATATTTTATGGAAAAACTGTGGATATAAACCAATATTAGTGGTTGATTTTGCTAGAAACAAATAAGGATCAAAGAATAAGTTTATAGAAATAATATCACTCGTGAAGTTCCTTCATTACATGTCCTGGAAGCAAAGTATCACACCAAAGATACTGAGTCCAGAAATACACCAAGTATGATCTGATGTCAGCAAGGTAATTCCTGCTACAAAATGACCTTTACGATATAGAAGAATGTTTACAAGAATTCTAATAACATAGAGAGACAATACAAATATTTAGGTGGCACACATAGGAGCTTTACCACAGGTATCTCATGCCAGAGTACTTTTAAAACTTCTAAAATTCAATATTAGTTGTACATGTGCTGACCTTTAAAAATAAGTTTCTGGAAGAGCTTTTGGAAAAATAAAAATAAAAAAATAATAAGTGTGAGTAGCATGTTGTCAATAATTAAAAAAATAAATATACAAAACCAACTCATCCAAAATGAAAGTGATATTTTTAATTGTTATGATGCCACGATTTTATAACATCATGTTTTAATTATAATTCATTATTGTACATTTTTCTGAAAACACATGCTATCTATTAAAACAAATCATTTCCAAAAAGTTTAAAACTTAAAACCAAAACCTGTTTTAAAATCTTTGAAAAGTACCAAACTCAAGAGATGCCCAAGAAGATATGACAACTAAATGTAATATGGTAGTCTATGTGGGATTCAGGAACAGAAAAAAGATATTAGATGAAAACAAAGTACATCTAAAAAAATGTAGACTTTATTTAATAATAATGTGTCTATATTGGTTCATTAATCGTAACAAACGTACATACTAATGTAAGATGTTAGTAATAGGAGAAACGACGCAGGGCATATGGGAACTCTACCATCTTTACAACTTTTCTGTAAATTTAAAATTGTCTAAAAAATAAAGTGCATTTAAAACTACTTCTAAATAAAGTTTTAGTCGTATAACCACCCTCATGACCAATTTATAGAATATCTTCACTGCCCCTACGACCTTCCCCTCGCCCTTGTGCCGTCAGTCCCCTGGCCCTGTCCTGGCCCCTGGAACAACTGATTTGACTTCTGTTCCTACAGCTGTGCCTCTTTCAGAAAGTCGTATCAGCATAATGATACACTGTGATCCGTGGAATATGTAGCTTTTGGTGCCTGTCTTCTTTCCATTGGCACAACGTTTCTGAAATGTATTCTTGCTTAGTTTTCATCACTGAGCACAGGGCTGGCTGTAACTCACACAGTTTCTACGTTCACCGCTTGACAGATGTTTGGACTGCTTCCAGTCTGGGGCTATTATGAATAAAGCTAAAACAAGCATTTATATATATGTCTTTGTGTAGACATATGTTTTCATTTTTCTTGAATAAATATCTAGAATAGAGATTGGTGCTAACTTCACGTTTAACTTTATAAGAAACTGCCAAATTGTTTGCCAAACCGACTGTCCTATTTTGACTTCTGACAAACAGTATATAAGAGTTCCAGTTCTCCACATTCTCGCCAGCAAATAGTATTAAAAATATTTTGCATTTTAGCCAAACGAGTAGGTATGTGGTAGCTGTGGTCTAATTTGTGTTTCCCAAACCGCTAATGGTGTGGAGCCTTTCCTGTGCTCACACGCCGTCTTCTGTGAAGGCTTCATGTCTTGTATACATTTTTAAGTTGGCCCATTTGTGTTTTATTTTGGCTTGTAAATATTCTTTATATGTTATGGCTATAATTCCTTTACCATATATATGAAGTTTTTAAAAATAAAACATTTTCTTCTAGACTGTGGCTTGTCTTTTCATTTTATTAACAACATCTTTTAAAAAGTATAAGTTGCATTTTGTTAAAGTCTGATTTATTGGTATTTTTCTTTTTCTGGTTTGTGTTTATGCTCTAAGTAATATTTTCCTAAAATTCCAGTATTTTCTCATACATCTAATTCTTGAAGTTTTAATATTTTAGCTTTTACATTTACATTTATGATTCATTTGAGGGTTAATTTTTTATGTGGAACAAGGTAAATATTCTGGTTTTTTTTCTTTTCTTTCTTTTTTTTTCTTTTTCTTCCTTTTTCTTTTCCTTCTTCTTCTTCTTCTTTTTTTTTATTGCATATTGGTGTCCAATTACCCCAGGGCCATTTTTTAAATGACATATTTTTCCCACTGAATTACTTTGACACCATCACTAAAAGTTAACTAACCATAGATGTATAGGAACCATGGCTTGAAGAATAGGTACATCCATTTGGGGAGTAAATACTATATATTATTGTGTTTACTTTTCTACACACAATGTTACACATCACTTAAAAATTATGAGGCACACTAAAAGCAAATAAAAACAACTTATTTTTAAGAGAAAAGGGAATTGACATAGAGCCACAAATGACCCAGATATTAAAACCATCACATGGGACTTTCAAATGACTATGAATTATATTCCAAGTTATATAACAGAAATGGAAACTGACACAAAGAAGGAATGGGGAATTTTAGAAGATAAATAGAAACTACAAAGGACTCAAATGCAAACAGTAGAAATAAAAAATGCACACACACAATATCAGAAATAAATGCTGCAGTGGGTTTATTAGCAGAATGGACACAGTTGATGAAAAAAATCAAACCAGGTGAACAGAAATTATTCCAATTATTAATAAAACACAAAATTAAAAATGAGTGAAAAAGCAGAACAGAGCATCCAATAGTTGTGTAACAATATCAAACTGTCAAACCTATATGTAATTGGTGTCCTCCAAGGAAAAGAGAGAAAACATGGCAGAAGGAATATTCCAGAAAATAATGACCAAAAATTTTCCAAATGAATGAAATTTATAAGTCTAAGAAACTCAGAGAACACCTATTAGGATTCAGACACACACACAAATCTGCAGAAATACACACACACCCAGATACATCTTAGTGAAATTGCTAAAACCAAAGGTAAAGTGTGAACACTGAAGGCATCCAGAGTAAAAAGACTTATTATATACAGGAGAACATAGATAAGGATGACAACAAACTTCTCAAAAATATCCAATCTGGAAGACAATGGATTGGTATCTTTAAAATACTGAAGTTAAAAAGAAATCCATATAAAATTCTTTTTTTTTTTTTTTTACTTTTTTTTTTTGTTTGTTTGTTTTTCAGCTCATTAAGGGGGTACAAAAGATCAGGCTACATACATTGCCCATGCCTCCCCATCCCCCCGAGTCTGAGCTTCAATTATGTCCATTTCCTAGACAGTGCACATCACACTCATCATGCAGGTGTGCACCCCTCCCCTCCCCCACCCCATCCCCCCCAGTCAGAACTTCAATCGTGTCCATTCCCCAGGCAGTGCGCATCGCACTCATCAAGTAGGTATACACCCATCCCTTCCCCCCAGCCCCCACCTCTGTCCGATACCCAATTGGTGTTAATCCCAAATGTGCACTCAGGGAAACCAGTTTGCTGGTGAGTACATGTGGTGCTTATTTTTCCATTCTTGGGATACTTCACTTAATAGAATGGGTTCCAGCTCTCTCCAGGAGAACCAAAGAGATGCCATATCGCCATTATTTCTAATAGCTGAGTAATATTCCATGGTATACATATACCACATTTTGCTAATCCATTCATGAATCGATGGGCATTTGGGTTGTTTCCACATCTTTGCAATTGTGAATTGTGCTGCTATAAACATTCGGGTGCAGGTGTCTTTTTTATAGAATGACTTTTGTTCTTCTGGGTAGATGCCCAGTAATGGGATTGCTGGATCGAATGGTAGGTCTACTTGAATCTGTTTAAGGTATCTCCACATTGCTTTCCACAGGGGCTGCACTAGTTTACAGTCCCACCAGCAGTGTATGAGTGTACCTGTCTCTCCACATCCACGCCAACATGTATAGTTTTGGGACTTTTTGATAAAGGCCGTTCTCACTGGAGTTAAGTGATATCTCATTGTGGTTTTGATTTGCATTTCCCTGATGATTAGAGATGTTGAACACTTTTTCATATGCTTGTTAGCCATTTTTATATCTTCTTTTGAAAAATTTCTATTCATGTCCTTTGCCCACTTTTTGATAGGGTTGTTCGATTTTTTCTTACTGATTTTCCTGAGTTCTAAATAGATTCTTGTTATCAGTCCTTTATCTGATGTGTAGTATGTGAAAATTTTTTCCCATTCTGTAGGTTGTCTGTTTACTCTCGTGACTGTTTCTTTGGCTGTGCAGAAGCTTTTCAATTTGATCAGGTCCCATTTATTTATTTTTGTTGCTGCAATGATTGCCTTAGGGGTCTTCAACCAAGAGACTCCTGGAATTGATCAATGAATTCAGTAAAGTCTCAGGATACAAAATCAATACACACAAATCAGAGGCATTCATATACGCCAATAACAGTCAAACGGAGAACCAAATTAAGGACTCAATACCCTTCAAAATAGCAACAAAGAAAATAAAATACCTAGGAATATATTTAACTAAGGAGGTAAAGGACCTCTATAGGGAGAACTATGAAACACTGAGGAAGGAAATCGCAGAACATGTAAATAGGTGGAAAACCATACCATGCTCATGGATCGGTAGAATCAACATTGTTAAAATGTCTATACTGCCCAAAGTTATCTACAGATTCAATGCAATCCCTATTAAATTACCAACATCTTTTTTCACAGACATAGAAAAAATAATTTTACGCTTTGTATGGAACCAGAGAAGACCCCATTTAGCAAAAGCAATCTTAAACAACAAAAACAAAATGGGAGGTATTAATTTGCCAGACTTCAAACTTTACTACAAAGCTGTGGTTCTTAAAACAGCCTGGTACTGGCACAAGTGCAGGGACACAGACCAGTGGAACAGAACAGAAAATCCAAATATAAAACCATCCTCATATAGCCATCTAATCTTTGACAAAGCAGACAAAAACATACTCTGGGGAAAAGATTCCTTATTTAATAAATGGTGCTGGGAAAACTGGATATTCACATGTAGAAGACTAAAACAGGACACACAGCTCTCACCCTTCACAAAAATCAAATCACGGTGGTTTTAAACCTTAGGTCAGAAACTATTAGAATTCTAGAAGAAAACGTAGGAAAGACTCTTACAGACATTGGCCTAGGCAAAGAATTTATGAAGAAGACCCCTAAGGCAATCAGAGCACCATATAAAATTCTATATGCAGTGGAGATATATTTCAATAATGAAGACCAAATAAAATTTTTTTCAGGAAAATAATATGCATTAATAAAATGTTAAAACAAGTTCTTAAGACCAAATAAGTATAATACCAAATCAAAACATGAAACTATACAAATGAATGAAAAGTGTTATAAATGATAATAACAAGGATAAATATAAACTGTGTTTTTTCTTATGTTAAATTACTTTAAAGGATAATTGATTACCTAAAGCAAAAATAATAAAACATTATGGGTTTTATTACATATGTAGAACTTAAATGTTTGACAAATCTAGAACAATGAATGGAAGAGAGGAGATGGAAGATTATGGTTGTAAGATTTTTACACTATATATGAAATTATATAATCTAATTTAAAAGCAGACTATAATACGTTAAAAATGTACAAAAAGGCACAACTAAAAAGTTTAAATAGATGTGTAAATAAGACAGTGGAAAAATAAAATGGAATAATAAAAATAGCCAATTAATACCAAAAAAATCGTAAACATTTGTGTACAAGGTTTTGTGTGGGTATATTTTCATTTCTCTTGGGTATACATCTAGAAGTGGAATTGCTGGATCATATAACCTATGTTTAATCTTTTGAGAAACTTCCAAACTGCTCTCCAAAGCAACTATACTATTTAACATTTCCATCAGCAATGTACGAGGATTTCCATTTTTCCAAATCCTCACCAACAAATATTAATCTGTCTTTTTAGTCATAGCCATCCCAGTGAGTATAAAGTGGTATCTCACTGCAATTTTCATTTGCATTTCCCTTATGGATAATTACATTAAGAATCATTTTGTATTCTTAGTGGACATTTGCATATTTTCTTTGAGGATATGTCTGTTTGGATCCTTTGCCCATTTTTAAATTTGATAATTTTTCTTTTTATTGTTGAGTTGTAAGAGTTCCTTATATATTCCAGATACAGATCTGTTATCCAAGATATGATTTTCAAATACTTTATCTCATTCTGTGGGTTGTCTTTTCACTTTCTTGATCACCTCTTTTGAAGTGCAAAAGTTTTTAATTTTGGTAAAGTCCAATTCATCTGTTTTATTATCACTTGTGTTTTTCTTTTCATATTGAAGAAGTCATGGTCACAGAGATTTACTTTTATATATTTCTCTAAGAATTTTATACTTTAGGTTTTTACATTTATTAATCTATGATCCATTTTGAGTTAATATTTTTATATGGCATGAAGAAGGGATCAAACTTCATTTTTCTGTCTGTGGATATCTGGTCGTTGCAGCATGATTTGTTGAAAAGGTTATTCTTTTCTCCATTGAATTGTCTTGGTATCCCTGCTGAAAATCAATTGGCAATTAATGTAAGGGTTTATTTCTGCTCTCTCAACTCTTTTCCACTGATCTTTACTTTTATTCTTATGCCAATACCACACTCTCCTCATTACTATAACTTTGTATTGAATGTTGAAATTGGAAAGTTTGAATTCTCCAACCATTGTTTTCTCTTAAAAGATAACTTTGGCTCTTCTGAGTTCATCAAATTTCATATGAATTTCAGGATCAGCTGGTCAATTTGTGCATTCTCTACATTGATAGGGAGTATGGTGAATTTGTAGATCAATTTGGGGAGTATTGCCATTTTAATTAGGAATATACTTAGGAATAAATTTAACAAAAAGTTAAATAATCATATAACAATAATTAGTAATAATAATCATATACTTAGGAATAAGTTTAACTGAAACTTTTTTGTTATAAGTAAATTTTCTTCATTTCATTTTTATATTGTTTTAGTGTATAGAATTCAGTTAATTTTTGAATGCAGATCTTGTATTTTGTAACCTGGCCATACTCTTCTATTAGCTCTAATAGTTTTTAACATGGATTCCTGAGGATTTTTTACATGCCAAGTCATTTCATCTCCAAATAGAGATTATTTTATTTTCTTTCTTTCCAATTTGAATGCCTAATTGTTCTGGCTAGACTCTCCAATTCAATGTTGGGGGGAAAAAAGGATAAGAGCAGACATCCTTGTCTTGTTTCTGATTTTAGAAGGTAAGCATTCAGTTTTTCACAATTAAGTATGATATAAGCTGTGGGTTTTTCATAGAAGCCCGTTATCAGATTTAGGAAGTCCCTCTTCTATTTCTAATTTGCTGAGTGATTTTTATCATGCGAGATTTGTGTTGTATTTTCTCAAATGAGTTTGCTGCACTTATTGAAATAATCATGTGGGCTTTGTTGTTTCTCCTATCAATATGCTATATCAATTGATTTTTGGATGTTATACAAACTTTGCATTCTGGGGAGAAATGTACACTTCATCATGGTGCATAATCCTTTTTATATATTGCTTGGTTTCAGATTGCTAGCATTTTGTAGAGAATTTTTGTACATAGATTCATAGAAATATAGGTCTATAATTTTCTTTTCTGTAGTGTCTTTGTCTGGTTTTAGTATCAGAGGAATACTAACATCATAAAAGACTTCTGTAAATGTTCTCTTCTATTTTTCAGAAGGATTTGTGAAGAATTTATATTAATTCTTTAAACGTTTGACAAAATTTGCAATGAAGCCATTTGATCCTGGGCTTTTCTTTATGGGAATTTTTTAAATTACTAATTTAATTTCTTTACTTGTTATAAATCTATTTAGAGTTTCTTTAATCTTAAGACAGTTTTGATAGTGTGTCTTTCTTACCATTTTTCCATGTCATCTCAGTTATCTAATTTTTTGGCATCCAGTTGTTCATAATATTTCCTTATAATTCTCTTTGTTTCCATGGGATTTGTAGTGATGCCCCCTTTCTTACTCCTGGGTTTAGTAACTTGAATCTTCAATCTTTTTTTTTTTTTTTTTTGGCCATTCTAACTCAAGGTTTGTCAATATTGTTGATCTTTTCAATGAACTTATTTTAGTTTTATTGATTTTCTCAGTTGTTTATTCTTTAAATAATTAATTTCAACCTTAATCTTTGCTCTTTTCTTTCCTTCTCCTTGCATTGACTTTAAGTTGCTCTTTCTTTTCCAGTATCCGAGGTGGCAGATCACGTTACTGAATTGAGATCTTTCTTTTTAATATAGGCATTTACAACCATAAATTTTGCTTTAAGAGCCGCTGTAGCTATATCCCATAATTTTGGTAGTTGTGTCTTGATTTTTCAATCATTTCAAAGTATTTTGGAATTACCTTTGTGAATTTTTCTTTGTCTAATTGATTATTGAGGGGTGTGTTCTTTAATGTGAACAGATTTGTAAATTTTTCCAAATCTCTTTCTGTTTTTGTTATCTAATGTCATTTCATTGTGGTCAGGAAATATTTCGATTTACTTCAATCATTTTAACTTTATTAAAGCCTATTTTATGGTCTAGCATATGCTCTATTCTGGAGAACATTCCATGTGCACTTTAAAAAAGTGTATATTCTGCTATGGTTAGGTGAACTATTCCATAGATAGATATCTGCTTGGTTTAGTTAGCAAGACTTGAAGTCTTCTATTTCCTTGTAAACCTTTTGCCTACTTCTTTTGTTAATTATGAAAAGTGGGTATAAAGGTCTCCAGGTATTGTTATATGATTTTTTATTTCTCCTATCAATTCTGTCATTTTGTTGTATATATTTTGGGGACTCAATTGTTAGGTACATGCATGTCTACATTAATACTTATTATATCTTCCTTATGAACTGGCTCTTTTCTCATCATGAAATGTCCCTTTTTATCTCTAGTAAAATTTTTTGTTTGTTTGTTTTAAAGTCTATCTTTCTGATATTAATATAGCTACTCCAGTTTTCTTATGGCTGCTCTTTGTGTCTTATATCTTTTCCTAGGCTTTTACTTTAAACTAATTGCACCTTTGAATCCAAAGTTTGTGTTCCTGTAGGTAGCATAAAGTTGGGTTTTGCTATGATCTGAACGTTCATGTGCCCCCAAAATTCACATGTTGAAATCCTAACCCCCAGGGTGATGGTATTAGGAAATGGGGCCTTTAGAAAGTGATTAGGTTATATAGGCAGAGCCCTCATAAATGGGATTCGTGCCCGTATAAGAGAAATCCAAGAAATATCCCTTATCCCTTCCGCCATGTGCAGTTACAGTGAGAAGACAGTGGTCCATGAAGAAACAGGCCCTCGCCAGACATGGAGTCGGAGGGCAGCTTGATCCCGAACCTTCAAGCTGCCAAAACTGTTAACGAATTTCTGTTGTTTATAAGCCTCCAGTCTATGGTATTTTGTTATAGCATCCTAAGTGGACTAAAACAGATCTTCTTTCTTTATCCAGACTGTCAACCTCTGGCTTTTGATTAGATTGATTAATCCATTACCATTTAATATTTTTTATATAGTTGTATTATGTCTTACATTTTATTTTTTTGCTTTCTATGTGTCATTTGTCATTTTTGTTCCATTTTACTCAATTTATTGCTTTTTTACATTAAGTAAATATTTTTTGGTGTGACTTTTAATTTCTTTACTGAACCTTTGCATCTTTTGATTCCTTTTTATTATATATTTAGTTATTTGTGCATGTTGAGCTTACCACATACATCTTAACTCATCAGAATGCCTTGGATTTACACTACATTTGTTCTAGTGAGATATGGAAATGATATTTCTATATATCTCTTTCCCTCTTCTCTTTCTGGGGCCATTATGTTGCACATTTTACCTTTACATATGCTAGAAATTTTGTAATGTATTATTAAATATTATCATCATTAATTTATATAACTTTATATCCTTTAAAGACATCGATAGTAAAGGAGAGGAAACATGTATTTCTAGTGTTTGTTATATTCACCTTCTTTTTCACCATTTCTGGTTAGTTTTGTTCCTGTGGATGTGAGTTGCCATCTGGTGTCATTTTCTTACTCCAGAACAGCTTTGCTCCCATCTGTCTCTTTGGTGCTGGTGTTGTCAAACACATTACATTTCTGTCTATTATAGATATAATAACACAATTGCATGTATATTTTTTATGCAGTTGATTTTTATATCAGTAAAGAAAAGAAAGGGGAAGAAATATGCATTTATACTGTTTTTCATAATAATTTAGTTAAATTAATGTCCTTTGTTTCTTTGTATGGATTTGAGTTACTATCTTGTGTTCACTTGGTTTAGCGAGAAGAACTTCTTTTAGTAATTCTTATAAGATGAGTTATCTAACACTGAATTCTCTCAGTTTGTGTGTATCTTGGAATGCCTTTATTTCATCTTCATTTTTGAAATACGGTTTTACTGAAGATAAGATTCTTAGTTGAATTTTTTGTTATTTGAATACGCCACCACCTCTGACCTCCATTGTTTTAGATGAGCCATCAGTTACTCTTATGAGAATTGCTTAAACATGAGTCTTGCTTCAAAATTTTCTCTTTGTGCTTGCTTTTAACATTTTTTACTATGATGTGCCTGAGTGAGAATTTTTGGGTGGTTATCCCATTTGCAATTGTTTGGACTTATTGGAATTGTCAATTAATGTTTTTTATCAAATTTTGAAAATTTTCAGTCATTATTTCTTTGAACACTTTTTCTAGTCCTTTCTCTCTTTCCTCTCTTTCTGTAATTTCCATTGCACAATGTTGGTGTGGGTAATAACGGCATCCCACTTAATGATGTTCCACTTAATAATAATGTCCTGCTTTCTCTGATGCTCTGTACAGTTTGTTTTCATTCTTTTCCCTCGCTTTTAAGATTGTGTGATCTCTATAACTTTATTTTCAAGTTCATTGACTTTTTTCTTCTTCCAGTTCAAATCTATTATTGAGCCCATCTAGCAAATTTTTCATTTCAGTTATTGTATTTTTTAAGTGCAGAATTTCCATCTCTTATTCATATTATCTATTGGATGAGATATTGTCATTATACCTTCCTTTACTTTTTTAAGTATTTATTTTAGCTCTTTGAACATGTTTATAGTAGCTTCTTTGAAGTCTTTATCTGCTAAATTTGAAAACAGAACTCTCTCAGGGCAGATTCTGTTGCCTGCTTTTCTTTTTTTTTTTTTTTTCTTGTGTATGGGTCATGTTTTTCTTTTCCTTTGAAAATCTTTTGATGTTTTGTCAAAAACTAGTCATTTTAGATATACTATTGTAGCAACTGTTGATATTCTCTCTCTCTCTCCCCCGGCCCACTCACACACATACACTGGTAGAGCTTGTTTTTATTTTTGTTGTTTGCTCCTTTATTTGTTTAGTGACTTTGCTAAACTATTTAATAAAGTCCATTTTTTTGTAGTGTGCAGCTTCTTATGCCACTCCTTAGAGGGTGCAGCCTTGGGTATGTGCACAGTCACCCTGGGATGACAAGGAATTTAACCAGGCTCTCTTTGACTTTCTCTTTCCCAGTCCTTCTGTTAAGTTACCTGCCTCTTGGTGTCACATCAAGCTATCGGCCTCCATTAACTGCTGATTGATTGTTCTATTGCTTTTGATGATGTCCTTAAGCATAAATTGCTCCCTAGTCTGATCCAAATCTTTGAGCCCACCCTTGAGGTTTGTTCTGACCACAGGGGGGCTTTTATTAGCTGTCTTGTTCCCTGGTTCTCTCTGATGAACTTCCACCTTGTTTATAGTGTAGCTTGTTCCTCTCATGGAATTTGTTAATTATTTCTTAATTATTAGTACTTTTCTTAATTATTAGTGCTTACTACCATTGCTCACCTCCATTGTTTTCCAGAGTGCCCTTAGGATCGAATTTCCCCACACTCTGTTCCAAATAAAGTCAGTTCCCCTAGGTAGAGCTTTAGAGCTCTCTGTTCTTATGACCTACATATTCTGTTGGGTAAAACTGCTGTGTCAATGCCCTGGTGCTGGGGACTAGGACAGTGACCAACTCAGAGTGACATCTCAGCTTCACAGGCAGGGGTCCAGGCCAGGCCAGCAACCTCTGGTCTTCTCAGCTTGCCCCCCTTGGTGTGGAACCTCTGGCTTACGAGCTGGAGCTGAGGGTAGCTGGGCTCCAGTAAGTATTCTTGGCCTGGGGTATGAGAAGCAGTTAGGTGGAGAAAGAGCACACCAGACTAGTCATCGTTCTTGTCGCTAATAGAGTCTCTGCACACGGAGCTGGTGGCTGCGCCTCCCACAGAGGTGCCACGACCCTGACTGAGAGTGGTGGGGAAGGGGCCCTACGTTCTCGGCTGCATCTAAACAGAGTGACGCTGGTTCTGCTAAGCTGGAATGGGGAAAGGAAAATATAGGAAACAGCTCAATGCCATAGACTCTTGCTGTTCCCACTAAGATGTAGTAGATTTTCTTAAGCAAATACTTGTTCCTGTGCTATATGTCCTTAGAGCAAGTTCCAGCAATTTAAAATGTTTGGGTTCCTTTTCTGATTTTCACTAATTAGGCTGTTTCAGTGAGAAGAAGGTCCACATACGTTCTTAGGCCACCATTCTGAAAATTGCCTTCTAGTATCATACAATTTTAAATCAAGAGTTTTAAAATTAATGATTCATATTCATTGCTTTTAAATGAAAAACCACATATTTGCAATAAAAATTTTGGAGGGTCATATTAGTTACCTACTGGTGCATTAAAAATCACAATGAAACTTAGTGTCCTATAACTGTTCATTCTGTTCATAAATCTGAAATTTGGTGGGACACCAAAGGGACTGTTCCACGTCAGCTGAGGTTACTCAAAGGTTAGAATTAGAATAATCTGAGGGCTCATTCATTCATATTTTTGACGAGTAATGCAGGGGAGACTCAAACAGCTGGTGGTGTGGTCACCAGGGTCCCTGGGGACCTCAATCTCCATGTGGCCTCTCCATGTGGTCTCTCTAGCATGCTTCACGGCAGCTGGCCTTTTCTACATGTCACCTAAGAGCTTCCAAGGCATGTGTCCTCAGAGAGAGCAAGGTGGCTGCTCTACGACCTTTATGGCATAGCCTTGGAAGTCACACAGTGTCATTTCTGCCCTAGTCACGGGCCCACCAGATTCACGCATTTACCTATTTGATTATGCAGGTATCTCTATTTTTAGAGATGAGCAAGCATGATACAACAATGATAAGGGAATTGTCTAAATTATATTTATAAATTATGTTACAGAACAATGACTGAACAACTGTCTGGTAATATTCAATAAATGCTATTAAGATACCTGATCTGAATTCTTATATAAAAACAAATTTGCGTCTTGTGAACAAGAAACAAAAATTTCTTCTAGGAGACAGACAAATCACAGTATAGAGAACTTACAAATTTCAGCAACACTATGCGATGTGTGCACTTCACTAGTCGGAAATGCCGAGTTTCAAGGGAGCCTGAGAGACGAAGAGATCTGCCCTTCCCGGGGTGAGGGGCCACCTGGCTGGGGGGCGATGGTTGAACGGAGCCTTCGTGGATCTTCAGTGATGGTTTGTCACTGAGGACGGAAGATAAGAGCATCCAGGTGCACGGAGCCAAGCCCAGAGGCATGGAGTTGGTGAGCAAGGCAAGGAGGGCTGGGGGAGACGGGTACACATGGGAAACTGGGGTGCAACACAGCTGGGGTGCGGGGGCAGTTGGCATCAGGAGATGAGGCTGAACATAGGCCAGGCGTACACTGTGAGCGATTTTAAATGACACCATGAGTCACTGCAGTTTGTAAGCAGAGAAGGACTGTAGTGAATTTTGCATTCAGAAGGACAACTTCAGTGATCATGTAGAGAAAAATCAAAGGGAATTAATATCGGGGAATAAAACGTGGTAGGAGACCCGTGCAGTTGACAGTGCTCTGGTGTTGAGAATGACATTAAGGGCATAGTTTTTGTGTTTTCATTCCAATTCTGTTGTAAACTTCGTAGGCTTGAAGACTGATTTAGAAAGTTCTATGCAGCAAAAAATATCTCAGTGTAAGTAGAGAAATCAGCTGTAATTAAATGAATTTTAGCAAAATTTTAACAGTGACTTTTCTAGCATTATGAAAGAAGAGAAACACCAAACTTTGAGTAATTTACTTGGCTTTTATCCAATTCCCTTTGCTCTTTTTTTCCTGTGACAGAAGTTTTCTCCTGAAGGGCAAGGTTAAACAAGTTTCTGACCTAGTATGTCCCCAAACCCTCCTATTTTATCACCCTTATATCAAGGACAGCATACCTTCAATATGACATTTTTTTATCTTCACAACTTTTTTTTGCAAAATGCTATCTTATCAGAACCATTGGCAATGCCCATCAGCCAGTTCACACAGCCCTTGTCCTTGGGGATCACATTCTAAATGAGAACCCACGAAAGAACTCAAATGAGTGCAGACATTTCCTTAATACACACACACACAGACACACACACACACACACATTTGGGATGGAGTTTCTAATAGAGTTTATTCCTTGCCTGAAATCTGAAAATACACATTACTTTTAATGTTGTCAATGTATGAATGACAAGTAGGGATAGGAAGTCATGAACATAATGTTTCTTCTGGCAAATCTTTTCGTTTTCCCTATAAAAATTAGAATAGTCTGTTGGTGGGACTGCAAATTAGTACAAACTCTATGGAAAATAGTATGGAGATCCCTCAAAGATATAAGCAGACATAAGTAGACTTACCATTCTACACAGCAATCCCATTACTGGGTACCTACCCAAAGGAAAAGAAGTCATTTTATCAAAAAGACACCTGCACTCGAATGTGTATTGCAGCACAAGTCACAACTCCCATCAATTCATGACTGAATTAAGAAAATGTTGGGGCATACACACACACACACACACACACACACACACACCGCGGAGCACTACTCAGCCATGAAAGGGAATGAAACAATGTCTTTAACAGCAACTTGATGGAACTGGAGACCATTATTCCAAGAGAAGCATCTCTGGAACAAAAAAACAAACACCACATGTACTCCGTGACAATTGGGAGCTAATCGATGGGCACACACGGGCATATAGAGATCTGAAGGTCATTGGAAATCAAGAAGATTGCCAATGAGGGGACGAGGGGGAGGATGGGCAGCGTAAAAACCTCCATAGCAGGTACAACACACACTATTCTGGTGACAGGCACACTGAAGCCCGACTCAAGCATGATCAAAGGTGTCCGTGTAACAAAAACATTTCTATACCCTTCATGTTTTGAAATAAAAAAAGTATAGTCTTACAGGCACTGAGGAGAGTTACAACAAGAATCATCAAAGCTGTTAGGTGCAACTTGAGATAAATAAATACGTATGAATTCTTTCAAGTGGAAAATTACTGGCTGCGTGTGTCTTTCATTTTCAATCATTAAAGACGAAGTTCGGATAGCCAAGTACTACGCTGGCTGTTTAGTTCCCTTTGCTCTCAGAAGATGCACAGGCGACGTGGCGTCGGCATTTCTAGCCACCCTCTTTCAGGAAGAGCTGACACACCATCAATTTTGAATAGGCCTAAACCTCAATCACTGGGACGGAGCCCACAGAGGGAGGGGCATCTTTCGTTACATTTCCGGCACTTGGCGCTTCTGGTTCTCCGAGGCCCTCAAGGGAAGACGTGTGTCACACCGTGGGGTGGACAGCTGCAAGGGTCAGAGGGAAAACCGGAAGCAGAAATACAGATGTGAATGGAAAATATGTCTAACAGTTAATGGGCATCTCTCCTCCCCACGCAGTTACGTTAAATTCTTTCAAGTGCACCCCGGGGTCTCCTGGCTCTGCCGCTCAGAGCCACAGGCCCCAGAAGTGAGTTTGTTGTGTGAAAACAGAAACAAAAGCTGTGACTTGGACGCACACATGGAGAGTAAAGCTGCTTTTCGGTGTCAGAGATTAGATGAAAGTCTGAAGAGAAAGGTAAAAAGGAAAAAAACAATAGGGGCAGAGCCTGTGAAGACTGTGGGCAGGAAGAAATGGAGACACCTCATTCTTCAGTGATGAAAGCATATCAAGAAGAACATTCCTTAGAAGTGCAGGGGAGAGAACTCAGGCGGAGTTATCATTCTTCTAGCCCTTTCTGCAGGGCCATTGGCACAGCACTCACTAATTGTTTTTGTTTTATTTTTTTATTTCAGCATATTACAGGGGTACAAATGGTTAGGTTGCATATATGGCCTTTGCCCCACCCATGTTAGAGCTTCAAGTGTGTCCATCCCCCACATGGTTCACGTCACACCCGTTAGGTGTGAATAGACCCATCCCCTCCTCCCCCTCCCACCGGCCCGACACCTGATCAATGTTACTACTATATGTGCACATAAGTATTGATCAATTAGTACCAATTAAGAGGTGAGTACATGTGGTGCTTTTTTCCCCATTCTTGTGATACGGCACTTAGTAGAATGGGTTCCAGCACTACCCAGGATAATACAAGAGGTGCTATATCACCATGGTTTTTTGTGGCTGAGTAGTACTCCACAGTGT
Source organism: Eulemur rufifrons (assembly GCF_041146395.1). Taxonomy (NCBI): domain Eukaryota; kingdom Metazoa; phylum Chordata; class Mammalia; order Primates; family Lemuridae; genus Eulemur; species Eulemur rufifrons. The sequence goes on along the minus strand of NC_091011.1, from coordinate 2,403,671 downwards.
ACATATACCACATTTTATTAATCCACTCATGTACCGATGGGCACTTGGATTGTTTCCACATCTTTGCAATTGTGAATTGTGCTACTATAAACATTCTAGTGCAAATGTCTTTTTTACAGAATATCTTTTGCTCTTTTGGGTAGATGCCCAGTAATGGGATTGCCGGATCAAATGGTAGTTCTACCTGTATCTCTTTGAGGTATCTCCATATTGCTTTCCACAGAGCTTGCACTAGTTTGCAGTCCCACCAGCTGTGTATGACTGTTCCTATCTCTCTGTATCCACACTAACATTTATTGTTTTGGGACTTTTTGATAAAGGGCATTCTCACTGGAGTTAAGTGATATCTCATTGTGGTTTTGATTTGCATTTCCCTGATGATTAGAGATGTCGAGCATTTTTTTCATATGTTTCTTGGCCATTAGTCTGTTTCTGTTCATGTCCTTTGCCCACTTTTTGATAGATTTGTTTGGTTTTTCCTTACTGATTTTCCTCAGTTCTATATAGATTCTAGTTATCAGCCCTTTATCGGATGTGTAACATGTGAACATTTTCTCCCATTCTGTAGGCTGTTTGCTCTATTGGTAGTTTCCTTGGCTGTGCAGAAGCTTTTTAATTTGATCAGGTTCCATTTATTTATTTTTGTTGTTGCCATGATTGCCTTTGGGGTCTTCGTCATAAATTCTTTGCCTAGGCCAATGTCTGAAAGAATTTTTCTAACATTTTCTTCTAGAATTCTTATAGTTTCATGCCTTAGGTTTAAGTCTGTTATCCACCATGAGTTGATTTTTGTGAGAGGTCAAAGGTGCAGATCCTGTTTCAGTCTTCTACATGTGGCTATCCAATTTTCCCAGCACCATTTATTGAATAAGGATTCTTTTCCCCAGTGTATGTTTTTGTCTTCTTTGTCAAAGATTAGATGGCTACATGAGGTTGGTTTTATATCTGTGTTCTCAGTTCTGTTCCATTGGTCTATGTCTCTGTTCTTGCACCAGTACTATGCTGTTTTAGTTACTACAGCCTTGTAGTATAGCTTGAAGTCTGATAAATTGATGCCTCCCAATTTGTTCTCTTTGCTTAAGATTGCTTTAGTTATGTAGGGTCTTCTCTGGTTCCATATGAAGTGTAGAATTATCTTTTCTAGATCTGAAAAAATTGATGTTGGTATTTTAATAGTGATTGCACTGAATCTGTAGATCACTTTGGGTAGTACAGACATTTTAACAATGTTGATTCTGCTGACTCAGGAGCATGGTATGGTTTTCCACCTGTTTACGTCCTCTGTTATTTCCTTCCTCAGTGTGTTGTAGTTCTCCCTGTAGAGGTCTTTTACCTCCTTAATTAAATATGTTCCTAGGTATTTTATTTTCTTTGTTGCTACTGTGAAGGTTATTGAGTCTTTGATTTGGTTCTCAGTTTGACTGTTGTTGGTGTATAAGAATCCTACTGATTTCTGTAATTGATTTTGCAACTTGAGACTTTGCTAAATTTGTTTATCAATTCCAGTAGTCTCATGGCAGAATCTTTGGGGTTTTCTAGATATAAAATGATATCGTCAGCAAAGAGAGATAGTTTGACCTTTTCTGCCCCCATCTGGATGCCCTTGATTTCCTTCTCTTGTCTAATTGCTCTGGCTAGGACTTCCAGCACTATGTTGAATGGAAGTGGTGATAGAAGGCAACCTTGTCTGGTTCCAGTTCTAAGTGGGAATGCTTTCAAAATGTTAATCACTAACTAATTGTAACCAAATTACAGTCCGTGGTGTATCAGCCATCAGGCATCAGCCAAAGAATATCTCTTCTGTAATTTTATGTGAAATAACAAAAAATTATTTCCCATAAAAGTGAAAAAGACACCTTGACTGGACAGTACTGGAACAAGTGCTGCACCTGCTGTACAGATTTGACACAGGCTTGGATGAGAGTCCCTGGGAGCAGATGTGAAGGTGTGGGAAAGGATGGCCAAGCGGAGACCAGCTGAGGAAATTCAAGGCACTTGCAGCCCATCCTGGACCCGCGTCTGCACACCGCGGCTGGTGTTGCGCTCGCGCATTTCCCGAGCTTTCTCAGTAACAACATCCGACTGAACTTGAAGCTAGTTCTGCCCCTGACTGTTTAAGTTTTATAAAGCAGTAAACTACTTCTTTTCTTTTCTATCGTTGGAACGCCTTTACTGAAGAACAACAAACATGCAGAAGAGTGGATTAGGTACACAGCATGAATTACCACAAAGGAACACGTCATGAAGCCAGAACATAGATTGAGAGTTAGAACCTGCCTGTACCCATGTTCCTGAAGTCCTTAACCTCCTTGACGTCGTACTCCTATGCCCACTTCCAAAGGCAACTGTAATACTCTCTTGACCAGTAGCATCACAGATAAGGGCTATGCTCATTTGAACTTCATAGACTGGCACCCTGTGGTATGCATTTCTTGTGTCTGTCTTCTTTCTCTCAATAGCCTGTCTGTGAGATTGATAGCATTGTATTGTGTGCAGCCATAATTAGTAAATAGTAATCTATTGTAGAAATATATCACAACTTATTTATTCATTATAATGTAGATGGAATTTTGATTTGTTTTCAGTGTTTGGCTATTAAAGATAATGTTGCCTGTGACAATGGCCTTTATCAAAAAGTCCCAAAACAACACATGTTGGCGTGGATGCGGAGAGACAGGAACACTCATACACTGCTGGTGGGACTGCAAACCATTGCAACCCCTGTGGAAAGCATTATGGAGATACCTTAAACAGATTCAAATAGACCTACTATTCGATCCAGCAATCCAATTATTAGGCATCTACCCAAAAGAACAAAAGTCATTCTATGACAAAGACACCTGTACACGAATGTTTATAGCAGCACAATTCACAATCGCAAAGATGTGGAAACAACCCAAATGCCCATCAATTCATGAATGGATTAGTAAATTGTGGTATTTGTATACCATGGAGTATTACTCAGCTATAAGAAATAACAGTGATACGACATCTCTTTGGTTCTCCTGGAGAGAGTTGGAACCCATTCTATTAAGTGAAGTATCCCAAGAATGGAAAAACAAGCATCACATGCACTCACCAGAAAATTGGTTTCCCTGATCATCACCTAAATGCACATTTGGGAATGATACCAATTGGATATCAGACTGAGGTGGGGGGTGGGGGGAGGTGATGGGTGTATACCTACATGATGAGTGCAATGTGCACTGTCTGGGGAATGGGCACACTTGGAGCTCTGACTCAGGGGGATAGGCGGTACATGGGCAATGTATATAACCTGAACTTTTGTACCCCCATAATAAGCTAAAAAAAAAAAAAGAATATTTCAAAAACACCAAAAAGAAAAAAAAAAAAAGATAATGTTGCTATAAACATTCTTATACACTTCTTTTGACAAATGTATGCATTTTTGTTGAGTTTAAACCTAGAAGTGGAATTACAATTTAGAGTCTGTATAAATTCAGCTTTAATCGATAATAGAAAATAGTTTTCCAAAGTGACTAGCAGCTTCTACTCCCACCAGCCCCATGTGAGAGCTCTGCGTCCCTATATGATTGCTATTTTAGCCATTCTGATTGGTGTGCCACAGAATCTTATTGTGGTTTTAATTTTCATTTCCCTGATGACTATGAGTGTGATTACTTTTTTGTATGTGTATTGATCATTTGTATGTCCTCTCAGTGAATTTCCCATTAGAATCTCTTGCCCATTTTTCTACTGGGTTGTTTGTCATTTTCTTATTGATTTTAAGCATTTAAATTTTTTGATGCCAAGGTCCCTTGTCAGTTACATGTGCTCCAATATCTTCTCTGATTCAGTGGTTTGCACTTGACTGTCATATTAAATGTCTTAGTTTCACATAGTCTTTCCATAATCATTTTATTCTAAGTGGTTAACACTTTTGACATTTAAGAAAATTTTCCCTACTCCTAAAGACATACACATTCTCCTGCAATGTCCTTAGAGATTTTATTGACTTACTTACCACATTTAGATCTATAATCTACCTGGATCTTATTTTCATGTAAAGTGTGGGTTATGGATTAAGATTAAACCTTTTCCTCATGGACATGCCGTTAATCCAGCACCATTCATTAATTGTCCCTTCTCCACTGCTCTCCAGGCCTGTGACTGCCTACGTGTGGGTTTATGTCTGTATTCTCTGTTCTGTTAACTCGGTCTGTTTATCTGTCCTTGCACCAATGACACAGTCTTTTAATTACTTCAGTTCAATAATAAATCGTGATATCTGGAATATAAATCTTCCAATTTTTTAATTCTTCTTCCACTATGTCTTGATACTAAAACCTGTAACAATTTTGGAATTAGCCTACCACTTTACATATATATACACACACACAAAATTGCTGTTGTTTTTAAATAGGGATTGTATCAATTTAATCAAGTCATAGAAATTTAGCATTCAGTAATACACAATCTCCCAATCCAACAATCTTTAACTTCTCTCATGCTGTTTTCAAGTTTCTAGTATAGAAGGCTCATGTATTTTGTCAGATTTCTTCCTAGATATTTGAGGTCTTATGATGCTACTTTCAATAGTATACATTCTAGTTTCATTTTCTAATTTTGGTGACATATAGAGATAAAATTGTGTTTTGCATGTTCGCGTCTATCCAGTAATCTTGCTAAATTCACCCATTAATTCTAATAGTTTATTTGTAGATTTTTTAGATTTTCTACAAATATAGTAATGTTGTCTGCAAATAATAGTTTTAATTCTTCTCTTCCCATCTTTATATTATTTCATTTCTTTATCTTGGCTTATTTTACTTAGTTAGCAACCTCCACAGTAGTCATCAAATTTAAAAGGAAAAACTTTCAATATTTCATGAATAACGATGTTCATTGCTATAGGTTCTATTTTATTCCTAGTTTGCTAAAGAATGTTGAATTTTATCACTTTATTTTTCTACATTTATTGAAATAACCGGATGGTTTTTCTCCTTTATTTTGTCAGAGTTTGCTGTTGCTTATTTTTTGAACTTTATATACATGGAATCATTTAATATATATTCTTCATGTCTGACTTCTTTTTTCAGTATTATTTGTGTGTTGCATGTAGCTGGGCTTGTTCATTTCCATTGCTGAAAAGAATTGCATTATATGATTATACTACAATTGTCCATCAGATAGCAAATAGAGCCTCTTCTACGGCAGCATGTGCCACTGTCATTCCCAGCACAGAGATCAGTTATCACAGAACTTCCCAAAGATGCTGTTGCCTCCCGCTCAGAGTATGTTCCCTGCTGCCTCGGGGACATCAACATCCCAGGGCACTCCCGGGAAGCCTAGTGAGACCCTGGGCTCTCCGATTTACATCACACTTACATGTCATCATTTCTGCCTTCCCGAGTCTTCTGAACCCTCCCTCAAGGCCATGCTGACTCAGTGCAGCTGCTCCATCACACCTGTTGTAGCCAAGCTGGGAGAGCCCTCCAGGAGTGGACTGGCATTGACTGCAGTTGTCCGTGGAAGGTTGGTGAACCCAGGTCACGGGTGAGTGCTGCCAGGCAAGTGAGTTTTCCTCCATGAATCTTATATCCCACCACCTCTCTGAGCGTAACTATAAGATGATGAAAGGGTGATGGGGGTGGACTTAAAAGAGAACAAATGTCATCTTGTGAGGCATCTCTCAGGTGAGGCCTTTGCAAGGTCTGCAAGCAAAGGGACCTCTAGAAAGGAGGTGCTGTTTCTGTTGGCCCAGAAGGGTCAGGAGAAACTAGGGGTCAAGGTTCTGAGCTCATTCACAAAAATATCCCAATCCCAGGTCTCAGATTTCATTATTTTCCTAACAGGGTCTTCACTGTATGAGAACTATGAAGGCTGTGTACTCATTTATTCTCCTTTGAAGGTCTGCAACCTTAGCAGTTAGCCCCTTGCCCCTTGTGACTGTAGAAGATAAGGACTGCACAAACACAGCCTTAGAGACCCTCTGAATTTCACAGTGTGCTTAGAATTGATAGGTAGTTGATTCAAGCAAGTCACGTTATTGTTTTCAACGTTTTCAAGCAGCTAACAAAAGCCAGATATTAATGACATTGTTTTCCATACCATTCAAGTGCCTGTGCATCACTGATTGCCTCCCTTTCCAACTGCACCTCATCACAATCTTCCACAGATGACATTCATATTAATTGTGATGCTACTACATGCCGGGGGTGGTCTCTACCCAGTCACAGCCAGAAATGCGTCCTGTTTCATCTTACCAGTGAGTGATCCAGTTGCAAAATCCCACCCTGAGATCTGTTTTCTAAGGTTCTTTGTGGTATCAACTCTAACAATTTGGGTTCTCTCTAAAGCAGAGCCTGTGATTCAGGCTTGCGTACAGCTGCTTTGTTTGGAAAGTGATCCCACGAAGCAGGAATGAGGAGTAGGAGGAGCGAAGCAGGAAAAAAGGGAAAGCCAATGGAAGGAAGCTGTGCCAAGCCGGCACCTGCTATGGACTTTCTTACACAGGCCTGCTGGGCCTCCCAAGGAGCTTTATGAAATGCGTTTCCACGGGAGGGAGGAGGAAGCAGTATCCACGTCCTCCATCACCCTTTGTTGAATGGTGGCTCCACAGGTGTGCACTGCCCTGCAGTTTTGGATTGTGCGTGCCGAGTGCAAAGTGTGCTGCCCTGGGCATCCCTCTAGAGCAGCCCCCCAGACAGTGCAAGGAATTGGGCATGGTCCAAAGCGAGGCACCTACACAAAGCTGGTGGGAGCCTTGCGCAACTGAGCACTCTAGCAGTGGCTAAAGTAAGAGGGGGATGGAGAAGATCTGAAGGAACATAAAAGAAGTGTCCAGAACAAACATTGTATTTGGAAAATTGCTTGTAGAGATAAGGTCAGATCTGAGATGACATACTGTTACCCCTGAGGATTTACACCTGATTTTGCTGGATGCCTGGGGCATGAGCGCTTGGAGATGACCATGATCCAGTGTGAGTAATGACGGGACTCCCAGCCGGACCGCGTCCTTGTCAGGCCTGCCGACCCGGAGCTCACCTACAGGACCAGCTTCTCGGGGTCTCAGTCACAAGTGAGGACAGAGTTGCCAGATTCATCTTTCCTCGGATCCTCCAACCCCTGAGGCTGCCCAAACTGCAACTCAGCCTCTCGCTGTTCCCTCTGACCCCTAAATCCTGGGTCACCTGGGTGGCCTCACTTGTCCCCTGCACCCTGGCTCAGTGTTTCACTCAAGTATTAGCTCTCTGATGTTTTCTAGAAGATATTTTGCTGTATTTTCTCATTGTTTTTAGTGGAAGTGTTTGTCCAATTTCTTATGCATTTATTTAACATAAGCAAGGTCATCTTTCAAACAAAGGTCACAAACCAATGAACCACAACATAAAATGCATTATAAATGGCTAATACACATTTGAAGGGTATCAGCTTCCTAATTATTAAAAAAAATTCCAATTAAGATGTTTTCAAATGTTAAGGTAGCAAATATTAAAGGAATGAAGATATCAGAACTTATTGGGCACTCTCAGCTACTGCTAGTGACAGTCAAACAGAAACTTCTCTGGAAAAAATGTTGACAATATAATAATAAGAATGGCATTATTTTTCATACACATTGACACTGTAATTCCACTTCTGATAAATCTATTCTAAGGAAATTATCTGAAATATGGGAACACATTTACATCAAATATATTCAATCTAGGATTATTTTTAATAAGGAAAATGTTTTAAATTTCCTATAATATGGTAATGGATAATTAAATCATAATACATCAATAACATGGAATATTATGAAACCTTTAAAATGACATTTATCAAGCATCCCTCCTCTCACTTTAAATAATATTAAGTGTCAAAAGCAAAATTTAAAGGATATATACTATGAATCCAATTACTCTAAAAAATGCATAGAGGAAACTCTTGAAAAATATTCCAGATGCTAATATTGGTTTCCTGGGTGTCTAAATTATAGATGTTTTTTCTCTGCATTTTTATAGTTTCAGCCGCTTCACAAATTTTCTATTGAGGACATGATTCTTTTATAATCATAAATAACCAGGAAATAAAGGATGTGACATTTATATTAAATTAATAATGGTAGATTCTTTATCTAGAATAAGATTCCTCATGGGTTTAAACATTTGTGACATGAGGCATCCTCCTCCTCCAGCGCCTGCCAGGAGCAGCCTCTTGACCTGACTCAGAACTGTACAAACAGAAATCAGTTTTTCTCTTATAACCGATGAGGCACTTTAAGTGCTACACTCTTCAAGGGTCACAGCTATCATTCCATCAAAATGCCTTGATCTCATTAACTGTCTCTGTCTTGTCCTCTAAGGGAGCGAGCTTGTTCCTTATGCCCCCAGCACTTTACACGTGATTTTTCATGAATTTCTCCACACTTCATTTAGGGTAAACATTTTTAATATATTTTACAAATGTGCCCCGATTCACAGAAAACCATGTCACTTTGCCAAATTCTGCCTGCAAACCTCAGCGCTGGGACACGAGCGCAGGTCCACGCTCCGCTTCCTGCCTCGCCTCTCCCGGGCCTCCCTCCGGCTTCCAGCAGAGTGTGCTGGAAATAACAGGGGAATAATAATTATTTGTTGGTTTAATATAATTTGTTTAGTCACTCAGGGATAACTAATCTGCATTTTCTCTCTCTTTTTATATTGATCCGTAACACACACTGTTTTCCTCCTAATGGGTATTTGGGCACTAACTTGCTAGTGTCACTTTCCTGTCCTTTCATGCAGGGTTTTCACCCTGCGGGTTCCCTGGCAGCCACCTCCCATCACTATGGTGTCCTCGCTTCAGTTTTGACACGACATCATTAGCAGCTGCAGCACAGTCCTTGTTCGGGCTCAATAGGACGCACAAGGCCCTTGGCAGGGAGCGCGCGGGACCTGCTCTCAGCGCGCAGACAGCGCCGCCCGCCCGCCGAGGGGGCCACTTCCGAAGGCCCACAAAGCAGGGGCTACAAAAGCCAAGCATGAATGCTTCCCTCTGGCCCTAATTTCTTATTTAACTGAGAGAGATAGAAGAAAAGAACAAAACACCCTCAGCACACAGGCGGCTCCTCATACCTTGGAGACGCTTGAGCAGGATTCCCAGGCGCAGGCAGCCGGGACCAGGGTGATTAACCCGGTTCCTGCACCCGATCTGATCAGTACAACGTGGACACGGCGTTGCAGGGTTATGGTGTTATAGGTCACTTAGGAATGTCACGTGATGCGCTTCTATATGCCAAGTTTAAAAACTAAGATATAAAATCATATTTACACTCTGCATACCACTACCTGAATGTGGCATAACGAAATATTCATATGCAAAAAAGGTCAAATGTACACCAACAGGACTCACAGTAGTTGTAGGTTAGGTGGTAGAAAAGTGATAGACTGTTTTGTGGTTATTAATATATTAACCTTAAGCTGAATCCAATTTAAAAAAAAAATCACTATTATGACATTTTATCAAATAGAGGTGGATGTACTACAATAAAAAAGAACTCTTAATTTTTGTTTTTTTCTTTTTAGTAATTAAGTTCAATGCAAAGAACAGTTCTTTTAAGGCAACAAATAAATGAGATAAAAATTCCCACTCTTTATTATGAAGCATAAAATCATATTTGAAAAGAAAAATAACTTTTCTTTTTTTCCTTTCTTTTTGTAAGAAAAGCATGATCAGTTTCTTGAGAGAACATTCCAAAGGAAGATGTAAGGCACAGGAGTGAGGGCCCCTGCTGGCCTCACCCCAATGCTGCCCACGAACAGCCACTGCACATACTAGGTACACAAGAAATATTGCACATTGCACATACTAGGTACACAAGAAATATTGCATATTGCACATACTAGGTACATCCTGTGCCCGGGATGATGCCCACAAACAGCCATTGCACATACTAGGTACACAAGAAATATTGCACATTGCACATACTAGGTACATCCTGTGCCCGGGATGATGCCCACAAACAGCCATTGCACATACTAGGTACACAAGAAATATTGCACATTGCACATACTAGGTACATCCTGTGCCCGGGATGATGCCCACAAACAGCCATTGCACATACTAGGTACACAAGAAATATTGCACATTGCACATACTAGGTACATCCTGTGCCTGGGATGCTGCCCACGAACAGCCACTGCACATACTAGGTGCACAAGAAATACTGCACATTGCACATACTAGGTACATCCTGTGCCCAGGATGATGCCCACAAACAGCCATTGCACATACCAGGTACACAAGAAAACTTAGCACCATTCTTTCTTCTTATTTGGAACACTTTCTATTCATTTATTTTTACTTATAAACAGTAATAAATCTTTCAACAAAAACCATATATAATTACATAGAAAGAAAGGGAGACAGCAATACACATTTACATAGCATTTGACCCCTACTCAGTATTTTTCAATGCAGCTTATAAATAACATTATCTCATTTAATCCTCACAGCAATCCTATGAAGTAAGTAGATCATTCTCATGTTACAGATGAAGAAACTGAGGCCAGAGAAGTTAAACAACTTGCCCAATTTATATTTCCACAAAAACTATCTCAAGATTTGGGTTTGGGTTAGGTATATTTTACAGGGTAATTCCAGATTAATTGACATGTTCAGCATAATAAATCTTCATTTCCATGAGCATTGTTTGCTATTTATTTATTTATAATTTCTTTCTTTCATAAATCATGTAGTTTTACATAATTCTTGCTGTGTTTATTTCTAGAAATGTTATAGTTTGAGTTGTTATTGTGAATTGAATCGTTTTGTATTATATTTTTATAATTGGGTATTGTTATTACATAGGGGCACAATTAATATTTATTTATTGATCTTTGTTATTATGGTACTTAGAGTTTCTATATAAACACAGCATCTGCCAAAAATATTAACCAGTCCCTTTTTTTAAAACACCTCATTTTAATCCCTAATTGGGTAGATTGTTGTTATTACTTTTTGTTAATGTATCTATTTATATTTAGCACAGTTTAGATAATATGGTCTCTATTATTTATATGTCTTCTTTAAATATGTGTGAACATTACGTATAGCCTAATGCAGGATCAAAATTATTTGATGATCGATTGGCATTAGAAAAACATTGTGCTATTTGCTTTTTGGAATAAAGTTTGTTATAAATCTCCAAAAACCAAGTTTGTGAATAATGTTGCTCAAATTCTCTGTAGGTTTCTTTTTCTACTTGAGCCGTCAAGTTCTAAGAGTTTTTCTCTCTACTCCGATTGTGGATCAGTTAATAATTCCTTGAGTATATAAGAATATTTTTAATATATTAATCTTCATGTGTGGGGCACAAAATTTGATTAATTTCACCTTGTGGATAAATTGCTTTTTATTAATAATATAATATTCCACTTTTTCGTATTTTATACTCATAGTCTTTCTTCCATTTATCTTGTTAATATTGGCATTTCTCTTTTATTTTTATTAGACTTTACTTGGTATATCTTTCATTCTTTCTAGGCCTATTTTTTTAAGATGCACTTCTTATAAACAGTTTCTTTTCTGTCTTTAGATTTCTTAATTGTTTAAAACTCTGAGTTCCTGCATTTTAAGTAGGAAATGTAACCCATTCACATATATTATGTTCTATTATGTAATTGAAATGATTCCTGTCAATTTGTATTCCATTATTTCTTTTTCCTCTACCCTCTCTACTATCCCTCTATGTTTTCAGCCATTCTTTTGTGTTGATTCTATCTGAGGTTTCACTCTAGTGGTTTTCTTAAATTCTCCTCTTGCATCCTCTCTTGAGTTCTGTGAGCTCATTTTTCAAATTTTATGAAATATTTCAGACACACAAAAAAGTATATGAAATACTGTGAAGCAGAGCTATGTACCTATGACCTAGCTTGAGAAATAAAGAACAGTAAAAAAAAAAATAATACCAACTAATGTCCCTTTCCTCATGTTCAATCCCCAAACTCTTTCTCTGCACTACGAGAAATCACAATCCTGAATTCGGTGATTGCTCTAATCTCCCTGAAATGCTTTGATCCATTGCTCTCAAGACCGTACAACTGCTTGGTTTCCTCCTGCCTCAGGCTGCCACAGCAAAATGCCATGGGCTGGGTGGCTTAAACAACGGAAATTCGTTTTCTCAGGGTTCTGGAGGCTGGAATTATGACGTCAGGGTGCCAGCACGGTCCGGTTCCGGCGCAGCCTCCCTTCCCGTCTTGCAGAGAGCTGCCTTCTCGCTGCCTCCTCACGTGGTCTTTCTTTGGTGCATGCCAGCAATTTCATCAGATTAGGACCCCACCCTATGAGCTCAACTACCTTAATTACCTCCTAACAGCCCTATTTCCAAATAAATCACATTGGAGGTTAGGGTTCAAACAGATACATTCTGGGGGGGGGGGGGGCACAATTCAGTCCATAGCACCTCCTATGTCACTATTTCTTTTCTTTGTTCCTCTTTATGTCACTGAATTTTAAATATTGGGCTCAATATTTAAACCTGTTTGTTCTGCACCTACCTTTATTCTTTTGGTAATTCTATCCCATCTCTTGCCTCCAATACCATCTAATACACTGTTGATCCCACTGTCAGTGTCTCCCAATTCCCCGTCTTCCTCCAGAAACCCGACCCCCGCCGCCATCTCCAGCGCAGGGAAAGGGGAACCTGCTCCTCCAGTTGCCCCAGACAAATGCTTGGGAGTTAGTCTCCACTCCTCTCTCTCTCTCTCTCTCTCTCTCCCCCTCTTTTTTTTTTTTTTAACACATTGCACCCAAACTGTCAAACCTTCCAACCTTTGGACTCCCATTCAAAATATTTCTCCTCGATTAGTTCAATAGCTCCTCGTGTTTCTCTTTTCCATTCTTACACTTACGACCTGTTCTTGGCACAGCAGCTCAGAATGACCTGGTATAGCATAAACCATTCAAGTATGTCTGTTATGAAAAACAAAGAAAAGATGTAGAAATGTTCCAGATTAAATGATACTAAAGATATATAACAATTAAAAGCAATCACTGATGCTAGACTAAATTCTGTCCTGGGTGGAAAAATGCTATAAAGAACATTATTGGGTGAATTGACAAACTATAATACATACAGTAGATTAAGATCTTGTTATAATGTCAAATTTACTGAAATTAATAACTGTATTGTGGTTGTGTAAGAGACTATCTTTATTCCTAGGAAATACATGCTAAAGATTTAGGGGTAAAGGGCCATGATGTATATAACATATTCTCAAATGTTTGGAAAAAACATGTGAATTTCCTTTACACTATCAATAACACTATTGTCAGACTTCATTTTTTCCAAATTAGATGGCAGTAAAATGCTATCTCATTTTTCTTTTACTGTGAAATTCCTTAATTATTAGAGAAGTTTAGAATTCCAGCTCTTGTTCATCTTCTCTTGTTTCATGAGTGGCACTTTAAAAATGTCTATTTTCCATTTTTTTTTTTTTAGGAAATATATCTTTGTATATGTGTGTACATGCATGTGCATATAGAGAGCACGCATGTGCACAAATAGTAGAGCTCGTGGGGTCAGTAGGTGAGGCTGCTTGAAGGATATACAGGTGTTTTTATACCAGTCTTTTTTGTGCATCTATTCTGTAAGTTTGAAATTATTTCCAAACAAAACTGTTAGGTCAGATGAAATCATGCATCCGCCCACAGCCTTCCAGTGCTCCTGGCTCACAGAATCCCTAGGAGGGCCACCATGGTCTGCTCTCTGCCCCTGTATCCCCCAGGAGGGCCCCGCCATCTGCAGCCACCATCCCACTGAGCCCTTGCTAATGATCCACATGGCCCAGTGGGCTCCTGACTCAGGGCGATGCACTTACTTTTCCTTTTGCCTGGAACACTCTTCCCTCTGACGGCGGCACAGCCCCGCTCTTGCTTCCTTCAGGGCTTTGCTCAAGTGTCACGTGTCAGGGACGCCCACCCTCAGCATCCCATTTAAAACTGCAACACTCTGAGCTCTCACTATCCTCCACTATCCTCCGTCCCCGCTTGCTTTTTCTCAGTGTCACTCACCTTCTTCAAATACAGTCTGTAATTTGCTTATATTTGGGTTATTGTCTGTCTTTCCCCCTAGAATGGAAGTTCCATAAGGGGAGCTATCTTTGTGTGTCTTCTTCACTGTTACATCCTCAGCGCCTAGAGCAAGCACTCAATCTAGTTGCTGAATAAATTAATATATCATATTTCTTTGTAAATGTACAAATCCATATGCAACTTTTTTTACTCAACACTGTGTTCGTGATGTCTACATTGAGACGTAGACCTCTGGTTTAATAACTTTCACTGCTCTGTATAATTCCATTTTAAGAATATGCCACAATTTATCTCTTCTCGTCATCATGAACATTTAGTTTATTTCTAATTTTCCCTATCGCAATGTTGTCATTAACATTTACGCACAGACACATAATCACACATCTGTCTTTGTACGCCTCGGTGAGAGTTGTTCTAGGACGTGTAACTGGGCACGGAACTGCTGGACCTTAAGGGACGTGCCTTGGAAACTTCACCAGCTGCTGCTCCCTGGAGGAACTGTACCAATTTCCTCTCTCATTAGGAGAGTGATATAAGTTTTTTTTGCTCTCAGTTGGAACACTTAATACTTTCAGACTTTTAATTCTTGGAAAATCTGATTCTGAAACGTATCTCATTTGTGATTTAATTTGCATTTCCCTAATTACTAGCAAGGTTAAGCAGGGCAGCTTATTTTTATCTCCTCTCATTGCTGTCCAAGCTCTACTTTGAATATATGTGCCTTTTTTTCCTTTCTTTTAGTTTTAAGAGATTATGTATTAATTTTTCAAGACTCTGGAGAAATTTTTTCCTCTGCCATTGGGTAATTTTTCACGCAATGTGTGATCTTTGCCTGCCTTTTGCTAATGTCCCTGGGATCCTTCCCCTCGTAGCATCTCTGCGTAGGTCTGATGTTCATTCCTTTTTAATTGTGGCGATCCTCTTTGAACCTGCAGCTCAGTTTGATAATTAGCTGTGGTGGGAACAGGGAGAGATGGAGCTGAGGCATCTAGAGCTTTGATTCTGCTCTTTCTCAAACTCACTCTCGGCAAGTCTCCGACCCCCTTTTCCTTTAGAGTCTGTCTCCTTCCAGTCTGAATGTTCACGGTACCGGCAGGCAGGCTCTAAGACAGCCCTCGTTTCTGCTCTCTCTTCCCCACCCCTCCCCCTGCACCCTCCGTGCCTCCGTGGGACATCAGGTCATATGCGGATGTGAGATGTCAGTGTGGCTTGTCCTTCAGCGTCAGGCCTCCGCCGTCTCCGCAGGACAGCCCCTCACTCTCTGGGGTCTGCTCATGCCTCACATCTCTCACCGAAAGAGGGTTGGGTGAGCCTTTCTAGATGATACCACTCTTAAAGATTAAGACTCTTCCTGCCTCGAATCTGAAAAATAGGTGTTAACTTTCAGCTTTCTTGTGCTTTCTGGATCCTTATTTCACATCATTTGGCTTCATAATTGTGTTTAAAGCTGAACTTACAGCCACTTCCTCAGTTCGTTAAAGATGAGGGTTTTTTCCCTGTATTTTCATTCTTCTCATTCTTTGTAATTTTAATTGGTGTTTAGGACTAAGATACAGTAAAAACCTTAATTGTATCATATAGGTGTTTAAATAATTTTAAATGGATTTTTTAAGCTAGGTGATAATAAAAATAAAATTCCAGGTAATGGTCACCTCCACGTGGTGTCAGGAGAATGGGACTGAGCAGGTGCGTGAAGGTGGGTATGACGGTGTCATATTCTAGTTTTCATGTTAGCAGCTGAGTTCCAAGGCTTCCATCTTGTTCCTGTGCTTCATTACTTTATTTTGCATGCAGTTTTTGTGCTTATCAACTATTACGCACTGAGCAGTTACTCATGCATGGCCCACCCCTTCCAGAATGAAAGGTCAGACAGAGATTTGCTGCTGAATACAGAGGAAGGGCCCCTGAGCTCTGAGAACAAGGAAGATGGAGCAGTGCTGGCATGACGAGAAAAGAGGACAGAAACAGTGTGAAGACGCAAGGAGGGAGGGAGAGAGAGGACGGCCAGGGTCCTCTTTCTGCGTCTAGGATGGTCTCTATGGAGCTCAGCCTTACAGACAACGCGGTGCAGTCTTAGAAATGTGTGAAGACGCAATGACACAAGCTCAGTACAATTGAAGAGGGAGACAAGTATTACACAGCGACAACCGGGAGTGATAGAGTTAAGTATTGTTGAAACTAAAATAACTTCTTACATTTTTGTGACTAAACATCAATCATCTTTTAAGAGCTAAGAACAAGTTCTTTTTTTCTTTCATTTTTTTCTTTTTGCTGAACTGATTTTCCCTCCCTAAGGTTTTTCTTCCCCCGTGTAGTGATTTTTGTAGTTGTAAATCCTATTTCACTTCTTCTAATGGTTGACTTCAAACCGTCAGTAAATATGCCTCTTTCAATCAATCTTGGGAATTAATTAATTAATCATCAACCCCCACAAGCCAGGGAGAAAGTTTTGCAGTTTTACCCTCTGGCTGTCTCCCATACCAACCATAACTTGCTAAAATCAGGTGGGACTTCAGTTCCAATATTTTTACACTGTATCTTTTTCATTTGTAACAATACATTCTCAACCAAGTACCCAAAGTCTCAGGGTAATTCCGAGCAACGACTTGTGTTTTTCTTCATTGTATCTGTTTCCTCCAGAATAATCTTCTCTTCTTCCTCTTCTTAATTCATCTTTTCCTTTTCTCTATTGCTCATGAAATTTTTTAAACAAAATATATATTCACATACTTTAAAGAGTTAAATACTTGTATAAGGTTTGTTAGGAAAGACAGCATGCTCCAATATTAATAGATTATTTTGGTCTTTACCCTTATATTGCTAAGTAACATACTTATATTGTGGCTTTTCTATTTTTTTTTTTTTTCCAGTTTTAGGCATTTTTATTGGCATCCCATCATGGAAGAGTAAGGTACGGCTCTTTTATACACCTGTCTGTGCCACCAGCCTGCTCACACATCCTGTGCTCCAGTCCCCAAATTTTTACCATAATTTTGATTAAGTCGATATTCAGTGTTTATACACCTATACCTTCTAATTTGATTATTTTTTCTTTGGTACTCACTTTTGTTTTCTCTGGAATGGTGTATCTTTCTTAGTTTCCTCAGTTTTGTATGTGCTTCTCATTAATTTATCCCCAAACCTAGTCTCTGTTATGTACTTTCTACAGATCTGCCATCTATCTATCTATCATTCTGTCAATTTTTCTATATCTTAGGTAACATAAAAGTTGCACTTCCTCTGTGTCAGGCACTATTCTAAGCATGTACAGATTTATTTAAAGTTCACAGCAACATTAACATGCAGGTATCTTATTATCCTCATATTTCATGTGAGGCATAAAGAGAACAAATTCACAGCAAGTACTTTAAGACGGTGGAGCCTTTTCTTGAGCTCTGGCTCCAGGGTTTGTGCTCTCACCGTCCCCGCCGCGTCACACCTAAGACCTCTTGGCAGGTGCTCCTTCAGCCGTGCCACCTCAAAGGAGTTTCTGTCTGGGCGTCTGCCCCGTTCTTCTTGGGGCTGGTCAGCTCGAGCCTGGGTGCTCAGCAGTCTTGTCAGGCCCTCCCTTCATCATCATCACGGGGACTCCTTTGGCCCTTTTGAAATACTGGTTTCCCTAATTCCTAGGTCCCCTGACTTTACCTTTCTTGTTTATCTCCCTGTTTAGCAGAGCACATCCTCTACTCACTTCCCAAGAAAAGATGCCTGGAACCAAGTTCTTAAGGCCTTGCATGTCTGGGGATGTCTTTATTCTATGCTCACGCTAAGGGAGAGTCTGGCTGCACGAAATTCATGTTGGAAAACACCGCCCTCAGAATACCAATGTTCTATCCAGACGTTACTCCACTATCTTCTGTCTCCCAGAGTTGCAGCTGACAAGTTCAATGCCATTCAGATGCTTAATTCTTTGTTTAAAACCCGTTTCTTCCCCCTCCTCAAAAGCAATTAGCATCATTCTCTTTCTACTTAGCCCTTTAAATTTTGCCATCATGTATGTTTGTGTGAGGTTATTTTCACTAGTGCTGGACACCAGTGTGCCTTTAACCTGGAAACATGTCCTTCAGTTCTGAAAAAGAGCTCAGAAATTTGGAAGGAAGAAGAAAACCTCAAAGATAATTACCACTAATATCCTTTATGAGATTTAAAGCGGAAAAAAACTACTGAATGCATGAAACACATAAGAAGAAATACTATTAAAAATAAAGAGGAAGTAGAAAGAGGATATTCAGAGAACAAAAAGAGCTCTCAAAAATTAAAAATGTGATGACAAAAATAAAAGATAGAAAGGTAGAAGGATTGAAAGACAGAGTAGAGGAACTTTTTCTTGAACCATTGCTTTCATGGTTTCTTCCCTTCTGCTTAGCACGTTTGCTCTCTCTTTGGAACTCCTACGATTCAGCCGATGGGAAGCCCCTTGCCATGTGCAGATTTATTGGCTGGGGGTTCACTCCTGGCTTTCCTTGCCAAATCACTTCTCTAGGGTGACAGCTCCCCAATTTTTTGGTGTCAAGATCTTTATTCACTCAGAAAAATTACTGAGGACCCTAAACATATTTTCAGAAGAATAGGGAATGGAAGATGAAAGAGAAATTGCTTCAACAGAAGACCAGACAACAATCCCTGCCCAACATAAGAACGGAAAGTACAGATGAAGTGTAGAGGATAAGGTTGGGAATACAAAAACATTGAAGAGATTGGCACAGGTACATATTGCTATATCTTGCAATACCTCAGGAAGAACCTTGAAAGTGTTTTCGTCTGGAGACTGACGTCATTAGAAATAGCATTCTGGAAGCCCAGTCTGGCTGCAGTCTGAGGTGGCCTAGGGAAGGACCAAGGCTGGAAGCTGCACGGGAGAATTAGGGCTGCTGAAGCCATCTAGGAAAGACAGAAGAAACCGGAATCACTACGAGGAGGTAACTGATTGGATGGAGGCGGGTGAGACATTGACATGAGTCAAAGATAATTCTGGTTTTTGCTTGAGCAAATTAGTAAATTATGACTATTTCAATGAAATAGGTTTGAGTGGTTATTTATTTATTTATACCTACATTTGTTAATCATGTCAAATTATCTGAGCCAAATTCTAAATCTTTATCATTACTTAATAGCATTTATTGAACAGTTACTTAAGCCTTATTTTAAATGCCTTATATATATTAACTCATTTCTCCTTATAAGAACCTGAGAGGTAGGGACTGTTATTACTCTTATTTTACATTTTAAAAACAGAGGCAAAGGCTGGTCAAGTCAGTGGCTCAAGGACCCACAGCTAAGAAGTTTCGGGCAGGGATGCGGGAGTCCGGCTGGACTGCATGGTGAGCCTCAAGGCTGTCTTGTTCATTTGTATGTATGCGCATGTGTGTTTTCTTAAACAAGTCATAGGTTTAGATGTAAGTAAATTGATCGTGGAATCCATTTTCTCCATTGATAATTTAATATTTTCTACTTCCATTTATTCCATCAACTATGTATTAAACACTTTGTATTTATCAGGCTCTGAGACAGATAAAAATTCAACTATGAAAGACCTGATTCATAACCTCCAATTTTTCCATCTACTGGGGGTGGGAGACAGGAAAAAAGACAATGATGACACAATGTGACAAGTTAGGTTCCCCCGAGTCGAGCACAGAGGGACGGCACCAACAGAGACTGGTTGGGGCAGGCTGGGGACAGGCATAGGAGCCAGAGCTGTGTTTTAGGGACACATGGGCATCACGTGTGTGAAGGAAGGAGGTAGGAGAGGCTGGAGGAGCCGCATGCGCAGAGGAACAGAGGCAGGGGAACTGTGACGTGGCTTCGGACAACTGCAGATCGTACTATCTAGACCTGTCCAACATCCTTCATGTCATAAAAAATGAAGGCAATAGTGCTGCATCCTGGGACACAAGCCTGCTGTGGGCAGGAGATACGGATCAGAGGCCAAGACGATTCTGAGATTCAAGATGGCCTTGGGAGCCATGACTCATGTCTTTTCAAGGTATCAACATGCACATTGCCAAGGGCTCAGAGCGATGACGGTGGCAAAACTAGGAGAAATAAATAGTTATTTGCTTGTATATACTAGTATAAAATATATTATCTGAGACAAAACTAAATATTGGTTTTATTTGAAGAGAGAAAATACATGGCTGTGAAGATGAAGTGGGAAGGACACCTTGTCACCATTCCCTCTCTTTTTGAATTCTGATCCAGTGAGAAATATGATATTACCTACCTATGAATATAAACACTGAATTTACATTTTGCCTGGTTGATGGATCAAGAGAGCAAAGAGTAATTAATTACATTTTAAAAGGGCTTTTGTACTATTTCATGTCCTCTGACTATATCACCAAGCATAATTGTTTGCTTTAAGCAATTTAAATCAGTCAATTTTTAAACAATTGACCAAGCTATAGTTCTATGTCCTATAATACTTACATGGCATGCTTATATTTATATGTTAATTATAATAATCAGGATTGAACAGCCTCAAAGACTCCAAAAATTGGATTGTAGTATGGAAAACTCTCATCATCTGGAGAAGATTCTTGGATTTTAACAGTTGGGTTGCAAGCTGATAGGCAACATTTTATGACCAAGTCAATAAGAGAGAGCCCCACCTGTTTCTCCAGGGAAATAAGGCCAGGGTAGAAGTCAGATTCAACTCTTAAACATCAGGATATAAATGATGTGCCCAGAGAGGAAGAAGTGTAAAGACCTGGGAACTTGTCTCTGAGGAAGATGCAACGTCATCCCATATCTGAGGTCATCTTGTCCTTGGATCTCAAGGGCATTTTTTTTACTGAGCTGAATTTTGGCATCCCCAAAGGTTGGTGGAACAAGAAATTATAGAAATTAAAGATGGTCTCATTCAATCTCTTCATTTTACAGTTGCAAAAGAAAAAAATATTGCTCATGGAGGTTGGACAAATAGCCTAAACTGGTTGCAAATCTAGACTACAATGCAGGTCTCTCTGAATTAGACCCTGCATTTAAGAAATCGTCATTAGATAGAATAGACTGAATAGGACAATGCCAAGCCACAATCCAAGTCTCCACATATTCCAGGCACCTGAGATAGACCAGCTCAGTGGAACTTGCAGTCCACAGTCACAAAATGGCTGCTCAGAAAGGGGCTCCATGGTCAGATAACTCTGAGAATTGATGGAATTACCTAGAGGTAAACAGAGGGTTTCATGTGCAATTGACTGGAAAGCTGGTTTTACTGCAGGTGTCCTTAGGGCATTTTTGTCTGTATTGATTTCCGAGTGGGGCATGTAAAAAAAAACAAAAACGATATATTCCAGATTTATGTGGCTAGAGTATTATTTGTGTGGAACACCTATCATCATCTTAATTCCATCTTAATTCTGAATATTCACTTATAGACTAAAGTACAAAATACTTCAACACGGCTTTCAAGTTTCTCTGCAATATGAGTACAACCTACTTTTTAAACGTCTATATTTCAGTTTTCACCTTCCTCTGTTTTTAGACTTTTCATACCATTTACGACTTCTCATATTTGTCTCAGACTGAAATAACCATTCTTCCATCTCTACTGCGCAGAAATTCATAACCAAACTTTCTTTATGGAATTACCTCTACTCCTTTTTGTTGGAATTCATTTATATTTCCTCTTTATCATACAGTAATCCTTTCTTTTATTTGTCAAATATTTCTATAGTGCCTACTATGTGCTACATACTATTCTGGGCACTGGAGATACAGTTGCAAACAAACCAAAAAACTCACTGCCCTATGGAACTTACATTTTTATGAGTATGTAGAGACAGAAAGAGAGAATTTTTTTTTTTACAAATTAATAAGTACACTTATAATATAACATTTCATCTCTTGTATGGTGCTTTTTAATGATACCTTAAGGTTGTGTACAGATTTGGCTCCCATTAAACTTGGTGAGGATAGTACCATTTCTCAATCATTTTCCTATCTCTCAGGGCTCACCCAGTTCTTCCCATATAGTAAGACTTCAATAAATATGACTGAAGTTAATGCTTCAGAAAGAACCATTACGGGTCATCCAGCCTTGGTGGGGCTGCCCAGGACACAGGAGAAGCAGGGCTGTGGAGGGACTGTCTGCTGGTACTCTGTTCAGGGGACCTTTTCGGGGGCAGGGGGGCTTGCTGGGTGCCTGTATGTTCATCCTACATCCTGCATTGACTTTGTCAGTATGCCCTATGAGTGCTGTATTAAGTTTTGTTCAATAAATTACAAAAATTCAGCAGTTAGAGCTATTTTTCAAATTTAATTGAGTATCCTGTCTTTTACTTTGCTAAATATAGCAATGTTAGCTTTTGGACATATGAAAAGGACTGAAAGTTTCATTTCTGGATGGCTCTTCTAGGTAGAAACAAACGTCCCAAAGAAAGCCAGCACAACGTTTATCTTTTTAGGCTCTTGCACATGAGCAACAATGGAAACAGCAGTGCTTCTCTCCTTCATATATGCAAAATGGGTGTCCTTCGGCTAGATACGAAGGCTAGAGAGAACTTTTGCTGCGTGCTGTCTTAGAGTACCAGCTCAATAGAAGTTTCTTCCCTAAGCTATAAGAGCAGGAAGGGGATCGTCTATAAACCTTGTAGTGTGTTATGATTGCTTTACCGACCATTGACTCAACCAGCATCCCCTGAGCTTCAGGCATCCTGGCTCCACCTCTAGGTGCCAAGAGTGTGAGAGTGATTCTGGCATCTGGGAGAATGTGGAGTTTATTTATTTCTATACTTGTTTATTTATTTATTCAATTAATTATAAATCCATGATTTTCATCCTTTTTCTAAAATGCACTTAAAGCAGCTTTCCTTTGACATACTACATGATAAAATACATTAAAAAATAAGTGAAGGATATACATCTCTAATATCTAAATGGACTGAAAGTATCTAAGGGAAAAAACAGGAATAAACATGATAGAAAAAATTGTAAGGGAATACATATATATATATATATGTGTGTGTGTGTGTGCCTATATAAAGTTACATATAATTTAAAACTTGTATATTTAAAAATCCATTCACAAAATTAAAGGATAAATAAACAGGGAAACAAATGCAATCCATATAAAATACAAGTGGTTAGCATTCTTTGCAGGTAAGAGACTCTCATCAATAATAAGAAAACGGTGACTCTTCCACTCAAGTGGTGCTGATGGACGCGAAGAAACAACTGGGACGAGCGTGGAAGGAGCCACAGGACAACCTTGGTGCGACGTCAGACACTGCTGCACCTGACTCCTGTCAGGCTGGTCTCTGACAATCACCTAGCGTCGATGGCTAGTTTGTGACTCTGTTTCAATCCAAATATTGCAGTCAGAAGCCTCCATTCATGTCTGAGGCCACCTCTTCCAGACTGAGTTTCATTTGCTGGTCAGCACTTTTATCACGTTCTCACGAGCTCATTTTCGCAGCTCGAACTCCCGCGCACATGCACACCACGTGCGCACACACACGCTAATTCCACCAGCACAGGGTCCGTCCTACAGTAGGAGCGCTCAATAAGTATCCTTCCTCTTTCAAGTTTGCCTTAGAAAAGAGCAGTTATACTGCAAAAAGGAGAAATCCACAAGAGCCAGGTTAGGGAGGAATTATCACAAGAAAGAGGGGATATCTCAAAGAATTTAAGGGCAGAAAATACAGCCAGTCTCACAGGCAACTGGAACTAAAAACAAAAACAAGACAACTCTGTCTAACGAGCAGCAAACGTGCGGGCTCTCTAACCAGGGGCGGTGGAGGCAGGACCCTTCCAGGTACCTCGTTCAGGATGTTGCTGGCACCACGGGAGAAGCGTGTCAGCCGTGAGGACAGCACCAGGGACCGGCTCAAGCTTTCAAACCGATGAAGTCGGCGGGACAAGACTGGACGTTGTCATGGGGCAAACCTGACTCAGACCCTCCCTCCTCGCGAGCACTAGCTGTGCTGACCTCGAGAGACCCACTGCGCCTCTCCGGGCTCAGCGTCCTCGCCTACCGCGCGGGGAGCACACAGCCTTCCGCACCGCACGGCTGCAAGCACGGGACACCGATTCGTAATGGATTCCCTTTTTTTTTTTTATTAGTATTAATTTTTTTTTCAGGATTCTCAGTCAATTTTTGCCTCTCTCCTACAGTTATGTCGCCTCTGGGATCATAAATAATATCATGTCAAAAGGAAGACAAATTAAAATGGAATATTCATTCACTTAAGCATAAACACCACGTTCTAACACAGCCATTCCCAAAGGGGAATGTTATTCCCGTAGGAAGCTTGTGGGAAAGATCACCTCCAGTCAAACGAGTCTAAATCCCACTTAGAGATTTATGCTGCATATATACCTATTAAATGCATTTCTAGGTCACATAGTAAAGTGACCTAATTTGCTTAATCCAGAAACTTCTAATTCTCCAAATTGCTTTAATTATGAAATAAGGAGAGAGGATTGTTTTGCTAATTATTAAAATCCCCCAGAACTATTTTTTTGTAGAATATATTTTCATAAATGCCACACTCCAGGGATTCAAGCTTAGCCCTGGATGGAAAACACAATTCTTGTTTTATCACTTACGAAATATACATAATATTATTCATATTATGATGAATTCAATAAGCCTTATTCAAATTAATTCATATATTCAAGAGATATGTTTGGGTCATATTCTAGTGGCTGGAAGTTGGGGATATGAGAGCCAGGCCCTGACTTCACGGACACTATAGACTAGCAGAGAAGGCGGATGGTTATCAGAAAACATAAGCTCACAGTGAAGACGCACAGCACCTGTGAGAGGAAGGCGAGTGTTAGCGCTCAGATAGCTGAAAAGTTATCACACTCATTTATTGAAAATAACATATTCTACAGAGTTTTAAAAATACATGTGTTACTTATATCAGAGCACAAACACTCTATTTCTCTAAAACTGATCTACTTAAGATCTCATGGTAACGCATTAAAGAAACTGGTTTCCCTGATCATCACCTAAGTGCACATTTGGGAATAACACCAATTGGGTATCGGACAGAGGTGGCGGCTGGGGGCAGGGGATGGGTGTATACCTACTTGATGAGTGCGATGCGCACTGTCTGGGGAACGGACACGCTTGAAGCTCAGACTCGGGGGGGTAGGGGGGCATAGGCAATATATATAACCTGAACTTTTGTACCCCCATAATGAGCTGAAATAAAAAAAAAAAAAAAGAAATACAAGCAAAAAACAAAAAAGACCACTTTAGCTTGCAGAATTTGGAAGATTTCTACTTATCGTTTTGAAGCAAGCAAAATTTCCTCAGATGACCTCTAAATACTTGTACCCACATCACCACAACACCTGTCACCACGACAAAGGCATCAGCAAGAAATGCTCAGGGAGAGGTTCTGATGAGTTTCTTTTCAGATATAGTATTCAAATGCTTTTCTTCTTCTTGCAACATTTGAGTTTTCATGATACTTCAGCCCTCCAATTAGGCTAAGGCTCCTCAACATAGCAAAGTGATAATCATGAAGATGTTAAATAAGATGTTTTCTTCATTGGGAAGATCTGAAAACTGCAGAAAATCTAGTGCAAATCCATCCATCAACCTCCTTAGCAAATCAGATCATCCTAAAGCTTAACTCAGCCACTTTATCACTAAATACATCCCATTGACCCAGCTCTCAAGGGACTAATTTTCAACATTAGTGAGATACTCCTGAACTTACTTCATTTCTGAAGAATGGAATATTATTTCCTTACTGACAGAAAACAGGACAGCAGAGCAGAAATTGCACATATCCAGTAACTTGGGAAATAAAAGGTTTACATGATACAGTCTTGCTTCCTACAAAATTAACATGACTTCCACATGCAAAAAGTGTCTCATGAGATTGAGTTCAGGGAAGAATGTCAGAGAAGATGAGCACATGGAGTATTTCATAATTTTGGTTAGTGGCCATTTCATCCTCCCATGCATAAATTAGAACTTCTTCATGATTAATTCAGTATGTGGCATCATCTCTGGTGGGTTTCTTCATATAGACTTATCCTTTAATCAGGTCAATCTTTCAATACAGCAGATACCCAGCATTGGTTTCATCATTTATATGATTTTTTTTCCCTTTGAAAAAATTCTCCTTTGCCTTCATTTACTAGGGAAAAAAATGGGCTTTGATAAAATGGAAGCAAATATTTATGTAGAGGAAACTGCCACAGTAAGCAAAGAGCCATAATACCAACAAAGGGTGTGGAAAAAATATCCAACAGGCTCCTGGTGGAAAGAGACACCTGGCAGGGCTCAGAGCTGAGACCTGATTTATTATGAAACCAAACGCCCCTGTTCAAATTCTGTCCTGATTTTTTCTGCATTATATTAACATATTTACTGTTTGCATAAAAAGCCTTTATATTTAATAATAAGGGATCGATGTCAATGATAAGAGATCAACTACAATAACAGTTGAACAAAATTTTCATTAGTGAAGCCAAAAAATACCAACTACAGCAAACCTTTGTGGAGTCCAGATTTGTCTAACTAGGGCTTCTCAAATTTTCTGTTCAATGATTTTAAAAAGACTTTAATTTTTTAAATTGTGTTTTTAAACATATAATACATACATGAAAGAGCATAACATATGCATGTTTGCTTGTATGTATGTGTGTGCTTGTGTGTACTTTAAAGAATAGCAATAAAACAAATGCTGTGTGCATATCACCCAGCATAAGAGGTGGAACTTGGAAGGGTCTTCCTGATTTTACCCTCTCCCGATCTGCTCCTCCAAAAGTAACCACTGTGAGGAATGCTTCATTCATCCTTCCCATGTTTCTGTGCATGGTTTCCCCATGTACATGTGTGTGCATAACAGTACGATATTGAGGCATTTTTAAAGCTCTCTCAGGAAAAGAGAGAGCTTGCCACTTTTAGGTAAAGGCCCAGGACAAGAGAGGCTGATCTGCATGTCTGCCAGGATCACAGCCGGCTGCAGTGTTCCTGAGACACTGCAGAAGCCCTGTTTGGAAGAGTCGGTGGTCAAGAACAGAAATGAAAACCTGTGAAAAAGTTGGAACTTCTAGAAAGGCTGCAGTGTGGTCCAGGAGGAATATGGTTGGGGTAGGGTGGGAACACGGTATGTTTTTTTCTAAGCTCTACTTAGCCAGCCTCCCACTCGCAGGGGGTCATTCAGAGCAGGACACTGCTGCAGGGTGACTTGAGTGACTCGGCTGACTGGGGCAGCAGGCACAGGAGGCAGAGCCTGGGCACCGATGGGAGTTTGCACTGGGCGCACCGGCGTCCAGTCTTCACGCCGAGAAGACCATGTGTCGACAGTAGAGATCACACAGATGACAAATGACAGCTCTCAACGTGGTGGCCTCTGAGCAACATTGCTCCAATCTGGATGTTTTGCTCCCTAACCCTGGTGTGATGCTTTCTTCTTGGGATATTTCTCCAAAATCATCTGGGAATGCCCATTGCTTCTCTCACCTGTTGCATCTTCTCTTTCCTGTTTCCTATGTCTTCCTTTTCTTTGGTGTTTCCACTTGTTTTGGTGGAACCCATCTTCCAATAACTTTCTGCGAAAAGGTTGCTTGGGAGAAGACATGGCAGGAAATATATTTACAGTCGATTGTCATCATTTGCAATAGCTATGTTCTATAAAGTCTTCAACACTGAATTAGCAGATACGGAACCATTGCTCCTAGGGAAAAAAAACAAGATTAGTTTTCTGACAGTCTTTGTTCACAACATTTTCATCTACTAATCAATACATTACCTTGTTTTATTTGTTTTTCTGTTCACAGATACCTTATTTAACATATAGTTAATTCATTAACATCACACTCACAGCCAAGAACACTGCAACTCGTGCCTGAGTGAAGCTTATCTAGTGTACACCACAGCGCTCTTGCGTTAAGGAACACTAGCCAACACTTTGACGCTACACTTGGGGGCCATTTTAAAGGAAATCGCCAACAAAAAGCACAAAAATGCAAAACAAAAAAAATAAGTTATACTAAATACACCATGTAAAGGACACTTGTTTATAGTATGAAAGCTGAAAAAAAAAAAAACAGTGTCACCCCAACTAGAAACGCGTGTTGGGCAACTAAAAACTCCACCACACTGTGCATGTCTGCAAATGATCACAGAAGTGCTGCAAGTATTGATCTGAGGGTCACAAATAAACGTTAGTGAGTAGGAAAATTTGCAAATATAGAATCAGCAAACAATGAGGATTGACCCTGTTCCATTCCCCAACTTAACTGATGGTTTGCCCAGATATAGATTTCCAGGATGAAATGCAATAATTTTCCTTCAGAATATTAAAGGCATTCCTCCATGATTTTCTGGCTTTTAGTGTTATTAATTAGAAGTCAAAACATTATTAGTTCTTATTCTTTGTGACCTTATTTCACTCTGAAATATAACCATTTCTTTGTTCCAAGTATTCTGAAATGTCACTACAATGGGCATGGTTTGTATTTTTTATTTTATTTTTGTGAAAACTTGGTGGGACATTTCAGTTTGGCTATATCAACACTCCAATTATAGAAAACTTTTAAGTTTATTTAATTCATGAGTTACTCCCCTCTGTTATCTTTGTTCTCTTTTTGAAATGCTTACCATTCAGATGTTGAACATTTTTTCCTGGTTCTCAAATTGCCTTATATTTTATGCCTATTTTTCTTTCTGTTCTACTTTTTAGTTTATTCGTGAACTTTAAATTCCCAACTTCCCGTCGAGTTTTTTGTTTCTGCTATCATGTTTTTAATTTCCAAGAGCTATGTTTATTTCTTGTTTCTGTTTTGTGTCACGGTGTTATTTCCTGGGTGATTTCCTCTCTCCAAATATAGTAATAGCTAAAGATGATTCTGCATGGGGTCCTCCTGCTGGCAGAGCGAACCAGCTTGCAAGCTATCACAGTTCATTGTATGTGTGTATACATATTTTTATAAAATGTAAAAGAGAAGTAGCCCTTCTCAACTCATTTTATGAAGTCAAAATAACCCTGATCCCCAAACCAGACAAAGACATTACAAGAAAAGAAAATAACAGACCAATATCTCTCATGAACTTGGACACAAAGATTTTCTACACAGTAAGGGACAACCAAACCCAGCAGTATATAAAAGGACACTACATTGTGACTGAAAGGGGATGAATGATGTCCTCTAATAAAAGGCTCAAGGAGAGTGACATAAGCCAGACGGTGGAAGAGGAGAGTTCAGTCCTCACCCCCAACAGAAACACTGGTCTTGACGACCACCTCCACACAGAGTGCCATTGCTGGAGGTTGGGAGTCGAGGGAAGAGTGGCCAGCAGCCCACTGGAGCCAAAGATTCCAGAATGAACACATTCAGGAAGGTAAGAATAGCTCACCTTCGCCTGCATCGCCCCTCCCCCGAGGTGGCACAGCCCAGTGCCAAGAGAGTCCCCTGGGTCCTCGACTCCTCTTCCGGGGAGGCCAGAGTGCGATGAGTGCCCGGCTGCCTCAGCCACTCGGGACGCCGCCAAGAGGCCCACTCCTTTCTTGGCCCACGCAAAACACGGAGGGGATCAGCGGGGCTGGATCACGTAGGGGGTCGGGAGCAGGGAAAGGGGGCTGGGGCTCACCGCACCCAGGGCATGGAACTCAAAGAAGGCCTGGGCTTCTGCTAACTGCCTCATCCGCGCCACCAAGGGGCTCGCCACGCCTCCCGGGACACCGCCGGCAGCGCCGCCAGTCCAGGGCGCCCCAGCACGCCACGTCCCCTCGCAGCCCCAGAAGGTGGCCTAGCCGGGGCCCGCGGGGGCGCGGACGCGAGCAGCCTGCTAGGCCCAAAGGGACTGGGACAATGTGCTTAGCCCGAAGGCTCCAGGACCCTGCTGTAGGGAAAACAAACTGGAGGCTCTGGGCACCCAGGCCGCTCTGCAGGATGCAGAGAAGGCGCAAAACCCTTAGACTTCCCACGCCTGACAGGTACATCCGGTGGAAAGGCCCGAGAGCTCCCAGAACGCCTCCCTGGCTGGCTGGTGCAGGTCTTTGCGCCCCTAAGCCGCTCAGCAAACGCTGCAGGAGCTGAGTGTGCTTCAGATGAGACGACAGCGATGTAAGACTTCAAGGAACAAGAAAAAATTAAGAAAACATGACACCGCTAATGGAACACAGCAACTGCCTACCAGTTGTAAGGACCAACTGTCTTTTGCTATGAAACTATGCCGTCGATGAGCCTTACCATCAAGGAAGAATTTAGCTTCTTTAGTTGAAATCCTGACGACTTCAGAACGCTCGTTATTGCCGTGGTGCAATGTGTGACTTTAATTATTGTGTGCTAATGATAAAAGAATAGAGGGGGACCTAGTGCAGGACGGTGCCGAGAGCCACATGCGGGCTGCATGAGATTATAGCGTATCGTATCGTACGAAAGAAGGTTTTGAGGCGCTAAAGTAGAACCGTGGAGCCAGAGAGCTGAGTCAGCCACAGAGCAGGTGCGGGATCAGGCCCAAGGGACTGGGCTGTCAGGGCCTTCTCCGTGCTGATGCAGAATTCATTCGTGCTGGAGCCAGTTTGGAACACGTTTTTAACAGGAGGGATACTAGTTAATAAGCAATGAAGAGTTTTTATAAATGGGACTTTTAAAAATTGATAATGCATTTTGAAGTGCACTACTTAGTTGATGATCACATCTAAATAATGTAACGGGGTTAAAATGATAATGAAGGCAATTTATAGGATGGCTCTGCATACTCAAAAGTTAAGAAAATAAAATATAAAACACAAAATATAATTTCTCAACAATGAATTCCAACAACGTTTTAGTTTCAGCAAAACATCAGTCATGATGACACAATGGTTTTCTGGAAAGTGCTATGGTGTTTACTTATTAAATGCATTTGGTTGTATAGATGAATCCTTGATTTATATCTATTCCCTTAAAAACACAAAACGGTTACTAAAACATGCCTCTTACACATCTAACTATGTTGGATAGTTAATATTTTTATAGTGGTTATTTCCTAACTAGTCTAGAAGGAGAATTTTAATATTGTTTTGACTTAGTACTTAAGATAGCTATTGTTGTAGATGGTATTTTTATTTTAAAATTCCTAATGGCTTGGATTTTGTTTTAGGCTGGCAAAACTTTTGTTATTAACATCTAGATTTTTTTTTTGTTATACACAACTGGTTTTAATTTTTATTTTGATGCTATATTGTTTCACATAAAAGTTTGTGAATTTCATAATTCAATTATTGAATCCACCACCTTTTATTAATATAATCTAGTTCTCTGTGCTATTTTTATTGAAATCTCTGAGCTTTGTTCATTGAGTTCTATGTGTCTGCCCCCCATTCTCCCCAAAACTTCTCAGCTTGCTCTCTCTGCTTTGCATGTTTTAAGTATAGTATTGGATGTTTCTTTCTTTTATTTTTACTTTTGTTTGTTTCAGGATATTATGGGGGTACAAACATTTTGGTTACATGTTATGACTTTGCCACACCCAAACTATGATGTGAAGCATGCCCTTTCCCTGCATAACACTCACCGCATCCATTAGTTGTGAGTTTACTCAACCCCAACCCCCCAACCCCCAAAGAATATTACTACTGTGTGAGCACCTTAGTGTTGATCAGTCAGCGCCAGTTTGATGACGAGTACATGTGGTGCCTATTCTCCCATTCTTGTGATACCTCACTTCGGAGGATGGGCTCAAGCTCTATCCAGCAAAATATAAGAGGTGCAAGATCACCATCGTTTTTTATAATTGAGTAGTATTCCATTGTATACATATACCTATTTTATTAATCCACTCATGAATTGACGGGCACTTGGGTTGTTTCCACATCCTTGCAATAGCGAATTGTGCTGCCATAAACATTCAATTGCAGATGTCTTTATTATAGAATGTCTTTTGTTCCTTTGGGTAGATGCCTAACAGTACTATTGCTGCATCAAATGGTATTTCCATTTTTAGCTCTTTGAGGTATCTCCCAATTCTTTTCCACAGAGGTTGAATTAATTTGCAGTCCCACCAGCAATGTATGAGTGTTCCTGTCTCTCCACATCCTCACCAGCATTTGTTGTTTTGGGATGTTTTGATAGAGGCCAATCTCACTGGGGTTAGGTGATATCTCACTGTGGTTTTGATTTGCATTTCCCTAATGATTAGAGATATTGAGCATTTTTTTATATGTTTGCTGGCCATTATTCTGTCTTTTTTTGAAAAGTTTCTGTTCACGTCCTTTGCCCAATTATTGATAGAGTTGTCTGATTTTTTCTTGTTGATTTGTTTGAGTTCTAGATTCTTGTTATTAGCTCTTTATCAGATGTGTAGAGAGCAAATATTTTTTCCCATCTTGTAGGCTGTCTGTTTGCTCTAATGATAGTTTCCTTGGCCATGCAAAAGCTTTTTAATTTGATCAGGTCCCATTTATTTATTTTTGTTGCTGCTATGATTGCTTTGGGGGTCTTGTTCATAAATGCTTTGCCTAGGCCAATGTCTGAAAGAGTCTTCACAACATTTTCTTCTAGGATTCTTAAAGTTTCATGCCTTGGGTTTAAGTCTGTTATCCATCGTGAATTGATTTTTGTGAAAGGTGAGAGGTGGGGATCCAGTTTCAATCTTCTGCATGTGGTTATCCAGTTTTTCCAGCACCATTTATTGAAAAGAGATTCTTTTCCCCGGTGTATGTTTTTGTCTGCTTTGTCAAAGATTAGATGACAATATGTGGATGGTTTCATCTCTGGATTCTCAGTCCTGTTCCAAAGGTCTATGTCTCTGTTCTTGTGCCAGTACCATGCTGTTTTAGTTACTATAGCCTTGTAGTACAGCTTGAAGTCTGGTAGACTGATACCTCCCTTCACTTTGCTTATGTGCTTCTTTTGGGTTAGTCAAATTTTGTGTTGTTTTTCAACCTGTGGCTTTTAATATGAATTGAATCAGTCATATGTATTAATATGCACATTAATATGTATTTATATGTATGCTATTATATTTAGCCTTACTCCTGACTTCTGTTTACTCTTTCTCATGCTTTATTCTCCTTTTTTTTTCTTTATCTGTTGCTGTACTGATCATATGCTCTTTACACTTTTATATTCTTTTTGTGATTTGGAAATTAAAAATTCTTTTCTTTATTCTACTGGTAATTAACTTTAAAAATAAAATAATGAGTTTAAGAAATGATGTCAATGTAAAGAATGTAACATCTAATATCTCCCCCTATGAAAGATAAGAAATTTAGGATGCTTTTATACCTTCTGTTTCCCAACACATCTTCCAATATTTTACAGATGTTTTCTGCAATTTCATGTATGAAATTTCTCTTTTTTATATCATTCATCTTTACTTTTAGCAACTACTTTTAATGTGTGCATTGCTTTATAAAAACATTGACAATTATTTGGCTGTAAAAGTTTTAATTGTTTAACATTATTTCTTTTAGATGCTTCCTTCCTCTTATTTAATTACTATCATTAATTTTTCTCTTTGCGAATTGTTCAAGTATGTTTTTCCAAAGCACACACATGGGTATTATAGGTTGAGTGTTATGCCCCCACCATGACACATTGAAACCCTAATCCTCAGAACCTCAGAATATGACCTTATTTGGAAATAGCGATTGAAGGTATAATTACTGAGATGAGTTTGTATTGGAGTAGGATGGCCCCTTAACTCCATGTAAGAGTGTGCTTTTAGAAGAAGAGAGAGACACAGACACACAGACGTGCGAGGGGGAGAATGCCACGTGACCATAGAGACAGAGGATTCTATCTAGATTTTCAAAGGAAACATGGCCCTGCCAACACCTTGATTTTGAACTGATAGCCTCCAGAAACCAAGCCAATAAATTTCTGCTGTTTTAAACAATCCCATTTATGTTACTTTGTTTGGCAACCCTAGGAAACTAATAGGATATGGTACTGTCTTGTATGATTTTGATGCTCCTGGACATGCTCCAGTTGATTAATACATAAATTTAGTGCATGCTCTAAAATGGAAATCTTGGATCACAGAATTTTTTCTCAGCTGTCGACTCATTGCTTCATTGTCTTTTTATAGATTCCTTGTTCTATTTGGTCTCTAACATCTGAAGCCCTTTTCAAAAATTTGGATATGATCAAGATTTCTCTTGCAAGAATTGATCTGTCACTACTTGAGTGTCCTGTTTCTGAAGGTCAGTGCTGGGAGTCCTGTGGGAGTTCTATTAGGAGTATTTTCCATTTATTTACTAATCATTGTTTTTAAATTGTTACTAAGATCTTTGCTCAATTTGCATAAATTGTTCTATGTTGAGAGAGTTTCCTTATATTTCCTGAAATATTTTCCAGTATTCATATAGATTCTTTCACATTATCATGGTCTTTGTTCAATTTACTAGATATTTAGCAAACGTGGGCTTTTCTCAGGGATGGTTATGCTGGCAAAGTTAGCCTCTAGGGAAAGTGTTTGGAGGGGATTTTAGATGATGTTAGCCTCCTGTCTTGTCTCTTTGCCTACTGAGATGGTTTTATGAGCCATTGGCCACTTCAGCTGGGCATGAGTTTACTTCAAGGCGGGGAGCTGTGGGTTTGTGATAGAGCTGGAGCTGTTGGAAAGGGGCGTAGTCCACCAAACAGTCCACCATTTCTTACTCTAAAATTACTTCATTCTGGAGGCAAAAACTCTCATTCTAAGTTTCTCAACACACCCCTTCCTTGGACTAGTTTTATCGAATCCTCCTGACAGAGAGCTGTGCAGACCCTCGGTTACATGGCAGCAGCTCCCTGGACATCAGGCATGTGGAAAACATGGCCTCATCTGATATGGAAGAATCACAGATCCGCAGCCGGACAGTGCACCTGCTCCATGGCACGAGCACACAGCGAGCGTGGGTCGCCAGCAACACCGGCTTCTCCATCTGGTCTTGGCAGGAGAAGTTCTATAGTAGCTGCAGATATTTTGGGGAGGACCTTCAAATTCATCCCTATTGCTGGGGAGGTCTCTTTACAATCAGAAAAATAAAGAGAGGTCAGGGTCATTT
This sequence comes from Eulemur rufifrons, assembly GCF_041146395.1. Taxonomy (NCBI): domain Eukaryota; kingdom Metazoa; phylum Chordata; class Mammalia; order Primates; family Lemuridae; genus Eulemur; species Eulemur rufifrons. The sequence continues at coordinate 2,368,698 of NC_091011.1, read as the reverse complement.
TAACATGTGTTAACATTAGTGACCCTTCTAACACTGAACCCACGAGGCCAAGTCTTAGTCATGAAGCTAGAACTCCTTGATCTAACAGTTCCTACACTCCTGCAGACCTACCCATAATATCAGCTGGAAGGGACAGGTCATGTTGCCAACTGTGGCCAGAAGGTCCAAGAAGTCTTTGAGCAGTAGACTGCCTGACACTCTGCACGCTCTTTGGACTGTGGCCAAACCCAACAATACTGCTAAATGAAATATCATGCAGTTATTGTTGCAGAACTGGCAAAAATAAACTGTGCGTACAGGTTATCAAATCATAATGTGTAGAAAAAATACATTGGGGTAATGCTAGGATAACTGACATAGAAAGATTCAAGGTTAGGAAAAGATGATGAAACAGGAGTGATTCTCGGAGCTGAATGACAAGCATTTGCATGAAATTTGATGTAAGTATTTTGTAATGGCAAGAAAGAGCCTACACCTGACAGATAAAATTGAAAATGTCCTTCTTGTGTTCATAGTCCATTACATTTTTCACATTTTGAAGTGTTTGATAGTTTTAATTCATCAGAAAATAATCTTTTCATTGAAATTGTCAAATTTATTAGCATGCATTTGTCCATGCTATTCTCTTATAACTATTCTCTACATGATAGAGATGGTATATTCACTTCCACCTTTGTAATTTTTATGTATTCTTCTTATTCTGAATTGTACTTTCTAATTTACGTGCTTTTACTTCTATATTTATTTTCCAGAGAATTGTCTATCACATATATTTTAGAAGCCATCTTTTACCCGTTACTAAGTTTATGGTTTTCTTTGTTCTAATTGTCTATTTATAATTTAATCATTTATATACCAATTCTCAGTTTTATAAAACTATTGCTTTTTGTACCCTATGGCATTTAGTGAAATATGTTAGTTTCTTTTTTTAACAAATTACTTCTAGCTGTAGAATTATCTGGGTTTTGAACAGATATTTCAAAAAGGAAGATCTACAAATGGTGAATAAAAATAAGAGAAGGTGTTCAAACTCATTAGTTGTCAAGAAAATACCAGTGAAAACCACAATCAGATATCATAACCCACCAGGATCTCCAAAATAAATAGACTGCCACTGAAACTCTTGAGCATTGATGGTGGCTGTGAAAATGGAACGATCACTTTGGAAAAAGGCTTGCAGCTTCTTGTTAAACTAAACACACAACCACTCTGTGTCCCAACAATTCTACTTCTAGAAAAGAAAACATATAATCACAAAAAGACGCACACGTTCACAACTTCATTCCTTTTTTTTTTTTTTGAGACAGAGTCTCACTCTGTTGCCTGGGCTACAGTGCAGTGGCGTCAGCCTAGCTCACAACAACCTCAAACTCCTGGGCTCAAGCGATCCTCCTGCCTCAGCCTCCCGAGTCGCTGGGACTACAGGCATGCGCCACCACACCCAGTTAATTTATTCTGTATATTTTTAGTTGTCCAGCTAGTTTGTTTCTATTTTTCAGTAGAGAAGGGGTCTTGCTCTTGCTCGGGCTGAGCTCCTGAGCTCAAACGATCCACCCACCTCAGCCTCCCAGAGTGCTAGGATTATAGGCATGAGCCACCGCGCCCAGCCAACTTCATTCCTAAGTGGCAAAAGCCGGGTGTCCATTGGCTGGAACAGGTAGACAAACAGGTTTTCATAGACCAGAACGATTGCTCCTCAGCATTAAGAAAAGAAATGAAAGGACCTGACGCAGTAACACGGATGAGTCTCAAAAACACGCTGCTGAGTGAAAGTCGCCCTGCACAAAAGAGCACATCCTACATGACTTCATTTACACAAAGTTCCAAAATAGTCAATTTAAACTATGGTTAAAAAAAAAAATCAGAGCCATGATTGTCTTTAGGGTGGAGAAGAAGGTGGAGTGGACAGTGACTGGGACGTGGCCCAAAGGAACTTCCTGAAGTTCTTTCTGTTATTTTGTGTATTGATAGCAGTTTGTCACAGTTGCAGATAATACACTTACGATTTGTGCATTCCACTATATGTAAATTTTACCTAAAAAGTTAACAATGGCAAACAAATACCAGTAAGACAGCTGAAATGTTTAAGAGTAAAGTGTACTGATAATTGCAGTTACTTTGAATTGCATTGGAAATAAAATTAATACGTAATAAGATTGATGGGCAGATTTATACACATACATACACACACAACAAAACAAGGATAACAAAGTGTTACCAATTATGGAACACAGGTGGTTCATTTTTCAGTTCTTTCAGCTTTTCTGTATATTTAAGTAAATTAAAAAATAAAATATTGGAAAACTATCTTTGGGCACACTTTTGGTCATCTCCTATAAGATTTAATACCCAGTGGGTTTTTCTTTTCTAAAGGGTTATTTTTGTCTTCTTAACTTTTCTTTTAGACACAACTATTGTCACTGAATGTCCCCAATTTGCCAGGCATTGTGCATACATCCTCATAGAATTTACAGTCAAGTGGTCAATTGTGTCGCTACTTCAATTTACAAGGAGTAACTGAAGCTCAGAGGTGTGTGTGTGCGTTTTCCTCCCACAGCATCTAAATAAACAGTAATGACAGCTGTATTGCTGAGTGCTGCCCAAGGGGCAGAGCTGCTCATGATGACCAGTGATGGCATTTAAACAAAAAAGTCCTCTTCCCTGTTGGTAGCAGTCTGAGTATGCAGGGGCCTTCAAACTCTGAGCACATTCGCAGCCCCCCTGAGTGACACCTCCTAACATTCCTTTCATACTTGGAATAAAATGCGAAGTGTTCATCTTGACCTTCGTCACCTGACCTATGGCGACTTCTCTGGCTTCACCCACATGTTCTGCTGGGCTCCCTCCACCTCAGCCACAGGATTTTCCTGCTGACCTTGAACCCGCTAGAGAGCGCCTCTCTCTGCTCCCTGGTGGTCCGTCTCACAGACATTCGTACGGATGAGTCCCTCATGGCCTCTGTCTTTCTACTTCCCTGACAACCCTATCTAAGTAGCATCCAACACTCTGTCCCCATACCCTGCCCTATTGTTTAAGGCACTATACGTCAGCTTATAAATGTTTCTATCTTACTGTATTGCACACTCTAGAACCTTGACCTTTCTATCACCACCGTACCCCCAGCACCTACAATTAGTGGCCAGCATAGAGTGGGAACTCAGTACACATGTTGAATTAATGAATGATCTGCCTTACTGTGGGGAGAGGCAGCTCAGTAATCTTATATGATGCTCTACATGGTGGTGTCTCCTGAGCGCCACTGCAAGATGGAAGCCCTGGAGGCCGTCTCTCCCTACGCAAAAGCTGAATGAGCTCAACCTTAACTGGAACAAACCACCATGAAACAATCAGAAAGCAGGTTGTTTTATGCTTCACTTTCCAGTAGGTAGTGATTAGCAGTGGAGAATTTGGAAGGACGTTCACAGAACACCATGCTCATGCATAAGCAGTTGCACCACAGCACTGATGTACAATTGGTGTGTCCCTGGGCAAATTCAGGAAACTATTGTTTTATGATGTGGATACCAGGAAAAGAAATAACTTATGATACAGCTGCTATAGTTTGGATGCTTGTGTTGAAGTGAGATCCCTTATGCGGGAAGTGGGAGGTGTTGGGGTCATGGGGGCAGAGCCCTCACTCTGTTAGTTCCCGTGGGAGCTTGTTGTCAAAAGGACTCTGCACTTTCCCCCTTTCTCTCTCGCTTTCTGCGTGGCCGTGTGGTCGCTGCACACGCCGGCTCCCCTTCTGCGGTGAGTGAAGCAGCCGAGCCCCTCACTGGAAGCAGACGCTGGTGCCACGCTTCTTGAACAGCCTGCAGAACTGTGAGCCAAATAAACCTCTTCACTTTACAAATTACCCAGCTTTGGGTATTCCCTTACAGAAACAGTGATGGACCAAGACAATAGCCTTTAAAAAATTTTTTTTATTGTCAGAACAGATATGCCTCACAAAATGGGAAAAAATGACAAGCGTGGTCGAGACCTCCTGTTTTCAGTCTGGCATGTCAGAACTTGGAAGTTACCACCCTGCCCTAACAAGCAAAAAGCTGAACAAACTGAAAAATCAACAACTCTTATTACATCTGTCAGAGAGAGGAGGTCACAGGGCAAATCGTTGCCGTCAAAATTGGAGAGACAGACCAGTGAGTGCAGAGAATCACTGCCTTCCGGAGCAGAAACGCCAGGGCACAAGCCTCCCGGATCCAGGGCCGAGGTGGGAAGACCTGCGTCGAGTGGAAAACCGCTGGAGGCTCAGCGTGGACAAGCCCGGGAGAGCAACTCCGAGGCAACCCAGCTACCGGGAGCCCCACACTCCTGTGAGTTTCACCTCCGGCAGTTCCAGCAGATTCTGATAGCAAATGGCAGACAAAGCCCCCTCGTGCTCCTGGCAGGGGCAAGGAGAAAGAAAACACTCTGCCATGTGCCCGAGCCACCGTTTCCTTAGTAAGGGCTGCCCTCGGGAGAAGCTGTCTGACCTCAGGTCTAACCTTCTGGGTTCTGCCAGGACCTAACTGACCCCTGGCAAGGGAAGTCCCCAGATCTAACCCCCCTGGCTATCCTGTCTCACCTAAGGGGGAAAAACTAAGAAGCACTTGTGAAGTTCACAGTCGGGAGGCACGCGCTCAGCAAGGACCGAGGCCTACCCACAGGACTGTAGAATGCCTCTCCTCCCTACGCCTCGCCATGGCGTCACTGAGGGACTGTGTGCAGCAGTTTCTTGTACCCAGTATATCGTGTCCAGCTATCAAGAAAAAATTGCAAGGCACACTACAAAATAAAAAACATAGTTTAAAGATACTGAACAAGCATCAGAACCAGAATTAAATATGGCAGGGATGTTGGAATGGTCAGACCAGGAATTTAAAACAACTATGATTACTATGCTAAGGGCTCTAAGAGATAAAGTATACAAAGTGCAAAAACAGATGGGCATTGTAAGCAGAGAGATAGAAATTCTGAGAAAGAACTAAAAAGAAATGCTAAAGACCAAATACACTATAATAGGAATCAAGAATGCCTTTGCTGGGCATATTGGTAAACTGGATATGGCTGAGGAAAGACTCTTTCAGCTTGGGGATATCTCAATAGAAACTTCCAAAACTGAAATCTAAGAGAAAATACTTCAAAATAAATAGCAGAACGGAATATCCAAGATCTGTGGAACAGCTCCAAAAGGTGTAACATACATGTAATATGATTACCAGAAGAAGGAAGAAAGAACAGAAGCAATATTTACAACAATTATGACTAAGAATTTCCCCGAGTTAATGTTAGATACCAAACTATAAACAGGAAATTCACTCAGAGAACACCATGCATTTTGAATAAATGCCAACAAAAACCCTATACCTATGCATGTCATTTTTAAACTACAGAAAATAAAAAATAAAGAAAAAATCCTGAAAGAAGACAGAGGGGAAAAAAGGACCTTACCTACAAAAGAGCAAAGATAAGAATTACATTCAGCTTCTCAGGAACCACACAAGTAAGAAGAGAATGGAGTGAAATATTTAAAGTGCTGAGATTTTAAAAATCCCACCTACCTAGAATTCTGCACCTTTTGAAATTTTCCTTCAAAAGTGTAAAAGAAAATGAATACATTCTCAGACAAAAATTGAGGGAATTTGTTGCTATCAGATCTTCTCTGCAAGAAATATTAAAAGAAATCCTTTAGAGAGAAAAATGATAAAGGTCAGAAACTCAAATCTACATAAAGAAAGGAAGAGGATCAGAGAAGGAATAAGTGAAGGTAAAATAAAAAGTTTTATTTTTCTTAGTCTTAATTGATCTAGAAGGTAACACTTTGTTAAAATAATAACAGAAACAATGTATTTTTTAATGTATACTTCTGTTTATGTACACATATATGCTTATATATAAGCAAAATAACTGACAGCAATAATGCAAGGGCCAGGAGGAGGAATTACGATTATTTTGTTATTATCAGGTAAGTACTGCACTACCGGTAAACCAGTGTAATGTTATTTGAAAATGGACTGGGATTTGTTGTAAATGTATATTGCAAACTCTAGGGTAACACTAAAAAGAGTAAAACAAGCAGCATAACTAATATGCTAATAAAGAAGAAACAGTGGAATCATACAATGAGTATGGTTTTATTGGTTGTTATTTTGCATAATGTGCAAAGGTTCTAAACACTCATGATATTCTAAAATACTCCAAAGACATGATTTGATCAATCATACATATTGTAAATTTTGTAAATACTTATTTAGAAAGATTCAAAATTGTTTTAAAAGTGATTCAATGCAGTGTTTTCTGAAAACTCTAGAAAGTTTCAGAACTATGTTAATCAGAATAAAAGCACATCAAAAATGCAAAAATATTCTTGAATGGCTAACTCAAGTTTATAATGTGACAGCAATTAAACTATGCTTACTAATTCTTTTTATCTAAAGCATAGGTTGCAATACCCTTAGAAAACTGGCTGAAATATCTTTGAAATGTTCAGAGGTTCGAAAAATACAAATAGGCACATTTAAAAAAAAAAAAACTTTCAAAGGGGCTAAAACAATTCTGTTACATAAAAATAAGAATAGGTTTTAAATACAGACATGGAATAAATATAAATTTTAGATAAATATACCATTAGGCTAAGAGCAAGTTACCTTTAGGTGAATAGGTTTTAAGCAAATTGGTTTGCTCCTTATTTGAACACAATATGAATTCAATAAATGTTTACAGAATTCAAGTAAATTTCAGAGAGGGATTTAGGCTGAATTTTTTTGAGAAAATTTAACATGATTCAATTCCTTTATATCACAATTTGAAAGCTGTAGTACCTGAAATTGTGGGGTTTTATTTGGGAATTTTCATTAAATGAGATTTTGCTGAAATGCAAATTGGAACAGTGAAAATTACTAGTGCTGCAGAGTAGAATTTAGCAATTAGCCTAAACAACAGCTTCACAGCAAATAGATTGCTGGAGGACTAAGTTCAATATAAGAAACATATTTCAGCAACTTTCTAAGCACTATAGGAAATAAAGATTTTTAAGAAGTGATATTTTAGACTTCAGTAAGGTTACCATTGGGCAGGGAAATGGTGAAGAACAGGAATTGGTAGTAGGAAAATGTGTGCTCTCTTTGATTCTAACTGATGCTATTCGCTTCTGTGACTATGCTTGCTTTTAGTTGTTTGATAAATATAGTTAATCAGAATGAAAAACAGGGATAAGAGCAAAGGTAACTCCATGATAGGCTGGGCTTCCTGGATGTGAGAAGCTAACAGCCTAGTTCTGCTTCTGTATATATGGCTTACTGGCTTGGTGCTTAGCGTAAGTGGAGCCATGGCAGGCGTCACTAAAGTAAAGGAAAACAAAGCCCCAGGGAGGTAACCACAAGTTACTTCTTGATAAAGGGCTGGAGAATCCAGGTGCCTTCCAACCAACTAAGTAGATAAGAAGGGCAAGACATGATCAGCGCATGAACGGCTTGTGCAGGGCGTGTGTTCCCAGTATCACTTGTAACCAAAAACTAGAAGGTATGCAACAACAGCCCCCCTCCCCTGTCGGAGACCCTCCTCTTCCCCTAAATGATGTTAACTACAACTGGCGCCAGCGCGAAAAGCCCGAAGCTTAGAGTCAACCAATCAGGAGCCAATGTGATCAGCCACTTCTAAAAGAACAAATAAACTAAAGGGGGATGGAGCGCAGACCAGTATGTTATGTGCAGACTAGTATGTTGTGTGCAGACTAGTGTGTCATGTGTAGACTAAGGTGTCGTGTGCAGACTAACATGTCATGTGCAGACTAACGTGTCATGTGAAAACTAGCATACAGAAAAGTATAAAAGCTTAACCTTTACCCCAGGGCAGGGTCCTAGTTCGTGGAGAGGCCACTGCGTTGGTGCTCTGGGACTTGGACCCTAGCTCGAGCTAGCCAATAAACTCCTTTGCCTTTTTGCAGCCTCAATGACTCTGCCTCTCTGTTCCTGGGGCCAAGGGGAACCGGCTCTAACAATGGGATGGAATGAAGCAGATGGGCAAAGATGTATGAATGCAGCTCTAATAAAACCAACTCTAGTATGTACGATAACACACATAACAAAATCAGTCAGAGCCCAAGGGAAGGATACAAATATTCTGATACTAACTGTGGCCAAATAATGGGAATATCTTGAATTGCATGCTGAAGAACCTGGACATTTTAATGAAGTAGGAAAACTTGAAATAGGAAATGTTTTGAGCAGTCAAAGCATGAGATTTAATCCACATTCTGGTTTTTACATAAAAAAAAAGAAAGGGAGCAGAGAAATTAGAGTTCAGTAGATTAAAAATTTGTAAAATAATTCAGGTGACAGATAATAACCTAAACTTACGGTGAAAGAGGAAGAGAATTTTGGTTTTTTATTAATACACACGAAGTATGATGAAGTACACTTAAAATGTTATCATAGAGTAAAAAATATTCATGAGAGAGGAAAGACAAATAAAATCTGATAGTCTTCGACTATAAAACGATATTGAGTAAAAATATATAATCAACATCTCAAAAGCATCACTAAGTCCTCAAGAAAAAAATGAAAATCCTCAGCATCCAAAAATAAAAAGGAAGCTGAAAATGTAACAAGGAACGGTGCTGAGGCTGCAGCCGTCCGGCCTCTGTTGATTGTCAAACCACAGGGCTTGGCTTGGTAGCTGCAGAGGTCAGGAGACAGAGTTTTAACTATGCAAATGGAATATTAACCCTGAAAATCCCCTGTAAGTTTGGACCTTTTCACTCAGTGAAACAGGGAACCTAAGAATACCTTCCCCAGAGGCACACAGATGTTGGGGAATGTGTCTGCTCTGTGTGAAAAATAAAAATTCTCCTCTAAAGCTTTCTCACCGCAGACTTGCCCCACATGGATTTGAGATTCGAATTATATTAGGTGTGTGATCCACGAATCCCCAAGCTACAAAATTAGCCTGTAGTGATGCTGGATTCTAATTGCCCTCGAGCACTTGGCGAAAACAAAATCAAATCCTTTCTGCAGTATATGGTTTCCCATTGCCAGGGCCGGGTACTCAGACTGAGGCAGATAAAATCCTGCTCAATATAAGTCCACAACCTAAAATGACCAACTACAGGAGGAAAAAAGTACAACGACATCTTCAGAGTGCTGAGAGTAAATAACTGACACCCTGGACTTTTATGCAGAGCCGTGCTGTGAGTCAAGGAGGAGGGCAAATAGACCCATTTTCAGCCCCGAGCAAGCGCCACCATGGCTGGTTCCTGCGGCCATCTGGACACAAGGCCGCTCCGGGAAGGAAGTCGGCGCCAAGTCGGGACCAGGCAGCAGCTAAAGCCATCCTGAGCTCCCGGTGCCGGCGCCTTGTCAGCGTGGGACTCAGCTTAGGGGCTGCGGACTTCACGTTGCCCCCACCGGGCTGCGGTGGGACCAGACCAAGTGGAGGCTCCTCGGAGCTGTACCCAGGGGCTGGAAGCCAGTGCCCTCCGCAGCCGCACAACAGGATCTGAGCACGCGGGCTCTGAGCTGGGAGGCTTCGGGCAACTGCTTCGGTGGGTCCTGGGGGGTGTGGGGAGAACTCCGGGGTCCCTGGGCCGTTGGAACCGACCTCCGCCCACACAACTTGGTATCTGGTCCCGAGCCTGCAGAATAGCCCGCTACCTGCTTAGCCCCAACTCCGCCCTCCGGGTCCCAACCGCCTGCTGCCTGCTCAGCCCTGACCCTGCGCTCCAGGTTAGATCAGCCCCTCCGCTCCCGAGGCCGGGCTCCTGGCTCTGCGCCCCTGCTCAGAAGCCCCGCTTCTGGGCTTCTGGCTCCTCCTCAGCTCTGAGGCTCACGCGCCAGAGCCGGAGGCCCCATCCCTGTGTCCCCAGAGCTTCTGCCAGGCCTGGGATACTGCCCGGAGAGTCCAGTGCTGCAACTGGGCCCCGAGACCCCACGCCAGAGCCGCCTCGGCTGCTGCAGGAAATGCTTCAAAGTCCAACACCCTGCCAGGGACCTCCCAGCCTTGAGCCACCGGTACACCATGACCTGGTTTAAGCAAATGCCCACAGCCTGGGAACTCTCCACCACTGCCTGGATAGCCTCGCCCAGCTGCCACTGTCACCTCTGTGGGGAGATCCGGGTCAGAATAATCCCCACCACACCAGCCTCAGTGAAGAGGGTCTTGCCCAGTTCTCAACTCAAACATCCTGCAACTCGCTGGTAAACAGCCCAACACCCAGCACAAACAGCATCCAGCGCAGGCTGGAGCAGAAGCAATCGCAGGTGACAGACCAAATCAGAACAGCTGCGTTACAGGCTTCCGGTGCACTCCCCTGCCCCATCAACGTTCCAGAGGAGGGGGAAAGCACCATTTAGGAAACTCCGCTTCTAATTAAGCAGGAGAGTTCCCCGCAAAAGAACAGGCGCCCTGCAAACCTACTAACGCTGAGTCAAGAAAAGAGGTTTCAGATGAGAAGAAACCAGCAAAAGAACCCTGGCAACATGAAAAATCAGAAGAGATTGACATCCCCAAGGGACCACAATGGAATCACAGTAGCAAACTCAAACTACAAGGACATTGTTGAAATGATAGAAATGGAATTCAGAATATGGATAGCAAATAAGATGAACAGAATTAAAGATAAAGTTAAAAACCAACAAAAAGAAGCCAAAAAAATATTTCAGGAAATTAATGAAAAAGTCACTAAAGAGCTAGACAACATAAGGAAGGATATAATAAAACTCAAAGAAATGAAAGAATCATTGAGGGAATTTCAAAACACAGCAGAAAGCTTAGTCAGAAATGAAAAAGGAGATAATGCAACTGATATCACGGAAATACAAAATATTATCTGTGAATACTATGAAAATCTCTATGCACATAAACTTCAAAACTTAGAGGAAATGGACAAATTCCTGGAAACACACAACCTCCCAAAACTCAGACAGGAAGAAATAGAACTCCTAAACAGACCAGTAATGAGCAATGAGATTGAAGCACTAATAAAAAGTCTTCCAGCAACAACAACAAAAAAGCCCCAGACCATATGGATTTACAGCCAAATTTTACCAGACCTACAAAGAAGAGCTGGTACCCGTACTGCAGAAGTTATTCCATAACGTCAAGAAGGAGGGAATCCTCCCCAACTCACTCTACAAAGCCAATATCACCTTGATACCAAAGCCAGGAAAAGACACAACAAAAAAAGAAAACTACAGACCAGTATCTCTTATGAATATAGATGCAAACATCCTCAATAAAATACTAGGAACCCAAATTCAATAGCACATCAAAGGAATAATCCACCACGACCAAGTGGGCTTCATCCCAGGTATAAAAACATGGTTCAACATACATAAATCAATAAATGTGATTCACCACATAAACAGAAACAAAAACAAAGACCATATGATCATCTCAATAGATACTGAAAAAGCATTCAACAAAATTCAGCACCCTTTCATGATAAAAAACCCTCAAAAAACTAGGCATAGAAGGAATACACCTCAAGATTATAAAAGCCATATATGACAAACCCACAGCCAACATCATACTGAATGGGGAAAAATTGAAAGCATTCCCACTTAGACCTGGAACCAGACAAAGTTGCCCTCTACCACCACTTCTATTCAACATAGTGCTGGAAGTCCTAGCCAGAGCAACCAGGAAGGAGGAGGTCAAACTATTGCTTTTTGCTGATAGAGAACCCCAAAGACTCCACCCAGTGACTCCTGGAATAGGTAAATAAATTCGGCAAAGTCTCAGGTTACAATATCAATGTACACAAATCATTACCATTTCTATACAGCAATAACAGTGAAGCTGAGAGTCAAATCAAAGACTCAATACCATTCACAATAACCACAAAGAAAACAAAATACCCAGTAGTATACTTAACCAAGGAGGTGAAAAATCTCTACAAAGAAAACTATGAAACATTGAGGAAAGAAATCACAGACAACACAAACAAATGGAAAAACATCATGCTCATGGATCAATAGAATCAACATTATTAAAATGTCTATCCAAAATGATTTACAGATTCAATGTAATCCCCATCAAAATACCAATGCCATATCTCACAGATCTAGAAAAATAATTCTATGCTTCATGTGGAACCAGAAAAGAGCCCAAATAGCCAAAGCAATCTTAAGCAAAAAGAACAAATCTGGAGACATCATATTACTAGACTTCAAACAATATTACAAGGCTATGGTAATCAAAACAGCATGGTATTAGCACAAAAATAGAGACATAGACCAATGGAATGGAACAAAGAACCCAGATATAAAGCCATCCACATATGGCCAACTGATCTTTGACAAAGCAGACAACAATATACACTGGAGAAAGAAGCCCTATTCAATAAATGGTGCTGGGAAAATTGGATAGCCACATGCAGAAGAATGAAACAGGATGCGCACCTCTCATCTCCAAGAAAAATTAATTCCAGATGGATAAAATACTTAAATGTAAGGCACGAAACCATAGGAATGCTAGAAGAAAATGTAGGAAAAACTCTTCTAGATATTGGCCTAGGCAAAGAATTTATGAAGAAAACCCCGATGGCAATCACAGCAACAAGAAAAATAAATAAATGGGACTTGATTAAATTAAAAAGCTTCTGCACAGCCAAGGAAATAATCAACAGAGAAAACAGACAACCTACAGGATGGGAGAAAATATTCATAAGCTATAATCCGAAAAGAGGCTAGTAACCTGAATCTACAAAGAACTCAAGCAAATCGGCAAGGAAAACACAAACCGTTGCATTAAAAAGTGGGCAAAAGACATGAACAGAAGCTTTTCAAAAAAAGATAGACTACTGGCCAATAAACATATGAAAAAATGCTCAACATTACTAATTATCAGGGAAATGCAAATTAAAACCACAATGAGACATCAGCTTACCCCAGTTAGAATGGCTTTTATTAAAAAGTCCAAAAACAATAGATGCTGGCTTGGATGCAGAGAGAAAGGAATGCTTGTGCACTGCTGTTGGCACTGCAAATTAGTACAACCTCCATGGAAAACAGTATGGAGATTCCTCAAAGAAGTAAAACTAAACCTACTATTGCATCTAATAGTGCCACTACTGTGTACCTACCCAAAGGAAAAGAAGTCAAAAAGACACCTGCACTTCAATGTCTATTGCAGCACAATTCACAATTGCAAAGATGTGGAATCAGCCCAAGTGCCCATCAGTACATGAGTGGATTAATAAAATGTGGTATGTGTATATTATGGAATACTACTGAGCCATGAAGAAGTGTGAATTAAGGCCCTTTGCAACAATTTGGATGGAACTTGGGACCATTATCCTAAGTGAAGTATCTAAAGGATGGAAAAATAAACACCACATGTACTTGCTATTAAATTGGAACTAACTGATGAGCACACATGTGCACAGAGGGAAGTAAAACTCAGTGGAAATTAAGCAAGGGGAGAGGGGAGGAGGGGATGGGCAAAAACCTACCTAACAGGTACAATGAACACTATCTGGATGATAGCACACTTACAACCCTGATTCAAGCATAACAAAATTGATATATGTAATCAAAAACATTTGTACCCCCATAATATTTTGAAATAATAAAAAAAGAAAAAAGTGCATTTTCAAACAAAACCTGAGTTTATACTAACAGACTCTCATTAAGGGAATTTCTAAAATATGTCATTTATTAAGAAAAAAGGTGATCTAAAATGTTTCAATTCTTAAGAAGAACTGAGATGCAAGAGGTAATGGTGTGCAAATAAATTGAAAACATGCAGGTAAATCTAAACAAATATTAACATTATAAAATTTGTAATAATAATTGCAAGGAAGGTAGAGGTAGATATAGAGTAACTTTACACATTCTGTAAAGTATGTGTGCTATGTTTAAGAGTAACCACTAAAACAGCGATATAAACTCCATACTAGTACAGTAAAGTAGGAATGTAAATCAATTAATTTAAAATAAGAAAGAAGAAAAAAAATAAAGAGTGGGGAACTTAGAAAACATAAAATAAAATGGCAGAAAAATGCAAATTATCATTAATCATGATGAATGTGAATGAGATAAACAAATTAAAATAGTTTGTAGGATTAGATTTTTATTTTAAAAATGTCTAATTAAATGCTACTTGAAAGACATTTGAAATTACTATACGGAAAGGATGAAAGCAAAAGAATGGAAAAAAGATAAACTAGACAAATACTAACTAAAAGAAATCTGGTTCTATAGTAAGAATGTCAGACAAATTAAATTTAAGGCAAAAAGATTATAACTTTATAATCACAAAAGGAAGGAAGGAAAGAAAGAAGGATCTTTTCAAAAACTAGAATAAGACAAGGATACTTATTAATATTTCTACTTATGTGCTCATTTCAGTAAGACAAGAAAAAGAATACAAGATATAAATATAAAAAAATTGGAAGAAAGAAATTCACCATTACATTAGTAATAATTAATTACTTATTAATTACAAAAACAGTAAATAAGCAATGGAGAAGTCAGACAAAAATTTATGCAAGTAATTAAAATTAATATCAATAAGAAGGAAAGGTTATCACATGTATTTTTGATAAGCATGCATCACTTATGCAACACTGCAGGAAAAATTCATAATGTAAATCTAATCATAAGAAAACACCAGACAAACCCAAATTGTGGTGCGCTCCAAAAAAAACCTGTCCTGTATTCTTCAAAAATGTGAATGGTATGAAAAACAAACTATTCCCAATTAAAATTATACTAAAGAGCTATGCCGACTAGACACAATGCATGGTTTTCAACTGGATTCTACACTGGAAAAATTACTGTGATAAGGGAGAAATTATTGATATAAGAGTAAGATTGGAACAGACACCGTAATTTAAGTGAAAGTATTATATAAATACAGTTTCCTGAATTTTATAACTGAACTATGAATATTTAAAAGAATATTATTGTTCTTTGGAAATACACTTTGAATTTTTATTGAATCAAGGTACACAATATATGCAATCTACTCTCAAATAGTTCAGGGAAATTTTGTAACTGTATCTATATAACTAGATATAGATACAGATAAAATAAATGTGACAGTATGTTTAAAATTGTCAAGTCTGAGTTGCATGGGAGTTATTTCTAATATTCTTGTAAATATAAGTTTGAAATTATTAAAAAATAAAATGTTAAGATGTAATGTACAATTGCTACAAAAAGACCAAGGAATATATCTAACAAGAGATACAAAAACTCTTGGGAGATAAATTACAAACCTTTGTTAAAGACATTAAGTAAGACTTAGAAAATGCAGAGATATACCTTGTTCATGGATAAAAGTTTTCAATATCATAAAGATAAACACTACAAGGAGAGAGAACCCACACAAAAGCCAATAGCCTCACTGAGTCAAGGGAACAGAGATTGTAGTGCAGTAAGTATGTGGCTGCTGGAATTTGCAAAAATATATTGGAAAAGAGTAAGCAATGCAAAGAAAGCTCCAGAAATCAATGCTGAGAAAGAACTGCAAAGAAAGAGCTCCGTGGAGTCCCCTGGAGGCTTTCACTGATAGTAAAGCATGCTTGCTTAGTATTCTGCATGGGCCCATTAGACCAGACAAAAAACTATAGGGGAAAGAATACAACTAGGAAACTAAAACTGAACATTCACTGAAGTTTGCACAGAGCAGGAAAATATTCAACATGTGAGCAGCCAAAGTATAGAGAGCTCGTTAAACACCAGAGGCATTCAAGAAAGAGCCCAGAAAGGTCAAGACTTAATAGTAGGGCTAAACTATCTCTAGTGTAGGGTTACTCTAAACCTGCCCTGACAGAGCTTTTTAAAAAGCCTCAAAAGAATCCAGCTGATCCAAAATAAACTTAACTGCCTGTCAAAACAAAACCCAATACTCTCAAAAGACAACAAAATCCAGACATCAGCAATGTGACATTCACATTGTACAGTGTTTAATTTTAAAAAACACCAAATGTGAAGAAGCAGGAAACTAGTACCCACAACCAGAAAAAAAATCAGTGAATAAGAACAGACCCAGAAATGACAGAGATAATGCAGTTGACGGATAAGGACTTTAAAACAACTGTTATATAGAGGTTTTAAAGGAAAGCATAAACATAATAAAGAGCAAAGTAGAATAAAAATTCATGTCATGGAATCTAGGAAGCTGATGCACATAAGAATGAAAGGACTGGGTCAGACCCGTAGGGATGGGACTGCACCGGGTCAAGGGGTCAATGCTAACATTGGAAATGAGAGACATTTACTTCTCTAACTCAGAAGGAAAGGAGATATAATGAATGATAACACAGAAAAGTAATTGCATATAGGAAATAGTAAGATATTTTATGTCAGATGGTTTTGTTCTAAGTATGAGAAATTTCATGGGAAAAATCAGGAAAAAACTGTTGGAATTAAGAGCAATAAAGTGACGCAAGGACTTAGAAGCAAATTATAAGACAAAGCTTTAAAAAAATAAATATAGGTTCATTTTGAAGATACAAATTATGTTAAACTGTTAACTTCTAATGGAAAAAAACCAACATAGACATGACTTTTGCCATCATAGTTTTAAGATCAGAAAGCCAATATGGTGCAAAATTAGCCAATACAGAAAAAAAAAAAGGGGGATGTTAAACCAAGCTATGCAGAAAGAACTCAGGATATAAGCGATATAATTGGATAATAGGAATAGGTCTAGTTTCTAGAGATTATAAAAATGGCAGAGTTGATTCAAGGGAATTGGGGAATGGCCACAGTAGGGAAATGATTGTGTCAGAGAAGAAAACCACTTCAGAAGAAGATAAGAGTCAATGCTGGTCTTACATGTTGATTACTGAATTAGAACTGAAATAAAGTTGAATTAAAATAATAAAATAATAGAGATGAACAAAAAAAAAAAGAAAGCTATATGTATGTCTATACCCTGTAATGAAGTAGAGACAGTACAGAAACCCTTAAGGAGTTTTGAGGATCTTTCTGCTGATCGATTGACAGAGAGTGTCACAAATTCTGCCACATGTTGCTGTCTTGGAAAGGGGGTATGGAAAGAGGCCCTTAAGGAGGCAGGTGATACGCAAGCTTTCGTATCTGCCTTAGAAAGGCATGTGGGCATTAGGGTAACAGGAAGGACACACGGGCCCCAGCCCTTATTTCTCTAGTCTACCATACTTTTACAACAAATCTATTAGGAGATCTTCTTCCTTTAGCTTAAGGTTTTATTTCCTGTTAACATTTAAAATATTCTTGAAAAGAGGATTCATTAAACCTGATTCTTCATTTCTTTTGTGGAGGTGATGAATTTATCAGATCTTTTTCCTGAAAGTAGTTTTAATAAAAAGAAAGGGGGAAAACCATAGGTCATATGGAAGTTCCAATAAGAAGAAAATAATGCAGCAAAAAGGAAGCTGTGAACACATAATTCATCATTTTAACTGAGATCAATCCTGCGTGCCACACCTTGTACATACCTGGGCTGCACAACTCTGAAATAAGGTGTGGCCAAGTGTTCCAGGATGAGTCCAGGCAAAGATTTTTCCTGAACCCCTGTCAAATTTACTGCTCAAAAAACTTGAGTTTAAGCCAAATCCACTAAAAGGAAAGATTTCACATGTGATAAATTCAGTCATCCCCTTTCTCAGTGATTGGCTACAGAAGACTGAATGGAATAAAAATTATTCTATAGAATCTCTGCGTGCATGTGAGGAGAAGGCTGGGGCAGGGCGGGAAGAGAAGGCGAAGGCGCATGCTGTTTTGTTGTCTGTATCCAAGTAGTTAATCCCTTTCTTTGAACAAGTTAAAATGATTTGACAGCCACAATAAAATTAGGTTCTGTCTTAGAACTGAAAAACAGATGAATGTAAATTTTCTATTTTTCTGCTTGAATATACGGATATCTACTGGTCCTTCTTTATTTTTATCTCTATGTGGGTTTTTTTTTTAATTATAAATAAGGCAACAGAATTTTTTTAAGACTCTGTGTTATCCTGGGTCACATAACGATCAGAGGCAGAAACCAAGTCTCAGAAGAATCTTGACCTTCAGTCGTTGCTCAGAATTCTGAAGCTCACCCTATACTTGTAGGGGCAGGACGTTGCCTCCTCATTGCAGCTTAGACCTGTATCTTTGCAATGCAACCATAATTAGAATGAGAGGAGAACCACATAAAGATGATTAGCTGTTGGGAATATGTGGTATGCAATTCTCTAGTTCACTGATTTTTGGCAAAGCATTTCAATTATCCGCATCAATTGTGTTCAGCATTACCATTTATTATGTTATTACAATGCTTCAAATGCCAGGACTTTATGAACACAGTCTCAAAAATTATGTGGCTTCATTACAGATAAGAGTCTAATTATGTAGTAATCTGTGACATTGAAGATTTGTACTTAAATGTATATTTTTATAATCAAAACCGAGTTTAGTGAGTAATTTCAGTGAAAATCCCAGAATAAGGAAATCCAAAAATCCCCTTCTCCAAAAAAATAATGTTTTCATCATTGTAAAAAATGCCAAAATTAACAATTTCAGAACTCTGGAAATCAACCAAAGGCTTTTGGCAATCTGGGGAACAGTTATTAAAGAGAAAATGCTGAATCCCAGTATGGACAGTAAGCTGTGTGACATTTTAACATGTCCTGTTCACATCCACTCTCCCCTCATCTGCAGCAGACTTAAAGACTAGCAGTTTGCAATCACAGTGGAAACCAGCAATCTGGCTGCCAGAGAAGAAAAACAGGGCTAGAGCTTCTTCAAAGCCCATTTTCAATACCATTGTCACTATCTGACCTACCTAATAGTTCCCTGAAAGATCCTACCCCCGGGCTATCTTTATGTCACCTGACTTGGAGTTTGCCTGGTGCCAAGAGTCTTTACTCCAGGGATGTTTGTCAAAAGCAATCAGCCAATCTTTTAACACTGCAGATGCCCAAGGCAGTAGGTAAGAGTTGGAGTAAATGATGAGATGACAAAGAATTTAAAGAAAAATCTGGGGAATGACCTGTCCATAGGGGCTTTGGAAAGCTCTAGCAAATTTCAGGAAAGGTAGAAAACCATGCCCATGACCAGGGCTGTGTACATACTCAAGAAAGATAGGAGAAGGTCCTACACTCTCACTTTAGGCCAATTTTGAGGCTCTGCACAAGAAGAAAGTAAGGGCTAAACACCTGGCTGAGTGTTGAAGGTGTGTTTCAACACATACGCACACACAGAGAGCCCCTTGGAAAAGACTGAGAAATGTATGTGTTCCAGGAACTTAAGCTAACCAAGCAGAGACTTCAATGGCCACAATGACAAAGAATACATGCTCTACAGAACTAGTTCATAGAAGTAACTAAACAACAGTAAAAAAAAATAGCAACAATAACAAGCCCAGAGAAGAATCTGATTTCTAAAATTCCCACATTATATTATTTTAAATGCCCAATTATTAACAGAATATTATGAGACATGCCAAGAAACAAGAAAGAATAATCCATGCACAAAGACAAAAAAACAGTCAATAGAAACTGTGTTGAAAAAGACTAAACATTGTATTTCCTGGAAATGACATTTAATCGGTTATTTTAAATATGTTGAAAGAACTTAAGGAAACTATGTCTAAAGTAGTAAAGGAAAATATGAAAACAATCTCTCTCCAAATAGAGACTATTATTAATGTACAGAAATTATTTTTAAATGCCAACCAAACAGAAATTCTAGAGTTTAAAACTATAACAACTGAAATAAAAACTTTATTAAAGAGCTCAATAGTAGATTCAGTAGGCAGAGATTATAAATATATAATCTATATAACCTGGTTATTCACATATATATAAATTGCTACACATATATGAATGAATAGATATCTGGGTGTATATGTGTATATGTACATGTGTGTGTGTTTATATATACATATATGTATATGTGTGTGTGTGTGTATACATATATATATAATGAATTTACCCAGTATGAGGAGCAGAATAAAAAAGGACGAAGAAAAATTAACAAAGCCTCAAAGAACTGTGATACCACATTGAGCACACCAACATATACACAAAAGGAGTTCCAGAAAAAGAGAAAGGACAAAAAGATTATTTGGAAAAATAATGGCCAAAAACTGCTCAAATTTTTAAAAAATCTTAATATACATATCTAAGAAGCTCAACAAGCTTCAACTAGAATAAATTCAAAGAAATCCACACCTACACACATAGCAATCAAACTTTCAAAAACCAAAGACAGAAATCAAAAAGGAAATGATAAAGTATTTTGAGATGACCACATCTCAAATAAAGACACAACATACAAAAACTTATGGGATGCAGCTAAAGGAGTGCTCAGAGGAAAATGTATAGCTTTATGTGCCTATATTAAAAAGAAAGAACAGTCTCAAGTCAATAATCAAACCTTTCACCTTAACACACTTTTCAAAGAGAAGCAAAATAAAACTAAAGCAAACAGAAGGAAGAAAACAGTAAAGCTTAGAGTGGAAATTAATGAAATAGAGAATAAAAAAACATTGGAGAAAATCAAAGTAACCAAAATGTGGTTCATTAAAAGGATTAAAATTAACAACATTTTAGGTTAACCAAGAAAAAGATAAAGAAGACTCCAATTACTAAAAAGAGAAATGAAAGAGGGGGTATGTATCTACTCTACAGAAAAAAAGGATTATAAAGAAACACTATAAGCAATCATATGTCATTACATGAGATAACTTAGATGAAATGGACTCATTCATAGAGAAACCCAAATCACCAAGTTGACTCTAGAAGAGATAAGTGCTCTGAATAAACAAGTAAAAAACTGGAATGAGCTATCAAAAATACCCACAAAAAAAAGCCGAGGTCCAGATATCTTGACTGCTGACTTCTACCAAACATTTAAAAAATAATTAACACGCATTCTTCAGAAACTCTTCAAAAAAATACAAGAAATATTTCTCAATTCATCCTATGAGACCAACATGACCCTCATACAAGAACTAGGCAGACATCAAAAGAAAGGAAAACCACAGCCCAAAATCTCTTTTAGATGTGGACCCAAAAATCTTCAACAAAATAGCAGCAAACCAAATCTAGGAACATAAGGAAAGTATTATATACCATAACCAAGTGTGAATTATTCTAGGTATGCAAAGTTTGTTTAACATCTGAAAACCAACTAATTTAACATGCCATATCAATAATTTTTAAATGACAGTATCATCTGAATAGATGCAGGTAAAAACATTTGGCAAAAATCCAACATCCCTTAATAATAAAACATTCAACAAACTAAGAATAGAAGGAAACATCCTCACCCTGAGAAAGGGTATCTATAACAAATCCACAGCTGGCCAGGTGCAGTGGCTCACGCCTGTAATCCTAGAGCTTTGGGAGGCCAAGGCTGGAGGACTGCTTGAGGCCAGGAGTTTGAGACCAGCCTGAGCAAGAGTGAGACCCTGAATCTACAAAAAAATAGAAAAATTAGCTGGGTGTTGTGTCGAGAGCTGGTGGTCCCAGCTACTTGGGAGGCTGAGCCAGGAAGATCGCTTGAGCCCAGGAGCTGAAGGTTGCAGTGAGCTATCATGATGCCATTGCATTCTAGCTTGGGTGACAGGGTGAGACCTTATCTCAAAAAAATAAAAAAAATAAAAAAATAAATCCACAGCAAACATCATACTTAATGATAAAAGAAGACTAGATGATTTCTCCTCAGATCAAGAATAAAACAAGGATGCCAACTCTTGCCACTTCTATTCAACATTGTTGTAGAGGTTCTAGTCAAGGCAATTTAGAAAGAGAGAAATAAAAGACATCTAGACTGTAAAAGAAGAAATAAAACTACCTCTATTCACAGATGGCATGATCTTTATATAGAATACCCTAAAGAATTCTCTAAAAAAAAAAAAACCAATGACTTCAGCAAAGTCACAGAATACAAAATCAATATACACACATCAATTGTATTTCTATACATTTGCAATGAACTATCAAAAATAAACTCAAGAAAACAATTCCATTTATAACATTGTCAAAAATAATAAAATATTTGGAAATAAATTTAACAAAAGAAGTGCCAAGCTTATAGCTTATACACTGAACACTACCAAAAAAAAATGCTGAAAGAAATTAAAGAAGGTCTAAATAAATGGAAAAATATCCCACATTCATGGATCAGAAAATGTAGCATTGTTAAGATAGAAATACTTCCAAAATTGATCTGCAAATTTAATGCAATGCTTATCAGAATTCCAGTTGACTTCTTTGTAGAAATTGACAAGCTGGTTCTAAAATTCATATGAAATTACAAGTGATCCAGAATTGCCAAAGCAATCTTGAAAAAGGACAAAGTAGGAAGATTCACACTTTATGATTTCAAAACTTACTACAAAGCAATGATGATCAAGACAATGTGATACTAGTAGGAGGCCAGACAGATAGATCGATGTGATAGAACTTAGAGTCCGTAAATGAACCTTTGCCTCTTTGGTCAGCTGATTTTTGACAAGGGTGTGAAAATAATCCACTGGAGAAAGAATAATCTCTTCAGCAAATGGATATCCACCTGCAAAATAAATAAATAAATAAATAAGCTGGATCTTTAACTCATAATACATACAAAAAGTAACTCAAAATGTATCAGAGACCTAAATATAAGAGCTAAAACTATGAAACACTGAGAGGAAAACATAGGGGTAGACCTTTATTACCTCAGATGTGACAACTGTTTCTTTGATGAGATGCAGAAAGCACAAGCAACAAAAATAAATAAGCAGGTCCATAAAAATTTAAAACCAGGCCAGGCATGGTGGCTCACGCCTGTAATCCTAGCACTCTGGGAGGCCAAGGCGGGTGGATCGCTTGAGGTCAGGAGTTCGAGACCAGCCTGAGCAAGAGTGAGACCCCGTCTCTACTGAAAATAGAAAGAAATTATCTGGCCAACTAAAAATATATATAGAAAAAATTAGCTGGGTATGGTGTTGCATGCCTGTAGTCCCAGCTATTCTGGAGGCTGAGGCAGTAGGATTGCTTAAGCCCAGGAGTTTGAGGTTGCTGTGAGCTAGGCTGATGCCACGGCACTCACTCTAGCCTGGGCAACAAAGCGAGACTCTGTCTCAAAAAAAAATAAAAAATAAATAAATAAAAATTTAAAACTTTTGTGCATCAAAGGACACAATAAAGAAAATCAGCCAGTCATGGTGGCTCTTACCTAAAATGCCAGTGCTTTGAGAGGCCTAAGTAGGAGGATCACTTGAGGCCAGGAGTTTGAGACCAGCTGGGCAACATGATGAGATCCCCATCTCCACAAAAAATAAAAAAGTTATCCAGACATGGTGGTGAGTACCTACAGTCCTAGCTCCTCGGTGGGCTGAGGGGAAAGGATCACTTGAGCTCAGGAGTTTGAGGTTACAGTGAGCTGTGATTGCTCCACTGCACTCCAACACTCGCTCCAACAGAACAATAGCACAATATCACAATAAAACGAGTCACACAAATTTTTCAGTTTCCCAATGCATATAAAAGTTATGTTTACACTATGCTGTAGTCCACAAAGTGTGCAATAGCATGTCTAAAATAATGTATGTACCTTAATTTAAAAATATTTTATAGTTAAAAATGCTAATGATCATCTGAGCCTTCAACAAGTCATAGTCATTTTGCTGGTGAAGGGTCTTGCCTCAGTGTTGATGGCTGCTGACCAATAAGGGTGGTGGTTACTGAAGATTGGGGTGGCTGTGACAATTTCTTAAAATAAGACAACAAGAGAGTTTGCTGCATTTATTGACTCTTCCTTTCAGGAGAGATTTCTCTGCATCATGAGATGGTGTTTGATAACATTTTACCCACAGTAGAACCTCTTGCAAAACTAAAGTCAATCCTCTTAAACCCTGCTGCTGCTCTACCAACTAAATTGATGTGATAGTCTAAATCCCTTGTTGTCATCTCAACAATGTTCACAGCATCTTCCCCAGGAGTAGATTCCATCTCAGTGAACCATTTTCTTTGCTCATCCATAAGAAGCAACTTGTTATCCATTAAAGTATTATTATGAGATAGTACCAGTTCAGTCCCATGTTCAGGCCTCACTACTAATTCTAGTTCTCTTGCTGTTTCTACTACATCTGCAGTTACTTTCTCCACTGAGGTCTTGAACCCCTCAAAGTCATATATAAGGGGTGGAATTAACTTCATCCAAACTCCTCTTAATGTCGATATTTTGACCTACTCCCATAAATCTTAATGGCATCGAGAATGGTGAATCCTTTACAGAAGGTTTTCAATTTACTTTGCCCAGATTCATAAATGACTCACTATCTATGGCAGCTATAAACCTTACAAAGTGTCTTTCTTAAAGAATACTACTTGAGAGTTGAAATTACTCTTTGATCCATGGGCTTCAGAATGGATGTTGTGTTAGTGGGCATAAAAACAACATTAATCTCCTGTACATCTCCATCAGAGCTCTTGAGTGACCAGGGACATTGTCAATGAGCAGTAATATGTTGAGAGGGAATCTGTTTTTTTCCTGAGCAGTAGGTCTCAACAGTATGGAATATACAACAGTTTACCCATTCACCTATTGAAAGACATCTTGGTTGTTTCCAAGTTTTGGTAATTATGAATAAAGCTTCTATAAACATGTATGTACAGGTTTTTGTGTGGACATATGTTTTCCAATTTTGGGGGGACAAAATTACTGGATTTCATCATAAGAGAATGTTTAGTTTTTTAAGAAACCACCAAACTTTCTTTCAAGGTGATTGTACCATTTATTATTTCCACTAGTAATGAATGAGAGTTCCTGTTCCTCCGCATCCTCACCAGCATTTGGTATTGTCAGTGTTGTGGATTTTGGCCATTCTAAGAGGTGTGTAGTGGTATTTCATTGTGTTTTTAAATTTGCATTTCCATAATGATATATGATGTAGAGAATCTTCATATATTTATTATCTCTGTATCTTCTTTGGTGAGGTGTCTGTTAAGGTCTTTGGCCCATTTTTTGTTTGCATGGTTTGTTTTCTTGTTGCTGAGTTTTAAGAGTTCTTTGTATATTTTGGATAACAATCCTTCATCAGATATGTCTTTTGTAAATATTTTTTGCTCAGTCTGTGCCTTGTCTTCTCACTCTCTTTTTGTATTTCACAGAACAGTGGTTTTCAATTTTAAAGTCCATCTTATCAATTATTTCTTTTATGAATTATGCCTTTTGTTTTGTTTCTAAAAAGTAATTGGCATACACAAAGTCATCTAGGTTTTCTCATATGTTATCTTCTACCTGTTTTATAGTTCTGCATTTTACATTTAGGTTTATGATCCATTTTGAGTTTATTTTTATGAAGAATATAAGATCTGTGTCTAGATTTTTTTTTTTACATGTGGCTATCCAGTTGTTCCAGCAACATTTTTTGAGAAGAGAAGACCACCTTTTTCAAAGAGCAGTTGACTATATTTATGCGAGTATATTAGGGGGACTCTATTCTGTTCCATGGATATATTTTTGTAGTCAACACCAATACCACACATAGCTTTTTAGTAAGTCTTCAAGTTGGGTTATGTCAGTCCACCAATGTTGTTTTTTTTTTTTTTTTTTTTTTTTTAATATTGTGTTGGCTATTCTAAGCCTTTTGCATTTACATATAAAGTTTAGAATTAGTTTGTGGATATCCACAAAATAACTTGCTGGAATTTTGACTGCGATTAAATCCATAGATCAAGTTTGGAAGAACTGACATCTTGACAATACTGAGTCTTCCTATCCGTGAACATGGAATATCTTTCCATTTAGTTCTTAGATTTCTTTCATGAGCATTTTATAGTTTTTCTTATATAGACTTTGCACATATTTTTTTAGATTTATACATAAGTATTTTATTATGGGGGTGTTAATACAAATGGTATTGTGTTTTTAATTTCAAATTCCACTTCTTCATTGCTGTTATACAGGAAAACTATTGACTTTTTTTATGCTGACCTTTTATCCTGCAACCTTGCTATAATTGCTGATTTATCAACTTTTTAAAAATTTTAATGTTGAGATAATCTATACTTGTAGAAGAATTACAGAAAACATAAAAAGGCAGAGTTCCCACTGCCCTTCACTGAGCTTTCACTTATATTATCATCTTACACAATGACAGAACACTTATCAAAACTGAGAAATTAATATCAGTATGTTATTACAAACTAAACTGCAGAATTTATTCAGCTCTCACTGGATTTTCTACTAGTACCATTTCTGCATCAGGATCTCATCCAAGATTTATTAATTTTTAACAAAATCAATTAATCCTTCTTAAAGAAAAATGAGATTAACACACCACTTCCCATTTTCCTTCCCTCTCTGCTTCATAATTTTTACTTATATATTTTTGTTCTTTTACTAGTTATGAGTATTACTCCAATTTTGATTATCACCTTTTAAAAGTATCTATTGATTTTCCTCTTCAAAAGATAAGGAAATTAGCATACTTAAACTTTCTTTCACTTTTTTTGGCCTATCTAATCCTTAATTTTTTAATTATTACTTTTATAATATCAACATTTATAATTTTACATTAATATTATAGTACTCTTAATTCTTGATGTATTAATATTCACCAAAATGATCCCTGTAACACCTTCACTTCTCAGCTCCTTGAATTTCACTTTCCAACTGAGTTTCCCTAGTGTCTCACCTCAGCCTCTCCTTCTCTTGGTCACACCCAGAACTTGTTATTACCAGTCCTCACAACTTCCACCAAATCTTGAGCAATACTCTCTTCTCCCACTCCCCCCACCCGCCATATTTCCACATTTCCACATTACTTTCTCCAACAATTCTTTGACCTCCAAAGCTTGCTCATGCCCTTCCATAGTTCCTCCCTTTGGCCCTCCCCACCCCATCCATAAGCAGCCACTAGACATACTTTCTGTCACTATACAATAATTCACATTTCCTAGAATTTAATAGATACAAACTATTTGGGGCTGGCTTACTTTACTCAGCAAAATCATTTTGAGATTTATCCACGTTGTTCATCTCTTATTTCTTTCTATTAGGACCCCATAGCATGTAAATAACCATTCGCCTGTTATGAACGTATGGGTTGTTTCTAGTTTGGGGTTAATACAAATGAAACTATTAGCATTCATTCAAAAGTTTTTTATGTACATATATTTTCTTTTTTCTTGGGCCATTCCTAGACATGGAATGGCTGGACCACAGGGAAGCCTTATGTTTCATTTGTTTAAGGAACTGCCAAACCATTGCCAGAGCGCTTGTGTCAGTTCACGATCCCACCAGTGGCATGTGCGAATTCCAGCGTCTTCATATCCTCTTTAGCACTTTGTGTGGCCAATCTTTTAAATGTTAGCCACTTAAATAGGTGTATAGTATTATCTTGTAGTTTAAATTTGCATTTCCCTAATGATTAATGATGTTAAGCATCTTAACACACTTATTTACTTATGTACTGATTTACCATCTATAAATCTTCTTTGGTGAAGTATCCATTTTTGCATTAAGCCCATTTTTAATTGAGTTATATTCTTATTAAGTTTTGAAATTTCGTCAGTCTTCTGGATGTAAGTCCTTTATCAGATATATAATTCGCAAATAATTTCTCCCAAGATATACTTCCCTTTTTATTCTCGAGACAGTGGATAGGGTCTTTTGAAGAGAAAAAATATTTAATTTTGATGAAGGCCAATTTAGCATTTTTTTCTTTTATATATAGGAATTAAAAATATCCATTCAGAAACTAAATTAACAGCTTTGCTTTAGGTGTATTCGTCCTATTCAAAGCTATTCTTTCCACGTGAGGGAAATGCCTGGCCTGTTATGGAGACCCAGAAGAGGCTTCGAGCTCCGTTTGCTCATTGTTCAGGACGGACTCCCTCACCATGAGCCCCTCCCCAAGCAAAGCCCCCTCCTTTGTGGTATAATTAATGTGCATTAGCCAAACGACTGCTGAGACTGCTGCTCACGCACAGGAAATTCCCCCTCTATCTCCCGTGCAGTTTCGTGAAGGTGTCCGGTAAGAAGTATCTCATTTTAATAAAAAACAAACATATATTTATATAATGTTACTCACTCATAGAATGCAATGTATGGACAACATGATACAAACTGTGAGGGGAAAGTATGTGCACACACAGAGAAACATTTTACATACAGGAGGAAATAAGCCAAGCTGTGGGTAATAATTGGTCCCAGGTGATGGGATCTGGATGCTTTCTTCTTGTGTCTTCACACTGTTAGTGTTTTGCAAACTGTCAACTATCAGCATGCATATTTTTGGTAATCAGGAAGTCACTGGATAAAAATCCCTGAGAACAAAAATTCCAAAAGAATGCACAGCTTCCATAAGTATTAATAAAATATTAGGTGAACATGAAACCAAATAGCCATGGGGCAACCACATTTTAAATTTCCTATTATGACTACAAATCTACAAATAAAACACTTCACAAAGATTTGCAAGGCTGTGTTATTTCTTTGTGTCATTGTTATATTTATGAAACTAAATTTTTTTAGTTCTATAATTTTATGAGGACTAAATGAACAGCATCATTCTGTAGAGAAATGCTAAAATAAATGAAGCCCACAGCGATCTATCCAATGTGGCAGGTCCTTCCTTCCCTGCATCTCCTCTTCTTCGGATCACTTCCTGAATTACCCAAGGCAGAAACACACGCTACTCGGTCGAGGAGGAGGGGCCTGGCCCCCACTGCACAGGGCTGTGGATTAGTTCTCCCACCAGACTGTGCACGTGGGAGGGAAACAAGAGTCTGGCCTGGGGACAAACTTCATGCACACACCCTGGCTAAGCACGGCAGACTGAAACTGTAAACTTATCTCCAGGACTTCCTCAAATCCGGAGAAATTTTCTAAAGAAACTTCAAAATTGTCTCTCTCTAAATCTCTCCAAAAACAGAAAGGAAATGAGAGAAGGAAGAAAAGAGGTGAGAGATGACTGCAGCATGTGAAAAGGTCAGAGGCGTGTGGATTAGTAGGATGGCGACAACCCAGTCCACCCTGCAGGGCTATGGGGGCACCAGAGAACCAGCTAGTCTGGGCCGGTTCATAACATGGCTGGAGGAAGGGACCAATCAGAGACTCACATGGAAACAGTGTGACCCCCAGACTTCCAGTGCCAGCCCCAGCTGCAACCAGCCACCTCTCCCTGTCCTCAGCACAGAGGAGCCACCCACGCAGGCTTCTGAAGCAAAAACAGATTGAGAAATGTATCTCTTACAAAGGAAAATGGATAAAGACACGCAGCCCTGGATGCACAACACTGAAATGTGTGGTGTGTGAGTGGACGCTGGGCTCCGACACAGCCTCCTCTCTCGGTACCTGGGGCCCTGGACGTCACAGGCTGCGAGAAGCAATCGTAGGAGAAGCTTTGTGACCCGTTTTATTTCAGGAGGGCTTTTGAGACTTTGTGCTTACTGTTAATCTGCATTTTAGAGAATATTATTACACATTGGTCAACAAATTTCTAGGCTTTTGTGACTGTGATATGTCAAAAATGAAGAACAACCAACCAAATGAAATGAACCATAAAGATTCTTGAATAAAATAGGACATAAAATTGACTTAAAATTTATTCAACTGCCCTAGAAGTTATTAGTTGCACTTTGTAGCAGAGGTTAACATGTACCAAGATTGTTTTCATTTATTTTCTTCATACTAAATTAATTTTAGCAAAGAGGGATAAAATCCCCAACAAGTACTTACTATACCTGAGCCAAAGTATTCCATCAGTCTGAAGCTAGCGAATTAGTTTCAGTTTTCCTCTGGGGACTTGTTATTCACAGACCTAGATGTTTATTCATCTAATTAAACCAAATGCATTGAAAATAGCCTCAAATTGTGTGAGAGATTACAAGAAGAGGTTGTATGTGCGTGCAATTTTATATCTCTATTACACACATAGATATGACAGAGAGAGATGCCACAGGCACGTTTCGGCTTGGGTTTGGTATCTGCCCCAGTCATGTGCTGCCACGTAGCTGGCACCTAACACAGGAAGTACTTTTCTCTCTCCTTTTCAGTCATGCAACCAAACTTAGCCCTTTTACAAATAATATTTATAGTGCCTGCTGATGTATTGGGTACGGATAGATGAAGATGTTTGTTTTGTTTCCTAAGATTTGAAAGCAGCCACACCAGCCTGGCCTTGTAAGAGCTAACTCTGAGGTCACTTTGTAAAGTCAACTGACAGAGAGTCTGAAGGAAGCTGTATTTGCCACAGTGCAGAGAACAAGAAGCACCAGGGAAGTTGCAAACCTTGCCAATCGTGGGCTCTGCCATTCTGGGATGCAGAAATAAAAAATGAAAAGGCCAGCGCTGGCCCTGCGATTTCCTTTTCTCTGGGTCCAGCACCTTGGACTGCAGTCAACCGCAGCAGCTGGCATCCCAGGCGAGTCTCAGCAGGTCGGGTTAGCACCCGGGCCATTCCCACTCAGCCTTCATCTGTACCCACCACACGGGGCTATTTGAATGGGGCCTTAAGAATCTGAGCTCTGCCCAGTCTTCATTTCGGGCAAGATGCGTCTTTGTTCCTCAGAAGACAATGGCTGTGCTCCCTTTCCTCTCAGTCGAACTCTTGGCAACCTATAAAAAGCAGAGCATCTGCTTCTGTGCTGTTCATTTCCCACTGGACTCTCTTTGTTCTTTTGCACGAACCCTCCAAATACATTTGAAATATATAATACGTGTGGCTCTCGAATGAGGACCCCGAGCGTCATAGCTTGCATGTGTGACCCTCACGAGCAGGGTGAGTCTGGGAGCTGGTGACCAAGGCTCCAGGCAGGAACGAAGGGGCCAGGCGGGACCAGGCACAGGAGCCCACCCTGCCCCATCTCTCCCGAAGCGATTCTCGTCCCCCCCATTCTGGGTGATGAGAGCATTCGATCCCGGAAGAAATACTTGGTGGGTCCCGACACGTTTGAGGATGACACGCTAGGACAACACAGAGGCTGGGTGCTGTAAAGTCAGGTAAAACCCGACCCGCCCTCAAGGGTGCTCCAATTTCGGGACAATGACAGTCAGACCGCGAGGCGCACCGGCTCATCCCGCCAAGGCTCGCCGCGCACCCACCGCGTGGTGGCCTTTGGAGAGGTCGCCCGGTCCTCGACTCCCCGTTTTCTCTTGCGCCCACATCCCACGCGGCGCCAACCCTGCCAGCTGCACCTTCCACACATGCTCAGAACCCAGCCTCTTCTCGTCACCAGGCCACACCCGCCGGGAGCCGTCGGCATCTGCTCACTGATGCCGCAGCTTCCACCCCGGGCTGGCTCTTTGAAGACGCGGGTCGCTGAGTAGACGCCAGGCGCTCAAACACCGCCACGGCTCCCACGCAGATGGGGGACGCCACATGACGTCAGGGACCACAAGGACCGCCTGGCGGGACGGGGAGCCCCTGGGCTCTCTCCTCTGACGCCTCCGGCCACCCTGGCTTCCCTGCGGTCCTCCAGGCTCAAGCCGGCCGGGAGCCCCCTTCCCTCGCGCGCGGCGGACCAACTCAGGCTGTGCTGAAGTGCCGCGTTCTCACGGAGGCCTTCTCTGACGGTCTGAAAACCGAAACACGCCTTCATCGTCCTCCCTTTCCTGCTGTATTTTCCTCTGAAGCACTCCAGACTCCTCGCGGGCTTTGTCCGCGCCTGCGGGTTCATCCTCCTGCTCCGGGCGCACATAAGCTCCCAGGCAGTCATTCTACCCGCGTTCCAAACACACCCGGAACACAGGAGACGTCCATGGATCCTGTTCCAAAGCACGCCTGGAACACAGGAGACGTCCATGGATCCTGTTCCAAAGCACGCCTGGAACACAGGAGACGTCCATGGATCCTGTTCCAAAGCATGCCTGGAACGCAGGAGACGTCCATGGATCCTGTTCCAAACACACCTGGAACGCAGGAGACGTCCATGGATCCTGTTCCAAACACACCTGGAACACAGGAGACGTCCATGGATCCTGTTCCAAAGCACGCCTGGAACGCAGGAGACGTCCATGGATCCTGTTCCAAACACACCTGGAACACAGGAGACGTCCATGGATCCTGTTCCAAAGCACGCCTGGAACACAGGAGACGTCCATGGATCCTGTTCCAAACACACCTGGAACACAGGAGACGTCCATGGATCCTGTTCCAAAGCACGCCTGGAACACAGGAGACGTCCATGGATCCTGTTCCAAAGCACGCCTGGAACGCAGGAGACGTCCATGGATCCTGTTCCAAACACACCTGGAACACAGGAGACGTCCATGGATCCTGTTCCAAAACACACCTGGAACACAGGAGACGTCCATGGATCCTGTTCCAAACACACCTGGAACACAGGAGATGTCCATGGATCCTGTTCCAAAACACACCTGGAACACAGGAGACGTCCATGGATCCTGTTCCAAACACACCTGGAACACAGGAGAAGTCCATGGATCCTGTTCCAAAACACACCTGGAACACAGGAGACGTCCATGGATCCTGTTCCAAAACACGCCTGGAAAGCAGGAGAAGTCCATAGATCCTGTTCCAAAGCACGCCTGGAAAGCAGGAGAAGTCCATAGATCCTGTTCCAAAACACACCTGGAACGCAGGAGACGTCCATGGATCCTGTTCCAAAGCACGCCTGGAAAGCAGGAGAAGTCCATAGATCCTGTTCCAAAACACGCCTGGAACGCAGGAGACGTCCATGGATCCTGTTCCAAAACACACCAGGAACACAGGAGAAGTCCATGAATGTTTAATGATTGACAAAATAAATAGGTGACTCAGTATCGTACCACAAATAATTTTATAGACAAGCAACTCTTCTCAAAGCACCCCTCTCTAGCGTGGATGTCCAGGTCACCAGCAGCATCAAGCCACTGCTCGGCCCTGCGGGACAAAGGCTGCACTGCTGGCGCAGGCTGCTCCCCTGGGCTGGCCTGCGGGGCGCAGAGAGCACCCGGAGGCTGCAGGCTGCGTGCGCTGTGGTGTCCGGGAAGGGCGCGGAGAGGAAGAGGAAGTGCTCGTCCCCCTCGCTGGTTCTCGCTCTTCCTGGGGTAGGAACAGAGCATCGGCGGGGACAATGGGCTGCACCGGCACAGCCCAGCCCCCCTGAAGGTGAGGTCCACAGAGCTCCAAGAAGAGATAGCCCTGAAAGCTGAGTTTGGAAGAATAAGTAAGGAACAGAAAAATCCAGAAGCTTCTGCCGGAACTCTGGTGAGAAATAAAGAGCGGTTGAATGCAGGTGTGACAGCGGGGCAAGGAGGACAAGACTGAGAGGTACTGACGTGGGGAGCCCCGAGGGACTTGGGGCATGGAGGAGGAAAGCCGCTCCATGGAGCCCGCGTGCCGCCTGGAGGACTAGGGGCCTGCGTGCCATTAGCAGAAGAAATAGCGCCTGGATACGGGGCAAAGGAAACGTCACCTGGAAATGCTGGTGTGGAGGCACCTGTGGAAATCCTGTGACATCTCCATGTCTGTCTAGCATGTGGCTGGATGGGCCTGGAGCTCAGGATCGATGATGTTTAATTTTCATTTGCTGGTTTATTATGAAAAACTCAAACATATACAGAGGTAGAGAAAATAGGATAATGGATCCCCATATATATCCATCACCCAGTTTCAAAATTGTTTTTCCATTGCCAATCTAGTTTTATCCATACTCCACCTATGTCCCAACCTGGACTATTTTGAAGGAAATATCAAACTTCGTATCTTTTCATCCATAAATGTTCAATAATAAAGATTATTTTTTATTAAAAACACAATACTATAATCACACCAAACAATTAACAATAATTTGTTCATATTAACAAATACCCAGTTATGTACAAATTTTCCCCATTGGCTAATATATATTTTCTTTAAGTTGGAATCAGAACTCAAAGAACGATGTCTCTGAAGGTTTTTTGTTTTGCTTTGTTTTTTATCTAAAATTCTCTTTCCCCCCACCCCATTTCATCTTTCTCAATTTATTTGTTGAAGAAAGTGAGTGGCTTGTCTGGTTGAATTTTACATGTTCTAGATTTTGCTGCTTGCAGCCCACTGATGCACTGTCTCCTATATTTTCCATGAACTGGTGATTAAATCTAAAGATTTTATCAGATTCAAGTTCAAATCTTTAGCAAGAAACTACAGTCAGCCCTCCACATCCATGAAGTCAACCAACCATGGATAGAAAATATTTTTTAAATGCATCTGTACCAAATATGTACAAACTTGTTTTGTCATTATTCCCTAAACAATACAGTATAACAGCTATTTACATAGCACCTACACTGTATTAGGTATTATAAGTAACCTAGAGATGAGTTAAAGTATTTGGGAGGATGTGAGTAGGTTGTATGCAAATACCATACCATTTTATATGAGGGACTTGAGTGTCTGTGGATTTGGGTATGTGCAGGAGGGCATGGAACAGATCCCCCACGGATACTGGGGGAGCTTCTCTCTGTGCCCTCACAGGGCCCGTTTTCTACGCATGCTCTGTGTCTCTTCCTCTTCTTCCAAGGACATCAGTCTCATCAGATGAGCGCCCCACTCTGATGACCTCATCCCCATGGATATAATGAAGGTATATCACTATGTACCTCATGAATATGTACAACTGTTATTTGTCAATTAAGAAAAATAAAATAAAAAATTTAAAAACCTAAGGAGGGTTAGAGTTTTACAAATTTTTACAATAGTGCATACAAATTTTAAAAATGAATACACAAAAATAAAATGAAAAATTTAAAAAATCCAAACCAATAACAAAAATATAAAACACATAGGAATAACCATAGCAAGAAATATATGTGCAACCTATATAAAGAACACTTTAAAACTTTATTGAGAGAAAAAATATTATTCAAAGAAAGAGAGAAACAAAGCCAGCTTCTCAGATGGGACATGTGAAGATTGTACACATATCACTACTTGCCACAATAACATAGAGTTAATATGATGTCAATCAAAATAAACAGTAAGATGGTTTTCTAATTTCTATAACAAGATACGACAATCCTATAGAACACATGGAAGGTAAATTTTGTAGAATAAAAGTTACGTGGAGGGATTAGCCCATATGTACTAATATTAAAGCAGGCAATAAAGCTCAAATAGCATAATGTGTATAGTTGTAGCGCAAGAATAGAGTGAGTAACAGAGCTGAGCATGCACACGCAGCGTAGGATTAAGAAGATACCAAAATGGATAAGAATGGTCCTGAGACAATTGGTAACTCAAATTAGTGTCATGTCAAGTGGTATGTTAAATAAATCCAAGATGATTAAATAGTTAAATGTAAAAAATGGAAGTATAAACTGGGATCAAAAGAAAAAAACTCCATCACATCTTTGATTTGGGAAAGACGATGTTATGGTTAAGATTACAGGAAGAAACCACAGGGAAAAGGCTGGTAGATTAAACCTCACCTTTGATTAATCCTATAAATAAAAATATGATAAGAATGAATTAATTAAAAGGCAAACAAATATGGTGGAATAATATTAACTGGTGTATTCTGCCAGCTGGTCCTTCCTGTTCCCACTTGCTGTTCTCTGCCTTTGGGCAGCAGCTGGGACAGCCTGGGCTCGTCTGCTTGAAGAAGCAGCGATGTATGATTGGGGAAAAGCAGGAGTCTTTTCTTGGATTTTATTTTTTTTAAGTTTGGTCTTAGTAAAAGGAGAGGCTCACAAAACACATGCAGCAACTGGTGCAGAAGCCACAATGAGCTTCCTTGTTGGTCAGCCCAGACAAAGGTCCCCTCACGGGGGGCAGGGAGCAGAGTCAGAGAGGAGGTGAAGAACGTTCTGGCACTGCTGGACGGATTCCTGAGAAAATGATGACCCGGGCAGAGCTGGTGGGGAGGACGTCGGAAACCCCAGATTGTCTGAGGGGTCCAATTGCAAGCGGGAAATTATGCCCCTTAAATAGAGCCAAGGGAGGCAGCAAGATCTAGGGTAAAAATAAATACACGATGCGACTAGTCAGGTGGACAGAATTAGTCACACGGGGCTCCTGCCCGCCTGAGGTGTGGGAAACTAGTGACTCCAGGGGTCTGAGAATGGCCCCGAAGTTGAACAAAATTCACTTTGGCCCTAAAAATCTGAAACAAGGTGTGAGTCCGCAGCAACCCACCTTCAGGGCCCTGTGACCAAGGACTAGACGGATCTTTGGCAATTGTCAGACTGGGTGAGTAAAGCCAAGGACCTGCCCGCACAGACGGCACCGCCGCCACCCGCCCGGGCGCCGGACACGGCCCTGACCGTGCGTGAAACAGGGCGCCGAGGGGGACACAAGTCCAGGGGACTTTCTGTCGGCGAGTAGAACGGGGGCGCCGAAGGAAACTGAATTAGTCTTTATACATAGAAAGAGAGAGAGGCAGAGAAGAGGGAGGGCGGGAAGGAGGAAAAGAAAACAAGAGAGCTACATTTCTTTACTCATAAGTTCGCGAATAGAAGTTTATGCAGTACACAGCCCTCGCCCCGTACACATACTCCTCCAAAATTTGGAAAAAATATTTTCAACAATTCTGAAAGCCCAGTGTTTGCTGGTTCGCAGAGTTTCTCCCACCAACAGCAGGCGGGAGTTCAACCTGTCTTTGCGATAGAAACAGCTGCCTGACCCTTCGTTCCGTCCTCTGTGTGGGAGGCTCTCCCCCCACTCAGGGACAGTCGCAAACTCAGTCCCCTCTCCTGAGCTGGGGCGCTGCTCCCTCTCCTGGGCTCAGCTTTAAGGGCACAAACAACGCAGTGAAACTACCCTTATCTTGACAAATATCTGGGGCCATGGTCCATCTATGCCAGCTTGAAAGAGAGCTGGGAAAAAAAAAAAAAAAAATGCTTACCAGCCTCAAGCTCCAAGAGGGAGAATTGTTGCAAAAGAATCAAAAGAAAATAATGTTATTCTCTTCCCTGTAGCCTACCCACTCCCTAATTAGCAGCAGAGTCCTTTAGAAACCTCAAACTAAAAAGCAACCTTGAAAGACATTGGGCAGCAGTTTGAGCAGAGTGTTCACATTATTTTTGGAAGCCACTAATCTGGAAATTATCCTCATGTATTTATTTACCAGAAAGTAAGGAAACAGTAAGCCAAAAAGGTTTCCAACATGGTGTGACCCAGTATTTCCAAAGTGCTAATAAATTTCTGCCAAAGATCATGGACTTGACCAGAAATTCTTAGGAAATGGGGCTCCAGGTATAAAAGAAGCACCAGTAACTATTTCAGGCCGGGAGTTAAATTCCATCAAAATATGACTATAGCCAACATTTTTAATAAAACTTCATCATGAAACCAAATAAAGGTAACTATTGAGCCCTCTACAGCTGATGAATGGCAGAGCAGGACTTTGAATCCTATCCCCTTCCTTTCCAAAGCCTGTGCGCTTACTGCTTGTAATGACTAATTTCATGCATCAACTTGACTGGGCCATGGGGTGTCCAGGGTGTCTATGGAGTGTTTCTGGATGAGATCAGCATTTGAATTAGTAAACTGAACAGGGTGGATGGCCCTCCCGTCTGTAGTGGGCCTCATCCCGTCTGTGGAAGGCCTGTGTAGACAGGCTGAAAGAGAGAGAATTCCTGCCCTCTGCCTACCTTCGAGCTGGGACATTGGTCCTCACTGTCCTTCGGGCTTGGGTTGGACTGGGATTTACTCAGCTCTCCTGGCCCTCAGGCTCTCAGACTCAGACTGGGACTTACACCCTTGGCTCTCCTGGGTCTCCATCTTGCCAACGGCAGACCTTGGGACTTCTCGGTCTCCATAATGAGACTCTAAATATGCTTTTATTATGGTACATACTCATGGTGCCATTTGAAAGAAAAGAGGTCTCCTGACAGCAGGAGATAAGAGTATTAAGTGTGCCACTGAAATAATGGCCTCCATACAGGCCGTGGCTGAGCCCAGGCAGGTGGCCAGCATGGTAGAAAGAAGTCAGGCCACTGGCAGAGCTGTGGAGGAGGCCACTGCACGTGGTCTGTTCTCTGGCGCCTTGATACCCCTGCTAGATTTAGATGCCCTTTAAAGCTAAAGACTGGGACTCTGGCATTTGGGATGGCACACCTAAGTGGAGACACAATTCTCACGGACTTGTTCTACTACCTAAAGCTTTGGTTTGGCCTCTTATGAAGCACCTACATGAATACACACACAAGGGGTGTGATGCCTTAATGGATTTGGGAGAACCTCATTTTGGAGGACCCCATTTGCAATGGACTGTGTATCTGCTTGCCTTAATGGATTTGGTAAGACCTCATTTGAGAGGACCCTGTGTACAACAAACTGTGCACCTGAAACAATCCAAAGACAGAGAGGCAGAGACTTTGCTGAGTTGCATGTAGGCCAGCACAGAGCAGGAACAAGCCTCGGAGGTGGAGGATGGCCTGCTGGTGATGGACACCATGGACAGGCAGCTGCAGAGACAGCTGGACAGCTCAAGGCATCACCATGTTTGGCTACTCCATGGCAGTGGCCATCAGGGAAATCTTTGCTTCCCACTGTCTGCAGCTGGATCTGCTGCACAGTGCCCTGTGGTGGCTCATGAACTTCTTTGAGTGGACCCCCAGTGGGAAGCTGGTAAACCGTTTCTCCAGGCTGGACATGGTGATCCTGCAGGTCATCAAGATATTCGTAGGTTCCTCCTCCATGCAGAGAGATGATGGACCCCTTTTAAGTCAAAGGTAACCCAACAAGTAAGCAAAGCCCTACACCTGGGACGGAAATGACATGCATCCTGGAATCCATGCAGAAAAGTGGAATTGGAAATTGCTGCTTGTCCTCCTCTGGGTAAGGGTGGCTCTCAAAAGCAGGCTTAAACTAAGCCCCTAAAAAAATAGTTTAAGGGAGGCCTTTCCTAGGTAAGTATGGCAACATAACCGTGAGTAAAGAAAGCAGACTACAGCAGCTTGTCTGTCGAATGGGCGGGTCAGTGCTAACCACTGTATATGAGTTGGCCTCTTTCGGGTCTCCACCCCAGTTGGAAGCAGAGAAGTAAAAGGGACCCTCTGAAGTGCCTCTAACAACTCAAACCTTGTTAAAATTGTCAGGAGTAAAACCTTGGGTCCATCATACCAAAGTAAAGAGGTGTCCCATGGAAGAAGAAGACCCAACCCCCCAGTAGAGGGGCCAGCCTTTAGCCAATCTAAAGTGTTTTTAGAAAAGGAAAAAATGAAAGTGGTGATATTTTTGCTAATCTTTCTTTGATTATTTTTCCTGCCTATAAAGTGGAGAGACAGCTCTTTAGTGAGGATGTCCCTGGGCTGTCACCTCTTCTGTTAATCTGACTTGCAGCTGAGTTTGTCATCCTAAACGTTGTTCGGTGCTGTATGTGACTTCTGAATTTGCAGAAGCCAGAATCTCAGATCACCACAGGGTGCGAGTGACAGCGCCGCACTCAGAGCTCCCATGTTTCTGTCCAGCCCAGACTGCGTCAGACCTTGTGCGCAAGGCGACAGTCGATTTCGCCTTGTCCATCCTCACCGTTGTGGTTGTTGCTTATGACTTTTTTTTGCCTGGCAATCTATCATAAATCTACTGCCAAAGCTTTGCAAAGGCACATAGAAATAAAGCCTTCCATCTAAAACATTGCCCAATTTAACAGGAAGTAGCTCCATGACTACACTGTCCCTCCTCCCATAGATACGGAAAAGTAAAATTGACAGGGAGGAATATGTCACGGAGTCATCACCCCTCCTGCCATTGGTATAGAAGGGAAATATTGACAATGGGGAATATGTGACTGAAGGGATGGCCTGAAAAAAAAAACAAAATGGCAAAAATATTTTCTGTCTCTTTAAAACATCCTTCTCTCCTTTTTGAGAACAAAAACCTCCATCCCTGCCTCAGACCAGCAGTGGGGAGGAGCAGGGGAAAGTTTTTTCTTCTTTGTGCTCCAGGAGGTGGCTCAGCCCTGACCTGGGTGAGGAGGCCCTGGTGGAGGCCACAGGGTTGTCTTCAGTGGAGTTTCAACTGTGGTTAAACAGCAATTGCCTAAAGCTGAGAACCCACCCTTTAAAACCTCTGTATTTCTGTTTCTCATTAGGACAGTGGCATTTTTCAGACAGTCGTCTCCATCCTTTTCATTTGCCGGCAAATTAATAAACTTCTCTTTCCCTCTCCTCAAAAAAAAAAAAAAAAAAAAAAAGGAATTTAGGAGTACCTTAGCTTGGTGGTTTGGGGTCAAGATCACCCATGAGGTTGCAGACAAGAACTTGACCAGGACTACCAGGATATTTGGGAATGACAGATGTTTTATTAATGTCCTAAAACTGGGTTGTAAGGTTGGTTACAATTTACTAAAAGTCATTGAGTGGTGGTATAGTCTGAATGTTTGTGTCCTCCCTAAATTGCTATGCTGAAACTTAATCCCAAGTGCAATAGTATTAAGAGATGAGGCCTTTAAGAGGTGATTAGGTCCCCAAGGCTCAGCCCTGCTAAATGAGATTAGTGCCTTTACCAAAGAGGCCCACAGTGCAGCAGCGGGGCTGCCCGTGAGGCAGAGAGTGAGCCTTCCTGGCTGGTCTCGAACTTTCCAGCCTCTAGAACTGTAAGAATTAATTCCCATTCTTTATAGGCCATCAAGTTTCCTGTATTTGTGTTATAGCATCCCAAATGGACTGAGACAAGTGGCATACTTAGAATGGGAGCATTCTGTGCTAAGTTTTATACATAAATAACACCTCAGTAAGGCTGGTTTTGAAAAAGAAAAACAAAGCTAAAAGTTATTTCCTCAAAAAATTAATAAAAACAATAAACTTTACCAAAACAGATAAAAGAAAAGGAGAAAACACAAATTACCAACATCAGGACTGAGAAAAAATCACTATGTATCCTACAGACAATTTAAAAGGTAACAAGAGTACAAACAACTTTACAACCGTAAATTTGACAATTTAGATGAATTCTTTAAAAAAATTACTTACCAAAAGTAACACAAAAAGAAATTAAAAAAGATCTTAGATATTTCCTGAGGCCAGAATAAGTTCATTACCAAAACTTCATGAGCACCTTACAAAATACATACATGCAAAACTCTTAAATAAAAATAAGTAAATATAACAACATAAAAACGAATAATACCTTATTACCAAGTAAATTGATTCGAGGAACTTAAGAATAGCTGAATACTTGAGAAATATTCATTATCATTCACTACATGTGGTGATTTTAAAACATGTCCACAAAGGCTTTGATACTCCTCCCTTTAGTTCTGCCTTCAAGGCCGAGTGTCCTTTATCCCAAATGCTTGGGATCAGAAATGTTTTAGATTTCAGATTTTTTTCAGATTTTGCAATATTTGCATTACAGTTGAGCATCCCATATCCAAAAATCCAAAATTTGAAATGTTCCAGTGAGCGTTTCCTTTGAGAATCTGTTGGCACTCAAAAGTTTTGGATTTTGGAGCATTTCAGATTTCAAATTTTTAGATTTAGGGTGCTCAACCTGTAGCAGAGCATAATTCTCCTCCCCTTGAGTGGGAGCTGGACTTAATGACTCTCTTCTAACTAGCAGAATAAAACAAAGTGGTGGTATCTGCCTTTGAAGACCACAAGGCACTCTGGTTTCTTCCTCTCCTCCGCCCGCAGACTACAGTCGGCCCTCAGCACCTGCAGGCTCCACGTCCACGGACCCAACCAACCACCCACTGAAAATATTTTAGAAAATAAAAAATAATGCTAATTAAAAAAAAAACAATACAACTATTTACATGGCATTTACATTGCATTAGGTATTATAAGGAATCTAGAGGCGATTTAAAGTAGACATGAAAATGTGCTTAGGTCATATGCAAATACTATGCCATTTCGTGCCAGGAACTTGAGCATCTGCAGATCTTGGGATCCCTTGGGAGTCTGGGAACCAGTGCCCCCCACAATACCAAGAGAGGATAGTACTCACTTTAAGGTAGGCAAACAGCTTTGTATTGATGACACTTAAGCGGTTCTGGGAAAATGCCCATGGCATAAGAAACTGCAGTCTTTTGACAGCAGCCAGAGGGGAACTGAGGCGTCTCGCCAACAGCCATATGAGTCAGCCCTGGGGAAGCAGACCCCCAGCCCCATCCGGGAGGGCAATGGCCCATGACAGCCCTGAGTCTGACCACCCAACCTGGCTGCTCCTGGACCCCTAATCCTCAGAAACTGTGTGAGAAAATAAATACTTGCTGTTTTGAGTTGCTAAATCTGGGGTAATTTGTAGCATGGCAATAAATAAATTATATACCATATTAACCTGCAAAGGAGAAAAGTTACATAATCATCACAATAAATGCATAAAAAGCATCTGATAAAAATCAGTGCTCACTTTGGCAGCACATATACTAAAATTGGAACGATACAGAGAAGATTAGCATGGATGGACACGCTTGAAGTTCTGACTCGGGGGTATAGGGGTGGGGGGAAGGGATGGGTGTATACCTACATAATGAGTGCACTGTCTGGGGAATGGATACGCTTGAAGCTCAGACTCGGGGGGATGGGGGGGCATGGGCAATATATATAACCCGAACTTTTGTACCCCCATAATAAGCTGAAATTTAAAAAAATCAGTACTCATTAACAGTTTTTTAGAAATCTTAGCAAACATTAACTAGAAGACAGCAAACATCATACTTGATAGTAAATTTTTGAAAGCTTTCCCCTAAAATCAGAAATGAGACAAAATGTCCATAATCACTTCTGTTAAACATTCAACCAGAGATCCTAACCAGACAAGACAAAGAAATAAGAGGTTACAAGATTAAAAAGGAAGAAATAAAATGTCATTATTTACAGACAGGATAACTGTATACATTAAAACCCAAATTATTATATTTAATAAGTCATACCAGCAAAGTCCATGAATAGAAGGTTAATATACAAAAATCAGGCTGGGTGAGGTGGCTCCTTCCTATAATCCCAGCCCTTTGGGAGGCCAAGGCAGGAGGATCACTTGAGGCCGTGAGTTCAAGGTTACAGTGAGGTACGATCACACCACAGCACTCCAGCCTGGGCGACAGAGTGAGACCCCCATCTCCAAAAAAATACATACAAAAATCAATTGCATGGCACAACCAAAGCTCATTCATTTTTGGTAGGAATGTAAAATGATACAACCACTTGGGGTAAACTTCTTTAGCTTTTATAAAGCTAAACCTACAACTACCCTTGACCTAGCAATTCCAATTCAATGTCTTTATCCAAAATAAATGAAAATTAATGTCCACAAAAAGATTTGTGCAAGAATGTTTGTAACAGCCCCAAACTGGAAACAATCTATGTGCCAAATTATAGGATAATCAATAAATAAATTGTGATATATTTATACAATAAAATACTCCTCAGGAATAGGTAGGAACAAACTACTTACATATGTACATAATTGTTTGATTATATTTATGTGAATTTCTAGCAGAGGCAAAATCTAACCTTTGTTAAAAGTTCACAACAGTAGCTGCCTCTGGAAGTGTGGGGGTGGAGCGTGGCTAGGACCAGGCCAGGGCGCCTGGTGGGGGTGACGTCCCGCATCACGAGAGGGATCGGGATTGCATCACTGTACGCATTTGTTAGCCTCCCACCATGTGCCGCAGATGTGTCCATTTCATTGTATGAAAGTTTTACCTCAAAAGAAATAATGAACCCATCACAAATCTTGAACTCTAGTTAATAATAGTGCATGCTGACATAATTAGGGGAAAAGCACCAATGTCTGCAATTTATTTCAAAATGCTTCAAAAAATAAGATAGACTGAGGGATGCATAGATGCACATATTTATGTAAGAAAGCAAGCGAAACGTCAATATTAGAATCTTGGTGGCAGTATATAAGTGCCCACCGTAAATTCTTTCAAATTTTCCATGTTTAAACATTTTTATACTAAAATGTTGGGAAAAACTGTATTTCTGTGTGACAGCAAACAAATAGAAATTTT
Organism: Eulemur rufifrons; assembly: GCF_041146395.1. Classification (NCBI taxonomy): domain Eukaryota; kingdom Metazoa; phylum Chordata; class Mammalia; order Primates; family Lemuridae; genus Eulemur; species Eulemur rufifrons. The sequence goes on along the minus strand of NC_091011.1, from coordinate 2,324,921 downwards.
AACAAGATACAATTTACAGAAGCATTGAAAAACACCAAATACTAGGAATGAATCTAACAAAATATGTACAATACTGTAAAGAAAAAAACTACAAAACGTTATTATAACATAGCACATTAATAAGCAGAGAAATATCTTATATTCGTGGTCTGGGAGGTTTGCTATTAGAAACATACTGGTTTGCCTCCAGTCCAGCCGGAGAGCCACTCCAACCAGCAGGTTTTTGGTGTTGTGTTAAAATCAACAAGCTGATTCTAAAACTTACTTAGAAATACAAAGGGTCAGGAATAGATAAGGCAGTCTTGAAAAATAAACACAATGCTGGAGAATTTACACTACCAGTTGTCAAGACCTATTATAAAACCACAGTAATTAAGACAACTTGATATTGGTGTAAGGACAGAAGAACTGGCCAGTAAGACAAACAGAGTCCAGAAATAGACCTACCTGAATACAGCCACCAGGTGTATCACACCAGACAGGGCAGGGCTGATAGGAGACACCCTTGTGGAAGTAAGTTTGATCTTGGCTCCTGCCTCACATGGCACACACACACACACACACACACGCACACACACGCACACACACGCATATCAATTCCAGATGTATCAGAGATTAAAAAATTCAAAAAAGTAAGTCTTTTAGAAGAAAACAAATAGAGCATCTTTGAGACCTTACAGACAGAAAAGGTTTCTCAAGCAGGACACAGCACAAACCACATTAAAAAAAGGTTAATTTGTACTACAGTAATTTAAGAAAATCGATCATTAAGAGCATGAAAATAAAAACCACAGAGCGGGGAAGGTGTTTGTGTTACCCATATTCAACACAGGGCTTGTATCCACAATATATAAGAACCAGGCCCAGCAAGGACAAAGCAGACAGCTGCCCTGGCAGGGGGTGTGTGGTCAGGCACCGTCTCACAAGAGTTGATGTCGTCTTCTCCTCCCAGGCTTCTCACACCCACCCACTGAGATCCCTGGATCGCTCAGCCTGGTTTGCCCGGGCCCCCAGGCCTGATGCGTGCCCAAGCGTGGTGTCTAGAAGATGAGGTCACACATGTGTACCTTCCCAGGTATCTTCCCTGAAAACCGACCTTCAGGTGCAGTTGACACTGCCCACTAGCTACAGTCACCAAACTGAAGCTTCTCTCCCAGTTCCCCTGTGGGTGTGTTTTCCATCCACATGGACCTTGTGCCCGTTTTTTTTTGCCCTTTGGGGTGTGCTGAATATACAACTCTGTCCTGAGCCTGTCACCGTTTGTAGCCTGCAATATTTACCCCAACCTACTAGTTAGAGCCCTGCTTCAACCCCAGTTGACACTAAAGCCTAGATCTTTCTGCCTGTCCTCAGAATGAAGAGACCTTCTCCCCTTTATAGCAGTGTGAGGATTTAATGTGAGTTGACCCTACATGAGTGGGGGTACTGACCGATCCCCTTGGGGCACGGACCATTCACTGGACCAGTCTCCCTCGTCTCTGCCCTCACAGTGCTACCTTCCTGCTCTGCCCTCTAGTTTGTGCCCGAGCACACCCTGGTATCTGTCTCTTTTTGCCATTAACAGAATGAGATCCTGAAGTAGTCACTATTTCTGGAGTTTTTATTGTAGTAGAGTATGTACAACATAGTATTTTCCCTTCCAATTATTCTCGTGTACTGTGCAACGGTGTGAATTCCATCCATTGTGTTGAGTAACCATCTCTACTCTCCAGTTCCAAAACCTTTCATTACTCCAAGCAGAAACTCTGTACCCATTAATCTTGTACTGATTTTACATGATGCAAGTTTACATTTTCTGGATTACTGATTGGAGATAAGGTATATTCAACAATAAGTTATAATCTTTTATTATATTTAAATTTAATTATAGGCTACTTCTCTTGGGGAGAGAGCAATGACAATTGATTGTAATCGTGGTCTAATGACGATGACTGTTCTTGAGCTAACTTGGCCTGTCTGTAGAAGTTTCGATCTTCTCCAGAACCGTGCCATTGACTGCATCCTTTATCTCATAGACAGGTTCCCTTCCACCCACTGGGATAGATACCAAACAGGGTGAGCTGTGTCCAGGAAAATATCTTATGACATCTCAGCACTGCCACACGGACACTGATACACACACACACACACACACACACACTCCCATTAGTAACACCTTCTCAGGCTGAGGGACAGCGCAGAAGCAAGTTAGCTGGGACAGAGCAAAATCGAGACCCCCCCCAGGACCCCCTGCTGAGAAACGTGTATGAACTTCCATGCTAGATTGGCTGGACATCTGTTTTGACTTTTCAGAGTTTTTTTGTTTCTTTTAGGCACACGTCATACAGTGTGGTGTTGAGTACATGGGTGGACTCTGAAATCTAGATTCAAATGAGTGCAATGCGCACTGTCTGGGGAACGGACACGCCTGGAGCTTTGACTTGGGGGGAAAGGCGGTACATGGGCAACGTATGTAACCTGAAATTCTGTATCCCCCATAATAAGATGAAATAAAAAAAAAATTAGAGCCGTGGCATTTACTGAGTCTCAGAATTGAGTAAGGCTTTTACTTACTAAGGCAAGTCAGCAAGCCTCTCCCAGTAGCTCTATTCTGAATAGCACACGTGGACACAGTGACCACATCACGGGCTGTCACGAGGACTAAATGCAGCAGAACTTTTGAAGTGCTCGGCACAGTGTCTGGCTCCTACTTGTGTAGAGCAGCTGTTATATTAAAAGTATTAAATTAAAACAAAACATATCAATAAATAATCAATAAGTGAGGTGTTTATGTGCTGCTTTTGAGATGCACAAACATGGCTGAAAAGATTTAAGGGTTTTAATTAACAAGACTATTCAAAATGTCAGGTATACAGGTTGTCAAACTGTTTCTTTAAATAGTGTTTGGATGTTAAGTTTCAGAATGGAGCAAAGTGAACATTCTTTTTGCAGTCTTTCCTTTCCAATTCTAAGATGCCAAGTTTCAGACAAGGACCTGAATTCCAAGTGACATTCCAACATAGCCTGAGTAAAAAAGACCTTCTATAATTATTCATCTGTAACCTTGATTTAGTCCATTTTATTTTGTGGTGAGGAGGGTTTGGCCACATAGGGAGTCTAGAGAAACATCCAGGTTTATGAGAAGTTTGTCCTTTGTATTGTTTGAGATTGCTCTGACTTCAGATAAACTGCCTATGTCAAGGTATTGCGACAGCCCGGGCAGCCGCACACCCGCACGTGTCCTGGAGTGCTCAGAGCCACAGCCATCCCACCTTGCGGAGACCCACCTATTCCAGCTACGTCTCCATGGCTCCACGCATGCATCCTAGCAAATGGGAACCAAGACAGCCCCTGTCCCATTGCTTGACATGTCGGGGCACCTCACGCTCTCGGGTCATCACCCCGCATCTCAGGTCACAGGATGAACATCCGTAACTAAAGATCATTCAGTCTGAAGACTAAAAGATAAATAAATAGAAGCTGAAGTATCTAGTGTTTTTCAGAGGTTGTGGATAGAGCAGCAATTGGGTCTATTCACGACTAGGTCAATGAATTCCAAAAGCCTGAATATATCCAACAGATGTGACACGCTAGACCTCCATGGTCTCGGCAGCCAAGTAATTTTCTCCTAAGTGGAAGAGAAGGAAGGAGGTCCTGGTTTACACTCCAGTCCCATTGGAACTATGGGGAATTTTTTTTTTTTTTTTTTTTTTTTTTTTTTTTTTTTTGCACTTCTCTCCCTGTATAAGGTTCTGCTAGATTCTTCTGTGTCTGGAATTATGTATCATCCCTCAGAGAATCCAGATGAGCCTCCCTTTTCTGGGCTGCAAATGCCCACAGGATATGAGGAGCTGCTACTGCTCCCTTCAGGAACAAGCATGACGATATTAACAAGATGCAAAGAAAAGAGCACACACACGCACACACACCCGCACACACATGCTGAACTGAAGCTATAGCAGAAGCTATCACTCAGAATGCAGCACAAACATACAAGGCCATGGTAAATGTTTTCTTAAAAAACATTTAAGCTACATAAAGTTGAAAATTGGAATGTCTAAATTCTGTCTAATCAAAGTCCCAGAGAGAAAGTAGATAGGGGGGCAGAGAGAGAGAGAGAGAATGTGGAGGAGAGGCAGTATTTAAAAGGTAACGGGTGAGAATTTTCAGAAATTATGAAAAAAATACACAGAATCAGGATACACAACATATATAAAATGAAAGAATAAAAATGAAGTGTCTGGGACACTTGTGCTGGACCTCACATCTTCTTGGCCACTTTTTACTACCATTGCTATTGCAGCAACATCTTTCTGCATGTGTAGCTGAACTCATATCCCTTGCTCTCTGTCCTGGTACTTCTCTGATGCATGTGGGAACCTGATGACCACCTACATGTGGACCAATCCTGAAAATGCGAGGAGGTTGACACTTCATGCAATGACCCTTGACCACCAGGGAACTGCAAATGGTGGGCAAGTGCACCCCAGCATAGCCATTCTGAGGTGCATTCTATAAAGTGCCTCTTAGGGTCCCAGAGGGCTTGAGCCCCAGTGTCCACAAAAGTGACCAGCTCAGTAATGTGCCCTTGCATAGAGTCTCCCTCCATCCTTGTTTCATTTTTCCTAGTCCCATTTTCTTTTCCCTGGGCTCAGTTTCCCAAAATAAACTACTTGCATACAGGCCTGTATATCAGGCTTTGATTTTTGGAGAGAATCAAAACTAATACAAAAAGTCATTCCCATATATATTGGAGTATAACTGCAAAATACCAAATATAATAGAAAACTTTAAAGTTATTCAGCAAGAAAAGAGAAAATACCTAAAAAGAAATGACAGTCTAATATTGACAGCAAATTTCTTAACAATAAGAGCACAGAAGACAATTGAATAATATTTCAAAAAGCTGGCAGAAAACAACTATTAATCCAGAACTGTGTACCCAGCAAAATCATATTTTAAGAGCCAGAGCAAAATAAAGAAAACTTTAGGTAAATAGAAACTAGAAAGTTCACCTACATTAAAGGAACTTCTAAAGAATGTTCTCTAGGAAGTAGAAAATAAACTTAGAAAGATGTTATGACACAAAAGAATGGCAGGAAAAGAAATTGGCAAACATGTATAAAGCTAAACAAGCAAGATCTGTATGACATAATAAAAATAATGTCTAATTTGAGGGCTAAAAATTAAAAAGAACTTAAATCCTGGGCAAGAATAAATATAATGAAAATGGGGCACTCAAAGTTAAAATGTTGCAAGTTTCCTGCAGCATTTGGTAGAAATCTAAGATATTAACTTTTGACTTGGTTAAGTATATATGGCAATGTTTTAAAATTTAACACACACCAAAAAAAAAAAAAAAAAAATAGAAATAGAACTTTAAACTTCCAAACATACCAAGGGATAACTGCAATGTAAATTAAGAAAAAAGAAACAGCAAAGTGGAATTAATGAAGATCAATAAGATAAAATGAGAGAAACAAATTCAAATATATCTGCAATTACAATAAATATAAATGATCTATCCTCTCCCACTAAAATACAGAGAATGTGGCTGGCTTAAAAACAAAAACAAAATGAGCCCATCCCTGTGTTGCTTGTAAAAGGATTACCTAAATCACAAGAGCACAGAAAAGTTGAAAGTAAAAGCATCGAAAATTTTACCAAGCACATACACCAAAATGAATATTTCTAAATGCTTACAACAGAAAAGAATAGATCCAAAAAATTTGACAGAGGTAAGATTAAAAAAAAAAAAAAAGCAGAAACCAGTTAAATAGAAAACAAACATAAAGAGGATAAGTAAAGCCAAAAAGTAGGATCTTAGAAAAGGCTATTAAAAGAGGTAAACCTCTGGTGAGATTGACCAAGAAAACAGACTCAAATATAATATTAAGACTGGAAAGGTATACATAACTACAGATGGATCAGACACTAACATAATAACAGTACTAAGAACAACCTAATTTCAATACATTCGAAAACAAATAAAATGAACAAATTTCTAAAGAAAATGTAGCTAACCAAAACAGATTCAGGATGAAATCAAAAATCTTAATATTTGTGTGATTATAAAGAAATTAAATTAATATTTTTAAAACTTCAATAGGCCCAAACTATCTTGCATGTAAGTTCTATAAACTTTTAAGGAGTAGATTATTTCACTCTTATAAAAGTTTTTCTAGAAAATAGGAAAAAAAAAAAAAGGAAATACTCTATAACTCATATTGGCTATGAAACCAATATAATTTTATAATGAAACTATATATGGACAGTATAAAAATGAAAAATTCCAAATTAATCTTTTTATGAAAAGATAAAAACAAATCATAACTATAATTTATAAATCTTAGCTAAAATATTAACAACTGAATCCAGTAATATGTAACAAAGATAATATATCATGCTCAAGTTGCAATTCAGGAATACAGGTGACTTTGATATTAAACAGGCCTACAAATCTCACACATGACATTAAATACTTACAGAGGAAATATTTTATGGCCACCAATTGATGCACACCAAATTTTGATAATTTATCTCTGTTCATGATTTTTTTTAATTTCTTATCAAACTCAGAATAGAAAGGAACTTCCTTAACCTGATGAAGGGTTATTTACAAAAAGTATTATATATAAAACATCAGTCTTGATGGTTATATCTTTGAAACAACCTCTTTAAAAATCAATAACAAGATAGGCTCTCCATTGTTAAAATCTCATTCAAATTTACAGTGAAGATCTTACCTGAAACAATAATGCAAAATGCAGAAATAAAGCCGGTAAGATTGGAAAAAGCTGTCATCATTTGCATATGCCTTTCTACAAATAAAACTAAAAAGAATTCATTAAAATTATTATAAATAATGAGTTTACTAAGTAGCTGGCCAGTAATTGCATTGTATATGCCAGCAACATAAATTAGAAAACGTATTGCTTAAAAAATACAATGCTTAAAAATATGTTTGTGGTTAGAAAAACTCAATATTGCGAACATTTTATTTCTCCCAAAATTGAAATATAGTCTTGAAGAAATTCCAATCAAAATCCTACAGAGTTTTCTCTGGAATTTGACTAGCTGCTTTATAGTTTATGTGGAAATAAATGTAAAGTAAAATTAGCCAACATACTCCTGAAGGAGGAGGAGGAGAGAAAAAAAGAGGAAGGGATGGAATAGGGTGACCTGCTCATCAGATGTCAAGATTTGCTATCAGCCTGGTAAACAAGACACTCTGGTGCAGGTGCAGGAGCAGAAACACCGGCCAGTGGAACAGCACGGAGAGCCCAGACACCGGCTCATGAAGCGCATGGAAGAGGTGGGACTGCAGACAAGTGAGAAAGTTGGGACTACAGAATTAATAGAGCTGAGAAAATTGGTTATCAATCTGGGGGAAAATATTTCATCCGTACTTTACTCAAAAATATCTTTTGTAAACTGAGGATTAAAACACGAAGGGCAAAATTTAAAACTTAGACTCTACACATCATAAAGAAATTGAAAAACAAGCCACAATCTGGGAGAAGACGTTTGTGACAATATATTCCACAAAGGAGTAACATATTGGATACATAAATAACTTTATAAATCAGTAGGAAAAAGAAAAAAGCAAATAGAAAAATGGGCAAAAACATGAATAGATGGAATACTAATGGGGAAAAAAAAGAACACACGGAAAGAAATTAAAAAGAAAGAAAAAATTTATCAACTTCATTAGTAATTAGGGATGTTTTATTTTATTGTCCACATAAAGACACAATGTTATCAAAGCAGGAAAACAATCATCCAGTTCTACATCTACTCAAAACTGGTAAAAATCCAAAAGTCCTATATAGCAGGTATTCAATAGAATGTCAATTAACAAGAATTTATACTTTCATAATAAGTGTGCAAATTGGTACAATCATTTTTGGAAGATTTAAATTTGAACATTCACATACCCTCTAATCCAACAATTAAGTTTTTAGGTATATATGTAGAGAAATACCTGCACATGTTTCCCAGGAGACATGTACAAGCATGTTTACATGGCGCAATCAAACACCCTCAGACAGAAAAGTGGCTAAATAAATTAGCATATTTGTTCAATGTAATATTATGCATCAGTGAAAATGAATGAACTACAGGTATAATAAATAACATTGATGAATCTTAAAAATATAAAGTTGAGAAGGAAAATTAATTTCTAAAAGATTATGTACAATATATAGTATAACATTTATATAAAGCTCAAAAAACAAGAAAAACTAAATGTGTCTCCCTAATATTAATATATATATTCCATATATATCTTATATATAAAAATCCCTAATATATATATCTAATGTATATATCACTAATTTTATATGTATGTGTATTTCCAATATATATTAATATATATACATATATATGTTTCCCATGTGAACGCATCTATAGAACAGAAATATAGAACCTTCACAGTCTGGAATCGAGCATCCCATCCTCAACCAAGAACCTCCTCTCTTTCCACTACTCCCACAAGGGCCTATTTTTACCTCATTAATATATCCAGTCCCTGACTTTCCACCCACCTCCAAATGGGCCCTTCTGAGCATTTCTCTTTACCCTAGTTAGATTCCTGGGTCTATCGTGTCACTGAACTGCCACTCTTGTTAGTACCTTAAACTGTATTGTCATTGTATTATAGCTCCCTGGATAAAACCTCCTTTGCTCAGGCAATGGGCATAAAGTCCAATAAAAATTCAGAGGTTCCAGTATAAACTCACGCTGAGCAGCCTTGACTGGGCGCTTGGTCACTCTGTCTACTGGAATCTCACTCTCCACGACTTCAAATGTGTTTCACTTTTACCAAGCCTGTAACTGCTCTCTCATCCCCAGCACTTTAGACAAATGCTTACATTTTTTACTTTATCATCTAGTCAAGAAACTGATAAAACTGACCTACATACTAGTGCATTCCACTTCCTTCTTATTCTAAAAAACAACTGCCTATTTTCCAATCTCTTCACCCAGACTTTGGAGCGTCTCCATCCAACTGACTAGAAGAAGCCCTTGTCACTTTTGCATATTAAGCTTTTCCGGCTGAGTAGTGCAGGACCAGCTAATCTGTGGGTCCCAGTGCAAAGTGAAAACGCAGGACTCCTGGTTCAAAAAATACAAAGAATTTCGATATGGCAGCAGCAGAGCCTTAGGCCAAGGGCAAGGTCCTTGCAAGCTCAGGAGTGTGCTCGACTGTCCCGGCTGCACGCCCCGCCGTCAGTCTCGCACCCGCATCTTCCCCATCAGCTCTTACGCAGGCTCAGCTAGGACCTATTGGAAAAACACAAATCACCCTGTGTCACTCACCCCTATTCCTGTCCGGCTGGGACAGACCCTCTCCTCCCCCTTAAAAACTTTCCTAGCCTTGTCCACGTCTGCCATCTCCAGTTTCTCCCTCCCACTCCAAGCTGCCGCGAGCCCAGCGCTTCACAGAAAGCGTGTGTCCCGGGGCCACCAAGGGCAGAAGTGCTGCCAGCTCAAACAGCGGCTTTTCAGTTCTCTCCCCTTTCGTAAAGCACTGCTTTTAGCTTCCTTGACGCCACGCGCCCCTGCTCCTGGTCCTACTTCTGCAGGGCTGCTCGGCTGCGTGTGCAGACCGTCCTCCTCTCCCAGCCAGGTGCGACCTGTGACAGCCCACGCCCTTCTCTCTTCCAAATACCAGCACATGTTTCCTCAGCGCTCTCCCGGGGAACCACACCTGCAGTTCTGACTTCTTCATGGTGTGTATCACCATAGAGAATTTGTATATTTTTATGTAGCTAAAATACTGTTTTTCACCTTTTTTAGTCAATTTACTGGCCTATTTAGGAAGCTCTTCTCCTCGAAAATTCTAACAACCTTTTATTTATTTATTACTACTTTTATGGTTTTTATTCTCTTTTTAAAATTTTGTATATTATTCCAACAGAATTTATTTTATATCTAACATTTTTAGTAAATCATCTATGGGTTCTAACAACATATGCCTAGTAATTTGATATCTCACTTTATCAGCATTTTTTAACAATAAACAAACATTATTTTTATAATCAGAAAAAGTAATGTTTTACATAAGAAAATAATATTGCATACAATGAAATCCATTTTTTCTTCACAATTCATTACTTAGAGTAAAAAAGGATCAAACTGATTAATTTTTATCACAATTTCTGATAGTTCTCCAATCACTTTATTTTCTATTCAATTATTAAATAAATTGTAATTTTTCTAGAATTTTTCTCACTTCAGAATATAAGCTCTACGAGAGCAGGGACTTTGTGTCTTTTGTCCAATGCTATGTCCCTACCCCAGTACTTGGAATAGACTGGCAGGAAGTGTTTAATACATATTTCTTGAATTAATAACTAAATATCAATACATAATTAAATGAATTAATCATTTACTAACCAATTTCTCTAATCCTGTATTTCTTTATTTTTTCAAGGTGTTTTAAATCACCTTTGCATAATCGATTATTAAACTCTACTATGTCATTGATGTCTAACTATAATTATAAACCCTACTGGTTCCACTGATTTCATTGTCTAGGAGCCTTCCAACACTGTGCCCATAACAGTTATTACATACCTATTGCACTCAACAAATCACCCAAAAATATAGTGGCTTATTGTCCCAGAGTTTCTCTGGGTCAGGAATTTGGGAGTGGCTTTTCTGGGTGTTCCTGGAGTAGGTTCTCTCGCGAGGCTGCAGTGAAGGCGCCCCACCCCAGGTTCAGTCTCGGCAGTGCTCGGTTGGAGAGGCCCTGCATCCAAGACCCCTCGCCGGGTTGTTGTCAGGCCTTGGGTCTCTGCCGGCCCTTGGTGGTGTGAGAACGAATGTACAAATGGACACTGCCCAAACCAAATGGGAAAACAGAACTCTGACCCAGAGCCTGCAGCAAGCTGCCCAGGACACCGGCTGTCTGCAATGCCCTCCCCAGACTTGTCGGCAGTCAGACTGCCACCTCTAGCCACATTCCAGGATGCCAAACAGTAACCACTGCGGCAGTCAGCCCCAAATGACTAGGGTTTGATTAGTAACTGACAGTTTCCCTCATTTTGTCTGTACTTCCGACGGAGGGCCAACCAGAGGAAGCCAAACACGCACGCCTAACCAGCCCAGAGGACGCCCCTCCTTCTCGTCAGACAAAATCCAAGTGGCAGTGGCTGATTTCCATATATAACAAGTTCTGGAGAGGTAGCCGTTTACTTGTTATCACTGAGTGGTCCTTGTGTATTTCTACAGTGAACCCTGGAAGTCCCACTGAGACCCAGTCTACACTGCCGTCCACGTGGACTCCAGCCTCTGACCAGGTACAGTACCCACAGAAGCCCCTTGTGCCTTGCTGATGGCACCTTGTGGAGTCCGTGAAGATGTGGTAAGTCAGCACTAAGACTATTTCTGCTCTCCTTGCATTGAATTCCTTAGCTATGTATTCTTAGCTTGGTACCCAAGGTTTGTCAGGCTATTCTTTTCTGTACCTTTTTGCAGTCTCTTGTGTAACCGTTTTGTGCTGTGCTGTGCTATGGAAAGCGACTCTAGGTGGCAACCCTGGCACAGGCCTGGCCAGCCTCTGGTTTGAGCCGGACTCACAGGTCGGTGCCTTTGCGGTTCTTGCCAGACCGGCATCCACAGGAGCAAACTGTGCTGTGGATGAGGTTCTCTCCCGTCTCAATTTTGTGTCCTGCGAGCTTCACGTGGATCCGGAGAGAGCACGCTCTCTGCGTTTCTGCCTGCTGGTGGGCACAAGATCATCTGGATTCAGAAGCCGCCCACCCTCAGGCGGGCGGGATGCGCTTCCTGCACTGGGTTCCTGCCGACCCCCTGCGTCCGGCTCCTGTCCTCCACCGGGCAGAGCCCCTGCTCCCCCTGAGCACTCAGTGCCTGCTGACCCCCTGCGTCCCGCTCCTGTCCTCCACCGGGCAGAGCCCCTGCTCCCCCTGAGCACTCAGTGCCTGCTGACCCCCTGCATCCCACTCCTGTCCTCCACCGGGCAGAGCCCCTGCTCCCCCTGAGCACTCAGTGCCTGCTGACCCCCTGCATCCCGCTCCTGTCCTCCACCCGGCAGAGCCCCTGCTCCTCCTGCGCACTCCGCGCCTGCCGACCCCCTGGGTCCAGCTCTTGTCCTCCACCGGGCAGAGCCCCTGCTGCTCCTGCGCACTCTCCACAGGAGCCTGACTTCGCCACGGTGAGGTGATTCGGACCTTCCGCGGCCAGTCTGGGGGACACCTGACTGGAACAAAATGGTACATTTGAGAGATGTCTTAGCAAAGAAAGGAAATAGGATTTTTCACAAGCCCAGTGAGCAGCAAGTTTTGATTGCTATGCAGAGGCCTCCAAGTAAAATTCTGAATCAAAAATTGCTTCACTAAAAGATGATTTGGCCAAAGGTAACAAGCAGTTGACAAACTTGAACAAGAACAAACCAGACTCATTTCCCCGGTAAATCCCGTCCCCGGCTGCCTCCCTGTGTACCCAGCCCTCCCTCTTCTCACTTAGGCCAGTCTTTCCTTCTGCACCTGCATCCTCCTCTTCTCTCTGTCCAGACCCGCTGAAAAGGTACAGAACTGTCCCCAACAGCTCCCCTAAGATCCCAAAATGCCAGTTGCCTCTAAGGACCCCTCTCTCCCATGAGCCAGGTGTGCCAGTCACCGGGGCCCCTACAAAGAGAAGGGCAGCTTCATGACTGTCACGCCTCAGTTAGGGAATTCCCTGTGTCTCATTCAGATTCACTGGAGTCACCTATCGAGAACCTTGACCGAATTTTTGCTAATGGATCATACCTTAAACCAAAGTTGGAGGATACTATAGTTTGGATGTTTGTCCCCTCAAATTTCACATTGAGATTTGATCCCATGTTGGAGGTGGGACCTGGCGAGAGGTCTTTGGGTCATGGGGGTGAGTCCCTCGTGAAAGCCTGGTGCTGTCCTCATGGTGATGAGTGAGCTCTCGCTCAGTGCCCCAGAGCTGGCTGTTTTGAAGAATCTGCCATCTGCCCGATTCTCTCTTTTCCCCTCTCTTCACATGGTCTCTGCACACACCACCTCCCTCACCTTCTGCCTGGGACCCTCACCAGAAGCAGCTGCTGGCACCATGATCCTTGTATGTCCTGCAGACTGTGAGCCAGATAAACCTCTTTTCTTTATAAGTCACTCAGCTTCAGATATTCCTTTATTGCAGCAAAATGGATGAAGACAGAGGTTATCAAGCAGAATATGCTGTCAGTAATTTAAGCTCTCCTTTCCAGTCCTCTACCTGAGGTAAAATCAGCCCAGGTGGCAGAGCTTCTTGTGTTTGCTACAGCTTGTCACCAAGCTGAAGACCAAAGAGTAAACATATATACGGACAGCAGGTATGCTTTTGGATAGTTCACGACTTTGGGATGCTTTGGAAACAAAGGGAGTTTCTCACACCTGCTGGAACCCCAACCAAACGTGGACGGCATGCTGAGGAACTTCCTAGAGAGGCGGCTGTTATGAAAGTTGAAAGTCATGAAAAAAGAGTATAGAAGCTGAAGGAAAAGCTCTAGCAAACTTTTATGCCGAACAAGCCTCTGTAACCAAGGTTATGGTCCTACCGGAGCCCTCAAAGGATAAGTCTCTGGACAGATTCAGAGAGGCCATTATAAAATGGCCATGTTTATCCCCTGGTTTTGAAAAGGAAAAACGAAAAAAAAAAAAAAAATTCTTCACTTAGTAATCTCTGGTACTCTCAGGACAGCTGCTCGGTATGATTGAACGATGGTTTCAAATGGATAGCTGTGTTTTCCGTGAACTACAGGTCTTGGAATACGTCAGTCAGTCTGTGTCCTTAATCAGCATTGGTGGGTAAACTTTCAAAAGACAGCTGAGGTTACTTTCAGGCTGTGTGTCCCTTGTCACCAACATAATCCTGGAAAAACTGTAAAGATGGGACATGGCCAGCACCCCAAGCTTCAAGGCCCTTTGACCACCCTCAGATGGATTTTACTCAACTTCCACTCTCCGTGGGACCTGAATATGTTTCCGTGATGGCACGTTTATTTTTGGGATGAATGGATGCATTTCCTTACTGGAAAGCTACAGCCCTTCCAGGCCCTAAAAAGCAGCTTGATTTTGTGTTTCCAACCCAGAAATTAACTTTTATACCAACTTTTATATCAAATGATTAAGACACAAACTTATTAGTTTAAAAACTCTATGTTATCCCTTACTCAAAAAATTTCACTCTCTTTACCCCGACAGTCTTCCAGAAAAGTTACAAGAACCAAGGGAATCTTTAAATTAAAATATCAAAATTTTCAGAAACCCTAGTGCTCCCTTGGCCAAAGATATTCCTCACTAGTACTTGTGGCCAGAGAATCCACTCTCCTGGGGACACATTGGTTCTCTCTATGAATTAATAACTAGAAGGCACCTGTATCTAGAGATTTTACCTCCAATACTAGACCCTGCCTTACTGCATGCAGACATGGCAAAATTTTGCAAGGGACTCATGTACTATACCAGGTCCTATTAATCAAGAGATTAAGGCCATCTTCCCCAAACATCTTCCATCTTCATGATCTCCAGCCAGGAGATTTTGTCCATCAGAAGAAATATCAGAGAAAGACTGCCCTTGAACCTTGTTGAAAGGGACCCTGTCAGGTACTGCTATCAGCAAGCGCAGCAATGATACTCCTAGCTGTCAACCCTTGGGTTCACATCTCAAAACTGAAGAAGAAATTTAGACTCCCCCATAATTGGAATGCTACTCTAATTGGGAACCTCAAACTAAGGATTGTTTGAGATCCCCCAGAAGTAGCCAATCTTTGAAAGCAGATAGCTGGCCATGACTTTTGGAACAAGCAGATAACAATGGACAGGGGGCAATTTCTGCCTCAGATAGTGGACCAAGACCCCCATCTAATTTCTGTTTTGTGTTTTATCTGCTTATCTATAATCATTCTTCTCGTTTTCTTTTCTAAAGACCTCTTGTTGTAATCCACCCGTATTAACCCATTTACTCTTTTCTTCCCTTCATATTATAAGTGCTAAGTAACAACATGCGCATTCTATTGTCATTCTTAGATTATTTCAGACAATAGCCACTGTTCTCAATCTTACTGACTGCTGGATATGCCGTCCCTCACCAGGCCCCCATAATACAAACCTCTGGGCAATTCTAGTTTCATCAAATGAGACCATAGGCTGACAGTGTTTTTCACTTGCACCTACCTGGATAACTGACCCTAACCAATTCAAGTTGTGACTTTGCTAGTGTCTCTTTCTCCCAGAAAAAGAACCAATTATTACACTTTATTGATCAGAACTTAGATAATTCTAAATTTGAATTCGACAAACTTCATACTTTCCACCTGGCAGAGACTAATAAACATCCAAGTATGGAATCCATCTATTGAAAGGCCTTGATTCCAGCTTTATGCAGTGAACAACACCCTTTTTTCTCAGAAGGGTCCTTCTTCCTTTGTGGCCAGGATGCCTGGTCCTATGAGCCTCAGACGGATACCTTATGCACACTGGGAATAGTATCTGAGACTTGTCTTTACACAGAGGCCTTAATTCTATAAATCACTAAGGTTGGAAATTTGGACTCAGAAGTGAGCCCCAAAATGAGGCCACTGTTGATGATTTTGGGGACTGGACCTGGAGAATCACCGGCGCATTGTTTGTGTGAAGTTAGAGCAGTGTTCCCGTCAGCGGGAATCGCACAACAGAAAAGACCGTGAGAAGCCCAGCACTAGCTTTGGCAGAGATTATTGATGCCACCTCTCCCCTAGAAGGAGCATAGATGTGTCTCGACTCATTGCCACGAGCAGTTACGGACAGTCTCATTGCTCTTCATTGCTCTAGATTTTTTGTTGGCATCTGTGCCATTGCTAATACTTCTTGTTGTTCCTGGGTCAGTGAAACAGACAAGGTGGCCCAAGCTACATCACCTTAGGAAAATGCCATTTGGCCAACTAAGGTTGATCCTCTTGGCCTTTGGGATTTGTCCTCTTGGCCCAGGTTGGGCAGTTGGAGTTCCTGGCTTTGAAGCACCTCACAGGGACTCTTAAGAATTCTTATTTTTGTCACAGTGGCCATGATGCCAGTCCATTGCATTTTATCCAGCGACATAAATGTTTCTATATGGCTGTTCTCTCGTCAGATGATCACCATGATGAAGCAATGACAAAAGGTCAAGAAGTTTTGCAATGCAGTTGATGATGAAGGTCAATGAACAATATCCAAATGGTGAAAATCTGGATCTCTAGTTTTTCTGAATTTGTCAAAGTCTCACAAGTGAAAGAACAGCCATAAGTGGGGACTAAGAGATTGAATATACAAATGACAATGACCAAATCAAATATAAAAACAAAACTCTGAGCTACACCCTGCAGCAAGCTGCCCACCCACTAGCTGCTATCCCCAGTGCAGAATGCAGCCTTCTCTAGGTCACGCTGGTACCACTCAGACTGCTACTTCTCAGAACAGTCCAAGAAGCCAGACAACTACTGTAACAATCAGCCCAGAATGACCAGGACTTCACTAATAGCTAACAGTTTCCTTAATTTTGTCCCTGCTTCCAATTAGGACCAATCAGAGAAAGTCCAATAAGCTCCCTACCCACATGCCCACTTTTAGTGGTGCACCTATAGTTTTCCTATGCCATGAGCCTCCGCCCAGGGCACACCCAAAGCTGCCTCCTTTTCCCGCTATAAAGTGTTCCCACTCCTCCACCTGCCTGTGAGGCTGTCAAAATGCACGTGATGTGGCCGACTCCCTTGCTGTAGCAGCTCTGAAGAAACAGCCTTTGCCTGTTCTCCTTTGGTTGGCCTTTGTTTCTTCCTCAGTGGGAGACATCAGCTCCAGCCTCTGCACAGGGCAGCCCATGCACGACACAGCAGTGGGCTCCCTTCAGAGCAAGAGATCACAGCCTTTGTGTCACCTAATCTCAGCAGTGACATCCTCCACTTTTGCTGTATTCTACTGTTAGAAACAAGTCACTTGACCCAGCCCAATATCCAGGGAGGGTATTGTGCAAAGGTGGGTCGACCAAGAGGTGGTTCTCATTGCCACCCACCTCTGTGAGCGCAGGGACTGACATTATCCAGGACATAAAATGTATAGTAGTCACTGTTTATTTTTTGGGGGGGAGGGGAGTAAACCTTACATTTAGTAATTTTTTAATTAAAATGTCTTTTTCTATACCCCAAGTGGTAAATTGCATACCAAAAAAAAATGACTCATCTTGAATTGTGAAGCTGATTATCAAATATTTTTGAAGAGAATTTACCACAGAATATGTTTTGACCGCACCAAAAATAATGTACCTGAACTTTAAACAAAATTCACATTCTATTTAGATTGAAATACACTACACAAAATTTATTTTCTTCACCAAAAATAACAGCAATATTTTCCATATTATATCTGGATAAACCACAAAATACTTATTTTTGTAGCTTTTCCAGATTTTGCTTATAAATCAAGACGAGGCAGTAGATAAAGTCATGGAAAAAGACAGAAGAAAAACACAAGTCAGTTTTCAGTATCCATGGCCTGATTCTGTCTTAACCACCAAACAGAAATGTTCAACATGTACCTGCTAAAACGCTCCCGCAGCTCCAGGCTCAGCAGAGGAACGCGAGCGGCAGCCCACATGGAACAAGGGTGGCTCCTCCACCCAGACTTCAACTGTCATTCGTCCTGTAAGTTCGTTTGATAAAGACAAAATCTGCACCAAAATCCTTGCTTGGTGAGATCACAAGCTTTTCTCTCTGGCAATTTCTTTTAACTCTCCATTAAACGATCCATTACAGATTTTTAACAACATATTTAAAACTCCTACTAGTCAAAGCTCAATTGTGGGCTTCATTGTAACATTTTATAAAATGTATTCCTTCCTCCCACACCTCCTCAAAATTCATTTCTTCAAAGAATTGATAATTCAACACCCAACGTGGATCCACCATGATAATAAATGTTATGTCTAAAATGACTTAACTAGAACAATTCCAGAGCACCACTAGCAGAGATCACACAGGAGTGGAATGGGGGGCGCTTTCAATGCTGTCTTCTGGAAGAACAGATAGGTCTTCAAAGCCTGAGGGTTCAAACAGGGGCCACTCACATGGGTAGATTATCAACGGCTAAAGTAGTCACTGGAGGCCTATGGGCAAAGATACTCAGTGATTAAGTGGCCTATATACACCTATGCCTCTTCTTTCCAATATCAAATATAAGAGAAAACTTATTTTCAAAATCTCTTAGGTATTTTCAATGCTTTCTCAATTATCGGTAGGAAGCTCGGATTTGGTTGTATAGAGTTTGGTATGTGTGTCCACCATTAAATCCAGTTTGTGTTTTATATAAAAATTTATGTTAAGCAAAGTCAAGTTAGCTGACCTCTGGTCTGTCAAAGTGTCCCTCAAGAACACTTCGAGATGCGTTCGTCCACTTTTGTAGCTCTCATTCTCAGCCTTCATCACAGGGAGAATACACAGGGCCTTCAGCAATGCATACACAGTAGGAGAAACTTGACACCAGGCAGGTGGAGGGCCGCATAAATGGTGGGCGGAAGCTCAATATCTTTCCCTCTCTGTTTCCATTCGTTTCTCCAACAATGAAGTTCAGCTGACAGCATGTCAGGATTGGGTAAATCACTTCTGTACATGTCAGCATGGTGCTCCTGACATATCGAATCTGAGTTGACCCATGACTAAGGGTACCAGAGATAAGAAGTTAAGAGCTTTGGGGAGCTGTTCTGAGAATATATCTTTAAGTTCCTGAATAACGTGTTCCACTGTTGGAACACTTAGGGTTTCTTTTTAGTAACTCTCAGAGGTTAGTTGAGGTGCCAGGTTACTTTGCCGAGCTCTGCGGAATTTCCCAGGGAGCTTCATCTGAATATCAAGTTTGGTTGCCAAATTTGTGGCATCTTCAAACCAAAACTCATGATAAACTTCAATATTTTCCACCACTCATTGAGTGCTTGCAGGGCTGCCGTCAAGCTACTGGCCGCAAAGAAGACATCCGAGGTTTGCCCCTGGAGATCTTTCCCAGAGGCCCTTGTAAAAGAGAGGACATTTTTAAAGACAACAGCAGTAATAATGACATCAAAATCTGTTACTGCACTACAGAGGACAAATGCTCTGCCAGCTATACAGTTATTCCACCTAACAGTTGTGTCACTATTTACACCATCTAAACATAAAACAAGTGCTTGCAGGAAGTCCACTAAAATTTCAAAAGCATCATGCCTCCCTGTCCACTGAGAATAGCAAATTTTCTTCAGTTCTTTATCCCTTTCTTCACTGTTCCGAAAAAGAACAGAAATTACATTGTCAAGTTCTAAAAGCAGTTGTGTGATCGATGGAAAAAAGAACAAACTTCCTCAAGTGTTCCCAATGCAACAGGCGCTCCCATAACAGGCACTGATTTTGCCAACCACGTGCTTCAGGCACAGGAAGAACAGTGTGTAGATAGCTTGGGTATGTTTCTCTGAAAGTCTAGAAGCAACCACTTTCGTTTTGGAAGAAATTCTGCTGGACACAATGTAAGCCTGGCGGCAACCACATCCATAGTTAGCCCCACTTCTCAGTCACTGCAGTGTGACATTTCACAGCCAAAATTTCTGCGTCGGCTTCCTGGAGCGGAAACACACAGAAGCCTCTCTCAGGCTGTGAGATTCCCCGACAAAGCTCACCAGCACAGGTAGGCGCGCTTCCCGGCTAGGTCCACGACATCCCAGTGATCAGGGAAAAGAAGTGTGAGTCTCTCGCTTCCCGGAGCGTTTCTGCCCCTATACAGCTCTCACAGATCTCTAGAATCTGTCTGCTGTGTTTCTGAACAAAGCAATGTGTCAACTGCTGTTGTCCCCGAGCGCTTTCTCAGGACCTCTCCAGCAGAACCGACCCGGCACCGCGGCAGTGCTTGAAGATCATCGGGAGGAAAGAGACCTCGGATTTTGTCAGCCTCCTGTCCGTCCAGAGGTATGTTTTGCTTCTGCACAAGAATTGAGATTTCAAATAAAGATTTTAGGTATTCTTTGTTTTCCTTCTCTTCAAGGGTTAGAGGTAAAATGTCATCGTCCTGTTCTTCCCCCGGCCGCTTTTGCGCTGGGGTTCTGAGCATGGCTGTTGTTGGTTTCTTTAGGTTTTTGCTCTTGTTCAGAAGTTTCATCAATTTTTTTTGTTGTTGTTGTTTCAGTGTCCTGATTTCATCTTCACTCAATTTCCTTTATTCGTTTTCTGTGTCTGCTGTGTGGATTGTTCAAGTGACTGTTAAGATCAAATATTGTTGGCATTGAGCTATCTTGAAGAACTGTCCTGTAAGGACTAGAGCTGCAGATCATAGAGGTCTCGAGGTGTTTGGCATGTAATCGATAATGTTGATTTAGTTGATCGGGTGTTTTATCTTCTGAGTCTGCTCGCCTGCAATCCTCCACCCACTTCCAGCATCTGGCGGGACCCTGCAGGCCCGGCGCGCAGCTGGGGGCCCGCGGAGTGTGGCGCGCTGCCCGCGCTGTCCAGCCCTGCCCTCCCGCCCCGAGGGCAGCCGCCCGCCTGTCAGGCCGGGCAGCTCACTGCTTATTTTATACTGCTGTTTCTTCCTTTTGTTTTTGACATGTTTTGATGTTTTCAATATAATTTCCCACATGATTATTTTGAGTGTTCACTGTACTTTGCCAACTTGTTAACTGTAATTTTCCCTTCTCTGCTCTCACCGATGGTTATGATGCTACTATCTATTAAAACAAGGGACCAGCTATTGTCCCTTCATGAAGTTCTACTTCATCATCATGATGAGGTTATCTCATCGTACGACAAGCGGTTCCTTTAAAATAGAGACCCTTCAGCTCTCGTCCTACCGTGGTCTTCAGAGCGGCCCCCAGGCCCTTCTCCCCGCAGGGCCCCCCGAAGCTCGCGCCGCTGGCTACTGCGCTAGTGACTTGTTAGGCTTCCTCTGGAGTTTGTCTCTCTGCTTCAAGAATCCTCATTTGCACTTATATTTCCTATTCCTGAGGTGCTTAGTCTTATCAGCTCACACACACACACATACACACACACACAAATTGGTTGCCAGGTTCATTTTCCACAGCTATTTCCTCTTCGTTTTCCAATCTCCCATCATAAATTTTCTGTTCTGTTAGTTCTGTTGTTCTGTTTTTATATTTTTTTACTTTTTACTGAGGTATAATACACATACAGCGATGTGCCCAAATCAGAAGTGAACAGAAAGATCACCAAGTTAGCACACTCACGTAACTGTCATCTAGGGCAGGAGCAGCAGCCGGGAGCTCCCACCCTCCCCATCCCGAGAGTAACAACCATGCTGACTTCTACACCAGGCATTAGTTTTGCCTGGAGTTGAACTTTATATCATAGAATAGTGCAACATTTATTCTTCCAGCCTAGCCTCTTTCACTCAAAATTATCTTTGTGAGATTGAGCGATGACTAGTTCACTTGTTTTAGTTAACAGATAAGTAACCTTTCCTCATGTGGATGACCACAATTCATTTGTCCATTCTACTCTCGATGAACATTGTTTGTTTCTAATTTGGAGCTATTATAAACTGCTACCATGAATACTTTGTATATGTCTTTTTGTACAGGTGGGCATGAATTTATGTTAGTTCTACATCTAGAAGTTCCTTGTTCACAAGGAATTCCTTTCTAGCTTAACAGACAGTTCCCACTTCCAATAGCTCTACCTCTTTGATTCCCACCTGCAGTGTACAAAATTTCCCTGGTTCACTGGAGTTTTCTTTATTTAGCATTTGTTAAGTTTAATAAACACATTTAAATATTGGCACCTAAAACAAAAGAATTTCAGAATTCAAAACTTCATAATTATTTACCATGACTTTATGAGAATTTTCAGAAAATTAGAGCCCTTAATATCACACCTTATGTGCCCAGTCCAGTATTCAGAAGGGACAGAAATCAGAAAACCCACAGAACCAGATGCATATGACTCTCACCACCTGGAAGTTCATTTATTTCTTCTTCATGAAATTTCAATATTAATTACAAAAGCTAAAATCTGGAAGACCCTAGAAGCTTGATGAAGGTAACTAACTATGTTCTTACAACCAAAATTACTGGCCCATAACGATCTTATTACTTCAGCAATTTTCACATTAGGAATGGATTGTTAATGAATCATTTACTTGATTTGTATATGGGCAATTCAGGAAGTGGTCGAAAACATTAAATGAGTTCTTCATGACTCACTCAACACGGCTGTCAGAGGCAGTCGTGGTTATTCCTTTTAGCTGATTTCTGTGACTCCTGCTCAGTACACACTGTAACTCACCTGTGCATTGACTGACTCATCCAAATGTTCCGTAGGAATCATCCTGCTCGGCGTCCGGACTTCGCCAGGGGCAGGAGGAGAACAAGGTGAAGAGGAGCCGGCACTTCCCACGCAGGAAGGATGTGCACGTCACTTTGCTTTATTCTCCTGGCTGGCACCCTTCAAAACCACCCAGACAAGATAAAAGGTAATGTCTTTTATCAAAACATCACATGTACCCTATAAATATATAGCTATTATGTACCCATAATAATTAAAAATTAAATTTTTTTTAAAGATAAAAGGTAAAGGGTATTTTTGAACACAAAGCACACCAACAAAAGTGCTTGTGAGATCCCTGCATCCATCAAAACACAACATGCATGGTATTGTGTATTGGATCCATCTAAGAATATAACTATGGAGAGAAACAATTGTGGTGAATAGTGATTATAGAAAAGATCATAAAGGTTATTACCATGGACATGTAAAAATAATGTATGATCATACCAAATATTTGCAAAGATACAAAGAAATTGGGTCACTCACCCACTGTGGGTGGGAATGTAAAACAGCACGGCCACTCTGGAGTAGGGAGAGCAGTTTCTTACAGAACTAAACACGTGCTGACCATACAACGCGGCAATTGCACTCTCAGGTATCTATTCCAGGTTATTTACTGAAAAACCTGTACCTAAACGGGCATGGAAGCTTTATTTGTGATAGCGCAAAGCTGAAATAACCCAAATTCCCTTCAACAGGTGACTAATTAAACTGTAATACATTCATACCATGATTTGGCCATTAAAAGGAAAGAAATATTGATACATGCAACAACTTGGATGGATCTCAGGGGATTATTCTGAGTGGAAAAATGCTGGTATCAAAAGGCTACATAACACATGGATCCATTCACGCAACATTCTTGAAATGATAGCATTACAGAGATGAAGGGCAGATTCTTGGTGCCAGGGCTTGAAGAATCCTTGCAATAGAATTATTGGTCACACAAATCTACATAGACATGTGATAAAAACTGAGTAGAACTAAATACCCACAGACACACAGAGATTGCACGTAAGACTGGTGGAATCTGAATAAGGTCAACAGATCACATCAGCGTGGGATTCTTGGTTGTGAATTTGTACTATATAATGTACATGTATTCAGGATGTTGTCTTTGAAAGAAACTGGGCAAAAGGTGGACAAGGTCTTTCTGTATTATTTCATACATGTCTTCGTAGATGTAAATCTATAATTATCTCAAAATAAAAGGGTTTTAAAAAATTAAATAATAATATAAATAAGAAACACTTGAAGTTATAGGATAATCAATAACTAAAGCCTAATGTTGAAATACTTAGTTAATCAAAATAATTGGTTTGGTCTTTTAAAGTTTTTTTACAACCTTTGCTTGCTTAAATTTAAATAATTTTAAATTATGATAAAATAAATTTCAGTTCTTTTAATTTCACTTTAGTTTTTTTAAGTTCAATAAAATTAAGTATAATGTAATTTATTTTGAAATAACATGTAATTTGATTCTGTTTCTAAAATTATTTCTGCTTATATTTTCCTGTGTTTAAATCTGCAACTACACATTAAGAGATAATGTGTTTAGAAAGATATGCACCTAATGCCAAGAATAGTTACTTCTTGTTAATGGAATTTGACGTAAATTTTTTAACTTTCTTTTTTATATTTTTTAATATTATATGACTTTTATTGTGGATATGTGTTACATTTAATCCTAAACAAACAATGACCAAAAAACAAACAAACGAACCACCAATAAAAAAGCAGCCTCCGACCTTGAGCAGGTCATCTGTGGCATTGTGACAAGCAGGTAAACAAAAGACTTACAAAGAGGGTCAAAGTTTCCATGAACACACGGAGAAGGAAGCAACTGCACTGCCTCAGTCAGGCATAAAAGAAGGCTGCCCCGAGTGATGAAACATTTACAATACTGTTTTCCAAAACATTCATTCCTGGTAATTTGCAAGTCCTGGCTGGAAAACCTCCACCTGGGAAAGCACTTTCAAGTCAGACTTTCCCCTGTAAACGCCACTTTGGTTAATTCTGGTAATTTAATGACACGACTCTGTAAAAGGCAAAAGTTGTAGGTAGAAAAGCATGGATTTGAAGGCCAAAATGTAGGTTATTTGTTTTAATGAATAATAGTTTTAATAAGCAAAACTTTACTTGAATAAGACATTTTTCAAAAATTCATTGTCATCATTTCAAGGATCCTTTTCTTTTTATCTTCGTAAAAGATGCAATTAAAGTCAAATACTATAGTGTGCTAGGAACCTTCTGTTTTCCTTTATATATAAAATAAAAAAGAGCTTACAGATATTTAATTTTCAAAATTAGTTGGCAATTTTCCTAACCATTAAAGAAGAGGTATTAATTTATTCTTTTACTTTAATCTCTGAATAGACAATTCATATATTTTTACTCTGGACTTGGTGCCACACCAAAAGCTCTAGCAGGGATACACAATCTAAATCTTTTGTTGAATCTATGTCTAATATTTGCACAGTTCACTGTGTATGTCGCCATCTATTTACAAGGCTTAATTATGTAATAATATAATTGGCCGTCATAAAATCATGGAGTTGGACATTCATCAGCCCAGCCTTGCCCACAATGCCAGCTCTCTTGACGTGTGGTCACTCAGCTCTGGAGTAAGCACCTCCAGTTTCAGGAAATGAGTTCTTCACAATCTAAACAGAAATATGTCTGTGAAATTAATCAGATGTCTTTATAGGCACACCTTGTATATTTTACACTAATCACTATTTGTGTTCCAGAAAGCTCTTTAGGTTGCAAATGACAAAAACCATCTCAATCATGTGTAAGGAGAAGAAAGGGGTGGTGAGGTTCATCTTTGGGGAGCTAATAAATAAATAATAGAATCCAGGAGATACCACCAGCACCACCAACAGCAAACATGGAACAGTCCTTGGATGTTTTGCCACTCCAAGACCTCCACATTAGGAATTTGTGGGTCTTCCCTTGGTAACACAACCAGCAACACCTTGCTACACACCCGTCTCTGTGTTTTAGTTCAAATGAAATGGAGAGATTGAAACAATTCACCAATCTCTGGGGAGCCGGCAGGTGCACAGTGAATACCCAAGGATGCGTCTGAGCTCTGAGGGAGGAGAGGTGGGAAGAATACATTAATATATTTCTACTAGCTTATCCTAATGATGCCATTAATTCTGCCAATTCCATTGTTGTTCCTTTTTCCACTTAATTGCCTGGTGGAATATTGGCCAGACACAACTGTTGCTTGTAGCTGCTCACTGGTGATGTCTGCATCAGTTTCAAGTTCTCAAGTATCTAGAACAACACATCTCACATGTGGGTACTTAATTTCATTTTTTATAACAATGAAAATATGGCTTGAACCACTTTCACAAGCTAATAACCCAGAAGCAACATATAATTGCAAAATTGTCCATGTACCGCATAAAAGAAATGTCATTTGTGAAGACCAGATGTGATGATGTTTGTGGAGTATTTAACTCACAATGCGTGTCACATGGCTGAGTAATGTTTATGAAAACCTCCTGTTGTATTTCCTGGTGCATGTATGTAAATGTGTTTGTCCTGGGTTTTGGAATTTATGTGCTTCTATTTCATTTCGTTTCGTGGTTTCGAAAACAAATAGACTTCGGTGGGGAAGAAACAGGGACCTGTCTCACCCAATAGTGACTGGTTGTTGGAAACCACATTTTTATACTAATATTATTGTAGAAACTTGCTGTGTTTATTCATTCAGGAACAATATTTGAATTTCATCATCACAAGTGACTACTGGCTTCCAGTAGAAATGCAATAACGACCTGTCATTTCAGGGTGTAGAGCTGGAAATTAAGCCAGTATGCTGCGATTCTCTATTTAGACAAGCAGCAAGTGAGTGTGCCATGCTGTGACGTTGGGACAATTAATCTCTCTGAGTTTTACTTTGTTTCTCAGTAGGAAATAAAATCTCATGTGAGGAACTAAGACTACTGTGTGACAGATACTTCACTTGCATTATGTCTAAGCCTTGGAACAAAACCACAACCATCCCCTAAATGTTTAGCGACCAGCAGATAGAATTAAAAATCAAATTCTAACAGCTCATTATCTCAGGTGGGATCTCAGCTACATACACCAGCCTACTACCCCCTACCTCAGTAATACAGGGAGGCTGCAAGGGGCACCTCAGGTGTGCTCGGGAACAAGCCCATGTACCTGCATGCCCACCTTGCCATCCCTGGTGACCTTCCCTGATGCTTCCAGGGCCTTCACTCACCCGTCGTCTCCCTGGTCTCACAGGGACTGCAGGTCCTCAGTCCCTGTTCCTCCCAGAGAATGCAGCCCAGGCATTCTCCCCAGGACTCCCAAGGCTGCGAAACGATTTCAATATACCCCGAACCATTACATACTCACTTCAGGCGTTCCTTCTGCCGTCCACCCTCCACCCTGCCAGGGAATTATCTTTTAGCGTTGGTTTCTAGAGTTAAATACTTCTTTTTCTTTCTTGTAGTGGTGATACCCAAACAATGATACGCATTTCTTAGCAGAGAATATGTAATGCCCAGCCCAGCCTGCCCCGCGCCGTCCTCTGCAGCCTCATCCCCAGCAAACCCCTGTTCCTGGAAACTGATGTTCTCAGGACGCCGAGAGCCGGGCCGGCCGCCCCACGCGCTGCCCGCGCACCGCGCCCTCAAACCCGCTGCAAACGGGGCTGGACGTTTGCTCCCCCGTGAGGGCCGAGAGGAGCTGGGGGCAGAATTAATCCTGGCTTGCTCTGCACCCTGTGGTTTGTCTGAACACATTGCTGCTATTGCCAAATCAGTTTTATTGTTTTGCTTTGTCTCGTTTTTAATTTGGATCTTCCATACCAGCATATTCCTCATAAGTTCAGCCTCTTTTTTTTAATTCCTTTGGGAATCCCGACCGCCTAGCAGAGTGTCTGGCGCGTAACTGGCTTTCGGTGAACGACTGTTGAGTGAACGAGTGAGTGAACGAACGACTGCGCAAATGCACTCTTTGCTGGAATGTGGCGCAGGTGCCGTCAGCACAGGGCTCCGGGGAGCGGGCCGAGGCCCCTTCAGGGCAACCGGGGCTCTCCGGGCACCGGGACGGGACGGAAGAGCGCGGCCCAGGTCGGAGGCCCATGAGCTCCAGCCCTCGGCAGCGCGGCCGTTCTCATCGGAGCATTTGAGAGCAGAGACGCTTCTGGAGGCTTCTGCGGCTGGAGGGAAGCTGGTGACAAGCTTCCGGCGAGGGACTTGCCCCGTCAGGAGCACGAAACAGAGGCCAGCTGGGCTGCCATCCTGCTCGGAAAGCAGCGGGCTCCCCCGGAAAGGCGAGCTCCCCGACATCCCAGTGGGAGGGTTTCAATCTACTCCTCCCCAAAGAGAGAGAAAAACATTCCCCCCCCCCCCCCAGAAAACCAGGGAGCAAGAAGACCTCAGTGGGGCCTCTGCCAGTGGCCAGTGATCAGAACTTGAGATGAAGCCTGATCTTCAAATTTGCTGGAGGGCGGGGCCAGGGAAGGGGTTAGAGCTAAAAATAGAATAACAAGAACTGGTGTATCTGAACTGAGAGTGAGAGAAGTGCGGAATGAGAACCAATGTCAATAACAAAAAATGAGGAATTTCAAACCAAGATGAGAGTTTAATGATTCTTTCATTGCTACAAAAATCCAAGTCCTTCTTCCAATTTCTCCTCCTCAGAAAGAAACTAATATGTGAAATGCCTGATGTCAAAATTCCAGCAAATCATTTCAAATGCTGAGTTTGCTAAGTACAGAGTATTTCTTTTACAGAAATCTGATAGTTCCTAAATTCTGTTAAATAAAAAAGTTTTCCTATTTTCTGTTACCCGTGTGGCCTATGAAATTCAAACAAGACAACTAAATTTTAAAAATTTCTGAGAAAACTACAAGATTTAGTGCCACTTCTGTTTTGCTTCAGATTTTTTTTTTATTAAAAACAAGTTTTCACATAAAAATTAAATACCTAATGCAAATTTTTAAGGATAAATATGAAGTTTTTCTTAAGATTCATTAAAATATTCAGGATGCCATAATAATTTTGCTACTATTATTGTTGAATCTAGAAAGAAATCCACCTTGTGCTTACAAACAAAGTATTTAAAAATAAACTCATGTTAGCTGGGCGCAGTGGCTCATGCCTGTAATCCCAGCATTCTGAGAGGCAGAGGCAGGAGGATCGCTTGAGGTCAGGAGTCGAGACCAGCCTGAGCAAGACCGAGACTCCATCTTTACTAAAAATAGAAAAATTGGAATGGCCTGGTGTCACACGCCTGGGGAGGCTGAGGCAGGAGGATGGCTTGAGCCCAGGAGTTTGATGTTGCTGTGAGCTAGGCTGACGCCACGGCACTCTAGCCTGGGCAACAGAGTGAGACTCTGTCTCAAAACAAAAGCAAAAACAAACAAACAAACAAAAAAACTAGTGTTTACTATTGATCATAAAAATAGTAAATATTCATTAAAGAAAAACATAAAAATGCAGAGAGGCAGAAAAAAGAAAAAAATCACTTCTTAGTTCTATCATCCAAATGCAACCATGTTTTAAGAGTTCATTTTTTCCAGCCTTTTCCCTACATGTAAAGAGGCCTTGTTTTCAAAGTTATCATTAACTCCTCCGTGTATAATTTATGTGATGATTTGATATGAAATATTGTTATTTCAATTATAAACATAATAACAATAACAATGACTACCATTTGGGGAATATTTTCATGTACTCACACTTGTAATCTACCGATTCCTATGCAGGAAGTGCAATGATTTCTCATTGTAGTGACCACAGCATCCCTGTGTAAAATATCAAAGTGTATTTTTAGGACTTCCATAGGTTCACTGTATATTTATGCTGGCCTTAGAAATGCCTTATTTACCCACAAAAACAGTATTTCTGAGCTGAAAGTGTCTGTAATAGTTATTAGCATGCAAGCTCATTTTTAAAAAGATTAACTTAGGGCCCAAACAGTTTGTGCAGTTTGCTCAAAGTCACACAGTGGTTCAGGGTCTCAGGGTCAGCCACTGCCCTGGACCTGCTGATTGCTCTCCAGGTTTCCCTACGACATCGCTGCCTGCCAGTGACTTGTCACTGAAACTAGTCTCCAGAGCGGGAGGCTCTCTGGAGCTCTATCAGCCCTGCTCACCTCGTCTCAGGGCTGGCCAGGTGGGTCTGGAAGGCCATATGCAGCACGTGCTATGTACATCCGCCACGGACGTCTCCAGCTCCCCCACAGCTCCTGCCAGATAGAAGCAAACTTGTCCTACAGCTCTCTCGAGCCCTCTTTGGGGCTGAACTCTTTGCTGAGGAGACAGACATAGTCTGTAATTCTACTTCACCACTGAGCAGAGGATTTGAACAGCAAGAACAAAATCATCTCAAAATCTAATCTCTCCTTGGTTCCCCTGTCATCCCAATAGGCCAGGGCTTGGGGTTATCTGAAGCAGGGGTGGCATTTTTGGAGTTGAAGACACACTCTATAAAGATAAGAACGAATTCTTCTGCGTGAGCCATATTGCAACAAAGTGGCAAGGAACACAATAATTCTCAACTCTCTATAAGGACAGAAAATCATTTTAGAACTTCCTTCCCTTTTTATCCCCCCACACCATCCAGCTCTCTTGTGGAAGGGGAAAGTTAGCTTTAGCTGAAATTGTGCAGACCCTGTAAGAGAACACTCTTCTATTCCCTCTCTTATGGGCCTAGTCAAGCTCAATTCAAATAAATGGAAAACATCTCCGAGTTTCTAAAACAGCTCTTACTAGGCAGCCATGACCGTGACTCAGGAGGTGAGACACTTAGACATTTTTTTCCACGCTATTTCCTTTTACTCCAAACACAATTGTCCTAAGCTAGGCTGTCCGTCCGGAAGAATGCAAAGATAGAGCTCCTGATTGGGGTTGGGAGGAACACCCTACCACGTGGGAGAAGTGGCGGCCATCAGTGGAGAGACAGAAAACCACAAAATCAGATCGGGAAGAGTCAGTCTGTTTGCCCAGGGCCCTCCCAGGTTTACAATGAATCCTGGGCACACCAGGGCTCTATACAGATTCAACTCGTCACCCAGTTTACAAAGATAACATGTGTCATAATTGCTTGGGATTGCACAGCAACACCTTGTTTGCCCAGAGGTCACTTTCCTAGAACCTCACTTGTCCAGAACTCAGCCAAGAACCAAGGAATAAAAATGGTCCCTGAGAAATTGAATGAGAGAGGGCAGAGTTGAGGCTCTGAAGTGAGGTGCTTCGCTCCGAGGAGCCTAACCCTCGGCCAGTGACATTTTCCTCCTTATGTAACTCTCACCAGCATGACTACAAGATTTCTCAGCCCAAAAACAGACATAGCAAGTATTTAAAAGGTGGTTGACTTGACCACCTGGCAGATGATGAAGGAGAAAGAAAAACTCTGAAAATTAATAAATGTGCAGCCACCTAGATGTGGATTCAGTTTAAGGGCTGAGATGCCAACATACCTCAGCAGCTTCTCATCACGGTGGACTGTCTGCATTATGACCCATCTATCCACGCATGCCAGTGATGATAGAAGTCCATTGTTCCCTCCGGCCCTTTGGACGGCAACCGATAACGTCAAATTCACAGAAAAACCTTCCTCCCTGACTTCACTGGAACCATTTCTAGCCCATCATTCTGTTTCTTGGCACCCGTTGTATTTCTTGCTCAGCACCTATAGCAACCAGGTGATATATAACTTTGTGTTTTTACATTTGTCCACGGCCTGCACGAGACAGAAGAGGCGAAGAGCCGTGTCCTTCGTGCTCACTGTTGAACGGCCAGATCCTAGCTCTGTGCTTGCACACGAAAGGTGGTTGGTGAGCAAATGTTGGATGAATGAAGCAATGTCACCAGGGAAGCATTTATATTGATTAAAGTATATCACCATATAAACACATGTTTAAATTTTGGAATGCTCCATAGAAAAATGGTTAAAAGGATGTTTGTTTCTTGGAAGGACAGAAAAGGTAGGAAAATGTAACCAACATTTATTGAGCAGCTGTCATGTGCCAGGAGCTTTAATCCTTACAATGAGATGGTAAAATAGGCAGGATTAGTCCCCACTCCATTGATGAGGAAACTGAAGTTAAGCAACTTTTCAATTTTATACAATTAGTGGTAACCCTGAACTCAAGCCTGAGGTCCATATTTCATTACTTAGACAGGTAAAGCTTCAATTATCTGCACTTAAGGAGGAGTTCATGTACTGTCTGGACGCTGATGGGCCAGAACCAGGAATTGGGTTCCCAAGGGACTAATTAGGATGGGAAGAAGGCCTTGCAGACTGGGGCTGAGTCAAGACTTTGAGAGTCAAAACAGGGAGACCAGGTTCAAAGGGCAGACCTGGAATCATAAAAGGATAGAATCAAAAGACAGGAGTCCTATAAAAATAGGATCTGAGTCACTCTTCAGGCCACTTAAATTGGGCTTCCACCCCCAAACTTTCCCAAAACAGCTCTCACTAAGGTCACCAATGACTTTACGTCACCAAATGGGTGAGACTCGTCTTTACCGTGCGCAGCTTCCCAGGGGCATTGGGCCTTCTGAGCACTCCCCCTCCATGACTCATCGTTTACCCTTGGCTCCCTGACCCTTCCTCCCGTCTGCTCTGCCCTGGCTCCGGCTCAGGCTCAGACTCACTCAACACTTCACGCTCCTCCACCTCAGAGATCATGGGGAGTCCAAGATCAAGGGGAGACTTCCTTATCTTCTCTCACTCTTCTCTCTCCCTCCTCTCTCTCTCTCCCTCCCTCTCTTCCTCTCTCTCTCCCTCCCCTTTCTCTTCCTCTCTCTCTCCCCCACTCTTTCTCTCTCTCTCTCTCTCTCTCTCTCTCTCTCCTCGCTTCCGTAAACTTATTCATTCCCATAGCTTTAAATATTATGAACAGGTTGATGACTCTTTCAAATTTTATTTCCCATCCTTCACTGCACCTCTGAGCTTCAGACTTGATTTCTATTGCCCACTTGACATTGCTACTTGAATCTTTCAAGTGAAGGTCAAATTTAATGATTTCAAATACAAACTCATCATCTTGGTCCTCCTTTTTCTTCAGTCTTCCCAACTTGAAAAATGAGCCCATCTACCCCTTGAGCAAACCAGAAACTTAGGCCACAGCCTTGTAATTTCCCTCTCCCTCAATCTCATAGACAAACCTGTCAATTTAGACTTTTAAGTATCTCTAGACTCTGTCCATATCTTTCTCTCTAGCCATCTCCTAGTTGAAGAAATTTTTTTTCTTTTTTTCCAGAACCACTTCTAACTGGTCTCTCCTCCTGTACTTTTGGGTCTCTCCGGTTCATTCTCCACATTGCCACCAGAGACATCTTTTAAAAACACAAATCTGGTTACATTATCCCACTAACTATAGAATAGAACTCCAAGTTTTTAACGTAGTGTACATGTTCCTGCACAATCTAACTTCTGTGTTGACTCCTACTCAATGTGTGCGATTGGGCGGGCCTGGCCAGCACCACAGCTCCAGGGCTGGGCAAGTGACTCAAGCCTGCGTGGTCAGAGCACAACCCCCTGGCCAAGGCAGCCATAGAGACAGTCGCCACGCCGGTCCTCCGCGCTGAGTGAGGAGGAGAAGCTCTCCTCCTCTTTCCTCAGCTGAGCATGGGTGCGACAGCTTACTGCACTCCTGCCCTCGCAAGATGAAAACGGGGCCAACCCCCAGGAAAGCAGTGGGAGGAGAGGGCGAGAGGACACCGGTGGACATTATCTGAGTGCTGGCACTGGCGTGCTTCTGGGGTCGGGCCACAGACTTTTCCCATAAAGAGCCAACTAGTCAATGTTCCAGACTGTGTGGGCCATGCAGTCTCTGTCCACTCAGCTCTGCCCTCAGAGCACACACGCATCCGTAGACAGTAGGTAAACTGACGAGCGTAACTATGTTCCAATGAAAGTTTATTTATGAACACTGAAATTTTAATTTCGTATAATTTTTGCATGTCCTGAAATATTTTTCTTCTGTTGGCTTTTTTCCCAACCATTTAAAAAGTGTAAAAACCATTCTTCACTCTCTGGCATCGATAGCTTTTGCCCACAGGCTATACTTGCCAAATCTAGCTCCAGGCTTTTCAGAAATGAAGCCCATAAATTCTCTTTTTTGGCTTAAGTCAACTGGAGTTGTAGATTTTGTTTGTTTGTTTGTTTGTTTTTAATCTCTCATTTGCAAATGTAAGAGTCCTGACCTTCTAATCCCACCTGTTTAGTACATAAGATTTAGTTTCTCTGTTTTCTTAGCCTAAACAGCTAAGAAAGCTAAAAGGTCTAATAGAAATGAATGCTTAAGCAATTCTTTTTACATTTGCTAAAGTAGAAAACATGTTTGATAATACCGTCACTGGTAAACTGTAGTGAAGCTGGGAATGAATGCATGTTTCAACATCAATATGAAAAGGCACTAATGAAAATACCAAAACAATTAGTTATAAATTTACTAACTTGAAAGCCTGGAACTTAATTTAAAAAAGAACTTATTTGAAAATATCATATTTGTTTCTGACCCTTCCAGGTTGATCATCCATGATTAGAATATATATTAGACTTTAATATTAATATTTTGTCATTATCTCAGGTGGGATTTATTACCAAACAGTGAATTCTTTTTAACAATACCTTCATTCATTCCAAATTCGAGTTGTCCTTGTCAACTCTCTATTATTATCTTTCTTTCTGTTGATTTCCTCTTTATTAGTCATTAAGTTGGTTTTTGGTGTTTTAGAAACTGATCTGTTAATTTAAAGCAAAGTAACAACAAAGGGAGATGAACAAATAATTCTAATAAAATTTATCTCTCTGCGAATTGCTAATCCAATATACTCTACAACTTGAAATACATGCTTAAAATTACTTTTGAGAAAAGAAAAGTGATGTTTGTTTCCCCAATACACATCCCAAAATGGACACTTTATTCAGATGTGCAAACTAATGATGAAAGGATACTTAAGTCATGTACTAAAAACTAATAAAACATTAGCTTTTAAAAAATATCTAGTAATGGTATGCTGCTCTTTGTTTCTCCACCCTGGCAAACTCACAACTCACGTCTGCAAGTTATCGTGCAGGAAGGTAATTTTTACACCCACATTATTGCAATCATTGCATCCAAATTACTTTGTATGTTGCTATTTTAACTTATCATTGGAATTTTGCATTGCCTTGTTTTCTAGTCTCCATAATGACCACAATGCTTATTGGCAACGTTACATGAAGCACCAGCGAAAGTTGTTGCTATGCTACATTTTTAGAGTTTGGAAAGATGAAACACTGTTGAGAGAAATGTGTCACCAACTTCTCTTTAACAACTGGTGAATGGATACAGAAAGGAGAGATAGCAATACAATGGAGTACTAGGCAGCGACGAAAAGGAACAAGCTACTATTAATGCAGCAATATGGATGGATCTCAAAATCATTAAGCTGAGTAAAAAAAGCCAGACACAAAATACTTCATACTGTATGATTCCTTTTGAAATCTAAGTTACGTCTGAAATTCTAGAAAATGCAAACTAATCTATAGTCAATCAAGTAGACTAGTCATTGTGTGGGGTCAAGAGCGGAGAAAGGGGTCTTCACAGGAGCAGGGAACCACTGGGTATAATGCAAATGTCCTGTGCCTTGATTGTGGGGGTGACCTCACAGGAGCTCACAATGTCAAAGCATATTGAATTGTACACGCTAAATAAATCCAATTTATTATATGTAAACTGTACCTTGATTAAGTTAATGATAAGTTTTTAATTGGCAAAACTCTTAAAACAGGTACTTCACAAATGGCTAATAAGTACATGAACAGAGCTCAACACCATTAGACAATAGAGAAACACAAACACAATATGAAACCACTTAAAGCTTGAATTTGATTCCATGTATATTATATCTTAATTTTAAAGGTGCAGATCTTAAAAAGAGAATGGAAATAAAATTGGTTTTTAAATCAGAAACAAAACATTCAGAAATCTGCAAATGTGAGATCAGTAATATACAACTTATTCATTAAATGTTTAGAAATGCTTTGAATGTCCTTCAATAGGGAGCTGGGTAAATAAAATATATATATATTATATATATATATAGAGAGAGAGAGATAATATACCAGGCAAGAAAGAATGAGGAACACTTACGTACTGTTATGCAACGAGCTCGAGGATATATTACTTTCTTCTAAAGTGCACTTTAAAAGAACACTGTGTAAAAAGAGACTGTCTCTGGAAGGGCCCTGCTATGGTTTGAATGTCCCTTTGAAACTTAACCCTCAATGTGGCAGTAATGGGAGGTGGGGCCTTTGCAAGGTGATTGGGTCATGAGGACTCTGCCCCCATGAATGGGTTAATTCATTCACTGACTAATGGGTTAACAGGTTGATGAGTTGTCATGGCATGGGATTAGGATAGGTGACTTTACAAGAAGAGGAAGAGAGACCTGAGCTAGCAGCTTGGCCTCATGGCCGTGTGACACTCTGTACCTCCCCTGGACTATGCAGGGAGCCCCCACCAGCGAGAAGACCCTCACCAGGTGTGGTCCCTCCACCTTAGACTTCTCAGCCTCCTTAGCTGTAAGAGATAAACACTTTTTAAAAATAAATTACCCATTTTCAGGCATTCTGTTATAAGCAACAGAAAGAACCAAGACAGCCCCCCAAGGAGCTGATGAGCCTGACCGTCTCCAAGCAGAGCCAGATGGCGGGGGGAGGGGGGAATTTCACTGCACACAGTTTAAACTATTTCCTATTGAACCAAGTGAATTAAGTAACCAAATTTAAACGAAGTTAAATCAATAAAATAAGTAGGCACAAACAAACAAAAGCCAGTGCCTTTTCTCCAGTGCCATCTCACTGTCACTCACTCCAAGACGAGCTGTGGCAGGTGATGTCCCCCAGCCTCCCTCGTCCCTTCCTTGTCCTTCTTGGCTTTTCCAGACACAGCTTTGGTGCTGCTCCTCAGCACCTTCATTCCTCCCCCAGCCACCTGCAGGAGATGCACCATCCCGAGTCCTTGCATAGATCCCTTGCAGCTCCCTGGCACAGCACAATGTCCATGTGATGTCTGCTGGTGACACACGTGGAAAGAAGACGACATCAGTGGGAAGGCCATGTGAAGATTTAACATTAGAAAGAGATAGAAAAAACACTTTGAAGATGTCAATACTTCCTAAATATTCTTATTCATTTAATAAAATACCAACTAAAACCCCACTCCAATCAGACTCTTTCCCCACCACTCCATGACACTGTTTCTTGATAAGGACACCAAGCACATTCCATTGCCAGAACCCACTGATTGGTCTGCAGCCTTTGACACTGTTAATGCCTCCTCTTTGAAACCATCTTCCGCCTGCTGCAGGACCCTAGGGTCCCTGCCTCTCAGGGGTTTCCTTCTTCCTCCTCCCTCCTGGGTGTCTTGGCATTCCAGGGCTCAAGACTACTCTCTCCTTCTTGCTATTTATATTCTCTTCTCGAGACTTTAAAAAGCAACAGTATATTGATGACCTCAATGTTGATCTCTTGCCTGGACCTCAACTCTGGAGCATAAGCTCACATATCCACCCATTTTCTCAATTTCTCCATTTGAGAGTCTGAAGTGTCTCACCCATAGCAAGTCCAAAACCAGACTCACGGGTCCCCCCACACACTTTTCTACCTTCCTTCTCTGTCTCTTCACCAAGGTGCAGATCAGAACCTGGGGTTACTCTTGGCTTGTCTGTCCCTCATGCGCCAGATCCAATTCATCAGAAATTCATGTCAGATCTTCCCTCAAAGTCCACTCAGAATCTGGCCACATCTCACCACCCCCGAGGCTCCGAGGCAGCCTCACCTCTCATCTGGGTTCCTGCAACAGCCCCTTACCTGCCTTCCTTTCCTTCCACACATAGCTGCAAGAGGGGTGCACTAAGACCTAAGTCCATCACGCATGACATTTGTCTGTTCAGTCTTCCAATTTTTTCCCACCTATTTTTTAATAAACGCTGAAAACTTTGCAATGGCTCACCAAGGCCCTGCAGGATCTCCCTCCCCGGCTCTGACCTCATCCCCTGCCCTTCGCACCCAGCTCCACTCCAGCCACCCGGGCCTCCCTGCAGTTCCCAGGCAATCTAGGCTCTGCCTGCTACCTGGAAGGCTCCTCCACACGTGCTGGCACACCACCCTCTTCTGGATAAACCTCTCCCTGACCATCTTATTAAAATGCATTAATTTTTGTGTCCCTTCCCTCCTTCAGATTTCTGCATAATGCCTATCCCATAATACCTGTGTTTACTGGTCACTCTCTGGCAGCCTTCACCCATTAGAATATGTGCTGGGCAGTGCTGTGACTATTGGGGATTGAATAGTACGCAGTGCTGGGCACGAAATCTCTCAAAGTGATGCATGCGCCTGTGGGGACGGAGATATTCACCGCACAGACTAAGCAGCTTCCCACTGAATTGAATGAGCTGAAGGCCATTTCCTACTCACTGTTCTCCCTAATCCCAAACAAGGTGTGGAAATGAGGCACCGGTCTCTTCTCCATAGTTCCACATCCCATGGCTGGTGTGACAGGTGATGAATCAATGAGCATGTGCAGCTGTCTTAGGTGGTGACCGGAAGAGCGCCCGGGCTGCTGCTGGCGGGAAAGGACTTGCTGGCTGCCGTGCGAATAAAACGCCCGGGAGGGCACAGTTCACGGAGCTGCTCCGGGTCAATCCAGTAGTCCTTCAAGGCGGAGGCACAACTGCTCTGCCTCGGTGGGCAGCATTTCCCAGCCAGAATCCGAGGCCCCAGGACATGGGGCGGAGACCCTGCAGGGACACAAGCAGCTGGCATTTGCCATAAGGCAAAGACTGCCTTTTCCAGAAGAAGACAGCGCCTTGCCCTGGGGCGGCCTTGCGGCCAGCGGATGATACAGCACTGCCGAGGGTTGGTTCTTAAAACTGTCAGACGCCACAGAATTTATCCTCTTAATCTAGACCCCGGGTCCCTGGGTCTCCTAAAGCCAAGTAAAAGTCCCACCCGAGTAATAACACAGCCAGCTGACCCCCCGAGGCCCGGCGTCTCTCTGAGGACCACGCGGACGGCGTCCAGAGGGCCAGGCCTGCCCCTTCACACCTCTCGGAGAGCGAGTTGAACCGCGTGGCCGGAGGGACAGGGCTGTCTCCCCTCGCGAGAGCCCAAGGTTGGCATCTCCTCAGTAGGCGCGTGAGCCCCACGCAGCCCGCGCGGGAGGGTGCGCTGCCGGCCGGGGTCAGGGCGAGGTCCGCGCGCCGAGGACCCGAGTCCCGCGCCGCAGGCAAGGCTGCGTCCCCGCAGGCTGGCCGGGCAGGCCCTGCTCAGCCTTCCAAAACCTTTTAGAGAGAAGAGGAAGGCGATCTCAGCGCTTGGCCGAGGAGGCATCTCAGGACACCACCTTTACCGTGGGCTGGGAGCGCAAGCCGGGCTGCTTGGCTCGTCGCCAAGAATGGAGGGGACACGCGCGTTCCCTGCTGCCCGCAGAAAGCGGACCCCCAGCCAGACTCCCTGGACGCTTTCGTGGTCTCTGTCCTGGGACAGGTGCTGGGCTAAAGACACTGCACGAATTCTCACTATTTGAAAAACAAACTTGAGAAACACTCCCAAATCTCAGAAAGCAAAGTGGGGGCGGGGGAAGCATCCGTCTCCCCCTGCCTCATCCTGCAGAAAGCAGGGAAAACTCACCCGACACTGCTAGGGCTAGTTCTGCTCCCAGGTCCTCAATGAAAAGAGAAAAATTTAAAAGGAGCAAAAAGAAAAAGTTCCTCAGGGAAAAAGGGAGTGAGGAAGGGGGCGGGGGAGGGGGGGCCAAACTAGTAAAAAGAACTGTTACAAACAAACGCCGACTAGCAGCTCCGCAGTGAAGGATCAAGCCACCAACTCCACCAAAGGCGAAAGAACCGCCTCAGAGCCCGGACAGCCTGGCTGCAGCAGCCCCAGGTGGAACTCTCCAGCACAGCCCACCTACATCCGGTGCAGCGCCCGAGGGCGGGAGGCCCCTAGGGTTTTCCTGGGGGTCGCCTCTGGTCTCTGCACAGCCCCCAGAGCACCAAGGCATCTTCCCCGCTGCGCCACGCACTTGGCCTCGGAGCTGCCCCGCACCTGCTCCAAGCCCAGCCTCCGTCTGGAAGCAGTCTCCCCGCCCCGCCCGCGCGAAGGGAAGCAGGATTCAAAGCGACCTTGCAGAAAAGCAGCCGGGGAGCTTTTGTGCCGAGGCTCTGGCCGCGGGAGCCCCTGCGCCGCGCGACGTGCCAGTTCACCGCGCGTCCATCTGCGGACTGAGGGCACCGGCTGCCGCGCCAGCCCGCGTTTGTTTCCCTTGCAGCTGCTACAACAAATAGCAGTTCTTTTGAAGGCAAGGAACAGTGCGGTCTCAAAGTTCGTAATTAGAAATCTCAGAGAAACATCACAGTTAAGTTGTGCCATTGGGAGGCTGAAAGGTTCTTCGTAAAATAAAATATAAAAATGACTAATTCTACGTTTGGATTGTTCATATGGCTACAAAGACTAATTAAAGGATATACCTCATGGGCTGGCCTCCACGTCGGGGTTTTATTGCTCTATCTGCATCTAGAGGGCTGCTCAGACAATGTCCAGGGAAAACTAATAATGTTCTATAAGCGACCTTAAGCTCCAAAACCACACGCACGCACTAGTTGTCGTCGAGTGCCCGCTGCGTGCTAGATGCTTTCTCCGCGTTACTCCTAGCCACGGCAGTCCTGCGTGGCAAACATTTATGACAATTTACAGAGGATTAAACTAAAGTTTTGTTTGGAGAGACTGAAAAAGAATATGTGCTCAAAGTCACATTCAGTTAATGGCAAATGGCCCTGGAGTTTTTAGGTCCCAGTTGACCGGTTCATTTGCTCACTCCACCGGCTGTCTCTCCCTCCACCTTCCCCTCCCCCAAATACAGGTGAGTGTGTGTGTGTGCGTAACATATACATTATATAAATATGTATATTTATAGAAATACATAAGGTATGTTAATATATGAATGTTTATATATTAAACATCAAATAATTTAATCTTTAAAAAGTATGTATAAAAATATATCATTTAAATGTCTAATGAGAGGTTGACTACCTTCTTGTATAACTTAAGGCATGCTGGGATATAATGGAGTAACAACCTGAAACCCCTGAGCGCCTAACAAGGGGTCTTTCTCTCTCCCCCACAAACCCCACCACCGCCCCTGTAGATGCCACCTATGTGTCCAGTCAAGGGGCTGCTCCCTGTCATCTCCTACTCTGAGGCCAGGCTGAGAAGATCACCAGCCTACCAGAGAGAGGGGAACATGACCAGGTGAGGGGTCCCCTGGCTCTGGGAGCCTCTGCCCAGAAGTGACAGATGTCTTTCCATCAGTAGATTATACGAGTCCAAGGGTGATTTCCAAGGGACCAGGAAGTACCACCCTCTTCTGGGGAGGAAAACCAGATGCTGTGAGCAAGGAGGCAGTCTAAGATTTCTCCGTTGGGCTTCAATTAGCTGGTCTCAATGAGATTGCTAAGAAGGCAAGGCAGTGTGCACCTGCCAAATGATCTTCTCAAGTGACAAACGTAAATGCCACAATGTTAGAACAACTCACTAATCTCCAGTGACACAGCAATTTCCCTAAATGCAGGCACTGAGAATGCTAACACTTGTATCACCACTAACTAGTTATGTTTGACATTTATTTTAGCAGTGGAAGAGAAAAACATCCTATTTTTTAATAGTGTTGAGAAACCCATGAAATTGATAATTAAAAAAGACTAGAAAGACTTCTACTCTTACACACACACACATACACCCCCCCCCCCACACACACACACCTGGTCAGCAGGAACTGGTGAATGACCTCCGTATCCCCAGCAACTACAGGCTTTCAATACATGAGTGCTGAGTAAATGTCATTCATTCCAATTCTGAATTTTAATAAATAGCCAACAACCCTACAAACTCCTATGTGTTTTATTTTACTAATAAACTATTATTTATTAGTCCCTTCTCACTTTATGAAACAATTCACTGGGACAAGGTGCTTACTGTGTCATCTATAAAATGGCAATGCTCCATCTGTGAGGTTCCTGGTCTAAGTTTCATGGCTTTCTTGTGGTTCAGTTCTGCAAAAGTAACAACTACAAGAATTTCTGCTGATTTTTTTTTTTTTTTTTTTTTTTTTTTTTTTGCCCTAGAAACTCTAATTTTCCATTCAGTTGCAGAA
Source organism: Eulemur rufifrons (assembly GCF_041146395.1). Lineage (NCBI taxonomy): Eukaryota > Metazoa > Chordata > Mammalia > Primates > Lemuridae > Eulemur > Eulemur rufifrons. The sequence goes on along the minus strand of NC_091011.1, from coordinate 2,283,436 downwards.
ATAGAACACCAATTACTTTGGATTTCTCTACCCTGTTTAACCTACCATGCCCTCACCCCTGAAGACCCTCCAGACCTCTGACCATCTCACTTCTGGAAGCCTCCTCTCACAAGTGCTTTCTTTCTTTGTATTGTACAGGTGAAACCTTCACTCTCTGCCTCTATACTCCTTGTGAAAAACCCAAAGTGACACAACCACCTCAGTGTGTGAAGTGCCCTGAGTTCCTGCACAGAAGAATATAAGCTTGAAAATAGGTCTTTGCCCCAGGACCTTTATTACATGAGGTGAGACAAAATGACAGTAATTAAAGTAATTAAATCAGACATCACTAAAATGCTTAAAAATATCTCTTTAGTTGTGTCCTAGTAAGTACTCATTCTATCACTTATTACAGTTTACAGACAAATGAGCCAGACAAAACTTGCTGATTTGTAAGATCAGCAGTGATACGTAGCCCAGCCACCCTCCTGAACCTCCATCTCCCCGTCCTTATTTCCTCCAAAACCTCATGGTCATTCCACATGTACCATAAATTGATAGGTAGATCTTTCTTTCTCTGTTCTGCAATAGAACTGCATTTGCTCCCAGTAATTTTTAATTGGTTTTAAAAAAAGTCTGCCCATAAGAATGTCAACCATGCTAATGATTAGGCATAACCATGAGCTGTGACAAACATTTGTGCTTGTATATCACTCCATATTTGAAATATGCCTACTTGAAGAGAGGTCTATCATGATAAGCAATGCATTATGACACCTGTAGAACCTTAGTGGGTTTTCTATCAGTTTTACTCTAGTGCAGTCCCTGGAATACAAAACAAAGGTTGGTTTCCTTTCTATAGCTACATTTATTTTTGGCTGCTGATTCTTAAGGGTTTCAATTGGTTTTGGAATCCTATAAAACCTTTCCACTCTCCTTTTGTTACCTGTAAATTAACCAGTACTTTTTTTTTTTTTTTTAGACAGAGTCTCACTCTGTTGCCCAGGCTAGAGTACCATGGTGTTAGGCTAGCTCACAGAAACCTCAAACTCCTGGGCTCAAGCAATCCTACTGCCTCAGCCTCCCAAGTAGCTGGTACTACAGGCATGCACCACAATGGCTGGCTATTTTTTTCTTATATGTTTTTTTTAGCTGTCTGAATCATTTCTTTGTATTTTTAGTAGAGACACGGTCTAGGTCTTGCTCAGGCTGGTCTTGAACTCCTGACCTTGAGTGATCCTCCCGCCTCAGCCTCCCAGAGTGCTAGGATTACAGGCATGAGCCACCGCGCCCAGCCATTACTTATCTTTAAATTAAAAATTTTGCACTTTTTTCTCATCTTTATTGCTTTGAAGAATGACTAGTGGGAATTTAAATATTAAGTACACTGTCTCCTCTTTTTCTGAGTTTAAAAATCAACGTGCATTTTTAGATCTAGATTATTATTCAGTGTAGTCATGCATTGCTTAATGACAAGAATATGTTCCGAGAAATGCATTGTTAAGTGATTTTATTGTTGTGTGAACATCCGAGAGTGTACTTTCAGAAACCTAGATGGTGTAGCCTATTGCACATCTAGGCTATAAGGTATATTCTACTGCTCCTCGCTACAAACCTGTACAGCATGTTGCTGCACTAAATCCTGCAGGCAATTGTAACACAGTGGTAAATATTTATGTATCTAAACATATTTAAACATAGAAAAGGTACAGTAAAAATGCAGTGTTATAATCTTATGAAATCACCATCTTATATGCAGTCTGTTGTTGACTGAAATGTGGTGCATGTTTGCAGTTAAAGTAATAAAATATGTAGCCTTTTCAAATTGGCTTCATTCACTTAATAACATGCACCTAAGTTCCCTTCATGTCCTTCATAGCTTGATAGTTCATTTAGTTTTAGCACAGAATAATATTCCATTGTCCACATGTACCACAGTTTATTTATTCATTCATCTACAGAATGACACCTTAGTTTCTTCCAAGTTTTGGGAATTATAAATATAGCTACTATAAACATCCATATGAAAATTTATGTGGACATAAGTTTTCATTTCATTTGGGTAAATACTAAGGAGTGCAATTGTTGAATCACATGGAAAGAGTATATATTTTTATAAGAAACTGTGAAACTGTGTTTCTAAATGGCTGTTCCATTTTGCATTCCCACCAGCAATGAACGAGCATTCCTGTTGCTCCACATCCTCATCAGCATTTGGTGGTGTCAGTGCTGTGGATTTCATCCATTCTAATAGGTGTATAGTAATATCTGATTGTTGTTTTAATCTGTAATTTCTTAATAACATATGATGTTGAATATCTTTTCATATGCTTTTTTGCCATCTCTATATCTTCTTTGATGAGGTGTTTGTTTAGGACATTTGCCCACGTTTTAGTTGGGTTATTTATTTTCTTATTTAGGTTTTAACACTTCTTTGTATATTTTAAATAACAGTTCTTTATTAGATGTATCTTTTGCAAATACTTTCTTCTGTGGCTTGTCTTCACACTCCCTTGACATTGTCCTGAGAGAAGTTTATAATTTTAATAAAATCCAGCTTATCTATTATTTCTTTCATTTTTTTAAGTTTTGTATCTAAAAAGTCATTGTTATATCCAAGGTCATCTAGGTTTTCTCCTAGGAGTTTTATAGTTTTGCATTTTACATTTAGATCTGTGATCCACTTTGAGTTAATTTTTGTGAAGTGTATCTACATTTATTTTTTGCATGTGGATATTCAGTTGTTCCAGCAACAATTGTTCTAAAGTGTATATTTGCTCCATTGTATTGCTTTTTCTCTTTTGTCAAAGATCAGTTGATCTATTTATCTATCTATCTATCTATCTATCTATATATATTTATGTGGGTTGATTTCTGGGCTCTGTCTGTTCCATTGATATATTTGTCTCTTCTTTCACCAATATCACACTGTCTTGATTACTGTATTTTTATACGTCTTAAATTCAGGTAGTGTCACTCCTCCAATTTTGTTCTTTTCTTTCAAGATTGTGTTGGTTATTCTGGGTCTTTGGTTTGGCTGTATAAATTTTAGAATCAGTTTATCAATGTTCCCAAAATAACTGGATGGGATTTTGATTGGGATTGTGTTTCATCTATAGATAAAGTTGGGTAGAACTGACATCTTGACAATATTGACTCTTCCTAATCATAAACATGAAATATCATTCTATTTATTTAGTTCTTTTGTATCATTCACCAGAGTTTTATAGTTTCTCTCATATAGATCTTACATATATTTTCTTATATTCATACCTAAGTACTTGATTTGGGGAATACTAATGTAAATGGCATTTTCCACTAGTTCCTTGCCAGTGTATAGGAAAGTGATTGCCTGTTGTATATTAACCAAGTATCCTGCAATGTTGCTATAATTGCTTATTAGTTCCAGGAGCTTTTTTGTTGATTCTTTCTTTTAGATTTTCTCACAGATAATTGTGTCATCTGTGAACAAAGACAATTTTATTTCTTCCTTTTCAATCAGTATACACTTTATTTTTCTTGTGTTATTGCATTAGCTAGGACTTGTAATACAATGTTGAAAAGCATTTGTAAAAGGGAACATCCTTGTCTTGTTCCTGATCTTAATGGGAATGCTTTTTTGAGTTTTGTACCATTTAACGTTATGTTATTAATAGCTGAACATTTTTATAGATGTTCTTTATTAAGTTGAGAAAAATCCCCTCTATTCCTAGTTTGGTGAGAATTTTTTTTTTTTCATAACACATTCTGAAGTTTATTTTATCTTGTTTTTATTATTGATTTGTGGGGTACATGTGCCGATTTGTTACATGGATATATTGCATAGTGTTGAGGTCTAGGCTCTTATTGTAACCCTTACTCAATTCGTATATGTAGTACCAGTTAGGTAATTTTTCATCCCACTCCACTCTCCCACCCTTCCAAGTCTCCAATGTCTACTATTCCACTCTCTATGTCCATGCATACACATTATTTAGCTCCTCCTTATAAGTGAGAACATGCAGTATTTGGCTTTCTGCTTCTGAGTTATTTCACTTAAGATAATGGCCTCAAGTTCCATCCATGTTGCTGCAAAAGACATGATTTCATTTTTTTATGGCTGAGTGGTATATATATACACACATCACATTTTCTTTATACAATCATTAATTGATAGACACTTCAGTTGATTCTATATCTTTGCTATTGTGAATAGTGCTATGACAAACATACTAGCGTAGGTACCTTTGATATAATGATTTCTTTTCCTTTGGATAGATACCCAGTAGCAGAATAGCTAGATCTATTTTTAGTTCTTCGAGAAATTGCCACACTGTTTTTAATAGAGGTTGCACTAATTTACATTCCCACCGGCAGTGTGTAAGTGTTTCCATTTCTCCTCATCTTTGCCAACATCTATTATTTTTTAACTTTTAATAATGGCTACTCTGGCTGAAGTAATGTGGTTGGTATCTCACTGTGGTTTTAATTTGCATTTCTCTGATGATTAGTGATGTTTTTTTTATGTTTTTTGGACATTTGTATGTCTCTTTTTTGAAAAATGTTCATGTGTTTTGCATATTTTTTAATGGAGTTATTTGTTTTTTCCTTGCTCATTTGTTTGAGTTCCTTGTAGATCTGTATATTAGTTTTGTCTTGGATGAATAGCTTTTGAATATTTTCTCCCATTCTGTAGGTTGTCTGTTTACTCTGTTGATTATTTCTTTTGCTGTGCAGAAGCTTTTTAGTTTAATTATTTATTTATTTTTTGTTGTTGCATTTGCTTCAGGGTCTTAGTCATAAATTCCTTGCCTAGGCAAATGTCCAATAAAGTTTTCCTTGCTGGGAATTTTTATCATGAATGGGTACAGGATTTTTTTAAATGCTTTTTCCACATCTATTGACATGGTCATGTAATTTTTCTTTAGCTTGTGTATATTATGGACTACATTAATTAACTTTCAAATATTGAACCAATCTTGCATATCTGGATTAAATACCAGTTGTTCATTGTGTATATTTTTAAATATTTTGTTTCATTTGATTTGGTAATATTTTTTGAGGATTTTTGCATCATGTTCATGAGAGATATTGATCTATAGTTTTCTTTTCCTGTAATGTCTTTGTCTGGTTTTGGCATTAAAATAAGCTGGCTTCATTGAATGAATTGTGGAGTTTTCTCTCTGCTTCTAGTTTCTGGAAGAGATTGTAGAGAATTGGTATAATTTTTTTCTTAAATGTTTGGTTTATCTGGGCCCAGTGCTTTCTGTTCTGGAAGGTTATTAATTATTGAGTAAATTTCTTTAATAGGCCTAATCAAACTGTCTATTTCTTTTGCATAACTTTTGGTAGAGCGTATGTTTCAAGGAATTGGTTTATGTCATCTAGGTTATCAAAGTTGTGGGTATAAAATTTGTGGGAATTTGTTCTTCTGTTTCTAGTTTCCTGGATGATTGATTTTGAATCTTTTTTCTTTTCTAATGTATGCATTCAGTGCTATAAATTTCCCTCTAAGTTCTGTTTTCACTGCATCCCAGTCTTTTAAGACATCGTATTTTCATTTTCATTTAGTTCAAAATACTTTTAAATTGTCCTGAGATTTCTTCTTTGACCCATGTGTTATTTACAAATATATTGTTTAATCTCTAAGTATTTAGAGATTTTACAGCTGTCTTTCTGTTATTGATTTCTGGTTTAATTCCATTACGGTCTGACAGCAAACATTGTATGATTTTGATTCTTTTAAATTCGCTAAGCTGGGTTTTATAATGTGGTATATTTTGATAAATGTTTCATGTGAGCTTGAGAGAAATGTTGGATGAAGTAGTCTATAGATGTCAGCTTTATTCAGTTAATTGATGGTGCTATTAAGTTCAACTATTTTGAATTCCTTTCTGAGTTTCTGCTTGCTAGATCTGTCCATTTCTGACAGAAGTGTGTTAGTCTCCACCTATAACAGAGATTCATCAATTTCTCCTTGCAGTTCTGTCAGTTTTTGCCTCATGTATTTTGATACTTTTTTAATAGGCACATACATGTTAGAGATTTTTATGTTTTCTTGGCATATTGGCCCCTTTATCATTAGGTAATGTTATTCTTTGTCCCTGATACATTTCCTTGCTCTGAAGTCTACTCTTTCTAAAGTTAAAATGGATAATCCTGATTGCTTTTGATTAGTGTTATCATGGTATATCCTTCTTCATCCCTTTACTTTTAATCTACATGTGTCTTTATGTAAAAAGTGGGTTTCTTGTAAACAACATATTGGGTCTTGTTTTTTATCTAACACTCTCTGTCTTTTAACTGATATATGCCTTAATCTGTTTTGGCTTCTATAACAAAATACCAAGATATGGGTGACTTATAAACAACAGAAATTTATCTCTCACAGTCTGGAGGCTGAGAACTCTAAGATCATAGTATTGGCAGCTTTAGTATCTGGTGAGGGCCTGCCTCCTCACAGATGGCCACAATCTCACAGTAATCTCACAGGACAGAAGGAACAGGGCAGCTCTTTGCAGTCTCTTTTATAAGGGCACGAATCCCATTCATGAGGGCTTCACATTCACGACATAATCACCTCCCAAAGACATTACCTCCTAATAGCATCACCTTGGGAGTTAAGATTTCAACACATAAATTTTGGGGGGACACAAACATTCAGCCCATTGCAGTGTATTTAGACCACTGATATTTAAGGTAATTATTGATATAGTTGAATTAATATTATATCTACCATATTTATTACTGTTTTCTATTTGTTGCCCTTGCTTGTTTCTATTTTTGTCTTCCACACTTTCTCGTCTACGTGGGTTTAATTTAGCATTTTCATTGATTCCATTTTCTCCTCTTTCTTAGCATATCAGTTATACTTCTTTTTTTACTTTTGTTTTATCAGTTGCCCTAGATTTTGAAATATACATTTACAACTAATCTAAAAACACTTTCAAATATGACTATACTGCTACAACTTATCTAAAAACACTTTCAAAAATGAGCTATACTGCTTCTCAGATAGGGCAAGTATTTTAATAACAAAATATTTCTAATTTTCTTCCTGTCCCTTGTATCATTGTGATCATTCATTTCACTAACACATAAGCATATCTAAATATATATATAACTGAAAACAGTATTGCTATTATTTTGAACAAACTCTTAACTATTAGATCAATTAATAAGAAAAATTTTTTCTTATTTTAAATTCACTTATTGATTCTCTGATGCTGTTCCTTTCTTAATTTAGTCTCACCTATATCATTTTCCTTATCTCTGAAGAACTATTAAAAACATTTGTTGCAAGGCGGGTCTACTGGCAACAAATCTGTTCAATTTTTGTCTGAGAAATTATTTATTTCTACTTATTTCTCCTTCACTTTTGAAGGATAATTTTTCAGGGTACAGAATTCTAGGTTGGTAGGGTTTTTTGTTTCAACACTAAATATATCGGCCGGGCGCGGTGGCTCACACCTGTAATCCTAGCAACAGCTAAAAATATATATAGAAAAAATTAGCTGGGCATGGTGGCACATGCCTGTAGTCCCAGCTACTCGGGAGGCTGAGACAGGAGGATCGCTTGAGCTCAGGAGTTTGAGGTTGCTGTGAGCTAGGCTGACGCCACGGCACTCACTCTAGCCTGGGCAACAGAGTGAGACTCTGTCTCAAAAAAAAAAAAAAAAAAAAAAAACAAACACTAAATATATCACTCCATTCTCTTTTTGTTTGCTCAGTTGGGTGAAATTCTTATCTTCTCTCCAGGTTACTTCTTTTCCCTTTAACTGCATTCAAGAATTTTTCCTTCATCTTTGATTTTATAAAATTTAAATATGAAATGTTTAGGTATAGTTTTGTGGGTTTTGTTGTTTTGTTTTTTCACTTATCCTGCTTAGTGTTCTCTGAGCTCATTAATCTGTGCTTTTGTATCTGACATTAATTTGGGGAATTTTCAGTATTATTGCTTCTGCTCCTTTCTCTCTTTTTTCTCCTTATGATATTACCATTATATATAGTTATCTCACAGCTCAGAGTTCTTGAATATTGTGTTCTGTTTTTGTTTTTTTGGTTTTGGTTTTGTGTGTGGGGGCAGTTTGTCTTTTGTTTCTTTGCTTTTCAGTTTTGGCAGTTTCTATTCAGGTATCTTCAATTTCAGAGATTCCTTCCTCAGGCTTGTTCATCCAGGCTATTAACAAGCACCTCAAAAACATTCTTCATTCCTGTTACAGTGTTTTTGATTTCTAGCTTTCTAAAAGTCTTTCTTAGAATTTCCATCTTTCTCCTCACATTGTCTATTTGATCTTGCATCCAGTCTACTTTTTCCAGTAAAACCCTTAACATTTTTATTTATTTATTTTTTTATTTTATTTTTTTTTTTTTTTGAGACAGAGTCTCACTCTGTTGCCCGGGCTAGAGTGAGTGCCGTGGCGTCAGCCTAGCTCACAGCAACCTCAAACTCCTGGGCTTAAGCAATCCTTCTGCCTCAGCCTCCTGAGTAGCTGGGACTACAGGCATGCGCCACCATGCCCGGCTAATTTTTTGTATATATATATTTTAGTTGTCCATATAATTTCTTTCTATTTTTAGTAGAGACGGGGTCTCACTCTTGCTCAGGCTGGTCTCGAACTTCTGACCTCGAGCGATCCACCCGCCTCGGCCTCCCAGAGTGCTAGGATTACAGGCGTGAGCCACCGCGCCCGGCCTAGAACCCTTAACATTTTAATTATAGTTTTGTTATATTCCTGGTCTGATAATATCTTTGCCCATTTTTGTTGTTATAATAGAATACCACAGACTGGGTAATTTACATTAAAAAATAAGTTTATTTAGCACATAGCTCTGGAGGCTGGGAATTCCAACAGCATGGTACAGGCATCTGGTGGGGGTCTTGTTGCTTTATCATAACACGGTGGAGAGTATCACATGGTGAGAGCGCAAGAGAAAGGGAGCTTACTTTTATAACAAACCCACTCCTGTGATAGCCACATTAAACCATTCACGAAGACAGAGGGATTAAGTTTCCAACACATGGACTTTTGGGGGACACATTCAAACCATAGCAGATAATTTTAACATTCTTACCATATCTGACTCTGGCTCTGATACTCGTTCACTGTCTTTAGACTACATCTTTTGTCTTTTACTATGCCTTGTAACTTTCTGTTGAGAGGTGGACATGATGTACCAGGTGAGAGGAACTACGGAACTAGATCTTCAGTAATGCAGTAAGTCATGGGGAGGGAGACACTGCGTAGTCCTATGACAGGTCACCATCTTTTAGTGAGCTTGGACCGGTGGACTTCACGAGTGCTTCTCAGGTCCCTCTCCCTGACCTTGATGGCGCAGGACAGCTGGAGGGGAGGGAGTTGCGTATTTCCCTTGTTCCAAGTAGGTAGGTGCTGATGAAACCCCAGCAGGTTAGGCCTCTGATAAACTAGTTTCTCCTTAGGGCAGACCTTGTTAAGAATAGAAGGCTCTGACCTATTTCAAAATAGTTTCTTTTTCCCTCCCGCTGCCAGAAGCGTGTTGAGATTTTTTTCCAGTATCCACTGTGAGGACCTGGCAGAGCTCCTGAGGGTGAGACTGACAAAAGCATGCGGTTCCCTCAGAGCTGCCAGCCCCCAGCCTGCAGCGATCACTGGGCCACAGTACAGGCTTCCTACGCGCACTGGCTCCCTGGGAGGTTTCTGCTCCTGTAAGCCGTGCTTCTCTGTCTTTGCCCATCTGCCTCTCTGATTTACAGGGCAGTGGTTTGCTCTGTGAACTCACCTCTCTAACAGACTCAAGAAGAGTTGTTGATTTTTCAGTTTGTTCAGCCTTTAACTTGTCGCTGGAATGGAGTGCCAATCTTGCTTTCTAAAGCGACAGGTAACTCTCAACTCTATAGATAATGAAGCATAGTAATGACAAAGGGGAAACTGTTTCAGCAGTTTTTTGTCAACATATTATCCCTGAAAAAGAAGCTGCTTCTTTGTACTCTGCAAAAGATGGGTCTCAACTCAGAGTCAAACACAAATGACTTAATTCAAATGGAAGGAATAAATGGTTTCCAAAACCATGGAAACCTGCCCCAGGAGTGCCCCTGAACCTTCACAGTGGCCACGCTAAGGTCAGTGACCTTACCTTACAGAAATAGGTGATGCATGCTCACAGTACAAAATTCCAAAGGTATAAAAGGACAAACAACTGAAAAATAAGTCTCCCTCCAGCCCCTGACCCCCAGCCACCTAGTTCTCCTCCCTGAGGCAAGGGTGTTACCTGATTCTTGTGCCTCCTTAAAATATATCCTTGGAAGAGATGCTAAGTGAACATACGTTTCAATTGAAACCTAGTTTAGAAGTCATGTTCTTATCAAATTTTAGGATTGGAAGGGATCTATTTCAGCCTTTAATTCATGACCTCCATTACTACTTACTGCTCCTGCATAGAAATCTTTCTAAAGATGAAGACATCTTTTCCACTGTGAAATAGCTCGTTCCACTTTTAGATAGCTCCAGTAGTTTACAAAAGATATTTTTTGAAATTCTAAAATCTGCCACTCTGGTTTTTCCTCATCAATCTTTGCTTTGACCTCTAAGGCCAGAGAAAACAGGTGGTCAAATGTCTCTCAACTAAAATGGAACTTAGAATATTTGAAGCCCTCATATCTTCCCCCTGCCAAATAACCTGTTTCCCCTACCCTTCCACAGAATGTGTGGTTTTGGGGAATTCAGAGCTATGTTCCTTCTACAAAAGACTAAACTCTTATTCAATATACTCAGAAACTTCTTCTAAGAGGATAACCACTCATCGGAGAAAAAAAAAGTTTCTCATTTATAGCTGACAAAGGGAATGAACAGTCTGTATCATGAAAATTGATAGACAGGAGATTTGTTATGGGAAATACTTGAGTCTTAGTATATACTTGTTAATATGGGATGCAAGGAGGTTTTACCTGAATATTTTTGGCCAAGCAGAAATTTTGTTATTACTTGCTCTAACAAATTTCCAAGATATTATGAAATAGAATTTGGGTTCCTGATGTGACCCTTTTTTTTTTTTTTTAGACAGAGTCTTGCTTTGTTGCCCGGGCTAGAGTGAGTGCCGTGGTGTCAGCCTAGCTCACAGCAACCTCAAACTCCTGGGCTCAAGCGATCCTTCTGCCTCAGCCTCCCGAGTAGCTGGGACTACAGGCATGCGCCACCATGCCCAGCTAATTTTTTCTATATATATTTTAGTTGGCCAGATAATTTCTTTCTATTTTTTTTTAATAGAGATGGGGTCTCACTCTTGCTCAGGCTGGTCTCGAACTCCTGACCTCAAGCGATCCACCTGCCTCGGCCTCCCAGAGTGCTAGGATTACAGGCATGAGCCACCGCGCCTGGCCTGATGTCACCCTTTATCTCAGATTTAGAAGAGTTGTAGTATGAGAGAAATAAAAATATGACCCTGACTTGGGTTCAAAGCTGGCCTCTCATACTAGCCAGTGTGCTTTGAGACTTTGGCACGGTATTTAACCTCTCCAAGCCACAGCATCACATTGCTATAAAAGGCAGACAAAGGTATTAGCTAGCTCACAGGTTGTTGGATAAGCTAACGTCAGAGCAGTACTTAGCACAGAGCCTGGGCTGCTGTTGTCATTCCCGTGGTGGCGGTGGTGGTACAGGGCACCCAGCCTCTACCTGAGATGTGGCCTGGGGTCACTCTGTAGAGATTGCACTGGAGCACCTCCTATGCTGGGCTGATCTGTGCAAGATTCCTCAGTGCTCTTAGGAGGAATTCATGTCTGCCAGGTCAGTCATATAGTTTTTTATTGAACAAATAATATAGTTATCAGCACACTTCAGGTATCTGCCCAAAACTACAACATCTACTTGAATGCCAGCTTCTATATAAAAAGCTCAGAGAAGAAACCTTACAGGTGTCCCATTAGGATGCTCAGCAAGCCTATTCCTCTCCATTTGCTAGAATCCATCCCAGCACTGGGCTGTGTGTGTCTGAAAAGAGTCCCATTGCCTCCTCTAGTAACTGTTTTTGCAAAGCGCTGTTTCTTAAGCTGCCACCAGATCACTGAAGAATGTTCTAACAACAGCGCCCTGGAGGCCACTGCTTCATAGCACCAAAGTGAGAACTCTGATGTCCTCACGCATGGCCTTCTTTTTGGGGACTCACAAGAGAAATTCCTACGCAGTCTTAAAAGTAGCTTAAATTGATTTGTGCTGTGACTTATGCCACTGATCCTATTTCCTTGACTGAAAATATAGTTTAGAGCCAAATTTGTGGTCCTTGTTTGGTAAATGCACAGGACTTCACTGTATTCAAATCTTTTAGAAGACTCACTCCTATCTTCATTTTATGTTCCACTCTTGTGTTTCCCGTTTGCCTTTCTCTAATTTCTGCTTTCTGCATTTGTATTTCTTTACAAATTGCTTTAAGTCCCTGTGTGGATTGTGTGGAGGGAACCAAACACATGGCCTGCTTTCTTCATCAGGGGCTAAATTAAGCATCAGTGGTTGCCGCGATTTGTTAAAACAAAGGAACAAATTATTTACTCAAATTCACAGGAAAAGCTACCCTGCACATGCCCTGGTAAAACCCGCCATTCAGGCTGCAGCGCCACAAGCACCTGGCTGCAGGGGGAGGGAAAATGCGCACTCCCCCCAGCCCAGACGGGAAAGGCCGGTCTTTAGCTCCACTTAGTTAGGCTTGTGATTCCTGCTACAGAGGGAGATCAGCGTTGAGCCAGGCCCAAAGGTGTGACCTAGTGAACTTTGTGAGCAGAGGAGGGGATCTTTGTCAAAGCGGCCACAGGACATTTCTACTGGAGGAGAAGAAACAGTGGGACAGGAAGGAATTTAGCTGGTTTTTGCAGCCCAAAGAAGCTTAGTTTCTTTTGGCCAAATCCTTCCTGAATTTCCCTGGCATTTTTCTCCTGCTTGAGTTACCCGGGCAGTGGGACACTTAGCCTCTCTAAAAGTGTCTCTACTGTTGTTTGTGTCAAGCCTTTATTCCAAGCGCTTCACTTTTGCAAAGTAATTTACCTCACACATTTGCTTTCAAAGTACCCGGGCTGGTTGCAACAAACAAACTGTCTCTTTGCCAGGAGTTGGGTGCCCTCATTCCAGGCGACTTCGAGAGTGCTTGACAGGGTCTGAAGGACCCTCAGACTGGAGAGCGCACCCCAGACGCCTGGCACCCCTGCCCCGCGGGCACGGCGAGGACCGCAAGGGCTGCCAGGCCAGCCTCTGACCCTCACTAGGATCCTGGGTTGCTGCCGGGGGAGTTGGGGACCAGAATAAAGGGGCAGTTTCCTCAACAGTGTCATTATCCGACGTTGGCTCTGGGGCTCAGCCAGTTTGTCCAGAGCTGTACAAGTTTGCTCCGTAAAACAGAAGGAGGGATGCGGAAGGGGACCCTGCCGTAGATTTGGCTCGACGTAGGACCACCGAGACAGCTCTGCAAGTCCTTGGGGACCAAGGCCTGAACAGCGGTGCAGGGAACGCCCTACTCGGAAATTGGCTCCTGAGGTCACAGGCTCCCCTCCCACACGCCGCCCCTCCCCCTGGCCGCTTGGGCCGCGGGGGTCCACAGCCGTCCACCACCTCCGGGTTGCGCCTGCCTTCGGTGCTCGCGGCTGGTTCTTCCTCCCTCCTCCTCGCATTCTCCTCCTCCTCTGCTGCTCCCGAGCCCTCCTCCTCTGCCTGGTCCCTCCTCCTCCCGCCCAGCCTCCCCACGCCCGGCCGGCGCGAGCGAGACGTCTGGGCTGCCCCAGCGCAGCGCGGCAGCAGCAGCCTCCGCCCCCGGCCCGGTGTGCGCGCCCGCGGCAGGGCGGCCCGAGTCCCGAGCCCCGAGCGAGCCCCGGCGGCCGCCGCCTCCCAGACCGGAGGACAGGCCACCTCGGCGGCGTCCGCCCGAGTCTTCGCTTGGCCGCGCCGCCGCAGCCACCGCGCGCGGCCGCCTGACTCCGTCCAGGATTAACTGGGGCGAGCCCGAGCGAGCTCCTGGGGCAGCGATGCGACCCTCCGGGACGGCAGGAGCCGCGCTCCTGGTCCTGCTGGCTGCGCTCGTCCAGGCCAGTCGGGCGCTGGAGGAAAAGAAAGGTAAGGGCGTGCCCGCCGCTCGCCCCGCGCCGCCCGGCCGCGCACCGGCGCACCGGCTCGTCGTCTCGTCGTCCCGCGCCTCCGCCCTCCTTTCCTGTTTCCTTGAGGATCGGCGGCGCTTCTGGCCGGGGCCGTGGGAGGAACTGGACGTTTCGTTTCTGGGCTGGGCGAGTCAGCGGCGGCTCGAGGAAGGGAGACGCAGGGCAGCCGGGCTGCGGGCGGGGTGTGGGGACGGCGCCAGGAGCTCCGGCCCCCCGGCTGCTCCTAACTTTCTTTCCTCACTTTCCTGCCCTCCTGCACCCGGTCGGCGTCCGTGGGTGAAAACTCGGTCCGGGCGGGGGCCGGGCGGCTCGCCCTCCGGCATGTGCGCCCCAACTGTCCGCCCGAAGGGCGAGGCCGGGCCGGGGGGCGCGCACCCAAGGCGGGGGCGCGTCCCAGCCGCCGAGGCCGAGTGGTTTAGGGAGGCTGAGAAGGGACCCGCGGAAATCCATCCGCCCCTCGGACCTCTCGGGACAGGCGGTTTCCTGGGCGGACCCTCCTCCCCTGCTCCCCCGCCCGGTGTCACACTTTACCCCACACTCTGGCCAGCCTGGGTCCCAGCCCCGCTTGCAGGTCCCTGCAAGCCCTCTTCCAGGGTGTGGAGTCGCAGCCTTGACCTGGGAGGCTGGGAGAACTCGTCTTTGTCACTAACTACCTGCGGCTACCGGGAAGGGGTGGCGACGGCGGTGCTCAGTTTCCTAGTTGGCAAGAGCGGGGTGGGGTCCGACCGGTCCCTGGGGCGCAGACCCCCGCCGCTCGGCCTGCGCGCAGTCGTCCAGGTGTGCCCGCCCGGGGCCGCGGCTCCCTGCCAGGCCAGAGCTTCCTCCCCCGCAGCGCCCGCGCGGAGGGCGGGGGTTTCCTTAGGTGACTGCCTCCCGGGGACTCCCGAGGTTTAACCCCCACTTGCAGCCCTTCCATTGCATCTCGGCTTTGGGGTGGAGCTGGACCTAGCTGTCGCCGGCCACCGCGGTGGGACAGCTGTGTTCTTGTGCCGAACTCCCCTGGAGCAGAACTCATCCCGTCCGTCGCCACGGTTTCTCAAAATGGGGCTCCTGGAAAAGTTTTCTCCTCGAAATCCCGAGATTGAGATTGTCTCTTTTGGATGTTTCTTTTTGCTTTTTGAAGAATTTGACATTGGGCCAACCAAACTATTAAACTTAAAAAAAAAAAAAAAACCGGATTGGTGTCCGTGGTTCACGTGTGCCAAATGTCCAGACGGAACATGAGCGAGCCTGGCTTCGTGACTACCGCCCATAAACCCACTTGGCACGAGAGACATGCCTCAGAAGGTTTAATTGCACAATTTCAAAATCAAGCGGCCCAGACTCCAAGAGTCAGGTCCGTACTCGCCGTTGATGTCACTGGGTGGGAAGCCGGGCTTTGGTGCTGAGCGGGGCCTTTGGTGGGGGGGAGGCATAGAACAAGGGTTTCCAAACTTTGCTGCCGGTTGCAATCCCCTGGGATTTTAAATAATCAAAATTATTTGTCTGGCTGCCCCCCCCAACCCCCCACCCCCACATTCTGATTTAGTTGGTAGGGGTAAGAGCAGGGCATTGGAACTTTTAAAAGCTCTTCAGGTGACTCTGTTGGGCAGTCAGGTTTGGGAATTGCTGGCGCACAGGAAAGATTGGTAGGGTCTCCGCGAAAGATTACGTGCCGATGTAAGGAGCTCTTCTGGAACATCTGGAGTTTTAACAACCTTGCAAAATACAGGAAAGAGGGAAAAGGCAGGGTGTGAGTTCAGTAATGAAAGATTACTCTTTTCACTAAGGAGCTGGTGGGAAGCTCCTCTCCTCCACTGCCTGCAGGGCCCCCCTCCTGCCTGGGGTGCCCAGGAGAGGGTGGCCTGCCTGGGCCGTAGCAGCAGGGTCCTCCCGGTCATGTGCCATCTCTGTCTCTGCTGGAGAGACTCCTCTCCTTATTTTAAATTAAACACTCAGAGTGCCTCCAAAGCATCACTTTTCCCACCCCAGAAATGTTCCCAGCCTTTGATGTTGCTGCTTTGAACACCACTATTAGTGGTTGGAGATTTGTTGCTGAGAAAAGTATAAATACCACTTAATTTGCCTGTGTATCCCATATTCACTCAAAAAAGAATGTTTCTGAATAAAATAGAGTAGGCGAACAAATACTATTCTGTTAAAGTAACATAAAAAGACTAAATTTTAAGTGGCAAATTATTAATATGAGGAGATGAAGTCTTTCTACAATCAAATTCAATGCTTTGTTCAAGAAGATTTATTCATGTTAGTGAGGGTTTTGTTTGGTTCTAGGTTATGGTAACTTGGTTACTTAACTGTACTTAGAGTTAAGTACTGTCAAACACTGTTTTAAATGTCCTTTTTATCCTCACATCATGTGAGGTGGGTACTCTCAGTATATATCGGGAAACTGAGATACAGAGAAGTAAAGTGACTCCCCCACAGCTAGTAAGAGGCAGAACCAGAACTCAGACTCAGGCCTTTGATTCCAGATCCCTCCCTCAACCTCCTAACTCCACTGCCTTGAGTTCTGGTAGCTGGAGAGCCAGGTCAGGTGTATCTGCCTGTCTAACAGCAGATGCTGGAAGCGGAAAGGACCCAGGGCATGGCTGGTTAAGATGGGCGCCTGTCTGAAGCTTGAAACAGATGCCTGCCGTTCGGTGGCCGGCCCTCGGCTCAGGGTTCCTCCGTCCTCACTCTGGTTGCCAAGTCAGGGGGTGTGGAGATGGCGTGAGGGAAGTGCTCTTGAAAGTGGAGAGAGAGGTGCTGCTCTGGAATAGATCCTAGGTGTTACTCCAAGAGTGTGGTTATTCTGAACCTAGTGAGCTTTGTAGAAATGAGCCTGCCGCGGCCCCACCTCTGAAGACATTCCTATTCAGTAGGTCTGAGCTGTATTAAAGAGAAACAAAAGTGGGGATTTTAATGGTATCCAAAGTGAAGAACCATCACCTAAGGAGGTCAGATCTAGAAAGCCCAGGCCTGGGCTGGCAGCCGGGGGGCCTTTCTTCCCATTCCAGTCCTGGGGGGCAGGGGGATAAGTCGCTTGGAAGCTCCAGGCTTCTGAGTCCTCATGTCTGAATTCAGTGACTATTTACTGGGTGCATAGAATGTGCCAGACACTAAGTTAAAAGGGGGATATAGTGTTAATGGTTTCTACTATTGCCTCCAGAAATGTAATTCTTTAAGCCACTAATTAAATATTATTAAGTTGCTTTTCAAATCTGAAAAGACCAATGTGGTCTGTCGTGGTGTGTACCCACGCTGCCGTAACACAGACTAGCACAAACGGGCGATAGCTCCGGTAGGCTTTTAACAGTCGTTTCTGGCTTCGTGTATTTAGTTTCATAATTCATAATTTTTCAAACACCTATTCTGAATTTGAAGAAGCCAGTCGCCACAATCCATTGTACTGCGTAATTACACCTGGTCATGTTCAAAGCATCAACATGTTTTGAACTGTTTTTAGAGGTAGTGTCAGTAAAGATGAAGGATTCTGTTTGAAAAGAAAATATTTGTTTTTTCTTTGATCTAAGCTCCAGGACTAGCAGCTAATGTCTGAAACTTTTTTGACAGGAGTGACAAATCAACTCTAATGTTAAAGACAATTGATTTTTATGACTATTTAAGGGCAGGTGGCCTGTGCTGTTGCCCACATCCTGAAATAGGGCCGGCATCAGAATGGTGAGAACAGCAGCCTGTTGAAGGACCCTCCTGCAAAATAATGCGGCCCGTGCAACGTGACTTGCTGTGCAAGGTGTATCTGGGTGTGCGTGTGCTTTAATTCTGACTCAGTTAAGTACAGTAGTAATGGGCTTATTTATGATTAGGTTTTACCAATAGGGGCATGTTTTGAGAAAAGTTCAAAGTTTTAGAATATGGCTCATCCATACATTGTTTCCCTGTAAATACAATTTAAAAAACTAGATTCTGTTCCTTGGATCCATTCCATTTTGTTTTCTTCTGTCGCTTATGGACATCTGAAATTATGGTAAGAAACATGTTTAGTCTCAGTGAAGTATCACTGGTTTATTCTTAAACCACCAACATGTATAAATCTTAATTTGTTCGTGAAGACCATCCCCATTTGACATGACAGTGTTTCCCCACACTTTGTTTTTAATTTTCTTCTTAAAAGCTTGAATTTTCCAAGAAAACTCCAGCAGTTGGCTCTTTGGATAGCATCTCAGGATCGTCTGCTGCTGGGCCTGTGGGCACTGGCTGTTAGTTTGATTTGGGGCAAGAATCCAGGCTTTGAGACTTATTCAAATAACTGGTTTGTCTGTAATTTTCACTTTTTCAGAGTTGTTTAGTAAAGCTTCCTTCCTACACATTTAGATAGATACACTCAATCCAATTGTCTAGAAAGTTGCCTGAGCCAGCTGGAGGTGGGAGGGATAGTTGAGGCCAGTGAGAAGTGGGGGTGTGTTTGCTAAGCCCCTGGAAAGTTAAGTGCTGGATTTGACATTGTAATCCCCAAAGGCACTGGAGTACAGTATCGGATGCCTGGCTGCATTGACTGAGCATCTGTGAATTGCATATGCTCGGAATAAATTTCACTCCCACCAGTTTCAGCAGCTTGCTTTAGAAGGCAGTAAGCGAAGGGTAACATGGGTGGATAGGGTTTCCCTCTCTACTCCAAGTTATGTTCCATTCTTGGGGGTTCTCAGGGAGAGACCCAGAGAGTCCAAGTGTCCTTTCTGACTATATCTGGAACTTCTTACTGAAAACAAGCCTGAATTCCAAATCAGGGGGCCAATGGTTAGATGAGAATGTCTTGTGCACAGCTCTAAATGTACCTGCAATTACACCATTACTAGTGGGCCAGCACACATGGCCCTGATTTAGTATAAATAATTGCATAAGTTTACCACTATTGTTTGCCCTTGGAGTAGAAGGACAAATATTGGTACCTGTTACAACTTAGGCTTTCATTTCCAGTTTTTCTTTATGTTTGAGCCATGAAGAGCGTTGAGTACTCTTCCATCTGTATTTTGAGATGTAAGGATGAATTGGACTTGGTACTTGCCCTTTAGTGTCTGGAAGTCAATTAGGGGAAGAGAGAGCTAGAGATGGTATGTGTAAAAAAAAGTCACAGAAGCAATGACAGAATTCTCTACAGGATAAAGAAAGTCTTTTGAGATCAGTCATTGCTTCTAATTCTACCTGGAGAGGAGAGCAGGTTTAACGCCAAATGGAAGGGATTACTCATGGGGGCCTTCAAAGATCTATTTGGTTATATGGTTGTTTCCCTGGAGAATAGGATGTGAAGGGCACTACAAGAGAAGTGCTAGTAATTCAGCATTACGGGAAGAGACGGAATAAGTGGTGAGGTGACATACAACTCATAGAGAGGTTTGTCATCCTCACTGTGGCTCTGGGCTTTGTCCTGTGTGAGAAGGGAGCCACTGTGGGACTGACATGGAGCATGTGGTGTTTTAGAAAGTTGGTTCTAGCAGCAGTGCGGGGTTTAGACTGTAGGGTCAGCAGTGGAAACAGAGATCCATGACTTTGTGCAAGTGACTCTGGGGTTGACCAGAGGCAGGACAGATTGATACTTGTATGTGGCCAGTCCAAGAAATAGGGAATCCCAGGACAACACCCAAGCTTCTGACTTGGAAGCCTGGATAGATACTAAATCCAATCCGAGAGGCTGGGAAGTCAAGGAAATTGGGTGAAGGGAATGGAAGGAAGTCAAATATGAATTCGGCTTCTAGATGTGTTGAGTTTGAAGTGCTCAGATGAACAGTGCAGGAGGCAGTAGAATACGAGGTCTGGAGCCCAAGAGAGCAGTGTGGCCTTGCCTTGTCCCGTGATAGGTATTTCCATTGCAGTCATGGTCTTTGTTCCCAGAGTAGCCCAGCCCCTGACAGCCTCCTGACTCTGCTGTCTCCTGGCCACCGTCAGCATCACCGTGGAGCTGCATTGCCAACTGCTTTCCAGATCAGGCTCCTCACTACTCGCAGTTATCAGCAACTGCTAGCATGCTGGACATATTAGCATAAGGCTGCAAACCCTCTGATGGGGATCCCTGTTTCTTATTTAAGACAGCTTCAAATTACTCAAGTTTTTTGGCGAATGAGCCAAAAAGAGTAGGAGATGAATTTTTCTTTTTTTTTTTTTTTTAAGCAATAGCTTTTGAACTTTGTGCCTTATAATCACCTGAAGTGCTTTTGAAAAAGAGAATGCTTTACTGCACCCCAGACCAATTGAATCAGAATTTCTGGAGAATGAGCCGGACACACACATTTTTTAAAGCTCCCCGGGCAATTCTGAGGAGTGGCTTAAGTGTTGTATGTGGCTTGTAGCAGAAGGAATTTTGTCTTTGTTCTCAGAACCCCCCATCTCTTACTCATCTCATGAGCTTTTTCAAGATCCAGGGGGCAGCTTTATATTTCATTAGTTTCAGAGTCACGTTTCATTTTCGTGAATTAGTCCATTAGAAGTTTATTATGGTGGCTCTCAGAGTGTGGGCCCAGGACAGCGGCAGCCACACCTGGGAACCTGATGGAAATGCACATTCTTGGACCCCACCCTGGACCTCTGAGTAAGACGCCGTGGATGGGCCACGGTTTGTGAATACAGGCCCTCCGGGGCATTCCCATGCATGCCAGAGTTTGAGAACCGCGTGTAAACTACATGTGCATCTTGTGCTGGGGTCTGGATAGACCAGAGGAACAAGAGAAGTGCACTTGTCCTCAAAGGACTCACATGGGAAAGGCTCAACAGTGAGCGAGAAAGGCGTTCTCCTCCCTGTAAGGCCATGTTTTATGACAGATGTGGTTTGGGGTTTCAGTTGAAGCCCAGAAGAGGATCTGACTCATTCTACCTCTGTGAAAGGGGCAATTTCTCAAAAAGGGAATGTTTAGGTAGGCCACAAAGAATGGGATTTTCACCTGGCCTCCAGGCAGAGGGAAAAGAATGAGGAAATACGTGTAGGCCCAGAGCTCCTTCAGCAAACTCTCCAATTCTTGTCATTTCTATAAATGCAAAGATCTTACTATAGCAGATGCTAAGGTTTTAGAATTTCCTGCTTTATTTTTCTAAATTACTACAAGGAAACTTACAATGTCAAAAGTAAAGTTTTGGAGAGGTGACGCATTCTACATTTAAAAATTAAAATGGTCTTTTTTTTTTTTTTTTTTTGGAAGTAAAAACTGGATATGTGAAGAATTGAACTAGAGTCTAGATTATAGTTGATAGCTTTACCTTTCTCCCCAAGAGCATGATTTTTCCCTAAAACTTGTTATGAATAAGCAGAATGACTACTTACCGCCTTTATTTAACTCTTGCTACAGAAAGTAAAGAGAGAAATGAAGGAGAGACATCTATTTCCTGATTCAGTGCTGAAAATTGCACATGCTTACCTGTTTATTTGCAGAGATCATTTGGTAAAATGCGGCAGCTGGTGTTACCGTGTGTACTCATGCCCTTATGGAAAAGGAAACGCCGAAGGAAAGCCCACTGCTTACTTTGCAGTTGTCTTAAGAACGTTGTGAGGGATTTTGTTTTAAAAACAGAAATGTAATACCGGCGATTGTACCACTGTGGGCAAGCAGGCCTGCATACTGGGTGATGTCATGATTGCTTTAGCAGTTGCATTGCCCTGCATTCGATGTTGTTGTGACTCTTTGCTAAGGTTCTTGTCTTCTACTCCAGGTTTTGGATAAAATTGATGCGTTGCATATTGTCTCTTTGACATGACAAACTGACATTTGTGTGTGAAAAACTGTGCTTGTTTAGCTCCTTTACTCAAATTCTCCATTACTTTAGTGTCTGGAATAAAAACAAATCATTTATTGAATTTGTGCAAGTCCTTAAGGACAGGCAAGTGGGTCCTGAGAATTTCTGATCATTGTATGCAAGATTTCAGAAAGTTTTCAAAAAAAGTTTTTAAATGTCAAAAACCTGGTTTTGTTTATTTAACAGCAAACATTGGATACCTAAAAGCTGTAGGGAGATTTGTGATTGTTTCTCTTCATTTACATAATTATCTCCTAGTTCATTCTCATACACTATAAGCCATTGTAAATGCTTAAAATCGTGTTGAACAAGATAAATTAGACAAACTATTTTAAGTTTGTTCTAGTGCTAACTTGCAAGATATGACTCCTACTAGATTTTTTACTATAGTATATTTTAATATGGTATTAGAAAGTTAAAGTTACCTTTTTATAGGAAACAAGAACCCTAGAACCCCCAGTTTCGTCCACTTTTGATTAAGTCCAAATTAATGACAAGAAAACAAAAGGTGGTTATTGCAGAATTATCGTCACCTGTTGCTTTTTAAGGTACTGATTTTAAGAGACTTTTAAATATGGTGCATTTCAGAACTTTTTCTTGGCTTTGATTTGCTATAAAGTTACCAGAGTATCAGAAATTTCATCCTTATAGTTACCTCTTGATTTCTTCCTCTCTGCTGACATTTCCTGGTGCTTTAATAGACTCTAAGCATGGAACATATTTATGAGTAAGAGTAATGTATTGCCTTAATGTTTTCTTTCTTTTCTTCCTTCCCTCCCTCCCTTGCTTCCTCCCTCCCTCTCTCTTTCTTTCGGCTTCCTTCCTTCCTTGTTTTTCTCTTTTTTGCAAGCTGTTATGAATTAGCCCTCACAGAGAAAGAAAAGTTTTGGTAAATAACTGGAAATGACACTTTGCAAATAACTGCAAATGAAAAACTTTGTCAAATGGCTGTAAAAATATGCTATATAATTTTTGAAAGAAAGTGTCGAAGACATTCAATGTTTGTGATTATACAACTGTACATATACAGGTATCATTCCCTGAAACCTGGTGTTTCTAAAGAAGTTTTTCTTAATATGTGGCTTAATGTATTTCTTCCTGTAATTTGTTGTTAGTTATAATGAGAAGAGAAAAGAGGTTAGAATCTACTCTCTCAGTTTCAACTTCCATAAAATAACTAGATGATCCTAAGACTGTTTCCAACTGAAAACATCTATGAAATTAAAAGCAAATCTAAATTCATGCAAGATATGTATTTAAACATGTTGATAATAAATGTGCTCTCCCTGTAATTTAGATGCCAAAACATTGATGTCATAATAATAACAACACCTTGCATTTGTACAGCACTTTACAGTTTGCATAATGCCTTAATATCCATCTCTTTGAGCCTCTAACAACTCTACAGAATTGGGATAATTGTCCACATTTGAAGGTGAGGGACCGGGCTCAGAGCAATTCTGCAGTTTGCCTGTGGTCATGGCTAGTGGACATTACGGACCAGGTGCTTTCCTGCTGTGCAGCACCGTCTCCCAACACGGGTGTCCAAGGTTCCCAAGAACTCTCCTTACTCCTCCTTTGAGACCCTTTTTAAGCTAAAAATGATGCTTCCTGTTACTTTTAGTCCTGTTTGTTAATCAAAAGGCTAACACAAAGTAGTCTTCAAAATTTATTATACTTCTATTAGTAATGCTTAATGCCCTTCACAATTTCTGTATATTTTCTGTTTCTGTATATTTCTCTTCTGTTTTGGTTCCTTTCTCACTTTTCCTCTTCTTATGAAGTACTTTTTAGAGCCAAGTCTCTTATGTATGTGTTAAAACTGCGCATTTTATAAGATACAGGGAAATTAATCTGTGAGCCTTGAAAACATTTACTTTAGAAATTAGAAGCATGACTTTATAAAATCATGTCATAAGCTTCTATAAATTTTTCAGACCTATAAATATCTGCAGGAAAAAATGAGGGGAGAAAGCAACTCAATTCAGCGTTGGGTCAGTTAGCAATGCCTATGGCAAAGTGTGGTAATTCACTTTCATAGATCTGCAAGAGCCATTTCTGTGATTTAAATGAAAGCACACACTTAAACTCAGTAGGGTGTGAAACGACTACTATGAAAAGAGACAAACTTAACAAATAGCGTGACCCTCCAGGAGTGTTCATTTTCTATATCAAACCCTTTATAAGAAGTCAGTCTGGCTGGGATTATACTTGCAAGCATTGACTTTTAAGGATAAATTGTTACAAATATCAAATGATTCACTTGGAGGGACTTTGATGGTTGAGGAACGGAACGTGGGAATGTGATGTAGGTAGAACTCTCATTGATGGTGAAATACCTCTCCCAGAAGAAATTTCAAAATGCAGTGTCCGGTGTTCATTTTCCTTCACTAGGAAGGAGGGACTTTTTTTTTTTTTTTGGTTACTTTTTATTATTAACATAGTGAAACTTTTTAGTACTCCAGCTGAAATTCCCCCAAATCACATTTCTATTTCATGATTTGAAAGTGAAATAGGAAAAGTGCTGTGTTCCGGCTGAATAATTGATCTTCAGTTGTTAAATCTATATACTGCAGGTATATAGATTTAACGAATATTGCTAGGAGAACACATTGATTTTTCAGGCCTGGGATGACATATCTCTTGTTGAATAAGTAAACCTTTCCAGTAAACAGGCAGTGAGTACATTGATTTCAAGGTGGCTTTTGTCACTGGGCCTCTAAGTCTTACAAAAGTTGCTTGGGCAAAAGCTATGCCATTTCACCTTCAGTCAACAAAAGTCTACTCAGCCAAGGAAGAATACAAAGTTGAGCAATTTGGTGAAGTGGGACAACACAGAGTCAGCTAAACGAGTTGCCCAGTTTTTCACTTCACTTTTCCCCTTTAAAGACACTTTCTTGTTTGAATGAAGATTTAGTGATGTGCCTGGTTTTGGGGAGAGACAGGTGAATGGTAAAAGTTCAAGATGGGTGGAAGACTTGGGTGGTTATCTGAGTCCATCTTTCCTCATGGTAGACTATTGTTCTGAAAATCTTGGCTAGAAAAGCTAGGCTTTAGGTTTCTTGGGCAATGGCTACTAAATATTCATAATGTTGGTCAGTTGCAAAAACCAGACATTTGAACTATAGCCAGGGAAATAAGCAGTCATGAATTCAAGGCCTGAACCATGCTAATGGAACCAATGAAAATGGAGTGCCAAGGAGAGCAGAGTTGCCGATAGTGTATTCTTCTCTTGCAGCTTTTGGAATTTTGTGTGTGGTTTCTTTATTGCCTCCTTGGAGAAGGGAAAGATAGGGTTCCTTGGATTTGAGTTTGAGGAGATGTTGGACTTTTTTTTCCTCCCAGACTTGCATCCTTTCAGAGTGGCAAGAGAAGAGGTAGAATGAGGCGGTGGCCGCAGGTGAGATGGAATGGTGCTGAGCACAGGTGTGTTGAATGCACCTTGGCAGCCTACTAGAAGTTTTACAGGCTTGGTGACTTCTGAACACTATTTACAAGGTTGATTTTTAATTAAAAGAGAACCTCTAGGTACCACATAATGTGATAACAGTAGTACTGATCTCGTGATAGTCACATGTCCCATTCACAAGATGCTCTGCCAAGCCAAAAAAGGCCCCGGCTAAGTTTAAGAGTAGTCTTAAAAGTGGCAGATAATAATTAATTAATACCCAGTGATTTTGAAATGGGACATCAAACATACCGGCTCAGTAGTGTCATCCTCAGAGGGAGAGAGAGAACGATTGCATCACTAAGTCCATCTCTATCTGAAGAAGCAGCTTCGCATAACAGGGTGGAGGTTAAATGGGCCTCTGAGGGAAAAAATTATGTTTAAAGATGACTTTTCTTTCACAAACAGTTTGCTCAAGCGAAGTTTCCTTCTCTGTGTAGGGCATCACCAGCACACACGTCTCCCGAGCCCTTGAGTGTGGAGCGAGCAGAGGCCTGGCCTGATCCAGGGGGTTCTGGTGTCCTGGGGTGAACGTGAGTCATGGCATAAATAACCAGGACGTGCTCACAGTTTGGCACCTCTGACTCCAAATAAGTGACTGCCTCTTGCTCTCAGCTGTTGAGGCTGGTGACCGCATCCCCGTCTGGTCTCCGGCTGTGTTGAGCTCTCTGCTGGCGGTGGCGTTTCCCAGCAGGGTCTTCTGCCCACTGACTGATTCTCTGCGCTACTGGTTGGCAGAGTCGACTCTGCCATCAGGGGCTCATCAGGCTGGAGGTCCGGGGAAGCCCTGGGAATCACGCTGCTCTTAAAACAAAGGTCTCTGTTCCTGGACAGATATCTGAAAACTTCCACTGGCTCTAAGTATGTCCAGGGTTGTTCTATGTGTAATTTTCTTAATCTGAAAAATATTGTCATAGGCTACTAAATGCATTAGATCAATGATTCTAGGATGACTCATTACTAACATTCAATAGATGACTTTTTTTGGTTCTAGAAAAAGCATGAACTTTCTTGTGTCTACCTTCTATTTGATGTTAAATTTTTTATAAGTAGGAGAAACAAAAAGTGGTCATGGGACTAAAACATGAACACAGCAAACAGTAAATATACCAAAAAAAGACCTGCTGCTATGTGATCTTTTTTTTTTTTTTTTTTTTGATCGAAGTTATTTATTAGCCTTTGGCTGCTCCAGATGCCCAGGGAGGCGCTGCGCTGTGCCCGTGCGGCAGACTCTGTGGAGCCGCACTTCCTGGCCCGGGACACAGGCCACCTGGGCTGCAGGTGATGCTGGCCCAGGCGAGTAACCCCGGCGAGTCTCAGTTCTCTCCTCTGCGGAGTGAGGGCGATGACCGTACTCACAGCGTTGCGGAGAGGACAGCAGAGAGGGTTTGTGTGGAGGCTGGAGCACCGTCCCTGTGTGTGGCGCTGTTGCTGTCGGAAGCGCTGCGCTGGCACCTGGCCCCGTGCGAGCCCTGTTATAGGGGAGGAACCTCAGGCTGAGCAATGTCACCTGCCTTACCCGAGGCCATCGGTGAGGGAAGCGGGCCTGGACTCTCACGGGAGAGCCTGGGCTCCTGAAGGCTACACGATTCCAGCCAGATGTCCCTCCTGGGTCCCGGATCCTCAGGGAGGCACCACGGCCTGCAGGGCAGGAGGAGCCTCAGCCTCCCCCACTCAGCTCGTCCCTTTGGTGACTGTGCGGTGGCCCCACTGCAGGACTCTCAGCACATCCAGCTAACGCTCCTTCCTTCTGTGGTGGATCTTACTGTCCCTCGAAAGAGCATTGTCAGTTTGTGTCTGTAGTCTCGGCTGGTTTTTAAAATACTCTTCAGTTCACTGTGTCACCCTGATGATTTCTTCCTGCACTATTGTCAGGTTAGGATTTTTGTTGCGGCTACTGGGAAAGGCTGTTTCTTCTTTGTGTTCTCTTGCTTGGCCTTTCCCCCCCCGGAAGCTGATGGGGCAGTGATGAGCACACACGGTTCCAAGGGGTTCCACCTGCGTCATCACGGTCCCGGGGAGTCTGGACCGCCTCACACCCCGCAAGAAGGGGGCAGACACACCCTGCCTGGAGCACTTGGCCCTTCCATCAACGGTTCTGCTTCTCTGCCGGGGACTGTGTCTGTGCGCCCTTTCCATTATTGTTTAATATTGGATCTGGAATTAATAGAGCTGTCAGGAATCGTTTAGTGCACTGGTGGCCAGTTTTGAACTAGTCCACGCTCATACCCAGGGACTGCTGTCTTCGTCTGGGCTCCATCATCCTAATGTCCGTAGGTTTCCAGAATCTTCACCTGATTCATAATAAGAAGGTCTGCAGGTGTTATATGGAACCATAAAAATGCACCAATTATCTATCTGTCTTTTTATCTATCATTGTTTCCTAACTGCAAGGTAATAGACTGGTCACGATTAACACATCCTAGGGACTTGCTCTTTCCTACCAGCAGCATATAAAAGTTATTTTTGAAGTTGTTTTAAATCTGTGAGTAAAAATAAATTTCTTTGCTCCAAGAAACACCAAAAATGGAAAAGCTAACAGTTCAGAGCTGATCATTTATCTCATAGACATTGCTAGTGGCATAGTTGCTTTAACAGTGAGTGATTTATTAGATATTAGGTTTACAAATGGGTTGACGGGTGATTGGACCTGTGTGCCAGTGTTCCCCGTCCATGAGGTTTCGAAGTGGTGGCACACAACTGTGGGACAGACGCTACTTGGTAGTGTTCGTTCCTTTTGAAAACCTGGAAGCCATGAAGGGAAATGGCCTTTGAGCCTACCACATAAGCCTTTATAGGGAAAATATTTTATTTTCTTTGAATATTAACATTATGATAAGCATTTTTTTTTTTAAATGTCAAGGAGAAAAATGTGTGGTGAGGAAGAAAGAAAGAAAAACGTTAACTGTTGTACTTCCCTAGGTAATGTTTTAAGTGTTAGGTTATTCACTTTCAAAATACATTTCATTTGTTTGGACTTAATATTTTGATCTTATTTTTCTCCAGTAATAGTATTTTATTGAAAAGAGAAGTTAAGATGAGTTTTTTGTAGTTCTTAGAAAATCATACTAAAAACGAAACAGAACACTGACTACCTTATATAAATACAAATAGTTTGCTGCAATAGCAGAACTTTTGTTGTTAACTTTTTATTTTTAAAGAATTACAGATTCATAGGAAGTTGCAAAAAAATCTACAGGGAGTTCCTGTGTACCCTACCCTCAACTTCCCCCACTAACGTCTTAGTAACAAGGTTTTGTATATTTATCTTAGCATGTTTATGTAATGTTAACTTAGGCCAAAAGCTCTCCATTTTAATTAGCTTGTGATATGATATAGAAATCGTAGCCTTTCACAATACTATTTGGAAGTTAATTTTTTAAGTGAAAGTTTTTGCTCTTTAAGGTTTGGAGGCCATGAAGGTATGAAGAAGACAGGGATGGAGGGAGGGAGGACACAGGTGGGGAGGACAGGGACGGAGGGAGGGAGGACACAGGTGGGGAGGACAAGGGAGGGAAGGGGGAAGGACAGGGAGGGAAGGAGGGAGGACACAGGTGGGGAGGACAGGGACGGAGGGAGGGAGGACACAGGTGGGGAGGACAGGGAGAGAGGGAGGGAGGACACAGGTGAGGAGGACGGGGAGAGAGGGAGGGAGGACACAGGTGGTCAGAAAGAGGGAGGCTGAGTAGCTGGACAAAGAAACAGCTCGTGGTTTTTGGATTAATTTACATGTGCTAAGTTTATATTCTGCCCAAATCACAAGTGTGTGTCTGTGTGTGTGTGTGTGTGTGTACCACTCTATCCATCCTATATTTATTTTCATCTGCTTGGTCTATATTTTAAGAGTAGGTGCCCTAGATGAGGGTCTTTGGAAAGCTGGTGAGGCCATGTTTCTTGACTTAGATGCAGTTTGCACAGATTATTCATTTGTTGAAAAATTCATGGACCTGTACACTTCTGATTTGTACATTTTTCTATGTATATGTTACATTGTAATACAAATTTTAAAAATATGTATAGTGCTTCTGTACTCTCAACCACTTGGTAGAGGAAATAGAGAACCTACAAAGAAAGCCAAGATTTTATTATAAATCTAGACTCTCAAGGAAAGTATTGGACTTTAAGTTAAGGCAATTCATCTATTCTTTCTTTTGGTATAAATGGCCAAAGGATCTCTTAAACTCAAAGTGACACTCCTTTTAGGGTTACTGCAATTTACTCTCAGTTGATTATAAGTAATTTTAAAGTAGGATTTGAAAGAAGTTAGCAACAAGTACCATACTCCTTTTGTTCCTTTACGTGTGTATAAAACCCACCATAAAAAGCCTCCTCTTTTAAGGCGGAACAGGAGCAACGTATGTAACCTGAAATTCTGTATCCCCCATAACAAGATAAAAAAAAAAAAAAAAAAAAAAGCCTCCTCTTTTGACGGGTATCCACCAACTGCGGAAACTTTGTAGGACAGAGCCTTTGGGGGTAACCACAGCCCCCTTTCTCATCTGCTGACTCCCATCGTCGGGTTGCTGGAATACGGGAGCCACATGCAGAACGACACAGGGAAAGGGGAGAGAAAATAAACCTTGGATGAAGGAAAGCTTCCCACGCACAGCGCACACGCACACACTTACCACAGATCCCCTGTGGAGCTTCTGGACCCTCCCCGCTTGCCATCAGTCCTGAGCCCTGACCCTTACACCTGTTACGTTGCACAACCGTAAGCTATGTTTGCTAGACCAGCAGGGGCAGTTTATTTTAATAGATTGGTATAATTTGGCAGAATCTTATTTGCATGTTTCATTTTCATTTTTCAGCTCAGTTCAACTCAATAGGCATGCATTAAATTCCTACTGCATACCATGTAGGAATGTAGGAAATATAGGAAAAAGCTGCTGGGTGCTGGGCTACATGGTCAGAAAACATCACCTCTGTCCCAGGGAGCCCATAGTCCAGACACCCACTCATTCCATCCTGTTCCCGAAAGCAAGAATGTAGCCTCACTTGGTTTGTGAGAACTTCAGAGCTGAAAGAGTGGTCACAAGAAGCCAGAATGGGGTTCGCTAACATGCATGTGCATGCATTTAGTTAAGTGTAGCGTGGCTTTGCAAAGCACTTCCCAGAGGCCTTGACCCACTGCATCTCCTCCGAATAATCGAGTGAGCATAGCCTCGATTCCCGTGTGAGCTCTTCACCAAGGCCGTGCAGTAGACAGCAAGTTTCAAGCTCCTGTCCTCACATAGGACCAAATTTGTCTTGAAAATCTGTGTACCCTCTTCACATTTCCAAGTGGACGTAAAATATTGATTACCCTAAGCTTAACAGTTGCAGGAGATACAATTTCAGTTATATGGTGAAGCTGGTCCTCATAGTCAAAACAGTCAACTCAGATTCACGGTGGAAAACCAGAAAGATTCGGGCTTCTTTTTTTCTGATCAGAAAGCTTATTGACACCTTCCTCAGGAGATCTCTCTCCGTCCTGAACTCCGACTCCCGCTAAGACGCTATTTCCATACGTTGTGCACAGGCGGGGCCCCGAGCGCGGCTGCAGCGTGCCCAGCACCGGGCAGGGGCCCGGCTAGCTGCTCTGCACTCCGGCTTCGCCTTGGTGCGGCACCTGGGAGGGTTACCCTGCAGCCCTGACACGCGCCAGACTGAAGAGAGGTGAGAGGTGCGCCTGCGTTTGAAAAGCAAGAGAAGGGGGCTGTGGGAGGGAAGGAGCGAAGGACACCCCAGAGCCATGGCACATTCAGGTGGGTCGGTTTTAGGAAAGAGGAACATGGAAGGTGAGAACCTGGAATTGATCTGTTGTGCCCATACTCCATGCAAGGTTGTTGTGGACCCCCAGGGGACACACACCCCAGCTTCAAGACCGCCACCTTGACCGGAAGGACGGCAGTAAGGTGGCAGTGTGCAAATGATGTGCGAGCAAACTCCAGAGGAACCCCACCTGCCGGAGCACTCGGCCCTTCTGCAACAGGGCGGCCTCTGGAGCGGGAGACCCGGGCAGCGGACGGCGACGCGCGGCAGAGGCTGCTCAGCGAAGCCACCACTCAGCGAAGCCACCACTCAGCGAAGCCACCACTCAGCGAAGCCACCACTCAGCGAAGCCACCACTCAGCGAAGCCACCACGCTGCAGGCGCGTCTGTTCGTGCATGGCCAGTGGGTGCCGGGCGCCCCCAGGCCGCGCTTGCGCAGAGGGGGCCGTGTGCACGTGGCCCAGCCCGCAAGCAGGTCGTTAGGTGGCAGTGGAACCATTATGAAACTGCTCTGAAGTCATTTTCCCAAACTGGGGGCCACGATATACCCATAGGGAAGGGCTTGAGGATTTTATAAGATTTTTTACATTTTGTTCACATTGAGGAAACTTTAAATTCTTTTCAGCTTATATGCAGATTTAACCATTTTGTGGCAATGAATCCCAGTCATCATGTGTGAAGGAGTGTGTGTAAATACAATAATATTATTTTAAACGATCGCTTACCTCTTAAGGAAATTAAGAAGAGGAAAGAAGAGCTGTTATTTTATATTTATCCCCACATTTACCACGTGCTTTCTTTCTCTTAGGTGCCTCAGTTCTGCACTGCCTGCTATCAGTTGCCTGAAAACAGTTGCCTCTCATGTTTTCCTCAGTTTTCTGGTTGCTCATGGCGGGGCCGGTCTGGTGCCAGGTGCTCGGTCATGGCCAGAAGCAGAAGTTTGCGGGCGGAATTTCAATAACGTTAAACCTCAGCTCCACAGTCAGTTATTTTCAGATTGAAGTTCATGGAAATTTTCGTTCCATAAAAAGGATCCTTACGTCATTGAACTTGAGACATGTCACTGTAAGAGAATGCACGCCCTGGGCACAGTGCGTCTCAGAGGACACATGGGGAGGCTGTCTGCTCGACACTCTGCTGTTGTATCAGGGACGTCAGTAAGGATGTATTAGTGTATGACCTGCTCCTTAAATGCTTGGCTGACATTTGCGTAGTGAACATAAACTAAGGATTCCGAGTTCTGTTTTGTTCCCTTTGAGGGAAGCCTGGAAGCCTGAGGTGGGAGGTGTGTGGACGCAGCAAAGGGTGTGGAAGCCCCAAGGAGAGGCAGAGCGACTGATGATGCTGGATGGGAAAAAGAGGGACGTCAGGGACCAGATCTGACTTGAAGGTTGGCATGGAGAAGAGGCTGGAGGGCACAAAGAGGCAGAAATCGTTTCCGATCAGGAATCTGGAGAGGCACGTGCTTTGTTGAAGGACAGGTCCTTGGTGGGGGGGGGGGGGGCGGGCAGAGGCTGAGCTGGTATGTGTGGGGTTATACTCAGGGTGGGGTTTACAGAGAGTGAGAACAGAAGGCCTGTGAATATTTGAGTATACGGGTGTTTGAGAAATAGGTGGTGTCGTCCCGTTTCTTTTCATATTCTCTGCTGTCACAAGTGGGTGCAAAGAAAGCAGCCCGTGCACTGTGATCCCAGACAGGCAAGCAGACTGGGACCGTTTCTAAGCTATTGGAATGAGAGAGTGCTGGGCAGACAAACGGTGTCCTCTTGGAGTTTCCTCTTGATTAACAGCTAATTAAGCTCTGGCACATGACTGTTCTCTGAACTCTGTTCTCTTAACTCGTACATTGATGGTAAATCAGAAATTCAGAATTCCCTAAATGTGTCACAGTATGTAAGCAACTGTGTTTTGGTGTACGTCAGGATCAGTGCTGTATCTATTGTGTATGCTTCCAACAGAGTAAAGTTGCTTATTGGAAAGTTTTATTGCGGGTCGCCTGAGTTTTCTGCATCAAGCTTGGAATCTAGCCACATGGCAATCAGAAGAATAATTGTGTACCCCTAACCCCCAGGACAATATTAATATAAGAAGTGGATTATACCTCTGCAGCTATACTGCCTACAAACTTTCTATCCTGCACTTCTTCAAAGCAATATGAATCCTGAGGCCCCCAGCTGAAGTCAAGTAGAATTCAGAAATAATTAATAAGCAAAAGGTAGAGTTGGAAGAACTGCGTATATAAGTCCTCTGGAAAATTCTTTCCATTAGAGAGAAGCTTTGGTAAATGCAAACTGGGTAAGTTAGACCTTTGCAATTTATTTTAATCATCGCTCTTTTTGTTTCAGAGCTGATTTAAAATATTACAAAGCAACATTTAGAAATGCTTTTCTAACTCTTGTCTTTACTCTGGATTTGATCCTTGAGTTACTAAATAAGTGGAGAGAGACTTTCTTTGTTTTTGTTTTTCAGTGTCTACTTATAAAACATGTTTTTTGAGCTACTATGTTTTTGTGACAGCATGTCTTTTTCCCAGGAAATCTCAGGTTAACATTAAATAGGCACTGGATGTTTATCTGATCTTGTTTACAGGAGCATGAGAAATTTTTAACCTTTGTATATACTTTACTCGATTAACTAGGTAAGAGGTCATTAGAACATTTAGAATTCCACACCAAACTTCAAAAATTATCAGGTGAAGTCTACTGAATTCTACATCAGAAGATGTTTGTTATTCACTTAGGAATAAAATTAGCTTCAGGAGAAATAGTACGTGGAGTCCCATTTGGAAGTCTCTTCGTTCAGTGACAGAAACCCTGACAATGTGATGGTCTTTCCCCAAGTTAAAAAGATCACTCTGGATCACAACAGTAGAGGACTTTTAGTAAATCCAGTGTGTCTCTTCTGTGAATAAGTGCCGTGACAACACACACACGATGGCAGAGTCATTGATGATGGGCGGAAGTTATATAAAAAAGCGTGGAGTAAGCCTGAGGCATAGTTCATTCAGCCCCCAACTCTCAGCACCCTCCCACGTACGGTGTGGACACCAAATAAATATACCATCTGCAGGCATTGAACAGATCCTAACACATCTGTATTCACTGACAAGCATTGATATATTAAAAAAGAGGGGAGGAAGATGTGATTTAAACCAGTAGATGATTAGATCGTAATGATCTCAATTCAGAATTTTTCTCATTAGCATTTTTCATGCTTAAATAGTAGTACCTAGAAAAACAATTATGTCCAAATGAGCATATAGGCCTTATCTGAAAACATGTGGGTGTGACAAGTGTTTTCTTACCAATTGTACTTTTCAGACAATTCATCTTTAAAGTACATTGGTTTAAAAGTATTTTTAAGAATGTAGTAGTTGCATTAAAACTTGAATTTTTGTCAAAGAAAAACATATCTCAGGTAATCACAATTAAACCTCTTCATATAGAAGGGTCTAAGAATTGTTTGCAATATTCACCATTATCCAGAAAGCTCAGGAACATATATTTCTTAGTATTTTTGTTTGTTTGTTTTTAATTCAAATTAGTAGAAATTGGCAGGCAGGTCAGAGTAATATATGGTCTTCTTGGTCCCCTTAGTAATAAAAAGCCCTTATTTTTGCGTGGAATATGATAAAGTGATTTTAAGTGCATGATAAAAGGTTATAACCCTGACAACCCCTAAACATTACATCACAGAAAAGTAAGTTTGACTTGCATGTGCCTTGGGAAAAACTACTAACTTGTAACTCCAGAAACACTATAAAGAGTAAGTTGCTCCACACATGTGTCGTGAAGGTCAGATACCTGGTGGTTATTCATTAATGGCAAGAGGCAGAGTCACATCCTATCTGGTTGTCGGGGTCCCCTCAGAGTTGGCACAGATGGGAAGGCCACGGGCACCAGATGCGGAGCTACTTAAGGAAATGAAGTTGAACTTTGAGGACAGGGAAAGCCACATCCATCTGAGTCTGTGGGTTGTGCCCTATGTGCCATGTGCCTTCTTAGACTCAACACATGATTCCTCTTTCCTCTTTGTGTTTCCATGTGGCACGCATGCGGGTGAGGGTCTCCTTTGCAGAAGGGGCTAATGCAAGTCACTCTGTACATGTGCATGAGGAAGTTATAAAGACAGAAAATTTGGAATCATCAACCAGGTGACTTTTTGAATTATGAAACAAGAAGATACGAGGTCTGTCAGGAAAGTATCCAGCCATGAAATATGAAAAATAGAGACATTTGTTGAAGACGATACAAGAAACATTGCACATAGGACAATGACGCCCCAGTCCCTTCAAAGTGTGAGGGGCACCCTGGGACCTCGCACAGTTCTCCCAGCATCTCTCACCCTCACCCGCACGCGTTCAGCTCTCTCAGGTGTTCTTGTGCAGGCCGTCCAGAATGTCAGTCGCGTTCGACAGATTCTTGCCCGTCTCTGGAGACAGTGCCTTGAACATAGTAGACAGCCGTAGACAGCCGCACGTTTATTTGCGCCTCCCTCATTGCAGTGTCCCCAGAAGCCTTCTGAATCGCCCCAGTAGCTTCCACAGAGGAACGTTCAAGCTTAACGCAAAATTTGATGCAGATTTGTTGCTCTGCTTGCCCATTGTGAACGCCACGGCCACACGGCACACACGCTCACTCGACAGGTCTAGCGCCCCCTGACGCGTGCAGTGACAACGTCGTCGTTCACGCATGCGCATCCCAGTCCACTGGCCTTGGCTGACAGGTTACATCCATGTCGCACAAACCGTTCTTGTTACGTTAACAATGGCTGGAGACTTTGCGGACAGCCCTCGTATAGCATATACGGAGTCATGCGCAATCTCTAAATAAAATAAGGGTAGCAGGTCCAACTGTGCTGCTCCGTACAAGGCTGGAGATGATCATCGTCTTTGCATGTACACATTGAACAAATCTTTCTCATTTTACCTTTGGAAATGGAAATTAGCATTGCAAGTGACTTTATCTTTTGTTGTTTTAAAAATAGAACCTCACATTTAAGTGTCTCAATTATTATGACAGACTGGCATCCCTTAAAAATGTACAGGACAGCCCTCTATGAGTATATATTCCAACTCTTTCAAACCGAGTGGCACCTCTCCCTCAAACTTCCATTTAGTGAGTGTCTACCATGTTCAAGACACTATCTTCAAAGCTCGGACTTAACATACAGCCTGGGACTTGAGGGATGAGTGAAGGTGATAGATTTGGGGAATGTGGAGGTCTGAACTACTGTTTCTTAACTAGGAACGGTTCCCTCCTCATCCCCCCCCCCCCCCCCCCCAGAAGGCATTTGGCGAGGCCTGGAGAAATTTTTGGTTGTCATACTGGGGCATGTTACTGGCCTCTGGTGGGGAGAGGCCGGGGATGCTGGTAAACGTTCTTTAATGCACAGGACAGCCCCACCACAGAGGACGATCCGCAGCCCAGAGAGTTAACAGTGCTGAGGTTGAGAAACCTGAGCTAAGCCAAGCCCACTGTATTCAGCTCACACTTATCCATCTTCTTAATATTACATTAGAATACTTTCTTGTTCTTTGGTGCTCTTGCTTTGCAGCTAATTAATTATTCCTTTGCCTGGGTTTTGTATGTGCCCAGAAGTGTAACAGCCAGCGTGAATTTTGGCATTCCTGACCAGTTGCACTTGGGCCAGCATTGCAACTTCACCTGCCCCAGCTTGTTCAACCTGAAAATTCACCAAGTGAAAGCAAGAGCCACAGGAAGACAGGACCCACCCGAAAGCTGCTTAGGGAGGGATCAGTAAGGCCCTGGAGTTAGGAACTGGCTCCTTCACTGCTGTAGAAACAACGTAAGTTTAATATAAAACATGTGCTTTTCTTTTTCCTTCTTATTTTTCCCCTCCTGGCAATGCAAGAGTGCCATTAGATAAAGAAATCCTTCACCACACTACTCTCTCAGAGCCAGAAGAAAAACCAGCTTGTTGTAGCTCAGCTTTGTCATGGAGAGAAGGCAGCTGCTCCACTCCAAAACATTCTTTCTCTAGGTAGCAGCCTGCCCAAGGGCGAAAACGTGTTTAATACTTTGCATTATACAAGTGAAGGGTAAATGTGTGTGTTTCTGCTTTACGGTACTTCGAAACCGTGTTATTTGTGCCAAGGTTTCAGCTTACTACACACCTAGTGACTTAGAGAAAGGAGTGAAGGGAAACCTCTCCCAGGCAGAGGTCACTGCGGGCGTGGAGCTAGGCTCCTGACCCACCAGCTGCTGGGAATCCCAGAAGGGCTGAGAAGTCACCCTGCTTTGGGTCATGCTTTGAGGGAGTTGCCAGGGTCTTGAAAGAGAGGCGGCTGCACACTGTGGGGTGTTCCCTTAGCAGGTGACTAAGGATCCTGTTGGAATTGGAGCGCAACTTGAAAAACAAATCTGGTTGTGAACTTGAGTCCAGTAACACTTGTTTTTTTCCCCATAACTCATGTGCATCATAAAGCACAATGACTTCTTGAACTTCAGTCATTTATGCCTATCATAGTACCTGGCATACAGCAGGGCACAACAGATATTTGTTGAAGGAATGAACGAGTTCAGAACTAGATGGGGTCTAAGTCCAACTCTCTCCTTTAGTGGAGGTCCTCAGAGGTTCTATGATTACCAAGGAAAAAAGGTTGCATTCATGGCCACATTGGCTCTGTGAATTGTGTCCCAATATGGACATTCCTGCCGTGTACAAAAACATGCAGCAGAGCCATCCAGCTGGCATAGTCTCATGTCCAGCTGTCTTATGAAGGGCCTCCAAATTTGTTTAAGCTGTGCACGCCACAAAACCTGCGTCACCTCTGTTGAGAGACTCAAGAGAATAAATAAGGTATGAGGTTGGAGATTCTGACATAACTATTAGGTTTAAAATAATGAAATCAATATTTTCAGATGTTTGACTTCATTAACTAAGACTTAATGAAATGTTTACTCTATCTATATTATTAGTTATTGCTCTGTATCTATGTAATACAACTGTTCCTTTCTATATAAATTAATATATTTTAGATAACCACACTGAGAATTTTTAAAATAAATTAGATACATTTTAATCAAAGTTAATGTGACTACATCCAGCCAAATAATTGACTGAACTTCTCTTGAGTTTAGATATGGTATTTATCTTATACTAAAAGACCCTGGTTTTCTCACCTGTAAAAAGAAGGGGTTAGACCTCCTGATAGCTAAGGTACCTTCCATCTCTAACAAAAATGGCCTAAAAGGAGGATTCAGGACCATATTCACAGTGGGTTCCTGGAACCCCAGAATCAGCACCATCACTTAGTGGTTCTATGATCTAGCAGAGGTACATTAACCTCCCTGTGCCTCAGTTTCCCCACCTGTCAAAAGCCCACATAATGGCACCTAAGGCATAGGGCTGTATTGAGGATTCAGGAAGGTCATATATAAAACGGGCATGGCATATAGAAGGTGCTCAATAAATATTGACTATTTTGTTGCTGTTGCTGTTGTTATTGATGTGGTAATTTCTAGATCATTGCCTTCTAATAGGGTAGCAGAAAGATGGCTTTGGTGGCTGTTGGGCACTTGGACTGTGATAAGTGCAAACTAAGATGTGCTATAGGTTTAAAGTAACTACTGGATTTTGAAGACTTAGTACAAGAAAAAGAATGTTAAAAAAATCTCATTAATAATTTTAAATTAATTCCATGTTGACATGAAAATATTTTGGGGATATTGAGTTAAATAAAACATAAAATTAATTTTATCTGTTTCTATTTACTTTTTTTTTATTAGTGTGGCTACTAGAAAATTCTAAGTTATGTATGTGTCTTGCATTACGTTTCTATTGGACAGCAACAGTCCAGACAGTGCTGTGAACAACATGTGTGGCGAGGGTCCCAGGAACGCGTTGCTGTTATTTTAGAACCTTAACGTATCCCCTGGTCTCTTCCACTTCCAGCCCTTGGCCCTTGGGTCTGAATCTTTTACCTCTCAGGCTTAATTTCTCTGAAGGATTGGCATTAATAGATTGAAAAAAATACGCATCTAGGCAAAGATAAATTCAGTTTGTCTCTGACATTCTGCTGTGGATAAGGGGAGTATTATTTAAGCACAAACCTATTTGGAAACAGGTGTAATGAAGTGAATTCTACTTCCTTACACTTCAGGGAGCCCACTGAGGAAGTGTCACTAAACTTGCTTATGGGTCACTTTTCGTGGCCTTGGGAGCCGTTACAAAGGGAAGCATTTGGCTTGGTGCTTCCTGAACCAGGGTTTCCCAGTTCTGTTCCTGAGATACGTGTTAGTGTTAATAATGTTCCTGGGAAAACATCAGCCTGTGGTCAAGAGGGCTTGGAAAGCACCGTATCTCCACGACATTTTAACATGAAATGTGACATTTCATATTAAAGATTCTGAAAAGTCTGGTAATAAAGAGGCCGAACACTGCTAAAACCCACAATTGCTCAAATTTAAATAAATTTGGATTTATTTACATTCAGATTGCCTCTTAAAAGCCCCACCTCCCAATACCATCATAATGGCAATTAAATCACGTGAGTTTTGGAGGGGGACATTTGAACCCTAGCAGGGGAAGAGCAGGGTCATTGCTGTTTTGTAAGTATGTCTACCTCTAATTAATAGCACAGTTCTTACTCTTGATGTGTCCAACGGTATTAGAAAATAAAATGCCTTGATTAGATGAGTAACATTAAAAAATTACAAAAGGTCTGCCTTAGATTTATATTTATTTTTAACTAGTCTATTTCCTGAAAATAGTTGAGGCATCTTATGAAAGTTACCAATATGATAGGGCCATTCTAGCCAAGTCGTGAAGTATTGAGAACACAGTCATCAAGGCAAGATAGTTCTATAAGAAAATATAGCCCCAAAGCCAGCTCTGACCTCCTGGCCGCAGGGCTGGCCTCTGTAGGTTCACAGTCCCACTCCAGGCCTGTTTGCTGCCTGGAGTTGTAGTTATACCAGGCCAGCCCTGGGGATATCACCCAGAACACCTAGCTATGCTATTTTCAAATTTCAACCTAGAATATTAGGTATTGTTGGAGTATTGTTATGCAAACTTCTTCCTAAAAATATCCTGGAACGAGAGAAACCTAATGCATTCAAACAAAGTATTTTTTAAGTGGAAAATATATTGTGTGTACTTGATCTAGCCTGCTGATTTTAAAAGATTAAAATTGGGGCCACAGAAAATCTGTGTCCTGTATCACTTAACACATTTTATGACATGGCTAGAAAGTAATCAGTCAAATAAAAATTCCCAACATATTCATAAACTGGGAAAATATTTCATTGGTAAGCAAAAAGAAATACCATAACTTCTATTTAATTTTTATCTTATCATTTTCTACTTCTTTGTGAATACTTTATAATGTGCAACATGTATTAATACACTAGTACATGTATGTTACAATTAAAGAATTATTTATTCGGGGATGTTCTCAAAATGTTTTTTGCTAAAAGGGATGATGATCAAAGCTATTCAGACACCTCCCTCTAGTCTAGTACCTGGTTTTCAATCAGTAATGAAGGGTATTTATGAGAGGTTTTTTAAATGACACATGCCTTGCTCTGGGACCAGGTGTGGGTGTGGGTGACAAATGGGTGTTGTGTGAAGGCCCCCAGCGGGTCCCCTCCATGGCCCTGCATGGAGTGTGGGCCTCACAGATTCTTGCAGAGTTACTCACGCTGATGAGACTGGGGGAGTTCAGGTGAACACAGTGGGACGGCCCCTGGGCCTGCGGGTGATCTTGGACATCAGCAGACTTTAGAGATGCACATGCGCATCTTTTCTAGCATGGTAGGGCCTTCCCATGACACTTTTAAAGTGGTTTTGTCTGCTTTTTGGTTAACAGACTTTCATGTGAGCCAGTCGAATACAGTGGTTGAAGGCATTTCTTTATTGACAGACTGCGTTCAAACTGAGGCTATGTCCCGCACTGGCTGTGTGGCCTTGGGTGAGATGCAAGTGTGGGAGTCCTCAGCTGTGAAGTGGGGACAGAGCCTTCGCGTTGCGGGGCTGCTGAGCGCTGATGGGAGCGCGGAGAGCGCCACAGCGTAGCGCAGACGTTCACTGCTGTTGTGTGGCGCCATCGGTCACACAGCTGGATGAAATACAGTAATTCAAATCGGTATAAAAGAAACTAAATGACTTTAAAAAGTTTTCTTTGGAATGACTAAGACTTTAAACAGCATCAGAGTGTCCTTGTCTGTAAAAGGGAGCCAGGGCGACCTTCACAGGGCACCGACTCGTGGGGTGGTGCCCTCAGTAACCAGGAGCACAGATGCTCTACGCTTAGATCAAGGGTGGCACGAGATAGAAACTCAAAATGCTATTTTAAAACAATATTTTCAATCCTTTAAAACAAATGGAAATGCTTTTACTTTTCGTAGGCATGTGACAACATGAAGCACTTCAGTCTTGCTAATGCAATACAATATTACATGACTTTTTGTACTCGAATTAGTATTAATAAAACAATGAATTCCATCCAAATTATACATGGTAATATCTTTATAGACCAGACATAGGACTAACAATCACTGGTATGTCCACAGAAAGCTCTACCCCTGGTTTATATGAGCTTCTGCAGGAGGCAGGAAAGACAGAATTTGAATGTAACGTAAAAGGAGTGGAATCGCCTGCCCCAGTGCATTTCATTACCAGACTGCCTGGCTCTTCATTATTTCTCCTGAAGCACAAATCTGTCGAGAACTCAGCCGCCCAAGCCTCCCGCCCAGCCGACTCTGCACTGGAGGGGTTAGACCTAGGCCTTTCAAGTAGAGAGTGCTTAGATCAGCCTCCAAACATCTCTAGAGAAGGAAATGTGATACTTCTTTCGTAATTCATTTTTGACAGTTAGGGATTAGGTGTTCCTCCTCTTCAGCCCGCGCCTTCTGCTTTCCCCTCCTGCTCCTGCGGACCCTCCGTCGCCAGCTCTCTGCCAAGTCAAGTCCACCAACAGGGCTCCCAGCACCGCTGGACTCAGGCACAGGACAGCAGGGAGGGGGCTGTGCTCTTTTATTTAGAAAACGACAAACTCATGCAGAATCTGGACTGTGTCCACAGGACCAGAGGACACAAACCCCTTGCTTACAGGTTGCATAGAGGGCATGTTCTTTAACAGTAGCCCCCGATCTAGAATCTGGCCACGGGGTTCCCACTCTTGACTTCATATCCATAAATTCCTACTTCGTCTTCCAAAATGCCACAGCATCTGCTGTGCACCCCCATCCCCAGGCCCTCGCATCACTGCAAGAAATTGCGTGAGTAGATCACATGAGAGACGTTCCACTCTTCTGCCAAGCCTCCTCTCCTCAGCTCTCCCCTTCTCTCTCTCTCTTTCTAAATTCTCTTATAACATTCACCGTCATGGCCATTTCTGAGGGCACAGCTCTGTGCCATTAAGTAACTCACATTGCTGTGCAGCCATCACCCCTGTCCATCTCCAGATCTCCTTTCATCTTACAAAACTGAAACTCTATCCCCAGGAAGCGGTGACTCCCTGTGCCCTGTCCTGCATCCCTGGACACCACCGGTAGAGGTGGAATCCTACAGTATCTGTCCTTTTATGACTGGCTTGTTTCACTTAGCATGATGTCCTCAGGGTTCATCCATGTTGCAGCATGTGTCATAACCTCCTTCCTTTTGCAGGCTCAATAATATTCCACGGTATGTATAGACCAGGTTTTGTTTATTCATTAATCCACCAATGGATACCTATGTTGCTTCCACTGTTTGGCTATTGCGAATAATGCAGCCATGAACATAAGTGTACACCTTTGTCTTTTAAAGCGCAAATCTCATCAAGTCACTCCCCAGCTCGAAATCTTCAGCAGCTCCCCAGTAGCTGTGGGGTAGAGGCCGGCCTCTCCTGTGCCTTTCTCCTGCCAGCTTTCATTGGTCTTCATGCTTGTCGTCCCTGGCCAGGCCTTGCATCCATAGTTCTGCCTGTGTTCATGCTGTGTCACCCACAGAGCATGAGGGTTCCATCATCTCTACCTGGGGAACTCTTGTTTCTTCTTTCAAAACAATCAGAGAACCAAAGAACCCAGAGAGCCCAAGTGTCCTGATCCCTGTGTTATCCTCACCATCCCCCGCTCTCTGGTCCCGCATCTCCCAAGCAGAGTTACCCCTGTCGTCCCTGCAGTGTCTCCCGTGTGCCTTTCTGCTGTCCTGGGGCGGGCTGTGTGTATCTGTGTCCCCACTATGGCCCATCTGGAGGGTCCACCTGGAGGGTGGGCACAGCATCTAGTTCACTCTGGAAATCCTAGTCTGAAGTGTGTGCTGTCCTCTAAGTGCCCAGTGCACTGAAGAGGTCCCTTTGGCGGTGGCTCATAGGAGAGCTGTCGTAAAGTCGTCATTTGGCAGCCTCCATTTGCTCTTTGCATGACTTGTGTGGCAGGCATGGCCCTGGGAAGCCTTTCCAGAAAGATGGGATTCAGCCTGTGCTATGTTGGAATGTGTCCCCGAAAGTTCATGTGTTGGAAACTTAATCTGCAGCGCAAAGGTGTTGGGAGGTGGGGTCTGATGA
Organism: Eulemur rufifrons; assembly: GCF_041146395.1. NCBI lineage: Eukaryota > Metazoa > Chordata > Mammalia > Primates > Lemuridae > Eulemur > Eulemur rufifrons. The sequence continues at coordinate 2,239,933 of NC_091011.1, read as the reverse complement.
GAGGTGATAGGTCACAGGGGCTCTGCCCTCAGGCATGGGCTGATGTCCTCATCCAGGGAGTGGGCGGGTCACTGTGCAGGTGGGCTTGTTGGAAAATCAAGCTGGGCGTGCTGGCCCCTCAGGCTCTCTTGCTCTTCCACCTTCTTCCATGGAAGGGCACAGCGTGAGGGTCCTTGCTAGATGCGGAGTGGCTGCCAGCACCACTGGACGTCCCCATCTCCAGAAGCATGAGCCAAATAAATTCCGTTTCCTTTATAGATCACCCGGGCTGTGCTATTGTTGCAGTGGCACAGAACGGACTGTGACAGTCTTCTTTGATCAAGTTGGGGTCACAACCTTTCAAGTCTGCTGGTCCAAGGTTAGAGGAAACTTCTCCAGGGCAGCCCGAGTGTGATCTGGTCCTGACTGCCCTCCAGCGCCTGCCACCCCACCGGGTCCTGGCACCGGCGCCAGCCACCCCAGCCGCTGCTTAGTTTCTCAGACTGAAGTTCTGTCCTCCTCAGGGCTTTTGCACAAGCTGTTTTCTCTGCCTGGAAAACTTCTTCCCCAGGTCTTCGGTTATAGGCTCCTTCTCATCTTGCAAGATTATTTCTTTGCTCTGTAAACATCTTCCCAACTAGAATGTCAGCTCCATGAGGGCAGAGCTTTTCTCTGCGTCCTTCCCATGTGCCCACAAAGCCCTGCATCATATGGCAGCTGGACCGTCACAAAGTCCACGAGGTGCAGGGTGAGAGGGCCTGGGTCCCCACTCCACAGCCCTTGACTTCAGCTGTGTGATTTTGGCGGAGTCCTTTTTCTCCTTGGGCTTCAGTGTTCTCATCTGTAGCCTATGATAAAAGTTCCCATCTCCAGGGTGTCTTAAAGACTCACACAGAAGGGGGAGGGGAACAAGCCACACACCCATGATGGGGAAGTCAGTTTCCAGCCTTGCAAGAGAGACTCTCACAAACTTCCTTCTGAATGCACAATTTATTCATGAATTAAATATGTATTGAGAAGTGGATTCTCGGGGGTGATGTGTCCACAGTCTCGATTGTACACCTCTGCCTTTGATGTCCCTGAGTACCCCACTTTTAAACCCTTTTTATTCTTCAGAAGCTAGGCTTTTCTTTCAGTAGTTTCACTGAGTAATCATTCATCAATCAACTGATCAGCAGTGCTAATAATGAACAAGAGCCAGCCAGGCAGAGAAGTACCCCTGTGCTGCCCGCATCTGCCGCCGTGAAGAGCTGGCGAGGCTTTTGCACACAGTGGCGGAAACCGTCCAGGAGCACGGGCTCTTGGGAGGAGCTGTCCTCAGTCCTGGTGGGGATGGAGCTGGGGGCTGACAGTGGCTTCTGGGCACTGTCATGCCACTGAAAAGAGGGGAGCTGCTCTGGAAAAGCAGAAGGCAAGAGCTCCTGTTACTCTGGACTCTTCCTGACTTCTTGTACCTGCTCCCCACAAGCAGGTCCACTCTCCAGTGATCGCAGAACAGAGGGAAGTCGTGAGTGGGAGGGAACAGAGAGGAGACCTTGATTCCCAGCACTGGGAGACTCCCCTCTGCCTGGGTCCCTGAGAAGAGTGCCCTTCCAGCGATCCAGCGGTCCAGTTGTGGTGAAGGAGATGCTGTTTAGCTTGCTGGTTCGTAGAGGACGTTTGCCTGTCTTAGGTCAGGGAGAAAATGCAACCCATCGCGCATTCTTCAGGGCAGACTATTCCTATTATTACCAGTTTAACGTGTGTTTTGCTTATTTAAGGAAAATCCCTGTGGTTCCTTGATATGCTTCAGTGTTAACTTTGTGTTTGAGTAAATAAGACCTCACAGCCAATTCCTGCAGAAACTTAGCCCTCAATTCAGGGGGCAAGGGACCACTGGAAAGGAATGAGGCATCTCTAAAAGTAAGACTAAGGACACCACTGAAGTCGCTGTCTGCATAAATGATGTGTGACCTCTGTCCAAAGGAGGTGCCGGGTCTGTGCGTGCCTTGCACTGTCCTTTGCCCATGGCAGCTTGTTGGGACCCCTCTGCAGCTTGAGTGTCTTTTGGCCTTACGTTAAATTTTCCACACTTGATAGTCAGTGGAGCTGCCCCGCCCCCAGCATGTTTTCTGTCCCCAGGAGTTTTACAAAGCTGTCCAGAGCAGCCTCGGTCTGCAGTGCTTTCCACTCAGTCACAGAGTGGCCCAGCACACAGGGAATGGGAGGAGGCTCCCCGGCCTGGCCCTGTCCCCCGACCCCTGTCTGGTCCACCCAGGAGAAAGGGGGTTATGTAACTGTCTGCTAGCTGCCCAGGGCCAAAAAGCAAAGGTTACAATAAAAGGCGAAGCTTGAGGAATCCGGGACTTTCAACCAACCACCCTTGCTGGGCCAGGCCTGCCCCTCCCAACCCGCTGCCGCTTGTGTGGGGAGCCTGGGGCGGGCGTTTCCTAGTTTCCTGGGAAGACGTTGGTTCGCAGCCATTCCCTCCAGGTGACTCACAGGAGCTCACAATCGTTATTTATTTACTTATTTTTATGCCCTTAACTGATCTGCTTTACAATGAACCAGTTTTGCTTGAAGCAGACAAACTCGGTTCTCAGGGGACAGTGATGCTTTCTCCAGTCTCTGCAGAGTTTCCATTTTCCCCACCTTGAAAACAGTCAGGTTCCCTCCCTCCCTCTCAGTGGAACATTTTCCGTGTGTGAACGAGTGCCGAGGTGGCAGGTGCCAGGGATGTCTGTCAGCCCTCAAAGAGGAAAGCCCTGCCTAATGGGCTGCCTGTTCTTGTGCACCCCCTGCCCTGGGTTCCCCACCCACCTCCCTTCTGGAAGGTTGAAGGCTTCTCGCTTGCACCCGGTGCTGCGGCCTCCCTCCCTCTGAGCACCTGATTGTGGCGTTTTCAACCCCTAACTTGACCTTCACTAACCTCGAGCAAGTTTCTCAGAATTCCAACCCCAAGTGGTCCTCCCTTTGGTGTGTGCAGCGCTAAGTTAAGGTTGCCTAGAAAACACCACCTGAGGATTGAAAGCCACTTTTAACACAGCAAGAAAAGCCGTTTGTTCACAGAACAGTGGCATGGGTCTAACCAAAGCATGGCTCCAATTCTGTCACACCGTGTGGTTCCTTTAATGCCACTTTTTCCTGGCTGACCTGCCGGACCAGAGCTCAGAAAGAGGGAGAGCCCTGCCCTGCGTCTCTCAACAGTTATTCCAGACCATCAGTGGACGCGGAGCTCCAGGCCCGGTCTTCTGTGTTACAAAGCGGGACACTCACTCGGAAGCCGGCTCAGCAGTAAGCGGGAATGTGCAGGGCTCGCTGGGGCGAGCGCAGACCCACATGGGGCGCGGGCAGCTGCAGCCCTGGGATTCATGGTCCCCAGTGGCTGTTCCCCCGCAGCAGCTTCCTCCTGGCACCACTGCCTCTCCCCCAAGTGTCTCCTCCACCCTTCTCGCTCCTGGGACGCTTCTCCATGTGCCTGTCGAAAGGCCCCTCTGACCTAGGGAAGCAGAGCACTGCCCCGCAGCCTGGGCCTCGCCATGCGCCGGCCTTATGGAGCCCGTGGGGCAGGGCAGCGCACTGGCAGGCCCGTGACCACGCCAAGCTCAGCTCGCCCAGAGGCCTCTCCTGCTGCGCGCCGGGAGCTGCCCTCCTGCTCCCTAGCGCACCTGGGCAGCACACCCGGAGCCGTCCTCGCCTTCCCGGTTTCCCTGACTTCATCCAGCCTGTCCTCTGGGCCCCCGCCATGACTGTCCGGTCAGCCCTCACCAGCTCCCCTGAGAAGGGCTGTAGCCCTCTCCTACCCCTCTCTTGTTTGTCTTAAGATCTCTCCACCGTGCGCAGGAGCAATCGCTAAATCAGTGGTTCTGCACATTGGAATCTCTTGGGGAGCCTTAAAAAGTCCTCACGCTGGGCCCCACACTGGAGATTCTGCTGTACTTGGCCTGGGGTGAGGCCTTACACATCTCTTTTAAAAGCTCTCCAGGTGGAACTGTGTCATCTTTCTAAAATGCTGATCTGATCATACTACCCAATACCTTTTAGGTGGCTTCCTTTATCTGAAGTTCAAAACTGAACATATCTGGATTCAGGGTACACATTTATAATCGTGTATTAACTCCTTCAGCCCAAGGGCATGATCTATGAGCCATTTACTATAGTTGTATATAGCACATTATATGTACAATGGCACATAATAATTTTCCTCATAAATGCATGATAAATCTATGAGTCCTTCTTTGAACTGATCCACATCTACCATCCGACATCCTCTCTCAACTTTTCCTCTTTTTCTTCCCGACAATCCCCCTCACATACACACACAGACACGCACAGACAGCAGGATCAATGTCATCTACATTTAACTTCACCTGGAACTCCTTGGAGTTGCAGTCCTTTTCCCTTTTGCTCACCTGCACTTTCTCTTCTTGATTAGATTCTCACCTACTTGAGCTCCATTTCTTGGGTGTCATCCATTCCCCGTGTCTGTGGCAGTGCCGACGTGCCTGAGTGCGTGAGGCGGCGTCCCTGCGCCTGGCGTCCCCTGTGGGGCAGCTGACCCGCCAGTTCCTTGCAGCACCGAGCTGTGAGCCGCGTTTGCTGTGCCATTCGTGGGTTCTGCAGCACTTACCAACTAAAGAGAGACACAAAAGGTGAATTAGAGCATTGGCTCCTAGCAAAATGTGGAAAAGCAGATAGATGAGGGCAGATTGAATTAAAGGCCTCTTGTGATTTTATAGCAATTTTGGTAGTTCAAGAACTTTATGGAAAACTCAGGAGTATTTTTGGTATTTCAGTCAAGTGGATAGTCAGCCTATGTTTATGTGCAGAGTGACACCTGGAAAAGTAAGAACTTGTCTGCTGTGTCCTAGTCAGTAAAGCAGTTACCAGTGCTATTTGTAGAATTTCTAAGAATCATAATTTGACCGAAAGTTCTGACCCAAATATTTTGTTTCTACTTAGTTTCTAACTAGTGATAGCTATGATTTTTTTTCTATGAAATATACTTTGTGCCCCTCTAAACAGACTCATCTGAACACACAGTTGAAACATGATAGAAGTTTGCTCGTTTACCTACTGTGGCTCCCATTTCAGATGCCATTAGAATTTTGCCTGGTAGCTTTGCCTTTAACGACTCACTGATAAATGATGTAGTTAGCTTATAAATGCGTGGAAAAATACAATTTCAGGTTCAACTGTAGGTCAGAAGTCCATGTGTTTTGTTTGTCTATTTGTCTCTCAGTCATCTCATGGAAAATTGTCAGCTTTTGGTGTGGAAATAATTTTCTTGAAGACAGTATTTGTTGAGTGACTGATGGAATGAAAAACACCAGTTGCGTAAGTGTGAAAAAGATCTGGGTGTTGTGGTTGGACACAATTTCAACATGAGGCAGCAGCCGTGTGGCGCGGGTGCTGGAGCACGTTAATGGAAGTGCCGTGTCCTGCATTCGCGAGTTAATCATCTGCCAGGCCCCGCGCTGGCTGCAACGTGTGTGGAGAACCGTGTGTACCTCGAGGCACATTTTCAAGGGACCTCAGTGAGCTGCAGGTTTTGGAGTTTAGCCAGGAGGGCAGAGAGTTAGAGCCCAGGCAGGGTAGCTGAAGACACAAGGGTGGTGACGTGGCTGCTATTGTCACGTCTTGGAGGCGCTATGACATAGAAAAGGAAGCAGATTTACTCTGCTGGTTCCAAAGCATACATAACAATGGCCTGAAGTTTAGAGAGAGGCAGATTTTGGATCAACTTAAGGAATTTTATGAACAGCAAAAGTGATCCTAAGATGGAATTTGCTGCTCATGGTGGTGTGAATGCCTCACCCTGGAACTGTGTAAGCAAAGTTGGGATGGGCAGTTGTTAGTAATCTCTCCAGTGCATTCCTGCGTTCACCAGAAATTTGGGCTTCCTGGACGCTAAGCAGCTCTTTAAAAAATATAAGTTAACAAATCTCAGGATTTCAAAGAAGCCATTTTTATTTATGTTAAGGTCTGCAGCTTGGATTTCTTGGTAAGGCTGTTAAATAAAATCCCACCTACTCGCCCACAAACACTACAAAAAAATCTAAGATTTTTGATTAGAATAAAACTGAAGTGTGAGAGAAAGGGAACATATGTGTGTGGTGTGATTTCATTATTACATCTTATTTGACCTCACTTTGAACTGACATTTCTGTGAAAAATGCAATTTTATCAGCCACCTTCCACTCGTTTTGGTGAAGTCATTTAATTTAACATTTTCAGCACTTGATTTTCTAATATAAAATTGGATGGGCAGGGAAAATTTGAGGTTCCCATGGCTGTCCCCTACCTTCTGTCAGCTCATTAGCTGTGTAGTGTTGGTCTCCGCGAGGCCTCATCCCGCTGAGGCTGGTGGAGGCCCCTCCCCACGCCCCCCACCCACGCCCCCCCAACCTGCCACCCCCGCCCGCCCCCGCATGCTGGGACGCGGCGTCGGGGCGCAGGGAAGGGCCCCGTGGTGAGGCGCGCCCGGGGACCGTGGCAGAGAAACGCTAAGTCCTTTTCACTAAAGCAGGGTATTCTTTTTAAGTAGTTGATCAAAGTTAGTTAAAAGCAAGTATTAGTTTTATTATTAACCAAATCAAAAGCTACTTAAATATAGTATATTAAAAATAACATCTCAAGAATTTATCTTGGAAAATGCTGATTTAATAATCAAGAAAATGTGTGCCTGAAGGGCTTTAACAAAAAAAATAAAGAAAGAAAGAATAAGATGTTCAGTGATGTTAAGGCTGAACTAAATCATGGACGATCAGAATTGTAATCTTCCTCTTTCCGGCGGGCCGGGTGCTGCGCCTGAGCTCCACGCCTGTGGACGACGCGAGGCTTGTGTGAGCGCTGACGGGAGGGCTGAACCGCACGAAGGATTAGATGTCACCTGCGAGATTCGGGGGGACACGTCTTCCAGCCACAGTTCCAACTGAAGCACCAGGAGGCAAATCCGAGGGAGCCTTTGTGTGTCTCCTTTGCCCAGCCGGTGTTCACGCGGGATGGCAGAGTCAAAACGAAGAGTAAAGAACTTTTTCTTTCATTAATTAATTAATAGACTGTTTTTGAGCCGTTTTAGGTTTACAGAAACATTGAGTGGAAGGTACAGGGAGTTCCCACATGGCCCTTCTGCCTTCCTCCAGGTCCCCGCAGGCATCCCCTGCCGCGGACGTGTGGCATTACTTGCTACCTTTGCAGCAGCGCGGGAGCCGGGGCCAACCCCGCTGGGTGGCCGTCCTGGTCCACACTGGCCCCTCTGGCGCCCGCGCTCTGGGTGTGGGCAGCCCTGCGCCGGCGCCTATCTGCCATTACAGCCTATTCGTCCTGCCCTCCTTCCCCAAACTGGGGCAACCACTTAACCTTTGACTAAATGTATTCATTTTTACTCTTTGCCTTACTGTATGTGTACCATATATATATATTTTTTTTTATTTCAGCTTATTATGCGGGTACAAAACTTCAGGTTATATATATTGCCCATGTCCCACCCATCTCCCCGAGTCAGAGCTTCAAGCGTGTCCATTCCTCAGACAGTGCGCATCGCACTCATCATGTAGGTATGCCCCCATCCCCTCCCCCCATCCCCCACCTCAGTCCGATACCCAATTGGTGTTATTCCCAAATGTGCACTTAGGTGATGATCAGGGAAACCAATTTGCTGGTGAGTACATGTGGTGCTTATTTTTCCATTCTTGGGATACTTCACTTAATAGAATGGGTTCCAACTCTCTCCAGGAGAACAAAAGGGATTCTATATCACCTTTATTTCTTATAGCTGAATAAGGCTCCATGGTATACATATACCACATTTTACTAATCCACTCATGAATTGATGGGCATTTGGGTTGTTTCCACATCTTTGCAATTGTGAATTGTGCTGCTGTAAACGTTCGGGTACAGGTGTCTTTTTTATAGAATGACTTTTGTTCTTTTGGGTAGATGCCCAATAATGGGATTGCTGGATCAAATGGTAGGTCTACTTGAATCTGTTTAAGGTATCTCCATAATGCTTTCCACAGGGGTTGCACTAGTTTGCAGTCCCACCAGCAGTGTATGAGTGTTCCTGTCTCTCTGCATCCACGCCAACATGTATTGTTTTGGGACTTTTTCATTAAGGCCATTCTCACTGGGGTTAAGTGATATCTCATTGTGGTTTTGATTTGCATTTCCCTGATGATTAGAGATGTTGAGCATTTTTTCATATGTTTCTTGGCCATTGTTCTGTCTTCTTTTGAAAAATTTCTATCCATGTCCTTTGCCCACTTTTTGATAGGGTTGTTTGATTTTTTCTTACTGATTTTCCTGAGTTCTAAATAGATTCTTGTTATCAGTCCTTTATCTGATGTGTAGTATGTGAAAATTTTTCCCCGTTCTGTAGGTTGTCTGTTTATTCTCATGACTGTTTCTTTGGCTGTGCAGAAGCTTTTTAATTTAATCAGGTCCCATTCATTTATTTTTATTGTTGCTGTGATTGCCCTAGGGGTCTTGTTCATAAATTCTTTGCCTAGGCCAATGTCTGTAAGTCTTTCCTACATTTTCTTCTAGAATTCTAATAGTTTTGCACCTAAGGTTTAAGTCTGTTATCCACCGTGATTTGATTTTTGTGAGAGGTGAAAGCTGTGGGTCCTGTTTCAGTCTTCTACATGTGGCTATCCAATTTTCCCAGCACCATTTATTGAATAAGGATTCTTCTCCCCAGAGTATGTTTTTGTCTGCTTTGTCAAAGATTAGATGGCTACATGAGGATGGTTTTATATTTGGATTTTCTGTTCTGTTCCACTGGTCTGTGTCCCTGCACTTGTGCCAATATCAAGCAGTTTTAACAACCACAGCCTTGTAGTATAGTTTGAAGTCTGACAACTTAATACCTCCCATTTTGTTTTTATTGCTTAAAATTGCTTTTGCTACATGGGGTCTTCTCTGGTTCCATACAAAGTATAAAATTATTTTTTCTATATCTGTGAAAAATGATGTTGGTAATTTAACAGGGATTGCATTGAATCTGTAGATTACTTTGGGTAGTATAGACATTTTAACAATGTTGATTCTTCCGATCCACGAGCATGGTATGATTTTCCACCTATTTACATGCTCTGCAATTTCCTTCCTTAGTGTTTCGTAGTTCTCCCTATAGAGGTCCTTTATCTCCTTAGTTTAATATATTCCTAGGTATTTTATTTTCTTTGTTGCTATTTTGAAGGGTATTGAGTCCTTAATTTGGTTCTCCATTTGACTGTTATTGGCATATGTGAATGCCTCTGATTTGTGTGTATAGAAACACACAGCCTTCCCAGGCTCAATCAGGAAGAAATAGAATTCCTGAATAGACCAATATCAAGAACTGAAATCGAAACAGCAATAAAAAACCTTCCCAAAAAGAAAAGCCCTGATCCAGATGGGTTCACACCTGAATTTTACCACACCTACAAAGAAGAGCTGGTGCCCATCCTGCATAAACTATTCTCCAATATCGAGAAGGATGGAATTCTCCCAACACATTTTACCAAGTCAATATAACATTGATACCCAAACCAGGAAAGGATGCAACTAAAAAAGAAAACTACAGACCAATATCCCTTATGAATATAGATGCAAAAGTTCTCAATAAAATCCTAGCAAATCGAATCCAAGTGCTTATCAACAAAATGATCCATCACAACCAAGTGGACTTCATCCCAGAGATGCAGAGATGGTTTAAAATATGCAAATCTATAAATGTAATTCACCACATAAATAGAAGCAAAACTAAAGACCATATGATCCTCTCAATAGATGCAGAAAAAGCATTTGACAAAATTCAACACCCTTTTATGATAAGAACGCTTAACAAAATAGGCATAGACGAGACCTACCTAAAAATGATACAAGCCATATATGACAAACCCACAGCCAACATCATACTGAATGGGGAAAAATTGAAAGCATTCCCACTTCAAACTGGAACCAGACAAGGCTGCCTATTGTCTCCATTACTTTCCAACATAGTATTGGAAGTCCTTGCGAGAGCTATCAGGCAAGAGAGCAGAATCAAGGGAGTCCAAATAGGGAAAGAAGAGATCAAACTCTCACTCTTTGCTGATGATGTGATGTTATATCTGGGAAACCCCAAGGATTCAACCAAGAGACTCCTTGAATTGATCAATGAATTCAGTAAAGTCTCAGGATACAAAATCAATACACACAAATCAGAGGCATTCATATATGCCATATATAATATTTTGATCATATAAAACTAATAGCTTATTGTAGTTGTTCTATAAATATGTGCTGAATAAATATTTGCATGGATGCACAAATAATTGAAGTTTTGCAAGATTTCCTGTGCTTTACATTCTTATAATAAGAAAACAGTCATTCTCATGGAGATGGGCTGAGTGGACACTGAACATGTGCTGACCCAGACGAGGTCTGGGGGGAAGTCAGGCTGGAGCCCCTGAGAGCCAGTGCCCGCCCAGGCCTGCTGGACCACAGGAGGGGCTCTCAGCAAGGACTGAGCATCCACTGGGCACTGCCAGGGGTCATGGGGCCAGCGTGGCTGTGCCACTGGAGGAAAATCCAGTGGGGATTCTGAGCAAGACTCCCTCTGCCTCCAAAAGGACAATTTAACTCTAATTTATTTCTGTAGCTCTGCATTTTCTTTCCTTTCCCAAGTACACAGTTTTATTTAGTTTTAACCACTAAGTTTTTGTCTAAAGCTATATGATTATATTTCATTAATGTATCCTAGTTTGTTCAACCATACATATTGGGACAATTTGTGTAATTTCCTGGTATTTCAGTTTTCAAAGTGCTTCCGTAGTTTTACACAAAATCATTTTTCTCTTCTGCATTATTTCCTTGGAGTATAATTCATGAAGTGAAATTACTGGATTCTCATGGCAAATGTTTTAATTTCATAATATAATGCTGATTTTTTTAAAAAGTCTTCCATTGTACTAAGAAAGTGAAATTAGGTCAAAAAAAATTCTTTAAAATGACCTTTTCTTGGTATACTTTTTTTCCATCTTTTGTTTGTGGAGTATCAGACGGTTTCAAGAACCCGAGATCTGATTACATCCCTCCAAGGTGTGGTCACAGTGGGTTTCTTTCTGCCTCCATTTCAAGGCATCACTTTATAACTTTTCATCTTGTGTTTCGCGAGCCAGAGGTGGGCGCGGGCAGGAGGGTGGCTCTGTGGCAGGCACCGCAGTGATGGTTACCTGGGCGTGTCCCCTCCTGGCGTAATGCGGCAGCTCCCTGTGGAAAGTGAGTCGGTTTTCGGAACTGCAGGTGCTGACGGCCTGGGGAGACGGGCTCTACCCCAGTTCTGCCTTCGCCAGCCCCGGCTGTGAGCCACACGCACGTCCGAAACCACGCGTGCCCTGGTTAGCGCAGCGTGGGAACTCAACCCATTCTTGCTACTTCAGTTAGGTTACTCAGCACGGCCGAATCTGCTGCTGCACCGTCTGCCACGTGGCAGTCTTTCCCATGGAGAAGGAGAGCCCCGCACGGGCAGGTGCTGCTGCTGCTGCTGGGACAGGTGCGGTCGCAGCCCGCAGGTGTGGCTCTCCGCCACCGTATTCCCGCCAGCAGCGTCTGTCTTGGGAAGTAACACGCCCACTGGGAGTTACTAAGGGGGACTCAGTGGACTTCATCTTCCTTTTTGTTAGCAGGCCACCTGATCGCAGAGGCGCAGGTCTCCCCCGTGGAGGAGGAGCCTGCCTCCGCGGAGGGAGTGCGGCAGCCCGGCCCGCCCGTGGCCAGCGCAGCGTGGAACGTGGGCAGCCTTGCTCCCTGCCGTTCTCAGCTGCTGCCGATTGGCCCCACTCTGCGCGACCCCAGTTCATGTCGTTATTGGGACAATTCTCCCATGTCCATGTAAATTTTAAACCTCAGAGGGAACAGAGGCAAGGACCTGCTTTCATAGCGTGGCTCTCCCTTCATTGCGCCTCTTGCACTGCGCGTCTTTGCTCTGATTAGACAAGCATTTCGTAAGACACATTTGCCGTGTGAGAGGCAAACTTTTCCCTACCACGGACCCGTGGACGAGGGGCTCCAAGGATTATATAGATATATAAAAGGCATATTGATATATTTATATATATTATAAATATATATAAATACAAAACCTATCTCTGTGTAAAACTTCATTTTCCATCTGTGGATATCAGAAGCAAAACAAATGGAACTTCGCCAAAAGACTGAAAAAGGTAGACCAACTATGATCTAATCTACTTAACCTGCGAGGCAGTTTATAACTTGGCCTGATCTGGGCAGCACCCACGACACAAGCCCGTTGCGCGTTGCAAAGGCCAAGTCGCTAAGTGCGCAGCATTGCCAGAGATGCGTGACTTGCACCAGCTGGTCTTCAACAGATCGAGTCTTTGGTGTTCACTTTCCACTGGAGGCTAGAAGAGGGGAGGGCATCTAATTGTCCAAGGCCATGGGCCTCTAGTCTCAGTTCCAGGGAAATTTGGGAGCCTGGAGCAGGAACCGAAAGACTCCAGTGAGCCAGGAGAGAAACTTGATCCCAGGGAGGTAAGCGAAGAGTTCAGAAATCTATCTTTAGGAACAAGAGACCCCAGAGGCTAGAAGGGTGGGGAAGGAGGAGGTGGGCTGTTTTAGAACTAAGTCTCCAACCCAGAACTTGCAGCTCCTGAGACTTTCTAGAGAAGGGAACTTCATTTCTGAATTAGTCTTTGAAGACGTGGCAGGTGATTTGGACACACTGTCTCTTGCGTGTAGTCCACCTGTCAGAGGCATGAAAAGTTTGAACAGTAGTGATCTGGAGGACTCCACAGCCCCACCCCCCTTAACCCTTTAATTAAGATCATTGCCCTAGAAATAATTTGCAAAATAATCAACTATTCATCATTTATATACCTTATTGTTTGTATGAACATACGTTTTTCTCTTTCATTGCTGCTTATTTGCATGGAAAAGTGCACATGGGTTTCTAAATATAACTTCGTGGCACTCACTTACTTCCACTGTGTCTGTGCTGTTTGGGTCACACTTGACAAGCAGGCGGAGAGCCACGGATCACTGCACATTCACGGTATTATTGTACGTGGAGGCGGTGGTGGGGGCGGTTCTGAATTCCCAGTTGCCCTTTTTCCTTCCTGAGTTCTTTGGAAAGATCAGAAACTACTTGTGGCATCTTTGGAAGGCTACTTAAAATGTAGTGGTGTGCTCTGAACTTGAAAATGTGCATTTCATACAAAGTTCGTGGAGCCCTTGCTGCCATGTGAGATGAATCCCACCATGTTGTGGATGCTTGTCTCATGTCAGGCACTGTGCTTTAAGCCCATTATTTTCTTATTTTAGTGCTTAAAATCAGATTTTAAAGGAGGCATCATGGTTCCCTTTTTACCAGGGAGGACGCACTGGAGCATGGGAGATGGGGACTTTTCTCACAAACTCGCAGACCCTGAACCCGCACCCAGCGTTCTCAGCCGCCGAAGTCTGCTGCTCGCCACACCACACTGGGTCTCTGTGCTCTTCACTGAGCGGCAAATGGAAGGAACAGATGGGGGTCAAGTTTCAGAAAATAAGGAAAATCAAGAAATCTGTGCCCGGAAGCAAGGACGCCTGGCCTCACTGGGCTGGCTCCAGGCACCTCCTCTCGCTCCCATCTTCTGCCTTTTGGCCAAGTTTTCTCTCCCCCTATGTTTCCTCCTTGATCTCATTTGAATCCTCTTCCCTGGTGAAGTCATTTAGGTCCAGGCTTTTATTTCATTTTGCTCCATCATTTAGACGGAACCACATGTGCTGATGTGATTGAAACTCCGTGGAATTCTCTGGACAGAGAGAGAATTGTGAGGGTCCAGTGTGTATTTAAGATTAAAAGACCAGGTGTGGGGAAGGAAATATAATGAACAAAAATTAGATTTTTTAAAAATGAATACTAAACCTACACTTATGGAAAAAGCTCTCTTCCCATGAGATCCTTTCAAAGCATTTGACCGTCAGGACACACAAGTTGTGCTCAGTCCTGAGCTGGGGCCCCCTGCGGGCCGTGCCTGGCGTCCCCAGGCTGACCAAGATGACGTCGGGAGCATGGATGTGAACACTGATTTCCACGCTAGGTCTGTGCAGCGCAGGAGCAGAGCAAGAGGAGGCAGTGATGGACAAAGGCGCTGTTCGTAGAGGGGAGGAAAGGCTGGAGAAGGCCAGAGGCCGCCGGGTTGCAGGGCTGTGCCGGAGTGTCCGTGCCAGCTGCTGTCTCCTTGAGCTGCACAATCAAGCAAAATCAGCACAGTAGTCCTTGGGATTATTTGCTTGATAAAGCCTGTTTTTCTTCTTTTCCCTGGCTTTTCACCTTCACGTGCAACTCTCAGGTGGTAAAAATCTGATAGGAAGAATTGTATCCAGTCTTGTAGGTTTATTAGCCTGAACATACCAGGAAATTTTTTTTTTTTAAAAGAACAATGAGTCTTCCATGGACTATAAGAAAACTTCCAAACCCATATGAACCTTAATTTTTGATGTACAATAGAATATATTTCTTTAAACTATGACCTCAATAGCTGCAGATCTATATGCAAATCTATAGGTGCACATAAATGCTTAATGCCAGGTGGTATAAATTATCCACAAGTCTTATTTGACTGTCAAATGAATGTAATTTTAATTCTTCGTAATTGTGTCACATCCTTTCCCACCAGGAAGCCAGTTATGCATGCTTTGCTGTCAACACATGGAAAATAATTTAACGGTGCACTCGTTGCAATTTTACGAGACTAGAATTGGCTATTTTTTACAGAGCAGCCTGTGCTGGTTTGTGAAGGAGGATGTGTTAGTGTCCGACACCCAGAAAGGGCCCCTCGCTGTTTCAGAGCCCGTTTTCCCACTTTTGAAGCACAGACATAAACATGCATCGGTGCAAACCAAACAGATTGTAAAGTGATTGTATTGACATTTATACACTCTTTTTCCTTATTGGGCCCTTCACACTCTCACCCTGCCCGTTTGCCCTTAATTTGAAGACAATTTAATTAAAAGCCAGAATCTCCTGTGTTTCCACAAGGGATTAAAACACGAGGCAGCAGGAAGAGGCAGCAGTTACATAGCAGGGCAAAGCCTGGCTGCCCAACCAGGAGAGAGCTTCTCGTCGACCTCTGACTTCCGACGTTTAGAAATTCTCCTATCAAAGTCTGAAACAAAGGAAAGGACAGGGGGTAAAGGACAGGGCAAGTGGACACAAACCAAGCAGGCTTAGTCATTTATGTTAAAGCAAGTAACCCATACGAACCAACAGCCCAAGAGACGGGCATGTCCCAGCGTTGTGTAGCCGAGGTGACCACCTTGCACGCTCACGGAAAAGGTCTGCCATGTGGCAGACCGCAAGCCACATGTAGTAAAATCGGAAGCATGTTATAGCAGACGTTTTAGAAGTATTTATATGCATCTCTATAAGCATTCTCCAGGCTTCCAGAAGTTGCCCCGAGTTATCTGGAAGGTGACGTTTTTGATGATTGCTTCATCTTTCGTAAATGGAAGGACCAGATTTCCCTTCTGCTCTCTCAGAAGTGCAACTCGGACTTTCTCAGTCTTACTGGAGACTCTGGCTGCATTCTGGGCTTTAATGTATAAACACTTGGACATCCTAAGTAAATCACTGCCCAGGGAGGGGGCGGAGGAGGAGCAACCCCTGCGTGACTCATGCGCATGTGGAAATTCCCTGCACGAGTGAGCTGCGCTGGGCAAGTATTAAGAGTTAATGTGCTTTCAAAAGCCTCTAATTTGTTATTCCGGAAGTGTAATTTACTCACTAGAAGTATCTGGGTGGCTACTAACACATTTGTATCCTTAAAAAGATCAGTTATATTTTAAGATTAAAAGTATAAAGCAAGAGTTGGAAAGTCATTAAAAACTGACAGCCAATTTCCTATTTTTGAGAGTACTCATTAAAAGGTTCTAGTTGCAGAAGGAACAAGAAATAGCTTGAGTTCATGGTATAGTGAATCGTATTGCCAACATGTCAACTCTGGCTGTGAATACAACCAGAGATGAGATCAGGCATCCCCGGAAGGTGCTGGGGAAGTTAGGGACACGGACCATATTTCCAGAGAGAAAAGTGAACATTTTGTTTTGCCAGTTCTCCTCTCCACTCACATGCTTTTGACATGCATGGCAGAGCCGAAGGCATGGGGCAGCATAGTAAGTAAATCTGAGTCCTGTAGCCTCTGTCATTCCAAAACAATTCTCTGCTGCTGCCTCCCTCGAGATCCTGCCCTCCTTGTAACTCTAGAGAGGGCTTCCGGAAGCCTGGCCCTGGTATGCATTATGAAAAAGATAAACGCTTCCCAAAAGCTGCATTTTGTTCTAGCACATTTTTTTCCTGGTGGTGACTCCATGAATAAAGTACAATGCAGAATTGTGTCAGTCTCAGGGGCCAAATGTGTCTCCCGGGCACAGGGGTCCCCTATGAAGGAAAGCTGCACTTTTCCTTTCTTGCTTCCACTGGGAAAGATGCTTTACCTTTCAGCAGGTTTTAATCTCATGGTCAGTTGACATTTGCAAATAACCAAAATCTAGTTTGACTTCTGAAAATTACAACCCATGTTTTAAAAATCATAAAATTGAGAACTGAAAATGTGTGGCCATAATAGTGTGGTTTTTGATAGCAAACGAGTCATTGCCATGCCTTCTATTATTTTCAGATGTTTGCAGTCCCCTTTTTAAACACAAAGAGACATTTTGTGTGAAATGTCCCCTGGCAAGTTGGTGTAAGCAGAGGAATCAATACAAGGGTGCTTAGGTGCTAGGATCAGATTCCTCCTGGTCCAGGAGTACTGTCTGCCGAGCCTATACAAATCTTGATTCCAAGTAAGTAAAATATAAAACCAAGATTTCTACAAGAAAATCAGTTTATAACTCACTGTAATAAATTATCTTTTATAAGTCACGAAGACATCTCATTTCACTGTCAGGTTTGGCTTGCTAAGTTACAAAGGGGGCAGTTCAAAAGCTTTGATTCTTAGATTGATATTAGGAAAATCGTCTAAATTCTTCTTACCCACTGTGTTGGGGGTGGGGCTCACACTGATGCTGTGGACTTGAAAATAAAGCTTTGTGCCATGGCTCATACCTGTAATCCCAGCGCTTTGAGGACAAGGTGGGAGGATTGCTTGAGCCTGGGAATTTGAGACCAGCCTCAGCAACATAGCGAGACTCAGTCTGACCAAAAAAAAAAAAATTAGCCTGGCGTGGTGGTGCACATCTGCAGTCCCAGCTACTCGGGAGGCTGAGGTGGGAGGATAGTGAGCTCCAGGTTACAATCCTACGGTCGCACCACTGCCCTCCTGGGCGGCAGAGCGAGACCCTGTCCAGAGCCTCCCCAGGACTAGCTTCTCAGCCCTGGAAATGTCAGGTGACTCCAGCTGCTCCCTGCGGTCGGTGGCACAGCTCCTCTTCCTCCAAGACAGGCTGGAGCAGAGGCTAATGATGCGTGCAGCTCTTAAGCTTGAGAAATGATACAGCAAGAAAATAACTCATGATTGCACACTTGCAGAGGCACTCCAAACTTAAAAATAAATACTGCATTCATAGAGAGATGAAATTTCAGAACTTGGTGTTGAGGTTGGTCATTCTGGGAGGCAGGACAGTGTGGCAGATGTCCTTGAGGCCAGAGGGACTTGTGTTTTCGCCTCAGCTTCAGCACTCTGCCGCTGACCAGGGGATGCGTGCGGGCCGTCCTGCACCCTCGGTCCCCGCACCCGAGCCTTTCCTGCGGCTCTGCTTTCCGGATGGCAGGACAGGTGAGGGCGGGGGGCGCACACTGCGGGCCTGGCACGGGGGCTGCGTCAGCATAAGGACGACTCTGCAGTGCTGGGGTGAGTGCAGCAGCGAAGGTCGGGAAACAGTCCTCGAGGTGGCTGTGTCCGCAGGACGGCGCTGTCCTGTCCTGCAGTGCTTTCCTGACTGACTAGGGACCCCACCTGCAGGGAGGACGGGACCCAGGGGAAAGTTGCCTCAAGGTATCTCATTTACTAGAGGAAGTCATCAGTTTGGAAAATGTACACTCAAGCAGATGCCTGAGTGGACGAGCAGAATGACTGTCAAAGCCCACACGCATCATTTACTGGTACTGGTACGTGATGTTAAAAACCTGAAGTGAGAACCTCCTTTTTAACTTTAAAAATTGTTTGAATTTTGAATTGTGGTAATAGACACCTAAGATTCACTGTCGTAACCACTTTTAAGTGTACAGTTCAATCGTGTTAAGTACATTCACACTGTTGTGCAACCAGTTTGCTGCTTCTGTTTCTTGGTTTTTTTTCCTGAGGGAAAAGTCTTGTAATTGCAAAATATTTAATTGGCAAATAAAAATATGTGTATTCAAGGTGTACAAGATGATTTGATACACATAGACATTGTGTGCTGATGACCACAGGAAAATTAACCAACGCGCCCCCCCCCTGCGGCCACCGCTGTGCGCAGGGGGACACTGGAAATCTGCTCTCGTGTCACACGCAGTTGAAAGAACTGCCGTTGTTCGACTTTGGCTTTTCTGTTTTGAAATAGCAAACCAATAATTTCCTACGGATAAAATCCTCAATAAGCACCATCATTAGGTTTCACATATTCAATATTCAATATATTCATCGCAGACTTTATGTTTGATACTGAAATTTTTTTTTCTGAAAATAGATGGTACAAAGATGAGATTCAAAAATGCTGACGGCAGCCCCCTTCTCTTCCTTCGTCGTCCTTCCTGATGGGAAGTCTGACCTTGCTTCCGTACCTGGGGGGTGTTCTCCTTGGCTTTGGTGGCCTGTGGTGGCAGCAGCTCCACATCAGGCTTCCTGCAGCGATGCTTGGAGCGAGCCCCAGACGAGGTCAAAGCCGTGTCTCCGTGTCTGGGCGGAGGCACGGCCACCTGGCTCGGCACTCCCTGGGGATTCGCTCTTGGCAGTTACTGTTCTTGTATCTTCCCTCCAGTCCTTACTGAAGCCGTCACCAACTAGCACAATGCAAGTGACACTGTCCCCATCGTGCACAGATGGCTGAAACCTTGAAATCACCCCAGCGACCAGGGGGCAATCTAAGAACATCTGTCAGCATCTGAGAACAAACATGGCTAAAGCTTAGGGCAGAGAGAAGGGGTCGCATGAGGAGTGTCCACACTCACAGCAGAGATGGGTAGAAAGAAGGACTGGGGAGGGATGAGGCGGGGTGGACGGAGCCTAGGGAGGCACAGGGGAGGCATTTGGGTGGAGAGGTCTTGCTTTAGTATTGAACTGCTGGGGCGCTTTGGGAACAGAGTGCACTTCTTTTAGTAAACATTTCCTCCAGGAGAAGTCCTGAGACTCAAGTCTTCTTATAAAGCAGTTTGAAGGTCCCAGATCGATTACAGAGATGGATATGAAGCTTTATTCTTACTGTGTTTTCTTAAGTGAAATTCACATTTCAGGAAATGCAAATAAACCTAGTGAAGGCTCTGTGGTTAATTTTCTTCTAAAATTCAAAAAATTAAGACAATTCGTGGTCCCGAAACTGCTGTGAATATGAAGAGACAGACTTTATCCGGGCGGCCCTTGAGTGCAGACAGCATGTGCTCAGCTGCAGAATGAAGCCATCTGAGACCATCCTGCAGCGGGTGGCTTTAGCTCTTGTGGTGGCTCTGCTGCCCGCGGTGTATGTCCAACAGGCAATCGCTGAATGAGCAGCAGCCTTAGAAAGACGGGCAGGGGGTGTTTGCCACAGCTCGTGGGAGTGTCTGTCACAAGGCCATGCCTAAAAGGACTCCTGCTTCCCCCCCAGCCTGACTGCCCACCATGGGACCTCGTGCACCTCACACCTGGTTCTTGCTCAGTCATGGGGAGCACAAGAACCCCAAAGGTACTTTTCCCCCCAGAATAGACTCCCTGCTTGACTTTGTCCTCCTCTCAAGGACTGGTGACCTCCTGGGCCATGGTGCTGTGACGGGCAGAGACACACTCCTTTTCCTCCTCCCTGCTGCAGGTCCCTGTGACTCTGTCCACAGGAATGTCAACCTCGGACCACCTGCATCCGGGCTGGGGTAGGTGCCGTGAACCCAGGAAGGTGCCTGAATAGGCTTCCCTCGTTGTCAAAGACAAAATCCATCCAGGGCACCCCACAGTTATCTTCCTGCTGTCTCCACTGTCACCAAAGTTCGATAGCCCACTAATGACGTGCTTTCTCTCTCTTTCATACACACAATCCTGTTGCTTAAATTTTTAGATAGTCTACTTTGAGAAGAATTTTCAGGAATACATTGTGTACCAAACTGACACATTACCTGAAGTTTCTTTAGATTTAATAGACAGTAGGTTGTGATTTCTCAAACATCACACTTGAAAATTACATGAACACAAATAGAAAAAGAGATTTTGATTTATTTAAAAAGGAGAGTAATGCTATATGCCCAACGCTCTGGAGTGTTACATTTTCTCCACTATTCTGGGCTGTGTCTAAGAACACAAATGGGAAAGTGCCATCTTTTCCGAGTAGTGAAAGCTCTATTTTTCCTCACCTGTTCAGGGCACAGTGCTTTGCTGTATTTCTGGTTAGACGGGCACAGTTCTCAGCCCCTGGCCTCATCTGCTCGCTTACTCTCTTTCAGATGTCCATAAAGCCACTAACTTTCCTGCCTCTGAAAAACCTCCGCTGCCTAACATAGACTGAGATATTCATTTCCAGAGGAATTGTCCCAACTAGAGTGGAAAAAGGATCAAATCGTTGCACTATTTATCTACTTTTCATTTAGAGTTCTGGAATATGAAGAAATGAATACATACTTATATACATACATACATGAAGAAATGAATACATACTTATATACACACAAATGTATATGAAGAAATGAATACATACTTATGTATACACAAACATACATGAAGAAATGAATACATACTTATATCCCTACAAACATACATGAAGAAATGAATGCAGACATATATACACACATACAAACATACATGTGTAAAAGCAGCAGCAGCCTTTAAAAAACTGAGAAGGTGCGAGTTAGAAGGGAACTCTGCAGTTTCTGGTTCAGTGGTCTCCTCTTACAGATGGGACGACTGAGGGATTTGCCGGTGGTCCTTGGTCTTCCAGCTTGTGTCATAATTCACAGCTAGTGTGATTTTAGCAACAAGTGTGCAAACACGTGCAGGAAGCAGTCACACATACTGGGGCTTGGATGTCTCCTCTCTTGCTCTCCCCAGCCATAGAGCATTGAGCTGTTTCCTTTGTCTCCTTCCCCCGTACCAGTCTAGAAGAAAGGAAAGAAGGTGGGAAAAAGAAAAAGAAATGAACAGCAACAAAGCCAACGGGTCCTAGGAGAATCCTCTTTAATCCCAGCTTAGTAAAGTTTTGCGTTATTCCGTGGCAACACAGGTTGACACATCCCACCGATGTTTCAGTAGCTTAGAGCAGGTGAGGCCTGCGCTCGGTGTTTCTGGCGGAAGGAGTGTGGGGACGCGCCCAGAGGCTGGCCCGCGTTGTTCCCTCGGTGCCTTGGGCTCTCCCTAACACTCACCCCTGACACTGGGCAGATGCTGTGTGGCCAGGCCCTAGTGATGCTGGGAAGCAGTGACCAGAACCTGGAGGACCGGTGCCACTGCTCAGAAGCGGGAAGGACTCTGTGTGGGGGAGGGACCCTCGTCCCCATCCCGCTGGAGGCCTGCTGCCCTCAGAAGCCCGTCTGCAGTGTAGGCGTGTGCTCCTTTCCAAAACCGACTCAGTCACTTTGAGAATGTTTCCATCTGCCTTCTGTTATTGATGCTTGTGTTTTACCTATCCTCTTATTATTAGAATCTTCAAGAAATAAAAGTTCTCTCAGAATTTTTTTTGAAAAGAAGAATGAAACAGCCTGAGTATATTACTCCCCACGTCACCACCTCTCCTGTATTTATTGGCAGCATTAGGAGAATTCACCTGCTCCTCCTGACCTTGTTGTCCCTTTCAGTGCGACAGTGTTTTCCTTTCTACAGGAATGCGTGTGTGCACGTGTGCGTGTGCGTGTGTGTGCGTGCACGTGTGTGTGTGCGTGTGCACACGTGCGACTCTCACGGACTCTAAATAGATACATTTCTGCTTAAACATTAATAATATGAGATTTACATTTCAAATCACTACAGATTCATATGGTTCTCCCCAAACTGTATTTGGTAGGCAAAGAAAAAGAACAAAATTTATTTTACAAAAATACTCTCAGTACTCTGGGGCACATATACAAAGATGTTCCAGAATGTAGCTTATCTCTTTGAAGACAATTAACACAGTTTTCTGGGCAAGGCAAAACAAAATAGTCAGTAACTTAGCAACACCCACAGAACACAGCCAGCGCTGCAGCACGCTCTTCCCTCGCACCGGCTCAGAGCGGAGAAACCTGAACGGCCCCCGCGGTGTCTGGGATCGGTGCAGCCTCCATGCACACCACGGTGACACCGGAAGCGCCTGGCCAGGACTTTGAATCCAAATCTCATTTTGTATGCGACCTACAGAAAGTCAGTTAAATGTGTATATTTGAGAAAGTTCCAATGCAAACTTAATTTTTAATTTACAAAACATTAGTTTGAGTGTCAGGCTGTTACTGGCGACATAATTTGGGACTGTCTTTTTCAAGGAACTTTGCACAGACTTTGGCTCGTACAGCCTACGGAAGGTGGATTTTAGATCTTTGTTAGCGGCGCTACATCGTCGATAATAGCACGTACGTCAGAGTCAGAGGAATGGGGTGCCGATCCCAGCTCTCCCACCTGCCAGCTGTGGGACTGTAGCAAGCCCCTCACACCACCTGCACCACGTTTTCTTGTGGGCACCGTGGAGCTACTGATAGCGCTGGCCCCCGAGGGCTGCGTGGGGATGGGGTCGGCTGGGGGATGTGGCGCGTCCGGCACGTGGTGTGTTGGCTGCTCTCGTGCGGCGCTGGCGCTGGTGCTGCCTCTCCCTGCGTCGGGGATGCGGCGTGTCCCTGCAGAGACACCACCTGCATGAGGCAGCCTCGCTCGGCTCGTGGCTCCACCAGCTGTTTCCACCGACAGGCCCAGGACTGGTGTCCACCGGTCTGTGGTGCTCTCCTGTCACAAGCAGTTGCTCAGCTGTGTTGAGATATTGACAAATGCTTTTAACCGTCCACTGTTTTGTCCCCATTTGAGATCCTTAAAATGATCCCTAAAAGATGACAGTGCAGATGGAAAGATGTCAGGCGTCAAGTGAACCTGTTTCTTTTCTTGTGTGTTTGCCAGTTTCTAAAATGTCACAGACACAACGGACTTTCAGTATTTCCTTTAAGGTACGTGGCTACCGTGCTGTTCATTTCACCGTCTGGAAAATTTCCTGATAGTCAGACTAAAATTACTCATGCTAACATCTCATGTCTCGCTACTTTCAGATAAGAAACTCTCAGGCTTTGCTACACCTGATCACTCCGGGAGGCCAAGCCTTCCCATAACTACCTGATGACCAGTTTTAACATTTCCCTCCCTTGGAATAATGCACATATCTAACTTCTCATTCTTTTTTTTTTTTTTTTCCTGCTCTGTAGCCATTTAATCATTTATGATTTTTCTAAATATGGAAGGAATTTGCTCAATTCAAATATGTCCAGGATAAATAAAGGGCGCCCGGCTGTTGGGAGGCAGCTCGATGTGGGGGCTAAGAGTGCCGTCATCGACGCCAGGCTGCTGGGAACCTACTTTCCAGCCGTGTGGCCTTGCACAAGTTGTCCAACCTGTCAGCCTGTTTCCTCATCTGTAAAATAGGTGTACCTTCCTAGTACTTTAGGCCTTTCTAGCAGGATTTATTTTTGTGAGAATAAAATCAAATACTCACGGAAAGGTTGTAGCACAGTCCCGTGAGCGGCGCTGTGCCCAGTGTGTGCACCACCGTGATACATACACGTCACCGAACTGCCTGGCCAGGACTTTGAGTGCAGCTCACATTTTGTATGTGGCCCATGGGGAAGTGGAATGGGCATTATTTTAGAAAGTTCAAGTGTGAACTCATTTTGAATTTATATTTACATTTATACCTAGCTCAACCTGTGTTTTACATGAGGAAAACAAAGAGAGAAATTAAAGTACTTTCTAGAGTCCCCCCATCCCACTCCTGTTCTTTCATCACCCTTTTAATTACACAGAGACATTCACACCTCTTACGATGTTATCTGTGTTCTTAAAAAAATGAAAAAGCCAATGTGCTATTTATTCTGTCACATAGTCAAACAATATAAACATATACTTTCCTTTCAAGATTTTGCATACGTACAGGGATGTGTATTCTCTACAAGAAATAAATTTTAGGCCAATTATAATTAAAATACTGTTCATAGCTCTTCACCTTTAGAATTTAAATGATAACCATTTGTTGGATGGTGTCTACGTCATGCCCTCCCCTGGTCTTGGGGGAGTGGTGTGCACAGTGCCCCAGATACCTTGCTAAGGGCCAGGGGTTTGGGGGCGGCACCCAGACGTCAGCCCAGCAGTCCGGAGCGGCTCAGTCCAGGACGTCTGTCTCCGGGAGCGCGGGCTGCGTCCTGTTGTGCCCGCCATGCCCGGCTCGGTCTGCGGCTCACACTGCCAACCCTGTGAGGAAACAGGCAGCTCCCGCCCTGCCTGCTCACTCTGAGTTACGCTGAAATGATTCAGAATGTTTGTTTTGACAGTGGGTCCCCGTCTTGACTCACCAAGAAATTCTGGAGGCCCACGTGGTCCCTAGAAGATCCCATTTTGATTGCCCTCCTGGGTAATCATTTACTCTGGGGCTTTAATACCCTTGCTAGATTTCAGTTCTGGGCATCGCGGGTAAGAGCTGAAAGTTATGACCACGTCATCAAAATAGAACGCTGGTTTGCAGCTGCCCCTCGTCTGGTTTGTGTTCATAAAACAGAAACAGAAAGTATAAGTAGTGACATCAGATTCTCTCACCCAGTGTGAAAGGCCACTTAAGTCTTTCTAGAATTATTTTAGAGAATAATATGGATTTTTTAAAAATACCTAATTATTGTAAACATCTTCTTGCCTGTTCTCCAAACAACTGCTTTTAACCTAGATGTATAATATTATTAAAGAGTATCTAATATTTATGAATTCATCTTTTAATATTATAAACTACTACTATAAATTGACCCGCTCACTAAAGTAAAAAAATTTGTAATTAATTAATAAGCTGATTAGTTGGCAAAGGCAACATTATTTTTTCTTATGGTAGTTGAGGAATAATGCCTAACCTATCATTCTAATTGCTAAGTAAAGTGTTTTCTTCAGAATGTCATTTCAACAGAACATTGTTTTTATCCAGAATTTGAACCTTGAAATTGTGTGATGTTTTAGCAATCTATTTTAGAAATTGTTGGCAAAGGTTTCTACTAAAATAATCACATTAATGGAAAATCAGTGTAAGAACAATTCAAGAGCAACTCTCACAATACTAGTAGCATTACTTTGTCGTCCTCTTAAAACTTTTAAAGAGCATTTGTAAGTCACTGAGTAGAAGGTCAGAGCATATATAGGTAGCTCTAGCCGTCGGCCACTGTCCGAGCAGGGTGAAGCAGTTCTAGTTGTGTTCTCCTACAGCTAGAGCTAAAAGAAGCAAATATTTTAAATAATTCCACCACCCAGAGGACACTGTGTATGGCAGTTCGGGCTTCACTGGTCTGTGTCCTGGCCTGCCTGTGTCGGGGGTGGGCCAGTCCCGGCCTCCTCAGCGCCTGAAGCCGCTTTCCTTCTGCTCTGAGCCTTCCTTTTACAGAGGTCATTTTCTCAATTGTATTGTCACCACCATACCAGAATTTCTTGTCGTAGGGCTTTTATAATGTATCTAATTTCAGAGCATATCCACTGGTGAATGAACTTAGCAACCACCACAACAACAAAAATTTTGAAACAAATTTACCAGTCTGAATTTTCCCCAGATTAGGTCACACTGATGTCACAGTTGATACATAGCTCTGTTCCTCCTGAATCTTGGAAACGCATCTTCTTGCATTTGACCATAATGGGCCACCTGCAGCCCAAGTCCCTGTTGTGGATACACTCAGAACCCCACTGTGGTGAGGACGCGAGGACAGAGCGCCCGGAGCCCTCGAGGCCATCATGAGCACTGCAGCTGCTGTCTCTGGCAAGCTCGGAGGTACAGAGTGTACTCTGGGATTGGAACTCTTTATTTTTTTTCAGTTGGTTTGTAAATAGGACTGCACAAAAATCCATGCACATCAACTCTCCAAATCAGAATTTGCTGAGCTAAAAAGAGCATTAAATTAGATGGGCTGGCTTTCAATTGGTGGGTACGGTAATATAACTCTGCATCACAGTTCTTTACAAAAAGACAAACCAGCACATTGCGTGATAATTTCCATTCAACTGGAAATGCCCAAGCCTGTTTACCTCAATCAATTGTCCTTGTTCACTTGTCCAGCCTAGCAATTGTCCATTAGTAATTAGTAATAAATGAGACATTTGGTATTAAAATATCTCTTTTAAGATACTGCTATGGTTTATTATAACATTCTATTAGCAGTATTTTATCAGTTTGAAATGTATTAGAATCCAAACTACATGGGAGCTTTATTAGTTTTTCAAGCGAAATAGCTTGCTAAAATTCCGAATTGAAATATGATTTTTATCATAATTGACTAAATCAACAGAAATGTTAACAAATGTCAAATATCCTTAAAACCCAAGAAAACCTTGTAAGTTCCTTCAATCTAAGAGGCAAAGACAGTTTTATTGTCAAGACTCAGGGATACCAGTAAAGGCTAGTCTCATTGGTTAGAAAGAGCTCCAATAAACACTGTGTCTTTATTTGATGGGTAAAATTTATAGGATACTATGTGGCTTGAACTTAGGAACACAACTAATGTCAAGAGGATGATTCTCCTTTTTTGAGTCTATCATCTGGGACATGTATTTTTACATACACACCAGCCAAAAATAGCTAAGCAAACAAAACATACACACACACACACGCACACACATCCCGCTTCATCTACTTCATGTGAGTCTTTCAATGCTCATTGCAATGTAACCTACTTAAAGGATGGCCCTTGCTTCTCCTGATGGCATCACCCAGAGGAAATGCAGTAGTTTTCTCTCCCTTTCAATTGCATTAGTAGAGCATATGGCCCATTCACTCTTTAAGAAGAGTTATTTGTATTGAGAATACACAATGTCCGTCCGAGCTCTGAGCGCCCGGCATTTGTTTTGCATGTCTGTGATGCCTGCCGTCCCATCACTGGCCACTGCTGAGTGGGCTGTGAGTCCATGATGCATAAACAGTGAAAGAATGACAGAAGAATCTGAACCATTGAATAAAATTTCAGTAAAAGGTATCACATTAAAGCTGTGAAATTGCTTTTCTGGGTGGTTAAAATAGTAAACAGCTAAATATTTAGCACAACATAAATCATAGTACAATTTCATCACTAAACGTTCTGATCTTGGTCTTGTCATTTACCCAGAAAGTAAAAATGTGTCCTCTCGTTATTTTTTCCCTAACAGTGAAAAGTGCCTGTGTGTTGTGTGCCCTTTTGCACACCCTGCCTCACAGTTGCTACTTACTTCTTCCGGCATGATTATGATGTACTTACAGGGCAGAAATGTTTACTTTCGAGTGGAACTAACCCAGGGTAGGGCAGCTGCTCATGCCAGAAGGCCCTGCCTGCTTGCGAATTGGAAAACGCTCGGAGCAAGCACACCAGGCCCCTCGTGGAAGGCGGAAGGCTCCTGGGAGGCTGCAAAAGTCTCTGGTGCTACAGTTGGTTACATGCTCATAAAAAAGGAACCCGGGAGAGGCAGTTAGCCGGATCCAGGCTTGCCTTTCCTTTTAAACTAAGGCCACAACGGAGCTGGACATAGGACCCAGAGCTGGTGCTGGAGCGCGGGCTCCGAGCCGTGGCTTGGCTGTTTGGCTGGTAAAGCTTTGCGCAGTCGTGACGCCTTCCCAGTCACGCGCCATGTGCGGTGCAGGGAGAGGAGGGGCGCCCCCCCCCCCCCCGGGGTAAAGTGCAGGCGGCCAGAGACAGTTTAGAATGACACCTGTGCCCAGCGGAGGATGTGTTCCTCAGGCCTTCTAGAAACTTTTGAGATTTTGTCCTTTCCCCTCTGTGCCGCGCTCCTGTGGCTGGATATTGTGTTCTGCGTGTCACGTGGGGAGGGGAGGCAGCACGGGGTGACGGCGGGGTGAGGGCCGCCCTCCCTGTCCCGCGCACACGCCGCTCGCACGACGTGGCAGTACCGGGAAGTTCCGCACTGCTGGAGTCCCCAGCCCATTCAGACAGACACTTTCGTACTTGCTTTTCTCATTACTAGGGAATATATGCTATTGCACTAAGTGCACAAAGAGTTCATACACTTCCTCCTTCCTCCCTCTGGTCTCGACACCCCAAGGAAAACTGTTTTCACAGACGTGTCCTCCCACGCGAGCGAAAATGTTACTGTGCTCTGGTCAGGCTGGCGCCACGTGGCGCCACCATCGATTAGGCTGTCCGGTTAGGCGACTGCCTGGCCGGGCCCGCGGGCGGCAGGGCGGTTGTGACCAGAGCCGGACCGTGCCAGCAGCCGTGGCCACGCCAGGCCGCCGACGCAGCGAGCAGGGCAGACGTGCTGCAGCCTGGCCTGGCTGGCCCGCGTAGCCCCGCACCCGCGGCCCTGCCCCGCACGCTTCCTGCACAGCATATGGTGGGAAGGGGCCAGGTCCCTACCGCTGCACCCTCCTTCCCTCTCCAGGTCCCAGACAGGTCTCAGGAGGGAGCAGAAGAGCTAGGCTGGGCCCTCAGCCTCGTGGCGCAGCCCTGGCTTCGAGGGAGCCCGGGGGCGCGCGATGGGAGAGGCGCAGGCGGGACCGCGTGGACTCTGGCGGAGGAGGTGGGCTCGGAGAGGTCAGCTGGGCATGCGGGCGGCAGGGCCGGGTGGACCCCAGCGTTGGAGCAGAGCAGGACGCGCCCTGCGGGGCCAAGGAGCTGCCCACGCCTAGATGGGAGGAGCTCCAGAGAGGCCGTGTGCTGCAGACGTGTGTGCGAATCACCTAGGAAAGGAGACTGACGATGTCAGGGTTGCACATCTTATGTTGTTTCTTCTAAATCTGTGTTTTCAATTGTCTTTCCTTCCAGGGCCAGGGTTGGAGTGATGGTTGAGGCAGGCTTTGGGTCTTGTGTGTGTTTACCTTGTGACGTTTTGTTCAGCGTGGATTTTATTACATTAGGTTTGATTTTTAAAAATACTGCATTAAGTATTATTTATCCTGACGATTGAGTCTCTTGGTGCCCCCTTAAGTCTCCTGCCTAGGAAGGAGCCTTGCCCCAGGCGCGGCCCTGCTTCCTGGCGCTCATCTCTGTTCACAGCACCTGCAAACCTGCGGGAGGAAGAAAGGAAGAGCCCAGGTGAGAAAGCAGGGCCTCCACGCCAGGTCCTCCAGCAAAGCTGAGCACATTTAGGCTGTCACCAAGAGGGGACATTTGTATGTGTCGAGAGTCCTTTGTGTTCTCTATATGACACCTTTGTCAGATATGTAGTTTGCCAATATTTACTCCCAGTCTGTGGCTTGTCTTTTCAACCTCTTGACAGGGTCATTTGCTGAACAAAAGTTTTTAATTATGAAGTCCAATATATCAAAAAAAATTTTCTCTTATAAATCATGATTTTGGTGTCATATCTGAAAACGCTGTGGCAAACTCTAGGTCCTGAAGGTTTTTTTCTTATGTTATTTTGTAAAAGTTTCATAGTTTGGTGTTTTAGATTTAAATCTATGATGCATTTTGAGTTAAATTGTCCATAAGTTGTGAGGTTTAGGCCAAGGTTCACTTTTTATGGCCTATGATGTCCAATGGCTCCAGCATCATTTGTTGAAAAGATCCTATCCAATTTCAAGACTTTTATATAGTTATGATAATCAGGAGCTTTTGTCTCCTTTTTGGTTGTTTTTAATAAATGCCAGTCACTGCTTGTGGTATATATATGCTATGGAATACTCTTCAGTCTTACAAAAAGAAGGAAATCCTGCCATTTGCAAACCTAGAGAACACTAAGTGAAATAAGGCAGGCACCAAACAACAAATACCACATGATCTCACTCATATGTGGAATCTAAAAGAGTTGAATTCATAGAAGCAGAGAGTAGACTGACAGTTACAGGGGCTGGTAGGGAGGGGTGGGCTTGGGGAGATGTTGGTGAAAGGACACAAAATTTCAGTTCGGTAGGAGGAGTAAGTTCAAGGGGCCTGTTGTACATCATGGTGACTGTAGTTAACAACATACTGTATTCTTGAAAATTGTTAAGAGAGTGGATTTTAAGTGTTCTCACCACAGAAAAGTATTACTATGTAAGGTAATGCATCTATGTGAATTAGCTTGGTTTAGCCATTCTACAATGTATACATATATCAAAACACCATGTTGTACACCATAAATATTGTTGTCATTAAAAAAAATGACATGTCAGTCACTGCAACATGGATGTGGTGGGGACAAATGTGGGACATTCTTCCCTGCTGAGCTAGGACCTGGTGGTGACCCAGTGACAGCTGTTGTTTATCAGGAGGTTTGGGTGCTGGTCAGGATGGTGAAAGTTCCCCCTTGGCATCTACTCACTTAGAAAATGTCCTGCAAAAGGTGCACATCAAAGATTGAAAGCTCAATCTTGGATTTTAAATCCTTCAAAAGTACACCTAATCGTCACATTTATGTCAAACATTTTCACAGGTAGAATTTTTCCTCATGTGAAGAAACAGCAACTTCATTTGAACAGAAAGCATTTTGAAACATGCTTTTGGCAGGGCTCTTTGCTGATAGGGAGTGGAAATGATTAACAGGGTGGTTATCAGTGTGGACTGTTGGCAGCAGAGGGCATGTCACCTTTCGGCGCAGTCTGCACGTGGGCCAGCTCCCCTAATCTAGACATCCATTCTTCGCACAGTCTCCCGCCTTGTGCCCTGAAGGGAGCGGTAGGAGAGGGCAGCGCTGAGCAGTGAGGGGTTCACCTTCTGGATTATTCACACATTGGTATGAAGGAGTCTCGTTTAGGCTGGAGCCAGCTTTCTTCTTCACAGTGAGTGTGGCAGACTCCTGACAAAGGTATCATGTGGTGTGGGTGAATGAGAGCCTGTCCTCAGCCACCTGCCGCTATGCAGAGGTGGGAGCTCCTCTGTGTTCCCGTGGGCAAAGCAAAGCTCTCCTTCCATGCTCCCTGGGCAAGCGGGCAATTCGCAAATCACCCACCAACCCGACTAGGAGTGGCTGGCTGTCTCTGCACAGTTCCTCAGCACCTGCTGGATGAAGGAAGAAATCATTTTGGAGTAGTGATTTTTTTTTTTTTTTAATTTGTAAGCTTTTTTCCCTCTATTTCCAGAACATGCTGTTAGTGTGTTTTAGTTTATTCTGTAAGAGATTCTGGAGCCAATCATAGGCTCACAAAAAGTTGGCACAGTAAAGTCTCCAAGATAACATCTAGTTGAGTGGCTTTCAAACATTTTGACCTTACCAAAGTAAGAAATGCATTTTAATATCATGACATACACATATTGCTATGTGTAAAGTTTCATGATATAGCACCACCTTTACAGTATCACTCTGATAAAATTTATTTTTCTTTCTCTGGTCTCAACCCGCTCTAACGATTTCCTGCCACACTGCTGGGTTGAGACCTACGGCTTGGTAAGTAATTAACTCAAAGTTTTTCAAAGTTACCAGTAGCAGAGTCAGAATTAGAAAACTACTACAGTATTAGATATGAGAAGGAACATGGATCATTCTTGATACCTCAAAGAGGAGAAGGATCCTGCGAGCCTGTTGCGTCTGCAGAAGATGCGCAGTCTTACGTTCTCCCTCTGCACCCCACCCGGCCCACATTTCCTTCGTCAGCATGTTTGTTTTCTTTTTGTTTCTTTTCTCCTACCTGCGACTTTACAGCCTTTTGGAGACATGCACAGAGAGTTTTATGTAAACTCAGCTGGCAGCATCCAAGTCTAAAGAGATCGCTCCAATATGAAACTACCCACAGGAACAGTGCAGCATCCCAGTAGGATTATTTTCTTAAAGCTTCAAACAAGGACTTGTTTCTTCCTGTTTCATGAAGGATTGTTGTCCAGGATTTTCATTTTTATCACCTTTCTGACGCCAGTCCTCAGTCTACACGTGCAGCAGACCATTTGTCTGCGGCTCCGGAGTCACCTCCGTCTGAGACCCTCTTTAGGGGTCTAGTTCAGAACAGCACAGTGCATCTTCTCTAGGCTGCTGCGACAAATTACCACACACGTGTTGGCTTAAAAAAACAGAAATGTATTCTCTCACAATTCTGGAGGCCAGAAGTCCAAAATCAAGGTGTTGGCTCTGAAGCCTGCGGGAGGATGCCTCCTGGCCTCACACGGGCTGCTGGTGTCGCCGACAACCTTGGCATTCCTTGCCTGGTATATGCAAAACTCTGATCTCCGCCTCCACCCTCCATCCTCCACGTTCCATTCTCTGGGAGGGTCTGTCTGTCCTGTGTCTTTGCATAGCATTCTCCTTTCTGTGTGTCAGTGTCCACATTTCCCTCTTTTCATAAGGATATCAGTCAGTGGATTAGTGCTCTCTAATCCAGTATGATCTCATTTAACTCAGTCATATCTTCAAAGACCCTATTTTCAAGTAAGGTCACATTCACAAGTACCAGAGGTTAGGACCTGGGCATGTCCTTTTGAACAGTACAACTGATAGCAGGTAGCATGATAATTTATGCAGTCCTCCTTACAGACTTTGATTTCACTGGTATTAACCATGGCAGTGTCCCCAGGATTGCTGACAGCCTGAAGTGCATGATCTCTAAAGTGCATTTCAATCATCGCGCTCACCTCCTTAGCACTCTCCACACAGTCAGTCCACCTAGAACCCCAGTGCAGGCTTCCTTTGGACTTCCTTCAGGACTCACTCCACTGTGGCCTTGTACGTCTAGAAGGGACGGTAGCAGATGCCTGATGTCAGTGGTCTAACCCCAGTGCCGAATGTCATCTTTGATGAACGTATTATGAGAAAAACGCACAGTAGGTCATGAAAACCTGTCTGCGGTGCAGCCAAAATAGAATTATGCTGAGGCACACTGTGTGTGTGTGTAATTAATATTATAGTTTTAAATTACTTTTAGGCCAAGTGGATATCTCTGATGGGTCTACTGATGAAAGAGAATACTTTTCTTCCTGGAAAATATTGCTACCTATTTGTCAAATTTGTGTTTTAAAAATATAGGAACTAATATCTATAATTCAGACAGTCATTTTTAATGTTTAAATATGCTGAGAAGTTTTTGGTTAAATACAACCCAATGTCTCTGTTACTTAGATGAGTCAAAAAATAACATACTGGGAATGACCAGCCCGTGTCCATGAGAACCACAGGTTTTCGGAACATAAGAAATCAGGAGGGAGGGATTAGAATACATGGGCTGGCAAGATTGGGATCCTGAAACATGTACCATGATGAATAGGACAAAATTATGGAATTTATTAATAACAAGGTCAAGGCCAAATCAGCTGCAAAGATACTGGATGGAAGAAAGCCAGCTTAACAAACGCACCTGTGAAAAATGGTTGAGATTTAGTTTCCCGTAATGAAATATGAGTCCAAACTATGATATTGTCACAAATAAGCACAAATTCAGTAGCTTAAAACAACACACACTTGTAACGGCACTGTTACCATGGGTCAGGAGTCTGCGTTCGTGAGGTTCTTGGGGACTCATAAGGCTATATATAAGACATGTCCTCATCTGATGCTCCAGGTCTCTTCCACACTCATTTGGGTTTTTAGCAGAATTCAGTTTCTTGAGGCTACAGGATGGAGGTCCTGGGCTCCTGGAGGCTGCCCCTCTCCCCACGACGGTGCCCAGCACGGCTGGGTGTTCTCTAGGGCGAATGGGAACATG
This sequence comes from Eulemur rufifrons, assembly GCF_041146395.1. Taxonomy (NCBI): domain Eukaryota; kingdom Metazoa; phylum Chordata; class Mammalia; order Primates; family Lemuridae; genus Eulemur; species Eulemur rufifrons. Next base: position 2,206,135 of record NC_091011.1, on the reverse strand, counting down.
TCTGTCTCCAAGAGGGGCTCTGTCCGTCCCTGATGGGATTTGACCAGGTCAGGTCAGGCCCACTCAGGATAATTTTATTTTTTATTAACTCAGAACCAACTGATATGGAACCTTAATTACATCTGCAAAATTTCAGTTCCAACTTTGCCGTATAACCTAACCATGGCAGTGATACCCATCATGCCTTGAGGTCAGGTTGCAGTAGGAGCCAAGCAAAGGACATGATGAAGCTGGACAGGCTCGTGTTGATGGGAAGTGCTGGGCACCGAGGCTGCCCTCGGGAGGAATGCTTGCAAACTGGCCAGGGCAGAGGCTGGGACGGCACTTGGAAAGAGTCACAGTGACAGATGAATATGGATTGGGGGTGTTTATCTGGGAGAAAACTAAAGGACACATATTTGGAGGGCTGTTATTGGGAAGAGGAATTTGACACGTTGGTTTTTGTCTTCAGAGGAGAGGAGTCCTGAGACACCCTGAGGCATTCATTCTGGGTTGGTGCTCACCTGTTACCTCTGTCTGGGTTCTCCCAGTTGAGTTACCTGTCTAGGTAGCAGAGGAGTGTAGCCCCGTCCGTAATCTTCAGCAATCAGCATGTTACGGACACTCAATAAATAGAGAATTAACCATGAAAAAGGCACTGTTTCTTTGGAATGATCTGCTTGCCCTCAAATGCAAGGAATATATCTGCTTCCCCTCCCTGGTCCTCTAGTCCTTGAAATGGTCATTTAGCAGCAGAAAGTCAGGGCAGCAGACGCCTTCCGGAGTTTACAGCCCTCAAGCAGGCACCAGTCAGCCTGCCTAGAGTAAAAGCATCTTCACAAGCATTTTGTATTTAATCATGTAAGAAATATATATATCAAATGGAAAGAAGTGCTGACAGCCATATTATCGGCTGTATCTTGCCTGAGGTGTCAGAGTTGACGGGCAGCTGCCCCTTTCCACTGCATTCATGTGAATCCTTTAATCTGCAAGAACTCGGTGGTGTTCATGTGTTGTCTTTTGCGTGCACCTCCTTTTCCAGGGCATGCAGCCTGGTGGGTGGACAGCTTATGGGCTCTGGGCTCAGATGGGCACAGCTGGCCTCAGATCCCAGGTCTGCTATCTGCTCCCTGACCTCGAGACATGTTCTCTGTTGTGCTAAGCCTGTTCCCTTGTCTGCTAAAGGGCACAGCTCTTGTCTCTAATTGAGCATCAGGAAAACCTAGTAATATAGAAAGAGTAAGGCACATGGTTAGCGCTTCATGAATAATACTTCTTCTACTTTCTGAAAACTGCTGAAATAACTGGACAAGAATCCTGGAACATGTAGCATTTTAGATAGCCATACCATAAAATCTGTAGTGTGTGTGTAGTAAAATTCTGCTAAATGAAGTTTGCTGAGGATCACAGCAGAGCAGAGAACCGGCATGTGGGGGGAGCCTTCCATGTACTGGCACAGAACTAGGCATTTTACACATCATATCAGCTCATCCTCACAACAGTTTTTCTAAAAATAAGGAAATAGGGGGTCATGATGTCCCCAAATGACACAGTGGCAGAAGCAGAATTTGTGCTTGTGTCTCTGACTCCTTGTTTTGCCCACTGAATGCGCTACCCCGAGTTTGACAATACTGTGACTTCTACTGGAACATTCCTCCCCGGCCCCTCCCCACAGACAATCCTCTTCTTCCCTGTTAGATCTTGTGCATAGTTTAAAACCACTATTAACAGTGTTATAATAGCTACTGTCTGTCAGATGCTTACCAGGTGCAGGCCCTGTGCTGTGCAGTTTTATGGATCGTGGGTTTGCTCTACTTCCCTGCGCAGGAGAGGGAAGCGCCGAGACTGGGTCATTTGCTGCAGCTCAAAGAGCTGGTTCTGGTAGACTCAGCGGATTCCACCCCAGAGTGTTCTTACCCTGCTCTTCTTTCACATGGTATCTGGTAGCTACTAATTATAGGTTGTAAAATTAAAAGAAAAAAAAAGTGCGGTAATGCAGAAAAGTAAGATGATTTCTCTCCCTTTGAAGAAAAAAAAAAAAAAAAAACACTGGAAAGGCATATCACTCAAGTATGGGAAAAAATGAAGCTGTGGCTTTTCTATGAGCCAATTCTTTCCTGGCAGCATCTTGGAATAAAACCAAATATAGCAGAGTTTTCTGTGTGAATATGAGCTGCAGGGTGACTTCTTATTTTTGCCACGCTTGCATCTCTTTCCTTATTCTTTTGCCTCGTTAATTTTATGCCCTGCCCACGCGGGCTACTGTGCTGCCCGGTCACCCCGGGTGGTGACCGCTGGCCGACAGGCCCTCCCGGAGCAGAGGTGGCCGCCCCGGGGCTGGGGGCGGAGCGATCCGGGAGGCTGCGGCTCAGCTGTGATGTGGCCACAGCGGCCAGGGGCAGGGACGTGTGAAGTGTGGGGGTTCGATGGCCCCTGGGAGAACAGACTTTTTTTTCTCTTCTTTCTGCTTTCCCTTCAAAGCCATGAATCAATCTCCAGCTCTCTGCCCCTCCCCCCCCATTCCTCACTCTGTTTCTCATCCATTCTTTGTACACAACACTATCCTAATATTTTTCTTTTCTACAGGCAGGAAATGAGAAACCCATTTTTTTAAGGCCATTCAGGAAGTCGTCCAGAGTTATAATGGCCCATTATCTGACGGTCAGAGTTTACTTAGGCTTTCACTGCTTCCACTGCCCACTTGAAACAAGGGAAAACATTCCCCCGGCCCTGAGTGTGCTGCCCAGAGCCGACCACAGGCGGGAGGACGAGGACAGCGAATGCTCCGAGCCCGTTTCCCTCCAAGGCCGCGCGCCGCAGCTGTGCCTGCTGCCGGCGCGGCACTCCATGCTCACACCGTTTTATGTTCATTTTAGGAAGCGTCTCGATTATTTTGCTTTACAAAGCCTGTGCTCTGCGCACGTGCTCACAGCCCTCTGTCAGCCCAGCGTTTCTCAGGCGCTGGCCGGCTGCACTCGCCGAAAACGCGTGTGCGGTCCCGGTGTGACAGCTGCGTGACAGCTGCCGAGCTAGGGTGTGGGGGCGCCGCTCCGAAACCTGCGTCCCAACAGCCTTCTGTGCTCCCGAAAAGGTGAGAGCTGCGCTTTCACAGAAGGTGGGCTTTCTGTACAACCTTTGAAAGGTGTGGCGCCAAGGCTTTCCGATTCTTAGAAGTATTAATACCAAGATCAGACTTTGAAGGAGAAATAAGAGAGCCAGCGTTTTCTCACATGCTGTTTGTGATGTTGAGACAAGTTGGAAACTTCCCGATCGGGTTTATCAGAGCACAGGGCGGGCCCTCTGTCCTCGGGGCGCCCAGACTTCCGAGAACCTGCGCAGGTAAGCGAGGAGCAGGTAAGCGAGGAGCAGGTAAGCGAGGAGCAGGTAAGCGAGGAGCAGGTAAGCGAGGAGCGTTCTGGAGCCCAGCACGCGGTGGCGTCCCCTCCCCCCGCCTCCCTCCTCTCCTCTGTTCCTCTTTGTGTCGCAGGCCACAGACGGGAACTGATATGAATACATTTGGGCCTTCTTAATTCGTCATCAAAGGAGAAGCAGGTGGTGTGTGTGTTGGTAACTGAAGGGAGGCCCACAGCGGAGGTGAGAGATGGAAATGGCATTTCCTCCCTTAAATCCTGATAGGGTTGCAGGGTAACAGACACACACTCAGTCCCACTCCCTTGGTGTCTGCCACACCTATTCCAATGCTCACTGCTCTCCCACCTCCATAAACAGCCCCCACAAGCCCTGAGGTACCTTGAAGGGAATGGGGTGGTCCACCTCCAAGAAGTAAAAAAAAAAAAAAAAAATCATGTTTTCAAATGCCACATTCCACTTTGACTTGCTCCTACGCTGAAGTAGGATTGGATCGGGGGAGGCCCCCTTTGCACAAAGGACCCCATGAAATAGTGCACAATTCAGACTGTGAAACAGACACAGAAAATGTTCATAGCACTTTTTCCTGAAGCAGAATACAGGTGCATCCCAGGCCTTCAATAGAAATTTAGCTTCACAATCTGTAGATTCCCCCTTTGTGCAACTCTCTCTTAATAAAGCCCTGGTCACACTTCTGGCTGTTTAGATTACACAGGGATAATTTCAGAGTAATTTAAAGTTGACTGCCAGGCATCTGCCCTTGCAAATTAAATGCCTGGCACATGCTTGTGTTCAGGTAATAGTTCATTACAATACAAATGACAGGGCAGTACCTGTGGGCATGTGACCTTCCCGTCATCCAGCTTTCCCTGTGATTACTGGAGGAGCCTCCTTCGTCCTGCCAAAGGGGCCTTCGCGCTGTGAGCCCATTTCTGCAATGCTGACACTGTGTTCTCGGGGGAATGGGAGGCCTCTGCAGGTGAAACTGCAGAGTTATCCATCGCACTCCCGTCCCTTGGACTATGAAAACATCGAGCTCTGGGAACCGGCCAGCCTGCCTTGCTGGTCCCCTCCTGCCCTCCCTCTTCCCCCACCACCTCCATCATTCTTTCCTGTCTCCATTTATTCACTTATTTGACTGTAGTTACATGATACGAAAATACCTTCTCTTTGTAAAAAAGTTCAACGATTTCATGAAATTAGAGAGTAAGAATCAAGAGCCACACATTCAGCCCCTGGGGTCTCTCCAGTGTTAAAAGTTCGGGAGGAATCCTCCAGATTTTTGTGTGTATCTTACATACAAATGTATACAAATAAAAATGGATCGTTTAGGTTTTATTTACATTTTTATACAAGTGAGTTCATATGATGCATATTGTTTTGCCATTTGCTTTTTTTTTTTTTTTTAACGTAATTTCACTTTATTTGAGAGCTTTCCAAATTGTGGCGTATAGAACTTGGCCTTCCTTGTTTGTGTGACGGCTGCCTTGTCTCCTGCACGGCTGTCGCTGTGGATGGGCGTCTGGCTTCCTCTGGGTCCTGTAGCGCCGCGGTGCCGGTGCTCACACAGGCTTCTCTGTGCACGCGCGGAGGGCTTGCCAGGGAGGCCCCGCAGGGAGGTGCCATTCAAATGGGACTTTCAATTACATTTTTAAAAATTTCCAATTATATACAAAACACGTGTTCAAATGCATATTCCAGAACCCCAAATTATCAGTATTTTTTTCTTTCATATCTATTTTTCCAGTCCTGAACTGTTTTAAGGCCAGTGATGTCACATCCAAGAAATCACATCATTTTATCTTCCATGCTTCATATTGTGTCTAAAAACACGGACTTTTTTTCTTATATAATCACAATGCCATCATCATATTTAAAAATTAACCACAAATCTCTTATGTCTCCTAACAGCCAGTCCCACTGACATGTCCCCAATTGTCTGGGAAATGTCTTTTCACGGGGGCTTGTCCAAACCTCCATCTGAGCGTCTTTGACTTGCGGGGGGAGACCCCGGCGTGGGGCTTGCTTTGCTGCCCCTCCCCCGATGTGCCAGGCAGGCTTCCCTATTTCTTGTCAACTGCAAGTTGCTGAAAGGATTGATTAGATTCAAACTCCAGTTTTTGAGCCTGACTTCTTTCTAGGCGATGCTCTCTGTTTCACATTTCGCCCAGGGTTCTATGTGCCTTTTCGGTTTTGATAATCAAGTCTTTTTTCTGTTTTTAAAAAAGACTTCAAATGATATCTAAGGTACACAGCTCTTGTTTGCTGATGAAAAAATTGGCAACACAAAGGGGCGCCGTGACCAGCCAAGGTTGCCCGCCAAGGAGCCCCGACCTTGGGCAGCCCTTCCCGGCCTGGGGCTGCCGCTGCCCACGTGAAGCCTTTCTTCAAGGTTCTCTGTGGAGCTTTTCTCAAATTGGCCATACTTTGTAGGATTCAGATATAATAACTAGCTACATGATAAAACATAACATAAAGGCATGTAAAAGAGTGAAAAGCATATGATTTTCTAAAACCACCAATCTTACAACTTGAAAGGCTTACTCAGGTTTTTAAAAATACGCACGTGCTAAACCCTGATTGAAAGTCAGAGCTTAACGCAGACGTACAGCCCGAGATGCCAAGCGGGGGACCTTGTGTATTGAGAGAGAAACACCCGGGTAGTAACAGTTTACATTTTTTAAATGTATATTATCTTTATCAAGAGCCCAACCTATGTGTGGGTAGTTTATAAAATACAAATTATACTTTCATATATAATATTGTTTTTTAAATGCAATTTTGTTTTTTCAAGATACGTGATGTTCTTCCAGGCATCAGGCACTTCCCCATGACCTTATGTGACCTTCTCAGCAGCTCATCCCAGAGGTTCATTCCCCCCAGGTGCTTGTATCCAGGTCACCAGGCTGTCAGCCACAGAGGCGATATTTGCACCCCTCTAATTCAAAGGCCAATGTTCTTTCCACAGTTTCACCTTCTAAAGAGGATTTAGAAGGTGAAACTTTGCAAATTTTGAAACCCTCAACTTTACAGAATGGGCCTTTTGATATGATACATGAGTCTTTCACCTGTAATTATTTATTATGGAGTGAAAAGTGATAAGAACCACCATCTCAAAAGGTTCTGGTGACAGTAGTTCCTAATTCAGAGATGGCTGTGTGGGATGGACAGCTGGGGCCAGCCAGGGCAGGAGAGAGGGAGGACGGGCTGGGAAGGGCACGTGGCCATCCTTGTCCCCCCCCACCTCCCTCTGACAGTGCATCCCTTCCTCATCGCTGCCAGACAGCAGGGCCAAGGAGAGTTGCTTGATGCAAGAAATGCCAGAGCTGTTGGTGGAAAGAGTCCGTTCCTTGGTAAAATAAGCTCCTACTGTGTTCAGGAACCTGGCCCAGACTGGTGGCAAGGCCGTGAGTGGTGCCTAAATACAGCAGGGTTGCTGAAGATCTGTCCATTTGGAGATGGGATTTGAGACGAGGAATTTGGAAGGTTTCCACGGCTAGCATTTTAGAGTGTTGCGTTCTAAAGTCTGGAAACCCAGATGGACAAAGTTCACTCACGGGGCTGACTTCACATGCCCGTACTAACTCGCCCAGCACTTCCACATGGGCCTTTCTGTTTTAACCAAAAGAATCCAAGCTGAAAAGTCATTCAGCCTATGTGTATCTTGGTTTCTTCAACTGACATCTAGAGAAGGAAAGAGCTGAATGGTCCAATGAGTCCCTTCCAGAGTCTGTGCCTGTGGACTCCGCACGCTGGGGTCAAGCTTCTGATGTCACTTCGTCAGTAGCGTCAGCAGATGTACAGATTTTGCCTTCTCCTCTTTTGGTTCTACATTCTATATTTGAAATTATAAAAATGATTTTCCTGTGTTTTCTTAATGGAACTGCTTTTGTGTTGTGAGTTGTGTTGGTCATATTTATTCCATTTAGTTTTGGAATCACTAACCTGGCCAATTTACAGCCAAGATTAGTACAGTGCAGTGAGCAGTAAGTCCCCTGTGGGACCGTATCAGCAAATCCATGCTGGCTTTCCACCGTGCGCCTCCCAGCTCCAGTCCTAGCTAACCGTAAGCAAAACCAGCGATTTCTCCCTGGCTGTGCTGCACCTCTGCTCTACTTTTCCTTGTCCTTTCCTGGTGTTATAAAATGTTCTTTTCTGGAAACAGTCATTTCTATTCATATCTGTAGACTATATGTATATTCAAGAAGTAATTTTTGAGGTGAAAACTGTATTTAGATGCATTCTAGTTTTGATGGAAACTTTTAGCTGATGACTGGTTTCTGGTTTTGTTTTGTTTTGTTTTTCCTTAGAGTTTTCTTAATTTAGGGAGGTGAAACTCGTGCCTGTTATCCAGGGCCTGGTCTCTGTGTGGCTGCTTCGGGCAGCCTGGCTAAAGCGCTGTCCGGATTCTGCACAGGACCGCGTGGGCCTCCGCGCTGTGACTGTCCCTGGTATCTTGTGGAGAGTGGAGGTGCCGGGGACGTCGCTGACACAGTGCAGACAGAAGTGCAGCAACAAGAACGTACGCACGATAGAGCCAAGCTGAGGCACGTTTCATTTTCGTATAAAAAACGAAACCAATTGTGCAGAACTTCCTATTGGTTTGTTGAAGTTACGTTTTCCCCATTATCAAGGAAAAGCTTTTTCTGCAGTGGGGCAGTTGGACAGGATGACATCTGGCGATAATATTCATTCCTCTGGAAATTAATCTGTGGAGGCGAGTTTCCACTGCCTGATGAGGAGAAAAGTGAATTGGCTTAACCGGGCATCCAGCGTCTCACGCTTGGGAGGGACAGCTCTTGGCCCGAGCCGAGCGGCAGCTGCCTGTGCGGTGCCGAGTCCGGCGCTTGTGCTGTGTGTCCCGAGCCATGGGGTGCGAGGCGCGGGGACCCCGTCTGGAGAGACTGGCCTGTCCCCTGTGCATCCCGAGCCCTGGGGTGCGAGGCGCGGGGACCCCGTCTGGAGAGACTGGCCTGTCCGCTGTGTGTCCCGAGCCGTGGGGTGCAAGGCGCGGGGACCCCATCTGGAGAGACTGGCCTGTCCCCTGTGCATCCCGAGCCCTGGGGTGCGAGGCGCGGGGGCCCGTCTGGAGAGACTGGCCTGTCCTGTCAGGAGATCCCACCCGCTGTCACGCAGCTTCCAAGGGCCTAGGTGTGGACAGTCCATACGTCAGTTTTTGGGACTCAGGTTGGAGACCACAGGTGACCTAGTAGGAAGGTGTGAGACTCTCTGGGTCAGAGGGTTCTACTAGGAGTCCGTAGTACAGACAGGACTTAGCACAGAGCGTTCTAGCGACTCCCTCCCTCCCTGTCCCGTGTGTGCTGGGCACCTGGAGACGCCGCGTTTCTGTGCTCATTGCAGATCCATTTTGGAGAGAAGCAGGGTAAAAAGAAATAAAAACATAGTGCTTGAGGTGTATTTCTGCACATCTTAATTGCTATGGGATTATACTTTCATTTGTGTTTATTTCACAGGCCCTAAATAGTTCCCAATCTTTGGCAGGTAATGCAAATATTTTCAAAAAATCAGAAGGGCCCCAAAGAATTTAGCGGAAGCACTTTGGACCATTTTGGACCTCGGCAGGGAGGTCCCAGTGCAGCGCGGCACCAGCCACAGGACCCCTCCCCGGTGCTCCCTAGCGCCAGCTGTCTTGTCTCAGGTTCTCCTATCACTGGCTTTTATTTCTCCTAATAAAAGAGAAGAAAGAGATTCATCTTTTCCATCTGTTAGAGAAAGCAAAGACACAGAGGTGGCTTTTCCCTGAAGCTGGCGAAGGCCGTGCCAGGGCTCTGCTCCTAACTGCACCCGCACAGCCCGTTTCCTTCTCAAGTGCCCCACCCCACACATGTGGCGCTGCCCTACAGGGCAGATTGCCTTTCCTATCTGCTTGTTCCTGGGACCACCACGCATAATCCAAAAGGTCAAACCACGTCCCCTCCCTGCAACTCGATTTGCTTTTCTCTCAAGTGGGGCAGTAACTGGCGTGTTGTGGGGCTTAAATGAGGAGAGCGGCCACGTGGCAGGTGCCCAGCAGCGGGAGCAGCTGTGACGCTGGGGTGACCCCCCTCTCACGTGCTGCGTGCCGGGCACACTCACCTTCCTGCGGCTGTTGCGGTGGGTGCTGGGTGAGGCCCTGTGGTCTGGGAGAGAGTCCTGGCTCCCGGCACACTGCAGTTGTGGGAGTTTGGGCCACTTTATCCTCTGGAGCTTGTGTCCTGATTTGTGCAATGAAAGAATTAATACCTGACTCAAAGGTTCCAGTGCAGAGACTCACACTGACGCGCACACAGACACAAACACAGAGGTACAGTGTACACACACACACACACACACGCACAGGTAAAGTAACATTTACCAGTTCAGGAAGAGAAAGTGAAGCCTCATTTTTCTCCACTTTTTATAGAAGGGAAAATTAAAAACTCCAATTTGAGGTAAGTTAAGCACAAAAGTGAATCCCAGGCCTTCTGGCTCTGAATCCGCCCCTTTCTACCAGATTCCCACACCCCATGCAAGACTTTTCTCCGTAAAATTTTCTCGCACTCACACTGATACACATAACTCAATTTTTAATTTTTCAGTTAAATTCATCAAAGTACCTGGTAATGATTAAGAATCCTGTAAAATATGCCCCTGTGTGTTTAAATTTCTTTTAGAGCTGCCCTGGGGCACCGGCTCTAGCACTCTCGCTGCTCTTCCTGCCCCTTCATAAAAATGACACCAAGTAATGGGAATAAGATAACAGAGGTCACCTGTGCTAAATGCTACTTATGGCATTTTAATTCCAGGAAGACAGAAAGTGTCACCTTGTCAGAGACCAGGGAAACCAAAATATTTTTCTGCTCTGATACAAATAGTTTGATCAGGCGTCCCAGGGCAAGCTGCTCATTGTTAAACGTCCACTTCCGCATTTGTAAAGAATTATACTGGTTCCATTGGACAAAGAAGTCCCTCTGCTCCTTCACACTGGTGGCGGTGTCATGCCGTGTGGTCTGTCAACTGCAGGGCGGCCAGTGAGGACCCTGGCATGGTCGGTGTCTGTGCTGGGGACGGGGCCCAGCGCTGGGGAGGCAGGTTTGCTTCTCTGCGCTGCCTTCCTGAGGTTCCGGGAGGTGCTGCCCAGATTCGGAATCAGGGGAAGCCGCTGAGCCTCCCAGTGCGGTGCGAGGGGCCAGCGCGGGGGTGAGCATGGTGGGGGCCCCCCGCAGCTCCTCCCTGCCCCCCCTCGCAGAGCGTGGCCCCTCGCACTCCTGAGGAGACCGGGCTGGTTGTGACTTGCCGAGGCTGGTGCTCTTTCTGAAGCCTAAATCACTGGTTCTAGAATTTTAATGTGCAAAACAACTCCTGGGGATGTTTGTCAAAATGTTTATTTCTGTGCTCCACCCCAGATCTGTGGCCCAGGCATTTGTATTCTTCACAAGCTCCTCAGGTGAGCCGGGTGGATGGTGCTGGCCACACTCTGACAGCCACTTCCCCAAGGCCATGCTCCTGGGCGGGACCCGCCTCCTCCCTTCTCCCGGGTGGACAGCCCAGTGTGCTCGGGTCTAAAGAGAAAGAAGAGATAACAACGGAACCACTGCAGTGATATCCTCAGCCAACAAAGCCTCCCCCACAAAACTTCTCCCCAGTATTGTTTTAATAGGAAGCAATAAAACAAAATAAATCTGTAACCAGCCCAAATAACCGTCAAAGAGAAGCCCAGCCCACATTCACCTAGAGGGGATTTACAGCAAAGCTTCTGGGAAGGAGGGTGGTCCTGCCGTGGACTGGCAGCTCCCGTTACATTACGGTCGTTGCATGAGGACAACATCTCGTCTTGTGCCTGTGAGCTTCATTCTGAATGCCCACGCTCCCTCTGCGTCTGATGCTGCGCGCACAGCCCCAGGAGCCTGTCTGCCTCCCCGTCAGGCACCACCACGGGGCACGGTGGGGTCTGTGATTTGCCCAACAATGTCTCTGGGCTGATCTCCTTTGTGAAAAAAGAAGTGGGACTTGTAGATGTGCCCTAAATGCATCCAAGGGTTTTGTGCCCCATGCTCTCCTGTACTCCTGATCTCTCCCAAACTCTAAAAAAAAAGACATTCATTCTGTTGTTTTTCCTATTTAGAAAAGTGTAAATGTTTCTAATCATAGGAAGTTTGAAAAATAATTAAAACTATAACAAAATTCTCAAATCATGCCTGCAACGACTGCAGTAAGTACTGCTAACATATGTAAAATCAGTGTTTCTTTTCGTACAGACGCCAGAGCTGCTCTTTGCCTGACAGTGTAGTTGCTGGAAAATAGAATCTTTCTCCTTTAGCCTCCATTTGGCTGCAGACCGTGAAGATAGGAAACAAATGAGGGTATCAGTAGCCTTATTAGAAACTGAAAAATCATTGATTTTTTTCAGAACCTAAATAGTCTGTGTTTCTCTGAATAACTGATTTGTGGGCATTTAGTAGCCAGGACTGGCTGAGAATAAGGAGGGTGGGAACTTCTCTTTCCTGAGAGTGAGCTGGCCTGACAACATAGTTCTAAAGTCCTAAAAACATACTCGACCTTCGGACAGTGGGGGACTGTTTAAATATACAGTGGTAACTCCACACAGTGAAATGCTCTTCAGCAGGTAAAAAATATTTGGGTGGATAAATATTTGTTAAAATAAAAAAAAAAAAAAAGTTTACAGTATATTGTTTAATGCAAAAGAAGGCAAGTGTCAAAAAACTATGTGTAGTAAAATCTCATTTCTGTAGATAAATATACGTATTTACCATGTATGTATAAAAACAATTATGAAAACACAAATACCCTAAGCATGTTATTGGTTATTGTATGTATTTTTTTTCTGTTTGCTTATCTATAATCCTAGTTTTGCGTCAAAGAACATGTTCCTCCAGCGAGATGAAAAGGAAGTGCCTGTCTTCGGCGCCTTTGTGATTGGAGGCTTCGGTTTCCTCAACTTGTTAAGGAGGTTTAACAAGATAGTTGAAATGATATGTGAACTAGTAAACCATAAAAGGTTTTCAGGTGTTGTCTGTGAGCCAGTTGATTAGGGGGTTGGATTCCTGACCCCCAGAGTCGGTGGGAAGTGAAACAGGAGCCTCAACGGCCTCCCTGCCTTCGAGGGCCGCAGCAGCACTTAGTGGCTGTCGGGGTTTTCTCCCCACCCTCTCCTTTCCCATGGCCCCAGACAGGAGTGGAAATCCATTTCTAAAACACTCCTTGTGTTCTCTCCTCCCTGCTCTTCTCATACGTCGTGGTGTGGTTCTGTGTTCCTGTAGGTTTGTTCTCAGGAATTAAGCGCATCCCGATCCCCTTCCCAGAGCGCTGGGGCCGCCGTGCGCACTCTCCGACGTCTCACCCAATGACCAGGAATCCAGATTAGGTGACAGATGCCCACACTAGGGGAGGCAGCCTCATCTGACTTGTTTTGTTTTGTTTTGTTTTAGACCATAGGATGGGTACTTTTTTTAATGCTACATTCTTTTAAGAATTAAAAGCCACTATTTTGCTGTCAAAGTTGGAAATCAGAGAGATGGTGCAAGCTATGACAGTGAGGACAATGTTCTTGTTTATGAAAAGGTGAAATCATTGCCTGAAATAGCTAAGGGGGCTGCTCGGTCCCAAATGACAGGAGGAATTCAGGAGCCGGTTGGGAAAGTGCCGCAGTGACCCGCTGCGGATGCCACCCTGGTCAGAGTGGTGCCGGCTGTCTGCCGCTGGGCCTGTGTGGGAGTGTCCCCAGGCCGCGCTGCACCGAGGGGCCCTGGGCCGGTGGGGAGGGCGTCCTCCCGCTGACAGCTCTGGGCGCCCTCCCAGGGTCGGATTCCTGGGAAAGTACAATGTGGATTTTGCAATCACTCCCAGTGTCTTCTGCCAACCTCTATGAACAGATGTGCAATTAAAAAACAAAAACCAAAAAAAAAAGGCAAAGAACCTCCATTCTCAACATCGTAAGTGGGAACTTTTTGATAGAAAAGGGTCAGCTAATGAATTGAATTTAAAATCTCAGAGATAGAACTGATACTTTCGTTGTGCTAGTATTTACAGATACTACAAAGTGGGCTGCATCTTATGGTTTTAATCTTATTTTAATTAGGTCATTAAATATGAAATGTCCAATTTTGAATCAAAAGTGCAGTTTATTATATCTCAAACAAGAACCAGTACAATTAATCAAAGTATGCGGCTAAACTATCAACACAGTTTTGCCATCTTAACGGTAGCTTGTTTATGCCAACAGTGAAGAAGCTTGGAGAGAGAATGGCGATGAAATAGCAAAAGGTGTTTTCCATAGCTTGTTGAGAATTGAATATTTTTCCTTGCAAGAACTGGTCCAAAGCCTGGAAGAAGTGTTAGTCAGTTGGTGCAAGGTCTGGTGAATATAGTGGATGACAGAGCGTTTCCAAGTCCAGCCTCTGTGAGCAGCGTTGTTTGTGCGACATGTGGTTGAGTGTTGTCTTGCAAGAGATTGGCCTGTCTGTATTGACCAATCTCGGCGGCTTCATCACAAGCATCCTCATCATTTCATCCAGTTGGGTGCAGTAGACACCCGCTGTAATGGACTGTCATGATGCTGTAGTGGATAATGCCAGCGCTGGGCCACCAAACAGACACAATCAGTTTTTTCATGAATATTCGGTTTGGGACTGTGTTTCAGCACTTCATCTTTATCCAACCATTGTGCCAAATGCTTGTGATTGTCAAAAAGAATCCATTTTTCATCACACGTAACAATACAGTGTAGAAATGGTTCGGCTTTATGTCATGACAGCAAAGAAAGGCAAGCTTTGAGACGATTTCTCTTCTGATACTCATTTAATTCATGCAGTACCCATCTATCCAGCTTCTTTACCTTGCTGATTTGTTTCAAATGGTCCAATATTGTTGGAATAGTCACATCAAACCTTGCTGCCAATTCACACATAGGTTGCGATGGATTCGCTTCCACTACAGCTTTCAGCCCATCATTACCCACCTTGGTCTGAGGTCGCCCATGTGGCTTATTTTCAAGATTAAAATCACCAGAACGGAACTTCTCAAACCATAGATGTACTGTGTGTTCATTAGCCACATCCTTCCCAAACACTTCATTGATATTTTGAGCTGTCTGTGCTGCATTGGTTCCACGACAGAACTCATATTCGAAAATAACACGAAATTTTGACTTATGCATGGTCTCACAAAAATTGCTCAAAAAAAAAAAAATTTGAAAGTTAATCACAAGCCTAACAATGCGTTTGAAAGACTGAGGATGTACCTTCACAATAAAAATGAAACAAGAAGTGTCAGTGAAATGTCATCGGACATTTCCTACCTAATAACTTAATTTTCCTAAGAGACCGTGGTCCTGGAGCACTGCCCGCAGCCTTCAGGCTGCCAGTGTTGCTGAGGAGGGGTCAGCCTTCCCCGGGGGCTCGGCAGCCAGTCTGAAAGGAAGCCCCCCGAGGCCGGGAGTGCCAGTGGCCTCGAGTTTCAGCACGCATCCTTCCTCGGGACCGCTGACAGTGCCTGGGGAGGAAGGACCGTGCCAGAAGCTCATAAAGGCTTTCACCTAAACCACCCTGGGCCACCTGACCTAGTTTTCCAGTTTTGATAATGTCAAGCCCCTCACAAAGGCAGAAAGTAGCTTCCGTGGGGACGTTGTGAGCTCACTGCCAGGAGATTGCTCCAGTCACAGCTGTGTCTTGCACACAGCCACCATCTCTGCCCCAGCAGATGCTCTGTGTAAACAGCTGTATTAATTACATCTTGAAAACATCGTTCTCGCCAGATCCTCAGGGCTTGGGTGCAGTCTTTGTGGTGGGCGGGAGGGCCCTCGAGAGAAATGCCTGCAGGAAATTCTCTCTCTCCTGTCGTGGTCTGTTTCCAGATTGCCTTAGAGCCACACAGCTGTGCACTGCACAGCGACCCGGTTCATAGCTGTGGTTACACGAGGCTTTGAAAGGGGACCCACGTTTCCGCCCTTGCTGGAGCACCGTGCATGCCTGCCCAGACCTCATTGTCGTCCCCGCATGCTGTCCTCGGGGTCCGGGCGCGCAGGGAGGCACGGCAGGAAGCTGGCCACCTGAGCCCACTCCAGAGGCTTGCAGAACACACGTCATATTAGGCTCAGAGGGCTGGGGCAGCCTTAGCTCCATTTGAACACTTTGATGACAGGGAACCTGCCACCACCAGAGACAATGTGTTCCATTTTTGACAGCTCTCACAACTTTTTCAAAAAGTCTTGTAAAAAGTTGTTGTGAACACAATCTCTGTGTCCCTGCCTCACCTTTTTCTGGCTCTCTTATACCACATAAGATTTTTTCTTCCTGCCAGCCCTTCAGTTTGGAAACAGCTGATTCTCCTCTTCCCAGGGCTGAATAGCTCCCTCCCAGCGGTCGTCTGACACCTCGGGTCATTCTGACAAGCTCTGCAAGGGCTGCCCAGAAATGAGCCTGGTGGCCGGATCGAAGGCACCCACAGAGACCGAGAACGCTCGGTAACCCTGCCTTCTCCTGCCTGCCGAACTCACACTTGTGTAATTGGGTTTGGGACCCAAGTAAACTACTTGTCATTTGGTCCCTTTTAAAATTAATACTGGTCTCAACACTTCTTTATTCTGGTTTTATTGAGGTTATCTCAGATCCGTTTGTCATCCAGCACATACATGGTTCTGCCTGACAGTGTTTCATCATTATATAGCTTTACCTACTGAACCGTGATGGAAATGTTGAGCAGGGCTGAGTTCTGTGTTCCAACACCAGTGCGCCTCACCCACTGTGAAACCAATCCTCTTATCCACTGCTTTGTTCACCCACACATGAATCCGTGAAATCCTATCCCCAACCTGTGCTTTTCCTGTCAAAGTGCAGCTGAAGCAGGAGAGCCTGGCAAGTGCACACGCGTCGGCTGTGCGATGCTGCCTAGTCGCGAAGCAAGTTCATCCCATGATTTGCATTTACTGGACTCCCTCGATGGACTCATACAAATCTCTCTCTAAATGCACAAACATCAAATTTTAATAAGTGTATTTTTTCCTGAGACAAGTATTTCATTCCATCTTCTTTCCCTTTTTGAAAATTAGAACAAGTTTGCCTGTCCGCGGTTCTTCTCAGCATGCCGTATCTTGCAGGCTTCCCCAAGGCTGAACAAGGTGGTTCAGCAATTTTCACACATTTTCTTGCCGTCACTTTTCCATGTGGCCTGGAAGTCTTGGAGTCCCCCAGTAAAGGAAAGTGTCTGTACTAGGCAGGGAAACGCCTCCCTAAAGCACGGCACAGATCACGACATTCTCTTGATCGAAACCCTTGGTTCCTTTCCAACTTGTCACCCTGACGTTGAAGCCTTCATGTGTAGCTCTACTCCTGGTCTCCCCCCGGGCCAGCTGTGCTCCTGGGGGCCGACTTCCGAGAACCCTCCCACTCACGTCACTGCCTTCCCTCACCCGCAACTTCACTTCCTCACTCCCACCTGTGAGACTCTCCACCTGTCTCTCAAGCTTAGTCTCAGAGGACATTTCAAGAAGCCTTTCCTAGTCCTCAGGCAGGCGGGTTTTCTGCCTTCTGGAACCCGAGCCTCCGTAGAGCTCCTAGCTTGTCTATGTGGTTTGCTTACCTGAGCCATACTCTTCAGGGCTGTGTCTAACTCAGCATGAGCTAAAACAATAGCTAATAAAACACTGCTTTGTACATAGCGTTCATTCACTAGGTTGAACTGGGCATGCACATTGAACTTCAGTTTCTGCTGCTGCTTGGTGGCTCAGCTAGTCACAGGAATAATATTCCAGCTAAGCAACTTAATATTTGTTCTTTACCAAAACAATGTTAATTATGTACAAAGAATATTGCTTTCACCTGCTATTTCTATTAAATGCTTTTTAGAAAAACATTTTTTTCAACTCTTTATGGTCAGAGTTAAACATTGTGATTTACATACCACCTGTATGATGTATATATGTCTAATCTCTAAGTATCTGTTCATTTGTATATATCAAATTAAGATATACAAAATTATTTAAGAAACTCCTGACAAAAATATTTTCATACGGCACACCATGTAGCTGTTGGTCAATAACCCAACTAGAGTAGAATATAAAATTAAATTTTGTGCAAAGCATGGAGGAGGGTGGGAAATCAGTCTCTGCAGATTTTGCAGTCCTTAATATCTTTGAAGAGGAAAATTTCAGTGTAAAGAAAGAAGGCCTCATGCTTTAACGTCTGTGGATTTTTAAAATACCTCTGTATAGTTTCCTCTTCCTTCAAAGAAATTGGGAAATTTGGGAAGATGGAGACAAACGTAGGAATGGAATCCCCAGATGGGCCATGAAGTGTCCTTCTGCACTGAGGTTCTGAGTTGAGTCTCAGTGTCTTGTTCATCAAGAGGGTGAGATGCTTCAGAACATCCCAGACTTCTCTGAGCCTTCCTCTGCTCGTCAGCTGAGTGCATTCGCTGACGAAGTTGATAATCTTTGCCAATCTGGACAGGTCCTTAACACGCATCCACGCATTATCTGAATCGTATGCTTAATATATGGAAAGGGATTTGGGGCTTTGCTTTTTTCTACTAATTTAGTAACTAATATTATGGTTTAGTTAACTAGACTGCAGAAATTCATAATCATACTATGTTATAAAATATCTCTACTTTCCTAAAACTCTGCTCTAATGCTTTTTTATAAATATATTCTTACAAAATATAATCAAACATTCGTGAATCTGGAGTGTCACATTAAGAGGCATTAAGTGAAAATATGGCAGTTTTTCATTTGAAGTTTAACCTAAGGAAGACAGTTTGCTAGAGAGAGCTGTAGAAGTTAGTGTTTGGGGAAGGAATGAGGAGCCTGTGGATGGTGTTGTTCAAATCTGAGCAAGGAATATTGTCCAGGGAGTTTAGATGTCGCATGGTTCACACTGAGCTATATTCTTTCAAACACAAGAGTCTGTAGAAAGATGTCCTATAAAGGACCCCTAAATGTCCTGAACATATCTCCTCCTTTTCACATCCTATATGTAATTGAACCTAAATCTGCCAAACATGATATGTGAATATTCATACAGGTGTTGTCATCTCTGGTTTTAAGAATAAAGGATGCTACACAGAAGGCTCACGTCTTTTAATTTATGACAGTTAAATTTTTTTGAATGACATGGTTTCTAAAAAATTCCTTGCTTACATTACATTGTTTAATTTTTCCGTGCCAGAAGGATAGAAGTTCCTGTGCTCATATTAAAACACAGCAAGGTTAATCTCAGCCGGACTAAAAAGTCAATTTATAGGCGATATAATGGGTGTGTGGCTGTCTGGAAGCCCCGTGGGCAGTGCTGAGTGGAGCGGACCACCTGTTGCTAATAACCACAGGAAATGCTTGCTGTTGGGCGGGCACTCTCGTTAACCACCCGCGTGGCCAAAAGCACTGCAGGTAATTCACCACAAGGAAACTGAGGCACAGAGAGCGCCACATAGATTTCCTGAGGCCACACGGCCAACAAGTTGCCAAGCTGGTTGAAACCCTTGCCCGCTGGCTCCCACCCTCCACATGGCTGCTGTGGCTGAGAGACGTCTGGGTAGTGACGATGCCGCCAGGTTGGGTTCTGAGACGGTTGTCTGTTGGCTATGTGACCTTGGCTCGTCGACTTTCTGGAGCTTCATTTTTCTCACCTGCAAATTTGAAAAGCTTAGGGCCTGTCATTTGGAGTTATCTTAAGGATTCCAAGGATGTATATGGCACTCAGCATTTGGTAGCTATTCCACAGACGGCAACAATGATTAATATTCTCAATGAAAAGACGCCAGTGTGTGAAGCCCCACAGCTTTGCCCGCCTTCCTGTGGCCAGTGCCTTGGCCACCTGCCTCCTGCCAGCCCCGTCCTGTGGTAGGCGAGGCTGCCTAGTAACTCCGAGCAAGTGCGACTCCCTTCATTCAAAAATCCATGTTAATGACTCTGCTTTTTTTGTTGTTGTTGCTTTCCAATGAGGTAGGAAGTGGGCAGCCTGTCAGGGAAAGTGAATAATAATCACTTATTGTTTACACTTTGGCTTCTAATGCAGATCAGCTGCACTCAGAAAGCTACTCAAGTGAAAGGGGAAAAGGAGTTGAAGGGGGAAATTTGGGCTAGTGAGCTTTTCAGTGATAGAAATATTAATAGCAAACTTTTCTGGGCTAATATGGTCAATTTATACTGGAGTTATGCCCCTTTAAAAATTAATTGTACAATGGATATTTGCTTTTGATTTCAGGATTTGGAATATAATTGATGTTTTAAATTATTAGATGAGCTCGTGTTTGTTGCATCTTTGCTTTATTGTTTATTTTTAGCCATCTCTGCTGATGTCCAATATTTAGGCAGGGATAATATATTTAGTTATGCTGCTCCTTCAGAAAAACACCACATATGTTTTGGTGTGGTTTATGGCTGAGCAGAGTTGATACTGCCTATATGGGAAACTGCAGAAAGACTATGTCTTCATTCTTCAAGTATTTGAGGTGAAACGAGTTCATTTGCTGTTATTTTTTTCCCTCATTATAAGTGGTTTTGTAAGTTGATACTAAGTTTTCACACAGTTTTCTGTTGTTGGGAGAGAGGGAATTACTCTATGACTTTCTGATAAAACGGAGTCTTTTATGATCAAAGAGAGCCGGGCTCTGGGGGTTGCAGTATCCTCATTAGGATTTGTGCACACGGCTCCTGCGTAGACGCTCCGCCTGGCCGGCCGGGGCACAACGTGAGAAGCACTTAGGGAGCTTTGGTGCGAATTGAGACCCCCTCGCTGTGACTCTGGGGGTGTCATAGCACCCAGGGTGAAGCCCAAACATCATTCCAATCAGGGCAGAAAAAGGGTCCTGATTTTATTCTAAAGATGATTTCTATTAACCATTGTTCCAAATGTATAAACTATTTTAATTTAGCTGTTTGGTGAACACATTTGCTTGGTAGATAAGACGTAACTTAAGACAAGTGTTCTACTTGATAACGTTTTAGAAACTAGTTATTGGTATTCTTTCCTCTGACACAACTGGGATGCTGAGAATAAATGATAGTTTTTAGCATAAAATGGGAAGGCGGACACACGTGGGTTTCTGAGTTCTTACTTAAAAACGACAAAATTGGAGAATTTGTTAAAGGAGGTGTAGCAGGTACTGCAGAATCCCTGGAGTGGGGCGAGTCGGGGGAACCATGGCAGGGGCTGGGGGGGCGCTCTGGAGCAAGCAGCCGCTTAGGGCCAGGGCAAGGCTGAGAGGCAGTGACAGACAGTAATGCTGAGTGCTCCCCTCCCTGACAGTGTGTGACACCGTTCTGGGTCAGAGCCAGGAAGTCCTCCCGTGGGCCATACCCACCTCCCCCTGCACACCTGGACCTCTGTATTTCCTAGTGAGCTCCGCCCTGCTCCTTCCACTCGAATTCGATCCCGTTGCCTTGGGCACCAGTGTGTCCAACAGTTGTGCATCAGTCTTCAGTCCTGTTTCCTCCACACATCACTCCATAAATCAGGAGTGCACTGTCTGTAAGCTCCACAATTCACAGGGCTGAAGGAAACTTTATCTTTGATGTAGAATCTTGCAGTAAAACTGCAAATTACTTATTTCATGCAAGAGGCTAGACCTGGTGAATGCACAGTGACTTTCCAGACTCTCTGATTCTAAGACATTCTTTTTCCCAAACTCTAGAATTTTGTTGTATCTTATCATCAACATGTATCCTTAATGTGGTAGTTTATCATTTATTTCCCAAACGCTGCATTGTAAAATGTATATTTTAACGTCAGTTTTTAAAAATGGTATTTAGAGATCTTGTTAAAAATCTAGAAGTCAAAACATTACCCTATCACCCATGGAATTGTCTTCCACTCTCATAGCTCAAATGTTCCTGAATCGGTTTTCATAATAAACATGTTAAAAATATATGTATAAGTGGAAGCATATATATTTCCAGCTTTGTGCCTTTCCAGGCAAAATTACAACACAGGAAAAGTCCGTCAATTGTGTTCATAAAAAAATACATTAAGCACAATTTGGCAGCATCTGCTTTACTAAAGCTGAGATATTCTCCCTGTTCACACAAACTAGCTCCTGTCGGGACAGCTGTGCTTCCCTGTCCATTGCCTCCTCTTCCTCCCTGTTTTTCTGTATGACGCTAGGTGTGTATTTTTCCCCTTTTCCATTGGCAAGCCTCCTGATAAGGAAAATGATCATTAGAGGAGTATTACTGCCTCAGTGAAGAAAACTGTCCATTAGGTTTTGTTATTTGGTAACAGCTACCTATTTTTTTGTTTTGGTTTGGTTTGTTTGTTTGTTTATTCTCCATAGCACTTATGGAACTAAGTCATATAAAATATGTTATTTCAGATGTTCATATTTAATGAAGTTCACGTGATTCACTGACAGTACAGCCCCAGACAGAGGAAATATGTGAAGAGTGGGTACCACGAGGCATGAGAACTCAGTGCAGAGTTCATATCTTCCAGCATCTCTCTTCTTTACTTCTCTCTCTCTCTCTTTTTTTTTTTTTCCTCAAGACAGGGTCTTGCTCTGTTGCCTGGGCTGGAGTGCAGTGGTGTCATCATAGCTCACTGCAGCCTTCAACTCCTTGGCTCAAGCAATCCTCCCGCTTCAGCTTCCTGAGTAGCTGGGACTACAGGCATGCACCGATACCCCTGGCTAATTTTTCTTATTTTTTGCAGAGATGGGGTCTCACTAAGTTGCCCAGGCTGGTCTTGAACTCCTGGCCTCAGGAAATCCTCCTACATCAGCCTCCCAAAGTGCTAGGATTACAGGTGTGAGCCACCTTGCCTGGCCTCTTCTAGCATCTTATAATGTCCCAAGCAATGTTGTGCCAGACAGAGCATGCTGCAGAGCACTGGAGTGAATTCTGCTTGTTCAGAGCATCTTTGACTTCCAAATTCTGAGGCCACAGATTTGAGGACAGACAATATTTGCATTTGAAATTGGAAGACAATTTTTGCACAAGTGCCTATACATGATAGGAAGAGAGTTTGCCCACTTGCTCCACATTGTTTATTTCCATCATCTGGTATAAACTACTCAAAAGACAGGCCTACTTGTAAAGTAAACGCTTTGCAAACCAAGAAAAATATTTAAATTCCATGTAATGGTGCCACATTATGCGCAACAATGTCAACAAACAAAGAGAAGCTCATGAACAACTCCAGGGCTGTGCAGGAGCACCTTCCGGGTCCCCCTGGATCGCTCAGAGAAGTCGCATTGCCTCCTTAGTCATTGTCCTGGAAAGATGCAGCTGAGACAAAGGTTCTATTGTTTTTAAGTTGGCAGAACTTCTGAGAGGTGGTTCTTAGCTGCACTGTGACTCATTCCAAATGCAAAAATCTCTGACCCTGAGTTGGTCTATTTTTCATGAAGGAGCCTGGAAAAGCCACTCGTGACAGAAATGGCCGTTCGCAGGCCCTTCCGGGAAGTGTGGGCAGGAGCCCGGGCAGCCCTCACGGGAGCCGCCGGCTGCTGCGGCCCCTCAGACGCACCCGAGGCGCCGCCCGCCCAGGTGCCCGAGTGAACAGACGGGCTGGCGTCCAGGGCAGGAGAGGGAGTGGAGCTGCCCTTCTCCAGCCAGATGCTTCTGGAGAAACATTTTGTTTGCTTATTGATATTCAAAGTAACATTATACTTATTTAAAAACACTTAAAAGGAACTATAGACACATACGACATAAAGTGAAAATCCCCATAAGCCTACACCCCCACAACTGAGAAGTAAGTTGATAGCTTTCCCCAAATTTCTGCCTATCATATTGCATGTGAGACTGTGTATCATGAAGTTTCAACAAAAATGGAATCATATTCATGTTCCAAATGATAATTTAAAGCCCTTGTTCAGAACCGTGTTCTAAAAGTTCCCTTGGTCTCTGTAACCGCACACCACACCTGGCGCCTGTTCCCGTGTCGTTCTGCAGTCGCTGCCCGTGTTCCGGTGTGTGCTGAGCCCTGGCCTGTGTGTCTCTTCCTGTGTTGTTGGGTGTCTGGGTTATTTGTATGAACGGTTGCAGTGAGCATCCTTGTCCGTACATTTTATATTCTTGGGCGCGTCTCTGTAGGATGATTTTGCAAGTGAAATCTCTAGTCAAAGGTTTGTGAGCTTTAAGTGCTACGTTGTAAGAAATTCAGAAACTGCAGTAAGACTGAAGGAAAGAAGCCCTGCCTGGGATTGATCAACGCTAGTTGACAGAACTGAGGTCATTCAGTCATGACAGGAGAGATGGGGATGGAGCTGCAGGCAGGATGCAGGGCTCCCGGTGGAGAAGAGACAGGGAATGGGTGGAAGTGAAATGGTACCAAAGTTCGACTTAAGTGCAGCTTCATTAGGCTTAGAATTATTTAAATTCAATAAATATGTACTAAGCACCTGGAACATACCATCCCTGCCCTCGGCAGTGGGAAAAAGCTGTGCTCTCATGGAGCTGACGTCTTGGTGGGGAAAGCAGAAATGCAAATGTAAATGTGTCCATAAGCAAGATAATTTCTGAGGATGGTCACTGCTTGACGGAGCTGCAGCAGGGTAGTGTGATAGAGGGGCCTGGAAGAGAGGCGGGAGGAGGGTCAACATTTAACAGCATAAACAGCCACGGCCCAGAGGAAGAAGAGGCTGCCTCATGAGGCAATAAATTCCAAAGCCTTGGAAGTTAGAAAGGAAATATGCTCATGTGCACAGAGGATTAAATTAGGTAGTCTGCAAAGTCATTTAACGTTTCTTTCCACATAAAACATATTGCTATAATCCAAACAAAAGGTACTGCAGATCCTAGATTCCCCCCAGATATCAAGGCTTTCTGTTGTTAAACTAATACTTGTTGGAAAAATTCTAAGGGATACCTGGAGGAATGAAAGGTCGGGGGTTGGGATGTGCTCCCAGGTGGCCGTGACTTCAGGCAGATTTTGCCCTTGAAGTAGGGCCTCGTGGCCCTCTCCCAAAGAATCCAGGGCCTGCTGCAGGCCCTGCCAGTGCTCGCTGCTCACCAGGGAGGCGGCCCCTCTTTGCTGGGACCAAGCGGAAAGCAAGACAGGACAGGTTCTGAGCAGGGATTCAAAGCCTCCCTCTCCTTCCCACGTGAGTCATCGCTGGCTGGAATGTTGCCTTCACAGAGAGGCATGATTCCAGGGCAGCCCTCAAAGAGATCCTCCCTCCTGGCTTCTACAGACTTTTGTCTCACAGGACAAATAGGATCATCCCTTTGGGCCTGGGATCCTGTTTATTTGCTTGACAAAGAAGCCTGTTTGGTATTTCAACAAATGAAAACTAACATATAAAACCCTTCTTTTGAATAAGAAAATAGTTCTCCACTGGAGTTCAGAAGCAAGAGCTTGGCAGTGCGTTTGCTGTGCATGGCCTCATGCGAAAGTGCATTGGAGGCACAGAAAGATGGGAAAGCCTGAGATATAATAATGTAAACATACAGTATATACTGCTAAGAGATGTGACATTATAAGATACTCTTGGGGGGAGGAAGAGAGGAAGATTCTTACGAATCTAATGAGAATTTCCAACGAAAGAAAGTTTTAAACATTTTTTATTTAGAAAATGTATTTTAAAAAGTATATATAATATGTCCCATGATATAAAATTTTAGACATAGTAGATTTAAAAACAACATATTGGGAAATTATAAATATCCATTTTTCTATGCCTATTTATATCTTTTGTGCAAATAGGACTGTGGCCAAAAAGAGAGAAAAGGGGTCTCACAGACATAAACGTCTGTGCCTTGATCGCGGCTCATCCAAGTAGACAGTAAACAGAAGGGTGCGTCCAGGTCGCTGCAGCCAAGCCTGCCCGGCCATCGGGGGCTGTCCTTCCTGTGGGACAGCCCTCCCTGACCCCGCACACCGGGAGAGGCAGTGGAGGCTGGGCACAGCCCAAGGCTTTCATTGGCACTGGCCTCAACGATTTGCAGGCCTTTGTTTTAAGTTTTAGATGTTTAAGATTATTAAATTATTTATAGCTCAATTAACATGTATCCAAAACTAAGGAATCCACAGGAGACTCTGTGTGTGACCAGAAATCGGGGACCAAAGCAACTCTCTATCCTGTCATTACTGGGTTTCCATGCTGTTTCCTGTTCATATCCGGAAGTAGGATTTCAAATGTTGCTTTTCGTGCTTTATTCGGGACTGCCTTTAGTCCTGCCTTCCTTTCTCCTGCCTCCCGCTGGCCGTCGGCCACCAGCCTCTGCACAGTGACCAGCTGCCCCTGGCAGATCTCGGGCCCAGGTGTGAAGTCGCTGGAGGAGCTTTTCGGAGCCAAGCCGGGAGGGGTTCCATTTTCCATTGACACGATGCAGAAACGAAGGGGCTTCAAATGCCTGCAGAAAAGCTCCCTTCCAGCGAGTGGAGTTTTGGGGGCTTTCCAGACTTACAACTGCTTTTATTCTTGGAAGCATCATTGTTGCTTTTTCCCCCTTCCATTTATATCCCAGGAAACTGATTCAGAAACCATAGAAATTGGATTTGGAATCGCTGAATGCTAGCAGGCAGCTGACTGCGCTCTTCCCCAGGAGCCCTGCCAGCTGGGCTGGGGTGGCGAGCGGTGCCCATGCTCACCGCGGGCCCGGCCCGGCCTCCTAGCCGCAGCTCACTCACATCTCACACCGCCGTGCACTAGAACTAAAGTGTTTTGCTTCATTCTTCAGACATTGTGTGGTTTGGGGCTCGGTCGACCAGGCTATGATTTGCAATCCACAGAAACTGGTTTCAGAGCAGCTGCCCAGCCAGGCAGGTTTCATCTCGCTTGCTAGACTTTGCTTTTGGCTCACACCTTTTAATTATTAGACTTGGATTCCAGTTTGCTGAGCCGTTGTTGCCACTGATTCAGACGGGCTTCTAGTGGGACCCACCAGGCTTCCTGAATAAAACACAGCAATGAATATATTAGTAGGTTTAAAATTGCCCAAATGTGGCCTAAAAAACACTAAAAATATTGTTACTCTCCAGATTAAATAAAATCCTATAGAAATGAATTCCTTGACTTGAAGTGTAGTGGGCTGGCTTTGCCTCAGGAGTGAGTAGTTCAGTTAAGTGGGTAAATCAAGATAAGATCAGACACAGTGTTAACCTGAGAAGGGTTTGGACTCTGTCAGAGAGAGAGCTCTTCTGCGAGAGCCCCGCCCTCACGTCCGCGGCCACCGGACAGGCAGACGTGCAAAGGCCGCGTTTGGGAAGGCTTGGGACGATGCCCGCCTCGACACAGCAAGGGGAGAAACGCATCCCTCCGCTGCGCGTTGCCCTGTGCCAGGCATTGTCCACATGGTCCCGTTTACCCGGGGTCACTGGTGGCTGATGTCGGGGCGCGAGCGCTGGGCAGGAGATCTCGGGCTGACGCTCCAGAGCGGGACCCCCGGCTCCCCAGCCCACCTGAGACGCCCACGGCGGATCCATCCCCGACAGTCGCAGGCAGCAGGGACACGGAGCAGGCTCCTTTCAGCAGCCGTGCGCAGGGCGAGCAGCTGGCGCCAGCCCGCGGGTCCCGCGGTGACTCGCTTCCACATCCACACTATTCCAGTGGGGGTTAGTCACGATGGTATAACCGCCGCGGCTCACGCCCTTCCCCTGTCCAGGCATTTCACATTACGGATGTTCCTGTCCTGCGTGACGGGTGACAGACGTCTCCGGCCAGCCCTGAGAGCGCAGCAACCAGGGACTGAGGCAGCTGGCAGGAGGGCTTGGGGCTCCAACCCGTAATTTCGGGTCAAACCAAACAGATGATTAGCTGGGGGTTGTCACTCCCAATTAAGGGTTCGCGTTGTCTAGACATCTCCTCACAATCCAACCAGTGGGGCTTGGTGGCGAAGCTCAGGGCAGACAGGACGCGAGGCCACGGCTGCAGCTGGGAGCCCCTCGGCTATGCCTGCCTCCCCTCCCGCGAAGGTGAGGGTCTTCCTGCCTGCTTCTGAGGGTTGGTATTGGAATTGAAAAGTAAGAAATAATGGATGTGAATACCATTTGAAATGTGAGATCTTGACAGTCCATTTGCACACTATGGAATTGCTGTGCGGAGGCTTTGGTGGCAGGCCAAGGTCACAGGGTCATGGCGAGCTGGGACTAGAATCCAGTCTCCTGACTTTCCATCCCGCGCAGCCTGCAGCCAGCCTGCGCTGCACCCTCATCCCCGGATTCCAGCCGTTGTCCTCTGTAATGGGAATCAATTTTATCTTGCTGATCCAGAGATAGTCATCCAGGAAGATTACATTATGCCCCACAGACTCGTGACCATATAATTTTCCCTCCAAATGAGGACACTTTTGAGAATGAAAGAGGGAGATGACCAGACCAGACACTGGAATGACAAGCGTGGAGAGGGAGGGCTGTATGGGCAGGTAGAAGAATGATTCCCACACGTTTGAGAAAGTTTTTCAAAAGTCACCTTGGACAGAGGTGTCGGTACTTAACTTTCGGTTAAATATAATAGAAAGCTCAGTGAATTAAAACAACTCCTTCCCTAAACATTCTAAGAATGACCCAGTGCTGACAGCCCTGCTAACTCTCATGGTTGTGGTGACTGCCTAAGATGATGTCAATGATGAGTTATAGCAGGCACTCAGAAAACATGCTACTGCACGAATAATCCCGTAACATTTCCTAGTCAAATCCCCTAGTACCCGCGCGGTTTCCTTCTTTTTCCAAGTGAACTATACAATTGAAGACACCTGGTAGCTCTTCCCCTCTCCCATGTGTTTGTAGGAGGGTGGTTTTGGTTTCATTTTTCCTCTAAAAGTATGGTCTTTGATGTGCATGTGAACATTATGTTTCTGCCCCATAGATAAGTACAGCACCACCTCTGCACATTCCCAATGTTTTTTCAACGTGCCTCCTCCAATAAGGAAGGACATAAGGAAAAAGTCATTGAAAATTTCAATTAGGATCACTATTTCATCCGAAAACATAGCTTAGAAATCCGATGTTCTTGCCCTGGGAGTTCAGAGAACTTCAATTCTGAATCAAGCATCCCTGGATATTTAGCTTTAGCAAAGCCCCCAGGGGGATTGGATAAGCAGCAGGGCTGTGTCTGGGCTCTGGAATACTTTGATATGGCTTCGAGTCCCACCCAGATGCCGCCAGCTCTAGAATGCAGCATGCATGCCTTCCAGCCCTGGCCCTGCAGTCACCTGGGAAGCTCTGGGCAGGCACTGCCATTGCGAGGTGCCCATCGGCCTGGGCACTGCCTTGGTGGCAGGGGTTTGAAAAGCTCCCCAGGTGATGCTAATATGTAGCCAGGGCAGGAAACTGCTCCAGAGATAGACCAAAGATGGGGCCTTTGCTGTGTTCTCCACACTGAAGAGCCCCTCCCTAATTCAAAATGTAGGACATGACCAATCTGGAATATTAGAAAAATAGAGAAAAGTGTGGTGCAGTAAATAAATCTCACATAATCTTATCATGCAGAAGCAATCATTATTAATGTATTAGTATATATTAGCGTGTGTTTTACTCACTGTCAGTATATCCTGAGATTTTTTTTGCATGCCATTTAATATTTTAAAAGATGTTTAATTATTTTATAGTTGTATGCAATCACTTATTTAATAATTCCTTGATATTGGATACTTAGCAGTTTCTTTAAAAATACTATGTTTTAAAAATCTGTGTTTCTAACTTTTTATAACAAGAAACGATTGGCTTGGATATAATTGGGGAATTCATTCTCTTCTGCAATATCCATTTCCAATAGACCTAACATAATAATGTGTTTATTTGTATTTTGTTATTTTTATGACATTACAAAGAAATAAAATATATTGTTATAACCTGTGTAAATATCAGCTTTTGAGAGGAGGGAGTTGTATAGAAATAATGAAACACTGCAGTTTTTTATTATTTGTATTACTATTCAGTTCACATGAGACTTTAGTATGGTTTCAAAAAATACCCAAAGTTAAAATATCACCAAGACTCTACTCAGACAAAAGCACAATAAAAGTGTGCCAGACACCATACAGGCCTGACCTCTTTTAACTCCACTATAGGCTTGTGAATAAGGATTATTTAAATTTTATTTTATTTGCCAGGATTATTGTCAAAACTTGACCAAGCATATTGCCCACGCTGAGTCAAATTTAATCAATGGCTGCTCTTTTTATAAATTATGTTTAACAAATATTTATTGTCCTGCGCTGAATTAAGAAGTTATATTTATCATCATCTAAGATTTAGCTATTCTAATTTTAAAAAATAGTTTCTATAATCAATCACAGGATGGAAGAGTGACTTACAGTTCTCTGAATCTCAGGTGTTTCCGGGAAGCCTTCTCGGAGGTGTGGCGTCCGCATGGAAGACCAGGTCTGACCTCCCACCCACATCTTTTCAGATGCTCAGGCTGTAGCTACCAGGACCCGTAGTTGATTTCCATGGAGTCCGTGGGTGACACCTGGAACTCCCTGTGTGCCTTCTGTCTCTGTCTAATGCCATCCCCACCACAGCATGCCAGTGTCTTTGCTCGGTGGGTCGACTGGTTGGCCCTGGGATTGCATAACTGCCATGGGGAATGACATCAGGAAATGTTATAGATGTCAGGGCCATCATGTGTTATTGTAATTTTAAGTTTAAAATTATGTGCAGGTCATGTGCAGGAAGATGCATGCACACAACCACACTTCCCAAGTGACTTCGATGGGTCTCTGAAGTTTGAAACAAAAGCATTCCTAAGCAAGGGTTCACAGTTTGTTATTAGCATACTCAATTTGGGATGGGGCCGAATATGTGGGTTCATGGTTATTGTTATGGCCGTTCTCCATCTGACACTGGAAAACATGTTAATCATGCTAGGAAAAGAAAGATTCTCCCAGGAAAAGAAAGACTGCACAGTATTAGTTCAAGAAGGTCATGCGTTTTCTTCATTTCAATAACTCTGACTTACAGGTAGACTCCTTGATCTCAAGCTCTGGGGATGTCGGGCCTTGCAGCCGTCTCTGCCTCTGGTCAGGCTGTGGGGTTTTCATGCCCACACTATGCTCACAGCCCACCTTGGAAGCTCTCCGCAAAGAATCCAGTTACACCAAGCACCTCACCTTCTGCAGGCCACTGAGAGGCAGTGATGTATCCTGAGCTGAATCATAGCATTCCAGCCTCTTGAGTGACCTGCCACTGTGCACTCTGGAGGGCCCACACATAGCGCCTTCTGAAGACCTGAGATTCTGTTCCACCAGCTTTGCTCATAGGGAGCAGCTCTCTAAAGTTTTTTCAAGTAAACTTTCAATTCAAGTATAACTCAATTCAGAAAAGCACATAAGCCAAACTTGCCCAGTTTGACAAATATCACAAACCAGTTGGCCCTTGGTAACCGGCACCCAGATCAGGACCACGGCCACCACCAAATCCCAGGAGTTCCTGTCTTCCTCTTGGGAGAGGGTCACCACTGTCCCAGTGCTAATACCACAGGTCAGTTCTGCCCGTTCTTGAATTTTATATACAGGGAATCATACAGTACATTCTCCTTTGCACCCAGTTTATTTCACTCAACATTATGTGTTGAAATGCTTCCCGTGCTGCTCTGTGCAGTTGCATGTCTTCCATTCTCACAGCTGTAAGAGAGCGCCACGTTGCACTCATCCATCCTACCATGGTGGACAATAGCGCCACGTTGCACTCATCCATCCTACCATGGTGGACGTTTGGACAGCGCCACGTTGCACCCATCCATCCTACCATGGTGGACAATAGCGCCACGTTGCACTCATCCATCCTACCATGGTGGACGTTTGGACAGCGCCACGTTGCACCCATCCATCCTACCATGGTGGAAATTTGGACAGTGCCATGTTGCACCCATCCATCCTACCATGGTGGAAATTTGGACAGTGCCACGTTGCACCCATCCATCCTACCATGGTGGAAATTTGGACAGCGCCATGTTGCACCCATCCATCCTACCATGGTGGAAATTTGGACAGTGCCATGTTGCACCCATCCATCCTACCATGGTGGAAATTTGGACAGTGTCACGTTGCACCCATCCATCCTACCATGGTGGAAATTTGGACAGTGCCACGTTGCACCCATCCATCCTACCATGGTGGAAATTTGGACAGTGCCATGTTGCACCCATCCATCCTACCATGGTGGAAATTTGGACAGTGCCATGTTGCACCCATCCATCCTACCATGGTGGACGTTTGGACAGCGCCACGTTGCACCCATCCATCCTACCATGGTGGACGTTTGGACAGCGTCACGTTGCACCCATCCATCCTACCATGGTGGACAATAGCACCACGTTGCACTCATCCATCCTACCATGGTGGACATTTGGACAGTGCCATGTTGCACCCATCCATCCTACCATGGTGGATGTTTGGACAGCGCCACGTTGCACCCATCCGTCCTACCATGGTGGACGTTTGGACAGCGCCACGTTGCACCCATCCATCCTACCATGGTGGACGTTTGGGCTGCTTCCTTTTCCTTGCAGTTGTGAGTCTGTGAACATTGTCACGCAAGTCTCTCTCTGGTACACTTTTGTATGCACTTGTGTTGGGTACCTCAGAGTGGCATTGCTGGGTCAGAGGGTACTGGTAGCTAGAGTAGACTTGGTAGATAGAACCAAAATGCTTTCCAAAGTGTTTGTAGCAAACCTCCCCGCCAGTGTTTGAGAGCATCAGTGGTTTGCCTCTTCCCCAGCTCTTGGTATTGTCTTTTTCTTTTCAACTATTCAGATGTGTGTGCTCCCTGGAAATGGAATGACTAAAATTCTCCGCCTTTTTAAATTCATAAATCTAGCCTGTGATGCCAAGGAGGCAGCAGGGGCCACAGACAGTGCACACCGCAGGGAGCCAGGCACAGACAGGCCTTACTCCTACTACCTCCCCTTGGCCAGCTGAGTACTTTCATATGTCTGAGCCTTAGTTTCTCCTTCTGTGAAATCAGAGTAAATCACAGGATTGAGTGAAGATTAAATGACAATGTCTGCAAACAGCAAAGTTCAAGGCATACTAGATTCAATCATGGTTTGTTCTTTACACCCTACTCCCTCTAGATTATTTTCTCTTTCTTATTAAAACACAAATTCATATTTGCTGATGAGAAGCTTGCTTCCTTAGGGAAAGCGTGAGGGTCTGAATGGCAATGGGCCACAGCCAGCCAAGGATGACAAGGTGACATGTAGCCTCTTCTGCATTGTCCTCTTCCTAGGTAACGCAGATTTTCATAGTTTTCCCATTTATAAAATCTTGGAGAGTGACACTTAACAGAGAGCTGGGAAACCATCCAGCCCAACAGCTCACATAGCTGAAACCGTAACTGAGCCTCCACGAGGCTGAATGACTCCGCCAAGACCTTGCAGGGGCTTGTGGCCCAGGTGCAGCTAGAACTCGGACCCAAGTGCTGTTTCTAGCACTCTTTCCATGGTATTTGATGCCTCTAATAATTAAGTCATAAATCTATTTTTAAGCAATAATGAAAATGAAAATAACTTCTGATACATGTAGTTACTTTCAAACAATAAGAAAATTTCCAAATTGTTCGTAATAACCCCTAAAAGATTGCTGTACATGTCATCTACATCAATGATTTAACTCCTCAGCAAATTTGAAGGGAAATTTATTCTTTTAATTCATATGGTTTATAAAGTGGGATAAGGCTGTGGTTAAAAGTTGTCTTGCCACCCTTTTAAATCAGTAAATGTGTGTTGGAGGAAGGAGTGACAGGATGAGAAATAATAGTGCCCAGTGAAAGGTGTCTGGCAGGGAGGGGCACTTCTCTGGGAGACCCACCCTTTGTGACTCGTGGGTTCGAAAGCTGTTGTTAAGCTGCACAAAACAAGGCCACTTGTCAAAGTGGAATGACTTTGGCCATGGCTGCTGCCACCAGGGGGACATTTAGCACTTGCAAAGTGATGGCAGCCCTGGATGAAACTCCCCTGAGTGACGGCAGACTCCTCCAGGGAGCACAGCCCTTCCCGGGCGCAGCAGCCGTGCAGACCACCCTCCACCGAGCCGCAGGCAAGTCTGCCTCTCCTGAGCCTCCGCATTGTGCGTTCTGTGCAGCAGTGATTGTGAGTGGCCTAGGCAGAGCTGTAGGAACTCTCTGGTAAGGTGTATATGGGAGGCTTCAGAAGTTTCAAAAGACTAGATTTCATGGACCAAAAAATCCAAGAGCTTATTGTAATTAGGACCTCAGCGCTGGTGCCAGGGAGACAGGGTAGTTTGAAGCGTGCGCCTGTGCAGAGCTGGGCCCTTGGAAAGGCAGACAGAAGAGGAGACTCGCTCCGAGTGCACACCGACACCACCTCCGTGTCCTGTGACCTGTGCAGGGAGAGACTGTTAGAACTGCATTGTAATTACACTTGTAGACCTTTGGTGCTTTTAAAGTTCCTAGCACAAGTTAATCTTTAATTAATGAATCCTTTATTTGTCTGCATAAAATGCTAAAAGGAAATTGCCCCTTCAGGGTTTAAGCAGGGTGGGCTCAGTGGGTAACTGGAGGTGCCATCCTGGAGCGCAGGTGGGTGAGGCAGGTAGGCCAGCCTCAGAGTGTGCCCTGCCCTGGCTGCTGTCCAGGCCTGTCGCCTCTGGATCAGCCACTCGGCCAGCGTGCGTGGAGCTCGCACCAGGCGCCCCGTGGGCAGCCGGCACGGGACTGGCTGGCGGCAGGTGGGAGAAGCCATTCCTGCCCTCCAGAGGTGCCGGGTTCACCGCCTGCGACAAGCCAGTCAGCCGTTCAGAGCCCTGGGAGGAAGCTCCAGGGGCGGAGGCCAAGCTGTGACCTTTCTCAGTTTTTCCGGCGGCGCAGACCACAGGGCCCATCAGCGCCAAATGCTTCCCGAAATGTTCCCCATCGATGTTCTCTCAGTAGCAAACCAGTGGAAAAATCCGTTCTTTGACTTCAAAAACTCAAACTAGAAAGCTAGAGTTTAACTTTAAAAATAAATTTAAAAAGCATTTTTATTAACACATCCTACCTTTCCCCCAAAGTTGAGGAGAAAAGAATAGGGGTGAACGGGGGTGAGGGGGACCTCTGCTCCCCTCCTCCTACTCCTGTTATAATTAAAGTGTTGTTATAGTGATCATGGCAGGAAAAGGAAGGTGTCATTACTGAGACCTTATTTTGTATGTCTAATCTGATAAGACTATGAATGCCGTAAAATTCAGTTTTAATTAATAATGACGGGCCCTTTGCAAGAGTTCTCTGCTCATGCATTGAGTGCTGTTTTCTCCATGCGCAGCATCTGCTGTGACCTGTGCTGCTCTGCCCACGTGGCGTGACTGAGACAGACTGGTCTCAGGAGAGGGTCGGGCCCTCCGGGTTTAAGCCCGCAGGCTGCGTGCGGCACGGTGCCCGACCGCAGCACGACCTGTGGGTTGTTTCAAAAATATATAGAAAAGAATGTTGGCTTTGAAGCTGCGCATCTGCAACAACTGTTTACCATTTGGAAACCAGGATTTTCATGTCATTGGAGGTGGTGTTATCCCAGCAAATGCTGTAGAAGAGAACGTCACGTGTGCCTTCTATTTCATGTCTGAATGTGTTCGGGACACATCTCTGTTCCAACCACTTCACGAAAACTCAGCTGGGAAAGGCTCAAAACCAGTCATCTCGATGCTCCCTGTGAACGAATCCACGGAACGCCTTTCACTCCCGCCTGGCTTGGCGCGTGTGTTTGGCGTTCCACGATGTGGTTGTCTGCGTCTGACCCAGCCTGGCCTGGCTCTCCTCGCTCCTGGCACTGCACTGACCCGTGTCTGGAAAGGCCCTCCCGCTCGCAGGACACGCTCCTGCCGCGATGGCTGAGCACTCTGCATCCGCACCCCCTCCCGAACGCCTTGCACCTCACCTTTACCTGGGGTGTGCTGGAGACACACAAGTTCTAGGCCTCTCAGAATCTCGGAAACTGCATCCTAACCAAACCCTGGGTCACTCATGTGTCCGTCAGTGTCTGAGAAGCCCTGGTCCAGTGAGCACTGTAGTTGGCGTCCCAGCTGAATGGCCAGGTACAAGTGGTGAATCTTGCCGTTTCTCGCAAGCCGAGAGGGACCCACTGGGGCCAGAACAGGCTGTTCGGCCTCACTGATTCTGTCGCACTGCCATGTCTCTCTGTGAGTTCAGGTGCCACCCTCCCAGGCAGGAGGACCGCAGACAGATGACCCCCAGCGATCTCCAGTAGCACCCTACAAAGCCTGTCCTCCGAGGCTCAAAGGAAGCCACCCATCCTGGTGGCTTCTGCTCACCTGTCTGCACAGGGATGGCCAAAGAGAGCTTATTCGTGACCAGTCCCTACTTCCTGGTGTTCTGTATGAGTAACTCAGCTTACTACACAGACACTGAGCGGCTTTACTAATGACAAAGGAAGTACTTTCTTAGTTTGACGAACAATCACTCCATTCTTTCATTTGAAAGTTATTCACATTCACATTAGTAGAGAAAAGGAGGACAGCAATGGGGACATCTGTGCAGGGAAGACCCATTGCAGTGGCAGCCCCACCTGTTCCTGTACAGCAGCCATTGGGTCGCTGAGAACTGGTTGCCTCTGCCTTTCGGGGCCTCCTTCCTGTCTAAACTGTGGGCTCCACGAGGACAGAGGCCCAAGCAGCATGCGCGGGGCCGGGCGCGTAGCCAGGGCTCAGTACGCATTCCATGAATGATGAGCTGATTAGTTCTCCTTGGAACGTTGTTGACACAGCTTAAAATGCTTCTTTGGAGTGGAGGTTGTTCATCAGGCTGCATATTATTGTTATTATTATTAATTTCCCATTGGTTACAGTGCCTACAGACTTAAAAGGCATTAATATTGCTGTAAGAAAGGAACGCTGATGGAGGTGAGTCAAAGGCATTATGGTTAGGAACTTGCCCGGTGTCATTTTTGGGAGATTAGATAACTCTGTTTTCTGGTAGAGTGAATTGCCTGTTTGTTGCAAGTTAGGACTTTGCTGGACTGGTTTACAGGGCCAAGGGGAAGAGATAAGTACATCTCCGAGTGAGAGGTCATCTGTTTTGAAAGCCTGGAAGATTCCATGAGTGGAATCCAAGTGTTACAACACGGGGAAATGTTTCAGACTGTGCAGGGTAATGAAGTCTCCAATTTAACTTGAAAACAAAATCTCTTCACACTGACCTCTTTGGAAAGCCCATGCAATCAAAATCTCTGAGTGCTTAGATGTGTATGGCCGTGGTAGATTTGGGAAAAAAACCTCTGATTCCAAGGAGAAAGTAAACGCTTTTCAGCGGACTTCAGGGAAGGGCTGCTGCTCCTCTCGCTGCCTCTGCTGGTTCAGAGCCCACTTCAGCGGAGGAGGAGCAGAATGCTCCTCGGGCAGGTGTGATACGTCATTTCAGCGGCATCCTGTGCTTCTCTTGTTTTCAGGGACAGCTCAGCCATTAGGAGAATGTCTTATGCACTTTCCCGTTTTCCTTGATGGGAGGAGTGAGATGCTCCGGCCCTTCAGGAGTTGCCGTTTGTCCCCGTAGCCGGCAACCGGACAGCGCGTTCGGCTGACCTGGCGTCCTCTGCCCAGCGACCCACACGGTTACTTTCCTCCTCCACTGGCACTCCTCGTTCAGAGAATGGCCATTAAAAACAGACCAGCATAAGGGTGGTTTTGTCTTCTGTTCTGGATTGCTGAGCCTTCCTGGGTGGCTCCCCTTACCAGAATAGAATAGCGTTTAAGGGATGCGGCCAAGTTTGTGCTGCAGTTAATCCAGTCGTTTAGGAATGTACTCGGCATCTTGCGTGGTGGCCTCGACTGAGAATGGGGGCATCGTCGGGCTGTTCTGTGCAGTGGCTCCTCCGCCCAGTGCAGGCCACTGGCGTCTTTAATCCATATTAAGGGTTTTTACTTGTTCTTTACTATCCAAAAAAGATTTGGAGGGGGATCTGGGCCCACTTTCTGGGCTCATTTGTCATTCCTTCAATGACAGCAGTTTACTTAGGTGTCTGTGCAGCAGGGAGACCCGCTGGAGGAGTCTGCTGTCCAGGAGACTGAGACCTTAGAGTGCCCGGAAGGCTCCAGCCCTGATGTCTTCAAAGCCGCGTCTCTGCCACCCGCTGCCATTCACAGCCTTGCTCCTGGAGCACAGCAGTCCCCAGCTGTCCTTGGCCTTCAGTAGCATGACTTTTCATCTGGTCCGCTCCTCACTCCCTGCGCACGGCCCAGCCCTGCAGAGACCGGGCAGTGCAGCGTGTCCACGCTGGGGCGCGGAGCGGCATAGCCAGGCCATCTGCGCAGAGTAGATGTGCAGCTTCCTGCCCCGTCTCTGGAGGCCCTCAAGGCAGCCGCCAGTGTGGACCCGCCCTTCCCGCCAGCGCTGGCTCCCCACCGCCCCGCAGGAGCGACTCCAGCTCCTCCCGGGTGTGCCACGTCCTGTGTCTTCCTCCCGCCGCTGCGCCTTCTCGTGCTCTGCTCCCTGCGCCCTCTCTGCCCTTTCTCCTCCGCCCATCTCCGCGTCATTCTTCATGGCAAAGTTCAAGCACCAAATCCCTTGGGAAGCCTTCCGCAGTTACCCATCTGATTTAGGGCCCTCTGTCCTCTCCTGGTTGAAAAGTAGCAGTTTGAGCAGCTGCTCCAACTTCCTTTCCAGCGTGTCACAGGAGTGTCGCCAGCGCGCCTCTGCCGCGCGCCGCGTAGAGTGCAGCCGATTCGCTTTCTGCCTCTGCCATGTGACCGAGCTCCTTCAGTGCAGGGGCCAGTGCAGTGTCTTGCATTCAGTAAGTGGCTGATCAACAGATGAACTGATTAATTAAGGAGTGGTTTGCAGTAGTGTAGTGCAAACTTGAAGGCAAAAATCACAGTCGAATAATTGACATGGTGGATTATTTCAGAAGGATCACCAGGCTAATCCATGGTCAACAAAAATCAACAAGAGCAGATGGTGAATTACTTTTTAGTCTATGGGCTTGCTATAGAAGATACTGAGAATGATCCACCTAGTTCCCTCCATTTAATGAGGCCATGTCTTAAATGTCGTGTCTGGGGAAAAATGTGATACGTGGTTATAGACCCTTCTTGGTATGACCTGGTCAGTTTCAGATTAATTCATGGAATTGTGTTAACATTGTGATCAAAGCCAAGAGATAAAAAAAGTCATTCTCTAAGACATAAGTATCTGTTTAATCACTCAAGATATCAATTCTCAAAATTTACTTACAGTAATTGACACACACATTCCTTTTACAAACAAACATAAAGACAACGTAACTAAAGATACTTCACATCTCTGCTCCAGGTTGTATGTCCTGGCAAGCATGTATTCTTCTCCTAAGCTTTTGGTCCTTATACTTCTTTTTGGTGTGGAGTCCGTAGGAAAATGCATCCCTTCGCACTGAAAGTGCCCCTTCTACAAACTGTCTTTGCAGTCTACTTGTGCACACTGGCAGTCGTGGGCCGCAGCTGGGGGCTCCCTCCTGTGTCACCTGCTTCATTTCATGAGGAGTTTTGCACTACAGTGTCTCACTAATGTGAACATCAGCACAAGCCTCAGAGGCAGCTTTAAGAGGAAAAGCCTGGAGGAGAAGCCTGAGTGGATTGAGAAGCAGGGAGAGGAACTGAAAGGCCAGGGCAGCAGGGGTTTCCTGCCTGGACCCCAGAATGGAGGCTCTACATGTGTGTCCACGTGTGTGTGTATGCATGGGTGCATGTGTGTGTGTGGAAGGTTCTAGAGTCTAGTTGGGGAGAGTACATAAAGAAATAGAGATATTAACAAAAAAGCTATCACTTAAATTACAGGGGAAAA
Organism: Eulemur rufifrons; assembly: GCF_041146395.1. Taxonomy (NCBI): domain Eukaryota; kingdom Metazoa; phylum Chordata; class Mammalia; order Primates; family Lemuridae; genus Eulemur; species Eulemur rufifrons. Next base: position 2,167,151 of record NC_091011.1, on the reverse strand, counting down.
CTTTGCTCTAGATTGGTCGTCACGGTTTTAAAATGTTCAGACTTGTTGATATTTTTCCCTTGTGCTAGTGGCACAAAACATCCCTGTGACATTCCGTACTACTTCAATCAAATCCAAAAGCTTTGTTTCGGCATGTTTTATTTTTTTTATTTTTTTTATTTTTTTGAGACAGAGTCTCACTCTGTTGCCCAGGCTAGAGTGAGTGCCGTGGCGTCAGCCTAGCTCACAGCAACCTCAAACTCCTGAGCTCAAGCGATCCTACCGCCTCAGCCTCCCGAGTAGCTGGGACTACAGGCATGCACCACCATGCCCGGCTAATTTTTTCTATATATATATTTTAGCTGTCCATATAGTTTCTTTTATATTTTTAGTAGAGATGGGGTCTCGCTCTTGCTTAGGCTGGTCTCGAACTCCTGAGCTCCAACGATCCGCCCACCTCGGCCTCCCAGAGTGCTAGGATTACAGGCGTGAGCCACCGCGCCCGGCCTTCGGCATGTTTTATTGATATCAATATATTTCAAATCTCCACCAGGTTTTGTGGAGGTAGATTCGCCGTGAAATTCTCTGAGTCATTCAGAACAGAGGCCGAACACTCACGAGCCCAGGCCGAGGCTCTGGAGACTCTCAGCTCAGCTCAGAAGCTGTCAGGTTTCAGCTCAAAGATCACAGTGGCGTTCACGATACTCTTTGATTACAACTACAGCTGGAAAACTATAGAGGCCCCCGTTCTGTAGCCGTGAATCTCAGGATTTGTGTGACATCTGCGTTGTCGTGGTATTCAAGGTTAGGCAGTGCATAACTGACTCCAAGGACAAATCCCCTGGGCAGTGCAAGGGCTGATTCCCCCCAAGATGAGAACAGTCGGGACCCATAACCTTCAGGTTGCCCACTGGGTGCTCTGATTTCATCTCCTGTCCCCAGAGGGGGCCAAACACTAAGGCTGGCAGCCCCTGTCCCAGCCTGAACTCAAAGTCTATAAATCAAGGCCTCTGATGTTCCCAGCTCCCATGACCAGCCTGCACATTCCAGTTTCTCCTGGAAATGTCAACAGCTGCTGGACACCCCTTTGATAACTTCGATAACTGAGCCGTCCCTGAGTCTGTTGATTCGCCTCTTTGACACCTGCCGGGGTGTCCAACGCGCCCCTCTGCCCTGCCGTCTCCCTCGTGCACTGCTCTGCAAAGCTTGGTGCCAAAGTGCACATGTGGGCTCAGCAAGTCTGGGATGGGGCCCAGGGCTCTGCATTTCCAACAAGCTCCCAGGTGCAACGCCCCTGCAGCTGGTCTGCAGACAGCACCCCGCATGGCAAGACCCCAGGCTCTGCCGCTGCCTCCTCGCGGTCTGTCCGTACTCCCAGGAGGCCTTCTGGGCCCTCTCCACATGGCAGCAAGGTTTTTTGTTATTGTTGGTTTTTGGGTGTTTTTTTTTTTTAAGTTGGGAGAAAGAGATTATTTAATTCTACATGGGTGTAACATGGCATAGAGAAAAATCATTCTTAGGCATAAATCAAGTAGGCATCATTGAAACCATATGTTTAAAAAAAAAATAGCACCTAAGTTTATAAGAAAAAAAATCATAGTATTTGAAAGTTACAAGATATTGTGCCTAGCTCCATCGTCCCAGTTACAGGGGAAGAATCACTTGTCAGCAGGACACTGCCAGAAGCCACGCTCATTGCCAACAGCACTGGGGGCTCCAGCTGTAGGGTGCTGGTTCCTCCCACAAAGATAACACATACCTATGGGTGACATTTATTTGCAAGAGCTCTGCCTTACAGCTTGTGCTTCTAAATAAATTATGTAATTAGACTTTTTGTTTTGAGAAAATAGTAGCTTCCCACGTAGCTGTAAGAAATAATACAGAGAAACCCCATGTTCCCCTTGCCCAGATGTCCCCCATGGGGACATGTTGCAACATTGCGACCAGGACATGGCACTGACCCAGGCAAAGTCCAGAACATTCCCTTCACCACAGGGGCCCTCATGGTGCCCTTGGAGACCTGCCTACTTCTGCATGCCATGTAGATCCTCCTCCAAAAAGCAGCAGGTATTTTAAAAACAAAAATCCAAGCATGTTTCTTCTTGTTTGAAATCTGTCAGTGGCTTCTCATTGCCTTTAAGATGAAATCTCACATCCCCAGCGCGCCCTTCAGCACAGCCTCCCTCTCCCCTGGGCCTCTCGGGGTCGCCTCTGGTAGATTGCGCAGCCGGGCAGCCGTCCCCAGCCACGGGTGAATGCACGGACTGCAGACCAGATGTTCACAGTCACAGGTGGCCAGGCTCCACCTGTCCTTAAAGCCTCAGCCAACAGCCACTTCCTCAGGGAAACCCACCTGCCCTCTCGGAGGAGGTCTGGTTTCCGCACCCCGAGCACAGCCCCACAGCGCGGTCCCGGCAGCAGTGCAGGGCAGGGTCGCCGGACGATTCCGTGACCATGTCTCCCGTAAACCATAAGCTCTGTGAGGGCAGGAGCAGCGCTGGTCCCAGCTAGGACCTCTCATGCTGCTTTGCACACGCTAACCCTCAATGGCAATGCCGACGGCACCACTTACGTGCACCAGACGCTCTCCTAGGTGTTTACCCGTATTAACAATTTAATCCCCGCAGCAACTCCACGGGGGCGGTACTCTCTTGATCTCCATTTGACAGATGAGGAGAGTGACGCTGAGTGAGGAGAAATCAATCGTCTGCCCAAGGTGGCAGCACTCGCAGCGGCAGAGCTGGGAGCAGACGTGGGCACGTGGAGCCGGGATCCACATGGCCAAACACAGTGGCCCGCTCTGGCCTCCCGGCGCCCCCAGCAGGGCAAGGAGAGGTGTCCCGGAGCTGCCGTCACAGCTCTCAGAGAAGTCACACGTGTACAGAAAGATTACAGGGGCTCTCATTCGAGTGGGATTGAATCTCAATAGTTTCCTTATTCGGTCGATTTTTTGATAGCTTAAGTATTGGGTTAGACATGGGTTAGAAAATCGAGATTATTTGCAAGTGCAAAGTATAAAGCATTTTACAAATGTTATTTTGTTTGTAAGGGGGTGAGTGAGACATTTGTTATACAAAATGTAGTGTGGGTTTTGAGGTATCAGATTTACTTAGGATCATACTATGAAATAGCCACAAACATTCAGCAAAACCCAAACACTCCCATGCAACCTCAAATCAACACTAAACAATAAGTGAACAGACCTAAGGGAGGAAAAGCACAAGTGTGTTTCTAACCATTCCCAGTGAAAATTGATTGATTGTCTAGTTAATAAGAGCCCCTCTGCCCTGGGCACACGGACACTTACATCCCAATGGCGATGCGCTATTTTTGGTTTTGTATTTCTTTTGCAAATGGAGCTAGCATTCCACGAGTGGCCGGTTCTGCTACCCAACCTTTGGACTGTTTCCAAGCATGAAATTACAATTCCAGATAATCCTGTCACAAAGATCTGCATCTCATTAGGAGGGAGAGGAGGCTGGGAGATGACCCAGTCTAACCCCCCAACCAAACAGCCACGGCTTTCTCAGTTGTTTCACAAATGATCTAAATGTTTTAGTAATCCTAAAAATTGCTGTGCTTTTTCCATGAAAGGAAGTGTTACCACATTTTCCAAGTGGGAGGCATTTATATACTTACTCCTTCTTCCTCTGATCCCCGCCCTCACCCCCCACCACCCACACAACATCTGTAGTTCTTAAACGAAAAGCACAAATTATTGTAAAAGTTAATTGAGCTTACAAAGGAATGCTTGTGTAGAAAATTTTCTCAGCTTCAGGGAGAAAAATCTGCTTGGAAAGGCTGTTCGGCAGCACAGAAATTGGTTCGTGGGAGGCACTCACAGGCCCCTGGGAGCAGCCCCCTCTGCCACCCCGCCCAGCCTTGGCGCTGCGCCAGGGTAAACAACTTACGGATGAATTCGGTGGAGTCGCAGAGCACACGCTTCAGTGTTTCACTTCTCCGGCTGCTGCTCTCAGGAACAGGCAGTCAGCTTAAAAAGAAAAACAGAAGCTTGCTCTAGATTACAGATTACAGACTAACTAAAATATGTCCATTCCACCAGGCCTCAGCCTCGCAAGCACTAAAAGGCCACTGGAAACCACCGCATGCGGCAGCGGCGCTGCAGGGACACGCAGAGCCCCAGGTGCCAGCAGTGACTTTATCTCCGTCAACATGTCCTGTCAGATTCAATGGGACAGCCAGAGAAGCCAGGGTTGGCACAAGAACAAATAGAAGGGTTTCCCATCTCCTGGCGTGCATTGCTGAGCCTGGATTTGGGGCTTAGACGTGTCGTGGGGTGAGCAGCTTTCGTTCCTGGTAGTTTTCTGGACCCAGCAAGTTGGCTAGAGCCCCGTGCTGCGCTCCTGCCCTCACTCGGTCACCAGGAGTCCGGAGACTCACCCTCCCAAGCGACTGGGTGAGGCTTCCTCCCCTGCAGGGCTCCTGGCGAAGGCCTCGTCCCTCTGCTTAACAGGACCTGCGTTCTGAAAGATACTTCTGATGATCAAAAGCAGCTCATACATCTCCTTGCAAGTAGTCTGTAACTGTCACCAGTGGGAACAAAATTCGCATAGTTATTACTGACTGATAAGGAAATCCACTCAAATGTTCTTCGGCCTAGAATTATTGACATGGGAAGCAGCTTCACCTAGTCATTGCACCTAAATAGAAAGGCTATTTAACAAAGTTTAACAAAGAAGAAAATTACAAAATGTTGTCCATAAGCAAAATGAAACATAAAAGTTGAAGGTAGGAATTTTTTTAAGAAAATGAAATATGCTTTGTGACTCACCTGTGTGTAGTGTTATTTGTACGTATTCTCTTGCATAATAATTAATAATGAAGCAAAGGATGGCCATGTCGTGTTTTCTTGTCTGTTATTCCAATTTCTTGTCTGTTATTCTAATTTCTTGTCTGTTATTTCCATGTTTTTCGAAAACATTACTCTTGTTAAATCTCAAATACTTTCAATCAGAAAATGGATTTTCAACAATAGAATTCTGTATCTGCATTCAACAGCAAATCTAATTCTATTAATATTAAGCTAGTAGGATGTGATAGGAAACTTGAACCTAGGAGAGACCCAGGCAAGGAAAAATACTTCCTCATCCAAGCTGGAGAGGAATTTACCGTCGTTCCTACAATTAACAGATGAAATAGAGATTCCATTTTCATTGCTCAACTGCCACGTTCGTTATTACACCCTACGAAAAAGGGAATGGAGTCTGTTGACTTGAAAACTTATATATGATGTTAATGCAGATATTCCAGTAATTCAGCAATATTTATTCTTCTTTTATTGCCTGCTGAATTTCTTGAAATAATAAACTAAAGGAAACAAAGTGTTTACTGTTCTCTGATGACATATAATCTGTCTAAAGAGACAAAATGCTGTGAAACAACCGAATGCTCTCACCACGCAAGCATGGGCAAGACTACACATAGGAGACAGCTACAGGGACTAAGGAAGCCAGAGACAGCATCTGGGTGGGGCAGTCTTTGCAGAGGATGTCCTTGTGCAGGGGGCCACACACATGGAATTCCCAGAACTGCAGAAGAACGGAATCTGCAGGAAAGCTCTGGGGTGAGCAGAGAGGTGAGGAGCGGTCATTACCTGGAAGTATCTGCAGGGCCATAAGGTAGAAGAGAAACAAGTTGCGTCTGTGTTAAGCCAGAGGAAATTACCAGGTGACTCGTCTCAGATCAGTGTAAGGGACAATTATGTGATAAAGTTGTCAATACAAGAGTGGACTGCTTCACACTCTTAGCAAGATTGCAACTCCCTGTCACTCGAGTGGCCCAGTGCAGGTGGGGTAGGGGTCCCCAGCCAAGGCCAACGTGGTGCCCCACACACAACACACACAAGTACAGTCCCCAGCCCCTGCATTTCCCTCTCGGTTTTTAGGACCTTGTATCTTATTTCAATTCCTCTATTTAGCTGATGATGAAATAGGAAAAGCCTGGCCCTGAGAAAATCCTTTCAGAGTCTGGCCTTGCTTAGGGGGGATGAATCACTTCAACCAGGTTCATCTTCTGGACAGTACAGGATAAAGGAGATCCTAATCATGTACTTCCTGACCTCCTCTTAGACCTTCCTCTAAAACAGGGGCTGGCACAGTGCAGCCCACAGGTCCGATCCAGCCTGCCACCTGCTTTTGCAAATAAAATTTTATTGGAGCTACACCATGCACATTCATTTGCTTATTGTCTGCGGCTGTTCTTGTACTATACCAGCAGATCTGAGTAGTTGGGACAGAGACCATATGATCCTCAAATATGAAAACGTTTGCTCTCTGGCTGTTCCAGGAAGGATGTGCTGACCACGGCTCTGGAACACCACAAGGGACGCTTCAGACTCTCTCCTCTAGGTATAGACCTGTGGCCAACAAAGCCGGCTCCGGTGCACATTCCACACTCACAGATTTTTTAGGCAGGGGAGTCATCTAGTGTCAAATGGTCATGTGCTACAACTGCTACTTTTAGTTGATAACTCTCCTCGTGGAGGGGCTCTTATGTTCCAAAGACAATAGTACTGCCCTACTGCAAGAGTTTTTTGAGCCAAAATTAAGATTCTTCTGTGGCAGAAACTTAGCTTGGACTTCTCTTGAGTTAACTTGGTAGTTGTTGGTGACTTCTGAGTCAGTTTTCCTAAGTCAATGAACCCAGGATACGAGCTTTGCATTACAGCAGCGACCAGGGGAGGGGAGGCCGCTGTCCTCTTCACACTGCTACATCCTCCTGCCCACTTTCAAATGAAACTTAAAAGGAATATTTAAATGAAGGAGTAAGTGAAAAGATTGTTCATTTAAAAATAATCATTAAGGCCGGGCGTGGTGGCTCACGCCTGTAATGCTAGCACTCTGGGAGGCCGAGGTGGGAGGATCGCTCGAGATCAGGAGTTCGAGACCAGCCTGAGCAAGAGCAAGACCCCCATCTCTACTAAAAATAGAAAGAAATTATCTGGACAGCTAAAAATATATAGAAAAAATTAGCCGGGCATGGTTGTGCATGCCAGTAGTCCCAGCTACTCAGGAGCCTGAGGCAGGAGGATCGCTTGAGCCCAGGAGTTTGAGGTTGCTGTGAGCTAGGCTGACGCCACGGCACTCTAGCCTGGGCAACAGAGCGAGACTCTGTTTCAAAATAAATAAATAAAAATAGTCATTAAATAAAAACACGTGCACCACTGCACACAGATCCAATTCTGCTTAGAAAACCACCACCAGGCTCAGGCGAGGCCCTTTTCTAAATGAAAAATAACAACAGTAGAAAATGCTCTGAGCAGTGAGCGGGGAGTTCTTTGGTGGGAATCCTCCGAAAAGGCACACAGAGGTGTGGCTTCCTCAGCTTTGAGTGCCCAGCACGGGCTCCCAGGTCAGCTGTGGTCCAGATGCCTTCCTTCCCAGCCGTGGGCTGGTCCCTGTGACCCTGGCGGCCGCTTAGCTGTGTCAGCATCAGCTGTTCCACCTCCCTGCGAGACTCCAGGCGACCGGCCAGGCCGCACTGCCCAGCGTGAGCGAGAGGACACAGGGCCAGTTTCCGAGAGAGCCTGAGGGAGGGACGCGATTCCTTCTGCTGGGACACCTTCCAGATTTCACTCACATTTGGATCTTAGTGACAGTTACTAAGGCTTCACCAAGTGTGGCTGCTGCCTTGACCGGGAACCCTCCCTCTCACTGAGTCTTCCCAGGAATCAAAGGCACATTAGTCCCTGTTTTATAACTAAAGAAAAAAAAACTCAAAGTGACTAAGAAGTTGCCTCGGTAGTGATGGAACCAGGATTCCAATTCAGACCTTGTGACCCAGGTCACTGACATGTGCCAATAATATGTCATCGCTTATCGTTGTCACCAAACAGCTCAAGGATTAGCTCACCACTTATTTATTGATTTTTTACTTTTCAAACACTTCATGACATAAACATAAGTACTGGTTCAGTAGTTCTGCTGATGACTTGTCTTGTGTCTGTGACGCGAACATAAAGCAAAGCATAGAGGATGCGCTTTGGTGAAATTGAGCCAGTAATTTGGAGGGGCGGGGAATTAGTTTTCTCCTTTCACCGCTTCCCATTTGTTCCCAGGTAAAAAGGATGAGATGACTAACTCAATTCCAGCCTGAGGCCGCACGTGGGAGCTCAGACGTGACAGTGGTGTGGAAATCCTGACTTGCCCCGCCCCGTGCCCCGCCCAGCCTCCCCCAGTACCCAGAGCTTCCTCCTGCCTCCCAGCATCTGACTGCATCGTTGTCCTTTTCCTACGGGATCGGAGAGTTCCAGGTCAGACCCTCTGGGTCCTAGGACCTCCTGCCAGTCTGAGCATCACCCTCCAGGCTTTGCTGGGGCCTGGCGGGAGCAGCACTCAGGAATATCCCCGTGCACAGGCTTGGGGATAGTGACGGCCTTGGTGGCCAGGCCAGCTAGACCTGGCCTTCCTGCAGCCAAGTGCTGCTGAGGTCTCGGGCGTGCAGGGAACATCTTTGTTCTCAGAAGAAAGCGCAGTGGTGTCAGTCTTCTCCTGGTGTCTTGGCCACTGTTCTTTTGTTTAAATTTTTGGTTGTCATTTGCTTTTCGCTTTCTTTTTCTTGGGGGTGGGGGTGGGGGGTTGTTACTTGTGTGTTTGTTTTTTTTTTCCTAATGCTCATGGGTAAATCCATGTAAATGTGGGTATATTTACAGAGATGGCCTTAAAATACAATTGTGCATTAGAGACTTGATTATTTTAAACGTGGGTAAAAATAGAAAAAAAGGTTTCAAAGAACATTCAAACCATCTTGGGGTAGGAGTGGCCACGCACTGCCACATGGAACCCAGACGGAGTCTCTCTGCAGAGAAACACTTGCAGAAAAAGGAAGAAGGAATTTCCACTTCCACTTTTAGATAGGAAATATTTTATTTCCTTGCAAATTACAAATCTTTTTCAGGATTTTTGTTCATAAGAAAAATGGAAGAACATGTGATTCTTATAGATAACTATAAACAAACCAGAAAGGATAACTTGTGTCCCCAGATTACAATTCGGGCAACGACCTAGAGGAGAGGAATACAGGAAAAATGGGGGAAAAAAAAGAAATGAGAGAAACTTCATTTTTTTTAGTGAAGTAAATTGTGGGATTGTTTATGTACGGTGAAATCACCAAGCCCAACACTTGGCTCTTATAGGCAACTTACTCTTTTAATCTCAGTGTGAAGTATTATGTTTTCATTTGCTTGGTAACAAGGAGTTTTGGTATTTCCTTCCCAGATCAGTGGCGCTTGGTGAGTTCTCCTCTTTCTGACTGGGGTTCCTCTAGGACATGTCCATGTTGTATGGCTTTGGGATGTCTTAAGATCATTCCATTTGTGACGTTATCTCCCCAAAGGACTAATATATCCCTTAAGGGCAGTGAACATTAATACTTCTGATTCATCCTTGGCAACTGCCTTTGTACTATTTTATTAAATATGTTTTAGTTGAATGAAGGAACAACAGCACAAGCAGCCTCCGGAGGCCTGGGCGCCCGCAGAGCAGGGTGCGGGGAACCTGACTGCCAGGCAGGTCCGGAGTCCGCGAACACCGGCGCCCCTCGCCACGCTGCTCGGCCACGCGCGGGCTCCACGTCACTCCAGAGAGAACTCAGGCCAGCCAGGCCCAGCCCCGCGGGGAGTGGTCGTCCGGCCTGGTCACAGGGAGTGAGTCACGCGGCGAGCGGGTGTCGAAGAGGGGTGGGCAGGGCTGTGCCCGCCACGGTTTTCCGCAGGCGGCCGGGGGCCGCGGAGCGCGAGCCGCCCTGCGGGGGCTGTGGAGGCGGCTGGTCGCGCGTGGGAGGAGCGTGCCAGGGCCAGGGACGCTGGAGCACCCGGGTGCCGCGCCCACGGCGCCGTCCCTGCTTCCCTGCTGTTTTCTCTGGCCAGTTCTCGGGGTGACAAAGGGGGAAGTCAAGTCAGGGGGGAAGGGTGGTGGCGCGCAAAAGGCGGGCTTGGGCTTAAACACAGAGCTGTCTTTCCTGAAGTCAAACTGGTCAGGTTTTGAAGCAGATTTCCAAGCAGTGGTCTTCGGCAGCGACCGCATTTTGCAATTTTGCGTTTCCCGTTCCTTTCCCAGACCTCCCCGGGCCCACCCTGCGTGATAATCTTCCGTGTCCCCGTCACCCCACGCCCGCACGCCCCGCCCTGCGCGCCCCCCGCTGCCCGCGCACCTGCCCCCCGCCCGGCGCCTCCCTCGGACGCCCAGGGGGACAGCGGCGCCGCGCCCGGGGCTGGGGCAGAGGCCAGTGCGGGGCAGGGGCGCGAGCGTCGCTGCGGCCCCCAGACTTTGGCAGGAAGGGCGCGGGGTGCGCGGAGCGGCCGGGTGAGCAGGGTTAGCGCCCACGCCGGCCGCAGCGGAGGCGCTTCGCCACCGCGTCCCCAGCAGGGAAAACCGGGCACGACGGTCACTGATGTCCGTGTTTTCGCTCGAGAGATCTGAAACCAAATCCAGCATTCTGTCCTTTCTGCAGTGTGCCCTGCTCAGTATTCAATATCAAGGAATACTGCAGCCACGTGCAGGCCTAGTTCTACATAAATAATCTGTTTTCCTCTATCCGTGAACTTTTGTTCAATACATATCCGTGTGTTTAAAATGTAGAAGATCTGAGAAACGGGCTGCCAAGGCAAAGTGTGTTGCCAGGCACATAGTAGGTACTCAAAACAGATTTGTTGGATTGACAAAATGTCAGACCGATGGAAATCTTACTCCACTTCTGTTTCTTGTAGTCCAATAACAGGTCAAATTCATTTCTGATTTACTAGCTATTCAACTGCCCATAAAAGATCGAATGGATTCCTCTGTGATTTAAGATTATTGATTTAAAAACTAGTGGGGGCAAAGACAGTTTGCTGGTATCATTGAAGACATGTAGGCAGAAATAAATTACAGTGGTTACTGCCAAGGTAAAGCCTCAGTGTTGCAGATAATTCCTACTTAGAGATTTGTGATTTAAGAAGCTCTGCTGCGTACACGATCTTTACTGCTCATGACTACCCTGTAAAAGTCCTAGGGCTGGTCCCATTTTAGCCAGAGTCCACTGAGACCTAGGAAGTTGAGATAATTGGCCGGAGACCATCCCATAATGATACCATCACAATCTTCATGCTGATGTCACTGGAAACATATCCCAGAATCCCTCACAGAGCTGGCCTTCCTGCCACTCAGAAACATCACTGAACTCCCAAGAGAGTGGGACACAACCTACAGAGGTGCCCTAACTCCACCTGGTACAGTTTTTACAAATCGCAAACTTAGCTTAGGGTTATTTTAATGACTAGCAGGAGAATCACAGGGATGAAATGAACCAGGTTTGGAGTTGTTGCCCAACTCAAAATAAGAGATGTTATTTTAAAGTTTTCTGCTTGTTAACTTAATTAGAGCTACTTGAGTTTGCAGCTGTGTCAGGCATGCCAAAGCTTGGCGTGTCTAGTCCAGTAGGCATATTATAATGCACATGGCAAATTATCAAAGAGAACTTTTTGAGTATTACATGTGTGTTTCCAAGTTGCAATGCACATTCAAATTCGGTTTGACAAGCATCTTCAGGTGCCTTCCAACTAGGAACTATGTATTGCTTGTGAAATAAAATATGTTAAAATAAGGAACCACTGAGAAAAACGTAAAGCTTTTTAAAATGAAGAAAAATCTTCACAGTTATGAGACTTTTCCCATTCCACAAAACCTTTGGTTAAACCCACAGTGAAAATTTAAATGCTACTGTGTATTTACTTTTGTTTTTCCAATTATTTCATGATGACTCACAACCACAGATTGTTTTAGTTCCTATTATTGCAAACTATTGTGTGGGTTAAATAAGTTTCATAGACTAGTCTGGTACCGTAATCACAGTTGACAGCACTGTTTCTATGGGATAAATTGAGAATCTTAATAGTGGTACATGATCACTTCTCCATTAAAAATACATTTTATTAAGATATCCATCTTTGGCCTTGTTCAACGTAGATTTTTGTAAATATTCTCCTTGGTAACCTTTTATTTTAAAATAATACATGATTACTTTGGAAATTTGAAAAATGTAAAAACTATGAAGAAGAAATAAGAAAAACACCCAGAAATCCACTATTAAGAAAAGACCATTGTTAACAACATGATGTATTTTCTTCCTGTTGCATTTCTGTGCTTTTTAGCATAATTGATATATATATATAAATACATATACATTTTGAAATCTTAGTAAAGCACAATAAATTGTAAATCCTAATACAATGAAACCTCTGGCAAATTCACTTAGTATCTTTTCCTTATATATATTTTGAACCTATTATGTAAATGTCATCGTATTTGAGATTTCCTTAAACCTTTCAGCACAAACATGGAAAAAAATCCTTCTTTTACTTTTAAAGCTTCATTAACTATGTACCTAGGCTAAAAGATTTTATAACGACAATGAGAAACTGTGACTCTTACAGCACATCCAGGCTGCGTCTCCTTCTCCGTCAGACACGTGGGGAAAAGGCAAAGAAACCCAGGTCAGTAGTTTAAGACTTTGGTCACATGGCCACCCATTGCTTTCACAGCAAAAATGTCAATGCAACAACATGTATGTGTACTTCACAGCAGTCTAATGAGATATACGTATAGAGAGAGACTTCAACTTATAGTTTGATTCAGGAGTTTTTGACTTTACAATGGTGCAAAAGCAATACACATTCAGTAGGAACCACATTTCAAATTTTGAATTTTGATCTTCTCCTAGGCTAGTGATACGAGGTATAATACTGTCTTGCTGTGCTGGGCAGTGGCAAGGAGCCGCGTCTCCCATCAGCCGGGAGATCAGGAGAGTCAAAAACTGATGCTCAGCAGTGTACTGTGTTGCCAGCATTTTTAGGATCTTGTGTTTTGTGTTTTTGCATCTCATCATGTCTACAAAACGGCCATACTTAACAATATTTTTAGCTTGGCATGGGTTTATCAGGACATAGCCCCATCATAAGCCGAGGAGCATCCATATATATATATATATGTATATATATGGTGGGGAGAGATGGATAACAAATGCATAAACAAATAATAATTTTTGATTATTTTTAACTGATTACTACTTAATAATAAGTAGTGATCACTGCAGAAAGAAAAGAAAGGATAATGTGACATCATAGATGTGGGTACTTAAGCTAATATGGTTGCAGGACAGGCTTTCCTGGGGCGGGCATCCAGGCAAAAGAGGCAAAGAGGAAACAAGGGGGGTAGGGGTGGAAGAGCATGTGACCCAGATGGAGCAGCCCTGGGTGGGCAGGAGTTGGGCCAGAGTGAGAGAAGCAGAGGCGTGTGGCTGTGATGTGAGTGGGAGGAGACAGCTGCGGGGCCTTGTAGACCACAGGATGAAGCTCACACCGATTCGAGTTACACTGGGAAACTTTGGGCTGCTTCAAACCAAGCACTAGTGGGGTGTGATTTCTGCTTCGAAACAGAGTGCTCTGCGGAAAATGGGGCGAGAATAGAAGCAGAGACAAGTTAGGAGGCCAAAGGGAGAAATTTACAACAGCCCAATTACTTTGGCAGCCATTAACATGTAGTTGAGACAACAACAAATTAAAACAATTATAAATCTACTAAGTGAATAAATGGAATTTGGGCAAATCTGGAGAAACTTGTTTTAATGTCGTGTGTTAATCAGTGATACAGATTTGCCTAAGCTTGTGTGCAGAGAGGGGTGAACGCCCCCATAATGGCAGAGGAAGGCCACAGAGCCTACCCATAAAACCAGGGTCATTTCAACACTTAAAGGAGGCAGATTGTTTTTATTTTCAGTTAAGATAAAGTGAGGGTTTTCTTAAGAGAAAGAATAACCAGACCATGGGTTAGCCCTCGGTGTCTAAGGATCATACACAGATAACTCGTATGTACACTTTGCTGAATCTCATGAAAAGCCAAGTGCAACACAGCAGCACGGATACATCTGAGAAATACCACGCTGTGGATTAGGCCTTAACAGAGGGCAACACCAGTGATTTCATTTGTGTGAAGTTCTAAAGTAGGCAGAATCATTCTACAGCAAAAAGAGATCACAACAGTGGTTGCCTCTGGTGCGTAGGGACACGGAGTGACTCTAAGGGGCATGAGGGTGACTGTAATGGCTCATACTGCGATAGGAGCTTTGTTTATGTAGGCACATGCGTTTGTTGAAAGATTAATCCTCTCACTGTTTGTGGATGTTACCTCAAAAACAACAACAACTGTAAATTAATATTGAACTATAGTCAGTGACGTGCCAAGGTGAAGTATACTGATATTTCTACTTTAGTTTAAAATGCATCCCAAAATCAGATGGATAGATGCATAGATATGTGATAAAGCAAATATAGTAAAATGCTAACATAAGGATGTTCATGGTACAGTTCATTCAGCATTTCTATACGTTTACAAATCTTCATGATAAAATCTGAGGACAAAAACCTAGTGGTTTGAAGACCTGAGTTGTAGGGCCTGCTGGTCTCTTGATGTATGGAATTTCTCATCAGATTATAAGAGCTGGAGCATTTACAAGAGCACTAGCATTTTGCATGGAACTTGACACAAACACTTTTAATTGTGTGGTTTTCAAATGTATAGACCTAAATTAATATTAAATTTTTCATTGAATAAATTGCTTAAATACGTAATCCTAAATGTATATCTTTATGAAATTCTTCAAGTACAATGTGTTCCTTTTTCTTTATTTTCTGATTAGACGAATATTCTACAGACAAAGTAACTCTATTTAATGTTGAACATTAGAGTAAACCCGTGTGCAGATCCAAACATCCCAGTTTAGACAATAACTTAGGGCAATATACATTGACTGAAGTCCCCTAATATCTGTCCAGACGCACGTCATGTTATGTTCCTGTCACATTCTCAGAAGCTAATTTTAACAAAAGAAAGTCAAAAGCTTATATATTCATTCAGCCTTCAAAACAATCCTGGGAGGTTGCAGTAACAGTACCACAGACTGCATAATTTATAAAGAAAATAAATTTGTTTGGCTCATGGTTCTGGAGACCGGGAAGTCCAAGGGCACCGTGTCGGCATCTGCTTGGCACCTGGTGAGGGCCTTTATGCTGTGTCATCCCATGGCAGAAGGGCAGGAGAGTGTGCATGCGAGGGGTCGAGGGGTTGGGGGACAGAGGAGGGGAACCAAACTCAACCTTATGAAGAACCCACTCCCATGAGGATAACCCACTCCCACAGTAACGGCAGTAATCAACGCAGGAGGGCAGAGCTCTCATGACCTAATCACCTCTCAACACTGTTGCTTTGGGGATTAAGTTTTCAACACATGAACTTTGGGGGACACATTCAGACCACAGCAGAGGTCAATATTGTTGTCACCATCTTCATATTTGAGGAAAGCATGGCATAGCTTAGGGAAGTGGAAGGTCACACACTGAGGAAATGGTTAAACAAAAACTTTCTCTTGGACTAATTAAAAAGGTCTTACTCTTTGCAGTTTTGTCTTGAATCTACCTAACTAGTTTGTGATTGTTATTTTTTGAATAATTATACTTATATCGGTGGTCTCACATTTAAATTTTCCTCATTGCTCTGTATTTATAACGTGAGACATTTGGTAAAAAAAAGTGGAACAAGACCTATACTTTGTTTTAATCAAGAAACCTAGACTAAGTTATTCTGACCCTCATCCGCTTATATGCTGCCCTCTCCTTTTGGATATATGAAAAGAGAAAACTCCAGAAGAAACAGCCTTGTCATGATTTCTTTTCACACTTTAGTAATTAACCCTAGGATAGTAATCAGGATGGACTTGCCTTACAATTGAATCAGATAATATATCAACTGCTTTCTTATTCTCAAGAATAGACATGTTGGGTAAATTGGGCATTGAGGTTTCTTTGCAAATTTTTGCCATTTTAAAAAATAAATAATGAACAGCAGTATGCATAAAACTTTTTTTTTCTTTTGTTTTTTTTTGAGACAGAGTCTCATTGTTGCCCCAGGTAGAGTGCAGTGGTGTCATCATAGCTCACGGCAACCTCAAACTCCTGGGCTCAGGCGATTGCCAAGGTAATTTTTTCTATTTTTGCTAGAGACGGGGTCTCGTTCTGACTCAGGCCAGTCTCAAACTCCTGACCTCAAGCAATCCTCCCGTCTCAGCCTCTCAGAGTGCTAGGATTACAGGCATGAACCACTGTGTCTGACCAAACTTTTTTTATATTTAGCTCTAGTTCCTCAGAATAGGTTTTCCAATGTGGAATCATCATGATGTAGAATTAAGCGTATTCATTTGTTTACACAGGTTGTCCAGTTGCTTCCCAAAATGTTTTATGAATTAATGTTCACGTCAATAATGTGTAATGTTGCTATTATCTTCCAAATATAGGATCTTTTTTCTGAATATAAAAGTAATTCATGCTAAGTCATAGACAATAAAAGGTTCATGATAGGTATTCATCAAATAAATACTTTTGGTGCTCATTTATGACTTTTTGAGTAAATGAATGAAAGCGCAGTACAGTCTTTTAAAAATATTGTTTCCTCTAACAGACTAATCTTAAATGACATGCTGTCCTATATTTTACTGATAAAAGTTACTTAGTCATTGATTGAAAAATAAAAATTTCTTTGGATCAGCTGAAACTTACAAGCTAATGTCCTTGATCATTTAAAATGAAAGTAAATGTCCTTGTTTCCATCCCTCTGTACATTGAAGAAACTTCTGAAACCTGCTCCCGCCCAAGGTCCTAGTTGACCCTGTTCACCAGGTGAGCTGAGGGCCCAGGCAGCCCTTGCTGCTACCCGGACCACAGCCGATCAGTTAGAATGAGAGTCAGAGGCCATAGTCTGTCAACCAGGAAAGCAGCTTTTGTGCCAAGGTGTGTCACCTGGAAGGTCATGTGGTCATGTCACAACCCTGTACCTGCATGAGTGGTGACATCTGTAAGGGCCTTTGAATTGGGAAATCAGTCTGGCCCAGTCTGCACGTGTAGCAGACAATTGCACGACGATTCCCACTTGAGGCTGCGGCCCGTGCTCGGGAGGGGCAGCCCAGAGCCGCTGGGCCGAGCCAGAGTGGTGGCTGGAAAACTTACAGAGTAATTCCGCCCCTGGAGATAGGAGACAGGGAGTCCACAGTGTGGATTTGCGTAGTTCCCACGTGAAAGTTCTCTCTGAATTCGAATGAGAAGGTAGAAGGGACGAAGAGGGAAGTCGCCCCGGAGCTAAAGAGCAGGTGGAGGCGGCTTGGCGCGCGGTGTCCGTGTGCCCGGGTTGACCGTGCGCGCCCGACACGTGCTGCCCCGCGGCTCGTCAAGGGCAGTCAGGTGACACTCGGTGAGTAATTCTCAGAGGGAACAGAGAAGCCTGTAAAGTAGAAATGCACCTTTAAAAAGAGTTCTGAAGAAAGTTCGCGTGCTGGCCTTGGCCTTGCTTTGTGCTCCGCCGCCTGGTCGCTGATTGCTTAGCGCGGCGGAGACAGGGAAGGTACGGCCAGGTCTGAATCCCGCGCCCACAGCCGGAGTTCATGTCTCTTCACTCTTACAGTCATTTCGGTTCAAATCATAGTCCCGTCACAAGCTCCGTGCCTCAAAGCCCCAAGCCTTGTTTCGTTCCGCTAGCCTGGGCATGCCTCTCCCAGGGCCGGGTCTGTAAGTATGACTCTAGTGTAATCCTCTCCTTCGCTTTTAAATACAGCCTCCCAAGTGCATTTCTATAGCCCAGCTTTGTCCCTTAATTTAAATGTTTCCTTGGATTAAGTTTGATACCTTGAAAGCACGTTAGGGGGTTAAACGTGCCAGGGTTGTGCGCCGGCAGGTGGTGCAGTGCGCCACACACACACCTGTGCTGGGTGGACTCACGCAGAGTGTGGACAGGCAGAGGGACACGTTGGCTTCTCACTAGCTGAGTGTTGTAGTAAATGGTATATTTTTGTTTCTATTATATTCTAAATATCCTACAATGAGACCGTTGATTTGTTTTTTGATGCATTAATTTAGAAGAATATATTTGTAATCTCCAGCCAGTTTGGTTTTTAATTGGCAATCTTGTCATTGATTTTTAGGTATACAATGCTGTGGTCAGAAGCTATTGCCCAGTGTATGTTATGTTATGTTTGTAAACATTCTTTGCACACACAATAATGTGACATACTATGTTTTTGCAAAGTAAAAAGTTCAGCCAGTTTGGTTTTTAATTGACAATCTTGTCATTGATTTTAGGTATACAATGTTGTGGTCAGAAGCTATTGCCCAGTGTATGTTATGTTATGTTATGTTTTTAAACATTCTTTGCACACATAATAATGTGACATACTATGTTTTTGCAAAGTAAAAAGTTCATTATGTAGTTATTAATTCAACCTTGTAATTATTATTTAAATGCCTTATGATATTTTTTTTTTTTTGCCTACTGAAGCTTTTATAGACTTATCCTATCTTAAAGACTTTTATAGCATTTTCATCTATTCTCCCTTGAATTTTTAACACTTTTTTCTTTGTGTATTTTGATGTAATGCAATTCCATGCATTATAGGGACAAACTCTCTCTTATGAATTTCACTTATATAAACTTAAACATTTTTATCACATTTGCCTTGATATGTCCTTTAATCAGAATTAATATCATAGGTCACTACAGTTTATAAAGTTAACGAATATTGTTTTACTTTAGTTTTCTTACTTTTCTCAGCATTTCACTTGATATCTTCTTTTTTCTTCCAGTCTGCCAAGGCACAAGTAACAAGCTCACCCAGTTGGGCACTTTTGAAGACCACTTTCTGAGCCTCCAGAGGATGTTCAATAACTGTGAAGTGGTCCTTGGGAATTTGGAAATTACCTACGTGCAAAGGAATTATGACCTTTCCTTCTTAAAGGTTAGTTCAATGACGTTGATTATCCTACCAAAATATAATACAAGTAAATATAAGTAGATAAAGGAGTTAGCAGAATGTAACTTAAAGTGTGTTTACTTTTGCTATGGCAATTACGAGTCCTAGGAAGGTACAGATGGGAGTTTTATGAGAAAGCCACTTTACTGGCTAGTGTCAGGTAAGAGCTAGAAAAGAACATTGAAGGGAAACAGGCTGATCCGGCATTCCACTGTCATGGCACACGCTCACAGTAAACCCTGACCATTGCTTCAGCCATGGTGTGCTGGTGGTATACTAGCTCTTGAACAAAGAAAAGCCCTGTTTTGTAGCATTTGCCTATTTCCTTGGTGTGAATACTCCCACCATAGCTGATTTCAAACTACCAAGAGCTGTACAAGCAGGTCACAAAATTCCTGACTATTTCACAGTAGGCTCTAGTGACCTGGTAAGAGCCACTCTGAAGGCTTCAGAGTTTGGTGGTAGTTGAACTTGGATTTGCTTTGCCACCTTCTGAGATTTTTTTTTCTTTCTTTTAAAATAAGAAATCATACAAGACAGATACAAAATAATTTTTTTAATTTCCGTTTTTATCTGACTATGTAGAACACCAAGTAGAATGATAGTCACAGCATTTCTTTTTAAAAATTATTTGTATAAATTTATGGGGTACAAGTGTAATTTTGTTACATGTATGTATTATGTATGATTACATCTGGTGAAGTCAGGGCTTTTAGTGTATCCATCACCCAAATAACTCACAAGGTACATTGTACCTATTAAGTAATTTCTCATCCCCCACCCCTCACCCTCCACACTTCCAAGCTATCATGCCACACTCTGTCTCCATGTGTACGCATAAGTGAGAACATGCGCTGTTTGACTTTCTGTATCTGAATTGTTTGACTTGAGATACAGCCTCCAGTTCCATCCATGTTGCTGCAAAAGACATCATTTGATTCTTTCTCGTGGCTGCATAGTATTCCATTATGCATCTATACCACATTTTCTCTATCTAATCATCCATTTATGGACACGTAGGACACATATCTTTGCCATTGTGAACAGTGCTGTGATAAACATGTGAGTGCAGGTATCTTTTTAATATAAAGATGTATTTGCCTTGGGTAGACACCCAGTAGGAGGATTGCTGGATCAAATGGTAGTCGTGGTGTGATGTTAAGTTGTTAATTTGTCATCTTTCTACTTTTTTGATGTACGAATTTAATGCTATAAATAAATTCCCCTTTCAGCATAGCTTTTGCTGTATCCCTGGGATTTTGGTATGTTGTGTTTACATTTTCATTTGTTTCAAAACATTTTTTAATTTCCATTTTAATTTCTTCATTGACTCAATGATCATTCAGGATCGTGTTGTTTAATTTCAATGTATTTGTACAATTTCCTCTTGAAATTGATTTCTAATTTCATTCTTCTGTAGTCTGAGAAGCTACTTGATATGATTTCAGTTTTTTAAAACTCATTGAGACTTGTTTTATGGCCTAACATATAGTCTATCTTGGAGAACATATAGTCTATTCTCCAAGATAGACTATATGTCTATCCATGTGCTGATGAGAAAAATGTATAGTCTATACTTGTTGGGTAGAATGTTCTGTAAATGTCTGTTAGGTCCATTTGATCTAAAGTCCAGTTTAAGCCCAACATTTCTTTATTGATTTTCTGTCTCAATTACCTGTCTAGTGCTGTGAGTGGGGTGTTGAAGTCCCTCACTATTATGACATTACTGTCTGTCTCTTTCTTTGGGTCTAGTGATATTTGTTTTATGAATCTGCATGATCCAGACTGCATATATATCTAGGATTGTTATATTCTGTTTCAGAATTGATCCTTTTATCATTATATTATCAACTTCTTTATCTTTTTTTTTCTGTTTTTGATTTAAAGTCTGTTTTATCTGACACAAGTATAGCTACTGTTCGATTTTGTTTTCCATTTGCATGGATATCTTTTTCTACCCCTTTACTTTCATTCTGTATGTTTCTTTACAGATAAGATGAGTTTCTTATAAGCAGAATATATATAGATCACTGTTTATTCATTCTGCCAATCTATGGAATATTTACGTTCAAAGTTAACATTGATATGTGAGGTTTTGTTTTTGTCATATCAATTGTCATCTAGTTGTTTTATAAAGTCTTTGTTTCTTTTTCTCTATTTGTCTTTGTGGTTTGGTGAAATTCTGTAGTCTTGCCATTTGATTCCTTTCTCTTCCTTCCTTTGTGTGATCGTTTTATGAGACCTATGAGTTTTATACTTTCGTGTGTTTTTATGATGGTGAATGTTGACCTTTCGTTTCTATGTTAGGACTCTTTTGAGTATTTCTCATATTCATAGGGCCAGTCTAGTGACGATGAATTCCCTCAGTTTGCTTGTCTGGGAAAGACTTTATTTCTGCTCCATTTATGAAGCTTAATCTAGCTGGATATAAAATTCACGACTGGCAGTTTTTTTCCTTTAGCCCTTTGAAAACACCATCCCATCCTATTCTGATTTGTAAGGTTTCTGCTGAGAAGTCCACTGTTAGTTTGATGGAGTTTCCTTTATAGGTGACTAGATGCTTTTTTCTCTTGCTGATTTTTAAAAAATTTTCCCCTTCATGTTGACTTTAAATATTCTGATGACAATATGCTGTGGTGAAGTCCACTTTGTAATGTGTTTTCCTAGGGATCATTGGGCCTCCTATGTCTAGATATCTAAACTCGTGCTGGACTTGGGAAGTTTTCATCATTTCCTTAAATAGGTTTTCTAAACATTTTGATTTTTTTCCTTCCCCCTTGGGAATACTGATAACTCATAAATTCAGTTGCCTTATGTAGTTCCATGTGTCTTGAAGGCCTTGTTCATTCCTATTCTTTTTTCTTTATTTTTCTCTGACTGAATTATTTCAAAAGACCTGTCTTCAAGTTTTTTCTTCTGCTTGGTTTAGTCTATTATTAGAGCTCTCAAGATTTTGTAATTCCTTCAGTGAATTTTTAGTTCCAGAATTTGTTTATTTGGATTTTATAAGACATTTCTCTCCTTCTTAGATTTCTCATTCATATTCTGAATTGATTTTTTGACTTATTTTTACTTGTTATCAGATTCTGTAACATTTCATTGAGCTTCTTTAAAATCAATATTTTGAATTATTTACATGACATTTCAAGGGTTTCTTTTTGGTTAGGATCTGTTGCTACAGAAGTATTGTGTTCCTTTGAGGGTGTCTTAGTACCTTGTTTTTTAATGCTTCTTTTATCTTCACACTGATTTCTGCTCATCTGGAGTAAGAGTCACTTATTATTTTTGAATTTACTTTTGTATGCTTTTTCTCTTGAAGATGTGACTATGATGTTGGTTGGGCAGGACTGTTTGGCTTTGCTTCTGGGTGCATATAGTGACAAAGACTCCTTGTGAGTTCTTTGGTTATAAGCTGCCTTTATATGGTGGCTTTCTGAAATTCCAGTTGTAGTCATGGTGCACCTGGTAGGTGAGTGGGCTCGAGAGCTTCTGAGTAGCTGGGGGGCACGGGCAGGAGGCAGTGGTGGTCCCAAGGAGCATTTCTTGTTCCTGAGTGCTGTGCACTCGGGTCAGCAAGGGTCGTTAACGGGGTGTGCGGGCCACCTCCAGGCCAGCAGGTAGCACTTGCAGGTAGGAGCCAGCTGTGGTGTTCGCCCAGCTTCTGTTGCTCATGTGAAGTGGTCAGGTGTCCCAGGTGGTAGATTGAGTCATGGGGGCTGTCCTCAGGCCCCCGGCAAAATACCTGGGTGAAGGGTGACTGCTGCTACACTGAGGTCTCAGTGGGAGGAAGGGCCAGTTCCAGTGGCACAGCCTTGGCTGGCCAGAGTGGGACCTGCTTCCCTCTCACACCCTGGTCCTGGTGGGGCTCACTGCTCTGTCTCGCCTGTGGCAGCCGGTCAGAACATTCGGTTAGTACTGCAGTGTGCTTCTAGTCCACCATGCTCTGAGCCATAGGAGTCACCACTCAGGTCAGTGCCACAGCTCCCTGGCCACTCTCCGTCTGCTCCGGTCCAGGGCAGAGCCCGGTTCCAGTGCTGTGGCTGGTGCCCTGCCACACCTGTCTCTCAGTTCCTGCTGCGGGAGCCCGACCCCACTCGAGCGCCAGTTCCCCAGCCCCCAGCCTGAGTCTGTAATGCCAAAGGCTGCTACCACTCCTGGCTCCAGGGACCCCGCACAGCTTGCTAAGAGGTGGGATCAAGAATGGCATCCCCCCAGTAGGCCCCCAAGTCTGGGGTGGTGCGTGGGACACTTCCCAGAGTGGTTCTGTCTCACAGTCTCCTAGCCACTTTCCAAATAAAAGCCGGGGCTTGGGAGGGTCCAGACGCTGCTCCGTGGGGCACGTGGACCACAGGGAGACACTCACCTCCATCTCCCGTCCTGGGAGTCCACTCCCAGTGGCCAGCTAGCTGCAGCCACACAGGCTGCCTGCCTCCTCCTTCCCCAATCCTGGACTTTCCTTTCACATTTCCGTGGAAGTCCTGTGTTCGTGCTTGGATAAGTGTTCAAGGTGTGGCTGTCCGCATACTATTTTGGTTCTTCCAAGTGGATGAGCTGCCTGGAGCAGCCTCTGGCCACCCCCAGGGACCAGCTGCCCTGAGTAGCGCACATTGTCCTTCCCTGCAGGCCTCAGCCCCGTGGCCTGTGCCACACATCTGCTCACCACACACGTGCACCGCAGTTCCGCTGGGTGTCCTGGGCTCTCTGGACCCATTTTAGACCTCGAAGTCTTGAGTTCCTCAAAAGAGAAATAACATGTTCATGTTTTATCTCCTTAGACCATCCAGGAGGTTGCTGGTTACGTCCTCATTGCCCTTAACACCGTGGAGAGGATTCCTCTGGAAAACCTGCAGATCATCAGAGGAAACGTGCACTACGAGAACTCGTACGCCTTAGCAGTCTTGTCCAACTACGGTGCCAACAAGTCCGGACTGAGGGAGCTGCCCATGAGGAACTTGCAGGGTGAGCGGCCGGGCCTGTCTCGGGAGACTGTAAATGCAGGCAGTGGTTCCGATGGCGCTCAGCGAGCCTGTCAGCTTCCTAATCCCCCTCAGAGAAGACTTTTATTCATCAAACACACATGTATTGAGTGCCAGCTGTGCGCAAGATACACAGTTGGAGTTACTAAAAGGTGGGAGACAGTGGAAGGGGAATGGGAGAGGAGCCAGATTCCAGCTCCTCCACGGTCGCGGAGGTCAGTGAGAAAGAGCTAGTAAGAAATGGCAGCGGATCTGGCTAAACGCATGTGACCAGACAAGCTGGGTGGGAAGGAGTCGTGTGGGGGGGGGGGGGAGTGAATAAACTGCCAGCCTGGCTGCCCAGGCTCAGGGTGAGCGACATTGAAAGCCAGCCCACGTGGAGGCAGTTCCGAGAGTGGAGCTGCCGCGCGGAAGCTGTGTGCGCGCGAAGGGCGGGGATGACGGTTCTGTGGAAGTTTGAGTTCTCGTGACCAGGACCCTTGCCAGGCTCCTGTGGGACGAAAATGTGGAGGGCAGTAGAAGAAAGAGGAAGTTGATCCTAAATATCGGACAGATCAATCACTGTGCCCCCACGACGTGGCAGGTTTGGCGCCAAGAGTGTTAAATTGGGAGCTACGTTTAAAGCCCACAACCTTCCTTCAAAGCAGGCATTGTGCAGATGCTTCCTGACTTAGGACAGGGTTAACGTCCGGATAAACCCATTGTAGGCTGAAAACATCGTAAACCCAATTTGGACAGCATACTGAATGTGTATTGCATTCATACCAGGGCAACGGAAAAAATTCTGAGTTGAACCGTGGTAAGCCGGGGACCCTGTGTGCTCCGCCATTTTACAGATAAATCAATGGCAGTAAAGTAACTATCCCAAGGTCCCAGACTAATGAGTAGAGAGACCGGCAACAGCCACCAAATCCCCTCCCGGGCCTCCCTGTCCACGTGCCATGCAGTCTGACGGAGCAGGGCTGAGGAGGGGGCTGAGATGGAACAGGGGTGCAGAACAGAGGGGTCGCACTGGGAGTGACAGGAGCTCAGCAGGGTGCAGCGCTGGGACCTGGGCCACATACAGCATGAGGACAGACGCAGCCAGCCGCTCCCCTCATGGCTCCTTGGCTCGCCAGCCTATAAAACTGCCTTAAGAGTTCCCACCCACCACGTTAGCCGCCCAGCGCAGCCACATGCGTTTCCATGTCTGTGCTGACACTAGCTTGTGTTGCACCCACACGCCACGCAGTGGCCTGTTGCCCAGGTCACCAGGCGCCTCCCACGACACCACGCAGAGGCAGCCGTGTGGGCGCCGGGCGGCTCCGTCCCTCAGCAGCCAGATGCCCCAGGGCATTGCTTTAATCTGTGCTGGGCTCCCTCATCTTCAAAAATGTGGGTGGCATGCTTGCTAAAAACGGTGACATGCTTCCCAGGGCTGCGGAGACAGCAGAGTGAGTGGCTCCAGGTAAAGCACTTACCCGCTTCTGCTGCCCCGGGGTATGACTCTGTCCACACTGTTGAGTGCCGCGCGGTGAGTGACTAACCTGGCGCCCACCATGCGGCGCGCACGCCCTCCGCCTCGGCAGCACGGATGAGCCACCAGGAAGTGGCGCTGAAGCCTCCCTTTGCTCTCGCAGTCGGGTCGCCCACCCTGGGCACTCCCTGAAGCCCTGGCTTTATCACCCTTCCTCCTGTCCCCTCGGTCCATTGTCCCAGCTGCCTGAGCAGCTGATGTTCCTTCTGCTTCTGCAGTCCTGACCTTGCTTGGGTTTCAGCCGCCTGTGATGGCTCTCGAGTGGGTGTTTCCAGGGGTCGCCCTGCTGTTGCCTCTCCCCTTGCACACAAAGTGCCACAATTTGGGCCTCATGGCGTTGCCACCTTCCTCTTGATTCCTTCACTGTCCACCATCCACTAAGGAAGCTGTGCGCCCGCTTCCCGCTCGGCCGCTGCCCTGGGCCTGCCACGCTGGGGAGGCCTGTAGTGCCCTTCCTCCTCTTCCTCCTCTTCCTCCTCTCCCTCCTCTCCCTCCTCTCCCTCCGGAACCTGCGGGTCCACCTTGCGGCAGTCGGCAGTCGCTCGCTTTCTGACAGCCGCCAGATCCTCCCAAGGGAAGCCTTCCTTTTCCACGTGGGACATCCATTCCCCGCCTGCGGGCATTATTCTGTACATCTAAGGGTGGTTTATTTCTGTATTTACGTGACAGATGGCCACTGAGCAATCGTAAGGATTACTGAACATAATGCTTATAAACCCACCAGCACAGTACCCGGCCTCGTCGTGTGTCAGGGTCTCCTGCAGGCACAGGGTGGTTAAGCTGTGTGACGCATCTGTCCCCTGGCCTGTCATTCTCAGAGAGAAGCCGGCAGGTCCTGCTCATCCTTGCAGAGCCCAGGGCACTGGCGCAGGGCTGTGTGCACGTGAGCCACTCTGCGAACGTTCCTGTTAACTGTGGTTGGGGCAACACTCTCCCTTCATACAGGCTTGATTTTTCTCATTTCTGACTTTTTCACGTCCTCTCAGCTCTTCCGTGGAAGCAATTGTAGCATATCACATGTCCCTTGCGCCCCTGGTGTCTGCCTGTCTCTTTGTCATCCGTGCAGATCTTGCTGCCCCTCTCACGCTGCTTCTCCAGTGTGGACCCTCCCCAGGCGCCTGGGAGTGTGCAGGCTGCCCCCTCCCCCCCCCCCAGCATTCCAGGTCCACAGCACTTGGGTCTCCACCTGCCCTTCATGCCAAGGGACAGTTCCAGCCCAGTCCATCAGCCCCCCGGAAGCCCACCACTCACCACACACTCCTCATTTGTGCTGTGCCCACTGACGAAACCATTCTCCTCCTTCCCGTCCTTCTAAATTCCTAATCATTGTTCAAGGCCCAGTTCAGAAAACGTCCTGACTCCTCCACAGCACTGTCGGTAACCAGAGCTTCGTCTGCCTCCTCCCCCAGGGAAGCTTTCAGGGGACCAACCACAGGGACTCTGGCTTTGCACACTGGCATCTTTTTAGCAGGTGTAAAGAAATGCATGCGTACTTCATGAGAACGTAGGGGAGGGGAAGGCGTGCTCACGGCGTTCCGTTCTCGCGCAGAGATCCTGCATGGCGCCGTGCGCTTCAGCAACAACCCCGTCCTCTGCAACGTCGAGACCATCCAGTGGCGGGACATCGTCAGCGGTGACTTTCTGAGCAATATGTCGATGGACTTTCAGAACAATCTGGGCAATTGTAAGTGTGGCACACGTGTTCTCTCTGCCCCCAGCTGTGCAGTGCTGGGGTGGGGATGGGAGAAGACATGTTTAGTGTCAAATCACAGTAATATGAAACAAAAAGAAATTGTGAGCAAAACATCTGCCCCCTAGAAGAGCATTTATTTAAGAAAGGGGAAAGTCTGTCTTTCGTGGTACGGGTTAGCCCCGTGCTGAGAGGGCAGGTCACCCCTGGGCAATGGAGCCCACGTGCGCCAGGGAAGGCAGCGGGGACAGCGGGCACTCCTGGCACCAGGGCCTTCTCCATGCTGCCTCGAGGAGACTGGCCAAGCCCTCGTGTGCATCTAACTTGCTCTGGAGTCCTGCGTGGCACCCAGGCCTGGGCTCTGCCCTCCAGCTGAGGGGTGTAGACACTCCCACATGGAGCCACAGGCAAAACTGGGCACAGCCCTCGGGCAGGAAGTTTATCCATATTTCCCTGAATGCTCCTGACCCAGTCCCTGCCCTGCTCATCCACAGGGGCGCAGGGCCGTGTCACCCGCGCTGGCCGGCGCTGAGACACAGGCTTGCACTCACCAGGCTCCCTGAGCTCTTCCCACTCCTGAGCTCCCAGTCCCTTAAAATGAGATGTGATCCCCATTTCCTGCTGTTCCATGTCCCCGCAACTGGGCAGTGGGCGCCTGCTTGGTTTTTGATCTCAAAGAAAATGGAGCTGACGTGGACCCTCGTAGTCATCAGCCAGAGCCTTTTGGGTTGTTATTTACTTGTTTTATTCTTTATTTCATTTATTTCTTGATTTATTATGATGAAATACCCATAATACGATTTACCATTTCACCTATTTTAACTTTATAGTACTTGTGCATTCGTACTGTTGTGTGGCCTCACCACCGTGCACACACACAGCCCTCCCATCTTGCAGACCCGACGCCGCGCCTGCGAGATGACACCTCCCTGTTGTCTCCTCCTCTGCAGACGCTGGCCCTGGCCATCGTTCCGCCTTCTGTCTCTGAACTGACTGCTCTGGGCCCTCGATAAGTGTAGTCACACAGTATTTGTCCTTTTCTGTCTGGCTATTTCTCCTAGCAAAATGTCCTCCAGGTTCACCCATGTGGTGGCGAGTGTCGAGAACGTCATTCCTCTTCATGGATGGATGATATTCCATCGTGGGTTTAGGCCACATTTTGTTCATATGTTCATCCCCCAGGGGACACTCGGGCTGCTTCCACCTTTTGACTGTTTGGGTAACGCTGCTCTGCACGTGGGCCTCAAGCCCCTTTCTCTTATAAACGTATTATTCTACCAGATACTCATCCTGACACCTACTATGTTTTCAGGAAACTGAGAGGTGCATTTTACAATGCAAAATTTTATATTATTTATGAGATCAAGGTTAGCATTTCCTCAACTATCTGGTAGACAATAGGGAGGTTAAATCACTCAAACGCACATTTATTTTACAGAAAACAGACACATAAAGGCTATGGGGCTAATCCAAGTTTGCCATGATTCACCGCGGGCAGCCCAAAAGGGCTCACCCCACTCACCACAAGGCCGTGGGGAAGACGCACCAAGGAAGAGCTGGGAAGAAGGATGGACAGGCTCTCGCAATAACAGGCTCAGATATTATAGGGCTTT
The DNA here is from genome assembly GCF_041146395.1 of Eulemur rufifrons. NCBI lineage: Eukaryota > Metazoa > Chordata > Mammalia > Primates > Lemuridae > Eulemur > Eulemur rufifrons. Next base: position 2,138,534 of record NC_091011.1, on the reverse strand, counting down.
GAACTACAAGCCAGTATGGTATTGATTTCAGCACAGACATCAAAGAATAAGCTATCAACATATAAGAATAAGCCTAACCAAATCAAAAGTCCACAAAGAAGTGACATTTCAAACAAATAAGGGAAGAATTCATTATTCAATAAATTGTTCTGGAATGACTTAACTATTGGGGGAACTATTAAAGTGACAGTGCTATAAAGGGTTTTTAAAAAAGGACCTAGGGATATTTGGTTAGTTGTATTGTAAAGTACAAAAATCACTATCCACCGGATACCTATATTTTCCTTGTTACTCACCTGACTAGCGGCCAGTTCAGAAACCTGCCCCTCTCCCATGGCAAGGGGAATCCGCCCCCTTGACTAGTGTTTTATGGCCACACATTCCTTCCTGCTGAGAACTTATCTCATTTATTCTCTGCCCAGAAAAGTCTCTCACGCCGTGATGTATGTGTTCTATGGACAAGGTGTCTGAGACTCAGGAAAGTTATGCAGTGTGTCTCAGCAGTGTGTTTCTGTTGATGAAGTTTGGAATTTGGAGTTAGAATGAGTGGGTTTACTTAAGAGGAAATTAAAATAAATCCATCACCCACTCCATACAATACAAATTCCAAATACATATTAAATACATCTAATAAAATATTTTAATATATGTTTAAGTGCTAGAAGAAAATATAAAGATGAATATTTGTAATATCAAGTTGAAGAAAAGCCAAAGCCAGACACCATAAAAGACAATTCCATGTGAAAAAATGGTGATGGTGACAAGGAAAATATTGTGCAATGTCTGACTGCCATGAAGGGGGTTAATATCCTTGCTGTGTGACTATCTAAAGTAGTCCTAAGAAGACTAAGAAAAAGATGAAGCTCCCAGTGGAAACATGGGCCCAGGACTTCAGCAGCCACACACACAAACAGACACACACACACACACACACAGACACACACAAAGATGGCCAAGAAATAAAGTAAAATGCTATTTCTACTGTAATACAAGGGAGATCAAAATAAAATAAGTATGCATCATTTTTGTCTTTGCTAAATATTTGGGCTCCTTTCAATTTTCAGACACCTGGGTCAGCCAGGTGTGGAGAAACAGAAATTCTAGTATTCTTCTTGTGGGCATAGAAAGTAATAAAACCCAGTCAGGCAACACGCCTGCAATGTGTACCTAAAGCTGTGAAGTATGCGCACCTTTGACCCATCAATATCATGTCTAGGAATAATAGAAAACAGAAATAAGGGGAGTGATAATCATGTGAGATGTAGAAAAATATGTTTATCTAAGAATGTTCCTTTGCAACTTTATTTATAATAAATTTTTCAGATAAATTACATATATAAAATTAAGAGATTAGTCAAATAAATTATGGTATAGCCATGCTATCAATCATCATGTTAGGTAGAAGGAAGGATACGTAAAGGCATGCAAAAATTGTCACACTTTATTAGATTTTTTAAGGTTATAATACAATATACAGTGTGATTCCAATTCTTATATTTACACATATTTATGTCTATCGATTATCTCTAGATGATTTGCTTTTTTCTATTATCCATATTTTATACAATGTGTCTGCATTTCTTTTATTGTCACTGAAGTTTCATGATAGAATCATAAATAGAAATCGAGTTTGTTGGTTAAGCAAATGTTCCCCTGTTAGAGAAAGATGCATTTTTATTTTAAATATTTCTAAATACCTATTACATGCTTATAATGAAATTTGAAAAATATGTTGAAGTATAGGGTAAAAATAACATAATTTCACTCCACAGACAACTGCTTTTAACATTTCTAAGAATTACTTTTGCTGTTCTCTCTCTCTCTCTCTCTGTCTCTCTTTCTGTTCCCTTGTCTCTGACCCTGTCTCTTTCTCTGTCTTCCTGTTTTTGTCTCCCCCCAGCTTCTCTGTCTCTCTGTCTCTATCTGTTTGTCTCTAACTCCGTTTCTCTCTCTCTCTGTCTTTCTCTCTCTGCACCTCCCTCTTCACAACATGCTGCCCATTGGCCACTCGGCCTCACCATCTTTCAAGACTCTATGAGCACCTGCTTGGCACTGGCGCTCTTCCCCCTGGCAGGGACCATGAGCATTTCGTCATATTCGAGGGGTGTTCTGGTTTAGTAGTCGCTTGGCACATTGTCAGCTCTTCTGTTGGAAATCTGAATTCTCCCGGAGATAAATTCCTCCTGACTGCAGCAGACTTTGGGAACATTAACTCCATTAAGTTACTGTGACTTCGTGGTAAAAGATATCTGCACAACGGACCTCTTTGTAACAAATGTATTGCCCACCCTGTTCTCTCCATGTAGGTACAACACTGCAACCTTCTGATTTCTCAATACTCATAAAAGGGAAACGTAACTAATGAGAGTAAACACCGTTTAGCTATAATTTGTGATTGAGCAATTTTAAAAACTGCAGAAATTGATTGATCGATTGCAAATACTTTCAGACAGTAGCTTTGTAAATTAGTAGCTAAGGTCGCAGGTAACCCACAAAGGGATACACACTGTTAACACTTTTGCCCTGTGCGCAGCGTCCTGTGCCTCACTCTGGTTTGGAGTCTAGGAGGTTTTTTACTTAACAGCCCAGGAGAACGGCACACACAGCCACGCAAGACTGGGCACAGCAGGGCGCACCGGGCACGTACCAAGGGCCCGGCCAGACCAGACACCTTCACACTGTGGTGGGAGATGCTAGGGGACTCCTCAGGCCTAAGGAAATTGTCAGTGTGGACCCTTGAGTTCACTCGAGTCCCCATTTACATGGCCCGTGACAATAATTACTCTCAGCCTCAGTTTCCACTGCTGACGTGTAAATAAAGGCAGTGCGTGGCTCATCTTTTCTTACGGAGATCCCTTAAGTCATGCTGCAAACCAACCAGCTGAACAGAGATGAAGACATTTGGAAGCTCAGGGCCCCAGGAAGGGTGTCATCAGTTTCTGGTCACTCATTGTCTTTTGCCAAGACATGGATTTAACTATCACTGTTACGTTTCAGGCCAGACGTGCGATCCAGGCTGTCCCAACGGGAGCTGCTGGGGCGCAGGAGAGGAGAACTGCCAGAAACGTAAGTCCAGCACGGCCTCTGATCCCGGTGCCGCCCTCCCTGCCTCTGTGTACGGGATTGGATTTGCGTGTCCTTTGAAGACTCTAAAAAGCTTTTTGACTGCAGGGCCACGTGTTAGCAGTTCCGTGAATGACAGTCTTGCAAATCTCACTGCATGGGTTAGTCCAGGGTGCGCTACTTTTGGCACTTCAGCCTGTCGTACGCAAGTGAACGCCAGTCACCGTGCGCCAGCCGTGTCTTCTAACAATATGTTCAGCAGGTTTCCCTGGGAACGGAAGGCTTGTCTCTGGTGACATGGGCCACCAGACTTCTCGGCCCCCCTTCCTTGGTACCCACCTGCACCGGAGTATGAGCAACGTTGCTCAAGAGGGTTTCTGTGTGAGTCCTACTTAGGATAGAAGGAGTAGTTTGCCTAAGTGTGGCCGTCGTGCTCAGACTCTCAGTGGCCAAGCAATCTGGGGATATGTCAGCTTAAAAACTGGCCATCTGTCCTTACGTTTAATTGTGGGGTGGCTGTGGTGCCATGGAGGCGCTACTTCCCTGCAGGGATTATACTTTGGTTATTTGTATGTGCTTCCTGCATTGCCCAGAAACTTGGTTCTAACTGCTAACCAATTATGTAGCGGGTCTGAAAGTCTAGACTTGACCTGGTTAGTTCCCTTTAAGTGATTAAAAATAGATTGGGAAAAAAGGTGCTATAAGGGAAGGTGATGATTTGATTGAGTTTGGCTGAATGTAAACGCCTGGGAAGCCCAACAAACCACAGAATCCCTAAATCCATCCTTTTCCTTCACTTTTTCACCCACCGTTTGCACGTGCTCTGTGGCGTCCCTTGGAAACAACCCTGCCCTGCTCTCAGCTCATGGGGATCTGTGCTCTTTTCCAGTGACCAAAGTCATCTGCGCGCAGCAGTGCTCCGGGCGCTGCCGCGGCAAGTCCCCCAGCGACTGCTGCCACAACCAGTGCGCCGCGGGCTGCACGGGGCCCCGCGAGAGCGACTGCCTGGTAAGAGGTGCCGTCCGTCGGCCTCCCCCCCGAAGGCGGGGTCCTGTGGGAGGAGTGTGTCCGCCAGCATTCCTGGGAGCAGGCGTGGGTGTCGGCCTTGCCTAGTGACAAGGCTACTCCTGTCAGCCTGCCGCCACCCCTTTCTGTGAGACCTGCGGCGATTGTGTATATGGCCTCCCCGTGCCTCAGTTTACTCAGCTGACAGTGGTGGATAACAGAGTCCCTCCTGCTGAGTGGCCTAAATGGCATAAAGCATGTGGCGTCTGTCACCAGGACCTGAGCGCTGCACACAGCTTTGCCGTGCCGGCTGCAGCAGCACACTCTGCACTGTTCCACTCGACTCTGCTGAGCCCAGAGACTGGCTGCCACAGGTCCCCTAGGAGGTCCACCCAGAGCCACACAGACCTTGCAGCACAGCTGGCTGGGCCTGGTACCAGCCCCGCTGCTTTCTCCACCACTGCTCAGACGCCTCCTGGGCACACCGCGCCCCAAGGGGACTCGAAGCACTGGCTTTCGTCCCCGTTACTGCAGGAGGCTCCGGCAGAAGCCTTGCTGTCCCGGGAGTGTCTCGGGAGTGCTGGATCCCTGGGGTCGGTGCCAAGCCTGGCGAGGCCCTCCCCGGTACAGGGTCCGGAGCACTCTGTCATTTCAGGGAAGGGAAGATCCCTCAATTCCAGAGACTGGACCCAGCCCCAGGGACTTTGACTCGGTTGGCCTGGGCTGACTCTAACCGGCAGCTCCAGGAAGAAGACATGGATTGGTCCTTAGTAGTAGGAGCCATTGCCGTATTTGATCTGGCCCTTTTTACATGGCACCCTTCCTAGGCAAAGTTTTCTGCAGTTTGGCAATAAATTCTAAAATGTATCCTCAAGTGTTCTTTATAAGGAATACCCAGTGTAAACTGAGTCAAAAAATAACTTCACTCCATAGTTACCACTATAATGTGTGAACTCCTTTGTAATTTGTAAATTAATAAAGAGAAATATTTTCTCTGATCATAATCCCATAAATCATAGCTTAGATGGTACATTTAAGAAAAATCATACTTTTAAGAGAAAAGTCTTTCTGACTCTACTGAAAATAAATTTGCTAGATTTTCCCACTCTAATTGGACACCTGAGTTTGAGAACTGTACCCTGAGCTTTCTGAGTGGAATCAAAGCCACACTGCGCTTCCTCCGCCTGTGGTGCTCGTGTCCTTGCCGTGCTTGACTGGCGTGCCCTCCCTCCTGCGACAGGTCTGCCGCAGGTTCCGAGATGAAGCCACGTGCAAGGACACCTGCCCGCCACTCATGCTGTACAACCCCACCACGTACCAGATGGACGTGAACTCCGAGGGCAAATACAGCTTTGGTGCCACCTGCGTGAAGAAGTGTCCCCGTGAGTTGCTCACCTGGGGGCCCTCTGACTCGTCAGGCATCCTTGTCCCGTCCTATCCCCTGTGGGAGCCCATGGGTCGCCCATCTCAGGTAGTCTTTGCCGCTCTGCGGGCAGGTGAGCATGAGGGGCCAGCCCCGCTGCGAAGGGGCAGGAAGGCTGTGTCTGCCTCGGGCAGCGTCATCTGCGTCCGTGGCCAGGCTGCGTGGCAGGGAAAGCGCCTGTGGCTCAGTCCCCACAACTGAGATCCTTCTGTAGTGGCCCAGAGTGTTCAGTCGCCAGATGGGCACAGAGCCGTGATCCGCTGGGCCGCCTCACTGTCAGGCTCCTACCGAGCAGGCGTCCGACGGAGCCCATTCAGGGAGTATCTCAGAAGACCTACCTTCTTGAGCAGATAAAATTCTGGCCACAGTTGTGCCTCTTAGGGGTGTTGCAGAGCTTTTGTTTTTGTTTTGTTCTGTTTGGGTTTTGCTTGTTTGTGTTAATATTTACATTCTGCTGGTGGCTGTAGGCTTTAGGGAAATGGTGACATGAAACACCTCCTAACAGAGAAGAGAAACTTTGCCTAAGTAAAGAGCTGTAGAAGCCAATCTTGATGTCTAGAAGGGGAGGTTGAGAAAAAAATTTAAGAGAACAATTATGAAGGGGAGATTTTACTCTGCCAGATTTGTGTAAATGAAAAATTTTAAGCTTGGTACAGAAAAAAAATACACAACAGAATAATCCATTGTAAGGTGAATGGCAAACTAAGATAAAGAAAAATGCGCCGTGGTGATGACGCAGAGACGGTCTTTGAGAGACGGCAGAGCTTTGAAATCCGTGAGAAACCACTGAGAGCCGACACAGAGCCGACAGCTCACAGAAGAAAAACCACCAGCGTCCAGGAAATATTTTCCAGGATCTACTTTGGGAACTCAGAACGGGAACACAGAGAGCTCCTGGAACTCATATAGAAGTTAATATTAACACAAATACATTACCGTACGGGTGGGTGAAGGCAGAGGACAGGGTCCAGGCCCCCGCTGGGTGCAGAACCGCAGGTCCCCTGGTACAGTGGACCGGCCCCCGCGGGGGGTCCGCGGGCACAGGGGCGTCAGCGCGGGAGTGAGTACAGCCTCAGACGTGGGCGTCAGTGGAAAAGTGCTATTTGTTTAGTTAGATTCACCTTTTTTAATAAATACTCAAGCTTTATCCGTCCTGAAGACAGATTCTACAGGAAAACAAAATGAGCTTCCCAGAGGTGCTTTGGCCGAGCGGGCAGGCTCGGTGCTCTCTCCCGAGCAGCTCCGGCCCTCCCTGCTGGGCAAGGCCTGTGTTTCTCCGCACTGCAGTCTAGAAAACCGTTAAACTCTTGGCCGTGATTCCTTTCCTGTTTGCAACCTTTCATTCTTTGTCCTTCAAGCAAAACCAGGGTGCATGGGTGCCTTGCGTCAGCTCCTGGATGGGGCACGTGTGGCCTGGTGGGGGCCCAGGGCCACCTGGCACTGCCTTCACCTGGGCCCTCCTGGCTCCCTCAGGAAACTACGTGGTGACAGACCACGGCTCGTGCGTCCGTGCCTGCGGTCCAGACAGCTACGAGGTGGAGGAAGACAACATCCGCAAGTGTAAAAAGTGTGAGGGGCCCTGTCGCAAAGGTAGGAAGGAGCCCTCACGATGCGCGGACGTGGTCTGTTCTCTGGCTGGGAGGCGGGGCGCCCCTTCCCAGGGCCGAATGGACACATTGGAGTCCTCTGGTTAAAAGAACAAAAACAAAAACCTGGGTACATTGTTTCTTTAAAATGAAGACGGCGCTGGGGAGCCGGGTCAGAGCAGCCGTGGGCAGAGGGGCCAGAAGCGCAGGATCCCCCAGCAGCCAGACTGGCCCGAGTGGGAAACGAGGGGAGGAGAAGGCCAGGCCGACCAGGGCCGCAGTGGCTACAGCTCTGTTCCCACCGCCATGGCCCCCAGCGGGCTCCATCTGTGTTTGTCGTGTGCATGAGGGATGCGGCGCTGTGGACTCCCTGCTCCTCCCCCCGCCTGTGCATCCCTGGCTGCTCTTCCGCCAACAACTGTGAATGGAATAAACATGTCTCTTATCTTGACAGTCTGTAACGGAATAGGGATTGGTGAATTTAAAGACACACTGTCCATAAATGCTACAAACATTAAATACTTCAGAAATTGCACCTCCATCAGTGGAGACCTCCATATCCTGCCGGTGGCATTTAGGGGGTAAGTGACAGGTTTAGTCACTTGTACAGAGGAAAGCAAGACCTGCCTTTTTAGCTGGCAGAGACTGGTTGTCGGTAACCGTCCTGCCCCGTGTTGCAGGGACTCCTTCACGCGCACCCCTCCTCTGGACCCGAAGGAGCTGGACATCCTGAGAACCGTGAAGGAGATAACAGGTCTGTGCGGGCACGGCACTCGAACAGAAGTGGGAAGTCGGCGTGTTAGAGAGAGAACTTTTAGACGCATTCTTCTCCTTTGGCATAAAAACAGTTCTTCTGAAATTCCACCATTAATAGCTAATTCTTTGATACTTTTTTAAAAACGTGGTTTTCCCTTCAGGCAAAGAGCAACACGTTAAGCGAAGCTAGGGTCACTCCCCATGCGTGAACGTGTTTCATCCCAAGGTGGCGTGGACCGGGCCCTTGCGGGCCCGTGTCGCTAACCGTAGCGGGAGGGCAGGTGGGGGGGGGGCAGCAGGGGCTCCCAGGCCTTCCCAAGGAGACTGCAAAGCCCTGCTGGGCCACCACAGACCCTGGGCTGGGGACTGCCATCTGAACCCCACTTTCTTCACCTCTAAGACCTGAATAACAAGGGTGTGTGGGGATTGGAATTAAATAAGGAAAAGAAGTACATCCCCTTGTGTGTGACAACAGGCCAGTGATCGCAGCAGGAGGCTGTGTGGGGCCATCAAACGTGAGCCCAGGGAGGGTCCCAGGGCCGCAGCAGGGTGGGCTGCAGGGGCAGGAGTTGGGTGGTGGGAGAGATGCAGGGGGATGGGGGATTCCATGGGGAGACGAGATGTTGTCAGGAAACTGCGAACACACGTAGTGAAGGTGACAGAAAGAATCCAGTCCAATCCAATTTTCACATTTACTGTCATATCATAGTTTCATGTGACGCCTAGAATAATGTCTCACACAACAAAGAAACTTCAGGGTGGTGTGTGTCTGAACCTTCCTTCTGCCCGACAGGGTTTTTGCTGATTCAGGCTTGGCCTGAAAACAGGACGGACCTCCACGCCTTCGAGAACCTGGAAATCATCCGCGGCAGGACCAAGCAACAGTAAGCTGCCCACGGCCAGCGCCTGGCAGATTGTTTCTGTCCCTGCGCCCTGCAGCTGGGCTTCAGGACAGTTGCCCACGGTCCTCCCCTAACGCACGTCTCGCCTGAGCAGGTCCAGGCTCGAGACAAAGACGTTCGCATTGGCACAGCGCCATACACTGAACCGTGCTGAACTTTATTCAGAATTCACCAGTTCTTCCATGAGTGCATTTATTCTGGTTAAATCTCAGTCCTCCCCAATGTGTACTAGTGTCTGTGTCTCTCCAGCCCTTTCTGGGCCTCGACACTTGTGCGAAGCCCAGGGCAGGTATTTGGTAGCCTGTCCAAGGATGGCGTCTGGCCGCTCTTGCCACAGGGCATCAGCATTAGAGATTATGCACATCCCATCAGAGGGACCTGGTGGGCTCTGTAACACGAAATGCCTTTGTCGTGATTTCCACTTTCCAGCCCCTAATGGTGCAGCAAACACACAGACGCACACAAGTGTCTTTCGTGTCGCAAGAGCAATCATTCATTTTGTGGTGACAAGGAGGAGTTTGGGAATCTCTTGGTCAAATCTGCCTTGGAAACAGTCTGGTTATGACAAGTGTCTCCCATAATGGCCCCTAAAAGGGAATACGTAATGTGGTGCAATATTAAAGAAAATCAGAGTATGTGAAATGCACATTGCTTTCCATAAATGACCTTGGCTGTGCATCTCTGGTACCAAACACGCAGCCACCGCCGCTTCCCAGGAAGGCCCTGTGCGCTGTACTCTCTGGGGCACTTTGCCTAGGTTCATAGAGAAAGGAGAGATTTAGAGCACTTTGCTTGGATAACTGGTCTGTACCCCTCCTGAGTTTTCAGGATTTAAACAAGGTAAGGGTCACTTATTTTCCAGTTTAATGCAAAGTCCAGTGATTCTGGTCCCTCCCCAGGCAGGGTGACCACTGGCTCCGGGGGCGACTCGCCAAGGCCCCAGACCAGCCCTGTAGGGAAGCCCCCAATTCTGCCCCGTGTCTTGGCTTTCCTGGGTGGGCTCCAGGAGAATCCCTGACTGTGGGGGTTGCAGGTCTCCCACGTGGGCCTCTGGCTTCTGAGGAGGCCGGGAGGCAGGGTGGGGAGAAGAGTAACAGGGAGAGAGGGGCCCCCAAGCGGAACTTCAGCCCTCTGCCACTCAGGCCTGTCTAGGCTGGCTCGGTACCCAGCGGGGCTCAAGCGAGCTTCCCACAAACACAGACCGCTTTCCTGGAGTTCCCTCAGTTGCAAACAGCAGCCCGAGTTCCTCCGCAGGTGCATGAGGCCCCCTGCGCTCCAGCCCGTCCACCCTCGCCCCAGCCCTCCCCACTGCACCGTCAGGCTGCAGCCAGCGCTGTGGCTCCCACACCCATCAGTGAGTCCCCACCTGCAGGGGACTCGGACTCCCCACTTCAATCTGAACAATGTCCATCTGCCGTCTGAGGGCCTACCTGCTAGAGTCCTAGCGTCGTGCTGAGTGGCGAAGAAAGTATCACAGCTCCTGCTCCCGAGGGCCTCACGGTCTCAGGTGTCACCTCTCGGAGGAAGCCACCCCTCCCAAAGATCCCGCCCCAGACCTGTCAGAGAGACCCCTGCCCTGTGCTCCGTGGTGCCCACGCTCACTGCACCCACACACGGGGCTGACATCTTCACCACTAGACCAAGGGTTTCTTGAGAGCACAAAACATATTTAACGGACATAGAATCTGGCACATAGCTCCTCAAATGTTTGTTCAGTGAGTATGAATGGGCAGATGGATGGGTGGGTGGACCAACCTACAACCTTTGAAGGTATTTGGATGTTTGAAAGGTTAGACCATGTTCTCAATTTCCAGGAAAAAAAAAAATGTAGTAAATAAAATAATGACACTAAGACATTTATTCTGCCCCGCAGTCTGCCACTGAGGCTAAAGATGCTAAATGAAGAAGGAACTTGCTTTTCCCTGGAGGAGCTTAAACAAATACTTGCAATTTTCAAAAGTTCTTCCACGGCGTGACTTACAACCCTTGGAAGGCAGTTTTGTAGTAAATCTAAGGTGCTCCAGAAAAACAAAATAAAGTTTTAGGGATATATTGCTTTCATAATTGTTCACAATGTTCTTCTTTTTCTCTCCAATTTAGTGGCCAGTTTTCTCTTGCGGTTGTTGGCCTGAACATAACATCCTTGGGATTACGTTCCCTCAAGGAGATAAGTGATGGAGATGTAATAATTTCAGGAAACAAAAATTTGTGCTATGCAAATACAATAAACTGGAAAAAACTATTTGGGACCTCTAGTCAGAAAACCAAAATTATAAACAACAGAGTTGAAAACAACTGCAGTAAGTAATCGCTTTCTGTTTTGATTGTGGAAAGGTTCCAGTGGGTCATTTATTTTTTTTAGAGATTACCAAACATTTAAATTACTTTTTTTATTCATTAAGAAGCAAATTAAAATATGTATATTCCTAATTGTGAAGTTCATTAGAATTGTTTGCAGATCATTCTAATTTCATAGGATGAATTTTCCGTGAGGTTTAGGCTACCAATTATCTGCAAATTAAAGAACTAAATTTAGTGTTAGTTATATCACATTTTATCTGTAGGTTGCTCCCTGCTCATGTCAGCCTCTGAAGACTGTAGGTACACGCAGGCGCAGAGGGTGGGCTGAGCGTGTCACACTGACATTGCCGTCTTGATTCTAGAGCCCAGGTCAGCTATGAAGCTGGTGGGAGCAGCTGGCCTTGGCTGAGCCCCTGGCCATGGCAGGAGCAGGTCTGAGTTCACATGCTGCTCCGGCCGCTCCAGCCCTGGGACCCTGGTCAGTTGCTCTCCTTAGGCTTCGGCTTCCTCATCCGTAAAATGGAGATGAAGTCATGCCCGCACCGTAGTGCCATTGAGAGAGTTAAACGAAATGCTGTGTGCAAAGCTCTTGGCATGTGCCTGCCTAGCACAGAGCGGACAACCACAGCCTGCCCTGTGGTTCCTGTCACCTGTGGCCTTTGTCATCAAAACACCACTGGGGTCTGGTGCAGGGTGTCCTGGGCTCCCGGGAGGGAAGGGGGACTGGGAAGCCCAGTCTGTGTCCTGCTGCTTCCCAGCATGTCTGTGAGCTCCAGGTCACGGAGCACACGGCCCCCCTTGCGGGGAGGTGTTGTCTCCACTGGTCCCTCCGTCCCTGTTCCTCAACTGATTCCGTGACACACTCTGTCTCCGCAGAGGCCACGGGCCACGTCTGTCATTCCTTGTGCTCGCCCGCGGGCTGCTGGGGCCCGGAGCCCAGAGACTGCGTCTCCTGCCGGAGCGTGAGCCGCGGCAGGGAGTGTGTGGAGCAGTGCAGCGTCCTGGAGGGGTACGCGGGCGCTTGCCTAAGCCCTTGTTCTGAGCAAAACCCAGACTCACGGTTGTTCTTATAGCCTTATCGCTATTCAGTTTGTTTTTCTTTTCCTTTATTTTTCCTTTGTTTTTTGTTTCTTTGCTTGGGGGGTATTGTTTGCTTATGTTTACTTTTGGGCACACTGTTAATTATTAATACAATAGGAAATAAGCAAACTTTATTATTGGTATTTAATCTAATCCAATAATTTATAGAATCTCTTCCTGGAAATATCTTAAATTTTTCTAAACTACATGAAGTTCCCAAGACAAATAGAACAGTCATAAATGGTTCATATGGCCAAAACCATGGCTTTTTGGTGTTTTTTTTTTTGTTTTTGTTTTTGTTTTTTTTGCAGTACACTATTCCTGTCGTGTCAAAATATGTTCATACAAATCTGATTTTCTGGTCAGTTTTTGTTTATGCACCTTCAGCATACCCTGAACATTGAGCAGTGCAAGTGCTTTTAAATATTACCATGGAGAAAGACAGAATTCATGTAATGTTTGCTGAATTCAGTTTCCATCAATAAAAAGTCCAGTCTGTGGATACTGTGACAATCTTGGTATTGATATAAGGCTTTGAATGACTACGAATAATGATGAAAAATAAATAAATAGAAAGTATCGTAAAATTGAAGGATAGAGGCAGAGAAAATTTTTTTAAACAATCTAAAGAAAAAGAGAATTTTGTGATGGAGAAGAGCTGTAGGAAGTACGGGTGGCTGCAGAAAATCCTCCTTCCCGTGTCCCTGCCAGGTGTGGATCGAAGCTTGGTCCAGAAGTATTCGGGAGCAGGGCGAGAAGCCCCGCTCAGTTCTGCAGGAATCCCTTCGCTGATGGACTCAGTGACTAGCGAAATTGGTAGTGCTGTTCAGAGTTCAAGGCGGGAATACTGGTGCAATGCTTCCTGCTACAAATAGACACTCAGCTCCTGTTTTCAGTTTTCCAGTCTCTTACGAGGCCAGGTGTGGCGTCTTCCCGTCGGTGCAGAGGAACCGTGGCCGGCAGCACCTGCTCGCCACGCAGGACTGGCCCCTTTGGCAGGGCAGTGGCCCGGAGAAGCAGCGCAGAAGACACACCACTGTGTCATATCTGGTTTAACTGATGCCATTTGCTGAAGTCATTTGGGCTCGTGGCATACACTTTTGGGTGTAAACACTCCTTGTCCACCGCTTGGAGTGAAGACCTGCAGTTAATGACCAGGCAGATTCTAGTCTTCACAGCTGTCACAGCTGTTGGTCTCTTTAGTCAAGCATCAGCTTCTTCTTGAGCACTGACGTGCACATCTGGAGGCACGTGGAAAACCTTTCCCGCCCGTGTTCCACACTTTACCGATGACCACTGAGCAGGTCCTTGCTACCCCCCCCTTCCTTTTCCTGTCCCTCAGTCTGCAGTCACCGTTTCTGTCCCACTTAATTTAAACGTCCATGAATCTGGTATCAGAGGCAAGGGGCACCTCCTAAGGACTTTTTTTTTTTTTTCATCCTTTGTCTTGCTTACCAAATATACAAAAAATTTTCCTTTAAAAATGCAGGGAAGATAGTTTGATTATAAATGAAGTTTCTGTGTTTACTCACGGAGAAGATGACCAAGGATTCAGTCAATAAAATCAGTTTGTTGTAATACAGTATAGTCCTAGAGTCCCGACCCTTTGGCGTTTACCTCAAATTACCTTGAATTTCTGAGAGAGCGGGTTGGCTCCCCGAGAGTCGTGGCACCTGCGTGTGGCGTCTCGGGGACGGTACTGATGCTTCCTTCTTGCTTCTGGCAGCGAGCCGAGGGAGTTTGTGGACGGTTCCGAGTGCGTCCAGTGCCACGCGGAGTGCCTGCCCCAGGCCATGAACGTCACCTGCACGGGACGGGTGAGCAGCCCCTTAGTGTCACGCACCCCCACTCCGCGCGGGGAAAAGTCTTCACAAAAGCAGAGCAATGCGGCCGGGTCGTCCTGGAGCTGGAAGGGGCCGCGTGGAGCCGCTTCCCGAGAGGGGCGGGAGCGGCTGTGTCTGGCGACGTTCCCGCGTCCGCCTGGGAAGGGCCTTCGCCTTTCCCGCTCTGCACCTCCACACTCCTCTAAGCCGATTTGGACTTATCAAAAATTCGACTTATTTTGACTTATTAAATCCCCAAACTTAACAGTTATTCTGACACAGCAGGTTCCCACCATTCCTAATGTCTGTCGTCATTGCTGTATCACTTTATTCAAATGTCCTCAAATTCGTGTTTAACATTAGTTCATAATTAGTTGAGGAATTTTTAAAGAAACTCCTAGCAATACATTTTAAAAGTCACAGTTTCATATCTCCCTGCTCAGTAGCAATCTTACAAAGAATGTAAGCGAGAATTCAGGTGTCTCTCACACCCAACGTCCTGATGCTGTTTACATATGAAGCTCTGTTTGAATTTGAGCTCCAACATCCATTTCTAAATCTACTAATTGAAAATGTTTGTCAGAAGTTCTGTGCAGATCAGGACTGCGTTTTGAGGTCTAGGCTGCCGACAAGGCCGGTCACAAATAAACCACTGGTTTGTGGGTCTGTGTGGTGTTGGGTTAAATTCCTATTGTTAAAACAATCAGTGGCACTGACTTAGTCACCAGCTGTGCCGGCTCTGAGCACACTAACATTGGAGAACTTGGCCAAGGGTTTGATTTCAGGCCCTTCTAAAGTGCGGGGCACACAGCCCGAGCAACCCCACGCTTTCGCTCTGTGAGTTTGGCAAGGGCATCCCGCGTTTCACAGACAGAATCAGACATGGTGAGTGACGTGGTCCACTGCACACCCGCCTGCACTCACACTGGCCTCCTCTTTTCCCTGGAGAAACACTGATGTTGGTTTTCTCGAGTTTGCCTGGGCGAGCTGGCTTCCTTCAGAGCTTCCTTGTAACTTCCAACATCATTTGCAAGAAACAAAATCTGCCCAATAAAGATATAAATATGCATGGAGGCCAATCAAGATGGTTTTGACAAGGAAAGATGCCCACAGCAGTTTAAGCAAAATGCAATAAAGAATAGCTTGTTTTATGTCTGTATGTATTGAGACGTGCATGTAAAGTCAGGAAGACTCTCCACCAAGCGATTAACGGCGGCCATCTCTAGCAAGTGCAATCACAGAAGAACTTGTTTTCCATTTTAAGAATTTCTCTGTCATTTGTTTTTTTTTTTCTTTTTCACACTAAATATTTTAAGTAAACTTCCATTTTGAAAAAAATAAAGAGAAAAGAAAGAGATATACATAAAAGTTCTTCTCCACTTTGGTGCAGGGACCAGACCACTGCATCCAGTGTGCCCACTACATCGATGGCCCTCACTGTGTCAGGACCTGCCCGGCGGGCGTCATGGGGGAGAACAGCACCCTGGTCTGGAAGTACGCAGATGCCAGCCGCGTGTGCCGCCTGTGCCATCCAAACTGCACCTACGGGTGAGTGGGGCTCTGCCGCCTGGAAGGGAAACCACAAGAGAACAGAATGTTTCCTCTCTTGCAAATTTGTAGATTGAAAAGGTCTCAGAATTTTCAGGCAATACATTACAGAGGTTTGTATGTGAGTCATTTACTTAGGGTGCTTTGACCCCATGGCCATGGCGGCAGCAGAGACATGCTCATGGGCAGACCTCGAAGCTGGCAGGGAACTCTCTCTGCTGTGCTCGAGGGTCTCACGCCCAGGCTCTGTTCTGCGATGCTGCATGTCTAAACAAGAGGGCAGTGAGGGAGCAGTGACAACACATGTCCTGGCAGATGCCACCCAGCCCCTCTCCTGACGTTTTTACAGATCTCTCCAGATTACTAGAGTTAGTATGGGGATTCATTTTTGTTTGTTTGTTTTGCCATGAATAAGAAGTAACATTGCCTAGAATGTTGCTTTTTTTTAATTTCAGCATATTACGGGGGTACAAATGCTTAGCTTGCATATATGGCCTTTGCCCCACCCAAGTCAGAGCTTCAAGTGTGTCCATCCCCCACATGGTGCACACCACACCCATTAGGTGTGAATATACCCATCACCTCCTCCCCCTCCCACCTGCCCCATACCCAGTGAATGTTACTACTATATGTGCATGTAAGTTTTAATCAGTTAATACCGATTTGATGTGAGTACATGTGGTGCTTGTTTTTCCATTCTTGGGATACTTCACTTAGTAGAATGGGCTCCAGCTCTACCCAGGATAATACAAGAGGTGCTGGATCACCATTGCTTTTTGTGGCTGAGTAGAACTCCATGGTATACATATGCCACATTTTATTAATCCACTCATGAATTGATGAGCACTTAGGTTGTTCCCACATCTTTGCAATTATGAATTGTGCTACTGTAAATATTCTAGTGCAGATGTCTTTATTACAGAATATCTTTTGTTCTTTTGGGTAGATGCCCAGTAATGGGATTGCTGGATCAAATGGTAGTTCTACTTGTAGCTCTTTGAGCTATCTCCATATTACTTTCCACAGAGGTTGTACTAGTTTGCAGTCCCACCAGCAGTGTATGAGTGTTCCTGTCTCTCCGCATCCACACCAACATTTACTGTTTTGGGACTTTGTGATAAAGGCCATTCTCACTGAAGTTAAGTGATATCTCATTGTGGTTTTGATTTGCATTTCCCTGATGATTAGAGATGTTGAGCATTTTTTTATATGTTTTTTGGCCATTAGTCTATCTTCTTTTGAAAAGTTTCTGTTCATGTCCTTTGCCCCCTTTTTGGTAGGGTTATTTGATTTTTTCTTGCTGATTTTCCTGAGTTCTATATAGATTCTAGTTATCAGTCCTTTATCTGATGTGTAACATGCAAATATTTTCTCCCATTCTGTAGGTTGTCTGCTCTTGTGATAGTTTCCTTGGCTGTGCAGAAGCTTTTTAATTTGCTCAGGTCCCATTTATTTAGTTTTCTTGTTGCTGTGATTGCCTTTGGGATCTTATTCATAAATGCTCTGCCTAGGCCAATGTCTGTAAGTTTTTCCACCATTTTCTTCTAGAATTCTTATAGTTTCATGCCTTAGGTTTAAGTCTGTTATCCACTGTGAGTTGATTTTTGTGAGAGGTCAAAGGTGCAGATCCAGTTTCAGACTTCTACTTGTGGCTATCCAGTTTTCCCAGCACCATTTATTGAATAAGGATTCTTTTCCCCAGTGTATATTTTTGTCTGCTTTGTCAAAGATTAGATGGCTATATGAGGATGGTTTTATATCTGGGTTCTCAGTTCTGTTCCATTGCTCTATGTCTCTGTTCTTGTGCCAATACCAAGCTGTTTTAGTTACAATAACCTTGTAGTATAGCTTGAGGTCTGGTAAATCGATGCCTCCCAATTTGATCTTTTTGCTTAAGATTGCTTTTGCTATATGGGATCTTCTCTGGTTCCATACGAAACATAGAATTATTTTTTCTAGATCTGTGTAAAATGGCATTGATATTTTAATAGGGATTGCATTGAATCTGTAGATCACTTTGGGTGTATAGACATTTTAACAATGTTGATTCTGCCGACCCATGAGCATGGTGTGCTTTTCTACCTGGAATGTTGCTTAAAGATACGTCTTTTTAAGCTGATTGTTATGCTGTTACTACTTGAATTTAAACTATTTTAACTGGAATTAGCAGAAGTGCTCTGATTGTTTCTTATTTACTGGAATAATAAATTTGGCAATAAACTGGACTCAAGAATCAGAAGGAGAATTGGAAAGAAGAGCTGAAGTTCATATATACTAGCTCACATTTCCTTGTATTTCTCAGGATCCTCAACCTTATTTGGAGCTGTTACACTTTCTTTCTCTGGGTCTGTCTCATGGTAGTTGTGTGGCCTTGGGCACCTATCTTCCCTTCTCTGTGCCTCACCTTCTTCACCTATAAATTGGGATAATAATGCTGCATAGCTCACAGGATGTTTGTGATCATGAGTTATTAATAATACATATAATGTACTTAAAGTGGTACCTGGGACAGGGTGAGCACTGGAACAGTGACAGCACTGATGGTGGTGGTGACAGGGATTGTGATTGTGATGTTATAATGATTAATGAATTTTCTAGGAAGACAGTCATATCATCTCCAGTGGTGATATCTTAATCTCTTTTCCAAAAGTATCATTTTGTGTTATAAGGGCCAGAATAATATTTTATTGTTTCCAGAATAACATCAGATGCGATGGCAATGGACATCAGAGTTTTATGTCTGACAGTGGTGGGAATGACTGTAATGTCTCAATATGAACAGCAATGTTTGCTGTTAGTTTGAGATATGAATTATCTTGTTGAGGAAATACTCATCTATTTTTTAAAATAGTTCTTAACCATTTTTGAAAATCTGAAATGGATTTTGAATTTTACCAAATACTGCTTTGGTAGCAATTCAAGATTTTTTCCCCTCTGGGTATATCAGCATGCAGGTTGTGTTGGCCAATTTGTAAGCTTAATGAAGTGTGGTATAAACTGTGTTTTGACTAGCTCTTCACTTAATCTATTTTTTATGAGCAGTTTTGGAGCAGATGCTCTAAAACAGAATTCTAGTATCTGTACAGAATAAATGTTGTATCTTTCCCCTTTTTCTGTCTTTGGGAAATGAACATGTATATATATATCTCTGTGTCTTGAGCACATGTCTTTGGACTTAGAGGGGTGCAGAAAGTCTCTGGGCCGTAGCATTTTCCATACATTTACCTTGTATAAGAAACAGATTGCCAAATATAGAAAGAGGAGATTTACTCACAATGTTAGCAGTTATTTGTTCTGATATCTATTTTTTCCCAGGTAATAATAAATCTCTATTGTCTGACTTAAGTCTACCTCTAAAATTGCATTTTCTTCCACAATTTTGGTCTCTTCCTTTGTTTCAAATAAAATCTTGGTGCTATGCATTTGACATATAGAATTTTATTAATATTTTTCTTTTTGTATATATGATTAGTTTCCTGATTCTGAGCCTTTTTTGGAAGAAGAGCAGATAGTTTTATATAATCTTGTTATTGCTACCTGTATCTACTCCCAAAGCCATTAACTATATAGAAATCACATGATAGAAATGGATTTAATTTTTAAAATAGGGAGAAATGTTGAGGAGAATAAGGGAAAATAAGAGAACATTTATTGTGTATTTATGCTCTGCACAACATTGTTGACTACATCGCCTCTCTCGTTTCTCAGGCAGGCTCTATTGCTTTCCCATTTTTATTGTTAGAGAGACATGTAAAGGGGTTCAGTAACCAACACGACCCGTGATCCAGTGGTGTCAAAGTCCAGACCGCAGCGCAGGCACCTGCTGAATCCCAAAAGCCACATCTCCCAACCCTGCAGGGTGGCGCCAGGAAACGGGCAGGACACAGCAGGCATACCCCTTTTTAAATGAAACCACAATTTCATAGTAAATGGTGAGCAGAAAGTTGCTTTGAAATTTTTATCCAGATAAGTTAAACTAAATAGTATGAAAATTTGCCTGTTCTCATTAATAGCTAACAAAATTTAGTTTCTACTGTAGTTGCAATTATGTATAAATTCCTTATAAAAAGAATAAATTGAATTGGAGGCAGAAAATAATTTTCCTGACGGAATGAAGTAACACGAAATGGCCTCTTTGGTTTCACATCCAGCAGTCGTTTCTGCAAAAGCAGGCGAGGAAAGGCCTCTCAGGGTTCCCAGGGCCTCCCACTCTTTTGAGACCTACCTCGCCCTCCTGAAGCCCTGTCCTGTCCCTGCCTCGTCCAGCCTGTCTTCCAGTATAAACTGCCTGCCTTTCCCTCCAAGTCTGTCGGTCTCAGCTTCCTTTAGCAATCCCTGCAGCTTTCCAGCAGCGCTTGCAGGGGCTGCATAAAACTCTGCCTCTTGTCCAAAATTTCCCGTTTCAATCCGCACATCTTCATATGTAGCATGCCCATCACACTGCATTCTACAGGTGCGGGAGACAGCCAGCCCTGGGGACTCGTTTTATCCGTGGTCCCTTCATTAGTGAATGCTTTTGTGTTGGACTACCTCGGTGTTCGTAGGAGGGACGAGAGCGGGAAGTAAGAAGGCTACCTGTGTGCTCCGGGTGCTGTCTGCCACCGGCAGAAGAGGGACACCCCAGGCGCTCAGGCCAGGAGGGCAGAGGGCAGAGAGCAGAGCTGTCTGCTGAGACCCGGGGTGCAGAGAAGGAAAATGTTGAGGACCAGGCGACAGTGCCGTACCAGACGCCCAGTCTTCCTCACACACTGAAATGTAGCTATGCGTCTTTCCCCAGGCTGTGAAATGTGAGTCTCTAGCTGGCTTATTTCTCCTGTTTAAATTGTCATCCTGTAAGTGACGTAGTGATGGTGGCTGTCCCACTAGAACGGGAGCCAGCTGCTCAGGGCCACACTGAGGATGGGTCCTGTCTTCCACACAGGAGACGTTGCCACTAAGCAGAGGGGAAGGACATGGCTCCTGCACCTGGCCTTCGGGCTCCAAATCGTCACGGCCACCTCCTGTCACTGAGACTGTCACCCATGCACTCCCCCTCTCTTTCTGCTTCTCCTGCACATGTCTCCTGTCGATGTCCTTCCTTCCACTCCCACTGGGGACCCCTTCCTGTGTCAGGCTTCCTTCCTGCTCGCCCACCCTCAGGAAACCTGGTCATTGTCCTCAGGACTGGCCTCTTCCATGTTCCCAAACCTGCAATTGCTCCACGCTGCCAGCCTCTCTGTGATCAGTGTGGCCCAGTGGCTGTGTCCAAACACAGCTTCCTCTACACCTGGTCCACACTGACACTCGGCCAGCTGGAGACAGCTACTCCCATGTCAGAAACAGTATGAGAAGGCATTTCAGTTATGAACTGGCTGCTGTGTTCAATGCTAGAACCATCCCTGTCTATGCTCTAACCCTGAACATAGACACTCAGAAATATTTGCTGAGTGAAGGAATAAATGAATAAATGCATAATAAATAAATTTCTAATCACCACTCCAGCACTGAGATGCGTGGTGATTTTGATGATCTAAGAATAGTTTAATGCACATTGCCTTATGATTTAATAAAAAGTTTCCAAGAAAAAAATGAAGTAGAAGAAGTAGAATGAGAAAAATGAGTCTTTCTTTCTCAATTCCCACAGATGTGATGGGCCAGGTCTTCAAGGCTGTCCAAACGGCGGGTGAGTATGTACAGCTCTGTGCCTCTGACTCCATCACACACGACCGAGTGCCGTGGGCAAAGCCACCGCCTCTGTGCACATCTGCCTGTCCTCCACGCTGGTCCAGTCTTATGTCTCTGGGCCAGCCCAGGCCCAGCAGAAGGCCCTGGCAGACCCTGCCCCCTGGTTCCACCTCCTCCTGCCAACGTGCTCCTCGGTGGCCGGGCGCAGGGCATGTGGCACTGGGGCTCGAGGCCCCGCTGCTTCTCTTCCTAGGTAGCCTGTCCCTGACCTCTTTGGTCACTCCGATGTTGCCAGGTCCTTCTCTTCTAGCTCCTCTCCTTTTTCCCCACTTGCCCAGTTGTTCCCGTCACAGACCTGTGTTGGAGTGGCCTTTCTGTTTGATGACAGAGGTCCAGCTTGGGGGATCATCTGTCCTTACTGCCTTTTCCCCGCGCGTTGCCCAGCCACGCAGGTGGGCTTCTCTCACTTGAGACGCCGGCCTGAGAAACGCACCACGGGGACCCCGCGAGACTCACAGGAAAGAGTGGCGCTGTCGGTCGCGGCGCCTGCCGGGAAATCGGACTGACACACAAAACGCCTGTTTGCTGTTTCTGACGTCCCTGGACACCAGCCAAACTTCCAGGCACCTGTGCCATTCCTGGCAGTGTCCCCTACCCACAATTCCTCAGCTTCAGCGTGCTGTCCTGCCCAGCGCTGGCGTGGTGGCAGGTCCTCCTGCCACCTGGTGACACATTGAGGAGAAGTAAGGCAATTTCTCAGAGCCAGGTCTCCTGTCATGCGCCTGCTCTTCATGCACCTGCAAGGACGCCCGGCAAAACTTCCCTGTCTTCGTGCCACAGTCTAAGGAATCCCAGTAGTGAGGTTCCCGTCACATACCCGCCCTGACACTGGTCATGCCCATTCCTTGTTATCTTTACTCTTTTTAATTTTTCTTCTCTTCTCATTCACCCTACTACTGTGGCACTCTATAAAACACATTCTCTGTCACAAATTATTCCTTTTATCTTCCAGTTGTCCCTCAAAATAGTAAAAACTCATTTATTCAAACTGCACTAATTGTAGATTTTGTATAACACAGATGACTTTTGCACTCTCTAAAAAAAACTATTATAAACTATCATTTTCATGAAATACGTTTGGCCCACTCAAGAGAAGTTTGTAAGGACTTCGGCACCTATTTTATGTGCAAACGACACTGCTATTCATCTTTGATACTCATTGACATTTCTACCAGAAAATACGAATCCATCTGCCAGCAGCTCAAATGGGATACTTAAGAATAATAACTTTCTATGGACTCCAAATTCAGAATTATGAATTCAGATGGTCCTTTCCCCAGTGAGCTTGACAGCCTGACTTCTGAGCTTTTCCTCTCTGAAATCAGACATGACCTCCGCGGGAGGGGACGTGAATGCACCCTGTGGTCTGAGGCTGTGTGCAGACTTCACTCATTGTGACAACGGTGCTTTTAATGCCTAAATCCTATCACTTTATAACCTCCTTCAAGCTCATTCTCAGAGCACCTCCTACAGCTGCCGGTCCCACCTTGAAAACTAGGGGCCCCTCGAGGAGTGTCAGCGTCACCGCAAGGTCCCTTCCCAGCCTGGCGGGGAGACTGCCTGGCTCACGTGCACAGACTGCTGTTCTCCAATTGTATGGACATGCCCTTGGAATGAACACAATATAAATCCATATAAAAAACAGCATTGAATTCAGGATTATTTTTTGAATTACATATTTTCTTAATCACCAGATTGAAAACTAATCATCATATGGAAAGGTCCAGATGGAACCTCCATTTTAAGCATGCAGACTAGGTGGTTGGGGGTGGCGTTGGGGCCAGGGAGCTTGACAAAGCTGGCACCTTGGCCCTAGAAGTCCAGTCGGCTTCCTTCTCTCCCTGTGGAAGCTGCAGGTGTCCCGCCCCTGAGGATCGCAGTGGTGTCGGTGCGCCCAACACGCGGGAATGTGTAGAATGCTGATGCTGTAGAGTGTCCACAAAGCTCACTCTCCTTGTCCGTCCACCTCCCTGCAGGCCCAAGATCCCGTCCATTGCCACTGGGATCGTGGGCGGCCTCCTCTTGGTGGTGGTGGTGGCGCTGGGGATCGGGCTGTTCCTGCGGAGGCGCCACATCGTCCGGAAGCGCACGCTGCGCCGGCTGCTGCAGGAGAGAGAGGTGAGCGTGGTGTGCGCAGGGCAGCCCCTCAGGAGCCCTCACTGCCTTGAGAACGTGCCATTTGCACTAGTGTGTTTGAGATAGGTAATCGCAATAGTATGCATTATTTGTTATGATGGAAAAACCAGAAATTCTCTGAGTGTCTGATTATACCCAATTAGTTACATTTTGGTACATCCATCCAGTCAAATGGAAATGTTTCTGGGCCAAGTCCCACAAGGCGCCCACAGCGCTGTGTGCCTGCAGGCGGGTGGCTCTCGGGGAGGAGCGGGGAGCTGGTGAAGGTGCTGCAGTCCCTGGGAAGGCGCTGCCGCGGGGATAAGAAGATACTGCTTTGGAAAATTCCATTGCCCACCCAATGGCTGTTCCCGTGAGCTCTGTCTGCGGTTGGTGCCACCTTCACCGTCCGTGCGCAGCGCTGTGCTGAGAGGAGGGACCCGGCACCCATGAGCGTAGGGGCTGTGTGCAGTGGGCCCCGATGGACACCAGAATGGTCTCTGCAAAAAAATTGTCCTCACCAGAGTTTTTCAATCCAGCTAGTTGGCATGGAAACAGAAATAGAAATTGCATTTGTTGAAGTGTAGGTGCTCTGTAAAGAGCACCTGTGTCAGGAAGCCTCAGTTTCTGCTGTCTTTTATGAAGTTCTTTAGGGAACGGGCACGTCTGTCCTTAGGAACAGGCGCAGTGAGTGCTCTGCACTGAGTCCTGAGCTGGGCGGGTCTGCGGCTGCTCCTGCTGCCGCCCCTCCCCCAGCTGGGCTCTGAGCCACTCCGCTCTGCCTCCCTGTCGCCCACAGCTTGTGGAGCCTCTCACGCCCAGCGGAGAAGCTCCCAACCAGGCTCTCTTGAGGATCTTAAAGGAAACCGAGTTCAAGAAGATCAAGGTTCTGGGCTCTGGTGCGTTTGGCACCGTGTACAAGGTGAGTCCCGGGGATGCGTTTTCATCATCATCTGCTCTTTGCTTCGCTGAGGATTTGGGAAATTCCAATGTTTTTCCCAAGTGAGAGAGGAAGTCTTTTATAACACAGCGACAAAGAACTGACCCTGTGGGACCTATACACAGACTGGAGGCATTTCTAAGGAGGATGTCACTGACCTTGTAGAGGGAGTGTGACCCAGGGCAGGGGACAGGACAGGTGAAGGCAGCAGGAGGGCTCTCTGTCTGTCACCGTGTGACAGCCTCAGGGTAAAGCCCAGGTCCAAACAGGCTCCTCTTAATTTGTTTCCTTCCAGACCCTCTTTGCATAAAGTCTGATCTCAGTTGGGCCTGGAATCCTGGAGGAAATGATCCACACTGATTTTATAACTGGCACAAGCTTAGATTTTTTTGATCTAAATAATTACTCTGATTTGTGGAGCTGCTGGCGCTGAAGAGCTGCTGAGACGTCAAGACCGTCCACAGCTGCCCTCGGAGCGCAGAGCTGCAGCCCACGCCCAGTAACGTCTTCCCTCTGTCTGTCACAGGGACTCTGGATCCCAGAAGGTGAGAAAGTTAAAATCCCTGTGGCCATCAAGGAATTGAGAGAAGCAACATCCCCGAAAGCCAACAAGGAAATTCTCGATGTGAGTCTGCTTTGTTCTATAGCTGTCCACAGCCCTGGACGCCCGCAGCCGCCTGTCCCGTGCCTGGCAGCGCGGCACTCTCTTCTAGGCACATTCGTCCCCACGTTCTCAGTGTCACTTGCTCTGTCTTTGTCCTCAGGCCACACTTGGTATAATTCCCTCCTCTTCCGGAGGGAAGACTCACCTCTTCTATTCCATTATCTGTCCCCAAAGGACAGACACTCACAGTTGCTGGGCGTCTGCCACGGCAGTGCTGGCCCTGCCGCTTCACCCACCTGCCCTGCGGGTGCTGCGGCGAGCCCGTAGCACAGGTATTGCGTTCGGCATTTTGGGGCAAAGCAAAGGAGGCATAAAGACACCCGCTGAGCTCCCCTCCTGGCTGGGGTGGAGGTCAAGCCCGCCGTTATTTCTGACCCTGAAGCTCACATTTGATTTCCTCCCCCAAATTGTCTCATCTTCTAAATGGCTTTGTTGAAAGGTGCTGGAATAATGATGCCTGCCGTGTAAACAACCTGTTTTGTGTACAGTGGACATCATTATTGTATAGAAAGTAAACTTCTGTACTTTTGCCGCAAATAATTCAAGTGTGATTCTCCAGTGGCTGCCAATTGCTGCGTTAGGGAATAAGTCCTGGGAATGTCCCGTAAGATAACTGTTACGTTGTCACTTTCAATTCTGTTGCACGTGCTGCCTTCTCTGGACGGCCTGGCCGGGGTGGGCTGCACCCTCCAGGGAAGAGGCTGGCTGGGGCCTGACAGAGGCCACCGCAGCCCTGGCCGGGCTCACTGTGAGTTTCGGAAATGCCTGCGCTCTGCCTCGTGCCAGGACGGAGCCCGTGACAGGGGAGGTGGGCCCGGCAGTCGGCTGGGGAGACAGGACCAACAAAAGGGAAAATGGCTGCATTTATTGCCTCAAAAATCTGGAGAATTTAGTTGATCTTACAGCCAACAAAGACAAAAGCCAGATTTAAAAAAGAAAACAAAAAACATAGGCCTTTTAAAAAATGTATTTAGACACAATCAATTTTTCAGTGGCAAAACACTCTACAGTTTAATTTTCTCTGGGCAGCTTTCCCGCCTTTCATCGGAGAGGGAAGTCCCATACTGGTACACTTCTAAATGAAAGACACTGTATTAGTACAGTGCCCAGAACTCCCACATGCTGACGATATGCTCGTCAGGCAAAATTTCTCCCATGTTGATGGTTTATAAATCAACATCAAGCCCTGCTAACAAGCACAAGAAGTTCAGGTAGGCAAATGATTCATGAAGCCTTTTCGCTCACAACCTCGAGCCCCCTCACCTGTACTATTATAAAGAAAACTGTTGTGCAGAATTTGCCTCCTTAATTCATTTTTTGCTCATTCAAGACATTGTAACAAATGACACAAAACAATGTTGAAATGTGAATTTCAACAATATTTATCATGCGGAGTGCAGATGGTTTGGAAATATTCTAAGACTGTGGTCCCCAGCCCCCAGGCTGAGGACGGGTACCAGTCAGTGGCCTGTTAGGGACGGGGCAGCAGAGCTCCAGCCCTTCACCCGCCACACTCCCGACCCCTCACCCCCGTCCATGGAAAAATTGTCTTCCACGAAACTTGGCTGGGGGGCGGCGGGGGGAGGTCCCGCACAGCAAGAGGTGAGTGGCAGGCCCACCAGCAAAGCTTCATCCTTTCCTTGAGGAGTTTAAAATCCAGTGGAATCCTTTTCCCCAATTCATAATGTAAAATAGTTCACAGATAAGGGAAACAAGCAAGAAGGAAAGAACCAAAAGTCACAGCTACAATTTGGACAAAATACCCGCAGGCTTTCAAGGTCACCAGAGCCTCAGGGACACCCCCACGGTGGGTAGGGGCTCCAGTGAGCTCGGGCCGCAGTCTGCAGTCTGCACGGTCCAGGCAGACTGAGATGTGGAGCACCACGCACACTGCTGTAGGTCACCGCGCGCCTTCACGGTTTCCAAGATAAACAGCTAAGAACAAAGCTCACTTTAACTTTTGCATACACAGAACAGCACACAAGACGCAACATTGTCCATGGTGCCTGGGGGTGGGAGGAGGCGATGACCCAGTGGGTCTGCCAGATTTTGGCAGGAGGGGCCTGGCAGGGCTCCAGGCTCTGTGTGGCCCGGCACCCACACCCCTGCTCCCTCCCAGTCCGGGTTCCAGCTCAGCTCTCTGCGGCCCCACAGCAGATGGGCTGCATCAGCTGCTCCGCTCACGGACTTTCTTCCCGCTCAAATGAATACAATATGTATCCAAATCTCAACCAGATCTTGGGAACATAGGAACAGCCAGAGGATTTCTTTGGTGTTATGGTTGTACAGCTTCCCAGGTGTGGGGGAGAGACATGATTTGTGCTTTTCTGGAAATCACATGGCTGTTGATTTTTCCATAGACGCTCAGTTTAAGTGCAGGACGGGCAACAAAGAGGATGCAAACCAGACCACGCTGCGCGCACCTCATCTCCGCCACAGCTCCCTGGAGCGCCGTGGCCCCAGCACACGACAGGGACCAGGCGCTGCTTTTCTGGCAGGACCTGCAGCCGTCAGCCCCCCCGGGGTGGCTCCAGAGAGAAAGAGAGAGAGGCCAGTCCAGGCCTCACTTAGGGGACCGATGTGGGCCCCATCCTGGCACTGACAAGTGTGGCCTCAGGTTGGCCACTCACCCCCCTGGGCCTTGGTTTCCTGTCCTGACAATATGACCTCAGACAAAACGCACTTGCTGGCCCCGTGCAGTTCTGACTTTTCACAAACAAGCGCTTTTCTGAGATGCAGGGACGCCTTCCGTGCTACCGAGTTCCAGATATTACACACCTACTGTGCTCTTTAGTGTGCCGATATTATATTTATAACATAAAAGGAAAACTGTGCACTCTACTTGAAACTAGAGAGCCTGAGCACTCTGCAGCAAACATTTAAAGCTATAGTTTTCTGTTTGTTTGCTTTTTAATGAAAGTGGCATGCACTCTGATTTCCTTTGAATCTTTGACTTTGCATGATTTCAATGTAGTTCAACCCTGGCAGTTTTAAGGCGGTTATGTGCTTAGATCTGTGCTGGAATGACAGCTCCCTGGGAGCTCACCACACTGCCGAGGTGACAGCCGAGGTGACAGCCGTGCGTGGGGGAGGGAGGAGCTGAGGCCACGCGGACGCCTGTCCAGTGGGATGCAGAGCTGCCAGCCAGCTGTGCCCTGGGGCGCGCTGGCGCTGAGAATGCAGGCCTTGCCTCACAGAGCTTGGTGGAGAAGGACATTGTTTAAATCACACAAATATTTAAGTACAGGCTGACAACTGCCCCAAGGCAGGGGCTCCAGCAGCTTCACCAAGCTTCAACACCCAGAGGGTTTGCGCCGAGACCCGGCTGGGCCCTCCCTGCATGTCAGCCCCAGGCCTGGGCGGCAGGCACGGACTGGGGAAGTGGAGGGGAGGGTGTTGGGCCCGGGGCAGACAGGGAGCAGGAGGACGAGAGGCCAGAGGGGAGGGACAGCCTTAGGGGCAGGACTGGCTTTAAGTCAAGGAGAGTGGTGTGAGCATAGTTGAGTTTTAAGAAGCGTTGAGGGTAGGGCCTCTGTATCTGTGATTTCACAGCCATGGGTCAGTCAACCGAGGATCAAAACTATCTGGAAAAAAATATTACATCCTTGCTGAACATACACAGACTTCTTTTTCCTTGCCATTTTCCCCTAAACAATACAGTAGAACAACGACTATGTGGTGTTGGTGCTGTGTTAGGGATTATAGGTAATCTAGAAGGGACTTAAAGTGTATGGGCTGTGCTTAGAGCACACGCAAAACCTGTGCCATTTCACAATGTATCAGGGACTCGAGCATCTGTGGACTTCGGTATCCGAGGAGGGTCCTGGAACCAGTCCCCACAGACACCTAGGGATGACTGTCTGTACCCTCCCCCACTTCCTCTGTCTCCTGTCTCCAGCCCCGCTGCCCGGCCAACCTGCCTGCTCATGTGAGTGCCTGACCCAGGGCATGTTCACTTCTGCAAAGAGAAACTAACTTGCCCAAGTCCACACTCAAAACACAGATGTTGGCTGTGTGCGGTGGCTCACGCCTGTAATCCTAGCACTCTGGGAGGCCGAGGCAGGATGATCGCTTGAGGTCAGGGGTTCAAGACCAGCCTGAACAAGAGTGAGAGACCTTGTCTCTACCCAAAATAGAAAAATTAGTCAGATGTGGTGGTGTGTACCGATAGTCCCAGCTACATGGGAGGCTGAGGCAGGAGGATCACCTAAACCCAGGAGTTTGAGGTTGCAGTGAGCTGTGATGACGCCACTGCACCCTAGCCAGGGCAACAGAGTGAGACTCTGTCTCAAATAACAACAACAACGAAAAAAAAAAACACCCAAAAAACCCAGGCATTGCTGAGATGTAAAAGGAGCCTTCTGAACTCATTCTCTTGCAGTCCCTGTGGTCTTTTTCACATCTGAATAAAAGGTCACCACCATTTGTATTTTTCAAGGAAAGAGAATTTATGGGTGGAAATTGAGGGCTCCCTAATTCTCAGTCAGGCAGAAGAGAGGGCCCCATTGTGTGCATGATTGCAAATATATTTAGCTTCCTCAGTCCAAGAATAGCAGAAGGGTTAAAATAAAGTCTGTATTTATGGATCTGTCAAGCAAAGGCTCCGGCCTGGCAGCCAGCCTGAATCAGCGGGCGGGGGTGCATGGCAGCGTGTGTTCCCATCAGGAGCCTGGGGGCGGGAGGCTCAGGGACACAGGCCCTGCCTTTGGAGACGGTCACGGGCAGCCAGTGCCGTCTGCGGTCGCTGTGGGCTCAGCGCTCTCTGTCCGTTTCAGAGCCTGAACTGGCATTGAAAGAGCTCCTCCCACCGCTCCATGCAGAGGGCTGTGGGCAGGGTCCCCCCACAGATGCCCTCTGTCGCCCAGGGCCCAGCCAGTGCCAGGTCTGCTCTGTGCAGAAGGGTCGTCCTTCCTGGATGCTCTCACCATTCTGCCCTGAGGGGGCAGGTGGTTGTCCAGGGTGTTCCGGGGGCCCCAAACATGACCTTCTGCAGGCCCTGACATTTTAAACTGCAGCATCTTGAATCTGGAGGCAGAGGTCTTCCTAATCATGACACCCCCAGTTCCCAAACTCAGAGACATCAGTGTCACTCAGGTCCCTCTCACGCAACGTTTTGCCCATGGCAAGCGCTGCCCAGTCTCCTTGTCATGAGGCGTCCCCGATGGACCAGGATTCACAGCCCTGTATAAAGATCCCTTTCACCAGGGGTTTTGTGGGCCAACTTTCCCTCCACTGGTACATGTGTTCAAACGCCCAATCCTGTCCGTTCCGCTTTGCCTGGCGCGGGTCTGTGTGTGGGTCTCTCTGATGCCCCTCTCCCTCGCGCAGGAGGCCTACGTGATGGCCAGCGTGGACAACCCGCACGTGTGCCGCCTGCTGGGCATCTGCCTGACCTCCACCGTGCAGCTCGTCACGCAGCTCATGCCCTTTGGCTGCCTCCTGGACTACATCCGCGAGCACAAGGACAACATCGGCTCCCAGTACCTGCTCAACTGGTGTGTGCAGATCGCAAAGGTAAAGGGCGCGTGGGGCAGGGGCTGGCTGGGGACAGTAAGTGCGGTGGCCCGGGCTGCCCCCCGCCACCGTCCCCCGCCTACCGCCAGTGATGCGTTCGTTGGTGGGAGCACCCAAAGGGAAGCAGCAAGGGGGAAAATAAGGAGACCAGATAACCTGCCACGTCCTCCCTTCTGTGCTCCCGAGAGTGCGGAGAGGATGGATGTGCACACACACGCGGCGTGTGCTTTTCTGTATCTGGAGAAAATCGAACTGATCGTCTTGTGCACCGGCTCAGCGCTTGTCCGGCTTGCGTGCTAAAAATCTGATTAGTGAGCTACATTCGAACAACTGTCTCTTTATGGAGTGCTCAGCATGGTGTGAGGTCCATGTTCTTATTTCTCTGGAATTCTTTTTGGGGAATACTATGGTGACTTGTAGCAGAGGAGGACTGTGCCTTTCCCCCAGCCAGGGCGTGCTAACAGGGCAGTCAAACCAGGCTGAGGCCAGAAGGACTCAGGTGACAGTGGCCTGTGGGCAGGGCAGCTGCACGGGCAGGAGGGCTGGTGAGCAGGTGAGAGGGGCTGACAGAGGGGAAAGAGTGCCGTTTGGCTGGGGCTCCTTAAACGTCCAGAGCCGGGGAGGGGCAGGGAGAGCAGACAGTAGCCAGGTGAGGACCAGCACAGAGCAATGAGCCAGGTGTCCAGCTGCTCGTGAGGCCCCAGGACTTCTACTTTCGTCTCAAAGCCCTCCCATCACAATCCCAGCCCTGAGTCAGTTATTTGCACCTAACTTGCTAAGTTTTATTTTTCTTCTGACTACGGGGGTACGTCTCACTCAGCTGAATTAAAGCATTTGTGGGCAGGCCCTGCCTCTGAGCAAATGCCCTGCCCCACACACCGGACACGGGCGGGCTGTCGAGGATGTGTCAGGGGCCAGCGAGGCAGGCAGCAGTGGGGCCACCAGGCCTGGGCAGTCCCCTGTTGCTCCCATCACCCTGGTCAGTGGCGGCAGTCAGTCTTGCCGAGTGACCTGTGAGGGTGCCCTGAACTTGCCGCACCCAGCGCCAGGCAGGTGTAGACGGCGACTCAGAAGACAAACAGAAACGCGTCTGGGCACTGCTTTGCTGGCGCCGCCCATGACTCCACAGGACAGGCCCTTGCTGGGAGCACGGCGCTGGTGGGGGCAGCCCCTCGCCGTCACAGAGGTCTGGGGCCACGTGGCAGGGGCAGGAGGCCCCTCCCAGGATCGGGGTGGCCGCACAGCCTGCACCGCGCCCCCGACCCAGCACGCCTGGCGTGGTCTCTGGTGAGCAGCCGCCGCGGGGAGTGGGGTGGTCTTCTCTGACCACCACAAAGCGCCCGTGTTTTCGCCACTCTTGCGGCCGTAACCCGGGTCACAGAATAGAGGAGTTACGTCACCGTTATTGGAAAGTAGTCCTGGGAGAGGGCTGTGTGCCTCAGATGCTGTGGTTTCCTTTGTTACTCCTGTGTGACTGTGTCAGTGTCCTGGGGCTGCCACAACAAATGGCCACCAATTTGGTGGCTAAACACAACAGAAATTTACCCTCCCACCATTCTGGAGTCCAGACAGCCAACGTCACAGTGCAGAGGACTGTGCTCCCAGGCTCCGGGGGACGAGCTGCCTCCCCTCCCCCAGCTCTGGTGGCCCCCACTCTCCTTGGCTTGTGGCCGCATCACTCTGGCCTCTGCCTCTGTCCTCACATCCCCCTGCCTGTCTGTGTGTCCACATACTCTTCTTCTTTCTCTTATAAGGGCACCAGACTTGAAAATTGCTAAGAGTCTTGATTTTAAATGTTTTCACCACAAAAAAATGAGTATGTGAGGTGAAGGATATGTTACTTATCTTGACTGAATCGTTGCACAATGTATGCACAGACCAAAACGTCATGCTGTGCTCCTTGAATATGTGTATACACGCACACACACATGCATGTATAAAGATCCCTGTGAGTGCATTTAGGGCCAACATAAATCCAGGGTGATTTTATCTCAAGATTTTTAACTAATCAGATTTGCAAAACCCTTTTCCAAATCAGGTCACAATCCGACGTGACGTTTGGAGACAGTATTCAGCCCACTGCAGGGGCTGACCTGGGGCAGGAGGTTAGCCCAGGGTAGATTTCAGTGGATTTAGGATTATTTCTGAAGGTCTGCTCATGTCCTGACTCCCAAACCCAGAATTCGTCCTTCGCTTTCCTCCTGATTAAGGCAGAAAATCCAACATATTGCCCTTCCCTCCCAGGCGATCTCTCTACCTTGCTTAATTTTGTTTTTAGCACGTATCGTTCCCTGGGAAGATCTGATCTGTGTCTGGTTTGCTTGTGTTTGTACCCACCCGCCCCCCCGGAGGGGACCGGCAGGGCTGCCGTGAGCACACGGGGCCGGCCCTCCTGCCTGGTCTCGGAGCCCGGAGAGTCCGCAGCTCTTGGATTGTTTGTTTGTTTGTTTGTTTGTTTTAAATAAACTTTTAATCTAAGAATAGGTTTGGATTTCCAAAAAGGTTGCAAAGATAGTCCAGGCAGTTGCTGGGTTCCCCTATTGCTAACATCTTATGTTACTATGATACATTTGTCACAATTAAGAAACTGACATCGGTACATCATTATTAACTAAACTGTGTGTTGGACTTTATTTGTGTTTCATTTGTTTTTCCCTAATATCCTTTTTCTATCCCAAGATACCATCTAGGGTACCATATTAACATTTAGTCATCGTGTCCCCTTAGACCTTCCCAGATTTACACAAGTACGTTTATTTTTTTTTTAAGATTCTTTAATTTTTTTATGGATACATAATAATTGTACATATTCATGGATTACATGTTACATCTTGATACAAACACATAACATACAATGATCAAATCAGGGTAACTGGGACAAGATTCACCTAAAATGTTCATCATTGCTTTATGTTGGGAGCATTTGAAAACTTCTAGCTATTCTGAAATACAATAAACTATTGTCAACTATAGTTGCCTCATTGTACCAGTGAACATCAGAACTTCTTCCTTCTATTAAACAGAATTACTCCTTCACCAACATCTCTTCATCACCCCATCCCACCACCCTGACCAATCTCTAGTAGCCACCATTCTATTCACTACTTTCTTGAGATCAATTTTTTTTAGGTCCCATATTTGAGTGTGAAAATGAAATATTTGTCTTTCTGTGCCTTGTTTATTTCACTTAAAATAATGTCCTCCAGATCCATCCATGTTTCTGCAAATGACAAAATTTCCTTCTTTTTCATGGCTAAATAATATTCCTTTGTGTACAAACACCACATCATTTTTATCCATTCATCCCTTGATAAACCCTTAAGCTGATTCCATAATTTAGCCATTGTGAATAATGCTGCAATAAACACTGAAGTGCAGATCTGTTCTGGTTACATTTTATGTCTTTGTCTCACCCAAGTGAGGTTTAGAGGCGTGCCCTTCCCCTCTACAATGCTCACCGCATCTGTGACCTTTAGTTGTGAGTTTACCCACCCCCCAAACCCCCTAATCCCTGGAGAATATTACTACCGTGTGAGCACCATGCTATTGATCAGTTAGTACCAATTTGACAGTGAGTATATGTCTAGACTATTCCTCCGATCTTGTGATACCTCACTGCGGATAATGGGCTCAAGCTCAATCCAGGGAAATATAAGAGGTGCCAGATCACTGTCATTTCTTATAATTGAGTAATATTCCATTGTATACATATGCCAAATTTTAGTAATCCACTCATGAATTGACGGGCACTTGGGTTGTTTCCACATCCTTGCAATAGTGAATTGTGCTGCCATAAACATTCGGGTGCAGATGTCTTTATTATAGAATGTCTTTTGCTCTTTTGGATAGATGCCCAACAGTGCTATTGCTGGATCGAACGGTATTTCCACTCCCAGCTCTTTGAGGTATCTCCAGATTCTTTTCCACAGAGGTGGCACCAATCTGCAGTCCCACCAGCAGTGTAAGAGTGTTCCCATCTCTCCACATCCTCGCCAGCATTTGTTGTTTGGGATTTTTTGATAGAGGCCAATCTCACTGGTGTTAGGTGATATCTCATTGTGGTTTTGATTTGCATTTCTTAATGATTAGAGATGTTGAGCATTTTTTTATATGTTTGGCCATTATTCTGTCTTCTTTTGAAAAGTTTCTGTTCATTTCCTTTGCCCATTTATTGATGAGGTTGTTTGATTTTTTTTCTTGTTGATTTTTTTTAAGTTCTAGATAGATTCTTATTATCAGCCCTTTATCTGATGTGTAGAGAGCAAATAATTTCTCCCATTCTGTAGGCTGTCTATTCACTCTAACGACAGTTTCCTTGGCTGTTGTTTAATTATCTCCTGGTCGTTCCCGGCTCCAGGAAAGAGACTCCTCGTGTGATGGAGGGTGGCCCTGCCATCTGTGTGAACCGCTGATGTGACCCTTGTTCCTTAAGGGGCACGTAGTCCCAGTGGATCCTGCTCCACACAGAGCGGGGCTTACGTCCCAGCAGACGCTCGGGCAGCCTGCTGTCTGTCTGCGCCCGTCTGTCTGGCTGTGGCATGGCGCTCTGCCCGCTGCCATTCGGGGGGCCGATGAGGAGACGCCTCAGCCTCCACAGATCACCCACCCGGTTCCGGTGCTCGTCTGATACTCACTAAATGCCCCTCTCCTCCTTTTCTTTCCACTTTGGCTAAACTCGGTTGGAGTGTGACTGAAATCTACCCTGCAACATTGTCTTTGTCTAGATCTGCATCTACTTTCACTTCTTAGAGCAGCATCTCCTGCTCCCGCCTCTCCCGGGTCCTGAATCCTCCCGGCCCGGGCTTTTCCCCTCTCTCCTTCGCAATCTCACGATCAAGTCTGGCTGACTGCTCGTCACTACATAAATGCAAGTTTATTTGACCCCTAAAATCAGCTTTCTACAAGCATGATGGAAAAAAGCAAAACCCCTTAGTGTAACAATTCCTGCTACAGAACAGAGTGCAGCTCAGTGTGGGGCCCTTGTAAGCACGAGTCACCCGAGTTCCTGAGTTTGAGTTTCCAGGGCCTGAAAGTTTCCAAGATGGTCTTCTGTGTAATGTGTGCTCCCAGCTGCAACCTGTGATTGACACTGTGTGCTTGTTGCCTTCGTGGAGCTCCGTTTCGAAGTCCTTTCACACTGAAGGCGTTGAGCTCTGTGTCCCTGCGAGATTTGCTCTTCAGTTCTCGAGAGAAACCTTATTCCACTGTATCCAAACGGCTGCAGTGACGGAGTGTCTGTCCCCGGGAAGAAAGGAAAATGATGGCTTCCCAGACTGCAAGGAGAGAAATTTACTCTTGTCACTTATACTTTATTAGGGTACTAAACCATTTTCTTTTTAAAAGTTTGAAGTGAAACTACCCAGAAACACTTAGTGGCTGGGAAGACACTAAACTGGCATTTTCAAAGTGGGATTTATTGACTTGTAAACGTCCGGTGTTGATTCGCAAAGACGGGACTGTCTCGGGGAGGCTTCTGAGCACTGACGGGAGGGCTGGCCGCGGTGGCGGAAGTCACTGTCCCGCCTAAACTGCTAAGAGGATAAATAAAATTACATCAACTGGGCAAAAGGAAAGAGAAAGAAAAAAACCAGCAGCGGCCCGGGGAGAAATGCAGGGTGGGACCGTGGGCCCTCAGGGACCACGCCCTTGCCCTCCGTGGTGAGAGCAGGTTCTGCCCTCCGGATAGAAAACGTGTCAGGAGCTCGTGGAGACGCAGCTGCTCCCGCCCAGGAAGACGCGTGCGCGCAAGGGTGGCTTTCACTCATGGGAACTGTTAGTTGCTTAGGAAAGTTATCTACTCTTTCTGGGTACATAAGCCAGCTAGTCCATCCCAGAATGTATCAAACAGCATAGTGATGCCCTACAGTGTTCTCATCCGAAAGATCCTCTCACAGCGCAGTTGGAAACCCTGCTGCACCCTCCTCCCCAGCAGCCTCGCAGTGCAGAGCCCCGCTGTTCAGACTGCGACTCCTCTAGCATGTCCCCAAACTGCCCAGACAGCAGAGCTTCCCTGTCGCCTGACCCAGATCCCAGGCCGACAGCGCTGGGCTGCGCCAGAGCCGCTCTGGGTCTGCAGGACAAACCGTGTCAGCGAGGTCCTGGAGCCCAGGCCTGACAGCGGGAGGGGCTCTCCGACAGAAACTGATTCGTGGGTGTCATTCTCTGACTACAACGTCACTACAGTTAGTTCAATCTATGAGATAAAACTTAATAAGGGTGAACATAAAAAAATTCAAAGGATCCCTTTTTCAAGTACGTGGGACATTTGGTTTGGTCTGAGTTGCCTTAAACAGGTCTGGGTGCATTTATCCATCCCGCTTGCCAAGGGCTGTCGTGCCCGTGCACGGCTGGAGGGGCAGGGGCGAAGTGGGCCGAGCCGGCCACGCGTGTCACACGCAGACATGGGGAAGGGAGGTGAGTCCACTCTGCCAGAGCCGGGGCCGTGCCGGGAAATCCAGGTTGATGAATCACGATGTGTTCACGTCATCATGGATGAGCAGGGGCATGAGAGGAGGACAGTCACAGTCACGCTGGATGAAGAACTGAGGAAGCCACAGTCCTTTAGTCTACAGAGGCTGTTCTGGAGACCAGAGCAGGCTGCTTCTATGCCGCTTCCGATGTCCAGCCTCCTGCCAGGTCCCCGTGGGCTCCGGCCTCACCACCCAGGTCAGCCCCCGGCCCCACGGCTCCTCCGTCTGCAGACGGAGTCGGGCAGACAGAGCCGAGGTGCGGCCCCAGGGTGAGTCGGCGGCTCTGGAAGCAGCTCTGCAACCCAAGGCAGTAAGACAGTGGGTCGGCAGAGAGCAGACAACTGGTCCAGCTACCAGATATCTCAGTATTAGAATTATTTTTATTTATTCTGGCAAATTCTACAAACGATTGCAGCTAAATGTAATTATTCAACCTAAATGATCACTACAGAGCCAAAATTATGGTGTTATCGAAGCATATTTATCAACCTTTAGACATTTTACTAAGTTATTTCTTGAGCATTTATCTGCCAGTGTTAAGCTCAGGTGAAATACGTATGTAAGTAGGACAAAATTCTTATCTCCCAAAATTTGCCTATGAATACGGAGCTGACAGTGCAGTGGGGAATGAAGCGGTCAGAGGTCAGAGCAGGCGAGCTTGGCCGAGGAGGGCTAGCTGTCTGGAAGGCCACATGCGGTCTCAGGGAGGACGGCTCAGCGGCCAGACGCACTCAGCCTGTCTCTGGAGGACAGCGGTGCGTGCGCCAGGCGACCCCTTGCCCTCAAAAGCCCCGAGTCCTGCAGACCAAGCAGTGAGACAGGCCTTGCCCTGTCCTGGGGGCCCCGCGGCGGGTGAAGGCGCTCCAAGCCGAGCGTATCGGAGAGGGAGGGGTGGACCCCGCCAGGCCAGGCAGATGGAGCCTCGGCACAAAAGCCAGGGCGCCGTGCGGGCATGTATTTGTCAGCAGATGTTTTTGGGAATGCTGCAGTAGTCCAGGCAAGACAAGGCCACTGCAAAAGGCGTGGAGCAGAGGGGGTGGAGCTGACACTCAGCAGGGGGCGGTGACGGTCACTGCACCTATGCAGGACTCTCCATGGGCACCACCCAAGTGCTCTGTGTGGATGAATTCACTCCACCCTCTGATTAGCCCCGTCTACACATGGGGAAACTGAGGCATGGAATGTTTAAGTCACTTGCCAAGGTCTCGAGCTCATAAGCTGCTCGTAAGCAGCAGGATGTGAACCCAGTTGTCCTGCTCCCGAGCCCTCCTTCGGGGCCTGCATGGGTGCACAGCTCAGAGTCCGGCTCCCAGGACAGGCTCCCAGGGCCCTTCCCTCCCCACACAGCAGGGTGCTGGCACCACGCCCGTCCCTACCTGGGAATAGGGAACGCTGACACTTTTCTGCCTCTTCCCAGGGCAAGGGCTCCGCGGGGGGTAAGCCACACTGCTGACTTCACTCCTGCAAAACCAGCTGCCAGCCCCAGGTCCTCCTTCCTTCCTGTCATTTCTGTACTAAGTCAGTGCGCTCCCGGCTCTTCCACATGATGGTTTATAAAATAGAGCAGAAATGGGTCCCATTCCAGCCTCTCTCTCCGAACCCCTCCGAAGACTTGCAGGAACCCGCAGCCCCACCCCCAGCCCTGTCTTGTTCTGCGAAGATTGTGCCAGCAGAGTCTTTAATGTCGCGTGAAGCATCTCCCTGTGCCCTTCTTTTGTAAGTTAAAGTTGCAGGTTGGCTCTTCAAATTCCCTTTTAACCTCAAAATTCATTCTAGCTTTCCTGTAGTCATTAACAAAAATAAACACATTAAATTCAATTAAAGTGAGGATCTCAGAGAAGAATCAGGAAATGAGTTTCCCAGGAGGCTGCACTGAAGCTCACACTGATATGACTTCCTGCAGCTCTGTTTAGGTTGAGAAGTTCATAGTAATATCACAGCTCTTATCTGTGGTGACTGGTTAAAGGATAACTCTGCTGGGCACCGAGATGGCCTTGCAGCCACCTGGAGAGTGTGGGACAGACTCAGGAAGGGGTTTTAGCCAAGTTCAAATGGGCCTGACCTCCTTGTCCCCAAATTATCTCTGACTGAAGACCCTCTGGCCCATTAGCTGCGTGCTCCAGAACATAGACCACTCCTTCCTCCCCTTCCCAGGCCTTCTCTGGAGACCTCACACCGAGGGGAAGTCACTCCGGTCCTGTAAAGCCCTGGGCCTGAGGAGTGGGGGCCGTGCTGGCCGTGCCTCAGTTGGGTTTGTTAGATTAACACAAAGACATGGACTTCGCAGTGGCACAGGGCCAAAGTGCTGGGTTTTGGTGTGTGTGTATGCATGTACTTGTATGTGTATATGTGTTTGCATGTATGTGTATGAGTGTGTATATGTATGAGTTTGTGTGTTGTGTGTGTATTGTGTATGTAGGTATGTGTGTTTGTGTATGTGCATGTGTGTATGTGTGTAATGTGTGTATGTGTGTGTGTCTATGTGTGTATGAGTGTGTATGTGTGTGTTTGTGTGTGTGCATGTGTATGAGTGTGTACATGTGTTTGTGTATGCATGTGTATGTGTTTGAGTGTGTATGTATGTATGCCCATGTCCATGTGTATGAGTGTGTGTGTATGTCCATATGTATGTGTATGAGTGTATGTGTGTGTGTATGAGTGTGTGTGTTTGTGTATGTATGTCCATGTGTATGAGTGTGTACATGTGTTTGTGTATGTATGTGTATGTGTATGACTGTGTGTGTGTTTGTGTATGGATGTGTATGTGTATGAGTGTGTGTGTATCTATGCCCATGTCCATGTGTATGTCCATGTGTGTGTGTTTGTGTATGTCCATATGTATATGTATGAGTGTGTGTATGTATGTCCATGTGTATGAGTGTGTATGTATGTATGTCCATGTGTATGTGTGTGTTTGTGTGTGTATGTCCATGTGTATGTGTATGAGTGTGTGTGTTTGTGTATGTATGTGTATGAGAGTGTGTGTGTGTGTTTTGCAACCCAAGCAGAACCCAAGCCTCTGGCCCACAGGGGATTGGAAGCCAGGGTCCCGGTGGTGGTTTTGGGGACTCCGAGGATTTGGTCTGGGAAGCAACGTGGTCAGCTTTGGACCCCCTGGGGGTCTACAAGGCGGTCATGTGGATGCCAGGACAGAGAGAGGCTTCTCCACAGAGGTCTTTGAAATGCCTGGTACATCATCAGTGCTCAAAACTGTCAGCTGCTATTGCCATTTATTCATTTACGCACTCAGTTGCTCATTTTTTCAACAAATTGTTGTAAAAACGTGTCCCGTGTACCAGATTCTCGATTAAGCATAAATGAAGAGGCAGAATGAAAGGCATGAAATGAAGCTGGAAATGCCCTCTGAAGTCCTCCTTGTGGGTTAATGAGGTTACAGAAACCACACATTTTGGATACAGGGAGAGGAAGACAGAGGTCGGGGGTCCCCTGTGTGGGGACCTACGAGTGGCCGACGACTGTGGCTCTGCACAGCAGCTGCACGACACCCGCCCGAGGGAGCCTGCGCAAACACGCGTGAGGCCTAAACGAAGCAGACGGGGCGAAGGAAAGGAGAGAGAAGGGCAGGGAAAGACCAAAGGGACGCGGGAGAGAGAGGGAGGAGAGAGCCCTGAGCTGACGCAGCGGGAATGCAGGTGTTCCGCGTGACCAGGCCGGGGCCAAGCATAGCGAACCCTTTCTCAATGGGTGAGACTCCATCGTATTTACTAAGCAGAGGCCTTGCTCTTCGTAAGAGACAGGGGAGCAAAGCACAGAACGCAGCCAGCGTCCCCTGAGTCAGAGTGATAATGCTGAGGGTGATCAGTCCTGAGCCAGGCCCTGTTGGGAAGCATCTCCTCAGCTGCTCCCTCCCACCGCGGTGACAGCTGCCTTGGAAGTGCTGCTCCAGAGAAGAGCCTCTTCCTCTTGAGTAGGCACCAGCCCCTTTCCCCACATTCTTGGCACATAGGCAACCTCAGGAAGGGAAGCATTTAACTCAGACAGTGTCTTCAACAGTCAGGAGCGTTCTCAGCCACACAGGGGAGAAGGGGAGAGACCATGTGCGCTGGAGACGTGGCAAGCAGTCGTCTCTTCTGCAAGAGAGAAGAACATTGAAGGCCTTAAAAGTGGCCCTCAAAGACTAATTCCTCATAGCGTCTTTGTGAGATCCTTCTTTCACATGATGGCTGGTTTTGCTCTAGAAAGAAAAATTTCACTGTGATACGCCAAGTCAACTAATAATTTTCAGGTAGTATCTGTGCAAAAAGAAGCAAAGAATTTGCCAGAGAATTTGGGAATCTGTCTTCTTATCTACAAGTATTTTTTGCAGTTGCACCAAAAAGGAGACGCCCCCCTAGCTATAAGAACGCTGGAGGAGAGCAGGGTGGTGGACCCGCTGTTCCCATGCGGTGCACCGCAGCAGGCGTCTCTGGGCGCTGACGCTGTGCCGCAGGGCTCACAGCCGCCAGCCTAAAAAGAGTGGGCGCTGTGGTCTCTGCCCTGGCTAGAGAAGGGAGAGGCGCATTTGTGGGTAGGTGGAGAGAAGGTGGAACACACGAGGGGAAACGTGTGCAAAATTCGGCCCCCCTGCTCGGCTGTCTGCCAGCCTGGCCCTGCGCAGACAGGCCTGGCTGCCACGCTCTTGCCGGCAGGTGGGAGCTCAGGAAGGTCCAAGGGAGCTGGGCTCCGCTGGTCCATCATGCACGGATGGGCAGGGCCAGCAGTGACTGCCTGTGCCAGCAGGGAGGCAGATCTGTGCCAAGGACGCCAAAGGTCTGTGGGCAAGGTTCAGGGTGATGTTTCCAGGAATTCCCATGTAGTGTTTCCTTCTTACGCTTACAGCAGAGATTCCACTTGCAGCAAGATCGTAGGGGCAGCGCAGACAGAGAGGCGGTGGAGAATGGTTACGTGGGAAAGCACAGTCAATATCCATGTGGTTTCAGTTGAAAAAAAAATAGCAGAAAGTAAAAGTGCACAAAAATTTTCATCAGCAGTGAACCTCATAAGACAATCCAAGAAGGCAAGATAAGAGTGTGGCTTAAAAACACCGAGAGACAGTGCTTTGCCACGGCCTGGCGCGGTCAGCAGGGTCCTCCCTGCTCTACCTACAAACTGAGCAGGAGGAAGGAAGCCAGCAGGTGGGGTGACGAGCTCCGGAGCAAGCCGGGCCCAGGTCTCAGCCGGGCAGAGCTCTTGCTCCTCCCTGCCCTCTCCTGCCTGGTGCCTCCAGCTCGCAACTGGAGGAGCTGGGGGAGAAGAGTTAGTGACCAGCAGCTTGTTCCAGCTTCATTTATTTGCGTTTCCGTTCGTTCAGTAGTTAGTTGCTAACATTTGCCAATTGCAAGTTGTGTCCACTGGGTGAAGGGCAAAAGGGGACTCAAGCATAGTCCCTGACGTGGAGACCCAGAGCCTGGCGTGGCATAGCGTGGCATTCGGGGCCCGACCACCTCCTTCCCGTGACACTGGGAGTCAACCCGCCCCTGTGTTTCAGGGCATGAACTACCTGGAGGACCGGCGCTTGGTGCACCGCGACCTGGCGGCCAGGAACGTGCTGGTGAAGACGCCGCAGCACGTCAAGATCACAGACTTCGGGCTGGCCAAACTGCTGGGTGCCGAGGAGAAAGAGTACCACGCAGAGGGGGGCAAAGTAAGGGGCCGGCTCGGCCGCGAGCACTTGCTGCCACCAGGGGCCGGGCTCCCTACCTGTTAGCCGTGCTTTCTAACTGATGTAAGGTTGGCCCAACATTCTGGGTGAGGTTGCAGCAGCTGCCACCGACACCTGGCCTAGCCAGGTCTCCTGGCAGTGCAAGCCCGAGCTGCTGGGGCAATAAGTGATCATCTCCAGGTGATCATTAGCAAAGGTTAGGTGTCAACCTCCCCCCCCCCCCAGGACATAAGCACCCTTCAAAAGAACAGCTGGGAAAGGTCACAGCTAATTTGGTGGCACCTTGCTCTTGAGGACATTGCAGACACATGGAAAGCTCCCATGTGGTTCCAAGGGCTCCCAGGGTCTCCGGGACTCAGGACCGGCCCTTCTCTCTGTCTGGCTTGGGGTTTCTACAGGGGCCTCTCCGGGGTGCACATCCCCGTCAGGCCCCCAGGTGCCCTCCCTCTGAAGTTTCACCCCAGCCTGCTTGGCTCCAAGCAGCCACCAACCCTATGACACTGGCTTTGCAAACACATGTGAGTCCTGAGTGGGTGGGGCCACTGGCCTTGCCTTAGCCGCCACATCTGACATCCCCTCTTGCCAGGAGGGAGAGCTGGGCCTGGGGTGGCCAGGGGGATGGCCTGGCCTCCCCACGTTGGTCACTGGCAACCATGCCCAGGGTGGTTTAGTCTTGTTCAGCGGAGGGAAGCTAATGGCTGTCTTCCTGCTGCTTCTCCCATCATCCCAAGGTGCCAATCAAGTGGATGGCGTTAGAATCGATTTTACACCGAATTTATACCCACCAGAGTGACGTCTGGAGCTATGGTGAGTTGAAATCCTGATGCTGACGGGCTTGCTCTGAGGCCAGGGTGGCTCTTACTGTTAGTTAATTTACACTGAACGCTCGGAAATGCAAATACTGTTTCAAGATATGACTAATGACAATGTAGTAGTTGCTGTCTGTCTATCACACTGAGAAAACACACAGAGGAAGTTGGATCTAACTGCCGAACTGTATGTCACTGTGGATACTGGGGAACTTGGCTGGCAGAGAGAGCGGGTCGTGGGAGGGAGAGAGAACTTAAACGTAGGCGATGCCTGTACCTGCGAGATCAGGCCAGACATGACCTCTTGCCATGAATTTAAAGTGAGCCAAAGGGAGATAGCAAAGGAGGTGTCATGGGACAAGTGTCGTGGTAGAGAACTGAGGGTTGTGATGAACTAGCTCGGTGGCTGTGGAGGCAGGTGGTGAACAGTGGTCTCCGTGTGTCGGAGGGACGGGCTTGACACACGGAGGAGACACTCATCAGCACTTCCCACTCTAATAGGGCCCCTTCTCCAGGTCCCCGCCTGAGTCCCAGCGTGGCTGCGCGATTGCTCGAGCTCCATCCTCACGGGTTGCCCCTCTCCCAAGCCCGCCGTCACGTCCCTCCCTTGTCCTGAGCCCACAGGGACCTGCCCTGTTGGGGAGTGTGGCTGAGCACGGCCAGGCGTGTGCCCTGGGTCCCACAGTGGGCCTCTCTGCAGCCTGTCGCTGGAGGGCTGGGGCACCTCCCGCCGGCCCTGACCCAGGGGAGCCCAGCGACCCAGCCCCGCACAGCACGCCCGAAGAGGGAGGGGGCGCCCGCCCCTCTGGAAGTGTGTGTTTGAGCAGAGCGGTGTTGAAAGGCATTTCCAAGAGGAATTTAGTCATTAGCACAGACGCAAAATTATTCAGGAGATTGTCCATTTAGTCTTTTCTCTTTCCTATAGCATCATTAACTTTACAATGTT
The DNA here is from genome assembly GCF_041146395.1 of Eulemur rufifrons. NCBI lineage: Eukaryota > Metazoa > Chordata > Mammalia > Primates > Lemuridae > Eulemur > Eulemur rufifrons. The sequence continues at coordinate 2,094,203 of NC_091011.1, read as the reverse complement.
CCAAATACTGGTGTATTTTTTAATTGCCCGAGTCTTTATGTTTTCTGTTAGAATGTAAGATTTACAAAAGCAGAGATCCTTGCCCGTGAACGGATGTGTGAATGTCTCTACGTCCCTGGGAGCTGAGCTGCCTCAGCTGATGAGATAGACAAGGAAATAAAGCTCTTCCGAGGCCTTGCTACGCCCTGCGCCAGCCCCTCCTGTTGTCCCTCCCATCTAGCTGCTCCCCACCAGGAGACAGCACCTCGGTGGCCCCTGCAGGCCTCCTCCCTTCCCCCTCCGCACTCCCTCGCCTGCTCTCCATGCAGCGGCAAAAGATGCTTTTAAACCACACCAGACTTTCCCTTCGCTGCTCAGCACTGTCCCCTGGCTCACCGGTCTGCTCCGTGGAACCGGAGCTCCGCGGGCCGCGAGGTCCCTCCTGTGTCCCGGGCCTCGTCCTCCCCCGCGCTCCGGGCTGCAGCCAGCCGCGGTCCGCTGCCCACGCTTGTCGAATAAAGGAAAACCCTCTGGAGTCTAGTGACCTCGTGTCTCTGAACGATCAAACGATCACAGCTGGGACCAGGAAGTGGCATCCCTAGCGTGGCCGTTGAAGGTTTTGTTGTCGCAACAGGTTGTAATTGCCGGCAGCTCCCTGGAATTAGACCATAAGCCTGAATTTCTAGTTTAAAAATCATATCCTGTTTTCTCCACTGCCTAGTCCCAGTCCAGGCAAAATGCTCACTTTATTAAATGAGGGGCCGAGCGGGTTCCGCTAAGGAGGTGGAGCGAGCTCACGCCGCCCTCCCTTCCCTCCACCCCACGCTCACCCTCTCCTGTCGCCATTCGTTCCAAAACGCAAAACTCCTGCCTTCCCGCTCGGAGTCGCTGTGCCCATTTAGAAACCTCGGTAAGGAAGAGGTTCCTGGCCTCTCAGACCCGGAGAAGAGACGTCTTTCCCTCACCGGGTCCCTTGGCCGGGCGGGGGCGGGGGCATAGGAAGACCCGGCCAGCGCTTTCTTTCCTGGCCCCGGACCGCTGCCTTCCTGCGTGGCCACCGCGCTTTCTGTGCCAGTCCCGGCCGGTCGGTCTGGAGTGGCCTCTGGGAAGCCAGGCAGATCCGTGGTAACATGTCACTGGAGGCCAGGGCTGAAGACAACGGGTCGCTGGGGACGAGGGTGCCGGCCGGCCGGTCCAGAACCCCCGCGTGGCCAGGGCTGGCGCAGCTCAGGGTTCATCTGAAAAGACACTGTTCTAAGATTTCCGCTGCTTTCACTGGTTTTTAATCCTGATAGTTGGTCGATTTTGAAATTTAAAATGAGGTTTTTGTGTGTATAAAGAGGAACATAAGCCTTTTTGTTTCCAATTGTTTTATGATTTAAAACCACATAGAATCCCCATCTCTCCACTTCCACGGGAACCGTCGCTCCGGGCAGACGTGAGTGGCTCCTGCCCTGCACACAGTGACACTCGTGTCACTAGCGTCAGTGTTGTCTTCACCGCGATTGCTGAAGTTTGCCATTTATCCGTCACTTACCATAATAGCTGCTGGGCATCGTGCCAACCTTTTTAGTTGTATTATCTTAGTGGATCCTCACAGCCATCCTATGAGACAGATACGGTTATTATCCCACTTTTAAGAGAGGGAAACTGAGGCTCCAGCGTCAAACAAGTGCGCAAGTGTACAGAAACTTAGTTTTAAACATTAAGCAACAGTAACGGGCAATGATGACTAAAGACAGGGTTGTGACCATGACTGACTCACACTTCATCCCCTCAGGGGTCACCGTGTGGGAGCTGATGACCTTTGGGTCCAAGCCTTACGATGGAATCCCCGCAAGCGAGATCTCCTCCGTCCTGGAGAAGGGCGAGCGCCTTCCCCAGCCGCCCATATGCACCATCGACGTCTACATGATCATGGTCAAGTGTGAGTGACGGGGGCCCCTTGCCTGGCGTCACCCTGGTCGCAGGTGCTGCAGAGGCGGCGCTGCCGGCCGCCAGACAGGCCTTCGGTTCCCTGGGGAAATGTCTCCCGTTCTTTGAGACAAGCACACAAGTCCAGAAACATCTGTAAATGCCCCTTCCGGCATTCTTCAAAAAGCACTTGCGGGACTCACTGAGCAGGGTGACCTAACATTTGCCTGTGTTTGCGAGCAAATCAGTAAAATCAAAGTCTTTCGTAAGCCATTCCACCAACACTCTCTATTCTCCGAGTCGCTCGATGAAATACCAAGCCACCCGTTACCAGAGAGAGAATGTTTTTAAATGCCTAACTATGAGTAATAGAATCAACATTTCTGCTTTGACTTAAACCTTTCAAACAGTGGATTTATGTGAGGTCTTCTGCAGTGTGGCATGTAAACATTTTAATGCAATGAGAGTGTGTAGTTTGATTGATGTTGTCCCAGCAGGATCACAGTGCTCTGAAGGTGGCACTGCATGTGTGGATAAGCATTTGCACGAGACACGTGCATCAGGAATATGACAGAGTCCAGTTAATGTAAATGTTAATGCCTTTCTGAACTTTAGAGCAGAGTTAATCTATTTTAATTTCCTTGGTCTGGGCTGAGGAAGCTGGGGCCCAGAGAGGCCATGTGACTGCCTAAGGTCACACAGCAGTCTGGCCTGAAATAGCTTCATATCCTGCTGATGAAAAATGAACGTGAACCCTCGAGAGGCACGAGGGTCTCTAGTCAGTAGCTGATCCTCAGCTTGTTTAATCTTGATTTAGATTGTTGTGTAGTGAGACGCACTGGAGTAGTTCACAAAAGCGTCCTCCCAGGGAAGGAACTGGCACAGCCGGCCGCTCACGTGCCTGCGTGGCCGCGGGGTATGTAGCGCCAGGGTGCGGTGGTCCCAAATCCCAGGTTCTTCAAAGCCTTTACGTTTCTCTAAACTGAGTCTGGTTCCCGCCTGGAAGAATGCTGAGGGTGAGCGCGGGCTTTGACTCAGGGCACCGTAGTCAGAGCAGGACACAGGGAGCGACTGCACCCCGCACGGCGGCGGCGGCCCCTCGGGGTGCCACCAGAATGCTGGCCCTAGGGGGAGTGTGGACAAGTTAGAGGATGTTGCTGTTATTCTGGTTCAAATACAGGCGCTGACGTGGTCTTTAAATGGCAACCACTGTTTAAAAGTGGTCACTGTGTAACGTCTGTCACAGAGATCCCGTCTCTTCATCAGCATTTGTCTGGAAGGACCCCATCTTGTCAGGCCTTCTCTAAGCAATGCCATTCGTCATTTCTCCGGGGTTCCGATCGTACTGTTTTTCCCCTTCCTTCCCCAGGCTGGATGATCGATGCAGACAGTCGCCCCAAGTTCCGTGAGTTGATCATTGAATTCTCCAAGATGGCCCGAGACCCCCAGCGCTACCTTGTCATCCAGGTACAGCCCGGGTCTGCCCTTCCCTAGCGAACAGTCCCTCTGAGGAGCGCTGGTGTCGCTGTCCTCCACACGGGCTCACACGGCCTCCTGCGTCCCAGGCCCGGAGGTCAAACCCTCTGGTGCCATAGAGCAAGCCTCGGTTAAGGCGCAGGCCAAACTGTGAACCCAGCAGGGTCCAGAAGTGGTGCCCACAGCTCCATGTCACCCTCCCGTCCACACTGTCCTGGCCAGACGCAGTCTCCCCACACCCACCCTGCGTGTCACTGTCACGTTTCAGGGGCCAAAGCCTAGCAACATCCAGTGGAGAAACAGGGCTTTGGTGTCAGGCACACCTGGCTTCACATCCGAGCCCCAGGCAGCCTGGCAACCGTCACCTTCCACAGCCGGGAGTGCAAAGCCAAGCTCACGGGTTTTCTCAAAGATTCAGCAAAGTGACACGCAGCCGGCACCGCAGCGCACTTAGCCCAGTGCGCACGCGCTAAACTGCGCCGCCTCTTCCCATCCGGCCCCTCCCAAGCCGTCTGCGTTTCGCGGGGCGCCTTTCAGACGTCGGAGAACGGTGGCCGTTTTATTTTGCGGCTCCCTTACGCCGTGGGGGGGAGCGGCTGTACTTTAGAGAACCCGGGAGTTTTACTGTGACAAAGTCGGCAGACACGCAGGCACCTGCTGACAGTGGGCCCAGCGCCTGCAGCCCAGGGGGGGACGGGCATGTTCAGGGCCTTTCTCATGGTCTCAAATCTCTGCGCCAGGGGGATGAACGGATGCACCTGCCGAGCCCCACGGACTCCAATTTCTACCGCGCCCTGATGGACGAAGAGGACATGGAGGACGTCGTGGACGCCGACGAGTACCTGGTCCCGCAGCAGGGCTTCTTCCACAGCCCCTGCACGTCCCGGACCCCCCTCCTCAGCTCTCTGGTACGGGGCCTTCCTCTCTCTCTCTCTCTATCTCAAGCTGAGTTCTAGGGAAACCATCTAGTGGAACTTGCAGAGACAAAGGCATCAGTTTTAACCAAATTTGACCAGATGGTAAAGCCAGAATGAGAGTGAGTCAAGTAAGCATGTTAATTATTTCATTGCATTGCAGCAACTTGACTGTAATCCTTTTAGGTCCGCTAAGGGACAGAATTAAATCAGAACTAAATTGATGATAGTTTTTCTAAAGCTAATGATTAAGACGAAAACGAGGCACCTTCGGTATATCCACTGCATGAGACCCGCGCCCTGCATGGGGCGGCAGGTGGGAGCGTGCGGGTGCAGCGCGAGCCACTTCTCTGTTGCTTTTTCAGAGCGCGACCAGCAACAGTTCCACCGCGGCTTGCGTTGACAGAAACGGGGTATGTACGAACACACCCTAGAAACCAGAATTAACGACTCTGCATCGTGGCTCTATGATACATAGAAAATGCCCCTCGTAACCCAGATAATTTGGATTTTTCTTCCCGTATGGGTTTCCCCGCATGGTCTCCCTGACCTCTGCACTAGGGCCAGCAATTGGCTATCACCTGTCACAGTGCCATTCAAAGTGTGGTTCGTGAATGACCAGCCCAGGAGCACGTGGCAGCTTTTAGAAATGCAGGTTCCCAGGCCACCACCAAAGCTGGGTTCTGGGGCTGGCACCAGCACCCTGCGTTTGAGCTGGCCTTCCAGGTGGTGCTGATCCGTGCTGATGCACGAAGCCCTGCTCTAGACCTGCGCTACGCAGTGAAGAAGCCACTAGCCATGCGTGGCTACTTAAATGTTAATTACTTAGAATGAAATAAAATATAAAATTCAGTTCCTCACACATTTGAAGTGTTCGTAGTGGCTCCCATATTGCAAAGCACAGATCACAGAACAAGTGTGTCACTGCCGAGAGTTCTGGTGGACACGCTGACCCACGCCTGGCCGCTGTCTGCAGTCCACAGCCCAGCAGCAGAGGCAGACTCTGGGCCTGCCCCAGACCTGCTGAGTCAGAGCCTGCATTTTAACAAGATTGCAGGTGATTTTTATACACATTGACGTTTAAGCAGCCCTGGCTAGAGTAACCTCGCCTAGTTTCCTCCGCAGCAGAGCTGTCCCATCAAGGAAGAGAGCTTCTTGCAGCGGTATAGCTCAGACCCCACTGGCGCCTTGACCGAGGACAGCATGGACGACACCTTCCTCCCAGTGCCTGGTGAGTGCTTTGCCCTGGGAACAGATACGCCCCATCCTGCGGCAGCGAGTCCGCCCCTCGGCCGCCTCCTCCCAGCAGAGCGAGCGGAGCCGGGACTGTGGCAGATTTGCAGACTCAGCGAAGGGGGTGGGAAGCCGGTCAGCACCAAATAGCTGAGCCCGTGCAGGGTCTCCATTGCTTCTGCGTTGTCAGCTGCAGGTTTGTTTGAAGAATGAGTCTGCATATTTTCTAGAATTTGAAGCAAACCACAAAGGGGTGTGTGTGTGTGTGCACGTGCATGCTAGTGTGTGTGTGTGTGCGTGTGACAGATTTAATCCCTGCTCTCTCTCCCTGCTCCATTCTTGACCTGTGAAACATATATTTAACTAATCTAAGCTTTATCCCAAGACACTTCTAACCTGGTTTCACACATACACACACACCCCTGCAGGCACGCAATCCTCTGAGAACTTAAAATTTGCAAAGCATACATGTGCGCATTACTTTGAGAAGCACGGAAAGAACATGGTCTATTCTGCAGCACCAGCAAGCTGGCCGTCTCCACGGCCCCACCCTCTGTCCTCAGTGCCTCGCTGGAGACGCACACAGGGTCAGGTGAGCCCTGGAATCCTGCTGGGGTGATGCCTTGCTGATTACTTCACCTCTGATTTCTTTTCAATTGCAGAATACATAAACCAGTGCGTTCCCAAAAGGCCCGCAGGCTCTGTGCAGAACCCGGTCTACCACAACCAGCCTCTGAACCCAGCTCCCGGCAGGGACCCACACTACCAGAACCCCCACAGCACCGCTGTGGGCAACCCCGAGTATCTCAACACCGCCCAGTCTTCCTGTGTCAGCAGTACACTTGACAGCACTGCCCACTGGGCCCAGAGAGGCACCCACCAAATCAGCCTGGACAACCCTGACTACCAGCAGGACTTCTTTCCCAGGGAAGCCAAGCCCAACGGCACGTTCAAGGGCCCTGCGGCTGAAAACGCAGAGTACCTAAGGGCAGCGCCACCGAGCAGGGAATTCACAGGAGTGTGACCACAGAGAACAGTGTCAGCCATAAACCCCAGACCACAGACACCCAGGACCAAGCCCCGGCAGGCTCTCTAGCCCGACAGCCATGTCCACACCCACTCGAGGACCCACGGACTGGTGGCGCCGTGTTTGCGCTGACCGACCCCTCTTTCAGCCAGAAGTGTCCATTCCTCGGGTGCTCTTTGGGAAGTTGCAGGCACATTCCTTTGTCTTCAGCTGTGAAGCTTCCACAGAAAGACACCCAGCAAGAATGTTGTCTATTTGAGCAGAAGTTTACCTTTAAGTGAGGTATATTTAGGAAAAAATAACTATATATAAGGATTTTTATTGGTTGGGGACCTTTGGGATTTTTAATTGTCATTACTGATTTTGATTTTAATGGACTCCTCCGACGAGGAAGAAGCTTCTTGCAGTACTTGCTGCGCTGAGTGCATCCAGGCCCAGCTGTGACCAAGGCGCACGGGCCACCAGTCTTCCCGCCGACACTCAGTCCCATTGGCTCTGCTTCAAGACCGTCGCGCTGCAAGACAACTAAATACACAGGAGTCCTCCACGTCCCAGGCAGGCCTGGTGGGTACTCTGTCAGGTCATGGCAGGTACAATAGGATACGCCACTTTGCCCCTTCCTGGGTGAAGAAGAAATGGAGGGGGTAGAATTCTTCCTTGGACTTATTTTGTGTGAATGTCTCCATGGTACCAAGTCCCCACTGGTTGACCAGTGTTTCCTAATTATGAGTATTGGACTTACTTGTTCATTTTCCATTCCGTTGCTTTGACACTCAGTATGCCTTCCCTGTCTTGCTGTGAATAGGTCAGCAAGAGAAGACGGTACGTTAAATAACGAAAGGATTCCAGCCCACATTTGATCCCCAGCGTTCAGACCAATAGCCTATAATCAAGATGGAACAATAGTAAAACGTTAATGTACGAACATATCCACTAAATTTGAGGCTCAGATGAAATGCACCCAGTTTTGGGGGCATATATCAGGAGACTACAAAAATGAAGCTGCTCTTAAATTTCCTTTAGTCCTCCCCACCCAACCCCCAAATATTAGTTTAGGTTACTCATAGAAGATAATTTTCTCTTTTCTTTTTACTTTAAAAGTTTTTACTCAAAGAGTATGTGTTCCTCCCTGGGCAGCTGCCCCCAGACCACCCCCCTGTCTTTGTGAAAAAGGTGTCTAGGCCCTGAAGCAACTATTGAGGAACTTACAGCACTGGCCAGAGTAGGCACATTTTAGCAATAAAAATAGCATCATGAATATTGTGGAATTCAAGTGGTCAATACAAAAGTAGAGTTTGAAATTGATAATACTTTCACAACATCTACAGATGTTTTAGAAGAAAAAGAAATTCCTTCCTAAAATAATTCCCCTATAGTTGGAGGATCCGGCTAGTTAGGATCCCGACTTTTTTCGTGCTCTGTGTGTGTCCCTGCAACCTGATTGGCTGGCAGCACCTGTAAACAATGTTCTAAACACTCCTAGTCAATATCTACCCTGTCCAGATTGTCAAGGAAAAAATGTTTCACACACTATTTTCAGCCTGCAGATACGCTCAGCCACACACACATACAAATGTTCTATTTGCTTTTAAATTAGCAATTTAAAAGTAGATTGATCAGGGCTCCACAGCTTTGTTAAGAAAATATTTGACCTTTGTCTTAATGGAATAAAACTATTATTTCATTCCATGCCATTCTACTCTCAAATACCCTTAAGTACCTATACCAGTCCGGCGTAGGTACCAAAGATACAAAAATAAATTAAAGATTATCCCTGATTCTGAGAAATTCACAATTTAGCAAAGGAAACGGACTCATAAATCCCAACCTTGAAACAGTATGACAAAGGGCAGGCAGAACCCAGGGCAGGGAGGGTGGTCGTGCCCGGGGAAACCCGGAGGCTCCCCGAGGGAGACGGCCTCAGAGGTGACGGGGCTTAGCCACCAGGGAAAGGGAAACGCTGGGCCCGGCTGTGGGGACCCCGCCCGGGATCCACTGATAGCTGAAAGGCGAGTCCAGCCATCCCACCCAGCCCCTGCCCCAGGCCTGGGAATCAGGCTTGGAGCACCCCCAGGTTTGCAGAGCGTTGCACCCCCGTCGGGGATTTCAAGCTGTCATCTCTGAAATGATTAGTAAGAAGACTGAGCAACAGAGTGCTGAGAATCTGAGATTTTACACCATTGTCAGTAAACCACTTGCATCGTGTATTCACCTCAGAGCAAAAACACTGCAGTCAGGACTGGGAGACAGAGTGTCACACTCTGCTGTCCCTTTTTGTCGAGAAGCAGGTGATTGATGAGGGAGGGCAGTTGGAAGCCAGTCAGATTGTAGTAATTAAATCCTAGTATTTTTGTAGTTTGAAAAATACACTTTAACACAATAAAACAGCAAAAGCTATTCAAGTTTTCTTTTCTTCTCCTTCATATTTCAGTTTTCCTGCATAAAACTGAGTTGCTAAATTCTACTAAGTTTAAGATTATGTTTCCCAAGACGTTCTCACTCCCTCTGTGCAGGGACCGTCTCCAAGGACCCAGTCAGGAGGGGCTGCCCCGAGAGCCCCGTCACTTCCACTCCACAGCCCTGAGGGTCCCATCTCACACCTTGTTCTCCGTCCCCCGGGTCCACGCTCATTGCTGACCAGTCCCTGAGACCCCACGGAGAGCCTGTCTGCCGCCTCTTCCTCAGCCAGGGCCTGCAGGACCCTCCCCCGCGGCCCCGGCCTGAGACCCGGCCTCTGGGAAAGTGCGGAGTTGGGAGCTGTCACAGTGGGCTGTGATCCTTACAGCTTCTCGTGTCATCTCTAAGGAGTCCCTCTAATTACACCCCGTGAGAAACACTTGTCATCCTCTGAAGTAAAAAGAAGAGACAAACCTTTTAAACTCTAAACTTGCTATGAGCCCAGGCTGCCTCTGATTTTACCCGTCAGAGCTCGGGGCGGCAGCACTGCGCACTCCAGCGGATGATGCAGCTGAGACGTTTGTTGAAATCCCTCATCCTGTGCTTTAGCCTCCCCTGCTCCCCTGCAGACATACACAAACTATGGGGCGCACAGAAGGACCTGGCTCTCAAGCCCATCTGCCCTTGGGGGTCTCCCGGGTGTCAACCAATAGATTCTGATTTCATTTTGCTCGAGTGCAGCCTGGGCCCAGGGACTCTTCAGAGTGCCCCCAGGTTATTCTGAGGAGTGGGGACGTTTAGGGAACCTCTGCTGTAAAGGAAGGCTGAGGCCCCAGCACTCACGTGGCCTCTGCTTCCCACGCACAGGGCGAGGCTGGCGCGTGGGGGACCCGCTGTGCTCATCCTCAGCTCAAATGAGAGCCACTGCAGCTCCAAAAGAAGGGGTCAGGGGTCTGCAGGGGTCAAACTGAATCTCAGAGGCTCCCACGTGATTCCACTGGGCAGCCAGGGTTGAAACTGTCCCTTCTGAGGTCCCCTTCAGTTGTAGAGGCCTATGGGTCTGTGCCGTGCCCCACAAGGTTCCCCTGTGCAGCGGAAAGAAAAGTTTGCAGTCACTGATATGCCTGAGATGTGGCCACCAGTGGCCATTCCAAAAGCCTCCAATTCATTGTCACCAGCGGCTTATGCTGAAAGTGGCAAATACCCAAATCTGAGCCTCAATAAAGCCTTCAGACCCTTGGTGTTTTCTGAGAATTTATACAAACCCCCTTATGAGTGAGCTGCTCCCTCCTAAGTGGCAGCTGTGGAACTGCCATTAGTGTCTGCCCTGCGGCACTTTCCTGTGATCAGCACATGTCTTATTACAACGTGAGGATTGCTTATATTTCCTTGCCTGGGGGCTGTGGAGCCTTTCTGAACAGAAATCCCAGCCTCCTGTTCTAGCCACACCTGCCATGCCAGCAGCACACATCTTTGTACTCTTAAACACATAGACAGGATTTTTAAATGTAAATCTATTTTTGTAACTTTTTTGTGGAATATTGTCCTCTTTATGTAGCACTGAACTTTGTAAAGTATATTTTTAGGAAACTCATTTTTCTACTAAAAGCAACACAGTTAACTTTAGAAAGAGTGCAACAGAATCCAAATTTGAACGGAAATCTTTGTTGAAAAGGGTTAACTTGAGGCAAAAGTCTTTCTCTGTCTTATAAAAAGGTACAACCTCATTGCGGAGCCAAGCCAGGTTATTGCCATGGTGAAGAGGAGAATTTTCATTTTTTATATTTATAATATTGGAAAAGCTGGAAAGCACATTTAGCTTGGTCTGAAGCAGGTTCTGTTGAGTATGGGGCAATGTTGATGGAGAGAGATAATCTGTTATCACTACTAGAAGAATCCAACTGCATGTAATACTCTGATCATCTGCCAATATCGCCCTGTCAATGTAAGAAAAGCAATAATACAGCACTTTGTTGGTTTATATGTATAATGTGATTTCAATGCAAATTATTTTATTTTTATATTTACAATTGATACGCATTTATCAACATAGACTAGAAATATTTGGAGAGACCCAATAATGTTCAGCTTATCTTGGTTACTGGGTATATTGATGAAAGCCACCAACAGTCTCGCCGAGTCTCATGGCCACCGTAGAGAAGGGTCTCTCAGCCCTGGCTGCACATGACGTCACTGGGGGAGCTTTCAGAAAGCTTGGAGCCCCGCTACACCGCAGACCAATTAAATATGGATCTCTAGGGGTGAAACCCAGGTATTTGCACTTTTTATAGCTCCTAAGGTGATTGCAATATATAGCCAAAGTTGAGAACCACCAGCCTAGGGACTGGCCACGGGGACTTGTACATACAGGCAAATTCTGCAGGTGTAGGTGACTCCCAGGCCCAGAGAACTGTAGACCACAAAGACCTGAGCACCTGCCACTGAGAGTCAGGAACCTGGACAGAGTTTCCATGAAGGTTGCCCAAGCACTAGAAGAGAGAGTGTCCAACCAATCAATGAAGAGCAAAGGAAACATGAAACAGACATCTCTTTCCTATTTCCCAAGCTTTCTCCCGCCGTTAAAGTTGGACTGGTAAAGAAAAAGATAGTGAGTATTCTTGTTGCTTACGCAGCCGATATTGTTGTCCTCCCTAAAGTGACCTTTCTTTCCCAGGGTAAAAGAAAACATTGACCTGTCAGTTACATTGCAAAGGGCAGGCCCGGAGAGGGCTGCACAAGTGGTTGATGGCTTTCGTAAAAACAAGAATAAAAAAAAAACACTTTTTATACATTCTTCATAAATTATCCCTGGGATAAAAATGAAAGTGAATAGTTGTGTGTTTTCTTCCATGGATAGCTACACAACCGCAGTGGGTCCTTTGAGGCTGTAAACCTGTCTGTCCAAATGACCCAAGTGCTGAGAATCTCCACCATGTGGTCTGGCAGACCACACTCCAGTTACACTTTCTGATGCATTTACTTATTTTTAAAAAAGAAACCCTGTTGACCTGATTTGGCTACAAAAATAATCTTGCTCTATAATATAATCTCTTGGAAATTAAGAGATCCTATGCATTTGATGACAGTGTTACAGGTGATGGTATAACTGATTAACAGCAGATAGCAATAACTTCATGCTAGAAACATTCAAATAGCTTTACAGCTTCTACATGTGGTACGTTTTAATTGTGTAAAGTTTTGCTATGATGAAAGCAGTATTTGTACAAATGAAAAGCAGGGTTCTCTTTTATACGGTTTACACTGTTGATCAGAACATGTTGGTTGTATATTGAGTATTAAAAAATTAGATGTATATTATTCATTGTTCTTTACTCTTAAGTCCCTTATAATGATACTGTATTCTTTGGTAACAATGCAGTTATTGATATTATTAACCACATCTGATGACTGTAGATGTTCTTTCCTGATAACTTTTTTAAAGAATTAATAAACTTTATTTTTAGAGCAGATTTAGGTTCACAGAAATACTGGGCAGAAAGTGCAGAGAGCTCCCATCTCCCCATCTCCCCCCACACACAGCCTCCCCCACTGTCACCATCACACCCCAGGGGCCAGGCGACCCTCCCCCACTGTCACCATCGCACCCCAGGGGCCAGGCGACCCTCCCCCACTGTCACCATCGCACCCCAGGGGCCAGGCGACCCTCCCCCACTGTCACCATCGCACCCCAGGGGCCAGGTGACCCTCCCCCACTGTCACCATCGCACCCCAGGGGCCAGGCGACCCTCCCCCACTGTCACCATCGCACCCCAGGGGCCAGGCGACCCTCCCCCACTGTCACCATCGCACCCCAGGGGCCAAGCGACCCTCCCCCACTGTCACCATCGCACCCCAGGGGCCAGGCGACCCTGCTCCACTGTCACCGTCGCACTCCGGGGTCCAGGCGACCTTTTGATGGAAAAACCCACCGGCTAGCTTGACGGGTCAGGTGCCCGGCTCTTTTGCACTGTGCCATCGAGGCCACGCTCTGACCCAAGCTTTTCACTGACCACGGTCCTTCCTATACCTCCTGAGGTCTCTCCTTCCGAGGTTTCCTTCATAGCTTTTCCTCCCTCCCGTAGCCAAGGGGGGGTTCCTTGGTGATGGAAGAGGTTTCTGTGGCGAGCCAAGGTTTTGGTTCCTCCCTGCACACAGGTGCATGGACGTGTGTGGCGATTCTGCCAAAAGCCAGGAATTCCCGCGCCGCCGCGTGCCGGGCCTCCGACTCGGCCTCGGCTCTTCGCAGCGGCTCCTCGGTGCGGTGACTTTCAGCCTCCGCCGGGACGTCCGCGCGGGACGCTCCTCACACCCTGCGCTCGGCAAAGTATTGTACCGAGGCAGGATAGGCCGGCGGTGTTGTCGCGTGAACCTCACGGGTGCCTCATCCGGCACGCGACCGTGCTGTATAAACCCAGGTTCTGCCTCTAAGCGCTCAGAGAGATGAGTAACGAAGGTTCTCTCGGTTGTTGTAGCCATAAAAGAGAGACTTAGGGGATTTGAACTCAACAACCGAGGAAAAGCAAACCTGCTGGTGAAGCAGATGATGCCACTCAAAAGGGAAGAGCAACGTCCGGAAACCGGGCGCCTGGGCTGAGCCACGGGGGGCCGGGCGCAGGGTGCTTCCGAGCCAGCCCTGGAAGCAGCTCCCCGGGGCTCAGTGCCTCGACTCTCCAGTGCACTCTGACCCCCTCAGGGCCACAGAACAAAGCCCCGCCTCCTGCCGCAGGGTCCCTCCCCAGCTGGTTACTTGTGACACGGGAGACCTGAGGGCAGGAAGCCGGCGCTGCTGGCTCAAGGTCGCCCCTAACACTTGCAGTGTGGACACTGACCGTTTCCAGGAAAAGCGCAGCTTTGTGAATGGCTCAGTGGCCTGCGTGCAAACGCAGGGCAGGACAACCAGGCCCCCTCTGGGCCTGGCATTTGTGTGGGAACCCACTGGCCTCCTGGCCTCAGTCCCCTCCCCAGGGGCCTCCCACCCCCGGCTCCCTGAGCCGCCACACCCTGACCTGGGGAAGCTCCTCCAGCGCACTGGAGCTGTGAGAATCGGAGCCGTCACCTAGGGGCGTAGCAGAGAAAGGCAAGTTTCAGCCAATGAGGCAAACACGGGCAGCATTCCCGGGCACTGCCCCTCTGAGCCTGCCGCGTCCCCCCAGGGGAAGGCCAGGGCTGACACCCCAGCTGAAGGCCGGAGCCTCAGGGCAAAGTGACAGCCGGCTTCTCCCCTCCCGCATTTCAGTGGCAGCAGTGCGGATGGGGCTTCAGCTGGAAGAGATTTTGCCTTTTGGGCCAATAATACTATAAAAGTAATCCTAACTATGTAGGGAGAGCAAAGATTTCCCAAGAATGGGAGAGTTTTATTTAAAAAAAAAAAAAAAAAAAAAAAAAAAGGACTGAATTGTTCTCTTCTGGTCCTTTGCTCGGGCCGGCTGGGCCCCAGATGTTGTTTCCTGGCTCTTCCTCCCGACCATCCGGGTCCTTCCGCCACCCCCATAAAGGGCATTTGAAGACCTGGGCAGAGAAGCAGTAAGATCACATCTGGTTTCTGCCCTGGTCTACAAAACAGTAAACAAAATATGATAAAGAGCCCGTGGGCAGACATTTGCACCTTATAAGCATCAACCTGAGGGAGCCTCAAGCTCTGCTCCTGGGTCACACCCGGGCCCGGGAGACACTCACGCTGGGGCCACTGCAATGCCCTGCACCCAGGGCCCTCTCCCTGGGATCCTGCTCCCTAAGGATCTGGGCCTGCTCGGAAACTTGGATACTAGGCTCTAAAGGAAACAAAAGCATCCCCTTTATCCCATTCCTGAAAGCTAACCCTCTGAGCCCAGGAAAAGAGCATTCCCAGCCCCGGACTCACGGCCACATGTGTGGATCTGAAGCAGGAATACAAGGGGCGCCCACAGGGGGGCTGGGGAGACTAAGGGACGTCCACAACCCGGGGTCCCCATTGCTTGGGACCAAAGGTGGCTCTGCCCAAGCAAATGGGACCTGAGAACTCACTAGGAAGTGGGAGTCCAACGTCTCCAGGGGCCCAAAGGCACGTTCCTTGTTCTAAAGTGCATAGTGTCGTCTTCCCCTGAACCTGCGGTGCCATGGAAACAACGCAGAGATGCTCTGTGTAGGCCGAGGGTGGGGGGAGGGGCGGGGTTTTCATACAGATTAATAACATAAAAGAAAATGAAAGGGCAAAGGCCCATCACTGAAAGGTTTACTAAATCCAAATGGTTTTTGAGTGTTCTGGCAAACTTTCAAAGAATAGCTATTTTTTATATTAGTTACTGTGTTTTAGAACATAGAAAAAGACAGGAAGCCTCCCAATTCATTCTACAAGATTAGAATAGTATGAAAAATCAAAGAAATACTGCAAAAAGAAAACTATAGCTTCATGTATGAATACAGATGTAGAAATCCACAATGAAATGTAGAAAATAGAATCATTTATTCCAGAAATTTAAGGATAGTTTATCTTGTTTATATACATGAAGAAAATAATAGGAGAAATGTTAATATTAACAGATGCTTACACAGCATTTGATAAAATTCATTCATATTGCTCTTAAAATCTGTTGGTCACTTAGAAATAGATGACACACCTTTAACTGGATAAAAGTATTACTATCTATCAAAAATTAATGAGAAACATCAAACTTAATGGTGAAATCACAAGAGCCTAACACCTTAAATAAGAACAAGACAAGGGTGACTATTATCATTTTTATTATTCAAAATTTCTGAAGTTCAATGGTTTGGAGACAAAGATGTATTATTTAAATATGACATATTTACATTCTTAGAACATAATCAGAAAACCACATCCCATGCCCAAAGGCCAAATCTAGCCAGCAACCAGTTTTTGTAAATTAAGTTTTATTGGAACACAGCCACACCTGTTCATTTACATGCTGTCCATTGTTACTGCTTTGTGCAGAGCTGAGTCGTTGGGACAGAGATCCCACCACGCGCAAAGCCAAAAATACTCCTGATCTGGCCCTTTACAGAAAAAGTTTGCCTACCCCAAAGCAACTGGCTGAAAAACAAATTAAACACATAAGAAAACTAGTACGGCGGCCATATAGAAATATAACCGATGGCTGTTCTACATACCATCAATCATTAGTTAGACAACATAATGGAAAAGAATTTTATTAAAAATAGCAACTAAAACTACAAAATATCTAAAATTAAATGTGCAAGAACAATATGAAAACAAAAACTCTAATACTTGGCTAAGGCATAAAAGACTAGATATATATATTCATGTATATAAAGACTTAATATTATCAAGATACCAATTCTCCCTAAATATTACATAAATTCAGTGAAATGGAAATGAGAATTTCAGTGGTTATTTTGGGGAGTATGAGCTTTAGAACTTGGGATCTATAATAGAACAGAAAATGTATCACAATAGCCAACATTTGGAAAACAATTGAGTAGTAAAACAATGATATAAAAATACACTATATAAAACTATAATTAAATCTGTATAGTGCCAATGTAGTTACAGAAAATATTGGAAACATTTGGAAGCTTGGACGCAGACATGGGTACATAGAAAGTAGCACATGATACAGGCAACACTTCCAGACAGTGGGAGGACGAAAGCTACCCAGCAAGCGGCTTTGGAGAAGATGTCTGTACATTTGAAAACCAGTTGCATCTCTATTTCACACCTTACCCCAAAGCAAATTCCAGATGGACTAAAGATCTAAACACAAAAGCCAAAGCAGCATATTGGGCAAAATGTGTGTGAATATTTCTGAACTTTAGGGTGGAAAGGTGATGGAAATGCACAAACTCCAAATACATAAAGAAAAAGATTGACAAGAAGGTCACCTAATTTTTTGTTAGTTTTTAAGGAAAAAAATGACTATACACAATAGAAAAGCCAAAATATATAGAAAGGGAAAAACTTTCTCAAAGTCAATTAATATCCTAAAATGTCAGTTAATATCCTAAAATGTGAAGAATTCCAATGAACCCATAAAATATATTAAACACCCCATTAAAACTTTGATACTGTACATAGACAATTTATGGAAAAAATACAAATGACAAATAACACTAATGAATATTTGTTCCACCTCACTAACAATGAAGAAAATGCCATTTAAAGCAAAATGATGTCAATGGAAAAACATCCAAACTCCGGAACATAATTTTAAAGAGATTTACTCTGAGCCAAATTTGAGGACCATGACCCAGAACCATGCCCAAGATGCCTTGAGCAAGTGGACTGGCTGTGGCTGGGTTACAGTTTGGTTTTATACATTTCAGGGAGACAGGGGTTACAGGTAAAGTCATAAATCAATACGTGGGACTCATACATTGGTTTGGCCGGAAAAGGTGGGCCATCTCGAAGGGGGGGGGGGCTTGTAGGTTATAGGTGGGTTTAAAGATTCTTTGGCTTTTAATTGGTTAAAGACATGAAGCTTTGTCTAAAGGCTTGGAATGTTTTAACATAGTTGCTATTTATCAGAGATAAGACATCAGACATAGATTTGTTGCGTAAATTGAGGGTCTGTAGGTTTGTCTTGCATACCCTTAGGCTTGTTAATCGGTTACAAAGGATGTCCCCAAGAAGGGAGAGGGGCATGATGAGGCCTCCTCCTGGCAGGCAATTTAGTTTTAGGATATTCCTTTGGCCACGAGGGGGTCCATTCAGTCAGCCGGTGGTCGGGGATGAGCCTTAAAATTTTATTTTAGTTCACAATTATAATCCATTTTTTGCCAGACATTTTTGTGGGAGTGTGAATTATTACAAACTTTTTGGAGAGCAACCAAAATTTTTAGTTTGTATATCCACAATATGGCAATTTCACTTGCAGAAATAAATCCTATTAAATTATTCAAAAAACTATACAAAGATAGATGAATAAGAATGTTCACTAAAGCATAAATTGTAATAGAGAAAAAATGGTAAGTTTATTGTCCATCAAAAGGAAATTTATTACATAAATCATGGAGTATCGTATTAATAATATGTAATTCTGTGCAGTTTATAGAAAGCACAGAATAAATCCATATGTTAATACAATATAGCATGGAGCTATATACTCATATATAATTTTAAGTGAAATAAAGCAAGTTGTTGAATATTTTTGTTTTTTAAAAAAAATCTGTATTTGTGTATATATCTACTGTATGTCTGTGCATCTGTTTGTGTGTGTGTGTGTATAATCTGGAAACCATCTGGAAATATTCATGTCCACAATGATGGAGACTGCTGGTGAGTAGGGAGTAGAATGTGAAATGATGAAATGGCAAAGAGAGAATATTACTTTTTATTTCATGCACTTCGGTTGTTTGAATTATATTACTTTTGCAATTGTGATAGGAAAAAAATTGGTAGTGTTTCGCCTTCCCTCTGCTCACAACAGAACACTTAGTACTGTCTTGTTTAATCGTCTCTTCCTCCTGATCTCTCTCCCCAGACAAAATCCTTGCCATGTGCCTCCTCTTGGGAAAAGCCACCTGTGAAAGGAGACACAGTCCTAGGGGACCAGGGGTGGTGGGGGGGGGGTGCATCCCACTGGGAACACTTTGGGTAGAGTGCCCAGGTTCTCGGGATGACCAGGGATGGCACATGCAGGCACAGGATGACAGAGTCCTTCCAGAGTGAGACTGTCAGCTGGATCTGCCATCACAAAGTACACGGGCGGGGTGCCTTCCACAGCAGACATTTACAGTGCTTCAGTCTGGAAGTCCCAGATCAAGGCGGTGCTGGCCAATCCGCTCTGGTGAAGACTCTCTTCCCAGCCTGCAGACAGCTGCCCCTTTCCTGAGTCCTCACGTGGCCTTTCCTCTGTGTGAGCTCCGGGAGACACACACACAGAAGAGAGAGAAGGAGAGAGATGGGGGAGGGGGGAGGGAAGGAAAGAGAGAGAAAGAACACATTCGTGAGCACTTTCTGGTCTCTTCTTATAAGGACACTAATCCTATTATGAGGGCCCCACCCTCATGACCTCATCTAACCCCACCCCCAAAAGTGCCCACCTGCTAACACCTTCACATTGGGTATTAGGGCTTCAAAACATGAATGGGGGAACACAATCAGTCTATAATACAGAAGCTTCTTTATTTTATGATGTAGAGACTGGAGAAAGATTGAGGACTTTCAGAAGGGTATGAGCACCCCACAGCTTAAGGGAGACGCAAGTATGGGCTGGAATTTCTGTCTGGACCTTGTTTCTTGAAATGACATACTGATCCAAGTCTTTGCCATTATGGGTCAAAATTTCAATGCTCCACATTTTAAATCCTAAGAAGCAAAACAGTCTTTTAAATTGTATTGGCTACAGGGACTAGCAACAGAAAGATTTGGAATGTGTTTTAAAAGTGAGTGGGAGCAGAAGAGTGTGAGGAAGAGTTTCCACAACTATATTCACTCCCAGCAGCCTGAGCCCGTCTCCACCCAAGTCTGCACGAGAGTTTAGCCCGACGCATGCAAGAACCTACTGTATGTGATTGATGACTCCTCTCCTACCCTTCTAGAATGGTCCTAGGTAAGTACCACCCTTGGGAAAAGAGACAGTAGTCAATAGTTTCTCCAGGACCTACTCCTCTTCAGATACTGGGTTGAGAAAGCTCTGCTACCATCACACAATAAAGAATGATTCATCCATCACCTTAACCAAAAGGGATACATGCAATAATTCAGCAAAGTTCTAATTAACCCTAGAAATTTTAGTTAATGAAGGAATTAAGTAAAGAAACAATAATAATTGGTAACATGTTGATATTTAAATGTAGACCAGATACTCTGATGAGGGCACATCTAAGAGAGAAACGATTACTCGCACTTTACAGATGAAGAGACATTTAAGTGCATGCACACTGCTATTTGGACGTAGCATTACAGATCTACTGCATCTGCATCGGTGTTTTACCTTGCTAAGAACTACGCGGGGGTAAAAGTCACGTCAGCCTTGCTCAGGACCACAGCCTACACAGAAGGGTATTCCTGGGGATGAGCCACACATTGCCTGGACTCCACACACAAGCGGAAACCAGTCAGCTCTGCGGCAGGATCGGACCCAGGCCTCCCCCGCAGGACGCAGACCGCAAGTGTGCACCGGCGTGCAGTGGATAATCTCCCCTCTCTGCCCCAAACGTTGACTGACCGTGTCTGTGCCAAGCCAGTGTTCCAAAACAAAGCTTCACACACACACACACTCACACATGCACTCACAACCGTGGGCGAGGAGCCCTGTGCACACACCAGCCTCTCACCTGCCAGGGGAGGATTCTGACACCAGGGTGCCGGCCAGGCTGAACCCGCGCGGCCTGGCAATGTCCTTTTCCACAGGAAAGGACAAATTGAAAACAATCGGCATGGGATCTAAGACAACACTCTTCATGATAACAAGTGCAGAACATAACATGGAAGACACAGCAGCGAAGCGCGGTCTCTGGGATGGCCTTCTGGAGCTGGTGAGCTACGGGGCACTAGAGAGATCAGTGGTTGCCAGGGGCTGGTGGGGACGGGGACGAGTAAGTGGCACACAGGGGATTTAGGACAGGGGAACTACTCTGTGTGCTACTACAGTGGCGAATACCTGTCATCACACATTTGTCCAAACCCATCAAATGCACAGCACCAAGAGTGAACCCTAATGCCACCAGCTGTGGACTTGGGGTGATGCTGAGGGCGGTGTGGGTCCATAGCGTGCACCAGAGGACCGCGCTGGCGGGCACGCTGACGGGAGGGCCACGCACGTATGGGGGTGGGGTGTGTGGAAAGTCTCTGTACCTTCTGCTCCATTTTTCTGTGAACCTAAAATCGCTCTAAAAAATAAAGTCTTTCTAAAAATCTCTTTAAAGGAAAAAAGAAGTGCATTTTAAACAAATTCTCTTTGTTACTTCTGGTAGACACTTGGCACAGGGGAGGACTGCACTTCCCTGCCCCGGGGAGCGGAGTGGGCCAGGCAGCTTGTTCTGACCAGCGGGCTGTGACGGAAGTGACACGTGAAACTCCCGAGACAAGGCGTGACCGTGCAGTGCGGACACTCTGCCCACGCCCTCCTGCGCGAGGAGGCCCGTGTGGAGGCGGCAGAGGGGCGCAGTCCCTGCAGCTGTGCGCTCTGCGCCCACGTCGTGGCCGCCGCCCTCGTCGCCTCCACCCTGCCGCCTCCGCTCCGTCTGGCTTCCGCGCAGGGCGGGGCTTTCAGTCCAAGACCACGGGGTCATTAGGTCAAGGGGCTGTTATCTCTCAGCTTGCAATGCCCACTTGGTTCCACGTGAGCATTTTCCACGATAGTCACCTAAGACAGCAGTCCCCAACCTTTTTGGCACCAGGGACCAGTTTCATGGAAGACAAGTTTTCCACGGGGTGGGGAGTGGGGAGTTCAGGCGGCGACGTGCAGCCCTGTTCTCCTGACAGGCCGGGGACCGTACCGGCCGCAGCCCGCGGGCTGGGCGTCGCAGACTTAGGATACTAGCCAGGCCGAAAGTATTCGTTCCTGTCTTTTCGCTAGGACGTTTCCCATTCATGCCTTCATTCTCTGACAACAATTACTGAGCAGCCACCAAGCCCAGCAACTGCCCCAGCCAGACACGGGGAGCTCAGTAGGAACAGAGCTAGCACGCGCTGGAGCCACAGCGTGTTTCCGTGTCACCCTCCTTCCCGCGATGACACACGGGGAGTCTGGAGGCACGAAGGAGTTCCCAGCCAGATGGTTTCTTTAGCTGGTTCCGTTTTTCTCCGGGGACATATTTACTCACTTTAAGAACTTCTGAAACCTCCTCAGGGCTTCCCTTGCCGAAGTCCCTGCCTCTCTTCCCCAGACAAGGCTTCTGCTTCCCAGGTCCGGCCATGAGACTCAGCCCTCCCCCCGCCCCCTGCCCCCCCACCCCCGGGGCAGCTCAGGCCACCTCTCACCTGGGCAGGGCTCAGCCCGCGCCTGGCCTTCCTCACCCACAGGAGCCGCAGCCCCACACCGCCCTGCCCGGTGGTCTGTCTGAACCCAGCTCTCCCACAGCCTGCAGCACCCTCAGCCTCGGCATCGCCCTGGGGACCGAGCCCCCAGCAGGCATCCGCGCAGGCTGCCACCTGGCTCTCGGTCCCGCCACCCCTGGCGGGCCGCTCCCCACCACCTTGCCCTCTGTCTGGGCTGCTCTCTCATCCTTTCCATCCTGCTCACCTGGCCCACCACTCACTCCTCCTCCGAGACCCACAGGGGTGCGGTCCCCTCCAGGAGGCCACCTCTAGGGCTAAGTGGCCCCTCTCAGAGCTGTCATAGACGCTGTAACTCTATCCTCACACATCAGATTAATATTGAAAATCCCATCACATGGAATTTTCCCCAACTAGAAAAAGGTTTTTTTGGAACCAAGGATCATGCTGTATCACTCTTCAATCCTCTGGTGCCTGGACCAGGACCTGGCACATAGCAAGTTCTCAATAAAAGGTGGGTGACCTGAGCTAGCGCAGCCTCTGCCGGCACCTGCTTTTGCACCTAACAGCCCTTCCTCCCACACAGATCCAGAACAGGATGACTCCACGGCGACTCTCTCCTTGCTCAGTGAAATCAATTTTTCAATGACCAAAGGGAGGACTTTTAGCAGAACGAAATGACCAGCAAAACTCAGTTGAAATCCCTCAGCAGGGGTCCTGAACCATGTCTCTGGCTGGTGGCCTGTCTCTAGGGCACACCCCTGTCATCTACCTGTCCCATCCACCCCTGCACAAGGCTGTGACTCCTGCTTCTCTCCACTCTGTCCTCTCCTAGGCGCTGCAGCCATCTATACAGCCTGGCACAGTTGGGGTGTCTGTCCCCTTCGAACTGCATGTTGGAATTTGATCCCCAGTGCAGGAGGTGGGGCCCGGGAGAGGTGTCTGGGTCATGGGGTGGATCCCTTGTCAATGGCTTGGTGCTGTCCCTGCCTCTCGGGCAATGCGTGAGCTCTCCTTCTATGAGTGCCCGGCATAGCTGGTCCTTTAGCAGAGCTTGGCACTTCCTCCTGTTCCTGCTCTTGCCATGTGACCTGCCTGCTCCCCCTTTGCCTTCTGGTGCCTGAAAACCTGGGAACCACCTGGGACTCAACTGGTAGGAGGTCCCTGTGACTCCTGGACACTCCTTAAAGATGTTTCTCTCTTGCTTTCTGGCAGAGTAATATGTCCCCACTGAATCAGCAGGAGCAAGTGGCAGTGAGGGGTGTGAAGCATCCTGGCAGGCTCTGTCACAGCCTGGGCCACCTGTGCAAGGACAGTGCTCACAGCCAGGGTGGCTGCCAGGGTGGTACTCGCCACTCCATGCCTAAGAACCAACCCACACGACCATGCCTCCTCTCTCCCTCCTTGGGCCGGAGAAAGGGTCCCCCCAACACCCGCTGCGTGAGTCACTCGGAGCCCCGCCTTCTCCAGAGCCTGCACTTTTTCAGCAGGAGAGAAACTTTCCCTCACCCCTAACTCTCTCCCCACCAGCACTGACGTGTTCCCCAGAGGCTGTGCCTCAAGGACACCAGGACTCCAGTCCCAGGGCTGCAAGAAAGGGAGCAGGTCCTTCAGAATGGATCTGGAGGCAAACAGTGGAAAGCAATCGATTTCAAAATTTACAAGCCTTAAGCAGAAAGGGGCCAACCTCCTTCCAGGAGATGAGCCCAGAGACAGCCCAGGCCTGTGCCGCCGCCCACTCTCTCTGTCTACACCGTTCCAAGTGTGCCGTTTTCTTCATCGCACCTGCGGGGAGCAGGTAGCATTCCAGGCAGGAAGATGGGACAAGGGCAACAAGGAACGTGAATGAGCCTTGGCCCTTTGTTCAGGAATCTAGACGGCTGACCACAGGCAATGAGGGTGCCGGGCTGTGGTGAGGGAGTGAATCCTCCAGGTAGCAGTCGCAGTCCTGTCACAGCACCCATCCAACAGGCTCGACATGGGGGTGCTTGGGCTGCAGGGAGGCTGGAACCCCGCAGTTCTGCTGTGTTCTCCACC
Source organism: Eulemur rufifrons (assembly GCF_041146395.1). Taxonomy (NCBI): domain Eukaryota; kingdom Metazoa; phylum Chordata; class Mammalia; order Primates; family Lemuridae; genus Eulemur; species Eulemur rufifrons. Next base: position 2,070,328 of record NC_091011.1, on the reverse strand, counting down.
CCGCATGCAGTGGGCCCTGGACAGGTGATGGGGATGGGAAGGGCAGAGCTACACGGACTGCATGGAGGGGGCTGGACAGCTGCAGCCATTGTCCACACCCAGCCGGGGCGGGGGGACGTGCAGGCCTGGATACAGCTGCAGGGGGACCAGCAGGTGACGGGGAACCCAGGCGGGCCGAGTGGGCAGCCCACGCAGATATGCATTAGAGAGGAAGCCTGGCACTTCACAGACATACAGTCACCCAGAATTGCTCCCAGGCGCACCCCAGCAATACTGGGAGCAAGATCCAGGCAGGAAGGCCGATTCCAGGCTGCGGCCCCTGGCGGGAGTGGGCCCACTCCTGCCGGAAATGACCAGCTCCTGTGGATGCCAACTCCGCACCTGGGCAGGCCCAGCCGTGGGCGAGGCTGGGGTGAGTGGAGCCAGCGCATCCTCCCGCCCCTCTTCAGCCCCTGCGGCCATCACACACCCCCTCCTGCACCAGAGCCTCATCCACAGCAGTGACTCCAGGGGACAGACAGGGAACACCCTTCTTTCTTCTCCCCACAACCTCCTGACTGGAGTTTCGATCCTGCTCAATTGTGCCAGGCCTGGCTACTCTCTCATCTACTTCTGCATCGTTGAGGGCACTTTGTCTGCTGGGGCGCCCTGGGGTCTGGGCAGGCGCAAGAGCCCTGCGACTTGTTCATCCTCCGGGCCCCACACAGCTGGCATCTGAACCCCTTCACTTCTGCTAGCGTCCTCTGCTTCCAGTCCAGAATTCCAACTTTTTCCTGCAGGTGCAGCAGCTGTCTTGCAACCAGGAGGGACTGAAGCACTTCAGTGTCTGTTTTGTCACCTGAAGCCTTTGCATATTGCAGCTCAGGTTTCACTACCGCCCCCTTGGCCTCCCCAGCTGACAGTACCCAAAGAACAGGCCAGCCAGCGACGGTCACTCATCACGGAACAAGAAGCAGGGACGCACCCGCAGTCAGAGCCTCGCCTGGTGTGGAGTTTTCATTCCTACACAATATAGAATTAAGAGCATCCTCTTGAGAATAAATTATCTGAAATCATTGGGATAAGGCGTCTCACCAATAAAGACTGCAAGGTTGCTACAAAGCCAGGAGTTCTGCCCAGAAGTTTCTTTGACATCTTCCTCTCCCCCTTTTTCAGACCTCACACCCAATTTCAAACAAATAAAGAACATATACATATTAAAGAAAAGAACATCAGTGTCTTGCGTGTCTCCCAACACATCCCTCTGCAACCCTCTCAGAGGGAACCACAACCTTGAATTGTGTGTCTATCCTTCTCTTGTTTTTAAAAACATAGTTTTATCACAAATTAATGCATTTCTAAATAGTAGATTACTTGATTTTGTTGGTTTTTCTTGCTCTGAAAATGAATGCTTTCTCCGCTCCACATCATGCTGGTAAGATTAGCCGTGTTCTGTCGAGCTGTGACACAGTCATTTTCTGCGCTGTATCTTTTATATTCAGGCAAGAGATGATGAGAATTATAGGCCCGGTTCCTCCTGCTTTTAGCCCACATGGCGTTCTATCCTCCGAGGTGAACTTTGCAGATGGCTGGAATCTTCACCGGCACAGTGTCGGGCCTCACTGGGGAAAGGCCTCTTTGACACCGAGGCATTTACCCTGCTTGGGAGGTGAGGCTGCCGCGGGTGCAGGGGCAGCTAAGTGACATGGGAGTGATCTTAATCAGTCATAAAAATTGTTATTGCTTCTCTTGCTTGGAATAGCTCTGCAGAAAACAGAAATGGCCATGTTATTCTCAGGAATGCACTTAGGTTAGTTATTCGAGGCCATCATCACAGCCCATACAACTCAGAGGGAGGGTGACCCCACCATTTATTTGCTCAGTCTCCCCAGCACAGGGAGATCTGGTGACCGATCCCATTTCTCTGGGTCCTGAATGCACACAGCTTCAGCCTCAAACTGCTCTCCTCAGGGTCTCAATAAACTAAATTCAACAAGAGAGCGTTAGTGTCCCAAGTGGCACAGGCGCAGAACGTCCCGTGGGGCATGAGCTGCGAGACCTGGCCTGCTCCCGGTGCATGCGCCACCATGGTGGCGGGGGCTGCGCTGTCCCCCGCTGGCCTGGCTGCTCATCTGGACCTGACGGCCTTCACCGGCGTCCCTGCCAGCTCCACAATTCCAGCCTCCTTTGACTTAGCAAGAGATCCAGAAAATGTGGTGTACACGCCACGGAGCACTGCTCAGCTGAAAAAAGGAATGAAATCATGTCTTCTGCAGTAACTTGGACGGAACTAGACACCATTGTCCCAAGTGAAGTGTCTCAGAAATGGAAAAGCAAACACCACATGTTGTCTCCAACAATTGGGAGCTAATCAAAGAGCACAGATGGGCACAAAGAGACGTAAAGGACATTGGAAACAAGAAGGGGGAGGGTGGGGATGGGAGGTCAAAACCTCTGGGGTACAAGGAACAGTGTTCTGGTGATGGGCACATGGCAAGCCCTGATTTATATTAGGTATCCATGTAACAGAAACATCTGCACCCCCTTAACATTGCAAAATGAAAAGAAAGAAACCCGGAGAGGAGCTCCTGGGCAGCTGCAGGCGGAGAGCAGAGCTTTGCTGCCGTCCTGCACGCATGCTCACGTGCTGGGCAGCCAGCGATGCCCCCGCGCTTCCGCAATCTGCCTCATGAGCCCAGGTTTGGCTTGGAGGTAGACCAAGACTAATTGGCAGGGGATGGGAACTTCAGCTTTCCCTTCTTCCCAACAAAACCACAAGGTCCACTGCCTGGGCCCAGCCTGTCCACACACATTTTCCAGTAACTAAGACACGTTGAGGCAGCTTCAAAAGCATGAGCTATGCTGACTCTACAAATTCAAAAATGAGAAAGGAAAAGCAATAGTCTGCATCTATTCCATAATTAAGCATGGTTTCATCTCACAGACAGGAGACACACTTTCTCCCACTGAGGAGCTCATCTGGGCTCTGCCGCTCTCTAGGACCTTGGGCGAATCCACATCCCCTGCAGAGTGAGGGGTGGGGCCGGAGGGTCCCTAAGGTCACCCCACCTCTAAGGTGTCAAGATAAGATGATCTGTCTTTAATGAAAGAAACACGGGCACATACCTATTTGGAGAGAGTTAAATGTATAGAAAAAGAAATTTGGATCCAGATGTTGCCTTCCTCCACATCTGCGGTATTCATCCAGCATCTGTTCTGTGTGGGCCACGGGCTTTGTACTCATGAGTCACACAAGCACGAAACATCAGTTACGGGACTTGGACTGAGGCCTGCTTCAAAGTGCACGAGTTTAAACCGCAGATCCTGGATGTTTTGCTTGGTGGGAAACAAAGCAGAGAGACCACTGTGTTGTTCGTGGTGGGCACTGCTCCACTGTCCAACCAGGTGCTCTGGGCTTCGCTTCTGGCAGCCCGGCTTTCCTCACAGTATCCCCACTTTAAAGCTATAATTGGAAGGAAAAAGGAGATTGAGGGGTGACTAAATTGTGTGTCACACTTCTGTGATCAGATGCACACAAAGGGTGGGAAGGGGCTGTTTTGCTTCCTTTTTTATGTTTTCTGAAAAAAGAAGGAAGCTAAGTTGGGTTAAACCTGAGGAAGCACTTCCAGGGAGTGACAATTTCCAATGAGCCTCTGCAGTGACTTTCACAAGCCTACATGAAATGAATACCACACAGGGTTGCTTCTTCTAGTGCTCTCTGAAAACATGCAAAGATTCTACAGAAATAAGCTTGATCATTTTTAAAGAACTTAACTTGAAGAAAATTGGACTTTTTTCAGGAACCATTTTATTATTTTATTTTTTCTTCTTTTCTATTTATTTATTTTCTATTTCAGAATATTATGGGGATACAAATGCTTTGGTTACATAAATTGCCTTTGCACCACTCAAGTCAGAGCTACAAGCGTGCCCATCCCCCAGAAAGTGCACTCTGCACGCATTCGTTGTGAATAGACCCATCCCCTCCTCCTCTTCCCACCTGGCACCCACTGAATGTCACTTCCATATGTGCACATAAATGTTGATCTATTAGTACCAGTTATATGGTGAGTATATGTCGTGCTTGTTTTTCCATTCTTGTGATACTTCACTTACGAGAATGGGCTCCAGCTTCATCCAGGATAATACAAGAGGAGCTAGATCACCATTGTTTTTTTGTGGCTGTATAATCCTTGATATAGATATACCACATTTTATTAATCCACTCATGGATTGATGGGCACTTGGGTTGTTTCCACATCTTTGCAATTGTGAAATGTGCTGTTGTAAATATTCAAGTACAGGTGTCATTTTTATAAAATGTCTTTTTTTCCTTTGGGTAGATGTCCAGTAGTGGGATTGCTGGATCAAATGGTAGTTCTACTTATAGTTCTTTTAGGTCTCTCCATACTACTTTCCACAGAGGTTGTACTAGTTTGCAGTCCCATCAGCAGTGTATGAGTGTTCCCATCTCTCTGCATCCATGTCAACATTTGTTGTTTTAGGACTTTTTGATAAAAGCCATTCTCACTGGAGTTAAGCAATAGCTAACTGTGGTTTTGAATTGCATTTTCCTGATGGGTAGAGATGTTGAGCATTTTTTCATTTGTTTCCTGGCCATTGCCCATCTTCATTTGAAAATGTTCTGTTCATGTCTTTTGCCCACTTTTTAATGGGGTTGTTTGATTTTTTTTCTTGCTGATTTTCCTGAGTTCTATATAGATTCTAGTTATTAGCCCTGTATCAGATGTATAGCATGCAAATATTTTCTCACAGTCTGCAGGTTGTCTATTTACTCTAGTGACAGTTTCTTGGGCTGTGCAGAAGCTTTTTAATTTGATTGAGTCCCATTTATTTATTTTTGTTGATGCTGTGATTCCTTTTGGGGTCTTCTTCATAAATTCTTTGCCTAAGCTGATGTCTATAAGAGTTTTACCAACATTCTCTTCTAGAATTCTTATGATTTCATGCCTTACGTTTAAGTCTGTTATCCATCGTGAGTTGATTTTTGTGAGAGCTGAGAGGTACAGATCCTGTTTCAGTCTTCTACATGTTGCCATCCAATTTTCCCAGCACCATTTATTGAATAAAGATTCTTTTCCCCAGTGTTTTTGTCTCCTTTCTCAAAGATCAGATGGCTATATGAGGATGGCTTTATATCTGGGTTCTAAGTTCTGTTCCATTGGTCTATGGCTCTGTTCTTATGCCAGTACCATGTTGTTTTGGTTACTATAGCCTTGTAGTATAGCTTGAGTCTGGTAAATTGATGCCTCCTAATTTGTTCTTTTTGATTAATTTTGCATTTGCTATATGGAGTCTTCTCTGGTTCCATAGGCAGCGTACACTTATTTTTTCTAGTTCAGCAAAAAATAATGTTGGTATTTTAATAGGGATTGCATTGAATTTGTAGATCACTTTGGGTAGTATACACATTTTAACAATGTTGATTCTTCCAATCCATAAGCATGATATGGTTTTTCATCTTTTTATGTCCTCTGCTATTTCCTTCCTCAGTGTTTGATAGTACTCACTGTGGAGGTCTTTCACCTCCTTAGTTAAATATATTTTTAGACAGTTTATTTTCTTTGTTGCCATTGTGAAAGATATGGAGTCTTTGATTTGGTTCTCAGTTTGATTTTTGTTGGCATATAGGAATGCTACCAATTTGTGCACATTGATTTTGTAATTTGAGAATTTGTTGAACTTATTTATCAATTCCAGTAGTCTTTTGGCAGAATCATCAGGGTTTTCTAGACATAAGATCACATTGTCAGCAAAGAGCGGTAGTTTAACCTCTTCTGCTTCCATTTGGAGGCCACTGATTTCTTTCTCTTATCTGATTGCTCTGGCTAGGATTTCCAGCACTATGTTGAATAGAAGTGGTGGTAGAGGGCAACCTTGTCTGGTTCCAGTTCTAATTGGGAGTGCTTTCAATTTTTCCCCATTCAGTATGATGTTGGCTGTGGGTTTGGCATATATGGCTTTTACCATCTATGCCTATTTTGTTAAGCGTTCTTATCATAAAAGGGTGCTGAATTTTTTCAAATACTTTTTATGTGTCCATTGAGAGGATTGTATGGTCTTTGTTTTTACTTCTGTTTATGTGGTGAGTTACATTTATAGATTCGTGTGTGTTGAACCATCTCTCCATCTCTGGGATGAAGCCAACTAGGTAGTGATGGATTATTTTTTGAGAAGTGACTGAATTCAGTTTGCTAGGATTTTTGAGAATTTTTGCATGTATACTCATAAGGGATATTGGTCTATAGTTTTCTTTTTTTGTTGAGGCCTTTCCTGGTTTTGGCATCAAGGTGATGTTGGTTTCATAAAACGTGTTGTGGAAAATTCTTTCCATCTCAATGTCATGGAATAATTTTGGCAGAATAGGCACTGGTTCTCTCTGTAGGTCTGGTAAAATTGGAGTTTGAAACTCTCTGGTGCAGTTTTGTTTTTTTTTGTTGGAAGATTTTTTATTAACGCTTCAATTTTGGTATTTGATATTGGTCTCTTCAGGAATTTTATTTCTTCCTAATTGAGCCTAGGGAGGTTGTGTATTTCTAAGAATTTGTCCATTTCCTCCACATTTTCATGTTTATGTATGTGTATATTTTTATAGTATTCATAGATGATATTTTTATTTCTGTGGTATTGGTTGTAATTTCTCCTTTTTTCCTTCCTGATTGAGCTTATTAAAGTCATTTCTTTTCTGCTTGTGGTTAATCTAGTGAAAGAAGTGTCAATTTTGTTTATCTTTTCAAAGAACCAACTTTTTGTTTTATTAATCTTGTATATAGTTTTTTTTATTACCGATTTCATTTAGTTTGTCTCTGATTTTAGTTATTTCTTTTCTTCTGCTGGGTTTGGGATTGGTTGGCTCATCCTTTTCCAGTTCTTTGAGATGATGCATTAGATTGTTGCTTTGTGATCTTTCTGTGTTTTGGATGTAGGCATTTATGGCTATAAATTTTTCTGTCAGGAGTGCTTTAGCTGTTTCCCACATATTTTGATAATTTGTGTCCCCTTTATAATTTAGTTCAAAGAATCTTTTGATTTCCATCTTAATTTCCTCCTTGACCTATCATTCAGCAGTAGGTTGTTTAGTTTCCATGACTTTGTGTAGAGATGAGTGTTTTGTTGGAATTGATTTCTAATTTTATTCCATTGTGGACTCGAAGATACATGTATAATTTCTTTTTTTTTTTAATTTGTTGAGACATGTTTTTCAGCCTAGCATATGGTCAATCTTAGAGAATGTCCCATGTGCTGAGAAAAATGTATATTCAGTGGTTGATAGAGCAGAGAAATAAGAGCAAAGCCTATAAGAAATATGGGATTATGTGAAGAGACCTAGCATAAGAATCATAGGCATTCCTGAGGGTGAAGAAGAAAATACACAAGGGTTGGATAATCTATTGGAGTGAATAATGGAGGAAAACTTTCCTGGCCTTCCTAGAAATCTAGATATCCAGGTACAAGAAGCTCTAAAGACTACTGGGAGATTCCTCTCAAAGAGGCAAACACCAGGACAAGCAATCATCAGACTGGCCAAAGTAAACACAAAAGAGGCCCTCCTATGAGCCATAAGGAAAACCCATAAGACTACTGCAGACTTCTCAATTGAGACCTTACCACCCAGACAGAATAATGCCCAGTCTAGAATTTCGTATCCTGCAAAACTGAGTTTCATATATGAGGGTAAATAAAGTCTTTCTCAGATAAGCAAACACTGAGAGAATTTGTCAAAACAAGATCTGCCCTGCAGGAAGTACCCAGAACAGCTTTACACACAGATCAGCACGATAGATACTCACCAGTGTAAAATCATCCAAGAGCTAAAGGTCAAAGGCCAGATACTATAATGGCTCAAGAAAAAAAACAAAGCAACAAAATTCAACTCAAAAGGATCAACAGAAATCTGCCCCACTTGAAATGCTAATCAAAACCACAATGAGATATCACTTAACTCCAGTGAGAATGGCCTTTATCAAAAAGTCCCATAACAATAAATGTTGGCGTGGATGCAGAGAGACAGGAACACTCATACACTGCTGGTGGGACTGCAAACTAGTGCAACCCCTGTGTAAAGCATTATGGAGATACCTTAAACAGATTCAAGTAGACCTACCATTTGATCCCGCAATCCCATTACTGGGCATCTACTCAAAGGAACAAAAGACATTCTATAAAAAAGACATCTGCACCTGAATATTTATAGCAGCACAATTCACAATCGCAAAGATGTGGAAACAACCCAAGTCCCCATCAGTACATGAGTAGATTAGTAAAATGTGGTATATGTATACCATGGAGTACTACTCAGCTATAAGAAATAACAGTGATATAGAACCTCTTATGTTCTCCTGGATAAAGTTGGAACCCATTCTACTAAGTGAAGTATCCCAAGAATGGAAAAATAAGCACCACACGTACTGACCAGCAAATTGGTTTCACTGATCATCACCTAAGAGCACATTTGGGAATAACATTAATTGGGTGTCGGGCAGATGTGGCGGGGGGGGGGGGGGGGGGGGGATGGGTGTATACCTACATAAAGAGTGCAATGCGCACTGTCTGGGGAACGGACATACTTGAAGCTCTGACTCGGGGGTGGGGGGGGCATGGGAAATATACATAACCTAAACTTTTGCACCTCCATAATATGCTGAAATTAAAAAAAAAGAGAGAGGGAGAGAAAAAAGAAATCTACCCCACTTATCAATTCTTTTAATAAATGTGAATGGCTTGAACTGAAGAGAAATAGGCTGGCCCAAGGGATAAATATACATAAGGAAAATTAGACTTCTTAACACACAAGCACAGCTATTTTCTTATCAATTCAAGGTAATTGTTTTCTAGGATGGCTACAATGCTCTAGGCTGTTCCTGAACATTAGAAATACAATAAACCATAAGGGCCCCCAATGTTATGTACACTATTATGTAAAAGAGATTCTCTCCCTATAAGTGGGGAGGAAGTACAAATTGAAAAGACATACAGCTATTTGAATTTCAATTTTGGGAAACAAATGTATCAGCCTCCCAGGACAAGTCAAATTCTGGTGACGAATGATAACCACATTATGCCAGCAGGGCAGTGGGCCAGGATGGAGAAAGACAAACCCAGCGGCTGCCTCCTCCCCCGGCCCCTCCTCACCGTGGCAGCAGGAGGAGGCAGAGCAGGCTGACCTGGGGGCCGTGGCTGCTCACCTCCCAGCAGCCCAGCTAGCACAGCCCTAGCAGAGGGCCAGTGACACAGCATCTGCCCACCCTCATCTCCAAGGACAGAGCCACCTGGCTCTCCTGTCACCTTGCCGAGACATTTCTGATCTCAGTGAATCTGCTAATGAAGCTCAGCCTTGTTCCAGAATTCCAGCTGGACCCCAGAGAGCTGGTCTGGCACCACCCTGGAAGCCAGGGCTTAGCACTGCTCTGGGAAGGTGCTTGGCCCCAGCAGCCCCCTCCCCACCTTCATGCCCTGGCCTGCCTCTGCGGGGAGGAGACTCCATGATGACAGAGACTGCCCCATCTGGTGTGGCGAACACAGCAGTTAACATACTAGAAGCACCAATCTGACATCAGTATCGAGAGCTCAGAAATGACACCAAAGGCTCTGCCAGGGAACCTTTATGTTAATGTTTTATCGAGTCAATTATCTGTAGCAACAAACTTTTCAGGAATACATGGGCCAAAATTCTAAAATAATACAATATTGATAAATCTCCTAAAATGAAAATATTGCGTTGCATTACAGAGTTATTTCACTCCAGGCAAAGGCCAAAGAAACTGAAGGTTCAGAAAGGCTGTGAGCGTGAGAGGTTTCACTACACCACCAGCCTTCCGTGCTGCGGTGCAGGGCGGTGCAGGGCGGGCGCAGGGGTAGGCCCAGCGTCCACACAGCCAAGATGGGCAGGCTGGTGACGGGCACAGGATGTGCAGACACGGCAGAGGAGGCCAGTCGGCAGGAAAAGGTGGGAAAATGGGGCAGAAAGCAGCAGACAAGAACCAGCTCCATGGGACTCCTCCAGGCCAAATCTATAACAACTTGAACAAAAGAAATGGTGAGTGCAACAGATTATGACCCAGTGAATAAAAGAGGAATTCATGAGTCCATAACTGATATAGGACAAGCAAATAAGAGCGAAGAGGAAGCACTTCCTTAAAGTAGAAGGCCAAATGACAATCACAGAGCAAAGGATGGAAATGTCACAGCATTGGCCTCGCCCTGACGGTGCAGAAGCAGCGATGAGTATAGCCGTTGGCGCCTCACCGCACACAGGGCAGTGTCTGCGCCGGCCCTCACTGTGTTGTTCCCCACTGCGCACAGTCAACAAACAGCAACGACAATAATAAGTTATGTCAGTTCACTGAAGAACGTTCTTGGCAAAGCAGTAAAAATTATTAATTTCATTGTCTTTTTTTTAAATGATTTCATTGAGGTCTGATTGACATGTAAAAAGCTGTACATATTTAATGTGTGCATCTTGAACTTGGGGACAAGTGTACACCCTTGAAACCATCACCACCATCAAGACCAGAAACATCCATCCCCTCCCAAAGTTTCCTCCTGTACCCTGTCTTTTTTTTAAATTTATTTTTATTGAGGTAAAATATACATATATAATTTACCATCTTTCCCATTTTTAAGTATACAGTTCAGTGGTAATAAGTACATTTATTACTGTTTCGTTGGAGGTTTTTGCAATGCGAGCTCTCAGCATTAGATCTCTCCTTTTAGCGAATTTTAAGTACACAATTCAGAATTGCTGGAGACAGGCCCAGCGCTGTCAATGAGATCGCCAGCGTAGACTCATCCTGCGTGACAGAAACTCTGCGCTTGGCCATCACCTGCCCCCTCCCCACCTCACCCCCGCCCCTGGCAACCACTGTTCCAGTTTCTGCCTGCAAGCGAGGTTATGCGGTGTTTGTCTTTCTGTGTCCGGTTTATTTCACTTCACATAGTCCACCCGTGTTGTTGCCAGTGACGGATCCCTTCGACTGCACTCCACTGTGTGCACAGCGCGGTGTCCTAGCCCGCCCAGTCTATTTACAGACGCCCGGGTTGTCTCCTTACGTCGGCAGTGTGACCAGTGCAGCAAGGGCTGTGGGGCGCAGACGTCTCTCTGACGCTGGTTCAGCCCCTTTGAATGCAGCCCAGGAGTGGGACTGCTGGAGCCTGTGGTCGTTCGGTTTTTAGTTTTTGAGGAAGCTCCATGCTGTTTTCCACAGTGCCTGTGCCACTTGACATTTTCACCAGAAAATTAAAATTTCCCTTTTATCTGCTTTCTCATCAGCGCTTGTTATTTATTTATTCATTTTTGGTGGTTGTCAATAATAGACACCTTACCAGGTAGAGATGGCAACTCGTGGTGGTTTTTATTTGCATTCCCCTGATGATTAATGATGCTGAGCTTCTTGTCATACACCGGTTGGCGATTTGTGTGTCTTCTTTGGAGGAAAGTGCGTACGAAGCGCTTCTGCCGGGCGTGAACTATGTTGCCATCCCAGGGAAACGCATTTGCACTAAATTTGATTTACAAGCTAAGCTAGCCAGTTTGTTCATGGAACCCCAATTTTACTTGAAAAAAATGAATGACAGACAAATATAACATTATTCTCACTTGGATATTAGGCAGACATTTTCTCAAAAGTGAACAAACCAAGCCTGTCACTTAAGGAAAATAACTGATAGCTCTAGTTGCTAATGAGAAGATTCAAGCTTAAAGAGCTTGTTAAAAAGCTTGTTCCAGTGTTGTTAAAAACAAATACTAAAATTCTGGAAAACTTACAGTTCATTAGGGACTTAAGGTACAGAGGCAGCCTCAGGCCAAATTTAGTTTGATTTTATAGTTCCCACCCCTTGGAGCGTCCCAATTTATTAGCAAATTGATGTTTTTGAGGAATCTGGCAAGAAGAAAAAAGTTTTTCTTCCAAGCTTACTTGTTCAATGCAGCAATTCTTAAACTTTTTGATCTCAAGAGGCCTGTTTATTCTTAAAAATTATTAAGGGAACGAGGAGGACGAGAGACTCGGGCAAGAGGACAGGGCAGTTTGGCTGGTTCGCAGCCCCGGCAGCAGGCAGGAGCAGAGGCTGGGTCTGAAGGCAGGGAGCCAGTCCTGGTTCCAGAAAGGAACAAACTCAGGGACCAGCCAAGGATTGCTTCAGGACTCCACGAGCAGTCCTGGATTGACCCCAGAGACCCACGGAACCCTTCCTTGGGCCAGATTTATCTGGAGCAAATAAAAGCCCAAGCAGCACAGAGAGGGTGAATGCGGCATCCTCTTACCTGGCTCTCGGCTCCCTGTGTCTGTCCTCGGCGACCAGGTCCCTACAAGCCAGTTGTCGTCTGACAAGGGACTTCCTTCATCGCTACCCGGCTGCTGCCCTTGCTTGAGTGAAGACCACACAGGCTTCGAGCTGCCTGGTGGTGTCCACCTCTGAGGCGGCCCACGATGCCTACACGCACAGCGGGGTCAGCCCTGGGCGCTGTTGGAAGGTGCACGGCCCCGCGCTGCAGGAGCATCATGCTGTGACCAGTGCGGCGGCCTCCGCGCTGCCCCAGCTCTTGGTATTCCTGGCAAGCCTGTCCTGCTTCTGCCTCAGTGTCATAACCACAGTCTCTGTCTGCACGGCCTCCGTTTTCTCACTTTTACTATAAATGCCCAGCACAAGTATATACTTTTCACGCAAAACCTAGCAGAGAGATAAAGAAGTCACCAGGCACGATTGCAGTGTTAGAGGAACCTCATAAGGGCGAAGCACGCGGCTGGGAAGAGGAGAACCCACTTCGGAAACACCCACCGCTTCAGGGAACCTGAATCACGACCAGTTGGGTAGCCCAGAGACAAAAAAATGTGACTTTGACAGTTCGGTTCCGAGACGCAAAGGAGCGCTGCTCGTCACAGAGGGTTTTTTGTTGTCCCTGCGGTGGGCTTTTTCCACAGCAGGTTTTAAACAAGTTTTGAACCATGTTGGACCCTGTGGGATTACAGGGCACTTTCCCAGGACCCTGTCATCTGTAACGGGGCCATGGAAGCTACTGCAGTGCTGGAGGGCTGTGGCCAGGGAGCTGTATGACAGTCAGCCAGGCTCTGCCGTGAGAGTTGTCCCGCACGCTCTTGATTTCTCACGCATCACGCAGCCAACATCTGGGTGCACCATGCATTTGACATTCAAGTCCAGCTACGTACTTCCGACCACAGCAGCATTCCAGACTGCAGGTAGGCTGGGCAGCGGACACGATGCCCTGGGGTTCGGAATCAGCACCTTCATTGCCTTGGTACTTCGGAGCATCGTCACTGTGATCATGGCCGATCAGAGAGGGCTCAACCCACAATCCGCATTCAGGTTTTAGTTACTTTGCAGTCATCACTGGAATTTTACTGAAGAGAGGCATATACATTATCTACTCAGCCAAATGCCAAAAGGAGGTCCAGCCCAGCTACAAGTCAGAATCCAGATGGGCCACACAAGAGGAACTGAGTAATGTTATCATGTCAATGAAACTCTAAGCTTATTGCATCAATTGCTGTAGTGGTTTGCAAAGTCACTGAATGAAAATGCAGGATTTTGAGGTGGATGGGATATGTTCTGCCATAAACTGACCTGCTTTGCAAGTCTGGATTCCAATGAACCTTTTCAAAACCACAACAAAACCTCGGTTGTAGACCAGATATCTATGTGTCCAGTTGAGCTGGATGCAGTGGACAGGCCCATCATTACAATTAACCCACACTGGAGCCCCCTGGGAATAGCAGTCACTGGAAAATTCTGATCTTGATCAGTTGCAGGAACATGCAAATGGCATGGAAGAAAACCAGGAGAAGACTCCAGCCATCCTAGAGTTGACATTCCCCATTTGTGAGCAGAAGTACTAACTGGACTGACCCACCCTGTTGCTTGGCTTAGATGCTTCTTTGATCTTACCAAAGCAGGCAATATGTGGGACATTTCTGTCACATGAGCCATTTTCCTTCCCCTTCCAGTAAGTGTAATTTCTGTTTCATTTACAGTTCTCTGAGAGAATTAAAGGTCTGGTCACATTTTAAAGGCTCCTCTTCAACCCTGAGAAGAGCATTATTCACAAGCTGAAGTTTGATAATATCACCATTGAACTTTTCCCATGATTATTTTTCATTTTGTGCTCTGCTGAGCTTTGTTGTTGAAACTCTTCCTCCTGTGTGTCCACAAATGATGTTCACGTCAACTCCCCACGGCAGGGACAGGCAGTGAGCCTTTCCTCCATGACCCGGCCAGGTGTTTCAGTACTATGTCAGCGTGATGTCTGTCTCAAATAGGAACACTTCAGAAGGAATTTCCAGAGGTTTCTAGAAATATTTGTAAATAAGAAAACGCTGACGGTGGGCAGGGAATAAAATGCCTATTTTTTTTAAATGGCAGAGATTGTGGCAAATAAAATGTGTCCAGAAAAATTTATTAAAGATTTTAAAGAGCTTTTGGCTATGTGGTTTGTATCTATCAATGTTTACTGAAGTAAAAATTAAAGGTAAGAATTTTTAAGGTATGTATTAACTCATTTAAAATACCAGTAATAAATTACAAGTTAACATAAATTTAAAATTTTTATGAAAAACAATTGTGTCTTCAAACGAAAATGTAGTGAGAAGAGTGGCACTGTTTACTATGTTTACAAATATCTGTAATCTGTTGTGGTATGCTATTATGGTTGAAATATTTGCAGAAAATTCACAAAAAGGGAGGAGTATTTAACTATCCTTTTTGGATAGTTATGGATTTTTTATATGATATCAAAACTCAAAAATATTAGTTTCTCAAAGGTTAGTTGCAATGTGGAATTTGAAAGCATGTCAATTAAATTTTCATATTCCAGCACATCAATATCCATTGCTCTATCTTACAGTTTGAATAGATCTTTTACTCAAGCATGATGTTGTTGTAACAAAATGCACTGGACATTTGGAAAATACTGGATCCTTAAGTTAGGAATTTTTTCAAACGTTGTCATATTTCATTATACAATACCAAAAACCACATCTGTTACTGTCACCGCTGATCCCATCAGAGAAGTTGTTACATATTGGGAAACTGTCAGCTCACCATGGGAGATACAAAGTTTTCTGAAACAGAATTTATTTCTCTTTTAAATATAATCACTGATGTTTATTAATCAAAGTCAAATAGGAAATAAAATACTTACCAGATTACTGCACTAACTCCTTCTCTGCTCCGGTTCATGACTTGGGATTCCCAGCTGTCGGAGCCAGTGGCAGCCGGGTCTCCTTTCCATCTGAGCATTTTAAGTCTGCCGGAAATTGTAGGTAGAGTCTTTTAGTGGTGAGAACTTTTGACGAGCCCTAAGTATAGACTGGCCATTTACAGTTTAGCTACTTTCTGGGATCCTTCCGGTGCCTTCAAAACACCGGCATTTGGGGAAAGAGCCCTTCTCCCCCCACGTCAAGAAGAATCCACTGCTTCCCAGGCCTGCTGGATTCTGCCTCCCAGGAACCTTCAGAGCTCTCTTGCCTTGGATCCATTATTTCCCGGATTCCACAGCTTCTTTCTCATTTGCTGTTTGTTTGTTTTGTTTTTCCAGAATATTACAGGGGTACAAACACTTGGGTTACATAAATTGCCTTTGTACCGCCCAAGTCAGAGCTATAAGTGTGCCCAGCCCCCAGACGGTGCACACCACACGCACTAGGTGTGAATTTACCCATCCCGTCCTTCCCCCTCCCACCGGCCTGATACCCGATGAATGTTACTACTATATGTGCACGTAAGTGTTGATCAATTAGTATCAATTTGCTGGTGGGCACATGTGGTGCTTGTTTTTCCGTTCTTGTGATACTTCACTTAGTAGAATGGGCTCCAGCTCTACCCAGGATAATATAAGAGGTGATAGATCACCATTGTTTCTTACAGCTGAGTAGAACTCCATGGTATACATATATGACATTTTATTTTTGATGGGCACTTGGGTTGTTTCCACATCTTTGCAGATGTGAATTGTGCTGCTATAAACGTTCGAGAGCAGATGCCTTTTTTATAGAATGACTTTTTTCCTTTGGGTGGAAGCCCAGTGATGGGATTGCTGGGTCAAATGGTAGTTCTACTTATAGTTCTTTGCAGTATCTCCATATTGTTTTCCACAGAGGTTGTACTAGTTTGCAGTCCCACCAGCAGTGTATGAGTGTTCCTGTCTCTCCGCATCCATGCCAACCTTTGTTCTTTTGGGACTTTTTGTAGGAAAACAGGTGATGGGAGATACATACACGAAGATTAGTTGCTCTTTGTTTTTGCTAGATTACAGCCCTGCAGTAGTTTCCAAAAAAGACACCGAGCAGCAAAGGCGAGGCTCCACGCCCCCTCCCCACCGCGCCGCCACAGCCCCAGCGAGCGTTTGTGTGACATCTGCAGCGATCCGGCGGCTCCTCTCCCCGCCATCAGTGCGAAGTGACATTGTGGTCAGCCTTAGCAGAGAAGGGACTGAATATTTCTGATCTCTAACACTTCTTATTGCAAAACTGTCATCATAGGAAAATGCAGTCAAAGGGCATGGAAGGAAAATGGGGGGTCCCAGGTTTGGTGGTGTGGGGTGCGCACGGTCAGGCGGTCTCAGCCCGTGAGGACTGAGAGTGAGGAAGTCCCTCTGATGCTTACGTGCCACTTTTGTTTTCTGAAATTATGCAGAATTCTCCTCTGCATGCGGAATGGTGTCAGAAGCCCTCCAGAAAGCAGCCCCTGTCTGGTTTCTACTTTCGTGTGACGACAGCCGCCACCAGCATGTCGACTCTCACGCACCTCACGCTCCAGTCCAGAAGCCGGGGTGCCCTTCCTCATCCCCATCGTCCGCGGGACTCGGCACACGCTCTCCCCGCTCCGTGAAGCCCGGCGTCCGGGCTTCCTCCTGCCCCAGCCGGGATCGCCGAGCCGCTGCCCGGCGCCTGTGCCGGCACCTGCCCCGCGGTCCCCGGGCGTGAGCTGCTGCGCGCTCTCTGCCCCGGACGTAGCACGCTGGTTTGTAATGAAATAATATTTAGCATTTAACTGTTAACTTGGGAGAGACGGCTCTGCGGATGGACTCTCCTCGGGCACACAGCGTGCGAAGCCCGGAGAACCAGAAGGCCGCACGCGTTTCACGGCCGGGGCTGGTTGTGTTCCGAGCTCGCGGCTCTGAGTTTCAGAGCCCCGAAGAGCAGAGCCTGGAGTCGGAGGCGCCCCTTTACTGTGGCCTGCCCGCAGGGGCGACTTTGAGACCGCGGCCCACGCCCAGCTGAAGGGGGGCTCAGGCGAAGGCGCCCTCCGCACCCCACCAGGCCCTCCAGGCCGAAGGGCTGAAGGCTCGCCTGGGTCTAAGCACCCGGCCGTGGCTCCTCGGGACGGTTTCCAGCGGTTCAGCCTCCTCATTCCGAGGCCAGCGGTGGTCTGTCTCCGAACCCCGGTCCCCACCCTGCAGTCCAGGAGCCTGGGCCCGGGCCCGAGCCACATCCACGGAAGGGCCTGGGACCAGAGGAGGGGCAGCAGCTCATGTTGTTGGATCAGGAATGAGTGGGACGCCCACCAACCACCTTCCGCCTAAACGCGAACATTACATCAGCTTCCCAAAAGCAGGAATGGGGAAAAGGGCTCACCGTCTCTCTCCGTCTACAAACACCACCGTCCAACCGCTCACCCTTTGTCCCCTTTGCTCCTCCTCTGCTGCCATCGAGGGCAGTCCCAGTTCGGACATCCCAGGAGAGAGGGCCAGTTCAACGTGAGGCTGCTCTGGGGATTCTAAGACCCGGAGAGAGAAGATCAGGGGCCCAGATGCAACCTGCGCTGCCAGGATCCCAACCTCCTATTTTGCCAAAACAGCAGAATATTTTAAGAATCAAATTGTCAGTTATTTTATATTTTTTTATTTGATATGAGGAAATCTTGATAAAGTAAAATTTAAAATCGGCCTCAAATGGTGGGATTTTTTCTGATTATAAAAATAATACATGTAGGAAAAATACAACAGAGAAAATTTGGAAAATTCTTTAAAAGTTTGAATCAAATGGCTCATCATCCCTCAGGGGCTCATGCTCTTTCTCTCTGGTTTCTCTTTGAGGCTCAGGGCACACAGCCTCGGCACGAGCCTCGGAGATGGCTCTCCCACCTCCAGCCACAGGATCCCAGGAGAGGAGGACACAGGGCCTGGGAAGGGCACATCTTCTGCTCCTAAGAGCACTTCTTGGGAGGCTGAGGCAGGGGGATTGCTTGAGGTCAGGAAATGGAGGTTGCAGTGAGCTATGATGACACTACTGCACTCTACCCAGGGTGACAGAGAGAGACCTTGTCCAAACAAAAAGAAAGAAAGAAAAGAGCACTTGTCAGAAGTCATGCCCGGCCGTCACTTGTGCCCCGTCAGGGCGTCTCACATGGCCATGCTAGGAAATGGAGTCTATTCGCATGGCCGTGCGCCCACCCAAGAGCCCCCGGGCATGTGTTATAGAAAGAAGGGGAACAGACATTGGACACGGCACAGGGGTTCAATTCCAAGGAGTGCCCTCCTTAGACCAGCAGAGAATAAGTCTGGAGACACAATGGGAGAAGCTAAGAGAAGCTGCGCAGGGAGGCTGGGGCAAAGCAGCCCAGCCCGAGAGGCAGACACAGGCTCTGGCAGGTGGATGAGGCTGCTTACTCCATGGGAGAATTCAGGAACAAGGAAACATTTAGAGGATTTTTTCTTTTTTTTAAGATAACCATTTTATTTTCTTTTTATTTCAGCTTATTATGGGGGTACAAAAGCTTAGGCTATGTATATTGCCCATGGCCCCCCCAAGTCAGAGCTTCAAGTGTGTCCATTCCCCAGACAGTGCACATTGCACTCATTGTGTAGGTATACACCCATCCCCTCCCCCCACCCCCCACATCTGCCCCACACCCAGTTGTTGTTATTCCCAATGTGCACTTAGGTGATGATCAGGGAAACCAATTTGCTGGTGAGTACATGTGGTGCTTATTTTTCCATTCTTGGGATACTTCACTTAGTAGAATGGGTTCCAACTCTCTCCAGGAGAACATGAGAGATTGTAT
This sequence comes from Eulemur rufifrons, assembly GCF_041146395.1. NCBI lineage: Eukaryota > Metazoa > Chordata > Mammalia > Primates > Lemuridae > Eulemur > Eulemur rufifrons. The sequence continues at coordinate 2,051,311 of NC_091011.1, read as the reverse complement.
ATCACCGTTATTTCTTATAGCTGAGTAATACTCCATGGTATACATATACCACATTTTACTAATCCACTCATGTATTGATGGGCATTTGGGTTGGTTCCACATCTTTGCGATTGTGAATTGTGCTGCTGTAAACATTCGGATGCGGGTGTCTAGGTTTCACCATAAGGTTTGCAGTGTAAACCCTTTGTACCCAACACCTACAAAATCCTTAATAAAGTACCAGTGGCTTGTTAATGTGGTTTGGAATTGGAGCTGTTAGCAGAAGAGCTGGAGCTGCTGCAACCTGCTCCGGGGAGGCCACATAAGGGTGGACTGAGATGCAACCGCTCTATGGCAGGGGGCGCTGGCTCATGCAAGGAAAGATTTGCTCCCTCATTCCTGAGAGGAGAGATCTCTGCGCTGGTCAGAGTGCATGAGAACAGGGCATGAAGAGTGCCTCTAGCCCACAGAGCCCACACATGTTCCGGGGTCTTCTGCAGGTGGGCGGCATCCCAGAGCTGCAGCACAGGGTGGTGTGCAGCCCGCGCTGCCTTCCTCTCAGCCTCCTGTGCTGGCCAAGAAGGAAGATGCACAGTTCAGAGCTGACACCTGGCAGTTGGTTGCCATTCACAGTGACATCAGCCAAAGTTTCCCTGACAGTTGGGATGTGGTTATCTTTTGCTGTCACCCACTTTTGCCTTTCATGGGTCCTCACAGGTTTTCTCTGGGGACTCGGAAGTGCGAGCTTGTCCTGCTCATCTGGCATCATGGCAGTCTGAGGTCTGAAAAGACGGTCCTGACCTGCGGACGTGTGGGTTGGTGGGGAGAGCGTTCTAGGCAGAAACAGCAGCAGGAAGGCAAAGCCCCCAGTCTGAGCTGGCGAAGGCTGGTGGGGTCAAAGGCAAATCTAGAAAGATCAGGGCAGCGGGTCGAGATTTGTCATCCCTGGTGCCAGCTCCATTCACCTGGGAGCCACCGCCTCGAGGGACCTTAGGCCCCGTGGCATAGAGCACCTTGCACAGTCGTGGGGTTTGCCCGGGTATGGGAGGAGCAGTGGCCGCACAGCAACCAGGTGTCCCAGGACACCCTCAGACAAGGCACAGAGGGCCTCAGCTCCCCACGGGGAGGTCTGAGGTCTGCCTGCAGGGACTTGTTATAGAGCTTGTGCCAAAATACATTCAGTGACTCCAGGGTCCCCCAGGGCTGCCCTTGCCTGTATCACATTCCTCCCGCCAGCAGCACGGCCTAGCAGTGCCTCGGAGGGCCATGGCTGTTCACAGCTATACCCCCGCCTGCGCCCCGCCTCTGAGGTCATCCTAGTTCGTGTTTCCTGGTGTGACATGAAAGGAGAAGCTATCTGAGAACATGACCTTGCGGGCACTAGCAGTGACGCAGCGACGAAGTGACTGAGGAGCGCGGGAACGCTGCGGAGGCGCAGAGGGCAAGCACGGGGCTCTGCAGTCGTTGAGGGAGGGGAGCCTGGCACGGGACATCGTGGAAGATGAGGGCGGGAGATGCCCACTGAGTAATTTCACTAAGAGGGGCGGCCGGGCACAACGGCAGGGGAACCGCCCCCGCAGGCGGCCGGCCTGGGTCGCGAGCCGGACGCAGTGGAGGCCTGTGCCGACCACTCACCAGGCTCGGCCGGCGCGGCCTTACCGCTCGCGGGCTCTGCAGTCTTGGGCAAACAACTCTTCTGGGCCTCGGCCTCCTCCCTATAAAACGGACGTAAGGGACACCTTCTTTGCAGGGCGATTGGGAGAAGGAACCGAAACATAGTGAGCTCGATGTCTGCCGCATCCCTGCGCCTTGCTCCTCTAGCTGTGTCCCTGCAGTGTCACCTTCTGCCTCACTTGTCCTCAGTGGCCTCCTGGGTGGCTTTCATGGTAATTCCAGCAGAGAAGAGCCTGCCTTTTGCCTCAGGTACAGCCGAGGAGGTAAGGTGGTCTCAAATGCAAATCCCTGCACCTGCCCAGGGTGACAGTGATCAGCTCAGGGTCCAAAGAGGGGACAACCCCACGGAGCCCCTGGCAAGGCTTCCCCTCAGGTCCTCCTTCTCCTCTCTGCCCCTTCTTCTGCTGTGTCATGGCGCGGGTTGTCCCCCCGTCTCTCACCCCCTGTGGCCCCTTGCTGTCTCCCCGGCTTCGTTTACGGCTCCCGCGTGGAACACTGCAAATCTCCAGTCCTGCCCCTCCTGAGATCCAAATGCATGTCTCCTGCAGACACAAACCAAATGGAACGACTCTCTCCTCCCTCGACTTCCCCAAAGAGACGAATAAAAAGCACAGCAAGCTCTGCACTTCCCGGACGTGCACACTGCCTGGGCTTGGCATCACGTGATGGCATCTGTTATCCCCACCTGCCTCCCAAGTCTAGCTCGTTCCATCTGCTGCTTCCACCTCTGTCCCTGTGGGATGTCATCTCACTCACCCCTCCTAACCTGTGGAGAGGGGAAGGAAGGACAGAAGGAAGGAAGGGTGGGAGGGAGACAGGAGGTGGAGGAAAGAAGCAGGCATGTAGCTTTAATGAGAACCCACCCTGGGGCCTCACTGGGTCATTCCTGATGTCCCCCTTGTCAACAGAAAACCTCAGTTTGGCTGACAGTGCCACCTGCAGACCCAGCTCCTCCAGTTCCAAGACCAAGTGTGATCAGAAAGTGCGAACATTAAAATTCACCTCCATCTCCCAGTTTAAATTCACCTCTGCCCCCCACAGAGACGCATGCACCCATGGCGCCCACGTGCACGCACACGGAGTGAGGCCTGGCCTCTGCTTCCACCCCAACTCCAAGTCCACGTTCCAATGAGCTGCCAAATGTCCCCAGGGATGGACCCCACCTCCATCCCAGCCTGACTCCAGGAGCCCTCGCCTGCAGACAGTCCTCAGCTCCTGTCAGTTGCACATCCAGCACGTGCTGGTGGCTGTCACATGGGTCACATTTAACTCCCACCACAGTCCTACGGCTGGCATGAGCAGAGTGGCATCTCCCGTATGTGTGCCCGTGGTGCACCGGGGAGCCGTGTGCTTGTTTCAAGGTGATAATTCGGAGTGAGGAACTGTCCTAAAAGACAGATGAGTTCCATTTTTCCCACGTGTTTTATCTCAGTATGGAGGGCAGACTGGACAACACAGAGACGGGTATCCAGGGACTTCTGAGGAGCTGGGCGCACTTGTCACAGATGTATCCATCTCCATGTTAGAGTACATCGTGGTGTCTCATATCCTCTCAATAAAAACCAGAGCCTTTAAATACCCAGTGTCAGTTCTTGCAGTCTCTGTCTGTGATATCCCTATATTAAATGTTAGCAGATATTAATACACGCCTAACAATGCTGGGCCTAGAAACGTCGACAGATCAATGGTGCCCTCTGCTGCTGGGATGTAGCATGTACGGCATGAAGCGTCGAGGCTCTGTTCAGCGCTCCAGGTAGAAAATGCGTGGTGTTAGAGGAGCGTCAACTCAGACTGAAGAGTCTGGATTCCAGCCCCAACTCTTCCGCCACTTCTGCATATAAGTGACTTCCCCCTGCATTCCTTGAACACATGGTATCAACCACACGCTCCTACTGAGGTTTGGACACCACACCCTTCCACAACCTGGTATAAAAGCCATAAAACCCCCTGAACCACCATGCCCTTCAGCTCAACAAAATATCACCTGATTCATCTTGAATTTCCAACCTCACATGAGACTGCAGAGAAGCCTGGGCCAAACGAGACGGAGCTGGCCGAAACTCCCGGGCGCATGTGAGCGCAGCCTCTCCCGAACCCCAGGAAGCAAGAGTGCTCCCTCCTGCCCCCATGCAAAAGCCGTTCCCTTCGCTGCTCTCTTCCATGTCTTTACTTGTAGCTGTGCCGCAGACCGTGTGTGATACACGGCATGACATTCTTCCCACCGGTGAGGGCCGTTGACAAGCTGCTTTGAAGAGGGCACTTTGGTTAGTCCCTGAGGGGCGTGTGCCTCAGAGGGGCAGGGCACAGCCGGGAGGGCGCAGTGGTTCTGCTCCGATCCAGCTTCATGACCTCTGAGTTTCCATTTCCTTAATGCTGAAAAAAACCAGAGGTCTTACTGAGGATCAAACAAGAGAATGAACACAAAGCTGCCCCAGGAACCCTGAAGAATCACGCACATGGATGTGATCATTAAGATATAAAGCCATCAAGTCACCACCTGGCATGCTTAGGCAGGAAAGAGGACGTCAAAATAAACTGAGGAGGATAGTCCAAGTTTATACAAAAGAGAAATTAGGAGGTCTTAAATAGCAATAGCAAGATTATCTCAGGCATCATTTCCCAAAATACACTCCACTGAGCTGCTCCAAGGAAAGAAAAGATTGGGCAAGTGCTTTATTCTCCTCCAAAAGATTCCCAATGACTGTCAGTGCACAGGGCTACCAATAGTTCAGACTTTGCCACCAAATTTGTTACCAAAATGTTCAATTTTCAGAGCTGTTTTAGATTTCAGAATTGCAGATAAGAAATTGTAAATTCTGCATTAAAATCCAAAGAATGTTTCCTGTCTGAGTTGCTCTTATATCTCTGGTCTCTTCTATTAATAAGAATGGATCTTTTAATCTACTTTTAGTTTAAGTAGATGTTGGAAACTTAGTAGACAAAACAATCCTACCTTCTAGGGTTGATTTAGGCTAAAATATCTCACGTATATAAAATGCTTATCATGTAACTAGGCACACGAGGGTTTATTAAGTGTGGCTATTGTTACCGCCTATGATGGAAGGGCTTCCTTGTGGCTCCAGGTCATGCAGAAGGGATGCCACACCAGAACTGCCCAAGAAAAGTGACCCATGCCACCACCTCACATCAGTATTCTGAGCTCCAAATTAGTGCTCTAACAAGTGTAAGTAGCAGTGAAAATCACAGGACAGACCATTTGAACTCACGACTGACCAAGAATATAGAGGATGCCAGATGACATGAGAGATATACAGAGATGACATGAGAAAATGTGCTCAGGTGTCTAACCTTGATCCATCCTTGAATGTCAGATTTTTATGTGTCTCATAATTCTTACCAATTACATAGGCTGAAGAAGTGGGGGATGATGATTCTATCCAATGAATGTAGTGAATGGCTCTAAATTTTAACTCTCTAAAATATCACCATGTGCTGTGTCATGTCCTGTAAATTAGGGTCTTTTTTCAACTAGTACTTACCTCCTTGTCCTAACAACACTTAATATAGAATCAAAAGAACCATTGTTCACAAGGTAAGTATAATCACACCCTTAAGTATAACCATAATCATAAGTGTAATCCCTGTTTCCAAATTAAGCATAATCAGATAACAGCAGGTCTAGTTCTGGGCTCTCTGTGCCAACCCTTTGATCTATTTGTTAATCTTTATCCCTGAATCATTCTATCTTGATTACTGTAGCTTTACTACCTTTATACAAGTCTTGAAAGCAGGCAGTGTAAGTCTGCCAACTTTGTTCTTCTCATTTCCAAAGATGGCTTTTGAAATTCTAGGTCCTTTGCATTTCCATGTAAATTTTAGAATCATCTGATCAATTCTCATAAAAAGTTCTGCTGGGATTATGACTGGGATTGCATTGAATGTTTATACCTATTTGGGAAGAATTGATAATAATACTGAGTCTTTCAATCCATAAACATGGTATATATTTCCATTTATTTAAGTCTTCTAGCTGGGCATGGTGACTCTTACCTGTACTCTCTGCTAGTCAGGAACCTGAGACAGGAGGCTCACTTGAGCCCAGGAGTTCGAAGTCGCAATGAGCTATGATCACACCACTGCACTCCAGTCTAGGTGACAGAGTGGGATCTTGTCTTTAAAAAATAAATAAAAAAAAAATAAGTCTTCTTGATACAAAACAAAGTGACTATAATCAATAATAAGTTAGTGTATAGTTTAAAATAACTAAAAGAGTAGAATTAGAATGTTCCTAACACAAAGAAATGATAAATGCCTGAGGTGATGTATATCCCAATTACCCTGATTTGATTAATTCACATTGTATGCCTGTATCAAAAGATCACAGCTACCCTATAAAGATATACCATTGTTATATACCCACAATAATTAAATATTTAAAATTTTTTAAAAAAATAAGTCTTCTTTAATTTTCTCAGTACCATTTTGTAGTTTTCAGTATAGAGGTCTTTACAGGCTTTTGTTCATATATTACAAAATATTGTATGTTTCTGTTGTTATAGTAAATAAAAATTTTTAAGTCTCATTTTCTAATTCTGTACTGCTAGTATACCAAGTTCACACTGATATTTGTATATTACCCATATAGCTTTCAACCTTTTATTTGTAGCTGTTTCATAGATTCCGTAGGGTTTTTCTATGTAAGTAATAACATGTCATGATGATAAATCACTAAAAACCAAGCCAAGCCATACCCAGAAAATTAGGCCTCTCTCTAGAATGTGCAGACCATGAAGAAATAAGGGGGAAAAATCTCACAATGCTTCATCAATGCACTAAAACTTTATGCTTATGTGTCCAACAGATGCACACAATAATGCAAAGAAGGTGAGCCAGATTATTAAAGTTTCTGACATTTGATTATTTCCTTGATTTCTGAAAGCGAGATTGATAGAGGGGCTAATCCCATCCCATCTACATTTGAATAAATCCTCATCTGCTCCTCAAATAGTGTCACCATCAGAAAAAAAAAAAAAAAAAAAAAAGTAGATCAGCCTCCTGGGCAAGATGGTGAAATAAAACTTTCCAGAGATTGCCCCTCCTAGAAACATCCACTGGAACAACCACCCATGCATGAGAATACCTTCACAAGACCTAAGGAATCCAGGTGAGAGATTACAGCACCTGGGTGGAACACAGAAATAAGAAATGACACATTGAAGAGGGTGAGAAGGACTTTCACGCCCTCTTGTTACCCCTGCCACAAGCCCTGGCAACACAGCCCACAGATACCCTCCATGTGGGAGAAGCAGAATGAACTGAGCCCCCAATTTTGCTGTGGACCCCAGTGCCAAGCTGTCCCAGTGAAACCTGGTGCCCCAGGCCCCAGGCTGGTGCTGGAAACTCATGCTTCAGGCCTACCCCCATGGGCCCTGCCTTTGAGCATGCCCCACTGGCAGATCAGCCCTGCAGCACCAGCCTCCAGGCCCACTGCAGTGCCAGGCCAGCCTCTGCTTACCCAGACTCCAGGCTAGGCCCCACAGCCCCGGGCTCTGCATTTGCCCCAACACCAGGTAGGACCCTTGGACTTAGACTTGACACCCCAGTGGACCCAGGGTCCATGCCCCCACCCCCAGTAGACACCAGCACCAAGCTAATCACCACACACCCAAGTTCCAAGAGTGTCCCACGAACACCCAGGCTGGGCCCTGTGGACTCAGGACTCAGGTCTACCCCTATGGGCTCCATGTCCATCCTCATGGACAAAGTCTCCTGGCCCATCCCCATGTTCCCAGACACCAAGACTGCCCTCGTGGGTCCAGTTGCCAGGCTCATCCCAGGGAACCCCAGTGCCAGGCCAGGCCACACAGACTCAGGACCATCCCACCCCTGTGGACACAAACAGCAGGCACCTAGTATCAACCCACACCCTGCAGGCTGTCTTAGGTTCTTCCCCAGTACCAGGCTGCCCTGGGGACCCAGGCTTTGGGCCATGACAGAGGCCCTTGCATTAGGCAAAGCCTCATTAATCCAAGTACCAGCCTTGCCACACAATGACCCAGAAGCCAGGCCACCCTGCCTGAGGGATCCAGCAGAAAGCCCAACCACAGTCCTACAAGGTGGCTGACCCATAGTCTCTGGATAGGCTGATTGATGAAGGACATTCACTGTCAAAGTCAGCCTGTAAAGACTAGAAGAAATGCCTACTTCTTCAAACATGCAGAAACCAATGAAAGACCAATATCACAAATAATCAGGGAAACATAATACCACCAAAGGAAAAAAATAAAGAACATGTAACTAAACCTAAAGAAATGGAGGTCTGTAAACTGCCTGACAAAGATATCAAAATGATGTTTGGGTTTTTTTCCAGAGTATTACAGGGGTACAAACACTTTGGTTACATAAATTGCCTTTGCACCCACCCAACAAGCATGCCCATCCCCCAGGCAGCAGGAACCTGCATCCCTTAAGTGTGGATTTAGCCATCCCCTCCTCCCCACTCCCACCTGCCCAACACCCTAGGAATGATACTCCCCATATGTACACATTAGTGTTGATCAAATTAGTACCAATTTAATGGTGAGTACATGTGGTGTTTTTTTTTAATTCTTGTTATGCTTCACATAGAAGAATGGGCTCCAGCTCCATCCAGGAAAATATAATAGGTAGTTCATCATTTTTATTTCATGGTATACAGATACCACATTTTATTAATCCATTCATGGATTGATGGGCACTTGAGTTATGTCCACATCTTTGCAATTGTGAATTGTGCTGCTATAAATATTCAAGTGCAAGGGACTTTTCTTCCTTTGGGTAGATGTCCAGTAGTGGGATTTCTGGATCAAATGGTAGTTCTACTTGTAGCTTTTTGAGGTATTTCCATATTACTTTCCATAGAGGTTGTACTAGTTTACAGTCCCACCAGCAGTGTATAAGTGTTTCCATTTCTTTGTATCTACGCCAACATTTGTTGTTTTAAGACTTTGTGATAAAGGCCATTCTCACTGGAATTAAGTGATAGCTCACTGTGGTTTTGATTTGCATTTTCCTGATGGGTAGAGATGTTGAGAATTTTTTCATTTGTTTCCTGGCCATCTTCTTTTGAAAAGCCTATCTTCTTTTGAAAGATTCTGCTCATGTCCTTTGCCCACTTTTTAATGGGGTTGTTTAATTGTTTTCTTGCTGATTTTCCAGAGTTCTATACAGATTCTCATTATCAGACCTTTATTAGATGTATAGCATGCAAATATTTTCTCCCACTCTGTAGGTTGTCTATTTGCACTACTGATAGTTTCTTTGGCTATGCAGACACTTTTCAATTTGATCAAGTCCCATTTACTTATTTTTTGTTGATGCTGTGATTCCTTTTGGGGTCTTCTTCATAAATTCTTTGCCTAAGCTGATGTCTATAAGAGTTTTACCAACATTCTCTTCTAGAATTCTTATGATTTCATGCCTTATGTTTAAGTCTGTTATCCATTGTGAGTTGATTTTTGTGAGAGCTAAGAGGTACAGATTCTGTTTCAGTCTTCTACATGTGGCTATCCAATTTTCCCAGCACCCTTTATTGAATAAAGATTCTTTTCCCCAGTGTAGGTTTTTGTCTGCCTTCTCAAAGGTCAGATGGCAGTATGAGGATGGTTTTATATCTGGGTTCTAAGTTCTGTTCCATTGGTCTATGGCTCTGTTCTTATGCCAGTACCATGTTGTTTTGGTTACTATAGCCTTGTAGTATCGCTTGAGTCTGGTAAATTGATGCCTCCTAATTTGTTCTTTTTGATTAATTTTGCATTTGCTATAGGGGGTCCTCTCTGGTTCCATATGTAGCGTACACTTATTTTTTCTAGTTCAGTGAAAAATAAGGTTGATATTTTAATAGGGATTGCATTGAATTTGTAGATCACCTTGGGTAGTATACACGTTTTAACAATGTTGATTCTTCCAATCCATGAGCATGATATGGTTTTCCATCTGTTTACATCCTCTGCTATTTCCTTCCTCAGTGTTTGATAGTACTCACTGTGAAGGTCTTTCACCTCCTTAGTTAAATATATTTCTAGATAGTTGATTTTCTTTGTTGCCATTGTGAAAGATATGGAGTCTTTGATTTGGTTCTCAGTTTGATTTTTGTTGGCGTATAGGAATGCTACCAATTTGTGCACATTGGTTTTGTAATTTGAGAATTTGTTGAACTTATTTATCAATTCCAGTAGTCTTTTGGCAGAATCATCAGGGTTTTCTAGACATAAGATCATATCGTCAGCAAAGAGCGATAGTTTAACCTCTTCTGCTTCCATTTGGAGGCCATTGATTTCTTTCTCTTATCTGATTGCTCTGGCTAGGACTTCCAGCACTATGTTGAATAGAAGTGGTGATAGAGGGCAACCTTGTCTGGTTCCAGTTCTAAGCAGGAATGCTTTCAATTTTTCCCCATTCAGTATGATGTTAGCTGTGAGTTTGGCATATATGGCTTTTACCATTTTGAGGTAAATCCCATCTGTGCCTATTTTCTTAAGATTCTTATCATAAAAGAGTGCTAAATTTTGTCAAATACTTTTTCTGTGTCTATTGAGAAGATCATATGGTCTTTGTTTTTATTTCTCTTTATGTGGTGAGTTACCTTTATAGATTTACGTATGTTGAACCATTTCTGCATCTCTGGGATGAAGTCCACTTGGTCATAATGAATTATATTTTTAATGAGCAGCTGAATTCTATTTGCTAGGATTTTATTGACAATTTTTGCATCTATATTCATAAGGGATATTGGTCTATAGTTTTTATTGAGTACTTTCCTGGCATTGGTATCAGGGTGAGGTTGGCTTCATAAAATGTGTTGGGGAGGATTCCTTCCTTCTCAGTGTTGTGGAATAATTTCAGCAGGATAGGCACCAGTTCTTTGTAGGTCTGGTAGAATTTGGGTGTGAAACCATCTGGTCTGGGACCTGTTTTTTATGGAAGGTTTTTTATTACTGTTTCAATTTTGTCACTTGATATTGATCTTTTCAGGAATTCTATTTCTTCCTGATTGAACCTAGGGAAGCTGTGTGTTTCTAAGAATTTGTCCATTTCCTCTACATTTTCAAGTTTATGTGCATAGAGATTTTTATGGTATTCATAGATTATATTTTTATTTGTGTGGTATCGGTTGTAATTTCTCCTTTCTCATTCCTGATTGAGCTTATTAAAGTCCTTTCTTTTCTGCTTCTGGTTAATCTAGTGAAAGAAGTGTCACTTTTGTTTATCTTTTCAAAGAACCAACTTTTTGTTTTATTAATCTTCCTTATAGTTCTTTTATTATCAATATCATTTAGTTCGTCTCTGATCTTGGATATTTCTTTTCTTCTGCTGGGTTTGGGATTGGTTGGCTCATCCTTTTCCAGTTCTTTGAGATTATTCATTAGATTGTTGATTTGTGATCTTTCTATCTTTTGGATGTAGGCATTTATGGCTATGAATTTTCATCTCAGCACTGCTTTAGCTGTGTCCCACAGATTTTGATAACTTGTGTCCCCTTTACCATTTAGTTCAAAGAATCTTGATTTCCACCTTAATTTCCTCCTTGACCTATCATCCAGCAGTAAGTTGTTTAATTTCCATGACTTTGTGCAGAGATGAGTGTTTCTCTTGGAGTTAATTTCTAATTTTCCTCCACTGTGGTCTGTGATACAATTTCTATTTTTTTGAATTTGTTGAGGTCTAGGATGTGGTAAAGCTTAGAGAATGTCCCATGCACTGATAGAAGATATATTCAGTGGTTCTCCGGTAAAATGTTCTGTAAGTGTCTGTTAGGCCCATTTGTTCTAGAGTTCTATCTACGTCCATTGTTTCTTTGTTTATTTTCTGTTTGGAGGATCTTTTCTGTTCTGTCAAAGAGGTTTTGAAGTCCCCAGCTATTACAGTGCTGGTGTTTATCATTTTGTTTAGTTTAGATCAAGTAGGATTTGCTTTATGAATCTGGACACACATTGTTGGGTGCATAAATATTTAGAATTATTATGTCTTCTTGTTGAATTGTTTCCTTTACAACATCTTTGTGTATCATTACTTTTGTTGGTTTGAAGACTAAGTTATCTGAAATGAGAACTGTTATACCAGCTTTTCTTTTGGTTTCTATTAGTGTGGAACATTGTTTTCCATCCCTTCACCTTGATTCTGATTGAGTCCTTGTGGGTTAGATATGTTTCCTGAAGACAGCAGATACTTAGCTTGTGTATATTTATCCATTTGGCCAGCCTATGTCCTTTCAATGGGCAATCAAGCCATTAATATTGATTGAAAGAATTGATAATGGGTGGATTTTCTGTTCATCTTGTTGAGTATAACTTTGTTGCTTTATTTTATCTCTTGAGCCATTATGGTATCTGGCCTTTGAACTTTAGCCTTTGGGTGGGATTTTACATTGATTAGTGTCTATTTTGCTGATCTGTGAATAATGCAGTTCTGAGTACTTCCTGAAGGGCAGGTCTTGTCTGGACAAATTCCATGTTTGCTTGTCTGAGAAAGACTTTATTTCCCCCTCATATGTGAAACTTAGTTTTGCATGATACAAAATTCTAGGCTTGGCATTATTCTGTTTGAGAAGACTGAGGATAAGGCCCCAGTTCCTTCTAGCTTGTAAGGTCTCAGTTGAAAAGTCTGAAGTTAGTCTGAACGGTTTTCCTTTGTAGGTTATGTGCTGCTTTTGCCTTACAGCTCATAGGAGGCCCTCTTTTGTGTTTCTTTTGGCCAGCCTGATGACTATGTGTTGTGGTGTCTTCCTGCTTGCAATGAATCTCTCAGGAGTCCTTTGAGCTTCTTGTACCTGGATATCTAGATTTCCAGCAAGGAAAATTTCCCTCAATAATTCCCTCAAATAAATTATCCAACCCTTATTTATTTTCTTCCTCACCCTCACAGATGCCTGTGATTCTTATGCTAGGCCTCTTCACATAATCTCATATTTCTTGTAGGCTTTGCTCTTTTCTTTTATTTCTCTGTTCTCTGTGACTGACTTGTTTAATTGAAAGAGGTTGTATTCAAGCTCTGAGATTCTTTCTTCTGCTTGATCTAACCTATTCTTAAGGCTTTCCATTGTGTTTTGTAATTCCTGGAATGACTTTTTCATTTGCAGAATTTCCATTTGAGTTTTCTTTAATATTTCAATTTCTTTAATGAAGTTTTCATTCATTTCCTGCATTGTTTTTGTGGTTTCTTTGTGTTGGCTTTCCATTTTATCTTGCATTTCATTGAGCTTCCTTACAATTTACAATCCATGTTCAAATTCTTCATCTGTCTTTTCAATCTTCTGATTTTGATTGGTATTCATTGCTAGAGAGCTGTTGTTCCCTTTTGGGGGTGTTCTTTAGTTTTGAATCTTCATACTTCCAGAGTTCTTTTACTGATTCTTTCTCAACTGGAAGAGTTGTTGCTTCTTACCTTTGGATTTTTCCAAAATAATTGTCTTAAGGAAGGCTAGTGAACTACAGAGAAGACAGATTAACAAGTAAATGAAATAAGGAAAACAATACACAAAGAAGATCAGAAGTTAAATAAAGAGATTAAACCCATAAAAAATAACAAAAGAGAAATTCTGGAGCTAAACAAAACAATGACTTAACTGAAAACAATTAACAAAATGGTGCTAGTAACTCTGTCCACAGCTACTGATAATTATTTTAAATGTAAATGGATTAAATTCTCTAATCGAAATATATAGAATGTCTGAATGAATAAAAAGACAAGATCCAACAATATTCTTCTTATAAGAGACTCAGTTTTAGCTTTAAGAACACACAGAGACTGAAAATGAAGGGATGAAAAAAGATATCACATGTAAATAGTGACTAAAAGAGACCAAAGGTGGCTATACTTATATCAGATGAAGTAAACTTTAAGTAAAAAACTGTCAGAAGAGATAAAGAAGGTCATTATATAATGATAAAGTGGTCAATTTATTAGCAGAATATAATAATTGTAAATCTATCTATATACCCAACATTGGAATACCTAAATATATAATGCAAATATTAACAGAACTGAAAGGAAAAATACAAGTTAATACCATGGTAATAGGGGACTTCAACACCCCAGTTTAACAACAGATAGATCATTCGGAGAGGAAATCAATAAGAAAACAGTGTACTTGAACAACACTGCAGACCAAATGGACCTAACAGATATATACAGAACATCCATCCAACAGCAGCAAAATACACGTTGTTTTCAAGCACACATGAATCATTATGCAGGAAAGTTCATATGATAGGCCACAAAACAAATCTTACCAAATTTAAGAAGATTGAAATCTTATCATGTATCTTTTCTGACCACAATGGTATAAATCTAAAAATTGATTGCAGAAGGAAAATTGGAAAATTCACCAATAGGTGGAAATTAAACACACTCCCAAACAACCAATGGATCAGATAAGAAATCAAAAGAGAATCAAAACATATTTTGAGAAAAAGAAAAATGGAAACACCACATACCAAAATTTATGGGAGGCAGCAAAAGCAGTTCTAAGAGGAATGTTTATAGCAATAAATGTTTATATCAAAAAAGAAGAAAGCTCTCAAATAAACAACCTAAGGTAACACCCCAAGGAACCAGAAAAAGAAGAGTAAACTTAGCCCAAAGTTAGCAAAAGGAAGGAAATAACAAAGATCAGAACAGAAATTCATGAAATGGAGACTAGAAAAACAATAGAAAATATCAATTAAAGTTGGTGTTTGGAAAAGATAAACAAAATTGACAAACCTTTAGCTAGGTTAAGTAAGAAAAAAAGAGAAAAAACTTAAATAAATATTATAAAATTATAAATGAAAGAGGTACAACTGATACCACAGAAATACAAAGGATTATAAGAGACTATAATGAACAATTATTTGGAAACAAATTGGATAACTTAGAAGAAATGGATACACATTCCTAGAAACATAAAATCTACCAAGACTAAATTGTGAAGGAATAGAAAATTTGAATGGACTAATGAGTATGGAGATTAAATCAGTAATCAAAAACCTCCCAACAGGAAAAAAAATCTGAACCAAATGGCTTCATAGGTGAATTATACCAAACATTAAAAAAAAAAAAAAAAAAGAACACCAATTGTTCTCAAACTTTTCTAAAGATTTGAAGAGGAGAGAATACTTCCAAACTCATTTTACAATTCCAGCATTGCTCTGATACCAAAAACAAACAAGAAGACTACAAGAAAAGAAAATTACAGGTCAATAGCCCTGATGAACATAGATGCAAAAATTCTCAGCAAGCTGTTAGCAACCTGAATTCAATAGCACATGTGCCATGATCAAGTAGGATTTATCCCTGGAATGCAAAGATGGTTCAACATACACAAATCAATAAATATCATACACCACATTAACAAAATGAAGGACAAAAGTCATACAATTATCTCAAAAGACCCAGAGAAAGAATTTGACAAAATTTAACATCCCTTTATGACAAAATCTCTCAACAAATTAGGTATAGAAGGAATGTATCATAATATAATAAAGGCCATATATAGCAAGCCCAGAAATAATATATACTAAAGCTTTTTTCCCTAAGATCAGGAACAAGACAAGAATACTTATTCTCACCACTTTTATTTAATATAGTACCAAATGTCCTAGTCAGAACAGTTAGGCAAAAATAAATAAATAAAAAGCATCCAAATCAGAAAGGAAGAAGTAAAATTATCTCTGTTTGGAGATGACATAATGTCATATGTAGAAAACCATAAGGACTCCATCAAAAAACTGTTATGACTAATAAACATATTCAGTTAAGTGGCAGGGTACAAAATGAACATAGAAAAATAAGTAGGGTTTCTATACAATAACCACAAACTATCTGAAAAAGAAATTAAGAAAAAAGTACCATTTACAATACCTACAAAAAATAAAATATTTAGGGATAAATTTTTTTCCTAGAAAGGAGGAAAAAGAGGTGAAAGATCTGTACATTGAAGACGGAAAAACACAGAGGAAAGAAATTTAAGAACACACAAATAAACGGGAAGGTGTTTCATGTTCATGGATTGGAAGAATTAACATTATTAAAATGCTCATACTATCCAAATTGATCTACAGATTCAATGCAATCCCTATCAAAATTCCAATTACATTTTTCACAGAAATAAAACTAATTCTAAAATTTGTATGGAGCCACAGAAGACCCTGAATTGTCGATGCAATCTTGAACAAAAAGAACAAAGCTGGAGGCATCACATTACCTCATTTCAAAATATACCACAAAGGTATGGTAATCAAAACCACATGGTACTCACATAAAAGCAGAAATATAGACCTAATGGGAATACTACTCAGCCATAAAAAGTAATAAAATAATGTCTTTTGCAGCAACTTGGATAGAACTGGAGATCATTATTCTAAGTGAAGTATCTCAGGAATGCAAAAACAAATACCACATGTTCTCACTTATAAGTTGGAGCTAGACGATGGGTATGTATGGTCATAAAGTGGTTTAATAGACATTAGAAACTAAGAGGGGAGGATGCAAGGGAGATGAAGTTTAAAAAATTACTTATCAGATACAACGTACACTATTCTCATGAGAGGTACACTAAAAGCCCTGACTTCAGTATGACACAATTCATCCATGTAACAACCCCTTAAATCTATTGAAATAAAATTTAAAAGCAACAAAAGCAAGAAATATAGACCAATGGAACAGAATAGAGAACCAGAAATTAATCCACATATCTACAGCCCACTGATTTTTGACAAAGGTGCCAAGAACACACAGCAGAAAAAGGAGTCTCTTCAATAAAATATCCAGTGGAAAACTGGATATCCACAAGCAGAAGAATGAAATTGGACCCTTATGTCACAACAGATATAAAAATCAACTCAAAATAGATTAAAGACTTAAACATAAGACCTGAAACTGAAGAACTTCTAGAATAAAACATAGAGAAAAAGATTTTGACATCGGTCTAGGCAGTAATTTTTTGGATAAGACTGCAAAAGCACAAGCCCAAAAGCAAAAACAGACAAACTGGATTGCATCAAACTAAAACGCTTCTACACAGCAAAGGAACCCAGCAGTGTGTGAGGCATGCTGCAGAAGGGGAGAAAATATTTACAAACCATAGGCCTGATAAGGGGTCAATTCCCCAAAATATGCAAGGAACTCAAACAACCCAATAGCAAGAAAACACAGAACCTGATTTAAAAATGGGCAAAGGATCTGAATAGACATTTTCAGAATAAGACATTAGTCAGGTTTACACAGTGGCTAAGGAATCTGCCTTGAACCAGAATAAAAGAACTGGAGGAAAATAATGGAGGAAAATAATGTTTATTTTTACCTGACAGATTTTCAATTTTTTTTCTATGATTTTGTTTTTTATGTACCCTAGATATGTAACCTTGTGAAAACTATTCCACCTTAGTTTCTCTATCTGGGAAAGTAAGAAGCCAAATAAGATGGTTCAGAATCAGAAGACCGCTTTCCAATCCCAGTTTTGCCGTTGATCATGTGAGTGTTTGTGTGCAAGTCCCACACTACCTCCCTGAATTGAGCGTCATGACCAGAGTCATACAGGTATAACATACCTTTGAACCAAATGATAAGATGAACGTGAAAGTCCTTTAAAAATTGAAAAGCAATGTACAAATGATAAGTCAGCTTCATCTCATCCTCCAAAGTCTCTTCCAGGCAGAATTCATTCACTCCTTCATGTAACATTTTGAGTGCCTGCTATGTGCCATGAACTGTGCTGGGCCATGACGCTGTGGTAATCAATAAACACAACCCCTGCCCTCACAGCACTTGTAGGGTAGTGGAGGAGAAACCCACAAAATAACTACACAAATCGTTTTGTGATCTTGTGACACAGCCACACTTCTTCCTCATTCTCCCTTCCTGGTC
The DNA here is from genome assembly GCF_041146395.1 of Eulemur rufifrons. Lineage (NCBI taxonomy): Eukaryota > Metazoa > Chordata > Mammalia > Primates > Lemuridae > Eulemur > Eulemur rufifrons. The sequence continues at coordinate 2,033,815 of NC_091011.1, read as the reverse complement.
ACCTGTGGCACCATGTGGCATCCCCATGGTGATGCTGGAGGAAAGTGAGAGAGAACCCCCCCTCCCCTACCGCTGTGGGCAGGAATATTTTATCACTGACTTTGTGTAGAATTTCTAGCCCACGGCGATAATAACAAGTGCATGGACTTCAGTCAATTTTATTATTGTTTGTAAATTCTCTTGAGACAATTGTCCTGTTGTCTGCACCCAGGATGGCGCGTGTCCATACACCACACACCCCCACAGGATCCCCACCCATCGACCTCTCTACCACTCTCTCCAGTTAGGGTCCACAATTTCTCATCTCTATAGGAGAGTGTCTCTGTGCTGTGGACAAACTACCACTGCTCAGAAATCCCGCGCAGCTCCAGCCCTGCACCGCCCTGCACCGCCCTGCACCGCCCTGCACCGCCCTGCACCGCCCTGCACCGCCCTGCACCGCCCTGCACCGCCCTGCACCCAGCGGCCTCGGCAGAGGCTGCGCCGGGTCTCGGACACAGAGCCCTTCGGTTTTGAGAGGCTCATACCCCTAAGCTCACTTACGCCTTTCCACCCATGTAGGCCCCTGGTTTATTATGCCTCTCAAGTAAAACAAGAAACATTAATGCTCCTAAAACAGACAAAATTTAGTCAAGACTTAGACTACAACTTCTGTGGTCGGCAGAATAACAACTGCCCAAAGAACGTCCTGTTGGCCCAGCCCGCTGCCGGAACACAGACCGAGTGGTTCCAACGACAGAGACTGGTTTCCTCACAATTCTGGAGGCTGGCAGATGGACATCAAGGTGCCCTGGGCTTTTTCTGAGCCCTCTCTCCGTGGCTTGCAGGTGGCAATTTCCCCTGTGTCTCTGCACAAATTTCCTCTTCTTATAAGGACACCAGTCGTAATGGATCAGAGCTCCCTTGAATGACCTCATTTCAGCTTCTTCACCTCTTTAAAGACCCCATCTCCAAATACAGTCACATTCTGAGGTACTGGTGGGTTAAGACTTCAACGCAGGAATTTGGCAGGGACACAAGTCAGCCCACAACAGTTGTCCATATCCTAATCCCCAGAAACAGTGAATATACCGCGCTACGTGGCAAAAGGACTTGGCAGATGCAATTCAGTCAAGCATCCTGAGACGGCGAGACTAGCCTGGGCTACCCAGGTAGCCCCAGCGTAACCACAGGATCCTCAATGGGGAGGCAGGAGGGTCCAAGTCAGAGAAGCAGGCGTGAGGGCAGAAGCAGAGATCAGAGACAGACAGACAGACAGACTTGGAGATCTTACTCTGCTGGCTTTGAAGGTGGAAGAAGGGACCATGAGCCAAGAATACAAATGACCTCTGGAAACTGGAAAAGGCAAGTGGATTCTCCTCCTCTAAAGCCTCTAGAAAGAACAGCCCTGTGGACATGCTGACACCTAGTTCAGCTCAGTGAGACTTCTGGCCTCCAAAACTATGGAGTGATGAATGTGTGTTGGTATAAGCCATTAAATGGTAACTTGTTATAGCAACAAAAGGAAAAAGTAGACAACTTCCCATTCTGGAAATATTTTGGAAGCTGTGAAAATTAGGGAATAGTCAGAAGGATAATAAGAAACTAAAGAAAAATTGGAGACCAAGAGAAAATACCACAGGAAACGAGGGAGAGCAGTCGGGGAGAGAGAAACCACGTACAGCTGGAGGGCCTGGGAGGGTCCAGGACAGCAGGCCCTGCAGAGGAAGCCACCGGCCTGGAGACGACAGCGACGGGGAAGTAAAAGCACAAAGCACAGTGAGCATGGTGACATCGGTGCGGGACGCTGAGCCTCCAGGGACGGGGCGTGGCCGGTACGCAGCAGATACTTACGTGGCGCCTTCTGGCCGCGCTGACGCGCTGGGCCTGGGCAGGGCAGCCACAGGAGGACCTGCCAAGTCCAGCGAGACTGGGCAGCGGCCCGGGGCATGTGCACCTAGGAGAAGCCACTGACATCTCAGGACTTAGTCCTAAGTCCATCTGGGTGAATAATTTGGGCATCATCAGTGGGAGTGACAATAATAATAATGGCAGCTACCTTTTGGGGGGGGCGTACTATGTCCGAGCACTTGAGAAACTGAATGTGCGAATGGACAGTCGGCAGACCATCTACACAAGCAGAACCCCGACCCACAACCTACAGCAACCTGCCCAGGAAACCGACCCATTATCCACAACAGCCAGCCCAGGAAGACAGCCTGTTAAGGCAGACCCGTAGGAAGTTAGACTGCTTCCTCTAGCAATAATCCAGGAAATTAGACAATAAATTTTGTAACAATCAAGCCAAAATGGCCAGGACTTGATTAATAACTGACAGTTTCCCTAATTTTTGTCCCTGCTTCCAACTGAGGACCAACCAGAGAAAGCTAAACATGCACCCCTAACCAGTCCCAGAGGACGCCCTGCTTGCCGGCAGCCTGCCTCCAGCGTCCCCAGCCCATAGCTGCGGTCAGGGCACACCTGAAGCCCTCCCTCCTGTCCACATAGGGCCTTCCCACTCCTCTGCCTGCCGAGGAGTCTGTGCCAAGGTGCAAGTGACGGCCGCGGACTGCCTTGCTGCAGCAACTCTGAGTAAATAGCATGACCTGTTCCCATTTGGTTGGTCTTTGTTTCTTTCCACACACTAACTCGAACACTTAGGAAACACGCACTTAGGGACACCCCATGGTGACGGGTGACTGACAGGAGCCAGAGTACCACGCTTATGGCACCCGAGCTCTGCTGTTGAGCATCTGACACTGGAGACCTGGGGAAGTTTGGTGAAATACTTTGTCCAAAGGCTACCACTGACCAGGCTTGGGAAAGACTGAGCTAGAGATTAGCAAACAAAGCCAACATCTGGCAGACAGGAAAATAAATAGCTGATGCCAGAACAGAAGGATTCAATGGGAAAATCCACACGAGGATCAGTCTGAAATAGATACATATAACCCACACCACAGGGGTATTTCTTTTTAGCAATTACCATGTTTCAAAATGTGCTGAAGCTATTCCTAAGAGTTCCTCCTGTCTCAGCTGTGCCAAATGACACAAGAAAGTGGCTCCCTGCGCCACTTGAAGTTCAAGTGGGTCCTTGGCTTCACACAAGAGAGAATTCAGGAGCGAGCCGACAGTGTAGAGTGGAAGTGAGACTTGCTCAGACACTATGTAGAGTCCACTCCACGGGCGAGCAGAGGCTGGCCCTCCCTGCAGCAGAGAACCGGCCCGGGTCCCGCTGCCTTTCTAATGAAGCGAGGGCTAAACAAGGCAGGAATATTCACGGCAGAGTGGTGTTCACCACCCTGCTTCTAACCGGTGGGCACTTGCTCTGCCTCCATCCTGCTCTGATCAGGGCAATCGGACACTGTGTTGAGACTTCCTGGCTCAGTTAGGCGACGCTGCGGCACTGCCTGCAGCACGGCCGGACCTAACGCAGTCTCCCCAGCTCCCTGTCTCCCAGTCCCGGCCTCCACGCCGCCGCTGCCACCACCACCACCACCAACCCTGAGGACTCGCGAGACTACCTGGGGCCCGGCAGACTCCGACACCACCCTCCTGCCCTTGGGTCTGACTCACTCCAGCACCCGACACTTGCCACCGGCCCTGCACTCAGAATGCTGTACAGCAAGCTGGGTGCCCAGACCCCTGCCGTGCACGGTTCCCTGCCCTGGGCCTGCCGCCCACGTCTGCCCTACTTTGCTATGGCAGCCTGAGCCGACTCCGGCAAGGGCTGTGATGATCTCTTGGTAGACACGCCCCCGGTGACGCCATCCTGATACTCCGATTGGGCACAATCAGAGCTAACACAGCAGAGACCTGAGCTCCGCACGCTGAAAGAACAGGGCCTCCTGCTTCCGCCACTGGCTGGCACACGCCGCGCTCTCAGGACACTGACGCGTGGCAGGCCCCTGCCACGTGATGCCTGCAGAACTGCAAGGTGGGTTTTGGTTTTTTTTTCCAACTTTAATAGCAAAAACAGGTTTCCTTGAGGAAGGTAAGATTCTGCATTAACTCCTGCCCAAGAGTCTCCTGCCTGCCCCACAGATTTCAGACTTGCTAGCCCTCACAAAAACAGGTTCTTTGAAATCTCAGTCTGTCTGTCTGTCTGTCTCTCCGACCAGTTCTGTTTCTCTGGAGAACTCTGATATACCTGGCAAAATCTCACCTTGGATAAATCCAACTATCTGCCCTGTCTGTGCTCATATCTAATCAGTTAAATCATGCTGGGGGGAAAAATCACAAAATGAGGCTGACTGATAGAACGTTAAATTCAAGATTTCAAACCTTAAATGAACAATCAATACTTCTTGGCAAACTGCTTCCAACTCCCCACACTCCCATTCCCTCTGCCCGTAAGAATCTCATACTTCACTGAGAAAACAGAAACCATGAGATGACGATGAAAGCCAGGAGGGTAAAGCTCCACCTCCCTGCGAGGGCACGCAGCTCTCTGCACTCCGTCCTGCTTGACGGGTCCTCTCGGAGAGCCAGACTGTCTGCCTGTGCTCTGCACCCCCTTTCCTGCAGGTAGTATTCTCTCTCTTTCATGTTCTCACCTTCTGGCCCCCACCTTTTCCCTATCTACTGACCCATTTCTTTGTTCCACTTCAGGGCTAATCTTGAAAAAGTTATCTATACCCACTGTGTGAACACTTGCTCATTTCTCACTCTTTTTAAAAATTTTTCATTCATTGTTTTATAATAACAAACTTCAGCTTGGCTTCTTTCTTCCCACTTTAATAAAACTACTCATCAAGATCACCAACAATTTCCCACACAGTCTCTCTGTGCCTGCTTCCTCACCTATAAAATGGGAGTAACAGTGCCTACCTTGTAGGGTTGTGTGATGTTTAAACAACTTAGTGCACAATATGTTTAGAGAATAGTGCCTGGTATATGATAGGTGCTGAATCAGTGTAAGCTGTGAATAGCATTAGTATGTTCTGGATTCTTGTTTTCTCTAGGCTCTGATTTTCTGTTTCTAGTCTACTTAATATGTGTGGGCTCTTGAATAGTAAACTGCCTCAGCTTTTGGGGGGAAGGTGGGAAGAGACAGAAAATAAACTATGTAATCTCCATTAAGCAATGAGATCTCTACTGAGTGTCAGCGAAGTATCTTCAATAACTACCACATAATTTCACAAGGATGAGCTACCTCACACCCAATCACCAAATCAAATTCCCTCCCTCCACTCCTCGCTCACCCAAATGCTTTCCTGACTTGCTGATTTTTGCCAGTATCCTTTTTCCAAGCATAAGACCTTCCTGTCTACATTCGTTCACTTCTCACTTCTATGTATCTTGACCTCGACCTTGAACTCATGCTCTCTGACAGCAGACTACGCTGTATTTTTAGGAACTGCCTCTGTGTGTACAGTTATGCCTCACTTGACGCTAGGGTACACTCTGAGAAACGTGTTCCCAGGCGATTCCATCGCTGTGTGGACACCAGAGTGCCCCTGCACAGACCTGGGTGGCACAGCCCTCCGCACACCTAGACTCCACGGCGAGGCCTGTCGCTCCTGGGCACCCACCTGCACGGGCGTCACTGTGCTGAGCACTGTGGGCTGCAGGGTGGATGTCATGGCCGGGAGCTCCCTCTTCACTCACGGCTGCTGGCATCAGGCTTGAAGACAATTAAGTGTCAGGCAAAGTCCTGGCGCAGGTGCCACCTGTGAGCACAAAGTGAAGAGGCCCTTCCACCCCCGAACACCCCAGGCACGGCAGAGGCCGGGCTGCATCCAGGAAGCTCCCTCACCCTGCGGAAGTGCCCGGGCCACGGCCTAGCCAGACTCAGAGCCCCAGGAAGGAGGGGCCGTGTCTGGCTCTGCGCACTCTTTTCTCCCCGGTGCCGAGCACAGTGCCGGCATCTGTGCGGGAGGCCGCCGGGCTGGACGGCTGTGCCCGGTCTGCGGGCAGGTCCCAGCTGCTGTCCCGTCACCAGCACCGCGGCTGGGATTCAAGCAGCAGTGACAGAGACGCTCGTTTGTTCTGACACCACGGGGTGGTCTGTCCTGGATACTCGGCAGTTTCCCCTCTGTAGCTCTCTTCCCAGGTTCTAGAATGGGACAGAGTCTCTGCCCCGTCACAGCTAGTGCGTCACAGCAGAGCAGTCCTGCCAGGGGGACGGCCGGGCTCCAGCTGAAATCCACCAGCATGGCCAGGGATGCTGTCATGCCTCTCTCTGCCTTCACAGCCGTACGTCGCAAGGGCCTCCCTGCCCAGTGCTCTGCCTTGTTCCTGGAACCGTTTGTTTTCTCCTCGCTCTCATCCGCGCCGTCGCCTCTTGCCTGGCTGAGCGCGCGGAGGCAAGGGTCTGCCAGCACGTCTGCGGGCGTCCTGCGCCAGGCCCGAGCCTGGCCATCCACGGCAGCTGGGGAGGCCCTTGCTCTCCCTCATGCAGGGCCTCTGTCCGCCCCGCGCTGTCTCCGCTCTCTCTTGCACCGTCAGCTTGCCCCCCAGCCCCCGCCTGGATTACTGCCACAAACATACGACAGGATCCAATGTCCCCATCTTTAAAACAAATGCCTTTCCAGAGCCCACACTTGCCCTCGAGCTGCTGCTTCCCTCGTGGCAGCTCCTGGCTGCTCTCCCTGCAGCTGTGCCCCAGTTTGCCAAACGCACGTGATTAGGGAAAGTCTCCTTCCAGCCCCGACACCATCCCTGAAAGCCAAACTCAAATATCTCAAAGCCAACTTTGATGTCTGGTAGGCATCTCAAATGTGATAAAATCAAACTCTCACCGAGTCCTCTAAGTTTGCTGCGCCCTCAGTCATCCCCATTTCAGCAAATGGCACCTCGACAAACCCTAGGAATCCTTACTAACTCCTCTCTTCCCACACACCCCGGAATTCTCGCTGGAATTCATCAACAAGCCACGCTGGCTCTTCTTCCCGAGTCCTGCGTCCAGCCTCTCCCACCACGGCCTGCCAGCCCAGCAGGCTCCGGCCTGCGCCACCTCTCTGAGCTCGTACACCGACGGTGGCCTGCGCTGCGAACGCCGTGGACCCTGGAGCTGAGCGAGAACCAATTCCGCCCAGCTGCCCTGCTCAGGATGTGGGGCCGCAGAAATGGTGATGACTCGCCCTAGATCACACGAGCATATGCGGAAGAGGCAGGATTTGAACCTAGGAAGCTTGTTTCAGGGTCTGCGCTCCCGATCACGATGTGAAAACACAAGCAAGGGCGGGGTGTGGGGAGTGTCCAGGACACGTGAAGAGTCCCCCAGCTAATCTGCAAGACGTTCCTTCTCAAGGTGGAGAGAGTTAGGGGCACTCAATCCCCCCTCTCCTCACCCACACATGCCCACGTCTTGGAGGCCACACAGCTGCAGAAGGTCTGACTCCAAAGGACAGATTTACTAACCATGTTTTCAGACTTCAAAAACACTCTCCTACAGGGATGAGAGAAAGTAGCCAGTTGGGCAGGTGGTAAGGTGGGGAGAAGGGGACAGGAACACAGGTGTGGCCAGAAGAGCAGCAAGGTGCACAATGGCAGGTCCCAAACTACACTGGGGCACCTCTAGCAGACTGCGGGGTCCTCCCTGTGTGGCCTGGCCAGTGGGAGCAGAAGCTAAATAGGACCACCATGGCCAAATGTTAAGTGCCCAAATTGTGTCAACAGAATTGTTTTGGGAGACTTTAAAAATACAGATTTCTAGGCCTGGTTGACTCAAAGCACCTCAGGTGGCTCCTGGGAATCTTTACCCTTAGAAGCTCTGGACGATTCTTTAGGTCACCCTGGTTTGGGAACTCCCGCAGGGAGCAGACAAATGGAGAAAGATGGTCAGGGATGGTATATTTTGCTGAAAGTGAAGCAGAGAAAAGTACTTTTATCCCTGTGCCTACATGTCTCTGTCCCCTGGGGCAGTAACAGTGTCCCTCGGGCTCAGGGCTGGCAACCCCCACCCGGTCCTCAGCCACCTGCCCGTGGTCCTCAAGCTGTGCTGCACACCGGGGACACCTGCGGGGCTGTAAGAACAGTGGTTCCTGGCCACACCACAGAGACATGATTTAACCCGTCTGGCTGTAGCCTTGGCATAAGGACCCTTCCAGGCTCCTGAGGTGACTCACCTGCGGCTGTGGCCGGGAACCCTGCTCCAGACGGAGCCGCAGTATCCGACTGCGGCTCAGGCTCTGTGTGCGTGTGGTGAGGGGACAGAAAACCGCAGCCCTGTGGGCCAGGTGTGCAGGGGTGCTGGGACCATGCCCACTAGTCAGGACATGGTAGACAGGACTATAAGGCAAACACCTGGCCAGCAAAGATTGCTGTTTTGCTTGTCTACAACTGCATGAACCACAGTGATGCTTTGTTATGATTATAACTCAGGGTTCTGGGGCTGACTGGCTTGGCCGGATGGCTCTCATGCTCTTCATGAGGGCAGACCGTGGCTGGGGCTGGGTCCTCCCTGGGGCGCCCTGCCACACCTCCCCAGTGGTGTTTGCTGCTGCAGCTGCTGGTGGAAGATCCACCTTCAGACTCTCCACAGGGCCTGGGCTTCCTCACAGTGTGGCCACCGGGTTCAAAAGGGGAGTGTCCCAAGAGACACCATCGGACGCTGTGGGGCCTTTTGCAAGCCAGCCTTGGAAGTCACACGGCACCACTACATTTTTCTCATTGAGGCAATCACAAAGGCCCAAGCTCAAGGTGCTGTGGATGAATTGTGTCCTCCAAAATCCGTATGCTAAAGCCCTAATTCCCAGTATGACACTATTTGGAGATGCCTTTGGGATTTAGGTAATTAGGTTAAGAGGAGGTCATGAGGGTGGGATCTTTCACATGGGATTAGTGGCCTTATAAAAAGACACATCGCAGAGCTTCTCACTGTCTCGCTCTGCCATGTGAGCACATGGTGAGAGGGCGCTGTCTGCCAGCCAGGAAGAGGGTCCTCGCCAGAACCCGCCCATGCAGGCACCCTGACCTCTGATTTCTAGCCTTAGGACTATGAGAAACTGCTCTTGTTGCGGCAGCCCCAGCTGACTAAGGCACAGGGAGGAGACACAGACTCCACGTAAGAATTTGTCAACATGTTCACAAACCACCTGAACTAGAAAAGACATAAATGCCACTTCCTGAATACAGCAAGACTCATGCTGGTGTGCCCAAAAGGCTGAGAAGTATTTCAGCTATTTTATAGACAATCCGTGGTAGAATTATTTTGCAGTCCACAGAGTTACTGTAATGGTAGCTCCCAGACTTTTTCATGCAGAAGCAGAAGAGCAGAGGACGACTTGGCAGTGTCACCAGCAAAGTGACGGAGTAGATGCTCACTTACGTCGAGTGGTGAACTGACTCGTTCAGTTCTCAGTGACTGTCTCAGTTATAGCCTCAGTGGCCACTCGGAAGGCTCTGGACTCTATCCTATGTCCAGAATTGCTCTCCCTGTGGGACACAGATGACGCCATGTGGCAACGTGCCCACCTATCACCAGGTGACAGAGATGGGAGCTGGGCAGAGGGCCAAGACTATTCCCTAAGTCGGTATCAGAGCCGATTTCTGCTCTGAGGGGACAGTGTGGGAACCCGTGAGGGGGTTTAACTGTGGCTGAGACCCTGGGATTCGCTGCAGATGTGGATGGCGTGGTGGGAATGAAATGCAGCCCAACTTCTCAGGCCACTCCAGCCCCCCAGCTGTGACCTGGCTCTGTGACAGGACATGGTCACCAGCTAAGGGTGCCTGGCATGGGGCACCCCCCAGCAAGCTAGAGTCTATAACACAGACAGATGGGAAGGTGGGGGGGGGCATCCTCATGGGTGTGGGCCATGGCCTCAGGGGTGGGTGGGCAGTGGAAAGAGACCCTGACATGCGGCACTGAGAAACACACGAAAGGGCCAGCAGGACACCCCAGAGCTGGGGGGCATCGGCCGAGGGGTTTGCTAGCTGGGGGAGGAGTGGGAGGCAATGGAAGGAGACATGGGGTGCAGTGGAGGGGGGTCCCAGGACTCTCAAAAGCAAAGAATCAGCCCAAGTAACAGTTGGTAACGTTTGTCAGGCGGTTGCTGTGTCTGGCAGCTGTGGTTTGGCTATGGGATGTGACCACACAGCTGTTCACAAAAGATCCCATAACTTCATCTCCAGCAGCTTCTGGGGTGATGTTACCCCTGTTCTGCTTCTGAGGAAACTGGGTGCATCGGCGTCTGATGCTGCTGTAATAAATTCCACGAACTGAGAGGGTTCAAACAACAGAAATTTCTTTTCTCATGGTTCTGGAGGCCAAAAGTCCACCATCGAGGTGCCAGCAGGGCCTGCTCCCTGTGGAGCCTCACTGCGATCCTGCCTCTGTGCCACATGGTGCTCCCTGGGCGCAAGCATCTCTGTGCCTCTCCTCCTCTTCCAGGAAGGATGCATTAGTTAGACTGGGGCCCGCCCTGATCCAGGGTGACCTGCCTCAACTTAACTAATTACATACGCAAAGACCTTATTTCCAAGTAAGGCCACATTCTCAGGTTCTGTGTGGACATGAATTTCGGGGAGTCACTGTTCACCTCATCACCCTGAGCCTTAGAGAAGTTTAGGGACTTACCTAGGTTCCCATGCCCAATGAGAAGGCAGCTGCAGTGGGGACTGAACCCCCTAGTGAAACTGCTCTTGCCCCAGTAGCCCAAAGCTGTCCCAGCTGCAGAAGGTTTAACAACTGTGAATCCCCCCAGAAAACCTCTCCACCGCTGGCATCGTTTCCCAGAGAGCCAGAGCTGGAGGTAACAGCTGCGATCCTTGGGAACCTCTAGACCAGCAGGTGTCTGCACCAGCAAGGAGACCTGAGCAGCATTCTGAGGACACGAGCCCTCTGGTGGCCAAACACAGGGGCAGCCGGCCAGTCTGCGAGCTGACGGGACCCACCGGGAAGGAGCTGGGGGGCGGCCTGCTCAGCAACCCCCGAGCTTGAGAATGCTGTCTGCTGGGCTCAGGACGGCGACCGCCCAGCCTGGCCTCCCTGTCCCGCTCTGGATGCCCGAGACCAGAGCCCGGCGCCCCGGAGTTGGGACAAAAGGAACCAGGCTGGGGGCTGGCAGCTCCAGGAGCAAGACCAGAATCCCGGGGAAGGAGCCTGGGGGAGGCGCACAGTGCGGGGCTGGGACAGGGGCGGGGGGCACGGGGCCAGCAAGTCCAAACCCTGCACGCGCCGTCCTCAGGCCGGCAGCTCGGGCTGCACATTTCGGCGCATGATGGGAAACCAGGAGGAGAAGCCCCACAGCGCCCACAGGGACAAAGGCCTCCTTGGTGTCACTCAGCGTCATCATGTGGAATCTCAAAAAGGCCAACTCCCTGGAGTAGAGAGTAGAATGGAGGTTACCAGAGGCTGGGGGAGAAGGGTACAGAGAGGAGGTGCAGGTCTCTGAGATCCATGCACAGCATGGCGACTAGAGTTAACAATAATGTACTGTACATTTCAACATTGCTGAAAGTATAGGTTTTAAATGTTCTTGCCCCAAAGAAATTATGAATGTTAGCTGATGAATATGTTAATTTGCTTGATTTAATCACTCTATTATATATGCATATGGCAATATATGGCATATATCCTTGTGTCCCATAAATATATACAACCATTGTCAACTAAAATAAAATTTAAAAAATATTTAAAAGACCTATTGGATACTTAATGTTGTCAGCCTTTGTGAGTAAAGGGGACTGGATTTGCAGGCCTTCTGCGGAGCACACCCCTGGGGTCGGGCACCCGTCCCACAGCCTCTGGGGCAGGTGGCAGATGGTGCGTCCTCAGGGTCCAGCCTAGCTGGTCACTGTTGAGCTGCCACCTCAGAACCATCACTTCACGGCCCACCCTGGCCCCTTCAGTCGCACAAGGGAAACAGCAGTAGCCCTGCCCCTCCAACAGGAGGAACAAAGGAGAGGACTGACCGACGGTGTAAGATGCAGCTCACTTTCCAAGGAAAAAAGGCTGTATTCATTAAAAACAACAACAACAACAACAACAACAGCAGCAGTCTCACATGGCCCCTAACCTGCAGAGACTGGCTGGAGCTGGGAGCTACTTCCATGACACAGGGGCCACAGTGAAAAGTAGCCCAGGGCTCAGAGGGGCTCACAGTGAGATGTGGAGCAGGCCCAGGGTGGGAACACAGCTCGGGGGTCACAGCGGGGCCCAGGGTGGGAACACAGCACGGGGGTCACAGCGGGGCCCGGGGTGGGAACACAGTGCGGGGGTCAGAGCGGGGCCCAGGGTGGGAACACAGTGCGGGGGTCACAGCGGGGCCCAGGGTGGGAACACAGCGCGGGGGTCAGAGCGGGGCCCAGGGTGGGAACACAGTGCGGGGGTCACAGCGGGGCCCAGGGTGGGAACACAGCGCGGGGGTCACAGCGGGGCCCGGGGTGGGAACACAGCGCGGGGGTCACAGCGGGGCCCGGGGTGGGAACACAGCGCGGGGGTCACAGCGGGGCCCAGGTGGCAACACAGCGCGGGGGTCGGAGCGGGGCCATGGGGACAGCAGTGCTGGATCCAGGGCTCTGTTTGCTCAGTTTCATGACAGCTCTGTGACCTGAAAAGGCTCCTTTAACTCTTTAAGCCTCAGGGGTCTTGTGTGACTCACAAGAGGACCCCTTCAGCCTCTCAGCAGCCCTAGAAGGGTTTCCAGCTTCTCCATCTGTGCCCCAGATACTCGTCCCTCCCTTCATCTTATATTCTGCTTCCACCCTCTAATTACTGTGATGGGTCTTTTCAAGAAAGTTTCTCTTCTAGCCTTTCTAAATTGGATCTCGTGATCCCTCCCTAGTGCCTACTCCCCTCCTTAGCGGCCAGCGCCGTGCAGCTCTGCCTGCCGGCTCCCTGGGGGTGCTCCCAGCAAAGGGGCTCTCTGGCGGGCGTCCATCAGGACTGAAATCCCCACAGCTGGTGGCAGTGGCTCCCCGTGGTGGCAGTGCCGCCCAGGAAGTCAGACTCAGGCTGAGAGGTGGGAAGGCACGTGGCATTCCCCGCCCCATCTCCGTTCCGCAGACCCAGAGCCAGAGAGCTCAGCCTGGGGAGGGGAGAAAGGGAAGGAGGAAGGAAAGCTTAGGGCGGAAACAGTGGAGCAGGTGTCAGCTGCTTGTTTCCTCCTCCAGGTGCCTCAGACAGACCCACCCTGGGGCCCTGGCAGAGCAGCCCCTGCCCCAGAGCCAACTTCAGCCCCGGGAAGCTCAGTCCTGCCCCCCCCAACCCCACAGGCAGGGAATCTTTGGGAAAGACAGCTGGGCAGTGTTAATCAAACCCCCCCAAATGTGCATATCATCAATCTCATATGTAGGAATTTAATCTAAGAAAATAAGTGAATATGTCAACAAGAATATATATTTGTGGATATTCATCTTAAGAGTTATTTATAGTAGTGAGAATTTCAAAATAAATTATGTAAATAAATATAGTAAAATACTATGCAGCCATGAAATGCTATCTAGAGAAAAAATACATGTTTACATGGTAAAGTGTCCAAGGTGTGTGGTTGTCAAAAAGCAGATCACAAGAGTATGTATATTATAATCACATTTTGCATTATTTAAAGGAAAGAAAATGAGGCAGAACAGGATGGAAAGAAGGAAGGAAGGAAAGGAGGAAAGACTTATTAAGGCAATATTGATTAGTACTAGTTTGCAGGATTATGAGTGTTCTGTAATTTTTTTAATTAACACATATAATCAGATTGAGAAGTCTTTATTTACCCAAAAGAACAAGAAGGCCATATAAATAAATTAAGATATAACAATCTCATGCTTTGTATGTATGTTAAAGGAAAAAAGCCAAAATAAATTTAGATTAGAAGTTTAAATTTCCTATGAAGAAAGGAGGTGTTTAGGGGAAGCGCAGTTTCCCCTTCCGACATCCACAAATCTCTGCTTTCTTAGTTTGAAGATGTTACGCTATTAGGAATTGGGAGACCTTAGATGTTTTACCTATAATATTGACTCTTTGTAAGTCCTGCATATCTAGTTCAGGATTCTATTTAGAGATATGCAACTTATCACCTTTTAAAATTATTCACAAAACTACTCAAAAGAGCTTTGGCACAAAGATTCTGCCCACTGCCCCAGGAAGCCACGTGGGCTCTAGGGATTCAGAGAGGAACGGCAGAGGGAGACAGTCCCCAGGGGAGCAGGAGTGTGGATGACGAACCGCAGAGGTCCTCTGGCTTTGGCGCAGCAGCCTCCTCAGCAAACACCTGTTGGGGGTCTTCTCTTTCCTCCCACAGTTCCTGCAAACCATCCTTCCCCTCAGCCCTGGAAGAGCGGCGTGCAGTCAGCTGGTGCTTGAGACCCCCATTACCAAGTTGCCTGAAAAGTTTTCTCTGGTTCCTCTCGGAGGCTGCACTGATTAATCACCCCACTGGGAATTCTGAATCCTACTGGTATATAAACCATCTTCCCTAGTGCTGACTCTTAAATTAATTATTAATTTAGTGATTAAAATTTAAAAATACAAATGTCTGGTTGAAGCAGCAGCATCTAATCAAGTCTTCTCTCACGTGAGCAGAGGAGCAGAAGGATTCTGAGTGCGCCAGACAGAGGAGAGTGAGCAGGAGGGGGTGGGGAAGCTGCCGGGAGGCGCACTGAGGCCATGGAAGCAGATGACTTTCGCCTTAACGCTGCCTGGCACTCCAGCCAAAGCCGCAGACTGCCTTCAAGGGTGTTTTGTCCAGGAACTCACCTGCAGCTTAATGGGAACCCTGCTGGGATGAACTAAGTGACACTTTCTGATAGTGCATGATTTATGAAGCTATGTGCTTATTATCTTATTGTAGCCAACTTTGCTATAAAGGAGAATTCAGACAACTCATTGGTTGAGTTATCATTAAATTACCAAAAGGCAGAAGACTTAGTTCCACTATGCAAGGATAAATTTTATTTTTATTGTTTGTTAACAGCTTTTATAAAAGTAATCCTTTCATTAATTTATTATAATAAGAAAATAACAAAGATATCAAGGAATTTTTTTTCTAAGAGTCTTGTTCTATCACCCAGGCTGGAGAGCAGTGACATAATTATACCTCACTGTAATCTTGAATTTCTAGGCTTAAGTGATCCCCTTACCTCCACTTCCTGAATAGATAGGATTACAGGTGTGTCCCACCACACCTGAGTAATTTTTTTTGCAAAAACAGGGTCTCACTATACTGCCCAGGCTGGTCAGCTGGTCTCAAACTCCTGGCCTCAAGTGATCCTGCTACCTTGGTCTCCCAAAGTGCTAGGATTACAGGTGTGAGGATTCCTGGGATTCCTAGGATTCTCAGCCTCAAGGAATTTTTTTAAAATATCAGTTGTGCCCTGGCTAAAGTATTCAGGGTCTAGAATATGTGTGTTAATTTATACAGAGTCAGATGGAAACGACAGATAATATCCAACGCATGGAGTTGAAGTTGTAGATTATAAACTGTGGCTTTAAAGTGGTTAAAATACAAAACCTCAGTCAGCACACGTACTTATACACAGGGCCACCTTCTCTGATTGTACAGCTGTGTGCAGTAACTAACCAGGATGAAAGCAAACTAGAGAAAGAGAGCAGATGGCCATCCCATACCTGAAAATGTGCGCTTGAAGCAGAGATTCTGATCCAGCGTCTTGGAAGCTTCAGGGGAAGTCATTTGAACTGCAGATGCCCCCAGAAACTCTGAGATGGCCTCCACCCCGGGGAAGCACCTCCTGAAGCCTACTACTTCAGAGCTCTTGCCAAAGCCTTCAGCGTGATGGAGTGACAATTTGTTTGATAACTGCTTACTTACAACAACTGGAGACAGATATTGAGACTTTTCTATAGTTCATATATTTATTTGCTCAAGTCCAAGGAAAGAATTTGTTCTGCATGAACCAGAACAGGTGGAGAATCCATATGAAATGCAGAAGAGCACCAGGAAACACCAGACAAGCAAAAGGCCCAGACTAAGGCGTCGCTAAACCATAAAGGTAATTCTGCTTGAGTTCACCGACTCTGTAAAAATGAGGAATTGGTATAATCACCTAAGCTTCATTTATGTTAACTGCATATTAAATTGAATTTATTTTATATGGCCAAGCTGTT
Source organism: Eulemur rufifrons (assembly GCF_041146395.1). Classification (NCBI taxonomy): domain Eukaryota; kingdom Metazoa; phylum Chordata; class Mammalia; order Primates; family Lemuridae; genus Eulemur; species Eulemur rufifrons. The sequence goes on along the minus strand of NC_091011.1, from coordinate 2,017,833 downwards.
TCAGAAACTATATATAATTCATCATATAGTATGGATGTTATCATCTCAATGATGATAAGAAAGGGAAGAAAACTAAGAGGAGAAATTGATAAACTTTTAACTCAATTGACCAAGAAAAAAGAGACACAATTCAGATTACCAAAATCAAAAATAAATAGAGAACATCACTATCAACCTTACAGAAATAAAAAGGATTCAAGGGAATGCTGTGAGCAAATGTATTCCAACAAATCAGATATCTCAGATGAAATGAACAAATTTCTAGAAACACACAAACTACTGAAACTGAAACAAGAAAAAGTAGAAAATGTGAGTAGACCTGTAACAAGTAAAGAGATTGTATCAGTAACTTAGAAACCTCCTACAAAGGAAATCCCAGGACCAGATGATTTCACTGGTGAATACAACCAAACATTTAAAGAAGAATTAATACCAGTTCTTTGCAACTCTTTCAAAAACATGAGGTGGTAACACTTACCAACTCCTTCTATGAGGCCAGTATTAATCCTATACCAAAACATCATGAGAAGAAAACTACAGACCAATATCCATTAAGAACATAGACATAAAAGTTATCAACAAAATAGTAGTAAATCAAATTCAGTAGCATATAAAAGGGATTATACACAATGATCAAGAGGGATTTGTCACAGCTGTGCAAAGTTGGTTTATCATATGAAAATCAGTCAATACAATACATTGTCTTAATAGAATGAAGGGCAAAGACCACATGATCATCTCAATGGACACAGAAAAAACTTTAGACAAAATTTAGCCCTGTTTCATGATAAAAACACCCAACAGACTAGGAATGGAAGGAATTTCCCCAACTTGAAAACTCACAGTTTGATATTGTACTTAATGGTGAGAGACTAAATGCCCTCCCCTAATCTTAGGCTCAGGAACAAGACAAAGATGAGGTCTCACCACATCACATCGGAGGTTCTAGGCAGGGCAATTAGGCAAGAGAAAGAAAAAAGTCATCTGGACTGAAAAGAGAAAAATAAAAGTATCTCTATTTGCAGATGGCATGATCTTGTATGTAGAAAACTCTACGGAATCCACTAAAAAAACTATAGAACCAATAAATGAGTTCAGCAAGTATAGTCAGAGTTCTCCACAGAAAAAGAACCAATCAGATGTGTATGTTCATAATTAACATTGGCAACAGTCCCCAAATTGATCTGCAGATTCAATGTCAACCGTATTAAATTCCCAGATGGCAAATTTGATAAGCTGATCCTAAATTCATATGAGAATTCAAGACACCCAAAATAGCCCAGAAGATCTTGAAAGAGAAGAATAAAGTTGGAATAGACACATTTCCCAACTTCAAAACTTACTAGAAAGCTACAGAAAGCAAGAGAACATGTACTGGTGTAAGGGTACACATACAGATTAATGGAATAGAGTTAAAAGTCCAAAAAATGAACCCTTACACTTATGGTCAATTGATTTTCAAGAAGAGTGCCAAGACAATCTGGTGGGAGAAAGAACAGGCTTTTTAACAAAAGTCGCTGGGGCAACTGAATAAAATATCCACGTGCAAAAGAAAGGAATTGGCCCCCACCTCATACCATACACAAAGTCATCTCTAAATGGATTGTAGACATAAATGTAAGAAGAAAACTGTAAACTATTAGAAGAAAACACAGGAGTAAATGTTAGTAACCTTGGGTTAGATAAGAGTTTCTTAGATACAACAAGAAGCACAAGTTACCAAAAAAAAAAAAAAAAAAAGATAAATTGGACTTTATGAAAATTAAACATTTTGTAATACAGGTGATACCATCTTCAAAATGAAAGACAATCCATGGAATGGGAGGAAATACTTGCAAATCATATATATGATAAGGTACTTTTACCCAGAATAAATAAAGAATTCCTACAACTCAATAAAAAAAAGACAAAAAAAAATGAAAAGGGATTTTACAGGGATCTTTCTGGAGAATAGATACAAATGGCCAAATAAGCACATGAAAAGATGCTTAATATCATTAATAATTAGGAAAATGCCCATTAAAACCACAAAGAGACCCTTTCACGTCCACTAGAACTGAAATCAAAAAGGTAGATAACGAATGTTGATGAGGATGTGAGGAAACTGGAGCCCCCATACACTGCTGATGAGAATAGACAGTGGGCGGCCACCTTGGCAGTCGGTCTGGCAGCTCCTGTGGACTCACCACATGACCCAGCGACTCTGCTTCCGCGCACGTGCTCACGGGAGAGGAAAGGCACGTGTCCACACAAGGGCTTGCATGTGGGCACCCATAGCAGCATTACTCATGGTAGTGAAAAGTATAAATAACCCAGATGTCCTTCAACTGATGAATAGATAAATCATGTTGAATATCTATACAACGTAACATTACTCGTCAATAAAAAGCCATGAAGACTGATACACGCTATAAGATAGATAAACTCTGAAAACGCATTATGCTGAGTAACAGAAGACAGATGCAAAAGACTACCCATTGTATAATTCCATTCACACAAAATCTCCACAGCAGGCAAATTTCTAGCAACAGAAGTGAAGCAGTGTTTGCTGGGATGGGACGGGGGTGGTGGAAATGAGGAATGACCACTAATGCATACAGAGTTTCTCGTGGGGGCAATGAAAACGTTCTAGAATCAGATTGTGGTGATGGTTGTACAACTCTGTGAATAGACTAAAAACCACTAGATTTAAAATTTAAAACACTTTAAATGGAGCAATTTTATGGTATGGAGATATTTCAATAAAGCTGTTAAAAAACTAAGAAGACAGTCAAAGAGGAGGAAAGAGCAGGACAAAAAAAGAGAGAGAGAAGAGGAGAAAAGGGAAGGAAGAAACACATCTGTGTTGTCTTTATAGAGCCTTGTGGAACCTCCCTCAGGTGCCCTAAGAAGGCCTTGTAATGAGAAAGCCCAGCTGAAAATCATAGCAGGGGTCAAAACCCAAAGGAACCCCTAGTTTAGGAAGCTAACACTTTTTAATTATTAATCTTTTCTTTCCCTTTCTTTTCTTTTCTCTTTGTCTCTTCTTTCCTTTCTCCCTCCCACCCCTTCTTTCTCTTCTCTCTATGAGAGGGGCTGCTGGCAAACCTGTCTGACCCTTGCCTTGAAGGGAGACGTTACTATTCTGGACAGCAAAGCAACCTGCTCTGCCAGAGGGAGACCCCTGTGTATCTTCCACGCTGCTCCCACACGAACATCTTTGAGAAGATCGTCCAGAACGAAGCCTAAAGCCTCGGCTCACGAGACGTGCAGAAACACGAGAATCCCGTGGAGAATGCTCTCCCAGCGGGGCTACTTAGGCTCTTTCTTGACTGAATGAGCTTTGGCAGTTTGCATCTTTCAAATACTTTGTCCACTTCATATACTTTGTCAAATTTATTGCTATAACATTGTTTGTGATACTTGCTTTTAATATCTGTGAATTTGTAGCGGTATCACATTTCCTATTCCTAATATTGGCACTTTGTGCCTTCTCTTTTTTCTCCTGATAAGTCTGGATAGATGTTTATCAATTTTGCTGATTTTTTAAAAACAGCTTTTGATCTCATTGATTATATTTTTTCTGTCTATTCCACTGATTTCCACTCTGATCATTATTATTTCCTTTCTTCTGCTTAGTTTGCATTTAATTTGCTCTTCTTTTTCTAAGTTCTTAAAGTGCATTGAGCACATTCTTTGCTCTAACATAATTGTTTAATGTTATAAATTTCCCTCTAAGCTCTACTTTAACTGCATCCCACAGTTTATGTGTTTTATTTTAATTTTCATTCAGTTTAGAATGATTTCTAATTTCCCTTTTGATTTCTTCTTTAACTGAATGGGTTACTTAGAAATGTATAGTCTAGCTTCCAAATATTTGGAGATTACCTAGATATCTCTCATTTATTTGGGGAAGTTTTTTAAAGGTTATTTTTTTAGCTTTATTAAAATATAATTAGATATGCAAAAATTGTACACATTTAACGTACACATGTTGGTGAGTTTGGACATATGCATATGCCCATTATGCATGCCATTACGACAATCAAGGTGCTAAACATACCCACCACCTCCAGAAAGTTCCCTTTGTTCTTTCATGTGCATGTTTCAATCTTTGTTATTGATTTCTAATATAATTCCATTGTAGTGGTAGAACATATTTTGTATCATTTAGATCTTTAAAAAATATAGTGATACCTGCTTTATGACCCAGAATATGATCTATTTTGGTAAATATTCTGAGTACATTTGAAAAAAATGTGTAGTCTGCTGTTGTTGCATAGAGAGACCTGTAAACATCAGTCCAAACTGGATGAAAATGCCATTCAGGTCTTCTAAATTCCTATTGATTTTCTGTTTGTTCTTTTGATTGTTGAGAGAGTGGGGTTGAAATCTCTGACTATAATGACAGATTTGTCTATTTATTCTTTCTGTGTTATCAGTTTTTGCTTCGTGTAATTTGAAGCCCTGTAATTAGGAACATAACCACAGGATTTCTATGTCCTCTTATGGAACTGACACTTTATCATTATGAAATGACTCTATTCTGAGCATGATTATTTCCTCTGAAAGGTTTCAGATAATGTTTTGAGAATAAAGCAACTCTAGCTTTCATTTGATTAGTGTTGGGACAGTGTATCTATTTCCATCTGTTACCCTGTGTTTTTACATTTAACACAGGTATCTTACGGACAGATACAGCTGTGTCTGCTTTTTAAAAATTCCAGTCTGAAAACCTTTGCCTTTTCATTGTACGTTTAGTCCATCCACATTAATGGGACTCAATCAGAAGTCGGTGAGAGGAAGTATCTGTCACAGACAAGCTGTGGCTCCTCTCAGTGAAAGTTACTGACTCATTTTGTAGAAAAGTACAAGCTTTCTGGGTCCTGCAGACCTAGGCTCATTCCAGAGCCCACCTTTCTGCTGGGTGATCTTCAGTGAAATGTTTAATCTCATTAACCACAATAATCTCCTCTGAAAATGGGAGCATCTACCCCATGGGCTTGCCGTGCTCCATAAATGAAGTAATATATTTGAAGTATCCATGTATAGTTAGCATTCATTAAATATTCACTTCTGTGTACATTCCTTCTCTTCAAATGAAGGACTGGCTTTAAAAAACATACCTAGAACCACAAATTGTCTGAGTTTGGGAGGGATCATAAAGGACACAGAACCCCAAATCTCCCTGAGGGGGGCCTGACTTTCTTCCACCACAACCCAACCAAGCCGTCATCTGGCCTGTACCTCCAGTGGCCGAGAGACTCTCCACCTACCAAAGCAGCCAGTTTTATTTCCGGGTCAGCTTGATTTGTGGATGGCTGTTCGTTGGAGCTCTGGCCCAGGTGTCTCAGCCCCTTAGGATGATACCAACAAGGCCTCCGTATGATGGTCCTCTATGCATTTGAAGACACACTTTATGTCCCCCCAAGCTGTCTCTCCTGCAGGCTAAACATTCACTCGTTAGATTCATGCTTTTGTGCTCCGTATTATTTATAGTTCTCTAAACATGCGGTTTCTGGAGATGAGCACTCCAGCCCAGCGGTGGCTGAGCAGCACTGGGGAAAGTGGAACCATCGCTTTCTGCCTTCGAACTTCTATGCTTGTATTAATGCAGTCTGAGCTCAGTCCAGCTTTTTTTGGATGTTACCTCACAAACTGATGACTCACAGTGAGACAACTTTTTAGTAAATGCACTAAAAATCCATAAGTCTATTTAACAGGAGATGCCACAAAGCAACATAGTCCTCATTCTGCACCTGAGCAAGTGGGTGCATGCACCAGGATCAGGACTCGTGCTGCTGCTACTTGTCAAGACCTTTGTGAATCCTGGTTCTATCCTGCAGCTCAATATAATCCACCAGTGTGGTGATCGTGCCTTCCGTGGTCCTGTCCCAGGACTGGGATGGGCGGTGTGATGCTTCTTTAGGGCCCGTGGGAGCAGAGAGGGTTGCAGGGAGCCAGGACCTGAAATGACCCTTACCAAGAGCACAGGTGGAGCCACAGGCGTGTTGAGCTAGAGGGACTGGCGAGATGCACGACCAGTTTACCCACGGATTTGGACACAGATGGCCCTAGCACTTCCAAAAGAAGACAGCAGAATCCTATTTTGGGGTTGGGAGGGAAGGAACCGTGAAGCTGACAGGCAAGAAGCCAAGCCCTGCAGAGCTCTCCTAAGGGCCTGCGGGTGTCTGGGGCGTGGGAAGAAGGGCGTGGTCTCTGGAAGAAGCGCTAGCAAGCGCAAGACCGGAAGCACCCCAGGCCCGACACAAGGGGGCGAGGAGAGCTTCTGCAGGTGGGGTCATGGGGCACAGGCCGGGCACCTCTGACCCGAGTCCTGGGGGAGCGACGTTGGATCCTCTTGCCTGGAGGGGACAGGTCCAGAGGCTTCGAGGACGAACCCAGCAGGAGGCAGCTGCAAGGAACTGAGAATGCGGAAGCTGGAAATGAGCCTGAGATGACATGCGCCATTGCTGATGCCACAGTGAAAGAGCAGAAGAGGACCCCGCCGAGGACAGGCTGCACATGCACCGCTGGGAGCCCTCAGCACGCCAGTCATCTTCAGTTTGCATTTCCCGTCAGTAAGGGCAAACGCATCTGTGCGGGCAGCAGGTTTCTCAGGCCGGACTGGGATGACCGCGCGGTGTTTTCCCGCCCGCCCGGCGAGCCGGCCTTGGCCTTGGGGAGGCGAGTCCGCTCAGTCCTGTAACCGCGGTGCCATCGCCTGGGTGAGCCCACGTGGCCACCTTGCCCATGGCTCGCTGCCACCGCTGTCCAGAGCCACACACAAGTGCCCGCCGTGTCCCGGCCGTGCTCCCGCCGCCGCTGCGTCCCGACAGTAAAGAGCAGGTCTCACCTGCCGCAGCCGCTCGCCTTTTCTTGCAGTTTCCGCAGCCCGCGCCGGAGCGCGCGCCGGCCACAGAGCTCCCGCCCCACACCATCCGGGGATTGTTCTTTGCTTTTCTCTCAAATCTGGTTTTCTTGAGAGCAATTCCCCTGTCACGTATCTCCTGGTGCTCTTGGGCCTCAGCGCGCCCTTTCCGCAGGAATGTGTCCGGACACCGGTGCTCAGCGCTTAGGCCACCTTGCATTATACCTTGCACTTCCCTCTCTGCTAAAGGGATGATGTGAAAAAAAAGATTAAATGGCTTGCCGAATTTCAGCACCAGTGTTGCCCACTCTGCCAATCTCTCAATCTGAAAACTGAGACGAAAAAGGAAATGAAGCTACTTTGGCATACTTTTTAATGGGATTCAAAGCTAAATTCTAGTCACTTTGCACTTTGCTAAGCATAGACAAGCGATTCATTTGCTAAAGAACTCTACAAGCCTACAGTCTGTGTTATGTAAACTGTACCTTCCTCCCCTACCAAGGCAAACACGTGGTCTCTCCAAACACCTGTGATTTCCAAAGCCTGCTGGCCATCATTTGGTGAGTTCAGCTGCTCAGAGTCTGAAATTCCTCTGGGCCAGACCCACAGAGCAACCAGACAGCCTCTCAGTGGAGGCCACAGCCTAGCAAGCCTTGGCCACACCCAGGCCATGGTATCAAACAAGGTTCCCAAAACTCTGCATCAGCTGCCAACATTGAACATCAAGAACCTGACATAAAACCCGAATTCCTGGCTTTGCCTGGAATTTCAAAGCTGTGTTACTGCTGAGCCCACACTCCCGCAGCAGTGTGGAATCTCCGGGCTGGGAAGTGCGTCTCTAGTTTGGAGGTCTCCGCCTGCCCACTGGCTCACTCATGGGGGCTGCCTGGGCCTTTTGGCCTAGGGTTTGTGATCCTGCTTTTGGGTTTCATTTATGCTGGGCTGTTTTCTCCTTCTAGCTATAACCTTCCTAGGCTGAGGCTGACACTCCCCCAAATGAGAAGGTGCAAAATGTGACTTGAGAGTAATGGCAGATGCCTGAATAGCACCTGCCCTGTGCCACGTGCTGGACTAGTAACTCGTTTCGTTCCCATGGCAACCCAGCATGGTAGGGGCTCGTTACCCCCATTTTACAGGTGAAGACACTGAGGCTCAGAGATGTTAACTCACTTGTCAGAATTAACTGCCTTCTCCACACCTGTTTGAGTCACTGCCCTGCCCTGAACCAGACATGCCGGCTGTTTTCCTCCGTGACCTCCACATTTTTGGCTACTGGGGCTGCAGCTCTCCGGACACCACCCCGCGGGTCTGTGCGGCCCGGCTCCCTCCTCACACCGTGTGTGCTGCCCACTTTTAGGTAGGGTCCTCCTGTGACTTCGTGGCTGCTATTCTTTGTGGGCGCACGAAACCAGGAAAGCTATTGAACAAGACTTTTGGACTTACCACCAAGATTGCTTAAGAATTAGGACTGTCCAATAAAACCAAGTGGAGATGGAAGGGCATACTAAAGTGTGGATGAGAACTTCTATTATTTCTCCTGCATCGGGGAGTATTTAAATTTGCTCTCTGAAGTCAGAGCCTTAAAGGATCACCAGCTGCAATCTGGTAGTAAGTGGTGTTAGCACTTTTCCTTGTCATTACAGATAAATTTGCAATTGAAGGAAGGTGAAGAAACACTTCTCAGAAGAGCACAATGTCTGAGGTGGATTGCCAGGGCAGGAAGTGCACGGGGACTCTGAAAACCTCACCCAGCCAAGCTGAGTAAAATCCAGACTCAAGGACGTTCCATGGGCAGTAGTCTCCCGTGTTCACTGAGTGCCTGCTACCTGCCACACACGTCCCAGGCAGGTTCCACAGCTGCCATTCATCTGCTGACATCCCTTTGATAGGCCACGATGTGCAAGCCCCACACTAAACTCGGGGGATGCAGTCCCTGTCCTTATAGAGCTGAGGTTTTAACAGAAGACTCAGACTTTCAACAACCAATTACACAACCAGTTAATTACAATTACAAGTGCTGCAAAAAAGAAAACATAGTGTGCTGCCCAGACGAGGTGTTCCCAAGCAGTCTGGGAAGTGAAGAAAGGCCTCGCTGGCTAGACGAAATCTGAGCTGAAACCCGCGGGAGTCTGGGAGTAGCTGAGGGCCTTCTCTCTCCTTCCAGGCAAAGGGAAGAGGAGGTGCCACGTGCCTAAGGAAGAGCAGCCACGGACCTGAAGAAGGCGCCAGCACTCCAGGAGCAGAGGCAGCAGAGGCGAGAGGCACGGGGTAGGCCAGTGACCTTGGCAAGCGTCACGCCAGGCGAGGCTGCTGAGCCAGGTTCAGAAACTTTGGGATTTATCTTAAAAGCACTGGGAAGCCATTAGAATTTTTAGCAGGATGGCGATAGGGTCAAATTAGCATTCATAAAGGTCAGTGTGCAGCAAGGGCAGAAGTGCAGCGGGAGCAGGTGCAGGAAGCAGGTGCAGGAAGCTGGTTGTCTGGCCAGGGGCAGGTGAACAGCAGGTTTCTCAGCAGCCGCCGCCGACCCTGCCCAGCGTCAGACTTTGCCGTGAGGCTGTCCTGTGCGTGTCGATGGCAGATCCCAGCCGCTGCCCCTGCACACCAGGGGCTCCCTCCCCTAGTCATGGTAAACAAAAATGTGTCCAGACATTCAGAAATGTCTGCAGGGGCCACCGGTTTAGACTAAAGTGATGACAAGAGATGTGGAAAGATTCAAAGTACATCTTGGAGCTGGAATAAAAAAATAAATTAGTGATGGATTTGAAAAGGGATGGAGAGCTTGTGGGGCCGGGGTGACCTGGAGGATGGCAGGACCCCATCGCTAGAGAACGTGGAAGGAAGACCTGATTGAAGGAAAAGATAATAAGCTCCATTTTAGGTGTGTGCAGTTTGAAGACCTCCAAGAAATACAAAGAAAAGCAAGACAAGGCCCCTGCCTGTCAGGAGGGCAGAGCTCGGGAAGAGGCTGGCGAGCGCCAGTGAGGCCCGCGTCATGCTCACGCGAGTGGACACGCACAGACGCCGGGCCACACTGGCGAGGAAGCTCCAGAGACTTATCGAAGAGAAGCTCGGATGGACTTTGAAAGGCTGAGTCAAGATAACTGGGGAAACAAAGGAGGAAAGAGCAAAGCAGATGTAAGAAATCTGCGTGGTCTGAATTCAGAAAACAGGCGGCATCTGGAGCGAGGACCCGGCTAAGCGTGTCAGCTGTGACAGCGCAGACGGCGAGTCGGAGAGACCTCTCGGGCGAGAGGACGCTGGCTGCCGGGAGGAAGGAGGGACGGCTCCGGGATGACATCTGGCCACAGCAGCAGGTGACACAAGGCCAGGACCCAGCCCATATTTTATGAAAACATTCGTTCAGCAAATATGGTACCATTTGCTGAACTAGAGAATTCAGGGCGAGAACTAGATTTGGCGGGAAGAGAGCACTAACTGGAGGTTAGGACAGGGCAGCTGGGGAGCAGGTAGAAGCATCCTCTAGCCGGCTGACCCTGGGTCCCTGGAACGATTGTTTGTAAGGGAGGAGGTCTGACCTGGCCACGGTCCTCTGAATGCTCTTCCTCTGTCATCCTCTGGGCTCTGTGTTCCATGCTCATCTTTCTACTGCATTCCAAGTATGTTCCACCCCACCCGAGCATGCTCCTGACTGCAGTGTCACTTTTCCTTCAAGCAGGGACTTGAGGTCTCCTGAGTAACTAGCCAAGCTGCAGACAGGTTGAAGGTCTGACCCTGGAGAGGACAGTGGGCACCCCTGGGTGCAGGACTGGGCACGCCTCTGTGTTTCTGCAGTTGAGCACTTTGAGCAGCTTCCCAACCTGGTGCCACACGACAGCGTCACACCCAGCTGAGCCTCACACGCCACACCATCCAAGGTGCCCTACCCAGCCCTCCCTGGAGTGCTGCTTTCTCTTCTGCACACATGTAGTGCAGGTGTCAGAGCAGCAGCGGCAGGGTCCACGGTGCCCATGCTGATCTGAAGCTCCCAGGAACCCACACGTCGCAGACATTGCTCACTGTGTTTCCAGGGACCAAACAAATTGGTAAAATGGTGTGAGCTGATCACGTGTGTGAAATGGAAACAAAAGAGGTCAATTTGAAAACTTATAAAACTTCTGAGAAAATGCAACTTGCTCTCCCCATCATTAACCACAAGTATACCCCATTCCTCTTCATCAGTCCAGAAGACTGTGCGCGGCTCCTACACCGCCTGCCTTGTCTCCTGGTCACGATTTCTCTGGAAAGTGGAAAAAGCTGAAAAGATACATGGAGTAGGATTGCCAGGTAAAATACAGGACACCAGTTACATTACAGATCAGATAAACAGCAGCAAGTTTTTAGTATTATATAAACATGCCCCAAAGACTGACATTAAAAAATTGCCCATTGTTTAGCAGAAACTCAAATCTTTTAATTAATAAACCTGGCAGCCCTTGTATGGAACAGTCTGGAGTCTGACCTTCAGCTTCCTAAAAGGGCTGTTTTAAGTGTGTTTATTCATTTATTTAATGGGCCCTTCCTTGTTCCATAAAGGGTTTGAAATGGCCAAACGAAGTTGCTTCCAAGGTTGGCTTGTTTATTCTCTGTTACTGAGGAAAAGATGGTCTGCAGATGAGGGTGAGGGTCTCTGCTCAGCTGCTGGAGTGGGGCCAGGCAGGAGCTGCCAGGGCTGTGTTCTGAGAGACGGCTGACACCCTTCCACCCCTGGGGGCTCTGTCCTCAGGGCACCCACTCTCCTTCGCGTAGCCGGAAGCAAACTTATGGCACAAAGTAGGAGCAGGGAGGTCTGTCCCCCTTGTAGCCCCTTCTTAACTCCTAGTCTTGAATCCTAAGGAAAAGCCAGACCCCTCACTTCCCCCAGACTCCTCCTGTTCCTTCTGCTCCCTAAGGACAGCTTCCAGGAGGTCAAGAGGAGCTGCCCCCAAAGCCCGAGTGTCCAGCCAGGCGCACAAGCTGGAGCAGAGCGGCGTCCAGGTGAGCGCCATTTGAGCCGGAAGCAGAGCCAGGGACAGTGGAATCTTTTAAAAAGCTGTATGTCAGGACAGGAGGGTCGGCTATCATGAAGGTTTTGGAGCAGTGTGAAATGATGGCGGGCGAGGTTGGGGGAAGCGGAGCCTTTTTCATGCACTCACACTCTGCAAACCCCAAGGTGGCCGCCCCAGCCTTGGCCTTCAGAGCCAGCAAACTGGCTGAACTGCAGGCTGAGCAGCACCACTGCAACCAAAAGGTGTCTTTTTAGGTCTCCAGCCCACCTGTTCTTGCTGGGAGGGGAGAGGGCAGGGACCAGAAAAGCAGGGCTGGCCGCCCCACGAGGAGTGGATGTGGCAGCGTGGGCAGCGTGGGCAGCTCCACACCTGCCCTCACCCGCCGCGGAGCCCATGGCCAGACCTGGCCGCGCGGGGTTCACATGACGTCATCTGCGCCCAGTCTTAGAAAAGTCTGAACAAAGTGCGGAAACCGCTTGCCTGGCCCCTGCAGATGGCCCAGAGTTCTCACAGGCCATTATCGCATAAGTAACTTTGTTACAACAGTGATGGATGACAAGTGGGTGCAAACAGTATCTTTCTTTTTATAGTAGAGAAGCAGACAGGCCAAAGAGTGGTAGTGTGATGACTGATAAATGGTTTACATTTTTATTTTCAAATAAGCATTATTAAAAAGTTTAAACACAAGCAAAGTAGAGAGAATAGTATAGCGAACCCTCACATACCCACCACTCAACTGTGAGTGTTATCAGCTCGTGGCCAGCTTTGCTTCCCTGCCCACTGTCCTCTCTCCCATGTCATTGTAAAGCAGATCCCGATCGTCACAGCACTTCCTCCAGAGATAGTTTAGTATGAGCTCTGAAAGACAAAGACTTCTTAAAAACATAGTCATGTTACCAATTTCATATCTAAGAGGGAATTAATTTCCTCAGTAGCATCAAATATCCAGTCTTTAAATGCCCAATATTGGGTAAATAACTGGGTAAAGTTAAATGTCATAAATATTTTTTAGTTTGTTTGAATTACAGTCCAAATAAGGTCTATACTTTCCTATGGTTGATATAGCTCTTAAATCTATGCAGTCCCTGTTATTTTTTTCTTGCCATTTACTTATTGAAGAAATCAAGTCTTTCATCCTGTCAAGTTCACCATGGTATGGATTTGTCTGGTTGAATCCCTGAGGTTTCATATATACATTTCTCCGTCTTCTGTTATTTCCTGCAAATTGGTAATTAGAGGCTTGATTCACTTTTTTCCAAGATTTCTTCATAGGTAGTGCTGTTGGAAGAAGTACATAAGGTGTGGTTCTCTCTCTCTCTCTCTCTCTCTATATATATATATACCCACAAATGTATATATATTTGTGTGTGTGTGTGTGTGTAGTTATCTGCCATTAATATTCAAAGCCTAGACAGTTTAATTCATTACTGGTCATGAAAAGTTAATATTCTCATTAGTCTTTCCTTCTTCCATCAGCTGAGGTCCATCCACAGAAAGAAGCCCCCTCTCCTGCTCCCCGGTCTCGGTGCTGCGGTGCACAGAGAAACGGGGGTCTCAGCTGAGCCCCACTTTCTCATGTGCTGCGTTCAGACTGGTGTGTTGTTCACTAGCGCTCTCCAACAGCAAGTAAGTTTCTTTTTCAATGTGCCATTGAGATCATCATTTTGAACATATTTAATAGATCAAGGAGACAAAATTAGAAGAATATAGATGATTTTAAACAAAATTAACAAACTTGCATTAGTAATTGAAGAAAACAGTTTTTTAATTAAAAGAAAAGTCACATACCAAAAAATTCACCCTTTTAAAAGTATACAATTAGGTGGTTTTTGTATAGTCACAAAGTTGTACAACCAACATCCACTGAGACTGGCTCCAGACCCTGTGGAGAACCTTCCAGAACATTTTATAACCCCCAAAAGAAACCCACACCCATTAACAGTCATTCTCTATTCCTGTCTCCCCCAGCTCCTGGCAACTACTAATCTACTTTCTGTTTCTATGGATTTGCCTGAAAATACATCCTTCATAAGCACATTTGTAACATTTAATTTAACATTTAAATCAATTTCTTTCAATGTAAGAAAATGTAAAGTCAAAAAGCAAATCTCAACAACTCTCAAAGGATTAGTATCATATTGACCACATTCTTTGACCACAATGCAAATAAATTGAAAATAAATAACAAGTAAAATTGTACCATGAAATAATATGACAAATAATGTCATGTAATTGGAAGATTAAGGACACACTTATTTGACTCATGGATTAGAGTCCATGGATCATAATGCCAATATTTGTACTATACAGGAAACTTCTTCCTTTTTAACTATTTAAGCCTAAATTTTAAAATATTAAATGTCAACCTAACGGTATGCAAGAGTATTTCAAAGTCCTTTAATGGCAGCATGAGAGAGAGAGAGGAAGGGGGGAAGAAGGAGCCCCTGAGAAGGCCTCCCCTGGGGCTGGAGCCGGGCTCAGCGCGACGGGTGCTCACCTGGGGCTGGGCCAGCAGGGAGAGGTGATGCGGCAGGACCAGAGATTCAGAACAGACTTGCTCTGACTGCTGGCACCGTCCTTTTGGGCTAAGAGCTGTTCTGCTGGAAGTAAGAACACAGGCGATCCCACCAGCTCCTTGCTTCCAATCCCCTCAGGCATGACATCCACCTGCAGGTCCTTCCAGTGACATCCATGCCATTGTCACTCAATTCTTCACAAGATGAATGATGTATAAGAATCTCTCCCAAAAGTTGAACAACTTCCAGTGGTCCTGAGTTTCTGATTTTATGTCAGCTTGTTACACCAGAGTTTCCTTAGAGATGCCGTGAACTTGCATCTCACTTTGCGTTTCCAGCAGCCTTGACATTTGCACCTTGTGGGCACCCATAGCAACATCAGCTGGATGCATTTTGTCACCCAAATGGATCAAAACTGTTAGGCAGAATGTACCATTTTCTGCCATTATTGGCAAAAAGCATGACCACAGTCATGGAATAAACAGGTTGGCTGGCACCTGGCCAGCCTAGGAAACCACACTTGGCCCTTGCTGGCCCCTGGGATACATCTGACTCTACCCTATTAGCTAATGTGATCACTGTACTCTTCAGAATGCTAAAACATGAGATATTTCTGAGGGAAAATGGGGCCACCATGACTCAGCCTATGAGCAGTAGCTGCATAGGACTCCAGTCAGATTGTACAGCATGGAAACTGCTGGAGAGCCTGGCGTTGCAGTTTTGCTGAGGACAAGGGTCTTGTCAGAACAGGCGGTGTGCCCTCCACGGGCCCTGCGGGGCAGCAGTGACCCCGCACCCACAGCATGAAGCAGCAACTTCCAGAGACCCGTAATTGGCAGACATCCAAGAATGCTAGAACACTCTGTGGGCAACAAGAATAGTTCGTGGGTCATATACCTACAAAGCCGGTTCCTTCTGCTCTCAATATACCGGAAAACAGAATGACAGGAGGAGGGAGACCTGGGGTTCCAATTATTATCGGTTTCGTTATCTCCTAAGAAGAGGAAGATTTATTCCTTTTTTGGTGACCAAAAAAAAAAAAAAAAATAGTTACATATGAAAACCCAAGTTGTTTGAAAATTTAATGTAAAACAGCAGTTAGTGAGTTTTCCTTCATCTAAAACTGTACTGCTAAAACAAGCGTCAGTTGGCCATCACCGAAGCCAAGCTGGAAGGGCTCACAGATGGACAGCTACAAAGCCATTGGCTAAAGGCCAACAGGACATCTGTTCTGGGGCTGCCACCGGGTTTAAGCCAAGAGAGACAGACCTGAGAATAAAACATTTCCAAATATCATTTTCCTCTGGACCTGATTTACAAAGCATCATAAAAGCTGCGTGAAGGGGAATTTTTCCAACATAAACAACCTGGATTGGGGTAAGGTCACGCTGTTTTAACCATGCAGTTCATACAGAGAATTCCTGGGCCCCCAGATCAGGGAGAATGTCCCTTGATGATAATTTTCATTATTTTATGCTAACTCTGATACGTAACATTTCAACGTAAGTTTGAAAGAAGGCACTTGCTGGAGAAAAACTGACCCAGCAAGTGCACGTCCCCCAGCTGCCCGGGGCTCCGCGGCAGCCAGCTCTCCAAGGAGGACGGGCGCCTCCACGAAGGCAGGTCCCCGTGGTCACCGTCGCCTGCGTTTTGCTCTCCCACCGTCTCTGTGCAGGGTAACACACACAGGCACTCACACAGCAAAGCTGGCATGTGATGGGTATGCAGACTTCAGGCTAAAATCATTGACACAGTTTATATAAATTCCAAATACACCTTTTCTTAAGTCAGGTTCTAAACAATAATTGTATAAATTTCCCAACTGAGGCCCACGTACTTTTTTTTTTAATAAGGTAGCAGTTGTTTTTAAAAATATAAAATGCTCATTATCAAAAGTTTAAGAATTAAAAAATACAAATCAACCACAATCCTACAATGATGCCTAACATATTAAAACACTGTACATATGTATACACATAAATGCACACAGGCACACACGCACACACACGTTGAAATCTTGACATTTGTGGTGCACACATTTGGAATTTCAGCTATTCCTCTGTAACTCCAATTTGCACCTCCACAAGGCACAAATTTCAATCCGGTGTGTGGAGAACATCAGGAAGCTAGTGGGCTATCCGAGGAAGCCCTGCCGCAATCGCCCAGGCCCCTGGGTGTCACAGACAATACACAGGTGTGTCCAAATCCAATCCCTGTGGGTAGGTTTGTTTGAAAACCCTGCTGCTGGTAAGAGAGACCCATTCTCACTGCGCCTGCAAAGGAAGGGGTGGGGTGAGCACACAGGCAATCTCATGCAAGCAGGTGGGCAGCAAGAGAATGCAGAAAGCATGGGGAACAGAATGGAAATGGAAGCAGAAGCCAGAGTGACGCCTGCCCTCCCCTCGGATCTCCTAGCTCTGTTTGCTTCTATCTGTGCCTCCCACTGCAGTGTTTTCTGCATCCTCCTCTCACAAATGCCGAAATATGGCCATTTCAGCTCCCAAAGACAAATGAATCTTAGTCCTATTTCCCTAGAGAAACTGAATTTCTCAGTCTCGATTTTAATATCACTGGAGTGCAGATTAGCACAGCTCACCGTTGACTGCCAGGCCGAGGCTTTCAAGGACTGTCTTTGAGTCCAAAATGCACCCTGATCTTTCAGCAGGTCCTGACTTTTCTCAGACAGGGCCATGGACATCGCTGGTACACAGGCCCCCAGACCACCAGAATCTGGCACTTTCTCTTAATGGAAGTGCAGCCCTTCCTTTGTCACCGTAAAATAGATGCAATTTTATTTCTAGTATTTTCTACCTGTTTCCCACCTGGAGTTAACAATCTTAACACTTTAAAAAAAAAATGTTTAAATAAATTTTAACACATTTCCTCATCACAGTCTTAACCAGTTCCTTGCCACTCTCTTTGTCTATGTTAAGCAGAGTTCGACTCAGCACAACGTGATACACCTTTTCCTCCACAGCCTGCACCTACCTGTCTGTTCATGGTCCCACTTTACAACCCGCAACACTGGACGAGCCGCATCTCCATGTGTGCTGCTCTTGGCTTTACGCACACCTTTAATGGTAGAAATCGTAGGATGGCACGGAGTTTAGAACAGGGAGAATTTACGTCAGCTTCTGCATAGACATAGGGTGTTTCAACCCTGCTATTTTCCAGTCTGGTGGATTTTCTTACTCTGATTATGAACACATTTTATTGAAAATTATATAACTATTGATAAATTTTAGTTCATAAATTATTTATCAAAGCAAAATCCATTGAGTTATTTATATTCATTAATAATGTATTAAACACATAAAGTGTTTCCATCTGTTTTTATTTTATTTCACTGAAATTATATTCTTTGGGATGGATTATTTTGAATAGCACATGTGTTTTCTTTCTCTGAGTCACATGTCATCTGCTGCAGTGTCTTGCTCTGCCAGGATGGAGGCACCAGCTGGGGGCCACGAGTCAGGCCGTGACAGGACACTCTTAGCCATGCCGCTGGGAGTTCATCCTTCTTACCTTAAGAGATTGATAATGTAGCTTTTGTTAAACATTATTTTTTAAAAACTAAAGTTACGCATTGGTGGTTTCTAACCTTTGACATGTAAAAGTGATTGTCTGAATCTGCTCTTGTGTTACAGAATGCCACAGACTAGGTGATTCGTAATGAACAGAAACGTATTTGATTTGTGGTTCTGGAGTCTGGGAGTCCAAGGGCGCAGCACCAGCACCTGAAGGGGCGTCCGGGCTGCACCGTCCCACAGCAGAGAGGAGAAGAGCAAGTCAAAGTCGCTTTTATGACAAACCACCCCTCACAGTGATGAGCACTAATCCATTCGTGAGGGCAAAGCCCTCGTGGCCTCATCATCTTTGCAAAGTCCCACCTCTCAACACTGTTTCTCTGGGGATTCAGTTTCCAACACGTGAACTTTGCGGTGCACATTCAAACCACAGAAGTGATGGAAACTCTGCTCTCATCGTCTTAGATGTCACCGGAATCTCTGGGCTTTTCTTTTCTAGTCGAAGAAAGTGTAATTAAACACATGAGAAGTGATGAGTGTGTTGCACACCGTCTGGGGAATGGTCACGCTTGAAGGTGCTGACTCGGGGAGGGGTGGTGCGAGGAGGGGCTGGGTGTATACCTACATGACGAGTGTGATGCGCACTGTCTGGGGAATGGACAGGCCTGGAGCTCTGACTCGGAGGGATAGGCGGTACATGGGCAACGTATGTAATCTGAACTTTTGTACCCCCCATAATAAGCTGAAATAAAAAAATATAAATAAATAAAAAGAAAGAAATAAAATGCCACCTAAATTAATGGTAAAAAAATAAAATAAAATAAAAAGAGAATCTATTTTGTTGAGTCCATTAAAAAAATTAATAAATAATAAAATAAACACATGAGAAAAATCTCAAGCTTCATTGTTTCAAACTTCATTTGTATTTGACCATTGGCTCTTAATTCAGAGAGCTATCCTTTTATCAAATCACTGTCATTAGGGAATCCATGGTTAAACTATTAAATAAATCCAGTCTTTGTTGTCATTGATGGTGGCTTTTTGACTGTGGGAGTTTTGGCCAATTTAGGATCCCTACATAAAGAGACATCCAGTGGTGCAAATGTCATGTCGCTGCAATTGAGGTGGTTTGTCATTTCTGCTTTTTCTGAAATAACCATTTTTTCTTAAAGAAGCAGTTAATGAAATTTCTTTTTCAACATGATTTGTGTAAATTAGGATGTTTTCTGATAAAAGCAGCTTCTCTCTGTGTTTTACTCTGGTCCTCTTAGCTGTTTGCACAGATATATTACTTTAGGTAGCTAAATAAATGTGCTGTGTACAGTAGAGAAAGAAAAACGCCCTGTTTTTGAGGACAGTGTTTCCATTACTGCTCGGCTGACAAGACACTAACAGTGCACGGGGAGGCCCCATTCCTCCCCCACGAGAAAGCAAGCTGGCTTGCTCGGCAGCAGCTTCTGCACAAAGCACAAAGCAGCCGTGACGCAAGCAAGCCCTCTGGTGTCAGCAGCTCCCATAGACACCCTGACCATCCTTTCCTTTTGAAGCAGAAAAAGGCCCGTCCATCACAGCCTCGCACACAGAGAAGAATCATGATTTGAGGAATTTGTTTCCTTAGATGGGCAAGTGATACCAAATTTCTTTCTAGTATAACAGAGGTGCCATCAATGCAAACTAATCCATTTGTATGTGATGTTACCTTATGCTTTAGAGATCTCTTGAGATGAAACCATTGCTTTCATTCAGGGTTTATGCCAGTGGTTCACAGTTAACTGGGATTTTTGAAGAGACTTTTTTGTTTTGTCATAAGGATGGGACTGGGGTCTGGTCTCCAACTCCTGGCTTCAAGTGATCCTCCTGTCTCAGCCTCCCAAAGTGTTAGGATTACAGGCGTGAGCCACTGTGCTAGGACTTTTAAATGAAGGAAATACTTACATAGATTAAGCAGGGTTAAGGGAAAAACAGGGTATGCTGAGGCATCCAGAGACCAACACCAGTAGGAAGCTCTATCATCCCAAGAGTGTTACCAGGGTCTGGCGAAGGCTAGAGTTCTGGAAGAATCTACTCATGGAGTGGCACATTCCTTGCCAGAACCATGCCAAAGTGGGGAGAACGAAGGAAAAATACATACCCTGACTTCTCTCTCCTCCCTTCTCTGACCCTCTGTCAATCAGCTTCTCCCACTGGTCAAGCCGTCAGGAAACTCGAAGGCAAGAAAGCTCGAGGGACAGCAACCCCGGGGTCGGCACCCTGAGGCACAGAGCACAGAGGAGAGTATGGAGGCAGGATTGAGGGCGTGGGCTGGGCAGGAACTGAGTCTCACCAGCACAGATGTCGTCCCTTCCACCAGGATAATACAGAGCACCCAGATGATCCCAGATTATCCACGAAGAGCCCATTAGTTTGCAGTCTCCTCCAGTCACTGTCGATCTGCCCACTGTGCAAGCCCTTATGCATCCTAGAGGGTGGGTGTTTCCTCCGCCTCACCCAGTGCAGTGGTGACCGTGCCCATGGGAGCTCCTCGGCAGAGCTCCCCTTCCATTCTCCCCACGCTCGCCTGGGATGTTCCCCTCTGAGCTCCTGCCAACAGGAACAGAAGGTATACAAGGGTCACCCTGCTATTTGAGGGTCTGCAAATATTAAAATAAAACTACCTAATCCTTCTCGGTTATTTTGAGGATAAACTTTTAATAAAATTGATCATGATAAAGTTTATTTACCACATGCTGTGGTTTGAACGTGTCCTCCAAAGTTCATATTCTGGAAACTTAATGGCTATTGTAACAGCAGTCAGAGGTGGGGCCTTTAAGAGGTGATGGGCCATGAGGGCTCTGCCGTCATGAATGGACTAACCCTGCTGCCATGGGGGTGGACTCCTCCTGATAGAAGTGTAAGTTCAGCCCCCATTTCTCTCTGTCTCACCATGTGCTGTCCTTCCACCCTGGGGTGGCCCTCACCAGGTGCCAGTGCCATGCTCTTGGCCTTCCCAGCCTCCAAACCGCAAGCCAAGTAAACTTCTGTTCTTTGTAAATTCCCCAGTTGGTAGTATTCTCTCATAGCAGCAAAAAACTGAGACACCGCATTTTAAAAGAAAGTCATTCTTTGTGAGAAGATCTAGAAATCCAGAGTTTTATCTTTGGCTACTTATTTCCACAAAGTCAAGACTTGCAGATTTTAACACAATTTTTTCATCAGTTGTGGAAAATCTCTAACACACTTTTTCTGTGTGCAGTTTTAATTGTTACCAGTATTTTGGTTTGTTTGTTTCTACTGGTGATATTAATTACAATTTAAGATTTAAGATTGATACTTTGTATTCATTTCTTTAATAATACACGAGAAATTGTATACAGTTTTGCCCAGGAATTCCAGGACTGCAGTGTTGCTGATTGGTTTAATATTTGCTGATTTAGCTCTTGTGTATTCTTCTATTTCCTTTTATGGAAATTTTCTAATTATCTATCCAAAACTACAGGTCATGGAGTCAAAATGCTTAACCTTTTGCTTCATCAAACCTATCTTTTGTTTCATCATCAAACATTTAGCAATCATCTAGAAGTTCTCAAAATTGTTCAACAGCGATTACCTACTTTTATAAATACAGACATAGACATATATCCTGACTTTTACTCATAAACACTTTATCATGAGCATTTTTCCAAGCTATGCTTTGCTCTGCCAAAATGTGATGCTAGTGGTGTAATATTCCATCTAACGGAAATACTTTTACTTCACAGGCAGTCCCCTATTTTTGGACTCTTAAGTTATATCCAGTTTTCTATACTAACACTTGGAAAATAGTCTTATTTGTAACTCTTTGCATGTCTAATTATTCCACTATAACTCTTCCTAGAAGTATAATCAGTGGATCAAATGACATGAAATTTTAAAGACTCTAGAATCATCTTTCCAAAAGATTTTCCTCTTAGGAAATAATTTCGCCTCTTCTCAAATACAGAAATGAAGGGGAGAAAAACATCCATAGTTCTACATCACAGAATATTACTATAAGATCTGTAGCTTTCAAGATATTTAAAGCTTATGTAACAAAACGTTCACCTAAGCCATTAAAAAAGTAAACATTACATTGAACAGCACTATTCTTTTTATTTTTAAATTGACAGATAATCTTGTATGCATTTATCACTTGCAAAATGATATTTTGAAGTATATGTACATTGTGGAATGACTAAATCTATTATAGCTAAGTGACATATAAAAAAGAAGGAAATCCTGTCATTCGTGACGACAGGGATGAACCTGGGGCACAGCACGTCGAGTGAGATAAGCCGGGCACAGCAAGACAAACACTGCACGTTCTCACTTGCATGTGGAACCCAAGGAAGTTGATCTCAGGGAAGTGATGAACAGAGTGGTGGGTACCCGGGGCTGGGGTGGCTGCGCGGGGTGGGTTGGGGAGACGGTGAGGAGACGAGGCTCCGGTGAGGTTGGAGGAGCACATTCCTGAGATCTGCCACACAACATGGTAACAATAGTTGACAATATATTGCTTTCTTAAAAAGTGCTAACAGACTGGCTGTGTTCTCACCACAAAATGATAACTATGCCAGCACAGTTCTCCTAAGGTTACAGAGTCCCTCTGCCCCTGGACATCGCTGTCTGGGCCTCGTTCTTCCCTGGCCCCGGGTGGCCGTGAATGCCCTGGAAGGCCTGTGACTTCTCTGGTCATTTACTTGTAATCAAGAGCTTTAGGGTCACTGTGTAAACCAGTCTCCAGGGCATCTGCTTTCAATAAAATCATAAGCTTGTTACCCCAATTAACTCATGTGCTTGAAAACAACTAAAACTCGGGCATAAATCTGTGTCTACAATCCTTAAAAGCTTCTTCGAGATGACGAGAAAGTTGGGCGTCCCCAAGCCAATGTCTAGGGCACAGCAGGAATCCAGGAGATCGATATCACTGTGCCCAGTTTTCACGGCAAGGGTATTTGCCAAACCGGTGACTTTGAGCTTTGTTTTTCACAGCCTAGTGGCTGAGGAGCAGAACCACACGCAACTGCCGTCACCATCACAGAAGACAAAGGAGTCTAAAGCCTGACCAAGGTGGGGATAAAATAAGAGATGCTTTCATCATGACGCTGGACCTCCGGCGCCTCTGCCCTTAGTGTGGTGACCTGGAAGTGAACTGACCACGGGCACGTGCACACGGCCACCACTGAGACTGAAGAGATTTCAAAGAATTGAAAGAAAACAGACTTTAGCATCTGACTGCAGATTCTACCGGCCTGGAAAGACACCTGGCCCAGGCTCAGGAGCAGGGGTACAAGCGCCCCTGGGAGCAACGCTCACGCCATGAAGAGGGCGCCCCCGGACAGATGCCTGCATGTCCTGGGTACGTTCTGCCTGGGTCCTCAAAGGGTGCCCAGGTGGATTGATCACCACTTGCCCACAGCAATTGCAGCTCAAAATATACCCTTCTTGCATGGATGGATCTGGAGGACATCACTTTAAGTGAAATAAACCAGGCATAGAAAGACAAATATTTCATTTTCACACTCATATATGGGACCTAAAATAAAAATTGATCTCAAGGAAGTAGGGAATAGAATGGTGGCTACTAGAGATTGGTCAGGGTGGTGGGATGGGGTGATGAAGAGGTGTTGGTGAAGAGGTAATTCTGTGTAATAGAAGGAAGAAGTTCTGATGTTCACTCGTACAATGGGGCAACTATAGTTGACAATACTTTATTGTATTTCAGAATAGCTAGAAGTTTTCAAATGCTCCCAACATAAAGCAATGATGGATGTTTCAGGTGAATATTGTCCCAGTTACCCTGATTTGATCATTGTATGTTGTGTGCTTGTATCAAGATGTAACATGTACTCCATGTATATGTACAATTATTATGTATCGATAAAAAAAAAAGAAAAAATATATACCTTTCTTGGCTTTCCTCCTTTCCCTCATACCTGCTTTCTGAGAGCCTCTTTCCAACCAAACTAGCTGCACGTGACAGACTCCCTTTGGGGGAGCCCAGACTAAGTCACCTACTTCTGGAATTGGTGTCACCCTAGGATCTATTTCCTCACCCACCAGTCTATTCTATAACCACCACATGAGTTTGCTTCCCAAAGTCCAAGTTAATGAAATTTTAACAATAGCAAGTTTCTGGGGAGTCTTCCACAAAATATTGCTAAAGCACATGAGCTTTGGCACTTAAGGCTGTCAACCTAAAATAATCAAAATGGTCAGAATCCAATTTAAAGGGAGTTTATTCAAACACAAAGTGTGAGGATGGACCACCCAGAACACCAACTCCAAAGGAATGGAGTCAGCATTCCGAAGTAGGGAAGTTAGGGTTTCATTTATATGGGCAGACACAGAGGAGTTTTAGCAGGATTGCAACATTATTCATACAAGGTTTGTGCATTGTTACAGCAATTTGATTGGTTAAGGCAGTGTTTCTTTGGGGAAAGGGTACATTTAACTTTTTTTTTTACTGAGGGTGTAGTAGTCATGGGTTTTTCTGTCACCTGGTCTAAGCAAAGCAGGACAACAAAGGGGGAATTAACCTACAACACAGGTCACGAATTAAGGCAGCAGGAGTTTAGTCCCTGATGTCCTTTAGTTCTCTCTAGTCGTTGTACAGGAGAAACATAAGAAAGGGAGTGAATCTATAGTCTGAGAACAGAAGTTGTATCCATATGTGACTCAGATCACAGTCACATCTCTCACAAGGCTCGAAGTGTTTTGGGGGTTCCAGCAGCTTTTAGATTTTATTTATTTTCACAAGCCAAAAGCTCTTTAAGATTTTCCCATCAGAGTACAAGAGTTTCATTATTCTCAGTCATCCAACAGAAAGTAATTTGCAGGCCGGGCGTGGTGGCTCACACCTGTAATCCTAGCACTCTGGGAGGCCGAGGTGGGAGGATTGCTTGAGGTCAGGAGTTCGAGACCAGCCTGAGCAAGAGTGAGCCCCTGTCTCTACTAAAAATAGAAAGAAATTAGCCAAACAACTAAAAACAGAAAAAATTAGCTGAGCATGGTGGTGTGTGCCTGTAGTCCCAGCTACCCAGGAGGCTGAGGCAGGAGGATCACTTGAGCCCAGGAGTTTGAGGTTGCTGTGAGCTAGGCTGACACCACAGCACTCTAGCCCAGGCAAGAAAGTGAGACTCTGTCTCAAAAAAAAAAAAAAAAAAAAAGTAATTTGCTTAAATATGCAGACATATCCCCTACACACTCTCCCAAGGACAAATATTAATTTTTAGAGACTTTATCATAGGAACTCATATTGGGAAGATAAGTCATCTCTTAAATACAAAATAATCTACATAGACCAGTGCCCACAATCCTGCAAACTGCCAGGGTCCCTGTGGTCATCTAAGGCTCTCAGACCACGCTCAGAAGCTGGCGGTCTGAGCAAACAGAGCCCATTACTACACATTTTTAACCAACAGAACAGGCTCTGCCTATATCATTCCAGGTTCAGAAACCACTCCAGATACTTGAATGGACCAAGGATTTAACGTGGGAGCTAGGGAACAGCTGTTGAAAGAGCTGGAGACAAAGGTTCAAGGGCTTCTGGAATGATGCTAAGAAAATCAGAACTCACCAGCAGGGAAGAGCCTCCTCCGGACCGCGGCTGGGGCTGCGCCGGGATAGGGAGCGCCCGCCACGGCCCGCCTGGCACCCGGAGCTGCGCGGGGACTGGCCCCGGGCGCACTACTGTAGGGAGCCTTGAGATCCCAGGACAGGAAACAACCATGCCCTCCGCAGAGAGTGGGTCAATAAATTGTGGCTTATGCGTAGAACACTACTTACCGAACAAACAAAATACTAGCAAACATGGCTAGGAAGCAGCTCGGAGACAGGCAGGGTAAAACAAGTCCGGCTCAGAACCCGCGGTGCCACTTCCCGCCGTGCACGGACGGGCCAGAGCAAAGCGCTGGAAGAGTGGTCATAGTGGTCCCCCCCACGAGGAGTCTGCGGGGCGGGTGTGGAGCCAGAAGGGACACCTGGAGCCGGGCACTGGCCCTGGGCACCCTGTGAGCCCTCGTCTCCAGGAACGACCGCACAGCCCGAGTCAGCGACGCCGTCCCGTGCGCCCGGGCAGCAGTGTCCCGC
Source organism: Eulemur rufifrons (assembly GCF_041146395.1). Classification (NCBI taxonomy): domain Eukaryota; kingdom Metazoa; phylum Chordata; class Mammalia; order Primates; family Lemuridae; genus Eulemur; species Eulemur rufifrons. Next base: position 1,991,867 of record NC_091011.1, on the reverse strand, counting down.
GGAAGCACCCAGGTCTGAGGCCCGCGTTTCAGTCGCAGCCGCACGTGGAGCAGGCACAAGCCTAGCTTCCCATGGGGACGCCTGCCCGAGACTCCAGAGGACTTGCCCAGCGGAGACGCGTCCCCCCGCGTTTGCAGCTCGGAGCGGCGATGCCTTCTCCGCCTTCCTGCCGCGACCCGCCGCGTGTGACTTCGTGCCGCAGGCCGGTCCTTCCGCAAGCGTCTCGCTAGGGATGGGCCCCCCAAAAACAAAGGGGCATGAGCGAGCCTGCTCGGGTGCTGGTGTAAGGTGAAATACAAATCTAAAAAAAAGAAAACTTGAATTTTCCCTGATACAAGAAGCAAAAGAGACACCCCCATCCTTAGAAGACTTATTTTAGAACATTTGTCACTGTAAACTCACTCTCTTTGGGTTGTATGCAAATCTTTTTAATAACTAAACAAGCTTCCTTTGAGTTTTACAGCTCAGGGATGCTTTGCTCAAGGACCCGGAGCCATCTCTTTAAAATGTAAACATCAAAGAAGATGACACCCTGTCCCCCAGATTCCAGGGGAGGGGAGGCGCCCACCTGCAGGAGGCACCTGGCTCCAAGGTTGGGTTGTGTTTGTTTTTGTTTGTTTGTTTTCAGATAAAAGCAATTAGGAAACACAAGTGGCTACCCGATTACCAGGTGAATGTTGGACCAACCGTGTGTGACAAATGGTGTTGTCAGATCCTCTTACTTAGGGAGTCGTCACTTCACACAGAACAAGCGTGTGACGGGTTGGATGTTCCCGGATGTATGAAGGTCGAGGCTTCTGTCTGTCTTTCAGTCTCTTCAGTGGATTCGCTGTGATGTGCATAACATTATGGTTTAGTGTTTATCCAACAATAAAACTGTTTTCTTTCTCCTCTAACCTTGTCAAGGGGTGTTCTGGGTTAGCAGGAGAGTTTGTTTTTAATTATGTTTTCCCAATGCAGAAAATGCTCTGTATCCTGATCTGGGTGGTGGTTACATGAGTATAAACACAGGTAAAAATTCTTCAAGCTTTGTGTATTTCACTCTAGGTAAATTATACTTGAATTTAAAAAGAAAGAAAAAGAAAAGAAGATGCCAATTCAGCCACTGCCTTTTGCCTTCCCGCAAGCTGAGAAACGGACATGGACACGGGCTGAGTCTGCACGGAGGCCTCCGTCTCCAGCCCCCGCAGCCGCCGCAGCGGGACACCCACGGACAGCGCGGCCTCCGCTGCCGCCCGTCCAGACCTCCTGTGACTACCTCCTGCTGTCAGAGCCCGATCCACATCCAGCAAGAGGTCTGAACATGGGATTCTAGTTTTGCAATTATTATATTTCAGGTAGAAGATAACATGACAAAGGTTGAGAAAACTAATCCAAGTATCTTCTGCAATGACCAGTGTACCTCGGCCGAGTCCTATTGTCAGGCAGAGTGTTGAGTCAGGCGAGCACTTTCAGCAAAATATTGGAGTAGGGACTGATAATGGGGCATCGCCCACTTTATTAGAGAGGAAGAATAGTCTTAGCATGAAATAAGAATTGCCAATCACCAAAAAATATGAGAAAAAACAAAAGTTTCACCTTCCCAGGTTAAGAATATGGATGAAGGCGGGTAGAATGGGGGTTTATTATCCTCAATTACAAAATAACTTCCAGGGATCAAGGAATATAAAGATAGTTTGTTCCTCCGGTTACAAAACTATAGCTAGGTTCCAACCAGACAAAAATATATAACCGTATTAAAATACAGAAGTCTCCAAGGATTGGAGCTATAGAGACCAAGCCCCTTATCCCCCTGAAGGTTTGTTGACTAATTAATGACCAGGGGCAGATTGATTAATAGGAGAAAAGGCATATGTATTTATTTAACCTGTCTACACAAGAGCCTTCAGAATGAAGACCCAAACACACAGGGAAAATTGTCCATTTTTATGCTTAGGTTCAACAAACTGTGGACAGCCATGCAGAAATGTGATTGCACAAAAAGCGTGTGATCTGATGCTGACAGACCGAGTGGGGAACCCAGCAAGGCCTGTCTGTCCAGAGTCCTCCTGGCCTCTCTGAGCAGCATCCTTCCTCCTGGGTGTGGGCCAGGACCCTCTCTGGAATTGGGGTCTCATGACTGACAGTCAAACAGGGTAGGTCAGATAATTTTTTACAGCCAGTTTTTACACAGAATAATTTTAGGCTTTATGGCTGGCTTTCAGAAAAGGGGATTCTGGCTTTTCCCACCTGCCTTGGGGAAGAGGGATTCTAGTTTCTGTGGCTAGCCTCAGGGAAGAATGGAACCAAGAGGCAGGAGGACAAGGGAAGGTCAGAGAAAAACTTTGCTTCTGAGGCCTTCATTTTACCCTATTGTTTTCTGACCCCAACAGAGCCAACCTTCCAGGCATCCTTGGATACTTCAGGGGGCAGGACAACTGCCCGCATGCTTGGCTTGGACTCATCTCTTGAACATTCTTCTATCAGCAAAACTTGGGGCAGTGTACCTTGGGATGACAGAGCACTAAGTTCCGTTTGTGCCGGAATTAGTGACTAAGGTGTACAGCTGGGGACAGAAAGATGCTTACTACCTCCTTTACCTCCAAAGTCAGATATCCCCCCCCCCGCCCCGACCCCCTGGACTGAAAAGAGACTCTCTCAACTGCATCCCTCCACCTGCCTCGCCAGAAGGTGTAAGGGACAGGGCCGAGTCATCTTGTGATGGTGCCCAGCGCTGGTAGTTAGGGGCTTCTCTCTTCTTCTGTGGGCAGGAAGAAGCCCTGTCCCAAAGCCAAGAGAGGAGGGAAGTGCTGGAAGAGTCATTTCTGGAGATTGTAGGTACCCGAAAGAAAATGGCCCCTCTTTACCTGGCTGATGCTCTCTGCAGGTGGGAAGTCCCCCAGAGGAGCCCGGGCCCGCAGGAGGAGAAGGGCCCACTGTGGGGTGTGCCGGAGAGCCCGAGGGGGTTACTTCTTCACCCGTCCAGATCTGTGGAGCTCCAGGGGCTGTGAAGAGGAGTTAAGCTGCCCCAGTGAGGAGCACGGACGCTGGAGGAGAGCAGGAGCCCTCGGCCCCCAGGCACAGGGCCGGAGAGGGTGAGCCCCACCCCAGCAGGTATCCTGGATGGGGGTTGCTGGGCAGCTGGTGGGAGATGCTCTGTGATAAAGGGCGAAGCCGGACACTGTCCACACCCCCAGAAAGCACAGCTACCACCTGCATGGAGAACAGCATCACGGAGGAGGATAGGCCCAGAAGGGGTGAGGAAGGGAACAAAGAAGCAGACGGTGGCCGCATTCCCACTCCAGGTGAGGAAGGCTTGTATCCAATACGAGTGGGCCAGATTTCCTTTCGTTTTTGGGGGTTTTTAAAAATAAATTTTTGTTGAAGGGAAATACACATGCAGAAAGTGCAAGAATCATCACAAGTGAGCACTCCCCTAGATTTAAAAAGACTGAACATCACAGAACCCCAGGGACCCCTCGTGTCCCCCCAGGCCACAAGCCCCTCTCCAGGGGAACCTCTGTCCTGGCTTCTAACAACATAGTGAGTTTTGACTATTCTGGAACTTTGTGTGACTGGAATCGTACGGTGTGTACCCCTTTGTCACTGGCTTCTTTCAATCACCATTATTTTTTAAGATTCATCCATGTTATGTGTAGAGTAGTTCATTTATTTTTATTTGTTTTTTTATACACCATTGCATGGTGTATTAGTTTCCAATGGTTGCTATAACAGTTTACAATCTTAGTGGCTTAAAACAACAGTGATTTATTCTCTCACAGTTCTGGAGGCCAAAAATGCAAAATCGGTATCACTAAGCCTTAGCCAATGTGTGGGCAGGGCCGCACTTCCGCTGAGGCTGAGGGAGATCCCCGACCTCTGCTGGCTCCCAGCAGCTGCCGGACACGTCACTCAGTCTCTGCTTCCTTGGCCATGTTGCCTCCTCCTCTTCTGTGTGTACTAAATATCCTCCTGTCTCCCCCGTAAGGACACATGTGATGACACCCAGAGTCATCCACATAATCCAGGATAATGTTCCCATCTCAGGAGCTTTAGCTTAATGATAGCTGTAAAGACAGTTTTTCCAAGTCAGGTAACATCGACAGGTTCCAGAGATTAGGACTTGGTATCTTAGGGGGACCATTTTTCAGCAACATCATATATGCTTATACTGTAATTTATATATTTATTCAAAAATTAATGGATATTTTGGTTGTTTTCAGTTTGGGGCTTTACAAACAATCCTGCTACAAATATTCCTGTAGGTGGCTTTTGGCACATACATGCATTTTTGTTGTGTATATACCTAGTCACAGAACTGGGGATCATAGGGTATGTGTAAATTTAACTTTAGTAGCTACTGCCCAACGGTTTATGAAAGAAATTATACCGGTGCATTTGTTCCTTCTCCACTCCCACTGCTTCACTTGACCAGCCTAAAAAGAAAAGAAAAAAGAAATTATACCAGTTTACACTTCTACCCATAGTGCATGAGAGTTTCCTATTACTCCACATTCTTGCCAACACTTGGTATTAAGATTCTTTTTAAATTTACCTTTCTGCTGAGTGTGCAATAGGATCCCACTGTGGGATTTTGACTCGTGCTTCTCTGAGCGTGCATAATGCTGAACAATTTTCATGTTTGTTGGGCACTTCAATATCCTTTTTTGTGAAGTATTACTTCAGGACTCTCCGATTCTTTCCATTGTCTTATGTTTCTTTCTTTGCAGTAGGAGTTCTTTATACAGTCTAGGAAAGCCCTCTTTCAGGTTAATGTACCGCAAATACCTTTTGCCAGCCCAGGGCTTCCCTTTACACCCTTATGCGATGTCTTTTGGTGATAGTTTACATACAAATTATATTTTTATATACCAGCAACAAACAGAAAACAATATCATCAAAAATTCAAATGCCTGAGAATAAATCTAATGAAAGATATGCAAGACTTCTGTACAGAAAGCCATAAAGCAAATTTTCTTTCTTTTGAAAGAAAATTTAAAAAATCTAAACAAACATGAGATTTGAAGACTTAGTATTATAAAAATGTCAGTTCTTCCCAAAAGAATCTATAGAATCAAAATAATCCCAATCAGAATCCCAGAAGGTTGTTTTGGCGTTTCTTTCTTTTTTCTTTTCTGAAACTTACAAGGAGATTTGGGAATGTCTATGGACTTGCAAATGACCTAGAATGGGCAAAACAATCTTGGAGAAGAACCAAGCGGTAGGAATTTTCCAGCTTCAAGACTAACTACATAGTGACAGTTGTAACAGTACTGGGGAAAGTCTGGACAAAAGGACCAAAGGAAAGACCCAGCATCGCGCAGAAGCGGACTCCCGTGCGCATGTGCGCCGGACTCAGCGCGGACAGGGCAGTGCAGGCAACAGCGCTGGATCAATAGAATATTCAACTGGGAAAAAATGAAAACGAGCCCCTCTTCATGCCATGCACACGAATAATTCCAGGCGGATTGTAGATACAAGTTTGAAAGGTAAAATAAAGCTTTCAGATGATATCATATGGAAATACCTGCCTAGCCTTGAGCTAGGCAGCGACACCTCAGACAGACCCCAAAGAGCACCAACCGCAATAGGATTCTGCGAACACTTGGATCGCCTTGATGTCTGAGAGTGATCAAGAAGTTATGGACATCAATACATGAGTGGATTAATAAAATGTGGTATATGTGTTCCATGGAGTACCACTCAGCTATAAGAAACAATGGTGACATAGCACCTCTTGTGTTTTCCTGGATAGAGCTGGAACTCATTCTGCAAAGTGAAGTATCCCAAGAATGGAAAAATAAGCACCACATGTACTCACCAGCAAATTGGTTTCACTGATCATCACCTAAGAGCACATTCAGGAATAACATTAATCGGGTGTCAGACAGATGTGGGGAGGGAGGGGATGGGTGTATACATACATAATGAGTGCGACGCGCACCTCTGACTCAGTGGAGGGGGGCAAGGGCAATGTACGTAACCTAAAATTTGTACCCCCGTAATATGCTAAAATAAAAAAATTTAAAAAAATCTCATAGCAATTCAGGGGCAAAAATGGGGGAAAAAAAAGTAAACATTTACATACATTTAAAAAAAAAGCAATTTATGTAACCAAAACGTTTATAGCCCGATAATATTCTGAAATAAAAAAGTATGTTACAGATTTCACTCAACAGATTTTTCACCTCCTTTGTCAAATTGAGTCATAAGAATTATAAACTTTTTGATACTTTTGTAAATGAGATTAATTTTTAACGTTTTCTCAGATAGTTGATTGTTGCTGTATAGAAATGCAAAGGATTTTTGCATGTTGATTTTCTGATCTGCAACTTTGCTTGATGGGTTTATTAGTTCTAACTTTTCTTTTTACTATAGTCTTTGGGGTTTTTTATACATAAAAAACCTCATGTGCAAGCAGAGACAATGTTACTTCTCCACTTCTGATTTAAATCTTTTTTTTTTTTTTTTCTTGCCTGATTTCTCTGGCTGAGTCTTCCAGTACTGTGTTGATTAAAAGTGATCAGATAGGGCTTCCTTCTCTTTTCCTAATACTAGAGAAAAAACTTTGAGTGTTTCACTGTTGGGTATAATGGTGTCCCAGGTCTCATTATATATGACCTTTTATTATGTTGAGATGCACACTTTTGATTGTGTATTGCTTTGAGTTTCTATCATATGTGTTTTGATTTTGCAAATACTTTTAATAAAACTTTTGAAATGATTAAAAAAAAGTTATGGACAAGTTAGGTTGCTAATACTATATTAATATCAATAACTACTTCTTAATGAGCATTTACTATACATTAAGCACCCTACTAAGTTTCAAATGCCTTATCTCATTTAACCCTCACTGTTGTTATCATTATTTTACAGATGAGAAGACTAAGGCACAGAGAGCTTAAGCATCTTGCCCACGGTTATCTACACTGCCAGTAAGTAGCAGAGCTGTTACTCAGATCCAGCAGTCTGGCTTCAGAGCCAACTCTCTTAATTACTGTCTCTGAGCCCTATGTGAGTCATTGGGTTTTATGTAATGTGAGCATTTAACTGACATGCTGATGCCACACCTGAAGGACATGTAGGATGCCTTTGTGCAGACATAGCAGGGACTCCTGGATCCATCTAGATACTTCTCAGTACTACATATCACAAGATGCAAAAGGCAACAAGATTGCAAGTGCCCTGGCTGAAGTTCCTAATCATAAATATCTCAGAAACCAGAGCAGTCATACTAGTAGGCTCAATCTTCATGTCTTCCCAATACTGTTCCCACAGTTTGTCCAAAGGTATAGGTTTAGGTTGTCATGGTTATGGGAAAAGGTTTTATAAATTTAACTTATGGAAAAAATGTTTTTCATATTTAAATAACCCCTTGTCAAAATGCACAACTTTCGGCAGCCTTGACCCTTTGCAGTGCCGCTTTGATTATACCAGAAGGTACTACATCAGTAGTAGCCAATGAAATGTCTGAAGAATCTGTGAAACCAGAAAAGCCACAGGTACCCCATTGGTTGTGGTAACAATAAACTTTACATTAGCGAGATCCATGATAGCCAACTTATAATTTCTGCTGTGTGTTACTTTATGAATCTGGTTAGGTTGTATGAAGCTATCACATTGTCTTTATTTTTGTTAATAAGGCAGTAGGAGGAGGGTGAATCCCACATTTGACAAGACCCTCTACAAATGAAGTCAATCCTGTTAATCCTCAGTTCTTCTTAAGAACTGATTCTGGGTATATAAAGTTTGCTAGCTGGGCGTGGTGGCTCACGCCTGTAATCTCAGCACTTTGGGAGGCTGAAGCAGGAGGATTGCTTGAGGCCAGGAGTTCGAGACCAGCCTGAGCAACATAGGGAAACTCTGTCTCTACAAAAAATAGAAAAATTAGCCAGGCGTGGTGGCATGAGCCTGTAGTCCCAGCTACTCCGGAGGCTGAGGCAGGAGGATCACTTGAGCCCAGGAGTTTGAGGTTGCCGTGAGCTGCGATGATGCCACTGCACTTTAGCCCAGGTAACAGAGCAAGACCCTGTCTCAAAGAGAAATAAATGAATAAAGTTTACTAAAAATAGTAATAAAAGACCATAAAGAGAAACTTTCTGCCCAAGCAGACAGAACGTCCCTGATGTTCATGTTGCTAGGACAATAGTATGAGACCAGATGAAATTACCATGATATGACTCACCCCACCCTTGCCAGTTCTTCCCCTGACAGATGGAGAGGCGAGAGATCTAAAACTGTGTATATCTGGGCCGGGCGCGGTGGCTCACGCCTGTAATCCTAGCACTCTGGGAGGCCGAGGTGGGCGGATCGTTTGAGCTCAGGAGTTCGAGACCAGCCTGAGCAATGAGCGAGACCCCACCTCCACTAAAAATAGAAAGAAATTATATGGACATCTAAAAATATATATAGAAAAAATTAGCCGGGCATGGTGGTGCATGCCTGTAGTCCCAGCTACTCGGGAGGCTGAGACAGGAGGATCGCTTGAGCTCAGGAGTTTGAGGTTGCTGTGAGCTAGGCTGACGCCACGGCACTCACTCTAGCCTGGGCAACAGAGTGAGACTCTGTCTCAAAAAAAAAAAAAAAAAAAAAAAAAAAAAAAAAAAAAAATAAAACTGTGTATATGAGGTATTAACATTCTAAAAGTTTGGTCACTTGTAAGAATATAATATTAACACTCATTAGAAAAACAACCATCAAGGATTTTGTTTATGGGACCCAGCTGGCTCCCCCCAGCGACTCACAAAGCTCAGGAGAGGCACTTCCCTCCCTTCATTCCTCCTCCCATCCTTCTGGGAGCTTCTTTCCTTCCTCCCCTTTCCATCATTCCTTCCTCCCTTCTTTTTTTCTTTCCTTCTCTTCCTGTCTTTCTTTCTCTTTATTCTTTCATTCTCTTTCTTTTTCTTTCTTTCCAACAGAAGGGATTTTATCTTTATAGCCCTATATATAAAATTTCAGTCAACATATTATCCTAGGAAACAATATAAAAACATCTAATTTTTTTAAAATCTCATATCCAGAGTTTTCTCAAGCAAAGTAAGAATCCCTAAGGTATCCAGGTCAGCAAGGAAGCTGTGATCACATCATTGACTGTGAAGATGCCTTCTCTTCTCACCCACGCTCTCCCCAGCAGCAGGGTCCTCCTAAATGAAAATCAGCAGTGAAGAACGGTCTCCTCTTCTCAAGCCAAGGTTGTGCGAATGCCCTGTTGTCAAGCCGTCATCTCCACGTGGCTAGGCTTGCACCATGTGTTGCACCATGGATTGGGTGGAGCTAAGTACCGAGAACAGCAGAGAAGAAAGGGGCTGGTATGATCAGACAGGTGAAAGGGATTGAGAGAGGAAAAACACCTAAGCATAAAACAGAAATAAATAAAAGAAGAAATGAGCCAGCAAGTTTGGTATGTATGTGGCACCAGCCTTACGTGGACTACTTGTCCATGACGAACAATTAGGGCACAACTAATAAGTTCAGCATTAACAAGAAATTATTTAGGTCTGAGGCTTCAACTCAGTTTCACTGGGATCCTCCAAGCACTTCATATCCCCCTTTCCCTGACAGGGTCTCGGACGTGACTGCAGCGCAGCACACACTGCGCCCCCAGCGCCACCTCGTGCAGGACGCAGCCTGTGCAGGGCAGTGGTGCTGCCACCCCGTCATGGCAGCCACCTGGCAGCCACGAGATCTTCTTGTTCTTTATTTATAGAAACAAATAGAAACACTTAACTGCCTGATAACAATGGACTGTTAAAATAAATTCTCGTACATCGTACAATGGTATATGCAGCCAATAAAATTGTGTTACAGAAGAATATTTTGCTAGTTAACAATGATAAACTCTGAACAAAATAGTCAAAAGACAAAAATGTGTCACGTAAAGGAAAATAAAATTTCAGAACGCTCTAAATTTATTATGCCCAGGAAGGAGTTAAGCCCTGAAGACTGAGTCATGTAGCATGTTTGCAGTTCTGCTTCTTAGATTACAGATTAACTGTCTTCCTCACTGTCTTGTTCTGTAAATGTCTAGGAGACAGAGACCAGACACTCCCCTCTTCCAATTACTGATGTTTGTTATGGATTAACTGCCTCCTTTATTGTCCTGTACCTAACGCAGACCAGATGGCACAAAGATCCCATGACAGTGACATCCTCAGTGTGCAATGTTAAGTATACCTTTCTGGAAAGAAGAGGACCACCTCAACCAATCAGGTCGTTGTAATGACGCATTCAGCCCTACACAGAAAGATATTGACTGTCTGTTAAAGCTCCCTAAGCTTTGTCTACACAAGCAATCCCACACTTCTACAGCTGGGAACATTTCTACACGTCTACACTCTGTAATCTGTGCTTCCCAGCCAGGCCCATTCTCAACCTGTGTGCTTGAATAAACTCTCTTCAAACAAGATTCTGACCTTTGTGATTATTTTAGGTTGACAGTAGGCACTGGAGCATGATCAAGAGAAGGCAGTAACTGGTGTGGAGTCAGTCCATGGAAGTCAGGAACCACATGGGTGGGATCTGCAACTTGCAGCTTTTGGCCTGAAGGTCCCTCCACACATCGCTCAAGGCAGCTGGAAGCCTCAGCCTTACTGGCTTGATGCGTCAGACGACAACATTTGGAGCTGGCAGAACAAATGGAAAGTTATGAAGAAATCCTGGAAAGGAGAGGGCCACAGAGGGGATAAACTCCCAAATCTGATGGTAAACTATGTCACAAATTCTTGGCTGATTTGCTAAAGCACACAAACATGGGGAGACCCCAGTGGGCCCAGCACAAAAGGAATAGATGAAAACTAAAAGAATAGTCAGAGATTTCAGCTACTGCCCACTGCGGGGTGTGGGAAGACTAGAGCTGGACAGTAGCTGAGGCAGAAAAAAGAGATTTTATTCAGGAACTATTGCAATTGGGGGTACATGATTTCATTAAGAGTCCCTATATTTGCAGAGAAGTAAAAGCAATCATAATATGGGAAAAAATTAACAAACTGACTACATATGAAATTTGTACTCTGACTTCCCTCCCATCTTAGCTTTTACTCCTACCTGTGGGGCCAACATCTGCAGTCTAGGTCCACTGGCAGAAGTTACTGAAATATTTCCTATGGAATTCAAAATACAAGTGAAAGATGGTGGACCTAATTCTAAATGAAAATGAAACTTTCTTATACCAAAATAAAATAGCATGAGGAACATATATGTGAGTTAAGCAAATATATATGTCAATAAAGAAAAGGCTTCCCTGCTTTTATTTTTGTTTGTTATGGTTCAATTTGTTTATTGTTCTTAGTTTTCTAATTATTATTTTTAATTGACATATAATAGTTGTACATATTTATGGGGTACAGTGTGATGTTTTGATACACGTATACAATGTGTAATGATCAAATCTGGGTAATTAGCATGTTCATCACTTCAAACATTTATCAGTTCTTTGTGTTGGGAACATGCAAAATCCACTCTTCTAGCTATTTGAAAATGTACAATAAATTGTTAATTATAGTCACCCTATGGTGCTATAGACCACTAGAACTTATTCCTCCTATCTATCTATAATTTTATATCCATTAACCACCCTCTCCCCTTCCCCCTCCACCATTCCCAGCTTCTAGTAACCACATTCTACTCTCCACCTTCACGAGATCAGCCTTTTTAGCTTCCACATACGAGCAAGAACATACAGTATTTGTCTAGAATACTTCTTCACTTAAAATAACGTCCATCAAGCTCATCCACGTTGCCACGAATAACAGGAGCGTGTTCTTTTTCGTGGCTGAGTAGTACTCCATCGTGTACATACGCCACCTTTTCTTCATCCATTCACCTGCTGATGGACACTTAGGGTGTGTCCGTATCTTGGCTAATGTGAACAGTGTTGCAATTGACGTGGGGGTGCAGATATCTCTTTGACATACTCCTTTCATTTCCTCTGAAATCAATAGCAGTGGCATGCTGTTTTGCTTACTATACCCAATAGTGGGATTGCTGGATCTTATGGCAGTAATATTTTCAATTTTTTGAGAAACCACTATACTGTTTTCTACAAAGGGTATACTAATTTGCATTCCCACCAACATTTATATAAGAATTCCCTTTTCTTTGCATCATTGCCAGCATTTTTTGTGTGTATGTTTTTGATACTGGCCATTCTAACTGGGTGAGATGATATCTCATTGTGGTTTTGGTTTGCATTTCCCTGGTGATTAGTGATGTTGAGCATTTTTTTCATATACCTGTTGACCATTTGTATATCTTCTTTTGAGAAATGTTCAGATCTTTTGCCATTTTTTAATTGGATTATTTTGTTTGAATATCTTGTATATTCTGGATATTAACCCCTTGTTGGATAAATACTGTGCAAATATTTTCTCCTATTCTCCTGGTTGCCTCTTCACTCTGTTGATTGCTTCCTTTGCTGTCCAGAAGCTTCTCAGTTTGATATAATCCCATTTTTCTATTTTTTTCTTTTGTTGCCTATCCTTGTGAGGTCTTTATAAAATCTTTGCCCAGAACAATGTCCTGAAGCATTTCTCAGAACATTTCTGAGGAATGTTTTCTTCTAGTAATTTCACAGTTTTAGGTCTTACATTAACGCCATCAATCCATTTTGCATTGATTTTTGTATATGGTGAGAGATAGAGGTCCAGTTACATTCTTTGGCATAATGGATATTCAATTTTCCCAGCACTATTTATGGAAGAGACTGTCCTTTCCCCAATGAATGTTCTTGCTGCTCTTGTTGAAAATCAGTTGTCTGTAAATATGTGTATTTATTTCTGGTTTCTCTATTCTCTCCCATTCATCTATGTATGTTTTCATACCAGTAGCATTCTGTTTTGGTTACTATAGCTTTTGTAGTATATTTTGAAGCCAGGTAGTGTGATGCCTCCAGCTTTGTTCTTTTTGGGCAGAATTGCTTTGACTGTTAGAGGTCTTTTTTGGTTTTAGCTTAGTGAATTTTTTAAGAGTAATATGGTGTTTTTATTTGGAATACAAATGGTTGCATTTAGTGGAAAGCAGAAGTCCTCTTCGTAAATGCTCATTACAAAGCAGTTTTTTTTTTATTACAGCTTATTATGGAGGTACAAAAGTTTAGGTTACGTATATTGTCCATGCCCCCCTAACCCCCAAGTCAGAGCTTCAAGCATGTTCATCCCCTAGACAGTGTGCATCGCATTCATTGTGTAGGTATACACCCATCCCCCCTGCCCCCAGCCATATCTGGCCGACATCCAATTGGTGTTATTCCCAAATGTGCACTTAGGTGGGATACTTCACTTAGTAGAATGGGTTCCAACCCTGTCCAGGAGAACATAAGAGATTCTATATCACCATTATTTCTATAGCTGAGTAATACTCCATGGTATACATATACCACATTTTACTAATCCACTCATGTGTTGATGGGCATTTGGGTTGTTTCCACATCTTTGCGATTGTGAATTGTGCTGCTATAAACATTCGGGTGTAGATGTCTTCGTTATAGAACGTCTTTTGTTCTTTTGGGTAGATGCCCAATAATGGGATTGCTGGATCAAATGGTAGGTCTACTTGTATCTGTTTAAGGTATCTCCCTAATGCTTTCCACAGAGGTTGCACTGGTTTGCAGTCCCACCAGCAGTGTCTGACTGTTCCTGTCTCTTGGCATCCATGCCAACATGTATTGTTTTGTAACTTTTTGATAAAGGCCATTCTCACCGGAGTTAAGTGATATCTCATTGTGGTTTTGATTGCATTTCCCTGATGATTAGAGATGTTGAGCATTTTTCCATATGTTTCTTGGCCATTCTTCTGTCTTCTTTTGAAAAATTTCTATTCATGTCCTTTGCCCACTTTTTGGTAGGGTTGTTTGATTTTTTTTCTTGCTGATTTTCCTGAGTTCTAAATAGATCCTAGTTATCAGTCCTTTATCGGATCTGTAGCATGCGAAAATTTTTTCCCATTCTATAGGTTGTCTGTTTGCTCTCGTGACTGTTTCTTTGGCTGTGCAGAAGCTTTTTAATTTAATCAGGTCCCATTCATTTATTTTTGCTGTTGCTCTGATTGCCTTTGGGGTCTTCTTCATAAATTATTTGCCTAGGCCAATGTCTGTAAGAGTCTTTCCCATATTTTCTTCTAGAATTCTAATAGTTTCACACCTTAAGTTTAAGTCTGTTATCCACCGTGATTTGATTTTACAAAGCAGTTCTTAAACAGGAGGGAAGGAAATTTTTCCTGGGCTGTCCACCAGAATATAAAATCAAAGTCTGTAGTGACTTTGTACAAATACGAAAAAATTTGATGTAATCATGAGCTGATTATCTGAAGAACTTTTATCTAGGTGAAAAAAGAAAAGAAAATGTTTTTCTTATCTCCCATGCCTCAATTAAGAGAATAAGAAATATTTAGCCACAGTTGTTCATATCCATAAGGTGCTGTCAAGGAGAAAAATCAGCTAAGACTCACTTGGGAGAGCTGTCTTGGAAATCTGCTGTTTTGCAGGTTGATCTGTGTTCTCAGATAAACTGCCAGGAACACCTCCCCCCCCACCCCGCCTCCCCTCCGGCACAGGAATTGAAGCCTGGACAAAAGAGTTGAAAGGGAAAGCCCATGCAGGGGACGGTGTTGCAGCTCTGATCAGCTGTGTGTGCGGGAGGTTTGCCTGCGGCAGCAGTGCGTGCTGTGGAGCGGGACCCACGCACTCCTCAGAGCCCAGCTGTCACGGCCACATGCCTCATACCCAGCCCCAAGCTCAACCCTGGCTCCTGAAATTTCTACAGATTCAACAACCCACCAGATGTCTACTCCTGATTTAGAATTGTCCAAAGAAATAATGCTCACTGATGGAAATGCAAATAGTGACATAAACAGAAGCCTTTGCTTGAAAAAGAGAATCGATAAAATAGGGGGCACAAGAGAACATTCTGAACATCAAAGAATTAAGAGAGGGCTTTAGGAAAGTTTTTAAAGCCTTTATACACTTTGCACAATGTTCTTTTAAGATGTGCTGCACAAGTGAAGTGTGTGGTCGAGGATGTCTGATGCTCTCACACGATTATGCTGAAGAACACAATGAGCGGGTCTTTATTCTAAGAATTAGAAGGTCATTGTACTTACTACCTACACTGTGTGAAACATAATATGAACGTAATATATTTTCCACAAATCTTTAGTTTAACTTTTCATGATAAAGTCTCTATCAGCCATCGATGATGACGTTTCAGTCCCAATACGACTGACTTTATTTCCAGTGGCCGTGTGTGAGCGTCAGTTCTCCCTGTTGTACGAACCGTCTGAACATCCAGTGCTTGCAAGAGGCTGCCAGGTTATGGGTATCTTTCATTTTCTTCTTTGTGCTTTTTTATCTTTTCTGAATTTTTTTCTGCAAACATGTAAACACTTATAACCAGGAAAAATAAATATAAATAAATAAGCAGGCAGGCAAGCGTTTTATTTTACTTGCCGAAGAGAATTAACTTCACCTGATTCAAATGGAAGCTGCCGCTGCCCACCTGCCGCTTCCCCTCAGTGCAGACCTCCAGGTTGGGGATGTATCTTGCCAACCACCAGTCAGGAAGCCCCTCTGAGCTCCCAAGGCCGGGCACGGTGTTGGCAGAAGGGACACGGGTCCCGAGGGTTCAGGTCCAGCTGGGCTCTCACTGTGACGGGCAACCAGGGTGAGCACGGCCTTCCTCCTACCCTGCATTATTGCTGAAGTGGGGGAAGCACACCCTCGGCTGCGGAGGGCCTGGGGCAAACCGTGGTTGTAGGGCAGCTATTTACATAAACAATTTGAGTCACTCCAAATCAGTGTGACGGCACCACTCCGTGGCTTACTCTCTCTCCAGGCCACTGTCCTGTAAACCCCACACATTCCAGCCACAGAGGAGAATCCCAGAGGTACGGATCCTAGAGCTCCCAGGGCATCTGCAGTGTGCAGGTCGGGGAGCCAGAGCTAGATGGAGGGTTGGAGAATTCTCCAAAGGGAAGAAATGGGAACAAGTCCGAGCATGTCCCATCAGGCCTTGGGGCACCAACCCACATGGTACCGCCAGGTGTCTGGCATCGGAGAAGAACTTGAACATTTTAGAGGAAGGGCCTGTGGTGACATTATGCCATCTCCTTCTTTTTCTCTTTATTCTTCTCTCTTTCATTGCCCACTATGCTCAGACTAAGTCTCATGGGGGTAAGTCAGGGCACATCCAACGCCCACTCTCTAAGCCTTCCTTTTGGCCAGTAACCAACAATAAATTTGTGTCCCAACATGGAGCACCTGTGTTTGAGTCTCTCCACCATCACCTAGGGCAAGTGAGAAGTCATTTCTCCCACCTGTGTTATGGGGAGTTGGGTTGTAGGACCCTGCGTGTCCAGGTATCAGCCACTAGTCCCTCAGTGTGTGTGTGAGAAACAGTTTTACTGTGATATAATTCACATACCATGTAACTCACTCATTTAAAGTGTACAGTTCAATGGTTTGCAGTGTACTCAGTGTACAACTATCACCACTGTCGATTTTAGAACATTTTCATCACCACAAAAAGAAACCCCATACTCCTGGCCCTTGGTCCCCAAACCCCTCCCCTCAGCTCCAGATATTGACTAATTTTTCTCTTAACCTACGCTGGACATTTAAAATAAATGGAATCATGCAATGTGTGATCCTCTGTTACTGGTTTTGTTCACTTAACGTAACGCTGTCATGCTGTGTAATGGCATGTTATGAACGCTTCACTCCCTTCTGTGTGGTAAAACAAACATAACATAAAATTCACCATTTAAATATTTTAAAGCGCACAGTTCAGTGGCATTTAGTCCATGCACAGTGCTATGCAACCCTCAGCACTATCTAGTTCCAGAACATTTCCATCATTCCTGAAGGAAATCCCTGACCCATTAAGCCGCTACTCCCCATCTCCTCCTCCTCCCAGCCCTGGAAACCACGGAGCTGCTTTCTCTCTCTACGGATTTGTTTATTCTGGACATTTCATATAAATAGAATCAGCCATATTTATCACTTTATAACTGGCTTCCTTCACTAGTATGTTTTCGAGGTTCATCCATGTGATAGGATGTATCAATACCTCATCCCTTTCCACTGCTGGCTAATATTCCTTTGTATAGATACACAGTACCACGTTTTATTTTTCATTCATCAGGGTGAGATGTGTGGGTGGTTTACACTTTTGGCTACTGTGAATAACGCTGCTATGAACATTCATGTACGAGTCTTCGTGTTGGCACATGCTCGCATTTCTCCAGGCATGGAGGCCTCTATCTGTTATGTCCTTCTCCTAGTGGCCCATTGGGTCTTTTTAAGAACAGAACAATTCATGGCCTGTGCTAACCAGACAGCTTCTTAGTTGGGTAGTTTAAGGAACCCACTTTATCCTTGAAATAAGCAGGACAGATCCTCCAAACATGAACAGGAGTAGAGAATCACCACCTGGGGAGGGTAACTGGCTCTTGTGCCTCCAAGTCCTGTTCCCAAGATCTGCACCCTCTTGGGTGCTCACTAACCTCCACCGCTGCCCCTCGCCGACTGCAGCCTGGGCACAGCCCTCTGCTGTTAATGCTCTGACCCCAGATGGGCTCAGTTTCTGGGACATGGGTGAGAGCAGTCCGGAATTGTTATAAGACTTTACTGAAAGCGCAAAAGACAAATGGAGGTAGATCTAGATAACATGTCCACAGACGACATGGTTTAAATGCACAATGTATCCCCTTAAACAGAGATCCTACGCAGCCACTTTCCAGCTCATCTGTAGGCTGGCCTCCATGAGGCGGAGGCCGTGTTTTCCCAAACCCACAAACATAACCGAACTTCTCCACATCTGGACAGCGGGTGGGGCTCAGAGGGGCAGGAGTCTCCACTCCTGTCTATACGGCCCAACTGGAACACTAGCAAGAAGAACATCCACTCACTTAATGCGAAATCCCACCCATTCCTAGAGGGTGGCCTTGCCTGTGGTCTCACCAGAACAACAATGTCAAAAACCTCATAGTAAGCCAGACATCCCGTGATAGATGGACACAGGGAAGAGAAAGGGACTGTTTCTGTGTCATCATCTGCTCAGGAAGTCAGGCAGCCAGATGGCCAGCCAGCGTGTCCTGTGTAAAGGGGAGCTGTCCCCAGTGGAGTCTGGCCTGAATCAGAAGAAGCCTATTTCTCTGCCTGGAGAAGAGGCAAGGGGTAAGAGGTAAGAGGTAAGTTATCCTCCATAACTGCTAGATGGAAACAGAAGCACAACCTGCATGGAGAAGGTGTCTTTAGGACTCGCTATCAAAACACACTGCATCTTTTTCGGGAAAGAGCTGACCTCTGCAGCTGCTCTCTGCGCCAGGTGAGGCAGAGCCCACCAGCTATAACCAAGACCACATGAACAGTCGCACAGTTACGCACCTGCCACTGGCTTGTGGCCTGCAAACCACCTTCCTCCCAAATAGTAATGGAGTTTTCACGGTGTGTGCTCATGATGAGTCTACTCCCCAGGTGTGCCACTGCTCTGCCCGCACCACACCATCTCCCCACCCTGACAGGCACGGTGGCTGAGGCACCAGGCCCCTAGGAGTCCCCACAGCCTGGTGTTCTGCAGTAAGATGGGGAAACACAGTTAGCAGAGAAGCGCTTCCTTTGTTCAGTGTGATGACTTTCTCTTCCTGCATCCTCCCACAAATTACACTGGGGACGAAGACCCTATTTGTATTCTTTTGTGGTCAGCCAGGCATGGCCATAAGAAGGGACACAGAAAAAGTTTATTGCACTCACAGGTCCTGGAGAAACAGTCATTGCATGTCACAAGGGGCCACACAAGGGGTGTCAAGAGCTCAACCAAGCAGGTGGGGAGCAGAGAGTGCAGGGACCAACAGGCAGCACGTTTATTGGGGGCGGGGGTCAGGGTGCAAGACACAAGAAAAAAGCTGAGGGCACTTTACTGGTGTGTTTCAATGTCACTAGTGCTAAAGAATTCAGTGACACCTGTTAAAGTACAGTGTCTTAATCCATTTTCTGTTGCTTATACAGAATACTCCAAACTGGGTAATTTATAAACAAAGGGAATTTATTTCTCATAATTATGGAGGCTGAAAAGTCCAAGGTTGCGGGGCCGCAACTGGTGAGGGTCTTTTTGCTGGTGGGGGCTCTCTGCAGAGTCCCAAGTTGGTATAGGGTATCACATGGCTAGGGGCTGCGCGTGCTAGCTCAGGTCTCAGGAAGACATTGTACAAAGCCACCAGTCCCACTCCCATGATAACAATCCATCCACTCGCCCATCAGTCCATGGACGGATTAAGCCATTCATGGGGGCAGAGCCCTCGTGCCCTAATCACCTCCTAAAGGCCCAACCTCTCAATACTGCCACATTGAGGGTTAAGTTTCAACTTGAGTTGTGGAGGGGACAAATATTCAAACCACACACAACACACAGAAAAGCATCATGATAGGTATAGGGACCACGGCAATGGGATTTACAGTGGGGGAGAGAGATTAGGCTTAACTCCAAATACAGCAAGTGGGAATTTACAGCCAAGAAGCAAAGTGGGGGTGAGTGGAGGGAAAATTACTGAGAGGTAGCATCTGGGTAAGGGGGATTCTGGCTAAACTGACTACCAGGATTCTTGCTGAAGACAGGCCAGGGTAACCAGATACCACCTCGGGACTTGCGGAACATGGGGAGGTCAATCAAATATCAGGGGTAATCAGATATTGGGGGGATGTTCTTGCTAAGTTAACTTAGCAGGGCTCTTTGCTAAAACTATGTTTTACAAGGAAGCACACAAATGGGCCTAGGAGAAGATTCAGGTGTCTGACTAGTTTGTCACTAAGTCACAGTCCGGGGGGAGCGGGTGCACCTGGGCACCTGGGCAGGGGCTCACAGCCTGTTTGTGGGGATGCTGAGGCAGCAGGAAAACATGGAGTTTGGAAATATACAATGAGACCTCACATTGTTCTAACCCAGCCCCACATTGTTCCCTGAATCATGCTACCCCTGCAAGCAACTGAAGCTTTGTTCTTGGGCCAGAGGGGTGTACCTGACTCTCAGAGAGCAAGGAGAAGACAAACTCCTTGCAAGTAGGCTCATGTGGGGGTTGTCCGCAAGTCTCCAGACCTTCTCAGAGGTGGCTGAACCCCAGCAGTCAGAGCTCTCCGGGCCTCAGATTTTCTTCCTGTCTCTTACGCCTAAAGGCGCTCAGGATGAACCTGTCCTGGGAGTGCGCTGCTCCAGCGCTGCCTTTCCCCAGGGAGGACAGGAGGGAGTGCAGCTGCACAGACATGCCCAGACAGGCCAGCGCGCAGACGACTGTGTGGGTCTCCCACACGAGGTCTGGCGAACGCATGTCAGAGACTGTTCTGAGCTCAGGTGCTCACTCCCCCTTAGGCGCTGACCTGACGTGCCGCGCTCTGCCCGTGGGAGTGTGGGGCCTGGAACTAGGCCTGGCCTCGTGTGATGCATCTGCAGAGATGCCCTTTCTCCTTTGTAACCTTTCCTGTAGTCCGACTTCTGGGTTCATTCTTGCCTTCCTATCTATTAGTTTAGAACAAGTTAAATCCTTCCACTGATTCCTACAGAGATCTAGAAATCAAGGTAGATACTTGGGACAGCCATGCTAGATTTTGATCCCACGTAGAAAGAGAAAATGGAAGAGTAAGAAATTGCTTATTTTGACTCAGATTTTCACGGATAACCACACCCTGCTCTGGTAAGAGCAACTTTAGCAGCCCCACTCAGAAGTCCCATGAGAGCTGTGGCCCTGGGCTCACAGAGGATGGGCGCTGAGAGTCGCCACAGGGACTAGAGCAGCAAAAGAGGCTCTCCAATTACATCATTTCTTCCCGGGAATGCTAACAGAACCCAAACTCAGCTAAAGTCCAAAATGCTTTGGTTAGTACATCAAAAACAAAACAACTCAGGCCTTCACAAGTACCCCTGCCTCCCCTGCCAGCGTGCACTCCCCTACTCACTCCCAGGAACACCCGTCTCCCCCAGGAGGAAGTCTCACTCCCTGCCAACCTGAGTGGAGCACGGATGCTCCCTCGCCCCAGTTCGTGTCCTTTGACTCTGTTTTCCTCTGAGGGAAAGGAGAGGCAGCTGCCAAGTGTCTTCACCACTGCTGGGGGTTTGCTTTGAATGGGGATATATTGCACCTTGTCTTGCCCCCTCCCTTACACAGAAGAGTGAGGAAGGGTGCCCAGTCTAAGAACTTGGTTTGTCCTAAGGTAAATAAAAAGTTGTAATTTCAAGGCACAGACCAAGTCTTTGCACCCCTCAAGAGTGGCCACCAGAGGAAGATGGCCCTGGGCTTGAAATGGCTGCAGAATGGATCCCCATGCTGTCTGCATTAAAGCCTCCAGGAGACAAGAGGAGGAAGAAAGGGAAACTGCCACTTTTCTGTCAAATAGTGTAAGTGAAATCTCCACTGAGGGCAAGGAAACTGCAGAATGGACAGCGTTTAGGAAAACATGCCAGTTCCTTAAAATGGGTTTAGACGTCGTAGCTTTTCAAAATTTTGGTTTTCCTTAGGACAAACTTATACACTTGCCAACAGCTGTCCACAGTTATCCACCCACAGACTGCACAAAGAATGGCACTACCTTCACCTTACGCCAAGGAAGGAGAGATCTGAGTTCACCAGGGGTAGCTGAACAAAGCCAGCATAGACATTTCCGCTGTACCTGCCTGTGTTGCTGCAGTCTCAATAACTTTGCAGGCTTTGGGGAACATCTGCTGTGGGTTATTTTATCTAGTCAAGTCCCTAAAGTGGCAGAGGGATGGCTCCTAAGTCATGCTGGCATCAGTAGTTTGTACACTAGGTTTCCTTCACAGCGTAGGTATGAAAATTTGGGAGCACTGAGGACATGTCCTTCACTGAGGGTGGGAGAAAGATGGACTCCCAGTCAAGGGAAGGCAGCAGAAAAGTGGCTTCCGCAGAGGATGCTACTATATAGTAACCTGTTCTACCAGTTCTGTTTCCTTGAACATTGAGGGTGGTTATGCTGAGTGCCCCTTTAAAACTACTTCCTCCTACACAGTAATTTCCCACAGTCATGTGCTCAGTAGGGTGTGTTTCACATGTCCAGCCTTATGGGATAGGGGAACACTCTAGAACAGGGTGGCAGTGGGGAGCCAGATCCTCTCCACATCACCCCACTCTGAGGCCACAGAGGCAGGGGTGACTGAACTTTACTGCCACCTTTTACACTGTATTAATGGGCACCCCCTTGGTTCCAGAAAGTGTCCCCATCAGCTACACCCTAATCCTTGTCTTTCTCATCCACTACCTCAGAATCCCCACAAGGGCGGAAACTATCTTTTTAACCTGGCTTCCTCATCACCTAGTACCATCTGGTGCTCAATGTCTGTTAGATGGAAGAAAATTGAAATAAGACATTTTCCTGAAGGAGGAGAAATCATTACATCTATTTGGTTCTACATAAATAACAAGAATAAAGAGAACCAATGAAGACTGTGAAGCAAATATCATGATTATATAAATGCGAAGATCTATTTGCTTGTGGCCTTTATGGTACGCATTATGCTCCTGGCCAATTACATTAATGTTTGAGAAATCTCTCTGGTCAATAAAATATGTGGATGATTGCATGTGCTTTCATAGTATCTGTTACCAGAGATGTACATTTATTCAAAACAAACGGACTGAAAATAAAACATTACCAAAAAAACAAAAAACAAAAACCACCACAACAAAAAAAAACCGGCCTGTGGCTCCTCCTCCAAGACACCCCCTCCCGACAGCGATGGATAGGAGGGACTGTCTCCCTCCCCCTCGTCCCCCGGAGACTATCCTTGCGGTGTTTTTTTCTTAATACCAAACAAAGAGCTGCTGCTATTCCTTTGGGCCGGCGCGCCGGGCCGAGATTCGGCGCACCGCAGGCCGGTGGAGACGCGGACGAGGATGGAGCAGAGCCTCGGGACGCGCTCGCCGCCGCGGCCCGCACAGGCCGAGTGACCGAGACGGCGGAACGCGCCTCGCCACCTCCCGCGAAGTCTCCGCGTGCTGGTCCGCAGCTGGGAGCGGGCGCGGCGACACCGGGGCCCCGGCCCGCCGTGCGCGCCGCCGCGGTCCCTGCCCCGCGGCAGAGCTAGGGGAAGGCGCGGGCGGCGCCCCCGAGCCGGCCCGGCCACCACGTGCAGCGCCCGGCTGCAGCCCGATGCGCGAGCCGCCCGCTGCCAGGCAGGCCCAGCCGAGACGCTGCCGCCCGCGCCGAGGCCCCGCTCGCCCTCCCCACCCGCGGCCCCGGCCTTCGTAGGGGCTGCTCGCAGCGCCGGCCGGCGCGAGCCCGGGCTCCCAGCGCGTTGCTGGAGCCGCAGCGCCGCGGCAGGAGGTTTGTCCCCGCGCGCGCGCCGTCCCGCGGCCCCGCGCTGGAGACCCGCGCGGGGGAGATGGGCGAGACCATGTCGAAGAGGCTGAAGCTGCACCTGGGAGGGGAGGCAGAGATGGAGGAGCGGGCGTTCGCCAACCCCTTCCCGGACTACGAGGCCGCCTCCGCGGTGCTCGCCGTCGGAGCGACCGAGGAGACGGGCTGTGCTCGCCCCCCGCCCACCACGGACGAGTCTGGCCTCCTCTTTCACAGCGACGGAAAGGTGAGGCGGCGGCCGGGCCGGGCGGGGAGCGCGGGCAATGGTAGCGTCCACCCGCCCGGCGGCCTGACGTCATCGGCGCGCGCAGCCTCTTTCCGGCCGCGGTGTGGGGGACCTGCGGGCCTGCAGCCTGTCGCCGGCGCCGGGCGGCCCTTACCGACGGGTGGGCTTGCAGGGCATGGGCTTCCGTCGTGGGAGCTGCATTCCCGCGGAGAGGCGCCTCCGATCCCTCCTGGTCCGTGTCATACTCTGATGGAGCGCTTTACTTCCTGGCGCTTGCAAGTGACCGCCGCGCGGGTTTCTGTGCCGGCGGGGGCTGCGTGCACACCCCAGCCCCAGAACTGCAGAGCTCGCGCCGACGTCGCTTTTCCACACATTTTCTCGGGCTACCCCCGGGCCCCTGCCCTTGGACTGTACGGGATAGGAACGACGGCAGAAAAACATTGTCCGTTAACAGTAGGGTCGGAGCGGTTATTGCATGTGTGCCTAGAAATTGGAAACGCGTGTAGGGGAGGCGAAACTTTACCCTTAGGGTCATGAGCTGCGCCGGAGAATTACATTGATATAAAACAAAGTAACAGGAGAAAAGCATACACATTTATTTAATACGTTTTGTGACGTGGGAGACTTCATAAGGAGATGACACGAAGAAGTGGCAAAACTACATGCTTTTATACTACACCGAACCAAGAGTGGCAATTGTGGAAAAGTAACTAAAGTATTTGGGGAGGCTAACGGAAGATTAGAATTATTTTAACAAGGTCAGTTTGTGCAGAAATCCCTTGGCTTTGACCACCCGTCTCCGGTGATAAGGGTTTCTTCCCTCCTGGTATAGGGAGGCCATCTTTTACATGAAAGTTTTATCTCCTTTTAGGAAGAAAATAGGTTTAGAGCACCTTTCTGCTGTTTTTCGAGTGCTTTTAGCTCAAAATAATCCTGATGCCAAAGTGGCATATTTTGGAGTGGTATATTCTGCCACCCTTCATGGGGTATCTGAACAAACCTTAACTTGGGAGGAAAAAAGTGTAAATAAAAGATGTGAGCGCACAACTGTGGTCATACTTGGTAAAACCATGTATTTACCAGGCTGTGTTTTTCCACTAATGTTCCAAGGTCCACTTCGCCTCCTTTCTCTTGCTTCTCATGTATTTCGTACTTGTGAAGGGATAAGTTGGCCAAAACTAAAAAGGTAATTTTGAAAGGGCCATTGGTCTGAAGGCAAACGACTTCTGTAAACATCACTTTTCTTGTATGTGTTCAACAACTGTAGATAACAATTCTTAACTCACAGGATGTTAGTGATTGAATTAGGTGAAGTATATAAATTGCCTAGCAAACTGCTTGATTTGGTAGCTTAAGTAGGGCCTCGATAAATGTTAGCCTCTTTCTTACCGTGAACAATTTCAGTCATGTGGTTTAGGATTCATATATCAATATTGGTTTTTCTCTAGATTTCTTCTATTTTCACATACATATACCTGTTATATTTGTGACTTAGTGTTCATTTTTTTATAACAATCCCTGACAAGCATTAAAAAATCCATCATTAATACTTATTACAGGTTGTTATTTCAATACTCTTTGGAGTAAGTAGGTTATTGCAATGTTTAGTGAAAGATGAGTGACATGAACTCTTGACAGGTGTTTGATGTTGGTAACATTCTCCATGAGAACAACAAAGCAATGTGGGGAGCAAGTGAGTTTCATTTTCAACCTCAAAGGAGATAAACTCTGATTCAACTCAAACTTCTGAAATGGCATGTTTTTCTTTTTACCCTTTACATCTGGATAAGTGTGATTTTGTTCTGCACTAGATACTAAACTGACTTATGTTTAAAAGAAAATTAAACCACAAATAACTAATAGGGCTTGTGATATCTCTATGCAATTAAAATTATAATTGTTAAAATATGTTTTATTTCTTAAAATATGTTGAGAATTCAATTAAGATAAAGATATGAAGCTATGCATTTGATAGATGTGAAATTACATGAAAATGAAGGTGTTATGAGTTGAATTGTGTCTCCCCTTTCCTCCCCTCCCCCTCAAAGATATGTTGAAGTCCTAACCCACTGGAACCTTACTTGGAAATAAGGTTGTGGCAGATGTAATTAGTTAAGGTGAGGCCATACTGGCCCTTAATCCAGTATGACTGGTGTCCTTTATAAGAAAAGAAGAGCAACAGAGACACACCTGGAGAAAGAAGCTAGCCATGCAATGATGGAGTCTGAGACTTGGTTGCCTTCCAGCACCAAAAGCTAGGAGAGGCGAGGAGGGATTCTCCCCTATAGGTTTCAGGCAAGCTTGGCCCTGCTGACACTTTGATTTTGGACTTGGAGCCTCCAGAACTGTGAGACAATAAATTTCTGTGGTTTTAAGCCACCCAGTTTGTGACACCACTAAGAAACTCATGCAGAGGGTAACTGGTGAATTTCTAAGTTAAGTGTTGAATGGTTTTCTTCTGATGATGAATGCTGCGGTAGGTAAAGATTACATAAATATACCAACACTATAACAGTTTCTTACTAAGATCTTTTTTTTTTTTTTGAGACAGAATCTCACTCTGTGGCCCGGGCTAGACTGCCATGGTATCAGCCTAGCTTACAGCAACCTCAAACTCCTGGGCTCAAGCAATCCTACTGCCTCAGCCTCCCAAGTAGCTGGGACTACAAGGCATCTGCCACCCTGCCTGGCTAATTTTTTATATATATATTTTTTTTAGTTGTCTGGCTAATTTCTTTGTGGGGTTTTTTTTTTTTTTTTTTGTAGAGATGGGATCTCGCTCTTGCTCAGACTGGTCTCGAACTCCTGAGCTCAAACGATCCTCCCTCCTTGGCCTTCCAGAGTGCTAGGATTACAGGCTTGAGCCACCATGCCCAGCCCATTTACCTGATCTTATTTTAGGTTAACTGTGTATATATTTGGTATAATCAATCAATCAATAAAATTCACCTCCAGTTCTAAAACCACTCGGGTCTGCTTCTCTGAATCGTATTTCCATAAATAGGCACTTGTAACACTTTTTACAATATTTGTCCAAATGTATGAAAAGCAGCAAAACAATATAGTAGCAGTTTTTTAAATTATGGAAAACAGACACTCTTACTTTTCTAACAGCTATTTCCTCCCTTTTATTTGATTTTGTATTGGCTGTGGACTTCAGGAGGATTGGACACAGCTCTAGGAGCCAAGTCATGATTACTCTGAGCCAGAGGTTCTCAGAGAGTGGTCTCTGACCAGTAGCATCAGCTTTATCTGTCAGTCAGCTGGAAACCACACAATTTGATAGGGGAAGTTTAATATAAAGAGCTGTTATTAATATTAACCATAAGAAGACTGATGTAATGAGATTACACATGTATCTCACACATATGTGCAGCTAACCTAAAATGAGATCAGGTAAGTGATTTAAAGAAGTTTTAGTAATAAACTGTTACGGGGTTGGTAGATTATGTAATCTTTACTCACTAATAGCATGAGAAGTAAAGAGAACTGTGAAGAATACAGGAACAGCAGAGCAAGGAGCAGCCAAACCTCTAGGGCTGAGAGGGCACTCAACGAGAAGGTCCCTGTTACTAGTTTTCTGTTGCTGTGTGATAAATTACCCCCAATTTAGCAACTTTATAAGCACTTCTTATCTCACACGGTGTCCGAGGGTCAGGAATCCAGTTGTAGTTTTGGCTCACTATCTCTCCGGAAACTGTTGTCAAGCTCTCAGCTAGCGCTGACATCATTTTAAGGCTCAACTGGGACAGGAAAACCTTGCAAGCCGATTCGCATGGTGGTTACCGCCTCAATAGCTGTGGGTTGGAGGCTTCAGTTTCTCACCACACAGGCCCCTCCATAGGGCTGCATCATGACCTAGTGGCTGGCTTCCCCAGAGTGGGTGATCAAAGAGAAAAAGTGTGCCAGGAGCAGCAGTTACTGCACAATGTAATCTCAGAAGTGATGTACCATCACTCCTGCCATATTCCGTTCATTAGAAGCGAGACCGTAAGTGTAATCAAGCGTAATCAAGTGGAGGGATAACACGGGAGCATAAATAACCTGAAATGTAGGGCCCTGCAGCCAGGTCTGAGATCTTGAACTTGTCTGAGAAGGCATGGCCATAGCCACTCACTGGCCGGCAGAGAAATTGCTGATGCACCAGTGGAACCTGGTGGAAATGGACCCCTCCAGAATCACGCAATGAGTGTTACAGTGAGAATATATAAAGATCTCTCAGTGTAAGAGAAGAAAGAAGAGAGATTAATTCTGCCCATTAGTATCAGGGAAGGCTTTTCAGGTTAAGATGATATTTATGTGGTTCTTGAAAGGTTAAGTGGGGATTTTCCAGGCGAAGGTGGAGGACTGCATGAGCAAGGACGTAAGAGACAGTACATTCAGGGAATGTCAGGGAGTGAAGTGTGACTGGAGAGAGGGGGCGTGAACGACACTGGGGGTCATGAGGCTAAAAAGGTAGCTTTATTTTAAAATAAATTTTATTGTGGATATTTAAGGTATGCAACATGGTATTATGGGATAATAAAGGTAGTATATGGGTTTCTATGGTGAGGCAAATTCACATACCAGTAATCTCACGTAATTACCCATGTTTTTGTTTTTGTGGCAAGAGCCGCTAAGATCTATTCATTTAGCATGAATCCCAGATACAAAACAGTTTTATTACCTGTAGTCCTCATGTTGCACCTTAGCTCTCTAGACTTGTTCATCCTGCATATTTGCTACTTTGTATCCTCTGCCCTGTGTCTCCCCATTTCCTCTCTTTACCCCTCTTCCCACCAACAGTGTACAAGAGTTCCCTTTCCTTCATACCCTTGCCAACGTCTGTTTCTTTGACTTTTTGATAATAGCTATGCTAATGGGTGTAAAGTGATACCCCATCATGGTTTTGATTTGCATTTCCCTGATTAATGATGCCAAGCACCTTTTCGTACACCTGTTGGTTATTTTTATGTCTTCTTTGAAGAAATGTCTATTCAGGTCTTTTGCCCATTCTTTAATTGGGTTATTTGTTTTCTCACTGTTGAGATGTATGAGTTCTTTATAAATTTTGGATATTAATCCCTTCTCAGATATATGGTTGGCAAATATTTTTTCCCAACCTGTAGGCTGACATTTCATTTTGCTGATTGTTTCCTTTGCTGGACAGAAGCTTTTTTAGTTTGATAGTCCTATTTATTTATTTTTGCTTTTGTGGCCTGAGCTTTTGGTGTGATATCCAAAAAATCATAGCCATAGTCAACGTCTAGGAGCTTTTCCCATGTTCTCTTCTAGTTTTATAGTTTCTGATCCATCTGAAGGATTTTAAAACCTTTTCCACAGAAAAATGAATCAGGAAAACTCTTACTTGCTGTCTGTAATTTGAAATAATCTTTAGCTATTGGAAATGTTTTATTTTATAATTCATTATTTAATTTTCCATACTTTTCTTTAAAAGTGGGTGTTCTTTTGCTTCAAAATTTGTTTAACATCATAATATATTATGGAAACATAAGGAAATCACTACTTCTCAACTGTCCAGAGAATTACAATTTTTTTTTTCTTCATTCAAAATGAACTAAAGTAATGTGTGTGTTGAGTGGAGGGTGGGGGATATACTCTGAACTTTTCTCCTCAAAGTGAGGTTTGTGGACTAAAAGCCTCAGCATTTCCTGAGAGCTTGTTAGAAATGCAGATCCCACTCCAGACCTAAGGAACCACAGTCTGTATTTTAACAAAATTCCCAGGCCAGGGAATTCATAAATTTGAGGAATATGGCTCTCTATATAGCTTTGTTGAATTTTCTTTTAATATGAACTTCACCTCCAGCCAATTTTCAGTTCCTGATGTGGAAAGATACTGACATAGAAGGGTAATGGCGAGATTATGGAGAGGAAACTAATGAAATATGGTAAGTTAGCATTGCCCGCCTTTTGGAAATAAACTATAGTGTAGAGCAGTTAAGGATTTTGATAGACCTATGTTTGACTCCTACTTTTCTGCCACTTATTGGCTATAAACTTTGGGCAAGTCATTTAACCACATTGAACCTTTATTTTCTTACCACATCAACTTGTTATAAATGGTTAAATGAAAAAGCTAATTGAAGTTCTTAATATAACATAGCATATTTGTTAAAAGCTTGTAATAATATAGTTGTAATATAACCACCTCTTCCTCACTGGGTTGTTACAATGGCTAATTGCGTTAATACAGTTAGAATATTCAGAACAGTGCCCAATATAATTAGTAATACAGATACATAGCTAAGTATTAGGTTGGTGCAAAAGTAATTGTGGTTTCACACCATGAAGTTTAAATCATTACAACTAGGCTAAACACATCTTAATTGATCAAAATAGGAACCATTACAATCAACACCTTTGCCAATGAGAAATAAATTTGTTTATTCCTGTATTGTAAAAATCCACGCTTTGGGATTCGACGAACTCTCGGAAAGCATTTTCTGCATCCTGCTGGTTGTGGAAGCAGTTTTCCTGCAAAAAGTTATCGAGATGCTTGAAGAAGTGGTAGTTGGTTGGCAAGAGGTCAGGTGAATATGGTGGAGGAGGCAAAACGTCGTAGCACAATTCATTCAACTTTTGAAGCTTTGGTTGTATGACGTGCGGTTGGGCGTTGTCTTGTAGAAGAATTGGGCCCTTTCTGTTGACCAATGCTGGCTGCAGGCATTGCAGTTTTCGGTGCATCTCATCTCATCCATTTGCTGAGCAGACTTCTCAGATGTGATGGTTTCATCCGGATTCAGAAAGCTGTAGTGGATCAGACTGGCAGCAGACCACCAAACGGTGACCATGACCTTTTTTTGGTGCAAGTTTGCTTTGGGAAGTGCTTTGGAGCTTCTTCTGGGTCCAACCACTGAGCTGGTCATTGTATAAAATCCACTTTTCGTTGCATGTCACAGTCTGATCAAGAAATGGTTTGTTGCATACAATAAGAGAAGATGACACTTCAAAATGACGATGTTTTTGATTTTTGGTCAGCTCATGAGGCACCGACTTACCAAGCTTTTTCACCTTTCCAAGTTGCTTCAAGTGTCCACCCACTGTAGAATGGTCGACCTTGAGTTCTTCGGCAACTTCTCGTGTAGTTGTAAGAGGATCAGCTTTGCTGATTGCTCTCGATTGGTCATTGTCAACTTCTGTTGGCTGCCACTGCACTCCTCATCTTCAAGGCTCTTGTCTCCTTTGCAAAACTTCTTGAACCACCACCGCACTGTACGTTCATTAGCAGTTCCTGGGCCAAATGTGTTGTGGATGGTTGTGAGTTGCTTTATGACCTGTTTTGAACTTGAATAAGAAAATCACTAGCATTTGCTTTTTGTCTAACATCATTTCCGTAGTCTAAAATAAACATAAAATAAGCAGCAAGTAATAAGTCCTTAGCAAAAAAACATAAAGCAAGAAATGCACATTAAGATGATATCTAACAACCACATTTAAGAATGAATTCCAATATCAAAGGGCAAATTTCAACAATGCTAAAACTGCAATATACTTTTGCACCAACCTAAATAGTAAGAGTTCAGTTAATGACAGCTATTGACATTATTATGTATCTCTCTCCTTATTATAGTATAAAATATATTGAAAAATTTCTTTAAATTTTATATTTTCATTGGAATACAGGAAAAAACACATAACCTTCACTTTTTCCTTCTTAGGGAGATGCTTATTCTTGTCTCCTTTTCCTTCTGAGGAAAATATGGTTGGATATGCAGTGTTCATATGGGTAGGTCCTCAGATTGTCAACAATTTCCAGATTTCTAAATCCTGTACCACATACTTTACTCACTCCCCTCATCTCTGAGAGGGGGCAGGACTCCTGCTGAGGGTGGCAGGATGATGAGGAACAGCCACACTCCACCCCGAGGAGTGTGGAGGTGGGGAGTTCTACCCACACTCTCCCAGCACACACTGTTCACGTTCTGGCCTCAGCACAATTAAAAATTGACGTGAACCATGCCATGGGTCTTCAGATTCACTTCTCTGGGCTTGAAACCTCAGACAAAAGCTCTGAACATTTAATTGGTGATTACTAAAGGGCTTACTATGATTTATTTTTGTTTCTCTTCACTTTTCTCCTTGAACAAGAATTTTTTCTTGAATATGCTTGAGTTATTTTTATTTTTAAATATCTACACTGTTTGATACCGAACTAAGAAAATAGTACATACTCAGTAAATGTTTGCTGAATGAATGAATAAATGTATTGAAAATTAAAAAAAGCATTTTTATTTTACTAGAGGCATTTTTGCTTATTAATAGTATAGTTTCATTTTTTTTTAAATCTCAACATTGAGAAAGACGGAATCCTCCCCAACACATTTTATGAAGCCAACATAACTCTGATACCAAAACCAGGAAAGGACGCAACAAAAAAAGAAAACTACAAACCAATATCCCTCATGAATATAGATGTAAAAATTCTCAATAAAATCCCAGCAGATCGAATCCAGGTGCTTATCAAGAAAATAATCCATCACAACCAAGTGGGCTTCATCCCAGAGATGCAGGGATGGTTCAACATACGCAAATCTATAAATGTAATATACCACATAAATAGAAGCAAAAACAAAGACCATATGATCCTCTCAATAGATGCAGAAAAAGCATTTGACAAAATTCAATACCCTTTTATAAGAACGCTTAATAAAATATGCATAGACTGGGCCTACCTAAAAATGATACAACCCATATATGACAAACCCACAGCCAACATCATACTGAATGGGGAAAAATTGAAAGCATTCCCACTTAGGACTGGAACCAGACAAGATTGCCCACTGCTATTCAACATAGTGCTGGGAGTCCTTGCGAGAGCAATCAGGCAAGAGAGCAGAATTAAGGGCGTACAGATGGGGACAGAAGAGATCAAACTCTTACTCTTTGCTGATGATATGATATTATATCTAGAAAACCCCAAGGATTTAACCAAGAGCCTCCTGGAACTGATAAATGAATTCAGTAAAGTCTCAGGATACAAAATCAATACACACAAATCAGAAGCATTAGTATATGCCAATAACAGTCAAACTGAGAACCAAATCAAAGACTCAATACTCTTCACAATAGCAACAAAGAAAACAAAGTACCTAGGAATATATTTAACTAAGGAGGTAAAAGACCTCTACAGGGAGAACTATGAAACATTGAGGAAGGGAATTGCAGGGCACATAAACAGGTGGAAAACCATACCATGCTCGTGGATCGGAAGAATCAACATTGTTAAAATGTCTATACTACCCAAAGTGATCAACAGATTCAAGGCAATCCCTATTAAATTACCAACATCATTTTTCACAGATACAGAAAAAACAATTTACGCTTTGTATGGAACCAGAGAAGACCCCATCTAGCAAAAGCAATTTTAGGCAACAAGAACAAAATGAGACATATTAATTTACCAGACTTTATACTACAAGGCTGTGGTTATTAAATCAGCTTGGTATTGGCACGAGAACAGGGACACAGACCAGTGGAACAGAACTGAGAATCCAGATATAAAACCATCCTCATATAGCTATCTAATCTTTGACAAAGCAGACAAAAGCATACACTGGAGAAAAGAATCCTTATTCAATAAATGGTGCTGGGAAAACTGGATAGCCACATGTAGAAGACTGAAGCAGGATCTGCACCTTTGATTTCTCACAAAAATCAAATCACAATGGATAACAGACTTAAACTTAAGGTGTGAAACTATTAGAATTCTAGAAGAAAATGTGGGAAAAACTCTTACAGACATTGGCCTAGACAAAGAATTTATGAAGAAGACCCTAAAGGCAATCACAGCAACAACAAAAATAAATGAGACCTGACTAAATTAAAAAGCTTCTGCACAGCCAGAGAAACTGTCACGAGAGCAAACAGCCAGCCTACAGAATGGGAAAAAATTTTCGCAGGCTACACATCTGATAAAGGACTGATAACTAGAATCTATTTAGAACTCAGGAAAATCAACAAGAAAAAAATCAAACAACCCTATCAAAAAGTGGGCAAAGGACATGAATAGAAGTTTTTCAAAAGAAGACAGAAGAATGGCCAAGAAACATATGAAAAAATGCTCAGCATCTCTAATCATCAGGGAAATGCAAATCAAAACCACAATGAGATATCACTTAACTCCAGTGAGAATGGCCTTTATCAAAAAGTCCCATAACAATAAATGTTGGCTTGGATGCTGAGAGACAGGAACACTCATACACTGCTGGTGGGACTGCAAACCAGTGCAACCTCTGTGGAAAGCAATATGGAGATACCTTAAACAGATACAAGTAGACCTTCCATTTGATCCAGCAATCCCATTATTGGGCATCTACCCAAAAGAACAAAAGACATTCTATAAAAAAGACATCTGCACTCGAATGTTTTTAGCAGCACAAGTCACAGTCGCAAAGATGTGGAAACAACCCAAGTACCCATCGATACATGAGTGGATTAATAAAATGTGATATATGTATACCATGGAGTACTACTCAGCCATAAGAAATAATGGTGACATAGCACCTCTTGTATTTTCCCAGATAGAGCTGGAACCCATTCTACTAAGTGAAGTATCCCAAGAATGGAAAAATAAGCACCACATGTACTCACCATCAAATTGGTGTCACTGATCATCACCTAAGAACACATTTAGGAATAACATTAATCGGGTGTAGGGCAGATGTTGGCGGGGGAGGGGATGGGTGTATACATACATAATGAGTGCGATGCACACCGTCTAGGGGATGGACATGCTTGAAGCTCTGATTTGGGGGGAGGGCAAGGGCAATATACATAACCTAAACTTTTGTACCCCCATAATATGCTGAAATAAAAAAAAATAAATCTCTATTTAAAATGTTATGTGCACATGTTAGCATCTTGGTCTCCTAGATGATATTCTAAGCTAATGTAGACGAAGACTCTGTGATATACTTTGGGAGGGTCTGGGTGAGGAATGTACCCCATAAGGGCAGCTAGCAGTCTTCTAGGGCCAGAGTAGGTTTTGAACAAATTTTGCTTGAATAAAATTGAATATAACAAACTGAACTTTTCAGAAAATGCTCCTGTCTTCCATGTATTTTAGTTAAAACTGTACAGCAATCGTTTAATCAAAACGAAACCTAAATTCTCCCTGAGAGCGTTCCATAATTAAATATAATTTGACCACTATGTCCTACTATCTCCATGGGGTCCTCATCATCTCTTGAAGTATATTTATGTGTGTTTTGAGCCCTTGAGTTTAGTTTATTAATATGCCATCTCTTAGTTTGTCTAACTACTTCTCATAAAAGGGACTTCTAATTTGTTTATACTGGAACCAAAATCTCTTCAACAAAGAAAATTTATTATACTATAATTCTACTTGGATTTGATGGAGATTACCATGCCAGGAGAAATTTTAACTGGCTCATCTCATTTAATCATGGTATTATTACAAAGGTAACTAATAAGCACTTATTATGTGCCTGGCACTAAGTGCTTTACATGATATTTCAATTAATCTTCACATCACCCAGTGATTTTATTCCTTAGGTAAGAACACTGAGGCTTACTCGTGGTCACATGATAATCAGGCTGTCTGATTCTAAAGTTCCTGGGCTTCACATGCACTGCTTACTGTAAAATTTTTTTCTTGATTCATATTTACATTTTACCGATAGATTTTCAGGACTTACAGCCTTCACTCAATCACACCATATGAATACAAACACATACCACACGGCACAGAAACAGCAGGAGCAGTGAAAGAACTTTGCAGGTTTTATCTCTGACTCTGGGATTGATTTTTAGTAATTGCATTGCAACCAGAAAGAAAATGTTCTTTCCCTACATGGTAGGCAATTTTCCCAAACCAGGATGCCCAAGTGTGTTATAAAGCAAAAATATATTAGAGCAAATATTAATCACAAGTTGTAAAACTCCTTGTAAGGCATCACTGTACCTATTATTCCAAATGATATAGAATGCATGTTTATGGCAAGATTTATTTCTCTTCCTCACAGTGTTTTCCCTGGTAATAAATCTTAGAGTTTGGATGAGAAAGCTTTTTATTTTGGCAGGGGAGAGTGAGGAGGGGGAAGGGAGATGGAGGAGGGAGGAAGAGAGAAAGATACAGAGACAGGCCGACACACACTGGGTGATATTTAAGCATACGAATTACTCCAGTTATGTTGTTGAAAAACTTTCTGGAAATTGAATTATTCTTCTTTATCCATATTTTTTCCATGTACCTCACAAGAATAAAGGAAATAATTCATTTCCTAATTTGTCATTTCCTAGAACATATGCACATATTCTGTACCTCTCTGCCTCAACTCTAGAGTTTAGACAAAGTGTGGGTTCACATGAGCATGTTTACAAGCTGTGTTTTGTACTGTATATGAAAAAAGTAGATTTTCCAAAGTTTTACAATTTTACAAATACTGGTGATTAGAATGCAATCTAATGTAGATATGCAGTTGTAAATATCTACATTTAAATCCTCTTGAGTTGGTCTTAAAATGAATATACCCATCTCTGAGTGCTCAGCTATTACTTACGATGGCTTAAAAATGTGGGCAGGGATGGGGTTTACTGATATTTTATGTACATTGGGTACACAAAAAGGAGAATAAACTGGAATTTTTTTTTAACTTAAACAATTTTAAGGAACTTACACTTCCAGTAATGATGGGCTATTCCCTACTGGAGGATTCCCTGTATAAAACGGGTATAAAGCTTCAATATAATATGAAAAGCAACTACTCA
Source organism: Eulemur rufifrons (assembly GCF_041146395.1). NCBI lineage: Eukaryota > Metazoa > Chordata > Mammalia > Primates > Lemuridae > Eulemur > Eulemur rufifrons. The sequence continues at coordinate 1,955,581 of NC_091011.1, read as the reverse complement.
AAGGCACTGGATAGTAAGCAGACCAGAGTCTGCTTTTTTTGTATTTTGTCCAAATTCTATAGTATATGGTTGTAAATAGTTTTGTGTTATGTCCAAGTTCTATGGAATATGGTTATCAGGTATGACTGGAGGAGAGGAGCCCTGTGGTGTGGAGTAAGTTCCTGTCTTCAGGTCTTAATCGTGGAGCTAAGTACCAATTATGTGGAGCACACAGTGGTGGCAGGGGGTGCCTATGGGAAAAACCTGTTTTCAGGAAAACCAGAAAACTATGGATAACCATGGCTGCTAAAGACAATGGGGAAGAGGGATGAGCCAAAGAAGGGAATCCCCAAATTTTGTCTAAATGTGTTCCTAACCAAATTTTGAAAGATGTATTCCTGGAACAGACTCAAAGAAGCTCAATTAAAGACAAAAGATGTGGAGTGAGACCGAAGCTGCTGCCCAAGACAACAGAGTTTGCAATTCTGTACACGCAAGATAACAGTCTGCAAATTAGCATTCCAGGTGCAATACAAAATTATCTGATACACGAAGAACCAAGAAAATGATTTAGGAAAGAAAAATAATTTTCTGTCTACCTTTTGGTGTTCTTACTGGGACAGACCCCTCTAACAAAAGGCAAATTAACAAGAGAAAAACAAACAAGTTTATTAACATGTGTATTTCATAAATATATTGGAGATACGTAGGGAATGGGTAAATCTCAAGGGGGCTTAGAAATTTGACTTACATTGCATCTTCAACAAAGAATAGTAAGTTTTTAGAGAAGTGACAAGACATAGGAAAAGGACTTTGAGTTTCTGGTAGGGACACATGATGGGAAGGCAAATCAATGGAGTTCGTTATACAGCTTTCTCTGGTGCCTTTCCCAGCTGATACCTTGTAAAGTTGTCTTCACTGGTTGAGAGGGGAGGACAGATGCCTTTATAAACGTATATCCTGCTTTTAGGCAAATGGAGGAAGGCAGAAAGCTTTTCTTGCTTCTGCTTCTCTGGAGCCTTCAGCTCAAAATAATTCTTATTTCAAAAAGGCATATTTTGGGATGGCATATTCTACTCTCCTTCATAAGAAACACATTTTCAAGAGAAAAGAAAATTAACTGGGCCTAATCCTGAAATGAACCAGATAATGAAACTAGCAGACATGGGTTTTAAAGTGACTGGTTTTACTATCCTCCATGAAGTTAAACAAAATATACTTTCAATGAATGAAAAATGAGGAAATCCTAGCAGGGAAATAGAAACCATAAAAAAAGAATCTTATAGATATTTTAGAAATAATAAATATAGCGTCTGAAACTAATAAGTCACTGTATGGTCTTAGTAGGTAAATGGAGAAGACTGAAGAAAGAAAATGAGTGAACTTGAAAGTAGATCAATAGAAATTATGCAATGTGAAAAATAGAGGAGAAAAAAGATTGAAGAGAAAAACACAGGGCTTCAGGGCCCTGTTGGATTATCTCAAACCGTATAGCATATGTATAGTTGGAATCGCAGAAGGAAAGCAGAGGGAGAATGGGATAGAAAAAATATTTGAAGAAATAATAGTTGAGAATTTTAAAAATGCAATGAAAGATACAAATTTACAGATATGACATGCCCAACAAACACCAAGAGGAATAAACACAAAGAAGCCCAAATCCAGGCAAAGATAAAGAACAAATCTTGAAAGGAGCAGGATAAACAGCACATTATATACAGGGAGTCTGATAAATGGCTGATGTGGAGACCAGAGGAGAATGAAACATGTGAACGTCCTGAAGAAAACCACCATCGAGAATTCTTTATTCAGTGAAAATATTCTTAAAGGATGAAGGCAATGTAAAGGTGTTTCCAGATTAAAAAACACCATCACCTAAGAGGGTTTGTTAAAGTGGACCAGCACCACAAGAAATGCCAAGGGAGATGATACCTGATGGAAACTAATATTCTAAGAAAAGAATGAGGAGAAGAGCATTGAAAATGGTAGATATCTGGGTATATGCAGAAATTGTTTTTTTCTGTCTGCCTTTTTACCTCTTAATTTGCTTACAAAACAAGGTAATTGTTTTCTTAAGCAAAAGTTACAGCATTATGTTGTAGGATTTATTTCTCACATAGTTATATAATACATATACCAACTGTAAGGGAAAGGACTAGGGGTAGGAGATGTGCCCCTGTGGTTTCAAGGTTTCTACATTACTAACTACAAGTGGATTGTGGAAGGTGTTGGATATGTATTGCACCCTCTAGAGCAGCTAAGGTTATTGCGTATTTCTCTGGGGATTACCAGCAATAATAATAATACCTGTTTCCTTTGCTCGTGGAAGCCTTGGGACTTAATACTTTTTAAACGTTTTATTCTTTGTTAATCTAATAGAAAAACCATGGTACTTGTTTTTGTTTGCATTTCATTAATCACTAAATGGTTGAACATTTTTTGCATATGCTTATCGTTTTATATTTCTTCTGTATGACATGCGTTAAAAATTTGGGATCTATTTCTGTATTATGTTCTCTATTGATTTATGATATCTTATATTGGAAATATTTCCCCTTTGTCAGTGGCTTTTAAACCATCTTATGTTCTTTATCTTATAGAAGTTAAAATGTTTTTGTAGTCATATCCATCTTTTTTTATGGCTTTCTTCTTTGGTTTCTGCAAATTGTTTTTTGTAATCCTACTTAGGAGTTACAATCCATATAGGGCATTATCTCATTAAAAAAATAAACCTTATAAAAGCCAAGGTAGGCTGGACATGGTGGCTAACACCTGTAATCCCTACACTTTGAGAAGCTGATGCGGGAGGATCTCTTGAGCTTAGGAGTTCAAGATCAGCTTGGACAACATAGCGAGACCCCAACTCTACAAAAAAAAGTAATAATAACAATTTTTTAAAAAGTAGATTTCAGCCAGTGAAGCATTGAGATGGGCCAGGTAAAATAACTTCTTTCTGTTATGTTCATACAACTTAGACTGTTAGAGTGTTTACTACAAATTGGCCTATTTTGCAATTTAAATTATCTCTTTTGGTTCTCAGATCATTCATAATTTCACAAGGCGGATCCAGACCAAAATCAAAGATCTTCTGCAGCAGATGGAAGAAGGGCTGAAGACAGCAGATCCACATGATTGCTCTGCCTACACTGGCTGGACAGGTAAGAATACAGATATAAGTAACTGATGTGTTTTATTCTTGGATTATGGCTTTAAAATTTTCTTTCCTTTAAAATGGTAAAATTTTATGCCCTTTAAATGAAATCTCAATCTATGTCTTCAATGATGAGTTGCTTTGGAATTTTATTTCTAAAGAAATGCTTTTTGCCTAAATATTGAGCTTTAATATGTAGTATGTCATTTTTATAACATTATTTATTTAACCTAATATATAGCTGTCTGTGAAAATGTGTAATAAGAGGCCAGGCTTGGTGGCTGACGCCTGTACTCCTAGCACTCTGGGAGGCCGAGGAGGGAGGATCGTTTGAGCTCAGGAGTTTGAGACTAGCCTGAGCAAGAGCGAGACCCCCTCTCTGCTAAAAATAGAAAGAAATTAGCTGCACAACTAAAAATATATAGAAAAAAGTTAGCCGGGCACGGTGGAGCATGCTGGTAGTTCCAGCTTCTTGGGAGGCTGAGGCAGAAGGATTGTTTGAGCCCAGGAGTTTGAGGTTGCTGTGAGCTAGGCTGATGCCACGGCACTCTAGCCTGGGCAACAGAGTGAGACTCTGTCTCAAAAAAAAAGAAAAAAGAAAATGTATAATAAGAACAAACAAATGGTAGCAATTAACTGATAACACACTTCACATCAAAAAACATAATATCAGGCCGGGCGCGGTGGCTCACGCCTGTAATCCTAGCACTCTGGGAGGCCGAGGCGGGTGGATCGCTCAAGGTCAGGAGTTCGAGACCAGCCTGAGCGAGACCCCGTCTCTACTAAAAAATAGAAAGACATTATATGGACAACTAAAAATCTATATAAAAAAAAATTAGCCGGGCATAGTGGCGCATGCCTGTAGTCCCAGCTACTTGGGAGGCTGAGGCAGTAGGATCGCTTAAGCCGAGGAGTCTGAGGTTGCTGTGAGCTAAGCTGACGCCACGGCACTCACTCTAGCCTGGGCAACAAAGTGAGACTCTGTCTCAACAAAAAAAAAAAAACAAAAAAAAAAAACATAATATCAAAATTAACTTGCCTTAACTAATTTTTACATTCTTACTATTTTACCAGATAGCCATGACATCATAATAGCTATCTGGGGAGTATAAAGGCCATGAAAGACAGATCTTTTTCTCAGGGATCACTCTGAAGTCTGGTTAAAGCCCTAATGACAATTTAATTTAGAGCTATTTCTTGCTAAATTTTTATAGTTTAATTAATAAACAGCATATAGACACAAGTATATGTGTTAAAAGCCACCATGAACCAAACCACCATTATGGGTCTTATAATGTTGTATTTGTATTTACATTTATAATTTGCCCATTATGCATATAACATTTACTTAGTGACATTAAATATCTCAAACTTACAAACATATAACTTATAAACCCAGAAAGCCATAGAGCTAGTTCATTCATAGGACCAAAGAAATTTATTCTAACTAGAAAATTAGATAATTGTGGTTATCCTGAAGTAAAATACAAAGAATATTTAAAAAGGAAAATAACATAGCTGTTAGTAGCACAGGTTTCTCCCAAAAGTCTTTTACTTGCAGCATTTCCTCTTGTTGTAAGGGTCTTTAATCTCCTGGGGGTTAGGCACAAAACTGGCTATGCATCAGAATCATCTAGAGAGATTTAGAATAAACTAAGATTCGCAGCCTCTAGCCCAGAATGATTATATTAGGAACTCTGGAGATAGAGTCCAGAAATCAGTATTTCTTAAAAATCCCTATCTGAACCAGGCATGGTGGCTCACACCTGTAATCCCAACACTTTGGGAGGCTGAGGCGGGAGGATGGATGGCTTTAGGCCAGGAATTTGAGACCAGCCTGGGCAATGTAGTGAAACCCAGTCTCTATGAAAAATAAAAACAAATAGCCAGGCATGGTGGTGCTCATCTGTAGTCCTAGCTACTGTGGGGTCTGAAGTGGGAGAACTGCTTGGGGCCAGGAGTTCAAGTTTACAGTGAGCTGTGATTGTGCCACTGTACTCCTGCCTAGGGGACAGAGTGAGACCCTGTCTCTATTTTTTAAAAAAATCCCCATCTGTTGCCAATTTTTGGAATCACTGGTAGAGCTGTCACGGAGGTATTTGGTTTCAATGATTTAAAGTAATACTTAGAGCTTTGGAGTTCAGGTAGAAGTACTGAGTCTGCTTAGACCCATACCTTCCCTAAAACCATACAATATTGGAAGAAAAATAAATGAAGCGCCCACAACTTACTCCTTCAGCAAAACTATGAGACAGAGAAAACACACAAATAATGTTAGGTGAAAAAGAAACAGCATCCACAGTAGTGTAGCAGGTGAGGAGAGCCGAAGGATCCAGGAGAGGCAGGAGGAGTGGGCCGCAAGCTCAGTGGGAACTTCGTGAGCACATCTGAGCGCAAAGTGGGCAGGTAGTGCAGGGAGAGGCCGAGGAAGAAGGCGTGGAGAGCTCCCAGGAACAGAGGTTACGGACCTTTGGAAAAGGCCCTGCTTCTGCAGAAGGGGGGCAGCTTGCAGGCAGCAGGGGCACCCTGCGGCACTGGCTGGCAGCGCATGGAAGGAGGGAGCAGCAGCGATGGGCACTCTCTTGACACAAGAAAAGATTTGAGAGTCAAAGGAGATCTGTCACCAAAGGTTACCAGATATTAAACTTGTTCATCACTTAGCAAGAAGAGGATACCCTTGTGATTACAAACAAACAAGCAAACAAAAACTGGGAAAGCTACTTGAACCTTTTTCCTCTTCTAGGGATTTTCCCTGTTAATAGTTGATCCAGGCCGGGCGCGGTGGCTCACGCCTGTAATCCTAGCACTCTGGGAGGCCGAGGTGGGCGGATCGTTTGAGCTCAGGAGTTCGAGACCAGCCTGAGCAAGAGCGAGACCCCATCTCTACTAAAAATAGAAAGAAATTATATGGACAGCTAAAAATATATATAGAAAAAATTAGCCGGGCATGGTGGTGCATGCCTGTAGTCCCAGCTACTCGGGAGGCTGAGACAGGAGGATCGCTCGAGCTCAGGAGTTTGAGGTTGCTGTGAGCTAGGCTAACGCCACGGCACTCACTCTAGCCTGGGCAACAGAGTGAGACTCTGTCTCAAAAAAAAAAAAAAAAATAGTTGATCCAGAAAGATCCTGTGTATTCAAATTTTAAGAAAAAATTTATTGCTTCCATGATACAAGGAAAAGAAAATCACAATTTCTCAATGGAAGGAGAAAACACACCAGGAAAATGTCACTATGATGTAGAGGAAAACGGCAGCTTTCGGTTTTAGTTCTGTAACTTAGTTAAGCAGTGAGTTCACAAAACAGACGTAAAGGAACTTGGAGAAGAGACTGCCAGACCATGAAAGCACATGAAATAAGAAATGACAGAACCAAGAAAAGAAATTGAAGGAAAAGACAAAATCATTTCAGAAATGAAGACCGAAGTACAAGCGGCAAAGAAAGAACTAAGACCACAGAAAGCTCAGCAGTGCTGTAAAGAGTAAAGTATTCTCATTATCTAGGAAAGTTTCAATATTTGCTGAATGAATAAAGGACTAAATCAAATTGTTAAGGGGGAAAAAAAAAAGCAAAGAAAAAGCAACAAAAGCAAATTAAAGAGGGACTTTAGTTTTCCAGTCCAGCACATAAGGAGTTTAGAAGTCACCACTCCATTCTGACAGTAAGTAAAAAGCGGAACAAACTGAGAAATCAGCAGTTCTTAGGTCCATCAGAGAAGTGGGGTCACAGGGCAAACTGCCGCACCAGAAACTGGAGAGACAGGTGGATGCAGAGAATTAGTCATGTGTTGCTTAACAACAGGGATGCACTCTGAGAAATGTGTTGTAAGGTAATTTTTTTTAATATATAATTTATTATTCAGGTTTTTTTTTCAGAATATTATGGGGGCACAAACGTTTTGGTTACTTTGTCATCGTGCTCACATCACAGAGTGCACGTACTCGAACCTGGCTAGCATGGCCTACTGCACACCTAGGCCATGTATAGCTTGTTGCCCCCGGCTGCACAGCTGCACAGCATGGTACTGGGCTGAACACTGTAGGCAGTTGTAACACACTGGCAAGGATTTATGTGTCTAAACATAGAAAAGATATGGTAAAAATATTGTTGCTGAGCAGTTAGTGAGGTCTCTGCCTAATGCACATAGAAGCCAATACCATGGCGCCAGCCTTTGAGAAAAGAAAAAGCTTTATTGTAAGTTGACTGGCAAGGAGACGGGAGGAAACGCTCAACTCTGTCTCCTGCGCTGGGGCGGGGTCAGGTTTTGGAAACCTAGGGTAACGAGGCCTGATCTGATGGGATCTTGCAGTGGGGTGCTGCCAGGAGGCACGCTGTGACTGGACCGTGCCGTGGGGTGACGCCAGGGCTCAGTCCGGTTGGATCCCGGACCCTGCCACGCACATCAGCTTCATAATTCATTCCCCGCTGCCGGGTCCGAGCACTCAGGTTCTACTTGTGGTTGCGTGCTTACTTCACCTGGGCATGCTCAAGTTAGGTGATCTCCAACCTGGTTGTCCGTGGCAACTGAAAAACAACTCACAGCTTTGTTACATAAAGTTGAGCCAGATTGGACCGGTGTGATTACACTATTAAAATCTTATGGGACCACGTATATGTGGTTCATTGCTGACGGAAATGTCATTATGTGGCACGTTAGTGTACAACTAATGGAACAGAAGCCACTACAGGAACCGGTGCCAGGGTGGAAAACTTAAAACTGTAACGATGAATTCGGACAAGTCTGAGAGATTGAAAACTCCCGGAGGCTGAGCAGACAACACAAGGTATTCAAATTTTAAGTTTAAAACCAAAAAAATCTGCCGGGGGACCCAGTCATAGTGAGGCTCCCACACTTCCATGAGTTTTACCTTGAGAGCTCTACCAGGTCCTCACAGTGAATATCTGAATATCGGGGGAAAATCCCCCTCCCCTGTGCTGCTTCTTGCAGGGGAAGGCGGAAAGAACCATTTGGAAATAGGTCAGAGCAAGTTCTTTCTTACCCAGGCCTGCCCTCTGGAGCTCACTGGCCTGGGGAGGGGAGGTGCCAGCGGCTGGCTCCAGCCCTCCATGCTGGGAGGGCGGTAACCGCAGCTCCCTCTAGCCGTCCTGTCCACCAAGCGTGCGGGGCACAGCCCAGGGGCACAGGCTCCCCGAAGACGGCAAGACCTAATCAGGACTCTAGAGCTCTTCCTCCCGCACACCTTATCCCTAAAGGCCTGTTCACCCAGTGCCTGCCACCTACTGTCTACCTGTCAACCAAAAAAGTACAAAGCATGGTGACCATTTTTTCCCCCTAGCCTCCAGGACTGTGAGAATGACTTTCTTTTTTTTCTTTACCTGTCATCATTTACTTAAAAATACTTAAGCATTAAATATACATAGTTACAGTTTTTTGAGTTCACAGGTTAACCAGATCAGCATCCTGTTTTTAGAGATTTCTGAATCCATGAGGGAGTACTTGTTTGTAAGCCTTTTATAGTGAATATTATGTTTGAAATTTATAGATATTTAACTTTTACTGTTGGTTTTCTGTACGTTTATAATTTACATTTTTTGGATAGAGAAAACATGCACTCAAGGAGGTGATAAGTAATTCATAAAGAAGACTTGTTTTCAGAGCTTCCAAATATGCTACTTTCAGATCTGCTAACTCAACATCTTTAAAGAAATCGATAATGATGAAAGAAGGACTTCTCATAAAAATTTGAAAAGGTGTTAAAGATTAATTTGAAAGAGAAGTTAATAGAAGAATTAGAGAAAGAATTAGAGAAAGTGAATAGAAGAATTAAAGAAAGAAGAAGCTAGATATTTAGAGAAATTTAAAAAGCAAAATAAAAAATAATAAAAGTCAGAGTACAATGTTAGACAAATGACCAGAACATTGAAGAACCTCAATCCAAACATTAAAGAAATGTTTTGTTTGTCCTTTTCACCATCATGTCATCTCTGTCTGTACTTTTTTCTATAATATGCTTTATTAAAGTATGTATCTATACTGATTCATTTTTTATTTAGCTATCATGTTGACTTCTTGAATCTGGGCATAAGAACATGCTCCTTTAAAAAGCCATACAGGTCCTCCTCCAAAGATTTTCAGACAAAGACCCTTTTCTGATTTGTTTGAAGATCTGGGTCTATTCTTTAATCTGAAATAAGAAAGTTGGCTGGGTGATAAACTATACCCTCTGCACTGCCTACCTTACTCTGCTTCATGTCGGTGTTTCATAAATGTTTCATTCGCTGCTCGGTTGGTCCATTGGATGGGTTGTTTGGTAAAGAAAATTGAAAAATTGTGAAAATAGAAAAATTAGGGACAAGAGGGTATAAAATCCAGAAAAATAGTAATTTAATTTCGGATAACATAGGCAGATCTGATTATATGAGAAGTAAAAAGAAAAAGGACCCAAATTAGCTTAAGATACAAAGGTGAATGGATAAAACCTTGGAATGAATGAAAATTAACTGAGAATGAGTGGGAAGTGGTGGTGTATCTTCCCTTGTTTAAGAGTAGGAGGTATTAAATCACTGTGCCAGGACAATTAGCAAGAGAATATGTTTACAGTTGTTTTTTGTTCTTTCCATCCTAATTTCTCAGTCTTGGTTTGTTGTTTTTTTTTCTCCCATTTTTAAGAAATGTAATGATATCTAATTTTTTTGACATTGCCCTTTCAGAACCATAGCATTTATTTAGAAGAGATTTCATGTAATTACAAAATAATGTCGAGAAGGTAAAAAGGTAATAATGCTTTTCTTTTGGGGCGGGGAACTATTCCAGGCATAGCCCTTCTATACCTGCAGTTGTACCGGGTCACGTGTGACCAGACCTACCTGCTCCGGTCCCTGGATTACGTAAAGAGAACACTTAGGAATCTGAACGGCCGCAGGGTCACCTTCCTCTGCGGAGACGCCGGGCCCCTTGCTGTGGGAGCTGTGATATATCATAAACTCAAAAGCGATTGTGAGTCCCAGGAATGCATTACAAAGTGAGTTTTTAAAACTGGAAATGTTTTCTCCCAATTCTTAGTTGAAGCTCTTGCTGTAGAAAGATATTAAAAAAAGAAATTATTTTTTAATTCATCCCCTGTTGCAAACAGGTCTCTCCAAAAAGTGAAGAAGTTTGTATATTAATCTTGAGCATAATGGTGGGATCTCATGCTCTCTTTCTATCCAAGCATGTGTGTTTCTTAATTTGGGGGAGAGTAAACATGTTTCTTTGAATTACTTTAATCATTTTTTCTAAGCAATTTTTGCTTGTCTTTAGTGCATGAAAACTATAATAGCATACATGCCTTAGATCCACTATAAAAACTAAATTAATCTTAGGTTCAGCCTTTAAGTAACTGATTAGATATGCTAATGATGGAACAATTAGGGAATATAAGCTTTTATTAAACCTATTGGTTTATATTCTTCCTTGAAGAAGCAGAAATAAGGGCTCCCTCGTAGGGTCTGGTAGAGCATCTGGCACATGCTAGTAAATTAAATGTTTGTTGAAAGACAGAATCACAAGCTAATTCCCAAGCATTGGCTACATTTCAATGCCATTTTATTTATAATAGATTTTAAAGTGCTTTTCTTTAATTCCGGATTTTAAAATGAAAAATCTTCTATCTTTGGTTTAGAATAGATAAAAAAAAAAGTAGAAATTTTGAGCAGAACGATGTTTTATTTTTAATGTTGACATTCAAGAGAGGAATTAGTTACGCAGAGAAGTTTTTGTTATTTTCTAGGTGTTTGGTTATTTTTTAAAATCTCAGTTTTAAATTTACAAATGAATGGCAGGTAGTTCCTAAAGTGATGGGGTTACTTTGTGTTTCAGGAAGAGGTAATTTAGACATTCTCTGAGAAAACAAGAATTTTTCTTGTTGGTTAGACTTTTGCAGCTCCAGAGAGCCGTTGTCTGCCAAGAGTCAGAGCTTCCTGATGAGCTGCTGTACGGACGGGCAGGTTATCTGTACGCCCTCATGTACCTGAACACGGAGATCGGGCCAGGCACCGTGTGTGAGTCAGCTATTAGAGAGGTACGTGGGGTTGCTGCCAACCGTGGGCCTCCTCTCATCTCTGCCATTTCTGCTAGCATAGAGTTCTTTTAAGAGCTGGACTCTTGTTCTAGGTAGGAGTAATTTTTTAAAGCATCTCTTAAAAAGTAAACAACAGCCCTTTTTTTTTTTTTCTGGGAACATTAACAAAAAGTCTGTACTCTTCTTCATCCTTTATTCATTCAGCCATTTTTACTGGAACCAAACAACAGCAGCTTCAGAAAGTTAGAATGTGTATTTCTCTTTCATGAGATATCTGAACTGACTTGCAGTCCTGGCTGCTGTGACTGGGGACTGGCTGCTTCTGTACTGTCCTACCGTTTCCTGGGGGCACCCTGTCTGCCTGGCCAGAGCTCACTTAGCACCCCAGCCTGAGCAAGGCGGGAAGCAGGAGTGGAGGATAACTGCTTCCTTGTTAAGGGCTCCATCTACACATTGTCCACCTCACTTGTACTCATAGCCCATTGCCAGAACTTAGTCAAATGACCGTGTTCAGCTGTCTCTGGCCAGGAGGCCAGATGCCCAGCTAAAACTTGGAGTACTTTACCAAAAGGATGAGAAGAGAATGGAAGTGAGGAAACAATTAGTATCTTTGCCATGTAGTCATTCCAGGCATGATATTCTTTTGATCTAACTAAAATTCTCAGCCTCTCATAAATAAAGCCAGTTCCTCCAGCCTTTCCTGGAAGATGTGCTTGCCAGTCTTTGGGGGGGGAAAACATTGCAGGTACCAGGCAACTAAAAGTTCAGAACAGTTTTTATAGGAAATTTTTCCAGATTTGAGTAGCTTTTTCATATAAAGAACTCTTGATTTCTTAGTTAGACTTCTTATCTTTTTCTAGTCTGGCATTGTCTTCTGATTTCTCTCTGCCTGCATTTATTAATTTATAAAGTGAAGATAACTATGTTAGCTGCTAACTTTTTAAAGATTTTTAGATTAAGTAATCTTGGCCGGGCACGGTGGCTCACGCCTGTAATCCTAGCATTCTGGGAGCCCGAGGTGGGCGGATCGTTTGAGCTCAGGAGTTTGAGACCAGCCTGAGCAAGAGCGAGACCCCGTCTCTACTAAAAATAGAAAGAAATTATTTGGACAACTAAAAAAAAAAAAAAATATATATATATATAAAAAATTAGCCGGGCGTGGTGGCACATGCCTGTAGTCCCAGCTACTCGGGAGGCTGAGGCAGAAGGATTGCTTGAGCCCAAGAGTTTGAGGTTGCTGTGAGCTAGGCTGATGCCACGGTACTCTAGCCCAGGCAACAGAGTGAGACTCTGTCAAAAAAAAAAAAAAATAGATTAATCTCTCTCTTTTTCACACACACACACACACACACACACACACGTATAGGCATGTTGTTTGTGTTAATTAAACTAGAGCAGGATGCATGTAAGTTTTGTAGATTTAGCTGTCTTATTGTCTCCAGGTAGTAAATGCTATCATCGAATCGGGTAAGACTTTATCAAGAGAAGAAAGGAAAACTGAGCGCTGCCCCCTGTTGTACCAGTGGCACAGGAAGCAGTATGTCGGAGCAGCCCACGGCATGGCTGGAATCTACTATATGCTAATGCAGGTAAGTGAGTATACTCGGAAATACCAATACAGTGCAATATGTTAGATCAACTGGGAAGTGAAATTAGTAGTACAAACAGAGCAGGCTGAATTGAAGTAGTGATCCTACTTTGAATCGTGGATGCTTAAACTCCGCTCCGTAAACCACGAATAGCGAATTCATAAGAGTACATTCTACACATAGTTTTGTACCAGATTGGCTGTCTGTTGCCCACACTTTTCATCTGTCCTTGTCCTACTGCCGATTGAAGTAGGAGCTCTTTTAATGGGGGAAAATCTTTAGGGGTTTCAGACTAGGGCAAACTTTGTCTTATTCAGGAACCCCCAGCTTGCTATGAATTCCATATCTCATTTAAAAAGGGTGCTGTTATTCTGAACCATGTAGTAGACCTTGTGTCTGTGTTAGTCAGGGTTCTCCAGAGAGACAGAACCAACAGGCTATATTGGCTCATGTGATTGAGAGGCCGAGAGGCCCCAGGATCTGCCGTTTGCAGGCTTGAGACCCAGCAGAGCCGGTGCTGTGGCTCCAGGCCAGGCCGGGAGACCAGCGACCCAGCAGATCCCAGGAGAGCTGACAATGTAAATCGCGGTCCCAGGGCTGGAGAAGACCAATGTCGCTGTTCTGGCAGGCAAGCAGGCAGGAGCAGATTGCTTCTTCCTCTGCCTTCTATTCTGCTCAGGCCAGTGGGTTGGGTGGTTCCCACTTGCCTTGGGAAGGGCCATCTGCTTTACTGCACCCACCATTCAAATGCTCATCTCATCTGGAAACACCCTCACAAGACAGACCCAGAAATAATTTTTAATGTGGGTCCTCTGTGGCGCTGTCAAGTTGACACAGATGTAACCGTCACAGTGTATTCTGTGTGTTCTCTGTTTTCTCAGAAAAGTGTTTTAACAGTGTTTTCAGAAACCTTTTTGTTTTTTTCATAATGTGAGAACCACACCAGAGTGGTTTAGAGTGAGGTGCTTATGTATTAGGGGTTTCATTGGGAGAAATACAAATCATAAAATTTTCCACTCATCTGCTTTTCAAGTGAAGAACATGGAAACACTACTTAGTAACTCTTGGATTTAGAAATCTGTGTCGGTGTTTCCGAGAGGCGTCAAGCAGAGTGTGGCGTGCTGGCCCGGCCCTGCAGCGCAGCTCTGTGCAAGCAGGAGTTTCCACGGGGTGCTGCCATTTGGAAGACTCACAATAATTATATGCAAAAACTTTAAAAATATCGCTTAAACAGAACTCCACTTTCATGATGGCAGAATAAAGACAGTTCTCCTCTTGAAAATCATCTCAAAACAACTAGAAAAACAAAAAGCAGAAACGCAAATTCTTTGTTGAGAGTCAGAGACATTGGGAGCCCCAGACGACAAATATGTAAGCCGAGAGTCGGTGGAGAATGGCACACAGCCTGCCAGGATGGGAGGAGATTGTACCTGGTGCCTCAAAAGGAGGACGCCAGCAAGAAGCCAACCAGTTCGTCCCACAGAACCCTAGAACTGAGGAATTTAAAGTGGTGCATCCTGTAGAAGGCAGTACCAGATGTGTGTGCCTGTGGGCATGAGGTCTGGGCAGCAGGAGAGGCCTTCTTTGAACTGTCAGCTGAAGAATGGTGAGGTTCATAAATCTGGGGAGGAGAGCTTTATTTCTCTGCAGGTGCCCATCTTGCAGGCTGGGAAGCACAGCCTTGGGTGAAAACCAAGAGCAAGCACTTCCAGGGAAGGGTGGAGGGAACAGGAATTTATGCTGGGTGGGGTGGCCGAATACAGATACTTAATAAACTACAGGAGTCATGGATATTTATGCAAGAAGAAACACGCACATGCATAAGTGAGCTTCATGGTACTTCATGTGTTCTGTGTTCAAAAATTGGCGGCATTAGCATGATCTGAGGGTAGAGTTTTCAGTTCTCTGACACCAAAAGGTGAAGCCAAGGGCACGAAGGCCCTCTGTGTGTAGCCTCTGAAGACTGGCCAGGTGACTGCACGGTCAGTGGTCTGTCATCAGGGAGGAATGCTGCTCGGTTCTGTCCTGAAACCACAAAAGGGAGGGCTGCCCACAGGCTGGTGAAATCAGGATGGAGCATCTGTCCCGCTGGTTCTGTCCGGCCCTCAGGGAAGAGGGCCTGAGCTCGGTTGGTGAGGGAGGGTAGCTGAGGCGTGTCTCACCTCTCATCCTGTCCTGACCTGGCCTGGATCTCAGTCGTAAAGGTTTCTCTGGGGCCCCTTGGCCAGAGGGGATCTGTTCAGTCGATTGGGAGGCTTAGCATTTTATTTTTATTTCCCAGAAGGAGCAGCTGGACCTCTGTTAGTGTGCCCACCCAGCACAGTGAAGTGCCTGTTCCTCCCCTTAACTCCTGCTGGAGATGAAAGGAACTGGGTCCGGAGGAGGGATTGGACCCGCACCTGACTCAGGAGGAGAGTTGCAGGGAAGCGCAGCGCTAGTGGTCGGGGCTCCTCATGGTGAGCGGTGAGGCCGTCCTGCTGCCCCGCCGGCTCACGCACCACCGCCTCTCTCACCGCAGTGGGTTTGAAGAAGCAGCTGGCTCAGATAAAAGTTTTCTAGACATAAGCATTTGAAAGTCCCCATTTAAAAAGTTAGCCTGTGATGATTAATTCTGTGTGTCAACTTGGCTGAGCCACAGTGCCCAGGCATGTGGTCAGACATTAGTGTGGATATTACTGTGAGGGTATTTTTGAATGAGATTTACATTTAAGTTGGTGGACTTTGAGCAAGGAAGAGTGTCCTCCATGAAGGGGGTGCTCCTCATCCGTCTGTGCGAGGCATGAATGGAACAAAAGGCTGGCCCCCCTGCCCCCTGCAGGAGGTGCTCTCCAGCTGGCTGCCTTTGGACTTGAACACAGCGCTCTCTGGAGTCTTCGGCCTGCTGGCTACCCCAGTCAGATTTTGGGCACCTCAAGCCTATGCAGCCAATTCTTTAGAGAAGATGTTGTTCTATATATATAGACATACATCCTATTGGTTCTGTTTCTTTGAAGAACCCTAACCGATACACCATCCAGTCATTCTAAAGTGATTTCTAATGTTTGACAAGCCCCTCTTGTGCACAGTTTATGCAGTGAGCTTTGTACTACTACAAAAGGCAAAAAGTCCCAAACTCTATAAAGTAATTTTAAGAGGTTTATTCTGAGCTGAACATGAGTGACTGTCGGCCGGGGGGTCATACCCAAGACCTGAGTGAGTGGTCCCCAGGCTTCCAGGTTACAATTTGGTTTTATATTAATGCATTTTTGGGAGACAGGACTCACAGGTAAAATCATAAATCAGTACATGGAAGGTATACATTGGTTTGGCCCGAAAAGGTGGGACATCTCAAAGTAAGAGTAAGGGGGCTTACAGGTTATGGGTGGGTTCAAAGATTCTTTGATTTGTAATTGGCTAAAGAAATAAAGCTTTATCTGAAGGCCTGGAATGTTTTAAGATAAGAAGGTCTGTTAAACAGAGACAAGTCACAATATACATACTCAAGTGGGATCTGTTAAATAAATTGATGGCCTACAGGTGTTATTTAACCTTTGCCTGGCATGGCCGTAGGTCCTGTTGATAATTCGGTATCTTACTGTCATAAAGTCTGTTTTGTCAGTTTTATGGTCTCTGTTTAGTTAAAGCTGGTTAGTTTTATCGAAACTCCAAAAGGAAGGGTGTATAACAGGCATGGCCAAACCTCCTTCCCTTTAGGGCCAGAAACTTCAGTTTTAAGGCTGGGGTCCCCTTGGCCACAATGGGGTCTGTTTAGTTAGCAGGGAGGGTTAGGATTTTATTTTTAGTTTATACTACCTGATGTGTAAGTATAGACTAGCAGCCAAAGACTTTCCAGACATTTGAGAAAAGCCTCCAACTTGAAAGAGACCTAAACAAGTAGAAAAAAAAAAATCGACAAAGAGAAAACAGATTATCTAGGAAGAGAAAGAAAACTTTAAAGACACCATAACTAATAATTAATATCCTCAGGAAAATAAGAGCAGCTATTATGTCCAAGAAACATTTGAGAGAACAAGAAAGAGCTCTTGAAAATTAAAAATATGATAGATAAATTTTTTTTAAATTTATGAACATGTTTGGAAATAAAAGTTGAATATCTTAGAAAGCAGACAGAAATAGGGAATGGGAGAGGAAAATATAAGAAAATAAGAAGATTAATCCAGGAGGCCCAACATCTGATTAATAGGAGATCTAGGAAGGGAGAACACAAAATGGTAGGGAGGAAATTTGAAGAAAAATAATAATATGTTTTAGAACTGAGGGACATGAGTTGCTATATTGAAAAGACCCACCAAGTTCCTGCACAATGAATGGAATAAAACCAACCCCACATCGCACCCATCCCTGTGAAAGGGTAAGATGAGGGAGAAAGAGACAACGCTTAAAACTTCAGGAAGGAGGAAGCGGGCTGTGTGTGTACAAAGGTTGGGAACCAGAATGGCATTGTGCTTTGCAACAGTTCTATTGAAGATGAAAGATTAATGGAAGTGCCTTCCAAGTTTTGAGTAAAAATGACTTCCAACATTGAGTTCTTCCCAGAAAATCAATTAAATGTAGGGCAGAACAAACACTATTTTAAACATTTAATCTCAAAAGTTTAATTCCTCTGCACCCCATCTCAGGAAGCTTCTAGAGTGTGGCACCTGCCAAGGCAAGGGGTCACAGTAAGAAAGAGGAAGGGCAGGTCCAGGAGCAAGGGGCCTTGTGCCAGGAGAGGGGATGGCGTCCCCAGGCAAGAAGCCGGCAGGTGGAAATCCCAGGACAGCAGTGTCACAGAGGACCTAGAAAGCGGTTGATTACGATTGGAGTAAGAGAATGGAGACATACCTCCATGAGAAAAAAAAATCACGGTAGATTTGACACAGTGGAAAATTATATTGAGAGACTTTTTATGGAGCTGTTGGTGGCTGTTAAAAAGCTTAGGTAGTGGTTCAGAAAAAACTAAGCAAATGAAAATGTGAGAAAGTTGCAAACTCCTTGAAAAACTAATTAGGAATAAAAGAATATATGTAATTTTGTATATTTCTTGTTTGAGCAGCAAACAATATTTATATAGTCTGGTCTATAAACAGAGTAAAGGTGGATAAAAATGGTGATCAGAACGAAGTTCTCTTAGGAAGATTAGGGGAGGGAAAGTGTCCTCATGGGCCACAGAGGAAGCCAGAGGTGACATCTAAAATTAGTAAGTCAGGACACAGTCACTCACGGGTTTTATAGAAGTGTGGAGGTAATATGAAGAAACAGCTGGAGAAAGGTGGGGGTGGGGACTGCACTGTGTCCTGGGAGGGAACACTGCCTGCTGGTCTTCTTTGAAAAGCTTTTTTAACATTTTTTTGACTTTTTAAACTGTAAATATATTATCTGTATAAAAGTATTTTTTAAACTTACGTTTAGCCTTTTGGAAATACAATCCATGACCTATAGTTTTTAAAAAAGCCTAAAACATTTTCTAAGTATGTGTCAGGAAAAACAAAGATTATCTAATAAGTAACTGTGTTTCAAAATGTTAAAATAGATTTACTTCAGTGAAGTTTAGAAGCATTGATGCTCCTTGTCTCTTTGTGTTTAACAAAATTAACTTTTTTTTAAAGAAATGAGGTTTTAATTTTATTTTTCAGGCAATATCTATGTTGTGGATTTATTTTATAGGAGGAATCCATGTTGTGGGTTTTCTTTAACTGTAATAGAATAATAAGAATTTTGAACCATACTGGTTTTCATTTCACAGTTAAAACATCTGTCGCTAAAACCAAATGAAAGTTGAATCAATGGCCAGAGACAGGTCCTCTGCTCCGGACTGGGCCAGCGGCGCAGATTTGGGTGGGCTGCTGACAGGTCCCACTAAAGGCGTCCATTAGCCCGGCCTCGCCCTTCCATTGTCACCACCAGGTTGTTCATGGGAATCTGTGCAATTACTTGAGACCCCTTGAACGTTTTTCTTTAAGTCCCTTTTAAAGACAATGCTTCACAATTAGTAAACATTTTCCAAGTGTATTTTTGGTCTTAGTTCCTGTAGTAAAACTTTAACACAAATTCAATATAAATTGTAATAGGTAACGTTTAATGAGTGCCTTCAGTAAGTATGCGCTGTCATTACGCACAGATTCCTGGGACGGGGGAAGCAGGCCTGCTTGCCTCCTTTCCTCCTCATCAGCACCTTGGCAGTAAGTACTATGATTACCCTATTTCAGAGGTTAAATAATTTGCAAAGCCAGTTAAGTAGATTGGGGAGAAGTGAGTACTTGGCTTTTTAGGAGGCAAGATCCATATGGTAGGAAACCGGGGACGAGTGTTTAAGCAGAGCAAAACAACAAAACAAAATCCCTAGAGTCCTAGGTTCACCTGAGATTCAGTCTCGCCTCCCTTGCTGCTCTATAGGGTGACAGTCCTGTTCAGCAAAGAAAAAATGAAATGTGTTCAATACATTATAATACTAATAGATTTTAGAAAGATTTCAAAAAGAATTGTAACAGAAAAGGTCTGCCTAAGTCTTAAATAACCAGATAATTCAATCAATTCTAATTGTATATGTTCTTCAGTGTTCCATGTAAATGGTGCTTTATTATATTAGCTACAAAACAATAGTGGAAAAAAAAACAGAAAAAATAAGCAAAATGTATTTTTGTTTATTTAAAGCCAGCAGCAAAAGTGGACCATGAAACCTTGACAGAAATGGTGAAACCCAGTATTGATTATGTGCGCCACAAAAGATTCCGATCTGGGAATTATCCGTCCTCATTAAGCAATGAAACCGACCGCTTGGTGCACTGGTGCCATGGTGCGCCAGGCGTCATCCACATGCTCATGCAGGCGTATAAGGTGAGTGCTTCCCTTCATGCCACAGGCACCCGCTGTGCAGAAATCCAGGTGTCACCACCCGTTTCCAGTTTGATTTTGGTAAGCCCATTGGATTACACACTATAAACCTTCTAGCATTATTGTGTTTACAAAATACATAGAGAGTCTGTTTCATTGTTCATCACCACTGCGGTTAGTGCTGCAAGTATATGTGTGTGTGTTTTAACAGGGTTCTATTATGTGGAAAAGAAAACCTAGACCAGTGGTCCCCAACCTTTTTGGCACCAGGGACTAGTTTCATGGAAGACAGTTTTTCCACAGACTGAGGAGGAGGGAGGTTGAGGGGGGTATGGGAGGTGAGGCCCAGTCCCTAACAGGCCGCTGACCAGTACCAGTGTGTGGCCGGAGGATTGGGGACTGCAGGCCTAGATGATAGGATAGTGGCGATTTTCATTCTAGTGAGTATGTGTATCCAGGAATGTGGGCACAGTATTGTAACCAAAGTGGTTTTTGTTTGTGTTCACATCATTTTATTTTCTTGCTTGAATAAGCCTTTATTGTTGGATTATTATTAATTATTATTATTATCTGAGAGTTTTTAAATTTGAGTTTAAAATTGTTATTCACGAGAGATAGGTGTGGTGTGGTGCTCAAATTCTTATACATCTGGGGTACTATAGGAAGATAGACAGTACCTTCACTGATTACTTCTAATAAGCTCTAAATATATTTGGGTACAATATTAAGAATGCTATTGACTCTGTTCTGGACTGAGATTTATGATGTAAGTTGAAAGCAAACAATGCTTCTTTTATAATTTTATTTTTCGTTTAATACATCTTTATTTATAGTAGTTTTCTGGGGATTATTGTTCATATATTAATAAAGGCACATACCTGTAACATAATGATTGCTCTATTTAACACAGTATTTTGGCAAGGTCACCTAGCTTTGGATAGATAGATGAGATTAACAGAGGAGAACTTACATTTCTACCTGAAAATAACAGAAGAACTGACACCTGAGTCAATTTTATTTTTTCTTTATTACTAACTATAATAAATTATTTAGAAAAATTATAGGGAATTATCTCTCTCATGATTTAGGCTAATTTCTTAGAATTTTTAGTCTTCCTACAGCAATACCAAAAATATTCAAATAACATAAAAGTTAGCACTTAAGCAAATAACTCAGAAAAGTTATGATGTTTGGTGAGATCGAAGCACAATGAAATATACACTTTGAAAGTCAGAAGACCTTAATGATTCATCTTCTTAACAATACCCCAGCTTTTAAATTAGAATATAATCTTGTTCAAATCACTGCCTCCCCATGTTTAGAGTATTGGAGCAATTGTAACTTCAGTGTTACAAAGGTAAGTGTACAGTATTACAAATGCCCAACAGTAGTGTGTGAGCATAATATTAACAGTACAAACAGAGACCCTTTGATATTCAAAACAAGTGTATAAGTGCTAAAATTCGAAAGCTTCTATTTGTCAAACTCCTTTGCTCCTTTTGCTCTAAAGAGCATCATAAGGCAGCTGGTGACTCTCATTGGGGGGTGGGGGAGCCTTTGCTGTTGGGCTGCTCTCCCAGTCTACTGCAACGGAGCCCTGGGGACAGCAGGGAGCTCCAGGACCCAGGGCCTCCTGGGAGCCCTTCGTTGGGGCAGTTCATTTCCATCATCGCTGTTGACAGTGGCCACCATGGTTCGCACCCCTGCTGGTCACCCAGGGAGCAAGCCCAGCCCTGCTCCGCTGCTGACAGGCCAGCTGCCCCCTGCAGGGCCTCTGCACAGAACGCCACTGGACACCTCTCCCTGCCCTGCTGATGCCAAAACAGACATTTCTCCATCGCACCAAAGATGTCAAGATCCCATACTTAGTCATTACACTTAATTGTGTCCTCTGCTAAAATTCTCAAACATGAGGAAGGGACAGGAACAGCAGAGTCTTCTCGGGGCAGGAAGACATCCATGGTAACTTGAAAAAGCATATTGTATATTTCAAAATAGCTAGAAGATTTGAAATGTTCCCAGCACAAAGAAATGACAAATGTTTAAGGTGATGGACATCCTAAATACCCTAATTTGATCATTACACATTGTATGCATGTGTCAATATATCATGTTCCCCATAAATGTGTATAATTTTTATGTATCAACAAAAAAATTGAAAAAAAAGGAAAAGTAGATATAATATACTTTTACAGTGGAAAATAAAAATGTATTTTGTTCATAGTGTGAACTACAGAAAATAAATATGGACTAACCCTGCCTGCCTGGTGGGGCTACACAAACCATGAGACGTGCCTTCTTCGCGTCTGTCTGTCAGCGAGTGGGCCATGGGGTCTGTGCGCACCCAGGCGAGGCGGGGGCTGACGCTATAGACACAGCCCTAGGCTGTATCTTCTCTTAAGTTATAGTTAAATTAAGAGGGTCTACATTCATTAAAGCTGTCTCTTAAAATTAGGTAGTAAATGTTTAAATTTTATGTAATAACAAGTTTTAAAATTTCTCATCCCCATAAGTTCTTCAGGTATATTTATAAAGCCATAAAATATTAATATCCTTCATAAATAAAACTGTAAGTTGAGTCCAGATTTACAAAATTTGTTTTCCCTTTCTGTAGATGCTAATCATGTTTTAGTATTTTCTGTGTTGAACATACATCATTTGCTAATTTAAAATTATGTGGTATTTTAGATCAGTGGTCCCCAACCTTTTTGGCACCAGGGACTGGTTTCATGGAAGACAATTTTTCCACGGACTGGAGTTGGGGGGGGGGGATGGTTTCAGGATGATTCGAGCACATCACATGTATTGTGCATTTTATTATTATTACATTGTAATATATAATGAAATAATTATACAACTCACCATAATGCAGAATCAGTGGGAGCCCCGAGCTTGTTTTCCGGAAGCTAATGCAGCCACTGACGTGACAGGAGGTGGAGCTCAGGCGTGATGTGAGCCGTGGGAGTGCCGTAAACACAGAGGGAGCGTTGCTCGCTCTCCTGCTGTGTGGCCTGGTTCCTAACAGGCCACAGACGGGTACTGGGCCATACCGCGGGGGTAGGGGACCAAAGTTTTAGATGTTTTTTGGGAAAAAAAGTCAAGGTTTTAACACTATTCTATACTGTATTAGGAATTTTATTAATTGTAAATGATTTCCTAACAAATTACGTTTGTGGACCCAGTAACTGGGAGCTATTTTCATGAGTAGTTAGAATCAGCTCTTTATTATCTGACAGCAAATTATATGGGTAAAGGCAGAACCTTCTAACCACACCTTTTGAGCCCTAGGGCGTTAGCAATTTGAGTTGGTTCAGCCACTGTAAACAAATGCCAACACTGGGTAAATAAAATTAAATTTGGAAAGGTAAATAGTGTCCAACAAAACCATATAAAAGTCATACCAGAATGTTATCAGTGTAATCCGTAGATTGTACTCTAAGTGGGGAGCAGCCACGCCATCCCACTCCGGCGCGGCTGCTCCGGAAGCCCAGAGCAGAACTGCGTCAGACGTGCTCCCTGCTGGCTGCCTGTTGTGTGGACTTCAGAAGATGCTTTCATATAAATTGTGTTCCAAAAGCTCATTTGCAAGTTGGTTATTTAAAACAGGGAATGTCTTTCTAGGGGTGAGTATCAGAATCACATGAAGAGATTTTTTTCAAACTGTACTTTTTTTCCTTCTTCAAGATTCTGATACCTTCCTAATTTTAAGCGTCATTTAAATAAATATAGCAGAGTTATCTGTTTTTCATTTGTGTCCAGGTTTTGACTATTATGAAGAAGCTGCTGGGAACATTCTTTCAGGTCTTCTGTAAACTTACATTTTCGTTCTTTTGTGTTAATAGCCAAGAGTGGAGTTACTGGAGCATAGGGTAGGTGTGTGTTTAGTTTAGTTTTGACAAACTGCCAGACCTTTTCCCAAAGTGGTCGTACCATTTTACATTCTGCCAGCAATGTAAGAGAGTTCTAGTTGTTCCACATCTTTGCCACACTTGATGTTGAAGGTCTTTTTAATGTCAGTTATTCTGGTGTGTATTTCACTGTGGTTTTAATTTCTGTATTCCTGATTGATCACTGACATTGAGTAGCGTTGCTGGTCTCATAACTCATTTCTGTGTCTTCCTTTGCTGAGTGCCTCTTCGTATCTTTTACCCACATTGTTTTATTCTTTTTTTGTCTCTTTGTTATTATTTTTAAGAATTCTTCATATGTTCTGCTTAAAGTCCTTTTGTCAGATATATATTTTACAAATAATTTCTCCCAGTTTGTAGTTTACTTAAGCATATCCTTATGGTAGCCTTTGATTAACAGAGTTCTTAGTTGTAATAAATTCCATTTTTTCCCGTGTTTTCTCTTATGATAATTACTTTCTGTTTCTTATCTAAGAAATCTTACCTAACCCTAGGTTATACAGATAATATTCTCCAAAAAAGCTTTATAGTTTCAGATTTTACATTTAGGTCTATGATCTATCTCAAATTGTTTTGCATATTGTAAGGAATGAGTTTCTTTTAAACCATAAGGATATCTGATTGTTCCCATACCATTTGTTGAAAAGACTTTTATTTTCCCCCTTTAATTGATTTGGTGCCTTTATCAGAAACCAAATGACCTAATAAGCATGGGTCTATTTCTGGATTCTATTCTGTTACTTTGGCCTGTTTATCTGTATGTTGTATGTATCTATATGTCTACTACCATGTTGTTTTGCTTACTCTAGGTTTATTGTTAAGTTTTGAAGTCAGGTAGTTTAAGACCTCCAACTTTGTTCTTTTTCAGAATCACTTTGAATATTGTAGGTCCTTTGCATTCCCATATAAATTTTAGAATCTGTTTGTCAGCTTCTAAAAATGAAGCCTATTAGGGTTATGAATGAGAGTATATTGAATCTATAGATCAATTTGGGTAGAATCAACATCTCAATAATGTTGAGTTTTCCCATCCACAAATATGGTATATCTCTCCATTTATGTATATATTTTAAAATTTGTCAGCAGTGTATTATAATAGTTTTTGCTATGCAGGTCTTGCACATCTTTTGTTAAATTTATTCCTAGGTTTGTTATTTATTTATATTTTCCAATTATTCATTGCCATCATATAGAATTACAATTGTTTTTGTATATTGACTTTATATGTTGTGATCTTACTAAATTCACATCTAGTAGCTTTTGTAGATTCCTTGGGATGTTTTATGGACACATATCATTATCTATGAATAAAGACAGTTTTCTTCTTCCTTTTTAGTCTCTATTCCTTTTGTTCCCCTTCTCTTGCTGACAGTAGGTAGGGTCTGCAGTGTGATACTGAATAGAGAGAGTGGACATCTTTGCGTTATTCACAATCATAGCAAAAAACATTGAGTATTTCATTATCAAATAGACTTTATTTTTTGTAGGTGCCTTTTATCAGATTGATGAAGTTTTCTTTTATTACCATTTATCATGAATAGATGTCAAATGTTGCCATGTTTTGTCTGCATTTATTCAAATACTCCTATAGTTTTTTTCCCCTTTGTTTCGTTAGTAGGGTGATTGTACATTGCTTGGTTTTAAAAATTAAGCCAACCTTGCATTCCTGGTATAAACCTCACTTGGACATGATTTCTATCCTTTTTTTTTTTTTTTTAATATTGCTAGATTTAGTTTGCCAATATTTTGTTAAAGATTTTTATGTCTCTCTTAGTTTATATTTTCTTTTCCCATAACATCTTCGGTTTTGGTATCAGGGTTATTCTGGTCACATACATGAATTGGAAAGGGTTTTCTCCTTTTATTTTCAGAAGGATTTTGTGTACAATAGATATTATTTCTTGCTTAAATGGTTGTGGGAAAAATTTTTATTATAAATTTAATTTCTTTTATAGAATTCATTTTGCATAAGTTTTGTGAATTGTATTTTTCAAAATATTTTCTCATTTCATCTAAGCTGTCAAACTTCTTGGCACAATGTTATTCATGATATTGCCTTATTATCTTTTTAATGTCTACAGGGTCTGTAGTAATAGTTTCTCTTTCACTCTTGATGTTTGTAATTTACATTTTCCCTCTTTGTCTCTCTCTCTTTCTCTCTCTCTGTCTCTCATCAGCTGAGATAGGGCCTATCAAAGTTTTATTGATCTTTCAAAGAAACAAATTTTAGCTTTGTTAATTTTTTGAGGTCTTTATCTGTTTTCTATTTCATTGATTTTTTTTTCTTTAAAACTTCCTTCTACTAACTTTAGATTTACTTTGCTCTTCTCTTTCTAACTTGTTAAAGTAGAATCTTGAATTTTATACCTTTCTTTTTTTCTAATACAAGCATTTAAAGCTATACATTTTCCTCTAAGCACTAGTTTAGCCCCATTCCCAAATATTTTATGTTTTGTTTTCATTTTCTTTTGGTTTGGAATATTTTCTAATTACCCTTATGATTTCTCTTGTGATCCATGGGTTATTTAGAAGTGTGTTGTGTTTTTTCCAGATATTTGAGAATTTTATACATATTTTATTTCTATTGATTGCTGGTTTAATTCTATGGTTGTCAGAGAACATATTCTGTACAATTTAAATCTTTTAAAATTTATTTAGACTTTATGGGCCAGTATTTAGTCTGTCTTGGTGAATGTATCATGTGCATTTGAGTAGAATGTGTATTCTTTAGTTGTCAGGTATAGTGTTTTGTAGATATTAGTTAGATCAGAGAGTTGAAAGTAGCATTCAGATATTCTATTACAGGGGTCAGCAGACTTTCTGTAGTGGCCCACACAGTAAATATTTCAGGCGTGTGGTCCACGTGGGTCTCTGCTGCATCTGTGTGGTTCTGTCACCGTAGCACAAGCACAGACAGAGACAGTGTGTGAATGAGTGGTCATGGCCAGGTGCCTAGTAAGCTTTATTTATAAAGTCAGACTCTGGGCTTCTAGCTGGCTGACCCCGACAGATGCACTGTACGAATTTGTTCTGTCAGTTTGTTTACTCAGTTATGGGGAGGGGCCGTCTTTCAATCTCCCATTATTGTGGATTCATTTTCTTCTTAATTTTGTCAGTTTTTGCTTCATGTATTTTGAGGCTCTGTCATGTACATATTTATGATTGTTATGTTTTCCTGATCAGTAGGCCCCTTTATCATTATGAAATGTCTATTTTATCTCTGGTATTATTCTTTGTCTTGATGTCTACTTTGTATGATACTAATACAGCCACTCCAGCATTTTGTAATTACTGTTTGCGTGATACATCTTTTTCCATCTTTTGCTTTCAACCTATCGGTGTCTTATGTCTTTTTATAGTGGGGCTTGTGTTATATCTGTTGTAATAATCTCAGTGCTTAGTTCATATATATTTAATATAATTATTGACATTGTTGATTGGATTTACCTCTGCCATTTTTTAATGTGGTTTCTTCGGTTACATCTTGGTTTTTTCCTCCATTTTTTCTTTTCTGCCTTTTTTTAGGGAGGGAGGAGAGATTACTTGGATATTTTTTAGGATTCCCTCTTAATTTCTTTGTTGACTCTTTAACTGTATTTATTTGTACATATGTTTTCAGTGGTTGCTTTAGGGATTACAGCATACATCCTTAACTTTTCACAATCTGCTCAGAGTTAACATCGTGCCACTTCATATACAATGTTAACAAACTATAATTGTAAGCATAGAGTTCTGTTTACTCCAGTTCTTGACATTATACCTGTTGTATATATTAAAGTACAGATGTTGTAAATCACCACTCTAGTATTATAATTTTGATTTAAATAACCCTATTTTAAAGAAATTCAGACAAAAAAAGATAGTTTTAATATTTCTTTATATTTTTCCCATTTTCAGTTTTCTTCATTCCTTCCTGAAGATCCTGATTTCTGTCTGGTATTATTCCCTTCTGCCTACAGAAATTTATTCATCATTTCTTATAGTCTGAGTTTGGTGATGACATATTGATTCTTATTTATCTTAAATTTGTCTTTATTTCATCTTCATTCTTTAAAGATATTTTTGCTAGATATGAGATTTTAGATTTACAGTTCTTTTATTTTCCTGTCAGTACTTTAAAGACAGTGTCCATTGTCTTCTGGCCTGTGTTGTTTCTGATGAGAAGTTGTTCATTCTTGTATTATTCTCACTTTTTAAGGAAAAAAAAATAAAGATGGGTCTTGGTATGTTGCCCAGGCTGGTCTCAAAATCCTGGCTTCACGCAGTCCTCCAGCCTCGGCCCCCGTAGTGCTGGCATTACAGGTGCGAGCCACCCGCCCAGCCTGTACTGTTCTCTTGTGGGTAGTATGCGGTTTTTCTCCAGAAGCTTTCAAGACTTTTCTCTTAATTTTTGGTTTTCAGTATTTAACTCTCATATGCCTAGATGTACTTCTTTGTATTTATCATGGTTGAAATCCCTTGAGCTTCTTTTTTTTTTTTTTGTTGAGACAGAGTCTCACTTTGTTGCCCAGGCTAGAGTGAGTGCCGTGGCGTCAGCTTAGCTCACAGCAACCTCAGACTCCTGGGCTTAAGCGATCCTACTGCCTCAGCCTCCCGAGTAGCTGGGACTACAGGCATGCGCCACTATGCCCGGCTAATTTTTTCTATATAGATTTTTAGTTGTCCATATAATGTCTTTCTATTTTTAGTAGAGACGGGGTCTCGCTCAGGCTGGTCTCGAACTCCTGACCTTGAGCAATCCACCCGCCTCGGCCTCCCAGAGTGCTAGGATTACAGGCGTGAGCCACCGCGCCCGGCCCCCTTGAGCTTCTTGAACTTGAAAGTGCACGTCTTTTACTGCATTTGATAAAGTGGCCATTATTTTCCTACAGGTCCCTGAGGCTTTTTTTCTCTGTAATTCAAATGAGATGATTTCTATTTATCTAGCTTTATATTCATTGTTGTTTTCTTCTGTCATGTCCAATCCGTCCGCAGGGCACTGTCTCCACACTTTCTGTCATGACACTTCCCAGGGAAATTGACTAGCTGGGAGAAGAATTGTGGATAAATACAGGGATTTTTTTGGCCAAGTTGTGATGCTGCAATATAGGGAAGATGAATCTGTGATTGAATCTGGGGGCTTTCTCTATAATCCTAAATTCTCAAACGCCTTCACTGGGAGCGTGAGTGCCTGTCGGGCCCTGCGGCGGGGCGGGGGGGGGGGGGTGGCGAGGGGGCGGGCAGGCCTGGCTCTGGCTGCCTCACTGTCAGCAGGGAGCAGGGACGGTGTGGGAGGCTGATGGCTTGCTTCCCTCTCACCTTCAACCTTCAGTCGCCAGCGAGGAGCAAACCGAGTTCGCTTTAGGGCTGGCCTTCCTCTTCGTATGATTTCAGCACACAGCCTCTAAAATAATATCTTTTCACCGATTAGCTTTGACCAAATATTTCTTTAGGATGAGAAAAAATGTTTTCCTTTACATTTAATTTTAAAAAGGCTTAAGATGCAAATGACAGGGTGAGATAAAGGATCTGTGCTGGCATGATAGCACAGAACACCAGGTGATCACAGCGCAGCGGCGGCCAGCGTTTACTGTGTGCCAGGCACTGTGCCAAGAGCTGCTCCTACAGTCTCTCACTTTAATCTTACAGGACACTGAGATGAAGAAATAGTGTCCTTTCATAGTTGGGAAAACTAAGAGATTAAGTGACTAGTCCAAGGTCACACAGTTAAAAGGGGACAGAACTGAGATTCAAACTCAGGCAGTCTGACCTCAGAGCCCACTGCTTTGGTGACTAACAAAGGGGATCTTGCTTCTGACTCTGGGAGCCTAAATATGCCTCTGTTTCCCCTTAGGCACTGTCTTCTGCAGCCTCAGATCCCTGCTCAGCTGAGCGCACAGGGGTCACTACTCAACAGTCATAGTTGGATGCGTCCTGCTTGCCACCCCCAAGCAGCGATGACCTCTGCACCTCTAACTCACTGTCCAAAGCTCACTTGCACTAGAATAGAATGAGGTTAGCAGGCAGAGATTAATAAGACCCTTTCCAAGGAAGGGATCAGGGAAACAATAAATGAAATGTGAGAAGAGAAGAAAACAAAGGGAGTCTGGAGGCGTGAAAACAGACGGCTTCCTCCTGCCAGTTGTCCGCCTACACTGAGCCTGTCTGTTCTGCCCTGCCCTGTACACATTGCGTGGAAATGGCACCCTCAGGGTCTTCAGCCCAGGCCCTCCCCCCTCCACTCCCAGGTGCTGGAAGGCTCTGTGCAGGCATCCTTGTGATGGATCCTGACAGATCGTGCTGGCCCCGGCAGTGCACGGTCCCTGGGGTGCTGTTGCGTGTGGCTGGCCTGGCGGGTTGGATGTTCTTGTCCTGGCGACAGGACCCCGCGGAGTCATGGATCCTTTGACAGCCTTCTACAAGAGCAGGAGTCTTAGAGCTGCCAGACATACGTTACAGGAAACATGGGATGGTTTGTTTGTGACAAAACATCTTGCCAAGGAGATGTAGTGGCTTTAATTTTAATATTGTAAACTAAACTTTAGAACTACTTTTGCAAAACCATGGAGTAAGAGGACGAGGGGAATGGGCTGCCAGATTGAGCTTGCAAGGTCCTGTGCGTGGTGGTATCGGCGTGTTCATGTTTTGTTTGTTTTTACCCCCATGCTATTTCAGTTTTTCTAACGTCATTAAATTTTCTAACCAGAAAGGAAAGTATTTTTCCAGCTCTTCATTGAAAATGTCTTTTTAACTAAAACTGCTTTGGTTTTCATTGCCCAGGTTTTTAGGGAGGAGAAATACTTGAGAGAGGCCGTG
Source organism: Eulemur rufifrons (assembly GCF_041146395.1). Classification (NCBI taxonomy): domain Eukaryota; kingdom Metazoa; phylum Chordata; class Mammalia; order Primates; family Lemuridae; genus Eulemur; species Eulemur rufifrons. Next base: position 1,925,328 of record NC_091011.1, on the reverse strand, counting down.
GAGTGCAGCGACGTGATTTGGCAGCGCGGTTTGCTGCGGAAGGGCTACGGGATCTGCCACGGGACTGCCGGGAACGGCTACTCTTTCCTGTCCCTTTACCGTCTCACCCAGGATAAGAAGTACCTGTACCGAGCTTGCAAGGTGAGGGCGTCTCTTTCCCAGCCGCTTCTGAACACTCCAGAACATGCACAAAGTACAAAAGTTACAGCTCCTCTTCCTTCTTTTAACCTGTTTCTCCCAACCCTGCTTTCTGCTGTTTCTTCTGGCCCAGCCTTGTCCCTGGCTTCTCTGGTCTCATGGTATTTGTGTCTGTAAAGTGGCCATGTCCTTACATGTCAAATGTAAATGACTTTCAAAAAACACTTGTTCTCGAGTCACACGACCTGATTAGAATTGCCACTGGTACCATTTGTTAGCGTTATGACTTTGGGTGTGTTTCTTCTTCAAGTCTCAGTGTCCTCCTTTGTGAAAATGGAAAAAAAATACTACCCACCTCCTAAGGATGCTCCCAAGAGAACTAACTGAGCTGATGTGCAGATCGTCTGTCATCTTTGCTTAAAATCCTCCATGGTCCCCACTGCACTGTAGCAAGCCCATGCTGTAACCAAGGCTACCGAGCCCACGCCTTGGCCCTTGCCTGCCCCTCCACCCGCTTCATGCTATGTGGCACTTTCCAGCCTGTGGCGCTGCAGCCACACTGGCCCTTCTCTCTGACGAATGGGGTGTGCCGTGCTTGCTCCTGTTGAACCTGTTACTGACTGTTTCCTTCATGAAGAATGCTCTTTCCCTGAAATCTGCACGGTGACGCCTTGCCATTCCCATCTTAGCTTAACTGTGACGTTCTTAGAGGCCTTTGAGATCCCCCAGGTGGAAGATCACTCAGGTATTTGCTTGTTTCTGAAGTACAAGAACATAAGCTCCAGAACATAAGCACCATGATCTTACTTGTCTAGGCCACTACTCTGCATTAGTACCTAGAATAGTGTATGGCGCCAAGTAGAAACTTAATAAATATGCATTGAAATATTCACAATGAATGGCACAAAGCAAGACCTGGCAAATGTTTATGGGTATTATTATTACTATACACATTTCACAAAGTATAGTTATATGCACACAGAAAAAAGATTGGAAGAAAATACACCAGAATGTTTGCAGTGGACCCTTGATAGATGGAGGCAGTGTGGCTGACTTTGTCTACTTTGTGGACAGTGAACATCTGTTACAATTACGAAGCCTTTTCTCAGCCTAAACAGAATGGACACCTCCTTGCCGGTGCCCTGGGAATGCACATGTCTGTGCAGGGGGCCGTGGAGCATATAAAGAGGGCAGGCCCCACCCTGTCCTGGGCGGTCAGGACGTGACATCTAAGCGAAGACCTGAAGGACAGCTAGGAATTAAACAAAGGGGGACGAGGAAAGATGTTACAGTAAAAGGAGAGGAAACTGCTTGTCCAAAGGCCAGCAGGTGTGGCCGCCCAGGGAGCCGCCTGAGGTTCACCGTGGCTGGAGCCAGGGGAAGGGGCAGGAGATGGGAGGGGTGGGGGGAGACCACTGGGTTCCAAAGGCCCCAGTCAGCCCTGGCGGTGATCACAGCTGTGGACGGTTGAGTAAACATGGGGAGTGTGAGACTTGATGAGGATCAAGACATAGCTGGTTTTTTAAAGATGAAGAGCTTGTGAGGTGGGCCAGGGAGGTGGAATCTGGTCCCTGGTGGGGAGAGTCGCCCAGGCAGAGCCGCGGAAAGGCCCAGTGTCTTCCTGGAACTCTGAGCTTCTCATCGCTAGGGATGCGGAGGGAAGGAAAGTTGGGAAAGGTGAAGTCAGGCAGGAGGGCAGAAGCCAAAGAAAGTCAGTCCTTCCCCTGTAGTCGGTAGTTGTCAACCTTGGTTAACCTCCAAACCACGGGGGAGCTTTCAAATGATGCCTGGACCCCTCTCTAGGCCAATTCAGTGAGGGAGTCCAGGCACCAGTATTTGTCAAGCTCCCCTGGTGATGCTGACCCTCAGGCGGCATTGAATACTGATTTGGAAGGTGTGGTTCCCATGAGGATTTGTGACCCGTGTTCAGGCCACTCTTTCAGAAAGGCTGCTGGGGTCCAGCGGGAAGAATGAGGCAGGGCTTGGGTTTCCCCAGATGGTGGCGTAATAATTAATGCAAGAAATGTCGGGTCCTAAACCAAGGCGTTGGCTGGGATAACCCAAGGGGAGATTTGAAAACACTTAGGATGTAGAACCCACAGAATTTAGTGCATTTTTTTAATGTGGAGAAGATGGAAATATCTGAATGTCTCTCTGTTTTCTGACTCAGAACACCAGGTAGATGGCATATCAGACACACTAAGAGTGAGCAGAATTGGAGGGCAAAAGCAGAATAAGATTTATCTTACATGTGCTGAATTTGATATTCATCGTTGTGAATATTCATCACTTATATTCATCACTTACGATTCTTAGTATACAAATGATGAAAATAAATTGTGTTAGCTTAGGCAAAAAAGGGACGTTTATTATAATGATGTAGAAACACTCACCGAAGAGGTCTGAGAACAGGCGAGAGTTGCTCAAAGGAAAGCGCTGGGAGAGCCGAGGCCCAGCCTGCCGCTGGGGGACAGTGCAGAGCGTGTCCCGAGTCGCGTTTCCCACGGGGCGGAGCGTGTCCCGAGTCGCGTTTCCCCCGGAGGGGAGCGTGTCCCGAGTCGCGTTTCCCCCGGAGGGGAGCGTGTCCCGAGTCGCGTTTCCCCCGGAGGGGAGCGTGTCCCGAGTCGCGTTTCCCACGGGGCGGAGCGTGTCCCGAGTCGCGTTTCCCCCGGAGGGGAGCGTGTCCCGAGTCGCGTTTCCCACGGGGCGGAGCGTGTCCCGAGACGCTTCCCGCGGAGGCCGGGGAAGACCCTGAGGGCAGTTGCAGGGCCAGGATTTTTATTTGTGGTAGAGCAAGTGCTTCCAGTTATTTCTGGAATCATCCCCCAAGGGGCGGGAGGCAGGTGACAGAAAGCACAGCTGTGGTCGGGCTGTTGCAGCTGCCTCCGTCCTCCCCAAGTCCCGGGGAGGTTGTCACAGTGTCACTGCCTGTTGGCCCAGCTTACGAAGGATGCCCTTCTCTTTAGTTTGCAGAGTGGTGTCTGGATTATGGAGCGCATGGGTGCCGCATTCCTGACAGACCCTACTCCCTCTTTGAAGGTAAGAGTGAGAAGAAAACTCCAGATTTAAACATCTGGGTGAGTGAAATCGGTCCCCCTGCCTCAGTGGGCCGGCACTGTTAAGTCTGACCTCGCTTGAGTAGTAACTTCAAAACTGTATGAGTAAAATAGCAGTGAACAAATTAGTTTATTGATGAAGATTACATTGAGTCTCTTTACCTTACCTGTGTTTTGCGCCTGTCAGTGTCTCCGAGTGTCCTTGGACCTTGTGTGAAACACGTGCAGAGGGAGCGCGGAGGGAGCGCGGAGGGCGCCGCAGCGAGGGCAGAAGGAAGCGTGGAGCGTGTTCCCCGTGCTGCACGGGGAGCTCCAGTAGCTCAATACAGTCAAATGTGTGTAATCACTTAAATCCCATAGAGAAGCATGAATAGTTAGCATTAGCAATTAGAAACACTGGCAGTTAGGAAAACAGCCCGCATGCGTGCGCAGGACGTTCCGATGGAGCAGAGCTGTGGCGGTCGGCCCGGCTGCAGGCGGAGAGCGCGGTGCAGGGGGACAGCAGGGGGACAGCAGGGAGAGAGAGAGAGAGGACTGGATGGTTTATAACAAGCCACAGAGATCAAAGGGCAAAGATTTAATGGTGTTGGGATAAACTGATGATAACTTAATTACTTTAGAACACATCTTATACCTATCTCAAATAAACTTCAGAAGGAATAAAGGATTGAATAATGTTTTTTTAAAAATCAAATATTACATCAAGCAGAGTCTGAAGGATGGTAAAAGAAATAAAATTTAAAAGAAAAAATATTTTAAAAAATCATAATAGATGGGTATTGAATTTGTCAAATGCTTTTTCTGCATCAGTTATAAGGATCATATGATTTTTCTTCTTTAGCCTATTAACATTGTGGATTACATTGATTGATTTTCAAATTTTAATCCAGCCTTATATCTCTGGAGTAAACCTCACTTGGTCATGTGTACAATTCTTTTTACATATTGCAGAATTCTATTTGCTAATATTTTGTTAAAGACTTTTACATCTATATTCATGAAGGATACTGACCTGTAGTTTTCCTGTTTTGTACATTTTGTCTGGTTTTGTTACCAAGGTAATACTGACCTGATAAACTATATTGAGAAGTATCTTCTTCTCTTCTGTTTTCTGGGATAGACTGTGCATTAATTGGTGGAAGAATAATGTGTTTGGTAGAGTTCTCCAGTAAAAACTTCTGGGCCTGGAAATTTTTCTGGAGTTTTTAAACAAATTCAATTTATTTAATAGAGCTATTTAAGTTACCGGTTTCATAGTAGGTGCTCTGTAATTGTTTTTAATTTTTGAGAAATTGGTCCATTTCATCTAGGATGTCAAATTTATGTGTGTAAAGCTGTTGGTAGTATTCCTTTATTATCCTTTTGATGTTTGAATTGTCTGTGATCTTTTGCAGAATATGATCTTTTTAATATCTAAGAAATCATAAGGAAAAATTTCTCTGAATAAAAATTTTAGTTTTCTGTGTTATAAAAATGCAGTGTATTTGCACCAGACATAACACAGTTAATGTCTGAACTCTAAATGGAGTTCGTTCAAGTTTACAACGGCACCTTCAAAGCCCCAGCAGTTTTGGGATCTTTGAATGTACAACTCCGTGAAGGCCAGACAGTTGACAGGTCCTCTCTCTTCGCCCTGTGCCTGTCCAGTGCCCGGCAGACAGGACTAGCAGGAGGTGCTAACCAGGTTGTCGTTTTAGACGGGCCGAGGGATTGGTATGTACGTGCCTACCAATGTCAGCCACTGTGACAGGCCAGCAGGCCGGAGGGGTCGCTGACACCTGTGGCCCTTCTGGAGGAGCTTGCTCCCGCTAAAGTGCTCCGTCCAGTGGATCTGCCACCCCACCACCCAACACGGACACGGGTCGTTTCAGCATGGTTCCTCCACGGCCCTCCTGCGGCTGTTTGGGGTCACTGTTTGTTTCTAATAGGTTCCAATAGGTCAGTGGTTTTCAGATTTTTTAAATACACTCTGGAACCCTTTCTTCAAACAAAAACTTATAGGGAAGGCTGAGAACAACCTAGATGTCCTTCAGTAAGGAAATGGGGTAACAGTCTGTGAGGTACTACTCAGAAGTGAGAAGGAACCAGCCACGGACATGCACGGGACATGAACAAATCGCAAGAACATCGGGGAAGAGCCAGCACAGGCTGCGTGCTGTGATCACATCATGTGCAGCTCCGAAACAGGCAGCGCTCAGCACTGGTGGCTCCAACCCAGACTGCTGGTCACCCCTGGGGGGACAGAGTGTAAGGATGGGCTGGACAGGGACAACCGGAGCTTCCTGGGCAGCAGAAACATTCCAGATCTTAATAGGGGGTTGTTTTACACAGGTGTGTGCAGTTGTCAAAACTCAGAGGTGTACATTTAAGATTTGTGTGTTTCATTGTATGTGAATTTTACGTCAAAAGGAAAACCGTATACAAACCAAAACTTACAAGGGGGGATTTAGGTGGGAGAGAGGAGGCCTTGGTGGGCTAGTGGCCTCCCCACCCCACACGCCTGGGAAGTCCTGGAGTCAGTCACGTTGAAACCCGCTGCTTTGATTACTGTGATGATGTGGGCTAGGAATTTTGACCAAATAAATTAAGATTTATTAAAAATAACATTGTCTGAATGTAAAGAAGACATAAAATGCAACTTTTTGTTTAGAATGAGAATATAAAAGTTCTGAGACGGGAAGTTTTATGTGTTAAAATACCACACATAATTAGTTATCATCCATAACTTTTTGGTAGCAATTCTATATAATCGTAAAGTTTCAAGATACAGCCCAGAAGCCCCGTTTTAAAAAATAAGATAGTGAAGAAAACTGGTATTTTTACCAGCTGGATGCTCCAGTTTTTTTATGAAGTCATTTTTAAAGTCCTCAGCACCCTTTCCCCGTATCCTCACAGCCCCTGGGAAAGGAAATGACTAGAAGTCACTTTGTTTCGGATGTTGCCCTCGGTGGTGCCGGGTCGTTCTTACAGGATCTGCGTCTTCTGTTGCAGGCATGGCTGGCGCCGTTCACTTCCTCTCCGACATCCTGAGACCAGAGACGGCACAGTTTCCAGCGTTCGAACTTGGCTCTCCGAAGAGGGATTAAAGGTGCAAAAAGACAACTGAGATACCTGTTTGGACCAAAAGCCATCAGATTGCTTAGTGCCTGACACGGAAACACCTATGAATCCTGACAGAGAAAAAAAAAAAAAAGAAAAAGCAGGCACCTTCACAGTCTCCCTTTTGTTGCAGAGACCCTCAAGTTAGAGCATGAGTGACAGAAACATCCCGTCAGCATTTTGTGACAGTGTCCCCTCACCTGTGTAAAATACGACTTCTTCACACCCAGCTCCTCTGTGGCGTCTGCATGTCTCAGCGTCCGCGTTCTCTGGCTGGGAGCTGTCCGCGCTGTGTGCAGCCGGGCTCCTCCTGCTGACACGCGAAGGAACAGGCCGTGTCTCTTCTGTATCGGAAGGGTTGTCTGGGGCGGGCCGGTGATGGCGTGTTGTCAGCCTTTCAGACGGGCGCGGGAAAGACCCCGGAGCGGAGGAGAGACGCGGATCCGAGGGCGTGGGAGGGGCGTAGGGCCACAGCTGCTCGCCTCCTCTCTGGGTTTTGTGCTCGCCCTAGTGTTTTTAGGAAGCCCCAGGGGGGCACTGCAGCTCTCCTGGGGTCCCCGTTCTCAGCAGAGGTTTCAGGTACTTTGTGTAAAGTTTAAGGCCCTTGCAGCCCGCGGCCTCCCAGGAGCAGACCTCAGGCGCCAAGGGCCGCCCGGTGACTCTAGAGCCTGGCCCAGGTGTATGGTACGGAAACCGACCCTGCCTCAGTTTCATCAACATTGCAAATGTTATTGTAAGAACGGTGGCTACAATTCCAGATGGGTAGGAAACAGAAAGATACCCAAGGGGACCCATGTCCCTGCAGTTAAGTTTATTTCAGACTTTTGGTCAATATCCAAGTACAAATTTGGGATGAATACATTTCATATTTTTTGATCTAGGGTGGTAAAGTCAAAAGTACTAGTCTGAATTTACAGATATGGGGAAACATAAGGATCTAACCAAGAAAATTAGGGTATTATCTGACATTTTTTATTTAAAACATGTGGGCAGTAATTTGGATTAGTTTACCGTCAGTGATTCTGTCATGTAGATTTCGGTTTTAGAAGGATTTCTGTCATCATGATACAAGTGGTCCAGGGCTTTCTAAGTACTCTAAGGTGTGTGTCATAAAAGACGATATATAGGGCGCTCTGACGGTCCTAGGCCTTGTCTGCAGGGCCTGCCTAAGCATGGACCAGCCTGAGTTCCCACCCTTTCGTGAAGGAGGAAGACGGTAGTCGGTGGAAAAGACAAGCCTCCTTGTCCCTGTGCCGCTGTCTGGGGAGCTGGTACCCGGAACACGTGACCTTCAGTTTCTAAGCGATGCCTCCTGAATCCACTGCAGACATTCTTGCTTCTAAGTCATGATTGTTTCCTCTCACAGAGATTGATGACTTCCGTGGGTATTAATCCTCATGACTGTATTCTAACTGACTCCCACACCCCGTGACGTGAAGGTGGGTGCACTCTCATGAACCCACTGAGGGACCTCATCCCGACACTGTTCATCCTCCCCACCCACCTCATCGGAAGACCACACACACCGCAGAGCTCACTGGTGACTTCTGCCTGTGTCCTTTCTCGGGGGGCAGCCGGTCAGGGGCTGCATGGGAGTCACCCTCGGCTCCCCGATAGCCCTTCTCAGTAGGGAGGAGACAGTGGTGACCCTGGCCCCGTCGGGCCAAGAGTCTTGACCAGCAGCAGCGAGGGTAACTCTTATTTATCTGGGTGTCTCCCAGGCACTTAGTCACATGCACATGGGAAAATACTCGTCTTTCTGACTGGCATGCTGAGGGAAAGATAAAGTACCTGTGGAGTAAACGGAGATTTTATTTACAGGGTTTTTTTAAAGCCAGCTGGGTTGACGCCTTCCCACTCGCCCACCAGATACTGACAGGTGCGCTGCTCTGTGACTCTGCATTGAGCCCCTTCCTGTGTCTGTTCCCTGGCGGCTGTGTGACCGCAGTTCCCACTCTCAGTCCCTGAAGGCAAAGCAGAAGCGGCACGTACTGCCCAGGACAGAGACTTGCAAAAGTCCGCCTTATAGTTAATAAGTGTTTGAAATAAGATTTCAGGTCATCTCCAGTCATTTCTAGGATTTGTGTCCACAACTGTGTTTTGCAAAATGTGTCTAAACTTTAAAAATATGTACATGCACAATACCATTTAAAATTGAAAGAAAAAAAGTTGATGTCCACAAAATGAGTGTGGGGTCTTTGGTTTTGTTAGTAAAAGACAGTTTTGTGATGATGACTTGTGGAATCTTCCTTTGTTTCCATTTCTGTGTTTGAGAGTGACATTGGTTAGGAGCAGTGGTGACTGTTCTGAAGATCTGATTCTTCACCTGTAGCTGTGGCAGCTGCTCGTGTAGTGACACTCTGATTGGAGATTTCCGTCCATGCATCCTTTCTGGATTCCAGTGACACCTTCCAAAACCTAGATGATAATAACAGCCGCGTACATGGAGCCTACGTTGCGAGGCGGGCCCTTTGTCCTCCCAGCAACGCGGGGAGGAGGGTGCCATTACTATCCGTGTCTTGCAACTGAGACCCCAGCGGCCTCGCTGGCCCCAGCGCCCGTGTTGGCAGGCGGGGCAGTCAGGGCTCAGGCCCAGGCGGCTCCTGCTTGTGGTCACACTTGTAAATTGCACTCAGAACCTCTTCCCTTTCTTTGTTAGTGCTCCATGGAGATCTTTTTTGGGTCTGAGCCCTGCCCTACCCCCGATTGTCACCGTATAAGAGAGTCCTGTGGCTTTCCTGGGATCATCCGCTAGATGCAGTGCTGGTCACACAAGGATGAGAGGGACTCTAGGTAGATCTTGAGCCAGAGCCGTCAGCTCTCCTGACGAGGCGAGAAAGGCGCCGAGGCAGAAAGGGCTGGCGAGACAGCAGCTGCCGTGGGGCTGTGGCTGGACGGGGCCAGGCAGGAGATGGAGGGTCCAGTTTTAAGTGTATTGAGTTTGAGGTGACTACGAGACGTGGACAGGTCTGGAGTTTAAAGAGAAATCTGGGATGAAGCTGTCACTTGGAGTCATTTGTTTATAATGTCACTTAAAAGCCTTGAGACCTGATGCGATTACCATGGAAGGAGGGTGAAGAGAACGGGGAGGGAGCCCCAGTTGGAGCCGGGGCCACACGGAGGAGGTGGGGGAAGAGGAGGGCCAGGGGGAAGAGGAGGGCCAGCGGAGAGGGTGCAGGAGCAGCCGTCACTGGGGCCGGGGAGGAAAGCGTGCGCGGGGGACAAGGGAGAAGTGATCGCCAGTGTCAGACGGAGACTGAGAACTGGCCGCCAGATGGGAAGCGCCACAGGGAATTCTTGGCACTGTAGACAACACTTTAATGGAGTTTTGATACAAAAGACAGGAAAGAAACAGCCATAGCTAGCAAGAGAAATGGGATGAAGAAAAAACATTCTTTTAAGTTCAGAAGAATAACAGCACATTTGTGAATTGACGGGGGTGACATAATGGACAGTAAATAAAAGTGACCATGTAGGACAGAGGAGAAGGGGGAGGCTGGGGCTGATGTCTGCAAGAGGGGTGCCCGGGTGGCGACGGCTTCAGACGGGCACAGACGCATGCCTGAAAACGTGGGGACAGACGCTGGTGGGCGGCCAGGTGGGAGCCGTGCGAGTTCTCTGCTGATCACTTCGGTTTCCTCAGCGAAGTGGGCGCAAGCAAGGCAGCATCTGCTGAGGGAGGAGGAGGAGGAAGGGGAGGAGGAGAGGGAGGGGAAGGGGGAGGGGAGGGGAGGGGGAGGGGGTGTTGGGTTGAAGGGAAAAGAGGAGGCCTGGGACGGCCAGGAGGACGGAGGATCAGTGAGTGCTGCTCAGCTCTGCTCTTCAGAAACGGCCGGGCAGGGTCCAGGGGAGGGCTGGGCATTCGTAGCTCTCCCGAGTTCCAGGGTCTTTCAGAACACACGTTCTCCTCTGGGTTCCTCTGGTCACCCAGAGCAGCTGGAAGTATAGCCCACAGCATCAGGGCCCAGGTGGCCACAGCTGGGGAGACCAGTCAGTGGGGTCCGTGGCCGCTGCTGCTGCGCCCAGCTTGCCTTTCAGGGTCATCTGAATTGCTTCTCCAGTTTGCGTTAGTTCCCTTTCGTGCTTGAGGGGCTCACAGTCACGTGCTGCAGAAGGCCTCACAGCATGAGTGGGGGCACAGCTGCTGGGAAACCCTGGCTGAGGGTGCGCCAGGTCCATGTGGCACGGTCTGGCTGGACCTTTAGGTTGGGGAACCACTGGGGTGGGTGTCTGGGACTCGCCAGGCCCTGCCAAGCCGACCCCAGCCCCTGCCTGCAGGGTGGTTGGAGGGGTGAGGGGAGAGCCGGGAGGCCCCTCCACTGCCGGATGGCACTCTGACCTTCACTCTGGGCCATCCACCCTCTGTTTTACTTTTTTAAATTAAAAAAAGCTAGTTCTGAGCCGTGTAGGGGGGGCATCTGGAGAGCTGGCTGACGTCTAAACCAGCTTTAACCCAAGCCCCTCCCGGCCGTCCAGAGGCGCCTGCTGCAGGTGGGGGGCTCTTGCCGTGGGCTCAGGGCTCACTTGGCTCCTTTGTCCTCTCTGCTCAGTTACCGGCCACCCCGATCTGCTTCTCGGCTTCCCAGGGTGTAGCCGTCTCCCCTCCCGATCCCGTGTGTCCAGGCGGGGCTGCGGTCCCGGGAGCCATGTTCCCAGCCGCAGGCTCTGCCCGGCCCCGCACACACCCACCAGCCGGGCGCCCAGCAGGCTTGGCAGGGCCGGGAGTGGCCAGGGACATTTCGGTGCGCGAGGGTTTTCATCTCTGCGCAAGCTGCACCGAGCGCACACGGTCGCCGGAACCATCACGGCCTGAGCAGAACTGAAACATCCATTCTCTCCTCATCATCAGCGCCCTCCTCCTGTGGGGCCCTGTGAGAGGCGGGTGTTTGCCGCACTACACACCCCCAGTTGAAATTTTCTCACATGGAATTATTTTGCTAACATCTTAATTTTGCGATTTTGCCCATATGGAAAAATTCACCAATTAAGAACATTTCGTGCCTACAAGACACCGTAGTTCCTCAGTCATTGTGCCGTCATGGATCTCACCCTGCGGGCGGCCATGTCTCTCTCTGCCCTGTCTGGAAGGGGAGGGTGCTGGGGAGGAGAGAGGAGAGGGGACGTGGGGACTGCGGTGGCCTGCAGCACCACGGTGAGAAAGCACAAAGGAAAACAGCCGCCACCCCCCGCCCCACGTGGAAAGCATCAGGCTCCCAGTGTGCCGGTGCCGGCATTCCTTCCTCCCATCCAGAGCTGCTGGGAAAGGGACGTGCCCTGTGGGGGTGCCCAGCCGGTGCCTGCGGGGACCCTGTCGAGGATGGTCTCCGGCATGAGGCTCTCTGGGTCCCAGCTGGGTTTTGCCACTTTCAATACTGCTTGTGGGGTTGTCGGGAGGATTGCATAATATAACCTGAGCAACACATCTGGCATAGCACAAATGTTCAATAAATGTCACCCTCACTGTTAAATTAGGGATTAAGTAACATCAGGTGATTTTCTGGGAAAAAACATTTTTAATCAAGGGACTGGTTGCTTCCGTAGCTGGCCCCATCAGAGAGCAGCAGGGCAGCCCCACAGCCCCAAACGAGCTGTTCTGGCTCCTTCTGCGAGCCCAGCACCACCGCCTGCCTCTGGGATCAGCAACGCCTTCCTGCAGCGAACTGCGCTTCCCGCTTGGACGCTGCATCTTCGGCACTCACACCGACATACGGCTCTCTTCTGGAGAGATGACATTTAAGTTACACTAGCACATTTTGAGTCATTAGTAATGTTCCCGATGGCCTACTCAAGGGACAGCGCAGCAGGGATTCTTCGAACTCTTTAGGCTCTCAAGCATTTAATGGGATTCACCGCTTGAGTGCCTTTCATTTCTAATGTATAATAACGGTATCGACCATTACTGAGCCGGGCACGGTGCGAAGCACTTGATAAGCATCGAATTCAGTTATCCCCTTTGGTCCCATAAAAACCTGTGCATAGGCTTCTCAGCCCCGTTCACGACCCGGGAGGCAGCTTGGGGTTGGGAGAATCACCCAAGGTCGTGTGTGAGTGAGCTGTGCGGCAGAGGTCCAATCAGCCCTTCATTTACCAGCGTGGCATCCAGACATTCCAAGGTCATTCTCACTGATGGGTGGAGGCAGTGGAGGAGACAACCGCCAGCATGGACAGGAGAGGGACATGGCAGCGTCTGGAGCTCCGTGGGCAGAGACGGCAAAGCAACAGCTGAAGACAAGCTCGACGCTGAGCACCAAGCCACGCGCACAAGCTCATGCTTGTGTTTCATGGCCTGTTCCAACAAGCAAGGTCCTCAGTGTTCCCACCTATGACACTTAAAGGAATGACAGGATGCAGCTGGCGCTGCTCTGCCGCCAACTCCCGGGTCCAGGCAGCGACAGTCGGCGCCTCTCTGGAGACGGCAGACATGTGCACCTTCTGACGGAAACGCCACCACCACCTTGGAAGTGCCGCTTCAGAAAAACCTGAATCCAGTCAAGCTTCTCCGGCTACCAGTTCACAAGACATGGCAGAGGGCAGAGGGCAGAGGGCAGAGGGCAGAGGGGCGTGTGGGAAACCACACCCCATGAGGATGAGTGCGCTCGGCCAGCTCAGGACTGTGCGTAAATCTGCAAGGCAAGTGACCTGGTTTCTGCTACCAAAAAAAAAAAAAGCAAAAAGATGAAAAAGAGAGGGGAAACCTATAGATTCAAATAGACATAGAAATCAACTTCACGGTGTGGACCTTATTTAGATCCTGATTTTTTTCAAACTAAGATAAGAGAAACGTAAACAATTGATTGGATCTGTAAAGATATTAAGGAATTACCGATGACTTTAAGTTTGATGTGCTACTTGCTGAAATATTTATGGATGAAATATCTGGGACTTGCTTAAAAAAATAATACAGGGAAAAGCCAGAGGAATATAGATGATGAAACAGGATTGGCTGTGAACTAGGACTTGATTATCCTAATCTCTGTAGTTTTGTATTTTTTGATATTTCTATGGTCTTCCTATCCTCTAATTAGGATCTAATTGAGACTGAGACCGTGGGAATCCACCAGTCTGGAAAAGGCTTGAAGCCAGCACTAGGACTTGCAGGCTGGTGGCCAGGCGGGAGGGCCGAGGCAGGACAGTGGGGTCTTGAGAGGGACAGGAAGGATGGCAGGGCCCAGAGGTGAAGAGCTGGGATCCGTGCCCCACAGACTGGAAGAACTGTCTTCCCGGCCTACCCGTTCGGCCTGGTAGATCTCTAATTTACGTCAGTGCCTCAGAACAAGCCTCCAAACCATCATCAAAGCTCTAGACTACAGTAGACAAATTGAAAATAAAAAAGTTAATTCATTCATTCATTCCAAGGTATGGCCTTCCCCTAAGATCTTTACAGTATTAGTAATCTATTGCTGTGTGACAAATTATTTAGTATGTTAAAATAAACATCTCTGTTTCCCTGTGACAGAAATTTAAGAGCAACTTAGCTGGGCAGTTCTGGTCCCTCATAAGTTTGTGGTCACAATGTCACCTGGAGCTGGAACTTGGCCCACTTCCAAGGTGGCACAACCATTGGGCTGGCACTTTGATGGTGCTGGTGGCAGGTCTCATTACGCTCTGCCTCTGTGTTCTGGGGCTGCCATAACAAAGCGCCACAGTCTGCGGTGGCTGCAGGAACAAACCTGTCCTCACAGCTCTGCAGGCAGAAGCCTGAAGTGGATGCGTCAGTCGGGCTGTGCTCTCTCTGAAGGCCCCAGGGGAGGACGTGCTTCGTGCCTGTCCCTCCACCACGAGCATCGCTGGCGATCCTTGGTGTCATGCTCCAACCCTGCCTCCACCGCACAGGGCATCTCCTGTGTGCCCGTGTCTCTTTTCCTCTTATAAGGACATGCATCGTATTGGACTGGGGACCACCTTACTCCAGTGTGACCTCGTCCTAACTAGTTACAGCTGCATGACCCCCTATTTCCAAATAAGGTCACGTTCTAAGAATCCAGGAAGACCATGAGTTTGGGGGGCAATGCCCAATCTGGTACCTCTTCATGTGCCTCTTCGCATGGCTGCTTGCGAGTCCACATGACATGCAACTGGATCTGCCAGAGCAAGGACCTAGGAGAACCCAAGGCAGAAACTGCAGTGTCTTCTATCAGAAGTCGCAAAGCATCGCCTCTGCCACGTTTTTCTCAGTCTAGAAGAGACGGCACCAGGGCACAGATAGCAGGCAGGGCTCATCGAAGGCCACCTTGGAGACTGGACATGTCCCTCTACCTGCAGCTCGCACTCAGCCCTCCCCAGGCCTCCGCTGGTGCTCCTCCCGCCGCAGCACCAGCCTCTGCCGGGCCTCGGAGGCGCAAGGCCCTTCCGCGTGGCAGAGCCTCTTTGGTCTATCTGAACGGTTTTCTGAGGCTTGGCCCCAGAATGTTCTCTTAACAAAACTCTTAACAATAATAGATTCTGTGGCTACACCCTTGACTTTATCTTTATACCATGTTTTCCTGACAGTGCCCTGGTTTACCTTTACCTGGAAGCTGTCTCTTCACTCTGGCACTACGTGCATCTGGAGGGCCCGGAGATGTTCAAACCTGCAAGTCCTGACTCCACTACGGTTAATAGTCTCTTTAGCTTCTCTCTTCTCACACGTTTTACCGTAAACACCAAGGAGACGCCATGCAGTATCTTTAACATTCTGTGGAAATCTGGGAAGTCACTTGGATTATTAGGTACATTTTCTACATCTTCTCTCTTGGAAGAGGTAACATGCGTGACAGAACAGATTAGAAAAAAAACCCAACATCTTGTCCTGTCTGCTTCAGCCCTCTGTCTCCGAACGCACGCACGCACTCCTCTTGTGTGTAAGCTGCAAACATTGTGACCCTTTTCTCCTACACACACACCATAGGCATCTTCTAAAAATAATCTGCCACACAATCACAGTGCCAACACTGCACTTGAGAAAACCAGCAATGACTTCGTAGTATTAGGCTGCGTCCAAACTGTGTCTGGGACTCCGACGTAGCCGGGTCTGGAGCTGGTGCCAGCACCTGACGGACAGGACAGAGCCGGACCCCAGAGCGGTGCTGCCACCTGGATGGCGAGCTGGAGGCGACTCAAAAGAAGCGTTTCCAGTTGACACAATGATGCCTTTTAAGTCTGAATTGTGTTTTCAATCAGGATCCAATTTAGATGCATGTTTTATGTTTCTTTCATCTCTTCAACATGGAACAATCCCCTCAACCTGTTTTTTGTTTGTTTTTCGGATTGATTTTAATGGCACTGACTTGCTCAGAACTGCAGGACTGTCGCCGCATAGATCTTCCTCCTTATGGGTCCACATGCCTGTCCCTGTGCTGCCACCAGCCTGCTCCGTGCCGCCCAGCGTCTGTGACCGGCAAGGCAGGTCTACACTCGAGACTTGCGCTGTTCCGTGTGGTCACCATTGGCCACATAGGAGTACTTAATTTCATGAAGATTAACTTAAATTTAAAATTAAGTCCCTCAGTCTCACTAGCCTTAGTTTAAGTGCCTAGTGGTCACATGTAGCTGGTGGCCACTGCACGGGAGAGTGACACACAGCGTTGCCATCACCATGGAATGTTCTGCTGTAGAATCCCACTCCAGAGGCATCCAGGTGACACATTTTGGCATTACGCCTTCTCAGGTGACATCTGGTGCTTCATATTATATCACAGAAGGAGGGCTGGCCAGGAGGCCCAGCATGCCCTGAGGGCCACTGGAACTTAGAAATGTCACTCTCTCCCACATTCTAACATGTTTCCCTGGTCCTGTCAGCCTGCATCTATATCCTGTGACGCTAAAAAAAAAAAATTCTAGGGAAAAGAAAATAGAATTGAAAAATTTTAGAGCTGAAAGGGAACTTTGATATTATTTTATAAACAGCAGAGGAAACCGAGCCCCAGAGGGGTTCAAGACTTGCCCAAGGTCACTGACAGCGAGCTGGCGGCAGATGACGACCTCAGCCAACATCTTCTTGCCCCTGGCCAGACCTACACATCAGAGTTGAAGCAGCTCGTGGCAACTGAGGTCAGTTGGTACTGCTGCTACTACTACTAACAGTAATAACATATCTTTTATCGAGTATTTACAATACTGGGCACCGTATTTAGCCTTTAGAAAAATTACTTCACAAAATTCTCGCAACCATCCCATAAGGTAAGTCAGTAACAGAACGTTTGATTAACGGGAATTAATTTTTCCAGGTGGTAGGAAACCTAGAATTAGCTCACTGGCTCAGAAGTTCAGCAGTGGGGAAGCTGGGTGCCCTGTGATCACCTCGGCCTTTGCCAAGCTGCAGGGTGATGGCGGGGTGCGCAGGCGCGGAGCAAGGCCGGCAGCTCCAGCCCAGAGAGCACAGCGGGGTCAAGGCAGGGTCAAGGCGGGGTGCGCAGGCGCGGAGCAAGGCCAGCAGCTCCGGCCCACACAGCACAGCGGGGTCAAGGCGGGGTCAAGGCAGGGTCAAGGCGGGGCGCGCAGGCGCGGAGCAAGGCCGGCAGCTCCAGCCCCATGCACAGGAAGTGGGAGACCTTCCCGGAGGACCCCGAGTTCTGTGCACGTGGCGTTGGCCAGCGCTGTGTCCTGTTGTCCCCGTTGCCAGGGAGACGGGGCAAATGAAGACGACGTGTAGCGTTTTTTCTGCTGCTACAGAAGACAGAGGCGAGGAATAGGGCTAGGAGTTGGCGCTGGATAAACCCAGCAACACCGGCGTCGTCCCCAGCCTCGTGCTTCAGAGCGGGAAGCTGCCCAGAGCGGCCGGCGCGGGCGGAGCTGCTCGGGCTCGCCATGGGCGAGGTCCGCCGTGACGAGGACGCCGAGGCTGCCGGGTCTGGAGCGGGTTCAAACACTCACGACAGGGGACGGGCTGTCCCCGGAGTGAGGTGACGCTGCCGCCAGAACAGTGAACGGAAGGCAACTCAGAAGAAGGGCTGCCTGACGGGTGTTTGGAAGTGGGCACTTCAGAAAACGTCTTTTCACTCCACATTTAATGTTTATTTAAAATCTGTATCTCATACACATACATACCTGATGTGATATGTATGCTACATATGTTCAGTGCTGTTTCATACACATTTCATAAATACATATTTAACACGGTATTTCATATTTTCTCCCTAACTCTCTTTTCTGGGAGAGTTTAGTCTTTCCAGCCTTGGGTTCGCCAACCATTAGCCCTTTGAAGCAGGCGGTTCCCACAGGTGGTGAGGGATTCATGTAATAAAAGAACAAAGAATGGGGCTGTTTATTCCTTCAAATTGGCAATTATATGTGGACAAAATCATTATAACTCATAAAAATCATTATAATCCTTTAAAAAATAATTCATTGTAATTTATTCAAAACCAAGATAATCATTATAATTCATTCAAAATCATTATAGTGATTATAATAATTTTCCACATGTACTTGCTAATAATACCCAGTGTTGTCAAAGGCTGATGGAATAAATTAGCATATTCCTCCTGAAAGTAGTGTGTCAAAAGCCCTAAAACATGTACATATGCTTTGATCCAGCAATTTAAGTCTAATATTTTATTCTGAGGAAATAAATGTGAATGTATATTAAAAAAATAGTGACAAGCATGCTCAGCCCAGCATTATTTTATAATAGAGAAAAAGTAGCAACAACATGAGCAAAAAAGCAAATTGGAGAAAATATATTAATATTGTAAAGTTCAAAGTGAAACTGAGAAATAAAAATAAAATCCTAAGGCCCCCCAACCTCTTGGCCTCAGGGACCTCAGAGAAAACTTACAAACTGAGTTCCTGGCTGTGACGGGACAGGAGGTCAGACTCCTTCTCATACCTGCTCCCTCGCTGATGGCCGTTAGACTTTCTCTCCTAAGGATTGAAAAGGACCAGCCCTTAAAATAAAAAAATAAAAAAGAGACTGGCTCCACTGCTGATTTCAACCAGCTGCCCAACGCTGCCCCTCCCTTTCTTGTGGTCTCAAGACAAACCCCGACCAGCATTCCTTCCTGAGAAGGGACCACCCGGCACAGTGATTCTGCCAGTCTGCCGAGGCTGCACGCTGTGAGCCTTTGTGTCCTCTGCTCACCTTTTGGCGTGTAGTACCTCACTGTGAGACACTCAGATGCTTAGGCACCACTCTAAGTGAACACGGGATGCGTGTCGCATACGTGTCAGCCTGCTCTGTATCACATTCCTCTCCTCCACGAAGTTCACAGCTTCTCCTGTAACTGTTGCATGTGTGCACTTAGCCAAGCCAGTCAGCTCGAACTCCAGCCTCCTCCTTCCCTCCTTTGAAGTGCTCGCTCTCAGCGTCTGCGGAGGCAGCCAGCCTGCAGCCCTTTATGAGAGGTAATTATCTCCTTTCTAAATTTATGAACCTGTGATTCTTTGGCGGACAAAACAAAGCACATGTGGTAAAATTATAAAGAAAAGCAAGGAAATTATAAACTCAAGA
Organism: Eulemur rufifrons; assembly: GCF_041146395.1. NCBI lineage: Eukaryota > Metazoa > Chordata > Mammalia > Primates > Lemuridae > Eulemur > Eulemur rufifrons. The sequence goes on along the minus strand of NC_091011.1, from coordinate 1,906,608 downwards.
CGTGGGATAACGGCAGGGGTGCAATAAGGAAGACTCTCAGGGGACCTCAGCTCTAGTTCTCAAGTGGGGCCAGGGTGCAGTGTGATGATTCTATCATATTCGGTCTGCGTCAATCACAGTTAAGCCATTTTAACTGGGGTGAGGTGGTATCTCATTGTGGTTTTGATTTGCATTTCCCCTGATGATTGTGATGTTGAGCACTGTTTATATAACTGTTGGCCATTTGTATGTTGTCTGTTGAGATCCTTTGCCAACTTTTTAATGGGAGTATTTTTATTTTGTTTCTTATGTATTCTAGATATTAGCCCCTTGTCAGGTGAATAGTTTGCAAGTATTTTCTCCCATTCTGGACACTGACTCCTTACTCTGCTGTCTCCTTTGCAGTGCAGAAGCTTTTTAGTCTGACATAATCCCATTTGTCCATTTTTTTTTTCTTTTGCTGCCTGTACTTTTGAGGTTTTCTCTGTAAAATCTTTGCCCAGACCAATGTCCTGAAGCATTTCCCCTAAGTTTTCCTCTAGTAGTTTCATAGTTTCAGATCTTACGTTTAAGTCTTTAATTCATTTTTAGTTAATTTTTGTATATAGTGAATGGCAGGGGTCAAGTTTTGTTTCTCTGCATGTTTATATCTGGTTTTCCCAGCACCATTTATTGAAGAGGGAGTCTTTTGCCAATGTATATTCCTGGCACCTTTGTCAATAGTCAGTTGGCTGCAAATGTGTAGATTTATAGCTGGGTTCTCTATTCTGGTGCATGGTCAATGTGTTCATTTTTATACCAGTACCATGTGATTTTGGTTACTACAGCTTTTGAAGACAGGTATTGTGATGGCTCCAGCTTGGTTCCTTTTGCTCAGTATTGCTTCAGTTATTTGGGGTATTTCTGTGTTTTCATAAAAATTTTAGGATTGTTTTTTCTGTTTTTGTGAAGAATGTCTTTGGTATTTTGATAGAAATTGCATTGAATGTGTAGATTGCTTTGGGTAGGATGATGATTTTTAACAAACATGAATTCTTATAATCCACAAGCATTGGATGTCTTTTCATTCATTTGTATCCTCTTCAATTTCTTTTGTCAGTGCTTTGTAGTTTTCATTGCAGAGATCTTTGACCTCCTTGGTTAAGTTTATTCTTAGGTATTTTATTTGTTGCTATTGTAAATGGGATTGCTTTCTTAATTTCTTTTTCAGCTAGTTATCATTAGTGAATAAAAATGCTACTGGTTTTTGTACATTGATTTTGCATCCTTCACTGAAATTTTTTGGCCATTTTTAAGAGGTTTTGTGTGTGTGTGTGTGTGTGTGTGTGTTTGTGTGTATGTGAAGTCTTCAGGTTTCACTGTATATAAGATTATGTCTTCTGCAAGGAGTGATGATTTGACATTCTTTTTTCCAGTCTCGATGCCTTTTATCTCTTTCTCTTGTTGATTGTTTTGGCCAGGACTTCCAGTACTATGTTGAATAAGAACATAGTCAAAGTAGGCATCCTTGTCTTGTTCCCATTCTTAGAGGAAATTCTTTCGGCTTTTCTCCATTCACGGATGTTAGCTGTGGGTTTGTCACATATGGCATTTATTATGTTGAGGTATGTTTCTAATTTGTTTAAGAGTTTTTATCAAGAAGAAATGTTCGCTTTCGTCAAACATTTTTTCTGCATCTATTGAGATAATCACATGGTTTTTGTCCTTCATTCTGTTGATTTAATGTATCACATTTACTGATTTACATATGTTGAACCATTCTTGCATCTCTGGGATAAATTCCACTTGATCATGGTGTATTACCTGTTTTAATGTGTTGTGGTATTCATTTTGCTAGTACTTTGTTGAAGATTTTTGCATCTATGTTCAGCAGGGATATTGGCCTGTAGCTTTGTTTTTTTGTTGTGTCCTTGTCTGGTTTTGGGATGAAGGTCTCATAGAATGAGGTAGAAAGAATTCCCTCTTCAATTTTTTGGAATAGTTTGAGAAGAATTAGTGTTATTTTTTCTTTGTAAATTTGGTAGAATTCAGCAGTAAAGCCATCCGGTCCCGGGCTTTTCTTTTTTGAGAGACTTTTATTACTGACTCAATCATGATATTTGTTTTTAGTCTGTTCAGGTTGTCTACTTTTTTCTGGTTCAATCTTTATAGATTGTGTATGACCAGAAATTTCATCTATGTTTTCCAGTTTGTTGGAGTATAGTTTTTTTGTAATAGTCTCTAATGACCCTTTGTATTTCTGTGGTATCAGTTGTAATGTCCCCCTTTTTGTTTCCTACTTATTTGGGTCTTCTTTTTTTTTGGTGAGGAGTCTAGCTAATGTTTTATCTACTTTGTTTGTCTTTTCAAAAAACCAACTTTTTGTTTTGTTGATCCTTTGTAATTTTTTTGTCTCTAGTGAGTGTAGTTCTTTAGATCTTTACTATTTCTTCCCTTCTATTAATTTTGGGTCGTTTTTGCTTTTCTAGTTCTTTTAAGTGCATCAGCTTTTGCTGTACCCCATAGCTTTTGTTATGTTGTATTTCAATATTCATTTGTTTCAAAATATATTTTGATTTCCTTCTTGATTGCTTCATTGACCCAGTGGTCACTCAGGAGCGCACTGTTTAACTTTTGTGTATTTTATTTTCCAAAGTTCCTCTTGTTATTGATTTCTAGTTTTATTTCATTGTGATTCGAGAAGATACTTAGTATGATTTCTTCTTTTTAAAATTTGTCGAGACTTGTTTTATGGCCTAACTTATATAGTCTATCTTGGAGAGTGTTCCGTGTGCTGATGAGAAGAATGTGTATTCTGGAGCTGTTGGATAAAATGTTCTGCAAATGTCTGTTTGGTCCATCAGTTCTGAAATGCAATTTAAGTCCAATGTTCCTTTGTTGACTTTCTGTTCAAATGATCTGCCCGATGCTGAGAGTGGGGTGTTGAAATCCCCAGCTATTATTGTCTTGAATTCTGTCTCTCTCTTTAGATCAAATATTTGTTTTATATTTCTGAGTGCTCCCTTGTTGGGGGGATGCCAGGAGTTCGAGACTCTCCCAACAAATTGGGTCCCAGGCAGGAACGTCAAAAGAGATTGGAAATAAAGGAGACAGAGACAAAGTACAGATTAAAGTGATGGGGAAATTTGGGGTCCTCCAGCATTCCCGTGAGCCAAGAGGCCACGAGTGGAGTCCTACATCAGTATTTATTCTTTCAGCAAACAATTGTTATCAGTCACCGATTTACATGTACATATCATGAGTTTAAGTTTCCAGGTCTCCCAAAGTAACAATAAACTAAATACACACAGGTTAAAGGTAAAATCATGAGTCAGCAGTCAAGTTTATAATCCAAACAGGAACAAAGAGACCACGTACTTCTTTCTACTTTATCTAGTTCCTCATTTACTGAGACATGAACTCAGGAGAGAGAAAGGAACATTGCCTCAGGCTTAGAATAGCAAACTGCTCTTATCTGCTGGGCTGACATCCTTTGATCCTTCCCTCTGCCTTCGGATTTGGTCCGTTTGCAGACATCCAGGCTGTGGCCTTCAGGCTTCCAGGTGGGGTCCGTTGCAGACATCCCTGATCAAGGTTGAGCAGCTTTTTGCTCAGTGAACTGACACGTCCACAGGTTGCTCTTTGGCAAAGTCCTGTCCCACTCTTGGGGTTCTCATGTCTCAACCTTAACCCTCAGCATCTCCCCCTTTTTTCTTAGCACCGAGTTGATGAAGTTGAATCGCCATGCCTGCTAAATATTGGTCTCCGGATTCTTGCTTTCTTCAGAGTTGTCTCCAGACTACAAGCAAGCATAAGCAAATGATTAAAACAACTCCAAAAGAAGCTAAAGCAGAGCTTCCCAGAATAGTCAAGTGGGGAGTCAGGTTTACAGACCTGATCCCAGAAGAAATGCCATTTAATATATCAGTTTCAGAGAGTAAATCCAGCTTTTGGCTAAAAGTACTTAATATTTCTTGTTGTAAATTTCCAATTTCAGCGGAAAGAATTCCTTGGTTAAATAAATGTTTTTTAATATTTTCTCAAGGGAATCGAGTCTGATTATAAATATGAGGTGTGTCACAAAACTGGGTAATGTTCCAATCACACCGAAGTCTTATTTGTTTTTGTAGACTCATGACTTGGTCTCCCAGTAAAGTGACTGCTTGCTGCAGGTCAGCCACTTGGGTCACTAATTTACTGTCAATTTGATTTTGGGTAGACCACAATTGATTTGAGCCCTGGTGCCAATTCTGTACGAGCTCGGTAGTTTGGATAGTTTGGTGCAGAGCCACTCGTGCTGTAGCAGAAGAGGCGGTCACAGCAATGATTCCCAAAATGGCTACAATCAACAGGCTGATAAATCTTTTAGAGCACTTAAGAATGTGGTTTAGCAGTTTGTCTAGTAGGAACATTGCTGGAGTTTCTTGTCATATGCTATTCATCTTAACAGACAGCCATAATCCAGTCCTAGCCTTCAAAATATAAACTGATTCTGTATAAGGGCTAAACTTTTTTGAGTTGTTAATACAAGTATAACATGAACAATTCTCATAAGACACTAAAAAAGAGGAGTCATCGTATTTAGCAGGTCCTATCATAAGTAAATAGGTAATCTTACACAAGCTTGCGTGTGGTGAGTTAAATTGAGAGTAAAAGTCCATTCCTTGCTGTTGTTCATTCCCCAGATACAGGGGCTGGCCCAGGCTTGTAACGGATATAAAGCAGCTGACAGCTTCCATACCTGGCCATGGACAGGACCATGTACTATGTGAGGTGCTGGAGGGGAAGGACCTCCGTTCACGGAGGCAATATGACTTGGAAAGCCAGTGTCTTTAACCAACATAGAGACGGCAGATTTATTCCAAGTGAATTCCTAAGATTGGGAGTGGAAGCAGGATGCCCACAGGGGCTCCAATCGAGAATGTTCCCACAGGACACCCAGCAAGGATGCGGCCCACGTATCTCCTACGGTTTTCCCAATATACCCAGGTTTTTGAATCAGTAACTTCTGCCTTTTTGCAGATGGGCATATTCAGAGGGGTAACTCTGCTTTTTCCAAAAAATAAAAGTAGAATCGGTTACAAGAAATAACCAGGCCTTTGTGTTCTCACCAGTTGTTTTAGTGGTGACCAGCCAGGTTTGGGTGGCAGGTTTTAGACAATGGGAACCTTTGCCAATACATATGGGAGGGCCTTCTGTCCCCACCTCGTCTCTTTTGATTTTAGTGCCTTCCTCATTAGGTTTCATGGGACCACGATAATCAGAAGGTCTCGGCAGCCAATTAGAATCATTAACAAACACCAAGAAAGAGGTATCTGCCCAATTAACAATTTTATTTAAAGGGGGGTTTGGAATATATGCCCAATAGTGGTGGGTTTGATTGCTAGAGGCATCTACCGCTGTGTGCAAAATGCAGACCATAGCAAGAAAAAGACTTACAGACGTTTTGGGTGCGTTGGCTTGTGACAGCCCATTTTCCACCTTCTCACGTGTCTTCCTCAGCTGGCCCCAAGTGATGACTGATGCCTGTGGTGTTCTTCTGGAGGGGCGTCAGTGGGTCTCTTGTTGTTCAGACTCATCCTGGAGAGTTCTTCTGTTATGGCCTCGGGCATGTATTGCGGCATCTTCCATTTCCTCCATTTGGGGCTTGATCCTTCTGCTTGGAATCCACATGGTCTGTCCGTCATCTGTCAAGACACAAGCATAACCTTGACCCAACATCTTGGCCCATCCTACTTTCCATTTTCCTACCATTTCATCTTTCCACCAGATAGGCTGATGAGGGCAGGAATTAGACTGTTTGTTTTCTCCCCAATGTTTCTCTACTGCTGTTAAGTTTTCTTCCTTGCGAATGTTTAAACAATTTAAAGTGAATAAGGCTTGATTTATTCTATCTTTTGGTGTATGTATCCCTCCCCCTTTCTGTTTTAGAAGCATATTTTTTAAGGTTAGATGAGTACGTTCTATAATGCCCTGTCCTTGGGGATTATAAGGAATGCCAGTTCTATGTTTGATATTCCACCTTGAACAAAAGGTTGCAAAAGTATGAGCAACATAGGCAGGACCATTGTCCGTTTTTATAGCTGCTGGAATTCCCATAACTGAAAAACAGGAATATAAGTGAGAGAGTACATGATGAACAGTTTCTCCTGTAGAAGGAGTGGCCATAATAAAACCAGAATAAGTGTCTACAGTAACATGCACTACTCCAAGCTTGCCAAACTCAGGAATGTGAGTAACACCCATTTGCCACAGTTCATTAGATGAAAGACCTCGGTGATTAACCCCAGCTGGGAGACTAGGCCGATTAATTGTTTGGCAAGTAGGACAGTGAGAGATAGTATGTTTGGCTTGATTATCTGTTATGTGGAATTTTTTAACCAAGCCTTTGGTATTGATATGAGTTAGTTGATGAAATTGAGCTGCTTCTTGAACAGAGCCGGTAAGTAACTGATCTATTTTTCATTGCCAGCAGCCAAAGGTCCCGGAAGGTGGGTGTGAGATCTAATACGAGTAACAATAGTGGAGACTGGCGGCTCCGAATTATAGATTGAAGGTGCTGGAACAGCTTAGAAATTTCCTCAGTTTCTGTACTAGTAACAGTTTCTATGGCTAGAACTACTCGTTCTCCCTGGATCCAGACTGCAGAGGGAGAGTGTTCCGAGGGGTATACAATTAAATCCACCCCTGTTGTGAGGTCCATTCTAGATAGTTGAGCTTCATGTACATGAGACTGAATCCATGCCAATTCCTCTTTTGCCACCTCAGTCAGTTGACGAGGGCTGTTAAGGTCAGAGTCACCTTTTAATATATCAAACAAATTGCTTAAAGCATAGGTAGGAATGCCTAGCATGGGTCTAAGCCAATTTATATCTCCTAATAACTTTTGAAAATCTTTTAAAGTTTGCAGTTTGTCCATATGAATTTGCACCTTTTGAGGAACTATTTTGTCCCTGTCTATAAGCCACCCTAAATAAATAAGTTTAAAAATAAGTAAATGGATAAAAAAAGGTAAAAAAAATAAGTAAATGGATAATCTTGTTGGACTTTATCTTCTGCAGTTGCCAACCAGTACTGAGGTAATGCTTGTCTGGCTTTGTGGTATAATTGTTCTAAGTCTTGCCTAGATGAGCAGGCAAACAAGATGTCATCCATATAATGAATAATGTAACTGTAAGGAAAACAATTCCTTAATGTTTCTAAAGGCTGATTAACAAAATATTGACACAAGGTCGGGCTCCTAAGCATGCCTTGTGGCAATACTTTCCACTGATATCTTTTAGTTGGCTTATGATTATTCAAAGTGGGAACAGTAAAAGCAAATTTTTCTCTGTCAGCAGGTTGTAAAGGAATTGTAAAAAAGCAGTCTTTTAGATCTACCATTATTATATGCCAATCTTTGGGAATCATAGTTGGAGATGGGTGGCCTGGTTGAAGGGCCCCCATAGGTTGAATAACAGAATTAATTTTTCTTAAGTCTGTTAACAATCACCATTTACCAGATTTTTTCTTAATAACAAATACGGGGGAGTTCCAAGGACTAGTGGACTCCTCTGTGTGACCTGCTTGCAACTGCTCTTCAGCTAAAGAGTGTAGAGCACCAAGTTTCTCTTGATTTAGTGGCCACTGCTCAATCCATATAGGTTCCTGTGAAATCCATTTCAGAGCCAGTGCATAGTGGTGGCCGCTATCCTAAATTTGGATAGCCTAAGCCTTGTCGGGGAGAGTGATCTCTTGGTGCTATTGAAGTCTTGGCTCCTTGGCCCCTTTTGCCAAGGCCAAAATAAGGGTTAAAATTCATATTAAGCATCACCTGCTTAGCAGGAGGAGAAAGGGTAGATATGCTGACAAAAGCTCCCCATTGTTGTAACAAATCTCTTCCCCAAAGGTTAATAGCAATATTCGCCGCATAAGGTTGTGAAGTAGCTGTCTGCTCCTTGGGTCCATGACAGTTCAATATTTGTTGGCTTTGAAATATATTGGTCATAGCCCCAATTCCAGTAAGAATTGTGGGGACCTGTCGAAATGGCCAAGTAGACGGCCAAAACCTCTTTGATATTTTGTAACATCAGCATCAGTATCCACAAGTCCAATGAAAGTTTTGCCATTTAAGTTCCAATTGAGGCCTTTGATCATTAATGAAAGTTTGCCAGTATACTTTAGTTCCAGTATTCCCAAATCTTCCCTGCCTTTGTACATTAGATTTCCCTTTTTGAATATAGGGTAACAATAAAAGTTGAGCTATGCCATCTCCAGCCTGAATTTGATAATCAATATTATAACTCATCATGACCGAAGTCTCCCCTGAATAATCTGAATCAACTACTCCTAAATGAACTGTAACTCCTTTTATAGTGAGAGAGCTTCTGCCAATAATTAATCCTACTGCAGCTGGAGGAAGAGGGCCAAATATACCGTAGGTACCCTTGCATATGGCAGCAGATGGCGTTAGAAGACTGTTATCACGGGACGGCAGATCTAGTGCAGCGCTCCCGGTTGTTGCTGGTGAAAGATTACTAACCCTTAATTTGGGGGGGGGCAGGTTGGAAATTGATTTGGGGACTGTTGGTTGGGATTGCTCACGCTGTCCTCTGAAGTTTGTGGTTGTCAGGTGGGGAACTGCTGAACTAGATTGTTGCCCAAATTGGTTTTCTTGGGGCCCCGAGCTGGCCCCTGCCCCCAGTTTCCTGACTCTGTAAGGGGCTGGCTGTTAGCATGAAATTTAGAACAGCATTCGCTGGCCCAATGACGTCCCTTTCCACAGCAGGGACAAAGTTCTGGAGAAGGACCGGTCGGCTTGCCATCACTGTTAGATGTTCTCGGAGGTTATGGGCAATCCTTTTTCATGTGGCCCTTTCTGCCACAATTGAAGTAACTAGAGGCTGTTTTTTGGCCATTTGGGCCTTTTCCTCGGATAGCTTCTGTCAGTAATTGCATTTTACAGGTATCCGAGCCAAAATCACAAGTTTTTATATACTCCTCTAGCGGCGCACCATTGGACTTAAGAGGGCGCAAAAGCTGCTGACATTCTGAATTAGCATTGTCAAAGGCCAGTGTATGTAACAGCATGTTCCTTAAAGGAGGGGGACTGACAGTTTTTTGTACAACATCCTGAAGTCTAGAAATGAAGTGAACATAAGGCTCATTAGCAGCCTGTTTAACATTAACACAAGAGGGCACTGTCTGTCCAGCAGGGGTTATCTTATCCCAGGCTCTAAGGCAGCACTGATGGACCAAGTAATAGCTAGACTGTCATACTTCAGTTGAGCGTCTGTGCCAAACCATCTTCCTTGTCCTAATATTTGCTGTGATATCCATAGGCGGATCCTGGGAACGGTTATGCCAGGCTTACTGGCGAGACTCATCAGCCCACCAAGTGGTGAACTGAAGGAATTCAGATGAAGACAAAACCGTTCGAGTAAGCATTTCCCAATCCCAAGGAATCAATCTTCCTGTTTGTGCCAATCCCTCGAGCAAGCCTTCTGTATAAGGAGGGCTGGTACCATAAGAAACACAGGCTTGCTTTAGAAGTTTTAAAGTTTTAAATGGGATAGGTTCATGAATGTAGTGTGGTTCCCGGGGCACCTGAGGTGTCCGGTCTGGAGCATCAGAATCCGAATCTGGCTGTACCACAGCAACTGGGGAAAGATAAGCCTCAAGATCTCCTTTAAACTATGCCTCTCATATGTCTCCCTGGATCCCTGTCCATCGTTTCAAGACTTTCTTTAGAGTCCTTTTAGGCTGAGCATGTTGTTTTAAAGAGAAATCAGACGTACAAAGTAAAGGTGCCGAAGGTGAAAATCTAGAACAAGGAAAGTCTCTAACTGAGTCTCATTCTCTCAGCAGGGCTCTGACAGCCTGCCGCCACTGCCACAGCCTAAGCGTACCTGGAGGAGGGAACCAACAGCACTGCTTGGCAACCAAAAGCAATAGCTCCTCAAAAGTGTTTTGTTTGACAACGACCCCAGAACTCCTCAGCAAAGTTTACAGTAGTTCAGTATATTCAGAGCATTTTGACTGATTCTGCCCATTTGTTACCCTGATTGAGAAAATCCCCAGAGTTTAAACTTACACTTTCTGGCTGGCAGGGCTCATAGCCCTCTCCGGGTCTCCGTGACATGGTACGGGAGGGAATCTGCTTCACTCTGGTGAAGTCTTCTGCCTCGTGGACCCTGCTTGCTGCACCAGTTGCCGGGAGTTTGCGACTCTCCCAACAAATCGGGTCCCAGGCAGGAACGTCGAAAGAGATTGGAAATAAAGGAGACAGAGACAAAGTATAGATTAAAGTGATGGGGAAATCCGGGGTCCTCCAGCATTCCTGTGAGCCAAGAGGCCACGAGTGGAGTCCCACATCAGTATTTATTCTTTCAGCAAACAATTGTTATCAGTCACCGATTTACATGTACATATCATGAGTTTAAGTTTCCAGGTCTCCCAAAGTAACAATAAACTAAATATACACAGGTTAAAGGTAAAATCGTGAGTCAGCAGTCAAGCTTATAATCCAAACAGGAACAAAGAGACCACGTACTTCTTTCTACTTTATCTAGTTCCTCATTTACTGAGACATGAACTCAGGAGAGAGAAAGGAACATTGCCCCAGGCTTAGAATAGCAAACTGCTCTTATCTGCTGGGCTGACATCCTTTGATCCTTCTCTCTGCCTTGGGATTACAAGCCCAGGTCCATTTGCAGACATCCAGGCTGTGGCCCTCAGGCTTTGAGGTGGGGTCCGTTGCAGACATCCCTGATCAAGGTTGAGCAGCTTTTTGCTCAGTGAACTGACATGTCCACAGGTTGCTCTTTGGCAAAGTCCTGTCCCATTCCTGGGGTTCTTGGATATATATATATATTTAGAATTGTTATATCCTCTTGCTGAATTTTTTTTTTTTTTTTTGAGACAGTGTCTCACTCCATTGCCCCAAGTACAGTGGCGTCAGCGTACCTCACAGCAAGCTCAAACTCCTGGGCTCAAGCAATCCTCCTGCCTCAGTCTCCTTTGCTGAATTGACCCCTTTCTCTTTAATTACCTTGTGTCTTTTTACTGTTTTCGAGTTAAAGTTTATTTCATCTAATATACATATAGCTACTTTTGCTCACATTTTATTTCCATTTGCATGAAGTATCTTTTCCCATCCTTTCACTTTTAGTGTACGTGTCTTGACAGGTGAAGTTAGTTTCTTGTAGGCAGCATAGAGTTAGGTCATTTTTTAAATTCATTCGGCCAGTCTGTATCTGTTAAGTGGGAAATTTAATCTATTTGCATTCAGGGTTATTATTGAAGGGTGAGGACTTATTCCTGTCATTTTGTTAATTGTTTTCTGGTTGCTTTGTATATCCCTTGTTCCTTTCTTCCTCTCTTATTTATCATTGCTGTTTTATGGTTTTTTTAGTGGTATAACAACATTTGAGTAGTTTCTCATTTGTGTGTCTGCTCAACCAGTGAGTTTTTTGCTTTTGTGTTTTTTCAAAATGATATAGAATCCTTTCACATCCAGATGTAGGACTCCCTTAAGTATTTCTTGTAGGTTTTGTCTCGTGGTGATGAATTCCCTTGGCTTTGGTTGTCTGGGAAAGACTTTATTTCTCCTTCATTTTTGAAGGATAGCTTTGCTGGTGTGGTATTCTTGGCTGCTAGGCGTCTTTTTTTTTTTTTTTTTTTTTTTTTTCCTTTTTTTCTTTCAGTACTTTGACTATATCATCTCATTCTCTCCTGGCCTGTAAGGTTTCTGCTAAGAAATCTGATGTTAGTCTGATGGGGTTTTCCTTATATGTGACTTGACAATTTTCTCTTGCTGTTTTTAGAATTCTCTTTGTCTTTGTCTTGGAGAAGACATTTTGGGGTTGAATCTATTTGGGGATCTTTAAGCTTCCTGTATCTGGAGAAATTTTCAGCCATATTTTATTAAATGGGTTTTCTACGCTTTTGCTCATCTCTTCTTCTGGAACTCCTCAAATTTGAATATTTGTTAGCTTTGTAGTGTCCTATGTGTCATGTAGGATTTCTTCATTCTTTTTTGATGTTTTTTCTTTTCTTTTTTGATTGGGTTATTTCTAAAGACCTGTCTTCAACTTCAAAAAGTCTTTCTTCTGTTTGATCTGTTTGATCTGTTTTATTGTTGAAGCTCTTGATTATATTTTTTTATTAAATTCGTTGAATTCTTCAGTTCCAGGATTTCTGTTTGGTTCTTTTTTTATGACATCTCTTTGTTGAATTTCTCATTCAGATCATCATTTTTCTTATTTCTTTGTTTACCCATGTTCTTTTGTATATCACTGAGCTTCGTTAATAATATCTTGAAGACTTCATAATTTTTTTCATTAAAATCTATTGCTGAAGAATCATTGTATTCCTTTGGAGGTGTCATGTTTCCTTTTTCATATTTCTTGTTTGCTTACATTGATATCTGTTCAACTGGTGTAATAGTTGCCTCTTTCGATTGTATGAATTGGCTCTCATAGTGAAAGACTTTTACCTACAGATGTGTCTCTAGTGTTGGTTGGGTAAGGTGCTTTGACTTTGATTCTGAGTAGGTGCAGTAGTGTAGTCTCCATAGGATTTCTTCAGCTATAATTAGGATCAGTAATGTCTATGAGTTCCTCTGTGGCTTAGGCTGTAGTTGTTAGTGGAGACTGTAAAGAGGCTTTGCTGGGGATGAAGATGCCAGTGGTGCCAGTGGTGGCAGTGGTGAGCCAAGTGTGCCTGTCCTTGGGCCCTTCCTTGAGTGGCATACACGGGCACTGGTGGTAGCAAGTCTGGGAAGACCAATCTTTGGGCCCCCAAGTGGCTTGCTCAGGTTTCATCAGTGGCAGTAGTGATCTAGGTGGGTGGGTGAGTGGGTCCTTGTGCCCTTGGGCAGCATGTACAGCATCAGCCATAGCAGTAGTAGTGATGGTCCAACCTTTGGGTCCCCAGGTGGATGTGTGGGTACCAATAATGGCAGCAGTGGGCTGGGTGGGCCCCCAGGTGGCTGCTGGTGGAGGTGGTGGCACTAAGCTGGACCAGGCCTGTTCTCAGGCTCCTGGGAGGAGTACGTTAACAATGGCAGTGGCGGGTGGGACAGGTTGATCCCCATACCCCCAGATGATGTATGCAGGTGCCAGTAGGCTGGATGGGCCTGTCATCACGGCCCCAGATGGCATGCTAGGGCACCGGCTGCAGGCAGGTTGGGTCTGTTGTTAGGCCCCTGATGGTGTGCACACATGCCAGCAGTGGCAGGCAGGATGGATCCATCCCCAGGCCCATAGACAACATGCACAGGCACTGGCAGGGGTAGCACTGGTGGGTGGACCTGTCCTCAGGCCCTCTGATTGTGCATGCAGGTGCAGGCTGTGGTAGGCAGGGCAGAACAATCCCCAGGCTCTTAGATCAGCTCAGGTACCAATGGCAGTGGTGGGTACAATGGACCTGTCCTCAGGTCCCCAGATGGTGTGCGTCGGCACCAGTGGTGGTGGGTGAATCCACCAGCCCCCTGGACAACATGCATGGGAGTTGATGGTGGCAGCGGGTAGGTGGGCCTGTTCTCAGCCCCCCTAATAATGCACGTGAATGCTAGATGTGTGGGTGGGGCCAATCAATCCCCAAGTCCCCTGGATGGCATACATGGGCAGTGCTGGTGGCAATGAGTGGGGCAGACCTATCCTCAGACCCCAGCAAGACACCCAGACAGTTTGGTCCCCAGGTCCCCTGAAGGCCTGTGCAGGCGTGGTGGCCCTACTGCTGGGCAAGGCAGGGTTTCTGTCAGCAGCAGCAGCAGCCCCAAGCAGGTGGCTCTCAGGTTCTGGGGAGCACACGCTTTGGCTCCCTTTGCCCAGGGATCAGGCTCTCCATTGTGCTGCACTGCCTGTTCCCTAGGATGTAGGACGCCGTGTGGCCCAGAGTGCTGGGGACCCAGCCACACCTTCGGGTTTAGCCAGCATTGTGATGGTGGACGTGGGAATGTCAGCAAGGGTCCAGGGATGTGGAGGTGCAGGGACTGTTGAGCCCCAGGACAGTCTGGAGGAGACTGGGCTCTCAAAATCATGCTGCAGCTGCTTGGGTTTTGAGGAGTGAGAAGGACCCAGCGTGAACTCCCTCCTTGGAACAGTGTGGTCATGTGGACTACAAGCAGCTTCCTATTCTAGTCTCAGGGCCGACAAGGGCCAAGGGGCTCTCCCATGGCTAGGACTGCAGGAGTCTGTGGTGGGAATGTGGACCACTATGGACCTCTCACTTACCTTGCCCTGCATGTGAGTTTCTTCTGGCTCTGAGCCAATCCCAGCTGGGCAGGCTGTTTTGCTTCCCTTTCCTTCCATGCCTCAGAGGGTCCCGGTCACTTCCCTACTGAATTCCAGTGTCCTCTCTTAGATGCTCTATTGGATGTGTGATTATCTACTCGCTGTTTTGGTCCCTTTTTGTGGGGGAGGCAAGTGTACCTCTAGTCAGCCATCTTGAAGCCCCTGTCTCTGAATGTGTAACATATTGTTTACAGTTCATGGCTTGTTCTCAGATGCTTACAGATCTCATCCTACATAAATGGTAAGGATAAAAAGATAGTTGTGCAAAGCTTCTCTTTCTAGCTCTGACTGGCTCATCACCCATTACTGGGCAACACACAGGAAGGGGATGTGTGGAGTGCTGGTGGGGTACGTGCAACCTCTTGGCTTCCTTCTTTACATCATCTTGGTACAGAAGATGGAGAATATGTGGAGAATGTGTCAGAGAAAATCCCTCTCTTCACACCCCTCTGACTAACTACACCACGGACCTAGACTCCTCACAATGAGCAGAGGGTTGAGGCAGAGTTCATTCCCTCTCTCACTATGCTTCAATTTCTCTTGCTCAGGGAATTGTGGAATGAGACAGAGTAGAGGATTTTTCACATTTGTTGATTATCCACTACGTGCAAGCTTTGTATAAGCAACAGGTAGTGCAATCTGCCTTTTATAGTTGGGGAAACTGAGACTTGAGGTTCAATCATTTGCCTGAAGACGTGCAGCTAACAATTAGTAGACTCAGGACTGGAGCAGGCTGTCCACCTTCAGAGCCCATGGTCTTTCCACGACGCCAGCAATGGATAGTTATGGCCACATGGACTGCCCTCACATATACTTTGTCCTCTTTGGCATGCAGAGAGTACTAGAAGTTGAGAACTGCTATGGACTGAATGTCTGTGCACCCCCCGAAATTCTTACGTTGAAACCTAATGTGACGGTGTTTGAAGGTGGGGCCTTTGGGAGGTGATTAGGTCATGAGGGGGGATCTCCTGTGAATGGGATTAGTCGCCCCAGAAAACCCCCTCACCCCTTCTGGCAAGTAAGGTTACAATAAGAAGATAGGTGTTTATGAACCAGGATGCAGACCTTCACTAGACACTGAATCAACCAACACCTTGATCTTGGACTTCCCTGCCTTGCTGACTGTAGTAAGTTACAGTTATGTACTAACACAGAAATAAATTTGCTCATAAGCCATCCAGTCTATGATATTTTGTTATAGCTGAATGGAGTAAGATAAGAATTTAAACTATCAAAGATCATTTTAGTTGAGAAATGAGTGGGTGATTCGGCAGAAATGCTGGTGCAGCTTAAGTCAGGAGAAAACTTCAGTGTCAAAATGGAGGGACTCTTCCCCTCCTACTCAGTGACAGCAAGAGGGGTGGAAGACTCTGGCTTTATGAGCAAGCATTTCAGAGCATGCTAATCCTCTGTGGAAAAGGACACAGAGCCATGTGGATAGAAGCACAGGGACCGTGGTGATGGAGACTGGGTCACTACCTGTCCCAGGTCCCTGAGTTTCACTTTGCACAAGATCTCCCTACAACCTTGGACCTAGGGGCTGCAGGAAAGCCATGGGAGCTCTATCCTGTGAACATTTTAACCGATACAGCCCACCTCACCCATGCCCAGAGCCTTACCACGCAGAGTGTCCTCTTGGTGAGACAGCGAGCTTCAGCTCATTAGTTCCTGCAGCCAGCTGCTCTTCGTACACTTGGTGGAGGGTCGGGGGAGTTGGCTGGAGACTCAAACAAGCTGCTGGTTGATCCCCGACATCTGCCGCAGCCTCTCCTGCTTTCTGCGCTTGCTGGCTGTAGGGGCTTCTCTGAGGAATAGTGCTGCCTCCCACGCCACCTTCCATGCCATCTTCTCTGTTTCCTCCATCAGTCAATCCCCCTGGTCTTCTTCTATTTCACAAATTACTCAACATTTTTGTCCCTGCACTCTTGACAGCTTGAGGCTCAGTGAAATTTGGGAAGGACAGATAAAAGTGAGCACTCAGTTTGCCATCTCAAGACATGACCCTGCTTCCACCTTCCTGGGGAAGCTGGCTAGGCAGGGCGTCCTTCCCCGGGAGGTGGCTGTGATGCCGGACGACTTCCTGTCTGCATGGCAGGGCCTCAGATGGGACTAATATCTATCGAACCTGTCCTTGCAACATAGCCCTTCTATCACGTAAAACTGAGGGCAGTATTCCAATATATAAAACAAATTACACTGCTCTTTTCTTTTTTAGAATATGTAATTAAGTGAAGAGTAACTAGAACTTTTTTTTTTTTTTTTTGAGATAGAGTTTCACTCTGTCACCCCGGCTAGATTTCAGTGGTGTCATCGTAGTTCACTGCAATCTCAAACTTCTGGGCTTGAGCAATCCTCCTGCCTCAGACTCCCAAGTAGCTCGGACTAGAGGTGCACACCACCATACCCAGCTAATGTACTCTATTTTGGGTAGAGACAGGGTCTCTCACTGTTGCTCAGGCTGGTCTGAAACTCCTGACCTCAAGTGATCCTCCTGTCTTGGCCTCCCAAAGTGCTAGGATTACAGGTTGAGCCACCACACCTGGTCCTCCTAAAACATTTTTTAAATAAAAGAAAGGCCTTGGGGAAAACATGTTGCAGGGCCTTTGGATCCTAGAGCTCCCTCCAAATGGCCCAGGGTTGCGGGGTTGGCAGCCCAGGCTGGAGCCGGGCAAATCTGCAGAGGTGCCAAGGAGCTCCCGAGGATAGACCAAGGTCAGAATCCTTCCTGGCTGGGGTGTAATGTGCTAGAAATCTCTCAGCTGGATCGACAGCCATGGGTTCTGCTGGCAGACACACTTCAGGGGGGCCTGAAGGGAAGGTGTGTTTACCTCCAACTCCATCCCTACACACACACAAGAAAAAGATTTCATGATCTAATCTAAGGAGGGCTGGATTAAACAGCACGGAGATGCTTCTCAGAGTGTGCGACACACCAGTGTGCACGGTTGGGCTCGCCGAGACAGACACACTGCAGTGCACCAAACTTAGGTCCACAGAAGACCTTTTAGGCAGGGACCATGATCTAGGACTAACGTTCTAAGAAGGCAAAATACAAAATGCTTCTTTACTAACATCTCAATTAGTGATTCCTCTAAAATGCAGCTTCACTGTAGCAGCGATATCCCTCAGTAGCGTCGTGAGAGAAGTACCTTCCGACCAAGCAGAGCTGGATTTTGACATGAAGGCTCACCTCCCCAGTCCCCTGCGTTCACCTTGCCAATGCTTCCGTCTTTCTCCTTGCCTTGGAAAATTTTCTCCTTAGCTTTTTAAAATGTATTGGTGAACCACAAGCACCTCATATCCTCGGATAACATCTAGTTCTGCCTCTCCTGAGATGGGGTGCACCGTCCTCCCCTCCCCCAAGGCTGAACCCGGGACCTCTGTGTCCTTCCTCATCAGAACTTGCATCCCTTCCCTCCTCCCCACTCCCCAGTAAAACAAGCAAAGCACATGCCCAAATTTGTTTTTATTTGGCGTATGTAGGAAACAGGACCCTATCAAAAGAGAACAGAGAAAGGAGCCAGGTGTTGCACAGGGAGCATGCACAGTCTGCTTCAAGTTCCCTCCTAACCCCGACTCCACAGGACACCCACACACAGAGCTGGACTCCCTCTAGGAGGTGGCCGAGACCCACCAACAGCACAAAGGAAACGACGACAGCAATGTCCCCAGAAGCAGGACTTCCACATACGGTTTCAGTGTTCACTGCAGCAGGATTCTAACTGGGTTCAGGGGACAACAAAACGTATCTTACACAAATATGGGAATGTAAAATCGGTGAGCCCCACCCATCATTCGGTCGCTTGAGCTCATTTGCTATCAGAAAGATGCACGAGGTTTAGTCCTGGACATTTATATGCCTCTTCGGCTGTGTCCGACCCGATTCCAGGGGCTGCTCTTACTGTGCTTCTTCATTAAAAAGAGCGAAGGGAGAGACTGAAGTTAAAAATGCGGAACGAATGACCTGGAAGAAGAGAATCATTTTGGACCCGTGTAGTTGTCTCCACTGTAAACAGCAAAAGTTGTGCTTTGTTGTCTCATTTAAATCAAGGCCTGGAGTGTGGAGAGGTCTTGCCGCTGGGACGTGAGGTCAGAGGTCACACGAGGACGTCCAGAGACGCCTGTGCCGGCATCTGTGTGCACAAACCGTGTTTCCAAGGCTGCTCCTCTTGTTCCCGAGCATTTCCCTCGGAACTCCCTGGAGCTCTCAGAGTCTACGTCCTCAGAGGAACGTGGGTCCAAGTGGTTACTTTGCCCTCGCGTTGCTCACCCCGCCCCACATAAATGCCCAGGCGGAGTGTGGACCACAAGCCTCCTGGTCTGGGGGAAGACACTCCACATCCCCTCGGGGGAGATGTCGTGATGCTCCAGTTCAACGAGTAACAATTCCTCAAGAGGCTCCGAT
The DNA here is from genome assembly GCF_041146395.1 of Eulemur rufifrons. NCBI lineage: Eukaryota > Metazoa > Chordata > Mammalia > Primates > Lemuridae > Eulemur > Eulemur rufifrons. Next base: position 1,887,969 of record NC_091011.1, on the reverse strand, counting down.
TAGTTCATTTAAATACTAAGTGCCCCCCACCCCCTTCCCCACAAAACTACACGTACAGTATTCTGGGCCCCTGGGCCACACGGCTTTGCTCTTAGTATCACACGACACATAGGTCTCAACCTGGGTTTAAATACACATCAACACTACTAACTACGTGGCAGAACACAGCTCCCTGCTAAAGGCGCCTCTCGGGCCTCTCCCTCTGCCATGAGAGCCCGTCAGACGCCCCCCAGGGCTGCCTCGGGGCGTGGGGGGGGTGCGGAAGCCCCCTGGGCCCAAGAACACCGGGGAGGCAGCGACAGCCAGGAAAGAGACACTCCCAGTCTGGCGTCAAAGGACAGGACACTACACACTTCTATGAACACTAAAAAGGGGGCAACATTTGTTTTCCAAGTCAGACCAAGAACTCATAAAATGCAGTGTCCCAGTTTGGAGCAGGAAGCGATTTGCCCTGAATTTAAACAGCTTTCCTTAGTGATCTTCGGATAACTGCAGACGTCAGCTCGGCCAGGCTCCGGGCCTCACCGTGCCAGGAGAGCTGCACACTCTGCCCCGCCCTGGTGGAGCTGAGGGAAGCCCGTCACCGGGCTGTGACATTCAGGGTGCTGGCTCTCCCCTGCATGTCTCTGGCGGCTCCCAGGAGAGGAAGACTGACGGGAGGACGGGCTGGCGCAGCTGACCTGCCTGCGCCACGCTGCCTGCTGTGTGTGGGAGGGCTTTCCATCTGATGGGAGGACGCCGCCTGGGCCTGGCTCCTCCATGTCACCTGACCTTCCCGCTCTGCCCTCCTCCTCCTGAGTCCCCCTCCTGGGAATGTGGTCATGCCATCCTAAGAACGACAACCCCTGGGGACTGTCACCACACGCTGCCAGAGAGAACAGATTACATCAGAAACAGAAGGAACAGAGGAGACAGTGTGAGTTCAAATACTGTCCTCCATGGAAAACTTGAAAGGGAGCTGTGCTTGCTATGAAGACATCGAAGAGCAATCTGCCCTTAGTGGCTCATCAGGCCGTCCCTAGATGCGAACATCAATGGGGACAGGAGAGGCTGGTGGGAAGCCCTCCCCTGTCTCTCCTCCGCATGCGGCCGCACCTGCTACTTGGCCTTCACCACCTGTTCGTAGGGGGGAGGTGGCGTGCTGCAGTAGGAAGGAGGGGGAGGGCAGGCCGTGCTCCCCTGGGGTAGGTTGGGTTGGACCTGGAAAGCCATTGCCATGGTGCTCCCGACAGGATTCATCCCTGGTCCTCCCGGGTCAGTGTAATACGGCGGCCCTGGCGGCTGGGCTCCTGCAAGACAGATAATCCTGTGTGAGCACAGGTGAGAAGACCCACCCCCATCACACCCGCGGCAGGTCCAGGCTGGAGGGGGAAGCAGAAATGCCCCTGTCACCATTCAACTGAAGCGTGTCAAGGACCCAACATGCCCAGTAGAGCAGGGCACCTGGGGTGTGGTGACAAGCAATGCAACATGCAAGTCTCTGCCTTCATGGAGCTCCTGTTCCTCTAGAACACGTTACACGTTACCAGTGCAATGTCACGGTGCAGAAAACTGGGCTGTCTGCGGGTAACTGTGGGAAGAACCAGAAAAGCCATCCTGGTTTCCCAACTTGCAGCTCAGCACCGTCACTGGCAGCACAACAGCCCTTCTGAACACAGGCTGCTGGTGCCCAGCTCTCAAGTAAGGTCTCTGCCACCTGCCACCCAGAGAAGCCCAACTCCCAGGCAGGGAGACAACCTCCCAGGGGAAACCATGTGGCAGGGCTGCAGCCCACGGGTCGACAGAAGCTCCGGTTCCCCCAGATACTGCCAGAGATGCTCTTCTCCACGGGCGAGGACCTAAGACACAGGGTGACACCCAGCTATGGCCTGGCTGCAGGACAGGGGGTCCAGGGAAGGGGAGAGGAGGAAGCAGGCTGGCCACCCTGCCCCAAATCTAGCCCCGAGTTGCTGTTTTAGAGCCTATTTCTTAGGTCTGATAATTCTCCTATGGATAACACTACAGAATACTGAATATTTAAATAAAGAATCAAAAAAAAGAAACTGTGAGAGCTTTGGGTATGTCCTGGATAGAGTTAATTTTGTGAGCAGACTCAGATCTATCTGAAGTGAAGCCTCATTTAACCTAGGGAGATCCTCGAGTGTCAGAGAAGCTGCCCCTGTGCGAATATTGTGCAGGGTATTTTTTAGCAAAGCTCCCTCTGATACAGTTCCACTGATAAAGATCGGATTCCTAGAAAGACACCCAGCAAAGTACGTAAGATGTCCCAAACTCCAAGCTGGCGTACGTCAGATCCTGGAAATCTACAAAAGTGCTGAAAGAGAGAAAGAGCAGAAATACAGTTGAGACCTGCACCCCAGGGTGTCGGGAGGACAGGGTGCAGCAGAGACGGCCGGGGTGGGGGCCAGCCTCGCCCTGCACCTGCCGCCGCGCACACGCCTCACCCACTGCTGCATGTGCTCTGTTTGCGAGTGACCCGCCAGCCACGGCCGCGAGCTTCAGAGATTATGTTTTATTTATATGTGGATCTTGTGTTTGTTATACAATTAAAAAGTCAAACATTTTTTAAAAAGACACCATTGCAATAGCCTAGACGAGACATGGTGAAGGCCTCTGAGTATCAGAGAAGGAAGGAGAGGGGAGAGTGGGGGCGGCGGAGGGTGTATCCAGCGGCCTGCCCGGGACTGCTCAGTGAAGAATGTCTGAGACAGGCCTAAAAAGAAAGTTCTGGCTTCTGGCCTCAAAATGGGGGCCACCTGGCAGGAAAGGGGCACAGGAGAAGGGCAGGCAGGTGAGGAGGTCCACGCTGGGCTCCTGGAGCCTCCTGTGGACAGGGTGAGCATGGAGCCACCAAGGCAACGTGCAGGGAGGGAGAAGCTGCAGGACAGTGCGGGGCTCCAGGCAGGAGAACAGCAAGCACGAGGCTGACGGGAAGGACGCAGAGGTGGCTGGGAAGAAGCCGTGAGAGGCGGGGCTGGACCTCAGGGCAGCACAGGGGAGGAAGCCGTGGCGGCACTTACTCTCCAGGTCAATTCGGGCTGTGGGGGAGACTGGACAGGGGGCCGGGCGGGAGCCCAGAGGCAGGGTGTGGGGAGCTGCCCCCTGCAAGGTGCTCACAGGCGGGGACGGACGCGTGGGAACGAGACGGGTGTGGGGCACGTGGACTCCGCTGCCGCACGCACTGCCTGAAGTGCAGGAAGGCACCAGAGACGCCGCACCGGGTGTCAGAGGGGCCGCAGGCACAGGGTAGCACGGCAGGCGCCATGCTGCTCGTCTGCGGACAGTGGCGTGGGAAGGTACAGTTAGGAGGTGTGAGCAGAGAGAGTCCAAAGTACCCAAGGAAGAAGGGAGGCGTCCACAATGGCCACAGATGGCAACAAAAAAAGTGTCAGGGAGTGACAGAGCACACAGATGGGATTTAGCTTGGAGGAGACGTTAATACACTGGGGGGGGGGGGGCGTGGGGGACCGGGGATCAGGAGCAAGGGGACACCACCACGTCCTTCTTCACCCCACAGCAGGCGTGGCCCGGGAGGACAGAACCAGCCCTTCAGTTCTGAAGGGTGGCCGTGCAGGGTTCAGTTAGAGAAAGGAAACACACAGAGCACCCTCGGAAGAGGCGGGAGTTACAGGAAGGCTTTCTCCAGCGGGAGAGCTGGGGGGCACCATGGCGGCCACACAGCTGCCTCTTCCGTTAAGCATCCACCAGGTCAGTCTGTGCCGTGTGTGTGCCGTGGGGTGGCTGGAGACGCAGTGGCACGGGACGGGGGTGCATGCGTACGTATTTCTGAAGAAGGGCAAGTACCTTGCCACGGCCACACAGCCGTGCTGGGCAGCGCCAGGACAGGGACCCAGCACTGCACGGGGAAGCCAGACCCTCCCACTGTGCCGCAAGGGAGGACGCTCAGGCGAGGGTGGGCGGGTCAGCGGACGGGACGCCGCAGGCACACGTTCTGACCACTGCCCAGGAACTAAAGGCCAGGCCTCCAGGCTGGGCCACTCTTATCCCTGGCATGTCACCTGTCCCCAGAGATGCTAGAGTCCTTTTATTCCTGAATGTCACCACCTCTTTCCTTACTGAGAGTCCTGATGTGGTCCGAGAGGGAACTCCGCACTCAGCCGAGATGGGGGAGAACGCACCGAGGGCGGGAACTGACAGCCGTCCTCTCGGCGGGGCCGTGGGACAGCCAAGCAGCCCTGCCTTCTTCATGGGACCTGGCGCCTCGACCACATGCCAGCCGGCGCCGTGTGACAGGGGAGCTGGGCCAGTCTCTTCCGGGCAGGCAGAGGGACCTGGCTGGCAGCAGAGGCTGGGGAGAGACACGTGGCCCTGAGGGACGGCAGGGGACCGGGGACCGTGCGCTTCAGCAGTGCTCCTGCTCCCCAGGGTCCCCGTGTCTCTGCTGTCAGCCCCTGCCCAAGTGAGCGCGCTCTCCACGCACCCCTCTGTCCCGACTGCCCGAGCCCTCGCAGCCGAAGTCAGAGGCCACGTCCAGACTGGCTCCACCCGTCCCCTCCGGCCCAGGCTGCTTCCCAAGATGTCGGCGGGTGTCTCAACACGCAACAGCAGACTCGAGGCCTCGGCCACCCAGCCCGTGGCCTGCCCCCCCACCATGCCCCCCCGCCGTGGCCCCCCACCGTGGCCCCCACCGTGCCCCCCCACCGTGCCCCTCCACCGTGCCCCCCGCCGTGGCCCCCACCATGCCCCTCCACCGTGCCCCCCCCACCGTGGCCCCCCCACCGTGCCCCCCCACCGTGGCCCCCACCGTGGCCCCCACCGTGCCCCTCCACCGTGCCCCCCGCCGTGGCCCCCCACCGTGGCCCCCACCGTGCCCCCCCCACCGTGCCCCCCCCACCGTGCCCCCCCCACCGTGCCCCCCCCACCGTGGCCCCCACCGCGGCCCCCCCACCGGGCCCCCCCACCGTGCCCCCCCACCGTGGCCCCCACCGTGGCCCCCACCGTGGCCCCCACCGTGGCCCCCCACCGTGCCCCTCCACGGGGCAGGAGCCAGGTGCTCTCCTGAGGGGGAAAGGCCGCTGTAATCAGGTTCCTGCCTGCTTCAGCCTCACCTCCCTACCTCCCGACAGCAGCCACCGTGTCCTGCCCACCCTCCCCAGACAGCACCTGCTGGGCCTGCGGCGTCAGACCACACCGCCTGGAATGCCCACCCCCAGCTCCATCCAGCCTCCTCCCCAACCTCCCTTCTGGCTAATTCCCATTTCTCTTTTAAGTCTCAGCTCAGAATCACCGATCCCAGGAAGCCACATGTCACTGCCTATCGCCCCTTCCTGGCTAGAGCAGGCCCGTTTCTCCCCGCACCCAGAGCAAGGCACGCCTGTCCGCACCAGCACCCTCACGTGAGGACAGGGTCCCGCGCGTCCTGGTGCCCCCAGAGCGCAGACCCGCAGCTGGCGCGTGGCAGACGGCCTGTAAATACGGGAGACGAGTGACTGAGGAAGGGGTGGACGGTCATGTGCGTCTGAGCTTTGTCTCTGCCACACTGTGCTGGGTGCACTGGGCAGTTTCCTGCAACACACCTGCTTCTGGTGGGACAGGCGGCTGCGCCTGCCCAGCCGGCCTGTGCCAAGGCCTTGCTCGGCTGGCGGAAGGGGCCCACTCCCTACCTTGGGTGAGGGTGGGCGGGAATGTGGTCTTTGTAGCAGAGAAGTGGCTCGAGGCTCGAGCTGTGTTTGCAAGGCCCCTGCAGCATGGCCCTCGCTGGGTGAACAATGGGAAACACTGACACCTGTGTCCAGCTGAATTGGTATTTTCACGTCAAAGTCACAACTCATGTACATTGCCAGGAACTGGTAGGGTGGGACTGAAATACTTGAACATAGAGATGGACAGGCTTTGACTACAAAAGAAAGAGAACAGAGAGGACACGGACAAATTATGTCCTTGTCAAGCACATAGGTGGAAAAATTGGCAACCATAGGGACAGAACATGCTGGAAAGCCTGTGGGTGAGGCTGAAGCACAGCAGGGACAGAGGCGCAGCCTTGTGTGTTCGGCTCCCGGCCAGGTAGAGCCAACGAGACAGGAACCAAACCAGCTCAGCCGAGGACGCGGCCGCAAGGCAACGCCCCCAGACACCCGCTGGAGTCCTGCTCGTGTGGCTGGACGAGACCCTGACCACGGTGCCACTCGGGCTCCCACAGAGAAGAGAAACTGAGAGAAGATAGAGAGACTCATTTAGGAAAGAGAAAGGGTGGCCGCACCGTGTGTGTGAAACCCACGCAGAGAAGGCGGGGAGCGGGTTTGTGCCCACAGGCTTCCGAGGTGTCCTTGCAAAGGCAGCCCCCGCGCCGCCTGGCTCCACGGCTCCGGGACTGCAAGCACCTGGCCTCCTCGTTCCAACTCCACAGTCGCACGTACGCGGGACAGCCAAATCTGAAAGGTTCCGAATGAAGCCCGTGGGATGGAGTCTACAGGACAAAGTGGCAGAGTGGGTTTATTACCACAAACATACGAAACGGCATCAGGAAAAACAAGGCCCCTGGGAGATGAAGCTCAGAGCAGATGCCCTGGACAAAACAGCGCCTTTCCACGCCTGTGGAGAATGAAAGAACAAAACACATGGCGAAGAGGAGACCTCAAATCTTATTCTCTGCCAAAGAGAACGGTTTGCAAACTGAAACGGAGAGAGAAAGAGTGAGCGAGGGAAAACAAAGGAGCAAGATAAAGGAGTGGGCCGGGCTCTGGGGAGAGCACTGGGCACAGCGGTCGGGAGGACGCGGCCGATGAGGGGCCTGTCACGCGCCACGTGCACTCTGACACGCACAGCATGTCACTCAGGCCTGGAGCAATACTACAAGATCCACATTTTTTATTCCCATTTTATAGATGCAGAAGCCCAAACACATGACACAATTTGCCCAAGGAGTCCCCCCACTGGACAGCCAGGCTCCCTAGGAGCGAGAGCCGCCAGGGTCAGCTGAAGTGGGCGGCAGGGGCTGCACCAGGGACCTGCCACCTTGGGACTGTCTGCACAGGAGATGACTCTGCCTCGGTTTCCACGCTGGCAGAACACACTGAGCGGGTCATTCCCCAGAGGCACATCCCCTCCATGACCAGCCCGTCCTCGGCTCAGCCGTCTGGTCTGACTCAGTTTCTGTTGCATCTATTCACTTTGCTAAACTGTCTTGGCTATTAAAACTATTTCCCAGATCATTCTCCAAGATTTTTAGTTAAGTACTGATACACTGTTTACAAACAGGGATAGTTTTATTTTTCCTTCCTAATGGTTAATTATTATTTTCATGTTAAAACTTTAGCCAGAAATTCTAGAACAGTGTTAAATATTAAATATGATACCAAGCATCCTAATTTTAATGGGAATTCTTTTACTGTTTCACTAAATGTGATGTTGGCAGTGGGTCTAAAATACATACTTAATTTATTCAACAATTACTGACATTTCTGTTCAAAAGGCAGAGCTGGTAACATCTGGGTACAGAGCAGGGGACTGAGTCTTGCCTCTGAGACCCTCAAGGAACACACACTCCAAGTCTTCGTTATAGTAAGAAAGGGCCTTGCATTACGAGTTTTGAAAATGAATAATTATTGAATTATATGACAACCTTTTCAGCACTGAGATAATCATCGCCTTTTGATATACTTTATAATGTTAATAGCTTACTATCCTTTCTTTCTTAGAAGGATCATGCTTAGTTATGATGGTTTACTATTTTGACATGTTGTTTAATTCAGTTTCCTAAATATGAATTCAAAATAATTTTATTTTGGTGCTTGTTTTCAAGTTATACTACCTTTATAAAATGAATTAGGTAGATTTCCATAATCTTCTATGCTTTGTAGTAATTTATGTATTCATTGAAATGAACTGTTTCTTAAAAATATCAAAGAAACCATCTGAATTCAGAGCCCTTCTAGGAAGTAATTCTTTGAAAACTTCTTCAAACTCTCACTTGCTTTTAGGTTTACTGAAACTGTCAGTGCCGTGGTGCATCTGTGGCCGTGTGCACCAGATCGTCCAGCCCATGAACACTCCTTTCTAATTCTGAACCTCCTTCGAACCTGCAGAGTTTTAGTTTATGATTTTATGTTTGCTTTGTCCTTTATTGATTACACTTATCAAGGGGAAGACATGCAATGTTATTTATCACTTTTTACCAAGCACTAACTTTTAGATTTATAATTCTGTTTTTCTGTTTTGTATAATTAGCTTATATGTTATTTATAATTCCTCCCATCTCCTCTTCCAGGGCTTTGTTTTACCCACTATTTATAAATTTCTGTGAGTTTTATTGATTTTTGAACTGCTTTTGAGGCGAGCTCAGTTCATTTGCTTTCGTATTTTAAACTTCTAACAAAGAATAAGGCTACGACTCTCCCTCTAAACCTCACTGCAACACACACGCAGATGTCCTGCACTCCTGTCGTCGGTTCCTTCACTCACCTGTGCGTTCAGCGAACACTGAGCTCCAGGTGCCAGCACTGCTCTGGGCGCCCAGGACACAGCAAGGACAAAACAGACAATCTCCAGTTCCCACGCCACTTGCAGTTCAGAGAGACGATAAGCAAGAAATATACATAGTATGGTAGTTGGGGGAAAGTGCTAAAAATGAAAATAAAACAGGGATGTTGAAAAAGAAAAGAAAATGGAGGGGAAGGGAGTCAGCGCTCCACGGTTCACATGGGCAGGCCTCAGGGGCAGGTGCAGGGCTTGAGAGACGCCAGGGTGCCCGCCACGCAGACGTGGGGGCGACAGGGAGCATGCCACACACACCTGTGTGGCCACAGGTCAAGAAAGAGCCTGTCGGGCAGAGGTGGCAAATGGGCAGCTGGGAGACTGGAGACCAAGCCGGAGGCCAGTGTGCAGGAGAGGAGCAGGAGGGCTCAGGCCCCGCAGGGCTGCTGGCAGGGGTGAGGCTGAGGACAGGGAGGGACCTTGACCAGGTAACCCAGGAGGGCTGGGACAGAAGCCCTTGACTGCTGCTTTGACTCTGGCTGCGCTGCTGGGAAGAGCCTGAAGCAGGGGTAGGCCAACGCAGGCGGCCGGTTAGGAAGCTCCTGTGAGACTCTGCGTGGAGGGGGTGGCAGTGGGGGTCGGGGAGGAGAGGAGGCCCAGGAGGCCTGAGCCCTGGAAGAGCAGAGTCCCTGGACTGAGCTGGGAGCCTGGGCAGCACCTCAGGGCCCTCCCCCAGCCCTGCCTTCTTTGACTCAATACAGAATTTAGGGGAATATTCTTTTACTTTCAAGTGGGTGTGGAATATCCACTTACTAATCTACAGATATCTAAAAACTAACTGCAGAACTACTAGTAACTGCTGCCCCTCGGCCCTGTGGGGTGATGAAGGGGTACACGCAGGAGCGCAGCCTCACGGTCAGGGCCGGAGGCTTGAAGCCCAGGGACTCTCTCAGGCCCGAGTGGCCTACGGCAGAGCGGAGCCCAGAGCATCCCGGTCCACGCCCTCAGTTACATACAATTTCTGCTTTTATGAATGTATTCAGACTTGCTTTGTAGTGCCAAATAAAATAACTGATAACAGTGCACTGACACTCATACAGTTTCCATCGGTTTTTCCTATTTCTAAGTTTTAGTTTTTATATACTTTGAAGATTTAATAGATGACTCAGGACAATTATACCTTCTTTATAAGAGGTTATTTTTATCAGTATTAAAAGGATTTCCTTTTTAGTAAATCCATGGAATATTTCTTAAAGGATACAGAAAAACCCAGGCAATTTTGGATAAGCTGGAAGGAGGACGCTGGGAGGAGACTGCGTGTTTACTCCTGAGACGCGAGTATCATCCATCACCAAAAGGGACCGTGTACTACTGCGTTTGGGCAGGCGCGAGTCAGAGGACACAGTGGTATTGGGTACCCAGGCTCCTGGGCTCACCGGCAGGGTCCGCAGAGACCAAATGGCCGGAACGCGGCTGAGACGCATGTGGACGCTGTTTAAGACAGCGGGGCCAGATGTCTCACAGGAAAAGGCAGAGACAAGCTGTGAGTGAGCTCAGTAGGAAATGAAATCTACCCACGAAAAGTCTGCACTTTTTCTTTCCTGGTTGTATAAATCAGAAGTGAGTGGAGAGAACAGTTTTGCTTACTACCAATGATGTTTTAAAACAGAAGCAAAAATAACTGTATGCCCCGACCACATCCTGACTATAAACCTGAACTGACAGCAGAGCCATCAGAGGTAAGGAATGACCTTCACTCCAGTCCTGTGGAGTTCCAAGGTTCTCATGGCTTTGAATGCTTCCTCCTGCCACCGTGGCCAGGGCCGGTGCTTCACCACCCGCCTGGCAGCCCTTGTCTGTGCAGGTGCCAAGTCCCCTGCGTCACCCGGATCCTGTTACGGCACAGGCCCGACGCAGCAGAGCCTGCACTTCCAGCAAGCTCCCAGGGACCAGAGTGTCTTCAGCCCACACTTGAGGAAAGGAGCCAGAGACTTGTGACACAGCATTACCACCATCCTGCCTGCCACGGAACCCAGGTCAGCAAGTCCTGAGAGCGCCAAGCCGGACCCCACCACTGCTCCGGCCCACCACCCCCTGCCCAACTGAGGCGCCTCACCCCGAGATGGCAGCAGCCGTCTCTCCAGTTCCTTTTCTTAGAGAATCTGTGATTCTCGCCAAAAGCTCTCCCGTGTGGCTCTCACATCGCCTTCAAAACACCTTTGGTGTTCGTGCCCCTTCTTTGCCAAACACCCTCTAATGAATCCTTGTTACTTTTCCATGTCATACTTACTCTTCAGCACTTATCATCAAAGCAGTATATAATTGGATTTTGAGTTTAACAACTTGATCTCTTTCTTCTTACAGAGAGTTCTAGAACATTCACCTTCACTGCCACATCAACCGTGGACTGTCTTCCTCTGCTGCTGTATTTTGCTCAGATGTTTCCTGGCTGCTTCTCGTATTATCTTCTTGCCTTTTTTTTTTTTTTTTTAAACTTCTATTACTATCTTTGACAGTGATTTAGAGCATGGACATGCTGCTTTGCTTCCGAGAGTACATACTCTAAAGACAGAAGGAACTGCCGACGCACAGCGTCAGACGCTGGCGTGGAAATCCAGCCCTGTGCACTCCCGCCGCTCGGTGGCTGTCTCTCACTGAACCTGGGGACCCGCGCCCGCCTGTCTCTCCTCCTCACGGGCTCCTCCACGCAGCAGCCCCAGGGCAGCCATGCTGGGCAGAGCTGGCCTCGCTCCCTGAAGCTTTCGGGTGACACAGGGCCTGGCTGTGAGCTGGGGACACACCAGGGGGCTGGACCTGGGTGCCCCGAAGATCCCATTCAGCCCTCAGAGTCTTTTACATTTTTTTGAGATATTTATTAATGGTAAGATAACAGCAAAGATAATAGCAAAATGAATTAAGAAAAAAAGGAGACAAAAGGCACCCCAAAAAATAGAATGAAAAGGGAGAAATAACTAAAAAGACAACTGCTGCTTTAAAAGACTTGAAAGAGTATCATAAACAATTACTCACTTATTCTCCCTCGGGGGCTCCAGAAAGAGCCAGCCCTGCTGAAACCCTGGTTTGGGACCTTGACCTTGGCCTCTGGGACGGTGGGAAAGTAAGTTTCTGCGGTTTGTAAGCCGCTGAGTGTGCAGGATTTGGTTAGGGCTGTCCTAGGAGACTGAGCAGCATGTACCCCTCTGCCCTGCTATCAATAGGAAGCCTCGCACCGCGGCAGTCCCCAAACAATAAAACCAACACTGCTACGAAAATATAATGATCAGAAATAGTTTGAAATTTTGCAAAGCTTCTGTTTGTTTGTTTAGGTCCAGCCCGGAGATTCTGTGATCTCATGATTTTCTTGCCTAGGGCAGACCAAGGAATTGATGAAACATCCCCCATGGCTCTGCACCCGGTTCAAGGCTCCCTCCCTTCCCTCACAGTCCTTCCCACCTGGCCTCCTGCCAGCAGCCAGCGCCTTCCCATGCTGGCTGCTCCTCCGCAGAGAAGTGGGGCTTAAAATATGGACACACAGCAAACAGCAGACCGGAAAACACTACTTCACGCCCTTTTGAAGTATTTTCCCAAGTCATTGAAAGTCTTCCAAAAAACCAGAAAACATTTTAGAGGAAACTACAAGTTTACTTAAGGTTAACTGAGAAGGTAAAAAGCAGATGAAATGGGAAATGCCTATTTTTGCTCACGTTCCACAGGCAATGTGAATGGGTATTGAGGATTTCAAACCTCAGAGTCTCCCACTTTTGGCTCGAGTGCCCTGCAGCCCCTCGGTGCCAGCACAGGGTGGGCACTCGTGGAGCATCCGACAGACCAGAGGTGGGCGCGTGGGCACGGTGCCTCCCGCATGAGGAGCCCCGTCTTGTCTGGCCGAGTTTCCCCAGACTCCCGCCCCGCCCCGCCCGGACCAGGCACAGCCACTGCAAATGCGATGAGGGAGGGAGTCCAGGATGACGTGTCAGGAGGCGGCTTCCAGGATGGAAACCAGAGAGAACGGGGCTCTGAAGGAGCCTGCCGGCCTTCCGTCCTCCTCAGTGCACACGAGGAAGACCCTTGGCGCCTGCGGCACCCTCCCTGAGACGGGGACCCCCCATGAACGTGGATCGGACCGGCAACGGGCTCAGGTTCTGTTCCAGCTTATCACAAGCCAAGCAGACAAGACGCAAGGGACGTAAACTGCTGGAAGTTTCTGTTCCCACTGATCACAGAAGTGTACAGACATGAGAGGGTTTGCTGTGATTAATGTAATGATATGAACTGTCTTCAGAACAGGGAAGGCTGTAAAAAAATGCCTTTCTTTTGGAAATACAATGTGTGCAAAGTGTATTATCTGTCACTATTCACGGTGGCCAAGGACATTAAATACTTTTACCTAAGAAAAAAAAAAAACCAAAACCCAAAACCACCTCCCACTTTTATATGGCAGAACATTTTAGATGTATCTACTGTATGCAAACTGGATCGTACAGATCATGACAGGAATTCAGCTATTATGGGAAGGGAAGGGACAGCATTGAGCTGGAAAGCGATCACAGAGCAGGACTGATGGCGGGAGACACACAGAAAGTCGGAGCCACGCGCCGGGCGTGGTGGGAACCTGCCCCCGGCTTGCCAGCAGTGCCGGTTGTGCGCTGGCCCCATTCCCTGGCTCACACCCACACCCTCACCCCAATTTCCTGGCCATCCAGTGCCCTTCTGCCTTCAGGGATGAATTGGTAAGGAATATTCTGGTAGCTACAAGAGTATATGAATAGATTGGAATTTGCAATTTATAAGCAACTTGAAATGTTTCTAGTTAATTTCTTTCACCAAAACTATAAACTCGGCCGGGCGCGGTGGCTCACGCCTGTAATCCTAGCTCTCTGGGAGGCCGAGGTGGGCGGATCGTTTGAGCTCAGGAGTTCGAGACCAGCCTGAGCAAGAGCGAGACCCCATCTCTACTAAAAAAAAATAGAATTATATGGACAGCTAAAAATATATATAGAAAAAATTAGCCGGGCATGGTGGTGCATGCCTGTAGTCCCAGCTACTCGGGAGGCTGAGACAGGAGGATCGCTTGAGCCCAGGAGTTTGAGGTTGCTGTGAGCTAGGCTGACGCCACGGCACTCACTCTGGCCCGGGCAACAGAGTGAGACTCTGTCTCAAAAAAAAAAAAAAAAAAAAAAAAAACTATAAACTCAATAATAATTCAATCGTGAAAGAGGCCACCCGGAGTGGCACTCAGTGGGTGCTAGTCCCCAGGGAGCACCGTCCCCGACAACCCCCGTGCCTGCACACCCTGGGTCCTTTCGCCCCACTGATTCTTCAGGAAAAAACCCAGAAATTGAGAATAGAAATGTCAGAGTCACAGGGGCTGGAGACGGGGAGAGGTGACCTGCAGGGCTGTCCTGATGCCGCCCTGCACAGGTGAAGCACTGTCTCGCTGCAAAGAAATGACACTTACGCCACCAGCTCTGAAACCAGACGTCCTCACAACCAAAGCAGCCCTGCTGGTGCTGACTTGGCGGGTATTAGACTGTCAAAGCTCCCTCCCTGTTTTCCTTTTCTTGCTGTTGGTGTCATTTAGTCAGGCCACCGTCACTGCAGGCTGACAGGTTTATTATAGGATTGAGACACCAGAACTGTAGGAAACCATCAACCAACTCACCACAAATACGCCCCAGAAAGGAAGAAAACTCTACCTCCCAATGGGAATACTCTATCTACTTCTTTATTTATAAAAGAAATCAGTACTAGTCACATTAAAGGAAACCGTTTTTAAAGAAACCTTAAATCACATCAACACCACATCTCGTTCCTGCCCATCCCTGCTGTCCCCCACGCATGTGTGTGATGACTGCCGGCCTTGGGCCACTCTGCGGAAACCCTGGCCCAGCACCCTCCGCTGCCGGCCACACAGTCTGGGTCTGCAGCCCCGAGCTTGCCCGTCATGCCGGTGGCCACACAGTACTGCACAAAGATAGACCATCACTTGGTCATCTTTCCCTCTGTAGTCAACTATCCCCCACATGCAGCCCCAAGGTCTTCCTGAAGGCCAGCCCTCCCCCCAGATCTGCGCAGGGCCTCTGCCTGGGGCTTCAGTGTTGTTGCCCCACTCATCTGCAGGGCCCCGGGGATGCTCATGCAGAACCTCCAACCCTGGGAACACGGCAGGGAGCCTCTTAGCTAAGTTTGCCGGGGTGAGTGAAGGAAGGAGGGGAGGGAGAGAGGCGGGGGGGGGAGGACAGGTGAGGGAGGGAGAGAGAGAGGCAGGGGGGAGGACAGGTGAGGGAGGGAGAGAGAGAGGCAGGGGGGAGGACAGGTGAGGGAGGGAGAGAGAGAGGCAGGGGGGAGGACAGGTGAGGGAGGGAGAGAGAGAGGCAGGGAGGAGGAAGACAGGAGGGAGGAGGGGGAGGAAAGGGAGGAAGGGGAAGGGGGAGAAAGGGGGAAGGGGGAGGAGGAAGGCAGGCAGGCTATTCTTCCTCTCTACCCTGGAGGGCACACTGATGGGGCCCTGCCAGAGCCTGACCCAAGGATGTGACTTTCTCTTGTGGCAGGTGCAGACTAAACAGAGCAAGGAGCACGTCTCTCCACACAACTGCATTTTGTAGGTGAGATGCTGAGGCTCAGAAGTGTCCCTGGACCACCCTGGGTCTTACAGCCCTCAGGCCCCTTAACTCCCTTGTCTGGTGCATCTTGTTGTTCCCCAGACTACAGGTACCCCCCACTCCCACAGCTACACCCCTGCAGCTACCCCTACTCCTGCAGCTACTCCACACCCCTGCAGCTACACCCCACTCCCACAGCTACTCCACACCCCTGCAGCTACCCCCCACTCCCACAGCTACTCCACACCCCTGCAGCTACCCCCCACTCCCACAGCTACTCCACACCCCTGCAGCTACACCCCAATCCCGCAGCTACTCCACACCCCTGTAGCTACACCCCACTCCCATAGCTACTCCATGCCCCTGCAGCTACCCCCCCACAGCTACCCCCCACTCCCACAGCTACTCCACAGCCCTCCACGCTGTCCTCTGCATAGCCCCACCAGGTCCCAAGCCCTTCAACCAGCAGCTTCAGCCTTTGTTTCTTTTGGTTCCCAGGCTGGCCTGGAGCCCCACCTCTGCACCTCAGGCTCATATCTATTCCTACTACACTCACGGTCCTGCCCAACCCACACTTACCCCCCAGAGCCACGATGCTGCCACTTCCCCTTCCCCCAATGAGGAGCATCTTTGCAATGTGCCAATGCTCTGATTCCTTGCTTTTCTGCACTCACTAGTGAAGCTGGACTTGGATACTGGTCCCAGCAGGACTGTAAGCCCCTCTGCACCCCAGTGTATGAGCTGCTGCCTTCTCCCTGCCCTCAGTGGGTGAGTTTTGGTTTTCTAAAACCTGCCTTTTCTTCTCCATTCACAGGCACAGAATCCACTTCCTCTCCCTCAGACCAGCATAAGAAAAGTGGAGGCCCCCAGCAAATTCACAAATAACCACCCCTGCTTTGCGCAGACACCTGTATTGCCCACACTGACCAGGCCTCCGGGTGTGATATACACCCATGGCCACTGCAGGAGGCTCGTGCACCCGGCTTCTCTCCTCTAGTCTGCGAAGCCCCACCAGCCTCCAGACCCCACACTCCCAAGGGCCCCCGGACCCCAGATGCCAGGGGGCCTCGGCACACAGCTGCATGGGGACAATCCCCAGCCTTGGGATGAGTGGGGTGTCTGCCCAGAAGCATGCAGAAAATAACAGGCCCTCTTTTTATTTTCAATGTTTACTATGTCTCAATATGACTATTACTATTTGATTTGAGTTAAATCAAAGCAGTTAAATTCTTCCCAGGCTTTCTGCTATTAACAAATGATAGCAGCCCTTGATGTTGCAGTGAAATTATGGAACCCGCACACTCCCGTGAGTATCTGTCTTCGTGATACTCTGGTATATCTGGGGATCTCCTATTTCACACTGTCACAGGCCTGTCAGAAGTATAAAAACAGAAGGGCAATGGCAAACGAAGTCTGCGTTTTGGTCAGAGAAGACGGTGAGTCTATGGCAAGTGGTACTTGCTGTAGAGAGCGGGGCCAGGCCAGCGTCTCCCCGCAGGCTGTGGCCCGGCTGCTGCAATTAGCTCTGATGGCGTCTGCATCGCTGGTGGTCCTGGAAGAAGATCCACAGCACCCGCTTTTCGGAATGCTTCCATGGACACCGTGGCGCAGAGCTGGTTGCCTCTTCCCCCACCCTGATGGTGCATCCGTCTGTCCACCCTCCGAGAGAGCACGAGGCTGCGCTGCCCTCGTCGGCTTCCCTGGCAGAGTCCCCGCTGGTCCTTCTAGAGGTACTCAGCGTTTTCTGGTTGGTGACCCTCCTCCCCTCGGTTCTTACACTTATCTCACCTTCAGAACTGACCCAGCTCTGGGGCTGCCCGGACTGACAGCAGCCGTGTGGGACTATGTAGCTCAGGAGGCTCTGCGGGACTGCGGGGAAAGCAGGACCACGGGCCTCACCCGCCAGCTCAGCCTCCACCCCTTCCCCGCCTCACCCTCCGTGAACGGGCCTCACTCTCCAGTCCAAAGGGCCCTTCCATGCTCTCTGGGGTCTATGCACCAGATGCAGTTTCCCACTTATGGTTCCGCAGCATCCTGGACTTTTCTCCCACAGCTCCACGATGGTAACTATGTAGCTCTCCGTGCAAGTGCGCAGGGCTACCATGGTATGCAAGCTGTGCAGGGCACACAGGCGAGTGAGGGCTGCATCCAGGCTGTGCACTGGTGTCCCCAGCTTCTGCAGGTGCCTGAACAGGTGTGCAGTAAATATGGGCCAAGAGGACACTTCAGGCTTCAGGCTCTGAGTGTGGCCGCAATGTACCCCGACCCCAGGCTTACCAAGCTGCAAACCCATATGGGCACCCGCCCTTCACGTGGACCGAGGACATGGCCAGGCAGCTGCTTGGTGCCAGAGCCATGAGTGCTGCTGTCGGCCCGGTGGAGGAGCCCAGGGCATGCGTGAAGGACCAAAGCCAACCACAGTAAGAGCTGTCAGAGTAGCCGACAGAGCACCCGGGGAGCGAGCGGAGGAATGGAAATGGCCAAGGACGGTTTCACTGTGGGGGCAACACAGAGCAGCGGGTCGGGGGAAGAGTCGGTGCTTTTCACCCAGAGGGGGGCGTGCACAGGGCCCAGCACTACAGCAGGACTGGAGAGAGGGGCCGGGGGCGGCTACGGAGTGGAATTAAGTATAAGCAACGTGAGCTGGCAGAGACCGTGAGGCAGAAGAGTAACAGGACCTATGTGCTTTCCTTTTTGTTTTTAAGCACTCTCTGGTGGCCATGTGGCAGACAGCAGGCGCTGGCGGAGCCCAGTGCTGGCAGACTGTGAGCAGGCGCCGCTGCAGCAAGGCGAGGGCCGGAGCAGGATCTGGGGTATCTGCTGGCCTAGCTGCTGGGGCTTCCACCAGACAGGTGCACCGCCATGCAGAGCACACGGGGACACAGCCTCTTCTGGGCACACAGATGCCACGGGATATTCATCACACCCCGAGCTCTTCTCTGGGCCCCAGAGTTCCCAGGCGTGAAGGAGGGACAGCACCGCAGACCAGGGAGGTGGCCTCCTGCACCGGCGGGCCCCGGGGCCGCATGTGCCCAGTGGGGCAGAGGCTGTTCCTCCCTGTGCTAAAATCTCTCTGACTGATCCAGATGAAATCCAGTGAGCGCTTCGCCTCCCATTTTAACTGAAAATCTGCACTTTACCCGGGACAGAGCACAAACTTGAAACTATTCAAATTATTTACAAATGTGAAAGACTAAAACTCACTTACAGATACAAAATGGTACTAACCCTGAGTGAAAGTTTAAGGTATGGCTCCCACTGAACTGCTGTGGAAAATCTATATTCATAGCTTTCTTTCTTTCTTTTTTTTTTTTTTTTTGAGACAGAGTCTCTCTCTGTTGCCCAAGCTAGAGTGCCGTGGCGTCAGCCTGTCTCACAGCAACCTCAAACTCCTGGGCTCAAGCGATCCTTCTGCCTCAGCCTCCCGAGTAGCTGGGACTACAGGCACGTGCCACTATTTTTCTATATATATTTTAGCTGTCCATATAATTTCTTTCTATGTTTAGTAGAGACAGGGTCTCACTCTTGCTCAGGCTGGTCTCAAACTCCTGAGCTCAAACAATCCACCCGCCTTGGCTATATTCATAGCTTTCCCAGTAAAATTTTTAAAAATTCCTTCCTTTTTGAAAGGAAAACGCTGTGGAATCACTAGTAGAGGAAAACTGTCACAGAACAAATACACAAATGACTTTGCATTTTGAGAATAGCCTGTCTTCAGGAGAACAGAAGAGAGAAGAATATTTTCTCCTTTTACATAAAATCTCTACTTCTCTCTTATTTTAAGCCACTTTATTGAGGCATGACTAACATGCAAAAAGCAGTGCGTATTTAATGTGTGTAACTTCATGAGTTTGGAGACAAGGCTACATCCACAAAACCAGTACCACAATCTACGCCATAAATATAGCTGTCACCTCCAAAAGTTTTCTCTGCCCTCTTATTTATTATCATTTGTGTGTGTGACAAGAACACTTAACATAAAGCCTACCCTCTTAGCAAATTTTTAATTATCCATTACAGTCCATTAATCGTAGGCCCTATATGTGGATCTCTAGGACTTACTTATTTCTCGTAACTGAAACTCTGTAAAAGCCAAGGCACGAACTGCTCCGAGAATCGACTGCCCACTGCTGCGTGCAATCCCAGAGTCCCCTCCCCCCCAGGTGGGGACTGCAGCTGGGCGCAGAGCAGCACAGACACCAGCCATACCTGCCGCAGCCTCACCACACACCTGCCCGAAAGACCAGAGCTCTCCTGAGTGGTGCCTGCCCAGCCCTCTGGGAACTGGGCTCCCCTCTAAGGAAGGGGACACCTCAAACACAATGTCAACACCAGGGCGCTGTGTCCTAAGAGAGCCCGTGTCCTAAGGGAGCCCACATTACCCACCATGGTATGTGGCAGTTTTAGTTAGTTAAGGCAATGTTTTATAAGAATTAAGAAACAGCTAATTCTTTTTACCCTGGGACATCTCTTTGGGTGCTATGCCCTAAATAGGCCAAACGTAACTTGTACAAAAATGTCGATAGCTGCACTGTTCATAAGTACTCAGAATGCTAGTAATGCACAATAAATACTTGTTGAATGAATGAATAAATAAAAGGCAAAAAATCAGCAATGATAAAATATATAAGCAAATTACCATTTAGTAATATAATGAATATTTAGTGTGGAGGCATTAAGAATGGCAGGGACATTACTGTTCCTACATAGAAATTTGTACATGAAATAATTTTTAAGGAAAAAGGCAGAGAGCAAATAATATGCATCTACAAACTGCATAATATCCACATAAGGTGCACCAATAATTATGTAGAATATGAGGCAACAGGCATATAATCTAATATATGACACATTTGTTAACAGCACAAATGTACAATGAAGTTGATCATCAGAACTTGAATAAAAGGCCTGAGTGTTCCCCCTTCTAGCATATTCTGGGCAGTGCCCGTTATGAATGTTTGCAGAGGACACACAAACCGCAGGGAGGAGAGGCAGGACAGGGGCTGGCTGACCTGGGGCGGGGTTGGGGGGCTGCCTGGTGTAGGACACGTTGAAGGCGGGCTCCTCGATCAGCGGCGGTGGGTACATGCGCCTCCGGATGAAGAAGCCGGCGCCACAGCAGAAGAGCACGCCCATCATCAGGAGGAACCTGCAGGGAGCACAGACGTGAGGGGGCTCAGGGAGACGCCCCGAGGACGTGGCCCAGGGACTCAAAGACCTGGGAACTCCCCTCGGTCCGGGAACGGTGACTCCAGAATGCACCCGGCCAGGGGGTTCAGGTGCCGGGACTCGGTCCTCCCAGGACCTCTCACCCAGGCACCTTCTTCCGGTGGGTGACGCCCGGCTGCAGCCTCCTAGGGTGTCCCCTGGGTGAGGCCACTAATGGAGAAGCGCTGTGAGCTGTCTCAGCTCCAAACTGCTAGTTCATTTCAAAGCGCTGGTGCAATCGCTTCCCTGGCCACAGCTCTGACCTCAACTCAGCATTTAGTCAACAGGAGATGCCATCTAAGTCGTGTCTGAACACCGCGGCTGACCCAGCCCAGACGCCATTCTGCACTGTCTAAGCACCAAGGGCGAGCACATTCATCCTTCCTCACGCTGCGTCTCCATTATCACGTGAATGTCCATAAAGAAACATAAGTGCCCTTCCTACAGCACACCCTAACGACAGGGAAACGACAGGAATAGAGAAAATGCAATCAATAAAAAAAGCTGAAGACTTAGGAAACTCTAGGTTGTAAGCACAGCTGAATACTCTCCCCGGCCTGACCCCACGGTGCAGCTGAGCACTTTACGGACAGGACCTCCGTCCAGCTCCTCCAGGAATTCTCACCGGCTGTCGCTTCATCGCACTTGGCGAGTGCACCAATAAACGAGTGAGTGACTCTCTGGCACTACACCGTGCTTCTAGAACAGGGGGATGGCACTCTGAGAAGGTCCAAAAATAACAGACCAAACAAGGAACAGACAAAACTGAGAACTCTGGCCCATCTCTGAACGGAAATGACGATGGGATCCATGGAGCCTTCCAGAACCCCACACAACACAGGCCCCTGCGTGGGCGGCCGCTGCCCTGGCACAGCTGAGCACACAGCAGAGCTGCTCACAGGCAGAGGCGCCAGTCCACATGCTAAAGAGATTTCAGGAAAGGGAGACAAGAATATTAACACGAGGTTCAGAGCAAGCCCACCGTCAGGCAATGAATATTGACTGGATAACCTTCGAGCGTGGCGTGGGGAGAAAAGTCAGAGGCACGAGACAGGCAGTGACTCAGGAAAGGGCCGAGACCGGCCTTTGCGATCTGTCTTCTAGTTCACGATTCTCTCGACAAGTGACTTTTAGGGGCCCTGCTGCCCCGTCGCCACGCTGGGTGCCGTGGTGAGGCGGGTGAGCCCCCAACTCCACAGGGGAGGGTGGCGCCGGGCGACGGCACAGGGTGGCTGGTTCACAGCCCCCGTCAGCGCCCAGGAAGGGACGACGGACACAGGAAGGAGCTGCGTGTGGGGGTGACGCACACGCAACATGCAATGTGCCCGTTCAGCCATTTGTGAGTGCAGTGCAGGGCAGCAAGAGTGCTGATGACAAAGGCATCTGTGGCAGCGAGGAGGACCAGAGAAGCTTCTTTTCCTTCAGCGACATCTGCCCAAGGATGCGAAGAGACAGGCTGAGGGGAAGGAGGGGTGTTCCGGGTGGAGAGAACAGCACAGGCCCAGGGGCCGGGGACAGAGAAGCCCTGAGAGGCGGCTGGGTGGGGGGCAACGGGGTGCAGCCTCAGGGAGCAAGAAGGCTCCGCGCCGCACGGGGCTGGCAAAGTAAGGTGACGCCAGCACTAAGGACACTGAGTCACAAAGGGCACAGCGTCCACTTTTAAAACGGATTTCCCTGGGGTGGACTCAGCGAGAATCTCCCATTCAACACCGAGTCCAGTGGGAAACATCTGAGTAGAAATATACAAAGCACTGAGAGGCCAAATACGCACAGGCTTTACTTTCTCAAGTGACACTACCGGTCACTCCCAAGAGGTCCTCCGCCCAGATTCAAAAATGCAGAGGCCACCTGAACTCCTGGCCTCTTCCACGAGGTAAGCCAGAATGTTGTCACACTGCCCAGTGGAACACTTTTCTTCTCCAGGACAAAGAAAAACGGCATTGCACCTCACACCTTAGGACAGACAGCAAGCAGGCACGAGGAGGGCAGGGCAGGGTCACGGGGCTCAGGGGTCACCCAGGGTCTGACTCACTCCTTACCGGAAGGTCAGTCCGAGGACTTGCTTTAAAAGAGAGGCACGGACAGGGGCAGGAGAGGTGCTCGTGAGGACAAGGAGAGAGAGGGCGGGGTCGGCTGGGGAGAGCCGTGGTCCCAGGAGGAAGAGCAGTTCTCAAAGTGCTGGAGCGCACGGTGCTCGGTGCTCGAAAGGTGTCCCCTTTGTGTGCTCGACAGGTTTTGGCAGCTTTCCAAGGACGGAGGGAGGAGGTCTGTGCCATTACTGTCATCATAAGTAACCTGGTGTCTTCAATGCCGTTTGGTTTTTGACTCCTCCTCACCGCCCCGGCCCGAGTGCAGCACTTCTCACCTCGGCAGCTGCTTCCCAGCCCCTGAGGGTGCGGGCGGCCACCCAGTCCTGGCCGTTCCTCTCAGACCTCCCAGGCCACGGATCGCTCGAGATTTTGGAGCTGGCAGAGACCTACGAACACATTCTCTCCGAAATCTTTGTGTTATGGTCAGGGTGCAGAAGGGCCCAGGCTGGAGAGCAGCTGCTCCCTCCGCTCCACACTGCTCTCTTACCACATCCATCTTCTGACGCCCGTCTCTGCGAGGGGCTGTGCCTTTGCCCAAACGCCCTCTCTGAAGACCCAGGCAAAAGCTTTCCAGCTTTTCCCAGCTTTTCTGGTTATCAGAGGTTCTGTGCTCTGACTTACAACTATCCACGTGTCATTATCTGCTTACACATCTGTCTCTTTGAGGAGTTTGAGTGCCATGAGGGCCTCCCCAAGGGACCCTCGCAGAACCTGGTGGGTACTCAATGTTCACAGAGAGGGAACACACGGGCGGAACCCCTGCGCCCTCTGTATTTCTGCTGGGGCAGTGCAAGCTCACGTCGCCAGGTGTTCTCTGGTTCTGTCTCCAATTTGGAGCCTCATGTCAGAATCTCAGTTCTAACAACATGACCAAACCTTCTGGCACTCTCACCCTGCCAGAGCCTGATTTCGCTGGACGGGACTCACCACGGTGCTTCCGTGTGGGCTCCGGCCAGCCCTCGTGTGCTGCCTCGTGGAAGTGCCCGGCCCCTGACGCAGGCCCTGGCCTACAGCGCCAAAGCGCCTGGCTGCCAGTTCAGAAAAAGCTTCCTGAGAAGCCCAAGGAAGCTGCCAGGCCCTAACAGGTCTTCTAGACTCTCTTTGACAAGGTTTTTTCATTTTAGGAACATTCCCACGACCTCATCATCATCACTCATCTGGAGCTTCAGACCAACCCAGCATTCTTGCAAACCTTTCGGGATCCCGGCTCTCCTATCCCACACAGTCTGCTCCTTCCTCTCCTGGGCCCCAGGGAGGAGCAAGCGGGGAGAGCCTGCCCCGACGCCGGCAGTGCTCCCATGTGCCGCCTGCCCGGCCTCCTCTCCCTGGCTTGGGTCCTGGTCCCCTTCCCCTGGAGATGTACACAGAGGCGTTTAGGTCTGGAAAATCTTAGGCTACAAAACATCCATATTCGATCACGGGACGGGCTACACCCGCAGGGTTACCTGAGCTGCTCCTAAGGGAGGCCTGGCCGGCGGCTAAGGTGACAGGGGAGGCCCAGTCCCGAAATGCCCAAACACCTATTGAGGAGGTAGTGATGGTGACAACGAAAGAAGGCACTACTACTAAGGAGCACGTGGGTCGTGTGACACTCGGAGTCCCTACTCCCCACGGTCGTCCCTAATCACGCCCTGGGCATAGCTGTCAACAGGGAAAGACAAAACTTCACCAAAACGCTCAAGTGGCTGCAATAACAGGCTCAGTAAGGTCTTAATGTCTTAAAATGTCAGTAAAGACAGAATCTTAAAGTCATGAAGACAGCGAAGTCTTAAGCGCCTGTGGAGGGTACCTGAGGGCATCGCCACTGCAGGGCGAGGACACTTTCTCACCTGTGCTCTGCCACCCGACCCCTGAAGCAACACCTGTTACCTATCCAGAGACGCCCCCGACAGGCATCCTCTGAGGACCACCAGCCACAACAGGCTCCCCGTTAACAGAGCAGGACACCCTCCCTCGCCCGTCTCACGCAGCCTCGCACCCTCCAGACCGCTCCGCACGCTTCCCTCAGAGGAGTGGGAGGGACGAGCACACGGGCTGCCTGTCTTGAGAGCGAAGATGCAGCCGACACAGGAAAATGGGGCATCTCCACGCTCGATCTGCTGATTCTTCACGACAAACACTCGGCTGCATTTCAATACCTGGCTGAGGGGCCGCTGCTGTCGTCCGGCCAAAAGCCGGCAGAAACGGAACACGCTTCCTGCAACTCCGCAGGCTCCACTGCCGGCCACGATGCCAACTGAACAGACCTGTGTTCTTGACCAAGGCTGTCCCAAGGCCATAGCCAAGGCGAGGGTGACGCAGCTGAGGGTGTCACGGTGCTGACGGGCCGAGCTCCCGGGGCGGGGGAGTGGTGGGGAAGGGCCGGGCAACGAGGGGAAGAGTGCGACCTACCAGAAGTACCACAGCCGCTGTATGGACAGGGCCCGCACGCAGCACCGGGAGCCGCAGCAGTCCTCGTAGGAGCGGCATCTGTGGAGAGAGGGCACAGGCCGGTCACCACTCTGAGTCGGAAGGAGCCGCCAGGCCAGTCACACGTCCAGCCCGGGTTTCAACGTAATCATTCTCAGAAGGGAAAAATAAGAGTAAAAAGATCAGAACTGCCTCCACTGTGTTTCACAAAACTAGCAGAGCTGACTGTCGTCAGGCTGGGGCCCAAACGCATGGTGCCAAGATGGATGTGGTCACAGCAACTCCAAGCACTGCGGTTCCCCAAGGCCCCATGTGCCAAACCCCGACTGGTTCCCCTGGGGAGGCGTCACGACCAAAGACGGACATTACACCCACCAAGAGGCAGCTCCGCACAGGCCCGCAGCACCACGGTGCCGAGGGCAACAGCCAGCCATGGGCACCGAGGTCAAAAGCAGAGTCACACACATCAGGAGGTTTGGTCCTGGCCCTGTCACTCATTAGCTGTGGGGCGTCCCGCCAGTTACTCTCCCTCAGCAAGGGAGGGGCCCTGCACGGTGCCCCCGGGATTGCTGATGCTCACACCACCTCCCGCCTGCATGCCCCTGCTGAGGCCTCGGTCCCGGGCAGGGCGCAGGCTCCGGTGGACACTCGCAAGGGCTGCTCCTCAGCCACACCGAGCATGGCGCAGAAGAGCAGCTCTGCTCCCTAGGCGGCCGCGCCCTTCCCAAACCTGCGTTCCCTTGGAAAGCACAACCGCTGGCTCCACACTCTGGTACTTACAGACACGTCCTCACGGAGCAGCCTGAGCCCAGGCAGCAGGGACTGCAGGGTGGACAACATTAATGATCACCTAGTTGTGTGTGATCTAGGGTTCCTGCCAACTCTGTTTTTCTTTAAAACCAAAGTACTTCGAAGAAATACACAAGTCCACCTTGGGCACTAAATTTATACATTATCACAGTACAAATAGGCTTTTATGTAAAAATATGTGTAGAAAATATTAGCTAAGGTGCAAAGTGGTGAGAACAGCAGCCCGGAACTCAGTAGACCCCAGCTCGGAAAGTGCTTCTCTTGGTTGTGCAACCAGGCAGGACACCAGGGTGCCTGGGCTTCTCCCCGCCCCGGGGGCACCCAGAACTCACCTGCCACTCAGCCCTCCTTCCTTTCCAGGACAAACTGAGCTGGGAGAAACCCCCTCAACCCACCTACAGACGCGCACCACCCCCTACTCACCCGCAGACGCGCACGACCACCCCTCACTCCCCCGTGGATGCGCCCCACCCCCTACTCACCTATAAACACACACAACTGCCTACTCACTCACACACACAACCGCGCTATAGGCACGCACATGCGCGCACACACAGGCACACACACAATAGGACGATGCCACATCCAGTCTTCCCGTGCCCACGAACCGGAACTTCTCCCTAGTGCACAAACTGCTAGGGTTTCTGTGAGACGCTCTGTAAGCCAGAGCTGGTCCTAACTTGCTTCAAGCAGCCAACGTCAAGCAGAACCACCTAAAGGGGCACTCAGGAGGGCTGAGATGACGACCTGCATCCAACCCATGGCCCCCAGGAGCTGCTAGGACCGGCTCTGGGCAGGGTCCTCAGGGGGGACACCGATGTGGGGGAGGAGCTTTCCCTTTAGAAGACGGAAACAAACAGTAAACAAGAAAAATATGAACTGTTTTAGATGGTAGTAGGTTCTGCTGTGAAAAATGGAGTCCACTGAGGCAGGATGAGAGCCCGGGCAGGGGGGGTGGCAGTGACGCTGTCAAACAGGCTGCTTGAGGTGACTCATGGAGAAGGGGCGTCTGAGCAGACGCGACACAGAAGTCCAGCCTGGCAAGAACACGGGCCTCCATACTCAGGGCGTGGGGAGCACCAGACCCTCTGGTCATACATGTGGGAGGGAACGAAATGCCCCGAGTGGGGCCGCTGAACCTGGGCCAGGCAGGCCTGTGTGTGCACACACGTGCAGAGGGAGAGGAGCAGTCAGGGAGATAAAGGGCTTCCGGCTTTTAGGGTCAAGAGGAGGGGGGTTGTGTGCGTAGGTGAGTAGGGGGGTTGTGTGTGTGTAGTGAGTAGGGAGGTTGTGTGTGTGTAGTGAGTAGGGAGGTTGTGTGTGTGGTGATTAGGGAGGTTGTGTGTGTGTGGGTGAGTAGGGGGGTTGTGTGTGTGTAGTGAGTAGGGAGATTGTGTGTGTGTAGCTGAGTAGAGGGGTTGTGTGTGTGTAGTGAGTAGGGAGGTTGTGTGTGTGTGGGTGAGTAGGGGAGTTGTGTGTGTGTAGTGAGTAGGGAGGTTGTGTGTGTGTGGGTGATTAGGGGGGTTGTGTGTGTGTGTGTAGGTGAGTGGGGGGTTGTGTGTGTGTAGTGAGTAGGGGGGTTGTGTGTGTGTAGGTGAGTGGGGGGTTGTGTGTGTGTAGGTGAGTGGGGGGTTGTGTGTGTGTAGTGAGTAGGGAGGTTGTGTGTGTGTAGGTGAGTGGGGGGTTGTGTGTGTGTAGTGAGTAGGGGGGTTGTGTGTGTGTAGGTGAGTAGAGGGGTTGTGTGTGTGTAGTGAGTAGGGAGGTTGTGTGTGTGTGGGTGATTAGGGGGGTTGTGTGTGTGTGTGTAGGTGAGTGGGGGGTTGTGTGTGTGTAGTGAGTAGGGGGGTTGTGTGTGTGTGGGTGAGTAGGGGGGTTGTGTGTGTGTGTGTAGGTGAGTGGGGGGTTGTGTGTGTGTAGTTGAGTAGGGAGGTTGTGTGTGTGTAGCTGAGTAGAGGGGTTGTGTGTGTGTAGTGAGTAGGGAGGTTGTGTGTGTGTAGGTGAGTAGGGGGGTTGTGTGTGTGTAGGTGAGTAGAGGGGTTGTGTGTGTGTAGTGAGTAGGGAGGTTGTGTGTGTGTAGGTGAGTAGGGGGGTTGTGTGTGTGTAGGTGATTAGGGGGGTTGTGTGTGTGTAGTGAGTAGGGAGATTGTGTGTGTGTAGGTGATTAGGGGGGTTGTGTGTGTGTAGTGAGTAGGGAGATTGTGTGTGTGTAGGTGATTAGGGGGTTGTGTGTGTGTAGGTGAGTAGAGGGGTTGTGTGTGTGTAGTGAGTAGGGAGATTGTGTGTGTGTAGGTGATTAGGGGGGTTGTGTGTGTGTAGTGAGTAGGGAGATTGTGTGTGTGTGGTGAATAGGGGGGTTGTGTGTGTGTAGTGAGTAGAGGGGTTGTGTGTCTGTAGGTGAGTAGAGGGGTTGTGTGTGTGTAGTGAGTAGAGGGGTTGTGTGTGTGTAGGTGAGTATGGGGGTTGTGTGTGTGTAGTGAGTAGAGGGGTTGTGTGTGTGTAGTGAGTAGGGAGATTGTGTGTGTGTAGGTGAGTATGGGGGTTGTGTGTGTGTAGTGAGTAGGGAGATTGTGTGTGTGTAGGTGAGTATGGGGGTTGTGTGTGTGTAGTGAGTAGGGAGATTGTGTGTGTGTAGTGAGTAGGGGGGTTGTGTGTGTAGGTGAGTAGGGAGGTTGTGTGTGTGTAGGTGAGTAGGGGGGTTGTGTGTGTGTAGTGAGTAGGGGGGTTGTGTGTGTGTAGTGAGTAGAGGGGTTGTGTGTGTGTAGTGAGTAGGGAGATTGTGTGTGTGTAGGTGAGTATGGGGGTTGTGTGTGTGTAGTGAGTAGGGAGATTGTGTGTGTGTAGTGAGTAGGGGGGTTGTGTGTGTAGGTGAGTAGGGGGGTTGTGTGTGTGTAGTGAGTAGGGGGGTTGTGTGTGTGTAGTGAGTAGAGGGGTTGTGTGTGTGTAGTGAGTAGGGGGTTGTGTGTGTGTAGGTGAGTAGGGGGTTGTGTGTGTGTAGGTGAGTAGGGGGGTTGTGTGTGTGTAGTGAGTAGGGGGGTTGTGTGTGTGTAGGTGAGTAGAGGGGTTGTGTGTGTGTAGTGAGTAGGGAGGTTGTGTGTGTGTGGGTGATTAGGGGGGTTGTGTGTGTGTGTGTAGGTGAGTGGGGGGTTGTGTGTGTGTAGGTGAGTAAGGGGGTTGTGTGTGTGTAGTGAGTAGGGAGGTTGTGTGTGTGTAGGTGAGTAGGGAGGTTGTGTGTGTGTGAGTAGGGAGGTTGTGTGTGTGTAGGTGAGTAGGGGGGTTGTGTGTGTGTGTGAGTAGGGGGGTTGTGTGTGTGTAGGTGAGTAGGGAGGTTGTGTGCGTGTGAGCAGGGAGGTTGTGTGTGTGTAGGTGAGTAGGGGGGTTATGTGTGTGTAGGTGAGTGGGGAGATTGTGTGTGTGTAGGTGATTAGGGGGGTTGTGTGTGTGTAGTGAGTAGGGAGGTTGTGTGTGTGTAGTGAGTAGGGGGGTTGTGTGTGTGTAGTGAGTAGCAGGGTTGTGTGTGTGTAGGTGAGTAGGGAGGTTGTGTGTGTGTGAGCAGGGAGATTGTGTGTGTGTAGTGAGTAGGGGGGTTGTGTGTGTGTAGGTGAGTGGGGAGATTGTGTGTGTGTAGGTGATTAGGGGGGTTGTGTGTGTGTAGTGAGTAGGGAGGTTGTGTGTGTGTAGTGAGTAGGGGGGTTGTGTGTGTGTAGTGAGTAGCAGGGTTGTGTGTGTGTAGGTGAGTAGGGAGGTTGTGTGTGTGTAGTGAGTAGGGGGGTTGTGTGTGTGTAGGTGAGTAGGGAGGTTGTGTGTGTGTAGTGAGTAGGGAGGTTGTGTGTGTGTAGTGAGCAGGGGGGTTGTGTGTGTGTAGGTGAGCAGGGGGGTTGTGTGTGTGTAGTGAGTAGGGGGGTTGTGTGTGTGTAGTGAGTAGAGGGGTTGTGTGTGTGTAGTGAGTAGGGGGGTTGTGTGTGTGTAGGTGAGTGGGGGGTTGTGTGTGTGTAGTGAGTAGGGAGGTTGTGTGTGTGTAGTGAGTAGGGGGGTTGTGTGTGTGTAGTGAGTAGGGAGGTTGTGTGTGTGTAGGTGAGTGGGGGGTTGTGTGTGTGTAGTGAGTAGGGAGGTTGTGTGTGTGTAGGTGAGTGGGGGGTTGTGTGTGTGTAGGTGAGTAGGGGGGTTGTGTGTGTGTAGTGAGTAGGGGGGTTGTGTGTGTGTAGTGAGTAGGGAGGTTGTGTGTGTGTAGGTGAGTAGGGGGGTTGTGTGTGTGTAGTGAGTAGGGGGGTTGTGTGTGTGTAGTGAGTAGGGAGGTTGTGTGTGTGTAGGTGAGTGGGGGGTTGTGTGTGTGTAGGTGAGTAGGGGGGTTGTGTGTGTGTAGTGAGTAGGGGGGTTGTGTGTGTGTAGTGAGTAGGGAGGTTGTGTGTGTGTAGGTGAGTAGGGAGGTTGTGTGTGTGTAGTGAGTAGGGGGGTTGTGTGTGTGTAGTGAGTAGGGAGGTTGTGTGTGTGTAGGTGAGTGGGGGGTTGTGTGTGTGTAGTGAGTAGGGAGGTTGTGTGTGTGTAGTGAGTAGGGGGGTTGTGTGTGTGTAGTGAGTAGGGAGGTTGTGTGTGTGTAGGTGAGTGGGGGGTTGTGTGTGTGTAGTGAGTAGGGGGGTTGTGTGTGTGTAGTGAGTAGCGAGGTTGTGTGTGTGTAGGTGATTGGGGGGTTGTGTGTGTGTAGTGAGTAGGGAGGTTGTGTGTGTGTAGGTGAGTGGGGGGTTGTGTGTGTGTAGTGAGTAGGGGGGTTGTGTGTGTGTAGTGAGTAGGGGGATTGTGTGTGTGTAGGTGAGTAGGGGGGTTGTGTGTGTGTAGTGAGTAGCGAGGTTGTGTGTGTGTAGGTGAGTGGGGGGTTGTGTGTGTGTAGGTGAGTGGGGGGTTGTGTGTGTGTAGTGAGTAGGGGGGTTGTGTGTGTGTAGGTGAGTGGGGGGTTGTGTGTGTGTAGTGAGTAGGGAGGTTGTGTGTGTGTAGGTGAGTGGGGGGTTGTGTGTGTGTAGTGAGTAGGGGGGTTGTGTGTGTGTAGTGAGTAGCGAGGTTGTGTGTGTGTAGGTGATTAGGGAGGTTGTGTGTGTGTAGTGAGTAGGGAGGTTGTGTGTGTGTAGTGAGTAGGGAGGTTGTGTGTGTGTAGGTGAGTGGGGGGTTGTGTGTGTGTAGGTGAGTAGGGGGGTTGTGTGTGTGTAGTGAGTAGCGAGGTTGTGTGTGTGTAGGTGAGTGGGGGGTTGTGTGTGTGTAGTGAGTAGGGGGTTGTGTGTGTGTAGTGAGTAGGGAGGTTGTGTGTGTGTAGTGAGTAGCGAGGTTGTGTGTGTGTAGGTGAGTGGGGGGTTGTGTGTGTGTAGGTGAGTAGGGGGGTTGTGTGTGTGTAGTGAGTAGCGAGGTTGTGTGTGTGTAGGTGAGTGGGGGGTTGTGTGTGTGTAGTGAGTAGGGAGGTTGTGTGTGTGTAGGTGAGTGGGGGGTTGTGTGTGTGTAGGTGAGTAGGGGGGTTGTGTGTGTGTAGTGAGTAGCGAGGTTGTGTGTGTGTAGGTGAGTGGGGGGTTGTGTGTGTGTAGTGAGTAGGGGGTTGTGTGTGTGTAGTGAGTAGCGAGGTTGTGTGTGTGTAGGTGAGTGGGGGATTGTGTGTTTGTAGTGAGTAGGGAGGTTGTGTGTGTGTAGTGAGTAGGGAGGTTGTGTGTGTGTAGGTGAGTGGGGGGTTGTGTGTGTGTAGGTGAGTAGGGGGTTGTGTGTGTGTAGTGAGTAGCGAGGTTGTGTGTGTGTAGGTGAGTGGGGGATTGTGTGTTTGTAGTGAGTAGGGAGGTTGTGTGTGTGTAGTGAGTAGGGAGGTTGTGTGTGTGTGTGTAAGGGGGGTTGTGTGTGTGTAGGTGAGTAGGGGGGTTGTGTGTATGTGAGTAGGGGGGTTGTATCTGTGTAGGTGAGTAGGGGGGTTGTGTGTATGCATGTGTGTAGGGGAGTAGGGAGATAAAGGGCTTCCTACTTTCAGGCCTGGTGGCATTCAGACAACTAACTAAACTAAAAGAGGTGGGACTGTCTCCTACCATGAATGTGCAAACTGAAGTAGGTCCATGACAAGAGTAATGGTGTAGGCAGAATTCAATATGGCCCCAGGATTCTCACCGTCACCCTCACCCCGAGGGCACATGCCCTACACAATCCCCTCCTATCAGCATGGAGGGTCCTGTAAATATGGAGGGGTGGTCACGCACATGATGATGGAACATCAACTGGGATGGCACATCACATGAGACCCTGCTGTCGCAGACTGAGATGCCCGTGCTGGCTCCGAAGAAGGAGCTGCCATGCTCTGGGATGGCCTTGTGGCCAGCACTCAGGACCATGGTCTCTAGGAGCTGAGGGCAATGCCAGCTGGACCTCAGTCTTGCAACCACAAGGAAGTGAATTCCACCAATAATCTGAATGCGCTTCAAGGACCCTAAGTGCCAGATGAGAACCAACCTAGCCAACAGCTTGAGTGCAGCTTTGTGAGGCCCTGAGAACCCATCATGCTATGCCCAGACTCGTGATCCCGGAAACTGTGAGATAATAAACGTGTGTCGTTTCAATCTGCTACGCTTGCAGTCATTTGTTACACAGCAGCATAATGAACAAGAACAAAGCTTGCAGGCTATGAGTACTTCCCACACTACAGACCCCAGGTCAAGTGCTTCACAAATGTCTGGTCGGTATGTAAAGTATCCACCTCGGAAGTATTATTAGTGCCATGTTGGAAATAAGCTTAGAAAACAAGACATTAGGGATGTCACACATCCTGTCAGCCCAGGTCACGGTCTGTCGAAGCCAAGAATGGACTCGCCAGCGTTTTAGGAAAGTGTTTTGCACAGACACTGCCTCTCGGGAGACACTGAGTCTTTCCGCATGAAAGGGCCACCCTGTCTGGGCCCTGCTTGTATAAACTGCTGTGGACATCGGAAAGACCACGGCAACAGGCATGGTGTGAAGAAAGCACAGCAACTCCCGGGCCAGTGGCAGCAGGTCCCTGGGACAGAGCCCGCAGGTGGGAATTCAGCAATAACTTGGTAGCAAGTCTCTAACAACACAACTGCACACTGACCAGAAAGATGCCCAGAAGAGCCTCTATCGTTCTATGTTAATAACTCTCTACAGTTAGCAGATAACTTAATCATAAAAGGCAAATATTAATGCAGTAGGACGTGGCACTATGCAAAAGCATGGTGTTGATCTGGAGTGAATCACTAACGTTCCCACAACATTAGTCACCAGAACAGCTGTTGTGACCCCACTGGTAGATGTTGAAATCAAGTTATTTAGAGGCATTTTATAAAGGTGAAAATCAACTGAAAAAAACATCAGAGGGCATCGCGTATAACTGTGATCATCAGGAGATAAGAGGCCGCACCTGAGAGCAGGGGGACTGGGCCCCAGAACACACGGCCAGGAGGGGCCTGCAGAGACCTCGTCATGGCGGGATGGCGCCGGCGTCCCCCATGTCCGGCAGCAGCCCTGGCAGTGCCACACTTCACTGCTGTGGTGCGCCTGGAGCACATGCCTGCCAGCCCACTCCTGGTGGCAGATGAAGGAGGAGTCCTGTCCCACTGTCCCTTCAGCCCGACCCTTCTCCATGAAGCCAGCCTCGGGGCTGGCCAGAGAGCTGCTCTGTGGGCTGCCTCCCCCTTCCCAAGCCATCCCTGGAAACCTGAGGACAAGCCTGGGCCGACGTCACTGAACTCAGCAGCCTCATTCTGAATGTCTGGAAAGACCCCCAAAAGTCCCTTGCCCAAAATAGTCTTCCAATAGTACCACTGCTGGAGAACCTCCCTGTTCGCACTTTTCTCCAGGGAATGACATGGAAGACCACAGTGACAATGCCAGTGTGATCCAGGGCAGGGGTCGCTTGTCTGAAAGTAATGACCAGGGATCAGATTTATAAAGGGGCTGGACAATGTCAGGCCAAGAGACACGCTCAAGCTGTGTCCCTTCCGCCGCTCTCACCCTCTGCAACGCACCAATGTGAGTGAGGCCCGGGTGCAGTTCCTCGCAGATGCACGCAGCACAGGGCAGACATGCAAGGCCTCGGCGCCAGGCGTCTGCAGAGGCTGCTTCTCGGAGAAGCTCAGTTCCTGGCACCGTGCCAGGGGGGCATGTGTGCCAGTGATCCTGCCTGACTCTGCCTCACCGCCCGGCACCCACGGGCTGCCCACCTGCAGGCCTCCCCCTTCACGCTGATCACGCCGCCAGCAGCAGGAGCAGCACCATCTGGGGAACTTCCCACGCTTGCGTCTTTTGCTATATTTGCTGCACTTCTTATCACTTTTCCTAATCCTCCTTGATGACTCATTAAATTAGACAATGTAATTGAAAGCAAAAAACCCCCACCTTATTTGGTCTCTCTCTCTCTCTCTCTCTCTCACACACACACACACACACACACACAGACATGTGTGCTAGGCTACAACAGAAAGCATACTTCTTCAAACGTACCGTTGTGGAAACCCCAAGTCAAAAAGCAGACAGGCCCAAGTTTCCTCTGTGTCCAGATCAGCTTCTTTCACCCTCCTGGGGTGTCTGGGTGGCCTCAAGCCCAGGTCTCCTGACTGTGAGGTCACTCCTGTTGGCACTAGTGCTGGGCTGCGGTCTCTTTCTGCTCATGTCTTCTGCCTGGTGACACCAAGTTTAGTCACATGGCTACTGCCATTTTTGTTCCTAATTCTACGTTATGATGTCTTGCAACGATCAAACTCTAGAAGGTACAACTCTCATGAAGACCCTCTCAAAGGGGATACCCTGCCTCCCGCCTGGCCATCAACAGCCTCTGCTGCAGGTGAAGGAAGTGGCTGAGGAGGGGCAGGGGACAGACGACAGACACTTGTGGCTTAGGAGGAGCCAGGCTGGGGCCTTCCGAGCCCGGTGCCACTGCCCCACCGCCCTGTGCACCAGGGCACTCCTTGTGCGTCCCTCGGGGCTTTACCCCGCCTATTGCAAGGGCTGCCCCAGCTCTGAGCATGGCCAGGACTGAAGCGGCGCTGAGAGGAAAGCAGGTGTACAGTAATAAAGTCAGCGACTAGGGCGTCTTTCAAGAGCTGCATTTAATGAAAAGCTTCCCTTTCAGCATCACACTCGTGAGGAAGCCCACTGTGTTGAAACCGAAGCCCTGCAGCATCCTATTCCCCTTGTTAGAAGAAGCAGACAAGAATCTACCAGCTTTTAGGGTCCCTTGTCCAGAATCATGGGAGATTATATTTATAAATATATATATTTACACACACACACACACACACACACACACAGAGCACACCTCGGCCTGAGAACATATCTACCCTGGAATGTTAGGAGTTAAATGGATTACAAGTTTCTAGGTCAAATTCCTCTTTGTGAGCAAGATTCAACACCCAAGTTCTTTAGCTCCGTTTTCAGAATCCAAATCTGGAAAACCAGCAGCAAATACTCACTGTCAACTGATTACCTGCTTTCTTCTCCTCAAACACAGGGCACCCTTTCTGCTCTCGCCTTGAGCTGGGGACCCGTGCACCCTCAGCACCCCTGTGGCTCTGGCCTGGTCCCAGTGTGGATGCTAGCAAGCCCCAGCCACGCGAAGGAACACACAATGCATGGGTGACACTGTGACCCCTTTTCTCTCTGCTGCTTTCTCCCAGTGATGCTGCAGGCAAACTGGAGCCCTAAGTACATATCTGCTGGCATTGCAGAGAGCTGCAATTATAAAAAGAATGTTCACTGCACACTGAGCTTAATTAACAGCAGTACACATTGCACATGAAATACACCATCACCACACACATCCAGTCGAATGCTCCTAGTGCCTGAGACTGGAAATGGCACTGGGGTTCCAAAGGACACCTGCAAGACCAAGCAGAAGAGGGTGGGGACTACAGGACAGGATTTTCCTCCTTGTTCTACTGTGTGTGCCAGATGTATAAATTCTCAGATTTGCAGCAGAAAGGAACAAACATCACTTTTAACTAAATCCACTTTTTGCACATCTAATTATAGGCCTAGGATTCTGAAATACACATGATCCTTCACAAGAGTAAAAAGAGCATATAAATCAGCAGAAAGGGGCCCTGAAATTGCTTCCCGTCAGCCAAGTATCCCTCATTACACCCCAGGATCCAAGGCAGAGTCTGATAAGGTCAGAGAATCGGACAGTCCAACCTGAGCAGGTGCTAATTTGTAATTAAGTATATCACAGAAATAACATCAGGTGTCTAGCCTCTCCCCCAGCACATAGAAGGGGAGTCCTTAGGATGCATAATGTAAAAGGAAGCTTATGTCTGAAAGTATATGGACCACCAGCTGGAAATCTGTCATAGCAGCAATTCAAAGCAAACATAATGGGATGGTCCCTTTGGGAGTTTTAGAGGCTACGAAATAAGCACATGCTATGCTTAGCACTGCCCAGGAGGGAAGTAGGTACGGCCAATAGACACATTTAGTCTTAGCCTTTAGACCACAAAAATCTCAATGGTACAAAAGGATTAACCTACTAGGTCAGGGAATATCTAATGCTACTAAAGTTACAAAATCTTTCTATTTAAAAAGAATAGACAAATGTTGCTATGTAAACTTTTTCATGTGGTGGTACTATGGCTCGAATGTTTGTGTCCCCCTACCCCAAATTCTTATGTTGAAAGGTTAATCCCCAATGGGCTGGTACTAGGTGATTAGGTCATGAGAATGGAGCCCTCCTGAATGGGACTCGGGCTTTTTAAGAAGAGGCATGAGAGAGCCTGCTCCTCTCTCTCCTCCCTCCACGTGAGGACAGAACAAGATGACGGCTGTCTGCAAACCAGGAGGGGAGCCCTCACCAGACACTGCATCTGAGAGCACACTGATCTTGGACTTCCAACCTCCAGAACCGTGAGAAATAAACACTCTTTGTTTGAGCCACCCAGTCTCTGGTATTGTTACAGCAGCCTGAATTTAAGCACCACTTAAGACAGGTGTTAAGTGGTAACTAATTATATTTAAATGAATTTGTAGAAAATCTTCTCTACATCTGGCAGAGCAACTAAAACATGAATGTTCAGGGTACAGGTCTGGAGATAGAGTTCATGGGGGTTGTAACTTTGTTGTTGTTGTTAAATAAATGACAAGGTATGTCTAAAAAAAGAAAACGTTTATAGAGTTTTCAGTGAACTCCTGTCAATATCATTCCATTGACTATGCCAATCCTTTCTCCATTGCAGGATTACGTCTCAAGACACCATTTTCTTCCTTCTACAGACCTGCTGGTCCGACGCTTTTTCCTGCGTCCCAAGTGTCCTGGTCCGGCAGTTGGTCTGGTCCCCTCAGTCGTACTCCACTTACCTTGATATCTGGGCCCCTGGACCTGCTTTTTATACTATTCTTATTATCGTCTGCATTTTCCCCTAGAGCTAAGCATGTGTAGATGATTGAAAGTGGCTTCCTGAGTTAGAATCTGGAAATACACGTACCAGAGGCCTCCATTCACCTACCTGTGAGAGCTGGGATCTCTGGAAAAGCTAAACACAGAATTCCACAAGCGTTCAGTAGAAAACTCTGCACAGGAAGTGAAACTCTGGGGACAGAACAGGATGACTTGACCTTAGCGCGCCTGACGCCCTTGGTAAATCTCCAGGACTCTGGAGAGCTCTGTGCCTTCCTCTATCAAGTAATCCAGTCCCAACCACTCAGTGACCGGCCTTCCTTTCCCACGGCCCATGGAGGCCGCCACGCCCTGCTGCAGGCCCCCCCCCCTCCGCCCTCACACCTTCCACGACAATGGGCAGAATCTAAGACTGGCCCCACCGGTCTGATTCTCCACTCGCAAAGCCAGTCCTTTAATGTCTGAAGGGACTTATGTTTTCCCAAGCCCTCTCTCCTCCAGGAAACTATGCCCAGTTTGGGTACAATCTTGGCCTCTGTCATCAGGAAGAATCCCACTTTACTCGCATTTCCACACTCAACTGCAGCCTCAGACAATATTAACCTTCCAGCAGTCACAACACAGCTAAATCTCAACAAAACTTCCAAGCTTTTCTCAGTAAGCTCCCATCCTGTCCGTAGGTCTTGAGGACCTAAACATCCACAAGAAAATTTAAACTTACGAAACCTGGCCCACAATGCTTTCCTATTGAGAGTGTTGGGGTTCTCATCCTGTCACTCAAAACACCCACTATTCCCTCGGCCTTTCTGTCACTGAAGAGCATGAATCAGGCTCTGCTGGGGCCCAAGATGGCCGACCCTGCTCCTCTCTGCACTGACACCGTGCATGTGACTCGGCGTGGCCGCTCCCCGTAGCCCCACAGCATGGCAGGGCGACGTGAGACTGGGGCCCAGGACCGGGCAGAATCTTCCCCGCCCCGAGACCAGGATCCAAACCCTGAGGTCTGCCCAAGGTCCAGCAGGCTGCCGAGTCAGAAAACCGCGAGAGCAGAGAGAAGGCCACACAACGATGTGAGCCCTGGTCTGGAGTACGAGAGAGGGGCTGGGGGTGTCCTGAAGGGAAGAGGCCAGGTGTAGGGAGAGGGAGAGGAGCACCCCTCACATGGTGCAACCCACAGCTGACGTCCTCTACTCAGAAGCAGATTGGCCTCACCGCCTGCGTACAAAGAATGGTGAGCGCATTTTATGGCATGTGCATTACATCTTAATTTAAAAAGAGAAAGAAGGAAAGAAAGAGAGATAGATCAAGACCTCTTCTCCCTAGGACACGTGAATATGCTCACCTTGGCACACCTTTCCTATTTCCATTCAAATCGATGAAACGTTGATGATGGAGCCAATGGTGAATTCCATTAGAGACCCCCCTTCCATGTTCAGATTTCAGCAACCATAGTTTCACAGGGACAGCTGTTACAACAGTTACAAATCCACCTAACTGCCCTGTTTATTTAGACCGGAGTTCTCCATGTTATGAGCTGAGACGTCATCTAATCTGGCCAGGCACACCGTCAAGTCGGATACTGAGTCTCATGGTCCCACTGCGGAAAGCAAGTCCAACCAACAGGACGTTCAAGGGGCAAACCCAAGTCAGTTTCAAATGGAGCCCACCTTCCATCTCTCACATGTCCAGAGATCTCAGCCTGGTGGGCCATTTGCCTCCCAGGCGTCCAGGTGCCCTGGGTGTACCTGCCTCTTCCTTCCTGAACAAGTCACCTGTGACCATCTGGACGTGTTCCCACTAACTCTCTCCAGCACTATGCCCTTTCTGACACACACCAATGCTTCACTCATCTTTCTCCCAACGTAGAGCCTACCGTGCACAAATCTACTGCTCACCACTGACTCTGCCTTCCTACAACAAGCTTGTTCTTGTTTTTTAAGAGACAAGTCTCGCCCAGGCTGGAGTGCAGTGGCATGTTCATAGCTCACTGCAGCCTCGACCTTCTGGGCTCAAGAGATCCTCCCACCTCAGCCTCCCAAGTGGCTGGGGCTACAGGTGTGTGTCACCGTGCCTGGCTCTAACTATTTATTTATTACATCATTTAACATAGTTATTTATTTCCAGCCTTATTATGGCATAGCCTGGGAGGTCGCATCCCTTTGCTGTTAGGATCCGACCTGCTGTGGGAAGCCCTCTCCGTCTGAACGCAGCGGCAGTCAGGCCCGCCCTGCAGGGCGCTTCATGTGTGGACAAGACTCACACGGGGAGGGTGGCCAGGCGAAAGCCCCACCTCCGGCAGCTCCACGTGGGCACCCTGTGATGAGCAGGCTGGAAAGCAGTGATTCTCCACACGGCCAGGACTGAGGAACAATGCCCTGAAGCCGGAGCCCTCTTGCCCGTCTCTGCTTTCTGGGGACCCAGCGAGTATGAGTGTGGAGTGAGGCGGGGGTGGGTTGGGAATGCTGTTTTGGCTTTCCTTATTTTTTAAACAACTTTATTGTGGTATAATTGAAATATAATACAAAGAGCTACACATATTTAATGTATAAAATTTGAAGAGTTTGGACACATGCAAACACCCATGATACTATCACCACAATCAAGGGAACAGACACATTCTGATTGGTTTTAATATTGTATACCTGTGAGAAAAGTTTCTTTTTTTTTTCTAATAACTTTTCTCTCTCCAAACATAAGGTTTTAGGTCTTTTATCTGTCTTGTTATCAAGTCAAAAACTTCACAGACCTGACAATGAGCTAATGGCTCTTTCTTTTCTGTCAACCTCAGTTGACAATTTGGACATCAGAATCGTCTTTCCTGGTCTGAGGTGGCTTCCCTGGCGGGCAGGGACGTGCCTGTCTGCTGAGACAGATGGTCACATTTTGATGATCCTTTAACTCTGATTTGGCAGACACATCCCACGGCAAAGTCGAACATGTCTGGGCTCTAAGGAGGGGACCACAGTGGCTCTGGTGACGCCCCGCCCAAGGCTTTGCGGGCAGGAGAACAGCATCTTTCAGAGACATGTTTATTACCAGAAAACACCTCTAAATTGTGTAAACTCAAACTGGTTCCATTCTGGCTGGCATATGGGAAATCATACTTTTATTTCTACTATGGTAGAAAGCATTATAAATGCTTCTTATAATCCCTAAAACTAACAGAGCAAATAGAGTAGAAAGTCTCATTTCTGGGCTGGGCACGGTGGCTCAGGCCTGTAATCCTAGCACTCTGGGAGGCTGAGGAGGGAGGATCGCTCGAGGTCAGGAGTTCGAGACCAGCCTGAGCAAGAGCGAGACCCCAGTCTCTACTGAAAAAGAAATTAACTGGACAACTAAAAACATATATAGAAAAAGTTAGCCAGGCATGGTGGCGAGTGCCTGTAGTCCCAGCTACTCGGGAGGCTGAGGCAGAAGGATCGCTTGAGCCCAGGAGTTTGAGGTTGCTGTGAGCGAGGCTGACGCCACAGCACTCTAGCCCGGGCAACACGGTGTCAAAAAAAAAAAAAAAGTCTCATTTCCTTGCCATTTTAACTCTGGAGCAGCTGCTGCCCGGAGCCCAGAGGTGCCCAGAGTGCAGGTAAGGAGATGAGGCAAGATGGA
Source organism: Eulemur rufifrons (assembly GCF_041146395.1). Classification (NCBI taxonomy): domain Eukaryota; kingdom Metazoa; phylum Chordata; class Mammalia; order Primates; family Lemuridae; genus Eulemur; species Eulemur rufifrons. Next base: position 1,847,464 of record NC_091011.1, on the reverse strand, counting down.
GCGGGGCTGCCAAACAGCTGTGAACCTGGCTACCTCCAGAGTTTAGAGATTCTGCCCTTACGTTTCTAGGACAGAGATTTTCCCTCTTTTGTCCTTTCAGTAAATTGCTGATCACTCAAATTCAGTTCTACTCAACTCTGTCCTGGAAAACAATTCTTCTGGTTTCTGGTTGATTACCTGTAAGATTAAAAAAATAAATCCTAGCCGAATATGGAGGCAATATGGAAAATGAAAAACAGAAGTCCACCTAGGATCTTACAGTATTTTAATCTAATAATAAATTTCCTACCATTGGAATCACACAGGCACGGCAAATACAGACACAGTGGCATGGGTCTGGCAAGGAGATTGGGCAACGAGACCGACTCCAGAGCCAACCATCTGGAAGCGCTCTTACTTCCAGGCTGACGCCAAGCTTTCTCTCTCAGCTCTATTTTTACTTGAGTTGGTGTCTCAGCCCCTGTAGGCTGTTATAACAAATACCACAGACTGGGTAATTCATAAACAGCAGAAATTCACTGCTCATAGTTCTGGAGGCTGGGAAGCCCAAGATGAAGGTGCCAGCGGACTCTGTATCTGGCGAGACCACTGCCGCACGCACGGCGCCCCGCTGCTGCATCCTCACGTGGCAGGAGAGGGCAGGGGCGCGCCCTTCAGCTTTTAGTATAAGGGGACTAACCCATCAATCACATCACCAAAGACCCCACCTCTTAATACTAGCACTTTGGGCATTAGGTTCCAACATATGAATTTTGGAGGACACAAACATTCAGACCACAGCCGCTGGTTAGCTATTACTTACACGCTCAGAACATTTTCTCTCTGGACTCCCTCCTGAGCTGCAAAAGCGAATTCCTGGCTCTACCGCCTGGATGTTCCAAACTTCAAGTAGCACAACTGACATTCTCCTCTCACTCCTCTCAGTCTTTCCCTGGACCTGCTCTCTCTACAGTCTCTCTCTCATCGTCTTCCTAACTGGGAGCTGGAGTGACCCGACTCCCTTGATCCCCACAGCAGTTCTTCTGCGAGACACTGCCAGGAGTGTCTCCCGCAGCCCCAGCTCCACGGGAGATCAGACTCTCCGGTCTCACCGTTAGGAAGCCACGACCTCCTCCCCTCCTGTCTCCACCCCCCTCCCACACCACCCGGTGGCCAGACGCCCTTCTGGAAGGCAAGCAGGCATTACCTGGCTTTGTGCAGGAGTCTCAGCTCCTCCGACGGCCACTTGAGACCCTTCTCGCTAAGCTTCTCCCTCCTTCTTCCATCTCGTCCCGGCCACCTGCCAGGCGCCCTACCTTCAGCCCCCTGGTTCCCCGGTGCACCTCCATGCTTCACCTGCACTCTTCCCACACGTGGACCCTGCTCTTCCCTCTCCAAAGATCAGCCCTGGGAGGTCTCTCCCTACACCACCCTGGCCCTCCCCCATGCGTCCCGCTCCTCCCTTGGCAGGATCCCCGTTTACACGGCTCTCACCACATATGATACTGCTGAAGGAATCCGTCTTCCACACCAGACATGAGCTGAAGAGCAATTCTGTCTCATTCCCCTACGGGCAGCCCAGGTGCCTACCATGGTTTCTGGTACCCTGTCACTGTTTCGCCTTAAAAAGGAGGAAGGATGTTGTAGCAGAAAGGAGATTCACCACAGGTGGGAAAAATGCAGTAATTAACATGAACTCAAAGAGCACAAAGGACTCGGATTAAAGTGTCAGCCCACAGTACTGGCAAGGATGGCTTGAAACAGGTGCTGTTACCAGTGACGGCCAACTGTGCCATGAGACCTCCAAAGAGGGTAGCCTGGCAATATTTATTAAAATGTAAAATAAGCATAACCTTTGATTCCGCAATTCTATTTCTGGAAATTCATGCCATCACAAAATAAGTTCTAGTGCACAAAGACACAGTATGTAGGAAGATGTCTGCTGAGTACCAGGCCAGACCGTAATCCTTTCCAAACTCCTGGGACTCAGAACCGTTTGGAGTCAGCAGAGAGGAGACATGTAATACCATGAATTTCACAACACCACCAGCACGATCTGCGCTGAAACATACAAAACATCATACCAAACTGAATTTTAAAAAGACTATAAATGGCCTCATATCTGTTCAAATCTGTTCTTGCTACCAAGAAAAATCAACAAAAATTTGTTTATGAGCACAGCTTTAAATTTTAGAATTACAGGTAAGGAACTATGAAACTTCAATAGTGAAAAACAAACAAAAAACCCTAAAACTGGCACCACTTGAATGGACAATAACTATAAGGGAATGTGTAAATGAATTACAGAACACCCCCAGGGAACACTCTGTCACCATCAAAAAGAATGAGATTGCTACTGATTTAGTAGAATGCTCACTATATGTATAGTTAATGAAAAAAAACATGGTACAATATATACAGAAAGAGCACATTATAGGGGTCTAAGGTTCTTAAGTAGAAGATCACCAGTGAAATATTTCTCCCCGTTGTGGAGAAGAAAATGTCTCCAACTTACACCAGAAATCTCCATTGATAAACGCCACAAGAAGAACCGAGGAAGAAGAGATATTTCACTGTTGAGTCTCTGTCCCTGACCAGACTCCGGCCCCCTCCACGGCTGTGCTCAGCAGCTGGGCCGCAGAAGGACGGGTCTAGGGAGGGGTGTGTGGAGGGAGGCACCGCCCCTCCTCCTGTGCATCCTGCTCGTCCCCAGCGCTGCTGTGGCCCGTCCAGCTGACCTCTGCACAGAGGGGACACCCCATCAGGCCCAGTGTCTGCTAACGTCTCCTGCCGGTCAGAGGCAGCCTTGTGTCTAGGGACCCAGAAGCTGACCCTGGCACCTCTAACTCTAGCAGGCAGGTGAAGCAGCCCAGGTGGGCGCTGGCTCCGCCAAGCCGGCTTCTCGGATCTCAATCTGACCACTTGGGAACAGCACTTCCCCCACGCACAGCATTAATTACTCACAGCAGCGAAATGAACCCAGGGAGAGACAACAGCACAGGGTAATGTAAATACTTTAAAGGCAGCTCTACACTCCGACGGGGGACTTGGGAGTCGGCCTGAGAGTGGTCTGGTGGAGACGGGCAGCCAGCGAGGAGGAGTGCTGGAAGGAGTGGGCCTGCCTGATGTGAGCCCGGGGGCAGCCCGGCCTCCCCCGCCCGCCCCTCCCTGGAGTGCGGGTCTGGGAGTAACAGGCAGCCGGTTAGCGCAGGCCTGGTGCTGTGCTCTCTGATCCTGTTTCACGGGTCCGACCTCCTCCCATACAGGTATGACCAAAATGCCGTCCTCTCCTGAGCTCGGCAGCATCCCCTAGGGTCTCAGTGGAGTTGACTTCCGAGCAGCTTCCCACGTTCTTTCCCCCAACAGGACTCAGAACTGAATGAAAAACTAAACACAGGGCAAACAGAACACCCAGAACCCCAGTGCCTGAGGCTCTGCTCCAGCCCGTGGCAGCCAGAGGTGTGACCTGATCAGGAAAAGCTTCTGCAGTCCCCGAGGCCCAGCACGAACGCTGCATCCCTGGTGTCAGGGGCTGTATCTGGAAAGCCTGGGTGGGAACAGCCCTAAGGGTCCCTGCATTCTAAGAGAACAGGGAAGTCAAGAACCACTTCTGGGCCAAATCTTTTCTGCCTGCAGTTCTTCAGAGAGCCATGAAGTTATTCTCACTTTTAAATCACTGCACCCAGTCAGGAAGACTCGACCCCTTCTAACCTACCCTTGGTTATCTGGGGGACACAGATGCATTTCACTTCAATGAAGAACAAGAAAATTGTATACCCCTCTCAGCTGAAACAGGGATGGAGGAGAGAAGACAATTGTCACATGCTCTCCGGAGATGACACGTGTCACATGCTAAGCAAAGTGCCCCGCACAGCTGCTGCATCCGTGGCTTTGTGTGCGGGCCCCAGGCCTCCCTTGGCACAGGGCGGCTCTGTCTCAGCTGGACTGGAACAGCGCAGGGCCACCCGGCCTCACCCGTGTGAGGCAGACTCAGGGAAGCAGTGGGTCCTGGCAGCTCTTGGGGGACAGCTGGGTCGTGCGCTGCTGTCCGCACGGGGTGCCCCCTCCGTGTGATACTTTCCCACCTGTCAGTTTTGGAGGAGGCGCCTGGGGTCCCTCTCCCCACGCTGGCACACAGGCATACACTGGACCACCTTCCACCTGATTCTGCCTCCAAGCCTCCTCCACTCTGTTCCTCCAGACACCAAGTCCCTCCGTGGGTGGAGAAGGGCCTGTTGGGCCCCAGGGGGCTCTCGGGCTGGAAATCTTAGTGGAAAGTATGACAAGAGGGACACGGCTCCTGATCTCAGAGGCCTCCCACTGCCCGCAAAGGGGTTGCTGTGGCCATGGCAGTGTCCACTCAGGCACGGAAAGAGCCCCAGGTGACCTCTGGCAGAGACTGGACCCAGGCTGGGAAGAGCCTCCTCCCAGAGTGGTCAGTGGTCAGGAGCATGCCACCCAGGGAGGCGGGCCCGACCCCCAGGGAGGCGGGCCCGACCCCCAGGGCAGCGGGCCCCAGGTAAAGTCGGAGCACCCACTCAGGCACCTCTGTACACAGACCCACGGGCTCTCCCCAAGCCTCAGTGTGTGAAAATCTGCCACACGAAATTGCAAATATCAGTGACGGCACAGACATTACAAATGGTGACTGAGTCCTTACTCTGTATCTCACATGCATGGCAGCACTTCTACCTCCCAGCAACCCAGCCCAGCAGGTACTACGACCACGTCTACATCACACAGGGCACTAAAGCCTGCGGGCTGAGTGCCCTGCCAAGCCTCTCGGTGGTGCGAGCAGCCACAGGCCTGCCCCTCACACATGCGGGTGCACCAGGCACCCTCTCTGCGGAGCAGGAGCTCCCCGTCGCCTGACGGTGGGGGAGGACTCAGCGCCTCGTCAAAGTGAGCTCCGGGATGTGAGACTGCATCTGGCCTCTTCTCTGACAAATGCCACCTTTGTGCGGCACTTTCTGGACTGGGAAGAAAGGGCGCTCCTTGGGATCTCTGCAGCGGGGATGTTCCCGGCAAGGTCCTACTTATCTTCTCATCTCCTGCCTCCGGGAGCTCACACTGTGTTCCAGCCTGCAGACAAAGGGGCTGGGGGAGCAGTCCGGGGTAGGGGACTCAAGTAGAGCATGCAGGCAAAGGAACTGCATTTGGTGAGGCCACATGACCACTTGCTATTTGTAAACCACACTCTTGCTAAGAGGAGATACCTAGTAAGCCCTGAACCAAAGCACAAAAAATGCACATTTTAATTAAGAGCTCTTAAAAAGGAAACCTGCAACACCAATGAAAGGTAGTGAAGTGAAGGCTAAGGGGAAAGAAAAAATAATACTAGAGAGATTTGAAGTATGTGTTGCTTTTCTGTTCGGATCCCAAAAGATCTTTTTCTTGAAAAACAGGAATATCTTGTTTGTACACACATATATGCAGTCTCCCAGCACAACAGTGGTAACACAAATAACAAGTGAAGAAATGAAAAGAAAAACCTTGAACAGGGAGGGGGTAGAAAGAGAGAGAAATCATTTAGCATAAGAAGTCAGAACAGGTGGGAGTAATTTTGTATGTGTAGGTAGCTAAGTGTCATTAAAAAAATTAGCCTCTATTAGCTTAATAACCAGAATGCTGGAATGAAATTCAGGGACATGAAGAGCCATGAGAAGAAGGGGTGCCATGTGGAATTTTTGGTGAGACTAAATGAAATTAAATTTTCAAATATAAGAGTAAAATCTGTGAAACAAGTTTGCAAACTAGGTGCTCTTTCCCCAAAGCATTCCACATGGTAAGTTATAATCACAAAACAGACATGGCATTTGAAATATATTTTCTGCAGGGGAAAAATAAATGAGGACATCGCCTTGAGTCAACGTATTTGTAAGGAATTACCTATTTTGGAGAATCTTATATAAAGCCCTTTACCCAGGAGAAATGAAAGGTAGAATACATGGGAAATGTACTTTTTAAATGAGATCTGTTATAATTTCTGGGTTGTTTAATGTAATTATCAAAGGTGCTTCAGAAATAACTGGGCAATCTCACGTTATTTTATCACAGCCTGGGCAATCTCACGTTATTTTATCACAGCCAGAGAGGGCACAAGGACCTTCCCTGTACTGCACACCTGGCATACCACAACTGACACACAGCAGACATGCAACAGATACCTGTAGGCTAAAAGAATGAAGTGCAGCTGTGTCCACCCTAGACTCACACCTTGCACACTAACCTGTGTCCAGAGGCCAGGCCAGGTGTGGTGTGCAGACAGCTGGCCACCAGCCTGGATGCCACATCTGGCCAGGCCTAAGCAGCAGGGTGAACTTCGGTTGGATCTGAGTCTCCTCCCCCTGCACCACTGTCTGTGCCAGCTCAGCAGAAACCACGCAGTCGGCTTCAGGGACCAACAGTAACACTCCCCTCGAGGCTAACTGCCAGGGCAGCTGTGTCTTCTGCAGGCCAAGCACTTCTAGCATGGGCTACGATCTTTCCGGGGCTACTGTCTGGCCTGCGGCAAATCCATCCTTGAGACAAGCTCAGCTGAAGTAGAACACAGCTAAGCAATTTCTCCCCATTCCCCTTGGATAACAATGCTTCATTATCCCAACTTGATGGACAGCAGGAGAAAGAGCTTGTGAGTGTTAAAGACCCCAACCACACGGGCTGGGGACCAGACACCCCATGTGTGCTGGCTGCCCGACTGTCCCCCTTGACACCACACTGGGCTCCCAGCTGTGTCAGGGAGCACCTTGCCTGCGTCTGTCGTCCCTGCATGTTCAGGGAAGCAGAAGATTCGGTCTGTAGAAGAACTGAGCTCACGAGCATATGTGGCAGAGATGCAAGTTGGCCTTGGGTATGTGTGCACTCATGCAGGACTTCAGTGCTGACGTGGGCCCTGTGCTACACACCCGGATGATCAGAACCCGTGTTGATGTTCTATAGAAGCAGCTGACCGACAAGGGCAAACAGATGGTGAATAACAGAGCAGAGGGATGGAAATGTTCGGTGCTAAACAGAGGAAGTGCTGCAGTCCCCAACACCTGGGCTGAGGACCAGTATTGGTCAGTGGCCTGTCAGGAACTGGGCTGCACAGCAGGAGGTGAGCTGTGGTGTAGCCAAGCAGGTGACGCTTCGTCTGTACTTACAGCCGCTCCCCATCGCTCGCATCATCGCCGGAGCTCCGCCTGCTGTCGGATCAGCAGCGGCATTAGATGCTCACAGGAGCCCGAGCCCCGCTGCACACTGCGCATGCGAGGGGTCTAGGCTGCGGCTCCTTACGAGAATCTAATGCCTGATGGTCTGCGGTGGAGCTGAGGCCGTGACGCCAGTGCTGGGGAGCGGCTGCAAATACAGATTGTCATTAGCAGAGAGGTTTGACTGCACGATAAATGTAATGAGCTTAAATCATTCCAAAAACCATCCCCCCTCCCCCATCCATGGAAAAACTGTCTTCCATGAAACTGGTCCCTGTGCCAAAAAGTTTGGGGACCGCTGCTCTATGCTACTACATCGTTCACTTTGAAATGGTTAAATCAGTTCTGTGAATTTCATCTTGATTAAAGATAAAGTAATAGAGCAAATATTTGAACCCTGATCTTTTGGACTCTGGAACCTATACACTTAAAAGTCTGCCTGAGGAAAGGTGCCAGAATGTGGGAAACAAAGACAGGGCAGAGCAAGCCGGGAGAAAATAAACTGCAAACGTGAAGACAAACATCAAGTGCACACACTGTAGCCGGCACTGGGGTTAAACAAACCCCTGAGTTATGACCCCATTCCAGACACACTCCTGGGAGTGACACAGCACACTCGTGTTGTTAGTGTGCTAACACTAACAGGGTGCTGTGTCGGAGCCAGCATGGGGAAGGAGGAACAAATCCTCACGGCGGGGACTGAGTCATGGGAGGCTTTCCCCCCCAGCACGGGGAGTCTGCCAGGCGGAGAACTGGGGAGTGAGGAAAAGTCACCTGCGCAAGTCAACACGCACGGTATGGTGGGAACTGCAAGGAAAAGCACCATTCAACGTTCAGGCGTGCCACTGCATGCCAGGCACTGTCCCCGGCACTGGGGATTCAAATGTTTATAAATTGTTGACCTTATGAGACGCGCAATAAAGAAAGAAGAGAAAGCTGGGCAAGTATCTCGGAAACCTATTGTTTAAAGGTGGCTCAGAAGCTGGAATTTGTTCCTGGTGATTTTAAGCAGAAAAGTGATATGAAAATTTAGAAAGAAGTGAGAACGGGATGGGAGAAGAGATGGAAAGTTTCTGCAGTGATTCAGATGAGTGTTAATAGACCTGGATTTGGGTGAGGGACTGGGGAGAGGAGAGAAGCAGAGAGAGCAGAGGCAGAAGCAGGAAGGCCAGTGGGTGTGGCTGGGGTGTTCCAGGGAGTGTGAGATTACAAGACGTTAATTCACGTGAGAGGCACAGGATAATGCCTGGCCTATACTAAGTACTTGATAAATGTCGCCTGTCTCACATGGTACCTGTTGAGCTTCAGTATTCTAACAGAGTGACTTGACTTTCATTTTTTAGGATAGTGCACCTGGGGACCTCGAGAAGACAGGTGTGAGGAAACCAACCCAGCAGGCCTGAGTGACAAGGGCCACTTGTCTCTGCATTCCCCATCTCTAGCTCAATGCAGACACTTTCAAAACACGTGGCAGACAAGTGGAATGCACGAAGGAACAAATGAACAGGCAAATACAAGAACAGCAATGACCTCTGCCTCCCAACCTCTGACAAAGCTGATCTACTGAACAACTGGAGAAAGATGTTTTCCATAAAGAACACGCAAGAGGAGGTGGCCTCTCCACATTTGTGTAAGAAGCTGAATCAAGGAAATAAAGCTTACTGATGAAAATTCATTACACTGAGAAGAACAAAATTATTTTATCTCCCTCTTATCCCATAACCATTTTGCTTCAACCTGACAAACTCTGTAATTACAGTCAAAGTCCTTATGCCGCCGCCCGGTTTTCCAAGTGGTTTCTGCTTTCTGCAGCCGCACAGGCTTTCTGCCAGGACAACTGCCACGCGGGGCACCGGGACCCCAGCTTGTTGGTACGGAACCACAACAGGGACACTGTCCACTTCCCTGCACGTGTCCCCATTCACAGGCAGGCAAACTTCCGCCGCCTGCACTGGGCTCCTCCAGAAGGACAGGTAAAAAGAATGAATACCCTGGCCAGTTAAAAAATTAACCTTGTTTGCTATTATTATGTATCTCCTGTCCAATTAGCCTATGTGCTAGAATATACAGTATTTCTACTGTAATATGATACCTGTGCATTCCTGGAAAAGTCTCAGGTTTTATAAAATTCAGTACTGAAAAATAATAGAGCTTTTGGGAAAATCTGGTTGGATCATTCTACTCAAAACCCACGGGACTTCAAACACAATCAAAAACAGTAACGGATAACCCAGAGAGTTAACCTGGCCATCTAGGCAGGTGGCCCCGCAGAGCTGGTCACCACAGCAAATGTTAACAGCACATAGAGCAGAGGAGACACAGCAGTGCTTTAATCAGAGCAGAGTGGCAGGAGCCGAGGTGGGCACAGAAAGACGAGCCGCGCAAGGCTGTGCCGGCACCTCTCTGGGGGGGCCCCTCAGGGGCAGGCAGTCACTGCGATTTCACACATACACACACACACACACACACACACACATACACACACACAGTAGCTCAACCGAGGACTCTTTCTTGTCCTGCTCAAGGTCATACATAAGTCTACTCCTATTCTCCTTGCTCCCTTTGCCTAGGAAAATTTATACAAACCAACGAAACTTGTGCCTTCCACAGACATCTTGCCCCTTTTTACCAATCACATATGAGCCCATCTGCATCACAGAACAAGACACGCAGAGTTCCAAGCTGTCCTCAGAGAAACTGGCCTGGGCAGGTGGGAAGCTGCCAGCGAGGCAGCTGCTCGTGGCCCTGCGGGGCAGGGAGGGCCGCGCCCGGGCTTCGCCAGCCCACGGTCTGCACCTAGACCAGTGAAGACCATCGAAGAGATAATGCCCAGAGTCAAACCAACAGAAAAATACAACTACTTACATGTAGTATGTTGGATAGAGTCCTTCAAAATACCAGCAATGTTTTTTGGCTTCTGTGCACTGGAAATAGAACAAGAGAAGCGTTGTCAGTGACGAGTGGTCTGTACGTTGTCGAGAGGACCTCACATGGGCAACAGGGAAGGAGGAGAGGCCTCAGCTCAAACCCAGCGAGAGCTGGGAGACTGGGGCAGACAGTTAGAGGGAGAGCCGCTTCCCCATGACTTATTTCTTTAAAATTTCTTACAAGGGAAGAAAACATAGGAAAATACCTATTTTCCCATTATTCTTCTAGCCTTTCAATATCTCTAAGCACACGATGTGTGAGCATTTCATTAAAAAGGTAAATTAGAGACAATCTATTTTTTAGAATTTACTTGGCATGATATTTCAGATTACTAAAGAACATTAAAGTTTCACTACAAAGACTTCTATTCTCCCCAATTTTTACTCCCACAGTTTTAACATTTCTACACCTTTATATTTCAGAATATTCCAAAAGCCACATTCAGACCTACAGCTGGCGGACACGGAGTCGGGGGTCACTTCCCGCCTCCCTCTCTCATGAGGGAAGACAGAGGAGGAGGAACAAGGAGAGGCGGTGGGAGCCTCCCTGGCTGTCCAAGGAAGTGCGATCCCCAAGTTCCAGGGCTGGGACTGGGCCCCACAGGGCGGGGTGGGCGGGGCAGGTGGGGCAGGCGGGGGGGGGGGGGGGGGCTCCACAGTCCTTGGGGCAGGGCCCAGGGGCCAGCCTCGTGCTCCCACCCACCTACAACCATGAGACCAAGCCAGCGTCACCAGCCACTCAGGGAGGTCTCTAAGCAGAAAAGCCCATCTGAACAAGGCTTTCCAAAATTTATCCCATTCATGCCATCATTTTTTTAAAAAATTCACAACTTCCTACCTCCATGATCTAGTTTATTGGGCCTGTATGTAAATAAAACCTTCAAAACATTATAGTGCAAAGCTACCAGCAGCAGGAACACTGGCAAAGGCACAATGAAAGCAAAGCCATCTTTGGGCAAGGCAAGGCCTGACCGTCCTGCCCAAGCCCCGCCCGTGAGGTCAGCTCCCCCCAGTGCCTGCCCCCAGCCCCAGCAGTGCACAGTGATGCCCCCGCCACAGCCTGCCTGACGGCTGCGAGCAAGTCAGAAACAGACCCGAATCCACAGCAGCATGCCAAGGGAGGTGGCTGCCAGCGTTACACTGGCTCAAACAGACGGGTTATGAAAATAGCATGAAACGCTGGATTTTTTGGAATGTGCTTTAACATACTCAGAAGCATACTCAGGCAGCCTGAAGTGACCCAGTTTTATTAATGGAAAATGAGTTTAATTTAGACTAGGTTAGCTGCTGTCCAGTTTCAGAAATGAAGTTCAGGCAGCTGAAGAAATCAGTTTATTTTGGTATGGAATGGCAATTTCAGGTCTCTGCCCCAAATTACAACTCATTTCCCTACAGTCTTCTGTGACAAACTGAGAAACCAGTTTGTGTTCCGCGTGGCACTTAAGCAGGCCTTCTTTATTGTCCATCACCGCCAGAGGGGGGCAAACTTCCTGGAACCTGAAGCTCAAGTTCCACACAATCAAGAAACAGCCCCCTTGTGAGCAGCCCCAAACTCAGGGAAGGCAGAGCCCAAGCCTGAAACCCTCTGCTCCCGGGGCCTGTCTGCTCCCGGGGCCCGTCAGCTCCCGGGGCCCATCAGCTCCCGTGTTCCATCAGCTCCCGGGGCCTGTCTCCTCCCATGGCAGCCCCACAGAGACGCCCGCAGGCCTGAGAGCCAGGGCCAGGAGCACAGGACAGTGCAGGAAGTACCAGAAGCTCCTGCCTCCTCATGGCCTCTGGTGGGGTTTCCCTTAATTTAAAGGATTCCCTAATCAAAGCAGCCACTTGTGTGATGCTCCAGCACATCTGCTAACTCTTAAGGTAGCAACAAAACTTGCCCTAATGTATTGCATTTTAGAAAGGATTTTTTTTCCCCAAACAAAATAGTGTCACATAGTTGAATTCATATTATCTCTGGGATGTGTGAACATAGAATACCATTCTACAGACTGAAAAACGGGCCCCTGGTGGGTGTCTCGTTCAGGGGCACAAAGCTCCTCTGTGGTGGCAGAATCAACAGCCCCCAGCACTGTTTCTCCTAGACTGACCAGCGCTACCCCGGAGACCCCACTTTGCTGCCCTGAGATGACAGAGGGCAGAGAGCCACAGGGAGGCGTGGAGGACCCCGGCACAGGCATGTTTTCCCTGCCTCGACCTCCCCCACATGCAGCCACCTGTGCGGGGGGTGTTAATCTGCGTATGCAGGTGTTTTAAAGCTACACAAGGTTATAGAAAAGCAATGCATTGTGACATGAAATCCCCAGCACTCTCATGCATGATTGCTGGGAGGAAATTTAGGAATATCTGGAAAACTACTGATGCAGTTCTCTTTAATAACTGATTTCCTCCACAAATACAAAACACTGCATGACCAAGGTTATTTATTATGGCATTATTTCTAATAGCAAAATCCTGGAAATGACATAAATGCCCAGAGAAGGCTGGTTAATAAATGATGATGTCCCACACAATGGAGTATTTTGCAGCCAACAAGAATGAAGATGGTCTCTGAGAACCCACGAGATGATTTCCAAGATACCATGGAAGTGAAAAAGCAACATGCAAAAGGGTATGAAGAGTATGCTATCCTTTGTGGAAAAGGAAAATTGTACATTTGGCTTGCTTTTTACAAAAAGAATCATAGGTTGCATGTATCAAAATATCACACGTAGCCCATAAATATGTATAATTATTATGTATCAATAAAAAATTTAAAAAAAAAGAACCATAGGAAGGATGTGAAAGTTGTGAAAGTATGTGAAAGTTGATCATAAGAATTGGGTCATTCTTGTCATACCCAACTAAACAGAGTGGTGAGGCCGGGGGAGAGAGCTTGCTCCAGAATGGAATTCCTGCAGGCCTGGCCGCTGGGACCGCCTGCTGGAACCTGAAGCCAGTTCTACCAAACAGCTGCTGAGATCTGCTCTAAGACTAGTTTCAGCCACCACTGACACTCACCAATCACAGCTCACAGGCTCCCAAAACTTTACAAGTGCCAATGAACTTACTTTCAAAACCATAATATATAATATTTCTCCTTATTATAAAACTTACAAACTTTTCTCTGTTCTTCACACATACTGAAGACCAATCCGGTCTGTGGGTATGCCCTGAACTGCAATTCTTACTTCCCACATAAAACGGTTTAAATTGAGAGATTCATCTCTATATTTTATTTGACTCTGACAAGTAAAAACTAATGGTGGGGTGGGGTGGAACAGACGGGTGATATCTCTTTCTCTGAGTATATCTTTTTATATAGTTGACTTTTGAACTTAGTGTTCTTCCTATTCAAAAAAATAAAGTCCAAAGGATTAAAAAAACACACACTGCTTAGACTGAAAATATTTACTGAAGACTGTCAATGCATGAACACACATACGACTTTCTGGCCAGAAGCAACCAAGCAGAGAGGACACCTGGGAAGTCAGTACTCACAAGAAACTCACACGGAGAACACACTCTCTCCTCTTGGCACCTTCCTGGGGCCCTCCCAGGTGAAGGGCTCCATTTCTATCCCATTTCTCTGATCTCCTAAAATTTTCCTTCTGGCATTTTTGCTGGGATGTTCAGTAACTCTACTGGTACCTACCTGTTGGTTACTCTTGCTCACAGTTATTTGCTAATAACCTTTTACCATTTTTCACCAGCTACCCACATAAAACATGCAAGAGTGAGACCCCATCTCTACAAAAAATAAAAGATTAGCCAGGTGTGGGGGCAGGCCGAGGGGGGCAGATATACATATTTAAAAAGCTACAGGGGAAGCCATGAGTATGTATGAAAGGAGAAACACACACATGCACAGTCAAACTTCATGCCCCTTTATGGGGTCTGTGTTCAGGAAACAGTGGCCCTCTGGTGCCAAAGGTGACAGGGAATCCCTCTCTGCGCAAGCTCTGTGGACTGGTTAAAGCCACTCCGCAGTTGGCGGTCTCTCCCCAGGAGGAATGCTGGCTAGCTGTGGTGCGGAAAGCACACAGGGAGGAGCAGATCATGAGACTGGTTTCTGTTTAGTCCTTCTGTTTAGACAGAAGAACTTGCCAGCCCTGATCAAGGGAGGGGTGCAAGGAGGCGTGTCCAACCTCACACCCCGTCACAGCCAGGAAGTCAGTTTTAAGGTTTCTCTGGGGTCCCCTTGGCCGAGAGGTGGTCTCTTTAGTCAGCAAGGACTGGGGGTAGGACTCTATTTTAGCTCACAGATCATAACGATTAGCAACATAAAATGTATAAACTGTTAACAAAGCAGAGGGTGTGGGGCCATGAGGAAGTGCCTGCTGTGAGCAGCGGCTCAGCTGGGGAAACTACGATGTAAACTGGAAAGGCGTGTAGCATGTCTCCACTCAGGGAAGATTCCAGGGGCCCATTATCCCCGGACTAGGACATCTACAGATGTGGTTAAGCCATCCTAAATATAGTCATCCCTCTTTAGCCAGGATCTAGATAAGCCTGAAGAACAAACCTTTGCTAATCCCCAACAGTAATCCTCATGCTGACGTAACTCACTCCACACCTGTGTGTACTGGACAAAGGGTCCCGGCACGTCACTGTGTAATGAAATGGCACATCCTTTTTGTATCCTAATTTAAAAGAATAGCTGTGCCACAGTAAGACATGGTTGACTTTTTGAGAACTAAAGCTTGTGACTCTGTGTCCTCCTGGGAGTGGAGAGCAGGGTCTAAGAGATTAAAAACAATATGGATTTTATCCACATTCCCCTTTTTCTCATTTTGTTAAGCATGAGGGATGAGGTAGGATCCTTAGATAAACAGCAGACAAACTAGCAAATGAGCTAGAACTACTCCCACCAACCCCTGGAAAGGGAAGATCCTGATTTTACTTATCACAGCAATAGTTTTAGCCAGTCTGTCCTGGGCCAGAAAGTGCCAGATTTGCTGCAAAATGGTGGAACGCACCAGGCAGGACAGGGCAGGGACCTGTGTTTGTCAAAGGGGAGAGGCCCCTGCTGCGCACGGAGCTGCTTTCACACCCGTCACAAGCTGAACTCGACACACAGGCAGCAAGATGCTGCTGCCTCCAGGTCCAGTCCGATCAGAGTGGGCACTTCACATGGCAGACGCCCACAGAGGGAGCCTCGCCGTGCTGACAGGTCTGACGCTCAGGACCAGGGACAGAGGCAGAGGGCAGAGAGAAGCCTGTTAAGCCAGAACAAGAATTCATGCAGGGAATGAATGACAGCCAAGGTCTCTGGATTTCAGTTAATACATAGGAATGATCATGCCTTCCATTCCTGGGCAGGAGTTTCAATCAACTCCCTAAGCGATAACTACTTAATCCCTGGGTTTATGGACATTCTGTTCTTCAGGAACACCTTATCTCGAAGGAACTTTGATATTTTTGAAATAAAAGTACAAGGCTGCTCACAAGCATCATTTGTTAAAGGGAAGAAAGCAGAGAAACTGTCAAGAAAGCAGAAATAAGAGATCCTCAACTGCCTGATGGAAGGAACCACACTAGCATCCTATATTGCCTGTGGGCAGGATCAGAGCTGCGGCTCTGGCCACCAACACCTTGAAGATGCTGGGGCCATGCAGACTGTGAGACACCAATCAATCCTTGCCACAAATCCCTGAAAAATCCTGGGAACTCTCATAACTGACTCTGCATACGATTTCTGCTGCTTTATCTGCTTTCGTTTTTAACAACACAAAGGTTGGGGAGCAGACTTCCTCAAGGTCCCTGATTCAAGGAGGTAAAAATCCTCATCTCCAGAGGATAAAAATCAATCAATAACCAAAATTAGAAGGCAAAAAACAGAATAAAATATCCAAATATAATAAAGTTAATATCTTCAACAATAAGAAGATACTGCTACACAATTCAATAAGAAAGAGAGAAGAAATTCCAACAGGAAAAAAAATAAAAGATGTGAGAATTTTTCAAAGAGGAAACACAAAAGACCAATAAACCTATTTTAAGAGACAATATTCATTAGTAACCAAATAAATGTAATGTCGCAGGAGGCCAATTTTTCAAGACATACCAAAAATCTTTAAAATGTGCGTAACTTTAGCATTATTACACTTATGCCAAGGAAGTAATATAAACAACTGTGAACAAGTATTATTTTTTAAAAAAAACTAGAAATAACCAAAATTTTCAAAATACAAGTTTTGGTAACAAAACTGTAAGACATCTGAAAGATATATTAGTAGGCATTCACTATCAGAGTATAGAAAAACATACTATATGAATATTTTACTAAGAAAAAAGCCAATATATAGACCTGCATGTTTTTGTTATACATTATAGGAGAGAGAAAATAATACTGAAAGATATGTACCAAAATACTGACAATAAAGTATCTTTTGGGTGGTATAAGAAATGACTGTTTTCCATTGTACATTTTGGTAATCAGTCTCCAAGTTTTTTCTTTTCTTTTCTTTTCTTTTTTTTTTTTTGAGACAGAGTCTCGCTCCGTGGCCCGGGCTAGAGTGAGTGCCGTGGCGTCAGCCTAGCTCACAGCAACCTCAAACTCCTGGGCTTAAGCAATCCTACTGCCTCAGCCTCCCGAGTAGCTGGGACTACAGGTATGAGCCACCATGCCCGGCTAATTTTTTCTATATATTTTTAGCTGTCCAGATCATTTCTTTCTATTTTTAGTAGAGATGGGGTCTCACTCTTGCTCAGGCTGGTCTCGAACTCCTGACCTCAAGAGATCCTCTTGCCTCGGCCTCCCAGAGTGCTAGGATTACAGGCGTGACAAGTTTTCTGTATGGAACTTGTAACATTTGTTTCTAAATCTCAATTAGCTTTTACTGTAAAAAGCAAACCACTTAGTGGAAAACGTTTATTTCCACATCATGGAAAATGCTTATTTCATAGAGCTAATTTAAAACACATTACATATATTTCAACAATGTTAAAACAAGCAGAAATTCATAGGAGAAAGAATGTTAACAGCATAAGGCTAAATTTATAGTGTTATTCGTGGATGGTGTTATTTCTTTTGGATTATCTTAAAAGTATCTCCCTATTTAAGCCTTAAATTCTGCCAATGCCAGTCCGAGGCTGCTGTGCCAAGAGGCAAGGAGCCCTCAGCCGGTGCAGAGGGCAGGATGCACTGGAGATGCAAGACACACTCGTGCCCGTTTGGAAACAAGAGCTCCAAACCACGCCACCTTTCAAAACGCAATTATCAATAGAAAGCATAATTTATGAGGCAGTCAAGTAATTCAAATTCTAGCTCAATTTACTGAGGTTTAATTTATACACCCTAAAATCACTCCTCTTCAATGTTTGGTAAGTTTTAGGAAATGTTTACTGCTGCATCTCAATCATCCCAATACAGCTTTAGAACATTTCCATCACCCCAAAAATTTCCCTCATGCCATTCTACAGCCCAGCTCCTACCCCAGGCCCCAGCCACACTCATCTGTCTGTCTGTCCCTAGTCTTGACTTTTCTACAAGTTAAATTAAATGAAACCATACAACTGATGGTCTTTTCTGTCCATCCACGTTGCTGCAGATACCAGCAGTTCATTCCGAGTGGTATCCACTGAATGAACATACCACATTTTGTTTATCCATTCACCAATGGACATCTGGGTTATTTCTGCACTTGGGCTATGACAAATGATGCCGCTATAAACATTGGCATGCAGGTCCTTGTGTGGACATGTCTCTTCATTTTTTTGGTAGATATCTAAGAGTTGGACTGCTCAGTCACATGGTAACTCCATTATAACTTTTTGAGGAACTGTCAAACTGTTTTCCAGAGCAGCTATACCACTGGACACTTTCACTGTGATGCAAGAGGGCTCCAGTCACTCTGCATTCTCACCAACACTTACTATCTGTCTCTCTGATGTTAGCCATCTGGCACTGTACTGGTATCTCATCGTGGTTTTAACTGGCATTTCCCTAATGAATAATGATACAGAACATCTTTTCATTAGCTCAATTAGAAAGTAAGAATAGTAGCTACCATTTATAGAATGCCTATTACCCACCAGGTGCTTTTCCAGAAAATCTAATTTAACATTGTAACAACCTGGGAATTAGGTGGTATATGCATTGAGAAATGAGCAAACTAAGGTCTCAGAAAGGGGAATTAACTTGCAAAGATAATACAGGAAGCAAGCAGAAAGTTGGAATTTGATTTAAGGTCTGCTGGTTTCCAATGTCCATGTATTTCCTCTGGCAGTGCATAAATGCTGCCATTTCCTGTGATACCATAATCCATAATCCCATCCTTTAAAATGTCTGTCACATCTCACACAAGGAACTGAAATGAGATTTATTATAGGCATTATTTCACTATATAGAAGAAAATGAAAATCCACATGGAAGACCCCAATTCTGGCCCCCAAAATAACCCCCCTCTTTTTTTTTTTTTTGAGACAGGGTCTCCTTCTGTCACCTGGTTTGAGTGCAGTGGAGTCATCATAGCTCACAACATCCTCAAGCTCCTGGGCTCAAGCGATTCTCCTGCCTCAGCCTGCCGAGTAGCTGGGACTACAGGACTACAGCCACCACACCCGGCTAATTTTTTTCTATTTCTTGGAGAGATGGGATCTTGCTCTCACTCAGGCTGGTCTCAAACTCCTGGCTTCAAGCAATCCTCCCTCCTCAGCCTCCTAAAGTGTTAGGATTACAGGCATGAGCCACTGCAACCAGCCAAAAACAACCTTTGATGAGTAATTAGGAATTATATCTTTCAGCATGCCTCTACCCTGAAACACTATCATTTACTAAATCTCTGGAGCAAAAATAAAGCACAAAGGTGCTGAGCAACTTTGCTAAGGAGATTTCTGTGTTCAGAAGGGCTAACCCACCAAATGCCAAAGGAAAGGAGCCCAAATCCCATCCAGGGGAAAACCATGGTACCATTTCCTTTCACTCTCAGAAACGAGTTTTTAGCTGCTAAAAATACCGAGAGGCACAACGTTAGGGCACAGAACAATTTGAAATGAACACATGAGCTGCAGTCAAAAAGTTTATGCGACAAATTTTCCAAATGCCACAAAACATCATTCATTCAAAAACTAATGACTGGGAGATTTAATTAGAATGGTCTGAAAGCAGTGATAACAGCTGGAAATAACAGTGCTACTGTTATTTGCTGGCAACAAATGAATACAGTCAACTTTTGTTATGGGACCAATTCCAACAAAAGTACTGACCTGAGATCAAACCTTCAGATGCTCTCCCTAAAGGCCTAATCCAGAAGAGTCACTATTTTTGACATAATTGCACAGAGCACCAGAGCTATGTTATGAAAAAAAGTCAACAGATCAGCTCTGCAACCACCTGATCTATAACTTGATTACCCTGCTTTGATGTCGTAAGAAGTGACTGAGAATGGTGAAAGGCTGGTTGTTTCCAACTACCGTGTCCCAAAAATGGGATAACAGAGATATACACTTAAAGGCCACTCTCTCCACTTGGGCCTAAATCTGCCAGCAGATCCAAAACTTAACCACCAGACTAAAGATAAAATATCAACTTCTTACCTTCTGTAGACAGAAATGGCAGAAAGATTAGTAAGTATAGCAGCTCCAAGAGCAAAATGCCAAAAAATGGATAAAGATTTCTTCACCTGAGTTGTGTTCTCGTTCTCTCTCTCCCCCCATATATTATGTGTGTGTGTGTGTGTGTGTGTGTTTTCGAGACAAGGTCTCCCTCTGTTGCCCAGGTTGAAGTGCAGTGGCATCACTGTAGCTCACTACAGCCTCCAACTTCTGGGCTCAAACGATTCTCCTGCCTCAGCCTCCTGGAGTAGCTGAGCCTACAGGCATGCACCACCATGCCTGGCAAATTTTTTAAATTTTTTGTAAAGATGGAGTCTCGCTACATTGCCCAGGCTGGTCTTGAACCCTGGGCTCAAGCAGTTCTCCCGTCTTGGCCTACCAATGCACTGGGATTACAAGCATGAGCCACTGCAACTGCGCCCAGCCTGACTTACATTTTAGAAGAAGAGTATGTTGGATTTTCTGATGACATATAAATTTCTATAAATCTGGATTCTAGCTGTAAAGAGTACAAGACACTGAAAAGAGTTGAGATTTGACTAAAACATGACTAAAGGTGGAATAAATGGTGGTGTCACCCATATTTAAAGACAATGTGACTTACTAGCATGAACACATGATGTTCATTCCTGCCCCACTCTGCTCCTGTGCCTGCACAACATGACCTTGGTCAGGTTACCAAATGCCTCTCAGCTTTGAGTTCTTCATCTACAGAATGGTGAGAAGCATTCCCAGCTCCCCTTGAGGGCTACATGAAACAATGCACGCAGACTGCCTGGCACACGGCGGCTGCCACATGTGCCTCCCAGCGACTGGTCGTGCTCTGTACTGTGTGGGCTTACTCCTGAGAATCACGCTCTAGCAAAACCAAACCTAAAGATCCAGTTAA
Source organism: Eulemur rufifrons (assembly GCF_041146395.1). NCBI lineage: Eukaryota > Metazoa > Chordata > Mammalia > Primates > Lemuridae > Eulemur > Eulemur rufifrons. The sequence continues at coordinate 1,826,945 of NC_091011.1, read as the reverse complement.
AATTCACTGCAAATTGCTCATGTCTCTATGGCAGGTGGGAACACGGTCCTGTGACCCACGGTGAGTCAGAGCACACTGGAAGCTCAGGAACTGCACTGGTTACCGCCACGGCTAAGACAACCACCAGCCTGGTGGTCCAGCCCTGGTGTGGGGAACGCGCGACTAAGGCAACCTGAGGGAGCCTATTTCTCTCCCATGAAACGCCCCGTGGCTCATGGCACACCTGTCACCAGTGCCTTCCCAGGAGGGCCTTGGGAACCCCTGCAGGGTATACTTCCCTCTTTCTTTTTCACTACTACCAAATTTCACACCCCTCAACTCTGACAATACACATTTTCATTAAATCTGGTAATATATTACCTAGAGTCAAAAAGCTATTTCCTTGCACCTAGGAGACTTTCTATTTCCCATCATGAACTGACTTTACTATCAATGGTGAGGGGCTAAGCTTTCATAGACGAATCTGGGGGGAAAGAGAGGGTCAGTTCCACGCTGGCCCAACCACCGTCCAAGTATTAGAAAGTACTCAGGAACTTCTCAAGTGCTATGCAAACATAGGCAAAACTGTGAGGACTGAGAACATAAGCGCTAGGAAGGTGATTTCTGCTTCCATTCTGTGTCTATCCTGAACCCAATCAACTTGATCATTTCTGCTTAACGCAAACTCACACAAATACTTCCAACGCCCAATCAGCTGTCTCCAGCCCAGATCAATGACGTGAATGGACATGGAAGGACAGGGGCCGCTCACGCTGTGCTGTCCATGGTGGGTGGGAGAGGCAGCCACTGTCCAGCCCACAAGCAGCTTCCATCTGGGGAAGCTCCCTTCTAGGGGATTCCAGGGCCATAACTGATCATCTCTCTCTAACTTAGATTTCTCTGTGCCAAGGAAGAAAAACTCCCCATTCTGAGTCAGCCTTCGGGATGAGGACTGTCGACTGTGTGCTGTCTCCCTCCCTTTAGCCACCAAAGAGGAAGCAGCACATTGGGAGATACCACATCAGGGACCTTCCCTGAGCTTCGACTTATGCAGACAGTAGGGGCTCCGCTGCTGCCGCAGAGAAGCCCTCACACCACCCACCAAAGGGCTCCCCAAGGAGATTAGGAAAGAGGGGTTTTAACCCTAAATCCCCACCTGGCCTGCCCTTCTCAGCCACCAACATAGGAATAACATCACATGGAGCATGTTTCATATGCTAATCAACTCACACCTCTGAGACTGCCCTCATCTAGAATAAACTGAGGTTTTAAAGCCTCAAATCTGATTCTGCCACTGCCCCACCAAGAACCTCCCAGGGCTCCTCGGGAACAGGCCGGGCATCCCCTGGGCCTGCGAGCCCACCTCCAAGGCTCATCGTAGGCCAAGCACCTCCAGCCCCTCTCTGTCCCCAAACGTCCCATGCTGTTGTTCCCTGGGGCTTCAGTTTACCAATGCATCCCCACACCCACCCACCGCATCCTCCCTGCCCCAGTGCCACCTCCCCGCTACTCATCCCTCAGGCCTGAACTTAAAACATGAATTTATTCCCAAGCATGAATCTACCAAGGAGGACTCTGCTGCCCTCTCCTCTCCCCTCCCCCAAGGCAGTAGGACCCTCCCGTTTACAAGTCCTGCACCCCCTTCCAGGGCCTCCGTAATTACAATGGCTCAGGGGCTGGGTGTTAACTTCTGCTCACCTCCCCTATTCTCCTGAACAGGAGGGCAGGGACACACGGGTGTGTTTACAGAACTAAAGGAAATACGCACACAGAACAGCCTGGGCACATGGGCTGAGGGAGCTCGTTTGCTCTCCTCTGAGTTATGGCTACAGACGACGTATTTCCAGGGATGAGTTCAGGATCTCGCCCTCTCGGGCCACTTTGAGCACTGATCTCAGTTTCTTATGACCCCACCGGCCTCTTCCTTCTATCCTTCTCTCTCCTGAAGGTGTGGGGCAGGTGGGCAGGGAGGTGGAGGACAGCTCCCACAGGAAGGAGGGCAGAGAACTCAGGTCTAAAAGCAAAACAACTCTTCGTTCTAAGTGTTGTAAATAAGCAATGGCTTTTCCACCCCAAACAACTCATTTCTGGAAGGATATCACCAAACTCCTATAGCTCTGAGGTTCCCAAATCACTTTCTTCCTAATGCAATTTTATCTTCATTGGACTCTATTACACAAACAGGCAAAAGAGTGGGGCTCTCTGGGCAAAGCCCCCATGCGGGCCTCCCTGGGAGGCTGAATTCTGACGTCCGGGCCTGGCTGCACCCCCTCCACCAGCACGTCCTGTCCCTGTCTGCCTCCTCTGCCAGCCGCCACCCTGGACGAGCCCAGGCCCACCTCTCTGCACCTGGAAGGTGCTTCTTCATAGTTCTCACTGCCACTGGAGGCCCGGCCTCAGTGTCACTTGGATGAAAATTTCCCTCGCTTCCAGAGGGTGAGTTGTTAATTTTCTCCTGGGGCCCCTGACTGTATTTAAGTATAACTATCAGACTTGGGCTTACCATGGACTTCCGCTTACATTAACTTATTTGGTCCTAATGCCGTCAGTCAGGAGGCCTGCGCAGCGCTGCCTGCAGCCCCATGATGCGGTCGGGGGCTGTCCCTCTGTGCACAGGCTGAGCGCGTGGACACCAGCCCCACGCTGGTCTGAGGTTTTCCACGAAGGCCATGCCCTGCCCCACACTCCGCGTGCCAGGCTCATGCACCCAGGGCCTTGCCTACTTCCCAGGGCAGGGTCTTCAGGGGCATCTGAAGTGTAAGGGCCCCACTTCTCCAGTCTGTGTGCCCCAGTGTCTGGGCCAGGCCAAGTGTCCAGGACACACATTCATGGAGACGCTCACACATCCTCTTCCTCCTCTGCATGCTCCAAAATTTTAATCTGATTAGACTAAACACCCTGAAGTTTGGTGACTGGCCCTGATCAGACTGAACACTGATGTAACTCCCTGGCCTCTCGACATGACCCTGAGCAGCACCTGTGTGGAGGGCGGCTCCCCAGGTGGGCTTCTGCTCTCTACTGTCCTCTTTCCCTCACGGCCAGCACTGACATTCTGCCCTCTGTCCCCACCAGCCTCCCCTGGCTTCCTCTAGCTGACCACATGTCTTGCACCCTTGGGCACCCAGTGTGTTCAGCAGTGTCTGGGAACATATCACACTGACCCCTCAGACCAGTCACTAGGCACTTCAGCCCCCACATTATACCCAGGGGTGTCTGTACCATGAGAAAATCTACGTGAACCAGGCCCCACAGGTCACAGCTACAGGACACTGGCATTTGAGAGAGCAGAGGCGTATAAGTACGACAAAGTAGAAGATAATGTACAACACTTCAACGACACTCTTCTTTCGAGAACTGAAGCACAAACTTTGGGCCAGGCTTCAGCAAGTTCAACCATCAGCCCACCAAGCACCCAAGCGTGTGATCCTTTGTGTTCCACTCCACGGCATGCCAGGAGCCAGCAAAGATGCAGGCAGAGGGGCGCAGCCAGCAGCTCACCCTTGGTTACCCGCCACTGACTGGGGCATGAGCACAATGCCAACTATAGAGCACACAGGAATAAAGCTCTGACGCTTCCAGACTCTAATATCCTTGCCTGTCAAATGCAGATAACGTCTACCTCACTGAGGACGTGACAAGGATGTCTGTGAAAGCATGAAGAATGGGTCTGTCCTGTTCCCAGGCCACCAAGGAGCAGCCACCTTCCCACAGACCCCACTTCTCCCTCCTGCTTCGACTGCTCCAAACCACCCACAAAAGCTCATTCTCCCAAAAACCACTTACTGAGTAAGTACTAGTAAGTGCCAAATGCTACGCCAGGTGGGGGCAGAAGCCAGGAAGAGTCAGCACTGTCTCCTGCCCACCCGCCTGCCAGTCCTCTCCACCAGCCATCGGGGAGGCCCAGAGAAACAGCAGCCCAGAGGGAGAGTGCCTGGCAGCGGCTCACTCGGCCAGACCATCTGCCTCCAGCCTGGCCTGGCCACACTAAGCTGCCTGGCTTCGAGACACCTCTTTTCACCAGCTGAAGTGGTGAACTTTTACTGCCACCCCTGTCGCTGCAGAAGAGCTTCTGGAACATGCAATGTTGCAAAGTCTATTTTGCTATAAGCCAGGACACGTTTGCAAATACTATCCCTTATGCCTATGGTCTCCAACCCCTGGGCCGTGGACCACCATGGCCTGTTAGGAACTGGGCCCCACAGCAGGAGGTGAGCTGCAGTGAGCAGAGAGCAAAGGAAGCTTCATCTATACTTACAGCTGTTCCCATGGCTCACGTCACCACCTGAGCTCCACCTCTCCCACCCCATGCACGAAAAAATTGTCTTCCGTGAAACCGGTCCCTGGTGCCCAAAAGGTTGTGGACTACTGCCTTACAGTCTCCAACCAAACTAACCTCTCCCTTCCTACTCAAAGCCCAGGTGGTGCTTCCAGCCTCCAAAGGATTACAAAGTTGCAAAGAGTAAGTCTAGCACCTTATTCAGATTTACTGTGGAAAGAGACAACATGTATAGGTCCTTTTGGAACTTAATGTTCAAATATCTTCTCAAAATCTGGACACAAGCCTATTCTGCCAGGCTGCACCCAAACCACACTCAATGACCCTCCATATAGTCCAGAGACTCAAGATTCTGTGGCCCAGCTGAGAATCACTGCAAACAGTGACCCTTCCACAGTCTGACAACAAACGTACCCACCCATGGAACTTGCAAAAGGGCATAAGATAGACACTTACCCAAGAGTTTCACCCAGCATCGTGTGTGATGGCAGCAGTAGCTACAAACTACTTGGCTGTCCATCTGGAGAGCGGATCAGACCACTCCTGTGAAGGCCACTTTGTCACTCCCAGGGGACGCAGTGGGTTCCTGCTGCTGCTCAGGAAGTGTCTCCAAGCAACATCTCTTATGAGAAAAAACAAGATGCAGAATCACTGTGTATAATAGGATCCCATCTGTGTGTGTATTTTTAAGAAATATTTGAGTATACAAATGAAACAAATATCAGAGAGCTGCACAGGAAACTTAATGGTAGCTACCTCTGCAGAGAGTCTGCGGCTGAGGAAGAACCAGGGAGCAAAAGGGCCCCACATTTTGTGTCATTCCTTTTTTAAAACCACGTATGTGCATTTATTGTGTGTAAAAAACTAAAACCGTCAAACCAATTATCTATGAAAACAAGGAAAAAGATCAACACAGATGAAACCCCAGACGATTTTACGCATGCCATTTCAATTGGCATTCACCCCTTTCCGACAAAGCTTCAAACAAACTGAATTCAGTTTCTCCCTATTCCTCCCTCTCTGTCTGTCCTTAAAACAAAACTAATTAGCAGTGAAAGGGCCAAATGTGAGGCTGAGAGGAAGGGAAACAAAGGATCTGAATAATTCACAACTGGATAATCAGCTCTGCCATGAGCCAGACCACAGCCCCACAGAGCCTGATGTGGATGGAGTCGCACTCCTCTCAGACGGCAGGTCTGCAGACAGGGCGGAGGCCGGAGCGGAGGCCAGGGCGGAGGCCGGGGCGGTCTGCCGTCCAGCCCTGGATAGGGCAGTGACGCCATGGGCAGGCTCAGAAAATGGCTGAGCCAGCTACATGGACAGTAATCGGGTCCAATGGATAAGCATGTTATTTATGTATGTATGTTATACAGGCAACGTAGGTATGGCCTACACACAGCTCCTCCCAAATAATGGAACAGCTACTAAAAAGAACTAACATAAATAGTCCCCAACTTAGGGATGATTTAGAATTTGGGGCTCATTTTCTCACAGAAATGATGGCATAAATGTTGGCTAAATTCCCTGGCTAGCCAACAAATTTCCACTTAGCTCACAAAATAAATTAACTCCCATTCTGTCCTTGCGTTTGATTGGCCCAGGCTGTTTGCTGAGGACACCGTGTGTCTGTAAGTTCCCTCAGCCCATCTCTGCACAGACGGAGACGGCCCTGATTGCAGGGAGGCCAGCTGGTTAGACCACGGAGGCAGTGCCCACATGGCTGGGGTCCTGTCCTCCGTCAGCCTCAAGGATTCGCCACATTCCGGGTTCTGCTGCTGCCGAGTCCAGTCCTACCTGAGGCAGAGGCCAGATATGTGAACATTTAGGGCAGACTGGCTGAAGGCCCCTGAGCCCTCCAGACACCATGGATGCTGGCCGAGACGTCAGCACAATTTACTGCTGAACTCACTGCCAAGATGGCACCGGGACAGAGGCAATGCCATCGCTAAACAGCTTCGTTTTGTTTTTATGTCTGGCTTCAATCTCAAAAAGGGTCTGAGGAGGCTTACAGAAATAAATGCCATTTAAAAATACAAGGAAAAAAGACATAATACCAAAAGCAAAAGTAACAAAAAGAGTTTAAAGTAGTTGCCTCTGAGAAGCAGACTATGAGAGCAAGGCACAGGGAAGGGGCCCATTATTTTTAGTTTTAAACTTCGGCACTATTAAGCTTTTCAATTTATATGCATATATTACTTTATTTAAAATTTAAAAAATAATTTTTAAAAATGAAATCAACTTGTTGCACACAGCAAAAGTCATTTATGGTCAACGTCACCTGTGACCACCACTTCTTTGATAGGCACAGGTTGAGCCCACGCTAGGAGAAAAACACTCTTCCATGGGGTGGTGGGGGCGGGCGGGTCATCCAGCCACACTATTCCAGCCCCTGGTGCTCCGAGGTAGATGAGCCTGCTGTGCCTGGTCAGTCCTGGCCTCTGCTGATGTCAGCACAAAGCAGCAACACACCTGATGTGTGTCAGCACAGGGGCACTCAAAAGCCCACTGGCCAGGAAGGAAAAGGTACATTCTCCTCTGCTCCCCCTTTCTGGCCCGCCTTAAGATAAACACAGGTGTGATCACATCCCAGCAAGACTAGAAAAATGAAACAGGCGTGACTGCAGCTGTAGTCACAGCCTGCGGATCACCCCGGTCACACATCCCATCTGATACACCTCGGGGATTAGCTGTGCTTAGATACAACCACCTGCTCTTGCTCTGTGTCTCAGGCTGCTGGCCCAACAAGCTCCACGTATGCTGACAGATCTATCACTCAGGGGAGCTGAAGCCATGTTTATAAAGGAAGGTCTTACTGAGGCCGGCTGTTCACTCATCTCCCAGATATGTACTGAGCAAGCCATATCTCTGGGCTGTGCTAGAGCTGAGAACACAGCAGAGGGCAGAGTAGGGTGGTGCCACCCAGGCGAGTCGCAGGGCAGTGAGGACGGGAGGCAGACACAGAGAGAGAACCCGGCACACAGATGAAGATGTAATTCCCAGGGAGTCACCAAATTGAGAATGGTTTTACAAAGAGGGCACTTAAGGAAAGGGAAAGGTGTAATTATATGATCTTATAGATCATGAGGTGGTAGGAAGCAAGAAATGTTTTCAAAAACTGAATTAAGCCTAATTCAATATGGCACCCTGGACTGGATCCTGGAGCAGAAAATCAGACATTAATGGAAAAACTGGGGGAATCCAAGTAAAGCCTATAGCAATGACCAACATTGGTTGCTTTTTCAGGCAAATGTAGCATGGCAATGGAAGATGTTAAATTTGTAGACACCGGGTAAGCTGATACAGGAACTCTGTATTAGCTTTGCAGCTTTTCTGTATATCTAAAATTATTCCAAAACTAAAAATTGATTTAAAAAATACAAAGACATTGTGCCCCCCACTGAAAAACAATAACAAGAAAACACCTGAATCAAGGCCGTGGATTAGAAACACAAAAGTGGCAAGGGCAGGCGTGATGGGAAGAGGCTGGGCAGGAGTGGGGTGCGGTCATGCAGGCCTAGGAGCCCCTGCTATGAGGACTGAGGTCTTTACCCCCAAACCAGTGGGAAGGGCCTCCACGTGTGGAAGCCACAGGCATCTTCCCCCGATGCCTCTGGGACGTGGAGGGGAAGCACAGCCTTCCTTTCGCAGATATACGAGCCAGCAGGAGCAGAGATTACTCAGCAGACGCGGCTCTCTGGCCCACACTGTGCCCACTGCCCAGCTGGGCAGAAGGCCAGGCAGTGCATGATCCCTTTGACCCGGATTTCAGCAGCCCTAGCAGCTGTGAGGTCCACACAGCTCCAGGAAGTAGTGGTGGGTGGGCTGACTCTACTGTTCTCACCTGATGCCTTCTAACATCCAGACTGGGAGGGTTCGAGAGACTCCAGGGGTGATTCCCCTGTAGCAGTGGTCCCCAACCTTTTTGGAACCAGGGACCAGTTTCACGGAAGACAATTCTTCCACAGACTGAGAGGGAGTAGGGGGTGGCGGGATGGTTTTGGGATGATTCAAGCAGATTACATATACTGTGCAGTCAAACCTCTCTGCTAATGACAATCTGTATGTGCAGCCGCTCCCCAGCGCTAGCATCACCGCCTCGGCTCCACCGCAGACCACCAGGCATTGGATTCTCATAAGGAGCCGCAGCCTAGACCCCTCGCATGCGCAGTGTGCAGCAGGGCTCGCGCTCCTGTGAGAGTCTCGTGCTGCTGCTGATCCGACAGGAGGCGGAGCTTATGCGGTGATGCCAGCGCTGGGGAGCAGCTGTAAATACAGATGAAGCTTCGCTCACTGGCCCACCGCTCACCTCCTGCGGTGAAGGCCCGGTTCCTAACCCCTGCGGGGGAGAAGACTGCAACCCTACAGGGCAGGATGCACATGAGGAGGGTGGCCAGGTGGCCTCTGAGGCTTTCTAATTCTGATGCCACACAAACACTGAGGCTAGGAGGGATATCTGGGCTAACTTCTAGTGAAGCCCTGTTCTTCTTGGACATTTACGCCTAAGGATCTATAATTTAAACCTAAGCCTCTGGGTACCAATAAATCGTGCCAACTTCTTGGGAGCTAACAGAATCTCACATAAACTCAAGAAACAGCCCCAAAATTCCTTTACAAAGACCTCCATACACTCAGAACTAAGGGTGCCAATCATTCAACCCCTTCCTGGGACAACAGGCCTTCCTGGAAATTGAGTCAGAAATGATCATCTCCTACTCATTACTCACAGATACATTTTGTTTCACCCAATATAGCTTTAAGATAAGGAAACTACACAAAAATCTATTAATAGATGTCCCACTTTTCCCGAAAAATCCAAATCAACAACCAGTTAGACCTAAGAGTTGCCGGTGCCCCTCCTGTCCCCGAGGTACCATTCCCATGGTGAGTTCTTTCCCATTCTGTCACTCCCTGGTGCATCCTGCCAGGCAGGCTGTGCATCCGTGCAACCCCCAAGCCCAGCAGGCAAGTGCACCCACCACCTTCTGCACACAGACTCTCTTCTTCCAACTTCTCTGAAAAGCACACCAGGAGCTGCAGTCACCTGCTTCATTCCTTATCAGAACTTCTCCACCAAAATGCCCCTGACAGCCATCCAAGAGCACAGCTGCAGACTCTGGGAACGGGAGCTGGGTGAGTGCAGATGTGGTCTTAATGATATTCACCGGAATGCAAAATTTCTTTGACATCTCGAGCTTTATCTTAAAAGTTCACATCTATCACATTCTATTTACATTAGTTGTATTCTATTCCATGATATATCTGCAATTAATTTCATATATATGTTTTCACTTATTTATCAATTAAAAGACTATATACCCCCTAAGTTTCAAGTTAAACGGAGACTCCACGAGGAGATGCCAGGTTTATGCTGAGTCCTCCCTTCCTCCCAGAACACCACAGTGACCCTAGGTTGAGAAGATCAGCTACTGACCACCTTGTCTTCAGGGGCTCGGCCCTCTGCCCTCAGGACATGGGGCTATCTGGGAGGACCCCTGGCTTGCCTCCCTGCTCATTTTCTCCCATTAAGGCTAAGATGTGGACCTGCATGAGTTCCACTGGGGGCAAACCTATTCAGCACTGAGATGACTCACAGACTCCCGAGCAGGCTGGCTGCTGAGGCCACCCAGGAGGACGTGCAGCGTGTGGGTGAGCACGTCAGCACTGTGATCACGAAGCTCTCTTTCATGCATACTTTCCCTGACAGACTCTCATCATCTTTACCCGACCCGCCATGTGCTGCAGTTCACCACACTCCTCTCGGCCCAAGACCACATACAGAAGCCTGGGAGACACAGTCCAATCACAGCACCCTTCCGTGACAGACTAGAAGGAAGCAAAGGAAAGACGGAGGAAAAGCAGCAAACATTACAGGTTCTGCAATAGGTACTTTAGGATGGTGAGATCTCAGCATTTCCCACCCCACGGAAGGGGGTGTTGCTTTATCACCACTTGTGTGCAGGAGCAGCCTGGGTGACCACGGCAGGACTGGCCACCTGGAGACACAGGGCCTGGGGGCAGACCCACCCCCAAGGCACAGAGAGGAGCAGGGCGTCCTGCCCAGCAGGGAGATCACCACATCCAAGAGGCTGCCACAGACCACGACAGTCCACAGAGTTAGAGACAGCTGTTCCAAAGGGACCCTGAACTACCTAAAGGTGTGACCAGCGAGAAAGGACCAGTTCATTACAAACCACTCCCAAACACTAAAAGCCCATTCATTTATATCAACAGTCATGGAACAAAAAAATGAGCAGGGGTCTGAGCCTCCCCATCATTCACCCTTCCCTCAGGGCAGGCGACCCCAAGGTCAGGTGCACAGCCTCCCCTGGAACAGGCAGACTGGTGGTAGATGTACACCACCCACGGCTTCCTTTCTGCTAAAATTCTCACACCTACAGCTGGTCTGGACGAAAGCTGAGGAAGGCCTGGAACATCACTTTCTCGACTGGGACTGAGCAGGGCTCAGCCTCCTGCAGAGGACTTTCCCTCTTCTCCACCCTGGGTGCAGCCGTCTACGCCCAGGTGACTGTCGGGAGCGAGACGCGCTGGCTGACACTGCAGCAAAGCCAGCTGTGAACCCTGTGCACAGAGCAGCCACCCTGGGAACAGAACAAAAGGAGGAAGCACCTGCCCTGAGCAGAAAGTTTTATCTACTTCCTTTGCCCCAAATGGTGCATTCTAAACAGACACACATTCAACCGCTGAAAGAACACTTCTTCTTTCCAGAGAAGAGAGTACGGGACCATTCTATAAGAAATCCCCGTTTTCAGATCTAGGCAGTTCTGCCAAAAGAAAAAAGAAAAAAAGAAAAAAGAGAGAAATCCCCCTTTTTAAAAAGTCCCATGTTTAAAGCCTGCACTTGCTTCCTCTCTGAAGAAAAGAACAGCGTCCCCAAATCTTGTATAGGAGAAGACTTGCTCTGCCGCAGAGACTGCCCTCCTTGACCAGGAAAACTCCCTCGTCCATCTACATCACGAGTGCATGGGCCTGGGTGCTGCCACGTGGCCCAGGTCAAGGGAACCAAACACCTGTGCTGCGGTGCTACTCCCTAGAAGGGTGGGGGGACCGGCAAACGCTTGGGGGAGAACACAGCATTTCCTTCCCTACATCTGTCCAAGAACCCCTGGCAGAATCCACTTCCTGGTACAGCATAATGCAGTCATCAGCACCGAAGGTGCAACTGCAGCCCAAGAGGCAGTCTGTCAGGTGCGGGGACCCAGCAAGTGCCGCGTTCGACAGCCTCTCTTGGGGAGACAAATCTGCCAACGCCAGTGTACGCAAGTAAGTGTCAAGATCTTAAAAATCTCCATCTAATAACACAGGGAACACTTATTTTTGCCCAAAGAAGCAATGATAGAATATTTAACCCCATGGTTTCATATGCTGCTAGAAGGAATATAAATTTGGTTAAAAAAATAAACCTTCTCAACGTCAGGCTGGCAAGACATACTGGATGTCTTTAAATCTGTCAATAAGCTCGGGTCTAGTTATTCCATTTCTAGAAATCCATCCTTTAAAAAATCCAAAACTTACAAAGATGTTCATTTTAGGATTCTTACAATACAGGAAAGTGGTGAACAAGCTATTCAACATCAGGAGCACTGGTGAGTCAATCATTAGCAAAATCACGAATCACAAAGCCACTGAAATGTTGGAGGGTAATCGTTAACAGAATGCAAATGGTCGTGATAGGAGAGTACACACATTAATGGACATACATTAATGACCACTGTATGGAAAATGCAAAAAAAAAATGGCTGGAAGGAAACACAAGGAAATGTTAAGGCTGCTGTCTTGGAGTGGTGAAATATGAATGTCATATCTTTGTTTCTTTGTATATTTCTCTACTTTCCAATTATTCCACAATGAGAATGCATCATTTATTTTCACAACAAATAAAGCAATGGTTTCACTGGCTTGAAGGGATCAGGGTGGGCTTCCTGATGGAGGCTGTATTTGGAACAAGCACTGAAGACAGAGAGGGAGGACATCCCCACAGGAAGGAAGAGCACCATCAGAAGCAGAGGGGCTCCTGACAGTGCTCTGGTCTGGCTGGCAAATCGCCTATCTGCTCTGCAGGGAAAACAAGCTGCAAGCCCCACCCTCCCCTAGCTGCCTTCCCTCAGCAGTCCCAGTGTTCTTCCCGACTTCTCGCCAGCAAAACACTCCAGGCTGTTGCTACCGGCAAGACGAGCAGGCAAGATGAGCAGGTATTCGCACAAAATAAAACCTATTTGCCATGCTTGCTGCAGCTTGACTGCTCCTAGAGTCAACAGAGGTTTTCACTGAGATCAAAGTAATGCCCTGGAATGTCAGGACATGGGACACCAGAACCCCACGGGCACGGAGAGCACACCCTTCTGTGTGCCTCCGCTGTCCAAAACGTCCCTCAGGCCTGAAGCAGCACAAAATGCTTCCAGTGCTAAATCAGACCGCATATTCCTTGGAGCATACTCCAAAAGTCACTTCTCCCATCTGAAGCAAATGTCTAAATGCACAAAATTAGAGAGCAGGGAGGTCTTCTTCCTTTCTCCCAAGGGAAAGAAACACCATGTGGCAAAGACGTCAACTAGGTGACGTCTCAGGGCAGAGGAAGGGGAAGAGAGCCGGTCCTCCCTTTGCACACGGCAGGAGGGCAAACAGAAAAACACTGAAGGAGAACATTAAAGGGCGTTAAGTTGAAGCAGGAGAATGAACACAAAACAGGTGTTAAGTTGGCAAAAGTGTTAAGGTGGAGAGAGACGTCGGGTGCCTGGCCGGGGACAGTGACGCCTGGAGAGGCGTGGCCGGACAGGCCGAGGTCTGACCTCGCTGGTTACTCACACGCACTGTGTGTGCCAGGCCCCTGGGGACTGAGGGAGATGCACAAATACCAGCACCTTACGGATCTGGAAACAGCAAGGAGAAAAAGAAGGTACGTGAGCTGATTTTAAAACCACAGTACAAAATGCCTCTCCTCCCGAGAAGCTGTTCTCGTCACACTCTCCAGGAGTGCGGTAGCAAATATTTTCCCATTCCTACCTTAAATTAAATGGCTGTCCCAACCAGAAAGCCGATGATGCACATCAAGGGCAGCAGCTGACATTTTTTAGACGTCTATGACCTGTCAGAGCTACACGCTCACACAGGATCTCGAAGCTCACACACCTCTGTAAGACAAGCATGATTTTCCCAGTGTCACAAAGCCCAGGAAAAAGCTAGGACAGTGAGACCTGCAAAGAGGAAATGCTGGAACCAGGTCTGTGTGGCTCCAAATTGCCCTTTTCCTACGACATCACGCCTCCTCGAACACTGGGTGGGGGCACTCATGGAGCCCACGTTTCCTCCTAGGGCAGGGGTCTGCTGCCCCGGGGCTGGCCCACGGCACTGACTTGCAGAAGCCAGCCAGGAGGCCAGCAAGGGGAGCCCTGCTCTCCCAAGAGACCTCCCAGGGTCTGAGTCACTCCGCTGTGCTAAACCCACAAAGGTGAAGGAGCACTACAGAAACAAGACAGGATTTCACAGACTGTGCTCTTTGACCCAAAGAAAAAATCATACACGCTGCTGGCTGCCAATCACTAACAAACGCTCAAATGCTTTAGGAAAAGATGTGCAACCCAAATCTGTCCCTTGCACTATTTTAATCAAAGTCAGGTTGGAGCTTTTTGTCTGGGTTTCAGCGTTGTTGCTACAACAAAAATGACAAATGCTTGACAACGTAATAACAACTGTCAATCTGCCTAAAATAAATCAAACTTGGAAACATTCAGGGACTAACAGTACAGGCAGACGAGTTAATTATATCGCGTAACATCATTCCCAATATATGTGTTGCCCCAGCAGGAGGCATTGTTAGAAAGGAACTGTAGTTCATCTGTTATACAGGCTATTTTTAAATTTTGGATTCATAAATTTTGCTTTTCAAAAAGGAGGATTTTGGCGGGGAAGTTTTCAAGGTAGTACCTGGCAATTAGTTCTACCACCTAGCAGAATTTTACTGGGGATACATTTTCATTTTTACTTGTGCTGTACCAGTAAAAAATCTTTGTAAGGGGCCTGCTTCCCAAAGTGAGGACAATAAAAGATCAGCCTGGGATGCCACAGGATGTTTTCCTATGACACAGACCCCAAGGCTTGGCTATAAACTCCAAGTCATTTACTACAAAACAAATAATATTTAGATTATATATCTAGGCCTAATGATTTTGGTTTCGGTTTAAATATTTTCCTTAAAGAAACCAGTGAGACAAACTAGGGTGAAAAGCAGACACTTCTCTCCACCCTTCCAGAAGCCCCCACTCCCTGCCCTCAGTCTCAGCAACCTCCACTCCCACCACACACACCTCTCCTAGGCCTAGCAACCAGGCACTGTTTCCTTCCGGATCCTAGAGCCTCACAGCAGGACTGCTCCCAGATCTGTTCAGCCACATAGGTTGTGCACTGTACAGCTCAGAGGGTGCCATTTACAAAGCCTATACCGTGACAGGCATGTCCCAGAGGGATGCATCTTGGCAACCCTAGCTGCTGCCTACCCTGCTCAGAATTTATTGTCATTGAAGATTTAGACGGAGCAGAAGGAAAGAGAAAGAAAAGCAAAACACAGGAGCTGGGAATGAAAGACACGGAGGGAGAGAGAGGGCTCTGTGTGTACCCCTCCCCTAGCTCCAGCCCTCCCCACCCCACTCCCATCTCAAATCCGGCCCTGGAGGCGTACTGGGCACAATCACTAACCTGCAGTGTCTCAGTTTCCCCACATATAAAAACTGGAAAAAACAACTCCTACCACCACTTTTTACTGCACAGATGACCTTTGTTAAATCACTTCTCAACCTCTGTTTGCACAGCTGTAAAATGAGTGACAATCCTTAGCCAGCAGATGTCAGGTGGAAGTCCCACGCTGGTACAGTCTATCGCTCCCAGGGGCCCTTTCCTAAACTCGAGCACCCAGAGATCCTTGGGTGGGGGCTCTGCTGCATCCCCCCAGCCCATGCCTCTCATTATTAGGAGTCGTGGGTTATTTTTTATACAGGCAGCAGGCTCCTGGCTGGGAACATAATTCCTTGTGGTAAGCCTGAAACAGTAAGCCAAATTTCACTCACATAATTTCTACGTACAAAGGCCTTTCATGGACTATAATATTATAAAGACTGCTAGCACTGGATTCTCTTCAACGAGCTCTGCTAATGAACATAAGACAGAATAAACATAAATTAGTGAATAAGCCAAAATAGCCCATAAACCAAAACTCGCTTGTTCTCTATATGTTCTAAGATGTTTCTTAGATTTCCCCTCCCTAATAATTCGTACATGGTAATGAGAACACGGGCTTGTGTGCTGGGCGCTCTGGCTCGCCACCTGTGCAGGGGACCGGGCACTCACACGCATGACACTCACATGCAGGACGCAGACAGCCGCTGCACTCGCCTGGAACCTCTGCAGACTGGTTCTGGGGTCCCCTTAGCCCAGCTGGCCTGCCGAGCCCCTTCTGAGCCCTGCACCCTGGCACAAAGGACTGGGTGGCTGCTGGCTGCCCAGAGAGGCTGGAGAGGGAGCAGCAGGGGCTCGCCCTGCAGAGACGAAGACGGCACTAGGTCTCCACGGCCACCGTGAGCCGGTTCCCAAGCTGCCTTCCAGCTCACACATCTGACCATCCACCTCAGGATTCCATGAGCCAAACTCCCATCTTCCAAATTTCCACATCCCATTTACAGTAAAGACACATCACTTAGGGTAACACAACTGAATTTCTCTGTCTCATAACACAACCAAAATGCCTAACATGTGAATCACCAGCAAGAACTCCTCTCGGGCCAGCGTGATGGAACCTCACAGACAAAAATGCTGTGATTACATCAACTTTACACGCTGGGGGCATTGTGGGGAGAGCACAGCACAGTATTTAAGAACATAGATTCCAAAGTCTGTGAAAATAAATAAAATCTAAAAGCTGCTGGAGCCCCACAAAACACTTAGAGCCTTGTGAGAGATGTGACTGTGATCTGAGTCACATTTGGTTACAACTTCTGTTCTCAGACTACAGATTAACTCCCTTTCTTATGTTTCTTCTGTACAACGACTAGAGAGAATTAAAGGACATCAGGGACTAAACTCCTGCTGCCTTAATTCATGACCCGTGTTGTAGGTTAATTCCCCCTCTCTTGTCCTGCTTTGCTTAGACCAAGTGACAGAAAAACCCATGACTACTATACCCTCTGTAAAAAAAAAAGTTAAATGTACCCTTTCCCCAAAGAAACACTGCCTTAACCAATCAACTGCTGTAACTATGCACAAACCTTGCATGAATAATGTTGCAATCCTGCTAAAACTCCTCTGTGTCTGCCCATATAAATGAAACCCTAACTTCCCTACTTGGGAACAGTGATTCCAATACCCTGGAGTTGGTGTCCTGGGTGGGCTAGAATGGACAAACTCCCTAACCCCTGTGCCTCAGCCTGCAGGTCTGCACAATGGGCCTATGGGCAGCACTGAGTCTGGGGCGGTGCTGTAGAGACTACACACTAGGTGTTTAGAACAGTGTTCGCAGCATAGTAAGCACCTAGTAAGTGCTAGTTATCACGTCATCACCATCATCTGGAGAAATGAAACAATGTTGGACGGTCTAAAAAAACACTCAAATGAAGCTTCAAAAAAAAAAACTTTAAAGAACTGCATATGCTAGCAACGTTTCTATGTCTGGTTATATTTGAATTGGCTTGATTCTGAGTTTCAAAATACTGATTCTTAAGGACCCATCTGACAGCATCTTCACCTACAATGAGTGTCCCACTAGGGAGTCCTGGAGAGAGGTCAAGCACTACAGCCCACAACATAGCAAGGCGCACATGTCCTCAGAGCTGCTCTGGATGGTGACCGTGTGCATCTCCTGAGAAGCTGCTACAACCCACCACAGAAACTTGAGGGCCGGACTAGCCCCTGAGAATGGCAGGACAGAAAGCAGAAAGCCCCTGGGGACGGCACCAAGCCTCTGAGGAGCCAGGCCTGGTGACCCCAACACTGGGACTCCGCATCATGCCAGGTGATGCACGTCCTCAGTCGGTGCCATTCCAAGTGGGCTTCCTATCACTAATCAGTTCACAGTCTAACAAGTGCGCTGCAGGCCCCTGTAAGTAGAGACAGAGAAGTGGTTGCCAGGGGTTGGTGGAAGGGAGAACAGGGAGGTGTCAGTTAAAAGGGACGCAGTTTCAGTTATGCAAGATGAGTAAGTCCTAGAGATCTACTGGGCAGCACAGTGCCTATAATGAACAGTACTGTAGTATATACTTAAAACCCTGCTAAGAGGGCAGATCTTATGTTAAGTGTTCTTATCACACCCATCATCAACATCATCATCATCAGGAGAGGGTGGGAGGAAACCTTTGCAAGTGACGGAAAGGTTTATGGCATAGATGTGGACATGGTTTCCCAGGTGCACAGCTTTCTCCAAACTCAGCAAGTTGTATAAATTAATTACCTACACCTTGTTGCATGTCAAAAATTAAATTAAAAAGAATGTTGAATTTGAAAAGAAAATCCTTCAATTGCTTGATGTTTAAACTTCCTCCAGACAACCAAATGGAAACTTATACAAATGATGGGTGTGATTCACACCTGCTAACTTGTTTACATGTGCACAACTGCAGGGAGGGCAGATACTGCCTTAACCCGGAGAGAAGCCTCCCGCCCTGGAAATGCCCGGCTAATACTAATTCCAACCGGCTCTGCTGGGCCTCCCCGGAGCTGTGCATCCCTGCACGGGGGCCACTGTGCTGTGCCACACGCCTGGAGTCTCCCCACCTCCCAGATGCACCCACCCCCACAACCCATGTCCTACCCCACCCTCTGCAGCCAATGAGCCAAAAGACACAGTAAGGACTTCAGACCACAGCCTAAAATATAGCACAGCTAAAGGGACGACACCAAACCCTGGCGTCATTAGTAAAGCTAGCTGACAAAGAAAGCTATTTTAGTGTTCTGAGACCTTTTCAGCAGTGTTAATGCAGACTCGCTAAAAACCAAAAGAGAAAGCAAAGAAAAGGTCAGTTTTCAAGATTAGAAATGAGCTAGGCTCACTGGAAAGCTGGATTCTACCTTCTAAAAAACTGTATTAATTTTATTTGTGCTCAAACTTTGTCAACAACTTAGCCAGCTCAACAACTGCCCCGTGGATAGCAAAGGTTTCTTGTAGCCTGGGCCCCTCATCCCCTGGACAACGGCGTCGATGTGACCCTGTGCCACCTGATCAAAGAACTGGACACACAACTGCATTCGGATCAAAAGGAGGGAGCTCCAAAGGTACTGGCTCTAGTGGTGACAACAGTCACTGGATAGATCCATCTCCCCTCTCGGCAGCCTCACTGGACACATCCCCTGACCACGCTGACTGCCAGTTAAGAAGCCCCCTGCATGGCACCTCCCCAGCGGCACGGCTCTGAGAGCAACCGCTGCCCCCAGAACCGGCTGTGCCCTGGGCAGACGGATCAGCCACCACAGTGGGTGGACTCCCAAGACGCCATGGTTTTGAAGATGGTTCCTTTCCTGCCAGGAAGTGTAAAAGCATCAAGTAACCTGTGGTCTCAATCTGTCCGAGGCCTCAGGAGATGAAGCTTTTTCCCTACTGCAATTTATCCAGAGCGCCACAGAGGTGAATTCAGTCACACCTGAACCTCAGCTTCCAGCAATTGATAAAACCACCACGTCTTGCTACTGTGTCTTTCACCAGGAACCCCCACCTCTGTTAATTAACCCACCTCCCGCCAGGAGGCAGTGCGGTCAGCCGCAGCTCGGCTCAGACCTGCACAGCGCCCTCCAGAAGAACCTGGGAATGCGGTAATGGGTGTAAAAACCTTCACTGACAGTGATTTACTTACAATACACATTTTAAGCAATAATTTTTTCAACCTTGTGGTAAGCAGGATAATGCCTCCCCTACCCGCAAAGATGTCTTCATTCTATTCCATGGAAACTGTGACTATGTCACCTTACATGGCAGAAGGGACTTTTTTGCAGATGTGATTAAGTTAAGGATCTTGAAATGAAGGGATTCTCCTGGCTCACTCAGAGGGGCCCAGTGCAGTCACCGGAGTCCACACAGTGTCAGGGGAGACGCCACATGCCGGCTTTGAAGGTCGTGAAGGGACCACCGCAGGGAAGGCAGGCAGGAAAACAGGTCTCCCTCCAGAAGGGACGCAGCCCTGCTGACATCCTGAATCAAGCCCAGTGAGACCCATTTAGGAATTCTGAACTGCGACGGAATACATCTGTATTGGATTAAACTACCAAGTTTGTGGTAATTTGTTACAGCAGCAACAGGAAACTAACGCAGACTTCGCTGCAAGTTCTTTTCTTAGTAGCACAACGTCCTCATTCTCCCTGCACTCCAAGGCCCACATGCCCTCGCCTCGCTCCCATGCACCCTCCAAGTTTCTACCAATATGCCCTGTTCATGTTCCATCAACTTCCTTCTGATTTCACACACTCCAGAAATGACTCTAACTCAGCCACTGTAACAATGACTCCCTAGAACTCTTCCTCCTTGACAGCTTGCTGCGTCTGCCGCATCAGTCTCCTCGTCGCTGGCTGCCTAGTCCTCTGCTCCTGCACCACTGCGAGGCCACAGGACTCAGCCTCAACCACGGCTGCTCTGAGACGCACATACACACCTTACCAGCACCCCTCCTAGCACCCCTCCCACCACAGCTCTCAGACCTTCACCACCACTGGGAGGCCTGGGTGCTTCCCAGCTCTCCTCCACGGCTCACCCTAACGAAGAGGTACAAGCATCCCACCAGTGTTGCCCCAAGCTCTTATCTGCACCTTCCCTCTTACCCCCGTCCTCACTTCCTCCCTCAAACCCCCTCCTCTTTCCTGAAGCTACCCTCTGCGTGTGAGTTCCTGATCCCATCCCCTCTGCATCTGCCAAAATCTTCTGAAACAGGCAGGTCCTCCAGGGACTTAAGGTCTACAGAACTCACAGCTAACAAATAGGCAATTAAAATATCTGAGCTCAGAGCACCTAGGAGTGGCTTGTCCAGGTCAGGCACCTAACTCATACCTGAGGGAACAATGGGCGGGGGCAGGTGGAGAAAGTGTGGTGTCTTCAGGGACCTGTGCATAGCAACCAGTTTAGTCTGGCTGGGCAGGGTGAAGACTTGCAGCCCTCAGCATCAGAAGCAATGCGCAGCTGTTATAAAGCAAAGACGGCCCGGGCCCCATGCAGGTGATTGGTAACAGCTGCCCATTCTCATTCCAACATGCACCCAAAGCTGAGGATGGCAGGGAAGTCTCTGGCGGTACCAGAAACTTTCTAATGGGCACTCCATATGGCTAAAGGACTCAATTTCCAAACTTTCGACTCCCATGGGTCCTCTTTCCTAAGACTGACCTGCCTGAGGACACAGGCGGTGGTCAAGATGTTGCTCAAGTGGCAGTGCTAGTTCCCCTTCCACAATCACCCTTCACACCCTTGACAAAGACAGGCACACCTCCCTCCAGTTTCTAATCTTGCTGGGATGTGCTGGTCTAGAACTGAAAACTATCCAAGGTACCAGCCTAAGGCCACTGCAAATACTGGTGTCGACACTGCTAAAGGGAAATTATTTTGACATTTGTCAAAACAGTAAGGAAGATTTTATTCAAAACTATTGCAATAGGGGAGAGAGAGAGACTGAGTTAACTCCGAGTACAAGAAGGACAAGTGGGGACTTACAGCCAAGGAGCAGAGTGAGGGCGTCAGTGAATGGAAAATGACGAAGAGGAGTTGTCCGGGTAAGGGCGGATTCTTGCTGTAGACAGCCCAAGGTGATCAGATATCAAGGGTGGAGGATGTCATAGCAGGGCCCTTGCTAAAACCCAGCTCAGCGAGGACAGACACAGAAGGCCAAGGTGCAGGCCTAAGAGGGCTCGGAGGATGTCAACTAAAGCCAGGTGAGGGAGGGCTTCTTTGTCACACATATCTTGCATCTCAGGTGTTTTCAAATTCTTTGCTTTCCGTTAAATTGAAAGCTAACTTAATCATAGATCAGGATGCTAGTTGGGCACATTACTCACAAGTTTAACATGAAACTTTTTCTATGTCCATCAGTAATACATGCCCTAATTGAAAAACTCCCCATCTATCTCACTCAGAAATTTATTTCCAGTAAATTTTACTGTTTATGTTTAGTAATATTCAATTTGTAACACATTTATAGTTTCAACTATACAATAACTACAATGCTAAATCCATCTGTCAGTCATTTTTTAATCTAAGAGGTGTATCTAAGGAAATGTTTTAAAATTAATTCAGATGCATATTGTTACCAAAAACTGACAGAGCAAAAACAGGTTTTCAAGCATAAATATATATTTTTCTTTTCTTTTTTTTTTTTTTTTGAGACAGAGTCTCGCTTGAGTGCCTTGGTGTCAGCCTAGCTCACAGCAACCTCAAACTCCTGGGCTCACACCATGCCTGGCTAATTTTTCCATATATATATTTTTTAGCTGTCCATATAATTTCTTTCTATTTTTAGTAGAGACAGGGTCTCACTCTTGCTCAGGCTGGTCTCAAACTCCTGAGCTCAAACAATCCGCCCGCCTCGGCCTCCCAGAGTGCTAGGATTACAGGCGTGAGCCACTGCACCTGGCCTATATTTCATTAGAATAAAATTCTTTGGGGAAAGTAGAAGTTCAAAGAGAAAACGGAATGCTATAATTGCGATTGTTAGAGAAGACTGCATAATTTTAAAGGAATGATAATCAGCATCAAATTGCTAATGGTATTTAGATTCCACAGAATACATTAAAAGAGAGATATTGTAGTTTAATTTTAAACAATTCTTAGAATACACGAAAGTCAAATCTATTGTAACTATTTTAAATTTATGATAAAAAAGATTATATAGGTTGATTATCCCTTATCCAAGATGCTTGGGACCAGAAGTGTTTCAGATTTCAGATTTTTTTGGATTTTGGAATATTTGCATATATGTACATGTACAATTTAAGGATGGGACCTAAGTCTAAACATGAAATTCATTTATGTTTCATACACACCTTATACACATAGCCTGAAGGTAATTTTCTACAATATTTTAAATAATTGTGTGCATGAAACAAAGTTCTGATGTGAACCATCACATGAGGTCAAGGTGTGGATTTTTCCAAGGTGTGGTGACATGTTGGCTCTCAAAAACTTTTGGATTTTGAAGCATTTGGGATTTTGGATTTTCTGATTAAGAAGGTTCAACCTGTATGTTCAACTTAAAAGTACGTTGAGAGGATATATACTTTTTTAAAATTCCTTAAGACAGTACACAAACAAAATTCTGACAACCTCTGAGCTAGAGAAAAAGATTCAAGATAAAACATAAGCAATAAGAACCAAGGAAAGAAAGGAAGATTTCTCAAAAGATTCTAAAGCAAGAGGCAGTGTTTGGAATTTACCTGGAGGGCAGCAAAGAAGGGCAGAGGTTACAGAGATTTTATCCCAGTGAGGCTGAGGCTGTGGAGACCCTGCTCCTCTCTCCCAACACCGGCTGCTTTCTCTCCAACTAAGGGAGAGAGGAACAAGGAGCACAGGTAATCTCACCAGCACCCCCCCCCCCCTCCACACACACACACTCCGTCCCACCCTACTCCCCATAAGGGTTAGGGTCTGGCCTCACCTCTTCAGAATGTCACATTTTGACTCTTGATGATACTGAAACAAATTACAAAACACTGTTGAGTTAAATAATAAGTGACTGAAAACGAGAGTCACACTCAATTGAAGTTTATTAAGCCAAGATTTCAAGGATGTGCCTGGAAAAAATATAGCCCCCAAAGTATCTGTTGTGGACAGGGCTTGCTGTAGAAGGTCGAGCACTTCATATTTAAAGGAAAAATAGGGGTGCCCAGGAAAAAGGCAGGGTGAAGGAGGTGAGCAGAGTTATGTGTTACTCAGGAAATCTACCTAACATTTCACAAAAGCAGACAGAGGAAATAGTCAATGTTGTCACCTCAGGGTGGGTGGACGAGTGGCCATATCTCTTCCAGGGTTGGCATCTGTGGAGATAAACTTGTAATCAACATTTACGCAGGCCACAGTCCTAAGGTTATAACTGATATGCACTCATGTTATAGGGGCTGTATATCTTGAAGGGGGTTTTTCTAGGGCTGAAGGAAATAAATGTTTTAACTGAAAATACATTTCTTAGTCATATTTTGAGACGGCTGCAGGCAGACAGGAATAATGCTGGGAGGCTGTTTGAGGGCAGGCTGGGATGCCGGGGGTCCCATCTGTAGAGAACTGGTTAAGTGCAGCCAGAACCCGCCCCTTTGATCTGGGACAGGTTTGCAGAGTCTGACACCCTCAGAGGTCTGGACAAAACATTTCTCCCAGGGCTGCTGCTGTGAGGCTGACCTGCCAGCCAGGCTTCCTTGTTCCCTACCACACCCAGTTCACCAAGGAAGAAAAACCCTGCTGAGGCCATTTTCTAAGCCGCTTCATTTCTTAAAAGAAGACCCTTGCACTTCACTGGAGAGAGGATGGCAGTGCTTGTGTGACTCAGTTCTCAGGCATAATGAATTCTGGGGGGTCCTGGGATTTTTATTTTTCCTTTACAACACCAAGACATTGAAGCCAACTGGAGAGCCACAGGGTTTCACTCATCTTTACTCCCAGTTCATCGGAAGTCCTGATGTGACCTAAGGAGCTGCTGCCTTCTGCTCAACCGGGGGGGAGAGGGCCAGTTTGTGCCCTTGTATTGCTTCACCCAGCGCACGGATTAAGAGCCATGGATGCCAGTATTCACAGTCTTCCTTCTCCTTGTTATGGACACTTTTGACCAGGTTTCATCTCAAACCAGTCACAGATAGACTAAAAAAAACAAGCACGCACAATTTTTAAACAGAAGGGTAATCAAAACCCTCTCTCTCTGTAGATGTGCAGGGAACCTGGGCAGAGGGACTTTGTTTGGCAATGATGGACAATATTCACACCCTGTTAATCCAGCCTGTGTCATGAGTTAAATTCCGAGGGCCTCCATCGATGCTGCGGCATTTCTCTTTTTACAGACGAATCAACTGAGTCAGCAACAGCTTAAGTAATGTTCTCAAAGACTCTCAGCCAACACACAGAGTGTCACTCCATAATACATGGTCATGGCACCATCCAAACATGAAACCTACCCCCCAGAAATACTACATGCTGGAAACAAGCAAGTATGTAATTTCAAACCCAATTTATAAGATGGGATCTTTGTTCTGGTCTGAGGACACTGTTCTCTTGTCAAGAACTTTGACGTACACTGCCATGCTTCCCGAAATTTTATTTTTATATATGTATATATATGCGCACACACACACACACACACACACACACCCCCCCATATTTTATTCATTGCCACCCTGTCTTCACTGACCACTTTATCTTTAACCGTGACAAGTGAAGGTCACAGTTTGCCAATTCCCAAATGCAAAAGCCTTCTGGAAGGCTCCTTCTCAACTGCTCCACAGTATCCAGGTACAAATACCTCCCAAATTTAGGTATCTTGCTCCTGAATTCAGACTCTCATTTGTTAGATCTCTTTTCACCAAGGACAAACGCTCCAACCAGCATTTAAAATTAAATTGTGACTTTTAAAAATTAAAGATATCCCTGTTCTCCAAGTCAAAATCTCAGTCACCTGTCTCAATCCAGAAGAGGTCTGCATATCTGACTCCGCTCTGTTCAACATTTCTATTAATCAGTCGGATGAAACCCACCATGGCATGATAACCAAATTTGTTTATCGCACAAAACAATATGGGATACTGGATTTTTAAAAAACAGTATTCAGACAGAAGTTGACAGGCTTAAGAAGTTAAGACAAATGAAGTAAAATGAAACATAATTAGAATCAACGTATAGTCCTCCACTTGTGTTTTAAAAAAATAGCAAACAGCTTCACAACTTTCGTGAGGAGCTGAAGTGCAGCAGCAACGCATGTTGTTAGCAAGATTTGCAAGATTTACGTCTCACTACAAACTCAGTGTGAGCCTCCCAGCTGCAGGGGTGGCGTCATAATCTCATCCACTTATGATGAGGTCCAAACAAAAGCTGTGACAGTGCCAAACCACACCTATAGAACAAAGCATCAAAGGCCAAAACATTTTCTTGAATATATTTTGTGTAATATTTTATTTGTGTACACTGTTGTTGATGAAATATTTAACTAGTGCATGATATTTTAAATGTTAAGGTGTAACATATATTAAATAAAGCTAACTATTTTTTTGGAAGGAAAAAAAACCCCAGAGCATCCTCACTTGTTCCAGTAAGTGCCAATCGGGAAGAGCTGGAGGGGAGCCCAAGGTCTCGTGACAAGAGTACTCACCACTGCACTCATTCCTTCTAGAACAGTTCACCAACCCCACAGCCCACTCAACACTGGCTGCCCCAAACCAATCTCTGATCACAGGACCACAGGAGAGTATTCGCGAGCACCACACCAGCACACAGCAAACTGGCCTCATATCCCACAGAGACACAGCAGCTCGAGATACCAACGAAAGTGACAGACAAAAGACTTGGCAGTCAAGCCATTTAATAATCACCCAAAAGGTGCCCAAAGGAGAATGATATGAATGAAAACGACTAAAAAGGACTAAGAGAAGCTGGAGGTGGGGGTGGGGGTTTACTGACTAGAGTAAATGATTCTGAAAGAAAAACAAACTGTGATCATGCCACTAAAGTGTGAAGTCAAGTAAAAACCATCCTCTCTGAAAAGATGGCACTGCTAGTCAATCATCTAACACAAACACACTGCTGCACACAAAGGTGTGCTGGCCCCAGCTCGGCTTCTTTCTTGACCGCCTGGGGGCTTACCTTGCTTTTTTTTAAGAGTTGTTTTGCGGAACTGGAAAATACTGAACAAACAGAAAAGGGGGCATGTAGCCCCTTCAGCACCTACCAGACCCCATTCCAAGAAGTCAGATAAAACAACGGCCTTCCATTCCCATTTCCGAACAGCAAACTGCTTTTCATAGTAACAACTGCTTTGCTCTTCATAACTCCAATAAAAAGCTAAGCTACTCATCCTCAGGCGGCATTTCTTCTTCCCTTCAAGCCATCCCCTTCCTCCCTTGGAAAGCAAAATGAACTTGCTTTAAAACCTATCTTAATCTTTGAGTCAAGAATTCTTTCTCAGCCCACGGTATGAGCACCCCTAATACTCTATGCATCAGGGAAAATTACACTCTCCTCCACCCCCAAAATGGACTCTCTATTCTAAAATGAGTACTCAGGATGCAATTAACTTAATTTTACAATTTGAGCTCTGTTTTTCAAAACAAAGTCCCAATCAAACTTTTTCCCCACTATTAACTATGAAATGTTAATCCCTGGTTCACATGGATTCACTCTAAGTGGCCTTTTTCTAGAAGCCACCATTTCCAGACCATGAGAGTTCTTGTTCGCTTTCTAGCTCAGCAGAATTTTCAAACTGCGGCTATGAGGATGGTGAGGTGATTCGAAACCACATCTCGGGAGAACAACAGAAGGAAACAGAACCTGGAGCAGAACACCCTTGCCGGAGACCACGCAGCTCTGTCCACAGGCTGAGAAGCAGAACTGGGCCAGGTGGAAACAGTACAGTCATTGCCCTTCAGTTTAACAGAAAACTGACAATCGAAGTTGTCCAAAGCCTTGATGCTTTGTCTTGAGAGACATGAGTTTCTGTCACTAGAGGTGCTGAAACATCGGTTAGCTCCAAGTCCAGGAGCACCTAGCACAGGTGCCTCCCCCTCAGAGCCCACAGCTAATCAAATGCCTACTCCCCCCCACTAATGTAGTCTCACTCAGGCCCTTCCCCCCATTATCCATTGATCTATTTACTCAAATATTTACTGAGTCCCACTCAGGGCCAGGCGCCGTTCTAGGAGCTGAGGATATTTCAGTTAATAAAACAGAGCAGAATCTTTGCCCCTAAAGTCCTTACATGGTGGAAAGTCAATTCCACCATATTCTGAAGATAACAGGTAGAGGCAGAGGAGGGTACTGGTCAGAGTAAGGTAGACTAGGAAGGGAATGGGGATGGAATTTTAAACAGGGTGGTCAAGACAGGCCTCGCTGAGAGGCTGACATCTGAGGGGCTTCATCAACAGGACAGGATAGGTGAGTTCTAGGAAAATTAACTGCACTGGAGGCTAACCAAGGGGCCAGTAGCCTGATCCTATCCTTGCCATGTGTTTCTGAGGTCACTTTCCTTGCAGTTAGCCTTTAAGGCTGTGCGTAAGCAAAAGAGAAAAGCAAAGGCCAAGGACAGCCCCTGGTCTGGGGCCTGCTCAGACACCTGGACCCAGGCCTTCCCCACATCAGAGAAGAGTCCTTGCTCCCAGCATCATTTATCACTGCCACTTCTCACGCATGGGAACCCGGCCTCCCATGGAGCTGCCAGAGACAACAGACTCCAGACGGGCTCCATCTTCTTTCAAATTGCATGTTGCCCAGATTCTAAACACTCTGAAGAGTGGGGGGGGGGGGTTGCAAAGGTTTATTTCAGAAAATTGGCAGCCAGGGACTGTCACACCTGTTGGAATTCCAGGGCACGAAAAATCATTTGGCAAAAGATAAAAAACACTCTTAAACGTAACTTGGTTCTAATTTTGAGAATCCTGGGCATCAAAACATACAGGACTTCAGAAAACACTCAGTAATCCTTTTACTTTCCCTAGTTTCAAAAGATAGTATTTACTTTCCAACCGTCTCTCTCTGAGAGATGACCTCTCCTTTTTCCAGTCAAAGTAGAGCTGTTCTTTTGTCGAACAACATTGAACTACAAGTCAACCTGGCTTAAGGGTTTCCAGCTTTTGGTCCCAGGGAAGGATCAGAAAGCTTATGAGGCTGGTCCCTTCAACAAAAATGAGTCCATCCTCAGTGAAGGGAAGCCTCTTCCAGGGAACTGCTTCATATTTTTGAAGAGGCTCCCTGGGGAGTCCTGTTAAGAGGCCATGATTGAAAACGGATGATTACATTAGTGTTTTCTTTTTTTCCCCGTTTGAGTTTCTGTTTTGGAATGTAAGCTTTGCTTTTCCATGTGGACAAGGATCCATCAGTTGCTACTGCCCAAGTTTCTGGAGTCTTCCCTCAGGGATGGAGAGATTTTCTTTGGGAACTGTTGGAGGAAATTAAACAGGCCAGGACGCTGCTAAGCAGCCTGCAATGCACAGAACAGTCTCCCACCACACAGAATTATCTAGCCCGAAATGTCAATAGTGCTGAATTTGAGAAACCCTGCCTTATACAATGTAACCAACCACCCTAAACTTTTAGTGGCTTAAAACAATAGTCATTGTATTACTGCTCAGGAGTCTGTGGGTTGACTGGATTCAGCTGGGGATTCCTCTGCTCCATGTGACATTGGCCAAGGATGCAGTCATCTGGGGTTCTCCTGGAGGGAATGTCTGAGATGGCTCAATGCCTGGTGCCCTGGCTGGAAGGTTGGGCTCAGCTGGGACTCTGGGATAACTTGGCCTCTCTCTGTCTCTCCACGAAGTCTCAGGGCCTTTTGCCCTCCACGTGGCACCTCTATGTGGTCTCCACATCAGGAGTCAGGGCACTGCAGCGTGTGATACCTATTTTGTCAACCAAGTTTTACTAGAACACAGCTGTGCCCCTGTTCATGCAGTGCCTGTGGCTGCTTTCCCACCCCAGGCTCCACAAGCGTATCAGAAAGTGCGGCTGCAGCCAAGTGCACGCCACCGGGACGGCTTCAGCAGAGCTACTAGGAGAAAGCTTAGTACCTTCTTTTCCCGCAAAGGCTGTTTGCAGGACCTCATATAAGCAAGCCAGCCAGCAGGACAAAAGCATAGAACCTTAGAATTTAATCAAACAAAAAGGGCTTTGAAGTTCCCCTAATCTTGGGAACTAGAGCCTGTGGCCACCCTTGAGAATCTGCAACATTTGTGACCCAGGTACTGGGACTTAACCAGCTGGCATGAAGTGACTGGGGCAGGGAAATAAAATCAGGGCCCTCACTGGCTGCTCCTGTCATTCACAGGAAACTCCAAGTTAATAGAAAAGGTCACTCTGGTAATGAGCTTGTAAGATGCCTCCCTGCCTGCTCCTCCCCAAAGCCCGGCCGGCTTCAGGCTGAGCACGCAACCAGGGTTTCTGGGCACAGTCCTGCTAAGGCCTGCTGTCCAGGCACAGGTATTAACAGCGTCAGATTTTTATACTCCAAACTGTCAATAGTTTGTACACTACGTTATACAGTCCTTCTAAGGAAGGGTGACTGAGTTTTTAAAGAGTATTTTGCTGATTTTACCTATGTCACGGGACACACACTTCTCCAGGGACACCACTGCCCTTGGGATAAACAACGTGCAAATCCTCTACATGCCTCCGTGTGTACAGAGACCATGAGGGTCCACACTGGAGCCAGACGGCTGGGGTTTACATCTTCAGCCCTCACACTTCACAGTTGTGAGACATGGGACAAGTTATTCCACAGCTTCCATTTGAAATAAAAAATGAGGATAAACGTAATTGCTAAGAGGATTAACAATATTTGTAAAGTGTCCAGAACACTACCTGGCACAGGGTAAGCATTCTACGAGTGTTTGCTACTAATACATGAAAATACGTGTGCAGTTTTGCGTCTAACAAGAAAGTAAATTTCTATAAAGGGATGGTGAAGCAGGGGAGGAAGCCCTTCTCAAAGCAGTTTTTAGATCCCTCCCTACTCAAGGACCTCTCACTAACATAAAACCCCCATGCGTGATCCCAGATGGTGTCAGACAGACAGGGTACCCGAGGGTGGGACGGACTGGGACAGCCACTGCCACAAGGCCCCCTTCATTCCAGGTGGTGTATGATGAACTATACGGCAAATTTATACTTTTAAACCAGCTCAAGCAGAACGAAGACACAAAGCAAATGTCCCAGGTTGCAGCCGCAGTCAGCAGTGAGAAACTAGAAGTCATCGAACAGCTCCCTCGACTGTTTCTATGCACTCCACTCGAAGGGAACCCTTGGCCTCCTCACAGCCTCTGCAACTGTAAATGCACATTTACGTATGTGACTCGGGACTTCAAAAGCATCAAAGGTATTCTGATAAAATACATTCAGGGCAAACAATTCAAGATGCAAAATCTCAGATATAAATCTCATGCAGCAAAATTCCATGTGATGGATTATAAAAGAATCTCCTTAATTCCTCAGAAAGATATTTCTCCACCACAGATAAAGCGTTTAGGATTATCACCCTGTAGAAGTGGGTTACACCACACCACCCCCCTTGAAAACAAAACTGCCAATCATCCAGCTATTCTACTTCGTGAAAGTATCATCTTAGTCACTGAGGTTTCAGTTTTATGTCACACTTCTTCTTGTAAAGTCGTTTCAGCCTTTCAGACATAACTTGAACGCCTATTAAGATGACAGATAAATTTCTATGCAATAAATCAGCTATTTTGGAAAGAAGTGAGTCCGCAGGCCATTTAGGCTCGGAGCAGGGCACAGTTCCACACAGACTAAAGGCCTGGGACACATGGGTGGCACACACCAGAATGAAGGGAACTCTCGGTAATTTCATCAAGCACCGATTTTTTTTTTTTTTTTTTTTTTTTTTACAGAAAGGATTACAAGTGTAGGCACAGATGCATTCAGGTACACACACATTTGTTTTCATGTAAACAGTGCTCTCTGAGTCACTTCTCCTTGGTTCCCCATGGCAATCGCTGAGAGGATATGATTCCTAAGGTCTTAAAATTCTGAACAAACGGAAAGAATGCAAGTGGAGGAGGCACTCCACAAAAACATTAAATACCAAGCTAGGAGGGTATTTCCAAAAACAGGAAATCTTGGCTATGTCATCAACCTTCTCAAGAGAGCTAAGCCTTTTCCTCCAACATTTTGTAACAATACTCTTGAATAAATGAAGAAAACGAAGTAGTCATTTCCAGCACTAATCTTCAACTACTAACGGAAAAAGTTTGACTTTCCAAAACAGAGAGGACCGAAGAGATGTAAGTTACTCTTTACCCATTGACTTTGACTTCATTAATGCAAAATTCCTTCAAAATAATGAAGCTGAGGAGGGAGCTGAACAAACCCTAACTCAGACCCCACACCCCAGAATTCCACTAGCTCCCATTTTAAAGAACCTGCTTGAGGAAGAAGGAGGCGGCCCCATCAGAGAACGCAACTTCCGCGCCGGGTCCCTCTCCGGGCACACCCCAGCACACCCGCCCCGCAGACTCTCCGTGGGATCTTCTGCCCGCATCTGAAGCCTCTGCGCCTCATTTTCACAGACAGTAATGTTTCCTCCTCGTGCTCGCCTCTGCTGTTTCTCCGGCATTCCCACGACATTTCCAACAGCCGCCCCCGCGCTCGCGTCGGGACCCCGAACAGCCCGGCGCCCAGGACCCCAGCGCGGGCGCCTCGCCAGGGGACTCCGCACCACACCCGCACGCCGGCCCCGCGGCGGGCAGGGTCGCGCAGCGCACAAAGGTCACTCCCCGACGCGGCAGACCGGAGCCGGGAGCGAGAAATGAGCCCTCCAGGAGGGGGGCTGGGGCGGGGTGCGGGGACAGAAGGGGAAGCACACAAAGGAGCCGAGGACGGGCCGCGGGAGCCTCCCCGGCACCGGCGTCCCTACACCTTCCAGCCCGGGACGCACCAGGTCCGCGGGGCTGCGGCTCCCGCCGCTCGGCCGCGCGGGCTCTCCGAGAAGGGCCTCCCCGGCGCCTGGGCACGGCGCCCCGCCCCAGCACCGCGGCGCCACGCCGGCCGCGCCCCGGCCCTACCTCCAGGAGCAGCCCGAGCAGCAGCGCCGCCGCCCTCCCAGCCCGGCGGCTCATGGCTCCTCCGCGTCCTCCCCGGACGCCGGGGCCCAGGCGGCGGACTCCAGCCGGCAGCCGGCGGGCGCAGGGGGCCCCGCGGCGAGCGGGCGGGGAACGGGAACGCGCCGCGCAGCCCCGGCAGCTCCGCCCCCGCCGGCGCGCGCGGCCGACACGCCCTGCCCGGCGCGCGCCCGCGGGCTCCAGGAACCCGGGGCCGGGCCCCACGCGCGGTTGCGGGGCGGGGGCCCGCGAGGCCGGGGTGCGCGCGCCGGGGGCGGGGCAAGGGCTGCCGGGCGCCCCTCCCCGGAGGGAGACCCAGGAAGATTTTGCAAAGGCGGGTCGCCTAGGTGAGGCTTGTTCCGAGGGAGGTGGCTGTGCACAGCCCATCGCTCCGCCCGGCGCCCTGAAGCCGCGCCCTCCTTTGGGTACCCGCGCCCGGCGGGACGGCGCGCCCGCCTGCCCGCGTGTGATTGGAAGGACAGCCAAAGGCGAGGAAGGCCGACCGAAGTAGAAGGCTCCCTCCGCCTCACCCCGCTTAGATGGCGGCACCTTTTATGCCAGCATCCTCCTGCCCCGACCCTCCTTGGGCTTCACCACAATTGCGCCCCCCCCCCGGCCGCCCCAAGTCCACTCTCCCGCGCAGAGAACCGCTGCTGAGTGTGCGGTGTCAGTGCTGACCACCCCACTTCCTCGAAGTCACTATTTTTTCACAGTGCAGCTCAGATCCCACTTCATTCATAGGGTTTTCAACAAGCATTTGTTGAACTTGAGATGGACTGGACCCTGAACTGGAGGCCGAGTGTGTGGAGGTGGACAAGAAAACCGCACCTGGAGTCTAGAGGGAGAGAGAGTCGCTCAGACCACACCGTCCTGCAGGGTGCTGAGTGCAGAGACCAGGAGATGTGAGGATAACAGGAGATAAAGGGCGCTAACTACCTGTAACTGGAAATGGAAGGAGTTGGGTCGTGGAAACAGGTGTCACCTGAGGAAAGGCCCGCTCTCCCAGACTTCAAAGCACACACTCATTTGTTCAACGTAGAACTTGCACCACCGCACTACACCTGTTAGAACCAGAACTTGCCAAGTAAGGCAGAAAGGGTGCCTGTGGCCTTCATTGTCGTGCTAGGGCCCCGTCTGACAAGCCTGCCAAATATCGCTGGACTCTAACTTTGACTCCCTATTTACAATGAGGGCAGTTTACAACTCTTTTTAAGGCAAAAGTTAACTTGTAGAAAACTAAGTTGAAAGCTTGGAAGAGACACAAGCGTTTTCTCCCTATGGCAATGTAAGTGATTTTGTCCTGTAAAAATGCAAATGACCCCGGCTAGGGTTAGAACCATAACCAGTTTTCTATCTAATTTATCAACCACATTCCAAGAGTTTTCTTTTATTTACCCCTTTTTTTAACTGGCTATATATATGTCAGTTGCCTGCATTCTCATTTGAAGCAGCTTTGTCATCCTACTGGTTCCCTCTTTAATGGGTTAAAATGGAACTTTGGCATATGGTCACTATATACTGATATGCAAATTATGTTTCTGTTACATTTTAAACAATACACTAATGCCAAACATAACCTCCCTCCTGCCTCTGTATCTC
The DNA here is from genome assembly GCF_041146395.1 of Eulemur rufifrons. Classification (NCBI taxonomy): domain Eukaryota; kingdom Metazoa; phylum Chordata; class Mammalia; order Primates; family Lemuridae; genus Eulemur; species Eulemur rufifrons. The sequence continues at coordinate 1,793,332 of NC_091011.1, read as the reverse complement.
CACCTAGAAGACTCTTGCTGAGTTCAACTTCCTGTAGTTTGTATAAATTTTTTTCAAAGTGGAAAATTAGAATGTTGCCTACGCTTTCCCCTCAGTCTGATACCTGTCCTGTGTGCTCTCTGTCTGGTCCTGAGTGACCGGTGCCTGTTTGGCACAGTTGGAGAATGGGGGAAGGAGCCACCCGGGCTGCTTCCTTGAGCATAAATTATAAGGACATCAAATATCACTGAAAAAAGTAACAAGATGAAGACAACTGTATTCACTAGAACAGCTCTCAGGGAGAGTATGACTTGGGGTTAGAAGAAATTCTCCGATCAGTTGTTTGGAGCAGAACTGGACACTCCTGGGTCTGCTCAGCTACCCCTAAGGAATGAGGACCCAGAACCTGGGCCATTTATGTTGCCAAAGGAAACAAATAAAAGAGAGACTGCTTGACCTTCTGCTGCCCTGCAAAGCTCCATGGAGTCCCCCTGAATGATGAACATGTGTTCATCCATTCAGCACATGCTTACCTACACCTGCTGTGGGCAAGGCACCATTCTGGGCATTGAGAATACAGCAGAGGACAAAATAAACGAAGCAGTGGCAAAGAAAAGCAGAGTGACTGCCCTCACATAGACTTCAATCTAGAGAGAGGTGACAGAACAGAATAAATAAATAAATGTGTGTATGTCAGATGGTGGCAAGTGCCAAGAGAAAAATAAATTGAGTAAAGCATTTAAGAGTTATGGCTGAGTGTTATTACAAACAGAAGGGTCAGGTCAAGCCCCTAAGGCAAATTTCCAGGAGCAGAGACCCAGAGGTAGGAAAGGGCCTAACCAGACTCAACTTAAAAGCTATGAGGCTGGGCAGCCGGAGCCGGGGGGACTTCCCAGACAGGATAGTGGGGCTGGAGCCCTGTGCTCCCCTATAGGTTGTGGGACCTGAATTTAAAGAGGAAACGAGGGCCCAGACTCGTCGTCTATTGTAAGGATTTTGGATTTAGTTCCGAAAGAAATGGGATGTCATTTGAGGATTTTGAGCTGAAAAGTAACATAATTTCGCCTGAGCTTTAAAAGGATCACCCCGAGTGCAATGTAGAAAACAGGCTAGGGCAGGGGTGGGCAGGGCTGAGAGGAGGGCAGAGAATGGAAGTGCAAGGAGGGGACGGATGGGTGCAGTCCTCACATTCCCTGGTCTCTGCACTCAGCACTCTGTGTCATGGTTGTTTAAGTGACTAGCTTTCCATCTGGTCTCCAGGCAAGGGTTGAGGTGGAGGCTCCTATCTAAAGGCTGACTTTAATGATGAGTATGGGAAACTAACATGTAGCTGTTCTGATTTTTTTAAAAATTAGAAAAACCTTGAGTGTGTTATCCCGCCCAACACATCTGCAGGATGTTGCCCAAAGGTTAGCAGGAATCAGATTTCAGGAATCCTGTTCTAGAAGAACTGCAAGAAAGGCCTGACCCATTCAGGTAAACAAAGTTACAAGCTCAGAAGAGCTTATAAAAGAAAGTAATGTGGGTCTGGACAGGCTTGTTGAGGGTTATCTTAACTTCGTTCTTAAAAGTGGGGGAGGGGAGGGAAGGGAGGAGTGAAAGGAACCAGGCAGGCCTTATTTCTAATTTCAACAGACACAGAAGCCTCAGAACTTCCCCTATCTGACTCAAAGAAGCAACTTCTGGGAAATGAGGCTGCCGTAAATTCTCACTTTGGGCAGGTCTATTCCCAGGAAGAAAACCGAGAATAAACCCATCATAAATCTCCTCTCTGGATGCAGTTTCACAGTCAGGAAGACGAGGGGAAAGACCAGTACCGCTTGCATAAACATACATTATCACAAACTTTCTTATCTTCCTTTTTTCCCTCCTGAAACCCCACTTAGTTGTCTTTCCTAAAGAAACCTATGTGTTTTTCTTATAGAACAAATTTCTCCCCCTTCCTTTTCTACTAAGTTAGGTATACTGTGTAAGCCTCTAATCTTAACCATTTAGTGAGCTAAATTCTTCCTGTTAATCTTTCTTTTGCCATTATGCCTACTTATTATGCCTTTTCTCTTTAATTTTTTAATTAAAACAACAGAATTTATTAAATGCTAGGGGCAGAAGAGGAAATTTTCAGTAATAAGTTTTATACTATACTGTAAGTACCCTTTGAATATGATATAGAATTAAATCATTCAGCAACTCTGGAAAGTAAATATTACGCCTTTTTCACACATTAGTCACTCACCATTCAGAGACAAAAAGTAACCTTCCCAAACCTGTCACCTAGTAGGTGGAGCAGCTACACTGAGCTTCATCTGGCTCCAAAGCCCATACACCCTCTCTACGCTGATGGAGAAGTTCCCTCGAGAGCAGTAATCTGGGGAAAGCATTTCCAAACTCATGAAGTCTTAGGTAAGTTCACTGTAATACTGAAGCATCGAGACTTTGGTAATGCCTCATTTCATCATGTGGGCATGATTTTATGTCTCCTCCATTCAAAGGACAATTACAGCCATACTTTTCTTTGGCTTTGTTTGCTACCAGGGAGCTTAAAAGTTACTCTCAAGTAATAATGAGAAACCAGGGTGTTCATTAGGACTTTCTCTGAGCTTCATGAGTGAATGTCCTTGGATTCATGTTTGGCACCAAAGACCTCAGATATGTTTTCTAATGACCAGAGAAGCTGGTATCTCTGCACCAGACAAGAACATCTCCACTTCTTGCGAGTGCTCCCCCTTCATTTCACTTGGAGTCAGAGTAGCAGCCTCTTGTACCCGTGGCCAGCAGCCACACACAGGGTGTGGCATGTCCAGTTCAGTCAGACGAGGTCTTCCAAGGTGCTTTAAAGGACAAACAACATGACCATTCAGTGGTCATGTGCCTCTATCTATTTCACAGTTGGAATCTAACACGGCATTGACATATTTGTTTCTTGTAACCTCTATTCCTTCTCCTGCCTAAAAACTAAGCTGTGATCACTTAGGTGCATGTGTACATCAGATTCATTTTTGTATCCCTGCAACCTGGCACAATGACAAGAGTTGAACAGATATTAAAGGAAGAAAGAGTTCATGACAGAAGTGCAAGAAAGAAAGGGAGTTAGGAGTATGGAGTTTTAGAAATGTGAGTTTTAAAGTTCTGCTAAATTCCCTCCTAAGATATCTCTTTGCTAAATTTTACAATCTTAGTGAAATTTCTATATTATTACTTTGACCCAGGGATTAAAATGTTGGGAAAGATTTTGTTGTCAGAGCTTTAGAAACAGTTTAGCAAATAAAAGCCACATTAATAATCCAATAACAATTATACTATTAAAATTGGGCCAAAGCCTAAGCATAGCCTCTGTCCTCCCATTGTCCTCTAGTGTCCCCCTGGCCACTCTTCAAAGTCCAGGGCTGCATTAAGGGTCACTGGATGAGCTGTGTACATTTGATCCAGTGTTTCTTGGTTGTTTGCCTTGATTTCATAGTTTCTGATTAATATCTACTATGTCACTTTAGTTCCTTAATGCAATTTTTCACCTTTATCTGTCTGCCACAGATAACTCAGAAAAAATCACTATGCTGTATAGCCACTGATTCTTTTTCTTTTTTTTCTACTCAAGCAAACTCTCCTGATTAAGGTCATATCATTTCAGGACATTGTCTGTCTCTTAAGAGCAAGGAGAGGAGACAAGTGATAAACAATAACTCTGTGAGGACCCAGCCCACCTTTCCCCTTGCCTACCATGTTCCCATGTTATCTGGAACACATCAGGGAGAGCCAGCACACGGTCCTCACGGTCCAGGCACGAACCACTGTCTTAACCAGGAAGCAGCCCAGTGTAGGACAATAGGGAGGGGTGGGTACTGTGACCCACCCCTTAGGTGTCTCACCAAAGGCCCATTTAATTATTTTCAGGACACTGGCCCAAGAGAATATGTTTATAATTGCTATGGACTGCATCCACTTCTTGGCCTTTGGGTCTGAACTCTAGAGCCTGGTCTAAATACAATTCCGTATCTGAAAGGATATCTGGAATGTCTTCTTACCAAATTCCCACTACCTGTCCCAATTCTCAACCCTCATAAGGTGCAGTTCAAGTCTTCCCTTTATCCACCTACTTCAGCCTGGCTTGCCCGGCCCAGTAGGCACTCAATTATTGTTGACTGAACAATTGAAAGAATTTCAGGTTCTCTTCTGTCAGAGCAGGTGCAACATTAGCTTTGCCCTTAATTGCAGATGTTTCTCTAGTTCAGCATTTCTGAATCTTAAGCACTACATGAACCCTTAAAAAAAAAAAAAGGGTTTCTTCTTCTTCACCTCCAAAATCTCTACAGGGGTTATGACAGAGTCGCGGGTACCCCACAATATCAATTCTCCATTTCTTTCATTCAAATAGAACCCCTGCTTTTAGAATATTACCTTTTTCAGTCCCCCTTGTACTGGGTGTTCGCAGGTAACACACTGTATTAGTTTCCTCAGGCTACTATAGCAAAGTACCACAGACTTGGTGCTTAAACAGAAAAAAAACTGTATTTCCTCATAGTTCAAGGAGCTGGAAGTCCACACCAATGTGCTGGCAGGGCTGGGTTCCTCTGCAGCCTCTTTCCTTGGCCTGCAGGTGGCTGTCCTCTTGCTGCCTCTTCACATCGTCATCCCTCTGTGCACGCATGGCCCCAATGTCTGTGTGCCCAAATTTCCTCTTCTCATAGGAACACCAGTCAGATTGGATTTGGTCCAATGCTAACAACCTCATTTTAACTTAATCACCTGTTTAAGGGCCCAGCTCTAAATACCATCACATTCTAAAGTACTGGGGCTTAGGATTTTAATATGTGAATTTGGGGGGGGGACAATTCATCCTGTAATAGTATACCCACTGGCCCCCTAAAATTCATGTCCTTCTCACATGCAAAATACATTCACCCCATGCCGATAGCCCACAAGTCTTAACCTATTTCAGCATCTACTCTAAGTTCCAAATCTCATCTAAATACCGTGTAAATCAAGGGTGGCCAAGGTACTTTACATCCTGAGGCAAAATTTCTCTCTAGCTGGGAACCTGTAAAACGGAGGCGAGTTATCTGTTTCCAAAAATACGATGGTGGGATAGGCATAGAACAGACATTCCCATTCCCCAAAAGAAGAAATCAGAAAGAAGGGAATCGTGGATCTCAAACAAGTCCGAATCCTAGTGGGGAAAAGTCCATTAGATTTTAAGGCTCAAAATAATCATTTTTGCCTCAATGCTTGGCCCTCTGGGTTCACCAGGGTGGTGACCCCACCTTCCACGCCCACTGGGGGCAGGGTCACTCCTAAGACCCTGGGTGGTGGCAGCTTAGCCCAGTGAAACAGAGGAGGTGGCCGTGCACTCTGAAACCAAAGAGGAGACAGTCCCACCTCATTCTTGCCTCTTCTTCAAGTATAATGCATGTGCATAGCTGAATAGGTCTATTGTTCTGTCCTACAAAACCTCAGAAGTTCAGCAGCCTTTATTCATTTTGTTCTCTTTGTCCCCCTTTAGTTCAAGATAACTGTTTCTGCTGGTAAAAACCTCATCTCTATTCTTGCTTCTGCTGAAATGGCTGATTAGACCCATGAATCACACCCATGATCTCCTTTGGGAGTGATTGCCTAGTCACACGTGATGTTTTTTCCAGAACACACTTTCTCATTTTTTGCAATATGGATGGTCTGAGAATTTTCCAAATCTTCAGGTTCTGGTTCCATTTTGCTTAACAATTCATTCTTCAATTCATCTCTGTTCTCTCGCATTTTACTATAAGCAGCAAGATGAAATAAGTCTACACCCTCAACACTTGGCTTAGAAATCTCTGCAGCTAAATAACCAATTTGTTGCTTATAATTTCTACTTTCCGTAACACTAGAACACAGTTCAGCCAGGTTTTTTGCAACTTTGTAACAAAAGTTGGCTTTTCTCCAGTTTCAATAACATGGTCCTCATTTCAATCCGAGGCCTCACCAGGACTGTAGTGTCTTTATTTCTACCAATAGTCTCTTCAAGGCAATCTAGGCTTTTTTTCTCACATGTACCTCAAAATTCTTGCAACCGCTACTCATTATTCAGTTCCAAGGTCATTTTCACATGTTTAGACATGTTATAGCAGCACTGCATTTCTCAATACTAAAATCTGTAGTAAATTGCTATTGCTGCCCTGACAAAGTACCACAGACTGGGTGACTTTAAACAGCTTTTTTTTTTTTTTTTTTTGGTTATAATTTTGGAGGCTAGAATCAAAGATCAGTGTGCTGGCATCACTAGGTTCCTCTGAAGCCACTCTCCTTGGCTTGCAGATGACACCCTCTTACTTCCACTTTACATGGTTGTCCCTCTGTGTATATGTGCCCCTGTTGTCTCTCTCTGTGGCCAAATTTATTCTTATACAGACATCAGTCAGATTGGATTTTAATGGCCTACTTTTAACTTAATTACCTTTTTAAAAGTTCTATCTTCATTCCATAAATGCCTACACCAAAAAGACAGAAAACTTACAAATAGACAATCTAATGAATAGACTCAAAGAGCTGGAGAAGGAAGAACAGACCGACCCCAAACCCAGCAGAAGGAGAGAAATTATTAAGATTAAATCAGAACTAAATGAAAAGGACAACAAACAAACCATAAGGGAGATTAATAAAACAAAAAGTTGGTTCATTGAAAAAATAAACAAAATTGACACGCCTCTGGCTAGACTAACCAAGAGCAGAAAAGAAAAAACTCTTATAATCTCCATCAGGAACATGAAAGGAGAAATCATGACTGATGCCACAGAGATACATGATATCATCTATGAATTCTACCAAAATCTTTATGCACACAGATTAGAAAACGTGGAGGAAATGGACAAATTTTTAGAAACACACAGCCTTCCCAGGCTCAACAAGGAAGAAACAGAATTCCTGAATAGACTGATATCTAGATCTGAAATCGAAACAGCAATAAAAAACCTTCCCAAAAAGAAAAGCCCTGGACCAGATGGGTTCACACCTCAATTTTACCATACCTACAAAGAAGAACTGGTGCCCATCCTACATAAATTATTCCCCAATATTGAGAAGGATAGGATTCTCCCCAACACTTTTTACCAAGCCAACATAATCTTGATACCAAAACCAGGAAAGGATGAAACAAACAAAAAAAAAAACTACAGACCAATATCCCTTATGAATATAGACGCAAAAATTCTCAATAAAATCCTAGCAAATCGAATCCAAGTGCTTATCAAAAAAATAATCCATCACGACCAAGTGGGCTTCATCGCAGAGATGCAGGGATGGTTTAACACACGCAAATCTATAAATGTAATTCACCACATAAATAGAAGCAAAAATAAAGATCATGTGATCCTCTCAATAGATGCAGAAAAAGCATTTGACAAAATTCAACACCCTTTTATGATAAGAACACTTAACAAAATAGGCATAGACGGGGCCTATCTAAAAATGATACAAGCCATATATGACAAACCCACAGCCAACATCATACTGAATGGGGAAAAATTGAAAGCATTCCCACTTCAAACTGGAACCAGACAAGGCTGCCCACTGTCCCCATTACTTTTCAACATAGTATTGGAAGTCCTTGTGAGAGCTATCAGGCATGACAGCAGAATCAAGGGAGTCCAAATAGGGACAGAAGAGATCAAACTCTCACTCTTTGCTGATGATATGATGTTATATCTAGAAAACCCCAAGGATTCAACCAAGAGACTCCTGGAATTGATCAATGAATTCAGTAAAGTCTCAGGATACAAAATCAATACACACAAATCAGAGGCATTCATATATGCCAATAACAGTCAAACGGAGAACCAAATTAAGGACTCAGTTCCCTTCAAAATAGCAACAAAGAAAATAAAATATCTAGGAATATATTTAACTGAGGAAGTAAAGGACCTCTATAGGGAGAACTATGAAACACTGAGGAAGGAAATCACAGGGCATGTAAATAGGTGGAAAACTATACCATGCTCATGGATCCGAAGAATTAACATTGTTAAAATGTCTATACTGCCCAAAGTGATCTACAGATTCAATGCAATCCCTATTAAATTACCAACATCATTTTTCACAGATATAGAAAAAATAATTATACACTTTGTATGGAATCAGAGAAGACCCCATATAGCAAAAGCAATTTTAAGCAACAAAAACAAAATGGGAGGTATTAATTTGCCAGACTTCAAACTATACTACAAGGCTGTGATTATAAAAACTGCTTGGTATTGGCACAAGTGCAGGGACACAGACCAGTGGAACAGAACAGAAAATCCAAATATAAAACCATCCTCATATAGCCATCTAATCTTTGACAAAGCAGACAAAAACATACTCTGGGGAAAAGATTCCTTATTTATTAAATGGTGCTGGGAAAACTGGATAGCCACAGGTAGAAGACTAAAACAGGACACACAGCTTTCACCTCTCACAAAAATCAAATCACGGTGGATAACAGACTTAAACCTTAGGTTGGAAACTATTAGAGTTCTAGAAGAAAAGGTAGGAATGACTCTTACAGACATTGGCCTAGGCAAAGAATTTATGAGGAAGACCCCTAAGGCAATCACAGCAACAACAAAAATAAATGAATGGGACCTGATTAAATCAAAAACCTTCTGCACAGCCAAAGAAACAGTCACGAGAATAAACAGACAACCTAGAGAATGGGAAAAAAATTTTCGCATACTACACATCAGATAAAGGACTGATAACAAGAATCTATTTAGAACTCAGGAAAATCAGTAAGAAAAAATCGAACAACCCTATCAAAAAGTGGGCAAAGGACATGAATAGAAATTTTTCAAAAGAAGATATAAAAATGGCTAACAAACATGAAAAAATGTTCAACATCTCTAATCATCAGGGAAATTCAAATCAAAACCACAATGAGATATCACTTAATTCTAGTGAGAATGGCCTTTATGAAAAAGTCCCAAAACAGTACATGTTGGTGTGGATGCGGAGAGACAGGAACACTTATACACTGCTGGTGGGACTGTAAACTAATGCAACCCCTGTGGAAAACAATATGGAGATACCTTAAACAGATTCAAGTAGACCTACCATTCGATCCAGCAATCCCATTATTGGGCATCTACCCAGAAGAACAAAAGTCATTCTATAAAAAAGACACCTGTACCCGAATGTTTATAGCAGCACAATTCACATTTGCAAAGATGTGGAAACAACCCAAATGCCCATCAATTCATGAATGGATTAGCAAAATGTGGTATACGTATACCATGGAATATTACTCAGCTATTAGAAGTAATGGCGATATGGCATCTCTTTGGTTCTCCTCGAGAGAGTTGGAACCCATTCTATTAAGTGAAGTATCCCAAGAATGGAAAAATAAGCACTACATGTACTCACCAGCAAACTGGTTTCCCTGATCATCACCTAAGTCCACATTTGGGAATAACACCAATTGGGTATCGGACAGAGGTGGAAGCTGGGGGGAAGGGTTGGGTGTATACCTACATGATGAGTGCGATATGCACTGTCTAGGGAATGGACATGCTTGAAGCTCAGACTCCGGGGGATGGGGGGGCATGGGCAATATATATAACCTGAGCTTTTGTGCCCCCATAATGAGCAGAAAAAAAAAAGTTCTATCTTCAAAGACAGTCACTTCTGAAGTACTGGGGATCAGGGCTTCAACATATGAATGGAAGAGAAGACACAATTCAGCCGGAACGCACACCACTGCTATGTAAGCAGGTGTCTTTCTCCAGATGTGACATCTTCCAGGAACTCTCTTGAAGAGACAATTGGGGCCGGGCGCGGTGGCTCACGCCTGTAATCCTAGCTCTCTGGGAGGCCGAGGTGGGCGGATCGTTTGAGCTCAGGAGTTCGAGACCAGCCTGAGCAAGAGCGAGACCCCACCTCTAAAAATAGAAAGAAATTATATGGACAGCTAAAAATATATATAGAAAAAATTAGCCGGGCATGGTGGTGCATGCCTGTAGTCCCAGCTACTCGGGAGGCTGAGACAGGAGGATCGCTTGAGCCCAGGAGTTTGAGGTTGCTGTGAGCTAGGCTGACGCCACGGCACTCACTCTAGCCTGGGCAACAGAGTGAGACTCTGTCTCAAAAAAAAAAAAAAAAAAAAAAAAAAAAAAGAGACAATTGGATAAAGCCAATATATGTAGCAGGAATGATAGATTTTAAAATTTTACATTTTGTAACCCACCATGTAGTCATTGATTCAGGTAAGGATTATTGCCCTTTGAGCGAGCTGTATTTGGGGAATAGTATATATGCACAGGCTAAATTATCACCTTACAGATTACTTACAAGTTGCAAATTCAAAAATGTACCTTTACATTGGAGTGATGTGCTGGACAGCACTTGAAACAAATGATCTAGCAATGATATCACTAATAGTGGACAATTCAATGTCATGTGGCTTCTGATGTGATGCAATGTAAAATATACATTACCTATGAAAAATTCCTGCCAAAACTTTACCAAAACTTAAAATGAACCTAATCAAGTTTCTAGGCCTACTTTCCAATTTTCAGGAAAATTAGGGACACAGGAAAAAATTAAACACCACCATGAAGAAACAATCAGACAATCCCAGAAGATCACGCATTCTACAAAGCAACCTATTTTGACTCTTGAAAGAGTTAATGAGTCCTAAAGAATTGAAGGTAACTGTTCTAGATTAAAAGAAATTGAAGAGATATAAAAACAAATGTAGTTAGTTATTCTTGATTGGAACAATTGGAAAATTTGAATAAGGACTAGACAACAGATAGTATTGTTAATTTTCTTAGCTGTGATAATTATATTGTGAGTAGGTAGGAGAATTTCTCTTTCTCAGTAGATGCAAAGTGAAATCTTAAGGGTGAAATATGGTGTATACAACTTATTTTCAAATGTTTGGCAAAAGAGAGAGAAAGAACACATCAACCACCATTGAGTCTAGGTGGAAAGTAAATGGAAGCTCATCATATATTTCCAATCTTCCTCTATTTGTGAAAATGTTTACAATAAAAAGTTGCAGAATAAATAAAGTTGATGAATATACCTAGAAATAAATGGCTTATGCTCTTTTTCTTTGTATGTTTTTTTATTCAGCCGCTGCCTAGGACACAGACGTTGATGTCATAAACCATAAGGATGAAGGTCACACTCTAGGAAAGATAGAGGCAGTGAAATTTCAGGAGACTGTATCTCTGATCATTTCATGGATGCAGAGCTGCCTTTGGCAGTCCTTGGCTGCCTACCTCTGGCCTTTTACTTGAGAGAGAAGTAAACTTCTATCTTATTTAAACCACTGACATTTACATCTCCATTCCTTGACGCCAAATTTAATCCTTACAGATATATCAATTTAAGACACAAAACATTTTTTTCTGTGAAAATATTTTCCAACTGTGAATTATTATTACAAAAACAAACTCTGTCTTTATTTATTTTTTTTTTTTTGAGTCAGAGTCTCGCTCTGTTGCCCGGGCTAGAGTGAGTGCCGTGGCATCAGCCTAGCTCACAGCAACCTCAAACTCCTGGGCTTAAGCGATCCTACTGCCTCAGCCTCCCGAGTAGCTGGGACTACAGGCATGCGCCACCATGCCCAGCTAATTTTTTCTATATATGTTTTTAGTTGTCGATATAATTTCTTTCTATTTTTAGTAGAGACGGGGTCTCGCTCTTGCTCAGGCTGGTCTCGAACTCCTGACCTCGAGCAATCCACCCGCCTTGGCCTCCCAGAGTGCTAGGATTACAGGCGTGAGCCACCACGCCCGGCCAAACTCTGTCTTTAAATTGTAAAAATAATACTTTTGCTATTATCATATCTAAAGGGAAACCCAAAATTGTATAATTCTCAACAGTTTCATGTTTCAGAATACCTGCAAACCCAATTTGAGGCTCTATTGTTAGGTTCATACATGTATATAAGTATTATTTTTTCTGATAGCTTGACCCTTTTATAATTATGTCATTTTTTGTCTCTAGTAAAAAAAAAATTTGTCTTTAAGTCCATTTCGTCTGATAACAATGTAGCCATTCTAGCTCTCTTTTGGTTACTGTTTGTGTGGAATACCTTTTGCTATCCTTTTACTTTCAATCTTCTTGTGTCTCTGAATCTAAAGTGTGTCTCTTATAGACAGCATATATTTGGATGGCTTTCTTAAATCCCTTCTACAAATCTCTGCCTTTTAACTGGAGTAATCTCTTTACATTAATGTAATTACTGATAGGGTAGGATTTACATCTGATATTTTGCTATGTTTCCTGTATGTTTTATATCTTTGTTATTCTCTGTTACTGTCTTCTTTTATGTTAAATAGATATTTTCTAATTTTCTACCTTAATTTCCTTTGCATTTCTTTTACTATATATTTTTAAGTTATTTTCTTAGTGGTTTTTATTAAAAAAAAACTAGTTTGTATTAATACTGACTTAATTCCAATGCTATATAAAATTTTTGATCCAATATAGCTCTGTTCCTCCCTCTTTTCCATAGTGTTTGTGCTGTACAAATTACATCTTTCTATACTATGTGCCTGTCATCACAGATTTATAAGTATTGCTTTAGGCCATTGTCTTTTAAATCATATAGGGGAAAATTTACAAATGAAAAATATGTTTATACTCTCTTTTATTTTTACCTATGTAGTTCCAGCTATAGTTTAAATGTGTCTCCCCAAAACGCATGGATTGGAAACTTAATCCCCAATGCAACAGCGTTGAGAGGTGGGACCTTTAAGAGGTGATTAAATCATGAGGGCTCTGACCTCTTGAATGGATTAATGCCATTGTCGTGGAATGGGTTATGGGTTAGGTATTTTGAGAGTGGATTCCTGATAAAAGAATGGGTTTAACTCACTTCCCTTCTCTTGCTCTGTCATGATCTCTTGCCCTTCCGCCTTCCACCATGTAATGATGCCATAAGAAGACCCTCACTAGATGCCAGTTCCTCCACCTAGGACTTCCCACCCTCCATAACTGTAAGAAACAAATCTCTGTTCTCAGTAAATTACCCAGTTAGTGGAATTCTGTTATAATAACACACAATGGACCATGACAGGTCTTTACCTATGCTCTTTGTTTCTTCATGTGGATTTGATTACTACCTAGTGTCCTCTTGTCTCAGCATAAAAGACTCCCTTTAGTATTTTTTGGTTGACAAGTTTATTTTTTCCCAATATTTTAAATATCTTATCCCATTGTCTTCTGTCCACCATGGTTTCTGATGAGAAATCAGCTGTTAATCTTATTGAAAATCCCTGTACATAAGTGACCCCTCTCTTGTAGCTATCAAGATTCTCTCTTTGTTTTTGGATTTTCACACTTTGATTATGATGTGTCTAGATTCTAGGGATGGATCTTTGAGTTTATCCTACTTGGAGTTTGTAGAGCTTCTTGGCTGTATAGGTTAATGTTTTTCATCGAATTTCAGAAATTTTATGCTATTATTTCTTCAAATATTTTTCTGCCCCTTTCTCTCTCTTCTTTCCTCCTGAGACTCATTATGCATATGTTGATGTGCTTGGGGGTGTCCCACAGATTTCTTAGTCTCTGTTCATTTTTTTTTTCTGTCCCTTAAACTGGATAATCCCAGTTGACTCATCTTCAAGTTCACTGATTCTTTCTTCTGCTCACTCAAACTTGCTATTGAATCTCTCCAGTGAATTTTTCATTTCAGTTATTGTACTTTTCCACTTCAGAGTTTCTATTTGGTTCTATTTTATAATTTCTACCTCTTTATTGATGTTCTCTACTTGGAGAGACATTGTCATGATTTCCTTTAGTTCTTTAGAATTTTTTTAAAAATTCTTTGAACATATTAAAATTAACTAGTTCAAAGATTTTGTCTAGTAAGTCCAATGACTGAACTTCTCAGGGACAGTTTCTATTGAATAGTTTTTTTTCCCCTGTGTCCAGACCATAATTTCTGGTTTGTTTGCATGACTCATAATTGCTTGTTAAGAATTGGGCATTTTAAATAATATGATGTGTCAACTCTAAAAAATAAGATGCCTCCCACAACATTTTTTTTTTTATTTTTTGAAACAGACTCACTTTGTTTCCCAGGCTAGAGTGAGTGCCATGGCGTCAACCTAGCTCACAGCAACTTCAAATTCCTGAGCTCAAGCGATCCTCTTGCCTTGGCCTTGTGAGTAGCTGGGACTACAGGCATGAGCCACCACGCTCGGCTAATTTTTTGTTTCTATTTTTAGTTGACTGGCTAATTTTTTCTTCCAAAACCATACTTCCCTCCAAAAACCATACTTTCAGAAAAAAATTTCAGAACTAGGAACCCAGTCTTTATCACAAGTAAATAATTTACCTGGGAAACATGAATTTGAATTTGTATTTGATAGCATTTTAACTTAAAATAACATACCCATTTGTGTTTAAATCTTATATGTTTAAAGGGCATTTCCTTTGATAGTTTATTAGGCCAAGTTTTGCTTTTCATAGCATCATAGATTACATTATCTACTTTGAGGTATTATATCTATACAAATGAAAACATCATCCTAACTTCCTGCCTCAGGAAATGCACTTCTAATGTTTACATTTTCTTTTGTTAAAATATAAGGATTTTATTTAGAAGCATACAAAAGGAAATTAAACTCTAAACATGTGATTTACAGTATTTGTGGTAAAATTTTGTTCTGCATATTAAAAATCGCAATTTTTCACATAAAAGTCTTGCACACACAAAATTCTTTACTATTTGTAAACACCCAGGAGGGCATATTGTTAGATGTACATTTAACTGTCAAAGTTTTCAAGGAGGGGCAAGATGATGGACAAGAAAACCACCAGCCAGAGTGTCTCTGCAAGAAAGACAGATTTTACAAAAAAATAAAAAAAATCAACAGGCAAACAAACACAGAATTGATGAGGGTCAGAAGGAAGGTGCCTGAAAATACAGGAGATTGCATGGGAAGAAGTTGTGGAGGGGAACTGGAAGGAGAAAGGCCCCAGAGAGGCTTGGAGACCAGCGACAAGGGCAGGTGGAGCGGTTAAACTTCCCCTCCCTTGCATCTCGGACTGCTGGTGGGCTCCTGAGCTGTTGGAGAGACCTGCAAACACCAGCCTAGAGACTGCTGCTGCCAGTGAGTGGTGAGCCTCTTGTGGACAGGGCACAGGCTCCCATTCTCTCAGGGCACCTCCCACCCCTCAGACCCAAGCCAATAGACAGGCACCATATTGCTTCATTCTCCCCTTCTCCTGCCCTCCCCACGGCTACTGAGAGAGACAATTTAGCCACCACCCAGAGGCACCTGCAGGGAATGGGATCTTTCCTTTTGGGGCCCTCCAGTGGACGGAGGAATACTCAGACTATAAGCTCCCTACCTGCCAGCCCTCCCAGGTTCCGCTTACCTGGTGACTCCAGGAGACTGGGGAAACTCCTGAGGCAGAGAGACATTGATCCATCTTGGGTGCCCCATGAGTGACTTGAGACCAGAACTCCTCTCCCTGGCAGGGTCCAGGATTGATCTCCAGAGCCCAGGGGATAGGCATGCATATCAGATCCCCTGCATCCAGGTCTTGATCACATTGCCCTGCAGCACAGAAGGGATATTTTTGAATCAGCCTACTGGGGTGTGTGGACCTTCAAGGGAAGATGGGCAGATCAGCATTCTTCAGAGTCAACCCTCGTCCCATGGGAGGGCTGTGTGCCCATCCTGGGAAGGGACCCTCCTGGCTGCCATCACGGCCAGGGGAGAACCACTGTCTTGAGGTCCTGCCAGCTGGCAGAGGCCCAGGAGAAACCGCAGAATAGGGGAGGGTGGAAAGGAGTGAAGCCTGCTCCAAACTCTGGGTCTCAGATGACCCCCCCCACACACACAAAGAATTTTCAGCTGAGTGGGGCCATTTGAGCTCCTCCCTAGCACCTTTACCCAGAATAAAAAACAGAACTTTGACCCCTGCTAACAGCATTTGTGATGCTTGAGGGCAGGCTCAGCCAACACAGCTCCACCCAGACTCACTCCTCCACCTACCCCTACTGAGATGGAGAATAAAGACACACCTGGAAGTCGCAGGGCACCATCCACCACCTGAGGCACTAGGGTGCCTCTCCAGAGGAACAAAAGCTGGTTACAAGATCCAAAAACAACACTGCAGCCTTCTCCTCCCAGCAAGTGCCACCTGCTGACAGGGAGGTCACTCTGCACACACTTTAAGTGTCTCTACTGACTCATGATACAGAGTGTGGTTGAATCTCACCCACAAACACCACCTGCTAGCTCAGAGACTGAAGAGGGTGTGTCATTATTCAAACAAAAATCTAAAGATAAGAAGAACAGCTGATCAAGGTGGAAAGGAATCAGTGAAAGAACTCTGGAAGTATTAAGAATCAAATGGAAAGCACACCCCCAAAGGGGAATAGCAGCTCTCTACCAATGGACATGAACCAAATTCAGAACACTAAAATGACAGAAGAAGAATTTCAAACATGGATTGCAAGAAAACTCAATGATATGCAAGAAAAAAATGAATAACCAACACAAAGAAACCAAAAAAAAAAAAAAAATCAAGGACTTGGAAGAAAAATTAACTAAAGAAATTGAAATATTAAACAAAAATCAAACCAAAATTCTGGAAATGAAGAATTTATTCAAAGAATTACAAAACACAGTGGAAAGCCCCATGAACAGGGTAGCTCAAACAGAAGAAAGATTATCAGAAATTGAAGATAACACCTTCCAATTAAATAAGTCAGTTACAGAGATAGAGCAAACAAGTAAGAGAAAAGACCAGAGTCCACAAGAAATGTGGGATTATGTGAAGAAGAGTAACATGAGAGTTATGGGCATTCCTGAGAGTGAAGAAAATAATAAGAAAGGGTTGGATAAGCTATTTGAAGATATAATAGAGGAAAATTTCCCAGGCCTTGCTAAAACTCTAGATATTCAGGGTCAAGAAGCTCAAAGAGGCCGGGCGCGGTGGCTCACGCCTGTAATCCTAGCACTCTGGGAGGCCGAGGTGGGTGGATCGCTCGAGGTCAGGAGTTCGAGACCAGCCTGAGCAAGAGTGAGACCCCGTCTCTACTAAAAAATAGAAAGAAATTATATGGACAACTAAAATATATATATACAAAAAAATTAGCCGGGCATGGTGGCTCATGCCTGTAGTCCCAGCTACTCGGGAGGCTGAGGCAGGAGGATCGCTTGAGCCCAGGAGTTTGAGGTTGCTGTGAGCTAGGCTGACGCCACGGCACTCACTCTAGCCCGGGCAACAGAGTGAGACTCTGTCTCAAAAAAAAAAAAAAAAAAAAAGAAGCTCAAAGGACCCCTGGGAGATTCATAGCAAATAGGAAGACACCACATCATGTAGTCATCAGACTGACCAAAATATCCACTATAGAGGCCCTTCTTAGAGCTGTAAGGAGAAAGAAACAAGTAACATACAAAGGAAAGCCCATCCGAATAATGCCAGATTTCTAAACTGAAACCTTACAAGCAAGAAGAGACTGGGGCCCCATTCTCACTCTTCTGAAACAGAATAATGCCCAGTGTAGAATCTTGTACTCACCAAAACTAAGTTTTGTACATGAAGGAGAAATTATGACATTCTCAGATAAGCAAAGACTGAGGGAATTCACCAAGACAACACCAGCCCTCCAAGAAGTACTCAAAACAGAGTTGCACACGGATCAGCACAATAAACACTCACGAATGTAAAACCACTCAAATGCTAAAGATCAAAGGCCAGATACCACAATGGCTCAAGAGAGAACACAAATCAGTAAAGTTCTACCCAACAGGATGAACAGAAATCTGCCCCACCTATCAGTTCTCTCAATAAATGTGAATGGCTTTAACTCCCCACTCAAGAGACATAGGCTGGCCCAATGGATAAAAAAATACAAGCCGAGTATCTGCGTCTCCAGGAAATACATCTAACCTGTAAGGATGCATTCAGACAGAAAGTAAAGGGGTGGAAATAAATATTTCAAGCAAATGGAAGTCAAAAGAAGGCTGGAGTGGTGGTTTTGATTTCAGATAGTTTTTAAATCAACAAAAGTAATGAAAGACAAAGATGGTCACTATATAATGGTGAAGGGTACAGTTCAACAAGAAGACATAACAATACTAAATATGTATGCACCCAACTTAGGTGCACCCAGATTCATAAAACAAACCCTACTTGATCTAAATGAAATGATAAACAGCAACACCAATAGCTGGAGACTTCAATACCCGGCTGACAGCACAGGACAGATCCTCCAAATGAAAAGAAACAAAGAAATCATGGACTTAAACAGAATGCTAGAACAAATGGGCCTGACTGACATTTACAGGATATTCTATCCAAAATCCATTGAATCCACATCCTTCTCACCAGCTCATGGGATATTCTCTAAGATTGACCATATCCTAGAACACAAACCATGTCTTAAAAAATTTAAAAAAATAGAAATTATATCATGCATCTTCTCAGATCACAGTGGAATAAAAGTAGAAATCAACCCTAACAGAAATTCTCATTTCTGCTCAAAGTCATGGAAGCTAAACAACCTTTTCCTGAGTGATTATTTTATAAATGAGGAAATCAAGATGGAAATCAAAAGATTATTTGAATTAAATGACAAAGGAGACACAAGTTATCAAAATCTGTGGGACACAGCTAAAGCAGTCTTGAGAGGAAGGTTTATTTCCATAAATGCCTATATCCAAAAGACAGAAAATTTACAAATAGACAACCTAATGAATAGACTCAAAGAGCTGGAGAAAGAAGAGCAGACGAAACCCAAACCCAGCAGAAGGATTGAAATTAATAAGATCAAATCAGAACTAAATGAAATGGAAAACAGGAAAAACCATACCAGAGATTAATAAAACAAAAGGTTGGTTCTTTGAAAAGATGAAAAAATTGACACGCCTTTGGCTAGACTAACAGCAGAAAAGAAAAATCTCTAATAAGCTCCATCAGGATCATGAAAGGAGAAATTACAACTGGTGCCACAGAGATACAACATATCATCTATGAATTCTACAAAAAACTTTATGCACACAAACTGGAAAATGTAGAGGAAAGGGACAAATTTTTAGAAACACACAGCATCCTTTGGCTCAACCAGGAAGAAACAGAAATCGAAACAGCAATAAAATACCTTCCCAAAAAGAAAAGCCCCAGACCAGATGGTTTCACACCCGAATTTTACCACACCTACAAAGAAGAACTGGTGCCTATCCTACAAAAGTTATTCCACAACATCAAGAAGGATGGACGACTCCCCAACACATTTTACGAAGGCAATATAACTCTGAAACCAAAACCAGGAAAGGATGCAACAAAAAAAGAAAACTACAGGCCAATATCCCTCATGAGCATAGATGGAAAAATTCTCAATAAAATCCTAGCAAATCGAATCCAGGTGCTTATCAAGAAAATAATCCATCACGACCAAGTGGGCTTCATCCCAGAGATGCAGGGATGGTTCAACATACACAAATCTATAAATGTAATTCACCACATAAATAAAAGCAAAAAAAAAGACCATATGATCCTCTCAATATACACAGAAAAAGCATTTGAGAAAATTCAACACCTTTTTATGATAAGAACACTTAAAAAAATAGGCATAGACGAGGCCTACCTAAAAATGATACAAGCCATATATGACAAACCCACAGTCAACATCATACTGAATGGGGAAAAAGTGAAAGCATTCCCACTTAAAACTGGAACCAGACAAAGTTGCACTCTGTCCCCTTTCAGATTGAAGGAAACCTACCATCAACCCAATGTCTGACTGTTTTTCCTAAGTGAATCCATGGGTTTTCTAACATAACTCCTTTTGGGATAAATGTTTAATTCTTTTAAAGAAGAGATGCCTGCTTTCTTAAGTGTGTTTTGAGGAAGCTCTACACACTTCATTGGTTCTCAGAGTTAAGCAAACCCATAGACAGCCCAATGTCTAACTGCTTTCTCTGAAAGAATAGAAGCGTTTCCATATGTAACTCTTTTCTGACTAAATATTACCCTCTTACTACGAAATGACTTCTTCTCCCTGAAGCACTTTTGGCAAGAAATTCTGCACACTTCTTCGGTTCTCAGATGTAAGCAAATGTACAATCAAGTCAATGTCTAGCTGCTTTCTCTGTGTGAATGTAAGGGTTTCCATAGGTAACTCTTTGATGGCTAAAAGTTACCCACTTCCTAAGACATGACTTTTTCTTTCTTATGTGTGTTTGGCAAGAAACTCTTCACATTTCTTCAGTTCTAGGGTTAAGCAAACCTATTGTCAACCCAATGTCTATCTGCTTTACCTAACTGAATGTATGGGTTTTCTAATATAACCCTTTTTGGGCTAAATGTTACATTCTTTTAAAGAACAGACATCCTCTTTCTCTCTTTCTTCTTTTATAATTTTTTTTTTTAATTTCAGCCTATTATGATGGTAAAAATGTTTAGGTTATGTATGTTGCCCTTTCCCCCCACCCCCGAATCAGAGCTTCAAGTGTGTCCAATCTCTAGACGGTGCACATCACACTCATTATGTATGGATACACACATGCCCTCTGCCCCCACATCTGCCGGACACCCAATTAATGTTTTTCCTAAATGTGCACTTAGGTGATGATCAAGGAAACCAATTTGCTGGTGAGTACATGTGGTGCTTATTTTTCCATTCTTGGGATACTTCACTTAGTAGAATGGGTTCCAGCTGTATCCAGGAAAATACAAGAGGTGCTATATCACCATTATTTCTTATAGCCGAGTAGTACTCCATGGTATACATATACCACATTTTATTAATCCACTCATGTACTGATGGGCACTTGGGTTATTTTCACATCTTTGCAATTGTGAATTGTGGTGCTATAAACATTCGAGTGCAGATGTCTTTATTATAGAATGTCTTTTGTTCTTTTGGGTAGATGCCCAATAATGGGATTGCTGGATCAAATGGTAGGTCTACTTGTATCTGTTTTAGGTATCTCCATATTGTTTTCCTCAGAGGTTGCAGTCCCACCAGCAGTGTATGAGTGTTCCTATCTCTCTGCATCCACGCCAACATTTATTGTTTTGGGACTTTTTGATAAATGCCAATCTCACTGGAGTTAAATGATATCTCATTGTGGTTTTAATTTGCATTTCCCTGATGATTAGAGATGTTCAGCATTTTTTCATATGTTTCATAGCCATTCTTCTGTCTTCTTTTGAAAAACTTCTATTGATGTCCTTTGCTCACTTTTTGATAGGGTTGTTTGATTTTTTTTCTTATTGATTTTCCCGAGTTCTAAATAGATTCTAGTTATCAGTCCTTTGTCAGATGTGTAGCCTGCAATATTTTTTTCCCATTCTGTAGGTTGTCTGTTTGCTCTCGTGACAGTTTCTCTGGCTGTGCAGAAGCTTTTTAATTTAATGAGGTCCTATTTATTTATTTTTATTGTTGCCCTGATTGCCTTTGGGGTCTTACTCATAAATTCTTTGCCTAGGCCAATGACTATAAGAGTTTTTCCCACATTTTCTTCTAGAATTCTAATAGTTTCGCACCTTAAGTTTAAATCTGTTATCTACCGTGATTTGATTTTTGTGAGAGGGAAAAGGTGTGGGTCCTGTTTCAGTCTTCTACATGTGGCTATCCAGTTTTCCCAGCACCATTTATTGAATAAGGATTCTTTTCCCCCATGTATGTTTTTGTCTGTTTTGTCAAAGATTAGATGGCTACATGAGGATGGTTTTATATCTGGATTCTCAGTTCTGTTCCACTGGTCTGTGTCCCTGTTCTTGTGCCAATACCAAGCCGATTTAATAACCACAGCCTTGTAGTACAGTTTGAAGTCTGGTAAATTAATACCTCCCATTTTGTTCTTGTTGCCTAAAATTGCTTTTTCCAAACAGGGTCTTCTCTGGTTCCATACAAAACACAAAATTATTTTTTCTATATCTGGGAAAAATGATGTTGGCATTTTAATAGGGGCATTGAATCTGTAGATCACTTTGGGTAGACATTTTAACAATGTTGATTCTTCCATCCACGAGCATGGTATGGTTTTCCACCTGGGGAGACTGACAGCTTGTCAGCTATGGGACCAAACACACACACACACACCCAAACACACACGGATACACCACCGTCACATACCCAAATGAGAAAACTCACAGGCACACACACAGAAACAGACTTCCAGATGTGTGGTCAGAGAACCTGAACTGAAGAGTGCGTGAGATAGGGCCCTCTTGCCCCCCACACGAGGGCACAGTTTGGAGGGGGTTTTGGGGCAGAGCCAGGACAAGGAGACTGGGCTGTGGGTCTGCCTCTTCACCCGTAGGTCCTGAAGACGTGCACCCCGTGTCTGGGGAGGCTTGTTCTGCCTCAATTCCCATGTGGCTGCAGCACCTGAGGGCCCCAGAGCTGGCTCTTCTGTTACTTGGTCTGGTGGGGGTTGCAATGGATTGGGATGGGTAGCCATAGGCTGGGCAGCGGGCGGGTCATTTGGGTTTGGGTGCATGTCCTCCGTGCATTCCTTGGTTTCCTGTTGTGTGTCCTCTCTGCCTGGGTGGCCGGCGACTTGCTTTTGCATGCACCAGTCTGTCTCTTGGGAGCCCTGGTGAGGAGCGTGCCCAGCGTAAGTCCTGGGCCTGAGGACCAGGTGTGTGGTGGAGACAAATCTGCGGTGGCTGGGGTCTGGGAGGCCAGGGGATGGTTTTCTACCATGGGCTGTCCTGTGCCCAGTGTAGGGGATGTCCCAGTGTGTGGGGGGAGACCCATGTGAACTAAAATAAAATTTTAAGGCTCATCCCCCCCACCGGTTGACTAAATGGACCCCCTCATGGCCAAAAGGAATATCCTAAAAGTAAATTGCCTGCAAGGAGGAAGGAGGTCAAACATATCTTATCATGTACCTTCCCTTCTTGGGGACATCCTTTGTAACCCATTAACAGGCCTAAGGGTATTCAAGACAAATGTACAGGTCCTCAATTTACACAACAAGTATATGTCTGGTGGCTTATCTCTGATAAACAGCAACTATGTTAAAACATTCCAAGCCATTAGACAAAGCTTCCTGTCTTTAGTCAATTACAAGCCAAAGAATCTCTAAACCCGCCTATATAAGCTGTAAGCCCCTGCTTCCAGATGGCCCACCTTTTAGGGCCAAACCAATGTATGCCTCTCACGTATTGATTTATGACTTTACCTGTAACCCCTGTCTCCCTGAAATGTATAAAACCAAACTGTAACCCAGCCACAGCGAGTCCACTTGCTCAAAGCCTCTTGGGCCTGGCTCCAGGTAATGATCCTCAAATTTGGCTCAGAATAAATTTCTTTAAATTATGTTACAGAGTTTGGCTTTTTTTTTTTTTTCCATTGACAAGATTGGTACCCAGACGTGGGGCTCAGAGAAGACTCAGGACTGCCGAAGGAGCAGCCCAAACTTGGCGCCAGGTACCGCATGGCCCTTTTGGGCCCTCCGACTCCAAGCTTCTCCTTTGGCAGAACTGGTAAGTCCTCCTGAGCGCTGAACCTCCTGCTTTTGGTTGATGGTCTTGGTTTACTCTGAGCTGGTTCTTTGCCTAGGAATTTTTGTTTGGGATCCTAACTTAGATTTGGGAGGTGCATTCTGAAGGGTCTTCTCCATTGTCTTTTTATCCAAAAATTAATCTCAATTGGCTTTTCTGTGCATTTTTGAAAAAGGAAACTGAACTGTCTTGTTTGTAGATAAATGAGAGACTGTGTTTCTCAGCTCCGAAGAGAAGGGGCACCCTGTGTGCAGAGGGTGACAGGGGGGTGTCAGCCCAAAAGCAAAGGGACACATACATGGGAGGTGTCCGTGCATGTGCACAAGGTCAACGGAGGGAGTTGTAAGCCTAAGTCAAGCAGGTCACTTATGGGTTGTTGGACCATGTGCAGAGGGTCACCCAGGGGTGTTGACAGTAGTGCAGAGTGTCACCAGGTATATGTTGGCCTGAGTTTAGAGTGTCACTTGTGGAGTGTCAGCCTGTCTGCTGGGGGTCACTGGTGAGGTTTCGGCTTGTGTGCAGAGGGTGACAGGGCGGTGTCAGCCTGCAAGCAGAGGGTCAGCCGGGAGGTGTCAGCATGTGTGCAGATGTCCACGGGCGGGGGCGGGGGGTCGGCTGATGTGCAGTATGTCACCCAGTGGTTGTTGGCCCGTGCTCAGTTTCACACTGTGGGTGCCATATAGTGTGCATAGGATCTCCCAGGGGCTTTGATCCTCTGTGCCTAGGGCCAACCAGGGGGTGTCAGTCCATGTGTACATTGTCACTTGGGGGATGTGAGCCCATGTTGAAAGGGTCAGCTTGGGGTTGTAGGCCCGTGTGCAGAGGGTCACCCGGGGGGGTTCAGTCAGTGAGCAGAGGGTCACACAGTGGGTGTCAGCCTGTGTGCGTAGGGTCACATCGGGGTGTGAATATCGGGGCATGGACCTGGGTGTAAAGTGTAACCCAGGGGTTGTTGGCCCATGTGCAGAGTGTCACATTAGAGGTGCCATCCAGAGTGCATAGGAACTCCCGGGGGCTTTGGTCCCCTATGCATAGGGCCACCGGGGGTGGTGTCCATGCATGTGCACAAGGTCACGGCTGGTGGGGGGAGTATGCCCATGTCGACAGGGTCACTTGGGGGTTGTGAGCCGTGTACAGAGGGTCACCCAGCAGGTGTTGACAGGAGTGCAGAGGGTCACCCAGGGTATGTTGCCTGTGTGAAGAGTGTCACCTGTGGGGTTTTGGCCCATCAGCAGAGTGTCACTGGTGGCCTGTCGGCCTGTGAGGAGAGGGTGACCAAGGGGTGTCAGCCTGCAAGCAGAGGGTCACAGGGGATGTGTCAGCATGTGTACAGAGTGTCATCCAGGTGTTCTTGGCCCATGCATAGACTGTCACACTGGGCGTGCCAGCCAGTGTGCATTGGGTCTCCCAAGGGGCTTTGGTACCATATGCTTAGAGCCACCTGGCAGTTGTCAGTCCATGGGCACAGGGTCACCATAGGGGCTGTAAGCGCATGTTGAGAGGATCACTGGGGGTTGTCGGCCCATGTGCAGAAGGTCACCCGGTGGGTGTTGACAAGATTACAGAGGGTCCCAGGGGGTAGGTTGGCCTGTGTGAAGAGTGTCACTTCTGGGGTGTCTGCCCATCTGCAGAGGGTCACCAGTGGGGTGTCAGCCCGTATGCAGAGGGTGACCAGGTGTGTCAGGCTGCAAACAGAGGGTGACCCGGGGAGTGTCAGCCTGTGTGCAGAGGGTCACAAGGTTGTGTGAGCTCATGTCAGGGAAGTCACTTGAGGGTTGTCTGCCCCTGTCCAGAGTGTCTCCAGAGTGGTGTGGCCCCATGAACATAGGGTCAACCGGGGGATGTTGACAGGAGTGTGGAGTGTTGGACTGTGTCAAGACTGTCACATGTGGAGAGTTGACCCATTTGCAGAGGGACACAGGTGGGGTGTTGACCTCCATGCAGATGGTCACAAGGTCGTGTCAGCCTGTGTGCAGAGTGTCACCCGGGGGCTGTTGCCCCATGCACAGAGTGTCACACTGGGCGTGCCAGCCAGTGTGCATAGGGTCTCCTGGGGGCTTTAGTCCCATGCACTTAGGGCCACCCAGTGTTTGTCAGTCCATGGAGACAGGGTCACCAGAGGGGGTGTAAACCAATGTCGAGAGGGTCACTTGGGGGTTGTCAGCCCATGTACAGAGGGTCACACTCATGGTGTCAGCACATATAGAAAGACTCAACACAGAGGTGTCAGCCTGCAAGCAGAGGGCCATCTGGGATGTTTCACCATGTGTGCAGAGGTTCACGGGGGGCAGGGGGCTTGGGCGGTGTGCAGAGTGTCACCTGGGATTTGCTGGCCCTTGCACAGAGTATCACATTAGGGGTGCCATCCAGAGTGCATAAGGTCTCCCGGGGGCTTTAATCCCCTGTGCATAGGGCCAACCGGGGGGTGTCAGTCCATGGGCACAGGGTCACCATAGGGGCTGTAACCCCATGTCGAGTGGGTCACTTGGGGATTGTAGGCCCATAGCAGAGATCACCCCAGTGGTCTCGGCCCGTGTACAATGGGTCAACTGGGTGCTGTTGACAGGAGTACAGAGGGTCACACAGGGTATGTTGGCCAGAGTTTAGATTGTCACATGTGGAGTGTTGGCCCATTGCAGATGGTCAGTGTTGGTGTTTTGGCATGCGTGCAGACAGTGACAGGGGGATGTCAATGCGGAAGCAGATGGTCACCCAGGGGGTGTCAGCATGTGTGCAGAGGGAAAATGCTGAGGGTCGGCCAGGGTGCAGAGTGTCACATCACAGCTGCCATCCAGTGTGTATAGAGCCACCCAGGGGTACTCAGGGGATGTGCACAGGGCCACCATGGGGGTTGTAAGTCGATATTGAGAAGGTCACTTGAGGTTTGTTGGACCGTGTGCAGAGGATGAACAGGGGGGTGTTGACAGGAGTGCAGAGGGTCACACGGGGTATGTTGGCCTGAGTTTAGAGTGTCATCTGTGGGGTGTCGGCCCGTGTGCAGAGAGTGAAGGGGTGGTGTCAGCCCACAAGCAGAGCGTCACCAAAGGAGTGTCTGCCTGTGTGCAGAGTGTCACAAGTGGGTGTTGGTCTGTGTGCAGAGGGTCACCAGTGGGGTTTTGGCCTGTGTGCAGAGGGTCACCCCCACACTAAGAAAGAAATCATTACATAGGAAGAGGATAGCTCTTAGCCAGAAAGCAGTCATGTATAGGAACTCTTACATTCACTTAGAGAAAACAACTATCGGGGGTGGAAAGTAGTCTTGCTTACCTCTGAGAATGGATGAAGTGTGAGTGTTTCCTGCCAAACACACTTAAGAATGAGTCATTTCATAGGAAGAGGGTAACTCTTGGCCAGAAAGGAGTCATAAACAGGAATGCTTACATTCAATTAGAGAAAGAAACTATCGGGGGGGGGGGGGGGATTGTAGGCTTCCTTAACTCTGAGAATGGAAGAAGTGTGAGAGTTTCCTGCCAAACACACTGAAGAAAGAGTCATTTCCTAGGAAGGGGATAACTGTTACCCAGAAAGGAGTCATAGATAGGAACGCTTACATTCAATTAGAGAAAGAAACTATCCGGTGGTGGATTGTAGGCTTCCTTAACTCTGAGAATGGAAGAAGTGTGAGAGTTTCCTTGCAACCACTCTTAAGAAGGAGTCATTTCATAGGAAGAGAATAATTCTTAGCCAGAAAGGAGTCATACATAGGAACGCATACATTCACTTAGAGAAAGCAACAATCAGAGGGTGGGTTGTAGGCTTGCTTAACTCTAAGAATGGAAGCAGTGTGAGAGTTTGCTGTCAAAAAAACTAAAGAGTCATTTCCTAGGAAGATGACAACTCTTAGCCAGAAAAGAGTCATATATAGGAATGCTTACATTCACTTAGAGAAATGAAATATCAGGGGGTGGATTGTAGGCTTGCATAAAACTGAGAATGCAAAACTGTGACAATTTCCTGTTAAACACATTTAAGAGAGAGTCATTTCCTAGGAAGAAGATAGCTCTTAGCCAGAAAGGAGTCATGTATACGAACGCTTACATTCACTTAGAGAAAGCAACTATTAGGGGGTGAATTGTAGGCTTGCTTAACTCCGAGAATGAAAGAAGTGTGAGAGATTCTTGTCAGACACACTAGAGAAAGAAGTCATTTCATAGGAAGAGGATAAGGCAGAAAGGAGTCATATACAGGAACGCTTACATTCAATTAGAGAAAGAAACTATCAGGGGGTAGATTGTAGACTTCCTTAACTATGAGAATAGAAGAAGTGTGAGAATTGCCTTGCAAACACGCTTAAGAAGGAGTCTTTTCGTAGGAAGAGAATAACTCTTAGCCAGAAAGGAGTCATATATAGGAATGCTTACGTTCACTTAGAGAAAGCAACCATCGGGGAGGTGGATCATAGGCTTGCTTAACTCTGAGAATGGAAGAAGTGTGAGAGTTTCCTGTCAAACACACTTAAGAAATAGTCACTTCCTAGGAAAGGATAACTGTTACCCAGAAAGGAGTCATAGATAGGAACGCTTACATTCAATTAGAGAAAGAAACTATCCGGTGGTGGATTGTAGGCTTCCTTAACTCTGAGAATGGAAGAACTGTGAGAGTTTCCTTGCAAACACACTTAAGAAAAGTCATATGGTAGGAAGAGGAAAGCTCTTAGCTAGAAAGGAGACATGTATAGGAACGCTTGCATTCACTTAGAGAAAGCAACTACTAGGGGGTGGATTGCAGGCTTCCTTCACTCTGAGAATGGAAGAAGTGTGAGAGTTTCCTGTCAAACACACTTAGGAAAGAAGTCATGTCATAGGAAAAGGATAAGTATTTGGCAGAAATGAGTCATATATAAGAACGCTTACATTCAATTTGAGAAAGAAACTATCAAGGGGTAGATTGCAGGCTTCCTTCACTCTGAGAATGGAAGAAGTGTGAGAGTTTCTTGTCAAACACACTTAAGAAAGAGTCATTTCATACGAAGAGGATAACTCTTAGCCAGAAAAGAGTCACATACAGGAACACTTGTATTCACTGAGAGAAAACAACTATTGGGGGGGGGGTGTTGGCTTGATTAACTCTGAGAATGGAAGAAGTGTTGAGAGTTTCCTGTCAAACACAGTTAGGAAAGAAGTCATTTCATAGGAAGAGGATAAGCATTTGGCAGAAAGGAGCCATATATAAAAACGCTTACATTCACTGAGAAAAAGGAACTATGGGGGGGTGGATTGTAGGTTTGCTTAATTCTGAGAATGGAAGAAGTGTGAGAATTGCCTTGCAAACACGCTTAAGAAAGAGTCATCTCCTAGGAAGAGGATAGCACTTACCCAGATAGGAGTCATGTATAGGAATGCTTACATTCACTTAGAGAAAGCAACTTTCAGGGATGGACTGTAGACTTGATTAACTCTGAGATTGGAAGAAGTGTGAGAGATTCCTGTCAAGCACATTGAGGAAAGAAGTCATTATGTAGGAATAGGATAAGCATTTGTCAGAATGGCATCATATATAGGAACGCTTACATTCAATTAGAGAAAGAAACTATTGGGGGGTAGATTGTAGGCTTCCTTAACTCTGAGAATGGAAAAACTGTGAGAGTTTCCTGTCAAACGCCCTTGAGAAAGAGTCATTTCATAGGAAGAGGATAGATCTTGGCCAGAAAGGAGTCATATATAGGAACGCTTACATTCACTTAGAGAAAGCAACTATCAGGGGGTGGATTGTAGGCTTGCTTAACTCTGAGAACGGAAGAAGTGTGAGAGTTTCTTGTCAGATACACTTAGGAAAGAAGCCATTTTTATGTGTGTGTACAGATGGGTCCTTGCCATATTGCCCTGTCTAGTCTTCAACTCTTTGTCTCCAGTGAGCCTCCTACCTTGGCCTCCAAAACTGTTTGGATTTTAGGTATGAGCCATCATGCCCAGCCCAGCATAAGGATTATATTGAGCTGATTATTTTGAGACACTGCAGACACAGGAGAAGCTCTGAAAACAGGCCAGAAGTTACCTTTTGTAAGGAAAACTTACAGCTATGAAAGAGACCTACATCCATTTGTAAACGTGTCTCCCTCTCATACCAAGAAGACAAGGATGACTAAATCATAAGAGATCCTTATCAATAGAGAAGGCACCACTTAAGTCTGAAAAACAAACCTTGCTCTTGTTTACCTTGCTTTTCCTGTTTATCTCCTCACTACTGATACCACAACACCCATTTTTTCTTTGTTCCAGTTGAAGATAGTATGTAAGCCTGAACTCAAAGCCACCTCTTGGAGATTTACTCATTTTTCCGGGTATTTCCAGTGTATACATAAAGAAAGCATTATTAAATTATACTACTGATAGCATGGTAATGTAAATTGAAATAAAACCCTAAGTCCCATGCCAACTGAATGGACCCCTCTTAGCTAAGCAAACCTTAGAGAAACCTTTAAACCGAGTTCCAGGACTTTAGATACAATTGACCAGTATTTATGTTTAAAAAAGAGAGATCATAAGACTAATAAAACAGATTCCTTGTGACAAAAAGATACCAAATTATTAACCAGACCGAACCCCAGCTCTAACATTAATGCTTATCCTAATCCCTAACCCCAACCCAAACCATAATTCCTACCCCAATGCCTAAGCCTGAATCCCTAACCCCAAACCCTAACACCTAACCCAAAAAACCCTAACCCCTAATCCCCAACCCCAACCCCTAACCTCTAATCCCTAACACCAAACCCTAACCCCTAACCCAATCCCTACTCCTGACCCTGACTCTAACACCCTGACCCTAATCCTAACAACCCTGAAAACCCTAACCTTAGACTCCATACCCAAGACCCCAATCCCAAACCAGAAAACCCTAACCCTAACCTCTAACCATCAACGTCCAGTGCCAACACCAACCCTACCACCTACCCTCATCCTAAACACTCACCTTCACACTCACTCCAACCCCAACCCTGACCAGAAAGCCTGACCACAACACCAACCCCAAAACTGTAAATCCTAAACCCTAATCCCAAACCTCTAATCCTGACCCCCAACCCCAACCATACCCCCTACAGTGTACCCTCACCATAAACCATAAACACTAACCCCTCACCCTCATGCCACCCCAACCTGACCCCTACTTCTACCCTGGATCCCAATGCTATCTATGACACTAACCTAACCCTAAACCCTAACCCTAATCCTTAAACCTAACCCTAATATTCTAACTCTAAACGAAACCCTAACCCCAAACCCTAACCTTAACTCTAATATTCTATCACTAACCCTAATGTTCTAACCCTAGCTTCCTAACTTTAACCCCCTAACCCTCGATCCCTTTGCCCTCCCTCACCCAAATCCTAACTCTACAGTGCTCCTAACCCTAACTGTAGGCCTATCTCTAACCCTCATCCTAACCCTAAACCTCCAATTCTAACTCTAACTATCTGACTCTAAATGTAACCAAAGCCCTCACCATACCCTAAACCTCCTAACCCTATTCTACCACTACCCCATCATAAACCACATCCCAACCACTATACTGCTAACTCTAATACCCTAATCTTATAACCATACCCCTAACTTCTTAATGCTAACCCTACCCTGAACCCAACCTCTATCCTATTCTTCTCCTTAACCACAATGATAACCCATAACAAAGAAAAGCATGACAACATCAGGACATAGAACTACACACCAATATCTTTTCTCACCATAGATGTGTGCTTTTAACAAAAAATAGTACAATTACTCAGAGTCGTCCTTCAGTAATGGAAGAGGATTGGTTCTTGCACTACTTCCATTACCAACATCCCGGCATCCTCAGGTCCTGCTGACTGTCCTGTGAAACCCGTGGTTTAGAAAAATCAGTCTTAAGTATACCGAGATTTCACATTCCCCACGTGCTACATTTTTAAAGATCCTTTTTAAGTTGTGGAGTCACAACCTTCCAATAGAGAGAGATTCAAATGTACCTATCCTTTAAAATTTGCATATACTGAAGTCACACTATTCAAATCCATGCAGTTTAAAGGCCAACTGTACAACACATTGAAAAGATTAGATACCATGATCAAGAAGAAAATCCAAGAAAATCAAGAATAGTTCAATATGCTAAAGTCATCTATGTAATACACCATATTAACAAAATGAAGGAAAAATAGCACATCATCCTATCGATTCTTACAGAAGGAGCTTTAAACGAAATCCAACATCATTTTTTTTTTTTTTTTTTTTGAGACAGAGTCTCACTTGTTGCCCAGGCTAGAGTGAGTGCCATGGCGTTAGCCTAGCTCACAGCAACCTCAAACTCCTGAGCTCAAGCGATCCTCCTGTCTCAGCCTCCCGAGTAGCTGGGACTACAGGCATGCACCACCATGCCCGGCTAATTTTTTCTATATATATTTTTAGCTGTCCATATAATTTCTTTCTATTTTTAGTAGAGATGGGGTCTCGCTCTTGCTCAGGCTGGTCTTGAACTCCTGAGCTCAAACGATCCGCCCACCTCGGCCTCCCAGAGTGCTAGGATTACAGGCGTGAGCCACCGCGCCCGGCCCCAACACCATTTTATTATCTAAAAAGCTAACAAGCTAGGAATAGAATGCAATGTTATCAACAAATCAAAGAGCATTTATGCAAAACACAAAGCAAACAGCACTGGTGAACTTCGGTGAACACCGAGAGGTTTACTGCTAAGAGCAGGAGCAAGGCAAACAGGCTCACTTTCTCTTCTGCAGTCAACATCATACTGAACAACAAATCTGGAGGCATCATGTTACGTGATGTCATATTATACAAGGCTAGAGTAACAAAAACAGCATGGTACTGGTATCAAAGTACAGACATAGACAATAAAACAAAACAGAGATCACAGAAATAAAGCCATCTACCTAGCACCAACTGATTTTTGACAAGTAGACAACATACACGGAGGAAATGAAGCCCTATTCCATAAATATTGCCAGAAAAATTGCACAGCCACATGCAGAAGAATGTCAAAGATCCCTCTCTCACCATAGACGTCTCAATTCAAGACGAAGACTTAAATGAAAACCATGAAATTCTTTAAAAAGTAGAGAAAACTTTTTAGACATCTGCCTAGAGAAATCGTCTATGACTAAAATCCCAAGGACAAATATAGCTGCAACAAAAAGAAATAAATAAGACTTAATTTGAAAACCTCTGCACAGCAAAGGAAATAATCAACAGAGTGAATAGACAACCCACAGAATGGGGGAAGATATTCAAAACTATACATCTTGCAAGGGGCTGATATCCAGAACCTACAAAGAATTCAAATCATGAAGGAAAAAATAAACACCCTCATCAAAAAGTGGGCAAAAGACGAGACCAGAAGTTCTTGGAAAGAAGATAGACAAAGGGAAAATGAACATATGAAGAACTTCTCAACGTCACTAATCACCAGAGAAGTGCAAATTAAAACTACAAGATACTGCCTTACCCCAATCAGAATAGTCATTCTTAAAAAGTCAAAAAACAGAGAGAAAGATGGCAGAGTAGAGGTAACCTCCTGGATTCATGCTCCCGGAGAGGAAGGCATAGATCTTGGCCTGTCACAATGCTAGTGGATCGCTCCCTGGTAAGAACAGTGGTGTGAATCCATGTAGAACCAGCGTGGGACACAAAAAACAGGAAAAAGTTAAGGTGAACGGGAGATAAGATCTCAAAAATCTGGAGAGTTCAGGACAAACAATAGAAAGTGTAGTGTTGGATGGCTGTACCCACCTCTCCAGTGAGTGAGGTGGGTTCAGTCCCACAGGAAAGCGGCTTGTTTCCCCACTGACCTCCACACCCACTCAATCAGGGATCTGCCTGAAGTTAGTGCAGAATTACCACGGGAGACGTGGGGCTCTGTGGAGAGGAGACATTAGCGGGAAGCATCTTGAACTCTTGATCTCTGTGCCAGGACTGGGCTTAGCAGGGGAGGGACTGATCTGGGCTACAGCTGGAGGCATTTAGGAAATGGCTGAACTGCTTCTATCATTCCGCAGGTCTCTAGCCTGAAAACTGCTGTGGGCTGTTGGGCCCGCTTAGCTCCTGGTTCCGGCATCTGCCAAACTCTGAACATTCACCCCCAGCGCTGACGATCTGCGGGCGGGCAATCGCCATTTTCAGGGTCCACAGCCTAGCTACTGTGGAGTGATAGGGTACCAGGCGGCTCCCTCCCCTAGTCCGTGGACTCTCACTAGGAGCTCCGCCCCTGTGCAAACTCTGTGGAGAGGAGACATTAGCAGGAAGCATCTTGAACTCCCAAGCTCTGTTCCAGGGCTGGGTTTGGCGGGGGAGAGACTGATCTGGGCTACAGCTGGAGGCAGTTAGGAGACAGCTGAACTGCCTCTATCACTCGGCGGGTCTCTAGCCTGAGCAGTTGGGCCTGCTGAGCCCCCGGTTCTGGCATCTGCCAAACTCTGAACATTCACCCCCAGCGCTGGTGATCTGTGGGCAGGCAGTCACCATTTTTGGAGTCCAGAACCTAACCGCTGTGGAGCAATAGGGTGCCATGCGGCTCCCTGGGTAGCTCCCTCCCCTACTCCATGGATTCTCCCTAGAAGCTCCGCCCTTGTGTGAACATTGAGTGCCTCCCCAGTCACGAGAGATTGCAGCGTGGACCTTGCGGACATTGGCGCGGGGCAGACCATTGCCCGCGGGAGCTGCAGCAGCTGGGGTGCTGGGTGAGTGAGGGCACTGCCCCCTTCCCCTAGCCAGTGTCTTTTGCACAGAAAGAGGCAGAAATCACCTCTGGAGAGGGAGAGGCAAGAAAAAGATACTTTCTCTCTGCAACCAGTGTGAATCCTGGCTGCTAATTGAAAGTCAACAGCCCAGTGACTTAACTCATCAAACTGATTTTAGGTCAAATCAATTCTCTGGGGCTGGACCCACAAGGAGCAGCCCACCAACTGAGGTAAAAAAACCCTAAACAACACATAACAGGCTCCCCCTAGTGACAAAGGAAGCAACACACCTAGGCTGCTACACAGCCTAAGAACAGAGCACAAGGCATGCCGCTATCCAGACTAAAGCTGAAAGAAGAGATCTAACGATTGATCCAGATGGGAAGGACTCAGCGAAAGAACTCTGGGAGTATAAAGAATCAAATGGAAATCACGCCCCCAAAGAGGAATAGCAGCTCTCTACCAATTGACACAAACTAGATTCAGAACTGCAAAATGTCACAAGAAGAATTTAAAAAATGGACTATAAAGAAGCTGAATGATACACAAGAAAAAATGGATAAACAACACACACACACACACACACACAAAAAAAAAAAAAACCACAAAAAAAATCCAGGACTTGGAAGAAAAATTCACTAAAGAAATTGAAATATTGAAGAAAAATTAACCTGAACTTCTGGAAATGAAGAATTTATTCAGGGAGCTACAAAACATGGGGGAAAGTCTCAAGAGCAGGGTAGATCAAACAGAAGAAAGAATATCAGAGATTGAAGATAACACCTTCCAATTAAATAAGTCAGTCACAGAGATAGAGCAAACAAGTAAGAGAAAAGACCAGAGTCCACAAGAAATGTGGGATTATGTGAAGAAGAGTAACATGAGAGTTATGGGCATTCCTGAGGGTGAAGAAGATAATAAGAAAGGGTTGGATAAGCTATTTGAAGATATAATAGAGGAAAATTTCCCAGGCCTTGCTAAAACTCTAGATATACAGGGTCAAGAAGCTCAAAGGACCCCTGGGAGATTCATAGCAAATAGGAAGACACCACATCATGTAGTCATCAGACTGACCAAAATATCCACTAAAGAGGCCCTTCTTAGAGCTGTAAGGAGAAAGAAACAAGTAACATACAAAGGAAAGCCATCTGAATAACGTCAGATTTCTAAACTGAAACCTTACAAGCAAGAAGAGACTGGGGCCCCATTCTCACTCTTCTGAAACAGAATAATGCCCAGTGTAGAATCTTGTACTCACCAAAACTAAGTTTTGTACATGAAGGAGAAATTATGACATTCTCAGATAAGCAAAGACTGAGGGAATTCACCAAGACAACACCAGCCCTCCAAGAAGTACTCAAAACAGAGTTGCACACGGATCAGCACAATAAACACTCACGAATGTAAAACCACTCAAATGCTAAAGATCAAAGGCCAGATACCACAATGGCTCAAGAGAGAACACAAATCAGTAAAGTTCTACCCAACAGGATGAACAGAAATCTGCCCCACCTATCAGTTCTCTCAATAAATGTGAATGGCTTTAACTCCCCACTCAAGAGACATAGGCTGGCCCAATGGATAAAAAAATACAAGCCGAGTATCTGCTGTCTCCAGGAAATACATCTAACCTGTAAGGATGCATTCAGACTGAAAGTAAAGGGATGGAAATCAATATTTGAAGCAAATGGAAGTCAAAGAAGGCTGGAGTGGTGGTTTTGATTTCAGATAACTTAGTTTTAAATCAACAAAAGTGATGAAAGACAAAGATGGTCACTATATAATGGTGAAGGGTACAGTTCAACAAGAAGACATACCAATACTAAATATGTATGCACCCAACTTAGGTGTACCCAGATTCATAAAACAAACCCTAGTTGATCTAAAGGAAATGATAGATAAAAATACTATAATAGCCAGAGACTTTAACACCCTGCAGAGAGTGCAGGACAGATCCTCCAAACAGAAAATAAACAAAGAAATAATGGACTTAAATAGAATGCTAGAACAAATGGGCCTGACTGACATTTACAGGACATTCTACCAAAAATCCACTGAATATACATTCTTCTCATCAGCTCATGGGACATTCTGTAAGATTGACCATATCCTAGGACACAAAGTATGTCTCAAAAATTAAAAAAAAAAAAAAAAAGAAATTATACCATGCATCCTCTCACATCACAGCAGAATAAAAGTAGAAATTAACCATAACACAAATTTTCATTCCTACTCAAAGTCATGGAAGCTAACCAACCTTCTCCTGAATGATTATTTTATAAATGAAGAAATCAAGAGGGAAATCAAAAGATTATTTGAATTAAATGACAAAGGAGACACAAGTTATCAAAATCTGTGGGACACAGATAAAGCAGTCCTGAGAGGAAAATTTATTTCCATAAATGCCTATATCAAAAAGACAGAAAACTTAGAAATAGACAACCTAATGAATAGACTCAAAGAGCTGGAGAAAGAAGAACAGACCGACCCCATACCCAGTAGAAGGAGAGAAATTAATAAGACCAGATCAGAACTAAATGAAAAGGACAACAAAAAAAACATACCAGAGATTAATAAAACAAAAAGTTGGTTCTTTGAAAAGATAAACAAAATAGACACACCTCTGGCTAGACTAACCAAGAGCAGAAAAGAAAAATCTCTAATAACCTCCATTAGGAACATGAAAGGAGAAATAACAACTGATGCCAGAGAGATACAGGATATCATCTATGAATTCTATGAAAATCTTTATGCACACAAACTGGAAAATGTGGAGGAAATGGACAAATTTTTAGAAACACACAGCCTTCCCAGGTTCAACCAGGAAGAAATAGAATTCCTGAATAGACCAATATCAAGAACTGAAATTGAAACAGCAATAAAAAAACCTTCCCAAAAAGAAAAGCCCTGGACCAGATGGGTTCACACCTCAATTTTACCACACCTACAAAGAAAACTGGTACCCATCCTACATAAATTATTCTCCAACATTGAGAAGGATGGAATTCTCCCCAACACATTTTACCAAGCCAACATAATTTTGATACCGAAACCAGGAAAGGATGCAACAAAAAAAGAAAAGTACAGACAAATATCCCTCATGAATATAGATGCAAAATTTCTCAATAAAATCCTAGCAAATCGAATCCAAGTGCTTATCAAGAAAATAATCCATCACGACCAAGTGGGCTTCATCCCATAGATGCAGGGATGGTTTAACATACGCAAATCTATAAATGTGATTCCCCACATAAATACAAGCAAAAATAAAGACCATATGATCCTCTCAATCAATGCAGAAAAAGCATTTGACAAAATTCAACACACTTCTATGATAAGAGCGCTTAACAAAATAGGCATAGATGGGGCCTATCTAAAAATGATATAAGCCATATTTGACAAACCCACAGCCAACATCATACTGAATGGGGAAAAATTGAAAGCATTCCCACTTCAAACTGGAACCAGACAAGGCTGCCCACTGTCCCCATTACTTTTCAACATAGTACTGGAAGTCCTTGTGAGAGCTATCAGGCAAGAGAGCTGAATCAAGGGTGTCCAAAAAGGGAAAGAAGAGATCAAACTCTCACTCTTTGCTGATGACATGATATTATATCTAGAAAACCCCAAGGATTCAACCAAGAGACTCCTGGAATTGATCAATGAATTCAGTAAAGTCTCAGGATACAAAATCAATATACACAAATCAGAGGCATTCATATATGCCAATAACAGTCAAACGGAGAACCAAATTAAGGACTCAATACCCTTCAAAATAGCAACAAAGAAAATAAAATACCTAGGAATATATTTAACTAAGGAGGTAAAGGACCTCTATAAGGAGAACATATGAAACACTGAGGAAGGAAATCACAGAGCATGTAAATAGGTGGAAAACCATACCATGCTCGTGGATCGGAAGAATCAACATTGTTAAAATGTCTATACTACCTGAAGTGACCTACAGATTCAATGCAATCCCTATTAAATTACCAACATCATTTTTCACATATATAGAATAAAAATTTTATGCTTTGTATGGAACTAGAGAAGACCCCATTTAGCAAAAG
This sequence comes from Eulemur rufifrons, assembly GCF_041146395.1. Lineage (NCBI taxonomy): Eukaryota > Metazoa > Chordata > Mammalia > Primates > Lemuridae > Eulemur > Eulemur rufifrons. The sequence continues at coordinate 1,755,187 of NC_091011.1, read as the reverse complement.
CAATTTTAAGCAATAAAAACAAAATGGGAGGTATTAATTTGCCAGACTTCAAACTAGACTACAAGGCTGTGGTTATTAAATCGGCTTGGTATTGGCACAAGTGCAGGGACACAGCCCAGTGGAAAAGAACAGAAAATCCAGATATAAAACCATCCTTATATAGCCATCTCATCTTTGATGAAGCAGACAAAAACATACACGGGGGAAAAGAATCCTTATTCAATAAATGGTGCTGGGAAAACTGGATAGACACATGTAGAAGACTGAAACAGGACCCACAGCTTTTCCCTCTCACAAAAATCAAATCATGGTGGATAACAGACTTAAACTTAAGGTGCGAAGCTATTAGAATTCTAGAAGAAAATGTGGGAAAGACTCTTATAGTCATTGGCCTAGGCAAAGAATTTATGAGGAAGACCCCAAAGGCAATCACAGCAACAAGAAAATAAATAAATGGGACCTCATTAAATTAAAAAGTTCTGCACAGCCAGAGAAACTGTCTTGAGAGTAAACAGACAATCTACAGAATGGGAAAAAAATATTGCAGGCTACACATCTGACAAAGGACTGATAACTAGAATCTATTTAGAACTCAGGAAAATCAACAAGAAAAAAATCAAACAACCCTATCAAAAAGTGGGCAAAGGGTACTTTTGAAGTTTTTCAAAAGAAGACAGAAGAATGGCCAAGAAACATATGAAAAAATGCTGAACATCTCTAATCATCAGGGAAATGCAAATTAAAACCACAATGAGATATCATTTAACTCCAGTGAGATTGGCCTTTATCAAAAAGTCCCAAAACAATAAATGTTGGTGTGGATGTGGAGAGATAGGAACACTCATACACTGCTGGGGGTACTGCAAACTAGTGCAACCTCTGAGGAAAACAGTATGGAGATATCTCTTTTAGGTGACAGGGAAAAAGCAGAGAGATTCTCTGGCAGGGATCCCGTTCCTGACGGAGTGGCTAGAGATGCCCTGGGTGTACACTATAGATAAAATACTAGCATTTGGTCCTCACTGTGGCCAGCAATGAAGGGAGTGACTGTCATCAGCATTGCTTTGCAGGCCAGGAAACGGGTTCAGAGAGGCTGGTGTGTGCTCTGGGGCAGTCACCTTGTGACCGCAGGCTCTTGACCACACCGCTGTCCTTTGCCATCGACTCTCACTGCTTTGCTGAGGGAAGTTGAATTTTTTATTCCAAACTCTGTGAGGCCTTGGAAGATTGTAGAAGACTGTAGGTTTGAAAGGCTCTTAAAATAAATAGTGCTTTTATACTAATGGAAAGAATTGTGGAGAAAGACCTGTTTATTTAATGGCAGTCTGGTGAAGGTTCAAAAATAGAAGTAATTTAATGAAGTGCATCTTAAGCAAATATGCACGAGCTACTGTAAGTGGGGGGTGAAGAGGGGAGAGAGCCGGTATGAGATGTCTTGGCGGAGAGCTTTGAAGAAGAATAAAATTCTAAGATCTTACTCTGCTACTTCCTTTTCACCAATCTAGAGCTTGTTGGAGCCTGTGTTTAGTGACATGGACCCAGCGTGGGTTAGTCACAGAACCTGTCCTTACTGAATTTAACAAGTATTCATTCACTGGGTGGTCCAGGTTTCTGTGCAAGTTGCCAAGGTTTTGCATTGTACGGCCTTAGAAAAGAATATCCCAGAAGATATTGGGCCAGGTACCAAGTTTATGTAATCATTCTCTCCTGGGAGGAGAGCTCCCCCGAAGGGTCCTCCCCAGCTCCTCACACGGAGTGATTCCGAGAAGGTCTGATATTATTTCTCTCATGGCCGTGTTGGAATCAGGGTGCTCCTGGCCTTTATTTGTGGCCTTTTGAAGGCCCCTGCCTGGTGTCCTGCCTGGGAGCTTACTCCTGGCGGGATGTCCACGCTCGCTCTGTGCCGTCTGGGCATGAGACAGGCTGGCAGCGTGTGGCCAGCCACCCCCTCCTCCAGGAAACAGCACATCCAATTGCCAAGTGGCGTCCCTGATTTCTGGAACAATTAGATTTTGTTCTATAGTTAAAAAATATAAATTAGTCAATGGACTGTATAGCCCTGATATTTGATTGTAGTTTATCCTTTCATCATCACCAAAATCTTCTTTTACAGGCAGTGTATTCCAGTTGGGTTTAGCAAAATACTTATTTTGCCTGTCTCCTGCCCATTCAAACAGTTAGTATTGATTTCTCCAGCAAATTCTTTCCAAATTATTGCCATGTAACAGTAAAATTAATGAAAATTCTAACATCTGTAATATGCATAGAGTTTTGGTTTTTAGGTTTGTTTAAGGGATTTTCTTGGTTCAACTTTTTCCTCAATCTTTGGTGTCTTCTCACATTTCCTTTGTGGGCTACAGTGCTTTTCCTTCCTTTGACTTTTATTTTTTTAGAATATCTGTCTATTCAAATACAATAGTTGAAACTATCACCACCTCATTACCAACTGAGTTCCAGACCTGACCCTGGGCAGAGCACCCTCCTGAACAGCATGCTGGTGTTCAGACAGGCACCGTCTGTGAGCACCTTGATGGTGCCCAGCTGGGTATGGTTCTGATACGGCATGGCCACCTCTAAGCCTAAGCTTGTAAATGTGTGAAATTTGTTTATGGATTTCCAGAAAAAGCTTCATCATCTCTTTGAGAGTAGGGACTGTATGTATTGTATTTAAAACAGTGAATGCTTCTTATCAGTGACCTATCTGAGGAATGAATGGCTAAAGTTATTTCCATTTTCCATTGACCATTGACTTTAGTGTTACTTGTTTTAATCTATAAGCCTATTACCTTAATGTTCTAAAATTAAATATCTTGTTTTTCTTTTTTAGTCAAAGATGACTCAAATCATACAATAGGAGTGGAATTTGGTTCAAAGATAATAAATGGTGGTAAATATGTAAAGTTACAAATATGGGATACAGCAGGACAAGAACGATTCAGGTAGCTTTTTCTTTAACTTAAAAAATATTTGAATATTGGATTTGAAATAATTATATTTTCTCAATATATAAGGTTAAGACCCTCTCCTAACCCCCCACCTTCCTTGTGCTGATTTCAGAAATGTCACCTCTGGAAACTGATTGATGAGACAGCTAAAATTCAGTTTCGCTCCATACACCACTGATTTACTAAAGAACATAGTAGAGTCTCAAAGTGCATCATAGTTTAGAACATCATTCTCAGGAGGATGTGGCACTGTGTGTTCTGAAGTATGCTTTTAGGTTAAAAATCAAGGCAAACTAATGGTGCAATTTTTTTCTGTATTTCATTTTTAAAAGCCTCTTGTGAGGGTTTGGTTTTGTTTTATATTAACTAGAGAATGTTCTCGTGGTTGATACACAACCCACAAAATATTCTTTCCTCCACCCTTTTATTACAATACAATCACATTTGATGCTCAGAATGATGACTTCAGATCACTGCAAATGAGGTTATATATTTAGTATTTTAATTGTTTTTTGCACAGATGCACAAAGTCAGAACAGATATCCACCATTTCAAAATTCAGTGAAATAAAACTCAGCCCACTGTAAACATTTTACTTAATTAAAGTTCGGTATATGTTATATATTAAATGCTCAATAATTGCTTATAAAATATTTTAACTATCTTTAATCACAGTCATTCTTCTGGAAGCACTGATTAAACATGGTGGATTCAATCAGACATTTATGTCTTTCCCTCTCTGAACCCCACTGAAATGACTGACTATAAAGCAACTGAAATAGCATTTACTCAAAAAGGCCAAAATGGGGAGAGTACACAACTATGATTGACAGGTTTCTAACAAAACATTAAAGATAGGAAGTGGCTGGTGCACAGCAAGGTGGAGGGAGCTCCGTCTTAACCACTGGGATGGAGGAAACCATTTCTCCCTGCTGAGTCCCAGAAAAGGTCAGGATTTGGAAGCATCAAGTTCTGGGGTGGGGGTGGGGGTAAAAGTGCTCATGCACACGCAGAATAAAAGTTTCAGTCTCTAAGTTGAAATAGGGTCTAAACTCAAGGTCATAAGACTCTGTGCAGGGTAGGGGCGGGGTGAGATCTGAAAAGAGGGAAGTTAAGCGAAAGTCTCTGAACCCTAACCCTCTTCTCCCACCTCTCCCCTAGTTGCTGGTAGCCAGGTGTATCCATCGCAGGCAGGAGACAGGATTCTTATCTGTGGAACAATGAATAGCCCAAAAGGAAAGGCTTGAAGATACTGACATTTTGGTTTCCCAGTGAAACAGTCTCCATCCAATCATCTGACAGTGAAGTCCTCCAAGCCAACCAGCTCCACCCAGACCTAAAGAGTTTCTTTTAGGCTTTTTTATTGCTTGCTCTTAATATAAATGATGAGACGGAAATTTGAAGGAAAGTTTCTATAATAAAGAGAAAGCCCAAAGTAAAAAAAGCTGGAACTTTTAGAAAACAGGAAAAAATACACTAAAAAAACTACAGTATTCTCAGAAATAAGAGCAGAGATTGCATTCAAGTACATAATAAGAACAAAATGATATTTTAAAAGATAAACCAGAATAATAGTGTAAGCAGGGTAGTGATCTCCCAGAAAGTATAACAAGAAACTCAAGGTGACAAGTGAAAGAGACAACACAAAGAATCCCACAGAATTAATCCAGGAGCTGTAAAGCCTGCATGTTAGGAGTTCCAGAAGAGAGAAGAACAGAGGAAAACTATTCCCTGAAGGAATGAGATTCCAGATGGATTGGCAAATACAAATGAGTGGGAAGGTCCCGACCAGGGCATGTCATGTGAAATTTCAGAATGCCAGGGATGAAATAAAGATCCAAAAAGGTTCCAGGAGGGAAAGCAGTCACATATAAAGTACTGGAAATTGGGATTGCGTTGGCAATTCCATTGAGCAGCAATGTTGGAAGCTGATACAAATTGGCACATTGCCTTCAAAACTCAGTGCAAAAAATGTTTTTCAACCTAAAATTCTAATCTTAGCTAAACTATAAGTGTGAGAATAAAATCTGAATACCTTCAAATATGCAAGAATGGGGAGGAAACAAAGGTTATCTTTCTTAGAAGTGTACTTTCTTAGAAAGTTCGGAAGGGTATGCTTCACCGGTGTGAGTGCAGATAGGGGACCGTGAGGCCAGCAGAGGGCCCAGCCCAGGAGGACAGCACAGGTCTGGGGACAGTGGAGGCAGAGTGAGAGGGCACTCAGGGTGTGGCAGTGCTGCCTTCCTGGGAGACAAGAGTGACAGGAAAGGAAGGCTGGCTGGCCGTATGTGGGCTAACCCTCCTAGTGAAGCAGAGAAGCAATAAGCTCTAATATTAAAAACTCCAATAGTTTCTGAAGCATTCTGTAGAAATCAGGACGCAAATACCAGAAGAAAGAAAACTGTAAGAGAGTAGAAGTTTTTGTTCGTTTTTTTTTTTTTTTTTTCTATGCTCAAAGTAGTGTCTAGCACATCATGGGCTCAATGTATTTTCTTTAAATGACTTAGTCAATTGAAGAGGAAAAATCACACACCTGAAGGAGGTGCTCACCTTGGGAGAGGCCTCCGGGAGGAACAAAGCAGCAGGTGGCTGTTTTGTTTCAAGACTTTTGGTAACATTTTACTTTAAAACTATCTACATGTGTTACATTGGTTGAAATTACTTTTGCAAAAAATTTTAACTCCTCAGGGAAGTATTCTTAAATCCTTCAATTTATATACGTGAATAACTTATACAAGAATCCTTATGTCAAGACAGTTGTGAGGACATTGGTACTTTAAGACAGGAGTCTGCCAGCCTCCTCATTTGCCGGCAAATTAATAAACTTCTGCTTTCTCTCCTCAAAAAAAAAAAAAAAAAGGTAGTGTTGTAAAATAAATTCTAGAATAAATTTTAAGAAGGAGATGTAATATAGCTCACCTGGGTGCCTGCTGAGCTGGAAGAGAAGAGCTGCCTCTTCCCGTGTGTGGGAAGTGCGGCCTCCCTCTGCCCTCGTGGCCATGGCCGGGCTGCGGTTCCTGAGACGGGTGCCCCGGGCAGCAGTCGAGAGGTGGGAAGGGCAAGCTCCGTGCGGCCTACCTTCCTTGGAGTCTAAGGGTGGTGCCCTTTGCAAGTAGCAAAGTAAGGATGGATAGTTTTGTGTGTTTTCTGCAAGCCCACAGTTTTCTTTATTGCCCGAGGGTAGGCACTGTTCCTTTCTGTCTTTGGCATCGTCTTTTCCTGCCACCAAGTGTGAGGGGCTTTCTTCACACCAGCCACTCTGACTCTCTGACGCCAGCTGGGTGTCCAAGCACTAAACTCAATTCTGATGCCACCAGAGTTAACAAAGACCCTACAGGTTAAGGACGCAGTCCCAGAAGACTGTCCCCTGCTACAGATGCTGGTCACAAATGGGGAGCCCAGATACCTGCGCTTCTGCCCGGCCATCTACAAACTGGGTGGTTCCCACAGCCCCCCCCACACCCCCTCTTCAGGTTTGAGGGTTCACTATGACGACTCACAGACCTCAGGGAGACACTTCCACTGCCCAGTGTGTTACGTGGGAGTCAGTGCGGGGACAGCCAGGGAAGAGATGCATGGGGCAGGGGGCGGGGGGCGTACACAGAGCTGCCGTGCCCTCTCGGGGACACTGCCTTCCAGGACCCCCGTGTGTTCACCAACCCAGAGGCGCTCTGAACCACCTCCTTGTGGGTTTTGTGAAGGCCTCATGATGCAGGCCTGGTTGTCAACTCAGTCTCCAGCTCCTCGTCCCTCCTCAGAGGTGGGGGGGGGGCTGGAAGTTCTACCCTCTGATCACAGGTTGGTTCCCTGGACATCATCCCCCAGTCAACTCATTAGCTACAAAAAACATTCTTATCTCTGAGAAAATCACCGAAGTTCTAGGAGCTCTGTGCCCAGAACCTGGGACAAAGACCCCAAATGTGTTTCTTTTTTTATGATTATTATGCTGCAGTTATTTTTTATTCTGCCAATGTCGTGGCCCAATTACAGAATGGGGGATGAACACATAAACATAAACAAACAGACACACAAAAAACAGACACAGACGCACGAAGACGATTCAAGGCTGCAGCACTGTAATGTGCCAGTCGTTTTATTTTTATACTCTCAGCCCGCAGCTACTTTCTGGTGCGTGACTTTCTTTGATGCCTTGATGTAACCTGTTCCATTCGTTAAGAGTGATTGCTCAAGGGAGGTGAATGTTTGCATCTCGACCTCCTGACCTCATCACTGTGTGCAGATAATGAGACGCCTTGGTTTGTTTGCAAGACCACAGGCCCTTGGCTATCAGTCATAGGGAACAGGTTATATGATCATCAGGCCGTGTGTGGACCTATCGATCATCAACAGACCATGTGCAGGACCTGTTGATCTCTGGCCTCAAGAAGCACGTCCAGTTTCGCTGACTCTGGGTAAAAACCAATTTCCTGCCAAGGGGCGAGGGGCTCCTACAGCCAACATTGTGGGGTGTTTACTGGTTACCTAGTGGTGCCCTGGGCCCTGCGCCAGCACCAGGATACTCCTGTGAGCGGCCTCGGAGCCTGCCTGCTGGAAGGGCAGACGGCCGGTGCGGAAACACACAAAACCACGTGTTACCAAGTGGGACGGGTGCAGCAGAGGGGACAGCACAGGAGTTGGAGGGTGGGATCCTGCTCGGATGACCTCACTGAGAAGATGGTGCTTGGTGGGACCCAAAGGACAAGGAAAACCAGCCTTGTGACAAGGCCAGATGGGTGTAGGGACTGGGAGCAGGGAAGAGTGGGACCGGGGGCCTGGTACAGTGGGTGGGGGGACGGCCTGAGCACAGGGCTGGCTTTGAGGACTTGGGCTGCCCTGGAGAAGGACTGAGGCCCGCGTGGCAGCGGGGTGGCTGCCAGGTGACCGCAGCGTGGGGGCAGAGGCCTGGCGGTGGTCGGGTGCGGAGGGTGCAGGTGACAGGGGAAGGCGTGCCTGGAGCAGGACGTGTGCGGTGTGAGGGTCGAGACTTGGCCGGCAGATCGAACGTGGAGGTGGACAAAAAGGAGTCAAGGATACACGTGGAGGTGATTTGCTTTGGAGCCTGGGTGGGGAGTTATGTCCCTTCCTAGGCCGGCGTGGGCCTGGAGGGAGGGACCAAAAGGAATTCTGTCTTGTAACTGTGAAGTTTGCCGTGTTTATGAGGCAGTCTCATGGCCCTGTGGGGGCATCAGTGGGGCCTTAGTGAAGCAGTCTGAGCTGGAGATAAAATCTGAGTCGAATGTCACCAGGAAAGAGAGCCCAGGACCCACGCATCAGAGCTGCAGTCCCAGCAGGACAGATTGAAGAGGGTCCAGCGCTGGGGCGGCAGTGGCCGGCGACAGGAGCGAGACCTGGAGACGGTGGGCCACAGAGGCAGGGGTGGATGAGGACAGAAGTGCCCACTAGTTTTGGGTGCATGGAGCTGGGGGCCCTCGGCAGGCTGCTGTGGGGAGTGTCGGAGACAGACGCCAGGGCGGGTGCAGCAGAGAAGGCGGCGAAGGCAGGCTGAGGACTCCGGGCGGCCGGAGGGAGAGTGGCTGACAGGACCGCCAGCATGTTTTTGGTTTGGTGTTTTAGGATGGGGGGTGCCAGGGCCACCTTTATTTTGCTACTAGAGAAAAGATATAGCAAAGGGGGAGAGGTTGGTAATGCGGGGGAGAAAGCGTGTTACTGAGAGAGAACAGTCCCGCAAATGTGTGCAGGGCGCGGGGCCGGGGCTCGGTCTCCTGTCTGGTGACGGGCAGCGGTGACTGTGGATCCCGGCCGGGAGACGAGGCTGTTCCCATCTGAGGACATCCCTGTTCTCTAGAAGAGGCGGAGGGGACTTTGGAGAGCCCGCCTGGGCTTGGTGGTGGCTCTCTTCTGCCTCCAGACGCCTCACCCTCCTCAGGAGTCTCAAGGGCGACGTTCACTCAGAGCTGCTTCGGCCCTCAGAGAACGTCCTCCTGTCCCAGGCCGGCCTCCCCACTCCCCTGTTGTTCCTGTGACCTGGTTTCAGACAGCGTAACTCCCACACATATGTTCAGTGTCTTTGAATCATTTCTGTTTTAGAATAACGTCTGCCCTGTGTTGTGGTTCACAAAACAAATGTGGGTGTTTTTGTGGCAAGATGGTATTTAGTAGTGAGGGTCTCAGCTGGTTGGAAGTAAAGCCAGTGTCACTCTTTCAGGTCTGTGACAAGAAGTTACTACGGAGGCACAGCCGGGGCGCTCCTTGTCTACGACATCACCAGGTAATGCCAGCTGCCAGGTTGGAGGAGGCCGCCCGGCGCTGGCAAGGCGCCCTCTGTGCCGTGTGTGTCCGGGGCAGGCAGCGCGGCTGTCACCCAGGATGCCCTTTACCCTTCCGTCTGGGTCTTACAGGTCTCAAAACGAGCCCCCACCACTACTTTACCACATAGAGAAACGTGTTTATAAGGTTTTAGGTAGATAAAGCAATTCTTCATGTTTCATTACATTTCTTAACATGATGCCTGGACACTTTCCTCAAGGTTCACGAAGCTTTCTGTGTGGTGAGTTCTTAGAATTGAGTTACTCTGGGCTGAGATTGCCTGGATTCCAGTCCTGGTCCCGTTACTAGCTGGAATCCAGGCAAGGTGCTTCAGCCGCCTGGACCTTGGTTCCCTGGTCCGTAGATGAAGGTGATAATAATCATGTCATCCTTGTGAGGTTATTGGAGGTTTAAATTAAGTTAACATGAAACATTCATATTGTAGCTATTAGCTACATATGGCAATTTAAATGAAATTAAATAAAGTAAAAAATTTAGTTCCTCAGTTGCACTGGCCACATTTCAAGTGCTCAGTGGTCACATGGCTGGTGCCTACTGTGTTGGACAGTGCAGGTTGGAGAACATTCCTGCCCTGAAGAAATTCCATCAGATAACACTGATCTCAGTGTTGCTAGCACGGATCTAGAAAGGTGTCATCTAAACGGTATCCTCAGGGGTTCCTTCTAGGTGGGAACCAGTGTAGTGAGGGGACATCACCCACTGCTTCCCTGTTCCAGGCTGTGTCCTCGGAGCTGGGTGCTCTGGGCAAAGGCAGGCAGCTCCCGGCCCAGCCCGCACTGCGCTTGCCTGGTGAAAGGCTCAGCTTGCTAAAGTGTGAATTCATCAATCAGGGTATCAAAGTGTCATGGTCAGAAATTTGTCCTTAGACACATGAGAGCTGAAAACAGCAGGTCTGAGAGTTGGTCCTGGAGTCGGTAAGGTCCTGGCTTTACCACTGGCTGCTGTATGACTTTAGGTAACTTAATTAATCTCTCTGGGCCTCAGGTTTCTCATGGAAAAGGGGGAGTAATAGCAGTCCATCACAGAGTCCTTATAAAGCGTCAGTGCGATAAATTCCTACAAAACAAAGTGCCAGCACGTTGCAGGGTTGACTCAGTGGCAGCCATCATAATATGATGATAAAAGCAAATCTGTTAACATTCTGTAATGACTTTTTAGTATTAGATCTTTGAATATTAGAGATCTTGAGTTAAAGTGAAATTTATTTATATATATATATGTGGGGAGGGGGCAGTGGAGAGAGAGAGAGAGAGAGAGACACACACAGACACACACACAGGGTCTCGCTCTGTTGCCCACGCTGGAGTGCAGTGGCATAATCATAGCTCACTGCAACCTCAAACTCCTGGGCTCAAGCAATCTTTCTGCCTCAGCCTCCTGAGTAGCTGGGACTACAGGCATGCACCACCACACCCGGCTAATTTTTTGTTTCTATTTTTAGTTGTTCAGCTTAATTTCTTTCTATTTTTGGTAGAGACGGGGTCTCACTCTTGCTCAGGCTGGTTTCACATTCCTGAGCTCAAGCAGTCCTCCCGCCTCCGCCTCCCAGAGTGCTAGGATTATAGGTGTGAGCCACCGTGCCCAGCCAAAATTCAGACATTTTAAATAACTTTAAGTTTTAGAACCAATCAAGAACTACAATATCCTAATATTGGTGTTTGATGGGATTCTAGGACTACCAGAGTACATTCTTGGAAACTGACTAGTTTCTTGCTAAGAAAATAAACATGAGAGAAACACATAAGCCAGAATCATGACAGTTTTCAAAGATCTGTTTAGAAATACAGAAGCTAAGAATGTTAAAAGCACAAAAGGAATTTTCATGTGACCTAAATGTCCACATCTTTACAAGCGAGGGCACAAGAGGCTGGAGAGGTCATGGTTTGCCTGGAGAGCAGCGGAACAGGCCTGTCTGTGAGGACCGGCAGCCCCTCTGCTGGGTAAAAGGAGCGCTCATTCCTATAAGGCCTCTCCACGGGCGGAGTGATAAATTGCGACACAGTCCCCTAGAAAGTACAAAGACGTGTAGATTGTACCTATGGTAACATACAGATCGTTTGAAGAAGGAAATTGCTGCTTTGGGCAGAGCCGCGTGGCCGGCGCCTTCTCCCGCTGGGCAGTCGTGCCGGCTGCGGAAGCCTCGTTGCTCCTTCCGTCTCTCCGGTGGATTAAGTGCCGGCACAAGATGGCAGCTGCTTTTCAGAAAAAGTTCAAATGCTTCTAACATTTTAAAAAACATAACTGACACATGTTGATTTTGTATTTACAGAATTATATAGTTTTATGTCATATTTTGTCTGCTGTTCTAAGAATGCTAAATGGGCTTCTAGTAAGTGAAAGTTATGATTCGTCTTCTAAATGTGGTGTTGTATTTTGTTTGATATCAAGTTCAGAGCTGATGTTTTTGGAGACAAGTGCGCTAATGGGAGAATGTGGAAGAGGCTTTTGTACAGTGTGCAAGAAAAATACTTAACAAAATTGAATCAAGTAAAAGCCTTTCCATTAATAAACTTCTAGCTCAGTAATATCACCTTTTAATATTTTCAGGAGCAATTTGGTCAAAGAATATTCTCTCTGCGCCTGCCAACCTAACACCGCCACTTACGGGTTTGCAGCTCACGTCCCGTGGCTGCGGTGAACGCCGCCCTCTGGCCAGGATGGTTTCCGCAGCGATGAAAGGGACGAGAGACCAGCTCCACTGTGGGGGGGGGGGGCAGTCAAGGTTTCAGCCAGCGTTTGCTCTTAGAGCCACAGTCTCCGTGGGGTCCTTCGCTTAAAGGAGGAGGAATGGGCCTTTGTCCACTCTCTGTCAGCAACATGCCGGTTCTGTTGGGCCCGTGGCCACATGCAACGGCGTGATCGGCGCATCGTGGAATGTTGGCAGTTGCAAATGGGGCATCATGGAGCTGTGTAGTCAGGAGTCATTTTATTTCTGAAGCTAACTGAGCATGCCTCAATTGGAACATGCCTCGTTCTTATATTTGTTGCTTCGGTAAAAATAACTTGAAATAACTCTAATGTGGGCAACTGATGAAATACTATGTAGTTGTCCCTTACTAGAGTTTTTATTTAAATATTACTAAACATATGTGGGTATTCACTTTTTAATTAATTCATTCAAATATCTGAGTGCCTATTCTTTGCCAAGTGCTGGGATACAAAAATTAATCACAATCCTTGCCCTCAAGAAACCATCTTTCAAGGGAGACAATCAAAAGGTAATGATAATCCTGTGAGGCTGATGCAGCGATTGAGAGATGCGCGGGCCCCTGGCGTAACGGAGAAGGGGAAACTGCCCCACCCAGAGGGTGGAGGTAGTGTGGGGGGGGGCTCCAGGAAGAGGTGATGGCTGAGCTCAAACTTTCAAAGTATAAGGAAGAGTGAGCCAGCAGGGGAGTGAGGGGGAGGGGGTGGCAGGAGGGAAGGTTGAAGAAAGGCAGGAGCCAGCCAGTGGCCCTCATCAAGGATCTAGAAATTTTTCCTGTAGGTTACAGATTCTCAGTGCTGGCTGGGTGCTAGAGTCGCTGGGATGCGTGGGAAACTGTAATCCCAGGCCCCACCTGTAGGGACGCCAACTTCACTGGGCTGAAGTATGGTTTAAGCATCAGCATTTTTACATGTTCTCTCGTGTGATTCTAATGCTCAGCCAAGACTGAGAATCACGTCAGTGGCGGGGTGGGGTCAGCTGGCGAGTGACGTGGTCAGGGTGTGACTTGACATCCGTCATGTAGTAGGTGGTTATGTTGAGGACAGATTGAAGGGAGGACAGGGCTAGAGGCCAGGATATCAGTTAAGGCATTTTTGAGTAATGTGAGTAAAAAATGACTGATTAAAGCTCAACAGGGGCCGGGTGCGGTGGCTCACGCCTATAATCCCAGCACTCTGGGAGGCCGAGGCGGGAGGATCATTTGAGCTCAGGAGTTCGAGACCAGCCTGAGGAAGAGCGAGACCCCGTCTCTACTAAAAAAAAAAAAAAAATAGAAATTAGCTGAAGAACTAAAAATATAGAGAAAAAAAAGATTAGCAGGGCATGGGTGGTGCATGCCTGTAGTCCCAGCTACTCGGGAGGCTGAGGCAGGAGGATCGCTTGAGCCCAGGAGTTAGAAGTTGCAGTGAGCTAGGCTGACGCCCTGGCACTCTAGCCCGGGCAACAGAGCGAGACTCTGCCTCAAAAAAAAAAAAAAAAAAATCAGGGAAGGAGGCGTCCTTGCCTTCTTCATTGCGGGCCCAGCCTGCTGGCAGGTTCTCCACAGGAAGAAATGTAACTGGATGAAAGAAAATTCATGTCAAGAAGGCACAGCAACTAGGCTCACAATGCCCCTGATATAAACCTACCTTTGCAGACATTTCAGAAAAACTGCAACACAATCAGCAAATGTGCAGGATCCATTGAAGAGCTGCCTGGGGCCGTGGGGTGACACAGGATTATGGGCCCCTGTGTGCTGTGTGTCCTGCCTGCACCTGACAGGGCATCTGGGGGGGTCTCTTTCTCCTTAGCTCCTCACTTGTCAGGGCACTTTGCACTGCCCTGTGGCCTCTGTCTCTCTCTCTCTCTGTCTCTCTCTGTCACCCCAATGCGCAAGGCAGCCAAGCTGTGCCCAAGGCAGAGGTGGAGGTGTCCTGCGTCCTTTGCGAAGGGAAGCCACATGCCATTGGACCCCCCCCATCAGGCCTGGCAGGGTGCTGAGGGGTCTCATCCATCCTGCCTTCATCTTTGCTTCTTCCTCTCCCCAGTGTGCCCAGGGAGCTGCAGGAGGATGCAGGGACTGAAGGACTGTCACAGGCGCTGATGGAGCAGGATTTCCCTCCTGGTGGTGCTGACCTGTCTGACTGCCAAGAGCCAATCGGAAGCGCCGCCTCCCTGTCTGCTGAGCCTGAGGTCGAGTCTGTTCTGGATGGAGCGGGTGAGTCCTCCCGTTATAAAGCGGGTCAGTCTCATTGGCGTCCCAGGTGGCCTCGCTGTGCTCAGTCCTCTGCCTGGGCTGAGCAATGTCCCTGCAGGCCGACTCAGGAGACGCTGTTGGTTCCCGTCAGGTGCTTGGGCACCGTTTCCTGCACAGAGGGGAGGTGGGTCTGGGAGCTTTGCCGTCTGCCCAGCGCCTGGCCGTGTCCTGGCAGCCCAGCCCCCACTGCCCTGTGCAGGCTGCAGATGCACAGGCAGGTCCCAGCTCCTGCAGCATGTGCACAGCAGGGTCGAGTCTCTCCTGAGGGTGGCATCTCGTGTCCCCTGCATGTCCTGGGCGGGGCCTCCACTCTGCATGTGGAGCTGCAGCTCCATGAGGCCCAGGGGCAATCAATCAGGGGCTCAAAAGTCCTTGTCTCTCCCGCCCTGTCCCCAGGGTCTCTGCTCTCACCTTGGCTGTCCTGGGGCCCTTGGAAAGCTCCAGGCTCAGTCTCACAGCCACCCTGCCCGGCCTGGGCTCCCGTGAGGAGGAAGGGAGATGCTCAGACACACGTCTCAGAAGGGAGCTGAGTGTGGGAGGGGACGGCCCTGCCAGGCGTCACTAACCACAGGCCAGGGGAGGCCAGTTCTCCTCTGCAGTGGGGTCACAATCACAGAAGGCCACCTCCTGCCTGGCTTCCCTGCGATAGTGTGAACCGTGTGTGTGTGCAGTGCACAGCCGGGACCGGCAGCGGTGGCACAGGCGGTCTGCCCCGCCCACCCTCTCCCTGCAGGGAAAACCCCGGCAGACACAGCACGAATGTCGCCTGAATTACACATGGATGTTTTAGTGAGGATTTTCTCCGCATAGCTGTGTAACACCATGCACAGAATTCGGGAGTGTGACGGACGCTGTCCCTCGCCCTGTGCACGGACAGTGTCTCCGCAGCGTGGGTTGCGCAGGCTCGGCCCAGAGGGAGGAGGCTCCGGCCAGCAGCAGGAATGTGCCACACGTCTAGCTGTGCTGTAACCGTCCCCTGAGGGGACCAGGCTGGGGAGACCTGGCTCTGTAGCCATTCAGGGGAGGGGCGGGAAGGGGGTCCACGCAGCTCAGGGGCCACCAGCGAGACCAGGCTGCATGGACAGCCCCTCGGTCTGCATCTGCAGTGGTGCAAATGGAAGGTCCCCGTGGGAGGACAAGACTCCCCAGGACGTGGGTGGATTAGGGACACCTGTCTAACAATCTGTGGAGGAGGGTCCAGAATCGGTGAGGGCCACACGTCTGGACACAGGAGAAACCTGACAATGATCAACCTTGCCATTTGACACCATAGTGCGGTGTCGCCCAGCTCAAATATTTGAATGACCTAAGGGAGCTGAGGGGAAATGAAGTTTGTGACAATCATGAGGCTAAATAAGTAAAAACGTGAAGGAGGCTTCGGGGTGTCAGGAGTTGGCCATGTTCCCAGGAAGGTTCCAGACCACTACGACTGTGCAGGGAGGGAAAGGCAGGTGGGGAGGGAGTGAGCTCACCTCCCGGGATAGTAGAGAAGGGACCAGGTGACGTGCTGAGTCCTGGAGGAGGTTCCTGCCTCAGTGCCCTTCAGTCCTGCCGAGTGTGCGACCCTCGTCTCTGGGCTTGACAGTTCCTTCCACAGACAGGCGTGTCGGGTGGAGATGTTTCCCCAGAGCCCAATAGGAGCTATCCCGAGCTCTTAGTGAGTGTCCCACTCGAGTGAGGGTTCACGGTGGCAAACTGTGCCTTCAGTCACTCTGGGGGCCACCAGGCCGAGGGAGGAGCCTGTGCACAAAGACCTGGATGCTGGAAGGACCCTGGTGCAGGGCTGGGGTGGGGGGCAGCCTGACCCCAGGGGACGATCTGCACAAGGACAATTTGGGGGGAAGTGAGGTTGGATGAGAACGTGGGGCCACAGAGAGCAGGACCCAAGGCGGGGAGGTGACGTGCGTCGTGTCGTGGGCTGCGGAGAGGAAGATCTCGGAGGCAGAGCAGGATGTGGTGAGAGCAGGACTGAGGGGGCTGAGCCCGGTGAGGGACTGACAGTGTGGAGGTGGCAGCGTCGGGGGGCCCAGTCGGGAGGACACTGGGGGATCCAGGCGGCGATGAGGAGAGTCTGAACAGTGTGAGCTCTCAGGAAGGTGACGCAGAGCACATGGGGGTATCTAAGTTTGAGTGTCCTCCCCTTTTGCCAACAGAACCAGGGAGCCCCTCGGCGTTCATGCCATTTTCTCATTTAGCCACCAGAGGGCAGTGTGGGACTGCTTATGACAATGACGTTCCACTTCAATACTTTTACAGGCTAGCATTCAGAATGACTTTTATTGTCTTAGAGATTTTTTTAAAAAATGTTTACTTGCTATTATGCTTTAAATCATTTGTAAATAATGAAAACTTCGTACAAGAAGCAAATATAAGTTTATCCCACTAACTGGAAGATCTCTTTACACATGTAGACATGTAAAATTATCAATGACTGAAGGTGGATCTTAACTGAACAAAATATTAAAAATTAACTGAATATGGATAAAATAATTAAATTTAAGAACTAAAACTAAAGGTCTTAGAAGAAAATGTAGGGGCAAATCTGTATGACCTTGGATTTGACAGTTTTGTAAACATGTCACCAAAAGCTTTAGCAGTAAAAGAAGAAAGAAAAAAACAGATAAATGGGGCACCACCAAAATTAAAATCTTTCCTGTATCAAAAGACACTCACAAGAGATTGTAAAGGCAGCTCATGGGATGGCAGAAAATACTGGCAAATGATAAACCTAGTAAGGATTTTATACCCAGAAAATATAATGAACTCTTATAACTCAAGTACAGAAATACAATCATCCAACTAAAATGGGCAAAGGAATCATATAGACATTTCTCCAAACAAGATACATGAATTGCAGTGAAGCACATGGTAGATGGTCAACAGCATTAGATATTGGGGAAATGTAGAAGAAAACAATGAGACCCCAGTCCACACCACTAGGACGGCTATAATTAAACAGCATCAATAGTTGCGTGAGTGCCTTGATTGAGGTCAAAGCCTGGATGAATCCTCTGTGATGTGGGGCTTTGCCTCTGGGCTCTTGGCTTTGCACGTATTTTGTCTTCATTGGAATCTTTACTTTTTTCTTTCTTCTCATACTCATTGCTTCTTCCTCTTCATCCTCATGGCAGCACCTTCCTTTAATGGCTTGGGACATGCTTCCCACCCGAATTAGTCTCACATTGACCATGACATGGTTCCAACTGTCTCCCATGGGGGCTGCCCTCGTGGTCTCAGGCTCCTCTGGGTCCTCTGTACTGACCTGACTCCTGCCAGTCCCGATTTCTTTCAGCTCACCTGGGTGGTTTAGGAGAAAGTCCAGGACTGCAGAGAACCAGAACCCGTCTCTGCCCGGGCTATCTCCAAGGGGGAGAAAATCAGAGGGATGTTTCTAAAACAATGACCCACACGAGAGCTGCGATTCTCCAGCAATTAAATCAGAGGGAGAAACCTAAAGGAGAATGGAGGAGCTAAAAGCCAGGCTGGGGAAGCAGGATTCCCTCTCTTGTCCCCTACCAGGTGAGACATCTTATGTGGACAAGGGGACAGTTCCCAAAGAAAGGCCACCACGGACATGGGACTTGGTCTGCTCTAGCTGAGTTGTTCCTGTGGCTCCCAGAGTTCTGGGTACCTTTTCCCAGGATGTACATTTAATGGTGGCCTTTTTTCTTACGTGAGAATCTCTAGGGATACTTCTCTGAAATAGATTCTGGGGCCTTATCTCCAGAGATGTTTTAACAAGTGTCCCAGTGACTCATATGCATGTCCTTTAGCTCTGTGTCTAGTAAAGTCTGGGTGCCTTTCAGCTTCATGTTATTGTATTTAACTGTCCCAAACCCTAGTGGTGAGTGCCGCCCTATTTTCCACATGAGGATTATAGCCTTGAAGAGGGTAGAGAAATTCTCCTTTAAAGTATCCCTGGCCTGCGAGAAGCTGCATTTGAATCTCAGATCGCCTGTGCCGAGGCTGTGCTATTGTTGCTTCCGCACTGACCCAGGATGGAATTTGGCTGGGACGGTGGTTGGGATGAGAGGTTTTTGGTAAAAGTGAATTACTCCTAGTGACGGGGAATGATTCACTTGACTAGTATTGACTGTTTTCCGTAGCAGGTGCTCGTGGAGACACTGGGGACCTGTCGTCACCAGGGCGGACAGAGTCCACTAAAGATCATCTTCCTACTGAAGAGATTATAGATAATCACCTAATATACTTCTTTTGTGATTCTGTTACATATAGTTTATCCTTTGTGTTCCTTTGTCACCTGAGACCAGTCATTGATTGAAAACTGAGTATAAATAATAGAACTGGATCAGGCATAGTGGATCCAGCCTGTAATTTCAGCACGTTGGGAGGTCTAGGAGATAGATCACTTGAGGCCAAGAGTTCAAGACCAGCCTGGGCAACATAGTACCACAGCATTTCTACAAATAATATTAACAATAATGATAAATGAGCTCTGGGTACTGGTGTGCACCCGCTGTCATAGCTACTCAGGAGGCTGACGCAGGAGGATCCCTTGAGCCCAGGAGTTTGGGGCTGCCGTGAGCTGTGTTCATGGCCCTGCACTCCAGCCTGCACGACAGAGCAAGACCCTCTTCTTAAAGAAGAAAACACAGGACTAAGAACTATAGAATTGTGATAAAAGATATGTCCCAGGACGGAGCCATCTGAGATGTTTTAACAGTGGAAATAGCCATGTTGGATCCCAAATTCCAGAAACTGAGATGCGAGTCCCTGGTGGGAGAGCTCAGTGCTTTGGACAGGGAAGCTGAGGCCCAGGCTTGTGAGGTGGCCCTGCTGCCACCAAGGGGTGAGGGAGCTGGGGACAATCTCTTAGTCCTTCTGGGCCTCAGTTTCCCCATCAGGAAGTGAAGGTTCCTACTGCACCTCTCCCAGGGTCCTTCCTGCTGGGTTTGCTCTGAGTCTCTGGGGGCTGAGCTGTGTGATAAAGGTGCCCTGGGACCCACAGCGGAGACCTGACCTTGGTTCCTACTGTGACTGTCCCCTGCAGGACCCTGGGCTGAGGCCACACCCTGAGAACTCAGAACGGAGGGAGCAGATGGACGAAGGGGAGCCGGCAGGTTTGGGGGATGAGAATGACCAAAACAAGGACATGGGAACGATGGAGCAGGTGGACACACAAGGGGTGAGAATGAGGACAAATTGGGTTCAGAGATCAGGGGTCAATGAGAGACATCTGTCATCACCCAAACCCTCCTCTGCCTGGGTGGAGCAGTGGGGATGAGAGAGGAGCTCAGGGCACAGGGATCCTGGACACCTGGCCAAGGACACCCACAGGCTGGACTCAGAGCTCGTTCACACTGAGGGAAGCACCAACCCCAAGCGGAGGAGGAAGTGACCGTGAGGCCCAGCCCAGCTCCAGCAGCCTCGTCCTCAGGGCTGTCCTGGCAGTGGACGTCCTCCAGGTGAGGGTGGGCTGAGCAGGAGAAGGGTGGACATGCTGCTCTAGGCCAGTGACCTGGGGACAGGGGACCCTTGCACATGAAGTAGTGACACTTGTCTATTCTCTGTCCCTTTCAGTTGAGAAAGGTCTGGTGGCAGCCCAGGGAACGGGAGGAGAGGTCACAGACACGTCGTCCCCATGACGCAGTGAACAGGAAGGGAATTCCTGAGAGCAGTCCCGGTGTCACCAGACCCCCACAGGGGACTGTCCCTGAGTTCGGATACTGTAGGGCAGGGGTCTCTCTACAGAAGGAGACACGCAGCTCCCTGGCAGGAAGCATCGTGTCCCTCACAGGACACTCGGGGAAGGAGTGTAGACGGGATGCTGGAGTCAGAAACCACTTTTATTCCGTCGCTGACAACCACTGCGGGGAGCCCCCTGGTGCCGGGCCCGAGTGGGAACCGTGAACACGGAGATGATGACACCGTGTCCCAGTGTCCGCGGAGCTCTCAGGCCGGTAGGCCGTGCATCGTGGCAAGTGTGGTGACGGTGAGGGAAGGTCCCATGGGGTGTGGGGGTGACCTCAGTGGCTGTCCTGGTCCCCCTTCTGTTTGTTTCTAACAGCTGGGTGGAGCCTGTGGGACACAACAGTCCTGACCTCCCAGGACACGACCGGCATCTACCCTCCAGGTCATGTCAAGGTCAACGCTGCCAAGGTCTCCAGGGAGAACTGCTGACTCCGTCATGGCCACCTGGAGACACCATGAGGCAAGTTTAATTGGACCCATAAGTCCATGTCTGCCAGAAAGGGTACGCTGGTCCCTGTTCTTGCGGATAATTAGATGTTTCCATACTTTCCTAACCTCCCGTCACATCAAAATTAATTAAACGATGACTCTATTTTTAGAATTTCAGTAGCTCATAATTTACTCTCGGATCTCACATTAAAGAACGAATGTGGAGGGAATAAAACAGTTTCCGTGTTCGCAGGGAACACGCAGGGACTGGGGCTGGACTGGCTTTCTGCATTCACGGGCTCGGGGAACATCGTGACTCTTGTGCTCAGAGACACAGAAACATCCCACACCCTTGTCTCACTCTCTGTCCACCCTGTCCCCATCTGTAAAATCCGACATCTGTGCTTACCTAGGGACATTGAGCTAAGTCAGTTGAGCTCAGTGAGGGCAGTTCATGATCACTGTGGGTAGTGTCCTGTGCTCGTCACACTGGGGAGCAGAGGACAGGCCCTCTGGTCCCCACTGAAAGGAGCTGAGAGCCGTCTGCTCTGAATTCAGCCAGGGGTCTGTGTAGGTGGGAATCAATAGCTCACCCCACTCGCTCCCCTGCTGATGAGGGAGAGGATGATGAGGAACAGTGACGACCCTGGGTTTTATGCACCTCATCCTGATTCATGTCCACACCATGTGGAGAACGTCCTGCAGAGAGTGTCCCAGCTTCCTGTTTCACAGTCGCGTGCCACACATCCTCAACATGGGTCCTCTGCATGTGTTTAGGTCACAGATCATATCTAGATTGTAGCAACAAGAAGAGAAACAGCGCAGTGACGGACTGGAAATCCTTGGACAATGTCTGGCCGGGCAACGGGTCTCTACAAAGGTCAAGAACCTGCTCAGAAAGTGACGCTTTGGGGAACACATGGATGAGCTGGGTCCAGTGTCCTGTGGTGGGAGACACCTGACGGCATCTAGCAGCACCTGGTGACTTCTGGAGCAAAAACACTCTCCACTTGCCTGAAATGCTGGCCCTGTACACCAGATCAGAAGGTCTTTAATGCAGCAAATAAGCTGGGAAAATGGCTCTGCCTCTGTGGCCAAGGAATGACATGGATCCCCTTGGGGTGACACAGGAGGAAGGAGATGGAACTTAGGACAGTGGCCACAATACAGCACGTGAACTGGCTGCCTGCTGTGGAGCTGTGAGTGAGCTTAGAGAAACAGAAATGTTATCTTTTCAAAAAATGTGTTTGGTGAAAATGGGGACCCAGTGGCCACTGGGGCTTAACATACGTCTCATAACTGACGTCATTCCACAGCGTAGTGTGGGGGTGGTTTAGGGTGGAGGGACACACTGTCAAACGTGGCCGAGCAGTCCTCCCTCCTTGACTCTGACACGAACGCTCGGGGTCCACGATGACACGAGTTCCACCCTCAACTCAGGCAGGCCCAGCAGCTGAACTGCAGAGACCTGGGCCACAAGGTGTCTCCCCCGTGTCAGACTCATCAGACCGGGGTGGGACTGGAAGCCAAGAACATGAGGAGATGACTCGGGGGCCCCTTTCCCCTGTCTGCCTGTCCCTCTCAGCTCAGCCTCACCTGTTGTGTCCCTAAACCACATTGCACATGGGCACCGTGGAGCCTCATCACCCAGAGTCATGACCTTGACCTTCCCATGTTTGGTTAGTGGAACACAACCACAGCTCAGCGGTTTCAGGTCAACACACAGATCTACGGAACAAGGTTTCGTAAAGGTGCTCTGGATCCCTGTCCTGTGCAGCATGTGAATGAAATGACCAGAAATGTAAAACCTGCCATGAGGTTGACAAGTCTTTTCAATAGAGATGGTCACGTCGTGTATTCAAGGACCTGCACATGGACTAGTTCAATCACTGTGACGGCTGGGAAAGGGAACACGAGGGAGTAGAAAGAAATCCATTAGCAGCAAGTATGAAGTTTAATGTTCAGTGACAGGAAGGAACAACCCGAAGCGGCCCGCACAGAGGGGAGGACGTAGGTGGTGGGAGGTCACACGTGACACAGGTACAAGCAGAGACAGCCCCCTGGGAGAGGACTGAAGCCAACGTAACCCTGGGATCCAGCAGGGACACTCAGGACAGAAACCACATGGAAAAACTAAGTATTTGTTCACTTAGTGTTACAAACTGCATTTTGTTCTATACTTTCTAATGGATTTGGAGGGACGGGAGAAGATACAGAGAAGAAAGTCATGAGAGATCTACATTTTTACATTGCAAAAGTTTGACATTATTTAATTTAGGAAAAGTCCTAAGATGTGTTTTCATGGTGAAGAAATGGTGGGATGACTACTTCACAACCATGAAAAACAAAACTCGTCGGGAAACTGTTTCTGCCTAGATATTTCCATACAGACACAGAAATGGACAAGAGGGAACATGCTTAGATTTACTGAGAAATGAAGGAGTCTATGGCGTGAGTACATGTCTACACCACTATGGAGCATGGCCGATCGGGAGGTGTCCCCATGAGTGGTGTCCCCTTTAGGCCAGACCACCTGACTTATGCATCGGCATGGCCCAGGCACCTGGGGGGCAGGGCTCCTAACATTCCGTGCACCCGCACAGAATTCTGTTATGACGACCGAAGACCGTTACCTGGCTCGCTGAGCTCCACTGGCTCAGTTTCACTGGACTCTGAGCTCCTGGAGGTGACTTCAGCGCTGAGCTCTGGGATCCTGAGCCTGAGTGTCGAGTGCTGTTGGCGGATCACATTTTTCTGACAGTAAGTGAAGAAGTCCAGTGCTGGTCCTCCCTCAGTCCCGATGAAACCTATTGGATTTCATTTGTTCCTCACCCACCATGTGTTTGGGTTTCTTCTCCCCAGTCCCTGGCTGTGCCTCTCCTGCCACACTGGCCAGCATGGCAGGGTCCCTCTGCCCCCGGTCCAGGCAGAGGGCAGAGATGGACAGCCGGGAACTGCGCTCCCAGCTGGTGGACGTGAAGGAGAAGATTCTGGACCTCAGGGAGAAACTATGTATATCAGAATCAACCGCTTTCTCCCTGGCCAACCAGCTGCGGAAATATAGTAAGTTCTGTAGGTTCACATGCTCAGTGCGGAATGGTTGTGTGTGTTCTCTCTGAGAAAATAAAGTCTCTAGATTTGGTGCTTCTCTTCCCTTTATCAAAATAAATTCCATCCTGATTATATTCCCAGGAAGGGAAAAGGGGGTATTTTAACCCTATTTTTCTGAGGATGGACAAACTGAGGCACACAGAGTTTGGCCACGATTCCAGGTGAGGAGTAGGGTGGGGCATGAGGTAAAATGTCAGTTATTTATTCCTGCAGCTGCCAAGGAAGTGCCTGTGATTTGGGCACAGGCTACACCGGTTTGTCTCAGGAGCCTGTGCACTGTACCAAATCCTGCAGTCACATAACGTCACTGTGGTTGTAATTTCTGGGACTGATGAGCTTCCATTCAATTCAGGCTTGTGTTGAGGCCCAACAGGAAAGCACTGAGCTGCCCCCTGGGGAAGGTTGGGATGGACACAGCCCCTGCTTCAGAGGAGCTTCCAGAGGAGTGTGCTCCTAACGGCAGTTGTGACATTCCTTAGTGACCCTGTCCAGGGGGCTGACTCTGGTGGGAGAGAAGCTTTCCCACCCCTGTGTGTCCCCTGAGCTGGGGAACCTTCAGGGACACAGGACGGCCAGCAGGTGCAGGTGGACCGTGACAATCTGAGCTAGGAGACATTGGCCCGCGTGTGAACAAGGGACGAAGAGGACAGCAGCAGCCCCTATGACAAGCAAAGCCGTGGGTGGGATGGACCCCACCCCCACCCCAGTGCGCCTGGCCACTGCCAGCCCTTGTCCTGCTCAGGAAGAGAAGCCCGAGCGACTGAGGGGTCCTGGGACAAGGGCACGTGCACAGCAGGATTGGAAGGAATCTCGCAGCTCTGAGGCTGAACTTGCATCGTTTTCCTACAAATTATTTTCCAATAAATCAAAGGGATTTTTTTAATCACAAGGAATTAAAGAGGAAAATAAAAATTGAAGCCTGTTATGGAAGTGAAGAGATGAGTTCTGGGAAAGGACAAACTGTGTTTTATTAACTCCTTTCCATCTAATCATAAGCAGATGAAATACTGTGAAGAGGAAGAAGATGGAAGAAGGCTGAAGACCGTGTGTAGAGCAGGGACCCTGGGAATGTCTCCAGGTGCCAATGCAAGTTGTTTGTCTACGCTGTGCCTCAGTTTCCTCCTCTGTTTACACGGTGCTATTGTAGCACCTATTAATTGGAGTTGCAATGATACATTCATTAATTCCTGTGTCGCTTTTACAGCAGAGCCTGAGAAGAGGAGCCACTGTGAGCTCCCAGTTCTGTCACTTCCAGTGTGACCCGAGCCTCACTAGCGTGTGGGAATTTTCTCTCGGGTCCTCGTGGTCTAACACCTGATGTTTCCCACAGGTGCATCCAGATGCAATATCTACTTGTGAGAAGCTGGTGCGCTCTTTGCATTCCCAGCACGAGGGCCCGACCAGTCCTGGGGTCCTGGGGGCCTTCCTAGCTGTGCAGGCATCACTGCATCACGCCCCATGCAGTGATTTGCGTCACAGGCTGCACCTTGGTCACGTGGCCCCTGATCAGAGTCAGACCTTCGGGGATATGAACTCTGACTCTCCTCAATCCCAATTCGATTTATGCCAAGTACCTTTATGTGCCTTTCAGCTTCTCCTTCCTCATCTTGCAATAGGGATTCTCAAGGCCATGGAGATGGGAGGGTGAGAATTAAAGGTGTAGAAATCCCCACATAGGACCTGGGACTGGGGATATTTTGGTCCCTGGAAGGGACCCTGATACCTCCCCTGTGGGCAGTGGCCACAGCTTCCCACTGAGGCCGGTGTGTGTGTCTTTCTCAGAGTGTGGCGAGTTCAGGGACGTCCTGGAGTCCGTGCTGGGGGTGAGGCTGGACTTCTGGGAGGAGGAGCAGGCAGAGACACCGACCTTGGAGGACGAGCTCAGGTAAGGGTGCTGTGTGCGGGGCAGGCAGGGGACATGTGAGTCTCTGACGTGGGCAGCTCAGCTGGGACATCTAAGAGCCCACCTGGGCCACGAGAATGGCAGGAATGGATGAGGCTGGCACGTTTTTCACAGATATTAATAAAACAATATGAAAACAAAACTAAGGATGTATTCTGGCCCACAGCCGTGACTCAGAGCCATGTTTTCTCCTTTCAAACAAGAAATTGTTAAGGTGAAAGTCACGTAACATAAAGTTAACCAAGTACAGTGACAACTCAGCAGCACTGAGTGTAGTCACACTGTGCATTCAGGTGATGGAAACACTAAAAGCCCCGACTCCGCACTGAGCGATATATCCCTGTGACAACACTGCACTTGGACCCCTCACAGTCATACAAGTAAAACTTTACAATGTTGTGCAGTCACCGTCCCATTTACTCTGAATCACACTCACCCTGACTGAATGTGGCTTCTGAGTCTGTTGCCCAAAGAATGTTGTCCCCTTGGCCTGGTCATCCTGTGTCTTTCATGCTTTCGACTGGCCCCAGCTGGACCTGCCACATTGCTTCCTGTGGCTGCATGTCCAGTTGCTCCAGAACGTGCTGGGTGTGTCTTCACGTGGAAAAGGCCTTGGCCACAGTGAGGGACTGAGGGAGACCGTTGTGAAGCCGATTCAGGAAGACACCTGGCTCCTCTTACAGGAGAAACAGGAAGGGAGCGTCAAGGATCTCACAGGGGCAGTCTGTGACGCACGGGAGGCTTTCCCTGCACATTCTTCTCTCTCTTTGCCACAAGCAGGTCACCTAATACGTGCTAGAATTGCACTTGGAAGGCTTCCTGGGGACATCTTTCCAGAAATGTCTGCCACGGCCCACATAATCTATTGTCAACTGTGCCTTTTCATATTTGCTTTTTCTCCCACCATAGGGAAGCCAATAGGGTCATTGAACAGCAGGCCCGAGAGCTGACCCTATTGAGGCAGGTGTTGAGAGAGGGGAGAGATGGCTCATTTCTCCTCCAGCAGCACCTGCAGGCCCTCCTCCTGCAGGACAATCTTGACAGCTGCCAGGGCCAGGGCCTCCGTGAACACCTGGCGGAGGGGCGCAGGCTGGCAGAGCACCTCGTCCACACGCTCAGCCCAGGTGAGTGGCCACGGGCCCTTGGGACTCTGAGGTGCTCCCAGGTGCCGGCTCACAAGACACTCCACTCACAATGTGGCTCTTTACCCGGCTGTCCTGGTTTGCACGTCACATTTATGGCCATGACAGGAACAGGGCTGGCCGGTGGGAGCAGAGGACAGAATGCTCAGGGTAGGGGTCCCAATGTCCCCACTCTGTCCTTCCTCCTGATGCATCATGGCCTTGAATTTATCAATTCTTTTTTCATGGGTTTTGCTTTTGTGTGTTGTGTCCAAGGTCCCAAATCTAGGTGACCAAGCCCAAGGATTTGTTCTGTAAAATTGCACTCAGTCAAAAGGCCACACTCAGGGATCCAGAAGGACACATGTGGCCCCAAGGCCCAAGGTTCCCCACTCCACAGTGGACCTTATGCATATTTAATTAGCTTCATACTTAAGAATGTCTTTTTTGAGCTACCTTAAATGGCATTGTGTATTAATTTCAAATTCCAGCTCTTCATTGCTGATATTTAACTAATCAATTGATTGCATATATTAGCTCTGTATCCTGCAACCTTGCTACCAATGGCTTATTCATTCCAGAAGCATTTTGTTGGTGCCCTCATTGCTAATTCTTTGGGATTTTTTATATAGACATTAGCTTTTATTTCCTTTCCTCATCTTATTGAAAAAATTAGACCTTCCACTGTGATGCTCAGTAGGAGTACACTTCTGACGGTTTGGGCACTTCTATGACTGCAATGGCCTATTTTTTTATTTCTCAAAGTTCTGCAGACTCATACTCCAGCAATTAGTCAATTATGCCTTAGATTTTCTTACCATAGAAATGGTCCACATGTAGAGATCTGTGCCGGTGTTCGTTGGGATGTTGGGATGGTGTGGAGCTACTCAATGTCTGACTGGACATTTCTGAAATTCTATGCAGAAAACCACGAAGAGCAGGAGGAGGAGAAGGAAGAAGAACCATGAGCCCCCAGGTAGCAATGAGCAAGCAGGGTCTGGAGGAGGGTGGGTAAAATAGGGGAGGCCCAGTTGCACTGGCCAAGATGTCAAAGTAGCCACAGATTTCACAGCAAAGGTGCATGAAAACTGTTTGTTCTTTGATGACATTCACAGAACCAGCGAAAAATTCCTTCCATTAACAAGGTTGTTCACTGTCTTCAAGGCACTTCCCAGTAACTAGAACAAGTCAGTCTTAGGGATTTCTACAATCATGGAATCTACCTGTTCTCCCTCCCATGGCTGAACTCAGTACGAGATGCCCATCTGCTTTCTGTGTGGTTGGCCTTTGCTTGTTGGAAGTGACCCCATAGCAGGGGATATGAGCAGACTGAAATATTTCCACCATGTCACTGCATTGCTAGACGGGGTCCTAGAAGACACAAGAGCTCCTGGACCTACACTCTCAGGAGCCTGTGCTCACTGTGCCTCTGCGGGAACAGTCAGCACGGTCCACGCAGGAGACTGAGCCATTTCGTGGTTCTCTGTGTATGCTGTCTGCCAACACTGTACCAAAGGGGACAGTTGTGTCCCCTTCCTCAGCAGCTCCTTACGTGGCCAGTTCACAGAGCACTTGCTCCTCTCTCACTCCTGCCCTCGAGGCACCCACATTCTTCCTTTCTCATAAGAGGATAGTTTTCTTTCTTTTCTAAATGACAGCCCCTTGCACTCTGTGGCCGGTCCTTCATGGCTCTCATCAGCACCGCCTTGGATCTGGTGTCCAGTCCCTCTTGATTCGGTTCTATTCTTTATGCCACCAGGCTGAGCAGAGAGGAGCAGGAGAAGGAGAAGGCGAATGGAGTCCTTCAGGGCCAGTTGGGTGAAGACCACCTGACTTCTGCCAGTCACCATGACCTGGCTGACACTGACCAGCCTGCCTGCACTGGTGCCATCCTGTTTGATGAGCAGGGCAGCTCCAGTGTGCTGGATACAGGAGGGCTGTTTTCCTCTTCCTGTTTCAGGGGTGGCCTCGCCGCCTCTGGGACCTCTGCCTGTGTCTCCTGATCAGGACCAGCCGGGGAAGCCGTGGTGCCTGATCTCTCTGAGCTTAACATTCTCTCCTGTGCACCCCCAGGCTCAGCGGGGAGGAGGAGGAGGTCAATCCCACCCAGCAGACCTCACTGCGGGAGCAGCATGTCACTGTCCGCAGTGGCCAGGACCTCTCTGAGTCCCGCTGCCCTTCCCACAGTGCTGCCCTGCTGCCTGATGCGGGAGACGTCTGCGCCTGCCCAGGTACAGCTGGTGAGTGTGTCCGGTATAAAGTAGATGAGTCCAAGTGTCCTCCCAGGGAGCCTCCATGTTCTCTGTGCCCCTCACCTGTCGCCAGGTAGAGAGATGCCAGCAGGCCCCGGAAACACACTGATTTGGATGAGGGTGGCCGCCTGAGCGTTAGGCACAGACATCAGGTGTGTCAGGCAGCCAGGCAACTCCCGAATCCCGGGCCAAACACTTACCCAGGGGACACCACGACAAGGTCACAGTGGGCACACCAGAGCTAAGCAAAGTGGGGGAATTGAAGGAACTGTAACCGACTCTCAGCCACCGCTGATGCCTGTGCACGGCAGGGGTCTGCACGAGCCCGTTCTTTCATGTTGGGACTTGTGATTTGTCCTGCAGGTTCTGATAATTGTTACAAAAGCACCAGTGACTGTCCCAGTAGGTTGGTGGTCTTGCCTGTGTCTGTGTAAATGTTACTGTAGTTCCTGGATTCCAGGCGCAATCTCTCTGTCCCCTCTAATTCAACTGATCCTTGCCAAGCCTGTGTCGGAATACCAGAGGAATTAAACCTGTCATGGCCACATCTGCAGTTGTCCTTGATATCAACAGAGACGGGGCACATAGCTAGAGAAATCCGGAAGAAACCGTGCAAGTGTCCTGTGACCTTGAGACCGAAATATGTTTTAACTTTTCCCAGTAAGTTCAGACCTCACCATGACAATCACCCGCCACGCTGGGGGTGTTTCACAGGACGGATCAGCACGTGGTCCCTCCCCACTGCCTCAACGTCCGCAGACGAGATGGGCACAGCTCTCTAAGGGTGTCTGAGGTCACACGGGTCATCTGTCTCCAGGCCCAGATGGGCCCAGCGTGTGTCATGGTGGGAATGGCACTATTTAATGTCTGGACATTTCTCAATTTGTTTGCAGAGAACTATGCAGATGAGGAAGACAAAGAAGATCTAGAATCACTGGCCTCCAGGTGACAATGAATTATCAGGGGCTAGAAGCAAGGGTAGGACATGGCAGGGCAGGGTGGTGTCTAAGGACAGAACGTGAGGCCAAAGTCACCAAGATTTCACACTCGAGGCAAACCCAACCCACTGGTTGTACTGACGCATTCCCTGCCACGGAGCTGGCAGAGCCCTGCAGCAAGGGCGTCACCTCCCCCGTGGTCCCTCTACTTCATGGCACTAGTAGCGTGAGTCTGACAAAGGGAACTGACCGGTCTCAGGGGCGTCTTGCCCTTGGATAGATTCCCGGGTTCTCCTGCGTGAGGCTGTGACTGGCAGAGCGTGCATGTCTGCTGTCTACACTGTGGCCTTGGGTCATTGACAGGAATGTCCTCGGAAACAGTCTCCCATGGCACAAGTTTCAAACACAAGTCCTAGAACACACAAGATCTCAGAGAGTGTATACCACCTCAGGCCCCATGTTCCCTGCACTGCTGCGTGTGAAATTGACCATCATATGTCCCCAGTGTTGAGCCAGGGTTATGGGTCCCTGTGTGCTGTGTGTCCTGCCTGCACCTGACAGGGCGTCTGGGGTCTCTTCCTCCTTAGATCCGCATCTTGTCAGTGCACTTTGCACTGCCGCGTGGTCTCTGTCTCTCTATCTGTCTCTCTCTGTCTCTGTCTGTCTGTCACCCCCAAGCTCAAATCAGCCGAGCTGTGCCCAAGACAGAGGGGGAGGTATCCTGCCTCCTTTGCGAAGGGAGGCCACACGTCATTAGACTGCCACCTTCTGCTACCCATCAGGCCCCGCAGGGTGCTGAGGTGTCTGATCCGTCCTGCCTTCACCTTTGGTTCTTAGTCTCACCACTGTGCCCAGTGAGCTGCAGGAGAACACAGGGACTGAAGGTCGGTCACAGGCACTGACGGAGCAGGATTTCCCTCCTGGTGGTGCTGACCTGTCTGAATGCCAAGAGCCCATCAGAAGCGCCGCCTCCCTGTCTGCCCAGCATGAGGTCGGCTGTGTTCTGGATGGAGCCCGTGTGTCCTCCCCTGATAAAGTTGGTCAGTCTCACTGGCGCCCCAGGTGGCCTGGCTGTGCTCAGTCCTCTGCCTGGGCTGAGCAATGTCCCTGCAGGCCGACCCTGGAGACATGGTTGGTTCCCGTCAGGTGCTTGGGCAGAGTTTTCCGCACAGAGGGGAGGTGGGTCTGGGAGCTTTGCCGTCTGCCCAGCCCCTGACCGTTTGTCTGCCAGCCCGGGCAACTGGGATCTCTGCTTCCCAGGCACACACCCGACAGGTGACATCTCCTTCATATACTCAATGTCTTTCTGTGTTGCCACGGTCACTGGGTGGTCTCACTGACCCGCAGGGACATGAGAGATGGGTGTTCTGGGAGGACGTAGCAAAGAGAGCACTAGGATTGCTCCCACTGAAGCCTCTTCTGCTTTCAGCCCCCACGCAGGAGGCCTGTCCCCAAGGGCCTTGGAGTGGAGACTTGAGCCCCTGCGTGTCACAGGTGCAAGCTGCAGACACACAGCTGCAGCCAAGCACCCTGGTGAGCGACTGTCTGCGGCTGCCGCTGGACCAGCAGTGGGGTCGTGGCTGTGGCTTCGCCACATGGAGCCTCCCCTGTGAGCCCTGGATCCTCGCAGCCAGCGCTGACTCTGGGCACCAGTGGCTAATCCTCCCAGGTGGGCAGGACAGGGGAGCAGGAGGCTCTGATGTGGGGGTTGCTGTCACCATGGTGGGGGGCGGGGAAGGGATAGCGGGGCCCCTCCATGCTCACTCAGGGCCAGGTGGAAATCCACGGTGCTCTCCCATTGTGAGAAGAGCAAGGTCTTGGGTTTTGGCTCAGACCTGCCCTCAGGTCTTGACATGACACTTCTTATTTGTTCACCTTGGCTATGTCACTTGTCTTCTTAGGTCTTCACATTTGAATTCACACACCTGAGAGCCCTGAAACATAATATCTATATTTAATTGTTCATGTGATCATTAACACAATTTCCAGAGTGGCTGATTCAGTACCAATTGTTCAACTAAAACTATGACCATGTCATATCTAATCCTTCTATCTTCCAGTGATTTGTCACTTACATAGCGATTTCACTGGATTTTTTTTTAACAATGTTGCTCCTGGGCCCACCCACAGGTCAGTCTCCCGACATATCCAGGTTTTATTCCAGTTCTTTAATCCTCTTTTTGGAATAAAGGACAACCTTTTTTGTGAACTGTCCAAATCAGTTTGCCCTGTGACTGTCCCACCTAGTTGGTCACCTGCAGGCATGGCAGGGCCGTGTCCTCAGTTTCCTTCTCAGAAGGACCCACTTCTGCTCAGACTGTCTTAACACAGAGCTCCCAGCCCCCACATCCTGCCCTGCCCCTCCTTGCTCTCTGTCCCTCTCCATCTCCCCCTGGAGCCTGTGGGGCTGCCTGGGGCTCCTCTGTCGGGCGATGCCCTCATGTGAGAGGTGACAAGCCGCAGGTACCCAGGACTCCATGAGGGTCATGAGCGGTCAGGAGCCCCAGTCTGGCCCCTTGGGGAGGGCTCCTGTGAAGGGCTCAGTGCTCACACGTCGTGAATCCCGGACTCGTGTCCTGGTAACTTGTATCATCTAAGCCTCTGCTCTTCCCTCCGGTCTGTCTTCCAGTTCTTGGATTCCCAGGAGCCCAGCCAAGACTCCCCCGGCTGGCGCAGGCAGTCTGCCCCCTGCTCGCTGGCCCGAGTGGCCTCAAGCCGAGGATGAGTGAGAGAAAGTTGCTGTTGAGCAAGTGGAGAGTGGCGTGCAGTGTCCCAGGCCTGCGGCTGCGGGTGCAGAGGTAACCCCACCTGCGGTCTCACACGCACGCACTCCTGCTGCTCTCTGTGCGAGGTGACAGGTCGTCTCCGGCTGCTCTTTCTCTGCCACGTGTGTTCCCTCCAACAGCCGCTGTAACCTCCGTCTGGTCTCGATGGTCAAGTTGATCATTGACTTTGCAAGGCCAGCCAGGTGCCTGCAACGCGCCTGCCAGGACTCAAGAGTTTTCCTTCTTTTCCACCCTTGGGAACCCGTAGCTCCCTAGGAATGGTCCCCGCCGTGACTCGCTCCAACCTCTGAATGAGAACAGTTCAAAGTGAGCACATCTGTGGCTCCTGACCAAAAGGAATGTAGAACCTGGTCCCAGGCAGGAGACCTGCACTGGCCTTGTGAGATTTGTGTCCAGCCCCAGAGGTGCAGGGCTTTGTGACGGGGGTGCAGTATCCAGGGACTCCGTGTCCAGGCACTGTGGACTCATTGAAGCTGACATTAGCTGAAGAACACTGAAGGCACCCTATAGTGACGTCAGTGCAGAAATAGTTGCACAGGGCAGGACATCAATCCTCGTAGACCATGGGGTGCTGAGGCATCTGCCCTCTCTCCATGTCATTCCCGTTTCTACCTCTGCAAGTCCAGGCAAGAGTCCCTGCTCTCTCCGTGCAGTTCCATTGGGAATCTTCCTTCTTCCTTTCTTTGCCGACCCTCTCTAGGAAAATACTTTTACTGTTTCTAAATCCTGATCCCTGTCCCAGCCAGGGTGCCCCACAGCCCCCAGTGGCTTGTTGATTTTTCCATTGGACCCTTTCTCTCCTCCTTGCAAACAGTGTGGAAAGGGCCAGAGGCCTGGGTTCTAGTTCTGGGGTTGTCAGTAACAGGTCACGTGGCTTTAGTGGACTCTCAGCCCTTCGGCGCCACGCTCTCCTCGTCAGACCAAAGGGACTGGACATGGATGAGTCTGAGGTCCCTGCTGTCTCTCACAGCCAGGGGTCTTCCCCCAGCCACCCACCCCTCCCTGAAAGTCTGGGATGTGGGGTTATAAGAGGGCCTGTTTCTCTGCAAAGGGCCTCTCCCCCTGCAGGTGTCTGTCTCTGAGTGTGGGGGTTGACACTGAGCATGTCCCTCACCAGTAGGTGTGAAAAGCCATCACTTTTCTGAAAACAAATGAGAAAAGTGGCTGATAGAACCAGGTCCTGGTTGGGCAGGGACAGAGTCCCTATATCCTGCCCCTCAGGGTGACCTTAAGTTCAGGGAGGTTTTCTTCTCCCCTGTGGCTGTCTCTGTCCAATTCAGCCCAGCCTCCCACAGGAGTCCAGTGTGGCCCTGGGTCCGTCCCTCTCACCCACCCCTCCCGACTCAGCCACCAGCAGGACTGACAGACTCTCATTGAGTTTTTTTTTCTTTTTGCAGATACCAAGTACTGTTAGAACTATGAAAAAAGTAAAAGTGTTTCAGAAAAAGTACCATTTCTACTTGAAAAAAAAAAACTATAACAGTTGACATGGATATCATTCGGAATAAATAGTTTAATTTCCCTATTTATTTCTATACAGTACCCTTTCCCATATTTTACCCTGTATTTATCATAAAGAGAAAGCATAATATTTTATGTTAAAACATTTTCTTTGACCTCATATAAAGTTATTTAAAATAAATTAAAATGTGCTTGTGAGCCTATTGTGCTAGTGCCTGTGGCCCCGTCCTAGCTCATTCCAGCTGCTGTGACAAAACCCATGAACCGGGGGCTTATGAGCAAATGAAATTCGTTCTCTCCCAGGTCGGAGGCTGAAAGATCCAAAAGGGACCAGCAGGCTCGCTGTCTGGCGAGAACCCCTTTCCTGATTCGTCCATGGCCCTTTCTCTCTGTGTCCCCACGTGCTAGAAGGCAGCTCTCTGGGGTCTTCTATGCAGGCACTCATCCCATTCAAGAGGGTTCTGCCCTTAGGAACGAATCATTTCCCAAAAGTCCCACCTTCTATTAATATTATCATCACCTTGGGGGTTAGGATTTTAACATAAGAAATGGGGGGACTTGGGCATTCGGACCATAGTTCCCCGTGTGGCATCCTGAGATGGAGGGGGAGCCAGAGGGGGATGGACAGGGAGGGTTTGGGCATAGGAGGGGGAGAGGAGGAGGAGGAGGGGGAATGTGAGCCGAACAACAGGTGACTCTCTTCCCTGGCCCCAGCATGGCAGCCCCTCTCTCTAGGTCACCCCTAGATCCCACTCTCTGCTCACAGCTCACCCTGGCCCCTCCCCCTGCAGCCTCTGTTTTCCCACAAGAGCAGCATCTCACCCCTCCTCCTTTCCCTGATTCTGGGGACTCTTCCATGGGGACTCCCCAGGCTTAGGGCACTTTCTACATTATGCACGGAGCTGTCCCCTTTACCACCCATCTCGCCAGTACCCCACTGGCCACACTCTCACCTTGTGGTTCTGTAGAGTCCCAAGCATAAGAATGTCCCCCATGAAAGGGACATGCAGCCTGGACCCCATGAGGTTGGGCCATCCCACTGCTGAGCCTGACTCCAGCCGCAGATATATTGCTTTATATTCTGGAGACGAGAAATCTGACATGGGTCTCACCGCACTAAAATCAAAGTGTCAGCAGGGCTGTGTTTCTTTCTGCGGGGGGATTCTGTTTTCTTGCCTTGAATTTGGGTACCAAAAATGCCTGGCTTTGCACAAGAAGGAGAAATATTTTCCATATGGCTTTTCTTTAAAAAAAAAAAAAATTTCCTGTCAATTAGCTAGAGGTGTAATAGCAATTCGGCATACACTGGTTGTCACTATGAAAAGTATTCCCCTGAGGATATGTATTCTTATAGTCCCAACTTAAAGCACAAATAGAACTTGGACATTCTAGTATATCCCTTAGTACACAAACTTTTGGAGATATCACGTGCATCAATCTCTCTTTGACAGATGCTGGATAATAGTCAGTTTGGGCTTCAAGACAAGCACCAAATTGTTATGTAGCTGGTGGAAAAGAGTCACGTGCTTCAGGAGCAAATAGAAAAACTGACATCTTAGCATGCAAATCAGAAAGGCTGACTGTTATTTGCTCTCCAATTTGTCATGGACTTAGACTATGCAAAACCCAGCTGGCCAGTCCAGGGTTCCATTTTGCATCTGCTCACATGTCTCGAGAGGTGCTCAATAGAAACTTAGAACTCTGTGACGTCTGCGACGTCATCAACCACAGCAATAACAACTGCAATAGTTAGATTGGCTTGACTCATTTATTTATCAAAAGTTATTGGTAAAAAAAAAAAGAAAAAGAAAAACAGAACCGCCTCCCCCCAACGTCATCCAGAATCTCCAAACTTCTTCCTCCCACTCTGATCCTCTTCCCCTGTGTGCTTCCCTCTCTTGGATCCTCTGGGGTTCCCAATCGTCATTCTGAAATGAAATCTCAGGCCAGAGCACAAAGTTAGGAGGCCTGCACACGGTTACTATTGCACAGTAATGATCTAAAACCAGACACACCCACACACAGTCACTGATAAGTGGATTTTCAATGCACTTAATTTATCTACACAGTTTACCTCCTTGAAAAGGAAACCCGTATACACTGTTGGAGGGAATGTAAACTAGTACAGCCACTATGGAAAGCACAACGGAGATTTCTCAAAAAACTAAAAATAGAATTATCATTTGATCCAGCAATCTCACTACTGGGTACCTCCCCACAGGAAAAGAAATCAATGTATCATAGGGACGCCTGCTCTCGCACGCTTATTGCAGCACTATTCACAACAGCAAGGACGTGGAACCAACCTAAGTGTCCATCAGTGAATGAATGGATAGAGAAAATGTGGTGTATGTGTACACAACACAATACTATTCAATCATAAAAAGAAGGAAATCATGTCATTTGCAGCAACATGGATGGAACTGGAGGTCATTATCTTAAGTGAAATAAGCCAAGCACAAAAAGACAAATATTGCATGTTCTCACTTATAGGCGGGAGATAAAAATTTTGAATACATGGAGGTATTGAGTAGAAAAATAGATAACAGACTCCAAGTGTTGGAGGGGGGTGGGGAAGGCTGAAGAGCAGTGAGCTAAAGGGCACTAACGTACAGTAGGATAGAAGGCATAAATTCAGTGTTTGATGGCAGATTAGGATGACTATACTCAACAAAAATGTACTGTCCTTGGATGACACACACCCTGAATAAAACATTATTACATGTTATGTACATGTCACAAAATTTCTCATGTACCCCATAACTTTGCACAAATAAAAAACCTACCTTCTTTGTCACTTTATTTCAGTCTAAGGGGTAGGAATGAGAGCAGGTTCATTATATGAGTAGTTCTTACTTTTGTGACAGCCTTGAATAATTTTTATGGTGGGCCCTGTGTGCCCGAGAGCCCACCCGAAGTTAGTCCACTGTGGCGTGGCCACATGGTTACTTGGTCCAGATCTCCGACTCAGCCGCCCTTTCCTTACCCTTGCCCCTTGTCTAAATCGCCTCACCTTCACCCCCAAAACTGATCAGGTCCTGCTGAAAGCCAAGTGTTTCTATTTCAAAGTGGAGAAAGTTGAAGGTGATCAATCATTAATTAGGCTAATAATTATTTAGGTAAAACAATACAAATGTTCCTTATAAAAATGTTGGTAGAGAAGACTAGGAAAAAGAGTGAGTTGACAGGTGGAGAAAATATTTTGGTAAATATTATACTATCTGAAATTTATGAACCACCTTCACTTATGGGGCATGAAAAACATTTCATCTATTGCCCTAACCTGCCCAAATCTTCTTTCGACCAAGCTGTGATAGAAATGAATGAATAAATGCTTCATCCCTTCTAACCCCACACGACACATGCTGGGCATGTATAGGATCGGTTGCTGTTATCCTTATATAGTGGAGAGAGAAACAAAGAGACTAATTTGCTAAGAGACTTTGCCTGAGGAGGTGGTAGAACCCTTACTCCTTGAGGATATTTTTTCAGCCTTCATTTCCCCTCTCCCTCTCTGCTCCTGTATGGAGAGGATATAGAAGAGCCCCTTACACCCCCCAGTAGGGGGTTAGTGCTAGTTCAGTTGCCTAGTTCTGAATAACAAGCCACCCCAATGTGTAGAGGCTTTGAGCAGCAGCTATTTATTCCTTCTTGTGATCCTGTGGGGAGATCAGGCTCTACCAGGCAGTTCTTTTGCCCCATGTGTACGTGTGTGGTTGAGGGATGTGCAGCAGGGAGTCTGACTCTGGTGGACCCTTTGAAGGCTCCCTCCTTTAGGTCTCTCTGTCTGGGGCTCTGTGCCTGTGCACCCTCATCTTCAGTAGTCTAGAATGACTTTCCTTACAGCGTGGAGACTAGACAGACCTCACCGGGGAGTGTGCCAAGAGAGACAGCTCCGGTGTGCGAGGGCTTCCCAAGCCTCTGTTTGCATCCCACTTGGTAACGTCCGTGGGGCAAAGCAAGCCCAGAGACAATGTTTGTGGGTGGGGGAAGGCGTTGCACAGGTCCATGAGCACGGGGAGGTGGTTTGCTTGGGGCCTGCCGACTAGATTTATGTGAGACCGGGAGGCGGGGGCTGCCAGGGCTGACACAGTCCATTGCTCTTGTCTATTTTGGGTAAAGAGAGGTGGAGCCTATACACTATTGTGTAGGTGTGTTAGATCCGGTTCCCCTTGGCCCCAGGAACAGAGAGGCAGAGTCACTGAGGCTGCAAAAAGGCAAAGGAGTTTATTAACTAGCCCTGGGCCAGGGTCCAAATTCCAGAGCACCAATGCAGTGGCCTCTCCAGGAACCAGGACCCCGCCCTGGGGTAAAGTTTAGGCTTTTATACTTTTCTGTATGCTAGTTTTCACACGACACGTTATTCTGCACACAACACGTTAGTCTGCACATGACGTACTAGTCTGTACACGACACACTAGTCTGCACACGACACACTAGTCTGTACACGACACACTAGTCTGCACTTCATCCCCCTTCAGTTTATTTGTTCCTTTTGTTTAGAAGTGGCCGATCGCGTTGGCTTCAGGTTTGTTGACTCTAAGTTTTGGGCTTTTTGCACTGGTGCCAGTTGTAGTTAACATCATCCAGGGGAAGAGGAGGGTCTCCGACGGGGGCGGGGGGGGGGGGGGGGCTGTTGTTGCATACCTTCTAGTTTTTGGTTACAAGCGATACTGGAAACACACGCCCTGCACAAGCCATTCATGCGCTGATCATGTCTTGCTCTTCTTATCTACTTAGTTGGTTGGAGGGCACCTGGATTCTCCAGCCCTTTATCAGAAAGCAACTTGCAGTTACCTCCCCGGGGCTTTGTTTTCCTTTACTTTAGTGAAGCCTGCCATGGCTCCACTTACGCTAAGCACCAAGCCAGCAAGCCATATATACTGAAGCAGAACTAGGCTTCTCACATCCAGGAAGCCTAGCCTATCATGGAGTTACCTTTGTTCTTATCTCTGTTTTTCATTCTGATTAACTATATTTATTAAACAACTAAAAGCAAGCATAGTCACAGAAGCGAATAGCATCAGTTAGAATCAAAGAGAGCACACATTTTCCTACTATCAATTCCTGTTCTTCAGGTGGAGAACACAACAGGTTTAGCAGCCAGGGATTCTGGTGGTAAAACGTACGGTAGTGGCAGTAACCTATACTATTTTTGCCAGTGTCTGACTATGCACGGGGTGAGACAAGATGTTGCCTAGACTCTCTGCTGGGTCTTGCTGCGCTGGGGAGAGAGGGTGCTTACACTGAGGGAAACGGTGCCTTGCTCATGCACAGAGGCAGCTGGCTGAGCTAGAGGCTGGATGTCCCTTTGATGGCAGACTTATGTTGTTTCCACCTGCTCCCTTTTCTAGCAAAATTAACAGAATTCAGGTTGCATTTGGACAATTGGAACAATATAGAGCACAGGGTACAGGAAGCCATTTTTAAAACCTTGCGTTAAAATTATTACAATGATCAGCGTGGCCCTCAGTAGCGGTGTTCCACATAGAACTCAAACTACTCTGAGCCATTTCCCAAAGCAGTAGAATGGGTTCCCAGAATGTGATTCCATTCCCCACTCTGTCCCTCTCCCTCCCCAAAGGCATTTTCGTGGGTAGT
The DNA here is from genome assembly GCF_041146395.1 of Eulemur rufifrons. NCBI lineage: Eukaryota > Metazoa > Chordata > Mammalia > Primates > Lemuridae > Eulemur > Eulemur rufifrons. The sequence continues at coordinate 1,715,697 of NC_091011.1, read as the reverse complement.
TGTGCCCCAGGAAACCATAAGACACTCTCTGATTTTGACTTTCATTGTTCTTCTGACATGCACTGTCTGTCCATACTTTTGGGACATTTCCTTTTCTCTTGCATACAATTTGTGTTATGCCCACATCTGGGATTTCAACGAGAGTGGTTGCTCTAGGGCAGCGTGTGTTGGCAATGCCACCAGGAGGGGCTGCATGGCACAGAGCCGAGAGGAAAGCCCGGTATCACCAGGGTCCCAGAACCATGAATCCTCACCCTGCCTTTGCCAGTGAAGAACAGGAATTGATAGTAGGAAAATGTGTGCTCTCTTTGATTCTAACTGATGCTATTCGCTTCTGTGACTATGCTTGCTTTTAGTTGTTTAATAAATATAGTTAATCAGAATGAAAAACAGAGATAAGAACAAAGGTAACTCCATGATAGGCTAGGCTTCCTGGATGTGAGAAGCCTAGTTCTGCTTCTGTATATATGGCTTGCTGGCTTGGTGCTTAGCGTAAGTGGAGCCATGGCAGGCTTCACTAAAGTAAAGGAAAACAAAGCCCCGGGGAGGTAACTGCAAGTTATTTCCTGATAAAGGGCTGGAGAGTCCAGGTGCCCTCCAACCAACTAAGTAGATAGGAAGAGTAAGACATGATCAGCGCATGAACGGCTTGTGCAGGGCGTGTGTTCCCAGTATCGCTTGTAACCAAAAACTAGAAGGTATGCAACAACAGCCCCCCTCCCCCGTCGGAGACCCTCCTCTTCCCCTGGATGACGTTAACTACAACTGGCACCAGTGCAAAAAGCCCAAAACTTAGAGTCAACAAACCTGAAGCCAAGGCGATCAGCCACTTCTAAAAAAGAACAAATAAACTGAAGGGGGATGAAGTGCAGACTAGTGTGTCGTGTGCAGACTAGTGTGTCGTGTGCAGACTAGTGTGTCGTGTACAGACTACTATGTCATGTGCAGAATAACGTGTCGTGTGAAAACTAGCATACAGAAAAGTATAAAAGCTTAACCTTTACCCCAGGGCGCAGTCCTAGTTCCTGGAGAGGCCACTGCCGTTGGTGCTCTGGAATTTGGACCCTGGCCCGGGGCTAGTTAATAAACTCCTTTGCCTTTTTGCAGCCTCAGTGACTCTGCCTCTCTGTTCCTGTGGCCAAGGGGAACCGGATCTAACACCAGGACCCGCTGTGTACATTTAGAGGATGAGTTTAATTTCTCTGGCTTTGAATTTTTTCAACCTCACCAGGAGCTGAAACCAAGAAATCTCTACTGTCTCTTCTCTATAATTTTAAGATAATCAAAATTCTCTTCACTGTTGGTTGACCTTTACAGGCTTAGGATTTTTTATTTTAACCAAAATCAATAGGAGGTTAAGAAATTCATAGTTCTCACCAAACTCCAAGTAGAGAAAGTTATGTCTTGAGACCGTGGGGCTGGGCGTGAGTCTGGAGGCCTGACCTGGGCGAGCCCGTGTCCTTCTGGCCAGCGGCCGGTCAGCCGCGTCCGCGCACAGACGAGGAAAGAAGAGGCAGCTCTGGTGCCTAAGAGCGTGGCAGGCCAAGTCCATCGTAAATAAAGGGTTTCCAGGAGGATAGAAAATCTCTCACTTTCTGACACACGGGCAGTTCAGTGAGTGAAATCCTTGCTAATCAAAACCCCGTTAATGTGAAAAAGAAATAAAAAAAAAAGAAAGGAGAGTAGAGAAACCAAGATGATTCAAATAGTACAAAATAGAGAAAATAATGAAGCTGATTAAAGTGAGTTTGTGCCACGAGAGTTTGTTGGTTTTTATCTGTATCAAGAAAAGATTTTATTATGCCCCTGTGTGTGCATGCCAGTGTCATGGTCACTGCACGGAATTCTTGCCTCCCAAGGACTTACCCTGCTGCTCATGGAAAGTCGCCTGGAGACAAGAATGTGCTTCTCCTTGCAGCAGGGACTCTGCTGACACTTCCCAGTTTAATCAGTTTCTCTGCTGGAGCCAGAGTTATCTCTTATTGACTCAGCAACAATTAACTTTTTAACATAAGCATAGCCTTCAACCACAAATATGCCACAGTTTCAACACGTGATGTGTCAGCCCTTGAGTACTTGTTAACTAGGGACTTTTATCTTGCCAGGCCTCCCAAGAGCTTAACAATTCAGTGCATAACAAATATCAGAAAATTTATTACTGTGCATTTGGCTTTTGTGGATGGCGAATAAAGAATGGGTCATGGGAATGGCACGTCTCAGAGTAAGTTACATCTGGAAACCACCATTAACAACCATTTATTTTAATATTTTCTAATCATAAAATTAATGTATTCTCATTACAAGAATATTGGAAAAACTGGAAAACTAGAAAGGAGAAAAACTTAATCACAGTTCCCTTATCCAATGGCAGAGACTTATATTTCAGTATTTTCACCCCAGCATGTGGTTTTGTGCAATTATACCTCCTCCTCACTGTCCCCACCTCCTTGCCTACTTATTGTTAAGCATTGTTACTTATTCTATGTGTGTTACCCAGATAAAGCTGGGTCACTCTGTCCTGTTCTTTGTGGCTTTGATAAAATCAACTCAAAACTCCTCTTCCTACATCCTATGGGAAGTTCAGGGACCTCCTCAGGATTTCTGGCTTGGACTTCTCACTTCTACTGAAATGTCAGTTCCAACTTTTTGTCTTGTGAATGTTTTCTAATCTTTCACACTACTTTGATCCAAGTGAGGGACTAGACACTTCTCCGCAGTTCTCTTTGGGTGTGAACATCTGTCTGCTCGTTCCTCTGTAGAGCAGGAACAGTGTGGTTTTGGGAATTGAATCCAGATCCAGCCTAAGCCAGTCAGATAATTCCATTCCTCTGCTTGGAATTATTTTAGGAACCCAGGTTTAAGCCAATCAGTGTGTGGCATTTCCCTGGTGACAGTTCTTAGTTCAGGGACAAGTACATATACTAAATGATTCCAATCAGAATGAAGAGGGGAATTTAATTTCACAGTTAGATAAGAGACTTTCTCTCCCACTTGTTGTGACTACTGTCTCTGTTGGCAGCTCCCTGCATCTGTAAGAATAAAGCTCTCCAAAGGAGAGGACAGAGTGCGAAAATCGCAAAGTCCAAACATCTGCATCTCCACTTCCGTGAGCCAACAAAATCCTTTATCGTTTAAGCCCTATGGAGACAGTCTGTTACTTGCTGCCAAAAGCATATTAACTCTTACGTAATCTTTCCTTCCCTGTCCCCACCCCCAGCAATATTCACACAAGTGAGCTACCTACTAGAAATTTTCTCGAGCTGGGGGTTTATATCTCAGAACCATAAAGCACAAAATTTGACATTGAATATTGTGTATAACACTTTTCTTTAGTCATTTCTGTCCACATTTTTGGTTATTTCCTAAGATGGAAGTCAGTTGATGATTTTAAGCGATGTTTGCTTCAAAGCGCCCGCTGACGACAGCGTGGAGAGGAGATGCCAGGGGTGTTGCGGGAGGGGATCCAGACATGGAGAAGCTGCATATGGAGAAGCCCTGTCAGGCAACAGTCCTGGAGACAAGATGCAGAGAGAGCAGTGAGCCTGTAGGCGCGTGTGGCTCAGAGTCCGCAGGGTCCACAAGCTCCGAGCGGCTGTATTTGTCCACAGGGAAAGGAGCTGGGGGAGATGGTTTGATTTCATGTTGCGGCCTTACTATACTCCAGATATCACAGGAAGCTTGGGGACACAATATTGCAGGTTTATGGTCGCCCCTGCTCTGGAGAGGTTCATGGCTGAGGTGAGCGGCAGACACCCAGCAGAGCAAGGGTGGAGCTGAGCCGTCAGGTGTGTGATCTCGGGCCGCCCAGGCCCCCGGTCAGTCACAACCAGGGGTCAGCAGCCGCCCCGTGTGTTAAAACCCCTTCGGCCCTGGTGTCACGTGGGATTTTTCTGAGTCCTGTTCGCTCTGCTTAAGATCCACATTTATCCTGGTTTAAAATCATTCCGAGATGAGTCAGAGCCACCCCCGACACCCCAGCCCTGCCTGTCTGCAGTAGGTCCCGGTAGACATCTGCTGTGTTGTCACTTTCCTGCTTAAAGCCCTTCGGTGACGCCCTTCCTCTCTGAGGTAAAGTCCTACCCAGCCAGGTGCAAGGCCATGGTGACCTCTCCTCCTCCTCTTCCCCCTTCCCGTTCTTCACCTCAGTGCCCACTGTGGATGCTCACGTCCCACCGAGTCCCCCTGAACCCCCACTGCCTTGACCTCAGATGAGCCGGATCCACTGCAGAGGTCAGTTTTCCCGGTCTTGGGTGGAGGGAGGGAGGAGGGAGGGAGGGAGGAGGGAGGGGGGAGGGAGGCACTGAGCCCGGAGCTGGATGTCGGGCTGCGGTCTCATCTTCGTCTTCCTCCGCCTGTCCCGGTGAGCCAGGAGCCTTCCCTGCAGACACCTGGGGTCTGCCACAGATTTCTCTAGGACTCTGAACTTCCATGCTTTAGGTTCTCTACTTGTCACATGAGAAGACGCCCCTTTGAGTCTCTCTCACTCGGGGCTTCCCTTTCCTTTTTTTTTTTGAGATGGAGTCTCACTCTGTTGCCTGGGCTAGAGTGCCGTGGCGTCTCGCTCACAGCAACCTCACACTCCTGGGCTCAAGCGATCCTCCTGCCTCAGCCTCCAGAGTAGCTGGGACTACAGGCATGTGCCACCATGCCCGGCTAATTTTTTCTATATATTTTTAGTTGTTCAGCTAGTTTCTTTCTATTTTTAGTAGAGACGGGGTCTCGCTCGTGCTCAGGCTGGTCTTGAATTCCTGAGCTCAAACAACCCACCCGCCTCGGCCTTCCAAGTGTTAGGATTACAGGCGTGAGCCACCGCGCCTGGCCTTTCCCTTTCCTTTCAGCGTCATTTCATTGTCTATAACTAAACCAGCGAGACCTCTGGGCCCGGCACTGTAATTCTGAATTTCACTGTTAATACACATAGGTTGTGTCTGCCAATGGGACAAAGCGACCTTAAATCCCAATTAAACCTGAGATTTTGCTTTCAAGCCAGTTTTAGAGAAGGCGTTTATGCACGAATGTCTGTGTGTGCTGGGTACTGTGTGGGCAGAGGAGGCACAGACGTGGCTGTGAAGTGGTGTTCACCCTCCAGGCATTCACAGGCTTTCTGGGGAGAGAGACAGTAGCTAACGGATTTAACGATGGCAATCCAACGATGATCAATGACTATCAAATGATGAGCAAATGACTTAATGATGACAATCCACGTGATAAATGCCATAGCAATGTATAACAACATGCCCGGCCAGCAAAGAGGAGGGAGGGACATGGGATGGGACTGCACAGATGAGGCGATGTTTGCACCCGGCCTTAGAGGATGAGGGATTTCAGCAGGGCAAGAAGGCGGAGGAGGACTTCCAAGAAGAAGAAACAGCATCCCTTCATTCACTGCACAAATATCTACGGTAAAAAGGGAGCAAAACCAGATGGGAACTTGGTTCTATATAGCGTAGGGGTTTGCAGTGTTGTGGAGCCTGAATAACAGCAAGAAAACTTGGCAGGTGTGTGATTTTGAAAAAACTCCTTATTATGGAAAATTTCAAACATATACAAAATAGGGAGAAAATAAGGCCCCATGATACACTTGGATCATGATTCTTGTGGCTCCTGTGCACTCGCCAGCTACAACCAGCCTCAGCTGTTTATTTTGAAGCAAATCTCTGGCATTGTAATTTCACCCTTAATATTTCACTAACAGGATGGTTCACGTTGTGGAAATGTAAGTTAGTACAGTGGGCCCAGGAGACAGGATGGGTCGGGTCAGAGAGGATGAAGAAAAGTACAACCAAGACTGCAACCTGCTCCCCAATATCCACACCACAAGTCCCGCATCACTCAGGTGGCAATATACCCAGCCTGCCTCCCAGCTAGTTGTAGACATGTGACTAAGTTCTGGCCAACACCATATAAGTGAAAGTTGTTGAGAAGGACTTCTAGGAAGCCTTCTTCAAAGGGGAGCAGCAATTTAGAGAAGACTCCCATAGGAGTCTCCCTCTTATATTTCATTTTTGCAAAGGTCGATTTGATGGCAGGGGCCCCAGCAGCCACCTTGGACCTTGCAGTAACCCTGAAGATGGAAGTTAAGTGCTGAGGATGATGGGAAGGAAAGTACCTGATGACTTCTTGAAACCACTGTACCAGCTTTGGGCTCCCTTGTCCAGAATTCTGCATGGCAGAATATATCACTGTGTGTTAAAGTCACTATTACTTTCGGCTTTCTATTATACACAGCTAACCTAACAAAAGATAACGTGAGCCTTTTCTAGACAAGGATGTCTCCTGAATTGGACAGTTTCTAAGAAGTGGACAGAAGACTCCCAGTTTCTAGCCAACTGACAAGCAGGAAATGAAATAGTCAGTTAATAAGTCTGCTTGTCTCAGTTATTCATAACTGGACTAGGATCAGGTATCACCATTTAGCTGATGGCAGTTCCCATGCTGGTGGCAGCTGAGCTGGAATCCTATCCTAGAAGAGTTCAAGTTTTTTTTTTTTCTTTTTTCTCTCCAGCTCCTTCTACTCATCAGATTTCACTTTGTCATTTACTAATTCATTCAAAGGAAACCAGGGACTGCCTCACTAGAAGCTAAGAAAACATGGCGTGATTGTGCTCACGGATTCTGGAGTGGTTTGCTGATCGGTAGACAAGGTAAGTTTGAGCCAGACGCGGTTCCTCAAATCACAAAGTTCAGGCTGATCTGTGAGAGCTCCCGGCCCCAGCTGTACGCACCAGCTGGAGGGAGAGACAGCTGGATTTGTGCCAAGGTTTCTCTCACGTAGGTGGCGAGGCGGTGCCAGGGCTCAGCCGGACCGCAGAGAGAGCTGCAGGCGGGGTTCCGTGACTTGCGTCTCCTGTATTGGAAGTCTCACCAAAGTGCTCTCTGTCCACTTAGAGCTCCCCAGATGGCTGGTTCTGTTTTAACTTCAGCCTTCGGTGGTGGGTAATTCTATGCGTCAGCTTCGCTGGGCCATGATACCCAGATATTTTTGGTCAAACACCCACCTAGATGTTTGCTTGTGAGTGTATTTATGAGATGATATTAATATTCTTTTTTATTTTTGTTTATTTTTTGAGACACAGTCTCACTCTGTTGCCTGGGCTACAGTGCCGTGGCGTCAGCCTAGCTCACAGCAACCTCAAACTCCTGGGCTCAAGCGATCCTCCTGCCTCAGCCTCCAGAGTAGCTGGAACTACAAGCATGTGCCACCATGCCCTGCTAATTTTTTATATATATTTTTTTAGTTGTCCAGATAATTTCTTTCTATTTTTAGTAGAGACGGGGTCTCGCTCTTGCTCAGGCTCGTCTCGAACCCCTGAACCCAAGTGATCCTCCTGCCTCAGCCTCCCAGAGTGCTAGGATTACAGGCATGAGCCACCGTGTCCAGCCCATTAAGCCTTTAATCATGGTCACAGTCATTGTCATAGGATCATCTTCCTATGTCCTTGTCTTTTAAAGATTAGTAGAATCTTCCAGAAGATGAGAATAGGCTCCTCCTGAGCAAGTCTCGCTTGTAAAGTCACAGGCATGTTGAGCATGCGGCACAGAAGGCAGAATAAAAACCTGATCCCGGAACATTATGTTCCTGTAGGACATGAAATCATTGAAGGTATGGGAAATCCTACCTTATATCGGTTTTACTAGAACCCCTACGATTGCGTATGCACATGGACACACACACACAGAGCCTAAACTTTTTGAGCTTCATACAACAGAGTAATCAAGGAACACACTATGATGCTTATTAGCGATTTATTTGGGCCCAGGTTACTTGTCACTCTGAGCCTGCCTCCTTATCTGTCCAATGAGAACAGTGTTTGTCACAATTATCTTCATTCTACCTAATGCTTCTCGTAAGATTTAAAGGGAATCTTAAGTAGAGAGCACCCGCTAGACAGAAAATCCATGTTATCTCTCGATTTTTCTTCCTCCTGATTTCTATCTGAATCTGTGAGCTCGCTTTGGTTCACTTCGGTTTTTCAAGAGGCTCCGGTTACCTTCTCTCCCACCTATATTGGATTGGGTCTGACGGAAGAAAGAAGGAAAAAAAAAAACATAGTAAAGAAAGCAGAACAACATTTGTTTCTGCAGCAACCGATCAAACATTGCCGATGAGCCGGTCTTTTCTATTTCAGTAAACCAAGGAGGCCTATTGTCACGAGGATGTGAGGGGCCCCGGGTAAGATTGGATGATTACCCCTAAAGGAGACAAAGCAGACAGACTATGGCACATGTGATCTTAGCAAAGAGAATAAACAGTGACCTCTTTGCCGAGTTGGGCCTTAGCATACCAAAGGGAAATAAAGGTGTAATAGGATGCTCAATTTTTACTCTGGAAACAGAGGTTGGTTGGGCACTGAACTGAGAACACTGAATTTTTTACCCTCCTTGATATTCACACAGGCTTAGAGGAAGCCAAAAAAAAAAAAAAAAAAAAAAAACAAAGCACAAAAGAACACTGAGACTAGAAGTTATCCCTAAACCTCAAATTTTTTGTTCCCTTGCCTTTTCATAAGTGAGCAACACACAACATTGAAGAATGGACACAAACTCCCAAAAGGTTTTTATGTGGCCCCATTTATTTATTAACGTTACAAGACCTTAATTATTTGTGCCCTGAATCTTATATTCAAATTGTCATTGTGGCCAAAGCGACTGCACAGTAGACGATAGGGACAGAAGAGTTTACCACCTGCATAGATGACAAGGAATGGGAGTACTGCTGAAATTGCACTACCTAATGGGAAACTGTCCCCAGCAGCTAGTGGATTGGCCGCCTCCCTGTGTCCACCCACCAGAAGCGCTGTAAGCGAACCTCCAGAAAAATGTGTAAGCAAAACAAACACTTCCTCCCCTCCCCACGCCCACCCAAGGGCAAGGCACAGCAGGACACTCCTCCCAGGTCTCTGCTAAGACACGCCCTCTTACCTCCATGCCTTGGACAACTGGAAATCGTGACCCAAGTTGACAGCCCGGGTCATAAGAAGGGGACGAGGTGGGAGACTGTGCTGGCCTCGCCGACTGTAGCTTTGGGGAGCCCCTGTACCTCCAGGGGCCCACTTCTGAAGCCTCAGGGTGCCCCCTCCCCAGTACGATTCCGGAACAAGACTCCACGTCCAGCCCAGGGCGGAGGCTGTGTGGCCTTGGACAGGTCGCAGCAACTCTCTGAGCCGGTCCCTGTGACTCCCAGCCCAGAAGACCGCCAGCCTCCTCCTCCACGCGGAGACACTCACTGGGCCTGAGGCTGTGCAGTGCGCAAGAGCTGGGTGGGGACAGCGGAGACAGCAGCAGGAGCAGGAGCCTGAGCAGCGGCCTGAGCAGGGCCCCCTTCACTTTTCGGCTCCGTGGGGGCACAGCGCCCGGGAAGGGGACCTGCCCGGACTCAGCCAGGGCCGAGTTCCGAGCGCAGGTGTCCCCGAGCCGCCACTGCCAGGGGCCCTGTGTCCCCAGCCCCCCTGCCTTGCGCCCAGTGCCATGCGCCCCGCTCCAGACTGGGCCAGGCTGGGGCACCCGGGATCCAGCCCCGTCCCTGCACCCGCCCCCTGGCTAACTGCTGGACACGCCCCTCCGGACACCGGCTCCGCCCACCTCCCGTCACCGCCCGGTCCCCTCCCTGGACCTGCCCTGCGCGCCCCCATCACGGACCACTCCCATCCCTGCCCTGTATTCCCCGCCCACTCCCCACCCCGGTATCCCTGCCTCCCACCTGCCCTGCACCTGTCCCCACCTCAACCCCCCGCCCCCCCGCATTACCTCTAAGCCTTCCCTCTCTGGCCTCTCCCTCCCTCCCCCCATCAGACCTGACCTGCGAGGCCACCCGCAATGCCCCTCCCTGGGGCCCTCTCCTGGGGCCCCCTCATCCCAGGGTCCTCTGAGTCTCCACACTGGCTTCGCCCCGACACTGCAAGGCCCATCTCTCCCGGGGCCCTGGCCTGGACCTGGCATCCAGAGGAGTGTGAGCAGGCCGAGGAGTGGAGGACCCTTTGGGGAAACTGAGTCTGGGGCGTTCATTCAGACCTTCCAGACCCACAGCTGCTCCAGGCTCCAGACTGTCTGTCCTCACTTGTCCCCTTTCCCCACCCTCACCATCCACTCATCCAGATCCCCTCAGGCAGGACCCTCCCCTCCCCCTCTGGGCCTCAGGATCCCCCTTACCCTCCAGCATGCAGGGGTTGGGTGGCACGCCCCTTTCTTTCTGCCCTCCACCTGTCTCCACCTCAGCCGTGGTCCTGCTGTCCTAGGTCCCTCTAGCAGGAACCTCCCTTCCCTACCCTCCGCCCCTGCCCCCAGCTACCGGCTACTCTCCTAAAACTCTGGTGTTCCCCGAATCCTCAGGGCTCTCTGTTTATTGAGACCAAGTCCAAACTCTGGCTTTGGTGGCCCTGACCTCAGCCTAGCTCCTTGGACACCCTGTCTCCACCCCACTGCCTGCTTTTGCTTAAATTCTCACTTCACTCTGCTAACCTCATTCACCAACCAACTCGGATGCTTCCAGGAGACTAGAGAGATGCTTCCCTGGCCCCGTCCCCGCTCCCAGGCATGGGGGTCCTCCGGGTGCCTCTGGGCCCTCCCCGCAGGCTTTGGGCCAAGCACTGACACCGAGGGAGCACCGAGCCCCTTATACTCAGGTTTGCCCTGCCTAGTGCCTGCAACCAACCTTGCTCCTACACAGCCAATTCCACTCCTCGGCCCACAAGCCAGCCTTCTGCCTCTCCACTTGTCCCCTCGTCATCAGGCTCTGGCCACACTGGCCTCTGCAGCTCCATGGACCCCCTCCTGCCACCACCATCTCAGGCTAAAGTGGCAGCTGTCCCCTCTGCTTGAGATGCTCCAGCCCTGGCCACCGTCCCCTCCACCTTCGGCGTTAGCTCAGAGGGGCCATCACTGACTGAGTCATAAGGCCTATAGTTTCAAGGGCGGCCCTGACAACACTGTTGAGCCTCAAAGAGCCACTAAGTCCTCACCATGAGTCTCCCTGCTCTGGCCAGATGTGACCCCTACCCAGCAGGAGAAGCTGCTCCCCACCCAGGTCGTTCCTGCAGCAGCCAGACCCGCTGCACCACACAGGGCCCTCAGCTGCCAGATTGCACTTCCCTGCCGGCTGAGACGCTACTCAAACAGGCCAATCACATCCTCCCATGGGCACCAGGGGCCGTCTCAGCCTCTTGTTACTACAAAGCCGGCCTCCCAAGCCCCCGCTTGTTCACTGTGCTCCCTGGTGCAACTCCCCCGTGCCCCTGCTCGGCCTGTTGTGTCCTCCCCTGCAGGTTGACTGATACAAGGTCTGTCCGGAAAGTAACCAGCCACTGTTAATAGAACGAGAACAGTTTGCGTGACGTCGATTAACCTGGCAGCCAAGGAGAGTGGACTGGGATGCGCCTGTCTGAGCAATGGCGACGTCACGGTACCAGTCAGAGGGGCGCTAGACGCCGTGGAGTGAGCATGTGCACCGGGTGGCTGTCACATTCAAAATGACTGAGCGAGTGGAGCAACGAATCTGCATGGAATTTTGCATTAAGCTTGAACCTTCCTTTGCAGAAACTATTTGGATGACTCAGAGGCTTTCTGGGATGATGCGATGAGTGTGGCACAGATCAAAGTGTGGCGCAAACACTTCAGTGAGGGTCCAGAATCTGTTGAAAGTGATCCACGATCTGGAAGGCCCGCCACGAGCAGACCACCTGAGGATGTTGAACGTGTGCGGGTCAGGTGAAGAAATGCTGGGAGAACTGTGTGAGGTCCCAAGGTGCCTACTTTGAAGGGGACTGAGGTGTCATTTTCCTTTGCACAATGTTTCTTGCATCTTATATCGTCTTCAATCAATGTCTCTAATTTTTCATATTACTTGGCTGGATGCTTTCCAGACAGACCTGGTGTGTGAGCAATACACTGGTCAATCGCATCTGTCCAGCATCAGGCGTTTCGTGTGCTTGGCCCCGTGTTGTACTATTTAGGGCCAGAGATTCCTCCTTCACCAAGAGAGTGGTTAGGAGAAAGCGGGAATATTAGCACAGCCTGTCATCCAGTTTAACTCTCTCCACGGTGCCCAAACACGGAACACGATCTTACTACCCCGTGCACGCCTGCTTCCTGTCTGTCTCTGCTGGTGTGTGCACCTGGTTTCCTGCCGGCCCCCCCGGGCCCTGGCTCAAAGCACTCGACACGCAGGAGAAGACCCACCACTTGGAAGAGTCGGTTGATACTTTTCCAGGAATCATGCTAGCTGGGGGGTTTACAAAGCCATTACTAAAAATTAAATTATACAAACCTTGCAATTAAGTACATTATACAGCTGAGTAAACTTTATCTGAAATGCTTGGGATCAGAAGTGTTTCAGATTTGGGATTTTTTTGAGATTTTGGAATATTTGCATTGTACTCACCGGTGGAATATCTCAAATCCAAAAATCCAAAATGCTCCAGTGAGGGTTCCCTTTGAGAGGCCTGTTGTCGCTCAAAGTGTTACAGATTTTGGATCGCTTTTGGATTTAGGATTTTTTGCATTGTGGATGCTAAACGTGTATTGAAAACAGGAGTTTGGCAAGGAAATTCCCATGTAATATGAACTAATAAATGTGTTTGAAAACATGTTTGTATATACCCTGGTACCTATAGGGATGAGTTGGAATATCTAGCTATAAAAGAGAAATGTAAGATGATGTAAGTACTCAAAACTGATCACTTCCTTTTTATTTTACTATATCTTATTGTTCTCTGTATTTTTTTAAGAGACAGGGTCTTGCTATGTTGCCCAGACTGGTCTTGAACTCCTGGCTTCAAGCGGTCCTCCTGCCTCTGCCTCCCAGAGTGCTGGGATAGCAGGTGTGAGCCACCGGCCCCATCAATGTTTTCTTATGTTGAGGGTGAGGCCCTCCATTCTTCGTGGAACCACAAACTGGTGGCTCCTTTTTATCTTTCTGGTCCCCTCTAGGTGCTTCGTCTTCGTGAAGCCCTTTCTCAGGGGCTCCCTTGGCTGGGTGACTGTGCCACCAGGTGAATCCTTGAGACACATGCTTTCCGCAGCTGCCTGGCTCACCTGGAGGCTGTGTGGCCGCCCCTCTCGCCTTGGGCCTGTGTAATTCACCTGGGAAGCCAAGTGTCTGCGCACCTCACCTGGCGGTGGTGGCCTATACGAGTCCAACTTTCCTGGAGGTTGTCTACATCTGTCCCCCTCACCTGGGGGAGCTGTGTCCCTGTTCACCTCACCTGGGGTCCATCTATACCTCACCTGTCTGCCTCATCTGGGGGCTATCTCACCTGGGGGGCATGTCCCTGCCCACCCCCTCAGAGGGCTGTGTACACTGGCCCATTTCACCTGGGGGGGCTGTGTCCCTGCTCACCCCACCCGATGGCTGTCTACACCTGCTTACCTCAACTGGGGACTGGGTCCCTCCAGGGCCAGCACAGGTAGAAGGCAGGGAGCAGGGCAGGGTATGTGTGTGTCTGTCCTGGAAGGGGACTGCAGGTGCCCTCTGCAGCCCTTTGTACCTCCACCGAAGCCTTCGGTGCAACTCAGAGTCAGACACTCCCAGGCACTGGGGTCTGGTGGCCAGCACCGCCTTCCGTCCCTTAGGCTGCGTCCCAGCCCCGACCATTCCTTCATGGAGGCTTCCATGAACTTTGAGCTGAGACAAGGCCTCCAACGGCACCCAGACGAACAAACTGATGGCCAGACCATTCAATAGGCACCCTGACAGGCAGGGTGTGGGTAACACACTGGGAATAAGAGTGCCACACTGAATGCCCTGGTGCGCCTTGGCTCCGCCAGGTTTGTCTGTCCCAGGGAAGATGCCAGCTCAGTGCCAGGAATGTTCTGGACACAACCTGGGCCAGGAAGGAACTGAATAGCCACCGGGCTGCCAGCAGGTCCAAGCACATGCTGGGGTGGGCGCTGGGGAGGGGACTTGCCACCGTCAGTCCCCCTGCAGGATGCTCATGTCTGCTGGAACATTTGTCCCCAGGCAGTGGCCCCCAGGTAAGGTAGACAGGGATACGGCCCCAGGGGAAGTGGATGGGCGTAGACAGGCCCCAGGAGAGGGGCACCGGGACACGGCCCCCAGGTGAGGCGACCCCTTCCTTCCCTTCTTCCCTCCCCTCACGGAGCATCTGCGGACACTGCCCACCAGGCCAGTGAACCAAGCACTCCAGGCTGGCCCAGCCTCAGTGGCTCACAATGTTTAGGAAGATCAGTTCTAACCAGGCGAGTTCAGAACCTCTGCCAGCAAGGCTACCCTCACAGGACCCTGGCGGGGACCAGAACCCTGCAATGTACGCCAGGCCTGAGCCTGGCACCACAGAGGACAGCTTGGGGATGCAGGGGCCAGGCAGCCCAGGGGCAGGAAGGTCTGGCTCCCACGTGGAGAGACATTTTACAGGAGAAGACATTTCATCATTTGTTGATGCAAACCTTCCAAGGCTCCCTTGCCACCTCAGGTCCCCAGTCCCCGCATCAAGTCCGAGGCTTGTCCCACCCCGGGATACAGTGTCCCACTGCCTGGTGAGCCTGGCTGGCCCATTCCCGCCTCCCCAGACATTGGCTTCTCACCTGCCACAGCTCCACTGGGCTTCAGCTCTGGCGGGCAGAGCACCCACCCCCTGCCTCTCCTGCAACCTCTTTTCTTTATACTACTTTACAATTTCATTCCTTTTTTTAAATATATAGCTCTATTGAGATATAATTTACATACCACAAAGTTCACATGTAGGCAGTGTCCAATTCAGTGGCTTTCAATATATTTACAGAGTTGTGCAACCATCACCTTTATCGAGTTCCAGAACATTCTCACCCCTCCCAAAAGGAGACCCGGTCCCCATTGTCAACCCCCCAGAAGGCTGGTCTGAAGGACCACAGGTGGGGCTGGTCTCTGTGATGCTATTTCAAGCAGACAGGAGCGGGGTGGCCAGAGAGAAGGTCGGGACTGACCCTGAGCCAGAGACGCGGAGCTGACCCTGTGTGGTCGCAGGGATGGGGGTCCTGGCACGAGCCCAGCCTCACCCATGCAACGGACACGATGGTGCAAAACGCCGTGAGGATGTCACGTAATTCGGCAGGATGCTTCTCGCAGCGGTTCACTGGGCTTCCGCCCCTCGGGGGAGCTCGCCGGTGGGTGCTGGCAGATGAGCCCCCAGAAAGGGCACAGCCCACGGTTGGATGGTCTTAGGAACAGGGGGTACGTGTGGCTCCCCATGTGAACTGTGGAGAGATGATGTCCACCCACTGGGTGCCCAGGGACTGCCAGACGTGGTAGCTGTCATCACACGTGCGTCACACCGAGGGAGGCGTGACTTTGGTGTGAGCACGAAGGAGCCTTGACTAGAGTATGACTCAAGTGCCGAGGTGCTCCACTCATCGCTGAGACAGACAGCAGGGAATTGTACAGGGTGGGCTCCGTCCCTGAGGAATGGAAATTCTACCCCAGCAAAGTTTCCACTCCAGGGCAGATCCTTAAGTCTCTCCAGTAATTTTTTGTTTGTTTGTTTGTTTCCATTTATATCCGGAAAAAAATTGTATTAGCATTTTAACCTTTTTAAAATGCACAATTGAGTGGCATTTAGTCCATTAATAAGGTTGTGCAACCACCTATCCTGTTCCAGAACATTCCATCACCCCAAAAGGAGACCCGGTTCCCATCAGCAGTCACTCCCCTCTCCCCCTCCCCCAGCCCCTTGGCAGCCACTAATCTGCTTTCTGTGTCTATGGATTTGCCTGTTCTGGACACTTCACCTAAACAGTATGATGCAACATGTGACCTTTTGTCATTGGCTTCTTTCACTTAGCATAGTGTTGTTTGTTTGTTTGTTTCTTTTTAGAGACAGGGTCTCACTTTGTCACCCAGGCTGCAGTACAGTGACATGATCATAGCTCACTGCAACGTCGACCTTCTGGGCTTAAGCCGTCCCGCTGCCTCAGCTTCCCGAGTAGATGGGACTACAGGTTGGTACCACGTCCGGCTAATTTTTTTATTTTTTGTAGAGACAGTGGTCTAGCTATCTCTCAGGCTGGTCTTGAAATCCTGAGCTCAAGTGATCCTCCCACCTCAGCCTCCCAAAATGCTGGGGTTACAGGCATGAGCCACCTCGCCTGGCCAGCATAGTGATTTTTGGTTTGGTTTGGTTTCTCATGAGTCTGTCTTATTTTTCTGGTGATGGACTTGGTGTCTCCAATTTCTTTCTTCGTTCCTTCGCAATCAGGCTCTTGCCCTCACTCTTAAACTTCCCCTGTATCTGAAGTCATCATTGATTTCACCAATAGACAATTTCTTAAAATGAATGATCCATTTGCTTGCTGGTTTTATTTGATTTACCAGAAGCGTTGGACACACAGCTCACTTTTTCCTTGATATGTTTTCATCACTTGACTTCCAGGCCTGAATACTCTTGGATTTTCTCCCATATCACTAGAGTGGCTCCCTGCTCCTTATTGCTGCCTCTTCAATTTTTCTCTGACTTTTAAAATTGAGTCTGGGAGGACACCTGTAAACCCAGTGGCTCAGGAGGCCGAGGCAGGAGGATCACTTGAGGCCAGGAGTTCGAGGCCAGCCTGGGCAACTTAGCAAGACCCCATCTCCACAAAAAAAATTTAAAAATTAGCCAGATGTGGTGATGCATACCACCTGTAGTCCCAGCTACTGGGGAGGTTGAGGAGGGAGGATCACTTGAGCCCAGAAGTTCGAGGTTGCAGTGAGCTATGATCTTGCCACTACACTCCAGCCTGGGGCAACAGAGGGAGACTGCATCTCTAAAAAGAATTAAAAACTAAAATAAAATCGACAGGGCCCTCGTCCCAGTCCATGAGGACCTTGTCCATGGGCACGGCTTACACATCACCTATCAGCGGAGCGTTTTTGAGGTTCGTTCCTGGGGAAGTCTTCATTGCTTATCAAAGGTGCTTGTGGGGTGAGGACAGATGACAGACAAAACCCACCATGGCCCGGCCGACCACAGAAAAGCGCCCCAACTCTCTGATGTGAAAATGACCCACAACAGCAACGCTATCGGTATTGAGCATAATAAGTGTGAAGACCGCTTACTAGGCATGAATCACGTCAGGTGTTTTTTCCTCCTTTTCTCATAGCCATCTTGAGCGAGGATGAGCATGCTGCAGCCCAGAGACACTTGGCGCCAAGTGACAGGCCCAGGATCTGAGCCCAGGTCTGCCGGCCCTGAGGGTGATGTTCTCTTGAGCACGGCTAACGGACTCGTGTCCCGCCCGGGGGTCCACCTGGGACACTCTACACTGGAGACTGGGCGTGTGGCCGGTTCCTCCCTGGTGGGATGAGAGACAGCCGGCAGGCCTCCCCTGCGCCTTTGAGGTGGCAGGGGACAGAAATCTTGGCCTCTGCAGTGTGTTAAATTATGTCCCATAAAAGATATGTCCATGTCCTATCTCCAGCCTAGAACCTGTGACCATCACCTAAGTTGGAAACGGGATCTTCAGCTATGAGGGCCCAAGTCTCACCTAGATGCTTCCCTGGTGACCAGGCAGCACCTGGCGTAGGACCACTGGGGATGGGGTGGAGGAAGGATTGCAGGGAAGTTCGCACTCAGGAAACCAGGATGCACACAGAGCACCGAGACGCCGACTGGAGCGTTCCTTCCCTCCTCCCATCGCCAATGACATCTCCCTCGTGGGTCTGCCCTCCAGCAGTTAGATCACGGGTGTTTCAAAAGGAGAAACTCTATTTATCTCTCTATGCAAGGGGAACCATGTTATTTCACAAATCATTTTGCTTCAAATGTCCTCGTAATTCCTTTTTTTTTTTCCCTTAAGAGATGAGTCTTTCTGTGTCACCCAGGCTGGAGTGCAGTGGCATGATCATATCTCACTGTAACTTTGAATTCATGGACTCAAGCGATCCTCCTGCCTCAAATTCCCAAGTAGTTGGGACTACAGGCACACACCACCACACCTGGCTAATTAAAAAATATAAAATTTGTAGAGATGGGGTCTCATGATGTTGCCCAGGCTGGTCTAAAACTCCTGGGCTCGAGCCATCCACCTGCCTCAGCCTCCCAAAGTGCCAGGATTACAGGTGTGAGCCACTGCACCTGGCTGTAACTCTTTAATAAACATCTTATTTGGCCTCCTGATCGCAATTGTGCTTTGGGTCAGCAACTACCCAGGGACCCTGGGAACCCCACATTTCTTCTGCCTTCCCTGCTGTCGGTCCTCACGCCAGATCTGTGGAGGGTGATGATCCTAACAGCCTTCTGTTCCCCGAGGCCTCTCACTGCAGCTGAGGCTGGCGCAACGGCTCGCATCTGAGGTCAGCTCTGGGCTTCCAGCTCCCCAGGGGGAAAGTTTGATGCCGACAGGAAAATATTGGTGTGATTTGTAAGCTGAGCCAACCCACCCCGGAAGTGATTAATAGGACAATGTAGATGGAGAGCCCATGTCGCCATGGTGTTGGCTGGGCTAGGCAAGGCAGCAGGCGCCATCGTAGGGGACTCTTTGGGAAGCTGATGGATGTGACCCACTGCCCCTTTTTGTTTTCTGAAATCACCAAACATCTGCTGAGTGAGCTGCTTCCTGGGTCCTTTGGGGAACTGTCCCAGCCTTGGTCTTGGAGGAAATGCGGCGTAGAGGAGGAGGGGGCTCTGGCTGGGACTGGCCACAGCCGCCTTGCTGTGTGAGTGGAGAGGGGTTGTGGGGACATCCAGATAATCCCCCCGGTTCTTCTCAGCAGGAATGCCCATGAGTCATTTTTAATCAGTCATAAAGTGGGAAAGAGACAAATGCTGTTAATGAACACTCTCATGCCACACTGTGACGGAACGCTTTTAATTGTCACACGAGGTGACATTGGGGGACACCGCAAGTGTCCAGCAGGGGCGCGGATGGCTAAGTGGATCACGGTGCCATCACACACAGATGAGACATCTGCAGAGACATCAGGCTGGTGCCAAAAGCAAAGGACAGCTGTGTCTGCTTCTGATGGCTGCAGTAAAAATTCTCCACCAACTTGGTGGCTTAACACAACACAAAATTGATCTCTCATAGTTCTGGGGACCAGAAGTCCAAAGTGAGTGTCGTCGGGCTCACATCAAGGTGTCAACAGGGCTGCTTCCTTCGGGAGACTGTAGAGGGAAATCTGTGTCCCTGCTTTTCCAAGTGTCTGTCCTTTGCTCATGACCCTTTTCTGTTGCAACCCTCTTAACTTGTATTATCGCATCTCCTAGTTCTTCCTCAAATTTCTCTCTGCTTCTCTCTTGTGGTTACACTTAGGACACATCCAATACTCCAGAATTCTTGACCCGTTATCTCAAGATCTTTAAGGTAATCACATCTGCGAAGTCCCTTCTCATGTAAGGTAACATTCACAGGTTCCAAAGAGTAGAACATAGATGTCTCTGACGGGATATTATTCAGCCTACCACAACTTTGGCACAGCTGCAATTGGATGGATCAATTCATTATGTGTCATCAGGAAGCGTATCAGCCAAGGATCAAGGTGGGAAACAGAAACCATTTGAGGTCTTTTAACAGAAGGAGGTTTAATATGGAACATTCACAATGACTCGGCTCTGCCGCTGTATTGAGAAAGCAGCCATGGATGATATGTAAATGAATGCATGTGGCCCTGCACCAATGCAACTTTATGGACAAAAACAGGCTGGGCGTGGCGGCTCATGACGGTAATGCCAGCACTTTGGGAGGCAGACGCGGGAGGATCGCTTGAGCCCAGGAGTTCGAGGCTGCAGTGAGCTATGATCACACCACTGCACTCTAGCCCAACAATACAGCGAGATCCTGTTTGAAAAAAAGAAAAAAAAAATACAGCAGGCTGAAAACAGTCTTCCGATATCAAAGAAGTGTTTCCATCACACTCTCACTGCAGCCTGGCCCACCACGCCTGCACACGCTTAAGGGAAGGGCACCCATAAAGGTTACAGGGAGGTTACTCGGGGAGGAAAGCAGCGCTCTTGCAGAATCTTATTTTGCCCACAAGTAAAAACAAGAAGAAAACTAAATGGGTCTTTCACACAAATGTGAACTGCAACCTTCCAACTCAAGCACAGAGAGGAAGAAAAAGAACCACAGGCGGCCGGGCGCGGTGGCTCACGCCTGTAATCCTAGCACTCTGGGAGGCCGAGGTGGGCGGATCGTTTGAGCTCAGGAGTTCGAGACCAGCCTGAGCAAGAGCGAGACCCCATCTCTACTAAAAATAGAAAGAAATTATATGGACAGCTAAAAATATATATAGAAAAAAATTAGCCGGGCATGGTGGTGCATGCCTGTAGTCCCAGCTACTCGGGAGGCTGAGACAGGAGGATCGCTTGAGCCCAGGAGTTTGAGGTTGCTATGAGCTAGGCTGACGCCACGGCACTCACTCTAGCCTGGGCAACAGAGTGAGACTCTGTCTCAAAAAAAAAAAAAAAGAACCACAGGGGACAGGGAGAGAGGGACCCTGTCTAGGTCCCTTGTGCTTAGAACAGGCCACACTCCAGGCCACACCAGGAACAGCCAAATCCCACCTGGCTCTGCAGCCAGGGGCGCCCTTGGTGGATTCCGGGGTCCACTGAGGGAGGGAGGGCTCACAGTCTGGGCAAATGCTCCTAAATGCTCAGGGTCAGTGGGTCGCTGAGCTAATCCTCCCAAGGATGTCAGGGGGCTCTGCCATCACTGAGGGGGACTTCTGGAACTCCGTGGAGCCCAATCAAGTTCAAATAGCGAAAAAGGCAGGAAAGTGGGCTGGGGCCAGGGCAGGGCAGGAGGGCTGCTCGGCGGGAGACAGGCCTGGCCCAGGGACTGTGTCACGCATGGACACAGGCCATGGGCCCAGGCCGTGTCCAGGGCAGGATGGAAGGGAACTTAGGCTCAAGTCCCCAGGGTCTCTCTGTTCAGCAGGGCTTCAGCCATGGGATCCAGTGATGTGACACTTTGTGGTTAATGTGATGTTCTACTCATAGGGCCAATATCATCAAAAAGCCACATTTCAGTGAGGCACACAGAGAGCGACAAATACTGTGTGAATCTACTTCTGTGAGTGACCTAGGGCAGGCAAATTCATAGTGACAGAAAGTGGAAATGAGGTTCCACAGGCTGGGGGAGGGGCCCTGGGGAGTTAGTGTTTGATGGGCCTGGAGTTTGTGTCGGGTGACAAACAATTTCGGGTACAGATAGTGGTGATGGTTCAACATGTTCTGAATGTTCTGACGTCACGGAATTGTACACTTACATATAAATGGGTCACACGATCAATATTACGCATACTTTCCCACAATGAAAAAAAGACCTTGCCTAAGTGTGAAATCAGCATTTAATCACTGCAGTCAATTGCTTCATGAACTGTGTGGTTTGATTTATTAGTTGCGTAGCAGCATTTAAAGATTGGGGGAAATGTGCTTTCTAGATGTAAATGCTTCATAAACTGAACTTTAAAAATAAATAAATCTTACAAAGCTCCGTGTCGGGGGGAGGCGGGAGAGAGAAGGTCCGTGTAACCCAGTGGGATTTCCAGGTTTTTCCACAGAGGGCTGAGGCGACAGCTCCCTCCCGCTCCACTCCAGGGCAGAAGGAGTCCGTCCCCCTGTGCTCATCTGATGGAGGAGACAAGCCGGCCACCCGAGCGAGGCTCTGGAGTTGAGAAGCTGGATTCCTTGGACATTGCTGTCACTCTTCCTATTTGTGGAGGAGGATGACCATCCAGGGGTGTGACACGGAGCGTTGCAGGGTCCCCTGAAGCACCCAGGGGAGGGCTCCACGTGGTCTCTGCTCCACCACCCTCCCTGCCCCATGTTCACAGTCACTCCTCAGGGTCACGTGGAGCTGGGATTTTTGGGAACAAACCTGCCCCAGGCCCCTGCCATGGCTGGTGCTCAGGTGAGTCACAGCAGGGAGATGGCCCAGCTGGTAGCAATAGACCTCATTCTGTCTTGCTCTGAGGCGGCCCCATCCACCCCAGCTGCTGACCTCCAGGGACTCTCCCAGCCTGAGGATGTCCTTCCCCATCCCCCGGTTCATCCCAGGTCCTGCATGTGGTGGGTGCAGCTCCAGGATGATGCGTGGAATGACCCGACCACGCCAGGTGATGGTCCAGAGGTCTGAGCTGCGATGTCCGAGGAGAGAATTGGGGCTCATGCCATGCTCTGTTCGATGCTGGTGCCGCCTCTGGTCAGGGGCTCAGGTTTGAGGCCACAGACTCACCTGCAAGTCCTGCCTGCTACAACAGGGATCGGAGCCAGGTCCGCCCACCTGTTCCTGAAAATGCTAAATATACAATGACCATATGATCCTGGCATGCCCCTTTTTGGGACATTCTCAAAAGAACTCAAAACAGGTGTTCACAGCAGTGCTAGTCACAATAGCCACAGGGTGGAAACAGCTCAAATGTCCATCAGCAAATGAATGAATAAAGAAAACGTGGTTCACCTGTACAGCGGAACAGTACTCAGCCATAAACAGGAATGAAGCTCTGCCACCTGCTAGAGTGTGGATGAAACTCGAGGACACGGTGCTGAGTGAGAGAAGCAGACACAAAAGGCCACGCGGTGTATGATTCCACTGCTATGAAATGTCCAGAACAGACAACTCCGCAGAGACAGGAAGCAGATTGGAGGCTGCCAGGGGCTGGGAGAGGCGGGTAGGGAGTGACCGCTAATGGGGACAGCGTTTCCTTTTGACAGGAGGAAAACGTTCTACATTTAGGTACTGGTGATGGTCGCACAACCCTGTGGATGTGCTAAATGCCACTGAATTGTATACGTCAAAATGGTTAAATTCTGTGTTATTGAAATTTTACCACAATTAAAAGAAAATACAAGCTGGAACCCATTCTACTAAGTGAAGTATCTCAAGAATGGAAAAATAAGCACCACATGTACTCACCAGCAAATTGGCTTCACTGATCATCACCTAAGAGCACATTTAGGAATGACATTAATTGGGTGTCAGACAGATGTGGGGAAGGGATGGTGTATACATACACAATGAGTGCGATGAGCACCGTCTGGGGGATGGACACGCTTGAAGCTCTGACTCGGGGTGGGGGGCAAGGGCAATACACGTAACCTAAACTCTTGTACCTCCATAATATGCTGAAATTAAAAAAATATATTCTATTTCAACTCATGTTTAGGTCCCTTCTGCTTACCGCTTCCTTAAGAATCATTCCTGGCCAAGGCACAAAAAAAAAAAAAAAAAAGCCAGTCGGCTTTACATATCTAAACACTTCCTGTAGCAACACAGCAGCCACATCCCCCTCTGTTTCCTCTTCACAGATCTCACATCTTGCTTTAAAATGAGTCATTCTACATTATATGAATTTCACCTCAATTAAAACAAAACAAAAGATTTACCATTCTAAATGACTGCCCCCTCATGTGGAAAACCAGAATAATGGTTCATTCCCACAAACCCCAGCTCCACGTGACCCTGAGGAGTGACCGTGAACATGGGGCAGGGAGGATGGTGGAGCGGAGACCACGTGGAGCCCTCCCCCGGGTGCTTCAGGGGACCCTGTAGTACTCCGTGTCACACCCCTGGATGGTCATCCTCCTCCACAAATAGGAAGGGTGACAGCAACATCCAAGGAATCCAGGCCGGGCGCGGTGGCTCACGCCTGTAATCCTAGCACTCTGGGAGGCCGAGGCGGGTGGATCGCTCGAGGTCAGGAGTTCGAGACCAGCCTGAGCAAGAGCGAGACCCCGTCTCTACTAAAAAAAATAGAAAGAAATTATATGGACAAATAAAATATATATATACAAAAAATTAGCCGGGCATGGTGGCGCATGCCTGTAGTCCCAGCTACTCGGGAGGCTGAGGCAGTAGGATTGCTTAAGCCCAGGAGTTTGAGGTTGCTGTGAGCTAGACTGACGCCACGGCACTCACTCTAGCCCGGGCAACAGAGCGAGACTCTGTCTCAAAAAAAAAAAAACAAAAAAAAACAAGGAATCCAGCTTCTCAACTCAGTGCACATGTCAACTCTTTACTCCTCACAGAACTGGGCACAATTGGCATGAATCTGATTCTGTATCCTCCATCAGCGCAGCACTTCCTGCAATGCCTGTGAGTTCCTACACAGTGTTTCCTTAGGTGTCTAGCGAAGTGAAGTATCCCAAGAATGGAAAAATAAGCAGCACATGTACTCACCATCCAATTGGTTTTAACTGATCAACACCTAAGTGCACACATAGCAATAACATTCATCGGGCGTCGGGCAGGTGGGAGGGGGGAGGAGACGGATATGCACACACATAATGAGTGCGATGCGCACCGTCTGGGGGACGGACACCACTGAAGCTCTGACTCGTGTGAGGCAAGGGCAATATACGCAACCTAAACATTTTTACCTCCACAATATGCTGAAATTAAAAAAAAAATTAAAAACAAACAAGCAAAAAAAAAAAGCATACTACCTACAAAAAATAAAAATAAAAATAAATAAAAATTTAAACCTCTTTCCCAGGCTTGCATTTTCTCTATCTTATCTTATATAGAGAGTGATGGTATGCAACATTTTTATACTATAATTTGTTTTTATAGGCCGGGCGCGGTGGCTCACGCCTGTAATCCTAGCACTCTGGGAGGCCGAGGCGGGTGGATCACTCAAGGTCAGGAGTTCGAGACCAGCCTGAGCGAGACCCCGTCTCTACTAAAAATAGAAAGACATTATATGGACAACTAAAAATCTATATAGAAAAAAAATTAGCCGGGCATGGTGGCTCATGCCTGTAGTCCCAGCTACTCGGGAGGCTGAGGCAGTAGGATCGCTTGAGCCCAGGAGTTTGAGGTTGCTGTGAGCTAGGCTGACGCCACGGCACTCACTCTAGCCTGGGCAACAAAGTGAGACTCTGTCTCAACAAAAAAAAAAAAAAAAAAAAAAAAATTTGTTTTTATAAATATTACAATTTAATGCTATGTAATTTGGCCTATGACCATTTCTTTATTTAAAAATTCTAATTATTTTAACTTTTATCAATATACTGCTTTTAAAATTATTTTTAAATTATACATTATTTAAAATTAATATTTCTATTTGTACTTGCCTTTGGTCTGAGTTTGCCAATCCATTAAAAAACTTTAAAAAACTTGATACAAGTCTGATGACCAGGGACCAGCTTAACAAAGAAGAGATTGAATTCAGAGGGTTGTTATATGAAAGTTAATGGGTTAAGCAAATAAAGTATAGGCAGGAGGGTGAGAGAAATTAAAAGACTGAAAATGTATAGGGTCCTGCTAGGTGAAATGGTGAAATAAACATATAAACAAGAGAGAGCCAGTGAAGTGGGTGGTTAAATAAGGAGAAAGATGGCAGCTTGGAGAAGAATGAGGTTGCAGAATTCAGAGTATTAGAACTGGAAATGCTAGAGCTTAGAAAGGAAATTCCTTTCACGTTGACAACTGAGGACATGTGTATCAACAGCCCCCCAGTGTCAACGCAATTCAGTTGCTTGTCCCAGGGAAACTTCCCCTGGGGAAGATAAGACTGGAAAGCAATAAATAACTTTGTTGTTTGCTTCAAGAAATGTCTATGGATCCATTTGTCAGAGACAGTAGTTTGCCAACTTGGCCAAACCATTCTCTCATCAAGACTTGGTTCAGGACCCTCTCGCTTGGCAGTTTCCACCAATCCTGAACTGCAAACAAATTTGCCAAGCTCTAATCTATTCCTTGCCTTAAACCACTGATTTTTCCCATCTGCAGATATGAAAACTATCAAGGTGGTGTTCTCTCTAAAGGCAGGATGTTCTAAAAAATTTAGCTTTGTTCCATTAACTATTTTAGTGATGTTTGGGAGTTCAGCCATTTGGTGGTTTCACCAATATCCACTCAGGACCCCCTTCCTGACTTCCTTGATTTCTCAGATGCCAAATTAACTTTATCTCTTAGGAAATAAAAGCTCTTTTAGGAATTCTTTGATTGTCTGATCAGATTTGAAAGTTTTTATTCTCAGTGGAAACCAGTCTGCTATTTATTGATCCTCATCACGATTTTGGAAATTTATAAAAGTAAAGGAGGAGAGACATAGAGATTGATAAATCTGTTTCTTGATTTTGTCCTGGGAGCCAAGGAGTTGAGAACCTATCTCCTCATACTGGTGTCTTTTTGACAGATTATACTTCAGGCCAATTATCACAACGTTATGGCATCTTTTTCTGCACTGTTGTATTTTGTTTATGAGAGCTTGGAACTGTGAGACATTTCCCTCCCAAACCTCCCTTTTGCTGGAATCACAGACATTAGACTGGGGCCCGAGACACAAGATGCAAAAGCCAAATGTTCTAGTGGCCATTGCAGACTTGTGAGTTTTCCTCAGTCTAAACTAAAATCCACGCCTCTTCCGTCTCAGATCCGAGCTCTTCATACAATACATATTTATAACTCCAGATGAAAATCTGCCACTTTCAGTAACTTTTGATAAAAATAAATTGTTCATTTCGGAAGATACTGGAACAGAAAATATAGTTTCAAACATTCAATGGTCTTCAAAGCTCAAATCCTCTAAATCTCAATTTCCTCATAAAATTAAAGTTCTTTAAGAAAAAGGCAAGATCTTAAGGTGGGTTGTAAGCTCTGGTCCCAGTATGAGCTGGAAGACATTGTCAGATACTTTAGAAATGCTATATAAGTTAGGCTAAAATGTGAAAAATAATTTAAAATAATTCTAGGAGTGTAAAATTCAGAGCTCACAAATCTCTATCAATTTGTTCATATGCTGATAGAAATTGTCAATGCAAGAAAATGAAAAATTAGGCCGGGCGCGGTGGCTCACGCCTGTAATCCTAGCACTCTGGGAGGCCGAGGTGGGCGGATCGTTTGAGCTCAGGAGTTCGAGACCAGCCTGAGCAAGAGCGAGACCCCATCTCTACTAAAAATAGAAAGAAATTATATGGACAACTAAAAATATATGTAGAAAAAATTAGCCGGGCATGGTGGTGCATGCCTGTAGTCCCAGCTACTCGGGAGGCTGAGACAGGAGGATCCCTTGAGCTCAGGAGTTTGAGGTTGCTGTGAGCTAGGCTGACGCCACGGCACTCACTCTAGCCTGGGCAACAGAGAGAGACTCTGTCTCAAAAAAAAAAAAAAAAAAAAAAAAAAAAAGAAAATGAAAAATTAAATGGGAGAGTCAAAGTGGTAGCAGCCATGTAAAGGTAATGATAATTTTTTTAAAAAGAACTACTAGTGAGATTTGTTTGTATGTTTATGTGATTTCTTTAAATGTATTTGTTGCCTTAGAAAAGCTACATGAATTTTGTGAACATTGGTTTCTTCGTGTGTAAAATGTATGTACTTCATAGTGGTGTTCGGGGTGTCAGATGTTGATGACTGCTAAGTGCCTTAGAGCAGTGCTACAATAACAGTACAATCCTGAGTCAATATTCACTGCTGCTGCTTCTACTACTAGCTCCTCTATGGAATCTTCATTAAAGATTACATTTCTTAAGGATGCTTTTGGTTAGTAGATTATTTTTCCATAAATCCAAAGAGAGGCATGCGTTTCATCTCTTTGGATACAGGGTAGAAATCACGATAAGTTGTATGTGTTAGCTAAGCCACGCAGACGGGGCTGTGGTGGAGGACTCATCTATATCATTCTTTCTTTTTGTTTCTGCTTCGTCTTCCTTCTTTAATTTTCTCCCCCTCATTTCATTGACTCTGTGCTCATTTGGTTCTCTTCTTACAAATAGGAGGAATACTCTGCTCATTCCCCTCCCATGCCTCTTGTCTGCTCTGCCATCCCTACTCCTCATCCGTTATTATTTTGGGGAGTATCCTTTAATCATGAATTTAAGTACACTACCACATCCCAAATCTTTATGAGTTGAAAGCTCACAGCCTCTGCATTCAACAGTGACTAGCCCTGACTAAGTTACTCACCTGCACACCCTCAGCTTTCTGATCTTTGGAAGAGACAATGATAGATGCCATGTAGAACTGACATGAGAAGTAACAGTGATGTGTGTAATACTGGACAAATGCACCCAGTAAATGGTATTTCTGGGCTTGATGTTTCTTAAGTTTGACTTTGAATTTCCACATTAATGTTTATCATAATCTTTGCCTGACTATTTAGAATCTCAAATACAACACCAATCTCCCTTACTAACTATTCTTTTTGCTTTATTTCTTATTTGTAGAAATGCATCAAGCTATTGGACTTTTGCAAGTTCAAGTGCTTAGAATAATTTTATGCTTTTTTTGCCCCTTTCCTTCAACCAGTTGCCAAATATCAATTCAAAAAAAGAACAGTGATGCTTTATTCCAGTGTCTCTGCTCTAATTCCTATGTTTTATCATTTCTTAATCTACATTCTACACTGAGCTGCGATATTCATCTCTTGGTAGTGATCTAATAATAACAACACTCCTTGCTCAACACTTGCAAAGAACCCTGATTGCCCACAGAACAAAATCTTTACTACTAAGCTTGGAATATGTTTATCCAGGACATGTACACAGCCATTCTACTTTATAACACTGTACTGTGTGCATGATATATCAACTGACAATGAACCACTCACTTTCCTATAGTGTACAATGAGGTTTCCTAACTTAAAACCTTTGTCGATGATACTGCATTAGTTTGCAGTGTTTGGGGTTTTTGCTGCTGTTGTTTTTGTTATTGCTGATGGTACAGATCATATTGTAGTTCAAAAAATTTTCCGTGAAATATTTTAGAATCTCTCTAACTATAACCTCTCTCTTTGATTTCACATAGAACAAAGAGTTCAGAATTGTGCCCATACACTCTATATAGGCTACCCACCTGTTCAACTTGATAGCTCTGTTACAACTGCATAAACACCGTAAATGGGTGGGAGATATACTTAGTTACTGATGCTTTGGCCATGTTTTCTTCCATTCACCAAGTACGCACACCTGGGTTAAATGTCCACCCTCTTAAGGCATTTATGTTTCAGTCACTGACATGGAAATTTATTTTTTTGTGGCACACATGTCTTTTATATGATATGCTTTTGTACATGATAATTCAATAGTTGTTTAATGACTACCTGCTTAAATTTAGACTGGCTACAAAATATACCAATGATTTAAATATAAAATGGAATCAATTTGTACTAGATCTTTAAGCACATCTATGAACAAAAATGAAATACAGTTAGAAACATCAGATTTGGAACAAACATTCAAAAGATGAAGAAAATAGGCAGATTGAATTGGTCAAAGCAGACTTGAGTAAGAGACTAGGTTAGAACTAGAAAACTAAAAGCAATAAGTGAAGGATCAAGGAAATCCTTTCAAGCTAAATTCTAAAGGATAATTTTATATATTTAATTGTATCAAAATACAAATATTTATGGCGATTCTATTTATATTCAGTAATGAAAATTTATTTTTTCTAAATATAGACATTACCTCATATTATCTTCCTTTTTTACTATGCTGAGAAAATATACTTATCTTTTTGCAGAGAAATTTATCCAGATTTCCACTGGGGAGAAAAAACACTAATTATGATTCTGAAAATAGAAGCACACTTGAAAAGCTTCTGTAGAAACCATTTTTTGTTAACAACTAAATTTATAAAGTACATGTACAAGGTTAACTTATAGATAAAGAATATTAAGTTCACCTATATCATACCTCAGAAACTTTGATATAGAAAAATCATAAAAAGACAAGAGTGAGAATCAGAGGGACTATGGGCCAGGATTTATTTAATTTATTTTAGGTAAATTTCTTTCTATTTTTATATTACATAGAATATCAGACTGAGACAATTGATTAGGGTGAATAAAATAAACGCAAAAATTTAAGAAGAGAGTATGGATAGAAAACTGTGTTATTATATGATAAGAGTCTAGAGATGAAATCAGCTGGATATATTGGTTCTTTATTAAGTCCTTGAGGCTACTAGGGACTTTTAAGTAGTTTCTGTCTCTAAAGTTTATACAACATTCCCTATTCTTTTTAAACCAACACTTTTATTCAAACCACAGAATGCAATTTCAGTAAGTACTGAACTTCATTATTTTGAGATCCTTTAAGAGCTTTACAGTTTCCTTGAATCATCCTATCATGCAATGTTTCCATATGCTTTGCTCTCTAGAAAATATACTTCTCACAAACATTCTTGATTTTTATGTGCAATCACTGAATAAGCTACACACCTACTTGTATACCTTCACTTCCCTCTCATGAAAAAATTAGGTATGTTTACTCCATTAGCAAAATCAGCAGAGAGGTAAGGTGCTTCTAGAACAAGTGTCGCACTCAATGAACTTAATCTACAACCACTTGGTGGTTGCTTTGCAGAGAGAGAGTTGAAGACAGTGGTGCCAAAAGGTCTTTTTTTTTTTTTTATTTGTTTTATTTCAGCTTATTATGGGGGTACAAAAGTTCAGGTTATATATATTGCCCATGCTCCCTGCCATCCCCCCGAGTCAGAGCTTCAAGTGTGTCCATTCCCCAGACAGTGCACATTGCACTCATCATGTAGGTATACACCCATCCCACCCCTACCCCTCACATCTGTCCGACACCCAATTGGTGTTATTCCCAAATGTTCACTTAGATGATGATCAGGGAAACCAATTTGCTGGTGAGTACATGTGGTGCTTGTTTTTCCATTCTTGGGATACTTCACTTAATAGAACGGGTCCCAACTCTCTCCAGGAGAACAAAAGAGATTCTATATCACCGTTATTTCTTATAGCTGAGTAGTATTCCATGGTATACATATACCACATTTTATTAATCCACTCATGGATTGATGGGCACTTGGGTTGTTTCCATATCTTTGCAATTGTGAATTGTGCTGCTATAAACATTTGGGTGCAGATGCCTTTTTTATAGAATGTCTTTTGTTCTTTTGGGTAGATGCCCAGTAATGGGATTGCTGGATCAAATGGTAAGTCTACTTGAAATCTGTTTAAGGTATCTCCATATTGCTTTCCACAGGGGTTGCACTAGTTTACAGTCCCACCAGCAGTATATGAGTGTTCCTGTCTCTCCGCATCCATGCCAACATTTATTGTTTTGGGACTTTTTGATAAAGTCCATTCTCACTGGAGTTAAGTGATATCTCATTGTGGTTTTGATTTGCATTTCCCCAATGATTAGAGATGTTGAGCATTTTTTCATATGTTTGTTAGCCAATCTTATAGAAGATATAAATTTTGAAAAATTTCTATTCATGTCCTTTGCCCACTTTTTGATAGGGCTGTTTGATTTTTTCTTACTGATATTCCTGAGTTCTAAATAGATTCTTGTTATCAGTCCTTTATCTGAGGTGTAGCATGCAAAAATTTTCTCTCATTCTGTAGGTTGTCTGTTTATTCTCGTGCCAAGGATTCAACCAAGAGACTCCTGGAATTGATCAATGAATTCAGTAAAGTCTCAGGTTACAAAATCAATACACACAAATCAGAGGCATCCATATATGCCAATAACAGTCAAATGGAGAACCAAATTAAGGACTCAGTACCCTTCAAAATAGCAACAAAGAAAATAAAATACCTAGGAATATATTTAACTAAGGAAGTAAAGAACCTCTATAGGGAGAACTACGAAACACTGAGGAAGGAAATCGCAGCGCATGTAAATAGGTGGAAAACCATACCATGCTCGTGGATCAGAAGAATCAACACTGTTAAAATGTCTATACTACCCAAAGTGATCTTCAGATTCAATGCAATCCCTATTAAATTACCAACGTCATTTTTCACAGATATAGAAAAAAATAATTTTACACTTTGTATGGAACCAGAGAACACCCCGTTTAGCAAAAGCAATTTTAAGCAATAAAAACAAAATGGGAGGTATTAATTTGCCAGACTTCAAACTAGACTACAAGGCTGTGGTTCTTAAAACCTCTTGGTATTGGCACAAGTGCAGGGACACAGACCAGTGGAACAGAACAGAAAATCCAAATATAAAACCATCCTCATATAGCCATCTAATCTTTGACAAAGCAGACAAAAACACTCTGGGGAAAAGAATCCTTATTCAATTAATGGTGCTGGGAAAACTGGATAGCCACAGGTAGAAGACTGAAACAGGACCCACAGCTTTCACCTCTCACAAAAATCAAATCACGGTGGATAACACATTTAAACCCTAGGTGTGAAACTATTTGAATTCTAGAAGAAAATGTAGGAAAGATTCTTACAGACATTGGCCTAGGCAAAGAATTTATGAAGAAGACCCCTAAGGCAATCACAGCAACAACAAAAATAAATAAATGGGACCTGATTAAATTAAAAAGCTTCTGCACAGCCAAAAGGTCCTTTTAATTTCACATGTTGGCTAATGAAGCAGGTTAGTGAAATTTCACCGAATAAAATATATATCACCAAGCAGTATAAAAGTTTCAGAAATCTTAGGGAAAAAATGGCAAAACAGTCATTCAAACTAAAACTTTATTTTAGATAACAATTATAAAGTTTATTGATATAGATTCACATTTGAAAATTTGGAGAAACTTTACAAGATTTGACAAGGCTTCTTCAATAATATTGGCAACTCAATGCTTTGGTGATTCATATTCAGTTCTTCTAATGAATAATAATTACATTGACAATGTACAATAATTACATTGATGAAAATTGTTTCATGAGGTTTATCATCTCTATCTTGGATTTTGCTGGTTTCTCTGACCCCTTTAACAGGTGCTTCTGAGTAATCATTTATATATGCTCTTGCTCCAAACAAAAAGCATCCTAATGAATACATTTATTCATTAGTTAATTTACTACATACTGAGCACCTACAATGTGTCACTAGTCTGTCAGATGCTGGCAGTACAAAGATAAAATCAGATGCAGTCTTGCCTTTGTGTTGTACGTTTTCTAATGGGGAATGAGTGTTAAGTTACAGAGACTTACCGTGTGGTTACATTAAGTAGTAAAATACATACATGGCCCGAATGATGGGAATGAGAGACAAAGGAGTTTGAAGTTATTGGTTTTATTAAGTTCCTCCTTGGTAAGATACATCATATGGTTCTTCAAATAAAAAGCCATGTATTTTAGTAATGAAGTAGGGAAATTGTTGACATACTTTTTAAAATGTAAGAAGCTAAGATAAATTCAAAATATTTTGAGTTTGAAATAATTCTTTCATATTTCTTTGCTGTGAACATATTGATAATAAACTCTACAGTTTTTTATTTTACTAAAAAATCTTTGTCTTTGTTTTAAATGAAAGGCATTTTCACTGTGTGCATTTTCTCCCAGCACATTGCGGGTATTATTCCATGCCTTCTGACTTCCACTGTTGCTATTGAAAATCAGCCTGTAAGTCTAACTGCATTTTTCAAAAAAAAAATGATAATTTTATATATATATATATATATATATATAATTACTTTCTCTTTGTTCTTCAGTGCCTTTAGGAATTGCTATTTGTCTTTGATGTTTAACAAGTTCACTATCATTTGTACAAATATTAATTTCTTTAACTTTAACCTAGTGAGGCTCTTTGGCATTCAGAGATTTGAACTTTTGTGTCTTTATACAAATCTAAATTTTTAATCATTATGGTAGCAAATAGTTCCTCTTCCCCATTTTCTCAATTATATCAATATGGATCACTGACTAAATGTATATTTAGACTTGTCACTCTTTTATATTCATCTTTGAATCTACCTTTTCAAGTTTCTTTCTCTTTATCTCTGTATTGTATTGAGAAAAATTATTTTACTTCTACTTCTATTCTATTTCTACTTCATATACAATTTGGAACTTTAATAAGAGTGCAGCCCAGATTGATATCTAAAACAAAAGTATTCAAAGTAAATTTTTGAGCTGCCAGGTCTCGTGGCTTCTCAGTTACTTCTACGTCTTTAGTTTGTAACTGTTGCTTATATTTTCTTTAATATATTTATCTTACATGTTATTCTATTTCACAAAATATTGAAATAATCATCATTATGTAAATAAAATCATTATGATTGGATCATGATCTTTTTACAGTCTCTCAGTTTTTCATTCCTAGGAAAGGAGGTTTGGTATTTCTCCTATACAGCCTGTCTGTTACACTTTCCACTTGGTGGCAGGAGGCGTTATTATGAACATATTCTCAAGAAGTAACTAATCTATCCCAATGTCCTGAATTTGAACATAACAGTCCTGAGTTTCCATCATAACTGCTTACTTTCTGAAGCATTTATGAGTGTAATTATCTGCATGCAACAGAACTTTGACTCTTTAAGCTTATGTAAACATTGGTATTCTCACCAATCTAGAGATAGACTTTTTCAGGGACAATAAGCGTCTCCTCCTGGAAGTCATTACAGCCTCAGGCTCCTTCTATCATTTGCTTTGCTATTCTTAACATATGAATGTATCATCATGTCCACACTGCAAGATGTTGGCAATGTTCCCAGTTCTGTGTACATATCACAGGCAGCATAGATAAAAGGGAAACAAGCAGAGGGTAAGGTAAATATAAAGGACAATATGCCTGGCATTATTTTGCTGTTGAGGAAACAGATCTATGTATAAAGGGTGATTACTTTTGTTTCAATGTTATTCAGCACTATGACTCAATTTACATATGCATGTGCAGAAAGAGCAAAATATATTTAACCACCCTACTAAAAGGTTTAGATGTTGAGAATTAATTCCTAAACAAAATGATGTAAGTGCATTTTATTCTCTTTGTAGAAGCCATATGAAATGATGTCTAAATTCTGCTCATTAGAGTGTGTAAAAGGATTTAATAATATCTGAGGAGTGGTGAAAAAATAATTATACTATTGCAACTGCCAACATGCTCAGGAAAATACATATGAAGACTTTGATCAAGTTTTTCCAGCACTTCTTACTAATGGTAAAAATTACTTTCAGCGTGCTCTTCACACAGATTTGAAACCAGTTGTTCAGATTACCAAAATAATACAATTCACCATTATTAAAGTATTCTCATAACTCCAGGTGTGCAATCTTTATATCTACTTTGTCTTGCAGAGGGAATGATGATGTAAGCTTGCTGTTAAAGATAGGATCTCATCTGTTGAAATGAACAAACATAACTGCAAAATATGAACATTTGCACAGGCTGTCTCAATCATGACTTTGATGTCACAGATACAATGTTCCGCCCAGAGGCACATGAGGTTGTTTTTAATACTCAAATAGCCACTTTTCGACATGAAAGCCAAATACATGGTAACTTTTTAGTCATTTCTAATCTCTTTGATATCTCAGAAAATAAATTTTGATAATTTAGTGGCATGACTTTAATATGGTTTACTATTAATATTTTAAATAGTTTACTTAGCATATCAGTATTTTCTTAAATGATTATATGTGTGTGTGTGTATATATATGTGTGTGTGCTCCACATGCCCCTCAAAGTGTATCTTTGTAAAAATGTAAAAAGTCCTTTTATTGTAATAACCATGACTTTAGCATAATCTAAGCATCTCCCAGGAAATATTCCAGAGATGGGACATTGTTCATCCTGAAGTCATCAATATACAAATCTAAACTACTAATTTATATATTCTTTTTTAAATTTTTTTTTATTTCAGCATATTATGGGGGTACAGATGTTTAAGTTCCGTATGTTGCCCTTGCCCCTCCCAAGTCAGAGCTTCAAGTGTGTCCCTCCCCCAGATGGTGCACACAACACCCATGAGGTGTGAATATATCCATCCACTCCTCCTCCTGTTCCACCTGCCCAACACCCGATGAATGTTACTTCCAGATGTGCACATAAGTGTTGATCAGTTAATACCAATTTGATAGTGAGTACATGTGGTATTTGTTTTTCCATTTTTGTGATACTTCACTTAGTTGAATTGGCTCCAGCTCTATCCAGGATAATATAAGAGGTGCTAGATCACCATTGTTTTTTTGTGGCTGAGTAGAACTCCATGGTATACATATACCACAGTTTATTCATCCACTCATGTATCAATGGACAGTTGGGTTGTTTCCACATCTTTGCAATTGGGAATTGTGCTGCTATAAACATTTGAGTGCAGATCTTTTTCATAGAATGTCTTTTGTTCCTTTGGGTAGATGCCCAGTAATGGGATTGCAGGATCAAATGGTAGTTCTACTTTTAGCTCTTTGAGGTATCTCCATATATATTCTGTACTACCTATATTTTTTTTATCAGATATGGTGGAAATACATATTTGATTTCTGATTCTGAGTTTCTGAAGTTTCAAAAATTTTTCATTGGCATTGTTAAGCACCACTCCTATTGTTCATGTCTGAAAATCAACATTACTATTATACATGAACTTTGTCATAAAATAATATCTGTAAAATTATGGCTAGGTGAAACATAAAGAAAACATATTCACATCTATTAAGATAAGTATTGAAATACAAATGCTTTTTCTGTGCATCATGCAATGCACTTCACACACCATAGCACACCAAACACTCCAGGCTTGGCCAACAATGCCACACAAAGCCAAGGACATCAGCAAAATTATCTATTCTGTAAAATAGTCGATCCATTTGCTTTTCTCTGAAATGTAGGTGATCATCTTACTTTATACAAGCTTTTTTCAAGTAATTAAATTTAGTAATTTTAACAATCTTTTAGATTATACAGGAACTCTATATACACCAGCATTGCAGCAATTTTTATCATCTTATACACATCTGAATGAACATTCAACTTGCAAAATATCTTATTTATGTGACTCATTACTATGAATTTTTATTTGGGACACATTTACTTTGAAATAAGTCAAATGAGGTGAGATACACAGCAAATGTGAACTCACCATCCCAGATGCAAGTGGCAGATTCCCAAGCTGGGTTTCTGTCCTCTGCCCTTTGAAAATGCAATCTGAACCAAGGTCAGAAAGCTAATTAAAACTTCTCCTAGGGCCATCTAACACAGAAAGGTAGAGGCAGAGTTAGAGAAAAGAGAAGAATGGTAAAAAATAAAAATAAAAAATAACAATGTGGTACAATTTCCACCCCCCCATCACATAGGGACAGTTAGAAGGGAAGGAAATAATTATGTTCATCACCAAAATTCGTTTAAAATTATAAAATTACATTAATGATCAAGGTACAATGAACAAGTAACACAGTCCCCAGAACAAAGATATATCCTACAATTTCATATAAGGTTGATGGATATAGCTGACTGAAATCTATTCAGTGGTTGTAGGGGAAGTGGTCTTCACTGCCAGTACAAGGAAAAGACACAAGAAAAAACTTGGCCCAATATCTCCATTTTGACTGGTATTTAGGCTGAATATTTTAGACCTCAATATTTTAGACCTCAAGAAGTAATTATCAACTTCAACTGTGATTGCACAGAAGGAATCAATGAAGAGCTAACTGGTGTGTAGATGTAAAAGCTACATCTGCAGTATATGGAGTCATCTTTTTAGGTCCAGATTTGAAATTAAAGGCATTTTCCTATTTTATATGACATTATTCTTCTGAATTTAATCAATTACTTTTTACAAAATGCATAGAAAATGCTTATGCTTGTCTTTGCCATTGTCCCTCAGAACCAATTACATACCTTCTGTTATTGAATCATAATCAGGGGGGAAAAAATGCAGATAGCATCTTCCCAAGCTGAAAGATCCTTTCACTTAATGCTCAAAACTAATCTTTGTTTGAAATGAAAAAAAAAAGTTCTTGCAATCATTTGTGCATTATTATAAGATCCAGGGAACTATGAACTTATCTCATTTTTTAAATGTTATTTTATGTACCAAAATACACATATTTTTCAGAAAAAAATAATAGTTATACTTCTTTTGTCCCTTGGTCATTGTTAGATTTTGTAACCTCTTCTGATCATGATCCTTTAGACATAGAGATCCATGTACTTGAACTCTCTATGGCTCAGAAATCCATTGGTAGATGCTTGTGGAAAAATAAGCCTACGTTTGCAATTTACAAAGCTGAGATTTGAATGTTCAGATCTTAATATCACATAATTATCAAACAATGCCTCAATCAATCATAGTAGTTTCTGCTAATATGTCTATTTTCCATCTGTTATTTTCCCATTGTAATTCTAAGAAAAAATGTAGTGATAACTGTTATAAGATACAATTATAACTAATAATTATTCAACTATCCTAATACATAATCTAAGTTTTATGATAGATATTTTTCTATATATACTTGGAATAATCCTCACTGCAAGTTATAATATTTCCCCATTTTAAAAACATATTTCTTTTCTGATTACAGTAAATTCCAATCATCATACTGCTTTCACGGCAATGCCTGGACTAACAGTACATGTACGTGTAATTTTGCTTCATCATTCATGACTGTGCTTGACATAAAGCTTAGTGTATTGCATGCTTACTTAGGGAAAGGTGCATCTCAGTGGAGACAGTTGCATTGATCAAACACCTCAGTTTAAGTCACATTATCCTTCCACACGTACGGGCAGTACTGGCTTGCTGTTCATAGAACTCATTTCTTTTCTGGCTGAGCACACAATTTGACTCCACATTCCCAGCCTTCCTTGCTAACGATCTGTGATGAAGCATAACCAATAAATAGGAGCAACAGTGAGGGGTACACCTTCCACACTTGGCCTATCAAAACCCTCACTTTTGTTCCTTTTTGCCATCTGGGATGGAGATGATTTCCAAGAGACCTCGTGAGTGACTTACAGGTGGATGGAATGTCCAAATCACCATGTTGGCTGCTTGCCTATAAAAATATTCATTGCATTGTAATGTAAATATAAAATAAACTTTAATGCATTAAATCACAGAAATCTCAGATATGTCTCTTACAGCAGATAGTATTAGGTCAGCCAATTAAGCACAATTTTAGAAAAATTTATTTCTAGAATAGTTATTTCCCTTGCTCCCCAGAGGCAGCCATTCTAATGAATTGAGTATCCAATTGCAGGGAGTTAGCTATGCTCCCAGCAAAATCGGGTCCCTTTGGCAGGGGTTGTCACAAGGGATATGGAAATAATAGAAATAGAAAATATAGAAATAAAAGAAAACACAGAGATGAAAGTATAGTTTTAAAGATGAGGGAGTCAGGGGGGTTCTCCAGCATTCCTGTGACCTGTGAGGCCATGAGTGAAGTATTTGTTGGTAGAGTGATTAGTTGCCAGTGGTAATAGATTTACATAATAATAGGTAGTTCGTTTAGGTTTAAAGTCTCCCCAAAAGCTTCTAGAGATCCCTTAATTAACTCTATCTATGTGAGCAAATGGTTACAACATCTTTCTGAGATAAACTTCTAAGTCCTAAGATAAAATTCTCACTTAGCAGAAAGGCCAGAGAGAAACACAGTGCCTCTATATTTCTTTATCTGGTTTCTTTCTTTCTTTTTTTTTTTTTTTCAGACAGAGTCTCTCTCTGTTGCCCAGGCTAGAGTGAGTGTCATGGCGTCAGTCTAGCTCACAGCAACCTCAAACTCCTGAGCTCAAGGGATCCTCCTGTCTCAGCCTCCTGAGTAGCTGGGACTACAGGCATGCACCACCATGCCCGGCTAATTTTTTTTTTTTCTATATATATTTTTAGCTGTCCATATAATTTCTTTCTATTTTTAGTAGAGATGGGGGTCTCGCTCTTGCTCAGGCTGGTCTCGAACTCCTGAGCTCAAACGATCCGCCCACCTCGGCCTCCCAGAGTGCTAGGATTACAGGCGTGAGCCACTGCGCCCGGCCTATCTAGTTTCTTGTTGATTGAGACAAGTAGTCAGGCGTGAAGCAGGAACTGTCCCTCAGGCCAATTGTCTCTAGCTGCAGATGACAGCCGGGTGGGCATTCTTTGATCAGTTCTCAACCTGTGACCACACACCGAGCCTTGTCCTACCGAGGCATCAGACGCAAGCAGCCTTCAGGTCTGAGACAGCATCGCCATGCAAACGCTCCTGACTGGTGAGGTGCCCTCATGAGGCAAGGCCACTTTTGATCTGTGAACTAACACGTTCACATATTCCTTCAAGGCAAAGCCCTGCGAAACTCCTGAAATCTTTTATGTCTCTTTATAGGCCAACATAAATTTTTAGAATGTTTTCTTAGAAATGCATATGTTTGAAGAGTAGTTTAATTTCTTTTAGGGTATTATACATACGGAATTTTGAGTCTTATTTGTTTTCATTCAGCACTCTTTTTTCAAAGTTGAATTTTATTTTTAGTAGGCAAATAATAATTGTATATATTTATGGGGTACAATGTGATGTTTTGTTATATATTTATACTGTGGACTGATTAAATCAAGCTAATTAACAAATTTTTTACCTCACATATTTTTCTCTGTGAAGAAAACATTTTATATATATATATATATTTTTAGCAATTTTGAAATATAGAGTGCACTGTTAATTTATAATGGTCACCATTTCTGTGCAATAGATCACTAAAGTTTATGCCTCCTGTCTGAGGCTCTACAGAAAGACAAATACCCCAAAATCTCACTGATATGTGGAATCTAAATATTTGAACACAGAGAAATAGAGAGTAGAATGCTGGGGGAGGAGAATGGGTGGAGAAAGAAGAGACCCTTTTAAAATCTATTCCTGTTGCTACAAGCACAGCTCAAGCATCTCTTTGAGCACTGTTTATGCTCCATAATGTGCATCCCCACATTTGACTATCCATTCATCAGTGATAGACTTCCAAATGGCTTTGAATTTCCCATCAAGCAACACTAAACTAAACATCTTCTATACATCCCATTATGGAACTGCGTTGGAGTTTCTAGGGATTGTGTCCCAGAAGCAGAATTGCTGGGTCATTTGGGATGTGAATACTTAATCTACCCAGGTGATCCCAGATGCTCTTCGAGGGCTGCAGCAGGCATTTTTTTTTTTTTTTTTTTTTTTTTTTTTACCAGCAAGAGGGTTTCTACACTCCCCATATCCCTTAGTTCCATAATGCCTTTGTCAGTCTAAATGTGAAGTGATAGAACATTTTTCTTTTAATTCGCATTTCTCTAAATACTAATGATTCTGAGTGTTTTGAAATGCCTATTCTTCTGGGATTCCCCTTATACAATTTCCTGTTCACCTCTTCTTTTTTTTTTAATTTCAGAATATTATGAGGATACAAATGATTTAGTTACATAAATTGCTTTTGTACCGTGCCCATCGCTCAGATAATGTGCATTGTACGCATTAGGTATGAATTTACCCATCCCCTCCTCCCCCCCC
Organism: Eulemur rufifrons; assembly: GCF_041146395.1. Classification (NCBI taxonomy): domain Eukaryota; kingdom Metazoa; phylum Chordata; class Mammalia; order Primates; family Lemuridae; genus Eulemur; species Eulemur rufifrons. The sequence goes on along the minus strand of NC_091011.1, from coordinate 1,674,671 downwards.
CACCTGCTTGATTTCCAATGAATGTTATTTCCATACGTGCACACAGGTGTTGATTGATTAGCTCTTATTTAATGGTGAGTAATGTTTACATCTTCTGACAATTTTTTCATAGAGGTTTCTGTCTTGTTATTTTAATGTTTTCTAAGATTCTCTGATTCTAGATGTATGTTCTTCTATAATTTTAGCATTGCAACTATCTTTCCCCAAGTAATACGGTGGTTATAAAGAGACTCAAAGCATAATTTGAGAATATTACAGATATCAAAGTTCTCCTGCATTAGAAAGAAGATAAGGTAATTATAATTATGAAGAGATGTATTGCCTGGACTCACTTTCTCACATTCCAGTTGCATTTTCTTGTAATGAACAGAGATATTTTAGGCAAGCATATTTCCTTGATACCTCATGTAGTGAAATAATGGCCTATATTGTCAACTTGCCAAAATAAAATTTAAAATTAAATTAAATTAAATTAAAAAAAGAAACTTATGCCACAAAGATTAAGTAGTTACATCTAGTAATATTATTAATATTGTATGCATAAGATCTGATTCCACTTATTGTATTTTCTGTTATAGGATTTACTGAAATTAGGAGTTGCTTGCATTATAAAAGTTATTCTAGTAAAATTATACAAACTGTATGACTTTAGGAAAGTTTTATTTTTTAGATCCAAAAGTTTAAAAATTTTTACATGTTACTTATGCTTAATAGATTAGTTGGTTAACCAGTTTCATTTTACTTTCCAAACTGTCAGTTGGTTTTGGACTACTAATTATTCCATTTCAGAACTGAGATCTCCCATCACCAAACTGTTGTGTTAAGGTGCATACTGAGCCAGTGCATGCGCTGTCCACGTCCTTTAGCTCGTGTTGTCTGTTGAGAATCCAACGGCACAGGTCGGGGGCCCTAGACTGAAGGCTGCGCTGTCACGTGCCAGCTGCGTGGGCCGTGGCACCCACGCTTGCCTGTGCTTCATTTCCCTCATTTGTGAAATGGCTGCAATTAAGCTTCACATAACACTTGTAAGGAACCAATCATGGGATGTTCATAATCACTTAGTGCAGCATCAGGCATCTGACAAGTGTTCCATAAATGAAAATTTTTAATATTTTCAAAAATATTCTCCTGTTTCAAGGTCCAGAAATTTCCCACTTTCCCAGTAAATTTTTCCGTGATGACTTCAGTTTATAAGGATCTCTCCTGATGTGATTCAGAGATTTTAGCACTTGATTATACCCCACATTGTAATCTTTTAAAAATATTTTATGGGCATTAATTCTGTCTCATTAAACACGTAACAAGCTGTTAGAGATAGAAATAATTTTTATACTTTTCTTGTGTTAGCCATAGTGGAGGTGGAAGTAGTAAAAATTTCTGACCAGCTATTTGTTCTCTACAAAGAATAGCAATTAAGAAATAATTTAAGGGAGTATGGGTGTTGAAATGATTATTATTTTTATGGATTTTTAAAAAAGAAACTTGTGATCTTTTATAAATATAAATATTAAGTTCTGTGCCCATGATCAAGTAAATACCTCTAAGGTAATATTATAATTTCTTACTGTGACATAAAACATACCTAAAAGTGCTTCTGGCCCTCCATTTTAGACTGTGAATAAACAGAGAAAGTGAGAAATTGCCACAAGTCTATAAGGAGCTGAAACCAATTCAAAATGAGAGGGTTTTTTTTTTTTTCCTGTTTTCCAGATTATCTTTTCAAGGATGCTTGTACAGCAAAGAGCCTCGGGTGGTAGGGGTGATATCTCCCTTCAGGGGAAAAGGTAGCCCTGCTCAGACTCTAGTACAGAAGACGTGGGTTCTTGACAAGAAGAGGCAGATGTAGCTAACACATGGGGCTTGGAAAATGTGTTGGAGATGTTGGAGTTAATCTTACATCTACAAGAAAGCATAAATATGTTTAAATGAAGTATTCTAATAAAACTTGAGTTTTTAAAAGTAGCTCTTGATGATGAATAACTGTTGTAACCAGGTTGGAAAAGGGAGTTTGAGGTACTTGTGAGCTATCCAACTGAAAAGTTGAGTGGGAGGATGAATAAAGACAAGTAGGCTGAAGGGGAAGATTTAGAAGGAGTGACAGATTTCTGAATCCATATATACAACCTACAGGAGTAGATGCTGTTACCCAGAGACGGAGAAAGGCCAGAGCAGATCTGTGAATAATTTTATTATTGTTTTTAAAGTTCTTATTACAAGGAACTGCTTCTTTGAGCTCTCAAAGCAGCTGTGAATACTTTCACCCTGTGGTTCATAACATTGCAGTACATAACTATGTGTGAGTGTATCTTTACTTCTGTGAATAAACTACAAGTTCCTCTACCATATCTCACTTGTCTTTATTATCTTGTATAGTATCTCACCTATAGTAGATATTCATTTAGTTCTTACCGAAACTTACTGAAGTAACACCTAGGCCTTTTCTATGAACAAGTTCTTAATCCCAAAAGGTGTGCCAAACTGGTGGAGGATGTTTTGGTAGAGTGTGCTTTGAATCATGAAATTATAAATACAGACAGTCACCCATTGTACCCATTCAGGACTATACTTTTTTAGGCTCCTAAATCCCGTTTGTGTTTATTATTCCCATTCAATCAGCTAAATAATTCCCCTGTATATATTTAGTTATAGTTCTGGGCAGGAATAAAATGTAACCTTAAGAGTCCATTTAGAAAAAAAATTTGTAAATGACAATTAGTCAATGAAAATTTCCCTGTCCCTAATTTTACAACTTAGTCACAAATGATTTCTTTCTGTGTAATTGTATAATATTTTTATTATGTGAGTGAAATTTAGGTACAATTTATAGCATTTTTAAAATTTTTAGTAAGTTTTTACTTTTACCGTGCTTTTAAAAATGACTTCAAATTATATTTTAATGTTCAAGTTGATTTTCTGAGCTTTCATGTTTTTATATGGATGTAAATGGCATCTTGTATAGTTACCTCTCTCCAAGAACTAAGTGTAAATGCAAAATTCTATAAATCAGAAGAGCTGTAGAAAATAATATTTGTCTGTGGCAAAATATGAAGCAAATTGAAAATTAATAGATGGGAGATAGGACAAAGAAAGAAGGGATAAAAAAGTAAGAATTAAGTCATCAAAAGTGGCTCTAATTATAAATTACATTAGATCCATAATAATCTTCAAGACCTATTTCACTCCCTGGCAGTTTAACAAACTATCTCCTCCATAGCTTGATGGATTTCCACAACCATTTATGTCAACAATATGACCTGGACCTCAGAACCTTCCTCCATGCTCCCAAAGAATCACTAACAGTGCCTTTAAAATGCAGAGCATGTTTTCATCTATAATTGTGGCTCACACTTTTTAACGTTTAAATCTAGAATATTTCATTATAACTTACTGTCATTTTTATTTTCTTGAGCAAATGTGTGTAGGTGGATTATAGTTGCTCTGACTTCTGTATCAGGACCTGTGTATGCATAACAACAAGGTGTGTTGATTCTGAGAGAGGAGAGGACCAGTGCTCGAGTTCTGAATATTGAGCTGATCCAGCCTCTTTCTGTATTTATGGTGAGCATCTGTCTAATGGCATGTTGTATCACTGGACTTTCCGAGACATCAAGGATAGAGCTCAAGCACTTCTTACCAGGAAGTCTCCATGTTCCAATTCAAGTTTGACAGCCTTTCCCTGAGGAACAGTCTTGGTAACCCAAGAGGTTACAAAAGGCAGTGTTTGTGAAGCTGCACAGAGAGGGCCCCTCAAACTCCTTTTCTAATTTATTATTTAGGTATTCATTTTCATTTAATAACTAAGGTAGCTTTTTAAGGAATGTGTCTTTTTTAATCCAAGCATACCCTTTGGACAAATGTTTATGCAGAATAGGGATACATTCTAGTAATGAAAAATAGACACAGTATCTGATGTTATGAGAGATACAATATAAATAATCAAGTAATTATACCAATAATTAAGAATTCCATTTGTAGTAAGAGCTACATAGGAAAGACTCATGTGAAAGCAAAGGATCCAAACCAGTGTGGGGAGGAGTTAGAGTGGAAAAAATTTCCCAGAGAAATTGACAATTGAGTTGCTAACTGAAGGGTGAGGAGAAGTTAGCAGATGAGGGAATGGAAGACAAGAGGTTGGGGCAAAGAGGGAGAGCATTAAAGGGCGAGAAGAGCATATGCAAAGGTCCTGGGCATGAGGGAGCATGGACATGAATATCTTTATCCTGAATTATTCTACCTTGACAATTTACTTTATATATATATATATATATATTTTTACTCTAAAATGATATGTTGATCTTTTATATGACTGCTTCTTTACTTAGAGTTTTGTTTAACTAGATTTCTGGCTGGAATTCTGATTCACACATTCTGTATACCATATTTCCCAAATATATGAAAATTCTCTATCCCTCATATTAAAATTTTTAAAAAGGAATGCAGCCTACTACCTAAAATTATACTTATCAAATAATTACAACTTGGAAAATTATATGTCCCAATTTTAAGGCTTGAATATTCCTGAATAATAAGCCCCAACTTGGTACCATATCAGCTGAAGAAATGACATTAAGGAAAACCATATAAAAGGTACAGATATGACTCCACGAGGAGCTAGTTTGCTGCTATTTTAAGTAACAGTTAGCCTTGCTCAACATTATAAGACAGAAGACTTAATTGATTTACATTTAATATTAAATAAAAATCGTGAACTAAATTCTTGAATTTTATGACTTAGGAGGTTCTTAATATAGCGTAGAAGAAATCTAAGAATAATACATTTATATATAAATACATATTCCAATCATTATTTTTGAAATGAGATTGGATATCCTGAATTTTCAGGAAATTGAATTACTGTGAGCCAAAATCTAGTGTATTTGTTTTTAGCACAAAATATCACAACCAGTACTAAAGAAAATACTATTCTTTCTGCCATCTTATTCTCTTGTAACTCTGCATTCAGGAGATATATGCTTATGATCATAATATATTTACACTGAATATCAACTCCCCTTTCTCTCACTGACTTATAATCTGTTGACTACAGCATATTTTAAAGGATGTAAGGATGCACAACCACATCTGGCTATTTGAATTTTTCAGCAGATATGTTTTGGGTAATGATTATTTTGAAAGCCCTAATGAAATACAGATCTTCTGTCTAAACAGACCTTTAACATCTCAAGAAACCCAGGGGAAGCAGGAAAATATTGCTTGGAGTCAGGAGGCGCCACAGGGAGTTGGCTTAAACACCAGCCTCTGGAAACAACGTTGCTTCCCTCCCTCCTGTTTACTCCCTTTCCCTCCCCATCCCCCCTGGCCCTCCTGCATTAGCAGGGCAGCCTGCCTCACCCCCTGCTGTGCGCTTGGCAGCTCCTGGGGGAGCTGCAGGGACCTGGCTTCCTCCAACAGAAAACCCTTTGACACCTCCTCTCAGACTTCCCTGTCCTGCCCCAGGGGCTCTGTGTCCCGTCCTGTCTGACATCTTCATGTCCCTGCCCCAGGAAGCCACTGTGGCTGGCACTGATGGTGGAGATGCCCATGCAAAGGAGGCCAGGGGAGGCCTCCCTTTGGAGGGGCAGGACCTGCCCTCAGTGACGGGAGGGAGGGTGGCAGAGACACATCCAGCCTGCGTGAGCCTGAGTCCCCCTTTAGCAGGGAAGTGGGAGGGGAACCTCAGTCTGCAAAACCGTCCTCCATTTGGAGAACAGGAGAATTTCCTGAGGTCTCCAAGTAGAACAAAGTTTTAAAACAAAAAGTGGTTAGTCTCAGCGGCCTCCCCCACGTTCCTGTGCAGGGGGCCTGTCCTCTGGGGTGGAGGGGTGGGGGGCAAAGCGGGGCTGAGCAGCACTGGGAGGGCAGCCAAGAAGGGGAGGCCCCAGGCCATGGGCTCTGATGGGAGGGGAAGTCAACACACTGGTGGCTCTGCAGTGGCCTTCACCAGAGGCTGGCTTTCTCCCCTGTGATGGCGGGGGTGTCCCTCTACTGCACAGAGAAGTAACTATCTGTCATCTAACTCTGAGGACATCTCACCCCACACGGAGTCTGTCTGGAGTCACTCGCTGTCCAAGCCGAACTTCACAGCAAACATCCACCCGCTTCAGCCGTCCTCACCTTCATCCCGTGTTCTCCTTGCTCAGACCTGGGCCACAGCAACCAGGTACTCAAAACCTGTAGGGAGGAGGAGAGAGGTGGAGAGGATGCAGCCCTCAGGGCAGCCGTGGTCACCCCTGTGCACCGCCTGGTCCCAGCCTCTGCGTCCCTCCTGCTCCCCAGGGGTGAGAGACCCACCCACACCCTCCTACTGTTTCCCAGGTCAAGTTTGCTCTGAGGCAGGAGGGGTTTGGATTTTGTTAAAACAATATGTTTTTCATTACAAAAGCAGTGTCCATTGTAGACAATATATTAAATGCAGATAAGCAAACACAAAAGCACTAATCCTACAGAATCCCATCACCCAGAAACAATCATTAATACTCTGAGCTTACCAACTTTTCCAGTGGAGGCCCTGGGAATGAAATTTCCATGGTCACATACAATCGTGAGGCATGGTGTGTGTTAGGGTCTCTGAGGGGCCCCGTGGCAGAGACCTGCTGGTCTACATTCCCACAGACCCACACCTTTATTTTCTAGTAACACTTGTTAACAAAACTTTTATTGAGCTTTGGGAAATGTTGATATAGATCTATATGTACACATGTGTGTGAGTTTACATGGGTGTGTATACACACACTTAATTATTTTTAACCAAATATGCATATAAACACACATATACATATATATTCTATTTTAATCACATAGATGCTTCTGTTTAGCTGTTTATTAAAGCCACCCCTACAGAGCTTCTAGAGCCCTATCCAGAGCCTGCCCACCCTGGTGAGCCCACTGTGTGGCTTGATTTGCATCCCTGTCTCCTGCTGCCCTCCCTGCCCAGATGTGATAAGGGCTGTGCATTGGGGAACCCGTGATTTTGCTGGAGGTGGCCCTGGCTGTGTCACTTTGGGCCCCACAGCTGCTGGGGTTTCCCCTGCAGTGCACGAGCCTTGCTGCCCAGGGAGGTTACCTGTGGCAGATGCTCCCTGTTGTCCTCAGAATCATGGCTTGTGGGGCTCACCCACAACGGCAGAGGGTCCCCTGCTTGTAACAACCACTGAGGCTGCTGCAGGGAATGTACCCGAATGAAATCAAGCCCGGACCTCCTGCAGGTGGGCCCTGCAGGGGACCCTCCCTCTGGGACAGCTGGACCTCCCTGGTCCTTTCTGCTTTCCTCCCCCGAGACTCACCTTCCATGAGGGACCCCGACTTATTCTTGTTTCTGTCTCCATGCTGGCTTCAGGGAAAGGTGCCTCTACTTACTGCTTTGCTCAAACCTGCATGACCCTGATTGACACACACACACACACACACACACACACACAAAGACTTCACTAATGCTCAAAGAAAGCAAAGCAGAAATGGATACATCTGAGTGCACGGAAATGAGCAAAGACTACCAGGAACCTGGCTCACAAGCAGGACTGACTCGTCTTCCTTCTGTCCCCCATCTGGGCTGACTCTGTGTGACAGAGAACTTCTGTGACCCTCTCCCACAGGAGTGTCCCCGCCGAGCCCAGCTCTGGGGATTCCCTGCTCCACTGCCTTGCTGACGCCATTCTTCCCACTCAGAGCCCACAGGGGTTTCTCTCTCTCCTCTGGAAAAGTCTGGCCCCCTGAGGGTAGAAAGAGGACCCTTGTGACTACAGGACAGACAAATCAGAATAGAACAGCATAACCGCGGGGTCCGTGTGTTAGGGTGGGGACTCACTGGAGCTCACGGCGTGCAGGTTGGAGAAAGGTTTCACACACAAAGATTGAGATAGAAAAAAGTATGAAGTCTATTTTAAATTCTCCATGAAGAGAGAGAGAGAGAGAGAGAGAGAGAGAGAGAATGTAATCGGCCCGGCACTGCAAGAAGGTAGGGGAAAGTGCCAGCAGCTGAGGAAAAGCTGCTTGGAGTTTTTAAAGGGTAAAAATGGCTTTTTCCCCCCTTTGCTGTAGACTGATAACAGGAGCAGCTGGTGGCTGTCTTTTATTCATTTTTCCTTTTCTCTGTGAGGCCAGCTTATCAGGGTCCCTGAAATGTGGCCCGGCAGGAACTGAGGCAGAGAGTCCGCACCCTGCTGTCCACTTAGGGCTTTTCAAGGCTGCGAAGCAAACTCTCCCTTGTGGTGCTGTAGATGCTGATTTCTTTGTTTTTATCAACATTTCAGTGAGACATGGTTGAGTTATAGCTGTAGTTTGGTTTTGCTTTACCTTTGCATTTAACTCCAGTTAACTCTTTAACTAGGAGAGTCGGGGAATCCCTCTCTGCTTTTGAGCATTGACCTTACTGCAGCTTACTGGTAAAATTCTGTGAATGACAATTGCCAAATTGTAAGATCTATGCGTGTGTTTGCAGTGTTCCTGACTGTAATTTGTTATGCCAATGCTTAGGGTCTTTCCAAGTTAGGTCGATCTCTCCTTGACCAGCAGCCGCTGTGCCCACGGCCGACCTGCTCTTCTGCGTGCAGGTGTGCGGACTAGGTCTGGGACCCTGTAGGAAACAGCCACCGCTCTGCACTCAGACATGAAGGTCTCATTCCTTTTGGGAATTTAGTTTATTTAGGTATTTAATGTCACCTAGCCCTTGATGGCTTTTAATAAAAATATCATCTTTAGTTATCTGGTGTTTTTCTTATTATTAGGAAAGAACAGATGATCATTAGCAACTTTCCCGCACCAGATTGGAAATAAAATATAGGTTTTAAAAGTTACTCTATATTTTATGCAAATAATGAATTGGATTAAGTGTAAGCGAGAGTGAAATTAGAGAAAGCAGTTAAGAGGTTCTTGCAATATCCAGGTGAGCATGATTCTAGGTTCATTTAGGATGGTGAAAGTGAGAATGAACAGATATTGAGACATTCAAGATATATTTTGGAGGTAGGTTTGACAGGATTTGAGGGTGGATTCAAGGTAAAGGGTTAAGAGAAAAGGGAGGTGCCAAAAATACTCAATGTGTGGCTATACCAACTGGTTAGACGATGTTCTCATCTTCTGAGATAATGAACACAGAAATAGGAACAACGTGAGCAGAGGAAAAGTGTAGAATAGTGTAGAATCTAAGCTTGTGTCTGGGCAGCACTGAGACAGTCAACCTCAGCAGTCAAGTAGACAGCCTTGTTCAGAAAAGATAGCTGACAGGCAGCATAAATTTGGGAGTCACTTGCATATAAGTAGGAGAAATTAGTGTTACCTTGGGAGAAATTAGGCTTTAGAATGTGACTATTATGGCTGAACTCTAGAAAATATCTTGCAGAGCTCAAAAGATTTTCATAAACACACTGATGAGCCAGGCATAGCGGCTCACGCCTATAATCGTAGTACCCTGGGAGGCTAAGGTGGGAGGATCACTTGAGGTTAGGAGTTTGAGACCAGCCTGACCAAGAGCAAGATGCAGTCTCTACTAAAAATACAAAAAATTACCCAGGCATGGTGGCATGTGCCTGAAGTCCCAGCTACTTGGGAGGCTGACGCAGGAGGATCGCATGAGCCCAGGACTTTGAGGTTGATGTAAGCTATGACGATGCCATTGCACTCTAGCCCAGGCAACAGGACAAGACTCTGTCTCAAAAAAAAAAAAAAAAAAAGAAAAAGAAAAAAAGAAAGAAAGAAAGAAACAAAGGAAGAAAGAAAAAGAAAAAGAAAACACACTGATGATGTCTCAAATTTCTCAAAAACGACACCATGTATTAGTATTATATACCAACTTTGTATTGATATTTTCTCAATCTTTGTTTTGGAGAATTTATATGGATTGGGAATTTACTGAACTGCCTAGGCCTTATAATCTGTTGGAAGATACAGAAGTATGAAAATAGAAAGACAATATTATTTATAATGCTAATTATCCTTACCTAGCTGCCTATGTCTATGTCTATATATAAAACATTTAAACTCTGAGCTGCCCTATCATATATACATGTATATACACATATATATTTATACATACAGCAACTCAGAGCTCAGAAGTCTTAATTGCATTTGCATAAGGTACTCCTTTTCAGATTATTTAAATTTGACAACTTTTATAGTAATAAATATTTATGAGTCAGAAATTGCTAACTGAATAATTGCACATTTAAGTACCTTCTGTTTCATTATATTAAAAAGCCACTACATTTTATCTTCAAAGCGTTCCATGATCACGACTTGGTTCAGTCACTTGGTGTGGTTGAGTTGAACTCTCTGGAGTCCCCCCTGCCCTGCATTACAGTCAGTAAGTTTCCTCAGTCAGTTCCACACCCTCTGCTACTCCTAGGCCCACCTCCATATTTTCTAACACTAGTGAATCAAAATAAACTGATCTGGGTTTGCTGAAAGCTGACCTGCAGGCCTCTTTACCACTGGTCTCCACATGTAACACATTTTCTAATTCTTTGTGTGCAATCTTTAAAAAAAATCTATATCTCCTTTACCACCTACCTTTCCCTTTCACTGGACGATTTTGAAGGCAACCCTAGACATAGTACTTTTTCATATTTTCTTTTCTTTTCTTTTATTTCATTAATATTTTCAAATATCTATTTAGCATTCAATTATCCCTATTAACTCATACTTCTTATCAATCAGTTCGTTCACTTTAGGATATAAAAAGATTTCTACATCTTTTTTTTTTACTTGTCGTTTATTATTATTAGTGTTGAACCACATCCATTTTATTTTGTTTATTATATCTCTTTTCTTCTTATGTCTCTCTTAACTTTGTTATTCCTCCTTGCTGTCTTTATTTCACTGTAATTTATTTGTTAATGAAATTGAGTCATTAATCTTGCAGAGTTCCCCACATTCTATATATTTTAATAAAGATTTATTTAATACTTTACCCATTGGCTTTTCCATAATTTTCTAACAAATTATTATTAATAGTTAGATGTGAAAGCTTGATCAGATTCAGGTTTTGTTATGTTGGCAAGAACAGCTCCCAAGAGACGATGTGCACCTCTGTCAGGAGGGGCGGGATGCCCGGTGATTGCTCTTTTAGAGATGCTAAGATTGATTAGTATGTTCAGGTGCCATCATTCCTTGTAAAATTTCCAGTTAGCATTATACTTACTGGCTTTAGCAGTCGTCCGAATCAATGCTGGTAGTAGTTTGCAAAGTGATGACAGTCTAATTTTTCATAAAGGTCTATTTTCTAGTTTCCAAATATATGCAGATTTTCTTATCTTGTATTTACTGATTTCTAGTATGTTTGCATTGTAGTCAGAGAACATGCTCCGTATAGCTTTTTAAATTCATTTATCATTAAGACATAATTTACATACAGTAAAATCAACACTTTAAGTATAAAACTGTGCAAGTTTTAGCAAATTCAGTCATGTAACCATCATCGCTAAAACCAAGATGTAGAACAATTCCATCAGACTCAAAATTTTCCATGTCCCTTTATAATCAACTCATTCCTTCACTCCAAGCCCCTGGCAACCACTGATTTTTTTCAGTCTCTTATTTTTTTTTTTTTTATCTTTTCAAGGGTGTCATATAGTGGAATCGTACAGTATTCACACTTATGAATCTGGCTTCTTTCACTTATTGTAAGGCATTTGAGATCCATCTATGTTGTTACGTGTTTCAGTAGTTCATTCTTTTTTGCTGCTGAGTATTACATTGTATGGACAGATCACAGTTGACTTATTTGTTTACCAGTTAAAGTATATTTTAATCATCTCCCTTTTTTGTGATTACAAATAAAGCTTATATAAATGTCAGGGCATGTTTCTGCATGAACATAAACTTTTATTCACTTAGTTAAATAGCTAGGAGTGGTATCGCTGGGTTGTATGGTAAATTTAAGTTTAATTTTATAAGAAGTTGCCAAACTGTCTTTCAAAGTGGCTATAAGTTTTGATATTTCTAGCAACAATATAACAGGGTTCCAGCTGATTCACATTCTTGCAACAAAACTCTAACAAAACTAACATATTAGTTAGATTCTCTATCTACCCATCTATTTACCTACCTATTCATCCATCCTATCTATTCTATTCTGTTAGATGTGCAAAGGCATTTCTTAGTGGTTTTAACTTGTAGTTCCTTAATGGCTAATAATGTTGAGTATATTTTTATGTGCTTATTTGACATCAAGTTGATTTTTTATTATGTGTCTTTTCAAATCTTTTACTCATTTTAGGGGGGGTTGTTAATTTTATCATTGAGTTTTGAGACCTCCTTATATAGTCTGAAAACAAGTGCTTTATTAGAATTGTGTTTTTAAAGTGTTTTCTAATATACAGTCTAATATATCACCAAAGAAAAGAGTGATTCTGAAAATATATAATGCATTTATTGATGCCTATAATTCTGTCACTGGATGTGGTGACTTTGTTATGGATTGCTATGGGCCAGATTATGTCTGCAAACTTTTCCAAACATTTTTAATTTCTGCCAGTTAGAAATGGTACTCATTCACAAATTTGTATTAAAATGTAGGCATGGATTAGGAAATGTGTTATATTCATATAATAAAATATTATTAAGCCACAAAAGGAATCAAGTACTGATACATGCTACAACTTATCAGTTAGCATAATGTTTTCATTATTTCAGCATAATGTGCTCAGAGTCAGACACAAAAAAATCGAATATTGTATAATTGCATTTAAATAAAATATCCAGAATAGGTAAATCCATGCAGACAGAAAAACACTCAGTGGCACTAGAATCTGGGGAGAGAGGAAAACAGAAAGTGATTGTTTAAGGGCAAAGGGGTTTCCTCTTGAGAGGATGCAAATATTTTGGAACTATATAGAGGTATGATTGCACAATCTTGCAAATGTGCTAAATGCCACTGAATTTTGCCCTTTGAAATTGTTAACTTTAGATTATGTAAATTTTATCTAAATAAAAACAAAAAATCCAACAAAAACATTAGTATAATTCATCTCAACAAGCAAAAACTGTGAGCATATAATCCAACACAAAGCCCATCTGACAAAATGGATGAACTTCAACTGCTACTGTCTTTCATTTCTTCTCTGGAATTTGTCTTAATTGTATGGTCTGCGAGCATTTCTAACTCAAGGATTATGAGATATATAATAGAAGAATAATATCAAATATCATTTTAAATACCTCTATCCTCTCTCTAAGAATATCTAGGCCTGTGCATGCCCTTGGTGTGGTGTTAGTCCTAAAAGTAAGGCCCTATATCATGTGCTGCTTTGACATATGGTGACACCATGACAGTCTTGAACACACTAAATGCAAGCCCTCTCCCCACTCTATTCCTGTGGAGAGGGCCTCCTAGCCAAGCAACCCTCCTTATCAAGGGACTGGGCACAGGTCCTGTGATCCCTGAGAAGCAGCCTTCGGTTCTCTGCCAGCCTGCGTAATGATTCAAACAAGCCATTCCTATCCTTCTGTGGAAACCAGGGGACACTCTACCCTTTTGATACAAAGAAGCCTGCCTCCCTCAGTCTTTGTTCACTCTGTTCCAAGTTACAAACTTTTGGACCACTGCTTAAAAGTTGCCTCCTTTGGGATAAAGAACTCTGGGAATGTATCATATTGCAGATACCCACAGTATAAATTAAGGTAATGGAAGTCCACATATACTAAAGGCCACAATACAAGACCTCCCAGGACACTCTACCCCATAGCTGTACACATCACTGATAGTGACCAAGGCATTCATTTCACTTCCCAGAGCGCACAAGGCTGAGCTCTTGTAAAAGTCATTCATTGGAATTTCCACCTCCCCTACAGGCCCCAAACACTTGGCTAAGTTGATGTACATAATGGGCTCCTCCCAGAACTCCCATTTTAGTTACAAAGTAGCAAATGGACCACTTGCTGGGTGTCACTACTGCCAAGAGCACTGACTAGTCTCAGTTCACATTCATGCTTCTTGGGCCAAGCAGTCCCTATGTCAGTCCACACAGTTCCCCCACTTGCCATTATTGGACATAAAAGGGGACACCTCTAAAGTTCATGTTTTTGACAACTGCCTCATCATATGGCCTTCTCCCCTCCCGGCCTCCTGCCCACGTCACTTCCTAGGGAGGAACTTCCACTCTCTGAGAGTCTCAGAAACTGCCACGGTTTAAATGGATGCCAAGGCACCAGAGGGTCAACTGTAGTGTAAGGCCTGAAGTTAAGTTTCCACATCATGTGCTGCCTTGACATCCGTAACTGGGAGGGCCTTGCGCGGCCTAAGCCCATGCTCCCCTCCCCACACTGCTCATGCAGGTGGGGTCCCCTAGTTAAGCACCTTCCTTATTGCGAAGACTAACACCAGTCCTTGCATATTCCTGAGTAGCAGGCATCAGTTCCCTGCCAGCCCACAGGATCATTCAAACAAGCGAATCACACCATCCCACAGGAAGCAGGGGCACCTCACCCTCTTGATACCACAAAGCCTGCCGCCCACAGTCCCAGATGCTTCAGTCTGCACAACCCACATGTGGCCCTGCATGGCTTGCGGTGTCCTCCTCCAGCCTGTTACCCATAGGCTGTGACTAATAAGCCGATGTCAGTCTCATCTGCCCCCTGCCAGGTGTCAGGGTGTCATGTGCTTGGCCTTCCCTATACCTCTAGGGTGGGAATTCGCCCTCAGCAATGGGGACAGGAGATGCTAAAAACTCCTGGATAAGTCTCTTTATCTCTCATAATTAATATGTTTTTGGATTCAATCCATAGATTTTATCCAGGAATATGCATCAAAAGTTATCTGTAGAAATGTGTAAAAGCAGCAGAGCGATCACCCCAAGAGCAGGGGTTCTGACATGACGGCTCTGGAGTGCCCGGAACTGCTGCACCTTAGACCGTCAGCGACGCTGATGGTCAGGTAGGTTGGTGGCCGTGGGCCAGTTCACTGCTCTCCACATACACTGTGCATGTGAAGCTCCTGGCAATCTTCTTGTACTGTGAATTCTGATTCAGTAGCAGGGTGGGGTTTATACCTGAAATTTCCAACAGGTTTCCAGTGGCTGCTCGTGCTGGCCCAGTGACCACACTGTCACCAGCAAGGTTCGAGACCAATGATTCTCAGCCTTGGTGAATTTCAGAATTGTGTGCACAGATGTTTTAAAAAATTTGATACCGAGGCCACATTCCAGATTAATTAAACAGAATTTGTGGTCATAAACTCATATGTCAGCATTTTTAAATGTAACTTGGATTGTATACAAAGCTGAGAATTAGTGGTCTAGGAGAGTGTTTCTTAACCTTTTTTTTTTTTTCTTTTTTTTTTACTTATATTATCACTGCCCCAAAGAGCCTTTTTAGGCATTTATTTTCCTAAGTATTCCCACTGCTCCCCCTATAAAAATTTAAAACTACAGATGTATTATATATGTTTATGTAGTGTGACCCTTTGGAGGGACACAATTCATTATAATATCTAAATGTTTTTCATCCCCTCCAAGAACCAGATTCCTCTCCCCTGTGGACAATACTGACCCTACTGAGAGTGCATGATCTAAAATGATAATGTTTGAGCACCATTTTATATGTGATGCTGTGACTATGATCACTACTGACAAAAGTCCCAGAAAATAAGCAAAGCAATGTAGGGAGACTCATTACCATACACAGGAAGCAGAAACCATGCTTTTAACGTTGCTGCATCTAACGATGCGGTCTCTCGGGTACTCCATATAACATATTATCAACATATCTTCTTTCTGCCGAGCCCGGTGACTCATACCTATAGTCCTAGCACTGTGAGAGGCCGAGGCAAGAGGATCACTTGAAGAGTTTAAGGTCAGGAGTTTAAGACCAGCCTGAGCAAGAGCAATATCTCATCTCTACCCAAAAAAAACAAAGAAAAAAGAAAGAAATCAGCTGTGTGTAGTGGCAGGCACCTGTAGTCCCAGCTACTGAGGAGGCTGAGGCAGGAGGATCCATGGAGCCAAGGAGTTTGAGGTTGTTGTGAGCTAGGCTGTTGCCACTGCACTCTAACCAGGGTGACAGAGGGAGACTTTGTTTCAAAAAACAAAAACAAAAACAAAAAAACATATCTTCTTTGTACTTGCCTGGCATAAACAATCCTGTCTTCTGTTAAGGACTTCCTATTTTTTATGTTTTTGTGTGTGTAGTTTTTGGTTCGGTTTTTTGTTTTTGTTTTTGTTTTGATTTTGGTTGGGGAGGAGAAATGTTCTTCCCTCACAGGATAAGGCTTTGGTGGTGCTGTCACTCAAAGATCTCCTGCTCTGGCCAGTGAATGAGCGTGTGACCCATGGTAACCAATCAGATATTGCTTTCCTGGAATTTGAATTTGAATTTTGAGTTCTGAGATACAAAGAATGGAAATGGCTAAGACGTGTTCATCCAGTGACACCTAAAAGGGCCACCACTGGTTTTGGACACTCAGTAGCCAGTGTGGTTCTTTTCCTTTCTGAGGCTAATCATTCATATTTTCCTTTCATCACATCCTCTTTATTTTTCCAAAAGTTTATGTTTGACTTATTAGTGAAAGCAGTTTTGGTCACCTACAACCAAGTAACCTTAACTGATATTCTCTGTAAGTAATATATAATCTCACATAATCGTGTTCAACCTACATTTTAGTCTTTTGTTTCCAGTAATAGAGGAACAGCGTCCACTCCAGCCTGCACTCCAGGGCCCAAGGGTGTATCTTTTACACCAGCCTGCTCTTATATGGCCTGACTCTGAACACTTAGATTATTGATTGAAGGTTTAAGTCACTTTGATACTTAAGAGAAAATAACTCCAGCTCAAGCTGAATCACACTTTCTGTAAGAACTTGCCAAGGTCAAAATCTGAAGCAGGCAGAGTATTTGCACAGTATGTCCCTCTTCCCTCCTCTCCAGTTCTTCGCTAACTTCCACCCTCTATTTCCAGCTTCCTCAGCCCTTTTGCTATAGGAACTCACGTGCCAGGCTGGCCCCAAAACTGTTTACTGAGGGAGATTTACTCACCTGATTTCTCCATCCTTCCCTCTGCTCTCCAAGTAGCCCACAGGCATCTGAATGCTTGGTCCAAGCTCGGGTATCAAAGGCCAATGCAAGCTTGATACCTTACTGTTCTATTAGGCTCTGGACCCTATCTCAGAACAATGATCCTAATGCTAAGATTCAGAATTGGCCAGTATCAGTGATCCTAGCAGGAATTTAAGGCTTCTTGCACCTCTTCTCGCTTGCTCCCTTTCTACCATGATGTGACACTACCTGACCCTCCCCCAACATACACACACATTGTTACTCTCCAAAGAGGAGACAAAATTGAGAATTGGAAACTGAACACTGTAAGTCAATGATGGGCCAAAAAGACCAGGTATCGAGTTCTCAGAGAATGCAATGTCACAAGATAGGAACAGCTCCTTTTTCTTTCTTATCAATCCTTAAAGCTAGACTAGGAAGCTTTTCTCAAAGAGAGAAAAAAGACCAGGTGTTTTGTTTTTTTTTTTTCTTTGATGATACTTTTTGTTTTTCAGCTGACCTGTGTCTACTTCTTCAGGTTTGGCCAGTTTGGCACGAACATTGGGATCAACTTCACCTCTTTATCTGCAGTTCCATTTCATCTGGCCATGATGGGGTCTCTCTGGTTTGGCCACTGGTGGTAAGATCTGAGGTTTTATTTTGAGAGACTGGAAAATAATAGATTCTCTAGCCTTTAGTTCTAAGCTCTAACCTGACTTCTAATCTATTCCCCATGTTTAATCTAGATTGATGAATTTACAATTGTGAATTGGAACCAAAGCCACAATTAATAATAACATATTATAATACCTCCCTTCACTATTGTTACTTATGCATGTGTCTTCCTTTGAAGAACTCATGGGAAGGGTAGAACTGTAAAATAAGAAGGAATCTGTGTATTCTTGTGCCTGCTGACCAAACCCCCATCATGAGAATATGCCTTCCTTTATCATGAAAACTCCTTAAAATGATCACTAGATGCTCTTTTGGAAGAGGGACTTCCCAGTGGGTCTGGATTTACCCCCCAGGGTCTCACACAGGGCCTGGCAGGTGGAAAAGGGAGCAGACAGACAGAGAAGTGAGCTTGAAACACTAAGGGAAGCAACCTGAAAAGGAATCTTCTAGGGCTACCCAGGGCTGGCTTTTTTGGGCTACATCTCAGATTTTCAAGACAAATCAAGCAAAATTCAAGCAGAACAATGCTCCTACACCTCACATGGGCTGGGCTCTTCATATTCCATTTAAGGAATGAGAATTCCCCTCTAATAAAAATATACCCAGACACTGGCAAGGACATCAATGTCACAAAGAGGCAGCTTCATAATAAAGAGGCAGTAGTCATGAGATAGCACCAGAGACCAAGCAGGGCAGGGATGTAATGAAGATGTGGCTCATCCTTTGGGAGGGCAGGGAAAATGACAGCCACAGAGGTTCAGGGGCCCTTCCAGAATGTTCTGTGCCTCCCAAGGGACAGTCAGGCTAACAAGCCAGTGTCTTCCACCTCCATCTGTGTCTGCAAGGTCCAGCCTTTGCAGGAGGCTGATGGTGACAAGCAAGAGCCCTGCACTCCTGGAGGTGACGGCAGGCCCCAAAGGGCAGGTCCATGAGATGGACTTTCCCCCAGAAGCCACCCACAGTTTACACTGGCCCGGTGTCCTGGGCAGCCTCCCGTGGCACACCAGGTGGGCAGGCAGAAGGAGAAGAGAGCACTGCTGGTCTCTGCTCTGCCAGTAGCACAGCGAAGGGGAACCGGAGTGTGCGGGTGGACAGTGGAAGTTTAAAATAGGGACCAAGTTTCCTCCTTAATTCTTAGTACCCTCTAGGATAGGACTTTCTTTATTAGTGGTAGAACTCGGGAGAACACAAACTACTTTCCTTAATTACATAAATAAAACATAATCTGAAGGCTCAATGACCAAAAAAAGACACAATTGTCATTGTTTGTGATGGGAAGGACTCTTTTATCATGTCTCCTACTTAGCAGAGTGGAGAGAGAGACGAGTGTGTGCCCCTCTGCCAATCCAACCCTCTGACCCTGGGAAGGACTCGGCATTTGAGAGCTGGGGCAGGAGGGTCCTTCACTCCTGTTTGTGCCAGGAGGGACCTGACACCAGATCAGCTTTGCTTAGGATGACTCCTTCTTTGTTCTCCCAATGGGTAGAAAGGGGTAAAGGAGTTTGTTAATTTCTTCCTTTGTTCTCTTTTTTGAGATGAGTTTCCCACACCCTGGGACAGAGCACCAGCCTCCTTTCATAACATGTCCCTTTTAGGCCTGCCCTCTTCTACTGATTGATTTAGACACTTACTGAGCTCTAGGATTAGTGATATGCTGTTAATAACACAGTACTCCCGCCTTGCTGAATTGGACAGAGGCAAAATCTAGGGTGCCAAGTATTTAGGAAGCACCTGAAGGCAAGGAATGATGAATCTGCCCTCGGGGCATACACCTGGTTGTTACCTGCCCATCCTCAGTCTTATGGGGGTGAAAAGCCCATCCACTCTGACCCTGAGGCCTGGGGGAATAAAATCAACTAAAGTTGATGTGGCTCAGAAGCCAGGAGACAGCCTCAGGCCAGAGTCAGAGAACTGGAAGCTGTGGTAATTCTGCCTTAAACTGAAACAGGGAAAGCTGAGGGACCAGCCTGGAGGGAGGGGGAAGCAGGGGCCGGCAGGCCTGGCTTTGAGAGCAGGGAGCTGAGGAGCTGGCACGGTGCCCACGCCCACAGGGCTACGGAGTGGGGACACCGAAGATAGCAAAAGCTGAGGTTGAGAAAGCCTGGCTGGTGGCTGCCAGGACAGGCGGGTTCCTCCCTGTCCAGGGATGTTGGGACTGCCTTAGCCAGCTTGGGCTGCCACAATAAAATACCACAGACTGGGTGGCTTCAACCACAGATGTTCATTTTCTCACCGTTCTGGAGGCCGGAAGTCTAAGATCAAGGTGCCAGCAGGGTTGGTTTCTCCCGGGGCCTCCAGGCCTCCCTCCTTGGTTTGTAGACAGCGTCTTCTAGCTGTGACCTCACATTGACCTATGTGTCCTCATCTCCTCTTCTTATAAGGACAGCAGTCATATGGATCAGGGCCCCTTATGACCTCATTTAACCTTAATGACCTCTTTAAGGGCCGTGTCTCCAAATCCAGCTGCATTCCCGGTCAGGGCTGTTGGAGAATTGGGCTGAGCGATTGACAGATTTAAAGTAGGCACAAAGAACCTCCTGAAAAGAAAGCTGGGTCTTTCTCAGACATAGCCAAGCATATTCCGGTGAGCAGAGATATGTAGGTTGTCAATCAGAGAAACTTAGATGGAAAACTAATTCACATTTATTTTACTTAGTCCAAATCCACCAGTTTTCTGCTCGACTCTGCCTTCAGTGCTGTGAAGACCATTTCTAAAAGACATGGGCTGAGAATACGTTAGCACGGAGCAGGGTAGGGGAGCATCGTCCAGCAGGGCAGGGCCACCTGCTCAGCCCCATGAAACAACTGGCCCTGCCGTGTCCGTGTGGATCCACAGTGAAAAGGCCTTCCTGATCACCTGTCTAACAGAGGAAAACAATCTATCAAACAGAAAGTACGAGGAATTAACTCATAGCACATAATTGCCCCTTTGAAGACTCACAGCACAACTAGCCCCTTTGTTTTATTTGATTAAACATCTGGGACTTAACTTGTTATCTATAAGAGTTTGCTTCGCAGCCTTGAAGAGCCCTAAGTGGACAGCAGGGTGCGGACTCTCTGCCTCAGTTCCTGCTGGGCCACATTTCAGGGACCCTGATAAGCTGGCCTCACAGAGAAAAGAAAAAATGAATAAAAGACAGCCACCAGCTGCTCCTGTTGTCAGTCTACAGCAAAGGGGGAAAAGCCATTTTTACCCTTTAAAAACTCCAAGCATCAGGGGGGGTTGGGGGGCACAGGCAATATATATAACCTGAACTTTTGTACCCCCATAATAAGCTGAAATAAAAAAAAAAAATGAAAACTCCAAGCAGCTTTTCCTCAGCTGCTGGCACATTCCCCTACCTTCCTGCAGTGCCGCGCCAATTACCTTCTCTCTCTCTCTCTCTCTTCATTGAGAATTTAAAATAAACCTCATACTTCTTTCTATCTCAATCTTCGTGTGCGAAACCTGCCGTGAGCTCCAGTGAGTCCCCACCCTAACACACGGACCCCGCGGTTATGCTGTTCTATTCTGATCTGTCTGTCCTGTAGTCACAAGGGTCCTCTCTCCACCCTGAGGGAGCCGGACTTTTCCAGAGGAGAGAGAGAAACCCCTGTGGGCTCTGAGTGGGAAGGATGGCGTCAGCAAGGCAGTGGAGCAGGGAATCCCCAGAGCTGGGCTCGGCGGGGACACTCCTGTGGGAGAGGGTCACAGAAGTTCTCTGTCACACAGAGTCAGCCCAGATGGGGGACAGAAGGAAGATGAGTCAGTCCTGCTTGTGAGCCGGGTTCCTGGTAGTCTTTGCTCATTTCCGTTCACTCAGATGTGTCCATTTCTGCTTTGCTTTCTTTGAGCATTAGTGAAGTCTTTTTGTGTGTGTGTGTGTGTCAATCAGGGTCATGCAGGTTTGAGCAAAGCAGTAAGTAGAGGCACCTTTCCCTGAAGCCAGCATGGAGACAGAAACAAAAATAAGTGGGGGTCCCTCATGGAAGGTGAGTCTCGGGGGAGGAAAGCAGAAAGGACCTGGGAGGTCCAGCTGTCCCAGAGGGAGGGTCCCCTGCAGGGCCCACCTGCAGGAGGTCCGGGCTTGATTTCATTCGGGTACATTCCCTGCAGCAGCCTCAGTGGTTGTTACAAGCAGGGGACCCTCTGCCATTGTGGGTGAGCCCCACAAGCCATGATTCTGAGGACGACAGGGAGCATCTGCCACAGGTAACCTCCCTGGGCAGCAAGGCTCGTGCACTGCAGGGGAAACCCCAGCAGCTGTGGGGCCCAAAGTGACACAGCCAGGGCCACCTCCAGCAAAATCACGGGTTCCCCAATGCACAGCCCTTATCACATCTGGGCAGGGAGGGCAGCAGGAGACAGGGATGCAAATCAAGCCACACAGTGGGCTCACCAGGGTGGGCAGGCTCTGGATAGGGCTCTAGAAGCTCTGTAGGGGTGGCTTTAATAAACAGCTAAACAGAAGCATCTATGTGATTAAAATAGAATATATATGTATATGTGTGTTTATATGCATATTTGGTTAAAAATAATTGTGTGTATACACACCCATGTAAACTCACACACATGTGTACATATAGATCTATATCAACATTTCCCAAAGCTCAATAAAAGTTTTGTTAACAAGTGTTACTAGAAAATAAAGGTGTGGGTCTGTGGGAATGTAGACCAGCAGGTCTCTGCCACGGGGCCTCTCAGAGACCCTAACACACACCATGCCTCACGATTATATGTGACCACGGAAATTTCATTCCCAGGGCCTCCACTGGAAAAGTTGATAAGCTCAGAGTATTAATGATTGTTTCTGGGTGATGGGATTCTGTAGGATTAGTGCTTTTGTGTTTGCTTATCTGCATTTAATATATTGTCTACAATGGACACTGCTTTTGTAATGAAAAACATATTGTTTTAACAAAATGCAAACCCCTCCTGCCTCAGAGCAGGCTTGACCTGGGAAACAGTGGGAGGGTGTGGGTGGGTCTCTCACCCCTGGAGAGCAGGAGGGATGCAGAGACTGGGACCAGGCGGTGCATGGGGCTGACCATGGCTGCCCTGAGGGCTGCCTCCTCTCCACCTCTCTCCTCCTCCCTACAGGTTTTGAGTACCTGGTTGCTGTGGCCCAGGTCTGAGCAAGGAGAACACGGGATGAAGGTGAGGCCGGCTGAAGCGGGTGGATGTTTGCTGTGAAGTTCGGCTTGGACAGCGAGTGACTCCAGACAGACTCCGTGTGGGGTGAGATGTCCTCAGAGTTAGATGACAGATAGTTACTTCTCTGTGCAGTAGAGGGACACCCCCGCCATCACAGGGGAGAAAGCCAGCCTCTGGTGAAGGCCACTGCAGAGCCACCAGCCTGTTAACTTCCCCTCCCATCAGAGCCACTGACCTCCCTTTCTTGGCTGCCCTCCCAGTGCTGCTCAGCCCCGCTTTGCCCCCCACCCCTCCACCCCAGAGGACAGGCCCCCTGCACAGGAATGTGGGGGAGGCCGCTGAGACTAACCACTTTTTGTTTTAAAACTTTGTTCTACTTGGAGACCTCAGGAAATTCTCCTGTTCTCCAAATGGAGGACGGTTTTGCAGACTGAGGTTCCCCTCCCACTTCTCTGCTAAAGGGGGACTCAGGCTCACGCAGGCTGGATGTGTCTCTGCCACCCTCCCTCCCACCACTGAGGGCAGGTCCTGCCCCTCCAAAGGGAGGCCTCCCCTGGCCTCCTTTGCATGGGCATCTCCATCATCAGTGCCAGCCACAGTGGCTTCCTGGGGCAGGGACATGAAGATGTCAGACAGGACGGGACACAGAGCCCCTGGGGCAGGACAGGGAAGTCTGAGAGGAGGTGTCAAAGGGTTTTCTGTTGGAGGAAGCCAGGTCCCTGGGCTCCCCCAGGAGCTGCCAAGCGCACAGCAGGGGGTGAGGCAGGCTGCCCTGCTAATGCAGGAGGGCCAGGGGGGATGGGGAGGGAAAGGGAGTAAACAGGAGGGAGGGAAGCAACGTTGTTTCCAGAGGCTGGTGTTTAAGCCAACTCCCTGTGGCACCTCCTGACTCCAAGGAATATTTTCCTGCCTCCCCTGGGTTTCTGGAGATGTTAAAGGTCTGTTTAGACAGAGGATCTATATTTCATTAGGGCTTTCAATAATAATTTTCATGAGGCTCTGATAAACAAGCTAGAAAAAGACAGGTGGGGACGGTCTCACAGGAGGTGCGTTCCTGGTTAATGAGCTGCACCCAGGTGGAGGGCTGGAGAGCTCTCTGGACTCCTGGGCCCTCCTAGCTGAGGCTTCAGTAACTCCAGTGGAGGCTGGAGGTCATCTCTGCCCCGCTGCAGCTCTCCTTTGGTGCTGGCCATGCTCCTGGCTTGATGATGCCGTGACAGACCCCACGCATGCTCACACACATGCACACAGACACAAACACAGGTATCACACATGTTCTCTCAGGAACTTCTCCATGTTGGAACAGAAAACGAGAGAGCTGACTTGCCAGGCAGGATTCATGCATTTACAGAGAAGTTGCAAAGATAGTAAAGAGGGCGTCTACACACCCTTCACTCAGCTTCCTTAAGGTTAACCTCTGGCATTGCTGTGGTACATTTGTCAAAACTAGAGAATTGACAGTGGTATATTATTAATTAAACTACAAGTTTTATTCAAATTTCACCCATGTTTACACTAATATTTTTGTTGTTGTCATTGTTCTTAGGACGTCTATGCTTTCTGGCATTACAGGATACCCTAGGTCATCTTGTATTTGTCCCATCCCTAGAACTAGCCATTTCTCCAAGGACCTTTGTTTCCTTTTATTGGAGGATGAAATTTAGAAACCAAGATCTGGGTGCTGGGTATGCTCATTATGACTGGGGTGTCTCTGCTTCTGTACCTCTCAGGGGGCAGAGGTAGGAAGTACATGTGTGTACACGGACCCACCTATGCACACATATGGATAAGTCATGCTAAAACAGTTCTATAACCTAAAAATCCCCTGTGTGACCCATTAATGACAATCATATTCCACTCCCTCAAGTCCTGGCAACCACTGATCTGTTTTCCATTCTTATAGTGCCATCTTTTCCAGAATGTCGTATAAATGAAATCATATAATATTTGTAGCTTTGGAGTATGGCAAATGCCATTAAGAGTCCTCTGTTGTTGCAGAAGCCAAAAATTCACTCCTCTCTATTGCTCAATCATGTTGTCTATTATGGAAGTATTAATAAAATTCATGGTCCAAAACCATAATTACCTTTACACAAACCTAATACATGTTTAATTTTATAAGAAATTGCCAAACCATCTTCCAAAGTGGCTCTACTATTTTAAATTCCCACTAGCAATAAATGCGGTATCATCAGCCTTTTTATTTACAACAATTCTAATATATATGTGGTGATATCTCTTTTTAGTTTTACTTTTCATTTCTCATATGAAAAATGATGGTGAGCATGTTTCATTAAGCTTATTTGCTACCTGTATACCTTCTTTGATGAAGTGTCTATTTAGTTGTTTGGCTCATTTAAAAAATTATTTTTTATTGTTGAGTTTTAAGAGTTACTTATATATTTTAAATAAAATTCATCTATCAGACACATGCTTTGCAAAGATTTTATTTTTTCTTAACATGTGACTTCTTTTTTTCTTAACAGTATTTTCCACAAACAAAAATTTTGAATTTTAATAAAATCTAATTTTTAATTTATTTTTTTCACAGGCAATGCTTTTGGTATTTTTTTTAACAATGAAAGTCGTGTTATTGTTCTTATTTGAGAACATGGGACAATGCCTGGCAAATAATTATTTATACGATGGATGAATACAAAAATGAAAGAACTAAATGAATGACAAGTTCTGGTGAGAACGAACTTTTCAGAAGGAAGAGAAACCTGCTGCCTTGGCCAGTCTGCCATTCCCACTCTCTGCAGACCCTCCCCCTGCCAGACTGGCGCTGAGCTGTGGCTTCTCAACCTTTTTGGAACAGAGAGAAGCTGATCCCAGTGGAGAATGAACAGGCACAGGAGCTGCCAGCCCTGCATGGCAGCTCAGAGAATGAGGCCCCAGCACGGGGAAGGAGGTGCACAGCTGCTGAAAGAGCCTTCCCCACAAGGAGCTGCAAAACCTGGCCAGGGAGAGCCACAGGGAGACGCTTCCTCGAAGAAATGGTACTTCTTTATGATAATTATAGGTTTATCTGGAATCTTGAAGCAATTTGAGTTTAGTAATAATGGTGATTACAGGATCTACCAAGACAAAGTAAAGCCATGCCATCAAAATAATGCTGAGGTTCCTAGGGATGCCGCACAGGTACAGGGTAACAGACTGCAGACCTTTATGTCCTTGGATGATATTAAAGAGATAAAATAGCAGGTTCCCTTGAAGCTGCCCTTGACTATTTATCCATGGGGAAAAACATTCTCAGACAGTCATAACGTGATTAGTTCTCATAGACACAGCAGTAACTTTTATTGGGTGCTGTTAAAATATATAAATAAACTTTCTCATTTGGTCCTGTTCTTGCAGAAAATATAGCAATTCATTCATGTCTCATTTGAAGAAAGTCATAAATGGAAACCGGATAAATTAGTTACAAAATGCAGACTTTTCCTGCAGTTCCTCAGCTCTGTTCTTTTCAAAAATAGCAGCCACCCTTCTTTCCCTGGGGAAACTGGATTAGACAGCAGCACCAATTGCCACCACTGCTGTTGTTATTATTAATTATTGTTCATTATTACGCAGCCACTGTGCGCGGCCTTGGGTGTATGAAAGGCCTAGTGAGGACCACATAGAGCTGACAGTTGTTCATAGAAAAAGCAGATACAGCAAGGACACCCGAGCTAGCACACCCCACACACTCAGGCAGCCTCACACTCCGGTAGATGCACAGTGGGCTTAGGGCATTATTTCCTTTGTCTGTCTTTTTGTCTTCCTCCCTCCCTCCCGTCCATCCTTCCTTCCTTCCTCCCTTCCTCCCTCCCTTCCTCCCTTCCTTCTTCCCTTATTCCTCCCTCCCTTCCTCTCTTCCTTCTTCCCTTCTTCCTCCCTCCCTTCCTCCCTCCCTTCCTCCCTCCCCCTCCTTCCCTTCTCACTCCCTCCCTCCCTTCCTCCCTACCTCCTCCCTCCCTCCCTCCCTTCTTTCCCTATGTGTGAGGAGGGCTGTGGGACTGTGGGCAAGACACTGGGAAGGGATGCTGTGCAGAAGAGAAGGGAGGAGGAGTCCGGGCTGGCTGGGTGGAGTGTGGAGCTCAGATGTGGGGTAATCTGTTTCAGAAAGGAGTGAGAAGAGGTATTTTCCAGATCTCCTGCTTGCATCTGCTCACCTCTCTTCACCATTCTTCTTCCTCAACAGGCCTCTCCCATTTTGTTTTCCTCTCCTTTCTCCTGGGGAGTACACAGCATGACTCAGCCTGGCTTTTGTTTTCTGTCTCCCAAGAATCCTCCTTGTTTTTCCGTTTCACATGACGTGCTCTAAACCCAAGGAGATAGAAGGAGAATCTCCCCGGCATCCAGAAGACCTAGGGCTCAGGGACCTGACCTGCAGGAGAGCGAGAGACCCCATGTCTCCTTCCCACGTCCCAAATGGAGACAAGAATGGGTCTCCTCTGTGAGGCCTACACCTCCCACAGGGGTACAGTCACCCCAGAAAACACCTGCAACAGGACCACTCAACCCCATCCCTGTGATCCCTGCCGCAGCTGTCTGTCAGGAGATGCTGTGCCCAGCAGTGAGTGGGGCTGGACAACCGAGAGCAAACAGGGTGGGGAAGGCCTGACATCGGGCCCAGGATCAGGCACGTCCCCGAAGTCACTGCAGACACAGTTGTCAGAGTCCCACCTCAGGTGCAGACCTCTTCTCTACTCTTCTGCTCAAGGGCTTTCTCTGTCCAACCACAACTAGGTGCAGCCCAGAAGGGCAAGGGGTATCCCCGAATATGCGGGGAAAAGCCCATGGGTAAACGTCAGGGTGAACGTTGGGCGTATTCTGTAAGCATCTCAGAGGTCCCTGTGGAGTGGAGCCCTGGAACCTATAGCAGCAGCCTCTGCACCCTTGGTTGGCTTTGACTCTTCCCTACCTCACTCTGCTTCCTCACTTCACCTTCTGGGACACCCAAGTAAACCTTCTCACATGGTCCCCATCGCAGGCTCTGCTTTGGGATGGTCCGAAGACACTGGAGTCTTTCACCTTCGGCTATTGCTGTTCTCTCTGTCGCCTGCACAGGTCACTTTTCCCACAGGGTATGGCCAACTCTCCACAAACCTTCCCTCCTCTGGGGTTTATGCCAGTAACCAACTGTCTCTGGTTATGCAATCCAATGTCTGTAATTCTCGGTCATCTCCTAATGCCCTTGAACCATTTCATTTCTTCTTGATCAGTTTATAAATTGCAAAGATCACATTTCTTTATTTCGTGCTCTGCCATATCACCTATAAGGGTTTTGAGTTGTCACTGAATAGGTTTGTGACCTTGAATGTGTTTATCAACTTCTCGGAATATCAGAAACTTTAGTAAAAATGAAACGATTATAGTAACTGGATTTCAGAATTATAAAGATTAAAAAATCTTGTTCTCCCAGTACCTAGATTCTTGTCTCTAAATACCATTTTCCACTAAAATAAGCCAGGACTTTTTTTGAGTAATGGCCAATTGTAGGCAAGAGAATGTACAAGATAATCCTGGGACATATTTCTGTCCTATAAAGTAGGAAGATGTCATGTGAGAAAGACACAGAAAGACACAGAAATCCTACTAATAGGATTTCTATTAGCCTAAAATGGAGAATTTGAACATCAAAAAGAATACTAGTGGCCACAGATTGAAATAATCAAATATACATGAATCTATGAATTCATAAAATAATTTTTAAAATGTTCAGTGTTACAGGGAGCTAGTGTACCAACTCATTACTCTAAGTGTTGATAAACAAAGAGAAATAATTGTGTAGCTTTTTTTTTAGCCTTTTCTATATAAACTGTACTGTAGGGTATCCAAATAGTTAATGAGTAAAATTATTCTCTTATTTTTTGAAGAATTCCAGACAATAAAAGCAGAAGACATAGCAGAATTTTAAAAATCAACATTTTCTCATTAATGAAATAATGGGTCAGGCAGTTGTCATCAGTGGATGCTAAAGTCTTTAGGCAGAAAATCAATAGAGCATTTTATAATAGAGAAGTTAGACAGATGCTACTTGAGCCAGTGACCGACCCTGAGTCACTGAATGTGGGACAGCTGGACTGTGTATGACTCATGCAATGCAGCAGAAAGACCCAGCATCATCTATCAAATATATTTGCCTTTGAAATAAATCCTGACCCTAACCAACACTGCAGTCTAATTACCAGTTTGCAAAGCTAGCATAACTACTTAAAACAACAATGAAACAATTGGCCATATTCATAACATGGAACATTTTATAGAGCAAATGACCTAACAGGTTATTGAAGGAATCAATAGCTTCAAAAAGGAAGGGTGGGATGTTACAAGGTCAAAGAGACTTACCTAAGTGACATAATAAAATTCAATGTGTGGAGTTAGGATTCTGATTCAAATCAGATGTCTACTATAAGAAGACATCCGTGAGACAATAGGAGAAATTCAAGTATCAGTTAGATTTGAGGTGATTTTAGTAAATTATTATTAAGTATGTTAGATGTTATAGTGGCATAATGTGTTAGATGTTATTTGTTAGATTTAAATTTGTTAGATGTTATAATGAGCTAGAAGTTATAATGACTTTCTATTTTCCATTCACTTCAAGAGTATTCACAATTTTTCGTTGGCACATTTTTATAACTGCTTTATAGTCTTTATCAAGTAATTCCCAAATCTGTGTCAACTCAGTGTTGGCATGTTGATTGTTTTCTTCTGATGTAAGTTGAGATTGTTCCTAGTTCTTCCTCAGCCAAATAATTTGGATTGAACCCTAGATATTTTAATATTCTGTTATCATACTTGGGGTCTTATTTAAATTCTATGGAAAGTCTTGGTGTTTTTGTTTTATCAGGCAACCAGCAAGGATGAGTTCAGCCCACGAGTTCTGAAGCCCGTCTGTGTCTGGCAGTTTCAATGTCAGTTCCAATTTCAAAGCCTTTGCAGTGCTGTTCAGATCTGTTCTGTGTCTCTGCACCCAGCAGACCGCCTGGCAGTGGTCTGTCTTTAGCTCAGTCCTCAGAGTGGCTGGCATGATGATTAGAGTCGTGTTTATGCACACACAGCTCAGAGACCAGCCAAGAGTCCTTAAACAACTTGATGAGGTCACATTCTCTAGCTCTTTCCTTTCTGCAACTTCACAGTACTTTTCAGTTTCCTGGAATTCCCCTTTTGGGTCCTCTGGCCAAAAACCCTGTGGCTTTATTCACCTCTCCCTGCCACATACTTCCTGTGGAATTCATCTGTATTTGGGGGCAAGTGGTGTAAGAGGGAGAGAAAAAAAGGCAGGGGGTGGGTTGCTGCTCTCTCTTGGGACCACAGCTCCTCTGATTGGAGAGCAAGGCTCCCTCCTTCAGAGTGTCACACCTGTGATCCTGGCTGCACTGCAGTCCCTGCCAGGACACCCCCTTCTCACTCCTCCACCCAAAATTGGGGGCTTCCCCTGGAGTTCTCTGTCCACCAGTGTCCACCTCTGCCTGTTAGTCGGCCTTGAGGTCTGGCTGGGGGATGCTGGAGGGAAAATATAAATAAACTCAGTACCAGTTTGCTGTGACTTTGTATTCTGGTCTTGTTCTCCCATCTCCCTTTTACTATTTACTCCTCAGAGTCCTCCAGCAGTGGCTCTTCCACGCGAGCCATGGAGCCGCAGCAAATGCGAGAGGCGGGGTGAAGTGATCTGGCTCCTCTGACTCAGAACTGGAGCCCCTGTCATTTCCACTGAAAGACCTACTTAGAGACTTAGGTTTCAGGTGCATTCATGTATCAAATTGGCAAAGTAGCAGCGCCATATTTTTATTTTCTTCTCTGGATAAACCATAGAAAGCAATTTGTATACATCACAGTACTTCTCTGTGAATATTTTAGTGTCTCCCTAAAATGAGGACATTCTTTTACTAACCATAATACAATTACTACACTCAACATTTAATTCTGAAATTATCTAATATATAACCTATATTAAAATTTCACACTTAAATATATAATATACTTTAAAAACTCAATAACTTCTTAATTATTGTTATTTTTTATAAATTAATTTTTACATGCTTATTTCTTCAAATCAGGATCCAAATAAAATCCACATGTTGAAATTACATGGATATATTTCTTAAAACTCTTTTAACATGCAAGTTACCCACTTTATATGTTTTTTCTTGTAATTCTTCTGTTGGGAAAAAATGGGCTGTTTGACATGTAAAATTTTCCATTCTGTAGGCTTTGCTGCTTACATCACCCTGTTGTCTGTGAACATCTTCCTCTGTCCTCTCTATGTCCTGTTAATAATATCTAAATGTTCAATTAGACTCAGATTCTTGGCAAGAATATTTCACAGTTGTATTGTGTACTTCTATTAGGAAATATATAATGTACATTTTTTCTTTTTGAAATATTAGTAGCCAGTGGTGATTTTAGCTTTGATGTATTATTTTATTAGGATTTGCCAAAATGTATTATTCTAATTCTGTCTTTCTATCCTCATTTATTAGCAGTTTTTTGGAAAAGAGAGCTGGTCTTTTATCCTTAAGGATCAGAACTTTAAAAAATAAGCGATGTTCAAATCCAATTAGTGTTTTTTAAAGCAGGGGTGGGGAAACTTTTCATGTTGGAAGGCTGCATTAATTTAGCTGTAATCAAATAAAACTGCATTCAAGAAACTTCAAGGCCGGGCGCGGTGGCTCACGCCTGTAATCCTAGCACTCTGGGAGGCCGAGGCGGGTGGATCGCTCGAGGTCAAGAGTTCGAGACCAGCCTGAGCAAGAGCGAGACCCCGTCTCTACTAAAAATAGAAAGAAATTATATGGCCAACTAAAAATATATAGAGAAAAAAAATTAGCCGGGCATGGTGGTGCATGTCTGTAGTCCCAGCCACTCGGGAGGCTGAGGCAGTAGGATCGCTTAAGCCCAGGAGTTTGAGGTTGCTGTGAGCTAGGCTGACGCCACGGCACTCACTCTAGCCTGGGCAACAAAGTGAGACTCTGTCTCAAAAAAAAAAAAAAAAAAAAAAAAAAAGAAACTTCAATTAGATATACTTAAAAATGTACATTATTTTCTAAAAATCTAACTACTATGTACTTAGTAGTTTCAACAAAGGAAAATTATTTGTTAATTTTAAACTTAACTAACCTTTTAATGACTTTGTTATGTCTGCTTTTTGTTGGCAAGCATGTGAATGTTTGGTTGTAGCCCGGAGGTCTGCAGTTTCCCTTGATCCTCTAGATGGGTGTCAGTCATTTGTGACCTTGAGGGCATCTTGATTTGGGTTAGGTAAGAGAATGTAGATTCCCAGCAATAAGTGGTTGAAAAGCAAAAAAGCATTTTAGGGCATGTTGCCAAACACATGTGGGTATTCTACTGCATTTTTCCATATTTCAATTGGCTCTTTCTCAGCATCAATGACTTTAAAATGCTCTCTACTGAGAGCTCAATCAGTTCTATTTGTAGTTCTTTTGGTGTGTTGGTGTTATTATCAGCCAGGTGAGGCTGAAATGCTAATTTGAGTGTGATGTCATGTTTTTCAAAGCCAGTGAACCTTTCATTGTATTCTCCAATTAATATGTCTATAACAGCTGTGCATTTTTCAAATGATTCATGTATGCCATCCTGCTCATCAATGACCTTTGCTAACTGGGGAAAATGTTCGTCTGAAATTTGCTTTTGAAAAAGAAGTGTTTTGAAAAAAGTATCTTGTTTTGAAATGCTTGGATGTTTTGCCACATATCATATATAGACTTAGTATTACCTTGCAAAGAAATATTCAAGTGATTTTGATTTGACATATCACACAGAAATGCTGCATTCCTATAGAAATCTTCTTTCAATAATTCACCTTGTTGATTCTGTTCTTCATAAAATTTAAACATCTATTCTCCCAGAGAGAAACTTTTGGCTAACACCTATCCGTGCAATAGCCAACATGCTTTAGAATGATACGGCAAATCCACACTGAATACTTCATCATTCAACTTTAGCATGTTATGAAACTGACAATGCCATGTTGCATTTGCATGAATATAGTTAGCAATATTTATAACTTGTTGCAAAGTGTCACCTAAAATAGTAACTTTAGCACAGGGATTTTACTAATGCAAGATACAATGAAAAGAAAGGAGAACATCTTGATCTGTTAATACCTTTTTTAATCTGTGCAATAAACCCTTCATGTTTTCCCATGATGGAAAGTGCACCATCTGTAAATACGCTCACTAAATTTACCAAATTCAGTCTAACTTCATGACATTTATCTTGAAAGTGGTTGAAGTTATCTATTCCCTGTGTTTTGTTTGCAAAAGTGCCCAAAGCAAGTAACTCTTCGTAGCAAAGAAAAACTTCCGTTATGACCCAGATGAAGTATAAAAACCTGCACCAAGTCAGTAGTATCAGTTGATTCATCCAAAGCAATTGAATAATATATATTTTCCTTTTGAATTATGACATGAAGTTGTTCTGTTAAGTTGAAGGTTAATTCATGCTGCCGATCAGTTATGGTTCTCCTTGAAAGATGCAGTTGTTTGTACTTTGAAACGTTATGAGGATCTAAGCATCCTACAACTTTGGCAATGCATTCTTTCACAATTTCTACGTCACTGCATGGCTTCCATTTTTTCCTGAGTATATAAGCTACTTCATGAGTTGCTTCAGTGGTATTATTTCCAGGTCTTATTGCTGCTTGAAAGAATAATCTGTGCTTTTGCTTTTCACCTTTTAATTTCTGCAATACAATCTTTCATGCCTCTCCCTCCAGTTTAAAATATTTGTGATCCTTAGGAGTGCTATAATGCTGGTGAGCATTGAATTTCTTGAATATTGATATTGCAGTATCAGAAAGCAAGCAAATCATCTTATTTCTAGCAGAAACAAGACAATATTGCAATTTCCAATCCTCATTTAAAAAATGTGTTTTCTGCCTTCAGTGTTTTCTTGGTCTTCTTTGACATGATGGGCTGTTAAGCAGACAGAATTAAAAACACTGTTGAGCTGTGCAATTATTCACAAATTCCACTTTAAACAGAAACACAGTACACCATTGTCAAAAGCTGATAACAGACTGGTGTACTGGCGCTGGTCAGGCGG
The DNA here is from genome assembly GCF_041146395.1 of Eulemur rufifrons. NCBI lineage: Eukaryota > Metazoa > Chordata > Mammalia > Primates > Lemuridae > Eulemur > Eulemur rufifrons. Next base: position 1,640,846 of record NC_091011.1, on the reverse strand, counting down.
GGGAATTTAGAACTAAATCATGAGCATAGCAGCCATCAATTTAGTCCTTTGGCTTACCAATGTTCTAATCGTGCCAGTCAATCTGGGAGGATTATTTTGTTGAAACTTAGTCTTTGATATTTTAAATATGTTCATTTTAAAAATAAAATAAAAATATAACATATGAACAGAAATGTACTAATAAAAATAAAAGATTTGTTTTGTAAAATTTGGATTCGGTCAAAAGGCCACACTTAAAGACCTAGAAGGCCACAAGTTCCCCACCCTGTTTTAAAGTCTCTTGAAATAAACCCTCTCTTTGTGATATTGTCATGAACTGTATGCACAGTGGCATTCAGTGATTTCATTTGATTTGATGGACATTAAAAAATATCATAGAAGTATAGCTTCTCTAGATGCCTTCCAAAATATTCTATTCCTTGACTCATAGGTAAACAATTTTTAAAAATATGGTTTATTACTTTTTTAGAAATTGAGTAGTTCCATAAAAAAAATATTCCTTGACAAATTATTTGATTATTTCTAGGTTCAATTTGTATAGAAAGGTTAGATAAATGTTTACATGTTTTTCTTTATTTACAATTTTCAAAATAATGAATTTATTTGCAAAATGTTCTCCAATGGTAGTGTTTTAATAACATTAATAACCACAACATTGTTTTTGTCTTAATAACATTATAAGCTAATAAATACAAACAAAATTGGTGAGTTTCAATCCATTGCAGTTAATATTTTTATTGGTTCTCAAGTAATTCCCTCTTTGGCCAGTGAGAGTCTGTTTGTTTCTGAGTCTTTTAACATGACTGTAGTTGCCTTTAAGAGATTCCCCTGCTTTCTAGTGTGATAAGCGCCCCAAACATGCAATAATTCTCACTCCCCTCATACATCATTCATTTCATTCCCCAAAAACCCCCCTACCCTGTTGGTCAGAGAGACAGATTTGAGACAGTCCTTACGTCCCACCTCCCAAATGACACATCTTCTAAAATAAATCCTTTCTTCTTTGACAGCCCTCATTGTCTCAATAATTGACTTTCTGTGCCACAGAGAACAATGAATCCCCCTTCTGGGTTCGTTAACAAGATGTTTGAGTTCCTTTCGTACATTTCCAACTATGTCTTTATGAAACTGTTGTCACATTTCCTGGGATCTGTGCACTGCTCAGTGTCACCAAGGAGGTCATCATTTCAGTATTTTTAGGTAATGTATATTGATTTAAAGACAAAATGTATCGTGAATTCATGTTGATAATTCGTGTTCAAATTCATGACGATCGAATTTTACTTAATGTTATTAGTCTTCTGTCTTTAAGTCTTCCTTCTCCATTGAAAATCATAGTTTTCTTTTTCTTTCTTTTTTTTTTTTTTTTTTTTTTTTTGAGACAGAGTCTTGCTCTGTTGCTGGGGCTTGAATGCTGTGGCTCACAGCAACCTCAAACTCCTGGGCTCAAGCAATCCTCCTGCCTCAGCCTTCTGAGTAGCTGGAACTATACCGCACCTGGCTAATTTTTTCTATTTTTAGTAGAGATGGAGTCTCACTTTTGCTCAGGTTGGTCTCACACTCCTGAGCTCAAGCAATTCTTCAGCCTCAGCCTCCAAAAGTTTTCAATGACATTCATTTAATTTATTTATTTTTCCTTAAAATACACACACGACTATCTCCAAATAAGAACACCACTACTACCACAACCAATATGATTACAAAACACCGTTTAAATTTTTTGGAAAACGAAGCTGGTCATTTTATCCTTAAGGATCAGGTCTTTTAAAATATAGGAGATGTTCAATCTAATTAGTATGTTTTAAAGTCTCTTGAAATAGGCCCTCTCTTTGTGATATTGTCATCAACCGTATACACAGTTGCATTCAATCATTTGATTTTGATTTTATGGATATTAAAAAATTCATAAAATTATAGCTTCTCTAGGTACCTTCCAAAATATTATATTCCTTGACTCATAGGTAAACATTTTTAAAAATATGGTATGTGTCTTTTTTAAATAAGAAAATTTATTTATGCTTTTATTACCTGTGTTTTCTTTCAAATATTAGCCTACTATGTATATAATTTCAGTCTTCCTTTTTTATTTAATATTTTATCCTGGGAAAAAAGCCACAAAAAGGTATTTTTCATGTAAAGATATTCTCCATCACTTTTTATAGATAAACAATACTCCATTCTGTGGATGTTCTATGGTTTATTCCACCAGTTCCCTATTGATGGGCATGTGTTTGATTCCAGGCTTTTCCCAAACCTATTTTTAGTAGGGCTGAGCTCTTGACTATAAGCAAACTCCAATAGAACTCTGGGGAGGATGAAAGAATAAACCACATGTAACTTCTGGTCTTTCTTTATACATTCTCAATATCAGGGATCTCACTTTAACTAGGTAGAATCAGCTATCTTTCCCACATAGACTCTGGCTAGCAGACCCAAGACTGGTCAGGAAACCCCTCAGAAGGGAGTGTCCACCCATTTTTTCTCACGTCTGTGACAAGTGGGAAAGTGATGCCCCATTGCTTCTGGAAGCACTGATGCCCAGCAAAGGGGACAGGGAGTCATCCTTAGAGCCAGCTACCTGGCAAGCCCATTTGTGCTCTTCTGTCTTTGTTCAAATTCTGCAGCCTGAGCCTAGCTGTGGAGCTGTCTCTTAGCAACCAAAAGAGCCAGCAGCTCTTTGGGAATTTCCCATGATAGAGCATGTGACATTTTCTGATGGGACTCTGTCCAGAAGAGATAACATATAGACAGTAAGAGAAAGGAGGAGAGAGGGGTGAAATTCACAAATGCCATCTGCCCTCTGCCCTACCCTGACACACAAACACACACACACACAAACACTTACGACTCATCCCGGAACTCCCAAGAAAGATGAGCTTTTTGCAAACACAGAGTGTCCACTTGGCATCCCAGGGCTACCGTGCTGTAGCGCAGCTTGTCTGTAGGGCCTGCTCTGCCTTCTGGGAAATGCTGGAGACCACCCAGAGGCCCTGGGGGCCTGCGGCCTCGTGCTGCACTCGGCCTGTCTGTGGACCCCGCCGTGCCATCACTACTCCCAGGCCGACCTTCTCAGGTAGCACCATAGGCTCCAGATGGATTCTCCATTCCCGTGGTGACACTCACCTGGCCCATGTATCATGCAGAATTCTGACAAGGCACTTTTACAAAATTCTCTCTCTTTACACTCGTGGGAATTCACTTACTTTTTATTTTATTTTTTAATTTTAAGGTAATAATTGTTCAATATCTTCCTTTTCCTGGGACATAGGTAACTGGTTTAAGCAAAGGAGGTGTCCTAATCTGGCGGCAGATAGGGGCGAGGTCCTTAGTGAAAGCGGGCTCTGGGGCAGCCACATGCTTCCGCCTGGACGGAATGGCCCTGCCCCTCCTGACCTCGCGTGTCATCCACGCAGGGGAATCCTCTCACCCAGGATCTAGGTCCAGGGCCCCGGGGGAGACAGCATCACTATAACCTATTTGAGCAGTAGTGCCCTCATCTGTTTATCCTCCAGGAGGGTTCTGAGGATTAAATGTGAAAATAAAGGTGAACATGTCTGAAAACTGTACATAGCTGTGCAACTGTGACCATCGTCCACTACATGGCCATCACACTAGCTGCCCTGGAGGACATCACAGGCCAAGCGCTGCACTGGATGGTTTACTCTGTTTGCCTGCCATCCTTACAAGCAAGGTATTGTCCCCATGCTATGACAAGAAGGCCACCCAGCTGTGCTGATCAGGCGCCTCACCCCCCAGGCCACCCCCATGTACCCTGCTCTGCGGTGCTGGGCCCGAGAGTCTGCAAACTGCATTCTCTAGACCCCTGGCCAGCCATTTCCAGCTGGGTCTTGCCAGTGCAGGCTCTAAGAGGTGGTTGGAGACTGAGTGTGGGAAGGGCCTATCCTCCTGTGCCTGGGTCCTAGTGCCCTGTTTGCAGAAGTGATCTGTACCTGCAGCCCCTCTGCCTTTGCATTTCTTAGTACTGGGCTCAGGACACCAATCATGGCATTAGCTCCACGTGACAACTCAGGATCTAAGGCACGAGTTTCCCTCAGAGGCCCTGACCCCAGCACATGTCGGAGCCTCCAGTGGTCTGAGAAACAACTGCTTGTCAAACCTCAAAGGTCTGGCCCATGGTGCTCTATGAGCTCCAGACTCTGCGATGCCATCTCTGTTCTCTTCCCTGAAGACTAGGGAAAGCAGCTGCCTAGTTAAGTTCCGAATGTCTAGGTTACCTCAGTATCTACCTTCTGCTCCATCTGTCCTCTAAATCCTACTTATTTAATTTATCGTATTTTATCACATGTTTGAAAAGTCAAGGGAGTGTTCTACTTCCTGGATCAGTGCGCTTGCTTGAAGGTCCCCAGGCGGGTCAGTGGTAGCTCTGGCAGTAGGCCAGTACTTCCAACTCCAAAACCCATGTCCTTCCTTTGTCTTACACTGTATTCACAGTGGTAGTGGCTGGCTTTGATTGAAGATCTTAAGTTCCAGGCTCATTTCAGACACATCACGTACACAGTTGGCTCTGTGTACCTTCAAGTTTCCACTTTCAGGCATTCAGCCAACCATGAGTCAGAAACATTTAAAAAAAGAGTTAAAAATAACAATAAAAATTAGGTTTTAAAATACAGTATAAAACTACTTACATAGCATTTGCCTTGTATTAGGTATTATAAGTGATCTAGAGATGACTGAAAGTATAGGGGAGGATGTGTGTGTAGGTTATCCACAAATACAGTACATTTTCTGATTTTGTTATCTGTAGGGGTCCTGCAACCCATACCCAGTGGATACCAAGGGGGATGTCTGTACTATTTTGAAAGTGGACTTTTTTTCTTCCTTGGTTGAAGCCCTTTCTGTGCATGGAGAATCTCCACTTTACAGGGTTGACGAGTGGAGTGAACCTCACTGTCGAGCTGGGGGTGCCAGGCCTTTGCCAGCCTCCTCCCAGCTGGGTGGCACCTGCACCCTCACCTCTGCCAGTATCACAGCCACTGCGGACTCTCTGGCGACCACAGGCTCCCCTTTAGGGCAGTTTCCAGGACCTGAGTTCCAGGGAAGTGGCAGGTGGGGGACAGTGCTGGTGATGTCGACCACACCCGGTGCTGAGAGAGGCCCTGCAGAGGGAGCCGGGGCGCCAGTGCCTGGCAGTGGCAGCAGAGGCGTGTGCACCTTGGCATTTCTCCGCACTGATTGTGAGAGTTTTCCTGAATATATAAAACCCTGTACACACTTTTCCATTCCACATACTTATTACATTGAGTTTTTGCTAAAATCAGAGTTCATTTCCTCTACTTGAGCTAAACCCCCGACTGACACAACTACTAATCCTGACAATAACCCTGCCAGGTAGGTCATACCCTGAACTTTCAGATAAGGAGCTTGAGGCTTGTGTGTACTAAGCAGCTCGCCCCAGATGGCCAAGCGACCACAGGCTGAGCTGGGAGTCCGAGCCCCACTCCAGCGTCCCTGGTCCTCACACACTCGACTGCTTCTCCAGCTCCTGTCTCCGTCCTCGTCCATCCAGCCTCCATGTTGCTTCCAGTCTTTGCTCCCTCTGCTCCTGCTCTCCGAGAACACCCTCTCTGTGTCCACCTTGCCAGGCCCTCCCCATCTTCCCAGCCTTACCCCGCTCCCTCCTGTTCCATGAAGCTTTCTCACACCACTCTCCTCACCCCGGGTTTCCTGTATTCTGACCTCAGGCTGTACACAGAGCCAGCTGGGTGTCCACTTGGCTCACTTCCTGTGACAGTCAGAGTGGCCCCGGCTGGACTGCAAACCCCGCAGGAGCTCAGGCTTCACGGTCTCACCCTCCCCCATCTCCAGCCCAGGGCTGGACACTTGCTCTCCAGCAGTTCAGAGCTTTGTAAGATTTTGGAGGAGGAAGAAAAGAAAAAAAAGTAAAGGCTTTTGGAGGAGGAAAATATGAGCAAAGAATGCTATATTGGTCAAGGACTTTTCTCAGGAAGTGACCACTCTATGCACTTCCTGTCATGGACTCAAAAACTTCAGAGTCGTCCTGTGGCCTGTTGTTTCCCCCCTTATATAGCACGGCCAGCCCATCATCTCCTTGGCTCTGCCAGGAAACGTTCCTCTCCCCAACCTGTCCATGTCTCTCTGTTTCCACTGTACCCACCCTGGTCCGGTTGGTCACCTCCCCTGGGTGTGGCAGCAGCCTCCTCACCCTCAGGCTGCATCCACTCTGGCCACCCAGTAATTCCATCTCCACGTGGCAGGCAGAGGGATCCTTAAAACGTGCAGCAGTCTGGTCCCCACCTGTGCTTGCAGCCCTCTCAGGCTTGCCACTGCGCCCAGACCACACCCACAGCCCCAGCACCACCTGCGAGGCCCTTACATCTTTTCTCCCCCATTGTCCTTTGAACTTCTGTGCTACCCCTGAGAGTCATAATTAGGACCACCCAAGCCTGGAGAGGCCCACTGGTCATTCTTTTGTATATATTTTGTTGCTGTTGTTGTTTGTCTGTTTTGGCACATGAAAGTCAGCCTGAGACTGACCATCACAGAGTATAACTGAGCTAGGCACAAGGGGACAGAGATGGAACACCAAGGACATCATTTGAGTCCTGGATCTAATGTACCTGTCCCCAGTTTCTTCAGCTGATAAATGCCCCTTGTCTTTATGGTAGGTAAACTGCCATTTGCAACACAAAGGCGTTGTGGCCAGTCCAGAATTCTGCTCTCCAGGGGTGCTGGGAGTCTCTCTGTTACACTCCCATGACCATAGGTTCAGCCGTGCCCAAGTGTATCCAGGTAGAGACTTGCCTGCCAGAGATGCTGGTGGAAGATGTGTGTCATGAATATCTTATTTTTAATGGAATAGTATTCTACATTTTATTTTATTATTAATTTTCAAAGTAATAATATATTGTTGATTTCTTTTGAGTTTATTTAATGTCAAAAAATACTGTATGCTTCCTCCCAGAAAACCCTAAAAAATTTCTGTACATTTTTTTGGCCTCCACACCTTTATATATTTCTATAATCTCTCCTTATGTTTCAGACTCTAGGTTTTGTTTTTTTTTAGGTGAACTACCATTTCAGATCTTCCATCTCTTGGTTTAAAATTTTTACATCTGAATAGAAGTTTGTCTAGGAAAACAGTCCGGGAAGGGCATCCCCAGAGGGGATGTTAATTGGAGGGAATGGAGAGATGATGGTCAAAGAGTACAAAGGTTCAACTAGACAGGAGGAAGAAGCTTTTTTTCTTTGTGATATATTGCTCAATATAGTAGATAATAATGTATGCTTTAAAATCTCTGAGAGTAAATGTCAAATGTTCTCATCACAAAAATAAATATTTGAGGTGTGATGGATATGTTAATTACCTTTAATTATTTCACATTGTGGTCATAAATCATAACATCACTTTGTACCTCATAAATAAATACAACTGTAATTTGTTAATTTACAATTAAAGATAAATAAAAATAATAAAATAAACTATTAAAAAAGAACAAATGCTGGTGAGGTTTGGGAGGTTATGTAGTATCTTCTGAATACTCCAATGAAGATATTTTATACTTGTTTATAAATAACTATAAATAGTATATGCATGTTTACCTTAATTTATATTAATGTTTTGTTTTATAATGAAACACTAGAATGTACAAGAATAAGGTGAAATAAAATAGAAATTTTATCATTGTCTTCTCACACTCTTTTAGCGTTATAAAATGCCCCAGCTTATTCCAAGTAACAGAATTTTCCTGACTCTTGCTCTTTAATTGGGGTGTTTATACTATTGAATTGAGATTGTTGATATCAGTGGGTGTCAGTCTATAATAACAATTTACTATTTATCTTTTAAACAGTTTGTCCCATCTGGATTTTTTTCCTTGTGTATTTGTTTGTTTGTTTGTTTTTTGCTTCTTCACTTTTCTTGCCTTCTTTTGGATTATTTGAGTATTTTTTAGAATTCATTTTTATCTCCATAAATGGTTTATTGGTAATTAGCCAAAATCTTTATTTTATATTTTTAGTGATTGCTCTAGGATTTATAACATACATGTTTAACTCATGGTAGTTTACCTTCCAATATTACAACACCCATTTTGTGTGAAGCGTGTGAATCTTACAGTTATACTCAGTTTTCCCCACTTACCTTTTGTGCTATTGTTGTCCTATTTTTAAATTCCACATAGGCGTTAAATACAAAGTCATTGTTAATTTTGTTTTAACAACCTATTATATTTTATAATTTCATTAATTATATGCCATTTTAATATGATTTATATATTCTATTAATATTTTTATAATTTACCATTTCTGGCTCTCTTCCATCTTTCTGTAGCCTATTTCCATCTGGTATCATTTTCCCTCTTCCTTGAGAATTTCCTTTAATGACGGTCTGCTTGTTGGGATTTTCTCAGCTTCGTTTGTCTGAAAAATGTCTCTATTTCACCTCCTTACATCTTGTTATTGTGATATTATTCAAATTTAAAATTCACATTAAAAAAAGCATAATTTAGTGATCTTTTGTATATTCAGCATTTTGTACAATAATTGCCACTATCTAATTCCAGAATATTCCCGTTAACCCCTAAAGAAACTTAGTACCTAAAATCTGTCAGTCTTCACGACCTTACCTCACCCCCACCTATACCTGGCAATGAATAATCTACTATCTGTCACTATGGATTTCCTACTTCAGGACATTTCATACAAATGAATTTATACACTATGTGGCCTCCTTCATCTGCCTTCTTTCCCTTAGCATAATGTTTTCAGGGATCATCTGTGTTGTAGCATAATCATTACTTCATTAATTTTCATGCCTTTATAATATTTCATTGTATGGATATACTATTCATACTACATTTTATTTATCACTTCATCATTAGGAAGACGTTTGGACGGTTTCTACTCTGTGAATAGTACAAGGAATGTTGCTAAGGACATTTGCCTGGTGTAGTATGTTTGAAATTCTTTGTAGGAAGAGGGAGAGGCGAAGTGGTGACAGGAGGAGGTGGCTAGGCCAGTCAGCCTAGCAGGTGACAGCCCCAGCCTAGCAGGTGACAGCCTGCAGAGCGATCTGTCCAGGCGTGGGGCAGTGGTGAGGCGGTGAGGTGGCCCGCGCATTGAGGCGAACTTGGCCCGAACTTGGCCAAAGAGCCCAGGGTGCGCAGGCAGGCAGCAGGGCTCACCAGAGTGCTGCTGGCCAGCGCCCAGGCAGGTGTAGCCCGTGGCGCCAGAGCGGCAGCCAGGTCTGCCTTCTCATGGTCCTCCGCTTCGCCATGGCCCGCTGGACGCCCACCATGAGGACGAAGTCCGCGGTTGGTGAGTGCTCGCCCTCCCAAGTTTCTGGAGAGAGGCTCTGCAGGGCTTGTAGCGAGCCCTGAGGTAGACACCAGGCAGCCACGGAGTGCGCCCTGTCTGGCCTGGGCTGAAGGGGTTACCCTGGCCGGCGAGCGCCATCCGGGCTGAACTGCTGCTGCTGGGCACCAGAGCCTGTGGCGGTTGGAGCCATCTCCCTCCTGGGAGCGGCCTTGGGGAAGTCATGTGTGGTTTGGGGATTCTGGCTCAGAGCGCAGCTGGGCTTCAGGACCCTAATCCTGCGCCCAGAGCCTGAGCTCCAGTGCTAGGCAGGGTGGAAACCTCAAGGGAGGGAGCTCCCCTGATGCCTGAGGGGACCTCGTGCTGCCGTCCACCTCTCAGAGCCAGAGCTGGAGCTGGCCTGCAGTTTCATTCAGGTTGTCCGTTTGCTCTCCTGACAGTATCTTTGGCTGCGCAGAAGCTTTTTCATTTCATCAGGTGCCATTTATTGTTGTTGTTGCTGTGATTGCATTTGGGTCTTCTTCATCAATTCTTTGCCTGGGCCAACGTCTCTAAGAGTTTTTCCCACATTGTCTTGTAGACAGGGATTTTCTTTTTTTTCTTTTGCTCTTTCTTGTAATTTTTTTTAAATCCTTATTTTGGTATGTTGTGGGGGTACAAAAGTTTAAGTTACATAACTTGCCCTGCCCCCCTCAACGAGTCAGAGCTTCAAACGTGCCCATCCCCTATACAGTGCTCATTCCACTCATTATGTATGGGTGCCGTCCCCTCCCCCACCCACATCTGTCAGACACCCGATCAATGTTTTTCCTAAATGTGCTCTTAGGGGATGATCAGTGAAACCAATTTGATGGTGAGTACATGCAGTGCTTACTTTACCATTCTTGGCATTCTTCACTTAGTAGAATGGGTTCCCAGTCTATCCAAGAAACTACGAAAGGTGCCATATCACCATTGTTTTTCATAGCTGAGTAGTACTCCATGGTATACATATAGTGCATTTTATTAAGCCACTCATGGATTGATGGGCACTTGGGTTGTTTCCACATCTTTGCAATTGTGAATTGTGCTGCTATAACAATTCGGGTGCAAATGTCTTTTTCATAGAATGTCTTTTGTTCTTTTGTATAGATGCCCAATACTGTGATTACTGCTTCAAATGGTAGGTCTACTTGTATCTGTTTAAGGTATCTCCATATTGCTTTTCACAGAGGTTGCCCTAGTTTGCAGTCCAACCAGCAGTGTAGGGGTGTTCCTGTGTCTCCGCATCCACACCAACATTTATTGTTATGGGACTTTTTGATAAAGGCCATTGTTATTGGCATTAAGTCATATCTCATTATGGTTTTAGTTTGCATTTGCCTGATGATTAGAGTTGTTGAGCATTTTGTTATAGGTTTGTTGGCCATTCTTCTGTCTTCTTTTGAAAAATTTCTATTCATGTCCTTTTCCCACATTTGACAGAGTTGTTGGTTTTTTCTTGCTGATTTTCCTGAGTTCTCAATAGATACTAGTTATCAGTCCCTTATTGGATGGATAGCATGCGACCATTTTTTCTCATTCTGTATGTTGTCTGTTTGCTCTCGTGACAGTGTGTTTGGCTCTCCAGAACCTTTTTAATTTCATCAGATCCCATTTCTTTATTTATGTTGCTGCTGTGATTGCCTTTGGGGTCTTCTTCATAAATTCTTTTCCTAGGCCAATGTCTCTAAGGGTTTTTCCCACATTGTTTTCTATCAGGAATTTTCTTTTTTTTTTTTTAATTGTGCCTTTCTTTTTCTTTCTCCCCTGATTATTAAGAGCGTGCTTGTAGCATATGGTCAGTAAGGACTTTGGCTTTGCTTGTGGGTAAATAGCTTAATCACTTTCACCCTCCTGGTCCTAGCTGGTAGTCAATTGTTTTTAATAAGATTTTGTTGATGTTGAGGTTTTTGTTGCGTGCATTGTGTAATGTTTATGTAAAGGTACAAACATGTTGTCTTTTGTTCTTTTGGGTAGATGCTCAATAATGGGATTGCTACATGAAATGGTAGGTCTACTTTTGTGTGTTTATGGTATCTCCATATTACTTTCCACAGTGGTTGCTGTAGTTTGCTGTCCCACCAGCAGTGTATGAGTGTTCCTGTGTCTCCACATCCACGCCAGTGTTTAGTGTTATGGAACTGTTTGATAAAGTGCATTATCACTGGATTTAAGTGATATCTCATTGTGGTTTTGATTTGCGTTTGCCTCATGATTAAAGATGTTGAAGATTTTCTCATGTTTGTTGACCATTCTTCTGTCTTCTTTCTAAAAATTTGTACTGATGTCCTTTTCCCCCTTTTGGATAGGGTTGTTTGTGTTTTTCTCACCGCTTTTCCTGAGCTCTTAGTAGATTCTTGTCATCAGTCCTTTATCTGAAGTGTAGCATACGAACATATTTTCCCATTCTGTAGTTGTCTGTTTGCTCTCGTGACAGTTTCTTTTTGTGTGCAGAAGCTATTTTTTCTTATTTCAACATATTGTCGGGGTACACAAGTTTAGGTTACGTGTATTGCCCTTTCCCTCTGTACCCCCCGAGTCAGAGCTTCAAACGTGTCCATCCCCTATACAGGGAACTTCGCACTCATTATGTATGTATACACCCATCCCCTCTCCCACCCACATCTGCCCGACACCCGATCAATGTTATTCCTAAATGTGCTCTTAGGGGATGATCAGTGAAACCAATGTGATGGTGAGTGCATGCGGTGCTTATTATACCATCCTTGGGATACTTCACTGGGTAGAAGGGTTCCCGCTGTATCCAGGAAAATACAAGAGATACTGTATCACCATTGTTTCTTACAGCTGAGGAGTACTCCATGGTATGCATATACCACATTTTATTAAGCCACTCATGGATTGATGGGCACTTGGGTTGTTTCCACATCTTTGCAATTGTGAATTGTGCTGCTAGAAACATTCAGGTGCACATGTCTTTTTTATAGAATGTCTTTTGATCTTTTGTGTAGACGCCCAATAATGGGATTGCTGGTTGAAATGGTAGGTCTACTTGCATCTGTTGAAGGTATCTCCATATTGCTTTCCCCAGAGGTTGCATCAGTTTGCAGTCCCACCACCAGTGTAGGGGTGCTCCTGTGTATCCGTAAGCATGCCAGCATTTCTTGTTATGGGACTTTTTGATAAAGGCCATTCTCACTGGCTTTAAGTGTTATCTCATTGTGGTTTTGATTTGCATTTGCCTGATGATTAGAGATGTTGAGACTTTTTTCACATGTTTGTTGGCCATTCTTCTGTCTTCTTTTGTAAAATTTCTGTTCATGTCGTTTGCCCAATTTTTGATAGGGTGGTTTGATTATTTCTTGCTGATTTTGCTGAGTTCTCCATCGATTGTAGTTAGTCCTTTCTCAAATGTGTAGCATGGGACCATTTTTCCCATTCTGTAGGTTGTCTGTTTGCTGTCGTGACAGTTTCTTTGGGTGTGCACAGACTTTTTAATTTCATCAGTTCCCATTTATTTATTTTTGTTGTTGCTGTGATTGCGTTTGGGGTCTTCTTCATAATATCTCTTCCTAGGCTGACGTCAATAAGTGTTTCTGGATGGATACCATCTTCCTAGGCACGGGTAAGCGTGATGGTTTTGTCAATTGCTCATTATCGGTAGGCTACACTCCTGGTGTCCTATGGCTTGGGAAGATTCCTTGTGTCTTGTTGGCAAGGGAAGATGGAAAGCTTTGCAATTTTTTGTGTCTGGAGGGAGGGGCCATGTGGTGCCAGGAGGAGGTGGCTAGGCCAGCGAGCCTAGCAGGTGAGAGCCCCAGCCTAACAGGTGACAGCGGAGTGATCTGTCCAGGCCTGGGGCGGTGGTGACGGGGTGAGGTGGCCCACGCATTGGGGCAAACTTGGCCAGAACTCCGCAGAAGAGCCCAGGGTTCCCAGGCAGGCAGCAGGGCTCCAGAGTGCTGCCTGGCAGCCGACACCCAAGCTGGTGTAGCTGCTGCCGCCAGAGCTGCAGCCCCAGCAGTGCGGTCCTCATCACCATGGCCCGCTGGAAGCTGGACGTCGACCAGGAGGAGGAAGTCCGCGGTTGGTGAGCGCTTGCCACCGAAGTTTGTTGAGAGAGGCCCTGTGGGTGTTGCAGGGAGCCCGGCGGTGGACGCCGGCTGGCCAAGGGGTGCGCCCTGTCCAGCCTGGCCTCAACGTGTTATCCTGGCGGGTGGGTGCCATCCGGGCTGAACTGCTGCTGCTGGGCTCCAGAGTCTGTGGCGGTTGGAGCCATCTCCCTCCTGGGAGTGGCCTTGGGGAAGTCCTCTGCGGTTTGGGGACTCTGGCTCAGAGTACAGCTGGGCTTCAGGACCCTAATCCCGCGCTCGGAGCCTGAGCTCCAGTGCTAGGCAGGGTGGAAACCTCAAGGGAGGGAGCTCGCCAGATGCGGGGCGGGGGGGGGGACGGACCTCGCGCTGCTGTCCGCCTCCCAGAGCCAGAGCTGGAGCTGGCCTGCAGTTTCATTCAGGTTGTCCGTTTGCTCTCCTGACAGTATCTTTGGCTGTGCAGAAGCTTTTTCATTTCATCAGGTGCCATTTATTGTTGTTGTTGCTGTGATTGCATTTGGGTCTTCTTCATCAATTCTTTGCCTGGGCCAACGTCTCTAACAGTTTTTCCCACATTGTCTTGTAGACAGGGATTTTCTTTTTTTTTCTTTTGCTCTTTCTTGTAATTTTTTTTTAATTCTTAATTTGGCATGCTGTGGGGGTACAAAAGTTTAAGTTACATAACTTGCCCTGCCCCCCCAAACGAGTCAGAGCTTCAAACGTGTCCATCCCCTATGCAGTGCTCATCCCACTCATTATGTATGGGTGCCATCCCCACCCCCACCCACATGTCAGACACCCGATCAATGCTATTCCTAAGTGTGGTCTTAGGTGATGATCAGTGAAACCAATGTGATGGTGAGTGCATGCGGTGCTTATTATAGCATCCTTGGTATACTTCACTGGGTAGAATGGGTTCCCGCTGTATCCAGGAAAATACGAGAGATACTGTATCTCCATTGGTTCTTACACCTGAGGAGTACTCCATGGTATGGATATACCACATTTTATTAAGCCACTCATGGATTGATGGGCACTTGGGTTGTTTCCACATCTTTGCAATTGTGAATTGTGCTGCTAGAAACATTCGGGTGCACATGTCTTTTTTATAGAATGTCTTTTGTTCTTTTGTGTAGATGCCCAATAATGGGATTGCTGGTTGAAATGGTAGGTCTACTTGCATCTGTTTAAGGTATCTCTGTATTGCTTTCCCCAGAGGTTGCATCAGTTTGCAGTCCCACCACCAGTGTAGGGGTGCTCCTGAGCTAACCAGCCGGTGGGGGGTGGTGGTGAAAAGGGGCAGAAAATAAAAATCCCACCTTCGGACACGTAGTGAGGTAGGGAGGGAGAGGGATTCGAGAAGCCTGTAACCACAGAACCCTCTGCCGGTGACCCCCTCCATAGCGTCGACGGGGCCTGCTCCGCAGAGACTAAGTGTGATGGGGACATCAGGTCGACCTCAAGGACCATGGGGTCCTGTCGCAGCACTAACGAAGGCGGAGGCAGAGGCATGAGTGAGCCAGCAGACGGGGGCTGGAGGTGGAAGGGGGAAAAGAAAAAAAGTCCCACCTTCGGACAGTAAGTGAGGTACCCAGGGAAAGGGAATCGAGAAGCCCACAACCACAGAGCCCTCTCACGGCCACCCCCTCCATACAATCGACGGGGACGACCCTGCAGAGACTAAGTGTGACAAGGACATCTGGTCAACCCCAAGGACCATGGGGTCTCGTCGCGGCACCAGCAGAGTCCGCGGGGGAGGCGCAGGTGGAGGTGGAGGCCGAGGTGGAGGCGGAGGCCGAGGCCTGAGGGAACCAGCCAGTGGGGGGTGGTGGTGAAGCAGCTAAGAAAAAAAAAGTCCCACCTTTGGACACGTAGTGAGGTAAGGAGGGAGAGGGATTCAAGAACCCCGTAACCGCAGAGCCCTCTGCCTAATACCCCATCCATAGCGTAAACGGGGCAGTCCCCGCAAAGACAAAGTGTGACAGAATCATCTGGTCGACCCTAAGGACAATGGGGTTCTGGCACGGCAGCCGCGGAGGCGGAGGCGGACGCGGAGGCGGAGCTGTAAACGGAGCCAGAGGTGGAGGCGGAAGAGGAGGCCTGAGAGAACCAGCTGGCGGGGAGTGGTGGTCAAACGGTGCAGCAAAAAAAAAAAAAAAGTCCCACCTTCGGACACGTAGTGAGGTAGAGAAGGAGAGGGATTGGAGAAGGACGCAAGCGCAGAGTCCTCTGCCTGCGACCCCCTCCATAGCGTCAATGGGGCTGGCCCAGCAGAGACTAAGTGTGATGGGGACATTAGGCCGATCCAAAGGACCATCGGTGTGGGTCTGCACCTGCAGAGGCGGCTGCGGAGGCGGACCTGGAGGCGGAGGCAGAGGTGGAGGCGGAGGCAGAAGCGTAGGAGGAGGCCTTCGCGTACCACCTGGCGGAGGGGGGTGGTGGTGAAGCAGCGCAGAAAAAATAAAGTCCCACCTTCGGACACGTAATGAGGTACAGAGGGAGAGGGATTCGAGAAGGATGCAAGCGCAGAGTCCTCTGCCTGCAACTCCCTCCATAGCGAAGACTGGGCCGGCCTCTAAGAGACTAAGTGTGTCAGGGACATTTGGTCGACCCCAAGGACCATCGGTCCTGGGTCGGCACCAGCAGAGGCGGCGGTGGAGGCGAGCTGGAGGCGGAGGCAGAGGTGGAGGTGGAGGCCGAGGCAGAGGCGGAGGCGCAGGCCTGAGTGAAGCAGCAGGGGGATGCGGGGGGTGGTGGTGCTGAATCGCCACAGAAATAAATAGTCCCACCTCGGACACTTAGTGAGGTAGAGAGGGAGAGGGATTGGAGAAGGATGCAAGCGCAGAGTCCTCTGCCTTCGACCCACTCCATAGCTTCAACGGGTCCGGCCCCTCAGGGAATAAGTGTGACGGGGATATCTGGTTGACCCCAAGGACCATTGGTCCTGGGACGGCACCAGCAGAGGTGGCGGCAGAGTCGGAGCCCTAGGCGGAGGCAAGGTTAACGGTTAGGGTTATGGTTATGGGTTAGGGATAGAGTTAGGTTTAAGTATTAGGATTAGGGTTAGGTATAGGGTTCAGGGTTAGGGTTAGCATTAGGGGTTTGTGTTAGGGTTAGATGCTAGGGTTACTGTTAGGGTTAGGTCTAGGTGTTAAGGCAAGTGTTAGTGTTAGGGTTAAGAATTAGGGTTAGGTTTAATTGTTAGGATTAGGATCAGGGTTAAGATTTAGGGTTAGGGTTAAGGGTCAAGGGTTAGGGTTATTTTTAGGCGTAGGTTTAGGGTTAGGGGTTAGGGTTAGTGTTAGGTTTTTTTGGTAGGTTTAAGGTTAGGGTTAGGGGGTTAGAATTAGCTTTAGAAATTAGGTGTTATGGTTATGGCTAGGAGTTAGTGTTAGAATTAAGGGATAGGGGTTGTTCTCAGGGTAAGTGTTATGCATTAGCGTTAGGATAAGGCAATAAAGTTAGGGTTATGGTGAGGTATATGTTATAAGGTGAGCATTAGGATCAGGGTTAGGTGTTATGTTTAGGGTTAGGGTTATGGGTGAGGGGTAGTGTTTACGCTTAGGGCACAGGACCTTTCTGCACTAGGCGTTGGGGTTGGGCTGCGATTGTTGCCGGGAACCCACTCTATCGTATGCTGAGTATGGACCCCTGGGTTTCATGCCAGACACAGTGGCAGAGCCTCCTTTCACGCATGGCATATTAGGAATGTATGCTTTCTAAACTCTGAGAGAGCAAGAAGTCTGAGAATTAGATTTAGCATTAGGAGTATGATTAGAGTTAGGGATGAAGTTTAGTGTTAAGGTAAGGGCTTAGTGTTAGGGTTTAGGGTTAAGGTTAGGGTTAAAGGTTAGTGTTAGGTTTATCAGTTACAGTTAGGTTTAGGGTTATGCTTTAGGGGAGGGTTAAGGTTAGAGGTTAGGGTTTGGTACAGGGTTAGGTTTAAGTGATAGGTTTAGGGTAAAAGATTAGGATTAGGGTTAGGTTTAAGGGTTAGTGTGAGGGTTAACGGTTAGGTTTAAGGTTAAGCGTTAGGATTAGGGTTAAGGGTTCATGTTAGGTTTAGGGTTACAGTTAAGTGTTATGGTTATGGTTAGGGGTTAGGCTTATATTTAAGATTCATGGTTACAGTTATGTTTAGGGGTTAGGGTTAAGGTTAGGGTTAGGGGTTATGTTTAGGGTAAGGGTTTAGAGTTAGTGTTGGGCGTTACGGTCAGGGCTTAGGGTTAGGTTCAGGGGTTAGGGTTAGTGTTAGGGCTTAGATTTAGAGGTTAGTTTAAAGGCACAGGACATGTTTAATATATGGTGAAGGGGGTGCATAGAGGGTCGCTGCGACACCACACCGTCGTACCCTGGGCCTTGGGCTCTCATCTACATGCAGGACGCATGGGGAGCCTCATCTCATGCATGGCATGGCTGTATTGTGGGCTTCTTTGACTCTGAGAAAGGAAGAAGTGTGATAATTAGAGTTAGGTTTTGGGTTAGGGGGTTGTGATTTGGGCTTAGGGTTTGAGTGAGGGTTAGGGGTTAGGTTTTAGGGGTTAGGGTTAATGTTATGGTTAACGGATAGGTGTTAGTGTTGGATTAGGGGCTAGGGTTAGGTTTAGGTTTGGGGTTAGTGTTAGGGTTAGCATTAGGTGTTAGGGTTAGGGTTAGGGTTAAGGGATAGGATTAGGGTTAAGGGTTACGGTTCGGGTTACGGTTAAGTGTTAGG
This sequence comes from Eulemur rufifrons, assembly GCF_041146395.1. Classification (NCBI taxonomy): domain Eukaryota; kingdom Metazoa; phylum Chordata; class Mammalia; order Primates; family Lemuridae; genus Eulemur; species Eulemur rufifrons. Next base: position 1,622,765 of record NC_091011.1, on the reverse strand, counting down.
GTTAGGGTTAAGTTTTAGGGCTAGGGTCAGGGTTAACCATTAGGATGCAGGTTAACGGTCAGGGTTAGGGTTATTGGTTAGGGATAGAGTTAGGGTCAAGAGTTAGGGTTAGGTTTAGGGTTCAGGGGTAGGGTTACCATAGGACTTAGTGTTAGGGTTAGGGGTTAGGGTTACTGTTAGGGTTAAGTCTAGGCGTTAGGATAAGGGTTAGTGTTAGGGTTATGAGTTAGGGTTAGGTTTAATTGTTAGGACTAGGATCAGGGTTAAGGGTTAGGTTCAGGGTTAGGGGTTAGGGTTAGGGTTAAGTGTCAAGGATTAGTGTTATTTTTAGGCACAGGCTTATGGTTAGCAGTTAGGATTAGGGTTAGTGTTAGGGTTGTTGGCAGGGTTAAGGTTAGGGTTAGTGGTTTAGAATTAGGGTTACCTATTAGGTGTTACGTCTATGGCTGGCAATTAGGGTTAGAATTAAGGGATAATGGTTGTTTTGTGGGAAAGTGTTATGCATTAACGTTAGGATAAGGGGTTAAAGTTAGGGATACAGTGAGGTTTACATGTTAAGGTGAGCAATAGGATCAGGGTTAGGTGTTATGTCCAGGGTTAGGTTTATGGGTGCGGGGTAGTGTTTATGCTTAGGGCACGGGCCCTGTCTTTTCTAGGCTGGGAAGTTTGGGAGCTGCGACTCTCACTGGGAATGCACTCTAGTGTACCCTGGATATGGGCCCCTGGGTTTTATGCAGGACACAGTGGGAGAGCCTCTTTTCACGCATGGCATGGGAGGATGTAGGCTTTCTAAACTGAGAGAGCATGAAGTGTGAGAATTAGATTTAGGGTTAGGATTATGGTTATGGTTATGGATCAAGGTTAGTGTTAGGGTGAGGGCTTAGTGTTAGGGGTTAGGGTTAGAGTTAGGATTAAAGGTTAGTGTTAGGTTTAATAGTTACAGTTAGGTTTAGGGTTAAGGTTTAGTGTTAGGGTTAAGTTTAGGGGTTAGGATTTGATACAGGGATAGAGTTAAGTGTTAGGTTTAGGGTTAAAAATTAGGATTAGGGTTAGGATTAAGGGTTAGTGTGAGGGTTAACGGTTAGGGTTAAGGTTAAGGGTTAGGGTTAGGGGTTAAGGTTAGGGTTAAGTGTTCGTGTTGGGTTTAGGGTTAGAGTTAAGTGTTATATTTACGGTTAGGGGTTACTTTTAAGGTTTAAGTGTTAGGGTTATTTTTAGGCATAGGGTTAGGATTGGAGTTTAGGGTTAGGGTTAGTATTAGGGTTGTTGGTAGGGTTAACGTTAGGTTTAGCACTTTAGAATTAGGGTTAGGGATTAGGTGTTAGAGCTATTGCTAGGAGCTAAGGTTAGAATTATGGGACAGGGGTTGTTCTCAGGGTAAGTGTTATGCATTAATGTTAGCATAAGGGGTAAAAGTTAGGGTTATGGTGAGATTTACATGTTAAGATGACCAATAGGATCAGGGTACGGTGTTATGTTCAGGGTAAGGGTTATGGGTGACGGGTAGTGTTTATGCTTAGGGCACAGGACCTGTCTGCACTAGGCTGGGGGGTTAGGGGCCTGGAATAGTCGCCGGGAACCCAATCTATGGTATGCTGGGTTTGGGCCCCTGGGTTTCATGCAATACCCAGTGGCAGAGCCTCCTTTCACGCATGGCATGGGAGGATTGTAGGCTTTCTAAACTCTGAGAAAGCAAGAAGTCTGATAATTAGATTCAGGGTTAGGATGATGGTTAGGATTAGGGATGAAAGTTAGTGTTAGGGTGAGAGCTTAGGTTTAGGGGTTAGAGTTGGGGTTAGGGTTAAAGTTTAGTGTAAGGTTTTATTGTTACAGTTAGGTTTAGGGTTACTTTTAGGGTTAGGCTTAAGGTTAGGTGTTAGGGTTTGGTACAACGTTAGGGTTAAGTGTTAGGTTTAGGGTTAAGGATTAGGATTAGGGTTAGTTTTAAGGGTTCATGTGAGGGTTAACAGTTAGTGTCAAGGTTAAGGCTTAGGGATAGGATTTAGGTTTAGGGTTAAGGGTTTGTGTTAGGTTTAGGGTTAGAGTTAAGTGTTATGGTTAGGGTTAGGGATTAGGATTAGGTTTACAGTTCCTGATTAGGGTTACTTTTAGGGTTGAGAGTTAGGGTTAGGGGTTAGGTTTATGGTAAGGATTTAGAGTTAGTGTTGGGCATTAGGGTCAGGGCTTATGTTTAGTGTAAGGGGTTAGGGTTAGTGTTAGGGCTTAGATGTAGCGGTTAGTTTAAGGGCACAAGACTTGTGTAATCTGTGGTCAGAGGTGGAATACAGGGTAGCCGCGACACCACACCATCGTGCCCGGGCCCTTGGGCCCACACATACATGCGAGACTCAGGCAGAGCCTCATCTCTCGTATGGCATGGCTGTATTGTGGGCTTGCTTAACTCTGAGACTGGAAGAACTGTGAGAATTAGGGTTAGGGTTAGAGTTAGGGTTATGGGTTTGGGGTTAGAGTGAGTGGTAGGGGTTAGAGATTAGCAGTTAGTGTAAGTGTTAGCGTTATGGGTTAGGTGTTAGGGTTGGGTAAGCAGCTATGGTTAGGTTTAGGGTTGGGGTAGTGTTAGGTTTAGGGTTAGGGGTTAGGGTTAGGGTAGGGGTTAGGGTTAGGTTAAGGGTTAAGGGATAGGATTAGGGTTAAGGGTTAGGCTTAGAGTTTGGTTTAAGTGTTAGGGTTAAGAATTAAGGTTAGGGTGAGGGTTAAGTGTTACGGTGAAGGTTAACCTTTAGGGTTAGTGTTACTGGTTAAGAATAGAGTTTGGGTTAAGAGTTAGGGTTAGGGTTAGGTTTAGGGTTCAGGGTTAGTGTTAGCATTAGGGGTTACGGTTAGGGGTTAGGTTTATTGTTAGTGTTAGTTCTAGGCATTAGGGTAAGGGTTAGTGTTAGGGTTAAGAGTTAGGGTTAGGTTTAATTATTAGGATTAGGATCAGGGTTAAGGGTTAGGGATAAGGTTAAGGGTTGGGGTGAGGGTTTAGGGTTAGGGTTAAGGGTTCTTGTTAGGGTTAGGGTTAGGGTTAAAAGTTAGTGTTACGTTGACCAGTTACAGTTAGGTTTCATGTTAAGGTTTAGGGTTAGGGGTTGCGTTTGGTACAGGGTTACGTTTAAGTGTTAGGTTTAGGGTTAAAGATTAGGATTAGGGTTAGGATTAAGTGTTAGTGTGAGGGTTAACAGGGTTAAGGTTAAGGAGTAGAGTTAGGGGTTAACGTTAGGGTTAAGCGTTCGTGTTAGCTTTAGAGTTAAGTGTTATGGTTATTGTAAGGAGTTAGGGTTAGGGTTAAGTGTTAATGGTTAGGGTTATTTTTAGGCGTAGGTTTAGGATTAGGTTTTAGGGTTAGGGTTAGTGTTAGGGCTTAGATTTAGTGGTTAGTTTAAGGGCACAAGACCTGTTTAATCTATGAGAGGGGTGAGAGGGGTGCGAACAGGGTCATCCCAACACCACACCATCGTATCCTGGGCCTGGGACCCAGACCTACATGCAGGACTCAAGTGGAACCTCATCTCACACATGGCATGGCTGTATTGTAGGCTTACTTAACTCTGAGAATGGAGGAAGTATGAGAATTAGGGTTATGGTAGAGTTAGGGAATTGGGGTTAGGGGTTAGCGTTAGAGTGTGGGTTAGAGGTTAGGGATTACATGTTAGGGTTAGTGTTAGGGTTAGGGGTTAGGATTAAGGGATAGGATTAGGGTTAAGCGTTGGGCTTATGGTTAGGGTTCAGTGTTAGTGTCAGGGTTAAGGTTTAGGGTTAGGGTTAATGTTAAGGGTTAGGGTCAGCATCAATGGTTAGGGTTAGGCTTAGGGGTTAGGGATAGGGTTAGGTTTAGGTTTCGGGGTTAGGTTTAGCATTAGGGGTTCGTGTTAGTGTTAGGTGTTAGGTTAGTGTTAGGTTTATGTCTAGGCATTAGGGTAAGGGTTAGTTTTAGGGTTAGGTTTAATGGTTAGGATTACGATTAGGTTTAAGTCTTAGGGTTAGGGATTAGGGTTAAGTGTTAGTGTTAGGTTTAGGATTAGAGTTAAGTGTTAAGGTTAGGGTTAGGGGTTAGGTTTAGGGTAAGAGTTTAGAGTTAGTGTTGGGTGTTAGGGTAAGGGTTTAAGTTTAGGGTTACACAGTATATGATACAGTGGGTTCCCAGCGACAATCCCAGCACCCTAAGCCTCCCTCCTAGTGCAGACAAGGCCCGTGCGCTAAGCATAAACACTACCCCTCACCCATAACGCTAACCCTGAACATAACACCTAACCTGATCCTATTGCTCACCTTAACACGTAAATGTCACAGTAATCCTATCTGTAACCTGTTATGATAACATTAATGCATAACATTTACCTTGAAAACAAACCCTATCCTATAATCCTAACCCTAACTGCTAGTCATAACCATAAAACCTAATCCCTAACCCTAATTCTAAATCGCTAAACCTAACCTTAATCCTACCAAAAACCCTAACACTAACCCTAATCCTAAACCCTAACCCTAAACCTACACCTAAAAATTACCCTAACCTTTGACTCTTAACACTAACTGTAACCCCTAACACTAACCCTTAACCCTGATCCTAATCCTAGCAATTAAACCTAAGCCACTTAACCCTAACAGTAACCCTTACCCTAACGCCTAGACCTAATCCTAATACTAACCCAAACCCCTAATGCTAAACTTAACCCTGATCCCTAAACCTAACCCTAACCCTAACCCTATCCCGTAACCCTAACCCTAACCCTTAACCCTAACGCCAACACATAACCCTAACACTAACCCTTAACCCTAAGCCTACCCCTTAACCCTAACACTAAACCTTACCCCTAACCCTACCATTTGACCTTAACCCTAACCGTTAACCCTCACACTAACCCTTAATCCTAACCCTAAACCTAACACTTAACCCTTACCCTTTACCAAAACCTAACCCCTAACCTTAACCCTAACACTAAAACTTAACAATAAATCTAACTGTAACCATTAAACCTAACACTAAACTTGAACCCTGACCCTAACACTAACCCCTACCTCTAAGCCGTCACGCTAACACTGACCTTCATCCCTAACACTAACCATAATCCTAAACCTAAATGGAATTCTCAGACTTCTTCCTTTCTCAGAGATTAGAAAGCCTACAATCCTCCCATGCCATGCGTGAAAGGATTCTCTGCCACTGTGTCCTGCATGAAACCCAGGGGCCCACACACAACGTACGATAGAATGGGTTCCCGGCGACAATTCCAGCCCCCTAACCCCTCCCCCCACCTAGTGCTGACAGGGCCCGTGCCCTAAGCATAAACACTACCCCTAACCCATAACCTTAACCCTAACCAGTAACCCTCACCCTAACCCTTAACCCTGACCCTAACACTAACCCTCAACTCTAACACTAACCCTTTACCCTAGCCAGAGCCTAAACCTCTACCCTAATCCTATTGCTTAACGCTAATCCTAACCCCCAGAACGTAACCCTAACATTGAACCCTAAACCTAACCCTAATCCCCAACCCTAACCATTACCCTTAACTCTAAACCTAAACCTAACACGAACCCTTAACTCTAACCCCTAACACTTAACCTTAACCCTAACCGTTAATCCTCATACTAACCATTAAACCTTATCCTAATCCTAATCTTTAACCCTAAACCTAACACTTAAGCCTTACCCCATACCAAACCCTAACCCTTAACGATGACACTCAGTCTAAACCTAACTGTAACCGTTAAACCTAACACTAACCTTTAACCCTAACCCTAACCCTAACGCCTAACCCTAATCCCTCACCCTAACACTAACCTGCATCCCTAACCCTAACCATAATCCTAACCGTAAATCTATTTCTGAAACTTCTTGCTTTCTCAGAGTTTAGAAAGCCTACAATCCTCCCATGCCATGCGTGAAAGGAGGCTCTGAAACTGTGTCCTGCATGAAACCCAGGGGCCCATACACAGTGTACGATAGAGTGGTTTCCCATTGAAAATACTAGCCCTATAACCCCTACACCTAGTGCAGATAGGTCCCGTGCCATAAGCATAAACACTACCCCTAACACATAACCCTAACCATAATGGTTAACCTTCATGCTAACCCTTAACCCTGAGTCTAACCCTAAGCCTCCACCCTAACACTAACACTTTACCCTAGCCCTAAGCCAAACCCTTAACCCTAATCCTATCCCTTAACCATAACCCTAACCACTAAACATAACCCTAACCATGAACCCTAACCCTAACCCCTAACCCTAAGCCCTCACCCTAACACTAACCTTCATCCCTAACCCTAACCATAATCCTAACCTTAAATCTAATTCTCAGACTTCTTGTTTTCTCAGAGATTAGAAATCCTACAATCCTCCCATGCCATGCGTGAAAGGAGCCTCTGCCATTGTGTCCTGCATGAAACCCAGGGGCTCATACCAAGCGCACGATAGAATGGGTTCCCAGAGACAATCCCAGTCCTCTAAACCCCTGCCTAATGCAGACAGGGACTGCCCTAAGCGTAAACACTAACCCTCACCCATAACCCTAACTCTGAACATAACACTTAACCTAGATCCTATTCCTCACCTTAACACGTAAACCTCACCGTAACCCTAACTTTAACCCTTTATTCTAATGTTAATGCATAACACTTACCCAGAGAACAACCCCTTTCCCATAATTCTAACTCTAACTCCTAGCCATAACTGTAACACCTAATCCCTAACCCTAATTCTAAACCGCTAAACCTAACCATAACCCTAACAACAACCCTAACACTAACCCTAAACTTTACCCCAATCCTAACCCTACACCTAAAAATAATGCTAACCCTTGACCCTAAACCCTAACATCTAACACTAACCATAACATTTAACTCTAACACTAAAACTAACACTAAACCTTAACCCTAACCATAACTACTAACCCTAACCCTAACCGTTAACCCTCACACTAACCCTTAAATCTAACCCTAATCCTAATTGTTAACCCTAAACCTAAAACTTAACCCTTACCCTGTACCAAACCGTAACCCCTAATCTTAAGCCTCACCCTAAACCTTAACCCTAAACCTTAACCCTAAACCTAACTGTAACCATTAAACCTAACACTAACCTTTAACCCTAACTGTAACCCAAACCCCTAACCGTAAGCCCTCACCCTCACACTAACCTTCATCCCTAATCCTAACCATACTCCTAACCCTAAATCTAATTCTCAGACTTCTTGCTTTCTCAGAGTATAGAAAGACTACAATCCTCTCATCTAATGCCTTAAAGGAGGCTCTGCCAGTGTGTCCTGAATGAAACCCAGGAGCCCATACCCAACATATGATAGAGGGTGTTCCCAGTGACAATCGCAGCCCCTTAACCCCCCGGTCTAGTGCAGACAGGGCCCGAGATCTATGCATAAACACTACCCCTCACACATAACCCTAATTCTGAACAAAACACCGAACCCTGATCCTATTCCTCACCTTAACATGTAAACCTCACAGTAACCCTAACTTTAAGTACTCTCCCTAACGTTAATGCATAAAACTTACCCTGAGAACAAGCCCTATCCCATAGTTCTAACCCTAAACCCTAGCCATAACTGTAACAGCTAATCCGTAAACCTAATTCTTATCTGCAAATCCTAACCTTAATCCTACCAAAAACCCTAACAGTACCACTCACCCTAACCCATTATCCTAAACCTACAACTAAAAATAACCATAACCCTTAACACTTAAAGCTACCCTCACTGCTAACCCTAACCATAACACTTAACTCTAACCCTAAACCTGACACGAATCCCTAACCCTAACCCTAAACCCTAACCCTAACCGTTAACCCTCACACTAACCCTTAACTTTAACCCTAATCCGAATCTTTAACCCTAACCCTCTACCAAGCCCTAAAACCTAACCTTAACCCTAACCCTAAACCGTAACCCTAACCCTAACTGTAACCGTTAAACGTAAAACTAACCTTTAAACATAACTCTACCCTTAACAGCTAAGCCGAATCCCTCACCCTAACACTAACCTTCATCCTTAATCCTAACCATAATCCTAACCCAAAATCTAATTCTCAGACTTCCTGCTTTCTCAGAGTTTAGAAAGCCTACAATCCTCCCATGCCATGTGTGAAAGGAGGATCTGCCACTGTGTCCTGCATGAAACCCAGGGACCGAAACACAGCGTATGATAGAGTGGACTCCCAGCGACAATTCTAGCCCCCTAACCCCCCCCCCCCCCCGCCTAGTGCAGACAGGGCACGTGCCCTAAGCATAAACACTACCCCTAACCCATAACCCTAACCCTGAACACAACATGTAACCTTGATCCTATTGCTCACCTTAACACGTAGACCTCACTGTAACCCTAACTTTAAACCCTTATCCTAATCTTAATGCATAACACTTACCCTGAGACCAACCCCTATCCCATGATTCTAACCCTAACTCGTAGCCATAACCGTAACTCCTAATCCCTAACCCTAATTCTAAACTGCTAACCCTAAAATTAACCCTACGAACAACCCTAACACTGACCCTAAACCTAAACCCTAATCCTAACCCTATGCCTAAAAATAATCCTAACTCTTAACCCTTAAGATTAAACATCACCCCTAACCCTAACTATAACATTTAACCCTGACCCTAAACCTAACATGAACACTTAACCCTGACCCTAACCCCTAACCCTAACCCTTAAACTTAATCCTAACTGTTAACCCTCACACTAACCCTTAACCCTAACCCTAATCCTAATCTTTAACCCTAAACCTAACAACCCTAACCCTGCACCAAACCTTAAAACCTAACCTTAACCCTAGCCCTAAACCTTAACCCTAAAGCTAACTGTAACTGTTAAACCTAACTCTAACTTTTAACCCTAACTCTAACCCTAACCCCTAACCCTAAGTCATCATCCTAAGACTAAACTTCATCCCTAACCCTTACCATAATCCTAACCCTAAATCTAATTCTCAGACTTCTTGCTTTCTCAGAGTTTTGACAGCCTACAATCCTCCCATGCCATGAGTGAAAGGATGCTCTGCCACAATGTCCTGCATGAAAGCGAGGGATCCATACCCAGTGTACGATAGAGTGGGTTCCCAGCGACAATCGCAGCCCCCTCAGCCCCTCTCCTAGAGCAGAGAGGGCCCGTGCCCTAAGCATAAACACTACCCCTCACCCATAACCCTATCCCTTACATAACACCTAACCCTGATCCTATTGATCACCTTAACACGTAGACCTCATTGTAACAATAACTTTAACACCTTATCCTAATGTTAATGCATAACACTTTCCCTGAGAACCAACATTAGCCGATAATTCTAACCCTAACTCCTAGTCATAACCATAACATCTAATCCCTAACCCTAATTCTAAACCGCTAACCATAACCTTAACTCTACCAACATCCCTAACACTAACCCTAACCCTAAACCGCTAACCCTAACGCAATGCCTAAAAATAACCCTAACACTTGACACTTAACCCTAACCCTAACCCTAACCCCTAACCCTAACCCTAAACCGTGATCCTAATCCTGACAATTAAACCTAACCCTAACTCTTAACCCTAACACTAACCTTTACCCTAACGCCTAGACCTACCCTAACAGTACCCCTAACCCCTAAACCTAACTGTAACCGCTGATGCTAACCCTAACACTGAACCCTAAACCTACCCCTAACCCTAACCCTTAAACCTAAGTCTATCCCTTACCCATAGCTCTAACTCTAACCCTTAACCCTGACACTAACCCTAACACTTAACCCTAACCCTTAACCCTAACCCTAAGCCTAACCCTTAACCCTAGTCCTATCCGTTAACCCTAACCCTAACCCTAACCCTTAACACTAACCCTAACACTAACCCCAACCAGAAACCTAACCCTAGCCCCTAATTCAACCCTAACCCCTACCCCTAACCCTAACACTAACCCTAACCCCTAAACCCTAACCCCTAACCCTCACTCGAACCCAAATCCCTAAACCCAAAACCCTAATCTTAACTTTAACGATAATTCTCACACTTTTTCCATTTTCAGAGTTAAGCAAGCCTACAATATACCCATGCCATGCGTGAGAACAGGCTCTGCCTGAGTTCTGCATGTACGTCTGGGCCCTTGGCCCAGGGTACGATGGTGTTGTGTCATGGTGACCCTGTCTGCACCACTCTCACCATAGATTAAACAGGTCCTGTGCCATTAAACGAACCGTTAAATCTAAGCCCTAACACTAACCCTACCACTAACCCTAAACCTAAGCCCTGAACTTAACACCCAACACTAACTGTAAAACCTTACCCCCAACATAACCCCTAACACTAACCTCTAAACATAACCCTAACCATGAACCCTAAACCTAACACTAACCCCTAACCCTAACCATAGCACTTAACTCTAAACCTAAACTTAACACGAAACATTAACCCTAAACCTAAACCCCTTACCCCAAAACCTTAAGCTTAACACTAACAGTTAACCCTCACACTAGCCCTTAACCCTAACCCTAATCTTTAGCCCTAACCCTAACACTTAAGCCTAACCCTGTACCAAACCCTAACCCCTAACCGTAAACCTAAACTTAACTGTAACTGTTAAACGTAACACTAACTTTTAACCCTAATGCTAAACCTAACCCCTAAACCTAAGCCCTCACCCTAACACTAACGTGCCTACCTGACACTAACCATAATCATAACACTAAATCTAATTCTCAGACTTCTTGCTTTCTCAGAGTTTAGAAAGCCTACAATCCTCCCAAGCCATTGGTGAAAGGAGGCTCTGCCACTGTGTCCTGCATGAAATCCAGGGGCTCATACCCTGCGTACGATAGAGTGGGTTCCCGATGACAATGCCAGCCCCATAACACCCCCCCCAGTGCAGACAGGACCCATACCCTAAGCATAAACACTACCCCTAAACCATAACCCAAACCCTGAACATAACACCTAAGCCTGATCCTATTGCTCCCATTAGAATGTAAACCTCAGTGTAACCTTACCTTTAACCAATTATCCTAACGTTAATGCATAACATATACCCTGAGAACAACCCCTATCCCATAATTCTAACCCTAAATCCTAGCCATAGCCGTAACAGCTAATCCCTAACCCTAATTCTAAAGCGCTAACCCTAACCTTAACCGTATCAAAAACCCTAACAGTAACCCTAAACCTAACCACGAATCATAACCCTATGCCTAAATATAACCCTAAACCTTAACCCTTAATCCTAACCCTAACCTCTAACCCCTAACCCTAACCATAACACTTAACACTAACACTAATTGTAACACGAACACTTAACCCTAACCCTAACCCTTAACATTAACCCTAACTGTTAACCCTCACACTAACCCTTAACCCTACCCCTAATGCTAATCACTTAACCCTTACCCTCAACGAAAACCTAACCCCTAACCCTACCCCTCACATTAAAACTTAACTCTAAACCTAACTGTAACCGTGAAACCTAACACCAAACTTTAACCTTAAGCCCTCACCCTAACACTAAGCTTCATCCCTAACCCTAACCATAATGCTAACTCTAAATCTAATTCTCAGACTTCTTGCTTTTTCAGAGTTTAGAAAGCCTACAATGCTCCCATGCCATGTGTGAAAGGAGGCTCTGCTACAGTGTCCTACATGAAACCCAGGAGCCCATACCCAGCATACTATAGAGTGAGTTCCCAGTAACAAACCCAGCTCCCTAACCCCCCGACTCCCCAGTGCAGACAGGGCCCGTGCCCTAAGGATAAACACTACTGCTCACCCATAACCCTAACCCTGAACTTAACACCTAAAACTGATCCTATTGCTCACCTTAACACGTAAACCTCACCTTAACCCTAACTATCACAACTTTCCATAACGTTAATGCATAACACTTACCATGAGAACAACACCTATACCATAATTCTAACTTTAATGCTTAGCCATAACCATAACACCTAAACCCTAACCCTAACTCTAAACTGCTAACCCTAACCTTAACCCTACAAAAAACCCTAACAGTAACCCTAATCCTAAACCCTAACCCTAACCCAACGCCTAAAAATAACCCTAACACTTGACACTTAACCCTAACCATAACCCCTAACCATAACCCTAACCCTTATCTCTGATCCTAATCCTAACAATTAAACCTAACCCTAACTCTTAACCCTAACACTAACCCTTACACGAAAGCGTAGACCTAACCCTTACCATAAACCTACCGGCTAAACCTAACCCTAACCTCGAATGCTAAACCTAACCCTGATCTCTAAACCTAACCCTAACATGAATCCTTAACCCTAACTCTATCCCTAACCCATAACCCTAAACCTAAACATTAACCCTGACTCTAATCCTTAACCTTGACACTAACCGTAACACTTAACCGTAACCCTAACCCTTAACCCTAACCCTAAACCTAACCCTTAACCGTAATCCAATCCCTTAATCCTAACCCTAACTCTAACCCCTAACCCTAAACCTAACACTAACCCCCAACCTAAATCTAACCCTAGCCCCTAACCCTACACTAACTCCTAACCCCTAACCATGACACTAACCCTAACCCCTAATACCTAACCCATAACCTTCACTCAAACACTAACCCCTAGCCCCAAACCCCTAACCCTAACCCTAAACCTAATTCTAACACTTCTTCCATTCTCAGAGTTAACCAAGCCTAAAATACAGCCTTGCCATGCGTGAGAAGAGGCTCCACCTAAGTCCTGCATGTAGGTCTGGCCCCAAGGCCCAGGGTATGATGGTGTGGTGTCATGGCGACCTTCTATGCACCCTTCCCACCATAGATTAAACAAGTCCTGTTCCCTTAAAATAACCATTAAAAGTAAGACTTAACACTAATCCTAACCCCTAACCATAAACAGACACCCAGACCTTAACGCCCAGCACTATCTCTAAACCCTTACCCTAAACCGAAACCTAACCACTAAACTTGACCCTAACCGTGAATCCTAAACCTAAACCTAAACCCTAACCATAACCATAACACTTAACTCTAACCCTAAACCTAACAAGAACCCTTAACCCTAACCCTAAACAGTAACCCTAAAGCTTAACCTTAAACCTAACGGTTAACCCTCACCCTAACCCTTAACCCTAACCCTAATCTTAATCTTTAACCCTAAACCTAACACTTAACCCTAACACTATATGAAACCCTACCCCTATCCTTAACCCTAACACTAAATCGTAACCCTAAACCTAACTGTAACCGTTAAAACTAACACTTACCTTTAACCCTAACTCTACCCCTAACCCCTAACCCTAATCCCTCACCCTAACACTAACCTTCATCCCTTACCATAACCATAATCCTAACCCTAAATATAATTCTCAGACTTCTTGCTTTCTAAGAGTTTTGAAAGCCTACAATCTTCCCATGCCATGCAAGAAGGAGGCTCTGCCACAGTGTCATGCAGGAAACCCAGGGGCCCATATCCAGCATATGATACAGTGGGTTCTTGGCAACAATCACAGCATCCTCACCCCCGCTCCAAGTGCAGACAAGGCCCATGCCCTAAGCATAAACAATACCCCTCACACATCTCCCTAACCCTGAACATAATACCTAACCCTGATCCTATTGCTCACCTTAACATGTAAACCTCCCTGTAACCCTAACATTAACCCCTTATCCTGACGTTAATGCATAACACTTACTCTGAGAACAACCCCTTTCCCTTAATTCTAACCCTAATGCCCAGCCATAACCATAACACCTAATACGTAACCCTAATTCTAAACTGCTAACCATAACCTTAACCCTACTAACCTTAACCCTAACACTAACCCTAACCCTAACTTCTAACCGTAACACTACGCCTAAAGATAACTCTAACACTTGACCCCTAACCCTACCCTAACCCCTACCCTAAACCTAACCCTTAACCCTGATCCTAATCCTAACAATTAAACTTAACCCTAACTCTTATCCCTAACACTAATCCTTACCCTAACGCCTAGACCTAACCCTAACAGTAAACCTAAGCCCTAACCCTAACCCTAACCCTTAATGCTTCCCCTAACCCTGAAACATAAACCTAACCCTAACCCTTTAACCTAAATCTATCCCTAACCCATAACCCTAACCCTAACCGTTAACCCTCACACTAACACTTAACCCTGAACTTAAACCTAACCCTTAATGCTAACTCTAACACTTAACACTAACCCTAAGCCTAAACTTTAACCCTAATACTATCCCTTAACAATAACCCTAACCCTAACACTACCCCCAACCCTAAACTTAACCCTGGTCCCTAACCCAACCCTAACATCTAACCCCTAACCCCAACAATAACCCTAACCCCTAATCCCTAACACCTAACACTCACTCTAACCCCAAACCACTAACCCTAACCCTAACCCTAATTCTCACACTTCTTCCGTTCTCAGAGTTAAGCAAGCCTACAATAGAGCCATGCCATGCATAAGATGAGCTCCGCCTGAGTCGTGCATGTAGCTCTAGGCCCAAGGCACAGGGTAAAATGGTGTGGTGTAGCGGCGACCCTATCCGAACCAATCTCAACATAGAATAAACTAGTCCTGTGCCCATAAACTAACCACTAAATCTAAGCCCTAACCCTAATCCCTATCCCATAATTCTAACCTGAACTCCTAGCCATAGCCATAACACCTAATCCCTAACCCTAATTTTAAACCGCTAACCTAACCTTAACCCTACCAACAAACCTAACACTAACCCTGACCCCTAACCCTAAACCTATGCCTAAAAATAACCTTAACCCTTAACCCTAACCCTCACCCCTAACCCTAACACTAACTGTTAATCCTGATCCTAATCCTAACAATTAAACCTAACCATAATTCTTAACCCTAACACTAACTCTTACTCTAACGCCAAGACCTAAATCTAACAGTAACCCTAACCCCTAAACCAACCCTAACCCTGAAACCTAAACCTGACCCTAATCCTTAAACCTAAGTCTATCGCTAACCCATAACCCTAACCCTAACTGTTCACACTGAACCTAACCCATATCCTGACCCTAAACCTAGCTATTAACCCTAAACCTAACACTTAATCCTGACCCTAAGCCTAACCCTTAAACCTAATCCTATCCCTTAACCCTAACTTTAACCCTAACCCCTAACCCTAACCCTAACACTAACCCCAAACCTAAATCTAACACTTGCACCTAACCCAACCCTAACACCTCCCCCTAACCCTAAATCCTAATCCCTAATGCTTAACCCTCACTCGAACACTCACCCCTAACTGCAAACCCCTAACCCTAAACCTAACCCTAATTGTCACACTTCTTACATTCTCAGAGTTAACCAAGTCTACAATACAGTCATGCCATGCATGAGAAGAAGCTCTGCCTGAGTCCTGCATGTAGGTCTGGGACCAAGGCCCAGGGTACAATGGTGTGGTGTCACGGCGACCCATTCCGCACCCTTCTCACCATAGATCAAACAGGTCCTGTGCCCTTTAACTGCTAAATCTAACCCCTAACACTAAGCCCTAACCCTAAACCTAAGCCCTGAACCTAATGCCCAACACTAACTCTAAACCCTTAACCTAAAGCTAACCCCTAACCCTAACCATAACACTTAACTCTAACCCTAAACCTAACACGAATCCTTAACCCTAAACCTAACCCCAACCCTAACACTTAACCTTAACCCTAACGGTTAACCCTCACTCTAACCCTTAACCCTAATCCTAATCCTAATCTTTGACCTTAAACCTAACACATAAAACAAACCCTGTACCAAACCCAAATCCCTAACCTTAACCCTAACCAAACCTTAACCCTAAACCTAAATGTAACTGTTAAACCTAACACTAACCTTTAACCCTACTCTCACCGTAACCCCTAACCCTAAGCCCTCACCCTAACACTAACCTGCATCCCTAACCCTAACCATAATCCTAACCCTGAATCTATTTCTGAGACTTCTTGCTTTCTCAGAGTTTAGAAAGCCTACAATCCTCCTATGCCATGCGTGAAAGGAGGCTCTGACACTGTGTCCTGCATGAAACCCAGGGGCCCATACACAGCGTACAATAGACTGGGTTCCCGGGGACAATCCCAGGCCCCAAACCCCCCCGCCAAGTGCAAACAGGGCCCGTGCCCTAGGCATAAACATTCTCCCTCACCCATAACCCTAACCCTGAACATAACACCTAACCCTGATCCTATTGCTCACCTTAACATGTAAACCTCAGAATAACCTGTAACTTTAACCCCTTAGCCTAATGTTAGTAAATAACACCCTGAGAACAACCCCTATCCCATAAGTCTAAACCTAACTCCTAACCATAACCGTAACACCTAATCCCTAACCCTAATTCTGAACCGCTAAACCTCACCTTAATCCTACCAACAACGCTAACACTAACCCTAACCCCTAACCCTAAACCAATGCCTAAAAATAACCCTAACCCCTAACACTAACCATAACACATAATCCTTAACCGAATCCTAAAAATAAAACCTAACCCTAAGTCTTAACATTAATACCAACCCTTACCCTAATGCCTAGGGTTAACCCTAACTGTAATTCTAACCCCTAACCCTAACCCCTAAGGCTAACCCTAACCGTGAATCCTAAACCTAACCCTATCCCGTAACAGTAACCCTATCCCTAACCCCTAACCCTAACCCTAAACATTACCTCTCATCCTAACTCTTAGCAGTGATCCTACCCTAAAAACGTAACCCTAACCCTAACACTGAACCCTAACCTTAGGCCCAACCCTTAACCCTAATCCTACCCCTTAACTCTAACCCTAACACTAACTCCAACCCTAAATCTAACCCTAACCCCTAACCGAACCATAACACTAACCCTAACCCCTAATCCCTAACCCCTAACACTCAGTCTAAACCTAAACCACTAACCCTAACTCTAACCCTAATTCTCACACTTCTTCCATTCTCAGAGTTAAGCAAGCCTACAATACAGTCATGCCATGGGTGAAATGAGGCTCCGCCTGACTCCTGCATGTAGGTCTGGCCCCAAGGCACTGGGTACGAGGGTGTGGTGTCGCGGTGACCCTGTCTGCACCCATCTCACCATAGATTAAACAGGTCCTGTGTCCTTAAACTAACCACTAAATCTAAGCCTTAACAGTAAACCTAAACCCTAACCCTAACCCTTAACCTTAACCCTAACCTTTAAGCCTCACACTAACCCATAACCCTAACCCTAATCCTAAGCTTTAACCCTAAACCTAACACTTAACCCAACCCTGTACCAAACACTAACCCCTAACCTTAACCCTCACCCTAAAACTTAACCCTAAACCTAACTGTGACCGTTAAAGCTAACACTAACATTTAACCCTAACCCTAATCCTAACCCCTAACCATACGCCCTCTCCCTACCACTAACCTTCATCCCTAACCCTAACCATAATCCTAACCCTAAATCTAATTCTCAGACTTCTTGCTTTCTCAGAGTTTAGAAAGCCTACAATCCTCCCATGCCATCCGTGAAAGGAGGCTGTGACACCGTGTCCTGTATGAAACCCAGGGGCCCATATGCAGTGTATGATAGAGTGGGCTCCTGGTGACAATTATAGACCCCTAACCCCCTCACCTAGTGCAGACAGGTCTTGTGCCCTAAGCATAAACATTATCCCTAACCCATAACTCTGACCCGGAATATAACACCTAACCCTGATCCTATTGCTCACCTTAGCATGTATACCTCACCATAACCCAAACTTTAACCCCTTATCCTAACATTAATGCATAACACTTACCCTGAGAACAAACCCTATCCCAAAATTCTAACCCTAACTCCTAGCTATAACCGTAACACCTAATCCCTAACACTAATTCTAAACCACTAACCCTAACCTTAATCCTACCACAACCCTAACACTGACCCTAAACCTAACTCCTAACCCCATTGCTATGCCTAAAAATAACCATAACACTTGACCATTAACACTAACTCCTAACCCTAACCCTAACCATTAACCCTAATCTTAATCCTCACCATTAAACCTAACCCTAAGTCTTAACGCTACCCCTAACCCTTACCCTAATGCCTAGACCTAACCCTAACACTAACCTACCACCTAACACTAACCCTAACCCCTAATGCTAACCCTAACTCTGAACCCTAAACCTCAGTCTAACCCTTAAACCTAAACCTATCCCTAACCCCTAACACTATAACTAACCCTCACCTTAACCCTTAACCCTGACCCTAACTCTAACACCTACCTCAAACTTAAATCTAACACTAACCATTAACCCAACCCTAATACCTAGCCCCTAACCCTAACACTAATCCTTACCCATATTCCATAACCCCTAATGCTCACGCAAACCCTAACACCTAACCCCAAATGCCTAACTCTAACCCTAACCCTAATTCCACATTTCCTCCATTCTCAGAGTTAAGCAAGCCTACAATACAGCGATGCCATGTGTGAGATGAGGCTCCATCTGAGTCCTGCATGTAGGTCTGGGCCCAAGGCCCAGGGTACGATGGTGTGGTGTTGCAGCGACCCTGTCCGTACCTGTCTCACCATAGATTAAACAGGTCCTGTGCCCTTAAACTAATGGCTAAATCTAATCCTTAACATTAACCCTGACCCTTAACCATAAACCTAAGCCCTGACCCTAACGCCCAACACTAACTCTAAAACCTTACCTTAAAGCTAACCCCTAACCCTAACCATAACACTTAACTCTAACCCTTAACCTAACACGAACCCTTAACCCTAAACCTAACCCCTAACCCTAACACTTAACCTTAACCCGAACCATTAACCCTCACTCTAACACTTAACCCTAACCCTAATCCTAATTTTTAACCATAAACCTAACACATAAAACAAACCCTGTACCAAACCCGAACCGCTAACTCTAAACCTTAACCCAAAATCTAAATGTAACCGTTAAACCTAATACTAACCTTTAACCCTACGCTAACCCTAACCCCTAACCCTAAGCCCTCACCCTAACACTAACCTG
This sequence comes from Eulemur rufifrons, assembly GCF_041146395.1. Taxonomy (NCBI): domain Eukaryota; kingdom Metazoa; phylum Chordata; class Mammalia; order Primates; family Lemuridae; genus Eulemur; species Eulemur rufifrons. The sequence continues at coordinate 1,603,809 of NC_091011.1, read as the reverse complement.
CATCCCTAACCCTAACCATAACCCTAACCCTAAATCTAATTCTCAGACTTCTTGCTTTCTCAGAGTTTAGAAAGCCTACAATCCTCCCATGCCATGAGTAAAAGGGGGCTCTGACACTGTGTCCTGCATGAAACCCAGGGGCCCCTACCCAGTGTACAATAGACTGGGTTCCCGGGGACAATCCCAGGCCCCTAACCCGCCCGCCAAGTGTAAACAGGGCCCGTGCCCTAAGGATAAATATTCTCCCTCACCCATAACCCTAACCCTGAACATAACACCTAACCCTGATCCGATTGTTCACCTTAACATGTAAACCACAGAATAATCTGTAACTTTAACCCCTTATCCTAACGTTAGTAAATAACACTAACCCTGAGAACAACCCCTATCCCATAAGTCTAAACCTAACTCCTAGCCATAACTGTAACACCTAATCCCTAACCCTAATTGTAAACCGTGAAACCTAACCTTAATCCTACCAACAATGCTAACACCAACAGTGACACTTAACCCTCACCCTATGCCTAAAAATAACCCTAACACTTGACCCTTAACCCTAACCACTAACCCTAACCCTAACCCTTAACCCTGATACTAATCCTAACAACAAAACATAACCCTAACTCTTTACCCTAACACTAACCCTTACCCTAACTCCTAGACATAACCTTAACAGTAACCCTAACAACTAACCCTAAACCTAACCCCTCATGCTAACCGTATCCCTGAACCCTAAACCTAACCATACCCTTAACACTAACACTATCCCAAACCCCTAAACCTAACCCTAATCGTTAACCTTGACCCTAACCCTTAACACTGACCCTAACCCTAAAACTTAACCCTGACCCTAACACTTAACCCTAACCCTAGCCCAACCCTTAACCCTAATCCTATCCCTTAACCCTAACCCTAACACTAACCCCAAACCTAAATCTAACACTAGCTCCTAACCTAACACTAACACCTAACCCCTAACCCTAACACTAACCCTAACCCCTAATCCCTAACCCCTAACCCTCACTCTAACCACAAACCACTAACCCTAACTCTATCCCTAATTCTCACACTTTTTCCATTCTAAGAGTTAAGCAAGCATACAATACAGCCATGCCATGCGTGAGATGAGGCTCCTCCTGAGTCCTGCATGTAGTTCTGAACCCAAGGCCCAGGGTACAAGGGTGTGGTGTTGCGGTGACCCTGCCTGCACCCGTCTCACCATAGATTAATCAGGTCTTCTGCCCTTAAACTAACGGCTAAATCTAAGCCCTAACACTAACCCTAAACCCTAACCCTAACTCTTAACCTTAACCATAACCATTAACGCTCACACTAACCCTTCACCCTAACCGTAATCATAATCTTTAACCCTAAACCTAACACTTAACCCAAACCAGTACCAAACCCTAACACCTAACCTTAACCCTACTCTAAAACTTAACCCTAAACCTAACTGTAACCATTAAACCTAACCCTAACCCTAACCCCTAACACTACGCCCTCTCTCTGACACTGACCTTCATCCCTAACCCTAACCGTAAATCTAATTCTCAGACTTTTTGCTTTCTCAGAGTTTAGAAAGCTTACAATGCTCGCATGCCATGCATGAAATGAGGCTCTGCCACTGTGTCCTGCATGAAACCCAGGGGCCCATACCCAGCGTATGATAGAGTGGGCTCCCAGTGACAGCTCTAGCCCCCTAACCCCCACGCTTAGTGCAGACAGGGCTTGTGCCCTAAGCATAAATATCCCTAACCCACAAACTTAACCCGGAACATAACACCTAACCCTGATCCTATTGCTCACCTTAAAACATAAACCTCACTGTAACCATAACTTTAACCCCTTATCCTAATGTTAATGCATAACAATTACCCTAAGAACAACCCCTATCGCTTAAGTCTAACCCTAACTCCTAGCCATAACTGTAACAACTAATCCTTAACCCTAATTCTAAACCACTAAACATTACCTTAACCTTACAAATAACCCTAACACTAACTCTAACACTAACCTCTAAACCTAACCCTATGCCTAAAAATAACAATAACAGTTGACCCTTAATCCTAACCCTAACCCCTAACACTTAACCCTGATCCTAATCCTAACAATTAAACCTAACCCTAATGCTGAACCCTAACACTAACCCTTACCCTAACGCCTAGACGTAACCCTAAGAGTAACCCTAACCCCTAACCCCAACCCTAACCACTAATGCTAACACTAACACTGAACCCTAAACGTAACCCTAAGCCTAACCCTTAAACCTAACTCTATCCCTAACCCATAACCCTAACCCTAACACTTAACCCTCACCCTAACCCTTAACTCGGACCATATCCCTAACGCTTAACCCTAACCCTCACCCTTAACGCTAACCCTAAGCCTTAACCCTTAACCCTAATCCTATCCCTTAACCCCAACCCTAACCATAACCCCTAACCCTAACCCTAAATCTAACCCTAGCTCCTAACCCAACCCTAACCCTTAACCCCTAACCCCAACACTAACCCTAACCCCTAATCCCTAACCCCTAAACCTCACTCAAACACTAACCCCTAACCCCAACCCCCTAACCCTAACCATAACCCTAATTCTCACACTTCTTCCATTTTCACAGTTAACCAAGCCTACAATATAACCATGCCATGCATGAGAAGAGATGCGCCTGAGTCCTCCATGTAGGTCTGGGCCCAAGGCCCAGGGTACTATGGCATGGTGTCACGGTGACCAAATCTGCACCCTTCTCACCATAGATTAAACAGGTCCTGTGCCCTTAAACTAACCGCTAAATATAAGCCCTAACACTAACGATAACCCCTCACCCTCAACCCAAGCACTGACCTTAACACTCAACACTAATAGTAAACCATGACCCTAAACCTAACCCATAACCCTAACCTGTAAATGTAACCCTAACCATGAACCCTCAACGTAACCCTAACCATAACACTTAACTCTAACCCTAAACCTAACACGAACCCTAACCCCTAACCCTTAAACTTAACCCTAACCGTTAACCCTCATACTAACACTTAACCCTAACCCTAATCCTAATCTTTAACCCTAAACTTAAAACTTAACCCTTACCCTGTACCAAAACCTAACCCCTAACACTAAACTGTAACCCTAAACCTAGCTGTAACCATTAAAACTAACACTAACTTTAAGCCTAACTCTACCCCTAATCCCTCATGCTAACACTAATCTTCATCCCTATTTGTAACCATAATCCTAACCCTAAATCTAATTCTCAGACTTCTTGCTTTCTCAGAGTTTAAAAAGCCTACAATACTGCCATGCCATGTGTGAAAGGAGGCTCTTCCACAGTGTCCTGCATGAAACCCAGGGGCCCATAATGACCGTATGACAGAGTGGTCTCCCGTGCACAATTCTAGACCCCTAAACCCCACGCCTAGTACAGAGAGGTACCGTGCCTTAAGCATAAACACTACCCCTCACTCATAAACCTAACCCTGAAAATAGACCTAACCCTGATCCTATTGCTCACTTTAACACGTAGACCTCACTGTGTCCCTAAATTTAACCCCTATCCTAACGTTAATGCATAACACTTACCCTGAGAACAACCTCTATCCCATAATTCTAACCCTAACTCCTAGCCATAACCATAACACATAATCCCTAACCCTAATCCTAAACTGCTAACACTAACCTTAACCCTACCAACAACCCTAACAATAACCCTAACCCTAAACCCAATCCTAAACCTATCACTAAAAATAACCCTAACCCTTACCCCTTAACCCTAACCATAACCCCTAACCCTAACCATGACACTTAACTCTAACCCTAAATCCAAAACAAACCCTTAAACGTAACCGTAACCCCTAACTCTAACCCTTAACATTAACACTAACGGTTAACCCTCAAAATAACCCTTAACCCTAATCTTAATCTTTAACCCTTAACCTAACAACTCTAACCTTGTAGCAAACCTTAACCTCTAACCTTAACCCTTACCCTAAATCTTAACCCAAAACCTAACTGTAACCATTAAACTTAACACTAATATTTAACCCTAACTCTAACCTTAACCCCTAACTCTAAGCACTCACCCTAACCCTAAACTTAATCTCTAACTCTAACCATAATCCTAACCCTAAATCTATTTCACAGACTTCTTGATTTCTCAGAGTTTTGAAAGCCTAAGATCTTCCCATGCCATGCGTGAAAAGAGGCTCTGCCACAGTGTCCTGCATGAAACCCAGGGGACCATGCCCAGCGTACGATACAGTGGGTTCCCAGCGACAATCCTAGACTCCTAACCCTCCTGCCTAATGCAGACAGGGCCCATGCCCTAAGGATAAACACTACCCCTCACCCATATCCCTAACCCTGAACATAACACCTAACCCTGATCCTATTGCTCACCTTAACAGGTAAACCTCACCGTGGGTAACTTTAACCACTTACCCTAACATTAATGCATAACACTTGCCCTGAAAACATCATGTATCCCATAATTCTAACCCTAACTCCTAGCCAAAATTGTAACACCTAATCTCTAACCCTAATTTTAACTGCTAACTATAACCTTAACCCTACCAAAACCCTAACAGTAACCCTAACCCTAACCCCAATCCTAAACCTATGCCTAAATATAACCTTAACACTTAGCCCTTAACCCTAACGCTAACCTTTAACCCTAACCATGAACCCTTACACTAACCCTTAACCCTAACCCTAATCCTAATCTATCACCATAAACCTAACACTTAACCCTTACCCTGTACCAAACCCTAACATTAACCCTAACACTAAACCTTAACCTTAAACCTAACTGTAACCGTTAAACCTACCACTAACATTTAACCCTAACCCTAACCATAACCCCTAACCCTAAGCCCTCACACTAACACTAACTCCTCCCTAACCCTAACCAAAATCCTAACCCTAAATCTAATTCTCAGATTTCTTGCTTTCTCAGTTTAGAAAGCCTACAATCCTCCCATGCCATGCGCGAAAAGAGGATCTGCCACTGTGTCCTGCATGAAACCCAGGGGCCCATACCCAGTGTACGATAGAGTGGGTTCCCGGCGAGAATGCCAGCGCCCTAAACTGCCTGTTTAGGGCAGCCAGGGCCCATGCCTTAAGCATAAACACTACCACTCACCAATAACCACAAGCCTAACCGTTAACCCTGAATCTAACCATTAACCCTGACCCAACCCTGAACCCTAATCCTAACCCTTTACCCTAACCCTAAGGCTAACCCTTAACCCTAATTGTATCCCTTAACGCTAACCCTTACCATAACCCCTGAACGGAACCCTAACCATGAACCTTAAACCTAACCCTAATCCCTAACCCTAACCATAACACTTAACACTAACACTAAAACTAACAAGAACCGTTAGCCCTAACCCTAACCCCTAACCTTAACCTTTAACCTTAACACTAACCGTTAACCCCCACACTAATTTTAACCCTAACCCTGATCCTAATCTTTAACCCTAAACCTGTACCAAACCCTAAACCCTAACCTTAACCCTCACCCTAAACCTTAAACCTAAACCTAACTGTAACCGTTAAACCTAACACTAACATTTAACCCTACCTCTGATCCTAACCCCTAACCCTAAGCCCTCACCCTAACACTAAACTTCAACCATAACCATAAGCATAATCCTAACCCTAAATCTAATTCACAGAATTCTTGCTTTCTCAGAGAATTGAAAGCCTACAATCCTCCCATGCCATGCGTGAAAGGAGGCTCTGCCACTGTGTCCTGCATGAAACCCAGGGGCCCATAACCAGTGGACGATAGAGTGGCTTCCCAGTGAAAATTTCAGCCCCCTAACCCCCCCTCCTAGTGCAGACAGGGCCCATGGCCTAGGCACAAACCCTGCCCCTCACCCGTAACCCTAACCCTGAACATAACACCTAATCCTGATCTTATTGCTCCCCTTAACACGTAAACCTCACCATAACGCCTCACCCCTTGTCCTAATGTTAATGCATAATACTTACCCTGAAAACAACCCCTATCCCTTAATTCTAACCCTAACTGCTAGCCATAACCATATCACCTAAACCCTAACCCTAATTCTAAACCACTAACCATAACCTTAACCCTACAAACAATCATAACAGTAACCCTAACCCTAAATGCTAACCCTAACCCTACGAATAAACATAACCATAACACTTGGTCCTTAACCCTAACCCTAACCCCTAACCCTAAACCTAACCCTTAACCCTGATCCTAATGCTAACAATTAAACCTAACCCTAAATCTTAACCCTAACACTAACCCTGACCCTAACGCCTAGACCTAACCCTAACAGTAACCCTAACACCTAACCCCAACCCTAACCACTAATGCTAACCCTAACACTGAACCCTAAACGTAACCCAAAGCCTAACCCTTAAACGTAACTCTATCCCTAATCCATAACCCTAAACCTAATCGTTAACCATCACCCTAACCTTTAGCTTGGACCGTAACTCTATCCCTTAAACCTAACCATAACCCTTAACGCTAACCCTAAGCCTTAACCCTTAACCCTAATCCTATCCCTTAACACTAACCCTAGCCATAACTCCCTAATCCTAACACTAACCCCAACCTTAAATCTAACACTTGCCCCTAACCCAACCCTAACCCCTAATCCCAACACTAACGCTAACACCTAATCCCTAACCCCTAACCCCTAACCCTCACTCGAACACTAACCCCTAACCCCAAACACCTAACCCTAACCATAACACTAATTCTCACAGTTCTTCCATTCTCAAAGTTAAGCAAGTCTACAATACAGCCATGCCATGAGTGAGAAGAGGCTCTGCCTGAGTCCTGCATGTAGGTCTGGACCCAAGGCCCAGGGTACGATGGTGTGGTGTCACAGCGACCCATTCCACACCCTTCAAACCATAGATTACACAGTTTTGTGCCCTTAAACTAACAGCTAAACATAAGCCCTAACACTAACCCTAATCCCTAACACTAAACCTGAGCCCTGACCCTAACGCCCAACACTAACACTAAACCCTTACACTAAACCTAACCCATAAGCCTAACCCCTAAACGTAACCCTAACCATGAACACTAAACCTAACCCTAACACCTAACCCGAACCATAACACAACACTCACCCTAAACCTAAGATGAACCCTTTACCCTAAACCTAACCCCTAACCCTAACACTTAAACTTAACCCTCACATCAATGCTTAAACCTAACCGTAATCTTAATCTTTAACCCTAAACATAACACTTAACCCCTACCCTGTACCACACCCTAACCCCTAACCTTAACCCTCACCCTAAACCTTAACCCTAAACCTAACTGTAACTGTAAACCTAAGACTAACATTTAACCCTAACTGCTAATTCTAAGCCCTCACCCTAACACTAACTTTCATCACTACCCTAACCATAAGCCTAACCCTAAATGTAATTCTCAGACTTCTTGATTTTTCAGAGTATAGAAAGTCTACATTCCTCCCATGCCATGCGTGAAAGGATGCTCTGCCACAGTGTCCTGCATGAAACCCAGGGGCCCATACACAGCGTACGATAGAGTGGTTTCCCGGGGACTATCTCAGTCCCCTAAGCCCCCTGCCAAGTGCAGACAGGGCCTGTGCTCTAAGCATAAACACTACCACCCACCCATAACCTTAACCCTGAACATAACACCTAACTCTGATCCTGTTGCTCACCTTAACACGTAAACCTCGCTGTAACCCTAACTTTAATTCCTTATCCTAAGGTTAATGCATAACACTTACCCTGAGAACAACCCCTATCACATAATACTAACCCTAACTGCTGGCCATAACAGTAACACTTAATATTTAACACTAATTCTAAACTGCTATCCCTAACCTTAACCCTGCCAACAACCATAACACTAACCCTAACCCTAACCCATTATAATAACCCTACGTCTTAAAATAACCCAAACCCTTAACCCTTAACCCTAACCCTAACCCCTAACACTAACCATAACATTAAATCTAACCCTAAAACTAACATGAACCCATAACCCTAAACCTAACCCCTAACCCTAACCCCTAACCGTAACACTTAACCTTAACCCTAACCATTAACACTCACACTAACACTTAACCGTAACCCTAACCCTTATCTTTAACACTAAACCTAAAACTTCACCCTTATCCTGTACCAAACCCTAACCCCTAATCTTAAGGTTCACCCTAAGCCTAACTGTAACTGTTAAACGTAACACTCACCTTTAACACTAACCTTAACTCTATCCCCTAACCCTAAGCCCTCAGCGTAACACTAACCTTCATTCCTAACCCTAACCATAGTCCTAACCCTAATTCTAATTCTCAGACTTCTTCCTTTCTCAGAGTATGGAAAGACTACAATCCTTCCATGCCATGTGTAAAAGGAGGCTCTGCCACTGTGTCCTGCATGAAACCCAGGGGCCCATACCCAGCATACGTTAGAGTGGTCTCCTGGGGACAATCCTAGACACCTAACCCCCCTGCCTAGTGGAGACAGGCACTGTGCGCTAAGCATAAACACTTCCCCTAACCCATATCCCCAACCCTGAACATAACACCTTACCCTGATCCTATTGCTCACCTTAACAACTAGACCTCACTGTAACCCTAGCTTTAACCCCTTATCCCAACGTTAATGTATGGCACTTACCCTGAGAACAAACCCTATACCATATTTCTAAGCCTAACTCCTAGCCATAACTGTAATACCTAATCACTAACCCTAATTCTAAACCACTAACCTTAACCTTAACCATACAAATAACCCTAACACTATCTCTAAACCTAACCCCTAATCCTACCCTATGCCTAAAAGTAACCCTAACTCTAATCCTTAACCCTAACCCTAATCCCTAACGCTAACCATAACACTTAACTCTAACCCTAAACCTAAAACGGACCCTTAACCCTACCCCTACCCATAACCCTGACCCTTAACCTTAACCCTAACCGTTAACGCTCACAGTTACCCTTAACACTAACCCTAATGTTAATCTTTAACCCTAAACCAAACACTTAGCCCTTACCCTGTTGCAAACCCTCAACCTTAACCTTAACCCTCACCCTAAAACTTAGCCCTAAACCTATCTGTAACCATTAAACCTAACACTAAAGTTTAACCCTAACCGTAACCCTAAAACCTAACCCTATGCCATCAACCTAACGTTAACCTTCGTCCCTAACCATAACCATAATCCTAACCCTAAATCTGATTCTCAGACTTCTTCCTTTTTCAGAGTTTCAAAAGCCTACAATCCACCCATGCCATGCGTGAAAGGAGGATCTGTCACTGTGTGTGGCATGAAACCCAGGGGCCCATATCCAGCATACGATAGAGTGGATTTCTGGCGACTATCCCAGCCCCCTAAGCCCCCTTCTAGTGCAGAAAGGGCCCATGGCCTAAGCCTAAACACTACCCGTCACCCATAACCCTAACCCTGAACATAACACCTAACCCTGATCCTATTGCTCCCCTTAACACGTAAACCTCACCGTAACCCTAACATTAACCCCTTATCCTAATGTTAATGCATAGCACTTACCCTGAGAACAGCCCCTGTCCCATAATTCTAACCCTACTCCTAGCCATAACCATAACACCTAATCACTAAACCTAATTCTTATCCGCTAACCCTAACCTTAACCCGACCAAAAACCCTAACAAAACCCTAACCCTAACCCCTAATCCTAACCTTAAGTCTCAAAATAACCCTAACCCTTAACGCTTAACCCGAACCCTCACCACTAACACTAACCATAACACTTAACTCTAACCCTAAACCCAACACGAACCCTTAACGCTAACCTAACCCCTAACCCTAACCCTTAATCTTACACCTAACCATTAACCCTGACACTAACCCTTAACTCTAACCCTAATCCTAATCTTTAACCCAAAACCTAACACAACCCTAACCCTGTACCTAACCCTAACCCATAACCTTAACCCTCACCCTAAAACTTAACCCTAAACCTAACTGTAACCACTAAACTTAACACTAACCTTTAACCCTAACTCTAACCCTAATACCTATCCCTAAGCCCTCACCACAAGACTAAACTTCATCCCTGACCCTAGACATAATCCTAACCCTACATCTAATTCTCAGACTTCTTGCTTTCTCAGAGTTTTAAACACCTACAATACTCCCATGCCATGTGTGAAAGGAGGCACTGCCACAGTGTACTACATGAAACCCAGAGTCCCATACCCAGCATACGATAGAGTGGGTTCCCGGCGTCAATGGCAGCCCCCAACCGCCTCATCTAGTGCAGGCAGGGCCCGTGACCTAAGCATAAACACTACCACTCACACATAACCCTAACCCTAAACATAACACCTAACCCTGATCCTACTGCTCACATTAATACATAAACCTGACCGTAACCTTAACTTGAACCCCTTAACCTAACGTTAATGCATAACACTTATCCTGAGAACAACCCTTGTCACTTAATTCTAAGCCTATATCCTAGCCATAACCATAACACCTAATCCCCAATCCTAGTTCTAAACCGCTAACCCTAACCTTAAGCCTACAAACAACCCGAACAATAAACCTAACCCTAACTGCTAACCCTAAACCTGCGCCTAAAAAATAACCATAACACTTGATCCTTAATCCAAACACTAACCCTTAACCCTAACCCTTAACCCTGATCCAAATCCTAACCATTAAACCTAACCCTTACTCTTAACCCTAACACTACCTTTACCCTAACGCCTAGACCTAACCCTAAGAGTAACCCTAACTCCTAAATTTAACCCTAACCCCTAATGCTAACCCTAACCCTGAACCCTAAACCTAACCATAACACTAACCCTTAAAACTAACTCTATCCTTGACCCATAACCCTAACCCTAACCATTAAATCTCACCCTTACCCTTAACTCTGACCGTAACCCTAACGCTTAGCCCTAACTCTAACCCTAAGCCTTAACCCTTAACTGTAATCCTATCCCTTAACCATAAATCTAACCCTAACCCCTAACACTAACACTAACCCCAATCCTAAATCTAACCCTAGCCCCTAAGCCAACCCTAACACCTAACCCCTAACCATAACACTAACCCAAACCCCTAATCTTTAATCCCTAACCCTCACTCGAACACTAACCCCTAACCCCAAACCCCTAACCCTAACCATAACCCTAATTCTCATACTTCTTCCATTCTCAGAGTTAAGAAAGCCTACAATACAGCCATGCCATGAGTGAGAAGAGGCTCCGTCTGAGTCCTGCATGTAGGTCTGGGCCCAAGGCCCAGGGTACGATGGTGTGGTGTCACGGCGACGCATTCTGCACCTTTCTCACCATAGATGAAACAGGTCCTGTTTCCTTAAGCTAACCTCTAAATCTAAGCCCTAACACTAACCCTAACCCCTCACTCTAAACTTAAGCCCTGACTCTAACATCCAACACTAACACTAAACCCTTACCCTAATCCTAACCTGTAACCCTAACACCTAAAGATAACCTTCACCATGAACCGTAAACCTAACCCTAACACCTAACCCTAAACATAGCACTTAACTCTAAACCTAAACCTAACACGAACCCTTCACCCTAACCCTAAACCGTAACCCTAACACTTAATCTTAACCCTAATTGTTAAACCTGACAGTAACCCTTAAATCTAACCCTAATCCTAATCTTTAACCCTAAACCTAACACTTAACCCTTACCCTGTACCAAAATCTAACCCCTAACCTTAGCCCTAACACTAAACCGTAACCCTAAGCCTAATTGTAACCATTAAACTGAACACTAACCTTTAACCCTAACTCTAATCCCTAACCCTAAACCCTCACCCTAACACTAACTTTCATCCCTAATCCTAACCATAATCCTAACCCTGAATCTAATTCTCAGACTTCTTGCTTTCTCAGAGTTTAGAAAGCCTACAATCCTCCCATGCCATGTGTGAAAGGAGGCTCTGCCACTGTGTTCTGCATGAAACCCAGGCGCCCATACCCAGCGTATGATAGAGTGGGCTCCTGGTGACAATCCCAGCCCTGTAACCTGCCCCCACCTTGTGCAGACAGGGCACGTGCCCTAAGCATAAACACTACCCCTAAGTCATAATCCTAACCCTAACCATTAGCCCTCACCCTAACCCTAACCCTAACCCTTAACCCTAACACTAACCCTTTACCCTAACACTAAGCCTAACAATTAAACCTAATCCTATCACTTAACCCTAACCCTAACCCCTGAACGTAACCCTAACAATCAACCCTAAACCATAACACTTAACTATAACCCAAAACCTAACACGAACCCTTAACCCTAAACCTAACACCTAACCCGAACCCTTAACCTTAACCCTAACCATTAACCCTCACATTAACCCTTAACCCTAATCCTAATACCAATTTTTAACCCTAAACCTAACACTTAAGCATAACCCTGTACCAAAACCTAACCCCTAAACTTAACCCACACCCTAATACTTAACCCTAAACCTAACTGTAACCGTTAAACCTAGCACTAACTTTAACCCTAACTCTAACGCTAACACCTAACCCTAAACCCTCACCCTAAGACTAACCTTCATCCCTTACACTAACCATAATCCTAACCCTAAATCTAATTCTCAGAATTCTTAATTTCTGAGAGATTTGAAAGCCTACAATCCTCCCAAGCCATGCGTGAAAGGAGGCTCTGCCACAGTATCCTGCATGAAACCCAGAGGTGCATACCCAGTGTACAATACAGTGGGTTCCTGACGACAATCGCACCCCCTGACCCCCCGGTCTAGTGCAGGTAGGGCCCGTGCCCTAAGCATAAAAACTACCCCTCACCCATAAACCTAACCCTGAACATACAACCTAACCCTGATCCTATTGCTCACCTTAAAACGTAAACCTAACCATAACCCTAATTTTAACCACTTATCCTAACGTTAATGCATAACACTTACCCTGAGAACAAACCCTATTCCTTAATTCTAAGCCTAACTCCTAGCCATAACCGTAACACCTAATCCCTAACCTTAATTCTAAACTGCTAACACTAGCCTTAACCCTGCCAAAAACCCTAACACTAACCCTAACCCTAACCCCTAACCCTAACCCTTAATCCTGATCCTAATCCTAAAAATTAAGCCTAACCCTAACTCTTAACCCAGCTCTTAACCCTTATCCTAACGTCTAGACCTAATGTTAAGAGTAAACCTAACCCCTAATCCTAACCCTAACCTATAATGCTAACAGTAACCCTGAAACCTAAACCTAACCCTTAAACCTAACTCTATCCCTAACATATAACCCTAACACTAACCATTAACCCTCACCCTATCCCTTAACACTGACCATAACCCTAACACTTAACTCTAACCCTAGCCCTTAACGCTGACACTAAGCCTTAACCCATAACTATTAACCCTAATCCAATCCCTTAACCTTAACTCTAACCTTAACCCCTAACCTTAAACCTAACACTAACCCCACCCCTAAATCTAATGCTAGCGCCTAACCCAAGCCTAACACCAAACCCCTAACCCTAACACTAACCCTAACCCCTAATCCCTAACCCCTAACCCTAACCAAAACCCTAATTCTCACACTTCTTCCATTCTCAGAGTTAGGCAAGCCTACAATAGAGCCATGCCATGCATGAGAAGAGGCTCCGCATGAGTCCTGTATGTAGGTCTTGGCCCAAGGCCCAGGATAAGATGGTGTGGTGTCACGGCGCTCCTGTCCACACCATTCTAACCATAGATTAAACAGGTCCTGTGACCATAATCTAACCGCTAAACCTCAGCCCTAACACTAACCCTAACCCCTAACCCTAATGTTAACCCCTAACCCTAACACTAACCCCTAAACATAATGCTAACCTTGAACCCTAAACCTAACCCTATGCCCTAATCATAACCATAAAACTTAACCCTAACTCTAAACCTAACATGAACACTTAAACCTAACCCTAACCCCTAACCCTAACACGGAACCTTAACCATAACCATTAACCCTCACACTAACCCTTAATGCTAACCCTAATCTTAATGTTTAACCCTAATCCTAACACTTCAACCTAGCCCTGTACCAAACCCTAACCCCTGATCTTAACCCTAATCCTAAAGCTTAACCATAAACCTAACTGTAACCGTTAAACCTAATGCTAAACTTTAACCCTAACCCTAACTGCTAGCCCTAAGCCCTCACCCTAACACTAACCTTCATCCCTAACCCTAACCATAATCCTAACCCTAAATCTAATTCTCAGACTTCTTGCTCTCTCAGAATTTAGAAAGCCTACAATCCTCTCATGCCATGCGTGAAAGGAGGCCCTGTCACAGTGTCTTGCATGAAACCCAGGGGCCCATACCCAGAGTACAATAGAGTGGGTTCCTGGTGACAATCGCAGCCCTGAACCCCCCCCAACTAGTGCAGACAGGGCCCGTTCCCTAAGCATAAACACTACCCCTGACCCCTAATCCTAACTCTGAACATAACCCATAACTCTGATTGCATTGCTCACCTTAAAACGTAAACGTCACTGTAACCCTAAATTTAACCCCCTATCCTAACATTAATGCATAACACTTACCCTGAAAACAACCCCTATCCCATAATTCTAAACCTAACTCCTAGCCATAACCGTAACACCTAATCCCTAACACTAATTCTAAACCACTAACCCTAACCTTACCCCTACCAAAAAACCTAACACTAACCCTAACCCCTAATCCTAAACCTATGCGTAAAAATAATCCTAACCCTCAACCCGTAACCCTAACCCCTAACACTCACCCTAACTCTTAAACCTGATCCTAATCCTAACAATTAAACTGAACCCTAATTCTTAACCCTAACACTAACAATCACCCTAACGCCTAGACCTAAACCTAACAGTAACCATAACCCCTAACCCAACCCTAACCCCTAATGCTAACCGTAACCCTGAACCCTAAACCTAACCCTAACCTTTAAACCTAAGTCTATCCCTAACCAATAACCCTAATGCTAACAGTTCACCCTGACCCTAACCCTTAACCCTGAACCTACCGCTAACACTTAACCCTAAACCTAACCCTTAACCATAACCCTAAGCCTAACACTTAACCCTGATCCTAATCCTTAAACCTAAGCCTAATCCCTAACCCTAACCCCAACGCTAAACCTAACCCTAGCCCCAAACTCAACCCTAACAACTAACCCCTAACCCTACCACTAACCCTAACCTCTAATCCCTAACCCCTAACCCTCAATCTAAACCCTTACCCAAAACACTTAACACTAACCCTAATTCTCACACTTTTTCCATTCTCAGAGTTAACCAAGCCTACAATACAGCCATGCCATGCGTGAGAAGAGGCTCTGCCTGAGTCCTGCATGTAGGTCTTGGACCAAGGCCCAGGGCACGATGGTGTGGTGTCACAGCGACCCTATCCACACCCCTCTCACCATAGATTAAACAGGTCCGTTGTCCTTCAACTAACTGCTAAACCTCAGCCCGAACACTAACACTAAACCTAACCCTAAACCTAACCCCTAACCCTAACATTAACCCCTAAACATAACAGTAACCATGAACCCTAAACCTAACCCTATCCCCTAATAATAACCATAACACTTAACTCTAACCCGAAACCTAATAGGAACCCTTAACAATAACCCTAACCCCTAACAATAACGCTTAACCTTAACCCTAACCGTTAACCCTGACACTAACCCTGACTCTGACACAATCCCTAACACTAAACCCTAACGCTATCCCTTAATCCTAACCCTAAGCCTAACCCTTAAACCTAATCATATCCCTTAACCCTAACCCTAACCCTAGCAGTAGCTCGAACCCTTAACGTAACTCCAGCCCCTAACCCAACCCTAACTCCTAACCCTTAACCCTAATATTCACCCTAATCCCTAATCCCTAACACCTAACCCTCTCTCTAACCTTAACCCCTAACCCCAAAGCCCTAACCCTAAACCTAACCCTAATTCTCACACTTCCTCCATAATCAGAGTTAAGCAAGCCCACAATACAGCAATGCCATGTGTGAGATGAGGCTCCGCCTGAGTGATGCATGTAGGCCTTGTCCCAAGGTCCAGGGTATGATGGTGTGGTGTCACGGCAACCTTGTATTCACCCCTCTTACCATAGATTAAACAGGTCCTGTGCCCTTAAAGTAACCGATAAATCTCAGCCCTAACACTGACCCTAACCCCTCACCCTAAACCTAAACACTGACCCTAAAGCCCAACACTAACTCTAAAACCTTACCCTAAACATAACCCCTAACCCTAATGCTAATGCCTAAAGGTAACCCTAACCATGAACCCTAAACCTAACCCTAACCTCTAACCCTAACCACAACACTTAATTCTAATCCTAAACCTAACACGAACTCTTAACCCTAACCCTAAAACGTAACACTAACTCTTAACCTTAACACTAACTGTTAACCCTCATATTAACCCTTAAACCTAACCCTAATCCTAATCTTTAACCCTAAACCTATCACTTAACCTTAACACTGTACCAAACCCTAACCCTTAACCCCTAACTTTAGCCCTAACCATAAACCTTAACCCTAAACTTAACTGTAATCGTTAAACCTAAAACTAATCTTTAACCCTGATGATAACCCTAACCCTAACCCTAAGCCCTCACCATAACACTAACCTTCATCCCTAAACCCAACCACAATCCTAACCCTAAATATAATTCTGAGACTTCTTGATTTCTCAGAGTTTAGAAAGCCTACAATCCTCCCATGCCATGTGTGAAAGGAGGCTCTGCCACTGTGTCCTGCTTGAAACCCAGGGCACATACCCAGCGTAAAAGGGAGTGGGTTCCAGTGACAGCTCTAGCCCCCTAAGCCCCACGCTTAGTGCAGACAGGGCTTGTGCCCTAAGCATAAACACTACTCCTCACCCATAACTCAAATCTTGAACATAACACCTAACCCTGATCCTGTTGCTCACCTTAGAATGTAAAGCTCACCATAACGCTAACTTTAAGCTCCTATCCTAACTTTAATGCATAACACTTACCCTGAGAACAACCTCTATGCCTAAATTCTAAACATAACTCCTAGCCATAACTGTAACACATAATCCCTAACCCTAATTCTAAACCGCTAACCCAAACTTTAACATACCAACAAATCTAACACTAACCCTAACCCCTAACCCTAAACGTATGCCTAAAAATAACCCTAACCCTTAACCCTAACCCTAACTCGTAACCCTTATCCTAATCCTAACAATTAAACAAAACCCTAACTCTTACCCTAACACTAATATCCTAACGCCTAGACAGAACCCTAACAGTAACCCTAACACCTAAACCTAATCATAACACTTAATGCTATCCCTAACCCTGAACTCTAAACCTAACCCTAACTCTTAAACCTAAGTCTATCCGTAACCCATAAACCTAACCCTAATCATTAACCCTGACCCTAACCCTTAACCCTGACCCTAACGCTAACATTTAACCCTAACCCTAACTCTTAATCCTAACCCTAAGCCTAACCCTTAACCCTAATCCTATCCCTTAACCCTAACCCTAAACCATAACCCTAACCCTAAACCCCACACTAAACCTAACCCTAGCCCCTAATCCAACCCTAACACCTAACCCCCAACTCTAACACTAACACTAACCCATAATCCCTATCCCCTAACCCTCACTCGAACCCCAACCCCTAACCCCAAACCCCTAATCTTAACCCTAACCCTAATTCTCACACTTCTTCCATTCTCAGAGTCAAGCAAGCCTACAATACAGCCATGCCATGCGTGAGAAGAGACTCCGCCTCAGTCCTGCATGTAGGTCTTGGCCCAAGGCCCAGGGTACGATGCTGTGGTGTTACAGCGACCCTGTCTGCACACCTCTCACCATAGATTAGACAGATCCTGTGCCCTTAAACTAACTGATAATTCTCAGCCCTAACACTAACTCTAAACTCTAACCCTAAACCTAAGCCCTGACCCTAACACCCAACAATAACACTAAATGCTTACACTAAACCTAACCCAGAACCCTAACCCTAACCTCTAAACATAACCCTAACCATGAACCCTAAACCTAACCCTAAACCCTAACCCTAACCATAACACTTAACTCTAACCCTAAATGCAACACGAACCCTTAACCCTAACCTTAACCACTAACCCTAACATTTAACCTTAACGTAAACCATTAACACTCACACTAACCCTGAACTCTAAACCTAATCCAAATTTTTAATTCTAACGTTAACGCTTAACCCTAACCTTGTACCAAACCCTAACTGCTAACCTTTACCCTAACCCAATGCTTAACCCTAAAGCAAGGCTTAACCATAAACCTAACTGTAACTGTTAAACCAAACACTGACATTTAACCTTAACTCTAACCCTAACCCGTAAACCTAAGCCCTCACCCTAACACTAACCTTCATCCGTAACCCTAATCATAATCCTAACCCTAAATCTAATTCCCAGACTTCTTGCTTTCTCAGAGTTTAGAAAGCCTACAATCCTCCCATGCCATGCATGAAAGGAGGCTCTGCCACTGTGTCCTGCATAAAATCCAGGGGCCCAAACCCAGAGTACGATAGAGTGGGTTCCCAGCGACAATCGCAGCCCCGAACCCCCCGCCTAGTGCAGACACAGTCTGTGACCTAAGAATAAACACTACCTTTCACCCATAACCCTAACCCTGAACATAACACCTAACCCCTACCATATAGCTCACCTAAAAACATAAACCTCACTGTACCCCTAACTGTAACACCTTATCCTAATGTTAAGACATAACACTTATTGTGAAAACAACCCCTATCCCTTAATTCTAACCCTAACTCCCAGCCATACCCGTAACACATAATCTCTAACACTAATTCTAAATCCCTAACCCTAACCCTACCAACTACCCTAACACTAACCCTAAGACCTAATCCTAATCTTATGCCTAAAAAAACCCTACCCCTTAAAACTTAAACCTAACCCTAACCCCTAACCCTAACCATAACACTTAACTCTAACCCTAAACCTAACATGAACCTTTAAGCCTAACCCTAACCCTAATCCATAACCCTAACCCTAGGAATAACACCTAACCCTGACCCTATTGCTCACTTTAACACATAAATATCACCTTAACCCTAACTTTAACCACTTATCCTAACGTTAATGCATAACACTCACCCTGAAACAACCCCTATCCCATAATTCTAACTCTAACTCTTAGCCATAACCGTAACACCTATTCCCTAACCCTAATTCTAAACCAGTAACACTAACGTTAACCCTAACAACAACCATAACACTAACCATAAACCTAACCCCTAATACGAACCCTAGGCGTAAAAATAACCCTAACCCTTAACCCTAACCCTATCCCCTATCCCTAACCTTAAAACTTAACTCTAACCTTAAACCCAACACGAATCCTTAACCTTAAACCTAACCCCTAACCCTAACCCTTAACCTTAACCCTAAACCTTAAGCCTCACACTAACCCTTAACCCTAACCCTAATCCTAATCTTTAACCCTAAACCTAGCACTTAACCCCAACCCTGTACCAAACCCTAACCCCTAACCTTAACCCTAACCCTAAATCTTAACGCTAAACCTAACTGTAACACTGAAACCTAACATTAACATTTAACCTTATCCCTAACCCTAACCCCTAACCCTAATCCCTCACCCTAACCCTAACCTTCATCCCTAACCCTAACCAATATACTAACCGTAAATCTAAATCTCAGACTTCTTGCTTTCTCAGAGTTTAGAAAACCTACAATATCCTCATGGCATGCGTGAAAGGAGGTTCTGCCACTATGTCCTGCATGAAACCCAGGGGCTGATACCAAGTGTATGATAGAGTGGGATCTCTGTGACAAGCGGAGCCCCATAAGCGCCCCTCCTAGTGCAGACAGGGACCGTGCCCTAAGCATAAACGCTACCGCTGACTCATAACCCTATCCCTGAACATAACACCTATCCCTGATCCTATTACTCACATTAAAACATAAACCTCACTGTAACTCTAACTTTCAACACTTATCCTAACTTTAGAGCACAACACTTACCGCGAGAACAACCCCATCCCTTAATTTGAACCCTAACTCCTAACCATAACTGTAACATCTAATCCCGAATCCTCATTCTAAACAGCTAACCCTAACCTTAACCATACCAACAATCCTAAAACTAACCCTAATCCTAAACCCTAACCCCAATGCTATGCCTAAAAATAACCCCAACCCTTGACCCTTAACCCTAACCCCTAACCCTAACCAGTAACCCTGATCCTAATCCTAACAATTAAACCTAACCCTAACTCTGAACACTAAACCTAACCCTTACCCTAACACCCAGACCTAACCATCACATTAACCCTAACCCCTAATCCTAACCCTAACCCTGAACCCTAAGCCTAAATCTAACCCTTAAACCTCACCCTAACGCTTAACCCTGACGCTAACACTAAAACTTAACCCTAACCCTAATACTTAACCCTAACCCAAAGCCCAACCCTTAAGCTTAATCCTATCCCTAACCCTAACCCTAACACCTAACCCTGACCCAAAAACTAACCCTAACCCCAAACCTAACTCTAGTCCCTAACCCAACCCTAACACCCAACCCCTATATGTAACACTAACCCTAACCCCTAATCCCTAACCCCTAACCGTCACTTGAACCCTAAACGCTAACCCCAAACCACTAACACTAACCCTAACCCTAATTCTCACACTTCCTCCATTCTCAGAGTTAAACAAGTCTAAACTAAAGCCATGCCATGTGAGAGATGAGGCTCTGTCTGACTCCTGCATGTAGGTCTGGGCCCTAGGACTAGGGTAGGATGGTGTGGTGTCGTGGTAACCCTGTTCGCCACCTTTCACCATAGATTAAACAGGTCCTCTGCCCTTAAATTAACTGCTAAATCTAACCCTAACATTAACCCTAACCACGAAAACTAAACTTAAGCACGGACCCTGACACCCAAAACTAACTCTAAAGACTTACTCTAAAGCTATCCCCTAACCCTAGCCCTAAGCCTAAAATTAACCCTAACCATGAACACCAAACCTAACCCTAACCCCTAACCCTAACCATAACACTTAACTCTAACCCTAAACCTAACACAAACCCTTAACCCTAACCCTTATCCATAACCATAACACATAACCTTAACCCTAACCATTAACCCTCACAGTAACTCTTAATCCTAACCCTAATCCTAATCTTTAACCTTAAACATAACAGTTTACCCTAACCCTGTACCAAAACCTAACGCCTAACCTTAACTCTAACCCTAAACCTTAACCCTAAACCTAAATGTAACTGTTAAACCTAACACTAACTTTTAATCCTACCCTAACCCTAACCCCTAACCCTAAGTCCTCATGCTAACGCTAACCTTCATCCCTAATGCTAACCATAATCCTAACCCTAAATCTAATTCTCAGACTTCTTGCTTTCTCAGAGTTTGGAAAGCCTACAATCCTCCCTTGCCATGCGTGAAAGGAGGCTCTGTCAATGTGTCCTGCATGAAACACAGGGGCCCATACCCAGTGTACGATAGAGTGGTTTCCCGGGGACAGTTGGAGCACACTAACCTCCCTGCCTAGTGCTGACAGGGCCCTTGTCCTAAGCATAAACACTACCCCTCACCCATAACCCTAATCCTGAACATAACACCTAACCCTGATCCTACTGCTCAACTTAACATGCAAACATCACTGTAACCGTAACTTTAACCCCTTATCCTAATGTTAATGCATAACACTTAGCCTGAGAACAACCCTTATCCCATAATTCTAACCCTAAATCCTAGCCATAACTGTGACACCTAATCCCTAACCCTATTTCTGAACTGCTAGCTCTAACCTTAAACCTACCAACAACCCTAACCCTAACCCTAACCCTAATCCCTAATCCTAACCCTACACGTAAAAATAACCCTAACCCTTAAACCTTAACCCTAACACTAACCCCCAACCCTAACCATTACCCTTAACTCTAACCCTAAACCCAACAAGAATACTTAACCATAATGCTAACCCCTGAACCTAACCCTTAATCTTAATGCTAACCGTTAACCCTCACACTAACCCTTAACCTTAAACTTAATCCTAATCTTTAACCCTAAACCTAACACTTAACCCTAACCTTGTACCAAACCCTAATGACGAAACTTAACCCCAACCCTAAAACTTAACCCTAAACCTAAGTGTAAC
The DNA here is from genome assembly GCF_041146395.1 of Eulemur rufifrons. Classification (NCBI taxonomy): domain Eukaryota; kingdom Metazoa; phylum Chordata; class Mammalia; order Primates; family Lemuridae; genus Eulemur; species Eulemur rufifrons. Next base: position 1,581,622 of record NC_091011.1, on the reverse strand, counting down.
CGTTAAACCTAACACTAAACTTAAATGCTAATCCTAAACCTAACCGCTAACACTAAGCCCTCACCCTAACAGTAACCTACATCCATAACCCTAACCATAATCCTAACCCTAAATCTAATTCTCAGACTTCTTTCTTTCTCAGAGTTTAGAAAGCCTACAATCCTCCCATGCCATGCGTTTAAGGAGGCTCTGCCACTGTGTCCTGCATGAAACCCAGGGGCCCATACCCAGCGTACGATAGAGTGGGTTCCCGGTGACAGTCGCAGCCTGCTAACACCCCCGCCTAGTGCAGACAGGGCGCATGCCCTAAGGATAAACATTACCCCTCACCCATACCTGAACCCTGAACATAAAACATAACACTGATCCTAATGCTCACCTTAAAAAGTAAACCTCACTGTAACCCTATCTTTAACCCCTTATCCAAACGTTAATGCATAACAGCTACACTGAGAACAACCCCTATCCCTTAATTTTAACCCTAATTCCAAGCTATAACTGTAAAATCTATTCCCTAACCATAATTTTAAACTGCTAACCCTAACTTTAACCCTACCAACAATGCTAACACTAACCCTAACCCTAACCCCTAACACTAACCCAATGCATAAAAATAACCCTAACCCTTGACCCTTAACCCTAACCCTAACCCTAACCCTTAACCCAGATCCTAATCCTAAAAAGTAAACCTAACCCTAACTCTTAACCCTAACCCTAATACTTACCCTAATTAGCACCTAGACCTAACCCGAGAAGTAAACATAATCCCTAAAACTAACCCTAACCCCTAATGCTTACCTTAACCCTGAAACCTAAATCTTACCCCAACACTTAACCCTAACTCTATCCCTAACCCATAACCATATCTGTTAACCCTCACCCTAACACTTAACCCTGACCCTAACCATAACCCTAACACTTAACCCTAACCCTAAGCCTAAACTTTAACCCTAATACTACCCCTTAACAATAACCCTAAACCTAACACTAACTCCAACCCTTTACCTAACCCTAGCCCCTAACCCAACCCTAACACCTAACCCCTAACACTAACACTAACCCTAACCCCTAATCCCTAAACCCTAACCCTCACTATAACCCAAAACCACTAATCCTAATCCTAACCCTAATTATCACACTTCTTCCATTCTCAGAGTTAAGCAAGCCTACAATACAACCATGCCACGTGAGAGATGAGCTCCGCCTGAGTCCTGCGTGTAGGTCTAGGCCCAAAGCCCAGGGTACGATGGTGTGGTGTCACGACAACCCTGTCCGCACCCATCTCAATCTAGACTAAACAGATCCTGTGCCCTTAAATTAACCGCTAAATCTAAGCCCTAACACTAACCCTAACCCCTAACCCTAAACGTAAGCCCTGACCCTAATGCCCAACACTAACTCTAAACCCTTACCCTAAAGCTAACCCCTAACCCTAACCAAAACACTTAACTCTAACCTTAAACCTAAGATGAACCTTTTACCCTAAACCTAAGCCCTAACCATAACACCTAACCTTAACCCTAACCATTAACTCTCACACTAAACCGTAACTCTAACCCTAATCCTAATCTTTAAACATAAACCTAACTGTTAAACCGAACCCTGTACCAAACTCTAACACCTAACCTTAACCCTAACCCTAAACCTTAACCCTAAATCTAAATATAACTGTTAAACCTAACACTAAGCTTTAACCCTACCCTAACCCTAACCCCTAACGCTAAGCGCTCACCCTAACACTAACCTTCATCCCTAACCCTAACCATAATCCTAACCCTAAATCTAATTCGCAGACTTCTTGCTTACTCAGAGTTTAGAAAGCCAACAATCCTCCCATGCCATGTGTGAAAGGAGGCTCTGGAACTGTGTCCTGCATGAAACCCAAGGGCCCATACACAGAGTACAACAGAGTGAGTTCCGGCGACAATCCCAGCCCCCTAACCCCCCTGCCTAGTGCAGAAAGGGCCCGTGCCCTAAGCATAAACACTAGCCCTCACCCATAACCCTAACCCTGAACATAACACCTAACCCTGATTCTACTGCTCATCTTAACATGTAAACCTCACCATAACACTAACTTTAACCCCTTATCCTAACGTTAATGCATAACACTTTCCCTGAGAACAACCCCTAGCCCAGAATTCTAACCCTAACGCCTAGCCATAACCATAACACCTAATGCCTAACCGTAATTCTAAACCACTAACCCTAACCTTAATGCTACCAACAACGCTAACACTAACCTTAACCCTAACCACTAACCCTAACCCTACGCCTAAAATATAACCCTAACCCTTGACCCTTAACCTTAACCCTAACCCTTAACCCTGATCCTAATACTAACAATTAAACCTAACCCTAATTCTTAACCCTAACACTAATCCTTACCCTAACGCCTAGACTTAACCCTAACAGTAAACCTAACCCCTAACCCTAACCCCTAAGGCTTAACCTAACCCTGAAACCTAAACCTAACCCTAACCCTTAAACCTAACTCTATCCCTACCCAAAACCCTAACACTAACCATTAACCCTCACCCTAACAGTTAATCCTGAACCTAGCCCAAAACATTAACCCTAACCCTAACACTTAACAGTAACCCTAAGCCTAACTTTTAACCCTAACACTATCCCTTAACAATAACGCTAACCCTAACACTAAACCCAACCCTAAACCTAACCCTAGCCCCTAACCGAACCCTAACACCAAACCACTAACCCTAACATTAACTGTAATCCCTAACCCCTAACCCTAACGCCTAACCCTCACTGAAACCGTAAACCCTAAACCCAAACCCCTAACCCTAATTCTCACACTTCTTCCATTCTCAGAGTTAAGCAAGCCTACAATACAGCCATGCCATGCGTGAGATGAGACTCTGCCTGAGTCCTGCATTTAGCTCTGGGCCCAAGGCCCAGGGTACGATGGTATGGTGTTGCGATGACCCTGTCTGCACCCCTCTCACCATAGATTAAACAGGTCCTATGCCTTAAACTAACCGCTAAATCTAAGCCCTAACACTAATCCTAACCCCTAACCCTACACCTAGGCCTACCTAGGGCTACCCTAATGCCCAACACTAACTCTAAACACTTACTCTAAACCTAACCCCTAACCCTAACACTTAACCTTAACACTAACCATTAACCCTCACACTAACCCTTACACCTAAACCTAATCCTTATCTTTAACCTTAAACCTAACACTTAACCCTACCCTGTACCGAAACCTAACCCCTAACCTTAAACCTAACCCTAAAGCTTAAACCTAAAACTAAAGTAACCATTAAACCTAACATTAACCTTTTACCCTACCCTAACCCTAACCCAGAACCCTAAGCCCTCACTCTAACACTAACTTTCATCCCTAACCCTAGCCATAATCCTAACCCTAAATCTAATTCTCAGACTTCTTTCTTTCTCAGAGTTTAGAAAGCCTACAATCCTCCCATGCCATGCGTGAGAGGAGGCTCTGCCACTGTGTCCTGAATGAAACCCAGAGGACCATACCCAGTGTACAATAGAGTAGGCTCCCAGCGACAATCCAAGCCCCGTAGCCCCCCTGCCTAGTGGAGACAGGGCCCGTGTCCTAAGCATAAACGCTACCCCTCACCCATACCCTATCCCAGAACATCACACCTAACGCTGATCCAATTGCTCATCTTAACATGTAAACGTCACTGTAACCCTAACTTTAACCCCTTAACCTAATGTTAATGCATAACACTTTCCCTGAGAACAACCCCTATCCCATAATTCTAACCATAACTCCTAGCCATAACCATAACACCTAATCAATAACCCTAATTCTAAACTGCGAAACCTAACCTTAACCATACCAAAAATGCTAACGCTAAACCTAACTTTAACCCCTAACCCTAAACCTCTGCCTAAAAGTAACCCTAATCCTTGACCCTTAACCCTAACCCCTAACCCTAACCCTAACCCTTAACCCTCATCCTAATCCTAACAATAAAATCTAACCCTAAATCTTCACCTGAACACTAACCCTTACCCTACTGCCTAGACCTAATCCTAACAGTAACCCTAAACACTAACTCTAACCCTAACGACCAACCCTTAATGATAATCCTATGCCTTAAACCTAACCCTAACCCTAACCCTAACCCCAACGCTAAATCTAACTCTAGCCCCTAACCCAACCCTAATAGCTAACCCCTAACCCTAACACTAAATCTAACCCCTAATCCCTAACTCCTAACGCTCACTATAACCCCAGACCCCTAACCCTAACTCAAACCCTAAATCTCAAACTTCTTCCATTCTCAGAGTCAAGCAAGCCTACAATACAGTCAAGCCATGCGTGAGATGAGTCTCCACCTGAGTCATGCATGTAGGTCTGAACCCAAGGCCCAGGGTATGAGGGTGTGGTGTTGCGGTGACCCTGTCTGCACCCATCTCACCATAGAATAAACAGGTCCTGTGCCCTTAAACTAACCGCTAAATCTAAGCCATAACACTAATCCTAAACGCTAACACTTACCCTTAAACCTAACACTAACCGTTAACCCTTAACCCTAACCCTAATCCTAATCATTCACCCTAAACCTAAGACTTAAACCAAAACAGTACCAAACCCTAACCTCTACCGTAACCCTCACCCTAAAACTTAACCCTAAACCTAACTGTAACCATTAAACCTAACACTAACCTTTAACCCTAACCCTAACTCTAACCCCTAACACTACGCCCTCTCCCTGACACCAACGTTCATCCCTAACCCTAACCCTAACCCTAAATCTAATTCTCAGACTTCTTGCTTTCTCAGAGTTTAGAAAGCCTACAATCCTCCCATGCCATGTGTGAAAGGATGCACTGCCACTGTGTCCTGTATGAAAACCAGGGGCCCATATGCAGTGTGAGATAGAGTGGCTTCCCAGAGACAATACTAGCCCCCTAATCCCCCAACCTAGTGCAGACAGGGCTTGTGCCCTAAGCATAAACATTATCCCTAACCCATAACCCTAACCCTGAATATAACACCTAACCCTGATCCTATTGCTCACCTTAACACGTACACTTCAACGTAACCATAAATTTAACGACTTATCCTAATGTTAATGCATAACACGTACCCTGAGAACAAACTCTATCCCATAATTCTAACCCAAACTCGTAGCCATAACCGTAACACCTAATCCCTAACCCTAACTCTAAACCACTAACCCTAACCTTAACCCTACCAACAAACCTAACACCTAACCCTAAACCTACACCTAAAAATAACCCTAATCCTTAACCCTTAACCCTAACACTAACCCATAACCCTAACCCTAACACTTAACCCTGATCCTAATCCTAATAATTAAACCAAACCCTAAGTGTTAACCCTAACACTAACACTTACCCTAATGCCTAGACCTAACCCTAACAGTAACCCTAACTCCTAACCCTAACTCTAAACCTTAATGCTTACCCTAACCTTGAAACCTAAACCTAACCCTAACTCTTAAACCTAACTCTATCCCTAACTCATAACCCCAACTCTAACCATTAACCCTCACCCTAACACTTAACCCTGACTCTAACCCTAACTCTTAACCCTAACCCTAACTCTTAACCATAACCGTAAGCCTAACCTTTAAACCTAACACTATCCCTTAACAATAACGCTAACCCTAACACTAACCCCAAGCCCAAACCTAACCCTAGCCCCTAACCCAACCCTAACACCTAACCCTAATCCTAACCCTAACAGTAACCCTAACCCCTAGCCCCTAACCCCTAACACTCGCTCTAACCCCAAACCACTAATCCTAAACCTAACCCTAATTCTCACACTTCTTCCATTCTCAGAGTTAAGCAAGCCTGCAATACAGCCATCCCATGCGTGAGATGAGCTCCACCTGAGTCCTGCATGTAGGTATGGGCCCAAGGCCCAGGGTATGATGGTATGGTGTCGCGGCAACCCTGTCCACACCCATCTCAACCTAGACTACACAGGTCCTGTGCCTTAAACTAACCACTAAATCTAAGCCTTAACACTAACCGTAACCCATAACCCTAAACTGAAGCCCTGACCCTAATGCCCAACATTAACACTAAACCCTAACCCTAAAACTAACCCCAAAGACTAAACCCTAAACGTAACCCTAACGATGAACCCTAATCCTAAACCTAAGCCCTAACCCCGACCATAACAGTTAACTCTAACCCTAAACCTAACATGAACCCTTAACACTAACCCCAACCCCTAACCCTAACACTTAACCTTAAACCTAACAGTTAACCTTCACACAAACCCTTAACCCTAACCCTCATCCTAATCCTTAACACTAAACCTAACACTAAACCCTAACCCTGTACCAAAACCTAACCCCTAACCTTAACCAGAACCCTAAAATGTAACCCTAAACCTAACTGTAACAGTAAAATCTAACACTAACATTTAACCCTAACCTTAACCCTAACCCCTAACCCTAAGCCCTCACCCTAACACTAACCTTCATCCCTAACACTAACCATAATCCTAAACCTGAATATAATTCTCACACTTCTTGCTTTCTCAGAGTTTAGAAAGCCTGAAATTCTCCTATGCCATGCGTGAAAGGAGGCTCTGCTACTGTGTCCTGCATGAAACTCAGGGGCCCATACCCAGCATATGATAGAGTGTGTTCCCAGTGACAAGTGAAGCCCCCTAAAGCCCCTGCCTAGTGCAGACAGGGCCCATGCCCTAAGCATAATAACTACACCTCCCCAATAACCCTAACCCTGAACATAACACCTAACCCTGATCCTATTGCTAACCTTAACATGTAAATCTCCCAATAACTTGTAACTTTAACCCCTTATCCTAACGTTAATGCATAACACGTACCCTGAGAACTAGCCCTATCGCATAGGTCTAACCCTAACTCCTAGCCATAACCGTAACACCTAATCAATAACCCTAATTATAAACCGTGAAACCTAAACTTAATCCTACCAACAACACTGGACCTAACCCTAACCTTAACCCCTAACCCTATACCTATGCCTAAAAATAACCCAAATCCTTGACCCTTAACCCTTAATCCTCATCCTAATCCTAACGATAAAACCTAACCCTAAATCTTAACCCTAACACTAACCCTTACCCTAACGCCTAGACCTAATCCTAACAGTAACGATAACCACAAACCCTAACCCTAACGACTAATGCTGACCCTAAACCTAACCCTAACCCTTAACCCTAAACTTATCCCTTACCACTAACCCTATCCCTAACTGGTAACCCTCACCCTAACCCTTAACACTGACCCTAACCCTAAAAACTTATCCCTAACCATAACACTTAACCCTAAGCCCAACCCTTAACCCTAATCCTATCCCTTAACCCTAACACTAACCCCAACACTAAATGTAACTCTAGCCTCTAACCCAACCCTAATACCTAATCCCTAACCCTAACACTAAACCTAACCCCTAATCCCTAACCCCTAATGCTCACTCTAACCCCAAACCCCTAACCCTACCTCTAACCCTAATTCTCACACTTCTTCCATTCTCAGAGATAAGCAAGCCTACAATACAGCCATGCCATGCGTGAGATGAGCTCTGCCTGAGTCCTGCATGTAGGTCTGGGCCCAAGGCCCATGGTTTGATGGTGTGGTGTCGCGGCAACCCTGTCCACACCCATCTCAACCTAGACTAAACAGGTCCTGAGCCCTTAAACTAACCGCTAAATCTAAGCCCTAACACTAACCCTAACCCGTAACACTAAATCGAAGCCCTGACCCTAACGCCCAACACTAACACTAAACCCTAACCCTAAACCTTATCCCTAACACTAACCGCCAAACATAACCCTAACCATGAACCCTAATCCTAAACCTAACCCCTAACCCTAACCATAACAGTTAACTCTAACCCTAAACCTAACACTAACCCTTAACACTAAACCCAAACCCTAACTCTAACCCTTAACCTTAAACGTAACCGTTAACCCTCACACGAACCCGTAACCCTAACCCTCATCCTAATCCTTAACACTAAACCTAGGACTGAACCCTAACCCTGTACCAAACCCTCACCTCTATCCTTAATCCTAACCCTAAAACTTAACACTAAACCTAACAGTAACTGTAAAATCTAACACTAACCTTTAACCCTAACCCTAATTCTAAGCCCTCACCCCAACACTAACCTTCATCCCTAACACTAACCATAATCCTAAACCTGAATATAATTCTCACACTTCTTGCTTTCTCAGAGTTTAGAAAGCCTGCAATCCTCCTATGCCATGCGTGAAAGGAGGCTCTGCTACTGTGTCCTGCATGAAACCCTGGGGCCCATACCCAGGATACGATAGAGTGAGTTCCCAGTGACAATCGAAGCCCCCAAAATCCCGTGCCCAGTGCAGACAGGGCCCATGCCCTAATCATAAACACTACCCCTCCCCAATAACCTTAACCCTGAACATAACACGTAACCCTGAACCTATTGCTAACCTTAACATGTAAATCTCAAAATAAGCTGTAACTTTAACCCCTTATCCTAACGTTAATGCATAACACTTACCCTGAGAACAAGCCCTATTCCATAAGTCTAACCCTAACTCCTAGCAATAACTGTAACCCCTAATCAATAATGCTAATTCTAAACTGTGAAACCTAACCTTAATCCTACCAACACTAACACTAACACTAACTTTAACACTTAACCTTAACCCTATGCTTAAAAATAACCCCAATCCTTGAGCCTTAACCCTAACCCCTGACCCTAACCCTAAACCTAAATCTGAACCCTAACCCTAACCCTTAACCTTAACGCTATCCCTTACACTTAACCCTATCCCTAACCATTAACCCTCAACATAACCCTTAACACTGACCCTAACCCTAAAATCTTATCCCTAACCCTAACACTTAACCCTAACCCTTATCCCAAATCTTAACCATAATTCCAATCCTTAAACCTAACCCTAACACTAACCCTAATCCTAAATCTAACTCTAGCCCCTAACCCAACCCTAATACCTAACCCCTAACCCTAACACTAAACCTAACCCCTAATCCCTGACCCCTAATGCTCACTCTAACCCCAAACCCCTAACCCTAACTCTAACCTTAATTCTCACACTTCTTCCATTCTCAGAGTTAAGCAAGCTTACAATACAGTCATGCCATGTGTGAGATGAGGCTCTGCCTCAGTCATGCATGTAGGTCTGAACCCAAGGCCCAGGGTACGAGGGTGTGGTGTTGCAGTGACCCTGTCTGCACCCATGTAACCATGGATTACACAGGTCCTCTGCCCTTAACCTATCCGCTAAATCTAAGCCCTACCACTTACCCTAAAACCTAATACTAACCCTTAACCTTAACCCTAACCATTAACCCTCACACTAACCCTTAACCCTAACCCTAAACCAAATCTTTAACCCTAAACCAAACACATAACCCAAACCAGTACCTAACCCTAACCCCTAGCCTTAACCCTCACCCAAAAACTTAACACTAAACCTAACTGTAACTGTTAAACCTAACACTAACCTTTAACCCTAACCCTAACTCTAAGCCCTAACACTACTCCCCCTCCCTGACACTAACCTTCACCCCTAACTCTAACCATAATCCTAACCCTAAATCTTATTGTCAGACTTCTTGTTTTCTCAGAGTTTAGAAAGCCTACAGTCCTCCCATGCCATTCGTGAAAGGAGGCTCTGCCACTGTGTCCTGCATGAAACCCAGGGGCCCACACACATCGTACGATAGAGTGGGTTCCTGGTGAGAATTCTAGCCCCCTAACCCCCCAGCCTAGTTCAGACAGGGCTTGTGTCCTAAGCATAAACACTATCACTAACCCATAACCCTAACCCTGAACATAACACCTAACCCTGATCCTGTTGCTCACCTTAACACGTAGAACTCACTGTAACCCTAACTTTAACCCCTTATCCTAACGTTAATGCATAACACTTACCCTTAGAACAACCCCTACAACATAATTCTAACCCTAAATCCTAGCCTTAACCATAACACCTAATCCCTAACCCTAATACTAAACCGTTAACCCTAACCTTAACCCTACCAACAAACCTGACACTAACCCTGACCCCTAATCCTAACCCTATGCCTAAAAAATAACTGTAACCCTTAACCCTAAATATAACACTTAACTATAACCCTAAAACTAACATGAAACACTAATCCTAACTGTAACCCCTAACCCTAACCCTTAACCTTAACCCTGACTCTTAACCCTCACACTAACCCTTAACCTTAACCCTAATCCTAATCGTTAACCTTAAACCTAACACTTAACCCTAACCCTGTACCAAAAGCTAACCTCTAACCTTAACCCTAGCCCTAAAACTTAACCCTAAACCTAACTGTAACCATTAAACCTAACACTAACCTTTAACCCTAACCCTAAACCATAACCCTATGCTTTCTCAGCGTTTAGAAAGCCTACAATTCTCCCATGCCATGCATGAAAGGAGGCTCTGCCACTGTGTCCAGCATGAAACCCGGGGGCCCATACCCAGTGGATGATAGAGTGGGTTCCCAGTGACAATGCCAGCCCCGTAACCCCCCCCCCCCGCCTAATGCAAGCAAGTTCCGTGCCCTAAGCATAAACACTACCCCTCACCCATAACCCTAATTCTGAACATAATACCGTAACCCTAACTTTAACCACTTATCCTAATGTTGATGCATAACATGTCCCTGAGAAAGCACCTATCCCATAATTGTAACCCTAACTCCTAACAATAACTGTAACAACTAATCCCTAAACCTAATTCTACACCACTAAACCTAACCTTAACCCTATCAGAAACCCTAACCCTAAACCCGAATCCTAACACTATGCCTAAATATAATCCTAATCCTTAAGCCTTAACCCTAACCCTAACCATAACACTTAACTCTAACCCTAAACCTAAAATGAACCCTTAACCCTAACACTAACCCCTAACCCTAAAACTTAACATTAACCCTAACTCCTAAGACTCCCAGTAACCCTTAACCATTACTCTAATCCTAATCTTTAACCCTATACCTAACACTTACCCCTTAACTGTACCAAAACCTAACCCCTAACCCAAACCCTCACCCTAAAGCTTAACCCTAAACATAACTGTAACCGTTAAACCTAACACTAACCATTAACCCTAACCATAATCCTAACCATAAATATAGTTCTCAGACAATAGATTGGATTCCCAGCAATAATGCCAGCCCCCTAAGCCCCCAGGTTAGTGCAGACAGGGCCTGTGCCCTAAGCATAAACACTACCCCTCACCCATAACCCTAACCCTGAACATAACACCTAACCCTGATCCTATTGTGTACCTTAACACGCAACCCTAAATGTAATCCTAACTTTGACCACTTACCCTAACATTAATGCATAAAACTTACCCTGAGAACAACCCTTATCCCATAATTTTAACCCTACCTCCTAGTCATAACCATAACATCTAATCCCTAATACTAATTCTAAACTGCTAAACTTAACCTTCACCCTACAAACAACCCTAACACTTACCCTAACACTTAAACCCTAACCCTAACCCTACACCTAAAAATAACGCTAACACTTGAAACTTAACTGTAACCATAACACCTAACCATAACCCTAACCCTTAACCCTGATCCTAATCCTAACAATTAAACCTAATCCTAACTCTTAACCCCAACACTAACCGTTACCCTAATGCCTAGACCTTATTCTTACAGTAATCCTTATCCCTAACCCTAACACAAACCCTTAAGGCTAACCCTAACCCTGAACCCTAACTCTATCCATAACCCATAACCCTAACAATAACCCTGAACCCTGACCCTAACCCTTAACACTGACCCTAACGATAACATTCAAAACTAACCCTTAACCATAACCCTAAGCCCAACACTTAACCTTAATCCTATCTCTTAACTCAACCCTAACCCAAACCCCTAACCCTAATCATAACACTAACCCCAACCCTAAACCTAACCCTAGCCCCTAACCGAATCCTAACTCCTAACACCTAACCCTAACACTAACCCTAAACCCTAATCCCTAACCCCTAACCTTCACTCTAACCCTAACCGATAACCCCAAACCACTACCCTAACTTTAACCCAAATTCTCACAATTCTTCCATTCTGAGAGTTAAACAAGCCGACAATACAGCCATGCCATGCCTGAGAAGAGGCTCCACCTTAGTCCTGCATGTAGGTCTTGGCCCAAGGCACAGAGTACAAGGGTGTGGAGTCATGGCGACCCTTTCTGCACCACTCTCACCATAGATTAAACAGGTCCTGTGCCATTAAACTAACCACTAAATCTCAGCCCTAACATTAACCCTAACCCCGAACCCTAAACCTAACCCCTAACCCTAACCCTAACCACTAAACATAACCCTAACTATGAACCCTAATCCTAACTCTATCCCCTAGCCATAACCATAACACTTTAACCCTAAACCTAACATGAATCCTTAACCCTAACCCTAACCACTAACCCTAAAACTTAACATTTACCCCAACCATTAACCCTCGCACTAACCTTAACCCTAATCCTAATCCTAATCTTTAACCCTAAATCTAACACTTAAACCTAACCCTAACCAAACACTAACCCCTAACCTTAACCCTAAACCTAAAACTTAACCCTAAAACTTACTGTAATCATTAAACCTAACACTAAACTTTAACCCTAACCCATACCCTAACCGCTAGCCCTAAGCCCTCACAATAACACTAACCTTGATCCCGAACCCTAATCATTATCCTAACCCTAAAGCTAATTCTCAGATTTCTTGCTCTCTCAGGGTTCAGAAAGCCTAAATTCCTCTCATGCTATGTGTGAAAAGAGGCTCTGCCGCTGTGTCTTGCATGAAACCCAAGGGGCCCCTACACAGCATATGCTAGAGTGGGTTCTTGGTGACAATTGCAGCACTGAATCCCCACCACCTAGTGCAAAAAGGGCCCGTGCCCAAAACATAAACACTACTCCTCACCCATAACCCTAACCCTGAACATAACACCTAACCCTGATCCTATTGCTCACCTTAAAACGTAAACCTCACTGTAATGCTAACTTTAACCCCTTATCCTAACGTTAACGCATAACACCTACCCTGAGATCAACCTCTATCCCATAATTCTAAACCTAACTCCTAGCCATAACTGTAACACCTCATCCCTAAGCCTAATTCTAAACCATTAACCCTAACCTTAACCCTACCAACAAACCTAACAGTAACCCTAACCCCTAACACCAAACCTATGCCTAAAAATAATCCTAACCCTTAACCCTTAACCCTAACCCTATCCCCTAACTCTAACCCTAACTCTTAACCCTGATCCTAATCCAAAAAATTAAACCGAACCATAATTCTTAACCCTAACGCTAACAATCACCCTAACGCCTAGACCTAACCCTAACACTAACCCTAACCCCTAACCCTAACGCTAACCCTAATGCTAACCCTAACCCTGAACCCTAAACCTAACCCTAACACTTAAACCTAAGTCTATACCTAACCCATAACCCTAACCCTAACCGTTAACCCTGACACTAACCCTTAAACCTGACCCTAACGCTAACACTTAACCCTAACCCTAATCCTTAACCCTATCCCTTAGCCTAAACCTTAATCCTAATCCTATCCCTTAACCCTAACCCTAACCCCTAACACTAACCCTAACACTAACCCCAACCCTAAACCTAACCATAGCCCCTAACCCAAATCTAACACCTAAGCCCAAACACTAACACTAGCCCTAACACCTAATCCCTAACCTCTAACTCTCACTCTAACCCTAACCCTTAACCCCAAATCCCTAACCCTAACCTTAACCCTAAATCTCATACTTCTTACATTCTCAGAGCTAACCAAGCCTACAATAAAGCCATGCCATGCGTGAGAAGAGGCTCCACCTGAGTCCTGCATGTAGGCCTGGGCACAAGGCCCAGGGTACGATGGTTTGGTGTCACGGCGACCCTATTCGCATCCCTATCACCATAGATTAAACAGTTCCTATTCCCTTAAAGTAACCGCTAAATCTCAGCCCTAACAGTAACCCTAACCCCTAACTGTAAACATAAGCCCCTACCCTAATGCCCAACACTAACTCTAAACCCTTAACCGAAACCTAAACTCTAACCCTAAACCTAACCCCTAAACATAACCCTAACCATGAACCCTAAACCTAACCCTATCCCATAACCATAGCCATAACAATTAACTCTAACCCTAAACCTAACACGACCCTCAACCCTAAACCTAACCCCTAACCCTTAACCTTAACCCTAACCGTTAACCCTCACACTAACCTTTAACCCTAACCCTAATCCTAATCTTTAACCCGAAACCTAACACTTAAACCTCACCGTGTACCAAACCCAAACCCTTTACCTTAAACCTAACCCTAAAACATAACCCAAAACCTAACAGTAACCATTAAAACTAACACTAAACATTAACCCTAACACTAACCCTAACCCCTAACCCTAAGCCCTCACCCTAACACTAAAGTTCTCCCTAACCCTAATCATAATTCTAACCCTAAATATAATTTTTAGACTTCTTCTTCTCTCAGAGTTTAGAAAGCCTACAATACTCGCAAGCCATGCGTGAAATGGGGCTCTGCCACTGTGTCCTGCATGAAACCCAGGGGCACATATGCAGAATACAATAGAGTGGGTTCCTGGCAACTATCGCAGCCCAGAAGCACCCCACCTAGTGCAGACAGGGCCCGTGTCCTAAGCATAAACAATAGCCCTCACCCATAACCCTAACCCTGAACATAACACATAACCCTGATCCTATTGCTCACCTTAAAACATAAACCTCACTGTAATGCTAACTTTAACCCCTTATCTTAACGTTAATGCATAACTCTTACCCTGAGAAAAACCCCATCCCTTAATTCTAACCCTAAATCCTAGCCATAACCGTAACACCTAATCCTTAACCCTAATTCTAAACTGCTAACCCTAACCTTAACCTTACCAACAAACCTAACACTAATCCTAACCTGTAACCCTAAACCTATGCCTAAAAAAAACCCTAAGCATTAACCCTTAACCCTAACCCTAACCTCTAACCCTAACCCTAACGCTTAACCCTGATCCGAATCCTAACAATTAAACCAAAGCCTAATTCTTAACCCTAACACCAACACTTACCCTAACGCCTAGACATAACCCTAACAATAACCAGAACCTCTAAACATAACCATAACCCCTAATGCTAACCCTAACCCTGAACTCTAAAGCTAACCCTAACCCTTAAACCTAAGTGTCTCCCTAACCCATAAACCTAACCCTAACCATTAACTCTGACCCTAACCATTAACCCTGACACTAAGGCTAAAATTTAACCCTAACCCTAACATTTATCCCTAAACCTAATCCTAAACCGTAACCGTAATCCTATCCCTTAACCCTAAAATTAAACCCTAACACTAACACTAACCCCAACCCTAAACCTAAACCTAGACACTAATCCAACCCAACTCCTAACACCTAACCCTAAGCCCAACCCTAAACCTAAACCTAGACACTAATCCAACCCTAACTCCTAACACCTATCCCTAACCCTAACCCTAAACCTAACATGAACCCTTAACGCTAACCCTAACCCCTAACACTAACCCTTAAAATTAACACTAACCGTTAACCCTAATGCTAATCTTTAACCCTAAACCTAACACTTAAACCTAACCCTGTACCACATCCGAACTCCTAACCCTAACCCTAACCCCTAACACTAACCCTAACTCTAAACCCTGATCCTAATCCTAGCAATTAAACCGAACCCTAATTTTTAACCCTAACACTAACAATCATCCTAACGCCTAGACCTAACTCTAACAGTAACCCTAACCCCTAACCCTAACCCTAATCCCTAATGCTAGCCCTAACACTGAACCCTAAAATTAACCCTAACCCTTAAACATAAGTGTATCCCTAACCCATAACCCTAACACTTACGGGTAACCCTGAACCTAACCCTTACACCTGACCCTAAGCTAACATTTCTAAACCTAACCCTTAACCCTAACTCTAAGCCTAACCCTTAACCCTAATCCTAATCCTTAACCCGAACCCTAACACCTAACCCTAACACTAACCCCAATGCTAAACCTAACCCTAGACCCTAACCCAACCTTAACACCTAGCCCCCTAACCCTAACACTAACCCTAACCCCTAATCCCTATCTCCTAACCCTAACTCTAACCCTAACCCGTAACCCTAACTCTGTCCCAGATTCTCACACTTCATGCATTCTGAGAGTTAACCAAGCCTACAATACAGCCATGCCATGCGTGAGAAGAGGCTCCGCCTGAGTCCTGCATGTAGGTCTGGGCCCAAGGCCCAGGGTACGATGGTGTGGTGTCACGGCGACGCATTCTGCACCTTTCTCACCATAGATGAAACAGGTCCTGTTTCCTTAAACTAACTGTTAAATCTCACCCCTAACACTAACCCTAAACCCTAACCCCTAAACCTAATCCTAACCATGAACCCTAAACTTAAATGTATCTCCTAACCATAACCATAACACTTAACTCTAACCCTAAACATAACCCGAATCCTTAGCCCTTAACCTTTACCCCTAACCCTAAGCCTTAACCTTAACCCTAACATTAACCTTCACACTAACCCTTAACACTAACCCTAATACTAATATTTAACCGTAAACCTAACACTTAACCCTTACTCTGTACAAAACCCTAACCACTAACCTTATTCTTCACCCTAACCCTAAGCGCTAACACTAAGCTGTCACCTAAAACTAAACTTCATCCCTAACCCTAACCATAATCCTAACCCTGAATCTAATTCTCAGACTTCTTGCTTTCTCAGAGTTTAGAAAGCCTACAGTCCTCCCATGCCATGCGTAAAAGAAGGCTCTGCCACGGTGTCCTGCATGAAACCCAGGGGCCTATACCCAGCATACAATAGATTGTGTTCCCGGCAACAATCCCAAAGCCCTAACCCCCCCACCCCCGCCTAGTGCAGAAAGGGCCCGTGCCATAAGTATAAACACTACCCCTCACCCTTAACACTAAACCTGAACGTAACATCTAACCCTGACCCTATTGCTCACCTTAACACTTAAACCGCACCGTAACCCTAACTTTAACCCCTTCTCCTAACGTTAATGCATAACACTTACTCTGAGAACAACCGCTATCCCTTAATTCTAACCATAACTCCTAGCCGTAACCGTAACACCTAATCTCTACCCTAATTCTAAACTGCTAACCCTAACCTTAAGCCTACCAACAACCTTAACACTAACCCTAACCCTAACCCCTAACACTAACCCTGACCCTAACCCCTAACCCTAAACCTACGCCTAAAAATAACCGTAACCCTTGACATTTAACCCTAACCCTAACCACTAACCCTAACCCTAACCCTTAACCCTGATTCTAATCCTAATGAACCTAACCCTAACACTAACACTTACCCTAACACCTAGGCCTAACCCTAACAGTAACCCTAACCCATAACCCTAAACCTAAGCCCAGACCCTAACATAACCCTGAACCCTAAACCTAACACTAACCCTAACTCTGAAACCTAACTATAACCCTAACCCATAACCCTAACCCTAACCCTAACCATTAAGCCTCACGCTAACCCTGATTCTAACAGCATCCCTAACCCTTACCTCTAACCCTAACGCTTAAACCTAACCCTAGGCCTAACCCTTAAACCTAATCCTATCCCCTAACCCTAAACCTAACCCTAACAGCACAAACCATAAATGTAACCCTAGCCCCAAACCCAACCCTAACTCCTAACCCCTAACCCTAACATTCACCCTAATCCCTAATCCCTAACACCTAACCCTCACTCTAACCTTAACCCCTAACACTAACCCTAACACTAACCCCAACCCTAAACCTAATACTAGCCCCTAAGCCAACACTAACACCTAACCCCTAACCCTAACACTAACCCTAACCCCTGACCCCTAACCCTCACTCTAATCCTAACCCATAACCCCAAACCCCTAACCCTAACCCTAATTCACACACTTCTTCCATTCTCAGGCTTAAGCAACCCTACAATACCACCATGCCATGCCTGAGATGAGGATCTGCCTGAGTCCTGCATGCAGTTCTTGGCCCAAGGCCCAGGATAAGATGGTGTGGTGTCATAGCGACCCTGTCCGCACCACTCTGACCATAGATTAAACAGCTCCTGTGCCCTTAAACTAACCACTAAATCTCAGCCATAATACTAACTCTAACCCCTAACCTTAAACCTAACCCCTAACCCTAACACTAACCACTAAACATAACTCTAACCCTGATCCCTGAACCAAACCCTATCCCCTAACCATAACCATAACACTTAACTCTAACCCTAAACCTAACACAAATCCTTACCCCTAACCCTAACCCTTAACCGTTAACCCTCACAGTAACCCTTAACCCTAACCCTAATCCTAATATTTAACCCTTAACCTAACACTTAAACCCCACCCTGTACCAAACCCTAACCCCTAAACTTAACCTTAACCCTAAACCTTAACCCTATACCTAACAGTAACCGTTAAACCTAACACTGAACTTTAACCCTAACCCTAACCCTAACCACTAACCCTAAGCCCTCACCCTAACACTAACCTTCATCCTTAACCCTAATCATAATCCTAACCCTAAATCTAATTCCCAGATTTCTTGCTCTCTCAGATTTTTGAAAGCCTACAATCTTCCCATGCCATGCGTGAAAGGAGGCTCTGCCACTGTGTCCTGCATGAAATCCAGGGGCCCATACCCAGCATACGATAGAGTGTGTTCCTGGTGACAATCACAGCCCTGAAGCCCCCCACCTAGTGCAGACAGCCCCATGCCGTAAGCATAAACACTACACCTCACCCATAACCCTAACCCTGAACATAACACATAACCCTGATCCTATTGCTCACCATAAAACATAAATGTCACTGGAACCCTAACTTTAACCCCTTATCCTAACATTAATGCATAACATTTACCCTGAGAACAACCCCTATCCCTTAATTCTAACCCTAACTCCTAGCCATAACCGTAACACCTAATCCCTAACACTAATTCTAAACCACTAACCCTAACCTTAACCCTACCAACAAACCTAACACTAACCCTAACACCTAACCATAAACCTATGCCTAAAAATATCCCTAACCCTTAACCCTTAACCATAACCCTAACCACTACCCTAAACCTAACTCTAAACCCTGATCCTAATCCTAACAATTAAACCGCACCCTAATTCTTAACCCTAACACTAACACTATCCCTAAAACCTAGACCTAACCCTAAGAGCAACCCTAACCCCTAAAGCTAAACACAACCCCTAATGCTAACCCTAATCATGAACTCTAAACCTAACCCTCACACTTAAACCTGAGTCTATCCCTAACCCATAAATCTAAACCTAACCATTAACCCTGATCTTCACCCTTAAACCTTAACCTAACGCTAACACTTAACCTTAACCCTAACTTCTAACCCTAAACCTAACACTAACCCCAAACCTAAACCTAACTGTAGCCCCTTAACCCAATCCTAACACCTAACCTGTAACTCTAACACTAACCTTAACCCTTAATCCCAAATCCCTACCCCTCACTCTAACCCTAATCCCTAACTCGAAACCAATAACCCTAACCCAAACCCTAATTCTCACACTTCTTCCATTCTAAGAGTTAACCAAGCTTACAATGCAGCCATGCCATGCATGAGAACAGGCTCTGCCAGAGTCCTGCATATAAGTCATGGCCCAAGGCCCAGGGTACGATGGTGTGGTGTCATGGTGACTCTGTCCACACCACTCTCACCATAGATTAAACAGGTCATGTGCCCTAAAACTAACCAGTAAATCTCAGCCCTAACACTAACCTTAACCCCTAACCCTAAACCTAACCACTAAGCCTTACACTAACCCCTAAACCTAACCCTAACCATGAACCCTAAACTTAACCATATTCACTAACCATAACCATAACACTTAACTCTAACCCTAAACATAACCTGAAACCTTAACCCTAACCCTAACCCCTAACGATAAGCCTTAACCTTAACCCTGACGTTAACCATCACACTAACCCTTAACCCTTAACCTAATACTAAACATTAACCCTAAAACTAACACTTTACCCTTACACTATACCAAACCATAACCCTAACCTTAGTCCTCACCCTAACCCTAACTGCTAACACTAAGCCATCAACCTAAAACTAACCTTCATCCCTAACGTAAACCTCACCGTAACCCTAAACTTAACCCCTTATCCTAACGTTAATGCATAACATTTACCCTGAGAACAAACCCTATCCCATAATTCTAACCCTAACTCCTGGCCATAACCATACCACCTAATCCTTAACCCTAATTCTAAACTGCTAAACCTAACCTTAACTCTAACAACAACCCTAACACTAACCCTAACCACTAATACTAACCCTACCCTAAGAATTACCATAAACATTGACACTTAACCCTAACCCTAACCACTAACCCTAACCCTAACCCTTAACACTGATACTAATCCTAACAAACATAACCCTAACCCTTAACCCTAACACTAAAACTTACCCTAATGCCTGGACTGAATCCTAACAGTAACCCTAATCCCTAACCCTAAACCTAACCCCTAACGTTAACACTAAACCTAACCCTAACCCTAACCCTTAAACCTAACTCTAAATCTAACCCATAACCCTAACCCTAACCGTTCACTCTCACCCTAACCCTGACTCTGACACCATCCCTACCCCTTAACCCTAACCCTAACACTTAACCCTAACCCTAAGCTTAACCCTTTACCCTAATCCTATCCCTTAACCCTAACTCTAAATCCTAACCCTAACTCTAAGAGTAGCCCAAACCCTAAACATAAGCCTAGCCCTTAACCCAACCCTAACTCCAAACACTTAACCCTAACATTAACCCTAATCCCTAATCCCTAACACCTAACCCTCACTCTAACATTAACCCATAACCCCAAACCCCTAAACCTAAACCCAACTCTAAACCTAACACTAGCCACTAACCCAACCTTAACACCTAACCCCAAACCCTAACACCTAATCTCTAACCCGTGACCCTCACTGTAACCCTAACCACTAACCCCAAACCCCCAACCCTGACCCTAACCCTAAATCTCACACTTCTTCCATTCTCAGAGTTAACCAAGCCTACAATAATGCCATGCCGTGTGAAAAGAGGCTCCGCATGAGTCCTGCATGTAGGTCTTGGCCCAAGGCCCAGGGTACGATGGTGTGGCATCACAGCAACCTTGTCCGCACCTCTATCACCATATATTAAACAGTTCCTGTGTCCTTAAACTAACCACTAAATCTCAGCCCTAACAGTAGCCCTAACCCCTAACCCTAAACCTAAGCCCCGACCCTAACACCCAACACTAACTCCAAACTGTTACCCTAAACCCTAACCTTAAGCCTAACTGCTAATCATAACCCTAACCATGAACCATAAACCAGACCCTAAGCCAGAACCAAAATGATAACAATTAACTCTAACCCTAAACCTAACACGAAACCCTAATCCTAAGCTTAACCCCTAACTTTAACACTTAACCTTAACCCTAACCGTTAACCCTCACACTAACCCTTAATCCTAACCCTAATCCTAATTTTTAACCCTAAATCTAACCCTGAATGCTCACCCTGTACCAAATCCGAATCCCTAACATTAACCCTAACCCTAAACCATAACCCTAAACCTAACAGTAACCATTAAACCTAACACTAAACTTTAACCCTAACACTAACCCTAACCCTTAACCCTAACCCCTCACCCTAACACTAACCTTATTCCTAACCCTAATCAAAATTTTAACCCTAAATACAATTCTTAGACTTCTTGCTCTCTCAGACTTTAGAAAGCCTACAATCCTCTCAAGCCATGCATGAAAGGAGGCTCTGCCACTGTGTCCTGCATGAAAACCAGGGGTCCATACAAAGCATACGATAAAGTGGGTTCTTGGTGACAATCGCAGCCCTGAAGCACCACACCTAGTGCAGACAGGGCCTGTGCCTTACGCATAAACACTGCCCCTCACCCATAACCCTAACCCTGAACATAACACATAACTCTGATCCTATTGCTCACCTTAAAACGTAAACCTCACTGGAACCCTAAATATAACCTCTTATCCTAACGATAATGCATAACACTTACCCTGAGTACAACCCCTATCCCTTAATTCTAACCCTAACTCCTAGCCATAACCGTAACACCTAATCCTTAACCCTAATTCTAAACCGCTAACCCTAACCTTAACCTTACAAACAAACCTAACACTAACACTAACCCCTTACCCTAAACCTACACCTAAAAATAACCCTCACCATTAACCCTTCACCTTAACCCTAACCCCTAACCCTAACCCAAACACTTAACCCTGATCCAAATTATAACGATTAAACCAAATCCTAATCCTTAACTCTAATACTAACACTTACCCTAACACCTAGACATAACCCTAACAGTAACCATAACTTGAAAACCTAACCCTACCCCTAATGCTAACCCTAACACTGACCTCTAATTCTAACCATAACCCTTAAACCTAAGTCTACCTCTAACCCATAAAACTAACCCTAACCATTAACCCTGATCCTAATCCTTAACCCTGACACTAAGGCTAACATTTAACACTAACCCTAACCTTTAACCCTAACCCTAAGCCTAACCCTTGACCCTAATTCTATCCCTAAACCCTAAACCAAACCCCTAACCCTAACCCTATCACTAACCCCAACCCTAAACCTAACTCTAGCCCCTAATCCAACCCTAACCCCTAACCCTAACACTAACCCTAAACTCGAATCCCTAACCCCTAACCCTCACTCTAACCCTAACCCCTAACCCCAAACCACTAACCCTAACATTAACCCGAATTATCACACTTCTTCCATTCTAAGAGTTAACCAAGCCTACAATACAGCCATGCCATGCGTGAGAAGAGGCTCCGCCTGAGTCCTGCATGTAGGTCTTGGCCCAAGGCCCAGGGTACAATGCTGTCATGTCACGGCGACCCTGTCCGCACCACTCTCCCCATAGATTAAACAGGTCCTGTGCCATTAAACTAACCGCTAAATCTCACCACTAACACTAACCCTAAAACCTAACCCTAAACTTGACCCCTAACACTAACCCCTAAACATAACCCTAACCAGGAACCCTAAACCTAACCCTATCCCCTAATCATAACCATAACACTTACCCGTAACCCTAAGCCTAACACGAACCATTAACCCTAACACTAACCCCTAACCCTAACCCTTAACCTTCACCCTAACCATTAACCTTCACCCTAACCTTAATCCTAATCTTTAACCCTAACCCTAACACTTAAATCTAACCCTGTACCAAACTGTAACCCCTAACATTAAGCTAACCCTAAAGCTTAACCCTAAACCTAACTGTAACCGTTAAACCTAAAACTAAACTTAACCCTAACCCTAACCGCTAACCTTAAGCCCTCACCCTAACACTAACCTTCATCCCTAACGTTAATCATAATCCTAACCCTAAATCTAATTGTCAGATTTCTTCCTCTCTCAGAGTTTAGAAAGCCTACAATCCTCCCAGGCCATGCGTGAAAGGAGTCACTGCCACTGTGTCCTGCATGAAACCCAAGGGCCCATACACAGCGTATGATAGAGTGCATTCCTGGCGACAATGGCAGACCCAAACCCACCCATCTAGTGCAGACAGGGCCCGTTCCCTAAGCATAAACACTACCCCTCACCCATAACCCTAACCCTGAACATAGCCCATAACTCTGATCCTATTGCTCACCTTAAAACGTAAACCTCACTGTAACCCTATCTTTAACCCCTTATCCTATCATTAATTCATAACACTTACGATGAGAACAACCCCTATACCATAATTCTAAACCTAACTCCTAGCCATAACCATAACACCTAATCCCTAACCCTAATTCTAAACCGCTAACCCTAACCTTAACCCTACCAACAAATCTAAAACTAACCCTAGCCCCTCACCTTAAACCTACGCCTAAAAATAATCTTAACCCTTAACTGTAACACTAACCCCTAACACTAAACCTAACTCTTAACCTGATCCTAATCCTAACAATTAAACCGAACCCTTATTCTTAACACTAACACTCACCCTAACGGCTAGACCTAAACCTAACAGTAACTCTAACCCCTAATCCTAACCCTAAACCCTAATGCTAACCCTAACCCTGAACCCTAAACCTAACCCTAACCATTAAAACTAAGTCTATCCCTAACCCATAACCCTAACCCTAACAGTTAACCCTGACCCTAACCCTCAACCCTGACCCTGACGCTAACACTTAACCTTAACCCTAACACTTAACCCTAACCCTAAGCCTAACCCTTAACCCTAATCCTAATCCTTAACACTAACCCTAACCCCAAACCCTAATGCTAACACTAACCCCAATGCTAAACCTAACCCTAACCCTTAACCCAAACCTAACACCTAACCCCTAACACTAACACTAACCCTAACCCCTAATCCCTAACCCCTAACCCTAAATCATACCCTAACCCCTAACCCCAAACCCTGAACCCTAACCTTAACCCAAATTCTCACACTTCATCCATTCTCAGAGTTAACCAAGCCTACAATACAGCCATGCCATGCGTGAGAAGAGGCTCCGCCTGAGTCCTGCATGTAGGTCTTGGTCCAAGGCCCAGGGTACAATGCTGTCGTGTCACGGCGACCCTGTCCGCACCACTCTCCCCATAGATTAAACAGGTCCTGTGCCATTAAACTAACTGCTAAATCTCACCACTAACACTAACCCTAAAACCTAACCCTAAACTTGACCCCTAACACTAACCCCTAAACATAACCCTAACCAGGAACCCTAAACCTAACCCTATCCCCTAACCATAACCATAACACTTAACTCTAACCCTTAACATAAACCAAATCCTCAACCCTAACCCTAACCCCTAACCATAAGCCTTAACCTTAACCCTGACGTTAACCCTCACACTAACCCTTAACCCTAACACTAATACTAATCTTTAACCCTAAACCTAACACTTAACCCTTATGCTGCACGAAATACTAACCCCTATCCTTAATCCTAACCCTAACCGCTAACACTAAGCCATCACCCTAAAACTAACCTTCATCCCTAACACTAACCATAATCCTGACCCTGAATCTAATTCTCAGACTTATTGCTTTCTCAGAGTTTAGAAAGCCTACAATCCTCCCATGCCATGCGTAAAAGGAGGCTCTGCAACCTTGTCCTGCATGAAACCCAGGGACCTATACACAGCATACAATAGATTGTGTTCCCAGCAACAATCCCAGAGGCCTAACCCTCCCGCCTAGTGCAGAAAGGGCCCATGTCCTAAGCATAAACACTAAACTTTACCCATAACACTAACCCTGAACATAACACCTAACCCCGATCCTATTGCTCACCATAACATGTAAACCTCACCGTAACCCTAACTTTAACCACTTATCCTAACGTTAATGCATAGCACTTACCCTGAGAACAACACCGATCCCATAATTCTAACCCTAACTCCTAGCCATAACTGTAATACCTAATCCCTAACCCTAATTGTAAACTGCTAACGCTAACCTTAACCCTACCAACAACACAAACACTAAGCCTAACCCTAACGCTAACCCCTAACGCTAACCCCTAAATGTAACCCTAACCATGAACCCTGAAACTACACCTAAAGCCTAACCATAACCTTAATACTGAACTGTAACCCTAAACCTAACACGAACCCTTAACCCTAACCATAACCACTAACCCTAACACTTAACCTTAATCCGAACAGGTAACCCTCACCCTAACTCTTAATACTAACCCTAATCTTAATCTTTAACCCGAAACCTTAACCGTGTACCAAATCCTAACCCCTAACCTTAACCCTAACCCTAAACCTTAACCCTAAACCTAACCGTAAACGTTAAACATAACACTAACCTTTATCCCTAACCTTAACCCTTACCCCTAACCATTAGTCCTCATCCTAACACTAAACTTCATCCCTAACCCTAACCATAATCCTAACCCTAAATCTAATTCCCAGACTTCTTGCTTTCTCAGAGTTTAGAAAGCCTGCAATCCTCCCATGCCATGTGTGCAAGGAGGCTCTGCCACTGTGTCCTTCATGAAACCCAGGGACCCATACCCAGTGTACGATAGAGTGAGTCCCCAGCGACAATCTGAGCCCTCTAACCGCCACCCCACCTAGTGCAGACAGGGCCCATGCCGTACGCATAAACCCTACCCTTAACCAATAACCCTAACCCAGAACATAACACTTAACCCTGATCGTATTGCTCAACTTAACACGTAAACCTCACTGTAACCCAAACTTTAACGCCTAATCTAAGGTTAATGCGAAATGCTTACCAGTAGAACAATCCCTATCCCATAATTCTAACCCTAACTCCTAGCCATAACATTAAAACGTAATTCCTAATTCTAAACCACTAACCCTAACATTAACCCTACCAACAACCCTAACTGTAACCACAACCCTAAACCCTAAAGCTATCCCTATGACTAAATATATCCTTAACACTTTAACCTTAACCCTAAAACCTAACACTAACCCTAACACCTAGATGCAACCCTAACAATAAACTAACACCTAAACCTAACCTGAAACCCTAATGCTAACCCTAACCCAGAACCCTAAACCTAACCCTAACCCTTAACCTGAACCCTAACCCTCACCCTAACCCTTTACCCTGACCCTAAACCTAAACCTTAACCATAACCCTGACAGTTAACCCTAACCCTAAGCCCAACCCTGAACCCTAATCCTATTCCTTAACCCTAACCATAATCCTAGGCCCTAACCCTAACCCTAACACTAACCCCAACCCTAAACTTAACCTGGCCCCCTAACACAACCTTAACTCTAACACTAACCCCACCCCTAATCCCTAACCTCTAACCTCTAACCCTCACTCTAACCCTAACCCATAACTCCAAACCCCTAACCCTAACCCTAACCCTAATTCTCACACTTCTTGTGTTCTCAGACTTAAGAAAGCGTACAATACAGCCATGCCATGAGAGAGAAGAGGCTCCGTCTGAGTCCTGCATGTAGGTCTTGGCCCAAGGCCCAGGGTACGATGGTGTGGTGACACGGCGACCCTGTCTGCATTCCTCTCACCATAGATTAAACAGATGCTGTGCCCTTAAACTAACCACTAATTATCAGCCCTAACACTAAACCTAACCACTAACTCTCAACTTAAGCCCTGACCCTAATGCCCAACACTAACACTAAACGCTTACCCTAAACGTAATCCAGAACCCTAACCATAACCCCTGAACATAACCCTAACCATGAACCCTAAACCTAACCTTATCCCCTAACCATAACCATAACACTTAACTCTAACCCTACACCTAACACGAATCCCTAACCCTAACACTTAACCTTAACCCTAACCGCTAACCCTCACACTAACCCCTAACCCTAACCCTAATCCTAATCTTTAACCCTAAACCTAACACTTAAACCTCACCCTGTACCAATTCTGAAACCCTAACATTAACCCTAACCCTAAAACTTAACCCTGAACTTAACAGTAACTGTTAAAACTAACACTAAACTTTAACCCTAACACTAACCTTAACCCCTAACCCTAAGCCCTCACCCTAACAATAACCCTCATCCGTAACCCTAATTATAATTCTAACCCTAAATATAATTCTTAGACTTCTTGCTCTCTCAGAGTTTAGAAAGCCTACAATCCTCCCATGCCATGCATGAAAGGAGGCTCTGCCACTGTGTCCTGCATGAAACCAAGGAGCACATACCCAGCGTATGATACAGTGGGTTCCCAGCTACAATCGCAGCCCCGAACCCCGCCGCCTAGTGCACACAGGGTCCATGGCCTAAGAAGAAACACTACCCCTCACCCATAACCATAACCCTGAACATAACACCTAACCCTTATCGTATTGCTCACTTTGGCACTTAAACCTCACTGTAACCTTAACTTTAAACCCTTATCCTAACGTTAATTCATAACACTTATGCTGAGAACAACCCATATCCCTTAATTCTAACCCTACCTCCTAGCCATAACCATAAAACCTAATCCCTAACCCTAATTCTACACTGCTAACCCTAACTTAACCCTACCAATAACCCAGACACTAACCTTAACCATAACCGTATGCCTAAAAATAACCATAACACTTTACACTTTACCCTAATCCTAAACCCTAAACCTAACCCTAACCCTAACCCTTAACCCTGATCCTAATCCTAATAAACCTAACCCTAACTCTAACCCCTACCCTAATGCCTAGACCTAACCCTAACAATAACCCTAACCTCTAACCCTTAACCTAAGCACTAACACGAACATAACCCTGAACCCTAAACCTAAACCTAACCCTAACCCTTAAACCTAACTCTAACCTTAACCCATAACTCTAACACTAACATTAACCCTCACCCTAACCCTGACTCTGACACCATCCCTAACTCTTAACCCTAACCCTAACCCTTAAACCTAACCCTAAGACTAATCCTTAAACCTAATCCTATCCCTTAACCCTAAGCCTAACCCTAAACAGTAACCCTAAACCTAACAGTAGCCCGAACCATAAATGTAACCCTAGCCCCTAACCCAACCCTAACTCCTAACACCTAACCCTAATATTCACCCTAATCCCTAATCCCTAACATCTAACCCACAATTTAACCTTAACCCCTACCCCTAACCCTAACACTAACCCCAACCCTAAACCTAAACCTAGTCCCTAAGCCAACACTAACTCCTAACACTAACACTAACCCTAACCCCTAACCCATAACCCTCACGCTAACCCTAACCCCTAGCCTGAAACCCCTAACCCTAACCCTAATTCACACACTTCTTCCATTCTCAGATTTAAGCAAGCCTACAATACAGCCATGCCATGCCTGAGATCAGGCTCTGCCTGAGTCCTGCATGTAGGTCTTGGCCCAAAGCCCAGGATACGATGGTGTAGTGTCACGGCAACCCTGTCCGAACCACTCTCACCATAGATTAAACAGCTCCTGTGCCCTAAAACTAACCACTAAATCTCAGCCCTAACACTAACCCTAACCCCTAACCCTAAAACTAACCCCTAACTCTAACACTAAACCCTAAACTTAACCCTAACCATGAACCCTAAACCTAACCCTATCCCCAAACCATAACCATAACACTTTAACCCTAAACCTAACACGAACCCTTAACCCTAACCCTAAACCCTAACCCTAACAATTAAACTTAACTCTAACCATTAACTCTCACACTAACCCTTAATCCTGACCCTAATCCTAATCTTTAACCCTAAAGCTAACTCTTAAACCTCACCCTATACCGAAACCTAACCCCTAACCTTAACCTTAACCCTAACACCTAACCCTAAACCTAACTCTTAACCCTGATCCTAATCCTAACAACTAAACCAAAGCCTAATTCTTAACCCTAACACTAACACTTACCCTAAAACCTAGACATAACGCTAAGAATAACCCTAACCCCTAAACCTAAACATAACCCCTAATGTTAACCCTAACCCTGAACTCTAAACCTAACCCTAACCCTTAAACCTGAGTCTATCCCTGACCCATAAACCTAACACTAACCATTAACCCTAACCCTAACCCTTATCTCTGAACCTAACGCTAACATTTAAGCCTAAACCTAACCCTTAACCCTAAACCTAAACCTAAACCCTAACCCTAACCCAAACCCCTAATCCTAACCCTAGCCCTAACCCTAACCCTAACCCTAACACTAACCCCAAACCTAAACCTAACCCTAGCCCCTAACACCTAACGCATAACCCTAACACTAACCCTAACCCATAATCCCTAACCCCTAACCCTCACTCTAACCCTAACCCCTAACCCCAAACCAATAACCCTAGCCCTAACCCTAATTCTCACACTTCTTCCATTCTCAGAGTAAACCAAGCCTACAATACAGCTATGCCATCCGTGAGAAGAGGCTCTGCCTGAGTCCTGAATGTAGGTATTGGCCCAAGGACCAGGATATGATGGTGTGGTGTCACGGCGACTCTGTCCGCACCACTGTCCCCATAGATTAAACAGGTCATGTGCATTTAAACTAACCGCTAAATCTCAGCCCTAACAGTAACCCTAACACCTAACCCTAAACCTAACCCCTAAGCCTTACACTAACCATAACACTTAACTCTACACCTAAACATAACCTGAAACCTTAACCCTAACCCTCACCCCTAACCATAAGCCTTAACCTTAACCCTAACGTTAAACCTTACACTAACCCTTAAACCTAACCCTAATACTAATCTTTAACTTTAAACCTTACACTTTCCCCTTTTGCATTACCAAAGCCTAACCCCTAAGCTTAATCATCACTCTAACCCTAACCACTAACACTAAGCCGTCACCCTAAAACTAATCTTCATCCCTAACACTAACCATAATCCTAACCCTGAATCTAATTCTCAGACTTCTTGCTTTCTCAGAGTTTAGAAAGCCTACAATCCTCCCATGCCATGCGTAAAAGGAGGTTCTGCATTGTGTCTTGCATGAATCCCAGGGGGCCATACCCATCATATGATAGATTGTGTTCCCGGCGACAATCCCAGCCCCCTATCCCCCTCCGTCTAGTCCAGACAGGGCCCGTGCCTGAAGCATAAACACTACCCCTCATCCATAACACTAACCCTGAACATAACACCTAACCCTGATCCTATTCCTCACCTTATCACGTGCACCTCACCTTAACCCTAACTTTAATCAGTTATCCTAACGTTAATGCATAACACTTACCCTAAGAACAACCCCTAACCCATAATTCTAACCCTAAATCCTAGGCATAATCATAACACCTAATCCCTAACCCTAATTATAAACTGCTAATACTAACGTTTACCCTACCAACAACCCTAACACTAACCCTAACCCTTACCCTAACCCCTAACACTAACCCCGAAATGTAACCCTAACCATGCACCCTGACGCTAAACCTAAAGCCTAACCCTAACCATAACACTTAACTGTAACCCTAACCCTAACACCTAGACCTAACCCTAACACTAACCTAACACCTAAACCTAACCCTAACCCCCTAAGGCTAATTCTAACTCTGAACACTAAACCTAACCCTAACCCTTAAACCTAAACCTATCTCTAACCGTTAACACTCACCCTAACCGTTAACCCAGACCCTAAACCTAAACCTTAACTGTAACACTGAGACTTAACCCTAATCCTAAGCCTAACCCTTAACCCTAATCCTATCCTTTAACCCTAACCATAACCCTAAGTCCTAACCCTAACTCTAATTCTAAACTGCTAACCCTAACCTTAACCCTACCAACAAACCTAACACTAAACCTAACCCCTAAACCTAAACCTATGCCTAAAAATAATCCTAACCCTTAACCCTTAACCCTAACACTAACCCCTAACACTAAGCCTAACTCTTAACCCTGATCCTAATCCTAACAATTAAACCGAACCCTAATTCTTAACACTAACACTCACCCTAACGCCTAGCCCTAGCCCTAACAATAACCATAACCCCTAATCCTTACTCTAAACCCGAATGCTAACCCTAACCCTGAACCCTAAACCTAACACTTAACCCTAACCGTGTACCAAACCCTAACCCCTAACCTTAACCCTAACCCTATATCTTGACCCTGAACCTAACTGTAACCGTTAAACATACCACTAACCTTTATCCCTAACCCTAACCCTAACCCCTAACCCTAAGCTCTCACCCTAACACTAACCTTCATCCCTAACCCGAACTAAAATCCTAACCCTAAACCTAATTCTCAGACTTCTTACTTTCTCAGAGTTTAGAAAGCCTACAATCCTCCCATGCCATGCATGAAAGGAGGCTCTGCCACTGTGTCCTGCATGAAACCCAGGGGCCCATACCCAGCGTAGGATAGAGTGCATTCCTGGCGACAATCCCAGCCCCCTAACCCCCTGGCTTAGTGCAGACAGGTCCCATGCCCTAAGCATAAACACTGCCCCTACTCAATAACCCTGACCCTGAACATAACACATAACCCTGATCCTATTGCTCACCTTAACACGTAAACCTCACCGTAAACCTAACTTTAACCCCTTATCCTAACGTTAATGCATAACACTTACCCGGAGAACAACCCCAATCCCATAAATCTAACCCTAATTCCGAGCCATAACCGTAAAACCCAGTTCCTAATTCTAAACCGCTAACACGAACATTAACCCTACCAACAACCCTAACAGTAACCCTAAACCTATGACTAAAAATATCCCTAACACTTGAACCTTAACGCTAACCCCTAACCCGAACCCGAACCATTAACTCTAATCCTAATCCTAAGCATTAAACCTATCCCTATCTGTTAACCCTAACCCTAACCCTTACCCTAACACCTAGACCTAATCCTAACGCTAACCTAACACCTAAACCTAACCCTACCCCTAATGCTAACTCTAACTCTGAACCCTAAACTTAAACCTAACCCTTAACCCTAAACCTATCCCTAACCCCTAACCATAATCCTAACCTTTAACTCTCACCCTAACCCTTTACCCTGACCCTAAACCTAAACCTAAATCTTAACCATAACCCTGACACTTAACCCTTACAGTAAGACCAACCCTTAACCCTAATCCAATCCCTTAATCCTAACCATAATGCTAAGCCCTAACCCTAACCCTAACACTAACCCCCAACCCTAAACCTAACCCTAGCCCCCTAACGCAACCCTAACCCTAACTCTAAACCTAACCCTTAATCCTTAACCCCTAACCCCTAACACTCACTCTAACCCTAACCCATAACCCCAAACTCCTAACCCTAAACCTAATTCTCACTCTTCTTGCATTCTCAGACTTAAGCAAGCCTACAATACACCCATGCCATGAGTCAGAAGAGGCTCCGCCTGAGTCCTGCATGTAGGTCTTGGCCCAAGGCCCAGGGTACAATGGCGTGGTGTCATGGCGAACCTCTCAGCACCCCTCTCACCATAGATTAAACAGATCCTGTGCCCTAAACTAACAGATTATTCTCAGCACTAACATTAAACCTACCACCTAACCCTAAACCTAAGCCAAGACCCTAACGCCCAACATTAACACTAAACGCTTACACTAAACCTAACCCAGCACCCTAACACTAACCCCTAAACATAACCTTAACCATGAACCCTAAACCTAACCCAATCCCCTAACCATAACCATAACACTTAACTCTAACCCTAAACTTAACACGAACGCTTAACCCTAACCCTAACACTTAATCTTAACCCTAACTGTTAACCCTCACACTAACGCTTAACCCTAACCCTAATCCTAATCTTTAACACTAAACTTAACATTTAAACCTCACCCTATACCAATCGCGGACCCCTAACCTTAACCCTAACCCTAAAACTTAACCCTAATCCTAACAGTAACCGTTAAACCTAACACTAAACTTTAACCCTAACACTAACACTAACCCCTAACCCTAAGCCCTCACCCTAACACTAACCTTCATCCCTAACTCTAACCATAATTCTAACCCTAAATATAATTCTCAGACTTCTTGCTACCTTAGAATTTAGAAAGCCTACAATCTTCCCATGCCATGCGTGAAAGGAGGCTCTGCCCCCGTGTCCTGCATGAAACCAAGGGGCCCATACCCAGTGTATGATAGAGTGCTTTCCCGGGACAATGCCAGCCCCCTAACCCCCCGCCTAGTGCAGACAGGGCCCATGCTCTAAGCATAAACACTACCCCTAACAAATATCCCTAACCCTGAACATAACACATAACCCAGACCCTATTGCTCACCTTAACACGTAAACCTCACTGTAACCCTAACTTTAACCCCTTATCCTAACGTAAATGCATAACACTTACCTGGAGAACAACCCCTATCCCATAATTCTAACCCTAACTCCTAGTTCATAACTGTAAAACCTAATTCCTAATTCCAAACCGCTAATACTAACATTAACCCTACCAACAACCCTAACAGTAACCCTAACAGAAACCCCAAACTCTAACCCTATTACTAAAAATATCCCTAACTCTTGAACCTTAACCCTAACCCCTAACCATAACCAAACCATTAACCCTAATCCTAATTCTGAGCATTAAACCTATCCCTATCTCTTAACTCTAACCCTAACCCTTACCCTAACACCTAGACCTAATCATAACACCAACCTAATACCTAAACCTAACCCCAATCCCTAATGCTAACCCTAAACCTAAGGCCAACCCTTAACCCTAATCCTATCCCTTAAGCCTACTCCTAAGCCCTAACCCTAACCCTAACACTAACCCCAATCCTAATTCTAACACTTGCCCTTAACCCAACCCTAACACCTAACCCTTAACCCTAACACTAACCCTAACTCCTAATCCCTAACCCCTAATTCTCACTCAAACCCTAACCCCTAACCCCAAACCCTTAACCCTAACCCTATTCTTAATTCTCACAATTCTTCCATTCTCAGAGTTAAGCAAGCTTACAATACAGCCATGCCATGTATGAGATGAGGCTCCTCCTGAATCCTGCATGTAGGTCTGCTCCCAAGGCCCTGGGTACGATGGTGTGGTGTCGAGCCGACCCTGTCCGCACTCCTCTCACCATAGATTAAAGAGGTGTTGTGCCCTTAAACTAACCGCTAAATCTAAGCCCTAACACTGACTCTAACCCCTAATCCTAAACCTAAGCCCTGATCCTAATGCCCAACACTAACTCTAAACCCTTACCCTAAACCTAGCCCTTAACCCTAACAGTAATGCCTAAACGTAAACCTAACCATGATCCCTATACATAACCCTAACCCCTAACCCTAACCATAACACTTAAATTTAACCCGAAACTTAACAAAAACCCTTAACCCTAAACCTAACCCCGAACCCTTACCCTTAACCTTTTTTTTTTTTTTTTTCAGAATTGAACTATTGCATTTATTTGGGTGTCTAGTTTATATTAGGTTGAAAATCATATAAAGACACAGACTTTGTTTAACTGATGCATCAGGGAAATGCTTCTGGCAGGGAAACATGGCTGTTCCCTACCCTTACACAGTCCAGGGAACAGCTCTTAGCTGGTATAATCACCAGAGGGTCTCCTGGTCTGATTCACTGATAACCAGCTCACTCCTAAGCTGAGAACTTGTTGCAACTCATTAATTCAATTACTTAAGAAACGTTTATCAAGCCCTTAGGATGTAGCAGACATTGAGGTAGATGCCGACACTGTCCAAGGGACCTAACCCTTAACCTTTACCCTAACCGTTAACCCTCACACTAACTCTTAACCCTAACCCTAATCCTAATCTTTAACCCTAATGCTAACACTTAACCCTAACCCTGTACGAAACTCTTACCCCAAAACTTAACCCTAACCTTAAATCTTAACCCTAAACCTAACTGTAACAGTGAAACATAACACTAACTTTCATCCCTAACCCTAACCATTATCCTAACCCAAAATCTAATTCTCAGACTTCATGCTTTCTCAGAGTTCAGAAAGCCTACAATCCTCCCATGCCATGCATGAAAGGTGGCTCTGTCAGAGTTTCCTGCATGAAACTCAGAGGCCCATACGCAGCGTATGATAGAAAGGGTTCCCTGTGACAATCCCAGCCCCCTAATGCCCCCACCTAGGGCAGACAGGGCCCGTGCCCTAAGCATAAACACAATCCCTAACCCATAACCCTAACACCTGAACATAACACCAAACCCTGATCCTATTGCTCACCTTAACACTTAAACCTCACTGTAACCCTTACTTTAACCACTTATCCTAACGTTAATGCATAACACTTACCCTGAGAATAACCCCTACACCATAATTCTAACCCTAACTCCTAGCCATAACCGTAACACCTAATCCGCAACCCTAATTCTAAACCGCTAACACTAACCCTAACTCTAACCTCTACCCCTAACACTATGCTGTAAAATGAACCGAACACTTATCCCTTAACACTAACCCCCTAACCCTAACCCTTAACCCTAATCCTAACACTTACAATTAAGCCTAACTCTAAACCTTAACCCTAACCCTTACCCTAATGACTAGACCTAAACCTAACACTAACCCTAACCCCTAACCCTAACACCTAACCCAAACCGTATCCCTAACCCTTAACACTAACCCTAACTGTTAACCCTCATCCTAACCCTTAACCCTAACACTTAACTCTAACTCTAAGCCTAACCTTTAACCTTAATCCTATCCCTTAACCTTAACTTTGACACTAACCCCTAACCCTAACCCTAATACTAACCCCCTAACCCTAACCCCTAACCCATAACACCAACCCTAATCCCTAATCCCTAATCCCTAACCCCTAACCCCAAACACCTAACCCTAACCTTAACCCTATTTCTCACACTTCTTCCATTCTCAGAGTTGGCAAGCCTACAATACAGCCATGCCAAGCATGAGATGAGGCTCTACCTGAGTCCTGCGTGACAGTCGGAGCCCAAGACCCAGTGTACAATGGAGTGAGGATGCAGCCCTGCTCCACACTGACAGTGCCCCATAGATTAGAGAGGGCCCATGCCCTAACACACACCCTTAAACCTAAGCCCTAACCCTAACACTAACCCAAACCCCTAGTTCTAACCGTAAGCCCTGAATCTAAATCCTAACAGTATCCCTAATCCCTAAACCTCCCCCTTGCCTCTCACCCTAAACCTAAATCTAACCACTAAACATAATCCTAACCTCTAACCCGAAGGGTAACCCTAATCCTAATTCTAACCTCGAATCCTAACCCCTAAACCTAGTCCTAGTCCCTAACACCTAACCTTAACCTTAATCCTAACCCCTTACCCTAAACCTAAATCTAATTCTCAGACTTTTTCAATTCGAAAAGTTAAGGAAGCCTACAATCCACCCATGCCATGCGTGAGATAAGGTTCCGCCCCTGTGTCCTGCATGACAGGCAGGCGCCAATGCCCAGGGTACTTTGGTGTGGGGTCCTGAGGTTTGTAGGCTTGCTAAACTCCAGTTTGGGAGAATTGCGATAGTGATACATAGCGATGCTTACATTTACTTATAGAAAGCAACTATTGGGGTGTGCTTTCTAGGCTTGCCTTACTCTAGTTTGGATGAAGTGGCTGACTCATATACAGGAACGTTAGCATTGAGTTAGAGGAAGCATCTATGGGGGGTGCTTTTTAGGCTTGCTAAACTTTAGTTTGGAAGAAGTTCGAGAGTCATATATAGGAGCGATTTCATTCATTCAGAGAAAGCAATTATAGGGAGTTGGTTTGTAGGCTTCCTAAGCTCTACTTTGAAGGAAGTCGAGAGTCATATATAGGAACGCTTACATTCACATAAAGCATCTATGGGGGGTGGTTTCTAGGCTTCCTAAAATCTAGTTTGGAAAAAGGGAACAGTCATGTATTCGAACGCTTACATTCACGTAGAGGAAGGAACTCTCTGCGGGGGATTTGTAGCATTGCTAAAATCTTAGATTGGAAAAATTGTGAGAGTCATATATATGAATGTTTTTTTTTTTGTTTTTTTTTTTTTTTTTTTTTTGAGACAGAGTCTCACTCTGTTGCCCGGGCTAGAGTGAGTGCCGTGGCGTCAGCCTAGCTCACAGCAACCTCAAACTCCTGGGCTTAAGCGATCCTACTGCCTCAGCCTCCCGAGTAGCTGGGACTACAGGCATGAGCCACCATGCCCGGCTAATTTTTTGGTATATATATTTTTTAGTTGTCCATATAATTTCTTTCTATTTTTAGTAGAGACGGGGTCTCACTCTTGCTCAGGCTGGTCTCGAACTCCTGACCTCGAGCGATCCACCCGCCTCGGCCTCCCAGAGTGCTAGGATTACAGGCGTGAGCCACCGCGCCCGGCCTATGAATGTTAACATTCACTCAATGAAAGCAACTATCAGGGGGTGGTTTCCAGGCTGGCTAAACGCTAGTCTGGAAGAAGTGCAACAGTCATATATAGGAAAGCTTATATTCACTTAGAGAAAGCAATTATAGGTGGGTGTATAGTAGGCATGCTACACTCTAGTTTGGAAAAATTTCGAGAGCCATGTATAGGAAAGCTTACAGTCACTTAGAGAAAGCAACGAACGGGGGGTGGTGTGTAGGCTTGCTAAACTCTAGTTTGGAAGAAGTGCCATAGTCATATATAGAAACGCTTAAATTCATTCAGAGAAAGCAGCTGTCAAGGATTGGTTTGTAGGCTTACTCAACTCTAGTTTGGAAGAAGTGCAAGAGTCATATATAGGAAGGTTTACATTCACTCAGAGAAAACAACTATGGGGGGTGTTAATTTGGCATGGTAAACTCTAGTTTGGAAGAAGTAAGAGAGTCATATATGGGAATGCTTACATTGACATAGAGAAAGCAACTATGGGGTGATGATTGTATGCTTGCTAAACTATAGTTTGGAGGAAGTTTGAGAGTCATATCTGGGAAGCTTACAGTCACTTAGAGAAAGCAACTCTCAGGGGGTGGTTTGTAGGCCTGCTGAACTCTATTTTCAATGAAGTGTTACAATCATATATGGGAATGCTTACATTCACTCGGAGAAAGCAACGTTGGGGTGGTGGTTCAGAGGCATACTAAACTGTAATTTGGAAGAAGCAAGAGAATCACATATAGGACTGCTTACATTCCGGCACTGAAATCAACTAGTGGTGGTGTTTTGTAGGCTTTCAAAACTCTACTTTGGACGAAATTTGAGAGTCATATATAGGAAAGCTTAGAGTCAATTAGAGAAAGCAACTCTCTGGGTGAGGAATGTAGGCCTGCTAAACTCTATTTTGGTTTAAGTGTGAGAATCATATATGGGAACACTTACATTCATGCAGAGAAAACAACGTTGGGGTGGTGGTTTGTACCATACTAAACTGTAGAAAGCCATTATGGGGTGGTGTTTTGTAGCCATGCTAATATCTAGTTTGTAAGAAGCTGAAGAGTAATACATAGGAAAGCTTGCAGTCACTTAGAGAAAGAAACTCTCAGGGGATGGTTTGTAGGCCTGCAAAACTCTACTTTGGAAGAAGGGCGAGAGTCATATACGGGAACGCCTACAGTCACTCAGAGAAAGCAACTATGGGGTGGTGTTTCTATACCTGCTAAACTAGGGTTTGGAGGAAGATCGTGAGTCCTATCTAGGGAACCTTACACTTAGAGAAAGCAACTCTCGGGGGTTGGTTTTTAGGCCTGCTAAACTCAATTTTCAATGAAGTGTGAGAGTCATATATGGGAACGCTTACTTTCACTCAGAGAAAGCAACCTTGTAGTGGTGGTTTGTAGGCATACTAAACTCTAGTTTGAAGAAGTACGAGAGTCATATATACAAATGCTTACATTCACACAGAGAAAGCAACTATGGGATGGTGTTTTGTTGGCATGCTAAACTATAGTTTGGAAGAAGTTCGAGAGCCTTATACAGGAAAGATTACAGTGACCTACAGAAAGCAACTCTTGGGAGATTGTACACATGCTAAACTCTAATTTGGATGAAGTGTGAGAGTCAAACATTGGACTGCTTACATACCCTCAGAGAAAGCAACGTTGGGGTGGTTTTTTGTAGGCATACTAAACTCTAGTTTGGAAGAAGTAGCAGAATGATATATGGGAACACTTACATTCACACAGAGATAGCAACTATGGGTTGGTGTTTTGTAGGCATGCAAATCTCTAGTTTGGAAGAAGTTCAAGAATAATATATAGGAAAGCTTACAGTCACCTAGATAAAGCAACTCTCGGGGGGTGCTTTGTAGGTCTGCTAAATTTTATTTTGGAAGAAGTGTGAGAGTCATGTATGGGAACGCTTACGTTCACTCAGAGAAAGCAACGATGGTGTGGTGTTTTGTTGACATGCTATAATTTGGAAGAAGTTGGAGATTCTTATATAGGAAAGTTTACAGTCTCCTAGAGAAAGCAACTCATGGGGGGGTGGTTTGTAGGCCTGCTAAACTCTAATTTGGATGAAGTGAGAGAGGGTTAAGTTTTAGGGTGATGGTTAAGGTTAGATGTGAGGGTTTGTTACAGGGTAATGGTTAAGTTTAGGGTTTAGGGTTAAAGATTAGGATCAGGGTTAGGGTTAAGCGTTACTGTGAGGGTTAACCGTTAGGGTTAAGGTTAAGTGTTAGGGTTAGGGGTTAGGGTTAAGTGTTCATGTTAGGTTTAGGGTTAGAGTTAAGTGTTTTGGTTAGGGTTAGGGGTTTGGGTTAGGGTTAAGGGTTAAGGGTTAGGGTTACTTTTAGGCATAGGGTAGGATTAGGGGTTAGGTTTAGGGTTAGTGTTAGGGTTGTTGTTGGGGTTAAGGTTAGGGTTAGCGATTTAGAATTAGTGTTAGGGAGTAGCTGTTATGTTTATGGCTAGGATTTAGGGTTAGAATGATGGGATAGGGGATGTTCTCAGCATAAGTGTTATGCATTAACGTTAGGATATGGGGTTAAAGATAGGGTTAGAGTGAGGTCTACGTGTTAAGGTGAGCAATAGGTTCAGGGTTAGGTCTGATTTTCAGGGTTAGGGTTATGGGTTCAGGGTACTGTTTATGCATAGGGCACGGGCCCTGTCTGCACTAGGAGGGGGGCATAGGGGGCTGCGATAGTCACTGGGAACCCACTCTATCGTACACCGGGTATAGGCCCCTGGGTTTCATTCTGGACACAGTGGCAGACCTCATTGCCCACATGGGCATGGGTAGATTGTAGCCTTTCTAAACCCTGAGAAAGCAAGAAGTCTCAGAATTAGATTTAGGGTTAAGATTATGGATAAGGTTAGGGATGAATGTTAGTGTTAGGGTGAGGGCTTTGGGTTAGGGGTTAGGGTTAGGGTCAGGGTTAAAGTTTAGTGTTAGGTTTAACGGTTACCATTAGGTTTACGGTTAAGATTTAGGGTGAGGGTTAAAGTTAGGGGTGAGGTTTTGTTACAGGGTAAGGATTAAGTGTTAGGTTTAGGGTTAAAGATTAGGATTAGGGTTAGGGTTAAGAGTTCATGTGAGGGTTAATGGTTAGGGCTAAGGTTAAGTATTAGGGTTAGCGGTTAGGGTTAGGTGTTCGTTTTAGGTTTAGGGTTAGAGTTAAGTGTTATGGTAGGGTTAAGGGTTTGGTTTAGGGTTAAGGGTTAAGGGTTAGGTTACTTTTAGGCATAGGGGAGGATTAGGGGTTAGGGTTAGGGTTAGTGTTAGGGTTGTTGGTAGGGATATGGTTAGGGTTAACGGTTTAGAGATAGGGTTAGAGATTAGGTGTTATGGTTATGGCTAGGATTTAGGGTTAGAATTATGGGAAAGGGGTTCTTCTCAGGGTAAGTGTTATGCATTAACTTTAGTATACGGGGTTAAAGTTAGGGTTACAGTGAGGTCTACGTGTTAAGGTGAGCAATAGGATCAGGGTTGGGTGGTATGTTCATGGTTTGGGTTATGTGTTAGGGGTACTGTTTATGCTTAGGGCACGTGCCCTGTCTGCACTAGGCGAGAGGATTAGGGGTCTAGGATTGTCGCCGGGAACCCAGTCTATAGTACGCTGGGTATGGGCCCCTGGGTTCCATGCAGGACACAGTGGCAGAGCCTCCTTTCACGCATGGCATGGGAGGATTGTAGGCTTTCTAAACACTGAGAAAACAAGAAATGTGAGAATCAGATTTAGGGTTAGGATTATGGTTAGGGTTAGGAATGAAGGTTAGTGTTAGGTTGAGGGCTAAGGGTTACGGGTTAGGGTTAGGGTTAAGGTTAGGGGTTAGGTTTTGGTACAGGGTAAGGGTTAAGTGTTAAGTTTAGGGTTAAAGATTAGGATTAGGGTTAAGTTTAAGGGTTAGTGTGAGGGTTAACGGTTGGGGTAAAGGTTAAGTGTTAGGGTTAGGCATTAAGGTTAGGTTTAGGGTTCATGATTAGGGTTACATTTAGGGGTTAGCATTAGGTTTAGGGATTAGGTTTAGGGTAAGGGTTTAGAGTTAGTGTTGGGCTTTAGGCTCAGGGCTTAGGTTTAGTGTCAGGGGTTAGGGTTGGTGTTAGGGCTTATATTTAGCGATTAGTTTAAGGGCACAGGACCTGTTTAATCTTTGGTGAGAAGAGTGTGGAATGGGTCGCTGTGACACCACAGCATCATACCCTGGGCCTTGGGCCCAGACCTACATGCAGGACTCAGGGAGAGCCTCTTCTAACGCATGGCGTGGTTGCATTGTAGGCTTGGTTAACTCTGAGAATGGAAGAAGTGTGAGACTTAGGGTTATGCTTAGGGTTAGGGGTTTGGGGTTAGTGGGTAGGGTTCGAGTGAGGGTTAGGTGCTAGGGATTAGGGGTTAGGGTTAGTCTTAGGGTTAGAGGTTAGAGGTTAGTGTTGTGTTAGGGGCTAGGGTTATATATAGGGTTGTCCTGCATGAAACCCAGGGACCCATACACTGCATATGATAGAGTGGGTTCCCGGTTACAATCGCATCCCGCTAAATCCCCCTCCTAGTGAAGACAGGGCCCGTGCCCTAAGCATAAACCCTACCCCTCACCCATAACTCTAACTATGTACCTATTGCTCACCTTAACACGTAAACCTCAACATAAACCTAACTTTAACCCCTTATCCTAACGTTCATGCATAACACTTATGCTAAGAACAACCCCATCCCTTAATCCTAACCCTAACACCTAGCCATAACAGTAACCCCTAATCCCTAACCCTAATT
Source organism: Eulemur rufifrons (assembly GCF_041146395.1). Classification (NCBI taxonomy): domain Eukaryota; kingdom Metazoa; phylum Chordata; class Mammalia; order Primates; family Lemuridae; genus Eulemur; species Eulemur rufifrons. The sequence goes on along the minus strand of NC_091011.1, from coordinate 1,538,993 downwards.
CTAAACCGCTAAACATTACCTTAACCCTACAAACAACCCTAACACTAATCCTAACCCAAAACGCTAACCCTAATCCTATCCCTAAAAATAACCATAGCACTTTACCCTTAACCCTAACCCTAAGCATAACACTTAATCCTGATCCTAATACTAACAATTAAACCTAACCTTAACCTGCACACTAACTCTAACCCTTAACCTAATGCCTAGACCTAACCCTAGTAGTACCCCTATCTCTAATCCTAACCCTAACCCATAAACCTAACACTCTCCCTAACCCATAACCCTAACCCTAACCATTAACCCTGACCCTAACCCTTAACTCGGACCATAACCTTAACACTTCTAACCCTAACCCTTAGTGCTAACCCTAAGCCTTAACCCTTAACCCTAATCCTATCCCTTAACCCTAACACTAACACTAACCCCAAACCTAAATCTAACCCTAGCTCCTAACCCAACCCTAACCCCTAACACTAACACTAACCCTAACCCCTAATCCCTAACCCCTAACCCTCACTCGAACACTAACCCCATCCCCAAACCTCTAACACTAACCATAACCCTAATTCTCACACTTCCTCCATTCTCAGAGTTAGCCAAGCCTACAATAAAACCATGCCATGCGTGAGAAGAGGCTCCACCTGAGTCCTGCATGTAGGTCTGGGCCCACGGCCCAGGGTAAAATGGTGTGGTGTCGCGGTGACCCATTCCACACCCTTCTCACCAAAGATTAAACAGGTCCTGTGCCCTTAAACTAACCTCTAAATCTAAGCCCTAACACAAACCCTAACACTAATCCCTAATCCTGAACCTAAGCCCTGACCCTAACGCCCAACACTAAACACTAAACTCTTACCCTAATCCTAACCCATAACCCTAACAGCTAAAGGTAACCCTAACCATGAACCCTAAACCTAACCCTAACCCCTCACCTTAACCATAACACTTAACTCTAAACCTAAACCTAACACGAAACCTTAAACCTAACCTTAATCATTAACCTTAACACTTAACCTTAACCCTAACCATTAACCCTCACACTAACCCTTAAACCTAAGCCTAATCCTAATTTTTAACCCTAAACCTAACACTTAACCCTTACCCTGTACCAAAACCTAACCCCTAACCTTAACCCTAACACTAACCCTTAAACTTAAATCTAACTCTAACCGTTAAACCTAATACTAACCTTTAACCCTGACTGTAACACTAACCCCTAACCCTAAGCCCTAACCCTAACACTAACCTTTATCCCTAACCCTAACCATAATCCTATCCCTAAATCTAATTCTCAGACTTCTTGCTTTCTCATAGTTTAGAAAGCCTACAATGCTCCCATGATATGCGTGAAAGGAGGCTCTGCCTCTGTGTCCTCCGTGAAACCCAGGGGCACATACACAGTGTATGATAGAGTGCTTTTCCGGGGACAATCCCAGCCCCCTAAACCCCCCGCCTAGTGCAGACAGGGCCATGCCCTAAGCATAAACACTACCCTTCACCGATAACGCTAAGCCTGAACATAACACCTAACCCTGATCCTATTGCTCACCTTAACACGTAGACCTCACTCTAACCCTAACTTTAACTGTATCTCCTAAAGTTAATGCATAACACTTACGCTGAGAACAACGCCTATCCCATAATTCTAACCCTAAATCTTAGCCATAACCATAACACCTAATCCCTAACCCTAATTCTAAACTGCTAACCCTAACCTTAACCCCACCAACAACCCTAACACTAACCCTAACCCTAAACCCTAATCCTACCCTATGCCTAAAAGTAACCCTAACTCTTACCCTTATCCCTAACCCAAAACCCTGTCCCTAACCATAACATTTAACTCTAACACTAAACCTAACACGAACCCTTAACCCTAACTCCTAATCCTAACACTTAACCTTAACCCTGTTAACCCTCACACTAACACTTAACGCTAACCCTAATACCAAAGCTAACCCCTAACTTAAACCCTCACCTTAAACCATAACCCTAAACCTCACTGTAACCGTTAAACCTAACACTAACCTTTAACCCTAACTCTACCCATAACCCCTAACCCTAATCCCTTACCCTAAAACAAACCTTCATCCCTAATCCTAACGATAATCCTATCCCTAAATCTATTTGTCAGACGTCTTGCTTTCTCAGAGTTTAGAAAGTCTACAATCCTCCCATGCCATGCGTAAAAAGAGGCCCTGCCACTGTGTCCTGCAGGAAATCCAGGGGCCCATACCAAGTGTATGATAGAGTGGTCTCCAAGTGACCATCCTAGATCCCTAAGCCCCCCAACTAGTGCAGACAAGGACTGTGCCCTAAGCATAAACACTACCACTAACCCATAACCCTAACCCTGAACATAACACCTAACCCTGATCTTATGGCTCACCGTGACACACAGACCTCACTGTAACCCTAACTTTAACCCCTATCCTAACGTTAATGCATAACATTTACCCTGAGAACAACCCCTATCCCATAATTCTAACCCTAACTCCTAGCCATAACCATAACACTTAATCTTTAACTCTAATTTTGAACTGCTAACCCTAACTTTAACCCTATCAACAACCCTAACACTAAGCCTAACTCTAACCCCTAATCCTAATCCTATGCCTAAAAATAACCTAACCATTAACACTTAACCATAACGCAAAGCCCAAACCCTAACCATAACACTTAACTCTAACACTAAACCTAACATGAACCCTTAACCCTAACCATTACCCTTCACCCTAACCGTTAACCTTCACACTAACCCTTAATCCTAACCCTAATCCTAATCTTTAAGCCTAAACCTAACACTTCACCCTAACCCTGTACCAAACCCTAACCCCTGACCCTAACCCTAACCCTAACAATAACCATAACCCCTAATCCTTACCCTAACCCTAATGCTAACCCTAACCCTGAACCCTAAACCTAACACTTAACTCTAACCGTGTACCAAACCCTAAACCCTAACCTTAAGCCTAACCCTAAACCTTAACCCTGAACCTAACTGTAACTCTTAAACCTAACACTAACCTTTAACCATAAATCTAACCCTAACCCCTAACCGTAAGCCCTCACCCTACGACTAAACTTCATCCCTAACCCTAACCATAATCCTACCCCTAAATCTAATTCTCAGACTTCTTGCTATCTCAGAGTTTAGAAAGTCTACAATCCTCCAAAGCCATGTGAGAAAGCCGGCTCTGCCACAGTGTGCTGCATGAAAGCCAGGGGCCCATACCCTGCATACGATAGGGTGGGTTCCCGGTGACAATCGTATCCCCCAACTGCCCCTCCTAGTGCAGGCAGGGCCTGTGACCTAAGCATAAACCTTACCCCTCACCCATAACACTAACCCTGATCCCTTTGCTCACCTTAACACGTAAACATCACCATAACCCTAACTTTAACACCTTATCCTAACATTAATGCATAACACCAACCCTAAGAACAACCCCTATCCCTTAATTCTAACCCTAACTCCTAGCCATAACTGTAACACCTAATTCCTAACCCTAATTCTAAACCACTACACATTACCTTAACCCTACAAACAACCCTAACACTAACCCAAACCCTAACCGTATGCCTAAAAATAACTGTACCACTTTACCCTTAAACCTAAACTTAACCCCTAACCCTAAGCCTTAACCCTGATCCTAATCCTAATTAAACTTAACCCTAACACTAACCCTTACCCTAATGCTTAGACCTCACCTTAACAGTAACCCTAACATGTAACCCTAACCCTTAAACCTAACTCTATCCCTAACCCATAACCCTAAGCCTAACCGTTAACCCTCACCCTAACACTTAACTTGGACAGTAACACTAACACTTAACCCTAACCCTAACACTTCACGCTAACCCTAAGCCTTAACCCTTAACCTTAATCCAATCCCTTAACCCTAACCTTAACCCCTAACCCTAACACTAACCCTAACCCCTAATCCCTAACACCTAACCCTCACTCGAACACCTAACCCCTAACCATAACCATAACCCTAATTCTCACACTTCCTGCATTCTCAGAGTTAGCCAAGCCTACAATACATCCATGCCATGCATGAGAAGAGACTCCGCCTGAGTCCTGCATGTAGGTCTGGGCCCAAGGCCCAGGGTACGATGGTGTGGTGTCATGGCAACCCATTCTGCACCCTTATCACCATAGATTAAACAGGTCCTGTGCCCTTAAACTAACCGCTGAATCTAAGCCCTAACAGTAACCCTAACCCTAACCCCTAACCCTAAAACTAAGCACTGACTCTAATGCCTAACACTAACACTAAACCCTTACTATAAAACTAACCCGTAACACTAACCCCTAAACGTGACCGTAACCATGAACCCTAAAGCTAACCCTGAACCCTAACCATAACCATAAAACTTAACTCTAACAATAAACATAACACAAACTCTTAACCCTAAACCTAACACCTAACCCTAACACTTAACCTTAACTCTAACAGTTAACCCTCACACTAACCTTTAAACCTAACCCTAATCCTAATCTTTAACCCTCAACCTAACACTTAACCCTTACCCCGTACCAAAACATAACCCCTAACCTTAACCCTAACCCTAAAACTTAACCCTAAACCTAATTGTAATGGTAAAACCTAACACTAACCTTTAATCCTGGCCCTAACCCTAACCCTAACACTAATGCCTCACCCTAAATCTAACCTTTATTCCTAACCCTAACCATAATCCGAACCCTATATCTAATTCTCAGACTTCTTGCTTTCTCCGAGTATAGAAATCATAAAATCCTCCCATTCCATGCGTGAAAGGATGCTCTGCCACAAGTCCTGCATGAAACCAAGGTACCCATACCCAGCGTATGATAGAGTGGTTCCAGTTGACAATCCTAAACCCCTAATCCTCCCGCCCCGTGCAGACAGGGCCCGTGCCCTAAGCATAAACACTACCCTTAACCCATAACTCTAACCGTGAACATAACACCTAACCCTGAATCTATTGCTCAGCTTAACACGTAGACCTCACTGTAGCTCTAACTTTAACCTCTTATCTTAACGTTAATGCATAACACTTACGCTGAGAACAACTCCTATGCCTTAATTCTAACCCTAAATCCTGGCCATAACTGTAACACGTAATCTCTTACCCTAATTATAAACCACTAACCCTAACCTTAACCCTACCAACAACCCTAACACTAACCCTAACCCTATCCCCTAATCCTACCTTATGCGTAAAAGAATCCCTAAGCCTTAACCCTAACACAAAAACCTAACCCTAAGCATAACACTTAAATCTAACCCTAAAACTAACACAAACCCTTAACCCTAACCCTGACCCCTAACCCTAACACTTAACCTTAACCCTAACTGTTAACACTCACAATAACCCTTAACCCTAACCCTAATCCTAATCTTTAACCCTAAACGTAACACTTAACCCTTACCCTGCAACAAAACCTCACCCCTAACCTTAACCCTCACCCTGAAACTTAACCCTAAACCTAATTGTAACCATTAAACCTAACACTAACCTTTAACCCGGACCCTAACCCTAACCCCTAACACTAATCTTTATCCCTAACACTAACCATAATCCTAACCCTAAATCTAATTCTCAGACTTCTTGCTTTCTCAGAGATTAGAAAGCCTACAATCTTCCCATGCCATGCGTGAAAGGAGGCTCTGCCACTGTGTCCTGCATGAAACCCACATGCCCATACCCAGCCTATGATACAGTGGGTTACTGCCGACAAGCCTAGATCCCTAATCCTCCCGCCTAGTGTAGACAGGGCCCATCCCCTAAGCATAAAGAGTACCCTAACCCATAACCCTAACCCTGAACATAACACCTAACCCTGATCCTATTGCTCACCTTAAAACGCAGACCTCACTGTAACCCTACCTTTAACCCCTTATCGTAACGTTAATGCATAACACTTACACTGAAAACAACCCCTATCCCATAATTCTACCCTAAATCCTAGGAATAACTGTAACAACTAATCCATAACCCTAGTTCTAAATGGTACCTCTAAACTTAACCCTACCAACAAACCTACCCGAACGCTAATCCTAGCAAAAACCCTAACAGTAACACTAACCCTAACACCTAATCTTAACAGTACACCTGAAAATAACCTTAACTCTTAACCCTAACCCTAACCCCTAACCCTAACCATAACACTTTAACCCCAAACCTAACACGAAACTTTAACCCAAACTCTAACCCGTAACCCTACCGTTAACCTTAACTCTAACTATTAACCCTCACACTAACCCTTAACCCTAACCCTAATCCTAATTTTATCCTAAACCTAACACTTAACCGTAACCCTCTACCAAACCCTAACCCCTAACCTTAAACCTCACCCTAAACCGTAACCCTAAGCCTAACTGTAACCGTTAAAACTAACACTAACTTTTAACCCTAACTCTACCCATAACCTCTAACCCTAAGCCCTCACTCTAAGACTAATCTTTCTCCCTAATCTTAACCATAATCCTAACCCTAAATCTAATTCTCAGACTTCCTGCTGTCTCACAGTTTAGAAAGCCTACAATCATCCCATGACGTGCATAAAAGGAGGTTCTGCCACTGTGTCCTGCATGAAACCGAAGTGCCAATACCCCGCATACGATAGAGTGGTCTCCCGGTGACAATCCTAGACCCCTAAACCCCTGCCTAGTGCAGAGAAGGACCGTGACCTAACCATAAACACTACCCCGAACCCATAACCCTAACCCTGAACATAACACCTAACCCTGATCTTATTGCTCACCTTAACACGTAGACCTCACTGTAATCCTAAATTTAACTCCTATCCTAACGTTAATGCGTAACACTTACTCTGAGTACAAACCCTATCCCATAATTCTAACCTTAACTCCTAGCCATAACCGTAACACCTAATCCCTAACTCTAATTCTGAACCGCTAACCCTAACTTTAACCCTACCAACAACTGTAACACTAAGACTAACCCTAACCCCTAATGCTAAACCTATGCCTAAAAATAAACCTAACCCTTAACCCTTAACCCTAACGCCTAACCCTAACCATAACACTTAACTCTAAAGCTAAACCTAACATGCACCCTTAACCCTAATCCCGACACTAACACTTAATGTTAACCCTCACACTAACCCTTAACCCTAACCCTAATCCTAATCTTTAACCCTAAACCTAACACTTAACGCTAACCCTGTACCAAACCCTAACCCCTAACCCCTAACCTTAACCCTAACTGTAAACCTTAACCCTGAACCTAACTGTAACTGGTAAACCTAACCCTAACCCTAACCCTAAGCCCTCACCCTAAGACTAAACTTCATCCCTAACCCTAACCATAATCTTAGTCCTAAATCTAATTTGTAGACTTCTTGTTTTCTCAGAGTTTAAAAACCCTACAATCCTCCAAAGCCATGCAAGAAGGCCAGCTCTGGCACAGTGTCCTGCATGAAAACCAGGGGCCCATACTCTGCGTACAATAGAGTGGGTTCCCGGTGACAATCACAGCCCCCTACCTCCCCCTCCTAGTGCAGACAGGGCCCGTGCCCTAAGCAAAAACCCTGTCCCGAACCCATAACCATAACCCTGAACATAACACCTAACACTGATGTTATTGCTCATCTTAACATGTAAACCTGACCATAACCAGAACTTTAACCCCCTATCGTAAAGTTCATGCGTAACACTTACCGTAAGAACATCCCCTATCCCTTAATTCTAAGCCTAACTCTTAGCATAACAGTAACACTTAATCCGAAAACTTGATGATAAACTACTAAACATTACCTTAACCCTACAAACAACCCTAACCCTAACCCTTATCCCTGATCCTAAACCTAACAATTAAACCTAATCTTAACTCTTAACTCTAACATTAACCATTACCCTAACGCCTAGAAGAAACCCTAACAGTATAACTAAACCCTAACCCCTAATGGTAACCCTAACCCTGAACTCTAAACCTAACCCTAATCCTGTCCCTTAAACCTAACACTATCCCTAACCCATAACCCTAGTCCTAACCGTTAACACTCACCCTAACCCTTAACTTGGACCGAAACCCTAACACTTAACCCTAACCCTATCCCTTAACGCTAACCCTAAGCCTTAACACTTTACCCCAATCCTATCCCTTAAGTCTAACCCTAACCCTAATCCCTAACCCTAACCCTAACAGTAACCCTAACTCTGAATCTAACCCTAGCCCCTAAACCAACCCTAACCCGTAACCCCTAACCCTAACACTAACCTTAACTCCTAATTCCTAACCCCTAAACTACACTCGAACCCTAACCCCTAACCCCAAACACCTAACCATAATCATAACCCTAATTCTCACACTTCCTCCATTCTCAGAGTTCACCAAGCCTACAATAGAGCCATGCCACGAGTGAGAAGAGGCGCCACCTGAGTCCTGCATGTAGGTCTGGGCTCAAGGACCAGGAACGATGGTGTGGTGTCGAGGTGACCCATTCTGCACCCTTCTCACCATAGATTAAACAGGTCCTGTGCCTTTGAACTAACCACTAAATCTAAGCCCTAACACTAAACCTAAACCGTAACCCTAAACCTAAGCCCTTATCCTAATGCCCAACACTAACACTAAACACTCACCCTAAACCTAACCCGTAACCCTAACCCCTAAATGTAACCCTAACCATGAACCCTAAAACTAACCCTAAACTCTAACCCTAACCATAACACTTAACTCTAACCCTAAACCTAACATGGACCCTTAACCCTAAACCTAACTCCTGACCCTAACACTTAACACTAACCGTTAACCCTCACACTCATCCTGAAACCTAACCCTAATCATAATCTTCAACCCTAAACCTAACACTTAACCCTTACCCTATACCAAACCTAACCCCTAAACTTAACCCTAACACTAAACCTTAACCCTAAACCTAACTGTAACAGTTAAACTTAACACTAACCTTTAACCCTAACCCTAACCCTAACCCCTAACCCTAAGGCCTCACCTTAACACTAACCTACATCCCTAACCCTAACCGTAACCCTAACCCTAAATCTAATTCTCAGACTTCTTGCTTTCTCAGAGTTTAGAAAGCCTATAATGCTCCCATGCCACGTGTGAAAGGAGGCTCTGCCACTGTGTCCAGCATGAAACCCAGGGGCCAATATCCAGCGTATGATAGAGTGGGTTCCTGGCGAATATGCTAGCCCCCTAACTCCTCCGCCTAGTGCAGACAAGGCACATGCTCTAAGCATAAACACAACCCCTAACCAATAACCCTAACCATAACCATTAACTCTCACCCTAACCTTTAACCCTGACCCTAGCCCTAACCCGTAACCCTATCCCTAAACCTTTACCCTAACCCTAAGCCTAAGTCTTACCTCTAACACTATCATTTAACCCTAGCCTAAACCCCTAAATGTTTCACTAACCATGAACCCTAAACTTAACTGTAACCCCTAACCCTAACCATAACACTTAACTGTAACTCTAACCTAACACGACCCTTTAACCCTAAACCTAACCCCTAACCCTAGCCCCTAAACTGAACCCTAAACTTTTACCCTCACACTAACCTTTAACACTAACCATAATACTAATCTTTAACCCTAAACCTAACACTTAACACTTACCCTGTATGAAAACCTAACCCCTGACCTTAACCCTCACACTAAACCTTAACCCTAAACCTAACTGTAACCGTTAAAACTAACACTAAACTTAACCTTAACACTTTACCCTAAGCCCTCACCTTAACACTAATCTTCATCCCTAATCCTAACCATAATCCTAACCCTAAATCTTAATCTCAGACGTCTTCCTCTCTCAGAGTTTAGAAAGCCCTCACCCTAAAACTTAAGTGTAAATATAAGTGTAACCGTTTAAACTAACACTAACCTTTAACCATAACCCTAACCCTTAACCCGAACCCTAAGCCTAACTCTTAACCCTAATCCTATCCCTTAACCCTACCCTAACCCCAAACCGGAACTCTAACACTAACCCCAACCCTAAAACTAACCTAGCCCCTAACACAACCCTCACCTCTAACCCCTAACCCTAACACTAACCCTAACCCCTAATGCCTAAACCCTATCCCTCATTAGAACACTATCCCCTAAACCCAAATCCCTACCCTAACCATAACCCTAATTCTCACACTTCTTCCATTCTCAGAGTTAACCAAGCCTACAATACAACCATGGCATGCGTGAGAACAGGCTCCCCCTGATTCCTGCATGTAGGTCTGAGCCCAAGGCCCAGGGTACAATGCTGTGGTGTCACGGCGACCCATTCCTCACCCTTCTCACCATAGATTAAACAGGTCCTCTGACCTTAAACTAACCGCTAAATCTAAGCCCTAACATTAAAGCTAACACCTAACCCTAAACAGAAACCCTGACCTAAACGCCCTACACTAACTCTAAACCCTTACACTAAACCTAACCCCTAAACGTAACCCGTAAACATAACCCTAACCATGAACCCTAAACCTAAACCTAAATCCAAACACTTAACTGTAACCCTAAACCTAACATGAAGTCTTAACCCTAACCCTAGACCCTAACCCTAAACCCAAACCCTAACCCTTCACCTAAACCCTAACCGTGAACCATCACACTAACCCTTAAACCTAACATTAATCCTAATCTTGAACATAAGCCGAATGCTTAACCCTGGCCCTGTACCAAACCCTAACCCCTAACCTTAATGCTAACCCTAAACCTTAACCCTAAACCTAACTGTAACTGTTCAACCTAACACTAACCTTTAACCCTAACCCTAACCCCTAACCCTAAGCACTCTCCCTAACACTAACCTTCATCCCTAACCATAACCATAATTCTAACCCTAAATCTAATTCTCAGACTTCTTGCTTTCTCAGAATTTAGAAAGCCTACAATCCTCCCATGCCATGCGTGAAAGGAGGCTCTGCCACTGTGTCCTGCATGAAACCCAGAGGCCCACACCCAACATATGATAGAGTGGGTTCCTGGTGACAATCCCAGCCTCCAACCCCCCACCTAGGGAAGACAGGGCCTGTGCTCTAAGCATAAACACTGCCCTAAACCCATAACCCTAACCCTGATCATAACACATGACCCTGATCCTATTGCTCACCTTAACACGTAAAACTCACTGAAACACTAACTTTAACACCTTATCCTAACGTTAATGAATAATACTTACCCTGAGGACAACCCCTATCCCATAATTCTTACCCTAACTCCTAGTCATAACTGTAAAACCTAATACCTAATTTTAAGCCCCTAACCCTAAACTTAACCCTACCAACAGCCCTAACACTAATGCTAACCTTAACCTTTGATCCTTAACCCTAAACCCTCACCCTAACCCTTAACCGTAATCCTAATTCTAAGCCTTAAACCTAACCCTATCTCTTAACCCTAATACTAACATTTACCCAAACGCCTAGACCTAACCCTAACACTAACCTAACACCTAAACCTAGCCCTAACCCTAACCCCTAATGCTAACCCTAACCCTGAACACTAAACCTAACCCTAACACTAAAGCCTAACACTATGCCTAACACCTAACCCTAACCCTAACCATTAACCCTCAACCTGACCCTTAGCCCTGACCCGAACGCTAAACCTTTTTTTTTTTTTTTTTTGAGACAGAGTCTCTCTCTGTTGCCCAGGCTAGAGTGAGTGCCGTGGCGTCAGCCTAGCTCACAGCAACCTCAAACTCCTGAGCTCAAGCGATCCTCCTGTCTCAGCCTCCCGAGTAGCTGGGACTACAGGCATGCACCACCATGCCCGGCTAATTTTTCTATATATATTTTTAACTGTCCATATAATTTCTTTCTATTTTTGGTAGAGATGGGGTCTCGCTCTTGCTCAGGCTGGTCTCGAACTCCTGAGCTCAAACGATCCACCCATCTCGGCCTCCCAGAGTGCTAGGATTACAGGCATGAGCCACCACGCCTGGCCCCGAATGCTAAACCTTAACCATAACTGAATCCTAAACCTAAGCCCAACCTTTAACCCTAATCCTATCCCCTAACCCTAACCCTAAACCCTCACCCTAACACCAACCTTCATCCCGAATCATAATCATAATCCTAACCAGAAATCTAATTCTCAGACTTCTTGCTCTCTGAGCATTTAGAAAGCCTACAATCCTCTCATGCCATGAGTGAAAGGAGGCTCTGCCACTGTGTCCTTCATGAAACCAGAGGGCCCATACTCAGTGTATGCTAGAGTGGGTTCCCGGAGACAATCGCAGCCCACAACCCCCAGTCCTAGTGCAGACAGTGCCCGTGCCTTAAGCATAAACTCTACCCCTCACCCATAAACCTAACCTGAACATAACACCTAACACTGATCCGAATGCTCACCTTAACATGTAAACCTCACCATAACACTAACTTTAACCACTTACCCTAACTTTAAGCATAAAACTTACCCTGAGAACAACCCCTATTCCATAATTCTAACCCTAACTCCTTACCATAACCATAACACCTAATCCCTAACCCTAATTCTAAACCACTAAACCTTACCTTAACCCTACAAACAACCCTAACACTAACCCTAACACTAAACGCTAAACCTAACCCTACCCCTAAAAATAACCGTAACACTTTACACTTAACCCTAACCCTAATCCCTAACCCTAAGCCTAATCCTTAATCTTGATCCTAATCCTAACAATTAAACCTAACCTTAACCTTTAACCCTAAAACTAACCCTTAAACTAATGCCTATCCCTAACTCTAGCAGTAACCCTAGCTCTAACCCTAACCCTAACCCTTAAACCCAACACTATCCCTAACACGTAACCCTAACCCTAAACATTAACCCTCGCACTTACACATATCTTGGACCGTAACCCTAACCCTTAACACTAACCCTATCCCTTAACGCTAACCCTAAGCCTTAACGCTTAACCCTAATCCTATACCTTCACCCTAACCCTACCCCTACCCTTACACTATCCTAACCCTAACCCCTAACCCTACCCTAACCCTAACACCAACCCGAACCCTAACCCTAACCCCTAACCGTAACCCTAACCCCTAATACTAACCCTAACCACTAACCCTAACGCTAACCCGTAACCCTAACCCTAACCCTTAACTCTAACCCATAACCCTAACCCTAACACCCCTAACCCGTAACCCTGACCCTGACCCCTAACCCTAACCCTAAACCCTAACCCTAACCCCTAAACCTAACCCCTAACCCCTACCCAAAACCTAACCCTAACACCAACCCGTAACACTAACCCTAATCCCTAAACCTAACCCTAACCCCTAGCGCTAACCCTAACCCCTAACCCTAACCCCTAACCCCTAACCCTAATCTTAACCCCTAACCCCACCCCTAACCATAACCCCTAACCCTAACCCTAACCCTTAACCCTAACCCTAACCACTAATACTAACCCTAACCAATAACCCTAACCCTAACCCCTAACCCTAACCCGTAACCCTAACCCTAACGACCCTAACCATGACTTTGACCCTGAACCCTAACCCTAACCCTAAACCCTAACCCTAACCCCTAAACCTAACCCCTAACCCCTACCCAAAACCTAACCCTAACACCAACCCGTAACACTAACCCTAATCCCTAACCCTAACCCTAACCCCTAGAGCTAACCCTAACCCCTAACCCCTAACCCTAACCCCTAAACCCTAACCCTAATCCTAACCCCTAACCCCACCCCTAACCATAACCCCTAACCCTAAACCTAACCCTTAACCCTAACCCTAACCACTAATACTAACCCTAACTACTAGCCCTAACTCTAACCCTTAACCCTAACCCTAACCCCTAACCCTAACCCGTAACCCTAACCCTAACGACCCTAACCATGACTTTGACCCTGACCCCTAACCCTAACCGTAACTCCTAACCATAGCCCTAACGCCTAAACCTAGCCCCTAACCCCTACCTTAGCCCTAACCCTAACACCAACCCCTAACCCTAACCCTAATCCCTAACCCTAACCCTTAATGCTAACCCTAACCGCTAACCCCTAACCCTAATCCTAACCCCTAACCCCAAGCCTAACAATAAGCCCTAACACTAACCCTAACCTCTAACCCTAACCCTAACTCCAACCCCAACCCCAAACCTAAACAGTAACCCTAACCCCTAACCCAAACACTAACCCAAACATTTAATGCTGACCCTAACCCTAATCCTTAACGATAACACTAACACTAAACCCTAACCCTAAGTGCAACACTTAACCCTAATCCTATCCCTTAACCCTAACCCTAACCCTAACCCCTAACCCCAGACCTAACCCTAACCCCTACCCTAACCCCTAATCCTAACACAACCCTAACTCTAACCCTAACCCAACCCTAAAGCTACCCCTAACGCAACCCTAACCCTAACCCCTAACCCTAACCCCTAACCCTATGCCAAACCCGTAACCCTAACCCGAACCCCTAACGCCTAACCCCTAACCATAACCATAACCAAACCCTAACCCTAACACCTAACCCTAAACCCTAACCCTAAACCTTAACCCTAACCCTAACCCTTAACCCTAACCCTAACCCAACACTAACCCTAACCATAAAACCTAACCCAAACCCTACACTAACCCTAACCGTACCCCTAACCCTAACACCTAACCCTAACCCTAACCTAACCCTAATCTCTAACACAAACCATAACATATAACCCTAACCCTAACCCCTAACCCTAAACCCTAACCCTAAGGCTAAACCTAACCCCAACCGCAACACTAACCCCTAACCCCTAACCCATAACCCTAACCCTAACCCCTAACCCTAGCCCTAGCCCTAACCCTAACCCTAGCCCTAAGCCCTAACTCTAACCCTAACCCCTAACCCTCACCCTCACCCTCACACTCACCCTAACACCTAACCCAAACCCTAACCCTAACCCTATCCTAAAGCTAACCCTAACCCAACTCTAACCCTAACCCCAAACTCTAATCCCTAACCCTAACCCTAAACCCTAACCCTAACTGCTAATCCTAACCCCAACGCGAACCCTAAACCCTAACCCCTAACCTGTAACTCTAACCCTAAACACTAACCCTGGCCCTAACCCCTAACTCTAACCCTAACCCCTAACCCAAACCCACACCCTCACCGTAACCCCTAACCCTAACCCTAACCCAAACCTTAATCCCAACTCGAACCCAAACCCTAAACCCTAACCCCTAACCATAACCCTAAACCCTAACCCTAGCCCTAGCCCTAACCCTAACCCTAGCCCTAAACCCTAACTCTAACCCTAATCCCTAACCCACACCTTCACCCTGACCGTAACCCCTAAGCCTAACCCTAACCCAAACCCTAACCCCAACTCCAACCCAAACGCTAACCCCTAACCCCTAACCCTAGCCCTAACCCTAACCCAAACCCTAACCCTAACCTTAAACCCTAACCCTACGCCTAACACAAACCCTAACTCCTAACCCTAACCCTAACCCCTAACCCAAGCCCTAACACTAACCCTCACCCTCACCCCTAACCCTGATAACCTTCACACTAACCCTAACTCCTAACCCTAACTCGTAACCCTAACCCTAAACCCTAAACCCTAAACCCTAACCCCAACCCAAACCCCAACCCTAACCCCTAACCCTAACCCAATCCCTAACCCTAACCCTAACCACTAACCCTAACCCTAGCCCTAGCCTTAACCCTAACCGTAACTCCTAACACTAACCCTAACGCTAACCCCTGATGCTAACCCTAACTCCAAACCCTACCTCTACCCCTACCCCTAACACTAACCCTACCCCTACCCCTAACCCTAACCCCAAACACTAACCCTAACCAATAACCCTAAACCCTAACCCTAACCCCAACCCTAAACCCTAACCCTAACACAAATGCCTAAACCTAACCCTAACACTAACCCCAATTCTAATTCTAACCAGACCCCTTCAAAAAACACTAACTCCTAACCCCTAACCCTAACACTAACCATAAACCCTAATCGCTAATCCCTAACCCTAACGCATAACCTTTAGCTAAACGTTAACCCTCACCATAGCCCTTAACACTGACCCTAACCTTAACCTTTAACTCTAAGCCTGACTCTTAACCCTAACAGTAAGGAAAACCCTTAACGCTAATCTTATCCCTTAACCCTAACCCTAAACTACGACTAAAAATAACCCTAACATTTGATCCTTAAACCTAACCCCTAACACTTACTTTAACCCCAAACCCTAACACTAATCCTAAGCATTAAACCTAAACCTATCTCTTAACTCTAACCCTAGCCCTTACCCTAACGCCTAGATCTAACCCTGAATCTAACGTACCACCTAATCCTAACCTTAAGCCTTAATGCTAAAGCTAACCCTGAACCCTAAACCTACCCATAACCCTTAACACTAACCCTATCCATAAACTTTAACCCTGACCCTAACCATTGCCCGCACCCAAACATTTAACCCTGACCCTGACCCTAATCCTTAACGATAATCCTAACACTAAACCCTAACCCTAAGCCCAACACTTAACCCTAATCCTGTCCCTTAACCCTAAGCCAAACCCTAACCGCTAACCCTAAACCTAACCTTAACCCCAACCCTAACCCTTCATCTTGACTCTTACCATTAACCCTCCATCTTGACTCTTACCATTAACCCTCACACTAACCCTTAACCCTAACCCTAATCCTAATCTTTAACCATAAAGCTAACACTGAAGCCTAACCCTGTGCCAAACGCTAAACCCAAACCTTAACCCTAACCCTCATACTTAACCGTAAACCTAACTGTAACTGTTAAACCTAACACTAATATTTAACCCTAACCCCTAACCGTAAGACCCCACCCTAACACTAATCTTCATCCCTAAACATTACCATAATCCTACCCCTAAATCTAATTCTCAGACTTCTTGCTTTCTCAGAGTTTAGAAAGCCTACAATCCTCCCATGCCATGAGTAAAAGGGGGCTCTGCCACTGTGTCCTGCATGAAACCCAGGAGCCCATACCCAGCGTATGATAGAGTGGGTTTCCGGGGAAAATCCCATCCCCCTAACCCATGCCCCCCGCCCAGTGCACACAGGGCCCGTGCCCTAAGTATAAACAATACCCCTAACAGATAACCCTCACCATGAACAAAACACCTAAACCCGATCCTATTGCTCACCTTAAAACATAAACCTCCCCGTAACCCTAACTTATCCCCTTCTCTTAACGTTAATGCAGAACACCCTGAGAAGAAGCCCTATCCCATAATTCTAATCATAACCCCTGGCCATAACCGTAACACCTCATCCCTAATTCTAAAGTGCCAACCATAGCCTTCACCCTACCAACAACCCTAACCCTAACCCTAACCCCTAACCCTAAGCGCTCACCTTATCACGAATCTTCATCCCTAAACCGTACCGTAATCCTAACCCTAAATCTAATTCTCAGACTTCTTGCTTTCTCAGAGTTTTGAAACCCTACAATCCTACTATGCCATGCATGAAAGCCCGCTCTGCCACAGTGTCCTGCATGAAACCCAGAGGCCCATACACTGCGTACGATAGAGTGGGTTCCCAGCGACCATCACAGGCCCCTAACTTTGCCTCCTAGTGCATACAGGGCCCATGCCCTAAGCATAAACCCTACCCCTCACCCATAAGCCTAACCCAGAACATAACACCTAACCCTGATCCTAATGCTCACCTTAACACGTAAACCTCACCGTAACCCTAACTTTAACCCCTTATCTTAACGATAATGCATGACACCCTGAGAACAAGCCCCATACCGTAATTCTAACCCTAACTCCTAGCCATAACCATAACACTTAATCCCTAATTCTGAAAGACCAACCCGAACCTTAAACCCTACCAACAACACTAACGCTAACCCTAAACCCTTACCTTAACCCTACGCCTAAAAATAACCCTAAGCATTGATCCTTAGTCATAACCCCTAAATCTTAACACTAAACCTTAACGCTAATCCCAATCCAAACCATTAAACATAAGCCTAACTCTTAACCCTAACCCTAACCTTTACCCTAATGCCTAGAGATCTAACCCTAACACTGACCTACAGTTAACACTAACCCTAACCCCTAATGCTAACCTTAAACCTGAACCATAATCCTAACTCTTAACCCAAACCCTATCCCTAACCCCCTAACCATAACCCTAACTGTAACCCTCACCCTAACCTTAACCCTGACCCTAAATCTAAACCTTAACCGTAACCATGAACCCTAACCCTAAGCCTAACCCTTAGCCCTAACCCTACCCCTTAACCCTAACCTCTAACTCTAACGCTAACCCCAACCCTAAACCTAACCCTTCACCCTAACCCAGACTTAACACCTATCTCTAACACTAACTCTAACCCTAACCACTAATCCCTAGCACCTAAAACTGAATCGAAACCTAACCCCTAACTCGTAACCCCTCACCCCAACCCTAACCCTAATTCTCACACTACTTCCATTCCCAGAGTGAAGCAAGCCTACAATACAGCCATGCCATGTGAGAGATGAGGCTCCACCTGAGTCCTGCATGTAGGTCTTGTCCAAAGGCCCAGGGAATGATGTTTTGCTTTCGTGGTGACTCCGACTGCAACCCTCTCACCGTAGATTAACCAGGTCCTGTGCCCTTAAACTGACCGCTAAATATAAGCCCTACCACCAACCCTAATCCCTGACCCTAAATCTAAGCCCCGAGCCTAAAGCCTAACACTAACTCTAAACCCTTACCCTAAACCAAATCCCTAACCCTAATGCTAACCCCTAAACGTAAACCTAACCACGAACAGTATACCTAACCCTAACCTCTAACCCAAACCATAACACATAACTCTAACTCTAAAACTAACCCTAAACCTGAACCCTAAACCTAAACCCTAACCCTAACTCTTAACCTTAACCTTAACCATTAACTCTCACGCTAACCTTTAATCCTAACCCTAATCCTAATCTTCAACCCGAAACCTAACACTTAACCCTAACCCTGTACCAAACCCTAACCCCTCATCTTAACCCTAACCGTAAACCTCAACCCTAAAATGAACTGTAACCGTTAAACCTAACAGTAACCTTAAAAACTAAGCCTAATCCGTAACCCTAAGCCCTGACCGTAACAGTACACTTCATCCTTAACCCTAACCATAATCCTATCGCTAAATCTAATTCTCAGACTTCTTGCTTTCTTAGAGTTTAGAAAGCCTGTAACCCTCCCATGCCATGCATGAAAGGAGGCTCTACCACTGTGTCCTGCATCAAACCCATGGGCCCATACCCAGAGTACGATACAGTGGGTTCTCGGTGACAATCCGAGACTCCTAACCTTCCCCCGCCCCCGCCTAATGCAGAAGAGGCACGTGTGCTAAGCATAAACAATACCTTTAACAGATAACCCTAACCCTGAACATAACACCTAACCCTGTTCCTATTTCTCCCCTTAACACGTAAACCTCACCGTGAGCCTAACTTTAACCTCTTATCCTAACATTAATGCATAACCCATTCCCTGAGAACATCCCCTATCCCATAATTCTAACCCTATCTTCTAGTCCTAACTGTAACACCTGTTCCCTAACCCTAATTCTAAACCGCTAACCCTAACCGTAACCCTACCTACAACCCTAACACTGACAGTAACCCTTACTTCTAACCCCAACACTATGCCAAACAAAAGCCCTAACCCTTCACCCTTCACCCTAACCCCTAAGCCTTACCCTAACCCTTACCCTAACCCTTCACCCTAACCCCTAAGCCTTACCCTAACCCTTAACCCTTAATCCTAACCCCTAAGCCTTACCCTAACCCTTAACCCTAATACCCTAACCCTAACCCTAACCCCTAACTCTAACCCTAACCCTAACCATTAAACCAAACCCTAGCTCTTAAAGCTAACCCTAAACCTTACCCTCACCACTAGACCTAACCCTGACACTAAACTAACACCTAACCCTAACCATAACCCCTAAAGCTAACCCTAAACCTGAACCCTAAACCTAACCCTAACAGTGAACCCTCACTATATCCCTAAACCCTAAGCCTAATCCTAACCATTATCTGGCACCCTAACACTTAAATAGGACCATAACACTAAACATTAACCCCAACACTAAACTTTAACCCTAACCCTAAGCCCAACCCTTAACCCTAATCCGATCCTTTTACCCTAAACCAAACCCTTAAACCTAACCCTATCGCTAACCCCAATCCTAATTCTAACAATACCCATTCATAAAACACTAATTCCTACCGCTAACCCTAACACTAACCAAAAACCCTAATCGCTAATCCCTAAGCCTAACGCTTAACCTTTACCCTAACAGTTAACCCTCACCATAACCCTTAACACTGACCCTCACCTTAACCTTTAATCTCAGCCTGACCCTTAACCCTAACCGTAAGGAAAACCCTTAATGCTAATCTTATCCCTTAACCCTAACCCTAACACTACAGCTAAAAATAGCCCTAACCTTTGATCCTTAAACCTAATCCCTAACACTTACTTTAACCCCAAACCCTAACCCTAATCGAAGCATTAAACCTAACCCTATCTCTTAACCCTAACCCTAGCCCTTACCCTAACGCCTAGATCTAACCCTAAATCTAACCTACCACCTAATCCTAACCTTAAGCCCTAATGCTAACTCTAACCCTGAACCCTAAACCTACCCGTAACCCTTAACACTAACCCTATCCGTAAACTTTAACCCTGACCAAACCATTGCCCGCATGCAAACATTTAACCCTGAACCTAACCCTAATCCTTAATGATAACCCTAACACTAAACCCTAACCCTAAGCCCAACACTTAACCCTAATCCTATCCCTTAGCCTAAGCCTAACCCTATTCCCTAACCCTAAACGTAACCGTAACCCCAACCCTAACCCTTAATCTTCACACTTACCATTAACCCTCACACTAACCCTTAACCCTAACACTAATCCAATCTTTAACCATAAAGCTAACACTGAAGCCTAACCCAGTGTCAAACGCAAAACCCAAACCTTAACCCTAACCCTCACACTTAACGGTAAACCTAACTGTAACTGTTAAACCTTACACTAACCTTTAACCCTAACCCCTAACCCTAAGACCCCACCCTAACACTAAACTTCATCCCTAAACATTACCATAATTCTACCCCTAAATCTAATTCTCAGACTTCTTGCTTTCTCAGAGATAAGAAAACCTACAATTCTCCCATGCCATGAGTAAAAGGGGGCTCTCCCACTGTGTCCTGCATGAAACCCAGGAGCCCATACCCAGCGTACGATAGAGTGGGTTCCCGGGAACAATCTGATCCCCCTAACCCCTGCCCCCCGCCCAGTGCATACAGGGCCCGTGCCCTAACTATAAACAGTACACCTAACAGATAATCCTCACCCTGAATATAACACTTAACCCTGATCCTATTGTTCACCTTAAAACATAAACCTCCCCGTAACCCTAACTTATCCCCTTAACAAAACGTTAATGCATAACACCCTGAGAAGAAGCCCTATCCCATAATTCTAATCCTAACCCCTGGCCATAACCGTAACATCTCATCCCTAATTCTAAAACGTCAACCCTAAACTTCACCCTACCAACAACCCTAGCCCTAACCCTAACCCCTAACCCTAAGCCCTCACCCTAACACTAATCTTCATCCCTAAACCGTGCCGTAATCCTAACCTGAAATCTAATTCTCAGACTCCTTGCTTTCTCAGAGTTTTGAAAGCCTACAATCCTACTAAGCCATGCATGAAAGCCGGCTCTGCCACAGTGTCCTGCATGAAACCCAGAGGCCCATACACTGCGTACGATAGAGTGGGTTCCCAGCGACCATCACAGATCCCTAACTTCGCCTCCTAGTGCATACAGGGCCCGTGCCCTAAGGATAAACCCTACCCCTCACCCATAACCCTAACCCAGAACATAACACCTAACCCTGATCCTACTGCTCACCTTAACAGGTAAAGCTCACCGTAACCCTAACTTTAACCCCTTATCTTAAGGTAAATGCATGACACCCTAGAACAAGCCCTATACCGTAATTCTAACCCTAACTCCTAGCCATAACCATAACACCTAATCCCTAATTCTGAAACGCCAACCCTAACCTTAATGCTACGAACAACACTAACACTAACCCTAACCGCTTATGCTAAACCTACACCCAAAAATAACACTAACCGTTGATCCTTAGTCATAACCCCTAACCTTAACCCTAACCCTTAACCCTAATCCCAATCCTAACCATTAAACATAACCCTAACTATTAACCCTAACCCTAACCTTTACCCTAAAGCCTAGAGATCTAACCCCAACACTGACCTACAGGTAACACTAACGCTAACCCCCTAATGCTAACCTTAAACCTGAACCATACACCTGACGCTTAACCCTAAACCTATCCCTAACCCCCTAACCCTAACCCTAACTCTTCACCCTCACACTAACCCTTAACCCTTACCCTAACCCTAAACCTGAACCCGAACCCTAAGCCTAACCCTTAACCCTAACCCTATCCCTTAACCCTAACGCCTAACCCTAACGCTAACTCCAAACCTAAAACTTACCATGGCCCCCTAAAGCAGACTTAACACTTAACCGGTAACACTAACTCTAACCCTAACCACTAATCCCTACCACCTAACCCTGAGTCAAAACCTAACCCCTAACTTGCAACCCCTAACCACAACCCTAACCCTAATTCTCACACTACTTCCATTCCCAGAGTGAAGCAAGCCTACAATACAGCCATGCCATGTGTGAGATGAGGCTCCGCCTGAGTCCTGCATGTAGGTCTTGTCCCAGGGCCCAGGGAATGATGTTGTGCTTCGTGGTGACTCCGAACAGACCCCTCTCACCATAGATTAAACAGCTCCTGTGCCCTTAAACTGACCGCTAAATCTAAGCCCTACCACCAACTCTAACCCCTGACCCTGAACCTAAGCCCCGAGCCTAAAGACCAACACTAACTCTAAACCCTTACCCTAAACCTAATCCTTAACCCTAATGCTAACCCCTAAACGTAACCCTAACCCTGAACAGTAAACCAAACCCTAACCTCTAACACAAACCCTAACACATAACTCGAACCCTAAAACTAACCCTAACCCTTAACCCTAAACCTAAACCCTAACCCTAACTCTTAACCTTAACCCTAACCGTTAACTCTCACGCTAACCTTTAATCCTAACCCTAATCCTAATCTTCAACCCTAATCCTAACACTTAACCCTAACCCTGTACCTAACCCTAACCCCATACCAAACCCTAACCCCTCATCTTAACCCTAACCGTAAACCTCAACCCTAAACCAAACTGTAACCGTTAAACCTAAGAGTAACCTTTAACCCTAACCCTAATCACTAACCCTAAGCCCTCACCCTAACACTAAACTTCATCCTTAACCCTAACCATAATCCTAACCCTAAATCTAATTCTCAGACTTCTTGCTTTCTTAGAGTTTAGAAAGTCTGCAATCCTCCCATGCCATGCATGAAAGGAGGCTCTACCACGGTGTCCTGCATGAAACCCACGGGCACGTAGCCAGAGGACAATACAGTGGGATCCTGGTGACAATCCCAGCCCCCGAACCTCCTCCCCCGCCTAATGCAGACAGGGCCCGTGCGCTAAGCATAAACAATACCTGTAACAGATATCCCTCACCCTGAACATAACACCTAACCCTGTTCCTATTTCTCCCTTTAACACGTAAAACTGACCGTGAGCCTAACTTTAACCTCTTATCCTAACGTTAGTGCATAACCCATTCCTTGAGAACAACCCCTATCCCATAATTCTCACCCTATCTCCTATTCATCACTGTAACACCTAATCCCTAACCCTAATTCTAAACCGCTAACCCTAACCGTAACCCTGCCTACAACCCTAACACTGACAGTAACCCTTACTTCTAACCCCAACGCTATGCCTAACAGAAACCCTTAACCCTTCACCCTAACCCCTAAGCCTTACCCTAACCCTTAACCCTAATCCTAATCCTAAACATTAAACCTAACCCTAGCTCTTAAAGCTAACCCTAAACCTTACCCTCACGACTAGACCTAACCCTGACACTAACCTAACACCTAACCCTAACCAGAACCCCTAAAGCTAACCCTAACCCTGAACCCTAAACCTAACCCTAACACTGAACCCTCACTATATCCCCAACCTCTAAGCCTAATCCTAACCGTTAACCCTCACCCTAACACTTACAGTGGACCATAACACTAAACATTAACCCTAACACTAAACTTTAACCCTAACCCTGAGCCCAACCCTTAACCCTAATCCTATCCTTTTACCCTAACCCTAACCCTAACACTAACCCCAATCCTAATTCTAACCATACCCCTTCATAAAACACTAACTCCTAACCCTAACGCTTACCAAATACCCTAATCGCTAATCCCTAACACTAACGCTTAACCTTTACCGTAACCGTTAACCCTCACCCTAACCCTTAACACTGACCCTAACCTTAACCTTTAATCTAAGCGTAACCCTTAACCCTAACAGTAAGGAAAACCCTTACGCCAATCTTATCCCTTATCCCTAACCCTAACACTACAGCTAAACATAACCCTGACCTTTGATACTTAAACCTTTTCCCTAACACTTACTTTTACCCCAAACCCTAACCCTAATCCTAAGCATTAAACCTAACCCTATCTCTTAATCCTTACTCTAACGCCTAGATCTAACCCTAAATGTAACCTACCACCTAATCCTAACCTTAACCCCTAATGCTAATTCTAACCCTGAACCCTAAACCTACCCGTAACCCTTAACACTAACCCTATCTATAAACCTTAACCCTGACCCTAACCATTACCCGCACCCAAACATTTAACCCTGACCCTAACCCTAATCCTTAACGATAACCCTAACACTAAACATTAACCCTAAGCCCAACACTTAACCCTAATCCTATCCCTTAACCCTAAGCCTAACCCTAACCCCTAACCCTAAACCTAAGCCTAACCCCAACCTGAACCCTTAATCTTGACCCTTACCATTAACCCTCACACTAACCCTAATCCTAATCTTTAACCATAAAGCTAACACTGAAGCCTACCCCTGTGCCAAACACTAAACCCAAACCTTAACCCTAACCCTGAAACTTAACCGTAAACCTAACTGTAACTGTTAAACCTAACACTAACCTTTAACCCCAACCCCTAACCCAAGACACCACCCTGACACTAAACTTCATCCCTAAACATTACCATAATCCTACCCCTAAATCTAATTCTCAGACTTCTTGCTTTCTCAGAGTTTAGAAAGCCTACAATCCTCCCATGCCATGAGTAAAAGGGGGCTCTGCCACTGTGTCCTGCATGAAACCCAGGAGCCCATAACCAGCGTACGATAGAGTGGGTTCTCGGCGACAATCCCATCCCCCTAACCCCCGCCCCCCGCCCAGTGCAGACAGGGCCCGTACACTAAGTATAAACACTACCCCTAACAGATAACCCTAACCCTGAACATAACACCTAGCCCTGATCCTATTGCTCACCTTAAAACAAAAACCCCCGTAACCCTAACTTAGCCCCTTAACTTAACGTGAATGCATAACACCTTGAGAAGAAGCCCTATCCTGTAATTCTAATCCTAAACCATAGTCATAACCGTAACACCTCATCCCTAATTCTAAAACGTCAACCCTAACCTTCACCCTACCAACAACCCTAACCCTAACCCTAACTCCTAACCCTAAGCCCTCACCCTAACACTAATCTTCATCCCTAAACCGTGCCGTAATCCTAACCTGAAATCTAATTCTCAGACTCCTTGCTTTCTCAGAGTTTTGAAAGCCTACAATCCTACTAAGCCATGCATGAAAGCCGGCTCTGCCACAGCGTCCTGCATGAAACCCAGAGGCCCATACACTGCGTACGATAGAGTGGGTTCCCAGCGACTATCACAGACCCCTAACTTCGCCTCCTAGTGCATACAGGGCCCGTGCCCTAAGGATAAGCCCTACCCCTCACCCATAACCCTAACCCAGAACATAACACCTAACCCTGATCCTACTGCTCACCTTAACAGGTAAAGCTCACCGTAACCCTAACTTTAACCCCTTATCTTAACGTTAATGCATGACACCCTGAGAACAAGCCCTATACCGTAATTCTAACCCTAACTCCTAGCTATAACCATAGCACCTAATCCCTAAGTGTAAAACGCCAACCCTAACCTTAACGCTACGAACAACACTAACACTAACTCTAACCCCTTACCCTAACCCTACGCCTAAAAATAACCCTAACCGTTGATCCTTAGTCATAACCCATAACCTTAACCCTAACCCTTAAGCCTAATCCCAATCCTAACCTTTAAACATAACCCTAACTCTTAACCCTAACCCTAACCTTTACCCTAATGCCTAGAGATCTAAACCCAACACTGATCTACAGTTATACTAACCCTACCCTCTAATGCTAACCTTAACCTGAACCATAAACCTAACCCTTAACCCTAACCCTATCCCTAACCCCCTTACCCTAACTCTAACTGTTAACCCTCACCCTAACCCTCAACCCTGACCCTAAACTTAAACCTTAATCCTAACCATGCGTGAGATGAGCCTCTGCCTTTGTCCTGCGTGACAGTTGAAGCCCAACACCCAGGGTACGATGAAGTGGGGACCCAGCCTTGCTCCACACCCACAGTGCCCCGTACATTAGACAGGGCCCGTGCCCTAACACACACCGTTAAACGTAAGCCCTAACCCTATCTCTAAACCAAACCCTTAGTAAGCCCTGAATCTAACTCCTAACAGTAACCCTAATCCCTGACCCTTACTCTTGCCTCTCACCCTAAACCTAAACCCAACCACTAAACATAATCCTAATCTCTAACCCTAACAGTAATCCTAACCCTAATTCTAACCTAAAACCCTAACCCCTAAACCTAATCCTAGTCCCTAACACCTAACCTTACCCTAAACCCAATTCCAATTCTCAGACTTCTTCAATTCAAAAACTTAAAAAAGCCTACAATCCACCAATGCCGTGTCTGAGATGAGGGTCCGCCCCTATGTCCTGCATGACAGGCAGGCGCCAATGCCCAGGGTACTATGGAGTGGGATCCTGGGGTCTGTAGGCTTGCTAAACTCCAGTTTGGAAGAATTGCTATAGTCATATATAGGGATGCTTACATTTACTGATAGAAAGCAACTATTGGTGTGTGATTTGTAGGCTTGCCTTACTCTAGTTTGGATGAAGAAGCTGAATCATATATAGGAATATTAGCTTTGAGTTAGAGGAAGCATCTATGGGGGGTGCTTTTTTGGCTTGTTAAACTCTGGTTTGGAAGAAGTTCGAGAGTCTGATATAGGAACGATATCATTCATTCAGAGAAAGCAATTATAGGGAGTTGGTTTGTAGGCTTGCTAAGCTCTAGTTTGGAGGAAGGCGAGAGTCATATATAGGAACGCTTACATTCACATAAAGCGTCTACGGGGGGACGGTTTCTAGGCTTCCTAAACTCTAGCTTGGAAAAAGAGGACAGTTATGTATAGGAACTCTCGGCGGGGGATTTGTAGCATTGCTAAAATCTTAGATTGGAAAAGTTGCGAGAGTCATACATAGGAATGTTAACATTCACTCAATGAAAGCAACTATAAGGGGTGCTTTCCAGGCTGGCTACACTCTAATTTGGAAAAAGTGCGACAGTCATATATAGGAAGGCTTATATTCACTCAGACAAAGCAATTATGTGTAGGTGTATAGTAGGCATGCTAACTCTAGTTTGGAAAATTTCGAGAGCCATGTATAGGAAAGCTTACAGTAACTTAGAGAAAGCAACGAACGGGGGTGGAGTGTAGGCTTGCTAAACTCTAGTTTGGAGGAAGTGCCATAGTCCTATATAGGAACGCTTAAATTCGTTCAGAGAAAACAGCTGTCGGGGATTGGTTTGTAGACATAACTCTAGTTTGGAAGAAGTGCGAGAGACATATATAGGAATGTTTACATTGACTCAAAGAAAGCAACTATGGGGGAGTGTTATTTTGGCATGCCAGATGCTAGTTAGGAAGAAGTACAAGACTCATATATAGGAACGCTTACATTCACACAGCGAGAGCAACTACGGAGTAGTGTCAGGTAGACATGTTAAAGTCTAGCTTGGGAGAAGTTCCAGAGTCCTATATAGGAAAGGTAACAGCCACTTTGAAAAAGCAAGTCTTGGCGGGTGGTTTGTAGGCCTGCAAAACCCTGTTTTGGTTGAAGTGTGAGAGTCATATATGAGAACGCTTACATTCCCTCAGAGAAAGCAACGATGGGGTTGTTTGTAGGCTTACTAAACTGCAGTTTGGAAGAAGCACGAGAATCACATATAGGAACACATACATTTTGACGCACTGAAAGTAACTATGGGGTGGTGTTTTATAGGCATGGTAAACTCTAGTTTGGACGAAGTTTAAGAATCACATATAAGAAAGCTTACAGTCACTTAGAGAAAGCAAATCTCTGAGTGTGGAATGTAGGCCTGCTAAACTCTATTTTGGTTTAAGAGTGAGAGTCATATATGGGAAGGCTTACATTCCCTCAGAGAAAGCAACGACGGCGTGGTGGATTGTAGGCATACTAAACTCTAGTTTGGAAGAAGTAGGAGAATGATATATGGGAACGCTTACATTCATGTAGAGAAAGCAATTATGGGGTAGATTTTTTGTAGCCATGCTAATCTCTAGTTTGGAAGAAGTTAAAGAGTAATAATATATAGGAAAGCGTACCGTCATTTATAGAAACCAACTTTTGGGGAATGGTTTGTAGGCCTGCAAAACTCTACTTTGGAAGAAGGGGGAGAGTCATATTGGGGACTGCGTACATTCACTCAGAGAAATCAACGATGGGGTTGTGGTTTGTAGACATACTAAACTCTAGTTTGGAAGAAGTACGAGAATCATATATAGGAACGCTTACATTCATGCAGAGAAAGCAACTATGAAGTGATGTTTGTATGCCTACTAAACTATAGTTTGGGGGATGTTCGAGAGTCATATCTGGCAAGCTTACAGTCATTTAGAGAAAGCAACTCTTGGGGGGGTGGTTCGTAGGCCTGCTAAACTCTATTTTCAATGAAGTGTTAGAATCATATACAGGAACGCTTACATTCACTCAGAGAAAGCAACGTTGGGGTGGCCGTTTTTGAGCATACTAAACTCTACTTTGGAAGAGGTACGAGAGACATATACAGAAACGCTTACATTAACACAGAGAAAGCAAATACGGGGTGCTGTAGTGCAGGCATGCTAAACTATAGATTGGAAGAAGTTCGAAAGCTGACAGTCATTTACAGAGAGCAACTCTTGGCGGGTGATTTTTAGGTCTGCTAAATTCTATTTTGAAAGACGTACCAGAGTCATATAGACAAACGCTTACATTCATGCAGAGAAAGAAACTATGGTGTGATGTGTTGTTGGCATGCTAAACTGCAGTTTGGAAGGAGTTCGAGAGTGTTATATAGGATAACTTACAGTCACCTAGAGAAAGCAACACTCGGGACAGCTTTGCAAGCCTGTAAACACTAATTAGCAGCAATTGTGAGAGTCAAACATGGGAACGCTTACATTCACTCAGAGAACACAACGTTTGGGTGGTGATTTGTAGGCATAATAACTATAGTTTGGAAGAAGTAGGAGAGTCATATATATGAACGGTTACATTCACGCAGAGAAAGCAACTGTTGGGTGGCGTATGTACGCATGTTAATGTATACTTTGGAGGAAGTTCGAGAGTCATATCTGGGGAAAATTGCAGTCACTTAGAGAAAGCAACCATCGGGGGCCGTTTTGTAGATCTGCTAAATTCTATTTTGGAAGAAGAGAGAAAGTCATATGTGGGAACGCTTATGTTCACTCAGAGAAATCAACGATGGGGCAGTGTTTCGTTGGCATGCTAAACTGTAGTTTGGAAGAAGTTCGCGAGTCTTATATAAGAAAGCTTACAGTCACCTAGAGAAAGTAACTCTCGGCAGATTGTTTCTAAGCATGCTAAACTCTAATTTGCATCAATTGTGAGAGTCAAACATGGGAACGCTTACATTCACTCAGAGAACGCAACGTTTGGGGGTGGTTTGTAAGCATTCTAAACTGTATTTTGGAGGAAGTAGGAGAGTCATATATACGAATGCTTACATTCACGCAGAGAAAGCAACTCTGGGGTCGTATTTTGTTGGCATGCTAAACTGTGGTTTGGAAGAAGTTCGAGAGCCTTATATAGGAAAGATTACACTGACACAGAGAAAACAACTCTCTGTAGTTTGTTGGTAGGTCTGCTAAACTGTAATTTGGATGAAGTGTGAGAACGCTTGCATTCACTCAGAGAAAGAACTTTGTCGTGGTGGTTTGTAGGAATAACAACTGTAGTTCGAAGGAGAGTCATATATGAACGGTTACATTCACGCAGAGAAAGCAATTGTGGGGTGGTGTATGTAATCATCATAATCTGTAGTTTGGAGGAAGTTCGAGAGTCATATCTGGGGAAAATTAGAGTCACTTAGAGAAAGGAACCATCTTGGGCTGGTGTGTAGGTCTGCTAAATTCTATTTTGGAAAAAGAGTGAGAGTCATATATGGGAACGCTTATGTTCACTCAGAGAAATCAACGATGGGGCGCTGTATTGTTGGCATGCCAAACTGTAGTTTGGAAGAAGTTCGAGAGTCTTATATAGGAAAGTTTACAGTCACCTAGAGAAAGCAACTCACAGGAGGTGGTTTGTAGGCCGCTAAACTCTAATTTGGATGAAGTGAAAGAGGCATACATGGATACGCTTCATTCACTCAGAGAAAGGTAAGTTGGGGTGCCGGTTTTTAGGTATACTAAACTCCAGTTTGGAAGAAGTACGAGAGTCATATATATGAACGCTTATATGGACGCAGAGAAAGCAACTATGGGGTGGTGTTTTGTTGGCATGCTAAAATATAGTTTGCAAGAAGTTCGAAAGCAGACAGTCAGAGAAAGCAACTCTTGGCGGTAGATTTTTAGGTCTGCTAAATTGTATTTTGAAAGAAGTACCAGTGTCATATATACAAACGCTTACATTCATGCAGAGAAAGCAACTGTGGGGTGGTGTTTTCTAGGCGTGCTAAACTCTAGTTTGGACGAACTTTGAGAATCACATATAAGAAAGCTTAGAGTCACTTTGGGAAAGCAAATTTCTGGTTGTGGAATGTAGGCGTGCTAAATTCTATTTTGGTTTAAGATTGAGAGTCATATATGGAAAGGGTTGCAGTCACTCAGAGAAAGCAACATGATGTGGTGGTTTGTAGGCATACTAAACTCTAGTTTTGAAGAAGTAGGAAAATGATATTTGGGAATGCTTACATTCATGCAGAGAAAGCAATTATGGGGTGGCTTTTTTTGTGCCCATGCTAATCTCAAGTTTGGAAGAAGTTATATAGGAAAGCGTACAGTCATTTATAGAAACCAACTTTCGGGGGATGGACGGTAGGCCTGCAAAACTCTACTTTGGAAGAAGGGGGAGAGTCATATTGGGGACCACGTACATTGACTCAGAGAAATCAAGGATGGGCTTGTGTTTTGTAGGCATACTAAACTCTAGTTTGGAGGAAGTACGAGAATCATATATAGGAATGCTTACATTCATGCAGAGAAAGCAACTATGGAGTGATGTTTTTATGCCTACTAAACTATAGTTTGGAGGAAGTTTAGAATCTTATATAGCAAAGCTTACAGTCACCTAGAGAGAGCAACTCTCGGGAGATGGTTTCTAAGCCTGCTAATTTGCACCAACTGTTAAAGTCAAATATGGGAAGGTTTACATCCACTCAGAACGCAAGGTTTGGGTTGTAGTTTGTGGCCATAATAACTGTAGTTCGGAAGAAGTAGGAAAGTCATATATATGAACGGTTACATTCACGCAGAGAAAGCAACTATGGAGTGATGTTTGTATGCCTACTAAACTATAGTTTGGAGGATGTAACTCTCGGGGGGTGGTTCGTAGGCCTGCTAAACTCTATTTTCAATGAAGTGTTAAAATCATATACAGGAACGCTTACATTCACTCAGAGAAAGCAACGTTGGGGTGGCCGTTTTTGAGCATACTAAACTCCACTTTGTAAGAGGTACGAGAGACATAAATACGAACGCTTACATTAACACAGAGAAAGCAAATACGGGGTGCTGTAGTGCAGGCATGCTAAACTATAGATTGGAAGAAGTTGGAAAGCTGACAGTCACTTAGAGAAAGCAACTCTTGGCGGGTGATTTTTTCAGTCTGCTAAATTGTATTTTGAAAGACGTGTCAGAGTCTTATATACAAACGCTTACATTCATGCGTAGAAAGAAACTATGGGCTGATGTGTTGTGGGGATGCTAAACTGCAGTTTGGAAGGAGTTCGAGAGTGTTATATAGGATAACTTACAGTCACCTAGAGAAAGCAACACTCGGGACAGCTTTGCAAGCCTGTAAACTCTAACTAGCAGCAATTGTGAGAGTCAAACATGGGAATGCTTACATTCACTCAGAGAACACAACGTTTGGTGGTGGTTTGTAGGCATAATAACTGTAGTTCAGAAGAAGTAGGAGAGTCATATATATGAACGGTTACATTCACGCAGAGAAAGCAACTGTTGGGTGGCGTATGTATGCATGCTAATCTGTAGTTTGGAGGAAGTGCGAGAGTCATATCTGGGGAAAATTACAGTCACCTAGAGAAAGCAACTCTCGGGAGATTGTTTCTAAGCATGCTAAATTCTAATTTGCATCAATTGTGAGAGTCAAATATGGGAACGCTTACATTCACTCAGAGAACGCAACGTTTGGGTGGTGGTTTGTAAGCATTCTAAACTGTATTTTGGAGGAAGTAGGAGAGTCATATATACGAATGCTTACATTCACGCAGAGAAAGCAACTCTGGGGTCGTATATTGTTGGCATGCTAAACTGTGGTTTGGAAGAAGTTCGAGAGCCTTACATAAGAAAGATTACAGTGACACAGAGAAAAACAACTCTCTGTAGTTTGTTGGTAGGTCTGCTAAACTGTAATTGGGATGAAGTGTGAGAATGCTTGCATTCACTCAGAGAAAGAACGTTGTCGTGATGGTTTGTAGGAATAAATGCTGTAGTTCAAAAGAAGGAGAGTCATATATGAACGGTTACATTCACGCAGAGAAAGCAACTGTGGGGTGGCCTATGTAATCATCATAATCTATAGTTTGGAGGAAGTTCGAGAGTCATATGTGGGAAAAATTAGAGTCACGTAGAGAAATTGGAACCATCGGGTGTTGTGTAGGTCTGCTAAATTCTATTTTGGAAGAAGAGTGAGAGTCATATATAGGAACGCTTATGTTCACTCAGAGAAATCAACGATGGGGCGCTGTATTGTTGGCATGCCAAACTGTAGTTTGGAAGAAGTTCGAGAGTCTTATATAGGAAAGTTTACAGTCACCTAGAGAATGCAACTCACAGGAGGTGGTTTGTGGGCCGCTAAGCTCTAATTTGGATGAAGTGAAAGAGGCATACATGGATATGCTTCATTCACTCAGAGAAAGGTAAATTGGGGTGGCGGTTTTTAGGTATACTAAACTCCAGTTTGGAAGAAGTACGAGAGTCATATATATGAACGCTTATATGGACGCAGAGAAAGCAACTATGGGGTGGTGTTTTGTAGGCATGCTAAAATATAATTTGGAAGAAGTTTGAAAGCTGACAGTGACTTAGAGAATGCAACTCTCGGCGGTTGATTTTGAGGTCTGCTAAATTGTATTTTGAAAGAAGTACCAGAGTCATATATAAAATCTCTTACATTTATGCTGAGAAAAACTATGTGGTGATGTTTTGTTGGCGTGCTGAAATGTAGTTTCGAAGAAGTTCGACAGTCTTTTATAGGAAACCTTACAGTCCCCTAGAGGAAGCAACTTTCGAGAGATGATTTGTAAGCCTGCTAAACTCTACCTTGCATCATTTGTGACTGTCATACATGGGAACGCTAACATTCTCTCAGAGAACTTAACTTTTGGGTGGTTGTTTGTAAGCATACTAAACGGTATTTTGGAAGTAGCAGAGTCATATATATGAGCGCTTACATTCACCCAGAGAGGGCCACTATGGGGTGGTGTTTTTAGGCCTGCTAAAATATAATTTGGAAGAAGTTCGAAAGCTGACAGTGACATGGAGAAGGCAACTCTCGGTGGTTGATTTTGAGGTCTGCTAAATTGTATTTTGAAAGAAGTACCAGAGTCATATATAAAATCGCTTATATTTATGCTGAGAAAGAAACTATGTGGTGATATTTTGTTGGCGTGCTGAAATGTAGTTTCGAAGAAGTTTGACAGTCTTTTATAAGAAAGCTTACAGTCCCCCAGAGGAAGCAACTTTCGAGAGATAGTTTGTAAGCCTGCTAAACTCTACTTTGCATCATTTGGAACAGTCATACTTGGGAAAGCTAACATTCTCTCAGAGAACGCAACGTTTGGTTGGTTGTTTGTAAGCATACTAAACTGTATTATGGAGGAAGTAGCAGAGTCATATATACAAGTGCTTACATTGACGCAGAGAGGGCAACTATGGGGTGGTGTTTTGTAGGCATGCAAATCTCTAGTTGCGAAGAAGTTAAGAGTAATAGGAAAGCTTACAGTCTCATAGAGAAAGCAACCCTTGGGGGCCGGTTTGTAGTTCTGCTAAATTCTATTTTGGATGAAGTGTGAATCATAAACGGGAACGCTAACATTCACTCAGAGAAAGCAGGGTTGCGGTGGTGGTTTTTAGTCACACTAAACTGGAGTTTGGAGGAAGTACGAGAATAAAAGAATGCTTACATTCACTCAGAAAAAGCAACGTTGGGGAGGTGGTTTGTAGGTGTACTATACTTTGGAAGAAGTACGAGCGTGATGCATAGGAACGCTTACATTCACGCAAACTATGGGGTGGCCTTTTGTTGGTATGCTAAACTATGTTCCAAAGTCATATATAGGAAAGCTTATAGTGAGAGAAAGCAACTCTCAGGCGGTGTTTTGTAGGTCCGGTAAATTGCATTTTGAAAGCAGTCCGAGATTCATATAAGGGAAAGCCTATATCCACTCAGAGAAAGCAATGTTGGGCTGGTGGTTTGTAGGCATACTAAACTGTATTTTGGAACTCGTATGTATGATTCTCACACTTGATCCAAATTAGAGTTAACCAGGCCTATAAACCACATCCTGAAAGTTGCTTTCTCTAGGTGAATGTAAGCTTTCCTATATAAAACTCTCGAACTTCTTCCAAACTACAGTTTAGCATGCCAACAATACACCACCGGATCGTTGCTTTCTCTGAGTGAACATAAGCATTCCCTTATATGAATCTCTTTTTCCAAAATAGAATGTAGCAGACCTACAAACCAGTCCCCGATGGTTGATTTAGCTATGTGACTGTAATTTTCCCTAGATATGACTCTCGAATTTCCTCCAAACTATAGATTAGCACGCGTACATACGGTACCCAACAGTTGCTTTCTCTGCGTGAATGTAACCGTTCATATATATGACTTTCCTACTTCTTCAGAACTACAGTTATTATGGCCACAAACCACAACCCAAACGTTGCGTTCTGAGTGGATGTAAACCTTCCCATGTTTGACTTTAACAATCGGTGCAAATTAGTTTAGCAGGCTTAGAAACCATCTCCCGAGAGTTGCTTTCTCTAGGTGACTGTAAGCTTTCCTATATAAGACTCTCGAACTTAGAAGTTTTGTGGGCAGTTTAGCATGCCCACAAAACATCACCCCATAGTTTCTTTCTCTGCATGAATGTAACCGTTTGTAACTATGACTCTGGTACTTATTTCAAAACACAATTTAGCAGACCTAAAAATCACCCGCAGAGAGTTTCTTTCTCTAAGTGACAGCTTTCGAACTTCTTCCAAACTACAGTTTAGCATGCCTAAAAACACGAACCCATAGTGGCTTTCAGTGCCTGAATGTAAGCGGTTCTATATGTGATTCTTTTGCTTCTTCCAAATTACAGGTTAGTATACCTACAAACCACCACCCCAACGTTGCTTTCTCTGAGTGAATGTAAGCGTTCCTGTATAAGATTCTAACACTTCATTGAAAATAGAGTTTAGCAAGCCTACGAACCACCGCCAGAGAGTTGCTTTCTCTAAATGACTGTAAGCTTCCCAGATATGACTCTCGAACATCCTCCAAACTATAGTTTAGTAGGCATACAAACATCACTCCATAGTTGCTTTTTCTGCATGAATGTAAGCGTTCCTATATATGATTCTCGTACTTCCTCCAAACTAGAGTTTAGTATGCCTACAAAACACAACCCCATCCTTGATTTCTCTGAGTCAATGTACGTGGTCCCCAATATGACTCTCCCCCTTCTTCCAAAGTAGAGTTTTGCAGGCCTACCGTCCATCCCCCGTAAATTGGTTTCTATAAATGAGGGTACGCTTTCCTATATAACTTCTTCCAAACTAGAGATTAGCATGGGTGCAAAAAATTCACCACATAATTGCTTTCTCTGCATGAATGTAAGCGTTCCCATATATCATTCTCCTACTTCTTCCAAACTAGAGTTTAGTATGCCTACAAACCACCACACCATCGTTGCTTTCTCTGAGTGAATGTAACCCTTTCCATATATGACGCTCAGTCTTAAACCACAATAGAGTTTAGCACGCCTACATTCCACAACCAGAGATTTGCTTTCTCTAAGTGACTCTAAGCTTTCTTATATGTGATTCTCAAACTTCGTCCAAACTAGATTTTAGCATGCCTACAATACACCACCCCACAGATGCTTTCTCTGCATGAATGTAAGTGTTCTTATATATGACACTGGTACTTCTTTCAAAATACAATTTAGCAGACCTAAAAATCCACCGCCAAGAGTTTCTTTCTCTAAGTGACTGTCTGCTTTCAAACTTCTTCCAAATTATATTTTAGCATGCCTACGAAACACCACCCCATAGTTGCTTTCTCTGCATCCATATAAGCGTTCATATATATGTCTCTCGTACTTCTTCCAAACTGGAGTTCAGTATACCTAAAAACCGGCACCCCAACTTACCTTTCTCTGAGTGAATGAAGCATATCCATGTATGCCTCTTTCACTTCATCCAAATTAGAGTTTAGCGGCCTACAAACCACCTCCTGTGAGTTGCTTTCTCTAGGTGACTGTAAACTTTCCTATATAAGACTCTCGAACTTCTTCCAAACTACAGTTTGGCATGCCAACAATACAGCGCCCCATCGTTGATTTCTCTGAGTGAACATAAGCGTTCCCATATATGACTCTCACTCTTTTTCCAAAATAGAATTTAGCAGACCTACACACCAGCCCAAGATGGTTCCTTTCTCTAAGTGACTCTAATTTTCCCCAGATATGACTCTCGAACTTTCTCCAAACTACAGATTATGATGATTACATACACCACCCCACAATTGCTTTCTCTGCGTGAATGTAACCATTCATATATGACTCTCCTACTTCTTCGAACTACAGTTGTTATTCCTACAAACCACCACGACAAAGTTCTTTCTCTGAGTGAATGCAAGCGTTCTCACACTTCATCCAAATTACAGTTTAGCAGACCTACCAACAAACTACAGAGAGTTGTTTTCTCTGTGTCAGTGTAATCTTTCCTATATAAGGCTCTCGAACTTCTTCCAAACCACAGTTTAGCATGCCAACAAAATACGACCCCAGAGTTGCTTTCTCTGCATGAATGTAAGCATTCGTATATATGACTCTCCTACTTCCTCCAAAATACAGTTTAGAATGCTTACAAACCACCACCCAAACGTTGCGTTCTCTGAGTGAATGTAAGCGTTCCCATGTTTGACTCTCACAATTGATGCAAATTAGAGTTTAGCATGCTTAGAAACAATCTGCCGAGAGTTACTTTCTCTAGGTGACTGTAAGCTTTCTTATATAAGACTCGCGAACTTCTTCCAAACTACAGTTTAGCATGCCAACGAAACACTGCCCCATCGTTGATTTCTCTGAGTGAACATAAGCGTTCCCACATATGACTTTCTCTCTTCTTCCAAAATAGAATTTAGCAGATCTACAAAACGGCCCCCGATGGTTGCTTTCTCTAAGTGACTGCAATTTTCCCCAGATAGGACTCTCGAACTTCCTCCAAAGTATACATTAACATGCGTACATACGCCACCCAACAGTTGCTTTCTCTGCGTGAATGTAACCGTTCATATATATGACTCTCCTACTTCTTCCAAACTATAGTTATGATGCCTACAAATCACCACCCAAACGTTGTGTTCTCTGAGTGAATGTAAGCGTTCCCATGTTTGACTCTCACAATTGCTGCTAATTAGTGTTTACAGGCTTGCAAAGCTGTCCCGAGTGTTGCTTTCTCTAGGTGACTGTAAGTTATCCTGTATAACACTCTTGAACTCCTTCCAAACAGCAGTTTAGCATGCCAACAACACATCACCCCATAGTTTCTTTCTCTGCATGAATGTAAGCGTTTGTCTATATGACTCTGGTACGTCTTTCAAAATACAATTTAGCAGACCTAAAAATCACCCGCCAAGAGTTGCTTTCTGTAAATGACTGTCAGCTTTCTAACTTCTTCCAATCTATAGTTTAGCATGCCTGCACTACAGCACCCCATATTTTCTTTCTCTGTGTTAATGTAGGCGTTCCTATATATGTCTCTCGTACCTCTTCCAAAGTAGAGTTTAGTATGCTCAAAAACGGCCACCCCAACGTTGCTTTCTCTGAGTGAATGTAAGCGTTCCTGTATATGATTCTAACACTTCATTGAAAATAGAGTTTAGCAGGCCTACGAACCACCCCCTCAAGAGTTGCTTTCTCTAAATGACTGTAAACTTCCCAGATATGACTCTCGAACATCCCCCAAACTATAGTTTAGTAGGCATACAAACATCACTCCATAGTTGCTTTCTCTACATGAATGTAAGCGTTCCTATATATGATTCTCGTACTTCTTCCAAACTAGAGTTTAGTATGCCTACAAACCACAACCCCATCGTTGATTTCTCTGAGTCAATGTACGCTGTCCCCAATAAGACTCTCCCCCTTCTTCCAAAGTAGAGTTTTGCAGGCCTACAAACCATCCCCCTAAAGTTGGTTTCTATAAATGACAGTACGTTTTCCTATATATTACTCTTTAACTTCTTGCAAAATAGAGATTAGCATGGCTACAAAAAAGCCACCCCATAATTGCTTTCTCTGCATGAATGTAAGCGTTCCCATATATCATTCTCCTACTTCTTCCAAACTAGAGTTTAGTATGCCTACAAACCACCACATCATCGTTGCTTTCTCTGAGTGAATGTAAGCCTTCCCATATATGACTCTCACTCTGAAACTAAAATAGAGTTTAGCACGCCTACATTCCACACCCAGAGATTTGCTTTCTCTAAGTGACTCTAAGCTTTCTTATATGTGATTCTCAAACTTCGTCCAAACTAGAGTTTAGCATGCCTAGAAAACACCACCCCACAGTTGCTTTCTCTGCATGAATGTAAGCGTTTGTATATATGACTCTGGTACTTCTTTCAAAATACAATTTAGCAGACCGAAAAATCCACCGCTGAGAGTTGCTTTCTCTAAGTGACTGTCTGCTTTCGAACTTCTTCCAAATTATATTTTAGCATGCCTACAAAACACCACCCCATAGTTACTTTCTCTGCATCAATATAAGCGTTCATATATATGCCTCTCTCACTTCATCTAAATTAGAGTTTAGCAGGCCTACAAACCACACCCCGTGAGTTGCTTTCTCTAGGTGACTGTAAACTTTCCTATATAAGAATCTCCAACTTCTTTCAAACTACACCATGCCAACAAAACACCACACCGTGGTTGCTTTCTCTGAGTGAACATAAGCGTTCCCATATATGACTCACACTCTGTTTCCAAAATAGAATTTAGCAGATCTACAAACCAGCCCAAGATGGTTCCTTTCTCTAAGTGACTGTAATTTTCCCCAGATATGACTCTCGCACTTCCTCCAAACTACAGATTAACATGCATACCTACGCCACCCCACAGTTGCTTTCTCTGCGTGAATGTAACCGTTCATATATATGACTCTCCTACTTCTTCCCAACTACAGTTATTATGCCTTCAAACCATCACGATAATGTTTCTTTCTCTGAGTGAATGAATGCAAGCGTTCTCACATTTCATCCAAATTAGAGTTTAGCAGGCCTACCAATAAACTTCCGAGAGTTGTTTTCTCTGTGTCACTGTAATCTTTCCTATATAAGACTCTCGAACTTCTTCCAAACCACAGTTTAGCATGCCAACAAAATACGACCCCAGAGTGGCTTTCTCTGCCTGAATGTAAGCGTTCATATATATGACTCTCGTACTTCCTCCAAAATACAGTTTAGAATGCCTACAAACCACCACCCAAACGTTGCGTTCTCTGAATGAATGAAATCATTCCCATGTTTGACTCTCACAATTGATGCAAAGTAGAGTTTAGCAGGCCAAGAAAGGATCTCCCGAGAGTTGCTTTCTCTAGGTGACTGTAAGCTTTCCTAAATAAGACTCTCCAACTTCTTCCAAACTACAGGTTAACATGCCCACAAAACATCACCCCATAGTTTTTTCTTTGCATGAATGTAAGCATTAGTATATATGACTCTGGTACTTCTTTCAAAATACAATTTAGCAGACCTAAAAATCACCCACCAAGAGTTGCTTTCTCTAAGTGACTGTTCAGGTTTAGAACTTCTTCCAAACTATAGCATGCTTACAAAACACCACCCCGTAGTTGCTTTCTCTGGGTGAATGTAAACGTTCCCAAATATCATTCTCGTACTTCTTCCAAACTATTTAGTATGCCTACAAAAACCAGCCCAATGTTGTTTCTCTGAGGGAATGTAAGCGGTCCCATGTTTGACTCTCACACTTCATCCAAATTAGAGTTTAGCATGTGTACAAACAATCTCCCGAGAGTTGCTTTCCCTAGGTGATGGTAATCTTTCCTGTATAAGGTTCTCCAACTTCTTCCAAACTGCAGTTTAGCATGCCTACAAAACCTGACGCCATAAGTGCTTTCTCTGGTGAATGTAAGTGTTCCTATATAGGACTCTCGTACTTCTTCCAAACTACAGTTTAGTATGCCCTACAAATCACCACCCAAACGTTGTTTTCTCTGAGTGAATGTAAGCGTTCCCATATATGATTCTCACACTTCAACCAAAATAGAGTTTAGCAGGCCTACATTCCACACCCAGAGAGTTGCTTTCTCTACGTGACTGTAAACTTTCCTATATATGACTCTCAAACTTCGTCCAAACTAGAGTTTTGCAAGCCTACAAAACACCACCCCATAGTTGTTTTCGGTGCCGGAATGTAAGCGGCTCTACATGTGATTCTTTTGCTTCTTCCAAATGACAGGTTAGTATGCCTAGGAACCACAACCACGACGTTGCTTTCACTGAGTTCCCATATATTATTCTAACACTTCATTGAAAATAGAGTTTAGCAGGCCTACGAAACACCCCCAGAGAGTTGCTTTCTCTAAGTGACTGTAAGCTTCCCAGATATGACTCTCGAACTTCCTCCAAACTATATTTTAGTAGGCATACAAACATCACTCCATAGTTGCTTTCTCTGCATGAGGGTAAGCGTTCCTATATACGATTCTCGTACTTCTTCCAAACTAGAGTTGAGTATGCCTACAAATCACAATCCCATCGTTGATTTCTCTGAGTGAATGCACTCGGTCCCCAATATGACTCTCCCCCTTCTTCCAAACTGGAGTTTTGCAGGTGTACAAAACATCCCCCAAGAGTTGCTTTCTATGACTGTACCCTTTCCTATATATTACTCCTTAACTTCTTCCAAACTAGAGATCAGCATGGCTACAAAAACGCCACCCCATAATTGCTTTCTCTACGTGAATGTAAGCGTTCCCATATATCATTCTCCTACTTCTTCCAAACTAGAGTTTAGTATGCCTACAATCCACCACGCCGTCGTTGCTTTCTCTGAGGGAATGTAAGCCTTCCCATATATGACTCTCACTCTTAAACCAAAATAGAGTTTAGCAGGCCTACATTCCACACTCAGAGATTTGCTTTCTCTAAGTGACTGTAAGCTTTCTTATATGTGATTCTTAAACTTCGTCCAAACTAGAGTTTACCATGCCTATAAAACACCACCCCATAGTTACTTTCAGTGCGTCAAAATGTATGTGTTCCTATATGTGATTCTCGTGCTTCTTCCAAACTGCAGTTTAGTAAGCCTACAAACAACCCCATCGTTGCTTTCTCTGAGGGAATGTAAGCGTTCTCATATATGACTCTCACACTTCAACCAAAACAGGGTTTTGCAGGCCTACAAACCACCCGCCAAGACTTGCTTTTTCAAAGTGGCTGTTACCTTTCCTATATAGGACTCTGGAACTTCTCCCAAGCTAGACTTTAACATGTCTACCTGACACTACTCCGTAGTTGCTCTCGCTGTGTGAATGTAAGCGTTCCTATATATGAGTCTTGTACTTCTTCCTAACTAGCATCTGGCATGCCAAAATAACACTCCCCCATAGTTGCTTTCTTTGAGTCAATGTAAACATTCCTATATATGTCTCTCGCACTTCTTCCAAACTAGAGTTATGTCTACAAACCAATCCCCGACAGCTGTTTTCTCTGAACGAATTTAAGCGTTCCTATATAGGACTATGGCACTTCCTCCAAACTAGAGTTTAGCAAGCCTACACTCCACCCCCGTTCATTGCTTTCTCTAAGTTACTGTAAGCTTTCCTATACATGGCTCTCGAAATTTTCCAAACTAGAGTTAGCATGCCTACTATACACCTACACATAATTGCTTTGTCTGAGTGA
Source organism: Eulemur rufifrons (assembly GCF_041146395.1). NCBI lineage: Eukaryota > Metazoa > Chordata > Mammalia > Primates > Lemuridae > Eulemur > Eulemur rufifrons. The sequence goes on along the minus strand of NC_091011.1, from coordinate 1,496,255 downwards.
ATATAAGCCTTCCTATATATGACTGTCGCACTTTTTCCAAATTAGAGTGTAGCCAGCCTGGAAAGCACCCCTTATAGTTGCTTTCATTGAGTGAATGTTAACATTCCTATGTATGACTCTCGCAACTTTTCCAATCTAAGATTTTAGCAATGCTACAAATCCCCCGCCGAGAGTTCCTATACATAACTGTCCTCTTTTTCCAAGCTAGAGTTTAGGAAGCCTAGAAACCGTCCCCCCGTAGACGCTTTATGTGAATGTAAGCGTTCCTATATATGACTCTCGCCTTCCTCCAAACTAGAGCTTAGCAAGCCTACAAACCAACTCCCTATAATTGCTTTCTCTGAATGAATGATATCGTTCCTATATCAGACTCTCGAACTTCTTCCAAACCAGAGTTTAACAAGCCAAAAAAGCACCCCCCATAGATGCTTCCTCTAACTCAAAGCTAATATTCCTATATATGATTCAGCTTCTTCATCCAAACTAGAGTAAGGCAAGCCTACAAATCACACACCAATAGTTGCTTTCTATCAGTAAATGTAAGCATCCCTATATATGACTATAGCAATTCTTCCAAACTGGAGTTTAGCAAGCCTACAGACCCCAGGATCCCACTCCATAGTACCCTGGGCATTGGCGCCTGCCTGTCATGCAGGACATAGGGGCGGACCCTCATCTCAGACACGGCATTGGTGGATTGTAGGCTTTTTTAAGTTTTTGAATTGAAGAAGTCTGAGAATTGGAATTGGGTTTAGGGTAAGGTTAGGTGTTAGGGACTAGGATTAGGTTTAGGGGTTAGGGTTTTAGGTTAGAATTAGGGTTAGGATTACTGTTAGGGTTAGAGATTAGGATTATGTTTAGTGGTTGGGTTTAGGTTTAGGGTGAGAGGCAAGAGTAAGGGTCAGGGATTAGGGTTACTGTTAGGAGTTAGATTCAGGGCTTACTAAGGGTTTGGTTTAGAGATAGGGTTAGGGCTTACGTTTAACGGTGTGTGTTAGGGCACGGGCCCTGTCTAATGTACGGGGCACTGTGGATGTGGAGCAAGGCTGCGTCCCCACTTCATCGTACCCTGGGTGTTGGGCTTCAACTGTCACGCAGGACAAAGGCAGCGGCTCATCTCACGCATGGTTAGGATTAAGGTTTAAGGTTAGGGTCAGGGTTGAGGGTTAGGGTGAGGGTTAACAGTTAGAGTTAGGGCAAGGGGGTTAGGGATAGGGTTAGGGTTAAGGGTTAGGTTTATGGTTCAGGTTTAAGGTTAGCATTAGAGGGTAGGGTTAGTGTAACTGTAGGTCAGTGTTGGGGTTAAATCTCTAGGCATTAGGGTAAAGGTTAGTGTTATGGTTAAGAATTAGGGTTAGGGTTAGTGTTGGTAGGGTTAAGATTAGGGTTGGCGTTTCAGAATTAGGGATTAGATGTTATGGTTATGGCTAGGAGTTAGGGTTAGAATTACGGTATAGGCTTGTTCTCAGGGTGTCATGCATTTACGTTAAGATAAGGGGTTGAAGTTAGGGTTACGGTGAGGTTTACGTGTTAAGGTGAGCAGTAGGATCAGGGTTAGGTGTTATGTTCTGGATTAGGGTTATGGGTGACGGGTAGGGTTTATGCTTAGGGCATGGGCCCTGTATGCACTAGGAGGTGAAGTTAGGAGTCTGTGATGGTCGCTGAGAACACACTCTATCCCACTCAGTGTATGGGCCTCTCGGTTTCATGCCGGACACTGTGGCAGAGCCGGCTTTCATGCATGGCTTAGTAGGATTGTAGGCTTTCAAAACTCTGAGAAAACAAGAAGTCTGAGAATTAGATTTAGGGTTAAAATTACGGCACGGTTTAGGGAGGAAGATTAGTGATAGGGTGAGGGCTTAGGGTTAGGGTATAGGGTTAGGGTTAGGGTTGTGGTAGGGTGAAAGTTAGGGTTTTCATTTTAGAAATAGGGATGAGGTGTTATGGTTATGACTATGGTTTAGGATTAGAATTATGGGATAGGGCTTCTTCTCAGGGTGTTATGCATTAACGTTAAGTTAAGGGGATAAGTTAGCATTACGGGGAGGTTTATGGTTTACGTTTAGGAATAGGATCATGGTTAGGTGTTATGTTCAAGGTGAGGGTTATCTGTTAGGGGCAGTGCTTATACTTAGCGTACAGGCCCTGTCTGCACTGGGCGGCGGGCGGGGGTTAGGGAGATAGGATTGTCCCCGGGAACCCACTCTATCTAACGCTGGGTGTGGATTCCTGGGTTTCATGCAGGACACAGTGGCAGAGCCCCCTTTAACTCATGGCATGGGAGGATTGTAGGCTTTCTAAACTCTGAGAAAGCAAGATGTCTGAGAATTAGATTTAGGGGTAGGATTACGGTAATGTTTAGGGATGAAGATTAGTGTTAGGGTGGAGTCTTAGGGTTAGGGGTTAGGGTTAAATGTTAGTGTTAGGTTTAACAGTTACAGTTAGGTTTACGTTTAAGATTCAGGGTTAGGGTTAAGGTTTGGGTTTAGCGTTTGGCACAGGGTTAGGCTTCAGTATTAGCCTTACGGATAAGTATTAGGAGTAGGGTTAGGGTTAAGGGTTAGTGTCAGGGTTAATGGTAAGTTTCAAGTTTGAGGGTTAGGGTTGCGGTTAGGGTTAGGTTTAGCGTTAGGGATTAGGGTTAGGCTTAGGGTTAAAGGATAGTATTATGGTTAAGTGTTGGGCTTAGGGTTAGGGTTTAGTGTTAGGGTTATCATTAAGGATTAGGGTTAGGGTCAGGGTTAAATGCTTGGGTGCGGGTAATGGTTAGGGTCAGGGTTAAGGTTTACGGATAGCGTTAGTGTTAAGGGTTATGGGTAGGTTTAGGGTTCAGGGTTAGAGTTACCATTAGGGCTTAAGGTTAGGATTAGGCGGGAGGTTAGATTTAGGGTTAAATCTAGGCGTTAGGGTAAGGGCTAGGTTTAGGGTTAAGAGATAGGGTTAGGTTTAATGCTTAGGTTTAGGGTTAGGGTTTGGGGTTAAAGTAAGTGTTAGGGTTTAGGTTTAAGGATCAAAGGTTAAGGTTATTTTTAGCTGTAGTGTTAGGGTTAGGGATAAGGAATACCATTAGCATTAAGGGTCTTCCTTACTGTAGGGTTAAGGGTAAGGCTTAGAGTTAAAGGTTAAGGTTAGGGTCAGTGTTAAGAATTAGGCTGGGTGCGGTGGCTCACACCTGTAATCCTAGCACTCTTGGAGGCCGAGGTGTGAGGATAGTTTGAGCTCAGGAGTTCGAGACCAGCCTTAGCAAGAGCGAGACACCATCTCTACTAAAAATAGAAAGACATTATATGGACAGCTAAAAAATCTATATAGAAAAAATTAGCCAGGCATGGTGGTGCATGCCTGTAGTCCCAGGTACTCGGGAGGCTGAGACAGGAGGATCGCCTGAGCTCAGGAGTTTGAGGTTGCTGTGAGTTAGACTGATGCCACGGCACTCACTCTAGCCTGGGCAACAGAGTGAGACTCTCTCAAAAAAAAAAAAAAAAAAAAAGAATTAGGGTGAGGGTTAACGGTTAGGGTAAAGGTTAAGCGTTAGGGTTAGGGATTAGCGATTAAGGTTTTTGGTTAGTGTTAGGGTTAGAGGTTAGGAGTTAGTGTTTTATGAAGGGGTATGGTTAGTATTAGGATTGGGGTTAGAGTTAGGGTTAGGTATAGGGGTTAGATATAGGGGTTAATTTTAGGGTAAAAGGATAGGATTAGGGTTATGGGTTGGACTTAGGTTTAGGGTTAAAGTTTACTGCTAGGGTTAGGGATAGGGTTCAGGGTTAGCTTTAGCGGTTATGGTTAGGGTTAGGTGTTAGGTTAGTGTCAGGGTTAGGTCTAGTCGTGAGGGTAAGGTTTAGGGTTAGCTTTAAGAGCTAGGGTTAGGTTTAATGGTTAGGATTAAGATTAGGGTTAAGGGTTAGGGTAAGGCTTAGAGGTTAGGGTGAAGGGTTAGGGTTTTTGTTAGGCATAGCGTTGGGGTTAGAAGTAAGGGTTACTGTCAGTGTTAGGGTTGTAGGTAGGGTAACGGTTATGGTTAGCGGTTTAGAATTAGGGTTAGGGATTAGGTGTTCCAGTGATGACTAGGAGATAGGGTTAGAATTATGGGATAGGGGTTGTTCTCAGGGAATGGGTTATGCATTAACGTTAGGATAAGAGGTTAAAGTTAGGCTCACGGTGAGGTTTACGTGTTAAGGGGAGAAATAGGAACAGGGTTGGGTGTTATGTTCAGGGTTAGGGTTATCTGTTAAATGTATTGTTTATGCTTAGCGCACAGGCCCTGTCTGCATTAGGCGGGCGGGGGGATTTTAGGGGGCTGGGATTGTCACCGGGAACCCACTCCATCCTGCTCTGGGTATGGGCCCATGGGTTTCATGCAGGACACAGTGGCAGAGCCTCCTTTCACGCATGTCATGGGAGGATTGCAGGCTTTCTAAACTCTAAGAAAGCAAGAAGTCTGAGAATTAGATTTAGGATTAGGATTATGGTTAGGGTTAAGGATGAAGTTTAGTGTCAGGGTGATGGCTTAAGGTTAGGGATTAGGGTTAGGGTTAAAGGTTACTCTTAGGTTTAATGGTTACAGTTCAGTTTAGGGTTGAAGTTTACGGTTAGGGTTAAGTTGCGGGGTTAGGGTTTGGTACACGTTTGGGGTTAAGTGTTAGGTTTAGGGTTGAAGATTAGGATTAGGGTTAGGATTAAAGGTTAGCGTGATATTTAACGCTTAGGGTTAAGGTTAAGAGTTAGGGTTAAGTGTTAGGGTTAGGGTTAGTTTTAGGGTTAGAGTTATGTGCTATGGTTTCTGTTAGGGGTTAGGGTTAGGTTTACTATTCACGGTTAGTGTTACGTTTAGAAGTTAGCATTAGGGTTAGGGATTAGTTTTAGGGTAAGGGTTTAGAGTTAGTGTTGAGCTTTAGGCTCGGGGCTTAGGTTCAGGGTCAGGGATTAGGGTTGGTGGTAGGGCTTAGCTTTAGCGGTCAGTTTAAGGGCACAGGACCTGGTTAATCTACGGTGAGTGGGGTGCGGTCGGAATAACCACGAAAGCACAGCATCATTCCCTGGGTCTTGGGAGAGGACCTACATGCAGGACTCAAGCGGAGCCTCATCTGACACATGGCATGGCTGTATTGTAGGCTTGCTTCACTCTGGGAATGGAAATAGTGTGAGAATTAGGGTTGGGGTTTTGGTTAGGGGTTAGGTTTCGAGTCAAGGTTAGGTCCTAGGGATTAGGGGTTAGGGTTAGAGTTAGTGTTACGTGTTAGGTGTTAAGTCTTGGTTAGGGGGCCAGGGTAAGGTTTAGGGTTGGAGTTAGCATTAGGGTTGGGGGTTAGGGTTAAGGGAGAGGGTTAGGGTTCAGGGTGAGGGTTAGAGTGTTAACAGTTGGGGTTAGGCTTAGGAGGTAGGGATAGTGTTAGGGTTAAGGGTTAGGAGCATGGTTCAGGTTTAAGGTTAGCATTAGGGGTTGGGGTTAGTGTTAACTGTAGGTCAGTGTTGGGGTTAGATCTCTAGGCATCTTGGTAAAGGTTAGGGTTAGGGTTAAGAGTTAGGGTTCTGTTTAATGGTTAGGATTGGGAATAGGGTTAAGGGTTAGGGTTAAGGTTAGGGGTTATGACTAAGGATCAACGGTTAGGGTTCCTTTTAGGTGTAGGGTTAGGGTAAGGGGTTAGGGTTAGTGTTAGTGTTGTTGGTCAGGTTAAGGTTAGGGTTGGCGTTTCAGAATTAGGGATTAGGTGTTACCGTTATGGCTAGGAGTTAAGGTTAGAATGACGGTATAGGGCTTGTTCTCAGGGTGTCATGCATTAACGTTAAGATATGGGGTTAAAGTTAGGGTTACGGTGAGGTTTACCTGTTAAGGTGAGCAGTAGGTTCAGGGTTAGGTGTTATGTTCTGCGTTAGGCTTATGGGTGAGGGGTAGGGTTTATGCTTAGGGCACGGGCCCTGTATGCCCTAGGAGGCAAAGTTAGGTGTCTGTGATGGTCGCTGGGAACCCACTCTATCGCACGCACTGTATGGGGCTCTGAGTTTCATGCAGGACACTGTGGCAGAGCCTCCTTTGACGCATGGCATGGGAGGATTGCAGGCTTTCTAAACTCTAAGAAAGCAAGAAGTCTGAGAATTAGATTTAGGGTTAGGATTATGGTTAGGGTTAAGGATGAAGTTTAGTGTTAGGGTGAGGGTTTAGGGTTAGGTATTAAGGTTAGGGTTAAAGGTTATTCTTAGATTTAATGGTTACACTTTGGTTTAGGGTTGAGGTTTACGGTTAAGGTTAAATGAGGGGTTAGAGTTTGCTACATGGTTAGGGTTAAGTGTTAGGTTTAGGGTTGAAGATTAGGATTAGGGTTAGGATTAAAGGTTAGCGTGAGAGTTAACGCTTAGGGTTAAGGTTAAGAGTTAGGGTTTAGGGTTAGGGTTAGGGTTAGTTTTAGGGTTAGAGTTATTTGCTATGGTTTGTGTTAGGGGTTAGGGTTAGGTTTACTGTTCACGGTTAGGGTTACGTTTAGAGGTTAGCATTAGGGTTAGGGATTAGGTTTAGGGTAAGGGTTTAGAGTTAGTGTTGAGCTTTAGGCTCGGGGCTTAGGTTCAGAGTCAGGGATTAGGGTTGGTGGTAGGGCTTAGCTTTAGCGGTCAGTTTAAGGGCACAGGACCTGGTTAATCTACGGTGAGAGGTGTGCGGTCGGAGTCACCATGAAAGCACAACTTCATTCCCTGGACCTTGGGACAGGACCTACATGCAGGACTCAGGTGGAGCCTCATCTCACACATGGCATGGCTGTATTGTAGGCTTGCTTCACTCTGGGAATGGAAGTAGTGTGAGAATTAGGGTTGGGGTTGGGGTTAGGGGTTTCGAGTTAGGGGTTAGGTTTCGATTCAGGGTTAGGTGCTAGGGATTAGTGGTTAGGGTTAGAGTTAGTGTTAGAGGTTAGGTGTTAAGTCTGGGTTAGGGGGCCAGGGTAAGGTTTAGGGTTGGAGTTAGCGTTAGGGTTAGGGGTTTGGGTTGAGGGAGAGGGTTAGGTTTCAGGGTGAGGGTTAGAGGGTTAACAGTTGGGGTTAGGCTTAGGGGTAAGGGATAGTGTTAGGGTTAAGGGTTAGGAGCATGGTTCAGGTTTAAGGTTAGCATTAGGTTTTGGGGTTAGTGTTAACTGTAGGTCAGAGTTGGGGTTAGATCTCTAGGCATTAGGGTAAAGGTTAGGGTTAGGGTGAAGAGTTAGGGTTCTGTTTATTGGTTAGGATTGGGAATAGGGTTAAGGGTTAGGGTTAAGTTTAGGGGTTATGACTAACGATCAACGGTTAAGGTTACTTTTAGGCATAGGGTTAGGGTAAGGGGTTAGGGTTAGTGTTAGTGTTGTTGGTCGGGTTTAAGTTAGGGTTTGTGTTTCAGAATTAGGGATTAGGTGTTATGGTTATGGCTAGGAATTAGGGTTAGAATGACGGTATAGGGCTTGTTCTCAGGGTGTCATGCGTTAACGTTAAGATATGGGGTTAAAGTTAGGGTTACGGTGAGGTTTACCTGTTAAGGTGAGCAGTAGGATCAGGGTTAGGTTTTATGTTCTGGGGTAGGCTTATGGGTGAGAGGTAGGGTTTATGCTTAGGGCACGGGCCCTGTATGCTCTAGGAGGCAAAGTTAGGTGTCTGCGATGGTCGCTGGGAACCCACTCTATCGCACGCAGTGTATGGGCCTCTGGGTTTCATGCAGGACACTGTGGCAGATCCTCCTTTCACGCATGTCATGGGAGGATTGCAGGCTTTCTAAACTCTAAGAAAGCAAGAAGTCTGAGAATTAGATTTAGGGTTAGGATTATGGTTAGGGTTAAGGATGACCTTTAGTGTTAGGGTGAGGACTTAGGGTTAGGGATTAGGATTAGGGTTAAAGGTAACTCTTAGATTTAACGGTTACACTTTGGTTTAGGGTTGAGGTTTATGGTTAGGGTTAAGATGAGGGGTTAGGGTTTGGTACAGGGTTAGGGTTAAGTGATAGGTTTAGGGTTGAAGATTAGGATTAGGGTTAGGATTAAAGGTTTGCATGAGAGTTAACGCTTAGGGTTAAGGTTAAGAGATAGGGTTTAGGGTTAGGTTTAGGGTTAGGGTTAGTTTTAGGGTTAGAGTTATATGCTATGGTCTGTGTTAGAGGTTAGGTTTAGGTTTACTGTTCAGGGATAGGGTTACGTTTAGAGGTTAGCATTAGGGTTAGGGTTAGGGTTAAGGGATAGTATTAGGGTTAAGTGTTGGGCTTAGGGTTAGGGTTTAGTGTTAGGGTTATCATTAAGGATTAGGGTTAGGGTAAGGGTTAAATGCTTGGGTGCGGGTAATGGTTAGGGTCAGGGTTAAGGTTCACGGATAGGGTTAGTGTTAAGGCTTACAGGTTGGTTTAGGGTTCAGGGTTAGCGTTAGTTAGGGCTTAAGGTTAGGAATAGGCGGTAGGTTAGTTTTAGGGTTAAATCTAGGCGTTAGGGTAAGGGCTAGGGTTAGGGTTAAGAGATAGGGTTAGGTTTAATGCTTAGGATTGGGGTTAGGGTCTGGGGTTAAAGTAAGTGTTAGGGGTTAGGTTTAAGGATCAAAGGTTAGGGTTATCTTTAGCTGTAGTGTTAGCGTTAGGGATAAGGGATACCATTAGCATTAAGGGTCTTCCTTACTGTAGGGTTAAGGGTTAGGCTTAGAGTTAAAGGTTAAGGTTAGGGTCAGTGTTAAGAATTAGGGTGAGGGTTAACGGTTAGGGTAAAGGTTAAGCGTTAAGGTTAGGGATTAGCGATTAGGGTTCTTGGTTAGTGTTAGGGTTAGAGGTTAGGAGTTAGTGTGTTATGAAGGGGTATGGTTAGAATTAGGATTGAGGTTAGAGTTAGGGTTAGGTATAGGCGTTAGGTTTAGGGGTTAGTTTTAGGGTAAAAGGATAGGATTAGGGTTATGGGTTGGGCTTAGGTTTAGGGTTAAAGTTTACTGCTAGGGTTACGGATAGGGTTCAGGGTTAGCTTTAGGGGTTACGGTTAGGGTTAGGTGTTAGGTTAGTGTCAGGGTTAGGTCTAGTGGTTAGGGTAAGGTTTAGGGTTAGCTTTAAGAGCTAGGGTTAGGTTTAATGGTTAGGATTAGGATTAGGGTTAAGGGTTAGGGTAATGCGTAAGGGGATAGTGTGAAGGGTGAAGAATTAGGGTTTTTGTTAGGCATAGCTTTGGAGTTAGAAGTAAGGGTTATTGTCAGTGTTAGGGTTGTAGGTAGGGTTACGGTTAGGGTTAGTGGTTTAGAATTAGGGTTAGGGATTAGGTGTTACAGTGATGACTAGGAGATTGGGTTAGAATTATGGGATAGGAGTTGTTCTCAGGGAATGGGTTATGCATTAACGTTAGCATAAGAGGTTAAAGTTAGGCTCACGGTGAGGTTTACATGTTAAGGGGAGAAATAGGAACAGGGTTGGGTGTTATGTTCAGGGTTAGGATTATCTCTTAAAGGTATTGTTTATGCTTAGCGCACGGGCCCTGTCTGCCTTAGGAGGGCGGGGGGAGTTTAGGGGGCTGGGATTGTACCCGGGAACCCTCTCTATCATACTCTGGATATGGGCCCGTGGGTTTCATGCAGGTCACAGTGGTAGAGCCTCCTTTCATGCATGGCATGGGAGGATAGCAGGCTTTCTAAACTCTAAGAAAGCAAGAAGTCTGAGAATTAGATTTAGGGTTAGGATTATGGTTAGGGTTAAGGAGGAAGTTTAGTGTGAGGGTGAGGGCTTAAGGTTAGGGATTAGGGTTAGGGTTAAAGGTTACTCTTAGGTTTAACGGTTACAGTTCGGTTTAGGGTTGAGGTTTACGGTTAGGGTTAAGATGAGGGGTTAGGGTTGGTAGACGTTTAGGGTTAAGTGTTAGGTTTAGGGTTGAAGATTAGGATTAGGGTTAGGATTAAAGATTAGCATGAGATTTAACGCTTAGGGTTAAGGTTAAGAGTTAGGCTTTACGGTTAGGGTTAGGGTTAGTTTTAGGGTTAGAGTTATGTGCTATGGTTTGTGTTAGAGGTTAGGGTTAGGTTTATTGTTCACGGTTACGTTTATGTTTAGGGGTTAGCATTAGGGTTAAGGATGAGGTTTAGGGTAAGGGTTTAGAGTTAGTGTTGGGCTTTAGGCTCGGGGCTTAGGTTCAGGGTGAGGGGTTAGGGTTGGTGGTAGGGCTTAGCTTTAGCGGTCAGTTTAAGGGCACAGGACCTGGTTAATCTACGGTGAGAGGGGTGCGGTCGGACTCACCATGAAAGCACAACATCATTCCCTGGGCCTTGGGGGAGGACCTATATGCAGGACACAGTCGGAGCCTCATCTCACACATGGCATGGCTGTATTGTAGGCTTGCTTCACTCTGGGAATGGAAGTAGTGTGAGAATTAGGGTTGGGGTTGGGTTTAGGGTTTTTGAGTTAGGGGTTAGGATTCGAGTCAGGGTTAGGTGCTAGGGGTTAGTGGTTAGGGTTAGAGTTAGTGTTACGTGTTAGGTGTTAAGTCTGGGTTAGAGGGCCAGGGTAAGGTTTATGTTTGGAGTTAGCGTTAGGGTTAGGGGTTAGGGTTAAGGGATAGGGTTAGGTTTCAGTGTCAGGGTTAGAGGGTTAACAGTTGGGGTTAGGCTTAGGGGTTAGGTATAGTGTTAGGGTTAAGGGTTAGCAGCCTGGTTAAGGTTTAAGGTTAGCATTAGGTGTTGGGGTTAGTGTTAACTGTAGGTCAGTGTTGGGGTTAGATCTCTAGGCATTAGGGTAAAGGTTAGGGTTAGGGTTATGTTTGATGGTTAGGACTGGGAATAGGGTTAAGGTTTAGGGTTAAGTTTAGGGATAATGACTAAGGATCAACGGTTAGGGTTACTTTTAGGCGTAGGGTTAGGGTAAGCGGTTAGTGTTAGTGTTAGTGTTGTTGGTCGGGTTAAGGTTAGGGTTGGCGTTTCAGAATTAGGGATTAGGTGTTACGGTTATGGCTAGGAGTTAGGGTTAGAATGACGGTATAGGGCTTGTTCTCAGGGTGTCATGCATTAACGTTAAGATATGGGGTTAAAGTTAGGGTTACGGTGAGGTTTACCTGTTAAGGTGAGCAGTAGGATCAGGGTTAGGTGTTATGTTCTGGGTTAGGCTTATGGGTGAGAGGTAGGGTTTATGCTTAGGGCACGGGCCCTGTATGCCCTAGGAGGCAAAGTTAGGTGTCTGTGATGGTCGCTGAGAACCCACTCTACCGCACGCAGTGTATGGGCCTCTGGGTTTCATGCAGGACATTTTTGCAGAGCCTCCTTTCACCCATGGCATGGGAGGATTGCAGGCTTTCTAAACTTTAAGAAAGCAAGAAGTCTGAGAATTAGATTTAGGGTTAGGATTCTCGTTAGGGTTAAGGATGAAGTTTAGTGTTAGGGTGAGGGCTTAGGGTTAGGGTTAAAGGTTACTCTTAGATTTAACAGTTACACTTTGGTTTAGGGTTGAGGTTTACGGTTAGGTTTATGATGAGGGGTTAGAGTTTGGTACAGGGTTAGGGTTAAGTGTTAGGTTTAGGGTTGAAGATTAGGATTAGGGTTAGGATTAAAGGTTAGCGTGAGAGTTAACGCTTAGGGTTAAGGTTAAGAGTTAGGGTTTAGGGTTAGGGTTAGGGTTAGTTTTAGGGTTAGAGTTATGTGCTATGGTTTGTGTTAGAGGTTAGGGTTAGGTTTACTGGTCACAGTTAGGGTTACATTTAGGGGTTAGCATTAGGGTTAGGGTTAGGGTTAAGGGATAGGATTAGGGTTAAGTGTTGGGTTTAGGGTTAGGGTTTAGTGTTAGGGTTATCATTAAGGATTAGGGTTAGGGTCAGGGTTAAATGCTTGGGTGCGGGTAATGGTTAGGCTCAGGGTTATGGTTTACGGATAGCATTAGTGTTAAGGGTTACGGGTAGGTTTAGGGTTCAGGGTTAGCGTTAGCATTAGGGCTTAGGTTAGGATTACGCGATAGGTGGATTTAGGCTTAGATCTAGGCATTAAGGTAAGGGCTAGGGTTAGGGTTAAGAGATAGGGTTAGGTTTAATGCTTAGGATTAGGGTTAGGGTTTTGGGTTAAAGTAAGTGTTAGGGGTTAGTTTTAAGGAACAAAGGTTAGGGTTATTTTTAGCTGTAGTGTTAGGGTTAGGGATAAGGGATACCATTAGCATTAAGGGTCTTCCTTACTGTAGGGTTAAGGGTTAGGCTTAGAGTTAAAGGTTAAGGTTAGGGTCAGTGTTAAGAATTAGGGTGAGGGTTAACGGTTAGGGTAAAGGTTAAGCGTTAGGGTTAGGGATTAGCGATTAGGGTTTTTGGTTAGTGTTAGGGTTAGAGGTTAGGAGTTAGTGTGTTATGAAGGGGTATGGTTAGAATTAGGATTGAGGTTAGAGTTAGGGTTAGGTATAGGGGTTAGGTTTAGGGATTAGATTTAGGGTAAAAGGATAGGATTAGCGTTAAGGGTTGGGCTTAGGTTTAGGGTTAAAGCTTACTGCTAGGGTTAGGGATAGGGTTCAGGGTTAGCGATAGGGGTTAGGGTTAGGGTTAGGTGTTAGGTTAGTGTCAGGGTTAGTTCTAGTCATGAGGGTAAGGTTTAGGGTTAGCTTTAAGAGCTAGGCTTAGGTTTAATGGTTAGGATTAGGTTTAGGGTTAAGGGTTAGGGTAAGGCTTAGGGGTAGGGTGAAGGGTTAGGGTTTTTGTTAGGCATAGCGTTGGGGTTAGAAGTAAGGGTTACTGTCAGTGTTAGGGTTGTAGGTAGGGGTCCGGTTAGGGTTAGCGGTTTAGAATTAGGGTTAGGGATTAGGTGTTCCAGTGATGACTAGGAGATAGGGTTAGAATTATGGGATAGGGGTTCTTCTCAGGGAATGGGTTATGCATGAACTCTAGGATTAGAGGTTAAACTTAGGCTCACGGTGAGGTTTACATGTTAAGGGGAGAAATAGGAACAGGGTTGGGTGTTATGTTCAGGGTTAGGGTTATCTGTTAAAGGTATTGTTTATGCATAGCGCATGGGCCCTGTCTGCCTGAGGCAGGCGGGGGTAGTTTAGGGGTCTGGGATTGTGCTCGGGAACCCACTCTGTCATACTCTGGGTATGGGCCAGTAGGTTTCATGCAGGACACAGTGGTAGAGCCTCCTTTCACGCATGGCATGGGGGGATTGCAGGCTTTCTAAACTCTAAGAAAGCAGGAAGTCTGAGAATTAGATTTAGGGTTAGGATTATGGTTAGGGTTAAGGATGAAGTTTAGTGTTAGGGTGAGGGCTTAAAGTTAGGGATTAGGGTTAGGGTTAAAGGTTACTCTTAGGTTTAACGGTTACAGTTCGGTTTAGGGTTGAGGTTTACGGTTAGGGTTAAGATGAGGGGTTAGGGTTTGGTACACGTTTAGGGTTAAGTGTTAGGTTTAGGGTTGAAGATTAGGATTAGGGTTAGGATTAAAGGTTAGCATGAGATTTAACGCTTAGGGATAAGGTTGAGAGTTAGGGTTTATGGTTAGGGTTAGGGTTAGTTTTAGGGTTAGAGTTATGTGCTATGGTTTGTGTTAGAGGTCAGGGTTAGGTTTACTGTTCAGGTTAGGGTTATGTTTAGGGGTTAGCATTAGGTTAGGGATTAGATTTAGGGTAAGGGTTTAGAGTTAGTGTTGGGCTTTAGGCTCGGGGCTTAGGTTCAGGTTCATGGGTTAGGGTTGGTGGTAGGGCTTAGCTTTAGCGGTGTGTTTAAGGGCACAGGACCTGGTTAATCTACGGTGACAGGGGTGCGGTCGGAATAACCACGAAAGCACAACATCATTCCCTGGGCCTTGGGACAGGACCTACATGCAGGACTCAGGTGGAGCCTCATCTCACACATGGCATGGCTGTATTGTAGGCTTGCTTCACTCTGGGAATGGAAGTAGTGTGAGAATTAGGGTTGGGGTTGGGGTTAGGGGTTTCGAGTTAGGGGTTAGGTTTTGAGTCAGGGTTAGGTGCTAAGGATTAGTTTTTGTGGATAGAGTTAGTGTTACGGGTTAGGTGTTAAGTCTGAGTTAAGGGGCCAGGGTAAGGTTTAGGGTTGGAGTTAGCGTTAGGGTTAGGGATTAGGGTTAAGGGAGAGGGTTAGGTTTCACGGTGAGAGTTAGAGGGTTAACAGTTGGGGTTAGGCTTAGGGGTTAGGGATAGTGTTAGGGTTAAGGGTTAGGAGGATGGTTCAGGTTTAAGGTTAGCATTAGGTTTTGGGGTTAGTGTTAACTGTAGGTCAGAGTTGGGGTTAGGTCTCTAGGCATTAGGGTAAAGGTTAGGGTTAGGGTGAAGAGTTAGGGTTCTGTTTATTGGTTCAGATTGGGAATAGGGTTAAGGGTTAGGGTTAAGGTTAGGGGTTATGACTAAGAGTCAATGGTTAGGATTACTTTTAGGCATAGCGTTAGGGTAAGGGGTTAGGGTTAGTGTTAGTGTTGTTGGTCGGGTTTAAGTTAGGGTTTGTGTTTCAGAATTAGGGATTAGGTGTTACGGTTATGGCTAGGAATTAGGGTTAGAATGACGGTATAGGGCTTGTTCTCAGGGTGTCATGCGTTAACGTTAAGATATGGGGTTAAATTTAGGGTTACGGTGAGGTTTACCTGCTAAGGTGAGCAGTAGGATCAGGGTTAGGTGTTATGTTCTGGGTTAGGCTTATGGGTGAGGGGTAGGGTTTATGCTTAGGGCACGGGCCCTGTACGCCCTAGGAGGCAAAGTTAGGTGTCTGTGATGGTCGCTGGGAACCCACTCTATCGCACGCAGTGTATGGGCCTCTGGGTTTCATGCAGGACACTGTGGCAGATCCTCCTTTCACGCATGTCATGGGAGGATTGCAGGCTTTCTAAACTCTAAGAAAGCAAGAAGTCTGAGAATTAGATTTAGGGTTAGGATTATGGTTAGGGTTGGATGACGTTTAGTGTTAGGGTGAGGGCTAAGGGCTAGGGATTAGGATTAGGGTTAAAGGTAACTCTTAGATTTAACGGTTACACTTTGGTTTAGGGTTGAGGTTTACGGTTATGGTTAAGATGAGGGGTTAGGGTTTGGTACAAGGTTAGGGTTAAGTGATAGGTTTAGGGTTGAAGATTAGGATTAGGGTTACAATTAAAGGTTAGCGTGAGAGTTAACGCTTAGGGTTAAGGTTAAGAGTTAGGGTTTAGGGTTAGGGCTAGGGTTAGGGTTAGTTTTAGGGTTAGAGTTATATGCTATGGTCTGTGTTAGAGGTTAGGGTTAGGTTTACTGTTCAGGGATAGGGTTACGTTTAGAGGTTAGCATTAGGGTTAGGGTTAGGGTTAGGGTTAAGGGATAGGATTAGGGTTAAGTGTTTGGCTTACGGTTAGGGTTTAGTGTTAGGGTTATCATTAAGGATTAGGGTTAGAGTCAGGGTTAAATGCTTGGGTGCGGGTAATGGTTAGGGTCAGGGTTAAGGTTCACGGATAGAGTTAGTGTTAAGGGTTACGGGTAGGTTTAGGGTTCAGGGTTAGCGTTAGTATTAGGGCTTAAGGTTAGGAATAGGCGGTAGGTTAGATTTAGGGTTAGATCTAGGCGTTAGGGTAAGGGCTGGGGTTAGGGTTAAGAGATAGGGTTAGGTTTAATGCTTAGGATTAGGGTTAGGGTTTGGGGTTAAAGTAAGTGTTAGGGGTTAGGTTTAAGGATCAAAGGTTAGGGTTATATTTAGCTGTAGTGTTAGCATTAGGGATAAGGGATACCATAAGCATTAAGGGTCTTCCTTACTGTAGGGTTAAGGGTTAGGCTTAGAGTTAAAGGTTAAGGTTAGGGTCAGTGTTAAGAATTAGGGTGAGGGTTAACGGTTAGGGTAAAGGTTAAGCATTCAGGTTAGGGATTAGCGATTAGGGTTTTTGGTTAGTGTTAGGGTTAGAGGTTAGGAGTTAGTGTGTTATGAAGGGGTATGGTTAGAATTAGGATTGAGGTTAGAGTTAGGGTTAGGTATAGGGTTAGGTTTAGGGGTTAGTTTTATGGTAAAAGGATAGGATTAGGGTTATGGGTTGGGCTTAGGTTTAGGGTTAAAGTTTACTGCTAGGGTTACGGACAGGGTTCAGGGTTAGCTTTAGGGGTTCTGGTTAGGGTTAGGTGTTAGGTTAGTGTCAGGGTTCGGTCTAGTCGTGAGGGTAAGGTTTAGGGTTAGCTTTAAGAGCTAGGGTTAGGTTTAATGGTGAGGATTAGGATTAGGGTAAAGGGTTAGGGTAAGGCTTAGGGGTTAGGGTGAAGGGTTAGGGTTTTTGTTAGGCATAGCGTTGGGGTTAGAAGTAAGGGTTACTGTCAGTGTTAGGGTTGTAGGTAGGGGTCCGGTTAGGGTTAGCGGTTTAGAATTAGGGTTAGGGATTAGGTGTTCCAGTGATGACTAGGAGATAGGGTTAGAATCATGGGATAGGGGTTGTTCTCAGGGAATGGGTTATGCATTAACGCTAGGATAAGAGGTTAAAGTTAGGCTCACGGTGAGGTTTACATGCTAAGGGGAGAAATAGGAACAGGGTTGGGTGTTATGTTCAGGGTTAGGGTTATCTGTTAAAGGTATTGTTTATGCTTAGCGCACGGGCCCTGTCTGCATTAGGCGGGTGGGTGGAGTTTAGGGAGCTGGGATTGTACCCGGGAACCCACTCTATCATACTCTGCGTATCTGCCCGTGGGTTTCATGCAACACACAGTGGTAGAGCCTCCTTTCAAGCACGGCATGGGAGGATTGCAGGCTTTCCAAATTCTAAGAAAGCAAGAAGTCTGAGAATTAGATTTAGGGTTAGGATTCTGGTTAGGGTTAAGGATGAAGTTTAGTGTTAGGGTGAGGGCTTAAGTTTAGGGATTAGGGTTAGGGTTAAAGGTTACTCTTAGGTTTAACGGTTACAGTTCGGTTTAGGGTTGAGGTTTACGGTTAGGTTTAAGATGAGGGGTTAGAGTGTGGTACACGTTTAGGGTTAAGTGTTAGGTTTAGGGGTGAAGATTAGGATTAGAGTTAGGATTAAATGTTAGCGTGAGAGTTAACGCTTAGGGTTAAAGTTAAGTGTTAGGGTTTACGGTTAGGGTTAGGGTTAGTTTTAGGGTTAGAGTTATGTGCTATGGTTTGTGTTAGAGGTTAGGCTTAGGTTTACTGTTCACGGTTAGGGTTACATTGAGGGGTTAGCATTAGGGTTAGGGATTAGGTTTAGGGTAAGGGTTTAGAGTTAGTGTTGGGCTTTAGGCTCTGGCCTTAGGTTCAGGGTCAGGGGTTAAGGTTCGTGGTAGGGCTTAGCATTAGCGGTCAGTTTAAGGGCACAGGACCTGGTTAATCTACGGTGAGAGCGGTGCGGTCGGAGTCACCACGAAAGCACAACATCATTCCCTGGGCCTTGGGAGAGGACCTCCATGCAGGACTCAGGCGGAGCCTCATCTCATACATGGCATGGCTGTATTGTAGGGTTGCTTCACTCTGGGAATGGAAGTAGTGTGAGAATTAGGGTTGGGGTTGGGGTTAGGGGTTTCGAGTTAGGGGTTAGGTTTCGAGTCAGGGTTAGGTGCTAGGGATTAGTGGTTAGGGTTAGAGTTAGTGTTAGAGGTTAGGTGTTAAGTCTGGGTTAGGGGGCCAGGGTAAGGTTTAGGGTTGGAGTTAGCATTAGGGTTAGAGGTTAGGGTTAAGGGAGAGGGTTAGGTTTCAGGGTGAGTGTTAGAGGGTTAACAGTTGGGGTTAGGCTTAGGGGTTAGGGATAGTGTTAGGGTTAAGGGTTAGGAGTATGGTTCAGGTTTAAGTTTAGCATTAGGGTTTGGGGTTAGTGTTAACTGTAGGTCAATGTTGGGGTTAGATCTCTAGGCATTAGAGTAAACGTTAGGGTTAGGGTTAAGAGTTAGGGTTGGCCGGGCGCGGTGGCTCACGCCTGTAATCCTAGCACTCTGGGAGGCCGAGGCTGGTGGATCGCTGGAGGTCAGGAGTTCCAGACCAGCCTGAGCAAGAGCGAGACCCCGTCTCTACTAAAAATAGAAAGAAATTATATGGACAACTAAAACACATATATACAAAAAATTAGCCGGGCATGGTGGCGCATGCCTGTAGTCCCAGCTACTCGGGAGACTGAGGCAGTAGGATCACTTAAGTCCAGGAGTTTGAGGTTGCTGTGAGCTAGGCTGACGCCACGGCACTCACTCTAGCCCAGGCAACAGAGTGAGACTCTGTCTCAAAAAAAAAAAAAAAAAAAAGAGTTAGGGTTATGTTTAATGGTTAGGATTGGGAATAGGGTTAAGGGTTAGGGTTAAGGTTAGGGGTTATGACTAAGGATCAATGGTTAGGGTTACTTTTAGGCGTAGGTTTAGGGTAAGAGGTTGGGATTAGTGTTAGTGTTGTTGGTCGGGTTAAGGTTAGGGTTGGCGTTTCAGAATTAGGGATTAGGTGTTATGGTTATGGCTAGGAGTTAGGGTTAGAATGACGGTATAGGGCTTGTTCTCAGGGTGTCATGCATTAACGTTAAGATATGGGGTTAAAGTTAGGGTTACGGTGAGGTTTACCTGTTAAGGTGAGCAGTAGGATCAGGGCTATGTGTTATGTTCTGGGTTAGGCTTATGGGTGAGGGGTAGGGTTTATGCTTAGGGCACGGGCCCTGTATGCCCTAGGAGGCAAAGTTAGGTGTCTGTGATAGTCCCTGGGAACCCACTCTATCGCACGCAGTGTATGGGCCTCTGGGTTTCATGCAGGACACTGGCAGAGCGTCCTTTCACGCATGGCATGGGAGGATTGCAGGCTTTCTAAACTCTAAGAAAGCAAGAATTCTGAGAATTAGATTTAGGGTTAGGGTTATGGTTAGGGTTAAGGATGAAGTTTAGTGTTAGGGTGAGGGCTTAGGGTTAGGGATTAGGGTTAGGGTAAAAGGTTACTCTTAGGTTTAACAGTTACACTTTGGTTTAGGGTTGAGGTTTACGGTTAGGGTTAAGATGAGGGGTTAGGGTTTGGTACAGGGTTAGGGTTAAGTGTTAGGGTTAGGGTTGAAGATTAGGATGAGGGTTAGGATTAAAGGTTAGCATGAGAGTTAATGCTTAGTTTTAAGGTTAAGAGTTAGGGTTAGGGTTAGGGTTAGATTTAGGGTTAGAGTTATGTGCTATGGTTTGTGTTAGAGGTTAGGATTAGGTTTACTGTTCACGGTTAGGGTTACGTTTAGGGGTTAGCATTAGGGTTAGGGTTAAGCGAGAGGATTAGGGTTAAGTGTTGGGCATAGGGTTAGGGTTTAGTGTTAGGGTTATCATTAAGGATTAGGGTTAGGGTCAGGGTTAAATGCTTGGGTGCGGGTAATGGTTAGGGTCAGGGTTAAGGTCCACGGATAGGGTTAGTTTTAAGGGTTATGGGTAGGTTTATGGTTCAGGGTTAGCGTTAGCATTAGGGCTTAAGGTTAGGATTAGGCGGTAGGTTAGATTTAGGGTTAGATCTAGGCGTTAGGGTAAGGCCTAGGGTTAGGGTTAAGAGATAGGGTTAGGTTTAATGCTTAGGATTAGGGTTAGGGTTTGGGGTTAAAGTAAGTGTTAGGGGTTAGGTTTAAGGATCAAAGGAGGGGGTTATTTTTAGCTGTAGTGTTAGGGTTAGGGATAAGGGATCCCATTAGCATTAAGGGTCTTCCTTACTGTAGGGTTAAGGGTTAGGCTTAGAGTTGACGGTTAAGGTTAGGGTCAGTGTTAAGAATTAGGGTGAGGGTTAATGATTAGGGTAAAGGTTAAGCGTTAGGGTTAGGGATTAGCGATTAGGGTTTTTGGTTAATGTAAGGGTTAGAGGTTAGGAGTTAGTGTTTTATGAAGGGGTATGGTTAGAATTAGGATTGGGGTTAGAGTTAGGGTTAGGTATAGGGGTTAGGTTTAGGGGTTAGTTTTAGGGTAAAAGGATAGGATTAGGGTTATGGGTTGGGCTTAGGTTTAGGGTTAAAGTTTACTGCTAGGGTTAGGGATAGGGTTCACGGTTAGCTTTAGGGGTTCTGGTTAGGGTTAGGTGCTAGGTTAGTGTCAGGGTTAGGTCTAGTCATGAGGGTAAGGTTTAGGGTTCGCTTTAAGAGCTAGGGTTAGGTTTAATGGTTAGGATTAGGATTAGGGTGAGAGTTAGGGTAAGGCTTAGGGGTTAGGGTGAAGGGTTAGGGTTTTTGTTAGGCATAGCGTTGGGGTTAGAAGTAAGGGTTACTGTCAGTGTTAGAGTTGTAGGTAGGGTTACGTTTAGGGTTAGCGGTATAGAATTAGGGTTAGGGATTAGGTGTTACAGTGATGACTAGGAGATAGGTTTAGAATTATGAGATAGGGGTTCTTCTCAGGGAATGAGTTATGCATTAACGTTAGGATAAGAGGTTAAAGTTAGGCTCACGGTGAGGTTTACGTGTTAAGGGGAGAAATAGGAAGAGGGTTGGGTGTTATGTTGAGGGTTAGGGTTATCTGTTAAAGGTATTGTTTATGCTTAGCGCACGGGCCCTGTCTGCATTAGGCGGGCACGGGAGTTTAGGGGGCTGGTATTGTACCCGGGAACCCACTCTGTCATACTCTGGGTATCTGCCCGTGGGTTTCATGCAGGACACAGTGGTAGAGCCTCCTTTCACGCATGTCATGGGAGGATTGCAGGCTTTCTAAACTCTAAGAAAGCAAGAAATCTGAGAATTAGATTTAAGGTTAGGATTATGATTAGGGTTAAGGATGAAGTTTAGGGTTAGGGAGAGGGCTTAAGGTTAGGGATTAGGGTTAGGGTTAAAGGTTACTCTTAGGTTTAACGGTTACAGTTCGGTTTAGGGTTGAGGTTTACGGTTAGGGTTAAGATGAGGGGTTAGGGTTTCTTATACGTTTCGGGTTAAGTGTTAGGTTTAGGGTTGAAGATTAGGATTAGGATTAGGATTAAAGGTTAGCGTGAGAGTTAACGCTTAGGGTTAAGGTTAAGGGTTAGGATTTACGGTTAGGGTTAGGATTAGTTTTAGGGTTAGAGTTATGTGCTATGGTTTGTGTTAGAAGTTAGGGTTAGGTTTACTGTTCATGGTTAGGGTTACGTTTAGGGGTTAGCATTAGGGTTAGGGATTAGGTTTAGGGTAAGGGTTTAGAGTTAGTGTTGGGCTTTAGGCTCGGGGCTGAGGTTCAGGGTGAGGCGTTAGGGTTGGTGGTAGGGCTTAGCTTTAGCGGTCAGTTTAAGGACACAGAACCTGGTTAATCTACGGTGACAGGGGTGCGGTCGGAGTCACCACGAAAGCACAACATCATTCCCTGGGCCTTGGGAGAGGACCTACATGCAGGACTCAGGCGGAGCCTCATCTCACACATGGCATGGGTGTATTGTAGTCTTGCTTCACTCTGGGAATGGAAGTAGTGTGAGAATTAGGGTTGGGGTTGGGGTTAGGGGTTTCGAGTTAGGGGTTAGGTTTCGATTCAGTTTTAGGTGCTAGGGATTAGTGGTTAGGGTAAGAGTTAGTGTTAGGGATTAGGTGTTAAGTCTGGGTTGGGGGCCAGGGTAAGGTTTAGGGTTGGAGTTAGCATTAGGGTTAGGCGTTAGGGTTAAGGGAGAGGGTTAGGTTTCAGAGTGAGGATTAGAGTGTTAACAGCTGGGGTTAGGCTTAGGGGTTAGGGATAGTGTTAGGGTTAAGGGTTAGGAGTATGGTTCAGGTTTAAGGTTAGCAATAGAGGTTGGGATTAGTGTTAACTGTAGGTCAGTGTTGGGGTTAGATCTCTAGGCATTAGGGTAAAGATTAGGGTTAGGGTTAAGAGTTAGGGTTATGTTTAATGGTTAGGATTGGGAATAGGGTTAAGTGTTAGGGTTAAGGTTAGGGGTTATGACGAAAGATCAACGGTTAGGGGTTACTTTTAGGCGTAGGGTTAGGGTAAGGGGTTAGGGTTAGTGTTAGTGTTGTTGGTCGGGTTAAGGTTAGGGTTGTCATTTCACAATTAGGGTTTAGGTGTTACGGTTATGGCTAGGAGTTAGGGTTAGAATGACGGTATAGGGCTTGTTGTCAGGGTGTCATGCATTAACGTTAAGATATGGGGTTAAAGTTAGGGTTACGGTCAGGTTTACCTGTTAAGGTGAGCAGTAGGATCAGGGTTAGGTGTTATGTTCTGGGGTAGGCTTATGGGTGAGGGGTAGGGTTTATGCTTAGGGCACGGGCCCTGTATGCCCTAGGAGGCAAAGTTAGGTGTCTGTGATGGTCACTGGGAACCCACTCTATCGCACGCAGTGTATGGGCCTCTGGGTTTCATGCAGGACACTGGCAGAGCGTCCTTTAACGCATGGAATGGGAGGATTGCAGGCTTTCTAAACTCTAAGAAAGCAAGAATTCTGAGAATTAGATTTAGGGTTAGGATTATGGTTAGGGTTAAGGATGAAGTTTAGTGTTAGGGTGAGGGCTTAGGGTTAGGGATTAGGGTTAGGGTTAAAGGTTACTCTTAGATTTAACAGTTACACTTTGGTTTAGGGTTGAGGTTTACGGTTAGGGTTAAGATGAGGGGTTAGGGTTTGGTACAGGGTTAGGGTTAAGTGTTAGGTTTAGGGTTGAAGATTAGGATTAGGCTTAGTATTAAAGGTTAGCGTGAGAGTTAACGCTTAGTGTTAAGGTTAAGAGTTAGGATTTACGCTTAGGGTTAGGGTTAGTTTTAAGATTAGAGTTATGTGCTATGGTTTGTGTTAGAGGTTAGAGTTAGGTTTACTGTTCACGGTTAGGGTTACGTTTAGGGGTTAGCATTAGGGATAGGGATTAGGTTCAGGGTAAGGATTTAGAGTTAGTGTTGGGCTTTAGGCTCTGGCCTTAGGTTCAGGGTCAGGGGTTAGAGTTCGTGGTAGGGCTTAGATTTAGCTGTCAGTTTAAGGGCAAAGGACCTGGTTAATCTACGGTGAGAGGGGTGCGGTCGGAATAACCACAAAAGCACAACATCATTCCCTGGGCCTTGGGAGAGGACCTACATGCAGGACTCAGGCGGAGCCTCATCTCACACATGGCATGGGTGTATTGTAGGCTTGCTTCACTCTGGGAATGGAAGTAGTGTGAGAATTAGGGTTGGCGTTTTGGTTAGGGGTTAGTTTTCGAGTCAGGGTTAGGTGCTAGGGATTAGGGGTTAGGGTAAGAGTTAGTGTTACGTGTTAGGTGTTAAGTCTTGGTTAGGGGGCCAGGGTAAGGTTTAGGGTTGGAGTTAGCATTTGGGTTAGGGGTTAGAGTTAAGGGAGAGTGTTAGGGTTCAGGGTGAGGGTTAGAGTGTTAAGAGTTGGAGTTAGGCTTAGGAGTGAGGGATAGTGTTAGGGTTAAGAGTTAGAAGCATGGTTCAGGTTTAAGGTTAGCATTAGGGGTTGGGGTTAGTGTTAACTGTAGGTCAGTGTTGGGGTTAGATCTCTAGGCATTATGGTAAAGGTTAGGGTTAGGGTTAAGGGTTAGGGTTCTGTTTAATGGTTAGGATTGGGAATAGGGTTAAGGGTTAGGGTTAAGGTTAGGGGTTATGACGAAGGATCAACGATTAGGGTTACTTTTAGGCGTAGGGTTAGCGTAAGGGGTTAGGTTTAGTGTTAGTGTTGTTGGTTGTGTTAAGGTTAGGTTTGGGGTTTCAGAATTAGGGATTAGGTGTTACGGTTATAGCTA
This sequence comes from Eulemur rufifrons, assembly GCF_041146395.1. Lineage (NCBI taxonomy): Eukaryota > Metazoa > Chordata > Mammalia > Primates > Lemuridae > Eulemur > Eulemur rufifrons. The sequence goes on along the minus strand of NC_091011.1, from coordinate 1,472,808 downwards.
GGAGTTAGGGTTAGAATGACGGTATAGGGCTTGTTCGCAGGGTGTCATGCATTAACGTAAAGATATGGGGTTTAAGTTAGGGTTACGGTGAGGTTTACCTGTTAAGGTGAGCAGTAGGTTCTGGGTTAGGTGTTTTGTTGTGGGTTAGGCTTATGGGTGAGGGGTAGGGTTTATGCTTAGGGCACGGGCCCTGTATGCCCTAGGAGGCAAAGTTAGGTGTCTGTGATGGTCGCTGGGAACCCACTCTACCGCACGCAGTGTATGGGCCTCCTGGTTTCATGCAGGACACTGTGGCAGAGCCTCCTTTGACGCATGGCATGGGAGGATTGCAGGCTTTCTAAACTCTAAGAAAGCAAGAAGTCTGAGAATTAGATTTAGGGTTAGGATTATGGTTAGGGTTAAGGATGAAGTTTAGTGTTAGGGTGAGGGCTTAGGGTTAGGGATTAGGGTTAGGGTTAAAGGTTACTCTTAGATTTAACGGTTACACTTTCGTTTAGGGTTGAGGTTTACGGTTAGGGTTAAGGTGAGGGGTTAGGGTTTGGTACAGGGTTAGGGTTAAGTGTTAGGTTTAGGGTTGAAGATTAGGATTAGGGTTAGGATTAAAGGTTAGCGTGAGAGTTAACGCTTAGGGTTAAGGTTAACAGTTAGGGTTTAGGGTTAGGTTTAGGGTTAGTTTTAGCGTTAGAGTTATGTGCTATGGTTTGTGTTAGCGTTTAGGGTTAGGTTTACTGTTCACGGTTAGGGTTACGTTTAGGGGTTAGCATTAGGGTTAGGGTTAGGGTTAGTGTAAGGTATAGGATTAGGGTTAAGTGTTGGGCTTAGGGTTAGGGTTTAGTGTTAGTGTTATCATTCAGGATTAGGGTTAGGGTCAGGGTAAAATGCTTGGGTGCGGGTAATGGTTTGGGTCAACGTTAAGGTTTACAGATAGGGTTAGTGTTAAGGATTACAGGTAGGTTTAGGTTTCAGGGTTAAACTTAGCATTAGGGCGTAAAGTTAGGATTAGGCGGTGGGTTAGCTTTAGGGTTAGATCTAGGCGTTAGGGTAAGGGCTAGGGTTAGGGTTAAGAGATAGGGTTAGGTTTAATGCTTAGGATTAGGGTTAGGGTTTGGGGTTAAAGTAAGTGTTAGGGGTTAGGTTTAAGGATCAAAGGTTAGGGTTATTTTTAGCTGTAGTGTTAGAGTTAGGGATAAGGGATACCATTAGCATTAAGGGTCTTCCTTACTGTAGGGTTAACGGTTAGGCTTAGAGTTGAAGGTTAAGGTTAGGGTCAGTGTTAAGAATTAGGGTGAGGGTTAATGATTAGGGTAAAGGTTAAGCGTTAGGGTTAGGGATTAGCGATTAGGGTTTTTGGTTAGTGTTAGGGTTAGAGGTTAGGAGTTAGTGTTTTATGAAGGGGTATGGTTAGAATTAGGAATGGGGTTAGAGTTAGGGTTAGGTATAGGGGTTAGGTTTAGGGGTTAGTTTTAGGGTAAAAGGATAGGATTCGGGTTATGGGTTGGGCTTAGGTTTAGGGTTAAAGTTTACTGCTAGGGTTAGGGATAGGGTTCAGGGTTAGCTTTAGGGGTTCTGGTTAGGGTTAGGTGTTAGGTTAGTGTCAGGGTTAGGTCTAGTCGTGAGTGTAAGGTTTAGGGTTAGCTTTAAGAGCTAGGGTTAGGTTTAATGGTTAGGATTAGGATTAGGGTGAGGGTTAGGGTAAGGCTTAGGGGTTAGGGTGAAGGGTTAGGGTTTTTGTTAGGCATAGCGTTGGGGTTAGAAGTAAGGGCTACTGTCAGTGTTAGAGTTGTAGGTATGGTTACGTTTAGGGTTAGCGGTATAGAATTAGGGTTAGGGATTAGGTGTTACAGTGATGACTAGGAGATAGGTTTAGAATTATGAGATAGGGGTTGTTCTCAGGGAATGGGTTATGCATTAACGTTAGGATAAGAGGTTAAAGTTAGGCTCACGGTGAGGTTTACGTGTTAAGGGGAGAAATAGGAAGAGGGTTGAGTGTTATGTTCATGGTTAGGGTTATCTGTTAAAGGTATTGTTTATGCTTAGCGCATGGACCCTGTCTGCATTAGGCGGGGGGAGTTTAGGGGGCTGGGATTGTACCCGGGAACCCACTCTATCATACTCTGGGTATCTGCCCGTGGGTTTCATGCAGGACACAGTGGTAGAGCCTCTTTTCACGCATGGCATGGGAGGATTGCAGGCTTTCTAAACTCTAAGAAAGCAAGAAGTCTGAGAATTAGATTTAGGGTTAGGATTATGGTTAGGGTTAAGGATGAAGTTTAGTGTTATGGTGAGGGCTTAGGGTTAGGGATTAGGGTTAGGGTTATCGTTAAGGATTAGGGTTAGGGTCAGTGTTAAATGTTTGGGTGCGGGTAATGGTTAGGGTCAGGGTTAGGGTTTATAGGTAGGGTTAGTGTTAAGGGTTACGGGTAGGTTTAGGGTTCAGGGTTAGAGTTAGCATTAGGGCTTAAGGTTAGGATTAGGTGGTAGGTTAGATTTAGGGTTAGATCTAGGCGTTAGAGTAAGGGTTAAGAGATAGGGTTAGGTTTAATGCTTAGGATTAGGGTTAGGGTTTTGGGTTAAGTGTGAGGGGTTAGGTTTAAGGATCAAAGGTTAGGGTTATTTTTAGCTGTAGTGTTAGGGTTAGGGAAAAGGGATAAGATTGGCGTAAGGGTTTTCCTTACTGTTAGGGTTAAGGGTCAGGCTTAGATTAAAGGTTAAGGTTAGGGTCAGTGTTAAGGGTTAGGGTGAGAGTTAACGGTTACGGTAAAGGTTAAGCGTTAGTGTTAGGGATTAGCGATGAGGGTTTTTGGTAAGTGTTAGGGTTAGGAGTTAGTGTTTTATGAAGGGGTATGGTTAGAATTAGGATTGGGGTTAGTGTTAGGGTTAGGTTTAGGGGTTAGGCTTAGGGTAAAAGGATAGGATTAGGGTTAAGGGTTGGGATCAGGTTTAGGGTTAAAGTTTAGTGTTCGGGTTAATGTTTAGTGTTATGGTCCAGTTTAAGTGTTAGGGTGAGGGTTAACGGTTAGGATTAGGCTTAGTGGTTATGGATATAGTGAGGGTTCAGTGTTAGGGTTAGGTTTAGGGCTCAGGGTTAGGGTTACCTTTAGGGGTTATGGTTAGGGTTAGGTGTTAGATTAGTGTCAGGGTTCGGTCTAGTCGTAAGGGTAAGGTTTAGGGTTTGCTTTAAGCGCTAGGGTTAGGTTTAATGTTTAGGATTAGGATTAGGGTTAAGGGTTAGGGTAAGGCTTAGGGGTTAGAGTGAAGGGTTAGGGTTTTTGTTAGGCATAGCGTTGGGGTTAGAAGTAAGGGTTACAGTCAGTGTTAGGGTTGTAGGTAGGGTTACGGTTAGGGTTAGCAGTTTAGAATTAGGGTTAGGGATTAGGTGTTACAGTTATGACTAGGAGATAGGGTTAGAATTATGGGATAGGGGTTGTTCTCAGGGAATGGGTTATGCATTAACGTTAGGATAAGAGGTTAAAGTTAGGCTCACGGTGAGGTTTACGTGTTAAGGGGAGAAATAGGAACAGGGTTGGCTGTTATTTTCAGGGTTAGGGTTATCTGTTAAAGGTATTGTTTATGCTTAGCTCACGGGCCCTGTCTGCATTAGGTGGGCGGGGGGATTTTAGGGGGCTGGGATTGTACCCGGGAACCCACTCTATCATACTCTGTGTATGGCCCCATGTGATTCATGCAGGACACAGTGGTAGAGCCTCCTTTCACTCATGGCATGGGAGGATTGCAGGCTTTCTAAACTCTAAGAAAGCAAGAAGTCTTATAATTTGATTTTAGGGTTAGGTTTATGGATAGGGTTAAGGATAAATTTTAGTGTTAGTGTCAGGGCTTAGGGTTAGGGATTAGGGTTAGGGTTAAAGGTTACTCTTAGATTTAACGGTTACACTTTGGTTTAGGGTTGAGGTTTACGGTTAGGGTTAAGATGAGGGGTTAGAGTGTGGTACAGGGTTAGGGTTAAGTGTTAGGTTTAGGGTTGAAGATTAGGATGAGAGTTAGGATTAAAGGTTAGCATGTGAGTGAACGCTTAGTGTTAAGGTTAAGAGTTAGAGTTTAGGGCCGGGCGCGGTGGCTCACGCCTGTAATCCTACCACTCTGGGAGGCCGAGGTGGGTGGATCGTTTGAGCTCAGGAGTTCAAGAGCAGCCTGAGCAAGAGCGAGACACCATCTGTACTAAAAATAGAAAGAAATTATATGGACAGCTAAAAATATATATAGAAAAAAATTAGCCGGGCATGGTGGCGCATGCCTGTAGTCCAGCTGCTCGGGAGGCTGAGACAGGAGGATTGCTTGAGCTCAGGAGTCTGAGGTTGCTGTGAGCTAGGATGATGCCATGGCACTCACTCTATCCTGGGCAACAGAGTGAGACTCTCTCAAAAAAAAAAAAAAAAAAAAAAGATTTAGGGTTTAGGGTTATGGTTAGGGTTAGGGTTAGTTTTAGGGTTAGAGTTATGTGCTATGGTTTATGTTAGAGGTTAGGGTTAGGTTTACTGTTCACGGTTAGGGTTGGGTTTAGGGGTTAGCATTAGGGTTAGGGATTAGGTTTAGGGTAAGGGTTTAGAGTTAGTGTTGGGCTTTAGGCTCTGGGCTTAGGTTCAGGGTCAGGGGTAAGCGTTGGTGGTAGGGCTTAGCTTTAGCGGTCAGTTTAAGGGCACAGGACCTGGTTAATCTACGGTGAGAGGGGTGCGGTCGGAGTCACCACGAAAGCACAACATCATTCCCTGGGCCTTGGGACAGGACCTCCATGCAGGACTCAGGTGGAGCCTCATCTCACACATGGCATGGCTGTATTGTAGGCTTGCTTCACTCTGGGAATGGAAGTAGTGTGAGAATTAGGGTTGGGGTTGGGGTTAGGGTTTTTCGTGTTAGGGGTTAGGTTTCGAGTCAGGGTTAGGTGCTAGGGATTAGTGGTTAGGGTTAGAATTAGTGTTAGGGGTAAGGTGTTAAGTCTGGGTTAGGGGGCCAGGGTAAGATTTAGGGTTGGAGTTAGCGTTAGGGTTAGGGGTTAGGGTTAAGGGATAGGGTTAGGATTCAGGGTGAGGGTTAGAGGGTTAGCAGTTGGGGTTAGGCTTAGGGGTAAGGGATAGTGTTAGGGTTAAGGGTTAGGAGCTTGGTTCAAGTTTAAGGTTAGCATTAGGGGTTGGGGTTAGTGTTAACTGTAGGTCAGTGTTGGGGTTAGATCTCTAGGCATTAGGGTAAAGGTTAGGGTTAGGGTTAAGAGTTAGGTTTCTGTTTAATGGTTAGGATTGGGAATAGGGGTAAGGGTTAGGGTTAAGGTTAGGGGTTATGACTAAGGATCAATGGTTAGGGTTACTTTTAGGCGTAGGGTTAGGGTAAGGGGTTAGGGTTAGTGTTAGTGTTGTTGGTCGGGTTAAGGTTAGGGTTGGCATTTCAGAATTAGGGATTAGGTGTTACGGTTATAGCTAGGAGTTAGGGTTATAATGAGGGTATAGGGCTTGTTCTCAGGGTGTCATGCATTAACGTTAAGATATGGGGTTAAAGTTAGGGTTATGGTGAGGTTACCTGTTAAGGTGAGCAGTAGGATCAGGGTTAGGTGTTATGTTGTGGGTTAGGCTTATGGGTGAGGGGTAGGGTTTATGCTTAGGGCACGGGCCCTGTATGCCCTAGGAGGCAAAGTTAGGTGTCTGTGATGGTCGCTGGGAACCCACTCTATCGCACGCAGTGTATGGGCCTCTGGGTTTCATACAGGACACTGTGGCAGAGCCTCCTTTCACGCATGGCATGGGAAGATTGCAGGCTTTCTAAACTCTAAGAAAGCAAGAAGTCTGAGAATTAGATTTAGGGTTAGGGTTATGGTTAGGGTTAAGGATGAAGTTTAGTGTTAGGGTGAGGGCTTAGGGTTAGGGATTAGGGTTAGGGTTAAAGGTTACTCTTAGATTTAACGGTTACACTTTGGTTTAGGGTTGAGGTTTAAGGTTAGGGTTAAGATGAGGGGTTAGGGTTTGGTACAGGGTTAGGGTTAAGTGTTAGGTTTAGGGTTGAAGATTAGGATTAGGGTTAGGATTAAAGGATAGCGTGAGAGTTAACGCTTAGGGTTAAGGTTAAGAGTTAGGGTTTAGGGTTAGGGTTAGGTTTAGGGTTAGTTTTAGGGTTAGAGTTATGTGCTATGGTTTGTGTTAGAGATTAGGGTTAGATTTACTGTTCACGGTTAGGGTTACGTTTAGGGGTTAGCATTAGGGTTAGGGTTAGGGTTAGGGTTAAGGGATAGGATTAGGGTTAAGTGTTGGGCTTAGGGTTATGGTTTAGTGTTAGGGTTATCATTAAGGATTAGGGTTAGGGTCAGAGTTAAATGCTTGGGTGCGGGTAATGGTTAGGCTCAGGGTTAAGGTTCACGGATAGGGTTACTGTTAAGGGTTACAGGTAGGTTTAGGGTTCAGGGTTAGCGTTAGCATTAGGGCTTAAGGTTAGGATTAGGCGGTAGATTAGATTTAGGGTTAGATCTAGGCGTTAGGGTAAGGGCTAGGGTTAGGGTTAAGAGATAGGGTTAGGTTTAATGCTTAGGATTAGGGTTAGGGTTTGGGGTTAAAGTAAGTGTTAGTGGTTAGGTTTAAGGATCAAATGTTAGGGTTACTTTTAGTTGTAGTGTTAGGGTTAGGGATAAGGGATACCATTAGCATTAAGGGTCTTCCTTACTGTAGGGTTAAGGGCTAGGCTTAGAGTTAAAGGTTAAGGTTAGGGTCAGTGTTAAGAATTAGGGTGAGGGTTAATGGTTAGGGTAAACGCTAAGCGTTAGGGTTAAGGATTAGCGATTAGGGTTTTTGGTTAGTGTTAGGGTTAGCGGTTAGGAGTTCGTGTTTTATGAAGGGTTATGGTTAGAATTAGGATTGGGGTGAGAGTTAGGGTTAGGTATAGGGGTTAGGTTTAGGGGTTAGTTTTAGGGTAAAAGGATAGGATTAGGGTTATGGGTTGGGCTTAGGTTTAGGGTTAAAGTTTACTGCTAGGGTTAGGGATAGGGTTCAGGGTTAGCTTTAGGGGTTCTGGTTAGGGTTAGGTGTTAGGTTAGTGTCAGGGTTAGGTCTAGTCGTGAGGGTAAGTTTTAGGGTTAGCTTAAGAGCTAGGGTTAGGTTTAATGGTTAGGATTAGCATTACGGTTAAGGGTTCAGGTAATGCGTAGGGGTTAGGGTGAAGGGTGAAGGGTTAGGGCTTTTGTTAGGCATAGCGTTGGGGTTAGAACTAAGGGTTCCTGTCAGTGTTAGGGTTGTAGGCAGCGTTACGGTTAGGCTTAGCGGTTGAGAATTAGGGTTAGGGATTAGGTGTTACAGTTATGACTAGGAGATAGGGTTAGAATTATTGGATAGGGGATGTTCTCAGGGAATGGGTTATGTATTAACGTTACGATAAGAGGTTAAAATTAGGCTCACGGTGAGGTTTACGTGTTAAGGGGAGAAATAGGAACAGGGTTAGGTGCTATGTTCAGGGTTAGGGTTATCTGTTAAAGGTATTGTTTATGCTTAGCGCACGGGCCCTGTCTGCATGAAGCTGAGGGGAGGTTAGGGGGCTGGCATTGTCACCGGGAACCCGCTGTATCGGACTCTGGGTATGGGCCCGTGGTTTTCATGCAGGACACAGTGGTAGAGCCTCCTTTCCCACATGGCATGGGAGGATTGCAGGCTTTCTAAACTCTAAGAAAACAAGAAGTCTGAGAATTAGATTTAGGGTTAGGATTATGGTTAGGGTTCAGGATTAAGTGTAGTGTTATGGTGACGGGATAGGGTTACAGATTAGGGTTACGGTATAAGGTTTAACAGTTACAGTTCGTTTTAGTGTTGAGGTTTGCAGATAGGGTTAAGATGAGGGGTTAGGGTTTGGTACATGGTTAGGGTTGTGTTAGGTTTAGGGTTGAAGATTAGGAATAGGGTTGGGATTAAAGGTTAGCATGAGAGTTAACGGTTAAGGTTAAGGTTAAGGGTTAGGGTTAGGGTTTAGGTTCAGGGTTAAGGGTTAGGGTTAGTTTTAGGGTTAGAGTTATGTGTTAGGGTTTGTGTTAGAGGTTAGGGTTAGGTTTACTGTTCACGGTTAGGGTTACCTCTAGGGGTTAGCATTAGGGTTAGGGATTAGGTTTAGGGTAAGTGTTTAGAGTTAGTGTTGGGCTTTAGGCTCGGGGCTTAGGTTCAGTGTCAGGGGTTAGGGTTGGTGGTAGGGCTTAGCTTTAGTGGTCAGTTTAAGGGCACAGGACCTGGTTAATCTACGGTGAGAGGGGTGTGGTCGGAGTCTCCACGAAAGCACAACATCATTCCCTGGGCCTTGGTAGAGGACCTCCATGCAGGACTCAGGCGGAGCCTCATCTCACACATGGCATGGGTGTATTGTAGGCTTGCTTCACTCTGGGAATGGAATTAGTGTGAGAATTAGGGTTAGGTTTGGGGTCCGGGGTTTCGATTTAGGGATTAGGTTTCGAGTCAGGGTCAGGTGCTAGGGATTAGTGGTTAGGGTTAGAGTTAGTGTTAGGGGTTAGGTGTTAAGTCTGGGTTCGGGGGCCAGGATTAGGTTTAGGGTTGGGGTTAGCGGTAGGGTTAGGTGTTAGGGTTAAAGTTTAGGCTTAGAGTCAGGGTTAAGTGTTAGGGTGAGGCTTAACATTTAGGGTTAAAGTTAGGGGGTTAGGGATAGGGTTAGGGTTAAGGGTTAGTTTTATAGTTCAGGTTTAAGGTTAGGATCAGGGGTTAGGGTTAGTGTTAACTGTAGGTCAGTGTTGGGGTTAGATCTCTAGGCAGTAGGGTATAGGTTAGGGGTAGAGTTAAGTAGGGTTATGTTTAATGGTTAGGATTGGGATTAGCGTGAAGGGTTAGGGTTAAGGTTTAGGGGTTATGAATAAGGATCAATGGTTAGGGTTACTTTTAGGTGTAGGGTTAGGGTAAGTGTTTAGGGTTAGTGTTAGTGTTGTTGGTAGGATTAAGGTTAGGGTTGGCGTTTCAGAATTAGGGATTAGGTGTTACGGTTATGGCTAGGAGTTAGGGTTAGAATTACGCTATAGGGCTTGTTCTCAGGGTGTCATGCATTATCGTTAATATAAGGGGTTAAAGTTAGGGTTACGGTGATGTTTACATGTTAAGGTGGACAGTAGGATCAGGGTCAGGTGTTATGTTTCGGGTTAGGGTTATGTGTGAGGGGTAGGGTTTGTGCTTAGGGCACAGGCCCTGTATGCACTAGGAGGCGAAGTTAGGTGTCTGTGATGGTCGCTGGGAACCCACTCTATCGTATGCAGTGTATGGGCCTCTGGGTTTCATGCAGGACACTGTGGCAGAGAGGGCTTTCATGCATGGCTTAGTAGGATTGTAGGCTTTCAAAACTCTTAGAAAGCAAGAAGTCTGAGAGTTAGATTTAGAGTTAGTATTACGGTACGGTTTAGGGATGAGGATTAGTGATAGGGTGAGGGCTTAGGGTTAGGGGTTAGGGTTAGGGTTTGGGTTGTTGGTAGGGTGAAGGTTAGGGTTGGCATTTTAGAATTAAGGATGAGGTGTTACGGTTATGGCTAGGGGTTAGGATTAGAATTATGGGATAGGGCTCCTTCTCAGGGTGTTATGCATTAACGTTAAGATAAGGGGATAAGTTAGGGTTACGGGGAGGTTTATGTTTTAAGGTGAGCAATAGGATCAGGGTCAGGTGCTATGTTCAGGGTGAGGGTTATCTGTTAGTGGTAGTGTTTATATTTAGCGTACAGGCTCTGTCTGCACTGGGCGGGGGGCTGGGGTTACGGGGATGGGATTGTCCCCGGGAACCCACTCTATCATACGCTAGGTATGGGCTCCTGGTTTCATGCAAGAGAGAGCTGCAGAGCCCCCTTTTACTCATGGCATGGGAGGATTTTAGGCTTTCTAAACTCTAAGAAAGTAAGAAGTCCGAGAATTAGATTTAGGGGTAGGATTATGATAATGTTTAGGGTTAGGGTTAGTGTTAAGGTGGGGTCTTAGGGTTAGGGGTTAGCGTTAGAGGTTAGTGTTAGGTTTAACAGTTACAGTTAGGTTTATGGTTAAGTTTGAGGGTTAGGGTTAAGGTTTGGGTTTAGCGTTTGACACAGGGTTAGGCTTCAGTGTTAGCTTTATGGTTAATGATTAGGATTAGGGTTAGTGTGAGGGTTCATGGTAAGGCTCAAGATTAAGTGTTAGGGTTTGGGTTAGGGTTAGGTTTAGGGTTAGGGGTTAGGGTTAGGCTTAGGGTTAAGGGATAGGATTAGGGTTAAGTGTTGGGCTTATGGTTAGGGTTAAAGTTTAGTGTTAGGGTTAATGTTTAGTGTTATGGTCCAGTTTAAGTGTTAGGGTGAGGGTTAACAGTTAGGATTAGGCTTAGGGGTTAGGGATATAGTGAAGGATCAGTGTTAGGTTTAGGTTTAGGGTTCAGGGTTAGGGTTAGCTTTAGGGGTTATGGTTAGTGTTAGGTGTTAGGTTAGTGTCAGGGTTAGGTCTAGTCGTGAGGGTAAGGTTTAGGGTTAGCTTTAAGAGCTAGGGTTAGGTTTAATGTTTAGGATTAGGATTACGGTTAAGGGTTAGGGTAATGCGTAGGGATTAGGGTGAGGGTGAAGGGTTAGGGCTTTTGTTAGGCATAGCGTTGGGGTTAGAACTAAGGGTTCCTGTCAGTGTTAGGGTTGTAGGCAGCGTTACGGTTAGGCTTAGCGGTTGAGAATTAGGGTTAGGGATTAGGTGTTACAGTTATGACTAGGAGATAGGGTTAGAATTATTGGATAGGGGATGTTCTCAGGGAATGGTTTATGCATTAACGTTAGGATAAGAGGTTAAAGTTAGGCTCACGGTGAGGTTTACGTGTTAAGGGGAGAAATAGGAACAGGGTTAGGTGTTATGTTCAGGGTTAGGGTTATCTGTTAAAGGTATTGTTTATGCTTAGCGCACTGGCCCTGTCTACATTAAGCTGGGGCGAGGTTAGGGGGCTGGGATTGTCACCGGGAACCCACTGTATCAGACTGTGGGTATGGGCCCGTGGTTTTCATGCAGGACACAGTGGTAGAGCCTCCTTTCCCACATGGCATGGGAGGATTGCAGGCTTTCTAAACTCTAAGAAAGCAAGAAGTCTGAGAATTAGATTTAGGGATAGGATTATGGTTAGGGTTCAGGATGAAGTGTACTGTTATGGTGAGGGGATAGGGTTACAGATTAGGGTTACGGTTTAAGGTTACTGTTAGGTTTAACGGTTACAGTTCGTTTTAGGGTTGAGGTTTGCGGATAGGGTTAAGATGAGGGGTTAGGGTTTGGTACAGGGTTAGGGTTGTGGTAGGTTTAGGGTTGAAGATTAGGATTAGGGTTAGGATTAAGGTTAGCATGAGAGTTAACGGTTAAGGTTAAGGTTAAGGGATAGGGTTAGGGTTTAGGTTCAGGGTTAAGGGTTAGGGTTAGTTTTAGGGTTAGAGTAATGTGTTAGGATTTGTGTTAGAGGTTAGGGTTAGGTTTACTGTTCACGGTTAGGGTTACGTTTAGGGTTTAGCATTAGGGATAGGGATTAGGTTTAGGGTAAGTGTTTAGAGTTAGTGTTGGGCTTTAGGCTCGGGGCTTAGGTTCAGGGTCAGGGGTTAGGGTTGGTGGTAGGGCTTAGATTTAGCGGTCAGTTTAAGGGCACTGGACCTGGTTAATCTACGGTGACAGGGGTGTGGTCTGAGTCACCACGAAAGCACAACATCATTCCCTGGGCCTTGGGACAAAACCTACATGCAGGACTCAGGCGGAGCCTCATCTCACACATGGCATGGGTGTATTGTAAGCTTGCTTCCCTCTGGGAATGGAAGTAGTGTGAGAATTAGGGTTGGGGTTGGGGTTAGGGGTTTCGAGTTAGGGGTTAGGTTTCGAGTCAGGGTCAGGTGCTAGGGATTAGTGGTTACGGTTAGAGTTTGTGTTAGGGCTTAGGTGTTAAGTCTGGGTTAGGGGGCCAGGGTTAGGTTTAGGGTTGGGGTTAGCGTTAGGGTTAGGGGTTAGGGTTAAGGGATAGGGTTAGAGTCAGGGTTAATGTTAGGGTGAGGCTTAACAGTTAGGGTTAGGGTTAGGGGGTTAGGGATAGGGTTAGGGTTAAGGGTTAGGTTTATGGTTCAGGTTTAAGGTTAGGATTCGGGGTTAGGATTAGTGTTAACTGTAGGTCAGTGTTGGGGTTAGATATCTAGGCATTAGGGTAGAGGTTAGCGGTAGGGTTAAGTAGGGTTATGTTTAATGGTTAGGATTGGGATTAGCGTGAAGGGTTAGGGTTAAGGTTTAGGGGTTATGACTAAGGATCAATGGTTAGGGTTATTTTTAGGCGTAGGGTTAGGGTAAGGGTTTAGGGTTAGAGTTAGTGTTGTTGGTAGGGTGAAGGTAGGGTTGGCATTTTAGAATTAGGGATGAGGTGTTAGGGTTATGGCTGGGGATTAGATTTAGAATTATGGGATAGGGCTTCTTCTCAGGGTGTTATACATTAATGTTAAGATAAGGGGATAAGTTAGGGTTTCGGAGAGGTTTATGTTTTAAGGTGAGCAATAGGTTCAGGGTCAGGTTTTATATTGAGGGTGAGGGTTATCTGTTAGGGATAGTGTTTATACTTAGCGTACGGACCCTGTCTGCACTGGGCGGGGGGCGGGGGTTAGGGGGATGGGATTGTCCCCGGGAACGCACTCTATCATACGCTGGGTATGGGCTCCTGGGTTTCTTGCAGGACACAGTCGAAGAGCCCCCTTTTACTCATGGCATGGGAGGATTGTAGGCTTTCTTAACTCTGAGAAAGCAAGAAGTCTGAGAATTAGATTTAGGGGTAGGATTATGCTAATGTTTAGCGAGGAAGATTAGTGTTAGGGTGGGCTCTGAGGGTTAGGGGTTAGCATTAAAGGTTAGTGTTATTTTTAATAGTTACAGTTACGTTTACGGTTAAGTTTCAGGGTTAGGGTTAAGGTTTGGTTTTAGCGTTTGGCACAGGGTTAGGCTTCAGTGTTAGGTTTATGGTTAAAGATTAGGATTAAGGTTAGGGTTAAGGGTTAGTGTGAGGGTTAATGGTAAGGGTCAAGTTTAAGTGTTACGGTTGGGGTTAGGGTTAGGAATAAGGCTTCGTGTAACATTTAGGGTTAGAGTTAAGTGTTATGGTTATGGCTAGAGGTTAGCGTTAGGTTTAGGGTTCATGGTTAGGATTACATTTAGGGGTTCGGGTTACGGGTTAAGTTTAGGGTGAGTGTTTAGTGTTACTGTTGGGCGTTAGGATAAGGGCCGAGGTTTAGGGTTAGGATTTAGGTTTAGTGTTAGGGCTTAGATTTAGTGGTTAGTTTAAGGGCACATGCTCTGTTTAATCTATGGTGGGAAGGGTGCAGACTGGGTCGCCTCAACACCACACCATCGTACCTGGGCCTCGGGCCCAGACCTACATGCAGGACTCAGGCAGAGCCTCTTCTCATTCGTGGCATGGCTCTATTGTAGGCTTGGTCAACTCTGAGAACGGAGGAAGTGTGAGAATTAGGGTTATGGTTAGGGTTATGTGTTTAGGGTTAGAGGTTAGGGTTTGAGTGAAGTTTAGTGGTTAGGAATTAGAAGTTAGGATTAGTGTGTCAGGGGTTAGGTGTTAGGTTTTTGTAAGGGGCTAGCGTTAGATTTAGGGTTAGGGTTAATGTTCGGGCGGGTTAGGGGTCAGCCTTAGGGTTAGGCTTACGAGATAGGATTAAGGTAAAGGGTGAAGGCTTAAGATTAGCAGTAAGGGTTAAGGTTAGGGTTAAGGGTTAGGGTTTCGGTCCAAGTTAAGGGTGAGAGTGAGGGTTAACAGTTGCGATTAGGGTAATGGTTTAGGGATAGTAATAGGTTTAAGGGATAGGGTTAGGGTTAGGTTTAGGTTTCAGGGTTAGGGTTAGCATTAGCGGTTAGGGTTAGGGTTACAGTTAGGGTTAGGTCTAGGCATTATGGTAATGGTTCGTGTTAGGGTTAAGAATTAGGGTTAGGTTTAATTGTTAGGATTATGATCAGTGTAATGGTTAGGGTTAGGGTTACCGGTTAGAGTTAGGGTTAGTGTTAGGGTTGTTTGTAGGGTGAAGGTAATGTTTAACAGTTTAGAATTAAGGTTAGGGATTAGGTGTTACGGTTATGCTAGGAGTTAGGCTTAGAATTAAGGGATAGGGTTTGTTCTTAGGGTAAGTGTTATTCAATAACATTAGGATAGGGGGTTAAAGTTAGGGTTACAGTGAGGTTTACGTGTTAAGGTGAACAATAACATCAGGGTTAGGTGTTATGTTCAGGGTTAGGGTTATGGGTGAGGTGCAGGGTTTTTGCTTAGGGCATGGGCCCTGTCAGCACTAGCAGGGGGAGTTAGGGGGCCGTGATTGTCCCCAGGAACCCACTCTATTGTACACAGAGTATGGGCTCTTGGGTTTCATGCAGGACACTGTGGTAGAGCCAGCTTTCACGCATGGCTTTGGAGAATTGTAGGCTTTTAAAACTCTGAGATAGCAAGAAGTCTGAGAATTAGATTTAGGGTTAGGATTATGGTTAGAGTTAGGAATGAAGATTAGTCAGGGAGAGGGCTTAGGGTTAGGGCTTAAGCTTCGAGTGAGGATTAGGGGTTAGGGAGTAGGTGTTGGGTTTAGTGATAGGGTTAGGGCTTAGAGGTTAGGGTTGGGTTAGGGGCTAGGGTTAGATTTAGGGTGGGGTTAGGGTTAGCGTTAGGGGTTAGGGTTAGGGTTAAGGGATAGGATAAGGGTTAAGCGTTAAGGCTTAGGGTTAGCGTTAAGTGTTAGGTTTAGTTTTAAGGGTTAGGGTTACAGTTCGAGTTAAGGGTTAGTGTGGGGTTAACGGTTAGGGCTAGGCTTATGGCTTAAGGATAGAGTTAGGTTTAAGGCTTAGGATTAGGGTTCAGTGTTACGGTTAGCATTAGGGATTAGGGTTAGGGTTAGGGGTTACGTTTACTCTTAGGGTTAGGTCTAGGCGTTAGGGTACGTGTTAGTGTTAGGCTTAAGAGTTAGGGTTAGGTTTAATTGTTAGGATTAGGATCAGGGTTAAGGGTTAGGGTTAAGGTTAGGGGTTAGGGTTAAGTGTCAAGTGTTACGGATATTTTTAGGTGTACGGTTAGGGTTAGCGGTTAGGGTTAGGGTTAGTGTTAGGGTTGTTTGTAGGGGTAAGGTAATGTTTAGCAGTTTTGAATTAGCCTTAGGGATTAGGTGTTACAATTGTGGCTAGGAGTTAGGGTTAGAATTAAGGGATAGGGGTTGTTCTTAGGGTAAGTCTTATGCATTAACGTTAGGATAACGGGTTCAAGTTAGAGTTATGGTGAGGTTGATGTGTTAAGGTGAGCAATAGTATCAGGGTGAGCTGTGATGTTCAGGGTTAGGGTTATGGGTGAGGGGTAGTGTTTATGCTTATATCACGAGCCCTCTCTGCTCTAGGAGGGGGCTTAGGGGGCTGGGATAGATGCCAGAAGCCACTCTATCATACGCTGGGTATGGGCCCCCTGGTTTCATGCCGGACACAGTGGCCGAGCCTCCTTCTACACATGGCATGGGAGGATTGTAGGCTTTGTAAACTCTGAGAAAGCAAGAAGTCTGAGAATTAAATTTAGGGCTAGGATTAGGGTTAGGGTTAGCAATATAGGTTGCTGTTATGGTGAGGGCTTAGGGTTAGGGGTTTCGGTTAGGGTCAGGGTTAAAGGTTAGTGTTAGGTTTAACAGTTACAGTTAGGTTTAGGGTTAAGCTTTAAGGTTTACGGTTAGGGTTAAGATTAGGGGTTAGGTTTTGGTACAGGGTAAGGGTTAAGTGCTAGGTTTAGGGTTAAAGATTAGGATTAGGGTTAGGGTTAAGGTTTAGTGTGAGGGTTAACGGTTAGGGTTAAGGTTAAGTGTTAGGGTTATGGGTTAGGGTTAGGGTTAAGTGTTCATGTTAGGTTTAGGGTTAGAGTTAAGTGTTATGGTTAGGGTTAGGGGTTTGGGTTAGGTTTAGGGTTCATGGTTAAGGTTACATTTAGGGGTTAGGTTTAGGGTAAGCGTTTAGTGTTAGTGTTGGGCATTAGGGTCAGGGCCTAGGTTTAGGGTTAGGGGTTAGGGTCAGTGTTTGGGCTTTGATTTAGCGGTTAGTTTAAGGGTACAGGACCTGTGTAATCTATGGTGAGAAGGGTGCAGAATGTTTCCATGCGACACCACACCATCGGATCCTGGGCCTTTGGCCCAGACCTACTTGCAGGACTCATGCAGAAACTCTATTCACGTATTGCATGGTTGTATTTTAGGCTTGGTTAACTCTGAGAATGGAAGTAGTGTGAGAAATAGGGTTATGGTTAGGGTTAAGGGTTTGGTGTTAGGGGTTAGGGTTCAAGTGAGGTTTAGTGGTTAGGGACTAGGATTTAGGGTTAGTGTTAGGGTTAGGGGTTAGGGGTTAGGGGTTAGTTTTGCGTTAGGGGCTAGGGTTAGATTTATGGTTGGGGTTAGTGTTAGGGTTAGGATTAGGCATTAAAGGATAGGATTGGGGTTAAGTGTTAAGGCTTAGGGTTTGTGTTAAGTGTTAGGGTTGGGGTTTAGGCTTAGGGTTACGGTTCGAGTTAAGCTCTAGGGTGAGGGTTAAAGATTAGGCTTAGGATTATTGGTTAGGGATAGAGTTATGTTTAAGGGTTAGGGATAGGGTTAGGTTTAGGGTTCAGTGTTAGGTTTAGCATTAGGGGTTAGGGTTAGGGGTTAGGCGTAGTGATGTATTAAGGGCTATGGTTAGAATTAGGATTGGGGTTAGTGTTAGGTTTAGGGTTAGGGGTTAGGTTTAGGGTTAAGGGATAGGATTATGGTTAAGGGTTGGGCGTAGGTTTAGGGTTAAAATTTAGTGTTAGGGTTAAGATTTAGTGTTAGGGTCTGGTTTAAGGGTTAGGGTGAGGGTTAACGGTTAGGGTTAGGGTTAGGGGTTAGGGATATAGTTAGTATTAAGTGTTAGGGTTAGGTTTAGGGTTCAGGGTTAGGGTTAGCTTTAGGGGTTATGATTAGGGTTAGGTGTTAGTTTAGTGTTAGTGTTAGGTCTAGGCGTCAGGGTAAGGTTTACGGTTAGGGTTAAGAGCTAAGTTTGGGTTTAGTGGTTAGGATTAGGATTAGGGTTAGGAGTTAGGGTAAAGGGTCAAGGGTTAGCATTATTTTTAGCCATAGCTTTGGCGTTAGGAGTAAGGGTTAGGTTCAGTGTTAGGGTAACAGTAGGTTACCGTAACAGTAACTACGTAGGGTAACAGTGTTAGTGGTTTAGAATTAGGGTTAGGGATTAGTTGTTACAGTTATGACTAGGAGATAGGGTTAGAATTATGGGATAGGGGTTATTCTCAGGGTAAGTGTTATGCATTAACGTTAGGATAAGAGGTTAAAGTTCAGGTTACAGTGAGGTTTACATTCTAAGGTGAGCAATAGAATCAGGGTTAAATGTTATTTTCAGGGTTAGAGTTTTGGGTGAGGTGTAGAGTTTATGCTTGGGACACCGGCCTTGTCTGCATTAGGCAGGGGGCGGGAGTTAGGGGGCTGGGATTGTCACCAGGAACCCACTCTATCGTACTCTGGTTATGGGCCCCAGCGGTTCATTCAGGACACAGTGGAAGAGCCTCCTTTCACGCATGGAATGGGAGGATTGTAGGCTTTCTAAACTCTAAGAAAGCAAGAAGACTGAGAATTAGATTTAGGGTTAGGGTTAGGGTTCGGGTTAAGGATCAAGGTTAGTGTTAGGGTGAAGGCTTAGAGTTAGGGGTTACGGGTAGCGTTACAGGTTACTCTTAGTTTTAACCGTTACAGTTAGGTTCAGGGTTAAGGTTTACGGTTAGGTTTAAGGTTAGGGTTTAGGGTTTGGTACAGGATTAGGGTTAAATATTAGGTTTAGGGTTAAAGATTACAATTAAGGTTAGGTTTAAAGGTGAGTGTGAGGGTTAACAGTCAGGGTTAAAGTTAAGAGTTAGGGTTAGGGTTAGTGTTAGGATTAAGGGTTCATGTTAGGTTTAGGGTTAGAGTTAAGTGCTATGGTTAGCGCTCGAGGTTAGGGTTAGGTTTAGGGTTCACAGTTAGGGATATGTTTAGGGGTTAGCATTAGGGTTAGGGATTAGCTTTAGGGTAAGAGTTTAGAGTTAGTGTTGGGCTTTAGGCTCAGGGCTTAGGTTTAGGGTCAGAGGTTAGGGTTGATGTTAGGGCTTAGATTTAGCGGTTAGTTTAAGGGCACAGGACCTGTTTATTCTACAGTGAGAGGGGTTAGGGTTAGGGATAGGGTTGGCGTAAGGGTTACAGTTAGATTTAACCTTGGGGTTAGTGTTAGGGTTAGGGGTTAAAAACACCTACAGCCAGCCCTAACCCGATTTCTCACACTTCTTCCATTCTCAGAGTTAACCAAGCCTACAATACAGCCATGTCATGCGTGAGAAGAGGCTCCACCTGAGCCCTGTATGTAGGTCTTGGCCCAAGGCCCAGCGTATGGTGGTGTTGTGTCGCAGCGACCCTGTGCACCACTCTCACCATAGATTAAGCAGGTCCTGTGTCCTTAAACTAACCGCTAAATCTCAGCCCTAACACTAATCCTAACCCCTAACCCGAAAAGTTATCCTTAACCCTAACTGTTAACACTCAAACTAACCCTTAACTCTAACCCTAGTCATGATCTTTAACCCTAACCCTAACACTTAACCCTAACCCTGTACCAAACCGTAACCCCTAAGCTTAACTCTAACCCTAAACCTAAACCCTAAGTCTAACTGTAACTGTTAAACCTAACAGTAACTTTTAACCCTAAAACTAACCCTATCCCCTTACCCGAAGCCCTCACCCTAAGATTAAACTTCATCCCTAACCATAACGATAATCCTAACCCTAAATCTAATTCTCAGACTTCTTACTTTCTTAGAGATTGGAAAGCTTACAATCCTCCTTTACCATGCGTGAAATCAGGCTCTGCCAGAGTGTCCTACAAGAAACCCATGGGCCCATACCCTGCATACGATAGAGTGGGTTTCTGGTGACAATCGCATCCCCCTCAATCCCACTCCTAGGGCAGACAGGGCCCATACCCTAAGCAAAACCCTACCCCTCACTCATAATTCTAACCCTGATCCTATTGCTCACCTTAACACATAAACCTCACCGTAAACCTAACTTTAACCACTTATTCTAACGTTAATGCATAACACTTATGCTAAGAACAACCCCTATCACTTAATACTAACCCAAACTCCTAGCCATAACAGTAACTCCTAATCCGTAACCCTAATTCTAACCACTAAACATTACCTTAACCCTACAAACAACCCTAATACTAACCCTAACCTTAAACGCTAACCCTAACCTTATCCCTAAACATAACCTTAAAAGTTTACCCTAAACCCTAACCCTATCCCCTAACCCTAAGCCTAACCCTTAATTCTGATCCTAATCCTAACAATTAAACCTAACCCTAACCCTTAACCCTAACACTAACCCTTACCTTAATGCCTAGACCTAATCTTAGCAGTAAAACTACCTCTAACCCTAACCCTAGACCTTAATCCTAACACTATCCCTAACTTATACCCTAACTGTTAACCCTCATCCTAACCCTTAACTCGGACCATAACCCTAACCCTTAACCCTAACCCTATCCCTTAATGCTAACCCTAAGCCTTAACCCTTAACCCTAATCCTATCCCTTAACCCTAACCCTAACCCCTAACCCTAACCCTAACCCCAACCCTAAATCTAACCCTAGTCCCTAACCCAACCCTAACCGTTAACCCCTAATGCTAACATTAACCCTAACCCCTAATCTCTAACCCGTAACCCTCACTCGAACACTAACCTCTAACCCCAAACACCTAACCCTAATCATAACCATAATTCTCACACTTCCTCCATTCTCAGAGTTAGCCAAGCCTACAATAAAACCATGCCATGCGTGAGAAGAGGCTCTGCCTGAGACCTACATGTAGGTCTGGGCCCAAGGCCTAGGGTACGATGGTGTGGTGTGGCGATGACCCATTCCGCACACTTCTCACCATAGATTACACAGGTCCTGTGCCCTTAAAATAACCTCTAAATATAAGCCCTAACACTAACTCTAACACTAACCCCTAACCCTAAACTTAAGCCCTGACCCTAACGCCCAACACTAACATTAAACCCTTACCCTATTCCTAACCCATAACCCTACTGCCTAAACGTAACCCTAACGATGAACCCTAAACCTAACCCTAACCCCAAACCCTAACCATAACACTTAACTCTAACCCTAAACCTAACACGAACACTTAAACCTAAACTTAAAAACTAACCCTAACACTTAACCTTAACCCTAACCGTTAACCCTCACACTAACCCTTAAACCTAACCCTAATCGTAATCTTTAACCCTAAACCTAACAGTTAACCCTTACCCTGTACCAAAACCTAACCCCTAACCTTAACCTTAACCCTAACACTTGACCCTAAAGCTAACTGTAACCATTAAACCTAACACTAACCTTTAACCCTGACCGTAACTCTAACCCCTAACCCTAAGCCCTCACCCTAATGGTAAACTTTATCCTTAACACTAACCATAATCCTATCCCTAAATCTAATTCTCAGACTTCTTGCTTTCTCAGAGTTTAGAAAGTCTACAATCCTCCCACGCCATGCGTGAAAAGAGGCTCTGCCACTGTGTCCTGCATGAAACCCAGGGACCCATACCCAGTGTACGATAGAGAAAGTTCCCGGCGACAATCCTAGACCCCTAATCCTCCCGCCTAGTTCAGACAGGGCCCGTGCCCTAAGCATAAAAAGTACGCCTAACATATAACCCTAACCTTGAATGTAACACCTAACCCTGATCCTACTGCTCACCTTATCATGTAGACCACACTGTAACCCTAACTTTAACCGCATCTCCTAAAGTTAATGCATAACACTTACACTGAGAACAACGCCTATCCCATAATTCTAACCCTAAATCTTAGCCATAACCATAAAACCGAATCCCTAACCCTAATTCTAAACTGCTAACCCTAACCTTAACACTACCAACAACCCTAACACTAACCCTAACCCTAACCCTCACCCCTAATCCTACCCTATGCCTAAAAGTAACCCTAACTCCTAACCCTTATACCTAACCAAAAGTCCTGTCCCTAACCATAAGACTTAAGTCTAGGCCGGGCGCGGTGGCTCACGCCTGTAATCCTAGCACTCTGGGAGGCCGAGGTGGGCGCGCGTTTGAGCTCAGGAGTTCGAGACCAACCTGAGCAAGAGCGAGACCCCACCTCTACTAAAAATAGAAAGAAATTATATGGACAGCTAAAAATATATATAGAAAAAATTAGCCGGGCATGGTGGCGCATGCCTGTAGTCCCAGCTACTCGGGAGGCTGAGACAGGAGGATCGCTTGAGCTCAGGAGTTTGAGGTTGCTGTGAGCTAGGCTGACGCCACGGCACTCACTCTAGCCTGGGCAACAGAGTGAGACTCTGTCTCAAAAAAAAAAAAAAAAAAAAAAAAAAAAAAAAAAAAAAAAGACTTAAGTCTAACCCTAAACCTAATACGAATCCTTAAGCCTAACCCCTAATCTTAACAATTAACCTTAACCCTAACCGTCAACGCTCACCCTAACCCTTAAATCAGACCGAAACCCTAACGCTTAACCCTAACCCTAATCCCTAATGCTAACCCTAAGCCTTAACCCTTTACCCTAATCCTATCCCTTAAGCCTAACCCTAACCCTAATTCCTAACCCTAACCATAATCCCTAACCCTAACCCTAACACTAACCCTAACTCTGAATCTAACCCTAGCCCCTAAACCAACACTAACCCCTAACCCCTAACCCTAACACTAAAACTAACTCCTAATTTCTAACCCCTGAACCACACTCGAACCCTAACCCCTAACCCCAAACAATTAACCATAACCATAACCCTAATTCTCACACTTCCTCCATTTTCAGAGTTCACCAAGCCTACAATAGAGCCATGCCATGAGTGAGAAGAGGCTCCGCCTGAGTCCTGCATGTAGGTCTGGTCCCAAGGCCCAGGTACGATGGTGTGGTGTCAAGGGGACCAATTCTGCACCCTTCTCACCATAGATTAAACAGGTCCTGTGCCCTTAAACTAACCGCTAAATCTAAGCCGTAACACTAAACCTAAATGCCAATCCTAAACCTAAGACCTTATCCTAATGCCCAACACTAACACCAAACACTCACCCTAAACCTAACCCATAACCCTAACCCCTAAACGTAACCCTAACCATGCACCCTATATCTAACCCTAACCCCTAACCCTAACCATAACACTTAACTCTAACCCTAAACTAACATGAACCCTTAACACTAAACCTAATCCCTAACCCTCATGCTTAACCCTAACCATTAACCCTCACACTCACCCTTAAACCTAACCCTAATTGTAATCTTTAACTCTAAACTTAACACTTAAACCTTAACCTGTACCAAAACCTATTCCCTAAACTGAACCCTAACACTAAACCTTAACGCTAAACCTAACTGTAACTGTTAAACCTAACACTAACCTTTAACTCTGACCCTAAATCTAACCCCTAACCCTAAGGCATCACCTTAACACTAAACTTCATCCCTAATTCTAACCATAAACCTAACCCTAAATCTAATTCTCAGACTTTTTCTTTCTCAGAGTTTAGAAAGCTTATAATCCTCCCATGCCATGTGGGAAAGGAGGCCCTGCCACTGTGTCCAGCATGAAACCCAGGGGCCAATACCCAGCATACGATAGAGTGATTTCCCGGCGAATATGCTAGCCCCCTAACCTCTCCGCCTAGTGCAGACAAGGCACGTGCCCTAAGCATAAACACAACCCCTAACCAATAACCCTAACCATAACTGTTAACTCTCACCCTAACATTTAACCCTGACACTAACCCTAACCCGTAAACCTATCCCTAAACCTTTACCCAAAGCCTAAGCCTTAACTCTAATACTCTCATTTAACCCTAGCCCTAACCCCTAAATGTTACACTAACCATGAACCCTAAGCCTAACCGTAACCCCTAACCCTAACCATAACACTTAACTGTAACCCTAAACCTAACAAGACCCCTTAACCCTAACACTAACCCCTAACCCTAGCCCTTAAACTTAACCCTAAACTTTTACCCTCACACTAACCTTTAACACTAACCATAATGCTAATCTTTAACCCTAAACCTAACACTTAACTCTTACCCTGTACGAAACCCTAACCCCTGACCTTAACCCTCACAATAAACGTTAACCCTAAACCTAACTGTAACCGTTAAAACTAACACTAACCTTAACCCTAACTCTAACCCTAACCCTTAACCCTAAGCCCTCACCCTAACACTAATCGTCATTCCTAATCCTAACCATAATCCTAACCCTAAATCTTAATCTCAGACGTCTTCCTCTCTCAGAGTTTAAAAAGCCCTCACCCTAAAATTTAACCCTAAACCTAACTGTAACTGTTTAAACTAACACTAATCTTTAACCATAACCCTAACCCTTAACCGGAACCCTAAGCCAAACTCTTAACCCTAATCCTATCCCTTAACACTAACTCTAATCCCTAACTCGAACGCTAACACTAAGCCCAACCCTAAACATAACCCTAGCCCCTAACCCAACCCTCACCCCAACCCCTAACCCTAACACTAACCCTAACCCCTAATGCCTAACCCCTAACCCTCATTTGAACACTCTACCCTAAACCCAAATCCCTAACCCTAACCCTAACCCTAATTCTCACACTTCTTCCATTCTAAGAGTTAACCAAGCCTACAATACAACCATGCCATGCGTGAGAACAGCCTCCCCCTGATTCCTGCATGTAGGTCTGAGCCCAAGGCCCAGGGTACAATGCTGTGGTGTCTCAGCGACCCATTCCACACCCTTCTCACCATAGATTAAACAGGTCCTCTGACCTTAAACTAATTGCTAAATCTAAGTCCTAACACTAACACTAACCCCTACCCTAAACAGAAACCCTGACCCAAACTCCCTTCACTAACGCTAAACCCTTACACCAAACCTAACCCCTAAACCTAACCCCTAAACCTAACCCTAACCATGAACCCTAAACCTGAACCTAAACCCTAACACTTAAGTGTAACCCTAAACCTAACACGAATCCCTAATCCTAACCTTAAACCCTAACCCTAACCCTTGACCTTAACCCTAACCGTTAACCCTCAACTAACCCTTAAACCTAACACTAATCCTAATCTTTACCCCTAAGCCGAGCACTTTACCCTAACCCTGTACCAAACCCTAATCCCTAACACTAAGCCCTCTCCCTAACACTAAACTTCATCCCTAACCCTAACCGTAATCCTAACCCTAAATCTAATTCTCAGACTTCTTGCTTTCTCAGAGTTTAGAAAGCCTACAATCCTCCCATGCCATGCATGAAAGGAGGCTCTGCCACTGTGTCGTGCATGAAACCCAGAGGCCCATACCCAGCATATGATAGAGTGGGTTCCTGGTGACAATCCCAGCCTCCAAACCCGCGCACCTAGTGAAGACAGGGCCTGTGCCCTAAGCATAAACACTGCCCCTAACCCATAACCCTAACCCTGATCATAACATCTGACCCTGATCCTATTGCTCACCTTAACATGTAAAACTCACCATAACCCTAACCCTAACCCCTTATCCTAACGTTAATGAATAATACTTACCCTGAGGACAACCCCTATCCCATAATTCTAACCCTAACTCTTATTCATAACTGTAAAACCTAATACCTAATTGTAAGCTGCTAACCCTAAATTTAACCCTACCAACAGCCCTAACACTAACCCTAACCCTAACCCTTGATCCTTAACCCTAAACCCTAACCCTAACACTAACCCTAACCCTAAGTATAAACTCTACCCCTCACCCATAACCCTAACCCTGAACATAAAACCTAACCCTGATCCTATTGCTCACCTTAACACGTAAAGCTCACTGTAACACTAACTTTAACCACTTACCCTAACTTTAAGCATAAAACTGACCCTGAGACCAACCCCTATTCCATAATTCTAACCCTAACTCCTTACCATAACCATAACACCTAATCCCTAACCCTAATTCTAAACTGCTAAACCTAACCTTAAGCCTACCAAAAAACCTTAACGGTAACACTAACCCTAACACCTAATCCTAACCCTGTGCCTGAAAATAAACCTAACCCTTAACCTTTAACCCTAATGCTAACCCGTAACCCTAACCATAACACTTTACTCTAACCGTACATCTAACACGAACGCTTAACACTAGCCCTAAACCCTAACCCTAACCCTTAAACACAAACCTAACCATTAACACTCACACTAACCGTCAACCCTAATCCGAATTCTAATCTTTAACCCTAAACCTAACACTTAACCCTAACCCTGTACCAAACCCTAACCCCTAACCATGACCCTCACCCTAAAACGTAACCCTAAACCTAACTGTAACCGTTAAACCTAACTCTAACATTTAACCTTAACTCTACCCATAATCCCTAGCCCTAATCCCTTACCCTAGCACTAACCTTCATTCCTAACCCTAACTATAATCCTAACCCTAAATCTAATTATCAGACTTCTTGCTTTCTCAGCGTTAGAAAGCCTACAATCCTCCCATGCCGTGAATAAAAGGAGGCTCTACCACTGTGTCCTGCCGGAAACCTCAGTGCCCATACTCAGCATACACTAGAGTGGGTTCCCGACGACAATCGCAACCCCAAACCCCTCCCCCCCCGCCTTTTGCAGACAGGGCCCGAGTCGTAAGCATAAACCCTACCCCTCACCCCTAACCATAACCCTGAACATAACACCTGACCCTGATCCCATTGCTCACCTTAAAATGTAAATCTCACCATAACTCTAAATTTAACCCCTTATCATAACGTTAATGCATAACACTTACCCTGAGAACAACTCGTATCTCTGAATTCTAACCCTAACTCCAAGCCATAACCATAACACCTAATCCCTAATGTGAATTCTAAACTGCTAACCCTAACCTTAAACCTACCATCAAACCAAACATTACCCTAGCCCCTAACTTTAAAACTATGCCTAAAAATAACCCTAACATTTCACCCTTAATCCTAACCCCTAACTCTAACCCTAACCCTATCCCTAAGACCCTGACCATAACCCTAACTGTTAACCCTCACCCTAACACGTAACCCTGACCTTTACCCTAAACCTTAACACTAACCCTAACCCTAAGCCAAACCCTTAACCATAATCCTATCCTTTAACCTTAAACGCTAACCCTAATATTAACCCCAACCCTAAACCTAACCCTAGCACCCTAACCCAAACCCAACAACTAACCCCTATCCCTAACACTAACCCTAACTCCTAATCCCTAGGACCTAACCCTGACTCGAACCATAATCCCTAACTCCAAACCCCTAACCCAAACCCTAACCCTGATTCTCACACTACTTCCATTCTGAGAGTGAAGCAAGCCTACAATACAGCCATACTATGCGTGTGATGAGGCTCCACCTGAGTCCTGCATGTAGGTCCTTTCCCAAGGATCAGGGAATGATTTTGTGCTTTCGTGGAGACTCCGACAGCACACTTCTCACCGTAGATTAAACAGGTCCTGTGCCCTTAAACTAAAAGCTAAATCTCAGCCCTAACACTAACACTAACCCCTAACCGTAAACATAAGCTCCGACCATAACGCTGAACACGAATTCTAAAACCTTACCCTAAACCTAAGCCCTAACCCGAACACTAACCCCTAAACATAACACTAACCATGAACCCTAAACCTAACCCTAACCAAAACACTTAAAGCTAACCCTAAAGCCTACACGAAGACTTATTCCTAACACTAACACAAACCCTAGCCCTTAATCTTGATCCTTACCATTAACCCTCACACTAACCCTTAACCCTAACCCTAATCCTAATCTTTAACCCTAAAGCTAACAATTAAGCCTAACACTGTACCAAATGCTAAACCTTAACCTTAACCCTAACCCTAACCCTAAAACATAACCATAAACCTGACTGTAACTGTTAAACCTAACACTAACCTTTAACCCTAACCACTGACCCTAAGACCTCACTCTAACACTAACCTTCATCCCTAAACATTACCATAATCCTACCCCTAAATCTAATTCTCAGACTTCTTGCTTTCTCAGAGTTTAGAAAGCCCACAATCCTCCCATGTCATGAGTAAAAGGAGGCTCTGCCACTGTGTCCTGCAAGAAACCCGGGGGCCCATAACTAGTGCATGATAGAGCGAGTTCCCAGTGGCAATCCAAGCCCCTAACCCACCTCCTGGTACAGACAGGGCTCGTGCGTTAATCAAAAACACTATCCCTAACAGATAACCCTAACCCCAAACATAAAACCTAACCTTGATCCTATTGCTCACCTTAAAACATAAACCTCACCATAACCTTAACTTAATCCCTTATCTTAACGTTAATGCATAGCACCCAAAGAAGAAGCCCTATCCCATAATTCTAAACCTAACCCCTAGCCAGAAGCGTAACACCTCATCCCTATTCTAAAGTGCCAACCCTAAACATCAACCTACCAACAACCCTACCCCTAACCCTAACCCCGAACCCTAAGCCCTCACCCTAACACTAATCTTCATCCCTGAACCGTGCCGTAATCCTAACCCGAAATCTAATTCTCAGAGTTTTGAAAGCCTACAATCCTACTAAGCCATGCATGAAAGCCGGCTCTGCCACAGTGTCCTGCATGAAACCCAGAGGCCCATACACTGCGTACGATAGAGTGGGTTCCCAGAGACCATCACAGACCCCTAACTTCGCCTCCTAGTGCATACAGGGCCCGTGCCCTAAGGATAAATCCTACCCCTCACCCATAACCCTAACCCAGAACATAACACCTAACCCTGATCCTACTGCTCACCTTAACAGGTAAAGCTCACCGTAACCCTAACTTTAACCCCTTATCTTAAGGGAAATGCATGACACCCTAGAACAAGCCCTATACCATAATTCTAACCCTAGCTCCTAGCCATAACCATAACACCTAATCCCTAATTGTGAAACGCCAACCCTAACGTTAACGCTACGAACAACACTAACACTAACCCTAACCGCTTATGCTAAACCTATGCCCAAAAATAACACTAACCGTTGATCCTTAGTCATAACCCCTAACCTTAACCCTAACCCTTAACCCTAATCCCAATCCTAACCAATAAACATAACCCTAACTATTAACCCTAACCCTAACCTTTACCCTAAAGCCTAGAGATCTAACTCCAACACTGACCTACAGTTAACACTAACGCTAACCCCCTAATGCTAACCTTAAACCTGAACCATACACCTGACCCTTAACCCTAAACCTATCCCTAACCCCCTAACCCTAACCCTAATTCTTCACCCTCACCCTAACCCTTAACCCTGACCCTAACCCTAAACCTGAACCCGAAACCTAAGCCTAACCCTTAACCCTAACCCTATCCCTTAACCCTAACCCCTAACCCTAACGCTAACTCCAAACCTAAAACTTACCATGGCCCCCTAAAGCAGATTTAACACTTAACCCGTAACACTAACTCTAACCCTAACCACTAATCCCTACCACCTAACCCTGAGACAAAACCTAACCCCTAACTTGCAACCCCTAACCCCAACCCTAACCCTAATTCTCACACTACTTCCATTCCCAGAGTGAAGCAAGCCTACAATACAGCCATGCCATGTGTGAAATGAGGCTCCGCCTCAGTCCTGCATGTAGGTCTTGTCCCAGGGCCCAGGGAATGATGTTGTGCTTCGTGGTGACTCCGAACAGACCCCTCTCACCATAGATTAAACAGCTCCTGTGCCCTTAAACTGACCGCTAAATCTAAGCCCTACCACCAACTCTAACCCCTGACCCTGAACCTAAGCCCCGAGCCTAAAGACCAACACTAACTCTAAACCCTTACCCTAAACCTAATCCTTAACCCTAATGCTAACCCCTAAACGTAACCCTAACCCTGAACAGTAAACCAAACCCTAACCTCTAACACAAACCCTAACACATAACTCGAACCCTAAAACTAACCCTAACCCTTAACCCTAAACCTAAACCCTAACCCTAACTCTTAACCTTAACCCTAACTGTTAACTCTCACGCTAACCTTTAATCCTAACCCTAATCCTAATCTTCAACCCTAATCCTAACACTTAACCCTAACCCTGTACCTAACCCTAACCCTATACAAAACCCTAAGCCCTCATCTTAACCCTAACCGTAAACCTCAACCCTAAACCGAACTGTAACCGTTAAACCTAACAGTAACCTTTAACCCTAACCATAATCACTAACCCTAAGCCCTCACCCTAACACTAAACTTCATCCTTAACCCTAACCAGAATCCTAACCCTAAATCTAATTCTCAGACTTCTTGCTTTCTTAGAGTATAGAAAGCCTGTAATCCTTCCATGCCATGCGTGAAAGGAGGCTCTACCACTGTGTCCTGCATGAAACCCATGGGCACATACACAGAGGACGATACAGTGGGATCCTAGTGACAATCCCAGCCCCCTAAACTCCCCCCGCCCGCCTAATGCAGACAGGGCCTGTGCGCTAAGCATAAACAATACCTGTAACAGATATCCCTCACCCTGAACATAACACCTAACCCTGTTCCTATTTCTCCCCTTAACACGTAAAACTGACCGTGAGCCTAACTTTAACCTCTTATCCTAACGTTAGTGCATAACCCATTCCTTGAGAACAACCCCTATCCCATAATTCTAACCCTATCTCCTAGTCATCACTGGAACACCTAATCCCTAACCCTAATTCTAAACCGCTAACCCTAACCGTAACCCTGCCTACAACCCTAACACTGACAGTAACCCTTACTTCTAACCCCAACGCTATGCCTAACAAAAACCCTTAACCCTTCACCGTAATCCCTACGCCTTACCCTAACCTTTAACCTTAATCCTAATCCTAACTATTAAACCTAACCCTAGCTCTTAAAGCTAACCCTAAACCTTACCCTCACGACTAGACCTAACCCTGACACTAACCTAACACCTAACCCTAACCATAACCCCTAAAGCTAACCCTAACCCTGAACCCTAAACGTAACCCTAACACTGAACCCTCACTATATCCCTAACCTCTAAGCCTAATCCTAACCGTTAACCCTCACCCTAACACTTAAACTGGACCATAACACTAAACATTAACCCTAACACTAAACTTTAACCCTAAACCTGAGCCCAACCCTTAACCCTAATCGTATCCTTTTACCCTAAACGTAACCCCTAAACCTAACCCTAACACTAACCCCAATCCTAATTCTAACCATACCACTTCATAAAACACTAACTCCTAACCCTAACACTTACCAAAACCCTGATCGCTAATCCCTAACACTAACGCTTAACCTTTACCGTAACCGATAACCCTCACCATAACCCTTAACACTAACCTTAACCTTTAATCTAAGCGTGACCCTTAACCATAAAAGTAAGGAAAACCCTTACGCCAATCTTATCCCTTATCCCTAACCCTAACACTACAACTAAACATAACCCTAACCTTTGATCCTTAAACCTAACCCCTAACACTTACTTTAACCCAAAACCCTAACCCTAATCCTAAGCATTAAACCTAACCCTATCTCTTAACCCTTACTCTAACGCCTAGATCTGAACCTAAATGTAACCTACCACCTAATCCTAACCTTAAGCCCTAATGCTAACTCTAACCCTGAACCCTAAACCTACCCGTAACCCTTAACACTAACCCTATCCATAAACCTTAACCCTGACCCTAACTATTACCCGCACCCAAACATTTAACCCTGACCCTAACCCTAATCCTTAACGATAACCCTAACACTAAACCCTAACCCTAAGCCCAACACTTAACCCTAATCCTATCCCTTAACCCTAAGCCTAACCCTAACCCCTAACCCTAAACCTAAGCCTAACCCCAACCTGAACCCTTAATCTTGACCCTTACCGTTAACCCTCACACTAACACTAATCCTAATCTTTAACCATAAAACTAACACTGAAGTCTTCCCCTGTGCCAAACGCTAAACCCAAACCTTAACCGTAACCCTGAAACTTAACCATAAACCTAATTGTAACTGTTAAACCTAACACTAACCTTTAACCCCAACCCCTAACCCAAGACCCCACCCTGACCCTAATATTCATCCCTAAACATTACCATAATCCTACCCCTAAATCTAATTCTCAGACTTCTTGCTTTCTCAGAGTTTAGAAAGCCTACAATCCTCCCATGCCATGAGTAAAATGGGGCTCTGCCACTGTGTCCTGCATGAAACCCAGGAGCCCATACCCAGCGTACGATACAGTGCGTTCCCGGGGACAATACCATCCCCCTAAACCCCGCCCACCGCCCAGTGCAGACAGGGCCCGTATGCTAAGTATAAACACTACCCCTAACAAATAACCCTCACCCTGAACATAACACCTAATTCTAAAAAGTCAACCCTAACCTTCACCCTACCAACAACCCTAACCCTAACCCTAAGCCCTAACCCTAAGCCCTCACCCTAACACTAATCTTCATCCCTAAACCGTGCCATAATCCTAACCCGATATCTAACTCTCAGACTTCTTGCTATCTCAGAGTTTTGAAAGCCTACAATCCTACTAAGCCATGCATGAAAGCCGGCTCTGCCACAGCGTCCTGCATGAAACCCAGAGGCCCATACACTGCGTACGATAGAGTGGGTTCCCAGCGACCATCACAGACCCCTAACTTCGCCTCCTAGTGCATACAGGGCCCGTGCCCTAAGGATAAGCCCTACCCCTCACCCATAACCCTAACCCAGAACATAACACCTAACCCTGATCCTACTGCTCACCTTAACAGGTAAAGCTCACCGTAACCCTAACTTTAACCCCTTATCTTAACGTTAATGCATGACACCCTGAGAACAAGCCCTATACCGTAATTCTAACCCTAACTCCTAGCTATAAACATAACACCTAATCCCTAATTCTGAAACGCCAACCCTAACCTTAACCCGACCCACAACACTAAAACTAACTCTAACCCCTTACCCTAACCCTACGCCTAAAAATAACCCTAACCGTTGATCCTTAGTCATAATCCATAACCTTAACCCTAACCCTTAAGCCTAATCCCAATCCTAACCTTTAAACATAACCCTAACTCTTAACCATAACACTAATCTTTACCCTAATGCCTAGAGATCTAAACCCAACACTGATCTACAGTTACACTAACCCTACCCTCTAATGCTAACCTTAAACCTGAACCATAAACCTAACCCTTAACCCTAACCCTATCCCTAACTCCCTTACCCTAACTCTAACTGTTAACCCTCACCCTAACCCTCAACCCTGACCCTAAACTTAAACCTTAATCCTAACCATGCGTGAGATGAGCCTCTGCCTTTGTCCTGCGTGACAGTTGAAGCCCAACACCCAGGGTACGATGAAGTGGGGACCCAGCCTTGCTCCACACCCACAGTGCCCCGTACATTAGACAGGGCCCGTGCCCTAACACACACCGTTAAACGTAAGCCCTAACCCTATCTCTAAACCAAACCCTTAGTAAGCCCTGAATCTAACTCCTAACAGTAACCCTAATCCCTGACCCTTACTCTTGCCTCTCACCCTAAACCTAAACCCAACCACTAAACATAATCCTAATCTCTAACCCTAACAGTAATCCTAACCCTAATTCTAACCTAAAACCCTAACCCCTAAACCTAATCCTAGTCCCTAACACCTAACCTTACCCTAAACCCAATTCCAATTCTCAGACTTCTTCAATTCAAAAACTTAAAAAAGCCTACAATCCACCAATGCCGTGTCTGAGATGAGGGTCCGCCCCTATGTCCTGCATGACAGGCAGGCGCCAATGCCCAGGGTACTATGGAGTGGGATCCTGGGGTCTGTAGGCTTGCTAAACTCCAGTTTGGAAGAATTGCTATAGTCATATATAGGGATGCTTACATTTACTGATAGAAAGCAACTATTGGTGTGTGATTTGTAGGCTTGCCTTACTCTAGTTTGGATGAAGAAGCTGAATCATATATAGGAATATTAGCTTTGAGTTAGAGGAAGCATCTATGGGGGGTGCTTTTTTGGCTTGTTAAACTCCGGTTTGGAAGAAGTTCGAGAGTCTTATATAGGAACGATATCATTCATTCAGAGAAAGCAATTATAGGGAGTTGGTTTGTAGGCTTGCTAAGCTCTAGTTTGGAGGAAGGCGAGAGTCATATATAGGAACGCTTACATTCACATAAAGCGTCTACGGGGGGACGGTTTCTAGGCTTCCTAAACTCTAGCTTGGAAAAAGAGGACAGTTATGTATAGGAACTCTCGGCGGGGGATTTGTAGCATTGCTAAAATCTTAGATTGGAAAAGTTGCGAGAGTCATACATAGGAATGTTAACATTCACTCAATGAAAGCAACTATAAGGGGTGCTTTCCAGGCTGGCTACACTCTAATTTGGAAAAAGTGTGACAGTCATATATAGGAAGGCTTATATTCACTCAGACAAAGCAATTATGTGTAGGTGTATAGTAGGCATGCTAACTCTAGTTTGGAAAATTTCGAGAGCCATGTATAGGAAAGCTTACAGTAACTTAGAGAAAGCAACGAACGGGGGCGGAGTGTAGGCTTGCTAAACTCTAGTTTGGAGGAAGTGCCATAGTCCTATATAGGAACGCTTAAATTCGTTCAGAGAAAACAGCTGTCGGGGATTGGTTTGTAGACATAACTCTAGTTTGGAAGAAGTGCGAGAGACATATATAGGAATGTTTACATTGACTCAAAGAAAGCAACTATGGGGGAGTGTTATTTTGGCATACCAGATGCTAGTTAGGAAGAAGTACAAGACTCATATATAGGAACGCTTACATTCACACACCGAGAGCAACTACGGAGTAGTCTCAGGTAGACATGTTAAAGTCTAGCTTGGGAGAAGTTCCAGAGTCCTATATAGGAAAGGTAACAGCCACTTTGAAAAAGCAAGTCTTGGCGGGTGGTTTGTAGGCCTGCAAAACCCTGTTTTGGTTGAAGTGTGAGAGTCATATATGAGAACGCTTACATTCCCTCAGAGAAAGCAACGATGGGGTTGTTTGTAGGCTTACTAAACTGCAGTTTGGAAGAAGCACGAGAATCACATATAGGAACACATACATTTTGACGCACTGAAAGTAACTATGGGGTGGTGTTTTATAGGCATGCTAAACTCTAGTTTGGACGAAGTTTGAGAATCACATATAAGAAAGCTTAGAGTCACTTAGAGAAAGCACATCTCTGGGTGTGGAATGTCGGCCTGCTAAACTCTATTTTGGTTTAAGAGTGAGAGTCATATATGGGAAGACTTACATTCCCTCAGAGAAAGCAACGACGGCGTGGTGGATTGTAGGCATACTAAACTCTAGTTTGGAAGAAGTAGGAGAATGATATATGGGAACGCTTACATTCACGTAGAGAAAGCAATTATGGGGTGGCATTTTTGTAGCCATGCTAATCTCTAGTTTGGAAGAAGTTAAGGAGTAATATATAGGAAAGGGTACAGTCATAGAAACCAACTCTCGGGGGATGTTTTGTACACCTGCAAAACTCCAGTTTGGAAGAAGGGGGAGAGTCATATTGGGGACCGCGTGCATTCACTCAGAGAAATCAACGATGGGATTGTGATTTGTAGGCATAGTCAACTCTAGTTTGGAAGAAGTACGAGAATCGTATATAGGAACGCTTACCTTCACGCAGAGAAAGCAACTATGGAGTGATGTTTGTATGCCTACTAAAATATAGTTTGGAGGAAGTTCGAGAGTCATATCTGGGAAGCTTACAGTCACTTAGAGAAAGCAACTCTCGGGGGGTGTTTCGTAGGCCTGCTAAACTCTATTTTCAATGAAGTGTTAGAATAATATATGGGAACTCAGTGAAAGCAACGTCGTGGTTGTGGTTCCTAGGCATACTAACCTGTCATTTGGAAGAAGCAAGAGAATCACATGTAGAGCCGCTTACATTCCGGCACCGAAAACAACTATGGGGTGGTGTTTTGTAGGCTTGCAAAACTCTAGTTTGGACGAAGTTTGAGAGTCATATATAGGAAAGTTTACAGTCACGTAGAGAAAGCAACTCTCTGGGTGTGGAATGTAGGCCTGCTAAACTCTATTTTGGTTGAAGTGTGAGAGTCATACATGGGAACGCTTACATTCACTCAGAGAAAACAACGTTTGGGTGGTGGTTTGTAGGGCATACTAAACTGTAGTTTGGAAGAAGTACGAGAGTCCTATATAGGAACACTTACATTCACGCAGAGAAAGCACTTATGGCGTCAGGTTTTGTAGGCATGCTAAACTGCAGTTTGGAAGAAGTTGGAGAACCTTATACAGGAATGATTACCATCACCTAGGGAAAGCAACTCTCGGGAGATTGTTTGTACACATGCTAAACTCTAATTTGGATGAAGTGTGAGAGTCAAACATGGGACCGCTTACATTCCCTCAGAGAAACAACATTGGGCTGGTTTTTGTAGGCATACTAAATAGTTTGGAAGAAGTACGAGAATGATATTTGGGAACGTTTACATTCACCCAGAGAAAGCAACTACGGGGTGGTGTTTTGTAAGCATGCTATAGTTTGGAAGAAGTTCTAAACCTGAACAGTCACTTAGAGAAAGCAACTCTTGGTGGGTGATTTTTAGGTCTGCTAAATTGTATTTTGAAAGAAGTACCAGAGTCATATATACTAATGCTTACATTCATGCAAAGAAAAACCTATGGGGTGATGTTTTGTGGGCATGTTAACCTGTAGTTTGGAAGAAGTTGGAGAGTCTTATTTAGGAAAGCTTACAGTCACCTAGAGAAAGCAACTCTCGGGAGATCCTTTCTTGGCCTGCTAAACTCTACTTTGCATCAATTGTGAGAGTCAAACATGGGAATGCTTTCATTCATTCAGAGAACGGAACGTTTGGGTGGTGGTTTGTAGGCATTCTAAACTGTATTTTGGAGGAAGTACGAGAGTCATATATATGAACGCTTACATTCAGGCAGAGAAAGCCACTCTGGGGTCGTATTTTGTTGGCATGCTAAACTGTGGTTTGGAAGAAGTTCGAGCGTCTTATATAGGAAAGATTACAGTGACACAGAGAAAACAACTCTCGGAAGTTTATTGGTAGGCCTGCTAAACTCTAATTTGGATGAAATGTGAGAACGCTTGCATTCATTCACTCAGAGAAAGAAACATTATCGTGATGGTTTGAAGGCATAATAACTGTAGTTGGGAAGAAGTAGGAGAGTCATATATATGAACGGTTACATTCACGCAGAGAAAGCAACTGTGGGGTGGCGCAGGTATGCATGTTAATCTGTAGTTTGGAGGAAGTGCGAGAGTCATATCTGGGGAAAATTACAGTCACTTAGAGAAAGGAACCATCTTGGGCTGGTTTGTAGATCTGCTAAATTCTATTTTGGAAACAGAGTGTGAGTCATATATGGGAACGCTTATGTTCACTCAGAGAAAGCAACCACGGTGTGGTGTTTTGTTGGCATGGTGTAGTTTGAAAGAAGTTGGAGATTCTTATATAGGAAAGTTTACAGTCACCTAGAGAAAGCAACGCACGGGGTGTGGTTTGTAGGCCTGCTAAACTCTAATTTAGATGAAGTGAGAGAGGCATATACATGAACGCTTATATTGATGCAGAGAAAGTAACTATGGGGTGGTGTTTTGTAGGCATGCTAAAATATAATTTGGAAGAAGTTCGAAAGCAGACAGTCACTTAGAGAAAGCAACTCTCGGCGGTTCATTTTTCGGTCTGCTAAATTGTATTTTGAAAGAAGTACCAGAGTCATATATACAAACGCTTACATTCATGCAGAGAAAGCAACTGTGGGGTGGTGTTTTCTAGGCATGCTAAACTCTAGTTTGGACGAAGTTTGAGAATCACATATAAGAAAGCTTAGAGTCACTTAGAGAAAGCAAATCTCTGGGTGTGGAATGTAGGCGTGCTAAACTCTATTTTGGTTTCAGAGTGAGAGTCATATATGGGAAGGCTTACATTCACTCAGAGAAAGCAACGATGATGTGGTGGTTTGTAGGCATACTAAACTCTAGTTTGGAAGAAGTAGGAGAATGATATATGGGAACGCTTACCTTCATGCAGAGAAAGCAATTATGGGGTGGATTTTTTGTAGCCATGCTAATCTCTATTTTGCAAGAAGTTAAAGAGTAATATATAGGAAAGCGTACCGTCATTTATAGAAACCAACTTTCGGGGGATGGTTTGTAGGCCTGCAAAACTCTACTTTGGAAGAAGGGGGAGAGTCATATTGGGGACTGCGTACATTCACTCAGAGAAATCAACGATGGGGTTGTGGTTTGTAGACATACTAAACTCTAGTTTGGAAGAAGTACGAGAATCATATATAGGAACGCTTACATTCATGCAGAGAAAGCAACTATGGAGTGATGTTTGTATGCCTACTAAACTATAGTTTGGGGGATGTTCGAGAGTCATATCTGGGAAGCTTACAGTCATTTAGAGAAAGCAACTCTTGGGGGGGTGGTTCGTAGGCCTGCTAAACTCTATTTTCAATGAAGTGTTAGAATCATATACAGGAACGCTTACATTCACTCAGAGAAAGCAACGTTGGGGTGGCCGTTTTTGAGCATACTAAACTCTACTTTGGAAGAGGTACGAGAGACATATACAGGAACGCTTACATTAACACAGAGAAAGCAAATACGGGGTGCTGTAGTGCAGGCATGCTAAACTATAGATTGGAAGAAGTTCGAAAGCTGACAGTCATTTACAGAAAGCAACTCTTGGCGGGTGATTTTTAGGTCTGCTAAATTCTATTTTGAAAGACGTACCAGAGTCATATAGACAAACGCTTACATTCATGGAGAGAAAGAAACTATGGGGTGATGTGTTGTTGGCATGCTAAACTGCAGTTTGGAAGGAGTTCGAGAGTGTTATATAGGATAACTTACAGTCACCTAGAGAAAGCAACACTCGGGACAGCTTTGCAAGCCTGTAAACACTAATTAGCAGCAATTGTGAGAGTCAAACATGGGAACGCTTACATTCACTCAGAGAACACAACGTTTGGGTGGTGATTTGTAGGCATCATAACTGTAGTTTGGAAGAAGTAGGAGAGTCATATATATGAACGGTTACATTCACGCAGAGAAAGCAACTGTTGGGTGGCGTATGTACGCATGTTAATGTATACTTTGGAGGAAGTTCGAGAGTCCTATCTGGGGAAAATTGCAGTCACTTAGAGAAAGCAACCATCGGGGGCCGTTTTGTAGATCTGCTAAATTCTATTTTGGAAGAAGAGTGAAAGTCATATGTGGGAACGCTTATGTTCACTCAGAGAAATCAACGATGGGGCAGTGTTTCGTTGGCATGCTAAACTGCAGTTTGGAAGAAGTTCGCGAGTCTTATGTAAGAAAGCTTACAGTCACCTAGAGAAAGTAACTCTCGGCAGATTGTTTCTAAGCATGCTAAACTCTAATTTGCATCAATTGTGAGAGTCAAACATGGGAACGCTTACATTCACTCAGAGAACGCAACGTTTGGGTGGTGGTTTGTAAGCATTCTAAACTGTATTTTGGAGGAAGTAGGAGAGTCATATATACGAATGCTTACATACACGCAGAGAAAGCAACTCTGGGGTCGTATTTTGTTGGCATGCTAAACTGTGGTTTGGAAGAAGTTCGAGAGCCTTATATAGGAAAGATTACACTGACAAAGAGAAAACAACTCTCTGTAGTTTGTTGGTAGGTCTGCTAAACTGTAATTTGGATGAAGTGTGAGAACACTTGCATTCACTCAGAGAAAGAACTTTGTCGTGGTGGTTTGTAGGAATAACAACTGTAGTTCGAAGAAGTAGGAGAGTCATATATGAACGGTTACATTCACGCAGAGAAAGCAATTGTGGGGTGGTGTATGTAATCATCATAATCTGTAGTTTGGAGGAAGTTCGAGAGTCATATCTGGGGAAAATTAGAGTCACTTAGAGAAAGGAACCATCTTGGGCTGGTGTGTAGGTCTGCTAAATTCTATTTTGGAAAAAGAGTGAGAGTCATATATGGGAATGCTTATGTTCACTCAGAGAAATCAACGATGGGGCGCTGTATTGTTGGCATGCCAAACTGTAGTTTGGAAGAAGTTCGAGAGTCTTATATAGGAAAGTTTACAGTCACCTAGAGAAAGCAACTCACAGGAGGTGGTTTGTAGGCCGCTAAACTCTAATTTGGATGAAGTGAAAGAGGCATACATGGATACGCTTCATTCACTCAGAGAAAGGTAAGTTGGGGTGGCGGTTTTTAGGTATACTAAACTCCAGTTTGGAAGAAGTACGAGAGACATATATATGAACGCTTATATGCACGCAGAGAAACCAACTATGGGGTGGTGTTTTGTTGGCATGCTAAAATATAGTTTGGAAGAAGTTCGAAAGCAGACATTCAGAGAAAGCAACTCTTGGCGGTAGATTTTTAGGTCTGCTAAATTGTATTTTGAAAGAAGTACCAGAGTCATATATACAAACGCTTACATTCATGCAGAGAAAGCAACTGTGGGGTGGTGTTTTCTAGGCGTGCTAAACTCTAGTTTGGACGAAGTTTGAGAATCACATATAAGAAAGCTTAGAGTCTCTTAGGGAAAGCAAATTTCTGGTTGTGGAATGTAGACGTGCTAAATTCTATTTTGGCTTAAGATTGAGAGTCATATATGGAAAGGGTTACATTCACTCAGAGAAAGCAACGATGATGTGGTGGTTTGTAGGCATACTAAACTCTTGTTTGGAAGAAGTAAGAAAATGATATTTGGGATTGCTTACATTCATGCAGAGAAAGCAATTATGGGGTGGCTTTTTGTACCCATGCTAATATCTAGTTTGGAAGAAGTTATATAGGATAGCGTACAGTCATTTATAGAAACCAACTTTTGGAGGATGGACGGTAGGCCTGCAAAACTCTACTTTGGAAGAACTGAGAGAGTCATATTGGGGACTACGTACATTGACTCAGAGAAATCAAGGATGGGGTTGTGTTTTGTAGGCATACTAAACTCTAGTTTGGAGGAAGTACGAGAATCATATATAGGAACGCTTACATTCATGCAGAGAAAGCAACTATGGAGTGATGTTTTTATGCCTACTAAACTATAGTTTGGAGGAAGTTTAGAATCTTATATAGCAAAGCTTACAGTCACCTAGAGAGAGCAACTCTCGGGAGATGGTTTCTAAGCCTGCTAATTTGCACCAACTGTTAAAGTCAAATATGGGAAGGTTTACATCCACTCAGAACGCAAGGTTTGGGTTGTAGTTTGTGGCCATAATAACTGTAGTTTGGAAGAAGTAGGAAAGTCATATATATGAACGGTTACATTCACGCAGAGAAAGCAACTATGGAGTGATGTTTGTATGCCTACTAAACTATAGTTTGGAGGATGTCTGAGAGGCATATCTGGGAAGCTTACAGTCATTTAGAGAAAGAAACTCTCGGGGGGTGGTTCGTAGGCCTGCTAAACTCTATTTTCAATGAAGTGTTAAAATCATATACAGGAACGCTTACATTCACTCAGAGAAAGCAACGTTGGGGTGGCCGTTTTTGAGCATACTAAACTCTACTTTGGAAGAGGTACGAGAGACATAAATACGAACGCTTACATTAACACAGAGAAAGCAAATACGGGGTGCTGTAGTGCAGGCATGCTAAACTATAGATTGGAAGAAGTTCGAAAGCTGACAGTCACTTAGAGAAAGCAACTCTTGGCGGGTGATTTTTTCAGTCTGCTAAATTGTATTTTGAAAGACGTGTCAGAGTCTTATATACAAACGCTTACATTCATGCGTAGAAAGAAACTATGGGGTGATGTGTTGTGGGGATGCTAAACTGCAGTTTGGAAGGAGTTCGAGAGTGTTATTTGGATAGCTTACAGTCACCTAGAGAAAGCAACACTCAGGAGAGCTTTGCAAGCCTGCTAAACTCTAACTAGCAGCAATTGTGAGAGTCAAACATGGGAACGCTTACATTCACTCAGAGAATACAACGTTTGGGTGGTGGTTTGTAGGCATAATAACTGTAGTTCAGAAGAAGTAGGAGAGTCATATATATGAACGGTTACATTCACGCAGAGAAAGCAACTGTTGGGTGGCGTATGTATGCATGCTAATCTGTAGTTTGGAGGAAGTGCGAGAGTCATATCTGGGGAAAATTAGAGTCACCTAGAGAAAGCAACTCTCGGGAGATTGTTTCTAAGCATGCTAAATTCTAATTTGCATCTATTGTGAGAGTCAAACATGGGAACGCTTACATTCACTCAGAGAACGCAACGTTTGGGTGGTGGTTTGTAAGCATTCTAAACTGTATTTTGGAGGAAGTAGGAGAGTCATATATACGAATGCTTACATTCACGCAGAGAAAGCAACTCTGGGGTCGTATTTTGTTGGCATGCTAAACTGTGGTTTGGAAGAAGTTCGAGAGCCTTACATAAGAAAGATTACAGTGACACAGAGAAAAACAACTCTCTGTAGTTTGTTGGTAGGTCTGCTAAACTGTAATTTGGATAAAGTGTGAGAATGCTTGCATTCACTCAGAGAAAGAACGTTGTCGTGATGGTTTGTAGGAATAAATGCTGTAGTTCAAAAGAAGGAGAGTCATATATGAACGGTTACATTCACGCAGAGAAAGCAACTGTGGGGTGGCCTATGTAATCATCATAATCTATAGTTTGGAGAAAGTTCGAGAGTCATATGTGGGGAAAATTAGAGTCACGTAGAGAATTGGAACCATCGGGTGTTGTGTAGGTCTGCTAAATTCTATTTTGGAAGAAGAGTGAGAGTCATATATGGGAACGCTTATGTTCACTCAGAGAAATCAACGATGGGGTGCTGTACTGTTGGCATGCTAAACTGTAGTTTGGAAGAAGTTCGAGAGTCTTATATAGGAAAGTTTACAGTCACCTAGAGAATGCAACTCACAGGAGGTGGTTTGTGGGCCGCTAAACTCTAATTTGGATGAAGTGAAAGAGGCATACATGGATATGCTTCATTCACTCAGAGAAAGGTAAATTGTGGTGCCGGTTTTTAGGTATACTAAACTCCAGTTTGAAAGAAGTACGAGAGTCATATATATGAACGCTTATATGGACGCAGAGAAAGCAACTATGGGGTGGTGTTTTGTAGGCATGCTAAAATATAATTTGGAAGAAGTTCGAAAGCTGACAGTGACTTAGAGTATGCAACTCTCGGCGGTTGATTTTGAGGTCTGCTAAATTGTATTTTGAAAGAAGTACCAGAGTCATATA
This sequence comes from Eulemur rufifrons, assembly GCF_041146395.1. Taxonomy (NCBI): domain Eukaryota; kingdom Metazoa; phylum Chordata; class Mammalia; order Primates; family Lemuridae; genus Eulemur; species Eulemur rufifrons. The sequence continues at coordinate 1,430,641 of NC_091011.1, read as the reverse complement.
TAAAATCTCTTACATTTATGCTGAGAAAAACTATGTGGTGATGTTTTGTTGGCGTGCTGAAATGTAGTTTCGAAGAAGTTCGACAGTCTTTTATAGGAAACCTTACAGTCCCCTAGAGGAAGCAACTTTCGAGAGATGGTTTGTAAGCCTGCTAAACTCTACCTTGCATCATTTGTGACTGTCATACATGGGAACGCTAACATTCTCTCAGAGAACTTAACTTTTGGGTGGTTGTTTGTAAGCATACTAAACGGTATTTTGGAAGTAGCAGAGTCATATATATGAGCGCTTACATTCACCCAGAGAGGGCCACTATGGGGTGGTGTTTTGTAGGCCTGCTAAAATATAATTTGGAAGAAGTTCGAAAGCTGACAGTGACTTAGAGAAGGCAACTCTCGGCGGTTGATTTTGAGGTCTGCTAAATTGTATTTTGAAAGAAGTACCAGAGTCATATATAAAATCGCTTATATTTATGCTGAGAAAGAAACTATGTGGTGATGTTTTGTTGGCGTGCTGAAATGTAGTTTCGAAGAAGTTTGACAGTCTTTTATAGGAAAGCTTACAGTCCCCCAGAGGAAGCAACTTTCGAGAGATAGTTTGTAAGCCTGCTAAACTCTACTTTGCATCATTTGGAACAGTCATACTTGGGAACGCTAACATTCTCTCAGAGAACGCAACGTTTGGTTGGTTGTTTGTAAGCATACTAAACTGTATTTTGGAAGAAGTAGCGGAGTCATATATACAAGTGCTTACATTCACGCAGAGAGGGCAACTATGGGGTGGTGTTTTGTAGGCATGCAAATCTCTACTTGCGAAGAAGTTAAGAGTAATAGGAAAGCTTACAGTCTCATAGAGAAAGCAACCCTTGGAGGCCGGTTTGTAGTTCTGCTAAATTCTATTTTGGATGAAGTGTGAATCATAAACGGGAACGCTAACATTCACTCAGAGAAAGCAGGGTTGCGGTGGTGGTTTTTAGTCACACTAAACTGGAGTTTGGAGGAAGTACGAGAATAAAAGAATGCTTACATTCACTCAGAAAAAGCAAAGTTGGGGAGGTGGTTTGTAGGTGTACTATACTTTGGAAGAAGTACGAGCGTGATGCATAGGAACGCTTACATTCACGCAAACTATGGGGTGGCCTTTTGTTGGCATGCTAAACTATGTTCCAAAGTCATATATAGGAAAGCTTATAGTGAGAGAAAGCAACTCTCAGGCGGTGTTTTGTAGGTCCGGTAAATTGCATTTTGAAAGCAGTCCGAGATTCATATAAGGGAAAGCCTATATCCACTCAGAGAAAGCAATGTTGGGCTGGTGGTTTGTAGGCATACTAAACTGTATTTTGGAACTCGTATGTATGACTCTCACACTTGATCCAAATTAGAGTTCACCAGGCCTATAAACCACATTCTGAAAGTTGCTTTCTCTAGGTGAATGTAAGCTTTCCTATATAAAACTCTCGAACTTCTTCCAAACTACAGTTTAGCATGCCAACAATACACCACCGGATCGTTGCTTTCTCTGAGTGAACATAAGCATTCCCTTATATGAATCTCTTTTTCCAAAATAGAATGTAGCAGACCTACAAACCAGTCCCCGATGGTTGATTTAGCTATGTGACTGTAATTTTCCCTAGATATGACTCTCGAATTTCCTCCAAACTATAGATTAGCACGCGTACATACGGTACCCAACAGTTGCTTTCTCTGCGTCAATGTAACCATTCATATATATGACTTTCCTACTTTTTCCGAACTACAGTTATTATGGCCACAAACCACAACCCAAACGTTGCGTTCTGAGTGGATGTAAACCTTCCCATGTTTGACTTTAACAATTGGTGCAAATTAGTTTAGCAGGCTTAGAAACCATCTCCCGAGAGTTGCTTTCTCTAGGTGACTGTAAGCTTTCCTGTATAAGACTCTCGAACTTCTTAGAAGTTTTGTGGGCAGTTTAGCATGCCCACAAAACATCACCCCATAGTTTCTTTCTCTGCATGAATGTAACCGTTTGTAACTATGACTCTGGTACTTATTTCAAAACACAATTTAGCAGACCTAAAAATCACCCGCAGAGAGTTTCTTTCTCTAAGTGACAGCTTTCGAACTTCTTCCAAACTACAGTTTAGCATGCCTAAAAACACGAACCCATAGTGGCTTTCAGTGCCTGAATGTAAGAGGTTCTATATGTGATTCTTTTGCTTCTTCCAAATTACAGGTTAGTATACCCACAAACCACCACCCCAACGTTGCTTTCTCTGAGTGAATGTAAGCGTTCCTGTATATGATTCTAACACTTCATTGAAAATAGAGTTTAGCAGGCCTACGAACCACCCCCAGAGAGTTGCTTTCTCTAAATGACTGTAAGCTTCCCAGATATGACTCTCGAACATCCTCCAAACTATAGTTTAGTAGGCATACAAACATCACTCCATCGTTGCTTTCTCTGCATGAATGTAAGCGTTCCTATATATGATTCTCGTACTTCCTCCAAACTAGAGTTTAGTATGCCTACAAAACACAATCCCATCCTTGATTTCTCTGAGTCAATGTACGCAGTCCCCAATATGACTCTCCCCCTTCTTCCAAAGTAGAGTTTTGCAGGCCTACCATCCATCCCCCGTAAATTGGTTTCTATAAATGAGTGTACGCTTTCCTATATAGCTTCTTCCAAACTAGAGATTAGCATGGGTGCAAAAAATCCACCGCATAATTGCTTTCTCTGCATGAATGTAAGCGTTCCCATATATCATTCTCCTACTTCTTCCAAACTAGAGTTTAGTATGCCTACAAACCACCACACCTTCGTTGCTTTCTCTGAGTGAATGTAACCCTTTCCATATATGACGCTCAGTCTTAAACCACAATAGAGTTTAGCAAGCCTACAGTCCACAACCAGAGATTTGCTTTCTCTAAGTGACTCTAAGCTTTCTTATATGTGATTCTCAAACTTCGTCCAAACTAGAGTTTAGCATGCCTAGAAAACACCACCCCACAGTTGCTTTCTCTGCATGAATGTAAGCGTTTGTATATATGACTCTGGTACTTCTTTCAAAATACAATTTAGCAGACCTAAAAATCCACCGCCAAGAGTTGCTTTCTCTAAGTGACTGTCTGCTTTCGAACTTCTTCCAAATTATATTTTAGCATGCCTACAAAACACCACCCCATAGTTACTTTCTCTGCATCAATATAAGCGTTCATATATATGCCTCTCTCACTTCATCTAAATTAGAGTTTAGCAGGCCTACAAACAACGCCCCGTGAGTTGCTTTCTCTAGGTGACTGTAAACTTTCCTATATAAGAATCTCCAACTTCTTTCAAACTACACCATGCCAACAAAACACCACACCGTGGTTACTTTCTCTGAGTGAACATAAGCGTTCCCATATATGACTCACACTCTGTTTCCAAAATAGAATTTAGCAGATTTACAAACCAGCCCAAGATGGCTCCTTTCTCTAAGTGACTCTAATTTTCCCCAGATATGACTCTCGAACTTCCTCCAAACTACAGATTAACATGCATACCTGCGCCACCCCACAGTTGCTTTCTCTGCGTGAATGTAACCGTTCATATATATGACTCTCCTACTTCTTCCCAACTACAGTTATTATGCCTTCAAACCATCACGATAATGTTTCTTTCTCTGAGTGAATGAATGCAAGCGTTCTCACATTTCATCCAAATTAGAGTTTAGCAGGCCTACCAATAAACTTCCGAGAGTTGTTTTCTCTGTGTCACTGTAATCTTTCCTATATAAGACGCTCGAACTTCTTCCAAACCACAGTTTAGCATGCCAACAAAATACGACCCCAGAGTGGCTTTCTCTGCCTGAATGTAAGCGTTCATATATATGACTCTCGTACTTCCTCCAAAATACAGTTTAGAATGCCTACAAACCACCACCCAAACGTTGCGTTCTCTGAATGAATGAAAGCATTTCCATGTTTGACTCTCACAATTGATGCAAAGTAGAGTTTAGCAGGCCAAGAAAGGATCTCCCGAGAGTTGCTTTCTCTAGGTGACTGTAAGCTTTCCTAAATAAGACTCTCCAACTTCTTCCAAACTACAGGTTAACATGCCCACAAAACATCACCCCATAGTTTTTTCTTTGCATGAATGTAAGCATTAGTATATATGACTCTGGTACTTCTTTCAAAATACAATTTAGCAGACCGAAAAATGAACCGCCGAGAGTTGCTTTCTCTAAGTGACTGTCTGCTTTCGAACTTCTTCCAAATTATATTTTAGCATGCCTACAAAACACCACCCCAACGTTGCTTTCTCTGAGTGAATGTAAGCGTTCCTGTATATGATTCTAACACTTCATTGAAAATAGAGTTTAGCAGGCCTACGAACCACCCCCAGAGAGTTGCTTTCTCTAAATGACTGTAAGCTTCCCAGATATGACTCTCGAACATCCTCCAAACTATAGTTTAGTAGGCATACAAACATCACTCCATAGTTGCTTTCTCTGCATGAATGTAAGCGTTCCCATATATCATTCTCCTACTTCTTCCAAACTAGAGTTTAGTATGCCTACAAACCACCACGCCGTCGTTGCTTTCTCTGAGGGAATGTAAGCCTTCCCATATATGACTCTCACTCTTAAACCAAAATAGAGTTTAGCAGGCCTACATTCCACACCCAGAGATTTGCTTTCTCTAAGTGACTCTAAGCTTTCTTTTTTTTTCTTTTTTTTTTTTTTAAAGGTAAATTTTGTTTTTGTTTTTTTTTTTTGTTTAATTTTACAGAATCAAAGAGTCTAACAGTATATCTTGTTAGATACAGTATGTCCTCATAATGTATACATTATTTCTTGTACAGTGATATGAAATAATATGGGAAATATTCATGATAAATTAAGTGAACAGTGCAAGTTAAAAACAATAGTTTCATATTTTTTTCCCCACCCCCCCTTTCCCGAGTCAGCACCTTCAAGTGTTACCACTCCCCAAACGGTGCGCAATGCACTCATTGTGTAGGCATACCCCCATCCCCTCCCCCACCCCCCACCTCAGTCTGATGTGCAATTGGTGTCGTTTCCAGATTTGTATTTAGGTGATGATCAAGGAAACCAATTTTCTGGTGAGTACATGTGATGCTTGTTTTTCCATTCTTGGGATACTTCACTTAATATAATGGGTTCCAACTCTCTCCAGGAGAACCATAGAGATGTTGTATCTTCATCATTCCTTATAGCTGAGTAGTATTCCATGGTATACATATACCACAGTTTACTAATCCAATCATGTATTGATGGGCATTTGGGTTGTTTCCACATCTTTGCTATTGTGAATTGTGCTGCTATAAACATTTGGGTACATGTGCCTTTGTTACAGAATGACCTTTTTTCCTTTGGGTATATGCCCAGTAATGGGATTGCTGGGTCAAATGGCAGGTCTACTTGAATCTGTTTAAGATACCTCCATAATGCTTTCCACAGAGGTTGCACTAGTTTGCAGTCCCACCAGCAGTGTATTAGTGTTCCTGTCTCTCCACACCCACGTTGAGAATCACATATAAGAAAGATTAGAGTCTTAGAGTCTTAGAGACAAAGACTCTAAGCTTTCTTATATGTGATTCTCAAACTTCGTCCAAACTAGAGTTTAGCATGCCTATAAAACACCACCCCATAGTTACTTTCAGTGCGTCAAAATGTATGTGTTCCTATATGTGATTCTCGTGCTTCTTCCAAACTGCAGTTTAGTAAGCCTACAAACAACCCCATCGTTGCTTTCTCTGAGGGAATGTAAGCGTTCTCATATATGACTCTCACACTTCAACCAAAACAGGGTTTTGCAGGCCTACAAACCACCCGCCAAGACTTGCTTTTTCAAAGTGGCTGTTACCTTTCCTATATAGGACTCTGGAACTTCTCCCAAGCTAGACTTTAACATGTCTACCTGACACTACTCCGTAGTTGCTCTCGGTGTGTGAATGTAAGCGTTCCTATATATGAGTCTTGTACTTCTTCCTAACTAGCATCTGGCATGCCAAAATAACACTCCCCCATAGTTGCTTTCTTTGAGTCAATGTAAACATTCCTATATATGTCTCTCGCACTTCTTCCAAACTAGAGTTATGTCTACAAACCAATCCCCGACAGCTGTTTTCTCTGAACGAATTTAAGCGTTCCTATGTAGGACTATGGCACTTCCTCCAAACTAGAGTTTAGCAAGCCTACACTCCACCCCCGTTCGTTGCTTTCTCTAAGTTACTGTAAGCTTTCCTATACATGGCTCTCGAAATTTTCCAAACTAGAGTTAGCATGCCTACTATACACCTACACATAATTGCTTTGTCTGAGTGAATATAAGCCTTCCTATATATGACTGTCACACTTTTTCCAAATTAGAGTGTAGCCAGCCTGGAAAGCACCCCTTATAGTTGCTTTCATTGAGTGAATGTTAACATTCCTATGTATGACTCTCGCAACTTTTCCAATCTAAGATTTTAGCAATGCTACAAATCCCCCGCCGAGAGTTCCTATACATAACTGTCCTCTTTTTCCAAGCTAGAGTTTAGGAAGCCTAGAAACCGTCCCCCCGTAGACGCTTTATGTGAATGTAAGCGTTCCTATATATGACTCTCGCCTTCCTCCAAACTAGAGCTTAGCAAGCCTACAAACCAACTCCCTATAATTGCTTTCTCTGAATGAATGATATCGTTCCTATATCAGACTCTCGAACTTCTTCCAAACCAGAGTTTAACAAGCCAAAAAAGCACCCCCCATAGATGCTTCCTCTAACTCAAAGCTAATATTCCTATATATGATTCAGCTTCTTCATCCAAACTAGAGTAAGGCAAGCCTACAAATCACACACCAATAGTTGCTTTCTATCAGTAAATGTAAGCATCCCTATATATGACTATAGCAATTCTTCCAAACTGGAGTTTAGCAAGCCTACAGACCCCAGGATCACACTCCCTAGTACCCTGGGCATTGGCGCCTGCCTGTCATGCAGGACATAGGGGCGGACCCTCATCTCAGACACGGCATTGGTGGATTGTAGGCTTTTTTAAGTTTTTGAATTGAAGAAGTCTGAGAATTGGAATTGGGTTTAGGGTAAGGTTAGGTGTTAGGGACTAGGATTAGGTTTAGGGGTTAGGGTTTTAGGTTAGAATTAGGGTTAGGATTACTGTTAGGGTTAGAGATTAGGATTATGTTTAGTGGTTGGGTTTAGGTTTAGGGTGAGAGGCAAGAGTAAGGGTCAGGGATTAGGGTTACTGTTAGGAGTTAGATTCAGGGCTTACTAAGGGTTTGGTTTAGAGATAGGGTTAGGGCTTACGTTTAACGGTGTGTGTTAGGGCACGGGCCCTGTCTAATGTACGGGGCACTGTGGGTGTGGAGCAAGGCTGGGTCCCCACTTCATCGTACCCTGGGTGTTGGGCTTCAACTGTCACGCAGGACAAAGGCAGAGGCTCATCTCACGCATGGTTAGGATTAAGGTTTAAGGTTAGGGTCAGGGTTGAGGGTTAGGGTGAGGGTTAACAGTTAGAGTTAGGGTAAGGGGGTTAGGGATAGGGTTAGGATTAAGGGTTAGGTTTATGGTTCAGGTTTAAGGTTAGCATTAGAGGGTAGGGTTAGTGTAACTGTAGATCAGTGTTGGGTTTAGATCTCTAGGCATTAGGGTAAAGGTTAGTGTTATGGTTAAGAGTTAGGGTTAGGGTTAGTGTTGGTAGGGTTAAGGTTAGGGTTGGCATTTCAGAATTAGGGATTAGGTGTTATGGTTATGGCTAGGAGTTAGGGTTAGAATTACGGTATAGGCTTGTTCTCAGGGTGTCATGCATTAACGTTAAGATAAGGGGTTGAACTTAGGGTTACGGTGAGGTTTACGTGTTGAGGTGAGCAGTAGGATCAGGGTTAGGTGTTATGTTCTGGGTTAGGGTTATGGGTGATGGGTAGGGTTTATGCTTAGGGCATGGGCCCTGTATGCACTAGGAGGCGAAATTAGGAGTCTGTGAAGGTCGCTGAGAACACACTCTATCCCACGCAGTGTATGGGCCTCTCGGTTTCATGCCGGACACTGTGGCAGAGCCGGCTTTCATGCATGGCTTAGTAGGATTGTAGGCTTTCAAAACTCTGAGAAAACAAGAAGTCTGAGAATTAGATTTAGGGTTAAAATTACGGCACGGTTTAGGGATGAAGATTAGTGATAGGGTGAGGGCTTAGGGTTAGGGGATAGGGTTAGGGTTAGGGTTGTGGTAGGGTGAAAGTTAGGGATTTCATTTTAGAAATAGGGATGAGGTGTTATGGTTATGACTATGGTTTAGGATTAGAATTATGGGATAGGGCTTCTTCTCAGGGTGTTATGCATTAACGTTAATTTAAGGGGATAAATTAGCATTACGGGGAGGTTTATGGTTTACATTTAGGAATAGGATCATGGTTAGGTGTTATGTTCAGGGTGAGGGTTATCTGTTAGGGGCAGTGCTTATACTTAGCGTACAGGCCCTGTCTGCACTGGGTGGCGGGCGGGGGTTAGGGGGATAGGATTGTCCCCGGGAACACACTCTATTGAACGCTGGGTGTGGATTCCTGGGTTTCATGCAGGACACACTGGCAGAGCACCCTTTAACTCATGGCATGGGAGGATTGTAGGCTTTCTAAACTCTGAGAAAGCAAGAAGTCTGAGAATTAGATTTAGGGGTAGGATTATGGTAATGTTTAGGGATGAAGATTAGTGTTAGGGTGGAGTCTTAGGGTTAGGTGTTAGGGTTAAATGTTAGTGTTAGGTTTAACAGTTACAGTTAGGTTTACGTTTAAGATTCAGGGTTAGGGTTAAGGTTTGGGTTTAGCGTTTGGCACAGGGTTAGGCTTCAGTATTAGCCTTATGGATAAGGATTAGGAGTAGGGTTAGGGTTAAGGGTTAGTGTCAGGGTTAATGGTAAGTTTCAAGATTGAGGGTTAGGGTTGCGGTTAGGGTTAGGTTTAGCATTAGGGGTTAGGTTTAGGCTTAGGGTTAAAGGATAGTATTATGGTTAAGTGTTGGGCTTAGGGTTAGGGTTTAGTGTTAGCATTATCATTAAGGATTAGGGTTAGGGTCAGGGTTAAATGCTTGGGTGCGGGTAATGGTTAGGGTCAGGGTTAAGGTTTACGGATAGCGTTAGTGTTAAGGGTTATGGGTAGGTTTAGGGTTCAGGGTTAGAGTTACCATTAGGGCTTAAGGTTAGGATTAGGCGGGAAGTTAGATTAGGGTTAGATCTAGGCGTTAGGGTAAGGGCTAGGGTTAGGGTTAAGAGATAGGGTTAGGTTTAATGCTTAGGATTAGGGTTAGGGTTTGGGGTTAAAGTAAGTGTTAGGGGTTAGGTTTAAGGATCCAAGGTTAGGGTTATTTTTAGCTGTAGTGTTAGGGTTAGGGATAAGGGATACCATTAGCATTAAGGGTCTTCCTTACTGTAGGGTTAAGGGTTAGACTTAGAGTTAAAGGTTAAGGTTAGGGTCAGTGTTAAGAATTAGGCTGGACGCGGTGCCTCACGCCTGTAATCCTAGCACGCTGGGAGGCCGAGGTGGGAGGATCGTTTGAGCTCAGGAGTTCGAGACCAGCCTTAGCAAGAGCGAGGCCCCATCTCTACTAAAAATAGAAAGACATTATATGGACAGCTAAAAAATCTATATAGAAAAAATTAGCCGGGCATGGTGGTGCATGCCTGTAGTCCCAGCTACTCGGGAGGCTGAGACAGGAGGATCGCCTGAGCTCAGGAGTTTGAGGTTGCTGTGAGCTAGACTGATGCCACGGCACTCAATCTAGCCTGGGCAACAGAGTGAGACTCTCTCAAAAAAAAAAAAAAAAGAATTAGGGTGAGGGTTAATAGTTACGGTAAAGGTTAAGCATTAGAGTTAGGGATTAGCGATTAGGGTATTTGGTTAGTGTTAGGGTTAGAGGTTAGGAGTTCGTGTTTTATGAAGGGGTATAGTTAGAATTAGGATTGGGGTTAGAGTTAGGGTTAGGTATAGGGGTTACGTTTAGGGGTTAGTTTTAGGGTAAAAAGATAGGATTAGGGTTATGGGTTGCGCTTAGGTTTAGGGTTAAAGTTTACTGCTAGGGTTAGGGATAGGGTTCAGGGTTAGCTTTAGGGGTTCTGGTTAAGGTTAGGTGTTAGGTTAGTGTCAGGGTTAGGTCTAGTCGTGAGGGTAAGGTTTAGGGTTAGCTTTAAGAGCTAGGGTTAGGTTTAATGGTTAGGATTAGGATTAGGGTTAAGGGTTAGCGTAAGGCTTAGGGGTTTGGGTGAAGGGTTAGGGTTTTTGTTAGGCATAGCGTTGGGGTTAGAAGTAAGGGTTACTGTCAGTGTTAGGGTTGTAGGTAGGGTTCCGGTTAGGGTTAGCGGTTTAGAATTAGGGTTAGGGATTAGGTGTTCCAGTGATGACTAGGAGATAGGGTTAGAATTATGGGATAGGGGTTGTTCTCAGGGAATGGGTTATGCATTAACGTTAGGATAAGAGTTTAAAGTTAGGCGCACGGTGAGGTTTACGTGTTAAGGGGAGAAATAGGAACAGGGTTGGGTGTTATGTTCAGGGTTAGGGTTATCTGTTAAAGGTATTGTTTAGGCCTAGCGCACGGGCCCTGTCTGCATTGGGCGGGCGGGGGGAGTTTAAGGGGCTGGGATTGTACCCGGGAACCCACTCTATCATACTCTGGGTATGGGCCCGTGGGTTTGATGCAGGACACAGTGGTAGAGCCTCCTTTCACGCATGGCATGGGAGGATTGCAGGCTTTCAAAACTCTAAGAAAGCAAGAAGTCTGAGAATTAGATTTAGGGTTAGGATTCTGGTTAGGGTTAAGGATGAAGTTTAGTGTTAGGGTGAGGGCTTAAGGTTAGCGATTAGGGTTAGGGTTAAAGGTTACTCTTAGATTTAACGGTTACACTTTGGTTTAGGGTTGAGGTTTACGGTTAGGGTTAAGATGAGGGGTTAGGGTTTGGTAGACGTTTAGGGTTAAGTGTTAGGTTTAGGGTTGAAGATTAGGATTAGGGTTAGGATTAAAGTTTAGCGTGAGAGTTAACGCTTAGGGTTAAGGTTAAGAGTTAGGGTTTACGGTTAGGCTTAGGGTTAGATTTAGGGTTAGAGTTATGTGCTATGGTTTGTGTTAGGGGTTAGGGTTAGGTTTACTGGTCACGGTTAGGGTTGAGTTTAGGGGTTAGCATTAGGGTTAGGGTAAGGGTCTAGAGTTAATGTTGGGCTTTAGGCTCGGGACTTAGGTTCAGGTCAGGGGTTAGCGTTGGTGGTAGGGCTTAGCTTTAGCAGTCAGTTTAAGGGCACAGGACCTGGTTAATCTACGGTGAGAGGGGTGCGGTCGGAGTCACCACGAAAGCACAACATCATTCCCTGGGCCTTGGGACAGGACCTCCATGCAGGACTCAGGCGGAGCCTCATCTCACACATGGCATGTCTGTATTGTAGGCTTGCTTCACTCTGGGAATGGAAGTAGTGTGAGAATTAGGGTTGGGGTTGGGGTTAGGGTTTTTCGTGTTAGGGGTTAGGTTTCGAGTCAGGGTTAGGTGCTAGGGATTAGTGGTTAGGGTTAGAGTTAGTGTTAGGGGTAAGGTGTTAAGTCTGGGTTAGGGGGCCAGGGTAAGGTTTAGGGTTGGAGTTAGCGTTAGGGTTAGGTGTTAGGGTTAAGGGATAAGGTTAGGATTCAGGGTGAGGGTTAGAGGGTTAACAGTTGGGGTTAGGCTTAGGGGTAAGGGATAGTGTTAGGGTTAAGGGTTAGGAGCTTGGTTCAGGTTTAAGGTTAGCATTAGGGGTTGGGGTTAGTGTTAACTGTAGGTCAGTGTTGGGGTTAGATCTCTAGGCATTAGGGTAAAGGTTAGGGTTAGGGTTAAGAGTTAGGGTTATGTTTAATGGTTAGGATTGGGAATAGGGTTAAGGGTTAGGGTTAAGGTTAGGGGTTATGACGAAGGATCAACGGTTAGGGTTACTTTTAGGCGTAGGGTTAGGGTAAGGGTTTAGGGTTAGTGTTAGTGTTGTTGGTCGCTTTAAGGTTAGGGTTGGCGTTTCAGAATTAGGGATTAGGTGTTTCGGTTATAGCTAGGAGTTAGGGTTATAATGACGGTATAGGGCTTGTTCTCAGGGTGTCATGCATTAACGTTAAGATATGGGGTTTAAGGTAGGGTTATGGTGAGGTTTACCTGTTAAGGTGAGCAGTAGGATCAGGGTTAGGTGTTATGTTGTGGGTTAGGCTTATGGGTGAGGGGTAGGGTTTATGCTTAGGGCACGGGCCCTGTATGCCCTAGGAGGCAAAGTTAGGTGTCTGTGATGGTCGCTGGGAACCCACTCTACCGCACGCAGTGTATGGGCCTCTGGGTTTCATGCAGGACACTGTGGCAGAGCCTCCTTTCACGCATGGCATGGGAGGATTGCAGGCTTTCTAAACTCTAAGAAAGCAAGAAGTCTGAGAATTAGATTAGGGTTAGGGTTATGGTTAGGGTTAAGGATTAAGTTTAGCGTTAGGGTGAGGGCTTAGGGTTAGGGATTACGGGTAGGGTTCAAGGTTACTCTTAGGTTTAACTGTTACACTTTGGTTTAGGGTTGAGGTTTAAGGTTAGGGTTAAGATGAGGGGTTAGGGTTTGGTACAGGGTTAGGGTTAAGTGTTAGGTTTAGGGTTGAAGATTAGGATTAGGGTTAGGATTAAAGGTTAGCGTGAGAGTTAACGCTTAGGGTTAAGGTTAAGAGTTAGGGTTTAGGGTTAGGGTAAGGGTTAGGGTTAGTTTTAGGTTTAGAGTTATGTGCTATGGTTTGTGTTAGAGGTTAGGGTTAGGTTTACTGGTCACGGTTAGGGTTACGTTAAGGGGGTAGCATTAGGGTTAGGGTTAGGGTTAAGGAATAGTATTAGGGATAAGTGTTGGGTTTAGGGTTAGGGTTTAGTGTTAGAGTTAGCATTAAGGATTAGGGTTAGGGTCAGGGTTAAATGCTTGGGTGCGGGTAATGGTTAGGGTCAGGGTTAAGGTTAACGGATAGGGTTAGTGTTAAGGGTTACGGGTAGGTTTAGGGTTCAGGGTTAGTGTTAGCATTAGTGCTTAAGGTTAGGATTAGGTGGTAGTTTAGATTTAGGGTTAGATCTAGGCGTTAGGGTAAGGGCTAGCGTTAGGGTTAAGAGATAGGGTTAGGTTTAATGCTTAGGATTAGGGTTAGGATTTGGGGTTAAAGTAAGTGTTAGGGGTTAGGTTTAAGGATCCAAGGTTAGGGTTATTTTTAGCTGTAGTGTTAGGGTTAGGGATAAGCGACCCCATTAGCATTAAGGGTCTTCCTTACTGTAGGGTTAAGGGTTAGGCTTAGAGTTAAAGGTTAAGGTTAGGGTCAGTGTTAAGATTTAGGGTGAGGGTTAACGGTTAGGGTAAAGGTTAAGCGTTAGGGTTAGGGATTAGTGATTAGGGTTTTTGGTTAGTGTTAGGGTTAGCGGTTAGGAGTTAGCGTTTTATGAAGGGGTATGGTTAGAATTACGATTGGGGTTAGAGTTAGGGTGAGGTATAGGGGTTAGGTTTAGGGGTTAGTTTTAGGGTAAAAGGATAGGATTAGGGTTACGGGTTGGGCTTAAGTTTAGGGTTAAATTTTACTGCTAGGGTTAGGGATAGGGTTCAGGGTTAGCTTTAGGGGTTCTGGTTAGCGTTAGGTGTTAGGTTAGTGTCAGGGTTAGGTCTAGTCGTGAGGGTAAGGTTTAGGGATAGCTTTAAGAGCTAGGGTTAGATTTAATGGTTAGGATTAGGATTAGGGTTAAGGGTTAGGGTAAGACTTAGGGGTTAGGGTGAAGGATTAGGGTCAAGGGTTAGGGTTTTTGTAAGGCATAGCGTTGGGGTTAGATGTAAGGGTTACTGTCAGTGTTAGGGTTGTAGGTAGGGTTACGGTTAGGGTTAGCGGTTTAGAATTAGGGTTAGGGATTAGGTGTCAGGGTGATGACTAGGAGATAGGGTTAGAATTATGGGATAGGGGTTGTTCTCAGGAAATGGGTTATGCATTAACGTTAGGATAAGAGGTTAAAGTTAGGCGCACGGTGAGGTTTACGTGTTAAGGGGAGAAATAGGAACAGGGTTGGGTGTTATGTTCAGGGTTAGGGTTATCTGTTAAAGGTATTGTTTATGCTTAGCGCACGGGCCCTGTCTGCATTATGCGGTGGGGGAGTTTAGGGGGCTGGGATTGTACCCGGGAACCCACTCTATCATACTCTGGGTATGGGCCCGTGGGTTTCATGCAGGACACAGTGGTAGAGCCTCCTTTCACGGATGGCATGGGAGGATTGCAGGCTTCCGAAACTCTAAGAAAGCAAGAAGTCTGAGAATTAGATTTAAGGTTAGGATTATGGTTAGGGTTAAGGATGAAGTTTAGTGTTAGGGTGAGGGCTTAGGGTTAGGCATTAGGGTTAGGGTTAAAGGTTACTCTTAGGTTTAACGGTTACACTTTGGTTTAGGGTTGAGGTTTACGGTTACGGTTAAGATGAGGGGTTAGGGTTTGGTACAGGGTTAGGGTTTAGTGTTAGGTTTAGGGTTGAAGATTAGGATTAGGGTTAGGATTAAAGTTTAGCGTGAGAGTGAAGGCTTAGGGTTAAGGTTAAGAGTTAGGGTTTAGGGTTAGGGTTAGGGTTAGTTTTAGGGTTAGAGTTATGTGCTATGGTTTGTGTTAGAGGTTAGGGTTAGGTTTAGTGGGCACGGTTAGGGTTACGTTTAGGGGTTAGCATTAGGGTTAGGGTTAGGGTTAGGGTTAAGGGATAGGATTAGGGTTAAGCGTTGGGCTTAGGGTTAGGGTTTAGTGTTAGGGTTAGCATTAAGGGTTAGGGTTAGGGTCAGGGTTAAATGCTTGGGTGCGGGTAATGGTTAGGGTCAGGGTTAAGGTTCACGGATAGGGTTAGTGTTAAGGGTTACGGGTAGGTTTAGGGTTCAGGGTTAGTGTTAGCATTAGGGCTTAAGGTTAGGATTAGGCGGTAGGTTAGATTTAGGGTTAGATCTAGGCGTTAGGGTAAGGGCTAGCGTTAGGGTTAAGAGATAGGGTTAGCTTTAATGCTTAGGATTAGGGTTAGGGTTTGGGGTTAAAGTAAGTGTTAGGGGTTAGGTTTAAGGATCCAAGGTTAGGGTTATTTTTAGCTGTAGTGTTAGGGTTAGGGATAAGGGATCCCATTAGCATTAAGGGTCTTCCTTACTGTAGGCTTAAGGGTTAGGCTTAGAGTTAAAGGTTAAGGTTAGGGTCAGTGTTAAGATTTAGGGTGAGGGTTAACGGTTAGGGTAAAGGTTAAGCGTTAGGGTTAGGGATTAGTGATTAGGGTTTTTGGTTAGTGTTAGGGTTAGCGGTTAGGAGTTAGTGTTTTATGAAGGGGTATGGTTAGAATTAGGATTGGGGTTAGAGTTAGGGTGAGGTATAGGGGTTAGGTTTAGGGGTTAGTTTTAGGGTAAAATGATAAGATTAGGGTTACGGGTTGGGCTTAGGTTTAGGGTTAAAGTTTACTGCTGGGGTTAGGGATAGGGTTCAGGGTTAGCTTTAGGGGTTGTGGTTAGGGTTAGGTGTTAGGTTAGTGTCAGGGTTAGGTCTAGTCGTGAGGGTAAGGTTTAGGGTTAGCTTTAAGAGCTAGGGTTAGGTTTAATGGTTAGGATTAGGATTAGGGTTAAGGGTTAGGGTAAGGCTTAGGGGTTAGGGTGAAGGGTTAGGGTCAAGGGTTAGGGTTTTTGTTAGGCATAGCGTTGGGGTTAGAAGTAAGGGTTACTGTCAGTGTTAGGGTTGTAGGTAGGGTTCCGGTTAGGGTTAGCGGTTTAGAATTAGGGTTAGGGATTAGGTGTTCCAGTGATGACTAGGAGATAGGGTTAGAATTATGGGATAGGGGTTGTTCTCAGGGAATGGGTTATGCATTAACGTTAGGATAAGAGGTTAAAGTTAGGCTCACGGTGAGGTTTACGTGTTAAGGGGAGAAATAGGAACAGGGTTGGGTGTTACGTTCAGGGTTAGGGTTATCTGTTAAAGGTATTGTTTATGCTTAGTGCACGGGCCCTGTCTGCATTAGGCGGGCGGGGGGAGTTTAGGGGGCTGGGGTTGTACCCGGGAACCCACTCTATCATACTCTGGGTATGGGCCCGTGGGTTTCATGCAGGACACAGTGGTAGAGCCTCCTTTCACGCATGGCATGGGAGGATTGCAGGCTTTCTAAACTCTAAGAAAGCAAGAAGTCTGAGAATTAGATTTAGGGTTAGGATTCTGGTTAGGGTTAAGGATGAAGTTTAGTGTTAGGGTGAGGGCTTAGGGTTAGGGATTAGGGTTAGGGTTAAAGGTTACTCTTAGGTTTAACGGTTACACTTTGGTTTAGGGTAGAGGTTTACGGTTAGGGTTAAGATGAGGGGTTAGGGTTTGGTACAGGGTTAGGGTTAAGTGTTAGGTTTAAGTTTGAAGATTAGGATTAGGGTTAGGATTAAAGGTTAGCGTGAGAGTTAACGCTTAGGGTTAAGGTTAAGAGTTAGGGTTTAGGGTTAGGGTTAGGGTTAGTTTTAGGGTTAGAGTTATGTGCTATGTTTTGTGTTAGAGGTTAGGGTTAGGTTTACTGGTCACGGTTAGGGTTACGTTTATGGGTTAGCATTAGGGTTAGGGTTAGGTTTAGGGTTAAGGGATAGGATTAGGGTTAAGTGTTGGGCTTAGGGTTAGGGTTTAGTGTTAGAGTTAGCATTAAGGATTAGGGTTAGGGTCAGGGTTAAATGCTTGGGTGCGGGTAATGGTTAGGGTCAGGATTAAGGTTCACGGATAGGGTTAGTGTTAAGGGTTACGGGTATGTTTCGGGTTCAGGGTTAGTGTTAGCATTAGGGCTTAAGGTTAGGATTAGGCGGTAGGTTAGATTTAGGGTTAGATCTAGGCGTTAGGGTAAGGGCTAGCATTAGGGTTAAGAGATAGGGTTAGGTTTAATGCTTAGGATTAGGGTTAGGATTTGGGGTTAAAGTAAGTGTTAGGGGTTAGGTTTAAGGTTCCAAGGTTAGGGTTATTTTTAGCTGTAGTGTTAGGGTTAGGGATAAGGGATCCCGTTAGCATTAAGGGTCTTCCTTACTGTAGGGTTAAGGGTTGGGCTTAGAGTTAAAGGTTAAGGTTAGGGTCAGTGTTAAGATTTAGGGTGAGGGTTAACGGTTAGGGTAAAGGTTAAGCGTTAGGGTTAGGGATTAGTGATTAGGGTTTTTGGTTAGTGTTAGGGTTAGCGGTTAGGAGTTAGTGTTTTATGAAAGGGTATGGTTAGAATTAGGATTGGGGTTAGAGTTAGGGTGAGGTATAGGGGTTAGGTTTAGGGGTAAGTTTTAGGGTAAAAGGATAGGATTAGGGTTACGGGTTGGGCTTAGGTTTAGGGTTAAAGTTTACTGCTAGGGTTAGGGATAGGGTTCCGGGTTATCTTTAGGGGTTCTGGTTAGGGTTAGGTGTTAGGTTAGTGTCAGGGTTAGGTCTAGTCGTGAGGGTAAGGTTTAGGGTTAGCTTTAAGAGCTAGGGTTAGGTTTAATGGTTAGGATTAGGATTAGGGTTAAGGGTTAGCGTAAGGCTTAGGGGTTTGGGTGAAGGGTTAGGGTTTTTGTTAGGCATAGCGTTGGGGTTAGAAGTAAGGGTTACTGTCAGTGTTAGGGTTGTAGGTAGGGTTCCGGTTAGGGTTAGCGGTTTAGAATTAGGGTTAGGGATTAGGTGTCACAGTGATGACTAGGAGATAGGGTTAGAATTATGGGATAGGGGTTGTTCTCAGGGAATGGGTTATACATTAACGTTAGGATAAGAGGTTAAAGTTAGGCGCACGGTGAGGTTTACGTGTTAAGGGGAGAAATAGGAACAGGGTTGGGTGTTATGTTCAGGGTTAGGGTTATCTGTTAAAGGTATTGTTTATGCTTAGCGCACGGGCCCTGTCTCCATTAGGCGGGCGGGGGGAGTTTAGGGGGCTGGGATTGTACCCGGGAACCCACTCTATTATACTCTGCGTATGGGCCCGTGGGTTTCATGGAGGACACAGTGGTAGAGCCTCCTTTCACGCATGGCATGGGAGGATTGCAGGCTTTCAAAACTCTAAGAAAGCAAGAAGTCTGAGAATTAGATTTAAGGTTAGGATTATGGTTAGGGTTAAGGATGAAGTTTAGTGTTAGGTTGAGGGCTTAGGGTTAGGCATTAGGGTTAGGGTTAAAGGTTACTCTTAGGTTTAACGGTTACAGTTCGGTTTAGGGTTGAGGTTTACGGTTAGGGTTAAGATGAGGGGTTAGGGTTTGGTAGACGTTTAGGGTTAAGTGTTAGGTTTAGGGTTGAAGATTAGGATTAGGGTTAGGATTAAAGGTTAGCGTGAGAGTTAACGCTTAGGGTTAAGGTTAAGAGTTAGGGTTTACGGTTAGGCTTAGGGTTAGATTTAGGGTTAGAGTTATGTGCTATGATTTGTGTTAGAGGTTAGGGTTAGGTTTACTGTGCACGGTTAGGGTTGAGTTTAGGGGTTAGCATTAGGGTTAGGGATTAGGTTTAGGGTAAGGGTCTAGAGTTAATGTTGGGCTTTAGGCTCGGTGCTTAGGTTCAGGTTCAGGGGTTAGCGTTGGTGGTAGGGCTTAGCTTTAGCGGTCAGTTTAAGGGCACAGGACCTGGTTAATCTACGGTGAGAGGGGTGCGGTCGGAGTCACCACGAAAGCACAACATCATTCCCTGGGCCTTGGGACAGGACCTCCATGCAGGACTCAGGCGGAGCCTCATCTCACACATAGCATGGCTGTATTGTAGGCTTGCTTCACTCTGGGAATGGAAGTAGTGTGAGAATTAGGGTTGGGGTTGGGGTTAGGGTTTTTCGTGTTAGTGGTTAGGTTTCGAGTCAGGGTTAGGTGCTAGGGATTAGTGGTTAGGGTTAGAGTTAGTGTTAGGGGTAAGGTGTTAAGTCTGGGTTAGGGGGCCAGGGTAAGGTTTAGGGTTGGAGTTAGCGTTAGGGTTAGGGGTTAGGGTTAAGGGATAGGGTTAGGATTCAGGGTGAGGGTTAGATTGTTAACAGTTGGGGTTAGGCCTAGGGGTTAGGGATAGTGTTAGGGTTAAGGGTGAGGAGCTTGGTTCAGGTTTAAGGTTAGCATTAGGGGTTGGGGTTAGTGTTAACTGTAGGTCAGTGTTGGGGTTAGATCTCTAGGCATCTTGGTAAAGGTTAGGGTTAGGGTTAAGAGTTAGGGTTCTGTTTAATGGTTAGGATTGGGAATAGGGTTAAGGGTTAGGGTTAAGGTTAGGGGTTATGACGAAGGATCAACGGTTAGGGTTACTTTTAGGCGTAGGGTTAGGGTAAGGGGTTAGGGTTAGTGTTAGTGTTGTTGGTCGGGTTAAGGTTAGGGTTGGCGTTTCAGAATTAGGGATTAGGTGTTACGGTCATAGCTAGGAGTTAGGGTTATAATGACGGTATAGGGCTTGTTCTCAGGGTGTCATGCATTAACGTTAATATATGGGGTTAAAGTTAGGGTTATGGTGATGTTTACCTGTTAAGGTGAGCAGTAGGATCAGGGTTAGGTGTTATGTTGTGGGCTAGGCTTATGGGTGAGGGGTAGGGTTTATGCTTAGGGCACGGGCCCTGTATGCCCTAGGAGGCAAAGTTAGGTGTCTGTGATGGTCGCTGGGAACCCACTCTACCGCACGCAGTGTATGGGCCTCTGGGTTTCATGCAGGACACTGTGGCAGAGCCTCCTTTGACGCATGGCGTGGGAGGATTGCAGGCTTTCTAAACTCTAAGAAAGCAAGAAGTCTTAGAATTAGATTTAGGGTTAGGGTTATGGTTAGGGTTAAGGATGAAGTTTAGTGTTAGGGTGAGGGCTTAGGGTTAGGGATTACGGTTAGGGTTAAAGGTTACTCTTAGATTTAACGGTTACACTTTGGTTTAGGGTTGAGGTTTAAGGTTAGGGTTAAGATGAGGGGTTAGGGTTTGGTACAGGGTTAGGGTTAAGTGTTAGGTTTAGGGTTGAAGATTAAGATTCGGGTTAGGATTAAAGGTTAGCGTGAGAGTTTACGCTTAGGGTTAAGGTTAAGAGTTAGGGTTTAGGGTTAGGGTTAGGGTTAGGGTTAGTTTTAGGGTTAGAGTTATGTGCTATGGTTTGTGTTAGAGGTTAGGGTTAGGTTTAGTGTTCACGGTTAGGGTTACGTTTAGGGGTTAGCATTAGGGTTAGGGTTAGGGTTAGGGTTAAGAATAGGTTTAGGGTTAAGTGTTGGGCTTAGGGTTAGGGTTTAGTGTTTGGGTTATCATTAAGGATTAGGGTTAGGGTCAGGGTTAAATGCTTGGGTGCGTGTAATGGTTAGGGTCAGGGTTAAGGTTTACGGATAGGGTTAGTGTTAAGGGTTACGGGTAGGTTTAGGATTCAGGGTTAGCGTTAGCATTAGGGTTTAAGTTTAGGATTAGGCGGGAGGTTAGATTTAGGGTTAGAACTAGGCGTTAGGGTAAGGGCTAGGGTTAGGGTTAAGAGATAGGGTTAGGTTTAATGCTTAGGATTAGGGTTAGGGTTTGGGGTTAAAGTAAGTGTTAGGGGTTAGGTTTAAGGATCAAAGGTTAGGGTTATTTATAGCTGTAGTGTTAGGGTTAGGGATAAGGGATACCATTAGCATGAAGGGTCTTCCTTACTGTAGGGTTAAGGGTTAGGCTTAGAGTTAAAGGTTAAGGTTAGGGTCAGTGTTAAGAATTAGGGTGAGGATTAACGGTTAGGGTAAAGGTTAAGCGTTAGGGTTAGGGATTAGCGATTAGGGTTTTTGGTTAGTGTTAGGGTTAGAGGTTAGGAGTTCGTGTTTTAGGAAGGGGTATGGTTAGAATTAGGATTGGGGTTAGAGTTAGGGTTAGGTATAGGGGTTAGGTTTAGGGGTTAGTTTTAGGGTAAAAGGATAGGATTAGGATTATGGGTTGGGCTTAGGTTTAGGGTTAAAGTTTACTGCTAGGGTCAGGGATAGGGTTCAGGGTTAGCTTTAGGGGTTCTGGTTAGGATTAGGTGTTAGGTTAGTGTCAGGGTTAGGTCTAGTCGTGAGGCTAAGGTTTAGGGTTAGCTTTAAGAGCTAGGGTTAAGTTTAATGGTTACGATTAGGATTAGGGTTAAGGGTTAGCGTAAGGCTTAGGGATTTGGGTGAAGGGTTAGGGTTTTTGTTAGGCATAGCGTTGGGGTTAGAAGTAAGGGTTACTGTCAGTGTTAGGGTTGTAGGTAGGGTTCCGGTTAGGGTTAGCGGTTTAGAATTAGGGTTAGGGATTAGGTGTTCCAGTGATGACTAGGAGATAGGGTTAGAATTATGGGATAGGGGTTGTTCTCAGGGAATGGGTTATGCATTAACGTTAGGATAAGAGGTTAAAGTTAGGCTCACGGTAAGGTTTACGTGTTAAGGGGAGAAATAGGAACAGGGTTGGGTGTTATGTTCAGGGTTAGGGTTATCTGTTAAAGGTATTGTTTATGCTTAGCACACGGGCCCTGTCTGCATTAGGCGGGCGGCGGGAGTTTAGGGGGCTGGGATTGTACCCGGGAACCCACTCTATCATACTCTGGGTATGGGCCCGTGGGTTTCATGCAGGACACAGTGGTAGAGCCTCCTTTCACGCATGGCATGGGAGGATTGCAGGCTTTCAAAACTCTAAGAAAGCAAGAAGTCTGAGAATTAGATTTAGAGTTAGGATCATGGTTAGGGTTAAGGATGAAGTTTAGTGTTAGGGTGAGGGCTTAAGGTTAGGGATTATGGTTAGGGTTAAAGGTTACTCTTAGGTTTAACGGTTACAGTTCGGTTTAGGGTTGAAGTTTACGGTTAGGGTTAAGATGAGGGGTTAGGCTTTGGTAGACGTTTAGGGTTAAGTGTTAGGTTTAGGGTTGAAGATTAGGATTAGGGTTAGGATTAAAGGTTAGCGTGAGAGTTAACGCTTAGGGTTAAGGTTAAGAGTTAGGGTTTACGGTTAGGCTTAGGGTTAGATTTAGGGTTAGAGTTATGTGCTATGGTTTGTGTTAGAGGTTAGGGTTAGGTTTACTGTTCACGGTTAGGGTTGGGTTTAGGGGTTAGCATTAGGGTTAGGGATTAGGTTTAGGGTAAGTGTCTAGAGTTAATGTTGGGCTTTAGGCTCGGGGCTTAGTTTCAGGGCCAGGGGTTAGCGTTGGTGATAGGGCTTAGCTTTAGCGGTCAGTTTAAGGGCACAGGACCTGGTTAATCTACGGTGAGAGGGGTGCGGTCGGAGTCACCACGAAAGCACAACATCATTCCCTGCGTCTTGGGACAGGACCTCCATGCAGGACTCAGGCGGAGCCTCATCTCACACATGGCATGGCTGTATTGTAGGCTTGCTTCACTCTGGGAATGGAAGTAGTGTGAGAATTAGGGTTGGGGTTGGGGTTAGGGTTTTTCGTGTTAGGGGTTAGGTTTCAAGTCAGGGTTAGGTGCTAGGGATTAGTGGTTAGGGTTAGAGTTAGTGTTAGGGGTAAGGTGTTAAGTCTGGGTTAGGGGGCCAGGGTAAGGTTTAGGGTTGGAGTTAGTGTTAGGGTTAGGGGTTAGGGTTAAGGGATAGGGTTAGGATTCAGGGTGAGGGTTAGAGGGTTAACAGTTGGGGTTAGGCTTAGGGGTAAGGGATAGTGTTAGGGTTAAGGGTTAGGAGCTTGGTTCAGGTTTAAGGTTAGCATTAGGGATTAGGGTTAGTGTTAACTGTAGGTCAGTGTTGGGGTTACATCTCTAGGCATTAGGGTAAAGGTTAGGGTTAGGGTTAAGAGTTAGGGTGATGTTTAATGGTTAGGATTGGGAATAGGGTTAAGGGTTAGGGTTAAGGTTAGGGGTTATGACGAAGGATCAACGGTTAGGGTTACTTTTAGGCGTAGGGTTAGGGTAAGGGGTTAGGGTTAGTGTTAGTGTTGTTGTTCGGGTTAAGTTTAGGGTTGGCATTTCAGAATTAGGGATTAGGTGTTACGGTTATAGCTAGGAGTTAGGGTTATAATGACGGTATAGGACTTGTTCTCAGGGTGTCATGCATTAACGTTAAGATATGGGGCTAAAGTGAGGGTTATGGTGAGGTTTACCTGTTAAGGTGAGCAGTAGGATCAGGGTTAGGTGTTATGTTGTGGGTTAGGCTTATGGGTGAGGGGTAGGGTTTATGCTTAGGGCACGGGCCCTCTATGCCCTAGGAGGCAAAGTTAGGCGTCTGTGATGGTCACTGGGAACCCACTCTACCGCATGCAGTGTATGGGCCTCTGGGTTTCATGCAGGACACTGTGGCAGAGCCCCCTTTCACGCATGGCATGGGAGGATTGCAGGCTTTCTAAACTCTAGGAAAGCAAGAAGTCTGAGAATTAGATTTTGGATTAGGGTTATGGTTAGGGTTAAGGATGAAGTTCGTGTTAGGGTGAGTGCTTAGGGTTAGGGATTACGGTTAGGGTTAAATGTTACTCTTAGATTTAACGGTTACACTTTGGTTTAGGGTTGAGGTTTAAGGTTAGGGTTAAGATGAGGGGTTAGGGTTTGGTACAGGGTTAGGGTTAAGTGTTAGGTTTAGGGTTGAAGATTAGGATTAGGGTTAGGATTAAAGGTTAGCGTGAGAGTGAACGCTTAGGGTTAAGGTTAAGAGTTAGGGTTTAGGGTTAGGGTTAGGGTTAGGGTTAGTTTTAGGGTTAGAGTTATGTGCTACGGTTTGTGTTAGAGGTTAGGGTTAGGTTTACTGTTCACGGTTAGGATTAGCTTTAGGGGTTAGCATTAGGGTTAGGGTTAGGGTTAGGGTTAAGGGATAGGATTAGGGTTAAGTGTTGGGCTTAGGGTTAGGGTTTAGTGTTAGGGTTATCATTAAGGATTAGGGTTAGGGTCTGGGTTAAATGCTTGGGTGCGGGTAATGGTTAGGGTCAGGGTTAAGGTTTACAGATAGGGTTAGTGTTAAGGGTTATGGGTATGTTTAGGGTTCAGGGTTAGCGTTAGCATTAGGGCTTAAGTTTAGGATTAGGCGGGAGGTTAGATTTAGGGTTAGAACTAGGCGTTAGGGTAAAGGCTAGGGTTAGGGTTAAGAGATAGGATTAGGTTTAATGCTTAGGATTAGAGTTAGGGTTTGGGGTTAAAGTAAGTGTTAGGGGTTAGGTTTAAGGATCAAAGCTTAGGGTTATTTTTAGCTGTAGTGTTAGGGTTAGGGATAAGGGATACCATTAGCATTAAGTGTCTTCCTTACTGTAGGGTTAAGGTTTAGGCTTAGAGTTAAAGGTTAAGGTTAGGGTCAGTGTTAAGAATTAGGGTGAGGGTTAACGGTTAGGGTAAAGGTTAAGCGTTAGGGTTAGGGATTAGCGATTAGGGTTTTTGGTTAGTGTTAGGGTTAGAGGCTAGGAGTTCGTGTTTTATGAAGGGGTATGGTTAGAATTAGGATTGGGGTTAGAGTTAGGGTTAGGTATAGGGGTTAGGTTTAGGGGTTAGTTTTAGGGTAAAAGGATAGGATTAGGGTTATGGGTTGGGCTTAGGTTTAGGGTTAAAGTTTACTGCTAGGGTTAGGGATAGGGTTCAGGGTTAGCTTTAGGGGTTCTGGTTAGGGTTAGGTGTTAGGTTAGTGTCAGGGTTAGGTCTAGTCGTGAGGGTAAGGTTTAGGGTTAGCTTTAAGAGCTAGGGTTAGGTTTAATGGTTAGGATTAGGATTAGGGTTAAGGGTTAGCGTAAGGCTTAGGGGTTTGGGTGAAGGGTTAGGGTTTTTGTTAGGCATAGCGTGGGGGTTAGAAGTAAGGGTTACTGTCAGTGTTAGGGTTGTAGGTAGGGTTACGGTTAGGGTTAGCGGTTTAGAATTAGGGATAGGGATTAGGTGTCACAGTGATGACTAGGAGATAGGGTTAGAATTATGGGATAGGGGTTGTTCTCAGGAAATGGGTTATGCATTAACGTTAGGATAAGAGGTTAAAGTTAGGCGCATGGTGAGGTTTACGTGTTAAGGGGAGAAATAGGAACAGGGTTGGGTGTTATGTTCAGGGTTAGGGTTATCTGTTAAAGGTATTGTTTATGCTTAGCGCACGGGCTCTGTCTGCATTAGGCGGGCGGGGGGAGTTTAGGGAGCTGGGATTGTACCCGGGAACCCACTCTATAGTACTCTGGGTATGGGCCCGTGGGGTTCATGCAGGACACAGTGGTAGAGGCTCCTTTCACGCATGGCATGGGAGGATTGCAGGCTTTCTAAACTCTAAGAAAGCAAGAAGTCTGAGAATTAGATTTAGGGTTAGGATTCTGGTTAGGGATAACGATGAAGTTTAGTGTTAGGGTGAGGGCTTAGGGTTAGGGATTAGGGTTAGGGTTAAAGGTTACTCTTAGGTTTAACGGTTACAGTTCGGTTTAGGGTTGAGGTTTACGGTTAGGGTTAAGATGAGGGGTTAGGGTTTGGTAGACGTTTAGGGTTAAGTGTTAGGTTTAGGGTTGAAGATTAGGATTAGGGTTAGGATTAAAGGTTAGCGTGAGAGTTAACGCTTAGGGTTAAGGTTAAGAGTTAGGGTTTACGGTTAGGCTTAGGGTTAGATTTAGGGTTAGAGTTATGTGCTATGGTTTGTGTTAGGGGTTAGGGTTAGGTTTACTGTTCACGGTTAGGGTTGGGTTTAGGGGTTAGCATTAGGGTTAGGGATTAGGTTTAGGGTAAGGGTCTAGGGTTAATGTTGGGCTTTAGGCTCGGGGCTTAGGTTCAGGGCCAGGGGTTAGCGTTGGTGGTAGGGCTTAGCTTTAGCGGTCACTTTAAGGGCACAGGACCTGGTTAATCTACGGTGAGAGGGGTGCGGTCGGACTCACCACGAAAGCACAACATCATTCCCTGGGCCTTGGGACAGGACCTCCATGCAGGACTCAGGCGGAGCCTCATCTCACACATGGCATGGCTGTATTGTAGGCTTGCTTCACTCTGGGAATGGAAGTAGTGTGAGAATTAGGGTTGGGGTTGGGGTTAGGGTTTTTCGTGTTAGGGGTTAGGTTTCGAGTCAGGGTTAGGTGCTAGGGATTAGTGGTTAGGGTTCGAGTTAGTGTTAGGGGTAAGGTGTTAAGTCTGGGTTAGGGGGCCAGGGTAAGGTTTAGGGTTGGAGCTAGCGTTAGGGTTAGGGGTTAGGGTTAAGGGATAGGGTTAGGATTCAGGGTGAGGGTTAGAGGGTTAACAGTTGGGGTTAGGCTTAGGGGTTAGGGATAATGTTAGGGTTAAGGGTTAGGAGCTTGGTTGAGGTTTAAGGTTAGCATTAGGGGTTGGGGTTAGTGTTAACTGTAGGTCAGTGTTGGGGTTAGATCTCTAGGCATTAGGGTAAAGGTTAGGGTTAGGGTTAAGAGTTAGGGTTATGTTTAATGGTTAGGATTGGGAATAGGGTTAAGGGTTAGGGTTAAGGTTAGGGGTTATGACGAAGGATCAACGGTTAGGGTTACTTTTAGGCGTAGGGTTAGGGTAAGGGGTTAGGATTAGTGTTAGTGTTGTTGGTCGGGTTAAGGTTAGGGTTGGCGTTTCAGAATTTGGGATTAGGTGTTACGGTCATAGCTAGGAGTTAGGGTTATAATGACGGTATAGGGCTTGTTCTCAGGGTGTCATGCATTAACGTTAAGATATGGGGTCAAAGTTAGGGTTATGGTGAGGTTTACCTGTTAAGGTGAGCAGTAGGATCAGGGTTAGGTGTTATGTTGTGGGTTAGGCTTATGGGTGAGGGGTAGGGTTTATGCTTAGGGCACGGGCCCTGTATGCCCTAGGAGGCAAAGTTAGGTGTCTGTGATGGTCGCTGGGAACTCACTCTACCGCACGCAGGGTATGGGCCTCTGGGTTTCATGCAGGACACTGTGGCAGAGCCTCCTTTGACGCATGGCGTGGGAGGATTGCAGGCTTTCTAAACTCTAAGAAAGCAAGAAGTCTGAGAATTAGATTTAGGGGTAGGGTTATGGTTAGGGTTAAGGATGAAGTTTAGAGTTAGGGTGAGGGCTTAGGCTTAGGGATTACGGTTAGGGTTAAAGGTTACTCTTAGATTTAATGGTTACACTTTGGTTTAGGGTTGAGGTTTAAGGTTAGGGTTAAGATGAGGGGTTAGGGTTTGGTACAGTGTTAGGGTTAAGTGTTAGGTTTAGGGTTGAAGATTAGGATTGGGGTTAGGATTAAAGGTTAGCGTGAGAGTTAACGCTTAGGGTTAAGGTTACGAGTTAGGGTTTAGGGTTAGGGTTAGGGTTAGGGTTAGTTTTAGGGTTAGAGTTATGTGCTATGGTTTGTGTTAGAGGTTAGGGTTAGGTTTACTGTTCACGGTTAGGGTTACGTTTAGGGGTTAGCATTAGGGTTAGGGTTAGGGTTAGGGTTTAGGGATAGGATTAGGGTTAAGTGTTGGGCTTAGGGTTAGGGTTTAGTGTTAGGGTTAGGGTTAGGGTTAGGGTTTGGGGTTAAAGTAAGTGTTAGGGGTTAGGTTTAAGGATCAAAGGTTAGGGTTATTTTTAGCTGTAGTGTTAGGGTTAGGGATAAGGTATACCATTAGCATTAAGGGTCTTCCTTACTGTAGGGTTAAGGTTTAGGCTTAGAGTTAAAGGTTAAGGTTAGGGTCAGTGTTAAGAATTAGGGTGAGGGTTAACGGTTAGGGTAAAGGTTAAGCGTTAGGGTTAGGGATTAGCGATTAGGGTTTTTGGTTAGTGTTAGGGTTAGAGGCTAGGAGTTAGTGTTTTATGAAGGGGTATGGTTAGAATTAGGATTGGGGTTAGAGTTAGGGTTAGGTATAGGGGTTAGGTTTAGGGGTTAGTTTTAGGGTAAAAGGATAGGATTAGGGTTACGGGTTGGGCTTAGGTTTAGGGTTAAAGTTTACTGCTAGGGTTAGGGATAGGGTTCAGGGTTAGCTTTAGGGGTTCTGGTTAGGGTTAGGTGTTAGGTTAGTGTCAGGGTTAGGTCTAGTCGTGAGGGTAAGGTTTAGGGTTAGCTTTAAGAGCTAGGGTTAGGTTTAATGGTTAGGATTAGGATTAGGGTTAAGGGTTAGCGTAAGGCTTAGGGGTTTGGGTGAAGGGTTAGGGTTTTTGTTAGGCATAGCGTTGGGGTTAGAAGTAAGGGTTACTGTCAGTGTTAGGGTTGTAGGTAGGGTTACGGTTAGGGTTAGCGGTTTAGAATTAGGGTTAGGGATTAGGTGTCACAGTGATGACTAGGAGATAGGGTTAGAATTATGGGATAGGGGTTGTTCTCAGGGAATGTGTTATGCATTAACGTTAGGATAAGAGGTTAAAGTTAGGCGCACGGTGAGGTTTACGTGTTAAGGGGAGAAATAGGAACAGGGTTGGGTGTTATGTTCAGGGTTAGGGTTATCTGTTAAAGGTATTGTTTATGCTTAGCGCACGGGCCCTGTCTGCATTAGGCGGGCGGGGGGAGTTTAGGGGGCTGGGATTGTACCCGGGAACCCACTCTATAGTACTCTGGGTATGGGCCCGTGGGGTTCATGCAGGACACAGTGGTAGAGGCTCCTTTCACGCAAGGCATGGGAGGATTGCAGGCTTTCTAAACTCTAAGAAAGCAAGAAGTCTGAGAATTAGATTTAGGGTTAGGATTATGGTTAGGGATAACGATGAAGTTTAGTGTTAGGGTGAGGGCTTAAGGTTAGGGATTAGGGTTAGGGTTAAAGGTTACTCTTAGGTTTAACGGTTACAGTTCGGTTTAGGGTTGAGGTTTACGGTTAGGGTTAAGATGAGGGGTTAGGGTTTGGTAGACGTTTAGGGTTAAGTGTTAGGTTTAGGGTTGAAGATTAGGATTAGGGTTAGGATTAAAGGTTAGCGTGAGAGTTAACGCTTAGGGTTAAGGTTAAGAGTTAGGGTTTACGGTTAGGCTTAGGGTTAGATTTAGGGTTAGAGTTATGTGCTATGGTTTGTGTTAGAGGTTAGGGTTAGGTTTACTGTTCACGGTTAGGGTTACGTTTAGGGGTTAGCATTAGGGTTAGGGTTAGGGTTAGGGTTAAGGAATAGGATTAGGGTTAAGTGTTGGGCTTAGGGTTAGGGTTTAGTGTTAGGGTTACCATTAAGGATTAGGGTTAGGGTCAGGGTTAAATGCTTGGGTGCGGGTAATGGTTAGGGTCAGGGTTAAGGTTTACGAATAGGGTTAGTGTTAAGGGTTACGGATAGGTTTAGGGTTCAGGGTTAGCGTTAGCATTAGGGATTAAGGTTAGGATTAGGCGGGAGGTTAGATTTAGGGTTAGAACTAGGCGTTAGGGAAAGGGCTAGGGTTAGGGTTAAGAGATAGGGTTAGGTTTAATGCTTAGGATTAGGGTTAGGGTTTGGGGTTAAAGTAAGTGTTAGGGGTTAGGTTTAAGGATCCAAGGTTAGGGTTATTTTTAGCTGTAGTGTTAGGGTTAGGGATAAGGGATACCATTAGCATTAAGGGTCTTCCTTTCTGTAGGGTTAAGGGTTAGGCTTAGAGTTAAAGGTTAAGGTTATGGTCAGTGTTAAGAATTAGGGTGAGGGTTAACGGTTAGGGTAAAGGTTAAGCGTGAGGGTTAGGGATTAGCGATTAGGGTTTCTGGTTAGTGTTAGGGTTAGAGGTTAGGAGTTCGTGTTTTATGAAGGGGTATGGTTAGAATTAGGATTGGGGTTAGAGTTAGGGTGA
This sequence comes from Eulemur rufifrons, assembly GCF_041146395.1. Classification (NCBI taxonomy): domain Eukaryota; kingdom Metazoa; phylum Chordata; class Mammalia; order Primates; family Lemuridae; genus Eulemur; species Eulemur rufifrons. The sequence goes on along the minus strand of NC_091011.1, from coordinate 1,401,194 downwards.
GGTATAGGGGTTAGGTTTAGGGGTTAGTTTTAGGGTAAAAGGATAGGATTCGGGTTATGGGTTGGGCTTAGGTTTAGGGTTAAAGTTTACTGCTAGGGTTAGGGATAGGGTTCAGGGTTAGCTTCAGGGGTTCTGGTTAGGGTTAGGTGTTAGGTTAGTGTCAGGGTTAGGTCTAGTCGTGAGGGTAAGGTTTAGGGTTAGCTTTAAGAGCTAGGGTTAGGTTTAATGGTTAGGATTAGGATTAGGGTTAAGGGTTAGCGTAAGGCTTAGGGGTTTGGGTGAAGGGTTAGGGTTTTTGTTAGGCATAGCGTTGGGGTTAGAAGTAAGGGTTACTGTCAGTGTTAGGGTTGTAGGTAGGGTTCCGGTTAGAGTTAGCGGTTTACAATTAGGGTTAGGGATTCGGTTTTCCAGTGATGACTAGGGAATGGGTTAGAATTATGGGATAGGGGTTGTTCTCAGGAAATGGGTTATGCATTAACATTAGGATAAGAGGTTAAAGTTAGGCTCACGGTGAGGTTTACGTGTTAAGGGGAGAAATAGGAACAGGGTTGGGTGTTATGTTCAGGGTTAGGGTTATCTGTTAAAGGTATTGTTTATGCTTAGCGCACGGGCCCTGTCTGCACTAGGCGGGCGGGGGGAGTTTAGGGGGCTGGGATTGTACCCGGGAACCCACTCTATCATACTCTGGGTATGGGTCCGTGGGTTTCATGAAGGACACAGTGGTAGAGCCTCCTTTCACGCATGGCATGGGAGGATTGCAGGCTTTCTAAACTCTAAGAAAGCAAGAAGTCTGAGAATTAGATTTACGGTTAGGATTATGGTTAGGGTTAAGGATGAAGTTTAGTGTTAGGGTGAGAGCTTAAGGTTAGAGATTAGGTTAGGGTTAAAGGTTACTCTTAGGTTTAACGGTTACAGTTCGGTTTAGGGTTGAGGTTTACGGTTAGGGTTAAGATGAGGGGTTAGGGTTTGGTGGACGTTTAGGGTTAAGTGTTAGGTTTAGGGTTGAAGATTAGGATTAGGGTTAGGATTAAACGTTAGCGTGAGAGTTAACGCTTAGGGTTAAGGTTAAGAGTTAGGGTTTACGGTGAGGCTTAGGGTTAGATTTAGGGTTAGAGTTATGTGCTATGGTTTGTGTTAGGGGTTAGGGTTAGGTTTACTGTGCACGGTTAGGGTTGGGTTTATGGGTTAGCATTAGGGTTAGGGATTAGGTTTAGGGTAAGGGTCTAGAGTTAATGTTGGGCTTCAGGCTCGGGGCTTAGGTTCAGTGTCAGGGGTTAGCGTTAGTGGTAGGGCTTAGCTTTAGCGGTCAGTTTAAGGGCACAGGACCTGGTTAATCTACGGTGAGAGGGGTGCGGTCGGAGTCACCACGAAAGCACAACATCATTCCCTGGGCCTTGGGACAGGACCTACATGCAGGACTCAGGCGGAGCCTCATCTCACACATGGCATGGCTGTATTGTAGGCTTGCTTCACTCTGGGAATGGAAGTAGTGTGAGAATTAGGGTTGGGGTTGGGGTTAGGGTTTTTCATGTTAGGGGTTAGATTTCGAGTCAGGGTTAGGTGCTAGGGATTAGTGGTTAGAGTTAGAGTTAGTGTTAGGGGTAAGGTGTTAAGTCTGGGTTAGGGGGCCAGGGTAAGGTTTAGGGTTGGAGTTAGCATTAGGGTTAGGGGTTAGGGTTAAGGGATAGGGTTAGGATTCAGGGTGAGGGTTAGACGGTTAACAGTTGGGGTTAGGCTTAGGGGTTAGGGATAGTGTTAGGGTTAAGGGTTAGGAGCTTGGTTGAGGTTTAAGGTTAGCATTAGGGGTTGGGGTTAGTGTTAACTGTAAGTCAGTGTTGGGGTTAGATCTCTAGGCATTAGGGTAATGGTTAGGGTTAGGGTTAATAGTTAGGGTTATGTTTAATGGTTAGGATTGGAAATAGGGTTAAGGGTTAGGGTTAAGGTTAGGGGTTATGACTAAGGATCAACGGTTAGGGTTACTTTTAGGCGTAGGGTTAGGGTAAGGGGTTAGGGTTAGTGTTAGTGTTGTTGGTCGGGTTAAGGTTAGGGTTGGCGTTTCAGAATTAGGGATTAGGTGTTACAGTTATAGCTAGGAGTTAGGGTTATAATGACGGTATAGGGCTTGTTCTCAGGGTGTCATGCATTAACGTTAAGATATGGGGTTTAAGGTAGGGTTATGGTGAGGTTTACCTGTTAAGGTCACCCTATCCTATAATTCTAATCCTAAACCATAGTCATAACCGTAACACCTCATCCCTAATTCTAAAACGTCAAGCCTAACCTTCACCCTACCAACAACCCTAAACCTAACCCTAACCCCTAACCCTAAGCCCTCACCCTATCACTAATCTTCATCCCTATACCGTGCCGTAATCCTAACCCGAAATCTAATTGTCAGACTCCTTGCTTTCTCAGAGTTTTGAAAGCCTACAATCCTACTAAGCCATGCATGAAAGCCGGCTCTGCCACAGTGTCCTGCATGAAACCCAGAGGCCCATACACTGCGTACGATAGAGTGGGTTTCCAGCGACCATGACAGATCCCTAAAATCGCCTCCTAGTGCATACAGGGCCCCTGCCCTAAGGATAAACCCTACCCCTCACCCATAACCCTAACCCAGAACATAACACCTAACCCTGATCCTACTGCTCACCTTAACAGGTAAAACCTAACACCTAACCTTAAACCTGAACCATACACCTGACCCTTAACCCTAAACCTATCCCTAACCCCATAACCCTAACCCTAACTCTTCACCCTCACCCTAACCCTTAACCCTGACCCTAACCCTAAACCTGAACCCGAAACCTAAGCCTAACCCTTAACCCTAACCCTATCCCTTAACCCTAACCCCTAACCCTAACGCTAACTGCAAACCTAAAACTTACCATGGCCCCCTAAAACAGACTTAACACTTAACCCGTAACAGTAACTCTAACCCTAAGCACTAATCCCTACCACCTAACCCTGAGTCAAAACCTAACCCCTAACTTGCAAACCCTAACCCCAACCCTAACCCTAATTCTCACACTACTTCCATTCCCAGAGTGAAGCAAGCCTACAATACAGACATGCCATGTGTGAGATGAGGCTCTGCCTGAGTCCTGCATGTAGGTCCTGTCCCAAGGCCCAGGGAATGATGTTGTGCTTTGGTGGTGACTCTGACCGCACCCCTCTCACCGTAGATTAAACAGCTCCTGTGCCCTTAAACTGACCCCTAAATCTAAGCCCTACCACCAACTCTAACCCCTCACCCTGAACCTAAGCCCCGAGCCTAAAGACCAACACTAACTCTAAACCCTTACCCTAAACCTAATCATTAACCCTAATGCTAACCCCTAAACGTAATCCTAACCCTGAACAGTAAACCAAACCCTAACCTCTAACACAAACCCTAACACATAACTCGAACCCGAAAACTAACCCTAACCCTTAACCCTAAACCTAAACCCTAACCCTAACACTTAACCTTAACCCTAACCGTTAACTCTTACACTAACCTTTAATCCTAACCCTAATCCCAAACTTCAACCCTAATCCTAACACTTAACCCTAACCCTGTACCTAACCCTAACCCTATACCAAACCCTAACCCCTCATCTTAACCCTAACCGTAAACCTCAACCCTAAACCGAACTGTAACCGTTAAACCTAAGAGTAACCTTTAACCCTATCCATAATCACTAACCCTAAGCCCTCACCCTAACACTAAACTTCATCCTTAACCCTAACCATAATCCTAAACCTAAATCTAATTCTCAGACTTCTTGCTTTCTTAGAGTATAGAAAGCCTGCAATCCTCCCATGCCATGCGTGAAAGGAGGCTCTACCACGGTGTCCTGCATGAAACCCACGGGCACATACCCAGAGGACGATACAGTGGGATCCTAGTGACATCCCAGCCCCCGAACCTCCTCCCCCGCCTAATGCAGACAGGGCCCGTGCGCTAAGCATAAACAATACCTGTAACAGATATCCCTCACCCTGAACATAACACCTAACCCTGTTCCTATTTCTCCCCTTAACACGTAAAACTGACCGTGAGCCTAACTTTATCCTCTTATCCTAACGTTAGTGCATAACCCTTTCCTTGAGAACAACCCCTATCCCATAATTCTAACCCTATCTCCTAGTCATCACTGGAACACCTAATCCCTAACCCTAATTCTAAACCGCTAACCCTAACCGTAACCCTACCTACAACCCTAACACTGACAGTAACCCTTACTTCTAACCCCAAATCTATGCCTAACAAAAGCCCTTAACCCTTCACCCTAACCCCTAAGCCTTACCATAACCTTTAACCTTAATCCTAATCCTAACCATTAAACCTAACCCTAGCTCTTAAAGCTAACCCTAAACCTTACCCTCACGACTAGACCTAACCCTGACACTAACCTAACACCTAACCCTAACCATAACCCCTAAAGCTAAGCCTAACCCTGAACCCTAAACCTAACCCTAACACTGAACCCTCACTATATCCCTAACCTCTAAGCCTAATCGTAACCGTTAACCCTCACCCTAACACTTGAACTGGACCATAACTCTAAACATTAACCCTAACACTAAACTTTAACCCTAAACCTGAGCCCAACCCTTAACCCTAATTCTATCCTTTTACCCTAAAGCTAACCCCTAAACCTAACCCTAACACTAACCCCAATCCTAATTCTAACCATACCACTTCATAAAACACTAACTCCTAACCCTAACACTTACCAAAAACCCTAATCGCTAATCCCTAACACTAACGCTTATCCTTTACCGTAACCGTTAACCCTCACCATAACCCTTAACACTAACCTTAACCTTTAATCTAAGCGTGACCCTTAACCATAAAAGTAAGGAAAACCCTTACGCCAATCTTATCTCTTATCCCTAACCCTAACACTACAACTAAACATAACCCTAACCTTTCATCCTTAAACCTAACCCCTAACACTTACTTTAACCCAAAACCCTAACCCTAATCCTAAGCATTAAACCTAACCCTATCTCTTAACCCTTACTCTAACGCCTAGATCTAAACCTAAATGTAACCTACCCCGTAATCCTAACCTTAAGCCCTAATGCTAACTCTAACCCTGAACCCTAAACCTACCCGTAACCCTTAACACTAACCCTATCCGTAAACCTTAACCCTGACCCTAACTATTACCCGCACCCAAACATTTAACCCTGACCCTAACCCTAATCCTTAACGATAACCCTAACACTAAACCCTAACCCTAAGCCCAACACTTAACCCTAATCCTATCCCTTAACCCTAAGCCTAAACCCAACCCCTAACCCTAAACCTAAGCCTAACCCCAACCTGAACCCTTAATCTTGACCCTTACCGTTAACCCTCACACTAACACTAATCCTAATCTTTAACCATAAAGCTAACACTGAAGTCTTCCCCTGTGCCAAACGCTAAACCCAAACCTTAACCATAACCCTGAAACTTAACCATAAACCTAATTGTAACTGTTAAACCTAACACTAACCTTTACCCCAACCCCTAACCCAAGACCCCACCCTGACCCTAATATTCATCCCTAAACATTACCATAATCCTACCCCGAAATCTAATTCTCAGACTTCTTGCTTTCTCAGAGTTTAGAAAGCCTACAATCCTCCCATGCCATGAGTAAAAGGGGGCTCTGCCACTGTGTCCTGCATGAAACCCAGGAGCCCATACCCAGCGTACGATACAGTGCGTTCCCGGGGACAATACCATCCCCCTAAACCCCGCCCACCGCCCAGTGCAGACAGGGCCCGTATGCTAAGTATAAACACTACCCCTAACAAATAACCCTCACCCTGAACATAACACCCAACCCTGATCCTATAGCTCAGCTTAAAACATAAACCTCCCCGTAACCCTAACTTAGCCCCTTAACTCTATGTGAATGCAAAACACCTTGAGAAGAAGCCCTATCCCATAATTCTAATCCTAAACCATAGTCATAACCGTAACACCTCATCCCTAATTCTAAAACGTCAACTCTAACCTTCACCCTACCAACAACCCTAACCCTAACCCTAACCCCTAACCCTAAGCCCTCACCCTAACACTAATCTTCATCCCTAAACCGTGCCGTAATCCTAACCCGATATCTAATTCTCAGACTTCTTGCTTTCTCAGAGTTTTGAAAGCCTACAATCCTACTAAGCCATGCATGAAAGCCGGCTCTGCCACAGTGTCCTGCATGAAACCCAGAGGCCCATACACTGCGTACGATAGAGTGGGTTCCCAGCGACCATCACAGACCCCTAACTTCACTTCCTAGTGCATACAGGGCCCGTGCCCTAAGGATAAGCCCTACCCCTCACCCATAACCCTAACCCAGAACATAACACCTAACCCTGATCCTACTGCTCACCTTAACAGATAAAGCTCACCGTAACCCTAACTTTAACCCCTTATCTTAACGTTAATGCATGACACCCTGAGAACAAGCCCTATACCGTAATTCTAACCCTAACTCCTGGCTATAAACATAACACCTAATCCCTAATTCTAAAACGCCAACCCTAACCTTAACCCGACCAACAACACTAACACTAACTCTAACCCCTTACCCTAACCCTACGCCTAAAAATAACCCTAACCGTTGATCCTTAGTCATAATCCATAACCTTAACCCTAACCCTTAAGCCTAATCCCAATCCTAACCTTTAAACATAACCCTAACTCTTAACCATAACACTAACCTTTACCCTAATGCCTAGAGGTCTAAACCCAACACTGATCTACAGTTACACTAACCCTACCCTCTAATGCTAACCTTAAACCTGAACCATAAACCTAACCCTTAATCCTAACCCTATCCCTAACCCCCTTACCCTAACTCTAACTGTTAACCCTCACCCTAACCCTCAACCCTGACCCTAACCTTAAACCTTAATCCTAACCATGCGTGAAATGAGCCTCTGCCTTTGTCCTGCGTGACAGTTGAAGCCCAACACCCAGGGTACGGTGAAGTGGGGACCCAGCCTTGCTCCACACCCACAGTGCCCCGTACATTAGACAGGGCCCGTGCCCTAACACACACCGTTAAACGTAAGCCCTAACCCTATCTCTAAACCAAACCCTTAGTAAGCCCTGAATCTAACTCCTAACAGTAACCCTAATCCCTGACCCTTACTCTTGCCTCTCACCCTAAACCTAAACCCAACCACTAAACATAATCCTAATCTCTAACCCTAACAGTAATCCTAACCCTAATTCTAACCTAAAACCCTAACCCCTAAACCTAATCCTAGTCCCTAACACCTAACCTTACCCTAAACCCAATTCCAATTCTCAGACTTCTTCAATTCAAAAACTTAAAAAAGCCTACAATCCACCAATGCCGTGTCTGAGATGAGGGTCCGCCCCTATGTCCTGCATGACAGGCAGGCGCCAATGCCCAGGGTACTATGGAGTGGGGTCCGGGGGTCTGTAGGCTTGCTAAACTCCAGTTTGGAAGAATTGCTATAGTCATATATAGGGATGCTTACATTTACTGATAGAAAGCAACTATTGGTGTGTGATTTGTAGGCTTGCCTTACTCTAGTTTGGATGAAGAAGCTGAATCATATATAGGAATATTAGCTTTGAGTTAGAGGAAGCATCTATGGGGGGTGCTTTTTTGGCTTGTTAAACTCTGGTTTGGAAGAAGTTCGAGAGTCTGATATAGGAACGATATCATTCATTCAGAGAAAGCAATTATAGGGAGTTGGTTTGTAGGCTTGCTAAGCTCTAGTTTGGAGGAAGGCAAGAGTCATATATAGGAACACTTACATTCACATAAAGCGTCTACGGGGGGACGGTTTCTAGGCTTCCTAAACTCTAGCTTGGAAAAAGAGGACAGTTATGTATAGGAACTCTCGGCGGGGGATTTGTAGCATTGCTAAAATCTTAGATTGGAAAAGTTGCGAGAGTCATACATAGGAATGTTAACATTCACTCAATGAAAGCAACTATAAGGGGTGCTTTCCAGGCTGGCTACACTCTAATTTGGAAAAAGTGCGACAGTCATATATAGGAAGGCTTATATTCACTCAGACAAAGCAATTATGTGTAGGTGTATAGTAGGCATGCTAACTCTAGTTTGGAAAATTTCGAGAGCCATGTATAGGAAAGCTTACAGTAACTTAGAGAAAGCAACGAACGGGGGTGGAGTGTAGGCTTGCTAAACTCTAGTTTGGAGGAAGTGCCATAGTCCTATATAGGAACGCTTAAATTCGTTCAGAGAAAACAGCTGTCGGGGATTGGTTTGTAGACATAACTCTAGTTTGGAAGAAGTGCGAGAGACATATATAGGAATGTTTACATTGACTCAAAGAAAGCAACTATGGGGGAGTGTTATTTTGGCATGCCAGATGCTAGTTAGAAAGAAGTACAAGACTCATATATAGGAACACTTACATTCACACACCGAGAGCAACTACGGAGTAGTGTCAGGTAGACATGTTAAAGTCTAGCTTGGGAGAAGTTCCAGAGTCCTATATAGGAAAGGTAACAGCCACTTTGAAAAAGCAAGTCTTGGCGGGTGGTTTGTAGGCCTGCAAAACCCTGTTTTGGTTGAAGTGTGAGAGTCATATATGAGAACGCTTACATTCCCTCAGAGAAAGCAACGATGGGGTTGTTTGTAGGCTTACTAAACTGCAGTTTGGAAGAAGCACGAGAATCACATATAGGAACACATACATTTTGACGCACTGAAAGTAACTATGGGGTGGTGTTTTATAGGCATGCTAAACTCTAGTTTGGACGAAGTTTGAGAATCACATATAAGAAAGCTTACAGTCACTTAGAGAAAGCAAATCTCTGGGTGTGGAATGTAGGCCTGCTAAACTCTATTTTGGTTTAAGAGTGAGAGTCATATATGGGAAGGCTTACATTCCCTCAGAGAAAGCAACGACGGCGTGGTGGATTGTAGGCATACTAAACTCTAGTTTGGAAGAAGTAGGAGAATGATATATGGGAACGCTTACATTCACGTAGAGAAAGCAATTATGGGGTGGCGTTTTTGTAGCCATGCTAATCTCTAGTTTGGAAGAAGTTAAGGAGTAATATATAGGAAAGGGTACAGTCATAGAAACCAACTCTCGGGGGATGTTTTGTACACCTGCAAAACTCCAGTTTGGAAGAAGGGGGAGAGTCATATTGGGGACCGCGTGCATTCACTCAGAGAAATCAATGATGGGATTGTGATTTGTAGGCATAGTCAACTCTAGTTTGGAAGAAGTACGAGAATCGTATATAGGAACGCTTACCTTCACGCAGAGAAAGCAACTATGGAGTGATGTTTGTATGCCTACTAAAATATAGTTTGGAGGAAGTTCGAGAGTCATATCTGGGAAGCTTACAGTCACTTAGAGAAAGCAACTCTCGGGGGGTGTTTCGTAGGCCTGCTAAACTCTATTTTCAATGAAGTGTTAGAATAATATATGGGAACTCAGTGAAAGCAACGTCATGGTTGTGGTTCCTAGGCATACTAACCTGTCATTTGGAAGAAGCAAGAGAATCACATGTAGAGCCGCTTACATTCCGGCACCGAAAACAACTATGGGGTGGTGTTTTGTAGGCTTGCAAAACTCTAGTTTGGACGAAGTTTGAGAGTCATATATAGGAAAGTTTACAGTCACGTAGAGAAAGCAACTCTCTGGGTGTGGAATGTAGGCCTGCTAAACTCTATTTTGGTTGAAGTGTGAGAGTCATACATGGGAACGCTTACATTCACTCAGAGAAAACAACGTTTGGGTGGTGGTTTGTAGGGCATACTAAACTGTAGTTTGGAAGAAGTACGAGAGTCCTATATAGGAACACTTACATTCACGCAGAGAAAGCACTTATGGCGTCAGGTTTTGTAGGCATGCTAAACTGCAGTTTGGAAGAAGTTGGAGAACCTTATACAGGAATGATTACCATCACCTAGGGAAAGCAACTCTCGGGAGATTGTTTGTATACATGCTAAACTCTAATTTGGATGAAGTGTGAGAGTCAAACATGGGACCGCTTACATTCCCTCAGAGAAACAACATTGGGCTGGTTTTTGTAGGCATACTAAATAGTTTGGAAGAAGTACGAGAATGATATTTGGGAACGTTTACATTCACCCAGAGAAAGCAACTACGGGGTGGTGTTTTGTAAGCATGCTATAGTTTGGAAGAAGTTCTAAACCTGAACAGTCACTTAGAGAAAGCAACTCTTGGTGGGTGATTTTTAGGTCTGCTAAATTGTATTTTGAAAGAAGTACCAGAGTCATATATACTAATGCTTACATTCATGCAAAGAAAAAACTATGGGGTGATGTTTTGTGGGCATGTTAACCTGTAGTTTGGAAGAAGTTGGAGAGTCTTATTTAGGAAAGCTTACAGTCACCTAGAGAAAGCAACTCTCGGGAGATCCTTTCTTGGCCTGCTAAACTCTACTTTGCATCAATTGTGAGAGTCAAACATGGGAATGCTTTCATTCATTCAGAGAACGGAACGTTTGGGTGGTGGTTTGTAGGCATTCTAAACTGTATTTTGGAGGAAGTACGAGAGTCATATATATGAACGCTTACATTCAGGCAGAGAAAGCCACTCTGGGGTCGTATTTTGTTGGCATGCTAAACTGTGGTTTGGAAGAAGTTCGAGCGTCTTATATAGGAAAGATTACAGTGACACAGAGAAAACAACTCTCGGAAGTTTATTGGTAGGCCTGCTAAACTCTAATTTGGATGAAATGTGAGAACGCTTGCATTCATTCACTCAGAGAAAGAAACATTATCGTGATGGTTTGAAGGCATAATAACTGTAGTTGGGAAGAAGTAGGAGAGTCATATATATGAACGGTTACATTCACGCAGAGAAAGCAACTGTGGGGTGGCGCAGGTATGCATGTTAATCTGTAGTTTGGAGGAAGTGCGAGAGTCATATCTGGGGAAAATTACAGTCACTTAGAGAAAGGAACCATCTTGGGCTGGTTTGTAGATCTGCTAAATTCTATTTTGGAAACAGAGTGTGAGTCATATATGGGAACGCTTATGTTCACTCAGAGAAAGCAACCATGGTGTGGTGTTTTGTTGGCATGGTGTAGTTTGAAAGAAGTTGGAGATTCTTATATAGGAAAGTTTACAGTCACCTAGAGAAAGCAACTCACGGGGCATTGTTTGTAGGCCTGCTAAACTCTAATTTAGATGAAGTGAGAGAGGCATATATATGAACGCTTATATTGATGCAGAGAAAGTAACTATGGGGTGGTGTTTTGTAGGCATGCTAAAATATAATTAGGAAGAAGTTCGAAAGCAGACAGTCACTTAGAGAAAGCAACTCTCGGCGGTTCATTTTTCGGTCTGCTAAATTGTATTTTGAAAGAAGTACCAGAGTCATATATACAAACGCTTACATTCATGCAGAGAAAGCAACTGTGGGGTGGTGTTTTCTAGGCATGCTAAACTCTAGTTTGGACGAAGTTTGAGAATCACATATAAGAAAGCTTACAGTCACTTAGAGAAAGCAAATCTCTGGTTGTGGAATGTAGGCGTGCTAAACTCTATTTTGGTTTCAGAGTGAGAGTCATATATGGGAAGGCTTACATTCACTCAGAGAAAGCAACGATGATGTGGTGGTTTGTAGGCATACTAAACTCTAGTTTGGAAGAAGTAGGAGAATGATATATGGGAACGCTTACCTTCATGCAGAGAAAGCAATTATGGGGTGGATTTTTTGTAGCCATGCTAATCTCTATTTTGCAAGAAGTTAAAGAGTAATATATAGGAAAGCGTACCGTCATTTATAGAAACCAACTTTCGGGGGATGGTTTGTAGGCCTGTAAAACTCTACTTTGGAAGAAGGGGGAGAGTCATATTGGGGACTGCGTACATTCACTCAGAGAAATCAACGATGGGGTTGTGGTTTGTAGACATACTAAACTCTAGTTTGGAAGAAGTACGAGAATCATATATAGGAACGCTTACATTCATGCAGAGAAAGCAACTATGGAGTGATGTTTGTATGCCTACTAAACTATAGTTTGGGGGATGTTCGAGAGTCATATCTGGGAAGCTTACAGTCATTTAGAGAAAGCAACTCTTGGGGGGGTGGTTCGTAGGCCTGCTAAACTCTATTTTCAATGAAGTGTTAGAATCATATACAGGAACGCTTACATTCACTCAGAGAAAGCAACGTTGGGGTGGCCGTTTTTGAGCATACTAAACTCTACTTTGGAAGAGGTACGAGAGACATATACAGGAACGCTTACATTAACACAGAGAAAGCAAATACGGGGTGCTGTAGTGCAGGCATGCTAAACTATAGATTGGAAGAAGTTCGAAAGCTGACAGTCATTTACAGAAAGCAACTCTTGGCGGGTGATTTTTAGGTCTGCTAAATTGTATTTTGAAAGACGTACCAGAGTCATATAGACAAACGCTTACATTCATGGAGAGAAAGAAACTATGGGGTGATGTGTTGTTGGCATGCTAAACTGCAGTTTGGAAGGAGTTCGAGAGTGTTATATAGGATAACTTACAGTCACCTAGAGAAAGCAACACTCGGGACAGCTTTGCAAGCCTGTAAACACTAATTAGCAGCAATTGTGAGAGTCAAACATGGGAACGCTTACATTCACTCAGAGAACACAACGTTTGGGTGGTGATTTGTAGGCATCATAACTGTAGTTTGGAAGAAGTAGGAGAGTCATATATATGAACGGTTACATTCACGCAGAGAAAGCAACTGTTGGGTGGCGTATGTACGCATGTTAATGTATACTTTGGAGGAAGTTCGAGAGTCCTATCTGGGGAAAATTGCAGTCACTTAGAGAAAGCAACCATCGGGGGCCGTTTTGTAGATCTGCTAAATTCTATTTTGGAAGAAGAGTGAAAGTCATATGTGGGAACGCTTATGTTCACTCAGAGAAATCAACGATGGGGCAGTGTTTCGTTGGCATGCTAAACTGCAGTTTGGAAGAAGTTCGCGAGTCATATGTAAGAAAGCTTACAGTCACCTAGAGAAAGTAACTCTCGGCAGATTGTCTCTAAGCATGCTAAACTCTAATTTGCATCAATTGTGAGAGTCAAACATGGGAACGCTTACATTCACTCAGAGAACGCAACGTTTGGGTGGTGGTTTGTAAGCATTCTAAACTGTATTTTGGAGGAAGTAGGAGAGTCATATATACGAATGCTTACATTCACGCAGAGAAAGCAACTCTGGGGTCGTATTTTGTTGGCATGCTAAACTGTGGTTTGGAAGAAGTTCAAGAGCCTTATATAGGAAAGATTACACTGACACAGAGAAAACAACTCTCTGTAGTTTTTTGGTAGGTCTGCTAAACTGTAATTTGGATGAAGTGTGAGAACGCTTGCATTCACTCAGAGAAAGAACTTTGTCGTGGTGGTTTGTAGGAATAACAACTGTAGTTCGAAGAAGTAGGAGAGTCATATATGAACGGTTACATTCACGCAGAGAAAGAAATTGTGGGGTGGCGTATGTAATCATCATAATCTGTAGTTTGGAGGAAGTTCGAGAGTCATATCTGGGGAAAATTAGAGTCACTTAGAGAAAGGAACCATCTTGGGCTGGTGTGTAGGTCTGCTAAATTCTATTTTGGAAAAAGAGTGAGAGTCATATATGGGAACGCTTATGTTCACTCAGAGAACTCAATGATGGGGCGCTGTATTGTTGGCATGCCAAACTGTAGTTTGGAAGAAGTTCGAGAGTCTTATATAGGAAAGTTTACAGTCACCTAGAGAAAGCAACTCACAGGAGGTGGTTTGTAGGCCGCTAAACTCTAATTTGGATGAAGTGAAAGAGGCATACATGGATACGCTTCATTCACTCAGAGAAAGGTAAGTTGGGGTGCCGGTTTTTAGGTATACTAAACTCCAGTTTGGAAGAAGTACGAGAGTCATATATATGAACGCTTATATGGATGCAGAGAAAGCAACTATGGGGTGGTGTTTTGTAGGCATGCTAAAATATAATTTGGAAGAAGTTCGAAAGCAGACAGTCACTTAGAGAAAGCAACTCTTGGCGGTGGATTTTTAGGTCTGCTAAATTGTATTTTGAAAGAAGTACCAGTGTCATATATAAGAACGCTTACATTCATGCAGAGAAAGCATCTGTGGGGTGGTGTATTGTAGGCATGCTAAAATCTAGTTTGGACGAAGTTTGAGAATCACATATAAGAAAGCTTAGAGTCACTTAGAGAAAGCAAATCTCTGGTTGTGGACTGTAGGCTTGCTAAACTCTATTGTGGTTTAAGACTGAGTGTCATATATGGAAAGGGTTACATTCACTCAGAGAAAGCAACGATGGTATGGTGGTTTGTAGGCATACTAAACTCTAGTTTGGAAGAAGTAGGAGAATGATATATGGGAACGCTTACATTCATGCAGAGAAAGCAATTATGTGGTGGATTTTTTGCACCCATGCTAATCTCTTGTTTGGAAGAAGTTATATAGGAAAGCGTACACTCATTTATAGAAACCAATTTACGGGGGATGGATGGTAGGCCTGCAAAACTCTACTTTGGAAGAAGGGGGAGAGTCATATTGGGGACCACGTAGATTGACTCAGAGAAATCAAGGATGGGGTTGTGTTTTGTAGGCATACTAAACTCTAGTTTGGAGGAAGTACGAGAATCATATATAGGAACGCTTACATTCATGCAGAGAAAGCAACGATGGAGTGATGTTTGTATGCCTACTAAACTATAGTTTGGAGGATGTTCGAGAGTCATATCTGGGAAGCTTACAGTCATTTAGAGAAAGCAACTCTCTGGGGGTGGTTCGTAGGCCTGCTAAACTCTATTTTCAATGAAGTGTTAGAATCATATACAGGAACGCTTACATTCACTCAGAGAAAGCAACGTTGGGGTGGTGGTTTGTAGGTACACTAACCTGTAATTTGGAAGAAGCAAAAGAATCACATACAGAACCGCTTACATTCAGGCACTGAAAGCCACTATGGGTTCGTGTTTTTAGGCATGCTAAACTGTAGTTTGGAAGAAGTTCGAAAGCTGTCACTTAGAGAAAGAAACTCTCTGCGGGTGATTTTTAGGTCTGCTAAATTGTGTTTTGAAATAAGTACCAGAGTCATAGTTACAAACGGTTACATTCATGCAGAGAAAGAAACTATGGGGTGATGTTTTGTGGGCATGCTAAACTGCCCACAAAACTTCTAAGAAGTTCGAGAGTCTTATACAGGAAAGCTTACAGTCACCTAGAGAAAGCAACTCTCGGGAGATGGTTTCTAAGCCTGCTAAACTAATTTGCACCGATTGTTAAAGTCAAACATGGGAAGGTTTACATCCACTCAGAACGCAACGTTTGGGTTGTGGTTTGTGGCCATAATAACTGTAGTTCGGAAAAAGTAGGAAAGTCATATATATGAATGGTTACATTCACGCAGAGAAAGCAACTGTTGGGTACCATATGTACGCGTGCTAATCTATAGTTTGGAGGAAATTCGAGAGTCATATCTAGGGAAAATTACAGTCACATAGCTAAATCAACCATCGGGGACTGGTTTGTAGGTCTGCTACATTCTATTTTGGAAAAAGAGATTCATATAAGGGAATGCTTATGTTCACTCAGAGAAAGCAACGATCCGGTGGTGTATTGTTGGCATGCTAAACTGTAGTTTGGAAGAAGTTCGAGAGTTTTATATAGGAAAGCTTACATTCACCTAGAGAAAGCAACTTTCAGGATGTGGTTTATAGGCCTGGTGAACTCTAATTTGGATCAAGTGTGAGAGTCATACATACGAGTTCCAAAATACAGTTTAGTATGCCTACAAACCACCAGCCCAACATTGCTTTCTCTGAGTGGATATAGGCTTTCCCTTATATGAATCTCGGACTGCTTTCAAAATGCAATTTACCGGACCTACAAAACACCGCCTGAGAGTTGCTTTCTCTCACTATAAGCTTTCCTATATATGACTTTGGAACATAGTTTAGCATGCCAAGAAAAGGCCACCCCATAGTTTGCGTGAATGTAAGCATTCCTATGCATCACGCTCGTACTTCTTCCAAAGTATAGTACACCTACAAACCACCTCCCCAACTTTGCTTTTTCTGAGTGAATGTAAGCATTCTTTTATTCTCGTACTTCCTCCAAACTCCAGTTTAGTGTGACTAAAAACCACCACCGCAACCCTGCTTTCTCTGAGTGAATGTTAGCGTTCCCGTTTATGATTCACACTTCATCCAAAATAGAATTTAGCAGAACTACAAACCGGCCCCCAAGGGTTGCTTTCTCTATGAGACTGTAAGCTTTCCTATTACTCTTAACTTCTTCGCAAGTAGAGATTTGCATGCCTACAAAACACCACCCCATAGTTGCCCTCTCTGCGTGAATGTAAGCACTTGTATATATGACTCCGCTACTTCTTCCAAAATACAGTTTAGTATGCTTACAAACAACCAACCAAACATTGCGTTCTCTGAGAGAATGTTAGCGTTCCCAAGTATGACTGTTCCAAATGATGCAAAGTAGAGTTTAGCAGGCTTACAAACTATCTCTCGAAAGTTGCTTCCTCTGGGGGACTGTAAGCTTTCCTATAAAAGACTGTCAAACTTCTTCGAAACTACATTTCAGCACGCCAACAAAACATCACCACATAGTTTCTTTCTCAGCATAAATATAAGCGATTTTATATATGACTCTGGTACTTCTTTCAAAATACAATTTAGCAGACCTCAAAATCAACCGCCGAGAGTTGCCTTCTCTAAGTCACTGTCAGCTTTCGAACTTCTTCCAAATTATATTTTAGCAGGCCTACAAAACACCACCCCATAGTGGCCCTCTCTGCGTGAATGTAAGCGCTCATATATATGACTCTGCTACTTCCAAAATACCGTTTAGTATGCTTACAAACAACCACCCAAAAGTTAAGTTCTCTGAGAGAATGTTAGCGTTCCCATGTATGACAGTCACAAATGATGCAAGGTAGAGTTTAGCAGGCTTACAAACCATCTCTCGAAAGTTGCTTCCTCTAGGGGACTGTAAGGTTTCCTATAAAAGACTGTCGAACTTCTTCGAAACTACATTTCAGCACGCCAACAAAACATCACCACATAGTTTTTCTCAGCATAAATGTAAGAGATTTTATATATGACTCTGGTACTTCTTTCAAAATACAATTTAGCAGACCTCAAAATCAACCGCCGAGAGTTGCATACTCTAAGTCACTGTCAGCTTTCGAACTTCTTCCAAATTATATTTTAGCATGCCTACAAAACACCACCCCATAGTTGCTTTCTCTGCGTCCATATAAGCGTTCATATATATGACTCTCGTACTTCTTTCAAACTGGAGTTTAGTATACCTAAAAACCGGCACCACAATTTACCTTTCTCTGAGTGAATGAAGCATATCCATGTATGCCTCTTTCACTTCATCCAAATTAGAGTTTAGCGGCCCACAAACCACCTCCTGTGAGTTGCATTCTCTAGGTGACTGTAAACTTTCCTATATAAGACTCTCGAACTTCTTCCAAACTACAGTTTAGCATGCCAACAATACAGCGCCCCATCGTTGATTTCTCTGAGTGAACATAAGCGTTCCCATATATGACTCTCACTCTTCTTCCAAAATAGAATTTAGCAGACCTACACAACACCCGATGGTTCCAATTCTCTACGTGACTCTAATTTTCCCCACATATGACTCTCGAACTTTCTCCAAACTATAGATTATGATGATTACATAGGCCACCCCACAGTTGCTTTCTCTGCGTGAATGTAACCGTTCATATATGACTCTCCTTCTTTTGAACTACAGCATTTATTCCTACAAACCATCACGACAACGTTCTTTCTCTGAGTGAATGCAAGCATTCTGACACTTCATCCAAATTACAGTTTAGCAGACCTACCAACAAACTACAGAGAGTTGTTTTTCTCTGTGTCACTGTAATCTTTCTTATGTAAGGCTCTCGAACTTCTTCCAAACCACAGTTTAGCATGCCAACAAAATACGACCCCAGAGTTGCTTTCTCTGCGTGAATGTAAGCATTCGTATATATGACTCTCCTACTTCCTCCAAAATACAGTTTAGAATGCTTACAAACCACCACCCAAACGTTGCGTTCTCTGAGTGAATGTAAGCGTTCCCATGTTTGACTCTCACAATAGATGCAAATTAGAATTTAGCATGCTTAGAAACAATCTCCCGAGAGTTGCTTTCTCTAGGTGACTCTAATTTTCCCCAGATATGACTCTCGCACTTCCTCCAAACTACAGATTAGCATGCATACATACGCCACCCAACAGTTGCTTTCTCTGTGTGAATGTAACCGTTCATATATATGACTCTCCTACTTCTTCTGAACTACAGTTATTATGCCTACAAACCACCACCCAAACGTTGTATTCTCTGAGTGAATGTAAGCGTTCCCATGTTTGACTCTCACAATTGCTGCTAGTTAGAGTTTAGCAGGCTTGCAAAGCTCTCCTGAGTGTTGCTTTCTCTAGGTGACTGTAAGCTATCCAAATAACACTCTCGAACTACTTCCAAACTGCAGTTTAGCATCCCCAAAACACATCACCCCATAGTTTCTTTCTACGCATGAATGTAAGCGTTTGTATATAAGACTCTGACACGTCTTTCAAAATACAATTTAGCAGACTGAAAAAATCACCCGCCAAGAGTTGCTTTCTCTAAGTGACTGTCAGCTTTCGAACTTCTTCCAATCTATAGTTTAGCATGCCTGCACTACAGCACCCCGTATTTGCTTTCTCTGTGTTAATGTAAGCGTTCGTATTTATGTCTCTCATACCTCTTCCAAAGTAGAGTTTAGTATGCTCAAAAACGGCCACCCCAACGTTGCTTTCTCTGAGTGAATGTAATCGTTCCTGTATATGATTTTAACACTTCATTGAAAATAGAGTTTAGCAGGCCTACGAACCACCCCCCGAGAGTTTCTTTCTCTAAATGACTGTAAGCTTCCCAGATATGCCTCTAAGACATCCTCCAAACTATCGTTTAGTAGGCATACAAACATCACTCCATAGTTGCTTTCTCTGCGTGAATGTAACCGTTCATATATATGACTTTCCTACTTCTTCCGAACTACAGTTATTATGGCCACAAACTACAACCCAAACCTTGCGTTCTGAGTGGATGTAAACCTTCCCATATTTGACTTTAACAGTTGGTGCAAATTAGCAGGCTTAGAAACCATCTCCCGAGAGTTGCTCTCTCTAGGTGACTGTAAGCTTTGCTATATAAGATTCTAAACTTCCTCCAAACTATAGCTTAGTAAGCATAAAAACATCACTCCATAGTTGCTTTCTCTGCATGAATGTAAGCGTTCCTATATATGATTCTCGTACTTCCTCCAAACTAGAGTTTAGTATGCCTACAAAACACAAGCCCATCCTTGATTTCTCTGAGTCAATGTACGTGGTCCCCAATATGACTCTCCCCCTTCTTCCAAAGTAGAGTTTTGCAGGCCTACCGTCCATCCTCCGAAAGTTGGTTTCTATAAATTACTGTACGCTTTCCTATATAACTTCTTCCAAACTAGAGATTAGCATGGGAACAAAAAAGCCACCCCATAATTGCTTTCTCTGCATGAATGTAAGCAATCCCAAATATCATTTTCCTACTTCTTCCAAACTAGAGTTTAGTATGCCTACAAACCACCACATCATCGTTGCTTTCTCTGAGTGAATGTAACCCTTTCCATATATGACTCTCAATCTTAAACCAAAATAGAATTTAGCACGCCTACATTCCACAACCAGAAATTTGCTTTCCCTAAGAGACTCTAAGCTTTCTTATATGTGATTCTCAAACTTCGTCCAAACTAGAGTTTAGCACGCCTAGAAAACACCACCCCACAGTTGCTTTCTCTGCATGAATGTAAGCGTTTGTATATATGACACTGGTACTTCTTTCAAAATACAATTTAGCAGACCTAAAAATCTACCGCCAAGAGTTGCTTTCTCTGACTGTCTGCTTTCGAACTTCTTCCAAACTATATTTTAGCATGCCAACAAAACACCACCCCATAGTTGCTTTCTCTGCATCCATATAAGCGTTCATATATATGTCTCTCGTACTTCTTCCAAACTGGAGTTTAGTATACCTAAAAACCGCCACCCGAACTTACCTTTCTCTGAGTGAATGAAGCGTATCCATGTATGCCTCTTTCACTTCATCCAAATTAGAGTTTAGCGGCCTACAAACCACCTCCTGTGAGTTGCTTTCTCTAGGTGACTGTAAACTTTCCTATATAAGACTCTCGAACTTCTTCCAAACTACAGTTTGGCATGCCAACAATACAGCGCACCATCGTTGATTTCTCTGAGTGAACATAAGCGTTCCCATATATGACTCTCACTCTTTTTCCAAAATAGAATTTAGCAGACCTACACACCAGCCCAAGGTGGTTCCTTTCTCTAAGTGACTCTAATTTTCCCCAGATATGACTCTCGAACTTCCTCCAAACTACAGATTATGATGATTACATACGCCACCCCACAATTGCTTTCTCTGCGTGAATGTAACCGTTCATATATGACTCTCCTACTTCTTCGAACTACAGTTGTTATTCCTACAAACCACCACGACAAAGTTCTTTCTCTGAGTGAATGCAAGCGTTCTCACACTTCATCCAAATTACAGTTTAGCAGACCTACCAACAAACTACAGAGAGTTGTTTTCTCTGTGTCAGTGTAATCTTTCCTATATAAGGCTCTTGAACTTCTTCCAAACCACAGTTTAGCATGCCAACAAAATACGACCCCAGAGTTGCTTTCTCTGCGTGAATGTAAGCATTCGTATATATGACTCTCCTACTTCCTCCAAAATACAGTTTAGAATGCTTACAAACCACCACCCAAACGTTGCGTTCTCTGAGTGAATGTAAGCGTTCCCATGTTTGACTCTCACAACTGATGCAAATTAGAGTTTAGCATGCTTAGAGACAATCTGCCGAGAGTTACTTTCTCTAGGTGACTGTAAGCTTTCTTACATAAGACTCGCGAACTTCTTCCAAACTGCAGTTTAGCATGCCAACGAAACACTGCCCCATCGTTGATTTCTCTGAGTGAACATAAGTGTTCCCACATATGACTTTCACTCTTCTTCCAAAATAGAATTTAGCAGATCTACAAAACGGCCCCCGATGGTTGCTTTCTCTAAGTGACTGCAATTTTCCCCAGATAGGACTCTCGAACTTCCTCCAAAGTATACATTAACATGCGTACACACGCCACCCAACAGTTGCTTTCTCTGCGTGAATGTAACCGTTCATATATATGACTCTCCTACTTCTTCCAAACTACAGTTATGATGCCTACAAATCACCACCCAAACGTTGTGTTCTCTGAGTGAATGTAAGCGTTCCCATGTTTGACTCTCACAATTGCTGCTAATTAGTGTTTACAGGCTTGCAAAGCTGTCCCGAGTGTTGCTTTCTCTAGGTGACTGTAAGTTATCCTATATAACACTCTCGAACTCCTTCCAAACTGCAGTTTAGCATGCCAACAACACATCACCCCATAGTTTCTTTCTCTCCATGAATGTAAGCGTTTGTCTATATGACTCTGGTACGTCTTTCAAAATACAATTTAGCAGACCTAAAAATCACCCGCCAAGAGTTGCTTTCTGTAAATGACTGTCAGCTTTCGAACTTCTTCCAATCTATAGTTTAGCATGCCTGCACTACAGCACCCCGTATTTGCTTTCTCTGTGTTAATGTAAGCGTTCCTGCATATTCTCTTGTACCTCTTCCAAAGTAGAGTTTAGTATGCTCAAAAACGGCCACCCCAACGTTGCTTTCTCTGAGTGAATGTAAGCGTTCCTGTATATGATTCTAACACTTCATTGAAAATAGAGTTTAGCAGGCCTACGAACCACCCCCAGAGAGTTGCTTTCTCTAAATGACTGTAAGCTTCCCAGATATGACTCTCGAACATCCCCCAAACTATAGTTTAGTAGGCATACAAACATCACTCCATAGTTGCTTTCTCTGCATGAATGTAAGCGTTCCTATATATGATTCTCGTACTTCTTCCAAACTAGAGTTTAGTATGTCTACAAACCACAACCCCATCGTTGATTTCTCTGAGTGAATGTACGCAGTCCCCAATATGACTCTCCCCCTTCTTCCAAAGTAGAGTTTTGCAGGCCTACAAACCATCCCCCGAAAGTTGGTTTCTATAAATGACGGTACGCTTTCCTATATATTACTCTTTAACTTCTTGCAAAATAGAGATTAGCATGGCTACAAAAAATCCACCCCATAATTGCTTTCTCTGCATGAAGGTAAGCGTTCCCATATATCATTCTCCTACTTCTTCCAAACTAGAGTTTAATATGCCTACAAACCACCACATCATCGTTGCTTTCTCTGAGTGAATGTAAGCCTTCCCATATATGACTCTCACTCTGAAACCAAAATAGAGTTTAGCACGCCTACATTCCACACCCAGAGATTTGCTTTCTCTAAGTGACTCTAAGCTTTCTTATATGTGATTCTCAAACTTCGTCCAAACTAGAGTTTAGCATGCCTAGAAAACACCACCCCACAGTTGCTTTCTCTGCATGAATGTAAGCGTTTGTATATATGACTCTGGTACTTCTTTCAAAATACAATTTAGCAGACCGAAAAATGAACCGCCGAGAGTTGCTTTCTCTAAGTGACTGTCTGCATTCGAACTTCTTCCTAATTATATTTTAGCATGCCTACAAAACACCACCCCATAGTTACTTTCTCTGCATCAATATAAGCGTTCATATATATGCCTCTCTCACTTCATCTAAATTAGAGTTTAGCAGGCCTACAAACAACGCCCCGTGAGTTGCTTTCTCTAGGTGACTGTAAACTTTCCTATATAAGAATCTCCAACTTCTTTCAAACTACACCATGCCAACAAAACACCACACCGTGGTTGCTTTCTCTGAGTGAACATAAGCGTTCCCATATATGACTCACACTCTGTTTCCAAAATAGAATTTAGCAGATCTACAAACCAGCCCAAGATGGTTCCTTTCTCTAAGTGACTGTAATTTTCCCCAGATATGACTCTCGCACTTCCTCCAAACTACAGATTAACATGCATACCTGCGCCACCCCACAGTTGCTTTCTCTGCGTGAATGTAACCGTTCATATATATGACTCTCCTACTTCTTCCCAACTACAGTTATTATGCCTTCAAACCATCACGATAATGTTTCTTTCTCTGAGTGAATGAATGCAAGCGTTCTCACATTTCATCCAAATTAGAGTTTAGCAGGCCTACCAATAAACTTCCGAGAGTTGTTTTCTCTGTGTCACTGTAATCTTTCCTATATAAGACGCTCGAACTTCTTCCAAACCACAGTTTAGCATGCCAACAAAATACGACCCCAGAGTGGCTTTCTCTGCCTGAATGTAAGCGTTCATATATATGACTCTCGTACTTCCTCCAAAATACAGTTTAGAATGCCTACAAACCACCACCCAAACGTTCCGTTCTCTGAATGAATGAAAGCATTCCCATGTTTGACTCTCACAATTGATGCAAAGTAGAGTTTAGCAGGCCAAGAAAGGATCTCCCGAGAGTTGCTTTCTCTAGGTGACTGTAAGCTTTCCTAAATAAGACTCTCCAACTTCTTCCAAACTACAGGTTAACATGCCCACAAAACATCACCCCATAGTTTTTTCTTTGCATGAATGTAAGCATTAGTATATATGACTCTGGTACTTCTTTCAAAATACAATTTAGCAGACCTAAAAATCACCCACCAAGAGTTGCTTTCTCTAAGTGACTGTTCAGGTTTAGAACTTCTTCCAAACTATAGCATGCTTACAAAACACCACCCCGTAGTTGCTTTCTCTGGGTGAATGTAAACGTTCCCAAATATCATTCTCGTACTTCTTCCAAACTATTTAGTATGCCTACAAAAACCAGCCCAATGTTGTTTCTCTGAGGGAATGTAAGCGGTCCCATGTTTGACTCTCACACTTCATCCAAATTAGAGTTTAGCATGTGTACAAACAATCTCCCGAGAGTTGCTTTCCCTAGGTGATGGTAATCATTCCTGTATAAGGTTCTCCAACTTCTTCCAAACTGCAGTTTAGCATGCCTACAAAACCTGACGCCATAAGTGCTTTCTCTGCGTGAATGTAAGTGTTCCTATATAGGACTCTCGTACTTCTTCCAAACTACAGTTTAGTATGCCCTACAAACCACCACCCAAACGTTGTTTTCTCTGAGTGAATGTAAGCGTTCCCATGTATGACTCTCACACTTCAACCAAAATAGAGTTTAGCAGGCCTACATTCCACACCCAGAGAGTTGCTTTCTCTACGTGACTGTAAACTTTCCTATATATGACTCTCAAACTTCGTCCAAACTAGAGTTTTGCAAGCCTACAAAACACCACCCCATAGTTGTTTTCGGTGCCGGAATGTAAGCGGCTCTACATGTGATTCTCTTGCTTCTTCCAAATGACAGGTTAGTATGCCTAGGAACCACAACCATGACGTTGCTTTCACTGAGTTCCCATATATTATTCTAACACTTCATTGAAAATAGAGTTTAGCAGGCCTACGAAACACCCCCCGAGAGTTGCTTTCTCTAAGTGACTGTAAGCTTCCCAGATATGACTCTCGAACTTCCTCCAAACTATATTTTAGTAGGCATACAAACATCACTCCATAGTTGCTTTCTCTGCGTGAAGGTAAGCGTTCCTATATACGATTCTCGTACTTCTTCCAAACTAGAGTTGACTATGCCTACAAATCACAATCCCATCATTGATTTCTCTGAGTGAATGCACGCGGTCCCCAATATGACTCTCCCCCTTCTTCCAAACTGGAGTTTTGCAGGTGTACAAAACATCCCCCGAGAGTTGGTTTCTATGACTGTACCCTTTCCTATATATTACTCCTTAACTTCTTCCAAACTAGAGATTAGCATGGCTACAAAAACGCCACCCCATAATTGCTTTCTCTACGTGAATGTAAGCGTTCCCATATATCATTCTCCTACTTCTTCCAAACTAGAGTTTAGTATGCCTACAATCCACCACGCCGTCGTTGCTTTCTCTGAGGGAATGTAAGCCTTCCCATATATGACTCTCACTCTTAAACCAAAATAGAGTTTAGCAGGCCTACATTCCACACCCAGAGATTTGCTTTCTCTAAGTGACTGTAAGCTTTCTTATATGTGATTCTCAAACTTCGTCCAAACTAGAGTTTAGCATGCCTATAAAACACCACCCCATAGTTACTTTCAGTGCGTCAAAATGTATGTGTTCCTATATGTGATTCTCGTGCTTCTTCCAAACTGCAGTTTAGTAAGCCTACAAACAACCCCATCGTTGCTTTCTCTGAGGGAATGTAAGCGTTCTCATATATGACTCTCACACTTCAACCAAAACAGGGTTTTGCAGGCCTACAAACCACCCGCCAAGACTTGCTTTTTCAAAGTGGCTGTTACCTTTCCTATATAGGACTCTGGAACTTCTCCCAAGCTAGACTTTAACATGTCTACCTGACACTACTCCGTAGTTGCTCTCGGTGTGTGAATGTAAGTGTTCCTATATATGAGTCTTGTACTTCTTTCTAACTAGCATCTGGCATGCCAAAATAACACTCCCCCATAGTTGCTTTCTTTGAGTCAATGTAAACATTCCTATATATGTCTCTCGCACTTCTTCCAAACTAGAGTTATGTCTACAAACCAATCCCCGACAGCTGTTTTCTCTGAACGAATTTAAGCGTTCCTATATAGGACTATGGCACTTCCTCCAAACTAGAGTTTAGCAAGCCTACACTCCACCCCCGTTCGTTGCTTTCTCTAAGTTACTGTAAGCTTTCCTATACATGGCTCTCGAAATTTTCCAAACTAGAGTTAGCATGCCTACTATACACCTACACATAATTGCTTTGTCTGAGTGAATATAAGCCTTCCTATATATGACTGTCGCACTTTTTCCAAATTAGAGTGTAGCCAGCCTGGAAAGCACCCCTTATAGTTGCTTTCATTGAGTGAATGTTAACATTCCTATGTATGACTCTCGCAACTTTTCCAATCTAAGATTTTAGCAATGCTACAAATCCCCCGCCGAGAGTTCCTATACATAACTGTCCTCTTTTTCCAAGCTAGAGTTTAGGAAGCCTAGAAACCGTCCCCCCGTAGACGCTTTATGTGAATGTAAGCGTTCCTATATATGACTCTCGCCTTCCTCCAAACTAGAGCTTAGCAAGCCTACAAACCAACTCCCTATAATTGCTTTCTCTGAATGAATGATATCGTTCCTATATAAGACTCTCGAACTTCTTCCAAACCAGAGTTTAACAAGCCAAAAAAGCACCCCCCATAGATGCTTCCTCTAACTCAAAGCTAATATTCCTATATATGATTCAGCTTCTTCATCCAAACTAGAGTAAGGCAAGCCTACAAATCACACACCAATAGTTGCTTTCTATCAGTAAATGTAAGCATCCCTATATATGACTATAGCAATTCTTCCAAACTGGAGTTTAGCAAGCCTACAGACCCCCGGACCCCACTCCATAGTACCCTGGGCATTGGCGCCTGCCTGTCATGCAGGACATAGGGGCGGACCCTCATCTCAGACACGGCATTGGTGGATTGTAGGCTTTTTTAAGTTTTTGAATTGAAGAAGTCTGAGAATTGGAATTGGGTTTAGGGTAAGGTTAGGTGTTAGGGACTAGGATTAGGTTTAGGGGTTAGGGTTTTAGGTTAGAATTAGGGTTAGGATTACTGTTAGTGTTAGAGATTAGGATTATGTTTAGTGGTTGGGTTTAGGTTTAGGGTGAGAGGCAAGAGTAAGGGTCAGGGATTAGGGTTACTGTTAGGAGTTAGATTCAGGGCTTACTAAGGGTTTGGTTTAGAGATAGGGTTAGGGCTTACGTTTAACGGTGTGTGTTAGGGCACGGGCCCTGTCTAATGTACGGGGCACTGTGGGTGTGGAGCAAGGCTGGGTCCCCACTTCATCGTACCCTGGGTGTTGGGCTTCAACTGTCACGCAGGACAAAGGCAGAGGCTCATCTCACGCATGGTTAGGATTAAGGTTTAAGGTTAGGGTCAGGGTTGAGGGTTAGGGTGAGGGTTAACAGTTAGAGTTAGGGTAAGGGGGTTAGGGATAGGGTTAGGATTAAGGGTTAGGTTTATGGTTCAGGTTTAAGGTTAGCATTAGAGGGTAGGGTTAGTGTAACTGTAGATCAGTGTTGGGTTTAGATCTCTAGGCATTAGGGTAAAGTTTAGTGTTATGGTTAAGAGTTAGGGTTAGGGTTAGTGTTGGTAGGGTTAAGGTTAGGGTTGGCATTTCAGAATTAGGGATTAGGTGTTATGGTTATGGCTAGGAGTTAGGGTTAGAATTACGGTATAGGCTTGTTCTCAGGGTGTCATGCATTAACGTTAAGATAAGGGGTTGAACTTAGGGTTACGGTGAGGTTTACGTGTTGAGGTGAGCAGTAGGATCAGGGTTAGGTGTTATGTTCTGGGTTAGGGTTATGGGTGATGGGTAGGGTTTATGCTTAGGGCATGGGCCCTGTATGCACTAGGAGGCGAAGTTAGGAGTCTGTGATGGTCGCTGAGAACACACTCTATCCCACGCAGTGTATGGGCCTCTCGGTTTCCTGCCGGACACTGTGGCAGAGCCGGCTTTCATGCATGGCTTAGTAGGATTGTAGGCTTTCAAAACTCTGAGAAAACAAGAAGTCTGAGAATTAGATTTAGGGTTAAAATTACAGCACGGGTTAGGGATGAAGATTAGTGATAGGGTGAGGGCTTAGGGTTAGGGGATAGGGTTAGGGTTAGGGTTGTGGTAGGGTGAAAGTTAGGGATTTCATTTTAGAAATAGGGATGAGGTGTTATGGTTATGACTATGGTTTAGGATTAGAATTATGGGATAGGGCTTCTTCTCAGGGTGTTATGCATTAACGTTAATTTAAGGGGATAAATTAGCATTACGGGGAGGTTTATGGTTTACATTTAGGAATAGGATCATGGTTAGGTGTTATGTTCAGGGTGAGGGTTATCTGTTAGGGGCAGTGCTTATACTTAGCGTACAGGCCCTGTCTGCACTGGGCGGCGGGCGGGGGTTAGGGGGATAGGATTGTCCCCGGGAACACACTCTATTGAACGCTGGGTGTGGATTCCTGGGTTTCATGCAGGACACACTGGCAGAGCACCCTTTAACTCATGGCATGGGAGCATTGTAGGCTTTCTAAACTCTGAGAAAGCAAGAAGTCTGAGAATTAGATTTAGGGGTAGGATTATGGTAATGTTTAGGGATGAAGATTAGTGTTAGGGTGGAGTCTTAGGGTTAGGGGTTAGGGTTAAATGTTAGTGTTAGGTTTAACAGTTACAGTTAGGTTTACGTTTAAGATTCAGGGTTAGGGTTAAGGTTTGGGTTTAGCGTTTGGCACAGGGTTAGGCTTCAGTATTAGCCTTATGGATAAGGATTAGGAGTAGGGTTAGGGTTAAGGGTTAGTGTCAGGGTTAATGGTAAGTTTCAAGATTGAGGGTTAGGGTTGCGGTTAGGGTTAGGTTTAGCATTAGGGGTTAGGTTAAGGCTTAGGGTTAAAGGATAGTATTATGGTTAAGTGTTGGGCTTAGGGTTAGGGTTTAGTGTTAGCATTATCATTAAGGATTAGGGTTAGGGTCAGGGTTAAATGCTTGGGTGCGGGTAATGGTTAGGGTCAGGGTTAAGGTTTACGGATAGCGTTAGTGTTAAGGGTTATGGGTAGGTTTAGGGTTCAGGGTTAGAGTTACCATTAGGGCTTAAGGTTAGGATTAGGCGGGAAGTTAGATTAGGGTTAGATCTAGGCATTAGGGTAAGGGCTAGGGTTAGGGTTAAGAGATAGGGTTAGGTTTAATGCTTAGGATTAGGGTTAGGGTTTGGGGTTAAAGTAAGTGTTAGGGGTTAGGTTTAAGGATCAAAGGTTAGGGTTATTTTTAGCTGTAGTGTTAGGGTTAGGGATAAGGGATCCCATTAGCATTAAGGGTCTTCCTTACTGTAGGGTTAAGGTTTAGGCTTAGAGTTAAAGTTTAAGGTTAGGGTCAGTGTTAAGAATTAGGCTGGACGCGGTGCCTCACGCCTGTAATCCTAGCACGCTGGGAGGCCGAGGTGGGAGGATCGTTTGAGCTCAGGAGTTCGAGACCAGCCTTAGCAAGAGCGAGACCCCATCTCTACTAAAAATAGAAAGACATTATATGGACAGCTAAAAAATCTATATAGAAAAAATTAGCCGGGCATGGTGGTGCATGCCTGTAGTCCCAGCTACTCGGGAGGCTGAGACAGGAGAATCGCCTGAGCTCAGGAGTTTGAGGTTGCTGTGAGCTAGACTGATGCCACGGCACTCAATCTAGCCTGGGCAACAGAGTGAGACTCTCTCAAAAAAAAAAAAAAAAAGAATTAGGGTGAGGGTTAATAGTTAGGGTAAAGGTTAAGCATTAGAGTTAGGGATTAGCGATTAGGGTTTTTGGTTAGTGTTAGGGTTAGAGGTTAGGAGTTCGTGTTTTATGAAGGGGTATAGTTAGAATTAGGATTGGGGTTAGAGTTAGGGTTAGGTATAGGGGTTACGTTTAGGGGTTAGTTTTAGGGTAAAAAGATAGGATTAGGGTTATGGGTTGCGCTTAGGTTTAGGGTTAAAGTTTACTGCTAGGGTTAGGGATAGGGTTCAGGGTTAGCTTTAGGGGTTCTGGTTAAGGTTAGGTGTTAGGTTAGTGTCAGGGTTAGGTCTAGTCGTGAGGGTAAGGTTTAGGGTTAGCTTTAAGAGCTAGGGTTAGGTTTAATGGTTAGGATTAGGATTAGGGTTAAGGGTTAGCGTAAGGCTTAGGGGATTGTTTGAAGGGTTAGGGTTTTTGTTAGGCATAGCGTTGGGGTTAGAAGTAAGGGTTACTGTCAGTGTTAGGGTTGTATGTAGGGTTCCGGTTAGAGTTAGCGGTTTAGAATTAGGGTTAGGGATTAGGTGTTCCAGTGATGACTAGGAGATAGGGTTAGAATTATGGGATAGGGGTTGTTCTCAGGGAATGGGTTATGCATTAACGTTAGGATGAGAGGTTAAAGTTAGGCGCACGGTGAGGTTTACGTGTTAAGGGGAGAAATAGGAACAGGGTTGGGTGTTATGTTCAGGGTTAGGGTTATCTGTTAAAGGTATTGTTTAGGCCTAGCGCACGGGCCCTGTCTGCATTGGGCGGGCGGGGGGAGTTTTAGGGGCTGGGATTGTACCCGGGAACCCACTCTATCATACTCTGGGTATGGGCCCGTGGGTTTGATGCAGGACACAGTGGTAGAGCCTCCTTTCACGCATGGCATGGGTGGATTGCAGGCTTTCAAAACTCTAAGAAAGCAAGAAGTCTGAGAATTAGATTTAGGGTTAGGATTCTAGTTAGGGTTAAGGATGAAGTTTAGTGTTAGGGTGAGGGCTTAAGGTTAGCGATTAGGGTTAGGGTTAAAGGTTACTCTTAGGTTTAACGGTTACAGTTCGGTTTAGGGTTGAGGTTTACGGTTAGGGTTAAGATGAGGGGTTAGGGTTTGGTCGACGTTTAGGGTTAAGTGTTAGGTTTAGGGTTGAAGATTAGGATTAGGGTTAGGATTAAAGTTTAGCGTGAGAGTTAACGCTTAGGGTTAAGGTTAAGAGTTAGGGTTTACGGTTAGGCTTAGGGTTAGATTTAGGGTTAGAGTTATGTGCTATGGTTTGTGTTAGGGGTTAGGGTTAGGTTTACTGTTCACGGTTAGGGTTGAGTTTAGGGGTTAGCATTAGGGTTAGGGATTAGGTTTAGGGTAAGGGTCTAGAGTTAATGTAGGGCTTTAGGCTCGGGACTTAGGTTCAGGGTCAGGGGTTAGCGTTGGTGGTAGGGCTTAGCTTTAGCGCTCAGTTTAAGGGCACAGGACCTGGTTAATCTACGGTAAGAGGGGTGTGGTCGGAGTCACCACGAAAGCACAACATCATTCCCTGGGCCTTGGGAGAGGACCTACATGCAGGACTCAGGCGGAGCCTCATCTCACACATGGCATGGCTGTATTGTAGGCTTGCTTCACTCTGGGAATGGAAGTAGTGTGAGAATTAGGGTTGGGGTTGGGGTTAGGGTTTTTCGTGTTAGGGGTTAGGATTCGAGTCAGGGTTAGTTGCTAGGGATTAGTGGTTAGGGTTAGAGTTAGTGTTAGGGGTAAGGTGTTAAGTCTGGGTTAGGGGGCCAAGTAAGGTTTAGGGTTGGAGTTAGCGTTAGGGTTAGGGGTTAGGGTTAAGGGATAGGGTTAGGATTCAGGTGAGGGTTAGAGGGTTAACAGTTGGGGTTAGGCTTAGGGGTAAGGGATAGTGTTAGGGTTAAGGGTTAGGAGCTTGGTTCAGGTTTAAGGTTAGCATTAGGGGTTGGGGTTAGTGTTAACTGTAGGTCAGTGTTGGGGTTAGATCTCTAGGCATTAGGGTAAAGGTTAGGGTTAGGGTTAAGAGTTAGGGTTAGGGTTAGGGTTAGGGTTAGGGTTAGTTTTAGGGTTAGAGTTATGTGCTATGGTTTGTGTTAGAGGTTAGGGTTAGGTTTACTGGTCACGGTTAGGGTTACGTTTAGGGGGTAGCATTAGGGTTAGGGTTAGGGTTAAGGGATAGGATTAGGGTTAACTGTTGGGCTTAGGTTTAGGGTTTAATGTGAGGTTTATCATTAAGAATTAGGGTTAGGGTCAGGGTTAAATGCTTGGGTGCGGGTAATGGTTAGGGTCAGGGTTAAGGTTCACGGATAGGGTTAGTGTTAAGGGTTACGGGTAGGTTTAGGGTTCAGGGTTAGTGTTAGCATTAGGGCTTAAGGTTAGGATTAGGCGGACGGTTAGATTTAGGGTTAGATCTAGGCGTTAGGGTAAGGGCTAGCGTTAGGGTTAAGAGATAGGGTTAGGTTTAATGCTTAGGATTAGGGTTAGGGTTTGGGGTTAAAGTAAGTGTTAGGGGTTAGGTTTAAGGATCCAAGGTTAGGGTTATTTTTAGCTGTAGTGTTAGTGTTAGGGATAAGGGATCCCATTAGCATTAAGGGTCTTCCTTCCTGTAGGGTTAAGGGTTAGGCTTCGAGTTAATGGTTAAGGTTAGGGTCAGTGTTAAGATTTAGGGTGAGGGTTAACGGTTAGGGTAAAGGTTAAGCGTTAGGGTTAGGGATTAGTGATTAGGGTTTTTGGTTAGTGTTAGGGTTAGCGGTTAGGAGTTAGTGTTTTATGAAGGGGTATGGTTAGAATTAGGATTGGGGTTAGAGTTAGGGTGAGGTATAGGGGTTAGGTTTAGGGGTTAGTTTTAGGGTAAAAGGATAGGATTAGGGTTACGGGTTGGGCTTAGGTTTAGGGTTAAAGTTTCCTGCTAGGGTTAGGGATAGGGTTCAGGGTTAGCTTTAGGGGTTCTGGTTAGGGTTAGGTGTTAGGTTAGTGTCAGGGTTAGTTCTAGTCGTGAGGGTAAGGTTTAGGGTTAGCTTTAAGAGCTAGGGTTAGGTTTAATGGTTAGGATTAGGATTAGGGTTAAGGGTTAGGGTAAGGCTTAGGGGTTAGGGTGAAGGGTTAGGGTCAAGGGTTAGGGTTTTTGTTAGGCATAGCGTTGGGGTTAGAAGTAAGGGTTACTGTCAGTGTTAGGGTTGTAGGTAGGGTTCCGGTTAGGGTTAGCGGTTTAGAATTAGGGTTAGGGATTAGGTGTCACAGTGATGACTAGGAGATAGGGTTAGAATTATGGGATAGGGGTTGTTCTCAGGAAATGGGTTATGCATTAACGTTAGGATAAGAGGTTAAAGTTAGGCGCACGTTGAGGTTTACGTGTTAAGGGGAGAAATAGGAACAGGGTTGGGTGTTATGTTCAGGGTTAGGGTTATCTGTTAAAGGTATTGTTTATGCTTAGCGCACGGGCCCTGTCTGCATTAGGCGGGCGGGGGGAGTTTAGGGGGCTGGGATTGTACCCGGGAACCCACTCTATCATACTCTGGGTATGGGCCCGTGGGTTTCATGCAGGACACAGTGGTAGAGCCTCCTTTCACGCATGGCATGGGAGGATTGCAGGCTTTCTAAACTCTAAGAAAGCAAGAAGTCTGAGAATTAGATTTAGGGTTAGGATTCTGGTTAGGGTTAAGGATGAAGTTTAGTGTTAGGGTGAGGGCTTAGGGTTAGGGATTAGGGTTAGGGTTAAAGGTTACTCTTAGGTTTAACGGTTACACTTTGGTTTAGGGTTGAGGTTTACGGTTAGGGTTAAGATGAGGGGTTAGGGTTTGGTACAGGGTTAGGGTTAAGTGTTAGGTTTAGGGTTGAAGATTAGGATTAGGGTTAGGATTAAAGGTTAGCGTGAGAGTTAACGCTTAGGGTTAAGGTTAAGAGTTAGGGTTTAGGGTTAGGGTTAGGGTTAGGGTTAGTTTTAGGGTTAGAGTTATGTGCTATGGTTTGTGTTAGAGGTTAGGGTTAGGTTTACTAGTGACGGTTAGGGTTACGTTTAGGGGGTAGCATTAGGGTTAGGGTTAGGGTTAATGGATAGGATTAGGGTTAAGTGTTGGGCTTAGGGTTAGGGTTTAGTGTTAGGTTTATCATTAAGGATTAGGGTTAGAATCAGGGTTAAATGCTTGGGTGCGGGTAATGGTTAGGGTCAGGGTTAAGGTTCACGGATAGGGTTAGTGTTAAGGGTTACGGGTAGCTTTAGGGTTCAGGGTTAGTGTTAGCATTAGGGCTTAAGTTTAGGATTAGGCGGTAGGTTAGATTTAGGGTTAGATCTAGGCGTTAGGGTAAGGGCTAGCGTTAGGGTTAAGAGATAGGGTTAGGTTTAATGCTTAGGATTAGGGTTAGGGTTTGGGGTTAAAGTAAGTGTTAGGAGTTAGGTTTAAGGATCCAAGGTTAGGGTTATTTTTAGCTGTACTGTTAGGGTTAGGGATAAGGGATCCCATTAGCATTAAGGGTCTTCCTTCCTGTAGGGTAAAGGGTTAGGCTTCGAGTTAATGGTTAAGGTTAGGGTCAGTGTTAAGATTTAGGGTGAGGGTTAACGGTTAGGGTAAAGGTTAAGCGTTAGGGTTAGGGATTAGTGATTAGGGTTTTTGGTTAGTGTTAGGGTTAGCGGTTAGGAGTTAGTGTTTCATGAAGGGGTATGGTTAGAATTAGGATTGGGGTTAGAGTTAGGGTGAGGTATAGGGGTTAGGTTTAGGGGTTAGTTTTAGGGTAAAAGGATAGGATTAGGGTTACGGGTTGGGCTTAGGTTTAGGGTTAAAGTTTCCTGCTAGGGTTAGGGATAGGGTTCAGGGTTAGCTTTAGGGGTTCTGGTTAGGGTTAGGTGTTAGGTTAGTGTCAGGGTTAGGTCTAGTCGTGAGGGTAAGGTTTAGGGTTAGCTTTAAGAGCTAGGGTTAGGTTTAATGGTTAGGATTAGGATTAGGGTTAAGGGTTAGGGTAAGGCTTAGGGGTTAGGGTGAAGGGTTAGGGTCAAGGGTTAGGGTTTTTGTTAGGCATAGCGTTGGGGTTAGAAGTAAGGGTTACTGTCAGTGTTAGGGTTGTAGGTAGGGTTCCGGTTAGGGTTAGCGGTTTAGAATTAGGGTTAGGGATTAGGTGTCACAGTGATGACTAGGAGATAGGGTTAGAATTATGGGATAGGGGTTGTTCTCAGGAAATGGGTTATGCATTAACGTTAGGATAAGAGGTTAAAGTTAGGCGCACGGTGAGGTTTACGTGTTAAGGGGAGAAATAGGAACAGGGTTGGGTGTTATGTTCAGGGTTAGGGTTATCTGTTAAAGGTATTGTTTATGCTTAGCGCACGGGCCCTGTCTGCATTAGGCAGGCGGGGGCAGTTTAGGGGGCTGGGATTGTACCCTGGAACCCACTCTATCATACTCTGGGTATGGGCCCGTGGGTTTCATGCAGGACACAGTGGTAGAGCCTCCTTTCACGCATGGCATGGGAGGATTGCAGGCTTTCTAAACTCTAAGAAAGCAAGAAGTCTGAGAATTAGATTTAGGGTTAGGATTCTGGTTAGGGTTAAGGATGAAGTTTAGTGTTAGGGTGAGGGCTTAGGGTTAGGGATTAGGGTTAGGGTTAAAGGTTACTCTTAGGTTTAACGGTTACACTTTGGTTTAGGGTTGAGGTTTACGGTTAGGGTTAAGATGAGGGGTTAGGGTTTGGTACAGGGTTAGGGTTAAGTGTTAGGTTTAGGGTTGAAGATTAGGATTAGGGTTAGGATTAAAGGTTAGCCTGAGAGTTAACGCTTAGGGTTAAGGTTAAGAGTTAGGGTTTAGGGTTAGGGTTAGGGTTAGGGTTAGGGTTAGTTTTAGGGTTAGAGTTATGTGCTATGGTTTGTGTTAGAGGTTAGGGTTAGGTTTACTGGTCACGGTTAGGGTTACGTTTAGGGGGTAGCATTAGGGTTAGGGTTAGGGTTAAGGGATAGGATTAGGGTTAAGTGTTGGGCTTAGGGTTAGGGTTTAATGTGAGGTTTATCATTAAGAATTAGGGTTAGGGTCAGGGTTAAATGCTTGGGTGCGGGTAATGGTTAGGGTCAGGGTTAAGGTTCACGGATAGGGTTAGTGTTAAGGGTTACGGGTAGGTTTAGGGTTCAGGGTTAGTGTTAGCATTAGGGCTTAAGGTTAGGATTAGGCGGTCGGTTAGATTTAGGGTTAGATCTAGGCGTTAGGGTAAGGGCTAGCGTTAGGGTTAAGAGATAGGGTTAGGTTTAATGCTTAGGATTAGGGTTAGGGTTTGGGGTTAAGTAAGTGTTAGGGGTTAGGTTTAAGGATCCAAGGTTAGGGTTATTTTTAGCTGTAGTGTTAGTGTTAGGGATAAGGGATCCCATTAGCATTAAGGGTCTTCCTTACTGTAGGGTTAAGGGTTAGGCTTCGAGTTAATGGTTAAGGTTAGGGTCAGTGTTAAGATTTAGGGTGAGGGTTAACGGTTAGGGTAAAGGTTAAGCGTTAGGGTTAGGGATTAGTGATTAGGGTTTTTGGTTAGTGTTAGGGTTAGCGGTTAGGAGTTAGTGTTTTATGAAGGGGTATGGTTAGAATTAGGATTGGGGTTAGAGTTAGGGTGAGGTATAGGGGTTAGGTTTAGGGGTTAGTTTTAGGGTAAAAGGATAGGATTAGGGTTACGGGTTGGGCTTAGGTTTAGGGTTAAAGTTTCCTGCTAGGGTTAGGGATAGGGTTCAGGGTTAGCTTTAGGGGTTCTGGTTAGGGTTAGGTGTTAGGTTAGTGTCAGGGTTAGTTCTAGTCGTGAGGGTAAGGTTTAGGGTTAGCTTTAAGAGCTAGGGTTAGGTTTAATGGTTAGGATTAGGATTAGGGTTAAGGGTTAGGGTAAGGCTTAGGGGTTAGGGTGAAGGGTTAGGGTCAAGGGTTAGGGTTTTTGTTAGGCATAGCGTTGGGGTTAGAAGTAAGGGTTACTGTCAGTGTTAGGGTTGTAGGTAGGGTTCCGGTTAGGGTTAGCGGTTTAGAATTAGGGTTAGGGATTAGGTGTCACAGTGATGACTAGGAGATAGGGTTAGAATTATGGGATAGGGGTTGTTCTCAGGAAATGGGTTATGCATTAACGTTAGGATAAGAGGTTAAAGTTAGGCGCACGTTGAGGTTTACGTGTTAAGGGGAGAAATAGGAACAGGGTTGGGTGTTATGTTCAGGGTTAGGGTTATCTGTTAAAGGTATTGTTTATGCTTAGCGCACGGGCCCTGTCTGCATTAGGCGGGCGGGGGGAGTTTAGGGGGCTGGGATTGTACCCGGGAACCCACTCTATCATACTCTGGGTATGGGCCCGTGGGTTTCATGCAGGACACAGTGGTAGAGCCTCCTTTCACGCATGGCATGGGAGGATTGCAGGCTTTCTAAACTCTAAGAAAGCAAGAAGTCTGAGAATTAGATTTAGGGTTAGGATTCTGGTTAGGGTTAAGGATGAAGTTTAGTGTTAGGGTGAGGGCTTAGGGTTAGGGATTAGGGTTAGGGTTAAAGGTTACTCTTAGGTTTAACGGTTACACTTTGGTTTAGGGTTGAGGTTTACGGTTAGGGTTAAGATGAGGGGTTAGGGTTTGGTACAGGGTTAGGGTTAAGTGTTAGGTTTAGGGTTGAAGATTAGGATTAGGGTTAGGATTAAAGGTTAGCGTGAGAGTTAACGCTTAGGGTTAAGGTTAAGAGTTAGGGTTTAGGGTTAGGGTTAGGGTTAGGGTTAGTTTTAGGGTTAGAGTTATGTGCTATGGTTTGTGTTAGAGGTTAGGGTTAGGTTTACTAGTGACGGTTAGGGTTACGTTTAGGGGGAAGCATTAGGGTTAGGGTTAGGGTTAATGGATAGGATTAGGGTTAAGTGTTGGGCTTAGGGTTAGGGTTTAGTGTTAGGTTTATCATTAAGGATTAGGGTTAGAATCAGGGTTAAATGCTTGGGTGCGGGTAATGGTTAGGGTCAGGGTTAAGGTTCACGGATAGGGTTAGTGTTAAGGGTTACGGGTAGCTTTAGGGTTCAGGGTTAGTGTTAGCATTAGGGCTTAAGTTTAGGATTAGGCGGTAGGTTAGATTTAGGGTTAGATCTAGGCGTTAGGGTAAGGGCTAGCGTTAGGGTTAAGAGATAGGGTTAGGTTTAATGCTTAGGATTAGGGTTAGGGTTTGGGGTTAAAGTAAGTGTTAGGGGTTAGGTTTAAGGATCCAAGGTTAGGGTTATTTTTAGCTGTAGTGTTAGGGTTAGGGATAAGGGATCCCATTAGCATTAAGGGTCTTCCTTCCTGTAGGGTTAAGGGTTAGGCTTCGAGTTAATGGTTAAGGTTAGGGTCAGTGTTAAGATTTAGGGTGAGGGTTAACGGTTAGGGTAAAGGTTAAGCGTTAGGGTTAGGGATTAGTGATTAGGGTTTTTGGTTAGTGTTAGGGTTAGCGGTTAGGAGTTAGTGTTTCATGAAGGGGTATGGTTAGAATTAGGATTGGGGTTAGAGTTAGGGTGAGGTATAGGGGTTAGGTTTAGGGGTTAGTTTTAGGGTAAAAGGATAGGATTAGGGTTACGGGTTGGGCTTAGGTTTAGGGTTAAAGTTTCCTGCTAGGGTTAGGGATAGGGTTCAGGGTTAGCTTTAGGGGTTCTGGTTAGGGTTAGGTGTTAGGTTAGTGTCAGGGTTAGGTCTAGTCGTGAGGGTAAGGTTTAGGGTTAGCTTTAAGAGCTAGGGTTAGGTTTAATGGTTAGGATTAGGATTAGGGTTAAGGGTTAGGGTAAGGCTTAGGGGTTAGGGTGAAGGGTTAGGGTCAAGGGTTAGGGTTTTTGTTAGGCATAGCGTTGGGGTTAGAAGTAAGGGTTACTGTCAGTGTTAGGGTTGTAGGTAGGGTTCCGGTTAGGGTTAGCGGTTTAGAATTAGGGTTAGGGATTAGGTGTCACAGTGATGACTAGGAGATAGGGTTAGAATTATGGGATAGGGGTTATCCCAGGAAATGGGTTATGCATTAACGTTAGGATAAGAGGTTAAAGTTAGGCGCACGGTGAGGTTTACGTGTTAAGGGGAGAAATAGGAACAGGGTTGGGTGTTATGTTCAGGGTTAGGGTTATCTGTTAAAGGTAATGTTTATGCTTAGCGCACGGGCCCTGTCTGCATTAGGCAGGCGGGGGCAGTTTAGGGGGCTGGGATTGTACCCGGGAACCCACTCTATCATACTCTGGGTATGGGCCCGTGGGTTTCATGCAGGACACAGTGGTAGAGCCTCCTTTCACGCATGGCATGGGAGGATTGCAGGCTTTCTAAACTCTAAGAAAGCAAGAAGTCTGAGAATTAGATTTAGGGTTAGGATTCTGGTTAGGTTTAAGGATGAAGTTTAGTGTTAGGGTGAGGGCTTAGGGTTAGGGAATAGGGTTAGGGTTAAAGGTTACTCTTAGGTTTAACGGTTACACTTTGGTTTAGGGTTGAGGTTTACGGTTAGGGTTAAGATGAGGGGTTAGGGTTTGGTACAGGGTTAGGGTTAAGTGTTAGGTTTAGGGTTGAAGATTAGGATTAAAGGTTAGCGGGAGAGTTAACGCTTCGGGTTAAGGTTAAGAGTTAGGGTTTAGGGTTAGGGTTAGGGTTAGGGTTAGTTTTAGGGTTAGAGTTATGTGCTATGTTTTGCGTTAGAGGTTAGGGTTAGGGTTTACTGGTCACGGTTAGGGTTACGTTTAGGGGGTAGCATTAGGGTTAGGGTTAGGGTTAAGGGATAGGATTAGGGATAAGTGTTGGGCTTAGGGTTAGGGTTTAGTGTTAGGCTTAGCATTAAGGATTACGGTTAGGGTCAGGGTTAAATGCTTGGGTGCGGGTAATGGTTAGGGTCAGGGTTAAGGTTCACGGATAGGGTTAGAGTTAAGGGTTACTGGTAGGTTTAGGGTTCAGGGTTAGTGTTAGCATTAGGGCTTAAGTTTAGGATTAGGCGGTAGGTTAGATTTAGGGTTAGATCTAGGCGTTAGGGTAAGGGCTAGCGTTAGGGTTAAGAGATAGGGTTAGGTTTAATGCTTAGGATTAGGATTAGGGTTTGGGGTTAAAGTAAGTGTTAGGGGTTAGGTTTAAGGATCCCAGGTTAGGGTTACTTTTAGCTGTAGTGTTAGGGTTAGGGATAACGGAATCCATTAGCATTAAGGGTCTTCCTTCCTGTAGGGTTAAGGGTTAGGCTTCGAATTAAATGTTAAGGTTAGGGTCAGTGTTAAGATTTAGGGTGAGGGTTAACGGTTAGAGTAAAGGTTAAGCGTTAGGGTTAGGGATTAGTGATTAGGGTTTTTGGTTAGTGTTAGGATTAGCGATTAGGAGTTAGCGTTTTATGAAGGAGTATGGTTAGAATTAGGATTGGAGTGAGAGTTAGGGTGAGGTATAGGGGTTAGGGTTAGGGGTTACTTTTAGGGTAAAAGGATAGGATTAGGGTTACGGGTTGGGC
Source organism: Eulemur rufifrons (assembly GCF_041146395.1). Lineage (NCBI taxonomy): Eukaryota > Metazoa > Chordata > Mammalia > Primates > Lemuridae > Eulemur > Eulemur rufifrons. The sequence goes on along the minus strand of NC_091011.1, from coordinate 1,361,433 downwards.
TTAGGTTTAGGGTTAAAGTTTCCTGCTAGGGTTAGGGATAGGGTTCAGGGTTAGCTTTAGGGGTTCTGGTTAGGGTTAGGTGTTACGTTAGTGTCAGGGTTAGGTCTAGTCGTGAGGGTAAGGTTTAGGGTTAGCTTTAAGAGCTAGGGTTAGGTTTAATGGTTAGGATTAGGATTAGGGTTAAGGGTTAGGGTAAGGCTTAGGGGTTAGGGTGAAGGGTTAGGGTCAAGGGTTAGGGTTTTTGTTAGGCATAGCGTTGGGGTTAGAAGTAAGGGTTACTGTCAGTGTTAGGGTTGTAGGTAGGGTTCCGGTTAGGGTTAGCGGTTTAGAATTAGGGTTAGGGATTAGGTGTCACAGTGATGACTAGGAGATAGGGTTAGAATTATGGGATAGGGGTTGTTCTCAGGAAATGGGTTATGCATTAACGATAGGATAAGAGGTTAAAGTTAGGCGCACGGTGAGGTTTACGTGTTAAGGGGAGAAATAGGAACAGGGTTGGGTGTTATGTTAAGGGTTAGGGTTATCTGTTAAAGGTATTGTTTATGCTTAGCGCACGGGCCCTGTTTGCATTAGGTGGGCGGGGGGAGTTTAGGGAGCTGGGATTGTACCCTGGAACCCACTCTATCATACTCTGGGTATGGGCCCGTGGGTTTCATGCAGGACACAGTGGTAGAGCCTCCTTTCACGCATGACATGGGAGGATTGCAGGCTTTCTAAACTCTAAGAAAGCAAGAAGTCTGAGAATTAGATTTAGGGTTAGGATTCTGGTTAGGGTTAAGGATGAAGTTTAGTGTTAGGGTGCGGGCTTAGGGTTAGGGATTAGGGTTAGGGTTAAAGGTTACTCTTAGGTTTAACGGTTACACTTTGGTTTAGGGTTGAGGTTTACGGTTAGGATTAAGATGAGGGGTTAGGGTTTGGTACAGGGTTAGGGTTAAGTGTTAGGTTTAGGGTTGAAGATTAGGATTAGGGTTAGGATTAAAGGTTAGCCTGAGAGTTAACGCTTAGGGTTAAGGTTAAGAGTTAGGGTTTAGGGTTAGGGTTAGGGTTAGTTTTAGGGTTAGAGTGATGTGCTATGGTTTGTGTTAGAGGTTAGGGTTAGGTTTACTGGTCACGGGTAGGGTTACGTTTAGGGGGTAGCATTAGGGTTAGGGTTAGGGTTAAGGGATAGGTTTAGGGTTAAGTGTTGGGCTTAGGGTTAGTGTTCAGTGTTAGGTTTATCATTAAGGATTAGGGTTAGAATCAGGGTTAAATGCTTGGGTGCGGGTAATGGTTAGGGTGAGGGTTAAGGTTCACGGATAGGGTTAGTGTTAAGGGTTACGGGTAGTCTTAGGGTTCAGGGTTAGTGTTAGCATTAGGGCTTAAGGTTAGGATTAGGCGGTAAGTTAGATTTAGGTTTAGATCTAGGCGTTAGGGTAAGAGCTAGCGTTAGGGTTAAGAGATAGGGTTAGGTTTAATGCTTAGGATTAGGGTTAGGGTTTGCGGTTAAAGTAAGTGTTAGGGGTTAGGTTTAAGGATCCAAGGTTAGGGTTATTTTTAGCTGTAGTGTTAGGGTTAGGGATAAGGGATCCCATTAGCATTAAGGGTCTTCCTTACTGTAGGGTTAAGGGTTAGGCTTAGAGTTAAAGGTTAAGGTTAGGGTCAGTGTTAAGATTTAGGGTGAGGGTTAACGGTCAGGGTAAAGTTTAAGCGTTAGGGTTAGGGATTAGTGATTAGGGTTTTTGGTTAGTGTTAGGGTTAGCGGTTAGGAGTTAGTGTTTTATGAAGGGGTATGGTTAGAATTAGGATTGGGGTTAGAGTTAGGGTGAGGTATAGGGGTTAGGTTTAGGGGTTAGTTTTAGGGTAAAAGGATAGGATTAGGGTTACGGATTGGGCTTAGGTTTAGGGTTAAAGTTTCCTGCTAGGGTTAGGGATAGGGTTCAGGGTTAGCTTTAGGGGTTCTGGTTAGGGTTAGGTGTTAGGTTAGTGTCAGGGTTAGGTCTAGTCGTGAGGGTAAGGTTTAGGGTTAGCTTTAAGAGCTAGGGTTAGGTTTAATGGTTAGGATTAGGATTAGGGTTAAGGGTTAGGGTAAGGCTTAGGGGTTAGGGTGAAGGGTTAGGGTCAAGGGTTAGGGTTTTTGTTAGGCATAGCGTTGGGGTTAGAAGTAAGGGTTACTGTCAGTGTTAGGGTTGTAGGTAGGGTTACGGTTAGGGTTAGCGGTTTAGAATTAGGGTTAGGGATTAGGTGTCACAGTGATGACTAGGAGATAGGGTTAGAATTATGGGATAGGGGTTGTTCTCAGGAAATGGGTTATGCATTAACGTTAGGATAAGAGGTTAAAGTTAGGCGCACGGTGAGGTTTACGTGTTAAGGGGAGAAATAGGAACAGGGTTGGGTGTTATGTTCAGGGTTAGGGTTATCTGTTAAAGGTATTGTTTATGCTTAGCGCACGGGCCCTGTCTGCATTAGGCGGGCGGGGGGAGTTTAGGGGGCTGGGATTGTACCCGGGAACCCACTCTATCATACTCTGGGTATGGGCCCGTGGGTTTCATGCAGGACACAGTGGTAGAGCCTCCTTTCACGCATGGCATGGGAGGATTGCAGGCTTTCTAAACTCTGAGAAAGCAAGAAGTCTGAGAATTAGATTTAGGGTTAGGATTCTGGTTAGGGTTAAGGATGAAGTTTAGTGTTAGGGTGAGGGCTTAGGGTTAGGATTAGGGTTACGGTTAAAGGTTACTCTTAGGTTTAACGGTTACACTTTGGTTTAGGGTTGAGGTTTACGGTTAGGGTTAAGATGAGGGGTTAGGGTTTGGTACAGGGTTAGGGTTAAGAGTTAGGTTTAGGGTTGAAGATTAGGATAAGGGTTAGGATTAAAGGTTAGCGTGAGAGTTAACGCTTAGGGTTAAGGTTAAGAGTTAGGGTTTAGGGTTAGGGTTAGGTTTAGGGTTAGTTTTAGGGTTAGAGTGATGTGCTATGGTTTGTGTCAGAGGTTAGGGTTAGGTTTACTGGTCACGGTTAGGGTTACGTTTAGGGGGTAGCATTAGGGTTAGGGTTAGGGTTAAGGGATAGGATTAGGTATAAGTGTTGCGTTTAGGGTTAGGGTTTAGTGTTAAGGTTAGCATTAAGGATTAGGGTTAGGGTCAGGGTTAAATGCTTGGGTGCGGGTAATGGTTAGGGTCAGGGTTAAGGTTCACGGATAGGGTTAGTGTTAAGGGTCACGGGTAGGTTTAGGGTTAAGGGTTAGTGTTAGCATTAGGGCTTAAGGTTAGGATTAGGCGGTAGGTTAGATTTAGGGTTAGATCTAGGCGTTAGGGTAAGGGCTAGCGTTAGGGTTAAGAGATAGGGTTAGGTTTAATGCTTAGGATTAGGGTTAGGGTTTGGGGTTAAAGTAAGTGTTAGGGGTTAGGTTTAAGGATCCAAGGTTAGGGTTATTTTTAGCTGTAGTGTTAGGGTTAGGGATAAGGGATCCCATTAGCATTAAGGGTCTTCCTTACTGTAGGGTTAAGGGTTAGGCTTAGAGTTAAAGGTTAAGGTTAGGGTCAGTGTTAAGATTTAGGGTGAGGGTTAACGGTTAGGGTAAAGGTTAAGCGTTAGGGTTAGGGATTAGTGATTAGGGTTTTTGGTTAGTGTTAGGGTTAGCGGTTAGGAGTTAGTGTTTTATGAAGGGGTATGGTTAGAATTAGGATTGGGTTTAGAGTTAGGGTGAGGTATAGGGGTTAGGTTTACGGGTTAGTTTTAGGGTAAAAGGATAGGATTAGGGTTAAGGGTTGGGCTTAGGTTTAGGGTTAAAGTTTACTGCTGGGGTGAGGGATAGGGTTCAGGGTTAGCTTTAGGGGTTCTGGTTAGGGTTAGCTGTTAGGTTAGTGTCAGTGTTAGGTCTAGTCGTGAGGGTAAGTTTTAGGGTTAGCTTTAAGAGCTAGGGTTAGGTTTAATGGTTAGCATTAGGATTAGGGTTAAGGGTTAGGGTAAGGCTTAGGGGTTAGGGTGAAGGGTTAGGGTCAAGGGTTAGGGTTTTTGTTAGGCATAGCGTTGGGGTTAGAAGTAAGGGTTACTGTCAGTGTTAGGGTTGTAGGTAGGGTTACGGTTAGGGTTAGTGGTTTAGAATTAGGGTTAGGGATTAGGTGTCACAGTGATGACTAGGAGATAGGGTTAGAATTATGGGATAGGGGTTGTTCTCAGGAAATGGGTTATGCATTAACGTTAGGATAAGAGGTTAAAGTTAGGCGCACGGTGAGGTTTACGTGTTAAGGGGAGAAATAGGAACAGGGTTGGGTGTTATGTTCAGGGTTAGGGTTATCTGTTAAAGGTATTGTTTATGCTTAGCGCACGGGCCCTGTCTGCATTAGGCGGGCGGGGGGAGTTTAGGGGGCTGGGATTGTACCCGGGAACCCACTCTATCATACTCTGGGTATGGGCCCGTGGGTTTCATGCAGGACACAGTGGTAGAGCCTCCTTTCACGCATGGCATGGGAGGATTGCAGGCTTTCTAAACTCTAAGAAAGCAAGAAGTCTGAGAATTAGATTTAGGGTTAGGATTCTGGTTAGGGTTAAGGATGAAGTTTAGTGTTAGGGTGAGGGCTTAGGGTTGGGGATTAGGGTTAGGGTTAAAGGTTACTCTTAGGTTTAACGGTTACACTTTGGTTTAGGGTTGAGGTTTACGGTTAGGGTTAAGATGAGGGGTTAGGGTTTGGTACAGGGTTAGGGTTAAGTGTTAGGTTTAGGGTTGAAGATTAGGATTAGGGTTAGGATTAAAGGTTAGCGTGAGAGTTAACGCTTAGGGTTAAGGTTAAGTGTTAGGGTTTAGGGTTAGGGTTAGGGTTAGTTTTAGGGTTAGAGTTATGTGCTATGGTTTGTGTTAGAGGTTAGGGTTAGGTTTACTGGTCACGGTTAGGGTTACGTGTAGGGGTAGCATTAGGGATACGGTTTGGGTTATGGTTAAGGGATAGGATTAGGGTTAAGTGTTGGGCTTAGGGTTAGGGTTTAGTGTTAGGGTTAGCATTAAGGATTAGGGTTAGGGTCAGGGTTAAATGCTTGGGTGCGCGTAATGGTTAGGGTCAGGGTTAAGGTTCACGGATAGGGTTAGTGTTAAGGGTTACGGGTAGGTTTAGGGTTCAGGGTTAGTGTTAGCATTAGGGCTTAAGGTTAGGATTAGGCGGTAGGTTAGATTTAGGGTTAGATCTAGTCATTAGGGTAAGGGCTAGCGTTAGGGTTAAGAGATAGGTTTAGGTTTAATGCTTAGGATTAGGGTTAGGGTTTGGGGTTAAAGTAAGTGTTAGGGGTTAGGTTTAAGGATCCAAGGTTAGGGTTATTTTTAGCTGTAGTGTTAGGGTTAGGGATAAGGGATCCCATTAGCATTAAGGGTCTTCCTTACTGTAGGGTTAAGGTTTAGGCTTAGAGTTAAAGGTTAAGGTTAGGGTCAGTGTTAAGATTTAGGGTGAGGTTAACGGTTAGGGTAAAGGTTAAGCGTTAGGGTTAGGGATTAGTGATTAGGGTTTTTGGTTAGTGTTAGGGTTAGCGGTTAGGAGTTAGTGTTTTATGAAGGGGTATGGTTAGAATTAGGATTGGGGTTAGAGTTAGGGTGAGGTATAGGGGTTAGGTTTAGGGGTTAGTTTTAGGGTAAAAGGAAAGGATTAGGGTTACGTGTTGGGCTTAGGTTTAGGGTTAAAGTTTACTGCTAGGGTTAGGGATAGGGTTGAGGGTTAGCTTTAGGGGTTCTGGTTAGGATTAGGTGTTAGGTTAGTGTCAGGGTTAGGTCTAGTCGTGAGGGTAACGTTTAGTGTTAGCTTTAAGAGCTAGGGTTAGGTTTAATGGTTAGGATTAGGATTAGGGTTAAGGGTTAGGGTAAGGCTTAGAGGTTAGGGTGAAGGTGAAGCGTTAGGGCTTTTGTTAGGCATAGCGTTGGGGTTAGAAGGAAGGGTTCCTGTCAGTGTTAGGGTTGTAGGCAGCATTACGGTTAGGCTTAGCGGTTGAGAATTAGGGTTAGGGATTAGGTGTTACAGTTATGACTAGGAGATAGGGTTAGAATTATGGGATAGAGGATGTTCTCAGGGAATGGGTTATGCATTAACGTTACGATAAGAGGTTAAAGTTAGGCTCACGGTGAGGTTTCCGTGTTAACGGGAGAAATAGGAACAGGGTTAGGTGCCATGTTCAGGGTTAGGGTTATCTGTTAAAGGTATCATTTATGCTTAGTGCACTGGCCCTGTCCTCATTAAGCTGGGGGGAGGTTAGGGGCCTGGGGTTGTCACCGGGAACCCACTGTATCGGATTCTGGGTATGGGCCCGTTGGTTTCCTGCAGGACACAGTGGTAGAGCCTCCTTTCACACATGGCATGGGAGGATTGCAGGCTTTCTAAACTCTAAGAAAGCAAGAAGTCTGAGAATTAGATATAGGGTTAGGATTATGGTTAGTGTTCAGGATGAAGTGTAGTGTTATGGTGACGGGATAGGGTTACAGATTAGGGTTACGGTTTAAGGTTACTGTTAGGTTTAACGGTTACAGTTCGTATTGGGGTTGAGGTTTGCGGATAGGGTTAAGATGAGGGGTTAGGGTTTGGTACAGGGTTAGGGTTGTGTTAGGTTTAGGGTTGAAGATTAGGATTAGGGTTAGGATTAAAGGTTAGCATGAGAGTTAACGGTTAAGGTTAAGGGTTAGGGTTAGGGTTTAGGTTTAGGGTTAAGGGTTAGGGTTAGTTTTAGGGTTAGAGTTATGTGTTAGGTGTGTGTTAGAGATTAGGGTTAGGTTTATTGTTCACGGTTAGGGTTACGTTTAGAGGTTAGCATTAGGGTTAGGGATTAGGTTTAGGGTAAGTGTTTAGAGTTAGTGTTGGGCTTTAGGCTCAGGGCTTAGGTTCAGGGTCAGGGGTTAGGGTTGGTGGTAGGGCTTAGATTTAGCGGTCAGTTTAAGGTCACAGGACCTGGTTAATCTACAGTGAGAGGGGTGTGGTCGGAGTCACCACTAAAGCACAACATCATTTCCTGGGCCTTGGGACAAAACCTACATGCAGGACTCAGGCGGAGCCTCATCTCACACATGGCATGGCTGTATTATAGGCTTGCTTCACTCTGGGAATGGAAGTAGTGTGAGAATTAGGGTTAGGTTTGGGGTTAGGGGTTTCGAGTTAAGGGTTAGGTTTCGAGTCAGGGTCAGGTGCTAGGGATTAGTGGTTAGGGTTAGAGTTAGTGTTAGGGGTTAGGTGTTAAGTCTCGGTTAGGGGGCCAGGGTTAGGTTTAGGTTTGGGGTTAGCGTTAGGGTTAGGGTTTAGGGTTAAGGGTTAGGCTTAGGGTTAGGGTTCAGGGTTAGGGTTAGGGTTTAGGGTTAGAGGCAGGGTTAAGTGTTAGGGTGAGGCTTAACAGCTAGGGTTAGGGTTAGGGGGTTAGGGATAAGGTTAGGGTTAAGGGTTAGGTTTATGGTTCAGGTTTAAGGTTAGGATTAGGGGTTAGGGTTAGTGTTAACTGTAGGTCAGTGTTGGCGTTAGATCTCTAGGCATTAGCGTATAGGTTAGGGTTAGGATTAATTAGGGTTATGTATAATGGTTAGGATTCGGATTAGCGTTAAGGGTTAGGGTTAAGCTTTAGGGGTTATGACTAAGGATCAATGGTTAGGGTTATTTTTAGGCGTAGGGTTAGGGTAAGTGTTTTAGGGTTAGTGTTAGTGTTGTTGGTAGGGTTAAGGTTAGGGTTGGCGTTTCAGAATTAGGGATTAGGTGTTATGGTTATGGCTAGGAGTTAGGGTTAGAATTATGGTATAGGGCTTGTTCTCAGGGTGTCATGCATTAACGTTAAGATAAGGGGTTAAGTTAGGGTTAGGGTGAGGTTTACATGTTAAGGTGAGCAGTAGGATCAGGGTTAGGTGTTATGTTCTGGGTTAGGGTTATGGGTGTGGGGTAGGGTTTATGCTTAGGGCACGGGCCCTGTATGCACTAGGAGGCGAAGTTAGGGGTCTGTGATGGTCGCTGGGAACCCACTCTGTCTTATGCAGTGTATGGGCCTCTGGGTTTCATGCAGGACACTGTGGCAGAGCGGGCTTTCATGCGTGGCTTAGTAGGATTGTAGGCTTTCAAAACTCTGAGAAAGCAAGAAGTCTGAGAATTAGATTTAGGGTTAGGATTACTGTACGGTTTAGGGATGAAGATTAGTGATAGGGTGAGGCTTAGGGTTAGGGGTTAGGGTTAGGGTTAGGGTTGTTGGTAGGGTGAAGGTTAGGGTTGGCATTTTAGAATTAGGGATGAGGTGTTACGGTTATGGCTCGGGGTTAGGATTAGAATTATGGGATAGGACTTCTTCTCAGGGTGTTATGCATTAAGGTTAAGATAAGGGGATAAGTTAGGGTTACGGGGAGGTTTATGTTTTAAGGTGAGCAATAGGATCAGGGTCAGGTGCTATGTTCAGGGTGAGGGTTATCTGTTAGGGGTAGTGTTTATACTTAGCGTACAGGCCCTGTCTGCACTGGGCGGGGGGCTGGGGTTAGGGGGATGGGATTGTCCCCGGGAACCCACTCTATCATACGCTAGGTATGGGCTCCTGGTTTCATGCAAGAGAGAGCTGCAGAGCCCCCTTTTACTCATGGCATGGGAGGATTTTAGGCTTTCTAAACTCTAAGAAAGCAAGAAGTCCGAGAATTAGATTTAGGGGTAAGATTATGATAATGTTTAGGGTTAGGGTTAGTGTTAAGGTGGGGTCTTAGGGTTAGGGGTTAGGGTTAGAGGTTAGTGTTAGGTGTAACAGTTACAGTTAGGTTTATGGTTAAGTTTCAGGGATAGGGTTAAGGTTTGGGTTTAGCGTTTGGCACAGGGTTAGGCTTCAGTGTTAGCTTTATGGTTAAAGATTAGGATTAGGGTTAGTGTGAGGGTTCATGGTAAGGGTCAAGATTAAGGGTTAGGGTTGGGGTTAGGGTTAAGTTTAGGGTTAGGGCTTAGGGTTAAGGGATAGGATTAGGGTTAAGTGTTGGGCTTATTGTTAGGGTTAAAGTTTAGTGTTAGGGTTAATGTTTAGTGTTATGGTCCAGTTTAAGTGTTAGGGTGAGGGTTAACAGTTAGGATTAGGCTTAGGGGTTAGGGATATAGTGAAGGTTCAGTGTTAGGGTTAGGTTTAGGGTTCAGGGTTAGGGTTAGCTTTAGGGGTTATGGTTAGGGTTAGGTGTTATGTTAGTGTCAGGGTTAGGTCTAGTCGTGAGGGTAAGGTTTAGGGTTAGCTTTAAGAGCTAGGGTTAGGTTTAATGGTTAGGATTAGGATTAGGGTTAAGGGTTAGGGTAATGCTTAGGGGTTAGGGTGAAGGGTGAAGGGTTAGGGCTTTTGTTAGGCATAGCGTTGGGGTTAGAAGTAAGGGTTCCTGTCAGTGTTAGGGTTGTAGGCAGCGTTACGGTTAGGCTTAGCGGTTGAGAATTAGGGTTAGGGTTTAGGTGTTACAGTTATGACTAGGAGATAGGGTTAGAATTATGGGATAGGGGATGTTCTCAGGGAATGGGTTATGCATTAACGTTACGATAAGAGGTTAAAGTTAGGCTCACGGTGAGGTTTCCGTGTTAAGGGGAGAAATAGGAACAGGGTTAGGTGCCATGTTCAGGGTTAGGGTTATCTGTTAAAGGTATCATTTATGCTTAGCGCTCGGGCCCTGTCGGCATTAAGCTGGGGGGAGGTTAGGGGGCTGGGATTGTCACTAGGAACCCACTGTATCGGACTCTGGGTATGGGCCCGTGGGTTTCATGCAGGACACAGTGGTAGAGCCTCCTTTCACACATAGCATGGGAGGATTGCAGGCTTTCTAAACTCTAAGAAAGCAAGAAGTCTGAGAATTAGATTTAGGGTTAGGATTATGGTTAGGGTTCAGGATGAAGTGTAGTGTTATGGTGAGGGGATAGGGTTACAGATTAGGATTACGGTTTAAGGTTACTGTTAGGTTTAACGGTTACAGTTCGTTTTAGTGTTGAGGTTTGCGGATAGGGTTAAGATGAGGGGTTAGGGTTTGGTACAGGGTTAGGGTTGTGTTAGGTTTAGGGTTGAAGATTAGGATTAGGGTTAGGATTAAAGGTTGGCATGAGAGTTAACGGTTAAGGTTAAGGGTTAGGGTTAGGGTTTAGGTTTAGGGTTAAGGGTTAGGGTTAGCTTTAGGGTTAGAGTTATGTGTTAGGGTTTGTGTTAGAGGTTACGGTTAGGTTTACTGTTCACAGTTAGGGTTACGTTTAGGGGTTAGCATTAGGGTTAGGGATTAGGTTTAGGGTAAGTGTTTAGAGTTAGTGTTGGGCTTTAGGCTCGTGGCTTAGGTTCAGGGTCAGGGGTTAGGGTTGGTGGTAGGGCTTAGATTTAGCGGTCAGTTTAAGGGCACAGGACCTGGTTAATCTACGGTGAGAGGGGTGTGGTCGGAGTCACCACTAAAGCACAACATCATTCCCTGGGCCTTGGGACAAAACCTACATGCAGGACTCAGGCGGAGCCTCATCTCACACATGGCATGGCTGTATTGTACACTGCATCACTCTGGGAATGGAAGCAGTGTGAGCATTTGGGTTAGGTTTGGGGTTAGGGGATTCGAGTTAGGGGTTAGGTTTGGAGTCAGGGTTAGGTGCTAGGGATTAGTGGTTAGGGTTACAGTTAGTGTTAGGGGTTAGGTGTTAAGTCTGGGTTAGGGGGCCAGGGTTGGGGTTAGCGTTAGGGTTAGGGGTTCGGGTTAAGGGGTAGGGTTATGGTTAAGGGTTAGGCTTAGGGTTAGGGTTCAGGGTTAGGGTTAAGGTTTAGGGTTAGAGTCAGGGTTAAGTGTTAGGGTGAGGCTTAACAGTTAGGGTTAAGGTTAGGGGGTTAGGGATAGGGTTAGGATTAAGGGTTAGGTTTATGGTTCAGGTTTAAGGTTAGGATTAGGGGTTAGGGTTAGTGTTAACTGTAGGTCAGTGTTGGGGTTAGATCTCTAGGCATTAGCGTATAGGTGAGGGTTAGGGTTAATTAGGGTTATGTTTAATGGTTAGGATTGGGATTAGCGTTAAGGGTTAGGGTTAAGCTTTAGGGGTTATGACTAAGGATCAATGGTTAGGGTTATTTTTAGGCGTAGGGTTAGGGTAAGGGTTTTAGGGTTAGTGTTAGTGTTGTTGGTAGGGTTAAGGTTAGGGTTGGCGTTTCAGAATTAGGGATTAGGTGTTATGGTTATGGCTAGGAGTTAGGGTTAGAATTACGGTATAGGGCTTGTTCTCAGGGTGTCATGCATTATCGTTAAGATAAGGGGTTAAGTTAGGGTTAGGGTGAGGTTTACGTGTTAAGGTGAGCAGTAGGATCAGGGTTAGGTGTTATGTTCTGGTTTAGGGTTATGGGTGTGGTGTAGGGTTTATGCTTAGGGCACGGGCCCTGTATGCACTAGGAGGCGAAGTTAGGGGTCTGTGATGGTCTCTGGGAACCCACTCTATCGTACGCAGTGTATGGGCCTCTGGGTTTCATGCAGGACACTGTGGCAGAGCGGGCTTTCATGCGTGGCTTAGTAGGATTGTAGGCTTTCAAAACTCTGAGAAAGCAAGAAGTCTGAGAATTAGATTTAGGGTTAGGATTACTGTACGGTTTAGGGATGAAGATTAGTGATAGGGTGAGGCTTAGGGTTAGGGGTTAGGGTTAGGGTTAGGGTTGTTGGTAGTGTGAAGGTTAGGGTTGGCATTTTAGAATTAGGGATGAGGTGTTACGGTTATGGCTCGGAGTTAGGATTAGAATTATGGGATAGGACTTCTTCTCAGGGTGTTATGCATTAAGGTTAAGATAAGGGGATAAGTTAGGGTTACGGGGAGGTTTATGTTTTAAGGTGAGCAATAGGATCAGGGTCAGGTGCTATGTTCAGGGTGAGGGTTATCTGTTAGGGGTAGTGTTTATACTTAGCGTACAGGCCCTGTCTGCACTGGGCGGGGGGCTGGGGTTAGGGGGATGGGATTGTCCCCGGGAACCCACTCTATCATACGCTAGGTATGGGCTCCTGGTTTCATGCAAGAGAGAGCTGCAGAGCCCCCTTTTACTCATGGCATGGGAGGATTTTAGGCTTTCTAAACTCTAAGAAAGCAAGAAGTCCGAGAATTAGATTTAGGGGTAGGATTATGATAATGTTTAGGGTTAGGGTTAGTGTTAAGGTGGGGTCTTAGGGTTAGGGGTTAGGGTTAGAGGTTAGTGTTAGGTTTAACAGTTACAGTTAGGTTTATGGTTAAGTTTCAGGGATAGGGTTAAGGTTTGGGTTTAGCGTTTGGCACAGGGTTAGGCTTCAGTGTTAGCTTTATGGTTAAAGATTAGGATTAGGGTTAGTGTGAGGGTTAATGGTAAGGGTCAAGAATAAGGGTTAGGATTGGGGTTAGGGTTAAGTTTAGGGTTAGGGTTTAGGGTTAGGCTTAGGGTTAAAGGATAGGATTAGGGTTAAGTGTTGGGCTTATTGTTAGGGTTAAAGTTTAGTGTTAGGGTTAATGTTTAGTGTTATGGTCCAGTTTAAGTGTTAGGGTGAGGGTTAACAGTTAGGATTAGGCTTAGGGGTTAGGGATATAGTGAAGGTTCAGTGTTAGGGTTAGGTTTAGGGTTCAGGGTTAGGGTTAGCTTTAGGGGTTATGGTTAGGGTTAGGTGTTATGTTAGTGTCAGGGTTAGGTCTACTCGTGAGGGTAAGGTTTAGGGTTAGCTTTAAGAGCTAGGGTTAGGTTTAATGGTTAGGATTAGGATTAGGGTTAAGGGTTAGGGTAAGGGTTAGTGGTTAGGGTGAAGGGTTAGGGTCAAGGGTTAGGGTTTTTGTTAGGCATAGCGTTGGGGTTAGAAGTAAGGGTTACTGTCAGTGTTAGGGTTGTAGGTAGGGTTACGGTTAGGGTTAGCGGTTTAGAATTAGGGTTAGGGATTAGGTGTCACAGTGATGACTAGGAGATAGGGTTAGAATTATGGGATAGGGGTTGTTCTCAGGAAATGGGTTATGCATTAACGTTAGGATAAGAGGTTAAAGTTAGGTGCACGGTGAGGTTTACGTGTTAAGGGGAGAAATAGGAACAGGGTTGGGTGTTATGTTCAGGGTTAGGGTTATCTGTTAAAGGTATTGTTTATGCTTAGCACACGGGCCCTGTCTGCATTAGGCAGGCGGGGGGAGTTTAGGGGGCTGGGATTGTACCCGGGAACCCACTCTATCATACTCTGGGTATGGGCCCGTGGGTTTCATGCAGGACACAGTGGTAGAGCCTCCTTTCACGCATGGCATGGGAGGATGGCAGGCTTTCTAAACTCTAAGAAAGCAAGAAGTCTGAGAATTAGATTTAGGGTTAGGATTACTGTACGGTTTAGGGATGAAGATTAGTGATAGGGTGAGGCTTAGGGTTAGGGGTTAGGGTTAGGGTTAGGGTTGTTGGTAGGGTGAAGGTTAGGGTTGGCATTTTAGAATTAGGGATGAGGTGTTACGGTTATGGCTACGGGTTAGGATTAGAATTATGGGATAGGACTTCTTCTCAGGGTGTTATGCATTAAGGTTAAGATAGGGGATAAGTTAGGGTTACGGGGAGGTTTATGTTTTAAGGTGAGCAATAGGATCAGGGTCAGGTGCTATGTTCATGGTGAGGGTTATCTGTTAGGGGTAGTGTTTATACTTAGCGTACAGGCCCGGTCTGCACTGGGCGGGGGCCTGGGGTTAGGGGGATGAAATTGTCCCCGGGAACCCACTCTATCATACGCTAGGTATGGGCTCCTGGTTTCATGCAAGAGAGAGCTGCAGAGCCCCCTTTTACTCATGGCATGGGAGGATTTTAGGCTTTCTAAACTCTAAGAAAGCAAGAAGTCCGACAATTAGATTTAGGGGTAGGATTATGATAATGTTTAGGGTTACCGTTAGGTTTAGGGTTAAGGGTTAGTCTTAGGGTTAGGATTCAGGTTTAGAGTTAAGGTTTAGGGTTAGGGTCAGGGTTAAGGGTTAGGGTGAGGGTTAACAGGTACGGTTAGGGTTAGGGTGTTAGGGATAGGGTTAGGGTTAAGGGTTAGGTTTATGGTTCATGTTTAAGGTTAGCATTAGGGATTAGGGTTAGTGTTAACTGTAGGTCCTGTTGGGGTTGGATCTCTAGGCATTATGGCAAAGGTTAGGGTTAGGGTTAAGAGTCAGGGTTATGTTTAATGGTTAGGATTGGGATTAGGATTAAGTGTTAGGGTAAGGCTTAGGGGTTAGGGTGAAGGGTGAAGTGTTAGGGCTTTTGTTAGGCATAGCGTTGGGGTTAGAAGTAAGGGTTACTGTCAGTGTTAGTGTTGTAGGTAGGGTTACGGTTGGGGTTAGCAGTTTAGAATTACGGTTAGGTGTCAGGTGCTACAGTTATCACTAGGAGATAGGGTTAGAATTATGGGATAGGGAATGTTCTGGGGGAATAGGTTATGCATTAACATTAGAATAAGAGGTTAAAGTTAGACTCATGGTCAGGTGTATGTGTTAAGGGGAGAAATAGTAACAGGGTTGGGTGTTATGTTCAGGGTTAGGGTTATCTGTTAAAGGTATTGTTTATGCCTAGCGCACGGGCCCTGTCTGCGTTAGCCAGGGGGAGTTTAGGGGGCTTGCATTGTCACCGGGAACCCACTGTGTCAGACTCTGGGTATGGGCCCGTGGGTTTCATGCCGGACACATTGGTAGAGCTTCCTTTCACACATGGCATGGGAGGATTGCAGGCTTTCTAAACTCTAAGAAAGCAAGAAGTCTCAGAATTAAATTTAGAGTTAGGACTATGGTTAGGGTTCAGGATGAAGTGTAGTGTTACAGTGAGGGCTTAGGGTTACGGATTAGGGTTAGGGTTTAAGGTTACTGTTAGGTTTAACGGTTACAGTTCGTTTAGGGTTGAGGTTTGCGGATAGGGTTAAGATGAGGGATTAGTGTTTGGTACAGGATTAGGGTTAAATGTTAGGTTTAGGGTTCAAGATTAGGATTAGGGTTAGGATTAAAGGTTAGCATGAGAGTTAACGGTTAAGGTTAAGGGTTAGGGTTAGGGTTTAGGTTTAGGGTTAAGGGTTAGGGTTAGTTTTAGGGTTAGAGTTATGTGTTAGGGTTTGTGTTAGAGGTTAGGGTTAGGTTTACTGTTCATGGTTGGGGTTACGTTTAGGGGTTAGCATTAGGGTTAGGGATTAGGTTAACGGTAAGTGTTTAGAGTTAGTGTTGGGCTTTAGGCTTGGGGATTAAGTTCAGGGTAAAGGTTTAGGGTTGGTGATAGGGCTTAGATTTAGCGGTCAGTTTAAGGGCACAGGACCTGGTTAATCTACGGTGAGAGGGGTGCGGTCGGAGTCATCACGAAAGCACAACATCATTCCTGGGCCCTGGGACAAGACCTACATGCAGGACTCAGGCGGAGCCTCATCTCACACATGGCATGGCTGTATTGTAGGCTTGCTTCACTCGGGAATGGAAGTAGTGTGAGAATTAGGGTTAGGGTTGGGGTTAGGGGTTTCAAGTTAGGGGTTAGTTTCGAGTCAGGGTCAGGTGCTAGGGATTAGTGGTTAGGGTTAGAGTTAGTGTTAGGGGTTAGGTGTTAAGTGTGGGTTTGGGGGCCAGGGTTAGGTTTAGGGTTGGGGTTAGTGTTAGCTGTAGGTGTCAGGGTTAAGGGATAGGGTTAGGGTTAAGGGTTAGGCTTAGGGTTAGGGTTCAGGGTTAGGGTTAAGGTTTAGGGTTAGAGTCAGGGTTAAGGGTTAGGGTGAGGCTTAACAGTTAGGGTTAGGGTTAGGGGGTTGGGATAGGGTTAGGGTTAAGGGTTAGGTTTATGGTTCAGGTTTAAAGTTAGCATTAGGTGTTAGGGTTAGTGTTAACTGTAGGTCAGTGTTGGGGTTAGATCTCTAGGCATTAGGGTAAAGGTTACGGTTAGCGTTAAGAGTTAGGGTTAAGTTTAATGGTTAGGATTGGGATTAGCGTTAAGGGTTAGGGTTAAAGTTTAGGGGTTATGACTAAGGATCAATGCTTAGGGTTATTTTTAGGCGTAGGGTTAGGGTAAGGGTTTAGGGTTAGTGTTAGAGTTGTTGGTAGGGTTAAGGTTAGGGTTGGCGTTTCAGAATTAGGGATTAGGTGTTATGGTTATGGCTAGGAGTTAGGGTTAGAATTACGGTATAGGGCTTGTTCTCAGGGTGTCATGCATTATCGTTAAGATAAGGGGTTAAAGTTAGGGTTACAGTGAGGTTTACGTGTTAAGGTGAGCAGTAGGATCAGGGATAGTTGTTATGTTCTGGGTTAGGGTTATGGGTGAGGGGTAGGGTTTATGCTTAGGTCACAGGCCCTGTATGCACTAGAAGGCGAAATTAGGGGTCTGTGATGGTCGCTGGGAACCCACTCTATCGTAGGCAGTGTATGGGCCTCTGGGTTTCATGCAGGACACTGTGGTAGAGCCGGCTTTCATGCATGGCTTAATAGGATTGTAGGCTTTCAAAACTCTGAGAAAGCAAGAAGTCTGAGAATTAGATTTAGGGTTAGGATTATGGTACGGTTTAGGGATGAAGACTAGTGATAGGGTGAGGGCTTAGGGTTAGCGGTTTTGGTTAGGGTTAGGGTTTTTGGTAGGGTGAAAGCTAGGGTTGGCATTTTAGAAATAGGGATGAGGTGTTACGGTTATGACCAGGTCATAGGATTAGAATTATGGGATAGGGCTTCTTCTCAGGGTGTTATGCATTAAGGTTAAGATAAGGGGATAAGTTAGGGTTACGGGGAGATTTATGTTTTCAGGTGAGCAATAGGATCAGGGTTAGGTTTTATGTTCAGGGTGAGGGTTATCAGTTAGGGGTATTGATTATACTTAGGGCACGGGCCCTGTATGCACTTGGCGGCGGGCGGGGATTATAGCGATGGGATTGTCCCCGGGAACCCACTCTATCATACGCTGGGTATGGGCTCCTGGGTTTCATGCAGGACACAGTGGCAGAGCCCCCTTTTACTCATGGCATGGGAGGATTGTAGGCTTTCTTAACTCTGAGAAAGCAAGAACTCTGAGAATTAGATTTAGGGGTAGGATTATGGTAATGTTTAGGGATCAAGATTCGTGTTAGGGTGGCGTCTTAGGGTTAGGGGTTAGGGTTAAAGGTTAATGTTAGTTTTAACAGTTACAGTTAGGTTTACGGTTCAGTTTGAGGGTTAGGGTTTATGTTTGGGTCTAGTGTTTGACACAGGGTTAGGCTTCAGTGTTAGCTTTATGGTTAAAGATTAGGGTTAGAGTCACGGTTAAGGTTTAGTGTGATGGTTAATGGTAAGGGTCAATATTATGGGTTAGGGTGGGGTTAGGGTTAGGAATAAGGCTTCATGTAACCTTTAGGGTTAGAGTTAATTGTTGTGGTTACGGGTAGAGGTTAGGGTTAGGTTTAGGATTCATGGTTAGGGTTATGTTTAGCGGTTAGTGTTAGGGTTAGTGGTCAGGTTTAAGGTAAGGTTTTAGAGTTAGTGTTCGGCGTTACAGTCTGAGCTTATGTTTACGGTTAGGGGTTAGTGTTAGTGTTAGGGCTGAGATTTATCTGTTAGTATAAGGGCACAGGACTTGTTTAATCTATGGTGAGAAGGGTGTGGACAGGTCGCTGTGACACCACACCATCGTACCCTTTGTATTTGGCCCAGACCTACATGTGGGACACAGGCAGAGCCTCATCTCAGGAATGGCATGGCTGTATTGTAGGTTTGCTTAAGGCTGAGAATGGAAGAGGTGTGAGAATTAGGGTTAAGTTTAGGGTTACGGGTTTGGGGTTAGGGGTTTAGGGTTAGAGGGAGGGTTAGGGGTTAGGGATTAGTAGTTAGGGTTACTGTTAGCATTAAAGGTTAGGTCTTAGGGTTGGGATACGAGCTAGGCTTAGGTTTAGGGTTGGGTTCAGTGTTAGGTTTAGGGTTAGGGGTTAGGGTTAGGCTTAGGGTTAAGGGATAGGATTCGGGTTAAGTGTTGGGCTTAGGGTTAGGGTTTAGTGTTAGGGTTATCGTTAAAGATTAGGGTTAGGGTCAGGGTTAAATGTTTGGGTGCGGGTAATGGTTAGGGTCAGGGTTAAGGGTTACGGATAGGGTTAGTGTTAAGGGTTATGGGTAGGTTTAGGGTTCAGGGTTAGAGTTAGCATTAGGCCTTAAGGTTAGGATTGGGTTGTAGGTTAGATTTAGGGTTAGATCTAGGCGTTAGGGTAAGGGCTAGGGTTAGGATTAAGAGATAGGGTTAGGTTTAATGCTTAGGATTAGGGTTAGGGTTTGGGGTTAAAGTAAGTGTTAGGGGTTAGGTTTAAGGTTCAAAGGTTAGGGTTATTTTTAGCCGTAGTGTTAGGTTTAGGGTTAAGGGATAAGGTTAGCGTTAAGGGTTTCCCTTACTGTTAGGGTTAAGGGTTAGGCTTAGAGTTAAAGGTTAATGTTAGGGTCAGTGTTAAGGGTTAGGGTGAGGGTTAATGGTTAGGGAAAAGCTTAAGCCTTAGGGTTAAGGGTTAGCAATTAGGGTTTATGATTAGTGTTAGGGTTAGGGGTTAGGAGTTAGTGTTTTATGAAGAGGTATGGTTAGAGTTAGGTTTGGGGTTAGTATTAGGGTTAGGTTTAGGGGTTAGTTTTAGGGTAAAAGGATAGGATTAGGGTTAAGGGTTGGGCTCAGGTTTAGGGTTAAAGTTTAGTGTTCGGGTTAATGTTTAGTGTTATGGTCCAGTTTAAGTGTTAGGGTGAGGGTTAACGGTTAGGATTAGGCTTAGAGGTTGGGGATATAGTGAGGGTTCAGTGTTAGGGTTAGGTTTAGGATTCAGGGTTAGGGTTAGCTTTAGGGGTTATGGTTAGTGTTAGATGTTAGGTTAGTGTCAGGGTTAGGTCTAGTCGTGAGGGTAAGGTTTAGGGTTAGCTTTAAGAGCTACGGTTAGGTTTAATGGTTAGGATTAGGATTAGGGTTAAGGGTTAGGGTAAGGCTTACGGGTTAGGGTGAAGGGTGAAGGGTTAGGGCTTTTGTTAGGCATAGCGTTGGGGTTAGAAGTAAGGGTTACTGTCAGTGTTATGGTTGTAGTTAGGGTTACGGTTAGGGTTAGCAGTTTAGAATTAGGGTTAGGGATCAGGTTTTACAGTTATGACTAGTAGATAGGGTTAGAATTATGGGATAGGGGTTGTTCTCAGGGAATGGGTTATGCATGAACGTTATGATAAGAGGTTACAGTTAGGCTCACGGTGAGGTTTACGTGTTAAGGGGAGAAATAGGAACAGGGTTAGGTGTTATGTTCAGGGTTAGGGTTACCTGTTAAAGGTATTGTTTATGCTTAGCGCATGGGCCCTGTCTGCATTAGGCGGTCTGGGAGGTTAGGGGGCTGGGATTGTCACCAGGAACCCACTGTATCGTACTCTGGATATGGGCCCGTGGGTTTCATGCAGGACACAGTGGTAGAGCCTCCTTTCACGCATGGCATGGGAGGATTGCAGGCTTTCTAAACTCTAAGAAAGCAAGAAGTCTGAGAATTAGATTTAGGGATAGGATTATGGTTAGGGTTAAGGATGAAGTTTAGTGTTAGGGTGAGGGCTTAGGGTTAGGGATTAGGGTTAGGATTAAAGGTTATTCTTAGGTTTAACGGTTACAGTTCGGTTTATGGTTGAGGTTTACTGTTAGGGTTAAGATGAGGGGTTAGTGTTTGGTACAGGGTTAGGATTAAGTGTTAGGTTTAGGGTTGAAGATTAGGATTAGTGTTAGGATTAAAGGTTAGCGTGAGAGTTAACGGTTAGGGTTAAGGTTAAGAGTTACGGTAGGGTTTAGGTTTAGGGTTAAGGGTTAGGGTAAGTTTTAGGGTTAGAGTTATGTGTTAGGGTTTGTGTTAGAGGTTAGGGTTAGGTTTACTGTTCACGGTTAGGGTTACGTTTAGGGGTGAGCATTAGGGTTAGGGATTAGGTTTAGGGTAAGGGTTTAGTGTTAGTGTTGGGCTTTAGGCTCGGGGCTTAGGTTCAGGGTTAGTGGTTAGGGTTGGTGGTAGAGCTCAGATTTAGCGGTCAGTTTAAGGGCACAGGACTTGGTTAATCTAAGGTGAGAGGGGTGCGGTCAGAGTTACCATGAAAGCACAGCATCATTCCCTGGGCCTTGGGACAAAACTTACATGCAGAACTCAGGTGGAGCCTCATCTCACACATGGCATGTCTGTATTGTAGGCTTGCTTCACTCTGGGAATGGAAGTAGTGTGAGAATTAGGGTTAGGTTTGCGGTTAGGGGTTTCGAGTTAGGGGTTAAGTTTCGAGTCAGGGTTAGGTGCTAGTGGTTAGGGGTAGAGTTAGTGTTACGGGTTTGGTGTTAATTCTGGGTTAGGGGGCCAGGGTTAGGTTTAGGGTTGGGGTTAGTGTTATGGTTAGCGGTTAAGGTTAATGGATAGGGTTAGGGTTAAGGGTTAGGCTTAGGGTTAGGGTTTAGGGTTAGGGTTCAGGTTTAGGGTTAGGGTCAGGGTTAAGGGTTAGGGTGAGGATTAATCGTTAGGGGGTTAGGGTTAAGGATTAGGTTTATTGTTCAGGTTTAAGGTTATAATTAGGGGTTTGTGTTACTTGTAACTGTAGGTCAGTGTTGGGGTTAGAACTCTAGGCATTAATGTAAAGGTTAGAGTTAGGGTTCAGAGTTAGGGTTATGTTTAATTGTTAGGATTGGGATTAGGGTTAAGGGTTAGGGTTAAGGTTAGGGGTTATGAATAAGGATCAACGGTTAGGGTTATTTTTAGGCATAGGGTTAGGGTAAGGGTTTAGGGTTAGTGTTAGTGTTGTTGGTAGGGTTAAGGTTAGGGTTGGCGTTTCAGAATTAGAGATTAGGTGTTATGGTTATGGCTAGGAGTTAGGGTTAGAATTACAGTACAGGGCTTGTTCTCAGGGTGTCATGCATTAACGTTACGATATGGGGTTAAAGTTAGGGTTACGGTGAGGTTTACGTGTTAAGGTGAGCAGTAGTATCAGGGTTAGGTGTTATGTTCTGGGTTAGGGTTATGGGTGAGGGCTAGTGTTTATGCTTAGGGCATGGGCCCTGTATGCCCTAGGAATCGAAGTTAGGGGTCTGTTGTGGTCGCTGGGAACCCACTCTATCGTACGCTGTGTATGGGCCTCTGGGTTTCTTGCAGGACACTGTGGCAGAGTGGGCTTTCATGCATGGCTTAGTAGGATTGTAGGCTTTCAAAACTCTGAGAAAGCAAGAAGTCTGAGAATTAGATTTAGGGTTAGGATTACTGTACGGTTTAGTGATGAAGATTAGTGATAGGGTGAGGGCTTGGGGTTAGAGGTTAGGGTTAGGGTTAAGGTTGTTGGTAGGGTGAAGGTAGGGTTGGCATTTTAGAATTAGGGATGAGGTGTTATGGTTATGGCTGGGGATTAGGATTGGAATTATGGGATGGGGCTTCTTCTCAGGGTGTTATACATTAACGTTAAGATAAGGGGATAAGTTAGGGTTATGGGGAGGTTTATGTTTTAAGGTGAGCAATAGGATCAGGGTCAGGTGTTATATTCAGGGTGAGTGTTATCTGTTAGGGGTAGTGTTTATACTTAGCGTACGGGCCCTGTCTGCACTGGGCGGGGGGCGGGGGTTAGGGGGATGGGATTGTGCCCGGGAACGCACTGTATCGTACGCTGGGTATGGGCTCCTGGGTTTCATGCAGGACACAGTGGCAGAGCCCCCTTTTACTCATGGCATGGGAGGATTGTAAGCTTTCTAAACTCTGAGATAGCAAGAAGTCTGAGAATTAGATTTAGGGGTAAGATTATGGTAATGTTTAGCGAGGAAGATTAGTGTTAGGGTGGGCTCTTAGGGTTAGGGGTTAGGGTTAAAGGTTCGTGTTATTTTTAACAGTTGCAGTTACGTTTTCGGTTAAGTTTCAGGGTTAGGGTTAGGGTTAAGGTTTGGTTTTATCGTTTGGCACAGGGTTAGGCTTCAGTGTTAGCTTTATGGTTAAAGATTAGGATTAGGGTTAGGGTTAAGTGTTAGTGTGAGGTTTAATGGTAAGGGTCAAGATTAAGTGTTAGGGTTGGGCTTAGGGTTAGGAATAAGGCTTCGTGTAACGTTTAGGTTTAGAGTTAAGTGTTATGGTTATGGCTAGAGGTTAGGGTTAGGTTTAGGGTTCATGGTTAGGGTTACATTTAGGGGTTCGGGTTATGGGTTAAGTTTAGGGTGAGTGTTTAGTGTTACTGTTGGGCGTTAGGATAAGGGCCGAGGTTTAGGGGTAGGATTTAGGTTTAGTATTAGGGCTTAGATTTAGTGGTTAGTTTAAGGGCACATGCTCTGTTTAATCTATGGTGGGAAGGGTGCAGACTGGGTCGCCTCAACACCACACCATCGTACCTTGGGCCCAGACCTACATGCAGGACTCAGGCAGAGCCTCTTCTCACTCGTGGCATGGCTCTATTGTAGGCTTGGTCAACTCTGAGAACGAAGGAAGTGTGAGAATTAGGGTTATGGTTAGGGTTATGTGTTTGGGGTTAGAGGTTTAGGTTTGAGTGAAGTTTAGTGGTTAGGAATTAGAAGTTAGGATTAGTGTGTCAGGGGTTAGGTGTTAGGTTTTTGTAAGGGGCTAGCGTTAGATTTAGGTTTAGGGTTAATATTCAGGTGGGTTAGGGGTCAGCGTTAGGGTTAGGCTTACAAGATAGGATTAAGGTAAAGGGTGAAGGCTTAAGATTAGCAGTAAGGGTTAAGGTTAGGGTTAAGGGTTAGGGTTTCGGTCCAAGTTAAGGGTGAGAGTGAGGGTTAACAGTTGCGATTAGGGTAATGGTTTAGGGATAGTAATAGGTTTAAGGGATAGGGTTAGGGTTAGGTTTAGGGTTCGGGGTTAGGGTTAGCATTAGCGGTTAGGGTTAGGGTTAGGGGTTAGGGTTACAGTTAGGGTTAGGTCTAGGCATTATGGTAATGGTTCGTGTTAGGGTTAAGAATTAGGGTTAGGTTTAATTGTTAGGATTATGATCAGGGTAATGGTTAGGGTTAGGGTTAGCGGTTAGAGTTAGGGTTAGTGTTAGGGTTGTTTGTAGGGTGAAGGTAATGTTTAGCAGTTTAGAATTAAGGTTAGGGATTAGGTGTTACGGTTATGCTAGGAGTTAGGCTTAGAATTAAGGGATAGGGTTTGTTCTTAGGGTAAGTGTTATGCAATAACATTAGGATAGGGGTTAAAGTTAGGGTTACAGTGAGGTTTACGTGTTAAGGTGAACAATAACATCAGGGTTAGGTGTTATGTTCAGGGTTAGGGTTATGGGTGAGGTGCAGGGTTTTTGCTTAGGGCATGGGCCCTGTCAGCACTAGCAGGGGGAGTTAGGGGGCTGTGATTGTCCCCGGGAACCCACTCTATCGTACGCAGTGTATGGGCTCCTGGGTTTCATGCAGGACACTGTGGCAGAGCCAGCTTTCACGCATGGCTTTGGAGAATTGTAGGCTTTTAAAACTCTGAGATAGCAAGAAGTCTGAGAATTAGATTTAGGGTTAGGATTATGGTTAGGGTTAGGGATGAAGATTAGTCAGGGAGAGGGCTTAGGGTTAGGGCTTAAGCTTCGAGTGAGGATTAGGGGTTAGGGAGTAGGTGTTGGGTTTAGTGATAGGGTTAGGGCTTAGGGGTTAGGGTTGGGTTAGGGGCTAGGGTTAGATTTAGAGTGGGGTTAGGGTTAGCGTTAGGGGTTAGGGTTAGGGTTAAGGGATAGGATAAGGGTTAAGCGTTAAGGCTTAGGGTTAGCGTTAAGTGTTAGGTTTAGTTTTAAGGGTTAGGGTTACAGTTCGAGTTAAGGGTTAGTGTGGGGTTAACGGTTAGGGCTAGGGTTATGGGTTAAGGATAGAGTTAGGTTTAAGTCTTAGGATTAGGGGTCAGTGTTAGGGTTAGCATTAGGGATTAGCGTTAGGGTTAGGGGTTACGTTTACTCTTAGGGTTAGGTCTAGGCATTAGGGTACGTGTTAGTGTTAGGCTTAAGAGTTAGGGTTAGGTTTAATTGTTAGGATTAGGATCAGGGTTAAGGGTTAGGGTTAAGTGTCAAGTGTTACGGTTATTTTTAGGTGTACGGTTAGGGTTAGCAGTTAGGGTTAGGGTTAGTTTGTAGAGATAAGGTAATGTTTAGCAGTTTTGAATTAGCCTTAGGGATTAGGTGTTACAATTGTGGCTAGGAGTTAGGGTTAGAATTAAGGGATAGGGGTTGTTCTTAGGGTAAGTCTTATGCATTAACGTTAGGATAACGGGTTCAAGTTAGAGTTATGGTGAGGTTGATGTGTTAAGGTGAGCAATAGTATCAGGGTGAGCTGTGATGTTCAGGGTTAGGGTTATGGGTGAGGGGTAGTGTTTATGCTTATATCACGAGCCCTCTCTGCTCTAGGAGGGGGCTTAGAGGGCTGGGATAGATGCCGGAAGCCACTCTATCATACGCTGGGTATGGGCCCCTTGGTTTCATGCCGGACACAGTGGCCGAGCCTCCTTCTACACATGGCATGGGAGGATTGTAGGCTTTGTAAACTCTGAGAAAGCAAGAAGTCTGAGAATTAAATTTAGGGCTAGGATTAGGGTTAGGGTTAGCAATATAGGTTACTGTTATGGTGAGGGCTTAGGGTTAGGGGTTTCGGTTAGGGTCAGGGTTAAAGGTTAGTGTTAGGTTTAACAGTTACAGTTAGGTTTAGGGTTAAGCTTTAAGGTTTAAGCTTAGGGTTAAGATTAGGGGTTAGGTTTTGGTACAGGGTAAGGGTTAAGTGCTAGGTTTAGGCTTAAAGATTAGGATTAGGGTTAGGGTTAAGGTTTAGTGTGAGGGTTAACGGTTAGGGTTAAGGTTAAGTGTTAGGTTTATGGGTTAGGGTTAGGGTTAAGTGTTCATGTTAGGTTTAGGGTTAGAGTTAAGTGTTATGGTTAGGGTTAGGGGTTTGGGTTAGGTTTAGGGTTCATGGTTAAGGTTACATTTAGGGGTTAGGTTTAGGGTAAGCGTTTAGTGTTAGTGTTGGGCATTAGGGTGAGGGCTTAGGTTTAGGGTTAGGGGTTAGGGTCAGTGTTTGGGCTTTGATTTGGCGGTTAGTTTAAGGGTACAGGACCTGTGTAATCTATGGTGAGGAGGGTGCAGAATGTTTCCATGCGACACCACACCATCGGATCCTGGGACTTTGGCCCAGACCTACTTGCAGGACTCATGCGGAAACTCTACTCACGCATTGCATGGTTGTATTTTAGCCTTGGTTAACTCTGAGAATGGAAGTAGTGTGAGAAATAGGGTTATGGTTAGGGTTAAGGGTTTGGTGTTAGGGGTTAGGGTTCAAGTGAGGTTTAGTGGTTAGGGACTAGGATTTAGGGTTAGTGTTAGGGTTAGGGGTTAGTTTTGCGTTAGGGGCTAGGGTTAGATTTATGGTTGGGGTTAGTGTTAGGGTTAGGATTAGGCATCAGGGTTAGTATTAGGGTTAAAGGATAGGATTGGAGTTAAGTGTTAAGGCTTAGGGTTTGTGTTAAGTGTTAGGGTTGGGGTTTAGGCTTAGGGTTACGGTTTGAGTTAAGCTCTAGGGTGAGGGTTAAAGATTAGGCTTAGGATTATTGGTTAGGGATAGAGTTATGTTTAAGGGTTAGGGATAGGGTTAGGTTTAGGGTTCAGTGTTAGGGTTAGCATTAGGGGTTAGGGTTAGGGTTAGGGGTTAGGCGTAGTGATGTATTAAGGGCTATGGTTAGAATTAGGATTGGGGTTAGTGTTAGGTTTAGGGTTAGGGGTTAGGTTTAGGGTTAAGGGATAGGATTATGGTTAAGGGTTGGGCGTAGGTTTAGGGTTAAGATTTAGTGTTAGGGTCCGGTTTAAGGGTTAGGGTGAGGGTTAACGGTTAGGGTTAGGGTTGGGGTTAGGGGTTAGGGATATAGTTAGTATTAAGTGTTAGGGTTAGGTTTAGGGTTCAGGGTTAGGGTTAGCTTTAGGGGTTATGGTTAGGGTTAGGTGTTAGGTTAGTGTCAGGGTTAGGTCTAGGCGTCAGGGTAAGGTTTAGGGTTAGGGTTAAGAGCTAAGGTTGGGTTTAGTGGTTAGGATTAGGATTAGGGTTAGGAGTTAGGGTAAAGAGTCAAGGGTTAGCATTATTTTTAGCCATAGCTTTGGCGTTAGGAGTAAGGATTAGGTTCAGTGTTAGGGTAACAGTAGGTTACCGTAACAGTAACTACGTAGGGTAACAGTTAGTGTTAGTGGTTTAGAATTAGGGTTAGGGATTAGTTGTCACAGTTATGACTAGGAGATAGGGTTAGAATTATGGGATAGGGGTTAATCTCAGGGTAAGTGTTATGCATTAACGTTAGGATAAGAGGTGAAAGTCCAGGTTACGGTGAGGTTTACATTCTAAGGTGAGCAATAGAATCAGGGTTAAATGTTATTTTCAGGGTTAGAGTTTTGGGTGAGGTGTAGAGTTTATGCTTAGGGCACGGGCCTTGTCTGCATTAGGCGGGGGGGGGGGTTAGGGGGCTGGGATTGTCACCAGGAACCCACTCTATCGTACTCTGGCCATGGGCCCCAGCGGTTCATTCAGGACACAGTGGAAGAGCCTCCTTTCACGCATGGCATGGGAGGATTGTAGGCTTTCTAAACTCTAAGAAAGCAAGAAGACTGAGAATTAGATTTAGGGTTTGGGTTAGGGTTCGGGTTAAGGATCAAGGTTAGTGTTAGGGTGAAGGCTTAGAGTTAGGGGTTATGG
Source organism: Eulemur rufifrons (assembly GCF_041146395.1). Lineage (NCBI taxonomy): Eukaryota > Metazoa > Chordata > Mammalia > Primates > Lemuridae > Eulemur > Eulemur rufifrons. The sequence continues at coordinate 1,334,937 of NC_091011.1, read as the reverse complement.
GTAGCGTTACAGGTTACTCTTAGTTTTAACCATTACAGTTAGGTTCAGGGTTAAGGTTTATGGTTAGGTTTAAGGTTAGGGTTTAGGGTTTGGTACAGGATTAGGGTTAAATATTAGGTTTAGGGTTAAAGATTACGATTAAGGTTAGGTTTAAAGGTTAGTGTGAGGGTTAACAGTCAGGGTTAAAGTTAAGAGTTAGGGTTAGGGTTAGTGTTAGGATTAAGGGTTCATGTTAGGTTTAGGGTTAGAGTTAAGTGCTATGGTTAGCGCTCGAGGTTAGGGTTAGGTTTAGGGTTCACAGTTAGGGTTACGTTTAGAGGTTAGCATTAGGGTTAGGGATTAGCTTTAGGGTAAGAGTTTAGAGTTAGTGTTGGGCTTTAGGCTCAGGGCTTAGGTTTAGGGTCAGAGGTTAGGGTTGATGTTAGGGCTTAGATTTAGTGGTTAGTTTAAGGGCACAGGACCTGTTTATTCTACAGTGAGAGGGGTTAGGGTTAGGGTTAGGGTTGTCGTAGGGGTTAAGGTTAGATTTAACCTTGGGGTTAGTGTTAGGGTTAGGATTAGGGGGTTAGTGTTAGGGTTAGGGGTTAAAAACACCTACAGCCAGCCCTAACCCGATTTCTGACACTTCTTCCATTCTCAGAGTTAACCAAGCCTACAATACGGCCATGTCATGCGTGAGAAGAGGCTCCACCTGAGTCCTGTATGTAGGTCTTGGCCCAAGGCCCAGCGTACGGTGGTGTTGTGTCGCAGCGACCCTGTGCACCACTCTCACCATAGATTAAACAGGTCCTGTGCCCTTAAACTAACCGCTAAATCTCAGCCCTAACACTAATCCTAACCCCTAACCCTAAAAGTTATCCTTAACCCTACTGTTAACACTCAAACTAACCCTTAACTCTAACCCTTGTCATGATCTTTAACCCTAACCCTAACACTTAACCCTAACCCTGTACCAAACCATAACCCCTAAGCTTAACCCTAACCCTAAACCTAAACCCTAAGTCTAACTGTAACTGTTAAACCTAACAGTAACTTTTAACCCTAAAACTAACCGTATCCCCTTACCCGAAGCCCTCACCCTAAGATTAAACTTCATCCCTAACCATAACGATAATCCTAACCTTAAATCTAATTCTCAGACTTCTTACTTTCTTAGAGATTGGAAAGCTTACAATCCTCCTTTACCATGCGTGAAATCAGGCTCTGCCAGAGTGTCCTACAAGAAACCCATGGGCCCATACCCTGCATACGATAGAGTGGGTTTCTGGTGACAATCGCATCCCCCTCAGTCCCACTCCTAGGGAAGACAGGGCCCATAACCTAAGCAAAACCCTACCCCTCACTCATAATTCTAACCCTGATCCTATTGCTCACCTTAACACATAAACCTCACCGTAAACCTAACTTTAACCACTTATCCTAACATTAATGCATAACACTTATGCTAAGAACAACCCCTATCACTTAATTCTAACCCTAACTCCTAGCCATAACAGTAACCCCTAATCCCTAACCCTAATTCTAACCACTAAACATTACCTTAACCCTACAAACAACCCTAATACTAACCCTAACCTTAAACGCTAACCCTAACCTTATCCCTAAACATAACCTTAAAAGTTTACCCTAAACCCTAACCCTATCCCCTAACCCTAAGCCTAACCCTTAATTCTGATCCTAATCCTAACAATTAAACCTAACCCTAACCCTTAACCCTAACACTAACCCTTACCTTAATGCCGAGACCTAATCTTAGCAGTAAAGCTACCTCTAACCCTAACGCTAGACCTTAAACCTAACACTATCCCTAACTTATAACCCTAACCCTAACTGTTAACCCTCACCCTAACCCTTAACTCGGACCGTAACCCTAACCCTTAACCCTAACCCTATCCCTTAATGCTAACCCTAAGCCTTAACCCTTAACCCTAATCCTATCCCTTAACCCTAAACCCTAACCCCTAACCCTAACCCTAACCCCAACGCTAAATCTATCCCTAGTCCCTAACCCAACCCTAACCGTTAACCCCTAATGCTAACATTAACCCTAACCCCTAATCCCTAACACCTCACCCTCACGCAAACACTAACCCCTAACCCTAAACACCTAACCCTAATCATAACCATAATTCTCACACTTCCTCCATTCTCAGAGTTAGCCAAGCCTACAATAAAACCATGCCATGCGTGAGAAGAGGCTCTGCCTGAGACCTGCATGTAGGTCTGGGCCCAAGGCCTCGGGTACGATGGTGTGGTGTGGCGATGACCCATTCTGCACACTTCTCACCATAGATTACACAGGTCCTGTGCCCTTAAAATAACCTCTAAATCTAAGCCCTAACGCTAACTCTAACACTAACCCTTAACCCTAAACTTAAGCCCTGACCCTAACGCCCAACACTAACATTAAACCCTTACCCTAATCCTTACCCATAACCCTAATGCCTAAACGTAACCCTAACGATGAACGCTAAACCTAACCCTAACCCCAAACCCTAACCATAACACTTAACTCTAACCCTAAACCTAACACGAACACTTAAACCTAAACTTAACCACTAACCCTAACACTTAACCTTAACCCTAACCGTTAACTCTCACACTAACCCTTAAACCTAACCCTAATCGTAATCTTTAACCCTAAACCTAACAGTTAACCCTTACCCTGTACCAAAACCTAACCCCTAACCTTAACCTTAACCCTAACACTTGACCCTAAAGCTAACTGTAACCATTAAACCTAACACTAACCTTTAACCCTGACCGTAACTCTAACCCCTAACCCTAAGCCCTCACCCTAATGCTAAACTTTATCCTTAACACTAACCATAATCCTATCCCTAAATCTAATTCTCAGACTTCTTGCTTTCTCAGAGTTTAGAAAGCCTACAATCCTCCCATGCCATGCGTGAAAAGAGGCTCTGCCACTGTGTCCTGCATGAAACCCAGGGACCCATACCCAGTGTACGATAGAGAAAGTTCTCGGCCACAATCCTAGACCCCTAATCCTCCCGCCTAGTTCAGACAGGGCCCGTGCCCTAAGCATAAAAAGTACGCCTAACATATAACCCTAACCTTGAACGTAACACCTAACCCTGATCCTACTGCTCACCTTATCATGTAGACCACACTGTAACCCTAACTTTAACCGCATCTCCTAAAGTTAATGCATAACACTTACACTGAGAACAACGCCTATCCCATAATTCTAACCCTAAATCTTAGCCATAACCATAAAACCTAATCCCTAACCCTAATTCTAAACTGCTAACCCTAACCTTAACACTACCAACAACCCTAACACTAACCCTAACCCTAACCCTCACCCCTAATCCTACCCTATGCCTAAAAGTAACCCTAACTCCTAACCCTTATCCCTAACCAAAAGCCCTGTCCCTAACCATAAGACTTAAGTCTCACCCTTATACCCTAACCCTAATACGAATCCTTAAGCCTAACCCCCAATCCTAACAATTAACCTTAACCCTAACTGTTAACGCTCACCCTAACCCTTAAATCAGACCAAAACCCTAACACTTAACCCTAACCCTAATCCCTAATGCTAACCCTAAGCCTTAACCCTTTACCCTAATCCTATCCCTTAAGCCTAACCCTAACCCTAATTCCTAACCCTAACCATAATCCCTAACCCTAACCCTAACACTAACCCTAACTCTGAATCTAACCCTAGCCCCTAAACCAACACTAACCCCTAACCCCTAACCCTAACACTAACACTAACTCCTAATTTCTAACCCCTGAACCACACTCGAACCCTAACCCCTAACCCCAAACAATTAACCATAACCATAACCCTAATTCTCACATTTCCTCCATTTTCAGAGTTCACCAAGCCTACAATAGAGCCATGCCATGAGTGAGAAGAGGCTCCGCCTGAGTCCTGCATGTAGGTCTGGTCCCAAGGCCCAGGTACGATGGTGTGGTGTCAAGGGGACCAATTCTGCACCCTTCTCACCATAGATTAAACAGGTCCTGTGCCCTTAAACTAACCGCTAAATCTAAGCCCTAACACTAAACCTAAACGCTAACCCTAAACCTAAGCCCTTATCCTAATGCCCAACACTAACACCAAACACTCACCCTAAACCTAACCCGTAACCCTAACCCCTAAACGTAACCCTAACCATGCACCCTATATCTAACCCTAACCCCTAACCCTAACCATAACACTTAACTCTAACCCTAAACTAACATAAACCCTTAACACTAAACCTAATCCCTAACCCTCATGCTTAACCCTAACCGTTAATCCTCACACTTACCTTTAAACCTAACCCTAATTGTAATCTTTAACTCTAAACTTAACACTTAAACCTTAACCTGTACCAAAACCTATCCCCTAAACTGAACCCTAACACTAAACCTTAACGCTACACCTAACTGTAACTGTTAAACCTAACACTAACCTTTAACTCTGACCCTAAACCTAACCCCTAACCCTAAGGCATCACCTTAACACTAAACTTCATCCCTAATTCTAACCATAATCCTAACCCTAAATCTAATTCTCAGACTTTTTCTTTCTCAGAGTTTAGAAAGCCTATAATCCTCCCATGCCATGTGTGAAAGGAGGCCCTGCCACTGTGTCCAGCATGAAACCCAGGGGCCAATACCCAGCATACGATAGAGTGATTTCCCGGCGAATATGCTAGCCCCCTAACCTCTCCGCCTAGTGCAGACAAGGCACGTGCCCTAAGCATAAACACAACCCCTAACCAATAACCCTAACCATAACTGTTAACTCTCACCCTAACATTTAACCCTGACACTATCCCTAACCCGTAAACCTATCCCTAAACCTTTACCCAAAGCCTAAGCCTTAACTCTAACACTATCATTTAACCCTAGCCCTAACCCCTAAATGTTACACTAACCATGAACCCTAAGCCTAACCGTAACCCCTAACACTAACCATAACTCTTAACTGTAACCCTAAACCTAACAAGACCCCTTAACCCTAACACTAACCCCTAACCCTAGCCCTTAAACTTAACCCTAAACTTTTACCCTCACACTAACCTTTAACACTAACCATAATGCTAATCTTTAACCCTAAACCTAACACTTAACTCTTACCCTGTACGAAACCCTAACCCCTGACCTTAACCCTGACAATAAACCTTAACCCTAAACCTAACTTTAACCGTTAAAACTAACACTAACCTTAACCCTAACTCTAACCCTAACCCTTAACCCTAAGCCCTCACCCTAACACTAATCGTCATCCCTAATCCTAACCATAATCCTAACCCTAAATCTTAATCTCAGACGTCTTCCTCTCTCAGAGTTTAAAAAGCCCTCACCCTAAAATTTAACCCTAAACCTAACTGTAACTGTTTAAACTAACACTAATCTTTAACCATAACCCTAACCCTTAACCTGAACCCTAAGCCAAACTCTTAACCCTAATCCTATCCCTTAACCCTAACTCTAATCCCTAACTCGAATGCTAACACTAACCCCAACCCTAAACCTAACCCTAGCCCCTAACCCAACCCTCACCCCAACCCCTAACCCTAACACTAACCCTAACCCCTAATGCCTAACCCCTAACCCCCATTTGAACACTCTCTCCTAAACCCAAATCCCTAACCCTAACCATAACCCTAATTCTCACACTTCCATTCTAAGAGTTAACCAAGCCTATAATACAATCATGCCATGCATGAGAACAGGCTCCCCCTGATTCCTGCATGTAGGTCTGAGCCCAAGGCCCAGGGTACAATGCTGTGGTGTCTCAGCGACCCATTCCACACCCTTCTCACCATAGATTAAACAGGTCCTCTGACCTTAAACTAATCGCTAAATCTAAGTCCTAACACTAACAGTAATCCCTACCCTAAACAGAAACCCTGACCCAAACTCCCTTCACTAACACTATACCCTTACACCAAACCTAACCCCTAAACCTAACCCCTAAACATAACCCTAACCATGAACCCTAAACCTGAACCTAAACCCTAACACTTAAGTGTAACCCTAAACCTAACACGAACCCCTAATCCTAACCCTAAACCCTAACCCTAACCCTTCACCTTAACCCTAACCGTTAACCCTCAGCTAACCCTTAAACCTAACACTAATCCTAATCTGTACCCCTAAGCTGAACACTTAACCCTAACCCTGTACCAAACCCTAATCCCTAACACTAAGCCCTCTCCCTAACACTAAACTTCATCCCTAACCCTAACCGTAATCCTAACCCTAAATCTAATTCTCAGACTTCTTGCTTTCTCAGAGTTTAGAAAGCCTACAATCCTCCCATGCCATGCATGAAAGGAGGCTCTGCCACTGTGCCCTGCATGAAACCCAGAGGCCCATACCCAGCATACGATAGAGTGGGTTCCTGGTGACAATCCCAGCCTCCGACCCCCCCCCCACCTAGTGAAGACAGGGCCTGTGCCCTAAGCATAAACACTGCCCCTAACCCATAACCATAACCCTGAACATAAAACCTAACCCTGATCCTATTGCTCACCTTAACATGTAAAGCTCACCGTAACACTAACTTTAACCGCTTACCCTAACTTTAAGCATAAAACTGACCCTGAGACCAACCCCTATGCCATAATTCTAACCCTAACTCCTTACCATAACCGTTACACCTAATCCCTAACCCTAATTCTAAACTGCTAAACCTAACCTTAAGCCTACAAAAAACCTTAACGGTAACACTAACCCTAACACCTAATCCTAACCCTGTGCCTGAAAATAAACCTAACCCTTAACCTTAAACCCTAATGCTAACCCATAACCCTAACCATAACACTTTACTCTAACCCTAAATCTAACACGAACGCTTAACACTAGCCCTAAACCCTAACCCTAACCCTTAAACACAAACCTAACCATTAACACTCACACTAACCTTCAACCCTAATCCGAATTCTAATCTTTAACCCTAAACCTAACACTTAACCCTAACCCTGTACCAAACCCTAACCCCTAACCATAACCCTCACCCTAAAACGTAACCCTAAACCTAACTGTAACCGTTAAACCTAACTCTAACATTTAACCTTTACTCTACCCATAATCCCTAGCCCTAATCCCTCACCCTAGCACTAACCTCATTCCTAACCCTAACTATAATCCTAACCCTAAATCTAATTATCAGACTTCTTGCTTTCTCAGCGTTAGAAAGCCTACAATCCTCCCATGCCATGAATAAAAGGAGGCTCTACCACTGTGTCCTGCCTGAAACCCCAGTGCCCATACTCAGCATACACTAGAGTGGGTTCCCGATGACAATCGCAACCCCAAACCCCTCCCCCCCTGCCTAGTGCAGACAGGGCCCGAGTCGTAAGCATAAACCCTACCCCTCACCCCTAACCATAACCCTGAACATAACACCTGACCCTGATCCCATTGCTCACCTTAAAATGTAAATCTCACCATAACCCTAAATTTAACCCCTTATCATAACGTTAATGCATAACACTTACCCTGAGAACAACTCCTATCTCTGAATTCTAACCCTAACTCCAAGCCATAACCATAACACCTAATCCCTAATGCGAATTCTAAACCGCTAACCCTAACCTTAAACCTACCATCAAACCAAACATTACCCTAGCCCCTAACTTTAAAACTATGCCTAAAAATAACCCTAACACTTCACCCTTAATCCTAACCCCTAACTCTAACCCTAACCCTACCCCTAAGACCCTAACCATAACCCTAACTGTTAACCCTCACCCTAACACGTAACCCTGACCTTAACCCTAAACCTTAACACTAACCCTTAACCCTAACCCTAAGCCAAACCCTTAACCATAATCCTATCCTTTAACCCTAAACGCTAACCCTAATATTAACCCCAACCCTAAACCTAACCCTAGCACCCTAACCCAAACCCAACAACTAACCCTTATCCCTAACACTAACCCTAACTCCTAATCCCTAGGACCTAACCCTGACTCGAACCATAATCCCAAACTCCAAACCCCTAACCCAAACCCTAACCCTGATTCTCACACTACTTCCATTCTCAGAGTGAAGCAAGCCTACAATACAGCTATACTATGCGTGAGATGAGGCTCCACCTGAGTCCTGCATGTAGGTCCTTTCCCAAGGATCAGGGAATGATTTTGTGCTTTCGTGGAGACTCCGACAGCACCCTTCTCACTGTAGATAAAACAGGTCCTGTGCCCTTAAACTAACAGATAAATCTCAGCCCTAACACTAACACTAACCCCTAACCGTAAACATAAGCTCCGACCGTAATGCTGAACACGAACTCTAAAACCTTACCCTAAACCTAAGCCCTAACCCTAACACTAACCCCTAAACATAACACTAACCATGAACCCTAAACCTAACCCTAACCATAACACTTAAAGCTAACCCTAAAGCCTACACGAAGACTTATTCCTAACACTAACAAAAACCCTAGCCCTTAGTCTTGATCCTTACCATTAACCCTCACACTAGCCCTTAACTCTAACCCTAATCCTAATCTTTAACCCTAAAGCTAAAACTTAAGCCTAACACAGTACCAAACGCTAAACCTTAACCTTAACCCTAACCCTAAAACATAACCATAAACCTGACTGTAACTGTTAAACCTAACACTAACCTTTAACCCTAACCACTGACCTTAAGAACGCACCCTAACACTAACCTTCATCCCTAAACATTACCATAAACCTACCCCTAAATCTAATTCTCAGACTTCTTGCTTTCTCAGAGTTTAGAAAGCCCACAATCCTCCCATGTCATGAGTAAAAGGAGGCTCTGCCACTGTGTCCTGCAAGAAACCCGGGGGCCCATAACTAGTGCATGATAGAGCGGGTTCCCAGTGGCAATCCTAGTCCCTAACCCCCCCCCCCTCCTGGTGAAGACAGGGCCCGTGCGCTAAGCAAAAACACTATCCCTAACAGATAACCCTAATTCCAAACATAAAACCTAACCCTGATCCTGTTACTCACCTTAAAACATAAACCTCCCCGTAACCCTAATTTATCCCCTTATCTTAACGTTAATGCATAGCACCCAAAGAAGAAGCCCTATCCCATAATTCTAAACCTAACCCCTAGCCATAACCATAACACCTCATCCATATTCTAAAGTGCCAACCCTAAACTTCAACCTACCATCAACCCTAACCCTAACGCTAACCCCTAACCCTAAGCCCTCACCCTAACACTAATCTTCATCCCTAAACCGTGCCGTAATCCTAACCCTAAATCTAATTCTCAGACTTCTTGCTTTCTCAGAGTTTTGAAAGCCTACAATCCTACTAAGCCATGCATGAAAGCCCGCTCTGCCACAGTGTCCTGCAGGAAACCAGAGACCCATACACTGCATACGATAGAGTAGGTTACCAGCGACCATCACAGGCCCCTATCTTTGCCTCCTAGTGCATACAGGGCCCGTGCCCTAAGCATAAACCCTACCCCTCACCCATAAGCCTAACCCAGAACATAACACCTAACCCTGATCATACTGCTCACCTTAAGAGGTAAAGCTCACCATAACCCTAACTTTAACACCTTATATTAACGTTAATGCATGACACCCTGAGAACAAGCACTATACTGTAATTCTAACGCTAACACCTAGCCATAACCATAACACCTGATCCCTAATTCTGAAACGCCAACCCTAACCTTAACCCTACCAACAACACTAACACTAACCCTAAGCCCTTACCCTAAACCTATGCATAAAAATAACCCTAACCGTTGATCCTTAGTCATAACCCCTAACCTTAACCCTAACCCTTAACCCTAATCCCAAGCCTAACCATTAAACATAACCCTAACACTTAACCCTAAACCTAACCTTTACCTTAATGCCTAGAGATCTAACCCTAACACTGACTTACAGTTAACACTAAACCTAATCCCCCAATGTTAACCTTAAACCTGAACCATAAACCTAACCCTTAACCCTAATCCTATCCCTAACCCCCTAACCCTAACCCTAACTGTTAACCCTCACCCTAACCCTTAACCCTGACCGTAACCCTAAACCTGAACCCTAACCCTAAGCCTAACCCTTAACCCTAACCCTATCCCTTAACCCTAACGCCTAACCCTAACGCTAACTCCAAACCTAAACCTTACCCTGGCCCCCTAAACCAGACTTAACACCTAACCCGTAACACTAACTCTAACCCTAACCACTAATCCCTAGCACCTAAGCCTGACTCCAAACCTAACCCCTAACTCGAAACCCCTAACCCCAACCCTAACCCTAATTCTCACACTACTTCCATTCCCGAGTGAAGCAAGCCTACAATACAGCCATGCCATGTGAGAGATGAGGCTCCGCCTGAGTCCTGCATGTAGGTCTTGTCCCAGGGCCCAGGGAATGATGTTGTGCTTTCGTGATGACTCCGACCGCACCCCTCTCACCGTAGATTAACCAGGTCCTGTGCCCTTAAACTGACCGCTAAATCTAAGCCCTACCACCAACCCTAACCCCTGACCCTGAACCTAAGCCCCGAGCCTAAAGCCCAACACTAACTCTAAACCCTTACCCTAAACCTAATCCTTAACCCTAATGCTAACCCCTAAACGTAACCCTAACCGTGGACAGTAAACCTAACCCTAACCTCTAACACAAACCCTAACACATAACTTGAACCCTAAAACTAACCCTAACCCTTAACCCTAAACCTAACCCTAACCCTAACTCTTAACCTTAACCTAACCGTTAACTCTCACGCTAACCTTTAATCCTAACCCTAATCCTAATCTTCAACCTGAAACCTAACACTTAACCCTAACCCTGTACCTAACCCTAACTCTATACCAAACCCTAACCCCTCATCTTAACCCTAACCGTAAACCTCAACCCTAAACCAAACTGTAACCGTTAAACCTAAGAGTAACCTTTAACCCTAACCCTAATCCCTAACCCTAAGCCCTCACCCTAACACTAAACTTCATCCTTAACCCTAACCAGAATCCTAACCCTAAATCTAATTCTCAGACTTCTTGCTTTCTTAGAGTTTAGAAAGCCTGCAATCCTCCCATGCCATGCGTGAAAGGAGGCTCTACCACTGTGTCCTGCATCAAACCCACGGGCCCATACCCAGAGTACGATACAGTGGGATCCTGGTGACAATCCCAGCCCCCTAACCTCCCCCCACCCCCGCTTAAGGCAGACAGGGCCCGTGCGACAGCATAAACAATACCTGTAACAGATATCCCTCACCCTGAACATAACACCCAACCCTGTTCCTATTTCTCCCCTTAACACGGAAACCTCACCGTGAGCCTAACTTTAACCTCTTATCCTAACGTTAGTGCATAACCCATTCCCTGAGAACAACCCCTATCCCATAATTCTAACCCTATCTCCTAGTCATCGCTGTAACACCTAATCCCTAACCCTAATTCTAAACCGCTAACTCTAACCGTAACCCTGCCTACAACCCTAACACTGACAGTAACCCTTACTTCTAACCCCAACGCTATGCCTAACAAAAACCCTTAACCCTTCACCCTAACCCCTAAGCCTTACCCTAACCCTTAACCCTAATCCTAATCCTATCCATTCAACCTAACCCTAGCTCTTAAAGCTAACCCTAAACCTTACCCTCACGACTAGACCTAACCCTGACACTAACCTAACACCTAACCCTAACCATAACCCCTACAGCTAACCCTAACCCTGAACCCTAAACCTAACCCTAACACTGAACCCTCACTATATCCCCAACCTCTAAGCCTAATCCTAACCGTTAACCCTCACCCTAACACTTAAACTGGACCATAACACTAAACATTAACCCTAACACTAAACTTTAACCCTAAACCTGAGCCCAACCCTTAACCCTAATCCTATCCTTTTACCCTAAACCTAACCCCGAAACCTAACCCTAACAGTAACCCCAATCCTAGTTCTAACCATACCCCTTCATAAAACACTAACTCCTAACCCTAACACTTACCAAAAACCCTAATCGCTAATCCCTAACACTAACGCTTAACCTTTACCGTAACCGTTAACCCTCACCCTAACCCTTAAAGCTGACCCTAACCTTAACCTTTAATCTAAGCCTCACCCTTAACCCTAACAGTAAGGAAAACCCTCACGTCAACCTTATCCCTTATCCCTAACCCTAACACTACAGCTAAAAATAACACTAACCTTTGATCCTTAAACCTAACCCCTAACACTTGCTTTAACCCCAAACCCTAACCCTAATCCTAAGCATTAAACCTAACCCTATCTCTTAACCCTTACTCTAACGCCTAGATCTAACCCTAAATCTAACCTACCACCTAATCCTAACCTTAAGCCCTAATGCTAACTCTAACCCTGAACCCTAAACCTACCCGTAAACCCTTAACACTAACCCTATCCATAAACCTTAAATCTGACCCTAACCATTACCTGCACCCAAACATTTAACCCTGACCCTAACCCTAATCCTTAACGATAAACTTAACACTAAACCCCAACCCTAAGCCCAACACTTAACCCTAATCCTAACCCTTGACCCTAAGCCTAACCCTAACCCCTAACCCGAAACCTAAGCCTAACCCCAACCTGAACCCTTAATCTTGACCCTTACCCTTAACCCTCACACTAACCCTACTCCTAATCTTTAACCATGAAGCTAACACTGAAGCCTACCCCTGTGCCAAACGCTAAACCCAAACCTTAACCCTATCCCTGAGACTTAACCGTAAACCTAACTGTAACTGTTAAACCTAACACTAACCTTTAACCCCAACCCCTAACCCAAGACCCCACCCTGACACTAATCTTCTCCCTAAACATTACCAGAATCCTACCCCTAAATCTAATTCTCAGAGTTCTTGCTTTCTCAGAGTTTAGAAAGCCTACAATCTTCTAATGCCATGAGTAAAAGGGGGCTCTGCCACTGTGTCCTGCATGAAACCCAGGAGCCCATACCCAGCGTACGATAGAGTGGGTTCCCGGGGACAATCCCATCCCCCTAACCCCCGCCCCCTGCCCAGTGCAGACAGGGCCCGTACGCTAAGCATAAACACTACCCCTAACAGATAACCCTCACCCTGAACATAACACCTAACCCTGATCCTATTGCTCACCTTAAAACATAAACCTCCCCGTAACCCTAACTTAGCCCCTTAACTTAACGTGAATGCATAAAACCTTGAGAAGAAGCCCTATCCCGTAATTCTAATCCTAAACCATAGTCATAACCATAACACCTGATCCCTAATTCTAAAACGTCAACCCTAACCTTCACCCTACCAGCAACCCTAACCCTAACCCTAACCCCTAACCCTAAGCCCTCACCCTAACCACTAATCTTCATCCCTAAACCGTGCCGTAATCCTAACCCGAAATCTAATTCTCAGACTTCTTGCTTTCTCAGAGTTTTGAAAGCCTACAATCCTACTAAGCCATGCATGAAAGCCGGCTCTGCCACAGTGTCCTGCATGAAACCCAGAGGCCCATACACTGCGTACGATAGAGTGGGTTCCCAGCGACCATCACAGACCCCTAACTTCGCCTCCTAGTGCATACAGGGCCCGTGCCCTAAGGATAAACCCTACCCCTCACCCATAACCCTAACCCAGAACATAACACCTAACCCTGATCATACTGCTCACCTTAACACGTAAACCTCACCGTAACCTTAACTTTAACTCCTTATCTTAACGTTAATGCATCACACCCTGAGAACAAGCCCTATAGTGTAATTCTAACCCTAACTCCTAGCTATAACCATAACACCTAATCCCTAATTCTGAAACGCCAACCCTAACCTTAACCCTACCAACAACACTAACACTAACCCTAACCCCTTACCCTATCCCTACGCCTAAAAATAACCCTAACCTTTGATCCTTTGTCATTACCCATAACCTTAACCCTAACCCTCAAACCTAATCCCAATCCTTAACCATTAAACTTAACCCTACCTCTTAACCCTAACCCTAACCTTTACCCTAATGCCTAGAGTTCTAACCCCAACACTGACCTACAGTTACACTAACCCTACCCTCTAATGCTAACCTTAAACCTGAACTATACACCTGACCCTTAACCCTAACCCTATCCCTAACCCCCTTACCCTAACTCTAACTGTTAACTCTCACCCTAACCCTCAACCCTGACCCTAACCTTAAACCTTAATCCTAACCATGCGTTTGATGAGCCTCTGCCTTTGTCCTGCGTGACAGTTGAAGCCCAACACCCAGGGTAAGATGAAGTGGGGTCGCAGCCTTGCTCCACACCCACAGTGCCCCGTACATTAGACAGGGCCCGTGCCCTATCACACACCGTTAAACGTAAGCCCTAACCCTATCACTAAACCAAACCCTTAGTAAGCCCTGAATCTAACTCCTAACAGTAACCCTAATCCCTGACCCTTACTCTTGCCTCTCACCCTAAACCTAAACCCAACCACTAAACATAATCCTATTCTCTAACCCTAACAGTAATCCTAATCTTAATTCTAACCTAAAACCCTAACCCCTAAACCTAATCCTAGTCCCTAACACCTAACCTTAACCTAAACCGAATTCCAATTCTCAGAGTTCTTCAATTCAAAAACTTAAAAAAAAGCCTACAATCCACCAATGCCGTGTCTGAGATGAGGGTCTGCCCCTATGTCCTGCATGACAGGCAGGCGCCAATGCCCAGGGTACTATGGAGTGGAGTCCTGGGGTCTGTAGGCTTGCTAAACTCCAGTTTGGAAGAATTGCTATAGTCATATATAAGGACGCTTACATTTACTTATAGAAAGCAACTATTGGTGTGTGATTTGTAGGCTTGCCTTACTCTAGTTTGGATGAAGAAGCTGAATCATATATAGGAATATTAGCTTTGAGTTAGAGGAAGCATCTATGGGGGGTGCTTTTTTGGCTTGTTAAACTCTGGTTTGGAAGAAGTTCGAAAGTCTTATATAGGAACGATATCATTCATTCAGAGAAAGCAATTATAGGGAGTTGGTTTGTAGGCTTGCTAAGCTCTAGTTTGGAGGAAGGCGAGAGTCATATATAGGAACGTTTACGTTCACATAAAGCGTCTACGGGGGGACGGATTCTAGGCTTCCTAAACTCTAGCTTGGAAAAAGAGGACAGTTATGTATAGGAACTCTCGGCGGGGGATTTGTAGCATTGCTAAAATCTTAGATTGGAAAAGTTGCGAGAGTCATACATAGGAATGTTAACATTCACTCAATGAAAGCAAGTATAAGGGGTGCTTTCCAGGCTGGCTACACTCTAATTTGGAAAAAGTGCGACAGTCATATATAGGAAGGCTTATATTCACTCAGACAAAGCAATTATGTGTAGGTGTATAGTAGGCATGCTAACTCTAGTTTGGAAAATTTCGAGAGCCATGTATAGGAAAGCTTACAGTAACTTAGAGAAAGCAATGAACAGGGGTGGAGTGTAGGCTTGCTAAACTCTAGTTTGGAGGAAGTGCCATAGTCATATATAGGAACGCTTAAATTCGTTCAGAGAAAACAGCTGTCGGGGTTTGGTTTGTAGACTTAACTCTAGTTTGGAAGAAGTGCGAGAGACATATATAGGAATGTTTACATTGACTCAAAGAAAGCAACTATGGAGGAGTGTTATTTTGGCATGCCAGATGCTAGTTAAGAAGAGGTACAAGACTCATATATAGGAACACTTACATTCACACAGCAAGAGCAACTACGGAGTAGTGTCAGGTAGACATGTTAAAGTCTAGCTTGGGAGAAGTTCCAGAGTCCTATATAGGAAAGGTAACAGCCACTTTGAAAAAGCAAGTCTTGGCGGGTGGTTTGTAGGCCTGCAAAACCCTGTTTTGGTTGAAGTGTGAGAGTCATATATGAGAACGCTTACATTCACTCAGAGAAAGCAACGATGGGGTTGTTTGTAGGGTTACTAAACTGCAGTTTGGAAGAAGCACGAGAATCACATATAGGAGCACATACATTTTGACGCACTGAAAGTAACTATGGGGTGGTGTCTTATAGGCATGCTAAACTTTAGTTTGGACGAAGTTTGAGAATCACATATAAGAAAGCTTAGAGTCACTTAGAGAAAGCAAATCTCTGGGTGTGGAATGTAGGCCTGCTAAACTCTATTTTGGTTTAAGAGTGAGAGTCATATATGGGAAGGCTTACATTCCCTCAGAGAAAGCAACGACGGCGTGGTGGTTTGTAGGCATACTAAACTCTAGTTTGGAAGAAGTAGGAGAATGATATATGGGAACGCTTACATTCATGTAGAGAAAGCAATTATGGGGTGGCGTTTTTGTAGCCATGCTAATCTCTAGTTTGGAAGAAGTTAAGGAGTAATATATAGGAAAGGGTACAGTCATAGAAACCAACTCTCGGGGGATGTTTTGTACACCTGCAAAACTCCAGTTTGGAAGTGGGGGAGAGTCATATTGGGGACCGCGTGCATTCACTCAGAGAAATCAACGATGGGATTGTGATTTGTAGGCATAGTCAACTCTAGTTTGGAAGAAGTATGAGAATCGTATATAGGAACGCTTACCTTCACGCAGAGAAAGCAACTATGGAGTGATGTTTGTATGCCTACTAAAATATAGTTTGGAGGAAGTTCGAGAGCCATATCTGGGAAGCTTACAGTCACTTAGAGAAAGCAACTCTCGGGGGTGTTTCGTAGGCCTGCTAAACTCTATTTTCAATGAAGTGTTAGAATAATATATGGGAACTCAGTGAAAGCAACGTTGTGGTTGTGGTTCCTAGGCATACTAACCTGTAATTTGGAAGAAGCAAGAGAATCACATGTAGAACCGCTTACATTCCGGCACCGAATGCAACTATGGGGTGGTGTTTTGTAGGCTTGCAAAACTCTAGTTTGGACGAAGTTTGAGAGTCATATATAGGAAAGTTTACAGTCACGTAGAGAAAGCAACTCTCTGGGTGTGGAATGTAGAGTTATTTTGGTTGAAATAGAGTTATTTTGGTTGAAGTGTGAGAGTCATATATGGGAACGCTTACATTCACTCAGAGAAAACAACGTTTGGGTGGTGGTTTGTAGGGCATACTAAACTGTAGTTTGGAAGAAGTACGAGAGTCCTATATAGGAACACTTACATTCACGCAGAGAAAGCACTTATGGCGTCAGGTTTTGTAGGCATGCTAAACTGCAGTTTGGAAGAAGTTGGAGAACCTTATACAGGAAAGATTACCGTCACCTAGGGAAAGCAACTCTGGGGAGATTTTTTTGTACACATGCTAAACTCTAATTTGGATGAAGTGTGAGAGTCAAACATGGGACCGCTTACATTCCCTCAGAGAAACAACACTGGGGTGGTTTTTGTAGGCATACTAAATAGTTTGGAAGAAGTACGAGAATGATATTTGGGAACGCTTACATTCACACAGAGAAAGCAACTACGGGGTGGTGTTTTGTAAGCATGCTATAGTTTGGAAGAAGTTCTAAACCTGAACAGTCACTTAGAGAAAGCAACTCTTGGTGGGTGATTTTTAGGTCTGCTAAATTGTATTTTGAAAGAAGTACCAGAGTCATATATACTAATGCTTACATTCATGCAAAGAAAAAACCATGGGGTGATGTTTTGTGGGCATGTTAACCTGTAGTTTGGAAGAAGTTGGAGAGTCTTATTTAGGAAAGCTTACAGTCACCTAGAGAAAGCAACTCTCGGGAGAGCCTTTCTTGGCCTGCTAAACTCTACTTTGCATCAATTGTGAGAGTCAAACATGGGAATGCTTTCATTCATTCAGAGAACGCAACGTTTGGGTGGTGGTTTGTAGGCATTCTAAACTGTATTTTGGAGGAAGTACGAGAGTCATGTATATGAACGCTTACATTCAGGCAGAGAAAGCAACTCTGGGGTCGTATTTTGTTGGCATGCTAAACTGTGGTTTGGAAGAAGTTCGAGAGTCTTATATAGGAAAGATTACAGTGACACAGAGAAAACAACTCTCGGAAGTTTATTGGTAGGCCTGCTAAACTCTAACTTGGATGAAATGTGAGAACGCTTGCATTCATTCACTCAGAGAAGGAAACATCGTGATGGTTTGAAGGCATAATAACTGTAGTTGGGAAGAAGTAGGAGAGTCATATATATGAACCGTTACATTCACGCAGAGAACACAACTGTGGGGTGGCGATGTATGCATGTTAATCTGTAGTTTGGAGGAAGTGCGAGAGTCATATCTGGGGAAAATTACAGTCACATAGAGAAAGGAACAATCTTGGGCTGGTTTGTAGATCTGCTAAATTCTATTTGGAAAACAGAGTGTGAGTCATATATGGGAACGCTTATGTTCACTCAGAGAAAGCAACCACGGTGTGGTGTTTTGTTGGCATGGTGTAGTTTGAAAGAAGTTGGAGATTCTTATATAGGAAAGTTTACAGTCACCTAGAGAAAGCAACTCACGGGGTGTTGTTTGTAGGCCTGCTAAACTCTAATTTAGATGAAGTGAGAGAGGCATATATATGAACGCTTATATTGATGCAGAGAAAGCAACTATGGGGTGGTGTTTTGTAGGCATGCTAAAATATAATTTGGAAGAAGTTCGAAAACAGTCACTTAGAGAAAGCAACTCTCGGCGGTTGATTTTTCGGTGTGCTAAATTGCATTTTGAAAGAAGTACCAGAGTCATATATACAAACGCTTACATTCATGCAGAGAAAGCAACTGTGGGGTGGTGTTTTCTAGGCATGCTAAACTCTAGTTTGGACGAAGTTTGAGAATCACATATAAGAAAGCTTAGAGTCGCTAAAGCAAATCTCTGGGTGTGGAATGTAGGCGTGCCAAACTCTATTTTGGTTTCAGAGTGCGAGTCATATATGGGAAGGCTTACATTCACTCAGAGAAAGCAACGATGGTGTGGTGGTTTGTAGGCATACTGAACTCTAGTTTGGAAGAAGTAGGAGAATGATATATGGGAACGCTTACATTCATGCAGAGAAAGCAATTGTGGGGTGGCTTTTTTGTAGCCATGCAAATCTCTATTTTGCAAGAAGTTAAAGAGTAATATATAGGAAAGCGTACCGTCATTTATAGAAACCAACTTTCGGGGGATGGTTTGTAGGCCTGCAAAACTCTACTTTGGAAGAAGGGGGAGAGTCATATGGGGGACTGGGTACATTCACTCGGAGAAATCAACGATGGGGTTGTGGTTTGTAGGCATACTGAACTCTAGTTTGGAAGAAGTACGAGAATCATATATAGGAACGCTTACATTCATGCAGAGAAAGCAACTATGGAGTGATGTTTGTATGCCTACTAAACGATAGTTTGGAGGATGTTCGAGAGTCATATCTGGAAAGCTTACAGTCATTTAGAGAAAGCAACTCTCTGGGGATGGTTCGTAGGCCTGCTAAACTCTATTTTCAATGAAGTGTTAGAATCATATGCAGGAACGCTTACATTCACTCAGAGAAAGCAACGTTGGGGTGGCCGTTTTTGAGCATACTAAACTCTACTTTGGAAGAGGTACGAGAGACATAAATATGAACGCTTACATTAACACAGAGAAAGCAAATACGGGGTGCTGTAGTGCAGGCATGCTAAACTATAGATTGGAAGAAGTTGGAAAGCTGACAGTCACTTAGAGAAAGCAACTCTTGGCGGGTGATTTTTAGGTCTGCTAAATTGTATTTTGAAAGACGTACCAGAGTCATATATACAAACGCTTACATTCATGCAGAGAAAGAAACTATGGGGTGACGTGTTGTTGGCATGCTAAACTGCAGTTTGAAAGGTGTTCCAGAGCGTTATATAGGATAGCTTACAGTCACCTAGAGAAAACAACACTCGGGACAGCTTTGCAAGCCTCTAAACACTAATTAGCAGCAATTGTGAGATTCAAATATGTGAACGCTTACATTCACGGAGAGAACACAACGTTTGGGTGGTGGTTTGTAGGCATAATAACTGTAGGTCGGAAGAAGTAGGAGAGTCATATATATGAACAGTTACATTCACGCAGAGAAAGAAACTGTTGGGTGGTGTATGTACCCATGTTAATCTATACTTTGGAGGAAGTTTGAGAG
This sequence comes from Eulemur rufifrons, assembly GCF_041146395.1. Classification (NCBI taxonomy): domain Eukaryota; kingdom Metazoa; phylum Chordata; class Mammalia; order Primates; family Lemuridae; genus Eulemur; species Eulemur rufifrons. Next base: position 1,314,973 of record NC_091011.1, on the reverse strand, counting down.
TCATATCTGGGGAAAATTACAGTCACATAGCTAAATCAACCATCGGGGACTGGTTTGTAGGTCTGCTAAATTCTATTTTGGAAAAAGTGATTCATATAAGGGAATTCTTATATTCACTCAGAGAAAGCAACGATGCGGTGGTGTATTGTTGGCATGCTAAACTTTAGTTTGGAAGAAGTTCGAGAGTTTTACATAGGAAAGCTTACATTCACCTAGAGAAAGCAACTCTCAGGATGTGGTTTATAGGCCTGGTGAACTCTAATTTGGATCAAGTGTGAGAGTCATACATACGAGTTCCAAAATACAGTTTAGTATGCCTACAAACCACCAGCCTAACATTGCTTTCTCTGAGTGGATATAGGCCTTCCCTTATATGAATCTCGGACTGCTTTCAAAATGCAATTTGCTGGACCTACAAAACCCTGCCCGAGAGTTGCTTTCTCTCACTATAGCTTTCCTATATATGACTTTGGAACATAATTTAGCATGCCAACAAAAGGTCACCCCATAGTTTGCGTGAATGTAAGCGTTCCTATGCATCACGCTCGTACTTCTTCCAAAGTATAGTACACCTACCAACCACCTCCCCAACGTTGCTTTTTCTGAGTGAATGTAAGCATTCTTTTATTCTCGTACTTCCTCCAAACTCCAGTTTAGTGTGACTAAACACACCACCGCAACCCTGCTTTCTCTGAGTGAATGTTAGCGTTCCCGTTTATGATTCACACTTCATCCAAAATAGAATTTAGCAGAACTACAAACCGGCCCCCAAGGGTTGCTTTCTCTGTGAGACTGTAAGCTTTCCTATTACTCTTAACTTCTTCGCAACTAGAGATTTGCATGCCTACAAAACACCACCCCATAGTTGCCCTCTCTGCGTGAATGTAAGCACTCACATATATGACTCTGCTACTTCTTCCAAAATACAGTTTAGTATGCTTACAAACAACCACCCAAAAGTTAAGTTCTCTGAGAGAATGTTAGTGTTCCCATGTATGACAGTCACAAATGGTGCAAGGTAGAGTTTAGCAGGCTTACAAACAATCTCTCGAAAGTTGCTTCCTCTAGCGGACTGTAAGCTTTCCTATAAAAGACTGTCGAACTTTTTCGAAACTACATTTCAGCACGCCAACAAAACATCACCACATAGTTTTTCTCAGCATAAATGTAACAGATTTTATATATGACTCTGGTACTTCTTTCAAAATACAATTTAGCACACCTCAAAATCAACCGCCGAGAGTTGCATTCTCTGTCACTGTCAGCTTTCGAACTTCTTCCAAATTATATTTTATCATGCCTACAAAACACCACCCCATAGTTGCTTTCTCTGCATCCATATAAGCGTTCATATATATGACTCTCGTACTTCTTCCAAACTGGAGTTAGTATACCTACAAACCGGCACCCCAATTTACCTTTCTCTGAGTGAATGAAGCGTATCCATGTATGCCTCTTTCACTTCATCCAAATTAAAGTTTAGCGGCCCACAAACCACCTCCTGTGAGTTGCTTTCTCTAGGTGACTATAAACTTTCCTATATAAGACTCTCGAACTTCTTCCAAACTACAGTTTAGCATGCCAACAATACAGCGCACCATCGTTGATTTCTCTGAGTGAACATAAGCGTTCCCATATATGACTCTCACTCTTCTTCCAAAATAGAATTTAGCAGACCTACACAACACCCGATGGTTCCAATTCTCTAGGTGACTCTAATTTTTCCCACATATGACTCTCGAACTTCCTCCAAACTACAGATTATGATGATTACATACGCCACCCCACAGTTGCTTTCTCTGCATGAATGTAACCGTTCATATATGACTCTCCTACTTCTTCGAACTACAGTTGTTATTCCTACAAACCACCACGACAAAGTTCTTTCTCTGAGTGAATGCAAGCGTTCTCACACTTCATCCAAATTACAGTTTAGCAGACCTACCAACAAACTACAGAGAGTTGTTTTCTCTGTGTCACTGTAATCTTTCCTATATAAGGCTCTCGAACTTCTTCCAAACCACAGTTTAGCATGCCAACAAAATACGATCACAGAGTTGCTTTCTCTGCGTGAATGTAACCATTCGTATATATGACTCTCCTACTTCCTCCAAAATACAGTTTAGAATGCTTACAAACCACCACCCAAACGTTGCGTTCTCTGAGTGAATGTAAGCGTTCCCATGTTTGACTCTCACAATTGATGCAAATTAGAGTTTAGCACGCTTAGAAACAATCTGCCAAGAGTTACTTTCTCTAGGTGACTGTAAGCTTTCTTATATAAGACTCGCGAACTTCTTCCAAACTACAGTTTAGCATGCCAACAATACACCACCGCATCGTTGCTTTCTCTGAGTGAATATAAGAATTCCCTTATATGAATCACTTTTTCCAAAATAGAATTTAGCAGACCTACAAACCAGTCCCCGATGGTTGATTTAGCTATGTGACTGTAATTTTCCCCAGCTATGACTCTCAAACTTCCTCCAAAGTATAGATTAACATGGGTACATACACCACCCAACAGTTTCTTTCTCTGCGTGAATGTAACTGTTCATATATATGACTCTCCTACTTCTTCCGACCTACAGTTATTATGCCTACAAACCACCACCCAAACGTTGTGTTCTCTCCGTGAATGTAAGCGTTCACATATTTGAATCTCACAATTGCTGCTAATTAGTGTTTAGAGGCTTGCAAAGCTGTCCCGAGTGTTGTTTTCTCTAGGTGACTGTAAGCTATCCTATATAACGCTCTGGAACACCTTTCAAACTGCAGTTTAGCATGCCAACAACACGTCACCCCATAGTTTCTTTCTCTGCATGAATGTAAGCGTTTGTATATATGACTCTGGTATGTCTTTCAAAATACAATTTAGCAGACCTAAAAATCACCCGCCAAGAGTTGCTTTCTCTAAGTGACTGTCAGCTTTCCAACTTCTTCCAATCTATAGTTTAGCATGCCTGCACTACAGCACCCCGTATTTGCTTTCTCTGTGTTAATGTAAGCGTTCGTATTTATGTCTCTCGTACCTCTTCCAAAGTAGAGTTTAGTATGCTCAAAAACGGCCACCCCAACGTTGCTTTCTCTGAGTGAATGTAAGCGTTCCTGCATATGATTCTAACACTTCATTGAAAATAGAGTTTAGCAGGCCTACGAACCATCCCCAGAGAGTTGCTTTCTCTAAATGACTGTAAGCTTTCCAGATATGACTCTCGAACATCCTCCAAACTATCGTTTAGTAGGCATACAAACATCACTCCATAGTTGCTTTCTCTGCATGAATGTAAGCGTTCCTATATATGATTCTCGTACTTCTTCCAAACTAGAGTTTAGTATGCCTACAAACCACAACCCCATCGTTGATTTCTCCGAGTGAATGTACCCAGTCCCCCATATGACTCTCCCCCTTCTTCCAAAGTAGAGTTTTGCAGGCCTACAAACCATCCCCCGAAAGTTGGTTTCTATAAATGACGGTACGCTTTCCTATATATTACTCTTTAACTTCTTGCAAAATAGAGATTTGCATGGCTACAAAAAAGCCACCCCACAATTGCTTTCTCTGCATGAATGTAAGCGTTCCCATATATCATTCTCCTACTTCTTCCAAACTAGAGTTCAGTATGCCTACAAACCACCACACCATCGTTGCTTTCTCTGAGTGAATGTAAGCCTTCCCATATATGACTCGCACTCTGAAACCAAAATAGAGTTTGGCACGCCTACATTCCACACCCAGAGATTTGCTTTAGCGACTCTAAGCTTTCTTATATGTGATTCTCAAACTTCGTCCAAACTAGAGTTTAGCATGCCTAGAAAACACCACCCCACAGTTGCTTTCTCTGCATGAATGTAAGCGTTTGTATATATGACTCTGGTACTTCTTTCAAAATGCAATTTAGCACACCGAAAAATCAACCGCCGAGAGTTGCTTTCTCTAAGTGACTGTTTTCGAACTTCTTCCAAATTATATTTTAGCATGCCTACAAAACACCACCCCATAGTTGCTTTCTCTGCATCAATATAAGCGTTCATATATATGCCTCTCTCACTTCATCTAAATTAGAGTTTAGCAGGCCTACAAACAACACCCCGTGAGTTGCTTTCTCTAGGTGACTGTAAACTTTCCTATATAAGAATCTCCAACTTCTTTCAAACTACACCATGCCAACAAAACACCACACCGTGGTTGCTTTCTCTGAGTGAACATAAGCGTTCCCATATATGACTCACACTCTGTTTTCCAAATAGAATTTAGCAGATCTACAAACCAGCCCAAGATTGTTCCTTTCTCTATGTGACTGTAATTTTCCCCAGATATGACTCTTGCACTTCCTCCAAACTACAGATTAACATGCATACATCGCCACCCCACAGTTGTGTTCTCTGCGTGAATGTAACGGTTCATATATATGACTCTCCTACTTCTTCCCAACTACAGTTATTATGCCTTCAAACCATCACGATGTTTCCTTCTCTGAGTGAATGAATGCAAGCGTTCTCACATTTCATCCAAGTTAGAGTTTAGCAGGCCTACCAATAAACTTCCGAGAGTTGTTTTCTCTGTGTCACTGTAATCTTTCCTATATAAGACTCTCGAACTTCTTCCAAACCACAGTTTAGCATGCCAACAAAATACGACCCCAGAGTTGCTTTCTCTGCCTGAATGTAAGCGTTCATATACATGACTCTCGTACTTCCTCCAAAATACAGTTTAGAATGCCTACAAACCACCACCCAAACGTTGCGTTCTCTGAATGAATGAAAGCATTCCCATGTTTGACTCTCACAATTGATGCAAAGTAGAGTTTAGCAGGCCAAGAAAGGCTCTCCCGAGAGTTGCTTTCTCTAGGTGACTGTAAGCTTTCCTAAATAAGACTCTCCAACTTCTTCCAAACTACAGGTTAACATGCCCACAAAACATCACCCCATGGTTTTTTCTTTGCATGAATGTAAGCATTAGTATATATGACTCTGGTACTTCTTTCAAAATACAATTTAGCAGACCTAAAAATCACCCACCAAGAGTTGCTTTCTCTAAGTGACTGTTCAGGTTTAGAACTTCTTCCAAACTATAGCATGCTTACAAAACACCACCCCGTAGTTGCTTTCTCTGTGTGAATGTAAGCGTTCCCAAATATCATTCTCGTACTTCTTCCAAACTATTTAGTATGCCTACAAAAACCACCCCAGTGTTGTTTCTCTGAGGGAATGTAAGCGGTCCCATGTTTGACTCTCACACTTCATCCAAATTAGAGTTTAGCATGTGTACAAAAAAATCTCCCCAGAGTTGCTTTCCCTAGGTGACAGTAATCTTTCCTGTATAAGGTTCTCCAACTTCTTCCAAACTGCAGTTTAGCATGCCTACAAAACCTGACGCCATAAGTGCTTTCTCTGCGTGAATGTAAGTGTTCCTATATAGGACTCTCGTACTTCTTCCAAACTACAGTTTAGTATGCCCTACAAACCACCACCCAAACGTTGTTTTCTCTGAGTGAATGTAAGCGTTCCCATATATGACTCTCACACTTCAACCAAAATAACTCTATTTCAACCAAAATAACTCTACATTCCACACCCAGAGAGTTGCTTTCTCTACGTGACTGTAAACTTTCCTATATATGACTCTCAAACTTCGTCCAAACTAGAGTTTTGCAAGCCTACAAAACACCACCCCATAGTTGCATTCGGTGCCGGAATGTAAGCGGTTCTACATGTGATTCTCTTGCTTCTTCCAAATTACAGGTTAGTATGCCTAGGAACCACAACCACAACGTTGCTTTCACTGAGTTCCCATATATTATTCTAACACTTCATTGAAAATAGAGTTTAGCAGGCCTACGAAACACCCCCGAGAGTTGCTTTCTCTAAGTGACTGTAAGCTTCCCAGATATGGCTCTCGAACTTCCTCCAAACTATATTTTAGTAGGCATACAAACATCACTCCATAGTTGCTTTCTCTGCGTGAAGGTAAGCGTTCCTATATACGATTCTCATACTTCTTCCAAACTAGAGTTGACTATGCCTACAAATCACAATCCCATCGTTGATTTCTCTGAGTGAATGCACGCGGTCCCCAATATGACTCTCCCCCACTTCCAAACTGGAGTTTTGCAGGTGTACAAAACATCCCCCGAGAGTTGGTTTCTATGACTATACCCTTTCCTATATATTACTCCTTAACTTCTTCCAAACTAGAGATTAGCATGGCTACAAAAACGCCACCCCATAATTGCTTTCTCTACGTGAATGTAAGCGTTCCCATATATCATTCTCCTACTTCTTCCAAACTAGAGTTTAGTATGCCTACAAACCACCACGCCGTCGTTGCTTTCTCTGAGGGAATGTAAGCCTTCCCATATATGACTCTCACTCTTAAACCAAAATAGAGTTTAGCAGGCCTACATTCCACACCCAGAGATTTGCTTTCTCTAAGTGACTCTAAGCTTTCTTATATGTGATTCTCAAACTTCGTCCAAACTAGAGTTTAGCATGCCTATAAGACACCACCCCATAGTTACTTTCAGTGCGTCAAAATGTATGTGCTCCTATATGTGATTCTCGTGCTTCTTCCAAACTGCAGTTTAGTAACCCTACAAACAACCCCATCGTTGCTTTCTCTGAGTGAATGTAAGCGTTCTCATATATGATTCTCACACTTCAACCAAAACAGGGTTTTGCAGGCCTACAAACCACCCGCCAAGACTTGCTTTTTCAAAGTGGCTGTTACCTTTCCTATATAGGACTCTGGAACTTCTCCCAAGCTAGACTTTAACATGTCTACCTGACACTACTCCGTAGTTGCTCTCGCTGTGTGAATGTAAGTGTTCCTATATATGAGTCTTGTACCTCTTCTTAACTAGCATCTGGCATGCCAAAATAACACTCCTCCATAGTTGCTTTCTTTGAGTCAATGTAAACATTCCTATATATGTCTCTCGCACTTCTTCCAAACTAGAGTTAAGTCTACAAACCAAACCCCGACAGCTGTTTTCTCTGAACGAATTTAAGCGTTCCTATATATGACTATGGCACTTCCTCCAAACTAGAGTTTAGCAAGCCTACACTCCACCCCTGTTCGTTGCTTTCTCTAAGTTACTGTAAGCTTTCCTATACATGGCTCTTGAAATTTTCCAAACTAGAGTTAGCATGCCTACTATACACCTACACATAATTGCTTTGTCTGAGTGAATATAAGCCTTCCTATATATGACTGTCGCACTTTTTCCAAATTAGAGTGTAGCCAGCCTGGAAAGCACCCCTTATACTTGCTTTCATTGAGTGAATGTTAACATTCCTATGTATGACTCTCGCAACTTTTCCAATCTAAGATTTTAGCAATGCTACAAATCCCCCGCCGAGAGTTCCTATACATAACTGTCCTCTTTTTCCAAGCTAGAGTTTAGGAGCCTAGAAACCGTCCCCCCGTAGACGCTTTATGTGAACGTAAGCGTTCCTATATATGACTCTCGCCTTCCTCCAAACTAGAGCTTAGCAAGCCTACAAACCAACACCCTATAATTGCTTTCTCTGAAAGAATGATATCGTTCCTATATAGGACTCTCGAACTTCTTCCAAACCAGAGTTTAACAAGCCAAAAAAGCACCCCCATAGATGCTTCCTCTAACTCAAAGCTAATATTCCTATATATGATTCAGCTTCTTCATCCAAACTAGAGTAAGGCAAGCCTACAAATCACACACCAATAGTTGCTTTCTATAAGTAAATGTAAGCATCCCTATATATGACTATAGTAATTCTTCCAAACTGGAGTTTAGCAAGCCTACAGACCCCAGGACTCCACTCCATAGTACCCTGGGCATTGGCGCCTGCCTGTAATGCAGGACATAGGGGCGGACGCTCATCTCAGACACTGCATTGGTGGATTGTAGGCTTTTTTAAGTTTTTGAATTGCAAAAGTCTGAGAATTGGAATTGGGTTTAGGGTAAGGTTAGGTGTTAGGGACTAGGATTAGGTTTAGGGGTTAGGGTTTTAGGTTAGAATTAGGGTGAGGATTACTGTTAGGGATAGAGATTAGGATTATGTTTAGTGGTTGGGTTTAGGTTTAGGATGAGAGGCAAGTGTAAGGGTCAGGGATTAGGCTTACTATTAGGAGTTAGATTCAGGGCTTACGAAGGGTTTGGTTTAGTGATAGGGTTCGGGCTTACGTTTAACGGTGTGTGTTAGGGCACGGGTCCTGTCTAACGTACGGGGCACTGTGGGTGTGGAGCAAGGCTGCGTCCCCACTTCATCGTACCCTGGGTGTTGGGCATCAACTGTCACGCAGGACAAAGGCAGAGGCTCATCTCACGCATGGTTAGGATTAAGGTTTAAGGTTAGGGTCAGGGTTGAGGGTTAGGGTGAGGGTTAACAGAGTCAGGGTAAGGGGGTTAGCGATAGGGTTAGTGTTAAGGGTTACGGGTAGGTTTAGTGTTCAGGGTTAGAGTTAGCATTAGGGCTTAAGGTTAGGATTAGGCGGTAGGTTAGATTTAGGGTTAGATCTAGGCGTTAGGGTAAGGGCTAGCGTTAGGGTTAAGAGATAGGTTAGGTTGAATGCTTAGGATTAGGATTAGGGTTTGGGGTTAAAGTAAGTGTTAGGGGTTAGGTTTAAGGATCGAAGGTTAGGGTTATTTTTAGCTGTAGTGTTAGGGTTAGGGATAAGGGATCCCATTAGCATTAAGGGTCTTCCATACTGTAGGGTTAAGGGTTAGGCTTAGAGTTAAAGGTTAAGGTTAGGGTCAGTGTTAAGATTTAGGGTGAGGGTTAACGGTTAGGGTAAAGGTTAAGCGTTAGGGTTAGGGATTAGTGATTAGGGTTTTTGGTTAGCGTTAGGGTTAGCAGTTAGGAGTTAGTGTTTTATGAAGGGGTATGGTTAGAATTAGGATTGGGGTTAGAGTTAGGGTGAGGTATAGGGGTTAGGTTTAGGGTTTAGTTTTAGGGTAAAAGGATAGGATTAGGGTTACGGGTTGGGCTTAGGTTTAGGGTTAAAGTTTACTGCTAGGGTTAGGGATAGGGTTCAGGGTTAGCTTTAGGGGTTCTGGTTAGGGTTAGGTGTTAGGTTAGTGTCAGGGTTAGGTCTAGTCGTGAGGGTAAGGTTTAGGGTTACCTTTAAGAGCTAGGGTTAGGTTTATGGTTAGGATTAGGATTAGGGTTAAGGGTTAGGGTAAGGCTTAGGGGTTAGGGTGAAGGGTTAGGGTCAAGGGTTAGGGTTTTTGTTAGGCATAGCGTTGGGGTTAGAAGTAAGGGTTACTGTCAGTGTTAGGGTTGTAGGTAGGGTTACGGTTAGGGTTAGCGGTTTAGAATTAGGGTTAGGGATTAGGTGTCACAGTGATGACTAGGAGATAGGGTTAGAATTATGGGATAGGGGTTGTTCTCAGGAAATGGGTTATGCATTAACGTTAGGATAAGAGGTTAAAGTTAGGCGCACGGTGAGGTTTACGTGTTAAGGGGAGAAATAGGAACAGGGTTGGGTGTTATGTTCAGGGTTACGGTTATCTGTTAAAGGTATTGTTTATGGTTAGCGGACGGGCCCTGTCTGCATTAGGCGGGCGGGGGGAGTTTAGGGGGCTGGGATTGTACCCGGGAACCCACTCTATCATACTCTGGGTATGGGCCCGTGGGTTTCATGCAGGACACAGTGGTAGAGCCTCCTTTCACGCATGGCATGGGAGGATTGCAGGCTTTCTAAACTCTAAGAAAGCAAGAAGTCTGAGAATTAGATTTAGGGTTAGGATTATGGTAAGGGTTAAGGATGAAGTTTAGTGTTAGGGTGAGGAATTAGGGTTAGGGTTAAAGGTTACTCTTAGGTTTAACGGTTACACTTTGGTTTAGGATTGAGGTTTACGGTTAGGGTTAAGATGAGGGGTTAGGGTTTGGTACAGGGTTAGGATTAAGTGTTAGGTTTAGGGTTCAAGATTAGGATTAGGGTTAGGATTAAAGGTTCGCGTTAGAGTTAACGCTTAGGGTTAAGGTTAAGAGTTAGGGTTTAGGGTTAGGGTTAGGGTTAGTTTTAGGTTTATAGTTATGTGCTATGGTTTGTGTTAGATGTTAGGGTTAGGTTTACTGGTCCCGGTTAGGGATACGTTTAGGGGGTAGCATTAGGGTTAGGGTTAAGGGATAGGATTAGGGTTAAGTGTTCGGCTTAGGGTTAGGGTTTAGTGTTAAGGTTAGCATTAAGGATTAGGGTTAGGGTCAGGGATAAATGCTTGGGTGCGGGTGATGGCTAGGGTCAGGGTTAAGGTTAGGGTTAGGGTTAGTGTTAAGGGATACGGGTAGGTTTAGGGTTCAGGGTTAGTGTTAGCATTAGGCCTTAAGGTTAGGATTAGGCGGTAGGTTAGATTTAGGGTTAGATCTAGGCGTTAGGGTAAGGGCTAGCGTTAGGGTTAAAAGATAGGGTTAGGTTTAATGCTTAGGATTAGGGTTAGGGTTTGGGGTTAAAGTAAGTGTTAGGGGTTAGGTTTAAGGATCCAAGGTTAGGGTTATTTTTAGCTATAGTGTTAGCGTTAGGGATAAGGGATCCCATTAGCATTAAGGGTCTTCCTTACTGTAGGCTTAAGGGTTGGGCTTTGAGTTAAAGTTTAAGGTTAGGGTCAGTGTTAAGATTTAGGGTGAGGGTTAACGGTTAGGGTAAAGGTTAAGCGTTAGGGTTAGGGATTAGTGATTAGGGTTTTTGGTTAGTGTTAGGGTTAGCGGTTAGGAGTTAGTGTTTTATGAAGGGGTATGGTTAGAATTAGGATTGGGGTTAGAGTTAGGGTGAGGTATAGGGGTTAGGTTTAGGGGTTAGTTTTAGGGTAAAAGGATAGGATTAGGGTTACGGGTTGGGCTTAGGTTTAGGGTTAAAGTTTACTGCCGGGGTTAGGGATAGGGTTGAGGGTTAGCTTTAGGGGTTCTGGTTAGGGTTAGTTGTTAGGTTAGTGTCAGGGTTAGGTCTAGTCGTGAGGGTAAGGTTTAGGGTTAGCTTTAAGAGCTAGGGTTAGGTTTAATGGTTAGGATTAGGATTAGGGGTAAGGGTTAGGGTAAGGCTTAGGGGTTAGGCTGAAGGGTTAGGGTCAAGGGTTAGGGTTTTTGTTAGGCATAGCGTTGGGGTTAGAAGTAAGGGTTACTGTCAGTGTTAGGGTTGTAGGTAGGGTTACGGTTAGGGTTAGCGGTTTAGAATTAGGGTTAGGGATTAGGTGTCACAGTGATGACTAGGAGATAGGGTTAGAATTATGGGATAGGGGTTGTTCTCAGGAAATGGATTATGCATTAACGTTAGGATAAGAGGTTAAAGTTAGGCGCACGGTGAGGTTTACGTGTTAAGGGGAGAAATAGGAACAGGGTTGGGTGTTATGTTCAGGGTTACGGTTATCTGTTAAAGGTATTGTTTATGCTTAGCGCACGGGCCCTGTCTGCATTAGGCGGGCGGGGGGAGTTTAGGGGGCTGGGATTGTAAACGGGAACCCACTCTATCATACTCTGGGTATGGGCCCGTGGGTTTCATGGAGGACACAGTGGTAGAGCCTCCTTTCACGCATGGCATGGGAGGATTGCAGGCTTTCTAAACTCTAAGGAAGCAAGAAGTCTGAGAATTAGATTTAGGGTTAGGATTATGGTTAGGTTTAAGGATGAAGTTTAGTGTTAGGGTGAAGGCTTAGGGCTAGGGATTAGGGTTAGGGTTAAAGGTTACTCTTAGGTTTAACGGCTACACTTTGGTTTAGGGTTGAGGTGTACGGTTAGGGTTAAGATGAGGGGTTAGGGTTTGGTACAGGGTTAGCGTTAAGTGTTAGGTTTAGGGTTGAAGATTAGGATTAGGGTTAGGATTAAAGGTTAGCGTGAGAGTTAACGTTTAGGGTTAAGGTTAAGAGTTAGGGTTTAGGGTTAGGGTTAGGGTTAGGGTTAGTTTTAGGGTTAGAGTTATGTGCTATGGTTTGTGTTAGAGGTTAGGGTTAGGTTTACTGGTCACGGTTAGGGTTACGTTTAGGGGGTAGCATTAGGGTTAGGTTTAGGGTTAAGGGATAGGATTAGGGTTAAGTGTTGGCCTTAGGGTTAGGGTTTAGTGTTAGGGTTAGCATTAAGGATTAGGGTTAGGGTAGGGTTAAATGCTTGGGTGCGGGTAATGGTTAGGGTCAGGGTTAAGGTTCACGGATAGGGTTAGTGTTAAGGGTTACGGGTAGGTTTAGGGTTCAGGGTTAGTGTTAGCATTAGGCCTTAAGGTTAGGATTAGGCGGTAGGTTAGATTTAGGGTTAGATCTAGGCGTTAGGGTAAGGGCTAGCGTTAGGGTTAAGAGACAGGGTAAGGTTTATTGCTTAGGAGTAGGGTTAGGGTTTGGGGTTAAAGTAAGTGTTAGGGGTTAGGTTTAAGGATCCAAGGTTAGGGTTATTTTTAGCTGTAGTGTTAGGGTTAGGGATAAGGGATCCCATTAGCATTAAGGGTCTTCCTTACTGTAGGGTTAAGGGTTAGGCTTAGAGTTAAAGGTTAAGGTTAGGGTCAGTGTTAAGATTTAGGGTGAGGGTTAACGGTTAGGGTAAAGGTTAAGCATTAGGGTTAGGGATTAGTGATTAGGGTTTTTGGTTAGTGTTAGGGTTAGCGGTTAGGAGTTAGTGTTTTCTGAAGGGCTATGGTTAGAATTAGGATTGGGGTTAGAGTTAGGGTAAGGTATAGGGGTTAGGTTTAGGGGTTAGTTTTAGGGTGAAAGGATAGGATTAGGGTTACGGGTTGGGCTTAGGTTTAGGGTTAAAGTTTACTGCTGGGGTTAGGGATAGGGTTCTGGGTTAGCTTTAGGGGTTCTGGTTAGGGTTAGGTGTTAGGTTAGTGTCAGGGTTAGGTCTAGTCGTGAGGGTAAGGTTTAGGGTTAGCTTTAAGAGCTAGGGTTAGGTTTAATTGTAAGGATTAGGATTAGGGTTAAGAGTTAGGGTAAGGCTTAGGGGTTAAGGTGAAGGGTTAGGGTCAAGGGTTAGGGTTTTTGTTAGGCATAGCGTTGGGGTTAGAAGTAAGGGTTACTGTCAGTGTTAGGGTTGTAGGTAGGGTTACGGTTAGGGTTAGCGGTTTAGAATTAGGGTTAGGGATTAGGTGTCACAGTGATGACTAGGAGATAGGGTTAGAATTATGGGATAGGGGTTGTTCTCAGGAAATGGGTTATGCATTAACGTTAGGATAAGAGGTTAAAGTTAGGCGCACGGTGAGGTTTACGTGTTAAGGGGAGAAATAGGAACAGGGTTGGGTGTTATGTTCAGGGTTAGGGTTATCTGTTAAAGGTACTGTTTATGCTTAGCGCATGGGCCCTGTCTGCATTAGGCGGGCGGGGGGAGTTTAGGGGGCTGGGATTGTACCCGGGAACCCACTCTATCATACTCTGGGTATGGGCCCGTCGGTTCCCTGCAGGACACAGTGGTAGAGCCTCCTTTCACGCATGGCATTTGAGGATTGCAGGCTTTCTAAACTCTAAGAAAGCAAGAAGTCTGAGAATTAGATTTAGGGTTAGGATTCTGGTTAGGGTTAAGGATGAAGTTTAGTGTTAGGGTGAGGGCTTAGGGTTAGGGATTAGGGTTAGGGTTAAAGGTTACTCTTAGGTTTAACGGTTACACTTTGGTTTAGGGTTGAGGTTTACGGTTAGGGTTAAGATGAGGGGTTGGGGTTTGGTACAGGGTTAGGGTTAAGTGTTAGGTTTAGGGTTGAAGATTAGGATTAGGGTTAGGATTAAAGGTTAGCGTGAGAGTTAACGCTTAGCGTTAAGGTTAAGAGTTAGGGTTTAGGGTTAGGGTTAGGGTTAGGATTAGTTTTAGGGTTATAGTTATGTGCTATGGTTTGTGTTAGAGGTTAGGGTTAGGTTTACTGGTCACGGTTAGGGTTACGTTTAGGGGTTAGCATTAGGGTTAGGGTTAGGGTTAGGGTTAAGGGATAGGATTAGGGTTAAGTGTTGGGCTTAGGGTTAGGGTTTAGTGTTAAGTTTAGCATTAAGGATTAGGGTTAGGGTCAGGATTAAATGCTTCGGTGCGGGTAATGGTTAGGGTCAGGGTTTAGGTTCACGGAAAGGGTTAGTGTTAAGGGTTACGGGTAGGTTTAGGGTTCAGGGTTAGTGTTAGCATTAGGGCTTAAGGTTAGGATTAGGCGGTAGGTTAGATTTAGGGTTAGATCTAGGCGTTAGGGTAAGGGCTAGCGTTAGTGTTAAGAGATAGGGTTAGGTTTAATGCTTAGGATTAGGGTTAGGGTTTGGGGTTAAAGTAAGTGTTAGGGGTTAGGTTTAAGGATCCAAGGTTAGGGTTATTTTTAGCTGTAGTGTTAGGGTTGGGGATAAGGGATTCCATTAGCATTAAGGGTCTTCCTTACTGTAGGGTTAAGGGGTAGGCTTAGAGTTAAAGGTTAAGGTTAGGGTCAGTGGTAAGATTTAGGGTGAGGGTTAACGGTTAGGGTAAAGGTTAAGCGTTAGGGTTAGGGATTAGTGATTAGGGTTTTTGGTTAGTGTTAGGGTTAGCGGTTAGGAGTTAGTGTTTTATGAAGGGGTATTGTTAGAATTAGGATTGTGGTTAGAGTTAGGGTGAGGTATAGGGGTTAGGTTTAGGGGTTAGTTTTAGGGTGAAAGGATAGCATTAGGGTTACGGGTTGGGCTTAGGTTTAGGGTTAAAGTTTACTGCTGGTGTTAGGGATAGGGTTCAGGGTTAGCTTTAGGGGTTCTGGTTAGGGTTAGGTGTTAGGTTAGTGTCAGGGTTAGGTCTAATCGTGAGGGTAAGGTTTAGGGTTAGCTTTAAGAGCTAGGGTTAGGTTTAATGGTTAGGATTAGGATTAGGGTTAAGGGTTAGGGTAAGGCTTAGGGGTTAGGGTGAAGGGTTAGGGTCAAGGGTTAGGGTTTTTGTTAGGCATAGCGTTGGGGTTAGAAGTAAGGGTTACTGTCAGTGTTAGGGTTGTAGGTAGGGTTACGGTTAAGGTTAGCGGTTTAGAATTAGGGTTAGGGATTAGGTGTCACAGTGATGACTAGGAGATAGGGTTAGAATTATGGGATAGGGGTTGTTCTCAGGAAATGGGTTATGCATTAACGTTAGGATAAGAGGTTAAAGTTAGGCGCACGGTGAGGTTTACGTGTTAAGGGGAGAAATAGGAACAGGGTTGGGTGTTATGTTCAGGGTTAGGGTTATCTGTTAAAGGTATTGTTTATGCTTAGCGCACGGGCCCTGTCTGCATTAGGCGGGCGGGGGGAGTTTAGGGGGCTGGGATTGTACCCGGGAACCCACTCTATCATAGTCTGGGTATGGGCCCGTGGGTTTCGGGCAGGACACAGTGGTAGAGCCTCCTTTCACGCATGGCATGGGAGGATTGCAGGCTTTCTAAACTCTAAGAAAGCAAGAAGTCTGAGAATTAGATTTAGGGTTAGGATTCTGGTTAGGGTTAAGGATGAAGTTTAGTGTTAGGGTGAGGGCTTAGGGTTAGGGATTAGGGTTAGGGTTAAAGGTTACTCTTAGGTTTAACGGTTACACTTTGGTTTAGGGTTCAGGTTTACGGTTAGGGTTAAGATGAGGGGTTAGGGTTTGGTACAGGGTTAGGGTTAAGTGTTAGGTTTAGGGTTGAAGATTAGGATTAGGGTTAGGATTAAAGGTTAGCGTGAGAGTTAACGCTTAGGGTTAAGGTTAAGAGTTAGGGTTTAGGGTTAGAGTTAGAGTTAGTTTTAGGTTTAGAGTTATGTGCTATGGTTTGTGTTAGAGGTTAGTGTTAGGTTTACTGGTCATGGTTAAGGTTACGTTTAGGGGTTAGCATTAGGGTTAGGGTTAGGGTTAGGGTTAAGGGATAGGATTAGCGTTAAGTGTTGGGCTTAGGGTTAGGGTTTAGTGTTAAGGTTAGCATTAAGGATTAGGGTTAGGGTCAGGGTTAAATGCTTGGGTGCGGGTAATGGTTAGGGTCAGTGTTTAGGTTCACGGATAGGGTTAGTGTTAAGGGTTACGGGTAGGTTTACGGTTCAGGGTTAGTGTTAGCATTAGGGCTTAAGGTTAGGATCAGGCGGTAGGTTAGATTTAGGGTTAGATCTAGGCGTTAGGGTAAGGGCTAGCGTTAGGGTTAAGAGATAGGGTTAGGTTTAATGCTTAGGGTTAGGGTTAGGGTTTGGGGTTAAAGTAAGTGTTAGGGGTTAGGTTTAAGGATCTAAGGTTAGGGTTATTTTTAGCTGTAGTGTTAGGGTTAGGGATAAGGGATCCCATTAGCATTAAGGGTCTTCCTTCCTGTAGGGTTAAGGGTTAGGCTTAGAGTTAAAGGTTAAGGTTAGGGTCAGTGTTAAGATTTAGGGTGAGGGTTAACGGTTATGGTAAAGCTTAAGCGTTAGGGTTAGGGATTAGTGATTAGGGTTTTTGGTTAGTGTTAGGGTTAGCGGTTAGGAGTTAGTGTTTTATGAAGGGGTATGGTTAGAATTAGGATTGGGGTTAGAGTTAGGGTGAGGTATAGGGGTTAGGTTTAGGGGTTAGTT
The DNA here is from genome assembly GCF_041146395.1 of Eulemur rufifrons. NCBI lineage: Eukaryota > Metazoa > Chordata > Mammalia > Primates > Lemuridae > Eulemur > Eulemur rufifrons. The sequence continues at coordinate 1,298,549 of NC_091011.1, read as the reverse complement.
TTAGGGTAAAAGGATAGGATTAGGGTTACGGGTTGGGCTTAGGTTTAGGGTTAAAGTTTACTTCTAGGGTTAGGGATAGGGTTCAGGGTTAGCTTTAGGCGTTCTGGTTAGGGTTAGGTGTTATGTTAGTGTCAGGGTTAGGTCTAGTCGTGAGGGTAAGGTTTAGGGTTAGCTTTAAGAGCTAGGGTTAGGTTTAATGGTTAGGATTAGGATTAGGGTTAAGGGTTAGGGTAAGGCTTAGGGGTTAGGGTGAAGGGTTAGGGTCAAGGGTTAGGGTTTTTGTTAGGCATAGCGTTGGGGTTAGAAGTAAGGGTTACTGTCAGTGTTAGGGTTGTAGGTAGGGTTACGGTTAGGGTTAGTGGTTTAGAATTAGGGTTAGGGATTAGGTGTCACAGTGATGACTAGGAGATAGGGTTAGAATTATGGGATAGGGGTTGTTCTCAGGAAATGGGTTATGCATTAACGTTAGGATAAGAGGTTAAAGTTAGGCGCACGGTGAGGTTTACGTGTTAAGGGGAGAAATAGGAACAGGGTTGGGTGTTATGTTCAGGGTTAGGGTTATCTGTTAAAGGTACTGTTTATGCTTAGCGCATGGGCCCTGTCTGCATTAGGCGGGCGGGGGGAGTTTAGGGGGCTGGGATTGTACCCGGGAACCAACTCTATCATACTCTGGGTATGGGCCCATGTGTTTCATGCAGGACACAGTGGTAGAGCCTCCTTTCACGCATGGCATGGGAGGATTGCAGGCTTTCTAAACTCTAAGAAAGCAAGAAGTCTGAGAATTAGGTTTAGGGTTAGGATTCTGGTTAGGGTTAAGGATGAAGTTTAGTGTTAGGGTGAGGGCTTAGGGTTAGGGATTAGGGTTAGGGTTAAAGGTTACTCTTAGGTTTAACGGTTACACTTTGGTTTAGGGTTGAGGTTTACGGTTAGGGTTAAGATGAGGGGTTAGTGTTTGGTACAGGGTTAGGGTTAAGTGTTAGGTTTAGGGTTGAAGATTAGGATTAGGGTTAGGATTAAAGGTTAGCGTGAGAGTTAACGCTTAGGGTTAAGGTTAAGAGTTAGGGTTTAGGGTTAGTGTTAGGGTTAGGGTTAGTTTTAGGGTTAGAGTTATGTGCTATGGTTTGTGTTAGAGGTTAGGGTTAGGTTTACTGGTCACGGTAAGGGTTACGTTTCGGGTGTAGCATTAGGGTTAGGGTTAGGGTAAAGGGATAGGATTAGGGTTAAGTGTTGGGCTTAGGGTTAGGGTTTAGTGTTAGGTTTTTCATTAAGGATTAGGGTTAGAATCAGGGTTAAATGCTTGGGTGCGGGTAATGGTTAGGGTCAGGGTTAAGGTTCACGGATAGGGTTATTGTTAAGGGTTACAGGTAGCTTTAGGGTTCAGGGTTAGTGTTAGCATTAGGGCTTAAGGTTAGGATTAGGCGGTACGTTAGATTTAGCATTAGATCTAGGCGTTAGGGTAAGGGCTAGCGTTAGGGTTAAGAGATAGGGTTAGGTTTAATGCTTAGGATTAGGGTTAGGGTTTCGGGTTAAAGTAAGTGTTAGGGGTTAGGTTTAAGGATCCAAGGTTAGGGTTATTTTTAGCTGTAGTGTTAGGGTTAGGGATAAGGGATCCCATTAGCATTAAGGGTCTTCCTTCCTGTAGGGTTAAGGGTTAGGCTTAGAGTTAAAGGTTAAGGTTAGGGTCAGTGTTAAGATTTAGGGTGAGGGTTAACGGTTAGGGTAAAGGTTAAGCGTTAGGGTTAGGGATTAGTGATTAGGGTTTTTGGTTAGTGTTAGGGTTAGCGGTTAGGTGTTAGTGTTTTATGAAGGGGTATGGTTAGAATTAGGATTGGGGTTAGAGTTAGGGTGAGGTATAGGGGTTAGGTTTAGGGGTTAGTTTTAGGGTAAAAGGATAGGATTAGGGTTACGGGTTCGGCTTAGATTTAGGGTTAAAGTTTACTGCTAGGGTTAGGGATAGTTTTCAGGGTTTGCTTTAGGGGTTCTGGTTAGGGTTAGGTGTTAGGTTAGTGTCAGGGTTAGGTCTAGTCGTGAGGGTAAGGTTTAGGGTTAGCTTTAAGAGCTAGGGTTAGGTTTAATGGTTAGGATTAGGATTAGGGTTAAGGGTTAGGGTAAGGCTTAGCGGTTAGGGTGAAGGGTTAGGGTCAAGGGTTAGGGTTTTTGTTAGGCATAGCGTTGGGGTTAGAAGTAAGGGTTACTGTCAGTTTTAGGGTTGTAGGTAGGGTTACGGTTAGGGTTAGCGGTTTAGAATTAGGGTTAGGGATTAGGTGTCACAGTGATGACTAGGAGATAGGGTTAGGATTATGGGATAGGGGTTGTTCTCAGGAAATGGGTTATGCATTAACGTTAGGATAAGAGGTTAAAGTTAGGCGCACGGTGAGGTTTACGTGTTAAGGGGAGAAATAGGAACAGGGTTGGGTGTTATGTTCAGGGTTAGGGTTATCTGTTAAAGGTATTGTTTATGCTTAGCCCACGGGCCCTGTCTGCATTAGGCGGGTGGGGGGAGTTTAGGGGGCTGGGATTGTACCCGGGAACCCACTCTATCATACTCTGGATATGGGCCCGTGGGTTTCATGCAGGACACAGTGGTAGAGCCTCCTTTCACCCATGGCATGGGAGGATTGCAGGCTTTCTAAACTCTAAGAAAGCAAGAAGTCTGAGAATTAGATTTAGGGTTAGGATTCTGGTTAGGGTTAAGGATGAAGTTTAGTGTTAGGGTGAGGGCTTAGGGTTAGGGATTAGGGTTAGGGTTAAAGGTTACTCTTAGGTTTAACGGTTACACTTTGGTTTAGGGTTGATGTTTATGGTTAGGGTTAAGATGAGGGGTTAGGGTTTGGTACAGGGTTAGGGTTAAGAGTTAGGTTTAGGGTTGAAGATTAGGATTAGGGTTAGGATTAAAGGTTAGCATGAGAGTTAACGCTTAGGGTTAAGGTTAAGAGTTAGGGTTTAGGGTTAGGATTAGGGTTAGGGTTTTAGGGTTAGAGTTATGTGCTATGGTTTGTGTTAGAGGTTAGGGTTAGGTTTACTGGTCACGGTTAGGGTTACATTTTGGGGGTAGCATTAGGATTCGGGTTAGGGTTAAGGGATAGGATTAGGGTTAAGTGTTGGGCTTAGGGTTAGGGTTTAGTGTTAGGTTTATCATTAAGGATTAGGGTTAGAATCAGGTTTAAATGCTTGGGTGCGGTAATGGTTAGGGTCAGAGTTAAGGTTCACGGATAGGGTTAGTGTTAAGGGTTACGGGTAGGTTTAGGGTTCAGGGTTAGTGTTAGCATTAGGGCTTAAGGTTAGGATTAGGCGGTAGGTTAGATTTAGGGTTAGATCTAGACGTTAGGGTAAGGGCTAGCGTTCGGGTTAAGAGCTAGGTTTAGGTTTAATGCTTAGGATTAGGGTTAGGGTTTGGGGTTAAAGTAAATGTTAGGGGTTAGGTTTAAGGATCCAAGGTTAGGGTTATTTTCAGCTGTAGTGTTAGGGTTAGGGATAAGGGATCCCATTAGCATTAAGGGTCTTCCTTCCTGTAGGGTTAAGGGTTAGGCTTAGAGTTAAAGGTTAAGGTTAGGGTCAGTGTTAAGATTTAGGGTGAGGGTTAACGGTTAGGGTAAAGGTTAAGCGTTAGGGTTAGGGATTAGTGATTAGGGTTTTTGGTTAGTGTTAGGGTTAGCGGTTAGGAGTTAGTGTTTTATGAAGGGGTATGGTTAGAATTAGGATTGGGGTTAGAGTTAGGGTAAGGTGTAGGGTTTAGGTTTAGGGGTTAGTTTTAGGGTAAAAGGATAGGATTAGTGTCACGGGTTGGGCTTAGGTTTAGGGTTAAAGTTTACTGCTAGGGTTAGGGATAGGGTTGAGGGTTAGCTTTAGGGGTTCTGGTTAGGGTTAGGTGTTAATTTAGTGTCAGGGTTAGGTCTAGTCGTGAGGGTAAGGTTTAGGGTTAGCTTTTAGAGCTAGGGTTAGGTTTAATGGTTAGGATTAGGATTAGGGTTAAGGGTTAGGGTAAGGCTTAGGGGTTAGGGTGAAGGGTTAGGGTCAAGGGTTAGGGTTTTTGTTAGGCATAGCGTTGGGGTTAGAAGTAAGGGTTACTGTCAGTGTTAGGGTTGTAGGTAGGGTTACGGTTAGGGTTAGCGGTTTAGAATTAGGGTTAGGGATTAGGTGTCACAGTGATGACTAGGAGATAGGGTTAGAATTATGGGATAGGGGTTGTTCTCAGGAAATGGGTTATGCATTAACGTTAGGATAAGAGGTTAAAGTTAGGCGCACGGTGAGGTTTACGTGTTAAGGGGAGAAATAGGAACAGGGTTGGGTGTTATGTTCAGGGTTAGGGTTATCTGTTAAAGGTATTGTTTATGCTTAGCGCACGGGCCCTGTCTGCATTAGGCGGGCGGGGGGAGTTTAGGGGGCTGGGACTGTACCCGGGAACCCACTCTATCTTAGTCTGGGTATGGGCCCGTGGGTTTCATGCAGGACACAGTGGTAGAGCCTCCTTTCACGCATGGCATGGGAGGATTGCAGGCTTTCTAAACTCTAAGAACGCAAGAAGTCTGAGAATGAGATTTAGGGTTAGGATTCTGGTTAGGGTTAAGGATGAAGTTTAGTGTTAGGGTGAGGGCTTAGGGTTAGGGATTAGGGTTAGGGTTAAAGGTTACTCTTAGGTTTAACGGTTACACTTTGGTTTAGGGTTGAGGTTTACGGTTAGGGTTAAGATGAGGGGTTAGGGTTTGGTACAGGGTTAGGGTTAAGTGTTAGGTTTAGGGTGGAAGATTAGGATTAGGGTTAGGATTAAAGGTTAGCGTGAGAGTTAACGCTTCGGGTTAAGGTTAAGAGTTAGGGTTTAGGGTTAGGGTTAGGGTTAGGGTTAGTTTTAGGGTTAGAGTTATGTGCTATGGTTTGTGTTAGAGGTTAGGGTTAGGTTTACTGGTCCCGGTTAGGGATACGTTTAGGGGGTAGCATTAGGGTTAGGGTTAAGGGATAGGATTAGGGATAAGTGTTGGGTTTAGGGTTAGTGTTTAGTGTTAGTGTTAGCATGAAGGATTAGGGTTAGGGTCAGGATTAAATGCTTGGGTGCGGGTAATGGTTAGGGTCAGGATTAAGGTTCACGGATAGTGTTAGTGTTAAGGGTTACGGGTAGGTTTAGGGTTCAGGGTTAGTGTTAGCATTAGGGCTAAGGTTAGGATTAGGCGGTAGGTTAGATTTAGGGTTAGATCTAGGTGGTAGGGTATGGGCTAGCGTTAGGGTTACGAGATAGGGTTAGGTTTACTGCTTAGGATTAGGGTTAGGGTTTGGGGTTAAAGTAAGTGTTAGGGGTTAGGTTTAAGGATCCAAGGTTAGGGTTATTTTTAGCTGTAGTGTTAGGGATTAGGGATAAGGGATCCCATTAGCATTAAGGGTCTTCCTTCCTGTAGGGTTAAGGGTTAGGCTTAGAGTTAAAGGTTAAGGTTAGGGTCAGTGTTAAGATTTAGGGTGAGGTTTAACGGTTAGGGTAAAGGTTAAGCGTTAGGGTTAGGGATTAGTGATTAGGGTTTTTGGTTAGTGTTAGGGTTAGCGGTTAGGAGTTAGTGTTTTAGGAAGGGGTATGTTTAGAATTAGGATTGGGGTTAGAGTTAGGGTGAGGTATAGGGGTTAGGTTTAGGGGTTAGTTTTAGGGTAAAAGGATAGGATTAGGGTTACGGGTTGGGCTTAGGTTTAGGGTTAAAGTTTACTGCTAGGGTTAGGGATAGGGTTCAGGGTTAGCTTTAGAAGTTCTGGTTAGGGTTAGGTGTTAGGTTAGTGTCAGGGTTAGGTCTAGTCGTGAGGGTAAGGTTTAGGGTTAGCTTTAAGAGCTAGGGTTAGGTTTAATGGTGAGGATTAGGATTAGGGTTAAGGGTTAGGGTAAGGCTTAGGGGTTAGGGTGAAGGGTTAGGGTCAAGGGTTAGGGTTTTTGTTAGGCATAGCGTTGGGGTTAGAAGTAAGGGTTACTGTCAGTGTTAGTGTTGTAGGTAGGGTTACGGTTAGGGTTAGCGGTTTAGAATTAGGGTTAGGGATTAGGTGTCACAGTGATGACAAGGAGATAGGGTTAGAATTATGGGATAGGGGTTGTTCTCAGGAAATGGGTTATGCATTAACGTTAGGATAAGAGGTTAAAGTTAGGCGCACGGTGAGGTTTACGTGTTAAGGGGAGAAATAGGAACAGGGTTGGGTGTTATGTTTAGGGTTAGGGTTATCTGTTAAAGGTATTGTTTATGCTTAGCGCTCGGGCCCTGTCTGCATTAGGCGGGTGGGGGGAGTTTAGGGGCCTGGGATTGTACCCGGGAACCCACTCTGTCATACTCTGGGTATGGGCCCGTGGGTTTCATGCAGGACACAGTGGTAGAACCTCCTTTCACGCATGGCATGGGAGGATTGCAGGCTTTCTAAACTCTAAGAAAGCAAGAAGTCTGAGAATTAGATTTAGGGTTAGGATTCTGGTTAGGGTTAAGGATGAAGTTTAGTGTTAGGGTGAGGGCTTAGGGTTAGGGATTAGGGTTAGGGTTAAAGGTTACTCTTAGGTTTAACGTTTACGCTTTGGTATAGGGTTGAGGTGTACGGTTAGGGTTAAGATGAGGGGTTAGGGTTTGGTACAGGGTTAGGGTTAAGTGTTAGGTTTAGCGTTGAAGATTAGAATTAGGGTTTGGATTAAAGGTTAGCGTGAGAGTTAACGCTTAGGGTTAAGGTTAAGAGTTAGGGTTTAGGGTTAGGGTTAGTGTTAGTTTTAGGGTTAGAGTTATGTGCTATGGTTTGTGTTAGAGGTTAGGGTTAGGTTTACTGGTCACGGTTAGGGTTACGTTTAGGGGGTAGCATTAGGGTTAGGGTTAGGGTTAAGGGATAGGATTAGGGTTAAGTGTTGGGCTTAGGGTTAGGGTTTAGTGTTAGGGTTATCATTAAGGATTAGGGTTAGAATCAGGGTTAAATGCTTGGGTGCGGGTAATGGTTAGGGTCAGGGTTAAGGTTCACGGATAGGGTTAGTGTTAAGGGTTACGGGTAGGTTTAGGGTTCAGGGTTAGTGTTAGCATTAGGGCTTAAGGGTAGGATTAGGCGGTAGGTCAGATTTAGGGTTAGATCTAGGCGTTAGGGTAAGGGCTAGCATTAGGGTTAAGAGATAGGGTTAGGTTTAATGCTTAGGATTAGGGTTAGGGTTTGGGGTTAAAGTAAGTGTTAGGGGTTAGGTTTAAGGATCCAAGGTTAGGGTTATTTTTAGCTGTAGTGTTAGGGTTAGGGATAAGGGATCCCATTAGCATTAAGGGTCTTCCTTACTGTAGGCTTAAGGGTTAGACTTAGAGTTAAAGGTTAAGGTTAGGGTCAGTGTTAAGATTTAGGGTGAGGGTTAACGGTTAGGGTAAAGGTTAAGCGTTAGGGTTAGGAATTAGTGATTAGGGTTTTTGGTTAGTGTTAGGGTTAGCGGTTAGGAGTTAGTGTTTTATGAAGGGGTATGGTTAGAATTAGGATTGGGGTTAGAGTTAGGGTGAGGTATAGGGGTTAGGTTTAGGGGTTAGTTTTAGGGTAAAAGGATAGGATTAGGGTTACGGGTTGCGCTTAGGTTTAGGGTTAAAGTTTACTGCTAGGGTTAGGGATAGGGTTGAGGGTTAGCTTTAGGGGTTCTGGTTAGGGTTAGGTGTTAGGTTAGTGTCAGGGTTAGGTCTAGTCGTGAGGGTAAGGTTTAGGGTTAGCTTTAAGAGCTAGGGTTAGGTTTAATGGTTAGGATTAGGATTAGGGTTAAGGGTTAGGGTAAGGCTTAGGGGTTAGGGTGAAGGGTTAGTGTCAAGGGTTAGGGTTTTTGTTAGGCATAGCGATGGGGTTAGAATTAAGGGTTACTGTCAGTGTTAGGGTTGTAGGTAGGGTTACGGTTAGGGTTAGCGGTTTAGAAGTAGGGTTAGGGATTAGGTGTCACAGTGATGACTAGGAGATAGGGTTAGAATTATGGGATAGGGGTTGTTCTCAGGAAATGGGTTATGCATTAACGTTAGGATAAGAGGTTAAAGTTAGGCGCACGATGGCCGGGCGCGGTGGCTCACGCCTGTAATCCTAGCACTCTGGGAGGCCGAGGCGGGTGGATCGCTCAAGGTCAGGAGTTGGAGACCAGCCTGAGCGAGACCCCGTCTCTACTAAAAATAGAAAGACATTATATGGACAACTAAAAATCTATATATAGAAAAAATTAGCCGGGCATAGTGGCGCATGCCTGCAGTCCCAGCTACTCGGGAGGCTGAGGCAGTAGGATCGCTTGAGCCCAGGAGTCTGAGGTTGCTGTGAGCTAAGCTGACGCCACGGCACTCACTCTAGCCAGGGCAGCAAAGTGAGACTCTGTCTCAACAACAACAACAAAAAAAAAGTTAGGCGCACGGTGAGGTTTACGTGTTAAGGGGAGAAATAGGAAGAGGGTTGGGTGTTATGTGCAGGGTTAGGGTTATCTGTTAAAGGTATTGTTTATGCTTAGCGCACGGGCCCTGTCTGCATTAGGCGGGCGGGGGGAGTTTAGGGGGCTGGGATTGTACCCGGGAACCCACTCTATCATACTCTGGGTATGGGCCCGTGGGTTTCATGCAGGACACAGTGGTAGAGCCTCCTTTCACGCATGCCATGGGAGGATTGCAGGCTTTCTAAACTCTAAGAAAGCAAGAAGTCTGAAAATTAGATTTAGGGTTAGGATTCTGGTTAGGGTTAAGGATGAAGTTTAGTGTTAGGGTGAGGGCTTAGGGTTAGGGATTAGGGTTAGGGTTAAAGGTTACTCTTAGGTATAACGGTTACACTTTGGTTTAGGGTTGAGGTTTACGGTTAGGGTTAAGATGAGGGGTTAGGGTTTGGTACAGGGTTAGGGTTAAGTGTTAGGTTTAGGGTTGAAGATTAGGATTAGGGTTAGGATTAAAGGTTAGCGTGAGAGTTAACGCTTAGTGTGAAGGTTAAGAGTTAGGGTTTAGGGTTAGGGTTAGGGTTAGTTTTAGGGTTAGAGTTATGTGCTATGGTTTGTGTTAGAGGTTAGGGTTAGGTTTACTGGTCACGGTTAGGGTTACGTTTAGGGGTTAGCATTAGGGTTAGGGTTAGGGTTAAGGGATAGGATTAGGGTTAAGTGTTGGGCTTAGGGTTAGGGTTTAGTGTTAGGGTTAGCATTAAGGATTAGAGTTCGGGTCAGGGTTAAATGCTTGGGTGCGGGTAATGGTTAGGGTCAGGGTTAAGGTTCACGGATACGGTTAGTGTTAAGGGTTACGGGTAGGTTTATGGTTCTGGGTTAGTGTCAGCATTAGGGCTTAAGGTTAGGATTAGGCGGTAGGTTAGATTTAGGGTTAGATCTAGGCGTTAGGGTAAGGGCTAGCGTTAGGGTTAAGAGATATGGTTAGGTTTAATGCTTAGGATTAGGGTTAGGGTTTGGGGTTAAAGTAAGTGTTAGGGGTTAGGTTTAAGGATCCAAGGTTAGGGTTATTTTTAGCTGTAGTGTTAGGGTTAGGGATAAGGGATCCCATTAGCATTAAGGGTCTTCCTTACTGTAGGCTTAAGGGTTAGACTTAGAGTTAAAGGTTAAGGTTAGGGTCAGTGTTAAGATTTAGGGTGAGGGTTAACGGTTAGGGTAAAGGTTGAGCGTTAGGTTTAGGAATTAGTGATTAGGGTTTTTGGTTAGTGTTAGGGTTAGCGGTTAGGAGTTAGTGTTTTATGAAGGGGTATGGTTAGAATTAGGATTGGGGTTAGAGTTAGGGTGAGGTATAGGGGTTAGGTTTAGGGGTTAGTTTTAGGGTAAAAGGATAGGATTAGGGTTACGGGTTGGGCTTATGTTTAGGGTTAAAGTTTACTGCTAGGGTTAGGGATAGGGTTCAGGGTTAGCTTTAGGGGTTCTGGTTAGGGGTAGGTGTTAGGTTAGTGTCAGGGTTAGGTCTAGTCGTGAGGGTAAGGTTTAGAGTTAGCTTTAAGAGCTAGGGTTAGGTTTAATGGTTAGGATTAGGATTAGGGTTAAGGGTTAGGGTGAGGCTTAGGGGTTAGAGTGAAGGGTTAGGGTCAAGGGTTAGGGTTTTTGTTAGGCATAGCGATGGGGTTAGAAGTAAGGGTTACTGTCAGTGTTAGGGTTGTAGGTAGGGTTACAGTTAGGGTTAGCGGTTTAGAATTAGGGTTAGGGATTAGGTGTCACAGTGATGACTAGGAGATAGGGTTAGAATTATGGGATAGGGGTTGTTCTCAGGAAATGGGTTATGCATTAACGTTAGGATAAGAGGTTAAAGTTAGGCGCACGATGGCCGGGCACGGTGGCTCACGCCTGTAATCCTAGCACTCTGGGAGGCCGTGGCGGGTGGATCGCTCAAGGTGAGGAGTTCGTGACCAGCCTGAGCGAGACCCCGTCTCTACTAAAAATAGAAAGACATTATATGGACAACTAAAAATCTATATATAGAAAGAATTAGCCGGGCATAGTGGCGCATGCCTGCAGTCCCAGCTACTCGGGAGGCTGAGGCAGTAGGATCGCTTGAGCCCAGGAGTCTGAGGTTGCTGTGAGCTAAGCTGACGCCACGGCACTCACTCTAGCCAGGGCAGCAAAGTGAGACTCTGTCTCAACAACAACAAAAAAAAAAAAGTTAGGCGCACGGTGAGTTTTACGTGTTAAGGGGAGAAATAGGAACAGGGTTGGGTGTTATGTGCAGGGTTAGGGTTATCTGTTAAAGGTATTGTTTATGCTTAGCGCACGGGCCCTGTCTGCATTAGGCGGGCGGGGGGAGTTTAGGGGGCTGGGATTGTACCCGGGAACCCACTCTATCATACTCTGGGTATGGGCCCGTGGGTTTCATGCAGGACACATTGGTAGAGCCTCCTTTCACGCATGGCATGGGAGGATTGCAGGCTTTCTAAACTCTAAGAAAGCAAGAAGTCTGAGAATTAGATTTAGGGTTAGGATTCTGGTTAGGGTTATGGATGAAGTTTAGTGTTAGGGTGAGGGCTTAGGGTTAGGGATTAGGGTTAGGGTTAAAGGTTACTCTTAGGTTTAACGGTTACACTTTGGTTTAGGGTTGAGGTTTACGGTTAGGGTTAAGATGAGGGGTTAGGGTTTGGTACAGGGTTAGGGTTAAGTGTTAGGTTTAGGGTTGAAGATTAGGATTAGGGTTAGGATAAAGGGTTAGCGTGAGAGTTAACGCTTAGGGTGAAGGTTAAGAGTTAGGGTTTAGGGTTAGGGTTAGGGTTAGTTTTAGGGTTAGAGTTATGTGCTATGGTTTCTGTTAGAGGTTAGGGTTAGGTTTACTGGTCACGGTTAGGGTTACGTTTAGGGGTTAGCATTAGGGTTAGGGTTAGGGTTAAGGGATAGGATTAGGGTTAAGTGTTGGGCTTAGGGTTAGGGTTTAGTGTTAGGGTTAGCATTAAGGATTAGTGTTAGGGTCAGGGTTAAATGCTTGGGTGCGGGTAATGGTTAGGGTCAGGGTTAAGGTTCACGGATAGGGTTAGTGTTAATGGTTACGGGTAGGTTTATGGTTCAGGGTTAGTGTTAGCATTAGGGCTTAAGGTTAGGATTAGGCGGTAGGTTAGATTTAGGGTTAGATCTAGGCGTTAGGGTAAGGGCTAGCGTTAGGGTTAAGAGATAGGGTTAGGTTTAATGCTTAGGATTAGGGTTAGGGTTTGGGGTTAAAGTAAGTGTTAGGGGTTAGGTTTAAGGATCCAAGGTTAGGGTTATTTTTAGCTGTAGTGTTAGGGTTAGGGATAAGGGATCCCATTAGCATTAAGGGTCTTCCTTACTGTAGGGTTAAGGATTAGGCTTAGAGTTAAAGGTTAAGGTTAGGGTCAGGGTTAAAATTTAGGGTGAGGGTTAACGGTTAGGGTAAAGGTTAAGTGTTAGGGTTAGGGATTAGTGATTAGGGTTTTTGGTTAGTGTTAGGGTTAGCGGTTAGGAGTTAGTGTTTTATGAAGGGGTATGGTTAGAATTAGGATTGGGGTTAGAGTTAGGGTGAGGTATAGGGGTTAGGTTTAGGGGTTAGTTTTAGGGTAAAAGGATAGGATTAGGGTTACGTGTTGGGCTTAGGTTTAGGGTTAAAGTTTACTGCTAGGGTTAGGGATAGGGTCAGGGTTAGCTTTAGGGGTTCTGGTTAGGGTTAGGTGTTAGGTTAGTGTCAGGGTTAGGTCTAGTCGTGAGGGTAAGTTTTAGGGTTAGCTTTAAGAGCTAGGGTTAGCTTTAATGGTTAGGATTAGGATTAGGGTTAAGGGTTAGGGTAAGGCTTAGGGGTTAGGGTGAAGGGTTAGGGTCAAGGGTTAGTGTTTTTGTTAGGCATAGCGTTGGGGTTAGAAGTAAGGGTTACTGTCAGTGTTAGGGTTGTAGGTAGGGTTACGGTTAGGGTTAGCGGTTTAGAATTAGGGTTAGGGATTAGGTGTCACAGTGATGACTAGGAGATAGGGTTAGAATTATGGGATAGGGGTTGTTCTCAGGAAATGGATTATGCATTAACGTTAGGATAAGAGGTTAAAGTTAGGCGCACGGTGAGGTTTACGTGTTAAGGGGAGAAATAGGAACAGGGTTGGGTGTTATGTTCAGGGTTAGGGTTATCTGTTAAAGGTATTGTTTATGCTTAGCGCACGGGCCCAGTCTGCATTAGGCGGGTGGGGGGAGTTTAGGGGGCTGGGATTGTACCCGGGGTCCCACTCTATCATACTCTGGGTATGGGCCCGTGGGTTTCATGCAGGACACAGTGGTAGAGCCTCCTTTCACGCATGGCATGGGAGGATTGCAGGCTTTCTAAACTCTAAGAAAGCAAGAAGTCTGAAAATTAGATTTAGGGTTAGGATTCTGGTTAGGGTTAAGGATGAAGTTTAGTGTTAGGGTGAGGGCTTAGGGTTAGGGATTAGGGTTAGGGTTAAAGGTTACTCTTAGGTTTAACGGTTACACTGTGGTTTAGGGTTGAGGTTTACGGTTAGGGTTAAGATGAGGGGTTAAGGTTTGGTACAGGGTTAGGGTTAAGTGTTAGGTTTAGGGTTGAAGATTAGGATTAGGGTTAGGATTAAAGGTTAGCGTGAGAGTTAACGCTTAGGTTTAAGGTTAAGAGTTAGTGTTTAGGGTTAGGGTTAGGGTTAGTTTTAGGGTTAGAGTTATGTGCTATGGTTTGTGTTAGAGGTTAGGGTTAGGTTTACTGGTCACGGTTAGGGTTACGTTTTGGGGTTAGCATTAGGGTTAGGGTTAGGGTTAAGGGATAGGATTAGGGTTAAGTGTTGGGCTTAGGGTTAGGGTTTAGTGTTAAGGTTAGCATTAAGGATTAGGGTTAGGGTCAGGGTTAAATGCTTGCGTGCGGGTAATGCTTAGGATCAGGGTTTAGGTTCACGGATAGGGTTAGTGTTAAGGGTTACGGGTAGGTTTAGGGTTCAGGGTTAGTGTTAGCATTAGGGCTTATGGTTAGGATTAGGCGGTAGTTTAGATGTAGGGTTAGATCTAGGCGTTAGGGTAAGGGCTAGCGTTAGGGTTAAGAGATAGGGTTAGGTTTAATGCTTAGGATTAGGGTTAGGGTTTCGGGTTAAAGTAAGTGTTAGGCGTTAGGTTTAAGGATCCAAGGTTAGGGTTATTTTTAGCTGTAGTGTTAGGGTTAGGGATAAGGGATCCCATTAGCATTAAGGGTCTTCCTTACTGTAGGGTTAAGGGTTAGGCTTAGAGTTAAAGGTTAAGGTTAGGGTCAGTGTTAAGATTTAGGGTGAGGGTTAACGGTTAGGGTAAAGGTTAAGCGTTAGGGTTAGGGATTAGTGATTAGGGTTTTTGGTTAGTGTTAGGGTTAGCGGTTAGGAGTTAGTGTTTTATGAAGGGGTATGGTTAGAATTAGGATTGGGGTTAGAGTTAGGGTGAGGTATAGGGGTTAGGTTTAGGGGTTAGTTTTAGGGTAAAAGGATAGGATTAGGGTTACGGGTTGGGCTTAGGTTTAGGGTTAAAGTTTACTGCTAGGGTTAGGGATAGGGTTGAGGGTTAGCTTTAGGGATTCTGGTTAGGGTTAGGTGTTAGGTTAGTGTCAGGGTTAGGTCTAGTTGTGAGGGTAAGGTTTAGGGTTAGCTTTAAGAGCTAGGGTTCGGTTTAATGGTTAGGATTAGGATTAGGGTTAAGGGTTAGGGTAAGGCTTAGGCGTTAGGGTGAAGGGTTAGGGTCAATGGTTATGGTTTTTGTTAGGCATAGCGTTGGGGTTAGAAGTAAGGGTTACTGTCAGTGTTAGGGTTGTAGGTAGGGTTACGGTTAGGGTTAGCGGTTTAGAATTAGGGTTTGGGATTAGGTGTCACAGTGATGACTAGGAGATAGGGTTAGAATTATGGGATAGGGGTTGTTCTCAGGAAATGGGTTATGCATTAACGTTAGGATAAGAGTTTAAAGTGAGGCGCACGATGGCCGGGCGCGGTGGCTCACGCCTGTAATCCTAGCACTCTGGGAGTCCGAGGCGGGTGGATCGCTCACGGTCAGGAGTTCGAGACCAGCCTGAGCGAGACCCCGTCTCTACTAAAAATAGAAAGACATTATATGGACAACGAAAAATCTATATATAGAAAAAATTAGCCGGGCATAGTGGCGCATGGCTGCAGTCCCAGCTACTCGGGAGGCTGAGGCAGTAGGATCGCTTGAGCCCAGGAGTCTGAGGTTGCTGTGAGCTAAGCTCACGCCACGGCACTCACTCTAGCCAGGGCAGCAAAGTGAGACTCTGTCTCAACAACAACAACAAAAAAAAAAGTTAGGCGCACGGTGAGGTTTACGTGTTAAGGGGAGAAATAGGAAGAGGGTTGGGTATTATGTGCAGGGTTAGGGTTATCTGTTAAAGGTATTGTTTATGCTTAGCGCACGGGCCTTGTCTGCATTAGGCGGGCGGGGGGAGTTTAGGGGGCTGGGATTGTACCCGGGAACCCACTCTATCATACTCTGGGTATGGGCCCGTGGGTTTCATGCAGGACACAGTGGTAGAGCCTCCTTTCACGCATGGCATGGGAGGATTGCAGGCTTTCTAAACTCTAAGAAAGCAAGAAGTCTGAGAATTAGATTTAGGGTTAGGATTCTGGTTAGGGTTATGGATGAAGTTTAGTGTTAGGGTGAGGGCTTAGGGTTAGGGATTAGGGTTAGGGTTAAAGGTTACTCTTAGGTTTAACGGTTACACTTTGGTTTAGGGTTGAGGTTTACGGTTAGGGTTAAGATGAGGGGTTAGGGTTTGGTACAGGGTTAGGGTTAAGTGTTAGGTTTAGGGTTGAAGATTAGGATTAGGGTTAGGATTAAAGGTTAGCGTGAGAGTTAACGCTTAGGGTGAAGGTTAAGAGTTAGGGTTTAGGGTTAGGGTTAGGGATAGTTTTAGGGTTAGAGTTATGTGCTATGGTTTGTGTTAGAGGTTAGGGTTAGGTTTACTGGTCACGGTTAGGGTTACGTTTAGGGGTTAGCATTAGGGTTAGGGTTAGGGTTAAGGGATAGGATTAGGGTTAAGTGTTGGGCTTAGGGTTAGGGTTTAGTGTTAGGGTTAGCATTAAGGACTAGTGTTAGGGTCAGGGTTAAATGCTTGGGTGTGGGTAATGGTTAGGGTCAGGGTTAAGGTTCACGGATAGGGTTAGTGTTAAGAGTTACGGGTAGGTTTATGGTTCAGGGTTAGTGTCAGCATTAGGGCTTAAGGTTAGGATTAGGCGGTAGGTTAGATTTAGGGTTAGATCTAGGCGTTAGGGTAAGGGCTAGCGTTAGGGTTAAGAGATAGGGTTAGGTTTAATGTTTAGGATTAGGGTTATGGTTTGGGGTTAAAGTAAGTGTTAGGGGTTAGGTTTAAGGATCCAAGGTTAGGGTTATTTTTAGCTGTAGTGTTAGGGTTAGGGATAAGGGATCCCATTAGCATTAAGGGTCTTCCTTACTGTAGGGTTAAGGGTTAGGCTTAGAGTTAAAGGTTAATGTTAGGGTCAGGGTTAAAATTTAGGTTGAGGGTTAATGGTTAGGGTAAAGGTTAAGCGTTAGGGTTAGGGATTAGTGATTAGGGTTTTTGGTTAGGGTTAGGGTTAGCGGTTAGGAGTTAGTGTTTTCTGAAGGGGTATGGTTAGAATTAGGATTGGGGTTAGAGTTAGGGTGAGGTATAGGGGTTAGGTTTAGGGGTTAGTTTTAGGGTAAAAGGATAGGATTAGGGTTACGGGTTGGGCTTAGGTTTAGGGTTAAAGTTTCCTGCGGGAGTTAGGGATAGGGTTCAGGGTTAGCTTTAGGGGTTCTGGTTAGGGTAAGGTGTTAGGTTAGTGGCAGGGTTAGGTCTAGTCGTGAGGGTAAGGTTTAGGGTTAGCTTTAAGAGCTGGGGTTAGGTTTAATGGTTAGGATTAGGATTAGGGTTAAGGGTTAGGGTAAAGCTTAGGGGTTAGGGTGAAGGGTTAGGGTCAAGGGTTAGGGTTTTTGTTAGGCATAGCGTTGGGGTTAGAAGTAAGGGTTACTGTCAGTGTTAGGGTTGTAGGTAGGGTTACGGTTAGGGTTAGCGGTTTAGAATTAGGGTTAGGGATTAGGTGTCACAGTGATGACTAGGAGATAGGGTTAGAATTATGGGATAGGGGTTGTTCTCAGGAAATGGGTTATGCATTAACGTTAGGATAAGAGGTTAAAGTTAGGCGCACGATGGCCGGGCGCGGTGGCTCACGCCTGTAATCCTAGCACTCTGGGAGGCCGAGGCGGGTGGATCGCTCAAGGTCAGGAGTTCGAGACCAGCCTGAGCGAGACCCCGTCTCTACTAAAAATAGAAAGACATTATATGGACAACTAAAAATCTATATATAGAAAAAATTAGCCGGGCAGAGTGGCTCATGCCTGCAGTCCCAGCTACTCGGGAGGCTGAGGCAGTAGGATCGCTTGAGCCCAGGAGTCTGAGGTTGCTGTGAGCTAAGCTGACGCCACGGCACTCACTCTAGCCAGGGCAGCAAAGTGAGACTCTGTCTCAACAACAAAAAAAAAAAAAAGTTAGGCGCACGGTGAGTTTTACGTGTTCAGGGGAGAAATAGGAAGAGGGTTGGGTGTTATGTGCAGGGTTAGGGTTATCTGTTAAAGGTATTGTTTATGCTTAGCGCATGGGCACTGTCTGCATTAGGCGGGCGGGGGGAGTTTAGGGGGCTGGGATTGGACCCGGGAACCCACTCTATCATACTCTGGGTATGGGCCCGTGGGTTTCATGCAGGACACAGTGGTAGAGCCTCCTTTCACGCATGGCATGGGAGGATTGCAGGCTTTCTAAACTCTAAGAAAGCAAGAAGTCTGAGAATTAGATTTAGGGTTAGGATTCTGGTTAGGGTTATGGATGAAGTTTAGTGTTAGGGTGAGGGCTTAGGGTTAGGGATTAGGGTTAGGGTTAAAGGTTACTCTTAGGTTTAACGGTTACACTTTGGTTTAGGGTTGAAGTTTACGGTTAGGGTTAAGATGAGGGGTTAGGGTTTGGTACAGGGTTAGGGTTAAGTGTTAGGTTTAGGGTTGAAGATTAGGATTAGGGTTAGGATTAAAGGTTAGCATGAGAGTTAACGCTTAGGGTTAAGGTTAAGTGTTAGGGTTTAGGGTTAGGGTTAGGGTTAGGGTTAGTTTTAGGGTTAGAGTTATGTGCTATGGTTTGTGTTAGAGGTTAGGGTTAGGGTTACTGGTCACGGTTAGGGTCACGTTTAAGGAGTGCATTAGGGTTAGTGTTAGGGTTAAGGGATAGGATTAGGGATAAGTGTTGGGCTTAGGGTTAGGGTTTAGTGTTAGGGTTAGCATTAAGGATTAGGGTTAGTGTCAGGGTTAAATGCTTGGGTGTGGGTAATGGTTAGGGTCAGGGTTAAGGTTCACGATAGGGTTAGTGTTAAGGGTTACTGGTAGGTTTAGGGTTCAGGGATAGGGTTAGTATTAGTGCTTAAGGTTAGGATTAGGCGGTAGGTTAGATTTAGGTTTAGATCTAGGCGTTAGGGTAAGGTCTAGCGTTAGGGTTAAGAGATAGGGTTAGGTTTAATGCTTAGGATTAGGGTTAGGTTTTGGGGTTAAAGTAAGTGTTAGGGGTTAGGTTTAAGGATCCAAGGTTAGGGTTATTTTTAGCTGTAGTGTTAGGGTTAGGGATAAGGGATCCCATTAGCATTAAATGTCTTCCTTACTGTAGGGTTAAGGGTTAGGCTTAGAGTTAAAGGTTAAGGTTAGGGTCAGTGTTAAGATTTAGGGTGAGGGTTAACGGTTAGGGTAAAGGTTAAGCGTTAGGGTTAGGGATTAGTGATTAGGGTTTTTGGTTAGTGTTAGGGTTAGTGGTTAGGAGTTAGTGTTTTATGAAGGGGTATGGTTAGAATTAGGATTGGGGTTAGAGTTAGGATGATGTATAGGGGTTAGGTTTAGGGGTTAGTTTTAGGGTAAAAGGATAGGATTAGGGTTACGGGTTGGGCTTAGGTTTAGGGTTAAA
Source organism: Eulemur rufifrons (assembly GCF_041146395.1). Classification (NCBI taxonomy): domain Eukaryota; kingdom Metazoa; phylum Chordata; class Mammalia; order Primates; family Lemuridae; genus Eulemur; species Eulemur rufifrons. The sequence continues at coordinate 1,280,232 of NC_091011.1, read as the reverse complement.
GTTTACTGCTAGGGTTAGGGATAGGGTTCAGGGTTAGCTTTAGGGGTTCTGGTTAGGGTTAGGTGTTAGGTTAGTGTCAGGGTTAGGTGTAGTCGTGAGGGTAAGGTTTAGGGTTAGCTTTAAGAGCTAGGGTTAGGTTTAATGGTTAGGATTAGGATTAGGGTTAAGGGTTAGGGTAAGGCTTAGGGGTTAGGGTGAAGGGTTAGGGTCAAGGTTTAGGGTTTTTGTTAGGCATAGCGTTGGGGTTAGAAGTAAGGGTTACTGTCAGTGTTATTGTTGTAGGTAGAGTTACGGTTAGGGTTAGCGGTTTAGAATTAGGGTTAGGGATTAGGTGTCACAGTGCTGACTAGGGGATAGGGTTAGAATTATGGGATAGGGGTTGTTCTCAGGAAATGGGTTTTGCATTAACGTTAGGATAAGAGGTTAAAGTTAGGCGCACGGCGAGGTTTACGTGTTAAGGGGAGAAATAGCAACAAGGTTGGGTGTTATGTTCAGGGTTAGGGTTATCTGTTAAAGGTATTGTTTATGCTTAGCGCACGGGCCCTGTCTGCATTAGGCGGGCGGGGGGAGTTTAGGGGGCTGGGATTGTACCCGGGAACCCACTCTATCATACTCTGGGTATGGGCCCGTGGGTTTCATGCAGGACACAGTGGTAGAGCCTCCTTTCACGCATGGCATGGGAGGATTGCAGGCTTTCTAAACTCTAAGAAAGCAAGAAGTCTGAGAATTAGATTTAGGGTTAGGATTCTGGTTAGGGTTAAGGATGAAGATTAGTGTTAGGGTGAGGGCTTAGGGTTAGGGATTAGGGTTAGGGTTAAAGGTTACTCTTAGGTTTAACGGTTACACTTTGGTTTAGGGTTGAGGTTTACGGTTAGGGTTAAGATGAGGGGTTAGGGTTTGGTACAGGGTTAGGGTTAAGTGTTAGGTTTAGGGTTGAAGATTAGGATTAGGGTTAGGATTAAAGGTTAGCGTGAGAGTTAACGCTTAGGGTTAAGGTTAAGAGTTAGGATTTAGGGTTAGGGTTAGGGTTAGTTTTAGGGTTAGAGTTAAGTGCTATGGTTTGTGTTAGAGGTTAGGGTTAGGTTTACTGCTCATGGTTAGGGTTACGTTTAGGGTTTAGCATTAGGGTTAGGGTTAGGGTTAGGGTTAAGGTATAGGATTAGGGTTAAGTGTTGGGCTTAGGGTTAGGGTTTAGTGTTAAGGTTAGCATTAAGGATTAGGGTTAGGGTCAGGGTTAAATGCTTGGTTGCGGGTAATGGTTAGGGTCAGGGTTTAGGTTCACGGATAGGGTTAGTGTTAAGGGTTACGGGTAGGTTTAGGTTTAAGGGTTAGTGTTAGCATTAGGGCTTAAGTTTAGGATTAGGCGGTAGGTTCGATTTAGGGTTAGATCTAGGCGTTAGGGTAAGGGGTAGTGTTAGGGTTAAGAGATAGGGTTAGGTTTAATGCTTAGGATTAGGGTTAGGGTTTGGGGTTAAAGTAAGTGTTAGGGGTTAGGTTTAGGGATCCAAGGTTAGTGTTATTTTTAGCTGTAGTGTTAGGGTTAGGGATAAGGGATCCCATTAGCATTAAGGGTCTTCCTTACTGTAGGGTTAAGGGTTAGGCTTAGAGTTAAAGGTTAAGGTTAGGGTCAGTGTTAAGATTTAGGGTGAGGGTTAACGGTTAGGGTAAAGGTTAAGCGTTAGGGTTAGGGATTAGTGATTAGGGTTTTTGGTTAGTGTTAGGGTTAGCGGTTAGGAGTTAGTGTTTTATGAAGGGGTATGGTTAGAATTAGGATTGGGGTGAGAGTTAGGGTGAGGTATAGGGGTTAGGTTTAGGGGTTAGTTTTAGGGTAAAAGGATAGGATTAGGGTTACGGGTTGGGCTTAGGTTTAGGGTTAAAGTTTCCTGCGGGAGTTAGGGATAGGGTTCAGGGTTAGCTTTAGGGGTTCTGGTTAGGGTTAGGTGTTAGGTTAGTGTCAGGGTTAGGTCTAGTCGTGAGGGTAAGGTTTAGGGTTAGCTTTAAGAGCTAGGGTTAGGTTTAATGGTTAGGATTAGGATTAGGGTTAAGGGTTAGGGTAAGGCTTAGGGGTTAGGGTGAAGGGTTAGGGTCAAGGGTTAGGGTTTTTGTTAGGCATAGCGTTGGGGTTAGAAGTAAGGGTTACTGTCAGTGTTAGGGTTGTAGGTAGGGTTACGGTTAGGGTTAGCGGTTTAGAATCAGGGTTAGGGATTAGGTGTCACAGTGATGACTAGGAGATAGGGTTAGAATTATGGGATAGGGGTTGTTCTCAGGAAATGGGTTATGCATTAACGTTAGGATAAGAGGTTAAAGTAAGGCGCACGGTGAGGTTTACGTGTTAAGGGGAGAAATAGGAACAGGGTTGGGTGTTATGTTCAGGGTTAGGGTTATCTGTTAAAGGTATTGTTTATGCTTAGCGCACGGGCCCTGTCTGCATTAGGCGGGCGTGGGGAGTTTAGGGGGCTGCGATTGTACCCGGGAACCCACTCTATCATACTCTGGGTATGGGCCCGTGGGTTTCATGCAGGACACAGTGGTAGAGCCTCCTTTCACGCATGGCATGGGAGGATTGCAGGCTTTCTAAACTCTAAGAAAGCAAGAAGTCTGAGAATTAGATTTAGGGTTACGATTCTGGTTAGGGTTAAGGATGAACTTTAGTGTTAGGGTGAGGGCTTAGGGTTAGGGAATAGGGTTAGGGTTAAAGGTTACTCTTAGGTTTAACGGTTACACTTTGGTTTAGGGTTGAGGTTTACGGTTAGGGTTAAGATGAGGGGTTAGGGTTTGGTACAGGGTTAGGATTAAGTGTTAGGTTTAGGGTTGAAGATTAGGATTAGGGTTAGGATGAACGGTTAGCGTGAGAGTTAGCGCTTAGGGTTAAGGTTAAGAGTTAGGGTTCAGGGTAAGGGTTAGGGTTAGTTTTAGGGTTAGAGTTATGTGCTATGGTTTGTGTTAGAGGTTAGGGTTAGGTTTACTGGTCACGGTTAGGGTTACGTTTAGGGGTTAGCATTAGGGTTAGGGTTATGGTTAGGGTTAAGGCATAGGATTAGGGTTAAGTGTTGGGCTTAGGGTTAGGGTTTAGTGTTAAGGTTAGCATTAAGGATTAGGGTTAGGGTCAGGGTTAAATGCTTGGGTGCGGGTAATGGTTAGGGTCAGGGTTTAGGTTCACGGATAGGGTTAGTGTTAAGGGTTACGGGTAGGTTTAGGGTTCAGTGTTAGTGTTAGCATTAGGGCTTAAGGTTAGGATTAGGCGGTAGGTTAGATTTAAGGTTAGATCTAGGCGTTAGGGTAAGGGCTAGCGTTAGGGTTAAGAGATAGGGTTAGGTTTAATGCTTAGGATTAGGGTTAGGGTTTGGGGTTAAAGTAAGTGTCAGGGGTTAGGTTTAAGGATCGAAGGTTAGGGTTCTTTTTAGCTGTAGTGTTAGGGTTAGGGATAAGGGATCCCATTAGCATTAAGGGTCTTCCTTACTGTAGGGTTAAGGGTTAGGCTTAGAGTTAAAGGTTAAGGTTAGGGTCAGTGTTAAGATTTAGGGTGAGGGTTAACGGTTAGGGTAAAGGTTAAGCGTTAGGGTTAGGGATTAGTGATTAGGGTTTTTGGTTAGTGTTAGGGTTAGCGGTTAGGAGTTAGTGTTTTCTGAAGGGGTATGGTTAGAATTAGGATTGGGGTTAGAGTTAGGGTGAGGTATAGGGGTTAGGTTTAGGGGTTAGTTTTAGGGTAAAAGGATAGGATTAGGGTTACGGGTTGGGCTTAGGTTTAGGGTTAAAGTTTACTGCTAGGGTTAGGGATAGGGTTGAGGGTTAGCTTTAGGGGTTCTGGTTAGGGTTAGGTGTTAGGTTAGTGTCAGGGTTAGGTCTAGTCGTGAGGGTAAGGTTTAGGGTTAGCTTTAAGAGCTAGGGTTGGGTTTAATGGTTAGGATTAGGATTAGGGTTAAGGGTTAGGGTAAGGCTTAGGGGTTAAGGTGAAGGGTTAGGGTCAAGGGTTAGGGTTTTTGTTAGGAATAGCGTTGGGGTTAGAAGTAAGGGTTACTGTCAGTGTTAGGGTTGTAGGTAGGGTTACGGTTAGGGTTAGCGGTTTAGAATTAGGGTTAGGGATTAGGTGTCACAGTGATGACTAGGAGATAGGGTTAGAATTATGGGATAGGGGTTGTTCTCAGGAAATGGGTTATGCATTAACGTTAGGATAAGAGGTTAAAGTTAGACGCACGGTGAGGTTTACGTGTTAAGGGGAGAAATAGGAACAGGGTTGGGTGTTATGTTCAGGGTTAGGGTTATCTGTTAAAGGTATTGTTTATGCTTAGCGCACGGGCCCTGTCTGCATTAGGTGGGCGGGGGGAGTTTAGGGGGCTGGGATTGTACCCGGGAACCCACTCTATCATGCTCTGGGTATGGGCCCATGGGTTTCATGCAGGACACAGTGGTAGAGCCTCCTTTCACGCATGGCATGGGATGATTGCAGGCTTTCTAAACTCTAAGAAAGCAAGAAGTCTGAGAATTAGATTTAGGGTTAGGATTCTGGTTAGGGTTAAGGATGAAGTTTAGTGTTAGGGTGAGGGCTTAGGGTTAGGGAATAGGGTTAGGGTTAAAGGTTACTCTTAGGTTTAACGGTTACACTTTGGTTTAGGGTTGAGGTTTACGGTTAGGGTTAAGATGAGGGGTTAGGGTTTGGTACAGGGTTAGGGTTAAGTGTTAGGTTTACGGTTGAAGATTAGGATTAGGGTTAGGATTAAATGTTAGCGTGAGAGTTAACGCTTAGGGTTAAGGTTAAGAGTTAGGGTTTAGGGTTAGGGTTAGGGTTAGGGTTAATTTTAGGGTTAGAGTTATGTGCTATGGTTTGTGTTAGAGGTTAGGGTTAGGGTTACTGGTCACGGTTAGGGTTACGTTTAGGGCGTGCATTAGGGTTAGTGTTAGGGTTAAGGGATAGGATTAGGGATAAGTGTTGGGCTTAGGGTTAGGGTTTAGTGTTAGGGTTAGCATTAAGGATTAGGGTTAGTGTCAGGGTTAAATGCTTGGGTGTGGGTAATGGTTAGGGTCAGGGTTAAGGTTCACGGATAGGGTTAGTGTTAAGGGTTACGGGTAGGTTTAGGGTTCAGGGTTAGGGTTAGCATTAGTGCTTAAGGTTAGGATTAGGCGGTAGGTTAGATTTAGGTTTAGATCTAGGCGTTAGGGTAAGGGCTAGCGTTAGGGTTACGAGATAGGGTTAGGTTTAATGCTTAGGATTAGGGTTAGGGTTTGGGGTTAAGGTAAGTGTTAGGGGTTAGGTTTAAGGATCCGAGGTTAGGGGTACTTTTAGCTGTAGTGTTAGGGTTAGGGATAAGGGATCCCATTAGCATTAAGGGTCTTCCTTACTGTAGGGTTAAGGGTTGGGCTTAGAGTTAAAGGTTAAGGTTAGGGTCAGTGTTAAGATTTAGGGTCAGGGTTAACGGTCAGGGTAAAGGTTAAGCATTAGGGTTAGGAATTAGTGATTAGGGTTTTTGGTTAGTGTTAGGGTTAGCGGTTAGGAGTTAGTGTTTTCTGAAGGGGTATGGTTAGAATTAGGATTGGGGTTAGAGTTAGGGTGAGGTATAGCGGTTAGGTTTAGGGGTTAGTTTTAGGGTGAAAGGATAGCATTAGGGTTACGGGTTGGGCTTAGGTTTAGGGTTAAAGTTTACTGCTAGGGTTAGGGATAGGGTTCAGGGTTAGCTTTAGGGGTTCTGGTTAGGGTAAGGTGTTAGGTTAGTGGCAGGGTTAGGTCTAGTCGTCAGGGTAAGGTTTAGGGTTAGCTTTAAGAGCTGGGGTTAGGTTTAATGGTTAGGATTAGGATTAGGGTTAAGGGTTAGGGTAAAGCTTAGGGGTTAGGGTGAAGGGTTAGGGTCAAGGGTTAGGGTTTTTGTTAGGCATAGCGTTGGGGTTAGAAGTAAGGGTTACTGTCAGTGTTAGGGTTGTAGGTAGGGTTACGGTTAGGGTTAGCGGTTTAGAATTAGGGTTAGGGATTAGGTGTCACAGTGATGACTAGGAGATAGGGTTAGAATTATGGGATAGGGGTTGTTCTCAGGAAATGGGTTATGCATTAACGTTAGGATAAGAGGTTAAAGTTAGGTGCATGGTGAGGTTTACGTGTTAAGGGGAGAAATAGGAACAGGGTTGGGTGTTATGTTCAGGGTTAGGGTTATCTGTTAAAGGTATTGTTTATGCTTAGCGCACGGGCCCTGTCTGCATTAGGCGGGCGGGGGGAGTTTAGGGGGCTGGGATTGTACCCGGGAACCCACTCTATCATACTCTGGGTATGGGCCCGTGGGTTTCATGCAGGACACAGTGGTAGAGCCTCCTTTCACGCATGGCATGGGAGGATTGCAGGCTTTCTAAACTCTAAGAAAGCAAGAAGTCTGAGAATTAGATTTAGGGTTAGGATTCTGGTTAGGGTTAAGGATGAAGTTTAGTGTTAGGGTGAGGGCTTAGGGTTAGGGATTAGGGTTAGGGTTAAAGGTTACTCTTAGGTTTAACGGTTACACTTTGGTTTAGGGTTGAGGTTTACGGTTAGGGTTAAGATGAGTGGTTAGGATTTGGTACAGGGTTAGGGTTAAGTGTTAGGTTTAGGGTTGAAGATTAGGATTAGGGTTAGGATTAAAAGTTAGCGTGAGAGTTAACGTTTAGGGTTAAGGTTAAGAGTTAGGGTTTAGGGTTAGGGTTAGGGTTAGTTTTAGGGTTAGAGTTATGTGCTATGGTTTGTGTTAGAGGTTAGGGTTAGGTTTACTGGTCACGGTTAGGGTTACGTTTAGGGGTTAGCATTAGTTTTAGGGTTAGGGTTAAGGGATAGGATTAGGGTTAAGTGTTGGGCTTAGTGTTAGGGCTTAGTGTTAGGGTTATCATTAAGGATTAGGTTAAGGTTAGGGTCAGTGTTAAGATTTAGGGTGAGGGTTAACGGTTAGGGTAAAGGTTAAGCGTTAGGGTTAGGGATTAGTGATTAGGGTTTTTGGTTAGTGTTAGGGTTAGCGGTTAGGAGTTAGTGTTTTCTGAAGGGGTATGGTTAGAATTAGGATTGGGGTTAGAGTTAGGGTGAGGTATAGGGGTTAGGTTTAGGGGTTAGTTTTAGGGTAAAAGGATAGGATTAGGGTTACGGGTTGGGCTTAGGTTTAGGGTTAAAGTTTACTGCTAGGGTTAGGGATAGGGTTCAGGGTTAGCTTTAGGGGTTCTGGTTAGGGTTAGGTGTTATGTTAGTGTCAGGGTTAGGTCTAGTCGTGAGGGTAAGGTTTAGGGTTAGCTTTAAGAGCTAGGGTTAGGTTTAATGGTTAGGATTAGGATTAGGGTTAAGGGTTAGGGTAAGGCTTAGGGGTTAGGGTGAAGGGTTAGGGTCAAGGGTTAGGGGTTTTGTTAGGCATAGCGTTGGGGTTAGAAGTAAGGGTTACTGTCAGTGTTAGGGTTTTAGGTAGGGTTACGGTTAGGGTTAGCGGTTTAGAATTAGGGTTAGGGATTAGGTGTCACAGTGATGACTAGGAGATAGGGTTAGAATTATGGGATAGGGGTTGTTCTCAGGAAATGGGTTATGCATTAACGTTAGGATAAGAGGTTAAAGTTAGGCGCACGGTGAGGTTTACGTGTTAAGGGGAGAAATAGGAACAGGGTTGGGTGTTATGTTCAGGGTTAGGGTTATCTGTTAAAGGTATTGTTTATGCTTAGCGCACTGGCCCTGTCTGCATTAGGCGGGCGGGGGAAGTTTAGGGGGCTGGGATTGTACCCGGGAACCCACTCTATCATACTCTGGGTATGGGCCCGTGCGTTTCATGCAGGACACAGTGGTAGAGCCTCCTTTCACGCATGGCATGGGAGGATTGCAGGCTTTCTAAACTCTAAGAAAGCAAGAAGTCTGAGAATTAGATTTAGGGTTAGGATTATGGTTAGTGTTAAGGATGAAGTTTAGTGTTAGGGTGAGGGCTTAGGGTTAGGGAATAGGGTTAGGGTTAAAGGTTACTCTTAGGTTTAACGGTTACACTTTGGTTTAGGGTTGAGGTTTACGGTTAGGGTTAAGATGAGGGGTTAGGGTTTGGTACAGGGTTAGGATTAAGTGTTAGGTTTAGGGTTGAAGATTAGGATTAGGGTTAGGATGAACGGTTAGCGTGAGAGTTAGCGCTTAGGGTTAAGGTTAAGAGTTAGGGTTCAGGGTAAGGGTTAGGGTTAGTTTTAGGGTTAGAGTTATGTGCTATGGTTTGTGTTAGAGGTTAGGGTTAGGTTTACTGGTCACGGTTAGGGTTACGTTTAGGGGTTAGCATTAGGGTTAGGGTTATGGTTAGGGTTAAGGCATAGGATTAGGGTTAAGTGTTGGGCTTAGGGTTAGGGTTTAGTGTTAAGGTTAGCATTAAGGATTAGGGTTAGGGTCAGGGTTAAATGCTTGGGTGCGGGTAATGGTTAGGGTCAGGGTTTAGGTTCACGGATAGGGTTAGTGTTAAGGGTTACGGGTAGGTTTAGGGTTCAGTGTTAGTGTTAGCATTAGGGCTTAAGGTTAGGATTAGGCGGTAGGTTAGATTTAAGGTTAGATCTAGGCGTTAGGGTAAGGGCTAGCGTTAGGGTTAAGAGATAGGGTTAGGTTTAATGCTTAGGATTAGGGTTAGGGTTTGGGGTTAAAGTAAGTGTCAGGGGTTAGGTTTAAGGATCGAAGGTTAGGGTTATTTTTAGCTGTAGTGTTAGGGTTAGGGATAAGGGATCCCATTAGCATTAAGGGTCTTCCTTACTGTAGGGTTAAGGGTTAGGCTTAGAGTTAAAGGTTAAGGTTAGGGTCAGTGTTAAGATTTAGGGTGAGGGTTAACGGTTAGGGTAAAGGTTAAGCGTTAGGGTTAGGGATTAGTGATTAGGGTTTTTGGTTAGTGTTAGGGTTAGCGGTTAGGAGTTAGTGTTTTCTGAAGGGGTATGGTTAGAATTAGGATTGGGGTTAGAGTTAGGGTGAGGTATAGGGGTTAGGTTTAGGGGTTAGTTTTAGGGTAAAAGGATAGGATTAGGGTTACGGGTTGGGCTTAGGTTTAGGGTTAAAGTTTACTGCTAGGTTTAGGGATAGGGTTCAGGGTTAGCTTTAGGGGTTCTGGTTAGGGTTAGGTGTTAGGTTAGTGTCAGGGTTAGGTCTAGTCGTGAGGGTAAGGTTTAGGGTTAGCTTTAAGAGCTAGGGTTAGGTTTAATGGTTAGGATTAGGATTAGGTTAAGGGTTAGGGTAAGGCTTAGGGGTTAGGGTGAAGGGTTAGGGTCAAGGGTTAGGGTTTTTGTTAGGCATAGCGTTGGGGTTAGAAGTAAGGGTTACTGTCAGTGTTAGGGTTGTAGGTAGGGTTACGGTTAGGGTTAGCGGTTTAGAATTAGGGTTAGGGATTAGGTGTCACAGTGATGACTAGGAGATAGGGTTAGAATTATGGGATAGGGGTTGTTCTCAGGAAATGTGTTATGCATTAACGTTAGGATAAGAGGTTAAAGTTAGGCGCACGGTGAGGTTTACGTGTTAAGGGGAGAAATAGGAACAGGGTTGGGTGTTATGTTCAGGGTTAGGGTTATCTGTTAAAGGTATTGTTTATGCTTAGCGCACGGGCCCTGTCTGCATTAGGTGGGCGGGGGGAGTTTAGGAGGCTGGGATTGTACCCGGGAACCCACTCTATCATGCTCTGCGTATGGGCCCGTGGGTTTCATGCAGGACACAGTGGTAGAGCCTCCTTTCACGCATGGCATGGGATGATTGCAGGCTTTCTAAAATCTAAGAAAGCAAGTCTGAGAATTAGATTTAGGGTTAGGATTCTGGTTAGGGTTAAGGATGAAGTTTAGTGTTAGGGTGAGGGCTTAGGGTTAGGGAATAGGGTTAGGGTTAAAGGTTACTCTTAGGTTTAACGGTTACACTTTGGTTTAGGGTTGAGGTTTACGGTTAGGGTTAAGATGAGGGGTTAGGTTTTGGTACAGGGTTAGGGTTAAGTGTTAGGTTTACGGTTGAAGATTAGGATTAGGGTTAGGATTAAATGTTAGCGTGAGAGTTAACGCTTAGGGTTAAGGTTAAGAGTTAGGGTTTAGGGTTAGGGTTAGGGTTAGGGTTAATTTTAGGGTTAGAGTTATGTGCTATGGTTTGTGTTAGAGGTTAGGTTTAGGGTTACTGGTCACGGTTAGGGTTACGTTTAGGGCGTGCATTAGGGTTAGTGTTAGGGTTAAGGGATAGGATTAGGGATAAGTGTTGGGCTTAGGGTTAGGGTTTAGTGTTAGGGTTAGCATTAAGGATTAGGGTTAGTGTCAGGGTTAAATGCTTGGGTGTGGGTAATGGTTAGGGTCAGGGTTAAGGTTCACGGATAGGGTTAGTGTTAAGGGTTACGGGTAGGTTTAGGGTTCAGGGTTACGGTTAGCATTAGTGCTTAAGGTTAGGATTAGGCGGTAGGTTAGATTTAGGTTTAGATCTAGGCGTTAGGGTAAGGGCTAGCGTTAGGGTTACGAGATAGGGTTAGGTTTAATGCTTAGGATTAGGGTTAGGGTTTGGGGTTAAAGTAAGTATTAGGGGTTAGGTTTAAGGATCAAAGGTTAGGGTTACTTTTAGCTGTAGTGTTAGGGTTAGGGATAAGGGATCCCATTAGCATTAAGTGTCTTCCTTACTGTAGGGTTAAGGGTTAGGCTTAGAGTTAAAGGTTAAGGTTAGGGTCAGTGTTAAGATTTAGGGTGAGGGTTAACGGTTAGGGTAAAGGTTAAGCGTTAGGGTTAGGGATTAGTGATTAGGGTTTTTGGTTAGTGTTAGGGTTAGCGGTTAGGAGTTAGTGTTTTCTGAAGGGGTATGGTTAGAATTAGGATTGGGGTTAGAGTTAGGGTGAGGTATAGGGGTTAGGTTTAGGGGTTAGTTTTAGGGTAAAAGGATAGGATTAGGGTTACGGGTTGGGCTTAGGTTTAGGGTTAAAGTTTACTGCTAGGTTTAGGGATAGGGTTCAGGGTTAGCTTTAGGGGTTCTGGTTAGGGTTAGGTGTTAGGTTAGTGTCAGGGTTAGGTCTAGTCGTGAGGGTAAGGTTTAGGGTTAGCTTTAAGAGCTAGGGTTAGGTTTAATGGTTAGGATTAGGATTAGGTTAAGGGTTAGGGTAAGGCTTAGGGGTTAGGGTGAAGGGTTAGGGTCAAGGGTTAGGGTTTTTGTTAGGCATAGCGTTGGGGTTAGAAGTAAGGGTTACTGTCAGTGTTAGGGTTGTAGGTAGGGTTACGGTTAGGGTTAGCGGTTTAGAATTAGGGTTAGGGATTAGGTGTCACAGTGATGACTAGGAGATAGGGTTAGAATTATGGGATAGGGGTTGTTCTCAGGAAATGTGTTATGCATTAACGTTAGGATAAGAGGTTAAAGTTAGGCGCACGGTGAGGTTTACGTGTTAAGGGGAGAAATAGGAACAGGGTTGGGTGTTATGTTCAGGGTTAGGGTTATCTGTTAAAGGTATTGTTTATGCTTAGCGCACGGGCCCTGTCTGCATTAGGTGGGCGGGGGGAGTTTAGGAGGCTGGGATTGTACCCGGGAACCCACTCTATCATGCTCTGCGTATGGGCCCGTGGGTTTCATGCAGGACACAGTGGTAGAGCCTCCTTTCACGCCTGGCATGGGATGATTGCAGGCTTTCTAAAATCTAAGAAAGCAAGTCTGAGAATTAGATTTAGGGTTAGGATTCTGGTTAGGGTTAAGGATGAAGTTTAGTGTTAGGGTGAGGGCTTAGGGTTAGGGAATAGGGTTAGGGTTAAAGGTTACTCTTAGGTTTAACGGTTACACTTTGGTTTAGGGTTGAGGTTTACGGTTAGGGTTAAGATGAGGGGTTAGGTTTTGGTACAGGGTTAGGGTTAAGTGTTAGGTTTACGGTTGAAGATTAGGATTAGGGTTAGGATTAAATGTTAGCGTGAGAGTTAACGCTTAGGGTTAAGGTTAAGAGTTAGGGTTTAGGGTTAGGGTTAGGGTTAGGGTTAATTTTAGGGTTAGAGTTATGTGCTATGGTTTGTGTTAGAGGTTAGGGTTAGGGTTACTGGTCACGGTTAGGGTTACGTTTAGGGCGTGCATTAGGGTTAGTGTTAGGGTTAAGGGATAGGATTAGGGATAAGTGTTGGGCTTAGGGTTAGGGTTTAGTGTTAGGGTTAGCATTAAGGATTAGGGTTAGTGTCAGGGTTAAATGCTTGGGTGTGGGTAATGGTTAGGGTCAGGGTTAAGGTTCACGGATAGGGTTAGTGTTAAGGGTTACGGGTAGGTTTAGGGTTCAGGGTTACGGTTAGCATTAGTGCTTAAGGTTAGGATTAGGCGGTAGGTTAGATTTAGGTTTAGATCTAGGCGTTAGGGTAAGGGCTAGCGTTAGGGTTACGAGATAGGGTTAGGTTTAATGCTTAGGATTAGGGTTAGGGTTTGGGGTTAAAGTAAGTATTAGGGGTTAGGTTTAAGGATCAAAGGTTAGGGTTACTTTTAGCTGTAGTGTTAGGGTTAGGGATAAGGGATCCCATTAGCATTAAGGGTCTTCCTTACTGTAGGGTTAAGGGTTGGGCTTAGAGTTAAAGGTTAAGGTTAGGGTCAGTGTTAAGATTTAGGGTGAGGGTTAACGGTCAGGGTAAAGGTTAAGCGTTAGGGTTAGGGATTAATGATTAGGGTTTTTGGTTAGTGTTAGGGTTAGCGGTTAGGAGTTAGTGTTTTCTGAAGGGGTATGGTTAGAATTAGGATTGGGGTTAGAGTTAGGGTGAGGTATAGGGGTTAGGTTTAGGGGTTAGTTTTAGGGTAAAAGGATAGGATTAGGGTTACAGGTGGGGCTTAGGTTTAGGGTTAAAGTTTACTGCTAGGGTTAGGGATAGGGTTCAGGGTTAGCTTTAGGGGTTCTGGTTAGGGTTAGGTGTTAGGTTAGTGTCAGGGTTAGGTCTAGTCGTGAGGGTAAGGTTTAGAGTTAGCTTTAAGAGCTAGGGTTAGGTTTAATGGTTAGGATTAGGATTAGGGTTAAGGGTTAGGGTAAGGCTTAGGGGTTAGGGTGAAGGGTTAGGGTCAAGGGTTAGGGTTTTTGTTAGGCATAGCATTGGGGTTAGAAGTAAGGTTTACTGTCAGTGTTAGGGTTGTAGGTAGGGTTACAGTTAGGGTTAGCGGTTTAGAATTAGGGTTAGGGATTAGGTGTCACAGTGATGACTAGGAGATAGGGTTAGAATTATGGGATAGGGGTTGTTCTCAGGAAATGGGTTATGCATTAACGTTAGGATAAGAGGTTAAAGTTAGGCGCATGGTGAGGTTTACGTGTTAAGGGGAGAAATAGGAACAGGGTTGGGTTTTATGTTCAGGGTTCGGGTTATCTGTTAAAGTTATTGTTTATGCTTAGCGCACGGGCCCTGTCTGCATTAGGCGGGCGGGGGGAGTTTAGGGGGCTGCGATTGTACCCGGGAACCCACTCTATCATACTCTGGGTATGGGCCCGTGGGTTTCATGCAGGACACAGTGGTAGAGCCTCCTTTCACGCATGGCATGGGAGGATTGCAGGCTTTCTAAACTCTAAGAAAGCAAGAAGTCTGAGAATTAGATTTAGGGTTAGGATTCTGGTTAGGGTTAAGGATGAAGTTTAGTGTTAGGGTGAGGGCTTAGGGTTAGGGATTAGGGTTAGGGTTAAAGGTTACTCTTAGGTTTAACGGTTACACTTTGGTTTAGGGTTGAGGTTTACGGTTAGGGTTAAGATGAGTGGTTAGGATTTGGTACAGGGTTAGGGTTAAGTGTTAGGTTTAGGGTTGAAGATTAGGATTATGGTTAGGATTAAAAGTTAGCTTGAGAGTTAACGTTTAGGGTTAAGGTTAAGAGTTAGGGTTTAGGGTTAGGGTTAGGGTTAGTTTTAGGGTTAGAGTTATGTGCTATGGTTTGTGTTAGAGGTTAGGGTTAGGTTTACTGGTCACGGTTAGGGTTACGTTTAGGGGTTAGCATTAGTTTTAGGGTTAGGGTTAAGGCATAGGATTAGGGTTAAGTGTTGGGCTTAGGGTTAGGGCTTAGTGTCAGGGTTATCATTAAGGATTAGGTTAAGGTTAGGGTCAGTGTTAAGATTTAGGGTGAGGGTTAACGGTTAGGGTAAAGGTTAAGCGTTAGGGTTAGGGATTAGTGATTAGGGTTTTTGGTTAGTGTTAGGGTTAGCGGTTAGGAGTTAGTGTTTTCTGAAGGGGTATGGTTAGAATTAGGATTGGGGTTAGAGTTAGGGTGAGGTATAGGGGTTAGGTTTAGGGGTTAGTTTTAGGGTAAAAGGATAGGATTAGGGTTACGGGTTGGGCTTAGGTTTAGGGTTAAAGTTTCCTGCTGGAGTTAGGGATAGGGTTCAGGGTTAGCTTTAGGGTTTCTGGTTAGGGTTAGGTCTTAGGTTAGTGTCAGGGTTAGGTCTAGTCGTGAGGGTAAGGTTTAGGGTTAGCTTTAAGAGCTAGGGTTAGGTTTAATGGTTAGGATTAGGATTAGGGTTAAGGGTTAGGGTAAGGCTTAGGGGTTATGGTCAAGGGTTAGGGTCAAGGGTTAGGGTTTTGTTAGGCATAGCGTTGGGGTTAGAAGTAAGGGTTACTGTCAGTGTTAGGGTTGTAGGTAGGGTTACGGTTAGGGTTAGCGGTTTAGAATTAGGGTTAGGGATTAGGTGTCACAGTGATGACTAGGAGATAGGGTTAGAATTATGGGATAGGGGTTGTTCTCAGGAAATGGGTTATGCATTAACGTTAGGATAAGAGGTTAAAGTTAGGCGCACGGTGAGGTTTACGTGTTAAGGGGAGAAATAGGAACAGGGTTGGGTGTTATGTTCAGGGTTAGGGTTATCTGTTAAAGGTATTGTTTATGCTTAGCGCACGGGCCCTGTCTGCATTAGACGGGCGTGGGGAGTTTAGGGGGCTGCGATTGTACCCGGGAACCCACTCTATCATACTCTGGGTATGGGCCCGTGGGTTTCATGCAGGACACAGTGGTAGAGCCTCCTTTCACGCATGGCATGGGAGGATTGCAGGCTTTCTAAACTCTAAGAAAACAAGAAGTCTGAGAATTAGATTTAGGGTTAGGATTCTGGTTAGGGTTAAGGATGAAGTTTAGTGTTAGGGTGAGGGCTTAGGGTTAGGGAATAGGGTTAGTGTTAAAGGTTACTCTTAGTTTTAACGGTTACACTTCGGTTTAGGGTTGAGGTTTACGGTTAGGGTTAAGATGAGGGGTTAGGGTTTGGTACAGGGTTAGGATTAAGTGTTAGGTTTAGGGTTGAAGATTAGAATTAGGGTTAGGATGAACGGTTAGCGTGAGAGTCAGCGCTTAGGGTTAAGGTTAAGAGTTAGGGTTCAGGGTAAGGGTTAGGGTTAGTTTTAGGGTTAGAGTTATGTGCTATGGTTTGTGTTAGAGGTTAGGGTTAGGTTTACTGGTCACGGTTAGGGTTACGTTTAGGGGTTAGCATTAGGGTTAGGTTTATGGTTAGGGTTAAGGCATAGGATTAGGGTTAAGTGTTTGGCTTAGGGTTAGGGTTTAGTGTTAAGGTTACCATTAAGGATTAGGGTTATGGTCAGGGTTAAATGCTTGGGTGCGGGTAATGGTTAGAGTCAGGGTTTAGGTTCACGGATAGGGTTAGTGTTAAGGGTTACGGGTAGGTTTACGGTTCAGTGTTAGTGTAAGCATTAGGGCTTAAGGTTAGGATTAGGCGGTAGGTTAGATTTAGGGTTAGATCTAGGCGTTAGGGTAAGGGCTAGCGTTAGGGTTAAGAGATAGGGTTAGGTTTAATGCTTAGGATTAGGGTTAGGGTTTGGGGTTAAAATAAGTGTCAGGGGTTAGGTTTAAGGATTGAAGGTTAGGGTTATTTTTAGCTGTAGTGTTAGCGTTAGGGATAAGGGATCCCATTAGCATTAAGTGTCTTCCTTACTGTAGGGTTAAGGGTTAGGCTTAGAGTTAAAGGTTAAGGTTAGGGTCAGTGTTAAGATTTAGGGTGAGGGTTAACGGTTAGGGTAAAGGTTAAGCGTTAGGGTTAGGGATTAGTGATTAGGGTTTTTGGTTAGTGTTAGGGTTAGCGGTTAGGAGTTAGTGTTTTCTGAAGGGGTATGGTTAGAATTAGGATTGGGGTTAGAGTTAGGGTGAGGTATAGGGGTTAGGTTTAGGGGTTAGTTTTAGGGTAAAAGGATAGGATTGGGGTTACGGGTTGGGCTTAGGTTTAGGGTTAAAGTTTATTGCTGGGGTTAGGGATAGGGTTCAGGGTTAGCTTTAGGGGTTCTGGTTAGGGTTAGGTGTTAGGTTAGTGTCAGGGTTAGGTCTAGTCGTGAGGGTAAGGTTTAGGGTTAGCTTTAAGAGCTAGGGTTAGGTTTAATGGTTAGGATTAGGATTAGGGTTTAGGGTTAGGGTAAGGCTTAGGGGTTAGGGTGAAGGGTTAGGGTCAAGGGTTAGGGTTTTTGTTAGGCATAGCGTTGGGGTTAGAAGTAAGGGTTACTGTCAGTGTTAGGGTTGTAGGTAGGGTTACGGTTAGGGTTAGCGGTTTAGAATTAGGGTTAGGGATTAGGTGTCACAGTGATGACTAGGAGATAGGGTTAGAATTATGGGATAGGGGTTGTTCTCAGGAAATGGGTTATGCATTAACGTTAGGATAAGAGGTTAAAGTTAGGCGCACGGTGAGGTTTACGTGTTAAGGGGAGAAATAGGAACAGGGTTGGGTGTTATGTTCAGGGTTAGGGTTATCTGTTAAAGGTATTGTTTATGCTTAGCGCACGGGCCCTGTCTGCAGTAGGCGGGCGGGGGGAGTTTAGGGGGCTGGGATTGTACCCGGGAACCCACTCTATCATACTCTGGGTATGGGCCCGTGGGTTTCATGCAGGACACAGTGGTAGAGCATCCTTTCACGCATGGCATGGGAGGATTGCAGGCTTTCTAAACTCTAAGAAAGCAAGAAGTCTGAGAATTAGATTTAGGATTAGGATTCTGGTTAGGGTTAAGGATGAAGTTTAGTGTTAGGGTGAGGGCTTAGGGTTAGGGAATAGGGTTAGGGTTAAAGGTTACTCTTAGGTTTAACGATTACACTTTGGTTTAGGGTTGAGGTTTACGGTTAGGGTTAAGATGAGGGGTTAGGGTTTGGTACAGGGTTAGGATTAAGTGTTAGGTTTAGGGTTGAAGATTAGGATTAGGGTTAGGATGAACGGTTAGCGTGAGAGTTAGCGCTTAGGGTTAAGGTTAAGAGTTAGGGTTGAGGGTAAGGGTTAGGGTTAGTTTTAGGGTTAGAGTTATGTGCTATGGTTTGTGTTAGAGGTTAGGGTTAGGTTTACTGGTCACGGTTAGGGTTACGTTTAGGGGGTAGCATTAGGGTTAGGGTTATGGTTAGGGTTAAGGCATAGGATTAGGGTTAAGTGTTGGGCTTAGGGTTAGGGTTTAGTGTTAAGGTTAGCATTAAGGATTAGGGTTAGGGTCAGGGTTAAATGCTTGGGTGCGGGTAATGGTTAGGGTCAGGGTTTAGGTTGACGGATAGGGTTAGTGTTAAGGGTTACGGGTAGGTTTACGGTTCAGTGTTAGTGTAAGCATTAGGGCTTAAGGTTAGGATTAGGCGGTAGGTTAGATTTAAGGTTAGATCTAGGCGTTAGGGTAAGGGCTAGCGTTAGGGTTAACAGATAGGGTTAGGTTTAATGCTTAGGATTAGGGTTAGGGTTTGGGGTTAAAGTAAGTGTCAGGGGTTAGGTTTAAGGATCGAAGGTTAGGGTTATTTTTAGCTGTAGTGTTAGGGTTAGGGATAAGGGATCCCATTAGCATTAAGGGTCTTCCTTACTGTAGGGTTAAGGTTTAGGCTTAGAGTTAAAGGTTAAGGTTAGGGTCAGTGTTAAGATTTAGGGTGAGGGTTAACGGTTAGGGTAAAGGTTAAGCGTTAGGGTTAGGGATTAGTGATTAGGGTTTTTGGTTAGTGTTAGGGTTAGCGGTTAGGAGTTAGTGTTTTATGAAGGGGTATGGTTAGAATTAGGATTGGGGTTAGAGTTAGGGTGAGGTATAGGGGTTAGGTTTAGGGGTTAGTTTTAGGGTAAAAGGATAGGATAAGGGTTACGGGTTGGGCTTAGGTTTAGGGTTAAAGTTTACTGCTAGGGTTAGGGATAGGGTTCAGGGTTAGCTTTAGGGGTTCTGGTTAGGGTTAGGTGTTAGGTTAGTGTCAGGGTTAGGTCTAGTCGTGAGGGTAAGGTTTAGGGTTAGCTTTAAGAGCTAGGGTTAGGTTTAATGGTTAGGATTAGGATTAGGGTTAAGGGTTAGGGTAAGGCTTAGGGGTTAGGGTGAAGGGTTAGGGTCAAGGGTTAGGGTTTTTGTTAGGCATAGCGTTGGGGTTAGAAGTAAGGGTTACTGTCAGTGTTAGGGTTGTAGGTAGGGTTACGGTTAGGGTTAGCGGTTTAGAATTAGGGTTAGGGATTAGGTGTCACAGTGATGACTAGGAGATAGGGTTAGAATTATGGGATAGGGGTTGTTCTCAGGAAATGGGTTATGCATTAACGTTAGGATAAGAGGTTAAAGTTAGGCGCACGGTGAGGTTTACGTGTTAAGGGGAGAAATAGGAACAGGGTTGGGTGTTATGTTCAGGGTTAGGGTTATCTGTTAAAGGTATTGTTTATGCTTAGCGCACGGGCCCTGTCTGCATTAGGCGGGCGGGGGGAGTTTAGGGGGATGGGATTGTACCCGGGAACCCACTCTATCATACTCTGGGTATGGGCCCGTGGGTTTCATGCAGGACACAGTGGTAGAGCCTCCTTTCACGCATGGCATGGGAGGATTGCAGGCTTTCTAAACTCTAAGAAAGCAAGAAGTCTGAGAATTAGATTTAGGGTTAGGATTCTGGTTAGGGTTAAGGATGAAGTTTAGTGTTAGGGTGAGGGCTTAGGGTTAGGGAATAGGGTTAGGGTTAAAGGTTACTCTTAGGTTTAACGATTACACTTTGGTTTAGGGTTGAGGTTTACGGTTAGGGTTAAGATGAGGGGTTAGGGTTTGGTACAGGGTTAGGATTAAGTGTTAGGTTTAGGGTTGAAGATTAGGATTAGGGTTAGGATGAACGGTTAGCGTGAGAGTTAGCGCTTAGGGTTAAGGTTAAGAGTTAGGGTTGAGGGTAAGGGTTAGGGTTAGTTTTAGGGTTAGAGTTATGTGCTATGGTTTGTGTTAGAGGTTAGGGTTAGGTTTACTGGTCACGGTTAGGGTTACGTTTAGGGGGTAGCATTAGGGTTAGGGTTATGGTTAGGGTTAAGGCATAGGATTAGGGTTAAGTGTTGGGCTTAGGGTTAGGGTTTAGTGTTAAGGTTAGCATTAAGGATTAGGGTTAGGGTCAGGGTTAAATGCTTGGGTGCGGGTAATGGTTAGGGTCAGGGTTTAGGTTCACGGATAGGGTTAGTGTTAAGGGTTACCGGTAGGTTTAGGGTTCAGGGTTAGTGTTAGCATTAGGGCTTAAGGTTAGGATTAGGCGGTAGGTTAGATTTAGGGTTAGATCTAGGCGTTAGGGTAAGGGCTAGCGTTAGGGTTAACAGATAGGGTTAGGTTTAATGCTTAGGATTAGGGTTAGGGTTTGGGGTTAAAGTAAGTGTTAGGGGTTAGGTTTAAGGATCCAAGGTTAGGGTTATTTTTAGCTGTAGTGTTAGGGTTAGGGATAAGGGATCCCATTAGCATTAAGGGTCTTCCTTACTGTAGGGTTAAGGGTTAGGCTTAGAGTTAAAGGTTAAGGTTAGGGTCAGTGTTAAGATTTAGGGTGAGGGTTAACGGTTAGGGTAAAGGTTAAGCGTTAGGGTTAGGGATTAGTGATTAGGGTTTTTGGTTAGTGTTAGGGTTAGCGGTTAGGAGTTAGTGTTTTATGAAGGGGTATGGTTAGAATTAGGATTGGGGTTAGAGTTAGGGTGAGGTATAGGGGTTAGGTTTAGGGGTTAGTTTTAGGGAAAAAGGATAGGATTAGGGTTACGGGTTGGGCTTAGGTTTAGGGTTAAAGTTTACTGCTAGGGTTAGGGATAGGGTTGAGGGTTAGCCTTAGGGGTTCTGGTTAGGGTTAGGTGTTAGGTTAGTGTCAGGGTTAGGTCTAGTCGTGAGGGTAAGGTTTAGGGTTAGCTTTAAGATCTAGGGATAGGTTTAATGGTTAGGATTAGGATTAGGGTTAAGGGTTAGGGTAAGGCTTAGGGGTTAGGGTGAAGGGTTAGGGTCAAGGGTTAGGGTTTTTGTTAGGCATAGCGTTGGGGTTAGAAGTAAGGGTTACTGTCAGTGTTAGGGTTGTAGGTAGGGTTACGGTTAGGGTTAGCGGTTTAGAATTAGGGTTAGGGATTAGGTGTCACAGTGATGACTAGGAGATAGGGTTAGAATTATGGGATAGGGGTTGTTCTCAGGAAATGGGTTATGCATTAACGTTAGGATAAGAGGTTAAAGTTAGGCGCACGGTGAGGTTTACGTGTTAAGGGGAGAAATAGGAACAGGGTTGGGTGTTCTGTTCAGGGTTAGGGTTATCTGTTAAAGGTATTGTTTATGCTTAGCGCACCGGCCATGTCTGCATTAGGGGGGTGGAGGGAGTTTAGGGGGCTGGGATTGTACCCGGGAACCCACTCTATCATACTCTGGGTATGGGCCCATGGGTTTCATCCAGGACACAGGGGTAGAGCCTCCTTTCACGCATGGCATGGGAGGATTGCAGGCTTTCTAAACTCTAAGAAAGCAAGAAGTCTGAGAATTATATTTAGGGTTAGGATTCTGGTTAGGGTTAAGGATGAAGTTTAGTGTTAGGGTGAGGGCTTAGGGTTAGGGATTAGGGTTAGGGTTAAAGGATACACTTAGGTTTAACGGTTACACTTTGACTTAGGGTTGAGGTTTACGGTTAGGGTTAAGATGAGGGGTTAGGGTTTGGTACAGGGTTAGGGTTAAGTGTTAGGTTTAGGGTTGAAGATTAGGATTAGGGTTAGGATTAAAGGTTAGCGTGAGAGTTAGCGCTTAGGGTTAAGGTTAAGAGTTAGGGTTTAGGTTTAGGGTTAGGGTTACGGTTAGTTTTAGGGTTAGAGTTATGTGCTATGGTTTGTGTTAGAGGTTAGGGTTAGGTTCAGTGGTCACGGTTAGGGTTACCTTTAGGGGGTAGCATTAGAGTTAGGGTTAGGGTTAAGGGATAGGATTAGGGTTAAGTGATGGGCTTAGGGTTAGGGTTTATTGTTAGGTTTATCATTAAGGATTAGGGTTAGAATCAGGGTTAAATGCTAGGGTGCGAGTAATGGTTAGGGTCAGGGTTAAGGTTCACGGATAGGGTTAGTGTTAAGGGTTACGGGCAGGTTTAGGGTTCAGGGTTAGTGTTAGTTTTAGGGCTTAAGGTTAGGATTAGGCGATAGGTTAGATTTAGGGTTAGATCTAGGCGTTAGGGTAAGGGCTAGCGTTAGAGTTAAGAGATAGGGTTAGGTTTAATGCTTAGGATTAGGGTTAGGGTTTGGGGTTAAAGTAAGTGATAGGGGTCAGGTTTAAGGATCCAAGGTTAGGGTTATTTTTAGCTGTAGTGTTAGGGTTAGGGATAAGGGATCCCATTAGCATTAAGGGTCTTCCTTACTGTAGGATTAAGGGTTAGGCTTAGAGTTAAAGGTTAAGGTTAGGGTCAGTGTTAAGATTTAGGGTGAGGGTTAACGGTTAGGGTAAAGGTTAAGCGTTAGGGTTAGGGATTAGTGATTAGGGTTTTTGGTTAGTGTTAGGGTTAGCGGTTAGGAGTTAGTGTTTTATGAAGGGGTATGGTTAGAATTAGGATTGGGGTTAGATTTAGGGTGAGGTATAGGGGTTAGGTTTAGGGGTTAGTTTTAGGGTAAAAGGATAGGATTGGGGTTACGGGTTGGGCTTAGGTTTAGGGTTAAAGTTTATTGCTGGGGTTAGGGATAGGTTTCAGGGTTAGCTTTAGGGGTTCTGGTTAGGGTTATGTGTTAGGTTAGTGTCAGGGTTAGGTCTAGTCGTGAGGGTAAGGTTTAGGGTTAATTTTAAGAGCTAGGGTTAGGTTTAATGGTTAGGATTAGGATTAGGGTTAAGGGTTAGGGTAAGGCTTAGGGGTTAGGGTGAAGGGTTAGGGTCAAGGGTTAGGGTTTTTGTTAGGCATAGCGTTGGGGTTAGAAGTAAGGGTTACTGTCAGTGTTAGGGTTGTAGGTAGGGTTACGGTTAGGGTTAGCGGTTTAGAATTAGGGTTAGGGATTAGGTGTCACAGTGATGACTAGGAGATAGGGTTAGAATTATGGGATAGGGGTTGTTCTCAGGAAATGGGTTACGCATTAACGTTAGGATAAGAGGTTAAAGTTAGGGTCACGGTGTGGTTTACGTGTTAAGGGGAGAAATAGGAACAGGGTTGGGTGTTAAGTTCAGGGTTAGGGTTATCTGTTAAAGGTATTGTTTATGCTTAGCGCACTGGCCCTGTCCGCATTAGGCGGGCGGGGGGAGTTTAGGGGGCTGGGATTGTACCCGGGAACCCACTCTATCATACTCTGGGTATGGGCCCGTGGGTTTCATGCAGGACACAGTGGTAGAGCCTCCTTTCACGCATGGCATGGGAGGATTGCAGGCTTTCTAAACTCTAAGAAAGCAAGAAGTCTGAGAATGAGATTTAGGGTTAGGATTCTGGTTAGGGTTAAGGATGAAGTTTAGTGTTAGGGTGAGGGCTTAGGGTTAGGGATTAGGGTTAGGGTTAAAGGTTACTCTTAGGTTTAACGGGTACACTTTGGTTTAGGGTTGAGGTTTACGGTTAGGGTTAAGATGAGGGGTTAGGGTTTGGTACAGGGTTAGGGTTAAGTGTTAGGTTTAGGGCTGAAGATTAAGATTCGGGTTAGGATTAAAGGTTAGCGTGAGAGTTAACGCTTAGGGTTAAGGTTAAGAGTTAGGGTTTAGGGTTAGTGTTAGGGTTAGGGATAGGGTTAGTTTTAGGGTTAGAGTTATGAGCTATGGTTTGTGTTAGAGGTTAGGGTTAGGTTTACTGGTGACGGTTAGGGTTACGTTTAGGGGTTAGCATTAGGGTTAGGGTTAAGGGATAAGATTAGGGTTTAGTGTTGGGCTTAGGGTTATGGTTTAGTGTTAGGGTTATCATTAAGGATTAGGGTTAGGGTCAGGGTTAAATGCTTGGGTGCGTGTAATGGTTAGGGTCAGGGTTAAGGTTCACGGATAGGGTTAGTGTTAAGGGTTATGGGTAGGTTTAGGGTTCAGGGTTAGAGTTAGCATTAGGGCTTAAGAGTTGGATTAGGCGGTAGGTTAGATTTAGGGTTAGATCTAGGCGTTAGGGTAAGGGCTAGCGTTAGGGTTAAGAGATAGGGTTAGGTTTAATGCTTAGGATTAGGGTTAGGGTTTGGGGTTAAAGTAAGTGTTAGGGGTTAGGTTTAAGGATCCAAGGTTAGGGTTATTTTTAGCTGTAGTGTTAGGGTTAGGGATAAGGGATCCCATTAGCATTAAGGGTCTTCCTTACTGTAGGGTTAAGGGTTAGGCTTAGAGTTAAATGTTAAGGTTAGGGTCAGTGTTAAGATTTAGGGTGAGGGTTAACGGTTAGGGTAAAGGTCAAGCGTTAGGGTTAGGGATTAGTGATTAGGGTCTTTGGTTAGTGTTAGGGTTAGCGGTTAGGAGTTAGTGTTTTCTGAAGGGGTATGGTTAGAATTAGGATTGGGGTTAGAGTTAGGGTGAGGTATAGGGGTTAGGTTTAGGGGTTAGTTTTAGGGTAAAAGGATAGGATTAGGGTTACGGGTTGGGCTTAGGTTTAGGGTTAAAGTTTACTGCTAGGGTTAGGGATAGGGTTCAGGGTTAGCTTTAGGGGTTCTGGTTAGGGTTAGGTGTTAGGTTAGTGTCAGGGTTAGGTCTAGTCGTGAGGGTAAGGTTTAGGGTTAGCTTTAAGAGCTAGGGTTAGGTTTAATGGTTAGGATTAGGATTAGGGTTAAGGGTTAGGGTAAGGCTTAGGGGTTAGGGTGAAGGGTTAGGGTCAAGGGTTAGGGTTTTTGTTAGGCATAGCGTTGGGGTTAGAAGTAACGGTTACTGTCAGTGTTAGGGTTGTAGGTAGGGTTACGGTTAGGGTTAGCGGTTTAGAATTAGGGTTAGGGATTAGGTGTCACAGTGATGACTAGGAGATAGGGTTAGAATTATGGGATAGGGGTTGTTCTCAGGAAATGGGTTATGCATTAACGTTAGGATAAGAGGTTAAAGTTAGGCGCACGGTGAGGTTTACGTGTTAAGGGGAGAAATAGGAACAGGGTTGGGTGTTATGTTCAGGGTTAGGGTTATCTGTTAAAGGTATTGTTTATGCTTAGCGCACGGGCCCTGTCTGCATTAGGCGGGCGGGGGGAGTTTAGGGGGCTGGGATTGTACCCGGGAACCCACTCTATCATACTCTGGGTA
The DNA here is from genome assembly GCF_041146395.1 of Eulemur rufifrons. Classification (NCBI taxonomy): domain Eukaryota; kingdom Metazoa; phylum Chordata; class Mammalia; order Primates; family Lemuridae; genus Eulemur; species Eulemur rufifrons. The sequence continues at coordinate 1,256,009 of NC_091011.1, read as the reverse complement.
TGGGCCCGTGGGTTTCATGCAGGACACAGTGGTAGAGCCTCCTTTCACGCATGGCATGGGAGGATTGCAGGCTTTCTAAACTCTAAGAAAGCAAGAAGTCTGAGAATTAGATTTAGAGTTAGGATTCTGGTTAGGGTTAAGGATGAAGTTTAGTGTTAGGGTCAGGGCTTAGGGTTAGGGATTAGGGTTAAGGTTAAAGGTTACTCTTAGGTTTAACAGTTACACTTTGGTTTAGGGTTGAGGTTTACGGTTAGGGTTAAGATGAGGGGTTAGCAAAGTCCACAGAATATACATTCTTCTCATCAGCTCACGGGACATTCTCTAAGATTGACCATGTCCTAGGACATAAATCATGTCTTCAAAAATTCAAAAAAATAGAAATTATACCATGCATCTTCTCAGATCACAGCGAAATAAAAGTAACAATGATCACAAACAGAAACCCTGACTCTTACTCAAAGTCATGGAAGCTAAATAACCTTCTCCTGAATAATTATTCTATAAAAGAAGAAATCAAGATGGAAATCAAAAATTTCTTTGAATTAAATGACAATGGAGATACAACCTATGAAAATCTATGGGATGCAGCTAAAGCAGTCCTGAGAGGAAAATTCATATCCATAAATGCCTATATCAAAAAAACAGAAAACATGCAAATAGACAACCTAACGAATAGACTCAAAGAACTGGAGAAAGAAGAACAGAACGATCCCAAACCCAGCAGAAGGCGAGAAATTACTAAGATCAAATCAGAACTAAATGAAAAGGACAACAAAGAAACTATAAGGGAAATTAATAAAACAAAAAGTTGGTTCTTTGAAAAGATAAACAAAATAGACACACCTCTGGCTAGACTAACCAAGAGCACAAAAGTAAAATCTCTAATAACCTCCATTAGGAACATGAAAGGAGAAATCACAACAGATGCTACAGAGATACAAGATATCATCTATGAATTCTACAAAAATCTTTATGCACACAAACTGGCGAACGTGGAGGAAATGGACAAATTTTTAGAAACACATAGTCTTCCCAGGCTCAACCAGGAAGAAATAGAGTACCTGAACAGACCAATATCAAGAACTGAAATCGAAACAGCAATAAAAAACCTTCCCAAAAAGAAAAGCCCTGGTCCAGATGGGTTCACACCTGAATTTTACCATACATACAAAGAAGAACTGGTGCCCATCCTACATAAACTATTCTCCAATATTGAGAAGGATGGAGTTCTCCCTAACACGTTCTACCAAGCCAATATAACATTAATACCAAAACCTGGAAAGGACACAACAAAAATAGAGAACTACAGACCAATTTCCCTCATGAATATAGATGCAAAAATTTTCAATAAAATACTAGCAAATCGAATCCAAGTACTTATCAAAAAAGTAATCCACCACGACCAAGTGGGCTTCATCCTCGAGATGCAGGGGTGGTTCAACATACGTAAATCTATAAATGTAATTCACCACATAAATAGAAGCAAAAACAAAAACCATATGATACTCTCATTAGATGCAGAAAAAGCATTTGACAAAATTCAACACCCTTTTATGATAAAAACGCTTAACAAAATAGGCATTGATGGAACCTACCTAAAAATGATACAAGCCATATATGACAAACCCACAGCCAACATCATACTGAATGGGGAAAAACTGAAAGCACTCCCACTTAGAACTGGAACCAGACAGGGCTGCCCATTGTCTCCATTACTTTTCAACATAGTATTGGAAGTCCTTGCGAGAGCTATCAGGCAAGAGAGCAGAATCAAGGGAGTCCAAATAGGGAAGGAAGAGATCAAACTCTCACTTTTTGCTGATGATATGATGTTATATCTGGAAAACCCCCAGGATTCAACCAAGAGACTCCTGGAATTGATTAACGAATACAGCAAAGTCTCAGGCTACAAAATTAATATACACAAATCAGAGGCATTTATATATGCCAATAACAGTCAATCGGAAAACCCAATTAAAGACTCAATACCCTTCAAAATAGCAACAAAGAAAATAAAATATCTAGGTATATATCTAACTAAAGAGGTAAAGGACCTCTATAAGGAAAACTATGAAACACTGAGAAAGGAAATAGCAGAACTTGCAAATAGATGGAAAAATATACCATGCTCGTGGATCGGAAGAATCAACATTGTTAAAATGTCTATACTACCCAAAGTGATCTACAGATTCAATGCAATCCCTATTAAATTACCAACATCATTCTTTACAGACATAGAGAAAATAATTATACACTTTGTATGGAATCAAAGAAGACCCCGTATAGCAAAAGCAATTTTAAGCAACAAAAACAAAATGGGAGGTATTAATTTGCCAGACCTCAAACTATACTACAAGGCCGTGGTTCTTAAAACAGCCTGGTATTGGCACAAGTGCAGGGACACAGACCAGTGGAACACAACAGAAAATCCAAATATAGAACCATCCTCATATAGTCACCTAATTTTCGACAAAGCGGGAAAGAATATACTCTGGGGACAAGAATCCCTATTCAACAAATGGTGCTGGGAGAATTGGTTAGCCACTTGTAGAAGACTGAAACAGGACCCACAGCTTTCACCTCTCACAAAAATCAAATCACGGTGGATAACAGACTTAAACCTTAGGCGTGATACCATCAGAATTCTAGAAGAAAATGTAGGAAAGACTCTTACAGACATTGGCCTAGGCAAAGAATTTATGAAGAAGACCCCCAAGGCAATCACAGCAGCAACAAAAATAAATGAATGGGACATGATTAAATTAAAAAGCTTCTGCACAGCCAAAGAAACAGTCCAGAGAATAAACAGACCACCTACAGAATGGGAAAAAATTTTTGCATACTACACATCAGATAAAGGACTGATAACAAGAATCTATTTAGAACTCAGGAAAATCAGCAAGAAAAAATCAAGCAACCCTATCAAAAAGTGGGCAAAGGACATGAATAGAAATTTTTCAAAAGAAGATATAAAAATGGCTAACAAACATATGAAAAAGTGTTCAACATCTCTAATCATCAGGGAAATGCAAATCAAAACCACAATGAGATATCACTTAACCCCAGTGAGAATGGCCTTTATCAAAAAAACCCAAAACAACGCATGTTGGCGTGGGTGTGGAGAGACAGGAACACTAATACACTGCTGGTGGGACTGCAAACTAGTGCAACCTCTGTGGAAAGCATTATGGAGGTATCTTAAACTGATTCAAGTAGACCTGCCATTTGACCCAGCAATCCCATTACTGGGCATATACCCAAAGGAAAAAAGGTCATTCTGTAACAAAGGCACGTGTACCCAAATGTTTATAGCAGCACAATTCACAATAGCAAAGATGTGGAAACAACCCAAATGCCCACCAATACATGATTGGATTAGTAAACTGTGGTATATGTATACCATGGAATACTACTCAGCTATAAGGAATGATGAAGATACAACATCTCTATGGTTCTCCTGGAGAGAGTTGGAACCCATTATATTAAGTGAAGTATCCCAAGAATGGAAAAACAAGCATCACATGTACTCACCAGAAAATTGGTTTCCTTGATCATCACCTAAATACAAATCTGGAAACGACACCAATTGGACATCAGACTGAGGTGGGGGGTGAGGGAGGGGATGGGGGTATGCCTACACAATGAGTGCATTGCGCACCGTTTGGGGAGTGGTAACACTTGAAGGTGCTGACTCGGGAAAGGGGGTGTGGGGATAAAATATGAAACTATTGTTTTTAACTTGCAAAAAAAAAAAAAAAAAAGAATAGTTCAGCCCCTAGGATTCAAAAGTATAACTTCATTTTAATACTTATTTCTGAACCTTTGATACCTTATTATTTTTTGGAAGTGTTGACTGACTATACTTGTCAGCTATTCTTTTCATAGGCAGTGAACACAAAATATGAAATGAAAGACTACTGATTTCCAAAACCAACAAATCCTAGTGTGTGTGTGTGTGTGTGTGTGTGTGTATTATGCGTGTATATGTGTGGGTATACAGGTGTGTGTATTCACCAACAATTCTGTGTTGGTTAACAGTTGGCAATGGTAACATTAGGAGCAAAGAGAATCTTGCTATAGATAAAAGTATTACTGCCTGGGTCTATTAATTCTCTGCACTATTACAAACTGTGTTATTTCAAGCAATTTACCAAGATGAAAATATGTGTTATTTCGTAATAATGTTTTTTAAGTTATTAGAATAAATCAACTTGCTTTTACCTATGTCAGCTTCCTCCTATATATTAACATGGACTTCAATAATTTTACATTAATCTAATTAGTTCATATGCCTATGATGTAAGCTAAAATATTTTAAGGTTGCTTGACTTCTAACCCTCTTATTTTAATGTACTTGTATTTTCCACCAAAAACCTGAATGAAGACAGATATGTGAAAACCACAGCTTTAATATGCAAGAGGACGGCAGCTGTTTATTGAAGGAGCTTTCTTACTGGCAGCCATCCAGATGCTAAATAAAGTTGTTTAAATATTTGCACAAAAAAAAAAAAAAGATGAGGGGTTAGGGTTTGGTACAGGGTTAGGGTTAAGTGTTAGGTTTAGGGTTGAAGATTAGGATTGGGATTAGGATTAAAGGTTAGCGTGAGAGTTAACGCTTAGGGTTAAGGTTAAGAGTTAGGGTTTAGGGTTAGTGTTAGGGTTAGTTTTAGGGTTAGAGTTATGTGCTATGGTTTGTGTTAGAGGTTAGGGTTAGGTTTACTGGTCACGGTTAGGGTTACGTTTAGGGGTTAGTATTAGGGTTAAGGTTAGGGTGAGGGTTAAGGGATAGGATTAGGGTTAAGTGTTGAGCTTAGGGATTGGGTTTAGTGTTACGGTTAGCATTAAGGATTAGGGTTAGGGTCAGGGTTAAATGCTTGGGTGCGGGTAATGGTTAGGGTCAGGGTTAAGGTTCACGGATAGGGTTAGTGTTAAGGGTTACGGGCAGGTTTAGGGTTCAGGGTTAGTGTTAGCATTAAGGCTTAAGGTTAGGATTAGGCGGTAGGTTAGATTTAGGGTCAGATCTAGGCGTTAGGGTAAGGGCTAGCGTTAGGGTTAAGAGATAGGGTTAGGTTTAATGCTTAGGATTAGGGTTAGGGTTTGGGGTTAAAGTAAGTGTTAGGGGTTAGGTTTAAGGATCCAAGGTTAGGGTTATTTTTAGCTGTAGTGTTAGGGTTAGGGATAAGGGATCCCATTAGCATTAAGGGTCTTCCTTACTGTAGGGTTAAGGGTTAGGCTTAGAGTTAAAGGTTAAGGTTAGGGTCAGTGTTAAGATTTAGGGTGAGGGTTAACGGTTAGGGTAAAGGTTAAGCGTTAGGGTTAGGGATTAGTGATTAGGGTTTTTGGTTAGTGTTAGGGTTAGCGGTTAGGAGTTAGTGTTTTATGAAGGGGTATGGTTAGAATTAGGATTGGGGTTAGAGTTAGGGTGAGGTATAGGGGTTAGGTTTAGGGGTTAGTTTTAGGGTAAAAGGATAGGATTAGGGTTACGGGTTGGGCTTAGGTTTAGGGTTAAAGTTTACTGCTAAGGTTAGGGATACGGTTCAGAGTTAGCTTTAGGGGTTCTGGTTAGGGTTAGGTGTTAGGTTAGTGTCAGGTTTAGGTCTAGTCGTGAGGGTAAGGTTTAGGGTTAGCTTTAAGAGCTAGGGTTAGGTGTAATGATTAGGATTAGGATTAGGGTTAAGGGTTAGGGTAAGGCTTAGGGGTTAGGGTGAAGGGTTAGGGTCAAGGGTTAGGGTTTTTGTTAGGCATAGCGTTGGGGTTAGAAGTAAGGGTTACTGTCAGTGTTAGGGTTGTAGGTAGGGTTACGGTTAGGGTTAGCGGTTTAGAATTAGGGTTAGGGATTAGGTGTCACAGTGATGATTAGGAGATAGGGTTAGAATTATGGGATAGGGATTGTTCTCAGGAAATGGGTTATGCATTAACGTTAGGTAAGAGGTTAAAGTTAGGCGCACGGTGAGGTTTACGTGTTAAGGGGAGAAATAGGAACAGGGTTGGGTGTTATGTTCAGGGTTAGGGTTATCTGTTAAAGGTATTGTTTATGCTTAGCGCACGGGCCCTGTCTGCATTAGGCGGGCGGGGGGAGTTTAGGGGGCTGGGATTGTACCGGGGAACCCACTCTATCATACTCTAGGTATGGGCCCGTGGGTTTCATGCAGGACACAGTGGTAGAGCCTCCTTTCACGCATGGCATGGGAGGATTGCAGACTTTCTAAACTCTAAGAAAGCAAGAAGTCTGAGAATTAGATTTAGGGTTAGGATTCTGGTTAGGGTTAAGGATGAAGTTTAGTGTTAGGGTGAGGGCTTAGGGTTAGGGATTAGGGTTAGGGTTAAAGGTTACTCTTAGGTTTAACGGTTACACTTTGGTTTAGGGTTGAGGTTTACGGTTAGGGTTAAGATGAGGGGTTAGGGTTTGGTACTGGGTTAGGGTTAAGTGTTAGGTTTAGGGTTGAAGATTAGGATTAGGGTTAGGATTAAAGGTTAGCGTGAGAGTTAACGCTTAGGGTTAAGGTTAAGAGTTAGTGTTTAGGGTTAGGGTTAGGGATAGGGTAAGTTTTAGGGTTAGAGTTATGTGCTATGATTTGTGTTAGAGGTTAGGGTTAGGTTTACTGGTCACGGTTAGGGTTACGTTTAGGGGTTAGCATTAGGGTTAGGGTTAGGGTTAAGGGATAGGATTAGGGTTAAGTGTTGGGCTTAGGGTTAGGGTTTAGTGTTAGGGTTAGCATTAAGGATTAGGGTTAGGGTCAGGGTTAAATGCTTGGGTGCGGGTTTTGGTTAGGGTCAGGGTTAAGGTTCACGGATAGGGTTAGTGTTAAGGGTTACGGGTAGGTTTAGGGTTCAGGGTTAGTGTTAGCATTAGGGCTTAAGCTTAGGATTAGGCGGTAGGTTAGATTTAGGGTTAGATCTAGGCGTTAGGGTAAGGGCTAGCGTTAGGGTTAAGAGATAGGGTTAGGTTTAATGCTTAGGATTAGGGTTAGGGTTTGGGGTTAAAGTAAGTGTTAGGGGTTAGGTTTAAGGATCCAAGGTTAGGGTTACTTTTAGCTGTAGTGTTAGGGTTAGGGATAAGGGATCCCATTAGCATTAAGGGTCTTCCTTACTGTAGGGTTAAGGGTTAGGCTTAGAGTTAAAGGTTAAGGTTAGGGTCAGTGTTAAGATTTAGGGTGAGGGTTAACGGTTAGGGTAAAGGTTAAGCGTTAGGGTTAGGGATTAGTGATTAGGGTTTTTGGTTAGTGTTAGGGTTAGCGGTTAGGAGTTAGTGTTTTCTGAAGGGGTATGGTTAGAATTAGGATTGGGGTTAGAGTTAGGGTGAGGTATAGGGGTTAGGTTTAGGGGTTAGTTTTAGGGTAAAAGGACAGGATTAGGGTTACGGGTTGGGCTTAGGTTTAGTGTTAAAGTTTACTGCTAGGGTTAGCGATAGGGTTCAGGGTTACCTTTAGGGGTTCTGGTTAGGGTTAGGTGTTAGGTTAGTGTCAGGGTTAGGTCTAGTCGTGAGGGTAAGGTTTAAGGTTAGCTTTAAGAGCTAGGGTTAGGTTTAATGGTTAGGATTAGGATTAGGGTTAAGGGTTAGGGTAAGGCTTAGGGGTTAGGGTGAAGGGTTAGGGTCAAGGGTTAGGGTTTTTTTAGGCATAGCGTTGGGGTTAGAAGTAAGGGTTACTGTCAGTGTAAGGGTTGTAGGTAGGGTTACCGTTAGGGTTAGCGATTTAGAATTAGGGTTAGGGATTAGGTGTCACAGTGATGACTAGGAGATAGGGTTAGAATTATGGGATAGGGGTTGTTCTCAGGAAATGGGTTATGCATTAACGTTAGGATAAGAGGTTAAAGTTAGGCGCACGGTGAGGTTTACGTGTTAAGGGGAGAAATAGGAACAGGGTTGGGTGTTATGTTCAGGGTTAGGGTTATCTGTTAAAGGTATTGTTTATGCTTAGCGCACGGGCCCTGTCTGTATTAGGCGGGCGGGGGGAGTTTAGGGGGCTGGGATTTTACCCGGGAACCCACTCTATCATACTCTGGGTATGGGCCCGTGGGTTTGATGCAGGACACAGTGGTAGAGCCTCCTTTCACGCATGGCATGGGAGGATTGCAGGCTTTCTAAACTCTAAGAAAGCAAGAAGTCTGAGAATTACATTTAGGGTTAGGATTATGGTTAGGGTTAAGGATGAAGTTTAGTGTTACGGTGAGGGCTTAGGGTTAGGGAATAGGGTTAGGGTTAAAGGTTACTCTTAGTTTTAACGGTTACACTTTGGTTTAGGGTTGAGGTTTACGGTTAGGGTTAAGATGAGGGGTTAGGGTTTGGTACAGGGTTAGGGTTAAGTGTTAGGTTTAGGGTTGAAGATTAGGATTAGGATTAGGATAAAAGGTTAGCGTGAGAGTTAACGCTTATGGTTAAGGTTAAGTGTTAGTGTTTAGGGTTAAGGTTAGTGTTAGGGTTAGTTTTAGGGTTAGAGTTATGTGCTATGGTTTGTGTTAGAGGTTAGGGTTAGGTTTACTGGTCACGGTTAGGGTTACGTTTAGGAGGTAGCATTAGGGTTAGGGTTAGGGTTAAAGGATAGGATGAGGGAAAAGTTTTGGGCTTAGGGTTAGGGTTTAGTGTTAGGGTTAGCATTAAGAATTAGGGTTAGGGTTAGGGTTAGGGTTAGCATTAAGGATTAGGGTTAGGGTCAGGGTTAAATGCTTGGGTGCGGGTAATTGTTAGGGTCAGGGTTAAGGTTCACGGATAGGGTTAGTGTTAAGGGTTACGGGTAGTTTTAGGGTTCAGGGTTAGTGTTAGCATTAAGGCTTAAGGTTAGGATTAGGCGGCAGGTTAGATTTAGGGTTAGATCTAGGCGTTAGGGTAAGGGCTAGCGTTAGGTTTAAGAGATAGGGTTAGGTTTAATGGTTAGGATTAGGGTTAGGGTTTGGGGTTAAAGTAAGTGTTAGGGGTTAGGTTTAAGGATCCATGGTTAGGGTTATTTTTAGCTGTAGTGTTAGGGTTAGGGATAAGGGATCCCATTAGCATTAAGGGTCTTCCTTACTGTAGGGTTAAGGGTTAGGCTTAGAGTTAAAGGTTAAGGTTAGGGTCAGTGTGAAGATTTAGGGTGAGGGTTAACGGTCAGGGTAAAGGTTAAGCGTTAGGGTTAGGGATTAGTGATTAGGGTTTTTGGTTAGTGTCAGGGTTAGCGGTTAGGAGTTAGTGTTTTATGAAGGGGTATGGTTAGAATTAGGATTGGGGCTAGAGTTAGGGTGAGGTTTAGGGGTTAGGTTTACGGGTTAGTTTTAGGGTAAAAGGATAGGATTAGGGTTACGGGTTGGGCTTAGGTTTAGGGTTAAAGTTTACTGCTAGGGTTAGGGATAGGGTTCAGGGTTAGCTTTAGGGGTTCTGGTTAGGGTTAGGTGTTAGGTTAGTGTTGGGGTTAGGTCTAGTCATGAGGGTAAGGTTTAGGGTTAGCTTTAAGAGCTAGGGTTAGTTTTAATGGTTAGGATTAGGATTAGGGTTAAGGGTTAGGGTAAGGCTTAGGGGTTAGGGTGAAGGGTTAGGGTCAAGGGTTAGGGTTTTTGTTAGGCATAGCGTTGGGGTTAGAAGTAAGGGTTACTGTCAGTGTTAGGGTTGTAGGTAGGGTTCCGGTTAGGGTTAGCGGTTTAGAATTAGGGTTAGGGATTAGGTGTCACAGTGATGACTAGGAGATAGGGTTAGAATTATGGGATAGGGGTTGTTCTCAGGAAATGGGTTATGCATTAACGTTAGGATAAGAGGTTAAAGTTAGGCGCACGGTGAGGTTTACGTGTTAAGGGGAGAAATAGGAACAGGGTTGGGTGTTATGTTCAGGGTTAGGGTTATCTGTTAAAGGTATTGTTTATGCTTAGCGCACGGGCCCTGTCTGCATTAGGCGGGCGGGGGGAGTTTAGGGGGCTGGGATTGTACCCGGGAACCCACTCTATCATACTCTGGGTATGGGCCCGTGGGTTTCATGCAGGACACAGTGGTAGAGCCTCCTTTCACGCATGGCATGGGAGGATTGCAGGCTTTCTAAACTCTAAGAAAGCAAGAAGTCTGAAAATTAGATTTAGGGTTAGGATTATGGTTAGGGTTAAGAATGAAGTTTAGTGTTAGGGTGAGGGCTTAGGGTTAGGGATTAGGGTTAGGGTTAAAGGTTACTCTTAGGTTTAACGGTTACACTTTGGTTTAGGGTTGAGGTTTACGGTTAGGGTTAAGATGAGGGGTTAGGGTTTGGTACAGGGTTAGGATTAAGTGTTAGGTTTAGGGTTGAAGATTAGGATTAGGGTTAGGATGAACGGTTAGCGTGAGAGTTAGCGCTTAGGGTTAAGGTTAAGAGTTAGGGTTCAGGGTAAGGGTTAGGGTTAGTTTTAGGGTTAGAGTTATGTGTTATGGTTTGTGTTAGAGGTTAGGGTTAGGTTTACTGGTCACGGTTAGGGTTACGTTTAGGGGTTAGCATTAGGGTTAGGGTTATGGTTAGGGTTAAGGCATAGGATTAGGGTTAAGTGTTGGGCTTAGGGTTAGGGTTTAGTGTTAAGGTTAGCATTAAGGATTAGGGTTAGGGTCAGGGTTAAATGCTTGGGTGCGAGTAATGGTTAGGGTCAGGGTTTAGGTTCACGGATAGGGTTAGTGTTAAGGGTTACGGGTAGGTTTAGGGTTCAGTGTTAGTGTTAGCATTAGGGCTTAAGGTTAGGATTAGGCGGTAGGTTAGATTTAAGGTTAGATCTAGGCGTTAGGGTAAGGGCTAGCGTTAGGGTTAAGAGATAGGGTTAGGTTTAATGCTTAGGATTAGGGTTAGGGTTTGGGGTTAAAGTAAGTGTCAGGGGTTAGGTTTAAGGATCGAAGGTTAGGGTTCTTTTTAGCTGTAGTGTTAGGGTTAGGGATAAGGGATCCCATTAGCATTAAGGGTCTTCCTTACTGTAGGGTTAAGGGTTAGGCTTAGAGTTAAAGGTTAAGGTTAGGGTCAGTGTTAAGATTTAGGGTGAGGGTTAACGGTTAGGGTAAAGGTTAAGCGTTAGGGTTAGGGATTAGTGATTAGGGTTTTTGGTTAGTGTTAGGGTTAGCGGTTAGGAGTTAGTGTTTTCTGAAGGGGTATGGTTAGAATTAGGATTGGGGTTAGAGTTAGGGTGAGGTATAGGGGTTAGGTTTAGGGGTTAGTTTTAGGGTAAAAGGATAGGATTAGGGTTACGGGTTGGGCTTAGGTTTAGGGTTAAAGTTTACTGCTAGGGTTAGGGATAGGGTTCAGGGTTAGCTTTAGGGGTTCTGGTTAGGGTTAGGTGTTAGGTTAGTGTCAGGGTTAGGTATAGTCGTGAGGGTAAGGTTTAGGGTTAGCTTTAAGAGCTAGGGTTAGGTTTAATGGTTAGGATTAGGATTAGGGTTAAGGGTTAGGGTAAGGCTTAGGGGTTAGGGTGAAGGGTTAGGGTCAAGGGTTAGGGTTTTTGTTAGGCATAGCGTTGGGGTTAGAAGTAAGGGTTACTGTCAGTGTTAGGGTTGTAGGTAGGGTTACGGTTAGGGTTAGCGGTTTAGAATTAGGGTTAGGGATTAGGTGTCACAGTGATGACTAGGAGATAGGGTTAGAATTATGGGATAGGGGTTGTTCTCAGGAAATGTGTTATGCATTAACGTTAGGATAAGAGGTTAAAGTTAGGCGCACGGTGAGGTTTACGTGTTAAGGGGAGAAATAGGAACAGGGTTGGGTGTTATGTTCAGGGTTAGGGTTATCTGTTAAAGGTATTGTTTATGCTTAGCGCACGGGCCCTGTCTGCATTAGGTGGGCGGGGGGAGTTTAGGGGGCTGGGATTGTACCCGGGAACCCACTCTATCATGCTCTGGGTATGGGCCCGTGGGTTTCATGCAGGACACAGTGGTAGAGCCTCCTTTCACGCATGGCATGGGATGATTGCAGGCTTTCTAAACTCTAAGAAAGCAAGAAGTCTGAGAATTAGATTTAGGGTTAGGATTCTGGTTAGGGTTAAGGATGAAGTTTAGTGTTAGGGTGAGGGCTTAGGGTTAGGGAATAGGGTTAGGGTTAAAGGTTACTCTTAGGTTTAACGGTTACACTTTGGTTTAGGGTTGAGGTTTACGGTTAGGGTTAAGATGAGGGGTTAGGGTTTGGTACAGGGTTAGGGTTAAGTGTTAGGTTTACGTTTGAAGATTAGGATTAGGGTTAGGATTAAATGTTAGCGTGAGAGTTAACGCTTAGGGTTAAGGTTAAGAGTTAGGGTTTAGGGTTAGGGTTAGGGTTAGGGTTAATTTTAGGGTTAGAGTTATGTGCTATGGTTTGTGTTAGAGGTTAGGGTTAGGGTTACTGGTCACGGTTAGGGTTACGTTTAGGGCGTGCATTAGGGTTAGTGTTAGGGTTAAGGGATAGGATTAGGAATAAGTGTTGGGCTCAGGGTTAGGGTTTAGTGTTAGGGTTAGCATTAAGGATTAGGGTTAGTGTCAGGGTTAAATGCTTGGGTGTGGTTAATGGTTAGGGTCAGGGTTAAGGTTCACGGATAGGGTTAGTGTTAAGGTTTACGGGTAGGTTTAGGGTTCAGGGTTAGGGTTAGCATTAGTGCTTAAGGTTAGGATTAGGCGGTAGGTTAGATTTAGGTTTAAATCTAGGCGTTAGGGTAAGGGCTAGCGTTAGGGTTACGAGATAGGGTTAGGTTTAATGCTTAGGATTAGGGTTAGGGTTTGGGGTTAAAGTAAGTGTTAGGGGTTAGGTTTAAGGATCCAAGGTTAGGGTTACTTTTAGCTGTAGTGTTAGGGTTAGGGATAAGGGATCCCATTAGCATTAAGGGTCTTCCTTACTGTAGGGTTAAGGGTTGGGCTTAGAGTTAAAGGTTAAGGTTAGGGTCAGTGTTAAGATTTAGGGTGAGGGTTAACGGTCAGGGTAAAGGTTAAGCGTTAGGGTTAGGGATTAGTGATTAGGGTTTTTGGTTAGTGTTAGGGTTAGCGGTTAGGAGTTAGTGTTTTCTGAAGGGGTATGGTCAGAATTAGGATTGGGGTTAGAGTTAGGGTGAGGTATAGGGGTTAGGTTTAGGGGTTAGTTTTAGGGTAAAAGGATAGGACTAGGGTTACAGGTGGGGCTTAGGTTTAGGGTTAAACTTTACTGCTAGGTTTAGGGATAGGGTTCAGGGTTAGCTTTAGGGGTTCTGGTTAGGGTTAGGTGTTAGGTTAGTGTCAGGGTTAGGTCTAGTCGTGAGGGTAAGGTTTAGAGTTAGCTTTAAGAGCTAGGGTTAGGTTTAATGGTTAGGATTAGGATTAGGGTTAAGGGTTAGGGTAAGGCTTAGGGGTTAGGGTGAAGGGTTAGGGTCAAGGGTTAGGGTTTTTGTTAGGCATAGCATTGGGGTTAGAAGTAAGGTTTACTGTCAGTGTTAGGGTTGTAGGTAGGGTTACAGTTAGGGTTAGCGGTTTAGAATTAGGGTTAGGGATTAGGTGTCACAGTGATGACTAGGAGATAGGGTTAGAATTATGGGATAGGGGTTGTTCTCAGGAAATGTGTTATGCATTAACGTTAGGATAAGAGGTTAAAGTTAGGCGCATGATGAGGTTTACGTGTTAAGGGGAGAAATAGGAACAGGGTTGGGTGTTATGTTCAGGGTTCGGGTTATCTGTTAAAGGTATTGTTTATGCTTAGCGCACGGGCCCTGTCTGCATTAGGCGGGCGGGGGGAGTTTAGGGGGCTGGGATTGTACCCGGGAACCCACTCTATCATACTCTGGGTATGGGCCCGTGGGTTTCATGCAGGACACAGTGGTAGAGCCTCCTTTCACGCATGGCATGGGAGGATTGCAGGCTTTCTAAACTCTAAGAAAGCAAGAAGTCTGAGAATTAGATTTAGGGTTAGGATTCTGGTTAGGGTTAAGGATGAAGTTTAGTGTTAGGGTGAGGGCTTAGGGTTAGGGATTAGGGTTAGGGTTAAAGGTTACTCTTAGGTTTAACGGTTACACTTTGGTTTAGGGTTGAGGTTTACGGTTAGGGTTAAGATGAGTGGTTAGGATTTGGTACAGGGTTAGGGTTAAGTGTTAGGTTTAGGGTTGAAGATTAGGATTATGGTTAGGATTAAAAGTTAGCGTGAGAGTTAACGTTTAGGGTTAAGGTTAAGAGTTAGGGTTTAGGGTTAGGGTTAGGGTTAGTTTTAGGGTTAGAGTTATGTGCTATGGTTTGTGTTAGAGGTTAGGGTTAGGTTTACTGGTCACGGTTAGGGTTACGTTTAGGGGTTAGCATTAGTTTTAGGGTTAGGGTTAAGGGATAGGATTAGGGTTAAGTGTTGGGCTTAGGGTTAGGGCTTAGTGTCAGGGTTATCATTAAGGATTAGGTTAAGGTTAGGGTCAGTGTTAAGATTTAGGGTGAGGGTTAACGGTTAGGGTAAAACTTAAGCGTTAGGGTTAGGGATTAGTGATTAGGGTTTTGGTTAGTGTTAGGGTTAGCGGTTAGGAGTTAGTGTTTTCTGAAGGGGTATGGTTAGAATTAGTATTGGGGTTAGAGTTAGGGTGAGGTATAGGGGTTAGGTTTAGGGGTTAGTTTTAGGGTAAAAGGATAGGATTAGGGTTACGGGTTGGGCTTAGGTTTAGGGTTAAAGTTTCCTGCTGGAGTTAGGGATAGGGTTCAGGGTTAGCTTTAGGGTTTCTGGTTAGGGTTAGGTCTTAGGTTAGTGTCAGGGTTAGGTCTAGTCGTGAGGGTAAGGTTTAGGGTTAGCTTTAAGAGCTAGGGTTAGGTTTAATGGTTAGGATTAGGATTAGGGTTAAGGGTTAGGGTAAGGCTTAGGGGTTAGGGTGAAGGGTTAGGGTCAAGGGTTAGGGTTTTGTTAGGCATAGCGTTGGGGTTAGAAGTAAGGGTTACTGTCAGTGTTAGGGTTGTAGGTAGGGTTACGGTTAGGGTTAGCGGTTTAGAATTAGGGTTAGGGATTAGGTGTCACAGTGATGACTAGGAGATAGGGTTAGAATTATGGGATAGGGGTTGTTCTCAGGAAATGGGTTATGCATTAACGTTAGGATAAGAGGTTAAAGTTAGGCGCACGGTGAGGTTTACGTGTTAAGGGGAGAAATAGGAACACGGTTGGGTGTTATGTTCAGGGTTAGGGTTATCTGTTAAAGGTATTGTTTATGCTTAGCGCACAGGCCCTGTCTGCATTAGACGGGCGTGGGGAGTTTAGGGGGCTGCGATTGTACCCGGGAACCCACTCTATCATACTCTGGGTATGGGCCCGTGGGTTTCATGCAGGACACAGTGGTAGAGCCTCCTTTCACGCATGGCATGGGAGGATTGCAGGCTTTCTAAACTCTAAGAAAACAAGAAGTCTGAGAATTAGATTTAGGGTTAGGATTCTGGTTAGGGTTAAGGATGAAGTTTAGTGTTAGGGTGAGGGCTTAGGGTTAGGGAATAGGGTTAGTGTTAAAGGTTACTCTTAGGTTTAACGGTTACACTTCGGTTTAGGGTTGAGGTTTACGGTTAGGGTTAAGATGAGGGGTTAGGGTTTGGTACAGGGTTAGGATTAAGTGTTAGGTTTAGGGTTGAAGATTAGGATTAGGGTTAGGATGAACGGGTAGCGTGAGAGTTAGCGCTTAGGGTTAAGGTTAAGAGTTAGGGTTCAGGGTAAGGGTTAGGGTTAGTTTTAGGGTTAGAGTTATGTGCTATGGTTTGTGTTAGAGGTTAGGGTTAGGTTTACTGGTCACGGTTAGGGTTACGTTTAGGGGTTAGCATTAGGGTTAGGTTTATGGTTAGGGTTAAGGCATAGGATTCGGGTTAAGTGTTTGGCTTAGGGTTAGGGTTTAGTGTTAAGGTTACCATTAAGGATTAGGGTTATGGTCAGGGTTAAATGCTTGGGTGCGGGTAATGGTTAGAGTCAGGGTTTAGGTTCACGGATAGGGTTAGTGTTAAGGGTTACGGGTAGGTTTACGGTTCAGTGTTAGTGTAAGCATTAGGGCTTAAGGTTAGGATTAGGCGGTAGGTTAGATTTAAGGTTAGATCTAGGCGTTAGGGTAAGGGCTAGCGTTAGGGTTAAGAGATAGGGTTAGGTTTAATGCTTAGGATTAGGGTTAGGGTTTGGGGTTAAAGTAAGTGTCAGGGGTTAGGTTTAAGGATCGAAGGTTAGGGTTATTTTTAGCTGTAGTGTTAGCGTTAGGGATAAGGGATCCCATTAGCATTAAGTGTCTTCCTTACTGTAGGGTTAAGGGTTAGGCTTAGAGTTAAAGGTTAAGGTTAGGGTCAGTGTTAAGATTTAGGGTGAGGGTTAACGGTTAGGGTAAAGGTTAAGCGTTAGGGTTAGGGATTAGTGATTAGGGTTTTTGATTAGTGTTAGGGTTAGCGGTTAGGAGTTAGTGTTTTCTGAAGGGGTATGGTTAGAATTAGGATTGGGGTTAGAGTTAGGGTGAGGTATAGGGGTTAGGTTTAGGGGTTAGTTTTAGGGTAAAAGGATAGGATTGGGGTTACGGGTTGGGTTTAGGTTTAGGGTTAAAGTTTATTGCTGGGGTTAGGGATAGGGTTCAGGGTTAGCTTTAGGGGTTCTGGTTAGGGTTAGGTGTTAGGTTAGTGTCAGGGTTAGGTCTAGTCGTGAGGGTAAGGTTTAGGGTTAGCTTTAAGAGCTAGGGTTAGGTTTAATGGTTAGGATTAGGATTAGGGTTAAGGGTTAGGGTAAGGCTTAGGGGTTAGGGTGAAGGGTTAGGGTCAAGGGTTAGGGTTTTTGTTAGGCATAGCGTTGGGGTTAGAAGTAAGGGTTACTGTCAGTGTTAGGGTTGTAGGTAGGGTTACGGTTAGGGTTAGCGGTTTAGAATTAGGGTTAGGGATTAGGTGTCACAGTGATGACTAGGAGATAGGGTTAGAATTATGGGATAGGGGTTGTTCTCAGGAAATGGGTTATGCATTAACGTTAGGATAAGAGGTTAAAGTTAGGCGCACGGTGAGGTTTACGTGTTAAGGGGAGAAATAGGAACAGGGTTGGGTGTTATGTTCAGGGTTAGGGTTATCTGTTAAAGGTATTGTTTATGCTTAGCGCACGCGCCCTGTCTGCATTAGGCGGGCGGGGGGAGTTTAGGGGGCTGGGATTGTACCCGGGAACCCACTCTATCATACTCTGGGTATGGGCCCGTGTGTTTCATGCAGGACACAGTGGTAGAGCCTCCTTTCACGCATGGCATGGGAGGATTGCAGGCTTTCTAAACTCTAAGAAAGCAAGAAGTCTGAGAATTACATTTAGGGTTAGGATTCTGGTTAGGGTTAAGGATGAAGTTTAGTGTTAGGGTGAGGGCTTAGGGTTAGGGAATAGGGTTAGGGTTAAAGGTTACTCTTAGGTTTAACGATTACACTTTGGTTTAGGGTTGAGGTTTACGGTTAGGGTTAAGATGAGGGGTTAGGGTTTGGTACAGGGTTAGGATTAAGTGTTAGGTTTAGGGTTGAAGATTAGGATTAGGGTTAGGATGAACGGTTAGCGTGAGAGTTAGCGCTTAGGGTTAAGGTTAAGAGTTAGGGTTGAGGGTAAGGGTTAGGGTTAGTTTTAGGGTTAGAGTTATGTGCTATGGTTTGTGTTAGAGGTTAGGGTTAGGTTTACTGGTCACGGTTAGGGTTACGTTTAGGGGTTAGCATTAGGGTTAGGGTTATGGTTAGGGTTAAGGCATAGGATTAGGGTTAAGTGTTGGGCTTAGGGTTAGGGTTTAGTGTTAAGGTTAGCATTAAGGATTAGGGTTAGGGTCAGGGTTAAATGCTTGGGTGCGGGTAATGGTTAGGGTCACGGTTTAGGTTCACGGATAGGGTTAGTGTTAAGGGTTACCGGTAGGTTTAGGGTTCAGGGTTAGTGTTAGCATTAGGGCTTAAGGTTAGGATTAGGCGGTAGGTTAGATTTAGGGTTAGATCTAGGCGTTAGGGTAAGGGCTAGCGTTAGGGTTAAGAGATAGGGTTAGGTTTAATGCTTAGGATTAGGGTTAGGGTTTGGGGTTAAAGTAAGTGTTAGGGGTTAGGTTTAAGGATCCAAGGTTAGGGTTATTTTTAGCTGTAGTGTTAGGGTTAGGGATAAGGGATCCCATTAGCATTAAGGGTCTTCCTTACTGTAGGGTTAAGGGTTAGGCTTAGAGTTAAAGGTTAAGGTTAGGGTCAGTGTTAAGATTTAGGGTGAGGGTTAACGGTTAGGGTAAAGGTTAAGCGTTAGGGTTAGGGATTAGTGATTAGGGTCTTTGGTTAGTGTTAGGGTTAGCGGTTAGGAGTTAGTGTTTTCTGAAGGGGTATGGTTAGAATTAGGATTGGGGTTAGAGTTAGGGTGAGGTATAGGGGTTAGGTTTAGGGGTTAGTTTTAGGGTAAAAGGATAGGATTAGGGTTACGGGTTGGGCTTAGGTTTAGGGTTAAAGTTTACTGCTAGGGTTAGGGATAGGGTTCAGGGTTAGCTTTAGGGGTTCTGGTTAGGGTTATGTGTTAGGTTAGTGTCAGGGTTAGGTCTAGTCGTGAGGGTAAGGTTTAGGGTTAGCTTTAAGAGCTAGGGTTAGGTTTAATGGTTAGGATTAGGATTAGGGTTAAGGGTTAGGGTAAGGCTTAGGGGTTAGGGTGAAGGGTTAGGGTCAAGGGTTAGGGTTTTTGTTAGGCATAGCGTTGGGGTTAGAAGTAAGGGTTACTGTCAGTGTTAGGGTTGTAGGTAGGGTTCCGGTTAGGGTTAGCGGTTTAGAATTAGGGTTAGGGATTAGGTGTCACAGTGATGACTAGGAGATAGGGTTAGAATTATGGGATAGGGGTTGTTCTCAGGAAATGGGTTATGCATTAACGTTAGGATAAGAGGTTAAAGTTAGGCGCACGGTGAGGTTTACGTGTTAAGGGGAGAAATAGGAACAGGGTTGGGTGTTATGTTCAGGGTTAGGGTTATCTGTTAAAGGTATTGTTTATGCTTAGCGCACGGGCCCTGTCTGCATTAGGCGGGCGGGGGGAGTTTAGGGGGCTGGGATTGTACCCGGGAACCCACTCTATCATACTCTGGGTATGGGCCCGTGGGTTTCATGCAGGACACAGTGGTAGAGCCTCCTTTCACGCATGGCATGGGAGGATTGCAGGCTTTCTAAACTCTAAGAAAGCAAGAAGTCTGAGAATTAGATTTAGAGTTAGGATTATGGTTAGGGTTAAGGATAAAGTTTAGTGTTAGGGTCAGGGCTTAGGGTTAGGGATTAGGGTTAAGGTTAAAGGTTACTCTTAGGTTTAACAGTTACACTTTGGTTTAGGGTTGAGGTTTACGGTTAGGGTTAAGATGAGGGGTTAGCAAAGTCCACAGAATATACATTCTTCTCATCAGCTCACGGGACATTCTCTAAGATTGACCATGTCCTAGGACATAAATCATGTCTTCAAAAATTCAAAAAAATAGAAATTATACCATGCATCTTCTCAGATCACAGCGAAATAAAAGTAACAATGATCACAAACAGAAACCCTGACTCTTACTCAAAGTCATGGAAGCTAAATAACCTTCTCCTGAATAATTATTCTATAAAAGAAGAAATCAAGATGGAAATCAAAAATTTCTTTGAATTAAATGACAATGGAGATACAACCTATGAAAATCTATGGGATGCAGCTAAAGCAGTCCTGAGAGGAAAATTCATATCCATAAATGCCTATATCAAAAAAACAGAAAACATGCAAATAGACAACCTAACGAATAGACTCAAAGAACTGGAGAAAGAAGAACAGAACGATCCCAAACCCAGCAGAAGGCGAGAAATTACTAAGATCAAATCAGAACTAAATGAAAAGGACAACAAAGAAACTATAAGGGAAATTAATAAAACAAAAAGTTGGTTCTTTGAAAAGATAAACAAAATAGACACACCTCTGGCTAGACTAACCAAGAGCACAAAAGTAAAATCTCTAATAACCTCCATTAGGAACATGAAAGGAGAAATCACAACAGATGCTACAGAGATACAAGATATCATCTATGAATTCTACAAAAATCTTTATGCACACAAACTGGCGAACGTGGAGGAAATGGACAAATTTTTAGAAACACATAGTCTTCCCAGGCTCAACCAGGAAGAAATAGAGTACCTGAACAGACCAATATCAAGAACTGAAATCGAAACAGCAATAAAAAACCTTCCCAAAAAGAAAAGCCCTGGTCCAGATGGGTTCACACCTGAATTTTACCATACATACAAAGAAGAACTGGTGCCCATCCTACATAAACTATTCTCCAATATTGAGAAGG
Organism: Eulemur rufifrons; assembly: GCF_041146395.1. Lineage (NCBI taxonomy): Eukaryota > Metazoa > Chordata > Mammalia > Primates > Lemuridae > Eulemur > Eulemur rufifrons. Next base: position 1,235,879 of record NC_091011.1, on the reverse strand, counting down.
ATGGAGTTCTCCCTAACACGTTCTACCAAGCCAATATAACATTAATACCAAAACCTGGAAAGGACACAACAAAAATAGAGAACTACAGACCAATTTCCCTCATGAATATAGATGCAAAAATTTTCAATAAAATACTAGCAAATCGAATCCAAGTACTTATCAAAAAAGTAATCCACCACGACCAAGTGGGCTTCATCCCCGAGATGCAGGGGTGGTTCAACATACGTAAATCTATAAATGTAATTCACCACATAAATAGAAGCAAAAACAAAAACCATATGATACTCTCATTAGATGCAGAAAAAGCATTTGACAAAATTCAACACCCTTTTATGATAAAAACGCTTAACAAAATAGGCATTGATGGAACCTACCTAAAAATGATACAAGCCATATATGACAAACCCACAGCCAACATCATACTGAATGGGGAAAAACTGAAAGCACTCCCACTTAGAACTGGAACCAGACAGGGCTGCCCATTGTCTCCATTACTTTTCAACATAGTATTGGAAGTCCTTGCGAGAGCTATCAGGCAAGAGAGCAGAATCAAGGGAGTCCAAATAGGGAAGGAAGAGATCAAACTCTCACTTTTTGCTGATGATATGATGTTATATCTGGAAAACCCCCAGGATTCAACCAAGAGACTCCTGGAATTGATTAACGAATACAGCAAAGTCTCAGGCTACAAAATTAATATACACAAATCAGAGGCATTTATATATGCCAATAACAGTCAATCGGAAAACCCAATTAAAGACTCAATACCCTTCAAAATAGCAACAAAGAAAATAAAATATCTAGGTATATATCTAACTAAAGAGGTAAAGGACCTCTATAAGGAAAACTATGAAACACTGAGAAAGGAAATAGCAGAACTTGCAAATAGATGGAAAAATATACCATGCTCGTGGATCGGAAGAATCAACATTGTTAAAATGTCTATACTACCCAAAGTGATCTACAGATTCAATGCAATCCCTATTAAATTACCAACATCATTCTTTACAGACATAGAGAAAATAATTATACACTTTGTATGGAATCAAAGAAGACCCCGTATAGCAAAAGCAATTTTAAGCAACAAAAACAAAATGGGAGGTATTAATTTGCCAGACCTCAAACTATACTACAAGGCCGTGGTTCTTAAAACAGCCTGGTATTGGCACAAGTGCAGGGACACAGACCAGTGGAACACAACAGAAAATCCAAATATAGAACCATCCTCATATAGTCACCTAATTTTCGACAAAGCGGGAAAGAATATACTCTGGGGACAAGAATCCCTATTCAACAAATGGTGCTGGGAGAATTGGTTAGCCACTTGTAGAAGACTGAAACAGGACCCACAGCTTTCACCTCTCACAAAAATCAAATCACGGTGGATAACAGACTTAAACCTTAGGCGTGATACCATCAGAATTCTAGAAGAAAATGTAGGAAAGACTCTTACAGACATTGGCCTAGGCAAAGAATTTATGAAGAAGACCCCCAAGGCAATCACAGCAGCAACAAAAATAAATGAATGGGACATGATTAAATTAAAAAGCTTCTGCACAGCCAAAGAAACAGTCCAGAGAATAAACAGACCACCTACAGAATGGGAAAAAATTTTTGCATACTACACATCAGATAAAGGACTGATAACAAGAATCTATTTAGAACTCAGGAAAATCAGCAAGAAAAAATCAAGCAACCCTATCAAAAAGTGGGCAAAGGACATGAATAGAAATTTTTCAAAAGAAGATATAAAAATGGCTAACAAACATATGAAAAAGTGTTCAACATCTCTAATCATCAGGGAAATGCAAATCAAAACCACAATGAGATATCACTTAACCCCAGTGAGAATGGCCTTTATCAAAAAAACCCAAAACAACGCATGTTGGCGTGGGTGTGGAGAGACAGGAACACTAATACACTGCTGGTGGGACTGCAAACTAGTGCAACCTCTGTGGAAAGCATTATGGAGGTATCTTAAACTGATTCAAGTAGACCTGCCATTTGACCCAGCAATCCCATTACTGGGCATATACCCAAAGGAAAAAAGGTCATTCTGTAACAAAGGCACGTGTACCCAAATGTTTATAGCAGCACAATTCACAATAGCAAAGATGTGGAAACAACCCAAATGCCCACCAATACATGATTGGATTAGTAAACTGTGGTATATGTATACCATGGAATACTACTCAGCTATAAGGAATGATGAAGATACAACATCTCTATGGTTCTCCTGGAGAGAGTTGGAACCCATTATATTAAGTGAAGTATCCCAAGAATGGAAAAACAAGCATCACATGTACTCACCAGAAAATTGGTTTCCTTGATCATCACCTAAATACAAATCTGGAAACGACACCAATTGGACATCAGACTGAGGTGGGGGGTGAGGGAGGGGATGGGGGTATGCCTACACAATGAGTGCATTGCGCACCGTTTGGGGAGTGGTAACACTTGAAGGTGCTGACTCGGGAAAGGGGGTGTGGGGATAAAATATGAAACTATTGTTTTTAACTTGCAAAAAAAAAAAAAAAAAAAAAAGAATAGTTCAGCCCCTAGGATTCAAAAGTATAACTTCATTTTAATACTTATTTCTGAACCTTTGATACCTTATTATTTTTTGGAAGTGTTGACTGACTATACTTGTCAGCTATTCTTTTCATAGGCAGTGAACACAAAATATGAAATGAAAGACTACTGATTTCCAAAACCAACAAATCCTAGTGTGTGTGTGTGTGTGTGTGTGTGTGTGTGTGTATTATGCGTGTATATGTGTGGGTATACAGGTGTGTGTATTCACCAACAATTCTGTGTTGGTTAACAGTTGGCAATGGTAACATTAGGAGCAAAGAGAATCTTGCTATAGATAAAAGTATTACTGCCTGGGTCTATTAATTCTCTGCACTATTACAAACTGTGTTATTTCAAGCAATTTACCAAGATGAAAATATGTGTTATTACGTAATAATGTTTTTTAAGTTATTAGAATAAATCAACTTGCTTTTACCTATGTCAGCTTCCTCCTATATATTAACATGGACTTCAATAATTTTACATTAATCTAATTAGTTCATATGCCTATGATGTAAGCTAAAATATTTTAAGGTTGCTTGACTTCTAACCCTCTTATTTTAATGTACTTGTATTTTCCACCAAAAACCTGAATGAAGACAGATATGTGAAAACCACAGCTTTAATATGCAAGAGGACGGCAGCTGTTTATTGAAGGAGCTTTCTTACTGGCAGCCATCCAGATGCTAAATAAAGTTGTTTAAATATTTGCACAAAAAAAAAAAAAAAGATGAGGGGTTAGGGTTTGGTACAGGGTTAGGGTTAAGTGTTAGGTTTAGGGTTGAAGATTAGGATTGGGATTAGGATTAAAGGTTAGCGTGAGAGTTAACGCTTAGGGTTAAGGTTAAGAGTTAGGGTTTAGGGTTAGTGTTAGGGTTAGTTTTAGGGTTAGAGTTATGTGCTATGGTTTGTGTTAGAGGTTAGGGTTAGGTTTACTGGTCACGGTTAGGGTTACGTTTAGGGGTTAGTATCAGGGTTAAGGTTAGGGTGAGGGTTAAGGGATAGGATTAGGGTTAAGTGTTGGGCTTAGGGATTGGGTTTGGTGTTACGGTTAGCATTAAGGATTAGGGTTAGGGTCAGGGTTAAATGCTTGGGTGCGGGTAATGGTTAGGGTCAGGGTTAAGGTTCACGGATAGGGTTAGTGTTAAGGGTTACGGGCAGGTTTAGGGTTCAGGGTTAGTGTTAGCATTAAGGCTTAAGGTTAGGATTAGGCGGTAGGTTAGATTTAGGGTCAGATCTAGGCGTTAGGGTAAGGGCTAGCGTTAGGGTTAAGAGATAGGGTTAGGTTTAATGCTTAGGATTAGGGTTAGGGTTTGGGGTTAAAGTAAGTGTTAGGGGTTAGGTTTAAGGATCCAAGGTTAGGGTTATTTTTAGCTGTAGTGTTAGGGTTAGGGATAAGGGATCCCATTAGCATTAAGGGTCTTCCTTACTGTAGGGTTAAGGGTTAGGCTTGGAGTTAAAGGTTAAGGTTAGGGTCAGTGTTAAGATTTAGGGTGAGGGTTAACGGTTAGGGTAAAGGTTAAGCGTTAGGTTTAGGGATTAGTGATTAGGGTTTTTGGTTAGTGTTAGGGTTAGCGGTTAGGAGTTAGTGTTTTATGAAGGGGTATGGTTAGAATTAGGATTGGGGTTAGAGTTAGGGTGAGGTATAGGGGTTAGGTTTAGGGGTTAGTTTTAGGGTAAAAGGACAGGATTAGGGTTACGGGTTGGGCTTAGGTTTAGTGTTAAAGTTTGCTGCTAGGGTTAGGGATAGGGTTCAGGGTTACCTTTAGGGGTTCTGGTTAGGGTTAGGTGTTAGGTTAGTGTCAGGGTTAGGTCTAGTCGTGAGGGTAAGGTTTAAGGTTAGCTTTAAGAGCTAGGGTTAGGTTTAATGGTTAGGATTAGGATTAGGGTTAAGGGTTAGGGTAAGGCTTAGGGGTTAGGGTGAAGGGTTAGGGTCAAGGGTTAGGGTTTTTGTTAGGCATAGCGTTGGGGTTAGAAGTAAGGGTTACTGTCAGTGTAAGGGTTGTAGGTAGGGTTACAGTTAGGGTTAGCGATTTAGAATTAGGGTTAGGGATTAGGTGTCACAGTGATGACTAGGAGATAGGGTTAGAATTATGGGATAGGGGTTGTTCTCAGGAAATTGGTTATGCATTAACGTTAGGATAAGAGGTTAAAGTTAGGCGCACGGTGAGGTTTACGTGTTAAGGGGAGAAATAGGAACAGGGTTGGGTGTTATGTTCAGGGTTAGGGTTATCTGTTAAAGGTATTGTTTATGCTTAGCGCACGGGCCCTGTCTGTATTAGGCGGGCGGGGGGAGTTTAGGGGGCTGGGATTGTACCCGGGAACCCACTCTATCATACTCTGGGTAAGGGCCCGTGGGTTTCATGCAGGACACAGTGGTAGAGCCTCCTTTCACGCATGGCATGGGAGGATTGCAGGCTTTCTAAACTCTAAGAAAGCAAGAAGTCTGAGAATTACATTTAGGGTTAGGATTATGGTTAGGGTTAAGGATGAAGTTTAGTGTTACGGTGAGGGCTTAGGGTTAGGGAATAGGGTTAGGGTTAAAGGTTACTCTTCGTTTTAACGGTTACACTTTGGTTTAGGGTTGAGGTTTACGGTTAGGGTTAAGATGAGGGGTTAGGGTTTGGTACAGCGTTAGGGTTAAGTGTTAGGTTTAGGGTTGAAGATTAGGATTAGGATTAGGATAAAAGGTTAGCGTGAGAGTTAACGCTTATGGTTAAGGTTAAGTGTTAGTGTTTAGGGTTAAGGTTAGTGTTAGGGTTAGTTTTAGGGTTAGAGTTATGTGCTATGGTTTGTGTTAGAGGTTAGGGTTAGGTTTACTGGTCACGGTTAGGGTTACGTTTAGGGGGTAGCATTAGGGTTAGGGTTAGGGTTAAGGGATAGGATTAGGGATAAGTGTTGGGCTTAGGGTTAGGGTTTAGTGTTAGGGTTAGCATTAAGGATTAGGGTTAGGGTCAGGGTTAAATGCTTGGGTGCGGGTAACGGTTAGGGTCAGGGTTAAGGTTCACGGATAGGGTTAGTGTTAAGGGTTACGGGTAGGTTTAGGGTTCAGGGTTAGTGTTAGCATTAGGGCTTAAGGTTAGGATTAGGCGGTAGGTTAGGGTTAGGGTTAGATCTAGGCGTTAGGGTAAGGGCTAGCGTTAGGGTTAAGAGATAGGGTTAGGTTTAATGCTTAGGATTAGGGTTAGGGTTTGGGGTTATAGTAAGTGTTAGGGGTTAGGTTTAAGGATCAAAGTTTAGGGTTATTTTTAGCTGTAGTGTTAGGGTTAGGGATAAGGGATCCCATTAGCATTAAGGGTCTTCCTTACTGTAGGGTTAAGGGTTAGGCTTAGAGTTAAAGGTTAAGGTTAGGGTCAGTGTTAAGATTTAGGGTGAGGGTTAACGGTTAGGGTAAAGGTTAAGCGTTAGGGTTAGGGATTAGTGATTAGGGTTTTTGGTTAGTGTTAGGGTTAGCGGTTAGGAGTTAGTGTTTTCTGAAGGGGTATGGTTAGAATTAGGATTGGGGTTAGAGTTAGGGTGAGGTGTAGGGGTTAGGTTTAGGGGTTAGTTTTAGGGTAAAAGGATAGGATTAGGGTTACGGGTTGGGCTTAGGTTTATTGTTAAATTTTACTGCTAGGGTTAGGGATAGGGCTCAGGGTTAGCTTTAGGGGTTCTGGTTAGGGTTAGGTGTTAGGTTAGTGTCAGGGTTAGGTCTAGTCGTGAGGGTAAGGTTTAGGGTTAGCTTTAAGAGCTAGGGTTAGGTTTAATGGTTAGGATTAGGATTAGGGTTAAGGGTAGGGTAAGGCTTAGGGGTTAGGGTGAAGGGTTAGGGTCAAGGGTTAGGGTTTTTGTTAGGCATAGCGTTGGGGTTAGAAGTAAGGGTTACTGTCAGTGTTAGGGTTGTAGGTAGGGTTACGGTTAGGGTTAGCGGTTTAGAATTAGGGTTAGGGATTAGGTGTCACAGTGATGACTAGGAGATAGGGTTAGAATTATGGGATAGGGGTTGTTCTCAGGAAATGGGTTACGCATTAACGTTAGGATAAGAGGTTAAAGTTAGGCGCATGGTGAGGTTTACGTGTTAAGGGGAGAAATAGGAACAGGGTTGGGTGTTATGTTCAGGGTTAGGGTTATCTGTTAAAGGTATTGTTTATGCTTAGCGCACGGGCCCTGTCTGCTTTAGGCGGGCAGGCGGAGTTTAGCGGGCTGGGATTGTACCCGGGGACCCACTCTATCATTCTATCATACTCTGGGTATGGGCCCGTGGGTTTGATGCAGGACACAGTGGTAGAGCCTCCTTTCACGCATGGCATGGGAGGATTGCAGGCTTTCTAAACTCTAAGAAAGCAAGAAGTCTGAGAATTAGATTTCGGGTTAGGATTCTGGTTAGGGTTAAGGATGAAGTTTAGTGTTAGGGTGAGGGCTTAGGGTTAGGGATTAGGGTTAGCGTTAAAGGTTACTCTTAGGTTTAACGGTTACACTTTGGTTTAGAGTTGAGAGTTACTGTTAGGGTTAAGATGAGGGGTTAGGGTTTGGTACAGGGTTAGGGTTAAGTGTTAGGTTTCGGGTTGAAGATTAGGATTAGGGTTACGATTAAAGGTTAGCGTGAGAGTTAACGCTTAGGGTTAAGGTTAAGAGTTAGGGTTTAGGGTTAGGGTTAGGGTTAGGGTTAGTTTTAGGGTTAGAGTTATGTGCTATGGTTTGTGTTAGAGGTTAGGGTTAGGTTTACTGGTCACGGTTAGGGTTTCGTTTAGGGGGCAGCAATAGGGTTAGGCTTAGGGTTAGGGTTAAGGGATAAGATTAGGGTTAAGTGTTGGGCTTAGGGTTAGGGTTTAGTGTTAGGGTTAGCATTAAGGATTAGGTTTAGGGCTACGGTTAGGGTTAGCATTAAGGATTAGGGTTAGGGTCAGGGTTAAATGCTTGGGTGCTAGTAATGTTTAGGGTCAGGGTTAAGGTTCACGGATAGGGTTAGTGTTAAGGGTTACGGGTAGGTTTAGGGTTCAGGGTTAGTGTTAGCATTAAGGCTTAAGGTTAGGATTAGGCGGTAGGTTAGATTTAGGGTTAGATCTAGGCGTTAGGGTAAGGGCTAGCGTTAGGGTTAAGAGATTAGGTTAGGTTTAATGGTTAGAAGTAGGGTTAGGGTTTGGGGTTAAAGTAAGTTTTAGGGGTTAGGTTTAAGGATCAAAGGTTAGGGTTATTTTTAGCTGTAGTGTTAGGGTTACGGATAAGGGATCCCATTAGCATTAAGGGTCTTCCTTACTGTAGGGTTAAGGGTTAGGCTTAGAGTTAAAGGTTAAGGTTAGGGTCAGTGTTAAGATTTAGGGTGAGGGTTAACGGTTAGGGTAAAGGTTAAGCGTTAGGGATTAGTGATTAGGGTTTTTGGTTAGTGTTAGGGTTACCGGTTAGGAGTTAGTGTTTTATGAAGGGGTATGGTTAGAATTAGGATTGGGGTTAGAGTTAGGGTGAGGTATAGGGGTTAGGTTTAGGGGTTAGTTTTAGGGTAAAAGGATAGGATTAGGGTTACTGGTTGGGCTTAGGTTTAGGGTTAAAGTTTACTGCTAGGGTAAGGGATAGGGTTCAGGATTAGCTTTAGGGGTTCTGGTTAGGGTTAGGTGTTATGTTAGTGTCAGCCTTAGGTCTAGTCGTGAGGGTAAGGTTTAGGGTTAGCTTTAAGAGCTAGGGTTAGGTTTAATGGTTAGGCTTAGGATTACGGTTAAGGGTTAGGGTAAGGCTTAGGGCTTACGGTCAAGGGTTAGGGTTTTTGTTAGGCATAGCGTTGGGATTAGAAGTAAGGGTTACTGTCAGTGTTAGGGTTTTAGGTAGGGTTACGGTTAGGGTTAGCCGTTTAGAATTAGGGTTAGGGATTAGGTGTCACAGTGATGACTAGGAGATAGGGTTTGAATTAAGGGATAGGGGTTGTTCTCAGGAAATGGGTTATGCATTAACGTTAGGATAAGAGGTTAAAGTTAGGCGGACGGTGAGGTTTACGTGTTAAGGGGAGAAATAGGAACAGGGTTGGGTGTTATGTTCAGGGTTAGGGTTATCTGTTAAAGGTATTTTTTATGCTTAGCGCACTGGCCCTGTCTTCATTAGGCAGGCGGGGGGAGTTTAGGGGGCTGGGCTTGTACCCGGGAACCCACTCTATCATACTCTGGGTATGGGCCCGTGGGTTTCATGCAGGACACAGTGGTAGAGCCTCCTTTCACGCATGGCATGGGAGGATTGCAGGCTTTCTAAACTCTAAGAAAGCAAGAAGTTTTAGAATTAGATTTAGGGTTAGGATTCTGGTTAGGGTTAAGGATGAAGTTTAGTGTTAGGGTGAAGGCTTAGGGTTAGGGATTAGGGTTAGGGATAAAGGTTACTCTTAGGTTTAACGGTTACACTTTGGTTTAGGGTTGAGGTTTACGGTTAGGGTTAAGATGAGGGGTTAGGGTTTGGTACAGGGTTAGGGTTAAGTGTTAGGTTTAGGGTTGAAGATTAGGATTAGGGTTAGGATTAAAGGATAGCGTGAGAGTTAACGCTTAGGGTTAAGGTTAAGAGTTAGGGTTTAGGGTTAGGTTTAGGGTTAGTTTTAGGGATAGAGTTATGTGCTATGGTTTGTGTTAGAGGTTAGGGTTAGGTTTACTGGTCACGGTTAGGGTTACGTTTAGGGGTTAGCATTAGGGTTAGGGTTAGGGTTAGGGTTAAGGGATAGGATTAGGGATAAGTGTTGGGCTTAGGGTTAGGGTTTAGTGTCAGGGTTAGCATTAAGGATTAGGGTTAGGGTCAGGGTTAAATGCTTGGGTGCGGGTAATGGTTAGGGTCAGGGTTAAGGTTCACGGATAGGGTTAGTGTTAAAGGTTACGGGTAGGTTTAGGGTTCAGGGTTAGAGTTAGCATTAGGGCTTGAGGTTAGGATTAGGGGGTAGGTTATATTTAGGGAGAGATCTAGGCGTTAGGGTAAGGGCTAGCGTTAGGGTTAAGAGATAGGGTTAGGTTTAATGGTTAGGATTAGGGTTAGGGTTTGGGGTTAAAGTAAGTGTTAGGGGTTAGGTTTAAGGATCCAAGGTTAGGGTTATTTTTAGCTGTAGTGTTAGGGTTAGGGATAAGGGATCCCATTAGCATTAAGGGTCTTCCTTACTGTAGGGTTAAGGGTTAGGCTTAGAGTTAAAGGTTAAGGTTATGGTCAGGGTTAAGATTTAGGGTGAGGGTTAACGGTTAGGGTAAAGGTTAAGCGTTAGGGTTAGGGATTAGTGATTAGGGTTTTTGGTTAGTGTTAGGGTTAGCGGTTAGGAGTTAGTGTTTTAGGAAGGGGTATGGTTAGAATTAGGATTGGGGTTAGAGTTAGGGTGAGGTATAGGGTTTAGGTTTAGGGGTTAGTTTTAGGGTAAAAGGATAGGATTAGGGTTACGGGTTGGGCTTAGGTTTAGGGTTAAAGTTTACTGCTAGGGTTAGGGATAGGGTTCAGGGTGAGCTTTAGGGGTTCTGGTTAGGGTTAGGTGTTAGGTTAGTGTCAGGGTTAGTTCTAGTCGTGAGGGTAAGTTATAGGGTTAGCTTTAAGAGCTAGGGTTAGGTTTAATGGTTAGGATTAGGATTAGGGTTAAGGGTTAGGGTAAGGCTTAGGGGTTAGGGTCAAGGGTTAGGGTCAAGGGTTAGGGTTTTTGTTCGGCATAGCGTTGGGGTTAGAAGTAAGGGTTACTGTCAGTGTTAGGGTTGTAGGTAGGGTTACGGTTAGGGTTAGCGGTTTAGAATTAGGGTTAGGGATTAGGTGTCACAGTGATGACTAGGAGATAGGGTTAGAATTATGGGATAGGGGTTGTTCTCAGGAAATGGGTTATGCATTAACGTTAGGATAAGAGGTTAAAGTTAGGCGCACGGTGAGGTTTACGTGTTAAGGGGAGAAATAGGAACAGGGTTGGGTGTTATGTTCAGGGTTAGGGTTATCTGTTAAAGGTATTGTTTATGCTTAGCGCACGGGCCCTGTCTGCATTAGGCAGGCGGGGGGAGTTTAGGGGGCTTGGATTGTACTCGGGAACGCACTCTATCATACTCTGGGTATGGGCCCGTGGGTTTCATGCAAGACACAGTGGTAGAGCCTCCTTTCACGCATGGCATGGGAGGATTGCAGGCTTTCTAAACTCTAAGAAAGCAAGAAGTCTGAGAATTAGATTTAGGGTTAGGATTCTGGTTAGTGTTAAGGATGAAGTTTAGTGTTAGGGTGAGGGCTTAGGGTTAGGGATTAGGGTTAGGGTTAAATGTTACTCTTAGGTTTAACGGTTACAATTTGGTTTAGGGTTGAGGTTTACGGTTAGGGTTAAGATGAGGGGTTAGGGTTTGGTACAGGGTTAGGGTTAAGTGTTAGGTTTAGGGTTGAAGATTAGGATTAGGGTTAGGATTAAAGGTTAGCGTGAGAGTTAACGCTTAGGGTTAAGGTTAAGAGTTAGGGTTTAGGGTTAGGTTTAGGGTTAGGGTTAGTTTTAGGGTTAGAGTTATGTGCTATGGTTTGTGTTAGAGGTTAGGGTTAGGTTTACTGGTCACGGTTAGGGTTAAGTTTAGGGGGTAGCATTGGGGTTAGGGTTAGGGTTAGGGTTAAGGGATAGGATTAGGGATAAGTGTTGGGCTTTGGTTTAGGTTTTAGTGTTAGGGTTAGCATTAAGGATTAGGGTTAGGGTCAGGGTTAAATGCTTGGGTGCGGGTAATGGTTAGGGTCAGGGTTAAGGTTCACGGATAGGGTTAGTGTTAAGGGTTATGGGTAGGGTTAGGGTTCAGGGTTAGAGTTAGCATTAGGGCTTAAGGTTAGGATTAGGCGGTAGGTTAGATTTAGGTTTAGATCTAGGCGTTAGGGTAAGGGCTAGCGTTAGGGTTAAGAGATAGGGTTAGGTTTAATGCTTAGGATTAGGGTTAGGGTTTTGGTTTAAAGTAAGTGTTAGGGGTTAGGTTTAAGGATCAAAGGTGAGGGTTATTTTTAGCTGTAGTGTTAGGGTTAGGGATAAGGGATCCCATTAGCATTAAGGGTCTTCCTTACTGTAGGGTTAAGGGTTAGGCTTAGAGTTAAAGGTTAAGGTTAGGGTCAGTGTTAAGATTTAGGGTGAGGGTTAACGGTTAGGGTAAAGGTTAAGCGTTAGGGTTAGAGATTAGTGATTAGGGTTTTTGGTTAGTGTTAGGGTTAGAGGTTAGGAGTTAGTGTTTTATGAAGGGGTATGGTTAGAATTAGGATTGGGGTTAGAGTTAGGGTGAGGTATAGGGGTTAGTTTTAGGGTAAAAGATAGGATTAGGGTTACGGGTTGGGCTTAGGTTTAGGGTTAAAGTTTACTGCTAGGGTTAGGGATAGGGTTCAGGGTTAGCTTTAGGGGTTCTGGTTAGGGTTAGGTGTTAGGTTAGTGTCAGGGTTAGGTCTAGTCGTGAGGGTAAGGTTTAGGGTTAGCTTTAAGAGCTAGGGTTAGGTTTAATGATTAGGATTAGGATTAGGGTTAAGGGTTAGGGTAAGGCTTAGGGGTTAGGGTGAAGGGTTAGGGTCAAGGGTTAGGGTTTTTGTTAGGCATAGCGTTGGGGTTAGAAGTAAGGGTTACTGTCAGTGTTAGGGTTGTAGGTAGGGTTACGGTTAGGGTTAGCGGTTTAGAATTAGGGTTAGGGATTAGGTGTCACAGTGATGACTAGGAGATAGGGTTAGAATTATGGGATAGGGGTTGTTCTCAGGAAATGGGTTATGCATTAACGTTAGGATAAGAGGTTAAAGTTAGGCGCACGGTGAGGTTTAAGTGTTAAGGGGAGAAATAGGAACAGGGTTGGGTGTTATGTTCAGGGTTAGGGTTATCTGTTAAAGGTATTGTTTATGCTTAGCGCACGGGCCCTGTCTGCCTTAGGCGGGTCGGGGGAGTTTAGGGGGCTGGGCTTGTACCCCGGAACCCACTCTATCATACTCTGGGTATGGGCCCGTGGGTTTCATGCAGGACACAGTGGTAGAGCCTCCTTTCACGCATGGCATGGGAGGATTGCAGGCTTTCTAGACTCTAAGAAAGCAAGAATTCTGAGAATTAGATTTAGGGTTAGGATTCTGATTAGGGTTAAGGATGAAGTTTAGTGTTAGTGTCAGGGCTTAGGGTTAGGGATTAGGGTTAGGGATAAAGGTTACTCTTAGGTTTAACGGTTACACTTTGGTTTAGGGTTGAGGTTTACGGTTAGGGTTAAGATGAGGGGTTAGGGTTTGGTACAGGGTTAGGGTTAAGTGTTAGGTTTAGGGTTGAAGATTAGGATTAGGGTTAGGATTAAAGGTTAGCGTGAGAGTTAACGCTTAGGGTTAAGGTTAAGAGTTAGGGTTTAGTGTTAAGTTTAGGGTTAGGGTTAGTTTTAGGGTTAGAGTTATGTGCTATGGTTTGTGTTAGAGGTTAGGGTTAGGTTTAATGGTCACGGTTAGGGTTACGTTTAGGGGGTTGCATTAGGGTTAGGGTTAGGGTTAGGGTTAAGGGATAGTATTAGGGATAAGTGTTGGGCTTAGGGTTAGGGTTTAGAGTTAGGGTTAGCATTAAGGATAGGGTTAGGGTCAGGATTAAATGCTTGGGTGAGGGTAATGGTTAGGGTCAGGGTTAAGGTTCACGGATAGGGTTAGTGTTAAGGGTTACGGGTAGGTTTAGGGTTCAGGGTTAGAGTTAGCATTAGGGCTTAAGGTTAGGATTAGGCGGTAGGTTAGATTTAGGGTTAGATCTAGGCGTTAGGGTAAGGGCTAGCGTTAGGGTTAAGAGATAGGGTTAGGTTTAATGCTTAGGATTAGGGTTAGGGTTTTGGTTTAAAGTAAGTGTTAGGGGTTAGGTTTAAGGATCAAAGGTTAGGGTTATTTTTAGCTGTACTGTTAGGGTAAAGGATAAGGGATCCCATTAGCATTAAGGGTCTTTCTTACTGTAGGGTTAAGGGTTAGGCTTAGAGTTAAAGGTTAAGGTTAGGGTCAGTGTTAAGATTTAGGGTGAGGGTTAACGGTTAGGGTAAAGGTTAAGCGTTAGGGTTAGGGATTCGTGATTAGGGTTTTTGGTTAGTGTTAGGGTTAGCGGTTAGGAGTTAGTGTTTTATGAAGGGGTATGGTTACAATTAGGATTGGGGTTAGAGTTAGGGTGAGGTATAGGGGTTAGTTTTAGGGTAAAAGATAGGATTAGGGTTACGGGTTGGGCTTAGGTTTAGGGTTAAAGTTTACTGCTAGGGTTAGGGATAGGGTTCAGGGTTAGCTTTAGGGGTTCTGGTTAGGGTTAGGTGTTAGGTTAGTGTCAGGGTTAGGTCTAGTCGTGAGGGTAAGGTTTAGGGTTAGCCTTAAGAGCTGGGGTTAGGTTTAATGGTTAGGATTAGGATTAGGGTTAAGGGTTAGGGTAAGGCTTAGGGGTTAGGGTGAAGGCTTAGGGTCAAGGGTTAGGGTTTTTGTTAGGCATAGCGTTGGGGTTAGAAGTAAGGGTTACTGTCAGTGTTAGGGTTGTAGGTAGGGTTACGGTTAGGGTTAGCGGTTTAGAATTAGGGTTAGGGATTAGGTGTCACAGTGATGACTAGGAGATAGGGTTAGAATTATGGGATAGGGGTTGTTCTCAGGAAATGGGTTATGCATTAACGTTAGGATAAGCGGTTAAAGTTAGGAGCACGGTGAGGTTTACGTGTTAAGGGGAGAAATAGGAACAGGGTTGGGTGTTATGTTCAGGGTTAGGGTTATCTGCTAAAGGTATTGTTTATGCTTAGCGCACGGGCCCTGTCTACATTAGGCGGGCGGGGGGAGTTTAGGGAGCTGGGATTGTACTCGGGAACCCACTCTATCATACTCTGGGTATGGGCCCGTGGGTTTCATGCAGGACACAGTGGTAGAGCCTCCTTTCACGCATGGCATGGGAGGATTGCAGGCTTTCTAAACTCTAAGAAAGCAAGAAGTCTGAGAATTAGATTTCGGGTTAGGATTCTGGTTAGGGTTAAGGATGAAGTTTAGTGTTAGGGTGAGGGCTTAGGGTTAGGGATTAGGGTTAGGGATAAAGGTTACTCTTAGGTTTAACTGTTACACTTTGGTTTCGGGTTGAGGTTTACGGTTAGGGTTAAGATGAGGGGTTAGGGTTTGGTACAGGGTTAGGGTTAAGTGTTAGGTTTAGGGTTGAAGATTAGGATTAGGGTTAGGATTAAAGGTTAGCGTGAGAGTTAACGTTTAGGGTTAAGGTTAAGAGTTAGGGTTTAAGCTTAGGGTTAGGGTTAGTTTTAGGGTTAGAGTTATGTGCTATGGTTTGTGTTAGAGGTTAGGGTTAGGTTTACTGGTCACGGTTAGGGTTACGTTTAGGGGTTAGCATTACGGTTAGGGTTAGGGTTAGGGTTAAGGGATAGGATTAGGGTTAAGTGTTGGGCTTAGGGTTAGGGTTTAGTGTTAGGGTTAGCATTAAGGATTAGGGTTAGAATCAGGGTTAAATGCTTGGGTGCGGGTAATGGTTAGGGTCAGGGTTAAGGTTCACGGATAGGGTTAGTGTTAAGGGTTACGGGTAGGTTTAGGGTTCAGGGTTAGAGTTAGCATTAGGACTTGAGGTTAGGATTAGGGGATAGGTTCGATTTAGGGTGAGATCTAGGCGTTAAGGTAAGGGCTAGCGTTAGGGTTAAGAGATAGGTTTAGGTTTAATGCTTAGGATTAGGGATAGGGTTTGGGGTTAAAATAAGTGTTAGGGGTTAGGTTTAAGGATCAAAGGTTAGGGTTATTTTTAGCTGTAGTGTTAGGGTTAGGGATAAGGGATCCCATTAGCATTAAGGGTCTTCCTTCCTGTAGGGTTAAGGGTTAGGCTTAGAGTTAAAGGTTAAGGTTAGGGTCAGTGTTAAGATTTAGGGTGAGGGTTAACGGTTAGGGTAAAGGTTAAGCGTTAGGGTTAGGGATTAGTGATTAGGGTTTTTGGTTAGTGTTGGGGTTAGCGGTTAGGAGTTAGTGTTTTATGAAGGGGTATGGTTAGAGTTAGGATTGGGGTTAGAGTTAGGGTGAGTTATAGGGGTTAGGTTTAGGGGTTAGTTTTAGGGTAAAAGGATAGGATTAGGGTTACGGGTTGGGCTTAGGTTTAGGGTTAAAGTTTACTGCTAGGGTTAGGGATAGGGTTCAGGGTTAGCTTTAGGGGATCTGGTTAGGGTTAGGTGTTAGGTTAGTGTCAGGGTTAGGTCTAGTCGTGAGGGTAAGGTTTAGGGTTAGCCTTAAGAGCTAGGGTTAGTTTTAATGGTTAGGATTAGGATTAGGGTTAAGGGTTAGGGTAAGCCTTAGGGGTTAGGGTGAAGGGTTAGGGTCAAGGGTTAGGGTTTTGTTAGGCATAGCGTTGGGGTTAGAAGTAAGGGTTACTGTCAGTGTTAGGGTTGTAGGTAGGGTTACGGTTAGGGTTAGCGGTTTAGAATTAGGGTTAGGGATTAGGTGTCACAGTGATGACTAGGAGATAGGGTTAGAATTATGGGATAGGGGTTGTTCTCAGGAAATGGGTTATGCATTAACGTTAGGATAAGAGGTTAAAGTTAGGCGCACGGTGAGGTTTACGTGTTAAGGGGAGAAATAGGAACAGGGTTGGGTGTTATGTTCAGGGTTAGGGTTATCTGTTAAAGGTATTGTTTATGCTTAGCGCACGGGCCCTGTCTGCATTAGGCGGGCGGGGGGAGGTTAGGGGGCTGGGATTGTACCCGGGAAACCACTCTATCATACTCTGGATATGGGCCCGTGGGTTTCATGCAGGACACAGTGGTAGAGCCTCCTTTCACGCATGGCATGGGAGGATTGCAGGCTTTCTAAACTCTAAGAAAGCAAGAAGTCTGAGAATTAGATTTAGGGTTAGGATTATGGTTAGGGTTAAGGATGAAGTTTAGTGTTAGGGTGAGGGCTTAGGGTTAGGGATTAGGGTTAGGGTTAAAGGTTACTCTTAGGTTTAACGGTTACACTTTGGTTTAGGGTTGAGGTTTACGGTTAGGGTTAAGATGAGGGTTTAGGGTTTGGTACAGGGTTAGGGTTAAGTGTTAGGTTTAGGGTTGAAGATTAGGATTAGGGTTAGGATTAAAGGTTATCGTGAGAGTTAACGCTTAGGGTTAAGGTTAAGAGTTAGGGTTTAGGGTTAAGTTTAGGGTTAGTTTTAGGGATAGAGTTATGTGCTATGGTTTGTGTTAGAGGTTAGGGTTAGGTTTATTGGTCACGGTTAGGGTTAAGTTTAGGGGTTAGCATTAGGGTTAGGGTTAGGGTTAAGGGATAGGATTAGGGATAAGTGTTGGGCTTAGGGTTAGGGTTTAGTGTTAGGGTTAGCATTAAGGATTAGGGTTAGGGTCAGGGTTAAATGCTTGGGTGCGGGTAATGGTTAGGGTCAGGGTTAAGGTTCACGGATAGGGTTAGTGTTAAGGGTTACGGGTAGGTTTAGGGTTCAGGGTTAGAGTTAGCATTAGGGCTTAAGGTTAGGATTAGGCGGTAGGTTAGATTTAGGGTTAGATCTAGGCGTTAGGGTAAGGGCTAGCGTTAGGGTTAACAGATAGGGTTAGGTTTAATGCTTAGGATTAGGGTTAGGGTTTGGGGTTAAAGTAAGTGTTAGGGGTGAGGTTTAAGGATCAAAGGTTAGGGTTATTTTTAGCTGTAGTGTTAGGGTTAGGGATAAGGGAACCCATTAGCATTAAGGGTCTTCCTTACTCTAGGGTTAAGGGTTAGGCTTAGAGTTAAAGGTTAAGGTTAGGGTCAGTGTTAAGATTTAGGGTGAGGGTTAACGGTTAGGATAAAGGTTAAGCGTTAGGGTTAGGGATTAGTGATTAGGGTTTTTGGTTAGTGTTAGGGTTAGTGGTTAGGAGTTAGTGTTTTATGAAGGGGTATGGTTAGAATTAGGATTGGGGTTAGAGTTAGGGTGAGGTATAGGGGTTAGGTTTAGGGGTTAGTTTTAGGGTAAAAGGATAGGATTAGGGTTACAGGTTGGGCTTCGGTTTACGGTTAAAGTTTACTGCTAGGCTTAGGGATAGGGTTCAGGGTTAGCTTTAGGGGTTCTGGTTAGGGTTAGGTGTTAGGTTAGTGTCAGGGTTAGGTCTAGTCGTGAGGGTAAGGTTTAGGGTTAGCTTTAAGAGCTTGGGTTAGGTTTAATGGTTAGGATTAGGATTAGGGTTGAGGGTAGGGTAAGGCTTAGGGGTTAGGTTGAAGGGTTAGGGTCAAGGGTTAGTGTTTAGTTAGGCATAGCGTTGGGGTTAGAAGTAAGGGTTACTGTCAGTGTTAGGGTTGTAGGTAGGGTTACGGTTATGGTTAGCAGTTTAGAATTAGGGTTAGGGATTAGGTGTCACAGTGATGACTAGGAGATAGGGTTAGAATTATGGGATAGGGGTTGTTCTCAGGAAATGAGTTATGCATTAACGTTAGGATAAGAGGTTAAAGTTAGGTGCACGGTGAGCTTTACGTGTTAAGGGGAGAAATAGGAACAGGGTTGCGTGTTCTGTTCAGGGTTAGGGTTATCTGTTAAAGGTATTGTTTATGCTTAGCGCACGGGCCCTGTCTGCATTAGGCGGGCGGGGGGAGTTTAAGGGGCTGGGATTGTACCCGGGAACCCACTCATTCATACTCTGGGTATGGGCCCGTGGGTTTCATGCAGGACACAGTGGTAGAGCCTCCTTTCACGCATGGCACGGGAGGATTGCAGGCTTTCTAAACTCTAAGAAAGCAAGAAGTCTGAAAATTAGATTTAGGGTTAGGATTCTGGTTAGGGTGAAGGATGAAGTTTAGTGTTAGGGTGAGGGCTTAGGGTTAGGGATTAGGGTTAGGGTTAAAGGTTACCCTTTGGTTTAACGGTTACACTTTGGTTTAGGGTTGAGGTTTACGGGTAGGGTTAAGATGAGGGGTTAGGGTTTGGTACAGGGTTAGGGTTAAGTGTTAGGTTTAGGGTTGAAGGTTAGGATTAGGGTTAGGATTAAAGGTTAGCGTGAGAGTTAACGCTTAGGGTTAAGGTTAAGAGTTAGGGTTTAGGGTTAGGGTTAGGGTTAGGGTTAGTTTTAGGGTTAGAGTTATGTGCTATGGTTTGTGTTAGAGGTTAGGGTTAGGTTTACTGGTCACGGTTAGGGTTACGTTTAGGGGGTAGCATTAGGTTTATGGTTAGGGTTAAGGGATAGGATTAGGGATAAGTGTTGGGCTTAGGGTTAGGGTTTAGTGTTAGGGTTAGCATTAAGGATTAGGGTTAGGGTCAGGGTTAAATGCTTGGGTGGGGGTAATGGTTAGCGTCAGGGTTAAGGTTCACGGATAGGGTTAGTGTTAAGGGTTACGGGTAGGTTTAAGGTTCAGGGTTAGAGTTTCCATTAGGGCTTAAGGTTAGGATTAGGCGGTAGGTTAGATTTAGGGTTAGATCTAGGCGTTAGGGTAAGGGCTAGCGTTAGGGTTAACAGATAGGGTTAGGTTTAATGCTTAGGATTAGGGTTAGGGTTTCGGGTTAAAGTAAGTGTTAGGGGTTAGGCTTAAGGATCCAAGGTTAGGGTTATTTTTAGCTGTAGTGTTAGGGTTAGGGATAAGGGATCCCATTAGCGTTAAGAGTCTTCCTTGCTGTAGGCTTAAGGGTTAGGCTTAGAGTTAAAGGTTAAGGTTAGGGTCAGTGTTAAGATTTAGGGTGAGGGTTAACGGTTAGGGTAAAGGTTAAGCGTTAGGGTTAGGGATTAGTGATTAGGGTTTTTGGTTAGTGTTAGGGTTAGCAGTTAGGAGTTAGTGTTTTATCAAGGGGTATGGTTACAATTAGGATTGGGGTTAGAGTTAGGGTGAGGTAGAGTGGTTAGGTTTAGGGGGTAGTTTTAGGGTAAAAGGATAGGATTAGGTTTACGGGTTGGGCTTAGGTTTAGGGTTAAAGTTTACTGCTAGGGTTAGGGATAGGGTTCAGGGTTAGCTTTCGGGGTTCTGGTTAGGGTTAGGTGTTAGGTTAGTGTCAGGGTTAGGTCTAGTCGTGAGGGTAAGGTTTAGGGTTAGCTTTAAGAGCTAGGGTTAGGTTTAGTGGTTAGGATTAGGATTAGGGTTAAGGGTTAGGGTAAGGCTTAGGGGTTAGGTTGAAGGGTTAGGGTCAAGGGTTAGGGTTTTTGTTAGGCATAGCGTTGGGGTTAGAAGTAAGGGTTACTGTCAGTGTTAGGGTTGTAGGTAAGGTTAGCGGTTTAGAATTAGGGTTAGGGATTAGGTGTCACAGTGATGACTAGGAGATAGGGTTAGAATTATGGGATAGGGGTTGTTCTCAGGAAATGGGTTATGCATTAACGTTAGGATAAGAGGTTAAAGTTAGGCGCACGGTGAGGTTTACGTGTTAAGGGGAGAAATAGGAACAGGGTTGGGTGTTCTGTTCAGGGTTAGGGTTATCTGTTAAAGATATTGTTTCTGCTTAGCGCACGGGCCCTGTCTGCATTAGGCGGGCGGGGGGAGTTTAGGGGGCTGGGATTGTACCCGGAAACCCACTCTATCATACTCTGGGTATGGGCCCGTGGGTTTCATGCAGGACACAGTGGTAGAGCCTCCTTTCACGCATGGCATGGGAGGATTGCAGGCTTTCTAAACTCTAAGAAAGCAAGAAGTCTGAGAATTAGATTTAGGGTTAGGATTCTGGTAAGGGCTAAGGATGAAGTTTAGTGTTAGTGTGAGGGCCTAGGGTTAGGGATTAGGGTTAGGGTTAAAGGTTACTCTTAGGTTTAACGGTTACACTTTGGTTTAGGGTTGAGGTTTACGGTTAGGGTTAAGATGAGGGGTTAGGGTTTGGTACAGGGTTAGGGTTAAGTGTTAGGTTTAGGGTTGAAGATTAGGATTAGGGTTAGGATTAAAGGTTAGCATGAGAGTTAACGCTTAGGGTTAAGGTTAAGAGTTAGGGTTGAGAGTTAGGGTTAGGGTTAGGGTTAGTTTTAGGGTTAGAGTTATGTGCTATGGTTTGTGTTAGAGGTTAGGGTTAGGTTTACTGGTCATGGTTAGGGTTTCGTTTAGGGGTTAGCATTAGGGTTAGGGTTAGGGTTAAGGGATAGGATTAGGGATAAGTGTTGGCCTTAGGGTAGGGTTTAGTGTTAGGGTTAGCATTAAGTGTCGCCCCGCAGTTGCCAGCAAGTACGACACGACCAGTTGGAGTTCTTCCAGCAGTAGTTTAATGAGGCATCTACAACAGTTACATGGTGAGAGACCTCGAACAGGAAATGCAAGCTGCTTTTATAGCCCCGGATAGGTGTGTCCCACAAGCGTGTCCCACAGGGATAGGTGGAGGGCCTGACTACGCATGTCCTGGGCGGGTACACTAGGAGGCCTAGACCGCTCCCCACAGCTCCCCCTTTTGTTTTTGCCTCATGGTGAACGGAAGCCCCAGTCCGGATCTAGGGTCACAGTTCACCAAGGGGCGTATGGTCACCACTCTTCAGTGCAATGAGCGAGAGCTCATGAAGGTGCAAGGGCTGACCACAAAACATGGGTCGCGCGCCCTTCCCGGTGCAATGGGGAGAAGCCCTCGTGGTGCAAGGGCCACGCCATGCTGTCAAGGGGAAAAGCGGTAGTTGCCGTCCGTATGTAACATGCTTATCCACACTCCAGGAGGAGAGCCCTCATGAAGGGCAGCAAAGGCTTGAGCCATGACCACTCGATCCCTTTGTTGCTGCCAACGGACACGCATGAGCATCCAGAACAGGAGGCCAAAAGCAAGACATCCCAGCAGGCCCAGGGATCCAAGACCTGCCCATTCCCGAACCCCGTGTAGAAGCGACAAAAAGGTGGGGAGGAGGCCATCAGTAAGCATAGGATCTAACCGGGTAGAATTAATATGGGTGATTTCTAGTTGTAACTGAGTGGCTAGCTTGGAGAAATTGGCAGACCAAGAGCCCTGTAACAGCCGAGAAAGCTCTTTAGAGAGATTGGCCACCTGGGAAAGGTTAGAATATGGGATCGAAGTAATACACAATCCCGGCAGTCATCGCTCGCAACCAAGCTGGGCGAGCTGTACCAAACTGTCCACCTGTTCTTGAACCAAGTCCACACGTTGATTTAGGAGCATAATCCCTCCCGCCAGGTGTGAGTTGATAGAGCTTTGTGTGTCCAAGGCAGTTGCTACCGTTGCTGACAGGTTATTTAGGACCTGTGCCGTTTGTACGGCGCCCGCCGCCGCGATCGAAGCGGCGGTAAGGGCCGCAGCAGAGGCCGCTGCAATAGCAAAGACAAGAGCTGTCACGCCAAAGTCCCTACGATGTCGAAAGAGAACCAACGAATCCGGTGCGTCAACCGGCCAGGGGACGTACCGGGGCATGCGTGCAACCACGGCCATCCTGTGTTCTGAGGCATTCCAGCAACGTGTATACGTGCAGTTTACGGTTGAGCAGTTAAGGGTGGCCGTATGGTTTTCCAGGCGGGCCACAATCCAGATGAATGGAGGCCAGAGACAAACAGGCGTGGGACCGAAGGTCACGTTGGAAAACTGAGCGCCTGACGCAGCGGTCTCAAATGTTCACAGTTTTGTGTAATGCAGGCCACATCCCTGTCACAAAAGTCCCATTAGCAAAGGTCCCGTTGCGGGGACGCGGCCGGTCCACCCAAGCACCCATCTGGTTGGCAAGAAGTATACAGGACAGGTTGCCGTTAGTCGGGATAATGGTAGTAAAGCACAAGGACCCAGCAAGGATATAGGATTCATTGCCGGGAACCGCTCCAGACTCGTTGGACCACGGGAGGTAGGGAAGTCCTAGGGAAGCATTGGTAATAAAGAACCGGGGGAATATCTGCGAATCATGAGACACCGGCAGGGGTCTCGGGAATACAGGCAGGATGGCCCAATGACGTTTCGCCCTGGACAGCACTCCCAGGGCGAGGAGGGTCATGGTCAGGGAAAGCAGAATCCGCCACAACAGCATCGTCGTCAGGAGCCGGCGAGGAAGCAGCAGGATGACTGAGGCGTCGCGTGAGGCGTGTCGGAACCCAGATAGGGTCCGGGGCGTCCTGTGGAAAAACACAAACAGCTCCCCTGGATCTGCTGAGAATCAGATCCGGTCCTTTCCATTGATTACAAAGCACATCTTTCCATATCACCCGCTCGGAAAGGGGGGGGCCAGGATCCACATGGCGATCTGCCACCGAGCGACCACGGTCATCCAGCAGCAAAAAATTTAAAATATATAGAGTAAGAGATAGGGCAGATTTGGGAGACCTGCCACCGCCCAAAGCCCCAGCCTCCCCCTTTTGTTTTTGTAAGTAGAGTTTGATTGTGCCATGGGCGTGTTCTACAATGCCCTGGGCCTGGGGGTTATAGGGCAAGCCAGTGCGATGGGTAACGCCGAGACGGCGGCAAAATTGTTGAAAGGCCCGGGAAGTATAGGCCGGGCCGTTATCAGTCTTAAGGACCTCAGGCTTGCCCCAGGCAGCCCATGCTTCTAGACAGTGCGTGACGACATGACAGGCGCGCTCTCCAGCTAAAGGAGTGGCGTGGATAACCCCAGAACAGGTGTCTATGGACACATGAACATAAGACAACTTACCAAACATGGGAATGTGAGTGACGTCCATCTGCCACACCTGGAGAGGCCGAAGGCCCCGCGGGTCGACGCCCACGGAAGGTTGTGAGCGGAAAGGTGCACAGTCCGCACACTGGAGGACCACTTCCCATGCAGAGGCGCGGGGGAGACCAAATTTAAGGCGTAAAGTACATGCTGGGACATGGTACAATGAATGGAAGTTGCGGGCACTTTCCAAAGGAGAAGCAAGCCAACATAATTTCGTGGCCCGATCCGCCAGGGCATTGCCGGCAGCCATAGGTCCAGGCAAGAGCGAGTGGGCCCGAATATGAGTGATAAAGAACCTCGCACTGCGCGAGTGGATGGCTGACCGGACAGCACCGAATAAAGAGAATACCGTGCTCCGTGGGTTCAAGGCGTGAGACACCTCCAACAACCGAACAGCCTGAACGACATAGACAGAATCAGAGACAATGTTGAGTGGTCCTGGGAAAGTACGGAGGACCAACTCAACGATGGCACATTCCACATGCTGAGGGGAAGAGTAAGGAAAAGAAGCGGTGAAGGCCTGGCCATTGACAACATAACTACCCGTACTATTAGAGGACCCATCAGTATAAACTGTAGTAGCATTGGGAAGAGGGTCAGAAGACGTGACATGGGGGAAGATAATCTGATGTCGCAGAGCAAACTGAAGAAGAGGGTGCTTGGGGAAATGATTGTCTATAACACCAGAAAAAGAGCATTGAAGGACTGCCCAACTGTCTACCGAGGCACAGAGAATCTGTACTTGAGCTCTAGTATAGGGGCAATGGAGAACAGAAGGATGGGCCCCAAAATGAGTTAAGGAGAGTTTAAGCGCAGACAACGCGAGATCAGCAACCGCGGTAGGATAGTGCTCAATGGCCCGTCGCGGAGAGGTATGCGCGTGAATCTAGAGCAGAGGGCCCTCCTGCCAAAGAACTGCAGTAGGTGTCTCCAAAGAGGGCAAAAGGCAAAGAGAAAAAGGCTGATCAGGCTGGATCCGAACCAACTGGGCATGCTGTATCGCCTCCTCGACCAGCCGAAGGGCCTGTCGTGCGTACCTCCCCCGCCATCAACTGGTGGGGGAGGGGCGGAGGCATACGGAGGCGGGCGATAACGCTCCGCCTCATACGCCGCCGCCGCCTCCTCCAAGTCCTCCTTATCGGCCGGAGAAAGCTCCGCCTCCCTCTCGCGAGACGAGGAAGAAGAGCGGGACAAAGAAGAGGAAGAAGAAGAAGAAGAAGAAGACAGACGGAGGGCGGCCATTTTACAAGCCACGTCCTCCCTAGATAACGGGCCGGGCAACGGGCGTCCCCGTCGCCTTCCTGAGCGCCCTCCCTTGCGGGCGGCTCCCCGCTTTTCTTCCGACCGGGTTCTCGAACGCCCCGGCCGGTCCGGACCACCCTTATCCCTTTCTGACATACTATCTTGATAGTCACTCAGAGCCTGCTGCCCCTGCTGCACTTGAATACTACAAGGAGAGTCCTCTAGGCAGGTGCGCACCAATGCCCAAATAGGAAGGACGCACTCTCGAAGGGGCCCAGTAGCATGGGCACAGCGAAGGTCCTTCTCTAATTTATCCCAGCTCGGAACGGTGAAAGAGCCCGAGTGGAGAAACCATGGTGCCACACGATCTACTTCCTGCATAAAATGCCGTAAGACACGCTCGGGGATTTTCAACTCTCGTGCAGCCAAAAGCTCCTGTAGAGCACGGAGCAGCTGGGCGCTCGGGGAATTTCCCATAGTGAAGCACGATCAAAGGTGGGGGTCCAACTCTACCTCTACTACTGCGGTTCTGAACTCACCTCTAATGAGGTCGTCTCCGCCTGGTGCGAGAGTTCCCGGGTTTCGGCACCACTTGTCGCGCCGCAGTTGCCAGCAAGTACGACACGACCAGTTGGAGTTCTTCCAGCAGTAGTTTAATGAGGCATCTACAACAGTTACATGGTGAGAGACCTCGAACAGGAAATGCAAGCTGCTTTTATAACCCCGGATAGGTGTGTCCCAAAGGCGTGTCCCACAGGGATAGGTGGAGGGCCTGACTACGCATGTCCTGGGCGGGTACACTAGGAGGCCTAGACCGCTCCCCACAATTAAGGATTAGGGTTAGGGTCAGGCTTAAATGCTTGGGTGCGGGTAATGGTTAGGGTCAGGGTTAAGGTTCACGGATAGGGTTAGTGTTAAGGGTTACGGGTAGGTTTAGGGTTCAGGGTTAGAGTTAGCATTAGGGCTTAAGGTTAGGATTAGGCGGTAGGTTAGATTTAGGGTTAGATCTAGGCGTTAGGGTAAGGGCTAGCGTTAGGGTTAACAGATAGGGTTAGGTTTAATGCTTAGGATTAGGGTTAGGGTTTGGGGTTAAAGTAAGTGTTAGGGGTTAGGTTTAAGGATCCAAGGTTAGGGTTATTTTTAGCTGTAGTGTTAGGGTTAGGGATAAGGGATCCCATCAGCATTAAGGGTCTTCCTTACTGTAGGATTAAGGGTTAGGCTTAGAGTTAAGGTTAAGGTTAGGGTCAGTGTTAAGATTTAGGGTGAGGGTTAACGGTTAGGGTAAAGGTTAAGCGTTAGGGTTAGGGATTAGTGATTAGGGTTTTTGGTTAGTGTTAGGGTTAGCGGTTAGGAGTTAGTGTTTTCTGAAGGGGTATGGTTAGAATTAGGATTGGGGTTAGAGTTAGGGTGAGGTATAGGGGTTAGGTTTAGGGGTTAGTTTTAGGGTAAAAGGATAGGATTAGGGTTACGGGTTGGGCTTAGGTTTAGGGTTAAAGTTTACTGCTAGGGTTAGGGATAGGGTTCAGGGTTAGCTTTAGGGGTTCTGGTTAGGGTTACGTGTTAGGTTAGTGTCAGGGTTAGGTCTAGTCGTGAGGGTAAGGTTTAGGGTTAGCTTTAAGAGCTTGGGTTAGGTTTAATGGTTAGGATTAGGATTAGCGTTAAGGGTTAGGGTAAGGCTTAGGGGTTAGGGTGAAGGGTTAGGGTCAAGGGTTAGGGTTTTTGTTAGGCATAGCGTTAGGGTTAGAAGTAAGGGTTGCTGTCAGTGTGAGGGTTGTAGGTAGGGTTACGGTTAGGGTTAGCGGTTTAGAATTAGGGTTAGCGATTAGGTGTCACAGTGATGACTAGGAGATAGGGTTAGAATTATGGGATAGGGGTTGTTCTCAGGAAATGGGTTATGCATTAACGTTAGGATAAGTGGTTAAAGTTAGGCGCACGGTGAGGTTTACGTGTTAAGGGGAGAAATAGGAACAGGGTTGGGTGGTATGTTCAGGGTTAGGGTTATCTGTTAAAGGTATTGTTTATGCTTAGCGCACGGGCCCTGTCTGCATTAGGCGGGCAGGGGGAGTTTAGGGGGCTGGGATTGTACCCGGGGTCCCACTCTATCATACTCTGGGTATGGGCCCGTGGGTTTCATGCAGGACACAGTGGTAGAGCCTCCTTTCACGCATGGCATGGGAGGATTGCAGGCTTTCTAAACTCTAAGAAAGCAAGAAGTCTGAGAATTAGATTTAGGGTTAGGATTATGGTTAGGGTTAAGGATGAAGTTTAGTGTTAGGGTGAGGGCTTAGGGTTAGGGATTAGGGTTAGGGTTAAAGGTTACTCTTAGGTTTAACGGTTACACTTTGGTTTAGGGTTGAGGTTTACGGTTAGGGTTAAGATGAGGGGTTAGGTTTAGGTACAGGGTTAGGGTTAAGTGTTAGGTTTAGGGTTGAAGATTAGGATTAGGGTTAGGATTAAAGGTTAGTGTCAGAGTTAACGCTCAGGGTTAAGTTTAAGAGTTAGGGTTTAGGGTTAGGTTTAAAGTTAGGATTAGTTTTAGGGTTAGAGTTATGTGCTACAGTTTGTGTTGGAGGTTAGGGTTAGGTTTACTGGTCACGGTGAGGGTTACGTTTCGGGGTTAGCATTAGGGTTAGGGTTAAGGGATAGGATTAGGGTTAAGTGTTGGGCTTAGGGTTAGGGTTTAGTGTTAGGGTTATCATTAAGGATTAGGGTTAGGGTCAGGGTTAAATGCTTGGGTGCGGGTAATGGTTAGTGTCAGGGTTAAGGTTCACGGATAGGGTTAGTGTAAGGGTTACGGGTAGGTTTAGGGTTCAGGGTTAGAGTTAGCATTAGGGCTTAAGGTTAGGATTAGGCGGTAGGTTAGATTTAGGGTTAGATCTAGGCGTTAGGGTAAGGGCTAGCGTTAGGGTTAAGAGATAGGGTTAGGTTTAATGCTTAGGATTAGGGTTAGGGTTTGGGGTTAAAGTAAGTGTTAGGGGTTAGGTTTAAGGATCAAAGGTTAGGGTTATTTTTAGCTGTAGTGTTAGGGTTAGGGATAAGGGATCCCATTAGCATTAAGGGTCTTCCTTACTGTAGAGTTAAGGGTTAGGCTTAGAGTTAAAGGTTAAGGTTAGGGTCAGTGTTAAGATTTAGGGTGAGGGTTAACGGTTAGGGTAAAGGTTAAGCGTTAGGGTTAGGGATTAGTGATTAGGGTTTTTGGTTAGTGTTAGGGTTAGCGGTTAGGAGTTAGTGTTTTATGAAGGGGTATGGTTAGAATTAGGATTGGGGTTAGAGTTAGGGTGAGGTATAGGGGTTAGGTTTAGGGGTTAGTTTTAGGGTAAAAGGATAGGATTAGGGTTACGGGTTGGGCTTAGGTTTAGGGTTAAAGTTTCCTGCGGGAGTTAGGGATAGGGTTCAGGGTTAGCTTTAGGGGTTCTGGTTAGGGTTAGGTGTTAGGTTAGTGTCAGTGTTAGGTCTAGTCGTGAAGGTAAGGTTTAGGGTTAGCTTTAAGAGCTAGGGTTAGGTTTAATGGTTAGGATTAGGATTAGGGTTAAGGGTTAGGGTAAGGCTTAGGGGTTAGGGTGAAGGGTTAGGGTCAAGGGTTAGGGTTTTTGTTAGGCATAGCGTTGGGGTTAGAAGTAAGGGTTACTGTCAGTGTTAGGGTTGTAGGTAGGGTTACGGTTAGCGTTAGCGGTTTAGAATTAGGGTTAGGGATTAGGTGTTACAGGGATGACTAGGAGATAGGGTTAGATTTATGGGATAGTGGTGGTTCTCAGGAAATGGGTTATGCATTAACGTTAGGATAAGATGTTAAAGTTAGGCTCACGGTGAGGTACGTCTTAAGGGGAGAAATAGGAACAGGGTTGGGTTTTATGTTCAGGGTTAGGGTTATCTGTTAAAGGTATTGTTTATGCTTAGCGCACGGGCCCTGTCTGCATTAGGCGGGCGGGGGGAGTTTAGGGGGCTGGGATTGTACCCGGGAACCCACTCTATCATACTCTGGGTATGGGCCCGTGGGTTTCATGCAGGACACAGTGGTAGAGCCTCCTTTCACGCATGGCATGGGAGGATTGCAGGCTTTCTAAACTCTAAGAAAGCAAGAAGTCTGAGAATTAGATTTAGGGTTAGGATTCTGGTTAGGGTTAAGGATGAAGTTTAGTGTTAGGGTTAGGGTTAGGGTTAGGGTTAAAGGTTACTCTTAGGTTTAACGGTTACAGTTCGGTATAGGGTTGAGGTTTACGGTTAGGGTTAAGTTGAGGGGTTAGGGTTTGGTACACGTTTGGGGGTAAGTGTTAGGTTTAGGGTTGAAGATTAGGATTAGGGTTAGGATTAAAGGTTAGCGTGAGAGTTAGTGCTTAGTGTTAAGGTTAAGAGTTAGGGTTTACGGGTAGGGTTAGGGTTAGTTTTAGGTTTAGAGTTATGTGCTATGGTTTGTGTTAGAGGTTAGGGTTAGGTTTACTGTTCACGGTTAGGGTTACGTTTAGGGGTTAGCATTAGGGTTAGGGATTAGTTTTAGGGTAAGGTTTTAAAGTTAGTGTTGGGCTTTAGGCTCCGGGCTTAGGTTCAGGGTCAGGGGTTAGGGTTGGTGTTAGGGCTTAGCTTTAGCGGTCAGTTTAAGGGCACAGGACCTGGTTAATCTACGGTGACAGGGGTGTGGTTGGAGTCACCACGAAAGCACAACATCATTCCCTGGGCCTTGGGAGAGGACCTACATGCAGGACTCAGGCAGAGCCTTATCTCACACATGGCATGGCTGTATTGTAGGCTTGCTTCACTCTCGGAATGGAAGTAGTGTGAGAATTAATGTTGGGATTGGGGTTGAGGTTAGGGGTTTCTAGCTAGGTGTTAGGTTTCGAGTCAGGGTTAGGTGCTAGGGATTAGTGGTTAGGGTTAGAGTTAGTGTTACGGGTTTGGTGTTAAGTCTGGGTTAGGGGGCCAGGGTAAGGTTTAGGGTTGGAGTTAGCGTTAGGGTTAGGGGTTAGGGTTAAGGGATAGGGTTAGGTTTCAGGGTGTGGTTTAGAGGGTTAACAGTTGGGGTTAGGCTTAGGGGTTAGGGATAGTGTTAGGGTTAAGGGTTAGGAGTATGGTTCAGGTTTAAGGTTAGCATTAGGAGTTGGGGTTAGTGTTAACTGTAGGTCAGTGTTGGGGTTAGATCTCTAGGCATTAGGGTAAAGGTTAGGGTTAGGGTTAAGAGTTAGGGTTATGTTTAATGGTTCGGATTGGGAATAGGGTTAAGGGTTAGGGTTAAGGTTAGGAGTTATGACTAAGGATCAACGGTTTGGGTTACTTTTAGGCGTAGGGTTAGGGTAAGGGGTTAGGGTTAGTGTTAGTGTTGTTGGTCGGGTTAAGGTTAGGGTTGGCGTTTCAGAATTAGGGATTAGGTGTTACGGTTATGGCTAGGAGTTAGGGTTAGAATTACGGTATAGGGCTTGTTCTCGGGGTGTCATGCATTAACGTTAAGATATGGGGTTAAAGTTAGGGTTACGGTGAGGTTTATCTGTTAAGGTGAGCAGTAGGATCAGGGTTAGGTGTTATGTTCAGGGTTAGGCTTATGGGTGAGGGGTAGGCTTTATGCTTAGGGCACGGGCCCTGTATGCCCTAGGAGGCAAAGTTAGGTGTCTGTGATGGTCGCTGGGAACCCACTCTATCGCACGCAGTGTATGGGCCTCTGGGTTTCATGCAGGACACTGTGGCAGAGCCTCCTTTCACGCATGGTATGGGAGGATTGCAGGCTTTCTAAACTCTAAGAAAGCAAGAAGTCTGAGAATTAGATTTAGGGTTAGGATTATGGTTAGGGTTAAGGATGAAGTTTAGTGTTAGGGTGAGGGCTTAGGGTTAGGGATTAGGGTTAGGGTTAAAAGTTACTCTTAGATTTAACGGTTACACTTTGGTTTAGGGTTGAGGTTTACGGTTAGGGTTAAGATGAGGGGTTAGGGTTTGGTACAGGGTTAGGGTTAAGTGTTAGGTTTAGGGTTGAAGATTAGGATTAGGGTTAGGATTAAAGGTTAGCGTGAGAGTTAACGCTTAGGGTTAAGGTTAAGAGTTAGGGTTCAGGGTTAGGGTTAGGGTTAGGGTTAGTTTTAGGGTTAGAGTTATGTGCTATGGTTTGCGTTAGAGGTTAGGGTTAGGTTTACTGCTCACGGTTAGGGTTACGTTTAGGGGTTAGCATTAGGGTTAGTGTCAGGGTTAGGGTTAAGGGATAGGATTAGGGTTAAGTGTTCGGCTTAGGGTTAGGGTTTAGTGTTAGGGTTATCATTAAGGATTAGGGTTAGGGTCAGGGTTAAATGCTTGGGTGCGGGTAATGGTTAGGGTCAGGGTTAAGGTTCACAGATAGGGTTAGTGTTAAGGGTTACGGGTAGGTTTAGAGTTCAGGGTTAGAGTTAACATTAGGGCTTAAGGTTAGGATTAGGCGGTAGGTTAGATTTAGGGTTAGATCTAGGCATTAGGGTAAGGGCTAGCGTTAGGGTTAAGAGATAGGGTTAGGTTTAATGCTTAGGATTAGGGTTAGGGTTTGGGGTTAAAGTAAGTGTTAGGGGTTAGGTTTAAGGATCCAAGGTTAGGGTTATTTTTAGCTGTAGTGTTAGGGTTAGGGATAAGGGATCCCATTAGCATTAAGGGTCTTCCTTCCTGTAGGGTTAAGGGTTAGGCTTAGAGTTAAAGGTTAAGGTTAGGGTCAGTGTTAAGATTTAGGGTGAGGGTTAACGGTTAGGGTAAAGTTTAAGCATTAGGGTTAGGGATTAGTGATTAGGGTTTTTGGTTAGTGTTAGGGTTAGCGGTTAGGAGTTAGTGTTTTATGAAGGGGTATGGTTAGAATTAGGATTGGGGTTAGAGTTAGGGTGAGGTATAGGGGTTAGGTTTAGGGGTTAGTTTTAGGGTAAAAGGATAGGATTAGGGTTACGGGTTCGGCTTAGGTTTAGGGTTAAAGTTTACTGCTAGGGTTAGGGATAGGGTTCAAGGTTAGCTTTAGGGGTTCTGGTTAGGGTTAGGTGTTAGGTTAGTGTCAGGGTTAGGTCTAGTCGTGAGGGTAAGGTTTAGAGTTAGCTTTAAGAGCTAGGGTTAGGTTTAATGGTTAGGATTAGGATTAGGGTTAAGGGTTAGGGTAAGGCTTAGGGGTTAGGGTGAAGGGTTAGGGTCAAGGGTTAGGGTTTTTGTTAGGCATAGCTTTGGGGTTAGAAGTAAGGGTTACTGTCAGCGTTAGGGTTTTAGGTAGGGTTACGGTTAGGGTTAGCGGTTTAGAATTAGGGTTAGGGATTAGGTGTCACAGTGATGACTAGGAGATAGGGTTAGAATTATGGGATAGGGGTTGTTCTCAGGAAATGGGTTATGCATTAACGTTAGGATAAGAGGTTAAAGTTAGGCGCACGGTGAGGTTTACGTGTTAAGGGGAGAAATAGGAACAGGGTTGGGTGTTATGTTCAGGGTTAGGGTTATCTGTTAAAGGTATTGTTTATGCTTAGCGCACGGGCCCTGTCTGCATTAGGCGGGCGGTGGTAGTTTAGGGGGCTGGGATTGTACCCGGGAACCCACTCATTCATACTCTGGGTATGGGCCCGTGGGTTTCATGCAGGACACAGTGATAGAGCCTCCTTTCACACATGGCATTGGAGGATTGCAGGCTTTCTAAACTCTAAGAAAGCAAGAAATCTGAGAATTAGATTTAGGGTTAGGATTATGGTTAGGGTTAAGGATGAAGTTTAGTGTTAGGGTGAGGGCTTAGGGTTAGGGATTAGGGTTAGTGTTAAAAGTTACTCTTAGATTTAATGATTACACTTTGGTTTATGGTTGAGGTTTACAGTTAGGGTTAAGATGAAGGATGAGGGTTTGGTGCAGGATTAGGGTTAAGTGTTAGGTTTAGGGTTTAAGATTAGGATTAGGGTTAGGATTAAAGGTTAGCGTGAGAGTTAACGCTTAGGGTTAAGGTTAAGAGTTATGGTTTAGAGTTAGGGTTAGGGTTAGGGTTAGTTTTAGGGTTCGAGTTATGTGCTATGCTTTGTGTTAGAAGTTAGGGGTAGTTTTACTGTTAACGGTTAGGGTTACCTTTAGGGGTTATCTTTAGGGTTAGGGATTAAGTTTAGGGTAAGGGTTTAGGGTTAGTGTTGGGCTTTAGGCTCGGGGCTTAGGTTCAGGGTCAGGGGTTAGGGTTGGTGGTAGGGCTTAGCTTTAGCGGTCAGTTTAAGGGCACAGGACCTGGTTAATCTACGGTGAGAGGGGTGCGGTCGGAGTCACCACGAAAGCACAACATCATTCCCTGGGCGTTGGGAGAGGACCTACATGCAGGACTCAGGCGGAGCCTCATCTCACACATGGCATGGCTGTATTGTAGGCTTGCTTCACTCTGGGAATGGAAGTAGTTTGAGAATTAGGGTTGGGGTCGGGGTTAGGGGTTTCGAGTTAGGGGTTAGGTTTCAAGTCAGGGTTAAGTGCTAGGGATTAGTGGTTAGGGTTAGAGTTAGTGTTAGGGGTTAGGTGTTAAGTCTGGGTTAGGGGGCCAGGGTAAGGTTTAGGGTTGGAGTTAGCGTTAGGGTTAGGGGTTAAGGTTAAGGGATAGTGTTAGGTTTCAGGGTGAAGGTTAGAGGGTTAACAGTTGGGGTTAGGCTTAGGGGTTAGGGATAGTGTTAGGGTTAAGGGTTAGGAGTATGGTTCAGGTTTAAGGTTAGCATTAGGGGTTGGGGTTAGTGTTAACTGTAGGTCAGTGTTGGGGTTAGATCTCTAGGCATTAGTGTAAAGGTTAGGGTTAGGATTATGGGTTAGGGTTATGTTTAATGGTTAGGATTGGGAATAGGGTTAAGGATTAGGGTTAAGGTTAGGGGTTATGACTAAGGATCAACAGTTAGGGTTACTTTTAGGCGTAGGGTTAGGGTAAGGGGTTAAGGTTAGTGTTAGTGTTGTTGGTCGGGTTAAGGTTAGGGTTGGCGTTTCAGAATTGGGGATTAGGTGTTACGGTTGTGGCTAGGAGTTAGGGTTAGAATTACGGTATAGGGCTTGTTGTCAGGGTGTCATGCATTAACGTTAAGATATGGGGTTAAAGTTAGGGTTACGGTGAGGTTTATCTGTTAAGGTGAGCAGTAGGATCAGGGTTAGGTGTTATGTTCTGGGTTAGACTTGTGGGTGAGGGGTAGGGTTTATGCTTAGGGCACGGGCCCTGTATGCCCTAGGAGGCAAAGTTAGGTGTCTGTGATGGTCGCTGGGAACCCACTCTATCGCACGCAGTGTATGGGCCTCTGGGTTTCATGCAGGACACTGTGGCAGAGCCTCCTTTCACGCATGGCATGGGAGGATTGCAGGCTTTCTAAACTCTAAGAAAGCAAGAAGTCTGAGAATTAGATTTAGGGTTAGGATTATGGTTAGGGTTAAGGATGAAGTTTAGTGTGAGGGTGAGGGCTTAAGGTTAGGGGTTAGGGTTAGGTTTAAAGGTTACTCTTAGATTTAACGGTTACACTTTGGTTTTGGGTTGAGGTTTACAGTTAGGGTTAAGATGAGGGGTTAGGGTTTGGTACAGGGTTAGGGTTAAGTGTTAGGTTTAGGGTTGAAGATTAGGATTAGGGTTAGGATTAAAGGTTAGCGTGAGAGTTAATACTTAGTGTTAAGGTTAAGAGTTAGGGGTTAGGTTTAGGGTTAGGGTTAGTTTTAGGGTTAGAGTTATGTGCTATGGTTTGTGTTAGAGGTTAGGTTTAGGTTCACTGGTCACGGTTAGGGTTACGTTTAGGGGTTAGCATTAGGGTTAGGGTTAGGGTTAGGGTTAAGGGATAGGATTAGGGTTAAGTGTTGGGCTTAGGGTTAGGGTTTAGTGTTAGGGTTATCTTAAGGATTAGGGTTAGGGTCAGGGTTAAATGCTTGGGTGCGGGTAATGGTTAGGATCAGGGTCAAGGTTCACGGATAGTGTTAGTGTTAAGGGTTACGGGTAGGTTTAGGGTTCAGGGTTAGAGTTAGCATTAGGGCTTAAGGTTAGGATTAGGCGGTAGGTTAGATTTAGGGTTAGATCTAGGCGTTAGGGTAAGGGCTAGCGTTAGGGTTAAGAGATAGGGTTAGGTTTAATGCTTAGGATTAGGGTTAGGGTTTGGGGTTAAAGTAAGTGTTAGGGGTTAGGTTTAAGGATCAAAGGTTAGGGTTATTTTTAGCTGTAGTGTTAGGGTTAGGGATAAGGCATCCCATTAGCATTAAGGGTCTTCCTTACTGTAGGGTTGAGGGTTAGGCTTAGAGTTAAAGGTTAAGGTTAGGGTCAGTGTTAAGGTTTAGGGTGAGGGTTAACGGTTAGGGTAAAGGTTAAGCGTTAGGGTTAGGGATTCGTGATTAGGGTTTTTGGTTAGTGTTAGGGTTAGAGGTTAGGAGATAGTGTTTTATGAAGGGGTATGGTTAGAATTAGGATTGGGGTTAGAGTTAGGGTGAGGTATAGGGGTTAGGTTTAGGGGTTAGTTTTAGGGTAAAAGCATAGGATTAGGGTTTCGGGTTGGGCTTAGGTTTAGGGTTAAAGTTTACTGCTAGGGTTAGGGATAGGGTTCAGGGTTAGCTTTAGGGGTTCTGGTTAGGGTTAGGTGTTAGGTTAGTGTCAGGGTTAGGTCTAGTCGTGAGGGTAAGGTTTAGGGTTAGCTTTAAGAGCTAGGGTTAGGTTTAATGGTTAGGATTAGGATTAGGGTTAAGGGTTAGGGTAAGGCTTAGGGGTTAGGGTGAAGGGTTAGGGTTTTTGTTAGGCATAGCGTTGGGCTTAGAAGTAAGGGTTACTGTCAGTGTTAGGGTTGTAGGTAGTGTTACGCTTAGGTTTAGCGGTTTAGAATTAGGGTTAGGGATTAGGGGTTACAGTGATGACTAGGAGATAGGGTTAGAAAGATGGGATAGGGGTTGTTCTCAGGAAATGGGTTATGCATTAACGTTAGGATAAGAGGTTAAAGTTAGGCTCACGGTGAGGTTTACGTGTTAAGGGGAGAAATAGGAACAGGGTTGGGTGTTATGTTCAGGGTTAGGGTTATCTGTTAAAGGTATTGTTTATGCTTAGCTCACGGGCCCTGTCTGCATTAGGTGGGCGGAGGGAGTTTAGGGGGCTGGGATTGTACCCGGGAACCCACTTTATCATAGTCTGGGTATGGGCCCGTGAGTTTCATGCAGGACACAGTGGTAGAGCCTCCTTTCACGCATGGCATGGGAGGTTTGCAGGCTTTCTAAACTCTAAGAAAGCAAGAAGTCTGAGAATTAGATTTAGGGTTAGGATTATGGTTAGGGTTCAGGATGAAGTTTAGTGTTATGGTTAGGGGATAGGGTTACAGATTAGGGTTACGGTTTAAAGTTACTGTTAGTTTTAACGGTTACAGTTCGGTTTAGGGTTGAGGTTTACGGTTAGGGTTAAGATGAGGGGTTAGGGTTTGGTATAGGGTTAGGGTTAGGTACAGGGTTAGGGTTAAGTGTTAGGTTTAGGGTTGAAGATTAGGATTAGGGTTAGGATTAATGGTTAGCATCAGAGTTAACGGTTAAGGTTAAGGGTTAGGTTTAGGGTTTATGTTTAGGGTTAAGGGTTAGGGTTAGTTTTAGGGTTAGAGTTATGTGTTAGGGTTTGTGTTAGACGTTAGGGTTAGGTTTACTGTTCACGGTTAGGGTTACGTTTAGGGGTTAGCATTAGGGTTAGGGATTAGGTTAAGGGTAAGTGTTTAGAGTTAGTGTTGGGCTTTAGGCTCGGGGCTTAGGTTCAGGGTAAAGGTTTAGGGTTGGTGGTAGGGCTTAGATTTAGCGGTCAGTTTAAGGACACACGTCCTGGTTAATCTATGGTGAGAGGGTGCGGTTGGAGTCACCACGAAAGCACAACATCATTCTCTAGGCCTTGGGACACAACCTACATACAGGACTCAGGCGGAGCCTCATCTCACACATGGCATGGCTGTATTGTAGGCTTGCTTCACTCGGGAATGGAAGTAGTGTGAGAATTATGGTTAGGGTTGGGGTTAGGGGTTTCTAGTTAAGGGTTAGGTTTCAAGTCAGGGTCAGGTGCTAGGGATTAGTGGTTCGGGTTAGAGTTAGTGTTAGGTGTTAGGTGTTAAGTCTGGGTTTCGGGGCCAGGGTTAGGTTTAGGGTTGGGGTTAGTGTTAGCTTTAGGTGTCAGGGTTAAGGGATAGGGTTAGGGTTAAGGGTTAGGCTTAGGGTTAGGGTTCAGGGTTAGGGTTATTGTTTAGGGTTATAGTCAGGGTTAAGGGTTAGGGTGAGGCTTAACAGTTAGGGTTACGGTTAGGGGGTTAGGGATAGGGTTAGGGTTAAGGGTTAGATTTATGGTTCAGGTTTAAAATTAGCATTAGGTGTTAGGGTTAGTGTTAGCTGTAGGTCAGTGTTGGGGTTAGATCTCTAGGCATTAGGGTAAAGGTTACGGTTAGCGTTAAGAGTTAGGGTTACGTTTAATGGTTAGGATTGGGATTAGCGTTAAGGGTTAGGGTTAAGGTTTAGGGGTTATGACTAAGGATCAGTGCTTAGGGTTATTTTTAGGCGTAGGATTAGGGTAAGGGTTTAGGGTTAGTGTTAGTGTTGTTGGTAGGGTTAAGGTTAGGGTTGGCGTTTCAGAATTAGGGATTAGGTGTTATGGTTACGGCTAGGAGTTAGGGTTAGAATTACGGTATAGGGCTTGTTCTCAGGGTGTCATGCATTATCGTTAAGATAAGGGGTTAAAGTTAGGGTTACAGTGAGGTTTACGTGTTAAAGTGAGCAGTAGGATCAGGGTTAGGTGTTATGTTCTGGGTTAGGGTTATGGGTGAGGGTAGGGTTTATGCTTAGGTCACAGGCCCTGTATGCACTAGAAGGCGAAATTAGGGGTCTGTGATGGTCGCTGGGAACCCACTCTATCATACGCAGTGTATGGGCCTCTGGGTTTCATGCAGGACACTGTGGCAGAGCCGGCTTTCATGCATGGCTTAATAGGATTGTAGGCTTTCAAAACTCTGAGAAAGCAAGAAGTCTGAGAATTAGATTTCGGGTTACGATTACGGTACGGTTTAGGGATCAAGATTAGTGATAGGGTGAGTTCTTAGGGTTAGGGTTTTGGGTTAGGGTTAGGGTTTTTGGTAGGGTGAAAGCTAGGGTTGGCATTTTAGAAATAGGGATGAGGTGTTACGGTTATGACCAGGTGATAGGATTAGAATTATGGGATAGGGCTTCTTCTCAGTGTGTTATGCATTAAGGTTAAGATAAGGGGATAAGTTAGGGTTACGGGGAGGTTTATGTTTTAAGGTGAGCAATAGGATCAGGGTTAGGTGTTATGTTCAGGGTGAGGGTAATCTGTTAGGGGTATTGTTTATACTTAGGGCACGGGCCCTGTATGTACTTGGCGGCGGGCGGCGATTATAGCGATGGGATTGTCCCCGGGAATCCACTCTATCATACGCTGGGTATGGGCTCCTGGGTTTCATGCAGGACACAGTGGCAGAGCCCCCTTTTACTCATGGCATGGGAGGATTGTAGGCTTTCTTAACTGTGAGAAAGCAAGAACTCTGAGAGTTAGATTTAGGGGTAGGATTATGGTAATGTTTAGGGACCAAGATTCGTGTTAGGGTGGCGTCTTAGGGTTAGGGGTTAGGGTTAAATGTTAGTGTTAGGTTTAACAGTTACAGTTAGGTTTACGGTTCAGTTTGAGGGTTAGGGTTTATGTTTGGGTCTAGCGTTTGGCACAGGGTTAGGCTTCAGTGTTAGCTTTATGGTTAAAGATTAGGATTAGATTCACGGTTAAGGGTTAGTGTGAGGGTTAATGGTAAGGGTCAATATTATGGATTAGGGTGGGGTTAGGGTTAGGAATAAGGCTTCATGTAACCTTTAGGGTTAGAGTTAAGTGTTGTGGTTACGGGTAGAGGTTAGGGTTAGGTTTAGGATTCATGGTTAGGGTTATGTTTAGCAGTTAGTGTTAGGGTTAGTGGTCAGGTTTAAGGTAAGGTTTTAGAGTTAGTGTTCGGCGTTAAGGTCCAAGCTTATGTTTACGGTTAGGGGTTAGTATTAGTGTTAGGGCTGAGATTTATCTGTTAGTATAAGGGCACAGGACTTGTTTAATCTATGGTGAGAAGGGTGTGGACAGGTCACTGTGACACCACACCATCGTACCCTTTGTATTTGGCCCAGACCTACATGTGGGACACAGGCAGAGCCTCATCTCAGGAATGGCATGGCTGTATTGTAGGTTTGCTTAAGGCTGAGAATGGAAGAGGTGTGAGAATTAGGGTTAAGTTTAGGGTTAGGGGTTTGGGGTTAGGGGTTTAGGGTTAGAGGGAGGGTTAGGGGTGAGGGATTAGTAGTTAGGGTTTCTGTTAGCATTAAAGGTTAGGTCTTAGGGTTGGGATAGGAGCTAGGGTTAGGTTTAGGGTTGGGTTTAGTGTTAGGTTTAGGGTTAGGGGTTAGGGTTAGGTTTAGGGTTAAGGGATAGGATTCGGGTTAAGTGTTGGGCTTAGGGTTAGGGTTTAGTGTTAGGGTTATCGTTAAAGATTAGGGTTAGGGTCAGGGTTAAATGTTTGGGTGCGGGTAATGGTTAGGGTCAGGGTTAAGGGTTACGGATAGGGTTAGTGTTAAGGGTTACGGGTAGGTTTAGGGTTCAGGGTTAGAGTTAGCATTATGGCTTAAGGTTAGGATTAGGTTGTAGGTTAGATTTAGGGTTAGATCTAGGCGTTAGGGTAAGGGCTAGGGTTAGGATTAAGAGATAGGGTTAGGTTTAATGCTTAGGATTAGGGTTAGGGTTTGGCGTTAAAGTAAGTGTTAGGGGTTAGGTTTAAGGATCAAAGGTTAGGGTTATTTTTAGCCGTAGTGTTAGGCTTAAGGTTAAGGGATAATGTTAGCGTTAAGGGCTTCCCTTACTGTTAGGGATAAGGGTTAGGCTTAGAGTTAAAGGTTAATGTTAGGGTCAGTGTTAAGGGTTAGGGTGAGGGCTAACAGTTAGGGTAAAGCTTAAGCCTTAGGGTTAAGGGTTAGCGATTAGGGTTTATGGTTAGTGTTAGGGTTAGGGGTTAGGAGTTAGTGTTTTATGAAGAGGTATGGTTAGAGTTAGGTTTGGGGTTAGTGTTAGGGTTAGGTTTAGGGGTTAGTTTTAGGGTAAAAGGATAGGAATAGGGTTAAGGGTTGGGCTTAGGTTTAGGGTTAAAGTTTAGTGTTAGGGTTAATGTTTAGTGTTATGGTCCAGTTTAAGTGTTAGGGTGAGGGTTAACGTTTAGGATTAGGCTTAGAGTTTGGGGATATAGTGAGGGTTCAGTGTTAGGGTTAGGTTTAGGATTCAGGGTTAGGGTTAGCTTTAGGGGTTATGGTTAGGGTTAG
Source organism: Eulemur rufifrons (assembly GCF_041146395.1). Lineage (NCBI taxonomy): Eukaryota > Metazoa > Chordata > Mammalia > Primates > Lemuridae > Eulemur > Eulemur rufifrons. Next base: position 1,196,424 of record NC_091011.1, on the reverse strand, counting down.
ATGTTAGGTTAGTGTCAGGGTTAGGTCTAGTCTTGAGGGTAAGGTTTAGGGTTAGCTTTAAGAGCCACGGTTAGGTTTAATGGTTAGGATTAGGATTAGGGTTAAGGGTTAGGGTAAGGCTTACGGGTTAGGGTGAAGGGTGAAGGGTTAGGGCTTTTGTTAGGCATAGCGTTGGGGTTACAAGTAAGGGTTACTGTCAGTGTTATGGTTGTAGGTAGGGTTACGCTTAGGGTTAGCAGTTTAGAATTAGGGTTAGGGATCAGGTCTTACAGTTATGACCAGGAGATAGGGTTAGAATTATGGGATAGGGGTTGTTCTCAGGAAATGGGTTATGCATGAACGTTACGATAAGAGGTTACAGTTAGGCTCACAGTGAGGTTTACATGTTAAGGGGAGAAATAGGAACAGGGTTAGGTGTTATGTTCAGGGTTAGGGTTACCTGTTAAAGGTATTGTTTATGCTTAGCGCACGGGCCCTGTCTGCATTAGGCGGTGGGGGATGTTAGGGACTGGGATTGTCACCAGGAACCCACTGTATCGTACTCTGGGTATGGGCCCGTGGGTTTCATACAGGACACAGTGGTAGAGCCTCCTTTAACGCATGGCATGGGAGGATTGCAGGCTTTCTAAACTCTAAGAAAGCAAGAAGTCTGAGAATTAGATTTAGGGTTAGGATTATGGTTAGGGTTAAGGATGAAGTTTAGTGTTAGTGTGAGGGCTTAGGGTTAGGGATTAGGGTTAGGATTAAAGGTTATTCTTAGGTTTAACGGTTACAGTTCAGTTTTTGTTTGAGGTTTACGGTTAGGGGTAAGATGAGGGGTTAGTGTTTGGTACAGGGTTAGGGTTAAGTGTTAGGTTTAGGGTTGAAGATTAGGATTAGGGTTAGGATTAAAGGTTAGCGTGAGAGTTAACGGTTGGGGTTAAGGTTAAGAGTTACTGTAGGGTTTAGGTTTAGGGTTAAGGGTTAGGGTAAGTTTTAGGGTTAGAGTTATGTGTTAGGGTTTGTGTTAGAGGTTAGGGTTAGGTTTACTGTTCACGGTTAGGGTTACGTTTAGGGGTTAGCATTAGGGTTAGGGATTAGGTTTAGGGTAAGGGTTTAGTGTTAGTGTTGGGCTTTAGGCTCGGGGCTTAGGTTCAGGGTCAGTCGTTAGGGTTCGTGGTAGAGCTCAGATTTAGAGGTCAGTTTAAGGGCACAGGACTTGGTTAATCTAAGGTGAGAGGGGTGCGGTCAGAGTCACCATGAAAGCACAACATCATTCCCTGGGACTTGGGACAAAACTTACATGCAGAACTCAGGTGGAGCCTCATCTCACACATGGCATGTCTGTATTGTAGGCTTGCTTCACTCTGGGAATGGAAGTAGTGTGAGAATTAGGGTTAGGTTTGGGGTTAGGGGTTTCGAGTTAGGGGTTAGGTTTCGAGTCAGGGTTAGGTGCTAGTGGTTAGGGTAGAGTTAGTGTTACGGGTTCGGTGTTAATTCTGGGTTAGGGGGCCAGGGTTAGGTTTAGGGTTGGGGTTAGTGTTATGGTTAGCGGTTAGGGTTAATGGCTAGGGTTAGGGTTACGGGTTAGGCTAAGGGTTAGGGTTCAGGGTTAGGGTTCAGGTTTAGGGTTAGGGTCAGGGTTAAGGGTTAGGGTGAGGGTTAACCGTTAGGGGGTTAGGGTTAAGGATTAGGTTTATTGTTCAGGTTTAAGGTTATCATTAGGGGTTTGTGTTACTTCTAACTGTAGGTCAGTGTTGGGGTTAGAACTCTAGGCATTAAGGTAAAGGTTAGAGTTAGGGTTAAGAGTTAGGGTTATGTTTAATTGTTAGGATTGGGATTAGGGTTAAGGGTTAGGGTTAAGTTTAGGGGTTATGACTAAGGATCAACGGTTAGGGTTATTTTTAGGCGTAGGGTTAGCGTAAGGGGTTAGGGTTAGTGTTAGTGTTGTTGGTAGGGTTAAGGTTAGGGTTGGCATTTCAGAATTAGAGATTAGGTGTTATGGTTATGGCTATGAGTTAGGGTTAGCATTACAGTATAGGGCTTGTTCTCGGGGTGTCATGCATTAACGTTACGATATGGGGTTAAACTTAGGGTTATGGTGAGGTTTACGTGTTAAGGTGAGCAGTAGGATCAGGGTTAGGTGTTATGTTGTAGGTTAGGGTTATGGGTGAGGGGTAGTGTTTATGTTTAGGGCACGGGCCCTGTATGCCCTAGGAATCGAAGTTAGGGGTCTGTTGTGGTCGCTGGGAACCCACTCTATCGTACGCTGTGTATGGGCCTCTGGGTTTCATGCAGGACACTGTGGCAGAGCCGGCTTTCATGCATGGCTTAGTAGGATTGTAGGCTTTCAAAACTCTGAGAAAGCAAGAAGTCTGAGAATTAGATTTAGGGTTAGGATTATGGTATGGTTTAGTGATGAAGATTAGTGATAGGGTGAGGGCTTAGGGTTAGAGATTAGGGTTAGGGTTAGGGTTGTTGGTAGGGTGAAGGTAGGGTTGGCATTTTAGAATTAGGCATGAGGTGTTATGGTTATGGCTGGGGATTAGGATTAGAATTATGGGATGGGGCCTCTTCTCAGGGTGTTATACATTAACGTTAAGATAAGGGGATAAGTTAGGGTTACGGGGAGGTTTATGTTTTAAGGTGAGCAATAGGATCAGGGTCAGGTGTTATATTCAGGGTGAGGGTTATCTGTTAGGGGTAGTGTTTATACTTAGCGTACGGGCCCTGTCTGCACTGGGCGGGGGGCGGGGGTTAGGGGGATGGGATTGTGCCCGGGAACGCACTGTATCATACGCTGGGTATGGGCTCCTGGGTTTCATGCAGGACACAGTGGCAGAGCCCCCTTTTACTCATGTCATGGGAGGATTGTAGGTTTTCTAAACTCTGAGATAACAAGAAATCTGGCAATTAGATTTAGGGGTAGGATTATGGTAATGTTTAGCGAGGAAGATTAGTGTTAGGGTGGGCTCTTAGGGTTAGGGGTTAGGGTTAAAGGTTCGTGTTATTTTTAACAGTTACAGTTACGTTTACGGTTAAGTTTCAGGGTTAGGCTTAAGGTTTGGTTTTATCGTTTGGCACAGGGTTAGGCTTCAGTGTTAGCTTTATGGTTAAAGATTAGGATTAGGGTTAGGGTTAAGGGTTAGTGTGAGGGTTAATGGTAAGGGTCAAGATTAAGTGTTAGGGTTGGGCTTAGGGTTAGGAATAAGGCTTTGTGTAACGTTTAGGTTTAGAGTTAAGTGTTATGGTTATGGCTAGAGGTTAGGGTTAGGTTTAGGGTTCATGGATAGGGTTACATTTAGGGGTTCGGGTTACGGGTTAAGTTAAGGGTGAGTGTTTAGTGTTACTGTTGGGCATTAGGATAAGGGCCGAGGTTTAGGGTTAGGATTTAGGTTTAGTGTTAGGGCTTAGATTTAGTGGTTAGTTTAAGGGCACATGCTCTGTTTAATCTATGGTGGGAAGGGTGCAGACTGGGTCGCCTCAACACCACACCATCGTAACTGGGCCTTGGGCCCAGACCTACATGCAGGACTGAGGCAGATCCTCTTCTCACTCGTGGCATGGCTCTATTGTAGGCTTGATCAACTCTGAGAACGAAGGAAATGTGAGAATTAGGGTTATGGTTAGGGTTATGTGTTTGGGGTTAGAGGTTTGGGTTTGAGTGAAGTTTAGTGGTTAGGAATTAGAAGTTAGGATTAGTGTGTCAGGGGTTAGGTGTTAGGTTTTTGTAAGGGGCTAGCGTTAGATTTAGGTTTAGGGTTAATGTTCAGGTGGGTTAGGGGTCAGCGTTAGGGTTAGGCTTACAAGATAGGATTAAGGTAAAGGGTGAAGGCTTAAGATTAGCAGTAAGGGTTAAGGTTAGGGTTAAGGGTTAGGGTTTTTGGTCCAAGTTAAGGGTGAGAGTGAGGGTTAACAGTTGCGATTAGGGTAATGGTTTAGGGATAGTAATAGGTTTAAGGGATAGGGTTAGGGTTAGGTTTAGGGTTCGGGGTTAGGGTTAGCATTAGCGGTTAGGGTTAGGGTTAGGGGTTAGGGTTACAGTTAGGGTTAGGTCTAGGCATTATGGTAATGGTTCGTGTTAGGGTTAAGAATTAGGGTTAGGTTTAATTGTTAGGATTATGATCAGGGTAATGGTTAGGGTTAGGGTTAGCGGTTAGAGTTAGGGTTAGTGTTAGGGTTGTTTGTAGGGTGAAGGTAATGTTTAGCAGTTTAGAATTAAGGTTAGGGATTAGGTGTTACGGTTATGCTAGGAGTTAGGCTTAGAATTAAGGGATAGGGTTTGTTCTTAGGGTAAGTGTTATGCAATAACATTAGGATAGGGGTTAAAGTTAGGGTTACAGTGAGGTTTACGTGTTAAGGTGAACAATAACATCAGGGTTAGGTGTTATGTTCAGGGTTAGGGTTATGGGTGAGGTGCAGGGTTTTTGCTTAGGGCATGGGCCCTGTCAGCACTAGCAGGGGGAGTTAGGGGGCTGTGATTGTCCCCGGGAACCCACTCTATCGTACGCAGTGTATGGGCTCCTGGGTTTCATGCAGGACACTGTGGCAGAGCCAGCTTTCACGCATGGCTTTGGAGAATTGTAGGCTTTTAAAACTCTGAGATAGCAAGAAGTCTGAGAATTAGATTTAGGGTTAGGATTATGGTTAGGGTTAGGGATGAAGATTAGTCAGGGAGAGGGCTTAGGGTTAGGGCTTAAGCTTCGAGTGAGGATTAGGGGTTAGGGAGTAGGTGTTGGGTTTAGTGATTGGGTTAGGGCTTAGGGGTTAGGGTTGGGTTAGGGGCTAGGGTTAGATTTAGAGTGGGGTTAGGGTTAGCATTAGGGGTTAGGTTTAAGGGATAGGATAAGGGTTAAGCGTTAAGGCTTAGGGTTAGCGTTAAGTGTTAGGTTTAGTTTTAAGGGTTAGGGTTACAGTTCGAGTTAAGGGTTAGTGTGGGGTTAACGGTTAGGGCTAGGGTTATGGGTTAAGGATAGAGTTAGGTTTAAGGCTTAGGATTAGGGTTCAGTGTTAGGGTTAGCATTAGGCATTAGGGTTAGGGTTAGGGGTTACGTTTACTCTTAGGGTTAGGTCTAGGCATTAGGGTACGTGTTAGTGTTAGGCTTAAGAGTTAGGGTTAGGTTTAATTGTTAGGATTAGGATCAGGGTTAAGGGTTAGGGTTAAGTGTCAAGTGTTACGGTTATTTTTAGGTGTACGGTTAGGGTTAGTTTGTAGAGATAAGGTAATGTTTAGCAGTTTTGAATTAGCCTTAGGGATTAGGTGTTACAATTGTGGCTAGGAGTTAGGGTTAGAATTAACGGATAGGGGTTGTTCTTAGGGTAAGTCTTATGCATTAACATTAGGATAACGGGTTCAAGTTAGAGTTATGGTGAGGTTGATGTGTTAAGGTGAGCAATAGTATCAGGGTGAGCTGTGATGTTCAGGGTTAGGGTTATGGGTGAGGGGTAGTGTTTATGCTTATATCACGAGCCCTCTCTGCTCTAGGAGGGGGCTTAGAGGGCTGGGATAGATGCCGGAAGCCACTCTATCATACACTGGGTATGGGCCCCTTGGTTTCATGCCGGACACAGTGGCCGAGCCTCCTTCTACACATGGCATGGGAGGATTGTAGGCTTTGTAAACTCTGAGAAAGCAAGAAGTCTGAGAATTAAATTTAGGGCTAGGATTAGGGTTAGGGTTAGCAATATAGGTTACTGTTATGGTGAGGGCTTAGGGTTAGGGGTTTCGGTTAGGGTCAGGGTTAAAGGTTAGTGTTAGGTTTAACAGTTACAGTTAGGTTTAGGGTTAAGCTTTAAGGTTTAAGCTTAGGGTTAAGATTAGCGGTTAGGTTTTGGTACAGGGTAAGGGTTAAGTGCTAGGTTTAGGCTTAAAGATTAGGATTAGGGTTAGGCTTAAGGTTTAGTGTGAGGGTTAACGGTTAGGGTTAAGGTTAAGTGTTAGGTTTATGGGTTAGGGTTAGGGTTAAGTGTTCATGTTAGGTTTAGGGTTAGAGTTAAGTGTTATGGTTAGGGTTAGGGGATTGGGTTAGGTTTAGGGTTCATGGTTAAGGTTACATTTAGGGGTTAGGTTTAGGGTAAGCGTTTAGTGTTAGTGTTGGGCATGAGGGTGAGGGCTTAGGTTTAGGGTTAGGGGTTAGGGTCAGTGTTTGGGCTTTGATTTGGCGGTTAGTTTAAGGGTACAGGACCTGTGTAATCTATGGTGAGAAGGGTGCAGAATGTTTCCATGCAACACCACACCATCGGATCCTGGGCCTTTGGCCCAGACCTACTTGCAGGACTCATGCGGAAACTCTACTCACGCATTGCATGGTTGTATTTTAGGCTTGGTTAACTCTGAGAATGGAAGTAGTGTGAGAAATAGGGTTATGGTTAGGGTTAAGGGTTTGGTGTTAGGGGTTAGGGTTCAAGTGAGGTTTAGTGGTTAGGGACTAGGATTTAGGGTTAGTGTTAGGGTTAGGGGTTAGTTTTGCGTTAGGGGCTAGGGTTAGATTTATGGTTGGGGTTAGTGTTAGGGTTAGGATTAGGCATCAGGGTTAGTGTTAGGGTTAAAGGATAGGATTGGGGTTAAGTGTTAAGGCTTAGGGTTTGTGTTAAGTGTTAGGGTTGGGGCTTAGGCTTAGGGTTACGGTTTGAGTTAAGCTCTAGGGTGAGGGTTAAAGATTAGGTTTAGGATTATTGGTTAGGGATAGAGTTATGTTTAAGGGTTAGGGATAGGGTTAGGTTTAGGGTTCAGTGTTAGGGTTAGCATTAGGGGTTAGGGTTAGGGTTAGGGGTTAGGCGTAGTGATGTATTAAGGGCTATGGTTAGAATTAGGATTGGGGTTAGTGTTAGGTTTAGGGTTAGGGGTTAGGTTTAGGGTTAAGGGATAGGATTATGGTTAAGGGTTGGGCGTAGGTTTAGGGTTAAGATTTAGTGTTAGGGTCCGGTTTAAGGGTTAGGGTGAGGGTTAACGCTTAGGGTTAGGGTTGGGGTTAGGGGTTAGGGATATAGTTAGTATTAAGTGTTAGGGTTAGGTTTAGGGTTCAGGGTTAGGGTTAGCTTTAGGGGTTATGATTAGGGTTAGGTGTTAGGTTAGTGTCAGGGTTAGGTCTAGGCGTCAGGGTAAGGTTTAGGGTTAGGGTTAAGAGCTAAGGTTGGGTTAGTGGTTAGGATTAGGATTAGGGTTAGGAGTTAGGGTAAGGGGTCAAGGGTTAGCATTATTTTTAGCCATAGCTTTGGTGTTAGGAGTAAGGGTTAGGTTCAGTGTTAGGGTAACAGTAGGTTACCGTAAAAGTAACTACGTAGGGTAACAGTTAGTGTTAGTGGTTTAGAATTAGGGTTAGGGATTAGTTGTCACAGTTATGACTAGGAGATAGGGTTAGAATTATGGGATAGGGGTTAATCTCAGGGTAAGTGTTATGCATTAACGTTAGGATAAGAGGTTAAAGTTCAGGTTACGGTGAGGTTTACATTCTAAGGTGAGCAATAGAATCAGGGTTAAATGTTATTTTCAGGGTTAGAGTTTTGGGTGAGTTGTAGAGTTTATGCTTAGGGCACGGGCCTTGTCTGCATTAGGCGGGGAGGGGGGGTTAGGGGGCTGGGATTGTCACCAGGAACCCACTCTATCGTACTCTGGCCATGGGCCCCAGCGGTTCATTCAGGACACAGTGGAAGAGCCTCCTTTCACGCATGGCATGGGAGGATTGTAGGCTTTCTAAACTCTAAGAAAGCAAGAAGACTGAGAATTAGATTTAGGGTTAGGGTTAGGGTACGGGTTAAGGATCAAGGTTAGTGTTAGGGTGAAGGCTTAGAGTTAGGGGTTATGGGTAGCGTTACAGGTTACTCTTAGTTTTAACCGTTACAGTTAGGTTCAGGGTTAAGGTTTATGGTTAGGTTTAAGGTTAGGGTTTAGGGTTTGGTACAGGATTAGGGTTAAATATTAGGTTTAGGGTTAAAGATTACGATTAAGGTTAGGTTTAAAGGTTAGTGTGAGGGTTAACAGTCAGGGTTAAAGTTAAGAGTTAGGGTTAGGGTTAGTGTTAGGATTAAGGGTTCATGTTAGGTTTAGGGTTAGAGTTAAGTGCTATGGTTAGCGCTCGAGGTTAGGGTTAGGTTTAGGGTTCACAGTTAGGGTTACGTTTAGAGGTTAGCATTAGGGTTAGGGATTAGCTTTAGGGTAAGAGTTTAGAGTTAGTGTTGGGCTTTAGGCTCAGGGCTTAGGTGTAGGGTCAGAGGTTAGGGTTGATATTAAGGCTTAGATTTAGTGGTTATTTTAAGGGCACAGGACCTGTTTATTCTACAGTGAGAGGGGTTAGGGTTAGGGTTAGGGTTGTCGTAGGGGTTAAGGTTAGATTTAACCTTGTGGTTAGTGTTAGGGTTAGGATTATGGGGTTAGTGTTAGGGTTAGGGGTTAAAAACACCTACAGCCAGCCCTAACCCGATTTCTGACACTTCTTCCATTTTCAGAGTTAACCAAGCCTACAATACAGCCATGTCATGCGTGAGAAGAGGCTCCACCTGAGTACTGTATGTAGGTCTTGGCCCAAGTCCCAGTGTACGGTGGTGTTGTGTCGCAGCGACCCTGTGCACCACTCTCACCATAGATTAAACAGGTCCTGTGCCCTTAAACTAACCGCTAAATCTCAGCCCTAACACTAATCCTAACCCCTAACCCTAAAAGTTATCCTTAACCCTAACTGTTAACACTCAAACTAACCCTTAACTCTAACCCTTGTCATGATCTTTAACCCTAACCCTAACACTTAACCCTAACCCTGTACCAAACCATAAACCCTAAGCTTAACCCTAACCCTAAACCTAAACCCTAAGTCTAACTGTAACTGTTAAACCTAACAGTAACTTTTAACCCTAAAACTAACCCAATCCCCTTACCCGAAGCCCTCACCCTAAGATTAAACTTCATCCCTAACCATAACGATAATCCTAACCTTAAATCTAATTCTCAGACTTCTTACTTTCTTAGAGATTTGAAAGCTTACAATCCTCCTTTACCATGCGTGAAATCAGGCTCTGCCAGAGTGTCCTACAAGAAACCCATGGGCCCATACACTGCATACGATAGAGTGGGTTTCTGGTGACAATCGCATCCCCCTCAATCCCACTCCTAGGGAAGACAGGGCCCATTCCCTAAGCAAAACCCTACCCCTCACTCATAATTCTAACCCTGATCCTATTGCTCACCTTAACACATAAACCTCACCGTAAACCTAACTTTAACCACTTATCCTAACATTAATGCATAACACTTATGCTAAGAACAACCCCTATCACTTAATTCTAACCCTAACTCCTAGCCATAACAGTAACCCCTAATCCCTAACCCTAATTCTAACCACTAAACATTACCTTAACCCTACAAACAACCCTAATACTAACCCTAACCTTAAACGCTAACCCTAACCTTATCCCTAAACATAACCTTAAAAGTTTACCCTAAACCCTAACCCTATCCCCTAACCCTAAGCCTAACCCTTAATTCTGATCCTAATCCTAACAATTAAACCTAACCCTAACCCTTAACCCTAACACTAATCCTTACCTTAATGCCGAGACCTAATCTTAGCAGTAAAGCTACCTCTAACCCTAACCCTAGACCTTAAACCTAACACTATCCCTAACTTATAACCCTAACCCTAACTGTTAACCCTCACCCTAACCCTTAACTCGGACCATAACCCTAACCCTTAACCCTAACCCTATCCCTTAATACTAACCCTAAGCCTTAACCCTTAACCCTAATCCTATTTCTTAACCCTAACCCTAACCCCTAACCCTAACCCTAACCCTAACCCCAACCCTAAATCTATCCCTAGTCCCTAACCCAACGCTAACCGTTAACCCCTAATGCTAACATTAACCCTAACCCCTAATCCCTAACACCTAACCCTCACGCGAACACTAACCCCTAACCCCAAACACCTAACCCTAATCATAACCATAATTCTCACACTTCCTCCATTCTCAGAGTTAGCCAAGCCTACAATAAAACCATGCCATGCGTGAGGAGAGGCTCTGCCTGAGACCTGCATGTAGGTCTGGGCCCAAGGCCTCGGGTACGATGGTGTGGTGTGGCGATGACCCATTCTGCACACTTCTCACCATAGATTACACAGGTCCTGTGCCCTTAAAATAACCTCTAAATCTAAGCCCCAACGCTAACTCTAACACTAACCCTTAACCCTAAACTTAAGCCCTGACCCTAACGCCCAACACTAACATTAAACCCTTACCCTAATCCTAACCCATAACCCTAATGCCTAAACATAACCCTAACGATGAACTCTAAACCTAACCCTAACCCCAAACCCTAACCATAACACTTAACTCTAACCCTAAACCTAACACGAACACTTAAACCTAAACTTAACCACTAACCCTAACACTTAACCTTAACCCTAACCGTTAACTCTCACACTAACCCTTAAACCTAACCCTAATTGTAATCTTTAACCCTAAACCTAACAGTTAACCCTTACCCTGTACCAAAACCTAACCCCTAACCTTAACCTTAACCCTAACACTTGACCCTAAAGCTAACTGTAACCATTAAACCTAACACTAACCTTTAACCCTGACCGTAACTCTAACCCCTAACCCTAAGCCCTCACCCTAATGCTAAACTTTATACTTAACACTAACCATAATCCTATCCCTAAATCTAATTCTCAGACTTCTTGCTTTCTCAGAGTTTAGAAAGCCTACAATCCTCCCATGCCATGCGTGAAAAGAGACTCTGCCACTGTGTCCTGCATGAAACCCAGGGACCCATACCCAGTGTACGATAGAGAAAGTTCTCGGCCACAATCCTAGACCCCTAATCCTCCCGCCTAGTGCAGACAGGGCCCGTGCCCTAAGCATAAAAAGTACGCCTAACATATAACCCTAACCTTGAACGTAACACCTAACCCTGATCCTACTGCTCACCTTATCATGTAGACCACACTGTAACCCTAACTTTAACCGCATCTCCTAAAGTTAATGCATAACACTTACACTGAGAACAACGCCTATCCCATAATTCTAACCCTAAATCTTAGCCATAACCATAAAACCTAATCCCTAACCCTAATTCTAAACTGCTAACCCTAACCTTAACACTACCAACAACCCTAACACTAACCCTAACCCTAACCCTCACCCCTAATCCTACCCTATGCCTAAAAGTAACCCTAACTCCTAACCCTTATCCCTAACCAAAAGCCCTGTCCCTAACCATAAGACTTAAGTCTAACCCTTATACCCTAACCCTAATACGAATCCTTAAGCCTAACCCCCAATCCTAACAATTAACCTTAACCCTAACTGTTAACGCTCACCCTAACCCTTAAATCAGACCAAAACCCTAACACTTAACCCTAACCCTAATCCCTAATGCTAACCCTAAGCCTTAACCCTTTACCCTAATCCTATCCCTTAAGCCTAACCCTAACCCTAATTCCTAACCCTAACCATAATCCCTAACCCTAACCCTAACACTAACCCTAACTCTGAATCTAACCCTAGCCCCTAAACCAACACTAACCCCTACCCCTAACCCTAACACTAACACTAACTCCTAATTTCTAACCCCTGAACCACACTCGAACCCTAACCCCTAACCCCAAACAATTAACCATAACCATAACCCTAATTCTCACACTTCCTCCATTTTCAGAGTTCACCAAGCCTACAATAGAGCCATGCCATGAGTGAGAAGAGGCTCCGCCTGAGTCCTGCATGTAGGTCTGGGCCCAAGGCCCAGGTACGATGGTGTGGTGTCAAGGGGACCAATTCTGCACCCTTCTCACCATAGATTAAACAGGTCCTGTGCCCTTAAACTAACCGCTAAATCTAAGCCCTAACACTAAACCTAAACGCTAACCCTAAACCTAAGCCCTTATCCTAATGCCCAACACTAACACCAAACACTCACCCTAAACCTAACCCGTAACCATAACCCCTAAACGTAACCCTAACCATGCACCCTATATCTAACTCTAACCCCTAACCCTAACCATAACACTTAACTCTAACCCTAAACTAACATAAACCCTTAACACTAAACCTAATCCCTAACCCTCATGCTTAACCCTAACCGTTAATCCTCACACTTACCCTTAAACCTAACCCTAATTGTAATCTTTAACTCTAAACTTAACACTTAAACCTTAACCTGTACCAAAACCTATCCCCTAACACTAAACCTTAATGCTAAACCTAACTGTAACTGTTAAACCTAACACTAACCTTTAACTCTGACCCTAAACCTAACCCCTAACCCTAAGGCATCACCTTAACACTAAACTTCATCCCTAATTCTAACCATAATCCTAACCCTAAATCTAATTCTCAGACTTTTTCTTTCTCAGAGTTTAGAAAGCCTATAATCCTCCCATGCCATGTGTGAAAGGAGGCCCGGCCACTGTGTCCAGCATGAAACCCAGGGGCCAATACCCAGCATACGATAGAGTGATTTCCCGGCGAATATGCTAGCCCCCTAACCTCTCCGCCTAGTGCAGACAAGGCACGTGCCCTAAGCATAAACACAACCCCTAACCAATAACCCTAACCATAACTGTTAACTCTCACCCTAACATTTAACCCTGACACTAACCCTAACCCGTAAACCTATCCCTAAACCTTTACCCAAAGCCTAAGCCTTAACTCTAACATTATCATTTAACCCTAGCCCTAACCCCTAAATGTTACACTAACCATGAACCCTAAGCCTAACCGTAACCCCTAACACTAACCATAACACTTAACTGTAACCCTAAACCTAACAAGACCCCTTAACCCTAAAACTAACCCCTAACCCTAGCCCTTAAACTTAACCCTAAACTTTTACCCTCACACTAACCTTTAACACTAACCATAATGCTAATCTTTAACCCTAAACCTAACACTTAACTCTTACCCTGTACGAAACCCTAACCCCTGACCTTAACCCTCACAATAAACCTTAACCCTAAACCTAACTTTAACCGTTAAAACTAACACTAACCTTAACCCTAACTCTAACCCTAACCCTTAACCCTAAGCCCTCACCCTAACACTAATCGTCATCCCTAATCCTAACCATAATCCTAACCCTAAATCTTAATCTCAGACGTCTTCCTCTCTCAGAGTTTAAAAAGCCCTCACCCTAAAATTTAACCCTAAACCTAACTGTAACTGTTTAAACTAACACTAATCTTTAACCATAACCCTAACCCTTAACCTGAACCCTAAGCCAAACTCTTAACCCTAATCCTATCCCTTAACCCTAACTCTAATCCCTAACTCGAACGCTAACACTAACCCCAACCCTAAACCTAAACCTAGCCCCTAACCCAACCCTCACCCCAACCCCTAACCCTAACACTAACCCTAACCCCTAATGCCTAACCCCTAACCCTCATTTGAACACTCTCTCCTAAACCCAAATCCCTAACCCTAACCATAACCCTAATTCTCACACTTCTTCCATTCTAAGAGTTAACCAAGCCTACAATACAACCATGCCATGCATGAGAACAGGCTCCCCCTGATTCCTGCATGTAGGTCTGAGCCCAAGGCCCAGGGTACAATGCTGTGGTGTCTCAGCGACCCATTCCACACCCTTCTCACCATAGATTAAACAGGTCCTCTGACCTTAAACTAATCGCTAAATCTAAGTCCTAACACTAACACTAACCCCTACCCTAAACAGAAACCCTGACCCAAACTCCCTTGACTAACACTATACCCTTACACCAAACCTAACCCCTAAACATAACCCTAACCATGAACCCTAAACCTGAACCTAAACCCTAACACTTAAGTGTAACCCTAAACCTAACACGAACCCCTAATCCTAACCCTAAACCCTAACCCTAACCCTTCACCTTAACCCTAACCGTTAACCCTCAGCTAACCCTTAAACCTAACACTAATCCTAATCTTTACCCCTAAGCCGAACACTTAACCCTAACCCTGTACCAAACCCTAATCCCTAACACTAAGCCCTCTCCCTAACACTAAACTTCATCCCTAACCCTAACCGTAATCCTAACCCTAAATCTAATTCTCAGACTTCTTGCTTTCTCAGAGTTTAGAAAGCCTACAATCCTCCCATGCCATGCATGAAAGGAGGCTCTGCCACTGTGCCCTGCATGAAACCCAGAGGCCCATACCCAGCATACGATAGAGTGGGTTCCAGGTGGCAATCCCAGCCTCCGAACACCACCCACCTAGTGAAGACAGGGCCTGTGCCCTAAGCATAAACACTGCCCCTAACCCATAACCCTAACCCTGATCATAACATCTCACCCTGATCCTATTGCTCACCTTAACATGTAAAACTCACCATAACCCTAACCCTAACCCCTTATCCTAACGTTAATGAATAATACTTACCCTGAGGACAACCTCTATCCCATAATTCTAACCCTATCTCTTATTCATAACTGTAAAACCTAATACCTAATTGTAAGCTGCTAACCCGAAATTTAACCCTACCAACAGCCCTAACACTAACCCTAACCCTAACCCTTGATCCTTAACCCTAAACCCTAACCCTAACCCTAACCCTAAGTATAAACTCTACCCCTCACCCATAACCCTAACCCTGAACATAAAACCTAACCCTGATCCTATTGCTCAACTTAACCCGTAAAGCTCACCGTAACACTAACTTTAACCGCTTACCCTAACTTTAAGCATAAAACTGACCCTGAGACCAACCCCTATGCCATAATTCTAACCCTAACTCCTTACCATAACCATAACACCTAATCCCTAACCCTAATTCTAAACTGCTAAACCTAACCTTAAGCCTACAAAAAACCTTAACGGTAACACTAACCCTAACACCTAATCCTAACCCTGTGCCTCAAAATAAACCTAACCCTTAACCTTTAACCCTAATGCTAACCCATAACCCTAACCATAACACTTTACTCTAACCCTAAATCTAACACGAACGCTTAACACTAGCCCTAAACCCTAACCCTAACCCTTAAACACAAACCTAACCGTTAACACTCACACTAACCGTCAACCCTAATCCGAATTCTAATCTTTAACCCTAAACCTAACACTTAACCCTAACCCTGTACCAAACCCTAACCCCTAACCATAGCCCTCACCCTAAAACGTAACCCTAAACCTAACTGTAACCGTTAAACCTAACTCTAATATTTAACCTTAACTCTACCCATAATCCCTAGCCCTAATCCCTCACCCTAGCACTAACCTCATTCCTAACCCTAACTATAATCCTAACCCTAAATCTAATTATCAGACTTCTTGTTTTCTCAGCGTTAGAAAGCCTACAATCCTCCCATGCCATGAATAAAAGGAGGCTCTACCACTGTGTCCTGCCGGAAACCCCAGTGCCCATACTCAGCATACATTAGACTGGGTTCCTGACGACAATCGCAACCTCAAACCCCTCCCCCCTGCCTAGTGCAGACAGGGCCCGAGTCGTAAGCATAAACCGTACCCCTCACCCCTAACCATAACCCTGAACATAACACCTGATCCTGATCCCATTGCTCACCTTAAAATGTAAATCTCACCATAACCCTAAATTTAACCCCTTATCATAACGTTAATGCATAACAGTTACCCTGAGAACAACTCCTATCTCTGAATTCTAACCCTAACTCCAAGCCATAACCATAACACCTAATCCCTAATGCGAATTCTAAACCGCTAACCCTAACCTTAAACCTACCATCAAACCAAACATTACCCTAGCCCCTAACTTTAAAACTATGCCTAAAAATAACCCTAACACTTCACCCTTAATCCTAACCCCTAACTCTAACCCTAACCCTATCCCTAAGACCCTAACGATAACTCTAACTGTTAACCCTCACCCTAACACGTAACCCTGACCTTAACCCTAAACCTTAACACTAACCCTTAACCCTAACCCTAAGCCAAACCCTTAACCATAATCCTATCCTTTAACCCTAAACGCTAACCCTAATATTAACCCCAACCCTAAACCTAACCCTAGCACCCTAACCCAAACCCAACAACTAACACCTATCCCTAACACTAACCCTAACTCCTAATCCCTAGGACCTAACCCTGACTTGAACCATAATCCCAAACTCCAAACCCCTAACCCAAACCCTAACCCTGATTATCACACTACTTCCATTCTCAGAGTGAAGCAAGCCTACAATACAGCTATACTATGCGTGAGATGAGGCTCCACCTGAGTCCTGCATGTAGGTCCTTTCCCAAGGATCAGGGAACGATTTTGTGCTTTCGTGGAGACTCCGACAGCACCCTTCTCACCGTAGATAAAACAGGTCCTGTGCCCTTAAACTAACAGCTAAATCTCAGCCCTAACACTAACACTAACCCCTAACCGTAAACATAAGCTCCGACCGTAATGCTGAACACGAACTCTAAAACCTTACCCTAAACCTAAGCCCTAACCCTAACACTAACCCCTAAACATAACACTAACCATGAACCCTAAACCTAACCCTAACCATAACACTTAACGCTAACCCTAAAGCCTACACGAAGACTTATTCCTAACACTAACAAAAACCCTAGCCCTTAGTCTTGATCCTTACCATTAACCCTCACACTAGCCCTTAACCCTAACCCTAATCCTAATCTTTAACCCTAAAGCTAAAACTTAAGCCTAACACTGTACTAAATGCTAAACCTTAACCTTAACCCTAACCCTAAAACATAACCATAAACCTGACTGTAACTGTTAAACCTAACACTAACCTTTAACCCTAACCACTGACCTTAAGAACGCACCCTAACACTAACCTTCATCCCTAAACATTACCATAAACCTACCCCTAAATCTAATTCTCAAACTTCTGGCTTTCTCAGAGTTTAGAAAGCCTACAATTCTCCCATGTCATGAGTAAAAGGAGGCTCTGCCACTGTGTCCTGCAAGAAACCCGGGGGCCCATAACTAGTGCATGATAGAGCGGGTTCCCAGTGGCAATCCTAGTCCCTAACCCCCCCCCCTCCTGGTGAAGACAGGGCCCGTGCGCTAAGCAAAAACACTATCCCTAACAGATAACCCTAACTCCAAACATAAAACCTAACCCTGATCCTGTTGCTCACCTTAAAACATAAACCTAACCATAACCCTAATTTATCCCCTTATCTTAACGTTAATGCATAGCACCCAAAGAAGAAGCCCTATCCCATAATTCTAAACCTAACCCCTAGCCATAACCATAACACCTCATCCATATTCTAAAGTGCCAACCCTAAACTTCAACCTACCATCAACCCTAACCCTAACCCTAACCCCTAACCCTAAGCCCTCACCCTAACACTAATCTTCATCCCTAAACCGTGCCATAATCCTAACCCGAAATCTAATTGTCAGACTTCTTGCTTTCTCAGAGTTTTGAAAGCCTACAATCCTACTAAGCCATGCATGAAAGCCCGCTCAGCCACAGTGTCCTGCAGGAAACCAGAGGCCCATACACTGCATACCATAGAGTAGGTTACCAGCGACCATCACAGACCCCTATCTTCGCCTCCTAGTGCATACAGGGCCCGTGCCCTAAGGATAAACCCTACCCCTCACCCATGAGCCTAACCCAGAACATAACACCTAACCCTGATCATACTGCTCACCTTAAGAGGTAAAGCTCACTGTAACCCTAACTTTAACACCTTATCTTAACGTTAATGCATGACACCCTGAGAACAAGCACTATACTGTAATTCTAACCCTAACTCCTAGCCATAACCATAACACCTGATCCCGAATTCTGAAACGCCAACCCTAACCTTAACCCTACCAACAACACTAACACTAACCCTAACCCCTTACGCTAACCCTACGCCTAAAAATAACCCTAACCTTTGATCCTTAGTCATAACCCCTAACCTTAACCCTAACCCTTAACCCTAATCCCAATCCTAACCATTAAACATAACCCTAACTCTTAACCCTAACCCTGACCTTTACCCTAATGCCTAGAGATCTAACCCCCACGCTGACCTACACTTAAGACTAACCCTAAGCCCCTAACGCTAACCTTAAACCTGAACCATACACCTGACCCTTTACCCTAAACCTATCCCTAACCCCCTAACCCTAACCCTAACTGTTAAACCTCACCCTAACCCTTAACCTTGACCCTAACCCTAAACCTGAACCCTAACCCTAAAGCTAACCCATAACCCTTACCCTATCCCTTAACCCTAACGCCTAACCCTAACGCTAACTCCAAACCTAAATTACCCTGGCCCCCTAAACCAGACTTAACACCTAACCCGTAACACTAACTCTAAGCCTAACCACTAATCCCTAGCACCTAACCCTGACTCCAAACCTAACCCCTAACTCGAAACCCCTAACCCCAACCCTAACCCTAATTCTCACACTACTTCCATTCCCGAGTGAAGCAAGCCTACAATACAGCCATGCCATGTGTGAGATGAGGCTCCGCCTGAGTCCTGCATGTAGGTCTTGTCCCAGGGCCCAGGGAATGATGTTGTGCTTTCGTGGTGACTCCGACCGCACCCCTCTCACAGTAGATTAACAAGGTCCTGTGCCCTTAAATTGACCGATAAATCTAAGCCCTACCACCAACCCTAACCCCTGACCCTGAACCTAAGCCCCGAGTCTAAAGCCCAACACTAACTATAAACCCTTACCCTAAACCTAATCCCTAACCCTAATGCTAACCCCTAAACGTAACCCTAACCGTGGACAGTAAACCTAACCCTAACCTCTAACACAAACCCTAACACATAACTCGAACCCTAAAACTAACCCTAACGGTTAACCCTAAACCTAAACCCTAACCCTAACACTTAACCTTAACCCTAACCGTTAACTCTCACGCTAACCTTTAATCCTAACCCTAATCCTAATCTTCAACCTTAAACCTAACACTTAACCCTAACCCTGTACCTAACCCTAACCCTATACTAAAACCTAACCCCTCTTCTTAACCCTAACCGTAAACCTGAACCCTAAACCGAACTGTAACCGTTAAACCTAAGAGTAACCATTAACCCTAACCCTAATCCCTAACCCTAAGCCCTCACCCTAACACTAAACTTCATCCTTAACCCTAACCATAATCCTAACCCTAAATCTAATTCTCAGACTTCTTGCTTTCTTAGAGTTTAGAAAGCCTGCAATCCTCCCATGCCATGCGTGAAAGGAGGCTCTACCACTGTGTCCTGCATCAAACCCACGGGCCCATACCCAGAGTACGATACAGTGGGATCCTGGTGACAATCCCAGCCCCCTAATCTCCCCCCATCCCCGCCTAAGGCAGACAGGGCCCGTGTGCTAAGCATAAACAATACCTGTAACAGATATCCCTCACCCTGAACATAACACCTAACCCTGTTCCTATTTCTCCCCTTAACACGTAAACCTCACCGTGAGCCTAACTTTAACCTCTTATCCTAACGTTAGTGCATAACCCATTCCCTGAGAACAACCCCTATCCCATAATTCTAACCCTATCTCCTAGTCATCACTGTAACACCTAATCCCTAACCCTAATTCTAAACTGCTGACTCTAACCGTAACCCTGCCTACAACCCTAACACTGACAGTAACCCTTACTTCTAACCCCAACGCTATGCCTAACAAAAACCCTTAACCCTTCACCCTAAGCCCTAAACCTTACCCTAACGCTTAACCCTAATCCTAATCCTATCCATTAAACCTAACCCTAGCTCTTAAAGCTAACCCTAAACCTTACCCTCACGACTAGACCTAACCCTGACACTAACCTAACACCTAACCCTAACCATAACCCCTACAGCTAACCTTAACCCTGAACCCTAAACCTAACCCTAACACTGAACCCTCACTATATCCCCAACCTCTAAGCCTAATCCTAACCGTTAACCCTCACCCTAACACTTAAACTGGACCATAACACTAAACATTAACCCTAACACTAAACTTTAACCCTAAAACTGAGCCGAACCCTTAACCCTAATCCTATCCTTTTACCCTAAACCTAACCCCTAAACCTAACCCTAACACTAACCCCAATCCTAATTCTAACCATACCCCTTCATAAAACACTAACTCCTAACCCTAACACTTACCAAAATCCCTACTCGCTAATCCCTAACACTAACGCTTAACCTTTACCGTAACCGTTAACCCTCACCCTAACCCTTAACGCTGACCCTAACCTTAACCTTTAATCTAAGCCTGACCCTTAACCCTAACACTAAGGAAAACCTTCACACCAACTTTATCCCTTATCCCTAACCATAACACTACAGCTAAAAATAACCCTAACCTTTGATCCTTAAACCTAACCACTAACACTTACTTTAACCCCAAACGCTAACCCTAATCCTAAGCATTAAACCTAACCCTATCTCTTAACACTTACTCTAACGCCTAGATCTAACCCTAAATCTAACCTACCACCTAATCCTAACCTTAAGCCCTAATGCTAACTCTAACCCTGAACCCTAAACCTACCCGTAAACCCTTAACATTAACCCTATCCATAAACCTTAACCCTGACCCTAACCATTACCCGCACCCAAACATTTAACCCTGACCCTAACCCTAATCCTTAACGATAAACTTGACACTAAACCCCAACCCTAAGCCCAACACTTAACCCTAATCCTAACCCTTGACCCTAAGCCTAACCCTAACCCCTAACCCGAAACCTAAGCCTAACCCCAACCTGAACCCTTAATCTTGACCCTTACCCTTAAATCTCACACTAACCCTAATCCTAATCTTTAACCATGAAGCTAACACTGAAGCCTACCCCTGTGCCAAACGCTAAACCCAAACCTTAACCCTAACCCTGAGACTTAACTGTAAACCTAACTGTAACTGTTAAACCTAACACTAACCTTTAACCCCAACCCCTAACCCAAGACCCCACCCTGACACTAATCTTCATCCCTAAACATTACCAGAATCCTACCCCTAAATCTAATTCTCAGACTTCTTGCTTTCTCAGAGTTTAGAAAGCCTACAATCCTCCCAAGCCATGAGTAAAAGGGGGCTCTGCCACTGTGTCCTGCATGAAACCCAGGAGCCCATACCCAGCGTACGATAGAGTGGGTTCCCGGGGACAATCCCATCCCCCTAACCCCCGCCCCCCACCCAGTGCAGACAGGGCCCGTACGCTAAGTATAAACACTACCCCTAACAGATAACCCTCACCCTGAACATAACACCTAACCCTGATCTTATTGCTCACCTTAAAACATAAACCTCCCCGTAACCCTAACTTAGCCCCTTAACTTAACGTGAATGCATAACACCTTGAGAAGAAGCCCTATCCCGTAATTCTAATCCTAAACCATAGTCATAACCGTAACACCTCATCCCTAATTCTAAAACGTCAACCCTAACCTTCACCCTACCAGCAACCCTAACCCTAACCCTAACCCCTAACCCTAAGCCCTCACCCTAACCACTAATCTTCATCCCTAAACCGTGCCATAATCCTAACCCAAAATCTAATTCTCAGACTTCTTGCTTTCTCAGAGTTTTGAAAGCCTACAATCCTACTAAGCCATGCATGAAAGCCGGCTCTGCCACAGTGTCCTGCATGAAACCCAGAGGCCCATACACTGCGTACGAAAGAGTGGGTTCCCAGCGACAATCACAGACCCCTAACTTCACCTCCTAGTGCATACAGGGCCCGTGCCCTAAGGATAAACCCTACCCCTCGCCCATAACCCTAACCCAGAACATAACACCTAACCCTGATCCTACTGCTCACCTTAACAGGTAAAGCTCACCGTAACGCTAACTTTAACCCCTTATCTTAACGTTAATGCATGACACCCTGAGAACAAGACCTATACCGTAAATCTAACCCTAACTCCTAGCCATAACCATAACACCTGATCCCTAATTCTGAAACACCAACCCTAACCTTAACCCTGCCAACAACACTAACACTAACCCTAACCCCTTACGCTAACCCTACGCCTAAAAATAACCCTAACCGTTGATCCTTAGTCATAACCCCTAACCTTAACCCTAACCCTTAACCCTAATCCCAATCCTAACCATTAAACATAACCCTAACTCTTAACCCTAACCCTGACCTTTACCCTAATGCCTAGAGATCTAACCCCCACGCTGACCTACAGTTAAGACTAACGCTAAGCCCCTAACGCTAACCTTAAACCTGAACCATACACCTGACCCTTAACCCTAAACCTATCCCTAACCCCCTAACCCTAACCCTAACTGTTAAACCTCACCCTAACCCTTAACCCTGACCCTAACCCTAAACCTGAAACCTAACTCTAAAGCTAACCCTTAACCCTAACCCTATCCCTTAACCCTAACGCCTAACCCTAACGCTAACTCCAAACCTAAACCTTACCCTGGCCCCCTAAACCAGACTTAACACCTAACCCGTAACACTAACTCTAAGCCTAACCACTAATCCCTAGCACCTAACCCTGACTCCAAACCTAACCCCTAACTCGAAACCCCTAACCCCAACCTTAACCCTAATTCTCACACTACTTCCATTCCCGAGTGAAGCAAGCCTACAATACAGCCATGCCATGTGTGAGATGAGGCTCCGCTTGAGTCCTGCATGTAGGTCTTGTCCCAGGGCCCAGAGAATGATGTTGTGCTTTCATGATGACTCCGACCGCACCCCTCTCACCGTAGATTAACCAGGTCCTGTGCCCTTAAACTGACCGATAAATCTATGCCCTACCACCAACCCTAACCCCTGACCCTGAACCTAAGCCCCGAGCCTAAAGCCCAACACTAACTCTAAACGCTTACCCTAAACCTAATCCTTAACCCTAATGCTAACCCCTAAACGTAACCCTAACCGTGGACAGTAAACCTAACCCTAACCTCTAACACAAACCCTAACACATAACTCGAACCCTAAAACTAACCCTAACCGTTAACCCTAAACCTAAACCCTAACCCTAACTCTTAACCTTAATCCTAACCGTTAACTCTCATGCTAACCTTTAATCCTAACCCTAATCCTAATCTTCAACCCTAAACCTAACACTTAACCCTAACCCTGTACCTAACCCTAACCCTATACCAAACCCTAACCCCTCATTTTAACCCTAACCGTAAACCTCAACCCTAAACCGAACTGTAACCGTTAAACCTAAGAATAACCTTTAACCCTAACCCTAATCCCTAACCCTAAGTCCTCACCCTAACACTAAACTTCATCCTTAACCCTAACCATAATCCTAACCCTAAATCTAATTCTCAGACTTCTTGCTTTCTTAGAGTTTAGAAAGCCTGCAATCCTCCCATGCCATGCGTGAAAGGAGGCTCTACCACTGTGTCCTGCATCAAACCCACGGGCCCATACCCAGAGTACGATACAGTGGGATCCTGGTGACAATCCTAGCCCCCTAACCTCCCCCCACCCCCGCCTATGGCAGACAGGGCCCGTGCGCTAAGCATAAACAATACCTGTAACAGATATCCCTCACCCTGAACATAACACCTAACCCTGTTCTTATTTCTCCCCTTAACACGTAAACGTCACCGTGAGCCTAATTTTAACCTCTTATCCTAACGTTAGTGCATAACCCATTCCCTGAGAACAACCCCTATCCCATAATTCTAACCCTATCTCCTAGTCATCACTGTAACACCTAATCCCTAACCCTAATTCTAAACTGCTGACTCTAACCGTAACCCTGCCTACAACCCTAACACTGACAGTAACTCTTATTTCTAACCCCAACGCTATGCCTAACAAAAACCCTTAACCCTTCACCCTAAGCCCTAAGCCTTACCCTAACCCTTAACCCTAATCCTAATCCTATCCATTAAACCTAACCCTAGCTCTTAAAGCTAACCCTAAACCTTACCCTCACGACTAGACCTAACCCTGACACTAACCTAACACCTAACCCTAACCATAACCCCTACAGCTAACCTTAACCCTGAACCCTAAACCTAACCCTAACACTGAACCCTCACTATATCCCCAACCTCTAAGCCTAATCCTAACCGTTAACCCTCACCCTAACACTTAAACTGGACCATAACACTAAACATTAACCCTAACACTAAACTTTAACCCTAAAACTGAGCCGAACCCTTAACCCTAATCCTATCCTTTTACCCTAAACCTAACCCCTAAACCTAACCCTAACACTAACCCCAATCCTAATTCTAACCATACCCCTTCATAAAACACTAACTCCTAACCCTAACACTTACCAAAATCCCTACTCGCTAATCCCTAACACTAACGCTTAACCTTTACCGTAACCGTTAACCCTCACCCTAACCCTTAACGCTGACCCTAACCTTAACCTTTAATCTAAGCCTGACCCTTAACCCTAACACTAAGGAAAACCTTCACACCAACTTTATCCCTTATCCCTAACCATAACACTACAGCTAAAAATAACCCTAACCTTTGATCCTTAAACCTAACCACTAACACTTACTTTAACCCCAAACGCTAACCCTAATCCTAAGCATTAAACCTAACCCTATCTCTTAACACTTACTCTAACGCCTAGATCTAACCCTAAATCTAACCTACCACCTAATCCTAACCTTAAGCGCTAATGCTAACTCTAACCCTGAACCCTAAACCTACCCGTAAACCCTTAACACTAACCCTATTCATAAACCTTAACCCTGACCCTAACCATTACCCGCACCCAAACATTTAACCCTGACCCTAACCCTAATCCTTAACGATAAACTTGACACTAAACCCCAACCCTAAGCCCAACACTTAACCCTAATCCTAACCCTTGACCCTAAGCCTAACCCTAACCCCTAACCCGAAACCTAAGCCTAACCCCAACCTGAACCCTTAATCTTGACCCTTACCCTTAACCCTCACACTAACCCTAATCCTAATCTTTAACCATGAAGCTAACACTGAAGCCTACCCCTGTGCCAAACGCTAAACCCAAACCTTAACCCTAACCCTGAGACTTAACCGTAAACCTAACTGTAACTGTTAAACCTAACACTAACCTTTAACCCCAACCCCTAACCCAAGACCCCACCCTGACACTAATCTTCATCCCTAAACATTACCAGAATCCTACCCCTAAATCTAATTCTCAGACTTCTTGCTTTCTCAGAGTTTAGAAAGCCTACAATCCTCCCATGCCATGAGTAAAAGGGGGCTCTGCCACTGTGTCCTGCATGAAACCCAGGAGCCCATACCCAGCGTACGATAGAGTGGGTTCCCGGGGACAATCCCATCCCCCTAACCCCCGCCCCCCACCCAGTGCAGACAGGGCCCGTACGCTAAGTATAAACACTACACCTAACAGATAACCCTCACCCTGAACATAACACCTAACCCTGATCTTATTGCTCACCTTAAAACATAAACCTCCCCGTAACCCTAACTTAGCCCCTTAACGTGAATGCATAACACCTTGAGAAGAAGCCCTATCCCGTAATTCTAATCCTAAACCATAGTCATAACTGTAACAGCTCATCCCTAATTCTAAAACGTCAACCCTAAACTTCACCCTACCAGCAACCCTAACCCTAACCCTAACCCCTAACCCTAAGCCCTCACCCTAACCACTAATCTTCATCCCTAAACTGTGCCGTATTCCTAACCTGAAATCTAATTCTCAGATTTCTTGCTTTCTCAGAGTTTTGAAAGCCTACAATCCTACTAAGCCATGCATGAAAGCCGGCTCTGCCACAGTGTTCTGCATGAAACCCAGAGTCCCATACACTGCGTACGATAGAGTGGGTTCCCAGCGACCATCACAGACACCTAACTTCGCCTCCTAGTGCATACAGGGCCCGTGCCCTAAGGATAAACCCTACCCCTCACCCATAACCCTAACCCAGAACATAACACCTAACCCTGATCCTACTGCTCACCTTAACAGGTAAACCTCACCGTAACCCTAACTTTAACCCCTTATCCTAACGTTAATGCATGACACCCTGAGAACAAGCCCTATATTGTAATTCTAACCCTAACTCCTAGCTATAACTATAACACCTAATCCCTAATTGTGAAACGCGAACCCTAACCTTAACCCTACCAACAACACTAACACTAACCCTAACCCCTTACCCTAACCCTACGCCTAAAAATAACCCTAACCTTTGATCCTTAGTCATTACCCATAACCTTAACCCTAACCCTCAACTCTAATCCCAATCCTTAACCATTAAACTTAACCCTAACTCTTAACCCTAACCCTAACCTTTACCCTAATGCCTAGAGATCTAACCCCAACACTGACCTACAGTTACACTAACCCTACCCTCTAATGCTAACCATAAACCTAACCCTTAACCCTAACCCTAACCCTAACCCCCTTTCCCTAACTCTAACTGTTAACCCTCACCTTAACCCTCAACCCTGACCCTAACCTTAAACCTTAATCCTAACCATGCGTTTGATGAGCCTCTGCCTTTGTCCTGCGTGACAGTTGAAGCCCAACACCCCGGGAAAGATGAAGTGGGGACGCAGCCTTGCTCCACTCCCACAGTGCCCCGTACATTAGACGGGGCCCGTGCCCTAACACACACCGTTAAACTTAAGCCCTAACCCTATCACTAAACCAAACCCTTCGTAAGCCCTGAATCTAACTCCTAACAGTAACCCTAATCCCTGACCCTTACTCTTGCCTCTCACCCTAAACCTAAACCCAACCACTAAACATAATCCTAATCTCTAACCCTAACAGTAATCCTAACCTTAATTCTAACCTAAAACCCTAACCCCTAAACCTAATCCTAGTCCCTAACACCTAACCTTACCCTAAACCGAATTCCAATTCTCAGAGTTCTTCAATTCAAAAACTTAAAAAAGCCTAGAATCCACCAATGCCGTGTCTGAGATTAGCGTCCGCCCCTATGTCCTGCATGACAGGCAGGCGCCAATGCCCAGGGTACTATGGAGTGGAGTCCTGGGGTCTGTAGGCTTGCTAAACTCCAGTTTGGAAGAATTGCTATAGTCATATATAAGGACGCTTACATTTACTTATAGAAAGCAACTATTGATGTGTGACTTGTAGGCTTGCCTTATTCTAGTTTGGATGAAGAAGCTGAATCATATATAGGAATATTAGCTTTGAGTTAGAGGAAGCATCTATGGGGGGTGCTTTTTTGGCTTGTTAAACTCTGGTTTGGAAGAAGTTCGAGAGTCTTATGTAGGAACGATATCATTCATTCAGAGAAAGCAATTATAGGGAGTTGGTTTGTAGGCTTGCTAAGTTCTAGTTTGGAGGAAGGCGAGAGTCATATATAGGAACGCTTACGTTCACATAAAGCGTCTATGGGGGGACGGTTTCTAGGCTTCCTAAACTCTAGCTTGGAAAAAGAGGACAGTTATGTATAGGAACTCTCGGCGGGGGATTTGTAGCATTGCTAAAATCTTAGATTGGAAAAGTTGCGAGAGTTATACATAGGAATGTTAACATTCACTCAATGAAAGCAACTATAAGGGGTGCTTTCCAGGCTGGCTACACTCTAATTTGGAAAAAGTGCGACAGTCATATATAGGAAGGCTTATATTCACTCAGACAAAGCAATTATGTGTAGGTGTATAGTAGGCATGCTAACTCTAGTTTGGAAAATTTCGAGAGCCATGTATAGGAAAGCTTACAGTAACTTAGAGAAAGCAACGAACAGGGGTGGAGTGTAGGCTTGCTAAACTCTAGATTGGAGGAAGTGCCATAGTCATATATAGGAACGCTTAAATTCGTTCAGAGAAAACAGCTGTCGGGGATTGGTTTGTAGACTTAACTCTAGTTTGGAAGAAGTGCGAGAGACATATATAGGAACATTTACATTGACTCAAAGAAAGCAACTATGGGGGAGTGTTATTTTGGCATGCCAGATGCTAGTTAAGAAGAGGTACAAGACTCATATATAGGAACGCTTATATTCACACACCGAGAGCAACTACGGAGTAGTGTCAGTTAGACATGTTAAAGTCTAGCTTGGGAGAAGTTCCGGAGTCCTATATAGGAAAGGTAACAGCCACTTTGAAAAAGCAAGTCTTGGCGGGTAGTTTGTAGGCCTGCAAAACCCTGTTTTGGTTTAGTGTGAGAGTCATATATGAGAACGCTTACATTCACTCAGAGAAAGCAACGATGGGGTTGTTTGTAGGCTTACTAAACTGCAGTTTAGAAGAAGCACGAGAATCACATATAGGAGCACATACATTTTGACGCACTGAAAGTAACTATGGGGTGGTGTTTTATAGGCATGCTAAACTCTAGTTTGGACGAAGTTTGAGAATCACATATAAGAAAGCTTAGAGTCACTTAGAGAAAGCAAATCTCTGGGTGTGGAATGTAGGCCTGCTAAACTCTATTTTGGTTTAAGAGTGAGAGTCATATATGGGAAGGCTTACATTCCCTCAGAGAAAGCAACGACGGCGTGGTGGTTTGTAGGCATACTAAACTCTAGTTTGGAAGAAGTTGGAGAATGATATATGGCAACGCTTACATTCACGTAGAGAAAGCAATTATGGGGTGGCGTTTTTGTAGCCATGCTAATCTCTAGTTTGGAAGAAGTTAAGGAGTAATATATAGGAAAGGGTACAGTCATAGAAACCAACTCTCGGGGGATGTTTTGTACACCTGCAAAACTCCAGTTTGGAAGAAGGGGGAGAGTCATATTGGGGACCGCGTGCATTCACTCAGAGAAATCAACGATGGGATTGTGATTTGTAGGCAGAGTCAACTCTAGTTTGGAAGAAGTACGAGAATCGTATATAGGAACGCTTACCTTCACGCAGAGAAAGCAACTATGGAGTGATGTTTGTATGCCTACTAAAATATAGTTTGGAGGAAGTTCGAGAGCCATATCTGGGAAGCTTACAGTCACTTAGAGAAAGCAACTCTCGGGGGTGTTTCGTAGGCCTGCTAAACTCTATTTTCAATGAAGTGTTAGAATAATATATGGGAACTCAGTGCAAGCAACGTTGTGGTTGTGGTTCCTAGGCATACTAACCTGTAATTTGGAAGAAGCAAGAGAATCACATGTAGAACCGCTTACATTCCGGCACCGAATGCAACTAT
The DNA here is from genome assembly GCF_041146395.1 of Eulemur rufifrons. NCBI lineage: Eukaryota > Metazoa > Chordata > Mammalia > Primates > Lemuridae > Eulemur > Eulemur rufifrons. Next base: position 1,167,492 of record NC_091011.1, on the reverse strand, counting down.
GGGGTGGTGTTTTGTAGGCTTGCAAAACTCTAGTTTGGACGAAGTTTGAGAGTCATATATAGGAAAGTTTACAGTCACGTAGAGAAAGCAACTCTCTGGGTGTGGAATGTAGAGTTATTTTGGTTGAAATAGAGTTATTTTGGTTGAAGTGTGAGAGTCATATATGGGAACGCTTACATTCACTCAGAGAAAACAACGTTTGGGTGGTGGTTTGTAGGGCATACTAAACTGTAGTTTGGAAGAAGTATGAGAGTCCTATATAGGAACACTTACATTCACGCAGAGAAAGCACTTATGGCGTCAGGTTTTGTAGGCATGCTAAACTGCAGTTTGGAAGAAGTTGGAGAACCTTATACAGGAAAGATTACCGTCACCTAGGGAAAGCAACTCTCGGGAGATTTTTTTTGTACACATGCTAAACTCTAATTTGGATGAAGTGTGAGAGTCAAACATGGGACCGCTTACATTCCCTCAGAGAAACAACACTGGGGTGGTTTTTGTAGGCATACTAAATAGTTTGGAAGAAGTACGAGAATGATATTTGGGAAGGCTTACATTCACACAGAGAAAGCAACTACGGGGTGGTGTTTTGTAAGCATGCTATAGTTTGGAAGAAGTTCTAAACCTGAACAGTCACTTAGAGAAAGCAACTCTTGGTGGGTGATTTTTAGGTCTGCTAAATTGTATTTTGAAAGAAGTACCAGAGTCATATATACTAATGCTTACATTCATGCAAAGAAAAAACCATGGGGTGATGTTTTGTGGGCATGTTAACCTGTAGTTTGGAAGAAGTTGGAGAGTCTTATTTAGGAAAGCTTACAGTCACCTAGAGAAAGCAACTCTCGGGAGAGCCTTTCTTGGCCTGCTAAACTCTACTTTGCATCAATTGTGAGAGTCAAATATGGGAATGCTTTCATTCATTCAGAGAACGCAACGTTTGGGTGGTGGTTTGTAGGCATTCTAAACTGTATTTTGGAGGAAGTACGAGAGTCATATATATGAACGCTTACATTCAGGCAAAGAAAGCAACTCTGGGGTCGTATTTTGTTGGCATGCTAAACTGTGGTTTGGAAGAAGTTCGAGAGTCTTATATAGGAAAGATTACAGTGACACAGAGAAAACAACTCTCGGAAGTTTATTGGTAGGCCTGCTAAACTCTAACTTGGATGAAATGTGAGAACGCTTGCATTCATTCACTTAGAGAAAGAAACATGGTGATGGTTTGAAGGCATAATAACTGTAGTTGGGAAGAAGTAGGAGAGTCATATATATGAACCGTTACATTCACGCAGAGAAAGCAACTGTGGGGTGGCGATGTATGCATGTTAATCTGTCGTTTGGCGGAAGTGCGAGAGTCATATCTGGGGATAATTACAGTCACTTAGAGAAAGGAACCATCTTGGGCTGGTTTGTAGATCTGCTAAATTCTATTTTGGAAACAGAGTGTGAGTCATATATGGGAACGCTTATGTTCACTCAGAGAAAGCAACCACGTTGTGGTGTTTTGTTGGCATGGTGTAGTTTCAAAGAAGTTGGAGATTCTTATATAGGAAAGTTTACAGTCACCTAGAGAAAGCAACTCACGGGGTGTTGTTTGTAGGCCTGCTAAACTCTAATTTAGATGAAGTGAGAGAGGCATATATATGAACGCTTATATTGATGCCGAGAAAGCAACTATGGGGTGGTGTTTTGTAGGCATGCTAAAATATAATTTGGAAGAAGTTCGAAAACAGACAGTCACTTAGAGAAAGCCACTCTCGGCGGTTGATTTTTCGGTGTGCTAAATTTGTATTTTGAAAGAAGTACCAGAGTCATATATACAAACGCTTACATTCATGCAGAGAAAGCAACTCTGGGGTGGTGTTCTCTAGGCATGCTAAACTCTAGTTTGGACGAAGTTTGAGAATCACATATAAGAAAGCTTAGAGTCGCTTAAAGCAAATCTCTGGGTGTGGAATGTAGGCGTGCTAAACTCTATTTTGGTCTCAGAGTGAGAGTCATATATGGGAAGGCTTACATTCCCTCAGAGAAAGCAATGATGGTGTGGTGGTTTGTAGGCATACTGAACTCTAGTTTGGAAGAAGTAGGAGAATGATATAAGGGAACACTTACATTGATGCAGAGAAAGCAATTATGGGGTGGCTTTTTTGTAGCCATGCTAATCTCTAGTTTGGAAGAAGTTATATAGGAAAGCTTACACTGATTTATAGAAACCAACTTTCGGGGGATGGACGGTAGGCCTGCAAAACTCTACTTTGGAAGAAGGGGGAGAGTCATATTGGGGCCACGTACATTGACTCAGAGAAATCAAGGATGGGGTTGTGGTTTGTAGGCATACTAAACTCTAGTTTGGAAGTAGTACGAGAATCATATATAGGAACGCTTACATTCATGCAGAGAAAGCAACTATGGAGTGATGTTTGTATGCCTACTAAACGATAGTTTGGAGGATGCTCGAGAGTCATATCTGGAAAGCTTACAGTCATTTAGAGAAAGCAACTCTCTGGGGGTGGTTCGTAGGCCTGCTAAACTCTATTTTCAATGAAGTGTTAGAATCATATACAGGAACGTTTACATTCACTCAGAGAAAGCAACGTTGGAGTGGCCGTTTTTGAGCATACTAAACTCTACTTTGGAAGAGGTACGAGAGACATAAATACGAACGCTTACATTAACACAGAGAAAGCAAATACGGGGTGCTGTAGTGCAGGCATGCTAAACTATAGATTAGAAGTTCGAAAGTTCACAGTCACTTAGAGAAAGCAACTCTTGGCGGGTGATTTTTAGGTCTCCTAAATTGTGTTTTGAAAGACGTACCAGTGTCATATACAAACGCTTACATTCATGCAGAGAAAGAAACTATGGGGTGATGTGTTGTGGGGATGCTAAACTGCAGTTTGGAAGGTGTTCGAGAGTGTTATATAGGATAGCTTACAGTCACCTAGAGAAAGCAACACTCGGGACAGCTTTGCAAGCCTCTAAACACTAATTAGCAGCGATTGTGAGAGTCAAACATGGGAACGCTTACATTCACTCAGAGAACGCAACGTTTGGGTGGTGGTTTTTAAGCATTCTAAACTGTATTTTGGAGGAAGTAGGAGAGTCATATATACGAATGCTTACATTCACGCAGAGAAAGCAACTCTGTGGTCGTATTTTGTTGGCATGCTAAACTGTGGTTTGGAAGAAGTTCGAGAGCCTTATTTAGGAAAGATTACAGTGACACAGAGAAAACAACTCTCTGTAGTTTTTTGGTAGGTCTGCTAAACTGTGATTTGGATGAAGTGTGAGAACGCTTGCATTCACTCAGAGAAAGAACTTTGTCGTGGTGGTTTGTAGGAATAACAACTGTAGTTCGAAGAAGTAGGAGAGTCATATATGAACGGTTACATTCACGCAGAGAAAGCAACTGTGGGGTGGCATATGTAATCATCATAATCTGTAGTTTGGAGGAAGTTCGAGAGTCATATCTGGGGAAAATTAGAGTCACTTAGAGAAAGGAACCATCGGGGGCTGGTGTGTAGGTCTGCTAAATTCTATTTTGGAAAAAGAGTGAGAGTCATATATGGGAACGCTTATGTTCACTCAGAGAAATCAACGATGGGGCGCTGTATTGTTGGCATGCTAAACTGTAGTTTGGAAGAAGTTCGAGAGTCTTATATAGGAAAGTTTACAGTCACCTAGAGAAAGCAACTCACAGGAGGTGGTTTGTGGGCCGCTAAACTCTAATTTGGATGAAGTGAAAGAGGCATACATGGATACGCTTCATTCACTCAGAGAAAGGTAAATTTGGGTGCCGGTTTGTAGGTATACTAACTCCAGTTTGGAAGAAGTACGAGAGTCATATATATGAACGCTTATATGGACGCAGAGAAAGCAACTATGGGGTGGTGTTTTGTAGGCCTGCTAAAATATAGTTTGGAAGAAGTTCGAAAGCAGACAGTCACTTAGAGAAAGCAACTCTTGGCGGTGGATTTTTAGGTCTGCTAAATTGTATTTTGAAAGAAGTACCAGTGTCATATATTCAAACGCTTACATTCATGCAGAGAAAGCAACTCTGGGGTGGTGTTTTCTAGGCATGCTAAACTCTAGTTTGGACGAAGTTTGAGAATCACATATAAGAAAGCTTAGAGTCGCTTAAAGCAAATCTCTGGGTGTGGAATGTAGGCGTGCTAAACTCTATTTTGGTCCCAGAGTGAGAGTCATATATGGAAAGGCTTACATTCCCTCAGAGAAAGCAACGATGGTGTGGTGGTTTGTAGGCATACTGAACTCTAGTTTGGAAGAAGTAGGAGAATGATATAAGGGAACGCTTACATTGATGCAGAGAAAGCAATTATGGGGTGGCTTTTTTGTAGCCATGCTAATCTCTAGTTTGGAAGAAGTTATATAGGAAAGCTTACACTCATTTATAGAAACCAACTTTCGGGGGATGGACGGTAGGCCTGCAAAACTCTACTTTGGAAGAAGGGGGAGAGTCATAAAAGGGCCACGTACATTGACTCAGAGAAATCAAGGATGGGGTTGTGGTTTGTAGGCATACTAAACTGTAGTTTGGAAGAAGTACGAGAATTATATATAGGAACGCTTACATTCATGCAGAGAAAGCAACTATGGAGTGATGTTTGTATGCCTACTAAACGATAGTTTGGAGGATGCTCGAGAGTCATATCTGGAAAGCTTACAGTCATTTAGAGAAAGCAACTCTCTGGGGGTGGTTCGTAGGCCTGCTAAACTCTATTTTCAATGAAATGTTAGAATCATATACAAGGAACGCTTACATTCACTCAGAGAAAGCAACGTTTTGGTGGCCGTTTGTGAGCATACTAAACTCTACTTTGGAGAGGTACGAGAGACATAAATACGAACGCTTACATTAACACAGAGAAAGCAAATACGGGGTGCTGTAGTGCAGGCATGCTAAACTATAGATTAGAAGTTCGAAAGTTCACAGTCACTTAGAGAAAGCAACTCTTGGCGGGTGATTTTTAGGTCTCCTAAATTGTATTTTGAAAGACGTACCAGAGTCATATACAAACGCTTACATTCATGCAGAGAAAGAAACTATGGGGTGATGTGTTGTGGGGATGCTAAACTGCAGTTTGGAAGGTGTTCGAGAGTGTTATAAAGGATAGCTTACAGTCACCTAGAGAAAGCAACACTCGGGACAGCTTTGCAAGCCTCTAAACACTAATTAGCAGCGATTGTGAGAGTCAAACATGGGAACGCTTACATTCACTCAGAGAACGCAACGTTTGGGTGGTGGTTTTTAAGCATTCTAAACTGTATTTTGGAGGAAGTAGGAGAGTCATATATACGAATGCTTACATTCACGCAGAGAAAGCAACTCTGTGGTCGTATTTTGTTGGCATGCTAAACTGTGGTTTGGAAGAAGTTCGAGAGACTTATATAGGAAAGATTACAGTGACACAGAGAAAACAACTCTCTGTAGTTTGTTGGTAGGTCTGCTAAACTGTAATTTGGATGAAGTGTGAGAACGGTTGCATTCACTCAGAGAAAGAACTTTGTCGTGGTGGTTTGTAGGAATAACAACTGTAGTTCGAAGAAGTAGGAGAGGCATATATGAACGGTTACATTCACTCAGAGAAAGCAACGATGGTGTGGTGGTTTGTAGGCATACTGAACTCTAGTTTGGAAGAACTAGGAAAATGATATTTGGGAACGCTTACATTCATGCAGAGAAAGCAATTATGGGGTGGCTTTTTTGTACCCATGCTAATCTCTAGTTTGGAAGAAGTTATATAGGAAAGCGTACACTCATTTATAGAAACCAACTTTCGGGGGATGAACGGTAGGCCTGCAAAACTCTACTTTGGAAGAAGTGGGAGAGTCATATTGGGGACCACGTACATTGACTCAGAGAAATCAAGGATGGGGTTGTGTTTTGTAGGCATACTAAACTCTAGTTTGGAGGAAGTACGAGAATCATATATAGAAACGCTTACATTCATGCAGAGAAAGCAACTATGGAGTGATGTTTGTATGCCTACTAAACTATAGTTTGGAGGAAGTTTAGAATCTTATATAGCAAAGCTTACAGTCACCTAGAGAGAGCAACTCTCGGGAGATGGTTTCTAAGCCTGATAATTTTCACCAACTCTTAAAGTCAAATATGGGAAGGTTTACATCCACTCAAAACGCAAGGTTTGGGTTATAGTTTGTGGCCATAATTGTAGTTCAGAAGAAGAAGGAATGTCATATATATGAACGGTTACATTCACGCAGAGAAACCAGCTATGGAGTGATGTGTGTATGCCTACTAAACTATAGTTTGGAGGATGTTCGAGAGTCATATCTGGAAAGCTTACAGTCATTTAGAGAAAGAAACTCTCGGGGGGTGGTTCGTAGGCCTGCTAAACTCTATTTTCAATGAAGTGTTAAAATCATATACAGGAACGCTTTCATTCACTCAGAGAAAGCAACGTTGGAGTGGCCGTTTGTTAGCATACTAAACTCTACTTTGGAAGAGGTACGAGAGACATAAATACGAACGCTTACATTAACACAGAGAAAGCAAATACGGGGTGCTGTAGTGCAGGCATGCTAAACTATAGATTGGAAGAAGTTCGAAAGCTGACAGTCACTTAGAGAAAGCAACTCTTGGCGGGTGATTTTTTAAGTCTGCTAAATTGTATTTTCAAAGACGTGTCAGAGTCTTATATACAAATGCTTACATTAATGTGTAGAAAGAACATATGGGGTTATGTGTTGTGGGGATGCTAAACTGCAGTTTGGAAGAAGTTCGAGAGTGTTATATAGGATAGCTTACAGTCACCTAGAGAAAGCAACACTCAGGAGAGCTTTGCAAGCCTGCTAAACTCTAACTAGCAGCAATTGTGAGAGTCAAACATGGGAACGCTTACATTCACGGAGAGAATACAACGTTTGCGTGGTGGTTTGTAGGCATAATAACTGTAGTTCGGAAGAAGTAGGAGAGTCATATATATGAACGGTTACATTCACGCAGAGAAAGCAACTGTTGGGTGGCGTATGTATGCATGCTAATCTGTAGTTTGGAGGAATTTCGAGAGTCATATCTGGGGAAAATTGCATTCACTTAGAGAAAGCAACCATCGGGGGCCGTTTTGTAGATCTGCTAAATTCTATTTTGGAAGAAGAGTGAGAGTCATATATGGGAACGCTTATGATCACGAAGAGAAATCAACTATGGGGCGGTGTTTTGTTGGCATGCTAAACTGTAGTTTGGAAGAAGTTGGCGAGTCTTACATAGGAAAGATTACAGTCACCTAGAGAAAGCAACTCTCGGGAGATTGTTTCTAAGCATGCTAAATTCTAGTTTGCATCAATTGTGAGAGTCAAACATGGGAACGCTTACATTGACTCAGAGAACGCAACGTTTGGGTGGTGGTTTGTAAGCATTCTAAACTGTATTTTGGAGGAAGTAGGAGAGTCATATATACGAATGCTTACATTCACGCAGAGAAAGCAACTCTGTGGTCGTATTTTGTTGGCATGCTAAACTGTGGTTTGGAAGAAGTTCGAGAGCCTTACATAGGAAAGATTACAGTGACACAGAGAAAAACAAATCTCTGTAGTTTGTTTGTAGGTCTGCTAAACTGTAATTTGGATGAAGTGTGAGAACGCTTGCATTCACTCAGAGAAAGAACGTTGTCGTGATGGTTTGTAGGAATAAATGCTGTAGTTCAAAAGAAGTAGGAGAGTCATATATGAACGGTTACATTCACGAAGAGAAAGCAACTGTGGGGTGGCCTATGTAATCATCATAATCTAGTTTGGAGGAAGTTCGAGAGTCATATGTGGGAAAAATTAGAGTCACCTAGAGAATTGGAACCATCGGGTGTTGTGTAGGTCTGCTAAATTCTATTTTGTAAGAAGAGTGAGAGTCATATATGGGAACGCTTATGTTCACTCAGAGAAATCAACGATGGGGCGCTGTATTGTTGGCATGCTAAACTGTAGTTTGGAAGAAGTTCGAGAGTCTTATATAGGAAAGTTTACAGTCACCTAGAGAAAGCAACTCACAGGAGGTGGTTTGTGGGCCGCTAAACTCTAATTTGGATGAAGTGAAAGAGGCATACATGGATACGCTTCATTCACTCAGAGAAAGGTAAATTGGGGTGCCGGTTTGTAGGTATACTAACTCCAGTTTGGAAGAAGTACGAGAGTCATATATATGAACGCTTATATGGACGCAGAGAAAGCAACTATGGGGTGGTGTTTTGTAGGCATGATAAAATATAATTTGGAAGAAGTTCGAAAGCTGACAGTGACTTAGAGAATGCAACTCTCGGCGGTTGATTTTGAGGTGTGCTAAATTGTATTTTGAAAGAAGTACCAGAGTCATATATAAAATCTGTTACATTTATGCTGAGAAAAACTATGTGGTGATGTTTTGTTGGCGTGCTGAAATGTAGTTTCGAAGAAGTTCGACAGTCTTTTATAGGAAAGCTTACAGTCCCCTAGAGGAAGCAACTTTCGAGAGATGGTTTGTAAGCCTGCTAAACTCTACCTTGCATGATTTGTGACTGTCATACATGGGAACGCTAACATTCTCTCAGAGAACTTAACTTTTGGGTGGTTGTTTGTAAGCATACTAAACGGTATTTTGGAAGTAGCAGAGTCATATATATGAGCGCTTACATTCACGCAGAGAGGGTGGTGTTTTGTAGGCCTGCTAAAATATAATTTGGAAGAAGTTCGAAAGCTGACAGTGACTTAGAGAAAGCAACTCTCGGCGGTTGATTTTGAGGTCTGCTAAATTGTATTTTGAAAGAAGTACCAGAGTCATATATAAAATCGCTTATATTTATGCTGAGAAAGAAACTATGTGGTGATGTTTTGTTGGCGTGCTGAAATGTAGTTTCGAAGAAGTTCGAAAGTCTTTTATAGGAAAGCTTACAGTCCCCAGAGGAAGCAACTTTTGAGAGATAGTTTGTAAGCCTGCTAACCTCTACTTTGCATCATTTGGAACAGTCATACTTGGGAACGCTAACATTCTCTCAGAGAACGCAACGTTTGGTTGGTTGTTTGTAAGCATACTAAACTGTATTTTGGAAGAAGTACCAGAGTCATATATATGAGTGCTTACATTCACGCAGAGAGGGCAACTATGGGGTGGTGTTTTGTAGGCATGCAAATCTCTAGTTGTGAAGAAGTTAAGAGTAATAGGAAAGCTTACAGTCTAATAGAGAAAGCAACCCTTGGGGGCCGGTTTGTAGTTCTGCTAAATTCTATTTTGGATGAAGTGTGAATCATAATCGGGAACGCTAACATTCACTCAGAGAAAGCAGGGTTGCGGTGGTGATTTTTAGTCACACTAAACTGGAGTTTGGAGGAAGTACGAGAATAAAAGAATGCTTACATTCACTCAGAAAAAGCAACGTTGGGGAGGTGGTTGGTAGGTGTACTATACTTTGGAAGAAGTACGAGCGTGATGCATAGGAACGCTTACATGCACGCAAACTATGGGGTGGCATTTTATTGGCATGCTAAACTATGTTCCAAAGTCATATATAGGAAAGCTTATAGTGAGAGAAAGCAACTCTCGGGTGGTGTTTTGTAGGTCCGGCAAATTGCATTTTGAAAGCAGTCCGAGATTCATATAAGGGAAGGCCTATATCCACTTAGAGAAAGCAATGTTAGGCTGGTGGTTTGTAGGCATACTAAACGGTATTTTGGAACTCGTATGTATGACTCTCACACTTGATCCAAATTAGAGTTCACCAGGCCTATAAACCACATCCTGAGAGTTGCTTTCTATAGGTGAATGTAAGCTTTCCTATGTAAAACTCTCGAACTTCTTCCAAACTACAGTTTAGCATGCCAACAATACACCACCGCATCGCTGCTTTCTCTGAGTGAACATAAGCATTCCCTTATATGAATCACTTTTTCCAAAATAGAATTTAGCAGACCTACAAACCAGTCCCCGATGGTTGATTTAGCTATGTGACTGTAATTTTCCCCAGATATGACTCTCAAACTTCCTCCAAAGTATAGATTAACATGCGTACATACACCACTCAACAGTTTCTTTCTCTGCGTGAATGTAACTGTTCATATATATGACTCTCCTACTTCTTCCGACCTACAGTTATTATGCCTACAAACGACCACCCAAACGTTGTGTTCTCTGAGTGAATGTAAGCGTTCCCATATTTGACTCTCACAATTGCTCCTAATTAGTGTTTAGAGGCTTGCAAAGCTGTCCCTAGTGTTGTTTTCTCTAGGTGACTGTAAGCTATCCTATATAACACTCTCGAACTCCTTCCAAACTGCAGTTTAGCATGCCAACAACACGTCACCCCATAGTTTCTTTCTCTGCATGAATGTAAGCGTTTGTATATATGACTCTGGTACGTCTTTCAAAATACAATTTAGCAGACCTAAAAATCACCCGCCAAAGGTTGCTTTCTCTAAGTGACTGTCAGCTTTCGAACTTCTTCTAATCTATAGTTTAGCATGCCTGCACTACAGCACCCCGTATTTGCTTTCTCTGTGTTAATGTAAGCGTTCGTATTTATGTCTCTCCTACCTCTTCCAAAGTAGAGTTTAGTATGCTCACAAACAGCCACCCCAACGTTGCTTTCTCTGAGTGAATGTAAGCGTTCCTGTATATGATTCTAACACTTCATTGAAAATAGAGTTTAGCAGGCCTACGAACCATCCCCAGAGAGTTGCTTTCTCTAAATGACTGTAAGCTTTCCAGATATGACTCTCGAACATCCTCCAAACTATAGTTTAGTAGGTATACAAACATCACTTCATAGTTGCTTTCTCTGCATGAATGTAAGCGTTCCTATATATGATTCTCGTACTACTTCCAAACTAGAGTTTAGTATGCCTACAAACCACAACCCCATCGTTGATTTCTCCGAGTGAATGTACCCAGTCCCCCATATGACTCTCCCCCTTCTTCCAAAGTAGAGTTTTGCAGGCCTACATAACATCCCCCGAAAGTCGGTTTCTATAAATGACGGTACGCTTTCCTATATATTACTCTTTAACTTCTTGCAAAATAGAGATTTGCATGGCTACAAAAAAGCCACCCCATAATTGCTTTCTCTGCATGAATGTAAGCGTTCCCATATATCATTCTCCTACTTCTTCCAAACTAGAGTTCAGTATGCCTACAAACCACCACATCATCGTTGCTTTCTCTGAGGGAATGTAAGCCTTCCCATATATGACTCTCACTCTGAAACCAAAATAGAGTTTAGCACGCCTACATTCCACACCCAGAGATTTGCTTTAAGCGACTCTAAGCTTTCTTATATGTGATTCTCAAACTTCGTCCAAACTAGAGTTTAGCATGCCTAGAAAACACCACCCTACAGTTGCTTTCTCTGCATGAATGTAAGCGTTTGTATATATGACTCTGGTACTTCTTTCAAAATACAATTTAGCACACCGAAAAATCAACTGCCGAGAGTTGCTTTCTCTAAGTGACTGTCTGTTTTCGAACTTCTTCCAAATTATATTTTAGCATGCCTACAAAACACCACCCCATAGTTGCTTTCTCGGCATCAATATAAGCGTTCATATATATGCCTCTCTCACTTCATCTAAATTAGAGTTTAGCAGGCCTACAAACAACACCCCGTGAGTTGCTTTCTCTAGGTGACTGTAAACTTTCCTATATAAGAATCTCCAACTTCTTTGAAACTACACCATGCCAACAAAACACCACAGCGTGGTTGCTTTCTCTGAGTGAACATAAGCGTTCCCATATATGACTCACACTCTGTTTCCAAAATAGAATTTAGCAGATCTACAAACCAGCACAAGATGGTTCCTTTCTCTAAGTGACTGTAATTATCCCCAGATATGACTCTCGCACTTCCACCAAACTACAGATTAACATGCATACATCGCCACCCCACAGTTGCGTTCTCTGCGTGAATGTAACGGTTCATATATATGACTCTCCTACTTCTTCCCAACTACAGTTATTATGCCTTCAAACCATCACGATGTTTCTTTCTCTGAGTGAATGAATGCAAGCGTTCTCACATTTCATCCAAGTTAGAGTTTAGCAGGCCTACCAATAAACTTCCGAGAGTTGTTTTCTCTGTGTCACTGTAATCTTTCCTATATAAGGCTCTCGAACTTCTTCCAAACCACAGTTTAGCATGCCAACAAAATACGACCCCAGAGTTGCTTTCTTTGCCTGAATGTAAGCGTTCATATATATGACTCTCGTACTTCCTCCAAAATACAGTTTAGAATGCCTACAAACCACCACCCAAACGTTGCGTTCTCTGAATGAATGAAAGCATTCCCATATTTGACTCTCACAATTGATGCAAAGTAGAGTTTAGCAGGCCAAGAAAGGCTCTCCGGAGAGTTGCTTTCTCTAGGTGACTGTAAGCTTTCCTAAATAAGACTCTCCAACTTCTTCCAAACTACAGGTTAACATGCCCACAAAACATCACCCCATGGTTTTTTCTTTGCATGAATGTAAGCATTAGTATATATGACTCTGGTACTTCTTTCAAAATACAATTTAGCAGACCTAAAAATCACCCACCAAGAGTTGCTTTCTCTAAGTGACTGTTCAGGTTTAGAACTTCTTCCAAACTATAGCATGCTTACAAAACACCACCCCGTAGTTGCTTTCTCTGTGTGAATGTAAGCGTTCCCAAATATTCTCGTACTTCTTCCAAACTATTTAGTATGCCTACAAAAACCACCCCAGTGTTGTTTCTCTGAGGGAATGTAAGCGGTCCCATGTTTGACTCTCACACTTCATCCAAATTAGAGTTTAGCATGTGTACAAAAAAATCTCCCGAGAGTTGCTTTCCCTAGGTGACGGTAATCTTTCCTGTATAAGGTTCTCCAACTTCTTCCAAACTGCAGTTTAGCATGCCTACAAAACCTGACGCCATAAGTGCTTTCTCTGCGTGAATGTAAGTGTTCCTATATAGGACTCTCGTACTTCTTCCAAACTACAGTTTAGTATGCCCTACAAACCACCACCCAAACGTTGTTTTCTCTGAGTGAATGTAAGCGTTCCCATATATGACTCTCACACTTCAACCAAAATAACTCTATTTCAACCAAAATAACTCTACATTCCACACCCAGAGAGTTGCTTTCTCTACGTGACTGTAAACTTTCCTATATATGACTCAAACTTCGTCCAAACTAGAGTTTTGCAAGCCTACAAAACACCACCCCATAGTTGCATTCGGTGCCGGAATGTAAGCGGTTCTACATGTGATTCTCTTGCTTCTTCCAAATTACAGGTTAGTATGCCTAGGAACCACAACCACAACGTTGCTTGCACTGAGTTCCCATATATTATTCTAACACTTCATTGAAATAGAGTTTAGCAGGCCTACGAAACACCCCCGAGAGTTCCTTTCTCTAAGTGACTGTAAGCTTCCCAGATATGGCTCTTGAACTTCCTCCAAACTATATTTTAGTAGGCATACAAACATCACTCCATAGTTGCTTTCTCTGCGTGAAGGTAAGCGTTCCTATATACGATTCTCGTACTTCTTCCAAATTAGAGTTGACTATGCCTACAAATCACAATCCCATCGTTGATTTCTCTGAGTGAATGCACGCGGTCCCCAATATGACTCTCCCCCTTCTTCGAAACTGGAGTTTTGCAGGTGTACAAAACATCCCCCGAGAGTTGGTTTCTATGACTGTACCCTTTCCTACATATTACTCCTTAACTTCTTCCAAACTAGAGATTAGCATGGCTACAAAAACGCCACCCTATAATTGCTTTCTCTACGTGAATATAAGCGTTCCCATATATCATTCTCCTACTTCTTCCAAACTAGAGTTTAGTATGCCTACAAACCACCACGCCGTCGTTGCTTTCTCTGAGGGAATGTAAGCTTTCCCATATATGACTCTCACTCTTAAACCAAAATAGAGTTTAGCAGGCCTACATTCCACACCCAGAGATTTGCTTTCTCTAAGTAACTCTAAGCTTTCTTATATGTGATTCTCAAACTTCGTCCAAACTAGAGTTTAGCATGCCTATAAAACACCACCCCATAGTTACTTTCAGTGCGTCAAAATGTATGTGTTCCTATATGTGATTCTCGTGCTTCTTCCAAACTGCAGTTTAGTAAGCCTACAAACAACCCCATCATTGCTTTCTCTGATTGAATGTAAGCGTTCTCATATATGACTCTCACACTTCAACCAAAACAGGGCCTACAAACCACCCGCCAAGACTTGCTTTTTCAAAGTGGCTGTTACCTTTCCTATATAGGACTCTGGAACTTCTCCCAAGCTAGACTTTAACATGTCTACCTGACACTATTCCGTAGTTGCTCTCGCTGTGTGAATGTAAGCGTTCCTATATATGAGTCTTGTACTTCTTCCTAACTAGCATCTGGCATGCCAAAATAACACTCCCCCATAGTTGCTTTCTTTGAGTCAATGTAAACATTCCTATATATGTCTCTCGCACTTCTTCCAAACTAGAGTTGAATCAGTCTACAAACCAATCCCCGACAGCTGTTTTCTCTGAACGAATTTAAGCGTTCCTATATATGACTATGGCACTTCCTCCAAACTAGAGTTTAGCAAGTCTACACTCCACCCCTGTTCGTTGCTTTCTCTAAGTTACTGTAAGCTTTCCTATACATGGCTCTTGAAATTTTCCAAACTAGAGTTAGCATGCCTACTATACACCTACACATAATTGCTTTGTCTGAGTGAATATAAGCCTTCCTATATATGACTGTCGCACTTTTTCCAAATTAGAGTGTAGCCAGCCTGGAAAGCACCCCTTATAGTTGCTTTCATTGAGTGAATGTTAACATTCCTATGTATGACTCTCGCAACTTTTCCAATCTAAGATTTTAGCAATGCTACAAATCCCCCGCCGAGAGTTCCTATACATAACTGTCCTCTTTTTCCAAGCTAGAGTTTAGGAAGCCTAGAAACCGTCCCCCCATAGACGCTTTATGTGAACGTAAGCGTTCCTATATATGACTCTCGTCTTCCTCCAAACTAGAACTTAGCAAGCCTACAAACCAACTCCCTATAATTGCTTTCTCTGAATGAATGATATCGTTCCTACATAAGACTCTCGAACTTCATCCAAACCAGAGTTTAACAAGCCAAAAAAGCACCCCCCATAGATGCTTCCTCTAACTCAAAGCTAATATTCCTATATATGATTCAGCTTCTTCATCCAAACTAGAGTAAGGCAAGCCTACAAATCACACACCAATAGTTGCTTTCTATAAGTAAATGTAAGCATCCCTAATATGACTATAGCAATTCTTCCAAACTGGAGTTTAGCAAGCCTACAGAACCCAGGACCCCATTCCATAGTACCCTGGGCATTGGCGCCTGCCTGTCATGCAGGACATAGGGGCGGACGCTCATCTCAGACACGGCATTGGTGGATTGTAGGCTTTTTTAAGTTTTTGAATTGAAAAAGTCTGAGAATTGGAATTCGGTTTAGGGTAAGGTTAGGTGTTAGGGACTAGGATTAGGTTTAGGGGTTAGGGTTTTAGGTTAGAATTAGGGTTAGGATTAATGTTAGGGTTAGAGATTAGGATTATGTTTAGTGGTTGGGTTTAGGTTTAAGGTGAGAGGCAAGAGTAAGGGTCAGGGATTAGGGTTACTGTTAGGAGTTAGATTCAGGGCTTACGAAGGGTTTGGTTTAGTGATAGGGTTAGGGCTTACGTTTAACGGTGTGTGTTAGGGCACGGGCCCTGTCTAACGTAAGGGGCACTGTGGGTGTGGAGCAAGGCTGTGTCCCCACTTCATCGTACCCTGGGTGGTGGGCTTCAACTGTAACGCACGACAAAGGCAGAGGCTCATCTCACGCATGGTTAGGATTAAGGTTTAAGGTTAGGGTCAGGGTTGAGGGTTAGGGTGAGGGTTAAGAGAGTTAGGGTAAGGGGGTTAGGGATAGGGTTAGTGTTAAGGGTTACGGGTAGGTTTAGGGTTCAGGGTTAGAGTTAGCATTAGGGCTTAAGGTTAGGATTAGGCGGTAGGTTAGATTTAGGGTTAGATCTAGGCGTTAGGGTAAGGGCTAGCGTTAGGGTTAAGAGATAGGGTTAGGTTTAATGCTTAGGATTAGGGTTAGGGTTTGGGGTTAAAGTAAGTGTTAGGGGTTAGGTTTCAGGATCAAAGGTTAGGGTTATTTTTAGCTGTAGTGTTAGGGTTAGGGATAAGGGATCCCATTAGCATTAAGGGTCTTCCTTACTGTAGGGTTAAGGGTTAGGCTTAGAGTTAAAGGTGAAGGTTAGGGTCAGTGTTAAGATTTAGGGTGAGGGTGAACGGTTAGGGTAAAGGTTAAGCGTTAGGGGTAGGGATTAGTGATTAGGGTTTTTGGTTAGTGTTAGGGTTAGCGGTTAGGAGTTAGTGTTTTATGAAGGGGTATGGTTAGAATTAGGATTGGGGTTAGAGTTAGGGTGAGGTATAGGGGTTAGGTTTAGGGGTTAGTTTTAGGGTAAAAGGATAGGATTAGGGTTACAGGTTGGGTTTCGGTTTACGGTTAAAGTTTACTGCTAGGCTTAGCGATAGGGTTCAGGGTTAGCTTTAGGGGTTCTGGTTAGGGTTAGGTGTTAGGTTAGTGTCAGGGTTAGGTCTACTCGTGAGGGTAAGGTTTAGGGTTAGCTTTAAGAGCTAGAGTTAGGTTTAATGGTTAGGATTAGGATTAGGGTTAAGGGTTAGGGTAAGGCTTAGGGGTTAGGGTGAAGGGTTAGGGTCAAGGGTTGGGGTTTTTGTTAGGCATAGCGTTGGGGTTAGAAGTAAGGGTTACTGTCAGTGTTAGGGTTGTAGGTAGGGTTACGGTTAGGGTTAGCGGTTTAGAATTAGGGTTAGGGATTAGGTGTCACAGTGATGACTAGGAGATAGGGTTAGAATTATGGGACAGGGGTTGTTCTCAGGGAATGGGTTATGCATTAACGTTAGGATAAGAGGTTAAGGTTAGGCGCACGGTGAGGTTTACGTGTTAAGGGGAGAAATAGGAACAGGGTTGGGTGTTATGTTCAGGGTTAAGGTTATCTTTTAAAGGTATTGTTTATGCTTAACGCACGGGCCCTGTCTTCATTAGGCGGGCGGGGGGAGTTTAGGGGGCTGGGATTGTACCCGGGCACCCACTCTATCATACTCTGGGTATGGGCCCGTGGGTTTCATGCAGGACACAGTGGTAGAGCCTCCTTTCACCCATGGCATGGGAGGATTGCAGGCTTTCTAAACTCTAAGAAAGCAAGAAGTCTGAGAATTAGATTTAGGGTTAGGATTATGGTTAGGGTTAAGGATGAAGTTTAGTGTTAGGGTGAGGACTTAGGGTTAGGGATTAGGGTTAGGGTTAAAGGTTACTCTTAGTTTTAACGGTTACACTCTGGTTTCGGGTTGAGGTTTACGGTTAGGGTTAAGATGAGGGGTTAGGGTTTGGTACAGGGTTAGGGTTAAGTGTTAGGTTTAGTGTTGAAGATTAGTATTAGGGTTAGGATTAATGGTTCGCGAGAGAGTTAACGCTTAGGTTTAAGGTTAAGAGTTAGGGTTTAGGGTTAGGTTTAGGGTTAGGGTTAGTTTTAGGGTTAGAGTTATGTGCTATGGTTTGTGTTAGAGGTTAGGGTTAGGTTTACTGGTCACGGTTAGGGTTACGTTTAGGGGTTAGCATTAGGGTTAGGGTTAGGGTTAAGGGATAGGATTAGGGTTAAGTGTTGGGCTTAGGGTTAGGGTTTAGTGTTAGGGTTAGCATTAAGGATTAGGGTTAGGGTTAGGGTTAAATGCTTGTTGCGGGTAATGGTTAGGGTCAGGGTTAAGGTTCATGGATAGGGTTAGTGTTAAGGGTTACGGGTAGGTTTAGGGTTCAGGGTTAGAGTTAGCATTAGGGATTTAGCTTAGGATTAGGCGGTAGGTTAGATTTAGGGTTAGATCTAGGCATTCGGGTAACGGCTAGCGTTAGGGTTAAGAGATAGGGTTAGGTTTAATGCTTAGGATTAGGGTTAGGGTTTGGGGTTAAAGTAAGTGTTAGGGGTTAGGTTTAAGAATCAAAGGTTAGGGTTATTTTTAGCTGTAGTGTTAGGGTTAGGGATAAGGGATCCCATTAGCATTAAGGGTCTTCCTTACTGTAGGGTTAAGGGTTAGGCTTAGAGTTAAAGGTTAAGGTTAGGGTCAGTGTTAAGATTTAGGGTTAAGGTTAACGGTTAGGGTAAATGTTAAGCGTTAGGGTTAGGGATTAGTGATTAGGGTTTTTGGTTAGTGTTAGGGTTAGCGGTTAGGAGTTAGTGTTTTATGAAGGGGTATGGTTAGAATTAGGATAGGGTTAGAGTTAGGGTGAGGTATAGGGGTTAGGTTTAGGGGTTAGTTTTAGGGTAAAAGGATAGGATTAGGGTTACGGGTTGGGCTTAGGTTTAGGGTTAAAGTTTACTGCTAGGGTTAGGGATAGGGTTCAAGGTTAGCTTTAGGGGTTCTGGTTAGGGTTAGGTGTTAGGTTAGTGTCAGGGTTAGGTCTAGTCATGAGGGTAAGGTTTAGGGTTAGCTTTAAGAGCTAGGGTTAGGTTTAATGGTTAGGATTAGGATTAGGGTTAAGGGTTAGGGTAAGGCTTAGGGGTTAGGGTGAAGGGTTAGGGTCAAGGGTTGGGGTTTTTTTAGGCATAGCGTTGGGGTTAGAAGTAAGGGTTACTGTCAGTGTTAGTGTTTTAGGTAGGGTTACGGTTATGGTGAGCGGTTTAGAATTAGGGTTAGGGATTAGGTGTCACAGTGATGACTAGGAGATAGGGTTAGAATTATGGGATGGGGTTGTTCTCAGGAAATGGGTTATGCATTAACGTTAGGATAAGAGGTTAAAGTTAGGCGCACTGTAAGGTTTACGTGTTAAGGGGAGAAATAGGAACAGGGTTGGGTGTTATGTTCAGGGTTAGGGTTATCTGCTAAAGGTATTGTTTATGCTTAGCGCACGGGCCCTGTCTGCATTAGGCGGGCGGGGGGAGCTTAGGGGGCTGGGATTGTACCCGGGCACCCACTCTATCATACTCTGGGTATGGGCCCGTGGGTTTCATGCAGGACACAGTGGTAGAGCCTCCTTTCACGCATGGCATGGGAGGATTGCAGGCTTTCTAAACTCTAAGAAAGCAAGAAGTCTGAGAATTAGATTTAGGGTTAGGATTATGGTTAGGGTTAAGGATGAAGTTTAGTGTTAGGGTGAGGGCTTATGGTTAGGGATTATGGTTAGGGTTAAAGGTTACTCTTAGGTTTAACGGTTACACTTTCGTTTAGGGTTCAGGTTTACGGTTAGGGTTAAGATGAGGGGTTAGGGTTTGGTACAGGGTTAGGGTTAAGTGTTAGGTTTAGGGTTGAAGATTAGGATTAGGGTTAGGATTAAACTTTAGCGTGAGAGTTAACGCTTAGGGTTAAGGTTAAGAGTTAGGGTTTAGGGTTAGGTTTAGGGTTAGGGTTAGTTTTAGGGTTAGAGTTACGTGCTATGGTTTGTGTTAGAGGTTAGGGTTAGGTTTACTGGTCACGGTTACGGTTACGTTTAGGGGTTAGCATTAGGGTTCAGGTTAGGGTTAAGGGATAGGGTTAGGGTTAAGTGTTGGGCTTAGGGTTAGAGTTTAGTGTTAGGGTTAGCATTAAGGATTAGGGTTAGGGTCAGGGTTAAATGCTTGGGTGCGGGTAGTGGTTAGGGTCAGGGTTAAGGTTGACGGATAGAGTTAGTGTTAACGGTTACGGGTAGGTTTAGGGTTAGCGTTAGCATTAGGACTGAAGGTTAGGATTAGGCGGTAGGTTAGATTAAGGGTTAGATCTAGGCGTTAGGGTAAGGGCTAGTGTTAGGGTTAAGAGATAGGGTTAGGTTTAATGCTTAGGATTAGGGTTAGGGTTTGGGGTTAAAGTAAGTGTTAGGGGTTAGGTTTCAGGATCAAAGGTTAGGGTTATTTTTAGCTGTAGTGTTAGGGTTAGGGATAAGGGATCCCATTAGCATTAAGGGTCTTCCTTACTGTAGGGTTAAGGGTTAGGCTTAGAGTTAAAGGTTAAGGTTATGGTCAGGGTTAAGATTTAGGGTGAGGGTTAACGGTTAGGGTAAAGGTTAAGCGTTAGGGTTAGGGATTAGTGATTAGGGTTTTTGGTTAGTGTTAGGGTTAGCGGTTAGGAGTTAGTGTTTTATGCAGGGGTATGGTTAGAATTAGGATTGGGGTTAGAGTTAGGGTGAGGTATAGGGGTTAGGTTTAGGGGTTAGGTTTAGGGGTTAGTTTTAGGGTAAAAGGATAGGATTAGGGTTACGGGTTGGGCTTAGGTATAGGGTTAAAGTTTACTGCTAGGGTTAGGGATAGGGTTCAGGGTTAGCTTTAGGGGTTCTGGTTAGGGTTAGGTGTTAGGTTAGTGTCAAGGTTAGGTCTAGTCGTGAGGGTAAGGTTTAGGGTTAGCTTTAAGAGCTAGGGTTAGATTTAATGGTAGGATTAGGATTAGGGTTAAGGGTTAGGGTAAGGCTTAGGGGTTTGGGTGAAGGGTTAGGGTCAAGGGTTAGGGTTTTTGTTAGGCATAGCGTTGGGGTTAGAAGTAAGGGTTACTGTCAGTGTTAGGGTTGTAGGTAGGGTTACGATTAGGGTTAGCGGTTTAGAATTAGGGTTAGGGATTAGGTGTCACAGTGATGACTAGGAGATAGGGTTAGAATTATGGGATAGGGGTTGTTCTCAGGAAATGGGTTATGCATTAACGTTAGGATAAGAGGTTAAAGTTAGGCGCACGGTGAGGTTTACGTGTTAAGGGGAGAAATAGGAACAGGGTTGGGTGTTATGTTCAGGGTTAGGGTTATCTGCTAAAGGTATTGTTTATGCTTAGCGCACGGGCCCTGTCTGCATTAGGCGGGCGGGGGGAGCTTAGGGGGCTGGGATTGTACCCGGGCACCCACTCTATCATACTCTGGGTATGGGCCCGTGGGTTTCATGCAGGACACAGTGGTAGAGCCTCCTTTCACGCATGGCATGGGAGGATTGCAGGCTTTCTAAACTCTAAGAAAGCAAGAAGTCTGAGAATTAGATTTAGGGTTAGGATTATGGTTAGGGTTAAGGATGAAGTTTAGTGTTAGGGTGAGGGCTTATGGTTAGGGATTATGGTTAGGGTTAAAGGTTACTCTTAGGTTTAACGGTTACACTTTCGTTTAGGGTTCAGGTTTACGGTTAGGGTTAAGATGAGGGGTTAGGGTTTGGTACAGGGTTAGGGTTAAGTGTTAGGTTTAGGGTTGAAGATTAGGATTAGGGTTAGGATTAAACTTTAGCGTGAGAGTTAACGCTTAGGGTTAAGGTTAAGAGTTAGGGTTTAGGGTTAGGTTTAGGGTTAGGGTTAGTTTTAGGGTTAGAGTTACGTGCTATGGTTTGTGTTAGAGGTTAGGGTTAGGTTTACTGGTCACGGTTACGGTTACGTTTAGGGGTTAGCATTAGGGTTCAGGTTAGGGTTAAGGGATAGGGTTAGGGTTAAGTGTTGGGCTTAGGGTTAGAGTTTAGTGTTAGGGTTAGCATTAAGGATTAGGGTTAGGGTCAGGGTTAAATGCTTGGGTGCGGGTAGTGGTTAGGGTCAGGGTTAAGGTTGACGGATAGAGTTAGTGTTAACGGTTACGGGTAGGTTTAGGGTTAGCGTTAGCATTAGGACTGAAGGTTAGGATTAGGCGGTAGGTTAGATTAAGGGTTAGATCTAGGCGTTAGGGTAAGGGCTAGTGTTAGGGTTAAGAGATAGGGTTAGGTTTAATGCTTAGGATTAGGGTTAGGGTTTGGGGTTAAAGTAAGTGTTAGGGGTTAGGTTTCAGGATCAAAGGTTAGGGTTATTTTTAGCTGTAGTGTTAGGGTTAGGGATAAGGGATCCCATTAGCATTAAGGGTCTTCCTTACTGTAGGGTTAAGGGTTAGGCTTAGAGTTAAAGGTTAAGGTTATGGTCAGGGTTAAGATTTAGGGTGAGGGTTAACGGTTAGGGTAAAGGTTAAGCGTTAGGGTTAGGGATTAGTGATTAGGGTTTTTGGTTAGTGTTAGGGTTAGCGGTTAGGAGTTAGTGTTTTATGCAGGGGTATGGTTAGAATTAGGATTGGGGTTAGAGTTAGGGTGAGGTATAGGGGTTAGGTTTAGGGGTTAGGTTTAGGGGTTAGTTTTAGGGTAAAAGGATAGGATTAGGGTTACGGGTTGGGCTTAGGTATAGGGTTAAAGTTTACTGCTAGGGTTAGGGATAGGGTTCAGGGTTAGCTTTCGGGGTTCTGGTTAGGGTTAGGTGTTAGGTTAGTGTCAGGGTTAGGTCTAGTCGTGAGGGTAAGGTTTAGGGTTAGCTTTAAGAGCTAGGGTTAGATTTAATGGTAGGATTAGGATTAGGGTTAAGGGTTAGGGTAAGGCTTAGGGGTTTGGGTGAAGGGTTAGGGTCAAGGGTTAGGGTTTTTGTTAGGCATAGCTTTGGGGTTAGAAGTAAGGGTTACTGTCAGTGTTAGGGTTGTAGGTAGGGTTACGATTAGGGTTAGCGGTTTAGAATTAGGGTTAGGGATTAGGTGTCACAGTGATGACTAGGAGATAGGGTTAGAATTATGGGATAGGGGTTGTTCTCAGGAAATGGGTTATGCATTAACGTTAGGATAAGAGGTTAAAGTTAGGCGCACGGTGAGGTTTACGTGTTAAGGGGAGAAATAGGAACAGGGTTGGGTGTTATGTTCAGGGTTAGGGTTATCTGCTAAAGGTATTGTTTATGCTTAGCGCACGGGCCCTGTCTGCATTAGGCGGGCGGGGGGAGCTTAGGGGGCTGGGATTGTACCCGGGCACCCACTCTATCATACTCTGGGTATGGGCCCGTGGGTTTCATGCAGGACACAGTGGTAGAGCCTCCTTTCACGCATGGCATGGGAGGATTGCAGGCTTTCTAAACTCTAAGAAAGCAAGAAGTCTGAGAATTAGATTTAGGGTTAGGATTATGGTTAGGGTTAAGGATGAAGTTTAGTGTTAGGGTGAGGGCTTATGGTTAGGGATTATGGTTAGGGTTAAAGGTTACTCTTAGGTTTAACGGTTACACTTTCGTTTAGGGTTCAGGTTTACGGTTAGGGTTAAGATGAGGGGTTAGGGTTTGGTACAGGGTTAGGGTTAAGTGTTAGGTTTAGGGTTGAAGATTAGGATTAGGGTTAGGATTAAACTTTAGCGTGAGAGTTAACGCTTAGGGTTAAGGTTAAGAGTTAGGGTTTAGGGTTAGGTTTAGGGTTAGGGTTAGTTTTAGGGTTAGAGTTACGTGCTATGGTTTGTGTTAGAGGTTAGGGTTAGGTTTACTGGTCACGGTTACGGTTACGTTTAGGGGTTAGCATTAGGGTTCAGGTTAGGGTTAAGGGATAGGGTTAGGGTTAAGTGTTGGGCTTA
Source organism: Eulemur rufifrons (assembly GCF_041146395.1). Classification (NCBI taxonomy): domain Eukaryota; kingdom Metazoa; phylum Chordata; class Mammalia; order Primates; family Lemuridae; genus Eulemur; species Eulemur rufifrons. Next base: position 1,144,180 of record NC_091011.1, on the reverse strand, counting down.
GGGTTAGAGTTTAGTGTTAGGGTTAGCATTAAGGATTAGGGTTAGGGTCAGGGTTAAATGCTTGGGTGCGGGTAGTGGTTAGGGTCAGGGTTAAGGTTGACGGATAGAGTTAGTGTTAACGGTTACGGGTAGGTTTAGGGTTAGCGTTAGCATTAGGACTGAAGGTTAGGATTAGGCGGTAGGTTAGATTAAGGGTTAGATCTAGGCGTTAGGGTAAGGGCTAGTGTTAGGGTTAAGAGATAGGGTTAGGTTTAATGCTTAGGATTAGGGTTAGGGTTTGGGGTTAAAGTAAGTGTTAGGGGTTAGGTTTCAGGATCAAAGGTTAGGGTTATTTTTAGCTGTAGTGTTAGGGTTAGGGATAAGGGATCCCATTAGCATTAAGGGTCTTCCTTACTGTAGGGTTAAGGGTTAGGCTTAGAGTTAAAGGTTAAGGTTATGGTCAGGGTTAAGATTTAGGGTGAGGGTTAACGGTTAGGGTAAAGGTTAAGCGTTAGGGTTAGGGATTAGTGATTAGGGTTTTTGGTTAGTGTTAGGGTTAGCGGTTAGGAGTTAGTGTTTTATGCAGGGGTATGGTTAGAATTAGGATTGGGGTTAGAGTTAGGGTGAGGTATAGGGGTTAGGTTTAGGGGTTAGGTTTAGGGGTTAGTTTTAGGGTAAAAGGATAGGATTAGGGTTACGGGTTGGGCTTAGGTATAGGGTTAAAGTTTACTGCTAGGGTTAGGGATAGGGTTCAGGGTTAGCTTTCGGGGTTCTGGTTAGGGTTAGGTGTTAGGTTAGTGTCAGGGTTAGGTCTAGTCGTGAGGGTAAGGTTTAGGGTTAGCTTTAAGAGCTAGGGTTAGATTTAATGGTAGGATTAGGATTAGGGTTAAGGGTTAGGGTAAGGCTTAGGGGTTTGGGTGAAGGGTTAGGGTCAAGGGTTAGGGTTTTTGTTAGGCATAGCGTTGGGGTTAGAAGTAAGGGTTACTGTCAGTGTTAGGGTTGTAGGTAGGGTTACGATTAGGGTTAGCGGTTTAGAATTAGGGTTAGGGATTAGGTGTCACAGTGATGACTAGGAGATAGGGTTAGAATTATGGGATAGGGGTTGTTCTCAGGAAATGGGTTATGCATTAACGTTAGGATAAGAGGTTAAAGTTAGGCGCACGGTGAGGTTTACGTGTTAAGGGGAGAAATAGGAACAGGGTTGGGTGTTATGTTCAGGGTTAGGGTTATCTGTTAAAGGTATTGTTTATGCTTAGCGCACGGGCCCTGTCTGCATTAGGCGGGCGGGGGGAGTTTAGGGGGCTGGGATTGTACCCGGGAACCCACTCTATCATACTCTGGGTATGGACCCGTGGGTTTCATGCAGGACACAGTGGTAGAGCCTCCTTTCACGCATGGCATGGGAGGATTGCAGGCTTTCTAAACTCTAAGAAAGCAAGAAGTCTGAGAATTAGATTTAGGGTTAGGATTATGGTTAGGGTTAAGGATGAAGTTTAGTGTTAGGGTGAGGGCTTAGGGTTAGGGCTTAGGGTTAGGGTTAAAGGTTACTCTTAGGTTTGACGGTTACACTTTGGTTTAGGGTTGAGGTTTACGGTTAGGGTTAAGATGAGGGGTCAGGGTTTGGTACAGGGTTAGGGTTAAGTGTTAGGTTTAGGGTTGAAGATTATGATTAGGGTTAGGATTAAAGGTTAGCGTGAGAGTTAACGCTTAGGGTTAAGGTTAAGAGTTAGGGTTTAGGGTTAGGGTTAGGGTTAGGGTTAGTTTTAGGGTTAGAGTTATGTGCTCTGGTTTGTGTTAGAGGTTAGGTTTAGGTTTACTGGTCACGGTTAGGGTTACGTTTAGGGGTTAGCATTAGGGTTAGGGTTAGGGTTAAGGGATAGGATTAGGGTTGAGTGTTGAGCTTAGGGTTAGGGTTTAATGTTAGGGTTATCATTAAGGATTAGGGGTAGGGTCAGGGTTAAATGCTTGGGTGCGGGTAATGGTTAGGGTCAGGGTTAAGGTTCACGGATAGGGTTAGTGTTAAGGGTTAAGGGGTGGGTTTAGGGTTCAGGGTTAGAGTTAGCATTAGGGCTTAAGGTTAGGATTAGGCGGTAGGTTAGATTTAGGGTTAGATCTAGGCCTTAGGGTAAAGGCTAGCGTTAGGGTTAAGAGATAGGGTTAGGTTTAATGCTTAGGATTAGGGTTAGGGTTTGGGGTTAAAGTAAGTTTTAGGGGTTAGGTTTAAGAATCAAAGGTTAGGGTTATTTTTAGCTGTAGTGTTAGGGTTAGGGATAAGGGATCCCATTAGCATTAAGGGTCTTCCTTACTGTAGGGTTAAGAGTTAGGCTTAGAGTTAAAGGTTAAGGTTAGGGTCAGTGTTAAGATTTAGGTTCAGGGTTAACGGTTAGAGTAAAGGTTAAGCGTTAGGGTTAGGGATTAGTGATTAGGGTTTTTGGTTAGTGTTAGGGTTAGCGGTTAGGAGTTAGTGTTTTATGAAGGGGTATGGTTAGAATTAGGATTGGGGTTAGAGTTAGGGTGAGGTATAGGGGTTAGGTTTAGGGGTTAGTTTTAGGGTAAAAGGATAGGATTAGGGTTACGGGTTGGGCTTAGGTTTAGGGTTAAAGTTTCCTGCTAGGGTTAGGGATAGGGTTCAGGGTTAGCTTTAGGGGTTCTGGTTAGGGTTAGGTGTTAGGTTAGTGTCAGGGTTAGGTCTAGTCGTGAGGGTAAGGTTTAGGGTTAGCTTTAAGAGCTAGGGTTAGGTTTAATGGTTAGGATTAGGATTAGGGTTAAGGGTTAGGGTAAGGCTTAGGGGTTAGGGTGAAGGGTTAGGGCTTTTGTTAGGCATAGCGTTGGGGTTAGAAGTAAGGGTTACTGTCAGTGTTAGGGTTGTAGGTAGGGTTACGATTAGGGTTAGCGGTTTAGAATTAGGGTTAGGGATTAGGTGTCACAGTGATGACTAGGATATAGCGTTAGAATTATGGGATAGGGGTTGTTCTCAGGAAATGGGTTATGCATTAACGTTAGGATAAGAGGTTAAGTTAGGCGCACGGTGAGGTTTACGTGTTAAGGGGAGAAATAGGATCAGGGTTGGGTGTTATGTTCAGGGTTAGGGTTATCTGTTAAAGGTATTTTTTATGCTTAGCGCACGGGCCCTGTCTGCATTAGGCGGGCAGGGGGAGTTTAGGGGGCTGGGATTGTACCCGGGAACCCAATCTATCATACTCTGGGTATGGGCCCGTGGGTTTCATACAGGACACAGTGGTAGAGCCTCCTTTCACGCATGGCATGGGAGGATTGCAGGCTTTCTAAACTCTAAGAAAGCAAGAAGTCTGAGAATTAGATTTAGGGTTAGGATTATGGTTAGGGTTAAGGATGAAGTTTAGTGATAGGGTGAGGGCTTAGAGTTAGGGCTTAGGGTTAGGGTTAAAGGTTACTCTTAGGTTTAACGGTTACACTTTGGTTTCGGGTTGAGGTTTACGGTTAGGGTTAAGATGAGGGGTTAGTGTTAGGTACAGGGTTAGGGTTAAGTGTTAGGTTTAGGGTTGAAGATTAGGATTAGGGTTAGGATTAAAGGTTAGCGTGAGAGTTAACGCTTAGGGTTAAGGTTAAGAGTTAGGGTTTAGGGTTAGGGTTAGGGTTAGGGTTAGTTTTAGGGTTAGAGTTATGTGCTATGGTTTGTGTTAGAGGTTAGGGTTAGGTTTACTGTTCACGGTTAGGGTTACGTTTAGGGGTTAGCATTAGGGTTAGGGTTAAGGGATAGGATTAGGGTTAAGTGTTCGGCTTAGGGTTCGGCTTTAGTGTTAGAGTTATCATTAAGGATTAGGGGTAGGGTCAGGGTTAAATGCCTGGGTGCGGGTAATAGTTGGGGTCAGGGTTAAGGTTCAAGGATAGTGTTAGTGTTAAGGGTTACGGGTAGGTTTAGGGTTCAGGGTTAGAGTTAGCATTAGGGCTTAAGGTTAGGATTAGGCGGTAGGTTAGATTTAGGGTTAGATCTAGGCGTTAGGGTAAGGGCTAGCGTTAGGGTTAAGAGATAGGGTTAGGATTATTGCTTAGGATTAGGGTTAGGGTTTGGGGTTAAAGTAAGTGTTAGGGGTTAGGTTTAAGGATCCAAAGTTAGGGTTATTTTTAGCTGTAGTGTTAGGGTTAGGGATAAGGGATCCCATTAGCATTAAGGGTCTTCCTTACTGTAGGGTTAAGGGTTAGGCTTAGAGTTAAAGGTTAA